>NC_069077.1:22459935-27459935 GCF_025698485.1 Gossypium arboreum
TAGTAGAAAGTCTACCACATTGCCTTATTCTTGAAACATAAGCGAATAGATAATAAACACCTACGAAAAAGTGAAAATGGACTCGTTTGGATCACCCATCAAAATCACACCGGCACACAACTAATCTGCAATGGTTTTAAAAAGAGTGGGTGAGCTTAACAAGCTCAGTAAATGTCTAGAAAAACTACCATGCAAACATGTCATCAAGCATTAGTGGAACACAAACATAGCATGTTGGAAAAACGATTTGATAAATGTAATGAAAAATAAATTTAGGGAAAAACCAAAGTATTAATTTTTTTTCAAAACATGATCTTGGTTGTAATATCTAAAATAATAAACACTTAATCAAAATTGTACCTTTTCGATTCATCTAGGAGAGCACTCCGACCGAGTAGTCTTCTTCGCTATCCTCAAGCTCACGTCTGCCGAGTGTGGGCTCGCTTCGAATCAGAAATTTTTTCATAAAAATTACCAATGAGGTAATTTTGCAATTCTCTAAACTTTTGGATCAAGTTGTAAATTAGAAAAATATCTCTAGAAATTTTTTGGAATAATCTCTTCAAAGAATTTTCTCTCTATAACTTTCTGTTGAATTCAAGTGTCTGTAAATAATGACCCAAGGCTCTTTTTATATAGGAGAGTTTAAAGATTTCAACTATGATTAAACTTAATCTCTTTAATATTAAATTAATATAATATTTATCAAGATAAATATTAGATTAAATTTATTGTTAAATCTTATTAAAATATTAAAATATTTATCTACAAAATAAATATTAAATTTAATTTAATATTAAGATAATCACTTTAATATTAAATTAATAAAATACTATTAAGATAAGTATTAAATTAAATTTAATATTAAACTATTAAAGTAATATTATTTTTAAAATAATTAATTTGAAATCAAATTCTTTAGTAGATTTCCAGTAGGAATGTAACTCTTCTACTGCTCAACAACCGATGACCAACTGCCGCGGACAACTAGGATGCCGTTGTCGCAACCATTAGCACCACCGTCTTCGGTGATGCAGGTGTGACACCCTTACGGCACCTCCAGCTGGTTCGGTCCGGGTCAATGATGACCCGAGCGATCTAATCTAGCCACCGATTGGACTATCGGCCCAGTTTCACATATCGGGCTCGTTTCGACCAATTTTTGGGTCTTGATCTTAGTTTTGGGCTATGATCTAGGATCTAATTTTCAAGTTCAATTACCCATTGGGCCATTTGTCTGACTTGAAAGTTAATTCCCAAAAACATCATATTAATTTTAATTAATTTAATTTTACTTGATCAAAATTAATTTTTCAAAAATCACTTAGACTTTTGAAATTAATTATTCAAGAAAATTCTTTAATCAAATTTTCTAGCTGAACAATTCTTACAACCACCTAATTTAATTCCACATCAAATAAATCGACTCAATTAAAGTATTCCCAAAGTCGTGGAATTTTCTTTTGATTCAAATGCAGTCTGATCAAGCTTTTGTTGAGCTAGTGGAGGGACCAATCGGACATATACAATTAAACTCTAGTGATTACAATTATGTCCAGAAGCATCGTTTCGATAATTCGAAATTACTTAATCATGGAGTCAGTCCACAAGAAGTACCATGACTGAAAACTCATTATGGTATACTCTTTATGAAAGCAATTCATCCTACTAATTTGTCCAATGACCTTGTCATGTGTGTGTTACCCTCATATAATATCCTTGATTCCTTTGAATTAAATCCGTTGACTCAATACAATCCTATTTTATCTCATTGTTACCATTATGTCTTCTTAATGATTAATATGATCACTGTCAACAAATGTCCATGATAAATTACTCATTCGAGAAAAAACAACTCATGGCCATCTTTCATATTTATCAATCCACACTATGCCAATGAAAGGATATCATTAACTCTTTAATTGAGCTATGAATTCCACTGTTGCTAGTAAAGCTATGTTATACACAAGTCATTTACCCAACATACCAGCTATGGGCTCGATCATCTTTAGAGCATAAGCCTCCACTTATATCAAAGCACATGAGTTGCATACACATGGTCAGTAACTAACTCAAGATTTAGGTAAATCACACCATAAATGTCACAAGTGAATTAATTCACAAACAAATTCAAAATTAATTCATCTTAGGTTCAATCCAATGTATCATTCTACCAATGAATACATCTATGTCTCTACTCGTGGAGTCAACTGCTCCAATAGCAAAGACTAGTCATCTCCCCAATTGGAATTGTAGACGACATAATAATCCTTCTCAGTATTTGAATCAAATGCTCACTTCGATTCTTTTACAGGATTATAGACTTATTTAGATTATCTATTAAAGTAAGTTGTCTTTCTCGCAATGTAAACGTTCTTATAATGCCACTTATCTTCAGTTTGAACTTAGACAATCAATGAGCTAATATTTGCTTGTCACAATTTCACTATGCATGCAAAATATAAAAGACATAAATACAAAAAACATAATAGTGAAATGTGAAATTAACTTTATTTATTTATTTTTCGTTCAAATAAATAGAAAATAGTTACATGTTTACTACAATATGGGCATATTTCCCAACATATCACAATTAGGATAGTCTCAACTTTATTGTCATATTTCACTTACTCATGCATGTTTAACAATTTATTTACTAAGTCATCATATACACTTTCATGCAGACATTTCAATACGTACAACATATTTATAGATAATTTGGCACTTGAACTTTGAAATATAAAAGTGGGCACTATCACCACTCATCGGATACACAGATCTCTAACACACCACATAGAATCATAGAGTCAAACATGTCCCAAAAGTGAAGCATAAAGCTAACACTTTCCAACACACTAAATAAGTCCCATTCAATGAAGCTTAGCTCGCATTCCCTTATCTTTCCAAACATGTCCTAAGGCTTCAACCCCTAAATCACATATACATATACATATAGGTGAGTACTCACAATCCTATGGCATACCAACTATATCCAACGGTCTCAAGAATCACAAAGCCAAAACTTCCCTATTTAAACACATATATGACTTACCAATTTCCATTTACTATCACAGCACATTTGTATCATTTGCAGAATATTATCACTGCCACTTAGCATATATGATATGCTTACATATACTCTTTCACAACAGTAATCATAAACCAATAACACATATATAGCATCTCATTTTAGTTCACACTTTCACATTAACACAAACACATATTTCACAAGATAAACATGAGTACAAGAAAGCTTATACTCAGAATTTAATGTAGGGGTTTAGGCTATTACTAAATTCCCAATTAACGCATTGAATCGTGTCCACAAGTAATTATTCCAAACACTCACCAATACGGTTTCGCTGAAATGTAGAAAGCTCAAACTATCCTTTCCTAGCCCGTAGATGGTCCTAGTGAATTCAAAGCTTCAACACAATAATTCACACAACAATACATTCAAAAATCAGCTAAGGACTCACTACAAGCAATAAAAAAACACAAGCCTAAGCTATGTTCTCATTGAACTGAAACCTTTAACATATCCAACTTGAAATCCAAATATCTCAATCTACACTTAACCTTTTTTCCTAAAATGAGCTCTATTCATCTTGTTATTCATCTATGACCAATTATCAGCCTTCAATCTACGTTAAACTACTCAATTCATGGTATATACTTTTTCAACATGTTTATGGCATTTTTTTTAAAAATTCATTAAATCCTTAGAAATTCTTAACGAATCTTTAAAGTAAGTTTAGAAACCTTTTAATCTCATCAAAAACTAATTGAAAAACAATTTAAAACCACATTTTTATCCAAAATCCCGAAATCTACCATTAACAAGCTGATTTTTGACTTTTAATCAAAACATGCAATTTAACGATTAAAAATTTAGTTTCAAAGACTAATTAACATTAAAAACTAATGGGTAGATGAATGGTTACCTTTTATGAAAGAAAAATAGACTTCTGAAACAAATTTGAGAACACCCACACGTGAGGAAGATGATGAAATCTATATAATTTTAGGATGTTTTCTTGAAGATTTATGAAGATTTAATACTTTGGGAAGGATAAGAATCAAAGTAATATAGTTTGGAAATCAAAAATCAATTAGGGGAGTAAGGGAGAACAAGGAATGTCAAATAGAACAATGGGAAGAAAACTAATGTGGAAAAAAAAAACCATAGATGGGATGATATTAGGTTTCATTTTAAAATTTGCTCAAACTGCAACATAAACGCTCTAAATTTTGACCTTGTTACAAATCAGTCATTTTTCTAAAATTATAAGTTTCTAAACATATTTTCACAAATTGATTTGATTTTCTAAAAACCATAATCGAAAATATTATCGATATACCATGTCACAAAATTTTGAACACTCTAAGGCTAGAATTCCTAAAATACCCCTAAAACTCTTAGGCCCTATTTTGGGGTGTTATAACATCAAAACAGACCGGTACCAATATGTTCCAGTACTAGTAAAAAAATGATATGTTCACTAGTACAATACTACCTACCTTAATACATACATATGTGAAGTTTTATTTAGAAAATGAATCTATTGTCAAGTCACAGTACAGTTTTATAATTACAACCCAATAATTCGAGAAACTATTTTATGGACCCTTCCCACCACATCATCGATGGTCCCTTTCCAATTATTTAATGACATTTCAATAATTTTTTCCATGTCATTGACACATAATTTTGGTAATTTTTTTACCCAAACCTATAAACCCTAAACAAGGTTCAAGATTTAGGGTTTGAGGATTTTTTACCTATATATTGTAATATAAAATAAAATTTTCAAAAATGGTATCCCAAACCCATTAAATACTGGAATGGGTTGTTTTAAGTGGTGAAGGGTGGTGCAGAGGCGACACCACCCATTTTTCTGACTCCAACAATTTCTATTATAAAAAAATTAAAAATAATTTTATATTGGGTGGTGCCTTATTAATTGGCGACACCAAAAGGTATGTTTTATACGAGTCATATATGATGTCAATTTAGTGGTGCCATATTAACAAGCGGCACTAGTAGTGCCCATGTCAGAGGCAGCACCAAACGGTGCCTTGATAAGCCATAAGAGTAACATGTTTTTAATCCAATTCTTGAAGTGTTTTTGGATGATTTATTATGTGAATTAGTGAATTTGATGCTCCTAATCCTTTAAATTCAAGTTTCTATACTTAGGTGGGCATAGTGGAGCGAAAGGAGCAAAAAATGAGCCAAAATTGGGCAAAAAGAGTTGTTTCTAGGATCCACACGGACTGGCCACATGCCCATGTGAGCCACACAGGCTGGCTACACGCCCATGTGCCAGCCGGTGTCGATTTCAAACCTTGCTTCTCTTTTATGCAAAAAAACCTTATTTTTAGGGTTTTTGAGCATTCTAAAGTTTATAAATACATATTAGAAGAGGATTAAAAGGGAGCACGCAGAGAAGAACGAAGAAATTACTCGAAGAACGCTATCGGAATCAATTTAGAAGTAAGATCTCCTTCAAGATCGAAGATCTCCAGTCAACTTTTCTAGAAGTTTTTGGGTTTCTTTATGTTTTGTTATTTTCCTAATTTTGAGATGTTTTCCTCCCAAAGTATGAACTAAATTCCCTAGATACCTAGAAAAGATGAAACCTATGATGGATCTTATTATTTAATTTTCTAAATTACATGATAAATACTTGATTTCTTTATCTCAATTATATTTACTTATTCCATGTTTTAATGTTTTCAGGATATTAATTCATGATTGATGTGCTTAACTCAGTGGAGCAAAAGTCCCTGTTTAAAAGTATATCTGGCATAATTGAGTGGAGTTGCATGCAATCCTAGAAATAGGACGACATAAATCTACCGGATTAGAGTCAAATCTAATAGGGGAATCCATAGATCGAGTTAATGCGACAATAGGAGTTTTAATTAGAAGGAGATTTCAATTAATCAACCTAGAGTCAGTTATTTTTACTCTCGAAAGAGATATTAATATAATTTAGGGATTTCTACAGATCAAGGTAAGTGAATAAATCATTAATTCATATTCAGAATAATAAGTGAAGTCTAGGTGGATTCTTTCCTGGGTATTGTCTCTCTCATTGGTTTATTCAATTATTTTCTTACTTTATTCTCTGTCGAATTCTTAATAATTAGTTTAGATAATTTTAGATTAAAAATAAACTTCTTCAATTTACCGGCTAGATAATAGAAAGATAGTAAGTAATAGTACTTTTAGTCCTCGTGGATACAATATTCCCGACTCACCATAGCTATACTATTATTCGATAGGTGCGCTTACCTTTGTCGTGATTTTAGTTAAGTGAATCATCATCATGCCTATACATTGCTTTTCCATTAAAACTTAATGATTCTCCTCTTTGCTGTAATGAACTTACAATATCCCAGAGACCGACCAAACATAAAACTTTTTATGCATATTAGACCATACACAAGTTTTCTTTTTTTGTGTGCTTGTGCGTGCATCCGTTCAATGTTTGAGTTTTTTTTCGTTAAGTTTCTTGTTAATGCTCGAGATGTGTTCTTTGTTGCCTAATGTCTAGCAATATTCAAAATGGGTGTCGCCTTTGACATGGGCACCACTAGTGTCACCTGCCAATATGGCACCACCAAACTGACACCCTATATGACCCGTATAAGATATGCCTTTTGGTGCCGCCAATCAACAAGGTACCACCTAATATAAAATTGTTTTAAAAAAAATTAAACAGAAATCTGTCGGTGTCAGAAAAAATCGGTGGGGTTGCCTCTGTACCACCCTCCACCACCTAAAACAACCCATACCCGTAATTAATGGGTTTGGGATACCATTTTCGAAATTTTTATTTTTTTACAATATATGGGTAAAAAAGTCAAGGTTTGAGGTTCAAGGTTCGGGGTTTGGGGTTTAGGGTAAAAAAAATTATCAAAATTATGTGTTAATGACATAAAAAAAGTGTTGAAATATCATTAAATAATTGAAAAAAGACCATGGATAATATGGTGGGAAGGATCTATAAAACGATTTCTTGATTTATTGGTTTTTCATAGGAGAAAACTTGGATTTTTACAAAAAGAAAATTTGACTTTTATAGGTGAAAACCATTTTATCTTTTTAATTTCCTTTATTTTTAGTTTTTGAATTAATTTTAATTTTTCTATAGTGAAAAGAAAATTTAGATTTTTATTGAGAAAAGTTAAATTTAGATTTTTATTGAGAAAAGTTTAGGGTTTTATAGGAAAAACCAATTTTTTTCATTTTAATTTCTGTTACTTTTTCCATTTTTAAATTTAAGTTTAGTTTAGTCTAGTAAAAAAGAAAACTTACATTTTGCGAGAAATTACCTTCATTTTTATGAGAGAAAACCTGGATTTTTGCAAAGAATATTACTCACCAAAATGAAATATTTTAATTCTAAATTGAAATATTTTTGACCAAAATAAAATTTTATTGAAATTGAGAAACTAAAGTATAGAAACACCCCCGTTAGCCAAATTAAGGGTGAGTGGCTAGAACCAACCATCTAAGGCAGTGCTAGATTTGAATTTTTCTTATTTTCAGTGACCAAATGAAAACTTACAAGAGTTAGCTGATTAAATGCGGAATTTACCCAAGTATTAATTGAGGGGCGCAACCTACACATGCGACTAATCAATCACAGCCGTCGTGCCAGACCATCGGGTTTGCGATGTCCAACGGGCTCACGGATGATAGAACTCATACACCACACGCTATTATTTTCTCCTACGCAACACAACACCACAACGCAAGCGCATTCGACGATCCCTTTCTCTCTCTACCTCGTCCGTACGGGATCTGTAGGGTTTCAACCTTCGACTTCGATTGAATCGCTAGGGTTTTGATTATATCCTCTCTCCTTTGATCGTACATTAAATTGAATCAAGAAATTCGGAAAAAATATGGTACTTTCTCAGAGAATTCATGAGGCATTCAAAGGAACTGTGGAAAGAATAACAGGGCCTCGAACCGTCTCTGCTTTTAAAGAGAAAGGAGTTTTAAGCGTCTCCGAGTTCATCCTGGCCGGTGATAATCTCGTATCCAAATGCCCTACCTGGTCTTGGTATCTTCACCATACTATCAACATATGTATCTTTGGTTCTTTGTTTGTAACTTGCTTTAGTAGTTTTGGAATTTTATGAATCCTTTTATATTTTCATATTATACATCGACATTAATGGATTAATAGTTTTGGGGAAAATTTGTCGTATAGCTTCATAATTCATGGTATAACAATTTAACTCAGTGAATTGTTATGAATACTAGGGAATCTGGAGAGCCAAGCAAGAGGAAGTCCTATTTACCGACCGAAAAGCAATACTTGATTACTAGAAATGGTAAATTGACCTCGATCTCACTTAATTTTCTTTTCTTGTTGTTTCAATTGATTTTCCTTTGAACTGCATATCTGATTAGTACTAGTAATTTTATTTGGTGATTTTGTGGTTAGTGCCCTGCCTAAGGAGGGCTGCGTCAGTGGAAGAAGAATATGAAGCTGCAGGAGGAGAGTTTCTTCTTGATAATGAAGACAATGATGGTTGGTTGGCAACTCATGGTAAACCCAAAGGTATTATCTTCTTCCTTGAGGTTGTGCTTGTGTTGATTCTAGGATGAATTTGTGGACTTCACACGGCTAATCTTCCTGACAGATAAAAGTGATGTGGAGGAAAACCTGCCTTCAATGGAGACTCTAGAAATAAGGCAGAATGCTGTAAGATCAATACCTTCTTATTTTGGGGTTGCTGAAGACGAAGAAGATATACCCGACATGGCTGATTATGAAGAAGCTGACAATCTTGTTGAGACTGATGCGGTAAGTGCTGAGAAACTTATATGATTTCTGAGATTCAAAAACTAGCCGAGTAACTTTTTCTTTTGTAACCAGTTGATTTAGATTAGCCTTTTATCAGAGTTCTAAGCTTATCAACCAATGTCCTGCATTATCTTAATATTACATATCTTGGTTAATACCTTTGAAGGGGGATTTATGTTGTGATAAGGTGCAAGGATATAGGTTTATGCTTAGCAACCTCTCCTCAAGGATATAGATTCTAATTTCTCTTTCCCTTTTAGAGGTTCAAATGTCTGTGTACTTATCTGATATGTCTCTGATCAATGCAGGCTACTTTACAACCGACATATCTTGTTGCTCAAGAGCCTGATAATGACAATATTTTACGGACCCGAACCTATGATGTCAGCATCACGTAAGACAATTCTGGTGCCTGCCAACATGCTTAGGATTCATTTTCAGGCTATGTATTTTCTTGTGAAATCTCAAACTTGACAAACATTATCAAATTTGTAGGTATGATAAATACTATCAGACTCCTCGTGTGTGGCTTACTGGGTATGATGAGGTAGGTATTTGAGAATCCTTGTTTTTACAGCTGTGTATTCAAATATTGAACTGATTGATATGGCTGCAAATGTTGTCCTCATCTGAATTTGTTTATAGTCAAGGATGCTCTTACAACCAGAGCTTGTTCTGGAGGATGTTAGTCAGGATCATGCACACAAAACGGTAGGCTGTATTTACTAATTCAAATTATATCTCTCATTCTTCCTTAGGTGGTAGGAGTATAGATTTTAGTTTGCTCATTAGGAATTTGGAAGATGTTTTTTACTCTATGCTAATTTACTGGTATAGGTTACTATTGAGGACCATCCTCACTTACCTGGGAAGCATGCATCCGTACATCCATGCAGACATGGGGCTGTCATGAAAAAGATCATTGATGTGCTTATGTCACGTGGAGTAGAACCTGAAGTTGATAAGTAAAACTTTTGATCCCTCACTGCTAAATTGCTTGGAATTGACCCTTTCACCTTTGAGAAAACATGTGTGCGGTGTGATAACTTTTTGGCACAATTTTCCTTTACAATTACAATCATAATATTCTTCTCTTACCCTCTTAAAGATGCAGTATACATTTACTTTTGGGTATTCTACTGCAATTACTTAGATTGTTACTGTGAAGCAATTCTCCAATAGATTAGATTTTACATGGTGTGACTTTTTCCTCATGAATTGTTATTTCATTTGATCTATTGCAGGTATCTTTTCTTGTTCTTGAAATTTGTAGCCTCTGTAATTCCGACAATTGAGTATGACTACACCATGGACTTTGATCTTGGCAGCACGAGCACTTAATTAGAGGTAAACTATCAATAAATGAAGGCTTTCTTGGCTTAAGATCCAATTATTCATCCAATCAGCAGTATCATAAGCGGTTTGCCTTAGTCTGATGATTACCAGTAACTTCATTTCTTTCTTTTTCAGTTTTATGATCCCACAGACATAATTCTGCAATGGTCGAAATTTTGAAAGTCCAGCAGTACATGTGGGGTCATAAGACTCGTAACCCCCAAAAATATCTTTATAAAGTATATTCATGCCTTTACTATATATGTTCACCATTTAATGCTACTTGACAAACACGGACCCTATTTTTGTAATCTACAGCTATGGCTTGACAATTTATTGATGGATCATATCGGGTATACCTGCAACTGCTTGTAAATGCATATCCCGTGCATGATAATCACCCTTCCTAGTATTCATTGCTTGACTGAATTACTGGGTTCCCACGGTGTTTGCTTTGTTCGTTAGTTCATATCCTACTCAGGGCCACTACACTTGTAAATATGCTCTCTGTTATCAGACTGGAACTTTGTTCTCGACTTTTTTATTTGGAAAATTTTCATGCCACAAATATTGTTTCGTATCAAAGAGCTGATTGTACGTGGCAAACTTAATTTGCGATTGTGAATTAGCAAGGCTACTCTATGGTTATTACTAGATTAACTAGTACATGTACATCGTTTTTTGAGGATTTCCAACTCTTTGGAAAGAAGTCTGCGAAGTCCTGAAGGACCCCCAAGACATATTCTTGGGGTGTTCGTCCTTTGTCAGAGCCCTACTAAGTTCATAGAGTAACTTTGTCAGAGTGGTGGCAGGTTCATGAAGTGGGAGTGCTTCATCCACCAAAGAAATCCCAACCTAGTAGGATTGCACCCACGACAAATTATTTTATGGGTAAATATGGTACCACTTGCGCGATTTCTTTGGTGGGTGAGATGTTTTCACTTTATAAATCTGTCTTTTGTTTTTTGGTGAATTACAGGAGGAGGGCAAAGCTTTAATTGCAATATAATTAGTGTGACTTGAATTTAAACTACACTTGAGGTGATAAATATCCTACTCATCAAGTCCACACAGGATACTATAGACCTGTCATTACATTAGTTTTTGACAGAGTTATTCTATGTACTTGAGTTTATGGAGTTGCGATGCAAAATTTTGAGCCTATCAAATACTTGGGGTGGACTGACTCCTAATGGACAATACTTTGCAGCCTTAAAAAAGTAGGAAATCTCGCTACAAATATCAATCATCAGAAATGTGCGTATGGTCAAAGTTACTGTCTAAAGAGCAGGACCATATTATTTATCGCACCTATGGATGCGAAAATTGACAATCTTGCCCATTAACGAGACAACTCACTAATGCTTTTAATAGTATATGCTCATCTCATGTTCCTATGAAAACAGATAGATTAGTTCTAAAGGTTGACATTCATAATTTCTTAATTTAATCATTAGCATACTGCATTTATCATTTGCAAGTTGGTTTGTATTGCAAAATGTAATAGGCTTGGATAAAGGACTCTGACTAAATAGTATGGGCACCTCTGCCACCAATAATTTGCCATTGCTCATTAATTTGGTATTTATAATTGTTGTTAAAAAGTATTTTGAGAAAATAAAATATATATTTTAAATATGAAATTATAAAGTAATAAATATATATTTAAATAATATTTAAATTATAAATATTTAATTAAGTAAATATAATTTACTTAAATAAAGCATCTTTATTTTATGTATTATTATGATCACGATATCACTATTATTTTGATATGAACAAGCATTCGACTTAAGTTATGATAAAATAATTTACGTAATTCATCATTAATATTATTTTACATATGAAAATAAATTTTAGATATTTTAAAGTAATTAATATAAATTGTTTGTAAATTTTAATTTGAATATGTAAATAATAATTAAAAACTCATAATTAATATAAACAAAAAGTAAAATTATAGTTTCACTTTTGACAAATTTTCAACTTTTAATTCTGACCTAAAAGTCTTCAAAATTATATATCTATCATTGTTTTTTACTTGAAAAGTAATAAAACTCAATGATAACTCAAGACTAATTCACCCTAAGAAAATCCGAGAAAAAATCCAATAAATATTTCAATAATTTATCACGAACTCCCCAAAATCGAAGCTCATTACTCTTTAAAGAAAATGCTGTCATGCAATTACAAAGGTTCTTTTGTTGCAGTATGCATAAAACAATAAGAGAACATCTAAATGTTTTCTTTCAACAAGCAGCCAAAATTTTAAATAAAAACTCCATATTATTTCAGCGGGGAAAAGAATTCCTTGGATTATTGAATTTGATCGATTCTGAGTGACTAGTCTGCAAATATTGGCTCCAAGCACTTAAATGAACAGGCAAACAACGCAAATACAATAAAATTACCAAGTAAAATCAACAACTTGGAGCCAAACAAGAAAACCTGTTGGGATTTGCACTAACCAAAATGAGCAGGAACCCTCTAGTTCAAGTCAAGATTCTTTTCTAACAAATCTCTAATAGAAGAAGAATACATGGGAACCTGTGAGTGTCCTTGTGTTGCCAAATTGCATTGATGAGAGTTCCAATCTCAGATATAAATAGGTTTAACATCATTAGCACCAAAGCTAGCAGCACACACTGGACACTTGCGCTGACGACTTTCAGTAATATTTTTTTGAACACAAGGATTGCAAAAGAGGTGGTAGCATTTTGTAATAACAACCTGAATAAGGGAATAAATAATCTCTTAAGTAACTTCAGAGAGAGAAGATAAAAAGAAAAAAGTCAAAATATGAGAGCATTGATTGAAACAAAAGCACCCTATCCTATTGTCAGTGCTGAATAAAGAATAAAAACTCGAGCTAAAACAATGAAGGGCCTCGTTAAACAATTGCCACTTGGAAATAATGATTAAAAAATTTGCACATTTACCTCTTTCGGTCTGTCAAGACAGATACCACACTTCAGTATTTCCTTGTACTCTCTAAGTTCTTGTTGAAGCCTTTCCACAGTTGATGATCCTTCCATCTCAGTTTGAAGCCGTGACACCTTCCTTCTCGCCACTTCCAATTCCTCCTCAATTCTTTTCTTGCTAAACCTAATGGATGAATAAAGTGAGGAAAGGCGTAAATTCACTCCATGCACTTACAGCAGAGGGAATTTAAAGAAAATATTAACAAATTCCTTTACCTTTCCTTCTCTAATTCTATCTGCAAGTCCGCCAATGCCACTTGACTTTTCTCAATTTTAGATTGAGACTCCTCCAGTGACTCCCTTGCTTGATGAGATGATTTTCTCACATCTGACAATAGTTTTTGTGTACTTTCTAACCAAACTGACTTTTGAGTTTTTTCTTCTTCAAGTTTCTGAACCTGGTCTGACCAGAACCTCAGCTGCAAAACCAGTTGCTCAAGGATCAAAAACGTCCTATTACTTTCAGAAGATTATTTTATACAAAATAAGTCAAGTATACCTGATCCTCAATTTTTGCAGCTTTCATCTCATAGAAGTTGAGGGATGCACTGGATTGTTGAATCTCCTTTTCCATGGTATGCTGCTCCAAGAGGAGAGCATCTTGCAGCTGCTTTGCCTTCGCACGTTCCAAAACAAGCTGAAAAGGTACCATTGAAGCAACTAGATCAAGTTTTAGGAGCAAAAATTCAAGTAAACCAACAGAAACATACAAGTACTCTACATGAATGTAAATGTCACAGAATAGCATGATGAACCTAGAGTCCAAAGCCTGTTGGGCCAAAAAATTCAAAATAAGCAAATCCAAAAATTTCCACAGCCCTGATATATTTCGAAGGTTAATTCAGAATTCTCATTTTGATAAAATCCTAACATGGAGGTAATCATAAGTCCAATCAGAACAGATAACTCAGCACGAAGAACATCTATGAATCTTCATTCCATGAATTAACAACCAAAGAGACACCAAGCACCGGATTCAATTTCCCATGTTCCATCTTCCCAAACTTATGGAAAATGATGCAATTCCTTCTAATTGTTAGTTATTCATGTTTGGCTTGCAAGTGAAAGCTTCTATTCCATGTCAAACGTCTTTTCCTATATGCAAGCATCCATGAACTTATGAAATTGTTTCGGTTCAAAATACAAAGTCAATAGCTAGTTATAATTGGGCACTTTGATGTTGGAATTGAAACAAAGAGTCAAACAAATAACCATACCTAGCCAGCATAAAGACATGAATATTAAAAAGAAAAAAATGTGAACAGGACTCATCACTTTATGGTAGTAAGTAGCAAAATGAATGCAGTAAATGATACACAAAACTTTTAAATGAGCAGAATATCCCAAACCAAACAAATCGATTACCTTGATGTTATAGTCATCTCTCTCCGTAACTTGCAGCAGTAACTGCTGGTTTTGCGTCTGCATGTCATCATATGCTTGTCCAATTGACTACAGAAAAACCAAAGTAAAGCCTCAATCATGATAGTAAAATAAAGGCAAGACTAAATGACCAAACACTGACCTCTAATTCAGATAAGTAAGCTTCATTTTCCTCATTTTTGGATTTCAAAGTATCAGACAGCCTAGCCTTATTCCTGCAATATCAATAATCTTAATGCTCTTCATGCTCTTCTCATACTCCTTGGTTTGATAAACAAATTCTAGATGAGAAGATAAATATGGGAAGCAACTACACTAATACCTAGTAGATTATTTCCACTACATTTACATCTTGGCTAATGAGAATTTCAACAGAATAGAGTGCGATGAAATTGCCTAATTAAATAAACATTTGCCTAACGCAGAAATGACAATTTTATGTTTTCCTGAAAGGTCTAGACAACATCCCCTTTCCAAACATAAATGAAAAACTCAAAATAAAAACAAAAAAAAAAAAAAAACAGCAGCAGCAGCAAGTTTAACCTCTTGGAAGCCTCCAATTTCTGTCGCAAGTCAGCAATTTCAGCTTCTGCAGCAGCCAACCTTTGCTGGGATATCGCTTCAGCTTCATTAGCTTTCTTAACACGCAACTCCAAATTTTGCTCATCGAGACAGGATTTCAAACTTTGAACACGGGCCCATGCCTTGTATTCTGAATCTCTCACTTCCAAAACATCTCTACAATCATAGAAAATTAAAATATAAAAATCCAGAACTACATATAAAATATGGAACCATATCAAAGTAAGCAACTCAAGTAATACTGACCAATAATCCAGAACGACAATGTTCAATCAATTGTCTGAAATCTCAATCATATAAACTCCAAATTCTCAACATCAAAGATGTCAATAATCAAAATCAAACCTCCCAACATATAAAACACACACACACACACCTCCACAGATATTAGAAAACATATAGATAAGCTTCATACTGATTTTAAGGCAGTGGGACAATAAAGCTCAGCTAACCCAACAAAGAAAACAAGTCCACTAATAAATTCAATCCTATTTCCTAAATTTAGGTCTAGAATAGACATTCTTCCAAAATATGGAGAATATTCTCCATCATCAACTTATAATAGCATAGCATAACTAGTATGACATAAGATATACTAATACTAACATTCTCTTGAACCTTAGGCAACAATAATTTCCAGAAAAAAGTTACAATACAGAAGAAACAGATGCTCATTTTAATTCCAAGCAACACTAAAACAGAAGAAATTTTGTGGAATAGATTTGTCAAAACATTGCTTACATATCCAGCATATTCTAAGGAGAATAAAGTAAACTCAATGTATCAAAGTTATGTGTGTATTCACTGCAGAAGAAAATAAAGAAAAGCATCTAGCATAGATACTCTGACCTCAAATCAGTCAATTCACGTCTATGCATCTCCAATATCAATTTCAACTCTGCATCACCTTTTTTCAAATCTTGCACCTGTAATAATAATAATACATATTGACAAATTGAGTTTCCTCTTTCTGCGCAAAAAAAAAAAAAAAGCATAAAGACTGAGAAGAGCATATTTTATTGGTAAAATTAGGCATCTTTTCCTTGAACTTGAACAAGAATATTCGTATCACAGGTTTCATGATTAAAGATTTAATCAAAATAATTGAGTAATATTACCCAATCATACCATGGCTTGCAACTTATGTATCTCAGCAACTTGGTCGGCAGATCTGATGGATAAATTTTCACACTCTTTCATCTGATCACAGATAATTATTTACCAATTCTTTGTAAGCCCATATAGAAAAAGAAAAAAGATGTCTATGCCCTTAAAGAAAACCAGGAACAACCACACAACTCATAAAAGTACCAACCTTCATATCAGAAATACTGGAAAGAGATTGCACATCAGCCTGAAGAGAATGAATATCCACAGCAGCCTCTTTGTAATTACCTAATTGACTCTGCATCGAACTCATTGCCTCGGGAAACGAAGAAAGCAAGCTTTTAAAATCTGCAACTATTTCCTTTCTTCCTGAAATGTAAAGTATTTTAAGTAGATTTCCAGGAAAAGAAAAGCTATAAGACAAAAACTGCAGATGATTCAGCATCAGAGCAAACAGCATAGAGCTTCCTACCTGGTTCTCTAGATGCCTCTTCAAGCTTAACTTTAATTCCCTTTATTTCATCAAATTTCTGTTGTATCTCTGCCTCCAGATGAGAAGCTTTAGAATCAGCAATTGCCAATAATCTCCGCAAAACATCAGCTATATCATTTTTTATAGTCAACTCCTTTTCTCTCCAAGCCAAGTTATCTTTCTCAGCCTAGAAGTTTTAGGAAGTTATAGTCAGCATCAGAATCGTATGCACTCAAAAAATGGCAAACAAAAGGCATAAATGAAACTACCGAGTAACAACCTGTAGTTTCTCAAATAAATCTTGATAATGGAGAACTTCTGACTTTGACTTTTCTAGTTGATCTATCATCGAAAGGTAAACTGGGGAAGAAGAAATACCCTTCGTGCTTTTTAATGAGTTCTGTCAATCAGAAATCCCCATTCAATTTATATGACTGAATAAATAAAACTGCATTTCAGAAATAAATGAAAAAATAATAATAATTAAAAAGGGAAAAAGAAAACCTGCAAATTTGACAACTTCTGCAATATCTCTATCCTTTCTACATGAAGCTCTTTTAATTTGATTAGTCGGGAAGAAGCTTGTTCCTGTAAGAATCAAATTGATCATCGTGACTAACATACAATTCAGAAACTCCACGAGATAAGTCAAAGGAAAGTAGGGATTACCATCAGCTCTTTGAGGGCAGATTCCATTTCTTGCAGATCTCTATGCTTATCTTTGGCTTTATCACCAACAACCTGCTTACTACCGAGGTTTAAGACAGGAAAAAAGGCCCCTTTTGTTGCATCTCTTTCTGCTTTAAGAGCTGCCAATTCGCAATTAGTTTCCTTCAGTTCCACTGCTGCATTCTCCAATTCACCTTCAAAAAACAAAAGCAAATAAGACAGTCCACACTTAGATATTTGAATGACATCTCATACCTTCGATATATATACACAAAAATAACTGGCATTTGAACAGCAACGGAAGGGTTATCACCCGTTGATTAGTCCGTCCACAGCATTAGAGGAATATAGCAGTTTGGTAAGGCGCAATAAATGTCTGAATTGCATAAATATGATATAAATCTATAAATGCCAAAAAAGGCAATTGCCAAATGTGGATAGCCTATACCATTGACGAGCAAAAGGATCTTAAAAATCATCATGTGTCGTCCATTCAATTATTTGAGGTGATTTAATTTGAAGTATTTCGTCAATAAATTATGTTTATTTTCTCTTACATGGATTTTAACAAATATGAGATTAATTTTCTTTTCGTTAATTCTTAATTTGATTTGATTTGATCATGACAAATTAATTGTATTTTTTAATAGAAGGAGTCTCCTAAATTGAATTTATAAGATTAATTTGGAATCATTAGTCAAGTTCAAACAAGAAACAATAACCAATAATAATTTCAATAGTTACGGACATAAAATATTCCGATTAATTGATAAAAATTGGTGCAAAACTATATTACAAGTATCTTTCCTTTTACGATCAAATACACTAAATATCCTTAATTAAACATCTTTAATTGTTCCTTTTATTCACTATCGTAAATAGAAGACTGTTGAAACCTTAATGATGTTCAATGCATTTTGTAGTTTTTCTAGCATTTAGAATATTATCTTTTGTCCCCTTGTTTAGATTAGTGTTTTAACCTTCTCAATACTTTTCTTTATCAATTATTAAGACTATACATATATTTCAAAATTCTAAACTTTATAACAGATTGGATGACAAAGTACTACATAAGTAAGCATGGAATCATTTCTATTATGGCTATCCCTAGGATCATACTATTTAGTATATTCATTTAACAATTGTTATATTATTTCTTTCTATGTTTTCTTAATATTGTTCGAGTTCTAGTAAAATATTTTAATGTAGTACTCAGAATTTGTTTAAAATTAAATGCACTAAGCAGTTAATTTGCTTCAACAAAGATAAATGATTTTAAGAAAAGAAAAAAATATAATCTCAGTTCATACTCTAATTTTAAAATCAGAATTATAGGGTATTTTTATACGAGGAATATGGTAGGGGTGTCCAAGGATCAAACCTAGAACCTGATGCAAACCAAAATTTCAGTTCAATGACCATTACATTACACCACAGGCTCGGTGACACTATGTTTTGATGTACTTTTTTCACTTCAATCATAATTATGATTAAAGTAATAACTGTAATAAAAAATTTGCTTTCACATTTATTTGGTGAAATCTTTTTTCATATATCATGTGTCCAAATTACACATGATATTTTGTACATGAGTTTTATTTTACCTTTATATTGCATTTGAAATATCGTTATACTCTGATAGTAAAATTTATTGTTTTTATTTTATATTAATCTAATTATTTTCTAGCATTAGCAATGATATTAAGAAATTTTAATTAGAACCATTATTTTTAATTATCAAGATTTTTCAAACAAGGATGTGTATTTCTTTAACTTAAATTTTCTTGAGCTTTCTTTTACATTGTTAATTTAGTTGCAAAAAATTATTATAAATCATCATCCATGCATCACACAGTAATAAATCTATTTTACTTAATTACATTGCAGTCACGTACACTGATTTTTGTCCAGACCACCATATACATGCAAGTTCTATGTCACAAATGTGTTAAGAAAATATCTAGCATGCTACATCTGCTAAGGTGGCAACTAATAATGTAAACATCCAGAAAACCAATGATAATGATGATGTCTCAATTGCGTATAAACATACCAATTTTGACTACATAAAAAAGGTTACCTTTTAGTCGTTTAAGCTCAGCTTTATTCTTTGCATCAATATCGCTATGGTTCTGCAATACTCTCACCATAGATCTATGTTTCAAATGAATATCACCTATTGCTAATCTCAGATTCTTAACGTCTGATTCTAGTTCTATAGATGTTTTCTGCCTGCAAGAACCTAGCATAACAAGACATTAAAACGGTTAACTGAGTAATAACCACTAAAAATAATTTACTAAAAGGGGGAGGAAGACTTAGTACACACTATACACTTTCCTGAACACGTACCATAGTCTGGATGCTCTTTCCGAACTGCAGCATATAGTCCTTCCTTCATGCACCATAAATCATTAATGGAAACTACTATATTGTGTAAAATGTTCCTAGTCTTTTCAGAAGCAGCCTGTTCTTGATCTTCTTTAATCTGCTCGAGATTATCTGAAAAGGAACTTTCAGTTGCACCTGTTTCCATAAGTCGGCTAAGAAAAGCATCCTCAGTAGGAGAAGGAGCCTCATCTACATGGTGCCACAAAAGCCTTCTCAGCAAGTATAATTGCAAAGCAAGTCTCTCTCTCTCTCTATATATATATATACATACATAAACACATATATATATGACACCTGAAGAATTAAACAAAAAATCCAACTCAACCATATAAATTATAAGTTATAACAAGAAAGAAAGCATGGTCCTTACAAGTGCCCATAACAACAATAAAAGAAAGCAAAACTTGGCAGAAGATCCTCACCTGTATTGGCTGCACGTCCAACAACTTGTCTGATAGACTCTCTTGTGTTGGTGGAATGTGATTCCAAGTCAGTAATTAGCTATTGTAAAAGGTTAATGTCAATTTCCATATAAAACAAAGACCTAAAAGATATAAGTACAACTTCCATCTTTTCTAATAAGCAGAAAATGCATAAAATTGTCTAACAGTTAGCATAGGGGCTTACTGCTTCCCAACATTTATTCACCACTTTCAATGTGGAATCATATGACTTTTGTTTCTCCTTCAGTTCAATGAACTTGTCCTCAAGAGCAGAATACTCGACCTTTTGAGCCTCTAACTTTTGTAGAAGCTTTTGATTCTGAAATTGCAGAATTGCAGTATCAAGCTGCACCATACCAACAAAAAAGGAGGTGGCATAAAGAGAAGGTTCAAAAATATGAGTTATAGGAAGAAAATATTTTCAACTTGGAAACCTACTTTTCAAGACAGATTAATTATGTCCCAAAAACACTATAATCTGAAATTTAACAACCAAAAAAGGAAAAACAAAAAGTTCAAAATAGTGAAAGCAGGAAAATATAGAAGCATAGATAAAAAATTTATAAAACAAATAAGTTTTGCAGAGAAGCAATAATGCGCCTTAGCAAACATAAAGCTAATGCCAAAATTTGAGCTTCCAATTTCTGATTCTAAAGGAAGATATTTTAAGGAAAAGTTAACGAAGTCCAACTTCCAAACTTCCACAGACCAATCAACCTATCCAAGCAAAACCCTGTCCCACAAAAAACAACAGTCACCCATATTCACTCAGCACACAAGAGACCGATGAATCAGCAATGCTCAACCAAAAACATACAGCTAAAATGAGAAGATTGGTACAAATAATATAATTACTACAGTGAGGTAAATGAGATTTGCAAAAGACTAAGTGGCAATTAAAGCAAATAAACCTGCATCAAATCCATGTCACTTGGGAACAAAGCAGCAACTAAACATTGAACCTAGCATAAAAAATCCTCACAAGTCAAAAGAGGAGAATTTTTCATATTCCTGATATCAATGTTTCAAATTCAAGCATTCAATTGAAACCATATTTGATATATCCATGCATCAATTTAATACCATAAAAGAGATTAAAATGCATACTCCATGCTAATATACCAATGCCAAATTTGATTCATAAGAAATAAATAAAAAATTGCAAGTCAGAGATTACGCAATTTTGATTATTTTTCAAATTGAAATTTAAGAAAACATAAGTAACAGTACAAGCATAAATATCATCAGTTCAAATAAAAAAGGTTTACCAGAGTGACCAACAAATAATATACCTTCTTCTCCTCAGAAATTGGCAAGAGGGATTGCTTCTTTGCGGCAACAGCAGTGGGAGATATGGAGCTAAAGTGACGCCGTTTTTGGCCAGCCTCACCAGTGCTCCCCATTGAACCCACCCCCACACTTAAAAACCCTAGAATTCCACCAAACAACCTTTAATCACATAAAGGCCAAGTAGAAATATCCACCCGAAATAAACCAGAATTTGGACCTGGCTGAATTTCCTGTAACAAAACCCTAGCGAAATTATCCGCTCGAAACCCTAATTCCTCAATTTGAAAGCCCCAACTGTCCGCTTTTCACACTGAAAACCCAGTTTTATCAAATTTATAATCTCAAAAAGAAATCACCATTTCTCTATCTGAAAACGCGATAGAACAAAGGTCGAGTAGGAAAAGGAAAAATTAAAAAACGGGAAACTATGCTTGGAAGGTCGATTCTCGCTGCAGATATATAATATATATTTTAATAAACAATCTGTGAGTTGATGTTAAACCTATAACATATCTGACCCATTTTAACTTGCTTCACCCAGCAGAAAAAGTATAAACTTTCGTGAATGTCATAGAAGTAGTTTCCGGAATTGAGGGTAAAACCCAGTTTTTGTATTTAAATTACCAAGCATACACAGACCTGTGGGTGGGTGGGTGGGTGGGTGGAGAGGAATCTCGTAAACAAAAAATCTGAAGAGGTGGGAAGGTGTGACGCAGGGAAGAGAGTGAGAGGCGGAATCAATGTGATTGGGTGGCAGGAGAATGGAGTAGTCGATTAGGACTGAGTTTGATGAGGGTTGGGGGGTTTCATTGGAGCTTCCAAACCTTATTGCCGATTGTGTCTGACACAGTAACATACAGAGTGGCTTTTGCTTTTAGCGGGTTGAATTGAATTACCGCCAAGCCTAGAACTGCGTCAAAATGGGATTCTGTTTTATGTATTGTATTGGTAGTTACCTTGCCACAAATGTGAAGGGGTTTTGGGTTGGAACTTCAAAAATTATTTGATTTTGACTGCCAAATTCATCACGTTTAATACTTTTGACGATTTCCAAGTTATCCACTTTTTTTATTATAGTAACATTTTTTTATTTGAAAATTTAAATCTTTAAATTATTTCGTTGATTCATTTGTGACACTAAATATATATACACTTAAGTTATGTAGCTTGATATTGTGAGTGAAACGGAAAATTTGCATAAAATTATATAAAATAAATATCAACCGAAGTGATCAAGCTCACACCTACAAAATTTTAAATTTTCCAACTTAATCATTCATCAATTTTGAAATTTAAAAAAAATTGTAATTTTTAATTTAAATGCGTATACTAGAAAATCATATATAACATTGTCTAATTAAATTAGTGTTCGCTAACTTATGAAATCAATTTAATTAATAGTTTTATAAATAATAGAAAATAGGGTTATAAGGTGGGATATTTGAAAATTTGCTTAATAAGGAGTATTTTTTCTTAATAAGCGTACGACATCTATCCATATCAAAAGAAATGAATTGCATGAAATAGGGATATTATCACTTTCTAATAGTTTTATACTACATCAACATTTTCATCTTAAAAAAATTAAATCTAAATTAAAATCCTGAAATTTAGGATAAAATTATTAATGTGAGATAAAACTATTGAAATAAGATAATATCTCTATTTCATACTATTAATGATGAATGCCACAAAAGAATCAAATTCTTTAATATTATGAAATAATGGCACAAATTATACATGTTACTATTAAATTCTTTAATATTTTTACCGTCAAAATATTGACAAAATTAAGTCAAATATACAACTGATTTCATATATTAATTGGGTCAAAATTTTATTAATTTTAATTTGTAATATTTTTTTGGGTCAAACATTTTATTACCGTATAATAGTACTCAAAAATTTTGGGTCAAACATAAAATTACTTCATATATTTAAGGTAACCGTACTGTATATGGTAACTAAATTAGGCATACATGTAAAGTACACACTGTTATAACATATATACATGGTAAGCAAATTATTTTTGAAGAATATATGGTAATCAAGTTAACATATATTAAATTATGTTAACTGCATTATTTACTGTATATACCATAAAAATTTTAAACAAATTTTAATTTGATTACCATATATACGGTAAAAATTAAAATTTTTTTATTGTATATATTTTAAGGGTAATCTACAAAAATAGTCACTTTTGTTTGCCCAGGTTACATTTTAGTCACTTATGTTTGAAATGTTACATTTTAGTCCTTATGTTATTATTTTGTTCTGAGTGATCACTCTACCATTAAGTTCCGTTATCTCTCTAACGGTAATCCTATGTGGCAGTCCAACTAGATCTTAGGTGCCAACTTGGATTTCTAAATGAGATGAAAATAGATTTTTAATTAAAAAATTAATTAATTAAAATTTTTAAACCTAAACCTTAACTAAAAAAATTGTTCTTTTTCCTCCGTCTCTTCTTTTTTTCAATAGTTTTTTTTATTTGACTAGAAAAACTATTATTAGGATCAAAATAGTTGAAATTAAATTGACCTCTTCATAAAAATGGATTCAATGGAGGGTCCAGTTATGTCTTCTTTGCATTCATCTATCTCTTTTATTCAATACTGAAAAACAAAAGATTAAATTTTTTATTGTTTAATGAAATCCCTAAATTAAAATTCTTGAAATTAAAAATAGTTTCTTAAATTTTTTGGTAATCCACTTGAATGCCTTCAAAATTTTAATTTAGGTTTTTATTAAACAATAAAAATCTATTCTTTGTTTTTCAAGATGAATAAAAGAGATACAGAATGCAAAGAAGACATGCCCGAACCTTCCATTGAATCCATCTTTATGAAGCAGTCAATTTAATTTCAACTATTTTGAACTTAATAATAATTTTTCCAGTCAAATAAAAAAATCATTGAAAAAAGAAGAGACGAAAGAAAAATAAAAAAGATGAGATGAACAGTTTTTTTAGTTAAGGTTTAGGTTTAAAAATTTTAATTAATTAAATTTTTTAATTAAAAATCTATTTTCATCTAGAAATCTAAGCTAGCACCTAAAATCTAGTTGGACTGCCACGTAGGATTACCGTTAGAGAGATAACGGAACTTGACGGTAGAGTGATCACTTCGTAACAAAATAATAATATAAGTGACTAAACGTAACATTTCAAACATAAGTGACTAAAATGTAACCTGGAACAAACAAAAGTGACTATTTTTATAGATTACCCTATTTTTAACTTCACATATATGTTACCATATATATACCTTAATCTTTTAAAAATTTGACGGTATGTTTTTCTTTTTAAATTTAAACAGTATATATATTATCTATATGTGGTAAAAAAATTAAAAATACTGTTTAATATTTAAGGTATCATATATGATAATATATATTTTAGTTAATATATACTGTAAAATATATTGTTTAATGGAAATTTATTTTTATATCAACTAAGTTAATAAAATTGAACAAATTTTAAAGATTAAATTACATAAAATTACATACAATATTGATTTTAACCTGATCTTGATTCAGGTTAAGAAATTAATGGGTTTGGCAGTGAATACAGCAAAGGAGGTCATCGTGCCCTCTAAGGAAATTTGGCGAGTTATTAAATTTGTGGAACTATGAGCAATATAAAACGTGAAAGTTGGAGTATACTAAAAAATCAATAATGAAATTATTATAATAACATGTTTATTTAGTTTTTTTATTGATAAAGTCCTTCTCATTATCATATTCAATCTTTATTTTTGTATATTAGTGGTTGGGAAGCGCCACCAAATGATGGGTAAAGCTAAACATAGATGGCACGATAAATAGACAAAGTAGCAATGCTGTTGCAAGAGGCGTTCTTAAAAATGGATTACAAGTTACTCTAGGAACCTGAGGTTTTGTTCAGTCAAACAAGCATAAACTTGGGCTATTTATGATGGGTTATGCTTGGCTTGGAATAAAGGCGTTCTGAAAATAATTGTCAAGAGTGATAACAAACTTGTGATTGAGATCCTTAAGAACCCTATTGCTGGTGTGAATGTTGATCCCATGGTCCATCGATTTGGTCTCTTATTAGTCAGACTTGGGATGTTCAGGTCAAATATGAAAGCAGGGATGTGCATAAAGCTGCAGATACATTAGCAAAATGAGGGCTACAGACTAACTTTCAATTGAAGATCTTTGGAGAACCGCCTAACTTTGCAAGCCTTGCTAATGTTGATAAAACTAGATGTTTTACTGAAGTGCTTCCTTAACAAATTTTTTATAACACCCTAAACCCTAAACCTAACCTAATCGTCGAAAATTATTTTAATAACGCTTGAAATTATTTACTCGTTGAAAATAACTAAGTTTGAGCTATATTGTGAAAACTAAAAGCATTTAAATATTTTTTATTTTGTTTCTTTGAGAAATACTAAAAAATATAATCATTTAAAAGGAAAGGAAACATTATATTGTAATGTCATTTTAAGTTATTTGAAAAAAAAAAAAAAGAATTTGCAGCTGAGGCCTTGGCATGTTTGCATGCCATTACTTTTGCTAGAGATATGGGATCCCGGAAGGTGGTAGTGGAAAGAGATCCTAGAACGATAATCGTAAAGGCGCAAAAAGGGATTTTGGACAGATCTGCGATTGAAGTTTATGTTAAAGAAATTAGATTGATGGCTCTTAATTTTGATTCTATTTCTTTTCAACATGCAGATCGAGGATCTAATTTAGTTGCTCATATAATAGCAAGCATGGGTTTCAAAATAAGGAACTCTCAATATTGGGTTGAAGAAGTACCTCTAGATGTTGTTGCGGTTACTGAAAGGGATCGACAGTTGATGCAACAGCTTGACCAGGATAGTTCTATTATTGCTTGAGTTTTTTTTTTTTCTGGAAGACGATCGGAGTCTTGATTATGGATGACTGATACACAAAGGAGAAGATGAGAGGCTTCTTTCTGTGGTTTGATCGTTTTTTTCTACTCTCACCGAGGTAATTTTTATGTTTCTTCTCTTTTTTTCTCTTTTTTTTTTTTGGTTGCTTTATTTATTGTTTTGTCAGTTTTGCTTGCCTTTAATGGATGTATTGTCAAACACATGTATTTTGGTTTTGGTGTGGTTTACTTATTTTTAATTCAAGAGATGCCTAGGTTTTTTATAAAAAAAAAAAGAATTTGCACTTTAATTATTTATAAAAATGTTTTTGGGTAAAAACTTTTTGTAGTGGACTTTCATAAAACTAATTAGAAAATTACAAGTTATAAATTTGTTTAAAACCAAGTAAAATCGTAAATACTTTAAATAAATTTCATAATTTAAAATACTTGAAATCTCATAAATTTTGCATACATATATGACAGTTCTAAAGTTTATAAAATAAACCACAAGCCAAATATAAAAAGAAATGTCCAATGTCCAATGTCCAAACCAAAATCCAAGCAGTTTTTAAAATTCATAAAAATGTTCATTAGTTAAAAACATCTGAGAGGCTCCACCGAATGTTGAATCCAAGTCCTATATTTGAATGTTACCTGAAAGATTATAACACTAATGGGGTGAGCCTTTTAAGCCCAATGTGAGATTAACATAAACACATCACTTACATATGAACATATACATTATACAACTATAATAATCATATCAGTTTCATATAACTCAATATTTCACATTTAAACTATGCATGATCATATCAATGCACATTTCGTTGAAACGATGTAGGTTTTATGAAAACGGCCCTACCCATCTCTGCTACACACCAGAATCAAGTTTCCCAGAACTCATCCATTTGATAACACACTAAGTTGTGAAGAGTGTCACGGTAATGCAGATAAACTTCCACATAATCAAATTGTGGACAAGCCACCACTTTTGCAAATATACTGCCACATAATAAAATTTGTGGACAAGCCACCACTTTTGCAAATAAACTGCCACATTCTTCCACCTTTCACGTATCCCACTCCATGCATGTGATATAGCCACTTCACTTTTTCACTTAAAAATCACTTTTCACTTTGATATGTGAGACATGCTCATTATACCAATTTTCAATTAAAATCACATAGGCATGCTTAACATGCAAATCACATATATACTCTTTATATCAATATTTCACATTTTATAAATAATGCGAAAATCACACATGTCATAAGATCACCTAACATGAGAATTAGATTTTCATACATTTCATATGAATAATAGTCATCAAGATCACACAACATACTTTTCACAACATATACGGTTTGGAATCACTTACTTGACATAGTCCATATCGATGGGTTTTATCTCTCTTAATGGATACTTAAAGTATCCTCATCAAATATAATTTAAATAATAATAATTTTAAACAATATAGATTTTTTTCTTAATGTTAAAACCAACACCTGATCGTAGATCCGATGTGCAACCACTCTCTAAGAACGCCCACACTTGGATTTAATAATTAGATTACCTATTCAATCAACAAAGGTGATCCTACATTAAGACTACAATTTTTAAAGTAGATGCAATAAGTTTCTTATCGATTACCATTAACACTTACCCTAAAAATAATAACTCGGATTAGTGATTTTGATCCCAACGTTAATGGTCTTTCGAGTTAGTGTTGATCGACCTTTCAATAAACATGACATAAGAGATGTTAATACACGAGAAAATATTTCACTATGACCCTTTAAAGTATTTAGCCAAGAGAAAAAGTAAGGAAGAAAGAAATATTTCTACTCAACCCTTACACTTACATTATCACAATTGGAACGGAATGATCAATAGATCATTTTGATCATGAAACGGAAGGAAATGAAGATCTAAAGAGGAGGACTATTATGAAAATAAATCTAAGAAATAAGTTTAGGGTTAAGAATTAATTAAAAATAAATAGTGCAAATTTTTTTTTATGACTAAAAATAATAATGAAAGTTGAAAAAAAATGAAGAAGGGAGGAGGAAGAATCCCAACCATCGGCGATGGTGCTACGGCAACGCTCCAGTAACAAAGGCGGTGGTTCGACAGAGGAAAAAGAAAAGAAGATATGGGTTTCAGTCACTCATGAGGAGAAGAAAAAATAAGAAAAATGAGTGGTGTTGCACAGTGGCGAGCGATGGTTGCCACGGTGGTGGAAGGCAGCGCTAGGTGCGACATTGGAGAAAAAGTAGAGGAGAGAGGTGGCAAGGTGGTGGTTCAGTGGTGTGGTGATGGTGGTTCAAGGCTAAGAAATGGTGGAAGAGAAAGAAAAGAGAGTAAAAATAGGAGGTTGAAGGCTAAACAAAAGAGAGAAAAGGGAGAGAATGGGGAAGAGTATAAGGTGGTACGATAGTGAAAGGGAAAGAATGAAAATTAGATGAAAAGAATTGTGGTCAAACATGTCTAGAGTCATTAAATCCCTTCATATGGCAAAGATGGAGATAACGGTAAGTTAGGGGGATAAGGGAGTGAAAAGAGGATCATGTCCTCATAAGTACGGTATGTTGACTAAAAAAAAAGGAAAGAGTCTTCCCTTAGTATGGTAAGAAAGATTGGACGGAAAGTGGTATTTAGCACATGGAAAGTTCACAAAAAATTAATTAAAAAGGTAGTGATGAAGAGATTTGAACCTAAGACTTACAGAATTTAATTAAGGCTCCTAACCACTTTACCATATTACTCTTTGTTTTCATTTTAACAGAAATATTTAAAAAATGGGATGTGACCTTTGCTAAGGTTGGAAACAAAATTTTACCATATAGAAAATAATGAAAGGGGAGGGATTCGAACATTGATCATTAAGGACAGCTCCACCATTACTCAATCATGAAAAAATTCGGCTTGGCCACTCTACTAACTCGATTTTTGGGATGTGACATTGTTTTAGGTTCATTTTCATCAAAATAAATAAATAAATTGATTAATAATAAAGTCTCTAAAATAATATGGTTATTCTTAAATTACCTCTAGTCAAGTATTATTGTGAGTCAAGACAATAGCAAGTCGAAACTAATTTGTGGTTGATTGATGACAAGAAGTTGTCATGGATATGTGATATCAAGTCAATGCACGAGTATATGTTAATAGAATAGTGTATTAGATTGACTCTCCATGAGAACAATTATTTGATTATTATGCAATAGTCATAAAAAATTCTCATAGTAATAATGATGCACGTAATTCTAAGATTTGAGGTCACTATTGTCCCCAACATCAAGAGTTGGGTACTTTGACACAGTATGTCTTCAATAATTGGTTGTAGTATAAATATTGTTACTAAATATTACACAAACTATGTAATGAGATATGAGTAATCAAGATATAATTTGTCCCTCTTATTTAATGTTAGCGATATCTAATCCCGCTGATAAAATTAGACTAGACAAGAAAAAGAAAAAAAAAGATGATAGCTTTGTTTTATCTTTTATTTACTTAATTTTTCTTTTATTTACTAAAATACCACTTTACACATATTATTAATCAAAAAGTTTAATTAAACCTTGTCCATAACTTTCCACTAACTTAATTATGGTATAATTACCATCTAAGTACATTAATTTACCTTTCCATAGCCATTTAACCCTTTTAACTAATAAAAATCCACTTTTGCAACCTTTACGATTTAGTCACTTTTTTCCTAATTAACCATTTAAACTTCAAAATTTCTTTGCAAAACTTTAGTACGACTCTAATATAATCTCATAAAATTTAAATAAATATTAAAATATTTAATCTCTCATCAAAATTGTGGTTCTAAAACTATTGTTTCCGACGCCACTAAAAACGGGCTGTTACATACCAATTGATTGGTAACGTCACAACGTCAACCCTGAATTTTCAAAACTATACAATTTGGTTCTATTTCATTCCCTGGTCAAAAAAAGAGCTTTCATAAGCTTGATTAATGCTTGAATTTTATTTTGTATTATAATAAGAATGTGTTTACGACATGTTTGAATGTTTAGTTGATTTATTTACAGTTTATTTGACAGTAGTTGCTCCGGGAAGGACTGTAGCATCCTATAGCCCAGACTCGGTGATTAGGTCGGGCGAGGGGTGTTACATTTAGTGGTATCAAAGCTGAAGAGGTAGCTCCAATAAATTGATTGAACCATTGGTTCATCATTTGGAAGAAGGCATTTCGCACCTCACTTCCAGGCCCTTGTTAAACGGGCACACAATTAGCAGCTCCTTGATCGAAAGTAGGAATATTACTGTGATTCAATTGACATGGTTTTTCTATAAGAAAAGCAGAGCCAATTTGAATTAGAAGGCATCACACTATCACAGGTTATTGTGGCATACCGAGAAACACAACATGACTAGATCATTCCCAACTCCTCTGTCCAAATGGACCAGAGATTTCAGAAGTAAATCTTTCGCTACTGTAGGGAATATGAGAAAATATGTCCAAGCAAAATTATCCGAGATCACAAGCTACGTTAGTAGCTAGTGCTGGCAATGTCCGGAATATTAACAAACCTATTTGTAAGCATTGTGGCAAAAAACATTTCAAGGAGTGTAGATTGAAGAAAGGATCCTATTTCAAATGTGGTTCTTTTGATCATTTCCTGAGAGATTGCCCAAAGAAAGTTGTGACTGGTTTAGAACAGGTTGCAAAATCGGTGACAACTCAATAAAGGGGTAAAAGATTAGGATCTGGAAATAATGCTAAAGCTAACTGTGGTGGAACTAGTTGTAACAACTCGAAAGTTAATGGTGTCAAAAAATGTAATTTCGGAACCCCATTTTTGTAAATTGAGCCAATAAATATTATTATTAAATATTTACGTAGTTATATTATAAGTGAATTGAATTTTGAATAGGTAATTTTGCTGAATTAGTGATTAATTAAGGCTCATAGACTAAATTATGAAAGTCCAATCGCTATAGATTTTTAATTAGAAAATGGCTTAAGGACTTAAATTGCAATAACCAAAGATCTAAAATGGCAATTACACCATGACAAATCAAGCATTATTGGACGATTGTGTTTAAAACTAATTAATTAAACAAATATTAACTTAATTATCATAAACCTTAATTAACTTAAACTTAAACTAAGTATAAAAATCAAATTAAAAAGCGAAATTAATCATCTTTCCTCCACCTGCAAACCAAACAAAGAAAGAAACAAAAGAGGAAGCCATTTTCGCTAGGGTTAAGCTTTTAACTTCAAAAATCAAGTAAGTCTTTAGTTATTTTCTTGTAATTTTTATGTTTTTGAGGTCATGGGAACTTGGTTTAGCTAGCCTATGTATCAATTAAAAGTTTTCCATAGTTGAGAATTGAAATTTTTAGGTGTTAAATGGATATATTTTAAGCTTAGATATGAGAAATGACTAAATCTAAAGCTTAATTGATAGTTTCGTACATTAGGGACTAAAATGAATAAATTGTAAAATTGGTTGTATAAATGAGAAATAGGAGAGCCCTAATAGATAATAGTGAAATCAAATTTTGAATTGGAGTTTTAGATCAAAAGTTATGTTAGTCCCGATTTTAGGGACTAAATTGAAGATTTTGTATAAATTGGTAATTGATTGTTATTGACTATTTATTGATAATATTATATGTTTATGTTAATCCATAGCTAACGTCAACTCAGATTCGTCGAGAGAAAAGGAAAACTAAAGTCGTCGATGAATAATTTATAATTTCTTATTTGTATTTCTATGATTCGGTACCCAACTTATTTATTGCATATTCAATACATATTGCATTACATGGTAATGAGGTGAATTGGCAATGACTATTTAACTTGATTCATTATGATTGAGATTGAATACCGAAATAGGGACTAAATTGAATAAGGTGCAAAAATTCTAGTTTATATGTTTTGTAATAATTGATATGAAATGATACTGAAACATGTTATAAATATGTTATAAAATTGTGAAATTCTGATTGATTTTGGATATTGGAATGTAAATTGATATATATATATTGTATCAAAATAGGATACCCTATTAGTTGTTCGGATCGAGTCGGATATAGTTGCCATACCTTATGGTTAGAATATCGTTGTTAGCCATCATTTTCAGGCAACCTAAGATGGTAGATTATATTTATTAAGTCATCATTATCGGGAAACCCAGGGTGACAGTTATATCAAGTTGAGTAGACCATCGTTGTCGGGTAACCCGGAATGACGGATCTGTGTATTCGTTCTGAGTCTATGTTGGTTAATAGGGTGGATCTGTGTATTCGTTCTGAGTCTATGTTGGTTAATAGGGTTATAAACGAAAGAAAAGTTTGATTGAGATGTGATATGATGTATGCCATGATATTTTGATATGTTAAGTGAATTGAAAATAAGCCTTGAGGGCCGATGGTGTTATAATGAGTCGATAGACTCGGGAACAATATGAAGTATGTTATAAAATGAAATATATAAGTATATGCATGTATGTTAAGGGTGAAAAATGAATGAAATTAATGGTATCTATATAAAGTAAATGGTATTGTATATGTGCTATTGTATATGTGCTATTGTATAAATGAAGATATATTGCATGAAATTGTATGATATTTGGTTGGAATTGAAGATATGCATTTTGCATATTTGTATCTGTTTTATCTTGAATTATAAATTTAATACTAAGCAATTTGCTCAGCGTACGGTTTGTTTTCTATGCACAAGTTAAGTTCAATTTGAAATCCCTAGCATGAACTTCAGCATCTAATTAAATTATCATTATTACTATATTAAGAATTTTATTCAATTCAATTTAATGCCAGTAATTTTTTTAATAATAATAAATGAATTCAAGCAACATAAAATTATGAATTCATGTTTCAGTCAAACAACCAATTATAAAATAACACACTTTATATATGTTCAATATTTTGTTTTTCCAAAATTAAACCAATTCTAGTCTTTCAAAAATATTTAGATCTTACCCCTTTTAGTACTTGTTATTAATGTGTGGGAATCTCAAACAATAGGAATATTGAAATTTGAAGGATTTGTGTAGCAAGATGATAGTAAAAACAAACACGTGGTACCTTCATGGAAACATGACACACACAACATCACGACAATAACGAAAACAATGAACATGAGTATCAACTACGCAGACTGTAACACCCCATATCTGACTTGATCGTTGAATCTAAGATATGAGATGCCACATTTGTTGCTAAAGCAACTACAATTTTATTTCAATATTTAATAGACGAGTCATACAAGCAATTTAGTTTCTATACTTAATAAAACACATTATATATTCACATTTCAGTTAGCGAGCTTATGAAAGCTTTCATACTAATTTGATGGTGAAAAAGGGACTAAAACGTAAAATAATCAAAATAAGGGTGTATTGTCATGACACCAAGGAGTAACGTCACAACCCTGAGTGTAGAAGCTTAATTTCATTACCTTAAAAGTAAGATCTCATCATCGTGAATTCAATGGGGGAACGTCGTGACCTTAAGGTAGGAGGAATTCAATATTGCGAATTTAGCAAGGGAGAGTCGTGACTACAAGGACAGAAGCTCAATGTCGCAACACCAATAAGAGAGTGTCGCAACCTTGGGAGCAATTTCCCCAAATTTGTACTTCATTTAACTCAACTCATTACTTAGCATTGTTGTCAAAATGACCCAAAAACTCTTACTTAGCATTGTGGTCATTAATTCAAATACCAATTAATCATTCTTAACATTTCAATCACCTATAAGTGCAAAGTCTCAAGTTTATATCTATTCATTCTAACATCACAATTACTAACTTTGCATACAAGTAATGTTCTAAATTTTAACCATAGTATTACATATTTTTGGATAAGGAAACATATCACCATACCATTAGATTAACATTCATGATTGCTACCAACTTAAATGATCATGTCCAAGTATAACATTTCTGAACAAAAGTACCAAAACGACAACTCAAAACTAAAAACCAACTCAACAATAAGAATATGCCACTTTCTATTAACATATCAAATCTATACAAACTTGCTAAGTCAAGGATTGAGTCTGGATGTAGTCGATCACTTCAAGATTTTGAATTTACGAAACCGACGTACAGATATAAACAAACTACAAACTGAGTGATAGAGCTCAATGGTACTTTCATGATTTAAACCAATAATCAATAGAACCAAGAAATCAATACAATTAATATGTGATTCAACTATAAGCTAAATCAAATTGAATTTTCATGTCTCATGTGCATAATCTTATACCACATTTTATTAGGCATGTCATATATGAACATATAATCTCATTTAACATCATATCACTTTTCATATGTATTATAACATGTCACAAAGTCCATTTCATTTTATCATTTACATATTGAATCCACTAATTCGTTTTATATCAATATTAGCCCTTAGAACTCATTTTAATCGGTTCGTATAATCTTTCACATGTCATCTTTTGTTACTTTAACATTAACATGCAAAATTCATCATTCAATATTAGCATTTCATATCAAAAGTCACATAGCATGGTATATATTTCATAATCCCTATTAATTGGACACAGACTCAAGATAGATACAAAAATCATCTAACCATCACACCAATATATTTAACACTTAATCTCTCATCGGAACATCCGAAGTATAATTTGCACTTTACACCATATCGGTATAAGCCAAAGTAATGTGTGCTTCACACCTAATCAAAATGTTCAAAGTATAGTATGTGCTCTATGCCTCATCAGTATAAATCGATGTATAATCCCATACACAAATCCTATGTCATGCCAACTATACCTGACTATACTCAAGATAGTTAATAGGGTAACCAATGTTTTCATACATATTTATATTCATGATCACGTATAATAGTTTCATATAATACTCATTTATACCATGCTCGTCTCAATTCAATTCATAACATCTCATATAATCATATACAAACCAAATCATGAAACAAGTAGGATACTTACCTCAAGCAAGCTAGTTTATAACAAGATATATATGTATATATATTGAATTCAAATCATGAATGTACAAACCGTAATCGTTACTTGTATACTACTCTCCACTTTCATTTCTCTCGAGATGACTCGATGTCATTTTTAGCTTTGATAATTCAATTATAAAAATGGTATTAGTTTCCACTCAATCACATTAAAAACATATCAAACATATTTTGCATTTTATTCATTTTAGTCCCTATATCTGAAATACTCATATTTCTCAATATTTAAAATAGGATCAAAATCCAATTCATATCCTCTCATTAGGGACCTTGCACCTTTAATTTATAGTATAGTTTCTTAAGAACTTTCAATTTATTCAATTTAGTCCCTAATGTCACAAAAACTAACTATTGAAATTAGTTAAATTTGTAATCAATTCCAACACTTTTCTCTAGTTTTCAACTTAGTCCTAACATGCTCAAAGCTCATACCTTAATTTTTATCAAAATCAAACTCAATTTCATCAAATACTCACTAATGGCAAATTGATAAACATTTAACAATTAGCAAATCTAAGGCATGGGTAAGCATAATCAAGCTTAGATCATAATGAAAACATAAAAATTTTAAAGGAAAAACATGTTTACTTTAAAGGTTTTGAGACCAAATTGTAAAAGGAATAAAAAGGAAATTTTTCTACTTTTCTTAGCTTTGGCTGGTTGCCTAAGGAGACGATGATGATTTCATCTTTTTCCACTCACTCTTAATATATATACCTAGCTTAGGTTATAATTAAAGCTTCATTAACTTAAAATTTAACCTTTAAATATGTTTAATTTTAATGATTAACCTTACTTAATGAAACTAAGTCCTTAAACATTTAGGTCCCTTGATTAATTACCAATTAAGTCCTCAAATATTTTCTAAATTAAAATTAAAATTAAATAGCGATTAAAATTTTATAGTTTAATTCATATACTTTAATTAATAATTTTCTTGATTTAATTACTCAGTTGTTCATTGATATGTTTTCATATTGACTTCGTAAACCTCTCTATTAATAATTTCACCAACTTGATTTACAGAATTAGACTCGAAAACTGTATTTTTTTACACTATTTAAAAATCGGGTTGTTACATAGACAACATCCAAATATCCCTAAGATTTGTTAGAAATCAAAGGTTTAGAAAAATAAAATTGCTGCTTGAGGCATGAATATCACTATCCTTAAGTATATTTCGTGGATTTGCGTATCCCCAAGCTTCAACAAGCACTTTTGTTAACTAGTAGGAAAACAGGAAATAAGAAAAAATAAACCAATTAAATATTCAACTAAAATTGTAAAAGGAAACATTTGAGAAAACAGAGAGTGTTTGAAAAGATAATGTAAATAATAAACTAGTTAAATAATTGTGAAGGCTGTCATCTAGGGTATTTATAAGAATTTCACTGGTTAAATATAGCAAATGTAAGTTGATTGGATTAACTAAAAATAGTTTGAAAATGGTTCAATGAATTTGGACTTAACTAAAAATAACTTCAGTTGGTTAAATTATTTTTAATGTGACCAAATATAGGTGTTACAAGTTAAGTTTAAGAAGTTTACTTTTATTGGAATCTCAAAATCCAGTAAAAAATAATTCCAAAAAACGAAAGGACTTAAATGTACATTATAATAACCTTTTGGCCCTGATGCACTTAACTTGAATCATATTAGTCTAATGAAGTATAATGGCTTATAAACAAGGATCTCAAGATCTTTCTTCAGCAATCAGGGATTTGTGTAATTCTTTGAAATATATAAAACTTCAAACATGTTTCACGGATAAAAATTGTTTTACTAAATTTATTAAATATAGTATTTAATAAATTTTGGTTAAAGAGATTAGTTTAGAAATCAAACAACTATTGATTCGAATAAGATATCACTTTTGACTTTTATTCCTTAATATCCTAATTGATTTTTGATTATTCAAAATAGTTTTGAATAAAAAGATAAGTACATTATCCCATCTTTGACTTACTTGAAATTCTCAAATAGCATACTAGAGATTTTCAAGGCAACTCTTTGAAGAGGATGACGTGGAAATTCTATTCATATTCTCCAAGAGTGTACAGTAGAGGCTGAAATGAAAGTTGCGGTTGCAATTTGATTTTGCGTTGAAAGTATCCTATCATATTCAACTTGATATAGTTTGACGCTATATTTCGAACCTTTTTTATCTTGGATCCAATATCTCGCACGTGGGTAATTGATGTGAGACCATAAGAATCTATTTTTTTCTAGCTATGATTACTATTCTCCAACGTCTTGAAACTGGATGCATAGTGTTACTGAAGTTTTCAGCTGTTGAGGAGAATAGAGTTCAAGAAAATCAATTGGAACGAGTAGCAACTAATATTTATTAGGGCTTTAGATGATAATTTGAGTGGTATAGCTTGGCAAATAAAGTCTTCAGATGGTCATGTCATCATTAGAAGGAACTCTAAAAGTAATGCCAAATTGAACATCATTTTGTCATTTAAATTCTCATCGATGTTAATACCAATAACCTGTTAAATAGTAAACTATGGGGAGGAAACAAACATGTTCATAGTATCATAAAGTAGTGTATAGATGGGCATACTAGTGGTATCATATATTGGTGTACGCTATTAGAATCATGGTCAAGCGGAAGCATCCATTTCAAGGGTGGCTCCATGATTTGGTAGTTGTGGGAATACATGATATGGAGCACTAATTTGACTATTGGACTAGGGTTCTTATTATCTTTTAGGCTTAACTCACAAATTGTCTTTTAAAATATACTGATTTTTTCAGTTTGATATTTAAAGAACTTTGCATAGTACTTTAAGATTCAAATTTAGTTTTCTTTGTTACACGTTAAAAAAAAAACTAGTTATCTCCTCCAGCCAACTAGAAACTGCCATGTGACGCGTCATGGTGGAATCACCTTTTTTTTTCTTCAAAATCATTTAAAAATTATTTAAAAATTATAAAAAAATTAAAATTTAATTAAAATGTAAAAAATATTAAAAATATATAAAATAACTTTCACCATTTTTACTCACTTTCAAGCTTTCTTTGTTGATATCCACTTCTATTCTTACTTTTCCTCCTCTTCAATTTTTAATTTTTGCATTCTTTTAATACAAATAAGAGCAAAGAGAGAATGTGACTTCGAATATTTTAACAGAAAAATGTGAGAATTTTTTCTTAAATTTGTTGTTTTTATTTAAGGGTAAATTGCACCAATAGTCACTCAACTTTGGGGTAGTTGACAAAATTGTCACTCAGGTTTCAATTCAGTCACTCAACTTTCAAAAAATAATAAAATAGTCATCACTAACCATTTTTCATTACAGACGTAACGAAGCTACCATTTTCTGTTACAATTCCATTACATACTTAACCAAACTACCATTTTCCATCCCCCTTCAATCTCTCTCCCTTTTCCCCACCATCCCTCCCCTTACTCTAATTTTTTCCCTCTCCCCCATCATCCCTTTGCTAACCCTCTCCCTCCGTCCCTTTCCCTCTCTACAAAGAAAAATGAAACTGCACCTAAACTAGTTGTTGTAACCATTGCTAACGTAAAAAGCATGATTATGGACACAAACACTTTGCCATAACTATCCTTCCAGTCATTCATTGCCTTGTCATTATCCTTAGAAGTTATGACTTTCTCTTTACAGTGCCATCTATAATAGTATCCCCAACATTTTTATGGGGAGCTCTAATCTTTTGTGAAATTACATTTTGGCCATCTATTGTAATGCATTCAAGGAAAGAAATGGTAACCAATAAACATGGAAGAAAATGCTTGAGTCTAAATCGCATTGCTTTTTATTATGACCAAAAATCTATCATCGATAATGAATGTTATTGATTAAATAGAATTCATATAGGTGGGGATCAAGAAAATTGGAAAACAAAACCAATCAAATATGTTTGAAAACACACCTGAGCAATATAAGATGCAATTAAAAAGCATAATTTTTGTGAAAACGAAGCTTTTGTCAACCAAATGACCAAAACATATTGAACATTCAACAATGGCAATGATCAAAATAAAAGGCCAAAATCAATTGAAACAACTTCCCCAAAAAGCTATAGTCTAATAAATTTGAGGTGATCATAAAGAAACAATAGATACAATCAAAACGATAATCATTTTAAAAAATCAAAAATAAAAATTCAAAACCCTAATTGATAATATAAACAATTACTGTAGGCATTGTCCTCATTTGCACACAAAATAACCAACCTTAGCAAGAAGCAAGAAGCTTAAGAATCCACAATTCCAAAATGAAAAAAAAAAGAAAAGAAAAGGAAAAGATTGGTTTTATTTTGGTTCAAATTAAAAGCTATGTAAACTCTAAAATAGAATATGAAAGAGTGAAACAAATTGAATTGTGGAAAAGGGGTAGGAAAGCCCTAACTTTTGAAGTAAAAGAAAACAAGAATTTAATAGATTTGATTAAATTGAAAATAAATTATAAAAATAAATAAAATTGATGGAGAATCAAAATAATATAAAAACGCACCAAAAGCGAAACTTGAACTGACTTGTTGGTGCAGGGTTCCAAACAAAAACGATGGTGAAGAATTTGTTGTTAGATTAGTTTAAAATTGGTAACAACAAGCAGAAAGATTGAAAGAGGAGAGGGAAAGGGACGGTGGGAATCAGAGTAAGAGGAGGGATGGTAGGGAAGAAGGAGAGGGATGGAAAATGGTAGTTTGGTTAAGTTTGTAACGGAACTGTAACTAAAAATGGTAGCTTCGTTACATTTGTAACAGAAAATGGTTAATAGTGACTATTTTATTATTTTTCGAAAGTTGAGTGACTGAATTGAAACCTGAGTGACTGCTTTATCAGCTATCCAAAAATTAAATAACTATTGATATAATTTACCCTTTGTTTAATTTCAGCACAAAACTCCAAAACCAAAAGAACATATAATTTGAAAAAAGCAATGATTTTTTGCCGTCATTTCTTAAAGATGTTGTCGGCATATATGGACTTTTATCTTATATCTATTACATTCAAATATCTATTTTACATTAGACCCAATAAATAATACCTTTTATTAATTTTAAATTTTTATTTCTAAAATATTATGTTAATTTTTTCATATTATTACTAAAATTTATAAAAACTAATATTATTTAATATATTTTAAGGGTTAGTATTTGATACATTGGTAACGTATCTTTTTATTCTACAAGCAACCTTACAAAATTGCGATGTGTCTTATTTTTGAAAAAATATCATGTGTTTTTAATATTTTACTATGTCTTTATAAGACATTTGTCAACTTTTAATTTTGTTTATGGAGTCTAAAACTCCACTATCAAATATTATTTCATATTTTAATCACGATAAAAATTATTTATATAAATATAAAGAAAAATATTTAATATATTGTTAATGGAGTTTTTTAATTCCACAAATAGTGTTATATGAATGACAAGTGTTATCTTTGACTAATTTTAATTTTTTAATATTATACAAGAAGACATGACAGTATTTTACTGTTAGCTTAACAATGTAGAAAATAATAATTCATATCTAATAATATATGAAAAATATTTAATTTTCTAAACGGAAAAGTACACTAGCACTCACTAAATTTTGATTAAAATAATTCTTCAGTCACTAAAATTTTAAAAGTGGCATATCAGTTATTAATGTTCATCGAAGCCCATTTTTCATTATAGACCTAACGGGATAGCTGAGTAATCCATTAGAGTGTCACGCTTGACATGACCGGATGTCCATTTAATGGATAATTAATTTCCACTATGTGATCCAAAACAAAATTAACTTAATGTGCCAAAAAACCAATTAAAACATGAGAAGAAACTGAAGAGACAAAAACAATTTGATTAAAGAAAAATTTTCGTTCAGGAGAGAAATGGAAAACGATTGAAATTCTTAGAGAATCTTTGAAGAAGGGATTGAAAATATTCAAAATTGGGAAATTATTGTGCAAAATTTCAACATTGCCAGAATGGTTAATAGAAGAGAACTAGTTGAAGGTGTTCCATCGATTATAATGGGTAGCAAAACACAATTACAACTAACAACAACATCATCCATATTTTTCTCTCGCAACTTGCATCCTCCATTGTCTTGACTTTTTTCAAAAACCCAACAAGACAATTCATGAACGAGCATTAATGGTGGATCAAACCAAGCGAAAAAACGGCTTGCATTTTGAAATCCACTCTCATACTTCTTGCACCGAAAAAACCTTCTATTTGGGTTGTCATTGGATCAAGAAGTCCTTAAATTGGCTGGATTTTCATAGTAGCGCCCTGGGATCACAGTGGGCATCTCCATTTCTTCTTCTTCGTCTTCTTCCGGCTAGGGTTCTTCTATTTAGCTGGTAATCCTTATAAACTGATAAAAGGATCTGATATGGACATCATGTCATATCCAACGTGGCACCCTAACAGGTCACGTCAACTGTCCATTACATCTGTAAAAGAAAATGGGCTCGGGTGACTGATTTGTCACTTTTCGTAAACGTTAATGATTGGTTTATCACTTTTAAAAATTTAGTAACTAGAATATTATTTTAATTAAAGTTTAGTCATTATTGGTGTATTTTCATTTTTCCAGAAAAAATTGATAAATCTGAAATACTAACAGACATTTAACAATATGGTACTGGCAACTTTGATTCGACCAACTTTAATTATAAACTACTATTATTAGTTTTCAGTAATAGATGCTTTCGCCGTTGACGTTTTGATCTCTTAGTTCATATCATTTTAGACATTGAGAAATAAAAATAATTCATTGTCAATGCATCACAAATTACTATAATACAAGTACTCATTTGGTTATTTTTCAATTCTTGCTATGACATAAAATAATTGCTTTTGCTATGTAACATGTGTTCTAATAAATATTCATCATCATAATTGGGGTATAAAAATAAAATACACATTCAGTTTAAAAATAAATTCAATAAATTATTATGGATGAAATAAAGAAGAAATAGATCATAGATACCAATTTGAAAAGTTAATTGAAACTTGAGAGGAATTGAACATATGGTTATCAAAGATAAAGAAGAACTCAATGTCATTTTCCATGTCATGTCAACTAAAACAAGCACAATATATGAATATATATATATATATATATATATATATAGAGAGAGAGAGAGAGAGAGAGAGAGAGAGAGTTAACAAGTTGCTGTTGGCATTATAAAGATTAGAAAACAAAGTAACAACTTCCCAATATGAATGTCATGTAGTTACAGGCTGCGAAGAAGAATGCCTTCAAAAGTAATTCCAGGACCAAATGCTAAGGCAAGCCCCCATTCTTCTCCTCCTCCTCTCTTCAACTCTTCCCTCATGTATTCCATCACATAGAAAATGGTATTGCTGCTCACATTTCCGAAGTCCTTCAAAGCTTTCCTGCTACATTCTAGTTTCCCCTTGTTCAGTTTAAGAGTGCTCTCCAAGCGGTTAAGTATCGCCGGTCCTCCAGGATGAACTGCCCAAAACATTTCATTGAAATCTGTCAAACTAGCCTTTGACATGAGTTTCCTGCAGAATTCCTCAATGTTGTCTTCGATCTTCTGGGGAAGGTCTCTGCCAAGTTTGAAGTTTATGCCTTCTTCAGTAAGGCACCCATCGATGACACTCTGTGTTCCTGGCAGAAATTGTTGTACCGCATAGCTGAGTTCCATGAAAGGAGATTCTTTTCCCGTTATTGGATCAGTTCCAATGATGACTGCTGCTGCTCCATCACCGAAAAGTGCTGCACCAACAAGGTCATAAGGGCGTGCTTTGTTTGGAGGTCGAAAACCAAGGATGGTAGTCTCAGAGGTGGTTAGCAGAATACGACTTCCTGGGTTGTTTTCAGCTATGTCTTTAGCTACTCGGAGGCCAGTGGCACCACCATAACAACCAAGGAAATAGAGCATTACCCGGCTAACATCGTTTCTTAAGCCAAGCTCGCTGGCAAGGTAAAGATCACCCCCAGGTAAGCGTATTTCACTGGAAGAGACATAGATGATATGGGTGATATCAGTTGCAGGCCTCCCCCATTCCTCTATGCAAGCTAAGCTTGCTTCAAATGCCATCTCAACAACTGCCGGGTTTGCTATTTCAAGCCTTTGTCTGATAGTTGATGAACCCTCAGTTGCCAATTCTGGGTATTGATCTAAAATCTCCTTGCACATCACTGTGTACCTAGTCTTCACAGTAGTTGTTTTACCTACCAAAGAGAACAAAAATAGAAACACACAGATTGAACCTAATTATATCATTTTTATCTATGCATGTAGCATTGTCTAAGACCCCCATTAAGGAGGTTTGAAACAGAGTGAATTTTTGCTTACATAAACGTTCCAGTTTCTCTTTGATGGAGACATCTTGGCAATTTGTATCGCGTATATAGCCCTCCACCAAGTATTCTTGAGGAATTAGTTGCCGTGGAAAGGCCTTGCCAATGGCGAGCACCGTTGCCTTCCCTGGTGTGGAAGCACGCCTGAGACGGTGCCATGGAGCATTGTTATTGTCAATTTTTGACATCTTTAGGAGGGCCCGGAAAGAAGATTAACTGATTATGCTTTTGAAAAATGTTAATATTGTAGGAATTTTTCATGAGCAAGGAATATAAAGGAGAGGTTGGCCTGTTCTTGGAGAAAGTTTGGTTTCAAGAAAGCCTATCATGAAAAGGGGGCTTCATAATATTTTGGGCAAAGGTTGTTAGAAGTCTGAAAGCTCCCAAAGACAGCAGTCTTTAACTTCTTTGGATAAAACTAACTAATTGTAATTTAAAACATCACTTGGCTTTTGGCATGAGTAGACAATATAGGAACTACAACTTAATATAAGGTAACCTTTCTTCATCCTCTTCCTATGAATAAAAGAAGTAACAAAACGGAAATTCAGCCAAATCTCTCTAATCGTTTCTCCTCTTTACAATATGTTCAAATGAAATGAATTTTAGGCCTTGAAGTCGGAAGACTGGGCAACTTGGGAGAATCCTATCCTTCTTTGCATAATAATATGTGGATTTATGGAAGACTTCAACCATTCGCCATTGTTTCGTAGTTGGCTTCAATCGTGTGCTGGACTTCCTGCAAATTGATTCTCCTATATTACTGATTATGGATGAACTCTGTGCTGAAAATAATGAGGCCAACTACAACGTACAAAAGTACTTAAAATTTGTGGGATGTTTATCTATGAAATTTTTGAATATGTACCTGCAAGTTATGGGGAGAAAGAAAACAGTGTTAATGATAAATTATATCTACACCAAAGCAGTAGAGCTCTGTACCAGTGAAACACAGGTTGAAATTACTTGGAGGGCATCTTAAGCAGGCACAGGATAATACAGTTCATCATCTTGTTGAATCAAGGGATTAAGGTATCAACCAATCAAATCTAAATCCAAGAAAGTAATTTCTTAGTAAATGCATGATGTCCCACTTTATGAGACATAACTGAAACTGGTCCTTATATTAGAGTTTTGAAGAACTAAGAAATGAATCCTATCTGAAGACTCCGCCGGTTTCGTTGTCAATACTTCAGACGACCCAAAAATCCTGCAGTTAAGATGTTTGGTCTATACCTGTTTGACACTTTTGGAAAATGAATCAAATAAAGACATCCGAAGGAATTATTGCTGCTGAAATTTTGGCATCCTGGTGCTGAATTTTGAAGAAGCATCATTAGCCTGCCACTGGTTTGGCATCCTCTTCGATACAAACTCAGCTTCATTTAGCCGTCCTCCAGCTTGTAATGTGATTTTCAAATTGTCAAGGCATCTCAACTCTAGATGTTTACCCCTCTCCACGAGCTCATAGTACAAACCAAATGCTTCTGAAAGTCTCCTGTTGTTACAAAGACCTTCTATGACCGTGCAGCAAATTTCAATATCAGCAGTTTGGTGCTTTTCCAAACTAAATTGTATCATCTTGCACGCCTCCAAAAGCATTCCACTCTGGCAAAGGAAATGAACCAAGTCTTCCATCTTAACCATATAGCCGTCATCATATAGTAATACAAGAACTTGAAAAGCTTTATCCTGCATCCGTCTTGCAAGCAGCAACTTTACAGTCTGTGTCGAGAGATTGATATTCAGTCTAATTCTATGGTCCAGCATTAGAGTTACCAAACTGGCTGCTTCTTGGGCACAACTCTTTTTCAGAAGTTCTGCAAGTATGGAATGAACAGAAGATGTCTGTGGGAGATGTGAACTCTTCAGCATCTTCTCCAGGGTCAGGCAAGCAAGAAGAGATTCACCCTTCAGCAAGAGACCAGTAATCAGTGAGTCATAGATCTCAAAACCCGGTTCAAAGTCTCTTCTCAACATCAAGACCAAGAGCTCATATCCAGCTTCAAACGTACCTTCCTTGCAGTGCCCTAAGATTAAAGTCTTGTAAGCAGGAGGGTCTTGTCTCCCCCTCTTCAATAGCTGTCTAAACACTCTCTCAGCTTTCTTAGTTTTTCCATTAGCACATAAATACTCAAACATGGGATTATATGCCGCAACAACAGGTGTACAACCTACATGACCTAATAATATCTCCTTTTTGGCTAGCTCATCAAAGAACTCCTCTGCTTTTTCGAAGTCCGCTATTTGACATAAACTCCTGATTATAACACTATAAGTAGCTGAATCTGATTGTACCTTCATTTCTGACATCCTTTTGAACACATTTAAAGCTTCATCCATGTTCCCAGCATTGCAGTGCGCATTAATCAGCGTGTTGAATGTGCATGTATCTGGAGTAAATCTTCCATCTTTTCTCATTCCCTCCAAAATTTCTTTTATCTTATCATACTTGTGCACCTCAGAGAGCCCTTTAATTAAAGTATTATAAGTGATCTTATTCGGTTTCAAACCTCTACAAATCATCTCTTGGAAAACAGCCAAAGCTTCATCAATATCTTGCTTCATACAATACCCTCTAACCAGAGTAGTGTAAGTAACGACATTAGGATTCAAATCCAAACTTTTCTTGCTCATACCTTTCACCACATTGTGGGCAATTCTAACCTTTCCCACCCTGCATAATCCATCAACAATTGTATTATAAGTGACAACATCAGGATCACATTTAAACCGCTCCATTTCCTTGAAAAACCTAAACCCCTCATCAACCATTGAATTCATGCCAAACCCTTTAATCAAAATGTTAAAAGTATACACATCTGGTGTAACCCCATATGTGCTAAGCATTTCATCGAACACACTCTTTGCCATATTCGTGCGTCCTCTTTTAAGCAAAATTGACAAAAGATTATTGAATGAAATGACAGAAGGAGACACGCCGATGCTTTTCATTGTTTCGAAAACCTTGATAGACTCTTGAAATAACCCCGCTTTACCATAGCTCCTAATCAAGCTGTTAAAGAACTTGTCCTCGAGCTTAACAGACCCATTAGACCTTTTCTCAATTGAAAGCGTTAAATTACGAGCTGCATAGAGATTTCTTTCTTTACCCAAGATTTCAATCATCAAGAAAAAGGATTGGGCATCGTGAGGGAAACCCATTTGTTGAACCCAGTTAAAGAATTGAAGAGCTTTAGATGGATTTTTAATGAGGCGAAGTGTTTGCAAGACGGTGGTTTTCGACAGAGAGGGAGACAGAGAAGAAATAGAGGATTCAAGCTCACTTGACCATGGCGTGGAGTTGATGACACGAGCCATAAATTTTGCCCCCTTGGTTTTGGTCGATGATTCTGCTTTTTCATCCAAACCCTGATTTCCTTCATTGGTGCCTTCGCCATGTATCTCGATTCGACCACAGGAGAAGCACCTAATTTATTGTTTGAAATTACAAGAGATAAAGAAGAAGCCAAAGAAAATAAAGTGGAGGCAAAGAAAAGAGAGTCAAGAGATATCTACCGGATAACAAAACGAAGCGGACACTGGTAAAGAAAAAGTTGCTTGCCGACACCATGGTAAGAACGAGGACTAAGCACCATTTCCATGAACATAATAAAAATACTACAAACAAATAATTTTATTTCTTCCCTGCTGCGGTTGAAAAATAGTAATTTTAATTTAAAATAATAATTTAAATAATATTTAAATAATTTAATTTAAAATACTTTTAAGCAATTAAATAAATTATTTGTGAAATTTAACTTAAATATATAAACTGTATTAGAAAATTAATTGAATAAAAACGATAAAATTAATTAAATAAAAACGATGATTAGCAAAATAAACATATTAAAGAAAATTAATTCTTTTATTAATTTACATGCTCATTGTTAAATGCTAAGCAAAAACTTAAAAAATGATTATTTGAAAAATAAATATTATATGACAACTCATTAAATTTTAATTGGTTGGGATGAAATAAATAAAGATATTTTAATAATTTCGCTTCTTTTTTGAGCTTTTGAGATTGAATCTAAAAGTTTATTATTCCAAACTCACCTTGTCCTCTGAGACCAGAAGTGAATTTGGATCCAAAAGATAGAGTGGACAAGCCCTTATACAAGTTGGATCAAAGTAATTGAACCAAGAGAGGAACAGTAGTCACCATGTCAGAGTGGCGTGTTCATCTTCTGTTTTTAATGGCGGACTTATCAACAATGTTAGCGAGAAAAATTTCAGGCGCTTCGTCGTCTTTAATGGAACTGACTGTGATCGAACACGAATTGATGAGCCTTTGATATTAGTATTGCAAGTGCATTCTTTACTTAAAGAACAACAAATTCATCCCACCAAATAAATGGTCCAAAGGAAATTGTAATATACCCATATCATCCCATCAAATTCATATATTTACAGCATGCAGAATAATTCATTGTACAACACATTCAACCTTCTCTAAAATGTCATGGAAGGAGATAAGTATATGAGAGCTCCTAACTTAAATTTATGGCTGGCAGACAGTTATGAAGGTCATGAACATAACACACAATACTCCTTCAGCAAGTTACCGACGGTAATAATACCTACAAAAGGTAAATGAAATTAGTTGATTAGATATTCTTGCAAAGAGAGAGAGATAGCTGATAGGAGGGGGATGCATACACAAAGATCTTTACACCATAAATGGAAGCATATTTTCTCAGAAGACGTTCCACGGTGTACCACTGAGCACGATCTGATCGATCTTGATATCCAATTCGTGGCATGTGGATTGAAGCTGTTAAAAGAAGGAATAAAATACATTAGATGGCTCCAAATGGTTGAAGCAAACGAGACTTGGATTCTTCATAGCTGTAAATGAAAATCAAAATGATGCTTCATTTCATAAGCTGTTGATTTGTTTTCTGACATTTTGGTGGCTGAAAGCAGTCTTACATGCATGAAGGCAAGAGATCAGCCAACTAGATTGAATCATAGAAGTAATTTACATAATGCAATGATCAAGTATTTAAGAGACAACAGAACAAAAGAGAGAGCATCATCTTACTTGAATGTTTTGAAGATGTAATATTAATTAATGATGATGGTGGTGATGATGTAAGATGGATTAACTTAAAAGTCTTTACCAGAATTTTCAGCTGCTGAGAATGATGCCTTTGATAAACAACGTTCCAGATCAGGCATAGTGATGTCACTACGAGGAACTTTACGTCTTGGATTATAAGATTGAACAACAGCCAAAGCAACCCATAATGGTGTATTATTTTCCTTGACATCCTCTGCATAGCAGAAAATGGAGCAAGAGTGAGAAATTAGAGACATGATTAAAACCCAAAAGGAGAATTCTACAAGTTACTTAGCTGACCATTGACTCTTATAAGATGAAGATCACCGAGATGAAGGTCCTGAAACTCGGATGCTCGTTCGTATGCAACAGGAACACTAGCAGAAAGCTTCGCCAGAGCATCAAACATTCCACCATGACCCCAGTTTCCAGAATTATCAATACAACTGTCAAATTAACATTAAATCAATGATTTGAACTTCCTAGGCATTTAAATGTCTATACGTTCAACTTTCTGATGGACCTGTGCAAATAAGTCCATAGGGTAAAATATTAACATGAACATAATATGAAAAACATACATTCTAACTTTAAGTGACAAATGATACATAAAAAAACAGGTGTGGAATCACTCAAAATATTAAGGAACAAACTCATTTTCAAATGCTACATAAAGTGCTCAAAAGAAAGTTGATGCAGATTCAGAAATGCTTCAAAAAGGAAGTTTGCAAATGAAATTCAACCAGAACGTTATCTTAGCCATTTTAGCAACCATGCAGCAGTGGAGGCTCACAATTTAACAGTGACTTAACAGAGGCCATTTGTTTGATCATGGAGGAAATTACCCACCATCATTACTCCTGTAATGAGCATAATAATGAGAAGGCTAAGGTGGATGTCTGCAAGAAACTAACCTGAATATTATAGCAGGCACAGAGGGACAAACTTTTGATGGATCAGTACAATCGCCATAAACAAAAAAAACAGAGCCAGAATCTGACAGCATATCACCATCCATTGGACAAGGATCTTGGACAGACAGTGAATGGTATCCATTAGCTTCCCACTTAGCCACCTTTTTTTCCTCCACCTTCTTCTTTGCAGCCTCAACTTTCAGATGCCTGTCCTCAGGAAAGTTCCTACTACTTTCCAACGCCATGATTTGATTATCACCCGACTGTGAAGCTACCTTGAATTTTTCAACCCAAGAAAGGTATGAAACCTCATCAAGACCAGGATCATTGCTGACAGAACTCTCTCTCATATGAACATCATGGCCATCCATCAAATACCCTGCATTAATCTCAAACTTGCCGTCATTCTTGCCTAACATTTGTTCATAACGCATTGCAATTACTTTCTCGGCCATAGCACTTAGCTCAGATGTCTTTAACTCATATGCTTCTTCATTATTGGTCTGAGTAGGATCGAACATATGCAATCCAAATATGATGGATCGCAAATCACCCATTTCAGCTCCTTCCATTTCTTTCCCCTCCTGGTCCATGACATGATCTCCTACAACATTATGACTAAGCTGCAGCTTCCTTTCTGCTCTCCGCATAATTACCTGCATCAATACAGCCAAGTGCCAGGAGTAAGTATAGTGGCCTTCAATTTTAATTGGTATATAAGATCTCACCTGTTCCACACTATGTTCCGTAACAAGGTTTATGGACAACACATGATTCATTTGGCCTATTCTATGTGCTCGTTGCAGAGCCTGCTTGTCTACCTGAGGATTCCAGTCTTGCTCGTAGAATATAACCTGTGCTATCAAAATTAGTTGGGTCAAGAACATGTGAATATAGTACTGAGAATATAATGGAAACATTTAGGGTGTGCTTTAGAACAACTTTAGGAGGATTTTAAATCCAATTTCTCATCATTCATAATTCCTTAATTGAAACACAAGTTTCTACAATCAAATCTCTTACTATGGTTAAACCTACCCATAGTTGATAGTACTTTGCAAAGCAAAAACTGGATGAGGAGATTAAGGGAAAGAAGTATCCTCGCTCAAAATGTTAGTAACAATTTCATACAACGAAAATTGAGAAAGTAGTCATCCAAGAAAGGAATTGAGATAATTTACAGTATCAGCAGCTACCAGATTCAAGCCAACACCCCCAGCTCTAGTAGAGATCAAGAAAACAAAAGCAGCATTTTGGTCAGATTCTGAATTCACACTCCCTTCAGCTGATTGTTTGCTGAAACTTCTAATTGCAGCAAACCGCTCTTCAGCTCGAATGGATCCATCAAGCCGCTCATAGGAATACTTTCGTAACTCAAAAAAATCCTACATTGCAATTTAGATATACTATTACACAAACATTAGCAATAAAGCAGAAGCATTCCTGTTATGGATGACTAACCTGTAAAATGTCAAGCGTATGTGTCATCTGAGCAAAGAGAAGGACACGATGCCCAGAATCATATAGCTTCCAGAGTAGTTGATCTAAAACCATAAGCTTCCCACTGCCCTGATCAGGAAATTTTAAGAGAGTGATGGGTGTATTCTAAAACTAGAAGTTTACTCTTTCGCCCAAAGCGATAGGAGTGGTGAAGGCAAAAGAAGATAAGTTTTTGACATATTCTGGTTCACAGTTTTTGTTCTTCTACAAGTATTATAGTCTTGAGTCTTGAGTCTTGACACAACAAAAAAATTGAAAAGAACTCTTAATTGAATACCTTTATTTGAGCAAAGCTATATGCAAAAGTGCAATACCTGAACAAGGTGTTCACCCTCTTCATATGGCTCAGGCTCAATGCCAGGGAACAGGTAAGGGTGGCTACATGCTTTCCTTAGTTGAATTACCTGCCCGGTAAAATTTTAAACGTTTTAAAAATAGAGCAGAAGAATAAAGAAAATTGTCTGAAAGCATGTAGGGTGCAAAATAACTTCTGATGAGGAATAATAAGTAAGATGACTAAGTGTCAAATTAATCAATGCTTTTAAAAAGATTTAAAAGTAGGGGCATTGAAACATATAAGGAATGCCTTGAGAAATTGATGCCCTAAAATGGGTTATTTTCATCCAACAGATAGAAGAACTTAGAACTATAATTTGTGCAGCATCTCAAGGACCAGAAGCAGACTTATACAATACAACTGTTACATGAGAAAAGGCACCAGTTACTAGGGTTAACAATAGGAGTAGTTGGTGTTACATGAGAAAAAGATCAGTACTATGGTTAACAATAGGAGTAGAACTGGTATTCTTGAGAAATAGCACTATTTAGAAAGTTAACAATAAGAGCAGAACAGGTTTACATGAGAAAAACACTACTTAGAAGAGTTAATAATCTGTAGCCCAATGATTAACATCAAATCATCATGTAACATAGTTTGTTGGATCTATCAACTCATTAGCTACCACTCTCCAAGACCTTGGTAAGTAGATTTTTCAGCAGTGGAATAATATTGGTCCCTTATAAGACTTTGATAACTCGAAAGGAAGCATAGTATATTGACAACTCCGATATGAACTTCCAGCATGAGACATGAAGCGATTTATATAATGCTTAAGAAATGAAGGAACGACAGCCTTGGTATTCATATTACAAAGTAAATGTAAAAGCTTATAAGTGAACATCAAAGCTGAGAAGTTAGGAATCTAACATACAATATTTTGTAAAGAATGATGGCTACATGAGCCAGAAGATAAAGCAAGAAGTTTTGGAAGCTCCTTTCTTAATATTGAAGTATACACCTTCTTTTGCAGGCTAACTAATGGAGCCATCCTATAGAAATAAAATAAAAAAACACATTAGCATAAGAAACTTGTAAGTTTTTAAAAAGTCAACATAGAACTTACACAGTAATCTCAGTAAGAGGCGGGAGTACTAGATTTCCAGACTCAATAAGTTTAGCTTTTGTCCGTCGAAGCATAAAAGCTTGCAATATATACTTTAAACTCTTAAACAACTCCTTGGACTTAGATGATGTACTATCTGGTAAAAGGAACCCCAGAAAAGGTGTAAGATGTGTGCCATGAATCCCCTTATAAAGTCATTATGTCCATGTAGAAGCCAACATAAGGTAAGAAGGCAGCAATAGGCATTTTGTAATAAAAAGGTCCTCAAAAGTCATAAATGCTTAATTTCAAGAAATAAGCAGATATAAGAATAGATTTCAATCCATGAAAAAAAATGCCAGAGTTTTGAACTGAGGGAAGCAAGAATATCAAACCCTTGATTCAAAGATATACACCATGCTCTGAAAGGACAAAACGTAGATTCAGATGAGGCCTAAAGTTAAACAACCAATATAGTAAATACCAAAGACAACCTGATGAAATATCTCCAGCTTCTTCGAATAAAGAAAGAAACTGGTTTAGGGTTCCAAACACCGAGGGCATACAAAAGTGCATCAAAGCCCAGAGTTCAGTGAGATTGTTCTGAATAGGAGTACCAGTCATCAACAACCGTCTTGGCATAATAAACCTATCGTTAAGGACATTATACAGTACCTGTCAAGATCTACAAATTAGAATGTCTTATTTAAGCAATTATATCAAACTTACTTAGAAATTAATATATAAACTACAATATCATAAAAGAAATATGAAGAAGAACATTAAAAGATATATCTTGCTATCTTAACCATACGCTGGAAGGATTTTTAAGCCTTTGAGCTTCATCTATTACAGCATAATGCCAGGGTATTTGAGAGAGAAAATCTTGATCGATCAATGCTATGTCATATGTTGTTAAGAGCACATCAAAGGGTAAGGATGGAACCTACAACATACGGGAAGTTTCCTCAAACAAGTTGGTAAAGAGACAACTGATGTTTCAATACACTCAGTACCAGAACAAAACAACTACTTTGGCGGACAGATTTCAAACATAATGCAAACACATAGCAAGAAACTCACATTTGATGATGACTTCTCTTTCACGTGCTCATATATAGTCTTGCGTAGACTTCGCCGGTGTTCTTTGTCACCGACATACCTAAGAACTTCTAATTTAGGCGTAAATTTAACTATCTCTGACACCCAGCCGTCTGTTACACTTAAGGGACAAAGCACCACTACAATATAATTTTGACAACAATGAGAAACCAAGGTGTATATATATATATAAGCCCAGCCACCTCAAAATTCTTAAAATCAAACCAAAAGTTCCAACTCACAAAATGGCCCCGGTGACTTCTGATGGACCTTCAAATAGCTCAAGAAGGAAATAGCTTGAAGAGTCTTCCCCAATCCCATCTGTCAACCATTGTCAAATTACGGAAATTATTATATACAAAAGTTTAGTGGGAGAATTACCGCTATATTTACAAATTTTAATTCAATTTTGAAAAAGGAACAAACCTCATCCCCTGCAATATGAATTCAAGAAATAGAAAAAAAAACTTACATGTTAGAAGCTAAATTTTTCAATGGTAATGATTTCAGAACTAAAAAGACAAAAAAGGAGCTACCAAGAACGACGTTGACGCCAAGAACATATCTCCTAACAAGCCAAGACACTCCGTCGACTTGGTGAGGTTTTAGCGTCGCGGTGACTCCAAACTCTACACAATCCACCGTATCGTCTCCGGCGCGTTCATCGTACGCGAGGACGATTTTGGCCGCGGCTTTAAGCCTCTGTTCGTAATTCATGAAGCTGTTTTCATCAGATTTGTTGTTTTGTGAAATTGGAAGGAGTTTCCGGGTTTTAGATTTGGCGGCCGATTTCAAAAAAAGGGAAAGCGTGGAAGGAAAGCTAAAAAGTTTCAACGGCGCCGATCCACGTGGCTGCAATCCAGGTTCAGCGAGTCTTAGGTGGAAGCATGTTTTAAATGCTATAACGCCCGGCCCAAATATAACCCAGTAGAGAACAAATAAGAAAATTCCATAAAATAATAATATTTAGGTAGGTAAAAATTCCGTTTGTTTGGTTTTCGTAGTCATCACTAAATTCTTAACGGGTTAACTCTAAAATGCTTTAAAGTTATATTTTAATTATTTATATTTAAAATATTATATTTTAATCATTTATATAACTGTGTTATAATATTTTAGTCATTGAATGTTGATTTTCATTGACAGTGTAATGGTAAGCTGATGTAACACGTTAAATTATTATTCTAAATAAAAATTTTAGGTTAAATCATACAATTGGTCTCTATATTTTTTTGTTTTGAGCTATTTATTTTTTTCTTTTATATTTTTTAACTTTTTTTTTGTTCTCTTCTCTATCTCCCTCTGTTTTCCTCCCTTTTTTATTTTTTTAATGTAATTTTTTTATGTTTTTCATTTGTTAAAACTAGCCCTCATACTTTTTTTAAACAATTTAAATTAGGAAAATCAATCAAAGAGACGGAGAAGCAAAAGAGAATGGAAAATAAAGAAAAAAAGAAGAAGTTAAAAGAACATAAAAGAAAAAATTAAATTGCTCAAAAAAAATATGGGGATCAATTGTATAATTTAACCTAAATTTTTTTTTGAAATGATGATTTAACTTGACACATTAGCTTACGATTACACCGTTAACGATAATTAACGGTTCAATAACTAAAATATTACAACAAGTTAACGTAAGTGACTAAAACATTGTAACAGCCTAATTTTCAGTGGTGTCGAAAACAGTGATTCGAGATCACTAAATCTGACAAGTGAATTGAAAGTTTAATAAATTAAAATAAAGGAGTCAAGTGTGGCATTAAAAATATTTTTAAATTAGTGAATTTTGTGATTTGAAAGGAAATTATTAGGAAATCGGGTCAAAAACGAGGTATCGAGACCTCGAAATATTTATGGAGTGTTATTGAGTTAGTATTAAAGTTTCGTTAGAAAATTTTAATGTTTTGATAGTTAATTAATTAAAAAAATTAAATTGTAAAAGGTGCAAAATTTGTTAAATAGTGATAAATAGCTTAAGTGCCTAATAAGGAGGGATTTAAAAGCAAATTAGACCCAAGTTATATGGGCTGGACGGTTTGGACAAGAAAATTAGCAAGAAAGTAAGGTGAAATAAGGGTAAAATTGGAAATTTTGCAAATTAAACCAATAAAACAAAGACAAAATTAAAAAATCTAGAGATTTCATCATTTTTCTTCAGCAAAAAGTCATAGGAGGTCTGGAATAAGCTGGTTTTTCATATTTTTGCACCATGTGAGTTCAATTCTTGCTTTTTATTTGTAATTTTTATGTTTTGTGACTTTTACAATTAGGTCCAACATTGAATTCATTAGTTTTTGATTCTATAAGTGAAATTGAAAGTTTCCATGGATAATTGTTGTATGTTTGTGATGAATTATCATGGATTTGAAGCTTTAATTTTATTATATGATGATTTTATTAAGTGATTTTAATAGAAAATGATTTTTAGGACCTAATTGTGAAAAATTTGTGAAAGTTTGGTGCTAAAATTATGATTTTCAAAGGTTTTGTAGTATCTTAGAATGATGAAATAAATTTTTAATTGATAAAATTTAGTTCAATTGATGGGTGAATTGTTTGGGGACTAAATTGTAAAAATTGTGAAATTTGGGGTAAATGTGTAATTTCAAAAATTGAAGGCCACAAATTGTGAAGTGAATTAGTATTGAATTAGGTTCTAATGAATGAAAAAATTTATGTTATAGATTCGAAATTCGAAGAAAAATGCAGAAAAGAGAAAATTTCAGACTAGTCCTTGAATTTTACAACTTCTACAAATTGGCCCAAGTAAGTTCATATGGTTGAACTTGTAGGATTATTTGTTAATTTAGAAATGTCATAATGACTTGTTTCATATGTATGCTATGGAATTTTGATTAATGCACTAATATAAAATCAAAGCAAAGTTCAAATTAAGGGATACACAGGATTGAGTACGTACGTTCAATCAGTGATCAGTGACGAATTAACGGATAAGACCATGATTAAATTATTTCAAAGTGTGAAATGTAATACCATAGTAGAGCTATGGCATAGTGTGAAAGACTATAACTAATTTATGGCACAGTGAAAGTGAACGTAAGACCATGATTAAATCATGGCAGTTATATAAGTGAGTGCAAGTGCAAGTCCATAGCTAAGCTATGGCAAAGTGATAAAGTGTGCAACCATGGCAAGGCCATGATAGAAAGTGTGCTAGAACTAAGTGAAATGTGGCATCAAGTGAGCAACGTACTCAAATTCGTAAGACATTCTCTAATTTGACGAAAAATGGTAAGTGACATGTGAACGAAAGTGATAAAAATTAAATAGTTATTAATATTGAGCTCAATTATGTGATGTGTATTGACTGTGATTGTGATTGGCAAGAAATGATAGTAAATTATGTAGTTTATGATTTAATGTAGAATGTTTGGTAAGGTTTGTCTTTACAACATATGAACTTACTAAGCTTACATAAGCTTACTCCTGTGTGTTTAATGTTCTCTGTAGATTGACATGAGATTGGTGGGTCGGATCAATACATCAGATCACACTATCCAGATTACGCCGGTAGGTTTTATTATGCATATTAAGGTTTATATGGCATGTATAGGGTTTAATTGAATGGAAGGAAGGTGTTATAAACTTAGTTATCAACATTTTGCACTAAAACAATTTTGGACAGCAGCAGTAGTCCGAATTTGAAAATTCACCAAAAATTGTGGAAATCAAAATAGAGGTTTAATAAAATATGAAATTAAATACTATTGAGTCTCTTTTACATAGAAGAAACTGTGTAAGTGTGACATCCCTAATTTGACCCTAGTCGAGATGTGGTTTTGGGACCACAAAATCGAGTTATAAAATTTATTAAATATTAAAATTCATATCTACTATGTGTGATAGTGCATGTGTGAAATTTTGATGCTTAAATTCTGTTATTTGAATGTGAATTTTAGTCAAAGGGCTTATGTGAGAAATAAAAAAAAAAAGTGATGAATTAATTTGAAGACTAATTAGTGCATGATTCTCAAAATGGGGACTTGCATGTCAAATTCCCCATTTTGAGAAGTAATACTTACCATAATGATTAGGGTGCATAGAAAATTAATTTAAGTACGATATTAATATTATATGGCCTTAATTTATAAAGAAAAAGATAAATAAAATATTTTGGGTTGAAAAAAAAACAAAGTTTGGTTCATTCTTCTTCTTCATTGCCGTGGTAAAGAAAGAATAAGGGAGTGAAGCTCAAATAATCAGCCATATGCATAGATCTAATTCTAAAGGTATGTAATGTGATTTTTGTCAAATTGATTATGAAATTTGGTTGTTAATGACATGTGGTAGATAACCCATGATTTTAATTCTAGATTAAGTGATCATAGGGCATTCGACTATTTAAGAGAAATGTGGAAATTTTGTTTTAAAGCTCGTAATTCATGTTTAATTGCTGAATGGAGTTTTGAATTGGTAGAATTGAGTTTTAATTTTAAGAAATAAGTGATGTTTGTAAGGATTTTCAAAGTTCATGTAAAGCTTACCTTCGGTCATATTAAGGAATGGTAAATTGGTTGTAATATTATATATATTTTGATAGTATATTAGATGGTTTGAGATTTGAGCTAGTTACATGTGCTATTATGAAGATTTATGGATGTTTTAGAATCGGCCTAAGTGTTTTAGTCATTAATATATATATATTGCCGAATGTATGCTTAAGGAATTGGTTAAGTACATTGTTGTTAAATGCTTGTTGTTTTTGTATAATTGTTGCCTAGCTACTAAATGAACTTAGGGTATTATGGATAAGTTTAAGAGTGGCATAATTGAAATGAAGTTTGCTTGTGCCGAATGTGATTTTAGTGCATGAATTAGGAGTTTAATTTCATTCGGTAACTCATACCAAATTGGGAGATAGTATTAAACATTAGTATTATTTGTTAAATAATTGAAGTGAGCTTTGAATGGTTGTTTTGCTTATAATGGTCGAATGTGAACTTAAGTTTTGAATTACAATTGAAGCTTGTTAGTTAGTTGATGATGTCCTTTGATAGCCCTTTTGATATTCGGCCATTGTTAAGGAATTTTGAATTGGTTATAAATTTCTATGTTTTAATTAGCAAATTGAATTATTGAAGGTTGAGCTAATTATATATGTATACGTTTATATGTACATTAATTTCTTAGTCTATGTTATTCGCTATAATTGTCATGGTAGAATTTTTAATTTGTAAATTTGTTAATCATTAGCTCAAGAGCATCAAGGACAAAAGTCGGAAAAGGGAAGGCAAAACTAAGCGAATAGTCAGAGAATTATAGTCGTCGACAACTCTTAAGGTAAGTTTCTAGCATATAAGTTTAGTTATAATGAAGAATGATATGGAATACGGGTAAAGATGGGACTATGAATTGGTGTAATTACCTATAGTAAAATTATAAGGAATAAGTTACTTCTATGAGCCTTAACGATTGGTTATTAGAAAAGTGATATTTAAATTATGATTTGTATGTGATAATAAGAAGTACTTATATATGATGATATGTTTTAAACTCAAATGGTAAGTTCTTAAGTGTTTGGACTTGGAAATTTAAGAGCAAATTGTAATAATCACTTAGGACAGAAAGAAGATGGCGTGATTTTGAAAATCACCATAAATTGTTGGAGTGGAATTAGAGACTGAATAAAATATGTAATCAAATCTCAATGACTCTAGTTTCTTATAAAATAAACAGTGCAAGCAAATGAATTTCCTATAGAGAGATATTTAAAGTTGTGTGTGACAATTGTCGAAATGAATCAAATCCCTGCTCGCTTTTAGAAAATCATTATAAATAGTACAAAAATTGTTATAAGATAAAATTTATATTCTTAGACTCCTTAATGAGTCTAGTTTCAAATGAAATAAACAATAACATATTTTGAAATCTGTACAATGAGAAATTTGATTCGTAGTAAAGAGTGGTCAGTATAGTCAAACAGTGAAATAGGGGAAACTTTAAGAAAATTCTGGTTTTGATTAGCCAAACCAAAAATCCTGAAAATTTTATGGATAGAAGATATATGAGTCTATAAAATTTACGGTACTTTATTTGGAGTTTCGTAGCTCCAGTTACAAATAATTTAATGATTGTTGCTCAAGAAAACAGCTTGTAGTGAATCTATGATTTTGTTGTAAACATTGATGAAACTAATTGAGTTGCTTATAAGCTATTGCTGAATTGATATACAAGATAAATATATAGGTGGTGAGGCCAAAATGGCTAAAATTTAAATGTGTGCAAGTTATCCGAATGGCTATTTTATAAACGTAAGCAATGTATATGTAATATGTGTTGATAGTTTTATAAATTGAAGGTGTAGTGACTTATATGTTGTTTAGCCGAATGGTTGTCATGAGAAGAATGTAAGTCATGTGTGTATTTTCTTATTTAGTTGGAAGTTTATTGAAAGGGATATATATATATATATATAAATATGTATTAAAGTCGAATGATATTATGACATGAAGTTAAGGTACATGCTATATGCTTATATTCGAATGAGGTTAATGAATGACGAGCCCTTTTTGCTTCTATTGCACCTTTAGTTTAGAAGGTAAATCGAATGGCCTATGCCCATTCCCTCATGGCTCTTTCCTAGCTTCTTACCCTCTAACTAAGACAGGAAGAAGAGCTATCACTAGGACAGAAAGTCGGCACACATGCTTGTCACGAGCTTATCTAATGAAAGGAAGGGGGAATTCCTTTCCAGCCCCAATCGACTCCCTTCTCGTTGGTCGTGGAGTGCATAAGCCAGGGGCGACTTTCTTGTGGTAGTAATTGCGAATGAGCAAGTAGGGGGCGGCAACTAAAGAGGTAGCGAGACTGACTGCAATTGCAGGAATAGGTTTACTTTCTTTCATTTTTTTTATGGAAAGTGAAAGTCGTAATCAAAAAGCAGACGGTCCATACAGAAGTTTAGTTTTGAGGAGCAGCAATTCTTCCCGCATCTATCAATTCCTTCAAACAAGCCCTTTTTTCGCCTTTTTCCGTAAGCCTAGAAGCAAGTCAAGCTCTTGGTCTGCTGAGAGAATCTTCCCTCTTCTCTTTTCTAATATTCTTTTTGTGCGGTAAGCTCTAAAGGTAAGTTCAAGTCGGAAACATAGGGGGGGTTCTGAAGCTTAGGAGACAGTGATAGTTTGTGTGAAATGTGGTAACATGTGATTAAATATACATGGAATTTGGAAAGTATCCGGGTTAAGACTCGCTGACTACGTGATGTGGCCTAATGGCTCTTGTGAAATGAGACTAGCTATATTGAGATACGAATAAGTTCGAATGAAGTGATACCTTATTAATGTGTTTCCGTGTTGGAAAGATCGAAGGTATGTGAATTGATGTGTATACAACTTTGTGAATTAACTATGATGATATATCCGGGCTTAAAGTCCCGCAGCTTGGTACCGTAATCTGGATTCGATTTTTTTAAACCTAGCAGACTATGGCTAAGTGCCTTGAATTATTTCAAACCGAAGACCATTTGTATATCTTTAAGATAAGGATTTAATTAGTTTCATAAAAATTTACTAATTTGAGTTGTATTCGGCAGGATGTGCAAATACAAGGTATGGATTGCGTTTGGTCATTTATGTATATGTGATAAGGAATATGTTTGGTCCTTTATATACGTATACGAAACTTTAATACTTGTCATGATTTGATTATTTGAAATATTAATGTGAATATGAACTAAAGAACTAAGCTCCTAAATACATATATACATTAATGTATGTGCACGAAATGAGTGCATATGATTAATTGTTAGAGGTATTGAAAGATTGAATTGGTAATCGGTAACTATGGAAACGGTAAGTGTACAAAGGTTAAGTATATGGTAAGTGATACTTACTTGCTATGTGAACTCGATTTCGTTTGTATTACAAATGTACTTGGGGAATCACTTATGAGATGGTTATAAGTTATATTCAACGAGTATTGACTCTATCAAATTGTTTATGTAAGATGAAAACATGAATATGTGCTTCCAAATATGGAAACCGAATGTGATTATAGTGTTATGTTTTAGTTCGACTGATTAAACTAAAAGTAGCATTGATGTTTATAAATGCGAAGGGGTATATACTCTTAAATTGGGATGAAATAGATGAATTACATGTGCATACATAGGGTTTAATCTATTTGAACGAATGGTGATATATCTTGACATTTCAAAACGTGATTTGTGTAAGGCCTAATCTTAAGCGACTTAGTAATAAATCAACAATTACGGATGTTCAAAGACATTAAGTTGGCCAGGTATGTATTATGTACTTGTGTAGGCTTATTAAGCCCACCGAGACTTCACTTGGATTTTTTGTAAGTTATAAATGTATTTAATCTAGCAAAGTTAATTGTTTTACTTAAGACTTACTAAGCCTTGAAAGCTTACTCTTGTTACGCGTTTCTCTTTTTATAGATTATCAAATTTGGCCTTTGCTCGGGGATCGTCAACAACTCGTCACACTATCACTATCCATTGTTTGGTACTGCTATGTTTTGGATTATTTTATGGCATATATAGAATAGACTAGTAGCGGAATAATATTCTGGTTAATGTATATAAGCCATACGAAAATGGCATCTTTTGAATGTGTACTTATAGAAGTTTAATTTTATCCCTGGCTTTATTTAGCATTTATCTAAATGAATGATCTTTATTTCAAGAAAAAGTTTAAAATTTTACTGTTCTGACATGAGTTACAAGTCTGGTAATACCCCTTTCCTATTCCGACAACGGTTACGGGATAGGGGTGTTACAGTAAGCAAAAAAATTTCATTTTATGAGATATTTGAATTTTTGTGAGACAAGGTCAGAATGATTTCGGTTTCCCCTGTTCCGAATTTGGAAAATCATTAAAAATTGTATAAAAATACTTGGGGTTTAAATTTATATGTTTAAATTCTTAATGAGTATATTTTCAAGAGAAATAGATGGGGATATCATCCAAATCCCGTACTAAGAGATAATTAATTTTTAGTAAAGAAAGGTCGAAGCTGTCAAACAACAGAACATGGGTAAATTTAAAGATTTTACTGTACTCATTGGCTAAACCATAAATTCTGAAAATTTTATGTAGAAAGATATTTGTGTCTAGTTTCAAAAACATTAAGCAGATCTTAATTTAGAATTTTGTAGCTCAATATATAGGTAATTTAGTGACTATGACTCGAGTGGACAGCTTTGATTTGTACATAAGTAAATAGTGGAATTATATGTAATTATTCTGTAAACTCCAGTAACATCCTGTAACCATGTTCCGGTGACGGATGTGAGTTAGGGGTGTTACAAATATAACATTTTAAACATAAGTAACTAAAATATAACATAAACTAAACAAAATGACTATTTTATAATTTACCCATTTTTAATTGTTATATTTTCATCATCGTTATCAATTTGTAATAATTTAATCTCTATGTTATAGTTATTTGTTAGAGGTGTAATGAAAATATCATGGGGCAGAAAATATATAGTTGCTTATGTGTCTTTTACGCCATTATATTTATTTATTATTTTTAATATTTTTTATTTTCTCGCGTTTCTTTTTTTTTTTTTTTTCCTTTTTTCTTTTCTTTTCTTGCTTCTTTACTTCTTTGACTTAAAGTTCTAAAAAGCTCTAAAAGCTCTCAAATTTTAAAAAATAATAATTAAGCCTTATTTTTTTCTTTTTTTTTATCCAGTTGGGTATTTAAAATTTTAAAATGTATCAAAAAGGTCCTTAAACTTTAAAAAAAAAACAATTAAACCCATTTTTTTTACTCTCGATTAGGTACTTGAACTTTCAAAATGCATCAAAAAGGCTTTTAACTTTTTCAAAAGAAGCAATTAAGCCACTATTTTTTCACTCAATTGGGTATTTAAACTAGCAAATGCATAAAAAAAGGTCATTTGGTCGTTAACTTTAACAGTTGACTATTAAATTTAACTACCCTAATTTTTTTCAGTTAAAGGTATCCTGTGTCATGTGACAAAAAAATTATAAAAATAAAAGTTATAAAACTATTAAATTTTAATAAAAATATAAAATATTTAAATTTTATTAAAAGAGTAGAAAAAATATAGAAATCGTAAAAAATATAAAAATTGTAAAATCTTATAAAAATCATAAAAAATATAAAACGTATTAAAAGACTTTTAACCATTAACTTTAAACGTTGACCGTTAAAGTTAACGACCCTATTTTTTTTTCAGTTAAAGTCATCACGTGCATAACACAAGATGATATGTGGCGAAAATGATAAAAATAAAAACCAATAAAAGTTATAAAAAAATTATAAAATACTTCTTTTGGTACAATACTTTTTATAAATTTATTACAAATTTTATATTTCTTTACATTTTTTATAATTTTCTTACGACTTTATAAAATTTTATATATTTTTTCTATATTTCTGTATATTTTATAATTTTTACAATTTTTATAAAATTTATAAAATTTTATATTTTTATGGTTTTATGATTTTTCTAATTTTTACGATTTTTATATTTTATTAAAATTTAATAATTTTATAAAATTTATCGATTTTATTTTTAACATTTTTTTGTCACATGTCATGCCATGGTTGTGACACATGGTGGCTTTAATTGAAAAAAATCCAGGACAGTTAACTTTAACCGTCAATTGTTAAAGTTAACGGTTAAAGGGTCTTTTTTGTAATTTGACAGTTCAAGTATCCAATTAAGTGTAAAAAAAAGTAGGGATTTAATTATTTTTTGAAAAAGTTTGAGAACCTTTTTTATGCATTTTGAAAGTTCAAATACATAATTGAGTGCAAAAAAAATGCCTTTATTACTTTTTTTGAAAAAAAATTGGGGGCATTTTTTATGCATTTTAAAAGTTCAAGTACTCAATTGAGTGTAAAAAAACAAAGACTTAATTGCTTTTTTTTTAAAAACTTTGAGAGTTTTTTACACCCTTCTTCTATTAATTCCCTTTTACAAACCCTAGTGTCACGGGCCGCAGTTCAAAGCCCGTGACCATCGCACCAAATACATCCAATAGAGGTTTATTATGTAGATGGGAATCATTTGGCCTACAAGAACTGGCCCGATTCAGTAACCTATTGGAGAAGCTTATCAAATTGAAGCCTGGTTAGCCCGATAATGAAGACATGGCAACTTAGGTTATTTTGGTAACTAATCTTAGAAGATTGATAGAATTATATCTTGTAAAGATTAGACTAGATTTGATATGGCATATTTTGTAAATCCCATAATTTAAGGGATATAGTTAATCTCACCTGTCGATGTAAATGTATCTTGATCGTCGGTTTTGGGGGAGCTCAACTGTAAATAGAGAGCCTCCCCCTCATTTGTACTCACTCCATTCATTATTTCATTATTATTTATGAATAAGAGAATATTGAAAGTATTTACTCAAACACCTTGTGTGCGTTCTTTCTGTTGTTCTTTTGTTGCTTTTTTTGGCATAAATCACTTGAGTAAAAGCTGACTTAAGCAAGTTTGGACAAACGGGTCGCCTATAACGCCCTGGATTTTGGGGCTTAGTAGTTTTGGGTTTTGAGTACAAGGACTGTGAGAAGGTTACACTTAAGTGATTAGTTGTGCAATTTAGTGTCAAAATGGGCTTGCTAATCTGGTGGTTAAGTGAGTGTCAGTAAACTTTGAGGTTATGTGTTCGAGTCTTCGGGTGTTTATTTTTTTTATTTTTAGTAAGGTAATTTATTTTTCTTTGTTTTAAGTTAATGTTTTTAATAACTTTATTTTTATTGGTTAGTTTTAATTAAATTTTCAATTCGGCTTTTTTGGACCGAATGCTAACCCATTAGTTTCGAGTTTTTAGTTGATGGAAGTGATGGGAATTCATCACTTTCTATTATATGTTGATAGAGTAAAAATTAGGGATGATTCTAGTGGCTTAGATGGCGGTTTCGGGCTATTTTGAAAGTGGTTTTGTGACTTCCCTAACTACTACACGGGCGTGTGCCGAGGCACACGACCGTGTAGATTTGAGAATTAGGGTTAAATTTGGTGCCACACGGCCATGTGGCTGATTTAGGGATTTTGTCGTTTCTCACACGACTGTGTCCCTTGGTCCACACGGGCGTGTGAGTTTGAGGATTAGGGTTTCAAATATTTGGGGTCACACGGCTTAGCCACATGATCGTGTGACTGATTTGGGGATTAAGGATTCCACACGGACGTGTGTTTCAGAACACGCGGTAGTGTTTGATGGGCACACAGGTGTGTGAGACCCTCACACGACCGTGTCTTCCTTGCACCTTATTTTAGTGATTTTGGGCAGTGAGTTACACGACCTGTCCACACGGCCATGTTCTTGCACCACACGGGCTTGTGCCGCTATCACACGACCGTGTGCTACCCTTCATACGAATGTTTGGACCCCCACAAGGCCTGGATTGCTCCACACGGCCGGAGCACACGAACATGTGGCCCTATCTCGCTAAATATTGTTGTTAAGTCAAAGTTACTGGTAATTGCTGTTCTGTATGATCTAACCCTTGGTTAAGCTCTAATGAAGGTATTTACAACTCTGATCTAAGTTTAAATAATGTGCTCTTTGTGATTGGGTATGTGACATGTTTGATTCTAAGCCCGATTAATTGGGTGAGTGTTTATGCAACTAGTTTTGTCTGATTGGTTGGATGTGAATGTCTACTTCTGATTAATTATCTAAGACTGGTATTCTGGTTGTGTACATCTGACTGCATACCTACATACATATGCATAAACTATTTTGGGCGGGATTGTGAAGAGAAGGAGTTTGATCTAAATTGGCAGCTGCTCTGCTAGTTATTCTGATAGCCCCTAATACCCAAAGGGTCGTGGGCGGTCCCAATACCCTGAGGGTCGTAGACATTACTGATAATGATATAGCAAATTACTGCATTGCACTGTACCACATGTACGTTAGCTACGCTACGTACCACTATCTGGTCTGACAGTTATACTACACGCTTGTACCGCGGTTTATCGTATTACACAGTACAGCTTATACGCTAGCTTTACTGCGTAATATATCTGATCTGGCAGTTCATACTACATGTCTGTACTGCGAACTTCCACATGGCACTGTACAGCTTAGCGATAGCCCCTAATACTAAGAGGGTCATGGGCAGTCCCATTTCCCTAAGAGTCGAGGACAATGCTGATGTCTTTCATTGCCAGGTAACCCGAGATGACATCATATGGAGTGTAGGGTTGGATGGATGGGTTGATTATATACCCACATGAAGTGGTCGATTGGATGAGCTTACAACTCTATTGAGTTGTAATAGGGGACGGAGAGGTGTGTTGGCTAGATGGGCGGGTTTTCTTTAGTTCAACTGCACTCATATGCCTTTTATTGACTGTTTGAGAATACGACTGACAATTATACTGTTTGACCGATAAATGTTTCTAACACTATGTACTCTGGTTGCGAATTTCTGACCGAACCGTTATAACGACTGTGTGATTGAATGTGTTTTAATAAGTGCTAAATATTATTATCCGCCAGTACGACAGTTTAGAACGTACCAATTGTGTATAGTTTTGTAAGTATGTTCTGCTTCTAAATTGCTTCCAGGTTTTCTATACCTGTTTTTGTAGTTACGTAGTTGATCTCACACTGAGCTCGAGTAGCTCACCCCTCTTCTATTTTCCCTTTTAGGTACATTTCAGATTCTGGATGCTGGACTCGGTACGCAGAGGTTTTAGACAGTGTTCGAGGAAACAAGCTATAAGTTTTATTTCAGTTTTTAAATTGCTATTCGGTTTTAGTTGAACTATAAATTTTTATAATACTGTGGTGCAATTTTTGTTTTAAGTTTTCATTCGTACATTTTATACTGTTAAACTTACTAATAGAATTTAAATGATTAAATGTTTTAGACTTGTTTCGGGATAAATGATTTCGGAAATAAAATTTTGAACACCTTGATTGTAACATTTTCTCACAATCACTTCGATGATCAATGTAGCATTTCGAATTTGGTTGAACTTTTAGACCGAGTTTGGGGTGTTATATCGCCTAAGGCTGCACGGATCGCGAGACAAAAGATCTAACCCTGTGGTAAGTTGTATCTGAGCTATTGGTTCGAAGGCACCGTTGAGATGTCAAAAAAAGAGTTCGAACATAGGTGGGCTAGAAAGTCTTTGAGGGAGATGCTATCGGCTGTTGAAGAACGCGTGGGTAAACTTGAGGAGTCTATGGAGGACAAGAAAGAGTCAGATAATACGCTTGGGGGAAGCATAGATGACTTGAGGGAAAAGTCCAAGGACTTTGTGACTATGTGTCTCACTTCCAATAGGGATAGCATGCAAGAGTTGCTAGATTCCCAAAAGAAGAAGCTGATAGAGAGGAACAATGCTCTCTAGGCCATGGTGATGGCTTTGAAGGAGGAAAAGATGGCAACGACGATGGCTTTGAGCACAATAATAGAGGAGCTCGAGGGAGGCTAGCCTTGTGTCGAGCAGCTGTGGGGAAAGGAGTGTCAAGTGCAGTACTCAGTAGCGAGGATGTCCTAAAGCCGAAAAAGTTTATGATGATAAGGTCTACATGCGATGTGGACAATTTCTTGTAGAGGATAGAAAACTACTTTCGTACCAGAGGCATCGTGGATGATGTGGTTAAGGTAAACACTACTTCAATGTTTCTTAGTAATATTGTGCTTTTATGGTAGCAAGGCAAGACCACAGATAAAAAGGCAATGTGAGATTGAAACATGGCAAGAGTTCCAATGTGAGTTTAAATGACAGTTTTACTTAGAATTTTTCAAGGAAGAAGCTAGGGCAAAGTTGCAAAGGTTAAGGCAACGGGGCACAGTGGAGGAGTATGTTTGAGAGTTCAAGAAACTCATGCTCCAAGTTTCAGATGTGAGTGCGAAAGAAGCATTGCTTGCTTTTCAAAATAGATTGAAGCCATGGGTCAGACAGGAGGTGAAACAAAGAGGTGTCCAAAAGCTGTTGGAAGCCATGACGGTAGTAGAGTCCATAGTCAAGCTTAGTCTAGGGAAAGACAAGTTTGGGTCTTCCATGTAATAACCGTTTTCAGTAAAATCGAAACAGTGATTTTGAGACCATAAATTTGATACCGTAAAATTTATTTTTAATATTATTTTAGTATACAATATTATAATATGATAGTATAAAAATTTCGTTAAGAAATTTTATCGTTTTTATGCCCAATTTGTGAAAAATGACTAAATCGCATAAAGTGCTAAAGTTGTGTTCAATTAACTAAATGTATTAAATAGCTATAGAACTTTAAAGTGAAGGTCCTTATATACTAATTAGACCATTACAAGTGATAGTAGATGAGCATGGCTTGGTAATTTTGTTATTTTTAAAGTTAGGTAAGGTTAAAATGGTAAATAGGAAATAAATGGATAAATTAAGTAAAACAAAATATCAACCCATTTGTTTCATCTTCTCCACCGAAAAACACAAGGAAAATAGGGGTTTTGAAGCTTAAAATTTCAACCACTTAATTCCCTTGCATGTAAGTGATCCTTTATCCCGTTTTTGCTGATTTTTATGTTTTTAGGATCGTTGTAACTTAATCTAGCTAAAGAGAGGATTAAATTGCAATATGGTTAAAATTTTAGGGTTTTTCCATGTGAGCATGTTAGTTTTTTTTTTTAAGTTTAATGGAAGAAAATGAATTTTTGTTGTTAGTTAAACAACTTTTGTTAAGTGATTTTTAATGAAATTGCCAATTAGGGATTAAACTGAGACATGTGTAAATTGTGTGGTAAATGTGTGAAATTGTGAAATATTTGGGCTGCTATATGTATGTATAGAAATTGGCTAGGCTTGGGTATGGATGAAATTGCATGAATTTCATTTTATGAGCCTAGGGACTAAATTGTAAATAAGTTAAAAGTATAAGTTCAAAATGGTAATTTTTCCATAACATGAATTTTGGATTAAATTGAATGGATTGAGAATTAAATTAGTTAATTTTGATTATTTAGATCAAGAAAAGCCACTTTCGAAATTAGATCGAGGCAAATATAAAGTAGTGGATTGATCAGTCGATTTTCTTCGTACTAATTTGAGGTAAGTTCGTAGGTTAATAAGCATTAAATTATATGTGTTGTAAATACTTTGTCATTATAATTATAATGATTTGACTCATGGAAATACTCGATGAAGATTTGACGACTTATGGATTGGATCTCAATTGAACCTTAGGAATAGATGGGATAAAAATGACATGTCATTAGGGGTTACCGTGTTTCGGGTACTGGTCTTGTATGTCCTACTGATGGCTAAGTTTCCGGTATGTGTTGCAGTTACTTGCCAGCTTGTGTGAGCAGCACCGTATAGCTACGTATTGACTGACAGCTTGTATGAGTAGACCTAGTGATGGCTCGAGAGTGAGCATTTATATGAGATATGAGATAGAAGTGGTTTTGACCATGTATTGGCACTAAGTGTACGAGATACCTGAGTATCCGATAGTATTCCAAATGGTTCAATGGGTACAGTGATGATATAGGGTTATACGAGATTGATACGAACTAGTATAGGTATTCATGTGAAATACGAGAAGTGATTTATATTTGATATATAAATACATGGCTATCATGATTGTAATTGTATGATAGGATTTGTACTAAGTTAAGTTGCATCTATGCTTTAAAATTTTGTTTACCTAAATTGTGGTTGATTTGGTAAGTTGTATTTATTAGTTATACGAACTTACTAAGCTTAAGTTGCTTACTCTTTTTTAATTTTCGTGTTTTATGATTCGGAAGCTTGTTTAGTTTGGAAGTTGTCGGAGATCGTGTCACACTATCAAACTCTTATTTAGGTAATTTGGACTTTATATTTTGATATAAATGGCGTGTATAAGTATTTTGGCTAATGTGGCCTATATGTCTTGTTGTGTTTTGGCCATTTGAATTAGCTTGTAAAGTGGTCATGTATTTTCATAGGTATATATGTATAAATGGCCTTATGATATGTGGTATATATTTGCTTTATGAATGCCTTACTTGTGAAATAGGGTGTTGTCACTAAATGGTTGGAATTTGATGTGTATGAATGCTAAGTTTTAGTCTCACTGTCTCATATATGAAATTGACCATTTAGGTAGACTTTAGAAATATATTTGGTATGTTGAAAAGTGGTCAAATGGATGTGCTTTTGGATATCATGTTGTATGTGTGGATAGTACATGTTAAAAACTTGATATTGGTTGGTTTTGAGTGTCTATTTATGCCATGGTTAGGTGTAAATTGATGTGTATAGGTTGGTACCAAGATGGGTGAGGAATATGACTTGAAAAATAGTCTATTTTTGTCCACACGGGCGTGTGTCTCAGTCATGTGTGACATATGGTCAGGTGACATGGCCTTGTGTCCTCTGATACTTCTATAGGAATCAAGTCAGTAGCTTCACATGGCTTAGCACACGGGCGTGTGACTTGGACGTGTGGCACAAGTTAGTATACCCTCCAGATTTTACATGACCTAACACAAAGCCAAGTACACGGTCGTGTGGTTGGCCGTGTGACCTAAGTCATTAAGTTACACGGGGTCAGACACAGGCTGGGACACGGTTGTGTGTCCCCATTTTGAATGCCCACACGGCCTAGCCACACGGGCATGTGCCCCTTGCACATTGAAAAAATTTCAATGTTTTTTTAAAAATTTCTAGAGTACTCAGTTAAGTCTCGAACCATTTTTAATGTCTATTTGGGGCCTCGAGGGCTCGTATCAGGGACTGTATGAATGTATTTGAATGGTTCTTGATTTGATTGATAATTGATAATGAAATATATAATTGTTTAAGTTATAAGTTCGGTGATGCTCCGTAACCTTGTTCTGACATCGGATACGAGTTAAGAGTGTTACATTCCAAGTCTGATAAAAGGGGCGTATATGAAAAGGATCATAAGGAAGATGTTGTTTATGGCAATGGCAACAGCGATAATAGTGGTAATAGGAAACCACGAGTTGGGAAGAATAAACCCGACAGGAAAAGGGACAAGTTAAAATGCTTTCTCTGTGATGGTCCACACATGTTGAAGAAATGTCCAAAGAAATCCTCGCTTAAGGAGAAGCCGGTGGGTAAGGCCTTAGGACTTGGTTCGAGCATAAGACGTGTCGAAGCCAAGGAGGCCAAAAGCGAGAAGAAACCAGTGGAGTGTTTTTTGTGTCATAGTTTGCACAAGTTGCAGAAGTGTCCGAAGAAGTCTATCATCAAAGAGGACGATGGAGCAAATAAGGAGCCCAAGAAGCTTGGTTCTAGTAAGTGAAAAGTCGAAGCCAAGAAGGCAAAGATAAGCAAAAAGAAGCGAGTAAAGTGCTTCTTGTGCCGTGGTCCGCATGAGTTGCGGAACTGCCCAAAGTAGGCCGTAGTCAATTGAAAGGCAATGTCTGAGCTTGGTGAGTCATCGGATGGGCTTCCACCCAAGGAAGAGGTGAGTTTGTCATCGAACTTAGATGAAAAAGTTGCGATGAAAATAGTGAAGCTGGGACCAATGAGGCTCAATTTGAGTGAAGCGTCGGAGTTGGCCGAGTCATCGACAAGGCTTTCCATCTATTGGAGAGGTGGGTGATGCATCGGTCTTCAAGGGAAAACAAGTGATGCAAGTGGGATAGTTGACTGGAGTAAATGCAACGAGTAGGACGGTTCGAGTTAAGAAGCGATGTAAGCCAAGGCAAAAGTCCCTAAGAAAGGAAAAAGCTAAGACGTCGAGACGAGATCGAGGCGAGTCAAGTCAGTGCCATTCGGAGTTGCAACGAGGGCATTGCTAGAATGGATGGGGGAGAATGTCATGTGCTGCAGTTCAAAGCCCGTGACCATCATACCAAATGCATCCGATGGAGGCCTATCGTGTATATGGGGTTCATTTGGCCAGCAAAAAATGGCCTGATTGGATAACCTGTTGGAGAATCTTGTCAGATTGAAGTCTAGTTGGCCAGCTAATGAAGATATGACAACTTAGGCTATTTTGGTAACTAATCTTAGAAGATTGATAGAATCGTATCTTGTAAAGATTAGACTGGATTTAATATGGCATATCTTGTAAATCCTATGATTTAAGGGATATAGTTAATCTCGTCTGTTGATGTAAATGTTTCTTGACCGTCGGTTTTGGGGAGCTCAACTATAAATAGAGAGCCTCCTCCTCATTTGTACTCACTCTATTCATTGTTTCATTATTCTTTGTGAATAAGAGAATATTGAGAGCATTTACTCAAACACCTTATGTTCGTTCTTTCTGTTGTTCTTTTATTGCTTCTTTTGGCATAAATCATTTTCGCTATACAAGTTGGTGCCTTGGCAGACTTCTAATGGAATCATTACTTGAGTAAAGGTTGACTTAAGCAAGTTTGGACGAACAGATCGCCTAAGACAGTACGGATCACGAGATGAAAGATCTAGCCACTTGAAACTTTCAACCAATGAAACTTTCAACCAAAGCCACTGCAGTCTTTTCCCTTCCTACTTCCCCAGTTAGCTTCGTTTGTACGTAAACCAAAACGATAGTGTAGTAGCCCAAATCTGCCCGGGCCTTAAAACCAAAAACAAAAAATAAATGAATAAATGAATATTTATTTATTTTAAAAGTACGTTCAAAAGTCTAAACTCAATAACCCTTACAAACAGACCCACTACCCAAACCAATCTACTACAGACCCAAGTCACTCGGGCCTAAAAGGCCCAAGGACTTAAAACACCAGCAGGAAACCCTAGAGTTTCCTTGGAACCTCAGCGCCGCAGAAGTAGTTCCAGAAGCTTCGCCACGTCAGAGTCGTTCCAACTCCCGAAGCAAGGGCTATCAATAGCCTTGTCCCCTCACGTCACCCCAGCTAGCCCTCATCAATGCTGGTCAGATCGATGGTCACCTCGCACGAGGTCCCATCAAAGCACTGACCAGAGGCTTTGGGCACTCCGAACGTCACCGCTGTTTGCCTCACAACGAGCTAGTGGTTTAAACATCACCACCATCAGTGCGCCGTGATCTCAGGCCTCACCATTGACCTTTGCGCCTCCATCGGTGCCGAGATCTTCGCAGCAGAGGCTGTTCTGTGGTCACCAGGCAAGATTCGCATCCATAATGCGATCTTCACCGGATTTTTGGTACCTGCAAGATAGAAAAAGGAAACCAACAGACACGGAAAAGAAAAACGGAGCAGAAAAAGAAACCAAACAGACAAAAATGGCAAGAAATAGCAGCAAATAAACTGAAACAAACAAGGAAAGAAATCAAAGATTTCTTTCCTAAACATGCATAGTCTAAAGGCTATAAAGCCTTTCTTCAGATTTGTAATTAGGGTTTTTTTATACATACGAAATATATACAAAGAGAACAAATATCGAATATTCGAGAAGTTCAAGCAGTTTCTTTAAAAAGGTGATTTAAATTTCATACTCTGTTATTTATTTTTCAACAAGTATACGAATCGTTTTTGCAAAAAAACTGTTGATATTTAAAAGGAAGAAGAGGTTACCTGTGTTTCGCTTGAAAGGACGAGGGTTTTTAACCCTCCGACCACCGTGGGAAGTGGCGCGTGGGCATGTCTTTGCTCGATGGTCGGAGGTCAAGCTGGGACTCTCTCTTCTCCCTTCGAAGAATTTCAAAACTTTTTTTTTTAAAACACATTGTAAAATGAATTTTGGGTTAGATTTTGACATATATAGCATTACAAAAACGGCGTCGTTTTGCTTAATTCAATAAACACTAAAACGACACCGTTTAAGTAGAGGATCCACGTGTTGACCCGTGACCTGGGGAAGGATCCACGTGTTTTTGGTAAATGGGCAAATTGCCCAATTGATCCCTCCGTTTTTCAGAAATTTTTAATTTCATTTTTATTTTTATTTTAAATTGGCCCTAAATTTTTACGTGTATGCCAATTTAGTCCCAGCGTCCATTAAAATCTATTCTGAGGAATGACGTCGTTTTCTGGGATAATGGCTAATTGCCCAATGAGTCCCTCTAGTTTAACGCGCTTTTAATTTGGCCCAAAAATTTCATTTATTCGTAATTAACCCTAAATTTTTAAATTAAATTAAATTTTTGTATAAATTCAATTTATCCTAAATACTATATATATTTTTATAAACATTGGTTATATAAAAGTGTATATATTATTTTTCTTTGTATTTTTTATTATATTATTATATATTATGTTACCTATATTTTATTATAAATATATATTATTTTATATATTACTTATCATATTGTTTATATTATTATATATTTCGTTTATAAATTTTATTACATGTTATATTTTTCCATATATTATCTCTTACATCACTTTTATTTTATTATAAAATATATATTATTTTATCGCTTATTAATTACATATGTTTTATTTTATTATTAAATAAATATGTGTAATATTAACATTTAGTACATTATTTTATTATTATATCCTATAATATGGTATATATATTAATCATTTTAAAAAAAAAGGTTTTCTTTTGTCATTCATATATTATTTTAAATATTTCTAAACATTTTATTTTTATTTTATTTGATTTTTATTTTATATGTTTATAATTTGCTTATTTATTTTTGTATTCTTTTATTTTGATATTGTTTAGTAGGTTAAATTTTCATAGATTATTTGTTATTTAGTGTTATTGTTTTAGATATTCGCATGAAATAAATTATTTATGTTATTTTAAGTTACTCTGCATAAAATATTATCATATATATATATTGCAATTTATATTTGTTGTATTCATTATGCGCTATATCGTATTTTGCATGTAACGATAATGCATGTACATTTATGTTATTTATGATTATATATGCATAAAATGATAACGTATATTGTATAATTTATGCCATTATTCTTTATTTTTTATATATTATATTTGCATGGAAGGTTAAAGAAGGTATTATGTAAGTTAATTTATTAATCCTTTGTAATATGTTAAATGCATCATCACTTTAAAAACTTTTATATTTCATTCGATCCAAAAAGAATTTAAAAAATAAGGCAATGTTTTTGGTAATTAGGAATTCGGGAAGTAGTGCCCTAACATGCTGGGTTGCAATTTCCCGTCTGTCTAAATGCCTAAAAAATTCTTCTAAATGAGTTTTGAAAATCACAAGATGATTTTAGTTATGAAAGTTTAAGAATATCGTGTCCAATCATGCTGGATGTGATATTTATATTCTTTTGAAATGAAGGAATCTTTTTTTTTTACTCAAAATTATTACGGTTTTAAAAGAGATCTCATTTTTAAGTTCTTTCAAACTCTTGACATTAAGACAAAATTATTCAATTTGGTACCAATTTTGGGCGTTGCGAGGGTGCTAACCCTTCCTCATACGTAACCGACTCCCGAACTCACTTTCTCATAATTTCGTAGACCAAAATGTTTTATAAAGTGATCCAATCACACTTTAAAAGGTTGGTGGCGACTCCCGTTTTCAAAATACCACTTCGCCTTCTAAAAGGAGGTTTTGACGGCTTGGCGACTCCACTGGGGAATTATAAGAGAGTCAAGCCAAGAAATTGATTTTTTGTGTCTTAATGTCAAAAGTTTGGAAATTTTTAAAATATTGATCATTTTACAGGTGTTTGCTGCATATGTTGTTACTTTGATTTCGCACATTACATTCGCATGACCGCTGTGGTCGCACCTTTAAGTGGGAGTGAGAAGCTACGTTTTCGTGAGGTTTTCACCTCTGTATGAGCTAATGGATTGCTTCCGGGATACTGTACCTATGTCTTCGTGAGATTTTCAGCTACGCTTTCTGTTGTTCTTTTATTGCTTCTTTTGGCATAAATCATTTTCGCTATACAAGTTGGTGCCTTGGAGGACTTCTAAAGGAATCATTACTTGAGAAAAGGTTGACTTAGGCGAGTTTGGACGAACGGATTGCCTAAGACCGTGCGGATCACGAGATGAAAGATCTAGCCACGTGAAACTTTCAACCAAAGCCACTGCAGTCTTTTCCCTCCTTACTTCCCCAGTTAGCTTCGTTTGTACATAAACCAAAACGATAGAAAATCCAAAAAGTAGAAAATTCCAATCCACCATTGGATCAATGTCTCCAACCACAGAAAACTCAAGTTTTTGGATGTTTCTTGGAATAATTTCTCAATAGGGACGCCTTCATTTGGTGACTATTTAAGTTTAGGACACCTTGATGCTTCTACCAACAAGTTTTCTGATGACATTGGTCATGAAATCTAATCTTGTTTGAACTTAAACTTCTTGAATCTATTGGACAACTAGTTTTTTGGTCGCATTCCAAGTTTGCCAATATCCATATTGCAACATCTTTATTTAAGTCTATAACAATTAAAAATTTAATGATCAAAACGTAAATGTAAATAAATATAAGTGATTATTTTTATAGTTTACCTAAGAATATAATATTATTAATCTTATTTCAAATGAAATGATATATTTAAAGATTCGATTAAGTTGTTGGTTTGCAAATTAATTTAGGACTCGAACAAATTTTTTCTTACAAAAACATTATTGTTTTTCTTTAAATAATGTTGTAATTAGCCCTTTTTTAGTAATATCGAAAATAGTGGTTTCAGTGTCACAAATCCGACAAGTGAGTCCGTAAATATTATTAGTTAATATTTATGAGTAAAAAATAGTATTATATGAATTTTGATTTGATAATTTTATTAATAGAATGAATAGTTAAGTTCAAGTGGTTTATCCCTAAAGCTAAGTGATTTTGGAAAATAAGATTTTGAGACCTCGTTTTTGTAAACTGAATCCACAAATATTTATATAGGTGTATTAAATATTTACGGAGTTATATTTTATTAAATATTTATGAATTTATTATATAAGTATATTGAAATTTGGTCCAGAAATTTTACATTTTAATAATTAATTTAGTAAAAATGACTAAATAATAAAAATTACATAAATTAATCGCTATTAGTTTATAAAGGTTAAATGAGTTTAAATGACTTATTGGATTATTTTATTTGACAAATAAGCCATAATCATTTATGTTCGACAGTTTATTAGTGGTTTACATATAAAATTATATATTATATTATAAGTTAATAATGTTAAAAGGTAATAAAAACAAAAACAAGTAAAATGGCCATTTCATTATTTTTTATTCACTTTCTTCAACCTTCCTTCACCAAAAGTCGTGGTTGAAGAACACTAAAGCTTCGGCTATCAATAAAGTCCATTGCATAGCAGGTATTTTTATTATATTTTTAATGATTTTTATATTTTTAAAATCGTTGTAGCTTAATTTAGTTAATTTAATGATTAATTTGTAAAACTGTTAAATGTTACGATTTATGTCATTGATAAATTTGTGATGTTTTTGAAGTTTGATGATAGGTTTATAAGCTTGATAGTTAAATAGGACAATTTTGTAAAGTGATTTTGGTTTATTTTTAAGTTAAAGGACTAAATTATTAAAATAGTAAAATTATATGAAATTCTTGTGAAAATGTAATAAATATGAGTTGTATAGGGACTATGGAAAATTCGGTCAGCATGATTTGAGTTTAATTATGTTTAATTTGAAGTTTCGGATTTAAGGGTTAAATTGAATAAAAAGTGAAAGTTTAGGGTAAAAGTGTAAAATATTGTTAAAAGGGTAAATTAAAAGTATTTGAATGGAACAATTGAATTAAATTATTATATTTAGATTAAGAAATAGATCAATCGATTGATAATTGCAGGACAGGAAAAGTCGTCGAGTAATTGTTATTGAAGTGTTCGTAACCATTGTGTTTAGGTAAGTTCATACAATATTATTTTGTGTATTTTAGTAATTTTATTATTAAAATCATGTAATTTGATGACATTGGTTATATCTGAAATATTACAATTGAATTGGCGAGAAAATAGATTGAAATGTAAACTGTTATACGATTATGAGTATCCAGCTCGGATAAACATAGGATAGAGTACAATTGGCATGTCAATAGGTTATATTGTGCGCTGTACAGGATTGACTTGTGATGAGATGATGATTCCTCACTTATTATTATCCACTGAATATACTAGAGTCTAACATTTGTTGCGGACTATCGTGTTATATTTATAGTGATTCTGGCGTGTTACCGGGGCTGGATGTTAGCCTAAGGGATATGCATTTGGTACCCTTAGCCTACAGGCTAGGCACTTGGTGCCCAGACGTGTTTTCGGCTGGTTTGGCTTGTTTGAGCTTTCTAGTGTGTCTTGGGTGGATAACTGTGTATCCGTATCTGTTTATATCGTTCATCGGGTAGATTTTCAATGGTTAAATGACTTGATAATGAATTATATAAATGTTTACATGATTTCTGATATTATATCATGACTTGGTATTGAATGATCTTGTATGACTGATTAAATTATGTAACTCGTGTACATAAAACTCACTTGTGGAATGATTGTAGTTGATAGGATTAATGTTTATTAACATTGTTGTTAAATGTATAAAATAAAACATGTATATAAAACAATTATATGGAATGAGCCATTGAATGGAGAAATTGAAATGCGATTTACAAAATGCTTGTGTTAAAGGTGTAATATGAAATGGTTATATGAGATGGTTATTCGAAATGTTTATATGGATAGATAAGTAAAAATGGAATTTTAAAATGAACATTTGAAATGTAAGGGTGAAATGTTAAATGAATTGGTATTGAATGAATGATATATCTAATATGTTTACTTGTATATGTTTTATAACATGATAGGTTATAAGTTTTGTATATGTAAACTCATTAACCTTGTGAAACTTGTGATATGTGTAGGTTAATAATGAACTCATGATCTTGCTTATAAATTTAATTGCAAATTGTTTAAGTTGCAATCTTTATGGTAAGTTAAAGTTTAAGTTTATTACGAACTTACTAAGCAAAAATTACATCCTTTATGTTTGATTTCTTGTAGATCATCGGAAGTTTACGATGGTTAGAAGTTCAAGTCGGAGCTCACACTATCTGTTCAACGACTCGGTATAAATTGTGATTATTTTAATTTAGGTTATAAATGGTACGTACTAGGAGTTTAAGTTCAATTTCTATTAGATATGTTGTTTCATACTTTGTTATGTGATGTTGTAGTTGTGTTTATTTAACTCTTCTGGTATGTTTTAACCGTATGTATGTAAGTAGTATGATTCATGACTTTTTAAGTTTGGTTTTGATTGTGATTTAAGGTTATGAAATGCTTGATAGAAACATGATTTTTGGTTTGGGAAATGATGTAAATGAATTAGATTTTAAATGTTTGAATTGTGGTACCTATGAAGGTACAATGGTTAGGCACATAGGTTGAATTTGATTTGGCATAATTTTGACATGTTTTTGATGTGTTTTGAATAGGGTATAATTGGATGGAAATGGTATGGTTTGGAACCTAAGATATGGATGTTGACATAGTTTGGTTTGGAAGTCATTTTAACTAAACAAGGTCTATCACACAATCGTGTGTCACACACGGTCACCCCACACGGTCTGTCACACAGTCGTGTGCCACACATGGTCACCCCATATGGCTGTGTGGTCTGTTTGATTTTAAGTGCAGGATTTTTCATACGATTCACAAATATTACACAGTCTAACGCCGTGTGACCCTATTTCAAATTGTACACGGTACATGAAAAAAGCTACAAGTTATGTGTGTTTGAGACTTCCTCATTTGGGGAAAGGTCTTAGAGCCATGTAGCTAGTTATTTATTTTACTTGTCACAAACGGGGTTTTTTACCTCAATATTATAAAAAAAAATTTATACACCAAAATAGGTTGTCAGCCAGATTAATTACGAAAATGGTATGTTTTTTTAGGTCATGCCTATCGGCGAACTGTGGATTTTTTAATATTAAATTTTTTTCGTTTAAAAATTATTATTATATATATATTTTTTTTCGGGTTAGTATACAACCCGTGTATATGGAAGCATACATACATGTTGTGCCTACCTGACAGGCACGACTAGTTGTGCCTTCTTGGTAGGCACAACTGGTGGAGCTCACATGCTTAATTTTTCCTATATATTCCCAAAAATCGGATGAAGAACATACTGAGAAAATTTAGCGACAAAATAGAAGTAAGAAGAGAGTGAGAAGAAGGAAAGAAAGGAAAGCAAGAAGAAGGATAAGGTATTTTAATTTATTTATTTTTAAATAGGATGTAGAATTTTGTTAGAAATTTTATTATTTAAAAGTTTGTTAGATTAATAATTTTGTTAGCTTCGAATAAAAAATTTTGCATTAAAATTTTATGTAACTTTTGCTATTGAAACTATTTTGAGAATTTTGAATTTTTTTAACAGATCTAGTATTGAATATGGAGAATCAATTTTTCGTATGCGTTTATTTTGATGGAGAAATTTTGACAACAAGCGTAGGATGTATATTTGAATGTCGCAAACAAGTAGCAATGAGATTCAATAGAAATATCTCTTTTGATAATATGAAGGAAAAACTTAGTGAAAAAATTTATAAGCGTTGTGGGAGAAGGATCTCGAAACTTTTCTACAAGTTTCGGTTTAACGGATCCCATAAAATTCACGAAATGGAACTTGTAGCGATGAAGACATGGAGACAATGGTCGCTCTTTATTGTGGGACTTGGAGCAACCAAAATGCACCGATTCGGTTATTTCTTTGAGTTAGGTGGTGTGGAGGAAGCGAAGATGCCACTCCATTAGGTGAAGAAGATGGAGCTCAAGAACCGTGTATGGTGGTTCCGGTATCATCGTTGGTAATCAATCAACTATACATGGGATCGACATTGATCTTAATCTTTTGAGGCTAACGTGGTTGGTGATGATGTATACCATAGTAGTGATCCTTCGATCATGAAGTCGATAGTGAAAGTGATCCCGCGTGGATGAGGTCCGGATGATATTGACGATGAAGGCGTGAATGAGGAAGTAAATGTTAATCGTCTTGATCGGGAACCAGATTAAATCGTATTGTGATACATAATAATCACAGGGTACACATGTCTCGGATAGACCCGATCGCGCGCGATGTAGCCGAGTTTCCAGAGTACATTGAAATACAATCTGCTCATCGGATGGCCGTATATTCTGATCCTGAGGAGTTGTTCGTGGGCCAGAGATTCGAAAATAAGGAAGAGTGCGTATTTTCTATTAAACGGTATAGTATGAATATATCAGTAGATTATAAAGTCGTCGTGTCTAAACCGACATTATATATTGGAGAGTGTTGGAAGTCAGCGGAAGGCTGCAATTGGCGGATACGAGCTGCATTTATCCAAAAGTCGCAGATGTGGGAATCTGAAAATTTGTTGGGCCTCACATGCACTTCATCACGTATGACGAAGATCATCGAAAACTTGATTCCAAAACTATCATCGTGCATCATGCCAATGGTTGAAGACATGCGGACCATTAAGGTTTGATCTTGATTGCGAAATCTGAGCACGATTCGATGTCGAGTGTCATACCGGAAGGCATGGATAGCTAAGCAGATGGCAATGGAGCAATTGTACGAAGATTTTGATGCATCATATAATGAGTTGCGAGGATGGATTGCGCTATAAGGAGTGCGTACAGGGGCGCCATTGAGTTGCGAACCACGACCTTATTATGGCGGATGAGCAACTACAACCGAGAAAAAGAATTTTCCAACGGATGTTCTGGACGTTTGATCCATGTGTACGTGCATTTCCCCACTGCAAGCCGTTTGTGCAAGTAGAAGGGACATGGCTATACGGTAAATATACACGATTTTACTTCTTGCGATTGCTCGGGGCGGGAACAATAACGTGCTCCGATTGCGTTTGCCATCGTAGATAAAGAGAATATAGAGTCGTGGAATTCTTCCTTACAAACACGTGGAGGTATGTTGTTAGTAATGATAGTATTTGCATCATCTCCGATAGAGGAAAGGATTAATTGCGCCATTAGGCGTTCGATGTGCCATGGAGATCATTTCTTGCATACGGCACATTGCGTCTAACTTTCATCGAGATTATAAGAATGCGGTGAAAGAGACAAGTTGTGAAAATGGGTAAAGAATAAACTTATCCTTTCAATATATAACCTAATGTTTTGTGATGAGATCAGTAACTTATATTTTCTTAATACATACACAGTGTCTGAGCTTGAGCCACACATTTTTTGAAAAAGGATGACTCGACTTGAGAATGACATGGAAGGTCAAGCGAACACATCTTTCCGACAATGGTTGGGTACCATGGAGCCGTGGCAATGGGCTCAAAGTTTTGACGAGGGCTTTCGTTACGGTCAAATGACTACAAACTTGGTGGAGGGCATCAACGCTGTGTTATTAAAAACACGACATCTTCCGATTTCATCTGTCTTCTCGGTTACATTCTGGGTTGGCTACCTTGATGCCAAGAATGGGTCGACAACAAGTCAACCGGATAGGCGGCGAGACACGTGTTTGTCGAATATGTCAGGGATGCAATGGTTGCAAACCGTCGGATGGCGAGGTCGATGAATGTAGAAGTATATTCATGACGTAATGAAACATTTCGCGTTACAGAGACCATTGGTCGTCGACCCGGTATACCACCTAGGTCCTACAGAGTTGATCTCCGAAATAGACGGTGCGATTGTAGGAGGTTCCAGACACTTCATTATCCTTGTCCACATGTTGTAGCAGCTTGTGCTAAAGTCTCGCTCAATGTGGATCAATTTATCGATGAAGTGTATACCCTCGAACGCACGGTGCGTGTATGGGAGAATGAGTTTCCCGTACTTCCTGACCTATCTACTTGGGAGGTTCCTCCGACGACATTCGAGCTTGTCCCAGACAAAGGGTTGCGTAGGAACCCAAAAGGTCGTCCGCAATCATCTAGAATCCGTAACGAAATGGACATTAGAGAGAAATCTAATGGGAAGTTGTGTGGAGTTTGCAGATTACTAGGTCATAATCGGAATAAATGCCCTCTCCGAAACTACCATATTGGACAATTGTCACGATCAGATAGAAATTAAGATTTTGTTAATTACATGTTGGAAGAAAAAGTCCCACCGAGTAGTATTAAATGGATTTTTTAAGCATTTTAAAATTGATTGTTTTAATACTCCTCTTTTTTTGCAATTATGCACTTCAACCCAAGAAAATCCAAAATTCGCCTTCGAAGCACATGTTTATATACAATTTACATACTTACTCCGGGTGAAGCATGACTATTTGTGTTCATACATACTTAACTCGATTTATTATGTATTTCATTTACTATTATAATAACGTTCTTCAACTGGGGAAATGATAACTATCCTTTGTAATTAATGATAAAAAAACCCCCTAAAATTGATGGTTTGATGGTGTGGTTCTAGGGGTATATTTTTGTGGAGCCCGACGTTCACGTTGCGGACGATTACAACGATCAATGTTCTCTTCATCTGTATGTGGGGGTGTGTGAAACATAGACGAAAAATCATATGTCTCAAATGCCATCGATGAACTTGAGCCGAGAGGAGTAGAATATGGAGGTGGATATGGGCCGGAAGGAGTAGAGTATGGCGGTGGATACGACTCTGGAGGAGTTGAGTACATAGGTGGATACGGGCCGGAGAAATAGTCATCGCCCCCTAAATCTGGATGATAAGAACTACCTCCAGAGTGTAGTTCCGGCTCTGGCTCCTGCTGTGGCTCCGGCTCTGGTACATGATTCAGATCTAGAAGATGTTGCCCAATTCGTGTCGTATGTGGGGGGACTACCATCGATTGCCCACCAAACAAAAATGGTTTCCTATCTCACAGTACCACTTGTGTAGGTATCTTGAACGAGGGTGAAGATCCAAGCCACGATCCATCTGAGGTACCCTCTCAAACCGGTTGTTCCACATCGTAACATATTCTTCATGCTCATCTCCTCAATCAAGGCCATGCCTCCCCCTCCTGGTCATCCCATGGATATCCCCAATCGTCTTGGTGGACTCGGAAATATTGAATGCAACCGAACTCGCCAAGTACTCGATCGCCATGATACCACTCCACTATCGAAAATTAATAGCAGGTGCGCTAATGCACCATAAGTTTGAGTGGATGCGGGCAGACGAGGAATAAGCGCCATAATTTCTAGAGCGAATCGGCATCCAAAAGAAGCGCACGATTAATCATATTTTTGTATTAACGTAGGTCGAGTGAAATAAAATAATAAAATAAAATTGATATTGAAAAACTTACCCCTCTCCGAATGATTCTCGATCATCGGTGGTATATCGGAGCTGTGTATGATCTTAGATACGGTTTGTGCTCCATCTAAGAAAAAATTGTTAGAACAACATAATCCGAAAAAAAAAGTCAACTAATTGTTACAATGCATAAAAATTCATCACCTATTAACGAGTGGAAACATATATGATTGGTGACTAATTGATGCCAAGAATGGCATCCGGTAAAGTGCCCACGACTGCGGCAGTATGAGGCATCTGCCTATGTCCACCGCAGAAGGATCTGTCGTCCGACAAAGTTCTCGATACAACATGGCTAACACTGCAGACCCCCAACTGTATGAACGGGTGTTATGCAAATTAGATAATAGGGGTAAGTACATCAAGTGAACAGTACTTTCGTTTGATTCCGTTATAAGTACACCCCCTATAAGGTGCATAATGTAGCTCGAGCGGCTGCATCACCTCCGGTTCATTGGCGATTTTCGCAAATACTCAAAATTGGCCTTTAGCCATGACAACCTCAAGCGGCAAATTTTCCCTTACTTGGCGGCGTCCAAGTAATTCATAACAAAGGTTGCTGGCACGGAGATCGAACTTACGCCGTGACCGCATTCCCGTCGATGGGGAGCCCGAGCTGTACTGTAACATCTTCTAGAGTAATGGTGCACTCCCCTCACGGCAAATGAAATGTGTGGGTCTCTGGGCGCCATCGCTCGACTAAAGCGGAAATCGGTCATATCGCAGATCAAAAGGCGGATCAATCTCTGCTGATCCAAACCCGGCTAACTCCAAGAATGGTATTAGGCGTTCATCTGTCTGAAACCCTATACTATTAACACGGCCTCTCAATACGCGGTATGACTCCTGACATTATTATATTAGCGAAATAATTAATACAATATAATTTAATTCAACAAATAACATGACTATGAAATAAAAATTTTATTACCATCTCCTTAATGGTACTTGATATGTGATTTGTATTATCAATCAAAGAACCCATTTGTTACAAATCGCAATTAAAAAAATAAATTCAGTTTTTCTTATTTCAAAAGATACAATAAATTTTTCAAATTTTAGAAATAAACACAAGAAATATCTCATAATTTATCATTTTTACCTACAATTTTTTATGTTAGATAACAATAATAATATAATTAAAAACAAATAAACTGTCTAAATATAAAAACATACAATTAAAAAAAATAGAAACATACCTAATTAGAAGAACTTCCAAATAACCTATAAAATTATGTAACAACAAATTTAATCAACATTTTAATAAATCAATAAAATTATCAAATAAATATATAATAATATAAAATTACATTATATAAAAATTACATTAAAAATCACAAAACACAAAACACTAAACTATAAACACTAACAATTTATAATCATATACTAACACAAAATAACTATAAAATTATTTTTTAAATACATTACTAAATAAAAATGACAATACATTAATACACACTAAACCACTAAACACTAACAATATATAACCTAATCTTAAATTACTAATAAAATAGCTATAAAATATTTTTAAAATATATTACTAAAAAGAAATCACAATACACTAATACACTAAACCACTAAACACTAATAATTTATATAACCTAATCTTAAATTACTAATAAAATAGCTATAAAAATATTTTTTAAAATATATTACTAAAAAAATTACAATACGCTAATACTAAACCACTAAACACTAACAATTTATATAACCTAATCTTAAATTACTAATAAAATAGCTATAAACTTATTTTTTAAAAATATATTACTAAAAAATCACAATACACTAATACACTAAACTACTAAACACTAACAATTTATATAACCAAATCAACTATAAATTTTTTAAATATATTATTACTAAAAAATCACAATACACTAATACACTAAACACTAACAATTTGTAACCTAATCCCATAAATTATTAACAAAACAAATAACTATAACAAAATACAAAAAAACTAATAATTTATAACCTAATCATAAACTACTAACAAAATAATTATACAATTTTTTAAAAATTTACATACTAAAACTCACAAAACACTATAATTTTATAATAAATTACTAAAATAATACATTACCTTTTTTTTCTTCTTCTCCTTCACCTTCCTTCTTCTTCTCCTTCTCCTTTCTCTCTTTCTTTCTCACCCGTAGATGCTTCAATATGGTGAGGGGGACCATGCTTATAAGGTCCCCATAAATTTTTTCCCAGATAAGACTCATCTTTGAAAAAATGAAGCGACATCTGAGGGAAGGCAGCGATGGCGAGGGGTGTTGTACTTACTGTCGAGTACGACTAGTCGTGCCTACACCGATGACTCGACCGTTTGAGTATTTTTACCCGTATAAAACTCGTATTTTTACATATATATTAATATAAATATTAAAAAAATAATATAATAATAATTTTTTAAACGAAAAAAAAAATTTAATATTAAAAAAATAGGTTGTACACATCGGATAAATACGACCTAAAAAAACATACCATTTTCGTAATTAATCTGGCTGACAACCTATTTTGGTGTATAATTTTTTTTTTATAATATTGAGGTAAAAAACCCTCACAAACGAAAATAAAAATCTCTTTCTTTTCTTATGTATCCAAAGAGGACAATAAGGTTGCAGATTCAGTTGCTAGGTTAAGTTGGATTATTCTCTTAAAGACTGAATAGTTAACCCATGAACCACAGTTACTTCTTCACTTGTTGATCGCAAGCTCTTTAGGCTTAATTAGTACGGGCCTGGCTTATTGGTAAGCCATATAAAGTTTTATTCACATATTAAGACTTGTACAAACCAGCAGAGTACCAATTCAGATGTAGAAGAATACGGATCAGCCTGTAGGCTCTCAAACAAAATCAAAATGCATAGATGAACACACACACACACACACACACACACACACACACACACACACACACACACACACACACACACACACACACACACACACACACACACACACACACACACACACACACACACACACACACACACACACACACACACACACACACACACACACACACACACACACACACACACCATGACATAAAAGGTTGTAAGGTTGTATAGCTGAAAGGACTGAAGCCTCGGTAGTATCCAAAAGTTGCGGGACCTAAAATAATTAATGACCCTGGATCAAACCACGTGTACGGCTGTGTACCTCTCCAATCATGATTTAAAATGTGAATTATATTAGTTTTTCATTAATAATATTGCAGTTTACTTCTCCTTCTCAATTAAAAAGAAAGACAGATAGCAAGAGTGGATGCTGCGATTTCTTTCTCTTCGCCAAAATTTTTATTTTCCATCTGGATTTCTTTGGCTGGTTTGATTCATCATCCAAAAATTAAGAATCATCTTTTTCCCAACAATGTTCAAGTTTTGGTATTTTTCTTTCTTTTTTTTCTATAATGTGATCTCTATTGATAATTTTTCTACTGATTTGTTTAGATAATTAGGTTTGAAATCTCATTGTAATTATCTTTTTACTAGCTGAAGATGTTTACATGTTTGCTAATTGTTCAAAAAGATGGACAACTAACTAACTTTTTCATTCATACTTGAGATTCATCAAAACCTAAAAAAAAAAAAAACAGAAGAGACTATTCTCTATATGCAGATAACTTCATTCTTAAACATTTCCAACATTATTGAGTGTAATACTCTGAACTGGCTATCAATTTATACCACTATGTTTGAAGCATATTTTGAATTTTGGTCTTAGCTTTTGTAATACGTGATATATACGAGCTCAAACAACAATGAGTTGTAGGTATAGTTGAAAAGAGGGCTCGTGGCTTATAGAGGTATTCAACCTAATGTTATTATATTGAGTTGTTTGCAGGATGAAATGGATGAGGCGAGAAAGGTTTGTTTTGATGGTTAATCATGTAACACATGTATGGATGTATGGATATAGTGAAATTTATTAAAGATCATTCAATTAAATTGTCAATTTTCAAGCGTAAAAGATTAGTCAACTTGTAACGAATTTTTGGATGAGATTTTAGTAGTTACGGGCTGAGATGTCTGTATAACATTTGAAGAGTTATTTTTTAGTTTTAAAATGCATTTTAAATCACTCGATTTTGAGCTAGGAAGCTCAAGTTATAACTATTTTATGAAATTGCATAGGCAAAATTTTTAGATGGAATTTTAACAGAAAATTATGAGTTTCAAACTTTAATTCGATTTTAAATCATATTAGATTCGATTTTTAAGTTTAATTTTTATTGTATGTGAGCCTAATATTGTATATATTAGAATTTATTTTTTATTTACTTATTTTGAATTTTAAGATATTTTTAAGTGTTTAAAGTTGTTTAGAAGTTTTATGTTTCTTAATCAGCAAAAGCTTTACTAGGGTTCAATTTTAGAGGTTGGTTAGAGCCATTTGTTGAGCTTGTTGAAAATCATTCTCCCGAGGGTTTCATAAGACATTGACTTTTCATCGCCATTGGTTGTTTTTATTGAAGGTTTGTTCATCAAGGGGGACAATTTTTCCATCTTCTATTTTATTTTTGTTTTTTTTCATTCTTCATCCTTAAATTTGTTAATGATTATTTGTTGGAGTGTTGATTAGATCTATTAATTAAATTTGTTGAAGTCTATATCTCAAAAGGTTCAATTAAACACTTATCATCATGATTATAAACTTATTGGGGCTTTTGAAAAAGAAATTTGTAGGATAAACGAAGTAGTAAAACTCAAATGGCTCAAATGGGGCTAGTTCCTGACAGTGCTACATACCCAGCACTTATGGTGGCTTTTTAAAAGTAGGGAGGCTCTTGAATGTTCAAGAACTCTTTGAGGATATGATATGAGTCGCTACATACAGAGCAAATGCCAGTGCACTTCATTAACAGGCAACAGACCAAGCAAATGTTAGTGCACTTCATTAACAAACGCTCTTCACACTGTTTTAGGTTGGGGACCAAAACCCCCCCACACCAATTACCAATCGCCTTAACAAACAAATTCACGAGCGACAATTGGATGTTAAATATAATATACATAAAAGAACCTTGATTTACGGACATTGGGAAACAATACGAAAACAAGGGTTATATAGTTTTTATCGAAAGATGTTAAAAAATTTATAATTTAGGAAAGCAAACAAAGGATCCGACAATAGCTACAGTACCATAACTGTTGATAATGCTTGCCATCGTCTTCTACTTTAATATTTCACAAATGTATATTAAACTTGTCAAACTATTTTTTGTAATCTCGATATTATATGCTTATTTTTGTTAAATTATTCCAGGTATTGAACCTCATTAATAATTTACTTAAAATTTCAATTATTTATTATATTATTTGACGTTTTAAAATTTTCGATATCTATATACTACTATGAAATGTTTGACTAAATTCTTGTTGAATTGCTAGAAAATTAAATCAAGTATTAATAATAAATAATAATATCAATTATATTTTGTCTTTTACAATAAATATATATATATATATGTGGAGAGACCCACTACACGGGTGTAGTTTTGTACCGTTTATTGATATTTTAACAATTTAATCATCAAATTTCATGCTTTTCATGTAAATTATGTATTTTAAGTTTGGTGTCAACTAAAATGTTTTAACAATTTATTTTATGTAAAAGAATAATTAAAAGTTTTAGATCTATATGATAGAGATATCGACTCAATTCAAAAATTTATATGCATGATAAATACAAATATTTTGATAAATTAAAGAGTTGAATTGTTAAAATATTAATGGTATAAAAACTACAGAAGAATGTGAAACCATTTTACTTTTACATTAGTTTAAATGAATCCTTCTCCTCTCTATATGTATCAAAACCAACTATCTACTCCTAATTTGATTTTTTTATTCTTCATAACCACATTTTATTAATCCTAAAAAATGCATAATCTATTTTTTAACCACATCTTATAACTCCTAAAATGGAGCTACCTGCATAATCTATTTTATAAGAAAGAGTGTACCAAATTCTGGTTAAATATTTATAATTTTTAAATTTGATATTTACATATATAATATTATAAACGTATAAAATAATACACGCATCTTTACAATTATTTAAAGTTTTGGCTGAGTTGGTGTCGCCTCAAGTTTCAATTTAGTTATAAAATTATCAAAAATCCAATATTTTTATAAAGCAACAAATATACTTTTGAGGGTATTTTGTATTTTATATACAATTTAGGAAAAAAACATACAATAATAGGAGGTGAACTCAAAACTTTAAAATATTCTATTTTTCAATTTTACTATTTCAACTAAAATAGCATTTAATTTTATACCATTTTTATAGATTTATTAAATAAATATTTTCATTTTGCCATAATTTAATATAATTTATACTATTATAAAATCTCAAAATCAGTTCAAAAGTAAATAAAATTAAATTATAAAATAAACTGATACGGTAAGAAAAAAGACATTTGATACCAAAATGCATTAGTACCAAAACAATAGGGACAAATTCATGTAATACAAATATTGACTAGTTACCTTGCATATATATATTTCCGGTTATGAACACATAAAAGGACACTTTTTTCTTTGAAACCTAAAGTTTTATTTTTTTCCAATAATCATCAAAATGTAAGGAATGATTGATATTTGATTGATGGTGTATGATTATAAATACACACTTTTAGTGAACTAGATTTCCTTTTTTTTTTTTTTGTCAGCAAATCTAAAAGCATTATTAAAATCCAAAGAGTTAAAAAATTAACCACAAAGTTAATAGAACACACTTGAAACACATACCAAAAAGAGATAACTTAAGCTCCTATAAACCCCAAAAATGTTAAAAAAAAAAAAACCACCAAAATCAATTGCAGTGAACTTACTTTAATGAACTGGATGACACATCATTAAAAATGAAGACAGTGTGAAAAACTTTTGCTGATACAATATAAATTTAAGAAAATATAAATGAACTCATTAATGGTTTTGGGGACAAAGGAATATAACATATGATATCCAAGTACAAATCAGATATGTGTGCTCACATGCAATTTGCAATCATAAGCATAACCTGGTTTTTTTAATGAATGAAAACAAATTATGAAACATCTTTAAATGTAGACATATAACCATAAATATTCGACAGTTGCATGTTAATCTTCAAAAGATCCTAGAATTCCAACGATTTGCTTGAAAGTTGGACAATGGAAGGTGGAGGAGAGAGAGCAAGTGAAAGCAGCAACCATGTGATAACTTTTTCATGATTGTTTGGAAAGAAAGGAAGTACATCCACAATTGAAAAATGGGTTAATGTTTGATATATTGAAAGATTATAAGTTTGACAGATAATTTAAAACTTTTAAAAGTAAGATGAGAGATTTGGTAATGAAGAAAGCTTTGGGTAATTTATGTTACTTGGGTGCCATCAACTGGAGGTACAGGTCATGGCTTCATTTTCACTTCAATATATATATATAGCCCAATAAGAAAGGTTTTTCTTGGTTTCTCATATATGGCCAAAAGCAGATACAGTGGAAGGAGATCTTATCAGCTAAATATTTTTTGTACTTGAGAGATATTTCATACAACTACGGGTCAACAATGCAGTACAATACAAACAGTAAGAAATATCAAAAATCAAATGACTTAAATGAATGGCCTAGGAGAGCCACAATCTGCTAAAAAAAACTCCGTCCTTTCCTGTCTCTGCTAGCTACTCTAGTAGATCAAGGCCAAGCTACATTTACCATGTGTTTCTCTTCTTCACGGAAGGGCATTTTGACATTTCTTTCTTTTCTTTTTTTTTAAAATGAAAAAAAAAAAACTTATTTTGTAGGCAACTCTTTCCTCTCTTTTTTCCCTCAAAAATAATAATGGAGGGCCTAGCAATTAAAGCCTTTCAATGAATCTGCAGCTTTAGGTACTATGAATTCTTTGGCCAAGAGGCAACCATTTAAGTGCATTCAATTCTCCTTAAGAGACTCAACAAATTAGTGAAAGGAAATGAAGGTGCTGAAACTCATCCCATTAACCCTTATTGCGATGATGATAACAAACCCTAGCTAGATAAAACACTAGATCATATGCTTATCCAAATCATCCCGCTAGGTTACAGATGATCCAACATTTGTTAATGACTGTCAAATAGATTGGTATATTTTATTTGATGATCCAACATTTTCATGCACGAAAAACCTATATGAATATCTCATCTGTCATGCATCCATAATCTTACAAACTTTAGCCTAATTAGCAGTGGAACAAAGAGATCGAAAACAAAAGCTTAAAAACCTGTGCCAACGATCCAGTTTGAATATAATTACATTATTTTATTAACAAAACTTACCGAAAAAGTGAAAAAAAAGCCATACTGCCAACAAATTCATCCATAACCCTGAAAAGAAACGCTGGATAACAACAACTTATGAACAAGTTTTGCTACTATCGACAACACACAAAGTTTTCTCGACACAAACTCTTTTCTTTTTCCTTTGGGAATTAAGTGTTTTTAACACATCACATCCTTGAGAAGCTTGTACCTGCGTGTCGTAGGCCTTGGAGAGGGCGTCCCACTGCTCTTTCCTTTCTGATGATCACCACTTTCGTCTCGATCCTGTAGCTTGATTTTGTCACCCGAATACTCGGATCGGTTTATAATTCCACTCTCGTTTCCAGTTGTTGGTTTCTTTGAAGACCTTCCTTGCCTCGAGTTCTTTGCTTCGCTTTGGCACCAATCACACAGTTCAATTGGTTCAGCGAACTCGCTGTAGTAATTACTGCAATACCTGCAGCCAGCATCAAGAGCTTGTTTAACTTTCGACCCATAAAATATAAATAGAATTTGAAAAAAAAAAAAGTACATATGGCTATGATGAAAACATTAATATATTTTATATATGCTTTAAGAAGGAAAATATGATAACCCCTATGATTTCCATTCCGTCTAATACGAAACCATTACGTTTGGTGGTGGTTGTTGGGTGGTGCTTGGTGGAGATGGGTGTTATCTAACTGTGATGATGAACGATAAAATGAATTAAGGGTATCTAACTATCTATCAACCCATGATGATGATGATGATGGTGATGATTAGATATATGCATATATACACATGAAGATGGATGGACTATGATGATGGGGAACAGAGGAAAAAAAACAAAGAAATCCATACGAGTGTTGAAAGCGGTGGCGGCATTTGTTGCAGCGGAAGAGTTTGTCAGGAAAACCAACGTCGCCGCACATGCAGCAAACAGTTTGAAGATCCACCATTGTTGATGGTGAAAAAAAAAAACTAAGAGAATATAAAGAGGAGGAAGAAGATTTGGTGAAAGAGAGTAAAAGAAAAAAAAAAAACAAAGAACAAGAGATAAATACGAGAGAACCATATGATCTATATATAAAGAAAAGAGTGATGGCCATAGAGTCGGTGTATATCGAAAAAAAGTAATATATATTCACAGGTAGACCACAAGTTGCTTGCAGTCGTTTTCAGTTAGAGAGAGATGTTAACCTTAAAATTGATGTCTAAAAATGACTGTTATGTCCTGGGCTGGGCTTTAAACCTTTTAATCTATTTTTTTTAAAAATTTCCATCTTTTGTCCTCTTCCGGTTCTGTGCCTCCTTTTACTCCGCGCACCTCTTCTCTCCGGTCTCCCCACCATTATGACAAAATTTTGTGTTTATAGAATTTATAACTAAATTACCCTAATTTTATTTTTATTATTGTCTTTTATCTTCTGTCTTGTTCCACATAAATGAATTGGGTTTATGTTTACGGCATCCTATACAGTTAACTTATATTCTTTATAGTCTACGTATTTTATTTCGAAAATATATAGCTTGAGTTTTAAGATATATAATGTAATCGATAAAATAACCTACACAACAGGAACTATTATTAATTCACCTCTAAAATTATATTTATATAACTTGTTTTATAATAATTTATTATCATTTAACTCGTTGACTCCATATAATATCAAATATAAATAAATTTAAGATTTATACATTGTCAATGTATAATCATATGAAGTATCAATGAGTTATTAATAACAATTTTTTAAAATTAAGTTAAATGGTCGATTGAATCTTAATTTGATTGGCGTAGATTTTGTTGTCAATGTAAGAAGACGCAAATTTGAGTGCGTTGAAACGTATTATCCTCCTATTTATGAGTTGGAGAGATTATGGATAGTTCTAAGAATTGTGTTAAAAAGAACAGATACGATCTAAATCTATGATGAGGTTTATCACTAGAGTAAGAGAATGTGAGTTTAAACATCTTAAAACGTGTTTATCCTTTTATCTAAAGATGAAAAAAAATTATAGATAATTTTAAACAATTGTATAAAAAAACTATTCTGATAAGTTTTTCCTCAATTCTAATTTAGGTTAATACATATAAAAGATGTTAATGGCAGTGTTGTGTTAAACCTATCCCGTAAAGGCTTAAACTTTTTTGCTCAAACAAAAGGGGGTTTTGAAAATTAGAAGGAAGGGAAAATCAATATGAACAGTGTTCTTGGACGGTAGATTCATTTTTTACTTAATTATTTGCATTTTTTATTAAAAAGAAAATAAGGGGTAAAAACTCCAAGTTTTGACTAAGTGGACTATGTCATGCGTGGGCACGTTAAGAGACTGGGTTGGCATTTTCGCATATGTTGGAAATAGTGAAAGGGAATGGGAAAATTGGTGATAAAGTACAAAAACTATTGAGTTTCATTTTTAGGCAGAAATTCCATGCAAACTTTCACCTCCAGAATTTGTTTGATTTTTCTGACTCCTCTTTCCGTAGCCTCCCCAAATAATTGGCTATCGTTTGTAAAAAAGAAAATATGATATTTCCAGTTTTTGTGGGTAAGTCCTAGCCCCTTTTATCAATCCCTTTCTAATTGCTAATCTTATTAACGATGACAGTTTCTCGCTGCAGATTAGAAATAAATAGGTATTGAGTGGATCGCATTGTTCTGATCCTCTTTCTGGTATAATATGATTTCCTAGTTCCCTATTTAGTATAATTGAGTATGACACTGAACTTATATAGTGCATTTTTATATCTACCTAAGCCATATCAAACCCATCTTTATCATCATTTGCCTTAGGAAATCCCATTGCACCCTATTATATGCCTTATTCGTATCTAGTTTTAGTGAAAATAGACCATTTATGCTCGATCTTTCTGCTTGAAAAATTGCAATATTTCATAGGGTAGTAGGAATAATCCGTGATTAATCGACCCGAAACAAGCGTGCTTTGTGCTTCATACACTTGTTTAACACTTTTTGAAACCAGTTAGATAATGTTTTTGATATAATTTTGTACAACTCTAAGCACAAGCTTATGGGTTGAAACTGCTTTAGATCATTTGGCTTAGCAATTTTTGGAATGAAGACTATATGGGTAAGATTAATACTTGATAAGTGCTAAAGTAACATGTTTTAACTTCATTCTTAACGCATATTTGGGTGATTATCCGATGTTAATTGTGAATTTTATACTTCTAATCCTTTAAATTCATGTTTTAATGCTTAATAGAGCACTTGGAAGCAAAAGGAGCAAAAAATGAGCAAAAACCAGAGCGTCGGAGCAAGTTGAAGGAGCCACATAGGTTACACCTTTTCACACAGCCATGTGACCCGTATGAGCTTGTTGTAGGCCATTTTGATTTCACGGGATTGTGCACTGAACAATGAAAAATCACAATTTTTAGGTTTTTCGGGCATTCTAAGATGCATATATGACAAACATAAGAAGATATGAGAGAATCGTTAGAGAATACTCAAGAAAATAACTCAAAAAACACCATTGAAGTTGACTTTGAAGTAGATTTTCGTCAAGATTGAAGATTCGCTGTTGATTTCTTAAGAAGTTCTTATGAGTCTCTTTATTTCTTTTGGTTATATTGTACCATTGACTTTTCTCTTTTCGAGTATGAGCTAATTTTCTAAATACCTAGGGGAGATGAACCCTACGATGAATTCAGTCGTTTGATTTTTATTTTACACAATAAATACTTAGTTTCTTATTCTCAATTATGTGTGCTTAATTCTTGGTTTGATATTTCTAAAGTATTAATCCATGTTCGATGTACTTAAATCAGTAGTTGAATTGACATTGTTTAAGATTAGATCTTGTGTACTTGAATGGAGTTGTATGCAATCTTAGAAATATGACGACATAAATCTAACGGATTAGAGCCAAATCTAATAGGGGAACCTGTAGTATGAGTTAATACGATAATAGGGGTTTTAATTAGAAAAAAATTCAATTAATCAAACTAGAGTTAGTTGCTCTTATGCTCAAAAGAGATATTAGCATAATTTAGGGATTTATACGGATCAATGTGCTAAATAAAGAAATTACGTAATTTAAATTGATAGTGACAGATGAAATCTAGGCGGATTCTTCCCTAAGTATTTTTTCGTTTCTTGGTTGTTATTCGATTATTTTCGTGATTCGTTATTTGTTGCGTTCGTTAGATTATTAAATTAGTTAATTTTAGTTTTAATCGATCATTTGAATTATTCGATTAAATAATAGAAAGACAATAATTACTAGTACTTTTAGTCCTTGTGGGAACAATATCTTTGCTCACCGTAACTATACTATTAATTGATAGGTGCACTTGCCTTAGTCAAATTTTTAGTTAGTTCCATGAACATCAATACCTGATAGAGTAGCCCTTCCATTTAGTACCTCCAGACATAACGATCCCACATCTTGTCCAACAATATGTTAATACATTTTGAAAAAATAAGGCCGATTAACCATCTGGACCAGGAGTTTTTGTAGGACTCATATCCTTTAGAGCAATCATGATTTCTTCCCCTGAGTAAACGATTATTAATGATCTATTCATCTTATTCGTGATGCATTGCTGAACTCCCTTTATGATTTGTATTCCTTATTCCTTGAGAAGAGACAAATGTTTCAAAATACTCATTTGCTATGGACACCATGCCTTGATGATTCGTCACCCCTTGCCTATCTCCTCTTTCATTTAAAAAACAATCTAATGTGGATGTATACTAATTGGCACGTTTTCAGTCAACTTTAAATAGCACAATTATTTTTGTTTTTCTAGGTTTTTTTTTTTTGTGAGTCTTGCAAAAGTTTTTGGTAGCAACGAGGTTATCACATAGATCTCACAATGGAGAATGAACTGGCGAGATTGAATATTTTAGATGGTGAAGAGGAGGCTTGGCAATTATACAAGGGATTAGAGACACATAAGATGACGTCTGATCTATATTTGGTTGGTTGTTTCCTTACGACAAGTGTAGTGCACTTTTTGTCAATGCGAAATTCTTTGGCTAATCTATGTCATCCACTGGTAGATGTATAGATCTCAGATCTAGGAGAAAAAAATGTTTTTGTTTAGGTTTTTTCACTAGTTAGATATTAACAAAGAGGTAAAAAGGGCACTATGGGCGTTCAACAATCATCTATTAGTGTTCCACAGACTGCAAATAATGAGAATCCAATGTAAGTGGCGTTAACCCACCCTTTTTTTTGGGTTCAAGTCCATAATCTTCCGTCGGGTTTTTTCTCGAAAGTATTGCCAAACAGTTCAGGGATTTTATTGGTTCATTTGTAGAACATGATGCAAAACCAAATAGTAACGGGTACAAGAACTTTCTGCGAATGAAGGTAAAGCTCGATGTGAGATCTTTGTTGAAATGCCGAAAAAAGATCAAGATCTCCCCTTCAATTCACACTTATGCAAAGTTTCAATATGAAAAACTAACTTTAATTTGCTTTCTGTGTAGTTGCTTAGGTCATGGAGATAACTTTTGTCTAATATAACTAAGGAGGGATTTTCAGGAAGCAAAAATGGGTTGGGACATCACGTTATGAGCGCCGATAAGGAGGTTGCCACAGAGAGGAGTGCCTGGTTACTTAAGGCAAGAGTCATAATTAAAATTTAAAAATTAAAATATAAATAAAGAAATAAAAAATTAATTTAAATATTAGAAGACATAATGACTTATTTCACCATTCACTTATAAAAAAATCATTTTAACATTATATTTAAATTTTTACCTTTTAATCTTTAAATTTATATTTTAATTAAAACACTCCAAAATGAAAATTAGGCAAGTTTAATTAGATGATTTTGTCGGTATTTCCCCCCTAACTAACTCGATTTTCAGTATTAAAAAATAATTAATTTCTTTTCGTTGAAGATTTTGCCATCCATTTATTTAGCTAAGCAAGGCTTCTGAGTTGTCATTAATCATTTATGCATGAATGAGTATCTAAAGTGAAGCCTAAAGCTGATTCATCTCCATACTGTTAAACCAATAGTTGAATATATACACTTCACACGCCAACCATCAAAAGCATTTTATTTCTTTTGACAAGTGGTAACTAATATCAGATTCATTTTTTATTATTCTAATTGGAATTTGCTAAAATGTGGAACAATATGATTTCTTGTCCAACATAGTTGTGAGGGCCGTAGGGGCATCACTAAATTAGATATAGATTATGTCGACTGTCGAGTGGTTTAAACTTTAAAGACGTAGCCATGATGCATTAGTTCTGTATCAGATAGGAAAGAATAAAAGTTCGGACATATGATAAGATATGCTATAAATTTTTTAAATATGTGTTTTCAAAACAAAGTAATGATTTTCGTTTCATGACAAGGAATTGATTAAAAACAAACACAAATTTTAATTTCTAAAGGAATTGCTTCAATCCTTGTCATCGTCACATGGATTGATGTAAAATTCGAATCTAACTTAATTTTTGTGGTTAGACTACTCTCGGATTTTGATGATGTAATTATTAAGGATTAATACCTCTTTTAGCCCTTGTACTATAGTTAAATTATCACCTTGGTACTTGTACTATTTTTTTTCTATCTGTTTAACCTTTATATTTTCAAACAGTAGGCCCCATTATTCACCTATATATTTTCCATTAAAAAAAGTTATATCAGGCAATGATATGCTTAGAGTTGTTCATGAGTTAGCTGAGTTTGGACCCTAACAAAATTTTAAGGCCGATTGATAGGCTCGGGCCCAACTCGAAAAATGGGATTAAATTTTTGTTCAAGTTCAACTCGGCCTGTCTATATTAATTTTTTAATTTTTTTAATTTTTTGTACAAAAATTAAACAATATATATAATACACCAAATATACTGAAAATATTAAATAAAATTTTTCCAATAAATTGAAAATAAATTAAAAAAGTGTTTATACTTAAATAATACTAAGATAGGTGCAACTTAATAACCAAACACCTTTAAAATAGTAACAAAATTAACAATAAAACATTATACAATTTCTAAATATTAATAACAAAATAGTAACAACATAATAGTGAATGGTAGCAAAACAATCGCAAAAAGTTGGAAAACAGTAGCAAAACAAAGTTTTTTTTATTGCAAATTCAGGCCGGGTCTGGGCAAAAAAAACCTTACCCAAGGCTCGTCCCATTTTTTAAACGAGTTTTATTTTTTTCCTAAGTCTATTTTCAGGTTTATATTTTTACTCAAACCCTCCCATTTTTTGAGTGGTCTAGTCTATGGACAACTCTATTGCCTTATGTCAATTAAAGTAAATTTTTTAAAAAAATCATTAGAAATGTGAAAAAATATGAACAAAAACCCCCAAAATCTTAAAACTTATAAAAATTTTAAAATTTTAAAAAAATCTATTTTTGAAAATTTTAAATATTATTTTAAAATTATATGTATGCGAAACTTAAAAAATCTTTAAAAAGTTTAAAAGTTTTAATAAAATTTTTAAAAAGCGTTGATTTCAAGTTCTAGCTTTTTTTTAGAAAATATTAAAAATTATGAAAATTTTAAATAATTTTATGATATTTTATTTGAAAATTTTTGGGATTCTTTTGTATTTTTAATGAAATGTTTTTTAAGAAATTTTGAGTTCTTTTAGTAAAATTATCATATTTTTTTTAAAAAATGGCTTAGTGGGATAGATGTAGTTAAATAATAACCTTTAGAAACGTATAAGAAGTTTTCTCCTTATACAACTAGAGAAAAAATGATTAATTAAAAGTTATGTCTATATTTGAAATTATAATGTATGAAATTAGAATATCAAAAAAAAAAAAAAATTCATACTCTCATAACTCAAGTCATATAACTTCCAAAATAATAAAAGAAAATCCTTAGGCATTCTTTTGTCGATGGTCTCTAACACCTTTTAAAAGAATTTTATGGTATTTTTACTAAAAAGACTCATGATTCCTTAAAAGTATAAAATAATAAATTCATAAACGGATTTAGGATATCTTTTTTTTGGGTCCAGTTCAATGTATTATTAATCCAGTCAGTCACATCTATGTCTGTATCTTTTGGAAGTCATCCGCTTCGATGCCCAAGAAAAAAACATCTCTCCAATTGGACTTGATAGATGACATATTAATCTTTCAATTAGTTTGCTCATTTCCGATTAGACTAAGGACATGTTTAAGTTCATCTACTAATACAAGTTATCTTTTCGTATTAAGATCTGACCACATAATACTGCCCAGTATTAGTTTAAACATTAGCCAACCGATGAGCCAACATTTACTTCTATTTTGCTTTGCATGCAAAAACCACATGAGGACAATTTATACAAAGAATATTAATGTAATTAATGAATTTGTTTTATTAACCAATCTATTCAAAAAATTACAAGCATACGTAGACGAAAATACTAAACTTAGGGCACAAGATCCAACAGCATATGCTCGTCATGACGTCACTCTCTAAGATGGCAATGTTGCGACTTTAAGAGCCTGAGGTCGCGACATTGCACTTGTTTTTGGGCAAAATACATATTTGGTACCTAATTAAAGAGTTGTAAACCATTTCTTTCTAAGTGCTCAATCAACATTGTATAAAATAAAGCCATTAAACCATTCCAATGACAACCAAATCCATGTACAAAAGTACCTAACTCAACCATTCAAAACGCTACCATCTTTAATTCCTAAACTCAATATGCAATTTAAAGGCTAAGTAAATTGCTAAACTTATTATGAACTAACCAAATCAATCACCAAGCCATATAACATACCTAAAATTCAACTTACCATTTACAAATCATCAAGCAATCTAACTATTTCAAGTGGTCCAAATTCAAATCATAGCATATGAATCATTCATGGATAAGATTATTACTTTCATAACATCATCTTGATCAAAATATGCCTCATTTGGTTTTATACAATAGGTTATAATCAAATAAACCATTATCATTATTAACATGAGACTACCAAATCCCAAAACACCTAAGTACATGCCACATAGTCTAAACTCAAAATGAACTTATAACTACCATCCTGTGATAGTGTGTGCTCCTCTGCTGATCCGGCTCGGCAGTTCCACAAGGTTAAAATCTACAAATAGGGAAAACAACCAGAGCAAGCATTCAAAAGGAATTAAGTTCAAATGGAACTAAAACATACCTTGATTAATAAGACATAGTTAATAAATCTATTTGATAATCGACATAGTTAATAAATCTATTTGGCAATCGACTTAACTATCCTTTGGAACATTATGACATATCTAAACATATATCAACACCATCAAATTAATGCATTATTCATCTTGCCAAATCAATAATAATATTGAAACATAAATGAAATCTTATGTCAATCCACATTTCAAGATTCAACAAATATTATATCATCTACATTTCCATAATTAAATATTCCTTTTATAATCAATTGCATATCGCCCAATGGAACCATAGTAAAACGGACTTGGGTACACAGGAAAAAATTGCTCACATAAGTTGACAGTATATCAGTGTTGCTCACACAAGTTGACATTATATCAAGGTTACCCATTTGGGTTAAACCTTCAATATATATAACTCGAGAATATGAAACAAATGCTAGATCTCATAATATCATGTATAATCCTTGATCACATGTGCATATAACTCTAATGACATGCCATACGTATCCTCACATTTTACTAAGTTCACATGGGCATCATTTTTGTATATATGTCAATACCAATCTCTATAATTATCCATAATTCAATCATATCTTGTACAATATCAAAACTTTCATTTACAACTTGTATAATCAATTAATATTCATATTTACACCTGTATCATTTCAATATAGCCAATATTTACAAAAATTATAATTTAGTCCATTTTAAGACCCATGTGCCAAATTTACTAATTCTACACAATTCTAATATATAGATAAATTCAAACATAATTCAAACATAAAATAAATAGAGTGGTAAGTTCCATATGAACTTACATGATCAAAATACGTATATTTCGGGACTAATTTGTAATTTTATCTTTTCCTTATCAACTCCACTTCAATCAACTTCTTGATCTAAATAATCATTTTATATAATCAATAAATAAAAAATATTCCTATTATATGCTATGAAATGTATGAACCTATATGAATTCAAATTTTTATATCCCTAAAATTTTCATTTTATTTAATTTAGCCACGAGCTCAAGATAAGCATAACTTTTAATTTTTAGCTTTAGTTTAAAATCCAGTTTCACATGTTCTCATTAGGGACCTTATACTTTCTATTTTTAACATAATTTCATATCAAGTTTTACATTTATTCAATTTGGTCCCTAATGTAACAAAGTTAATAAACAAGCTAAATTAAATTTACAATCTACTCCTTTTTATATTCTAAGTTTAAAATCTATCAATTTCAAAATTAGTTGTTTAAGAAATCAACAATGACAACTTTCTAAAACTTTAACTATTTTACAAATTGGTACATGGATTAGCTAAATCAAGCTCCAATGACCCCAAATCCATAAAAGTTACAATAAAAGGACTTCATTACAATACCTAAATAATGGTCAAAAGTTTGGAAACCCTTTGAAGATTTCTTCTTTCCTTCACTTATGGTGGACGATCTTTAGTTGAAGAAGAAGAGAAAATTTTCTCTTTCTTTCCACCATATTTATACTTATACTGAAATTAAAGTATAATTTAACTAATTAATTATATAAGATTAATGTTGATCACGTTTAGAAATCATAACATCACTATCCACTATACCTTTGGTTAATTTTCATTTAAGTCCTTAAGCCTTTGGCCAATTAAAAACTTATAGCGATTGAATTTTATAATTTAGTCCCTAAACCTTAATTAACTATTTATTTGGTAGATTTTCTTGGTTAAACTTTAATACATTTTTATATTATTCTCATAAATATTAATATTTAATACTTACGAGTTTGGTCTAAGGAAATGGGGTTCTGAAATCACATTTTTGGTACCATTAAAAATCGGGTCGTTGCACAAGGGTGTTAGAAGTCGAAGTCTTTGATGTTTTGGGCATAGATTTTATAGGACCATTCCTCAGCTTATTCATAAATCAATACATACTATTGGCAGACAGTTATGTGTCAAAATAGGTGGAACTTGTTGCACTACCTATAAATGACACTAAATCTGTGGCACGGTTCTTACGAAAAAACATCTTCTCGTGATTTGGGCCACCCAGAGCTCTAATTATTGATGAAGGATCCCATTTTTGTAGTAAAAAATTAGAATATGCTTTAGCAAAATATAACGTCAGAAATCGAATCACCATTGCATATCATCCACAAACTAGTGGCCAGGTAAAAGTTTTTAATCGAGAAGTGAAACAAATCTTGGAAATGACTTTAAATCTGAATTAGAAAGATTGTTCAATAAGGTTAGGTAATGCATTATGGGCATATCAGACAACATACAAGACTTATTTATGCATCTCCCTTTACTGGTTGGTTTATGGAAAAATTTTCATCTACGTATCAATTTAGAGAAAAAAGCATACTTGACTATAAAAGAGCTGAACTTGGATCCTATGTTGGTGCCATGATACAAGGAGAAGAGCAAGTTACGACATGATGCTGTGATAAAGAAGAAAAATTTTGTACCAGATCAACAAGTGCTACTTTTTAATTCCCAACTGAAGTTATTTCCTGGTAAGTTACGATCATGATGGATCGATCCTTATACAGTCAATCATGTCCTAACCAATGGTGCAATAGAATTAAAAACCAAGGACAATCAATTATTACTTGTTAATGGACAAAGTGTGAAACATTACTTTGGGGGCACAATAGAAAAATTGTGAAAAACAATACTTAGAGTGCAAAGTCATATCCAATGAAAAAGATAAGACTGTAGATTTGGAAGAAGATTGGAGGTTGGATATGTATATGTATCCTTGAAAAAATAATTTTCTTGCATCTATGTAGTTTCCCCACATTAAGGTGCACTACCGTTCGAGTTGAACATGTAAAAGGATATTCCTTACTCTTATCTTTAGATTGGGCCACATTAGGGACAATGTGCATTCTAAAGTGTGAGGGGGTATACATAGAAATTTTTCTGATATTTTGGTTGTGTTTTCATTGTTGATATTGTTTTTGTTTAAGTTTGAGTCCAATTTTTTTTATCCATGGTGTTTTAGCTTGCAGTGATGCAAGTGATTGGTTTGAAGCATGATGATAGGACTTGTTTGCTTGAAACATGTAAATTTGGCATGATAGTAAATTTATTTTAGGTTATTAGAGTTAGACTAGTTATTTCACTCCATTACAACATATGATAGGTTAAAAATATTTAGGTACACTAGATGATAAATGACTATACAAGGATGCATATATGTTTGCTTTGAATTGTAAGTAGCTGTGAATTTGTAATTTGCATGATTGAATCCATGGATTTTTGAGATGCCTAGGGATAACCTAAGGTACTGTTTGGTTAAACTAGAGCCTAAAAAGGCAACCTTATATTCGTATACCCTTAGTAATTATATTTGGGCCTTAAATCATCTTTCTTGATGAACCTTAATTTTGAAACTGTAAACTAAATTTAAATATCTACTTATCGTTTCTTGGTCCTATCTTTATTGGATGCACCAAATTAGACGTCGGGCTATAGATGTTGAGGGTTAGGTAGAGACATTATGGAGATTTCAAAAGCAATAGAGCGGAAAAAGTAAGAAACAATATAATATAATGGGTATAGGACTCTTGAAAAGTGTGCTCAAATGAAAAAAAATTAGTGTGTGAAAAAAAATATTGTGAGGGTTAGAAGTAAAGCGGTAGAAATAAAATCATAGAATGGGTTCAAAGAAGCGTGGGTGAAAAAGAGTGAAATAATTAAAATGTGATCAAAGAAAAATCACATATATGCTTAGGAAATTTTCATTCATGTTGCACTAAAACTTGTTAAGCTTATGGTACTCATGAGTATTGTGCCGAGTCTTCATATTTTCAAAAAAAAAAAGGAAGGTGAGAGAATGAGAGATAATGAGGTGAGCTAAAAGATACACTAGAGGTTAAGTAGGGAAAAACATCTTATGTCAAACTAGTTTTATGCTTTAACCATTTTGATGCTTCTATTCCTTGAAATCCAAACCAACTAAAACCCATGAGGCACGCTACTGGACACAAAGTCGCGACATTGATTGACGAAGTCGCAACATCAAGGAATTACGTCGCGACGTTCAACCCATGTTAGAAACTGAGCAAACTGCCCACAAATTTGTGAAATTAGTCTAGAATGTCGCAACATTGGGCCCGACGAACCAGAATTTCTACAAAGGGTGTTTTTGTTCATATGGCCTATATTAACTTGTAATAATGGAATCAATTGACCCAAGTTGGTTAAAATAAATAAGCATTGTATATATTACCTTAAAACAAAATAATAGAGATTTCATTTAGTTAGTTTTTAGTTCTTTCTAATATTGTTTAGGGTTTGTTAGTAGATTAGTAGATTTCTTTTAATATTTGTTCAAGTACTTTGATATTTTCAATTCAAGTTTCTTTTTAGTTTTTAGTCGTTCACTTTATTTTTTGTTACGCTTTCCACCAACTATGATATGAGTCTCAAGGCCCAATTTTAGGCCCATGGACATGATAAGCTTAGTTTCTCTCAAGGCTACATCACAAGATACAAATCCAAGTAGTTGAAGTCAAATCTCAACCTATTCATTCAAGACTTTATCACGAAGAAATTTCGAGAAGAAAAGTTGAAGATCCAAGACGATGAACTTTGGAGTTTAATACGAAGCGAGAATGTAACATCTTATACTCGACTGAATCATCAGGCCTGAGTACCGGATGGTACAATGACCCAAATAAATTAACGATATTTTTAATTTTGCTTTGGTTACATACTTGAACAACTTAATTTTCAAAATCTAACCATTATTAAAACTTATGTAGAACTAGTGATAAATTATTAGAGGTGTGGCTTCTAATGGTGCCCCCTCTATATACATAAAACAGTTGTCGTGCCTGCCTCTGGGGTCTGACAGTATTTGGCTTGGTCCCTCTACCCAATTCCTGAGTCTTTATCTACCCTACATACACGTAATAAATTTGGTAAGATTTAAAGAACCTAGTGAGATCTGTATATGAGTGACCATGAAAACTGCATAAAAATTTAGGAAAAGGAGATTTTATATGCCAAGTTTAAACTCTTTGAATTTCGTGGGCGGGTTCGCAAATTTTGTTGGTGTGGCCAAAGTCTTGCTCTTTACCTTTTCACTGCGACCCATATTCATAATTACATGCCAATGATAACTATTGGTGTTTATCCAAGTACCCTCCATAATTGAAAATCCTTAACTTGAACCTCTTACTTTACACTAAACTCCAAATGAAATCATTGTACCATTTTATTGATTTCTTGCTTTCTTCGACGTAGACTACGCTTGATTTCCTACCTGTTCTTTTAATTCAGACTTAATTACGATGCTTGGCTAACTGAACATCACCCCCTTTTCCTTGGTGGACTCGTGCCCATAGCGTAGCCCTATAGTACATATACTCTTAGTCCAATCCTTTAAGGTACTCTAATGGGCAGGTAGTTCCCGGTGTATTATCTCTTATTTAGGTATCCTTTGATAGTTTCCGCCCTGGGTAGACCTACAAGATCTTCCCCATGATGCATGGCCCTAATGGACTCCCGCTTCATACTATATTCTGACAGACTTTACTAGTCATTTAACATTGTACAAACATTTCCTCCTACAATGTCTCTTGAAGGATTACTCACTCTTTCAGCTACTTCTTTGATGATTGTCAAATTAAGATTTTAACTTGTAAAAGTCCATTCTATATCTATTTAGCCACTTTGGGTATCGTGATTTTCATGACGAACTTTTATTGGTGGGCACTATGTTTGCCAGTTCGTTTAAAGAATTTCTCTCTCCTTTCATACATACCTGTGATAAGATGCTTCTTTGGCTACACTCACCATTGCATTATGGTGAATTCCCTTATTATCTCATTTGTTTGCATTTCCAAACACGCCCCGACCATTCCGTTATACTATCTGTTGTGTGAGTTAGTCAGCGATGTCCCCTTTTCATGCCCTGTTAGTTTACTAGTTCATCATCTTGGTGGACTTCATATATTGCCATAGCCTACCTATGGTCTTACACAATATGATTCCATGTTTATTATCCTGGAGGATTTCATATGTTTCCATAGTCGAGCTACAGTCTTACACAATATGTTCCCATGTTTATTGTCTTGGTAGACTTCATATGTTGCCATAGTCGACCTATGGTCTTATACAATATGATCTCATGTTTATTGTCCTGGCAGACTTCATATGTTGACATATTCGAACCATGGTCTTACACAATATGATCCCATGTTTATTTTAGTGGCAGACTTTCAATTTCGAGAAATCAACAAACCTCTTCTAAGGTGTTGCCCCAAAAGACCTATAAATCATTTCCATAGTGTCCCCCCAAAGGACCTATAAACTGTTTCCATGGTGTCACCCGAATGACCTATAAATCGTCATCGCAATGTCGCTCCACAAAGTCGATAGACCATCATTGTGGTGTCACTCTAATGAGCAAGTTGATACCATTCCATGATGCCGCCTAAACTCTCTTGTACCTTTTATCAATCCGCTCATTCCTTCATTACGCCAATTATTCCTATCTTCCTCTACCCCATCAAGGTAAATTTTCTCCACACCCCGTATACATTAAAAACATGTATTTCATGTAATTTGTTATGCTAGTTATTTCAAAATACAATACGCTATCCTTCTATGTTTCAAATCATAACCAAGTAATATTCAACAAATAGATTTGTAAGAGTGTATACACTTACAATATCATGCATACATAGCTTACTCATCTTCCTTTTTTATACATAATCAAGGTCTTAGGTACAACTCAGAGCAGACACGAATATAATTTAAGCAAACAATACTACATCACCCAAAAGTAGAGTACATAAACTCATTTTAAATCATTCTTTCTTGTCAGCTTAGCTTTTTCCAATGCCAGAGCCTCTTTCGTCCTGGTAGTTAAGCATGTCAACCATTTATATCGACTAATTCAAAGTCATTTAAGCCTTAAAACCCAGAACCCAGTTTATAGAAACCTATTAGGAGTCCTTGCCCTCCTTTTTTCCCTAATTCTCAAACCAAAAAGGTTAAGAAGCTTACCAGTTTCTTAATTTCTCTATTTTTAGACTTTAACTCTCACAAATTCTACTCCATGTAGAGTTCTCCTAAGTTCTCCTCTTCTTCAGAACAATTGAAGAAGACAATTCAAGGAACAAAAAGGTTACAAACTGATTAAGAAGAATTCCTTTCTCCCTTAAACATGTATACACATATATTTATATCCTAATTTAACATAGTTTCCACAGTCCACCCTAGCCAACCATTGCTAATTTTTCTATCCCCCACTAAGGAACTAGCTGGTTCTAGTCTAACCAAACCAGAATTGAAATCTAATTATTTTCCCGAGAGTCATAAACTTTTCCAAAAATTCTAATAAAGCCCGCCAACTTAATACTTTACTCAATTAACTCCCAAAGTTCCTTTAAATTCGAGTCGTTAGAGAAATCTGGGTGTGGCAAATGATGAATTAGACGGGACCAATCTTGTTCATGGACTTAAAATCTCAATCCATGATGACAAGCCCATGTGGAAGATGTTAACAAGCTTAGGCATTACACTTCAGGGATCCTAATCAAGCCCACACGCCTAGCCATGTTATAATTAGTTGACTTGTTGTGCATTTTTGAAAGAAATATAGACATTTCAAGGTCAATATATCTCATATTAATTGAAGATCTATCTTTTAGCTTCAAGATGCACTTTGAATCACTCAATTTCAAGTTTGGGAACTCAAGCTATGATTGTTCTAGTGAAGATTGCGCGAACAGAATTTTTGGACTAGATTATTATGGAAATTACAAGTTTTTGCCTTTTAATTTGAGTTAAATCATATTGGGTTCTATATTTAAGCTTAATTGATATATATGAGCTCAATATTTTATTTATTGAGTTTTATTATTTTATTATTTATTTATTCTGAATTTTGAATTTTTTAGGAGTTTTATGTCAATGAGAAAATTTTGTTTAAAACTGCTTCTTGTGTATATTAACTAGAGTTTCAGTATACTTGAGAGTTTTATTTGGATGTACTTAGTTAGCGTATATAAAGGCCTCTTCATTTTACACAATTCATCAATTCATTCAACAACTTCTCTATTTGATTTAATAAAATTCTCTTTGAGTTTTTCTTTTCAAAAAATTCTCTTTAGTTTTCTTTTAGAAGAGTTTTAAAAATCTTTCAAGATTGTGACAATTATCTTCAAGCTTTTTCTGGCCAAATTTTTTTTTCTTAGAGGGGAAATTAGAGCCGTTTGAAAGAGGTTATAGATTCATCTAGTTTCCAAGGCTCCTTAGGACTTCTACATGCCATCTTCATCTTCCTCCATCTATCTTGTCTCGTTTCTTTATTATTACTTTTTGTTCTTGTTTCATTGTTTCTAATATTTAATTTGGATTTTTTTTATCTTTTATTAATTGTTTCAATTATTGCCCTTTTAAATTCTTAGATTTGACTTGGATTTGTTTGCATTTCAGGTTGTATCAAACTCAAAGTTCTCTTTCATTCGTCTAGAGCCTTAGGCTAAATTCGCGACTCAGACAAACTTGTAATCTAGTTCCACACGTGTCCTTATCAAAATTAACAATCAATCATCATTTGTGGGTTTAAGCAATTGTTCATTCAATGACAACTTTCAGATTTTTAGATTCTTGAGCAACTTTTATCCTTCTATTTTATTTTGCATTTATTTGAATGTGTTATAATTGGGTAGGAATGTTTGCATTTAGAATGGCCAATAACTAAAACCTTAGGAAGGTTTATTGACCGAAGTGGGGGTGGTTAGCTTGGATTTAGGGTTCATAAACCAAATAGTTGGATTTGGTTGAATGTGATAAAACTCTAAAATTGATTACTTTAGGAAGTAATTTAGATAGATGAGACCGAAAGGGTATTATGTCGAAAACCAATTCAACCTAGCCCGTTTTAGTTCCATTAGGTAGATTAGTAAATCAATAGCTATTTAGACCTAGGTTAGTGTGTTCATTTGTGCTTTTAATTTAGTTTAAACAAACCTTCCTTGGGTATGATTCTCGAAATACTTTCGAAGTATTTCGTTGCAGTTATAAAATATATTACAATTTGACTTGTACACTGGCAGACACCGTACTAAATCTCCTATTTAATTGCATATTTTTATGCCCTGGTGCATGCAAGCTAGGGCGCGATGAACTATATCTGCACTGTTATAGTGTCATGACTCTTCCATAACCCATATTTGACTTCTATAGTAAAGCTAGTAGAGCAATCCTGCTTGACACTTATTCACACTGCAGTCCTACCACCTAGGATAAAGACACAACCCAATGTCGATTTCCTCGAATCTTGACACATTTGGAAGTTAGAATCAGTATATCCTATAGAAGTAAGTCTCCTCCGGACTACACATCTTATAACCTTTCATTCTTTGTAAATACTTAAGTATACGCTTAATTACTAGTCAGTGTCTTGGACTAAGATTTGCCTGATATCAACTTACCAACCTTAATGCTAAATAGATATCTAAACATGTGTATAACATAACATACATGAGACTTTCTACTACAAAGGAACCTTTTTCATGTTATCTCTTTCTTCCACTGTCTTTTGATCCCTTAGGATTTGAATACCTGGAACAATATTAATTTATCTTAAGTCCTTCATGCTAAATTATTAAGTTAACCACAATTTAGCTGATGAAAATGTCCTTACATAATTTCCAATAAGTAAAATGACATCAACATATAGAATAAGAAAGACCTTCCATCCCCAATATGTTTATAAACACAAGGTTCATCTACATTTTACTCAAATCCAAAAGTTTTAATCAAATTCAAAAGTTTTGATCGCTTGATCAAATTTTTGATTCCATGAGCGGGGGATTTTTTTAAGTCAATATATGGATCGAAGAATTTTGCAGACTTTATACTCATTTCCTTTAGCCATATATCTGGTGGGTTGCATCATATAGATGCTTTTTTCAAGATAGTTGTTCAAGAACGTTGTCTTGACATCCATTTGTTAAATCTTATAATCAAGAGTTGTTGCAATGGAGAAGAATATAAGGATTAACTTGAGCATAATCTTTTGCTACAAGTCTAGTCTTGTAAGTTTTATTTTTTTATCGTATTCCTTTTCTTCTTTTAGATTCACTTACACCCTATGAAATTTATCCCTTCTAGTAGGTCTACAAGTTCCCACACTGGTTTGGATTGCATAGAATGCATTTAATCATTCATAACTATTTTGCAAAATTTGGAATCATCACTTTTTATCATTTCATCAAATGTGAGTGGGTCATCTTCTTCCTATTCGGTAAATCTAGTGTTTAGAACACATCGGCCAGAATGGAAGAGCTCAGGCCTGCAATAGAAATTCCCGCTGGGATGAATCTCCCTATGCTACTAATTGTTTGTAGGTCACCATTAAGATTTGGTTCTGGAATCATTTCAATAAGGCTTTATGTATTTCTCGAAAGTTTTTCAAGTACTTATTTACTTTGAGGTTTAAAATTGCTCATGTAACTTTCCTTAAGGAAAGTAGCATGAGTTAACGCTACCATTGTTTGCTCTTTCGGGTTATCAAACAAACCACCCTTCATTCCCTTAGGATATCCTACAAACATGCACAATCTTATTTGTGAATCCAACTTCATTGCATCTTTATCCAATACGTAGGCTAAACATCCCCAAATCTTTAAATGATTTAGATACAACATCTTTTCGTGCCTCAATTCGTATGGAGTAGTAAATACGACATAGTTGGCACATCATTTAGAATATAGGAAGTCGTTCGTAGGTCATATCCCCAAAAGGATATTGGTAGCTTCGAATAACTTAACATTGAACAATCAAGGTTTAACAAAGTTTGATTTCTTCTCTCTGCCACACCATTCTGCTATGGAGTTCTCGGTACGGTTAATTGACATATTATCACATCCTCTATGAGATACCCTAAGAACTTATCTGATAAATATTCCACATCTCGATCAGACTAAAGTGCCTTTATGTGAAAGCCTAGTTGTTTTTCCACTTCTACACAAAAATCTTTGAATTTATCAATGGTTTCACTTTTGTGGTGCATTAAGTAATAATCGTAACCACCTCTTCCACTAACATTCATGGGGCCATATACATCAGTGTGCACAAGTTCTAGAGGTTTCACAACCCCCATTCCTTTGTCACTAAAAGACTACATCGTCATCTACCTTCCAAGCAATATTTAAATTGTGGAAGATAAACTTCTTTAGGTGAAATTAAAGTGTCATCTTTTACAAGTCTAATAATTCTTTCTCAGTTAATATGACCAAGTGTCAAGTGTCAAATACCAAAGGTACGCCTCATTAGAGTGAGAATATTTAAGTATTTTATTCACTAATTCAGTGTTAATAAGTGTATACATATTTGATTTGATAAAATAGAGATTATTAGACATCCACTTGTTACAGGTAAGAATACAATTTCTAAATATTGTAAAACTATTATTAAAATTCACGGGCAAGCCATCTTTAAATAAACATACAACAAAAATTAAGTTTCTTTTGAAACTTGGTACATAAAAAAGGTCTTTCAAAATAATCTTCCTAAAATTATCAAAATAAATATATGCATCTCCCATTACTTCAATTGTCACACTTGTCTCTTTTTCAGTCCGCAACGATAGACTCTTATGTCTAGGATCTTTTGTTTCCTCAAAACCCTATAGAGAAAAACACACATAATTAGTGGCTCAAATTCAAGGACTTAGTGGTCTATTTTATCTTCCACAAAGAAAACTTCTAACATAAAGAGTTTCATACCATTGCCCTTATCGGCTAGGTAATCCTTCCACTATTTGCAATTAGCCTTAAAATTTCCTTGTTGCCAAAAAAAAAAAAAAAACACTTAGCTTAAATACGTCTTTAGGCTTCTTGGTTCTCTTCCTTCCACTTTAGGTGGCCCAAAAGACTTAGCCTTGTTTCTTATAGTGTGCGTTCCCTTCCCTTTATAGGAAGAAGCAATCTCTGAATTTGCTTCTGCTTTTTAGACCAGTTGACCACCATTCAACATCAATTTATAGGATTGTAACTCCTTCATAATTTGTGCAAGCATCAAATTCTTGTTTTCAAGGTTATATGTGGCCCTAAAGCCTGCAAAATCCTTGGAAAAGCTTTTAAACACCATCTCTATTTGCGTGGTCTGGTCCAAATTGACCTCATTATTTATGGCCTTAGCAAAGTATCCCATAAAAGTTATCATATGGTATTTGACCAGAGTGTCAAGATTTGTTGGGCATTTATCAAACTAGTTATAGCTAACTGTCGAACCAAGATAGCTTGGCCTTCAAACATGTCCTTTAGTTTGTATAGAATCCCTTTGACACTCTTACAACTCTCTAGTTGCTTATAGAGGGTGCTAGTTACGCTTGCCAACATATAAAAATAAGCTATCTCATTAGACTCCTCCTAGCATTTTCTAGCCTCAACTTGAGTTGTCGTTAGGCATTTATTACCAAAAATCATTATTAGTTTATCATAGCTCAAGATAATCATGAGGTTCCTTTTTCATTCCTTATAGTTATTTCCATTTAGTTTGCTATTAGTAAGTATGTTTAGTAAGGGAGTAGGTGTTATTTTTCGAACTAAAAAAATAAAATATTCATTCATTAATATCTTTGTATTTATAAAATATTAATAAAATGTCTTGTAACATATGACATGCATTTAAATGATGCATGCGTCTTACATTAAACGTTGAAAACATTTGTAAGTCATTGCAACGATAATTCCTACAACTATTGAATTATGTTATTGTGGGGGAATCTTACTCAACTAGTAATAATATAGATTTTCATCCAATTAATACATGAACCTAATTCCATAGACATTCACATATACTAATAATCGTCTAACGTTTGACCATCATTCTAACTTAAGTAGAGCTTCGTGGGAAGTTACTTAACTAGAAGATCTTGAGTGTATAGTAATCAACTCAACACTTATCACATCATGTACCACAAATGAGTCATCATGGAACAATCTCACCTAGTGACATTCTATGACTAGTTGTCCTCTTTAAAGAAAAACTTCTTCTTATATCACATGATAATAGCTACAATGTGGCCAGCCAACTATCATACTACTACAAGATAATTCTTCTTTCTTTTAGGAAATCTTCCCAGTGAAATCCATTTTACTATCCTACTGTGGGGTAGTTAAAGTGTAATATCATCTCAAGAAACCATTGATTGAGGCCGTAAATCTTGTTAAGGACCTTCTCCTACTCAATCTTTTAAAACATACCAGGTTTTTAATGTTTGATTTCAGCCAAGAATGATTAATAAATGCATGACAAGTACATGTGGCATTCTTTTCCTAAACTATATATCATGCTTATCATACATATTTATGAACATACTTTTGCAGTCAATTTAAATATCATCATGCTATCATATAAAATCATAAAATTAAATGAATTTGGATAGTCAAAGTTTCCATGATTCTATCTTAGAAAAATAAAAAAAATAAAAAAATGGATGCCCTAAAACATACTTTAGGTCTTTTGGTTGAAAGCCAAACATCTTGATTTCTTTTCCCCCAAAACCACAAATAACTTGAAAAAAACACCAAAAGGATTTGCAATTGAACTACTATCGTCTCAACAAACTTTCGTTGCCATCATGGTTGACGCTGTTGTCGATGTCGTCATCACCATTGGGCCAATGTGCATCATACTTGTTATGGGGAGGTTTGGGGCCTCTCCTACATCAGGTCCAAATATATGTGCTTTCTAGACTTTTAACCGGCCACTTTATAATTTAATCCAACCTAATACATGTTTTTTCTACTTCCAAAATAAATATTATTTATTAAATTAATTTAAATTAATTAATTTTCCAATTAAATAATTTTCTCAACTCAATTCTAATTCTATTAAAATCATGACAACTTTATCATAGAAGAATCTATGAGAAAATATATTTAATTTCTACTTTCAATGGATTCAAATTGATCAATTAATTTAATTCCATTTTGAACTTTAATTAATTAAATAATAATTTGAAAAAATAAATAAAATTTCCATATTAAGTGAGAAACCACATTCATTTCTGAATGTAACTTATTTATCTAACTTTATCAATTCTACCAATTTATATTCATTTGATTCAACATGCAATTTATTTATGGTTTCAACAAGCTATCGGAGGGACCGATTGTACATATGTAATTAGGGCACAAATAATTTATAATTAAGTTTCAACTTTTTTTTCCTATTTATTATAAACCCATTCTGTCATGAAGTGATTCCACTATATTATCGTGACTGAGCTCTTCCTAATTACATACCATTACGAAAGCTACTCGATCAATGCTCTTTCAATGACCTTGTAACAGCCCAATTTTAGGGCTAGTCGAAATAGTGGTTCAGGACCACAAATTTGGAGTCAGAGAAATTATTTTGTTATTATTTTGGAGTCATAGCACGTTTATAATAGTACATGAAAAATTTGGTGAGTTAATTTTGACGTTTGTGAGCCCAATTGTGAAAAGGACTAAATCGCATAAAGTGAAAAAGTTCTATTTTGATAGCTAAAGGTGTTATTTTATTAGAGAATAAAAATTGGGGGATTTTAAAGGGAAATTAGACCCCTAGGAATAGAGTGGTCGGCCATGGGAGACATATGTGGTCAAAATTTTCAAAATTTGTTGGGTTAGGTGACCAATGTTGACTAAAATAGAAATAAAATGAAAGAAGGATGATATCATCCCTTACTCATATCTTTTATCCACCAAAAATTAGCCATTTAAGGGGGTTTGAGAGCTTAAAAATTTTCAGCAACTTGAAGCACTCACAAGTAAGTGATTTCCATGTCCTTTGTTGATGATTTTTGTATTTTTGAGACCCACGAAGCATGAGCTTTCAAATGAGGGGTATATCTTGCAAAATTGAAGGTCTAAGGTTTTTCCATGAGAGCATTTAGGTTGTTTCTGAAATTTTATGGAAGAATATGAGTCTTAGTGGTGTAATAGACAACTTTTGTGAAAGGTGTTACCATGAAAACACCTAAATGGACCATTTTGCACAAGTTGTAATATGAATGATAAATGTGTGAAAAAGAGAGAATTTGGGTTGCTATAAAAGTAAAAAGAGTTCAGATAATCTTAAGATGCGAAGAAATTTTATAAAAATCGATTTTTGAACATAGGGGTAAAATGGTCATTTTGCCAAAGTTTAGGGGCAAAACGTTCATTTTATCGAAGATGTGAATTTTTAATTGCTTCATTTTATTTAGTGATTAAATGAGTGCATTTTTCTATTTTAGATCAATAATTTCCAAATCCAAACCTAGATCAGGGGAAAACCAAGCAAATTGACTAAACCAACTAGTCGGCCACATTTTGTAATTCGAAGTAAGTTGTATATAAATAATACAACTACATTACTAATGTATGTGTTGAATTGTATTTGAATTAATATATCATGAATTGCTTGATTGTGGAATTGAGATAGCATGATGATAATAGAGATAGTAGAGTTCCTGTTTGAACCTAGGAAATAAATCGGATATTCATGCCGTGACATATAGGTTGTTGTTGGCTAGTGTAAGACATGTCTGGGACATGAATCGGCCACATTATGAGAGCTAGTGTAAGACCATGTCTGGGACATGGCATCGGCATTGAGATGAGAGTTAATGTAAGACATGTCTGGGACATGCATCGGCCTCGAAACGTGAGCTAGTGTGAGACATGTCTGGGACATGCATCGGCTACGAGATGATAGTCAGTGTAAGACCATGTCTGGGACATGGCATCGGCACCTTACCCACTTCTGAGGCTTAATGAATATCCGGTAGTGTTCCAAATGGTTCAACGGTGAACGTTATGTTCTTAAGTAAATGAGGAAAGTATAACCGTGTTGTGAGTGGTACAGGTACCTAATTGGTATTTATGAGATATGAGCTCATTGAACAATATGTGACTAGTATGGATGGTAATAAGTAAGTTATGCCTAAGCCTACCTTGGTATCCTGAGCATGTGGATCATTGATAAAATGTTGTTGTTGTGTACTTATATGCAACTTACTAAGCTTTTATGATTACTCCATTTTCTTTCCATTTTCTTACAGTGCCGCCTTACTAGCTCATGGATTCCAAAAGTCAGAGATATCGATCACACTATCAACCGAAACATTCAGTATAGTTGGATTTATATTTTTGAATATGGTAAGTATCAGACTTATACTTTATTATTTTGTGTCTTTGAGAATTGGCCAAATGTGTTGGCTTGGGTTGGAAACCCTTTAATTTGTATTAAGCTTTGAATGATAGTAATATTCTTTTTGAATTTATAAAAGATGCATTCCCATGGTTGAATGAATGTCTATTATGGCTGATTTAGTTATAGAAGTTATACTTGTTTCGATATTGGTTGGTATTTGTATGGAACTATATATGTAAGGATGGCAATGAGGCTTGGTAAATAGCCTTATACTGTCCATACGGGTAGGTACACGGGCGTGTGTCTAGGCCGTGTATGACACACCGTCTGCCCTATAGGCGTGTGGTTTGGCCGTATGTCCCCTACACATAAAAATTTCAAGTCAGTATGCATGGTAATAATCACACGGGCAGAGACATGGCCGTGTGTCTCAGCCGTGTGGAGGACACGGCCCAGCACACGGGCGTGTGCCTTGGCCGTGTGATATTATGAACATGCTGACGTCAGAAACAAAATACTCAGGTTTTTGCACACGGGCTAGGACACGGGTGTGTCGTGGCCGTGTGAGGGACACGGGCCAATGACACGGGCTTGTGTCTGGCCATGTAAAAACCCCTGTAGGTGTGAATTAGAAATTAATTGTACTCGGGTGAGGGACACGGGCGTGTCCCAGGGTGCTTAGGCTATGTGAACCATACGGGCCATCAGCACGACCATGTTGAGTTGGTCACACGGGCGTGTTGCCCTTCCACACGGGCGTGTGCCCTGTTTTAAGGATAAAATTTTCACAGTTGGTTTAAGGACCCGATATAGTCCCAAATGGTTTTCAACGGTCGATTTGAGGCTCGTAGGCCTATAATAAGAAGTTTAAAGTAGACATTGAAAGAGTTTAATTTGGACCGAGTCTCGGTGACTTGAGATTGTTTGTATACATAAGATCAAGTAAATGTAATGCCTCGTACCCCGCCCCAGTGTGGGTTACAGGTATGGGGTGTTACAGACCTTTTCATAAATGACCCTGATAAGCCATAAAAGTAACATGTTTTAATCCCATTCTTGATGCATTTTTGGATGATTTATTAGTTAATTTAGTGAATTTAATACTCTTAATCCTTTAATTTCATGTTTCTATACTTAGGAGAGCATAAGGGAGCAAAAGGAGCGAAAAATGGGCCAAAATCTGACAAAATGAGCTATTTTCAGGAACCACACGGCCTGGGCATTCCACATGGGCTAAGCACACGCCCGTGTGAGCCATATGAGCTAGCCACACGCCCATGTGCCAGCCCGTGTCGATATCGCTCCCTGTTTCCCAAACACGTAAAAAAGCCAGTTTTTAAGGTTTTCGAGCATTCTAAAGTCTATAAATACACACTAGAAGACGATCTAGATGAGCATGATGAAAAGAACGAAGAAATTACTCGAAGAACGCCGTCAGAATCAACTCAGAAGCAGGATCTCTTTCAAGATTGAAGATCTCCAGTCAACTTGTTTAGAAGTTTTTGGGTTTATTTATGTTTTGTTTTTTTCCTAATTTTGAGATGTTTTCCTACCAAAGTATGAACTAAATTCCCTAGATATTTAGGAAAGATGAAACCTAAGATGGATCTTATTATTTGATTTTCCGAATTACATGATAAATACTTGTTTCTTATTCTCAATTATGTGTACTTATTTCTTGCTTTAATATTTTCAGGATATCAATTCAAGTGTAATGTGCTTAATTCAGTGGAGAAAAAGTCCCTGTTTAAGAGTAGGTCTAGCATAATAAGTGGAGTTGCATGCAATCCTAGAAATAGGACGACATAAATCTTCCAGATTAGAGTCAAATCTAATGGAGGAATCCATAGATCGAGTTAATGTGACAATAGGGGTTTTAATTAGAAAGAGATTTCAATTAACCAACCTAGAGTTAGTTATTTTGTTTCTCAAAAGAGATATTAATATAATTTAGGGATTTCTACGGATCAAGGTAAGTAAATAAATCGTTTAATTTAGATTTAAAATAAAAAGTAAAGTCTAGGTGGATTCTTTCCTGGGTATTATTTTTTTCATTGGTTCATTCGAATATTTCCTTACATCTCTATTGCGTCTTAATAATTAATTTAGATAATTTTAGATTAAAAACAATTCCTTCAATTTATCGGCTAGATAATAAAAAGATAGTAATTACTAGTACTTTTAGTCCTCGTGGATACAATATTCCCTACTCACCATAACTATACTGCTATTCGATAGGTGCACTTGCCTTTGTCGTGATTTAGTTGGTTAAGTGAATCATCATCAAGTTTTTGGCACCGTTGTTAGGGACTAAGATATTAGGAACACTTGATTTTTATTACTTTAGCCATTTTATCTTTATTGCATTTTATTTTATTTTTTATTTTAATTTTGGTTTACTAACTTTTCTTTTATTTGCTTCTGGTAGATTCCTTTAGTTTATGACTAGAAGAAACCCGTCAAGACCTCTAGTATTTGACAGCCAAATTGAAAGCACAGCTTGCAGAAATCTAGAGAAGCGAGGCAGAGTGACAGAATATAATGGAAGAGTAAGATGATGTTATTATTATAGAGGAGATGGCTGATAATCATAATAATCAGCTACCCTCGTGGTTGCCGCAAATCCTGCAAATCCAAATCCTACTCCTCGTACTATGTACGATTATGCCAAGCCCAATTTAACTGGGGCCGAATCGAGTGTTGTGAGACCTAATATTGCTGTAAATAACTTTAAACGGAAGCTAAACACCATTTAGATGATTCAACAATCTGTTCAGTTCGATGGCTTGCAAGATAAGGATCCAAATAATTGGCCAACTTTCTGGAATTTTGTGACACTTTCAAGATAAATGGCATTTCTGGCGATGCCATTTGCCTTCGGCTGTTTCCATTCTCATTAAGAAATAAGGCTAAACAGTGGTTGAACTCCCTACCACAAGGTTTTATCACTACATGGGAGCAAATGATCGAAAATTTTTTATTAGAGTATTTTCCACCGCTAAGACAACCAAGCTGAGGAATGATATCTCTTCCTTCAGGCAAATGGATTTAGAGACCCTAAATGATGCATGGGAGAGGTATAAGGATTTATTGAGAAGGTTCTCTTACCATGGGTTACCTCTATAGCTACATGTTCAAACCTTCTACAACGGTTTGAACCGCTCAACTAGGGAATTAATTGATGCAGTCGCCAATTGGACTCTAAACAATAAAACACCTGAAGCGACTTATGAGTTATAGAAGAGATGTCACTGAATAACTATCAGTGGCAAGTCATGAGAACAAAGCCGATGAAAGCAGCCGTGGTTTTAACGTTGATGTAGTCACCATGTTATTTAATCAGGTAGAACTTTTGAATAAAAAGATTGATGGTTTATATGGTTCTACGCAGGTACATCTGATGAAGCAGTGTGATACAAATGGAGGAGGGATGAACAATCCAGAATGTCTACACTACAACCCTAGCACAGAGAGCGAACAAGTCAACTATATAGGTAATAATTCTAGACCTTAGAATAATCCCTATTGTAAAACTTATAATGCAAGTTGGAGGAACCATCCAATTTCTCGTGGTGTGGTTAAGGAAATCAAAGACAACAACCCCCTTCAGGCTTTCAACAACAACCTTACTCGCAAGATAAGAAGTCGAACCTTGAGGAGATGTTGGCGAAGTTTATTTTGGTGTCAAAAACCCGTTTCCAAAACACTGAAACCACGCTTAAAAATCAACAAGCATTGATTCAAGGACTCGAGAACCAGATAGGTCAGCTTGCTAAGTTGATTTCAGAGAGACCACAAGGTAGCTTGCCTAGCAACACTTAAACTAACCTAAAAGAGCAGCTTCATGCAATTGCAATTCGAGACGAAGAAGGGTTAGTTGAACCGAAACTAGAACTAAGGCAAGAAAGTGTGGTAAGTCAAGGTAAGGTTGAGGTAAGTCAAGATAAGCAAAAATCGGTCAGTAAAGATTATACACCACGTGTACTATATCCCAACACGACAAGGAAATACCACATAAATGAATAATTTGATAAATTTCTTAAACTGTTGAAAAAGTTACATATTAACTTATCGTTTATTGAAGCTTTTTTGTAGATGCCAAATTTCGTAAAATTTTTAAATAAGCTTTTAGCAAACAAGCAAAAGTTAGATGATTCGTCACACGTGAAGCTAAATGCAGTTTGCTCAGCTATCTTACAGAATAAACTACCCAATAAGTTGAAAGATCCAAGAAGTTTTACTATTCCTTGTTTAATTGGTCGTTTAAATGTTGATAATGCTTTAGCTGATTTAGGGGCGAGTATTAATGTCATGCCCTAAAAAATTTTTAAGCAACTAGGTCTTGGGAAACCCAAACAAACTAGGATGACCATTCAATTGGCAGAAAGAACCATTATATTTTCTAGGGATATTGTTGAAAACGTTGTTGTTAAAATTGAGAAATTCATATTCCTAGTTGATTTTGTAGTTTTAGACATGGATAAGGATAGTGATGTACCTTTAATTTTAGGACGACCCTTTTTAGCAACTGGTAGAACGATTATTGATGTTGGTATAGGTGAACTCATACTTCGTGTAGGTGATGACACGATTAAACTCCAAGCTCGTAATTCTACTAATATATCTAGCGATCGAGTTGATTATACAAATTCTGTTAATATGAGTAACCTTGTGGCTCGACATTCTTTGTAGGAAACTCCGCAGAAAAGTGAGATAAAGCCACGATCCAGCTTATATGACAAAAGTAGATCAACTTATAAAGAACGAATGTTAAAAACCAATGAACATGATGAATGATAGTCACATGTCAAGGAGAAACCGAGAATACACGATTCAAAACTGAAGCGAATCCATAACGAGCTTAAAGATGAAACGAACCAGTTTAAGGTTGGGGACCAGGTGCTGTTAGATGAAACAGACCCTCGAATTACCATTTCAAAGCTTAATGCGAATGGAACAATTCCTTTTACTGTACTCAATGTTTTTCCATACGATACAGTCGAGGTAACACATTTTGAATTCGACATTTTAAAGGTAAATATTACTTGACTCAGACCTTATTTTATTAATCTATTTGACAATGAGAAAGAGGAGTTTTGACTTCGTGAACCACCGTGACCTCGCGAATACAAGGTAAGTCAAGCTTAGACTTTAAATAAAAGGTTCTGGAGAGGCAACCCGAGCGTTAACATTCCTAATTTACTAATTTTATCTCATGATATTTTAAAATTAATTAATTTTTAAATAAAAAATGTTTTTTTAAAACTCACCCGACCTAGACACCCAGGCTTGTCCTAGGCCGTGGAGATCTTTTGACTTAGTTTTAAATTTTGGAAAAAAATCGACAGTGAGTTACATGACTGGACGACACAGCTAGGGGTAAAACGGTCATTTTGTGAAAGTCTAGGGGCAAAATGGTCATTTTCCCAATTATGAATTGTTGAGTACCTAGATTAATAAAATGATTAAATGTGAGTTTTTATCATTATAGATCAAGAATTACAAAATCCGAACCTAGACTGAGGAAAAGCAAAGCTAGTGGACTAAGTCAAAATAGTCGCCATTTTTGAATACCGAGGTAAGTTGTATGTTAATAATACAACTATATCCATATGATGTGTAATTGGGTTGATATGGCCTAAATTGTCTTGATTTTGAATGCGAGAATACATGTTAAGAAATTTACGTAATAAAGACTTTCTTTGAACATTTTGGAATAGACTTGGATATTTGTACTGTGATAATGGGTGATATGTGTGCTAGTGTAAGACGTGTCTAGGACATGCATCAGCCTCGAGATATTTAAGCCAGTGTAAGACATGTCTGGGACATGCATGGGCATTGGGACGAGAGCTAGTTTAAGACATGCCTGGGATATGCATTGGCCTCGCTATATACAAGCTAGTGTAAAACCTTTCTAGGACATGGCGTCAACATGTGGTGTGTCAGTGTAAGACCTGTCTGGGACATGGCATCGACACTGACAGATGAGAGCCAGTGTAAGACCATGTCTGGGACATAGTGTCGGCATCTTAACCCATGTTAGGGTTATTGAGTATCGGTAATATTCCAAATTGTTCAATAAAAGTTTATGATTCCTATCGAAATGAGAAAAGTTATGATCATGTGATGAGTGGTACAGGTACCTAAATTAAATGTATGAGATATGGACTCAATGTATGCAATATGAGTTGTATTGGATGGTGATGAGTAAGTTGTACTTACATTTAATTAAGGTACTCATGAATAAATTATGAAAGGTTATGAGCATATTGTTTTATGATAAGTAGTTGTTGTTCATTTTCATGCAACTTACTAAGCTTTATGCTTACCCCGTTTCTTTCCATTTTCTTATTGTGCTGCCTAAATAGCTCATGGATCAATAGACGTTGGAGGCATCGATCACACTATCAATCGAAGCACTTAGTATAGTTAGATCTTTTATTTTGATTATGGCATGTATAGGACTCTGACTTTTGAGTTTTGTGTCATTGTTAACTGGCCAAATATGTTGGCTTACTTTAGGATTTGATTCATTTTGTATTAGGCCATGGAAAATGGTTAATATTGAAGTTATTATGTGAATGCAAGCTAGCCTTTCATGAATGTGAAATTGTTGGCATAGTTGAATATATGTAACGTATATGGGTCTTAACTATGGTTGTTTGGTTGAGAAATCATATTAAGTTAATCTTTGATGTGTTGATTGATGTTAGATTTTGTTTTAGGGTGGAAAAGGCTTGGTAGTTAGCCTTATATTGTCCACATGGGTAGACACATGGGCGTGTGTGACACATGGTCAGCCCCATGGGCATGTTGTTTGGCCGTATCTCCTCTGCACGTAAAATTTGCAAGTCAGAATGCATAGTGGTAAACACCCGGGTAGAGACACAGCCGTGTGTCTTAGCTATGTGGTGGACACGACCTCTGGCCACGGGAGTGTACCTTGGCTGTGTGCTCTAAATTGGATGTTGATGTCAGAAACAGAATGTCTAGGGTTTTAGACACGGGCTAGGACACGGGCGTGTCATGGCCGTGTGAGGGACACGGGCCATAGACACGGGCGTGTTCCATGCCGTGTAAAAATCCCTGTAGGTTCGAATTGAAAAAAATAAATCTACATGGGTATAGGACACGAGCGTGTCCCTAGGTGCTTAGGCCGTGCGTGTCACACGGGTCATCAGCACGACCATGTTCAAGTTCCAAAAAGGCATGTGCCCATCCACACGGGCGTGTGCCCTGTTTCAAAGGTCATTTTCCTAGTGTTGGTTAAAGGACCCGAGTTGGTCCCGAGTAGCTTTCAAGAGTTTTTTTGGGCCTTGTAGGTCCAACATAAGAAGTTTTAGACAAAGTTTGAAAAATTTTTAAGTTCTAACGGGCTCTTATAACCCGACTTGTAAGTATATTTGTGATTTGTGAACGGTAATGCCTACTACCCAGTGTTGGCATCGAACCCGGGTTAGGGGTATTACATTTAGTGGTATCAGAGCTATGGTATAGTCGATCCTAGGACTAACTTAGAGTGAGTACGAGTCTAGCTATACATGCCATAATTGTAAATTGAAAGTATGATGACTCCTGATGAGATAAATTGTGTTATATTTATATAGTAAATGGATCCTGACGTAGCTACGGCGGATGATGTGGAGAGTAATACACCGGCTCCCGCTGAAGGGACTGCTCCGGTAGATAATAGGCCCGTGACACTGAGTCATGACAGAGGGGCTAGAGAAGCTTACCTCCACATGATGGACGCTTGGTATATGGAGTTTGTTCGAGCAAATCCAAGCACTTCGCCTCCCCCACCTCCCCCAATTCCTCAACCTATTCATATAGCTCCTCAAGACGCAGAGATGGCTAGAAGAGAGAAACCGTAAACATGGGGCCGAAGAATTTTGGGAAAATATTGATGATGACCCTGAAAGGGCTGAGTTTTGGTTGAAAAATACCATCAGAGTATTCGATGAATTATCGTGCATGCCGGAGGAGTGTATAAAGTGCATAGTGTCACTCCTAGGAGATCCGGCTTATTAATGGTGGAATACTCTCGTGTCAGTCGTACTGGGAGAACGGATAACCTGGGAATTCTTTCAGGAAGAGCTCCGAAAGAAGTATTTTAGCCAGAAGTTTATAGACCAGAATAGGAAAGAGTTTTTAGAGCTGAAACAAGGCTATAGGATGGTAACTGAATATGAGTGTAAGTTTGTGAGACTCAGAAAATATGCACGAGAGTGCGTATCTACAAAAGCCATCATGTGCAAGACGTTTGAAGATGGTCTAAATGAAGATATCCGTTTATTAGTGGGCATTTTAGAATTGAGGGAATTTGTGGTGCTCGTGGAGAGATCATGTAAGGTCTAGGAATTGGCCAATGAGAAGAGAAAACCTGAAAATAAGTCCCGAGACTCAAGGAAAAGATCGATGGGGAAATCACAGCAGACCTCATCTATGAGGTCAAGAGAGTTTCCTACCCGATCAAATACGTTAGTGGGGTTCTTGAGCAAGAGCAAGAACAAACAGTACACGACATCTAAAGCTCAAACCACTTCCATCGCAAGTGTTGGTAGTGCTTGGCCAAATAGGTCAGAGTGTTCATAATGTGGTAGGCATCATTTTGGCGAGTGCCGAGGGAATAAGAGGGGTTGCTTCAAATGTGGATTACTAGACCATTTCATCCGGAACTGCCTGGAATTAGATGACAAAGAGAAAAAGCAAGATATGAGGGCGAATAGTGCTCCATCGAGAGGTAGAACACAGAAGAACTTGGGTAGTGGGGCTAGCAGTAAAGGTACTTCTATAGACATAGCTGTGAGGTCCGAGGGCTGAGCGCCTACAAGGACTTATGCCATTCGCACTCACAAAGAGGCATCTTCACCAGATGTGATTACGGGTACTTTTTCTCATCACGATATTTCTGTTGTTGCTTTAATTGATCCAGGGTCTACCCATTCTTATATTTGCATGAAATTAGTACCCAGTATGTAACACCCCTTACCCGTATCCGGTGCTGGGATAGGGCTCGAGGCGTTACCGAGATTTCATGTTCATAAGTATATTAAATTAAGTCACTAAGTTGTGCTCTAATTTAAAACTTTTCAAACATGTATATCCTTTTCCTTAAACAGGATTTCGATACCTAAAACATGTCTAGAGGCGGCGCGGGACAAAACCGAGAACGTTTGATAAACTTTGGGCACTTTAGACAATTTTCCTTATCTTAAAGTGTTACACGCCCGTATAGATAGGCCATGTGGACTCACATGCCCGTGTGACTTGGGATATGCCCATACACTTCGGCCGTGTGCAACACTGACTTATCAACACGGTCGTGGCAGACGCTCGTGCTGCCTGCCCGTGGGCAACACTATTTTTTAGACACGGCAAGGACACACGTCCGTGTGGCCTACTCGTGTGCGTGTTTGATTTAAAATTTTAAGTGCAGGGGACACACGACCATAGCCCACACCCATGGGATGGAACCGTGTGTCACACACGGCTTAGACACATGCCCGTGTGTCCGACCATGTGGACTCTAATAGGCTATTTTCCAAGCCTTAAGTCACCCCTTTCTACTCCTCATACCTAGTAGTTACCAAGTTCGAAGGAAAACATGATTATACACTTGTAAATGATCTTGATAAAACTAATTGTATGGAAACCTCATATCATTGGTTTCATACATGAAAGGTTATTTCCCATTTAGTGTTTATGGGTTTCCATGTCCCTTTAATTCGTCCGAAATTGGCTCGTTCATGTAACTCATTGCCAATTGGTAACAACCCATCACTTGTAAATAAAACCATACAAAAATTTGTAGGTCATAGCCTACTTCAATTAAGCCAAATTTTCATGGCCATATACAAAAAGATAAACATATTTTTACATGCCTTCATTTGGAAAATCAAATGACACATATGACAAAATACTAAAAAATCCTATACATGCCATTGAACAAAATAAAAATGTCTTTACACCAAAGCTTGACTAGTTGATAGTGTGTCCACTCTCAAATCGTCTTCCAGTCCTTATGGGTCCTCAAGCTCTGTGAGATAGGGAAAAAGGGAGGGGTAAGCATTTACATGCTTAGTAAGCTCGAATAACAGGAAAGTAATCTTACCAAGTATTTAACATGCATCCATGATAGATAAGGAAACCAACAATTATTAAATGGTTCCCTATTACATGCACTCAATCAATAAGTTAGTAACATAATCAAGCATCATATAATTTAATTAGATGAGCTCATCATTCAACATCTCATTTACACAAACATCTCATGTTAGTCTCGTTGATTTTCTAGGAAATCTCGATGGGATATCCATTAACCGTCAATTCATACGAATGATCATTCCTTGTACGCACTCTCGCGAACCTTACATTTTATGGCAGGATTACCAGTCCAGGCTAAATCCCCTATTTTATGAACTCATAAGGGGATGTCGGGATTACTGGTCCAGGCTAAATCCTTTAATACGACAAACACCCTTAATGGGCTCGTATTTGAATTACCAGTCTAGGCTAAATTCAGACCCTAATCAGATTACTCGTCCGGGCTAAATCCATAATGTACACATATTCTTCAGGAGGCTCGATCATTCAAGGAACACCCATCTGGGCTAGATCCTTTTCATAATTGAGATCACGGATTACTCGTTTGGGCTAAATCCTTACTGCAACACATGCAGGATTTCAAATCACATGTAATTACGGGTTACCATTGAATTCCCTTTGTCAACCTCAACCAAGACATTTTTTACATGTTACCATTAAATATGTATTTCTATGATATTTCATGCCAATAATAAATGCAGTCATCATGTATTCATAAATCATACAAGTATGCATATTAGAGGTTTACTTTAAGTTATCCGAACTTACCTGGTATTTGTTTCGGAGTTGTGTTTCAGTTATTCCGAAACCTTGCGTTTACCTCGATCTACCTCCGAAATTTGTTCCTCAGGGTCTATAACAACAAAGTTATATCATTAATACCCCACATTATACATCACAAGTCTAATTCTCACCCCCGGTCCAAATGACTGTTTTGCCCCTAACCTTTGATATTTTTACGATTTAGACCCTAGGCTCGTATAATGAAACACATACAATTTCTACCTTACTCAATCCTAGCCGAACACTTTTCCCTCTTATGGTAGCCCACATTTTCCATTATTTTCACATTTTTACCACACATTTTACAACTTTTGCAAAAGGGTCCCTTTAGAGGTTTTTCATGAAAATCACCTAGGAAAAGTTATTTAACACTCTTCAAACTTTCATATTCCTGCATAAAATGTCAAAATACAAGTAACTCGTGCATGGGTAAATTTTTAAACATGAACCCTAGTAAGAAATATGGGTAGAAATGGAGAGTAAGCTACCGGGACTTCAAATTTACGAAGAACATTAAAAACGGGGCTTGGGAGCACTTACTAAGGAGCTTGGAAAGCTTGAAAACCCTAGCTATGGAAACCCTAGAAATTTCAGCAGCATAGAGAAGAATAATGGCTGATTTTTGGTTCATTTTTCCCATTTTATTTCACTTAAATGCCAAATGACCAAAATGCCCTTAGGCCCTTTCTTTGAGATTTCATCCATGCAAGCCCATTTTCATCCAAAAATTTAAAAATTGGGAAAATTACTGTCCAAGACCTTCTAATTCGTAACCCAAAGCAATTTCATACAAATTGCTTCTAGAAACCAAGTTTTGCAATTTATTCAATTTAGTCCCAAATTTTCCAATTAGGCACGTACTCAAAGAATTCCTTTATGAAACTTTAACACATACATATTTTCATATTCTAAGCCTCATAATAATCATAAAATATATATTTTGATGTCGGGTTTGTGGTCCCAAAACCACTATTCTGACTAGGCCCTATTTTGGGACGTTACATTTCTCCCTCCTTAGGGACTTTCGTCCTCGAAAGTCTTACTAGTAAACAGGTTCGGACATTGGCTTCTCATGGTTTCTTCTGGTTCCCATGTAGCCTCTTCTACACGATGTAGATGCCATAAAACTTTTACCAGGGCCACATCTTTATTCCTCAGCTGTTTAATCTCTGGAGCCAATATCTTAACTGGTTCCTCTCTATAGGTCATGTCCAGTCGAATTTCAATCTTAGTCTATGAAATCACGTGAGAAGGGTTTGATCGGTATCGTCTTAACATAGATACGTAAAATACATCGTGAATCATTTCCAATTCAGGTGGCAATGCCAAGCGATAGGCTAGCGGTCTAACTTTTTCAATGATCTCGTACGGTCCGATAAATCGCGGACTCAGTTTGCCTTTTCAGCTAAATCTCGACACCTTTTTCCATGGAGACACTTTCAAGAATACTCTATCTCCAACTTGAAAATCAATTTCCTTTCTTTTCAGATCAGCATATGACTTTTGCCTATCCGATGCTGTTTTTAAACAGTCTCCTATCACTTTAACTTTCTCTTCCGTTTCTTTAATCAAATCAACTTCGTGAATTTGATTTTCCTTAAGTTATGTCCAATACAATGGAGTTTGGCACTTCCTTCCATACAAGGCCTCATAAGGCGCCATCTTCAAACTCGTCTAAAAACTATTGTTGTAGGCGAATTCTACTAGCGGCAAATATTTTTCCCAACTACCCTAAAATTCAAGGATGCAACATCGCAACATATCCTCAAGAATCTGAATCATCCGCTTAGACTGACCATCTGTCTGAGGGTGAAAAGTTGTATTAAAGCTTAACTTTGTACACAAGGCTTCTTGTAACTTCTTCTAGAATCTTGAAGTGAACCTCGGGTCTCTGTCTGAAATAATCGACAATGGTACCCCATGTAATCTAACAATCTCAGAAATGTACAAGTCGGCCAATCTATCGAGGGAGTAATCTGCCCTCACCGGAATGAAATGAGCCGACTTCGTCAACTTATCCACTACAACCTATACCGCATCTTTCTTCTTCGGAGTCAATGGCAATCCTGTCACGAAATCCATAGTAACTCTATCCCACTTTCATTCGGGGACCATGACAGGTTGTAGCAAACTTGAAGGCACTTGATGTTTACCTTTAACTTGCTAACATACAAGGCATTTCGATACAAATTCAGAAACATCTCTTTTCATGCCGTTCCACCAATACATCTTCTTTAAATCGTTGTACATCTTGGTACTTCCTGGGTGAATAGACAAATGGCTGTTATGTGCTTCTTGTAAAATTTTTCGAATAAGTTCATTGTTTTTAGGTACACAAAACTTATCTCTGAACATCAAACATCCATCAGGACTAATTCAGAAATCTGACTCAACACTAGACTCACATTGAGTTCTTTTAGCTTGCAAGTCATCATCATTAGTTTAAGCATTATAGATTTCCTGAAGAAATGTCAGCTTAGCCTCTAGTTCAGCCAAGACTGAACCATCACCAAGCAATGCCAAACGAGCATCCATGGCCCTTAATGCAAACAAGAATTTTCTGCTCAACGTGTCAGCGACCATATTCACCTTTCCTAGGTGATAGTCAATGATCAGCTCGTAATCCTTGATTAACTCTAGCCACCTCCGTTGCCTCAAATTTAATTCTTTTTGAGTCATCAAATATTTCAAACTCTTGTGGTCAGTGAATATGCGGCAAGTCTCACCATATAAATAATGCCTCCAAATTTTCAAAGCAAAAACGATGGCGGCAAGTTCTAGGTAATGTGTTGGATAATTTTTCTCGTGAGGCTTCAATTGCTGTGAAATATAGGTTATCACCTTGCCATCTTGCATAAGTACACAACCCAGTCCATTTGAGGACTCATCACTGTAGACTATAAATTCTTTTCCCGATGCAGGCAATACTAAAATAGGAGCTTCAGTTAACAGTGTCTTTAACTTCTCAAAACTTTGTTGACACTTTTCTGTCCATTCAAACTTAATGTCTTTCTGTAGTAACTTCGTCATCGGAGTCGCTATCATAGAAAATCGTTTCACAAACCTCTGATAGTAACCGACTAAACCCAAAAAGCTCCTAACCTCAGTTACATTCTTAGGTGGTTTCCATTCGACGATAGCAGAAATCTTACTTGGATCGACTCAGATGCCTTCACCTGAAGCACTATGACCCTAAAATCCAACTTCCTGAAGCCAAAACTCACTCTTGCTAAACTGAGCATACAACTGCTTTTCCCGCAGAGTCTGCAACACAATTCTCAAGTGCTTTGCATGTTCTGTCTCATCTTTGGAATAAATCAAGATGTCATCAATGAACACAACAACAAATTTATCCAAATATGGCCGGAAGATCCTATTCATTAGATCCATGAATATGGCTGGTGCATTCGTTAACCCAAACGGCATGACGAGAAATTCATAATGACCGTACCTCATTCTGACAGTTGTTTTAGGTACATCCGATTCGTTAACTCGCAGCTGATAATAGCTAGACCTCAAGTCTATCTTAGAGAACACGGCGGCTCCTCTCAACTAGTCAAACAAGTCATCTATCCTTGGTAAATGATACTTATTCTTGATAGTTACCTTGTTCAGTTTCTGATAATCGATACATAACCTCATCGATCCATCTTTCTTCTTTACAAATAATACGGGGGCACCCCAATGTGAAAAGCTTGGCCTTACAAAACCTTTATCTATTAGCTCTTGCAATTGTGCCTTCAAATCTTTCAGCTCAGTTGGTGCCATTCTGTACGTAGCAATAGAAATGGGAGCTGTCCCTGACACTAGCTCAATACCAAATTCTATTTCCCTCTCAAGAGGTAATTTGGGTAATTCTTCTGGAAATACATCTGGGTACTCACATACTATAGGCACATACTCAATCTTCAGCTTTATTTCCTTAGTGTTCAGTACAAATGCAAGATAGGCTTCATACCCTTTTCTCATATATCTCTGAGCAACCATTGCCGTGATCACAACAGGAGGCGTATCCAACTCTCTTGAATCAACCCGTAGAATCTCACCGTTCGGGCATTTCAATTTAATATACTTACTACCACAATTTACAATTACATCATGCAGTGCTAACCAATCCATACCAAGTATTACATCAAATTCATCAAATGGTAACAACATAAGATTAGCCGGAAAACAATGACCCTGAATCGTCAAAGGACAATTCTTACAGACTTTATCAACCATGACTGACCTGCCTAACGGGTTCGACACTTTAATAATAAATTCCATAGGCTCAATGAGTATGTTCATTTTAGATACCAAGCTCATGTAAATGTATGAATGCGTCGACCCCGGGTCAATTAAAGCAACAACACTTGTATTAAAAAGAGAAAAGTGCTCGTAATAACATCAGGAGTAGAGGCTTCCTCTCGAGTCGCAACTCAACTGCCACTAGCATTCCCAGGGTATCTCGGAGGTCTATTTCGTGGGATGGGAGCACTCGACTTCGGGACTACTTCTATTTCTTTTTCCGCTCACTCTGGGCAGTCTCTGAGAAAGTGATCAAGAGAACCACATCTGAAATGAGCACCGCTTTTCATTCGTCACTCTCCAAAATGAAATTTGTTGCTACTCTTACACTTCAGTTTTTGGCCATTTACACTCCCCACACTAGTCACCAAAGGAGAGGAAGACTTTTGACCTCATCGTTTAGAGCTTCTCGCTCTACCCGAATATCCTACTGATGAAGTAGAGTATTCATGCTGGCTTCTAGCTTTCTTCGTAAAGAACGAGAGTGTTTTACCGCTAGACCTTTTACTTGCAACTCGAGCCTCTCTTTTAGCTTGTTTTCTTTCGTTATTAAGTTCTTCGGCCTTCTTGGCTCAATCGTCTAATGCGGCAAACTCCCGTTTTTCCAAGATCCCAATCAACAACTTGATGTCCTCATTCAGGCCTTCCTCGAACCGTTTACGCATTTTCAATTCCATTTGGACCCATTCAGTTGTGTACTGACTTAGCCGTACGAACTCTCTCTCGTATTCCGTTACAGTCTTGTTCCCTTGTTTGAGTTCTAGAAACTCTTTTCGCTTCGAGTCCAAAAACCGCTAGCTAATATATTTCTTCCTCAACTCTTCTTGGAAGAAATCCCAAGTAATATTTTCCTTCGGCACTACCAAGGATACGGTCTTCCACCAATGGTATGTAGTTTCCTTCAAAAGGGACACAACACACTTCAAACATTCCTCGAGTGTGCACGACAAATTATGTAGCACCCGCGTAGTATTCTCGAGCCAGAAATCGGCTCTTTCAGCGTCATCATCAACTTTAGCTCTGAATTCCTCGGCCCCATACTTTTTAAGTTTATCTACAGGAGCCTTACCAATTCTAACTGGCGCTATACCTTGCGGCGCATCATCATTAGGTTGATTAGAGGGCGGGGGAGGTTTTGGTATGTTGGGGCAATTTCTCAGGTAATCTCTAAACCAATCATCCATCATATCAAAGAAGGCAGCTCGAGCCTCTTCCCAGCCTTCTGTCATAAGCCTTCTACTACTACTAAATATAGCTTGTTGTACGGAAGCTGGAGCATGGCTCTCGGCTCCCTCGGACTCATCTTGTGCTCGATTGAAAAACATTTACTAAACTCAAAACAATTTGAACAGTTAAGAGACATCACACTATCAATATTCGAATAATGGCATGTATAGAAAACCTCAATACTCTCTACGGTAGTCCTAGAACCGACTAAACCGTAGCACTGATACCACTAAATGTAACACCCCTCAATATCCAACGCTGGTATTTGTTTCGGAGTTGTGTTTCAATTATTACGAAACCTTACGTTTACCTCGATTGACCTTCATAATTTGTTCCTCAGGGTCTATAACAACAAAATTATATCATTAATACCCCACATTATACATCACAAGTCTAATTCTCACCCCGGTCCAAATACCGTTTTGCCCCTAACCTTTAATATTTTTAGGATTTAGTCCCTAGGCTCGTATAATGAAACACATACAATTTCGACCTTATTCAAGCCTAGCCGAACACTTTTCCCTCTTATTGTAGCCCACATTTTCCATTATTTTCACATTTCTACCACATATTTTACAACTTTTGCAAAAAGGTCCCTTTAGGGGTTTTTCATGAAAATCACCTAGGAAAAGTTATTTAACACTCTTCAAACTTTCATATTCCTGCATAAAACGTCAAAATACAAGTAACTCATGCATGGGTAAATTTTTAAACATGAACCCTAGCAAGAAATATGGGTAGAAATGGAGAGAGTAAGCTACCGAGACTTTAAAATTGCGAAGAACATTAAAAATAGGGCTTGAGAGCACTTACTAAGGAGCTTGGAAAGCTTGAAAACCCTAGCTATGGAAACCCTAGAAATTTCAGCAGCATAGAGATGAAGAATGACTGATTTTTTGTTCATTTTTCTCCTTTCGTTTCACTTAAATGCCAAATGACCAAAATGCCTTTAGGCCATTTCTTTGAGATTTTATCCATGCAAGCCCATTTTTGTCCAAAAATTTAGAAATTGGGAAAATTACTCTCCAAGACCTTCTAAATCATAACCCAAAGCAATTTCATACAAATTACTTTCAGAAACCAAGTTTTGTAATTTATTCAATTTAGTCCCAAATTTTCTAATTGGGCACGTACTCAAAGAATTCCTTCATGAAACTTTAACACATGCATATTTTCATATTCTAAGCCTCATAATAATCATAAAATAAATATTTTGATGTCAGGTTTGTGGTCTCGAAACTACTATTCCGATTCAGCCCTATTTTGGGATGTTACACTGTATGAATATGTCTGTCGAGCCTACCGAATTTGTGATAAAAGTGTCAAACCTGTTAGGCAGGTATGTGGTAGTTGATAAAGTGTGTAGCGACTATCCTTTAATGATTAGAGGTTATTGTTTTCCGACTAACCTCATGCTACTACCATTTGATAAATTTGATCTAATTCTTGGCATGGATTGGTTGACTGCTCATAATGTGATAGTGAATTGTGGTAGCAAGTTCATTGAAGTGAAATGTGAGAATGGGGATATTATCAGGTTGAATCAGGTGAACCGAATAACTTATCAGTACTGATCTTGTCTTTGACCGCCGTGAAATATTTGAGAAAAAGGTATGAGTCCTACCTGGCATTTGTGTTGAGCACCAAAGAGTCTGAAGTGAAAATTGAAACAGTGCCTATGGTATGCGTATACCCAGTTGTATTTCTGAAAGAGTTGCCCGGGTTGCCTCCAATCAGAGAAGTTGAGTTTGGTATCGAGTTGGTCCCTGGTACAGCACCTACCTCGATTGCTCCTTATAGAATGGCTCCGACAGAGTTGAAGGAGTTAAAGACTCAATTACAAGAGCTAACGGATAAATGTTTCACCAGACCGAGCTATTCACTGTGGGGTGCTCCGGTGCTTTTTGTGAAGAAGAAGGACGGATCGATGAGATTGTTCATAGACTACCGACAGTTTAACAAAGTGACTGTGAAGAACAAGTATCCATTGCCAAGGATCGATGATTTGCTCAATTAGTTGAAGGGAGCCACTGTGTTTTCTAAGATCGACTTAAGGTCTGGCTACTACCGGTTAAGGGTTAAAGAGCAAGATGTATCGAAAATCGCATTTAGGAGGAGGTATGGGCACTAAGAGTTCCTCATCATGCCCTTCGGGTTAACAAATACCCCTGCGGTGTTTATGGACTTGATGAGCCACATTTTTCGATCGTTTTTAGATAAGTACGTGGTAGTCTTTATCGACGACATACTGATTTACTCACGTGATGAGAGGGAACACGTAGAGCATCTGAGAACGGTTTTCCAAACCTTGAGAGATAAGCAGTTGTACGCTAAGTTCACTAAGAGTAAATTTTGGCTACGAGAGGTTGGATTCTTGGGACATATTGTGTTGGTTGACGGGATCAGAGTTGACCCAAGTAAGATCTCGGCTATCATTGAGTGGAAACCGCCGAGGAATGTGACTGAGATTCAAAGCTTTTTGGGTTTGGCGGGATATTACTGAATATTTATGAGTGGATTCTCTATGATAGCCACTCCGGTGACAAAGTTGTTACAAAAAGATGTCAAGTTTGAAAGGTCAGGGAAGTGCCAATAGAGTTTCGAGAAACTAAAAGCTTTGTTGACCGAAGCCACAGTTTTAGTGCAATCGGAACCGGGAAAAGAGTTTGTGGGGTATAGTGATACATCCTTGAATGGGTTAGGGTGCACACTCATGCAAGAAGGCAAGGTAATAGCCTATGTCTTGAGACAGCTAAAGCCACATGAGAAGAATTATTCGACCCATGATTTGGAGCTAGCAGCCATCATGTTCGCATTAATAATTTGGAGACACCATTTATATGGTGAGAGATGTCGAGTGTTCACCAACCATAAAAGTCGCAAGTATTTTAAGACTCAGAAGGAGTTGAATCTATGGCAACGAAGGTGGCTAGAGTTGATAAAGGATTACGAGTTAGTGATTGACTACCACCTAGGGAAGGCGAATGTAGTTGCTGACGCTCTGAGTAGAAAATCATTGTTCACCATGAAGGCTATGAATGCTCAATTGACTGTATCTAGTGATGGCTCAATTCTAGCCGAGATAAGAGTTAGACCTATGTTTCTTATAGAGATTTGTGAGACTCAGAAAGGTGATAAGGACTTCCAAGCTAAAATGGCTCAGTGTGAGATGGGAAATGAATTAAAGTTTAGTATTGGTACCGACGGTTGTATGACATATCGAGACAGAGTTTGCGTACCCAAGGATAATGAGCTTATTCAGAGGATTTTACAATAGGCACATAGTGGTTGCTTGTCTGTCAATCTGGGTAATGTAAAAATGTATAACGACTTGAGGAAAATGTACTGGTGGTCGGGGATGAAAAGAGACATTTTTGAGTTTGTTTCTAAGTGTCTAGTTTGTCAACAAGTGAAGGCCAAACACCAAGTACCCTCAGGTTTACTTCAACCTGTGATGGTTTCCGAGTGGAAGTGGGACCGAGTAACCATGTATTTTATGTCAAGGTAAGGAAAAATGATTCAGTTTGGGCAGTTTTTGATAGACTTACTAAGTCGGCACATTTCATACCAGTGCGTACTGACTATTCCCTTAAGAAATTGGCCGATCTATATGTTTCTGATATCGTGAGTGTAACAGCCCGAAAAATTTAGAATAGTGGTTTTGGGACCACAAATTTGGAAGTGGTTTCGGGACCAAAAATTTAGAGTCGAGTATATTATTTTATTATTATGTTAGGGTCAGAGTATGATTATAGGAGTGCATAAAAAATTTGGTTAGCTAATGTTAACGTTTGTGAGCAATTGTGAAAAAAAGACTAAATCGCATAAAGTGCAAAAGTCTTGAATTGATAGCTAAGGTTGTTAAATAGCTAGAGAACCAAAATTAAGGGTCTTTAAAGGGTAATTAGACCCTTAAATGAAAGCATAGTCGGCCATGAGACAAGGAAATCAATTAGTCAAAGTGTTAGGTTTTGATGACATTAGCAAATTGAGTAAAATAAAGAAAAGTTGTCATCTTTTCTTTTCTTCTCCCATACACCACCGAAAATCAGCCATTGAAGGGGGTTTGAGCACTCAAAATTTTTAGCTACTTAGTTGACTCATAAGTAAGTGATTTCCATATCCATTGTTGATGATTTTTGCATTTTTGAGACCCTTGAAGCATGAGCTTTCAAATGAGGGGTATATCTTACAAAATGGTTAAAAGTATTCCATGAGAGAATTTAGGGTGTTTTCTCAAATTTAATTCAAGAATATGAGTTTTAGTTGTGTAATATAAAACTTTTGTGAAAGGTGTTACCATGAAAACACCTAAAGGGACCATTTTACACGAGTTGTAAAATGAATGATACATGTGTGAAATAGAGAGAATTTAGAGTTACTATAAGAGTAAAAAGAGTTCAGCGAAGCTTAAGATGCAAACAAATTCGATAAAAATAGATTTTTGAGTATAGGGGTAAAATGGTCATTTTCCCAAAGTTTAGGGGCAAAACGGTCATTTGACCGAAGATGTGAATTTTAATTTCTTAATTTTATTTAGTGATTAAATGAGTGCATTTTGCTATTTTAGATCAAGAATATCCAAATCCAAACCTAGTCCAGGGGAAAACCAAGCAAATTGACTAAACCAACTAGTTGTCACATTTTGTAATCCGAGGTAAGTTGTATATAAATAATAAAACTACATTACTAATGTATATGTTGAATTGTATTTGAATTAATATAGCATGAATTGTTTGATTGTGGAATTGAGATAGCATGATGATAATAGAGGTAGTAGAGTTCCTATTTGAACCTAGGAAATAAATCGGATATTCATGCCGTGACATTTGGGCTGTTGTTGGCTAGTGTAAGACATGTCTGGGACATGCATCAGCCACATTATGAGAGCCAGTTTAAAACCATGTCTGGAACATGGCATCGACATTGAGACGAGAGCTAGTGTAAGACATGTCTGAGACATACATCAGCCTCGAGACGTAAGCCAATGTAAGACATGTTTGGGACATGCATCGGCTGCGAGATGATAGTCAGTGTAAGGCCATGTCTGGGACATGGCATCGAATTCAGATGTGAGCCAGTGTAAGACCATATTTGGGATATGGCATCAGCACCTTACCCACGTTTGAGGCTTAATGAATATCTGGTAGCGTTCCAAATGGTTCAACGGTGAACGTTATGTTCTTAAGCTAATGAGGAAAGTATAACCGTATTGCGAGTGGTACAGGTACCAATTTGGTACGTATGAGATATGAGCTTATTGAACAATATGTTACTAATAATGGATGGGAATGAGTAAGTTATGCTTATGCCTACCTTGGTATCATGAGAATGTGTATCATTTATAAAATGTATTTGTTGTGTACTTACTTATGTGCAACTTACTAAGCTTTTATGCTTAGTCCCTTTCCTTTCCATTTCCTTATAGTGCCGCCTAACTAGCTCAAGGATTCCAGAAGTCAGAGATATCGATCACAATATCAACCGAAGCATTCGGTATAGTTGGATTTATATTTTTGAATATGGCATGTATAGGACTTAGACTTTATTATTTTGTGTCTTTGAGAATTGGCCAGATGTGTTGGCTTGGGTTGGAAACCCTTTAATTTGTATTAAGCTTTGAATGACAGTAATATTCATTTTGAATTTATAAAAGATGCATTCTTATGGTTGAATGAATGTCTATTATGTCTGATTTAGTTATAGGAGTTATGCTTGCTTCGATATTGGTTGGTATTTGTATGGAACTATATATGTAAGGGTGGCATTGAGGCTTGGTAAATAGCCTTATACTGTCTACATGGCTAGGCACACGGGCATATATCTAGGCCGTGTGTGACACACGGTCTGCCCCATGGGCGTCTGGTTTGGCATTATGTCCCCTGCACGTAAAAAATTCAAGTCAGTATGCACGGGAATAAACACACGGGTAGAGACATGGCCATGTCTCTTAGCCGTGTAGAGGACACGGCCCAGCACACGGATGTGTGCCTTGGCCGTGTGACATTATAAGCGTGCTGACCTTAGAAACGGAATACCCAGGTTTTTGTACACAGGCTAGAACATGGGCGTGTCGTGGCCGTGTGAGGGACATGGGCCAATGACATGGCTATGTGTTTGGCCGTGTGAAAACCCCTGTAGGTGTGAATTAGAAATTAATTCTACACGAGTGTGGGACACGGGCATTCCCTAGGGTTCTTAGGCCGTGTGAGCGATACGGGCCATCAGCACGACTATGTCGAGTTGGTCACATGGGCGTGTTACCCTTCCATACGAGCGTGTGCCCTGTTTTAAGGACAAAATTTTCATAGTTGGTCCAGAATGGTTTTAAACGATTGATTTGAGGCTTGAAGGCCCATCATAAGAAGTTTAAAGTAGAAATTGAAAAAGTTTTATGTTGGATCAAGTCTCGGTGACTTGAGATTGGTTGTATGCATGAGATCAAGTTAGGAAATGCCTTGTGCTCCTCCTCGACGTGGGTTACGGGTATAGGGTGTTACATTTAGTTGTATCAGAGCTATGGTTTAGTCAGTTCTAGGACTAACCTAGCGAGAGTACAAGTCTAGCTATACATGCCGTAGCTGTATATTGATAGAGTGATGATTTCTGACGATTATAAATTATGTTTTCGTTAAGTAAATAGATCCTGATAGAGCCACGGCGGATGATGTGGAAAGTAATACGCCGGTTCCGGTTGAAGGGACCGCGTAGTAGAGATTGAACCCGTAACTATAGGCCAAGGCGGGGGGTTAGAGAAGCCTACCTCCGAATGATGAACGCTTGGTACACGGAGTTTGTTCGTGTGAATCTTAACACTCCACCTCCCCCACCTCCTCTGACTTTTCAGTATGCTCCAGTAGCTCCACAGGGCGCGAACATATTGAGAAGAGAGAAACCTCCGGTAGAAAAGATCTAGAAACAAGGGGCCGAGGAATTTCGGGCTAGCATAGATGATGACTCGGAGAGAGCAGAGTTTAGGCTAAAAAATACCATTAGGGTATTTGATGAACTATCATGCACACCTGAAGAGTGAGTGAAATGCGCGGTATTGCTTCTACGAGATTTGGCTTATCAGTGGTGGAACACTCTTTTGTCCGTCGTACCGAGTGAGAGGATCACGTGGGAATTCTTCCAGGAGGAATTTTGGAAAAAGGATATTAGCCAGAGATTCATAGACCAAAAGAGGAAAGAATTTCTAGAGCTAAAGCAAGGTCGAAAGTTAGTGACAAATATGAACATGAGTTTGTGAGGCTTAGCAAGTATACGCAGGAGTGCGTATCTGATCGCGTGATTCGTAACAAGTAATAAATATTTATAATGAAGATCAAATCTAGACTAACTATTATCACGACGAAAAGGCAAGCGCACCTATCGAACAATAGTATAGTAATGGCAAGACCGGGATATCGTACCCAAGGGAACCAAAAGTACTAGTAATAACTATCTTTTTATTATCTAGCCTAAGAATAAAAGGGTTTGTTTTAATTAATTAATTATTTAAATTAATTAACTGATTTAATTAAAGCGAAGAGAAAATTTGGAAAAGGACTTGAAGAAAAGCAATTGATAAAGATGACACCCAAGGAGGAATCCACCTAGATTTCACTTTTTATCTGACTCTGAACTGGACGATTTATTCACTTGACTTGATCCGTGAGACTCCTTAACCTATGTTATTATCCCTTTTGAGACTAATAACGTCTAACCCTCAGTTGAATTAATCAAAATTTCTTTCTTAATTAAAACCTATAGGGAAGCAGTAAATCACTCTATGGACTCCTATATTAGGTTTCACCCTAATCCGGCAAAATCTCGTAACCCTATTTCTAGGCGTTCGATCAACTCCGCTTAATTATGCCAAATCTACTCTTAGGCAGGGTCTATTCCTCCTCTACATAAGCACATCAAATCATGAATTAATACCCAGAATATTAACTCAAGCATTAAGAACACATAATTAAGAACAAATCAATTATTTATCATATAGTTCAGATAATAATAACAAGATCCATCATAGGTTTTATCCCCCTTAGGTATCTAAGGGGTTTAGTTCATAATAAAATAAGAGTACATCTTAAGAGTATGAAAATAACAAAATATAAAGAAAACTCTAAAACCCCTAAAGGAATTCTGAGAGAGATCTTCAGTCTTGGAGTAGCTTCGACTTTTGAGATAGATCGTCTGGCTTTCTTCAAGTAATTTCTGGCATGTGGTTCTGTATTCTAAAAAGTTCTGGAAAGAGCGACCCCCTTCTAGGTCACACTTAGGGTGTTTATATAGGCTTTGGATTGGTTTTCTTCCTCCCTAAGTATCCTTTTCTATGTAAAATACAACTCTTTGAAAAAGGGACACGCCCTTGTGCCACGGCCGTGTGATGTGATTATCAGGCCGTGTTCGATCCGTTGAATTGCACACGGCCATGTGGGCTCAATGGCCAGGCCGTGTGAATTGTGAAAACCTTGGTCGACACCCCCGAAGGCCACGGGGATGTGAGATGCCCGTGTGGCAAGGCTTAGGCCGTGTCATCTTCTCAATTTGGTCCATTTTGTCCTTTTTTAGCTCGTTTTTGGTTCCTTTCGACTCTTGGTGCTCTCCTAAGTACAAAACATGAAATAACCGGATTAAGAGCACCAAAATCCGCAAGTCTAGTAATAAACAACCATAAATATGCTAAGTATTTAGGGTATAGATATGTATAATTTGGCGTTTATCAAATACCCCCTCACTTAAGCATTTGCTTGTACTCAAACAAAATTCTCATTTATTGCTAGAACTCATTCCTCTCAGTCACATAATCATTACTGATAATGTTACAAGTTATTCCACAGAAAATCATACAGTGAGAATTCAACTATAGGGGCATTAAAAGCCTCAAACAATCTAAATCGAATACTTTGACAACAAAATTATAGGTAATCTCCTTCCTTCAAGTAATTAACTTTAGTCCTAAATATACAAGAGATGACACCCTCACTAAAGATTCACTCAGATCACTTAAAGTGTTTAAGGTTCAAGATTAGGCACTAGATTGTCTAACAGGAAAAGTTATTACCATAGGCTTGCATGAAAATCAAATCTCCGCCACTTGGAAATGATATGATACACTAATCAAAAGGTCTTTGTATGGTTGTAACGGGGTTTAGGTTACAGGTATGGATACAAGCTGAAGAGACAAAGGTTAGAATCGAGATAATTTCAATATATTACCCCACTATCAAAAACTTAATTACTGAACGACAAACAAATATCTAGAACTAGTTTACATAAGTTCATGACAACTTTAGCTTGCTGAGAATTACAATATAATACTGAGTTTTTTTTTAAGAACAAATCAAGTCGATACAATATAGAAATCATACTTCATGATTCAGTAACAAAAAATGGTGAACATAGCGAGGTAATAATATTAAATTCAATCTCGATAAAAAGGGTCAAATTCAGTAGGAGGATTTCAACAATAATGGGTTAATGGGTTAATGATGAGGGTTAATCAATGAAAAAAGGTTAGTAGGCTCAAGGGGTTTCACTAAGGGTTTGATTATGTGGGAAGGTTTTTTATGGAGTAAATGGGTTAAATCCTAAGTGCCTTTATCATCTCAGTATATCAAATCATACGTGTGATCTCGATATGTATAATCGAAGCAAGTTTTAGAATAACAGTTCAATGTTGACACATTCAAACCACAAAAGAAGTGAGCAAGAAAGAAAGCTATATGCTCAAAAGGCTCAAAAATCTCACCAAAAATTTGGATTTTTGATGTCATTCCTGTATACTTAAGATTTCAAGATAATACCTCAATTTAGGAAAATAATCTAAAAATTTTAGTTCTCAAAATATCAACTTATCATGCTCGATTCTCTAATGTTCTATAATCAAATAATCATGAATAATTCCCATGGTCTAATTCATGACATACCAACAATAATTATAGATCAATCAGAATTTATTCGATCAAGATTATGAGAAAATCACTTAAGCACAAGACCAACTTCAGGGATTTCAGAATAATGCAAAAAGTTAGGTTTCATGTTCACCCCCCATGCTTAAGATGTACATTGCCCTCAATGTACAAAGATAGATTATTCAAAAATAAAAATCATAAGAGGAAATGAGGTGAAACTCCCTATTATATGGATGTGGAGCTTGACTTTGAGGATGGAGTGTTCGGGGAAAGTGGTAGCTGCCATTGTTCTTGGCTAGATGAAGAAATTGGGTCGTTGAACATGGCACTCGTGAGGTATTATTTCCCTTTTGTTTTCTCATTCCATAAAATATTCCTAGCAGCTTTGTTTGGAAGTCTGTAGAATCATGAAGAGCTTATTAAGAATTGGTGTGAAAGAGAGCGTAGTGGAATTACTTGTTAGAAATAACAGAAAATGGAAAAAGAAAGATACAATTTACTAATATATATATGTATTTTAAAATAAAATAATAATAAAATTGAAATGAAAATAAAAATAAACTAAAGAAAATAAGAATAAATAAAAAAAATAGGAGGATTCAATGCTCCTCGTTGGTGGGCCCCTCAGGTGGTGGTGCTGGAGTGGCGATATGGAAGTGTTGGCACAGTTGCTGCATCATGGCCTTCATATCATCCAACTGTCAGTCCCGTCGCCGATCTCGCTCGTGGATCACCTCAAACTGTGTAGTGCAATACTGCTCGAAATGGGCGAGTCGATCGAAAATGTGTGCCAATAAAGCAGCCGTATGAGCTGGTCGTTCCCTAGGTGGCGCGATAGAAGGCTTCTCATGTTGTGGGGGAACATCATCAAGGATGTCCTCAAGATCCTCCTCGTCAATGGCATGCGAGAGACGGTACCGAGGAGAATCAATCCCACGTCTGCGCTCGATCATCCTCATGTATAACATAGTCGTGATGCCCTGTGGGGACATCTGACCTATCAGGGTAAGCGCTGATGACTGGGCCACAGTGTTGAGGAGGCTGAAGTGTCTGGCAAGGCGCATCACTTAGGGGCCGATGAAGATCACTCCCTTCTTATGCCGCTCGGTCTGATGGTAAATGGCGAAAGCAATGAAGTATGTTAAGTCGGTCACGCGTGCATTCGCCATGCACCATAAATAGTAGGCGTCGTGGGTGTTGACAACGCCGGTGCTCTCTCTCCTTCCGGGCAAGGTGTGTGCCAATATGGCATGGAGATATCGTAGGGAAGGGGGGAGAGCTGAGGCCTTCGAGCGGCTGGGGTCGTAGTTGGAAGAGAGTGGTGCCAAAGCCTTCCAGCACAAGGAGGGGGAGATGTGGATATTGCGTGGTAGTGCATTCATGTCCTCCTCCTCCATAAAGTCATCGGTGTATAGTCCCAGAGCAACTCCAAACTCTGGGACACTCATCGAATGAACTAGACCACCTAATCGAAAGTGAATGGTGCCTGGGTCATCATTGTTCGTCATCACCTCCTGTAAATGAAAAGTAGAGCATAATTCTAAAGTTAGCTCTAAATATGTGGGCTCGGTAATAGCGAAGAACCGTTCCCATGGGTCTGTGGACAGGAGGGCGCGGATGGCGTCAGCGAGCTGGACTTACTCTACGGTAGCCCAGTCGATGCAGCGACCTGTGGTGATGGGTCGTGCACGTAGTATTTGAAATAGCTCCTCCTGCGAAGCTTGTGGAAAGTCAAGGAACGGGTGTCAAATTTCGGCTGTAGCACGCACCGAGGAAGAACCCGGTGCCCTACGTCTCTTTGAGGCTGTGACCGCAGCCTTCTTTCCTCTTGATGATGATATAATGTACCTGAAAATATATGAGCAGTGATAGAATCCACGATACATCAGTAGTTAAGCAAGTGGCCCAAAACTAGTATATGCTATTTAGTGGCCTAAATAATTCAAATATAGAAAAACTTAAAGTAAATTCCTAACTTGTCTAAAGTAAAATAGTACAATATCTATGTAAAGCATGTAGAATACTAATGTAGCAATACAAATTGGAAAAATAAAGTTGAGAAAGTGAACCAAAGGCTGTTGAATGGCGGCGCAAGAGCGTGTTGATGTCGAGCACGGGCGTGTGACACGGGGGTATAGCCATGTGGATGAAAAATAGAGGGTATAGAGAGGGGAAAGTAGGGATTAATGCAAGGGGAATGGATTGTAGGGTGGTTTGAGGGTTGGAGAAGTGAGAATCATGGGAATGGTGGCCGGAATAAGGATTAGGGAGTGGGGAGGAGAAGTTTTCGGCTAGGGTTTTGAAAGGGGGAAGAAGATGAATAGTGGTTTGTTTATATAGAGGAGGGTCACACGGCCTAGGGCTAGGCCTGTGTGCTTTGAGTGTGAGCCCGTGTTTTTTGAATTTTTCAATTTAGGTCATGCCTGGCTACTGTCCCACGCCCCTGTGTCTTGGGCGTGTGTGGCACACGGCCATGTCGCACGGCCATGCCTAGCTTGGTTCGCTTCTCCCACGCCCGTGTGTTATAGTAGCACACCCATATATTGTTGTACACGGCTGAATGGCACGGGCGTGTCGCACGCTCGTGTCGAAGAAACAGAATCGAGCCTTGTCTCTAACATGCCCGTGGGTTTTCATTCCCATGCCCGTGTGTTCCTATCAAGTTCACCCACGGCCATGTCGCATGGCCGTGGGGATTTAGCGCACCCCGTGTTTTGAGGAAATCATGTCCTGCTTCAACACGGCCGTATCGCACGACAGTGTCGCTTCTCCTGTTTGGCCACGGCTGTAGGAACGCCCGTGTACCTGGCCGTGTGTGCTGAAAAAACTTTGCAATTCAAAGATTAAGCTAATTGATTCGAAGTGTGAGAAAATAAAAATAAAGAAATCAAAATATGTTAGTGCTCAGGTTGCCTTCCGAGAAGCGCTTATTTATAGTCTAAGCTCGACTTACCTCTCTGTTGAATGGTCAAGGTGGTTCGAGGAGTTCATACTCCTCATTCCTGTTGTCAATTTTAAAATAAGGTTTTAAACGGGTGTTGTTTACCTTAAAAGTGTCGAACTTGGGATGACTCACCTCCACTGTACCGAATGGAAAAATACTAAGTACCGTAAGAGAGATTTTCTCATTTGGTGTGGTAGTGACAATGTGAGGATCAAAGGCATCTAGTAAGACTGTATCGCCGACCTGAAGTTGATTAGGAGAGGTATCGGGCTTGTGTTTGCGTAGTTTCGATTTATCATGTGTTCTCGGTTTGTGTTCTCGCCATTCGTCTAGCTCCTCTATCCGTAGTCTTCGTTCTTCATGGACGTCTTTGTTCTCTTCATGATAGTAGCGCACTGTCTCTGTTGTCTTGGTTCGAGGAAGTTCCTGCAAGGACGATTGAATATTAGTTTTATCATCGACAATTTTTATAGCATTATCTTGAGTCTTAGAGGTTTTGACTGAGTCGTGTGCTTGGAGTGTTACTGCGTCGTCACCTGCATGAAGTGTTAGCTCTCATGTGCCTACATTAATAATGGTTCTGGCAGTTGCTAAAAATGGTCATCCTAAAATTAGAGGTACCTCGTTATCCTCATCAATATCTAAGACAACGAAGTTTAATGGGTAAATAAATTTATCAATTTTAATGAGAACGTCTTCAATAATACCCTTAGGAAATCTAACTATTTTGTCAGCCAATTGTATGCTCATCCTAGTCTGTTTGGGTTTACCGAGACCTAGTTGTTTAAACATTTTATATGGCATAACATTTATACTTGCCCCTAGATCAGCTAAAGCATTATTCATAGAGAGACTACCAATTAAACAATGAATTGTAAAACTCCCTAGATCTTTCAATTTGTTAGGTAGCTCATTCTTTAGAATAGCTGAGCAGACTGCATTGAGTTCCACATGTGATGTAGCTTCTAATTTCCTTTTATTGCTCAGAAGTTCCTTTAAGAATTTTGCTGAGTTGGGCATCTGCGAAAGAACTTCAATAAAGGGTAAGTTAATATGTAATTTCTTTAAGAGTTTGACAAACTTCTTGAATTGTTCTTACATTACGCTTTCGTCATCGCTTTAGGATATGGCACACGAGGTTCATGAGTTGTACTTACCTATTTGGGATCATTATTGTTTACCTCTCCTCGTCCTTTGTTCATCGCGTTGTCTTGCTGTATTTCTGGCTCAGGTGCAATGAATCCTTCCTTATCTTGAGTGCTAATTGCATTGAGGTGTTCCCTCAGATTAGGTTCAGTATTACTTGGTAGGCTACCTTGTGGTTATTCGAAGATAAGTTTGGACAGCTGGCCTATCTGAGTTTCGAGTCCTTGGATCGATGCTTGTTAATTCTTAAGTGCTGTCTCGGTATTTTGGAAACAGGTTTCTGACACTGAGATGAATTTAGAAAGCATCTCTTCAAGGTTTGGTTTTTTTTCTTATTGATAAGGTGGCTGTTGAAAACCCTGAGGATTTTGTGGCTTTGGATTTCCTGGACCTCTTCAGGAAAAATTGGGGTGGTTCCTCCAACCTGCATTATAAGTATTATTGTCTGGGTTTTTTTGAGATCTAAAGTTATTATTACCCATATAGTTGACTTGTTCCTCTTCAGTTGTAGGATTGAAGGATTGGTATTCTGTATGTACACCTCCTCCGATTGAGTCACACCTTATTACTGGATGTACCTGCGTAAAACTAAGAAAACTATCAATCTTTTTATTGAGAAGTTCTACCTGATTAGAGAGCATGGTAACTGAATCGATGTTATAGGCACCGGCTGTTTTCGTTGGCTTTGTCCTCATAACTTGCCAGTGATAGTTGTTCAGTGACATCTCCTCTATGAATTCATAAGCATCTTCTAGTGTTTTATTGTTGATGGTTCCGCCAGCAGCTGCGTCAATCATTTGTCTTGTCAAGGGATTCACACCATTGTAGATCATTTGAACTTGCAGCCAAAGCAGTAACCCATGGCGAGGGCACCTTCTTAGTAAGTCCTTGTATCTCTCCCATGCATCGTAAAGTGTTTCTAAATCCATCTGCAGAAAAGAAGAGATATCATTACGCAATTTAGCCGTTTTAGCAGGCGAAAAATATTTTATTAAAAACTTCTCGGTCATTTGTTCCCAAGTAGTGATAGACCTTTATGGTAACGAGTTCAACCACTGTTTAGCTTTGTTTCTCAGTGAAAAGGGAAATAACCGAAGATGAATGGCATCATCAGAAACGCCATTGATTTTGAATGTATCACAAAATTCAAGAAAATTCACCAAATGCGTGTCGGGATCCTTATCCTGCAAACCATCAAACTGAACAAACTGCTGTTTCATCTGAATTGTGTTAGGTTTTACTTCGAAATTATTCGCAGCAATAGTAGGTCTAACTATACTAGACTCAGTTCTTGTTAAAGAAGGTTTAGCATAATCATACATAGTATGTAGAGTAGGATTTTGATTAGCTGCAATTGCAGGAGGCAGCTGATCGCCTGGGTTTTCGGCCATCTCTTCGGTTGGGGTTTGAGTATCGTCTTCTCGCTCGTTCTTCGTGTGGTGTAAATTATGCCTTATTTCTCTTTGATTTTTGCGAATTGTACGATCGATTTCTTCGTCAAAAAGTAGTGGTCCTGATGGGTTTCTTCTAGTCATAAACTATAAAAACCTGCCAGGAGAGAGAAAAAGTAAATTAATAAATAATAAAATAAAATAAAATAAAATTGCAAGAAAAATAAATGGCTAAAGTAATAAAAATTTAGTGTTCCTAATATTTCAGTTCCTCGGCAACGGCGCGAAAAACTTGATCGCGTGATTCGTAACAAGTAATAAATATTTATAATGAAGATCAAACCTAGACTAACTATTATCACAACGAAAAGGCAAGCGCACCTATCGAACAATAGTATAGTAATGGCAAGACCGGGATATCGTACCCAAGGTAACCAAAAGTACTAGTAATAACTATCTTTTTATTAGCTAGCCTAAGAATAAAAGGGTTTGTTTTAATTAACTAATTATTTAAACTAATTAACTGATTTAATTAAAGCAAAGAGAAAATTTGGAAAAAGACTTGAACCGGACGATTTCACTTGTTATCTGACTCTGAACCGGACGATTTATTCACTTGACTTGATCCGTGAGACTCCCTAACCTATGTTATTATCCCTTTCGAGACTAATAATGTCTAACCCTCAGTTGAATTAATCGAAATTTCTTTCTTAATTAAAACCCCTAGGGAAGCAGTAAATCACTCTATGGACTCCCATATTAGGTTTCACCCTAATCTGGTAAAATCTCGTAACCTTATTTCTAGGCATTCGATCAACTCCGCTTAATTATGCCAAATCTACTCTTTGGCAGGGTCTATTTCTCCTCCGCATAACCACATCAAATCATAAATTAATACCCGGAATATTAACTCGAGCATTACGAACACATACTTAAGAACAAATCAAGTTTTATCATACAGTTCAGATAATAATAAGAAGATCCATCATAGGTTTTATCCCCCTTAGGTATCTAAAGGGTTTAGTTCATAATAAAATAAGAGTACATCTCAAGAGTATGAAAATAACAAAACATAAAGAAAACTCTAAAACCCCTGAAGGAATTCTGAGAGAGATCTTCAGTCTTGGAGTAGCTCCGGCTTTTGAGATGGATCGTCTGGCTTTCTTCAAGTAATTCCTAGCGTGCGGTTCTGTATTCCAGAAGTTCTAGAAAGAGCGGCCCCTTTCTAGGTCACACTTAGGGTGTTTATATAGGCTTTGGATTGGTTTTCTTCCTCCCTAAGTATTCTTTTCCGTGTAAAATACAACTCTTTGAAAAAGGGACACGCCTGTGTTCCACGGCCGTGTGACGGATTACCAGGCCATGTTCGATCCGTTGAATTGCACACAGCCGTGTGGGCTCAACGGCCAGGCCGTGTGAATCGTGAAAACCTTGGTCGACACCCCCGAAGGCCACGGGAGTGTGAGATACCCGTGTGGCAAGGCTTAGGCCGTGTCATCTTCTCGATTTGGTCTGTTTTGTCCCTTTTTAGCTCATTTTTGGCTCCTTTCGACTCTTGGTGCTCTCTTGAGTACAAAACATGAAATAACTGGATTAAGAGCACCAAAATCCACAAATCTAGTAATAAATATCCATAAATATGCTAAGTATTTGGGGTATAGATATGTATAATTTGGCGTTTATCAGTATCTACGGAAGCCACCATGTGTAAGAGGTTTGAGGATGGCCTCAATGAAGATATCCGAGTGTTTGTTGGCATTTTAAAGCTGAGAAAATTTGTAGCACTTGTTGAAAGAGCCTGTAAGGCCTAAGAGCTGATTAAAGAAAGGAGGAAGTCGGCTTTTGAGTCGCCGGATTCAAAAAAGAGACAGATGGGGAAATCATATCAGTCCTCATCCAAAAGATAGAGAGAGTTTACTACTTGATCGAATGCTTCGGTTGGGTATTCGAATAGGAGCAAGAACTGGCATAACATAACTTCGAAATCCCAGACCACTTCAGTCACAAGTGTTGGTAGCACTTAGCCAAATAGGCCCAACTGCTCGCAATGTGGAAGGCGTCATTTTGGCTAGTGCTGAGGGAATGAAAGGGGCTATTTCAAGTGCGGATCATTGGAACACTTCATCTGTGATTGTCCCGAGTTGGATGAAAGAGAGAGAAAATAATATGTGAAAGGAAGCAGTGCTCCATTGAGCGGTAGATCACAAAAGAACCCCGAAAGTGATGCTACCAGTAGAGGTAGGCCAAGACATGCTGCGGTAAGGTCCGAGGGTAGAGCACCTGCAAGGACTTATGCTATTCGAGCTCAGGAAGAGGCAGATTTTCCCGACATGATCACAGGTACCTTTTCTATCCATGAAATATTTATTGTTGCTTTAATTGACCCGGGATCTACTCACTCTTATATTTGTATGGATTTGATACCTCGTATGAGTATGCTAGTAGATTCCACTAAGTTTGTAATAAAAGTGTCCAATCCTTTAGGCAGACATGTACTAGTGGACCAAGTATGTAGAAATTGCCCTTTAACAATTAGAGGTCATTGTTTTCCGGCTAACTTGATGTTACTACCGTTTAATGAGTTTGATGTAATCCTTGGAGTAGATTGGTTAACTGCTCATAGTGTTGTAGTGGACTGTGGGAAAAAGGTAATTGAGTTGAAATGTGAAGACGAGAATGTTCTTCGAGTTGGACCAGATGAGTCAGATAATCTACCTGTAGTAATATCGTCTTTGACTACCGAGAAATATTTGAGGAAAGGATATGAGGCTTATCTAGATTTTGTGATGAATACTCATGTGACTGAGTTGAAGATTGAATCGGTACCAGTGGTTTGTGAGTTTACAGATGTGTTTCCAGAAGAATTACCGGATTGCCCAGGTGAGGGAGACAGAATTCGAAATTGAGTTAGCCCCTGGTACGACAACTATTTCTATTGGTCCATATAGAATTGCCCCGACAGAGTTGAAAGAGTTAAAAGTACAGCTGCAAAAGTTAATAGATAAAGGTTTTGCAAGACCTAGTTATTCACCGTGGGGTGCACCAGTGTTGTTTGTGAAAAATAAAGACAGGTCGATGAGGTTATGTATCGCCTATAGACAACTAAATAAGGTAACTGTGAAGAACAAGTATCTTTTGCCAAGGATAGATGATTTATTCGATCAGTTGAAAGGAGCCACGGTGTTCTCCAAGATAGACTTGAGGTCTGGTTATTATCAGTTGAGAGTCAAAGAGCAAGATGTATTGAAGACTGCTTTTCGGACAAGATACGGGCATTATGAGTTCCTCGTCATGCCCTTTGGTTTGACTAATTCTCCAGCGGTGTTTATGGATTTGATGAACCGTATTTTTTGACTGTATCTAGATAAGTTTGTCGTTGTCTTTATCGATGACATATTGGTCTATTCGCGTGATGAAAGCAAGCACACGGAGCATCTTAGAGTTATGTTGCAAACCTTGAAAAACAAGCAATTGTACGCCAAATTCAGTAAAAGTTAATTTTGGCTTAATGAGGTCAGGTTTCAAGGACACATTGTGTCAGGTGACGGGATCATAGTTGACCCAAGCAAGATCTCGGCTATTGTCGAGTGGAAATTGTTGAGGAATGTAACTAAGGTTCGAAGCTTTTTGGGTTTAGCAGGATATTATAGACAGTTTGTAAACGGATTCTCTATGATAGCTACACTAATGACAAGGCTGCTGTAAAAGGATGTCAAGTTTGAATGGATAGAAAAGTGCCAATAGAGTTTCAAGAAATTAAAGGCTTTGTTGACTGAAGCCCTAGTGTTAGTGCAACCAAAGTCAGGCAAGGAGTTTGTAGTATATAGCGACGCCTTTTTGAATGGTTTAGGGTGTGTGCTTATGCATGAAGGTAAGGTCATAGCTTACGCTTCAAGGCAACTGAAGCCACATGAGAAGAATTACCCGATGCATGACTTAGAGTTGCTTGCCATCATATTCGCGTTGAAAATTTGGAGACACCATCTATATGGCGAGAAGTGTTGAGTGTTCACTGATCATAAGAGCCTTAAGTACTTGATGACTCAAAAAGAGTTGAACCTAAGGCAACGATGATGGTTAGAGCTAATAAAGGATTACGAGTTGATTATCGACTACCACCCGGGAAAAGCGAACGTGGTTGCCAATGCTTTGAGTAGAAAATCATTATTTACGCTAAGAGCAATGAATGTCAGTATGGATTTTCTTGACGATGGTTCGATTCTAGCAGAGTTGGGAGCTAGATCGACGTTTCTTCAAGAAATCCAAGAAGCTCAGAAGGGTGATGAGAAATTGCAAGCCAAGAAAACTCAGTGTGAGTTAGGAATTGAATCAAGTTTTTGTATTGGTACCGACGGATGTATAATATTCAAAGACAGAGTTTGTGTACCCAAGGACAATGAGCTTATTCAGAAGATTCTGAGAGAGGCACATAGTGGTTTTTTTTCTGTCCACCCGGGCAGTATGAAAATGTACAATGACCTCAAGAAAATGTATTGGTGGTCGGGTATGAAAAGAGACATTTCAGAGTTTGTGTCTAAGTGCCTAGTGTGTCAGCAAGTGAAGGATGAACACCAAGTACCTTCGGGTCTACTTTAGCTTATCATAGTCCCCGAATAGAAATGGGATCGGATCACTATAGATTTTGTGACGGGTTTTTTGGTAACCCTGAAGAAAAAGGATGTTGTTTGGGTTAATGTGGATAGGCTAACAAATTCGGCACACTTCATACTTGTACGTACCAATTACTCCATTGAGAGATTAGCTGACTTGTATGTTTCCGAGATTGTGAGACTGCATGGAGTGCCCATATCGATTATTTCAGACAGAGACTCGAGATTTACCTTAAGGTTTTGGAAAAAGTTACAAGAGGCATTGGGAACAAAGTTGATTTTTAGCACAGCTTTCCATCCGCAAACCGACGGCCAGTCAGAGAGAGTAATTCATATATTAGAGGACATGTTATGATGTTGCGTCCTAGAGTTCCAAGGTAGTTGGGAAAAATATCTACCGTTGGTTGAATTCGCCTATAGTAACAGTCATAAGACAAGTCTGAAAATGGTGCCTTATGAGGCTTTGTATGGACGAAAGTGTCGAACGCCCTTATATTGGACCGAGCTTAGAGAGGGTCAAATTCACGGGATCGATTTAGTCAAGGAAACTGAAGAGAAAGTTAGAGTGATTCGTGACTACCTGAAGGCTGCCTCGGATAGACAGAAATCCTATGTGGATTTGAAACGAAAGGAAATTGAGTTTCTAGTCGGTGATAAGGAATTTTTGAAAGTGTCCTCGTGGAGGAAAGTTCTTAGATTTGGTAGAAGGGGTAAATTGAGTCCTCATTTTATAGGGCCTTATGAGGTTATCAAGAGAGTAGGACCGGCTGCTTATCGATTGACTTTACCACCAGAGTTAGAAAAGATTCACAACGTGTTTCATGTGTCCAAGCTACGTCGATATAGATCAGACCCTTCCCATGTGATTTCGCCATAAGAGGTTGAGATTCATCCTAACATGACTTATGGTGAAAAGTCGGTCAAGATTTTAGCTCGAGAAGTCAAACAGTTGAGAAATAAGAGTATAGTACTTGTGAAAGTTTTGTGGCATAGACATGGAGTCGAGGAAGCCACATGGGAACCTGAAGAGACTATGAGAGATCAGTACCCAAACTTATTCACTAGTAAGATTTTTGAGGATGAAAATCCCGAAGGGGGAGAAATGTAATAGCTCAATTTTGAAACTAGTCAGAATAGTGGTTTCGAGACCACAAATCCAAATTCGAGTATATTATTTTATTATTATTTTATAGTCATAGTATGATTATAGAAGTGCATGAAAAATTTGGTGAGTAATGTTAACGTTTGTGAGCAATTGTGAAAAAAAGGCTAAACCGCATAAAGTGCAAAAGTCTTGAATTGATAGCTAAGGGTGTTAAATAGCTAGAGAACCAAAATTGGGGTTCTTTAAAGGGCAATTAGACCCTTAAATGAAAGCATAGTCGGCCATGAGACAAGGAAATCAATTAGTCAAAGTGTTAGGTTTTGATGACATTAGCAAATTGAGTAAAATAAAGAAAAGTTGTCATATTTTCTTTTCTTCTAACACACACCACCGAAAATTGGCCATTGAAGGGGGTTTGAACACTCAAAATTTTCAGCTACTTAGTTGACTCATAAGTAAGTGATTTTCATACCCTTTGTTGATGATTTTTGCATTTTTGATACCCTTGAAGCATGAGCTTTCAAATGAGGGGTATATCTTACAAAATGGTTGAAGGTCTAGGGTTTTTCCATGAGAGAATTTAGGGTGTTTTCTAAAATTTTATGGAAGAATATGAGTCTTAGTTGTGTAATAGACAACTTTTGTGAAAGGTGTTACCATGAAAATACCTAAAGGGACCATTTTGCATGAGTTGTAAAATGAATGATAAATGTGTGAAATAGAGAGAATTTGGGGTTTCTATGAGAGTAAAAAGAGCTCATCTAAGCTTAAGATGTGAAGAAATTCGATAAAAATCTATTTTTGAGCATAGGGGTAAAATGGTCATTTTGCCAAAGTTTAAGGGCAAAACGATCATTTGACTGAAGATGTGAATTTTAATTTCTTACTTTTATTTAGTGATTAAATGAGTGCATTTTTTTATTTTAGATCACGAATTGCCAAATCCAAACCTAGACTAGGGGAAAACCAAGCAAATTGACTAAACCAACTAGTCGCCACATTTTGTAATCCGAGGTAAGTTGTATATAAATAATACAACTACATTACTGATGTATGTGTTGAATTGTATTTGAATTAATATAGCATGAATTGCTTGATTGTGGAATTGAGATAGCATGATGATAATAGAGATAGTAGAGTTCCTGTTTGAACCTAGGAAATAAATCAGATATTCATGCCGTGACATATAGGTTGTTGTTGGCTAGTGTAAGACATGTCTGGCACATGCATCGGCCACATTATGAGAGGCAGTGTAAGACCATGTCTGGGACATGGCATCGGCATTGAGACGAGAGCTAGTGTAAGACATGTCTGGGACATGCATCGGCTGCGAGATGATAGTCAGTGTAAGACCATGTATGTGACATGGCATCGACTTGAGATGTGAGCCAGTGTAAGACCATGTTTGGGACATGGCACCGGCACCTTACCCATGTTTGAGGCTTAATAAATATCCAGAAGCGTTCCAAATGGTTCAACGGTGAACGTTATGTTCTTAAGCTAATGAGAAAAGTATAATCATGTTGCAAGTGGTACAGGTACCTAATTGGTACGTATGAGATATGAGCTCATTGAACAATATGTGACTAATAATGGATGGTAATAAGTAAGTTATGCTTATGCCTACCTTGGTATCATGAGCATGTGGATCATTGATAAAATGTTGTTGTTGTGTACTTACTTATATGCAACTTAGTAAGCTTTTATGCTTACTCCCATTCCTTTCCATTTCCTTACAGTGCCGCCTAACTAGCTCAAGGGTTCCAGAAGTCAGAGATATCAATCACACTATCAACAGAAGCATTCAATATAGTTGGATTTATATTTTTGAATATGGCATGTATAGGACTTAGACTTTATTATTTTGTGTCTTTGAGAATTGGCCAGATGTGTTGGCTTGGGTTGGAAACCCTTTAATTTGTATTAAGCTTTGAATAACAGTAATTTTCATTTTGAATTTATAAAAGATCCATTCTCATGGTTGAATGAATGTCTATTATGCCTGATTTAGTTATAGAAGTTATACTTGTTTCGATATTGGTTGGTATTTGTATGGAACAATATATGTAAGGGTGGCATTGGGGCTTGGTAAATAGCCTTATACTGTCCATACGGGTAGGTATACGGACGTGTATCTTGGCCGTGTGTGACACACGGTTTGCCCCATGAGCGTCTGGTTTGGCCGTGTGTCCCTTGCACGTAAAAAATTCAAGTCAGTATGTATGGTAATAAACACATGAGCAGAGACACGACCGTGTGTCTCAGTCGTGTGGAGGACACGGCCCAGTGCACGGGCATGTGCCTTGGACGTGTGACATTTCGAGCGTGCTGACGTCAAAAATAGAATACCTAGGTTTTTGCACACTGGCTAGGACACAGGCGTGCTGTGGCCGTGTGAGGGACACGGGCATGTGTCTGGCCGTGTAAAAACCCCTGTAGGTGTGTATTAGAAATTAATTCTATATGGGTGTGGGACATGGGCGTGTCCCAGGGTGCTTAGGCTGTGTGAGCCACACGAGCCATCAGCACGACCATGTCGAGTTGGTTACACAAACGTGTTGCCCTTCCTCACGAGCGTGTGCCCTGTTTTAAGGATAAAATTTTCATAGTTGGTTTAAAGACCCGGTATAGTCCCGAATTATTTTCAACGGTCGATTTGAGGCTCGTAGGCCCATAATAAGAAGTTTAAAGTAGAAATTGAAAAAATTTTAAGTTGGATCGAGTCTCGGTGACTTGAGATTGGTTGTATGCTTGAGATCAAGTTAGGTAATGCCTTGTGTTTCTCCCTGGCGTGGGTTACGGGTATAGGGTGTCACAGTGAGACTTCATGGAGTGCCTTTGTTGATTATTTCAGATAGAGATCCGAGGTTTACCTCGAGGTTTTGGAAGAAATTACAAGAGGCTTTGGGAACAAAGTTGAACTTTAGCACAGCTTTCCACCCATAAATCAATGGACAATCAGAGAGAGTAATTCAGATATTAGAATATATGTTACGGTGTTGTGCTCTCGAGTTCCAAGGTAGCTGGAAAAAGTGTTTATCATTGGTGGAATTTTCCTACAACAATAGTTATCAGTCGAGTTTGAAATTGGCACCTTATGAGGCTTTATATGGGAGTAAGTGCCGAACGCCTTTATATTAGACTAAGCTGAGAGAGAATTAGATTCACGGGGTCGACTGAGTCAGAAAAACTGAGGAAAAAGTTAAAGTGATTCATGATTGTATAAAGGCTGCATCGGATAGATATAAATCCTACGCAGATTTGAAACGGAAAGAGATCGGGTTCTAAGTTAGGGATAAAGTGTTTTTAAAGGTATCCCTATGGAAGAAGGTTCTCTGATTCAGAAGGAACAAAAAATTAAGTCCACGATTCATTGGACCTTATTAGATGACTGACACAATTGGACCGGTAGTATATCGATTGGCTTTGCCCTCAGAATTGGAAAAGATTCACGACGTGTTTCATGTGTCCATGTTACGTCAATATAGATCGGATCCTTCGTATGTGATCGCGCCAATTGAGGTTGAGATTCAGCCAGGCATGACTTATGGCGAAAAGCTGTTTAAGATTTTGGCTCGAGAAATTAAACAATTAGGGAATAAAATTATAGCACTTGTTAAAGTGTTATGGCATAGACATGGAGTCGAAGAAGCCATGTGGGAATCCGAGGAGACCATGAAAGTCTAATACCCGAATCTATTCACCGGTAAGATTTTCGGGGACGAAAATCCCTAACGGGGAGAATTGTAATAGACCAATTTTGGGGCTAGTCGGAATAGTGGTTACGAAACCACTATTCTGAAGCCATAAAAATTATTTTAATATTATTTTGTGTGATGACATGATTATAAAGGTGCATGAAAAATTTGGTGAATTAATTTTAGCGTTTGTGTAACAGTCCAGTTTAGACCTTAGTCGGAACAGTGGTTTCAAGACCACATATCCGAGTTAGAAAAATATTTAAATATTATTTTTCATGTTTATGATATGTGAATGAGCATGTGTGAAAGTTTCGTATTAAAATTTAACTGTTTGTGTGCTCAATTTGATAAAAGGACTTAATCGCGTAAAATGTAAAAGTTTCCTGTTGTTTGTTAAAAGTGCCTAATTGATTTGGCTCATTAATTGTGAGGTCCGTATGTGGTAATGTGACCATTGTAAGCTTGAGTGGACCTTAATGACCTTGTATATAATGAATTTATAATGGTTTATAAAAGGGCAAAATAGGAAAATTGTTATTAAAGTTATTATTAATAAAAGAAAATCATGAATTAGGTGATATATTCATCACCATTGCCAAAATTCACAAAAGAAAAAGAAAGAAATAAGCTTGCTAGGGTTCAGCTAAGAAAAAGAAAGAAATAAGCTTACTAGGGTTCGGCTACCTATTTTGGTGATTGAGGTATGTGTTTTGATCAGTTTTTAATATTTTCTACATTTTTGTAATCGTTGCTTCGTATACTATCAAGCCCATGCCTCAATTTCTGCTTTTGATGATGATTTTGAAATGTGCCATGGATGAATTCATAGCTTTATGTTGTTAATTGATGAAATATGAAAGTTTGATGTTGGGTTTATATGTTTTATCTTTGGATTTTTGATAATTTTGAGTCAAGTGGCCTAAATTGCAAAAATGTTATTTTGAGGGATAAAAATGTGAAATAAATGAAATGTATGGACTTGTATGAGAGCTATGAAAATTCAACTAAGCTTGTGTACAAGAAAATTATGTGTATTTTGTGATTTTGTGAATTAGGAACTAAAGTGTCAAAATGTAAATATGTGAGGGCTAGTTTGCAAAATACCATAATTGTGTGTATATAGATTGTTTTGAATGAATGTGTGATTGAATAAGTTAAATTTTAATTGATTTAGATCAGGAACTAAAGAATACGGAATTAGATCGGGGAAATTCGAAAGTCGTCGAATAACCGATTCCATCTATCCGAATCCCTACGAGGTAAGTCGATATACAATAAACATGTTTGAATTGAATTCTTATTATTCATTTGATATTGAATTGTGATGAATGAATGTCAAAGCTAAATATATGCTATCCGAGAAAGTATCGAAAAAGTTCTGACGTCTGAAAAGCCCCGTACAAACCTTAGGAATAGTTAGGATACATATGTCATGACATAGGATTTTTGATATCTGTTTTGCTTTACGACCATGTCTGGGACATTGGCATCGTATCTGACTTCATGTAAGACCCTATCTGGGACAGTGGCATCGATGTTTGATTACATGTAATACCATGTCTGGGACATTGGCATTATATATTTTCTCTGAGCTATCCGCGTATCCTTATGTTTCCAAATGGTTTAAACAGGCATTCCGAGAAAATAAATAACTTTGTGAAATTATATCAGATTCAAGTATGTTTACTTTGTATAGTCTATTTGAGAATGAAAGGTAAGTATTTGAATATGAGATTTGTGTTAGCATTGGTATACAAAGTATAAATGATTTGATGATACTTATTTGCTTTGAAGGATATATTTATTTGTATATGGCTTACTAAGCTTTTGAAAGCTTACTTTTTGTGTGTTTGCATTGTTTTATAAATATCGAAGCTACTGTGAGCTTGGGGATCGTCGAGGATCGTCACCATATCAAACCTTTTTTTGGTTAAAGTATGGCATGTATAGGCTAGAAGTTGTGGAATTATGTTTTGCGATGTACATATTTAGCCATGTGATATGGCTAGTTTGTGTTTAAACTTATAGTTGATAATGGTATATGACATGTGATGCTAATGTGAAAATTTTGGTATGTTTTGGTTGATCAAAAGAAATGGTAAATGTTCAGAAGTTTTGGTAAGTTTTGAGCATTTGATTGAATGATGTATTGATCGTATGTTTAGGTATGATTTTAGTTTAAGCTTTGGTATGAATTTATTTATGAATTGATATTTGAAATGATTGGTAATGTTGGAGTATGAATTATGTATGGTTTGGTATAAATATTGGCTGAAATGGTTGTGTATATATGCTTGATTTGGTGCTTGTAGCTTGACCCAAATTGGGGTGGCAAATTGGCTATTCAAATGGCCTATTTTTGTCGACACGGCCAGAGACACGGGCGTGTGTCTGTGTGTGACACATGGTCATGTTACACGGCCGTGTGTCCCCTAGGGAACCCTATGAATTAAAGTCAATATACCCTTCAGTTTTGACACGGCCTAGACACACGGGCGTGTCTACTGGTCGTGTGTGGCATACAGGCAGACACATGGGCGTGTGGTCGGCCGTGTGGCCAAGTCAGTAGCCTCCCTAATTTTCACACGGTCTGGCACACGGGTGTGTCTTGTGGTCGTGTGGATAAGTCAGTATGTGTGCCCTGTTTTTCCATGGCTTAGACACACGGGTTTGTCTAAGGCCGTGTGAGGTACACGGCCTATTCACATAGGCGTGTGACCTTTTAAAAGTTGAAAATTTTTCTAAGTTTCTGAAACATTTATATGTTATCAGATTGGTCCCAAATGCATGAATTAGGCTCTGTATGCTCGATTTAAGTTCTTATTGAATGTGAATGAATGACATTTACCGAAATGATAAGATTATTTGTTAATTATTGTTCTGAATGTTATTATAAGTCCGGTAATACCTCTTAACCTAGTCCGGCGATGGTTACAGGTTAGGGGGTTACAGTTTGAGAGCTTAATCGCGCAAAAGAACTAAATCGTATTAAGTGCAAAAGTCCTATTTTGATAGCTAAGGGTGTCAAATAACTAGAGAACCAAAATTGGGTGTCTTTAAAGGGAAAATAGACCCTAAAAAGAGTGCTTGGCCTGCCATGAGGACAAGAATGGTTAAAAAAGTCAAATTAGGTGGGTTTTGGTAGCTTATTTGACTAAAATAGAAATAAAATAAAAGAGAGATGATATCATCCCTTTTCACCATTTCTTATCCACCGAAAATTCAGCCATTTTTGGGCTTTGAAAGCTTGAAAATTTCAGCCACTTAATCTATCTACAAGTAAGTGATCTTGAGGGTTTTTCTTGATGATTTTTGTACTTTTAGAACCCTTGTAACATGAGCTTTCAAATGAGGGGACTATTTTTCAAAATGGTTGATAGTCTAGGGTTTTACCATGAGTGTGTTCATGTCGTTTTCTAAAATTTCATGTAAGAAAATGAACTATGGTAGTGTAATAAACAACTTTTGTGAAGTAGTTTTCATGAAAACCCTAACTAAGGACCATTTTGCATAAGTTGTAAAATAGGTGATAAATGTGTGAAATAATGAGAATTGTAGGCTACTTCTAGTATAAAAAGTAATCAGCTAGGCTTGGCTAGTGAGAAAATGTGATAAAAATAGATTTTCAAACCTAGGGGTAAAATGGTTATTTTGCGAAAGTTTAGGGGCAAAATGGTCATTTTTCCCAATTATAAATTGTTGAGTACCTAGATTAATAAAATGATTAAATGTGTGAATTTTCATCATTATAGATCGAGAATTACAAAATCCAGACCTAGACCGAGGAAAAGCGAAGCTAGTGGACTAAGTCAAAATAGTCGCTATATTTTGAATACTTAGGTAAGTTGTATGTTAATAATACAATTATATCCATATGATGTGTAATTGAATTGATATGGCCTAAATTGTCTTGATTTTGAATGCGAGATACATGTTAAGAAATTTACGTAATAAAGACTTTCGTTGAACATTTGGAATAGACTTGGATATTTGTACCGTGATAATGGGTGATATGTGTGCTAGTGTAAGACATGTCTGGGACATGCATCAGCCATAGCATAAGAGCCAGTGTAAGACTTGTTTGGGACATGCATCGGCCTCAAGATATTTAAGCCAGTGTAAGACATGTCTGGGACTTGCATTGGCATTGAGACTAGAGCTAGTGTAAGGCATGTCTGGGAAAGCATCAGCCTTGTGATATACAAGCTAGTGTAAGACCTGTCTAGGACATGGCGTCAACTTGTGTTGTGTCAGTGTAAGACCTGTCGGGACATTGCATCGACACCGACAAATGAGAGCTAGTGTAAGACCATTTCTGGGACATGGTGTCAGCATCTTAACCCATGTTAAGGTTATTAAGTATCCGGTAATATTCTAAATGGTTCAATAAAAGGTTTATCATTCCTATCGAAATGAGAAAAGTTATGATCATGTGATGAGTGGTACAGGTACCTAAATGAACTGTATGAGATATAGATTCAATGTATGCAATATGAGTTCTATTGGATGGTGAGGAGTAAGTTGTACTTACATTTAATTATGGTACTCATGAATAAATTATGAAAGGTTATGAGCATATTGCTTTATGATAAGTAGTTCTTGTTCATTTTTATGCAACTTACTGAGCTTTATGCTTACCCCGTTTCTTTCCATTTGCTTATCCATTTCGGGACCACAAAACCGAGTCATAACCGTCATACTTGATGCTTATTATATGTGAATATGAATGTGTGGAAGTTTCATACTTTAATTTGGTCAGTATATGTGAAATTTATTAGTAGGGACTTATGTGAGACAATTTAGAAATGTGCTAGGCAAATGCTAAAATGGCCTATTAATGTATGTGGGAAAGTGCTTGTACTTGCATGTCAAATTAGCCAAACTATAGGTAGTGGCCGGCCATGCTACAAATTATATAATCAAATGTGAATTTTCTATTAACTTTAATTAGCTAGATGCCATATTAGTATGGGTAATGTAATAAAATAAAGAAATGATAATTAAAGGAAGAAAATGGGTGAAAGAAACAAAATCTTCATCCATGTTTCTTCCTAGCAGATTCTAAAGAAAGAAAAGAGAACATATTTTGAATTACGTACAATGAGAAATTTGATTCAGTAGTGAAGAGTAGTCGATTTAGTCAAACAGTGAAACAAGATGAACTTTAAGAAAAATCTGGTATTGTTGGGCTAAACTAAAAATTTTGAAAATTTTATGGATAATAGATAAATGAGTCTTCATCAAGAAAAATTTACTGCAATTGATTTGGAGTTTCGTAGCTCAGTTATAAAAACTTTAGTATTTGTTGCTCGGAAGTCACTTATAGGAAATTGTAATTATATTGTAAACATTAATAAAATTTTGCTAATGAATTATTTATTGATTTTTTTATAAAGCTTACTATAATCTATATGTGTGAAAGTCTAATCTATATGTATTATATTCTGAAAGTAATACTTGAATAGTCGATTAATGACTAGTTTAAAATTTGTTGAACTTAAGCTCAAGAGCATAGGGGGGAAATTTCAGATAAGGGAAAGGAAAAAGTAATCGAATAGCCGTTGAAGTCGTTCGACAATGTCCGAGGTAAGTTTTCGAGTAGTGGAACTTAGATTATGATTCTATTAGATCATGTTATATAGCGAATCAAAACCATGCTCTTTGTATGTGGTTATTGAGCCGAAAATGGTAATGGTAGATAAGTGCCTTGTGTCTGAGTTCTAGTAATGAAAACGAAATAAAGATGTGTTATGATTTGTGGACATATGTGCATGATTATTCGGATGATAACCGGACTAAGATCCGAAGGCATTCGTGCGAGTTGCTATATCCGGGCTATGTCCCGAAGGCATTTATGCTAGTGATTATATCCGGGCTAAGACCCGAAGGCATTTGTGCGAGTTGTTATATCCTGCTAAATCCCGAAGATACTTGAGTTTGGAAGTGAGCGATCTTGCTGTAATAATTTCAATTAATACGCTCATAAAATCCAAACGATAAGGTATGTTTCATATATGCATCGGAAAGGTTGATTCCTTTTAAATAGTATTCGCTCAATTGATTAACGAACTTCCAACCTTTAGTTAGGTTTGATACCTTGTGTATGAATATGTTGATTGAAGCATGAAGTAAGTATGATTATGAGAATGTGCATATATGAAGTTATTCATTTAGCCATATGAATGTTATACTTTAGTCAAAACTAATTTCATTACTCAAACTTACTAAGCATTAAATGCTTATTCCGTTGCTTTGATTCTCTGTTTTATAGATTTTGCTTGTCAGCTATCAGACTCGGGATTGTCAAAGTCGAAGTCGTCCACACTATCGAAGCCCTTTTGGTGCTCTTTTAGTTGAACTCTGATAATGGCATGTATAGGACTACCCTTTGTTGTTAATCAAGTACCTTTTGGTAATGTATATATTCGGATAGCCATGCGAAAATGGCTTACATATATTTTGAGCATAGCATTCTAATCATTTTGTATATTGTTCATTGAGTGGTATGGAAAAGCTTGGTAACGATTAGCCATTGGAATGGTTAATCACGATCATTTTGGTGCTATGTATGTCAATGGCTAGTTGAATCATGGAAACTATGAAATAGGTGAAATTTACCTTAAAATTGACATTGACAAAGTGAGATGATGTGAGTTTGCAAATTCACTAAAAATATTAGGAATGTAATTAAATAATGAATAAATTATGTAATCGAACCTTGATGAGTCTATTTTCATATGGAAGAACCGAAATGACCATATGAGCCTTACTTTATGAGATGTTTAAGTTTTCATGAAAGCAGGCGCGAAGCAGTTCTTGGATCCCCTGTTCTGAATTTGGAAATTTACCATAAATTAACCAGAAATAATTAGAGGTCATGCCTTATAAAGATTCCTTTTTGAGTCTAGTTTCATTAGAAAGAAACGGAATATGTATTGAAGCCCTGTACAGGGAGATATCTAAGTCGTAATGCATGAAGGTCAGAGTAGTCGAACCCTGAAACATGGGAGACTTTAACTAATAAACTGTAATAATTGGCCCGACCACAAATTCTAGAAAAATTATGTAGATGGATATATGAGTCTAGTTTTAGGGAAAATTTACGGAATCATTTTTTGACTTTTGGAACTCGAGATATGATTTTTAAGGTGTGATACTTGCATTAGCCACTTGCACGAAATTTTAAAATGAACTGTAAATAAATGAATTAAGTCCGTTAACATCTCGTGTTCGACTTGACAGCGGTCTCGGTGCAGGCGTTACAATTTTATTGGTATCAGAGCTACGGTTTAGTCGATTCTAGGACTACCGTAATACGTTTGGGTCTAGCTATACATGCCATTATGTGTTTATTTGATAGTGTGGTGATTTCTGACAGTTAAAAATGTGTTTGTTTATAGTAATGGATCCCGATCCCAACCGAGCTGTAGCTGATGATCTTGAGAGTGTAGCGCCTACTCCCGCACAAGGGACAGCGTCGGTGGACTCTCAACCTATTGCTAGTAATCAGAATGACGAAGCTAGACAAGCTTTTTATAGCATAATGAATGACTGGTTCAATCAGTACATTCGAACTAATACGGCTGTTCCACAACCCCCACTCCCGAATAATACAACCCCTGCACCTGTGATACCTCTGGTAACTGACCAGATAAGATTAAATAAGCCCCCAGTTGATAGAATCCAAAAACACGGGGCTACTAAATTTAAGGCTACAGACAGCGATGATGCCGAACAAGCTGAATTTTGGTTGGACAATACTATTCGGGTACTTGATGAACTATCTTGCACACCCGATGAATGCCTAAAGTGTACGATCTCCTTGCTACGTGATCTGCCTACTATTGGTGGAATACGTTGATTTACATTGTGCCCAGAGAGCAAGTAACTTGGGAGTTTTTCCAAACCGAGTTTGAAAAAAGTATATCACCGAGATTCATTGATCAAAAGCGAAAATAATTTCTTGAACTTAAACAAGGTTCCATGTCGGTTCTTCGATTATGAGCGAAAGTTTGTAAGGCTTAGCCGATGCGCGAGAATGCATTTCTTGAAGTGTGATGTGTAAATGTTTGAAGACGAATTTGAACGATGATATAAAGTCGTATGTTGGCATTTTAGAAATCGAGAGAATTTGTGGTACTTGTCGAGCGAGCTTGTAAAGTCAAGAGCTCGATGAGGAGAAAAGAAAAGGCGATATGGGAGCAAAGGAGTTTCGTAAGAGATCTTGAAAAGCCCTTTCAGATCATCGAAGAAATTTAGAAGACTTAGGCGGTCTAGAGACACTTCGGGTTTTCTAGACGAGATTGCGATCGACCCCACAGAGTACACGACTCACGTTGGTCACCGATGTTGGAAATGATCGTCGAGACGAGCGAGTGCCGATGATTGTGGTAAATGGAATTCGGGGAGTTGTAGATTCCATGACCGCTCTCATTATAAGTCTTGAATCACCGACCATTTTATCGAGGATTGCCCGAGACCGTATCGAACAAAATGTAAATCAAAGTGGGAAACCAGGTGCTACTACTGCCCGGGGTAGACCATCTAGAAACACGGGCTATGCTAGTGGCGGTCAGAGAGGATCTAGAGATGCTACAACCAGATCTGAGGCTCATGCTCCTGCTAGAGCTTATGCTATACGCGCATGCGAGGATGCTTCCTCGTCAGATGTTATTACCGGTACTTTTACTCTCTTTGATACTAATGTGATTGCTTTGATTGACTCTGGTTCTACTCATTTTTATATATGTGAAACCTTAGCATCCAGTAAGACTTTACTTGTTGAGTCTACTGAGTTCGTAATTCGAGTGTCGAATTCCTTGGGTCGTTATGTACTTGTTGACAAAGTGTGTAAGAAATTTCCCCTAGTAATCCGAGGTTCCTATTTTCTGGTCGATTTGATGCTTTTACCGTTTGATGAATTTGATGTTATCCTCGGTATGGATTGGTTGACCGTACATGATGCAATTGTAAATTGCAAAAGAAAAACCATTGATTTGAGGTGTGTAAATAACGAGATAATCCAAGTTGAGTCTACTGACTTGAATGGGTTGCCAGCTATAATATCATCGATGTTGGCTCAGAAATATGTAAGAAAGGGGTGTGAAGCATACCTTGCGTATGTACTTGATGACAAAGAGTTAGAAAAGAAGCTGAATCTGCTTGGTGGTTTGTGAATATCTGGAGGTTTTCCCAAGAATTACTGGGTTTACCACTGCTCGGAGGTGGAGTTTGGTATTGAGCTTGTACACGGACTACACCGATTTCGATAGCTCCGTGTCGTATGGCACCAACCGAGTTAAAAGAGTTGAAAGCTTCGGTTGCAAGAGTTGACGGATAGAGGTTTCGCTCGACCAAGTTTTTCACCTTAGGGTGCACCAGATTGTTTGTGAAAAGAAGGACGGAACCATGAGGTTGTGCATCGACTATCGTCGGTGAATAAAGTGACAATAAAGAATAAATATCCGTTACAGCGTATTGATGATTTGTTTGATCAACTAAAGGGAGCCTCGGTGTTTTCAAAGATAGCTTTGAGATCGGGTTATTATCGATTCTTGAATTCGAGATTCGGATATAACCAAACCGCTTTCGAGCGAGATATGGTCACTCGAGTTCTTAGTGATGCCGTTTGGGGTCACTAATGCCCTGCGGTATTTATGGATTTGATGAATCGGATCTTCAGACCGTATTTGGATCGGTTTGTAGTTGTGTTTATCGATGATATTTTGGTTTATTCGAGAAATGAAACCGATCATCTTGAACACAGGACTAGTGTTGCAAATTTTACGGGATAAGCGGTTATATGCTAAGTTCATGAAGTGTGAGTTCGGTTAAGAGGTTAGCTTCTTGGGTCATGTGGTATCTGCAATCGGGTATTCGAGTTGATCCGAGCAAAATTTCAGCCATACTTAACTGGAAGCCTCCAAGAAATATTACTGAGATTCGGAGTTTTTTGGGACTTGTCGGTTACTACAGACGGTTCGTAAAGGATTTCTCGATGATAGCCACACCAATAACGAAACTACTTCAGAAAGATGTTAAGTTTGAATGGACAGAAAAGTGTCAGAAATGTTTCGATCAACTGAAAACTTATCTGACTGAAGCTCCAGTACTAGTGCAGCCTGAATCGGGCAAGGAGTTTGTCATTTACAGTGATGCATCCTTACTTGGGTTGGGTTGTGTATTGATGCAAGAAGGTCGAGTTGTAGCTTATGCGTCGAGAGAATTGAAGCCACATGAAAAAAATTATCCAACGCATGATCTCGAACTAGCTGCCATCGTATTCGCTTTGAAAATATGGCGACATTACTTATTTGGTGAGAAGTGTCATGTATATTCGGATCACAAAAGTCTCAAATATTTGATGACTCAAAGAGACTTGAATCTGCGACAAAGACGTTGGCTCGAGTTGTTAAAAGATTATGAGCTTGTCATTGACTATCACCCGGGAAAGGCTAATGTGGTTGCGGATGCTTTAAGTCGTAAATCACTGTTTGCTTTACGAGCGACGAATGTACACCTATCTGTTCTATCCAACAATGTGTTAGTAGCAGAATTAAAGGCCAAACCATTGTTGATTCACCAAATTCGTGAAGCTCAGAAAGTCGATGATGAATTGGTTGCAAAATGGGCTGAATGCGTTTTGAATATGGAATCGGGGTTTCAAATTGATGATGACGATTGTTTGAGGTTCAGAGGTCGTTTGTGTGTTCCATGAAATTCAGAACTTATTTCGATAATTCTGAACGAAGCTCATGGTAGCCGAATGTCAATTCACCCGGGGAGTACGAAAATGTACAACGATCTGAGACGTCAGTTTAGGTGGCATGGTATGAAACGAGACATTTTCAATTTTGTTTCGAGGTGTTTAATATGTCAACAAGTGAAAGCGGAACATCAAGTACCTACAGGTTTACTTCAGCCGATCATGATACCTGAATGGAAATGGGATCGAGTCACGAAAGATTTTGTATCTGGGTTGCCATTGTCGGCAAGTAAGAAAGATGCAATTTGGGTTGTCATTGATAGACTGACTAAGTCGGCTCACTTTATCCCTGTACGTACGGATTTTTCATTGGATAAACTAGCTGAATTGTATATTTCTCAGATTGTAAGATTACACGGGGTACCTATTTCTATTGTGTCGGATAGAGATCCGAGGTTCACCTCGCGATTTTGGAAGAAATTGCAAGAAGCTTTGGGTACCAAGTTGCATTTTAGCACCGCTTTTCATCCACAAATTGATGGTCAATCTTAGCGGATAATTCAGATACTTGAGGATATGTTGAGATGTTGCATCCTTGAGTTTAGTGGTTCATGGGGCGGTATTTACCTTTGATTGAATTCGCCACAACAATAGTTTTCAATCAAGCATTAAGATGGCACCTTACGAGGTTGTATGGCCGTAAATGCCGTATACATTGTTGTTTTGGACCGAACTCGGTGAGAGTAAAATTTTCGAGTTGATTTGATTAAAGATCTTTGAATGAAAGTAAAAATAATTCGTGAAAGTCTGAAGGCGACATCGGATCGTCAGAAGTCGTATGCGGATTTAAAACGAAGAGATATTGAGTATCAGGTGGGAGACAAAGTGTTTCTTAAGGTTTCACCTTGGAAAAAGATACTCAGATTTGGCCGTAAGGGCAAACTGAGTCCGAGGTTCATTGGGCCGTATGAAATCTCCGAACGAGTTGGTCCAGTTGCATATAGGTTGCTTTTACCCCCTGAACTTGAAAGGATTCACAACGTTTTTCATGTTTCGATGCTTCGACGTTACAGAAGAAGCTACTTGGGAAACCGAGAACTCTATGAAAGAACGATACCCAAACCTATTTACCGGTAAGATTTTCGGGGACAAAAATTTCTTAAGTGGGGGAGAGTTGTGACAGCCCTAATGTGACCCTAGTCGGAAAGTGGTTTCGGGACCACAAAACCGAGTCATAACCGTCATACTTGATGCTTATTATATGTTAATATGAATGTGTGGAAGTTTCATACTTTAAATTGGTCAGTATATGTGAAATTTATTAGTAGGGACTTATGTGAGACAATTTAGAAATGTACTAGGCAAATGCTAAAGTGGCCTATTAATGTTTGTGGGAAAGTGCTTGTACTTGCATGTCAAATTAGCCAAACTATAGGTAGTGGCCGGCCATGCTACAAATTATATAATCAAATGTGAATTTTCTATTAACTTTAATTAGCTAGATGCCATATTAGTATGGGTGATGTAATAAAATAAAGAAATGATAATTAAAGAAAGAAAATGGGTGAAAGAAACAAAGTCTTCATCCATGTTTCTTCCTAGCCAATTCTAAAGAAAGAAAAGAGAACATATTTTGAATTACGTACAATGAGAAATTTGATTCAGTAGTGAAGAGTAGTCGGTTTAGTCAAGCAGTGAAACAAGATGAACTTTAAGAAAAATCTGGTATTGTTGGGCTAAACTAAAAATTTTGAAAATTTTATGGATAATAGATAAATGAGTCTTCATCAAGAAAAATTTACTGACAATTGATTTGGAGTTTCGTAGCTCGATTATAAAAACTTTAGTGACTATTGCTCGGAAGTCACTTATAGGAAATTGTAATTATATTGTAAACATTAATGAAAATTTTGCTAATGAATTATTTATTGATTTTTTTTTATAAAGCTTACTATAATCTATATGTGTGAAAGTCTAATCTATATGTATTATATTCTGAAAGTAATACTTGAATAGTCGATTAATGACTAGTTTAAAATTTGTTGAACTTAAGCTCAAGAGCATAGGGGGCAATTTCAAATAAGGGAAAGGAAAAAGTAATCGAATAGCTGTTGAAGTCGTTCGACAACGTCCGAGGTAAGTTTTCGAGTAGTGGAACTTAGATTATGATTCTATTAGATCATGTTATATAGCGAATCAAAACCATGCTCTTTGTATGTGGTTATTGAGCCGAAAATGGTAATGGTAGATAAGTGCCTTGTGTCTGAGTTCTAGTAATGAAAACAAAATAAAGATGTGTTATGATTTGTGGACATATGTGCATGATTATTCGGATGATAACCGGACTAAGATCCGAAGGCATTCGTGCGAGTTGCTATATCCAGGCTATGTCCCGAAGGCATTTATGCTAGTGATTATATCCGGGCTAAGACTCGAAGGCATTTGTGCGAGTTGCTATATCCAGGCTAAGACCCGAAGGCATTTGTGCGAGTTGTTATATCCGGCTAGATCCCGAAGATACTTGAGTTTGGAAGTGAACGATCTTGCTGTAATAATTTCAATTAATACGCTCATAAAATCCAAACGATAAGGTATGTTTCGTATATGCATCGGAAAGGTTGATTCCTTTTAAATAGTATTCGCTCAATTGATTAACGAACTTTCGACCTTTAGTTAGGTTTGATACCTTGTGTATGAATATGTTGATTGAAGCATGAAGTAAGTATCATTATGAGAATGTGCATATATGAAGTTATTCATTTAGCCATATGAATGTTATACTTTAGTCAAAACTAATTTCATTACTCAAACTTACTAAGCATTAAATGCTTATTCCGTTGCTTTGATTCTCTGTTTTATAGATTTTGCTCGTCAGCTATCGGACTCGGGATTGTCAAAGTCGAAGTCGTCCACACTATCGAAGCCCTTTTGGTACTCTTTTAGCTGAACTCTGATAATGGCATGTATAGGACTACCCTTTGTTGTTAATCAAGTACCTTTTGGTAATGTATATATTCGGATAGCCATGCGAAAATGGCTTACATATATTTTGAGCATAGCATTCTAATCATTTTGTATATTGTTCATTGAGTGGTATGGAAATTCTTGGTAACGATTAGCCATTGGAATGGTTAATCACGATCATTTTGGTGCTATGTATGTCAATGGCTAGTTGAATCATGGAAACTATGAAATAGGTGAAATTTACCTTAAAATTGACACTGACAGCAGCAGTGATGTGAGTTTGAAAATTCACTAAAAATAGTAGGAATGTAATTAAATAATGAATAAATTATGTAATCAAACCTTGATGAGTCTATTTTCATATGGAAGAAGCAAAACGACCATATGAGCCGTACTTTATGAGATGTTTAAGTTTTCATGAAACAGGGCCAGAACAGTTACTGGATCCCCTGTTCTGACTTTGGAAATTTACCATAAATTAACCAGAAATAATTAGAGGTCATGCCTTATATGTACAGATTCCTTTTTGAGTCTAGTTTCATTAGAAACAAACAGCATATGTATTGAAGCCCTGTACAGGGAGATATCTAAGTTGTAATGCATTAAGGTCAGAGTAGTCGAACCCTGAAACAGGGGAGACTTTAACCAATAAACTATACTAATTGGCCCGACCAAAAATTCTAGAAAAAATCTCTAGATGGATATATGAGTCTAGTTTCAGGGAAAATTTACGGAATCAGTTTTCGAGTTTTGGAACTCGAGATATGATTTTTAAGGTGACAGTGACGCAATTAGCCAGCTTGCCTAGAAATTTTAAAATGAACTGTATAAATAAATGAATTAAGTCCGTTAACATCTCGTGTTCGACTCCGGCAACGGTCTCGGGTACGGGGCGTTACATCCTCCTTTCTAATCAACAGCACGATGGAGCAAACAAAGTGATGCTGACCTATTTAGCAACTCTAAGCATTAGAGTACATACTTATTTAAACAAAATGTCATGGAAATTAACTCATGTTTGGTTTCAAAAATCCCTAAGGGCATTAAAAATATACTTACTATATTTCAAAAATCCATAAAAATAGAGTATAGGACATTCCATTTTTTAGAAATCAATTTGCAAGCAACATAGCCTAAGCTAACTTTACCTAATCCATTGTGACCTTTTCTAGGTATATCGAAAAAAATTTTAAGCTTATCATCGAACATCATAAAGAAAAAACTGTACTTCTTATAGACAAAGCAGTATTTCAATAGTTATTATACCATGGAAAAATATCTTATATACCAAAATGAACATACAAAATGCAACCTAGTTGCACAATACACCCCCAAACCTAAGGTATGCATTGTCTTCAATGCATGTAAAATCATGAACAGTATATAACAAGCATGACTATGCACACAAACATGAAAAAAAATTGCAATGCATGAGAGAAAAACAAAACTTAACTTCCTTAGACTGGAATGTTGGCACTTCATTCAATTCTTTGTAGTAGACTTTCGAGCATTGACTTTGTATCGCATCTTCTTTTTTCGTAGGTCAACTTCCTTATATTCTTTGTTGGTTTCCTTTAGTTCATCAATCAACTGATCAATTGCTTGATCCTGTGTAGTCATGGAGATGGGTGAAGATGCCAATTCATGAGTTTTACCTTTTTTAGTGGTAGTATTTGGTATAGTGGTAGGGACATTTTTTTCTTCCTTCCCTTCTTCTACTTCTTTTTCTAGTTTCGCATAGTTGACTTTTCTAACTTCTCCTCAACAACGTTTCCTTTATTTGCAGTGACTCCTTCAATCGTAAGGTTAGTTTTGGCAGTGAGAGGAACTGGCTCTTTTTCGCACTACTTAGACAAGAACAAAGTAGCTGGGAAAGTAGGAAATTTTGGCATGAGTCTCGAAAATTTTTCCGGAGGGACCTTCTTAATGCCAAATCCTTGTCTTTCACATACGACTAGTACCGAGCTTGACGTTTGTTGCTTTGTTCCAAATCTTCTATCATCTGGTATTTTTACACCTCAAAAAGAGACAACCTCTGTTCTAACTGTTTCAGAGAAGTCAAGATTTTCTAGCCATGAGAGGTGACAAATGTTACTGTGGGAATACGTGTGGTATGGGAAGCTTGATTATGTTGGGATGTTGTGAAAAACTACATTCCTAGTAGCTTGGCAAAAATTGCTCGTGTTATCCCACCTTTATTGGGGGTAACATCCTCAGCATCAACTAAAGGCACATTTGCCATCTTATATAGGGAAGAAATAAGGGAAGGAAAATTCAAACTCCCATTATTCTTATCAGCACACCTATGGACCTCTTGGAAGATAAACTTCCCTACATTTATTTGTCTTCCTTGTAGAATAGAATGAAATAGCAACATTCTTTCTTTCAAAACAGTCATGTTATGCGTAGACGTCATAAGATGACTCCTTAAAAAGAGGTACCACACCTTTCCAATTAGTTTTAATGCAGCTCTTTCAACCATGTAACACTCCTAGCTTGAAATAATCCATTACGTTGCTTCAACACATAAATCCTCTAATACTTTTGCCAACCCCTCCGGTGTAACATTCTCAACAAATTCAAAATGCTCATCTCTAACCTCCTCTGTGCTAAACTGGGCATTAGTATGGTCTTCGTCGAATGTTATAGATTTACCCTGCACATAAATGAAGGGAGAATGGAGGGAATTTATATGAGCATAAAACTCTCATACCACTTTACCCACAACATCTCCTGGATGTAAACAAAATTTGCTCTAGTTGTGCTTTTCTACAATCGAGGATACCGATTCGTTGTACCCCATATGGGGTTCATCCTTCAATAAAAATTCTTGTTCAAAAAAAATGGCCATTTTAGAATATTAGTTGAATACCTTGTTGTTACAGCAGCGTTGAAGAATATGTTTGGTTGCAGGGCGCCAGCGTGAGAAGATTCTGTTGTTTTAGAAGTACTCCTTACACTAGCCATAAAGAGAAGTTTAGGGAAACAAAAAGGAACATAATGGAGTAAACAACAAATAGCAGAGAGATTGAAGATAAGAGAACCGTAAAAATGTGAGTTGAAGAAAATAAAAAGGGATAAGGATGACAGTTTTTAAGGAATGGGAAACGTGAAGGAGAAGGGTTATGACATGGAAGAAAAGTTAAAAACAGAAAATACTTTTGGGGGAAAAATGAAATAACCGAGCCCTACATTGTGGGTTTTATATTTAGGTTTCCCAATATTCACTAAATGCAACTGGCTAAAAATCTTTCCTTTGGAATTTTCTAACCGATCAACTCTTTTATTAACACCTCATCATTTATTTTGTCATAACATAACGTTTCTTTGTAATGCTACAGCAATCTGCTTCTCTATATACATTAACAAATCCTACTTTTTATTTTTATTTTGCTCATGTTTATAATAATAAAGATAGAAATGAAATTGTATTAAAAATAAAGAGAATAAAAATAAAAATAGCAATGGGAAATAAAACAGAAAAAACTAATTGAAAAAAATTCAAACATCATGAAGGCTAACATTTTACTTGTCACGCTCTATAGGAGCACCCTAGTAATGCTTCAAGCATTGTCTATTAACCTTGAATGTAGCCCCTGTTCTTAGGTCTTTTACAACAACAACACCATGTGAATACACTTGAATTACTTCAAAAGGTCCTAACCATCGATATTTTAACTTACCAGGAAATAATTTGAGCCTGGAATTAAACAATAATACTTTTTGTCCATGTTCAAATTGCCTTGGTAAAATCCTGGCATCATACCATTGCTTGGTCTTTTCTTTATACAAACAAGCATTCTTATATACTTGGGTTCAAAACTCTTCTGTCTCATTCAATTCTGGCAATCTCTTCTTGCCAGCAATAGCCCAATCCATGTTCAGCTTCTTAATTGCCTAAAGCACTTTATGCTCAACTTCAATAGGTAAATGACATGACTTACCCTAAACAACTTTAAAAGGTGACATACAAAGCGGTGTTTTAATTGTAGTTTGGTGTGTCCATAGAGCATAATCCAATCTAGTAGACCAGTCTTTTCGAGATGGACTCACCACTTCTTCCAGGATTTTGTTCAGTTTCTCTATTAGAAATTTTAGCTTGGCCATTCATCTTAGGGTGATATGTCGTGGCAATTCTATGTTTCACCCCATACTTGCGCAAGGCATTGGCCATTAGTTTGCAATCAAAATGGGATCCTTCATCACTGATAATGGCTCTCGGTATACCGAATCATGTGAAAATATTCTTATGCAAAAATTTGAATATCGACTTAGCATCATTAGAGGCTAGGGCTACTGTTTCTACTCACTTAGAAACATAGTCTATTGCTAAAAGTATGTATAGCTTTCCCATGGATGGAGGAAACGGACCCATAAAGTCTATTCCCCATACATCAAACAGTTCAATCTCCAATATTCTTTGTAACGGAATTTCCTGTCTCCTAGACACATTTCCTGTTCTTTAACAACGGTCATACGACCTATAAAATTCATGAGAATCTTTAAATAAATTTGGCCAATAGAATCCCGACTGAAGTACCCTGGTAGCTATTTTCATCCCTCCAAAATGTCCTCCATATAGGGCTGAGTGACAATGTTGTAAGACATTATGCATCTCATTGTTAGGGATGCACTTCTGAATTATTTGATCTGCACAATTCTTGAATAGCAATGGTTCATCCCAATAGTACTATTTGGCATCATGAAGAAATTTTCGTTTTTATTGAACATTGAAGTGAGGTGGCATTATACCACTTACTAAGAAGTTTACTATGTCTGTGTACCAAGGTAATACCTTGGAAATGAGCAATTGTCCATCTAGGAATTCTTCATTAATATATTTCTTGCTTTCATCTTCATTCCTCGATTCTATTCTTGAAAAATTGTCAGTCATTTGATTTTTGGTTTCCTTCCGATTTTTAACTTCCAAATCAAACTATTGTAACAAAGTATCCACATAATCAATCTAAGCTTGGAATTTTTTTTCGTACCGAGTACTTTGATAGCCGAGTGATCTCTGTAGACTATGACCTTTGTTCCTACTAAATAAGAACAAAATTTGTCAAATACAAAGACCACTGCCAGTAATTACTTCTCCGTACTGGTATAACTAAGCTAAGTCTCTGTCAACATCCTACTAGTATGTATTACCTTGTTTCTCCTTTGATCCAAAATTGCTTCCACTGCATAATCACTGGTGTTACACATGAGTTTAAAGGGCAACAATGTCCATTCCAGAGCAACCACAATAGGTGCTGCTACAAGTCGCTTCTTGAGTGCCTCGAAAGCCTGCAAATATCGATCATCAAAATTAAAAGGTTTATTTTGTTCAAATAAAGTACACAAGGGTTTAGAGATTTTTGAAAATTCTTTGATAAATCTTCTGTAAAATCCTGCATGTCCTAAAAAAATCTAATACCTTTAACACTAGCGGGCGCTGGCAATTTTTCAATCACCTCTGTTTTTTCTTTGTCCATTTCAATTTCTCATTGTGACATCCTATGTCCAAGGATAATACCTTCACGGTCTATGAAATGACATTTCTCCCAGTTTAATACTAGATTCATTTCTTTACAATGACAAACTATCTCCAAATTTCTTAAGAAATCTTCAAAATCGTTTTCAAACACAGAGAAGTAATCCATAAAACTTCAAGGAAATTTTCCACCATGTCTGAGAATATGGCCATCATTCAGCGCTGGAAAGTTGTCGAGGCATTACATAACTCGAACTGCATCCGCCTGAATACGAAAGTGCCATATGTATAAGTGAAAGTTCTCTTCTCTTGATCTTCAGGTGCTATGGAAATCTAATTATATCCTGAATAACCATCTAGGAAATAATTAAAGGCCTTATTAGCTAATTTTTCCAACATTTTATTGATGAATGGCAGAGGAAAATGATCATTCCTAGTTGCCTTGTTAAGATTGCAATGGTCCATACACACTCTCCTTCCTGTAACAGTACAGGTTGGTATGAGCTCATTGTTTTCATCACTTACTACCGTGACACCCCTTTCTTGGGTACACATTGCACAAGACTTACCCACGAGCTGTCAGAAATTGCGTAAATAATGCCAACATCAAACCACTTGATAATTTCTTTCTTGAAAACTTCCTTCATAATTAGATTCAGTCGTCTCTATTGTTCAATGGATTTCCTATGACAATCTTCCAATAAAAATTTTGTGCATACAAAATGTAGGGCTATTTCCCTTTATATCGGCAAGAGTCTAACCTAATGCTACTTTAGATTGCCATAACACTTCTAAAACCCTGTCCTCTTATTCAAGTGTTAGCTTAGTAGAAATTATGACTGGAAAAGTACTATTATTTCCTAAATACGCATATTTCAAATGTTGTGGCAGAGGCTTTAACTCTAGAACGAGAGATTCTTCTACAGATGGTTTAGGAGGCTTAAAAAATCGTTCTAATAAATTTAGGGATTCAAATTTCTTCCCTGGCATATCTATTATCTGCTAGGCTTCCATAAATTTACCAAGCTGTTCAAGACTTACTGTGTCACATTGCTCTATCAAATCGTCTTCACTGTCAAAATTGCCATAGCAAAATTTTATGAATTTGTCCACTGTTGCTTCTATCAAGCCAATGGTGTGACATTCCTTATTCTTATACGCGTATTTTAACGCATTAAACACATTAAAAGTAACCTGCAGATCATTCACTCTTATGGTTAGCTCACCTTTTTGTACATCTATTAGGGTTCTGCCAGTAGCAAGAAATGATATTCTAAAAATAATTGGTACATCATGTTCAGCTTCACATTCTAAAATAAGTAAATCTATAGGAAAGATAAATTTATCCACCCTTACCAATACATCTTTAATTTTACCTTCTAGATGGGCATAAGATCGGTTAGCCAATTGCAAAGTTACTATGATAGGTCTCGCTTTTTTAATTCCTAGCTTCCTGAAAATAGACATAGGTATTAGATTTATATTTACTCCTAAATCACATAATGTTTTCCCTACATAATGATTTCTAATTGAACATGGGATAGTAAAACTCCCTGGGTCCTTTAACTTTGGAGGAAGCTTATTCATCAACATTGTTGTGCACCCTTCGATGAGAGCAACAGTCTCAAATTCTCCTAACCTACGTTTCTTCAATAGTATAGCTTTCATGAATTTCACGTAATTGGGAATTTTCTCCAAAGCTTCGACTAGCGGTATGCTAAAATGGAGTTACTTCAAAACCTCTAAAAATCTTTTAAACTGAGCATCTTGTTTAGAATTATGGAATCGTTGTGGAAAAGCAAGAGGTGGTCTCCCTTCAGGTTGCTGATATTGTTTTGTTGTGGCATTCTTATTGACAACATGATCTGATTCTACTACAGCATTCTGCTGTTTACCCTTTTCAGGTGTTGTCTACCGTTCAGTAGGTTCTAAAATCTTTTCCTGATTGGGGCTAGATTTGTTTTCTTTTGCTGTGGTATCTTGAACAACTTTATCTAACTAAGACCCACTTCTAAGAGTGATTGCTTTGCAATGCTCCTTACCTTATGTTCTTGAATTCTTGGTATCACTCGACAATGCTCCTTATGGCATCGAATTTAGAGCATTCGCTATTTGCCCCACTTGATTTTCAAGCGCTTAAAGAGATGTAGCCTGACTTTGAATTATAGCATCATTCTTGGCCATATATTCCTTTAACAAAACTTCAATAAAAATAGGAGATGATGCTTGACCATATTGGGTATTTTGCCTTGGCATAGGTTGAACATAACTAGGCGATGCATTGTTGACATTCTGTCTTGCAGTATTGTTTAAGTTTCTTGCACCTAGATTACCCAAATTAAAATTTGGGTATTGCTTCCACCCTAAATTGTAGGTGTTAGAATATGGATTGCTATTTCAATTGGAATTACCCATATGGTATACTGACGTTGGGATTGAAGGGCATTTGTCAAACACATGACTTTTCCTGCAATTAACACATGACAACTCTATTGATTTCATTTTACGGGCTAGAGTTGGACTTTTCATGGTTTTAATCATATTAGCTAGAGAAGATACCTGGGTCGTTAACAAAGTGATTGTATCAAGCTCAATGGTACTGGCAGCTCTCTTACCCGTCCTAACTTTCATGGTCGAATACTGATAATCGTTGTTGGAAATCTTTTCCAAGATCTCGTATGCTTTGTTATAAGTTTTGTCCAACAAAGTACCATTAACAGACGCATCAACTACCATCCTTGTGTGCGCATTCAACCTGTTGTAAAACATCTCTATTTGAGTCCAGTATTGGAATTTATGCATCCGACATTTCCGAGTGAACTTATTAAATCGTTTCCAAGCTTCATATAGCATCTCATCCTCCATCTATAGAAAAAACGTAATATCGTTTCTCAACTTGGCATTCATAGTAGGCAGGTTATATCGTAGTAAGAATCTCTAGCAAAGATAATTCCATGATGTTACTGTTCCCAACGGCAAAGTATTCAGCCATGCTCTCGTACGATCTCTTAAAGAATATGGAAACAGCTTAAGCCTTAAGGCGTCTTTAGGAATACCCTTCTGTTTGAATTAATTACATACTTCTAGAAAGAGTATTAAATGTAATCTCAGATCTTCAATGGGTAGTCCACTGAACTATTTTACTATTTGTAACATCTAAAACATTATTGGTTTCAACTCAATTGCTGAGCTTGTATGGTTGGTCTGATTATCCCTGGATTCAAATCATTCAACATTGGAATAGTATGCTCTCTAATTGGCCTATCTCATTCATCCACCACACATCTAATAGGAGGATTTTCATTGTGATCATTTGGATTACCATTAAGATCATTCCTATTTACAAATATTTTCCTCAATTCTTTTCTCGTTCTTTATAAGGTTCTGTCAATCTCCGGATAAAAAAGGTATTCAGTGTTAGCAGGAATGCCTATTCTCATGCATTGATGGCAAACCTGTAAAAAGTAGATACACTAAATTAAATAAAACTACTAAGTAAAATAACCAAACCAAATTTTACCAAATTGTCGATCCCCAACAACGACGCTAAAAACTTGTCGCATGTAAAATGATATGCAATTTTGTAAAAATATACATGTCGGTTCATGTAATAAAGTGATGAGTTAGTATCATTTTCATGAGGATCAGATTGAGGTACAAAAGTGGTCAAGTTATTATAATTTGGTTAATGTTATGGCAAAATTGATGAATAAGATGCTATGGTAAACTAAGGTAAGTATGCACTGATAATTCAAAGAAATGATGACGTACGCGATAGATAGAATTGATGAGTAAATTGGAAATGATATGGCAAAAGTAAAAGTCAAAATGCAAGGGAAATAATAAGAGTGATTATCTGAATAGAATGTAAACAAAGAAATAAGCAACTAAATATGCTATGACAAAGATACTACGACAAATAATAAGGATAGAGTGATGTCGATTCAGAAGGTCAGGATTACCCAGAATCGACCCTGACTGTGAATAATGCCCTGGCAAAATCGTATCTACTTTACTGCATAGAAGAGTTTTAAAATGGCCTGCCTCTGGTGAGGTGTCTATAGGCTTTTTAGGTATCTCACATGGGTTCCCCTTGTATGATTGAGACTCCATGTCTAAAGTCGACTACAAGTATCTATCAATACTTGCTCATTTCATTTAATTTTAATCCAACCAATCCAACCCTTTTAGAATTAGAATCAGTTTATAAGTATGCAAATAGTATTCTATGTCTAAAGATTGTTTGCATTTTAATTAAGAAATAAGAACAATAAAATGAAACAGTAAAGTAAATTAGAGATATACTGCATCCATAAAAATAGTTTAAGGTTTCATCGAAAGTAATCCCAACCCTATGAGATTTAGCTCATGGGCTAGGAAATAAAATTCCAAACCAAAATATTATCTAACATTGCATGCAACTACTTTAATTCAATCTTTGGAATTAACGGAATAACTTTGGAAAGAAGCTTTCGCTTGCCCAGTCCACACTTCGGCAGCATAGCGTCTTATGATGGCTAAAAAAGGACTGCCTTCGACTTCTTGTCCTTTGCATAGCCGGACCCTTATTCACGCCTAAGGATCTCTCTCACTTTTTTTTACCCTTTGTGAGGTCCCTTTTATTGGATTTTATAGATAGATTCGGCTAGGGTCGACTAACAGCTCGTGATTATCTTCTCCTCTTTTAAAGGGATTTATTTGGTGTAAGTTTGAATTTGAAATGGAACTGTTGTGCAGAAAATGTTGACTTGGTCTTCCCGGCATTGCCACGACATCCGTGCTGGCAAATTGTTTGCACTTTGCCCTGATAAAACTTCACTCCTTTATTTCCTCATTCCAAACCCTGTTCCTAACACATAAAAAAACTCCATCGCAAGCGATTAAAAACATCTAACCCCAACACAGTCCAAGTCCTAATGCAATATTTTAAATGCTAATTAAAATGTCCTAAAATGCAAGAAAATATACTTAAGTACAAGCAATAAGCTAGGTCTAAATGCATGAAATATAACTTTTTTCAAGAGTTATTAATGTCACAAGTGAATAAATCCATAAACGGATTCAGGATCTATTCTATTTAGGTCCTGTTTGACGTACTGTCAACCTAGTCAGTCACTTCTATGTCTCTATCTTCTAGGAGTCACTCGTATCGATGCTCAAGACAAAACATCTCCTCAATTGGACTTGATAGACGATGTATTAGCCTTTCAATCGATTTTCTCATTTTCGTTTAGACTAAGGACATGTTTAGCTTCATCTACTAATATAGGTTGTCTTTTCATATTATGATTCGCCCACGTAATACCACTTAGTATTAGTTGAAAATTAGATAACCAGTGAGCTAATATTTGCTTCAATTTTTCTTTGTGTGCAAAAAATATTGAGGACAATATACAAATGATATTAATGTAATTTATGAATAATTTTATTAAACCAATCTGCTCGAAAAAATACAAATGTACTTAAACGAAAATAGTATACTTAAGGCACTAGATCCAATATTAAGTGCCATAGAGGCATTGATGTATCTTGCAAACAACACAAGACCTAATAAAAAATGCACTGTAAGCTTGTTAACAAGATTTAGTTATTCTCTAACATGTAGACATTTGAATGAAATTAAACATGTATTTAGATATCTTAGAGGAACTATTGGTATAGGGTTATTTTATTCAAGTGTTTTAGGATCTCTATCAGTTGGCTATACTGATGTTGGATATTTATCAAATCTCATAAAGATCGATCTAAAACGGGATATTTATTGCCTCTTCAAATCATGCAAAAATGCAAGCCAAGAGTATGTTTGACAAGGTTGTTAACCCAATATATCTAGAAGATATGTGATATACCTCTAAATGAAAAGATGTCAATTATCTTATACGAAGATAATGCAACATGTATAGCTTAATTGAAGGGTGGTTACATCAAAAGTGACAAAACGAAACATATTTCACCTAAATTATTCTTTACTATGATCTTGAGAAGAAAGGTGATGTAGAAGCTCAACAAATTCATTCTAGTGATAATTTGACAAATCTTTTTATCAATGCATTACCAATCACAACATTTGAAAAACTAGTATACAATGTGCGATGGCTCAAAAAACAATGTGATGTTACTATCAAAAGAGTCTGAAACACGTAAATATCATTGAAATATCATTGAATGAATTCTCAAGCCCATTGAAATATCATTGATCCAACAAAGATTATTTATACAACATTTATGATGCAAATAAAAATTATTATGTAAAAAAAATAAACTTATAAAATTTTGATGTAAAAGGCAAATGGGATTTTGATTGTAATAGCAAGGTTGAGTTGTTTGAAATCGAAATGTTTCTTTTTTTTAAATCCCATAAAATGTATTTATTTGTTTAAATTTATTTTAAATTTAAATTATGTAAAAAGATAAAAACATTTTTTTATATATTTTGTAAAAGGACTAGCTTATTCATCAATTGAATCGATACTCGCAACATCAAGTCGGATAAGAGCAAGAAACACAATTCCTGGTGGATCAGTACATGTCGCAGTCATGGCCAGAACCGATTTGACTTTTCTAAGCCTCTCTCAGGAACTGATCAATGAATGTTTCACACAGTTATGGGGCTGTTTAATATCCAACAACTGTTTACTTGAAAAAAAAAAAAAGAAAATTTCGGGAAAAGATTAAATCATCCATGAACAAAGAAATTAGTTGAAAAGTCAAAAGTCATCCTCATGTCATGTTCTGACCAAAAAAAAAAAAGATCTTCATGTCATGTATGTGGCCACAAGCTAAAGCGATCTTACCAAAGTACGAACTTAATTACTGGTTTTCTTTTTTTCAATGTGATGTACGTGTGGGAATTAGGTATTTTGGCTGTTCCGATTTGCAATCAGCTAATTTTCAAGTGTCATTTTAATCGATCTATACCACTCAAATTGACATATATAACCCCCCCCCCCCCAAAAAAAAAAAAATGAAAAAAATGAAAAAGGGAGAAAACAGCATTGTGAAGTAGAAGTGAGGGTGGCTATTTGAACCAAGAGGTCGCCGACCTAACGTAACTCGACAGCAAAATGGTGGGTGTGTGCATCAGTGTGTAGTCGAAGGTGACACCTATTATGGGAGGGGGTCCAGGCAGCATCTTAAGGCTAAAATCCCCCTCTAAATTGGCACCTCTTTTTTCCCTTTCATTTCACAAATCAAGATCATGTGCCCACAAGCCCAACACCCGGTACTCTTGCTTATGTATTTCAGGCGATTTATACCGTACCGGCAACCCTTTTAGGTACAGAACAGAAAAACACCATTATGGAGGGAGACAGAGACGTACAGTTTTTGCAATAAAAAGTGGCTGCGTTTGGTGGACCCTGCGATACCCACCATCAAATTTGAGTCGTATCATGCTTCCATGAAATTAATTTCATCTACATATGAATGAGGTCCCCATACACCCACCATGTGAATCACAATCATCTGCTGGACTCACTACATCTGGCTGAGTGATAACTTGGGTCCAAACCCTGATTCTACCTAAACTCTGCACTTCCTACGAATTGGTACTTCATAACCTACACCGTGCTGAAATGATAAACATTTTCTCAATGCACTATACTGTGTAATCTACCCATCTATCCTTTGTTTTTCATATAAATAAGCTGAGGAGAGGCATGCAAAGATTATTGTCAGTGGAATGGAATTACATTAAACAAATGGCTGACAACCATCACAACATGTGCGCAAAATAATGAGGGTCCCCAAATCCCGAAGCCGATGCAAGCAAAAAGAGGGCTTCCAATGAAGTCGACAAACACCCAAGGGCCCAAGCTATTTGAACATATAGCTATTTCACACCTCATGTCGGCTTAGTGCTTAAATACATAGAACCCCATGGTTACAATGGGGGTATGGACGAAATTAAAACGGAACTGTAAAAGATTTGTTTTTTTAACTAATTGAATTAGTTGCCCATAGTAGTAGGAATGAGAAAGTTATTATTTATTAGCATCTTAGGCTAAGGTTGGTTCCTAAATTATATAATGCTAAAAAAAGCTCATGGAATTAATTTGCTAGATTTCTGGTTAATTAAATTTTTATTTGAGAATCTTGTAAAATTTTCCTAAATTTCATGCATAAATAAATGCTCTTTTAGGGTAATTAACTTTATTATTGTTGGTTGGGGATTGGGACACATATGGGTTGTTTAGTTAGAGCATGATAGCATATAAAATACCAGAAAAGAGGATGAAAAAGATTATTTTCTTAATTAATAATTAATACTAAGAAAAGAAAATCTAGTCTGCATAGCGAGTATCATAGTCACGTGCTCACAGGAATTGCGGTTTCTTGGCCCGTTAAATTAGTTGTCTAACTTGCGTTATTCGGGGTATTATATTAAAAACATGCTCGGAAATAAATTCAAACCACATCATCAATTTTTATATGGGTAAACTAATTGTTCATCATTTTAAATTGGGATAGTTGTTATTATAATCATCTTAAAATTATTTTTTTAATTTTATCATCATAGTTAGAAAATTAAATTAAGAATATAAATTATTTTGTTAGTTCCTCTAAATAGTGGTTATTTCTATTTTGTTCATTTAAAGATAATTTTATTAATCTAGTCACCAATGTTAAAGAAATTGATTAAACTTGTCATTCCACTATTAAATGGTAACGAAATGTTAACCATGTGTTTTCACGTTTTAAAAAAAGTAAATTAGCCTTTTTTTTAACAGAAGTAAACTAGTCTTTTAGTCACTCTAAATAGAAGTTGTTCCTATTTCAATCACTCAAAAAAATGTAGAAATGCATAGTCAATATTTTGTTACCATTTAATGGTGAAGTAACCAATTTGATAAGTTTCTCCTTTTTTGGGTGCCCAAATTAATAAAAAAAATTTGAGGCGTCCAAAATAGAAACAACCTTTATTTAGAGTGATTAATGTTGTAGTTTACCCATATATATATATATATATATATATATATATATATATATATATATATATATATATATAAATGTGGCCATTTACCCAAAAAGGCTCTTTAAAAAATATAATTACGGAAATGGGTTGTTTATTGGGTTATTTACCGGATTAGGCCGTTTTCCACGAAAATGCATCCACGTAAGCGCGATTTAGTGTCCACGTTAGCAACGCTTCCCTAGGGGCGCTTTGTCCACGTCAAAGAAAAACGCGTCCTTGAGGGCGCTTTGTCGACGTGGACAAACGCCCCTAGGGAAGCGTTTTTCCCGTGTAACGGTAAAAAAAAAAACTATAAACCCCCCAAGTCATTTTTTCACACAAATCTCTCACAATTCTATAATTCTCTCAAAATTCCTGCCCTTTATTTATTTTTCACACAATTCTCTCATAATTCTCAACATTCTTTCAATATTCCCTTCAAAAATCTATCGAATTTCATTGAATTTTTCTCAAAATTCTATCAAATTTCTATCAAATTTCTTTGTTTAAAATTTTTTTGAATTTAATTTTTTTTAAATTAAAAAAATTTGATCGTGTTACCAATGGCCGTAGAATTAATCTGTCTCGATAATAAAGCACATCTCCGTTGATCAAATGACAATGGTAAGTGATAATTTTAATTTTTCAATACTGTTTGATTTTTTTTAATTTATGCAAATTTAATTAAATTTGCAATACTATTTGATATTTTATTCATTTATGCAATTATAATTACAATTTCAATACTGCTTGATTTTTTTTTTCATTTATGATGTTTGCATTAATTAATTTATGCAATTTTAATTAATTTTTGTTTTATAAATTTTTATAATAGTCTGTAGATCGGGCGTTGCAATGCTACATCCGTAATATGTTTGGTCCTCCATCGCCGTTGATCGAGAATTACTTGCCGGAAACGGGATTTTGGCATATGGCCACTATAGGCCGGGGTGCAAGTTGGACCCGAAACTAATCAGTGCATTGATAGAGAGGTGGAGACCCGAGACGCACACTTTTCATCTTCCATGCAGAGAGTGTACTATCACTCTGGAAGACGTGCATTTGAAAATGGGATTGTCGGTGGATGGGTACGCAATCACCGGGTCTGCATCGTCTACTGATTGGGGAGTTGTATGCTACGAGCTTTTAGGTGTTATACCGGATAATATTAACGGAGGCCGGATTGAGATAAGATGGCTACGAGACACATTCCCGGAGCCGGATAATGATTCGACTGAACTCGAAAAAATACGATATGCTCGAGCATACATTCTTGAGATAATTGGAGGTTAACTTGTCACGAAACCTCGTACATCTGAGAAGGCTGCTGAAACTCGTAGATTTTAGAGCAGCTGACAAATTGAGTTGGGGGTCTACCGTGTTGGCAACATTGTACAAGAAAATGTGTGGGCCAACGCGACCAAACAAAGCCAAAATAGGAGGTTGCCTATCACTACTGTAATTATGGGCACGGTTTCGTTTTCCATTTTTTCGTCCTCGAGTGGACCACTCATATACATTTCCACTCATAACGAGGTAAGTTTTATATTAGATTTTACAATTATTACATAGATTTAGAATATAATTGTATGCTAAAAAATTATTTAATTAGGTGGAACCATTCGGCGAATTATGTCAGAATACCTACCTCTTTCAAAGATATACGGCTTCTATTAGACCAACGATCAGAAGCAGAAGTAAGTATTAAATAAAATATATATACATAATAAAGTATTAAATAAAATATATATACATAATAAAATAGTCATTTCGTATTTAATATTTAGTATTATGTATTATGTATTATGTATTATGTATATAAGTAATATTTTTATCATGTTCATATAGTTTCAATGGACACCATACGAGGATCCGGCAATTCAGGCAGTAATTTCGGATGAATTCCTTCAAAATCCAAACGTTTGGCATGTGAAGGTCCCATTGGTGAACTATGCTACCGTGGAGATGCACCAGTCAGATAGAGTATTGCGGCAATTTGAATTCCAACAACCGATTCTCGTAGCACCTGAGGTGTTTGATGATGAGCACAAAGTCGACTTACGACAACTGCATACGAATTGGCCGAGATTCTGGTCACACTATATCGAAATGTGGGAAAATCGGTATGATTATATACCTACTCAAGAACCGGTCATCGTTCTAGAGTTAGCGTATGTACCGGAATACATGCCATGGTTTAGGATCCATAGCAAGCCATATTTATTGTCGGAAAAGGATATGCGACGACAAATGTGTGCCTAAAGGGAATGACGGAGCCCTTTAAATCCAAGAAGAAGGGACGACGACACAGGCCCATCAACCGCGCCCACACAATCATCAGGCCCAACAGTTCAACCGATGACACCCACATCATAGCCTTTTCAGATTATGCCAGGTGCGTATCCTAGCCCTTATATGTATAGTAACCCTTATATGTTTCTTTTCCTAGTCCTATGGTAGGTTGGAATCCATGGCCCGGTTCATCTCCGCTCCCGATTACTCCGAGTCAACCTCTAATCTATAGGTCGCCGTCACATGAGGGATCGTACGAGGTGCCATCGGGGAGCTCTTCTTTTTACCAATCCCCATCAGCTTACGGAATTCAAACACCTCCGCCATGGGTGATGTAAACACTGCCGCAATCATTATTCTATCAAGGTGGGTCACCCTCTCAACACCCACAACCAGATCCCCTACCAGAGGAACCACAACCCCTGGCAGAAGCTGATCGAAGGAGGAATCCAGCACGGACCCGTCGACGACCCCCATGTGGCACTGATTTCGACCGCCACGGATATTGATTTTTTTAATATATTTGTACAATTTTTTTTATATTGTTTCATTTAATAAAAATAAAAGATCTATTGAATAAGACAATTGTAATACAACATAGTTTCATTTAATAAAATATAAATAATACAACATAGTTTTTTACGGCAACTATCAACTATTTCGATTTGAACATGATCTACTTGTATGGCCTGAGTTCCTACATCATTCGTACAACTTCTGATGATTGGTTATTTCTTGGATATCCATATTGGTATGTATTCTAGTCGAACAAGGTCGACCATTTGGTTTGCAACGCAATTCTCTATCCGGTAACAGCTTAAACGGAGCAAGCGATACAGGCGGCCACTTACGTTTATCTGGGATAGGTGGGAATACGTGTCTTCACACATTCTACATAGTTTCTAGTTTGTACACTTCGTCGTAGCTCATAGGATCTAAAAGGAGATTCTGACAAGCTGCAATTACATGAGCGCATGTATACCGAAGTGCGTCAAACCTCCCACAGTCGTAAGTCTTATTTATCAAGTGTACATAATATTGCCCGCCAATAATACCTTCGTACAGTCTGTCAAACTCCGTCACACGAAACCATAAGTTGTCTCGGTCGTGACAGACTGTGTGCATTATGTTCGCTTGCGCCTTCGCCTTGTTAATTTCTTGTAATACCTTTGCGCACCATACACGACCTTCTTGCATTTGGCCTTTATAACTCGCTGCTCGCTTCGAAAATAGTGCTGCTAAACTAAAATATGTCTCTCGAACAACCAATGTTATCGGCAAATAACGTGTTCCTTTTAGAAAAAAATTTATGCATTCAGCCAGGTTTGAGGTCATATGACCATATCGTAGGCCGTCGTCATATGCTTGTGTCCACTATTCGAAAGGTATGTTATAAAGGTAGTCTGCGCCTTCTTCATTAACTGAAAGCAAAACCACCAATATCTCATTAAAACGGTCCTTACTTATCTCATACCCTACCAATATAAGTTGATAGCGAAAATTACATACCACTTTAAAATAAATTCAATATTACAAACGAAATTACATTAATAGATATTAAATACCCATGTTGGTCATTTGTCATTTTTCATTTGTAAATTGAAATTGCCCGTAGTAGTTAGACGCAACGTGCCTTAGGCAATATCGATGATGTGTGCAATGCCACAAGTTTCCCTGTCGCTCAATTGCGGCTAAAATTCCAGTGCCCTTATCCGATATGACGCAGATATTAGGTTGGAGGCAGACATGCCTCATTAACCTAGAAAGAAAGAACTCCCAATTATCAGCTGACTCCCCTGGTGTTATTGCAAGCACAATTGGAAAGATTCTCCCACTGTCATCCTGTGTCACAACTAGCAATAGCCGATGGGTATATCTACCGTACATAAAGGTACCATCAAATTGTACCAATGGCTTGTAATATAGAAATACGTCTCAACATTACTTAAAGCTCCAGAACAAATGCTTAAATACTTGGCATCTACGGAGCAATCGGTTATTGTAGTATGCAGGTTCCATTTCAAAGTCTGTTACGCAACCTGGGACATATCTCTCCAGCACCTGACACCACTGCCACACTTCATTATATGAAACGTCCCACCACCATGGATCTTTTCCAATGCCTTCTGCTTAGCTATCCAAGCTTTGCGATAAGAGGGCGTGTACCTTAACTGGCTACGAATATTAGCAATTAAGATCGGCACTAAAGTTCTGGGATCAGCCTTCTCCGTCGGTAGTATAAAGGTAGCTAACATATATGAATTCATCTTGAGATGATCTTCCGAAACACCTGTCAACGAAGTACGTTAAAAAATACAACAGTACGTAATAACAGTACTATTAAAAAACTCTAAACGGTTAGTGATACTATACCGACAGCACATGTATGTGGACCTTTGTACTTTTTTTATCTCCCACAAGCTTGTCTTTTTTCCTCAACGAGGCCATGATTTTCCATGAACATGTACCGTCTTTGTAACACCCCTCGCCCGCATCCGACGCCGGGACGGGGTTCGAGGTGCTACCTGACTTTTAGTAACACTTCCATACTAAACAGGGCCATGAAATCTCAAATAATTAAAAACTTTTCTTTTCACATGCAATCTGTCCCTTATGCGAGCTTACGAGGCCCAATACATGCATTCAGGCGGTTCGGGACCCAATCGAGAACTCATGAAAAACTTAGAAAAATCTCTTGCGTTAAGGCTTCACACGCCCATGTGCTCGGTAGTGTGGCGAAAATAGGCTAATTATCAAGCCTTTTGTCACTCTCACACCACATGCATAGATACATACTTATCCAATAACATACAACGTAGCATAAATGAGCTCTTAAACATCTACAAACATGTTATGCTAAAGTTATTTTCTTATGCAATAAATATTATAGAATTTGCCCATATCATTACCACATACTAGACATAACTATCATTACCTCACAAACCATTCATGAAGCATTATTAACTATTTACCAATCACTTAATCCTGCATTAGTTACTAGCTCATCAATGAATCTCAATTCAATCTCTAGGCATACATGTTGTAAGCCACATCACAAGAGATAATAACATACATGCATAAGAATAATCATATGGGCCCATAATGTCATTAGCAGACATAGGCCAATTTACATGACTAATACTACCTTAATAACAAGCCACGCCTTTGGCTAAATCATAATATTACATACTCACATTAAAACCCTATACATGCCATAGACTCGAATCACTTGAGTTTACTTACTCAAATAACGTTAACTCGATAGGGTGATAATATCTCGACGGCCTCCAACCCGAGCTAACCTGGAAACTCTAGAAAACATGGGAAAGAAGGGGGTAAGCTTTAGCTTAGTAAGTTCATATGAAAACAATAAGCAACTCATTAACTTGTTTTATCAATGTTTACAACATATTTTCAAGTTCACTACAAGTGTCTTTACGAGCAACGGTCACTAAATTATTTATATCTGGAGCTACGAAGCTCCGAATTAAGTTCCGTTAATTTTTCCTGAAACTAGACTTATTTTCCTTTTTTCCATAAAATTTCAAGAATTTTTGGTTAAGCCAAATAGTACAGTTTATTAGTTAAAGTATCCCCTGTTTCAGGGTATGACCACTCTGACCCCTGTACACTACAAACTGAATTTCTCCCTGTACAAAATTCAACGACCATGCCGTTTATTCCCCATAAAAATAGACTCAATAAGGAATCCATTAATGTAAGGTATAACTCTTAATAATTTTTGTACAATTTTTGGTGAATTTCTAAAGTAAGAACAGGGGATCTCGAATTCATTCAGACCCTGTTTCACAAGAATTCACATATCAAACAATATGGAATTCTTTTTCTTCCTCTGTTTCTTTCATGTGAAAATAGACTCATTAAGCTTTAATCCCATATTTTATTCTACCTCTAACTCATTTTCCACTATTTTTAGTGTATTTTCAAAGTTACACTACTGCAGTAACTCAAATCTGTCAAGGCTAAATTGCTCATTCATGATCATTGTTCATAATATTAATACAACACCATTTTATCCATCATGGTAAGAATACATATTATGCATCATAGATCATCACATATCAAGGAATTCTCATAGGATTAGTATACATACTTGCACAACTCGTAACATAACTCGAGTGCATACTCACCAATGACTTACCTCATTGAGACCATCATTAACTCTTTCCTTGGATTGCCCGTTGAACACTTGGAATACTAATTAGATACTGGAAAAGCCTTTGCACATAAGTGCTTCAATTGTAGCTAAAGCTACCTCATATCTCATGACATTTCAATGCTCACTCTCGAGCTAGTCATCTAGACTCATAATTCCTAGTGACATGTCACTCGTATCCTATTCTATTCCTAAGGTTCAAACGGGATTTTTCCTCGTCTATTAAGGCTTTGTCTTATCATATTTCTATTAATTACATACACATTAATATCTGTACAATTCATGTAATGATAACATTTAAATACATGTATAGCATGGTATTGTTTACATACTGAACTTACCTCGATACCACAAATGTGAAAAGGACATACTAGTCCATAAATCGATTTCTTTCCGTTCTAGGTCCAAGTCTCAATTTTCATCATCTATAACATCACATTTAGCCTAACAATCAGTCACAATATTCATATGGGTCTAAAAATCATATTTTTACAAATTTTCATTTTGACCCTAAACTTTTGCATATTTGCACTTTTCCCCAATGCTCGTAAATTAATTTTTATTCAATTTCTATAAGGTTTAAGACATGCTGAACATTTTTCTCTTCTATGGCAACTCCAAATTTTCACTAATTCACACACTTATGACCAATTTGTAACTTTCACAATTTAACCCTTTTGACATTTTTACCGAAATTCATTGAATAAAACTCATATTTAACACATCAAACATTCATTATCCACTATAAATCATCAAAGCACAACCATATCATGAATGGGTAAATTTTAAACTCTAATTTCTCTTCAATCAATTGGTAGAAATAGAAAATTTAAGCTTCGGGATCTCAAAAATCGAAAATCATTAAAAGCGGGACAAAAACCATACCTATATAAGCCATAAAAGCTTGGCGAATGGAGCTCATCCATGGCTGCTATTTTCTGTTCTTTCCACGGTTGAAGAAGAAAGAATGAAAAAAATGATAGCTTTTATCATTTGTCTTATTAGGTTATTTTAATTAATTTACAAAATTACCCTTTTATTTCAACCAAATTTCAAAAATACCAAACAAATATCCATTCACTAACTTATTAAAGGAATAATTGTCACATAAGGACTTTCAATTTAAAACTCATAACAATTAGGCACCTCATATATAAAGAACTCAACTTTTGCACTTTTTACAATTTAGTCCTTTTGACTAAATTGAGTGCTCAAACGTCAAAATTTTCGAATAAAATTTTTACGAAATATTTTCATAAATTTATAGACTATAAAAATATAATAAAAATAAAATTTTTTTTTTTCGGGTTTGTGGTCCCGAAACCACTGTTCCGACTAGACCCAAAATCGGGCTATTACAGTCTTGCACTGCACACTTAGCCTTAAACTTATTGGATTTGGATTTAACCACGTTGTAGTTAACCCCGATCATGATGCTATGTTATTTTAATGCACCAAGAAAACTATTTTATTGGAAAACTCCTTACTAACTTCTAATTCACCTGAATCTAATGAGGAACTTGTACGGTCACGCCTTCTGTGTGGTAATCTGGAAACTCCAACGCATCATCTTGAGATAGATCGACATTATGCATGTGGGCTGGAGGCGAGTATGCCTTAAATCGCAGATCTTCTTCTTCATCATCTGAACCTCCTTCAACATCTTCAGGTATGGTTGGAACAAGCTCTGGTTCAAAAAATAATGCAACTTCTGCACCATCGGGGCTGGCCTCTCGAAGTGGATCCGCATCGGACTCATTATCTAACCCATCATCATGTGCAAAGTAGAAGGTCCCCTCGCCGGTAGACGTCGTAGGGAGTACATCATCCCTTATTATGGACGTTTCACAACGTCTCCAATCAGATATGGATTGCCAACCACTAGAAGTTGATGTCATTCTCGAGTACGTATTTCCAGCATCAAACATCGACCCACTGAGGTGCATGTCCCATCCACTAATAGAGTGTCATGCAGGGTTGGGTATTCCATACTACTACTAAACATGGGCACTTCCGTATTTTGCCACCCACTAACAGAGTGTCGGGCAGGGGTCGTGTATTCTTCTCGACCAGCAGTAAATGTTGAAGCTGCAAATGCATCATTTGACGATGAAAATTGTACATATAACTCAAGATAAGGTGATCCACTAGCGAGATGAGTCTGCACCATTACCTCCAAGCTACGAGCGCCTTTGATGTCGAATGAGTCATATGTCATAGGATCAACTGAAGCACAAAATCAATACTTAACAGACAAAACTTTCATTGGCATCGTTCCGAACATTTTGCACCTAATTCTTTTACGAATTTCTGTCAAATCTATGTTCTGGTTAAAAACTAGTCTCGCTGTGTTCCCCGATAAAAAAACAACACCGTTCTCGGTGTCACAGACCTCACCATCATAGTAAATAACAACACTAATACGTTCAATCATCTTCAATTTTTTTTCTTCTTAGCCTCTCTAATTTTTTTGTTGTAAGTTATGCAACCCGAGAATAAAATTTGGCTCATTTATAGCCTCATTTTTCTACGAACTACTGTAGCAAAAGAGGGTCCATGTGGGAGCTTTTTTCTGAAGTTTTGATGACAGTGCATCCTGCTTGAAGCTTTTTCGACACTATTTGTTCAAAAACGTCTACTCAGAATTATTTTTCTACGAACTATTGTAGTAAAAGAGCGTCTACGTGGGAGCTTTTTCCAAAAATTTTACTGACAGTGCATCCTGCTTGAAGCGTTTTCGACACTATTTGTTCAGAAATATCTACTCAGAATTATTTTTCTACGAACTATTGTAACAAAAGAGCGTCCATGTGAGAGCTTTTTCCAGAAATTTTGCTGATAATGTATCCTGCTTGAAGCGTTTTTCGACGCTATTTGTTTAGAAACGTCTGCTCAGAATTATTCTTGTAGAAACCCTAAACCTTAAACCCTAAAACAAAAAAAAATTATATTGCTTATATATTTTTTCTAATACCCTAAACACAAATTTATTTTAAAAAACTAAACACTAATTTAATGAATTAACCCTAATACCCTAATACCCTAAACTCTAATTTAGTATTTAAAATTAATAGTTAATTTAATGAATTAACCCTAAAACCTAAATCCTAATTCAATTAATTTTTTTCAAAACCCTAAACTTAACATAGCGCCAGTATGTATATATGCTGCAATCATGTTATCTTTGAGATTTTTTTTTTTTGTATGTATATTGGAAATTAATAATTAAAAAAATCAGAAATGAGCTTGTTACAAAGTAAAAGAAACTTAGCCGGTGATCAAAAATAAAATGATCTAAGCCATTAATAAGGGAAAAAAACCTAAAAGCTGAAGTAATCGAATTATCAAGTTGTTGTTTACACGTTAAGAGTTATTTAAGGGTTTTTTACTAAAATATTGTAAGAAATAAAATATTAAAATGGTATGTTTAAACCATTATGTATCAATTAACCCTAAATTTAATCAATTAACCTTAAACCCTAAATCAATCCCTAATTTAATCAATTAACCCTAATACCCTAAACTCTAATTTAATATTTAGTATTTAAAATTAATAGTTAATTTCTACTCCAATTCAATTAATTTTTTTCCTAAAACCCCTAAACCCCTAAACCCTAAAATCCTAAAAAACCTTAACTCAAAAAACCCTAACCCTAAATATTAAAAAATCCTAACCCTAAATCAATTAAATAATAAAACCTTAGCACTAAAAAAAGGGCAAAACGCTTCCTTGGGGGAGCGTTTTGTCCACGTCAGCAAAGCGCGCGTTTTTTGCTGACGTGGACAAAGCACTCCCCTAGGAAAGCGTTTTGCTGACACGTAATCTAAAATCGCGTTTATATAGATGCGTTTTGGTGGAAAACGGTCTAATTCGATAAAAAACTTAATAAACAGCCCATTTCCGTAATTATATTTTTTAAAGACCTTTTTTGAATAAAATGGCCAGCAAATGTGTTCGCACTCTAATAATTTGATAGTGGGCAATATATTATGTTGTCATGTATGCATTATGTAAACTAAGTTGGCATCATTTGGTGTGATAAAAAGTTGTCATTTTATTGAGAATGTAATTGGTGGGAGACTGATTCTGAATGTAATTTGAAGTTTGTTTCATAAAATAAAATATTATTAATTTACAATAAAAAATTATTGTTCGTTCTATTAAATTAACATTTCACTGCTTTGTACATTATTATTATTATTTTTTTGGAAATAAACTGGCCTTCATTAATATCAACTAAAGAAAAAAAATTCAAACCAACCATAAAAGAAAAGCAAAACAAGCCCAATCCTAAAATGTCAACAAAACCCAGTCCCTGAACAAACAAATATCCTACCAAGACCCTAACATCTACTCACAGCTAGTCATCATTTTGACTAACCATTTTCTTCTCTTCACCATTTCTTCATTTCCAAGCTCTAGAAAAATCCGTCAACAAACCAAACCCACCTCTGATTCAGGCATCCCTACCATGAGCGAATTAACTCGTTAATTAGTTGCACCAGCGTTTAGCAACTTGGAACAGGAATACCTTCACCCAAAAACTCTCTTCGATTCTCAAAATGTCAAAAAACTCGTTTCAAAAAATTTCGTTCTGAACTGTTCCAGAACAAAATCTCATTGCTTCCTTGTTCCTACTCCGGGCCTGACGGTTATCCATTCCTCCTTCTCGTTTATCCTCCTTCACAGCCTAGGCTGCATATTTGGAGAGACCATTAACCAGATAAGCATTCCCTTCATCACTTAGCCCTTCTTTCACTAAAATATGTGCTATTCTGTTCATTCGTCTTCCTTCATGCTTAAATCTACAATTAATAAAGTTACTCTTTAATCTTTTAGCATCTAAAATGTAAGACCTAATTTCAGATCTGTCATCATCCTCGCAAAGTATCTTCTTAATAACTGATAGCTTGTCTCCTTCGACCTCAACTCTCAAAAACCCCGACTCCGCCCCAAACCTGACCGCTTGAACACAAACGAGAGCTTCTGCAGCAAACGTCGATGGTATGTGTCTGTTATTATGAACTTTTGTTTTTAAAACTTGACCACTAGAGTTTCTAATCACTATTACTGTGCATGACCTTTTATGTTGCTTGTCAAATGCAGCATCAAAGTTGATTTTAACATTGATATCCTCTGGTGGTCTCCAGCTTTCATTCACCAGTTTGCTGATAGGTAATCTCTTATTAACCCCATCTAACTCTCGCAAATAGTCGATGATGAAATGAGTCAGATTAGCACTTGTTTGCATCTTCCTTTCGTGAAGAAGTTTATTCCTGTCTGTCCACAATGCCCATATTGCACACACTATTGTTCTAATTCTTTGGTTAGACTCTCTTTCAAATAAATTCTGAATCCAATCCTTATACTGTAGTTGATTTTGCTTCAGGGACCACCCGATTCCTAGTCTGGTCCAAACGTCATTTGCGAATGGACAGTCTCTAAACACATGCTTTGTCGACTCTTCACTCCTTAGGCATCTCATATAGTTTGCTAAGCTTACCAGTTTGTGATGGAATAGATTAGTTTGAGTAAGTAGAAAATTATTAATGGTTTTCCATACCATGATTTTTGTTTTTGAGGGTCACTCCACATGCCATAGCTTTTTGTACATAAGTTTATAGTGACTTTGATTGAATTGTAAATTTGTGTCCCGATCATTCTATAATAATGTTTTGTAACTACTTCGAACTGTGTTAACCCCCGAGGCTTCATCTCGCCAGACCATCTTTATCAGCTTCTTTCTCAACGGGTAGGGGAATGCACAGAATCCTTTCAGCGTCTTTGGGATGAAAGGTACTTCTTATTGACTCTTTCAATGTTGTTCAACTAAGTCCGAAACATAAACTAAATTTTAATTAAAATATGATGATTGAATCTTATAATCTTCAGTGCCCGGGACCCATGCTTCATTCCAAATCAATATCTGCTTTCCAGACCCTACTCTCCAACCCATCCCTTTCTCAAGTAGACCTTTCGCTGACCATAAGCTTTTCCAGGTAAAGGATGGTAACTTCCCCAACCTTGCTTGCAAGAAATCTAAATGTGGGTAGTACTTTGCTTTCAATGATTTTGTTAATAACGAATCCGGATAACAAATCAAACTCCAGCCTTGCTTTGCTAAAAGTGCCACATTAAATTTAGAAAGGCATCTAAAACCCATTCCACTTTCCTATTTTAAATTACCAAGCTTCCTCCACTCGTACCGATGAATTCCACGTTTACCGTGTCATTTTTGCGGCTAGAACTGTCCCATAACGTTTTCTAATTCAACGTAAAAAGATTTTGGCAACAAAAAAACATGCCATACAGTAAGTAGGAATTGCCTGTAACACGACTTTAATGAACACTTCCCTCCCATTGATAAAAACCTTGTACTCCACCCTTTGACTTTACTAATCATTCTATCCTTCAAAAGTTGGAAAGTTCTCTTTTTATCCCTTCCCACCATATTTGGTCGACCCAAATATCTTTTTGGGTTTCTTGAAGTTCGTATGCCCAATTTATTCGCAATTTGTTCCCTCATTTATTCTAGGACATTTGAACTGAAAAATGCCATAGACCTATCGAAGTTTTATGCACTGACCTGAACATATTTCATATTCTTGTACTATGGTTTTAAGGATATTGGCTCCCCTTTTCGTAGCCTCCTCGAATAAAATAGTCGCCTGCAAGTAATAAGTGTGTAATAGTTGGTCCTTGCCGGCAAACCTTTGGTCCTTTAATAGTTCTAGCCTCACTAGTGATGAAAGTCCTTCACTGCAAATTAAGAATAGGTAGGGGCTTAGAGGACCACCTTCATGCAACCCTCTCATTGGCCTGAAGCGCTCTCCCATCTCGTTTTCCATGCATATCGAATAATTAACTATTGTAACACACCGTATGATTAAAGACACAAATGAATCTACAAAGCCCATTTTTTAATAACTTTTTCCAGAAACTTCCACTCCACCCTATCATACGTAGGCGTGTTCAATCGGTTAACTGACTGGTTAACCGACCTGAACTACTATTAACTGAATTAATCGACTCTTTTAAATCATTAACCGTTAATCGAATCGAAATTTTTTCAAAAAAGTTAACTGAATTGAACTTTTTTGATTAATTTGGTCGGTTAATCGAATTAACTGAAATTTATATATATATATATATATATATTTTTTTTTTGGTTAAAACAAGTATAAGACATATCAAAAATTAATCGACCGATTAATTTATATTTCTAAAAAATTAATCGAACCGATTGAATATTTATATATAATAATATTATTTATTAAATTCGATTAATTCGATTAACTGACCGATTTCGAACCAAATTAACCGTTAACCGAACTTTCAAAAAATTATTAATCAACCTCTGACCGAATTAATTTGGTTAATCGACTGATTAGCCGAATTCGGCTGGTTAACCGAATTAATTCGATTTTACTCGAAATTTGCACACCTTTAATCATACACTTTGCTCATATAGAGCTTCAAAGCTAAGCTCCCATTCTAGCCCGTTTTTTTTTTTGTTTTAGGGAGTGCATTAATTCAAAAGCTAGCAAAATATTGTTCGTAATGAGCCTTCCAGGCACGAAGACACTCTAGGCTTTATCGATACATGCATTTAGAACTTTTTGGAGACGATTTGTCACTGCCTTTGAAATAATCTTGTAAATTATTGTACAGAGGCTAATTGGTCGAAAATGTTAGAAAAATGAGTTTGAAAAACGCAGTGAAAATAAATTTAGGAAAACATATGAGTTTTAAATTTTTTTTCCAAAATAAGATCTTGGTTGTGATATCTAAAGTAATAAACACTTAATCAAAATTGTATATTTTCAACTCGTCTAGAATGAGTGCTTTGACTGAGTAGTTTTATCCATTATCTTTAAACTCACTTCTGTCAAGTGTGGGCTCGTTTTGAATAATTTTTTTTTACAAAAATTAGCAGTGGAGTAATTTTGTAATTTCTCTAAACTTTTGGGTTAAGTTGTAAATCAAAAATATGTCTAGAAATTTTTGGAATAATCTTTTAGAGAATTTTCTCTATAACTTTCTCTTCAATTCAAGTGTATGTTTAAAATAATGACCCAATACTCTCTTTATATTAGGAGAGTTTAGAGTTTAATTATGATTAAACTTAACCACTTTAATATTAAATTAATATAAATGATAAATATTATATTAATTTAATATTAAAATAATCACTTTAATATTAAATTAAATTTAATATTACACTATTAAAATAATATTATTTTTGGAATAATTAATCTGAAATCAAATTCTCTGGTAGAGTCCTAGTAGGAGTGTAACTTTTCTACTGCTCAACCACTGATGACCAATTGTCGCCAGACATCAGGATGCCGTTGTTGCAGCCACTAGCATCGCTGTGTTCAATGATGCAGGTACAACAACACCCTTATGGCACCCTGAGCCAGTGCCAGTTTGGTCCATGTTAGTGACAACCCGACCGGTCTGTCTAGCCATCGATTGGATCGTCGACTCGGTTTCACATACCGAACTTAGTTTGACCAGTTTTTGGGTCTCGATCTCGATTTTGGGCTCCCGGGCCCAATTTATGATCTTAGGTCCAATTTTCAAGGTCAATTACCCATTGGACTAATTGTCTAACTTAAAAATTAACTTTCAAAATTATTATATTAATTTTAATCGATTTGATTAATTTAATTTTACTTGATCAAAATTAATATTTCCAAAAATCACTTAGACTTTTCAAATTAATTTCTCAAGAAAATTCTTTAATCAAATTCTCTAGTTGAACAATTTTTACGACCACCTAATTTAATTCCACATCGAATAAATCGACAAAAATTAAATTATTCCCAAAGTCGTAGAATTTTCTTTTGATTCAAATGCAGTCCGAACAAGCTTTTGTTGAGCTCGCGTAGGGACCAATTAGACATTATACAATTAGGCTCTAGTGATTGCAATTATGTCTAGAAGTATTGTTTCGATAATTAGTAATTACTTAATCATGGAGTCAGTCCATAAGAAGTACCACGATTGAAAACTCCTTATTGTATACTCTTTACGAAATTAATTCATCCAACTGCTTTGTCCAATGACCTCGTCATGTGTGTGTTACCCTCATATGATATCCTTGACTTTTTTGAGTTAAACATCTTCACTCAATACAATTCTATTTTATCTTATTGTCACCATCGTGTTTTCTTAATGATTAATATGACCACTATCAATAAATGACTATAATAAATTGCTCGTTCGAGAACGAACAACCCGTGGCTACATTTTATATTTATCAACCTACACAATGCCATTGAGAGGATATCATTAACTCTTTAATTGAGCTATGAATTCTATTGTTTTTAGTGAACTCATGCCATACACAAGTTATGTAGCCAACATACTGGCTATGGGCTCGATCTTCTTTAGAGCATAAGCATCCACTTATATCAAAGCACATAAGTTGCAGACGCATGGTTAGTGACTAATTTAGGATTTAGGTAAATCACACCATGAACGTCACAAGTGAATTAATTCACAAATGGGTTCAGAATTAATTCATCTTGGGTCCAATCCAATATATCATTTTACCAATGCATACATCTGTGTCTCTACTCATGGAGTCAACTGCTCCAATAGCCAATACTAGCCATCTCCCCAATTGAAATTGTAGACAACATAATAATCCTTCTCAGTATTTGAATCAAATGCTCACTTTGATTATTTTACAGGATTATGGGTTCATTTAGATTATTTATTAAAGTAAGTTGTCTTTCTCACACTGTAAATATTCTTTACAATGCCACTTATCTTCAGTTTGAACTTTAAACAATCAATGAGCTAATCTTTGCTTGTCACAATTTTGCTATGCATACAAAATATAAAAAACATAAATACAAAAGACACTATATTGAAGTGTGAAATTAACTTTATTTATTTATTTATTTATTTATCGTTCAAATAAATAAAAAGTTGTTATATGTTTACTACAATATGGTCATATTTCCCAACAGAAAATTCTTAAAGTTGGTTGGGTTCGTCACTTTGGGTATAAGGACAAGTTTGTCATATTAATTTCCTCAATCGACCCTTCCCTGTTCAAAACATTAAGATAGTAATCTCTAATCTCTTGTCCAACAATGTGCCAATACTTTTGGAAGAAAAGAGCTAGGAACCCATCACTCTCAGAAGTTTTGGTGGGCCCTATATTTTTTAAGAGCTAAAGTAATTTCGTTCTTAGTATAATTTTTCATTAAAGCTTGATTTATACTGTTCGAGATACGAGATTCAATTCTTGTCAATATGTACTCAAGATTATCGACTCCTCGTGATGAAAACATTTTTTCAAAATATCTCCTTGCCACCTCTGCCATCTTACTTTTATCCGTAATAATTTGGCCACCTTCATTCTCAAGTTCCTTTATCTTATTTGCCCTTCTTCTTTGTGATGCAAAATTATGAAAGAATTTAGTGTTCTTATCCTTTTCTATCAACCAATTCATCCTCTTTCTCTGCTCCCAATACCTTTATTCTTTTTCAATTTCAAGATTTAAACGGATTTTAGCATCAATAAGTTCCTTCAAATTTGTATCCGTTCTTTCCATCATATCTAGTTCCTCAATTCGAATAAATAGCTTCATTGATAACCCTTTTCGCAATTTCTTTATTCACTTTGCTCATCTTTGTAAACCTTTACCTACAAATTCTAATTTCTCCATCACCCCTCCTCTACTCATCTCCCATAGCCTCTTCACTTCATCTTCACATGATGTCTCTACGGTCCACCACATTTCAAATATGAACCCTTACTTTCTTTTACTCAATCCTTCTTACTTGTTTTGGATAAGTACAGGGCAGTGGTTTGAAAAAATGTGACAAATGCCGAATTGTATATTCGGGAAATAAATTGAGCCATTACATGTTTTCCACTCTTCTATCAAGGCGTTTCTTAATGTTTGTTTTAGGTAGTTTCCCTCTCTCCCATATAAACCACTTCCCAACATAACCCACATCCTCAAGTCGACAAATATGAAGGGATATTTTAAAATCCTCCATATGACGTTCATCTCTAGGCAAACCTCCTTCCTTTTCAAAAAAATATAAAATCTCATTAAAATCACCATAGACCAACCATGACGTAACTTGCTCTCTACCCAACCTTTTTAAAAGGTCCCATGTCCTACTCCTTCTCGTGCCTCCGATGCCCCATAAAATCCAGTCATTCTCCATATAGCTTGTACTTCATTATCTTCAATATCAACATCAATATGGTTATTGGAGAAACTCCTTAAACTCACAGATATCTCCTCCTTCCATCCAAGACTTAGCCCATCACGCGTTCCAACTGTTGGCACATCAATGCCAAAGTGAAAACCACACCGTCGTCTAACTCTTTCCATTCGATTATGATCCATTATTGTCTCTATAAAGAAGACCACTTGGACTTCTCAATCCATGGACGTTCCAACTTAAGATTTTCATTGTATTTGGTCGGCTTGCCTATTGGCAGTCGCAGATATTTGATTAGTGCAAATTGTTCTTTGTTGTTCTTTTAAACCATCTTCCGCTCTAAACATAACTCGACTTTGTACATGATTGTTTGACCTATGCCTTTTATTTCCTTCAACATTCTCCAATGTTAGTTCCTCACTATCTTATTCCATATCATTCTTCTCCTCCTCGTTTATCAATTGTATTCCTTTTCCTTTATTTTGCTTCTTTCTACTTTCTAAATTAAACTTTAAGGTTTGGGTAATAAAACCCGAGCTATGCTGCGGATCAAAACTACAATCCCTGTTACTATTATTCGTAGGTACTATTTTTCCAACCGTGTTCACATTTTCTTCCCTTAACCATACACTTGGTGTGGTACTTGCTCGCCTCGGTTGTACCCTTAATGATATATCCTACCCATACTTTACTTCTTTTAAACCTAGGTTAATCCTCATTCGATAAACCTATCGCAATGCCTCAAACACCCACAAAGAAAGCAAATAAGAGAGTTTTTCATATCAAAATTTCACGTTTTGACTTAGATATAATAATCCTTTTCTTTCTTTTTAATGGTTTTTTGATATCTATCTAGACTCAGAGACGCATAAAATTCCTAAAACCTTGATTAAGTTGTTTTGTATCATGTTCTAGGAATTTACCAACAAAATCTCCCAATTGTTGCGTCACACAATTAGAGGAAAAACATGGTGGAAGATCATGAACTTGCACCCAAAATTCGCATAAACTAATGAAACTAAATTTGGGCCATTCCCTTCTTTTAATCTATGACACAAAAGAAGGTAATTATTGAAGGTCCATGGCGTTCCATTCATCACTCGCTCCACATCAACCTCATAAAAGAAGTGAAAAAGATAGTGTTTCTCACCTAGATTAAAGATCTAGATTCCTCCCAACGGGTGCCATAAATTAATTATTGTGTTTTTAGTGCAAGGAAATTAACCAAGCTTAATGTAAGACAACATCCAACTACACACATCTCATACACTGATTTCTATGGCCTGGTCTCTGTCTCAAACTGTAGGCCTTCGTCCTATTCTTCCTCAAGGCTTAATTTTGCAAACTCTTTCTCCATTGATAACTCTTTTGACATATTTCTAAAATTCAACTTTTCCTGGTTATGTAAAAATTTTGAATCTACAAAATTTAATCTTTTTGAAAGGATTTCTCTAATATCCCTTTTTCTAAAGAAATTTTACTTTGTTGGCACCAAGAAAACCTCTAATGACACAAAGAACCAACTGTAAAAACCCTAGACTTTTGCTAGACTAAATCTGGCTATGACGGAGCAGAAAAACCTCTAATGACACAAAGAACCAATTGTAAAAACCCTAGACTTTTGCTAGACTAAATCTGGCTATGACAGAGCAGACTCGTATGTACATTATTACTTAAATACGTTAACTATTGTTTTAAAATTTTACTTAATTTTTTTTCCAAATTACTAATTCGTTAGTTTTACAAATTTCTTATCAAATTACAACATTGCAAATTATTAAAAAATACTTAAATAAATTAATAAAGCATATTTTAATAAATATATACAATCGGCTCATGTACAAGTAAGATAATTAATTATATAATTTATAGCAAGGTTAAGGTTTTGAAATTTTAAGATTACATGTTTGAGTTTACTTGTGCAATCTATGTGTAGTTTTTTTTTTTAATAATCACAAGTGTCTTCGTCTATTTCAAGGTAAGATAGTAATATTATTTTGGCTCAGGGTGGCATTCAAGTAAAACCCTCCCAATAGTGATGACTTTATAATTCAAACTCAGTCCAAATGTCTGAGGAAGAAGTCCACTCCACTTCTTCCAACCATTTATTGGTGTAAGCAAGTTAATTTGAGTTGAATTAGTTTATTAAATTAATTATCAAGGTTGTCACAACTGGAACGGTGGTCAAATCGATCAGACGATGGATTTTTCGATCCAAATAGTTTGATAAAAAAATCATAAAAAATAAAAATGAAAAAATCAGTTCAATTGCAAACTGAACCAATTTTTAGCCTGATTCAACTGGTCTTTATGGGTTCGCGAGTCAACCGACCCAACTTCTTGCTTCAAACCAGTACCTCAGTCAGTTCCCAATTCACTCCAATTCCAAAAACACGTTAAAGATTTAATTCAGTCCTTGCAATGATTGATTTTGGTAGTAATTATAGACATGGTTTTAAATTGTAACTTCAAAATAATAATAATAAAAAAGTTTCCTTTTAGAATAATTTACTTAAACTTAACATGTACTAGTGTTAAACTAAGCTTTATTTAATAAATTATTTTGATGTAACAAAGTAAAATCCATCTCAAAGTCTTTCTAAAACTCCAAATACTTTGAAAAATAATTTGAACACTTAGAAATATTTTAGCCAAGCTCAAAAGCCTTCAAACATTTTAAACAAAGTGAAAAACTACTCCCTAAACAAAAAAAAATATCGATACTTATCAATAAGTATGGATACCCATACATTTTTATCGATACCTTTACTAGTATGTATATGGTTTTGTATTCTGACTTTAAAGGAATTTTGAAGGAAACACATTATCGATACTTATAATTAAGTATAGATACCTAGACAATTTTATTGATACCTTGGTTCGTATCGATACGAATTTTGCATTATGGCTTCGAAGGATTTTTGAACAATTACATAAAATATTGATACCCATAAAAAATATCGATACTTTTGATCAAGTATCGATAAATTTCCTTTGGTATCAATAGAAATAGGGCTAACAGTCTCTAAATTGTTGCATTAAATGCTAATAATATCAACATCTATAAAAAAGTATCAATACTTTATGTGCTTGTTCAAAAACCCTTTGAAGTTAGAATGCAAAATCCGTATCAATACGAACCATGGTATCCATAAAATTGTCAAGGTATCAATACTTAATTATAAGTATTGATACTCAATGTGTTTGCTTAAAAATTTCTTCGAAGTCAGAACACAAAAACCATACCGATACTAGTAAAGGTATCGATAAAAATGTATGGGTATCGATACTTATTGATAAGTATCGATAATTTTTTTATTTAGGAAGTAATTTTTCACTTTGTTTAAAATATTTGAAGGGTTTTGAACTTGCCTAAAATATTTCTTAGTGTTCAAATTATTTTTCTAAGTATTTGGAGTTAAAGAAAGACTTTGAGAAGGATTTTACTTTGAGATTCATTCTTTATTCAAAAATATCTTTATTCTAAAAAACATTTTATTTGTTATATCAAAATAATTTAGCAAATAAAGTTAGGTTTAACAATATTCCCCTTTTGATATAACAAAACATTTTGGTTAATTTGTTTTTTATTAAGTTACTCCCCTTTTTTAAAGTTCAATTTTAATCAAGGGCTTGATTTTAGGGTTTAAAAAATTGGTCACAAAATTATTGAGATAAATTAACAAGATTTTCCATTAAAGAAATTAGGGGTGAGCGTTCAATCGAATCGAATAGAAAAATTCGAGTTAATCGAGTTGGCGAATTCTATTTTATTATCCTAACTCAATTTGAAATTTTCTTGAATCGAGTCGAGTGAGATGGAATTCGAATCAAATCGAATATATTTGTTTGAGTTAAATTTTAAAAAAATGACATTGGGTCTTTGTAATCACTATCACCCACCGTAATCAAATTTACTTATTGTAACCAAATTTGTTATTAACTTTAATCTCCCCATAATTTGTCGAAACCATTTTTAAATCGAGTTTTGGAAAATGAGAATCGACTTTAAGAAAAATGAAAACGGGAGTCGCCACCAATCTTTTTAGGTGTGATTGGATCACCTTATAAAATGTTTTGTTTTAAAACATTAATTTTGGTCTACGAAAGTCGAGAAAACGGATTCGGGAGTCGGTTACGTACGAGGAAGTGTTAGCACCCTCGTAACGCCCAAAAATTGGTACCTAATTGATTATCAAATGTCTTTAATGTCGGAAATTTGAAAGTTTTAAGATGCAAACCTCTTTTAATTAGAATGTCTCAATTTTGAAAATTAAGGCTCACTTATTTTAAGCGAGTCAAAACATCACATCCGATGAAGTTAGGGCGCAACATTTTAAAACCTTGAAACTAAGCTCGTCTTTGAAAATTTCTATCTCAAACAACAAAACGCCATATCCGATAAGTTAGGACACTATGTTTTGAAATCTTGAAATAATTGTTTAAGTTTTGAAAACTCAAAATCACTTAGAAGGGTGCTTAACTATTCGAATTCAACGAGAAAAGTCGCAACCCAGTAAGTTAGGGCACTACCTTTCTCAAAGTTTCCAAACATCAAGCATTGCCTTTTTTTTAAAAAAACCTTGGAATATTATTTTAAATGACGTTTAGGATGACATATTAATGCATCATGAAGCATAGATGTACAAAATATTCTAACATTTTCATACAAACATAAATAATATCATTAAGACAAAACTAAATAACATGAACATACGTTTAATGAAAAAAATCATACTAGGGTAAATATAAGATAATAAACAAATAAAAACATGAGTAAACTAAAAGAAAAACATAATACATGCAAAAATTATACAACAATATCTATCATAAAATAGTACATAAAAGAAATAATTAAACATAGCATATAAAAAAATGAAACTATGCACAAATAAGATAAATGACATACACTAAAAAATGAATAAATAGAACATTTACAAATTATAAAAATATAATGCAATAGTTCAAAATATATGAAATGACAATATAATATATATACATGCATAGAAAATATATATTTGAAAATAAACTATATAAAAGGTTAAATATTATAATATATAAAATACATAATCAAATGTATAAAAGATAGGAATAAATATACATATTTGAAAAATGAAGAAATTAAAATAAAAAAAGGGTTGAAAAACTAAGATAGACGAAGAATAAAATAAGAACAAACCACAGAGAGTAAGAACGCAAGAGGGAGAGAAATTTGAGTGAATGCTCTCAAGAATTCTTATTGCTTCCCAAAACTCAAGTGATTTACAATGAAGGGAGAGACCTCTATTTATAGTTAAGCCTCCCCAAATCCAACGGTACAGATCAATTACATCAACGGTTAAGATTAAAGGATATCTACAAATTAAATCTCCAAGATTACAAGATCATATCTTCAAGATTGCATATCATATCTAAAATTGCATATCATATCTAAGATTGTATCATATCTAAGATTGCATATCCTTAAAGATTATATTTCCATATGAGTCAAGCTTATAGATGGACCTTAAATCTTTTCAAGTAATGGGCCATTCCGATTGGGCCAAATTATATGTTTATAATTTTATACTGGACTTGGACTTTGTTTTATTTTTATTTTTTAGGGGTTTATTATTTTAAATACTGAATTGGACCGGGCAAAAATGGGCTATTACAACTGCCCCTATTTGCTCATTGTTGTGTAACGAGAATAGAGTAAAGACTATAAAAGGACCCATTTTGCCCGGTCTCATCAGCTTCAGACTTCATAGTCCTCAATCTGCTCCTTGCAAACTCAGGATTGTCATGTTGATTTCTTTGATCTGCTCTCCATCAAACATAGAGACGCCAAATTAACTTTTTCGATTTGTTCTTTGTCAATACCAAGATGCCAAATCATCTTGGATCTGCTTCGATGTAAACATATGAAGGTCAGATCTTCTATATCTTTAATCTGCTCCCCGTCGAATATGAATATGCCAAATTTACTATCTTCAACTTGTTCCTTATAAACACATGGATGCCATGTTAAAATCTTTGATCTGCTTCGCTGTAAGCACAGGAATGTCAGATCTACTATGTCTTCGATCTGTTCCCTGTAAACACAGGGATGCCAAATCATCTTGGATCTACTTCAGCGTAAACACGTGAAAGCCAAATCTGCTGTGTCTTCGATTTGCTCCTTGTGAACACAAGGATGCCAAATCATCTTGGATCTGCTTCAGTAAAATCATCTGAAGGTTAGATCTGCTATGTCTTTGATTTGTTCCTTGTAAACACAAGAATGCCAAATCATCTTGGATCTGCTTCAGTGTAAACACGTGAAAGCCAAATCTGCTGTGTCTTCGATTTGCTCATTGTGAACACAAGGATGCCAAATCATCTTGGATCTGTGTCAGTAAAATCATCTGAAGGTTAGATCTGCTATGTATCTGCTCTCCGTCAAAATGGAGATGCCAGATCTGTTATCTTGGATCTGCTTTGGTGTGAGAACATCCGAAAGTCAAATCTGCTATGTCTTCAATTTGTTCCTTGTAAACACAAGAATTCCAAATCATCTTGGATCTGCTTTAATATAAAAATCTAAAGGTTAGACCTGCTATGTACATGCTCTCCGTCGAAAGAGAGATGCCAGATCTGTTATTTTGGATCTGCTTTGGTGTGAGAACATCCGAAAGTCAAATCTGCTATGTCTTCGATTTGTTCCTTGTAAACACAAGAATGCCAAATCATCTTGGATCTGCTTCAGTATAAATATCTGAAGGTTAGATCTGCTATGTACCTACTCTCCGTCGAAATGGAGATGCCAGATCTGTTATCTTGGATCTTCTTTGGTGTGAGAACATCCGAAAATCAGATCTGCTATGTCTTCGATTTGTTCCCTGTAAACACAGGGATGCCAAATCATCTTGGATCTGCTTCGATGTGAAAACATCCAAAGGTCAGATCTACTATGTCTTCGATCTGCTCTCCGTCGAGTATGGAGATGCCAAATCTGTTTCTTCGGTTTGTTCTTTGACAATACAGAGATGCCAAATCATCTTGGATTTGCTTCAGCGTGAACACCTGAAGGCCAGATCTGCTATACTTTAACCTGTTACCCTACTGCTTAGAGGGTTAAGATCTGTAAACCTGTTACCTTACTGCTTAGGCAGATAAGATCTGCAAATTTAACCTGTTACCCTACTGCTTAGGGGATTAAGGTGATGAATTTTGTAATTTTCAATCAATCTTGCTACATTGTCCACTGGGGAATCCACCTGTAGAATTGATTTCCTAGAATTTATGCTTATGCCAAATAATTAAGATACCATGATCGAAATGAGTCAAATGCTCCTAATTATAATGCAAAATGTTTATGAAAATGGTTCCTATTTCATATGTCATCCCTCATTCCTTCATCCAAGTTTATCCTTACTTGTCTCGAAGTCTCATTCCTTCTCAGCTTGTGGGTTTGTACCATTCTTCAAATGCTATCACCCGCTGCAAATGCTTGTAAGATGATCCTCTCTTAGGATCGAATCGTTTGATTTGTTCAATCATCATTTAGACTGAAGAAGAAATTTTAGTTTCCCCGAGTACATCCGACCCTCACATATGGGAATTCCTTAAACAATTGTCCTATTTCAGTTTCTTGTATTATCTAGAAATTTCCAGAGTAATATGCAAAACTTCATTTGTAAAGATATTTAGTTCATCAATCATTATTTCTATGCAACACACTTTATGAATAATGGAGGATGAATAAATTGATCTTGAGGATAATTTGAATGATTTATCAAAAAACAACAAAGGAGGTTAATCTAAGAATCTATCTTTGAGAAGAAAGAGAATCCAAAGATAGTAAACAGGACAAAAATCAGATGCCCCAGATATCGCAACTTGGGCTTCTGTATGTAAACTCCGTGAAGACTACTTTGAGTTTAACATGTGTTTAAAAGATCCAAAGTAGTTTGCCCGGTATGTAACATATTTCACTTCTTGTCAAATCTAGTATAGCAAGATCACTGCACACCTTTCAAAATTTGAGCTGCCCTTTTGGGTTTTCAGCTCAAAACCCCTTTGGTCTCAAGGTGCCCTTTGCAGGTTTTCACCTTAGCCTTTCCATTTTTTTTTGATATAGAAGTTTCAAAGTGCCATTTGCGGGTTTTCACTTTGGCTTTCTTGAGAAGTTCTTGTGAACGAACACTCTTTGTCTGTGTCATCCATTCTTGGTACATTTGATTAGGATGAATACTTTCAAGTTAAGTTCACTGGAGGTAATTTTTTTTTGACTCCATCGAATCATAAACCTATGACAAAGAGATTGCCCCAGCAGCAATCCTGGCTGTCATTTAATAAACCCTATAAAAAGATGGTTCAACGATTCTCAGCAGATAAGAATGAAGCTGCTGACATTATCCTTCAACCTGGAAAACTGAGGTATTTAAAGTGCTCCCGGAGCAGTCACCCCACCATGGCTTAATGATGTCTCTGAAGCATCCACAAACTTCATAAATTGCCCTAATTGTGAAACTGTCAAATGAGCATAACAAATAAGGGCCAAAACAAATATGGCTGTGGTACTCCTTCAATACACATAAAATGAAGAATGAACAAGCTCTTGTAGATCATCAGCTGAAAACCCAACCTATTCTAAGAGAAACATGATAGTGGGTCGGTTTTGCAGTTCCTATTATTCTAGCATGAGCACAAAGGTAAAAATCATTGTTCTTCGGACGACATATTTTGTGGTCAATGACGGTACCAGGTAGCATATTGTCAGGAGATCCCTGCTGAAAAAACTTGGTAGATGGTTATTCGTGCCACAATAACCACAATCTTTAGGGTTCCACTTCTTGTCAAGGAACTTGCAAGCCTCAATAATTTGATCAAAACTTGATTGAATTGAGACTCGCTAACCCCATCCCTAAAAATAATGATTTGATCAGGTTTCCTCTTCCCTGAACTTGTATAGAAGTCTAAGAGAGCTACCTTTATGATACCGTCATCCACTTTGTCAAAAGCTGGTTTTGAAGAAAGAATCTATCATTTTAAGCTTCAGAGATCGTATACGGCTGATGCCCCATAGTTGAAATCAATGGCCACCGCTTTGGAGCTAACCATTGCGACTATTGACGACACATCGATCGCTTTCGGAAAGCCAAACAATGCACCCATTCTAAGGATGATAGTTGGAACCTTTGAAACAAGCTGGAATTGAAGGTGTTTGCCCAGTAAAGCATAGAGGGTAGGCGGTAGTTTCTTATGCCAATTTTACCAGTCTCGGTCATCTTCTGTAATTTGTTTTTTTTCTTCTTTTTCTTTTCTTTTGGCAACCTTTGTTGTACTGTTGTATGGCGCATTATCTTTGAAAAGACTGTAAACTTTTGGCATTGTGCAGTTATATATAATCTTTTTTTTTTTGTTTTTGAAATGGATGACTTTTGACTATGTAATATTGGCATATGAAGTTATCCCCCCTCTTAATGGAGTAGTTGACGTCCACAAAGATGAGTCATTGTCAGCTTGAAACTTTTGACGAGCTCGGGCTCATAACATACATGCCCCATAAGTCTTGACTCCTTTAAATTTGGCATTCATTGTACAACTGATGCGATCCCTTTCCATGGTGGACCAACAGTGCCCCAAAACCTCATGTTTATCCTGGCAATTGCAAATTCTCCTGCATGCATCTTTGGACCACATTTTTGAATTCCCATAATAGTCTCAACAAGGTCTTGTTTTGTCTTATTTGCTAATTCCAATTTTGCAATCTTTCCTTCTTCTAAGGCTATATTTGCTACCACCACTTCACGGGGTAAAAACCATTTTCAACAAATTTAGAAACAAGTCACAATTTCTGTCACCTTCAAAGTACTGAGATTCCTCTAAACACATATCGCACTAAAAAAGAACTCTGAATCTGTAGTATCGTTGCCCGTGTCATTGATATCTAGGGGTCTATGATAGGCACAAAAAAGAATATAAAAGGAATAAATGAATTCAAGAATGACTATTTACATGAAATGAAAATTTATAAAGAATGCCAAAGGTCAAAAGAATTAGAATGAAAGAATATTTACTCGGATAAATAATAAAAGTATGTTTTATTGAAAATAAAAATGTCTGAACATGAGCCCACTTCTCAAAAGAAATCTCATTACCCCTAGGCTTTAGAGCAACAAGAGTGTTCTGAATATTACTCCGTAAAATTCCTAAAGATTACAGGAAGTTCTTCTACAGTCCAATTGTTTAAAGAACTTCCCGGTTCGTAAGGGCGAATGCCCTCAAGGTTTCTTTGTTCAGTCCCTTCCTTATGTATGACATTGATGGGATGATTTTCATTTCCGAACACCCCCTTCTTCGGGTAAGCTATCCCTCTTGACACAAAAGTCGGGGATATGTAAGGGAACGACTTTAATTCCCATTCAACTTCTTTTTCACTCAGCCGTGACCCTTTTCTCTCTATCTCTTTTTCTTTCTCTTTTTAATAATTTTAACTAATTACGGTCTTTTTATAATTTTGAATGCAAATGATGCAATGAAATGCTATAAGATGCAAATGAATGCAAAAGGTATCGATCTCGATTCAATCTCATTTAGAAAACTTTATCTAGAAAAAGAATATCTTTACATATAAGAGGATTACAAATACGCTTTCGCCCTAATGCCCAAAGTTTTAATTCTATCTAATAAAAGGGGTAGCTCTCGACCTACATCCGATGATGACTCATGCATCTTACTCAATATGTCAGCTCGTACTGCCAAGTCTTGAACGTGTTCAGCTACCTCTCGGATCTGAATTATGGTTTCTCCAATAAGGTAATCTCTATCTCTGACTTGTTCTTTAGACTGACGCAATTCTCTCTTTAAATGATCCTCTCGTGCCTCAAGCTGCTCGATAAAAAGCTTACTATCTTGCAATGCTGATTCCAACTCCTCAACTTTGCCTTTTAGCTTCTTTACCTCTACCGTGGAATCACGACTTCGTTGCAGATGAAGGGATCGCCGAAGCTCTGTCACCTTAGTTTTTAACCCTTGATTTTCTTTCTCTAAGGTCAAATTCCTGTAATTGCATCTCTTGGAACTTCCTCTCCCAATATTCGGCTTTGGACTTTTCCTCTCGGACCTCTTTCTGCAACTGATCTGAAGACCCTTCTATTCTTCAAGGATAGTTGTGCTCTTTTGTAATGCTCCTTTAAATCATCTCGATCTTCATCAATCTTCCTTTTCTCCTTCTTTTCTTTTTCAACCTCCATCTTTTGAACGTCGACGTCTAGGCTCAAGTATATCTTTTCTTCCTTGAGCTTTGCTATCCTCTTCTCGAGCTCTAAGTTCTTTCTCTCGAACTCTTGCTTCATAATTTCTAACTCCGAGGACGTCACTTGCAAATATTCCTCCATCGGTCGAGCTCCTTCCACGCTTGGCCTAGGGATGTTATCATTAATCCTTCTACCTCTCCACTCGACGTACCCCGGAGTTGTAGTAGGGCTAATAGCTACTCCCTTTAATCGACAAGTCTTATTCCAAGCACTAGAGATCTCACTGACCTTCCTCTTGTAGTCAGCTCCTCTATACCCGAACTCACTTTGAACCAACCCGTAAGTTGTCAGTATGAACTGTCTCAATCCATGTTGCATCAACACAAGCAAAGGGGCATAACCAATGGCACCCCAAATTCCCAACAAAGGGACCCAATCAAAACTGCCGCATCAGTAAAGAATCTCACCAGGAATCATCCATGGAGCCCTCCACTCCAAATCCTTTGACTGCAGGTTCTGAAGTAGCGCTATCCAATTTGTTCAGGAATATCAACTCTCCTAGTTGAAGCTGTTATGTCCTTCAACGGGGAGTAATCCTCAAAGAAGACCCGACAAACCACCCTATCTATCAATCGGAAGTGACTATAGAACCAAGCTAAAAGTAACTGAGCACAACCAACAAACCTGCCTGCACTGGCCCTCCTACATGCATTCAAGGACACAACGTCTCGCCAAAATTGCGAGAAGCAGTGACCCGTTTGCTAAGTCGATGGAAGAGATCTGTGGTCGCCTCATCCACATATCCCAAGGCCCTGGGGAAAACCATCAATCCGTATAAGCTTAAGGCAAAAATGTCTACCCTCTTCGCCTCGTGCGGATGTGTCCGGATCGGATCCTTCAAAGCACCCACGAAATGCACTTCTCATCACCCTTTTCCTTAATTCTAGCCAAGATCCACCGCTCGCTCATCCCGTAATGGTCATCAACTTTTTACCAAAGGTTGGGATACAAGCAACTCGAGAATAAATCCTATCACATGAAATCTAGGACACCGAAGTAAGGTGTGTACTCCTCCACATGAGGCACTAAATCTACCTCCCCAAAGGTAAAACAAGCAGTATCTTTGGGTTCCAAAAGCGAGCGAGAGCTCGAAACAAGTTCTCATCAAACAAATAGGGCAAATCTCCGTACTTACTGTAGAATGATTGCTTGGTCTCATTGCCCCACTGATCCCAAATCGCCTTAAGCTCCAGCAGATTATTCTATGTGACATTGATACGAGTGTAGTTTGACAGATCCGACATATATCCCATAGTTATGCTATCCCCTTTTCCTAGCTGAGTTTGCTCCGACCATCTATGGACGTTAGCGTTGCCCTCTACTCTATTAAGAAGTCCGTTTTCCATAATAAAATTTCCTAACTTAGAAACCGACTGTGAATCGATACCTTTCAGATGTAATATGACATGCAACAAAGAAAAAAAAATTGTCAGTATCATATGATAAATAACTTATAAGGGTAATAATCTAGAGTACCACTATCCAAATTGAGCTCTTACGGTTTTTCTATATGAGGTTTTAGTTCTAAAGTTGAGGTACCTGAACTAGCAGATTCCTCGATTCTCACCCATTATAGGCTCATTTGAATCGAGTTCAGTTCAGGGGAATACATTTTCCTATGGCTACACGGAGATGAAAATCTCAAGAAACCATAGATACGGATGTATCCCAAAAGTGATCCACTATCACACTTGCGAGGCGAAAACCTTCTGAAGCGTAGTTTCTCACTCTCACTTAAGGGTGTGACCACAACGGTCATGCAAATGTAATGCGTATCAGAATATATAACATATGCAATAATACAAACACAAGTAATGCAAAGAGGATTGAATTTTAAAATTTTTCCAATTTTTGACATTAAGAAAAAAGGTAATCAATTATACGGCATGACTCTCTTATTGGTCCCCAACGGAGTCGCCAAGCTGTCGAAACCATTTTTAAATCGAGTTTTGGAAAATGGGAATCGACTTTAAGAAAAACGAAAACGGGAGTCGCCACCAATCTTTTTAGGTGTGATTGGATCACCTTTTAAAATGTTTTGTTTTAAAACATTAATTTTGGTCTACGAAAGTCGAGAAAATGGATTCGGGAGTCGGTTACGTACGAGGAAGGGTTAGCACCCTCATAACGCCCAAAAATTGGTACCTAATTGATTATCAAGTGTCTTTAATGTCGGAAATTTGAAAGTTTTAGGATGCAAACCTCTTTTAATTAGAATGTCTCAATTTTGAAAATTAAGGCTCACTTATTTTAAACGAGTCAAAACATCACATCCAATAAGTTAGGACGCAACATTTTAAAACCTTTGAAACTAAGCTCGTCTTTCAAAAATTTCTATCTCGAAACAACAAAACGCCATATCCAGTAAGTTAGGACACTATGTTTTGAAATCTCGAAATAATTGTTTAAGCTTTGAAAACTCAAAATCACTTAGAAGGGTGCTTGACTATTCGAATTCAACGAGAAAAGTCGCAACCCAGTAAGTTAGGGCACTACCTTTCTCAAAGTTTCCAAACATCAAGCATTGCCTTTTATTTTTTAAAAAAAAACCTTGAAATATTATTTTAAATGACGTTTTAGGATGACATATTAATGCATCATGAAGCATAGATGTACAAAATATTCTAACATTTCCATACAAACATAAATAATATCATTAAGACAAAACTAAATAACATGAACATACGTTTAATGAAAAAATCATACTAGGGTAAATATAAGATAAGAAACAAATAAAAGCAGAGTAAACTAAGCGAAAAACATAATACATGCAAAAATTATACAACAATATATATCATAAAATAGCACATAAAAGAAATAATTAAACATAGCATATAAAAATGAAACTATGCACAAATAAGATAAATGACATACACTAAAAAAGCTGAATAAATAGAACATTTACAAATTATAAAAATATAATGCAATATTTCAAAATACATGAAATGATAATATAATATATATACATGCATAGAAAATATATATTTGAAAATAAACTATATAAAAGGGTTAAATATTATAATATATAAAATACATAATCAAATGTATAAAAGATAGGAATAAATATACATATTTGAAAAATGAAGAAATTAAAATAAAAAAAAGGGTTGAAAAACTAAGATAGACGAAGAATAAAATAAGAGCAAACCACAGAGAGTAAGAACGCAAGAGGGAGAGAAATTTGAGTGAATGCTCTCAAGAATTCTTATTGCTTCCCAAAACTCAAGTGATTTACAATGAAGGGAGAGGCCTCTATTTATAGTTGAGCCTCCCCAAATCCAACGGTACAGATCAATTATATCAACGGTTAAGATTAAAGGATATCTACAAATTAAATCTCCAAGATTACAAGATCATATTTTCAAGATTGCATATCATATCTAAGATTGCATATCATATCTAAGATTGTATCATATCTAAGATTGCATATCATTTCTAAGATTGCATATCCTTAAAGATTATATTTCCATATAAGTCAAGCTTATAGATGGACCATAAATCTTTTCAAGTAATGGGCCATTCCGATTGGGCCAAATTATATGTTTATAATTTTGTACTGGACTTGGACTTTGTTTTATTTTTATTTTTTGGGGGTTTATTATTTTAAATACTGAAATGGGCCGGGCAAAAATGGGCTATTACATAATTTATTTATTAATCTTTAGTATACGGGTTAGCTTCTTTGTTTACTTAGTTGCTTCAATTATCTTTTGATTTTGTCACTATGCATTTTGAAATTAAAAATATATTAAATATAAAAAATATGATTTTTTAATAAAAGTTATCTTAAATATAAAATGTGAAATTGATATCAACATAAAATTTAACACAAATATTTTATGGCATTATCAATAATTCAATTTTAACATGAATTTATAAAGATTTAATATGATTAAACAATTCAATAATATAAAAAGAACAAAATGTGAAACTTAATTTAATAATATAAATAGTAGATATAAATAAAATTATTACTATTTAGGTTTAGAGATTTTTTGTTGATTTTTTATTTAGGGTAAAGGGTGAAAAGTAAAAGTTTAAGGGGAAAATAAAAAAGTTTTGAGGCTTGGATGAGTAAAATTTTGGGGGGAAAGTAAATGGGGGAAAATAGTAAAAAAAAAAATTAGGGGGAAAATGGGTTTGGGGTAGATGGAGGGTGGGATGAGAGTAAAAGTTTTGGGCGGAAAGTAAAAAAGGTTTGTGGGTTTCGGGTAAAAATGTAAAATACTATAGTTTGATATTTAGTTTATTGAAATTATTCGAATTCGAAATTTAAACTCAATTCAAACTCGAAATTCAAAAAAAATTAGAGTTGACTCGAATAACTCAATTCGTTTAACTCAAAATTTATTTTTTTTCAATTTTTTCGAGTTGAATCGAGTTTTTCTCACCACTAAAAGAAATAATATTAACTAGTTTACCATTTTTTCTCTCCCTTTTTGTTATATAAAAAATAAACAAATAAATATTAAGGGAAAGAAACAGACAGTTAGTTCAATAAGATAAGGAAAATAAAAAGCAATGAACTAAAGTCAAACTCAAGAGTATCTAAAAATACCAAATAAACATTTAAGTGCAATAACAAACAAAAGACATTGAAATAGAAAAAGAACTATGTAAAGTATCAAAGTAAATTATGAGAATGCATGATATGCAAGAGGGGTCCTAACTCTTTTAAGGTGGTGGAGGTGGAGGGAATTGAGACATAATATGGCTACAAGTATAACTAGAGTGTCAGTCGAGAATTTTTGTTCTTACGGTGGAGCAGACGAATGAGGTGGAACTTGCTCTTAAGATGGAATTGAATCGGGAGTGCCACCAACATCTTCATCCTCATCCTCATGGATTTTGGGCTGAGCACCCTTAACCCATTGACCAATACGGGGGTCCTTCTTGTAGCCAGCATGTTGCAACGTACCAAAGCTTAGTGGTATAAGTGTGGCCAAAGGAGGATCGCCTTGAGTAGGGATATTAAGGTGTTTGAAGATGCATGAAAGGTAGGTTCCAAAACGAAATGTAATAAAGCTAGTAAACTCCTTCCCTGTGACCTTAGTGATATCATCAAACATAATTAAAAGCAAGGTTGGGATGCTTATTTGTTTGAAACCTTTCAATCCACCAATAATCAATGGATCGAAGGATAGCATGTTATGAAATCGAGGGTAAAATCCATGTAAGAATCAAATGAAGAAAATGATCATGAAGGTTAAGTTCTGAAGCATTTGAGCTAGGAACGACTAGAATGGGATTAGAGAGACCCTTCTCATTTGATTCACCACTGGGAGGAAGTTTTAAAAATTCACTGAAATCATCAAGATTGAGACATATGAGAGTGGTCATAAGAAAAGAATTTATAATAATAACGGTCTCAGCCATCAGATCGTGTTTGAGCAAAGCATTCAAATAAAATGCTCGAACAAGGTTGGCATGGATGGAAGATCGAATTTTCAAAAAATCAATCCAATGCCAATCGACTAAATTTTGGAGATAAGAAAAGTTAAAATCGGCTAATGAGTTTAAATCAAGCGGTCGAGAGACATTAACTTTGCGAGTTGAAAAATATGTAGTAAAATACATTCTCTCTGTAGAATTTCTGAAATATTCGTTTAAAAAGTCATTTTGGCCACTGGGTGGGTTGGACAAAGCGGTGTCAGTACGAGATCATTTCTTTAAAGGCATATTGACAAACTAGAATCCTAAGACACATTATACTACTTAGAATTTTTGTTCGGGAATTTTGTTAAACACTTAGTGGCCTAGGGTTTAAGGAAAAATTTTCAAAGAAATTTTTAGGTTGGGAAAACCCGTTGCATTAATACAACAATATATATGTTTCAAAATCATCCAAAAAAAATTTAAACAAAAATTAACACAAACAAAATGTAATTTTTGAAATAAAAAAAGGTGAGTTTTTACATTGAAATATCATTGAAATGATGAAAAATTAATGTGAGAGTGTTGAATCCTTGGTAATGTTGGGAATTTGGATGATGTTGTTTGAGAAATTTTGAAGATTGAAAAGGATTTGAAAATTTTGTATGAAAGGATTAAGGGTTTTGGTAGAGAAAAAATAAGAAATGTTTTGCCCATATGTGTTTAATAATGGTGTAAGTTGTTTTAAAAGCACAATGGTATAATACTTATAGTTAAGTATCGATACTTTTCCTTTTGTATCAATAATTTTGTTAAAATATTGATCCTAAAGTGCCCAATATGGTTTCAAAGTGCAGAAAACTTTGCAGAACACAATTCTAAGGCCTTAAAGAGTACTAAACTAAATTAAAAAGTTGTTTTTGCTATTTCTAATGATTTAATATACCTAATTGTATAGATTAAGCCATGATGCATATGAATCATAGAATATCATAAATTCATCAAAAATTGATTAATTTCACCAAATAAAGTCTACTTAAGCATATTCTAAGGCATAAAAAATGCATACTAGACCATATTGGTCAAGATAGACTAAACATGCAACTTTAGCTCCTCTTTACTAGATGCATATAAAAGACATAGAAATCATTTATACATGCTTTTTCAATCAATTTGAAGTCATAAATAATTTTAAAAACATTAAAGTGCATAAAATTGTTTGAATTCAAAATCAAGTTAGGGTGATGATACCTAGTTCTCTCGTAAGTGTCCAAAATCTTTGCTTATCTAAAAGTTTAGTAAAAATATCAACTAATTAATGCAAAGTCTCAACATATTCTAGAACTATATCTCCTATTTGGACATGATCCCTAATGAAATGATGTTTAATTTCAATATGCTTAGTTCTAAAGTTTTGGATGGAAACTTTAGTGAGACAAATAGCACTAGTATTGTCACACTTGATAGGAATGGTGTCTATCTTAATTCCACAATCCTTAAGTTGTTTCATCCATAAAACTTAAGCATAACAACTACTAGTGGAAATGTATTTCACTTTGGTGGTGGACAATGCATCACTATTTTGTTTCTTTGAAAACCATGATAGGAGCATGTTGCCTAAGAATTGACAAGTACCGGAGTTGCTTTTCATATCTAATTTGCAACCTCTAAAATTTTCATCCGAGAAAGTATGCAAACTAAAGGATGAGTCTTTAGGGTACCAAAGGCCTAAATTAATAGTGTCTCTAAGGTATCTAAATATCCTCTTAATGGCTTATAAATGTGATTCCTTAAGACATGATTGATATCTAGCATACAAGTAAGCACTAAACACAATATCAAGTGTACTTGTGGTAAGATAAAGTAAAGAACCAATCATTGACCTATAAAATTTTATATTTACACAATTACCTTTCTTATCTTTGTTAAACTTTGTAGAAGGGCTCAAAGGTGTATCTTGTGGTTTGAGGATATCCATCCCAAACTTCTAAAGCATCTTCCTTATATACTTGGCTTGATTGATGAAGATGTCATCCTTCCTTTGCTTGATTTAGAGTCCTAAAAAGAAATTTAGCTCTCCTATTGTGCTCATCTCAAACTCACATTACATTAACTTTGAAAATTCTTCACAAAAGGAATAATTAGTAGCACAAAAAATAATATCATTTACACAAATTTTTACTGCTAACAGATCATTAGTGTCAACCTTCCCTTTACAAAAACCTTTCTCAACTGGAAAATTTGACAATCTTTCATACCAAGCTTTAGGAGCTTCTTTGAAACCATATAAAGCTCTAGAAAGTTAAAAAAATGGTTTGAAAATTTAGAATCTTCAAAACTGAGTGATTGTTTAACATACACTTCTTCACTTATAAACCCATTTAGAAAATCATGTTTAACATCCATTTGATATAATTTAAAATCACTAAAGCATGCAAAGGCTAAAAGAATTCTAATGGCTTCCACTTTAGTTACGGGAGCCTAAGTCTCATCATAATCTATTTATTCCTCTTGAATGTAACCTTGAGGAACAAGCCTTGTTCCTCACTATGTTACCACTCTCATTTAGTTTGTTCCCAAAAACCCATTTAGTACCTATAGTAGATTTATCACAAGATCTTTCAACTAAGGTAGATACTTTACTCCTCTCAAATTGATTAACTCTTCTTGCATAGCCAATATCCAATATTCATCATTTAATGCTTCTTTGATATTTCTAGGATCTATGCATGAGATAAATGAAACATAATTACATGTGTTTCTAAGAGAAGATCTAGTAGTTATTCCTTTGGATTGATCTTCGAAAATCATACTATCCTTCACATAGTTGTACTCTCTTGGATGATTGACTTTTCTTTCCTCTAGAGTAAGCTCCCTTTGAGCATCTTGTATCTTTTCACTTGATGATTGATCTAGTTTTTCATCATTGTTCAAAATTCCTACATCATCAATACAAGAATCCCTTTTAGGAGGAGGGTTAGAATCATCGAAAATAACATGTATAGACTCTTTTCAACCACTTTTTATTAAAGAATCGATAAGCTTTATAATTTAAGGAAAAACCAAGAAAGATTCCTTCATCACTTTTTGCATCAAACTTGCCAAGATTATCTTTTATAATATTTAAAACAAAACACTTACATCCAAAAGGATGAAAATATCTAATGTTAGTATTTTTGTTTTTGAAAAGTTCATATGAAGTTTTCTTCAAAATAGGTTTAATCATTACTTGATTTACAATATAGCATGTAGTGTTTATGGCTTCCACCAAAAAAATATTTTGGCAAATTGTTTTCACAAAGCATGGTTCTAGAAATTTATTCTAAAGTTCTATTTTTCCTCTCAACAACTCCATTTTGCTGAAGGGTTCTAGGTGTTGAAAAGCTATGGCTAATACCATTTGAGTTGCAAAAATTGTTAAAACCAAGATGTTGAAATTCAGTTCCATGGTAACTTCTAACACCAATGATAGAGTGATCTTTTTCATTTTGATTAATTTTTGAAAATGTGATGAATTTCTTTAAAGCTTCATATTTAGTACTTAAGAAAAGAACCTAAGTAAATCTAGAGGAGTCATCTACAAGTACAAATGCATATTATTTTCCACCCAAGCTAGTTTTTCTATTAAGTCCAAAAAGATCAATGTGAATTAATTGTAAAACTCTACTAGTATATACATCATTAATTGGTTTAAAAGAAACTCTTTTATGTTTTCCTTTAGTACATGTATCAAACTTTATCTAAATCAAAATCAATTTTTGGTAATCCTCTTACTAAGTCATTTTTAGCTTAATTATGAAATATGCTTATGCTAGCATGTCCTAATTTCCTATGCCATAACCAAGAAGTGTTTTTATTCTTGGTTATAAGGCAAACATTTGAATCATGTACGTCATCTAGATGCACCAAGTAAATGTTTCCTATCTTATAACCTACAAGCACAATCTTATTAGATGCAATGTCAATAAATTTACAACCATTTGACTAAAAAATGACATTAATATCTTTATCACTCAATTGACTAATACTTGAAATATTTTTCTTAAGACCATTGACACATAAACCTTTTCAATAAAAATTGAAGAGCTTTTACCAATAAAGCCAATTTCTTCAACGAGTCCTTTGGAGTTATCACCAAATGTAACTTCTCATTCACTTTTTTGCTTTAGCTTGATAAAGTGGCTCTTGTCACTGATCATATGTCTTGAGCATCCACTATTAAGGTACCATGAATTTGTACTTGAATTGTCCACCTTGAAGTATTTTTCATTTCCTTATAAACATAAAATTAACTTTTGGTTTTTTGTACCTAAATTATTTTGGGTCCATAAAGATTATTTCTTAAAATTCTTGTCCCTTTTGGTATTCATTTTGAAAGAGCATCAGTGTCTTGAGTAGCACTAATTCCTTTAGGGACCCATACACTCTTAACAAGTTTTCCCTTGCAAAATCTTGAGGGACTTCTATGTTTATAGTAATTAAAGTTAGTTTTAACAAATTTTTGTTTTGAATTTTCGCTTTTTCTCAAATCTTTTTGGAAAAACTTTGTTAAAGTGAGCTTTTTCACTCTTGAGCAACTCAAGTTGCTTCTGATGATCATCATGAACTTTGGAAAATAAATTATGTAACATCCTGATTTTCGGGTTTTTCGCGATTCTTGATATTTTAAGTAAATTTCTAAAATTTGGTATGTGATGATGGAATTCATAATTTGGGTATGTAAATGGGCTTATGGAAGGCCCATGAGTTGGCCAAAACCCGGTGGAATTTTTAAATTTTGGACTTAGGAGTTAGGGGTTCTGGCTAGGTGCCCTTATATTAAGTTGTGGGTAAATTGTATCACAAAAAGATCCTCTAGCAAAGTGGCTAAGTGACGCCACTAGGGAGCTTTAAAGGTGGCGTGTAAGTGTTGGGGGAAGACCTGGGATCGATTCCCTGTGTTGGCAAATAGGAGTATTTATTTTTGTGCAGGAAGGGTAAGTGTTGGAACTTGAGTGGATTCTGTAAGAGGAGAGAGTTGGATCAAGTCAAATGCATAAATTAAGGAGGGATAAGGGGAGAGGTTTTAGGGATGTGATAGGGAGATAGAGTTGGCCGAATAAGGGACATTGGAGAGGGGATTTTCGGCAAAGGGGCATTAGGTTAGTAATTTCGGCATTAGGGTCTTAGTTGTCTTGATTTCTTCTTTGGTGTGTAGCCTTTTCTCTCTTTTCTTTTCCAGCCGAATCTACCTCCCTCCTATTCATTTTCTTCCTTTTCTTCTTTCAAATCAGCCCACTATTTCCTCCATTCACCATTGTTTCTTTCCTTATCTCTATTTTTGCCAAGTGCTTAAAAAAAAAAAGTCAAATCGGTGAAGATAGGGGTGCCGATTCTTTGTGACCAGCAACCTTTTCTTCCTTTTCAATAGTTGGCGTTCGGTTCCTTTACCTTTTAGACATTCGGATTCAAGAGGAGAATGACTGTGGTAAGTGTTCAAACTCTAAACAATTCCTAGTGTAGCTTTGGCCAAAAGCCAAACTCCAAGTTTAGGAGATGGTAGAATATGGGCATAGACTCTATGGGGTCTTCTTTTAATATTTTTGGTTTATTTATTGAAGGAGCAGCAAGGTGTAGTGTCGATTTGGAGTAGCTTGGATCACGGAGTAGCTAGGCCTAGTCATCAATCGCGACAAAGGTAAGGTGCTTAAGGCCATTATGGATGGTGGTAGAATGTGTAAGTGTTAATATTGGAAAGTTCTTGATTTGGTTCAATTATTGCGAGCTAATCTATTTAACAATTGATTATAGGAGAAATCGCATAGGAGATCTCGTCAAGGAATATCGCAAATCAGGTGTGTAACGAACCCTTTCATAGCTTAAAGCGATAAAATGCCAAAAAGCCGAAATGCCGAAATTCTGGCATTTCGAGGACTTGTGAGCAAGCAAACGCTCACTAGTTAGTTAGAATCGATGAGACGATGATCGAGAACGATGGAAACGGTAAGAATGTGATTTTTGGCGTTCTTGGTAAGTTGGGCCTCGAGGGAAGTGGGGCCAGTGGGCTTTCGGGCCCATTTGGGTAAATTGGTAGAAAAGCAATCTGTTAAATTGCATGATAAGACCGTTAAAACCGTCATGGAATATAGGCTAAATGGGCCTAGATGACGAAATTGGCTAAGTAGGGCCCATTAGGGTTTTAGGCCCAATAACTCGATTTCGCTAAAAATGGGCCGAATCACTTGTTTGCACCCATGGATTGTTAGTAATCGTTAATGAACATGGAAACCCTAATTTTGGTAAAATTATGAGATTACCCGTATACCATGAAAATGATCGTTTTGCCCTAGGTAAAATGACCATTATACCCCTAGGGTTTATGTATGATTTTAATACATGGGATTTTGATAAATATGGTATGTATGAGATGCACATGACATGTATGATATGCACATGATATGTATGATATGCACATGAGGTAATCATAACTGCATTGGGTTGGGTTTTTATATGGATGGAGGAAGTGAAAAGGGCTTATGCCCTGATTATCAAAAGGCTTATGCCCTGATTATCAAAAGGGCTTATGCCCAGTTATAAAAGGGCTTATGCCCCGCTTATTGAAAGGGCTTTTGCCCGATTATTAAAAGAGGCTAGGCCTCCAGGTTATATGATAAAGCAAATATCTTTGCCAATTGGAGAGTTGGCGGGGTGGGTCGAGTTAATCCCCACATGGTATGTTGGTTGGTACGGTGGAGAGTAGCGGATGGTGGGTTGAGTAGTCTCCCAAATGGGTTGCATTCTTTCATTGAAATTATATGTGACATTGAAATGGGCCTAAGGGCCATACTGCTTACTGATAAAAGGCTTGACCAAGAATATGAAATATGAAAAGGCTTGACCCAATAATATGAAATATGAAAAGGCTTGCCCAATATATGAAATATGAAATATGAAAAGGCTACTGACCCGTGCATGATTGAGATTGGATTTGGGCTTAGACCCAACAGTAGTTATTGTTTTGGGCTCAAAAGGGCTTGTTGCACTGAGTTTCCAAACTCACCCCTTTCCTTAACCTTGCGGTGAGCCTTGATGTGGGGACTTGGTAGGAGGGATTGAGTGGCCACGGTGATCATCTTTGGGCTTTTAAATAAGTGTTGGTTTTCATTTAATTTCCTTTAATTATTATTTATTTTTGGGTTGTAATAAGGCCAATTTTAACTTTCCTTTTATTTCTTTTCTAATTATTTTAATTTTAATAACTTTAAAAATTGGTTAATAATTATTCAAATGGGCTAGACTTAGGACGTGTTTTCAAAATGATACTTGTTTTCAAAATATCTCAACACCACGATTAATCGATTTATCAAAGACGTCCACTTAAACAAATTTAAACTCGATATAACCAAGTGTGGCTATGGTTGTGGGCATGTCTAGGATTGGATCCAATTAAAGAGCTTGGTTCTTAAGCGACCTTCATGGCTCACCTCCTCTGTCTCGGATACCTACACGGTGCCCGACTTCCATACACTTTGTTAACTCAAATTAATGTATGGTTTTAAAACACTAAAACGGGCGTGGGTTTTCAACTCCAATGTGGCACGTCGATTCGGCCATAACGTCTGGTCGGGTTTGGGGTGTTACATTTAGTGGTATCGAGCCTAGGTTGCAACAACTCGGTACGTGGATCGGTCCGAAAATCTATTTGAAAACTTAGGCCTAAGAAGGGTATTTTTGGAAATGGTTTCAAAAGTTCATTTTAAAGATTTTTTATGAAAATATATGTTAAAAGGTACCGATCTTTGTTTTTAATCAAGAGTTCAAAATAAAGGGAGTTTTCAAATCAAAGTTTTGAATTTATATTTTCGATAATCAAAAACATGGTTTTTTTTGGAGAAAGAAGTGGCGCACTGAATCCCCGGCACCAAGTCTGTAAGTATATTTTCCTTACAATATATGATATTGATATGATATTATGAATAGTGCTGAGACCTTACTATGATACCTTAGCTAGGGTAGAGCTGTAAACGGTAGGAATGAGACTGTAGCTAGGCTATGATGATACGAAAACAATCCTTGAACTGCTATATCTACATAAGACATTTTCTTAATAAACAGTGGAACGTTATACTAATTTCATAAAATTCGTAAATCAGATAATTCGATATGAGTACTAGAGAAGCTCGTGGGCGAGGCCGTGGGCGTGGTCGCGAAAGGGTGCAAGTGAATCTTTATCCTCGGGGCATAGGCGGTGAGGAGCCAGTGCCATGCAAGCAACGAGACTGGGTCTTATGATCGAGTCATGGGGATGACGCTTTATCCCAAGCCATGTTAAGGGTTTTAGAAAGAGTGGTGGAGCTAGTCTTGGGACGGTGAATAGGGGTCTATATCGAGCGACTCAAGAACGGAGAGCAGGTATTTAGGGTGTATCTGGAGTCTTTGAAGCAATGGAGCATGTTTTGATGTGGGTCAAAGGAGCATAAGTTCGAGAGTGTCCTCGGAGGATGCCTCGAGAGCTAGCGGCGAGCAAAGGGATGTCCAACCACGGCGAGGAGGACCACCACCACGAGGGTCGTGGGCAAGGTAGAGGTGGCAATGGTAATGGACGAGGGCGTGGGGCACTGGCAGAGGTCTTGGACATCTCAAGCTTCGACAACCGGCGTTGGTTTATCTTTGCACGACGTCGTGAGGAGGGTGACGCCTCGATGTTATAACTGCACGTTCTTCATTCATAGCATACCTTACATCGCTTTGATTGATGTGGGTTCCACCCACTCGTATGTTGCTTGTGATGTATCTGGGCTTTGGATGTGCTTCCGAGAAGACCGTGAGTGGGGTATCGATAATAAGTCCATTGGGACATTCGGTTAAGGTAGATAAAATTTTTGGGGCGATCAGTTAGTGACACAAGATAAAATCTTTGAAGGAGATTTGATGGAGCCGCCATTTCGGGATTTTGATCTTATTTTGGGAATGGATTGGTTAGCTAAGCACAAGGCGACGTTGGATTGTCTTTGCAAAAGGATGGTACTAAGAACTGTCGAAGATGAGGAGATAATGGTCATAGGGGAACGAAGGATTATTTATCCAATGTTGTTTTGCGTTAAGAGCTGAGAAGTTGATCCGGAAAGGTTGTGAGGCGTACTTGGCCTTTGTAAGTCAAACGGGACTTGAGGAGATAACGGTGGAGTCGGTTAGGACTATTAGGGAATTTCAGGATGTATTCCCAGATGAACTTCCTGGATTACCCCCGAACAGAGAAGTCGAGTTTGGAATCGACTTACTACCTGGAATAGCTCCTGTGTCCATTGCGCCTTATCGGATGGCACCAAAGGAGTTGGTAGAATTGAAAGCTCAGATTCAAGAGCTGCTGGATAGAGGGTTTATAAGACCAAGTGTTTCTCCGTGGGGTGCAATTGGGTCTTTTCAGAAAGAAGAAAGATGGGACTATGCGAATGTGTATTGACTATCGGCGGTTGAATAAGTCGACTATCAAGAACAAGTATCCGTTCTGAGAATCAATGATCTGTTCGACCAATTAAAAGGAGCCTCGGTGTTTTCTAAGATCGACCTTCTGTGGGATATCATCAATTAAGAGTTAAAGAGGGGATATTTATAAGACGGCGTTCGGGACTCGTACGGTCATTACGAGTTTTCGGTAATGCCATTTGGGTTGACTAATGCACCAAAGATTCATAGATTTGATGAATCGGTATTCCACCATACTTGGATCGGTTTGTAGTCATTTTTATTGATGATATCTTGGTGTATTCGGAAACGAAAGAGAAGCATGATGAGCATCTTCGTGTAGTACTGCAAGTGTTACGGGAAAAGCAACTTTATGCAAAGTTTAGTAAGTGCGAGTTTTGGCTAAAGGAAGTTACCTTCTTGGGGCATGTTGTGTCTGCTGAAGGGATCAAGGTGGACCCTCGAAAGATTGAAGCAATCTTGGAATGGAAGCCACCGAAGTCGATATGAGATTCAAGTTTTCGGGGTTGGCGGGTTATTATCGGAGATTCGTGGAAGGATTTTACGTGATGGCGACCGTTAATGAAACTTATAAGGAAGGAGCACCTTTTGTTTGGACGGATAAGCGACAAGAGGCTTTTGAGAAGTTGAAGAAGGTTTTGACTAAGCGCCGCTTTGATTGACCAGAGTCCGGTAAGGATTTCACGGTTGTCTGACGATCGTCACATGTAGGTTTAAATGCGTGTTGATGCAAGAGGGTAAAGTGGTCGCTTATGCTTCACGACGACTTAAGCCACATGAGGTGAACTACCCTACGCATGACTTGGAATTGGCGTGTAATCTTTGCACTTAAGATATGGAGGCATTACGTATGGAGAGAAATGCATTATCTATACGGATCACAAGAGTCTTAAGTACTTGCGACTCAAAAGGAGCTGAATCTTAGGTAGCGAAGGTGGATAGAGTTGTTAAAGGACTATGACTGTTCGATTGAGTACCACCTGTAAGGCGAATGTAAGTGGTGATCGCTAAGTCGAAGAGTCGTGGCGTAATTAAAGCGATGTTTGCTCGTCTAAGTTTGTATCTTAAACGGGAGTTTGTTGGCGAGTTACGAGTGAGACCGACTTGGGTAGAAACAGTTAAGAAGCAGCAGTTGGAGGGCGAGTCGTTGGTTGCTCGGTTTGACAAGTTGAGAAGGGGAGAATCGACTTTGGGTTAAATAGTGAGGGAATTCTTTGTTTCGAGGAAGAATTTGTATCTTAGAAAGACTCGACTTGAGATTGATGATTTTGAAAGAGGCACATAATGGACCTTGTGCTATGCATCCGGGAGGGAGTAAGTTGTATCGAGACTTGCGAGAGCAATATTGATGGCCAGGCTTAGCGAGAAGTGACCGAATTTGTTGGGAGATGTTTGACATGTCAACAAGTGAAGGGCGAGCATCAACTACCTTCGGGATTGTTACAATAGGTAAAGATACCACTTTGGAAGTGGGAAAGGGTAACTATGGACTTTGTAAGTGGGTTGCCGTTGACACCTTCTAAGAAGGATTCGGTTTGGGTGATTGTGGATAGACTCACGAAATCTGCTCATTTCATACTGTCGAACCGATTACTCACTTGAAGTTGGCGGATTGTATGTGGTGGAAATAATGCGGTTGCATGGTGTGCCAAGATCGATAATTTCAGCCGAGACCCAAGGTTTACATCTCGGTTTTGGCGGAAGTTGCATGAGGCATTGGGAGCGATTGGATTTGATCGACTTTTCACCCTCGATCGGATGGGCGATCGAGAGGGTTATTCAGATTTTAGAGGATATGTTGAGGGTTGTGCTATTGAGTTTAAAGGCGGTGGGAGGACCATTTGCCCTTAGCGGAGTTCGCGTATAACAACAGTTATCAAGCAAGTATTCAGATGGCTCCATATGAGGCACTATATGGGCGAAGGTGTCGCTCGCCTACTTGTTAGACAGAATTGGGGAAAAGGCAAATACTTGGACCAGAGTTGGTAGCAGATACTGAAGACAAGATTAAGGTAATCAGGAAGAGGTTAAAGAGGCGGCGGATCGACAAAAGTCTTATCCGATCTGAAGCGTAAGGATATTGAATATCACGGTAGGAGACATGGTCTTTTGAAAGTTTCGCCTTGGAAGAAGATCTTGAGATTTGGTAAGAAGGGTAAGTTGAGCCCACGGTTTATTGGGCCTTACAGAATCATTAAGCGGATAGGCGGTGGCTTATCACCTAGAGTTACCTCCGAATCGGATCGCATTCACGATGTCTTCCATGTGTCCATGCTAAAGCGATATCGTTCGACCCAACTCATATCGTGCGATTCTGCGAAATTGAGGTACAATCGATTTGACCTTTGAAGAGGAACTGCAAATACTTGATCGTGATGTCAAGGTGTTGAGAAGGAGGTCGATCCGTTGGTGAAGGTACTTTGGAGGAACCATGGCAAGGAAGAAGCTACTTGGGAGACCTAAGAGGCAATCGTCGTGATACCCTCAACTGTTTGGACTGTAAATTTCGAGGTCGAAATTTCTTTAAGGAGGGTAGAGTTGTAACATCCTCGATTTTCGGGTTTTCATGATTCTTGATATTTTAAGTAAATTTCTAAAATTTGGTATGTGATGATGGAATTCATAATTTGGGTATGTAAATGGGCTTATGGAAGGCCCATGAGTTGGCCAAAACCGGTGGAATTTTAAATTTTGGACTTAGGAGTTAGGGGTTCGGCTAGGTGCCCTTATATTAAGTTGTGGGTAAAGTGTATCACAAAAGATCCTCTGGAAAAGTGGCTAAGTGGCGCCACTAGGGAGCTTTAAAGGTGGCGTGTAAGTGTTGGGGAAGACACAGGATCGATTCCTGTGTTGGCAAATAGGAGTATTTATTTTTGTGCGAGGAAGGGTAAGTGTTGGAACTGAGTGGATTCTGTAAGAGGAGAGAGTTGGATCAAGTCAAATGCATAAATTAAGGAGGGATAAGGGAGAGATTCTAGGGATGTGATAGGGAGATAGAGTTGGCGAATAAGGGACATTGGAGAGGGATTTTCAAAGGGGCATTAGGTTAGTAATTTGGCATTAGGGTCTTAGTGGTCTTGATTTCTTCTTTGGTGTGTAGCCTTTTCTCTCTTTTCTTTTCGATCGAATCTACCTCCCTCCTATTCATTTTCTTCCTTTTCTTCTTTCAAATCAGCCCACTATTTTCCTCCATTCACCATTGTTTCTTTCCCTTATCTCTATTTTTGCCGAAGTGCCGCAAAAAAAAAAAAAAGCCAAAATCAGTGAAGATAGGGGGTGCCGATTCTTTGTGACCAGTAACCTTTTTCTTCCTTTTCAATAGTTGGCATTCGGTTCCTTTACCTTTTAGACATCTGGATTCAAGAGGAGAATGACTGTGGTAAATGTTCAAACTCTAAACAATTCCTAGTGTAGCTTTGGCCAAAAGCCGAAACTCCAAGTTTAGGGAGATGGCCGAATATTGGCATAGACTCTATGGGGTCTTCTTTTAATATTTTTGGTTTATTTATTGAAGGAGCAGCAAGGTGTAGTGTCGATTTGGAGTAGCTTGGATCGCCGGAGTAGCTAGGCCTAGTCATCAATCGCGACAAAAGTAAGGTGCTTAAGGCCATTATGGATGGTGGTAGAATGTGTAAGTGTTAATATTGGAAAGTTCTTGATTTGGTTCAATTATTGCGAGCTAATCTATTTAACAATTGATTATAGGAGAAATCGCATAGGAGATCTCGTCAAGGAATATCGCAAATCGGTGTAACGAACCCTTTCATAGCTTAAAGCGATAAAATGTCGAAAAGTCGAAATGCCAAAATTACGGCATTTCGAGGACTTGTGAGCAAGCGAACGCTCACTAGTTAGTTAGAATCTATGAGGCGGTGATCGAGAACGATGGAAACGGTAAGAATGTGATTTTGGCGTTCTTGGTAAGTTGGGCCTCGAGGGGTCAAGTGGGGCCCAGTGGGCTTTTGGGCCCATTTGGGTAAAATTGGTAGAAAACGAAATCATTAAATTGCATGATAAGACTGTTAAAACCGTTATGGAATATAGGCTAAATGGGCCTAGATGACGAAATTGGCTAAGTAGGGCCCATTAGGGTTTTAGGCCCAATAACTCGATTTCGCTAAAAATGGGCCAGAATCACTGTTTGCACCCATGGATTGTTAGTAATCGTTAATGAACATGGAAACCCTAATTTTGGTAAAATTATGAGATTACCCGTATACCATGAAAATGACCGTTTTGCCCTAGGTAAAATGACCATTATACCCCTAGGGTTTATGTATGATTTTAATACATGGGATTTTGATAAATATGGTATGTATGAGATGCACATGACATGTATGATATGCACATGATATGTATGATATGCACATGAGGTAATCATAACTGCATTGGGTTGGGTTTTATATGGATGGAGGAAGTGAAAAGGGCTTATGCCCCGATTATCAAAAGGGCTTATGCCCCGATTATAAAAAGGCTTATGCCCAGTTATTGAAAGGGCTTTTGCCCCATTATTAAAAGAGGCTAGGCCTCGGTTATATGATAAAGCACTATCTTTGCCGATGGAGAGTTTAGGCGGGGTGGGTCGAGTTAATCCCACATGGTGTGTTGGTTGGTGCGGTGGAGAGTAGTGGATGGTGGGTTGAGTAGTCTTCCCAAACGGGTTGCATTCTTTCATTGAAATTATATGTGACATTGAAATGGGCCTAAGGGCCATACCGTTTACAGTAAAGGCTTCGGCCCAGTAATATGAAATATGAAAAGGCTTCGGCCCAGTATTATGAAATATGAAATATGAAAAGGTCACATAATCGTGCCGCAAACCATGTGTCAAACTGTGTGTCATTTGAAATAGGGTCACACGGTCGTTTCGCCAGGCCGTGTAACAACCTATGATTGTGTGGAACAAACCTGTGCCAAAATTAAATAGGCCACATCGCTGTGTGGAGTGATTGTGGGTGGCACACGACCGTGTGACAGACCATTCCTCAAGCCGTGTGCACCTATAATGACTTTTAAAAGAAGCCAAAACATTACCAATTCTGTAGATGCCAAGCCAAACCAAAAGCAATCATTTACATACCTTTGAAACACATTCAAATAAGCTTAAAACATACCAAAACATTCAAATTAAGTGCCTAACCAATATGCCCATATTGGCACCACAATTTGTATATATAAACACAAGCAATTTAACTAAAAATCCAATCATCATATCAATTTTTGTTCTATCATGTATAAGGTTCCAAATATCATTTGCTAAAATCATTCATTCATGCTACTTACCAAATACAAATATATTAAATTCCAAAACTATAAGATACCAATGCTAAATTGACCATTTCCATATTTGTTAACAGTTAAGAAACCAATACCAAACATATCTACCATTCAAATGGCAGAAAACAACTTTTTATCAAAAAAAGCCAACATGTTAATTCAACTATTTGCTCCACAACTATCATAAGATCAACAAGAAAGATAAACTTAACATCATATGACAACATTCACTTAATTGCAAATTTAACTACAACTTTAAGTTTGACAACTTCAAAACCCTATATATGTAACAGTCCAGTTTTGACCTTAGTCAGAATAGTGATTTTGGGACCACATATCCGAGTCAAAAAATATTTTAATATTATTTACCGTGTCTATTATAAGTGAATTGACATGTGTGAAAGTCTCGTGTGGAAATTTAACTGTTCGTGTGCTTAATTTGCAAAAAGGACCAAATCGCGTAAAATGTAAAAGTTGTGTGCCAGATGTTAAAGTGCCTATTTGAGTTGGCTTTCTAAAATAAGGGTCTTTATGTTGTTATTTTCCATTGGGAATGTTAATAGACTAAAACAACCATTCATTAAAAGGTTTTATAATTGTTTATAAAAGGGCAAAATGGAAAATGTTTATTAAGTAATTAAAATAAAACAAAAGCATGAAATTAGCCATTTGTTCATGCTATTCCACTGAAAATACAAAGAAAAAGAAAAGAGAAAGCTCACTTAGGGTTCGAAACTTTGAATTGGTGAATTAGGTATGTGTTTTGCTCGATTTTTGATAATTTCTATGTTTTTGTAATCGTTGCTTAGTATACTATCGAACCCATGCTTTAATTTACGATTTTGGTGATGATTTTGAAATGTTCCATTGATGAAAATGTGAGCTCTGTAATGCTAGTTGATAAATTATGGAAGCTTGATGTTGGGTTTAAATGTTTTGTTTTGGGATTTTTGATGAAATTGAGTAATTTAGGCTAAATTGTGAAAATATTATTTTGAGGGACTAAAATGTGAAATAAATGAAATGTGTGGAATAGTATGAGTACTAGGAGAATTCGACTAAGCTTGTGTATATGCAAATTATGTGTATTTTGTAATTTTGTGAAATAGAGACTAAAGTGTCGAATGTGAAAATGTGAAAATGTGAAAATGTGAAAATGAAAATATGGATTGTTTTGAATTATTTGGTGAATAAAAGGGTTAATTTTGAATACATTTAGATCAAAAAAAGAGGAATTCAGACTTAGACCGAGGGAAATCAAAGATTGTAGAATAAACAGTCTAAGTCGACAAATTTCGAGTACGAGGTAACTTCGTACTTAAAAGATAATGTTAAGTAATTTTTGATGCCTTTATTATACATGGGTTTTTTTATAATTGAATTGGATGATATAATGATGAATTGAAAGCATTGGCACTAAGTGTGCGATTTAAACTAGCTTCGGCTACTCAAGGCACTAAGTGTACGATACCGACTTTGTTTCGGCTAGTTAAGATGGCACTAATTGTGCGGAATCATTTTAGCTTCAACTAACCTTTACAGCACTAAGTGTGCGGATGTTAAAGTATAAACAATTTACGCAAAGTCTTGAAATACTCAAACAAGAGGTGAGAATGAAAGTGAGTAAGTATGGGAAGAACCAGGTATGTATGATACCTTAGTGGTAGATGATATTATCTAGGTGAAGTTCATTGAATTGTTATGAACATATGGATTGGGTTGGTATAGATTTGATAGATGATTGAGAATTTGTAAATACTTGTGTGTTGATGTTTTATGTTTTATATACTATTGATGAATATAGTATGAGCTTACTAAGCTTTTGAAAGCTTACTTTGTGTGTGTTTGCATTGTTTTATAGATATCGAAGCTACTACAAGCTCAGGGACCATCAAGGACCATCACCATACTATCAAACTCATTTTGGTACCTTGAAAGTGTAAATATTTTTAAGTATGACATGTATAGGCTAGAATGTCTATGTATTTAAGCTTTGATATGCATATATGTTATGCCATGAGAGTTGGCTAGCAAATGGTATGTTTGTGCTTAGTTTTGGTAAATGAATTGTGATGCCAAATTGTGTATGCTTGTAATGGTTATATGGCCTTGTATGTGGTGGTCATTTTGAAATATGCCAAGTTGAGGAAATGGTAAGTTTAAGCATGAGTTAGAAGGTGTCATAAGTGAGTTATGAAATAAGCATTTTGGCATGTTGTTGTAATAAGATTTTTAATGTGTTTTGGTATGGATTTGAATAGGTTATTGAATGATGATATTTAGTTATAATGAAGCATGTTTTGAGCATGGAATTGGCTGAAAATTTTAGTATAAATGTTGTTTAATATTGCTTGTAGGAATGACCCAAAAAGGGGTGGCAAGTTGGCTTAAACCAAGCCTGCATTGTGCCACACGGTCAGTGAACACGGGCATGCCTTGTGGCCGTGTATGAAAAACAGTAACCTCTTAAGACCATACGGTTAAGACACATAGACGTGTCATATGGCCGTGGGCTTAAGTCAGTAGTTAGCTAAGTATCACACGGCCATGGCACACAGCAGTGTGTAAAAGTCAGTATATATACTCTGTATGGCACGGCTGGATCACATGGGCGTGTTTAGTGCTCGTGTAAGGCACACGGCCTGGTCACACAGGTGTGTAACTTCAATAGAATTGGAAAAATTTTTCTAAGTTCTAAAAATTCTGAATGTGTTCGGTTTAGTCCCAACCTCTTCTAAAAGTATGTCTTAGGTCTTGGAGACCTCCATAAGAGATGAATTGTTGTTTTGCTTATGCATTAATATTATGTGATATCTATGATTCTGTATTGATCTGTAATGTTCTGTCTGCCTGGTAATGCCCTTACCTATTCCGGCGACGGTTATGGGATAAGGGTGTTACAATATACATGCCACAAACCAAAATAACCAAATAAAAAACTATCGAACAAAGGCTCGATGTGTGACCTCTAAAGTTGATCCGTCCAACCAGTTCCGCAAAATGTTAACTACAGAAAGCAAGAACAAAATGAGCAAGCTGAAGAAGTTTAGTAAGTCCATAGCTAAAATTCAACTCAATTTACCTCAATTAGCATTTGAATACAAAAGAACTTAAATTATTTAACCCTGATAACCATTTACAAAATCACATAACATTAGTGTTAAAACATTTCATCATATAATTGATATCCCACAATAGTTCAAACAAATTCAATTTTTATATATAAACATCTCAATATTTTTCATCACATTAATTTTATAATTTAACATACTTGTATGATCATTCTTGATATAACATTACAATGAATATAATCTAGATTAATCAAATAGTTTTAACCTTAGTCACATAATTTCATAGCCCGATGAAGTATAACAACATGACTCGGATACTCAGGTTTCCCCAAAACACACTAGAGAGCATAAAAATGCTAACAGAGACATCGAAGTGCAAATAGAAGCACCAAAGTGCAATCCCGTGCAAGCACGTGTTCTAACCTTATTGTCATGCCAATTGTATTCTAGTCATTTACTATGTTCAAACTGGCATTTTAATTGAATTCATCACATTAACAAATCAGAGGCACTTCCATAATATTCGTAAACATACTTTAATTCCATTACGTCCATTCCAAGATCATATAATTCATATTTCACAACTTTTAAATAAGTACACCTTCACTTTATACTTAATTATAAACAATTTATAATTCTAGTTCCAATACCAAATATTTGACCACATTTCAATTTAAACAAATTCAAACAACATAAATTATAATAATATATACTTATTCATATACACTATGAACTTACCTAATATATGCTATCGATTTTCCTTTTCCTAGTTATCCTCCATACAATTCAATTCTTAATCTATATAATGATTAAATTTAATAAATCATATTCAAATACAATATCAAACTCATTTCTATGCATGAGACCTTTAAATTTTATTTTACAAAATTTTCCTAAACTTTTACACTTTATTCAATTTAGTCCATAACACCAAAACTATTTAAAATTTAACTTTTAACCCCTAAGTCTTTTAAACGAATTTAATAACACCCCAAAACATCCTTTAAACATCCAAAATTTTCACAATTAACATGCTAATTTTTACATAATTTCAAATTAATCCCTAGGTTCAAAAATAACAAAAATTCTTTACAAAATAGTCCTAATCAACAAACAAGATTACAAATTCATCATTTAATCTTAAAAACAACTATAATTCATCAATGGTAAGTTTCAAAACCTTTAACAGTTTTACAAAATAGTCCTTGGGTTAGCTAGATTCTTACTACAACGATCTGAAAAACATAAAATTCACAAGAAACGGTTTCAAAACGAACTCACATGCAAGGGAGTATCAATGTTCGAACCTTCAATCTTGTTTTCTATGGTGTTTTGGTTTTCTAAGGTTGCAAAAAATAGGTGATAATGCTTAATTCCTTGTCTTTTTATTTTTTTCGTATTCTTATTATTATTTAACTTAAGTTTTAACAAATAAAATTTATAATTTTATGCTTTAACCGTCCACCAGCATTACAATATGGTCTAAATAACATTTAAGACCTCCTACATTTAGTATTCAAGTCATTTAATCAATAAAATTCAATAATGTTTAGATTTTACAACTTTTATGATTTAATCCTTTTCATTAATTAACTAGTCAAAAATAAAATTTTCGAACCGAACCTTCACATACCTATATAATAACTCTATAGATATCAAATAAATATATTTACAGACTTTGTTTACAGAAAGAAGGTCTCAATACCTCATTTTCTAAAACTACTTGACTTTAAGAATAAACTACTTGTACTTAACTATTTGTTCAATTAGCAAATATAACCAATTCAAAATTCATTATGAACTATTTTTGACCCATATAAATAAAATAAAACTAAAAATTATAGGCTGATTAGACAGATTTGTGGTTCCGAAACCACTGCTTTTGATACCATTAAAAACAGGTTATTACACTCGGCTTTTTGCACTCATAGTAAATGATAAGATCCTTTTCTTTGGTAGATTCAAGTTTGAATTCTTCCTTCTTTTGGAATATTCTTCCTTTTTTGGACTCCATGAACCTCTTAAATCTTCTAGGAAACATGACCTTTTTTTTTATCCTTATCCACATTATCAGTTGATTCACTTTTTTCAATTATTGTGGATTTGAGGGCTACACTGACCTTATTCTTCTCAACCTTATTTTCTTCTACCCCTTCTTTAAGTCTCATCTCATGAGTGAGTAAAGAATCGATCAGCTCATCTAGCAAAAGTGTTGCGAAGTTCTTTGCTTCTTCTATGGTAGTCACTTTAGCTTCCCATGAATTTGGCAAGTTTTAAAGCAATTTTCTCACCACTTTTTCATTGGGATAAGTCTTCCCATATGATTTGAGCTATTAATGATGATTGTGAACCGACTAAAGATCGCCTTGATATCATCCTCAGGCTTCATCTTGAATGTTTTAAAATTAAGTGTGAGAATTAGTTGAAACATGGTAACACCCTACTATATTCATTGAAACCAATGAACAAAATAAACTGTGCATAGCCTTGGTATTAAGTTGAATACTCATTCTATTTGTAACAACTCGTTTTTCAGTGAAATCAGAACAGTGGTTTTGGGACCACAAATCTGATGTTGAAATATTTATTTTATTATTTTAATATCTACAGAGTATTAGGAAGGTCGTATAAAAATTTTGTTAAGAAATTTTATTGATTGCAGTTTAATTTAGTGAAAAGGACTAAATCGTTAAAAGTGCAAAATTAGAGTTCTATAAGTTAAAGGTATCAAATGACTATGAAATTGATTAGTTAAGGGATTTATGTGGAAATTATACCATTGATATATTGACTGGACAAATATGGACATTAGTTATGAAATTTCAAAGGTTAATAATAAGGCGAAACATGTAATTTAATAAATAAAAGGTTAGTAAAATTAAAAAAAAAGACAAACCTATCATCTTGTTGTCCATCTTCAACTGAAAATAAGGAAAGAAAAACTCCATGGAAGTGCATTTGAAGGTTCGATCATTGTATCCTTGCATGTAAGTGAATTTTGGTTCTGTTTTTAATGATTTTTATGTTTTCAAGATCGTTGCAGCTTAATTTAGCTAGCCTAGAGACTAATTTACAAACTGGTAAAAGACTAGGGTTTTGCCATGAAAGAATTCATATTTTTTGTGAAGTTTGATGGAAGAAGATGAACCTTTTTTGTTAGATAAACAACTTTTGTTAAGTAATTTTTGATGAAATTGTCAATTAAGGATTAAATTGAAAATAATAAATATTGATGGTGTAAATTGTTAAATAATGAAATGTGTAGGCTACTATGAGCTTATATGGAATTCGGCTAGGCTTGGGTAGGGATGAAATTGCATGAATTTCATTTTACAAGCTTAACGACTAAATCGTAAATAAATCAAAACATTAGGGGAAAAAGCATAATTTTTTAAAAATATGAATTTGGATTGAATTGAATAGAATAGCTATGAAATTAATTGAATTTATTCATTTAGATCAAGATAGACCTCGTACAACGTTAGATCGAGGCAAAGAGAAAACTTTGGATTAATCGACTTCGTTTCTACATTTCGTCGTCGAGGTAAGTTTGTACATTTAAATATCATTTTAAATTTTGTTTTAAATGCTATTATAATATAATATCAAATTATGTCTCGGCAAAAAAACTCAACGGCGTATCGACGATCACTGAATTATGAAAAGGGATAGCTTCACTATCAAATTATGGAAAATGATGGTGATGACCATCAACTATGAAAAGGGATGGTGACGACCATCAAATTATGAAAAGGGATAGCTTCGGCTATCAAATTATGAAAAGGGATGGTGATGACCATCGATGTAACTGCCCGTTTTGAGTCAAATCGAAACAGTGGTTTTGGGACCTCAAATCTGAGGTCAAAATATTTATTTTATTATCATTTTAATGTCTACAACATGATAGTATGATTGTGTAAAAATTTCGTTAAGAAATTTTATCATTTGAATGCTCAATTCGATAAAAAGGACTAAATCACGTAAAGTGTAAATGTAGATTTCTATTAGCTAAAAGTGTCTAATAGCTATAGAACTTAAACGAAGAGGTCCTTATGTTGTAATTAGACCATTAATAGTATGAGTGGACAAAGATGGACATTATTTATGTATGTTTTAATGTATAAGTAAGGGTAAATATGTAATTAATGTAATAAACTAAAATAAATAAAAACAAAATCATATTTTTTTGTCCATCTTCTTCACCTAGCCGAAATTAAAGAAGGAAAGCAACGTCATTTTAGGGCTTGAGCTTTTGACAAGCTTTTTCTTAGAATGTAAGTGATTTGGATCCCGGTTTTTAATTATTTCTATGTTTTTGGAGTCGTTGTAACTTAGTCTAACTAGCCCAGGGACTAATTTGCAAAACTGTTAAAGGTTTAGGGTTTTACCATTGATGGATATGTGTGTATTTTGATGTTTGATGGTTGAAAATGAATGGTTGTTGTTCGATAAACAACATTTGTTAAGTGATTTTTTTGATAAAATTGTCAATTAGGGATTTTTTTGTGAAATATACAAATTTTATAGTAGAAATGTGAAATAAATGAAAAATATGGGCTACTATGTTAATAATGGAAATTTGGATACATAGGTAGGGACTTAACTGCATGAATTTGTATTTTTATGAGCTAGGGACTAAATTGTAAAGATGTTAAACTATTAGGGGAAAAAGTGTAATTTTGACATAACATGATTTTTGAGCTAAATTGAATAGAATGATAGTTGAATAAGTTAAATTTGATATTATACAGATCAAGAAAAATGAAGTTCGGATCTAGATCGGGGGAAAATAAAGTATTGGACTAGTCGATCCATTTCGTCGTTTTTGTGAATCGAGGTAAGTTCGTATGTTAATAAGCATTAATATAATTGTGTTTTAAATGATTTATTATTGAATTAATTGTGAATATGACCTTATGGATATGTTCAATGAAGATTCGATAGTTTGGAATCCCGGTTGAACCTTAGGAATAGATTAGGATACGAATGACATGTCATTTGGGGTTATTATGTTTGGGTGCTGGTCCCTACGTTCTACCGGTGGCTGAGTTATCCGGCATGTGTTGTAGATTCTCTTCAGCTTGTGTGAGTAGCACCGTGTAGCTATATCATGACCGTCAGCTTGTGTGAGCAGACCCGTTGATAGCTCGAGAGTGGGCATTATATGAGATATAGGATTGAAATAGCTTCGACTATGTATTGGCACTTAAGGTGCGAGATTCTTAAGTATCCAATATTATTCCAAATGGTTCAATGCTTATATCAAGGATATGGATGAGTATGAGATTGAGATTGATACGAGTTAGTACAGGTATGTACATGAACCATACAAGCATTGAATCGAAGAAACTTGTGAATTTCATATCTAGCCTTGTGAATGAATATATGATAGGTTTGTTGATCAATATGAGTTATGTTATGATATGTTAATTGCTTAAATTGTGTATATATGGTAAGTTTTACTTTAAGCATACAAGCTTACTAAGCTTTATAGCTTACTCTGTTTATTTTTTTGTGTTTTATAATGATTATCGAAGCTTGCTCGGATTTGGGAGTCGTTAGAGATCTCATCACACTGTCAAACTATCATTTTGGTACTTTTGAACTTGGGTATTTGGTTATATCGAATGTATAAGAGTTGTGGTTATATTGTATATATGTTGGTAATGGATTTAGCCATTTGATTTGGCTTGTAAATGATGAATGTTTGGTTATGTGTATAGCCATGTGATTTGGCTTACTTTGGTATATTTTGTGATGTATATATATATGCAAATGGCCTTTTGTTATGTGGTTGATAATGGCTATATAATGTTTTTTGTGGATTGATATTTTGGGTATCAAATAGGTGAAAGTTAAGATTGGTATGCTTGTGGTTTTAGGCAAAATAGTGCATAATTGAAAGTGACCATTTAGGTGATTTGAGAATGTGAAATTGGTATGAATTGAATGGCTTATTGTGATATTTGAGTGTCTTGTGGTTGTTGGTATGGAATTGGCATGAATTAGGCTTGGTTGAGATTGGTTTGAATGCATATTTATGCCATATTATTTGCCATTTTGTTTGTGTAGGAATGCAAATTTGGGTGAGCAAGATGGCTTGGTAAATAGCCTATTTTTGTCCACACAGGCAGAGACACGGGTGTGTGTCTCAGCCGTGTGTGACACATAGTCAAGTGACACATAGTCTAGTGTTTATTTAGAAACCAAGTCAGTATGCTCTACATGGCCTAGCACACGGGCATGTGACTTGGCCATGTGACATAAGTCAGTATACCCTACAGGTTTGGTACGGCCTAGCACACGGCTTAGTACACAAGCGTGTGAGGCCATTTCAAAGGGCACATGGGCTAGTCACATGTGGTTGGCTGTGTGACCCAAGTTAGGGAGTTACACGGGCTAAGACTCGGCCATGTGATCCCATTTTGAGTGTCCACCTGGCCTGGGACACGGGTGTGTCTTTGGTCGTGTGAGACACACGGCTGGGCCATACGGGCGTGTGTCCCTTGTATTTTGAAAATTTTTCTGAGTTATCGGTTTAGTCCCGAAGTACTTCTAATGCATGATTTGGGCCTTGTAGGCTTGTATTAGGGACTGTAAGATTAATTGTGAATGACTTTTATTTCAAATTGGGAAATGTATGTGAAATGTACGATTATTTATGAAATAAGTCCGATAATGCTTCGTAACCCTATTCTGGCAACAGATATAGGTTAGGGGTGTTACAATCGAATTATGAAAAGGGATAGCTTCACCTATCGAATTATGAAAAGGGATGGTGACGACAATCGAATTATGAAAAGGGATAGCTTAGGCTATCGATTATGAAAGGGATGGTTATAACTACCGTGATTTTACTTTAAGTGAGCTTCGGTAAGAGTTTTTGATGTAATTTACTTTGTTACTACGAAAGATAGGTAACATGTGGATGCATGATTGTGGGAAGTATGGATTCGTATGTTTTAAACTTATAAAAGTTATTTTATCATATGTTGATATTGAATTTATGTAATTAAGCACCAATTTGGGTTGTTGGTGATGCTTAGGCTTATGCCAAGCTTGTTTTAGATTGGATCCATATTTATTTCGAGCTTATACATTGTATTGTTAAGCATCATTTATGAGTTATGAACTTACTAAGTATTTTATGCTTACCTTGTGTTCATTTCCCTAGGTTTTGTAGTTAAGCAGAAGCTCGTTTGGGTTGGAAGTTCGTTGGAGACCTATCACACTATCCATCGGCTATATCAGTAGATTTTGATGTTTTTAAGTCTTGGTTATAATGGCATGTATAGATATTTTGTTTTTTACGATATGACCAGTATGTTTAGCTTGTAAATATGGTATTTTTGGCAGTTGGTTGGTTGTTATGCTGGCATGTATATATGGCTTTGTGATTGTTAACATTTTGGCATTTTGGTGCTTAAATGGTGTGTGTTAGAATGGTCAATTGAATACATGTTCTAAATGGCCCTTTTTTGTATGTTTGAATGTGGCCAAGGTGATATGGTTTGGTATGGAATTAAGCAGCAACTATTGAGTTGATAAATGGCTAAGTATATGTATATTTTAAGTTAATTTGATAATTTGTGATTGAGGTGCCTTGAGGCATATTGGTTATATAAATTGGTAACACTTTGTTCTAGCTTGATTATGCATATTTTAGGTACACTGTGAATGCTTGAAATAGGTGCAAATAGATTGTATGTGTGTGTATAATTTGGGTGAAGCAAATGACTTAAAAATTGCCTAATTCTTGTCCACAAGGCTTAAGACACGGGCGTGTGTCTCAGCCGTGTGTGACACGCGGTCATGCAACATGGCCGTGTGTCCCCTGCAGGTTTCAAATGGTTGCAAGTTAGACAGTTACACGGCCTAGCACACGGCCTGGAACACGGGCGTGTGAGGCCATTTCGAGAGTTACATGGCCTGACACACGGGAGTGTGGCTTGGCCATGTGACCCAAGTCAGAGAATTACACGAGCACGAACATGGGCTGGGGTATGGCTTTGTGTCCCTACTTCGAATGTCCACAAGGCCTGAGACACGGGCATGTGTCTCAGCTGTGTGAGTTACACGGCCTAGCCACATAGCCATGTGACCCCTGCAGTGTGAAAAATTCCATACATTTTCGATTTAGTCCCTATTCTTTTCTTATGTGTTTTTAGGCTTCGAGGACTCGTATAAGGGAAGATATGTTATGATTTATGATATGTTTTGAATTTTGAATCTTTTGTGATGTAAACTTTTGATAATGCTACGTAAACCTATTCTGACGACGGATACGAGTTAGGGATGTTACACTATCTTCCTCTTTCCATTCTTTTTTACTTTTTGGAACTAGAAGCTTTCCTTTTTGTTTAAAGGGGATGGAGGGGCTAGCCTTGATGGTATCCCAAGTCGCAAGGTCGTTCACTTGAATGAATTAATTTGCACCATTGAAGTAAGGAAGCTTTGAGATAGATTGAAATTCTCCAAAGAAAACAGACTTGGAAGTGGATGTCATTCTTTGTGGATTAAGTTGATGATTGATGAACATCCTCATGGATTTTCTCTTGGTTGTTAGATCGTCTTTAGAGACTAGCTTTAATACCAATTGTTAGCTCGATAACTTAACTAAATTTGCCAAGAGGGAAGTAAAGAGAAAAGAATGAAACTATGAACACAATGATTTATAGTGGTTTGACCCCAATTGCCTACTCCATTACTTTAGCTTTTCACAACTAAGGATTTTTCCAAATTCATTAATTTGACCAACCTTTGAGGACAAGGTTTAACCTTACAACTTCCTTAATATTTCAACACAAATCTTAGGACACAAACCCTCTAAAAGAGAAACAAACAAGGAAAAAAAATAAATAATCCTTACAAGATCAAAGTGTTTAAAAATTAAGCATAAAGACAAACAAAAACACATGAGTTGAATGAAAACAATTAATGCTCACAAGTGTATATAAAAAACATACAAAGAAAAATTAAGCTTTAAGATTGATATAATGGCACTTTATGTAACACCCCTCACCCGTATCCAACGCCGGAATAGGATTTGAGGTGCTACCTAACTTAAACTCAATCAATCTTAGGAAATCAGGTCATAAAATCTTGATCAAATTAAAACTTTTCGTTTCATAAGCAATCTGTCCCTTAAATGACTTACGAGGCCCAAAACATACATTCAAGATGGTTCGGGACCAAACTGAGAACTTAAGATAAAGTTGGAAAAACTTTATGCTCTAGGCTTCACACGCCCATGTAGCTTGGGCACGCCTATGTCCTTAGGCCGTGTGCAACACTGACTTCAACGCACTGCCATGGCACACGCACGTGTGACCTGCCTGTGTACGATACTGACTTTAAGACACGGCTATGGCACACGCCCGTGTGGCCTGCCCGTGTACAACAATAACTTAAAATTTTAAGTGTAGGGGACGCATGGTAAAAACACACACCCATGGGAGTGATCCGTGTCACACATGGCCTAGACACACGCCCGTGTGTCCTGCCCGTTTGGATAAAGAGGCTATTTCCAAGCCATTTTGTCACAGCCTACACAAGATCATTTCAATATACGAATTTCACCATAATGAATGCCAACTCATCCATAGAAAGAACATTATATGCATTTACCAAAATGAATAACAATCACTATTCTAGGCTTGATACAAAATGAAAGGCTTTTGACTTTGCCAAAATACATAACCAATTTCTCATTAAATCAAACAATATAGTCTAGCCCTACACATGCCATTATAACAAAATAAAAGCTTTCACATATACCCAAAACAGGATTAGATCGATAGTGTGACCAACGCTCCAACCGTCTTCAATCCTCAAGAGTCCACGAGTACTAGAAAATAGAGGAAAATAAAAAAGAGGGTAAGCATTAACATGCTTAGTAAGTTCGGATAACGGGAGAGTAAACTTACCGAATATTTAACATGTAACCATAATAAATACTCCATCCAAACAAGTATAGAATAGATTTCCTATCACATGCGCTCAACCACTAAGTTAGTCTCATGGCATGACAAGATAATAGTATATCTAGATGAGCTCATCATATCATTATTCCCAATTTACATCTGATGTTAGTCCCATTGAATTTCTCGGTTCTCCGGTGGATATCTCATTTTTCGTCAATTCATACAAGTGATCATTTTGAGTATGCACCCCCGCGAACCTCGCATCTTACGACGGAATTGCCAAATCAGGCTAAATTCCCCGTAATACAAACTCATTAAGTAAATGTCGGGATTACTAGTCCAGGCTAAATCCCCTTACAACGGCATATACTCTAATGAGTTTGGATATGAATTACTAGACCAGGATAAATTCAAATCCTACTTCAGATTACCCGTCCGAGCTAAATCCTTAAGGCAGACATATTTTTCGGGAGGCTAGATCACTTTAGGATCACCCGTCCAGGCTAGATCCTTTTCACCGTTAATTTATTTTCAAGATGTTCCATCGAATAACCCTATTCATTCAACCGGGACATTCTTATATGTATTTTACTTGCTTTATCAAATCTCATAAATTATCATGCAATAGGAATTACCACATTTATACAATCAAGAATATACATTTTAAGTACATTAGAGTCTACTTTGAGTTATTCGAATTTACCTGGTGATCGTTTCGGATTTGGGCTTTGATCACTTCGAATCCTTTCGTTTCCCTCTGTCAACTTCCAGATTTGGTTTATTGGGGTCTAAATCAGAAAAATAACTACATCAATACATCATTTAATTCCTTTGCAATCCCTATCTCATTCTAGGGCAAAATTACCAATTTTCCCCTAAACCTTGTTAAAATTACGATTTTGCCCTCAGGCTCGTAATTCGATTTTCATCGTATTTTCTAAGCATTCAAGCCTAGCCTAATATATTTATGCTTATGTCATCTTACAATTCCATCTATATCATACATTTCTTACCCATTTCACAAACTTTGCAAAATGGTTCAATTAGGTGTTTTCATGCTAACACCTTTCATAAAAGTTGTTTGTCTAACAACTAAAACTCATATTTCTCCACCAAAACTCAGCAAACCTCATAACCCTTTCAAGGAAACTTTCTAGAACATTTACCATTTTGTAACATAGTCCCCTCAAAAGAATGCTCATGCCAAGGGGATTCCAAAAGTACAAAAATTATCAAGGAAATCACTTACTTGTGTGAGTAATGAGTTCCTGAAATTTAAAGCTTCAAAAACCCTTCTCTTTCCTAAAATTTTCGGTGGAAAAATGGAGAAGATGAAGTAAGATATCATCTTTTCTTTATTTTAATATTTCAAGTTAAATAGGTCCACTTAACTCACCTAAACCAAAATTTTTGTCTCCTATATTACTATGGCCGGCCACCCTTTTTTTTAAGGGGTTAATTGCCCTTTAAAAGCCTCCAAAAATTAGTCCATGACAAATTAACACTCTTTTTCTATCTAATTTTGACTTTTGCACTTAATGCGATTTAGTCCTTTTTCACAATTAGACTTAAAATCGCTAAACTTAATTCATCAAAATTTTCACGTATCTATATAATCATGCTAGTACACCAAAAATATAAATAAAATAATTTTCTTAGCCTCGAATCTGTGGTCTTGAAACCACTGTTTTGACTAGGCCCTATATTAGGATGTTACACTTTAAGCTTTTTAATCTCTCTTGTTGTTGTTGAACCTTTGAAAGCTGGTATTTATAGTTCTAAATTCATTTCCAACCATTGTGGTTGTTGGGATATTTAATAGATTTGTTGGGGATGACAATACCAGTGCATTTATGTCATCTGCAAGAATAGGTTCTGATCCCCATAAAAAAGTATCGATACCTTTTATCATGTATCGATAAATTTCATTTGGAATCGATGTAAATAGGGATAAAAGTCACTAAATTATTTCATTAAATTCAAATAGTATCAATACCTATAAAAAAGTATCAATGAATGTTACAGGTGACATAAATGCACTAGTATTTTTGATGTAATGTCTCATGATAAGTTTTATATTTATGATTGATCATACTTGAAAGCTAACTATTGTCACGATAAAGGCAAGAACACCTATCGAACAGTAGTATAGTTTATAGCAAGACAGGAATGTCGAACCCACAAGAGCTAAAAGTACTAGTATTAACTTTATTTTTATTATCTAGCCTAAAAATAAAGGGATTTACCATATCTAATCTAATTAACTAAACTAAGAATGCGCAGGAAGAAAATTGGGGAAATACTTTTGGGAAAACTAATTGATTTGGACAATACCTAAGGAAAAATCTACCTAGACTTCACTTATTACTTGACTCTGAACCAGATGATTTATTCACTTGACTGGATCCGTAGCAATCCCTAAGTTATATCATTATCTCTCTAGAGACTAATAACGTCTAACCCTAGGTTGATTAATTAAAATCTCTTTCTAATTAAAACCCCTAGTGTTGCATTAACTCGATCTATGGATTCCCTTATTAGGTTTGACCTTAATCTGACAGATTTATGTCGCCCTATGTCTAGGGGTGCAATCAACTCCACTTAATTATGCTAGATCTACTTTTAGACAGGGACTTTTGCTCCTCTGAATAAGCACATCAATACTTGAATCAATATCCTAGAATATTAAAGCAAGAATTAAGAACAAATCAAGTATTTATCATATAATTTAGAAAATAATAACAAGATCCATCTTAGGTTTCATTCCCCTTAGGTATTTAGGGGATTTAGTTCATAAGTGTAAAAGGAAACATCTCAGAACAATAAAACATAAAGAAAACCCAAAAACCCCTGAAGGAAATTGAAGGGAGATTGTAACACCCCAAACCCGGCCCAGACGTTATGGCCGAATCTGACGTGCCACATTGGAGTTGAAAACCCACGTTCCGTTTTAGTGTTTTAAAACCATACATTTTATTGAGTTAACAAAGTGTATGGAAGCTGGGCACTAGGTAGGTATCCGAGACAGAGGAGGTGAGCCATGAAGGCTGCTTAAGTACCAAGCTCTTTAATTGGATCCAATCCTAGACATGCCCACAACCATAGCCACACTTTGTTATATCGAGTTTAAATTTGTTTAAGTGGACGTCTTTGATAAATCGATTAATCGTGGTGTTGAGATATTTTGAAAACACGTCCTAAGTCTAGCCCATTTGAATAATTATTAACCAATTTTTAAAGTTATTAAAATTAAAATAATTCCGAAAAGAAATAAAAGGAAAGTTAAAATTGGCCTTATTACAACCCAAAAATAAATAATAATTAAAGGAAATTAAATGAAAACCAACACTTATTTAAAAGCCCAAAGATGATCACCGTGGCCACTCTGAATCCTCTCCTACCAAGTCCCCATATTAAGGTTCACTGCAAGGTTAAGGAAAGGGGTGAGTTTGGAAACTCGATGTGCAACAAGCCCCTTGAGCCCAAAACAATAGCGACTGTTGGGTCTAAGCCCAAAACCAATCTCAAACATGTACTGGACCATAGCCCTTTTCATATTTCACAATTCATAACACTGGGCCGAGGCCTTTTCATATTTCATATTACTGGGCCGAAGCCTTTACTGTAAACGGTATGGCCCATAGGCCCATTTCAATATCACATATAATGTCAATGAAAGAATGCAAGCCCATTTCAATATCACATGAAATACCAATGAATGTATGCAAACCCATTTGGGGAGACTACTCAACCCATCATCCGCTACTCTCCACCCGTACCAACCAGCACACCATGTGGGGATTAACTCGACCCACCCCGCCATAACTCTCCACTGGCAGCATAGCTGCTTTATCATATAACTGGAGGCCTTGCCTCTTTTAATAACTGGGGCAAAAGCCCTTTAATAACTGGGGCGTAAGCCCTTTTGATCACTGGGGCATAAGCCCTTTAATAACTGGGGCATAAGCCCTTTTGATAACTGGGGCATAAACCCTTTAATAACTGGGGCATAAGCCCTTTAATAACTGGGGCATAAGCCCTTTTGCACTTCCTCCATCCATATAAAAACCCAACCCAATGCATTTATGAACATCTCATGTGCATATCATACATATCATGTGCATATCATACATGTCATGTGCATATCATACATATCATGTTTATCAAAATCCGATGCATTAAGTTCATATATAAACCCTAGGGGTATAATGGTCATTTTACCTAGGGGCAAAATGGTCATTTTCATATTATAAGGGTAATATCGTAATTTTACCAAAATTAGGGATTGTTCCATGTTCATCATCGATTACTAACTATTCATTTGTGTAAACCGTGTTTCTAGCCCACTTTTAACGAAACCGAAGTTATTGGGCCTAAAACCCTAATGGGCCCTACTTAGTGATTTTGTCATCTAGGCCCATTTAGCCTATATCCATAATAGTGTTAATAGTCTTAACAGCAATTTAACGATTTCGTTTTCTACCAATTTTACCCAAATGGGCCCGAAAGCCTATTGGGCCCTATTGCGACCCTCGAGGCCCAACTTACCGTGAATGCCAAAAATCACGTTCTTACTGCTTCCAATGTTCCCGATCATAATCTCATCGATTCTAACTAACTAGTGAGCGTTAAGCTTGCTCACAAGTCCTCGAAATGCCGAATTTGGCATTTCGGCATTCATCGCTTTAAACTATGAAAAGGGTTCGTTACACACCTGATTTGCGATATTCCTTGACGAGATCTCCTATGCGATTTCTCCTATAATCAACCACTTATAGATTAGACCATGTTATTATTAAACCAAATCGAAAACTACCTATTATCATCACTTACACATTCGGCCACCATCCACAATGGCCCTTGGGTTCATACCTTTGCCAAAGTTGATGACTAGATTTAGTCACTCCGATGATCCAAGCTTTTCACACACTCCTCGATCGGTAGCCTTTAATCCTCACTAGCACCAACAAACCAAATAACACCAAAAACTCTTTTAAGCTTAGTCGACAGAGGGGTTTTTAGCTTTTCTTAAACCACAAGATACAAATGGAAAGAAGGTTCAATACTTACCAAGAGATCTACTCGTTGAAGAACGTTCCAAATACCTTCCTACCCCATATCCGTTGAATCCAACTTAAACGTGCGTGAAAATAGATCTAAATATTAATTCTCGAATCACTAAAATATGAAGCTTTCGACTTTTCAAAGAAATATTAATCTAAGCTATTACGAGGGTTAGTACACACATTACGGGTTGAAGTTGAAACGTTTCCATAATCAATCACCTCGATAACCACCATTGTCACTCAAACTCAACTATTCCAATATCAATATATGTAAATCCTAAGCACATCGGTCATACGGAACATAAGGGCATATTCGTCATTTTACCATACGAGGTATTACGGTCACTTTACCCTACGGGGCTTTACGATCTTTTTACCTAATAGGGATATTTTAGTCATTTCATCCTACAAGGGTGTTTTGGTAAATCTACAAACTAAGGGTATTTCAAGAATTTTGTAAACCAATGGTATTTCTATAATTTTTAGAAAGTCAAGGGTATTTACGTAACTTTGTAAATTAGGGGTATTTTGGTAATTTTACATATTGAGGTTTTTCGATAATTTCACAAACCAAGGGTATTTTAGTAATTTTGTAAATCGAGGTAAAACAAGAATTCAGAAATCAAGGGTAAAACAAGAATTCTATAAATCAAGGGTAAAATAGTAATTCTATAAATCAAGGGTAAAACAAGAATTCATAGAATCGAGGGTAAAACGGTAATTACGTAAGTCGAGAGTAAAACGATAATTATGTAAATTAGGGTAAAAGCGGTAATTATGTAAATTAGGGTAAAGCAGTAATTACGTAAGTCGAGGTAAAACGATAATTATGTAAATCGAGGTAAAAGCGGTAATTATGTAAATTAAGGGTAAAGCAGTAATTACGTAAGTCGAGGTAAAACGATAATTATGTAAATCGAGGTAAAACGGTAATTATGTAAATTAGGGGTAAAACGGTAATTCTGTAAGTCGAGGGTAAAACGATAATTATGTAAATCAGGGGTAAAACGATAATTATGTAAATTAAGGGTAAAACGGTAATTTTGTAAATCGGGGGTACTTTAGTAATTTTACAAGTCGAAGGTATTTCGGTAAATTTACAAATCGAGGGTATTTCAGTATTTTTACAAACTAAGGGTATTTCGGTAATTTTAGTAAACTAAAGTATTCTAAACAGGGATAACAATACGAATGGGCCTAAAGCCTATTCTCGGCCCAAATGGGCCCTGCGCTCGTGTGGCCCTTTTAGCCCAAATCTAGCCACAAATATGAGATTCACCTAGCCTAGCCCAATATTTACTACACAATCAAATAACTTATCCAATTGGGCCTGTAGGCCCATTAGGCCCACATGACCCCTTTCGGCCCATCGCGGCCCGAAGTAGCCATCCTACAGCTAGAGTAGTAAGAAATACACACCTGATAGGAGACTGGAGTTAATCCATACTCCGAGCACTCTTAGCCGACACCCAACCCAAACGAGCACGCCATACAAATGAAAGGATCGACCAAGAAAGGTACATTTACTCTCTTCATGGTTCCTCTATTTAAAGCCAGCTTCACAACCACTCTTATATTAGCTTCCTGATGTGGGATCCCTCTGCCGCCCCCTATTAGCAAAATAAATGCTCTTTGCTTGCCATGGGATTCGAACCTATGCCTCCCCTTAAATGCTCCACACGCTACTTGCCACTAAGCCACAAGGCTTTTGTGTCATTTATTTAACACAATAATTTCAAAACCCTCATCCAAGCATCCAGGTTTTTTTTTCACTTAATACCAAAATTTTTTTCTAAAGCCCAAGTTTGAACCCAAGATTTCTCTAACACTTCTCAGGGCCATTAACCACCAAAGCGGACATTTAATTGTGTCATTTCATTACACAATTAAATACCTATATATCACCTCCTTACGGACCCACACTCAAGGCCCAATACTTCTAGGCCCAAATTCGGGGTGTTACAATTCTACTCCTCTTAAAGAAATTTCGTCCTCGAAATATCCAACTATCAACGAATCGTATTACTCAAGTCAAACCTCTATGCTTCCGCTACCCACTCTAATTAAAAATAATTCTTAGTATGACCCAGAACATTTAATTACCAAAGTAAAGAAACATTTATCAAGAACGCATACAATTCGTAACACATATTTAAATAAAATAAACTTGGCGATCCCGAGCTCGATGCTCCTTGGACCCACATCTAAGACATGCTCCTGTCTTCCTATGGCATTCACCCGGATGACGTCCGTTGCGATCTTCTTGATTGGATAGTTTGGTCGTGCCTTAACATGTTTCACGAGCGAGGCTTGGTTTTACGAGAACTAGAATCCTTCCTTTTCTTACACTCCATGCACCCTACTTGAAGCGTTTCCCTAATTTCCTTAATTTTGGTATCCAATACTTCCTCTACCACTTTCCTTACTAACTCGGCGGTTTCCTCGACCAAGCTCAGAGTTATTGCAACCAGTTGGCGGACTTTGCTTACCCTCGAATCCATATCAATACTCTACATTACCAAGACACATATCAATTAACTACAAAGATCTCAAAATTTTACTATTTTTTCATATGTTTTATGCAGAGATAGTATTTTAAAGTTTCAATTTTCACGAATCATAGCCTAGCTACGCCTCTCAGTATTCTAGAGTTTTTAGGGTTGCCCTAGTCATAATGTCATGATATGGTCTCGATTCTATCTACAAGAATATCTTAATACGATGTAATATGAAGAATGAAATACTTACAGACTTGGTGCAAGGGATTCAGTGCCAATTCTTTCTCAATCCATTTAAAACTCGAAAACCATATTTTTGATCACCGAAAATAGAAATTTAAAACTTTGATTTGAAAACACCCTTTATTTTGAAACTCTTGATTTAAAACAAAAAAACTTGGACCATTTTAACATATATACTCATAAAACATCTTTAAAATGAACTTTTCAAAACCATTTCCAAAATACCCTTCTTAGGCCTAAATTTTTGAAAAATTTTCGGACCGATCCACAGTAGAGTTGTTGCAACCTAGGCTCGATACCACTAAATGTAACACCCCAAACCCGGCCAGACGTTATGGTAGAATCGGCGTGCCACATTGGAGTTGAAAACCCACGTTCCGTTTTAGTGTTTTAAAACCATACATTTTATTGAGTTAACAAAGTGTATGGAAGTCGGGCACCGTAGGTATCCGAGACAGAGGAGGTGAGCCATGAAGGTCGCTTAAGTACCAAGCTCTTTAATTGGATCCAATCCTAGACATGCCCACAACCATAGCCACACTTTGTTATATCGAGTTTAAATTTGTTTAAGTGGGCGTCTTTGATAAATCGATTAATCGTGGTGTTGAGATATTTTGAAAACACGTCCTAAGTCTAGCCCATTTGAATAATTATTAACCAATTTTAAAGTTATTAAAATTAAAATAATTAGAAAAGAAATAAAAGGAAAGTTAAAATTGGCCTTATTACAACCCAAAAATAAATAATAATTAAAGGAAATTAAATGAAAACCAACACTTATTTAAAAGCCCAAAGATGATCACCGTGGCCACTCTGAATCCTCTCCGGCCCAAGTCCCCATATTAAGGTTCACCTGCAAGGTTAAGGAAAGGGGGTGAGTTTGGAAACTCAGTGTGCAACAAGCCCCCTTCAGAGCCCAAAACAATAGCAGCCTGTTGGGTCTAAGCCCAAAACCAATCTCAAACATGTACTGGACCATAGCCCTTTTCATATTTCACAATTCATAACACTGGGCCGAGGCCTTTTCATATTTCATATTACTGGGCCGAAGCCTTTACTGTAAACGGTATGGCCCATAGGCCCATTTCAATATCACATATAATGTCAATGAAAGAATGCAAGCCCATTTCAATATCACATGAAATACCAATGAATGTATGCAAACCCATTTGGGGAGACTACTCAACCCATCATCCGCTACTCTCCACCCGCACCAACCAAAGACACCATGTGGGATTAACTCGACCCATCCCGCCATAACTCTTCCACCGGCAACATAGTGCTTTATCATATAACCGAGGCCTTGCCTCTTTTAATAATCGGGCAAAAGCCCTTTAATAAGCTGGGCGTAAGCCCTTTTGATCATCAGGGCATAAGCCCTTTAATAACTGGGGCATAAGCCCTTTTGATAACTGGGGCATAAACCCTTTAATAACTGGGGCATAAGCCCTTTAATAACTGGGGCATAAGCCCTTTTGCACTTCCTCCATCCATATAAAAACCCAACCCAATGCATTTATGAACATCTCATGTGCGTATCATACATATCATGTGCATATCATACATGTCATGTGCATATCATACATATCATGTTTATCAAAATCCGATGCATTAAGTTCATATATAAACCCTAGGGGTATAATGGTCATTTTTACCTAGGGGCAAAATGGTCATTTTCATATTATAAGGGTAATATCGTAATTTTACCAAAAATTAGGGATTGTTCCATGTTCATCATCAGTTACTAACTATTCATTTGTGTAAACCGTGTTTCTAGCCCACTTTTAACGAAACCGAGTTATTGGGCCTAAAACCCCAAATGGGCCCTACTTAGCTGATTTTGTCATCTAGGCCCATTTAGCCTATATCCATAATAGTGTTAATAGTCTTAACAGGCAATTTAACAGATTTCCGTTTTCTACCAATTTTACCCAAATGGGCCCGAAAGCCTATTGGGCCCTATTGCGACCCTCGAGGCCCAACTTACCGTGAATGCCAAAAATCACGTTCTTACCGTTTCCAATGTTCCCGATCATAATCTCATCGATTCTAACTAACTAGTGAGCGTTCGCTTGCTCACAAGTCCTCGAAATGCCAGAATTTCGGCATTTCGGCATTCATCGCTTTAAACTATGAAAAGGGTTCGTTACACACCTGATTTGCGATATTCCTTGACGAGATCTCCTATGCGATTTCTCCTATAATCAACCACTTATAGATTAGACCATGTTATTATTAAACCAAATCGAAAACTACCTATTATCATCACTTACACATTCGGCCACCATCCACAATGGCCCTTGGGTTCATACCTTTGCCAAAGTTGATGACTAGATTTAGTCACTCCGATGATCCAAGCTTTTCACACACTCCTCGATCGGTAGCCTTTAATCCTCACTAGCACCAACAAACCAAATAACACCAAAAACCCTTTTAGGCTTAGTCGACAGAGGGGTTTTTAGCTTTTCTTAAACCACAAGATACAAATGGAAAGAAGGTTCGAATACTTACCAAGAGATCTACTCGTTGAAGAACGTTCCAAATACCTTCCTACCCCATATCCGTTGTGAATCCAACTTAAACGTGCGTGAAAATAGATCTAAATATTAATTCTCGAATCACTAAAATATGAAGCTTTCACTTTTCAAAAATATTAATCTAAGCTATTACGAGGGTTAGTACACACATTACGGGTTGAAGTTGAAACGTTTCCATAATCAATCACCTCGATAACCACCAATGTCACTCAAACTCAACTATTCCAATATCAATATATGTAAATCCTAAGCACATCACCATACGGAACATAATGGCATATTCGTCATTTTACCATACAGGGTATTACGGTCACTTTACCCTACTGAGGGCTTTACGGTCTTTTTACCTAATAGGGATATTTTAGTCATTTCATCCTACAAGGGTGTTTTGGTAAATCTACAAACTAAGGGTATTTCAAGAATTTTGTAAACCAATGGTATTTCTATAATTTTAGAAAGTCAAGGGTATTTCGTAACTTTGTAAATTAGGCGATTTTGGTAATTTTACAAATTGAGGTTTTTCGATAATTTCACAAACCAAGGGTATTTTAGTAATTTTGTAAATCGAGGTAAAACAAGAATTACGTAAATCAAGGGTAAAACAAGAATTCTATAAATCAAGGGTAAAATAGTAATTCTATAAATCAAGGGTAAAACAAGAATTCAAGAAATCGAGGGTAAAAGCGGTAATTACGTAAGTCGAGAGTAAAACGATAATTATGTAAATTAGGGTAAAACGGTAATTATGTAAATTAGGGTAAAACAGTGAATTACGTAAGTCGAGGGTAAAACGATAATTATGTAAATCGAGGGTAAAACGGTAATTATGTAAATTAGGGGTAAAAGCAGTAATTACGTAAGTCGAGGTAAAACGATAATTATGTAAATCAGGGGTAAAACGGTAATTATGTAAATTAGGGGTAAAACGGTAATTCTGTAAGTCGAGGGTAAAACGATAATTATGTAAATCAAGGGTAAAACGATAATTATGTAAATTAAGGGTAAAACAGTAATTACAGAAATCGGGGTACTTTAGTAATTTTACAAGTCGAAGGTATTTGGTAAATTTACAAATCGAGGGTATTTCAAGATTTTTACAAACTAAGGGTATTTCGGTAATTTTAGTAAACTAAAGTATTCTAAGCGGGGATAACAATACGAATGGGCCTAAAGCCTATTCTCATTAAATGGGCCCACACGCTCGTGTGGCCCTTTTAGCCCAAATCTAGCCACAAATATGAGATTCACCTAGCCTAGCCCAATATTTACTACACAATCAAATAACTTATCCAATTGGGCTTGTAGGCCCATTAGGCCCATTATGACCCCTTTCTACCATCGCGTTCAAGTAGCCATCCTACAGCCTAGAGTAGTAAGAAATACACACGATAGGAGACCGGAGTTAATCCATACTCCGAGCACTCTTAGCCGACACCCAACCCAAACGAGCACGCTATACAGCGAAAGGGATCAGCCAAGAAAGGTACATTTACTCTCTTCATGGTTCCCTCTATTTAAAGCCAGCTTCACAACCACTCTTATATTAGCTTCCTGATGTGGGATCCCTCTGCCGCCCCCTGTTAGCAAAATAAATGCTCTTTGCTTGCCATGGGATTCGAACCTATGCCTCCCCTTAAATGCTCCACACGCTACTTGCCACTAAGCCACAAGGCTTTTTGTGTCATTTATTTAACACAATAATTTCAAAACCCTCATCCAAGCATCCAGGTTTTTTTTTCACTTAATACCAAAATTTTTTGCTAAAGCCCAAGTTTGAACCCAAGATTTCTCTAACACTTCTCAGGGCCATTAACCACCAAAGCGGACACTTAATTGTGTCATTTCATTACACAATTAAATACCTATATATCACCTCCTTACGGACCCACACTCAAGGCCCAATACTTCTAGGCCCAAATTCGGGGTGTTACAGAGATCTTCAGTCTTGAAGGAGAATTTGACTTCTGAGATGGATCAATCGGCTTTCTTCGAGTAATTTCTTTCCTCCTACTCCATGTGTCTTTTCTAGGTACCCCCTGGGGTGTTTATATAGGCTTTAGAATGCTTCAAAACCCTCAAGAGTGGCCTTTTTTGAGTAGAACTAGACTTGGGCTCGACAGGGACAGGCCCATGTGAGGTGGCTTAGGCCATGTTTAGAGTCTGCTAAATAGACACAGCATTGTAAACTACCCGTGTGAGGAAGTCCAGGCCGTGTTGATTTCCCACGTTGACCCATTTTCTCTGTTTTTAGCTCGTAACTTGCTCTTTTTTACTCTTTATGCTCACCTAAGTTTAAAACATGAAATTAAAGGATTAGGAGCATCGAATTCCACAAATCTGATGATAACTCATCGAAAAATATGCTAAGCATGGGATAAAAATATGTATAAATTACGACTTATCAAATACCCCCACACTTAAGCGTTTGATTGTCCTCAAGCAAAATCCTCAACTCACAATCAAAATAAATTCTTCTTAACTTATAATTCTCATCAATAGTATCTCAAAATAATCCATAAGTAATCATACAGTGAAAATTCAACTCAAAAAACATCAAAGTTTCAAACATTCCAAGTTGAGCATTTTATCACGAAAACATAGGTGTCTCCCCTCTTCTAAGTAATCACCTTTGATTCAAAGTATCATAGAGTTTCACATCCTCACTAAAGATTCATTCAAATCACTCGAGGTGTTTAAGGATAAGAAATTTAGCACTCAACAGTCAATATGAAAGTTATTACCATAGGCTTGCGTAAAAATCAAGTCTCCACCACTATATATTGAGATGATACATCAATCAAAAGGTCTTTAGAGGGTTGTAACGTGGCTTTGGTTAGGGGGTGTGGTCACAAGATAAAAGAAAAGGCTAGAATCAAGATTGAATTGAAAAATTACCTGACTAGAAAAATACTAAAACTGACAAATTACATTCCTAATTAGAAGATCCTAGAATTGATCTTTTCTTCATGGAATATGGAATTAAATACTTAAGCTCAAAAACAAAAAAAAATTACTACTAATATGCATGTATTTTTTTTATTTATTTAAGAAAAAATCAAAATAACATAGAACTTTGCTAACTATCAAAAATAAAACATAGCTAAGCAATTTATTCAAATCAAATCTCGAAAAAAAATAGGGATCAAATGAGGGGATTTCAACAATAATAGGTTATGGGTTAATATTGAGGGTAAATCAATGAATGGCTTGTTAGGCTCAAGGGGGTTCACTAAGGGTTAATTATGAGGGTATGCTTTTATGGAGTAAGTGGGTTAAACCTAAGTGCCTTTATCATCTCGACATATCAAATCAAATGGTGTGGTCTTGACATGCATAATCGAAGCAAGTTCTAGAATAACAAATTAATATTGACGCACTTATAGCAACAATAAAAGTGAGCATGAAAGAAATAATATTTGCTCTAAAGGCTCAAGATCTTACAAAAATTATGGATTTTTTATGTTAATCCTGTGAATTTCAACTCAATATAATACCTAAACTTCGGGAAACAACATAAAAATTTTAATTTTCAAAAAATTCAACTTATCATATTTGGTTCCCTAATGTCTTAAAGTTTAAATAATCAATGCACATTTACTTATGATTTAATTCAAAACATATCGATAAAAATCATGGGTCAATCAAAATTTATTCTAATAATGATATGAGAAAATTATTTGAGACAAGATAAAAATTCAGGGGTTTTCTGGTAATGGTATAAATAACCCCCCCACACTTAAGATGTACATTGTCCTTAATGTACAAAGATATATAATAGTGATATAAAGATAATATCAAAAGAGAGGGAGAGAAGTGAAACTACCTTGAAATTGTGGATGAAATCCCTTGATTAGTGAGAGCGAGAATTGAAGATAAAGCTGAAGGAAAGACATGATTTTGAGGGATAAATGAGAAGACACCACTGTGAAAGAGAATTAAGGGAATAATTCGATAATAATCATAAAAATAAGCAGAGTTTAAAAATATAAACATGAATCTTCAAAAATAAATAGAAATAAAAGTAAAGATAAAATAATATGAGTTTAAAAAGAGGCAAGGCCATGTAGCCCAACACGAGTCTCACACGATCGTGTCACAAACCCGTGTGGCTCACATCCAGCTCGTGTTTATCGTAAAACAAGATATCGTCACATGGCCTAAGGACACACCCGTGTGTCTAAGCCGTGTGGTTATGGTCGTATCGCACGATCGTGCACGATGTGGTTCGCTTCTCCAACGCCCGTGTAAATATGTGCACGCTCGTGTTCTTTTGTCAGTCTAGACCACGGGTGGTGGGCACGGGCGTGTCGCACGACTGTGTTACTTTGGCAGGATTTCCCACGGCCATGTAGCATGGCCGTGGCAACGTATCGAATCCCGTGTTTTGGGAAAAAATTTGCTCTGTTTTCACACGTTCGTATAGCACGACCGTGTCGCTGCTTGTGGTAGGAGCACGGCCTAAAGCACGCCCGTGGGCTAGGCAGTGTTCATCCCTGTCAATGTCAAAATTTCCTGCAATTAAACTATGAAAGAAAAATTAAACCCTATTTAGTGAGGTTAGTGCTTGGGTTGCCTCCCAAGAAGCACTTATTTAGAGTCTAAGCTTGACTCTACCTTGTGGGTATATTTAGGGAAGTTCATGGAGCCGTAGCTCCTCTCCATCGTCTTTAAAATTCTCACTATTGTAAAGTTTGAGACGATGTCCATTTACCTTGAAACTGCCTTGTGATGGGTGACTCACCTCTACTATGCTATATGGAAAGACAGTTTGGACTACGAAAGGACCTGACCATTGTGATTTAAGCTTCCTAGGGAATAATTTGAGCCTCGAGTTATATAACAGGACAGGATCTCCAACTTCAAATTACTTGCGTTGTCTTAAATGAGCGTCGTGGTGGCGCTTCGTTGCTTCCTTGTATAGGTGTGAATTTTCATATGCATTGGTTCGCCACTTATCTAACTTGTTCAACTGCATCAACCTGTTTTCACCTGCAAGTTTGGGATCAAAGTTTAAAAATTTTATAGCCCAGAATGCCTTGTGTTTTAACTCAAATGGTAGATGACAATTTTTTCCATAAAGTAAGGTGATGTTCCTATAGGGCTCTTGAAAGCAGTTCTATAAGCCCATAAAGCATCATCTACTTTCATTGCCCAATCTTTCCTGTTTAATTCTATTGTCTTTTCTAGGATATGTTTTAGCTCTCGATTTGCTACTTCAACTTGGCCACTAGTTTGAGAGTGGTAAGGGGTAGCTGTTCTGTGGTGAACTTTGCATTTCTTAAGGGTCTTGTCAAATTGGGCGTTACAAAAATGAGTACCCCTATCACTGATAAGTGCTCTAGGTGTTTCAAATCAAGAGAAAAGTTTTTTAAGGAATCGTACTACTACTCTAGCATCATTAGTAGTTAAAGCTTGGGCTTCAACCCATTTGGACATATAATCAACAGCTACTAAGATGTATTTGTTCCCAAATGAACTAGGGAATGGACCCATGAAGTAGAGACCCTAGACATCAAATATTTCACATGAAAGCATATATGTTTGAGGCATTTCATTATGTTTAGAGATATTACCTGTCCGTTGGCATCTGTCACAAGAAGTAACATACCTGTTGGCGTCTTTGAATAGAGTGGACTTGAGTGTTTTATGTGCGGTCTTATTTCCACTGTAATGTCCTTCAGTCGGTCCTGAATGGCCATGTTTCAAGATTTTCAATGCTTCTGACCTTGTAACGCATCTCCTAATGACTTGATCTGCACATATATGGAAAATAAAAGGGTATTCCCAAAAGTAGTTTTTTACATAAGTAAAGAATCGCTTCTTTTGCTAATGTGTCAACCCCTTTGGGATAACGTTAAAGGCTAAAAAGTTCGCGATGTCCACAAACCAAGGTACCTCAAAATCGGATATAGCAAAAAACTATTCTTCAGGGAACGAATCATTTATTTCAACTTTATCTGGCTCTTTGGTACTTGAATTTTCAAGCCTATAAAGATGATCAGCCGCGAGATTTTCAGCTCCTTTCTTATCCTGAATCTCCAAGTCAAATTTTACAGCTAGCAGCTCTTTCTCCGTGGTGGTGTAGTTTTCTTGTGCGGCGGTCAAAGTTTTGCTAGCATAATAGATAGGTTGAAAATGCTTGACTCTTCGCTCTCCCAAAACTGCACCTCCTACAAAATCACTCGCATCGCACATTAGTTCGAAAGGTAAGTTCCAATCAGGTGCGATTATAATTGGAGCATTAATCAATTTGTTCTTTAGAGTATTAAACGCTTCTAAACATTCCTGATTGAAATTAAAGGGCACATATTTTTCTAGTAATTTAGTCAAAGGCTTAGCTATTTTAGAAAAGTCTTTAATAAATCTTCTATAAAACCCAGCATGTCCTAAAAAGCTTTTAATAGCCTTAATTGAACTAGGGGGATGTAGTTTTTAAATGGTTTCAATTTTAGATTTATCAACCTCAATCCCTTTACTAGAAATTTTATGTCCTAACACAATACCTTCTTGAACTATAAAGTGACATTTTTCCCAGTTAAGTACAAGGTTCATTTCCTCACATTTTATTAAAACTCGTTTTAAATTTTTAAGGCAAAGATGGAAAAAGTTACCGAATACCGAGAAATCATCCATAAATACCTCCATGATGTCTTCTACAAGTTCGTCAAAAATGGCCATCATGCAGCGTTGAAAAGTTTCAAGAGCATTACATAATCCAAAAGGCATTCCACTATAAGCAACGTACCTTATGGGCATGTAAATGTCGTCTTTTCTTGATCTTCAGGAGCTATTGGGATTTGAAAATAACCAGAGAGTCCGTCTAGAAAGTAGTAGTACAAGTGCCCCGATAATCTTTCAAACATTTGGTCGATGAATGGCAGGGGGAAATGATATTTCCTCGTGGCATCATTCAGCTTCCTATAGTCAATGCAAACTCTCCGACCTATGACTGTCCTTGTTGGAATTAATTCATTCTTCTCATTGGTTACAATAGTCATGCCTCCTTTCTTAGGAACAACCTGTACTGGACTTACCCAAGAACTGTCAGAAATAGGATAAATAATTCCAGCATCTAGGAGTTTGATTACCTTAGTTTTAATAACTTCCTTCATGTTGGGGTTCAGTCGTATTTGAGGTTGCACGCATGGCCTATATTCATCTTCCATTAAAATTTTGTGGGTGCAGAAAGAAGGGCTGATCTCTTTAATGTCAGAAATTTTCCAAGCTATGGCCCTTTTATGCTTTCTTAATAGTTGGAGTAATTCCTCTTTCTCCTTGGGTTGCAAGTTAGAAGCAATAATCACTGGTAGTGTAGAATTATTTCCAAGGAATGCATATTCCAAGTGATTTGGCAATTGTTTAAGTTCCAGTTTGGGAGGTTCTTCAATAGAGGGTTTTTGCTTAAGTTCATCGTTTACATTAATACCCTCATATTCTGCTTGTCTTGGGGAGTGTTCATTGGAATCATTATCTACCTCATCTTCTTGGGCAAGATACATTTCCAACGTGTCCTTATGTATGATTTCCTAAAAAGAATCTTAAGTAGCATGATCAATAGAGTCAATAAAATAACATGAGTCATCATGTTCCCTAGAAAATCTCATAGCATCATAAATTTTAAAAATAATCTCTTTATTACCTACTCTAAGTACCAATTTACCATCACCCGCATCAATAATAGCCCTTGCAGTGGCTAAAAATAGACGCCCTAAAATTGAAGGCACTTCAACATTTTCATCCATGTCAAGTACAACGAAATCAATAGGGAATATAAATTTATCTACTTTTACAAGTATGTCCTCTATAATACCCCTAGGATATTTAACAGATCTATCGATTATTTGAATACTCATCCTAGTGGGTTTAGGTTCCCCAAGACCAAGTTGTTTAAACATTTTATATGGAATCAAATAAGCTAACGCTTAAATCAGCTAGTGCCTTATCAACATTCAAACTACCAATTAAGCAGGGAATAGTAAAACTTCCTCGATCTTTCAGTTTGGTTGGTAGTTTATTTTGGAGTATGGCCAAGCACTCCTCGTTAAGTTCCATTGTAGAAAAGTCTTCAAACTTCCTTTTATTTGATAGAATCTCTTTTAAAAATTTTACATATGTAGGCATCTGCGATATAGCTTCAACAAAAGGTAAGTTGATATGCAGTTGTTTAAAAATTTCAAGAAATTTACTGAATTGTGCATCCATGTGGTCTTTCTTTAACTTTGCTAGACATAGGATTGTCGATTTATCTTCTTTTGGCATTGGATTGTCATTGTTTTCGGGTTTTACCTCCTCTCCTTTGGTTCTGTCAACTTCTTGTGGTGGCTTCTTTTCAGATTCAGCTAACACTTTCCCACTCTTAAGTGTAACTACTTTCACATACTTTTGGGTTGGGTTCAGTATTACTAGGTAGACTTCCTGGTGGTCTCTCTGAAATCATCTTAGCCAGCTGTCCAATTTGATTCTCGAGCCCTTGAATCGATGCTTGTTAATTTTTAAGTGCAGTTTAAGTGTTCTGAAAATAGGTTTCTTCTACTAAAATAAATTTTGTAATCATCTCCTCAAGACTCGGCTTTTTCTCTTGCTGGTAAGGTTATTGTTGGAAGCTTGGAGGGGGTGGTGGTTTCTGATTCCTTTGGCCTTCCCATGAGAAATTTGGGTGGTTCCTCCAACCTGCATTGTAAGTGTTACTATAAGGATTATTTTGAGGTCGAGGATTATTACCCATATAATTTAATTGCTCGTTTTCCATGTTGTGGCCATAGGGTGGGTATTCTAAATTGCTCGATCCCCCTCCACTTGTTTCGCACCTCATCACTAGATGTACCTGAGTAGAACCATATAAACCGTCAATCTTTTTATTTAAAAGTTCTTCCTAGTTAGATAACATAGTAACCGCGTCGAGGTTGAAAACACCAACTGCTTTTGTTGGCTTTGTTCTCATGACTTGCCATTGATAATTATTCAGTGACATCTCTTCTATAAATTCATAAACCTCTTAAGGTGTTTTATTATTAATTGTCCCACTAGCAGCTGTGTCAATCATCTATCTAGTCAAAGGATTCAGACCGTTGTAAAAAGTCTAAACCTGTAGCCATAGAGGTAACCCATGGTGAGGGCACCTTTTCAATAGATCCTTGTATCTCTCCCATGCACCATAGAGTGTTTTTAGATCCATCTGCACAAAAGAAGAGATATCATTCCTTAACTTAGCTGTTTTAGCCGATGGAAAATATTTAAGTAAAATTTTTTCAGTCATTTGTTTCCAAGTAGTGATTGACCCTCATCGTAACGAGTTTAACCACTATTTAGCTTTGTTCCTCAATGAAAAGGGAAACAACCGAAGGTGAATGGTATCATCAGAAAAGCCATTGATCTTAAAAGTGTCGCAAAACTCTAGAAAATTTGCCAAATGAGAGTTTGGATCCTCGTCTTGCAAACAATCAAATTGAACAAACTGTTGTATCATTTGAATTGTGTTAGGTTCCAGTTCAAAATTATTTGCAGCAATAGCAGGTCTAACTAAACTCAATTCGGCTCCTGTTAAAGTAGGTTTAGTATAATCATACATAGTACGAGGAACAGGATTCTGATTTACTGAATTTGTAGCAACCACAAGAGGAAGCTAGTTATTCTGATTTTCAGCCATCTCCTCAGTTGTACTATGGATATCTTCCTCTTGTCCTTCCTCTATGTTTCTAATTGTTTGATTGTTGGGATTAGTTATAACTATACTGAATAAAAATTTCAAAATTTTGACTCAATCCTCGGAATCGATGTTTCCTCCGTTTTTAGCTTTAGGGATCCACACCTGAACAGACTAGTCTACGCCCAGCCCGCGAGCCTTTCCCACCCCAGGAAAGCGAGCCCATAATGAGAGTCAGATCCCAATGTGCCCCCTCTCTAAATAGAAAAATGAACAAGAAGTACCTCTGCTTGAAGAGAAGTAGAGTGGCTTAGGAACATATTTGTAGAAGTACCAATATGGAGATCATAATTCTCGGACGAGCAATCGAAAAGATTTTGGAGCATCTTCAGGTTAGGTTTCGCCTTATTTCTCTTTGGTTTCTCTGAGCTGTGCTTTCAATCTCACTGTCAAAATGTAATGATCCTGACAGGTTTCTTCTAATCATAAACTATAAAAACTTGTCAGAAGAAAACAAAAGAAAATTTAGTAAAATTAACAAAACTAAATTTAAATTTAAATTGCAATAAAATAAATGGCTAAAGTAATAAAAATTAAGCGTTGCTAATATTTTAGCTCCCCGGCAACGGTGCCAAAAACTTGATGTAATGTCTCGTGATAAGTTTTATATTTATGATTGATCGTACTTGAAAACTAACTATTATCACGATAAAGGCAAGCACACCTACTGAACTAAGAATGCGTAGGAAGAAAATTGGGGAAATACTTTTGGGAAATCTGATTGATTTGGACAATACCTAAGGAAAAATCCACCTAGACTTCACTTATTACTTGACTCTGAACCAGACAATTTATTCAGTTGACTCGATCTGTAGAAATCCCTAAGTTATATTATTATCTCTCTCGAGACTAACAAGGTCTAACCCTAGGTTGATTAATTGAAATCTCTTTCTAATTAAAAACCCTAGTGTTGCATTAACTTGATCTATGGATTCCCTTATTAGGTTTGACCCTAATCCGGCAGATTTATGTCACCCTATGTCTAGGGGTGCAATCAACTCCGCTTAATTATGCTAGATCTACTCTTAGACAGAGACTTTTGCTCCTTTAAATGAGCACATCAATACTTGAATCAATATCCTGAAATATTAAAGCAAGAATTAAGAACAAATAATTAAGAACAAATCAAGTATTTATCATATAATTCAGAAAATAAGAACAAGATCCATCTTAGGTTTCATTCCCCTTAGGTATTTAGGAGATTTAGTTCATAAGTGTAAAAGGAAACATCTCAGAAGAATAAAACATAAAGAAAACCCAAAAACCCCTAAAGGAAATTGAATGGAGATCTTCAGTCTTGAAGGAGAATCTAACTTCTGAGATGGATCAATCAACTTTCTTCGAGTAATTCCTTGCCTCCTACTCCATGTGTCTTTTCTAGGTACCTTCTGGGTGTTTATATAGGCTTTAGAATGCTTCAAAACCCTCAAGAGTGGCCTTTTCCGAGTAGAACGAAATTAGGCTCAACAGTGACATGCCCGTGCCTGTGTGAAGTGGCTAAGGCAGTGTTTAGAGTCTGCTAAATAGACATGGCCGTGTGAACTACCCGTGTGAGGAAGTCCAGGTTGTGTTAATTTCCCACGTTGACCCATTTTTTCCGTTTCTGGCCCGTTTCTCGCTCATTTAACTCTCTATGCTTACCTAAGTATAAAACATGAAATTAAAGGATTAGAAGCATCGAATTCCACAAATCTGATGATAATTCATCCAAAAATATGCTAAGCATGGGATAAAAATATGTATAAATTACGACTTCTCAATTTTCATCCCTAATGGCTCTATTCAATATCTCAATAGCCACAACGGTTGGAAATTAAATTGGGACTATAAATATCAGCTTCTAAAGGTTCAAAAAAAATAAAAGAGATAAAGAAGCTTAAAGTGTAATTCTATCAGCCTTAGAGCTCAATTTTTCTTTATATGTTTTGTATATGCACTTGTGAACATTAAATGCTTTCATTTAGCTCAAGTGTTTTTCTTTGTTTTTTTGCTCAATTGGCAAACACTCTGATCTTGTAAGGATTATGTTTTTGTTTGTTTGTTTGTTTCTCTTTGAGAGGGTTTGTGTCTTAAGATTTGTGTAAAAATCTTAAGGGAGTTGCAAGGTTAAACCTTGTCTTCAAAGGTTGAGCAAATTAGTGAATTCGGATAAGTTGTTATTTGTGGAAAGCTAAGGTAATGGAGTAGGCATTTTGGGTTGAACCACTATAAATCATTGTGTTCTTTTTGCTTCCACAAATTTTTAAAATGTCAATTCACCCCCTCCTCTTGGCTAATTTGGCTGATTTATTGATCTAACAACTACCCCTATGATTCACTTATTATATATGTGAAAAAATAATATATATAAATAGTTGAGAAATGTTTTCTAAAATAATAATTATTGATAAGGTAATAAAAATATAAATAGTTTTCTTAATGAAACTTTACCTGTGTTGGTAAGGGTGAGAACCTACAGTGATTTTTTTATTTTTTTTTAAAAATTAAATTTTTATATAACCATGCTAATATTGTAATATCCTTGAAATCTATTGGTCATAATAATATCTTTTGAGTAATTATGAGCCTAACTTTTAGAATAAATAAAATGAGATTTATAAGTGTTAGTGGAGAAGGTAGTAAGAGTCTAAAGAAAACGTAAAAGATTAATGTATTTAAAAATATTAATCTGGGATATAGACTAAATTATAAAGTTTACCAATATGTTGGGGGTCAAGGTGAGAAATTGAATGTATAAAAGGATTAAATTGATTTAGGGGTGAAATATGTGAGGACATGGAGAGCAATTTTATCAAGATCAAGTGGATATCTATGATGGATAGATTTTTTTTAGTTATAATAATAATTTATTTTCATCATCGTTACTATTATTATATTAAATTGACTTATTTTATTTTATTTCAATAAAATATTAAAGATATTTTAGCAGAACGATGGAGAGAGTTCTTCATCTTTTTCCTTGTTCATGTTACACCATAGAAAGAAAACTTTTCTTGTTTTTTTTTTTTTTTACAATTTGGTCCACCATCTCCATTAAAGGCCTTTCCAAGCTCAAAACTATCAAATGTCCATAGAAACCTTAGTTAAATTAAGTTACCCACAACCTAGCAAGATTAGTTTTCAAGTTGGAAGTGGAGAGCACATGTTTGGAGAGAGAGAAAATCTAGATAAAATAAGAAACTAATGTTTTATAGTAAGATCTTCATGATTTAGTAATAATTTCATGTCTAGTTTGATTATTTTAGCATGAAAGTGTTGAAGATTGAGAATATTGATATATTATATTTTATGATATTGATATGAAATGAAGAGAAAGACAAGGAAGAAGTTATAAGGAGTTTAGACAAGGGAAAACAAGTGAACCTTGAAGGAAGTATAATTTAGCCAAATTTGTAAGTACTTTAGAATTCTTCTCACTTAATTAGGTTTTTCAAATTTTATGCTACAGTAAGTGTTAATTTCATGAATTTGAGTATTTGTAACCTAATAAATATGTGGATAACTCAAGGAAGTAGTAAATGAATATGGTTGTTGTTGATTATGACATTATGAAACTTGATTATGCTTGTGATGGATATTGGACCTATAATAATGTTAAAGACATTGTAGAAATGTTTTGAACTTGTGGGATATAGATGGTATGCCATTAGTGATACATGCACGGATGGGGTGAAATTTATTAAATTTCATTCACCAAAGTTGCCAATTTTCATGTTTGGGAAATCAGTCAACTTGATACAACTTTTTGGGATGTGATCCAAACATTTTTTGGCTGATATGTCTTCAAGGCATTCAAATATCTATCTCTTAGCTTCAAAACTCACCTTCAATCACTCGATTTCAAGCTAGGGAGCTCAAGTTATGACCATTTTAAATGAAGACTGCGCGAGAAGAATTTCTGGATGGGAATATTACGGAAATTATGAGTTTTAGGCTTTTAATTCGAGTTTAAATCATATTGAGTTCATTTTTTTGGCTTAATTTTTATTATATATGAGCGCAATATTTTATTTATACGGTTTTATTATTTTATTATTTATTTATTCTGAACTTTGGATATTGTTTAAGTATTTTAAGTTGTTTAGGAGTTCTATATTTTTAGTCAAACAATAGAGTTTAGTTTAAAATTACTTCTTGTTTAGAGTAATTAAAGTTCCAGTATACTTTAGAGTTTTTTTTGGATGTACTTAGCTAGCTTATATAAAGGCTTATTCATTGATCGTAACACAATTGTTTTCATTAATAAAGTTTTCAACTCTAGAGTTAGTTTCTTTGTGCAAGATATATTTCTTGTGATTTCTAGAAATAGTTTTCTACTAGATTTTCTTCAAGGAGTCATGGGTATTCATTTTTCACCCTTCAATTTTCCAAAGATTATTTCTTGGAGGGTTGATGAGAGTCATTAATTGAGCTTGTTGGGATTTATATCTCAAAGGGTTTAATTGGACACATATTCAATTGTCCATCACATCCATCAACTTATTCGATCTATCTTCCACTTTTAAATTTCGTCTATTTATTTATTATTTTGAATATTTATTCTTACTTCTTAAACTTCTTCTTTCAGTTTTTTTCGATTTTTTTAATTTCTAAATTTGTTTATTTCTTCTTTCAGGTCAAATCCAAATCTTTGTTTCTCGAGTTGAACAAATTGAATACAATCCTGATCCTTCTTCCGCCTCTTTTCTCTACTACATCCTTTATGTTTTGGTATCAGATTTGGGAATTTTTTAGTTGTTTCCTTGTGTTATACAAACTATTTTGCAAATTTTACTTAAGTAGTCTTTAAAAATATCGAAAAAATTGAAAAAAATAATTTTTTGGGCTAAATCTTGTGCCGAGAATTTTCAAAAATGATATTTATCATATAAAGATATTTCAATTTCATTTTTGTGATTTTGGCACATCGGAAACTCCACAAACAAAAAATTCAAGTTGTTTTCCATTGTTTCAGGTTGTAAGTTGAGTAGTTTATTTTCTTTGATTCTAGCATTAGATTTTCTTCTGTTTCTAGCTTTTCTTATTATATTACGCATTCTAACATATTTTTCCTTCTTATGTTAATAGGTATGGAAGCGGTTGCCTCTCCTTTGGCTTTTCAAAGCATTAAGTCAACTTTGTTAGAGAGTGATCCCATATTTTTTTGAATATTCTTGAATTTGATTACTCTTTAAAAGTTACAAGCCAGAAAATCTTAACTTCTTTTCTTTATCTCTTAGAGTTGTTTATTTTTCTTATTGCAAGTGTATAACGATGAGGTTTAATTTTCTTGGATCAACTTTTTTTTAAGTGTTTTTTATTTCAACCTCTAATAATGGTACGTACACGTAGTAAGGATGAAGAGCATGATCCATCCATGGTTACCATGGACCAACTTACAGCACTGTTAGACGAACTTCAGAAAGATTTCAAAGAGGTTCAAGAGCATTTGGAAAATAAGTTCAACATATTGCAAGCTCAAGTCCTTCATCACAAGGTGGTTCAAAAAATTTCAGCCAAACTTTGGGTCGAATAGAAACTAACAATGATAAACCTTGGAAATAGCTTAGATGTCATATTTGTAAAAAAAAACCCTCATGGACATGTTTTTTTTCCAATGTCGTTCAACCATCTATTGTTCAGAGACTTGTCAAGAAAGACATTGGTACAAAAAAAAAAAAAACATTGCATGTAACACCCCGAACCCGGCCTAGACGTTGTGGCTGAATATGACAATCTCACATGAGAGTGTTTGTAACCAAATCATTTAAATTCATAAACCATCCCTTTTGTAATCTTTACTTAGTCAGAAAATGAAAAACAAGGAGTTGTTTTGGAACGTTTCTTTATCGTGGAAGCTTTTGAAACCCATTAGTTGGTTATAATTTTAAGAACCCATTGTTAAATATGAAAATTCTTAATGTATTTCAGGAAAACCATAATGTTGAAGTTGTAATTTATAATCCATGTCCACAGTTCAAAACCCTAATTGAAAGCCAAAAATCCAAATCCAGAGTCACATCAAAACCCCTAAAAAAATAACAAATAAACCAAAGTAAAAGTCATAACCAAAATGTGTGCAGACGTGGTCACCGCCAAGTCCTCCACTGTACCGATCCGCCTACTGCTGGGGATTACTTGAACAGATAAATAAATAAAGGAGTAAGTTTTCGCAACTCAGTGTGGACATCCCTGCAAAATAGCATGCATACAAACAGACAACAAAATACAATCATAATTAGGGATTGGGCCCTTACAGAATCATTATCAGATATAGTCTTAGGGCTTCAGCCTATCTCAGATATAGCATGCATAACAGAATAAGCCCACCAGCCCTGCACACCAACTCCGTCTAACCCAACACACCATGTAGGGATAAAATCGATCCACCCATCCCTGTACACCATATATGGGGATAAAATCGACCCGTCCATTCCTACACACCATAAGGGATTGCATTGCAACACATATCATAAGTATGCAGCTTAGCTGCCAGATAACGGGCTTTTGAAGCCCTTGAATACTTCCTTCACTTCATCAAACCCACCCTGATGCAATGCATCATACAAAAAAATGGCATGCTATAATGTAGAAAGACAGATCATACATTCATTCTAGAACAAATAAGATATTCATGCTATGTATAACAAGCTAACACGTACATCACAAAATCACATCACAGAAATAGGGCTTTAAATAAAGCTGACCGACCCTAGAACAAGTCACAGTTGACTTGGGTGACCTGTGCAACCTTACAGTACATTTCAGAAAAATGGGCTCACACGCCCATGTGGCCTACCCATATGGGCCCACACACCCGTGTGGCCTACACGGCCTAATTGGTCTAACTCGTGCCAAGCACACGGCTAAGCCAGCCTCACACGTCCGTGTCCGTCGTGCCTGTGTGGCACTCGCACGGCTTGGTTCGTCGCTCACACGGTCATGTATCGCCACACGGCCTCCAGACAGGCAGTCCACATGCTCGTCTAGCGTCGACAGTTTTGGTTTCGAATTTTGCCAAAACCCATTCCTGGTATCATTTTGAAGTTAATACAGCCACGAACACTCGAGAACCTAATATCAAACATTACACCACTTCGTTAGTCACTTAAACCGAGTTACTAAAGATAGGAAAATCCCAAAAGTTACCGACGACCTTACCTTTAATGAACAACGGCAGTTCTTCATTGATTAGAACACCATTTTGGCAACCCACAGTACCTTGGTTGTCTCCTAAACAAAAGAACAGTCTCTTAACAACCCCATAATCAATAACGAGGCCCAAAAGTATCCTTACACTTACCGAATTTGCACCAACTGCAGAGATGGGTAATGATGAAGGAAAACGCCTAAAAACTAATACTAAAATGGAGTAAAAATGGCAGCAATAAGGGATTTTCGTCTGGGAGTGAAAAAGAATGAAAAAGAATATGGGGAAGGGGAAAAATTGCAGATAAATTTCAGAAAATGGAAAAGACTAAAATCTTGATAACTTCCCTATCCCAATCCCTTAATGTTTTCCATATACCTCTTCACATCAGCATTATAGTCCATCTTAAGCTCTCACACAGCACAAGCAACAAAATAAATCCATTGTTCGCGCAGGGATTCAAACTCCATACTTCTCTCACTCCAACACACACCTTAACCACCAGACCAGCAGGCCTATTCTGATATAGTCCTACCAGCATTTAAACTTAAGCCCACTGAACAAGTGTAAGGTTTTATTCATTAAAATACCAAAATTTTCCAAACCTAAGGCTTGAATTTGGGACCTCTCACACATACCCAAAACATATAACCACTGAAGCAGATAGACATTGTGTCATATTCAAGCAGAATCAAAAGCATAAATTTCAGGGCGTTACAACTTTACCCCCTAAAAGAAAATTTCGTCCTCGAAATTTTACCTGATTAGAAAAGATAAGGATACTGCAGACGCATCGAATCCTCCGGCTCCAAGTAGCCTTCTCAGTGCTATGATTCCGCTACAGCACCTTTACTAAAGGAATAGATTTCTTATGCAAAACCTTAACGTTACGATCAATGATCTGAACCGGCTCCTCCTCGAACGTTAGATCTGGTCTAACCTCAATCTCCTCCACAGGCACAATGTGTGTGGGATCAGAGTGGTAGCGTCTCAACATCAAGACGTGAAACACATCATTTATGTGGTTTAACTCTGGAGGTAGCTCCAACTGATATGCGACTGGTCCTACTCGCTTCAGACTCTGGTACGACCCAATAAATCGAGGGTTCAGCTTACCCTTGCGACCGAGCCTCAGAACCTTCTTCCATGGCGAGACCTTAAGGAAAACCATGTCCCCCACAAAATAGTCGATGTCCTTCCTCTTTAGATCAGGATAGGACTTTTGTATATCAGAAGCCGCTTTCAGACACTTTCAAATCAAACGGACTTTATCCTTAGTTTCTGATACCAACTTCGGGCCCAAAACTCGTCGCTCACCCAACTCAATCCAGATAAAGGAGTGCAACACTTACGTCCATATAGTGCCTCATAAGGTGCCATCTGTATACTAGACTGATGGCTGTTGTTGTAAGCAAACTCTGCTAAAGGTAAGTACTCCTCCCAACTGCCTCGGAAGTTCATAATATAGCCCCTCAACATGTCCTCCAATATCTGAATTACCCTCTCTGACTGGCCATCTGTTTGAGGATGGAAAGCATTACTGAAGTCCAATCTCGAACCCAGAGCCTCATGAAGTTTTCCCCAGAATCTAGACGTGAAACGAGGATCCCTATCAGAGATGATCGAGACAGGTACCCTATGCAACCTCACAATTTCAGAAATGTAAACCTTGGCCAACTTCTATAGGGAGAAGTCTGTCCTCATAGGGATAAAATATGCGGTCTTTGTCAATCGGTCCACGATGACCTAAATAGAATCCTTCTTAGTGGGTGTTAGGGGCAACCCACTAACGAAGTCCATCGTTACTCACTCCCATTTCCATATCGGAACCTTAACTAGCTGTAGCAAACCCGAAGGTAACTGATGCTTAGCCTTAACCTGATGACATGTTAAACAGCGAGCAACAAAGTCGGTAACCTCATGTTTCAATCTTGGCCACCAGTACAACTCTCGGAGATCCCGATACATCTTATTCCCACCAGATGCATAGCATAAGGGCTACTATGCGTCTCCCTCTTAATTTACAGCCTCAAATCTTTATCATTCGGTATACAGATCCGACCGCAAAAGCACAATACCCCATCACTGTTAATCCCAAAATCAGTCGTTGCACCGTCCTCTACCTGACGGAAACGCAACTCTAAAGACTTATCCCCCATATACTTATCCTTGATCTGATCAACCCAGGTCAGTTTAACTTAAAGTTCTGCCAACAGACTCCCATCGTCAAAGAGACTCAGTCGAGCGAACATCACTCTCAGATCAGTCACAGCTCTACGGCTTAACGCATCGGCCACCACATTGGCCTTACTAGGATGATACTCAATACTGCAGTCACAATCCTTAAGCAGTTCAACCCATTGACGCTGCCTAAGGTTTAACTCCTTCTGGGTGAGGAGATACTTGAGACTCTTGTGATCAGTGTAGATGGTACACTTCTCACCGTACAGATAATGCCTCTAGATCTTAAGAGTAAAGACCACTGCAGCCAGTTCCAAATCGTGCGTCGGATAATTTGCCTCGTGAATCTTGAGATGCCGAGACGAATACGCAACAACCTTGCCGTCCTGCATCAGCACACAACCCAGACCCACATGGGACGCATTACTGTAAACCACGAAGTCCTTACCCGGTTCAGGCTGAATCAGAACAGGTGCCTGAGTTAAAACAATCTTGAGCTTCTCAAAGCTCTCCTACTGTGCATCAGTCCACATGAAAGGAATTCCCTTATGTAGTAACTTAGTCACCGGAGCAGCAATCAAAGAGAACCCTTCTACGAATCGACGATAATATCCTACTAGCCCCAGAAAACTATGGATTTTTAACACATTCTTCGGCCGTTTCCAATCCAACTCAGCCTCAATCTTTCGAGGATTCACTCGAATCCCCTCTGCAAAAACTACGTGCCCCAGAAATGTCACTTCACGAAGTCCAAATTCACACTTCGTGAATTTTGTATACAATTGTTTCTCATAAAAAATCTGTAGAACCACTCTTAAATGCTCATCATGTTGATCCTCTGTCTTAGAGTACACCAGAATGTTGTCGATGAAAACCACCACAAACTGGTCCAAGTAGGGCTAGAACACACGGTTCATCAAGTCCATGAATGCCGCTGGTGCATTAGTCAAACCAAAGGGTATAACTAGGAACTCGTAATGCCCATAACGAGTCCTAAATGCCGTCTTATGCACATTAGCCTCATTTACCCTCAATTGATGATAACCCAACCATAGATCAATTTTAGAAAACACTAAAACCTCTCTGAACAGATCAAATAAGTCATATATTCTCGGAAGTGGGTACTTATTCTTAATCGTCAACTTGTTCAATTGATGGTAGTCGATACACATCCTTATTGAACCGTCTTTCTTTTTCACAAACAAAACAGGTGCTCCCCACGGAGACACACTAAGACGAATGAATCCACGATCCAACAGCTCCTGAATCTGAGCCTTAAGTTTCATCAACTCCTTCGGTGCCATTCGGTAAGGGGCGATAGACACCGGTGCTATGCCCGAAAACAACTCAATCCGAAATTCTACCTCACAATTTAGACGTAATCCCGGTAGTTCCTCTAGAAAAACATCTGGAAAGTCCCTCACCATTCGGATGTCCTTAACCGAAGAGTCCTTAGAATCAACAACACTGATATATACCAAGTACGCCTTGCACCCCTTCTTTACTAACTTTTTTGCCACTAAAGCATATATCACATTGGTCAAATAATCTCATCATTTCCCAATCACGACTACCTCGATATCCTCCTCGATTCTCAAAATAATCCTCTTTTCAGTTTAATCCAGACTCACCCGGTGTTTAACCAGCCCGTCTATGCCCAAAATCAAATCGAACTCCCCAAAAGGAAGCTCCATCAAATCAGCCAGAAATACAGTTCCTTGGACCTCTAACGATACGTCTCTAAATAGTTTATTGACCCCTACTGACTGTCGCAACGGACTCACCACTGTTATCTTAGTAGAAATGCTTTCAAATGGTAACCCTAAGGTCTCAGACACCGCACTAGCTACGTAAGAATGTGTAGAGCCTACATCTATCAATGCAAAGTAAGGTACATTAAAAATTAAGAATGTACCCTTGATGGCATTCGGAGCATATCCATCTTCACGGCAACTAGCAGTATAAACCAATGTAGGCTGCCTCGCCTCAGTCAGTCCAGCACCTCTGCCCCGTGCTCTCTATCCTCGGCCTATGCCATTACCACCCTTGGCCTGACCTCAACCCCTAAGTGGCTGCTGAATAACCCTCGGTGACTGTGCAGTCTCAGTAGTCGGAGCTTGCATCTGATTAGTCCTCAATGGACAGTCCTTAAGACAATGCTCAAAAGTCTCACATCTAAGACAAGCTCTAGTAGGCTTCCAACACTCGCCCGGATGGCGTCTATTACAAAGCTAACAACTCGCGGCTTTGTATCCTTCTTAGCCTTCCCTCTATCATCGTTCTGGCACTCAGCGTACTTAACCTCCTTCGCAATCTTGGCCTTCTCGACCAATACAGCAAACTCACGCTCACTCTGCTGAGCTATCAGGACCCTCAAGTTATCCCTAAGGCTGTCTTCAAAACGGACACAGCGCTCATACTAAGTCACCACCATGCCTAGCGCATAACGACTCAGTCTCAGAAATTTAGCCTCATACTCGGCCACTGAACGATCTTCCTGAGTAAGATTCAGGAACTCACGCCTCCTTGCGTTGATATAGCTGGCTCCCATATACTTGCCCTGGAAAGCTGTCTTAAATAAATCCCACGTCAGACTGTCAGGCTGAGTGCCATCCCTAACCCTTAGCCACCACTAATATGCTTCATCGCGAAGTAATGAAATAGCCCCCTTGAGCTTCTGCTTGGCAGTGAAATCTAGATTATCCATAATACTCCCCGTGGCCTCCATCCAGTACTCGGCCACACTAGGAGCAACTCCAACGATGCCTCTAAATACCTCAACCCCATTGGATCGGAGTCATTCTATAACAGACCCACAGGCCCCAGAACAGGTGTTGGATCCAGCGACCCTCTCCAAAATCTGTAGCATAGCTTGGGACAGTGCATCTTTCCAAACTGTCCGATCATGAGACCCCGACCCTATATCTGTAACAAGTGAAACCGATGACTCGCTAGTTTCCAGATTTAGAATCGTATCAGATGCAAAGAACTCGGCTTGAGCCCCTTTACGGCATCTACCCCGGCCTCTAGTAACCCGTCCACAAGTACCACGTGTGCTCATCGCAATTTTGAATTAATCTGTATTAAAAATTTTATGCAAATTAGTTTACAGTTTCGATAATTATTATCAAGTATTTTATGCAGAAGAGTTATCAGAGCATTCAGAGTCTGTTATCGCAAATCGTAGCTTACTATAGTTTTCTGTTTACACTACCTAGAGTGTTTCAATATGCATACTACCTACAGTAGTTTCATAGAAAACATTAGTATTTTTAAACAGAAATTCAGTATATTCTAAGCATGCTTTCAGACAATCTATACAAAGTTTCAGAAACTTACAGGATCAGTGCCGGAGACTTGGTGAGCCATATACTTAATCAAAGTATTTGAAAACATTCGAAAGTATTTCCTTAAAACTAATTTTGGAACCCAAAATTCACAGCCGAGCTTTAAACCAGGCTCTGATACCACTAAATGTAACACCCTGAACCTGGCCTAGACGTTGTGGCCAAATCTGACGATGTCACATGTGAGTGTTTTTAACCAAATCATTTAAATTCATAAGCTATCCCTTTTGTAATCTTTACTTAGTCAGAAAACGTAAAAAAACGAGTTGTTTTGGAACACTTCTTTACCGCGAAAGCTTTTGAAACCCATTAGTTGGTTATAATTTTAAGAACCTATTATTAAATACGAAAATTCTTAATTTATTTTAGGAAAACCATAATGTTGAAGTTGTAATTTATAATCCATGTCCACAGTTTAAAACCCTAATTGAAAGCCAAAAATCCAAATCCAGAGTCACATCAAAACCCCTAAAAGTAATAACGAATAAACCCAAGTAAAAGTCATAACCAAAATGTGTCCGGACGTGGTCACCGCCGAGTCTTCCACTGCACCGATCTGCCTACTATTGAACAGATAAATAAATAAAGGGGTGAGTTTTCGCAACTCAGTGTGTACATCCCCTCAGAATAGCATGCATACAAACAGATAACATAATACAATAATAATTCAGGCTTGGGCCCTTATAGAATCATTATCAGATATAGTCTTAGGGCTTTAGCCCATCTCAGATATATCACTCATAACAAATCAAATTAACAGAATAAGCCCACCAGCCCTGCACACTAACTCCGCCTAACCCAACACACCATGTGGGGATAAAATCGACCTACCCATCTCTGCACACCATATATGGGGATAAAATTGACCCGTCCATCCCTACACACCATAAGGTATTGCATTGCAACACATATCATAAGTATATAGCTTAGCTGCTAGATAACGGGCTTTTGAAGCCCTTCAATACTTCATTCATTTCATCAAACCCGCCCCGATGCAATGCATTATACAAAAAAATGGCATGCTATAATGTAGAAAGACAGATCATACATTCATTCCAGAACAAATCACATATTCATGCTAGGTATAACATACTAACATGTACATCACAATATCACATCACAGAAATAGGGCTTTAAGTAAAGCTTACCGACCCTAGAACAGGTCATAGTCGACTTGGGCGACCCGTGCAACCTTACAATACATTTTAGAAAAATGGGCTCATAGGCCCATGTGTCCTACCCGTGTGGGCCCACATGCCTGTGTGGCCCAACACGGCCCAAAATGGCCTTGGCCGTGTGGATCGTACCACCTGGGCCGAATTCCCACAAGCTCGTGTGGCCCAAAAGGCCCAATTGGTCTAGCCTGTACCTCACACACAGCCTAGCTAGCCTCACACGCCCGTGTCTGTAGTGCCTGTGTGGCAAGCGCACGGCTTGGCTCGTCACTTACACGGTCGTGTATCACCACACGGCCTCCACACGGGCAGTCCACACGCCCGTATAGTGTCGACAGTTTTAGTTTTGGCTTTTTCCAAAACCCTTTTTCTGTGCAATCGAAGTACACACCTGGTATCGTTTCGAAGCTAATGCAACCACGAGCACTCCAGAACCTAATATCAAATATTACGCCACTTCGTTAGTCACTTAAACTGAGTTACTAAAGATAGGCAAATCTCAAAAGTTACCGACGACCTTACCTTTAACGAACAACGGTAGTTCCTCGCTAATTAGAACACCCTTTTTGCAACCCACAGCACCTTGGCTATCTCTGAAATAGAAGAACAGTCTCTTAACATCCCCATAATCAATAACAAGGCCCAAAAGCATCCCTACACTTACCGAATTTGCACCAACTGTAAAGATGGGTAATGATGAAGGAAAATGCCCAAAAACCAATACTAAAAAGGAGTAAAAATGGAAGCAACAAGGGATTTTTGGCTGGGAGAGAAAAGGAAAGAAAAAGAATATGGAGATGGGGAAAAATTGCAGAGAAATTTCGGTAAATGGATAAGACTAAAATCTTGATAACTTCCCTATCCCAATCCATAATTTTCTCTATATACCTCTTCATTATTAGCATTATAGTCTATCTCAAACTCTCACATGGCAAAAGTAACAAAATAAATCCCTTGTTCGCGTAAGGATTCGAACTCCATACCTCTCTCACTCCAACACGCACCTTAACCACCAGACCAGCAGGCCCATTCTGATATAGTCCTACCAGCATTTAAACTTAAGCCCACTGAACAAGAGTAAGGCTTTATTCATCAAAATACAAAAATTTGCCAAACCTAAAGCTTGAACTTTGGACCACTCACACACATCTAGAACACATAACCACCGAAGTAGATAGACATTGTGCATATTCAAGCAGAATCAAAAACAAAAATTTGGGGCGTTACATTTCATCTTCTGTGAGCTTAAACAACTTATGTCAAAACAAAGAGAACGAGCTAGAAAGTGCATGTGGTGTAATGCGTAAGATCACAAAGCTTTTAAATGTCCAATATATTCATTTCACAAAACATCCTTGCAAGCTGAAGAATATAAGCATGACACAGAGCCTATTGAGGAGTCTTCATCTATTGTTATCATTGATGATGATGATATAAATGAGCAAAAAAACTTCGAGTGACGCCATTCATAAAGACAATAAGTATGGTTTTATGCCTATTTTTTAGTCTAAATCTAACATTGCACCTTATTTCAAAGTTGATATCGAAGAAGTTGATAGTAATAGTGCGAACTATGATGTTAGTGATAGTGAACTTTCTAAACAGGAAAAAGTTTATAGTAAGAATTATTTCCTAGAGTCTCTAAATTTTGATGATTTAGTCCTTAATTATCCTCCTATAGAGTTGTATTATTATGAATTCAGTGTACAAAACTTTTTTGAGGGGTTAAAGGGAAGTGAGGATGATTCATGTAAAAAGACTAAGAGACAGGAGAGCTTGAGCAATGAAATTTGATTTAATGGTCCAATTTTGGTGAGTGAAAATTCTTACAAGGTAAAATTAGAGAGTTCAATTCACACTAAAAAAGAGAACGAGAAGAAAGAGAGAACCTATCTGAAAGAAAAGAATGATTCTGTTTTCACTAACCCTAACTTGAATTTGTTTAGTGGACTTATTTCATTCTTTTAGGAATTTGTTGATCCTTTAAGAGGAGATCTATTAAACCATTTCACCTATGATAAAGATTCTTTCTTGTTCCACCAAACACAAGATTCAAGGACAAATATTTTTGATGGAAGGGGGAATGATACATTATAACACCCCCAATATTTGAATGTTTATCTGCTAATATCTGCCAATAAATAAGTCTCTGTATCTATGGTTAAGTGTTCTGCATATATGTTCAGGGTCAGGAGTTTGAATCTTACTGTTGGAAAGTTTTCTTATTATGTTTTAAATTGACTTAATCCCTATACTTGAACTAGTGACTCAAGTTTAAATCTGTGTCAAGAATAAGCTTGTCGGCTTGATGGTTAATTTATGTATACCCTTTGGTCCTGTGTTCGAGTCTCTGCGTAAGTAAAGAGAATATATTTTATGATTTTTGATAAATTCTATCTATTTTTCTTTTAAAGTTATTAGTTTAGTTTTTTTAAACATCACCGTTTTTCTATTTTTGTTTTATTGTTCTTCTTCTTCCCCTCTTTTCTTTTCTTTTCTTTTTTTTTTTCATTTTAGTTGCTTCCCTAAATTGTTAGTGGTTGTATTGGGAGTTCTACATTGTTCATTGCGTTAGTTGAAAGGTTATTGCGTAAGTTCTGTCGTGTTCTCTTTTGTTTTCTAGAAAAATTTTTATTTTGCTTTGGGGTTAGAAAATTCGTTCTTGTAGGAAACATTCCTCTAATGTGTTAGCTCTGTAATTCACTTTTTCGTGCGAGGTAATTGGGTGATGATCAAGTCGAGGTTCTATATCAAATTTTTTGACATGATTTTGCGTTTGTACACTAATCCTAGCATTTTATTGCGAATAATTGTTTAATTGCCTTTTGGATTGTCATGTTTAGGTGTTGGATTCATTCTGAGTGCTTCTACATCAAAACTGTACTAGGTGTGTAACAAAAACTTGAGTTTTTATAAGTTTCGAAAGCTAGAAAACATGGCTCCAAATGCCACACGGCCTTGTTAGCCACTGCCGTGCATCCAAGTCATGTAAGGGGTTGTGAGTTACATGGGTGTGTGCTTGGCCATGTGCCAGATCGTGTAACTCACTATTTTAAGCTACACGACTGTGTGCTAGGCCGTGTGGACTAGACGACCCCATTCACCTAGGCCTTGTGAATCCACACGAACGTGTGGGCTAAAATACTGAAATTTTCCCTAAGGCTGTGAGCGTCGTTCAAATCAAGTGTAGGCCTTTCATAGGGTTCGTATGATCTGAATTAGACTGTATAATTTGATATTCAATATTCTGAGGTTAAAATTTGATTATCTGTACATATAGTTGATGTGATAACTGTTAAATAATCTATATTATCTAATTATTAATTGTATTTGGATAACTGTATATACATCTTTGATATTTGGCATCTAAAATCTGTATCAGCATTGGGTGGGAATGATTATAAAGAAGGAAGTGTTGGCAGTTTAATAATTTGTTGAATTGAGTAGCTGAGCCACAAATCTGTATCTAATTCTGGCGATTTATCGTATACTGATATGACAACTAGTCTGTAATCATTTTGAAACGTGTTATACCGACACTATATGGTGTGTAGGGCTGAATGAGTATTTAATACCCTATATGGTGTGTTGGGATGGTCAGAGATGGCGTGTAGCGAATGGGGGTAGGAAACTTCATATGTATCTAATTTGTTCTGCATCAATATATGTTCTGTTTTGTAACTGTCACAAATATCCTTTGTTCTAAATTTGTATTTGAAAATGAGAACTATCTGAATAAAGAGAAAATGAACACCTATATACGTTATACATACTTATGATTTGATTATGTACGTTGGCTACACATGGAGTTAAACTCATTCTGTTTGTTGTGTTAGAGTTGTGTGACCCAAATTCTAAGAGATTGCTTGCAAGTCAAGTTAAATAAAATATATTTTCTTTTTAGAAGATTTAGCATTTATTAGTATAATATATTTAGCATTTATTAGCATAGTTTATTTGACCTACTAATTTAGCCTGTAAATAGGTTATTTTACAACCTTGGAACATACACCTATTAGAGATTAGAACTCATAACACATTTAGAGAATTTTGTGTTTACATTTTGAGGGTTCTCTATTTTCGAGTTTTTGGGGTTTATTTTTTTATCTCCATGTAACACCTCCTACCCATATCCGTTGCCGGAATAGGGTACAAGGCATTACCGGAGTTTATTGAATATTTTTAGATAATTCTGAATAATTTATTATTCATATTCTGAAAATAATCATAACGTCCCTCTATTGGGCCCTCGAAGCCCAAAACATACATTCAATTCGCATTCATGTCACATAAATATACAACTCAAACATTCAATAATTCAATTCAAGTTGCACAAACTTACTTCGTTGCTTATTTGTGTTTATAATTTCACTAATTCGAAAACTTTTCTTTTCCACGTTCAAGTCTCATATTTGAGCCGCCCGGATCTTTATAAATAAATTTGATCATCATTTTTATTTATTTCATATTCTGATACGTTCAATTAATGCTCTAGGCAAAATTACCATTTTACTCCTGAACTTTTGATTAATGATGATTTCATCCTTAGGCTCAGAAAAATAAAATTCTTGTAATTTAATTCTTGTTTCGGGCCTAATTATTCTTATATATATATATATTGATAACAGCCCATGAATTCTATAAAATAACAAAATTTTCCATAATTTCAACACTTTTCAATTTAATCCCTAAAACATGTTTTCACCTGATCTTGATCTAAATTAATAATTTCATTCAATTTTATAATTTAAATAATAAGATAATCCATTTCATGCAATTTGGTCACTTCTGACATATTTACAAAATTGCCCATAAGTTTTTATTTTTATTCAATTTAGTCCCTGAGCCTAAAACATGCAAATTAGCCATGCTAGCTGAATATTCATATATATTTTCCTCCTCCTCTCCATTCCACATCCTTGATGTATATATCATGCTTATAAGTAACATTGTCTATAATTTCACTATTGACTTATATGTATATTCAAAGTTATCCATCCGTGTCATAGTCACTAAATTATTTTTATCTTAAAATACAAATCTCCAAATTAAGATCCAATAATTTTCCTGAAACTAGACTCACATATCTTCTTACCATAAAATTTTCATGATTTTTTGTTTAACCAATACGTATAGTTTATTCTTTACAGTTCCAACCCTTCTTCACTAAGAATTAATTATCTCATTGTACAAGATTCACAAGATGTTCCCGCTTATTTATATTGAAAAGAGACTCATAAAGGATTTTAAACATATAAATTTAAGCCCTTAATTATTTGTTTTCAATTTTTTATGATTTTCCAAAGTTAGAATAGGGGAACCCAAAATAATTCTAACCTTGTCTCACTAAATTTATTATATCTCACAATTCACAATTCCATTGCTTACACTGTTTCTTCTATAAGAAACTAGTCTAAATAAGATTTAATTCCATATTTTTTTCATCCTCTAATTTTATTTAAAAAATTTATGGTGATTTTTCAAATTTAGCCTACTGTTGCTGTCCAAAACTGTTTTAGTGCAAGATGTTTATTTACCATGTTTATAACACCCTTATTTTCTTTCTCTACACTATTTCTGATTACTTTCTCTTATTTTCTCTTCACTAACATATCAAGAACATAAGACCATATATAAGAAAACTCTACATTAACATCAATTCCATGCTTTTTCAATAATATTAACCTTAAAAATATATTGAAATCTTGATGTTCTTACCTTGTTCCATTGATTTCAATCTTTAACTTGATTTTCTCTCTCCTCCATTTTCTATTTCTTGAATTTAACTTAATGTTCTAGCTCCCCATAGTCTCCTTGTGATCTTTCTCTCTTGATGGCTATGAAAATTCTTTTGATTTCTAGGTGAAAATGGTGAATTTTTGGTGAAAGGACCAAATTGTAAAGAAAACAAAACTTTCTTTCTTTCTCTCTTTTTCTCATGTTGGTTTGCATGGGAAAGATGATGAAAATTCTTCATCTTTCCTTCCTTTTATACTTAATAAATAATAGTAAAATAATAAAATATCTTATTAAAATATCTTACTAAAATATTAATAAAATAATATTTATCTAATTAATAATTATAAAATATCATCAACATCATCATTACTTTCTAGATTTCTCTCTCTTCCAGTTGAACATTTTGCCCTTTGTGATCTTTTAAAATTTTATCATTGAATCATCACATAATTTGATAAAATTACGACTATAATTCTTTTCCTATTCAATTTAGTCCCAATTCATCCATTTTTCTTAGTTTGTAGATCATTCCACCCTTAAAATTCCTTTTATATTTAATAAATAATAATAAAATAATAAAATATCTTATTAAAATATTAATAAAATAATATTTATCTAATTAATAATTATAAAATATCATCAACATCATCATTACTTTCTAGCTTTCTCCCTCTTCTGATTGACCATTTTGCCCTTTGTGATCTTTTAAAATTTTATCATTGAATCATCACATAATTTGATAAAATTATAATTTAGTTCCTCATAATTCTTTTCCTATTCAATTTAGTCCTAATTCATCCATTTTCCTTAGTTTCTAGATCATTCCACCCTTAAAATATTTGCACTATTAGTCTTTCAACTTTTTTCATATTTACACTTTAGCCCTTCAAATTTTGAGTATTTACTCTTGTGCAACAAAACTTTTCTCACTTTTATAATTTAGTCCTTTCTTGAATTAATATATCATAATATACTTTCCAGTGTTGACATAACTCAGAATTTTCCCTTTTTATCACTTTATTTCCTTATTTTACTATATCAAGGATAATATCTTACTGGAAAAATTTTCGGGATATTACACTCAATCTTTTGTACTCTTCGTTCATTTGCCATTATAATAAAATTATCTTTGCCCGTGGTTTTTCATTCTCTTTGGAGGGGTTTTTTCATGTTAAATTTGTGTGTTCAATTTCTCAATTTATTCCGCTATTTTTTTTACTTGTTGTTTAATCGGATCGATCTTAACATGTTGATTGATTTTCAGGTAACCTATCAACTTAAGAGGCTCAGCGTGTCAAGAGATCGATCATTTCTCCTTTCTGATTATCTTCATCATTTATATAAACTTATACTATCGCATGTTTTTTTTGGATTCTAGTGTTTAAGTTTGAATTACCTTGATGGCTTAACTATTTAAATGTTTTCGGATAACAAATTTTTAATAGTTAAGGTTGGATTTTTCTTAAACATTTTGATGTAGCTCTCCAGACTTGGTCTTAATGTCTAGGCCAGGTATGGGGTGTTACATACTTGCATGGATGGGGTGAAATTTATTAAATTCCATTCACTAAAGCTATCAATATTGAAGTTTGGGAAATCATTCAAATTGAGACAACTTTTTGGATGGGATTTAGACACTTTTGGGTTGAGATTCTTTATTGAGTTTGAAGATCTATCTCTTAGCTTCAAAATGCGCCTTTAATCACTTGATTTCGAGTTTGAGAGCTAAATTTATGACCATTTTAGTGAAGACTATGCGAGCAAAATTTCTAGATGAAAATATTACAAAAATTATAATTATTGGGCTTTTAATTCGAGTTTAAATCATATTTGCTTCAGTTTTTAGGCTTAATTTTTTCATATATGAGCCCAATATTGTATTTTTCTTAGGTTTTATTATTTTATTATATTTTTCTGAATTTTGGATATTATTTAAGTATTTTAAGTTGTTTAGAAGTTTTATGTTTCTTAGTCAAACAAGAAAGTTTAGTTTAAAATTATTTGTTGTTTAGATTAATTAGAGTTTTAGTATACTTGAGAATTTTATTAGGCTTCTTCATTGATCATTAACACAAAATTGTTTTTATTAATAAAGTTTTCAACTCTAGGAGTTAGTTTCTTTGTGCAAGATTTATTTCTTTTTATTTTTAGAAATAGTTTTCTTCCCGATTTTCTTCAATAAGTCGTGGGAGTTCATTCTTCAGCCTTCAATTTGTCAAGGATTATTTCTTTGAGGGTTGATAGATCCATTAATTGAGTTTTTTGGGATTTATATCTCAAAGGGTTTAATTGGACATGTATCCAACTATCCATCACATCCAACAGTTTATTCGATTCATCTTCCATTTTAAAATTTCGTCTATTTATTTATTTACTATTTTGAATATTTATTCTTATTTATTAAACTTCTTCTTTTAGTGTTTTCTTTTTCTTCAATTTCTAAATTTTTTTATTTCTTCTTTCAAGTCAAATCCAAATCCTTGTTTCTTGAGTCGTACAACATGAATACGATCCTTTTTCCACTTCCCCCGTTCAATTTCTTATCAAGTAGGAATTACTTAGCGTGCTCATGAATTTAGCACTTCAGTTCTTGTTTTTTAACATTATTGTGTTCATGCTAACCTAGCATTTACGTGCTCATGTACTTCATGATTATATTCCATATATCCTTTTTGTTTACTCAAGTCTACAATGGGCAAAGTGAGTGATTAATGAATGAAAATGTATAAAGAAAATTTGGTAAGTGAAATGATGTTATTTATCCTTATTGCCCATATTAGTCTTTATCTTTAAGTAGTTTTTAGTAGCCATGTTTATTATATTTATGTAACACCCTTACCTGATCTGATCGTTGAGTTCGCGTATGGGGTGACACAATTAAACCGTTTTAGTCTTTCAACAAGCCTCTGAAAGTACCCCTTCCTAAGTGCATGACACCAAATTGACGATGATCATTGATCTAACACGGTCTGGCTTGGTCCCACCTTAAGGTTCTTAATCACCGAACTAGTCCAGCAAACATAGACCAAAATTTTGTAAGTTAATGTAACACCCCAAAATTTGGGGTTAGAAGTTTTGAGATTTGTAGGTAGGGTCAGTGGCTAGATTAGACATTTGGGTTTTCTTTTGCATTTTGATGTTAGAATGGCCTAATAGTCCGGTGGTTGATAGTGTGTTAGGATACCTCTGGGTTTAGGGTTCAAATCTTCATGTGTGTGTTTTGAGAAATTATTTTGTTCTTTATCTTAAATTTGTTTTAAGTTTTAAAACATTTATTTATTACTTTTATTTTTTTTATTTTTTATCTAAAAAAATACTCAACTTCTTCAAGTTCTTTCCCCATTTTTAGTTCTCTATAAACTTTCTTGCTCTTTTTTTTTCTTTTTCTTTCTCTCTTCTTTCTTCCCAAAAAATCAATTTCTTTTAATTCTTTGCTTCTTCCATTATTTGTTGTCTGACAAGGGAGTTTTGTCTACGTGTATTCTTTTATTCAGAAGTGTAAAAGGTAGGCTTCGCTTTTGGGTATTGTTAGAATTTCATTTGTTTTCTATTTACTATTAAATTGAAGTTCTTATAAATTGGTATGTCTAACTGAGGTTTCTGAATCTGCTTGGTTGAGAGAGTCGAACGATTCTTGGTGCTCGATATTCCGTCTAAGGTGTGGGTTTGAAAACTCTTCATTTTCATTATCGAAATTCTGATTTGGTTTTGTGAAATTCAACATATTTCGTGTGTTTCTGAAATTGACTAATCGATGTGTTGTTTTCTATTGAATTGTATGAAAATCCATACGTTTTGGTATATCTCTGAATTATCAAAGGTTGGGGGTCAATTTCATTGCCAAAAGCACATTTTTCAGCCTGTTTCGGTGTGGTTTCGTGACCACACGGGTGGGCACACGGGCGTATGCCGCATACGGGCAGTTCATACGGTAATGTGAAATTGGGAATTCGGTTTTTTAGGTAATTTTTGGTGCCACACAGCCATGTGGCTATGTTTTAGGGATTTTTTTGATTTCCACACGGGCATGTGCCTTGGTTAGACGGTTATGCCCCTTAGCCACACGGCCGTGTGAGATTTCCACAAGGTCGTGTTTTCTCTGCACTTAATTTTAGCACTTTTGGATAGTGAGTTACATGGGCTACTCACATAGGCGTGTGTCCCTTCCACATGGGCATGTGTAGCCTTCACATGGTCTACACGACCTAGGCACCTCCTACACAGTTGGGGCACATGGCTGTGTGGCCCTGTTTCGTAAATTTTCATTTTGTACCAGATTTTGACTTGTTTGTGTTCCAGTGTGTTTCGACCCTTAGTTAGGGCTTAGTAAGGGTGATTGGGACCCTATTCCAGCCCAGTTTTATGGTTGTTTGTAATCATAACATTAATTTAACTGTTTGCTTAAATGTTGTGAGTTGTTACCTAGTAAATAAGTACAGTTATAACTGATCCCAAATCTGATCAATTGAATATGTGCACATCTGATTCTGTTTAGCTGAAGTGTATGTCTGACTGTAAGTTGTTTACATTACTTCTGTAGGTCTGTTAGTGATCTATTTACATACATACATTTGCATAAAATTCTGGGTTTGGTTGCGAAGAGAAGGAAGTCTGATCTGATTTGGCAGTTTTAACTGCAATACACCTATACAACAGTTTACCACACTGTACTATACATAAGTTAGCTCAGCTGCATATTATGATTTGAATGGCTTAGTTCCACGTATGTGGTGTGCAGGGTGGATGGGCCTTTCGAGGTCCTATGTGGTGTGCTTGGTTTGTTGGGCTTGATTAGCTCATATGTAATGTGCAAGGTGGTCAGAAAGGTGTTTGGTTGGTGGGGTGGGTTTTTGACTTGTTGCATTCATACGCATCTGATTATATGTCTTATTCTATGTGACTAATTGTAAGAGTATTGATGTTAGTGTTATGGTACTAAGAAATGAGGTGTTTGTGATGATACGTGTTTTGGTGTGTTTCGGTATCGACTTGTTGATGGGTTATTCGGTTGAGTTTTCGTGTACTGTTTGTGTTCATATTCTGTTTCCAGACTATTTTTCTTGTCACTCCACTTTTTGTCATTTGTTGTGTTTCAGACTCACACTGAGTTCGTGTAGCTCACCCCTTAGTTTTCTCCCTTTCAAGTACTCTCGTAATCTGAAGTTGGACTCGGCATACCAGAGTTCTCGGAGTGATACGTTTTAATTTGGGCAAATAAAATGATTCTTCAATTTTTTTTTAAATCTGTGAACCATTTTGGGCCGTAAAAATCTATATGGGCTGTGGTACAAATTTATTTTGGGTTTTCAAAAATTGCTTTTGTAATGAAAACCAGAAACCACGAAATTTTAATTTTGAATGATTTTGGCGTAATTTAAATTTTCTGTTTTGAATCCTAAAAGGTTAAATGGTTTAGTACGTTTTTGGAAAATAGTGTTCGGAATGAGATTCCAACAAACTGATTTGTAAAATTGTTTTCAGATCACTTCGGTGATCAATGTAACGTCCGAGATTCAGTCTAAACTTCTAGGCTAGGTTTTGGGGTGTTACAGTTCAATAGAACCTAGTGAGCTTCTGTATTGCAATACTTAAAAGTAAACCCTATCTTGTAGGAGTATTATTATGAAAAGAAACTAAACATAGATTAGGGACGATTTCTCTTAATCTGGGATGGAAAACTTCGATTCATTTTCCAAACTCGTCTATTTGAGGATGGATCAATAAGCAATCTCCACTAGTCGATCTTATAACCATCTGATTGGTTTTAATGACTTTTCCAATGTCTCACAATGATTGCTAACTCTGCTCTTTTTTCACCTACCCTTTCTCTTTTGACATATACTTGCAGGGTGGTCCTAAACTTCCATCTAAGGTTCCTTTTTGTTAAGCCTTCTGTAACACCTTTTACCTGGTCCAGTCATAAAACTCGAGTAATAGAATGTTACTAACAAATATAAACCATTTTCAAACAAATTATAAATTAAATTTCAATTAATTATCATATCATTCATGAACAATCAATTTAACATGTGTTTTGATCATTTTCAATTTAATATCGAGCTTATAGAAGGTTAAAACAAAGCAGGCAATTATTAGGGATCAAATTGAACCAAATTTAAAAAGGTAGGAAAAATTCTGCATACAGGGGTCACATGGAACTATCACTGGTAGTGTACGAAAGCTAAACCCATGTGTGATGAACCACTCAAACGTGTCACTAACTATATACGAAAGCTAAGCCCTTGTAAGGTAAGCTACACCGTTGTGTCCCTAGACTGTGTAACTAACTGTTACCGTGTGCTCCAAAATCACCTAAGTTTTTACACACCAAACATCCATGCCATGAGCCAGTGTATGGAACACGATTGTGTGCCAGGCTGTGTCTCAAGCCGTGTGAGCCTGTAGTTTCCTTTCAAAACAAGTTTTCTTGCATAATTCACTTAGGCTACAAGTCACCCATTTTAAACCATACTCAACCACTTCAAAAGTAAATTGATACGTGATATTGGAGACAGGTTTTAAAAAATTATAATTAATCATTCTTGAAACTAACTATTATTACGATGAATGCAAGTGTACCTATCGAACAGTAGTATAGCTTTAGCAAGACCGGATTGTCGAACCCAAAGGAACCAAGAGTACTAGTAATTACTTTCTTTTTATTATCTAGCCTGAAAATTAGGGGATTTGGTTATTTAAACTAATTACTAAACTAAGAATGCATAGAAAGAAAATTTGGGAAAATACTTTTTAGAAAATTCGATTGATTAAGACAATACCTAAGGAAAAATCCACCTAGACTTCACTTGTTATTTGACTCTGAATCAGATGATTTATCCATTTGACTTAATTCGTAGAAATCCCTAAGTTATATTATTCTAAGTTATATTATTATCTCTCTCGAGACTAATAACGTCTAACCCTAGGTTGATTAGTTGAAATCTCTTTCTAATAAACACCTAGTGTTGCATTAACTCGATTTATGGATCCCCTTATTAGGTTTCATCCTAATCCGGTAAAATCTTATCACCCTATCTCTAGGCCTGCAATCAAATCCACTTAATTATGATAAATTTACTCTTAGACAGGGTCTATTCCTCTTCTGAATAAGAGCATTAACTTGAATCAATATCTTGGAATATTAAAACAAGAATTAAGAACACATAATTAAGAACAAGTCAAATATTTATCATACAATTCAGATAATAATAACAAGATCCGTCTTAGGTTTCATTCCCCTTAGATATTTAGTGGGCTTAGTTCATAATTATAGAAGAAAACATCTCAAAAGCATAAAGATAACAAAACATAAGAAAACTCAAAACTCCTGAAGGAACTTGAAGGGAGATCTTCAGTCTTAATGATGAATCCGACTTCTGAGATGGATCAATCGGCTTTCCTTGAGTAATTCCCTACTTCTTACTCTATGTCCCCTTCCTAAGTGCCTCCTCAGGTGTTTAAATAGGCTTTAGAATGCCTAAGAGCCCTGAAAATTGGCCTTTTCCGAATAGGGTTATACTTAGGCTCGGTAGGGACATGCCCATGTGACACGCCCGTGTGCGATTACTCCAGCCCGTGGTCAAGGCTGTTGAATAGGCACGGGCGTGTAGTCTACCAGTGTAAGTCATGTTTCGAATCTTGCCAAAGGGACACGACCGTGGGACACGCCTGTGTGAGGAAGCCCAGGCCGTGTTGATTTCTCATGTGGGTCCATTTTCTCTATTTTTGGCCCGTTTCTCGCTCTTTTTACTCTCCTATGCTCACCTAAGTATAAAACATGAAATTAAAGAATTAGGAGCATCGAATTCACCAAATCTAAGGAGAAACCATCCATAAATGTGCTAAGCATGGGACAAAAACATGTATAAATTACGGTTTATCAAATACCCCCACACTTAAGCGTTTGCTTGTCCTCAAGCAAAATCCTCAACTCACAATCAAAATAAATTCTTCTCAATTTATAATCCCTATCAATAATATCTCAAAATAATCCACAAGTATTCATACATTGAAAATTCAACTAAAAGTACATCAAAGTTTCAAACATTCTAAGTTGAGTATTTTATCACGAAAACATAGGTCTCTCCTCTTATCTAAGTGTTTACCTTTGATTAAAATATCACAGAGTTTAACATCCTCACTAAAGATTCACTCAAATCACTCAAGGTGTTTAAGGACATCAATTAAAGCACTCATTAGTCAATATGAAAAGTTATTACCATAGGCTTGCTTGAAAATCAAATCTCCACCACTTTATATTGAGCCGATACATCAATCAAAAAGGTCTTTAGAGGGTTGTAACGCGGCTTTGGTTAGGGGGTGTGGTCACAACCTGAAGGAAAAAGGTTAGAATCGAGATTGAATTGAAAAATTACCTAGCTAGAAAAATAATTAGTCATCAGTTGAATATAAGTGAGCTTCTTCTTAGAATATGGAATTAACACTCAAGCTCAGAAACGATGAATTACTATTAATATGTGTTGAAGCATATATATATATATATATATATATATTTAAGAAGAAGTCAAATACATAGAAGAACAAAACATAGCTAAGCAATTAGTTCAAATCAAATCTCGACAAAAATAGGGATCAAATTAGGGGATTTCAACAATAATGGGTTATGGGTTAATATTGAGGGTAAATCAATTAATGGTTTGTTAGGCTCAAAGGGGTTCACTAAGGGTTAATTATGAAGGTAGGCTTTTGTAGAGTGGGTGGGTTAAACCTAAATGCCTTTATCATTTTGACATATCAAATCAAATGGTGTGGTCTTGACATGCATAATTAAGCAAGTTCTAGAATAACAAATCAATACTGACGCACTCATAATAAAAGTGAGCATGAAAGAAATAAAATATGCTCTAAAGGCTCAAGATCTTACAAAAATTATGGCTTTTTGATGTTTAAACTTGTGAATTTCTACTCACGATAATACCTAAACTTAGGCAAACAACCTAAAAGTTTATAATCCTTCAAAAATCAACTTATCAGGCTTGATTCCCTAATGTCTTAAAGTTTAAATAATCAATTCATAAATGCCTATGTTTTAATTCAATACATATCATAAATTAATTAAAATTCATTCTAATAGTGATATGAGTGATTCACGTGAGAATAAGACAAAATTCAGGGATTTCTAATAATGATATGAAAGACCCCCCACACTTAGATGTACATTGCCCTCAATGTACAAAGATAGATATATTGAAAAATATAGATAAATAATCATAAGATAGGGAGAGAAGTGAAACTTCCTGAATGATGAATGAACTCTTTGAATTGGAGTTATAGGGAATAATCGGCCAAGCCAATGATGAGAGTGGAGGAGGATCCTCTGGTGGTGGTAGAGGTTCAGTAGTCCATAAGTCCTGTGCCAAAAGAATATTATATCTGGTGGTAGCTGTGGTCGTGGTCGAGCAGGACACGACAGTTGTGGAGAACCTTTGCCAGTGGAGTTTTTAGTTCTTATGCGATGATAAGCTTTGGAGCTCTTTTATAACTGTGATAGAATCAGGAAATTTTTAGGAAATATAAGGAAGCATAATTACTCGTAATGAAATAGCGAAACTATAAATTATTTAATAAAATTATAAAAACTAAAATTAAAATAATAATAAAGGAAAATGAAATAAAAAGTACTTAAATAAGATAACTAAAGATAAAAGTGAAAATAAAAATAATAAATAAAATTTTTTTAAACATCGTCATTGCCGGATGGTTCGCGAGGTGGTGGTTGCGATGAGATGTGGAAGTGCTGACAAATCTGATGTAGAGTCACATTAATGTGATCAAAGCGCTGAAAACATTGCTGCTCAAATTGTGTAAGGCACTCAGAAATGTCAGAGTATGAAGCCGCCGTATGAACAGGACGATGGATAGGTGGTGGCTGAGACAGCGGGTCCTCATGACATGGAGGGACATCATCAGTAATGTGCTCTGGGTCTTCCTCCTCGGTGGACTGGACGAGGCCGTACTGAGAAAGGTAGGTGCCACGTCATTTCTTGATCATCCTCATGTTTAGCATGCTCGAGATGCCCTGTGGGGACATCTGGCCGATGAGAGTGAGGGAGGATGATTGTGCCACTGTGTTGAGGAGCCCGAAGTGTTGTGCCAATCGAGTCACATACGGCCCGATAGAGATGACCCCCCTCCTATGTCGCTCCATTTGATGGCGGATGGCGAGGGCGATGAAGTAGGCGAGGTCGAGGATGTGACCGTTCACCACGCTCCATAAGAAGTAGGCATCATGGGTGGTGACGACGCTGGTGCTCTCTCGTCATCCCGTCAGAGTGTGAGCCAAGAGGGCGTGTAGGTACCTCAAGGATGGAGGGAGAGCCGATGCCTTGGAGCGGCTAGGATTGTAGGTGGCAAAGGCAGGGACGAGGTCCTTCCAGCACTTTATGGGGGAGTAGTAGATGTGGCGGTGGAGGGTGTCGAGTTCATTGTCGTCCATGAACTCCTCCGTGTACAGCCCTGGTGCAATCCCGAACTCATGTACACTCAACTGGCACACTAGACCACCAAGGCGGAACTAAATCGTTCCAGGATCGTCAAAGTTGGTCATGAAGGTCTGAAGATGGAATGTCAAGCAGAGTTCCAATGTGAACTTGAGATACATCGGCTCGACGATCTCAAAGAAGAGCCCCCACGGGTTAGTTGTTAGGAGGGCTCGGACCTTGTCAACCAACTGAATCTGTTCAAGTACGGCCCAGTCAATGCAGCGGCCCACACCTAGGGGCCAGGTCCGTAATGTCTAAAATAGCTCCTCCTGGGGTCCCAAGGAGAACTCGAGGAAAGGGTGACAGATCTCAGCTGTAGGACCAGAGGATGATGTTGTTCTTTTCCTCTTCTTCGAGGCAGGGACAGCGGTCTTCTTACCACGTGAGGATGACATTGTATATCTGCATTGAAAAGTCAAAGTTCAACCAATATGTCCTAAGAATAGCATGGAAAAACAAAATAGAATAGGAATATTTCATGAGACTCACGTACAAGATGAAGTAAATAAAACTAAAACATCTAAAGCAAATATATTAACTTACTAAAATAGGATTATGAGAATAATGCTATAGGAATATCTAATGCATGAGTACATGTGGGTAAGCATAAAATCCATGGAAAAGAGAAAGATGGATGAATGTAATTTGAAAAAAGGCAAAATTCTTTAAGCATGAGTATTTCTTTTATTCTACTATGAATATTCACTTAAAATGGTCAAATGAATTAGAGAAAATAGGAAATAGGCAAAATATTTAAAAGAAATAGAAAGAAAAGAGTAAACAAACGCAAAAAGGGAGAAGCTTGGGTTGTCAGAAACAGTGTTGTAGGCGGTGCAAGGGCATGGCAGGTGGGGCGTGTGGAGTTACAGCGGCTAGGGTTACGGATTTTTGGGGAGGGAGATGATGAATAGTGAGGGGTTCATATAGATTTTGGGCTTTTTCCTGTGTGTTTCTCGATTTTTAAATCTAGGCGCATCTGACATTCGCCCCACGCCCGTGTTCCTTAGGCGTGTAGGAGCACACGGCCATGTCGCACGGCCCTGTTTTGCTTCGTTCGCTTCTCCCATGCCGGTGTATGGTAGCCCACTCCCGTGTTAGGTTGACAGTGTCGACCACGGGGGCTGGGCACGGGCGTGTCGAATGCCCGTGCTAATTTGACAGGTTTGCCCACGGCTTCGCAACACGGTCGTGTCACAGGCTTGTGTTGGTTTGGCAGTGTCACCCACGGCCTTATCACATGACCGCGGCGACTTATCGTATCCCGTGTTGGGGAAAAGTTTTTGCCCTGTTTTCACACTGCTGTGTCTCTTCATGTGTGTGTGCATGGCCTAAGGCACGCCCGTGTGCCTGGCCATGTGGATGGGGAAACCCTGTGTTTCAAGACTCAGTTAGTAGGTTAAATGTGAAAAACTAGAATTTAAATAAATCATTACTGTTAGTGCTCGGGTTGCCTCCTGAGAAGCGCTTATTTATAGTCTAAGCTTGACTTACCTCTCTGGTGTGTGATCATGGTGGCTCGAGTAGTTTACACTCCTCATCCATGCTACCAACTTTATCAATATAAGGTTTAATATAAGTATTGTTTACCTTAAAAGTTCTGAATTTGGGGTGAATTACCTCGACTGTACCATATGGGAAAATACTGAGTGCCGTGAGAGGAATTTCTTCATTAGGTTCAGAAGTGGTAATGCGAGATCTGCTGCATCTGGTAGTACTTTGTCTCCAACCTTAAGTTGATTTGGTGATGTATTGAGCTCGTCCTGGCTTGGTTTCAGTTTATCGGGTGTTCTCGATTTTTGTGTCCTCCATTCATCTAGTTCCTCAATTTGTAGCCTTCGTTCTTCATAGATAGGTCCTTTGTTGTTGCTTGAACATGGCTCGTGTAGGTTCTTCGAACTTATATCCTACAAAGTAGGTTACACCACATGGTCAGTTTTAGTAGAATGATTTATACAACCACCTTCAATTTTTGATGTGTTACTCGAATTACGAGCTTGAAGGGTGATTGTTTCGTCTCCCACATGAAGTGTGAGTTCACCTGTGCCAACATCAATTATTGTTCTAGCAGTTCTAAAAAGGGCCTCCCTAAAATTAAAGAAACATTACTATCCTCTTCTATGTCTAGAACAACGAAATCAACTGGGAATATAAATTTGTCAATTTTAATGAGTACATATTCAATAATCCCCCTAGGAAATCTGATTATTTTATCAGCTAATTGAATACTCATCCTAGATTGTTTGGGTTTCCTAAGACCTAGTTATTTAAACATTTTGTAAGGCATGAAATTGATACTAGCCCCTAAATCAGCGAAGGCATTATTTACGTCTAGGCTACCAATTAAATAGGGAATCGTAAAACTCCTTGGATCTTTTAATTTCTTGGCTAGCTTATTCTGTAGTATGGCTGAGCAAACCGCATTTAGTTCCACATGTGACGCCTCATCCAACTTCCGCTTATTTGTTAAAAGCTCCTTTAAGAATTTGACTGCGTTTGGCATCTGCGAAAGAGCTTCAATAAACAGTAAGTTAATATGGAACTTCTTTAATAACTTAAAGAATTTACCGAATTGTTCTTCTGTGCGGTCTTTCCTTGTCGCGTTTGGGAATGGCACACGAGGTTTGTACTCTTTACTTACTGGTTTCTGGTCATTGTGGTCCACCTCACCCTTACCTTTACTTACTACAGTTTCTTGCCTCTGTTCGGGTTCAAGTGCAACTAACTCTTCCTCATCTTGAATGGTAATTGTATTGATTTGCTCCCTTGGGTTAGATTCAGTGTTACTCGGCAGGCTACCTTGTGGTCGTTCAGATATCAATTTAGTGAGCTGACCTATCTAAGTGTCGAGCCCTTGGATTGACGCTTGTTGATTTTTAAATGCTGTCTCGGTATTCTGAAAACGAGTTTCTGACACCGAGATGAATATTGTTAGCATCTCCTCAAGGTTCGGTTTTTTCTCTTGTTGGTAGGGTGGTTGTTAGAAGCCTGGAGGTTGTGGTGTTCACTGATTTCCTTGGCTCCCCATGAGAAATTTGGGTGGTTCCTCCAACCTGCATTGTAAGTATTACTATAAGGATTATTTTGAGATCGAGGATTATTACCCATGTAATTTAACTGCTCGTTCTCCATATTGTGGCCATAGGGTGGGTAATCTGGAATGCTCGATCCACCTCCACTTGCTTCGCACTGCATTACAGGGTGAACATGTGAAGAACTAGGAAAATCGTCAATTTTCTTATTCAAGAGTTCTACCTGATTAGAGAGCATTGTGACCAAATCGATGTTATAAATGCCGGCTGCTTTTGTTGGCTTTGTCCTCATGACTTGCCACTGATAATTATTCAGTGACATCTCTTCTATAAATTCATAAGCATCTTCAGGTGTCTTATTATTGATAGTTCCACCAGCGGCTGCGTCGATCATCTGTCGAGTCGAAGGATTTAGGACATTATGAAATGTTTGAACCTGTAGCAAGAGTGGTAATCCATGGTGAGGGCATCTTCTTAAGAGGTCCTTGTATCTCTCCCATGCATCGTAGAGTGTTTTTAAATCCATCTGCACAAAAGAAGAGATATCATTATGTAATTTAGCTGTTTTAGCCGGCGAAAAATATTTTAATAAAAAATTTTCGGTCATTTATTCCCAAGTAGTGATTGACCCTCGTGGTAACGAATTCAACCACTGTTTAGCTTTGTTTCTCAATGAAAAAGGGAATAACTGAAGGCGAATGGCGACATCAGAAATGCCATTAATTTTAAATGTATCACATAGTTCCAAAAAGTTTGCCAAGTGAGCGTTGGGATCTTCGTCCTGTAAACCATCAATCTGAACAAATTGCTGTATCATTTGAATTGTGTTAGGTTTTAGTTCAAAAGTATTTGCAGCTACAGAAGGTCTAACTATGCTCGATTCAGTTCCTGTTAAAGAAGGTTTAGCATAATCATACATAGTGCGTGGAGCAAGATTCTGTTTAGCAGCAATCGCAAGAGGTGGCGGATTTTCTTAGTTTTCAGCCATCTCCTCGGTTGTGGTTGAAGTATCATCCTCTTGCTCTTCCTCTGTGTATCATAAGCCTCACCTTATTTCTCTTCAGTTTCTGTGAACTGTGCGATCAATCTCACTATCAAACAGTAATGGTCCTGACGGGTTTCTTCTGGTCATAAACTAGAAAAACCTGTCAAAAGAAAATAAAAATTTAAATTGCAAATAAAGTAGAATGGCAAAAGCAATAAAAATTGAGTGTTCCTAATATCCTAGTTCTCCGGAAATGGCGCCAAAAACTTGATACATGATATTCGCGACAGGTTTTGAAAATTTATAATTAATCATTCTTGAAACTAACTATTATCACGATGAAGGCAAGTCTACCTATCGAACAGTAGTATAGCTTTAGCAAGACTGGATTGTCGAACCCAAAGGAACCAAGAGTACTAGTAATTACTTTCTTTTTATTATCTAGCCTAAAAATTAAGGGATTTGGTTATCTTAACTAATTACTAAACTAAGAATGCACAGAAAGAAAATTTGGGAAAATACTTTTTAAAAAATTCGATTGATTAAGACAATACCTAAAAAAAAATCCACCTAGACTTCACTTGTTATTTGACTCTGAATCAGACGATTTATTCATTTGACTTGATCCATAGAAATCCCTAAGTTATATTATTATCTCCCTCGAGACTAATAACGTCTAACCCTAGGTTGATTAATTAAAATCTCTTTCTAATTAACACCTAGTGTTTGCATTAGCTCGATCTATGGATCCTCTTATTAGGTTTCACCCTAATCTGGAAAAATCTTATCACCCTATCTCTAGGCATGCAATCAACTCCTCTTAATTATGAAAAATTTACTCTTAGATAGGGTCTATTGCTCCTCTGAATAAGAGCATTAACTTGAATCAATATCCTGGCATATTAAAACAAGAATTAAGAACACATAATTAAGAACAAGTCAAATATTTATCATACAATTCAGATAATAATAATAAGATCCGTCTTAGGTTTCATTACCCTTAGGTATTTAGGGGTTTTAGTTCATAATTATAGAAGAAAACATCTCAAAAGCATAAAGATAACAAAACATAAGAAAGCCCAAAACTCCTGAAGGAAGTCTTGATGATGAATCCAGCTTCTGAGATGGATCAATCGACTTTCCTTGAGTAATTCCCTGCTTCCTAGTCTGCATCTCCTTCCTAAGTGCCTCCTCAGGTGTTTAAATAGGCTTTAGAATGCCTAAGAGCTCTCAAAATTGGCCTTTTCCAAATAGGGTTATACTTGGGCTCGGTAGGGACACGCCCGTGTGACACGCCTGTGTGTGATTGCTCCAGCCCATGGTCAAGGCCGTTGAATAGGCATGGGCGTGTAGTCTACCCGTGTAAGTCGTGCTTCGATCCTGCCAAAGGGACACGGTTGTGGGACACACCCGTATGAGGAAGCCTAGGCCGTGTTGATTTCCCATGTAGGTCCATTTTCTCTGTTTTCGACCCATTTATCGCTCTTTTTACTCTCTTATGCTCACCTAAGTATAAAACATGAAATTAAAGAATTAGGAGCATCGAATTCACCAAATTTAAGGAGAAACCATCCATAAATGTGCTAAGCGTAGGATAAAAACATGTATAAATTACGGTTTATCACAAATCAAAACAAGCCAAAACCATCATTTAAAATCACCATCCTATGTTACTAACCAATATTCCAAAATTAGCACCTCAATTCACAATGTAAAGGTAACCAAATGAATATATATACAACAATACCAATATGCCTTTAAGGCACTTCAACCTTTTTCATTATATCAAGTACAACCAAAAGAACGCACAAATACCAATTCAATAATCACTAATGGCCTATTAACCATAAACTTTTCAAACATCAAATTACCATTCACCATTTCCCATTTGATTTCATATTAGCCTTTTAACCTTGATACTAGAACTACCGAATCCTTTCAAGCAAAAAATAGATATAACATCGAACTTACAAAATCATTTCTAAGGCATCGCCTAAGTATATCATCCATTATACTAATTCCAAAAATCACCCAAAACACATGACTTAGCATAATATTTTTCTCAACCATTAGAATATTTAGCATATAAACTAAACAACCTATCAAGAAATCAATCACATAACCGTTACCAACACACAAATACATACATTTTTTGTAAATAATATCCAAAAATACCATCAAGATACAAAATGATTATAATAACCAAAAGTCTTCTTAGGTACATGGCAAGATCCAAAATGAGCATATCACCAACACTTGAGTCCAAGATTGCCGTTGGATGCTGAATCTATGATTGAATCACTAAGTACTTAACCCGCGCACGAAAACAAAAAATGCACGCTGAGTATAACTCAATGGTACTTATTGGCAATCATCCATATTTTGCAAAGATTACAAAGATATGGGTATCAAAATGTTGGCACTAGAAATCTGAGATTTAAGGCACCAAAAGTGGGATTGAAATTTGGCATGAGAAATTTGTAAGATTTTTGGCCCCTAATTATATAGTGACTTTGCAAGTTGATCCCTAAACCTCAACTATAAATAGGCCTAACCATTTCTCATTTGAATCATCCCACATTTTTTATTCTCTACCTAAGGCATTGTTCTCTCTCCCTATTTGTAAATTTTCACTTGTGTTTTGGAGTGAAATATATTTGGTGGTGTCCGAGGATGTAGGCAAAATTTACTGAATCTCGTTAAAATTCTAGTGCTCTTTATTGTCTAATTTTTATATTTTGTGAGTTTGATTGTAGTGATTTATTATGCTATTAAATTACGATAAAAGGGATATTCTGGCTAGGAAAGACCTGGTACTTAAGCGATCCTTGTGATCCACCTCTCTTTCCTGGGAATTGAACTTAGTGTGATTTTTTAGTACAATAATTTTACTCTTTTACACGCTTCCACTCAACAATTGGTATCTGAGCTAGATTTGCACTTGGGAAATACGATCGTTTATGATACTATTTGCGTATACGGTATTGTTCATCCACAGTACTATTTACATTGACGGTACTATTCACATATACAGTAGTTGGGATTGAGGAGAAAAATGGCAAAGGCATCGTCATCAGCAAAGTCTACTGTGACCAATGCAAAATTTGAAGTAGAGAAATTTGATGTTACCAATAATTTTGGTATGTGGCAATGTGAGATCTTGGATGTCTTATGTCAGCAAGAGCTGGATATAGCCCTTGAAGGAAAACCTGACAAGATGGATGACAAGGAGTGGGCCAAGATCAATAGACAGGCGTGTGGTACAATTTGCCTATGTTTGGCCAAATAGTAGAAGTACTCTGTCATGAGGGAGACATCAGTGAAGAAGTTATGGGATGCACTGGAGGGAAAGTTTCTAACGAAAAGTCTTGAAAATAGGCTTTATATGAAAAAAAAACTTTATCGATTCACGTATGCACCAGGTATGTCGATGAATGACCATGTAAAGTCATTCAATAAAATTTTAGTAGACTTACTAAATTTGGATGAGAAATTTAAAGATGAAGACAATGCATTATTTTTGTTAAATTCTCTTCCTGATTAATATGATCATCTTACCACCACATTGCTTCATGGGAAGGATACGGTCACATTTGATGCAGTTTATAGTGCGTTGTATAAATTTGAGACTCGAAATAAAGATAAAAAGGATTACAGAGATACAACTGCAGAAGTCTTAACATTAAGAGGTCGTTCACATAGCAGCAAACCTTGTAGAAAGGGAAAGTCCAAAGGGAGACCTGCCAAAAATGAATGTGCTTTTTGTTGTGAGAAAAGGCATTAGAAAAAGAATTGTCCTAAGTTACAAAAGGGCAAGGCTATTTCTGATGCATGTATAGTGGAGCATGATGAGGAGTCAGACTTTAGCTTGGTTGGCATGGCAATGGCATGTCATACTGATGAGTGGATTTTGGATATGGGATATACCTACCATATGTGTCCTTATAAGGACTGGTTTTCTAGTCTTAAAGAACTAGAAGGTGGAGTTATATTTATGGGCAATGATAGCGCTTGTAAGACAATGCGAGTAGGTAAAATCTAATTGAAGAATCACGACGGCTCAATCCAAGTCTTGATAGATGTTTGCTACATACCTAGCTTGAAGAAAAATCTCATCTCATTAGGGGTCCTAGAATCTAAAGGGCTCACAATCACTTTGAGAGATGGATTACTAAAAGTAGTAGCTGGGGTATTGACGGTGATGAAAGGTATAGGAAGGAATAACCTATACTATTTAAATGGAAGTACAGTTATTGGATCAACATCAACAGTTTTTGCGAAAGATGTAGATTCAGAGGCTACCAAGTTATGGCATATGAGATTGGGACATGCTGGTGAAAAAGCTTTGCAGAATTTGGTGAAGCAAGGCTTGTTGAAAGGTTTCAATTCTTGCAAATTGGAATTCTGTGAACATTGTGTTCTGGGCAAGCAGATGAGGGTAAAATTTGGCTCAACAATTCACAATACGAAAGGAATTCTGGACTACGTTCACAGTGATGTGTGGGGGCCTACCAAAGTGACTTTTTTGGTTGTTATGCACTATTTTGTTACTTTTGTTGATGATTATTCAAGGAAAGTATGAGTGTATCTAATGAAAAGAAAAAGTGGAGTATTAGATGCATTTCTGAAATGGAAGAAGATGGTGGAGACTTAGACTGGTCGAAAGGTCAAATGACTTCGATCAAATAATGGTACGGAGTACAAGAATGATCCATTTCTACATGTATGTCGAGATGAGGGCATTGTGCGACACTTCACTATTCGAGAAACACCACAGCAGAATGGGGTGGTAGAACGTATGAATCAGACTATACTGGAGAAAGTTCAATATATGTTGTCTAATGCTAGATTAGGCTCAGAATTTTGGGCTGCGGTAGTTAAATATGCGTGCCATCTAATTAATCATTTGCCATCAGCTTTAATAAATGGAAAAACTCCTATGGAGATGTGGATTGGTAAATCGACCACTGATTCTGATTCTTTACATATTTTTGGTTCCACTGCATATTATCATGTAAAAGAATCTAAGTTAGACTTAAGAGCAAAGAAAACATTATTCTTGGGTATAACTGGTGGAGGAAAAGGATATCATCTCTGGTGTCCTGATACAAGGAAGATTGTTTTCAATAGAAATGTGACTTTTGATGAATCAACCATGATGAAGAATAAGGATTCACAAAAGGATGAAAAAACTAGTAGTACTTTACAGCAGGTGGAGCTTGAAAAGGTTAACGATGATCCAGCTAATATTGAAGGAACAAATGATGAAGAAGTTTCGACCCAAGAACTTCTACAGTAACAAGATTCAATTGCATATAGAAGGCCAAGAAGAGAGATTCGTATGCCTGCTCGCTTTGATGATATGGTAGCCTATGCACTTCCAATTGCAGATGATGATGTTCCTTCTACTTACACAGAAGCAAGAAGTAACCCTGATGGTGTAAAGTGGAAGCAAGCTATGAATGAAGAAATGCAGTCTCTTCATAAAAATAGGACTTGGGAGTTGGTGACACTGCCCAAAGGAAAGAAGGCAATTGGATGCTAATGGGTATATGCAAAGAAAGAAGGATTTCCTGGTAAAAATGAAATTCGATACAAGGCTAGATTGGTAGCAAAGGGTTACGCTCAGAAAGAAGGAATAGACTACAATGAAATGTTTTCTCCAGTTGTGAAGCATTCGTCTATTCGGATTTTGCTAGCCTTGGTTGTGCAATATGACCTTGAACTAGTTCAGCTCGATGTGAAGACTGCATTTTTACTCGGTGATTTGGAAGAGGAAATCTATATGACTCAGCCAGATGAATTCAGGGTTGCTATAAAGAAAATTGGCTTTACAATCTGACAAAGTCGCTTTATGGATTGAAACAATCTCCAAGGCAGTGGTACAAGCAATTTGATCAGTTGATTAAAGGGAAAAGGTACACAAGAAGTAAATCTGATCATTGCGTGTATTTTCAAAAGCTACAAGAAGAAATTTTCATATACTTGCTCTTATATGTTGATGATATGTTGATAAAATCTAAGAGTAAAGTTGAAATTGAGAGATTAAAACTTAACTCAACCTTGAGTTTGAGATGAAAGATCTAAGTGAAGCTAAGAAGATTCTTGGCATGGAAATATGTAGAGATAGAGCTCATGGCAGAGTTAGCTTGTCTCAGATGGAATATTTGAAAAAGGTACTATAGCGGTTTGGCATAAACGTGCAGACAAAACCTATAAGTACCCCGTTGGCTTCTCATTTCAAGCTTTCTACACAACTATCTCCTTCGATGAATACGGAATAAGAATACATGTTACAAGTTTCTTATTCTGATGCAGTAGGTAGCTTGATGTACGCAATGGTGTGTACAAGACCCGACATTTCAAAGGCAGTTAGTATAGTGAGCAGGTATATGCATAATCCTGGAAAAAGACATTGGCAAACTGTGAAATGGATTCTATGGTATATTTAGAAGACCATGGATGTTGGATTACTGTTCAAGCAGGATACTACATGATACGTGATATTTGCGGCAGGTTTTAAAAATTTATAATTAATCATTTTTGAAACTAACTATTATCACGATGAAGGCAAGTGTACCTATCGAACAGTAGTATTGCTTTAGCAAGACTAGATTGTCGAACCCAAAGGAACTAAGAGTACTAGTAATTACTTTCTTTTAATTATCTAGCCTAAAAATTAAGGGATTTGTTTATCTAAACTAATTAACTAAACTAAGGGTGCACAGAGAGAAAATTGGGGAAAAGCTTTTGGGAAAACTCGATTGATTAAGACAATACCTAAAGAAAAATCCACCTAGACTTCACTTGTTATTTAACTCTAAATTAGATGATTTATTCATTTGACTTGATCCATAGAAATCCCTAAGTTATATTATTATCTCTCTTGAGACTAATAGCATCTAACCCTAGCTTGATTAATTGAAAGCTCTTTCTAATCAACACCCTAGTGTTGCATTAACTCGATCTATGGACTCCCCCATTAGGTTTCACCCTAATCCGGCAAAATCTTGTCACCCTATCTCTAGGCGTGCAATCAACTCCTCTTAATTAAGACAAATTTACTCTTAGATAGGGATAAGCGCATTAACTTGAATCAATATCCTGAAATATTAAAACAAGAATTAAGAACACATAATTAAGAACAAGTCAAATATTTATCATACAATTAAGATAATAATAACAAGATCCATTTTAGGTTTCATTCCCTTTAGGTATTTTAGGTGTTTAGTTCATAATTATGACAGTAAACATCTCAAAAGAATAAAGATAACAAAACATAAAGAAAACCCAAAACTCCTGAAGGAAATTGAAGGGAGATCTTCAGTCTAGATGATGAATCCAGCTTCAGAGATGGATCAATTGGCTTTCCTTGAGTAATTCCTTGCCTCCTTCTTCGTGTCCCCTTTCTAAGTGCCTCTTCAGGTGTTTAAATAGGCTTTATAATGCCTAAGAGCCATCAAAAGTGGCCTTTTCTGAATAGGACTATACTTGGATTTGACAGGGACACGCCTGTGTGACACGCCCGTGTGCGATTGCTTCAGACCGTGGTCAAGGCTGTTAAATAGGCACGGACGTGTGGTCTACCAGTGTGAGTCATGCTTCGATTCTACAAATGGACACGGTTGTGTGGCCTACCCGTGTGAGGAAGTCCAGGCTGTGTTGATTTCCCATGTTGGCCCAATTTCTCTGTTTTTGGCCCGTTTCTCGCTCTTTTTACTCTCCTATGCTCACCTAAATATAAAACATGAAATTAAAGGATTAGGAGCATCGAATTCACCAAATCTAAGGAGAAATCATCCATAAATGTGCTAAGAATGGGATAAAAATATGTATAAATTACGGTTTATCAAATACCTCCACACTTAAGTGTTTGCTTGTCCTCAAGCAAAATCCTCAACTTACAATCAAAATAAATTCTTATCAACTTATAATCCCTATCGATAATATCTCAAAATAAACCATAAGTAATCATACGTTGAGAATTCAACTAGAAGAACATCAAAGTTTCAAACATTCCAAGTTGAGCATTTTATCACGAAAACATAGGTGTCTCCCCTCATTTAAGTGATTACCTTTGATTCACAATATCACAAAGTTTAATATCCTCACTAAAGATTCACTCAAATCACTCGAGGTGTTTAAGGATAATAAATGAAGCACTCATTAGTCAATATGAAACGTTATTTCCATAGGCTTGCATGAAAATCAAATCTCCACCACTATATATTGAGATGATACGTCAATCAAGAGGTCTTTAGAGGGTTGTAACGTGGCTTTGGTTAGGGGGTCCGGTCACAAGCTGAAAGAAAAGGTTAGAATCGAGATTGAATTGAAAAATTACCTAACTAGAAAAATAAATAATCATTAATTGAATCCAAGTGAGCTTCTTCTCAGAATATGGAATTAACACTTAAGCTCAAAAAACAATGAATTACTATTAATATATATGTATGTATTGTATTTTTTTTAGAACAAGTCAAATAACATAGGCTATCTATCAAAAATAAAACATAGCTAATCAATTTATTCAAATCAAATCTCGACAAAAATAGGCATCAAATTAATTTAGGGGATTTCAACAATAATGGGTTAAGGGTTAATGTTAAGGGTAAATCAATGAATGGGTTGTTAGGCTCAAGGGGGTTCACTACGGGTTAATTGTGAAGGTAGGATTTTATAGAGTGAGTGTATTAAACCTAAGTGCCTTTATCATCTCGACATATCAAATCAAATGGTGTGGTCTTGACATGCATAATCAAGCAAGTTCTAGAATGACAATTCAATATTGACGCACTCAAAGCAACAATAAAAGTGAGTACGAAAGAAATAATAAATGCTTTAAAGGCTCAAGATCTCACAAAAATTATGGCTTTTTGATGTTTAAACCTGTGAATTTTAACTCAAGATAATACCTAAACTTGGGGAAACGACCTAAAAAAATTTTAATTCTTAAAAATCAACTTATCATGCTTGATTCTCTAATTTCTTAAAGTTTAAACAATCAATGCCTGAATGCCTATGTTTTAATTCAAGACATATCAATAAAAATCATAAATTAATTAAAATTAATTAAAATTCATTTTAATAATGATATGAGAAGATCACATGAAAATAAGACAAAATTCAGGGATTTTTCTGATAATGAAATAAATAACCCCCCACACTTAAGATGTACATTGTCCACAATGTACAAAGTTAGATTTAATGAAAAATATAGATATAAGATCATATGATAGGGAGAGAAGTGAAACTTCCTGAATGATGAATGGACTCCTTGAATTAGAGTTATGGAGAATAATCGGCCAAGGCAATGATAAGATTGGAGGAGGATACTCTGGTGGCGGTAGAGGTTAGGTTCTACAACCACAGTGTCCAGCGAAGAGGTTATCGTGGTGGTCGGGCAGAACATGGTAGTCATGGAGAACCTTTTCCAGCTTTGGAGCTCTTTACAACTGTGATAGAATCAAGAACTGCTTTTAGGAAATATAAAGAAGCATAATTACTCGTAAAGAAATAGCCGAATAAAAATTATAAAATCTCAAGATAAAATAAAAATAGTATTAAAGGGAAATAAAAAGTAATTTCAACATATAAATAAAGATAAAATTAAAATAAAAAATAAAAATAATAAGTGTTTATAAAGAAATTAGGGCACACGGCCGTGCCTCATTTTAGCCCGTGCGTTTCGTGGTTTTCGAAATTGGGCGCATTGGTGCACACAGCCATGTTGCACGACCGTGTCATTCTTCGTTTGCTTCTTCCACGCCCGTGTATGCAGGCGCACGCTCGAGTTGTTTTGACAGGCTCAACCACGGTCAGTGGGCACGAGCGTGTCGCACGCCCATGTTAATTTTACAGGATTGCCCACGTCCATGTCGCAGGTCATGGCAACTTATCGAATCCCGTATTGGGGAAACGTTTTTGCTCTGTTTTCACACGGTCGTATCGCACGGTCGTGTTTCCTCCCGTGGAAGGGGCACGGCCTAAGACACGCCCGTGTGCCTGGCCGTGTGGTTCTAGAAATCTTGTGTTCAGTGACTCAGTTAGTGAATTAAATGTTAAAAACTAAAATTTAGAGATGTTAACACCGTTAGTGATCAGGTTGGCTCCCGAGAAGTGCTTATTTATAGTCTAAACTCGACTCTACCTTGTGGGTATATTTAGGTAACTTCGTGGAGCTGTAGCTCCTCTTTATCATCTTTGAAATTCTCACCATTATAAAGTTTGAGACGATGTCCATTTACCTTAAAGGTGTCCTGTGATGGATGACCTACCTCTACTGTGCCATATGGAAACACAGTTTGGACTACGAAAGGACCTGACCATCGTAATTTAAGCTTTCCAGGAAACAATTTGAGCTTCAAGTTGTATAACAGGACAAGAACTCCAACTTCAAATTACCTTCGTTGCTTCAAATGAGCGTCGTGGCGGTGCTTCGTTGCTTCCTTGTATAGGCGCGAATTTTCATATGCATTAGCTCGCCATTCATCTAACTCATTCAACTGCATCAACCTGTTTTCACCTACAAGTTTGGGATCAAGGTTTAGAAATTTGATAGCCCAGAATGCATTATGTTCTAACTCAAACGGTAGATGACAACTTTTTCTGTAAACAAGTCTATAAGGGGATGTTCCTATAGGGGTCTTAAAAACAGTTCTATAAGCCCATAAAGCATCATCTACTTTCATCGCCTAGTCCTTCCTATTTGGCTCTAATTTCTTTTTTAGAATACATTTGAGCTCTCGGTTTGCTACTTCGACTTGTCCACTAGTTTGAGGATGATAAGGGGTAGTTGTTCTATGGTGAACTCTGTATTTCTTAAGGGTCTTATCAAATTGGGCATTACAAAAATGAGTACCTTTATCACTGATAATTGTTTTAGGGGTTCCAAATTGAGAGAAGAGTTCCTTAAGGAATCGTACTACCACCCTGGTATCATTAGTAGGTAAAGCTTGGGCTTCCACCTATTTAGACATATAATCAACGGCTACTAATATGTATTTATTCCTGAATGAGCTGGGGAATGGACCCATGAAGTCGATACCCCAAACGTCAAATATTTCACATGAGAGCATATATGTCTAGGGCATTTCATCATGTTTGGATATATTACCTGTCCTTTGGCATTTGTCACAAGAAGTAACATACCTGTTGGCATCTTTGATTAGAGTGGGCTAATAAAAACCTGATTCGAGTATTTTATGTGTGGTCTTATTCCCATTGTAATGTCCTCCAGTCGGTCCTGAGTGGCAATGTTTCAAGATCTTCAATGCTTCTGTCCTTGTAATGCATTGTCTAATGACTTGATCTATACATATATGAAAAAGGAAAGGGTCTTCCCAAAAGTATTTTTTCACATCAGTAAAAAATCGCTTCTTTTGCTGATGTGTCAACTCTTTTGGGATAATGTTAGAGGCTAAAAAATTTGCAATGTCAGCAAACCAAGGTACCTTAAAATCTGATATAGCAAAAAAATTATTCTTCAGGGAATGAATCATTTATTTCAACTTCATCTAGCTTTTTGGTACTTGAATTTTCAAGCCTGGAAAGATGATCAACTGTGAGGTTTTCAGCTCCTTTCTTATCCTTAATCTCCAAGTCGAATTCCTGCAATAACAAAATCCATCGGATGAGTCGAGATTTTGCATCAGTCTTAGTTAACAGGTAGCGAAGAGTAGAATTGTCAGTATAAACGACAACTTTAGACAATATTAGATATAGCCTAAATTTATTAAATGCAAAAACCACAGCTAGCAGCTCTTTCTCCGTGGTAGTGTAGTTTTCTTGTGCGGCTGTCAAAGTTTTGCTAGCATAATAGATAGGTTGAAAATGCTTATCTCTTCACTATCCAAAAACTGCACCTATTGCAAAATCACTTGCATCGCACATTATTTCAAAAGGTGAATTCCAATCAGGTGCAATTATAATTGGAGCTTTAGTCAATTTATCCTTTAAAGTATTAAATGCTTCTAAACATTCCTGATCGAAATTAAAAGGCACATCTTTTTCTAGTAATTTAGTTAAAGGCTTAGCTATTTTAGAAAAGTCTTTAATGAATCTTCTATAAAACCCAGCATGTCCTAAAAAGCTTCTAATAGCCTTAACCGAATTAGGAGGAGGTAGTTTCTCAATGGCTTCAATTTTAGATTTATCAACCTCAATTCCTTTACTAGAAATTTTATGTCCTAACACAATACCTTCTTGAACCATAAAGTGACATTTTTCCTAGTTAAGTACAAGATTTGTTTCCTCACATCTTATTAAGACTTGTTTTAAAATTTTAAGGCAATGATGGAAAGATTTATCAAAAATCGAAAAATCATCCATAAATGCCTCCATGATGGCTTTTACGAGTTTGTAAAAAATGGCCATCATGCAACGCTGAAAAGTAGCAGGAGCATTGCATAATCCAAAAGGCATTCTACAATAAGAAAATGTACGTATGGACATGTAAATGTCGTCTTTTCTTGATCTTCAGGAGCTATTGGAATTTGAAAATAGCCAGAGTGTTCGTCTAAGAAGCAGTAGTACATGTGCCTTGATAATCTTTCCAACATTTGGTCAATGAATGGAAGGGGAAAGTGATATTTTCTCGTGGCATCATTTAGCTTTCTATAATCAATGCAAACTCTCCAACCTATGACTGTTCTTGTTGGGATTAATTCATTCTTCTTATTGGCTACAACAGTCATGCCTCCCCTCTTAGGAACAACCTGCATTGGTCTTACCCAAGAACTATCAGAAATAGGATAAATAATTCTAGCATCTAGGAGTTTAATTACCTCAGCTTTAACAACTTCCTTCATGTTAGGGTTCAGTCGTCTTTGGGCTTGCACACATTGCTTATATTCATCTCCCATTAAAATTTTGTGGGTGCAAAAAGAAGGGCTGATCCCTTTAATGTCAGAAATTTTCCAAGCTATGGCCCTTTTATGCTCTCTTAATACTTGGAGTAATTCCTCTTTCTCTTTGGGTTGTAAGTTAGATGCAATAATTACCGATAATGTAGAATTATTTCCAAGGAATGCATATTCCAAGTGATTCGAAAATTGTTTAAGTTCTAGTTTGGGAGGTTCTTCAATAGAGGGTTTTTGTTTAAGTTCATCTTTTACCTTAATCCCCTCATATTCTGCTAGTTTTGGGGAGGTTTTATTGGAATTTAGTTCGGTTCCTATCTCAGAATCATCATCCATTCCCTCTCCTTGGGCAAGACACAGTTCCATCATGTCCTTGTGTACAATTTCTTGAAAAGAATCCTGAGTAGCATTATCAATAGAATCGATAAAATAACATGAGTCATCCTGTTCCCTAGAAAATCTCATGGCATCATAAATTTTGAAAATAATCTCTTCTTCACCTACCCTAAGTACCAATTTACCATCACCCACATCAATTACAGCCCTAGCAGTGGCTAAAAATGGGCGACCTAAGATTAAAGGCACCTCAACATCCTCATCCATGTCAAGCACAACGAAATCAATAGGGAATATAAATTTATCTACTTTTACAAGTACGTCCTCTATAATTACCCTAGGATATTTAACAGATCTATCAACTAATTGAATACTCATCCTAGTGGGTTTAGGTTCCCCAAGACCAAGTTGTTTAAACATTTTATATGGCATCAAATTAATGCTGGCGCCTAAATCAGCTAGTGCTTTATCAACATTCAAACTACCAATTAAGCAGGGAATAGTAGAACTTCCTGGATCTTTCAGTTTGGTTGGCAGTTTATTTTGGAGTATGGCTGAGCACTCCTCATTAAATTCCACTATAGATAAGCTTTCAAACTTCCTTTTATTTGTTAGAAGCTCCTTTAAAAATTTTGCATATGTAGACATTTGCGATATAGCTTCAACAAAAGGTAAGTTAATATGCAGTTGTTTAAAAAGTTCAAGAAATTTACCGAATTGTGCATCCATGCGGTCTTTCTTCAACTTTGGTGGGTATGGGATTGGTTGTTTATATTGTTTTGGAATTGGGTCATTATTGTTGTAATGTTCTACCTCCTTTCCTTTGTTTGTGTCAGCTTCTTGTGGTGGCTTCTTTTCAGATTCAGCTAACACTTTCCCACTCCTTAGTATAACTTCTTTCACATGCTCTTTTGGATTGGGTTCGGTGTTACTAGGTAGACTTCTTGGTGGTGTTTCAAAAATTAATTTGGCAAGCTGTCCTATCTAGATTTTGAGCCCTTGGATCGACGCTTGTTGATTCTTAAGTGCTGTCTCGGTATTCTAAAAATGAGTTTCTGACACCGAGATGGATTTTGTTAGTATCTCCTCAAGGTTTGATTTTTTCTCTTGTTGGTAAGGTGGTTGTTGGAAGCCTGGAGGTGGTGGTGGTCTCTGATTCCCTTGGCCTCCTCATGAGAAATTTGGGTGGTTCTTCCATCCTGCATTGTAAGTGTTACTATAGGGATTATTTTGAAGTCGAGAATTATTACCCATATAATTTAATTGCTCGTTGTCCATATTGTGGCCATAAGGTGGGTATTCTGAATTGCTCGTTCCTCCTCTACTTGCATTAGACTGCATTATTGGGTGAACTTGTGAAGAACCAAGAATATCATCAATCTTTTTATTCAAAAGTTCTACCTAATTAGAGAGCATGGTGACCGAATCGACATTAAAAACGCCAGCTGCTTTCGTTGGCTTTGTCCTCATGACTTGCCACTGATAATTATTCAGTGACATCTCTTCTATAAATTCATAAGCATCCTCAGGTGTCTTATTATTGATAGTCCCACCAGCAGATGCGTCAACCATCTCTCTAGTCGAAGGATTCAGCCCATTGTAAAAAGTTTGAACCTGTAGCCAGAGTGTAACCCATGGTGAGGGCACCTTCTCAACAGGTCTTTGTATCTCTCCCATGCATCATATAGTTTTTCTAAATCCATCTGCACAAAAGAAGAGATATCATTCCTTAATTTAGCTGTTTTAGCCGGTAGAAAATATTTTAATAAAAACTTTTCGGTCATTTGTTCCCATGTAGTGATTGACCCTCGTGGTAATGAGTTTAACCACTGTTTAGCTTTGTTCCTTAATGAAAAGGGAAACAACTGAAGGTGAATGGCATCATCAGATATGCCATTGATTTTAAATGTGTCGCAGAGTTCCAGAAAATTTGCCAAGTGAGTGTTTGGATCCTCATCCTGCAAACCATCAAACTAAACAAATTGTTGTATCATTTGAATCGTGTTAGGTTTCAGTTCAAAATTATTTGCAGCAATAGTAGGCCTAACTATACTCGACTCAGTTCCTATTAAATTTGGTTTAGTATAATCATACATAGTGCGTGGAGCACGATTCTGATTTACTGGATCAGCGGCAATCGCAGGAGGTAGCAGATTTTCCTGATTTTCAGCCATCTCCTCGGTTGTGGTTTGAATATCGTCCTCTTTGTCTTCCTCTGTGTATCTTAAGGTTCACCTTATTTCTCTTCAATTTCTACGAGCTGTGCGATTGATCTCACTATCAAAAAGTAATGGTCCCGATGGGTTTCTTCTAGTCATACACTATAAAAAAAACCTTCCAGAAGCGAATAAAAGAGAAAATTAGAAAAGAAAATAATAATTCAAATTTCAAATAAAGTAAAATGGCTAAAGTAATAAAAATCGAGTGTCCCTAATATCTTAGTTCCCCGGCAATGACACCAAAAATTTGATACATGATATTCGCGACAGGTTTTAAAAATTTATAATTAATCGTTCTTGAAACTAACTTTTATCACGATGAAGGCAACTGTACCTATCGAACAGTACTATAGCTTTAGCAAGACCAGATTTTTGAACCCAAAGGAACCAAAAGTACTAGTAATTACTTTCTTTTTATTATCTAGCCTAAAAATTAATGGATTTTTTTATCTAAACTAATTAACTAAACTAAGGGTGCACAGAGAGAAAAATTGGGGAAAAGCTTTTGGGAAAACTCGATTGATTAAGACAATACCCAAGGAAAAATCTACCTAGACTTCACTTGTTATTTAACTCTGAATCAGACGATTTATTCACTTGACTTGATCCGTAGAAATCCCTGAGGTATATTATTGGTCGGAATAACCGAAAAATGGGTTACCCATCACTCCCTGATACATAGACATATAACCCTGAACTCTTCCTATCTTATGGCATGCCAATTATACCCTACTTGACTCGAACAGTTCATAGGGTAACATATTTACCAAATCAATTCATAAAGTAAATCCTCAATAACAAATCCCAATTTCTATCAATTCATAATCCATTATCATGCATCTATCAACATTATTCATTTCTCATATCAATTCAATATACATTATCTTCATAACTATCAAATTAAATCCATTTTCACAACCAATCATTCAATTATATTTGTTCAATTAAATTTAGCATTTCATCATATTTCCGAGAACTAACTCACCTTATAAACTTACCATATAATGCAATATTTATATGCAACAATTGAAATAGGATTTTAGAAACACAAACCGTGGACTTTGAGTTAATTGTCAAAAACTTTATCTTTTCCTTTATTTTTCAAGGGATCCGAGTCGATGTTAGCTACAGATTAAAAAAATATAATAAGTTATCAATAGAAAACCAAATTCACATTCAATTGCTAAATTATGCAACTTTTGTATTTTTTTCAATTTAGGCACTAAAACTAGGATTAACATAACATTCACATGTAACCCTCTAATTTAAAGACGAATTCACTAGAGTCCCTATACAACTTCCTATTTTTTAGTTCCACCATAAATTTCACATTTTGTTCATTTTAGTCCTTATTACACAAATCATCAATTGACTTTACAATTTAGTCCTTAATCAATTCTAAACTTAAAATCTATCCAATTAACACTTCAAGATTCAATTATTTAACAGCAGTAATATCCTAATTCTTTAACAACATCAAAAAGTATGAAATGTGTCAACTAGCCTGAACTATCGAGATTCCAAAAACATAAAAATTACAAGAAAATGACTAAATTAAACCAACCAAATTGAGCTTGAAATATTCAAACACTTATGTCATGCACTCTCCCCCCATTGTTCTTTCTGCTTCGAAATGAAAAGAGAATGAAGCGAAAATTAGCTTTCTTTTTCACCCCCACTAATTTATTTCTTTTAATATAAAATTCATTTTATAATTTAATTTTAACTAATGTTTTATAATATAACATATATGTATAATTCATTAATCGGTCATATAATTGTAATTTAGTATATAATTTCTATTTTAACCCCTTTATTTTAAGTCCTAATTATAATTCTTAGCAAATTTCACTTTTACCCTTTAAGCATTCTAGTCTCTGTACTTAAATTAAACACTAATAATATGAGATTACCTAGCCAAAATTCAATTCACTTCAATTATAAATCCGTAATATTTAAGAAAAATATTTACGAGTCCGGTTTACAGAAATGGAGTCCCAAAACCACACATTTCGTACCAGTGACTTTTGGTCAGTACAACTTCCTTGGCGAGTCCTTTCTTATTGCAATCTCAAAGGACTTGTTGTCATCCCATCAGTTAGGATAACTAATGGAGACCCGTGCCACTCTGGGAAACTGAATCTCATCTAATCCTACCTAGGTTGTAAAGTTGTTTGGATTATTTCCTTGTCATCTACCCTATTTGTTATACCTTGCTTTTAGTATTAAACATGTCCGTCTATAGTCATTCTAGCCTATAGTATCTAGCAAACTGTTACCTAAACAACCTTTTGGGTTTCCAATTTCGCTTATGTAATGGTCCTCTATGAAACTAACTCTATGACGATTGTCCCTACAATAGCTTCCCTTCAAAGAGAAATAGTCTTGACAAACATAATTGTCGCTTAGATAATCCCTATTAAAAACTCTTTCTGTCCTTAGGTCTTAACTAATTCACTTTTTTCAAACTTGACTATCCAGAGTACATACAATTGATCTTCCCCTTATAACTAAGATATCATCGAGGCTTTATGACCGCCTATAAATGAGTTGTCATTTATAGAATAAATATAACACCAAAATATAAGAATTAAGAGCAACAGTATCTGCAAGTACACAGGTCAAATTGTAATATAGTTGTACAACGAAATACCGGAAGTATTCCGAGGAGCATACTCAAGGGAGGATAGAATAAATAATAAAAATATTTGTTTACAATAATAAGTCTAAATGGTAATAGTTAATTCCTATATTACGATTGACCATAAAATAGATTAGAGAAATAAAAATAAATATATAACAAAAAGAAATCAATAAAAAAATAAACAAATGCAATAAATCGATAAACCAATCAGAAAGATGAACTCGCTTTAAGGTTTGCAACTAATTTTGGATTAGAGGTCTAGAGTGGATTAGTCACCAATTAAGTAATTATTACCTCCTGACTTTTAATTAACTTAATCAATTGGTTGATAATCTCTTATCTCTCAACCTCACTTTCTCAACCAGGATCAATTATGATTTACTCAATTTGACTTATCTTCCAACCTTGCCTATCCTATGATAACTTATTAGGGTTGTCAAGCCAAATAGTTTAAGAGCACATAATTTATACCAACTAATCCATCTCTAAGAATCCCAAATCCTCCCTTAATTACATCCCCATCCACTCGTTAATCTCCCCTAAGGGATTTAGCTACTCATGCTATCATAATCTCAACTTGGATTGAATAAACCATGTGAGAAACACGATTGATTCCAAAAAGAAAAAGGATTTGAATAATCATGGATTGAATATCGAATGGGAAATGGAGTAACAAGTCTCTCAATTGGAATAACAAAATAAAACAAATACAAAGAAAAATATAAACTGAATACTTTAATTAAATAGGCAAATCCTTGGACCAATACTAATTCAAGAAGAAAAACAAGAAAGTACTTAAATAGCTGAAAAGAAAATAAACTAAAACTAATTCTAAACTAAGAGGTTTTTTTAAGGCATCTAGGACGACTTGATTACATTCAACCCCTAATGTCTTATTTGTAGAGGTGTTGGCAGCCCAATTTAGGTCTTCGGCACATCCTAGGTCTTCATATAAGATTGATTGTGTAGATGAATATAACCCCAAAATACTTGGACAACACATTAGATTTGTGTTGCGTCACACCCTTTGTGTAGCACAACACGACACCTAATTACTTCCTTATTTCATTCTTTTGGTGCTTTGACGTCGTAGGAAGCTTGTGTATCACTCCACCTTTGCTTCTACGTTAATTGGGTCTTTCTATCTCAATCCTACACACTCAATTGAACCAATTAGCACAACCTAAGGCCCATGTCGACCTATTGGGTCACAACACCTTCAAAATGTGTTAAAAACACTTATTTTTGTTTACTTTCTAACCTAAAGCCTAATTACTGAAAACGTTAAGTTAAATTCTAAATTGCTTAGAAAACAAGCTCCTTAAGTGTGGAATTGACCTGAATTAATTACTGCATTTGACGACTTATCACCTTATACCAGGAGTAAATCTCTCGTTAAACATCCAAGGTCTTCCTCTGATCCATTTTTCAGTGGTGTCACAAATGGTGGTTTCAGGATCACAATTTTGGTTAATGAGTTTCTAATTTATAGGTATTTAAAATTTTTAGGGTTATATGCTTATCATATTAAGATTTAGTTAGTTGATTTTAGAGTCTACTTAGTTAATTAAAAAAAGGACTAATTTGTAAAAATGTAAAATTTAATCGCTATTGAATTATAAAGATCAAATGGATTAGCTATCATTAAATGAAGTATTTAAATGGAAAATATACCATTTTTATATATATGGGACAAATATTAGGTGATTTTTATACTTTTATACATGATGGTCACTAAACTAACTAAAATTACGACAAAGGCAAGCGTACGTATCGAATAATAATATAGCTATGGTGAGTCGGGAATATCGTATCCATGAGAACTAAAAGTACAAGTACTTACTATATTTCTATTATCTAGCTGAATAAATTGAAGGAATTGTTTTTAATCTCAAAATTAACTAAACTAATTACTAAGATCGCAACAGAGAATGAATTAGGAAAAAATAATCAAATAAGCTAATGAGATAGACAATACCTAGGAAAGAATCCATCTAGACTTCACTTATTATTCTGAATTTGAATTAGATGATTTATTCACTTGTGCCTTAATCCGTAGAAATCCCTAAATTATGCTAATATCTCTTTCGAGAATAAGAACAACTGACTCTAGGTTGATTAATTGAAATCTCTTTCTAATTAAAACCCCTATTGTCGCATTAACTTTTTTTATGGATTCCCCTATTAGATTTGACTCTAATTTGGTAGATTTATGTCGTCCTATTTCTAGGATTGCATGCAACTCCACTTAATTATGCTAGATCTACTCTTAAACAGGGACTTTTGCTTCACTAAAATAAGTACATTAAGTATGAATTAATATCCTGAAAATATTAAAACACAAAATAAGCATACATAATTGAGTACAAGAATCAAGTATTTATCATGTAATTTAGAAATCAAATAATAAGATTCATATAGGTTTCATCTTCCCTAGGTATCTAGGAAATTTAGTTCATAATCTAGAATAATATCATCTCAAAGTTAGGAAAACAACAAGACATAAAAAACCCAATAAAACTTCTAAAGAAATTGGATGGAGATCTTCAATCTTGAAGGAGATCCGCTTCTGAAATGAATCTGATGGCATTCTTCAAGTCTTTTCTTCGCTCTTCTCTACGTGCTCCTTTACGTCCTTTTTTAGTGTGTATTTATAGACTTTAGAATGCTCAGAAAGCCTAAAAATTAAGTTTTTTTTGCATGTTTTGGAAATAAGGATCGATATTGACACGGGCTGGCACATGGGCATGTGGCTAGCCCGTATGGCTCACACGGGCGTGTGCCCAGCCCGTGTGGAAAATGCTCAGGCCGTGTGGATCTTGAAAACAGCTCTTTTTGTCTGATTTTGGCTTGTTTTTCACTCCTTTCATTTCCATATGCTCGCCTAAGTATTAAAACATGAATTTAAAGGATTAGGAGCATCAAATTCACTAATTTACATAATAAATCATCCAAAAATGCATCAAGAATGGGAATAAAAACATGTAACTTTTATAGCTTATCAAATATCCCCACATCTAAGCGTTTGCTTGTCCTCAAGCAAAATCCTCATTCACAATTAAGAATTAATCTTTCTCAACTTATAATTCTCATCAATAATGTTTCGAAATAATTCACAGATAATCATACATTGATAATTCAACTAAAAGAGCACTAAAGATTCAAACAATCCAAGTTGAATTTTTTAAAGCATGAAAGAATAGGTATTTCCTTTTATCTAAGTAATTACCTTTAATTCAAAACCGACAAGAATTCACATCCTCACTAAAGATTCACTCAAATCACTCAAAGTGTTTAAGGTTCAAGAATAAGCACTCAATAGTCAAACATGAAAAGTCATTACCATAGGCTTGCATGAAAATCTAATCTCCACCACTATAAAATGAGATGATACACAAATCAAAAGGTCTTTAAAAGGTTGTAATGGGGATAGGTTAAAGACGTGGAGAAAGGCTGAAAAATATGGTTAAAATTGAGATCGAATTGATAAATTACCAAACTAGAAAAATAAACAAATGTTGAATTAAAAACAATTACATTAATCAAAAACTATTTAAGAATAACACGAGCTTCTTCTCAAAATATGATTTTAACTGTTCAAGCTCAATTAACATAGAACTAAATAATAATCAATATATATATTTTTCATCATTTTTTTTAGTACAATAAGAAATAACTCAGTAAATGAAACAAAAGAGCATAGTTAGGCAACTAACCAAATGAAATCTCGATAAAAAAGGGAGTTAATAAAACGGGAAATATTCTCAATGAAAAAAAAATGAGTTATGGGTTAACATTAATGGGTAAATCAAGAAATGGTGAGTTAAGCTCAAAGGGGTTCACTGAGGGTTAATTATGTAGGTAGACTTTTTATGGGATAATTGGGGTAAAACCTAAGTGTCTTTATCATCTCAGTATATCAAATCAAAGGTGTGGTCTCGACATGCATAATTGAAGCAAGTTCTAGAATAACAAATCAATATTGACACACTCATAACCAGTAATAAAAATGAGCAAGAAAAGTGTATGCTCTAAAGGCTCAAAATCTCACAAAAAAATTTAGTTTTGTTGTCAAACTTGTAAATTTAAAATCTCAAGATAATACCTCAATTCAGGAAAACAAACTAAAATTTTTAATTCTGAAAATCAACTTATCATGCTTGATTCTCTCATGTCTTAAAGTTTAAACAATTAATGCACAAACACTTATGAATTTAATCCAAAACACATTAATAAAAATCACAAGTCGATAAAAATTCATTGTAATAGAAGTAAGAAAAAATTACTTAAATACAAGACATAATTTAAGGATTTTCTAATAATTCTATAAATAACCTCTCCACACATAAAATGTACATTATCCTTAATGTAAAAACATATATAATCACAGTATAACTAGAATGTCATAAGAGAGGGAGAAAACTGAAACTGCCCTGAATAATAGATGAAATCCCCAGAATAGTGAAAAGCAGAATTGTAGACAAATCTAGATGTAGTGCATGATTCCGAGAAAACTACTAAGAAAATAAACACAAGTACTGAAGAAGATTAAGGGATTATACTCGATTAGAAAAAACCAGAAAAATAAATATAGTTCAAAAGATAAAAACAAAATAAGTCTAAGAAAATAAAAATAAAACAAATGGACTTAATGGTCCTCATCATCAGACACGTCGGTGACGTGAGTCGTCGGTGCTAAAAAGGAGATATGGAGATGCTGACATATCTACTACAATGTCGTATCAATACTGTCGAACATCTGAACACAGTACTACTCGAAGCGAGTGAACTGCTCGGAGAGGTTCGCTAAAGTAGCAGCAGAAGGAATAGGGTGGTGACTCAAAGGTGGAGGCTGTGGTGGGTCCTCATAATGGAGAAGAACATCATCAGCAAAGTCCTCAAGCTCATTCTGAGTATCAGAGTGAAACAATCGATACTGGGGAGCATCCACTCTACGATGCTACTCTATCATCCTTATATGAATCATGCTCGAGATTCCCTGTGGGGACATCTGCCTGACGAGACTAAGTGAAGAGGACTGCTCCAGTATGTCTAGGAGACCGAAGTGTCAAACAAGGCAAGTCACATAAGAGCCTAAACAAATTGGGCCCTTCCTATGGCGTTCAGTTTGATGGCGGAAGGCTAATGCGATGAAGTATGCCAAATCAAAGATATGCCCGATAGCTCTGCTCTATAGAAAATAGGCATCATGAGTACTAACGACTCCGGTGCTCTTCCTCTTAGTAGTCAAAGTGTCAGCTAAAAGTGAATGAAGGTGCCGTAAGGTTGAAGAAAGAGAGGTTGCTTTCGAGTGACTCGTATCATAAAGTGTCTGGCTTGCTGTAAGCTCTGTCCAACAACATGATGGTGTGTAATGGATGTGCCGATGTAGACAGAAGAAGTTCTTGGCACTCATGAATTCCTCAGTGTATAGTCTCATAGCGGCACCGAACTCAGGGACACTCATCTGGTGCACCAAACCACCAAGTCAGAAAGTGATAGTGCCTGGCTTGTAATGAGTTGTCATGACCTACTGTAGAATAAATGTTGCACAGAACTCTAAAGTAAGCTCCATGTAGGTGGACTCAATGATGGAGAAAAATCTATCCCACAAAGCTGTGGCAATAAAGGCGCGAACATCATCAGCTAGGCGGACCTGCTCTAACCCGGCCCAATCAATACATCAGCCTAGGTCGTGTGGGCCTTGTCTAAGTAACTGAAATAGATCCTCCTAGGGGCCCGCAGGAAATCAGAGGTAAGGGAGGTGGGCCTCAGCGGAAGCACACGTGGACGAGGTTGTGCCAGGGGTCTTCTGCTTTTTTGAAACGGGGATGGCAACCTTAGACTTGCCGCGTGTGTTCGTCATGGTGTGCTTGAAAAAATAAAACAATGTATCAATAAATAGAGCATCACCACTGGCCAAAAAGGTAAAATTCAAGTGGTCCGAAATAGCAAATTATTCCTAAAACAATACGTACGAAGATCCAAGCATGCAAAAACCATAAAGTGAAGCCATCATGAATTAAAGTGGTTAAAGCAATAAGGGGCAATAAATTAAATAACGAATTCATAACTAAAAGGCAAATTGTGAAATTGTGAAATTGTGAAATTAAGAATTATTATTATAAAATAAGAAATAAATAAATAAACAAACAATCTTAATACTAAGAACAAAGAACAATAGTAATTGAAACAAAGTGAGCAATAAACTTAACGAAGAAATAGCAATAATTATTATACTAATTTTAAATAGTAACAAATAGAACCGAAAAAGAAAAATGATTAATAAGAATAATACTAAGAATAATAATAATCAATAAAGAAATAAAATAATCTAACTAATAATAATAATAATATATAAGAATAATAATAATCAATAAAGAAATAAAATAATCTAACTAATAATAACAATAATATATAAGAAATACATAAATAAATAAATAAGTAAAGAAAAAAAGAAGGGTAAAAGGGAAAAAAAAGTAACCGACGTTGGTAGGACGGTGGTCGAAGGGTCGCGCAGTGGTGGAGAGAAAGAGCCAACGAGTTAGGCTGTAGCGTTGGTGGTTCGAAGGGAGGCTGTTGTGTGACGGGGTGAGGGGAAGAAGAAAACTAAGGGGAAAGAAGAGGTTAGAGGTTCAGATGAGTTAGGGAGTAGGTTTAAGGAAAGGAGTCCGGGTGAGGTCGGCGCAAGGGGGTGGGGTGGTGAAGAGGGAGGTCGAGTGAGAGATGGGGAAAAAAAAGGAAGGAAAGGGGAAAATGGGTCGGGTGTTAGGTGAAGGGCTGTTGGGGGCTTTGGGTAAATGAAGAAAAAGAGGCAGAAGGGAGGTTGGGTTCGGTGAGATGAGGGAGGGAAGGCTAGTGTCTTGAAGGTATGAAGAAGGAGAAGGTACGACAGCCGGAAGGGAGCGGTGGATAGGGTTCGTGGGTGGAGATTTGGGGAGGAAGACAAAGTAAAAAAAATAGTTAGGGTTTGGGGTTAAAAGGGGGACATGTTCGTGTGAGTCTCGTGTTGGGCCATACGGCTGTGTCACACACCCGTGTAGTGTTTTTCTAGCCCGTGTGCATTTTAAAAATTCAATTCTACTCTTCATACTGCCTCGGACACACCCGTGTGTCCAGGCCGTGTGGCACATACGGTCGTGTCGCATGGCTGTGTGCAACTTCCTTTGCTTTTCCCACACCCGTGTGACCTACCATACGCCCGTGTGGCTCAGTCATATCTTGAACACGACTGTGTATCTTGCTCTTGTAACTCTCTGACTTGTTTAAAATTGAAAAATTTAGCTCCAGGTTTCACACAGCCTAGGACACGCCCGTGTGGACTATTTTAGGTCGTGTCTCTATCGATTTTTGGAAAAATTAAGTCCCAGGATCCACACGGCCAAGGACACGCCCGTGTGTCCAGGCCGTGTAGGTCACATAGTTGTTCCAACAGGCCATGTTGGTCACTCGGTCGTGCCAACCGGCTGTGTGGGTCACACGATCGTACCAACCGGCCGTGTGGGTCACACGGTCGTGCCAACTAGCCATGTGGGTCACACGGTCGTGGCAACCAGCCGTGTAACTCACTAACGATTTCTTTAAAATTTCAAAACTAAGTCTTAAGATTTCACATAGCCAAGGACACACCTGTGCATCCAGGCTGTGTAGTTTAAAAACACCTTTTTTTTTCAATTTTGAAAATTAATTAATAAAATTAGCAGAGTTAACACTCAGGTTGCCTCCCAATAAGCACTTATTTAAAGTCTATGCTCCACTTACCTCATATTCGTACGGTCACAGTGATTCGCGGAGTCGAAACTCCTCTTTCTTGCTGTCAATTCTATTATTAAAATAAGGTTTGAGTCGAGTAATATTTACCTTAAAAATGCCAAATTCAGAATAAGTTACCTCAACTGTACTGTATAGGAAGACATTTAATATCGTAAAAGGAGTTGCTTCATTCGCATTAAGCTCAAAAGTGGTAATACAAGGATTCGTTTTATCTAACAGGACCTAGTCCCCAACCTTATATTGGTTCGTTCCATCTTTATGCTCGTCATGGCGTTGCTTTGGTTCTGCATCGTGTATTCTCGGTTTCTCCTTGACATATGTCCGCCATTCGTCTAGTTCATCGATTTATAACATTCTTTCTTCATGAATCATTCTGTTTCTATCACATGGACTGGAACGTGGCTCCACCATGTTTTTTCAAGGGGTTTCCTGCAAAGAAGGTTGAGCCACAATGTTATTCATATTAATAGAACTTGTATAATCATCTCTATCACTAGATGTCTTGACAGAATCATGAGTTTAGAGTTTAATCATATCATCACCTACGTGAAGTATCAATTCACTTGTACCAACATCGATAATAGTTCTGGCAGTTGCTAAAAAGGGTCATCCTAAGATTAAAGGTACGTCTCTATCCTCATCCATGTCTAAAATAACAAAATCAATCGGGAATATGAATTCATCAATTTTCACAAGTACGTCTTCAACAATACCCCTAAGAAATCTAATAGTTCTATCTGCTAATTGAATACTAGTTTGTTTGCGTTTCCCAAGACCTAGTTGCTCAAACATTTTATAGGGCATGACATTAATACTCGCCCCTAAATCATCCAAAGCATTATCAACATCTAAACTACCAATTAAACAAGGAATAGTAAAACTCCCTAGATTTTTCAATTTATTGGGTAGTTTATTTTGCAGAATGGCTAAGCACACTGCATTTAGCTCCATGTGCAACGAATCATCTAATTTTCGTTTGTTTTCCAAAAGCTCCTTTAAAAAATTTATGGAATTGGGCATCTACGAAAGAGCTTCAATAAACAGTAAGTTAATATGTAATTTTTTAAAAGTTTAAGAAATTACCAAATTGTTCGTTTGTGTGTTCTTTTTTGTCATGTTGAAATATGGTACACGAGGTTTACATTCCTTACTGACCAGTTTTTTCTTATTTTGGCTTACCTCAACGTTACCTTTACTTACCACAATTTCTTTGCTCGGTTCTGGTTCAAGTTCAACTAACATTTCTTCATCTCGCACAGTAATTGCATGAAGTTGCTCCATTGGGTTAGTTTTAGTGTTGCTAGGTAAGTTACCTTGTGGTCTTTTTGAAATTAGCTTGGCAAGTTGACCTATTTGGTTTTCAAGGTTCAGCTTTTTCTCTTGTTGGTGAGGTTGTTGTTGAAAGTCTGGAGGGGGTTGTGGTCTCTTGTTTCCTTGACCACTCCAAGAGAAATAGGGATGGTTCCTCCAACCTGCATTATAAGTGTTATTGTAAGGATTATTCTGAGACCTAGAATTATTACCCATATAGTTGACTTGTTTGTACTCTGTGCTAGGATCGTGGGGTAAATATTCTGCATTGTTAGCTCCTCCTCCATTTAAATCACATTGCATCATAGGATGTACCTGCGTAGAACCATATAAACCATCAATTTTCTTAATTAAAAGTTCTACCTGATTTGATAACATGGTGACCGCATTTACGTTAAAAACACCGACTGCTTTCATCGACTTTGTCCTCATGACTTGCCACTAATAATTATTCAGTGGCATTTCCTCTATAAACCCATAAGCTGCTTCAGGTGTTTTATTGTTCAGTGTACCATCGACTGTTGTATTGATGGACTGCGTTGTTGAGGGATTCAAACCGTCGTAGAAGGTTTGAACCTGTAACCATAAAGGTAACCCATGGAGAGGGTACCTTCTCAATAAATCCTTATACCTCTCCCACGCATCATATAGGGTCTCTAAGTCCATCTGTACGAAGGAAGAGATATCATTCCTCAACTTATCTGTCTTAGCCGGTGGAAAGTACTTCATAAGAAATTTCACAGTCATTTGATCCCATGTAGTGATAGAACCTCGTAGTAAGGAATTCAACCATTGTTTAGCTTCATTTCTCAATGATAATTGAAACAACCGTAAGAGAATGGCATCATCAAAAAAGCCATTTATCTTGAAAGTGTCGCAGAATTCCAAAAAATTAGCCAAATGAGCATTTGAATCTTCATCTTGCAAACCATCGAACTGAACAAACTGTTGAATTATCTAAATAGTGTTCAGCTTCAATTTGAAATTATTCGCAGCAGTGGCAGGTCTCACAATACTCAATTCAGCCCCAGTTAGAGTGGGCTTGGCATAATCGTACATAGTACGAGAAGCAGGATTCAAATTTGCGAGATTTGCGGCAACCACAGGAGGAAGCTGATTATTTTAATTATCAGCCATCTCATTAGTAATAACAATAACGTCCTCTTACTCTTCCACTATATTCTGTCGATCCTGCCTTGCTTCACTACAGTTTCTGCGAGCTGTACTTTCAATTTCACTATCAAATACCAAAGGTCCCAATGGGTTTGTTCTAGTTATAAACTAAAGGAACCTGCTAGAAGAAAATAAAAGAAAAATTAGAAACCAAAAATTAAGCTAAAACAAAAATAACATGCAATGAAAATAAAAATGGCTAAATTAATAAAAATCCAGTGTTCCTAATATTTTAGTTCCCCAGCAACAGCGCCAAAAACTTGATGGTCACTAAACTAAATAAAATTACAACAAAGACAAGTACACCTATCGAATAATAGTATAGCTATGGTGAGTCAGGAATATCGTATCCACGAGGACTAAAAGTACTAGTACTTACTATATTTCTATTATCTAGCCAAATAAATTGAAGGAATTGTTTTTAATCTAAAATTAACTGAACAAATTACTAAGAACGCAACAGAGAATTAATTAAGAAAAAATAATCGAATAAGTCAATGAGATAGACAATACCTAGGAAAGAATCCACCTAGACTTCACTTATTATTCTGAATCTGAATTAGACGATTTATTCACTTGTGCCTTGATCCGTAGAAATCCCTAAATTATATTAATATCTCTTTTGAGAATAAGAACAACTAACTCTAAGTTGATTAATTGAAATCTCTTTCTAATTAAAACCCCTATTGTCACATTAACTTGATCTATGGATTCCTCTATTAGATTTAACTCTAATCCGGTAGATTTATGTCATCCTATTTCTAGGATTGCATGCAACTCCACTCAATTATGCTAGATCTAATCTTAAACAGTGACTTTTACTCTACTGAAATAAGCACATTAAGCATGAATTAATATCCTAAAAATATTAAAACACGAAATAAGTATACATAATTGAGAACAAGAATCAAGTATTTATCATGTAATTCAGAAATCAAATAATAAGATTCATATAGGTTTCATCTTCCCTAGGTATCTAGGAAATTTAGTTCATAATCTAGAATAACATCATCTCAAATTTAGGAAAACAACAAGACATAAAGAAACCCAATAAAACTTCTAAAGAAATTGGATAGAGATCTTCAATCTTGAAGGAGATCCGCTTCTAAAATGAATCTGATGGCGTTCTTCGAGCCTTGTCTTCACTCTTTTCTATGTGTCCCTTTATGTCATCTTCTAGTGTGTATTTATAGACTTTAGAATACTCAGAAAGCCTAAAAATTTAGTTTTTCCGCGTGTTTGGAAAATAAGAATCGATATCGATACAGGCTGGCACATGGGTGACTGGATCACACGGACGTGTGGCTAGCCCGTGTGGAAAATGCTCAGGCCGTGTGGATCTTGAAAACAGATCTTTTTGTATGTTTTTGGCCTATTTTTCGCTCCTGTCACTTCCCTATGCTCACCGAAGCATAAAATTATGAATTTAAAGGATTAGGAGCATCAGATTCACTAATGTACATAATAAATCATCCAAAAATACATCAAGAATGAGATTAAAAACATGTTACTTTTATAGCTTATCAATACATTAAAATTTTAATAATTATAATGATAAAAGATATAATAAAATAGTAAAATCATTAAAAATGATCATTATCTTTATTTCTCTATTTGAAAATCGAAATCTTCAAGGAAATGATCCTTCAAGCTTTGGTCTTCTCTCTTATGCTTGCATGGTATGATTTTCAAACCCGTTTCTTATAATTTTTACGTTTTTGAGATCGTTGCAACTAGGTCCAACTAACTCATTGCTTTGATTTTGAAACTGTTAACGATTTTGGATTTTTCCATTGATGACTCTCATTTATTCTTGATATTAAATAATGAATTTGTAGTCTCGGTTGTTGATTAAGATTATTTTATAAAGTGATTTTTGTTAGTTTTTAGTTAAATGATTAAATTGATAAAATATTAAGGTTTACATAGAAATCTTATGAATTGTGAATAATTAGGGACTATACTAGTTTAGAAACAAATTCATATAAATGGACTAAATTGTGATAAATGTACAAGTTCAGGGAAAATATGTTAATAATGAAAACTTAAGGGTCATAGGCATAGAAATAGTTTGATAACGTATGTGAATTTAATTACTATATAGTTCAAGAACTGAGTTAAAAAGAAAATAACTGAGGAAAAGGAAAAATTACGGAGTAATCCGTGTGAAGAAACTAGTAGCGGATTTTAGGTAAGTTTAGAGTATAAATGAATTAATTTGTATTACATTTAAATTGATGTTGTTATGAATTAGTTAAATATTTTATTTTGAAATGTGAATTTTGTATTGATTACTAATAAGTACGAATGGATTTTGTATTTGTTGAGAAATGGATGTAATCATAATAATGAAATCTTAGAATGAAAACCCTGGATTCGTAGAATAGGTGTGAATATTATGAAAGTACCTCTAATATGTTATTTTGATCAATTTGGTTAATTTCCCATTTGAACGTAGTAAACAACTAGGATACGATTGGGATGTTAATAGGGTTAGTATATATGCTTGCACAGGATTGCACTTCGGTGCTTCTATTCAGACTTTAGCACCTCTATTTGCACTTCAGTGTCTCTATTTACACTACGATGCCTCTGATTGCACAATTGTGCTTCTATTTGCACTTCGGTACCTTGTTACGTAAATGCCTTTGGTATGTGTAGTTACTCGAGTATCCGAGTCAAGTTACTATAGTTTATTGGGATAAGTGTTTATTGATTTATAGTTTAATTACTTACTTAATACTATTTCATATTTATGACGTTATTAAGTTATGAATGTTGGAATGAAATTCTTATATATATATATATATATATATATATATATGTGGATGGTTACATTGAGATAACTTGATTGATGGAATTGATTGATTATTGGAAAGGTGTTGTTATGTTATATATGAATAAATACTAATAAGTTGTAAACTTGTATTTGGTTATTAGAAGATAGAAATTAGCTTCTTGTTTATTTAACTTGGTTAAGGTAAGTTTAAATGATGTTTAAACTATGAACTTATTAAGCTTCTTAAGCTTACTTGTTCGTTTGAGGTTATTTTGTAGTTACCATTTTGCGAATTGATCGGACGAATCGATTTAGAGCTCACACTATCCAGCCATCTCGGTAGCTTTTGTTTTTCATTTTGGGATGTGGTATGTATATAGGTGTTTTGTTGTTGATATGTAAATTGTAATGTTATTTTGGTATATCTAGTAATGTGCTTGGTTTTGGAAGTGTACTTGTATTGGTTATAAACAAGTTAATCCCAGATGGTACATATATTTGATAGAGATGTTTTGAAATGGTTGCTTGTTGAGTATGCCCATATTTTGGTCAATTAGATTGGTGGTTTTAGGCATGAATGGTTGACTAGTGACAAAGCTTATTCCCTAACTGTAACCTTGTTCTTGAATTGAACGAGTGTGTGAATAGAGGTTCCTTTTAATGGCATCTTGGTTAGACATAGGATGCAAGAATATTTTGCATGTATTTGGTTATTTGAATGTGCTTTTAACTATGTAAAATAGGTTAGTTATGGTATGTATTGTTGTACAAGAAATGATGCTTGAATTGGCTTGATGTAGGGGTTAAAAATAGAGCACACGGCTTGGGACACAGGCTGCCACATCGTGTGTGCCACACATGGTCACCCCACATGGTCGTGTGTATTTATTGTTTTAAGTGTAGGTTTTTGATAAACCATAATTTATACATGTTTTTATCCCATGCTTAGCACATTTATGGATGATTTCTCCTTAGATTTGGTGAATTCGATGCTCCTAATTCTTTAATTTCATGTTTTAAACTTAAGTGAGCATAAGAGAGTAAAAAGAGCGAGAAACGGGCCGAAAATAGAGAAAATGGACCCACATGGGAAATCAACACGGCCTGGGCTTCCTCACACGGACGTGTCCCACAGTCGTGTCCCTTTGGCAGGATCAAAGTACGACTTACATGGGTAGACTACATGCTCGTCCTTATTCAATAGCCTTGACCACGGGCTGGAGTAATCGCACACGAGCGTGCCACACGGGCGTGTCCCTACCGGGCCTAAGTATAACTCTATTCCAAAAAGGCCAATTTTGAGGGCTCTTAGGCATTTTAAAGCCTATTTAAACACCTGATGAGGCACTTAGGAAGGGGACACGGAGTAGGAAGCAGGGAATTACTCAAGGAAAGCTGATTGATCCATCTCAAAAGCCGGATTCATCATCAAGACTGAAGATCTCCCTTCAAGTTCCTTCAGGAGTTTTGGGTTTTCTTATGTTCTGTTATCTTTATGCTTTTGAGATGTTATCTCAAAAGTATGAACTAAACTCCCTAAATACCTAAGGGGAATGAAACCTAAGATGGATCTTGTTATTATTATATGAATTGTATGATAAATATTTGACTTATTCTTAATTATATGTTCTTAATTCTTGTTTTAATATTCCAGGATATTGATTCGAGTTAATGTTCTTATTCAGAGGAGGAATAGACCCTGTCTAAGAGTAAATTTGTCATAATTAAGCGGATTTGATAGCACGCCTAGAAATAGGGTGATAAGATTTTGCCAGATTAGGGTGAAACCTAATAAGGGGATCCGTAGATCGAGTTAATGCAACACTAGGGCGTTAATTAGAAAGAGATTTCAATTAATCAACCTAGGGTTAGCCATTATTAGTCTCGAGAGAGATAATAATATAACTTAGGTATTTCTACAGATCAAGTCAAATGAATAAATCGTCTGATTCAGAGTCAAATAACAAGTGAAGTCTAGGTGGATTTTTCCTTAGGTATTGTCTTAATCAATCGAATTTTCCCAAAAGCTTTTCCCCAATTTCTCTCCGTGTACTCTTATTTTAGTTAGTTTAGATAGCCAAATCCCTTAATTTTTAGGCTAGATAATAAAAAGAAGGTAATTACTAGTACTCTTGGTTCCTTTGGGTTCGACAATCCAGTCTCGATAGGTACACTTGCCTTCATCGTGATAATAGTTAGATTCAAGAACGATTAATTATAAATATTTAAAACCTGTCGCGAATATCACATATCAAGTTTTTGGTGCCGTTGCCAGGGAACTAGGATATTAGGAACACTCAATTTTTATTACTTTAGCCATTCTACTTTATTTGCAATTTAAATTTTTATTTTATTTTCTAATTCTTCATTTATTCTCTTCTGACAGGTTTTTATAGTGTATGACTAGAAGAAACCCATCGGGACAATTACTGTTTGATAGTGAGATAGATCACACAATTTGCAGAAACCAAATAGAAATAAGGCAAAGCTTACAATACACAGAGGAAGAGCAAGAAGACGATACTTCAACCACAATTGAGGAGATGGCTGAAAACCAAGAAAATCTGCTACCTCCTGTGATTGCTGCTAATTAGAATCCTGCTCCACGCACTATGTATTATTATGCTAAACCTTCTTTAACAGAAACTGAATCAAGCATAGTTAGACCTACTGTAGCTACAAATACTTTTAAACTGAAACCTAACACAATTCAAATGATACAGCAATTTGTTCAGTTTGATGGTTTACAGGACGAAGATCCCAACGCTTATTTGACAAACTTTTTGGAACTATGTGATACATTTAAAATAAATGGCATTTTTGATGATGCCATTCACCTTTGGTTTTTTTCCTTTTCGTTGAGGAATAAGGCAAACAGTGGTTGAATTCGTTACCCCGAGGGTCAATTACTACTTGGGAACAAATGACTGAAAATTTTTTACTAAAATATTTTTCGCCAACTAAAAAAGCTAAATTACATAATGATATCTCTTTTTTTGTGCAGATGGATTTAGAAACACTCTACGATGCCTCAGAGAGATACAAGGACCTCTTGAGAAGATGCCCTTACCATGGGTTACCACTCTGGCTATAGGTTCAAACATTTCATAATGGCCTGAATCCTTCAAATCAACAGATGATCGACGTAGCCGCTGGCGGAACGATCAATAATAAGACACCTGAAGATGCTTATGAATTTATAGAAGAGATGTCACTGAATAATTATTAGTGGAAAGTCATGAGGACAAAGCCAACGAAAATAGCTGGCGTTTATAACGTCGATTCGGTCACCATACTCTCTAATCAGGTAGAACTCTTGAATAAGAAAATTGACGGTTTTCTTAGTTCTTTATAGGTTCACCCAGTAATGCAGTGCGAATCAAGTAGAGGTGGATCGAGCAATCCAGATTACCCACCCTATGGCCACAACATAGAGAATGAGTAGTTAAATTACATGGGTAATAATCCTCGATCTCAAAATAATCCTTATAATAATACTTACAATGCAGGTTGGAGAAACTACCCAAATTTCTCATGGGGAGGCCAAGGAAATCAGCGACCACCACCACCTCCAGGCTTCCAACAACCACCCTACCAACAAAAGAAAAAACCAAACCTTGAAGAGATGCTAACAAAATTCATCTCAGTGTCAGAAACTCGTTTTTAGAATACCGAGACAGCACTTAAAAATCAACAAGCATCGATCCAAGGGCTCGAAACTCAGATAGGTCAAGTCACTAAATTGATATCTGAATGACCAAAAGGTCGCCTGCCAAGTAACACTGAACCCAACCCAAAAGAGCATGTGAAAGAAGTTACACTAAGGAGTGGGAAAGTGTTAGCTGAATCTGAAAAGAAGCCACCACAAAAAGTTGACAGAAAGGAGGTCGAACCCAAAAACAATGACAATCTAATGCCAAAAGAATATAAACCACCAATCCCATACCCAGTAAACTTAAAGAAAGACCGCATGGATGCACAATTCGGTAAATTTCTTGAACTTTTTAAACAACTGCATATTAACTTACATTTTGTTGAAGCTATATCGTAGATGCCTACATATGCAAAATTTTTAAAGGAGCTTCTAACAAGCAAAAGGAAGTTTGAAGACATATCTACAGTGGAACTTAATGAGGAATGCTCAGCCATACTCCACAATAAACTGTCAACCAAACTGAAAGATCCACGAAGTTTTACTATTCCCTGCTTAATTAGTACTTTGAATGTTGATAAAGCACTAGCTGATTTAGGTGCCAGCATTAATTTGATGCCATATAAAATGTTTAAATAACTTGGTCTAGGGGAACCTAAACCCACTAGGATGAGTATTCAATTAGTTGATAGATCTGTTAAATATCCTAAACCCACAATAAATTTATATTCCTTTTTGATTTCGTTGTGCTTGACATGGATGAAGATGTTGAGGTGCCTTTAATCATAGGTCGGCCATTTTTAGCCACTGCTAGGGCTGTAATTGATGTGGGTGATGGTAAATTGGTACTTAGAGTAGGTGACGAAGAGATTATTTTTACAATTTATGATGCCATGAGATTTTCTAGAGAATAGGATGACTCATGTTATTTTATCGACTCCATTGATTATGCTACTCAAGATTCTTTTCAGGAAATCATACACAAGGACACGATGGAATACTGTCTTGCCCAAGGAGATGGGATGGATGATGATTTTGAAATAGAAATCGAACTAAACTCTAATGAAACCTCCCCAAAACTAGCAGAATATGAGGGAATTAAGGTAAAAGATGAACTTAAGTAAAAACCCTCTATTGACGAACCTCTAAAACTGGAACTTAAATAATTGCCAACTCATTTGGAATATGCATTCCTTGGAAATAAATTCACATTACCGATAATTATTTCATCCAACTTGCAACCCAAGGAGAAAGAAGAATTACTCTAAGTATTAAGAGAGCATAAAAGGGCCATAGCTTGGAAAATTTCTGACATTAAAAGGACCAGCCCTTCTTTTTGCACCCACCAAATTTAATGGAAGATGAATATAAACCATGCATCAAGCCCAAAGACGACTGAATCCCAACATGAAGGAAGTTGTTAAAGCTGAGGTAATTAAACTCCTAGATGCTGGAATTATTTATCTTATTTCTGACAGTTCGTGTTAGTGTAGGTTGTTCCTAAGAGAGGAGGCATGACTCTTGTAGTCAATGAGAAGAATGAATTAATCCCAACAAGGACATCATAGGTTGGAGAGTGTGCATTGATTATAGGAAGCTAAATGATGCCATGAGAAAAGACCACTTTCCCCTTCCATTCATTGAGCAAATGTTGGAAAGATTGTCAAGACACATGTACTACTGCTTTTTAGACGAACTATCTGGCTATTTCCAAATCCCAATAGCTCCTGAAGATCAAGAAAAGATGAAATTTACATGTCCATACAGTATGTTTGCTTATCGTAGAATACCTTTCGGTTTATATAATGCTCCTGCTACTTTTCAGCGCTGCATGATGGACATTTTTTACGAACTCGCAGAAGACGTCATGGAGGTATTTATGGATTATTTTTTAGTTTTCGATAACTCTTTCCATCTTTGCATAAAAAATTTAAAACGGGTGTTAATAAGATGTGAGGAAACAAACCTTGTGCTTAACTGGGAAAATTGTCACTTTATGGTTCAAGAAGGTATTGTGTTAGGACATAAGATTTCTAGTACAGGGATTGAGGTTGATAAATCTAAAATTGAAACCATTGAAAAACTACCTCCCCCTAATTCGGTTAAGGCTATTAGAAGCTTCTTAGGACATACTGGATTTTATAGAATATTTATTAAAGACTTTTCTAAAATAGCTAAGACTTTGACTAAACTACTAGGAAAATATGTGCCTTTTAATTTCGATCAAGAGTGTTTAGAAGCATTTAATACTTTAAAGGATAAACTGACTAAAGCTCCAATTATAATTGCACCTGATTGGAATTCACCTTTTGAACTAATATGCGATGCGAAGGATTTTGCAGTAGGTACAGTTTTGGGACAACGAAGAGATAAACATTTTCAACCTATCTATTATGCTAGCAGGACTTTCACAGCCGCACAAGAAAACTACATCACCACAGAGAAAGAGCTGCTAGCTGTGGTTTTTGCAATCGATAAATTTAGGCCATATTTAATATTGTCTAAAGTTGTCGTTTATACTGATCATTACGCTTTTCGCCACCTTTTGACTAAAACTGATGCAAAACCTCGACTCATTCGATGGATCTTATTATTGCAGGAATTTGACTTGGAGATTAAGGATAATAAAGGAGCTGAAAATCTTGGGGCTGACCATCTCTCCAGGCTTGAAAACTCAAGTACCAAAGAACCAGATGACATTGAAATAAATGATTCATTCCCTGAAGAACAATTTTTTTTCTATATCTGATTCTAAGGTACCTTGGTTTGCAGATATTGCAAATTTCTTAGCCGCTAACATTATCCCAAAAGGGTTGAGACATCAGCAAAAGAAGCGATTCTTCACTGATGTGAAAAACTACTTCTGGGAAGACCCTTTTCTTTTCCGTAAATATGCTGATCAAATCATTAGGAGATGCGTTACAAGGACAGAAGCATTGAAACTTTTGGAACATTGCCATTCAAGACCAACTGGAGGACATTACGGTGGAAATAAGACTGCACAGAAAGTCCTCGAATCAGGTTTTTATTGGCCACTGTATTCAAAGACACCAACAGGTATGTTACTTCTTGTGACAAATGTCAAAGGACAGGTAATATATCCAAACGTGATGAAATGCCTCAGACAGGTAATATATCCAAACATGATGAAATGCCTCAGACATATATGCTCTCATGTGAAATATTTGACGTTTGGGGTATCAACTTCATGGGTCCATTCCCTAGTTTATTCGGGAATAAATACATCTTAGTAGCTGTTGGTTATATGTCCAAATGGGTTGAAGCCCAAGCTTTACCTACTGATGATGCTAGAGGTAGTAGTACGATTCCTTAAGAAACTTTTCTCTCGATTTGGTACACCTAGAGCAATTATCCATGATAGGGGTACTCATTTTTGTACTGCCCAATTTGACAAGACCCTCAAGAAATACGGAGTTCATCACAGAACAACTACCCCTTATCACCCTCAAACTAGTGGCCAAGTCGAAGTAGCGAATCGGGAGCTTAAATGTATCCTAGAAAAGACAGTAGAATTAAACAAGAAGGATTGGGCGATGAAAGTAGATGATGCTTTATGGGCTTATAGAACTGCTTTTAAGACTCCTATAGGAACATTACCTTACAGACTTGTGTATGGGAAAAGTTGTCACCTACCGTTTGAGTTGGAACACAAGGCATTCTGGGCTATAAAATTTCTAAACCTTGACCCCAAACTTGCAGGTGAAAATAGGTTGATGTAGTTGAACGAGTTAGATGAGTGGTGAGCCAATGCATATGAAAATTCGCGCTTATATAAGGAAGCGACAAAGCGCTGCCACGACGCCCGTTTGAAGCAACGAAGGTAATTTGAAGTTAGATATCTTGTCCTATTATATAACTCAAGGTTCAAATTGTTTCCTGAAGCTTAAATCACGATGGTCAGGTCCTTTCGTAGTTCAAACTGTGTTTCCATATGGCACAGTAGAGGTAAGTCATCCATCACAAGGCACTTTTAAGGTAAATGGACATCGTCTCAACATGTATAATGATGAGAATTTCAAAAATGATAAAGAGGAGCTACGACTCCACGAAATTACCTAAATATACCCACAAGGTAGAGTCGAGCTTAGACTATAAACAAGCGCTTCTCGGGAGGCACCCCGAGCATTAACGGTGTTAACTTCTTTAAATTTTAGTCTTTAACATTTAATTCACTAACTGAGTCACTGAATACAGGATTTTTAGAACCACACGGCCAGGCACAAGGGTGTACCGTAGGCTGTGCACATACTACGGGATGCAACACTGCTTTGCGATACGACCGTGTGAAAATAGAGCAAAAACATTTCCCAAACACGGGATCTGGTAAAGCTGCCACGGTCATGCGACATAGCCGTGGGCAATCCTGCCAAATTAACACGGGTGAGCGACACGACCGTGCCCACCGACCATGGTCGAGCTTGTCAAAATAACACGAGCGTGTGCCTGCATGCACGGGCGTGGGAGAAGCGAACGAAGATTGACACGGCCGCGTAACATGGTCGTGTACACCAATGCGCCTAATTTCGAAAACCACAAAACGCACGGGCTGAAATGAAGGCACACGGGCGTGCCTCACGGTCGTGTGCCCCAATTTATCTATAAACACCTATTATTTATTTTATTTTTATCTTTATATTTTGAAATTACTTTTTATTTCCTTTTAATACTATTTTATCTTGAGTTTTTATAATTTTTAGTTTCGACTATTTCATTACGAGTAATTATGCTTCCTTATATTTAATAAAAAGTTCTTGATTCTATCACAGTTATAAAAAGCTCCAAAGCTCATATCGCATAGGAACTAAAAACTCCACTGGAAAAGGACTTATGGACTAATGAACCTCTACCACCACCGGAGTATCCTCCTCCACTCTCATCATTTGCCTTAGTCGATTATTCTCCACAACTCCAAATCAAGGAGTCCATTCATTATTCAGGAAGTTTCACTTCTCTCCCTATCTTATGATTATTTATCTATATTTTTCAATATATCTATCTTTGTACATTGAGGGCAATGTACATCTTAAGTGTGGGGGGTCTTTCATATCATCATTAGAAATCCCTGAATTTTGTCTTATTCTCACGTGAAACATTCATATCACTATTAGAATGAAACATTGATATACATTGATTGTTTAAACTTTAAGACATTAGGGAATCAAGCATGATAAGTTGATTTTTGAAGAATTATAAACTTTAGGTTGTTTCCCTAAGTTTGAGTATTATCGTGAGTTGAAATTCACAAGTTTAAACATCAAAAAGCCATAATTTTTGTGAGATCTTGAGCCTTTAGAGCATCTATTATTTCTTTCATGCTCACTTTTATTGTTGCTTTGAGTGTGTTAATATTGATTTGTTATTCTAGAACTTGCTTGATTATGCATGTCAAGACCACACCATTTGATTTGATATGTCAAGATGATAAAGGCACTTAGGTTTAACCCACTCACTCCACAAAAGCCTACCTTCATAATTGACCCTTAGTGAACCCCTTTGAGCCTAACAAGCCATTAATTGATTTACCCTCAATATTAACTCATAACCCATTGTTGAAATCCCCTAATTTGATCCCTATTTTTGTCGAGATTTGATTTGAATTAATTGCTTAGCTATGTTTTATTCGTAGTTGAAACAATTAAGTTCTATGTTATTTGACTTGTTCTAAAATATATATATAAATATACTTCAACACATATTAATAGTAATTTGTCGTTTCTGAGCTTGAGTGTTAATTTCATATTCTGAGAAGAAGCTCACTTGTACTCAACTGATGACTAGTTATTTTTCTAGCTAGGTAATTTTTCAATTTAATCTCGATCCTAACCTTTTCCTTCAGCTTGTGACCACACCCCCTAACCAAAGCCACGTTACAACCCTTTAAAGACCTTTTTGATTTGTGTATCACCTCAACATATAGTGGTGGAGATTTGATTTTCAAGCAAGCCTATGGTAATAACTTTTGTGAAGATGTTAAACTTTTGTGAGCGATTTGAGTGGATCTTTAGTGAGGATGTTAAACTCTTTGATATTTTGATCAAAGGTAATCACTTGGATAATGGGAGACACCTATGTTTTCGTAATAAAATACTCAACTTGGAATGTTTGAAACTTTGATGTACTTTTAGTTGAATTTTCAATGTATGCATACTTTTGGATTATTTTGAGATATTATTGATAGAGATTATAAATTGAGAAGAACTTATTTTGATTGTGAGCTGAGGATTTTGCTTGAGGACAAGCAAACGCTTAAGTGTGGGGGTATTTGATAAACCATAATTTCTACATGTTTTTATCCCATGCTTAGCACATTTATGGATGATTTCACCTTAGATTTGGTGAATTCGATGCTCCTAATTCTTTAATTTCATATTTTATACTTAGGTGAGTATAGGAGAGTAAAAAGAACAAGAAACGGGCCGAAAACAGAGAAAATGGACCTACATGGAAAATCAACACATCCTAGGCTTACTCACACGGGTGTGTCCCACAGCCATGTCCTTTTGGCAAGATCGAAGCATCACTTACACAGGTAGACTACACGCCCGTGCCTATTCAACAGCCTTGACCACGGGCTGGAGTAATCGCACACGGACGTGTCACAGGGGCGTGTCCCTACCGGGCCCAAGTATAACCCTATTCGGTAAAAGCCAATTTTGAGGGCTCTTAGGCATTCTAAATCCTATTTAAACACCTAAGGAGGCACTTAGGAAGGGGACGCGGAGTAGGAAGTAGGGAATTACTCAAGGAAAGCCGATTGATCCATCTCAGAAGCCGATTCATCATCAAGACTGAAGATCTCCCTTCAAGTTCCTTTAGGAGTTTTGGGTTTTCTTATGTTTTGTTATCTTTATGCTTTTGAGATGTTTTCTTTCATAAGTATGAACTAAACTCCCTAAATACCTAAGGGGAATGAAACCTAAGACGAATCTTGTTATTAATATCTGAATTGTATGATAAATATTTGACTTGTTCTTAATTATGTATTCTTAATTCTTGTTTTAATATTCCAGGATATTGATTCGAGTTAATGATCTTATTCAGAGGAGGAATAGACCCTGTCTAAGAGTAAATTTTTCATAATTAAGCGGAGTTGATTGTACGCCTAGAGATAGGGTGATAAGATTTTGTCGAATTAGGCTGAAACCTAATAAGGGGATCCATAGATTGAGTTAATGCAACACTAGGGTGTTAATTATAAAGAGATTTCAATTAATCAACTTAGGGTTAGCCATTATTAGTCTCGAGAGAGATAATAATATAACTTAGGGATTTCCACGGATCAAGTCAAATGAATAAATCGTCTGATTCAGAGTCAAATAACAAGTGAAGTCTAGGTGGATTTTTCCTTAGGTATTGTCTTAATCAATCGAATTTTCCCAAAAGCTTTTCCCCAATTTCTCTCTGTGCACTCTTAGTTTAGTTTGTTTAGATAACCAAATCCCTTAATTTTTAAGCTAGATAATAAAAAAAAAGGTAATTACTAGTACTCTTGGTTCCTTTGGGTTCGACAATCCGGTCTTGCTAAAGCTATACTACTGTTCGATAGGTACACTTGCCTTCATCGTGATAATAGTTAGTTTGAAGAACGATTAATTATAAATATTTAAAACCTGTCGCGATATGATGTATCAATTTCACACGGCCTGTAATAGCCTGATTTTGGGTCTAGTCAAAACAGTGGTTTTGGGACCAGAAATCTGACGTAGAAAATTTTATTTTTATGGTCTAAAATTTTATGGAATGATTTCGTGAAAATTTCGTTCAAAAATTTTGACGTTTGGGCACTTAATTTGTTCAAAAGAACTAAATTGTAAAAAATGCAAAAGTTGAGTTATACATGCTAGAGGTGTCTAATTACTATGAAATTTTAAATTGGAGGTTCTTAAATGATAATTAGACCATTGGTTAAGTTGTTGGACAAAAATAGACATGGTTAGCTATGATTTTAAAATTTTTCATTAAGGGAATTTTAGTAATTTGGTAATTAAATGAATTAAAAAGCCAAATTAAAAGCCAATTTTTGTCCGTCTTTCTCCCATAGCCAAAATTCACAAGGGAAACCATGGCCAAAATTTTTCATTAATGATTTTTATGTTTGGGCTGGTATGAGTACAATAAAGATTTGGCTAGGCTTGGGTAATGAATAAATTTGATGAAAATTATTTTACGAGCCTAGGGACTAAATTGTAAAAATGTGAAACTTTAGGGGGCAAAAATGTAATTTTTGTCATAATGTGATTTTGCGCTGATTTGAATAGTATAATTATTAAATAAGTTAAATGTGATATTATAGATCAAGAAAAATAAGGTTCAGAATTAGGACGAGAGAAAAAAAAGTATTTGACGGTTAGGCCCTTTTCGCCATTTTTATGCCAAGGTAAGTTCATCTGTCTAATAGGCATTAAATTATATATGTATATATGTTTGATTGATATAATTGTGGTAAATGCTATATTATTGAAATGAAATATGAATGCTATTGAGTACGATACTACGGAAATGATTGACAGCGATTCGATACAGCGAAAGTCCCGGTTGAACCTTAGGAATAGATAGGATACAAATGTCATGACATTAGGGTTACTAATACTATGTTTAAGACCATATCTGTGATATGGCATCGATATGAGACTTTGTGTAAGACCATAGCTGGGCTATTGGCATCGATATGAGATTACATGTAAGACTATATATGGAATATGGCATTGGTACGGTATTGAGTGTACAAGATTCCCGAGTATCCTTTAGTATTCTAAGTGTTTCAACGGGAAATTCAATAGGTATGTTAAAGAAGAGAAAGAGCATGTAAGTATTACGAATTTGTACAGGTAGGTACATAAGTTTACAAGCATTGATTTCTTGATATCATGAGTTCATGATTTTTATGAGCATGTTTTGGAAAGCTTGTGATTATTGGCCTATACTTGTGATATACGAAATACATGGTAAATTCAGTTGGCAATTGTGTAATTGGCTTTTGGACCAAAAATTGAGTTATGATAAAGCATGTTATATTTACACAAACTGTGATTTATCTGATATGAGAAAAAGGAAAGATTAGTATAATTGCCTATTAAAATGATTATGGAAGTATGAGAAGATATGAACTTGGAAAAATTGAAAAATTTTAAAATATATGCTTGAAATGTGAATACTCATATTTAATTTTCATGTTTACTATGAGGTTTGAAATGGCATGTTAAGTGCTGTGATATGTTACGAAAGAGAGATTACGGTTGTTAGGCTAATGCCAAAATATGTTAAATTATGCTTATGAGTTAATAGAGTAAACATTGTGACTGAATAAAATTATAAATGTTAAATTTATAGCTATTAGTATTATCTTGTGTTTAAATTGTTCGACTTGATAAAAGGTTAATAAGATTTGCTTATTATTCCCATACAGGCTTACTAAGCTATATAGCTTACTACCCCTTTCCTTTCCTATGTTTTATAGTGTCGTGAAGCTAGCTTGACTTGGAGATCGCTGGAGGTCTTATCACACTATCAAGCTATCATTTTGGGTATTGATAAATTCAAGTATTTGGAGTTTATGGCATGTATATGGACTTGTTCATTTTGTTATATGTGTCATATGATTTTAGCCAATGTAATGGCTTGTAAACATCAAAGGCTTGTTTTGCTATTTGGTCATGTATCTTATATTGGCAACATGGTTATAAGCCTAAGTATATTCATATATGTTTCAATGTCTATGGTGATATGATCATGGTATGCTTGGTGAATGTGAAATATTTGGAAATGTGGTTTATGGCATTGTGACCTATTGATGAGATGAGGAATTTGAGTATAATTTGGTAACTAGATAGTAGTTAAATGAAGCCTAATGAAGGTGAAATTGACATGAATGATTTATGGCATGATAAATGTTGTGTGTATGATAAATGCTGATATGGTATTGGTATGTGATGTTCATCATTTTGCATGGTTTGGTTGATCTTACATGCTTGAATTTGTGTCATGAGATGTTGTGTAGATGTGTGCAAGTGAGGGTGGCAAAATGGCTTGGTAAATATCCTTGTTCTTGTCCACACGAGTAGACACACAGGCGTGTGTTTAGGCCATGTGTGACACACGGTCAGACCAATGGGCGTGTGATCCGGCTATGTGCTCCCTGCACCTAAATTGTTGCAAAACAAAATGCTCAGTATCGAGAAAACGGCCATAAGACACGGTTGTGCGTCTCAGCCTTGTGAAGGACATGACCTTGGGACACGGGCGTGTGTCTTTGCCGTGTGACTTCAATTTGTTCTTGCGTGACAAACAGAGAGTTACACGGGTTAGGGACACGGGCGTGTCCCAAGCCACAAGGGCGTGTGGCTCTTAAAACATGAAAAATTTTCTAAGTGTTGTGAAATTTTCCAAAGTTCTCGGTTTAGTCCCAAACCACTTCCAATGTATGTTTTGGGCCTCGTAGTTCTGTTTTAGGGACAATATGAATGTAAATGAAAAGCTTTAAATTTGGATGGAAATTTACGTCTCAATTTTGTATGATTGCTTGTGTATAAGTCCGGTAATGCCTCGTACCCTAGTCCGGCATCGAATACGAGTAAGGGGTGTTACACGGCCTGCGACGCAACCGTGTGACTCAAGTCAGCTTATGGTATTGCCTGTGACATGACTGTGTAGCCCTATTTCGAATACCGACATGGGCGGGCACACAGGCTGGGACACAGCCATGTGTTTAGACTTCGAATGTTCACACGATCTGACCCCTGTTTTCAAAATTTTCAAGTTTTTCTAGAATTTTTTTATTTGTTTTGATTTGATCCCAGATTGTTCCTAAGCTGTTGTTAGGGCCCTATAGGCTTGATTTAAAGCCCATAAGTTTATTTTTTATATGACTATATTCAATTGTTATAAGTTAGCATTTAATTTGTCTAATTGTTTTTGTTATGAAATAAATTGTTCTGTTTTGATCAGTAAAACTTTGTAACCCTAATCTGGCAACGGAGACATGATAAGGGTGTTACATAGAGTTTCTTTGAGTAGTTCTTGGTGGTTCTTAATGAAAAATATTTATATGTGATCCTTAGTTAACTCCTCATTCATTTGTCCATACACATGGCATTATCAGTACTTCACTCCCATTACTGATTCCATTTGGATTAAACTTCTATACCTTATCGGCCTCTTGCCTACCGATTTAGCAAACCTATCCCATTTTTATTACTTTTTCCTTTTTCGGTAGATTCTCAACCCTGCTGGCTAGCTATCGCTAATCAACTCTTGCATTTTTCATCATTTGCATGATCTTTCCACATTTATCGCCCTAGCAGTTACCCTATTTTTATTGTCTCGATGGGTTATCCCATGTTTACTGTCTCGGTGAACTCCATATACTGCCATAGCTGAGTTATGATCTTATATGTCATACCCCATGTTTAATGTCCTGATGGACTCTATATGTTTCCATAACTGAGCTATGGTCTTATAGGTTTTTACCCCATGTTTAATGTCTTAGCGGAATCCATTTGTTGCTGTAGTCGAGCTATGGTCTTACACCAAGCTATGTTTCCAAAATGACTTGAAAAAATGGTTTGTTTTTTCTGTTGCATTAGTTTAACATCGAGTTTTTACAAAGAACAGCAGCAAGCAAACAGTTTTTTTTCTAAAACATCACTATCCACAATAAAATGAATATTAAGTACAGTTGACCTAATAAATGAATGTTTTAAACTAACACAAAAATACTGTAAAACCCCTTACCCGTATCCGATGCCAGGAGAGGGTTCGAGGCGTTACCAGACTTAAACAATCACAACATATAAAACCGGGCCACAAAAGTTTTTCCCAAAAATAAAACATCTCAAACACATGCATATCATCCCTTATACTGAAGCCTATAACATTGGAAACACAAAAATTTATATACTTTTTCATGCCCATTTTTACTTAAATTCATGCAAATCTGGTTAAATTCTTGTCAAAAAATAATTAAATATTATAAAATAATTAAAATGTGTTAAAAATATACACATGGTGAATTTAGTTAATTTTATACTTAATTTTGATTACTTTTGACTATTTTTGACAGATTAGCGTAAAGGGCGAAAATTGGCTCAACTGACACTGCTGAAAGCACAAAATCGAGAAGCAATTTGAAGTTTCGAGGCACATTAATTTCCAGCCTAAGACGGTCCTGAAATGTGTATTAATTAATAATTTAATTAATTTTAATTTATTACCCATTTAATTTGGGTTAAATAAATTATTTTTAATTAATTATGGAGAAAGGGTCCAGTTGAACCGCACTAGTCGAACCATATTGAGTGAACCGAACCAGCCACTAATTGGGCAGCCCAGAATCATCCATATGCTGACCCAAATCAGTATTTTAGCTGATTAAATGTGCTTGCAAAAAGGGCCTTGAAGAACTTTCGAAATGCATTCAAACCCCTCCTTTAATTGTGGCATTATGAAATTGCCCCAAGCCTAAAATAGCAAAGTTGAAACTCTCAATTTTGCCATGTGTGTGGCCGGCCAAGGGAGGTCTCTTAGGCTGATTCTTTTTGGTATTTTTAGCTGCCATACTCAGCTATAAAAGCCACCCCTTTCTGATCATCCAAGCCATCCCTCATTCTTCCCTCATTCCACAACATTATCTCATTCCCTCTCTCACTTTTCTTTCATTTTTCCATCCCATTTCCCTTATTGTTCAAGTGCTGATTTCTTCTCTTGGGAAAGAGGCTCTCATCAGCCATTTTGGAGCAGCAATTAAATGGTCATAAGCCACCTTGATAGTCAAGGGCAACGAAGAATGAAGAACGGAGCAACTAGTCAAGCCACAGAGAAACACCGGATTTGCTTCTTGTTCTCTATCTCTTTAATTTTTGTTGTTGCTTTGACGAACATGTTTAAGAATATTTACGCTATTGAAATGGTTATTTTAATCAATTTAGCTTAAATTAAGTTTTTCTTGGGTTGATTATATTCTGCCTGCCTGAATTGTTAAAATCATGTTTATGCTATTATAGGCCTCGGTAAGATGCTTGATTAAGTAAAATCATGCCTAAGTTACTCTTGTGTTATGACTGTAAGGTAGCTAATGAATTAATTATTTAAACGGATTGCAATTGTAATTAATTGAAACAGTACTTAAACAGTGCATGTTTATTCTTCTAAGGTAGCTGAAGGTTAAATTAGCAATGTATCTAGTGATATTATTGTCTTGCATAGCTTGCAAGATTATTGTGATTAAACTGTTTCAAGGTAGGGATGCCTTGTTACCTCACATAGTCTTTTATATGCTGATTAGATTTAATTAATTGTTTGAATTGACATAGGGATATGCAAGAGATTAGTTCAGTTCAATGAGTATGTATGTGCAATAACATGTTTCCTTACTAGAATCTATTTAGTCGGTTGAATTGACATAGGGATATGTCAAGAGATGAATGGATTTTTGTATGTAAGTTTGTTCATAAGTTAGTAAATTACCGGGTTGCTGTAAATTTTTTCGTAACAGTGTAAACATGAGTTTAATAATTCTAAGTTAAATAAATATAATTAATCCAACACAAGTATGTTACATTGATTAAATCTTATTTGAAATTGTGCATTAGAACTCCTTTGTTTTATTTTTAATTATTTACTTAGTTTTTTAAATAGTTTTTCACCATCTTTTAAAACCAAATTATTTTTACCTCACCAAAGTGTTTTACAATTAATTTCATAAATAATTCTTTTTACAATCCCTGTAGGTACGATAACTCAACATTTACTTGTCACTTTATTACTTGTTGTGATTGTGTACACTTGCACATATTTCCGTCGTTCCAAGTTTTTGGCACCATTGCCAGGGATTGTTTTAAAAAAAATCATTCTTTTTGAATTTGTTAGTTTTACATTTTGGTTTTTTTTTTAATTTTTAACTTAATTAATTTTTCTTTCATAATTTAAGGTGTTTATGAGTATTGACCAGATTATTGACTTACTTCCTATAAACCCTGAGATAGAACGAACCTTTCGACAACGAAGAAGACAAGCGAATTATCTAATTATTAATTATCGTTATCTTTGCATAGGATTAGAACTTAGAATTTTTATTAATTAAATTGTTTTAAGAATTCTACTCTAATTCCTATTTTTCCCTTTATAAATACCACCCATCTTCTCATTCATCTAACACTCAAAACTGAAAGCACTAAAAGACCAAAGTGCCGAAGCCCCTAGCCACAGCAGCAGCTAGCAGTCGACCAGCATACCCAGCCTCATTGCATGCCGCACGTCCACACTCCAGCAGTTGCTCCTAGGCGCACACTTGCCCATCGAGTGCTGCCTTGCGTGCCTAGCCCTGTTCATTACCTCATGCTGCTTCTGTCCAGCTGCCCAGACCTTCGTCTCGTACCTAAGGCTAGCTCCCGCACGTACCCACGACAGGTCTGCTCAAAGAGGAGCCGCGTGCCACTCGTATTGCTCCAGCCTAGCCTGCACACGTTGCTACCTGCTCCCATTCCCTGCTACGCGCTGCTGCCTAAACACCCGAACGGCACCACCTTTTCATCCATCTTAAGCCACAAACCCTCCAACCCTCCTTATAAATTCCCATCTTTTCCTTCATTTTTATTATTATTTTCTAGAGTTCTTATATTTTTACAAAAAAAAAAAGGTTAAACAAGCCTCGCAAGAGAACTCGTGCTTCTACTCAAATTGATGAAACACAAAACAAATTCCACTATGAAGAAGCCAGAGTGAGATATGAAAGTATCTTCAAAAATCAACAGATGCATCCAGAAAAAGGCTTTACATTAAAGGAAAGCAACTATAGAGACTTTATGGCAAGTATTCGTCAAGTTGCTTAAACATTCAATTAGAAGCTGTTTTGTGAGAAGAGACATAGTGTGGATGAGGAGCTAGTCTGTGAGTTCTATGCAAATTTAACTTCAAGCGAGATGACAGAAGTCCCAGTTTGCAGAATCAAGATTTCATATTTGAACCATGGAGTTCATTATCAAAGAAGGAGCGAAGCGATTCATGCAAGGGCGATAGTGATAGAGCAAAAGATGAGTCAAATTCGTAAAGGTCTGCAAATAAATAAAGGGGGGATCTTGACTTTACTTTATTTTTGTTCTTAGACTATTTTTAGGATTAAGTTTAATTAGGAATCTTTTATTTTTTGTATAATAAAAAAAGAGAGGAAAATCGCTAACAAAATGTGAGCAAGTCACAAAGTATAAAGTGTGGCAATAGATATATACATGTCTAAGATTGGATTTAGAAAAAGCTTGGTACTTAAGCAGTCAAATTGACTCACCTCCTCTTTTCTAAAATCCTACCTGGTTTATAGTATCTGTTCACTTTAAACAATAAGGACATTGTTCATTTTAAGTTAGGGGGACTGAAAAATTGAATTATTTCCACTCAGAATAAAATTTTTCTTTTAATTATGATTAAGATATATTTTGTTAAAAATTTGAATTTTGTTAAGTATACTCAATTTGAGTATAAATAAAGTTCTATTATTTCAATAAATTATTATGTTAGCTTAATAATGACATGAATGTATTTTTAATAAAGCATGAAACTTCGTACCATAAAATTTTTTAGTTCTTTAGGAAAGTTAGGTATGCATGAAATTTAAGTTTTTAGAATTGACTTAGTAGTTTCTTGACACGAAATCTTAGGAAGCATGGAACGTTGGAAATAATTTAGGCAATTATTGTTTGAACTGTTTGAACCTTTCAAGCCCACCATGGTAAAGTTTTATCCTTTGAAACCCAACTTTGAGACTATATGGCCTAATTTTATTTTGGCCCCTGTAATAATTAGCCATTACTTTTTCGCTTAATGATCTTAAAATTGTCCCAAACACTAGACTCAGTAATATTCAAAATGTGCTTCGAAAATAAGTTTGGGGGAGTTGAAAAGAAGTATCAATTGCTCAAGAATGGCAGTACACAAAGTAAGTGCTCGTGTTAGCTATAAAAAAAAAGAGCACATGTATTTGAAAGAGACGTACAAAGGAGCATATGAAAGTCAAGTTGGTGTATCGAAGGTAAAAACTCTGAAGGTTCGATTGACGCGAGTCTAGGGTTTTTAAACCAAAATTTATCCATCTTCCACCTACCCCTAGCCTAGCCACATTACAACCTTGGTAAAGACCTATTGATTCAAAGTCCTAATGCTACCTACATTAGTGGAGAGAAATTGCTACGATCAACATATGAAGACATATGTTAAGCTTAGTGATTGCAGCTTAGTCTTGAATAAAGGAATAAAAATCAAATTGGTAAGGGTTAACATGTCTTTGTTACAAAAGTGTTTAGTCTAAATTTTTCTATTATAATAAGTTGTTGAATTTAATTTGAACGATATGTATATTTAAGTAGCATAACTATCAGATTTCTTGTCTTTGAACATAAGTATTCTAAATTCATAATTTTAGGAAAAATGTTTTTCTAAAGGAATTTTTCAAAAGTCTTTTCGAGAAATTCTTTTCAAAATTTGTGCATTACTCGAGACGAGCAATAAATTAAGTTTGGGGGTGTGGAAACACAAAAATTTATATGCTTTTTCATACCCATTTTTACTTAAATTCATGCAAATCCAGTTAGATTCTTGTCGAAAAATAATTAAATATTATAAAATAATTAAAATGTGTTACAAATATAAACATGGTGAATTTAGTTAATTTTATACTTAATTTTGATTAATTTTGACTATTTTCGACAGATTCGTGCAAAGGGCGAAAATTGACGCGGCTGACACTGTTGAAAGAACAAAATCGAGATGCAATTTGAAGTTTCGAGGCACATTAATTTCCAGCCTAAGACGGTCCAGAAATGTGTATTAATTCATAATTTAATTAATTTTAATTTATTCCCCATTTAATTTGGGTTAAATAAACTATTTTTAATTAATTATGGAGAAAGGGTCCAGTTGAACCGCACTAGTCAAACCATATTGAGTGAACTGAACCAGCCACTAATTGGGCAGCCCAGAACCGTCCATATGTGACCCAAATCAGCATTTTAGTTGATTAAATATGCTTGCAAAAGGGCCTTGAAGAACTTTCAAAATGCATTCAAACCCCTCCTTTAATTGTGGCTTTATGAAATTACGTCAAGCCTAAAATAGCAAAGTTGAAACTCTCAACTTTGCCATGTGTATGGCCAGCCAAGGGAGGTCTATTAGGCTGATTCTTTTTGCTATTTTTATCTCCCATACTCAGCTATAAAATCCACCCCTTGCTGATCATTCAAGCCATCCCTCATTCCACAACATTCTCTCATTCCCTCTCTCACTTTTTCTCTCATTTTTCCATCCCATTTCCCTTATTGTTCAAGTGCCGATTTCTTCTCTTGGGAAAGCGGCTCTCATCAGCCATTTTGGAGTAGAAATTAAATGTTCATAAGCCACCTTGATATCTGAGGGCAACAAAGAATGAAGAACGGAGCAACTAGTTAAGCCACGGAGAAACATCAGATGTGCTTCTTGTTCCCTATCTCTTTAATTTTTGTTGTTGTTTTGACAAAAATGTTTATGAATATTTATGCTATTGAAATAGTTATTCTAATCAATTTAGCTTAAATTAAGTTTGTGTTGGGTTGATTATATTTTGCCTACTTGAATTGTTAAAATCATGTTTATGCTGTTATAGGCCTTGGTAAGATGCTTGATTAAGTAAAATCATGCCTAAGTTATTCTTGCGTTATGACTGTGATGTAGCTAATGAATTAATTATTTAAACGGATTGCAATTGTAATTAATTGACACAGTACTTAATCAGTGCATGTTTATTCTTCTAAGGTAGTTGAAGGTTAAATTAGCAATGTATCTGGTGATATTATTGCCCTTGCATAACTTGCAAGATTATTGTGATTAAACTGTTTCAAGGTAGGGATGCCTTGTTACCTCACATTGTCTTTTATATGCTGATTAGATTTAATTAATCGTTTGAATTGACATAGGGATATGCAAGAGATTAGTTCAGTTTAATGAGTATGTATGTGCAATAACATGTTTGCTTACTAGAATCTGTTTAGTCGGTTGAATTGACATAGGGATATGTTAAGAGATGAATGGATTTTTGTATGTAAGTTTGCTCATAAGTTAGTAAATTATCGGGTTGCTGTGAATTTTTTCGTAAAAGTGTAAACATGAGTTTAATAATTCTAAGTTAAATAAATATAATTAATCCAACACAAGTATGTTACATTGATTAAATCTTATTTGAAATCGTGGATTAGAACTCCTTTGTTTTATTTTTAATTATTTACTTAGTTTTTTAAATAATTTTTCACCATCTTTTAAAACCAAATTATTTTTACCTCACCAAAATGTTTTACAATTAATTTCATAAATAATTCTTTTTACACTCCCTGTAGGTACGATAACTCGACATTTACTTGTCACTTTATTACTTGTTGCGATTGTGTACACTTGCACATATTTCCGTCGTTCCAAGTTTTTGGCACCATTCCTAGGGATTGTTTTAAAAAAAATCATTCTTTTTGAATTTGTTAGTTTTACATTTTGGTTTATTTTTCTATTTAATTTTTAACTTAATTAATTTTTCTTTCATAATTTAAGGTGTTTATGAGTATTGACCAGATTATTAACTTACTTCCTATAGACCCTGAGATAGAACGAACCTTTCGACAGCGAAGAAGACAAGCGAACCAGAGAAGGACTGAAGGAATGAATTTCGAGAATATGAATCAAGGAAATGGAGCAATCCTTGCTCAAAATCCTATCCTTATTGCTGACAAAAGGGATAGAGCCTTAAGACAATATGTTGTGCCAGTATTTAACGATCTTAATCCGGGCATTAGGAGACCCGAAATTGAGGCACAACAATTCGAGCTGAAGCCAGTCATGTTCCAGATGCTTCAGACAGTGGGCCAATTCAGTGGAATGCCTACTAAAGATCTTCATCTTCACCTAAGACTATTTATGGAGGTAAGCGACTCTTTCAAATTAGCTGGAGTTCCCGAAGATGCATTACGATTGAAACTGTTCCCATACTCACTAAGGGACAGAGCTCGAGCCTGGTTGAATTCATTGCCACCAAACTCAATTTCTACATGGCAAGAGTTAGTCGAAAGATTCCTCATGAAGTATTTCCCGCCAAGCAAGAATGCTAAGTTGAGGAACTAGATCACTGCCATTCAACAAATGAATGATAAGTCCTTGTATGAGGCATGAGAATGATACAAAGAACCATTACGAAAATGCCCTCACCACGGAATCCCACATTGCATCCAACTTGAAATATTTTATAATGGTCTTAATGCTCACACGAGGATGGTAGTGGACACTTCTGCTAACAGAGCTCTCCTTTCTAAGTCTCATAATGAGGCTGACAAAATCATTGAGAGTATTGCCAGTACTAATTATCAATGGCTATCCAATCGAGCTGCGTCAGGAAGACGAGTCGCTGGAATACATGAAGTGGACGCTCTCACTTCACTTGCATTTCAGGTATCTTCAATCTCTTCAATGCTTAAGAATCTTACCGCTAATGGGTTTAACAGTTTTGCAACCTAACCACCTCACCAATTTGAGAGTATAGCTTGTGTTTATTGTGGGGAAGAACATTTGTTCAAAGAATGTCCATCAAACCCCGTATCCGTATATTACATGGGTAACTAGAACCAAAATCGAGGAAGACAAGGACTACAATACCACTTCTATAACCCATCATGGTGAAACCACCCGAATTTTTCCTGGAGTAACCAAGGGGCTGGAACCAGTAATAGCTACGCTCAACTCAGCCGCTTAGTTTTTCCCAACAAGCTCAGAAACCAGCTCAGGCTGAATCATCCAACAGCTTAGAGCAGTTATTAAAGGCATACATGGAGAAAAACGACGTCACTCTAAGGAATTTAGAGAATCAAGTGGGCCAGCTTGCTACTAAACTCAAGAATCGACCACAAGGTGCTTTACCTAGTGATACGGAGAATCCAAGAAAATCGAGGAAGGAATATTGTAAAGCGTTAACATTGAGGAGCAGAAAGATAGTAGAGCTCAACACTATCGAATTTGAAAAGGAGCTAGCTGATGCTCAAGACTCAGAGGAAGTTCAACAGAGTGTTGAAATTCCAGTTTCACAATAACCAGAATTTGCAAAACCCGACAAGGTATTTCTAGAACCAGCTAATTCTGATCAACTAACAACTTCGTTAGATGTAGAATTGCCGCAAAAAATGAATCAACCAGTTCCAGTAAAGGAACCACCACCCTACCCTCAAAGACTTTAGAAGCAGAAACAGGAAATTCAATTCAAGAAATTCCTAGACGTACTCAAGCATCAACATCCCGTTGGTTGAAGCACTTAAACAAATTCCGAACTACGTAAATTTCATGAAGGTTATCTTGTCCAAAAATTGAAGGCTTGGAGAATTTGATACGGTAGCTCTGAAGAAGGAATGCAGCTCATATCTTCAAGACAAACTACCCCCAAAGCTGAAGGATCCTGGATGTTTTACCATACCTTGCAACATTGGAGCAACATATTATGGTAAGGCACTATGTGACTTGGGTGCAAGTATAAACTTGATGCCTATGTCAATATTTAGAAAGTTGGGGATAGGTGAAGTTAGACCTACTACGGTTACACTTCAACTAGCAGATCGATCCTTAGTACATCCAGAAGGAAAAATTGAGGATGTATTGGTACGTATAGATAAATTTACCTTCCCTGCTGATTTTGTTATCCTAAACTTTGAAGTAGACAAAGAAGTGCCAATTATCTTAGGAAGACCGTTCTTAGCAACCGGAAGGACCCTTATTGATGTACAGAAGGGCGAGTTTACGATGCGTGTTCAGGATAATCAGGTAATATTTAATGTTTTTAAGTGGTACGTGATATTCGTGACAGGTGTTAAAGATTTATGAAAGAATCATTCTTGAGACTAACTTATTATCATGATTAAGGCAAGTGTACCTATCGAACAGTAGTATAGTTCAGCAAGACCAATTGTCTAACCCAAAGGAACTATGAGTACTAGTATTTACTTCCTTTTTATTATCTAGCCTAAAAATTCAGGTTTGGTTATATAAACTAATTATTAACTAAGAATGCACAGAAAGAAAATTTGGGAAAATACTTTTGGGAAAATTCAATTGATTAAGACAATACCTAAGGAAAAATCAACCTAGACTTCACTTGTTATTTGACTCTGAATCAGACAATTTATTCATTTGACTTGATCTGTAGAAATCCCTAAGTTATATTATTATCTCTCTCAAGACTAATAATGTCTAACCCTAGGTTGAATAATTGAAATCTCTTTCTAATTAACACCCTAGAATTGCATTAACTCGATCTATAGATTCCTTTATTAGGTTTCACCGTAATCCGGCAAAATCTTATCACCCTATCTCTAGGTGTGCAATCAACTCCACTTAATTATGACAAATTTACTCTTAAACAGGGTCTATTCCTCCTCTGAATAAGAGCTTAACTTGAGTCAATATCCTGAAATATCAAAACAAGAATTAAGAACACATAATTAAGAACAAGTCAAATATTCATCATACAATTCAGATAATAATAACAACATCCGTCTTAGGTTTCGTTCCCCTTAGGTATTTAGGGGGTTTATTTCATACTTATGAAAGAAAACATCCCAAAAGCATAAATATAACAAAACATAAGAAAACCCAAAACTCCTGAAGGAACATGAAGGGAGATCTTTAGTCTTGATGATGAATCCAGCTTCTGAGATGGATCAATCGGCTTTCCTTGAGTAATTCCTTGCTTCCTACTCTGCACCCCCTTATAAGTGCCTCCTCAGGTGTTTAAATAGGCTTTAGAATGCTTAAGTGCCCCCAAAATTGGCCTTTTCTAAAAAGGGTTATACTTGGGCTCGGCAGGCACATGCCCGTGTGACACGCCCGTGTGCGATTACTCCAGCTCGTGGTCAAGGCTGTTGAATAGGCACGGGCATGTAGTATACCCATGTAAGTTGTGCTTCAATCCTGCCAAAGGGACACGGCCGTGTGACACGGCCGTGTGAGAAAGTCCAGGCAGTGTTGATTTCCCACATGGGTCTATTTTCTCCGTTTTCAGCCCATTTCTCGCTCGTTTTACTCTCTTATGCTCTCCTAAGTATAAAACATGAAATTAAAGGATTAGGAGCATCGAATTCACCAAATATAAGGAGAAATCATTCATAAATAGGCTAAGCATGGGATAAAAATATGTATAAATTACGGTTTATCAAAAACCCCCACACTTAAGCATTTGCTTGTCCTCAAGCAAAAGTCCTCAACTCATAATCAAAATAAATTCTTCTCAATTTATAATCCCTATCAATAATATCTCAAAATAATCCATAAGTACTCATACATTGAAAATTCAACTAAAAGTACATCAAAGTTTCAAGCATTCCAAGTTGAGCATTTTATCACGAAAACATAGGTGTCTCCCCTCATCTAAGTGATTACCTTTGATCAAAATATCATAGAGTTTAACATCCTTACTAAAGATTCACTCAAATCACTCAAGGTGTTTAAGGACATCAATAAAAGCACTCATTAATCAATATGAAAAGTTATTACCATAGGCTTGCTTGAAAATCAAATCCCCACCACTATATATTGCGCTGATACATCAGTCAAAAAGGTGTTTTAAAGGGCTGTAATGTGGCTTTGGTTAGGGGTGTGGTCACAAGCTAAAAGAAGATGTTAGAATCGAGATTGAATTGAAAAATTACCTAGCTAGAAAAATAACTAATCATCAGTTGAATACAAATGAGCTTCTTCTCAGAATATGGAATTAACACTCAGGCTCAAAAATGACGAATTACTACTAATATGTATGAAGTATTGATTTTTTTATCATAGAAGTCAAATATTTAGAAGAACAAAACATAACTAAGAATTTTTTTCAAATCAAATCTCGACAAAAATAGGGATCAAATTAGGGGATTTCAACAATAATGGGTTATGGGTTAATATTGAGGGTAAATCAATTAACGGCTTTGTTAGGCTCAAAAGGGGTTCACTAAGGGTTAATTATGGAGGTAGGATTTTGTGGAGTGAGTGGGTTAAACCTAAGTGCCTTTATCATCTTGACATATCAAATCAAATAGTGTGGTCTTGACATGCATAATCAAGCAAGTTCTAGAATAACAAATCAAAACTGACGCACTCATAATGAAAGTGAGCATGAAAGGAATAAAATATGCTCTAAAGGCTAAAGATCTCACAAAAATTATGGCTTTTTGATGTTCAAACTTGTGAATTTCAACTCAAGATAATACCTAAACTTAGAGAAACAACCTAAAAGTTTTTAATTCTTTAAAAATCAACTTATCATGCTTGATTCCCTAATGTCTTAAAGTTTAAACAATCAATGCATAAATACCTATATTTTAATTCAAGACATATCAATAAAAACCATACATTAATCAAAATTCATTCTAATAGTGATATGAGTGATTCACGTGAGAATAAGACAAAATTTAGGGATTTCTAATGATGATATAAAAGACCCCCCACACCTAAGATGTACAATGCCCTCAATGTACAAAGAACGATATATTGACAAAGATATATTTATAATCATAAGACAGAGAGAGAAGTGAAACTTCCTCAATGATGAATGAACCCCTTGAATTGGAGTCATAGAGAATAAATGGCCAAAGCCATGATGAGGGTGGAGGAGGATACTCTGGTGGTGGTAGAGGTTGGGTTCCACAAATGCTGCGCCAAAAGAATATTATATCTCATGTTAACTATGGTCGTGGTCGAGTAGGGCATGGCAGTCGTGGAGAACCTTTCCCAGCGGAGTTCCAAGTTCCTAAGTAATAGTGAGCTTTGGAGCTCTTTATAACTGTGATAGAATCAAGAACTTTTTTAGGAAATATATAAGGAAGAATAATTACTAGTAATGAAATAGCCGAAATTGAAAATTGTAAAATAATAATTATAAAGCCTAATAAAAATAAGATTAAAGAAAAATAAAAAGTAGTCTTAAAATAGAATAAAAGTAACAACATAAAATAATAAATAAAAGTTTTTAAACATCTTCATCGCTAGATGGTTCGCGAGGTGGGGGTGGCGATGAGATGTGGAAGTGCTGACAAATCTGTTGTAGAGTATCATTAATGTTATCGAAGCACTGAAAACACTGCTACTCGAATCGAGTAAGGTGCTAAGAGATGTCAGCGTATGAAGCCGCCACAAGAATTGGACGAAAGGAGGGTGGTGGCTGAGACGGTGGGTCCTCGTGACGTGGAAAGACATCATCAGTAATGTCCTCTGGATCCTCCTCTTCGGTGGACTGGACGAGGCGGTACTGAGGAGGATAGGTGCCACGTTGTTTCTCAATCATCCTCATACTTAGCGTGCTCGAGATGCCCTATGGGGACATCTAGCCGATAAGAGTGAGGGATGATGATTGGTCTGCTGTGTTGAGGAGCCCGAAGTGCCAAGCCAGTTGAGTCACATAGGGCTCGATGGAGATGACCCTTCTCCTATGCCACTCATTCTAGGTACAAATAGTGAGGGCAATAAAGTAGGCGTGGTCGATGACATGCCTATTCGCCATACTCTATAAGAAATTGGCGTCGTGGGTGGTGACGATGCCGGTGCTCTCTCGTTTCCCTATCAGAGTGTGAGCCAAGATGGCGTGTAGATACCTCAAGGATAGAGGGAGAGCCGATGCCTTCGAGTGGCTAGGGTTGTAGGTGGCCGAGGCAGGGACGAGGTCCCTCCAGCATTTTAAGGGGGAGTAGTGGATGTGGCGGTGGAGGGTGTTGATTTCACTATCGTCCATGAATTCCTCCGTGTATAGCTCTAGTGCAATCCTGAACTCAGGTACGCTCAATTGGCATACTAGACCACCAAGGTGGAACTGGACCATTCCAGGATCGTCATAGTTTATCATGACGGTCTGAAGATGAAACGTCGAGCAGAGTTCCAATGTAAACTAGAGATACATCGGCTCGACGATCTCAAAGAAAAGCCCCCACGGGTCAGTCATTAGAGGGCTCGGACCGTGTCAGCCAATTGAATCTGTTCAAGTACGGCCCAGTCAATGCTACGGCCCACACCTATGGGTCGGGTGCCTAATCTCCGTGGTAGTACCCAAGGATGACGCTGCTCCTTTCCTCTTCTTCGAGGTGGGAACAGCGGTCTTCTTACAACGTGAGGATGATATTGTACCTGCATTGAAAAATTGAAGTTCAACCAATATGCTCCAAGAATAGTGTAGAAAATCAAGGCTAAATATGAATATTTTATGAGATTTACTTACGAGATGATACAAACTAAAACCGCTAAATATATCAAGTTAGAGAATTATGGAAATAATAAATGAATGCATATGGGTAAGCATAAATTTCATGGAAACAAAGAAAAATGAAAGAGTATAGCATAATGTAGTAACTAAAATGAAAATTTTTTTTATTAAACAAGTAGCAGAGGAATCATGAAATAAGCAACATATTGAAAGAAAATAGAGAGAAAAGAGTAAACAAACGCAGAAAGAAGAAGCTTGGGGCGTCGGAATCGGTGTTGTAGGCTACGCACGAGCGTAGGAGGCAGGGCGTGTCAAGTTGCAGTGGCTAGGGTTAGGGTTTTTTGGGAGGGAGATGATGAATAGTGAGGGGTTTATATTGATTTTGGGGCACACGGCAGTGGGACACGCCTATGTGGCCTAATTTTTGCCCGTGTGTTTTGCGAATTTTGAATTTGGACGCGTCTGACATTTGGCTCATGCCCGTGTTCTTTGGGCGTGTGGGTGCACACGGCCATGTTTCACAGTCGTGTCTTACTTTGTTCGCTTCTCCCACGCTCGTGTACATAGGTCCATGCCCATGTTCGTTTTGACAGTTTTGACCACGGGTGGATGGCACGGGCTTGTCGCACGTCCGTGTTACATTCTCAATTTCAACCATGGTTTCGAGGCACGGGCGTCTCTCACGCCTGTGTTTTTTTGGCAGTTTTGCCCACAGCCATGTTGCACGGCTGTGGCAAATTATCACATCCCGTTTTAGGTGATCTCGTTATTTCGTGATAGGTTTTAAATATTTATAATTACTCGTTCTTGAACTAACTATTATCGCGACATAGGCAAGTGTACCTATCGAATAGTAGCATAGTTTTAGCAAGACCAGATTGTCAAACCCAAAGGAACTAAAAGTACTAGTAATGACTGTCTTTTTGTTATCTAGCCTAAGAATAATGGGGTTATTAACTAATTACCTAAACTAAGAACTCACAGAGAGAAGAATTAGGGAATTGCTTTTGGGAAAAATCGATTGACTTAAGACAATACCTAAGGAAAAATCCACCTAGACTTTACTTGTTATTCTAGCTCCGAATCGGACGATTTATTCATTCAACTTGTTCTGTAGAGATCCTTAAGTTATGTTATTATCCCTATTCAAGACTAATAACATCTATTCCCTAGATTGAATAACCGAGACTTTTCTCTAATTAACACTCTAGGGTTGCATTAACTCGATCTATGGATCCCCTTATTAAGTTTCACCCTAATCTGAAAAAATATTGTCACCCTATGTCTAGGCGCGTAATCAACTCCGCTTAATTATGATAAATGTACTCTTAGCCAAGGTCTATTCCTCCTCTAAATGAGAGCTTATCTTGAATAAGTATCCTGGGATATCAAAACAAGAATTAAGAACACATAATTAAGAACAAGTTAAATAATTATCATACAATTCAGAAAATAATAACAAGATTCATCTTAAGTTTCATTCCCCTTAGGTATTTAGGGGATTTAGTTCATAACTAAATAAGAAAACATCTCAGAAAAGTAAAGAATACAAAACATAAAGAAAACCCAAAACTCCTGAAGGGGAACTGAGGATTGATCTTCAGTCTTGATGATGAATCCAGCTTCTGAGATGAATCAATCGGCTTCTTTGGAGTAATTCCTTACTCCCTCTTCTGTGTCTCCCTTTCTTCCTCCTTTAGGGTGTATTTATAGGCTTTGGAATGCCTAAAACCCTTCAAAATTGGCCTTTTCTGAATTGGACTCAACTTGGGCTCGATAGGGACACGCCCGTGGCACACGCTCGTGTTTGATTACTTCAGACTGTGTTCGAGCATGCCAAATTGACACGGCCGTGTGGTCTACCCATGTGAGGAGGTCCAAGCCGTGTTGATTTCGTACCTTGGCCCATTTTCTCATTTTTTGGATCGTTTCTCGTTCCTTTCGCTCTCCTATGCTCTCCTAAGTATAAAACATGAAATTAAAGCATTAGGAGCATCGAATTCACCAATTCTAATGAGAAACCATCCATAAAATGCATTAAACATGGGGTAAAAATATGTATAATTTACGATTTATCAAATACCCCCACACTTAAGCATTTGCTTGTCCTCAAGCAAAATCCTCAACTCATAATCAAAATAAATTCTCCTCAACTTATAATTCTTATTGACAATATCTCAAAATAATCCAAAGGTAATCATACATTGAGAATTCAACTAAAAGAACATAAAAGTTTCAAACATTCTTAGTCGAGTATTTAATCATGTAAACATAGGTGTCTCTCCGCATCTAAGTAATTAACTTTGATTCAGAATATCACAGAGTTTCACATCCTCACTAAAGATTCACTCAAATCATTCGAGGTGTTTAAGGACAATAAATGAAGCACTCAATAGTCAATAATGAAAAGTCATTACCATAGGCTTGCATGAAAATCAAATCTCCACCACTATAATTTAAGATGATACATCAATCAAAAGGTCTTTAAAGGGTTGTATTGAGGCTTGGTTAGGGGGTGTGGTCACAAGCTGAAAGAAAGGGTTAGAATTGAGATTGAATTGAAAAATTGCCTAACTGGAAAAAGAGTTAATATTCACTTGCGTACAACAGAGCTTCTTCTCAGAATATGGAATTACTAATATATATACATAGTTTTTTTTGTTTTTTTTTTAAGAACAAGTTAAATATTCATAAACTAACTTATGACAAACAAGACATAGCTAAGCAATTTCCTCAACTCAAATCTCGACAAAAAAAAATAGAGATTAAATTAGAGGATTTCAACAATAATGGGTTAATAGGTTAATATTAAGGGTAATACAAGAAATGGCTTGTTAGGCTCAAGGGGGTTTACTAGGGGTTAATTGTAAAGGTAGGCTTTTCATGGCATGAGTGGGTTAATCCTAAGTGCCTTAATCATTTTGATATATCAAATCAAATGTTGTGGTCTCGACATGCATAATCAAGCAAGTACTAGAATAATAGTTCAATACTGACGCACTCAAAGCAATAATAAAAGTGAGCATGAAAGGATTAATAGATGCTCAAAAGGCTCAAAAATCTCACAAAAATTATGGCTTTTTGATGTTTAGACTCATGAATTCCAACTCAAAGTAATACCTAGACTTGGGGAAAACAACCTATAATTTTACATTCTTAAAAATCAACTTATCGTGCTTGATTCTCTAATGTCTTAAAGTTTAAATAATCAATGCATAAATCCCTATGTTTTAATTCAAGATATATCAATCAAAATCATAAATCAATTAAAATTTATCCTAAATATGATATGAGAGCTTTTCAAGAGAACAAGGTGATTATTTAGGGATTTTTTTTATAATGAAATAAATACCTCCCCCCACACTTAAGATGTACATTGCCCTCAATGTACAAAGATAGGTATTATAAAATAAAAATAAGATAGGGAGAGAAGTGAAACTTCCTGTATGATGAATTCTTCGAACTAGAGTTTTGGAGAGCAATCGGTTCGAGAGTGGAGGAGGATACTCCGGCGGTCGTAGAGGTTCATTAGTCCATAAGTCCTGCGCCAATAGAATATTATATATAGTGGTAGCTATGGTCGTGGTTGAGTAGGACATTGCAGTCGTGGAGAACCTTTCCCGGTGGAGTTTTAGTTCCTATGTGATGATAAGCTTAAGAGCTCTATATAACTGTGATAAAATCAGGAACATTTTAGGGGATATTAGGAAGAATAATTACTCGAAAAGAAATAACTGAATTTAATAATTAAAAATAAAATTTCTAAAATCTAATAAAAATAAAAAGTAGTTTCAATAAAAATTAAAAACATAAAATAAGAAAAAAATATTTCTAAACATCTTCATCGCTGGATGGTTCGCAAGGTGGGACTGGCGATGAGATGTGGAGCTGCTGAGAAATCTGCTGTAGAGTAGCATCAATGTTGTCAAATCGTTGAAAACACTGCTGCTCGAATCGGGTGAGGCGCTCAGAGATGTCAGCATATGAAGCCGCCGCATGAACTGGACAAGAGGATGGTGGTGGCTGAGTCGGTGGGTCATAGTGCTGTGGAGGGACATCATCAGGAATGTCCTCGTAGGCCTCCTCCTTGGTAGATTGGGCGAGAAAATACTGGGGAGGGTAGGTTCCTCGGCGCCTCTCGATCATCCTCATGCTAAGCATGCTCAAGATGCCTTGTGGAGACATCTGGCCGATGAGGGTGAGGGATGATTCTTGGGCTGCGGTATGGAGGAGCCCGAAGTGTCGCGCCAGCCTAGTCACATAGGGGCCAATGGAGAGACCCTCTTCCGATGCCGCTCCGTCTGGTGCTGAATCGCAAGGGTGATGAAATAGGCAAGGTCGATGACGTGCCCTTGCGATATGCACCATAAGAAGTAGACGTCGTGGGTGTTGACGACACTAGTGCTCTCTCGCCTCCCTGTAATCGTGTGAGCTAAAATAGCCTGTAAGTACCTCAGGGATGGTGGGAGAATTGATGCCTTGGAGCGGCTGGGATTGTACGAGGCTGTGTTAGGGGCCAAAGTGTGCCTGCACTTCGAGGGAGAGAAATGTATGTGGAAACTAAGAGCATGTAGTTCATTCTCCTTTCTAAACTCCTCCGTACATAGGCCTAGTGCAGCACCAAACTCTGGGATGCTTAGCTAGCGGATTAACCCACCTAAGCGAAACTGGACCGTGCCGGGATCATCGTACCTTGTCATTACGGTCTGAAGATGGAACATTGAGTAGAGTTCCATTGTGAGCTCGAGGTATGTCGGCTCGATAATCCCGAAGAACAGCTCCCAAGGGTCTATGGTTAGGAGGGCCTGAATCGCGTCAGCCATCTGAACTTGTTCTATGGTAGCCTAGTCAATGCAGAGGTCCGTAATTAAGGGTTGGGCCCGAAGTATTTCTAACAGTTCTTCCTGGGGACCTCGGGGGAACTGCAGGAGAGGGTGACGAATTTCTAATGTTGGACCCGCGGAAGAAGACGTTCCCTTCCTCTTCTTCGAGGCTGGTACGGTAGTTTTCTCTCCTCTTAAAGACGACATGGTACCTGCGATCAGAATCATCAAGTCATCTTGATGAGTGGTCAAAGTAGAAGGAATACAATTTTCAATTAAAAAGCCGAATTTCAGCCACAACCAAACATAACTAATATAGTAATTTCGTGACTTTATCATTGTATGTAGTAATGGCATGTGTAAGAAAAAAGAATGAAGCTTTCCTAACAACATGAAATGTATGATAAATAATTGAAAAATGAAAATTACGTGAGAGACATTAGCATGGAAATGTCATGAGGATGGGCATGGTAAAGTCATGGGTATGAAGTTTTCCTAATCACTTGATTTTAACATGCATTGTATAATAACTAACCTAAGAATGCAAACTAAAGGATAAAATAATGAGCAAAATGAAAAATAGTTCAAAAGAAATGAAGATTATGTTAATAATAAGCATTAGTGATAAGTAAAATAGAAGTGAAAGGAGTAAACAAATGCTAAGGGAGAGAGATTGAGCATTAAAAACGAAGTTGAAGGCGGTGCACGGGCGTGGCAGGAGGGCCATGTGGAGTTGCAGTGGCTAGGGTTAGGGTTTTTGAATGGAGAACAAAGTGAATAGTACAGAGTATTTATAAATTTTGGGGTACACGGCCATGTCACACGCCCGTGTCCCCCAATTTCAGCCCGTGTGATTCGCGAATTTCAAATTTGGGCTCGTTTAACATTTAGTACAAGCCCGTGTTCCTTGGGCGTGTGGGTTCACACGGTCGTGTCGCACAAATGTGTCTAGCTTCGTTTGCTTCTCCCACGCCCGTGTGTACAAGCCCCACGCCCGTGTTAATTTAACAGGTTTGACCACGGGTGTTAGACACGGGCGTGTCTCACGCTTGTGCTAGTTTCTCAGTTTCAACCACGGGTCTTCCACACGGGCATGTCGCACGCCCGTGTTGTTTTGGTAGGCTTGACCACAACCATATCGCATGGCCGTGGTGTTTAATTATAGCCCGTGTTGGGGAAATCTTTTGCCCTGTTTTCACACGGCCATATGCATACCCGCGTGCTTGGCCGTGTCTCTACGGAAACACCTGTATTAAATATTTCTATTAGTAAGTTAGGAGTTAAATACCAAAATTAAAAGAAATTACTATTGTTAGTGCTCGGGTTGCCTCCCGTTGAATAATCATAGTGGTTTGAGGAGTTTATTCTCCTCATTCCTGCTATCAATCTCATCAAAATAAGGTTTTAATCGGGTGTTGTTTACCTTAAAAGTGCCGAACTTGGGATGACTCACCTTCACCATACTGAATGGAAAAATACTGAGTACCGTAAGAGGGATTTCCTCATTCGGTGTGGTAATGAAAATGTGAGGATCTGGGGCATCTAATAAGACATTATCACCAACCTTAAGTTGATTTTGAGATGTATCGAGCTTGTTTTGGCGTAGTTTCGGTTTGTTGGGGGTTCTTAGTTTGTGCGTCCGCCATTCATCGAGTTCCTAGATATGTAGTCTTTGATCTTCATAAATAGGTCCTTTACTTGAGAATGACTCGTGTACTTCTTTCAGTCTTATCTCTTGCAAAGTGGGTTGTATCATGTGGTTAGTTTTAGTAGAATGATTTAAATGATCACCTTCAATTCCTGATGTGTTGCCAGAATTGCGAGCTTGAAGGGTGATTGTTTTGTCTCCCACTCAAAGTGTAAATTCACCTGTGCCAATATCAATGATGGTTTTAGTAGTTGCTAAAAAGGGCCTTCCTAAAATTAAGGGAGTGTTGCTATCCTCTTCTATGTCTAGAACAATAAAATCAATGGAAAATATAAATTTATCGATTTTAACTAGCACATCTTCAATAATACCTCTAGGGAATCTTATAGTTTTATCTACTAATTGAATTCTTATCCTAGTTTGTTTGGGTTTCCCGAGACCTAGTTGCTTAAACATTTTGTAAGGTATGACGTTGATACTAGCCCCTAGATCAGCTAATGCATGATTAACATCTAAACTACCAATTAAGCAAGGAATAGTAAAGCTCCCTGGGTCTTTTAGTTTGTTGGGTAGTTTATTTTGGAGAATGGCCGAGCAAACTGCGTTCAGCTCCATATGCGACGCCTCATCCAAGTTTCGCTTATTTGCTAAAAGCTCTTTTAAAAATTTCATTGCATTTGTCATCTGTGATAGAGCTTCAATAAATAGTAAGTTAATATGTAATTTTTTCAAGAGTTTAAGGAATTTACCAAATTGTTCATCTGAGCGGTCTTTCCTTGTCGCGTTGGGGTATGGCACATGAGGTTTATATTTGACAGGCACTGGTTTGTTTTTATTATAATCTACCTCACCTTGACCCTTGCTTACCACAGTTTCGTGCCTCGGTTTTGGTTCAGGCTCAACGACTCCTTCGTCATCTTGAATATTAATTGTGTTGAGTTGTTCCCTTGGGTTAGGTTCGGTATTACTTGGCAAACTACCTTATGGTCATTTGGAGATTAGTTTGGAATGCTGGCCTATCTGAGTCTCGAGCCCTTGGATCGACGCTTGTTGATTCTTAAGTGCTGTCTTGGTGTTTTGAAAATGGGTTTCTAACACTGATATGAACTTTGAGAGCAACTCTTCAAGATTTGGCTTCTTTTCCTATTGGTGGGGTGGTTGTTGGTAGCTCGGAGGATGTTGTGGTCTTTGATTTCCTTGACCGCCCCACGAGAAATTGGGGTGGTTCCTCTAACCTACATTATAAGTGTTACTGTATGGATTGTTTTGAGGTCCAGGATTATTTCCCATGTAATTTAACTGCTTGTTATCCATGTTGTGGCCATAAAGTTGGTATTCCGAATGGCTTGTTCCACCGCTACTTGCTTCACACTGCATTATTGGGTGAACCTGTGAAGAATTAAGAAAACCATCAATCTTTTTATTTAAGAGTTCTACCTGATTAGAGAGCATGGTGACCGAATCGACATTATAAACGCCGGCTGTTTTCATTGGCTTTATCCTCATGACTTGCCATTGATAGTTATTCAGTGACATGTCTTCTATAAACTCATAGGCATCTTCCGGTGTTTTATTATTGATGGTTCTGCTAGCAACTACGTCAACCATTTGCTGAGTCGAAGGATTCAGACCATTGTGGAATGTTTGTACTATGAGCCAAAGCGGTAACCCATGGTGAGGGCACCTTCTCAGAAGGTCCTTGTATCTCTCCCATGCATCGTAGAGTGTTTCTAAATCCATCTGCACAAAAGAAGAGATATCATTACGTAATTTAGACATTTTAGCCGGCGAAAAATATTTTAGTAAAAATTGTTTCGTCATTTGTTCCCAAGTAGTAATTGACCCTCGTAGTAATGAGTTCAACCACTGTTTAGCTTTGTTCCTCAATGAAAAAGGGAATAACCGAAGACGAATGACATCATCAAAAACGCCATTAATTTTAAATGTATCGCATAGTTCTAATAAGTTGGCTAAATGAGTGTTGGGATCCTCATCCTTCAAACCATCAAACTGAACAAATTGTTGTATCATTTAAATAGTGTTAGGTTTTAATTCAAAAGTATTTGCAGCTATAGCAAGTCTAACTATGCTAGATTCAGTTCCTGTTATAGAGGGTTTAGCATAATCATACATAGTGCGTGGAGCAGGATTTTGATTAGCCGCAATTGTAGAAGGCAGCTGATTGCCTTGGTTTTCAGCCATCTCTTCGATTGGGGTTGAGTATCATCTTCTTCCTCGTTCTCTATGTATCTTAAGTTGCACCTTATTTCTCTTTGATTTCTACGAACTGTACGATCGATTTCTTCGTCAAAAAGTAATGGTCCCGACGGGTTTCTTCTAGTCACAAAATATAAAAACCTGCCAAGAGAAAGAAAAAGTAAATTAATTAGTAATAATAATAAAATTAAATTAAATTAAATTGCAAGAAAAATAAATGGCTAAAGTAATAAAAATTGAGCATTCCTAATATTCCAGTTCCCCGACAACGGCGCCAAAAACTTGATCGAGTTATTTCGTGATAGGTTTTAAATATTTATAATTACTCGTTCTTGAACTAACTATTATCGCAATATAGGCAAGTGTACCTATCGAACAGTAGTATAGTTCTAGCAAGACCAGATTGTCGAACCCAAAGGAACTAAAAGTATTAGTAATGACTGTCTTTTTGTTATCTAGCCTAAGAATAATGGGGTTATTAACTAATTACCTAAACTAAGAACTCACAGAGAGAAGAATTGAGGAATTGCTTTTGGGAAAAATCGATTGACTTAAGACAATACCTAAGGAAAAATCTACCTAGACTTTACTTGTTATTCTGGCTCCGAATCGGATGATTTATTCATTCAACTTGTTCCGTAGAGATCTCTAAGTTATGTTATTATCCATATTCAAGACTAATAACATCTAATCCCTAGACTGAATAATCGAGACTTTTCTCTAATTAATACTCTAGGGTTGCATTAACTCGATCTATGAATCCCCTTATTAGGTTTCACCCTAATCCGGAAAAATCTTGTCACCCTATACCTAGGCGCGCAATCAACTCCGCTTAATTATGATAAATATACTCTTAGCCAGGGTCTATTCCTCCTCTGAATAAGAGCTTATCTTGAATCAGTATCCTGGGATATCAAAACAAGAATTAAGAACACATAATTAAGAACAAGTTAAATATTTATCATACAATTTAGAAAATAATAACAAGATTCATCTTAAGTTTCATTCCCCTTAGGTATTTAAGGGATTTAGTTCATAACTAAATAAGAAAACATCTCAGAAAAATAAAGAATACAAAACATAAAGAAAACCCAAAACTCCTGAAGGGAAATTGAGGAGTGATCTTCAGTCTTGATGATGAATCTGGCTTCTGAGATGAATCAATCGGCTTCCTTGGAGTAATTCTTTACTCCCTCTTCTGTGTCTCCCTTTCTTCCTCCTTTAGGGTGTATTTATAGGCTTTAGAATGCCTAAAGGCCCTCAAAATTGGCCTTTTCTGAATTGGACTCAACTTGGGCTCGGTAGGGACACGCTCGTGGCACATGCCCGTGTTCGATTACTTCAGGCCGTATTCGAGCTTGCCAAATTGACACGGCTGTGTGGTCTGCCCGTGTGAGGAGGTCCAGACTGTGTTGATTACGTACCTTGGCCCATTTTCTATGTTTTTGGCCCATTTCTCACTTCTTTCGCTCTCCTATGCTCATCTAAGGATAAAACATAAAATTAAAGCATTAGGAGATTCGAATTCACCAATTCTAATGAGAAATCATCCATAAAATGAATTAAACATGGGGTAAAAATATGTATAATTTACGATTTATCATTAGGGAAAAAATCTTGCCCTGTTTTCACACGGCCTAATGCACACCATTGTGCCTGGCAATGTAGTCTTTTGAAATTCTGTGTTCCATGATTCATTTAGTATGTTAGATGTTAAAAACTAAAATTTTAAAGAAATTAACACTGTTAATGCTTGAGTTGCCTCCCGAGAAGTGCTTATTTATAGTCTAAGCTCGACTTATCTCTCTTCTGCATGGTCAATGTGGTGCAAGGAGTTTACACTCCTCATCTCTGCTATCAACTTTATCAACATAAGGTTTAATACGGGTATTGTTTACCTTAAACGTGTCGAATTTGGGATGAATTACCTCGGTTGTACCATATGGGAAAATACTAAGTACCGTAAGAGGAATTTCTTCATTAGGTTTAAGAGTGGCAATGCGAGGATCTGCTGTATCTAGTAGTACTTTGTCTCCAGCCTTAAGTTGATTTGGTGAGGTATTGAGCTTGTCCTGACTTGGTTTCGATTTATCGGGTGTTCTCGGTTTCTGTGTCCGCCATTCATCTAGCTCCTCGATTTGTAACATTTGTTCTTCATAGATAGGTCCTTTGTTGTTGTTTGAACACGGCTCATATGTATTCTTCGAAACTATTTCCTACATAAAGGGTGTCACCACATGACCAGTACTAGTAGAATGATTTATACAACCACCTTCAATTTTTGATGTGTTACTCGAATTACGAGCTTAAAGGGTGATTATTTCATCTCCTACACAAAGTGTGAGTTCACCTATACCAACATCAATAATGGTTCTAGAAATCGCTAAAAAGGGTCGTCCTAAAATTAAAGGTGCGTTACTATCCTCTTCCATGTCTAGAACAACAAAGTCTACTGGGTATATAAATTTATCGATCTTAACAAGAACATCTTCAATGATACCCCTAGGAAATCTAATGGTTTTATCATCCAATTGAATGCTCATCCTAGTTTGTTTGGGTTTCCCAAGACCTAGCTGTTTAAACATTTTATAAGGCATAACATTATTGCTTGCCCCTAAGTCAACCAATGCATGATAAACATCTAAACTACCAATTAAACAAGGAATCGTAAAACTCCCTGGATCCTTCAATTTGTTGGGCTACTTATTCTGTAATATGGCTGAACAAACTGCGTTCAACTCTACATGCAACGCCTCATCCAACTTTCGTTTTTTTGTTAAAAGCTCCTTTAAAAACTTGACTGTGTTTGGCATCTACGAAAGGGCTTTAATAAGCAGTCAGTTAATATGTAGTTTTTTTAAAAGTTTAAAAAATTTACCAAATTGTTCGTCTGATCGGTCTTTCCTTATCGCATTGGGGTATGGCACATGAGGTTTAAATTCTGTACTCATCGGCTTTAGGTCATTTTGGCCTACCTCATTCTTACCTTTGCTTACCACCGTTTCTAGCCTTGGTTTTGCAACTAACCCTTCCTCATCTTGAATGGAAATCGCGTTGAGTTGCACCCTTGGGTTAGATTTAATGTTGCTTGGTAGGCTTCCTAGTGGTCTTTCAGATATCAGTTTAGTGAACTGACCTATCTGAGTTTCAAGCCCTTGGATCGAAGCTTGTTGATTTTTAAGTGTTGTCTCGGTATTCTAAAAATGAGTTTCTGACACTGAGATGAATTTTGTTAGCATCTCTTTAAGGATCGGCTTTTTCTCTTGTTGGTAGGGTGGTTGTTGGAAGCCTGGAGGTGGTGGTCTCTGATTCCCTTGGCCTTCCCATGAAAAATTTGGGTGGTTCCTCCAACCTGTATTGTAAGTATTGCTATAAGGATTGTTTTGAGATCGAAGACTGTTACCCATGTAATTTAACTGCTCGTTCTCCATGTTATGGCCATAAGGTGGATATTCTGAACTTCTTGATCCACCTTCACTTGCTTCGCACTGCATTACAGGGTGAACCTGTGAAGAACTAAGAAAACCATCAATTTTCTTATTCAAGAGTTCTACCTGATTAGAGAGCATGGTGACTGAATCGATGTTATAAATGCCGGCTATTTTCATTGGCTTTGTCCTCATGACTTGCCACTAATAGTTATTAAGTGACATCTCCTCTATAAATTCATAAACATTTTCAAGTGTCTTATTATTGATGGTTCCGCCAGCAGCTACGTCAACCATCTGCCGAGTTGAAGGATTCTAACCATTATGAAAGGTTTGAACCTGTAACCATAGTGGTAACCCATGGTAAGGGCATCTTCTCAAAAGGTCCTTGTATCTCTCCCATGCATAGTAGAGTGTTTCTAAATCTATCTGCACAAAAGAAGAGATATCATTACATAATTTAGCCGTTTTAGCCGGCGGAAAATATTTTAATAAAAACTTTTCGTTCATTTGTTCCCAAGTAGTGATTGATCCTTGTGGCTGCAAGTTCAACCACTGTTTAGCCGCATTCCTTAATGAAAAGGGAAACAACCAAAGGCGAATGGCGTCATCAGAAATGCCATTGATTTTAAAAGTGTCGCAAAACTCTAAGAAATTTGCTAAGTGAGCGTTGGGATCATCTTCCTGCAAACCATCAAACTGAACAAATTGTTGTATCATTTGAATTGTGTTAGGTTTCAGTTCAAAAGTATTTGTAGCTACGGTAGGTCTAACTATGCTCGATTCAGTTCTTGTTAAAGAAGGTTTAGCATAATCATACATAGTACGCAGAGCAAGATTCTGATTAACAGCAATTGCAAGAGATAGCAGATTTTCTTGGTTTTCAGTCATCTCCTCGATTGTGGTTGAAGTATCGCCCTCTTGCTTTTCCTCTATGTATCGTAAGCTTCGCCTTATTTCTCTTTGGTTTCTATGAACTGTACGATCGAGCTCACTATCAAACAGTAATGGTCCTGATGGGTTTCTTCTGGTCATAAACTAGAAAAGCCTATCACAAGAAAATAAATGTAGAATTAGAAAAGAAAATAAAAATTTAAATTGCAATAAAAGTAAAATGTCTAAAGTAATAAAAATTGAGTGTTCCTAATTCCTAGTTCCCTAGAAGCGGTGCCAAAAACTTGGTACGTGATATTCATGATAGGTTTTAAAGATTTATAAAAGAATCGTTCTTGAGACTAACTTATTATCACGATTAAGGCAAGTGTACCTATCGAACAGTAGTATAGTTTAGCAAGACCAGATTGTCGAACCCAAAGGAACTACGAGTACTAGTATTTACTTCTTTTTTATTATCTAGCCTAAAAATTAAGAGGTTTGGTTATCTAAACTAATTATTAACTAAGAATGCACAGAAAGAAAATTTGGGAAAATACTTTTGGGAAAATTCAATTGATTAAGACAATACCTAAGGAAAAAGCCACCTAGACTTCACTTGTTATTAGACTCTGAATCAAACGATTTATTCATTTGACATGGCCGTGGGTCTATTTTCTCCGTTTTCGACCGGTTTCTCGCTTTTTTTACTCTTCTATGCTCTTCTAAGTATAAAACATGAAATTAAAGGATTAGGAACATCGAATTCACCAAATCTAAGGAGAAACCATTCATAAATAGGCTAAGCATGGGATAAAAATATGTATAAATTATGGTTTATCATTAAGTCTATGCGATTTCCTAGCACAATTGATGATTGTTCTACAGTATCTAATTTAGAGGATTTAATAGTGGAAAAGGATCTCAACTATGTTGAGGATCCGTTGGAATAAATTTTGACATCAGATCTTCCAAACGATGAAGAGGATGATGAATACTTAGCTTTGTTAGAAGCTAATCAAAGGGGATTTAATCCGCAATCCCGTTTCGAATCTTTGGAGTTAGAGAAGAGGGAGTATGCCCAACCAAAAGCGTCAATCGAGAAACCACCTAAATTAGAACTCAACGTATTACCTTTACATTTAAAATACGTTTATTTAGGTAACGCTTCTACTCTGCCTGTGATTGTTTCAGCAGAATTAACTACTAAGCAAGAAGAGAAACTCATCTCAGTGTTGAAACAATTCAAGAAGGCTATCGGATGGACCATAGTCGATATCTGTGGTATTAGTCCATCTATATACATGCCACAAGATTATCCTAAAAGATGGCGAAAAAGGGACGATTGATGGACAATGAAGACTGAACCCCATCATGAAGGACGTGGTGAAAAAGGAGATTATCAAGTGGTTAAATGTGGGTATCATTTATCCCATCTCAGATAGTTCGTGGGTAAGACCGGTCTAGTGCGTGCCAAAGAAGGGAGGTATCACAGTCGTAGAGAATGAGAATAACGAGTTGATACCAACTAGAACAGTTACGGGATGGAGGATTTGCATCAATTTCCAGAGGCTGAACAAGGCAACTAAGAAAGATCACTTTCCTTTGCCGTTCTTGGACCAGATTCTAGATAGACTCGCGAGGTGAGACTATAGACTCGGGGTATAATCAAATTATAGTAGCACCGGAAGTCACCTGCACGTACGGTACATTTGCATTTCGACGCATGCCATTTGGTTTATGTAATGCACCTGCTACATTTCAAAGATGTATGATGTCTATTTTTATGGACATGGTTGAGAATTACTTGGAAGTTTTTGTGGATGACTTTTCAGTATTCGGAGATACTTACGATGATTGCTTAGCCAATCTAGCTAAGGTACTAAGACGAAGAGAAGAAACAAACCTCATAATTAACTGGGAGAAATGTCGTTTCATGGTACGAGAAGGAATTGTTTTAGGGCATCGAATAACGAGACATAGAATCGAGGTAGACAAAGCAAAGGAAGATGTTATTGAGAAGCTTCCACCTCCAACATCTGTAAAGGGTGTTAGGAGCTTTTTGGGCCACACCGGTTTCTATCGAAGATTTATCAAGGACTTCTCCAAAACTATTAAACCCTTATGCAAATTATTGGAGGACACAACGTTCATGTTTGATGAGGAATACTTAAAGGCGTTCAAAGATTTAAAGAGTCGGTTAGTTACGGCACCCATAATCGTCACACCAGACTGGGAATTGCCATTTGAATTAATGTGTGATGCAAGCGACTTCGCGATAGGAGCTGTCATGGGCCAACGAAGGAATAAAGTTTTCCATCCCATTTACTATGAAAGCCGGACTTTTACAGGAGCTCAACTGAACTATACGGTAACAGAAAAAGAGTTACTTGCTATTGTATTTGCTTTTGACAAGTTTCAATCTTATCTTGTAGGTACCAAAGTAACTGTTTATACGGACCACTCGGAAATTAAGTACTTATTTGCCAAGAAAGATGCTAAGCCGAGACTGATCCGATGGGTGCTTCTACTTCAAGAGTTCGATCTAAAAATTCAAGATTGGAAAAGAGTAGAAAACCAAGTAGCAAATCACTTGTCCAGTTTGGAGCCACAAGAAGGGAATTCTCCTATCATACCAATTCAAAAAACGTTTCCAAATGAACACATACTAAAGGTAAGTCACGTCCATAATACCCCTTGGTTTGCTGATATTCCTAACTATTTATCTTGTGGTTTGATGCCAATTGATAAGACTTATCAACAAAGGAGAAAGTTTCTTCACGATGTGAAGTACTATTTCTGGGAAGAGCCATATTTGTTTAAAAGGTGTGCTGATCAGATGATCAGGAGATGTGTGGCAGAAGATAAAGTACAAAAGATTTTATACCATTGTCACTCAACTCCAAGTGGGGGACACTTCGGAGGTACTCGTTCAGCGGCCAAAGTATTACAAGCCGGATTCTTTTGGCCAACACTATTCAAGGATGCATATGCGTACGTAAAAAGCTGTGACCGATGTCAAAGGGTCGAAAATGTCACCAACAGAAATGAGATGCCTCGAACAAACATCATTGAAATAGAATTGTTCGATGTATGGGGTATTGACTTTCTTGGTCCTTTCCCTCCGTCTTTTGGTCACAAGTATATATTGGTAGCAGTAGACTATGTGTCCAAGTGGGTCGAGGCTGAAGCTTATCCGACAAACGGTGCTAGGGTTGTAATTAAGTTCTTGCAAAAACACATGTTCATAAGGTTTGGAACCCCAAGAGCTATCATTAGTGATGAATGGTCCCACTTCATGAACAAGTGGTTAAAATGGTTATTAGACAAGCACAGAGTGAAACACAAGGTTGCAACAGCTTACCATCCACAGACGAATGGGCAAGCTGAACTGGCAAATAAGGAAATCAAAGGCATACTTGAGAATGTAGTTTGCCCAAACAGAAAAGATTGGTCCAAAAGGCTGGATGATGCTTTATGGGCTTACAGAACAGCATACAAGACGCCTTTAAGGATGTCACCCTACAGGTTGGTCTTTGTAAAAGCATGTCATCTACCCTTAGAGTTAGAGCACAAGGCTTACTGGGCTCTTCGACAACTCAACTTGGACTTGTTAAAGAGAAACGGATGCTCCAACTCAATGAGCTAGAGGAACTCCGACTATTCTCCTACGAAAATTCCAAATTACTCAAGGAGAGACTTAAGAAATGGCATGACAAGCACATTTGAGTTCGAGAATTTGAAGCAGGTCAGCGAGTTTTTTTATTTAATTCCAGACTAAAGTTCTTTCCAGGTAAGCTAAAATCACGTTGGTCCGGTCCATTTACTATTCATCGCATCTATCCATATGGAGTTATCGAGCTCCAATGTAACGCCCCGTACCCGAGTCCGCTGCCGGAATCGGACACGAGGGGCTAACGGCTTAAACCATTCACTTTTACAGTCCATTTAAAAATTTTTCCAGGCAGTCAGCTAACTGCTTCACTGTCACTTTAAAAATCATAACTTGAGTTCTACAACTCGAAAATAAGTTTCGTAATTTTTCCCTGAAACTAGACTCATATATGCATCTAAAAAGTTTTTTCTAGAATTTTTGGTCGGGCCAATTAGTACAGTTTATTAGTTAAAGTCTCCACTGTTACAGGGTACGACTACACTGACCTTCATGCATTACGACCTGGATATCTCCCTGTACAGGGATTCAATACTGATTCTGTTTGTTTCTATAGAAACTAGACCCAAATAGGAATCTATACATATATAGAATGACTCCTAATTATCTCTGGTTAATTCACAATGAATTTCCAAATTCAGAACAGGGAATCCAGAAACCGTTCTGGCCCTGTTTCACGAAAACCTAATTATCTCATAACATACAACTCACATGACCGTTTCGTTTCTTCCATATGAAAGTAGATTCATTAAGGTTAATTTACATAATTTATTCACTATTTAATTCCATTCCTACTATTTTTAGTGATTTTTCACATCCACCTCACTGCAGCTGTCAACCTCTATCATTAAGGTAGATTTTACCTACTTCATAATTTCCTTGATTCAACTAGCCCTTTTAACATACATGGCACAAAAGATAATCACGATTAACCATTCCAAGGGCTAATCGATTCCAAACATTACCACATCTCTTAATGAACAACATACAAAATGATCATGATACCATGCCAAGGTGCATACAAGCCATTTTCGCATGGCTAAAGTTTACATACCAAATTTTCAACAAAACATATTAGCCTATACATGCCAAAATGCTCTCCTAGACCCACTAAGAAGAAAGTACCAAAAGTTGCTAGCGGTGTGATGACTTTGACGACGGTCTCGAGCACACCAAAATGGATCAAGAACCTAGGTAAGCAACAAACAAGCACACCAAATGAGTACATAACTCAGTAAGTCATAAGCACTATTCTACCATCCAACATTAATAATCATTTTTTGTTTCTTTCAAATCATAACAACTATGCTACGGTTTCTTAAATTCTTGGTTCGATCTCATGCCAAGTCCTTCAATTAATTCAATGCCAAGTCAGCCCAATCAATGTAGACCCATTTCCTCAAGTTTGGAACAACGATGCACTAGATAAATCTATGCATACACCGCACAACCTCAAATTCGATATTTAGTTAATAGCTCAATCACTTACCTCATTCATCACAATTTATACCAACAACCAAACGTTGCACACATAGTGCTTATTATGTTCGCACACATAGCGCCATAGTAAATCGCACACATAGTGCTATAGTAAATCGCACACATAGTGCCATAGTAAATCGCACACATAGTGCATTTGAGATTCCCTCATGCTTCAACCTCCCAATCGGCACACATAGTGCCACTTAATTTTTGCACACATTGTGCCCTATGTCAATTCATCATGGTAAAGCAATTTGCTAAATTCAAATTGTACATATGGTCATATTAACAAGTAGGAGAATCACTCCGAAAATATCTATCCAAGGAGTTCTCACAACAAGTGCTTAAGGACTTACCTTGCGTTGAGTATAACGGTTCCGACACAGCTACTCGATGTCCTTGGCTTTGCCCTTGCTTGTTTCTCCTTCTTTAACTTCTCGGGCTTAATAGATAAATAAACTAGTTTAATCATCTTGCTGTACATTTATAATTCAATTACACATGCACATGTATATTTGCATATTCGCAACCCTCTTACTAATTACCCATTTAGTCGATTATATACATGATTAAAGGTAACATCATGAATGGGCATACTTATATATATATATACATACCCGATTGTGCACCAAAATTTGACTCAACATCACCTACATACTCACTTTGATGGCGAATATATATATACATGTATAGTGTTATCTACAACATCATCTAAACACCTAAATTTTTCTCATGCACACTTGATCAACCTTTTTCCCAATCTAGCATAGCTTCACCTCCATTTGTGATATCATATAAATTTGCATGTTGCTACATTTCTTAAGTTCAACATCTCTATACCCATTATAGCCACTCCATAATCAAATTCTAAAAATCGGCAACATCCCTTTCAACTATGTTAGCGAATACTCCTCCTTCTTAGTCCCAACTTGGCACCTCCAACAAAAAGGACTTAACATCTTCCCTTTCATGCTAACATAACAAGCAACTTAGTTCATCCATACAACTAACATGTTAATAGCATCAAGGTATCAACTAAAATTTTAAGCTTCTTGTCAACTTCCAACTCTCCAACAACCCCAAATCCAACCTTGGGATAGATAGTATTTAGACCCATCACCCAAAGGTTGTGTAAACTTCAAAAAATATCATTGAACATACCTTGATCTAAAGGACCACCTTGGCGAATCTTGCTTCCTCTTCTTCCTCTAGTTACGACAATTGCAAAAGAAAGAAAACATGAGCACTCCTTCTTCCCTCCTTATTAAGCATTCAAACTCTCTCATTTTCATGCCACAAGAAGTGAAAGAAAATGATGAACATTTTTTTTTTCTTTCTTCCCTCCCTCAACTCACGGCAATGGGGGGGGTACACCCACACCATTCTTTTTTTTTTTTTCTTTAATACCCATGTTTCTTATTTTATTTTTTTCTACATACCCACTAACTAAACATGTTTGCAACATGTTTCCACCCATAGCATGGCCGGCCATCATGCTTAAATTTGGGTAAATTGACATGCCAACCCACCTTTTTTCACAACATGCACTTATAGGCCACCCTACATTTGCCTAGCACATTTCTAAATTTTCTCACATAAGTCCTATTTGACAAAATTCACTTATAATTAACAAAATTCGAACATGAAATTTTCACACATGCATATGTACATATAATGAGCATCAACTATGACAGTTAATTATTTTTATGACTCGGTTTAGTGGTCCCGAACCCACTTTCCGACTAGGGTCAATTTAGGGCTGTTACATCCAAGGTAAATGAGGTAATTTTCAAGTTAACACTCAGCGCCTGAAACACTATTGGGGAGATAAGTTTGAACAGAATGAAATTTCGTTTATTTTATCGGATGTTTAAAATTTTCTTAACTTCCTTTTTAATAAATGATTAGGGTATATTTTCGGGATTAGTATGTTTAAATAAATTCTGTTTAGGAGATTAGAACTTAAGCGGGACCGCTTGTGACCCCTCCAATCTTTCCTAGGAATTGATTTTAACATAATTTTCCTAAAAATTATTCTCTAAATAGAAATTTAAATTTTTGATTTTTCAAATAAAAGGGTCAATGTTGATCCAAGTCTTAAATTGCAACTCAATTCCAAATTTTCATTAAGTCTAGGACTTAATTGAATCATTTTTAAAATCTAGTTGCTCTTTTCGTAAATAATAAAAACTAGATGCCTCTTTTTGTAAATATTTTCAAAAGACTTCTAGAATAAATGTTTTTAGTTTAAAAATGATAATTATTAATATATAATTATATCGCTTATAATATATATTAATTATTATCAATTTTAGGATTTTGATAAGTTTTAATGATAATAGGAAGATAATCTTTAATATATAATTATATCTATTATATTAATCTTTATCAATTAGTGAGAATTAGGATTAATTTTTCATATTTTATCTTTGATTAAATAAATTAACTAGCAATTAATAATTTAATATACAAATATCTAATTATTAATTGTTGTTATTTTTGCATAGGATTAGAACTTAGAATTTTGTTAATTAAATTGTTTTAAGAATTCTACTCTAATTCCTATTTTTCCCTCTATAAATACCACCCATCTTCTCACTCATCTAACACTCAAAACCCAAAGCACTAAAACACCAAAGTGCCGAAGCCCCTAGCCACAATAGCACCCAAGAGTCGACGAAAGATACCCGCCTCATTGCACTTGCAAGACGTCCATGCTCCAAGAATGCTCCTAGGCGCACACTTGCCCATCGCGTGCTACCTTGCGCGCCTGGCCCTGTTCATTGCCTCGTGCTGCTTCTATCCAGCTGCCTAGACCTTCATCCCACACCTAAGGCCAGCTCTCGCGCACACCCACGACAGGTCTGCTCAACGAGGAGCCGTGCACCACTCGTACCACTCCACTTAGCTCGCTCACGTTCTTTGCTGCTCCCATTCCTCTTTGCTGCGCTTCTTTGCTGAACACTGAACGGCACCACCCTTTCATCCATTTTAAGCCACAAACCCTCTAACCCTCCTTATAAATTCTCATCTTTTCCTTCATTTTTATTATTATTTTCTAGAGTTCTTATATTTTTACAAAAAAAAGGTTAAACATGCCTCGCAAGAGAACTCGTGCTTCTGCTTAAATTGATGAAACACAAAACAAATTCCACTATGAAGAAGCCAGAGTGAGATACGAAAGTATCTTCAAAAATCAACAGATGTATCCAGAAAAAGGCTTTACATTAAAGGAAAGCAACTATAGAGACTTTATGGAAAGTATTCGTCAAGTTGCTGAAACCTTCAATTGGGAGTTGTTTTGTGAAAAGAGACCTAGTGTGGATGAGGAGCTAGTTCGTGAGTTCTATGCAAATTTAACTTCAAGTGAGATGACAGAAGTCCCAGTTCGCGGAATCAAGATTTCATATTTGAACCATGGATTCCATTATCAAAGAAGGAGCGAAGCAATTCATGCAAGGGCGATAGTGATAGAGCAACAGATGAGTCAAATTCGGAAAGGTCTACAAATAAATAAATGGGGGATCTTGACTTTACTTTATTTTTGTTCTTAGACTATTTTTAGGATTAAGTTTAATTAGGAATCTTTTATTTTTTTGCATATTAAAACAAGAGAGGAAAATCACTAATAAAATGTGAGCAAGTCACAAAGTATAAAGTGTGGCAATAGATATATACATGCCTAGGATTGGATTTAGAAAGAGCTTGGTACTTAAGCAGTCAAATTGACTCACCTCTTCTTTTCTAAAATCCTACCTGGTGTATAGTATCTGTTCACTTTAAACAATAAGGACATTGTTCATTTTAAGATAGGGGGACCGAAAATTTGAATTATTTCCACTCAGAATAAAATTTTTCTTTTAATTATGATTAGGATATATTTTGTTAAGTATGCTTAATTTGAGTATGAATAAAGTTCTATTATTTCAAAAAATTATTATGTTAGCTTAATAATGACATGAATGTATTTTTTAATAAAGCATGCAAATTCGTACCATAAAATTTTTTAGTTCTTTAGGAAAGTTAGGTATGCATGAAAGTTTAAGTCTTTAGAATTGACTTAGTAGTTTCTTGATGCGAAATCCTAGGAAGCATGGAACGTTGGAAATGATTTAGGCAACTATTGTTTGGACCGTTTGAGCCTTTCAAGCCCACCATGGTAAAGTTTTATCCCTTGAAACCCAACTTTGAGACTATATGGCCTAATTTTATTTCAGCCCCTCCAATAATTAGCCATTACTTTTTCGCTTAATGATCTTAAAATTGTCCCAAACACTAGACTCAGTAATATTCAAAATGTGCTTCGAAAATAAGTTTGGGGGAGTTGAAAAGAAGTATCAATTGCTCATGAATTGCAGTACACAAAGTAAGTGCTCTTATTAGCTATATAAAAAAAGAGCACATGTATTTGAAAGAGATGTACAAAAGAGCATATGAAAGTCAAGTTGGTGTATCGAAGGTAAAAACTCCGAAGGTTCGATTGACGCTGAGTCTAGGGTTTTTAAACCAAAATTTATCCATCTTCCACCAACCCTTAGCCTAGCCACATTAAAACCTTGATAAAGACCTATTGATTCAAAGTCCTAATGCTACCTACATTAGTGGAGAGAAATTGCTACGATCAACATATGAAGACATAAGTTAAGCTTAGTGATTGCAACTTAGTCTTGAATAAAGGAATAAAAATCAAATTGGTAAGGGTTAACATGTCTTTGTTACAAAAGCGTTTAGTCTAAATTTTGCTATTATGATAAGTTGTTGAATTTAATTTGAACGATATGTATATTTAAGTAGCATAACTATCAGATTTCTTGTCTTTGAACATAAGTATTCTAAATTCATAATTTTAGGAAAAATGTTGTTCTAAAGGAATTTTTAAAAGGTGTTTCCGAGAAATTCTTTTCAAAATTTGTGCATTACTTGGGACGAGCAATAAATTAAGTTTGGGGGTGTGGAAACACAAAAATTTATATGCTTTTTCATACCCATTTTTACTTAAATTCATACAAATCCGGTTAGATTCTTGTCGAAAAATAATTAAATATTATAAAATAATTAACATGTGTTAAAATATAAACATGGTGAATTTAGTTAATTTTATACTTAATTTTGATTAATTTTGACTATTTTCGACAGATTCGCACAAAGGGCTAAAATTGGCTCGGCTGACACTGCTGAAAGCACAAAACCGAGAAGCAATTTGAAGTTTCGAGGCACATTAATTTTCAGCCTAAGACGGTCAAAAATGTGTATTAATTCATAATTTAATTAATTTTAATTTATTCTCCATTTAATTTGGGTTAAATAAATTATTTTTAATTAATTATGGAGAAAGGGTCCAGTTGAACCGCACTAGTCGAACCATATTGAGTGAACTGAACCAGCCACTAATTGGGCAGCCCAGAACTGTCCATATGTGACCCAAATCAGCATTTTAGCTGATTAAATATGCTTTCAAAAAGGGCCTTGAAGAACTTTCGAAATGCATTCAAACCCCTCCTTTAATTGTGGTTTTATGAAATTGCCCCAAGCCTAAAATAGCAAAGTAGAAACTCTCAACTTTGCCATGTGTGTGGCCGGCCAAGGGAGGTCTCTTAGGCTGATTCTTTTTGCTATTTTTAGCTTCCATACTCAGTTATAAAAGCCACCCCTTGCTGATCATTCAAGCATCCCTTAGCCATCCCTCATTCATCCCTCATTCCAGAACATTCTCTCATTCCCTCTCTCACTTTTCTCTCATTTTTCCATCTCATTTCCCTTATTGTTCAAGTGCCAATTTCTTCTCTTGGAAAAGAGGCTCTCATAAGCCATTTTGGAGAAGAAATTAAATGTTCATAAGCCACCTTGATAGTCGAGGGCAATGAAGAACGAAGAATGGAGCAACTAGCCAAGCCACGGAGAAACACCAAATTTGCTTCTTGTTCCCTATCTCTTTAATTTTTGTTGTTGTTTTGATGAACATGTTTATGAATATTTATGCTATTGAAATGTCTATTTTAATCAATTTAGCTTAAATTAAGTTTGTGTTGGGTTGATTATATTCTGCTTGCTTGAATTGTTAAAATCGTGTTTATGCTGTTATAGGCCTCGGTAAGATGTTTGATTAAGTAAAATCATGCCTAAATTATTCTTGCGTTACGACTGTGATGTAGCTAATGAATTAATTATTTAAACGGATTGCAATTGTAATTAATTGACACAGTACTTAATCAGTGTATGTTTATTCTTCTAAGGTAGCTAAAGGTTAAATTAGCAATGTATCTGGTAATATTATTGTCTTGCATAACTTACAAGATTATGTGATTAAACTGTTTCAAGGTAGGGATGCCTTGTTACCTCACATAGTCTTTTATATGCTGATTAGATTTAATTAATCGCTTGAATTGACATAGGGATATGCAAGAGATTAGTTCAAGTTAATGAGTATGTATGTGCAATAACATGTTTGCTTACTAGAATCTGTTTAGTTGGTTGAATTGACATAGGGATATGTTACATTGATTAAATCTTATTTGAAATCATGCATTAGAACTCCTTTGTTTTATTTTTAATTATTTACTTAGTTTTTTAAATAATTTTTGGCCATCTTTTAAAACCAAATTATTTTTACCTCACCAAAGTGTTTTACAATTAATTTCATAAATGATTCTTTTTACAGTCCCTGTGGGTTCGATAACTTGACATTTACTTGTCACTTTATTACTTGTTGCGATTGTGTACACTTGCACATATTTCCGTCATTCCAAGTTTTTGGTACTGTTTCTGGGGACAGTTTTAAAAAAAAATTATTATTTGTGAATTTGTTAGTTTTACATTTTGGTTTATTTTTCTATTTAATTTTAACTTAATTAATTTTCCTTTGATAATTTCAGGTGTTTATGAGTATTGACCAGATTATTGACTTACTTCCTGTAGACCCTAAGATAGAATGAACCTTTCGACAGCGAAGAAGACAAGCGAACCAGAGAAGGACTGAATGAATGAATTTCGAGAATATGAATTAAGAAAACGGAGCAAACCTTGCTCAAAATCCTATCCTTATTGCTGACGATAGGGATAGAGCCTTAAGACAATATGCTGTGCCAGTATTTAACGATCTTAATCCTAGCATTAAGAGACCCAAAATTGAGGCACAATAATTCTAGCTGATGCCATCATGTTCCAGATGCTTCAGAAAGTGGGCCAATTCAATGGAATGCCTACTGAAGATCCTCATCTTCACCTCAGACTATTTATAGAGGTGAGCGACTCTTTCAAATTAGCTGGAATTCCCGAATATGCATTACGATTGAAGTTGTTCCCGTACTCACTAAGGGACAGAGCTCGAGCCTAGTTGAATTCATTGCCACCAAACTCAATTTCTACATGGCAAGAGTTAGCTGAAAGATTCCTCATGAAGTATTTCCCGCCAAGCAAGAACACTAAGTTGAGGAACGAGATCACTGCCTTCCAAAAAATGGATGATGAGTCCTTGTATGAGGCATGGGAACCATACAAAGAACTATTACAGAAATGCCCTCACCATGGAATCCCACATTGCATCCAACTTGAGATATTTTATAATGGTCTTAATGCTCACACGAGGATGGTAGTGGACACTTCTGCTAACGGTGCTCTCCTTTCTAAGTCTTATAATAAGGCTTACAAAATCATTGAGAGGATCGCCAGTAACAATTATCAATGGCCAACCAACCGAGCTGCGTCAAGAAGACAAGTCGTTGGAATACATGAAGTGGATGCTCTCACTTCACTTGCATCTCAAGCATCTTCAATCTCTTCAATGCTTAAGAATCTTACCACTAATGGGTTTAACAGTTTTGCAGCCCAACCACTTCACCAATTTGAGAGTATAGCCTATGTTTATTGTGGGGAAGGACATTTGTTCAAAGAATGTCCATCGAACCTCGAATCCGTATATTACATGGGTAACCAGAACCAAAATCAAGGAAGGAAAGGACTGCAATCCAACTTCTATAACTCATTGTGGCGAGACCACTCGAATTTTTCCTGGAGTAACCAAGGGGCTGGAACCAGTAACAGCTACGTTCAACCTAGACCGACTCGTCCGCTTAGTTTTTCCCAACAAGCTCAGGAACCAGCTCAAGCTGAATCATCCCATAACTTAGAGCATTTATTAAAGGCATACATGAGAAAAATGACGCCACTGTAAGGAATTTGGAGAGTCAAGTGGGCCAGCTTGCTACTAAACTCAGGAACTGACCACAAGGTGCTTTACCTATTGATACGGAGAATCCAAGAAAACCGGGGGAGGAACATTGTAAAGCGTTAACATTGAGGAGCGGAAAGACAGTAGAGCCCAACACTATCGAAGCTGAATAGGAGCTAGCTGATGCTCAAGACTCAGAGGAAGTTCAACCGAGTGTTGAAATATAATTAATCCAACACAAGTATGTTACATTAATTAAATCTTATTTGAAATCGTGCACTAAAACTCCTTTGTGTTATTTTTAATTATTTATTTAGTTTTTTAAATAGTTTTTCACCATCTTTTAAAACCAAATTATTTTTACCTCATCAAAGTGTTTTACAATTAATTTCATAAATAATTCTTTTTACAGTCCCTGTGGGTACGATAACTCGACATTTACTCATCACTTTATTACTTGTTGCGATTGTGTACACTTGCACATATTTCTATCGTTCCAAGCATACATCGGGGTGGTTCGGGACTAAACCGAGAACTTTGAAAATCTTTGGGCAACTTAACCAATTTTCTTGCTTTGGAGAGTCACACGCTCGTGTGGGTTCGGCCGTGTGGTCACACACGTCCATGTGGCTTGAGACACGCCGGTGTCCTTAGCCAGTGTAACTCTCTGTTTATGATGTCAGTTAAACCAATTGATCCACACGATCAAGCCATACGCTCGTGTGCCAGACCGTGTCCTCCACACGGCTGTGTCACATGGCCGTGTCTCTGCCCGACTTAGGCTATTTTCCAAGCTTTATGTTGTCCTTAATTCTTTCCCATACTTTATACATCATGGACCCAAATTATAGCATCAGTTTAATGATTAATCGACCTTGAGAAAGATTCAATTAAATAACTTGCATGTTGTCTTACAAGTGTTTATTACCCAGCACTTAATCTCTACACATTCTAAAATTGTCCATGTTTAATCGTTATCAACTTACTACCAGGCCACATATTCATTCCATGTCCACAACCACCTCGAATGGTTCTAGGGCATTCATCGTATACATGCGTTATACTAATTATTCATAGCAACCAATTATAATCACACGACATGCATTAACCCATAAGAAGAATAATTAGGCTTACAAACCATAACCATAATAAGCCATATCTCATGGCTATATACAATAGATCAATATAAGTCGATACATTTGGCTAATCATAACAACATCTAATATAAAAACTAGTGCTTATACATGCCACTCACTTGAAAGTGTTTAATACACATATGACAATACTCTGGAGTTGGTAGCTTGATAGTTTAATGCTGCCTCTGATGATCTCCAACTCGAGTCGACCTAACAACACTAAAGAAATGGAGAGAAGGGAGTAAGCTTAAAGCTTAGTAAGTCCATATGAAAATAATAAGCATTATAACAACATACTTCCTTAGGCAATCAACCATAATGACACTTTTTTACTCATATTCTAGTTAAGCTATTTTCTCGACTCGTAGTTACTAATTTATTTATATCTGGAACTACGAAACGCCAAATTAAGATCCACTAATTTTCATTGAAACCAGACTCATTTCTTCTTACAATAAAATTTCAAAAATTTTTGGTCTAGCCAATAAGTACAATTTCTTATTCAAAGTCTCCCATGTTTCGCTGTTTGACAGCTTCAACCTTTCTTCACTAAAATTTATTTATCTCATAGTACGAGACTCGGATAATGTTCCCGTCTATTTTTCCCGAAAGTAGACTCATTAAGGATTTCATTCATATTATTATTAACTCATAATTATTTTTTACAATTTCTAGTGATTTTCCCAAGTCAGAATAGGGGATTCCAAACTCATTCTAACTCTGTCTCACAAGAATTCAAATATCTCATCATATGAGATTCCTTTACTAGCACCATTTCCTTTATCTAAAACTATACCCACTAAGCTTTAATTTCATATTTTATTCAGTCTCTAACTCAATTTTCACTATTTTTGGTGGATTTTCAAAGCCGGACTATTGCTATTGTCGAAAAACTGTTTTAGTGCAAATTCATAGTAACTATCATAAGCTCATTGATCATGGACTCATCATTTCATGAAACCCTTATCTCATTACACAATGTAAGTTAACATGATATTACAACACAATTCATAATCATAAGCATGAGGATGGTTCATCTTTCTAACCTTTTTACTTGTTTATTATGTATACACATACATATGCATGAATTCGCTTACTCATCATTTATCACATTTCAATAAGGCATCACTTATGAGTATAATGTACGTACCTGTACATACCCATAGCATATCAATTAACTTTACCTTTATCACCACCCCAATCTCGAGACTTTCATCGCATTATTAATTATAATACCTGTTGAATTTCTCAAAATCTCGATGGATAGCTCATTTACCGTCAAGTCATACAAGTGATCGTTTTCAAGTAAGCATTCCCGCGAACCTCACATCTTACGGCAAGATTACCAGTCCAGGCTAAATCCCCCGTAATATAAACTCATAGAGTGATTTTGGGATTACTAGTCCAGGCTAAATCCCTTGTAGTGACAAACACTCTTAATGAGCTCGGATCTGAATTACCAGTCCAGGCTAAATTCAGACCCTAATCGGATTACCCGTCCGGGCTAAATCCATAATGCACACATATTCGTCGAGAGGTTCGATCACTCAAGGAACACCCGTCCAGGCTAGATCCTTTCTATACCGAGATCAAAGGATTACCTGTCCGGGCTAAATCCTTTTTTGCAACACATGCAGGATCTCGTATCATGTAAGAATAGTGTATCCATTAGATATATACCAATAAGCATAGCTGATCATGAAATGTACATTCAATTCAACACATTTTCATGTTTATTTGGACATTAGTCCATGAAATAAACATGGTATTGCACATAATTATATTTAGGCATTTGTCACAATATATACTCTTCATATCAACTATATAAATATTCATCACAAAATGTTGACACATCAATTTGAGTTCAAGCATGAACAATAATATCATTGCATTGTCATTGACATATGAACTTACCTCGGTTTCTACTACAACTATTTATTTCGAGTTTGTGTTTAACGTTGTTCAACCTCGTTCTAAGCCCGAATCTTATTTTCCTTGATAATCGAGCTTGGAAGCTTGGAAAACCCTAGCCATGGTTTCTTCATGTCATATTCAGCCAAGGAAGAAGATGGACATGAAATTTTGGCTTTTATTTTATTTTTAATTCATTTTAATTACTAGATTACCAAAATGCTCCTAACTTCATAATATTCTATTTCACCCATTTCATGTCCATTTTTGTCCAAAAAATTATACAATGGTCTAATTACCATTTAAGGACCTCCGATTTAAAATTTCATAACAATTAGACACCTCTAACATGTAGAACTCAACTTTTTCACTTTTTATAATTTAGTCCTTTTGACCAAATTGAGTGCCCAAACGTCAAAATTTTCGAACAAAATTTTCTCGAAATTATTCTGTGAAATCGTAGACCATAAAAATACAATAAAAATAAATTTTCTTAAGTCAGATTTGTGGTCCGAAGACCACTGTTCTGACTAGGCCTTAATTCGGGATGTTACAAGTACAACTACGGTTTTTCTCTAAAATGAGTTTATTTAAGGTCTTCAAAAGTAACATAAGTTAGCTTAGCCATTTCGGTGGCTAATGTAGCCTTCTCAATCTAGCCATAACGTCTAGGTCGGGTTTGAGAGGTTACATTTAGTGGTATCAGATCCTAGGTTCAAAACATCAGATTGAGTTCTGATTTTAAAAAATGATTTTGCATGTATGCATACAAGAAAAAGGGGAAATTTGGGAAAACAAGCCACAAAGAATTTTGAAAATGATATTCTACAAAGAAAAACAGGTCCGAGACTCCGATGTCGATTGCCATAGAAAAGTTCCTGTTAAATTATAGGTAAATACTTGATGTGTATTACTGTAGACATAGAACTGAAATATTTAGTATTTAATTTTTCTTTGAAATTGTAAGATAGGAAACTGAAAACTAATTGAAGTTAGCTAGTGATTATTTTTTCTAAAACTGTAGATCAAACTTAAGATCATAGGATACATAATGAACAACCGCAGAATGAGAAAAAATGAGGCTTAGTGTTGAGCTACCCAAGTTGAGTCATTTGTTTCTCAAGGAATTGTGCCTAATCCTGAGATGAATGACTTTGTGATTACGCCTACTTCTAAAGAAGGAAACCAGGAAGTTGGGGATGATGCAGTGTCTCAGGAAATGTTGGGAGTCTTAGAAAAGGTTTTCAAGATTATGGTAGAAAGAATTAAGATGGAGGAAGAGAGTAAACGCTTAGAGAGCAAGAGAAAGAAAAATAATAAAGTTCCAAAAAGGAAATAGTCTGCTTCTATTGGTCCAAATCCACAACCTCTATAGAGGGCCAAAGGAGCCAAACCTCAATGAAATGTTGTAGTAGTTATTATTGGAGAAATTGTTAAGTCAACTAGGGTTTCGGTTTGTAGATATTTTGGTAAGCGTCATCTAGTGGAATTTCAGTTAAAATTGAGAATTAGGTAGAGGAATCTGTTAGTAACGTTTCCATAATTAAATCTACAAGATATATGTTGGAAATTTAAGGAGATGCATTGTTTGTAATTGTATTGGAAATCAGAGTTATGTACCGAAAGCATGGTGGCTCGGTTTGAAGGAAAGGGTAACAGATTCTGTGACTAAGAAAATTTCGAAGACTAAATTTCTTTAAGGACGGGAGAATTGTAACATCCCAAAAATCAAGGGTTAGTAGAATCAGATTTGTAAATCGAGAGAGTGTGGTCATGCCCTAAATTTTGAGATTATCTATGCGTTTTTAGGAAATAAATGATGTATTGGTTTGTTAGTTAAGTGTCAGTGAAACGTTCCTTAAAACCTAAGTTCAAATCCTTTCTACCGCACCATTATTATTATTTTGTAAATTTTGCCTCATACCCTAGCATGTGACACGCCTTATTTTTAAAATAAATATTGCAAAATTATTTCAAGAATAAGGAAATTTCCTAGTGGTTAATTGATAAATGGAAAAGCATAAAAATTAAATTGAGGTCCCAAGTTCAAATCCTTTCTTATGCAAAATAATTATTTTTTACAAAATCCCTTGTTTTTAACAACTGTTTTGTCCATGCCCTTGTAACCCTAGAAAATAATCAGATTTTATTCTATTTTTAGTCACCCTAGCCGTTCCTCACCTCTTCTCTCTTCCTTGATCTTCAATTATTTTTCCTTTCTCCATTGTTGTCGTCGCCCATAATACCTAGTTTTATCATCATTTTCTTTTTTTTTTGTCACAAGATTTTGCCTCATCTCCTCCATCATATTGCTTCCATTTTTATCTAATTAAATCAGACCCAAGTATAAAATCTTGAGTCTCCAAGATCGATGCCTATTGTTTCCAAGAAGTGCCATTGCCGCCCCTTTCACCTAGCTTGTGTAAGTTCTTGTTTTCTTTCAATTTCTTGATTAATCTTGTCAATTAAAAACCTAAATTTCCAGATTTTAATTTTTGGGGAATTTTAAAGTTATTTTTCTATATTTTAAATGGATCTCAAAATTGTTCTTAAATCAGCCCCAATTTTGGCCACCATTAGTTGTGGTAGGCGCGCCTAGGTGCAAGAAAAGGGGCTGTTTCTAAATTCTTTCCCATCTATTTCTAGAATTAATTTGAATTCCTGAACCATCCTAATCAGCCTTTAATCACATGTAAATTAGGAATAAAAAACGTTCTTGATCAATTGGTCATTCAGATCTCACAGATCAGAAAGTGTAAGTGCGGTTACATGTAAACTAGTTTGTTGTTTCGACATGGTTGTTGGGTAAAGCTTATGGATTGATTAAATGAAGGATTTAATAAATATTGTCTTCTTATTTTCCAGTATGTAAATGTGTTAGGTGCTAACCCGAATGCACCAAATCAACCGTAATGCCAAAAGACTATCGCGCATATGATTCGTCTCAAAACAGTGTAAGAAATCTAACTAGTTAGGATTCGTAAAATAGTTGTAACTATGTCTATTGATTTGAAACCATAATTAGGTGTCTAGGGGGCTACTTAAAAGGTGAATTAATTGAATTTATATTGATTTTAATTTAGGTTTGTTTTAAGGTTTATTAAGGAAATTAGAAGGTTCGCTAATGTGCTAGGAAAAAGCGTAAAATAAGGTGTGGGTCCTAAACTCAAAAACTTAATTAAAAATGTTAATTTTTGTGATATATTTCATGATTTAGGTTGCTGATTGGATTGGCTTAATAGCCAAATAATCAATTTTGTAAGTGGCTGAGCTAGGTACGTTTCGAGTCCTAAAAGATTGATGCATGTGATTGACGTTGTGATGCATGATTGTATTATTTGGTATAAGATTGGTTGTATATGTAGCATGATTTTTTGAAATTTGAGTTTATGCATGATATAGTTGCATGGAATATTTGCTATGTTATATTGAAAAGGTTGCTATACATGCACATTGGAAATTCATAAAAGTATGTGAAATTGTGTAATGTTGAATGATACCATCTTAATGGTAATTTGAAAGTTGAAATATTGATTCCATTCACGAAAAGTATTTAATTATTGAAGGCATGTTGAACATGTCAATTAAATATGTAAAAGTATTAAATTCGTAAAAGTATGTGAAATTATGGAATGTTGAATAGGATATTTTGTGGTTGACAGAGGAGTTCCATGGAGTATCGGTGACATATTAAGTCCATATTTATTCATAGTCAGTGCACTGTATTTGGAGTATCAAAGGGATTGGCAATTATATCTCATTATTTGTTATTCGGCAATTTTACTGCATTATTTTTATTCGGTGGTTTTACCCTATCGATCTTTGCTCACATTCATTGAAGTTTGGCAGACGAGTTTTTGGGAACTCGTGGTGTGTAACGGATGGTTTAGGTAGGAACATTTTTTCATGGCATCATGCTCACGACATACTCAAATGTTATTGATTTATGCCACGTATTGTATTGTGTTGTATTGAATGGTATCAAAATTAATGATTGTTACTCGAATGAATGATGACCCATGCTCACACACCATTTGACATCAATTTCATAATGTCTATGTAATGATATGAAACTCCAATGATGGTTTTGTGTTCTTCTATTACTGTTAACATGTTTCACTGTATTTGATATTTATGTCTGTTTAAATAATTGTTCGACTCACACTGAGCTTTCATGCTCCACCCCATAATGTTTAACTTTTTAGGTAAACCTTGAAACTAAGACCAGACTCGGTATATGAAGAATTACATTGAACCTCGGACCATTTTTAATAAAGTATTAATTAGTCTCTATTGGTTTTGGTTTGTAAATTTTTAATTATTTCTGGTCTGTAGCTTGGTAACTTTTCGTTTGAGGATTTTTGCATGCATTTATTACTCAAGCATAATAACCAGAAAATGCATGATATTGGGCTTAAGTAAAATTTGACATTGTTCCTTAATTTTCGCTGCATTGCAAAGGCATCGTTTTTGAAAAAAAAAAATCGATAAGGCAACTAGATTTCCAAAATGACTTGAAAAGTGGTTTTTTTTTTCTGTTGCATTAGTTTAACATCGAGTTTTTATAAAGAAGAGCGACAAGCAAATGGTTTTTTTTTTCTAAAATGAATCTTAAGGATAGTTGACCTAATAAATGAATGTTTTAAACTAAAACAAAAGTACAACTACGGTTTTTCTCTAAAATGAGTTTACTTTAGGCCTTCAAAAGTAACGTAAGTTAGCTTAGCCATTTCAATGGCTAATGTAGCCTTTTCAATCTAGCTTAATGTCTAGCCCGAGTTTGGAAGGTTACAAGTCGATTCTCATCCAACCGAACCAGAATTGGAACTTAATTATGTCCAAATCAGCCACTAATGTTTTACTGACTTTTTAGTAGAAACCGCCAACTTATGATTTCTGCCAACTTATGATTTCTTTCAATTTAACCCCTAATTATTCCTAAATTTTCAAATTTAAATAAAATTAGGTGTGACAATTTATTATTTAAGTACTTATATGTTGATATACTATATCGAATAAAAAGGTAAGTTAGAATTCTAAGTACTGCTAAGCTTTCACAAGCTTAATGTGTTATTTTGAATGCATAGGTAAAGATCTTCTTGAATGCATTTCTTGAAATGGTAATAGAGTAGAATGTACATAGGATTAGAAAAATATGAATTTTTGTTGTAAAATAACTAAGTAGTTTCAAAACTGTTTCATATATGCCTAATATCATAATGTAATTTGGGATAATCTTCCTTGGATGGATATACTCATGTGTTATATGAGATTTTTGAATGGTAATTTGATATATTTTGAGTCCTAAAAGTGTTTTATAAATGTTATGAAACCTTTGAAGATAATTTTAATTTAGTTTTAGGAGTTTAAGTTACGTTGTGGACAACCTGTCTTCGACGCAACACGACAAGTTAATGTCATGACATTGGAGTCAATGGAGTAATTTGTTCTAGTATTAGGACATCAGAAGATTTGCATCGTGACATCAGTCAATGTCGCGAAACCTATTTTTCAGTGTCGTGACATTGACCCTATTTACCTTGTTTTGACCCAAATAAGCCCCGAATGGTCCTTATTTGTAACCAAATTTTAATGAAAGTCTAGAAATGACTTGAATAAATTAAAAAGACTATTTATGTTAAAGAAAAGTCTTGAAATTAATGCTCGATTTTAGTGTCTAATCTGTTGTAATTTGGTGTAGCAGATTAAACTAGTTTTCACACTTGAAGAGCTTGAATATAAGCATTTTCATTATGTTTTAGTTAAGTTTGTATAGTTTAGTTTAAATCCAATAAAAAGTGTATTTGGAGGATTTTATTGACCTTAGGGGTAGAATGAGGCCTAAAGGTGAGCTAATGTACTTAATGAGTATGCAAGAGACCATCAGAGGGCGTACAAACTCAATACTAATCACTGTGTTGCAACATGGGAAGTTCGTTGTCGCAACATAGGAAGCAGAATGCAAGAATCTCGAGACTACCTTTGGTGTTGTGACACAGCCATTGGATGTCACGACACACCCTTGAAGCTACCCTGAACCTGAGCATACTATTTTCAGTGTCATAACACAGGCACTAGGGTTTAACGACATCGATCCTGTACGAGAAACACCTATGAGCCAGGGGTGTTTCAGTTCGCATAATCAAAATTTAAATACTAGAGCATTATCTAACTTTGGGTTGAGGGCGATGACAACCTTAAATCTATAAATAGGCTCTTAAATACTTGTTAAAGGACAACTTTTCATACTATTGGTTTCCTTTATAAAATTTAGTTTTATGTTTATTTTTCTTTCTCTTAGGGTTTAGACTTGTTTTCAGTTCTTTTCATTCATGTTCTTCAGAGAACTTGATTTGTAGACGCAATCAAACGTTTAAGGATTTCAGCACTTCATATATCAAATAGAAATAGGATTCTGTAAACTCTACTCTTGTTTTACTCTTTATGTATATATCCAGTATGAAGTTTATGATGTTTATTGATTCTATGAGGAACTAATCCTCTTATTGAGGATTAGTAAGTGAAGGTATGATCGATTAACTGTTTTATAGGGTTACTCAACGGACCAGCTGGTTGAGAGAGAAAGAACCTAAACCCTAGGCCTGAAAACCCTAGGAAGTCAATAAGGTGGAAATTAACCCAAAATTGGTATGGCCTAAATGTGAACACCTTCACCCCAAGCCGATTTGGATTGTGAGGTCTGAAGGTAAGTAGTTATTGTCGACTCATTATTTTAATGGAAGATCAAAAAATCCTGCTGGGATAGTGACTAGTTGATTGACGAGGAACCCGAAGTGACAGTTGATGAGGATTATTGAAGTGAGCTAATCACCCATGCTTACGTTTAATTCAGTTTATAATCTAGTTTTCTGAAGACTCCTTTTATTTATGTTATTTTAGTTCTTTAATTATTAAAACCAAAAACCCTTTTATTTATGTTTATTTGTAATATAGTTTATTTAAAATACTAATTAGATCTATTGATGTTTAGGTTAGAATTAATTTAGTACTAGCCTCATTTGGGTACGATCCTCGAAATACTTACGAAGTGTTTCGTTGTAAACAAACTATATTACAACTTGATGCAAGTCTCAAGGCCCAATTTCAGGCCCATAGATGTGATGGGCTCGCATTACCTTAAGGCCCAATAATGAGGTCGAAGGCCAAGAAAATCCAAGCAAGATTGAACAGGACCATCCAAGACTTTGTTACCAAGGCCTTAGATGTGTACACAACTGAAAAAGAAAATCAAGATTCACTTTCTTGTTTTCAAGAAAATTAAGAAACCGAATCTTGGTCTAATTTTGCTATTTCAGACAACTTCATGAATCAAGAAAATCAAGATTTGAAATCTTGGAAATCTTGGTCCAAGAAATCGAATCTTATAACCAAGGCACATTGGATTTCAAGTACAAGCTTGAAGGAGCCACTTTTGAGAGCAAACAGATCACAAGACCAAGTTCTTGAAAAAATGGCCATTAAGATGTCTACAAGCCCATCATGAAGTTTGAAAAGTAATTTAATTGAATATCAGGCCAAATTATCAAAATGGCCCAAATTGTAAAATATTTAAACTATAAGTCCAATTTTATTTGAATAGGTGGATCATCATGTAAGAATTCAGTCCAAGGAGCCCATTTAATTCATTTGGTTGAATTCCCATTAAAAGTCCACACTTCAAATTATTTTGTTTTTTTTATTTGATGAGATGTCATGTTAGTTACTCTATTAGGGTTAGGAAAACTTATTTTGGGGGCCTATAAGTAGCATGGATGTTCACCCTTATACATATACAATTGATTTATGTTTTTTTTAAGTTAATAATAATTCTTTTTGACTTTTTCTTCAAGAATTGCTCTTGAGTTTCTTTTAGAACTTGCTTTTAAAAATCTTTCAGGTTTTGGGAATCATCTTCAAGTTTTTTCTTGCCAAGATCTCTTTCTTAGAGGGGAATTAGAGCCATTGAAAGGAGTTGTGGATTCTTAATGTTTCCAAGGCTTCTTAGGACGTCATCTTCTCTTTTTTATCCTTAATTTATTGTTTATTGCTTATTTAAGTTAGTTCTTGCTATGTTGCCTTGCTGATTTTATTTATTTTCATTCTAGGTTAAAGTCATCTTGTTCCATCAAGAAACACATCAAAATTAGAAGTTGTAATCTTTTCTTGTTGTTTTAAACATTCTTGCACAAAATAGTTTGCTTTTGTCTTTAAAATCACTTCTAACAAATCTATTTGTGTTTTGTTTTTTCCAAATCTAGTTGAGGCATTTTCTTGAGGTCCAAGGACAATTTCTTTCCATCCAAGAAACCCTAATTCATTTTCTTTTGGACTCTTTACCAGTCGGTTCATCTTTCTTTTGATTTATTTTTGTTTGACTCTTTTTTGTGACAACTAATTTGTTTTTGTTGTTTCTTGTTTTAGTTTATGTTCATCTAGAGATTTAGGATAAATCCGCGACTTTGACAAATTTTACGATCCTCTTCCGCTTCATCTGTCTCATTCTTTATCACAACCTGACCCCTATACTTGTGGACACCGCCTCAAATTCCATATATTTTGTAGCAGTATTCACACTCTGGACGTTAGTAAGTCCGAAGGCGATCAAGTTGTTGGCGCATTGTCGGGGAGGCAACATTACTAAATTAGTTTTAATCTTTGCATTCAATAGAATAATTAGGAAATTTTTGAATTACAGATACGATTCGTATTTTTACCTTTACTAATTTAGCTTAATAACTTATTTCCTTTTCTTTTTCAATTTTAGCATATGCCTTAGAGGAAATGAACATTTTTTTAGTCGATCACTAATTCATAGAGACTAAGGCAGCAAAGATCTCTTGGTTACCGATGAAATTGACTACATGTAGTCTAACAATGAGATCATCTTTGATGATGAAATATACAAGGAAGGAGTATATGAATAATAGGAAATTATGGAGATTCAAGAATTACTCATGGTCGAGATAAGTCAACGTGGAAACGAAGCCTCAATGCACCAGTGGAATAATGACCAAGGTACTGATATAGTTGAACAACCACATGAGTTCACTGGTAACTTGTATGAGGTACTTGGAGAAGATCATGATATGCCCGAACATTCAGGCAAGCCTTCCTATGATTCGTGTGAGATGCCTTCACATGAAACGACCAGAACGAACAACTCTAAGGTATATGTTAGACATGATGGCACAAATGATTAAAATGATGCAAGAAATATCCGTAGCACGGCCTCTAAAGAAAGAGGACATGTCTGATGCTTATAACTCGGATCATAAGAACCATGGTATTATCGATGACCATGATAAGATTTATGGTGAGATTCAATCGAAGCTTGTAACTGAAGGTCATGTGGATGAGTTGAACATAGTTGAAACGGTCTCTGATCCAATTGACAATGCAGCGGAACTAATCGTAAATGTAGAAGTGAAAAACAAACTAACCACTAACATAGAGCCTAAACTGATATTAAATGAAAGTGTAGAAGAGCCAATACACTTTCTAGCCATAACAAAGAAGGTGCCAACCGATAAGGTCAAGGAGTTTGATTCATTCTCATTCGACAATGAAAGCAAGGCTCGAGTAACCAAAGCCTCATGCAATAGGAAGAGGAGGAAGCTCGAATCAATAATACCCTAAAAAATAATTTGGGGTTGGCTCGGATTTGGTACTAATGAATATCCTTAAACTCTCTTAGTCGGCTTGGTGGCTAAGAGTTGTTTACCCATACAACCCACCTGAATTTGAACCTTTAGATGAGTAATGGTAGCCATTTATTTGAGCAGCTCTCTTTAGATGTAAGTGTGCATGCGTGGAGACATGCAATCAAATGTTGAGCCAATTGTTTTTTTATTAAAAGCTTCAAATGAACCAATAAATTACAGGCCAAAATTCTCTTTCTACATTATATTTTCATGATTCTCAAATCTTATAATATCAAATCTTGTATGTTAATACGAAAGAATCCAAAATGGGTGAACATTATCTTTGGCCTAACCATTATAGGATGGAAGTTCTCCTTGAGGTACATTCACCTCCCTTTTATATCCTTCGATCAAAAAACCACAGACAACAGGCAATGCAAAAAGGAAACTAGACAATGGACAGCCTAAGCATCTAAAGCTTTTATTAGCTTGTGTTAACCATAATTTTTTGTTTCTTGGAAATGTAAAAAAAAAAAAAAACAATAGTCACAAGTTTACAACTAATTCCATCATGGTCATGTCACATACGATAAGGTAGCAGTATACTGTTTTATGCTATGGATTATGATTTGAGTATATTTTTTTTTAGTTACAGCCACATGGCTATCTACGTGCCGTGGTGTTGCTTCGGGATCACCAAAATTAATTTTCATTTCACGTGATTCCATATCGCTTCCACCAATGGCCAAAGCTCTTCTCTGTTTTTCTATGATCTGTTTTGCTCATCTATCCCCACCACTGTGTCTTTATTTCTCTAATTACCTTTTGATTTTACCAGCTGCTTACGGAATAAAGCTGGTTTAAAAAGCTCTCAAAATCTCTTTGCCAAAAACATATCCAATCAAACATTAAAATGCATTAATTAACCTATATTTATTTTTATATTGATATTGTACTGCAACACTAACAAAAATATAAAACATATATAAACAGCATTTAAATTTATTTGTTTGGATATTTTAGACATAGTTTTTAATTTATGAAAAATAAAATTTTGAAATAATATAGGATAATTATTAAAAATTATTAAAGTTTTATGTGTACATATGGATCACAATTCAAATTTTATGTGTGTAATTTCACCAAATCAAAATTCATATATTAAATTGCACATTTAAAATAAAGTTTATCTATAAATTTAGTATTTATCCCTTTTATAATTCAAGAAATAATGTATTACATGAAATTGAACAGAATAAATGTTGAAATATTCAAATGAACACGAGCATTTATTTGTTCAAGTTTATTATGGACTTAATATTTTAATAATTTTATAGTTTTATTTTTATTTTTGTTGATAAAGCAGGGCTCTATGTTGATATGGATAATCACATTAACATAATAATAATTAAAAATACTTTTAACACCAATAATCAGCAACGAAAAGGTTTAATTAATACATTTTTATGTTTTTGGAAAGATTAACTTTCTTTTTTGAAAAATTTAGGGTGCCTAAAAATAGAAAATCCAATGGTGTCAAGGTTTGGTTTTTCTTTAGTCCAGCTAGGTATAAAATTCTCAGCAATAGAGATAAATAAGTGGTTAGGTGCAGCAAATAATCAAAAATAAGTTTTTGTAATTAAACATTTGATAGTGTTAGAAATTGGTTTGGAATTAAAAATTTCACCGCCCCAATTCTTTTATCCTGAAAGTGTTACGCATACTGACGGCATGCCATGTGCATGAGGTAAATGATGAAACAAATTATTAAGGTTAAGGAAAAAAAAATCATGTCTGAATCCCTGATCTAATGTAGGGTTATACAGAATATAAAAAGGAAATTGTAGGATTATACTTTTGTCATCGCTTCTAAGTTAATAAAGAAATTACTGACAATTATATTTCTTAATTTTGAAAACCTTTCACTTATTTAATCAATTACCACAAAATATTAGAGAGAAATAGAGTGTTACTCACAATTGAATTGAGAGAGATAAAAAGATGAATGGAGAAAATAGGAAGAAAACCCATTTCTTAGTTTAAGTGCAATGTACGGGTTTGTACTTTCCAAATGAGAAAGGAAATGGCAGTTGTGGGTAGTAGTAATTAGGTTAAAAATCTGCTCTCACTCACAGAGAATGGTGGGTATAATAAAACTAAAATCTCTCCCAACGTGAACATGAAGCAAAACTTTTTTATATTTATATAAAAAAATTATTTCTTTTGAAAAAAGTGGTCCCTTCCAGCTATCTTTGCAGTGCCTGCCGGCCGACCTCCATGCATCTGTTTGCTCGCTTCTGAAACATGAAGCAAGCTATTTAGTATTTACTAACGAACCACTCCCTTCAAATATGCATTGTTTTAATGTAAATTGGAAACTGTAAACAAAATAATTATATATCAACTTGTAACATTTCATTTTAATTAAGAGGAGTGGCAGAAGAACCACTAATGTTGAAAGGAGCATGTGTGGATGAGTAAATTATCTTTTGTATAAACCTAAATCATAATGCTGGATGATTATAACATAACTAGCTTTACCCTCTTCCCATTTCTACGTTTGTGTTAATTCACCATTGCATATACCTATATTTACTATTCAAAGTTCACAAATAATACCAATTCTTAAAAACAATAATAATATCATGATAATTTTTATAAATATATATATATATATATATATATATATATATATATCTACTCTTTTAAAAATCTTCATTCACCTAAAATACTACCTACTTACAGGGGCGAAGCCAGAAAATTTTCTTAGGGGGGCCGGATGAAATTTTAATTTTTTATAGTTTATATTTTTATAATTTGTAAAGGATTAAATTGAATTTTTATAATTTTAGGGGCCAAAGTGTAATTTTACCTTTACTAATTTAAAATTTTTAAAATTTCAATGGCCTAAAATGAAAATTTCTATTTTAGGGGGGGCCAGGGCCCATGCCAGCCCTCCTGGCTACGCCCCTGCCTACTTATAAATCTATATACTATTATTTAAAATCAAAATTCGGTTGGTGTCACAAGTCACCCATGCCCCAACTCGGTTAGAAAAATTACTAAAATATCACTTAGTATTTTAAATGAGTTATTAGTTTTTTTAATTTTTAAAAATTAAAATTATTGATATGGTAGAATTTGAACCGTACATCAATTACATTAATAAAATCTTAAATTCACAACTCAACCAAATCTTTATTTCAAAACTTTTTATACATTTTAATTTTATTATGAATACTTTATTATTATTGCATGTTGCATAGGTATGTTATTATTATTAATTTCAAGTATTACATTTCATTATTTAATATATCTTACTTTTAAAAGCATATATATTCTAAATATGATATATTCACATATATACGCATATGATAAAAGTTCTAGTTTTAATTCAATTAACTTAACATTTAAAAATACTATCCATTCTATTATTTATTTTAAATTTTTATTTTATTTTATTTTTCACAATAAATTTCAATTTATATATAATTGCTTTCATAATAGAAAGTTATATAAAGACAAATACACATTTTATAATATATATACCATTAGCATTTTTATTGTTGCAAGAACCTAAAGGTTAAGAGTAGAAAATTCAGAAACCTTTACAATTTGAACTGACGAAAATTTTGGCCTATGTGATTTGCACCGACTCATTTTGCGCAACTTTCGTCGCTCTAACTAAAACATTGTGCACCCATTAGTATATGAATAATGTTAACTATATATAAAAATATTATTTTTTAATCATATATAACAATAAATAATAAAAAGTCAGAGCTTTAACAATTAAAATTTATCAATTTCAAACTTTAAAGATTGAACTTCAACCAATGTGAAGTTATAAACTTTAAAATTTAAAGTATCACAATTAATCAATAATATCTTATATAAGAATGGAAAGAAAAAAAAACAGGCGAAATCCCTAAATGCTTGTGTAAGTTTTATGGAGCTTTCATCTAATATAATTAGTATATAAGATGATTTTGTTGTGAATAATTTCGTTGTTTAAGGTATACGATGATTTTTGGTTTAATGAATGAGGAATTTTATTTATGAAATATATTATTTGAATATTTTATATAATGAATAAATATTTATATTTAAAATTTATTTATTTAATATCTTTATATACATCAATTAAATATTTTAAAAATATATTAGATAAAATTTAAAATTATATACCCATAACAATTTCAATAAAAATACATTACAACCATTGGTGCCATACTAACAATAATTACATATTTTATATGTAAATATAATGACAACCACATCCATGTTTTTGTTCCTATTTACTACCACGATTAATTTAATATTTACTATAGTATAGTATATTATAAACTATACACAAACACATGCATGCATGAGGATTAATCCATTTACTGTATGACTCTTTTATCTATTTTATATATTAAATTATATATCCCAATTTTTTTAAAAAAGAAAAAAGGGAAATTGTAGTCATCTTGCACGTTCCTCTGCCCCCTCTTCCCATCCATATATCACTCACCTCTGCCTCTCTCCTTTCTCTGGCTCGTTCTTTTGAGGGAAAGAGAGCTGAGAGATCAGCTTTTTGGGGGGTGTATAAAAAGATGGATATCTATGGGATTTCAACTTCGGAACAATTAGATGTTGATGATCTTTTGGATTTGTCCAACGATGAGTTTTTTCCCTCTGCTTCGGCCGCCACCAGCCATGATCAGTTCCCTCCTTCTGAGACCCCTTTCAGCGACGCTTCCGCCGCTTCCTCCTCCTCTGCCGCCCTCACTCCCTCTTTCTCCTTAGACTTTAACCACGATATTTGCCTTCCCGTAATAACGAATTCCATGTTCGTTTTCTTACTTTATATTTATTTTTACTAGCATGCACGAATACATTTATTGTTGTGGTTTTTGTTTGCAGAGTGATGACGTGGCTGAGCTGGAGTGGTTGTCGCAGTTCGTTGAAGATTCCTTCACCGACTTCCCCTCATACTCGCTCCCCGGAATCCTTAACCCTAGAAATGATAACTCGTCGTTTTCAAGCAAAGCTCGGAGCAAGCGTTCCAGAGCGGTAACAACATTGAACGGAACAAACTGGACGACGACGACTTCTGGAGCTGCAGGTACCTTAACGGGAAAAACAAAGACGAAAAGGGAAATCCAACGTCAAGCATCCCCGGCAACGGTAGAAGGGATGAGGCGATGCTCACACTGCGCGTCGGAGAAGACCCCACAGTGGCGGACGGGGCCATTAGGACCGAAGACATTGTGCAACGCGTGTGGGGTCCGGTATAAATCGGGTCGGCTAGTGCCCGAATACAGACCCGCAGCGAGTCCGACATTTGTGCTGACTCAACACTCGAACTCCCACCGGAAGGTGTTGGAGCTGCGGCGGCAGAAGGAGGAGCAGTCGACGAGACGGCAGCAAGAGCAAGTGTGTCGTCAGCAGCACCGACAACAGGTGTGCTGAGGTGTAAAAGTGAGGGTAATCACGTTGAATAGGGGTGCTGTTGTTTGGAGCCCTTTGACTCAATGTGTTTCACTTTCACCATCAAACGTCCGTTTTTTGGCGTTTCTGTTTAGTTTAATCTTTAGGAATTTTATTTTTAATAAAACAAGAAAAAAGAAAAAGTCATTAAATATTTGGGTTTCAGTTCAGCTGCCCTACCATTCATTGCTTTTATGAGCGTGACTTTCCACGTGACGCACCGCAACGCAGTGGCAGCTGATAACGGACCGCACACAAAAATAATGGCGTTTTCCCTTTCACGTGTAACTTTTAGATAATGAAATTAAAATGTATAACTTTTTCTTTAGGAATGAATAAAATTAAGTTTTAAAAATATGAGATTAAAAACTAATAGTATATAAAGCATAGTTTTGGAAGACAAATACTGGGAAGCTAATGATATGCTTCACCCACTCCAATCTTACAACTTTTTTTTTTTTTTTCAAAATCAAAATTAGAGACAAGTTGTTGTTGAGTTTTGATTGCTCCGTTTCAATATATTTACTAAAATCTTTTATTTTTATATTTTCGAATTATTATTTTTGTTATAAAATTAATGATTCATTTGGTTATTAGTCTAATAATATGACACAAAATATTATTTATATATGTGTATTACAAATTACAATAGGGCAAATTAGTGAAAATTGCCACTTTCAATAAAGAAACTAGCTTATGAAAAACGCTTTTAAAAAAAAAAAGCATTTTCTTTTAACAATTTTGCTTTTTAATTTGTTGGTTAAATGCTTGTATTTTCTACTGTTGGGTCTCATCTCATGTTTATTTGGTTTATTTTTCTAATGAATGATTCAAGCTCTCTTTTCTTTTCTTTTTATTAATAAGCAAGTTATTTTCGAGTTTTTAATTATTTTATTTTATTTTTAATTAATAACTTCTTTATTTATATGGAAAAAATAATAAATATGTAATTGTATAATGAAAATAATTTTTACATATATTATGTTAAATATATATTTTAAAATATTAACTAATTTTTTATATAATTTTTTAAATATGATTTTTATATGTCAAATATTTATTTTTTACATACATTGAGAGTATTTTAAATTTTAATTTTATAAAATATATATTTTAAATATCACTATTTTTTACCTACATTGTGGTATGGTAAATCTAGTATATAAAATTAATTAATTATTTTAGATATAATTGTTTTTAGTAAATATATTTTTATATGTAAAATATTTAGTTTTTCCATTCATATTACGGGTGTGGTAAATTTTAGTATTATATATTTTTGTATGTGTATTTTAAATAATTATTTGAAATATTTTACATATAAAAATAATGTTTAATTTATAAAAATATGTCGCTTTTTTATAAAATTTAAGAATTTAGGCACTTTTTTTTATATTTGTGAGAATAGGTTGTTTTTGAAGAGGGAAAATGAAAACGCATCTTACAGGACGCTTTTTCAAGCAATGGTAACGTTCCCCCATCACAATTTCAACGGCTACATCCCTCAACAGCCATATTTTTCCTATATAAACCCCTCTAAACTTCATTTTTTTTTTCCCATTCAAACCTGTTCTCTCAATAATTTCGTTTTAAATCTTTCTCTCAATCCTATTTTGTTCAATTTTATTGTACTCATTATAATTTATAAAATGACAAATTAACTTATTCATTTGGATAACAAGCACATCTTTGATGTTCAATTACAAATGGTAAGAAATTATTACTAAATTATTTAATTTTAATTAGTTAATTATTATGTTATTAACATTCTTATTTTATATTTTTTTTTATATTTATATACTTAGGCCGAAGATTGGATTTTGGAAACATACATACACAATTTAAGTGTAAGTGCACCGGTTATCATTCATGGACACTTGCGAGATGTGGGATTCTTGTACGTGGCTCACATGCTTGGGGGGACTAAATTGGATCCCCTACTTATCAATGCTTTGGTGGAGAGATGGAGAACCAAGACACACACATTTTATCTTCCCTGCAGTGAGTATACAATTACACTCGAGCACGTTTGTAACAATCTGTTTTACAGTGGTGCTGAAAATAGTGATTTCGGAACCACAATTTCGACGAGTGAGTCTATGAATATTATTATTTAATAATTACGAGTCAAGTATTATGATATAGTGAATTTTTATTTGATAATTTTATTTAATTGGATAATTAGTTAAGTACAAGTGGTTCGATCCTAAAGTCAAGTGATTTTGAAAAATGAGGTATCGAGACTTTATTTCTAAAATCCAGCCCATAAATATTTTTATTAAATATTTATGAAGTTATTATATAGGTGTATTTAATTTTGGTCCGATAATTTTGACGTTTGGCTAGTTAATTAAGGAAAAATGACTAAATCATAAAAGTTATAAAAGTTTATCATTATTGGTTTTATCTAGCTAAAATGCATAATTAATATTTGTTTAAGTTCAAAAGTGGCAATTTATCAACCTTTTGAATTTGGGTGGACGGTTATTTGTTAAATTATATGTTATTTTAATGTTAAATTAAATTAATTGGTTAAGTAAAATAATAAAAAACATTAAACAAAAGGGGTAAAGACGTGATAATCTTTCTTTTTCCCCTTCACCAACGATTCTTCATGGAAGACTAAACCAAGCTTTCGGCTAAGCTCGTTCTTCAAATTTGGTAAGTGGATTTTAATCAATTTCTTGTAATTTTTATATTTTTGAGATCGTTGCAATTAGGTCTGATTAACTTATATCTTTGATTTCAAAACTGTTAAAGATTTTAAAATTTTTCATTGGTGAATCTTATATGGTTTTTTTTTTTTAGAAAATGGTAGATTTGGAAGCTATGTAATGTTTATTATTTGATAAAGTAATTTTTTTAATTTTGCATTTAGGGGCTAAATTATGAATATGTCAAAAGTGACTTTAAATTTTTGTAAAATTGGATTTTTGAGGGCTACAGAAGGAAATAATTTAAATTGGAATGAAAAACAAAGCTCAATTGTGAAAGTTATATTTGTTTCGGTTTTAAGGACTAAATTAAATAAAATGTAAAAGTTTAGGAAAATTATGTAAAATGAAATTAAAAGATTATAAACATGAATTTGAGTATTATTATGAGATTGGTAATGATATTTTGAATCTTAAATATTATTTAGATCAAGTCGTTGATTTAGGTGAAAATGGGAAAATTGTCAAATAGTCCATGTTAGCTAAAACAATATCGTTTTGTCAGGTAAGTTTATACAGTATATATAAGTTTAATTTGTTGTTGAATTATAATTTAAATGTGTAATTGTGTTTATTGAAAGCTTGAATTTGGTTATGAACTAGTATACAAATTTAGAATAGAATCTAATTGAAATAGATTATGGCGAAATGATATGATTTGAGATTAAATCTCAATGATTTTAGTAAAAGTCTCGTATACAAGGTTACGATTTTTGCGCAGGTTCTGAGCTCCTGCACGTGTTGCGGACTCGAGAATATAGGAATAGGTTTTGAGCTCCTGCATGTGTTGCAGACTCAAGAATACAGGTTTAGGTTCTGAGCTCCTACATATGTTGTAAACTCGAGAATACAATAATATTAAGCCAAGGCTAGGCAAATGATTCATATAGGTTCAACCCTAACGGGTGACTAGGCACTATTACTTTCACCTGTTTATAGAATTCTTTTACGAAGCTTCATCGAGTAATGTTATGAATAAAAAGGTGATTTTATATCATTGATTGTTGGCTAAGTTATACATATGATTTGAATATAACGTATCAGTTGGTTTGAAATGAAAATGTGAACCTTTGAGGTATACATGTGATTGATTTCAAAATCTTATAAGTTAATGTGGTTGTTGGAATCTTGATAGATATATTTGTATTATATAGTGGATGTTTATGGTAAGAGTATATGTTGCAAATAGAATGGTGCTAGTGAGTAAGGTGATAAATTAGAAAATGAATTCATTATATATATTGGGTTGAGTTTGGAAATTTACCGTTTGAAGCTATATATATATGTGTGTGTGTGTGTGTGTGTGTGTGTGTGTGTCAATTTGGCTTAAAGCCTTATGTATTTGATGTTATTTTGAATGTCATGATAGGTAAGATTGTTTCACATTGAATCATGTTTTTCATAAGTGGTTAAGGTAAACTAAATGTTTATATACTATGATCTTACTAAGTATTTTAAATCCTTACCCATTTTACTACTTTTCTATAGATTCTAGACATTCGGAACGTGTCAATTGGATTAGTGAGAAACATACACCTTTCGTCTCCTGATTCTGTAGACATTTGATGTTTTGAGCTTGGTTATTTGTGGCATGTACTTAAGAGGGTTAAATTTTTAAATGTAAAGTCTGTGTTTGTGTTCTGGCATGGTTGAGTTTAGATGTATATAAATATATTAATATATGCATATGATTTAGATGGTGGCATGAAATGGCAAAGTTTGATTGATGTTATGCATAGGAATTAGTAAGTGCTAGTGTTTTTGGCATTGTTGAGTTTGAATATATAAGCATGTGCAAATGGTAGCTTAAGTAAATGCTAAAGGGTATTGAAAAATATGAAAGGCAACCTCAAATTATGATATGTATGTAACCTAGCTTGTGCTATAAAATGGTTGAGTGTTTTGGGTATGAAATGGTTAAAAGCTTTAGTATGAATTGTATTTTATTTGAGTTTATTGAATTGTAGTGCCAATTAGGTCATATTGGTTGTATATTTAAATGATTATGTGAATTGGTGTTTCGGCTTGAAATGTATTAGTTTTGGGGTTGATTTGAATGACATAAATTGGCATTATAGGTCACTTCGCTTGGATGGTATAAAACTTGCACATATAGGCCAATTATGTTGCACACAGGCTACCACACAATCTTATGTCACACATGGTTGGATGACACGATCGTGTGTTTAACACGTTCAGGGTAGCTTTTGGTTCACACGATCACAGTGAGTTATACAGCTTGGCGACAAGGCTGTGTGACCTTGAATTACACGACATCATTCTGTTACTCAGGTTGGGGACACGACTGTGTGATAGCACTACACGACCATGTGACCCCTGTTTTAACTTTTTACTGATGGTCGTAAAACTAACAAAAAATTTGACTAAGGAAAGCGCACCTATCTAACAGTAGTATAGTTATGGTGAGACCAGAAATATCGTATCCACGAGAACTAAAAGTACTAATAATTACTGTCTTTTTATTATCTAGCCTAACAATTAAGAGAATTTTTAATCTAAAATTAATTATCTAATTAGCTAAGATTGCGACAGAGATTAAAGTTGGAAAATACTTTTGGAAAACCGATGGAAAAGACAATACCCAAGGAAGAATTCACCTAGACTTCACTTATTACCTCTGAGTTAGATGATTTATTCACTTGACTTAATCCGTAGGAATCCCTAATTTATGTTAATATCTCTCTCGAGACAAAAAACAACTGACTCTAGGTTGATTAATCGAAATCTCTTTCTAATTAAAACCCCTATTATTGCATTAACTCGATCTATGGATTCCCTTATTAGATTTGACTCTAACCCGGCAGATTTATGTTGTCCTATCTCTAGGATTGCATGCAACTCCGCTTAATTATGGGCAATATACTCTTTAACAAGGAATTTCCCTCTTCTGAATAAGCACATCAAAAACCTGAATTAATATCCTAGAATATTAAAGCAAGGGTTAAATTCACAATTAAGAATAAGAACAAGTATTTATCATATAATTCAAATAGTAATTAGATTCGTCTTAGGTTTCATCTCCCTTAGATATTTAGGGAATTTAGTTTATATCAATAGAGGGAAACATCTCAAAATTGGAAAAAGAACAAAACATAAAGAAACCCAAAAACTTCAGTAGAAATTGAATAGAGATATTCAGCCTTGAAGGAGATCCTACTTCAGGGATGATTCCGATGGCTAACCTTGAGTGTTTTCCGCGTTCTACTCTCCGTGTCCCCTCAATCCTCTTCTAGGATGTTTATATAGACTTTATAATACCTTAAAACCCTCAAAATTAGCCTTTTCTTAGTAGAATTAGACTTGGGCTGGACAGGGACACAGCCGTGTGCCACGCCCGTGTAAAGGTGCTCAAGCTGTGTGTAATTCTGACTTGGTTTAGTGTCAACACGACCATGACACACGGGCGTGTGATCTACCCGTGTGTCATACACGGGCGTATGGTTTACCCGTATGGAGGTGCCTAGGCCGTGTGAAACACTAATTAGGCCCATTTTGTCCGTTTTTGGCCCGTTTCTTGCTCTTTTCGCCTTCTTATGCTTTCCTGAATATAAAACATGAAATTAAAGGATTAAGAGCATCAAATTCACTAAATCTTATGATAAATCATCCAAAAAATATGCCAAGAATAGGATAAAAATATGTATATATTATGGTTTATCAAATATCCCCACACTTAAGCATCTGCTTGTCCTCAAGCAAAATCCTCAACTCACAATTAAAATAAATTCTTCTCAATTTATAATTCTTATCAATAATGTTCGAAATAATCCACAAGTAATCATATGTTAAGAGCTTAACTAAAAGATCATTAGAGTTTCAAACAATCCAAATTGAGCATTTCAATCATAAAATCATAGGTATCCCCCTTTATCTAAGTAATCACCTTTAATTCCAAATTGAAAAGGTTGACATCCTCACTAATGATTTACTCAAATCACTCAAAGTGTTTAAGCTTCAAAAATTAAGCACTCAATAGTCAAACATGAAAAGTTATTACCATAAGCTTGCATGAAAATCAAATCTCTACCCTTATAAATGAGATGAAACACAAATCAAAAGGTCTTTAATCGGGTTGTAATAGGGCTTGGGTTAAAGGTGTGGATAAAGGCTGAAAAAAAAAGGTTAGAATCGAGATTAATTTAAATAAATTACCAAACTTCGAAAAAAATAAATCTAATCACTGAATTACAAACAAGTGCCAGAATTAACACTAACCAAAACTAATAAAGTGAGCTTTTCTCTTAATATAATGGCTTTAACTTATCCAAGCTCTTTAGAACAATATGTAATTGAATAAATATATGTTTTATTTTTTTTAAGAATAAGAGCAAGTATGGAAAGCACATAACGAAAAATAATTCAGAAATTGGAATGAATGAACATAATTAGATAACTAATCAAATTAAATCTCGATAAAAAAGGAGTCAATAAAAAGGGAGAAATCCTTAACGAATCAAAAAGGGTCAGGTTGTGAGTTAATATTAAGGGAAAAATTAAGAAATAATAGTTAAGGCCCAAAGGGGTTCACTAGGGGTCAATTATGTAGGTAGGCTTTTTATGGAGTAAATGGGTTAAAACCTAAGTGCCTTTATCATTTTCATATATCAAATCAAAGGTGTGGTCTTGACATGCATAATCAAAGCAAGTTCTAGAATAACAAATCAATGTTGACAAACTCATAACCAATAAAATCAGTGAGCAAGAAAGATATATGCTCTAAAAGGCTCAAGATCTCACGAAAATTATGGGTATTTGATGTCAATCCTGTGAATTCAAAACTTCAAGATAATACCTCAATTTAGGGAAACAACTTAGCAATTTTACTTCTCAAAAGTCAACTTATCATGCTTGATCCTCTAATGTCTTAAAGTTTAAACAATCAATGCACAGTTACCTATGATTAAATTCAAAACATATCAATAAAAATCATAAATCAATCAAAATTTACTCTAATAAGGATATGAGAAAATTATTTGAGAACAAGATAAAAAATTTAGGGATTTTCTGATAACCACATAAATAACCTCCCCACACTTAAGATGTATATTGTCCTCAATGTACAAAGATATATAATAGCAATCTAAGCATAATATCAGAAAAGAGGGAGAGAAGCGAAACTGCCCTGAATTTGGATGTAATCCTTGGAAGAGAGAAAGCTAGAATTGTAGAAATGGCCAAATGAAAGGCATGATTCTGAGTAACTAATAAGAAAATAAACACCACTGTGGAAGAGGATTAAGGGATTACTTGATAATCATTATAAAGATAAACATGGTTCAGAATAGAAAACATAAGTCTTCAAAAATAAATAAGAGACAAAATAGAATTGAAATTAAAATAAAATAAAAATAAAAATAAAAGTAAAATAAAGGGACTCAAAGGTCCTCATCATCAGATGCCTTGTGGGTCGACGGTGCCAAAAGAGAGATGTGGAGGTGGTGGCAAATCTTTCGAAGAGTGGCATTGATGCTGTCGAACCGCTCAAAGCATTGCTGCTCAAAGCACTGCTGCTCAAAGTGAGTGAATCACTCGGATAAATCTTTCAAAGTGGCAGCAGGAGGTCGGTGACTCGGTGGTGGTGGAGGTTGCTCCTTATGCGGGGGAGGGACATCATCAATAATTTCCTCTGGATCATCCTGGTCATCAGAATAGACGAGTCTGTACTGAGGGGGGGTCGAATCCACGGCGTCGCTCTATCATCCTCATGTGGATCATACTAGATATTCCTTGAGGAGACATCTGGCCTACTAGTGTAAGTGTCGATAACATCTCTGGAATGTCGAAGAGGTCGAAATGTTGAGCGAGGCGAGTCACGTAGGGTCCAAGGCAAATGGGACCCCTCTCGATCCGTCTGGTGGTGAAAAGCGAGGGCGATAAAATATGCCAAGTCAAATACATGACCAGTCGCCATGCTCCATAAGAAGTAAGCATCGGTGGTGCTAACGACACTGGTGCTCACTCTCCTCCTAGTCAAGGTATGAGCCAAGACAGCATGGATGTAACATAGTGCTGGTGGAAGAGAAGTCGCCTTTGAGTGAGTTGCGTCATAGGGAACAATACTCGCCGTAAGGTCGGTCCAACAGCAAGAGGATGAGTAGTATATGTGGCGTTGAAGTTGTAAAAAATTCTTGGAAGCCATGAACTCCTCCGTGTAAAGGCCTAAAGCAGCTCCAAACTCTGGTACACTCATGTGCCTTACGAGTCCACCAAGTCTAAAAATAATAGTACCAGCCTCGTCATGTGTATTCATCACATGCTGTAGATGGAACGTAGTGCAAAACTCCAAGGTCAGCTCCGAATAGGTGGGCTCAATAATTGTGAAGAACAGATCCCACGGTGTAGTATCGAGATGGAATCAAACAAGGTGAGCAAGGTGAACCTGCTCCAAAGCGGCCCAATCAATACAACGGACTCCTAATAGTCATACTCGAAGGAGCTGAAACAAGTCACCTTGTGGGCCTGACGAAAATCAAAGTAAAGGATGACGAGCTTCGGTTGAGGCGCTTGAGGAGGTTGCGCTAGGACCCTTTCGTTTTTTTGAAGCGGGGATGGCAGTATTCTTGCCTCGTGTGTTTGTCATTATAGGCCTACAAACAGAAAAGAAGGGATTAATAAAAAAAATGCAGCATTTAAATAGAATCCAAATAATTCTTAATAGTGATCTATTCCTAAGATAGCATATTCGAATATTATAACATGCAAAATTCAAAAGTGAAATATCAAATGACAAAGAATCTAAAAGTAAGATGCAATAAACAATCCTAATATGTATAATAAGTAAAATGTTAATTAATATGTAATATAAGTCAATACATTATACGCATTAGTAGGAGATAGATATGACTAAAATGATGAACTAAATATGAAGCTTTTAAAAGAATAGCTGCAATCAAACTGAGATAGAGTTAGCCTAAGCTAATCTGCAGCAAAATAGAAGTCAACTCAATGGCATAATAAAACAAAACTAAAGTACAGACTAAGATAGAGATAAAGATAAATAAATCAAATGCATAACATAATAATAATAATATTAATACTTATAATGAAAATAATAATAATAAAACTAAAGACCAGGAGTAAAAGGGGACTAGCGGTATTGCTAGAGTGTCGCGAGTGGACGAAGGGCGGCGGTGGTGCTGGTGCAACCAGGGGATACGATAGAGATAGAGGAAGAAGAATAAAGTGAAGTTAAGGTCGGCTCTTTGGGGGAAGGAGGTCGTCATTTGGGGGCTGGTTCGTCGGTGTTGGGGTGGGCTGTGAGGGCGTGCATTTTTTTTGGTTGGGGTTGAGGGAAGATTGGCGTGGGGATGATGGTGGCCAGACGGGGTTGGAAGGTTGTCGGGTCAGGGGGGTTAAAGGGTTGCGACGGCTAGGAGAAAGATGGGAGAGAAAGACAAAATAGGAAAAGATGAAAAGAGGGTTAGGGTTTTAAATGGGGACATGGTCGTGTGAAACCCGTGTTGGGCTACACGGCCATGTCACACACCAGTGTGGCTCGAGGTTAGCCCATGTTTGTCGTGAAAATTTAATGCCCATTCGTCACAAGGCCGTATCGCACGACTGTGTGATACGATGTTCCCTTCTCCCACACTCGTGTGGTATTCCACACGCCCGTGTGGCTTGCCCGTGTACCTCTCTAACTTGTTAAAAAATTTAAAAATTTTGCTCCAGTTTTCACACGGCCATGTCGCATGGCCTTGTGGATCGAATTTATAGCCGTGTGGCTCGATACTTAGGGATTTTTAGCCCTGTTTCCACACGGCCGTGGACACGCCCTTGTGTCCAAGTCGTGTGGGTTAATGTTCCTGCATAAAAAACACGAAAAATAGCTAAATTAAACTAGTTAATGGTGTTAGTGCTCGGGCTGCCTCCCGAGAAGTGCTTATTTAAAGTCTAAGCTCGACTTACCTCATATTTGTACAGTCACGGTGGATTGAGGAATTGAAACTCCTCACCTCTGCTATCAATTTTATCAAAATAATGTCTAACTCGAGTATTATTTACCTTGAAAGTTTCGAATTCAGTATGTGTTACCTCGACTGTACCATGTGGGAAGATATTCAATATCGTAAAGGGAATCACTCCGTTTGTATTGTGCTCTGAAGTAGTAATTCGGGGGTCCTTTTCATCTAACAATACTTTGTCCCCGACCTTAAATTGCGTTGTTTCATCCCTACGCTTGTCGTGGTGTTGCTTTGATTCATCGTGTGCTTTTGGTTTCTCCTCGATATGTGTTCACCATTCATCTAGTTCATCAATTTGTAGTCTTCGTTCCTCATGACTCATTCTGTTTTTGTCACATGGACTAGAATGTGTCTCCATCACGTTCTCCCTAGGGGTTTCCTGAAAAGAAGTTTGAGCCATAATGTTATTTGCATCAATAGAACTTGTATAGCCATCTTGCTTGCTAGATAATTTAATCGAATCATGAGCTTAGAGAGTAATCGTGTTATCTCCTACACGAAGTATTAGTTCTCCTGTGCCAACATCAATGATAGTCCTAGCAGTTGCTAAAAAGGGTCGTTCTAAAATCAAAGGCACGTCACTATCTTCTTCCATGTCTAGAACAACAAAATCAATTGGGAATATAAATTTATCAATTTTGACAAGCATGTCTTCAATAATACCTCTAAGAAATCTAATTGATTTATCTGCCAATTGAATGCTCATCCTAGTTTGTTTGGGGTTCCCAAGACCTAGTTATTTAAACATTTTATAAGGCATGACATTAATGCTTGCCCTTAAATCAGACAAAGCATTGTTAATATTTAAACTACCAACTAAGTAAGGAATCGTAAAACTCCCTGGATCTTTCAACTTGTTGGGTAGCTTATTTTGTAAAATGGCTGAGCAAACTGCGTTTAATTCCATATGCGATGCATCATCTAACTTTCGTTTATTAGCTAAGAGCTCCTTTAAAAATTTCACTACGTTTGGCATCTGCAAAAGAGCTTCAATAAACAGTAAGTTAATATGTAATTTGTTAATAATTTAAGGAATTTACCTAATTTTTCGTCTATGTGGTCTTTCCTTGTCACATTGGGGTATGGCACACGAGGTTTATACTCTTTACTTACCAGCCCCTGTGTACCATGATTCATCTCATCCTTACCATTGCTTACCACAGCCTTGTGCCTTGTTTCAAATTTAGATTCAACTAACTCTTCTTCGTCACGTACAGTGATGGCATGGAGTTGCTCCTTTAGGTTAGTTTCTGTGTTACTGGGCATGCTACCTTATGGTCGTTCAGAAAGTAACTTAGCAAGCTGCCGTATTTGAGTCCGTATTTGAGTTTCGAGCCCTTGAATTGACGCTTGCTGACTCTTAAGTGCTGTTTCAATATTCTGAAAATGATTTTCTGACATTGAGATGAATTTTGTGAACATATTTTCAAGGTTCAGTTTCTTCTCTTGTTGGTAAGGTGGTTGTTGAAAACTTGGAGGATGTTGTGGTCATTGATTTCCATGACCACCCCACGAGAAATTGGGATGGTTCCTCCAACCTGCATTATACGCGTTACTATACGAATTATTTTGAGGTCTAGAATTATTACCCATATAGTGGACTTGTTCCTCCTCAATGCTAGGGTTGAAGGATGGATACTCTGTGCTATGCTATAACATTCCGAAATAGGGCCTAGTCAGAATAGTGGTTTCGGGACCACAAATCTGACATCAAAATATTTATTTTATGGTCATTATGAGGCCTAGAATATGAGTATATGCATTTTCTAAAGTTTCATGAAGAAATTCTAAGTATAAGATGTCCAATTGGAAATTAGGGACTAAATTGAATAAATTAAAAAACTTGGTTTCTAGAAGCAATTTGTATGAAATTGCTTTAGATTATGAATTAAAAGGTCTTGGAGAGCAATTTGCCCAAATTCTAAATTTTTGGACAAAAATGGTCTTGCATGGATGAAATTTTAAAGAAAGGGCATAAGGGCATTTTGGTCATTAGGCATTTTAATGAAATAAAAAGAGAAAAATGGAGCAAAAATATGCTCATCTTCTTCCCATAGCTGCCAAAATTTGGAGGACACCATAGCTAGGGTTTCTTCAATTTTCAAGCTCAATAGTAAGTGCTCCCAAGCCCCGTTTTTCATGTTCTTGGTATTTTTGAAATCCCGGTAACTTGATCTCTCCATTTCTACCCATATTTCATGCTAGGGTTCATGTTTAAAAATTTACCATGCATGAGTTAATTGTGTCTTGATGGACTATGGAGGAATATGAAAGATTAATGTGTGTTAAACATCTTTTTCTAGTTGATTTTCATGAGAAACCCTTCTAAGGACCATTTTGTAAAAGATGTAAATGTGTGGTAGAAATGAGAAAATAATTGATAATGTTGGCTACCATAAGAGAGAAAAATGTTTGGCTAGGCTTGGGTGAGATAGAAATTGCATGTGTTTCATTATACGAGCCTAGGGACTAAATTGTAAAAATGTCAAAGGTTAGAGGCAAAACAGTCATTTGGACCGGGGGTAGATATTAAACTTGAAATGTATAATGTGGGGTATTAATGAGTTAATTTTTCTGTTATAGACCCTGAAGAACAAATTCCAGAGGTCAATCGTGGTAAACGCAAGGTTTCGGAATAACCGAAACACAATCCTGAAAAGAATACCAGGTAAGTTCGGATAACTTAAAGTAAACCCGTGATATACATAATTGTATGATTTATGAATGCATGATATTTTCATTTATTGATGGTATGAAAATGCATGAAATGCACCTTTGGTAATGACTTGTTGATAACTGTCTCGGTCGAGGTTAAAAAGGGAATTCGATGGATAAACCATGTTTTACACTTGAATTGAGATCCTGCATGTGTTGCAGTAAGGATTTAGCCCGGACGGGTAATCCTTGATCTCAAATATGGAAAGGAATCTAGCCTGGACGGGTGTTCCTTGAATGATCGAGCCTCCCGAAGAATATATGTGCATTGGATTTAGCCCAGACAGGTAATCAGAATTGGGTCTGAATTTAGCCTGGACTGGTAATTCAGATCCGAACTCATTAAGGGTGTTTGTCACTATAAAGGATTTATCCTGGACTGGTAATCCCGACATCACCTTACGAGTTCATATAATGGGGGATTTAGCCTGGACTGGTAATCCCGCCATATGATGTGAGGTTCGCGGGAGTGCATATATGTGAAATGATCATTCGTAAGAATTGACGGATAATGGGTATTCCTTTGAGATTTCCTAGAAACTCAACGAGATTAACATGGGATATATATATGTGAATGAAATGTTGAATGATGAGCTCATCTAGTTAAATTACCTGATACATAATTATGTGACTAACTCAATGATTGAGTGCATGTGATAGGAAACCATTTCATAATGGATGATTTCATGAATTAAGTATAGATGTATGCTAATTACTCGGTAAGTTTACTCTCCGGTTATTCGAGCTTACTAAGCATGTAAATGCTTACCCCTCTATTTTTCCCTGTCTCACAGAGCTCGAGGACTCGAAAGGATTGGAGGACAATTGGAGAGTCAACACACTATCAACTAAACAAGCTTTGGTATACAGACTCTGTCTATTTTGTTAAATGGCATGTATAGTATTTTTTAGTATTTTATTATATGCATCATTTGATTTGCCAAGTAAAGTCATGTAGAAATATGTTTATCTCTTTGTATATGACCATGAAAATGGGCTTAATTTAAGTAGGCTATGACCTATGATTTTATGCATGGTTTTAATTACTAATGATAGGTTGCTATCAATTGGTAATGAGTCACATGAATGAGCCAATTTTGGATGGATTAATGTAACACGAGAACCCATGATACTAAAGAGGAAATAACCACTTATGTATGAAACCAATGATATGAGGTTTCCATACAACTATTTTCATTAAGGTTATTTACAAGCGTAAAATTATGTTTTCTCTCAAACTTGGTAACCACTAAACACAAGTAGTAGAAAGGGGTGACTAAAAGCTTGGAAAATAGCCTAATAAAGTTCACATGGTTGGACACACAGGAGTGTGTCTAGGCCGTGTGTGACACACGGTTCCCTCCCATGGGCGTGCTATGGCCGTGTGTCCACTGCACTTAAAATTTTAGCTCAAAGTTGTACACGGGTAGGCCACACGGGCGTGCATTATGGCTGTGTTAAAATGACAGTTTCGTTGATGGGCAGGTAGCACGGGCATGTTCTATGGCCGTGTTGATAAGTTAGTGTTGCCCACGGTTGAAGGACATGGGCGTGCCCCATGATACAAGAGCGTGTGAGTCCACACGGCCCACCTACACGAGCGTGTGCTCCTTTATGTTAAGGAAAATTTTCTGAGTAGCCCAAGGTTAATCGAATGTGCCTGTATTTGTCCCGCATTGCATTCCGATATGTTATAGGTCTCGAAGGCCTATATAAGGGACGAGTTTTTCATGATTGAAAAGTTTTAAATTCAAATGAAATTTAGTGTCTCGAGTTAGTATACTGAAAGTGTAAAGTTCCGGTAATGCCTCGAGCCCTGTCCCAGTGTTGGATACGGGTTAGGGGTGTTACATGTGCACTCCTCCTCCATTTGAATCATACCTCATCATTGGATGTACCTAAGTAGAACCAAACAAACCACCAATCTTTTTATTTAAAAGTTCTACCTGGTTAGATAGCATAGCGATCACTTCGAGGTTGAAAACACCAGTTGCTTTTGTCGGCTTCGTTCTCATGACTTGCCAGTGATAGTTATTCAACGACATCTCTTCAATAAATTCGTAAGCCTCTTCAACTGTTTTATTATTTAAAGTTCCACTGGTGGCTGCATCGATCAATTGCCTTGTTGAGGGGTTCACACCATTGTAAAAAGTCTGAACCTGGAGCCATAGAGGTAACCCATGGTGAGGGCACCTTCTCAATAGATCTTTGTATCTCTCTCATGCATCATAAAGTGTTTCTAAATCCATCTGTACAAAAGAAGAGATATCATTCCTTAATTTAGCCATTTTAGCTGGCGGAAAATATTTAAGTAAAAATTTTTTGGTCATTTGTTCCCAAATGGTGATTGACCCTCGCAGTAACGAGTTTAACCACTGTTTAGCCTTATTCCTTAATGATAATGGAAATAACTGAAGGCGAATGGCATTGTCATAAACGCCATTGATCTTAAAAGTGTCGTAGAATTCCAGAAAACTTGCTAAATGAGTGTTTAGATCCTCGTCCTGCAAACCATCAAACCGAACAAACTGTTGTATCATTTGAATCGTGTTAGGTTTCAGTTCAAAATTATTTGCAGCAACAGCAGGTTTAACTATACTCAATTCAGTTTCTGTTAAAGTAGGTTTATCATAATCATACATAGTACGAGGAGCGGGATTCTGATCTACTGGATTTGCAGCAACCACAGGAGGTAGCGGATTATTCTGATTTTCATCCATCTCTTCAGTATTAGTGTGAATATTGCCCTTTCACTCTTCCTCTATGTATTATAGGCTTTGCCTTATTTCTCTTCTGTTTTTGCAAGCTGAGCTCTCGATCTCACTATCAAAAAACAAAGGTCCTGACGGGTTTCTTCTAGACATAAACTATAAAAATCTGCCAGAAGTAAATAAAAGGAAAATTTAGAAAAGAAAAATTAAACTAAAATAAAAAAGTAAATTGCAATAAAAGTAAAAATGGCTAAAATAATAAAAATCAAGAGTCCCTAATATCTTAATCCCCGACAACGGCGCCAAAAACTTGATGGTTGTAAAACTAACTAAAAATTCAACTAAGGCAAGCGCACTTATCTAACAGTAGTATAGTTATGGTGAGACCAGAAATATCGTATCCACGAGGACTAAAAGTACTAGTAATTACTATCTTTTTATTATCTAGCATAACAATTAATAGAATTTTTAATCTAAAATTAATTAGCTAATTAGCTAAGATTGCGACAGAGATTAAAGTTGGAAAATACTTTTGGAAAACCGATGGAGAAGATAATACCCAAGGAAGAATTCACCTAGAGTTCACTTATTACCTTTGAATTAGATGATTTATTCTCTTGACTAAATCCATAAGAATCCCTGATTTATGTTAAAATCTCTCTCGAGACTAAAAACAACTGACTCTAGGTTGATTAATCAAAATCTCTTTCTAATTAGACCGCCTATTGTCGTATTAACTTGATCTATGGATTCCCTTATTAAATTTGACTCTAATACGACAGATTTATGTCGTCCTATCTCTAGGATTGCATGCAACTCTGCTTAATTATGGGCGACCTACTCTTAAACAGGGAATTTTCCTCCTCTGAATAAGCACATTAAAAACTTGAATTAATATCCTAGAATATTAAAGCAAAGGTTAAATTCACAATTAAGAATAAGAACAAGTATTTATCATATAATTCAAATAGTAATAAGATTCGTCTTAGGTTTCATCTCCCTTAAATATTTAGGGAATTTAGTTCATAACAATAGAGGGGAACATCTCAAAATTGGGAAAACAACAAAACATAAAGAAACCCAAAAACTTCGGTAGAAATTGAATGGAGATCTTCAGTCTTGAAGGAGATCCTGCTTCCGGGATGATTCCGACGGCTAACCTTGAGTGTTTTCCATGTTCTACTCTCTGTGTCCCCTCAATCCTCTTCTAGGATGTTTATATAGACTTTATAATACCTCAAAACCCTCAAAATTAGCCTTTTTCGAGTAGAATTAAACTTGGGCTCAACAGGGACACGGTCGTGTGCCACGCCCGTGTAAAGGTGCTCAGGCTGTGTGTAATTCTAAGTTGGTTTAGTGTCGACATGGCCATGAGACACGGGTGTGTGGTCTACTCGTGTGTCACACATAGGCGTGTGGTTTACCAGTGTGGAGGTGCCTAGGCCGTGTGTAGGGGTGAGCAAAATTCGATTCGATTCGAAAAAATCGAAAAAAAATTGAATTTCAAATTATTCGGATCGAGTTAATCGAGTTAATCGAGTTAATCGAATCAACTCGAATTTTTTTCGAATTTCGAGTTCGAGTCAAGTTGAATTTTCGAATTCGAATAACTCGAATAATTCGAATAAACCGAATATAAACTATTTTTTTTATTTTTTTAAATATTAACCTTTTAATTCTTTAACCATTCCCCTAAGCCCAAAATTTTTTTCCCCCAAAATCCAAATTAAACCCCCAACCAGTCAACCCCCACCCAAATTCTAAAATTCTGTCGGTATTTTTGAAACCCCAAACCCCACATTCAATTTTTTCTTTCTGTTCTCTCCTCCGAGTCTCCACTCCACTTTCCAATCTCTATTTTTATTTTGAAACCCTAAATCTATCTTTCTCAAAAAGCCTAAAATAAACTCTCTTCTTCTTCTTTTTCTTCTTCTTCTTTTTCTTCACATCAAAATCTTTACCTTCAAAAATCGAGTTGCTGCTGTTCTCTTCTATTTTAAACTCCAATTTGTGGCATTTTAAGGTAAGATTTATCTTGAAACTTCTTCCTTTGAATTCCTCACCTGCTTGAGTGCTTGACTGCCTCTGCTTCTTAGTAATTTATTACACCCATTTTTAGTAATTGTTATGTTGAATTCTTGTTGTTTATTGGAAGTGTTTAGTAATTTTAATATAACTATCATGTTGCTTTGACGATTAATTTGGTACTTTATAACTTGAATATTATAAATTTTAGAATTAGAAAAATCTTAAATATTATAAATTCTGAATTCCAACTTGCTAAACTCTAAAGAACCCAAAGGTTATTCTGCTGCTGCAAGAAATAATCCAATGGTAATAAAAAGTAATTTTAAAGCCTACTGATCCAACATGAAACAAGTTGCTAACACCAACATATGCATGCATTTCATAGCTATTTCACTCAAGTTGGTAATGCATTTCATAGTAATTTTAAAGATGACCGCCAAGTAGTACTGATTAAGGTCTAGATATTTTATTTTAAGTTTTTCCTGTCGGATGCTTATTTTAACATGGATGCTTATTTTTCATCATTTAACTAACTGATTCAATACTTTTACTAGATGTTTCAAGATTATCAATGCCATTGTCAACGATGTTTGAAGCACAAGAAGAAACTTAAACTATTTTATAATGGTTCTTGAACTGATGTGTTATTGTTATTAGTTTGGTTTGGTTTGTTATTTTTGTTGGTTAATTGGACTTTTGTTGTGTTCTTTTTTTGTTTACTTGTTTGGATTGGTGTAGGTTTCTATTATATTTTGGATTTTTACTTATGTTTTTTTTATTATAATGTTGTTGTTTAGTTCGACTCATGTTTTTTACTTCGACTTTTACTTATGTTTTTATTATAATCTTGTTGTATTGTTTTTGTTGTTTATTTGGACTCATGTTGGTTATTTAGGTTGATGTTGTGTTGTTTTTATTTATTCACTTATTTATTTCAATTTCTTTTTGTATGATCATGTTTAGAAATTTTAAAGAAAATTATTTTTTGAAAAATTTTAAAGAAAATAATTTTTAAAAATTAACTCGAACAAATATATTCGATTCAATTCGATTCGAATTTCATCTCACTCGACTCGATTCGAGAAAATTTCAAATAAAGTTAGGATGATAAAATTAGATTCGAAAACTCGATTAACTCGAAAATTTTTTATTCGATTTGACTCGATTCAATCGAATGCTCACCCCTAGCCGTGTGAAACACTGAATTAGACCCATTTTGTCTATTTTTGGCCCGTTTCTTGCTCTTTTCGCCTTCCTATGCTCTTCTGAGTATAAAACATGAAATTAAAGGATTAGGAGCATCAAATTCACTAAATCTTATGATAAATCATCCAAAAAATATGCCAAGCATAGGATAAAAATATGTATATATTATGGTTTATCATTTACCTATTATATTGTGAATGTTTCAGATTGGTCTCAATATAGTTTTGAACTTTTTTTAGAGCTTTCCTAAGCTTGATTGAAACTCGATTTTGATTTTAATACATGTTTAACATGAACTTAAGTTGTATGTGTTGATTTCTTGAATAATATTGATTAAATTGCTTATGAATATTACAGTTTATTGTGGTAACTTCTTATAGCTCGGGTCTGGCGACTAGATCAAGTATAGGGTATTACATTTAGTGGCATCAGAGCTACAGTTTTATCAATTCTTGGACTGAATGTAGCATGTATTAAGTCTAGAAATAAATTTCAGAATAACATGTAATCTTTGTGTGATGCTTCTGATCCGATTGACTATGTTTTCCAAATAGAATTGCATTGTCGGTCGAATCTAATCGTGTCATACTTGATGAAGTTAATAATAATGTTTTGGCTTTTGAATAGGAAGTGAGTCATAGTCTACTAGTTCTGTAAATGTTAGAAAGTGGTATTGAAAATGTCATTTTTGGCATGATGAGTTAATGGTTTTCAGAGTATTTAAGAGTTAATCTTAAGGCTCGACAACCTCTACCCTCGATCGTGTCTTTTTCGACACTCCCCCATCATCAGAATATTATTACGATATATGATTAACAATTTCTAATTGATAATCTAGTTGAGCATGAGAGAGATGACTGTGAAGGAAAAATGGAGAGTGAATGTATTGAGAAAAAGCAAAACAAGTTCAAGATTAGAAATTCACGGAAATGCAGTGCAGCCAGATCATCTTGTATCCTTCTACCTAAAATGTCTAAAGACCTCCAAGATCAATTCTTTCTTTCTTCAGATGTGAATCCATTGAATGTTTTGTATGAGATTGTTCAAAGAAGTTAAATGTTATCAGTGATCAAATTATTAAATCGATAACGACTCCCTAGCATAATAGAAAATTAGAAAATTGGTGACAATGTTATTGCTAGTCTAGGTAATACCAAAGATGCCTCTGACAGATCTGAAACTTGTACACCTCCTCGAGTTTATTTTGATCAAATCAAAGAAGAGGTCATTATCCCTAATGATATTACGGGTACAATTTCTTTATTTACTATTTTAATACAAGTTCTGATTAATTCTGGAGTAATACATTTTTCTTTTGAATATTTTAATAACCAAAGAGATTATGCCAGTAGAGTTGACTAATTATGAAATTAGAATAATAAATCTATTAGATCAATATGTTTATGATACTAGCATATTTCATTGAGAATTTGTGATTGTACAATTCTTGCCGAGCTGATGTTGTTAACATTCGATGAGTTTGATGTGACATTCGGTATATATTGATTGATTTTATATGATACTGTGATTGACTATAGACAGGTACAAATTGTACTTAAGTGTCAGAGAGAGGAACCAATAATATTAATTAAATTGCTTATGAATATTTTGCTTTATTGTGGTAACATCCTGTACCTCAGACCTGATGACTAGACCGAGTATAAGGTGTTACAATGTTGGTTTACAACTCAGTCTATCGATCGATGGGGAAGTCATTATGAGGGCAGTGGCAAGTTTTGATTGGAGCGAAACATGCGAGCAACTACTAGGGAGGTGTTGAACAAATTTAGGGGTAGTCGAATCGAGATGGGATGGTTGGAGGAGAAGTTCAAACATATCGGCACCTTCGCGAGTGACGTTGAATTAGAACAATTCGCTCGCGTATCTTGAGGTTGATCGGGGATCTTCTTATGCAAGATAAATTTCAAAATCTGATACATTTAAGGTGGCTACTACTAGTAGTCGACTTGAAAGAAATGGAACAAAGCAGTTGGGGATTAGTGATGTTGGTGATATTATATCAAAAGATATGTCGAGCGACAAAAGCAAAAAAAGTTAAAATCAGCAATTGCATTCTCCTTCTTCAATCATAAGCATGATATCGACTACCATCTTTACTACCCCGAATGGACCCCCTTATGAATTCCCGCTCGTAATATGGTAAAATTCATTTGATAAAATCATTATCCTAATATTCTTTTTCATTATTGTTGTAATAACCTGATTCTAGGGCTAGTCGAAACAGTGGTTTCGGTACCACAAATCTAACTCAATTAAATTTATTTTTATTAGATTTTTATGGTCTACAGTTTCACGGAATGATTTTGTGAAAATTTCGTTCAAAAATGTTGACGTTTGGGCACTCAATTTAGTCAAAAGGACTAAATTGTAAAAAGTGTAAAAGTTGAGTTCTACATGCTAGAAGTGTCCAATTGCTATGAGATTTTAAATTAGAAGTCCTTAGATGATAATTAGACCAATTGTTAAGTTAGTGGATAAAAATGGACATGGAGAGATAAAATTTTAAAGAAAGGTGAAAATGGCATTTTGGTCATTTAGTAAATAAAAGAATAAAAAGGGAAAATAAAGTCAAAATTGGTGTCCATCTTCTTCACCATAGCCGAAATTATCAAGCTCTCCATAGCTAGGGTTTCTTCTACTTTCAAGCTTGAAGTAAGTTCATCCTAGCCCCGTTTTTTATGCTCTTTACGTTTTTTATGTCGTATTCACTCGATCTTTCCATTTCTACCACTATTTTGAAGTAGGGTTCAAGTTTAAAAATTTACCCATGTATGACATGCATGTGTTTTTATGTTTAATGATAGAAAATGAAAGTTTGATGTGTAATAAATAACTTTTACTAAGTGATTTTCCATAAAAACACAAAAAAGGACCTATTTGTAAAAGATTGTAAAATGGATAGTAAAAATCTAATTTGATGAAAAATGTGGCCTTATATAAGCATGTATATGGTTTGGCTAGGCTTGGGTAACAAAGAAAATGGATACATTTCATTTTACGAGCCTAGGGATAAAAATGTAAATATGTCAAAGTTTAGGGACAAAAGTATAATTTTTCCATAGTAAGATTATTGGAATGAATTGAATAATGTGAATAATAAATAAGCTAAATTTTCTATTATAGATCAAGAAAAAATGAAGTTCGGACCTTGATCGAGGGGAAAACAATGTTATTGACGATTAGATCCATTTCTCTTATTTTTGTACCGAAGTAAGTTCGTATATAAATAATGCATTATAATTTATTTCTTTAATTTTTTTATTATTGTATAAATTGTGATTTGCTCTTGGAATGAATTCGGTAAAGTTTCGACAAGTGAGAAATATCTCGGTTGAACCTTAGGAATAGATAGGATACAAATGTCATGACATTAGGGTTAGTTGAGATTACGTGTAAGACCATATCGGCATAGATATGAGATTTCATTTAAGACCATAGCTGGGCTATTGGCATTGATATGAGATCCCATGTAAGACCATAGGATATGGTATTGGTATGGTACTATGTATGTGAGATTTCCTGAGTATCCTTTAGTATTCCAAGTGGTTCAATGGGAAACCTAACGGCAAAGTTTAAGTTGTGAATAACTATGGTATGTGATGAAAGATTATGGTAAGTTGCAAGTTGGTACAGGTATGTACATAAAACTCATGCTTAATGAGATCAGGATGTGATGAACTCTCGATAAGATTTGATTGAGTAAGCTACGATGTTAAAGTTTTAATATCATCTATGCCAAGTTCGATTAAGAGATTTACAATGACACTTATGTTAATTTACTTCATGTTAAGTATATGTTAAAGTGTGTTTATGATGCATTTTATTTGCATAAGAACTTACTAAGCTTTAAAGCTTACTCCCCTTTCTTTTTCCCTTGTCTTATAGTGTCGCCAAGCTAGCTCGGAATTGGGGATCGTCGGAGGCTCTATCACACTATCAACTGATTATTTTGGGTACCAATGAATTTGACATTTTGAGTTATGACATGTATAAGGACTTGGTTTTTTCATTATGTGTCATAGTTGATTTGGCCAAAAGTGTTGGCTTATGTTATTTGATAATTCATTTTGTAAATGGCCATTGAAATTAGCTAATATTGGCTTAAGTATATATATATGCATAAGATGATGTTTTCATGGATGTGTGAATTTGCATGGATTGAGTTGATAAATAGGTGATGTTTGTATGTGGTAGGTGGTTGCATGTAAATGATACGTTGATATTCTGTTGGTGGCTGAATTGGTTGTATGAATATGCTTGGAATTGTGTTGCTTATAGTTGTGTAGGTTGATGCAAGTAAGAGTAGCAAAATGGCTTGGTAAATAGCCTTATTTTTGTCCACACGGGTAAATAAACGGGCGTGTGTGACACACGGCTTGCCCTATGAGTGTGTGATCTGGCCATGTGTCCCCTACATTTTGAATTTTAGCTTCTAATTGGCCACATGGGCAGAGACATGGCCGTGTGTCTCAGCCGTCTGAAGGACACGACCCAGGGACATGGGCGTGTGAAGTCTGCACTTATTTTAGGAAAAATTATGAAAATTAAATTGCCTACACGGACTAAGCACACGGGCATGTGACTTAGCCGTGTGACTTCAATTTGTTGGTGACGTCATAAATAGAGAGTTTCACAGGTTAGGGGCACGGGTGTCTGTGACCATACGGCCTACCCACACAGGCGTGTTCTAAGCCACACGGGCCTATGACCCTTGTTTTGATGAAAATTTTCCAAGTGTTGTGAAAATTTCTAAAGTTCTCGGTTTAGTCCCGAACCGCTTCTAAAGTAGTTTTTAGGCCTCATAGGCTCATAATAGGGACATGGTGATTGAATACAAAAAGCTTTAAATTTGAACGCAAAATTATAACCCGAAAGTGTATGTTTGCTTGTGTTTAAGTCTGGTAATGCCTCGTATCCTATTTCGGCGTTGAATATGGGTAAGGGGTGTTACAATTGTAATTTTGAAATAACATATTATTTGAATAAGTGGAACAATCGCATGAGGCACACAGATATACAGACCGAGCTCGAGGATATACGGCTAGCGTTAAATTAACAATCGGAAGAGAATGTTAGTTTATGGAATTTAAAGTTATATAATATTTACTTTAGCATTTGAAATTAAACATTAGGCAAATGTAAAAATTTATAAATTCGTTCTGCAGTTTGAATGGATGCCATATGCGGATTTGAGAATTCAAGAATGCATCCCAACCAAATTTTTGGCCAATTGCAATATCTAGCACATCAAAGTGCCATTAATTATTTTTTTACAACAGTCGAGATGCATGAATTCGACCGAGTGATGTGACAGTTTGGGTGTCACAATGTGTTCCTCCGCTACCCTAGGATCTTGATGAACTGCACAAGATCGACTTGCAAGAGAGACTCAAGGAAGATTGATCAAGATTCCATAAGAAGTATATCGAGATGTGACAGCACAGGTACGATTACTTGCCAACATGTGAACCATTTCTCACACCAGAGTTGGTGACATCTCCGGATTACATGGATGGGTTTAAGTATAACAGCAAGTCATATCTACTGTCGGATGCAGAAAAGAGTAGACAATGTCGCTGTAAAAGGCTAAGACGAGCTTCGAGCAATCCTAGGTCAGGAGAACATGCTATGGGGGGATCAACATCTGCTCTAGCTCCACATGAGGACCCAATGGGCGTGTAACCTCCCGATTAGTATGGTTCATTTTTATTGTGCTAATCCCTTTTTTTTTTACACAAGCACCAAAGTATGCACCTTTATGCACTACATGAACACCTTCTCCAAGTCTATTTTTCACACCACCTCCATCCATTAAACCATATTACATGTCGATGTCGCCAGCAACATCGACGTATCTAATATTGTGCACAATTCCCACCTTTTATCCGCAATCGAGTTAGGTGACTTTATACAGTTATCCATTGCTAGTGTTGCAAACACCCCTAGCATCATTGTTCAACCTAGGTGAGTCATCTTCTCAACGACCTATTAATACAATGGGGGATGTACAATGTGTAACACCCCTCACCCATATTCAACACTAGAATACGGTTACGGAACATTACCAGACTTATTTCATAAATAAACATATATTTCATATAATTTTTCATTTCCAAGTAAACATCATTCATAATCAATCATCAAGTCCCTAATTTGAGCCTATGAGGCCCAAAACATGCATTTGAGGTGGTTCGAGACTAAACTGATAACTTATGAAATTTATGGAAAACTTAGAAAATTTTACAAAGTACAGGGGACACACGCCCGTGTGGCCCAGTCGTGTATCTCACACGGCTAAAGATACGGCTGCGTCACAGGTCGTGTGGACATTCGAAATGGTATCACATGGCCGTGTTCCAGCCTATGTCTAACCCCGTGGAACTCTTTGACTTGTGATAAACGCCAAATTATACATATTTTTTTACCCCAAATACCTAGCATATTTATGGATGTTTATTACTAAATTTATGGATTTTGGTGCTCTTAATCCGGTCATTTCATGTTTTGTACTCAAGAGAGCACTAAGAGTCAAAGTGAGCCAAAAACGAGCTAAAAAAGGGACAAAACAGACCAAATCGAGAAGATGACACGGCCTAAGCCTTGCCTCACGGGCAGCTCACACGCCCATGTCTTTGGAGGGTGTCGACCAAGGCTTTCACGATTCACATGGCCTGGCATTGACCCACACGTTCGTGTGCAATTTAACGGATCAAACACGACCTGGCAATCACATCACACGGCCGTGGCACATGGGCGTGTCCTTTTTTCAAAGAGTTGTATTTACACGGAAAAGGATACTTAGGGAGGAAGAAAGCCAATCCAAAGCCTATATAAACACCCTAAGTATGACTTAGAACGGCCACTCTCTCTAGAACTTTTCTGGAGTACAGAACTGCATGCCAGGAATTACCTGAAGAAAGCCAGACGATCCATCCCAAAAGCCGGAGTTACTCCAAGATTGAAGATCTCTCTCAGAATTCCTTCAGGGGTTTTAGAGTTTTCTTTATGTTTTGTTATTTTCATACTTTTGAGATGTACTATTATTTTATTATGAACTAAACCCCTAAATACCTAAGGGGAATGAAACCTAAGACGAATCTTGTTATTATTTTCTAAATCGTATGATAAATATTTAACTTGTTCTTAATTATGTGTTCTTAATTCTTGTTTTGATATCCCAGGATACTGATTCAAGACACGCTCTTATTCAGAGGAGGAATAGACCCTGTCTAAGAGTACATTTGTCATAATTATGCTGAGTTGATTGCGCGCCTAGAAATAGGGTGACAAGATTTTTCTGGATTAGGGTGAAACCTAATAAGAGGATCCATAGATCGAGTTAATGCAACCCTAGAGTGTTAATTAGAGAAAAGTCTCAGTTATTCAATCTAGGGATTAGACGTTATTAGTCTTGAATAAGGATAATAACATAACTTAGGGATCTCTACGGAACAAGTTGAATGAATAAATCATCCAGTTCGGAGCCAGAATAACAAGTAAAGTCTAGGTGGATTTTTCCTTAGGTATTGTCCCAAGTCAATCGATTTTCCCAAAAGCAATTCCCCAATTCTCTTCTCTGTGCGTTCTTAGTCTAGATAATTAGTCAATTAAAACAAAACCCCATTATTCTTAGGCTAGATAATAAAAAGACAGTCATTACTAGTACTTTTAGTTCCTTTGGGTTCGACAATCTGGTCTTGCTAAAACTATACTACTGTTCGATAGGTACACTAAAACTATACTACTGTTCGACAATCTGTGCCTACATCGCGATATTAGTTAGTCTAGGTTTGATCTTCATTATAAATATTTATTACTTGTTACGAATCACGCAATCAACTTGGGTCACACAACCAACCACATGCCCATGTGACTAGCCATGTGCCCTTCGACATGGCCACACATGCCCATGTGCCAGGCTGTGTGCTAAGCCGTGCCAAACCTGTAGGGTATACTGACTTATGCCACACGGCCAAGACACACAACCGTGTGCTAGGTCGTGTGAAGCATATTGACTTGATTTCTAATTAAACACCAGGGGACACACGGCCGTGTCACCTGATCGTGTGTCACACACGGTGAGTCACATACTCGTGTGGACAAAAATAGGCTATTTTCCAAGTCTTGTTTCTCATCCATTATGCAATCACCTACAGCAACCAATTTTGACATATAATCATAGTTCCAAATGGCATTTATACTCATCTAAACCAAGTTCAATTCATGTTAAATTCATATCATCAAACATATGACATACAAGTACCACAATATGCTATTCAATTCATATTACACTCACATTTACAAATCACTTAACTAAATACTTCACATATGCACTTTTTTACTTAAAATTTCATGCATTCCAAATCTCCAAATATCAACTATTTGATACTCAATTTACCAATTCACAAACAACCATTCACCACAAGCATTTACCTAGCATTTACCATATGCATAACAAAGGCCATTTACACACACACACATATATATATACAACCAAATCAATCAAAATAAGCCAAACCACTTGGCTATATACATAACCAACCACTTAACACTTACAAGCCAACTCAAATGGCTAAATTCATTACTAACATATACCAAAATGACCAAAATGACCAAAGCTCTTTCTTATACATGCCATATAACCAAAACACAAGTTCAAAAGTACCAAAGTAGAAGCTCGATAGTGTGATGCAATCTCCGATGACTCCCGATCCGAGCTAGCTTTGATATTAACTATAAAACACGGAAAAATAAATAGAGTAAGTTATAAAGCTTAGTAAGTTCGTATAATAGTAAAATCAACTTGCCATAAATACACAATTCAAATAATTTAATATATCAATATGTAACTCATATTAATCCACAAACCTATGAAAATGTGAAATTCACAAGTTTTCTTTGATTCAAAGCTTATACAGTTCATGTACATACCTGTACTATCTCGTATCCAACTCATACTCATCCATATCTTTGATGTACCCGTTGAACCATTTGGAATACTATGCATCCTTGGGAATCTCACACCCTAAGTGCTAATATATAGCCGAAGCTATCTCAATCTCATATCACATATAATGCTCACTCTCAAGTTATCAACGGGTTTGTTCACACAAGCTGACGGTCATGATGAAGCTACACGGTGCTACTCAAACAAGCTAACGAGAATCCGCAACACATGCCGAATACCTCAACCACCGATAGGACGTATGGACCAGCACCCAAATCACATAACCCCTAATGACATATCATTCGTATCTTAATCTATTCCTAAGGTTCAACCGGGATTTCTCAATGCCAAATCTTTGTTGTTATATCCACAAGGTCGTATACACAAATAATTCAATAATAAATCATTTAAAGTACAATTATATTAATGCGTATTAACATACGAACTTACCCCGATCTAAATCTGAATTTCGCTTTTCTTGATCTATATGTAATCAAAATTAACTTATTTAATTATCATTATATTCAATTTAGCCTAAAATACATCCTAAGGCAACTTTACACTTTTGCCCTCAATATTTTAACATTTTTACAACTTTACACATATACCTAAACTTATACATATTTGATCCTAACACTTCCACATATATTTAGCTTCATTCCTTACCAAGTTATACCATAATCGACCACATTGAACTGCACCAACATACACCCAATTGGTCATTTTTCATACAAACACAATTAATTAAATTTCATATTCAAGCATACCTTAATTAACCATATTGTAAACATGCCAAACTTACCTATTTGTTAATAAAATCATGCATCAACTTAACCATATTAACATCAACCACCAATAAACTATAAGTACATTAACCATAATGATACTTATACATACCAAAAGAACCAGTAGATTATTTATACACAAATCCACCTATACATGCCATTATAACCTTAATCAAGACATTAGAATCTACCAATATAATTATTGGATAGTGTGATAGGTCTCCGACGAGCTTCCAACTCGATCGAGCTTTCGATAATCTGTAAAGTAAGAGAAAGACAGCAATGTAAGCAATGAATGCTTAATAAGTTGTAGAACATGAAACATGACTTAGCACTTCAATACTATAATACATATATTCAACATGATTCAACACTAATACTTTAAACTTAGTATAAACCTATTGAACACCATTCAACTCACAATTGAGTATATTCAATAAGATCACATATACCTTCCATATATAAAATATTGGGATTTATAAGTCGTAATACATAATCGTCAATCCTTTCATAAGATTAAAAACCATTCTATTTACATCCCAATTATAAACTTACTGTAACGCCCCAATTTTTGGGAATCTTGTGAATGTTGGCATAGGTTTAATTATGTTAGTGGGCCTCTAAAAGGCCCAAGCTTAAGATAAAACCCGGTAATTTTAGTTAATTTTTGTTCCATAAGAAAAAGGGGGTGAAATTATGAAATAGGACCTATGTGAAAATGTTTGAAAATGGTATAGGCTAAATTGAAGTGGCCAAATAAATAGGAGTGCAAAATTGGAGGATTTGCATGACAAACCTCCCATTTTACATGAAGTGGCCAGCCATCATGTTGTTGTAGACAAAATGTACACTTGATATCCATAATTTATGGTACCAATTGATAATAGGTTAGGTAAATGTTCAATGATAATAGGTTAGGTAAATGTTCCATGATAATGGGTTAGGTAAATGTTTCATGATAATGGGTTAGGTAAATGTTTCATGATAAGAATTTCATGTCTTTTGTATTAAAGAATTAAATGGATGAAATATGAAGTTTTATTAAAAGAAAAAGGGGTAAAAAGAACAAAGTTTTGTCCATCTTTGTTCATCATAGCTGAAAGTTAGAGAAGAGAAAGGAGAGGAGAAAGCTCTTGAGTATTTGGTCATTAGGAGGAGGAAAATTGAAGGTAAGTTCTTGGTACCTTGCTTCTATTTTGAGGTTCATGAGTTCTTCTTGATTCTACCTTAACTCTTGAAGTATATTTTGATTTTTAGTTGTGTTGTGAGCATTTAGTCATGAATTAAAATGAAGGAAATGGTTGTTGTTTCATGTTCTTTTGATGAAAAATGGAAGATAGGTGAAGTTGAGCCAAACAAATGAGCATGCATGTGCCTTAGATGTTAAAGGGAAAAATCAGCTAACATGTTGTGCTTTTAAATAATGAAATGGAGATTATTCTTAAGTAAAATCATAGATATGTGATGATTGATTGGTGATATACATGTTTAAATAACATGCATGCAAGGTATGTGTGAAAGAGTGATTTGGTAATAAATCTGCTTGGGACAGCAGCAGTAACGTGAATTTGGAAAATCACCATAAATTGTGGAAGATGAGTTAGAAGCTGCATAAATTATGTAATTAAAATTATTGAGTCTAGTTTCTAATGAAATAAACAAGAACATATTTTGAATTCTGTACAATGAGAAATTTGATTCGTAATGAAGGGTGGTCAGATTAGTCAAACAGTGAAACATGGGAAACTTTGAGAAAAATCTGGTATTGATTGGCTAAACCAAAAATTCTGAAAATTTTATGGATAGAAGATATATGAGTCTATTTTCAGGGAAAATTAACGGCACATGATTTGGAGTTTCGTAGCTCTAGTTATAAATAATTTAGTAACTGTTGCTCAGGAAGACAGCTTGCAGTGAAATTATGATTATGTGGTAAACATTGACAAAAATTTGTTAATGAGTTGCTTATTGATTTCTTATAAGCTTACTATGATCTGTAGGTGTGGTTGGCGAATATTGTAAGGGGTTAATCGTAGTTTGTATTTGAATAGTTAGATTAACGTGTTAGTAATCCAATTGTAGGCGGTTCGTGTGTGGATCTCGTCAAGATATCGTCATAAGCAATGTAATCGACACCCTCTCATAGACTAGATTGGCAAAAGCGAAAAGTCGAAATGCCGAAAAGTCGGTATTTTAGGAATTTATGAAAAGTCTGAATGCTCGTAAGATAGTTGGGTTTGTATATTTGGTAATCTAAAGTAATAAACTGCAGATGCGTGCGATTTCGTACATTTTGATAATTTGGGCTTAATGGGCCAAAGATCGGATTCATGGGCCAACGGCCCAATTAAATAAGTATCTTGTAAGTGTTCGATAGTACGTAAATAGTTAGGATATGCATGAAAACGCTAAAAGTAGCTAAATTACTATAATACCCCTATGTATGGAAAATTCTTTGTTATACCCCTAGGTGTAAAATTACCGTTATACCCCTAGGGTTAATTTTGACCAAAAGCATGACGATCGATTACGTATGATGTATGCCATGATTATATATCATTGCATGGGGACATGGGTTATATTATGGAGGAAGCGTTCGGTGGCTATGCCACAAATATCTGATCTGGTGGCTCTGCCACAAATATCTGATCTGGTGGCTCTGCCACAAATATCTGTTCTAGTGGCCCTGCCACGATTATCTGTATCTGGTGACTCTGTCACATTATCTGTTCTGGCAGCCATGCTGCAAATTCTATGGTGTGTAGCAGTTGGGTGGGTCGAGTAGTCTCCCCACATGGTGTAACGCTGGTACGGGGTGTTATGGATGAATCTGGGTTGGGTTTCTGCATAAACATGTAATATTTGTTCTGTTCTGTTATGGGCCTATGGGCTTTATTCTGAATTCTGTTCTGGGCTAAAGCCAACTTATTTTATTTCTGTGGTTTGAGTTGATATAGGCTATGGTTGGGTTATTTTACACACTGAGTTTCCCCAAACTCACCCCTTTTATTTTCATCCACGCAGGAAATCCCCAACCATAGTGAGCTTGGAGCTGTGAGGGAATTGAGTGGCCACCGCTCGAAAGTTTGATTTTCTTCCGTGAACTGGACATCCTTTTATTTACGTTTGAAGTTTTGGGTTTTTAAATGTAATAAGGCCGCTTATTTATTTTTGATGGTTTTTTTTATATGTATTACTAAGATAGGTAATACTTATTTTAACTATTGAAATTGGATAGCTTTAGGGCGCGTTTTCAAAAACAACAGTTGATTTCAAAATAACAAGACAACAAGCAAAGCTTCCGCAATGAAAGTATTTTCCAAAATTAATCACTTTTCCTAAAAATGACTTAATCAAATCGGTTTCCTAGAAATATCCATGACGTTAAAGTGTGGCAATGGCAGTATGCATGTCTAGGATTGGACCCGAAGGGAGCTTGGTACTTAAGCAGTCCGATGGACTCACCACCTCTTTTCCGGTTTCCTACCTGGTGCACAGCTTCCATTCACTTTAACCTTTAATGAATTAATCTTTTGAACATCAAGTACGATTTTCTGGACTTAGAATGGAAATTTTTTTTTACGTTTTTTATGTGGCATGCCGGATCTGGCCATAACTTCTGGGCCGGGTTTTGGGTGCTACACTTACCGTTTCAATCCTTTTTTTTATAATTTCTTGACATAGTTCATTTGAAACACATACCTTACTTTTTCCTTGTTCATGCTTGTTAAACCAAATAAAACAAAATCGGATAATTGAAACAATGTTTTTCGTACCAGTTATCTATATAACACACCAAAACAAAGCCTGCTAGGCTCGAGGCTTGATACAATTACACCAGCACAAAGGCTACTAGGCATAAAGCTCGAATATCACCGATACAAAGCCTGCTAGCCACAGAGCCCGAATATCACTGGCACAGAGCCCGAATATCATTGGCACAAAGCCTGCTAGGCACAAAGCCTGAATATCATTGGCACAAAGCCTGATAGGCACAAAGCCCGAATTAACATTACCATTCAATTTCCTAAAACATAGATAACTGACATTTAATATTTAAAAAATAATGAAATAGTATGAAATATTCAATACAATTAAGAATAATCGTATAACAAACTTACTTGGCTAAATTGTAGAAATATCAAAGTACAAAAGCTTTTTGGTAATTTTTCATTTTCCTCGATTTTCAGCTCGATCTTCGTCTAAATTAATAATTTCATTCAATTTATTAATTCAGATAGTAAAAAAAATATATTTTATGCAATTTAGTCATTTTTTATATTTTTACGAATTGTCCCTAAATTTTTACTTTTATTCAATTTAGTCCTTGAGCCTAAAACATGCAAATAACCATTTTATTGAAATTTACCACTAGCCAAATATTCACAGCCTCCATTTCATCCCATTTTTGCAATAATTTCACAACAAATCCTTATATTTTACTATTTCAACAATTTAGTCCCTAATTGAAAAAATCATCAAAATTACTTAATAAAATACTTTTAAATATCAACCAACATTTCAAATTCACCATTTAATAAATAAAATCACATAGATTCATCAATGGCATCATTCAAAATTTTAAACAGTTTCAAAATCGAAGGTACGGGCTAGTTGGACCTAGTTGCAACAATCTCAAAAACATAAAAATTATTAGAAACGGGGCTAAAACGGACTTACAGGCATACATGGAATCTTGGCCAAGGCTTCAAGGTATATCCATGGCTTCATTCGGTTGAAAAACAAAAGAAAAAGGAAGATGACAACCATTATTTTACTTATGTTTTGTTTAATTTAATTAATTTATCAAATTAGCATTTTAACCTTGGTTAATAATTTAATAAAAATGCCAATTCCATGTCCATATTTGTCCATCATATAAATATATGGAATAATTACCATCCAAGGAAGATTTAATTTCACAATTGGTATTTCAATTAAATTAAATTCTAACTAAATAAACTTATTTACAATTTAATCCTAAACTAATTAGGACTAAAAGAACAAATTATCCAAAAGCTAGTGTATTCAATCATGAAACCACCGCTTGGAAACTTTCACCATGGTTTAATTACCATTTAAGTCCTTTTTCCTTTATTCAATAAGCCATTGAATTACTCAAATCAAATGGTGATCAAATTTTACATATTTTATGATTTAATCCTATTTAATTTATTCTCTATCGAAACGTTCAAAATTTTCAATGAAACTTTAATATTACCTTAATGACACTTCGTAAATATTCATAAAAATATTTACGACTTGGTTTATAAAAACGAGGTCCCGATACCTCATTTTCTAAAACCACTTGACCATAGAGTCTTACAACTTGAACTAAATAAATCATTTATAAAACATAAATTATCAATCAAAAATCTTTTAAAAACCATATTTGACTCGTAAATATTAAATAATAATATTTATGAACTTACTCGTCAGATTTGGTGGCCTCGAAACCACTATTTCTAACACCACTGAAAAACTAGCTGTTACAACTCTCCCTCTAACGAAAATTTCGTCCTCGAAATTTCTCACCTGATAATAGTTATCAAATCAAATCTTTCTTTCCTATTCTTAGTGGTAGCCCACAAATAAATTAATCATAACTCATCTCAAATCAGAACTCATAGTAGAACTTGATACCATACTTGGACTTAACTAAATAGCTTTGATACTCTCCTATCTTAACTTTATCATCATTACCACAACTATCGAGAAAATCCCAGTAATCTTCAGTCGAAACATACCCAAAAATCCAAATCATAAGATTCTAGATACATTAAATTTTCATAACGTTTAACCAAAGATCATACTTTTCATAACAAAATCTAACTGATGCTTCCGACACATTTGCATCAGTAAATTTTAACTGATAAACGTTCCATTTCATGGAAAGCTTCAAACAACATCATTTAACCCAAGCACGATATTTTCAACTATCAAGACGACTTTAACCCATAATAACATTTCCCGATTATAGCTGATTTGATAGACATTTCTATATCATGTATTCTAGAATATGAATCCCTTATTCTGACCATCCGTCAATTTACCCGTGAATCTGTAAAATTTATTGCCGAATTGAGAAATAAGCTCGAGTATAAACAACTTACCTAACTTTTCAAATGAATAACCCATTCTGTCAAATACAATTGAGTCAAACTATCAATCGAATAATAACATTTCAGAATAATTCATTCTTCTTGTTATCAAGATAATCTAGATATACTGTCTATCATACTTCCCTCAGAATACCAACCAAAGATCATCACAAACTGCATTAACTAACTCGAAATATGGCATTTTACTTTGACTTGTTGACATAAATCGAGATTACCCGAGGAATGAGAACCAATATGCAAGGTTAAGCTTAATCTTCCACATCTATACTTTTGTTGTTGCCTACCCCTTTAATGAAAATTAGAAAGGAAATATATAATAAAATTATTTCAATGATTAACATCGAAACTCTGAATCATACCGAAGCCACAACCATCGGATGAATTAAAACCATAGTGCTTTAATAAGACTGACGTTATAACCGTGTAGATAAAACAATATCTCAACCATTAATAATGTACTCCGAAACAAAAGAGGAAAACCGAATGTAGTTCCAGTAATAACCACTGCAGTAACATAACCTTTATAAATATGAGATCTATATCATTGTGCTCTCATGATCCCACTAGGAATTATAACTGTAATAGATGTAATTACTTCCAGCCAATGAATATTTTTTATAGATGAACCATGTTCGATAGATTAAACAAGAAGAATAATAAGATAACCGAGATAAAAAAAATCCAAGATATAAAACTCTTCTGAATTTTTGAAAAATATAACCCATATTGAATGATAAAGAGATTATTGTAATATGCCATAACAGCTGCATTCAGATATCTTTGCAATTCAAACATTATTCCACTGACTACTATAGTCATCAATATTATCATATTATCCTATTCACTAAAGAAATCAATTCAGAAGAAATTTTGGTTCATCCATTCGTTAGATACCATACTTGAATATGTCGATTACCCGTGAATAACCTCTTCTTTGAAAGTGATGTTGCGTATCTTGAATGATCTTTAGAAAAAAATATAATATATTCTTTCCATTGTATAAGATTTTGAGGGTGAGGGGGTAAAGATCGTAAAGCCTCTAAATTTGACTCTCAAGAATACACAAAAGATAACATTCATTATCAACATAACATTATGAACTTTTTCTCTTACCTGTATAAGTCTCTACTAATCCTTAGCAACATTTAATCAGACACTTGAATGTCACTTTCAGCATTATCAGAATTAGCTAGGTTAGAAAGCATCTCTATCTAAAAGTGAAACAAATCTCATCAGATTCAGGAGATATCACACTATCACAGGTTATATAATGACATGCATTTCTATACTCCATACATGCTATGTTCAGTCCAAGAACTGACTAAGCTTTAGCTCTGATACCAATAAATGTAACATCCTTAACTCGTATCCGTTGTCGGAACAAGTTATGGAGCATTACCGAACAAACAGAACAGTAAACTATTCAATTCATAAATCAATGCAATACATATTCTAATTTCATTCAAGAACATTCATAACGTCCCTTATTCAAGCCCTCAAGACTTTAGAAACACTTTAAAAAATTATTCGGGACTAAATCAGAAACATGCAACTTCAAGGAAAGATTTAGAAAAATTTGAACTGCAGGGGCCACACGGCCGTTTAACTCACACGGCTGAGACACACGCCCGTGTCTCAGGCCGTGTAACTGCCTGACTTGCTACCCTTTGAAACTTACAAGGGAAACACCCATGTCCTAGGCTGTATGGACAAGAAATATCCCAAATTCAAGTCATTTCTTTCACTCAATTCAAGTACACATCTACAAGTCATTTGCGCACACAATCAAGCATTAAAACATACCTAAAACACGTATAATAAGACCAATTCAAATGACCAAATTTCATTCAACCAATATGCCATATAAGGCACCTCAAAAGCAAGTATTCAACTTAACCAAACATATGCATAATTGGTCACCTTGCTACCATTTTAAAACATACCATAATTGACTTATACCATGTCAATATAACTTACCATTTAAACAATTATTCTTATGCATCTCAAACACACATATACCTAAACTTAAACATATTTGATCCTAACACTTCCACATATATTTAGCTTCATTCCATACCAAGTTATACCATAATCGACCACATTGAACTGCACCAACATATACCCAATTGGTCATTTTTCATACAAACACAATTAACTAAATTTCATATTCAAGCATACATTAATTAACCATATTGCAAACATACCAAACTTACCTATTTGGTCATAAAATCATACATCAACTTAACCATATTAACATCAACCACCAAGATACTATAAGTACATTAACCATAATGATACTTATACATACCAAAACAACCACTAGATTATTTATACACAAATCCACCTTTATATGCCATTATAACCTTGACCAAGACATTAGAATCTACCAATATAATCATTGGATAGTGTGATAGGCCTTCGACGAGGTTCCAACTCAACCGAGCTTCTGATAATTTGTAAATTAAGAGAAAAACAATTACGTAAGCAATGAATGCTTAATAAGTTCGTAGAACATGAAACATAACTTATCACTTCAATACTATAATACATAGATTAAACATGATTCAACACTAATACTTTAAACTTAGTATAAACCTATTGAACACCATTCAACTCATAATTGAGTATATTAAAAGATCACATATACCTTTCATATATAACATACTAGGATTTATAAGTCGTATGAGTATATTAAAAGATCACATATACCTTTCATATATAACATACTAGGATTTATAAGTCGTAATACATAATCATCAATCTTTTCATAAGATTATAAACCATTCTATTTACATCCCAATTATAAACTTACCAATTCAACCCTTTTTATAATTTCATGACATAGTTCATTTGAAACACATACCTTACTTTTCCTTTTTCATTCCTGTTAAACCAAATAAAACAACATTGGATAATTGAAACAATATTTATTGTACCAATTATTTATATAACACACCAAAACAAAGCCTACTAGGCTCGAGGCATGATACAATTACACCAGCACAAAGCCTACTAGGCATAGAGCTCAAATATCACTACACAAAGCCTGCTAGGCACAAAGCCCGAATATCATCGGCACAAAGCCTACTAGGCACAAAGCCTGAATTAACGTTACATTTCAATTTCTTAAAACATAACTAAATGACATTTAAGATTTAACAAATAATGAAATAGTATGAAAAATTCAATACAATTAAGAATAATCGTATAATGAACTTACTTGGCTAAATTGCAGAAATATCAAAGTATAAGCGCTTTTTGGTAATTTTTTATTTTTCTCGATTTTCCACTCGACCTTGATCTAAATTAATAATTTCATTCAATTTATTAATACAAACAGTAAAACAATATATTTTATGCAAATTAGTCATTTTTGACATTTTTTCAAAATTATCCCTAAAATTTTACTATTATTCAATTTAGTCCCTAAGCCTAAAACATGCAAATTAACCATTTTTATTCCAATTTTGCACTAGCCAAATATTCATAGCCTTCATTTCAGCCCATTTTTTGCAATAATTTCACAAAAAATCCTTGTATTTTACTATTTCAACAATTTAGTCCATAATTGAAAAATCTATCAAAATTACTTAATAAAATACTTTTAAATATCAACCAACACATAAAATCCATCATTTAATAACTAAAATCACATAGATTCATCAATGGCATCTTTCAAAATTTTAAACAATTTCAAAATCGAAGGTACGAGCTAGTTCGACCTAGTTGCAATAATCTCAAAAACATAAAAATTATTAGAAACGGGGCCAAAATGGACTTACATGCATACATGGAAGCTTGGCCGAAGCTTCAAGGTATATCCATGGCTTCATTCGGTTGAAAAAAAAAGAAAAAAGAAGATGAAAACTATTATTTTACTTATGTTTTGTTTAATTTAATTAATTTATCAAATTAGCATTTTAACCTTGGTTAATAATTAAATAAAACACCAATTTCATGTCCATATTTGTCCATCACATAAATATATGGCATAATTACCATCCAAAGAAGATTTAATTTCACAATTGGTCCTTCAATTAAATTAAATTCTAACTAAATAAATTTATTTACAATTTAATCCTAAACTAAGTAGGACTAAAAGAACAAATAATCCAAAAGCTAGTGGATTCAATCATGAAACCACCGCTTGGTAAATTTGATAAGCCATTGAATCACTCAAATCATATGATGATCAAATTTTACATATTTTACGATTTAGTATTTTTTTTAATTAATTCTCTATTGAAACGTTAAAATTTTTCAACAAAACTTTAATACTACATTAATGACACTTCGTAAATATTTATAAAAATATTTATGACTTGTTTTATTGAAACGAGGTCCCGATACCTCGTTTTCTAAAACCACTTGACCATAGGGTCTTACTACTTGAACTAAATAAATCTTTTATAAAACATAAATTATCAATCAAAAATCTTTTAAAAACCATATTTGGCTCGTAAATATTAAATGATAATATTTACGAACTTACTCGTCAGATTTGGTGGCCCCGGAACCTCTATTTCTGACACCACTAAAAAATGGGTTGTTACAATACTCGAGGCCCACCTTGTTATGGCAGACATTCCAGACGTTGATGAATTTTTTATTTGTAATTTTTCTCAAATACTTCATTTTTTTAGTTTGTTAAATTTTAAATTATGTAGTAATAAATGTTTCCATCCATTATGTACTTGTTCCACTTTCATTGACACCAAATTGTATTCTTTATTTTACATATTAAATGTGCACTTATTTACAATCTACACAACAAATTTATTAAATTGTTTTGTATTGTACCATATCGTATGATTAGTTTCAATTATTTTTTCATCTGTGTTATTTTTTCATTTAAGTTTTTCTCCTCCATTTATTACAATCTTTTAAAATAGCAATGATTTATTCACAAGGTACGAGAAAAAATTTAAAAAATTTATTTCGTATTGTAATATATCTTGCTTCAATAATTAATATTAACTTACAGTTTCCTGAAAAATAAATGAATAAATGAACAAATGGTTTGTTTGTTTGTATTTTGTTCTATGTTTATCAATGAGAATGAGGTAGTGTTTTAATTAGGTGCTCTACTCAATGTTCCTTCCAAGTGTGGACATGTTGACTTAGTATGCCTTGGGTTCTTACAGTAACTGCATAATCATGGTCCCGAATATCCATATTGTCTTGTATCCGAGTTGATTTCAACTAACATTTTGGCTTGCATCGCAAGGTAATATTCAGTACCAACTTGAAAGGACCCTGCTACGTAGATGGCCACATCTTTTTTCTGGGATAGGTGGGAATTCATATTTCCAACCATTATATGTCCGGTGTAATTTGTAAAATTCGCCAATGTAGCTCATGCAATCTACAAGTGCCAAGATATGTGCCACAATTGCATATGCGCATGGACAATGAAGTGCTTGAAATCTCTCACAATCGCAAGTCTTTTGTCTCAAGTCTACACGATACGCTTGTAACAGTCCATTTTTCAATAAATCGAAACAGTGGTTTCGAGACCATAAATCCGAACCCAAAATATAATTTATTTTTTATTTTATTATATGGTCCGTAATATGATAGACGTGAAATGTGAAAATTTTGACATGAAAAATTTATCGATTTAGTGCCTAATTACGAGAAGGACTAAATCGCATAAAATCCAAAAGTTAAATTCTAGTAGCTATAAGGATCAAATAGCTATGGGATTCAAATCTAGAGGTACTTATATGGTAATTAGACCATTAAGAAAAGTATGTAGATCCTTCATGGTGACTCATCCATGGAAATATAGAAAAAGTTCAAAGACTAAATTGGAATTTGAAATAATTAAATTAATTAAAAGATGATAAAAGAAAATATCATCTAATTATTGTCATATTCAACCTAAAATTTTATGGAAACCATAGGAGAGAGAGAGGAAACTTTTAAGGCCTAATTGGATAAGTTTTCTTGTCCCGTTTTTAGTAATTTTGGTATTTTTAAAACCGGGATAGCTTAATCTCTCTATTTGAGGGATTAATTTGAAAAGTTATCAAGGTATGAAAATGGGTCATGGATGTATTATGCTGAAAATTAGAAATTTATGGTAGAAAATGAAAGATTATTGATAGATAAACAACTTTTACAATGTGATTTTTTATGAAAACTTAATTTAGGGACTAAAATGTAAACTTGTAAACTTTGATGAAAAATTATGAAATTCTATGAATACATGTTTTGGAAAATTTGTAATGAGGCTTTGGTTAGGCTTGGAATAAGGAGTAATTTGCACAAGTTTCATTTTCCTAGCCTAGGGACGAAATTGGAATTTATGGAAAAATTAGGGGCAAAATGGTAACTTTGCCTAGGACATAAATTGAGTCCATTTAAATATGAAATGTGTGAAATTTATGGTTAAACTCATTTATATAGATCCGAAAAACACAAACTCGAGGCTAGATCGAGGAAAAGAAAAGATTTCAGATTAGTAGATTATTACGCGAATAAGTGTCAAGGTAAGTTCGTGTAACTTAATCAAATATGTAATTATTTTAATTAAATTTTATGTTTGTACGCAATTTGATCTATGTTGATGTGTCTTGTATGCTATGATAGAAAATTGACATATGCTTGAAATGGTGAAAAAGGGGTAAGTCCCGATTGAATGTTGAGTTCCGATGAATAGATGTGCTTTCCCGAAACTAATAAGGTCCTGCATTTGTTGCGGATGGAATTTAGCTCGGACGAGTAATCCCATTGACCTTGTTATATAAAGGATTTAGCCCAGACAGGTAATCCTAATATAATGTCTCTCGAGTATGCATTAAGGTTAGGGTTTAGCCTGGACTGGTAATCCTAATCGAGCTCCTCCAAGCTTACGTTATATAAAGGATTTAGCTTGGAAGTTGATAAAAAGGTGAGAAAATTCATTTATGAGTTATGTGAGTTTGATAATTGTGGCATGTTGATTTGGTATGTTTTGAATATGGAATTTAGTAGTTAAATTGATTGATGATAGATGGCATGATATGTGTGTGAATTGGCATGTTTTGGCTGCCTATTTATATGTTGAAATGATTCCATTTTGATGGTTAGGTGTGCATGAGAAAAGGGTGGCAAATTGGCTTTTCAAATGGCCTATTTTGTCCACATGAGCAGAGACACGGGCGTGTGTCTCAGCCGTATACGACACACGGTCATGCTGCACGGCCGTGTGTCCCCTAGGGTACCTCTTCAAATTAAGTCAGTATACCCTACAGGTTTGGCACAGCCTAGACACACGGGCGTGTCTACTCGTGTGTGGCACACGGGCTAGAACATGGGGTGTGGTCGGCCGTGTGACCCAAGTCAGTAACCTGTCCAATTTTTCCACGACCATGGCACACGATCATGTCTTTAGCCGTGTGGTACAAGTCAGTATGTATGCCCTATTTTCACATGGCCTGTGACATGGGCGTGTCTGGTGATTGTGTGAGGCACACAGCCTGTTCACATGAGTGTGACCCTTATATGTTTGAAAATTTTCTAAGTTTCCCAAAGTTTGCAAATGTTATCGGTTTAGTCTTGAGCCACTTCTAAGCATGTTTTAAGGTCTGGTAGAGCCTTACAAGGGACATTGTAAATGTTTTGAATGGAAATTTGAGTATGAATGTATAAATGTATGTGAATGTGGTGTATTTTTAGTAATGCCTCGTAACCCTATTCTGGCAACAGATAAGGGTTAGCGGTGTTACAGATTATTCCTTGGATAGATTGGTTGAATTATACATTTTTTAGATTGTTAGATTGCATGGAGTGCCTGTCTCCATTATTTCAGATAGAAATCCTCGGCTTACATCTCGATTCTAGAGAAAATTACAAGAAGCTCTGGGTAATCAGTTACACTTTAGCACTGGATTCCATCCCCAAACAGATGGTCAATCTGAAAGGGTATTATAGATCTTGGAAGATATGCTTCGATATTGTGTACTTGAGTTTGAAGGTAATTGGGAAAAGTATTTGCCTTTGGTTGAATTTTCTTATAATAACAGTTATCAGTCTAGTATTAAAATGGCACCGTATAAAGCCTTGTATGGACACAAATGTAGAACTCCATTGTATTGGATAGAACTCAATGAGAAAAAGTTACACGGAGTTGATTTGGTCCGAGAGACCGAGGAAAAAGTGAAGGTAATTCGAGACAGCTTGAAAGCAGCCTTTGATCGTCAAAAGTCCTACTCTGGTTTGAAACGAAAAGAAATAGAATTTCAAGTTAGTGACAAGGTATTCTTGAAAGTGTTGCCTTGGAAGAATGTACTCTGGTTTGGTCGTAAAGGGAAATTGAGTCCACAGTTCATTGGACCCTGTGAGATTATAGAAAGAATTGGATCGGTTGCATATCGGTTAGCTTTACCACCAGAGCTTGATAGTATTCATAATGTTTTTCATGTATCTATGCTGCGACGATATCGATCCAATCCCTCACATGTCATCTCTCTGACATAGGTAGAGATCCAACTTGATATGACATATGGTGAGGAACCAATCAAAATCTTAGCTCGGGAAACAAAAGAGTTAAGAAATAAAAAGGTAACTTTGGTAGAAATTATTTGGCAACGACACGGTATTGAAGAGGCTACCTAGGAGCCTCAGGATACTATGAGGAAACAATACCCGAATCTTTTTACTGGTAAGATTTTCGAGGACAAAAAATCCCTAAATAGGGGAGAGTTGTAACAGCCCATTTTTCAGTGAAATCGGAATAGTGGTTTCGAGACCACAAATCTGACCCCAAAATATAATATATTTTTTATTTTATTATATGGTCCGTAATATGATAGACGTGACATGTGAAAATTTTGACATGAAAAATTTATCGATTTAGTGCCTAATTACGAGAAGGACTAAATCGGCATAAAATGTGAAAGTTGAATTCGAGTAGTTATAAGGATCAAATAGCTATGGGATTCAAATCTAGAGGTCCTTATATGGTAATTAGACCATTAAGAAAAGTATGTAGATTTTTCATAGTGACTCATCCACGAAAATATAGAAAAAGGTCAAGGACTAAATTGGAATTTGAAATAATTAAATTAATTAAAAGATAATAAAAGGAAATATCATCTTATTATTTTCATCTTCAACCTAAAATTTTATGGAACCCTAAGAGAGAGAGAGGAAACTTTCAAGGCGTAATTGGGTAAGTTCTCTTGTCTCATTTTTAGTAATTTTGGTATTTTTGAAACTAGAATAGCTTAATCTCTCTATTTGAGGGATTAATTTGAAAAGTTATCAAGGTATGAAAATGGGTCATGGATGTATTATGCTGAAAATTAGAAATTTATGGTAGAAAATGAAAGATTATTGATAAATAAACAACTTTTACAATGTGATTTTTTATGAAAACTTGATTTAGGGACTAAAATGTAAACTTTGATGAAAAATTATGAAATTCTATGAATACATGTTCTGAAAAATTTGCAATGAGGCTTTGGTTAGGCTTGGAATAGGGAGTAATTTGCACAAGTTTCATTTTCCTGGCCTAGGGACGAAATTAAAATTTATGGAAAAGTTAGGGGCAAAATGGTAACTTTGCCTTGGACATAAATTGAGTCCATTTAAATATGAAATCTGTGAAATTGATGGTTAAATTCATTTATATAGATGCAAAAAAACACAAACTCGAGGATAGATCGAGGAAAAGAAAAGATTTTGGATTAGTAGATTATTACGCGAATAAGTGTCGAGGTATGTAATGTGATATGATCTATGTTGATGTGTCTTACTTGTATGCTATGATAGAAAATTGACCTATGCTTGAAATGGTGAAAAAGGGATAAGTCTCGATTGAATGTTGAGTTTTGATGAGTAGATGCTTTCCCAAAACTAATAATGTCCTACATTTGTTGCGGACGAGATTTAGCTCAGACGAGTAATTCCACTGACCTTGTTAGATAAAGGATTTAGCCCAGACTGGTAATCGTAATATAATACCTCTTGATTATGCATTAAGATTAGGGTTTAGCCTGGACTATTAATCCTAATCGAGTTCCTCCGAGCTTACGTTGTAACACCTCTTACCCATATTCGACGCTGGAACAGGGTACGAGGTGTTACCAGACTTAAGCACAAGCAAACATACACTTCCAAGCCATAAAAAATTGGCATCAAATTCAAACTTTTTGCATTTAATCATAAGGTCCCTAATACAAGCCTACGAGGCCCAAAACGTGCTTTGGAAGTGGTTCGAGACTAAATTGAAAACTTTAGAAAATTTTACGACACTTAGAGAATTTTTGCTAAAATAGGGATCACACGCTCGTGTGGGAAGACCATGTGGTCACACACACCTGTGTCCCTAACTCGTGTAACTCTCTGTTTGTCACCCAAGAAAAAATTGAAGTCACATAGCCAAGACCTACGCCCGTGTCTTAAGGCCATGTGCTTCACACGGCTGAGACATATGGCCGTGTCTCATGCCCGAGCTCGATACTGAGCATTCTGTTTTGCAACAATTTAGGTGTAGGGGACACACGGCCAGATCACACGCCCATGGGGCTAACCGTGTGTCACACACAACCTAGACAGACGCCCGTGTCTCTACCTATATGGACAATAATAAGACTATTTACCAAGCCATTTGTCACCCTTATTCACACATATACATTTACCCCAATTCAAAGACACAAAACAATACATACTTAGGCAACCAAAACATCCACATTTATGCTTACAACATATCAACTCAATGTCTTTATCTAACATATTCACTACATTTATTAAGCCCTAAATCAAACATACAAATCTCACATTCATTAGGCTTCATTCAATTACTATCGAGTTACCAAATTATACTCAAATTCCTCATCTCATCAATAGGTCACAATTCCAAACATTACATAATCATGCCATAAATCACATTTCCAAATATTTCACATTCACCAAGCATACTATGATCACATCACCATATACATTGACACATTTATGAATATACTTAGGCTTACAACCATGCTGCTACTATAAGCCAACTTACATGGCCAAATAGCAAAACAAGCCTTTGACGATTACAAGCCATTACATTAGCTAAAATCATATGACGCATATAACAAAATGACCAAGTCCCTATACATGCCATAACTCAAAATACTTGAATTCATCAATACCCAAAATGATAGCTTGATAGTGTGATAGGATCTCTGGCGATCTGCAACCCGAGCTAGCTTGACGACACTCTAAAACATGGGAAAGGAAGGGGGGTAAGCTATATAGCTTAGTAAGTCCATATGAACATAATAAGCAAGTCTTACTAATCATTTACCATGTCTAAAATATAAATACAAAACAAAATAGTATAAATTGCTATAAACCTGATAGTTATAAATTATTCAATCACATTGTTTGCTATATCAATTTGCAAGCATAATTTAACATGTCTTGACTTTAGCCTAACAAACGTAATCTCTCCATTATAATTGATTACCACAATCAACCAATCATTTTAAACCTCATAATAAACATACACATTAATTATGAATATTTGCTTGTCAAGCATTTATTTTAACCTCTTTCGATTGTTAAAGCTCATATGTTCCCATACCTCTATAGTCATTTTAATAGGTAATTATGCTAATCATTTCTTTTTCTCATATCCACTAAATCACAATTGGTATAATAAAACATGCTATATCATAACTCAATTTGGCCCTAAAGCCAATCACATGATCATCAACCAAATTTATCATGAATTTCATACGTCACAAGTATAGGCCAAAAATCACAAGGTTTTCACAAAATCATTCTCGTGGAAATCATGAACTCACAATTTCATGAAGTCAATGTATATAGACTTTACGTACATACCTGTACCAATTTGTAATACTTATATACTTTTCTCTTCTTTGACATACCCATTGAATTTCCCATTCAACCACTTGGAATACTAAAGGATACTCAAGAATCTCGTACATACAGTACCATATCAATGTCATATCCCAAATATGGTCTTACATGAAATCTCATATCGGTGCCAATAGCCCAGTTATGGTCTTGTACGAAGACTCAATCGATGCCATATCCCAAATATGGTCTTACACGTAATCTTAGTAACCCTAATGTCATGACATTTGTATCCTATCTAATCCTAAAGTTCAACCGAGACTTTCGCTGTATCAAATCTTTTTCGGTCATTTCCGTAGTATCGTACTCAATAGCATTCACATTTCATTTCAATAATATAGCATTTACCACAATTATATCAATTAAGCATTTATACATATATAATTTAATGCTTATTAAACATACGAACTTACCTCGGCATAAAAATGACAAAAAAGGACTAACTGTAAAATACTTGTTTTTCCCCTGTTCTAGTTCCGAACCTCGTTTTTCTTGATCTATAATATCATTATTCATATTACTCAAATCGGTTCAAAAATCACCTTATGGAAAACTTACATTTTTGCCCTTAAACTTTGACATTTTTAAACTTTGGTCCATCGGCTCGTAAATTGAAATAGATTCAATTTCTTCGATTTCCAAGCCTAGCCAAACCTCTTTTATGCTTATAACAGCCCATGTTTTTCATTTGATCACTCTTTTACACACATTTTATAACCTTTTTATAAATTGGTCCTTTTGATGTTTTCATCAAAAATCACCTAGCAAAAGTTGTCTACCATATACCAAACACACATTTTCTACCATTAAATATCAAAATATACAAATATCCATCATGGATAAAATTTCAGACTTTGATTATGTCTTAAATTAGTGGTAGAAATATATAGATCATGTTACAAGGATTTCAAAAACATAAAAATCATTAAAAACGGGGCTAGAACGGACTTACAATCGAGCTTGGAAGCTTAACAAACCCTAGCCATTCTTTCCCCTTGTGAATTTCAGCCATGGGAGGAAGATGGAAAAAAATAGGCTTTTTAATTTGCCTTTCTAATTCATTTAATTACCAAATTACTAAAATGCCCTTAATGAAAAACTTTAGAAACATACCTAACCATATCCATTTTTGTCCACCAACTTAACCAATGGCCTCATTACCATTTAAGGACCTCAAATTTAAAATTTCATAACAATTAGACACCTCTAACTTATAAAACTCAAGTTTTGCACTTTTTGCAATTTAGTCCTTTTGACCAAATTGAGTGCCCAAACGTCAAAATTTTTTAACGAAATTTTTACGAAATCATTCCATAAAACTGTAGACCATAAAAGTATAATAAAATTATTTTTTTACATCAGATTTGTGGTTCCAAAACTATTGTTTTGACTAGACCCAAAATCGGGCTGTAACATACGTTATATAAAGGATTTAGCCTGGACTGGTAATCCAGTTATACGATATGTGGCTCGAGAGTGTGTTCCTTGGTTAAGTTCCCTAAGGGGTACCCTTGAATAAGAGATTTGACGATTATGGAGTTGTACACTACGAGTGTACTACTTGAGCATCCATCGGAATTCAATAATTCAATGAACATGTATCTCTTGACTTGGCATGAAAATCTTGAGATGAAATGATAATGACTTGAAAGAACATTGCATGATGAGCTCATCTATTTTTATTTGACAAGTATGTAAGTGTTGTGACTAACATGTTTGATTGAAGGCATGTGCTTAGGAAATTTTGCTAATGGATGGAAAACATGATGTTGTGTGCTTAAATTTAATAAGCAAGATTGGTAACTTTAGTTTCCGTTATACGAATTACTAAGCATGTAATGCTTACTCCATTTATTTTTCCCTTGTTTTATAGTGCTTAGAAGCTTGTGAAGGTTGGAAGATCATTAGAGCATCATCACACTATCAACTAGCATTTTGGGTATATTCAGTGAAATCATTTTGGTATAATGGCATGTATAGGACAATTTGGCCAATAGTGGCTTAAGAATGATGTTTTGTAACCTAGTCATTGGAATGGCTAGTTATGCTATATTTTGGCATGATTAAGTAGGTTATGATGATATACTCATATGCGATATGTTATGTGTATGTAATCCAATGATGTTAATGCCTAAGTTAAACCAAGGTGAGTTTATTAGCACTTGTGTTTTTAATACTGTGCTATGTTGATTGATGGTATTGTCTATTTTGGATGCTTAGATTGGCTGGTATTGGATGTGAGTTTCAAGTGTAGGTCTTGGGCGTGATTTTGGGTGAGAAATGAAGCTAGAAATGGCTTCATTTTATCCACACTGGCAGACAGACGGACTTGTGTCTAAACCGTGTGTGACACACGGCTTGGTAACATGGGCATGTGGTTAGGCCGTGTGTCCCCTGCACCTTAATTTTGACAAATAGAATGCTCAGAATTGGACACATGGGCAGAGACACGAGCGTGTGTCTCAGCCGTGTGAAACCTGCACCTAATTTCAAATTGAATTAATTAACCACATGGCCTAGCACATAGGCGTATGGCATGGCCGTGTGTGCAAGTCAGAGAGTTATACGGGGTCGAACACGGGCGTGTCCCTTCGACCACACGAGCGTGTGAGCCTTGCACCTTGGAAAAATTTTGTAATTTCACAAAAAATTCTTAGAGGTCCTAATTCGATTTTAATGCTCGTGTTGGGCCTCGAGGGCCCGATCAAGAGACGTTATGGATGATCTCAGTAAATGAATAGTAATTTACGTATTTAAATGTAAAAATGTTCTAAAAGTTCTGGTAATGCTTTGAAACCTCGTTCTAGTGACGGGTACGAGTTAGGGGTGTTACAACGTTCCATCATAACACCTTTTATTGGTCTATAAAACTTCATAACCCTAAATATTTGATTTGGACGCGAGTGACACATTAAAGATATAGAGTTTCTCTTTTTGTATTTTCTCCAATATCTTTTAGCACCATCTCGCATCAATGTGACCGCCCTATATATGTCCCTCATATTTCTCAGCCCACTTTGGAAACAAGGCTACTAAGAAAAAATGCGTTTCTTTGACCGTCGAGGTTACCAGTAAATAAAACGTGCCCTTCAATATAAAATTAATGCATTTTGCTAGGTTCGTTGTTATGTGCTCGTATCACAGTCCTCTATCATACAATTATGTCCACTACTCCTTCAGTATCCCATCGACGTACTTCGCACTGAGTCAGGTTATAAACCACAATAGCTCCAACATTTCATAAAATCAATGTTGGATGAGCTCATACCTTGTCGATGAAAATAAATATTATATCCATGAATGAAAAAAATATATATGTTAAAGAATTATATAGAAAATACTATGTATATTTTACCCGTGTTTATGATATGTCGCAACTCCACATCCTTATGGTATCGGCCCATGTATTTAGATTATAACATCCCGTTTTTGGTCAAATCAGAACAGTGATTTTGAAACCATAAATCTAAAGTTGAAATATTTATTTTATTATTATTTTAATGTCTAAAGCATAATAATATTATTGTGTGAAAGTTTCGTTAAGAAATTTTATCATTTGAATGCTTAATTCAATAAAAAGGACTAAATCGCGTAAAGTGTAAAACTTGTATTCTATTAGTTAAAGGTATCTAATAGCTATAGAACCTTAAATTAAGAGTCCTTAAGTGGTAATTAGACCATTTCAATTGTGAGTGGACATTTTTGGGCATAAAATGAATGTTTTAAATAGTTTTATAACAAGGTTAATTTAGTAATTTGGATATTAATGATAATTAAAATAAGTAAAAAAATTATCATCATCATATTCCTTCTTCAACCAATTTTAAAAAGAAGATTTTAGGGTTTGAAAACTTCAAGCTTAAATTGGTGAGTAATTTTTGACCTATTTTTAATGATTTCTATGTTTTTGAGATCGTTGCTACTAGGTCTAGCTAGCCCAACGACTATTTTGCAAAACTGTTAAAGATTTTAGATTTTCCATTGATGAATACATGAGTATTTTGATTTTTAATGATAGATTATGAATGTTTGATGATAGTTATACAGGTTTTGTTAACTGATTTTTAGTGAAAATGCAAGTTAGGGATTAAATTGTGAAATGTGAAAACTTTATGGTTAAAATGTGAAATAAATGGAAAATATGGGCTTCTAGAGACCTAATTGTAATTCGGCTAGCATGGGTTTCGGTTTAATTGCATGAATTGGTGTTTTTATGAAATAAGGACTAAATTGTAAAAATGTAAAACATTAAGGGTAAATGTGTAAAAGTGTCTTAATATGAATTTTGGACTAAATTGAATAGATAGATAATTAAATAAGTTAATTTTGATTACATTTAGATCAAGAAAGAAGAAAAACAGACTTAGATTGGGGGAAGAACAAGGTTTCAAATTAGTTGACTCGTGTCATCGATTTTACATCTGAGGTAAGTTCGTATGCAATAAGTTTCATTATAAATGTATTTTAAATACTTTGATATTGCAAAAATTGTGAATACGAGACTACAGATATGTTCGACAATGATTTGACGATGATTCGGCATTGAAAATCTCAGTTGAACCTTAGGAATAGATTAGGATACAAATGACATGTCATTAGGGGTCATTGAGATTATGTGATCTGGGCGCTGATCCTATACATCCTACCGGTGGCTAAGTATACCGGCATATGTTGTGGTTACATGACAGCTTGTGTGAGTAGCACCGTATAGCTACGTCTTGACCCACAGCTTGTGTAAGCAAGCTCGATGATAGCTCGAGAGTGAGCATATATGTGATATGAGATTGAGATATCTTCAGCTATATATGTGGCACTTAAGGTGCGAGTTTCCCAAGTATCAAATAGTATTTCGAATGGTTCAACGGGTAAATGAAAGACTTGGTTGTGTATGATATTGATACGAGATAGTACAAGTATGTACATGAACCGTATAAGCTTTAAATTGAAGAAATTATGAAGTTCACGCATAATCTTATGATTAAATAAGTGAAAGGTTTGTTAGATCAATATAAGCTACATATTGATATATTCAATTTGTTGAATTGTGTATTTATGATTAATTGAGTTTATTTCAGACGAGCTTACTAAGCTATAAAGCTTACTTTGTTTGTTTTACCGTGTCTTATAGTGATTTCAAAGCTAGCTCGAATTTGGGGATCGTCGGAGACTTTGTCACACTATCCTACTATCACTTTGGTACTTTTGAGTTTATGATTTGGTTATATGGCATGTATAGGACTATGGTTACTTTGGTTATGAGTTGATAATGATTTTGGTCATTTGAAATGGCTTGTAAATGTTAAACATTTAGTTTTGTATATTGCCATATGAGTTGGTTTATTTGGTATGTAGAATCATGTATATATGTATGTGTGCATGGTTTATATTATAAAGCTTGTGGATATAGATATGGTGGTTGCTAAATGGTTGATATTAGAGAACAGACATGTTTGTGAAATTGAGCATATTGATGCATATTTGGAAGTGTATAATTAATTGAATTGTATATGTGATTTTTGGTGTAATGATATGGTCTATTTTGTGATTTGTGTGTATTGAGAAAGGTAGTATAGAATATGCATGAATTAGGCTTGAATTGGTTGGTTTAAATGCCAAATTATGCTATGTTTTGGTGCCAATTAGGTTGATGTAGGTTTGCACAAGTTCGGGTGGCAAAATGACTTGGTAAATAGCCTATTTTTGTCCATATGGGCAGAGATATAGGTGTGTGTCTCAACCGTGTGTGACACACGGTTATGTTACACGGCCGTGTGTCCCCTGGTGTTGAATTATAAATCAAGTCAGTATGCTCCACACAGCCTAGCACACGGGCATGTGGTTGGTTGTGTGACCTAAGTCAGTATACCATATAGGTTTGGCACGACCCAGCATACGGCCTGGCACACAGGCATGTATGGCCATTTTTAGGGCACATGGGTGTGTGTGTTCGCCGTGTGACCCAAGTCAAAGAGTTACATGGGGTCAGACACGAGCTGAGACATAGTCATGTGCTCTCATTTCGAATGTCTACACGACTTGTGACACGAACGTGTCTTTGGCCATATGAGTCACACAGCTAGGCCACACAGGTGTGTGTCCCCTATTTTTGAGAAAAATTTCTAAGTGTTTTTGAAATTTCCTGAGTTATCAGTTTAGTCCCAAACCACCCCGAATGCATGTTTCCTGAGTTATAAGGAATAATATAATTGGTTGTGACTGAATTGTATTTGAATTGATTAAATTGTATGTGAAATGTATGTTTAAATGTATGATAAGTTTGGTAATGCTTCGTAACCCCATTCCGGCATTGAATACGAGTGAGGGTGCTACATAGACCATATTTTCCTTATACAATACCTATGGTGTGCATGGTCCCAGAGGCTTTCACGTCGATTAACTGCAGCCTATGTTTCGATTCCCCTGTCAAAAATGATGCATATATCGGGTTGTGACACAACATGCCTTCTCAAATTAGTTAAGAAGAAATTTCAATCATCTCCGGATTATCCGACCGTAATTGAAAAAGTTATTGGCAGGATTTTTTTATTGCCATCTAGTGCAACAGCCAACAACAATCGATACTGGTATCTCTCGTACATGAATATGTCGTCAATTTGTATCAATGGCTTATAGTACTGAAATGTTGTTATACATTACTTGAAAGTCCAAAAATAAATATGGAAAACTCTTTTCCCATGAACTAAGCAATCGCGGTAATATGCAAGCTCTGTTTGTAGATCAATTACGAAACCTTGTACGTACCTTTTTAGTAACTGACACTATAATAGTCTATTTTTCAAGGGTATCGAAAACAGTGGTTTTGAGGCCACAAATTTGACGATTGAGATTGTAAGTATTATTATTTAATATTTAAGAGTCAAATATAGTATTATATTAAATCTTGATTTGATAATTGTATATATTTGAATGAATAGTTAAGTTCAAGTGGTTTGTCCCTAAAGTCAAGTAATTTATAAAAACGAGGTATCGAGACCTTGTTTCTATAAATCAAGCCCATAAATATTTAATTAAAATATTTATAGAGTGATTATATAGGTGTATTGAAATTTTGTCCATAAATTTTAACATTTGGATAGTTAATTAAAGAAAAAGGGCTAAATTGTAAAAGTCATAAAACTTAATCGCTATTAGTTTACTTGAGTCAAATAGCTATGAATGTAACATCCTGATTTTCAGATTTATTCGCGGTTTTCAATATTTTTTAAAGATTTTAAAATTTTGTATTTGGATGTGAAATTAATATTTTGAGTAGGTAAATGGGCTTATAGAAGGCCCATGTGTTGGCTAAAACCCGGTTGAATTTTTGAATTTTTGGACTTAGGAGTTAGGGGTTCTGGCTAGATGGCCCCTGTATAGAGATATGGGCAATTGCATCACAAAAAGAGCCTTAGTAAAGTGGCAAGGGTGACGCCACTAGGCTCCTAAAAAGGTGGCGTGTGGAGCTTTGAGGGAGGCATGGGATCGATTCCCTGTGTTGACAAATAGATGCATTTATTTTTAAGTGCTGGAGGGGTAAGTGTTGGAGTCCAGGTGGATTCTGCTAGAGGAGAGTTTGAATCAGTCTAAACGCTTGGATTAAGGAGTGATAAGGGGAGAGATTTAAGGGATTAGGAGAGAGGTTAGGAGTTGGCCGAATTTTGGGAATTGAAGGGGCAAAAATCGGCAGAGGGTTATGAGGTTAGTATTTCGGCACCTAGGGTATTGAGTGGTGCCGTTCCTTTCTGCTCAAACATCACAAGGTTTTTCTTTTCTCTCTTTTTCCTCTCTAGCCGAAACTACCACTTCCCCTATTCTTCTTTTTCTATTTTCTTATTCAAAACTATTCATCAATTCTCATTGTTCATCAATACTTTTGCGAATCCATAAAAGCCAAAATCTTGAACACACATTACAGTCTTTATTTCTTGAGCCAAACCCTTTAACATTGTGTTTCCATTAATCAACGATTATTCTTTCTAAACTCTAGAGACCTGTCGGCAATTCTACATCCAGGTTATAGTTCCACATTGTCATCTCCTTCATCACCCAAAAGCCGAAAAACCATAGATTTGGGGGCTTATAGCCGAAACTTCAAAACTTTGGAAGTCGAGTTTTACCGTCGTTTGAAAGATAAATCTACATCAGATTGCATGGAGATCAAAGAGGAGTAAGGGGTAAGTGTTCATCATCTCAGATCTGGTCATATTTTACAAAGTTAGGAAAAGCCGAAGTCCCTAAAATCTAGGGAGGCTGTCGATTTGGGCATGTGGCTCTAAGGGTTTTTAACTGACATTTTCTGTCAATGATTAGTGTCTTCTTAAGTGTTGGATTGAAGGCGTGGGTTGTTGGAGCAATCGGATTCAGAGCTAGCTATCGATTTTGGAAAAAAGGTAAGGTTTCAAAGGCTTTTAAGGACATGGTTCGATCATGGATAAGTAAGTTTTGGGGTTTAGTGATTATGATTTGTAAATAAGAACTGTGCTAATCAATTGTAGGACATCAGAAGAGATCTCATAACGATGTCGTCATGAATCGTGTGTATCAACACCCTTTCTTAGTTCAATTCAAGAAAGCCAAAATGCCAAATTCGGCATTTCATGGGCTTGTGAGTATGCGAATGCTCTCAAAGACGTAGAGTAATTGTTAGATCTAGCACCGCAAGGTGGTAAGTAAGTTTGTGTGACGCCTTAACGCATTTCGAAAAAGAGGGCCTCGATGGGCCAAAATCGGGCCCAATGGACTTACGGACCAATATGGGTAAGAGATGGGCAAATTAGCTCGTTAGTTAGATGGTGGAACCAAATTGCATAAAACTGCTAAAATTATCAAGTAGCTTGTGTAGTTGCGTAAATACGAAATTACCCTCTGAGCATAATTACCAAATACCCCTAGGGTTTAAATTGGCTAAACCGCATGATTGATTAATACTTGTATTGTACATGATATGCTTTATTAATATCTCTGCATGGGATTGGGGTATTGATGGAGGAAGTATTGAAAGTGGTTCATCCACGTCTCGGAGGCTTTGCCTCAACTTATCGATATTTGAGCGCGTTGTTTTAACTGTGGAGTGTAAATTGGGTGGGTTGAGATATTCCCACATGGAGTGTAGGGTGGTACAGGCGGTGTAGCGGTTGGTGGGTTGAGTAGTCTCCCAGATGGGTTTACATGCATTACTACTATTGTTACCTATGTTCTCGAATCGGGCCTATGGGCCACACTTGTTATGTAAAAAGGGCTAAGGCCTTGCTATCGTATTCGAAAAGGGCTTCGGTCCATCTGTACTATTATCTGAATAGGGCTTAGGCCCAATGGGCTCGAGCTGATTTGGGCTTTGATGGGTTTCAGATACACCGAGTTTTCCCAAACTCACCCTTTTTCCTTCCATCCTTGCAGTGAGCCCTAGTTGGTGGACTTGGAGTCAAGGGATTCGGAGTGGCCACACGTTTTTCGCAAATTCGTTTTCTTCGGTGAACTAGATTTTCCATATTTTTCGCTTCGGTTTTGGGTTTTTGAAATAAGGCCGCTAATTATTTTATGGTTCGGGTTGTTTCTTTATTATTTAATTCTATTATGATAAAACCGAACTATGATAACTAACGAAATAGATTAGCTCTAGGACGCGCTTTAAAAAATATTAAGTGATTTCAAAATAACACGAATACGAGTAAGACTTCCGCTACAAACGCTTTTCAACCTTAATCATTTTCTTAAGATGGACCTAACCAAACGGTTTTCTCAAAATTATACGAGATGTTAGAGTGTGGCAATGGCGGTGTGCATGTCTAGGATTGGATCCGAAGGGAGCTTGGTACTTAAGCAGTCCGACGGACTCACCTCCTATTCTTCCTGGTTTCCTACCTGGTGCACAGCTTCCATTCACTTTAACCTACTTTTAAAAGTGTCTTTTACAACACCAACTAAGTTTTCCAACTAAGTAATACGGAATGTTTTGAACGCTTCGATGTGGCGCATCAGATCCGGTCATAACGTCTAGGCCGACTTTGGGGTGTTACAATGAAACCATGGTTTGAGGGATTTAAATGGTATTTAGCCCATAATTAAACTAGTGGACGGTTTGTGTTGTCTTCATTATAACAATATGATAATTTTATATTTAAAAAATAACAAAACAAAAAAAACATGAAAAATGTATCATCATCTTTTCCCATTTTATTTTTTTCTTAACTGAATGCATCATTCAAGAAGAGAAGGCATTTTTTTTTATGGAAGCTTTCGTCCCTTATATGTGTACGCTCCCAAGGTCTATTTTTAGTAATTTTTACATTTTTGAGATAGTTGCAATTTAATCTAGCTAATCCAAGGACTAGTTTGTTAAATATTTTGATTTATAACATTGATGAATTTATGATGTTTTTGAGGTTTGATGGTAGATTCATAAGCTTGATAGTTAAATATGACTATTTGTAAAGTGGCTTTTTTAAAGTTGAAGGACTAATTTGTTAAAATAGTAAAGTTGCATGAAATTTTTGTGAAATGGTGATAAATATTGGTTGGACAAGATTATAGGAAATTTGACTAGCATGAATTGGGATTAAATGTGGTTAATTTGAAAGTTTTGGGTTTAGGGAATAAATTGCATAAAGGGTAAAAATTGGGGTGTTACATTTAATAGTATCAGAGCTACCATTTAGTTGATTTTAGGACTGAACGTAGCATGTATTAAGTCACTTTATAACCTATGATATTGTGATGATTCCCAATTAGTTTAACTTATTTTCTTATAGATCAAAGATGTCAACTGAACATAATCAAGCAAATTCCAACGGAATACAGAGTTATATTCCAGCCACTAATCAAGGGTGTAACACCCCAAACCCGGCCCAGACGTTATGGCCAAATTTGACGTGCCACATCGGAGTTAAAAATCTGAGTTTCGTTTTAGAGTTTTTAAAAGCCATATGTTTTGCTGAGTTAGCAAAGTGTATGGAAGCTAAGCACCAGGTAGGTATCCGAGGCAGAGGAGGTGAGCCATGAAGGCTGCTTAAGTACCAAGCTCTTTAATTGGATCCAATCCTAGACATGCCCACAACCATAGCCACACATTGTCATTTCGAGTTTAAATTCGTTTAAGTGGACGTCTTTGATTAATCGATGAATCGTGGTGTTGAGATAATTTGAAAACAAGTATCATTTTGAAAACACGTCCTAAGTCTAGCCCATTTGAATAATAATTAACCAATTTTAAAGTTATTAAAATTAAAATAATCCCAAAAGAAATAAAAGAAAAGTTAAAATTGGCCTTATTACAACCCAAAAATAAATAATAGTTAAAGGAAATTAAATGGAAACCAACACTTTATTTAAAGCCCAAGACGATCACCGTGGCCACTCTGAATCCCTCCTACCAAGTCCCCACATCAAGGCTCACCTGCAAGGTTAAGGAAAGGGGGTGAGTTTGGAAACTCGGTGTCCAACAAGCCCCTTTCGAGCCCAAAACAATAACGTCTGTTGGGTCTAAGCCCAAATCCAATCTCAATCATGCATTTGGTCAGTAGCCCTTTTCATATTTCATATTTCATAATCTTGGGCAAGCCTTTTCATATTTCATATTCTTGGGCGAAGCCTTTATCAGAAAGCGGTATGGCCCTTAGGCCCATTTCAATGTCACATATAATTTCAATGAAAGAATGCAACCCATTTGGGAGACTACTCAACCCACCATCCGCTACTCTCCACCGTACCAACCAACACACTATGTGGGGATTAACTCGACCCACCCCGCCAAACTCTCCAATTGGCAAGATAGTAGCTTTATCATATAACCGAGGCCTAGCCTCTTTTAATAATCGGGCAAAAGCCCTTTCAATAAGCGGGGCATAAGCCCTTTTATAATCGGGGCATAAGCCCTTTTGATAATCGGGGCATAAGCCCTTTAGATAATCAGGGCATAAGCCCTTTTCACTTCCTCCATCCATATAAAACCCAACCCAATGCATTTATGATTACCTCATGTGCATATCATACATATCATGTGCATATCATACATTTCATGTGCATATCATACATACCATATTTATCAAAATCCCATGTATTAAAATCATACATAAACCCTAGGGGTATAATGGTCATTTTACCTAGGGGCAAAACGGTCATTTTCATATTATAAGGGTAATCTCGTAATTTTACCAAAAATTAGGGTTTCCATGTTCATTAACGATTACTAACAATCCATGGGTGCAAACAAGTGATTCTAGCCCATTTTTAGCGAAATCGAGTTATTGGGCCTAAAACCCTAATGGGCCCTACTTAGCCAATTTCGTCATCTAGGCCCATTTAGCCTATATTCCATAACGGTTTTAACGGTCTTATCATGCCATATAACGATTTCGTTTTCTACCAATTTTACCCAAATGGGCCCGAAGCCCAATGGGCCCCACTTGACCCCTCGAGGCCCAACTTACCAAGAACGCCAAAATCACATTCTTACCGTTTCCATTGTTCTCGATCACCGTCTCATCGATTCTAACTAACTAGTGAGCGTTAAACGCTCACAAGTCCTCGAAATGCCGAATTTGGCATTTCGCTTTTCATCATTTTATCGCTTTAAGCTATGAAAGGGTTCGTTACACACCTGATTTGCGATATTCCTTGATGCGATCTCCTATGCGATTTCTCCTATAATCAATTGTTAAATAGATCAGCTCGCAATAATTGAACCAAATCAAGAACTTTCCAATATTAACACTTACACATTCGGCCACCATCCATAATGGCCTTAAGCACCTTACCTTTGTCGCGATTAATGACTAGGCCTAGCTACTCTGGCGATCCAAGCTACTCCAAATCGACACTACACCTTGCTGCTCCTTCAATAAATAAACCAAAAATATTAAAAGAAGACCCCATAGAGTCTATGCCCATATTCGGCCATCTCCCTAAACTTGGAGTTTCGGCTTTTGACCAAAGCTACACTAGGAATTGTTTAGAGTTTGAACACTTACCACAGTCTTTCTCCTCTTGAATCCGGATGTCTAAAAGGTAAAGGAACCGAACGCCAACTATTGAAAAGGAAGAAAAAGGTTGCTGGTCACAAAGAATCGGCACCCCCTATCTTCACTGATTCGGCTTTTTGCGGCACTTCGGCAAAAATAGAGATAAGGGAAAACAATGGTGAATGAAAGGAAATAGTGGGCTGATTTGAAAGAAAGAAAAAAAAAGAAAATTGAGTAGAAGGGAGGTAGATTAATGGAAAAGAAAGAGAGAAAAAGCTACACACCAAAGAACAAAATTGGCACAACTAAGACCCTAATGCCGAAATTACTAACCTAATACCCCTCTGCCGAAAATCCCCTCTCCAAACTCCCTTATTCGGCCAACTCTATCTCCATATCACATCCCTAAAATCTCTCCCCTTATCCCTCCTTAATTTATGCATTTGACTTGATCCAACTCTCTCCTCTTACGTAATCCACTCGGGTTCCAACACTTACCCTTCCTGCACAAAAATAAATACTCCTATTTGCCAACACAGGGAATCGATCCCAGGTCTTCCCCCAACACTTACACGCCACCTTTAAAGCTCCCTAGTGGCGTCACTTAGCCACTTTGCCAGAGGATCTTTTTGTGATACACTTTACCCACAACTTAATATAAGGGCACCTAGCCATAACCCCTAACTCCTAAGTCCAAAATTTAAAAATTCCACCGGGTATTGCCCAACTCATGGGCCTTCCATAAGCCCATTTACACACCCAAATTATGAATTCCATCATCACCTACCAAATTTTAGAAATTTACTTAAAATATCCCGAATCGCGAAAAACCCGAAAATCAGGATGTTACAACTCTACCCTCCTTAAAGAAATTTCGGCCTCGAAATTTACATGGTCCAAACAGTTGAGGGTATCACGACGCATTGCCTCTTCGGTCTCCCAAGTAGCTTCTTCCTTGCCATGGTTCCTCCAAAGCACCTTCACCAACTGGATGACCTCCTTCTCAACACCTTGACATCACGATCAAGTATTTGCACAGGTTCCTCTTCAAAGGTTAAATCTGACTGTACCTCAATTTCTGCAACTGGCACGATATGAGTTGGGTTAGAACGATATCGCCTTAGCATGGACACATGGAAGACATCGTGAATGCGATCTAGTTCTGGAGGTAACTCTAGTTGATAAGCCACCGGCCCTATCCGCTTAATGATTCGATAAGGTCCAATAAACCGTAGGCTCAACTTACCTTTCTTACCAAATCTTAAGATCTTCTTCCAAGGCGAAACTTTCAAAAAGACCATGTCTCCTACCGCATATTCAATATCCTTACGCTTCAGATCGGCATAAGACTTTTGTCGATCCGCCGCCTCTTTTAACCTCTTCCTGATTACCTTAATCTTGTCTTGATGTCTCATATCAACTCGGTCCAAGTATTTGCCTTTCCCCAATTCGCCCAACAAGTAGGCGAGCGACACCTTCGCCCATATAGTGCCTCATATGGAGCCATCTGAATACTTGCTTGATAACTGTTGTTATACGCGAACTCCGCTAAGGGCAAATGGTCCTCCCAGCTGCCTTTAAACTCAATAGCACATCCCCTCAACATATCCTCTAAAATCTGAATAACCCTCTCTGACTGCCCATCCGACTGAGGGTGAAAAGCCGTACCGAAATCTAATCGCGTTCCCAATGCCTCATGCAACTTCTGCCAAAACCGAGATGTAAACCTTGGGTCTCGGTCTGAAATTATCGATACTGGCACACCATGTAACCGTACTATTTCTGCCACATACAATCTAGCCAACTTCTGAAGTGAGTAATCGGTTCGGACAGGTATGAAATGAACAGATTTCGTGAGTCTATCCACAATCACCCAAACCGAATCCTTCTTAGAAGGTGTCAACGGCAACCCACTTACAAAGTCCATAGTTACCCTTTCCCATTTCCAAAGTGGTATCTTTACCTACCGTAACAATCCGAAAGGTAGTTGATGCTCGGCCTTCACTTGTTGAGATGTCAAACATCTCCCAACAAATTCGGTCACTTCTCGCTAAGCCCAGGCCACCAATATTCCTCTCGCAAGTCTCGATACAACTTACTCCCTCCGGATGCATAGCACAAGGTCCATTATGTGCCTCTTTCAAAATCATCAATCTCAAGTCGAGTCTTTCGGCATACAAATTCTTCCTCAAAACAAAGAACTCCCTCACTATTTAACCCAAAGCCGAGATTCTCCCCTTCTCAACTTGCTAAACCGAGCAACCAACTACTCGTCCTCCAAGCTGTTGCTTTTAACTGTTTCTACCCAAGTCGGTCTCACTCAGTAACTCTGCCAACAAATTCCGTCGGCATACAAACTTAGACGAGCAAACATCGCCTTTAATTCCGCGACAGCTCTTCGACTTAGCGCATCAGCCATGACATTCGCCTTACCTGGGTGGTACTCAATCGAACATTCATAGTCCTTTAACAACTCTACCACCTTCGCTGCCTAAGATTCAGCTCCTTTTGAGTCAGCAAGTACTTAAGACTCTTGTGATCCGTATAGATGATGCATTTCTCTCCATACAGGTAATGCCTCCATATCTTAAGTGCAAAGATTACCGCGCCAATTCCAAGTCGTATGTAGGGTAGTTCACCTCATGTGGCTTAAGTCGTCAGTAAAGCATAAGCGACCACTTTACCCTCTTGCATCAACACGCAGCCCAAACCTACATGTGACGATCACAGACACCGTGAAATCCTTACCGACTCTGGTGAATCAAACCTGGCGCTTAGTCAAAACCTTCTTCAACTTCTCAAAAGCCTATTGTCGCTTATCCGTCCAAACAAAAGGTGCTCCCTTCCTTATAAGTTTAGATTAGCGGTCTTGCCATCACGTAAAATCCTTCCACGAATCTCCGATAATAACACGCCAACCCCGAAAACTTGAATTTACATTCGACTTGGTGGCTTCCATTCCAAAATGGCTTCAATCTTCGAGGTCCACCTTGATCCCTTCAAAGAGACACAACATGCCCCAAGAAGGTAACTTCCTTCACCAAAACTCGCACTTACTAAACTTTGCATAAAGTTGCTTCTCCTTAACACTTGCAAGACTACACGAAGATGCTCATCATGCTTCTCTTCCGTTTACGAATACACCAAGATATTATCAATAAAATGACTACAAACCCATCCAAGTATGGTTGGAATACCCGATTCATCAAATCCATGAATCTTTGCCGGTGCATTAGTCAACCCAAATGGCATTACCGAAACTTCGTAATGACCGTACGAGTCCCGAACGCCGTCTTATAAATATCCCCTTTAACTCTTAATTGATGATATCCAATCAAGGTCGATCTTAGAAAACACCGAGGCTCCTTTTAATTGGTCGAGCAGATCATCGATTCTTGGTAACGGATACTTGTTCCGATAGTCACTTATTCAACCGCCGATAGTCAATACACATTCGCATAGTCCCATCTTTCTTCTTCTGAACAAAGACCGTGCACCCCACGGAGAAACACTTGGTCTTATAAACCCTCTATCCAACGCTCTTGAATCGAGCTTTCAATTCTACCAACTCCTTTGGTGCCATCCGATAAGGCGCAATGGACACAGGAGCTGTTCCAGGTAGTAAGTCGATTCCAAACTCGACTTCTCTGTTCGGGGGTAATCCAAGAAGTTCATCTGGGAATATATCCTGAAATTCCTTAATAGTCCTAACCGACTCCACCGTTATCTCCTCAAGTCCCGTTTGACTTACAAAGGCCAAGTATGCCTCACAACCTTTCCGGATCAACTTCTCGCTCTTAACGCCAAACAACATTGGATAAATAATCCTTCGTTCCCCTATGACCATTATCTCCTCATCTTGACGCTTCTTAGTACCATCCTCTTTGCAAAGACAATCCAACGTTGCCTTGTGCTTAGTTAACCAATCCATTCCTAGAATAAGATCAAAATCCCGAAATGGCGGCCCATCAAATCTCCTTCGAAGATTTTATCCTGTGTCACTAACGGTACTGCCCTAAAAATTTTATCTACCTTAACCGAATGTCCCAATGGACTTATTACTGATACCCCACTCACAGTCTTCCCAGGAAGCATATCAAAAGCCCCAGATACATCACAAGCAACATACGAGTGGGTGGAACCCACATCAATCAAAGCAGTGTAAGGCATGCTATGAACGAAGAACGTACCAGTTATAACATCAGGAGCATCACCCTACTCACGACGTCGTGCAGCATAAACCAACGCCGGTTGTCGAGCTACAGCATGTCCAGCACCTCTGCCAGGTGCCCCACGTCCTCGTCCATTACCATTGCCACCTCTACCTTGCCCACGACCCCTCTGTGGTGGTGGTCCTCCTCGCTGTGGTTGGACATCCCTTTGCTCTGCCGCTAGCTCTGGAGCATCCCTCCGAGGACACTCTCTCAACTTATGCTCCTTTGACCCACATCGAAAACATGCTCCAGATTCGTTTCAAAGACTCCCCATATGCACCATACCACAGTCCACGCAAGCTGCGGTCTATAAGTATTCTTTGAACTGCCGAACCGTTCCTCCATCCTTGCTCTTTTAACACTTCGATTCGTGGCACTCGAGGGTCAAAATCCTCTTGAATGGGTCGATCCTTCTCACGATTCATCAGCTCACTCGGCTTCACCTCCTCGGCTATCTTAGCCTTTTCTACCAAAGCAGAAAACCACGCTCCCTCCGTGGAGCTATCAATATCCTAAGCTCATCGCGGAGACCATCCTCGAAGTGGACCTTTGCGCTCATATTCGATTGCCACTATACCACTAGCATATCGACTCGACCTCAAAATTACGCCTCATACTGCCTACGCCTTATCACCTTGAGTCGATTCAAGAATTCCTTTCGACGAGCATCCACATAGCTTGCCCCAACATACCTCCCGTTAAAGGCAGTTTTGAACAATTCCCAGGTTACTTGCTCAATTGGGGTACTCTCCCTTACGGTGATCCACCATCGATATGCCTCATCACGTAGCAGCGACACAGCTCCTTTCAGCTTTTGCTCCACTGAGTAGTCTAGGTCGTCCATGATCCGTTCTGTTACCTCCAGCCAATATTCTGCCACATTCGGGGCCACTCCAGATACACCCCTAAATATTTCTGCTCCGTTGGCCCGGAGTCGCTCCGATATAGACCCCCTATTCACCGTCCCAGTACTAGCTCCAGCCACTCTTTCTAAAACCCTTAACATGGCTTGGGATAAAGCGTCATCCCCCGCAGCCCGATCATAAGACCCAGTCTCCATTGCTTGCGGCACAGCTGGCTCCTCAGCTGGCCTATGCCCCGAGGATGAAGATTCAGCTTGCACCCTTCCGCGACCACGTCCGCGGCCTCGTCCACGAGCTCCTCTAGTACTCATATCGAATTATCTGATTTACGAATTTTATGAAATTAGTATAACGTTCCACTGTTTATTAAGAAAATGTCTTATGTAGATATAGCAGTTCAAGGATTTTTCGTATCATCGTAGCCTAGCTACGCCTCATCCCTACCTTTTACAAACTCTACCTAGCTAAAGTCTCATAGTAGGGTCTCAAGACTATTCATAATATCATATCAATATCCTATATTGTAAGGAAAATATACTTACGACTTGGTGCCGGGATTGATGCGCCACTTCTTTCTCCAATCCATTTAGAACTAAAAAACCATGTTTTTGATTATCGAAAATAGAAATTCGAAAACTTTGATTTGAAAACTCCCTTTATTTTGAACTCTTGATTTAAAACAGAAAAACTGGTACCTTTTTAACATATATTCTCCGCAAAACATCTTTAAAATGAATTTTTCAGAAGCCATTTCCAAAAATACCCTTCTTAGGCCTAAATTTTCGAAAACATTTTTAGACCCGATCCACAGCCGAGTTGTTGCAACCTAGCCTCTGATACCACTAAATGTAACACCCCAAACCCGGCCCAGACATTATGGCCAAATTTGACGTGCCACATCAGAGTTAAAAATCTGAGTTTCGTTTTAGAGTTTTCAAAAGCCATATGTTTTGCTGAGTTAGCAAAGTGTATGGAAGCTAAGCACCAGGTAGGTATCCGAGGCAGAGGAGGTGAGCCATGAAGGCTGCTTAAGTACCAAGCTCTTTAATTGGATCCAATCCTAGAAATGCCCACAACCATAGCCACACTTTGTCATTTCGAGTTTAAATTCGTTTAAGTGGACGTCTTTGATTAACCGATGAATCGTGGTGTTGAGATAATTTGAAAACAAGTATCATTTTGAAAACACGTCCTAAGTCTAGCCCATTTGAATAATAATTAACCAATTTTAAAGTTATTAAAATTAAAATAATCCCGCAAAGAAATAAAAGAAAAGTTAAAATTGGCCTTATTACAACCCAAAAATAAATAATAGTTAAAGGAAATTAAATGGAAACCAACACTTTATTTAAAGCCCAAGACAATCACCGTAGCCACTTTGAATCCCTCCGCCCAAGTCCCCACATCAAGGCTCACCTGCAAGGTTAAGGAAAGGGGGTGAGTTTGGAAACTTCGGTGTGCAACAAGCCCTTTCGAGTCCAAAACAATAACGGCTGTTGGGTCTAAGCCCAAATCCAATCTCAATCATGCATTTGGTCAGTAGCCTTTTCATATTTCATATTTCATATCTTGGGCGAAGCCTTTTCATATTTCATATTCTTGGGCGAAGCCTTTTCATATTTCATATTATCGGGTCAAGCCTTTATCAGAAACAGTATGGCCCTTAGGCCCATTTCAATGTCACATATAATTTCAATGAAAGAATGCAACCCATTTGGGAGACTACTCAACCCACCATCCGCTACTCTCCACCGTACCAACCAACACACCATGTGGGATTAACTCGACCCACCCCGCCAAACTCTCCAATCGGCATAGATAGCTTTATCATATAACCGAGGCCTAGCCTCTTTTAATAAGCGGGCAAAAGCCCTTTCAATAAGCGGGGCATAAGCCCTTTTATAAGCGGGGCATAAGCCCTTTTGATAATCATGGGCATAAGCCCTTTAGATAAGCGGGGCATAAGCCCTTTTTCACTTCCTCCATCCATATAAAAACCCAACCCAATGCATTTATGATTACCTCATGTGCATATCATACATATCATGTGCATATCATACATTTCATGTGCATATCATACATTTCATGTGCATATCATACATACCATATTTATCAAAATCCCATGTATTAAAATCATACATAAACCTTAGGGGTATAATGGTCATTTTTACCTAGGGGTAAAACGGTCATTTTCATATTATAAGGGTAATCTCGTAATTTTACCAAAAATTAGGGTTTCCATGTTCATTAACGATTACTAACAATCCATGGGTGCAAACAGTGATTCTGGCCCATTTTTAGCGAAATCGAGTTATTGGGCCTAAAACCCCTAATGGGCCCTACTTAGCCAATTTCGTCATCTAGGCCCATTTAGCCTATATTCCATAACGGTTTTAACAGTCTTATCATGCCATATAACAGATTTCCGTTTTCTACCAATTTTTACCCAAATGGGCCCGAAAGCCCAATGGGCCCCACTTCGGCCCCTCAAGGCCCAACTTACCAAGAACGCCAAAAATCATATTCTTACCGTTTCCATCGTTCTCGATCACCGTCTCATCGATTCTAACTAACTAGTGAGCGTTAAACTTGCTCATAAGTCCTCGAAATGCCGAATTTGGCATTTCGACTTTTCGGCATTTTATCGCTTTAAGCTATGAAAGGGTTCGTTACACACCTGATTTGCGATATTCCTTGACGAGATCTCCTATGTGATTTCTCCTATAATAAATTGTTAAATAGATCAGCTCGCAATAATTGAACCAAATCAAGAACTTTCCAATATTAACACTTACACATTCGGCCACCATCCATAATGGCCTTAAGCACCTTACCTTTGTCGCGATTGATGACTAGGCCTAGCTACTTCGGCGATCCAAGCTACTCCAAATCGACACTACACCTTGCTGCTCCTTCAATAAATAAACCAAAAATATTAAAAGAAGACCCCACAGAGTCTATGCCCATATTCGGCCATCTCCCTAAACTTGGAGTTTCGGCTTTTGACCAAAGCTACACTAGGAATTGTTTAGAGTTTGAACACTTACCTCTTGAATCCGGATGTCTAAAAGGTAAAGGAACAGAACGCCAACTATTGAAAAGAAAGAAAAAGGTTGCTGGTCACAAAGAATCGGCACCCCTATCTTCACGATTCGCTTTTTGCACTTGGCAAAAATAGAGATAAGGAAAACAATGGTGAATGAAAGAAAATAGTGGGCTGATTTGAAAGAAAGAAAAAGAAGAAAATTGAGTAGAAGGGAGGTAGATTAATTTGGAAAAGAAAGAGAGAAAAGCTACACACCAAAGAACAAAATCGGCACAACTAAGACCCTAATGCCAAATTACTAACCTAATACCCTCTGAAAAATCCCTCTCCAAACTCCCTTATTCGGCCAACTCTATCTCCATATCACATCCCTAAAATCTCTCCCTTATCCCTCCTTAATTTATGCATTTGACTTGATCCAACTCTCTCTCTTACGTAATCCACTCAGTTCCAACACTTACCCTTCCCCGCACAAAAATAAATACTCCTATTTGCCAACACAGGAATCGATCCTGTGTCTTCCCCAACACTTACACGCCACCTTTAAAGCTTCCTAGTGGCATCACTTAGCCACTTTGCCAGAGGATCTTTTTGTGATACACTTTACCCACAACTTAATATAAGGGCACCTAGCCATAACCCCTAACTCCTAAGTCCAAAATTTAAAAATTCCACCGGGTATTGCCCAACTTATGGGCCTTCCATAAGCCCATTTACACACCCAAATTATGAATTCCATCATCACCTACCAAATTTTAGAAATTTACTTAAAATATCCCGAATCGCGAAAAACCCGAAAATCAGGATGTTACAACTCTACCCTCCTTAAAGAAATTTCGGCCTCGAAATTTACCTGGTCCAAACAGTTGAGGGTACTGCTGACGCATTGCCTCTTCGGTCTCCCAAGTAGCTTCTTCCTTGCCATGGTTCCTCCAAAGCACCTTCACCAACGGGACTGACCTCCTTCTCAACACCTTGACATCACGATCAAGTATTTGCACAGGTTCCTCTTCAAAGGTTAAATCCGACTGTACCTCAATTTCTGCAACTGGCACGATATGAGTTGGGTTAGAACGATATCGCCTTAGCATGGACACATGGAAGACATCGTGAATGCGATCTAGTTCTAGAGGTAACTCTAGTTGATAAGCCACCGGCCCTATTCGCTTAATGATTCGATAAGGTCCAATAAACCGTGGGCTCAACTTACTCTTCTTACCAAATCTCAAGATCTTCTTCCAAGGCGAAACTTTCAAAAAGACCATGTCTCCTACCGCATATTCAATATCCTTACGCTTCAGATCGGCATAAGACTTTTGTCGATCCGCCGCCTCTTTAACCTCTTCCCGATTACCTTAATCTTGTCTTGATTCATGTTATCAACTCGTCCAAGTATTTGCCTTTCCCCAATTACGCCCAACAAGTAGGCGAGCGACACCTTCGCCCATATAGTGCCTCATATGGAGCCATCTGAATACTTGCTTGATAACTGTTGTTATACGCGAACTCCGCTAAGGGCAAATGGTCCTCCCAGCTGCCTTTAAACTCAATAGCACAACCCCTCAACATATCCTCTAAAATCTGAATAACCCTCTCTGACTGCCCATCCGACTGAGGGTGAGAAGCCGTACTGAAATCCAATCGCGTTCCCAATGCCTCATGCAACCACGCCAAAACCGAGATGTAAACCTTGGGTCTCGGTCTGAAATTATCGATACTGGCACACCATGCAACCGTACTATTTCCGCCACATACAATCTGGCCAACTTCTAAAGTGAGTAATCGGTTCGGACAGGTATGAAATGAGCAGATTTTGTGAGTCTATCCACAATCACCCAAACCGAATCCTTCTTAGAAGGTGTCAACGGCAACCCACTTACAAAGTCCATAGTTACCCTTTCCCATTTCCAAAGTGGTATCTTTACCGGCTGTAACAATCCCGAAGGTAGTTGATGCTCGGCCTTCACTTGTTGACATGTCAAACATCTCCCAACAAATTCGGTCACTTCTCGCTTAAGCCCAGGCCACCAATATTCCTCTCGCAAGTCTCGATACAACTTACTCCCTCCTGGATGCATAGCACAAGGTCCATTATGTGCCTCTTTCAAAATCATCAATCTCAAGTCGGACTCTTTCGGCATACAAATTCTTTCTCAAAAACAAAGAACTCCCTCACTATTTAACCCAAAGTCAGGATTCTCCCCCTTCTCAACTTGCCGAAACCGAGCAACCAACTACTCGTCCTCCAACTGTTGCTTCTTAATCTGTTCTACCCAAGTCGGTCTCACCTGTAACTCTGCCAACAAACTCCCGTCGGCATACAAACTTAGACGAGCAAACATCGCCTTTAATTCTGCCATAGCTCTTCGACTTAGCGCATCAGCCACGACATTCGCCTTACCTGGGTGGTACTCAATCGAACATTCATAGTCCTTTAACAACTCTATCCACCTTCGCTGCCTAAGATTCAGCTCCTTTTGAGTCAGCAAGTACTTAAGACTCTTGTGATCCGTATAGATGATGCATTTCTCTCCATATAGGTAATGCCTCCATATCTTAAGTGCAAAGATTACCTCTGCCAATTCCAAGTCATGCGTAGGGTAGTTCACCTCATGTGGCTTAAGGCGTCAGTAAAGCATAAGCGCCACTTTACCCTCTTGCATCAACACGCACCCAAACCTACATGTGACGCATCACAGTACACCGTGAAATCCTTACCGACTCTGGTGAATCAAACTGGCGCTTAGTCAAAACCTTCTTCAACTTCTCAAAAGCTTCTTCTGCTTATCTGTCCAAACAAAAGGTGCTCCCTTCCTTATAAGTTTAGATTAGCGGTCTTGCCATCACGTAAAATCCTTCCACGAATCTCCGATAATAACACGCCAACCCCGAAAACTTGAATTTCATACCGACTTGGTGGCTTCCATTCCAAAATGGCTTCAATCTTTCGAGGTCTACCTTGATCCCTTCAGAGACACAACATGCCCCAAGAAGGTAACTTCCTTCACCAAAACTCGCACTTACTAAACTTTGCATAAAGTTACTTCTCCCTTAACACTTGCAAGACTACTACGAAGATGCTCATCATGCTTCTCTTCCGTTTCCGAATACACCAAGATATTATCAATAAAAATGACTACAAAGCGATCCAAGTATGGTGGAATACCCGATTCATCAAATCCATGAATCTTTGCGGTGCATTAGTCAACCCAAATGGCATTACCGAAACTTCGTAATGACCGTATCGAGTCTGAACGCCGTCTTATAAATATCCCCTCTTTAACTCTTAATTGATGATATCCACCGAAGGTCGATCTTAGAAAACACCGAGGCTCCTTTTAATTGGTCGAACAGATCATCGATTCTTGGTAACGGATACTTGTTCTTGGATAGTCGACTTATTCAACCGCCGATAGTCAATACACATTCGCATAGTCCCATCTTTCTTCTTCTGAACAAAGACCTGCGGTGCACCCACGGAGAAACACTTGGTCTTATACACCCTCTATCTAACGACTCTTGAATCGAGCTTTCAATTCTACCAACTCCTTTAGTGCCATCCGATAAGGCGCAATGGACACGGGAGTCGTTCGGTAGTAAGTCGATTCCAAACTCGACTTCTCTTCGGGGTAATCCGGAAGTTCATCCGGAATACATCCTAAAATTCCTTAATAGTCCTAACCGACTCCACCGTTATCTCCTCAAGTCCCGTTTGACTTACAAAGGCCAAGTATGCCTCACAACCTTTCCGGATCAACTTCTCGGCTCTTAACGCCGAAACAACATTGGATAAATAATCCCTTCGTTCCCCTATGACCATTATCTCCTCATCTTCGGCAGTTCTTAGTACCATCCTCTTTGCAGCACAATCCAACGTCGCCTTGTGCTTAGTTAACCAATCCATTCCCAGAATAAGATCAAAATCTCGAAATGGCGGCTCCATCAAATCTCCTTCAAGATTTTATCTTGTGTCACTAATTGATCGCCTAAAAATTTTATCTACCTTAACCGAATGTCCCAATGGACTTATTACTGATACCCCACTCACAGTCTTCCCAGGAAGCATATCCAAAGCCCCAGATACATCACAAGCAACATACGAGTGGGTGGAACCCACATCAATCAAAGCAGTGTAAGGCATGCTATGAACGAAGAACGTACCAGTTATAACATCAGGAGTGTCACCCTCCTCACGACGTCGTGTAGCATAAACCAACGCCAGTTGTCGAGCTACAGCATGTCCAGCACCTCTGCCAGGTGCCCCACGTCCTCGTCCATTACCATTGCCACCTCTACCTTGCCCACGACCCCTCTGTGGTGGTGGTCCTCCTCGCCGTGGTTGGACATCCCTCTGCTCTGCCGCTAGCTCTGAGCACATCCTCCGAGGACACTCTCGAACTTACGCTCCTTTGACCCACATCGAAAACATGCTCCAGTTCGTTTCGGCCTCCCCATATGCACCCTACCACAGTCCCCGCAAGCTGCGGTCTATAAGTATTCTTCGAACTGCTCGAACCGGTTCCTCCATCCTTGCTCTTTTAACACTTGATTCGTGGCACTCGAGGGTGCAAATCCCTCTTGAATCTGGGTCGATCCTTCTCACGATTCTGTCGCTCACTCAGCTTCACCTCCTCAGCTATCTTAGCCTTTTCTACCAAAGCAGCAAAACCACGCTCCCTCTGTGGAGCTATCAATATCCTAAGCTCATCGCGGAGACCATCCTCGAAGCGGACATCGCGCTTCATATTCATTGCCACTATACCACTAGCATATCGACTCGGCCTCAAAAATTACGCCTCATACTGCTACGCCTTATCACCTTGAGTTAGATTCAAGAATTCCTTTCGACGAGCATCCACATAGCTTGCTCCAACATACCTCCCGTTAAAGGCAGTTTTGAACAATTCCCAGGTTACTTGCTCAATTGGGGTACTCTCCCTTACGGTGATCCACCATCGATATGCCTCGTCACGTAGCAGCGACACAGCTCCTTTCAGCTTTTGCTCCACTGAGCAGTCTAGGTCGTCCATGATCCGTTCACAGCCTCCACCAATATTACGCCACATTCGGGCCACTCCAGATACACCCTAAATATTTACGCTCCGTTGGCGGAGTTGCTCGATATAGACCCCTATTCACCGTCCCAAGACTAGCTCCACCACTCTTTCTAAAACCCTTAACATGGCTTGGGATAAAGCGTCATCCCCATGACCCGATCATAAGACCAGTCTCCATTGCTTGCGGCACGGTGGCTCCTCGGTGGCCTATGCCCCGAGGATGAAGATTCACTTGCACCCTTCCATGACCACGTCCGCGGCCTCGTCCTGACTCCTCTAGTACTCATATCGAATTATCGATTTACTGAATTTTATGAAATTAGTATAACGTTCCACTGTTTATTAAGAAAATGTCTTATGTAGATATAGCGGTTCAAGGATTTTTCGTATCATCGTAGCCTAGCTACAGCCTCATCCCTACCGTTTACTGACTCTACCCTAGCTAAAGTCTCATAGTAAGGTCTCAAAGACTATTCATAATATCATATCAATATCATATATTGTAAGGAAAATATACTTACAGACTTGGTGCCGGGATTCGATCGCCACTTCTTTCTCCAATCCATTTAGAACTAAAAACCATGTTTTGATTATCGAAAATAGAAATTCAAAATTTTGATTTGAAAACTCCTTTATTTTGAACTCTTGATTTAAAATGAAAAACTGTACCTTTTTAACATATATTCTCCATAAAACATCTTTAAAATGAATTTTTCAGAAGCCATTTCCAAAAATACCCTTCTTAGGCCTAAATTTTCGAAAACATTTTTAGACCCGATCCACAGCCGAGTTATTGCAACCTAGGCTCTGATACCACTAAATGTAACACCCCAAACCCGGCCCAGACATTATGGCCAAATTTGACGTGCCACATCGGAGTTAAAAATCTGAGTTTCGTTTTAGAGTTTTTAAAAGCCATATGTTTTGCTGAGTTAGCAAAGTGTATGGAAGCTAAGCACCAGGTAGGTATCCGAGGCAGAGGAGGTGAGCCATGAAGGCTGCTTAAGTACCAAGCTCTTTAATTGGATCCAATCCTAGACATGCCCACAACCATAGCCACACATTGTCATTTCGAGTTTAAATTCGTTTAAGTGGACGTCTTTGATTAGCCGATGAATCGTGGTGTTGAGATAATTTGAAAACAAGTATCATTTTGAAAACGCGTCCTAAGTCTAGCCCATTTGAATAATAATTAACCAATTTTAAAGTTATTAAAATTAAAATAATCCCAAAAGAAATAAAAGAAAAGTTAAAATTGGCCTTATTACAACCCAAAATAAATAATAGTTAAAGGAAATTAAATGGAAACCAACACTTTATTTAAAGCCCAAGACGATCACCGTGGCCACTCTGAATCCCCTCCGCCCAAGTCCCCACATCAAGGCTCACCGCAAGGTTAAGGAAATGGGGTGAGTTTGGAAACTCAGTGTGCAACAAGCCCTTTCAGAGCCCAAAACAATAACGGCTGTTGGGTCTAAGCCCAAATCCAATCTCAATCATGCATTTGGTAGTAGCCCTTTTCATATTTCATATTTCATATCTTGGGCAAGCCTTTTCATAATTCATATTCTTGGGCAAGCCTTTTCATATTTCATATTCTTGGGTCAAGCCTTTCTCAGAAAGCAGTATGGCCCTTAGGCCCATTTCAATGTCACATATAATTTCAATGAAAGAATGCAACCCATTTGGGAGACTACTCAACCCACCATCCGCTACTCTCCACCGTACCAACCAACACACCATGTGGGATTAACTCGACCCACCCCGCCAAACTCTCCTTTCGGCAAAGATAGTCTTTATCATATAACCGGAGGCCTAGCCTCTTTTAATAATCAGGGCAAAAGCCCTTTCAATAAGCGGGGCATAAGCCCTTTTATAAGCGGGGCATAAGCCCTTTTGATAAGCAGGGCATAAGCCCTTTAGATAATCAGGGGCATAAGCCCTTTTCACTTCCTCCATCCATATAAAACCCAACCCAATGCATTTATGATTACCTCATGTGCATATCATACATATCATGTGCATATCATACATTTCATGTGCATATCATACATTTCATGTGCATATCATACATACCATATTTATCAAAATCCCATGTATTAAAATCATACATAAACCCTAGGGGTATAATGGTCATTTTACCTAGGGGCAAAACGGTCATTTTCATATTATAAGGGTAATCTCGTAATTTTACCAAAATTAGGGTTTCCATGTTCATTAATGATTACTAACAATCCATGGGTGCAAACAAGGATTCTAGCCCATTTTTAGCGAAATCGAGTTATTGGGCCTAAAACCCTAATAGGCCCTACTTAGCCAATTTCGTCATCTAGGCCCATTTAGCCTATATTCCATAACGGTTTTAACGGTCTTATCATGCCATATAACAGATTTTCGTTTTCTACCAATTTTACCCAAATGGGCCCGAAGCCCAATGGGCCCCACTTGACCCCTCGAGGCCCAACTTACCAAGAACGCCAAAATCACATTCTTACCGTTTCCATCGTTCTCGATCACCGTCTCATCGATTCTAACTAACTAGTGAGCGTTAAACTTGCTCACAAGTCCTCGAAATGCCGAAATTTGGCATTTCGACTTTTCGCATTTTATCGCTTTAAGCTATGAAAGGGTTCGTTACACACGATTTGCGATATTCCTTGACGAGATCTCCTATGCGATTTCTCCTATAATCAATTGTTAAATAGATCAGCTCGCAATAATTGAACCAAATCAAGAACTTTCCAATATTAACACTTACACATTCGGCCACCATCCATAATGGCCTTAAGCACCTTACCTTTGTTGCAATTGATGACTAGGCCTAGCTACTCCGGCGATCCAAGCTACTCCAAATCGACACTACACCTTGCTGCTCCTTCAATAAATAAACCAAAAATATTAAAAGAAGACCCCATAGAGTCTATGCCCATATTCGGCCATCTCCCTAAACTTGGAGTTTCGGCTTTTGACCAAAGCTACACTAGGAATTGTTTAGAGTTTGAACACTTACCACAGTCTTTCTCCTCTTGAATCCGGATGTCTAAAAGGTAAAGGAACCGAATGCCAACTATTGAAAAGGAAGAAAAAGGTTGCTAGTCACAAAGAATCGGCACCCCCTATCTTCATCGATTCGGCTTTTTAAGCACTTCGGCAAAAATAGAGATAAGGAAAACAATGGTGAATGAAAGGAAATAGTGGGCTGATTTGAAAGAAATAAAAAAGAAGAAAATTGAGTAGAAGGGAGGTAGATTCGGCTGGAAAAGAAAGAGAGAAAAAGCTACACACCAAAGAACAAAATCGGCACAACTAAGACCCTAATGCCGAAATTACTAACCTAATACCCCTCTGCCGAAAATCCTCTCTCCAAACTCCCTTATTCGGCCAACTCTATCTCCATATCACATCCCTAAAATCTCTCCCCTTATCCCTCCTTAATTTATGCATTTGACTTGATCCAACTCTCTCCTCTTACAGAATCCACTCAGGTTCCAACACTTACCCTTCCCGCACAAAAATAAATACTCCTATTTGCCAACACAGGAATCGATCCTGTGTCTTCCCCAACACTTACACGCCACCTTTAAAGCTCCCTAGTGGCGTCACTTAGCCACTTTGCGGAGGATCTTTTGTGATACACTTTACCCACAACTTAATATAAGGGCACCTAGCCGAACCCCTAACTCCTAAGTCCAAAATTTAAAAATTCCACCGGGTTTTGGCCAACTCATGGGCCTTCCATAAGCCCATTTACACACCCAAATTATGAATTCCATCATCACCTACCAAATTTTAGAAATTTACTTAAAATATCCCGAATCGCCAAAAACCCGAAAATCAGGATATTACAAAGGGGCTATTCATAATGTGCCCAAGTTTCAAGATCCTAAAGAAGAGGCTTACAATGTCTTTCTTAATATGATAAGTGATATGTTTAACACGTATATGAGAGTCAATTTCGTGACTAAACGACCTTCACCCCCTTGTCCTTAAAGCCCTATACGATAAAATATTCACAAGTTTTCTATTGATAAAGTCCGATTATGCAAAGTCAAAGAGTTTGGCGGTAAAGTGGATGATGATTTAGCCAGAGCCAAATATTGGGTAGAAAATACATAAAGGGTTTTAGATGAAATGTTGTGTTCTTCCGAAGATTATTTGAGGTGTGACGTGAGGAGGCTTTTCACTGGTAGTCGAATTTAACTACTATGGTATCAAAAGAATGGGTTAATTGGGATTTATTTTGAATTGAATTTTGGAAAAAAATGTCAGCAAACGATATTTAAACAAGAAGAAAAAGGAATTTCTTGAGTTGAAGCTAAGAAACAGGTCAGTTACAGAATATGAGCGATAATTTGTTCAGCTCAGTAAATATGCTCATATGATGGTGCCGATAGGAAAGGAATTGTGTATTTGTTTCGAAGATGGATTGAATAATGAGACTAAAATGCTTGTGAGTGTAATGAAATTTCGTGAGTTCATAATTTTATTTTATCTGACTCAAAAAATGAAAGAAATTTGTTATCACGAGAAACAAAGCGAGAAAAGAGTTCAAGGCTTTAATAAATGAAATATATTTAGAAAGTTTTTACTTCCTCACCAAAGAAAATGAAAGAACCAAGTATTCGTTTTTTGTAATATCAAGGTTTTCTGGCAGAGATAGAATGAAGTAGAGTAAGGTGAAACATTGATAACTTTAGTAGCGAGTGCGGGTAGTGTCATAAATGTAAATAGACTTGATTGTAGCCATTGTGGATGGAATCATCTTGGGATTTGTAAACTGAAAGATAAGTCCTATTTCGTTTTTAGATCTTTAAATAATTATAAGAAAAATTACCTGAACTGAACTAATTTGAACAGAAATCTTGTTACTTCTACAAGAAACAGACGGCCAGGAATTTGAGGCACAACTAGAGTCAATAGAAGCAAAATAAAAGACATGATGAATGGATCTAAAGCTTGAGCTCCGACCAGAGTTTATACACTCCGTGAATGCGAGGAGGCATCAGCTCCTGATGATGTTGTTGGTACCCTTTCTATCTTTAATATTACTGAGTATCCATTAATTTACCCTAGGTCGATACATTTATATATATGTACTATATTAGTAACAAAATAGAGTTAATCGATTGAGTCCACTAATAATCGACCTGATTTGCAAATAGTGTCCACTGAATAATTAGGGTTATGACTCTCTTATTATTTTGATGTTATGAACTTTTCATAAATTTGATGTTATTCTGGGGAAGAATTGGTTGAATGTATACAACACTATAGTGAACTGCAAATAGAAATGAATTGGTTTGAGATGGCCAGAATGGTGAAGTAAATTTTGTTGAATTTGTTAAGTATGATTCTGTTTCAAATATGATTTCAGCAATATCCACACAGAAATTGATTCAAAAAAGATTGTAATGTGTTTTAACTTATATCTTGGATTCCAAAGTATCAGAAATAAAAGTTAATCAGGTAACAACAGTTTGCGAGTTTATAGATTTTTTTTTCCCAAAATAATTATTAGGTTTACTGTCAGAGTGATAAGTCAAGTTTGTTATAGAAATAGTGTCAAGGACTACTTCGATTTTGATTGCTCTGTATGGATAGATTTTAACCAAATTAAAACAATTAAAAGCTCAATTGCAAGACTTAATCAATAGAGATTTTATTCGAATGAGTGTATCACCTTGGGGCGCACCTTTTCTGTTGTGAAAAATAAATATGGGTCGATGAGATTATGTATAGATTATTAACAGCTGAATAAATCATGATAAAGAATAAATATTTTCTGTCTCATATTGATGATTTATTCAATCAACTGAAAGGTGTCATAGTGTTTTTGAAGATTGATATCATATTTGGTTACTATTAGTTGCGAGTTAAAAATATTGATACGTTGGAAACAGTATTCAAAACCCATTACGAACATTAAGAGTTTCTAGTTGTACCTCTCGGATTGACTAATTCTCCCGCAACATTTATAGATCTAATAAATCAAGTTTTACAGCCACATTTCGAAAGGTTCGTTCTTGTCTTTTTTATTGATGATATATTCATATTTTATAAAACTGATTTAAAGTATGCATAGTATTTAAAAATGTGTATTATAGACGATTTATTAATAATTCCTCGATAATGGTATTTCCAGTGATGAATCTATTACAGGAAAATGTCGAATTTGTTTGGTCGGTTAAGTGCCAACAAAACTATGACCAGATGAAAATTTTATTGGCAGAAGTTTTGATACAGATTCAGCATAAATCAAGGAAAGAATTCATTGTTTACTGCAATTTTTTACTCAAATGATTCTGAATTATGCTAGTTTAATTATTCAAAGCTGAGATTTAAACCGTTATTTCTTCAAAGAATTTATGAGATGAAAATAAAATATTCAAATTTGTTAGCTAAATAGGAACAGATTCAGAATGATCAGATTACTAATTTCAGGATAGATTATGATAATAGTCTATATTTCCTAAATCGAGTATGTGTGCTGAACAGTTTAGAGATTTTACCAGATATATTATAAGAGGCTCATAGCAGTGTCTATTTGATTCAATCAGTTAGCAAAAAAAAAAGTATAATGACTTGAGGGAGAGTTACTGATGGTTGAGAAAAAAACGTAAAATTTCATAGTTTTCTACTGAGATGTCTGGTATGTCAACAGTTCAAAGCTAAATATCAAATTATATCTAAATTGTTACGATCTGTTATGATTTCTGAATGGGAATAAGAGCGAGTCATGATAGATTTCGTATCTAAACTACCTTTAACGTCGTGAAATAAAGACGTGATCTAAATTGTTATTATCAGACTAATGAAATTGGCTCACTTTATTCCGATCAGAACATATTACTCATTCAAAAAGCTAGTCGAGTTGTATGTATCAAAGAATAATGAATTGTACAGAGTGCCATTGTATGTCATCTATGATCGACATCCGAGATCACCTCTAGATTTTGGAGTAAACTTCACGAGGCTTTGAGTATTAAACTTAACTTCAAGTACAACATTCTGGTCCTAGTCAAAACGGGTAATTTAGGCTCTAAAAGACATATTACAGTGTTATATCATCAAGATCAAGGGTAATTTGGACAAGTATTTATTGTTGAATGAGTTCGCTTATAATAACAGATAACAGTCTAGTATTAAAATGGTACCATCTGAAGCTTTTAAGGATGGAAATGTAAATCCTGTCACACTGGCCAAAATTGAGTGAGAATAAGCTAGATGGGACATATTTAACTTGGAAGACTGAAGATTCTATGAGTTTACATTAACCAAATTTATTCCACGTAAGAAATTTTGAGGTTGCAATTTCCTAATAGGAAAAGTTGTAACAACCCATTTCTTACTGGTGTCAAAAATAGTAGTTTCAGGGCCAAAAATCCAACGAATTACCCATAAATGTTTTTAATATTAACAAGCCAAATATAGTATTATATTAAAATTCGATTTGATAATTTTATATATTTGAATGAATAGTTAAGTTCAAGTGGTTTGTCCTTAAAGTTAAGTGGTTTTGGAAAACAAGGTATCGGGACTTCATTTCTATAAATCGAGATAAATATTTACAAAGTGATTATATAGGTGTATTGAAATTTGGTCCATAAATTTTAACATTTGGATAGTTAATTAAATAAAAGGGATTAAATTGTAAAAGTCGTAAAACTTAATCATTATTAGTTTACTTGAGTCAAATAGCTATGAAACCATGGTTTGAGGGATTTAAATGGTATTTAGCCCATAATTAAACATAGTGGATGGTTTGTGTTGCCTTTATTATAATAATATGATAATTTTATATTTAAATAATAAAACAAAAAAAAATGAAAAAAGTGTCATAATGTTCTCCCATTTTATTTTTCTTATCTGAATGCATCATTCAAAAAGGGAAGCCATTTTTGTTTGATGGAAGCTTTCGACCCTTGCATTTGTATGCTATCAAGGTCAGTTTTTGCTAATTTTTACATTTTTGAGATAATTGCAATTTAATCTAGCTAACCTAAGGACTAATTTGTAAAACTGTTAAATGTTTTGATTTATGAAATTGATGAATTTATGATGTTTTTGAAGTTTGATGGTAGATTCATAAGCTTGATAGTTAAATAGGACTATTTTGTAGAGTGGCTTTGGTTAATTTTAAAGTTTAAGGACTAATTTGTTAAAATAGTAAAGTTGCATGAAATTATTGTGAAAAGGTGATAAATATGGGCTATATAGGGATTATAGAAAATTCAGTTAGCATGAATTGTGATTAAATGTTGTTAATTTGAAAGTTCTGGATTTAGGGACTAAATTGCATAAAGGGTAAAATGTTGGGGTGTTATAGACACCATTGCCACAAATCATTATCTAATTTCTCCCGCCCACTATGCATCTTCTCCAACACCTTCTCTTTTGCCCACTATACCTTGTGGTATGACCTGTTTTTCAGTAGTGTCGGAAATAGTAGTTGCGAGACCCCAATTCCGACAAGAGAGTCCATAGATATATTTAATTAATATTTAGGAGTTAAATATAATGTAATATTGAATTGTGATTTAATAGACTTTCTTAATTGATCAGTTAGTCAAGGTACAAGTGTTGCGTACTGAAAGTCAAGTGGTTTTAGAAAATGAGATTTCGGGACCTCATTTTTTGTAAATAGAGCCCGTGAATATTTTTTTAAAATATTTACGAAGCTTTTATATAGGTGAACTAAAGTTTGGTCCAAAAATTTTGATGATTTGATAGTTAATTAAGAAAAAAGGACCAAATCGTAAAATTATAAAAATTTAATCAATATTGGTTTTTATTTGTTAAAAGGCTAAATTAATTAATGTTAAGGGTTTTAAGTTTGAAAATAACCTATTTATAGCTAGTGGTTGGTTAGTATATCGTTTATTTGAAATTTTATAAATGAAAATTTAATTAAACTAAGTTAAAATAATATAATAAAGGTTAAAATTATAAAACAAAAGAAGTCATCGCCATTTTTGCTCACCACTACCAAATATTAAGAACCAAAAACACCATTGAAGGAGCTCAAGCTTCAGCCAAAATGTTTTTCTTGCATAGAGGATTAATTGAGGTTCGTTTTTCGTAATTTTTATGCTTTTGAGATCATTGCAATTAGGTCCAACTAACCCGTATATCCATTTTCAAAACTATTAAAGATTTCTAATGTTTCCAGTGATGTTAATTGAAGACTTTGATTTTTTTTTATGGTAGACTTTGAAGCTTAGAAATAAAATAGGATTAATTTGTTAAGTTTTGAGTTTAGGGACTAAATTATAAATATCTTGAAATTGGTATTAAATTTTTATAAATTGTGATAAATAGGAGGCTTTGTATGGCATAATTGAAGTGGGTTTTTGGAGTCCAAATTCAAAAGATGTGATAAGTTTAGTTTTATGGACTAAATTGAATAAAATGCAAAAGTTTAGGGGCATTCAAATAATAAAATTAAAATGATATATGCTTATAATTGGATGAAATAAGATGTTTTGAATTGATAAATTGAATTGAATTATTGAATAGATCGAAAATTGGACCAATTTGAAGAAAAAGGGGAAAATGACAAAAATTGTTGATCAGTCCTTAGAGAGTTGTTTTGTTGTTGTTTTGATCAAGAAAGTTCTCATAGTATAATTATATTTAAATTTTTTTATATTTTATTTTTGAAATTTTAATTGTTTGATAACAGTTTGAATTGTGCACAAATTAGTAAAACGGGTGAGTTATGAATTAAAACATATAAAATGATAAGTTCATGGTTAAATCTTATAATGATGAATTGATATCAGAAATAAAAATGAACTAGTAATTGATTATAATTGATCGAATTGTGCTGGTATAGAATTGATTGACTGTTTATGGTAAGGACTAAAATGAATTGGTATGAGATTATTGTATATTGATTTAAATGCAAAATTTATTTTTTATTGAGGAGAATTATGTTTGTATATTGATATGTATTAATGAATTAGTATTGCACATATATAATTGAACTGATAAATTGGCTTATAATGGAAGTTGAAAATGGTTTCCCTATTAACTGTTTAGTAGAGTCGAATATATTTGGCATGTCATAGGATAGGAAGAGCTTAGGATTACTTCGAATACAATTTGATGAGCCACATGGTGCCAAATTACTTCAGTTATACCGATGAGACACTAGGTGTCAAATTTATTAATGAGCATTGAGCGCAAACTATTTACTTCGGGTTTATCCGATGAAGCCTTAGGTGTGTTGGTTGTATCCGTATATCTATCCGAGTCCGAGTCGAGTTAATAGGGGAAATAAATGGTAAAAGCAGGATAAGTATAAATGAAACAATCATGATAGAGTCCTTGAAATCATGAGATTGAAAATCTGAAATGAAAAGTTTTATTTGTAACAGTCTAATTTTCAGTGGTGTCAGAATAGTGATTTGAGATCACTAAATCCGAAAAATGAGTAGAAAATATTATTAATTTAGTGAGTATAAGTTAAATGTGAAGTTAGGAAAAAAAATTTTAAAATAGTGAATAGCGTACTAAAAAAATATTAAAATAATTAGAATCAAAAAACGAGGTATTAAGACCTCGGGAATTTTAATCGAGCCATAAATATTTTTATAAATATTTATGGAGCGTTAATAAGTTAGTATTAAAGTTTCACAAGAAATTTTAAAGTTCGATAGTTAATTGAACAAAAGGACTAAATTGTATCAAATGCAAAATTGTGAGAAATGATTAAATAGCTTAAATGATAAAAGAAAGAGGGTTTAAAAGGTAAATAGACCCAAGGTCTCTTTGGGCTGGACGGCAAGGCATGAAATCAGCAAGAAAATAAGGAGAATTAAGGGCAAAATTGGAAAATTGCAAAATTTACTTAATAAAGCTAGGACTAAAGTGGAATTATCTAGATTTCTCTTTATTTTTCTGCGTTCTCATCAGCAAAAACACCATGGAAGAGTTCCTTCAAGCTGGTTTTTCATATTTTTACTTCAAGTAAGTTCAATTCTTGATTATTTCTTGAAATTTTTGTGTTTTTGTGACTTTTACAACTAGGTCCACTTGTTGAATTCATTAGTTTTTAATTCTATGAAAGAAATTGAAAGTTGCTATAAATATGTGCTGGAACTATATGATGATTTGGCATGGAATTAGAGCTTTAAATTATTTATATGCTGATTTTATTGAAAGAATTGAATAGAAAGTGAATGTTTAGGACCTAATTGTAAAAGAGTTTGAAGTTAAAGTTTCATGTCGAAATTCTGAATTTCAATAGTTATGAAATAACTTCTGATGTCTAGGAAAAGTATTAATTGAGAAAATTATCTTAATTGAGGGGTTAATTGAGTAAGGATTGAATTGTATGAATTGTGAAATTTGGGGAAAAATAGAAATCAACACTTTGCACTAAAACTGTTTTGGACAATAGCAGTAGTCTAACTTTTAAAAATCACCAAAAATTTTAGAAATGGAATTAGAGGATAAATAAAATATGAAATTAAAGCTTATTGAGTCTAGTGTCTTATAGAAGAAATTATGTAAGCAATGGAATTGTAAATAATGAGATATGATAAATTTTGTGAGACAAGGTCAGAATGATTTCGGGTTCCCCTGTTCTGAATTTGAAAAATCATCAAAAATTGGATAAAAACAATTAGGGGCTTAAATTTATATTTTTAGAATCCTGAATGAGTCTATTTTCAAGATAAACAAACGAGGACATCATTCGAATTCTGTATGAGAAGATAATTAATTTTTAGTGAAGAAGGGTAGGAACTGTCAGACAGCAGAACAGGGGAGACTTCAATGAATAAACTGTATTAATTGGCCCAACCAAAAATTATGAAATTTTTATGGCAAGAAAATATATGAGTCTAGTTTCTGGTAAAATTTATGGATCTTAATTTTGAGTTCTGTAGCTCAAGATAAAAATGATTTAGTGACTATGACACGGATGGACAGCTTGAATATTCACGTAAGTAAATAGTGAAAATTATGGATGATGTTACTTACAAGTGTGTTATTTATACTAAGGATGTGGATGGAGAGGAGGAGGAGGAAAAGTAAATATATATATATGAATGACTTGATCACATGCCCGATTATAATCGATAAATGTTGAATTAGAAATGATATAATGTTTTATTTGGAATATTTATTATGAAATTATGAATATCGTTATAATACAAAAATCGTACTTGTGAGTTTGTATAACTAAATTTTAGTGACCATTTGTTAATTTTATGAATTTCATGATGTGTTATTTTATATGTATTGATGATAAAATCGCGAATAATGTAAAAACATGAAAATTGAATAAATGATCAAATTGAGCATTACAATTCAGTGACAAGATGAATTGAAGGAAAAGACCATGGTTGGACCATGGTAACAAGTGATGAGTGATAGCTTCGGCTACACTTATCTGATCAATGACAAGTGAAAGTGATAAGTGATAGCTTCGGCTACACTTATCTGATCAAGGACAAATGAAAGTGAAAAGTGATAGCTTCGGCTACACTTATCTGATCAAGGACAAATGAAAGTGATAAGTGATAGCTTCGGCTACACTTATTTGATCAAGGATAAGTGAAAGTGATAAGTGATAGCTTCGGCTACACTTATCTGATCAAAGACAAATGAAAGTGATAAGTGATAGCTTCAGCTACACTTATCTGATTAAGGACAAATGGCAAGTAAAAAGTGGTAGCTTCGGCTACCTGATCATCGGTTACTTGATTAGTGAAAAATGGTAGCTCCGGCTACCTGATCAGTGAATAGTGATAGCTTCGGCTACAAGTGACAAGTGATTTCTGTGTAAGACCATATCTGGGATAAGACATCGGTGTGATATGTGTATAAAATGTAAGACCATAGCTGAGCTATGGCATTCTAGTGAAAAGACCATAGCTATGCTATGGCATCAGTGATTGTCAATGAAATTCAGTGCATACCGGTGCAGACCAATTCCGTAAGATGTTCACTAATTTGAAAAAGTTTGGTAAGTATTACATGGAATTATGTGACATAAGGAAATATGAGTTGATGAGACATGAGCATAAAACCCGATTGATGAATTAGTTCATTTGTGATTATATATTTCTATGCCTTGAGTGTATTATCCGTATGAATTGGTATTCCAAATGAGTTAATGAGAAAACTTCTAGTATGAAATAATTTGAGTTCGAAATGAAATATCATGAAAACGTACCTGAAATACATTGGTATGTCTTGTATATGCTATTTGAATTCATGAATGTGGAAAGTAAATGTATGTGGAAATAAGAGATGATGATATCTGTACATGGAATTTATTGATGAATACGTACATCCAAATTTATATGATAGATTTTAGTGTACATTGAAATTGGGCTCAATAAGTGATTTGGCAATTTAAATCGTGATTGGCAGGAAGAGTTAGTGAATTGCATATTTATGAATTGTTACACGTATTTGTCTGAAATACGAGGAAGTGATGGTAATTGATACATGTAAATTTGAGACTATGATATATATATAAAAACATGGAATATGTTTGATAAATGTGTTCATTTATAACTACGGAATTATGTACCTCATGTGTGTTATTTGTATAAAGATGATATTTCAAAGACTTTAGTGAATAAAGCTTAAATACGAAATAGTATGAAATCGAGACAAGTTGTTATGAAAATGTATTTAAATTATCTATAAGTGTTTCGTGCTTCTCGGTAATGCCTCGTACTCTATTCCAGCGACAGATACGGGTAGGGGTTGTTACATTTAGTGGTATCAGAGCTACGGTTTAGTCGGTTCTCGGACCGAACATAGCATACGTGAAGTCTAGAAATACATGCCATATAAATCTGTGATAGTGTGATGTGTATGATCCGGTCTAATCTTTATTTTACATATAGACAGAAATACTTTTCAATCGAGCTATTTCATAAATTGTTGAAAGTGACACTAAGGTGTCTGAGTAAGAATGTGTTTAAGATGAGTTGAAACTTGAAAAGGTATGAAAAAGAGTTCATGATATGGATGTGATGAGGTACGAAATAAACTAGTCATAAATCGAGAAATATGGGAAAAATGAAATGAAATGAAAGTTTATCTTGTGATGAGCGCATCTCTGTTTGTGTGACATTCATATGATATTATGTGCCTGACTTGTTTGATTAAGTAAATGCTATGAGTGAACTTACTCAAAATTCATGGAATGTATGTTTAAGTACACTTGTTTAAAAATGATAATTGAAAAGTTCATGGAACATAATTATGTATGTTAATTTGCTTGAAGTGAATTATGTAATTGTAAGGATATAATGTTGATGATAAATGCTAAATCTTATGTATGTATTTATAAGAGTCCAGTTAGAGGCTTTACGACCTCACCCCCTTATCAATGTGGTATTTTATAACGAAAATTCACGATAATTATGTTGAATAGTTCACAAGTGTGAAACTAAAGAGTACAGTAGTGAAATAATTAATAATGCAGACGGAGTTAAAAATAGTTTGACAAGTGAATACAGTTTTGAAAAAGATATCAGATTATTCTAAAGATCATTCAGATTACGTAATGTCACGGTTAAAGAAAAAGTTAACCTTGGCTAATCGACTTATTCCGATATGATGTCTAAAGTATGTGGTTGCTGAAGTTTTTCCCGAATTGGTTTTCGTTAGTGAATGGAATGATGCAGGGTTCATGATGATAGAATTAGTCAGAGAAATGATAATTGAATAGTAAAGATGTCTGTGTGTGTGACAATTATAGTTGAAATGAATATGATGATCTTTTCTGGGTATTATATATATTCTTTTATCATCAAATATATGTGTTTGGTTGTTCAGTTTTTGATAGAGTTCTTATGTTGTGAGAATGCTAGCTAACTATGATGTTAGACAAAAGCCCTGTTGGTCTGGTCGATTTATGATCAGTATTTCTTCATCTCTTTGGAATTTTATTCTAATATGTTGGAATGAAGTTGATGGTAAAAATTTATATGAGACTATTCTTATGTTTCTACTGATTATGATTTTATTTTATACATGCGGAAAATTATTATCTTTGTTATGATGTTTTTAGTAGGTAAGTAGTGTTTTTCTTTTGGCTTTCTCTGAAGAATTATCAAGATCTTTATTATCTTCTTGTGTGTTAGATGTGCTAGTGATTGCAAGAGCGCTACATAAATATTTTTGAGTTCAAGCCGAATATCAAGAGCATTCAGGATTATTGCAGTCAGTGATAATACTAGTGTGATATGAGATAGAATGGCTATAGATTTCGAATTGGGATTGTCATTAACATCAGAAAGGAAAATGTTATTTAGTTTATGGTTAATCATTTCACAAAGAAAGATCTGTATGATCATTTCAGTAGGTACAGAGTTTTTTTTTATTTGACAGATCAGCTAAGTATATGTGTTCCTAAGAGGGTAATTTAGAATTTTGACAATAAGTTCCAACATTTATTCCAGAGTTCAAAGGTGACTGGAAAAAATAATAATAATATTCGAGGTTAAACCGAATTGTGATTTTGAAAAGTTAGTAAAAGTGTTTCATGAATATTGAAAGCAACTTTTTCTAATAAGATTTTCGGGGACGAAAATCCCTAAAGGGGGGGAGAGTTGTAACAGCCTAATTTTCAGTGGTGTCAGAACAGTGATTTGAGATCACTAAATCCGACAAATGAGTAGGAAATATTATTAATTTAGTGAGTATAAGTTAAATGTGAAGTTAGGAAAAAAATTTTTAAAATAGTGAATAGCGCACTAAAAATAAATATTAAAATAATTAGAATCGAAAAACGAGGTATTAAGACCTCGGAATTTTAATCGAGCCATAAATATTTTTATAAATATTTATGGAGCGTTAATAAGTTAGTATTAAAGTTTCGTCAAGAAATTTTAAAGTTCGATAGTTAATTGAACAAAAGGACTAAATTGTATCAAATGCAAAATTGTGAGAAATGATTAAATAGCTTAAATGATAAAAGAAAGAGGGTTTAAAAGGCAAATAGACCCAAGGTCTCTTTGGGCCGAACGGCAAGGCATGAAATCAGCAAGAAAATAAGGAGAATTAAGGGCAAAATTAGAAAATTGCAAAATTTACTTAATAAAGCTAGGACTAAAGTGGAATTATCTAGATTTCTCTTTATTTTTCTGCATTCTCATCAGCAAAAACACCATGGAAGAGTTCCTTCAAGCTGGTTTTTCATATTTTTACTTCAAGTAAGTTCAATTCTTGATTATTTCTTGAAATTTTTGTGTTTTTGTGACTTTTACAACTAGGTCCACTTGTTGAATTCATTAGTTTTTAATTCTATGAAAGAAATTGAAAGTTGCTATAAATATGTGCTGGAACTATATGATGATTTGGCATGGAATTAGAGCTTTAAATTGTTTATATGCTGATTTTATTGAAAGAATTGAATAGAAAGTGAATGTTTAGGACCTAATTGTAAAAGAGTTTGAAGTTAAAGTTTCATGTCGAAATTCTGAATTTCAATAGTTATGAAATAACTTCTGATGTCTAGGAAAAGTATTAATTGAGAAAATTATCTTAATTGAGGGGTTAATTGAGTAAGGATTGAATTGTATGAATTGTGAAATTTGGGGAAAAATGGAAATCAACACTTTGCACTAAAACTGTTTTGGACAATAGCAGTAGTCTAACTTTTAAAAATCACCAAAAATTTTAGAAATGTAATTAGAGGATAAATAAAATATGAAATTAAAGCTTATTGAGTCTAGTGTCTTATAGAAGAAATTATGTAAGCAATGGAATTGTAAATAATGAGATATGATAAATTTTGTGAGACAAGGTCAGAATGATTTCGGTTCCCTGTTCTGAATTTGAAAAATCATCAAAATTGGATAAAAACAATTAGGGCTTAAATTTATATTTTAGAATCCTGAATGAGTCTATTTTCAAGATAAACAAACGAGGACATCATTCGAATTCTGTATGAGAAGATAATTAATTTTAGTGAAGAAGGGTAGGAACTGTCAGACAGCAGAACAGGGAGACTTCAATGAATAAACTGTATTAATTGGCCCAACCAAAATTATGAAATTTTTATGGCAAGAAAATATATGAGTCTAGTTTCTGGTAAAATTTATGGATCTTAATTTCGAGTTCTGTAGCTCAAGATAAAAATGATTTAGTGACTATGACACGGATGGACAGCTTGAATATTCACGTAAGTAAATAGTGAAAATTATGGATGATGTTACTTACAAGTGTGTTATTTATACTAAGGATGTGGATGGAGAGGAGGAGGAGGAAAAGTAAATATATATATATGAATGACTTGATCACATGCCCGATTATAATCGATAAATGTTGAATTAGAAATGATATAATGTTTTATTTGGAATATTTATTATGAAATTATGAATATCGTTATAATACAAAAATCGTACTTGTGAGTTTGTATAACTAAATTTTAGTGACCATTTGTTAATTTTATGAATTTCATGATGTGTTATTTTATATGTATTGATGATAAAATCGCGAATAATGTAAAAACATGAAAATTGAATAAATGATCAAATTGAGCATTACAATTCAGTGACAAGATGAATTGAAGGAAAAGACCATGGTTGGACCATGGTAACAAGTGATGAGTGATAGCTTCGCTACACTTATCGATCAATGACAAGTGAAAGTGATAAGTGATAGCTTCGGCTACACTTATCTGATCAAGGACAAATGAAAGTGAAAAGTGATAGCTTCGGCTACACTTATCTGATCAAGGACAAATGAAAGTGATAAGTGATAGCTTCGGCTACACTTATTTGATCAAGGATAAGTGAAAGTGATAAGTGATAGCTTCGGCTACACTTATCTGATCAAAGACAAATGAAAGTGATAAGTGATAGCTTCAGCTACACTTATCTGATTAAGGACAAATGGCAAGTAAAAAGTGGTAGCTTCGGCTACCTGATCATCGGTTACTTGATTAGTGAAAAATGGTAGCTCCGGCTACCTAATCAGTGAATAGTGATAGCTTCGGCTACAAGTGACAAGTGATTTCTGTGTAAGACCATATCTGGGATAAGACATCGGTGTGATATGTGTATAAAATGTAAGACCATAGCTGAGCTATGGCATTCTAGTGAAAAGACCATAGCTATGCTATGGCATCAGTGATTGTCAGTGAAATTCAGTGCATACCGTGCGCACCAATTCGTAAGATGTTCACTAATTTGAAAAAGTTTGGTAAGTATTACATGGAATTATGTGACATAAGAAAATACGAGTTGATGAGACATGAGCATAAAACCCGATTGATGAATGAGTTCATTTGTGATTATATATTTCTACGCCTTGAGTGTATTATCCGTATGAATTGGTATTCCAAATGAGTTAATGAGAAAACTTCTAGTATGAAATAATCTGAGTTCGAAATGAAATATCATGAAAACGTACCTGAAATACATTGGTATGTCTTGTATATGCTATTTGAATTCATGAATGTGGAAAGTAAATGTATGTGGAAATAAGAGATGATGATATCTGTACATGGAATTTGTTGATGAATACGTACATCCAAATTTATATGATAGATTTTAGTGTACATTGAAATTGCGCTCAATAAGTGATTTGGCAATTTAAATCGTGATTGGCATGAAGAGTTAGTGAATTGCATATTTATGAATTGTTACACGTATTTGTCTGAAATACGAGGAAGTGATGGTAATTGATACATGTAAATTTGAGACTATGATATATATATAAAAACATGGAATATGTTTGATAATGTGTTCATTTATAACTACGGAATTATGTACCTCATGTGTGTTATTTGCATAAAGATGATATTTCAAAGACTTTAGTGAATAAAGCTTAAATACGAAATAGTATGAAATCGAGACAAGTTGTTATGAAAATGTATTTAAATTATCTATAAGTGTTTCGTGCTTCTCAGTAATGCCTCGTACTCTATTCCAGCGACAGATACGGGTAGTGGTTGTTACATTATTTGATAATTGAGGTTGCAAATAGATATGAAATGGAAAGTAATGTGATATTTGACTTGTGAGATATAATCTGGATTGATAATTGTGATATGGTAATACAAGGTTGGTTAACAACATATATATATGAATATCGATAGTATTGAATGATCAAACGTATCAGATATATGAGCCGGAAGGTGCATATGGAAATGTGGAACATCTATGGATTTGACGCAGAATTCGAGCAATAAAATGGAATAATAACTGTCATTATATTGACAACAAAATGAAATGAAATGATATAATCCTTAGATCGATTAATTGAAGCTTGCATACACTGATACATGTGTACTATTGAGACTTTTAATTGTATTTGTGAATTGAAATGTTGATGGGAATGTTGTGAATGGTATTGAGTTGTTGATTTCCATGCGATTGGTATTAAAATTATTTGAAATGTTAAATGTTCAGATTATTATATAAACTGGTTACGGAATGAACTCACCTTGTTGATATAGGGTTGCTGGATTTAGGTAAAATCATCAAGTTAAATAACTTGTTGTTTAAATTCATAAAATAAGGTAAGTTGTTATTTTGATAACTATGAACTTAGTAAGCATTTGTAATGCTTACTCCATCGATTTCCTTTTCCCTATAGATTGTCAACTAAAGAAATGTGTCAAATGAATCGTCGAGAAGCTCACACTATCTTTATAACACCCCTAACCAGTATTTGTCACCAAAATAGGGTTACAGAGCATTATTGAACTTATTACTTAAAAAAACATACATTTCACATACAATTTTCATTTCCAAATAAAAATCATTTGTAACATCCTAATATAGGGCCTAGTCGGAATAGTGGTTTCGAGACCATAGATCTGAGGCTAAGAAAATTATTTTATTTATTTTTTTGGTGTACTAGCATGATTATATAGATACGTGAAAATTTTGATGAATTAATTTTAGCGATTTTGAGTCCAATTTTGAAAAAGGACTAAATCGCATTAAGTGCAAAAGTCCAAATTAGATAGAAAAAGAGTGTTAATTTGTCATGGACTAATTTTTGGAGGCTTTTAAATGGAAATTAACCCCTTAATGGGAATTAGCTCCAACAAGAACCTATGCGATCTGTGCTCGAGAGGAGGTCTTTGCTCCTGATGTCATAACAGGTATATTTTCTCTTTATAATACTCGTGTTATTACTTTGATCGAATCGGGGTCGACCCATTCATATATCTGTATGAAATTGGCGTCTAGTATGAACTTGTTTATAGAACTCACTAAATTTGTAATTAGAGTGTTGAACCCTCTAGGCAAGTCTGTTCTGATAGATAAAGTTTGTAAGAATTGTCCCTTGACGATTTAAGGCCATTGTTTTCTGGCCCACCTTATGCTTTTTCCATTTGATGAGTTCGACGTGATTCTTGGCATGGACTGGTTAACCATTCATAATGTGGTTGTAAATTGTGGTAGCAAGTATGTTGAATTGACGTGTCCTAATGGTGAGACTCTCAGGGTTCACTCAAGTGAGTCGGACTCATCACTGGTTATGATTTCATCAATGACAGCCCAAAAGTATTTGAGGAAAGGGTATGAAGCCTACTTAGCAATTGTTTTGAATACCAAAGAATCTGAATTGAAGATGGAGTCGGTACCGGTGGTACGAGAATATCCGGATGTGTTTCCTAAGAGTTACCTGGGTTACCCCCTTTTAGAGAGGTAGAGTTTGGTATTGACCTAGCACCTGAAACAGCACCTATTTCTATTACCCCTTATAGAATGGCACCGACTGAATTGAAAGATTTAAAGGTACAGTTGCAAGAATTGACCGACAAAAGCTTTGCAAGGCCGAGTTTTTCGCCTTGGGGTGCTCCTGTTTTGTTTGTTAGAAAGAAAGATGGATCGATAAGGTTATGCATAGATTACAGATAACTCAACAAAGTGACCATTAAGAACAAGTACCCATTGCCAAGGATTGATGATTTTTTCGATCAGTTGAAAGGGGCCACTGTGTTTTCCAAAATAAACTTAAGGTCCGACTACTACCAATTGCGAGTTAAAGAGTCAGATATGCCCAAGACTGCCTTTAGGACAAGATATGGTCACTATGAATTCTTAGTCATGCCGTTTGGTCAATGAATACCCCAGCTGTATTCATGGATTTAATGAATAGGGTGTTTCGGTCGTACTTGGACAAGTTCGTTGTAGTGTTTATTGACGATATCCTGATTTATTCCAAGAATGAGTCAGAGCATACGGAACACTTGAAGACTGTATTACAAACTCTACGGGATAAGAAACTTTACGCTAAGTTCAGTAAGAGTGAGTTCTAGCTCCACGAGGTAGGTTTTTGGGTAACATCATTTCGGGTGATGGTATCCGAGTTGATCCAAACATGATCTCTGCTATCATCGATTGAAAACCACAGAAGAATGTAACCGAGGTTAGAAGCTTTTTAGGCTTAGCCGGTTACTATAGACGCTTTGTAAAAAGATTTTCCATGATTGCAACTCCATTGACGAGATTGCCACAAAAGGATGTTAGGTTCGAATGGTCCGAGGAATGTTAGCAGAGTTTTGAAAAATTAAAGATGCTGTTAAACGAGGCCCAGTTTTGGTATTAACCGAGTCAAGAAAAGAGTTTATGGTCTATAATGATACATCCCTAAATGAACTGAGTTGTGTACTTATGCAAGAGGGAAAAGTGATCACCTATGCTTCGAGGCAACTAAAATCGCACAATAAGAACAACCCGACACATGATTAAGAGCTTGCCGCAATCGTCTTAGCTTTGAAGAATTGGAGGCACTTTATGTATGGTGAGATGTGTCGTATATTCACTGACCACAAGAGTCTAAAGTATCTAATGACTCGGAAAGAATTGAACCTGAGGCAAAGGAGATGGTTAGAGCTGATTAAAGATTATGAACTAATCATTGATTACCATCCGGGAAAGGCGAATGTAGTCGCCGATGCCTTGAGTAGGAAGTCGCTATTTGCTTTGAGAGCCATGAACGCTCAGTTAACTATATCTAATGATGGTTCGATCCTAGCAAAGTTGAGGGCCAGACCGATTTTTCTTCATGAAATCTGTGAAGCTTAGAAAGGTGACGAGAAATTGCAAGCCAAGAGAACTCAGTGTGAGTTAGAGATTGAATCAGATTTTCATATTAGTACCGATGGTTGTATAATGTTCAAAGACAGAATTTGTGTACCCAAGAACAATGAGCTAATTCAGAAGATTCTGAGGGAGGCACATGGTGGTTGTTTGTCCATCCACCCGGGTAGTGTAAAAATGTACAACGACCTTAAGAAAATGTATTGGTGGTCGAGTATGAAAAGAAACATCTCAGAATTCATATCGAAATGCTTGATATGTCAACAGGTCAAGGCTGAACACCAAGTACCTTTGGGTTTGTTACAGGCTATGTTGGTTCCCAAATGGAAATGGGACAGGATTACCATGGACTTCGTGACCAGATTACCGTTGACCCCAAAGAAGAAACACGCTATTTGGGTTATAGTTGACAGGCTCACAAAGTCGGGACACTTTATCCCAGTGCGAACCGATTACTCTCTGGACAAGTTGGCTGACTTGTACATATCCGAGATCGTAAGGTTACATGGAGTACCGTTACCGATCATTTCGGATAGAGACCTAAGATTCACTTCAAGATTTTGGAAGAAGCTACAGGAAGCTTTGGGTACTAAATTGAATTTTAGTAAGGCATTCCACCCTCAAACGGATGGTCAATCTGAGCGGACGATTCAAACTCTTGAGGACATGTTACGATGTTGTGTCCTTGAATTTCAAGGTAGTTGGGAAAAATATTTATCATTAGTGGAACTCGCCTACAACAACAGCTTTCAGACAAGTTTACAGATGGCTCCGTATGAAGCATTGTATGGCCGAAAGTGTCGAACTCTATTGTATTGGATGGAACTTAAGGAAAACCAGATTCACAAGGTGGATTTAATCAAGGAAACGGAAGAAAAAGTTAAGGTGATCCGTGCCTGCTTGAAAGCGGTATCAGATAGACAAAAATCATATCCCGATTTGAAAAGAAAAGAAATTAAATTTCAAGTTGGGGATACAGTATTCTTGAAGGTATCTCCATGGAAAAAGGTATTGAGATTTGGCCGGAAAGGCAAATTGAGTCCACGGTTTATTGGACCTTATGAGATCACTAAAAGAGTTGGACCATTATTAGCATATCGTTTAACATTGCCACCCGAATTGGAAAAGATCCACAATGTATTCCATGTCTCCATGTTACGTGGATATCGATCAAACCCCTCTCTCGTGATTTCACCGACAGAAGTCGAGATTAGACCGGATATGACCTATAGTGAGGAACCGGTCAATATTTTCGCTCGGGAAGTCAAGTAGTTGAAGAACAAGGATATAGCTTTGGTGAAAGTGTTATGGTATAGGCATGGAGTGGAAGAAGCCACTTGGGATCCTGAAAAAGTCATGAGGAGACAATACCCGAATTTGTCTTTTGGTAAGACTTTCGAGGACGAAAGCCCCTAAAGGGGGGAAGAATTGTAACATCCTAATATAGGGCCTAGACGGAACAGTGGTTTTGAGACCACGGATTCGAGGCTAATAAAATTATTTTATTTATTTTTTTGGTGTACTAGCATGATTATATAGATACATGAAAATTTTGATGAATTAATTTTAGCGATTTTAAGTCCAATTGTGAAAAGGACTAAATCGCATTAAGTGCAAAAGTCCAAATTACATAGAAAAAGAGTGTTAATTTGTCATGGACTAATTTTTGGAGGCTTTTAAAGGGAAATTAACCCCTTAAAAACAAGGGTGGCCGACCATAGTAATATAGGAGACAAAAATTTTGGTTTAGGTGAGTTAGGTGGACCTATTTGACTTGAAATATTATAATAAAGAAAAGATGATATCATACTTCATCTTCTCCATTGTTCCACCGAAAATTTCAAAAAAGAGAAGGGTTTTTGAAGCTTTAAATTTCAGCAACTCATTACTCACACAAGTAAGTGATTTCCTTGATAATTTTTGTACTTTTAAAACCCCTTTGCATGAGCTCTCTTTTGAAGGGACTATGTTACAAAATGGTAAATGTTCTAGGAAATTTCCATGAAAGGGTTCATGAGGTTTGCTGAGTTTTGGTGGAAGAATATGAGTTTTAGTTGTTAGACAAACAACTTTAAAGAAAGGTGTTAGCATGAAAACACCTAATTGAACCATTTTGCAAAGTTTGTGAAATGGCTAAGAAATGTATGATATAGATGGAATTGTAAGATGCCATACGCATAAATATTATTAGGCTAGGCTTGAATGATTAGAAAATGTGATGAAAATCAAATTACGAGCCCGAGAGAAAAATCGTAATTTTAGCAAGGTTCGGGGCAACTTGGTCATTTTGCCCTAGGATGAGATAGGGATTGCAAAGGAATTAAATAATGTATTGATATAGTTATTTTGCTGATTTAGACCCTGATAAACCAAATCCAGAAGTTGACCGAGGGAAACGGAAGGCTTCGAAGTGATCAAAGCCCAAATCCAAAACGATCACCAGGTAAGTTCGAATAACTCAAAGTAGACTCTAATGTACTTAAAATGTATATTCTTGATTGTGTAAATGTGGTAATTGCCTATTGCATAATAATTTATGAGATGTGATAAAGCAAGTAAAATGCATATAAGAATATCCCGGTTGAATGAATAGGGTTATTCGATGGAACATCTCGAAAATAAATTGACGGTGAAAAGGATCTAGCCTGGACAGGTGATCCTAAAGTGATCTAGGCTCCCGAAGAATATGTGTGCCTTAAGGATTTAGCCCAGACGGGTAATCCAAAGTAGGATCTGAATTTAGCCTGGACTGGTAATTCAAATCCGAACTCATTAGAGTATATGTCATTGTAAGGGGATTTAGCCTAGACTGGTAATCCCGACATTTACTCAATGACTTTTTATTACGGGGAATTTAGACTGATTTGGCAATTCCACCGTAAGATACAAGGTTCGCGGGAGTATGTACTCGAAATGATCACTTGTATGAATTGACGGGAAATGAGATATCCATCAGAGAATCGAGAAATTCAATGGGACTAACATCAGATGTAAATTGGGAATAATGATGTGATGAGCTCATCTAGATATACTATTATCTTGTCATTCCATGAGACTAACTTAGTGGTTGAGTGCATGTGATAGGAAATCTATTCTATGCTTGTTTGGATGGAGTATTTATTATGGTTACATGTTAAATAATCGGTAAGTTTACTTTCCCGTTATCCAGACTTACTAAGCATGTTAATGCTTACCCTCTTTTTATTTTCCTCTATTTTACAGTACTCGTGGACTCTTGAAGATTGGAAGACGGTTGGAGCGTTGGTCATACTATCGATCTAATCCTGTTTTGGGTATATGTGAAAGCTTTTATTTTTTTATAATGGCATGTGTAGGGCTAGACTAGAATGTTTGATTTAATGAGAAATTGGTTATGTATTTTGACAAAGTCAAAAGCCTTTCATTTTGTATCAAGCCTAGAATAGTGGTTGTTACTCATTTTGGTAAATGCATATAATGTTCTTTCTACGGATGAGTTGGCGTTCATTGTGGTGATATTAGTATTTTGAAATGATCTTGTGTAGGTTGAGTAAAATATGTGACAAAATGGCTTGGAAATGGCCTATTTTGTCCTCATGGGCAAGACACACGGGCGTGTATCTAGGACACACGGCTCACTCTCATGGGTGTGTGTTACGGCCGTGCGTCCCCTGCACTTAAAATTTTAAGTCATTGTTGTACACTGGCAGGTCACACGGGCGTGTGCCATGGTCGTGTATTAAAGTCAGTATTGTACACGGACAGGCCACACGGGCATGCGTCATAGCCGTGCTTTTAAGTCAGTGTTGCACACGGGCTAAGGGCATGGGCATGTCCCAAGCTACACGGGCGTGCGTGACAACATGGTCCATACCCACACGGGCGTGTGGAGCCTTAAAGCATGAATTTTTTCAAGTTTTTCTTAAGTCCTCGGTTTGACCCTGAACCAATTTGAATGTATGTTTTGGACCTCTTAAGCACAATTAAGGGACAGGTTGCTTATAGAACGAAAGGTTTTAAATTGATCAAAATTTTATGGCCCGTTTTCTTAAAATTGATTGAGTTTAAGTTTGGTAACACCTCAAACCCTGTTCCAGCGCTGGATACAGGTGAAGGGTGTTACATCATTCACATTCAATCATATTGTCCCTAATACGAGCCCTTGAGGCCCAAGTCATGCATTAGAAGTGGTTCGGGACTAAACCGATAACTTAAGAAATTTTTGGAAAACTCAAGGGACACGCGCCTGTGTGGCCCAACTGTGTGTCTCATACGGCTAAACACACGCCTGTGTCTGTAACACCCCTAACCCGTGTCCGTCGCCGAATGGGTTACAAGGCATTTTCAAACAAATTTCATCATTTAATAATGAACATCATTTCAATATCACAGTTAAACATAAAGTTTATAACATTTCTATAATATACAATTTATAGACAATATTAAATCCTATCAAATACAAAGCATTCATTAAAGCCAAGGATTTCTTACATACATATATAAAATAAATAACGATATATAAATACCAATCACCGATCATTATCTAATTTCATTTGGCATCTAATCATTAGCAATTATACCTTTCATAAGTCATTTGTAAAATTCATAAAGATGCCAAATTTCAAACATCTAATATACACATGATTTAATAATCAAAGTACCATAAACAAAGTCAATTTTTATCTTGTATGAACTCATCTAATTTAATCAAACATAAATAAATGTCTATTTATTCATTTTATCAACCAAAGCCGAATTTAATTATACTTATTAAAGATCCATTAGCAACTTTCTCATTCATAAAACGTGCATAAAATCTCACATATAACTAAACCCATAAGCCAACCAAAATTCATATCTCATATCAAAAATCTTCCAAGTACACAAATAAATTTTTGTTTTTTTTTTCTAGAACCAATTATCAACTAATCAATATCAAATGCCCAATTTATACTAAAGTCAACGGCATACATCTTTAATAATTTCATATCAACAATCCATTCTTATGCATGATATATCCATAATCTAACCATACCAATAGATCATGAATTCATTCGCATATACAAAGAATACTAAATTAATTCCATCACATATTTATATATATATATATATTATAACATTACTTAATTATGAAATCAACCATAATTTACTTAAGTTTAAACATCATATTTAGCCATTTTCGCATGGCTTCCATAAGTACAACTCAAATCCAACCAACAAAAACACTAGACTATACATTCCATAAATTCAAATTAAACATTCATTAATACCGAAACAGACGATAGTGTGGTGAACTTCACGGACGATCCCCAAGCACGTAACGATCTTTAAAATCTATAAAATAAAAACAAGTAAACACACACCCAAAGTAAGCTATCTTAACTTCGTAAGTTGTAAGCAATTTAAACAATTTAAAAGACATTGATAGTCCAATTAAATAACCGAGTCATACTTATATAATCACATATTCATCCAAACTTATCAGTCCATAAATCTATTAATCATTCACATATAATTTCCAACATTTTTGAATTTACATATACTCTTTCACATAACTACTCACCACTTCCAATCTCACATTTTCATAATTAGCCGAATGTTCATATGCAGTTAAAATAAATAATCAAACATTATAACATGCATATAATATATCAATTCATTCCTTTTAACTCCTTCATCATTCATTTTACTGTTCTTTGATACATTTCACATTTGCTACAACCAATCCAAATTCAATAATATCAACCACATAGGTTTGATACATACCTGCATATTATGAATTTAAATATTCCACTTACTACTTTTACATTTGATAATAAACTCGTTCGTCCACTTTCGATCACTTGTTTTATTCACACACTTAGTGCTATTATTTAACTCGCAATGCAATGAGATCGCACACTTAGTGCTCGATAGTTTTACTTTGCACACTTAGTGCTCAATAATTTTACTTCGCACACTTAGTGCTCGTTAATTTTTCTTCGCACACTTAGTGCTCGATAATTCACATATATATATATATATATATATCCATTCATGCCTATTCAAAACATTCACTTTTAGCATAATTAACATTTTGCACTTTCCAAATCAGCATGTATATATGTATATATATATAAATTGCATTTATATAAGTCAACAACAATTATTTGCTTAGTAACTTACCTCAAATATCGACGGACTATATTTTTTGACTATTATACTATTTTCGCCTTTCCTCGATCCAAACCCGATCCTCTTTGCTCTTGATCAATTAAAAATTCAAATTGAACTCATTCAAAAAAATTTTATTAAATTAACTCCCAAACTCATAATCAAGCAAATTACCAATTATCCCTTCACATTGTACAATTTTTACATTTTAATCCAATATAACAAAAACATGAAACATCAAAAATTCCAACCTAACTTACTTAGGCTGAATATTCCTTAAGTTTAAATCCTTCCTTTTAATCTATTTCGAAATTTAGCTCCTCAATTTATCAACTAAGCAAATAAGCCCTATTTAATTAATTTCATGCAAACTTCTAGTATTAAACTCAATAATATAACACATCTCTTCTATTATGCAACTTCAAACTAATTTAATTTAATTTAATTTAATTTTTTTTATCTCAAACCTTTATCCATGGTCGAATACCATTTCCTTACCAATTCCAAAAATTAAACTATGGGTTAACTAAGCAACTTATCAATCATCCGAAATGTGAAAAAATTTCTAAAAATTAAACTCAAACATACCTTTAAATTAAACTAGACTAGGGCCGAATGCAAGGAATCTATTTCTTTCTTTTGCTTGGCTTTCTACGGTTTTTCCAAAGATGAAAACTCCACCACTTCCTATTTTACTAAGTTAATGTAATAATATAATTATTAAGTTACCAAAATAGCCATTATAAAATTATGCTATTTCCACTATCTAATGACCGATTATGTCCATGCATGATTCTTGGTTTAATAGCATTTTAACTCCTCAAAATAAAAGACCATTAACAATTCGGCATTCACACATAATTCATCAAATTTTTACCTATTGTGCATTTACACCCTTTCTTTATAATTCGGCATCTAAACAGAAAAATTAAGATACGAAACTTTCATGGATATCAATTAACACATAACTAATACTGAAATTTAATTTAAAACATTTTTTCGATTCAGATTCGTGGTCTCGAAACCACCATTCCGATTAGGGTTAAAATCGGGCTGTTACAATTCTCCCCCCTTAAGGATTTTCGTCCCTGAAAATCTTACCAATGAATAGGTTTGGGTAACGTTCTCTCATCGAATTTTCAAGTTCCCAAGTTGCTTCCTCGACCCTATGCTTATTCCAAACACTTTCTCTAACGAAATTTTTTTATTTCTCAACTCTTTCTCTTCGCGAGCCAAAATACGAATCGGTTCTTCCTCATAAGTTAAATCGGACTGAATCTCAATCTCGGAAGGGCTAATCACATAAGAAGAATCGGATCTATGCCGGCGAAGCATCGAAACATGGAAAACATTGTGAATCTTTTCCAACTCAGGTGGTAACAACAATCAGTAAGCAACTGGTCCAATACGCTCAATAATCTCGTACGGTCCAATAAATCTCGGACTCAACTTGCCCTTGCGACCAAATCTAAGAATTTTCTTCCATGGTGAGACTTTCAAAAATACCCGGTCACCAATCTGAAACTCTATATCTTTACGTTTCAAATCCGCATAAGATTTCTGACGATCGAACGCTGCTTTCAAATTTTGACGGATCACTTTTACTTTCTGTTCAGTTTCTTTAATCAAATCAACCCCGTGTATCTTGTTTTCACTTAGCTCGGTCCAATACAAAGGTGTACCACATTTACGACCATACAAAGCTTCGTAAGGTGTTGATACTTGACTGAAAACTATTGTTGTATGCAAATTCGATCAAGGACAAGTATCTTTCCCACGTACCCTCAAACTCGAGAACATAACATCTCAACATATCCTCGAGTATTTGGATGATTCGTTCAGATTGGCCATCCGTTTGGGGGTGAAAGGCAGTACTAAAATGTAGTTTAGTACCTATAGCATCTTGCAGTTTCTTCCAAAACCGTGATGTAAACCTCGGATCTCTATCCGAAACTATAGAAATAGGTACTCCGTGTAATCGCACAATCTGTGATATGTACAATTCGGCTAGCTTATCGAGTGAGTAATCTGAACGGACAGGAATGAAGTGGGCCGATATCGTCAATCTATCAACAATCACCCAAATTGCATCCTTCTTGCTTGGTGTCAACGGTAAACCTGATACAAAGTCCATTGTGACTCGGTCCCATTTCCATTCAGGTATCATAATCGGCTGAAGTAATCCAGAAGGCACTTGATGCTCAGCTTTCACTTGTTGACATACTAAGCATTTTGAAACAAAGTCAGAAATGTCTCGTTTCATACCATGCCACCAGTAATGTTGTTTCAAGTCATTAAACATTTTTGTGCTACCCGAGTGAACAGACATCCGACCGTTATGAGCTTCGTTTAAAATCATCTGTATAAGCTCTAAATTTCTCGGAACACAAAGTCGGTTATTGAATCTTAAACAACCATCCGCATCAATTAGAAACTCTGAGTTAGCCTTTGAGTCACATTGAGCCCGTTTTGCAACTAAATCATCATCAACTTTCTGAGCTTCTCGAATTTGCTGCACAAGTAACGGTTTTGTCTTAAATTCAGCTACTAACGCACCATCTATAGTCATAGCCAAATGCGCATTCATAGCACGCAAAGCAAACAGTGATTTTTGACTCAACGCATCAGCAACAACATTAGCCTTCCCGAGATGATAATCAATCACAAGCTCGTAATCTTTAAGTAATTCTAGCCACCGACACTGCCTCAAATTAAGATCCTTTTGAGACATCAAGTATTTGAGACTTTTGTGATCGGTATATATGTGACATTTTTCACCGAACAAATAATGGCGCCAAATCTTCAAAGCGAATACGATAGCAGCTAATTCAAGATCATACGTCGGATAGTTTTTTTCATGAGGCTTCAATTGTCTCGAGGCATAAGCTACAACTTTGCCTTCTTGCATTAAGACACAACCCAAACCATTCAAAGACGCATCACTGAAAATCAGAAATTCTTTACCCAGTCAGAAGTACTTTTAACTGGTTAAAACTTTTCTGACATTTTTCTTACCATTCAAACTTGACGTCTTTCTAAAGTAACTTTGTCATTGGCGTTGCTATCATCGAAAAGCCTTTCACAAACCGTCTATAATAACCCGCAAGTCCCAAAAAGCTCCGAACTTCTGAAACATTCCTCGGAGGCTTCCAATTAAGTATAGCCGAAATTTTGCTCGGGTCAACCCGAATACTTGATGCTGAAACAACACATCCCATGAAGCTGACTTCGCGCAACCAAAATTCACATTTACTGAACTTTGCATACAACTGCTTATCACGCAAAATCTGCAATACAAGTCTCAAGTGCTCTGCATGCTCAGTCTTGTTACGGGAGTAGATCAGTATGTCATCTATAAACACAACCACGAACCGATCTAGGTACTGTCTGAAAACTCGATTCATTAAATCCATAAAAACCGCAGGAGCATTAGTAAGCCCAAACGGCATCACTAAAAATTCATAATGTCTGTATCTCATCCGAAAAGCAGTCTTAGGCACATCCAAGTCTTTAACTCGCAACTGATAATAACCCGATCTCAAATCTATCTTCGAAAACACTGAAGCTCCTTTTAGCTGATCGAACAAATCATCAATACTTGGCAACGGATATTTATTCTTTATAGTTACTTTGTTGAGATGTCTATAGTCTATGCACATTCTCATAGTTCCGTCTTTCTTTTTCAAAAATAACACTGGTGCACCCCAGGGAGAGAAAGTCGGTCGGGCAAAACCCCTATCTGTCAACTCTTGCAACTGTGATTTCAATTCCTTTAATTCGGTTGGTGCCATTCGGCACGGAGCTATTGAAATCGGAGTCGTCCCAGGTACTAATTCAATACCAAATTCTACTTCCCGAACAGATGGTAAACCCGGAAATTCCTTAGGGAACACATCTGGATACTCACATACAACTGGCACAGTTTCAAGTTTCTTTTTAGTTACTTTACAATCCAGCACATACACAAGATAAGCTTCACAACCCTTCTGCACATACTTCTGAGCCAACATCGAATTACTACCGGTAATTCGTTTAAATCAGTAGACTCAATTTGAATAATCTCATTATTCTGACATCGCAGATTAATGGTTTTTTGTTTACAATTTACTACAGCATCATGAACAGTTAACCAATCCATACCGAGGATAATATCAAACTCGTCGAACGGTAATAACATCAAATCAGCTGGGAAACATGAACCTCGAATCATTAGAGGGCAATTTTTGCACACTTTATCAACTAACACACGCTGACCCAGGGGGTTAGATACCCGAATCACAAACTCAGTAGACTCAACAGGCAAAGCCTTACTAGATACTAACGTTTCACACACATAGGAATGAGTTGACCCGGGATCAATCAAAGCAATTACACTAATATCATAGAGAGTGAATATACCGGTAATAACGTCAGGGGATAAAGCCTCCTCTCTAGCGCGAATGGCATATGCTCTAGCGGGTGCACGAGCCTCGGATCGAACTTCTGTATTCAAAGCCCCTCTCTGAGTACCACTCCTACCTCCTGTGTTCCTAGGCAATCTACCCCTAGTTGCAGTGCCACTCGGTCTTGCGATCTGAACATTATCTTTCTCGACTGGTTTTGGACAATCTCGAATGAAATGATCTCGTGCACCATATCTATAACAAGCTCTATTGTTATATTCGCCCCAACACTCACCCACATGTCGTCTTCCGCATTGTTGACACTCAAGTTTATTCAATCGAGTATTTCTAACACTGGCAATCGAGGTATTTGGTGAACTCACTGGTGGTCGATCACGTATAGAAAGCCCTGCAGTAGTCTTAGATCGGTTTCTATCATCTCTAAACTTCTTTGGTACCGACTGAGAAGTTTTACCCGCAGATCTCTTACGAAAATCTCTAGCTTCGAACTCAGGTTTTCTTTTCTCTTTTCCAAGTTCTTCGGCTTTGCAAGCTTGCTCAACGAGTACCATGAATTCTTTTATTTCAAGAATACCAACGAACAATTTTATATCTTCCCTCAATCCTTCTTCGAACCTTTTACACATAGCCGCTTCGGTCGAAACACACTCCCCGGCATAATGGCTGAGTCTCACAAATTTCCGCTCATACTCAGTAACAGTCATACGGCCCTGTTTAAGCTCAAGAAACTCTTTACGTTTCTGATCAATAAATCTCTGGCTGATATATTTCTTGCGAAACTCAGTCTGAAAGAAATCCTAGGTGACCTACTCTTTCGGCACAACCGAAACCAGAGTGTTCCACCAATAGTAAGCAGAATCACGTAACAAAGACATGGCACATTTCAAACATTCATCGGGAGAACATGATAGTTCTTCAAATACTCGAATAGTATTATCGAGCCAACATTCAGCTTTCTCAGCATCATCATCATCTGTAGCCCGAAATTCTTGGGCCCCGTATTTTCTTATTTTATCAACCGGGGGTCTACTTAATCTCACAGGATCAGCAGTCGGTGGTACCACAGGCACCGGAGGTGCGTTATTCAGGATCGAGCGTTGATGAATAGCCGGATTTGTCCGAATATAATAATTAAACCAGTCACTCATCATATTACAGAAGGCTTGTTTATCCCCCTCGTCTTGGTTACTCGCAGCTAGCCGAGATTCAACCGGCGTGGCCCCTTGACGGGAGCAGGCGCCACACTCTCAACATCATCGGCTACTGCTCGCTCGGGATCTTGATCCATTTACTATACGAAAAACATGTTTTAAGCATCAGAAGACATCACACTATCTTTTAATAATTTATGGCATGTATAGCTAGACTCACACGCGCCATGTTAGTCTGAGAATCGGCTAAACCGTAGCTCTGATACCAATCAAATTATAACACCCCTAACCCGTGTCCGTCGCCTAACGGGTTACAAGGCATTTTCATACAAATTTCATCATTTAATAATGAACATGTGACAGCCCTAAATTGACCCTAGTCGGAAAGTGGTCTCGGGACCACTAAACCGAGTCATAAAAATAATTTGCCGTCATAGTTGATGCTCATTATATGTACATATGCATGTGTGAAAAATTCATGTTTGAATTTTGTTAATTGTAAGTGAATTTTATCAAATAGGACTTATGTGAGAAAATTTAGAAATGTGCTAGGCAAATGTAAAGTGGCCTATTAATGCATGATGTGAAAATGATAGGCTTGCATGTCAAATTCCCTAGATTAAAGCCTAGTGGCGGCCATGACAAAGGGGATGGGCAAAACATGTCATAAAACATGTTGTGTAAGTGGTTTATGTTGGAATAAATAAAATAAGGTGTATGGGTAATAAAGAAATGAAAAAAAGGAAAGAAGGTGTGAACCCCCCATTGCCGTGAGTTGAAGAAAAGAGAAAAATTTGTTCATCCTTTTCATTTTCTTTTGGCTGAAAATTCTAAGGAAGAAGGAAGGAATTCTTGCTCCATGTTTGGTTTAGAAGAGGATTAGGAGGAGGTTCGCCATACTTGTATCAAGATTAAGGTATGTTTGATGTTGTGCCATGAGATTCATGCATGTTTTTAGTTGCTAGCTTGATGTTCTTATTAGCCCATGGTTCAAATCTTTGCTATGTCATGGGGATGGTATTCGGCCAAGGTGGATTTTGTGTTGATGTCATTGCATGCTAAATGTGAAGCTTGTTAATGATGCATGTGATGGTGGATTGATAACTCTTGAATCTCCTTTTTAGCATCCTTGAGTGAGACATTAAGTTCCTTGTTCAACCATGACCAAAAATTGTAATGGTAAGGTGTTGTGATGCATTCGGCCATGGTAGGATATAGAAGAGAAATAAGGTTGTTGTTAGATGAAGTAGAGTCTAACAAATGAGCTCGTATGTGCATTGGTTGCTAGATGGAGAAGAATCGGCTAGCAAGTTGTGTGCTAAGGCCGAATGTAATTTGGCATATTATGGGTAATGCATGTGTTGAATTAGTGTAAAGGGAGAGGATGCTTTAATAGTGTATATATGTGTATTAGCCAAGTTTTGAACTTGAAACAAATGGTGTTTAGTCAACACAAGTGACCATACTTGTAGAATGTATTAAGTGTTGCAATCGGCCTTAGCATAGATGTGTATGTTCGGCCATTGGTAGCCTATTGATGGCTTTAGCTTGACTTACAAAATTCGCTAAGGGAAATATTAGCTAGTATGTTGAATTCGATTCGTGATTTCGTACATATGTGACTCTAATGTCTAATGTATATATATGGGCTAAGTACCTTGAGCTTCTCTTTTGATGTTCGAATGAATTGTATTAAATTGTTGATGTGATTAAAAATGCGTATGATCATTGTGTATTTGAGCTAAAGGGTGGCCATATGACCTATCAAACTCCTTGTCATATTCGCCATAAGCTAGCAAAATGAGACTTTGATAAGTTAAATTTGTTTGAGTTAACTCAAGAGCTTAGGGACCACAGTTGGATAAGGGAAAGGAAAAAGTGATCGAATAGCCGTTGAAGCCGTTCGACAACATCCGAGGTAAGTTTTGAGTAATGGAACTTAAATTATGATTCGATTAGATTATGTCTTAAGTAAATCAAAATCATGCCCTTTGTATGTGGCTATTGAGCGAAATTGTAAATATGATAAGTGTCTTGTGTTGAGCTTTGGTAATGAAAATGAAATATGGATGTGTCATGATTTATTGATATATGTGTGCATGGTTCTTGAATGATGTCCGGGCTAAGTCCCAAGGCTTTGTGCTAAGTTACTAAATCGGACTAAGATCCAAGGCAATTGTGCGAGTTACTAAATCCGGACTAAGATCCGAAGGCATTTGTGCGAGTTACTAAATTCGGACTAAGATCCGAAGGCATTTGTGCGAGTTACTAAATCCGGGATAAGTCCCGAAGGCATTTGTGCTAGCTACTATAATCGGGCTATGTCCCGAAGGTATTTGAACGAGTAGCTATATCCAGTTAAACTCCGAAGGTACGTGATTCGGGAATGAATGAACTTGCTGTAAAAATTTCAGTTAATACGCTTGTGAAACCCCGACAATGAGGTATGTTTCGTATGTGCGTTGAATTAGTTGAGCCCTTACAAATAAGTATTCGCTCAGTTGATAAATGAGCTACCGGCCTTTGGCTAAGTTGATCCTTTGTGTATGAACATAAGGGTTGGTAATGTGAAGTAAGTATGATATTGAGAAATTGTGCATATGAAATTATCCGTTTAGCTATACGAATGCTATGTTTTTGTTGTGTTGAATCCTTGCTCAAAACTTACTAAGCATAAATTGCTTACTCCGTTTCTTTGTTTCTCTGTTTTATAGATTTTGGCTCGTCAGCTATCGGACTCGGGATATTTGGAAGTCGAAGTCTCCCACACTATCAAATCCCCCCTTTTGGTACAATTTTGGTTGAACTTTGAAATGGCATGTATAGGACTACCCTTTTTGTTGTTGGTCATGTACCCATGGATTTTGTGTAAATTTGGATAGCCATGCGAAAATGGCTTATTTACGTTTTTAGCATAGTACTATAATCGTTTTGTATGTTGATCACTAAGAGGTATGGAAATGTATAGAAACGATTAGCCATTGGAATGGTTAATCATGATTATACTTTGTGCTATGTATGCAAAAAGGGCTAATTGAATCATGGAAACTATGAAATAGGTAAAGTCTACCTTAAAGGTAGATGCTGACAGCAGCAGCGATGTGGATGTGAAAAATCACTAAAAATAGTAGAGATGGAATTAAATAGTGAATAAATTATTTAAATGAACCTTGATGAATCTACCTTCATATGGAAGAAACGAAACGGTCATATGAGTTGTATGTTAAGAGATATTTTGGTTTTCGTGAAATAGGGCCAGAACGGTTTCTGGATTCCCTATTCCGACTTTGTAAATTCATTATAAATTAACCAGAGATAATTAGGAGTCATGCCATATATGTATAGATTCCTCTCTGAGTCTAGTTTCTATAGCAACAAACGGCATCAGTATTGAATCCCTGTACAGGGAGATATCCAAGTTGTAATGCACGAAGGTCAGTGTAGTTGATCCCTATAACAGGGGAGACTTTAACTAATAAACTGTACTAATTGGCCTGACCAAAAATTCTAGAAAAGAATATGTAGATGGAAATATGAGTCTAGTTTCAGGGAAAAATTATGAAACTGATTTTTGAGCTTTGAAACTCAAGATATGATTTTTAAGGCGAAAGTGACGCAGTAACCAGCTTGCCTGGAATTTTTTTTTTTAAATGGACTGTGAAAATAATTAAGTTAAGTCCGTACGCACCTTGTGTTCGACTCCGGTAACGGACTCGGGTACGGGGCGTTACAATTTTATTGGTATCAGAGCTACAGTTTAGTCGATTCTAGGACTACCGTAATGCGTTGGGTTTAGCTATACATGTCATTTTATGAGATTATTTGATAGTGTGGTGATTTCTGACATTTGCAAATATGTTTATTTATAGTAATGGATCCCGATCCCGACCGAGCGGTAGCTGATGATCTTGAGAGTGTAGCGCCTGCTCCCGCACAAGGGACAGCGCCGACGGACTCTCAACCTATTGCTAGCAATCCGAATGATGAGGCTAGGCAAGCTTTTTATAGCGTGATGAATGATTGGTTCAACCAGTACATTCGAACTAATACGGTTGTTCCACAACCTCCATTCCCGACAAATACCACCCCCACACCTACAATACCTCCGGTAACTGACCAAATAAAGTCAAATAAGCCCCCAGTTGACAGAATCTGAAAACACGGGGCCACTGAATTTAAAGCTACGGACAACGATGATGCCGAGCAAGCGGAATTTTGGTTGGACAACACTATCCGGGTACTCGATGAGCTATCTTGCACACCCGATGAGTGCCTAAAGTGTACTATCTCCTTGCTACGTGATTCTGCCTACTATTGGTGGAATACGTTGACTTCTGTTGTGCCCAGAGAGCAAGTAACTTGGGAGTTTTTCCGAACCGAGTTTCGAAAAAAGTATATCAGTCAGAGATTCATTGACCAAAAACGGAAGGAATTTCTTGAACTCAAACAAGGTTCCATGTCGGTTACCGACTATGAACGAAAATTTGTGAGGCTTAGCCGGTATGCGCGAGAATGCATTTTTTTAGAAGCTGTGATGTGTAAACGTTTCGAGAATGGACTAAATGATGATATGAAGCTGTATGTTGGTATCTTGGAAATCCGAGAATTTGTGGTACTTGTTGAGCGAGCTTGTAAAGCCGAGGAGCTAAGTATGGAGAAAAGAAAAGCTGATATGGGAGCAAAGGAGTTTCGTAAGAGGTCTTTGGGGAAGCCCTTCCCACAGTCATCGAAGAAATTTAGAGCTGACTTAGGCCGGTCTAGGGACACTTCGGGTTTCTCTAGACGAGATCGCGATCGACCCCCTGTGAGCACACGAGTCACTTCGATCGCCAGTGTTGGAAATGATCGTCGAGATAGAACGGAGTGCCAGTATTGTGGCAAATGGCATTCTGGAAGTTGTAGATTCCATGACCGCTCCTGTTACAAGTGCGGATCAGTTGACCACTTCATTAAAGATTGCCCGAGGTTGCCTGAACAGAATGTAAATCAGAGTGGGAAACCGGGTGCTACCACTGCTCGAGGTAGACCATCTAGGAATACAGGCAATGCTAGTGGCGGTCAGAGAGATCTAGAGATGCTACGACCAGATCCGAGGCTCGCGCTCCTGCTAGGGCTTATGCTATACGCGCACGCGAGGATGCTTCCTCGCCAGATGTTATTACCGGTACTTTCACTCTCTTTGATACTAATGTGATTGCTTTGATTGACCCTGGTTCTACTCATTCTTATATATGCGAAACCTTAGCATCCAAAGAAGACTTTACCTATTGAGTCTCTCGAGTTCGAATTCGGTGTCAAATCCCTTGGGTCGTTACGTGCTTGTTGACAAAGTGTGTAAGAAATGCCCCCTAGTAATTTGAGGTTCCTGTTTTCCGGCGGACTTGATGCTTTTGCCGTTTGATGAATTTCATGTTATTCTTGGTTTGGATTGGTTGACCGTGCATGATGCAGTTGTGAATTGCAAAAGCAAGACTATGGATTTGAGGTGCGCAAATAACGAGATAATCCGAGTTGAGTCTACGGACTTAAAGGGGTTGCCAGCTGTAATATCAGCAATGTTGGCCCAGAAATATGTAAGAAAGGGGTGCGAAGCATACCTTGCGTATGTACTTGATGACAAGGAATTGGAAAAGAAACCCGAATCCGTGCCGGTGGTTTGTGAATACCCGGATGTTTTTCTCAAAGAATTACCGGGTTTACCACCTGTTCGGGAAGTAGAGTTTGGTATTGAGCTTGTACCGGGGACTACGCCAATTTTGATAGCTCCGTATCGTATGGCACCAACCGAGTTAAAGGAGTTGAAAGCTCAGTTGCAAGAGTTGACGGATAGAGGTTTCGCTCGACCAAGTTTCTCACCTTGGGGTGCACCAGTATTGTTTGTGAAAAAGAAGGACGGAACCATGAGGTTGTGCATTGACTATCGTCAGCTGAATAAAGTGACGATAAAGAATAAATATCCGTTACCGCGTATTGATGATTTGTTTGATCAACTAAAGGGAGCCTCAGTGTTTTCAAAGATAGATTTGAGATTGGGTTATTATCAGTTGCGGATTCGAGATTCGGATGTACCCAAAACTGCTTTCAGAACGAGGTACGGTCACTACGAGTTCTTAGTGATGCCGTTTGGGCTCACTAATGCCCCTGCGGTATTTATGAATTTGATGAATCGGATCTTCGCGATATTTGGACCAGTTCGTAGTTGTGTTCATTGATGACATCTTGGTCTATTCAAGAGATGAGACCGAACATGTTGAACACCGAGATTAGTGTTGCAAATTTTACGGGATAAGCGTTATATGCTAAGTTCAAGAAGTGTGAGTTCGGTTAAGAGAGGTTAGCTTCTTGGGTCACGTGGTATCGGCATTGGGTATTCGAGTTGACCGAGCAAAATTTCAGCCATACTTAACTGAAGCCTCCGAGAAATATTACGAGGTTCTGAGCTTTTGGGACTTGCTTACACTACCGACGGTTTGTAAAGGTTTCTCGATGATAGCTACACCCATGACGGCTACTTCAAAAGATGTTAAGTTCGAATGGACGGAAAAATGTCGAAAAGTTTTGATCAACTAAAAACTTATTTGACTGAAGCTCAATTTTAGTGCAAATTTAATCGGGCAAAGAGTTTGTCATCTATAGTGACGCCTCCCTACTTGGGTTAGGTTGCATATTGATGCAAGAAGGTCGAGTTGTGGCCTATGCGTCGAGACAATTAAAGCCACATGAGAAAAATTATCCGACCCATGATCTCGAATTAGCTGCCATCGTATTCGCCTTGAAAATATGGCGACATTACTTATTTGGTGAAAAGTGCCATGTATTTTCGGATCATAAAAGTCTCAAATATTTGATGACTCAAAGAGACTTGAATCTACGACAAAGGCGTTGGCTTGAGTTGTTGAAAGATTATGAGCTGGTCATTGATTATCACCCGGGAAAGGCTAATGTGGTTGCGGACGCCTTAAGCCGGAAGTCACTGTTTGCTTTACGAGCGATGAATGTACACTTGTCTGTTCTACCCGACCATGTGTTAATAGCTTAATTAAAGGCCAAACCATTATTGATTCATCAAATTCATGAAGCTCAGAAAGTCGACGATGAGTTGGTTGCAAAACGGGCTGAATGTGTTCCGAATAAGGAATCGAAGTTTCAAATTGATGATGACGATTGTTTGAGGTACAGAAATCGGTTGTGTGTTCCAAGAAACTCAGAACTCATTTCGATGATTCTGAATGAAGCTCATTGTAGCCGAATGTCAATTCACCCGGGGAGTACGAAAATGTACAACGATCTGAGACGCCAGTTTTGGTGGCATGGTATGAAACGAGACATTTCCGATTTTGTTTCGAAGTGTTTAATATGTCAGCAAGTGAAGGCGGAACATCAAGTGCCTACGGGTTTACTCCAACCGATCATGATACCTGAATGGAAATGGGATCGAGTAACGATGGATTTTGTATCTGGGTTGCCAGTGTCGGTAAGTAAGAAAGATGCGATTTGGGTCGTTGTTGATAGATTAACTAAGTCGGCTCACTTTATCCCCGTACGCACGGATTTTTCAATGGATAAATTAGCTGAATTGTATGTTTCTCAGATTGTGAGATTACACGGGGTACCTATTTCTATCGTGTCGGATAGAGATCCGAGATTCACCTCACGATTTTGGAAGAAATTGCAACAAGCCTTGGGTACCAAGCTGCATTTTAGCACCGCTTTTCATCCACAAACCGATGGTCAATCCGAGCGGATAATTCAGATACTTGAGGATATGTTGAGATGTTGCATCCTTGAGTTTAGTGGTTCATGGGAACGGTATTTACCTTTGATTGAATTCACTTACAACAATAGTTTTCAGTCAAGTATTAAGATGGCACCTTACGAGGCTTTGTACGGTCGAAAATGCCGTACGCCATTGTTTTGGACCGAACTCGGTGAAAGTAAAATTTTCGGAGTGGACTTGATTAAAGATGCTGAATGGAAAGTAAAAGTAATCCGTGAAAGTCTAAAGGCAGCCGCAGATCGTCAGAAATCGTACACGGATTTGAAACGAAAAGACATTGAATATCAGGTAGGAGACAAAGTGTTTCTTAAGGTCTCACCTTGGAAAAAGATACTACGATTTGGCCGTAAGGGCAAATTGAGTCCAAGATTCATCGGGCCATATGAGATATCCGAACGAGTTGGTCCAGTTGCACATCGTTTGATTTTGCCCCCTGAACTTGAAAAGATTCACGACGTCTTTCATGTTTTGATGCTTCGACGTTATAGATCTGATCCGTCGCACGTAATTAGTCCATCAGAGGTTGAAATTCAAGCCAATATGAGTTATGAAGAAGAACCGATTCGTATCCTAGCACGTGAAGTGAAAGAGTTGCGAAACAAAAGGGTTCCGCTAGTGAAAGTGTTATGGCTCAAACACGAGATAGAAGAAGCTACTTGGGAACCCGAGAACTCTATGAAAGAGCGATACCCAAACCTATTTACCGGTAAGATTTTCGGGGACGAAAATTTCTTAAGTGGGGGAGAGTTGTGGCAGCCCTAAATTGACCCTAGTCGGAAAGTGGTCTCGGGACCACTAAACCGAGTCATAAAAATAATTTTCCGTCATAGTTGATTCTCATTATATGTACATATGCATGTGTGAAAAATTCATGTTTGAATTTTGTTAATTGTAAGTGAATTTTATCAAATAGGACTTATGTGAGAAAATTTAGAAATGTGCTAGGCAAATGTAAAGTGGCCTATTAATGCATGATGTGAAAATGATGGGCTTGCATGTCAAATTTCCTAGATTAAAGCCTAGTGGCGGCCATGACAAAGGGGATGGGCAAAACATGTCATAAAACATGTTGTGTAAGTGGTTTATGTTGGAATAAATAAAATAAGGTGTATAGGTAATAAAGAAATGAAAAAAAAAAAGGAAAGAAGGTGTGTGATCCCCCCCCATTGTCGTGAGTTGAAGAAAAGAGAAAAAAAAAATTTGTTCATCCTTTTCATTTTCTTTTGGCCGAAAATTCTAAGGAAGAAGGAAGGAATTCTTGCCCCATGTTTGGTTTAGAAGAGGATTAGGAGGAGGTTCGGCCATACTTGTATCAAGATTAAGGTATGTTTGATGTTGTGCCATGAGATTCATGCATGTTTTTAGTTGCTAGCTTGATGTTCTTATTAGCCCATGGTTCAAATCTTTGCTATGTCATGGGGATGGTATTCGGCCAAGGTGGATTTTGTGTTGATGTCATTGCATGCTAAATGTGAAGCTTGTTAATGATGCATGTGATGGTGGATTGATAACTCTTGAATCTCCTTTTTAGCATCCTTGAGTGAGACATTAAGTTCCTTGTTCAACCATGACCAAAAATTGTAATGGTAAGGTGTTGTGATGCATTCGGCCATGGTAGGATATAGAAGAGAAATAAGGTTGTTGTTAGATGAAGTAGAGTCTAACAAATGAGCTCGTATGTGCATTGGTTGCTAGATGGAGAAGAATTGGCTAGCAAGGTGTGTGCTAAGGCCGAATGTAATTTGGCATATTATGGGTAATGCATGTGTTGAATTAGTGTAAAGGGAGAGGATGCTTTAATAGTGTATATATGTGTATTAGCCAAGTTTTGAACTTGAAACAAATGGTGTTTAGTCAACACAAGTGACCATACTTGTAGAATGTATTAAGTGTTGCAATCGGCCTTAGCATAGATGTGTATGTTCGGCCATTGGTAGCCTATTGATGGCTTTAGCTTGACTTAGAAAATTTGGCTAAGGGGAAATATTAGCTAGTATGTTGAATTCGATTCGTGATTTCGTACATATGTGACTCTAATGTCTAATGTATATATATGGGCTAAGTACCTTGAGCTTCTCTTTTGATGTTCGAATGAATTGTATTAAATTGTTGATGTGATTAAAAATGCATATGATCATTGTGTATTTGAGCTAAAGGGTGGCCATATGACCTATCAAACTCCTTGTCATATTCGGCCATAAGCTAGCAAAATGAGACTTTGATAAGTTAAATTTGTTTGAATTAGCTCAAGAGCTTAGGGGACCACAGTTGGATAAGGGAAAGGAAAAAGTGATCGAATAGCCGTTGAAGCCGTTCGACAACATCCGAGGTAAGTTTTCGAGTAATGGAACTTAAATTATGATTCGATTAGATTATGTCTTAAGTAAATCAAAATCATGCCCTTTGTATGTGGCTATTGAGCCGAAATTGTAAATATGATAAGTGTCTTGTGTTGAGCTTTGGTAATGAAAATGAAATATGGATGTGTCATGATTTATTGATATATGTGTGCATGGTTCTTCGAATGATGTCCGGGCTAAGTCCCGAAGGCTTTGTGCTAAGTTACTAAATTCAGACTAAGATCCGAAGGCAATTGTGCGAGTTACTAAATCCGGACTAAGATCCGAAGGCATTTGTGCGAGTTACTAAATCCGGGATAAGTCCCGAAGGCATTTGTGCGAGCTACTATAATCGGGCTATGCCCCGAAGGTATTTGAACGAGTAGCTATATCCGGTTAAACTCCGAAGGTACGTGATTCGGGAATGAATGAACTTGCTGTAAAAATTTCAGTTAATACGCTTGTGAAATCCCGATAATGAGGTATGTTTCAGATGTGCTTTGAATTAGTTGAGCCCTTACAAATAAGTATTCGCCGCTTGATAAATGAGCTACCGCCTTTGGCTAAGTTGATCCTTTGTGTATGAACATAAGGGTTGGTAATGTGAAGTAAGTATGATATTGAGAAATTGTGCATATGAAATTATCCGTTTAGCTATCTGAATGCTATGTTTTTGTTGTGCTGAATCCTTGCTCAAAACTTACTAAGCATAAATTGCTTACTCCGTTTCTTTGTTTCTCTGTTTTATAGATTTTGGCTCGTCAGCTATCGGACTCGGGATATTTGGAAGTCAAAGTCTCCCACACTATCAAAGCCCCCCTTTTGGTACAATTTTGGTTGAACTTTGAAATGGCATGTATAGGACTACCCTTTTTGTTGTTGGTCATGTACCCATGGATTTTGTGTAAATTTGGATAGCCATGCGAAAATGGCTTATATACGTTTTTAGCATAGTACTATAATCGTTTTGTATGTTGATCACTAAGAGGTAAGGAAATGTATAGAAACGATTAGCCATTGGAATGGTTAATCATGATTATACTTTGTGCTATGTATGCAAAAAGGGCTAATTGAATCATGGAAACTATGAAATATGTAAAGTCTACCTTAAAGGCAGATGCTGACAGCAGCAGCGATGTGGATGTGAAAAATCACTAAAAATAGTAGGGATGGAATTAAATAGTTAATAAATTATGTAAATGAACCTTGATGAATTTACTTTCATATGGAAGAAACAAAACGGTCATATGAGTTGTATGTTAAGAGATATTTAGGTTTTCGTGAAACAGGGCCAGAACGGTTTCTGGATTCCCTGTTACGACTTTGGAAATTCATTATAAATTAACCAGAGATAATTAGGAGTCATGCCATATATGTATAGATTCCTCTCTGAGTCTAGTTTCTATAGAAACAAACGGAATCAGTATTGAAGCCCTGTACAGGGAGATATCTAAGTCGTAATGTGCAAAGGTCAGTGTAGTTGATCCCTGTAACAGGGGAGACTTTAACTAATAAACTGTACTAATTGGCCTGACCAAAAATTTTAGAAAAAAATATGTAGATGGACATATGAGTCTAGTTTCAGGGAAAAATTACAAAACTGATTTTCGAGCTTTGAAACTCAAGATATGACTTTTAAGGCGACAGTGATGCAGTAACCAGCTTGCCTGGAAATTTTTTTTTTTAAATGGACTGTGAAAATAATTAAGTTAAGTCCGTACGCACCTTGTGTTCGACTCCGGTAACGGACTCGGGTACGGGACGTTACAGAACATCATTTCAATATCACAGTTAAACATAAAGTTTATAACATTTCTATAATATACAATTTATAGACAATATTAAATCCTATCAAATACAAAGCATTCATTAAAGCCAAGGATTTCTTACATACAATATAAAATAAATAACGATATATAAATACAAATAACCTGATCATTATCTAATTTCATTTGGCATCTAATCATTATCAATTATACCTTTCATAAGTCATTTGTAAAATTTATAAAGATGCCAAATTTCAAACATCTAATATACACATGATTTAATAATTAAAGTACCATAAACAAAGTCAATTTTTATCTTGTATGAACTCATCTAATTTAATCAAACATAAATAAATGTCTATGTATTCATTTTATCAACCAAAGTCGAATTTAATTATACTTATTAAAGATCCATTAGCAACTTTCTCATTCATAAAACGTGCATAAAATCTCACATATAACTAAACCCATAAGCCAACCAAAATTCATATCTCATATCAAAAATCTTCCAAGTACACAAATAATTTTTTGTTTTTTTTTCTAGAACCGATTATCAACTAATCAATATCAAATGCCCAATTTATACTATAGTCAACGGCATACATCTTTAATAATTTCATATCAACAATCCATTCTTATGCATGATATATCCATAATCTAACCATACCAATAGATCATGAATTCATCCGCATATACAAAGAATACTAAATTAATTCCATCACATATATATTTATATATATTATAACATTACTTAATTATGAAATCAACCATAATTTACTTAAGTTTAAACATCATATTTAGCCATTTTCGCATGGCTTCCATAAGTACAACTCAAATCCAACCAACAAAAATACTAGACTATAAATGTCATAAATTCAAATTAAACATTCATTAAACACCGAAATAGACGATAGTGTAGTGAACTTCATGGACGATCCTCGAGCACGTAACGATCTCTAAAATCTATAAAATAAAATAAAAAGTAAACACACACCCAAAGTAAGCTATCTTAACTTAGTAAGTTGTGAGCAATTTAAACAATTTAAAAGACATTGATAGTCCAATTAAATAACCGAGTCATACTTATATAATCACATATTCATCCAAACTTATCAGTCCATAAATCTATTAATCATTCATATATAATTTCCAACATTTTTGAATTTACATATACTCTTTCACATAACTACTCATCACTTCCAATCTCACATTTTCATAATTAGCCGAATGTTCATATGTAGTTAAAATAAATAATCAAACATTATAACATGCATATAATATATCAATTCATTCCTTTTAACTCCTTCATCATTCATTTTACTGTTCTTTGATACATTTCACATTTGCTACAACTAATCCAAATTCAATAATATCAACCACATAGGTTGGATACATTCCTGCATATTACGAATTTAAATATTCCACTTACTACTTTTGCATTTGATAATAAATTCGTTCGTCCACTTTCGATCACTTGTTTTATTCACACACTTAGTGCTATTATTTAACTCACAATGCAATGAGATCGCACGCTTAGTGCTCGATAGTTTTACTTCGCACACTTAGTGCTCAATAATTTTACTTCGCACACTTAGTGCTCGTTAATTTTTCTTCGCACACTTAATGCTCGATAATTCATATATATATATATATATATATATATATATATATATATATATGCATTCATGCCTATTCAAAACATTCACTTTCAGCATAATTAACATTTGCACTTTCCAAATTCAGCATGTATATATGTATAAATATATAAATTGCATTTATATAAGTCAACAACAATTATTTGCTTAGTAACTTACCTCGAATATCGACGGACTATATTTTTCGACTATTCGACTATTTTCGTCTTTTCTCGATCCAAACCTGATTCTCTTTGCTCTTGATCTATTAAAAATTCAAATTGAACTCATTCAAAGAAAATTTTATTAAATTAACTCCCAAACTCATAATCAAGCAAATTACCAATTATCCCTTCACATTGTACAATTTTTACATTTTAATCCAATATAACAAAAACATGAAACGTCAAAAATTCCAACCTAACTTACTTAGGCCGAATATTCCTTAAGTTTAAATCCTTCCTTTTAATCTATTTCGAAATTTAGCTCCTCAATTTATCAACTAAGCAAATAAGCCCTATTTAATTAATTTCATGCAAACTTCTAGTATTAAACTCAATAATATAGCACATCTCTTCTATTATGCAACTTCAAACTAATTTAATTTAATTTAATTTAATTTAATTTAATTTTTTTATCTCAAACCTTTATCCATGGCCGAATACCATTTCCTTACCAATTCCAAAAATTAAACTATGGGTTAACTAAGCAACTTATCAATCATCCGAAACGTGCAAAAATTTCTAAAAATTAAACTCAAACATACCTTTAAATTAAACTAGACAAGGGCCAAATGCAAGGAATCTATTTTTTTCTTTTGCTTGGCTTTCTACGGTTTTTCCAAAGATGAAAACTCCACCACTTCCTATTTTACTAAGTTAATGTAATAATATAATTATTAAGTTACCAAAATAGCCATTATAAAATTATGTTGTTTCCACTATCTAATGACCGATTATGTCCATGCATGATTCTTGGTTTAATAGCATTTTAACTCCCCAAAATAAAAGACCATTAACAATTCGGCATTCACACATAATTCATCAAATTTTTACCTATTGTGCATTTACACCCTTTCTTTATAATTCGGCATCTAAACAGAAAAATTAAGATACGAACTTTCATGGATATCAATTCACACATAACTAATACTGAAATTTAATTTAAAATATTTTTCTGATTCAAATTTGTGGTCCCAAAACCACCGTTCCTATTAAGGTTAAAATCGGGCTGTTACAGTGTCATAGGCTATGTGGCCATTCAAAATGGGATCACATGGCCATGTCTCAGCCCGTGCTCGACCCCATGTAACTCTCTGACTTGGGTCACACAGCTAACCACATGCCCGTGTGACTAACCCGTGTACCCTTCGAAATGGCCTTACATGCCCGTGTGTCAGGCCGTGTCAAAACTGTAGGGTATACTGAGTTATGCCACACGGCCAAGTCACACATTCGTATGCTGGGCCTTGTGGAGCATACAGACTTGGTTTCTAGATAAACATCAGGGGACACACGGCCATGTCACCTGATCGTGTGTCACATACGGCTGAGACACATGCCCATGTCTCTACCCGTGTGGACAAAATAGGCTATTTCCCAAGCCATCTTTCTCACCCAATCTTGCATTCACCTACACAAACCAAATTGCATATAATCACATCTTCAAATGGCATTTAAATTATTCTAAGCCAAGTTCATTCATGCTATATCAATACCATCAACCACAAGACACACAAGTATCACAATTTTCCATTCAATTTCATGCCAATTTCATGCCAATTTCATATTCACAAATCACTTGTATGGTCACTTTCAATTATGCATTATTTTACCTAAAACCACAAGCATACCAATCTCAAATTTCAACCATTTGGTACTCATAATAACAATTCACAACAAGCATTAACTTAGCAATTACAACCACATAACAAAAGACCATTTGCACATATACATATACATAACCAAATATACCAAAATAAGCCAAATCACATGGCTATACACATAACCAAAACATACTTCATTTACAAGCCAAATCAATTGGCTAAATTCATTATAAACATATAAACCATATTAACCACAACTTCTATACATGCCATATAACAAAAGTACCAAAAACGACAGCTAAATAATGTGATAAGATCTCTGAAAACTCCCAATCCTAGCAAGCTTTGATAATAACTATAAAACACAAAAAGTAAACAGAGTAAGCTTTAAAGCTTAGTAAGCTCGTATAGTTAATAAGTAAAACTTACCATTTATTCACCATTCAAGTAATATAAACATAATATAAATATAATATACTACAAAACCATTTAATCACAAGATTAACATATATTCATCCCAAAGGTTAAACATGAATTCCATCAATTTCTTCGATTCAATGATTGTATAGTTCACATACATACCTGTACTAATTCGTATCAATCTCTCATCATTTCATATCTTTGATATACCCGTTGAACCATTTGGAATAATATCGGATACTCGGGAATCTCACACCCTAAGTGCCAATACATGGCCGAAGCTAACTCAATCTCATCTAATACTTACTCTCGAACTATCAACGGGTCTACTCACACAAGCTGATAGTCAAGACATAACTACACGGTGCTACTCACACAGGCTGACGAGGATCCACAACACATGTCGGATAACTCAGCCATCGATAGAACGTACAGACCAACACTCAAACACAATAACCCCTAATGACATATCATTTGTGTCCTATCTATTCCTAAGGCTCAACAGGGATTTAACTGTAACACACCCTACCAGTGTCTGATGCCGGGACAGGATACTAGGCATTACCGGACTTAAACACAAACAATCATGCAAATCAGGCCATAAAATTTCGTTAAAATTTAAAAATTTTCAATTTTTATCTTAAAGTCCCTTATTTGGGCCTACGAGGGCTTAAGCGTGCTATGAAAGTGATTAGGGACTAAACTGGGAACTTTGGAAGGTTCGGGAATGTCGAGACCATTTTCAAATCGAGTTTTGGAAAATGGGAATCGATTTTAAAAACGAAAATGGGAGTCGCCACCAATCTTTTTAGGTGTGATTGGATCACCTTATAAAATGTTTTGTTTTAAAACATTAATTTTGGTCTACGAAAGTCGAGAAAATGGATTCGGGAGTCGATTACATACGAGGAAGGGTTAGCACCCTCGTAACGCCCAAAAATTGGTACCTAATTGATTATCAAGTGTCTTTAATGTCGGAAATCAGAAATTTTAAGATGCAATCCTCTTTGAAACATTTTTTATTTTGAAAATTGGAGTTCACTCATATCAAAATATTGATATTGAGTTAGCCTTTTGGAAATCCCTATCTCGAAACAACAAAACGCCACATCCAGTAAGTTAGGACATATTGCTTTGAAATTCCAAGACAGTCGCTTACATTCTGAAAACCTTTAAAAACTTAGAAGGGTACTTGATTATTAGAACTCGACGAGAAGAGTCGCAACCCAATAAGTTAGGGCACTACTTTCTCGAAGTTTCCAAACATCAAGCATTGCCTTTTTGTATTTTTGAAGACTTTGATGCCCCCTCTTTTTAAAGTGAAGTGTGGAGAATTATATTGCATTATAAACCATACCTAGTAACATATTATTGTAACAGTAAATAATACATGCATTTAATCAAAATGATGGCAATGATATAAAGAATAATACATATAAAGCAAATATTACAATATGCATACAAAGATATATAACATGTGTTAAGAATGAACAAATATACAAACATACAAAGTAATAATTAAATAATGCATGATATGCAAAAGGAGTAATATTATATCAATGTACATGTTCATGAAATGTAATATCAAATAATAGATGAAATAACATTTAACACATGATATATACAAAATAAAATCCAATGAAATGAGTTATTATTAACAAAGTATACATATAACACAAATAAAGACACGATATTTAATGATAATTCTTGAAATAGTATTTGCTATACAATATAACACATCATAATAAAATATTTATAAAAGAATAATAATTATATATAAAATATATTGAGCTTTTCTTAAAAAAAGGATAAAAATATGTAAAAGATTTTATAAAATAACACATAATGTAAAAACATCATTTTAAAATAAAATAATACATAATAATTAAATAATTAATAATTTAATACATATATATAGTATGAGTTAAAAATAGTTTAATTTACAAATCTTAAAATTTTAAATAGTATAATGAATAATATAAACATAAATAATATAGTAGATAATATATGATACACATAACACATATATAGAGAAAAATAAGTAATAGAAATAAAATAAATGCTAAAAAATAACTTAAATATATAAGAAATATAATAGACATAATATAAAATAATGAAAGTTTATATATAAAAATAATATGTATAAATAAATAATATATAATACAAGTAAAAATAAAATAATGATATAAAATAATAATAATCTGTTAAAAATAATAGATAACGTAAATAATTATATGGTAAAATAATCTTATCATATATAGTATAAAAATAAAAAAATAGTATATGGAATATATATATAATAATGAAAATAAATATATAAGGGCTAGATTTAAAGTTTAGTAAAGTTACTGGGCGAATTTAAGAGAAATAAACTGAATTAAGGTCTTAATTAAAAAGCGCGTAAAGCAAAAGGACTTATTGGGCAAATTGCCCCATTCCCAAAACGGCTGCGTTTTAATCTTAGACTTATAGCAGTTACTGTAGGGACTAAATCAAAATTGAGACAAAACAATAGGGCCAAATCATAAATAAAATAGAGCGTAATTATAATCGTAACAAAGAATAAAAGGACTAACTGAGCAATTATCCCTATTTAAAAAAAAGCGCGGATCCTCCCCGGGTAATCGGGTCAACGCGCGGATCTGGTCGTTTTAAAACGACACCGTTTTATGTAGGCTATATAAGTCATATTTTGACTAAAAAAAACATTTAGAAGCCTGCTAAAAAAAACTCATAGAGAAATTTTATGAAAGAGAGAGGGAGGAGGGGAACTCCGACTCTGGCCTCCGTCGGCCACGCTTCAGTCACGCGCGCACGCGCCACCCTAAGAACCACCGTACACGGTGGCTAGGGTTTGAAAAATCCTTCCTTTCGCTCGTCGTTCATTAGGTAACCTCATCTCTTTTCTTTTTAAAAGTACTTTTGTATATATATACATATAAACATTCAGATGTTTCAATACTGACAATAGAGAAATGAAAGGCAAAAATATAAAAACAAAAATCACCTTTGAAACTATTTTTTTATTCGTTTCCCCCCCTTTACATTGGTTTAATTCGGGTTTTTATAGCCACTATTTATTACAAAAATTGGGAAAGAAATCTTCTATTTCTTTCTATTTCTTACTCACTGTATCTTTGACCTTGATTTGCTGAGATACTTTTTAGTCTCCTTTTTCTTGCTCTATGTATCTGCTGTGTTTCCTTCTCTGCTTTTGTGTCCTTTGTATTGTCTTGCAGGTATTTGCGAAAAATCTGGCAATGGCAAAGGCTTGACGATGGTCCACTGGTGGCGTTGATCTCGGCGTGACTTGGGGCCTGGAATCATGGCCTTGATGGGGTAGCTGGAATAGCAGGAGCTGAAGAGTCATGAGGCTTGGCTTCTGGAACCTTCTGTTTGCGGCGCGAGGAGAAAGAGGGCAGAAACCTTAGGGTTTCCTGCCTGGGTCTGCAGATGTTTGGGCCAATTGGGCCTCTAGAAATTTTGGGTTTGTAATGGGTAGAGGTGTTTTGGGCTACCAGTCTGTAACGGGTCTATTGCAACTATTTGGGACTTAATTTAGGCTGGGCTAGTCTAGTAAAATTTGGTTGTTGGGTCTGTGTATTTAGGCTTTGTAAAAAAACTTTTATGGACTGTTTAAATTAAATAAATAAATATTTATTTATTTATCCATTAATTTTTCAGTTTTAATAATCCGGGAAAATTTTGGTGATTACAGCTGCCCCTCTTTGCTCATTGCTATGTAATAGGAATTGAGCAAAGACCATAAAGGACCAAATTTGCCTGGCCTAGCCTAATCTTTACGATCTTTTCCTTGAATGGTCTTATACCTTCTCCCTACGACCTTAAGAATGCTATGTTGATATCTTTGATCTATTTTCTGCCGAACACAGAGACACTGAGTCTGCTTCTTCGATTTGTAAGGATGTCAAATCATCTTGAGTCTGTTTGAGAACATTTGAGAATCATATCTGCAAGGTCCTCGACTTGTTCCTTGTAAGCATAAGGATGCCTAAACCATCTTGAGTCTGTTTGAGAACATTTGAGAGTCATATCTGCAAGGTCCTCGATTTGTTCCTTGTAAGCACAAGGATGCTAAATCATCTTGGATCTGCTTCAGTATAAAAATTTGAAGGTTAGATCTGCTATATTTGAGAACGTCTGAGAGTCAAATCTGCTATGTCCTCGATTTGTTCCTTGTAAGCACAAGGATGCCTAAACCATCTTGAGTCTGTTTGAGAACATTTGAGAGTCATATCTGCAAGGTCCTCGATTTGTTCCTTGTAAGCACAAGGATGCCAAACCATCTTGAGTCTGTTTGAGAACATTTGAGAGTCATATCTGCAATGTCCTCGATTTGTTCCTTGTAAACACAAAAATACCAAATCATCTTGGATCTGCTTCAGTATAAACATCTGAAGGTTAGATCTGCTATATTTGAGAACGTCTGAGAGTCAAATCTACTATGTCCTCGATTTGTTTCTTGTAAACACAAGAATACCAAATCATCTTGGATCTGCTTCAGTATAAACATCTGAAGGTTAGATCTGTTATATTTGAGAATGTTTGAGAGTCAAATCTGCTATGTCCTCGATTTGTTCCTTGTAAACACAAGAATACCAAATCATCTTGGATCTGCTTCAGTATAAACATCTGAAGGTTAGATCTGCTATATTCGAGAACATCTGAGAGTCAAATCTGCTATGTCCTCGATTTGTTTCTTGTAAACACAAGAATACCAAATCATCTTCGATCTGCTTCAGCATAAATGTCTGAAGTCTAGATCTGTTGTCTTCAATTTGTTTCCCATAAGCACAGGGATGCCATGTCAAAATCTTTGATCTTTATTGTCCCCTAGAAGACATGACCTGTAAGATGAGTATGTGCCTATGCCTAAGTATGCTATGATTGAAATGAGTCGAATGTCCTTAACATGTTATGATGCAAAGTGCTGTGAATATGACCCCTATCTCAGGTGTCATCATTCATTCCTTCATTTGTCTTTCTCAAAATTTTATTCTTACTCAGCTTGTAGGCCTTCCTCCAATACTATGATCTACTGATGATGTCTGTAAGAATTGAATCATCCATTTCTTTTTGGACTGGAAGAAAGAAATCCCTCAAGTTCCTTCATCCCTTAGTTACGTGAATTTCTCGAACAATTGTCCTGTTTTAGTTTCTTGTATTATCTAGAAATTCCAAAGTAATGTGCAAAACTTCGTTTGTGAAAATATTTTAATTCATCTATCATTATTTCAATGCAACATACTTTAAAAATATCGGAAGATGAGTAAATCTTTGAGAATAATTGGATTTGAATTGTTAACAATACAAAGGAAATAAGTATGATAGCATATCTTTAAGAAGAAATAAAATCTAAAGATAGCAAACAGGATAAAAATCAGATGCTTGAAATATCGCCGCTTGAGCGTCTATACATTAGTTCCCCGAAGCCTTTCTTGAGTTTGACATGTGTTTAAAAGATCCAAAGTACTTTGTTGATGCCCCAATGTACACTGTGCCTCACTCTCTGTCAAGTCAAATATAGCAAGGTTGCTGTGTGCCCTTCAAAATTTGAGCTGCCCTTTCGGGTTTTCAACTCAAAATCCCTTTGGTCACAAGGTGCCTTTTGTGGGTTTTCACCTTGGCCTCTCCATTTTATTTTTTTTTTTTCTTTTTTAAAATTCAAGGCGCCCTTTGCGGGTTTTCACCTTGGATTCTTTTCTCTTTTAGACAAAGTAATTTTTGACTGAGTCTGAGTTCACCGGATTGGGTAGACTCTTTCCATCCATTTCTGTCAAAATTAATGCACCACTAGAAAAAGCTTTCTTCACGACGTATGGCCCCTCCCAATTTGGAAACCATTTTCCTCTAAAATCCTTCTGAATGGGAAGGATTTTCTTTAGCACAAGGTCCCCCTCATGGAATTCCCTTAGACGAACCTTTTTATCATAAGCTCGCATCATACGCTTTTGGTACATCTGACCATGTCGAATAGCCTTCAGTCTCTTTTCCTCAATCAAGTTTAGCTGGTCATATCGAGACTGAACCCATTCAACTTCATCTAACCTTATCTCTGTTAAAATTCGGAGAGAAGGTATTTCCACTTCAATAGGTAAAACTGCTTCCATCCCGTAAACTAACGAGAACGGAGTTGCCCCAGTAGAAGTTCTAACAGATGTTCGATAGGCCAAGAGTGCAAACGGTAGCTTTTCATGCCAATCCCTATAAGTCTCAGTCATCTTTCCCACTATTTTCTTAATGTTCTTATTGGCAGCCTCCACTGCCCCATTCATCTTTGGACGATAGGGTGAAGAGTTGTGATGTTTGATTTTGAACTAGTCGCAAACCTCTGCTATCTTTTGTTGTTCAAATTCAATGCATTGTCGGATATGATCCTCTCAGGCATTCCATACCGACAAATGATTATGAAAATAAACTGATGTCTATTCGAAGCTTTCGGTGATATTGGTCCGATGACATCTATGCCCCACATGAAAAATGGCCATGGAGATGTCATGACATGTAAAGGTGAGGGTGGTACATGAATTTTGTCCCCATAAATCTGACACTTATGGCATTTTTTGGCATAGTTGATACAGTCTCCTTCCATAGTGGCCCAGTAATAGCCAAACCTCATGATTTGTCTTGCCATCGTGAACCCATTTGCATGCGTACCACATATACCTTCATGAACCTCTTCTAGAATTAGCTTGGCTTCCACAGCATCGACACATCTCAAAAGTACTTGGTCTTTCCTTCTCTTGTACAGAACATCCCCGTCCAAAACATAGTCACAAGCTAACCTTCTCAGGGTTCATTTGTCATTTTGGATGCTCTGTCTTTGGATATTTACGATCTCTTACATATCGCAATATATCCTGATACCAAGGATTGTCATCCTTTTCTTCCTCTTCAAGGTTACAACAACTAGCTGGAAATTCATAGACACTCATTTGAATTAGTCTCATCTCTTCCTCTTTGTTTGCCTTAATCATTGAAGTCAAGGTTGCTAAAGCATCTGTCATCTGATTCTCATCTCGTGGGAGATAGTTGAAGGTGATGTCATCGAACTCTCTTAGTAACCCCAAAACTACCATTCGATAATTGATTAATTTAGGGTCTCTTGTCTCCCATTCACCTATTAGCTGATAGATTACCAACGCAGAATCTCCATATACTTCTAGGGTTTTTATGCCTCTTTCTATGGCTGCTTAGAGCCTCATGACGCATGCTTCATATTCAGCCATATTATTTGTACAATCAAAATCCAACTTGCACGTGAACGGGTAATGGTCGCTATTCGGGGATACCAAGACTGCCCCAATTCTATTTCCGACTGCATTAGAAGCCCCATCAAAATTTAGCTTCCATGGAGAATCTTCAGTTGCTGCTATACACATTAGCTCCTCATTTGGAAAATCAAAATTCAATGTCTCGTAATCCTTCAAAGCTCTGCTGGCCAAGAAGTCTGCCACCGCACTTCCTTTGATAGCCTTCTAACTTACATAGACTATATCGAACTCTAAAAACAAAATTTTCCATCTCGCCATTCTTCAATTTAAAGCCGTTGATTCCATCATGTATTTTAATGGATCTAATTTTAAGATGAGCCAAGTAGTGTGGTATAGCATGTACTGTCTTAATCTCCGTGTGGTCCAAATCAACGCACAGCACAACTTTTCGATTGGCGAATATCTCATTTCATAGTCAGTGAATTTCTTACTAAGATAATAAATTGCCTTTTCCCTTTTCCCTGACTCGTCATGCTGACCAAGCACACATCCCATAGAATTGCTGAACACTGACAAGTATAGTATTAACAGTTTATCTGGACTAGGCGGAGATAACACTGGAGCATTCAACAAATATTGCTTGACTTTCTGAGGAGACGAAAGATAGGATCACATTTCTCAGTCAATTGTGAAATGAACCGAGCAATGTAATTCAACCTTCCTAGGAATCCTCGAACTTCTTTTTGAGTATGTGGTGGAGGCAACTCCCGTATGGCTCTGACCTTGTCTGAGTCAACCTCAATTCCCTTTTCACTGACTACAAAGCCTAATAACTTCCCCGATCTGGCTCTAAAGGTGCACTTTGCTGGATTGAGCTTCAACTGAAATTTTCTCAACCTTAAGAACAATCTTCTCAAGACCCCAATGTGTTCTTTCTCTGTTTGCGACTTGGCGATCATATCATCAACGTATACCTCAATATCCTTATGTATCATGTCGTGAAACAAGTTTACCATGGCTCGTTGGTATGTTGCCCCTGCGTTCTTCAACCCAAAAGGCATTACTTTATAACAAAAGGTGTCCCACAATGTTATGAAAGTAGTTTTATCCATATCCTCTGGATGCATCTTTATCTGATTGTATCCTGAAAAGCCGTCCATGAAGGAGAACAACGAATATCCCGCTGTGTTGTCTACTAAAGTGTCGATGTGTGGCAGAGGAAAATTATCCTTTGGGCTTGCTTTGTTTAGATCTCTGTAATCAACGCACATTCGTACCTTCCCATCTTTCTTAGGGACAGGTACAATATTAGCTACCCATTCAGAGTACTTCACTTCCTGCAAAAATCCTGCATCAAACTGCTTCTTGACCTCATCTTTTATTTTCAGGACAATGTCTGGCCGCATCTTTCGCAACTTCTGTTGGACCGGTTTACATTCTTGTCTTATCGGAAGACGATGTACTACAATGTCAGTACTCAATCCGGGCATATCCTGATAAGACCATGCAAAGATATCCTTGAATTCCTGAAGCAACTCAATCAAGCTACGCCTTGTGTCATTAATGATCAATGTTCCAATTTTCACCTCCTTCCCTTCCTCTAGGGCTATATTCTCTATTGCCTCTTTTTCATGTGGCATGATTTGTTTCTCCTCCTGTTTTACCATTCTTAATAGATCAAGAGATACGTCACAATCTTGAACATCTTCAAAATCCTGAGGCTCCTCTAAACACATGTCTTGCTCACAAGAGAAATCAGGAGCGACAGTATTAGTGCTCATATCATTGATATCTAGAGACCTGTGAGGGGTATGAAAGAATATACAAAGAATGAATGAATTTAAGAATGATCGTTTATGTGCTATGAATAAAAGAATAAGAGTTGTTAGAATTTAAAGGAATATTGGTTGATAAAAATGAAGCAATACTCTTTTAAATTGATAAAAGTTATGTTTTATTTGAATAATAACAGATGAACATAAGCCTATTTTCACAAACATAATCTTACTACTCCTAGGCCCTAGAGTAATAAACATGTTTCGAGAATTACTCTGAAAAATTTCTAAAGACTACAGGAAGATCCTCCGCAGTCCAATTGTTTAGAGAGCTCCCCGGTTCGTAAGGGCGAATACCCTCAAGGTTTTCCTGTCCAAACCACTCACTATGTACAACATTGATTTGATGACTCTCTTCTACCAGCAACCCTCCTGACTTAAAGGTTTTGGATATAGGTGGGAATGTCATCAGTTCCCACTTTACTTCTCCTCCGTTCAAACGCGCCTTCCTTCTTGCTTGACGCTTTTCCATCTCCTGTCTCTTTTGTTTATGGTCTGGCTTAAAACCCAAACCAAAATGATCCTTCTTCTCTATCAATTTTGGGACTTGAATCCCTCCTTGCAACTGTTTTCCTAGTCCTTTTCCTAGCAATGCACCTTTCCCCATCTTTACTTGCAGGGCCATCCTTGTTGCTCTAGACATTCTGGGAACCGGCACCTCGCTTCCCTCTGAAATGAAGGTAGCATTAACAATTTCCAAGGAACGAAAAGAACACTCGATAGCCTCCTCATTTGTCTCCACATAAGGAGGTTTACTAGTGACGGCTGCTATGATGTCCTCCTCTGCATTGATGGTTATCAAGCGTCCATCTGTCACCAACTTCAATTTTTGGTGCAGTGAAGAAGGCACCGCTCCTACCTAGTGTATCCGTGGCCTCCCCAATAAACAATTATAGGAGGGCTTGATATCCATTACCAGGAAGTCAACTTCATACGTATTTGGTCCAATCTCTAGAGGGATGTCAATTCGTCCCATTACTTTCCTTTCAGTTCCGTCAAAGGCTCTTACCACATTATGACATGTCTTCATGTGCGAACTGTCGATGGGTAATCTGTTCAATGTAGATAATGGAAGGACGTTCAAAGCGGACCCATTATCAACGAGTACACTTGGAAGCATGTATCCTTTGTAATGAGTGGTGATGTGCAAAGCCTTAGTTGACCCTATGCCCCAGGTGGAATTTCATCATCATTGAAGTAGATGAAATTATCAGCACTGATGTTATTTATCAACCGGTCCAACTTATTGACAGAAATATCATGAGTGACATATGTCTCGTTGAGTACCTTCAACAACGCTTCTCGATGCACTTCAGAGCTTAGCAGTAAGGTTAAAATCGATATGCGTGCTGGTTGCCTACGCAACTGCTCGACCACACTGTACTCACTATGCTTAAAAATTCCTTAGCTTCCTCCTCCCTCACTGGCTCGTTAACAGGTACTTCACTCTTTTTCTTAATTTCAACATTCTTGGGTTTTGTGGGCTCCACTCTAACGTCCCCCATATCATAACATTTCCCACTCCGCGTATAGGAACCTTCATCTCGTACATCTTTAGATGCGCTGGCTATGTTTCCCTCTCCCGGCACCGTCACGCTACAGTCATAACCCCATGGTACTTTCTTGCTATCCTTGTAAGGGAAAGGAGTAGGTGTATGGATAATAACCTTGGGCGCTGCTGGTGTCCCCATTTCATTATCCCTGGCAGGGAGATAATGATCCTTGGTCTGCTGGTTCTTTGCTGTTCATTTTCCAGCACACATACTTGCTTTTCACTAGAGCTACCTTCATAAACCTGTAGCTCTTTGTTATCTATGAAACCTTGCACCAAGGCCTTGAATTCCTTGCAATCTTCACGGAACTCACCGTAGTCCCACGTTCTTTCTTTCGTATTTTTAGAGGTCAATATACCTCTCTTCATCATCTCCTCCCAGATTACCCTCATAGGCATCCTTATCTCATCAACATTTTCCTTTTCCCTTTTTTCACCGGCTTCACCAATGGCATTTACTCCCTGATTGTCATGGTTCGGAAAAGGATTCTCAGTATTTGAGGTACTCTCAAATTTCAAAACCCCATTCTTGATCAACCTCTCTACGGCTTTCTTGAATCCAGTACAATTCTCGATTGAGTGCCCCGATATTCCAGCATGATACTCACATCTGGCATTTGCATCATACCATTTAGGATACGGAGGTTGTAATGGTTTTAAATGGAAAGGGGCTACAGCATGCGCATCATATAGATTTTGATAGAGCTCCCTATACGTCACAGGTATAGGCGTAAATTGCATCCTCTCATGCCTAGTGTTGGATTCCTACTTTTGAGAGCCTTATTGCCCAATTGTGGCTACTTTGGGTTGGCTAACTATGACTGCTTTTGAATTAAAATCACTTGTATTGTTTACCTCGTTGTCTTTTCTTCTTAGGGCTGATCTTTTGGCTACTTCCCCCTCAATTCTTCCCCCTCTTATGGCATTCTCTATCATCTCTCCTGCCATAACTATGTCCGTAAAACTTTTAGTAGTGCTTCCAATCATATGAGTAATAAATTGGGCTTTCAGAGTATTAATAAATAACATAGTGGTCTCCTTCTCCAACAGTGGTGGTTGAACCTGCATCGCTACCTCTCTCCACCTCTGTGCATATTGCCTAAAATTCTCATTAGGCTTCTTCTCCATGTTTGGCAGGGTAATCCTGTCAGGGGTCATGTTTGTTACATGATTGTACTGTTACATGAAGGCTTGTGCAAGATCCCTCCATGAACTTATTCTAGCCCGGCTCAACTGATTGTACCATCTGGCTGCCGCTCCTATCAAACTATCTTGAAAACAATAGATCAATAGCTGATCATTGTTTACATACCCCGTCATCCTTCTGCAAAACATTGTGATGTGGGCCTCTGGGCAAGTAGTGCCATTGTACTTTTCAAATTCTGGCATTTTGAATTTGTGAGGTAACACTAGGTTTGGGACCAGACTTAAGTCCTTAGCATCAACCCCATGATTATTGCCAATACCTTCCAAAGCCTTGAACTTTTCTTCTAACCATCTGCAGCGTTCATCCAATTGCCTTGCAACTTCGGCCCTTAAATCCTCCTTTTCCACCATATCTAGATCGGGAACAAGAGGATTAGTAAAATTGTCACCCATATTAAGCCCTGAACCAACCAGAAAATTCACATGGACACCAGCATCAATTGGCCCATGCTGAGGCCTCACAGTAGTAGATGGCCTTCTAGGAGGTGCCTCAGTTTGCAATGATACTTGCGGCGGTGTAAAACCTGGAGGAGGACCCTCATTTTCGTCTTCAGTGATGGCCATAGGAGCCTTTCCTTTATCAGTGGCCCTCAGTAACTGAGCCATTTCGGCCATTATATTCCTCTGAGCTTCCATCATTTGCTCCCTCATCTCATTCTGCATTTTAGCCAACTGCTCTTACAACTGGTCTTGCATATCCTTTTGCAACTGCTCAAACCTTTGATCCATGTTCTTTGTTTTAGGGCGAGTGCCGTAAGGATGTGTGATTTCTAGTTTTTCTTTTCTACCTTTATAAAGAAACTTTAACTAATTAGGGTCTTTCTATAACCTTGAATGCATATTGATATAATGTAATGTAAATGTATGAATGCAACAAAGGCATCAATCTCGATTCAATCTCATTTAGAAAACTTTATTTAGAAAAAGAATATCTTTACATATAAATGGATTACAAGTACGCTTTCGCCCTAATGCCCAAAGTTTTAACTCTATCTAATAAAAGGGCTAACTCTCTTCCTATGTCTGACGACGACCCACACATCATACTCAATACATCGGCTCGTACTGCCAAGTCTTGCACATATTCAGCAACCTCTCGAATCTGAGCTATGGCTTCTCCCATGACATGATCCCTTTCTAATCGCCTCTAGACCGATGAAGCTCTCCCTTTAGATAATCTCCTTGCGTCTCGAGTTACTCGATCTGAAGTTTACCTTCCTGCAACGCTGCTTCCAAATCTTCAACTTTACTCTTTAGCTCTTTTAACTCGACCGTAGAATCATGGTTGTGATGCCAACAAAGGGATCTTCCAAGCTCAGTTATTTTAGGCTTCAACCCTTTATTCTCTTCTTCTAATTCCAAATTCTGCGATTGCATCTCCTGAAACTTCTTCTCCCAGTACTTAGCTCTAGCCTTTCCTTCTTGGACCTCTTTCTGCAACTGATCTGAAGACCCTCCTATTTTCGCTCTTCTCAAGGATACCTGTGCCTTTTTGTAGTGTTCCTTCAAATCATCTCTATCCTCTTCAATTTTCCTCTTTTCCTTTCTTTCTTTCTCGACCTCCATCTTCTGGACATCGATATCTAAACTCAAGTACATCTTTTCTTCTTCGAGCTTTGCTATCCTTTTCTCAAGCTCCAAATTTTTCCTCTCAAATTCTTGCTTCATAATTTCTAACTCCGAGGGCATCACTTGCAGATATTCCTCCATCAGTCGAGCTCCTTCCATATTTGGCTCAGGAATATTATCATTGATCCTTCTACCTCTCCATTCAACATATTCTGGAGTCGTAGCAGGGCCAATAGCTACTCCTTTCAACTGACACGTCTTGTTCCAAGAGCTAGAGATCTCACCGATCCTTTTTTTTGTAATCGACTCCTCTATATGCGAACTCACTTTGAGTTAGCCCATGAGTTGCTGGCACGAACTGCCTCAAACCGAATTGCCTTAACATGAGCAAGGGGGCATAACCAATGGCACTCCAAATTCCCAATAAAGGGACCCAATCGAAACTGCTGCAACGATAAAGAATCTCACCAGGAATCATCCACGCAGCTCTCCACTCAACATCTTTCGACTGAAGATTTTGAAGTAGTGCCATCCAATTCTCCTCTGGAACATCAACTCTCCTAGTTGAAGCGACTATGTCCTTCAGCGGTGAGTAATCCTCGAAGAAAACCCGACAAACGACCTTATCTATCAACCGAAAATGACTATAGAACCAAGCTAGAAGCAACTGTGCACAACCAACAAACCTGCCTGCACCAGCTTTCCTACATGTGCCTAAGGACCTGAATGTCTCTGCCAAAATTGTAGGGACAGAGGTGACCCTCTTACTGAGTCTATGGAAAAGATCCGTGGTTGCCTCATCCACATATCCCAAAGCCCTAGGGAACACCATCAATCCGTACAAACTTACGGCAAAAACATCTACCCTCTTTGCTTCATCAAGGTGTGTCAAAATCAGACCCTTCAAAGCATCCCATGAAATGCACTTGCACTCGCCCTTCTCTTTAATTCTGGCAGTAATCCACTACTCGCTCATCCCTGTAATAGCCATCAATTTCTTCCAAAAGGTAGGGATATTAACAGCTCGAGAATAAATTCTATCCTCCTAGAACCTGGGACAACGTAACAAGGCAGTGTACTCCTCTACGGTAGGCACCCAGTCTACCTCCCCGAAAGTAAAGCAACTGTACGCTGGATTCCAAAACTGAGCGAGGGCTCGGAACAAGTGCTCATCTATTTGAACATCGAGAAAGTAAGGTAAGTCACCGTAATTACCGTAGAATAACTGTTTAGTCTCGTTGCCCCATTGATCCCAAATCTCCTTAAGCTCTTGGAGATTTTTCTGCGTAACACTGATGCGAGTATATCCTGACAGCTCCGACATATATCCCGCAGCTATACTATCTCCCTTTTCTAACTGAGTTTGCTCAAACCATCTATGGACGTTAGCGTTGCCCTCCACTCTATCAAGAAGTCCGTTCTCCATAATAAAACTCTCTAATTTAGACACTGACCGTGAATCGATACCTTTGTAAATGCAAAATGTATAAGGGTAATATCTAAAGTTTAACTCTAACTAAGTTGGGCTCTTACGGTTTTTTCTATATGAGGTTGATTTTAAAGTTTGAGGTACCCGAACCAGCAGATTCCTCGATCCTCACCCCTTATAGGCTCATTTGAATCGAGTTCAGTTCAGGGGAATACATTTCCCTATGGCTACACGGGGATGAAAATCTCACGAAACCATAGGTACGGATGTATCCCAAAGTGATCCACTATCCTTGCACGGAGGCGAAAACCTCACGAAGGCGTAGCTTCTCACTCCCACTTAAGGGTGTGACCACAACGGTCATGCAAATGCAATGCGTATCAGAATATAGCAACACATGCAATAATACAAACACATGTAATGCAAAGAGGATTAAATTTTAAAATTTTTAATTTTCGACATTAAGAAAAGAGATAATCAATTACACGGATTGACTCTCTTATTGGTCCCAGTGGAGTCGCCAAGCTGTCGAGACCATTTTCAAATCGGGAGTCGCCACCAATCTTTTTAGGTGTGATTGGATCACCTTATAAAATGTTTTGTTTTAAAACATTAATTTTTGTCTACGAAAGTCGATAAAATGGATTCGGGAGTCGGTTACGTACGAGGAAGGGTTAGCACCCTCGTAACGCCCAAAAATTGGTACCTAATTGATTATCAAGTGTCTTTAATGTCGGAAATTAGAAATTTTAAGATGCAATCCTCTTTGAAACATTTTTTATTTTGAAAATTGGAGTTCACTCGTATCAAAACATTGATACTGAGTTAGCCTTTTGGAAATCCCTATCTCGAAACAACAAAACACCACATCCAGTAAGTTAGGACATATTGCTTTGAAATTCCAAGACAGTCGCTTACATTTTGAAAACCTTTAAAAACTTAGAAGGGTACTTGATTATTAGAACTCGACGAGAAGAGTCGCAATCCAATAAGTTAGGGCACTACTTTCTCGAAGTTTCCAAACATCAAGCATTGCCTTTTTGTATTTTTGAAGACTTTGATGCCCCCTCTTTTTAAAGTGAAGTGTGGAGAATTATATTGCATTATAAATCATACCTAGTAACATATTATTGTAACAGGTAAATAATACATGCATTTAATCAAAATGATGGCAATGATATAAAGAATAATACATATAAAGCAAATATTACATATTGCATTATAAATCATACCTAGTAACATATTATTGTAACAGTAAATAATACATGCATTTAATCAAAATGATGGCAATGATATAAAGAATAATACATATAAAGCAAATATTACAATATGCATACAAAGATATATAACATGTGTTAAGAATGAACAAATATACAAACATACAAAGTAATAATTAAATAATGCATGATATGCAAAAGGAGTAATATTATATCAATGTACATGTTCATGAAATGTAATATCAAATAATAGATGAAATAACATTTAACACGTGGTATATACAAAATAAAATCCAATTAAATGAGTTATTGTTAACAAAGTATACATATAACACAAATAAAGACACGATATTTAATGATAATTCTTGAAATAGTATTTGCTATACAATATAACACATCATAATAAAATATTTATGAAAGAATAATAATTATATATAAAATATATTGAGCTTTTCTTTAAAAAAAGGGATAAAAATATGTAAAAGATTTTATAAAATAACACATAATGTAAAAACATCATTTTAAAATAAAATAATACATAATAATTAAATAATTAATAATTTAATACATATATATAGTATGAGTTAAAAATTGTTTAATTTACAAATCTTAAAATTTTAAATAGTATAATGAATAATATAAACATAAATAATATATTAGATAATATATGATACACATAACATATATATAGAGAAAAATAAGTAATAGAAATAAAATAAATGCTAAAAAATAACTTAAATATATAACAAATATAATAGACATAATATAAAATAATGAAAGTTTATATATAAAAATAATATGTATAAATAAATAATATATAATACAAGTAAAAATAAAAATAATGATATAAAATAATAATAATCTGTTAAAAATAATAGATAACGTAAATAATTATATGGTAAAATAATCTTATCATATATAGTATAAAAATAAAAAAATAGTATATGGAATATATATATAATAATGATAATAAATATATAAGGGCTAGATTTAAAGTTTAGTAAAGTTACTGGGCGAATTTAAAAGAAATAAACTGAATTAAGGTCTTAATTAAAAAGTGCGTAAAGCAAAAGGACTTATTGGGCAAATTGCCCCATTCCCAAAACGGCTGCGTTTTAATCTTGGACTTATAGCAGTTACTGTAGGGACTAAATCAAAATTAAGACAAAACAATAGGGCCAAATCATAAATAAAATAGAGCGTAATTATAATCGTAACAAAGAATAAAAGGACTAACTGAGCAATTATCCCTATTTAAAAAAAACGCACGGATCCTCCTCGGGTAATCGGGTCAACGCGCGGATCCGGTCGTTTTAAAACGACACCGTTTTATGTAGGCTATATAAGTCATATTTTGACTAAAAAAACATTTAGAATCCTGCTAAAAAAAAACTCAGAGAAATTCTATGAAAGAGAGAGGGAGGAGGGGAACTCCGGCTCTGGCCTCCGTCGGCCACGCTTCAGTCACGCGCGCACGCGCCACCCTAAGAACCACCGTACACGGTGGCTAGGGTTTGAAAAATCCTTCCTTTCGCTCGTCATTCATTAGGTAACCTCCTCTCTTTTCTTTTTAAAAGTACTTTTGTATATATATACATATAAACATTCAGATGTTTCAATACTGACAATAGAGAAATGAAAGGCAAAAATATAAAAACAAAAATCACCTTTGAAACTGTTTTTTTATTCGTTTCCCCCCCTTTACATTGGTTTAATTCGGGCTTTTATAACCACTATTTATTACAAAAATTGGGAAAGAAATCTTCGATTTCTTTCTATTTCTTGCTCACTGTATCTTTGACCTTGATTTGCTGAGATACTTTTTAGTCTCCTTTTTCTTGCTCTATGTATCTGTTGTGTTTCCTTCTCTGCTTTTGTGTCCTTTGTATTGTCTTGCAGGTATTTGCGAAAAATTCAGAAATGGCAAAGGCTTGACGATGGTCCACTGGTGGCGTTGATCTCAGTGTGACTTGGGGCCTGGAATCATGGCCTTGATGGGGTAGCTGGAACAGCAGGAGCTGAAGAGTCATGAGGCTTGGCTTCTGGAACCTTCTGCTTATGGCGCTGAGAGAAAGAGGCGAAACCCTAGGGTTTCCTGCCTAGGTCTGCAGATGTTTGGGCCAATTGGGCCTCTGGAAATTTTGGGTTTGTAATGGGTAGAGGTGTTTTGGGCTACCAATCTGTAACGGGTCCATTGCAACTGTTTGGGACTTAGTTTAGGCTGGGCTAGTCTAGTAAAATTTGGCTGTTGGGTCTGTGTATTTAGGCTTTGTAAAAAAACTTTTATGGACTGTTTAAATTAAATAAATAAATATTTATTTTTTTATCCATTAATTTTTCATTTTTAATAATCCGGGCAAATTTTGGTGATTGCAGGGAAAATTTATGAATTTTTTTTTCATGAAGCGGAGCCACACGCTCGTGGGGACACAAGGACACGCCTGTGTGTCTTCAAGATGCCCATGTCCTCAGGCCGTGTAACTCTCTAACTATGATGTCATCAAGCAAAATGAACCACACGGCCAAGCCACACGCTCGTGTGCTAGGCCGTGCCCTCCACATGGCTGAGACACATGGCTGTGTCTCTGCTCGTGTGACTAACACTTAGGCTATTTTCCAAGCCTTTGCATTACCCTTAATTTTCACAATTCATTACATATATTAAGGATACATATCATGGCATCATTTTAATGATTTAACCTCCTTCATTAAGATATATTCTTAACATTAACATGTCATTATTCACTTATTTTGCATGATCGTGCAATATTAAGTCTAGATGCAAACATCCATGACCATTAACCTTACTATTGCACCACATTTACTAATAATCTAGAATTATTCACTTATCACTTGTGTCATTAGACCTTGATCATTCAAGTTCAATCAACATCATCATCTTTTTTTTTCTATATCATGCATTTTCTCATAGCAATGACCGATTCGATTGGTCATGAAGCATTCATCATACACACATGTTATACACCAACATGCATTTTCAACAAGCATATCCACATCACAAACATTATGGCTTAACATGGATAAATAGGCTTACAAGCCATAATCATTATAAGCCACATCTCATGGCTATATACAATGAATCATTATAAGCCAATACATTTGGCTACTCATAACAACATCTATCATAAAACTAAGTCCCTATACATGCCACTCACTTGGAATCGCTAGCATAAATATATTAATATTCCAACGAAGATGTCTCGATAGTGTAATGCTACCTCCGACGATCTTCAACCCCGAGCTGACCTGAAATTGCTAAAGAAATGGAAAGGAGGGAGTAAGATTTACGCTTAGTAAGCTCGCATGAAAAATAATAAGCAATGTGATAACATGCTATTTTTAAAATTCTTTCTATTTATTCAAAGTCCAGTCAAGCTGTTTTCCTAAGTCACGGTCACTAAATTATTAGTATCAAGAGCTACGGGACTTCAAATTGAGAACCGTTAATTTTCCCTAAAACTAGAATCACATATCTTCTTACCATAAAATTTTTAGAATTTTTGGTCCAGCCAATAATTACAGTTTATTATTTAAAGTTACCTTTGTTTTACTGCCTGGCAGTTCTGACCTCTCTTCACTATAACTTAATTATCTCATAGTACGGGACTCGGATGATGCTTCTGTCTATTTTTTTTTTTTTGAAAATATACTCATTAAGTATTTTAAGCATACAAATTATAACCTATAGTCATTTTTGTACAATTTTTAATGATTTTCCAAAATTAAGATAGGGGAGTCCGAGATCACTCTGACCCTGTCTCACAAAAATTCAAATATCTCCTCATATGAGATTCCTTTTCTTACATCGTTTCTTTATCTGAAACTAGACTCAATAAGCTTTAATTTAATATTTTACTCAGCCTATAAATCAATTTTCATTATTTTTGGTGGATTTTCAAAGTCAGATAGCTGGTATTGTAATAATCTATCTTAGTGCAACATGATGATAACTATCACAAATTTGTCATAGAAACTAATCTCATAAATATCACACATTCATTTGCACTCTTATCACAAGTCCATTTTATTTCACATGGCAAACACATGCTCATGGGCTTCGAGTACGTACCTATGCTATCTCTTAGGACAACCACTCATCTAAACATGACAATCATATACATCATACTAGTATCATCTAAACATAGATGAGTTTATCATTTCAAGTATTTCCATTCCATTTCTCATTAATTCCCGTTGAATTCCTCAGAATCTCGATGGATATCACATTTATCGTCAAGTCATGCAAGCAATCATTTCAAGTATGCACTCCCGCGAACCTCATTCATTACGGCGAGATTACCAATCCAGGCTAAATCCCTCGTATCATAACTCACAGAGTGTTGTCGGGATTACCAACCCAGGTTAAATCCCTTACAATGACATACACTCTCATAAGTTCGGATCTAAATTACCAATCCAGGCTAAATTCAATTCTTAATCGAATTACCCGTCCGAGTTAAATCCTTAATGCACCCATATTCTTCGGGAGGCTTGATCACTTGAGGAACACCCGTCCAGGCTAGATCCTTTCTATATTGAGATCAACGGATTACCAGTCCGGGCTAAATCCTTTTCTGCAACACATGCAAGATCTCATGTCATGTAAACAATGATTTATCCATCGGATATCCCTTTTTATTCAACCGAGATTTTCTCTTTTCATCAAGTATATCAATATGCATAGATGATCATGCAATGTACATTCAATTTGACACATTTTCATGTTTATTTGGGCATTAGTCCATACAACCAAAAACAACATATCACCTAGTTTTCAACAAACTTATTCATTTCATTTAAAATGTCAATTTCTATCAAATGTCCATTAACATCAAATTCAATACAATCATAGCAAGATATATTTCATGTATAACAAAAATAACATGAATAATATGCTTATTAAATCACGCGAACTTACCTCGAATACGAAAACGGAAAAATTACCATTTTAGTCCAAAACTTATTTTTTCCCGATTTAAGCCTGAATCTCGATTTTCGTGATTTATCATTTCAAAAATGGCCTATTTAGGACTCATGTTATTCAAATTGACTCAAAATCATATTTTGGAAAATTACATTTTTGCCCCTAAACTTTGTTGAAATTACACTTTTACCCCTAAGCTCGTAAAATGATTTTTATTCAATTTTCTCATTTTATAAGCCTAGCCAAACATTTTCATAACTATAGCAAACTAAAATTCTCATCATAACACCCTTTTATTTCGTTTTTACAACTTTTACAAAACAGTCCTTTCGGATGTTTTCACAAAATCATCCCGTGAAATTGTAGACCATAAAAATATAATAAAAATAAATTTTATTATGTCAGTTTGTGGTCCCGAAACTACTGTTCTGACTAAGCCTTAAATCGGGATGTTACATTAACATTGACAAATCTTCACCGAACATTTTTGTAAGATCGTATTCACAATTAATTCAATAATAAAGTATTTAAAATACAATTATATGAATTCTTATTAACATACAAACGCTCCTTGATGATAAAAACGTCGGAACAGGATCTACTAGTCCAATACTTTGTTTTTCCCCCGATCTAGATCCGAACTTCGCTTTTCTTGATCTATATATAATCAAATTTAACTTATTTAATTATAATTCTATTCAATTTAATCCAAATTTCATATTATGGCTACTTTACACTTTTTCCCCTAATATTTCAACTTCTTTACAATTTAGTCCCTAACTCATAAAAATGCAAATTGATATAATTGCTAGCCAAATTTCAATTAAGTCCCAAGAAAGCCCTATATTCCATTTATTTCACACATTTACCACATAATTTTTATATTTCTCAATTAAATCCCTATTTGACAATTTTATCAAAAATCACTTAACAAATGTTGTTTATCTATTTCATAAAACATCAAAATACACATATATTCATCAATATTAAAACCCTAAACCTTTTAAAGTTTTTCAAATTAGTCCTTGGGCTAGCTAAGCTACAACGATCTCAAAAATATAGTAATTATTAAAAACGGGACGAAAAATACTCACATGCAAGCAAAGAGATGTGGCTGAATGAAGAAGCTCAAAAATGGTGTGTTTTTCCTCCCCATAATTTGGCTAGAAGAAGATGAATAAAAGAGTTTGTTTTGTTAGACTTATTTTGCTATATTTATTTATTAAATTACTAAAATAACCTTTAATTAAAACATTAAAATTCATTTAAATGATGTCTATCTTTGTCTACTAATAAAATTAATGGTATAATTACCACTTAAGGACCTCCAGTTTAAATATATATAGCTATTAGACTCCTTTATCTATTAGAACACAACTTTTACGCTTTACGCGATTTAGTCCTTTTTATCAAATTGAGCACTCAAACGATAAAATTTCTTAACAAAATTTTTACACAATCATACTATCATGCTATAGACATTAAAATAATAAAAGATAATTATTTTGACCTCATATTTTTGGTCTCAAACCATTGTTCTGATTTAACTAAAAAAGAGCTATTACAATCATGATGTTGTTTTGGTAATCTTTTAATTGTTTAAAGCTTGATTTTATGGCATGTATATAGGCGATTATTTTTTAGTCTATCTTGAATGTTGGTACTTTGGTTCTTGATTGTGGTTTGAGTTTTGAATGGTTATGTTTGTATAAAAGTTTATTTGGTAACTTGATATGTGCGGTATGGTTTATGTCAAGTTTGGTGTTTAAAAGGTTAATGATAATGGCAAGTTTGAATGATGTTATTCACATGATTTAGTTTCTGGTATGCAATGATTAAGACATGATTTGTATATGACTTGAGTTAATGCTTTGTTGGTGCTAATGAGGGCATATTGGTTGTATGTTTAAATGGTTATATGAATGTATGTTTTGATTTTGAAATGTGCATATGATATGTATCTAGTATTGATTAGAATGACTATGTTTGAATATGAATGATTGAGCTATTGTGATGAGATTGTCATGGTGAATAATCATTATTTAATAAGTTTTAACATAGTGAATAATGATGCATAATGGCTAAGTTGATTGAGAGATAAAAGGTACTTTAAGTGCATATAAAGTTTGGTATGAAATGTATGTAGCATAGTGTCATGTTTTGAATGTCAAATGAGAAAATTTGAATGACATTTCAATCGTGATTTTGAGTATTAATGGCATGAAATTATGATGAAAGGAGATGGGGAATTGTAAGAACTATAGTTGTGAATACATATGTTTAAGTGTTAAGTTGAATGCTAACTTTGAAGTGACCGATAGGATTTGGGTCTCCAACCGAAATGAACCCGACCTGGAAGAATAATGTTCGCCTACAAGCATAGTCAACTGACGATCTCGTGAGAATGCTAGATGTTCGCAAAGATGTCTAACGCGAGAAGCCTGCAAAGGGAGCTTGCATAAGCCTCGCAAGGATGAGGTCGCGAGCTATAACTATGAAAGGGATTGCGAGCCCTGCAAGGGATCCCTGCTCGTGACTGGCATGTGCGAAGTTTGCTGGGAGAGTCAGTCCCAGGATCAGAAAGGACTACGTGTTCCTCAGGCAAGCGTCTAATAAGCCAAAGGAGGCCCAAAGAATGTCAGCACCAGGGACAGGGAATGTCAGTACCACCAGCCCAAAGGCTGAGACAAAACAGTGAGCCCTATTGTGAGCTATAATAGTAACAGTAGAAACATGTATAAATACCCTATGTGTTTCCCTTCATACGATACAAAAAATATTACTCAACAACTATATAAAGGATTTTTGGTTCCCTGTAGTATATATGATGAGCTGCAAAAGCTGATGAACTGATACTGGTAGAGGTGGCAAGTGATAGGTCAAAAGGAATTAGATGGGCTTCTTGGCATTGATAATGTGCATTAAAGAAATTTGAAGGGATGGGGTTCTGTGCTTTACACTGCTTCAATTTGGCTTTGTTGGGTAATTAAGCTGCTCGAGTTATATCATCTCGATGCTTTAGTTACTCATTTTCATCCAAGCATAATATTTCTCCGATGGTAACTTTCTTAAAGCTAGTGAGTGTAGTAACTCATCCTCCGTGCAGCGTAGCATATTTTCAGTGAAGAAGTTGATTACTAAGGGGACCAGGTGGCGTGTGGGCAATGGGCAGGAAATTCATCGTGTTTCATGATTTGTAGCTTAGTAATGACAGTAACTTCTATGTTGACTAAAATCCATTAATGGGGATGGAGGTTATGAGGGTAGCTGATTTGTTCAAAGCCAATGTGCGCTCTTGGAATAGGGAGTATATTTACGAGCTTCTTTCGCCTACTGATGCAGAGTGGGTCCTACAAAACCCAATCAGCTATCATTCTCCAGTCGATCAATTGGTTTGGCACTATGACACGAATGGACAATACACGGTTAAGTTCGACTATAGGGTGGCCTTATCTGTGTTTTCTAATGATGTGAGTGATGTTAGAACCGTAAAATAATAACTTATATAAAACTTAAAAGAGCATAAACTAGGATCTATCATATCAAATCATCTAGAATAAATCAAGAATAAAACTAGATGAGGAAAAGTTCTTGAATTCATCGATTTCTTAAAATTTATGGATCTTGCAGTTTTAATCTTTTGAATTGGCACATAAGTAATCAAAAGAAGATGGCTCTCTCTTTTCTAAAGATGGGATGTTAGAAAAGTTATCTTATACGTAATTTGGGGACCATAACCCTAATATATAACTTTTTCAAATCAATACATATTTGACCCATACTTTATTTAATAATTAAAACCCAATAAACCTTAACCAAATTAGATCACTTTTAATTTGGGCTAACCTATTATGATAGTAAATAATAACATGTAATTACCCTTATTATATATGAGATGTCCATATTTTCCAACAATCTCCCACTTGGACCATTTATATTAATTACTCTATAATTACATGTCATTAGATAACCTTATGAGCTCAAAAGTTTACTATCATATCCAACCGAATAATCTAGTCCATTAATTATGTTAACATAGAACCAAAGAGACTTTCGTTGTATATATCGTAACTAAATCAATCCCTGATCATGTATATTAACACAACCAAATGACATAGATCAAGTATGGATATGTAGCATGGAAATTATATGCAATATGATCTAAACATGTATGTTTCCAACTAGTCCTCCTTAAACGTTGTGAGATCAAACATTACCAAAATTAAAGTGTGAATAAACCAAATAAACTTTATTTCTGTAGAAAATAAACTTAATATTCATAAACTGAAATAACTCAAAATGTGTTTATAACATAAAAGCATTAAAAAGTACAACCTTCCACTAAAACCAAATATTCTCAAATGACATTACACTTATATAAGTAGTGCGCTCATAAAAAACCTTGAGTGGTAGTCCCTTAGTAAACAAATTCGCAATCATGGAGTTTGTCCCAGTATGCTCTATAGGCACTTAACCACTCTGATCTTTTACTTTAACAACTAAGAACTTAAATTCTATGTGTTTTGATTTTGATATGCTCCGTTGTTATTGGATCAATATTCCACCAAAACTAGGAACTTAAAGTCTATCACAATTTGTACCTTACTGATAAAATTTTACATCAACTTTCCATCAAAATCGAAGTATGTATACTTGATGATCTCTAACTTATTAGACCTCTGACATGTGAGCATGTAATCTTTTATTCTCTGAAGATACCTCATAACCCTTTTGGATGCTATCTAAGGGTCCAAACCAAGGTTGCTTAGATATCAACCTAACATCCCAACAATGTACACCATATTCAAATGTGTACAAACTTAAACATACATTAGACTCCCCACTCTTGAGACATAGAGAATCTTATGCATTTCCTTAATCTCAAAATCATTCTTGGGGTATTAGTCGAAACTTACCTTTTTATTGACAAGCAGTATTTCATTAACATATAAAACCAAATACAGAACCTTACTCCCACTGAACTTGTGGTATATATAATTATCAACCAAATTTATCTCTAAATCAAATAAGATAATCATTTGGTAAAATTTGTTATACTATTGATGAGAAGTTTGCTTACACTATAGATGAAGTTCTTTAATTTGTAAATCATTAACTTTGCATCATCAGACACAAAGTTTTCTAGTTGCACCATATAAATGTATGATCAATGCTACCATTAAGATACCATTAACTTAACATTCATCTAATACAGTTTAAGGTCAAAATATTCCACTAAAGCAATTATAACCCTTTCTCTAGTGGACCTTTTTAATGACATTCGTTCTTGAGATTGTTGAGTTTGTTCTTCTGGAATAATTACCTCAACTTGAATAGGAAGTTGTCCAACATTGTCTTATTAAGGTTCTAATTCACTTCTTGATAAATCATAGGTATGAGAACCTAAACATCGTCAAAAATGATAGCGGGAATTGAGTTAGAATCCAATTCCTCCTCAAAAGCAATGTCTCTAACCTTATTTCTCCCTCCAAACTCAACATCCTTAAAAAAAATACAGTTCCCATCTCAAAAATCTTTCTAATTGTGGGATCATAAAACTCATAGCCCCTAGATCACTTAAAATAACCAATAAAGTAGTTGCTTACTATTTTAGAATTTAATTTCTTTTCATGTGGCCTATAGGGTCTTGCTTCAACTAGACATCCCCAAATGTGAAAGTGCTTTAAACTAGGCTTTCGACCTATCCAAAGCTCATAAGTTGTTTTTGCAACTACTTTAGTGGGTATTCTATTCAGAATGTAAGCTGTTGGCTTTAGAAGCATTGGCCAAATGAGCATTTTCATATTTATCATGTTTCAACCTTTCTTCATTTTACGCACAATAAGAAATGAGCTCACTTAGAGTCCATTTCTCCTAATGACAGATGTAACTAATTTTAAATTGGTTAAACTGTGCAGGATGCGATACCAAAACCCTAAGAACAAGCAATTCCTTAAAAAGTTCAATCTTAAATGTCTTAAGTCTTAAGGCAACATGAAACATCTCCATAATGTACTCCCTTATATTTCCTTAACCCTTATACTTCATAGACATCAAAGAAGTCAGAAGTGATGTCATCTCAACCTTATCATTTTTAGCAAAACATTTTTCAATTTCGTCAAGAAAACACTTGGTCTGAGTAATCTTTTTAGATTCTATGCCCCTAAAGGTTTCTAGAATGATGTGCTTTATGATCATTAGACTCATGCGGTTTGAATGATCTCACCTCTAAAAATCCCTTTTAACATAAGAGGTGCTTTCTGCAATGAGATGTATGGGTTGTTCTTCCCTTAGTGTAAGGTCTATATTCATACAAGCAAGCACTATAAGTAAGTGTCTTTTTCATTCACTAAAATTAGTCCCATTAAGCATGGGTATAGAATTTATAATAGCATATATTATTGCAGCAGAAGATGAACTAGATGAATATAGAACAAAAAAAAAAAGCTCACATCAATATTCATAAGTAAACAATAAATTCAAGATAATGGGTAATCTCATCTCAAGATACCAAGCACAACATTAATATCAAGTCTTTGGACAGTAATATTAACAGTAAGTGGTACTCTTATTGTAGCAATCAAACATTTATAATAAATTATGTCAAACAATGAATTAATTTTTGGACTAATATATTGCTCGCATAAAGTACCTTATAATTGTCACACATTTATCACCACAAATGTCGTTGAAATTCTACCAATTCTACCAATATTAACTTACCTTTAGGTCAATTAATAAACGCATGAATCACAAAAATATATAATCATCTTGATATTTTAAATAAACTAATATACGCAAAAGATGTCACTTTAACGGTATTTTGTTTCGACTAATCGATTTAAAATATTAGACATTCTTAATTAAATCCCAAAGCTAAAATCTGAATTTATTTGTTTCAAAATATTTCTTTTAATTCCATCTTTCAATCATATTTAAAGATAATAGTATATATATGTATATATATTTCCCAAAACAACATACATTGATGTTGGCAAATATAATAATAGTTGAATAAATCAAAAACAACCTCAAATAAGACTTCAAATTTAAACTAAAATAATTTTTGAATAAAGGTAAACCCTATCTCAAGATATCGGATACTCAATTAATATTTCATCTTTAGACAAAATATTAACTTGTAAGTGATGTATTAAACACCGACAATAAGAACATGCCGAACAATAAATCTTCCTTTGGGCCGATTTACTGCTCATATGTAAAACCGAATAATCATCACATGTTTATTACCATAGTTGCAAATGTAATTTTGTTAATATTAACCTTCCTTTGCGCCAATCAACATTAAAGTAGCTTAAGTTACATGCACACAACCTTTTATATTTTAAAATAAAATAATTTCAATATCAAAAGCCACTTTGGCGACTTATTATTTCAATTAGGTTATTTTAAAATATGTATAACTATATCAATATTCAAATCTAAAATTTCCATAACAGTTAAAGGTCAAAACTTTTTATTACTTTATAGTCTCCAAAATAAGGTTGCCTAGATAGTGCAATAAAAAAAAAACTGAAAACCTTAATCTTTTAAGTGATTTTTTTTCAAAACCATATATGTCAAAACCAAATTTAACCAAAGTTTATAATCAAATTCATGCAAAATAAAATCATGCATTATTTCCTTAAATTCATCGATATATATATATATATATATATGTATATATATATATATGCATATAATAAAAATATTACCGACTTACTTTGCATCTACCTATAACTCCAAGACTAAATATATCATTAAACTGATTAGCATGAAAACCATTTATTCTTAAACGTATAAACCAATGAACTAATACTGTCTCCGCAATTAAAACCTTAGATACACAATTACCAAAAGTTTTACAATAAAATCAAATATTATATATACCTTAAAGCCGCAACAATAAAAAATCAAATGCTGCCAACGAAATTAAACACATTCAAAACTAAATAAAAAACACAACAATTCATAACCATTGGAAATCATTATAAATAATTTTTTAAAAATAAAATTCTCCATTGTACGATTTAATATATGTACGATTTAATATGTATCTTAAAATTTTACAATAAGTTTTACAATAAAATCAAAGATTTAATATATGTACGATTTAATATGTATCTTAAAATTTCAACTAGTGGAGAAGGGCATTTCGGTGGCTCCTTTGTGCTCAAGTTGTGAGGGCACCGAAGACTTAGACCATGTCCTACTACTTTGCCCCAAGGCATGAGCTGTTTGGAAAGCGGTTGGCTTTTCCCCAGTCTACTGTCGAGTTTCTCACTGGTATATTCGCCTCATCTGTGCTTGGTCACACGCAGCGATGCCTCATTCTGCTATGGTTCTTATGGGTGCATCAAAACCTGCTGCTGTGGAAGGGTTAAGACTCGTCTGCGACTAATCTGGTGCGAATGGATGATGCATTTCTGCATATTTGGTAGTAACCCACGAGTATGTTCGCTGCTGCGCAGCCGGGCACTGTTGGCTGTTTTTAGACAGGTTCGGAAGCTGCTGGCGGCGACTTGGATGAATGGTCGCCCCCCTGTGGGCTGCTACAAATGTAATGTTGATACAGCTCATTTGGAGCAAAACGGGGCTGTTGGATTTGCAGCGGTAGTATGTGATTACGATGGCCATGTTGTGAAGTGTTTTCCTGAATTTGGGGAAGCCCTTTTAAACCCTTGTCTAGCAGAAGCATTTGCAATCCATGAGGTGCTCTCTTAGTTAAAATCTATACTGCTCGATAATGTGATATTAGAGTCGGATTGCTTGACGATAGTCAATGCGCTTTTGCGCAAGTCGAGTGATGCTTTTGAGCTTGGTACACTGATTTACAATTGTTTACTATTGAAGACACAATTACAGTGTCTATATTCTGGTGGGACGAAATTCCCCTCCCGTCTTTCTCGAAGAGTTTACTCAATGTTTTGCGTATGGAGTGAGCCTTTTGACTTGGATACTTGCATTTTACTTTCCTTAATAAATGATTCTTTTTCCTAAACATAATATGAGAATAGTTGTGTTCCTTTTTTGGGTTCATTTACAGTCTTTTACATACTTAGTTCTAAGGAATTATGGACAAACATAATGAATTATCATTTGTAACAATTTCTTAATTTTATAAAATATTTCAGTTTTTTTTATTTTAATTCTTAATTTTATAAGATCTTAGAAACAAATTTGATTTGATTTAAATTGAATGGAATGGAGATAAAATCACAATAATATGGGTTCGGATACTTCCAAGAAAAAATGAAGGCTAGTAGTCACTACAATCTCAAAAACTTCAAAGAGATGATTCCAGACCTAACATATTTGAGCATAAACAGTAAAACTTGATTAAAAAAAAAATACCACTGCATGGACCAAGTTGAGCATAAACAAGGATCAATTTAGACTTCACAGTACGCCAAATATTGGAGAAATCAAATCAAAATCCATTTATTAAGCAAAACTGAAAACTACAACATTGATCTTTGTTTGGTACTTGTTAATACAGGTATTGAGGAAAGCCCCTCCCTACTCCTTACGAACAAAATACAACTTGCCCATGACATGGAGAATGGCAACAAATGCAATGAAACCAATGCTCATGACAAGCACCACATTTGGAGAGATCTTCAGCCCTGGGGCATCATCTGTGTAAAACTGAAGCATTGTGCCAGCAGCTCCTCCCGAGGCACCTGCACCACTTGTCGTTCTCCTCCTCCGCATGTTTGCAGCTGCTGCTGCACTTCCTCTTGGTGGTGCTGTTCCAGTTGCCATTCCTATATGACAACCAACTTCTATTTTCAATACTAGATCAAAATTTAGACAATCGGTGTTTTCAGAATCAATATATATATATATATATATATGAAAATTTATTCATTAAATTTTATTGATGGGAGCATAGTGAAGAATGACTGCCCTGCCATGCTATATGCAATACATATACTATGTTCACACAAAAATGAGTTTTTGATACGAGTATGTGCATGACATGAATTTTTTTCAAAGCTCTTTTTTATACCAATGTTGGAATATGTTACGGATTTTAAATCTAGTAAACTAATTAAAATGTAACATTTACATTAGTTTCTCAAATCCATAGATTTGAATAGTAATGAATTTAAAATTGTTAAAATTTTTAGGATTTGACAAACCCATCTAATATATATTATATTGAATATCCTAATATTTTTTAATTTCAATTAATTTGCTCATATATTATGCATTTTATTCTTATTAAATAATAAATGAAATCCAAAATCCAAACTTCCAAACTTCCAAACGGAGGACAAGAGAATAACAAGAAATTTTCAAGGAACAAAACAAGAATGTTGCCAAAAGGCCAGAGGGGATCAATATAGTGTATAGATAGTTTTGAGAAGTGGCAAAGATACCCAAAATTTCACAAAGCTCCACGACTATTAATCAATTAAGCTAAATAATCATAAACCATGTTCAAACTAAATCCAATAGAAGAATCGTAATCTATGATCAATTCAAAACCATCAAAACTTGAATTAAAATCTTTATGGTCTAATCCAATTGAATTATGCCAAATTAAATTGCAGTAAAAGGTAAATCATAGAAATCAATCCATCAAAATTGAATTAAACATTTATGCATGCTCCAAATCCTATAAGAAGCATACATGAGGAATTTTCAAAAGCTAAAACTTGAATATCTTTAGAAACAACACATAAAAAACGATGTAAAAGAATCAGATCTGAAAACCAGATCTACATGCAAGCAATCTAGTAGATCGATCTTATTGTGTATGGATGCCAGAAAGAGATAAGAACCATCGTTTTTATAAACATGCAAAAATGAAAATAAAATGGAAGATGAAAGAGAGGGAGAAGAGAAACTCGCCTGAGTCGACTCGGAATTCGGATATGAGTTCGCAAGCTTTTGGACAAGACTATTTAATATCTTTTCGACTATATACTCCCCCTTTGAACACAATTTGTGGGCTTTATGCTTCGATTTTAGGGACGGCGCTGCTGGGCATTTCCACGCACCACCGCCCAATAAATTTCGGCCACGTGTACTCCTATTGAAAAACTGGCCAATGTGAAATTGTTTCCAACGCTTACGATTGTGCAGGCTAACTAGGCCCAACCTGGATAGGCCTAGTTGACCCAATTTATATACATTTTCTCCTTTTTGCGCCAGTAGTATTAGGTAAAAATACCATAAAAACTTCTATATTAAGAGTTAAATTGTATTTTTTTGTTTAAAAAGGTAAATTAATCCTTATAGTTTAGATTAACGAGCAAACTAGTTCTTTCTATTAAAATTTATCTATTTTATTATAAAAAACAAGCATAACTAACAAAAGAACTAAGTAATTACATATGCATGCCATATATACATCGAGACCAATTTTATTTATAGAAATAGATGAAATTTTTAACAAAAAACTAATTTGTTATTTGATATAACATATAAAGACTATTTTACTCATTTTTGAGTTGAAGAGATAAAATATAATTTAATTTATAATATAAGAATGTTTGCGATACTTTTACCTTACTATTATTTCCTTTTAACTCCAAATTCAATGTAAAAGTATGTAAATATGGTAGATAACAAGTATAAAATTAGCAAAATAAGCACACATTTTAAGATTTGATTCCAAAATTTTAGATCCTATTTCTTAGAGGTTAGATCGGACTGGAGCATCTTTTTTATTTTTATGTTTATTTTTATTTTATTTTTATTTTTATTTTATTTTTAAAAAATTGAAGGAGTAGTAAGAAGGTTTTCCAATTAACTTTTTGTTGAAAAAAATTTAGATCAAATTTTAAACCTGTAAGCAAAATTTAAGATAAAATATGTTAAAATTTTGATTGGGACTTTGGGAACCAAAAACAATTACATGTCCCGTTGCCATCCCTACTACTTAAAAATGATTATATTGTAGAACTGCAATATTGCAATATTTGGCCCATTAATTGAAGGTGTTCACTCGCATACCCACGTCAAAAAATTGAATCATAAATCTAATGATCAGGGGTAATCATCGAATAGAATTTTTTCATTTAGACTATTTAATATTTTAAATTAATAAATATAAAATTATATTTTAATCTCTTAAAAATAATAAAATTTTAATTTAATTCTTTAAAATTATAAATATATAGACTATTAAAATATAAATTATCGTAAAAATTATAATTTATTTCAACCCCTAAAAGAATTTTCTAATTTTGCCCTACTAATGATGTATGTGTGGCAATAATTTACTTTTGCTAATGATGTATGAATTATTAAAAATGACCATACAATAAATCACATATGTTTTATTTGTTTGATAAAGCTCCATTTGAGATGCTTAGTTTTTTTTTTTTTAACAAAATATGAATATAAAATATTTAAAAGAAAAAAAAAACCAAGGCATCTCTAACATTGATCCTAAATAAAAAGATCATTTATTCCATAAATAAAGGTAATCAAATAGATCCTAATTACAGTGAGTTTGAACAAAGAGCATAAAACTGTGTAAACTACATCATTAACCCTTGTGTTTTACATCAACTAACAAGTCAGATGATTCTACTTGTTAATAAAATTAAAAAAATCTAACCTCAATGAAAAATTACACGGTACAACATTCCCAGGCACCAAAAACACATTTATCAAAGTAATTCTTGCTTCACCATCTACACTTATAGCATGGATGGTGATTGTAGAATCCTAAGGGTCGTGTTTCTATCGCATTTTCTTTGCAGCTACTACTACTATTTGGTTCATATGTGCATTAACTACATCAAACCTAGATGTATGGAAATAGGCAGCACAATCAATTCTTTGATCTCTTGAAGAATTTATCGCCTTTCCTTCCCATTCCAGTCCCTGCAAGATTTGATGATAGCAGAGAACGGGAATCTGGTCTCCATATCAACTCTTTCAGGACAGAAAACAAGGTTGCCAGTTCAGGTGTGACTTCAGTATCCTTGATATTGTTGCACGACATCACTCTCAATCGTTGAAGCTCTTTCCATGAAAGCACTACCAACTCCAGACCTTTGATAGTTAGCAACGAGCATCCTTCGAGAGAAAGAAGCTTCACTCTCCTATAAAGTGGAGACAAGGAAAAAGAAATATAAATCTACAGTCAGATTTCTAAGGTGAGGAGCAGAAAACGGAATCAAAATGAGATCGCATCATGATTATCAACAAAAATCAACAGGCGGGAACAAAACTGGGATTTCAAAGCCAAGCCATGGCAGATGACTGAGACATTTCAACCTATTGAGCATCAAGAGGAAGGGAATGCCTACATGGTCATTTGGAAGGAATCCCAATTCTGAACCCTCCGGAAATTTAATTGCTATGTTAGTGCAGATGACTATAAGATTAAATCAACCATCAAAGACACAAATTTTCTCGACAAAATTGCAAGACTAAAAGGGTCCCTTGTTTAAAAGAAGAAACCCTTCAAAACCTCATCCACTAATTTTTATCTCTCAGCTCTGTTCACACTATTCTCTAATAAAATCACCAGTTTCCTACACAATAACAATGCATTATGAAACAAACAACAGGTAGCTTATAGGAATCAATGATTGCAAACAATCTAACACAGGAAACTGTCAGCTAATTTAACTCGATCCTCCTATAGATGGATATATCACATGAAGCATAAATCCAAGTAAAAGAAACAATGCTATTAGAAATGAGAAAGGAGTCTCGTACCTACAAATACTTGCAAGGCTAAACACATCGTCCTCCAAACCCCAACAATCATGTAACACAATATCCCTAACATTCTCACAAACCAAAAACAAAGCTTTAACACTTTGCTTGTCCCGAACTTGACAGCCCTGCAGATGCAACTCTTCAAGAGTCAAACAGGACCCCAAATGCTCATCCGCCCCTGGACTCTTATCAATACTTTTACAAGACCTAAGCCTCAGAGTCTTCAAATTCCCACAAAACGAAAGCCCAGATAACCACCCACCATCCATTCTATGTTCAGAAAGGGTCAATTCTTCGAGCATTTGGCAGCATTTTCCTATCGCCTTAATCCCATCATAGCTACCTTCACAGCCACAAAGCTCGAGCTTAACTAACCTTCTACACCCTTGAGCTAATAACGTTAACCCAATATCTGAAATCGTTGAATTGTAGAACACACCAATGAACCCCATTAGTTTCACTACCTGTAAATTTTTAATCCCTGCAATACCCCTCAAAGCCAAATCCCCGCAGCAATGAAGCTCCAATTCTTGCAATGTAGGACACTCCTCTGCTATTCTCAACAACCCTTCTTCGCTTGCCCCGGTCGCCGCCAATCTCTGTAAATTCGGGTACTTTCCGGCTATCATTCTAAGCCCTTGGTCCACCGCATTCGATGGCAACAACGCCGTTTCTTCAAGAAATCCTTCGAGAATGAAATGAGTATCGACATGAACCGACATAGTCTTGTGGGTTACTATAATGCCAGAGCTCTTCGGCATCTGAATACACGAACGAACGAGGTCTAAATCGGTGAGATTGGGAAACCGGGTAAATACCCGACCCAAAGTAACAAAGGACCAATCTGCAACTTTAAGGGAGTACACCAATCGGCCGTGAAGGTGCAACCAACGTTTACAGACCAAGGAATTAGAGACATGTTGAGAGATGGGAAGCTTAGAGAGTATATTGAGGAGGAGTTCGTCAGAGAGGAGGGAAGTGTAATCTGGTGCGGAAGGGTTGAAGGAAAAGGACTGAAAGGATGTTAAATCAGGCTCGGATGGTGGAGAAGTAGATCGGGTGCTGCTGAGAGGACGGTGGAAATGAAGCTGCATCTTGTAAATAACATGCTTTAGAGTTAGGTCTGTGAACCAAATGTCTGGTAAGAAAGGTTTGAGTAACTGATGCAACTTGGCCTCCCCTGGGCATTTGGTGGTGGGGGTGGCTTTAACCTCAAGTCCTGACGGTAATAATGGCCAAAATTAGGGATAAAGCTAGGGTTAGGGTTTGTCTTGTGCGAGTTTGGTGGTTCTGGTGAATCTGGCATTTTGTAAGTGTATGGATGGTATTTTAAATAAATTTTGGAAAATCTAATGTAAAAGCCGTCGCTGAGATGGATTAATTAATTTTTTAAATAAATTAAAAAAAACACACTTAATCCTAAGCAAGATTACCAAGTAATTACTTGACTCTCTCTCAAAAAAAGAAAAAAGGAAAACTTTTTCTGAGGTATTTGTTATTACAGCGATTGGCATTGTGTTGGATTGCGTTTGCCATAATAACTGGTGGTGTACTTTAAAAGCTTATTACTTTTGTCTCTTTTAACCTGTGAAAACCCACTTTATTTGTGGATAAGATTTTGTTTCAACCCTTTCAGTTCTTGTCACCAACTTAACTCCCCAATGAAAAATCAAGGTAATAAAACTTTATGATTCCTCACAACTAATTTCCTCTTTTCTAATCAAATTATACTTGTTTTCAAAATTAATTAATTAACTTTTAAAGTTTACATATTTGTCAATTTAGTCTTCATTTAATTATTTAACTCATAATATTTACACATTTTATAAATTTAGTCTTAATTTATCTAATTTATCTCCCCAAAATTTTCACATTCTTTCAATATTTACACAAGATATATAAACATCGATAACTAAATTTGTTATTATATCAATCAAAATCGGTACAATTAATTAAAATTATTAATATTATAACTAATTATCCTTATTTACTCAATTTAAAATTGATAGGGATCGAAAATGTGTTTTATCATAAATAAATAAACTCCCTATATAGCCACTAGAGGTGATCATGGGCCGGGCCGGGCCGAGTTCGGCCGGGCCCAAGTAAACTTTTAGGCCCATCTACGAGGCCCGGGCCCGGCCCGGCCCGAAATAAAATTACTAAGCTCGAGTCCGCCCGGCCCGACCCATATTAATTTTTTTCTTATTTTATTAAATAAAAAATTTAAAAATATAATAAATCAAATATATTTAAAAACATAAAAATAAATATTAAAACAAATAAAATAATACTAAAACAATTCTTAAAACAATACACAAATTAACAATATAATAAAAATAGTTATATTAAAAATTTAAAATAATTAAAAATAAAAATATATTAATATATAATTGGTAGGGTGGGCTGGGCTGGGCTCGGGCCAAAAACTCTTACTCGAGGTCTGCCCGCTTTTTTAAACGGGCCTCGTTTTTGCCCAAGCCTATTTTTCGGCCTATATTTTTACCCAAACCTCCCATTTTTCTAAGGGCCTTGGGCAGCCAGGCCACCCAACCATGATCACTCTAATAGCCACTTGTGAGGTAACTTTTTTATTCAATATCTCTAAAACTATTTACAATCATTTCCTAACTTTTAAATAAAAAGATATTGACGCTTTTACTATCCTCAACCCCAAATATTCTTGCATTGATAAAAATATTTTTGCTAACCAAATTAAGACATAATTAAACTCTCGTCAAGTAAATTTTAACTTCTAGTTATTTATTCACCTAGCAAATGCTAACGCAATTTTTATTTGTATAGTAACAAATATAACTCTAAATATTTTTTATTTTATTATTTTAACTCTAATTTTAATAAATTTAATTCTTAATATTTACACATCTTAGCAATATAGTCCCGATTATAAAAATTAAATAAATCAAAAATTTTAAGCATTAATAAAAATTCAAATATATATACTTAAAATTATTAGAAATTATAAAATATACTTAAATTTTTTCAATATATTTTCACACATTCCCTTTTTCCATTTTCCTTCTTTTTGTTCATTTTTCTACTTTTTGTCACGTTTATTCTTCCTTCTTTCAAATTATTCTTCCTTTTTAAAAAAAAAATTAACATTAACCTCTTTTCGATTTGGAGTTAATCCAGATTTCATTTTGAGCCGAAATTTGGATAAATTCAAAGTTTTAAGATTTGGTTTCTGTCTTCATTTTAATTTATTTTTTGCTATCTCAAAAGCCAGTAGTCTGAACTCAAGCCCGAAACCATGCAAAACCCTCCACCCTTCTTCACTCACCATCATCAACTTCCATCCAAGCACAACTCCTTTAACTTTGTAGTACCACCATCGGCTCATCCATCAACAAACCTGACAATCCCAAAACAACCCTTAAAATAGGAATACTCTTAAGGATAGTTTAAAAATAAAAATAAAAAGAAGGAGATCATTTGGCTTGCATATGTAGTTCAAAATACAGAAAGTAGTATTACGAGATTAAGAGCTTCATGGATACTTTCATTTCGAGATAGTGAAACTAATAATGGCTTCAGCTTTGGAAGCATCGTTTAATGAAGGCTTGTAGGTCCATTAGTGTTAATACACAGAAAACGTGGTTCCATGTTCAACATCTGCATTTAACCCAATCTTGCTTATATATCTCCTGCGCTGCGATTGGTAGTTGGAATTTCCTTTTCCATTTTTACTGCAATTTATTGGACCTGCCTAATTAAGTTCATATAAACCCAAGCAACCACTGCTTCTGCTTTAAACTTAAGTAATACTGGCTCGGGGCAAAGCCAATTCCTCGCAATTACGTGTATGGCGTTTTGGCTGCCTTTTAAATTCGGAACCTTATAATGAGTTGTAAGTTGGAATTTTTAAAATTTCAAATTGTTTTGTTAAATTTTCGATTTTGAATTTATTAATATATTTTATTGTATAGTTTTTTTAACTTATTTAAAAATTTTCAAAATAAAAATAGTGTGACTCCCCAACTTCCTCTCTTATAATTTTACACATGGATTATCCCAAAATTTCGAGCATAGTCCATTCATTTAACAATTAAGTCTCAAAACTTTGTTTTGGGTCTAACCCACTTATTTAACTAAACTTAATTTTAATATTAGTTAGGTCTTTAAATAAACCAATCTTAATATTAATTTTAAGTGATTTCACAAGCTTTACTACTTTTGAAAAACGCATTTGAAAATTTTGGTTTTAAGGTTTAAGTGTTTTTATTAAAAGAATTTTAAAAATATAATTTTTTAAATTTGAATATGATATTATAAAGTGAAAATATGTATTTAAATAATTTCTAAATTGTAAATATTATAATCTTTTAATAAGAATATAAAAATAATTTATTTTTGTTATAAAATAAAGAGAGATTGGGAGAATAAAGAACAAAAAAATATGAAAGCAATAGAAAATGTACTTATTAATCAAATGGATGATTACAATGCTTCATCAGAGTCTCTATTTATATACATAAGAAATATAAAAGAAATAGAGATCTAATTCTAATAACTATTAGAATTTAAAGTACATTAAAACTTTATTTTGTTCATGATGGAAATCTACTTAATAAGATATTTATAACATTGCCCCTTGGATGTCCATTGGTAGATAATATGCCTCATTAAAACCTTATTAGGAAAAACCCTGTGGGATAAAAACTTAATGAAGGAAAAAGAGTACACAATTTATAATACGCATAATATGTTGCCTCATTAAAAACCTTACCAGTAAAACCCAATGGGACAAAACCTCGGTTAAGAGAAAAAGAATACAACGCGTATTTATTCGCCCTCATGAAAACATAACATTCTTTCTCATATTATACGCATTCAATCTTGAATACTAGTTTTTCAAATGACTATTTGAATGTATTGCTAAGCATTTATCCCACCATTCTTTTGAAAATCATGAGTGAGGGAAAATTTTGGGGAAACATATTTTAATCTCTTCAGGAATTTCAACAATAATCATAGCAAACTTTAATCATGATCCTTCTATAAAAATACAAATAGGTATTTTGGATCATTTTATAATCTTCTTTCATCTACTATTTACTAAGTCAAATTTATTACATATGTTCAATTATTTCAATTCATATAAATGAAAAATTTTCCGAGAATTTCAATATGCTTCTAGCATTTTAAATCCTTCAAGGATTTTAATATAAGCTTTACTATATAGTGATTCATAAAAGGTTGTAACAATATCCATTAGACGCAAGTTAAATTGTTTATGAATTGTCAGTTTAATAATATATCTAAAGGTTATTGCATCCACCACAAAAGAATATTATATCTTTTCATAATCAATGCCAGGACTTAGCGAAAAAATTCATATTTTTATTCCGCTTTTGCAAAACTACTTTAATTGCACCTTTACTGGCTTTACACCTTTAGATATTTGGACTACTGGTCCAAAAACTCCATAAATTTAATTGTACTTGAGTTGCGTCTTTCTATTTTGATCAATTTATTCTATATTTATATTTCTCAATAGATTTATTCAGGATCTTCCTTTTATTTCATTATAATAATACTGCATGCAAAATCATTGTCGACTACTTTTATTATTCGGTTCCACATTTTCTCGAATTGACATAACTTATCGAGATCTTTTATTTTCATTATTTTAAAATTCAGTTTCTGGTACCTGAATCTCTTCTGAAGTTTTACTTATTAGTTATGTCTTGGGTCTCTTCTGGAGCACCCGCCTCCATTATATGACCATCTAGAATAATTTTCATCTTTGGAATCGATCAATCTATTATTTATTCTAACTGATTGTCCTACTGAGACTTTGATTCAAATTAAAATATTAAATGGTATATAACACTTGGTTATTCTCATTAGGTTGTAAATACATCTAACAGTTAACTTGTAATGAGTTATCCTTATTGAACTTCTGGTTCTAATTATTCTCCCCCTAACTCATTACAAGTTATTGTTTCCCTCCCCCTAATGTTGGGAAAATTGACAACTCATGTCACAATTAAATCTCGAATTAATTGCTTAAAAATATTATAAGAAGACTCATATAAATAAACATTCCCAATCTCTTATGACCTATGCGTTGTGGTGGAGCAGTTGAAACATATACTGCACATCCAAAAATTTTAAGATGGGAAATATTTGGCTTTTGACCAAAAATCAATTGTAATGGGAGTATTTATAACTTATTGGCTTGATGCATACAGCATATAAATCAACATAATCTCATGCTGAAATAGAAAGTTTAGTTCTCATAAGTAATGATTTAACTATTAGTTTGAGGCATTTGATAAACAATTCAACTAAATCATTTTATGTGTAAACATGAGCTACAAGATGTTCAACTTTTATCCCAACTGACATGCAATAATCATTGAAAAGTTGGGATGTAAACTCACCAACATTAGCAAGATGAATTGTTTTAATTGCATAATCTGAAATTAATTATTTAGACAATCAATCTCGCAAACGACAGGTTGCGAGCTGATAATGCATGTAATTATTTTGTAGATCCATATGCAAAAATCATATAATATCAAAACCATCCACATGGTGGATGAATGGGCCCATATTCATTTCAGAAATGCAAAATATTAAATCTCAACTTTAGCAAGTGAGTTTCTAATAATCAATTTTCATTGAGAACAAACAACAAATGATAATTCTTTTAATTAAAGAATCTTCTAGTTCTTTAATTGAATGTCCATATGAATTCTCTATTAATTTTCGCATCATTTATGATCTAGGATGGTCTAACTGGTCACGTTAAGTAGTAAACGCATTTGTATTAGTAAACTTATGGTTTACTTTAACATGTGTTTTAATTGTACTAAATTGTAACAAATTGATAATTTTATTATCGTTCCTTTTAATTTGTATCCACATATAAGTGCTATTGTGACATTTACTACAAGAAATGTCTAAATCAATGTGAATATTATAATGTCACTAATTCAACAAAATAAATATAATTTCCAAACAATTATATGCAATATTCGCTTTAGGAATATGCAAAAACTTCAAATATTTTTAAAAAAAATTACAACTTTAGGTGCATCCAACCATAACAAGCTTTAGATAGAATTATCATATCCTATTGCTCATAAGTAAATCTTTTACAGTCAAACATTTTGCTTTCAACCCTTTAATAGGGATGATGACAAAAGAATATCACAAAGATTATAATATTAATAACCCAATCCCTTTTTTATTCATATGAAATATAATATTTTCCTCATTCACAATCTCAATGTGAGATCCATTACAAATAACTTTTAAAAGTAATACATTAACCATCACAAATTTTATGATTTTTAGATAATGATATATTAGCTCTTCCGAGCTTTCAACTAATTTTCTACTATCAAATATTGGGATAATATTTGTTTGTTTCAATACCAAATAAGATAAATATTTTCTATCTATAATGATAGAATTCATTCCTACATTTTCATATCCTTCCTCAAAGAATGTTAACAAAAACAAAATATTTGTTCATACGCCACATATGTGGCCAATAATATTTCATATCACATATTGATAACATAAGTTATCTTTACCCTTTAAAGAGTTATCTTGAGAATTCTCTTTGTTCTCTTATTTATTACTATGCTCCCACTTTTAGTAGTCCATTAGTATATATTTTATTTTCTTTATGTTTACATTCACTTCAGGGAATGCAACAAATCTAGTAGGACAAACTTATAAACATCCCAATAGATTCTTTATTTCATAATTACCATTGCAAACATGCGTGAGATTTCAAATCAAAATCTATCTATGCATGTTGTCATGATTAGTCTCCAAATATAATAAATAATAAATAAAACATATTAAAGTATACCTGAAGATCTTTAACATCATCATCATCACTAGAAGGTATGAGATAGTTCCAAAATATTCTTGATTTCATATGGATAACGATATCAAATCTTTCACCATCCTTAAAAAAAGTAAAATAAGTTAATCAAAATAATGATAACATATAATAAAAGATGAATGAAAAATAATAATCAGATATGAAACATTAAATAAAAGAAACTTCCTGTAAAAACTTTGCATCTTGCCGTTAAAGAAATTGAAAATCATGGAGGATAAATTTGATCGTCGATAAAAGGAACTATCACTTTGAGCAAGATCGTGCTGATAACATGTTATAAAATAAAGAGAGATGGGGAGAATAAAGAACAAAGAAAATATGAAAGCAACAGAGAATGTACTTTACTAATCAAAGGGATGATTACAATGCTTCATCAGAGTCTCTATTTATAGGCGTAAGAAGTATAAAAGAAGTAGAGATCTAATTCTAATAGCAATTAGAATTTAAAGTACATTAAAATTTTATCTTGATCATGATAGACATCCACTTAATAAGATATTCATAACAATTATAACTCATAACTAATTTTTTTATATGAAATACAAATTTTAAATATTTTAAAATTAATTTGAATATATAATCTATATTTTAAATATTATTAAAATATAATAATTACAATTTTAAATAAATAATGTTATATATTTGGAATAAATTCAATAGAAAAGTAATTGTATTCCAAATATAAATACTCCATAAAATATGTTGGACTATAAATAAGAGTTAAAAATATCATTTAGCTCAAAAAATACACTTCCCAAAAGCACGAAAACAATTTTGACGGGCAATTTACTAAAAAAAACCCTTTTATATCATTATTTACCGAAATGACCCAACTTTTTGATTATTTACTGGAAAGGGTCATTTTTCCCGAAAGCGCATCCACGTCAATGCGAAGTTAGAGGACGTGTCAACAAAACGCTTCCCTGGGGAGCGTTTTGCCCCCAACAGTCACATGACAGTTTGAACTCCAACGATTAAAAAAAAAACTATAAAAGGCCCCTCACCCCTTTCATTTTTTCACACAATAGTCCTCTCACAATTCTCTCTAAATTCTCTTCAAATTCTCTCAAATTTCTCTCAATTTTTGTCAAAGCTCTCTCTAATTTGCAAAAAAAGCTCTGTTTAATTTTTTTTGAATTAGTTTTATTTATAAATTATAAAAATATTCGATCGTGTTAGCAATGGCAGGAGAATTAATTCGTCTCAATACGAAACACATCTCCGTCGATCAAATGACAATGGTAAGTGATAAGTTTAATTAATTTTTGAATAGTATTTAATTTTTTTTTATGCATGTCGAAATCATTTTTTTAGAGAAAAACGAGAATCGACTTTTTAAAATAAAATGTGGAGTCGCCACCAATCTCTCGGTTTAGGTGTGATTGGGCCACCTACTAAAATGTTTTGTTCCATTAAAGACAATTTTCGTTCACGTAAAATCAAAAACAAATGGGTTCGGGAGTCAGTTACGCATGAGGAAGGGTGAGCACCCTCATTACGCCCAAAAATTGGTACCAAATTGATTCGATGCTATCCTTATATCAAAGATTTTAAGGAAAAAAAACTTTCAAAGCATGATTCTTTAAAATGTGTGAATAGTTCAAGTTAACTATCAAAATTCTCTCATTTCAAAGATATGCAGCATCATACCCAGCACGATTAGATACGATCCTTTATACATTCAAAAATACAATTGATTTTTGACTTTCAAAAACTCGTACACTAAAATTATAAAAGGTTATCCAAATATTTTAGTTCACCGAAAAAATCATACCTAGCAAGATTGAGCACGATTTCTCGAATTCCCAAATATTGGATATTGCCTTATTTCAGAATTTTTGAATAATAAGGAAAATTGAAAATTCGCTCAAAACACGTTTATTTGTTTTAAAATAGGTAGAACATTTAATGCATTGTATCGAAACATTTGCATAGAAAAGGATTAATGAACAGGAAATAATATGATATAATAAGCCTCAATTTAAGAAATCCAACAATTATGTACAACTATTCTAAGTAAAATATAACCAAATTCTTAATCATGAATGGAGAGCAATTGATAAAACAATGACTAAATAATATACCACAACAATAAATGTAAAACAACCCACAAAACATGTACAAAATAAAGCGGAAATTAGCAAAAGATGTAGTATAAGACAATTTTATAATAATTATGAATTAATGAACACATAATATACATACTATATGAGTATATTAATTTGAATAAAAACTAGGAATATATAATTATTGAAATAAGTATTAAAATATTTGAATTGAATAACATGCAAAATATTTTAAACGCAAATTCATTTAAAATTAACAATATACATGATAGTTTATATAAAATATAAAAGAATAATAAAATACATGATAATAGATTTACAAAACATGCATATCTACAAATGAATGAAATAACAAATTAAAGTAATATTTAAAAATATGTTAAGATAATTTAAAAAACAAATAATAAAATCTTAAATAAAAATGAATAAAAGCATAAATAAGTAAATAAAAACTTGATTGAAATAAAAATAAGATTAAGAGGACGATCTATAAACAAATAAAATTAATAAAACCAAATATTAAACTAAGATGAAACATGCACCAATGGTCAGGGATCTAAAATACATATATCCCAAGCTTTGAAACGCGGCATTTAAACAAGGACCAAATTGCAGCAGTGCGTAAATCACAGGAAAAATGTAAAAACAAACAAACAGAATCAAGGCTGAAAAACAAATCAATATAGAATAAGAGGGACTCATCATGCAAATTGACCTTTCAAGGTGAAAAGGCAAGGCCATAATAACCTCTGACCGATTATTCTTCTCAAAACAGCTTTCAAAACCCTTTTCTCTCAAAATTTTTCAACCTCTCTTCCCCTTCAGTCGACTGAACCAAAAGGTTCTTCACTCTTTGCCTCCATGTTATCAAATCGGACCCCCTTGAATCCCCATCAGAGCTTCGATTTCAACAAGTAAACAAGGATTCGAAGACTCCTCAAGAAGATAAGTATTTTTGCTTCTGTTCATTTTATTTTATACACATACAAATAACAAAAAAAAAGAATTCGAAGCAAAATCTACAGAAAAATGAGATTTAAAATCACATCTTAAACTGTTCTCTTTTTTCTATTCAAACCTCTCTGTACAGATTTGTATCCCCCCTTTTACACTGTTCACAAATGGCCTTTTTATAGCCGAAAACCCCCAAAAAATGAAAAGAAATTGAGACTCTCATCATCCCTCTTTTCTGTTATCTCATTGTTGTTAATTATCCTTGCTGTTATTTGCTATAGTTGTTAGTTCGTTTTGTAGGTGTGTATGGCATGGAGTGAAGCTGTTTGTGGGCGTGCTGGCGTGGAGGAGGCAGTTGGAGGCTGCAGCAACTGAAGCTCTTAGGGTTTGCTGAGTAGTTTTTTTTTTTTTGTTTTAGGCTGGGATTTGGGTTATTTGTTGGGTCTGGTTTATTCTTGGTTTTAGGCCTCAAGTTTGGGTTTGTATTTTATGGACTGCAAACAATTTAATTTTATTTAGTTTATTTATTTATTTATTTGTTGTAAATAATTTCAAAGGCCCAGGCAAAATGGGTCTTCTACAATGCAATTTTAATTAGTATTGATTTTATATTTTTTTATAACAGTCTGTAGATTGGGTATTACAATGCTATATCCGTAATATGTCTGGTCCTCCATCGCTGTTGATAGAGAAGTACCTGCCGGAAGTGGGTTTTTGACATGTGGCCATGATAGGCCAGGGGTGCAAGTTGGACCTGAAACTAATCAATGCATTGATAGAGAGGTGGAGACTTTCCATCTTCCATGCGGAGACTGTATTATCACTCTAGAAGACGTGCAATTGTAATTGGATTGTCGGTCAATGGGCATGCAGTCACCGGGTCTGCTCAATCTGCTAATTGGGGGGCCGTATGCTACGAGCTTTTGGGTGTTACTCTGGATAATATTAACGGAGGTCAGATCGAGATGGGCTGGTTACAAGACACATTTTTGGATCCGGATAATGATTCGACTGAATTAAAGAATACGATATGCTCGAGCATACATTCTTGAGATGATTGGAGGTTATCTGATGCCGGACTTGTCACGAAACCGCATACATCTGAGATGGCTGCTGAAACTCGTTGATTTTAGAGTAGCAGGTGAATTAAGTTGGGGGTCTGCCGTGTTAGCAACATTGTACCGGAAGATGTACGGGGCGACGCAATAGAAAAAAGCTAAAATCAAAGGATGCCTATCACTATTACAATCATGGGCACGGTTACACTTTCCAATTTTACGTCCTCAAGTGAACCACCCATATACATTCCCACTAATAATGAGGTAAATTTTATATTAGATTTTACAATTATTACGTAGATTTAAAATATAATTGTATGCTAAAAAACTATTTAATTAGGTGGAACCATTTAGCGAGTTATGTTGGAATACCCACATCTCTTGAAGATATACGGCTTCTATGAGACCAACGGTCGGAAGCAGAAGTAAATAGAAATAAAATATATATAATAAAATAGTCGTTTCGTATTTAATATTTAGTATTACCTATATAACTAATATTTTTATCATGTTCATATAGTTTCAATGGACACCATACGAGGATCCGGCAATTCGGGCAGTAATTTCGGATGAATTTTTTCAAAATCCGAACATTTGGTATGTGAAGGTCCCATTGGTCAACTATGCTATCGTAGAGATGCACCAGTTAGATAGGGTATTGCGACAATTTAGATTCTGATAACCGATTCCCGTGGAACCTGAGGTGCTCGATGATGAGCACAAAGTTGACTTACGACTATTGAATACGGATTGGTCGAGACACTGGTCAGAATATATCGAAATGTGGGAAAATCTGTATGACTATATACCTACTCGGGAACCGATCATCGTTCCTGAGTTAGTATGCGTGCCGGAATACATGACATAGTTTAGGATCCGTGGCAAGCCATATTTACTGTCGAAAGAGGAGAGGCGACGACAAATTCATGTGCAAAGGGAACGACGATGCCCTTTAAATACAAGAAGAAGGGATGACGACACGGGCCCATCAGCAGCACCCACACAATTACCGGGCCCATCAACAGCGCCCACACAGCCACCTGGCCCAACATTTCAACCAACGACACCTATATCACAGCATTTTCAGATTATGCCAAGTGCGTATCCTAGCCCTTATATGTATACTAACCCTTTTATGTTTCCTTTTTCTAGTCCTATGGCAGGTTGGAATGCATAGCCTGGTTTATCTCCGTTCTCAATTACTCCGAGTCAACTGCCAATCAATAGGCCACCGTCGTATGAGGGATCGCACGAGGCACCGTCAGGGATCTCTTCTTTTTACCATTCCCTATCGGCTTATGAGATTCAAACACCTCCACCATGGGTGATGCAAACACCTCCTATTCATTATTCTATCAAGGTGGGTCATCCTCCCAACACCCACAATTAAATCCCCTTCCAGAGGAACCACAATCCCCACCGGAGCAACCACAACTCTCGCCGGAAGCTGAACCAAGGAGGAATCTAGCGCGTAACCATCGACGACCCCCATGTGGCACTGATTTCGACCGGAACCAACATTGATTTTTTGAATATATTTGTAGAAACTTTTTTTATATAATTTCATATAATAAAATAATTTTTTTTAATATTTTAATTGTACTTTACTTTTTCTAATTTTAATACAATAAATGTTCTTTTAAATTAGCCAATAATTTTTATTAAAATAAATGTTATTTTGAATACGACAATATTTTTAATATTTTTAATAAAATATAAATAATACAACATAATTTTTTTACAACAACTATCAGCTATTCCGATTTGGACATGATCGAGTTATATGGCTTGGGTTCCTACACCATCCGTACAACTTTTGTTGGTTCGTTGTTTCTCGAATATCCATATTGTTACGTATTCTAGTCGAGCAAGGTCGACCCTTTAGTTTGCGACACAATTATTTATCAGGTAACAGCTTAAACGGAGCAAGCGATACAGACGGCCACTTACGTTCATCTGGGATCGGTGGGAATACGTGTGTAACAGTCTGATTTAGACCCTAATTAGAATGGTGGTTTCGGAACCACGAATCCTAGTCAGAAAAATATTTAAAAATTATTTTTTGTGTTTATTTTATGTGAATTTATATCTGTGAAAATTTTCGTGATTTAATTTTATTGTTTAGGTGTCCGATTAAATAAAAGTACTTAATCACATAAAATAAAAATTTAGTGGTTAAATGTGAAAGTACCTAACTGTTGTTGTCTTTATTAGTGGAGGTACTTATAATGCAAATAAACCTTTGAAATTTTTCATGGACACATTTGGTCAAGAGTAGGTGAATTATAAATAGTTTATATTAAGGTTAAAATAGTAACTTATGTAATAAAATGTTATAATATAAGATATATCATAAAATAATAAAACAAAACATAATGTGTTCATACTTTCTTATTACCGAATATCAAAATAACAAAAGAAAAGAAAATAAACTTAGGGTTCGGCACTTTCAAGCTTGATTCAAGGTGAGTTTTAGCTCAGTTTTTTATAACTTCTACGTTTTTGAGATCGTTGCTTCGAGTACTACAAAACCCATACTTGAATTTTCGATTTTGATGAATATTTTGAGATGTGTCATTGTTGATAGCTTGTGATTTTTGTTGTTTGATGATGAAAAATGAAAGATATGTTTTAGATTAACATATTTTGTATTGAAGTTTTTGATAATTTTTAGTAATTAGGACTTAATTGCAAAAATAATAATTTGAGGGACTAAAATATGAAATTGATAAAATATATGAACTTGTATGAACATGGGTACCATTAGGCCTAATATGGATGTCTTGAAATTTTGTGTATTTTGTGTTTTGTGCAATAGGGACTAAATTATAAAAATTGTAAATATCAGAGGTAAAATGGTAATTTCCTATTTATGTGTTCTGGATTAAATTGAATGAAAATATGTTTGAATGAGCTTAATTTGAATATGTTTAGATCAAGAACCAAAGAAATCAGATTTGGACCGGGGAAAAACAAAAGTTGTCGACTAGCAGCCCCGTCCCGTTTTACTACGTCCGAGGTAAGCTTATAAGCAAATAAACGTGTTTAATTGTAGTTGAATATTAAATATACATGCTGTTATGAAATGTTGGAATTCATATCTGATATAGCCGAACATGGAATGGCTTGATTACTTTATTTCTGAATTCGTTCTGATCGAGTTGCGACATCCGAAAGTCCTGTATGAACCTTAGGAATAGCTAGGATACATATGTCATGACATAGGATACCGATATATGTGTACGAGTAAGTCCATGGCATCGATTTGTGACTCCGATATGTGTTTACGAGTAAGACCTTGTCTGGGACAGTGGCATCGATATGTGACTACATGTAAGACCATGTCTAGGATGTTGGCATTGTACGATATATGTGATTATCTGAGTGTCCTATCCAATTCCGAATGGTTCATTGGGAAAAGGTAAACCGCGTACGGATGGTATAATACGAGCTAAATAGTCAGGTATGAGTTAATTTGGTATTTACTCAAGACAAGGTAAGAAAGTGTTGTAGTTGAATGCTGAAAATCATATATAATGCAAATGAGAAATCCATGTGTATTTGGATATGTGCATTCGGCTTGTGATGAACATTTTGGGTGGTATTGAAATGTTGTTTAATATATAAATATGTATACTTGTGTATTTGGCTATTTGGGTATAAGATATACTTGGGATGACTTTTAATGATTTTTGAATTGCATAAAAGAGTCATTGGATGTATGGTTGTTATGGCTATTAGGCTTGGAAATGGAAGTTGTTTTATAGTGTATTAGATGAATATATAGATATATGCATTCGGCTTAGGTAGTGAAATATGTTAATGCATTTCTTTAGTTAATAAAAATCAAATATGTTATTGAGTTGTTTACTGCTTATAACTTACTAAGCTGTGGTAGCTTACTTTGTGTATTACATTACCCTGTTTTATATATTTTGAAGTCAAGCTGCAAGATCAGGGATCGTCAACCAAGTTCATCACACTATCTACAGCTTTGGTGCCTTATTAGCTAAACTTAAATTATGGCATGTATAAGCTAGCTTATATTTTGAAATGTTGGATTTATCTTTTGAACGTGTGTATTTTAAGCCATGCGAAAATGGCTAAATTCTTAAGTTTGATTTTAGTTATGTTTTGGTTGTGGTTTAATGTGTTTTAATTATAATGTTGCATGGCATGATATGTGTAATACATGTGTTAAATGGTGTATATTTGAAAAGTGGATGTTGCTATGATATTGTGTAATCCTATTTGTATAACATGTTACTTGCCACGACTATGACATTAGTATAGGTAAAATGAACAGGAATTAGATTGAATACGATTTCAATAATGAGTGGATATATTCGGTTTTTATGTAATTTGGTTAGAGTTCTTCAAACTTGAATATTGATATGTATATATATTGTACATATTTCATGACTATGATTTAGTCAAATATATAGTAAACATATTATTTTAAGTGTAATTGATTTATAAACGAGTTACACATATTATATATACGTACTTCATTGATAAGTCCGATAATGGTGAAATGTGTTGAAAGTACATAAAATTGCCTAAGATAGATTCGGTATGTACTATGGAATTATGTTAATGTTATATTTGAAGTTTGAGGTAAGCATTTTGTGTATCAAAAATGGTTAAAAATCTTAGGTTTGCATTCGGCTTTGATTCAGTTAAGACCTAGGCTTAATATGTTTAAAATGTCGTATGGAATGTTGACCATTTTTGTGTTATTTTTTAAAGTGTATTGAGTATATAAGATTGTGGAAGTTCTTAGTGATTTGGCTAAATGTTTTATTGGATGATAAACAAAAAAATAAGGTAAGGTCATGCGTGTGCTCGGTATTTGGTCATGTTACATTGATTGGGATTTTTCAAATGTTATTCACTTATATATATACTTATAATTTGGTTAATGTATACATTTGTGTGAAGGGTAAAGTAATTTGTATGGTATTTTCATATTATTAAATATGTATAAATAATTAAGTGTTGACCAACACATTAATGCCGTACAACTTATATGAATGGACGGAGTTAGTAATAAAATTTTGCTTAATGAGTAATTAACTTGATTATATGCATGACTCATATTTGCATAAAATATAGATCGAATTATTTTGTAAGGAAGTTATTAATTCGTTACAAATTCTGCATATGTATGATTTATTTTAATGTTTATATATTTTGGTTTAAAATTTACTTAAGCTATGTAGTGATTGATAATGAACCTGTGATTTGATATTAGGCTGAATCATAAGCTTTGTTGTAATATAGACTTTGAATTAATATGGAAATATTCAAATCTGTGCTTTTGTCTAGTAATGTCTCGTAACCCCTTTCCGGTGACGGATACGGGTTAGAGGTGTTACAAAGTGTCTCTACACGTTGTACATGTATTCTATTTTATACACTTAGTCGACATACGTCATGGGATCCAAACGGAGATTCTGACAAGCTGCAATTATATGAGCGTATGGATAACGTAGTGCGTCAAACACCCCACAGTCGTATGTCCTATTTCTCAAGTGTACACGATATTGCCCGCCAATAATACCTTGGTTCGGTCCGTCAAACTCCTTCACATGAAACCATAGGTTATCACGATCGTGACACACTATGTGCATGGTGTTAACTCATGCCTTCGCCTTGTTAATCTCTAGTAATACCTTCGCGCACCATACATGACCTCCCTGCATTTGGCCTTTATAACTCACTCTCGCTTTGGAAATAGTGCCGCTAAACAAAAATATGTCTCTCGCACAATGGCTGTTATCGGCAAATGATGCATTCCTTTTAGAACATAATTTATGCATTTAGCCAGGTTTGAGGTCATATGACCATATCGTAGGCTGCCATCGTATGCTTGTGTCCACTGTTCTAAAGGTATGTTACAAAGGTAGTCTGCGCCTTCTTCATTAACTGAATGCAAAACCGCTAACATCTCATGAAAACAGTCCTTACTTATCTCATACACTGCCAATATAAGTTGATAACAAAAATTACATACGACTCTTCCATTCAGAATAAATTGAATATTAAAAATGTAATTATATTAATAGAGATTAAATACCCATATTAGTCACTTGCCGTCGTTCAGTTGTAGATCGATATTGCCCGTAATAGTTGGACGCAACGTGCCTTAGGCAATACCAATGGTGTGTATGATGTCATTGGCTTCCTTGTCGCTCAATTACGGCTAGTATTCTAGTGCCCCGATCCGATATAACACATTTATCAGGTTGAGGGCAAACATGCCTTCTTAACCTAGAAAGAAAGAAATCCCAATCATCAGCTGACTCCCCCGGTGTTATTGTAAACGCAATTGGAATGATTCTCCCACTGCCATCCTGTGCCACAGCTAGTAATAGCCGATGGGTATATCTACCATACATAAAGGTATCGTCAATTTGGACCAATAGCCCAACATTGCTTAAAGCTCCAGAACAGACGCTTGAACACTTGGCATTCACGAAGCAATCGGTCGTTGTAGTACGCAAGTGCCATTTCAAGGTCTGTCATGCAACCTGAGACATATCTCTCCAGCACCTGACACGACTCCCACACTTTATTATATGAAGCGTCCCATCTACCATGCATCTTTTCCAACGCCTTCTGCTTAGCTATCTAAACATTGCGATAAGAGAGCGTGTACTTCAATTGGCTACGAATATTGGCAATTAAGATCGGCACTAAAGTCTTCGGATCCGCCTTCACCGTCAGTAGTATTAAGCTAGATAACATATCTGAATCTATCTTGGGATGATCTTGTGAAATACCTATTAACAAATTATGTTAAATAATGCAACATTACGTAATAACAGTATTATTCAAAAACCCTAAACACCTAGTAATACTTTACCGGTAACACATGTATGTGGACCTTTGTACTTTTTTATCCCCCACAAGCCTGCCCTTTTCCTTAATAAGGCCATGATTTTCCATGAATATGTACCGTTTTGCACTGCACACTTGGCCTCAAACTTATCGTATTTGGATTTAACCACATTGTAGTTAACCCCGTTCATGATGCTATGTTGTTTCAATGTACCAAGAAAACTATCATTATTGGAAAACTTCCTACCAACTTCCATTTCACCGGAATCTAATGACAAACTTGTATAGTCACGCCTTCTGTGTGGTAGATCTGGAAACTCCAATGCATCATCTTGAGATATATCGACATTATGCATGTGGGCTAAAGGCGAGTACACCCTGAATCATGGATCTTCTTCTTCTTTATCTGAACCCCCTTCAACATCTTCAGGTATGGTTGGAACAGGCTCCGGTTCAGAAAATAATCCAACTTTTGCACCATCGAGGTCAGGCTGTCGAGGTGGATCCACTCGGACTCATCATCCGACCCACCATCATCTGCAACGAACGAGGTCCCCTCGCTGATGGATGTCGTAGGGAGTACATCATCCCTTCTCCTGGATGTTTCGTAATGTCCCCAATCCGATGTGGATTGCCAACCACTAGAAGTTGATGTCATTCCCTAGTACGTATTTCCAGTATCAAACATCGACCCACCGAGGTGCATGTCCCATCCACCAACGGAGTGTCGTGCAAGAGTTGTGTATTCCATACTGCTACCAAACACAGGTGCTTCTGTGTTCTGCCACCCACTAATGGAGTGTTGAGTAGGGGTCGTATATTCCTCTTGAACAACATTAGGTGTTGAAGTCGCAAATGTATCATTTGGCGATGAAAATTGTACATATAACTCAAGATAGGGTGATCCACTAGCAAGATGAGTCTGCACTATTGCCTCCAAGCTACGAAGACCTTTGATGTCGAATAAGTCATATCTCACAGGATCAACCGAAGTACAAAATCGATACTTACTAGACAAAACTTTCATTGGCGTCGTTCCGAAGATTTTACGCCTAATTCTTTTACGAAGTTCTGTCAAATCTATGTTCTAGTTAAAAACTAGTCGCATTGTGTTCTGCGATAAAAAAACAACGCCGTTCTCTGTGTCACAGACCTCGCCGTCATAGTAAATAACAGCACTAATACGTTCACTCATCTTCAGTTTCTATTTTACTTTAGCCTCAATTTCTCTTGCTGTAACTTATGCAACCTGAGAATAAAATTTGGCTCATTTATAGACTAAAGCTTTTTCAGATACTACTGCAGTAAAAGAGCGTCCACGTGGGAGCTTTTTTCCTTAATTTTGCTGACTGTGCATCCTTCTTGAAGCGTTTTTTACACTATTTTTTCAAAAACATCTTTTCAAAATTATTTTTTCAAATACTACTGTAGCAAAAGAGCGTCCATGTGGGAGATTTTTTTCGTAATTTTGCTGACAATGCATCCTTCTTGAAGCGTTTTTGACACTATTTTTTCAGAAACATCTTTTCAAAATTATTTTTTCAGATACTACTGTAGCAAAAGAACGTCCACGTGGGAGCTTTTTTTTTTGTAATTAATACTTAATTTAATTAATAAACCTTAAAAACCCTAAACCCTAATTTAATTGATTTTTTTAATTTCATAGTTAATTTAATTAATTAACCCTCAACTCTAATTTAATTAATTTTTCCTTTAAAAATACTAAAACCCTAAACCCTAAAAACCTTAAACCATTAAACCCTAATCTTAAACCAATTAAAAACCCTAACCCTAAAAAAAGGGGCAAAACACTCCCACAGGGAAGCGTTTTGCTGACACGTCCCCTGACTTCGTGTTGACATGGACGCACTTTCGGGGAAAATGGCCATTTTTTATTGAAATGTCCTGACTTTTTGATTATTTACAGAAAATGGCCATTTTCTGTAAATAATCAAAAAGTCAGGACATTTCAATAAATAATGATATAAAAGGGCTATTTTTAGTAAATTGTCCCAATTTTGACATAAAAAATTATCTATTTAGCATTTTTTATTGTTACAAAATTACTCTTGACAAGTAATGAGAAACAAAACCTAATTCATTAGTTGCACCACATCACCTTGTTGAATTTTCTTAATTGTAAATTCTTTTGGATTTTTGATGGGTTTATAAATTTAGGATTTTTTTAAAAATTTTAACTTTTTAATTATTTAAAATATGCTTCTAACAAAAATTTTACTTTTTAAGAGTATTAACGCAATATATTTTATATTTTTAGAGATTAATTCAAAGGATTTAAAATTTTGCTTTAGAAAAATGTAAGATCCTGACAATTATATATATATTTATATATATATTAAAACCACTCTCTTTTTCTTTTGTATGTGACGGTGAAAATTAGTGAAATTGGTTGGTGGCTCCCAGAAAATTAGCGTGGTGGTCTATTTATTTATATGGATATTATTTAATATATATTTTGTTGTAGTTCCTTTTCTATATAAACTTTTAAAATATATAAAAATAATTAAGATATAAAATATTAAAATTTGTCTTAAAATATAAAATAGTATACCAAAAGGTAAAGGTCGATTCACTGCTGCAAGCCATGTTGCTCGAAATGAATAAAACACAATAAAAGTATCACAAAATTCCTATTTTATACTTTGAATTGCATTTTAGCTCTTTTTTAAAGAAAATGGATAAATTAGTCCATGTATATTAAATGAGTGAGAAAAAAACTCATTCGTCAAAATTTGGTGTTTGTATATAAGGTATAATAACAAATTTAACCCTCAACCTTTACATATTTATTCAATCTGATCCTTATTCTTTTATTGGAAGTAAATTAAAATATTTTTGAAATTAATAAGACTAAAATATAAAAAAACCTTATTAATAAATTACAAAAATCAATTTAACCCTTTTAAATTTTAAAATTATAAAAAAATTATATATTTTTCTTCCAAATAGAGAACTGATGTGGCTGCCTACAATACCACAATAACTAGTTGAAAATATGTCAATATCTTTTAAAAGGACATCAAATAATTTAGTTTAAGTAAATAGTCTTTGCTCTTTGCAACAACATTTATGTGGAGTGCACCTCGTATTCACCACTCAACATGTTCACTGTGACGAATGGTTTATTTTCATTTTCGGGCTTCAAAATAACCCAAAAACATAAACTCATTCTTCTTATCATTTTTAAGTAATCCACGTAGAATTGCAAATGAATCATTTCTATTTTCATTTCCATTTGAAAACCTACATTCATTTCCAAATGATTCCATTTCTATTTTGAAAAAAATCATAATCATTATTGAATATTTCTCATTTCTCTATTTCCATCAATTCCATTCATTTTGATTCAAACACACAATTTATTTCTAGTTTCAATGAGTGTAATGCCCTGAATAATTTAAGTCTGTTTTTGTGAAATCTAACGACAAATGTGTATCTGCTTCAGTGGTTAAGTGTTTTAGGTGTGTGTGTGAGAGTTTTTGGGTTCAAGTCCTACTTTTGGAAAATTTTATTATTTTAGACCCTAACCCTATCCTTGGTGGGTTGGGTTATATTTTCTTGTTAGTAAACTCATATCAGAATGAGCTTGTTGGTTTGAGTGGTAAAGAGTTAAATTATTGGAGGTATTGTGTTCGAATTCTTGCGTGAGCGTAGGTGTTAATTTTTGCCGACGGTGGTTCATAGTGGTTCAGTGGTAGTGGGATTCTGAGTTGGGTGGTTATGGATGTGAATGTAGTGGGATTTGGTTTAACCTTTTTATTTTTTATTTTATTTTATTTTTCATTTTATTCTATTTTCCCAAAATCTCTCCTTTTTCTAGTTTCTAACTTTTTTTCTCTGTGTTTTCTTCCCAACAAAAATTTTCTTTTTTTTTTCCTTAATCTGTCAAAATTATTCTTCCAAAATTACGATGATACGATTTTTTAAAATCTTCGTGTGTCTGGTAAGTGAAGGTAGTGAGTTTTGTTCGAATTAAGGGTAGTCGTTTTAATTGTTCTATACCAATTATGGTCCTTTTAGTAATGTGATTATGGGTTGTTTGGCAGCGAATCATAAGGAATGGAATTCTTCTCCTGCAAAATCGTAGTCGGGTTTGTTCGTGAAGTTGGGTAAGTAATGAGCGTTTGAATTTTACTGTTGAAGGTTTCGTTGGTTTTGTTTAATTATGGATTAAAAATTGATTTTGAGAGCGTGTAATTCGTTTATAGGTTTTGGCGGGTCGGGATTGCTTACGCATCAAAATCGAACTAGGTGTGTACTATTAACTTGAGAAACTGAGATTTGACGAACGCCAAAAATTAGGTTTGTCAACGTCACACGAGCATGTGCCCGACCGTGTGCGAGATACGGCCATGTGACTGATAAATGTGTGGCCATGCACATGACACGACCGTGTGACGGTGTAAGTGTGGCCATATGAGCTATGCCAAGTTAGGCGTGTGGGCCACACGGGCATATGGGCATATGGACCCTAAATTCTAAAATTTTCCCTAGGGTCGCACGAGTCGTTCCAATTGACTGTAGGCCTACCTTAGGGTCGATTAGGATTAACCAAACCCTATTTTTTTGTGAACTGATACTTTGATAGTCCGATTTGAGTAGGAAACTGATATAAATGCCTGATTGTATTGTTAAGTATGTATTTATCTATTTACAAGCATGCTAAGCATGTTTATTCTATTATTTTGGCATCTGTATTCTGTATCTGTGTTTGGGATGAGATTTGTATATGTGGACGAAGTGATCTGTACGATGACCTTTCGCCTATACTCTGACAGCTTAACTGCATATTATCTGTTATTTGTCGTATCGACACTATATGGTGTGTAGGGATGGGTGGGTATTTTTAATCCCATATGGTGTGTTGGGATGGTCGGAGATGGTGTGTAGAGGATAGGGGTAGGATTCAGTATATCTGTTCTATTAATCTGACTCTGATATCTGTATTTGTTATGGACTTATGTCTGAATCTGTATCTGATTGTATATGAAATACTGTATATGTTGTATGAAATTTTTGTTGGGTTACACACTGAGTTTACGAAAACTCACATCTATTTGTCTGTTCTATTCCGGTAATCCATGGACATAGGCAGGTTGGTGCAACAGAGGCTCAGTGGTGACCACTTTACGGGAAACTATTTTTATTATTATAATTTAATGGTTTTTACTGAAATTCTAGTTTTCGTGAGAATTTTGTAATTTTTGGACTCTTCGGACTTTTTGGACTGTTTGGTTTAAAATTTTGGTTTGGATGCGTTATGATTTTTAAACTGCGACGATTCGACAAAAATATCGATTTTACACGAACAAATGTTATTTTTGAAAACACGAGCTTGATTTTGATTTAAACGGTTTTTCAAACTTTCGTTGCGAAATGATTTGGTTAACCTTAAAGGATAACATGTAACAATCAATAATAAATATATAAATGAATATGTTTTATTAAACTTGGATGTTTTATCGAAGTATCATCGGTTTCAAAACCCTTAACGTCTAGGCTGAGTTTGGGGTGTTATAATGAGCTAGTGAATGGACCGATTGAACATACGTAATTAGGGCTCAAATAATTTATAATTAAGTTCTGGCTTTTTTCTTATTAATTATAAATTCATTTGGTCACGAAGTCATTTCACTACAGTATCGTGACTGAGGTTTCCCTTGCAACATACCATTACGAAAGCAACTACTCAGTGCTCATCCAATGACATTGTCATAAGTGTGTTACCCTCATAGGATATCCTTGATCTCTTTAGGATAATATATGTTTTCCCAATTTGATCATATTTTATCTCATGGTAATCATTACATATTCCTTCATAAAAAATTAATTACTATCCGATAGTAATTAAGTTATTCGTCACAAAGACAAAAGACCAATGGTCATGTTTACTTTTCATCAATCATGTAATGCCAATGAGAGGATATTATTTACACATGTCTCAGATAATGAATTCCACTATTTAAATGCTACATACTACAGAAGTCGTACACTCAACGCACCAGCTTTCGGTTCCTTATCTATTTGAACCCAAGCTTTTACTTACATAAAAGTATGTAAGTCACACATATATAGTTCGCTATCCACTCAGGATTTAGGTATGTCACACTATGAATGTCATAAGAGAATAGATCCATAAATGGATTCATGATCTATTCTACTTGGGTCCAGTTTGATGTATTGTCAGTCCAGTTATATAACACCCCCTAACCCTTATTCGTTGTCGAAACAGGGTTACAGAGTATTATTAGACTTTTCCAATCAAATACGAACATTACATATCATATTATTATAAATAAAACAAATTAATTATATTGTCCCTTTTTATGAGCCTTCGAGGCCCAAAATATGTATTAGAAACAAATCGGGACTAAATCGGGTACTTAGAGAATATTTCCAAAAACATCAAAAATTTTCATAAAAATAAGGGACACACGCCCGTGTGGCCAAGTTATGTGGCTTACATGATCAAGAGACACGCCCATGTCTCTGGCCGTGTGAGCATTTCGAAATGTCCCAGCCCGTGTTCAAACTTAGGTGCATACTGACTTGGAATATTAAGGTGCAGGGGTTACACAGCCAAGTCACACGCCCGTGTACTAGGCCATGTGTCACACACGGTTGAGACACACACCCGTGTCTCTACCTGCGTGAAAATACCTGAGCATTCAGTTTTGATATTTTAAAGTTGCAGGGGACACATGGCCAAACCACATGCTAATGTGTTAGCCGTGTGTCTTACACGGTCCAGTCACACGCTTGTTGTAGCACCCCAAACCCGGCCCAGAAGTTATTGCCGGATCCGGCATGCCACATCAAAAACGTAAAAAAAAAAAAATTCCATTCTAAGTCTAGAAAATCGTACTTGATGTTCAAAAGATTAATTCATTAAGGGTTAAACTGAATGGACGCTGTACACCAAGTAGGAAACCGGAAAAGAGATGGTGAGTCCATCGGACTGCTTAAGTACCAAGCTCCTTTCGGATCCAATCCTAGACATGCATACCGCCATTGCCACACCTTAACGTCATGGATATTTCTAGGAAACCGATTTGATTAAGTCATTTTTAAGAAAAGTGATTAATTTTGGAAAATACTTTCATTGCGGAAGCTTTGCTTGTTGTCGTGTTATTTTGAAATCCACTGTTGTTTTTGAAAACGCGCCCTAAAGCTATCCAATTTCAACAATTAAAATAAGTAATACCTATCTCAGTAATACATATTAAAACCATTAAAAATAATTAAGCGGCCTTATTACATTTAAAAACCCAAAACTTCAAACGTAAATAAAAGGATGTCCAGTTCACCAGAAGAAAATCAAACTTTCAGAACGGCTGGCCACTCCGAATTCTCTCACAGCTCCAAGCCCACTATGGTTGGGGATTTCCTATGTGGATGAAAATAAAAGGGGTGAGTTTGGGGAAACTCAGTGTGTAAGGAAAACCCATTCAAAGCCCCAAGTCAGCTCAAGCCTATTGGGCCTAAGCCCATTCAGGTAATAGTGGTATTGGGCGAGCCCTTTTCAGATTATAATAAACCGGCCTTAGCCCTTATTCAGATAACAAGATGGCCCATAGGCCCATTTCAAAATACATGCAACATCGTAAACATATGCAAGCCCATTTGGGTAATAGTGGTACTGGGCGAGCCCTTTTCAGATTATAATAAACGGGCCTTAGCCCTTATTCAGATAATGTATGGCCCATAGGCCCATTTCAAAATACATGCAACATCAAGAAACATATGCAAGCCCATTTGGGAGACTACTCAACCCACCAACCACTACACTCCACCGTACCAGTCCATACACTCTATGTGGGAATAGCTCAACCCACCCAAATTTAACACTCCACGATTGCTTGCCTTTGCTTGCTCGATTAACAATAAATTGAGGCAAAGCCTCCAAGACGTGGACAAGCCACTTTCAGTACTTCCTCCGTCAATATCCCAAATCCATGCATCGATAATAACAACATGGCATGCAAGAAATAACAACATCAAACATGCATTTAGGTCAATTTAACCCTAGGGGTATTTCGGTAATTTATCTACTAGGGCAAAAGCAAATTTTCCACTTTTAAAGGTATTTTAGTAATTTATCTATTTTAGGGTTTTTCATGCATATTCCTACTTTTCACGTACTAACGTAATCACGCATCGAGTGTTCTTACCGAATTGGGCCTGCTGGCCCATCATTCCAATTTTGGCCCATTAAGCCCAAAAATATCGAGGGCACGTAAATCATGCACTTTGCGGTCCAAACATTGCAGCTTACCAAAAACATTAATCGATTTACCTCACGAGTATTCGCACACTCGCAAATCTACAAAATACCGATTTTCGGCATTTCACTTTTCGACTTTTTGCCGATCTAGACTAAGAAAGAGGTGTTAGTTACACACATTTGCTGACGATATCTTGACGAGATCCACACACGAACCGCCTACAATTAGATTACTAACACATTAATCTAACTATTCAAATACGAACTACGTATTAACCCCTTATAATATTCGGCCAACCACACCTACAGATCATAGTAAGCTTATAAGAAAACAATTAGCAACTCATTAACAAATTTTTGTCAATGTTTACCACATAATCATAATTTCACTGCAAGCTGTCTTCCTGAGCAACAGTCACTAAATCATTTATAAATGGAGCTAAGAAACTCCAAATCAAGTTCCGTTAATTTTCCTTGAAAATAGACTCATATATCTTCTATCCATAAAATTTTCAGAATTTTTGGTTTAGCCAATCAATACCAGATTTTTCTCAAAGTTTCCCATGTTTCACTGTTTGACTAATCTGACCACTCTTCATTACGAATCAAATTTCTCATTGTACAGAATTCAAAATATGTTCTTGTTTATTTCATTAGAAACTAGACTCAATAAGCTTTAATTACATAATTTATTCAGCTTCTAATTCTTCTCCCACAATTTATGGTGATTTTCCAAAGTCACGTTACTGCTGCTGTCCCAAGCAGATTTATTACCAAATCACTCTTTCACACATACCTTGCATGCATGTTATTTAAACATGTATATCACCAATCAATCATCACATATCTATGATTTTACTTAAGTATAATCTCCATTTCATCATTTTAAAGCACAACATGTTAGCCGATTTTTCCTTTAGCATCTAAGGCACATGCATGCTCATTTGTTTGGCTCAACTTCACCTATCTTCCATTTTTCATCAAAAGAACATGAAACAACAACCATTTCCTTCATTTTAATTCATGACTAAATGCTCACAACACAACTAAAAATCAAAATATACTTCAAGAGTTAAGGTAGAATCAAGAAGAACTCATGAACCTCAAAATAGAAGCAAGGTACCAAGAACTTACCTTCAATTTTCCTCCTCCTAATGACCGAATACTCAAGAGCTTTCTCCTCTCCTTTCTCTTCTCTAACTTTCAGCTATGATGAACAAAGATGGACAAAACTTTGTTCTTTTCACCCCTTTTCTTTTAATAAAACTTCATATTTCATCCATTTAATTCTTTAATACAAAAGACATGATATTCTTATCATGAAACATTTACCTAACCCATTATCATGGAACATTTACCTAACCCATTATCATGGAACATTTACCTAACCTATTATCATGAAACATTTACCTAACCCATTATCATGGAACATTTACCTAACCTATTATCAATTTGTATCAATTTGTACCATAAATTATGGATATCAAGTGTACATTTTGTCTACAACAACATGATGGTTGGCCACTTCATGTAAAATGGGAGGTTTGTCATGCAAATCCTCCTATTTTACACTCCTATTTATTTGGCCACTACAAATTAGCCTATAGCATTTTCAAACATTTTCACATAGGTCCTATTTAATAATTTCACTCCTTTTTCTTATGGAACAAAAATTAACTAAAATTAGCGGGTTCTATCTTAAGTTTGGGCTTTTAGAGGCCCACTAACATAATTAAACCTATGCCAACATTCACGAATTCCGAAAATTGGGGCGTTACAACTCTACCCTCCTTAAAGAAATTTCGTCCTCGAAATTTACCTAATCCAAACAGATGAGGGTATTGTTGTTGCATCCTCTCTTCTGGCTCCCAAACTCAGAAGTTTCCCCTTCCTTAACTTGTTGAAAGCGAGCGACCAAAGACTCATCGTTCAACTGTTTTTCCTTAATCTGATCCACCCAGGTTGGCCTCACTTGCAACTCAGCCAACAGACTTCCATCATCATACAGACTCAGATGAGCAAACATTGCTCTCAGATCAGATACAACTCTACGACTTAGAGCATCGGCTACCACATTAGCCTTGCTTGGGTGATACTTGATCGAACAGCCATAATCCTTAAGCAACTCAATCCATTTCCTTTGCCTAAGGTTCAGCTCCTTCTGAGTCAATAAATACTTAAGACTCTTATGGTCAGTGTATATAATACACCTTTCTCCGTACAAGTAATGTCTCCAAATCTTAAGTGCAAATATCACTGCTGCCAACTCTAAATCATGAGTCAAATAGTTTTCCTCATGAGGCTTAAGCTATCGTGATGCATATGCAACCACCTTACCCTCTTGCATTAACACACAGCCCAAACCCACGTGTGATACGTCACTGTACACAGTAAAATCATTCCCAGACTCCGGCTAAATTAACACAAGTGCTTCAGTTAGAACTTTCTTCAACTTCTCAAAAGCTTCCTGCTGTTTCTTAGTCCATACAAATGGTACTCCTTTCCTTATGAGTTTTGTTAGAGGTGATGCCATCACAGAAAAACCTTCTACAAACCTTCTGTAGTATCCTGCCAGTCCTAGGAAACTCCATATTTCCGACACCGTCCTAGGCGGCTTCTACTCCAAAATCGCTTCAATTTTCTGAAGGTTTACCTTAATCCCCTCAGCAGAGACCACATGTCCTAAGAAGGTTACCTCCCTCAACCAAAATTCACATTTGCTGAACTTCGCAAAGAGTTCCTTCTCCCTTAATACTTACAGCACTATACGGAGATGTTGCTCATCATGTTTCGTTTCAGTTTCAGAATATACCAGGATATCGTCAATAAAGACGACTACGAACTGATCCAAAAATGGTTGGAACACACGATTCATCAGATCCATAAACGCTGTAGGAGCGTTCGTTAGTCCAAATGGCATAACCAGAAACTCGTAATGACCATACCGAGTCCTGAATGTCGTCTTTTGGATATCTGCCTCCTTGACCCTTAACTGATGATATCCAGATCGAAGGTCGATCTTGGAAAATACAGAAGCTCCTCTAAGTTGGTCGAATAGATCGTCAATCCTTGGTAGTGGATACTTATTCTTAATCGTCAGTTTGTTCAACTGGCGATAATCAATGCTCATCCGCATCGTACCATCCTTCTTTTTCACGAATAGCACTGGTGCTCCCCATGGGAACATGCTTGGCCTAATAAAGTCCCTATCCAACAACTCTTGAATTTGAGCCTTTAACTCCACTAACTCCTTTGGTGCCATCCTATACGGTGCGATAGACACTGGTGCCGTTCCAGGCAATAAGTCGATTCCAAACTCCACTTCTCGATTCGGAGGCAATCCTGGAAGCTCCTCCGGAAAAACATCTTGAAACTCCTTTACGGTCCTAACCTTATCCACTGTCAGTCCCTCCTCTTCCGAATGACTTACAAATACCAAATAGACCTCACAACCTTTCCGAATCCACTTTTCGGCCCTTAATGCCGACACCACATTGGACAAATAATCCCTTCGCTCACCTATCACCATAACCTCCTCATCCTTTGTGGTCCTTAACACCATTCGTTTAGCAGTACAATCCAGAGTCGCTTTATGCTTAACAAGCCAGTCCATTCCCAAAATGAGATCAAACTCTCCGAACGGTAACTCCATCAGATCTCCAGGGAAAATCTTACCTTGAGTTTCTAAGGGTACATCCCTATACAGTTTGTCTACCCTAACCGAGTGACCTAAAGGACTTAGTACAGATACCCCACTCACAATCTCCTCAGAGCAGTCCAAGTTGTCCATAATCCGTTCTGTGGCCTCCAACCAATATTCCGCCACATTCGGGGCTATACCAGACACGCCCCTAAAGGTCTCCGCTCCGTTAGCTCGAAGTCATTCAGAAATCGATCCTCGAATTTCGTTGCCCGAACTTGTCCCGGCAACCCTTTCCAGAACACGAAGCATTACCTGTGACAGGGCATCATCCCCGGCACCGCGGTCATGAGACTCTACCTCTGTTGTCGGTGGTACCGGTGCATCCACCGCCGGCATATGTCTCGAAGACGAAGATCTCGCTCAAGCACTTCCTCGGCTCCGTCCACGGCCTCTTGTACTCATATCGTATTATCTTGATTCTGAATTTTTATGCATCAATTAATATTCCAGTGTTTATTACAGATGTTTTATGAATCAGACAGTAGTTCAGAGTTTGTTTTCGCAGAATCGAAGTCTAGCTACAATTTCAGTCTCTTATCAGATTTTCCTATGGTTTCAGTATCATCCTATCTAGAGTATCCTAGCAGGATTTTAGTACAGACAGATAAGTCAGAAAAATATTCAGAAGAGTTCAGAGTAATACTTACAGGCTTGGGCCGGAGATTCGGAATGCCACCTTCTAAAGATCTAAATTTTGAAAATCGAGTTTTTCGCATTCTTTATAAAATTTTCGCTTTCGAAAATCTTTGTTTTAGTAAACCCATTCCACAGCCGAGTTGTTGCAACCTAGGCTCTGATACCACTAAATGTAGCACCCCAAACCCGGCCCAGAAGTTATGGCCGGATCCGGCATGCCACATCAAAAACGTAAAAAAAAAAATTCCATTCTAAGTCTAGAAAATCGTACTTGATGTTCAAAAGATTAATTCATTAAGGGTTAAACTGAATGGAAGCTGTACACCAAGTAGGAAACCGGAAAAGAGATGGTGAGTCCATCGGACTGCTTAAGTACCAAGCTCCTTTCGGATCCAATCCTAGACATGCATACTGCCATTGCCACACCTTAACGTCATGGATATTTCTAGGAAACCGATTTGATTAAGTCATTTTTAGGAAAAGTGATTAATTTTGGAAAATACTTTCATTGCGGAAGCTTTGCTTGTTGTCGTGTTATTTTGAAATCAACTGTTGTTTTTGAAAACGCGCCCTAAAGCTATCCAATTTCAATAGTTAAAATAAGTAATACCTATCTTAGTAATACATATTAAAACCATTAAAAATAATTAAGCGACCTTATTACATTTAAAAACCCAAAACTTCAAACGTAAATAAAAGGATGTCCAGTTCACCGAAGAAAATCAAACTTTCGAGCGGGTGGCCACTCAAATTCTCTCACGACTCCAAGCCCACTATGGTTGGGGATTTCTCGTGGATGAAAATAAAAGGGGTGAGTTTGGGGAAACTCAGTGTGTAAGGAAAACCCATTCAAAGCCCAAGTCAGCTCAAGCCTATTGGGCCTAAGCCCATTCAGGTAACAATGGTACTGGGCCAGAGCCCTTTTCAGATTACAATAAACGGGCCTTAGCCCTTATTCAGATAACGAAGATGGCCCATAGGCCCATTTCAAAATACATGCAACATCAAGAAACATATGCAAGCCCATTTGGGTAACAGTGGTCTGGCTAGAACCCTTTTCAGATTATAATAAACGGGCCTTAGCCCTTATTCAGATAACAGTATGGCCCATAGGCCCATTTCAAAATACATGCAACATCAGTAAACATATGCAAGCCCATTTGGGGAGACTACTCAACCCACCAACCACTACACTCCACCCGTACCAGCCATACACTCCATGTGGGGAATAGCTCAACCCACCTAGCCCAACACTCCACGAGCTTGCGCCTTTGCTGCTCGCTTATCGATAAATTGAGGCAAAGCCTCCATCGTGGACAAGCCACTTTCAGTACTTCCTCCGTCAATATCCCGGTCCCATGCATCGATAATAACAACATGGCATGCAAGTAAATAACAACAAATCAAACATGCATTTAGGTCAATTTAACCCTAGGGTATTTGATAATTTATCTACTAGGGGCAAAAGCGTAAATTTTCCACTTTTAAAGGTATTTTAGTAATTTATCTATTTTAGGGTTTTTCATGCATATTCCTACTTTTCACGTACTAACGTAATCACGTCTTGAGTGTTCTTACCGAATTGGGCAGTTGGCCCATCATTCCAATTTTGGCCCATTAAGCCCAAAAATATCGAGGGCACGTAAATCATGCACTTTGCGGTCCAAACATTGCAGCTTACCAAAAACATTAATCGATTTACCTCACGAGTATTCGCACACTTTTCGCAAATCTACAAAATACCGATTTTCGCATTTCACTTTTCGACTTTTGCCGATCTAGACTAAGAAAGAGGTGTTAGTTACACACATTTGCGACGATATCTTGACGAGATCCACACACGAACCGCCTACAATTGGATTACTAACACATTAATCTAACTATTCAAATACGAACTACGTATTAACCCCTTATAATATTCGGCCAACCACACCTACAGATCATAGTAAGCTTATAAGAAAACAATTAGCAACTCATTAACAAATTTTTGTCAATGTTTACCACATAATCATAATTTCACTGCAAGCTGTCTTCCTGAGCAACAGTCACTAAATCATTTATAAATGGAGCTAAGAAACTCCAAATCAAGTTCCGTTAATTTTCCTTGAAAATAGACTCATATATCTTCTATCCATAAAATTTTTAGAATTTTGGTTTAGCCAATCAATACCAGATTTTTCTCAAAGTTTCCCATGTTTCACTGTTTGACTAATCTGACCACTCTTCATTACGAATCAAATTTCTCATTGTACAGAATTCAAAATATGTTCTTGTTTATTTCATTAGAAACTAGACTCAATAAGCTTTAATTACATAATTTATTCAGCTTCTAATTCTTCTCCCACAATTTATGGTGATTTTCCAAAGTCACGTTACTGCTGCTGTCCCAAGCAGATTTATTACCAAATCACTCTTTCACACATACCTTGCATGCATGTTATTTAAACATGTATATCACCAATCAATCATCACATATCTATGATTTTACTTAAGTATAATCTCCATTTCATCATTTTAAAGCACAACATGTTAGCCGATTTTTCCTTTAGCATCTAAGGCACATGCATGCTCATTTGTTTGGCTCAACTTCACCTATCTTCCATTTTTCATCAAAAGAACATGAAACAACAACCATTTCCTTCATTTTAATTCATGACTAAATGCTCACAACACAACTAAAATCAAAATATACTTCAAGAGTTAAGGTAGAATCAAGAAGAACTCATGAACCTCAAAATAGAAGCAAGGTACCAAGAACTTACCTTCAATTTTCCTCCTCCTAATGACCGAATACTCAAGAGCTTTCTCCTCTCCTTTCTCTTCTCTAACTTTCAGCTATGATGAACAAAGATGGACAAAACTTTGTTCTTTTCACCCTTTTCTTTTAATAAAACTTCATATTTCATCCATTTAATTCTTTAATACAAAAGACATGATATTCTTATCATGAAACATTTACCTAACCCATTATCATGGAACATTTACCTAACCCATTATCATGGAACATTTACCTAACCTATTATCATGAAACATTTACCTAACCCATTATCATGGAACATTTACCTAACCTATTATCAATTTGTATCAATTTGTACCATAAATTATGGATATCAAGTGTACATTTTGTCTACAACAACATGATGGTTGGCCACTTCATGTAAAATGGGAGGTTTGTCATGCAAATCCTCCTATTTACACTCCTATTTATTTGGCCACTACAAATTAGCCTATAGCATTTTCAAACATTTTCACATAGGTCCTATTTAATAATTTCACTCCCTTTTTCTTATGGAACAAAAATTAACTAAAATTAGCGGGTTCTATCTTAAGTTTGGGCTTTTTAGAGGCCCACTAACATAATTAAACCTATGCCAACATTCACAGAATTCCCGAAAATTGGGGCGTTACACTTGTGTGTCTAGCGGTGTGGACCCAAAATGAACCTTAAACATCAAGGTTACCCTTCTCTGCAATCTTGGACACCAAGTAACTTAAAAACTAATTGTTCAATCAATTCAAAATACGATTAAACACATTCAAAACATGTCAAAATAGACATCCTAGGTGCCTGACCAATGTACCATCATAGGTACCAAAATTTTATTATCAAAACATATCAATAAGACCTTATTCAAATCAAATTTGTAAACATGCCAATTTTAACCTATTTTTCTTATATTATATATATTTGGACATCAATTTAAACATGATATATTATGACATCAATCATAAGCATATATTTATATATAACCAACCCAAAATTAACTTATAATCATATTTACAATCAATCCACAAAATATTTAACATTTAGAAGCTCTAGGTACATGCTGACACAAAAAGAATAATACATCACCACATTTTGAGATCGGGATCATTGTGGATGCTGAATCGATGATCAACCCTTAAGTACCTAACTTGCGCACGGAAAACAAACCGTATGCTGAGTATAAACTCAGTGGTATTTCTATAATCCAAATATTTTAAAACAAAATTTAATATAACATATGCATTTAATCGCAATTAATAAAAAAATTATTTATAACATATTCAATTCTCATCATTTGCTATCTAAAATAGCTTTTCGCAATACGATACAGAAATCCATGTATCTCACTTGCATTTCACATTAAATGCTTTTCAGTTCCAAACATATTATCATTTCATTTAATTACCCCTATTAACATTACTCGGACTTGGATGAATACACTGATCCAACCAAAACACACCAGTTTGGTACCCAGTACCTCATTGGATAATTCGAAGTAATAAGTTGACACTCAGTGTCTCATCGGCTAAACCGAAGTAAGTTGGCACCCAGTGCCTCATCAAATTAATCCGAAGTAAATAATTGGCACCCAGTGTCTCATCGACTTAGGTCGAAGAATCCCTGAACTCTTCCAATCATATGGCATGCTATCTATATCTGACTCAGCCTGATACAGTTAATAGGGTTTAATTTCACAATTCAAAAAAAAAAACAATCAATATCCAATATCCACATTTCACTTTAATCACAAATTAAGATAAATTCAATTCAATATCAGGATGCTAACACTCACCTTAATTACTTACCATAAATATGTAAATCAAATACAACAATTAATAATTAAATTCAGATTATAGAAATACAAACCAGAATTTCTGAGCTATTGCTCGTCGACTTTATCCTTTCCTTTTTTAGTCGAAGTTTCCGGTACAACTTTAGTTACGGAATTTAAACAATTAAAATTTATCAATACTACATAATTAAATTTTCACATTGAATAGTTCAATTTTTATTCAACATTTGCCTAAATTCCAATTTAGTCCCTAAACCGAGACTAACTTCATTTCTTCACAGTTAATTTTATATTTTTCATTCAATTCCCACTTTAAACTAGATTTAACTTTTTAATTTCACTTAAATCCCTAAATTTTAAAATTTTAGCAATTTAGTCCTTGATATTTAAAATTTACAATTTATCTTACAATTCAATCCTTTTTCATTTCTAGCTTAAAATCTATCAATTTAATCACTAATACTCTAATTATTCAACATAGACAACATTTAAAACTCAATAATTTCTAAAATTTTGACATAGATTGGGTAGTATTTAATTCTAGGATTCTAAAAGATAAAATTATAAAAAAGAGAGAGACTAAATTAACTAACCAATTGAGCTTTGAACACTTGAAAACCTTAACTTTTCTCCTTTCTTTTCTTTCCTTTTTTCCTCTGTTTCGTTTCAACTTTTGGTTTTTTTTGTTTCTTTTTTGTTCTATTTATTTTATTTATTCTTTTAGTTATTTATAATAATATATTATAATATATTATATTATATTATTATATACTTAAATATTAAGTATTCATATATTATTATGTACATATGTAAATTTTTGTACACATGTATTTACTTATTACCATATAATTGTTACATAATGTTTAACTGCATATTTAGTCCCTTTACTTTTCTTTAATCAATAATTAAACTTTTACTATTTATGCAATTTAGTCATTTTACCTAATTACTCTTAATTCAAGATAATTCACCTAACACAAACCCTCAACTGACTTCGTAAATATTTTTAATAAATATTTATGATTCCGTTTTACAAAAATGGAGACCCAAATATACACTTTCCGATTACCCATGACTAGCGGGTCATTACAAGTTAGTCACAGCTATGTCTCTATCTTATGGGAGTCATCTGCTCTGATTCCCAAGACAAAACATCTCCCTAATTGGACTTGATAGACGACATATTAGCTTTTAATCGATTTGCTCATTTTCAATTAAAGTAAAGATATGTTTAGGTTTGTCTACTAATACAAGTTGTCTTTCTGTATTACGATCTGACCACGTAATACCACTAAATATTAGTTAAACAATAGACAACTAGTGAGCGACATTTGCTTCCATTTTGCTTTGCATGCAAAAACTATGTGAGGACAATATATAAAGTGTTAATGAAATTCATGAATAGTTTTATAAACCAAACTGTTCGAACAAGTATATTTAGATGAAAATACTACACTTAAAGCACTAGATCCGACACGATCCCCAACAATTTCAACTTTAGTTTTTCCCTTGATTTTGATTGCATGACTATATCTTATTTTTGCTACATGTATGAACCTACAACAACAAAATTTACTATACAAAATTGTACCAAATTCTACACTAAAATCATGGCATTTTAATTAATAAATTTAACAACTACAATTTATATCAAGACTGATATTTCAAACTCAAAAAGTATAAACACAAAAAATGTAACACCCTTAACCCCTCTCCGTCGTCGGATTAGGGTCATGGGCATCACTAACCAGTTAGAATATTTAATTACATCACAAGCAGTAGTATAAGCTAATTAATATCGTTATAATATACAAGGGCAGATCATGAGTATCTTATATAATCAAATAGTGTATTATGCTATGCAATGCTAAACTTAGTCTTCCACTGTCTACACTTTTATCAATATTTACCTCCTCTTGAAAGCTAGAAGTTGGATACATAACAAGACTATTCCAAATATTAACATCAGTATATTGATCTATACTCCGACTACTACTACCTTCGATGGTATTAGTAGAATGACCTACTTCATCCAACTTAGATTTTCTATTTCATTCTAAATTAGAGTAAAAATGACTCTTGCAATCCCTAATATGAGCGTACAAATCCCTAGAAAGAGCTATGAACAAATAATGACTAATTTGCAACAATTTTGAAAGTTTAGGGCAAAATCTTAAAACTACCTAAAAATAGGGGACGCACAGCCGTGTGTAACATCCTAGACTGTGTGACTTAAGAAGTTGGGACACATGGTCGTGTCCAAGCCAGTGTCTCTACCCGTGTAACTCATTGATTTGAGACACACGGTCATGTCTTAGCCCATGTAACTCACTGACTTAGGTCACATGGCCGTGTCTCAAGCTGTGTGTTTCTAAATGTACCTTAAAACTCAAGTTTACCAAATTGAGTTTGCTTGGACACTAAAAAACTCATTTACCAACCAACCTATTCAAAACACTATTAAACATGTTCAAAATATGCTAAAACAATCATCTTAGGTACCTAACCAATATACCCTCATTGGTACCACATTTCATATTTCCAACACATAATAAGGAATCAACCATTTCATTCACATTCATACCAAATTATCAACTAAGCTAACCTACCAAAACATAGCTTCACTCTCAACCATATGCATATATAAACATCATTACACATAGAATTCAAAACATCATCATATTAACAAAACAACATCATTCCAAAAGACCCCCTAGACATGCCATTACAAAATAAAACATCATCACACTTGAGCTCGAGATTGTTGTTGGATGCTGAGTCGATGATAAGTTGAAAGTATCTAACCTGCACACAGATAATAAAATCGTATATTGAATATAACTCAGTGGTATTCCTATAATCCAAACAATTTAAACTTGATATGAATAGATATAGAGATGCATAAGTAATTTTATAAAACATATGTATCAAATCGATAATGTTAACTTACTCATTCTTTATTCATATTCAATAGAGTTCACAAATTTTAGTAATGGCAATAGTATTTCGTATGGCAATTGAGAAACCAATTCATTCAATGACATATTTCATCTCTACTTCCAATTCATAATTTCATTTCTCATAATTCAATCCATATTCACAACAATCGACCATTTCATATTTAATTTCACGTCTCATTTCCATTTCTCAACCATGTCATTTCAATATCGAACACATCGATTTTATCGTTTATTTTCCCTATTAACACACTCGGACTCGGACAGATATGCGGATCCAACCAACACACTAGTTTGGCACCCAGTCCTCATCAGATAAATCCAAAGTAATAACTACACCCAGTGCTATATAAGTTGACAACTAGTGCCCCTTCGGTTAAAACGAAGCAAATTGGCATCTAATGCCTCATCGACTCAAGGTTGAAGAAATCCCTAAACTCTTCCTATCCTATAGCATGCTATCTATATCCGACTCAACTCGAAATAGTTAATAAGGTTTCATTTCACTTTTCAATATAGCAAATGTCTTAATTTCATATATATACACATTATCACATATAGTCAATTCAATATTCACATAATCAATACGTTTCATAATATACAAAATCAATCCATTTTAAATCAACTATGAATTCAATTCAATCTCAAAATACAAAAGTACTCACCTCAAATGCTTACCATACATAACAATGCAACATGTAATAGTTTATAACTTAATTCGAATTATAGAAACACAAACCGTACATTCCGAGCTACTCGACGTCGACCTTGTCTTTCTGCTTCTTACTCGAGGATTTTGGAATGACATTTGCTACAGAATAAAATAATTACAATTAATTAATAACATAGCACTCAATTCACAAGAATTTCAATTTTTCTACTATATTTTGCTTAATCCTCAATTTAATCTCTAAACTGAGACAAATTTTAATGCCCATATTTAACTTCAAATTTTATACTAATTTTACTATAAACTAAATTTAGCTCCCTATTTTCAATTCTACCCCTATATTACAATTTTTTTACAATTTAGTCAATATTTCTCAAAATCAACAATTAACTTCACTATTTAGCTCTTTTTCAATTCTAACTTTAGAATCTATCAAATTAATTCATAATACTTAAACTATTCAACAATGGCAACATCTAAAATCTTAAAGGATAATAAAAATTATACCATGGGCCGGGTAGCTCTAAGTAGTGGGATTCCAAAAACGTAAAAATTATAAAAAAAATCAGACTAAATTGACTAACTAATTGAAGTTGGAAGGTTAAAACCCCTAAGTGCCGTGCGTTTCTTTCTCTTCTTCCTTCCAAATTTGTTTTGCATGTCAAAATAAAAGAAAAGAAATGGTTTGGTTTGGTTTGGTTGTTTATTACCACTACTTTTTCTTATTACTATTATTATTATAATATGTATATTTTAAAATTAACTTAAATTATATAATATATTAACTTAAATTATATAATATATATATATACACATGCGTAATTTATTAACTCATGACGAGCCACTTTAAAAGAAACAAAGATATAATTGTTAGTTTAGCCCCTTTAATTTATTTCAATCTATAATTTAACTTTTGACACCTACACAATTTAGTCACCGTACTTTAATAACTCCTAATTTCATAAAAATTACTTATCTAAAATTTAATTTGTTTCTAATATAACTTCGTAAATATTTAATAATAATATTTATAGATCCGGTTTGTAGAAACGGAGTCTCGGGAATACACTTTTCGACATCCCTGACTATCAGGTCGTTACAAAAAATGATAAAATTACATATCAAATAATTAAATCTCATAACTTACACATAATATGAGACTAATAGCAGAACTTGATTTAATAAGTTTAATTGGTAATGACCGAAATTCCCAAATTTGAAAAATACATGGATTAAAATTGACTAAATTGAAATAAAGTACTAAATCTTCAATTTACACATAGTATAGGGATTAATAACAAAATTAGGCTAAACATTTTCTTTCCCATCCCAGCATGGGCCTTGAATTGATGGCTGCACCCTTTTGTTGCAAACAATTAATGCCCCCATTGGGTTGAGGATATGGTATTAATAAAGCCCAAATTCTGTTTATACATAGAGGTTAAAAGTTGGCTGAAATCATTGTGGCCGTTGTAGCACAACTTGGGTAGGCTATCATAGTCATGCAAGGAGCCTTTAGGTTTGAAAAAAGTTCTGTTTCTAATAAATGATCCGTTTGTTAGCATGTCGATAACCAGGGTTTACCCTTAAAAGAAAAATCGAAGTTTATATTATATTGATGTAATTCTCCTTCTAACATTAATAAAATATCGAAGTTTAAACTATATAGATGTAATACTCTCTCTTCAAATTTGTAAAACAAGATAGTGATACAACAAAAATTGTGGGGGGAATTTATTTGCAACAAAACTGTGGCCCAGGCCAGATTTTCGAGTCAGAATTTTGATACTGTTTTTGAGTGAAGAATGGGATGGGTCAGTGACTGTCCCTTCCAAGTAAATAAATTCTAAGTAGAATTTGATAAAAATCCACAAGAGAAATGAATGGACTGGGGTTTATGGTACTTGGATTTATTTTTTGGGGACAAAGGACTTCGAAATTTACAGTTAACCACAAATTTTGGTAAGATTTATTTATTTTTGGTGGAGCAGACGCTACACCCCAGAATCCCTCACTAAATATTAAAGATTAAAATATAAACCCAAACTTATATGAGATTGTTAATAACTCTGTCCAATGGTGATTAATCATAATGTTGAAATGTTTTAGGGTTTCGCCACTTGCATTGGTACTAATGGTTATAATACTTCCTTTTAAGGGTATTATCATCATTCAGATGCACTGATTTATATGTCAAAGACATTATTATCCTTAAGATAGCAGTTGCGGGATAAGTTGAATTTAGTGTCGGTGTGGTTCAAGTATGATGCAAATCAAGTGGAGATTCTAATCTCAGATCATGCACGTGGTACAAGTAGAAAGCTAAGATTTTGATGTCATTTGGTAGAGGAGTCAAATATCTAACATAAACACACAAGAAATTCAATAGGACACTGGAGGCTTTTGTGGTTTTCAGAAGACACGAATCTCAAGGCCAGTACAAGTACATCTACAACTATAAATGCCGTCTAGTACTTCTTATGGGTCCAAACGAACCTACTCACCTCTTTCAATGCCCATCCTTTCCCTTCAACCCGGTGTCGGCTGCCTCTTTTTTTATTCTACCACTGGATATATATGTTCCAGATTACACAAAATTGGGTTGTTTTTTTAATGTGGAAAAAAGCTTAGCTGCTTTGTCTCTACTTTCAACTCCGCCTTTGCTCGGAGGAATCACTCAAATATTTAGCAAAATTGTACTGATAGAAGCTTGGCTTCCACCCACCTTCCAATTGATTTTTGATTAAATTTAAATTTAAATTGGATCTTATTATTAAACAAGTTAATTATTTCGATATTATTTTTTTTTCCATAAAAGTTGTTATATTCGCCCAAAAAAGACATGTATCAAATTTATTATGTTAATTTTTTTTTTTGATAAAACACTAATTATCTAAATCAACTCAGTTAAGACTCTTTGCTAAAAGATAAATGAGTCTACTTATCATCTAGTGCTCCAAGCAATGATGAAGTTAGAGTAAAACAACCTACAACACGAGCAATGCCACACAACACATAACATAATGGCAACCAACTTGCAATAATAATATTCATTTAGTATATGATATTTAACCTCTATTTTATTAACACAATCATCCGATCTGTCACATGACATTAAATAAAGGATAACTCACTATATAAGTTCATGTACACAAGATAAAGGGGTCTATCCAAGTTAATCCTCTTCCTCCTTACTCTTTTTTCATCCTTTTCATTCGGCGTTCTACCTTACACGAGTGAAATACACCTTTTCTTTTTTTTTTATCAATATTTAATATTAATAAGATTCAAACTTAAAACTTAAAAAAAAACAAATTCATCCGGCTTTCTACCCTACACGAGTGAATGTGAATTACACCTTCTTCTTTTTTTTATCAACATTTGATATTAATAAAATTCAAACTTAAAACTTTATTTGAGACATATACCTTTGTTGCTTAAATTATAATACCATTTCTCTCTTACTTTATTCACTACCCCATCTTTCTTTACATTACCAACTCAACGGCTGCCCCCTATTATAAATACTCATTAAACATCACACAGCCTGGGTATCCCTTCATTTTCCTCCTCTTTAGATTTCACGCTTATTATTTTCGTAACATTTTGAACTCATGGAAATGACTGCATCTTCCCTTACAATCTCTCCAAGAAAGCTTCGATCCGATCTCTACTCTTACTCCTATCAGAATGATGCAAAAACCCCACTGGTGATGTCAGTCCTGGCTTCTCTTATTGAGAGAACAATGGCAAGAAACGAAAGGATAGCCAAGAACTGTGAATGGGCATTGGCAAAAGATTGCAATAGCAGAGTTTTCGAGTGCCAGGAGACACCAGACATGACGATTCAATCCTACCTAGAAAGAATCTTCCGTTACACCAAAGCCGGACCATCCGTTTATGTGGTGGCATATGTATATATGGATCGGTTTCGCCAAGCAAATCCAGGGTTCCGGATTAATGCTAGGAACGTACATAGGCTCCTCATTACAATCATCATGGTGGCTTCCAAGTATGTTGAAGACATGTGAGTATAGTTGTAGTCTAGTTTCCCCCTTCCCATTATCTTCAAAGTATGCGTAGAGTATTAATCTAATAGTATTGGTACTGTTTGGTAGGAATTACAGAAATTCGTACTTTGCACGAGTAGGAGGGTTGACGACCAAGGAACTGAACAAGTTGGAGGTTGAATTTTTGTTCATGATGGGTTTCAAACTGCATGTAAATGTGAGAGTGTTCGAGAGCTACTGCAGTCACTTGGAGAGGGAAGTGAGCATTGGAGGAGGATACCACATTGAGAGGACTCTAAGGTGTGCTGAAGATATCAAATCCAAACAAGTTGAACAAAAAAGATACAACTCCATTGCTCGCATTTTGTTGTAATTAATAGGGTTGCTTTTTTATTGTTTTGTTTTGCTTTTGCTTTATTATGTGTACACATTTGATGTATAAATATGTGATTGTTTTGTTTCAGCTTTGAAGTTGGGGCCAGTACAGAGGAGTGATGTATAAACCATATTGTATGTCTTCTGCTTAAGAAATGGAATACAAGTAATATATTATTTGTTAATACTATTCCCATGTTTTCCATTTTTGCTCAAATAATTTACATATATTAAAAAAAAGAAAAAAGCTTTGGTACAATATCAAAATTTCAATTAATTTTGAAAAGCTTTTAATACAAAAACATGAATATAGATTTAAAGTTGTTAAGGCCAGTTGAGCTCTCATCATCATCCGAGTTAGTTGAAACTTGTGTTTAGAACATTGATTTTATGTAACAAAGTTATTCTTCATTTAAAGCAAAAATGAAGGCCTACATCAGTCTTTGAAATTATGAATAATCTAAAGTTTTCACCAATTATTTTCTATGCTTCAACATTATCGATTGTGGGTCAGTTTACATATAAAGAAGTGGGCGTTATTAATTCAAGGTGCCCGTCAAGTGGGCCACTGGGGAACTAAATAATGCTAGCTATCATTAAGATGCTGCAGTAGGTGAAAAGGTTTAGTCCTCTAAGTCTAACCATGATCATGTACCAACTTGATTCCCCAAAAGAAATGATTTATTCTTAATTTTAGTTTTTATTCTTTTTGCATTCTTAAATTTTAATTTTAACCTAAAAATAACAATTAAATTCATTTGATCAGAATTTATTAGTATCCTCACATTATGAATAAGTTATGAATTTAATCCATATTAATTTATAATTTAATATATTTTAATCTATATACTTTTCAAAATTTAAGCCGCTAAATCATAATTAAAATGACTTAATTTCTTATAAGTATTATGTGAAAATAATAAATTAACATAAAATTACACATATAATAATATATTTTTTTATAAAATTTTAAAAATATTAAAATTTAATTAATATCATTTAAATCAATTTTAAAATTTTAAATATAAAATTAAATACACAACCCAATTTGTACATTTTATTTCCTTATTGTTGGATGGTAGGGTAGGCTAAAACAAAAAGGGTGTCATTTCCATTAGGAAAGAAACTCATCTTATTTCCTAACTAATGATATAATTATCTTATCACCCAGAGATAGAGGGACGGTAGGTGGAAGCTTGGCTTGGTGGAAGACGACAATGACATGAGTTTAAAAGAAAGGCGGCAATGTCTCCACTCTCTACACTATAGTCGAGGGTAGCTTACGAGTCTTTTCCACTACTTTATATTAATGGGCACAACATAAATGTATTTCTTTATATTTTTTCGTTGTTAATTTTTTTATTTCACAAATTTTAAGATTTCATCGTTAAAAGTTAAAAAAATTATTTTTGTTTAAAATATAAGTTGAATTAATTAAATTGTAAAAATTTTCTATAAAATTTAAAATTCTAGTTAGATTATCCATGATATATAATTGATTAAATTGATAAATTTTAATAGAAAATTAAGAAATTTAAATTGAAAGAGTAAGAAAATAATTTATACAAATAGAGACTAATAGCACGTTTTAACCTAATTTTTTTATTATTTTATTTCTTACAACTAAGGTTGTCCCTTGTCCTTAATTATAAATTTTTAACACTTATCAATGTGTAAGTTGTTTTGTACATCTCAGAGAGGGAGTAAATTATTATAAGTAAAATAATGGAGTATGGGATGAATGATTTAGTTTTTTTCAGAGTACTTTTTAACTGGAAATAGGTTTATTTATTAATTTATATTTTATAGGCTTGTGAAAGGATGAAAGGAAAAAGCAAAGAGGATGGAAGAGGAGGGAGAAAGGTTCATCAATTAAAGTTTGCTTTAAAATGATTAATTCAATCAATTCTCAGTTTGAATTTCATAACTTATTTATAATCCAATCTAACCGCTGGACTTAACTCAAATTTATATCAAACACACAAACCTTAATAGGGAAAAAAAAATCGATTGACCAACTTAATATGATGAATTGTTAGTCAATAATACTTAATCAATTGGATATAAGGGAAGAGGCAAGTTTATTGGGCATACTTGATGTTGAAAGATGGGCTAAGTGTGTGACGTTGAACAGTAATACTAATATAATCTTTTGCGCATTTGTTGGTCCTTTGGCCCTTTGCTTTAAATACCAAAGTGAAAGGCTAAATATTTACGAACCTTTGAGGCCCTAAAAGGTTCCTGTTTGGAGTTGAATGATGCAGCATACCAAGGATCCTCACCCCATTATTGAGCTCCAATCTAGGGTATAAATGTGCGATTTTTGAGTTTAATGGAACAAGCCCTTGTGCCATTAAATTCTATCTCTTCTTCATCACTGTTTTCATTCTTAGTGTTTACTTTTTCATTTTAGTTTTGTTTCTTGATTCTCATGGTTATATGGTGTTCCAAGATTTTAAGTTTTGTAAAAGAGAAAATAGTTAGAAATTTTTCTTATTTGAGTCTATTCTAATTCCACTCGAAAATGGTCAAGATTATATGTGATTATCAAATATTGAAAGATATTGTTGAGGGAAGACTTAACTTATTTTAAATAAGTTTTTAACATCTTGTCTATTTAGAGCTGACAAACCCCTTAATTGATCACTAGATCAAGTGGTACTTTGCCTCCCCTTTAATGACCTAAGTCCTATATAGGTTGGGGGATTCAAACCCTATACCATAGCCAAATGACCACCATTTCTTTTGGTTGGTCTAATCCAATCTCGCTCTATGGCCTTACGCTCCAAGTGGCCTTTTCAAGCACTTAAGATCTCGTAAAGTTGGAAAATAAAATCTCGGCTCAACTCAAGGACAATATTGATAGGGGTCAACCAATTGTGAATAAATGACATTTTAAAAATTATTTTGAAAAGTTTGCCTCTTGGCACTCTCTCGACTGTCTATTGGCACGTCCTTGGCTTTTTGGTTATTTATGTTGATTTTTATGTTTTTTGTAACACCCCTTAACCCTATCCCGTAGTCAAAACAGGATTACAGAGTATTATCGGTCATTACAGTTCAATTACGACTAATAAAGAAAGAAAATACAATTCAGTTCATAAAATATATCTTAAAGTTCCTTTAATGAGCCTTCGAGACTTAAAATGTATGTAAAAAAACCAAACTAGGACTCAATCTGAAGCTTATAAAATTTTTCATAAAATTCTTAAAATTTCCCCTTAATGAACAATACCACACGGCCGTGTGGCCACACCGTGTGGCTCACACGGCCTAGACATGCCCGTGTCCTCTACCCGTGGAGCTATCTGACTTTTTCCTATGAACAAATTAATTTCACACGGCCAAGACACACGCCTGTGTGCTCAGCTCGTGTGGCAATCTGTTTTGTAGCATTTTAGGTGCAGGGGACACACGACCTAGCAACATACCCGTGTGCAAGCCATGTGTCTTACACGGTTCAGTCACATGCCCGTGTGCCAGGCCGTGTGGACTCAAAATTAGCGTTAAACTTCAAGTTTACCAACCCTGCAATTCAACAACATCAAACAATCCAAAAACCAATTATTCAATCATTTTGAATCATATTTGAATCTAACCAAATCATGACCAACTAGACATTTTATGAACCTATGTAATGGATCTTTTTAAATAATTTACATACATTATCAATTAGTTCAAATTTATTTCAATTAAGCCTATTCATACAATATATCATTACCAAACTTAATTTTACTTATTTCATCATTATAATGACAGTACTAAATGATACACATAAACATCCTAGGTACATGCCATTACCAACAATTAACATATTTCACCTTATTGAGTTCGAGATCGACCTGGGATGCTGATTTGGCGGTCTGTCTTTAACCTAACCTGCGCATGGAAACAAACTATACGCTGAGTGTGAACTCAGTGGTATCTCTATAATCCGAACACTTAATAATATTAAAATGCAACATTTACATAAAAATCATATATCCTTCACATTTATATAATTATTCAATACATAGATAAATTCCTTGTAACTAATTCAATTCTTATTATCTATTAATCCGAAATAGGTTTTCACAATAAATTCACAAACCATTGAACAATAATACTCTTCATTCATATTCAATTCAAAGATACTTAATTCATGTGTCTTTTTCATACTTCAGTTTACTGTTCAATATCAATAAATATTATTCAACGATTCAATTATCAATCAATATTCTGTGTTTATCCATTCTAGTAACAGTCAGTATTCTCAATATTAATCACTTTATCAATATTATTCAGTAACGATCAATTGTTCAGTGACAATCAGTTATTCAGTACCAGTCAATTATTCAGTAACTGTCAGTATCATTTAATTGTTCAGTACAGTAATTTACCCCTTATTAACATACTCGGACCTAGACGGATACACGGAACCAACCTACATACCAGGATAGCATACAGTGTTTCATCGGCTGGAGCCGGAATACATTGTAATGGTAACAGTAACAGTAGTAACAGTAACGGTACACAGAGTACCTCATCGGAACGAATCCGGAACAATAACAGTAGTCGACACTTATAGTCTCTCATCAACACAAAGTCGGAATATCCCTAAACACTTCTAATCCTATGGCATGCCAACTATATCCGACTTAGCCCGATACTGTTAATAGGGTATTTAACCAATTTTCGGTTTCAATCAATATGTATATATTTCAATTAATCACATAATTTAATAAATCAATACAATTCAATATAATTCAATTCACTTTTCATTAATATATAATCAAATTCCACAATAAACACATATTCATTATTATTTCACCACATTTTCAAGTCAATTCATTTCAATAATAAACACAATACCAATAATTCACATTTTAATTATTTACCATAACATTCATTCAAAATATAACAATTAAAAATAAAATTCACTCTTTAATTCCAATCAATATTTATTACTATTCAAATATTTACCTTTAAATACTTACTATACTTATCAAGTAATAAATTCAACATTTAAGTATTAAGTTCAGATTCTAGAAATACAAATCGTAATTTCTGAGCTATCTGTAACACCTCTAACCCGTATCCATCGCTGGAATGGGGTTACGAGGCATTACCGATCATAAAACAATTCAAAACAGACTTTCTTTACAAGGTTAATCATCTAGTAAATTTTTTTATAAAGCAACTAACATGCTTCTGTCGAAACCATTTTATTTTTGAAAACAAACAATGGGGATCGACGTTTTAAAACCAAAATGTGAAGTTGCCACCAATCTTTTCGTTTAGGTGTGATTGGAGCACCTAATAAAACATTTAAATTAGTTTTGGTCTACGCAAGTTCAAAAATGGGTTTGGGAGCCGGTTGCGCATAAGGAAAGGTTAGCACCGTCACTACGCCCAAAATTGGTACCAGATTGATCAAGTGTTGTCCTTAGGTATAGGGAGAATTTTTTTTTTTGAAACATGACTTCTTTTTAAAACATTAGAGTAGCTCAAACTGGTAGTCAAAATTCTCTCGCTTTGAAAGTATGCAGTATCATATCCAGCACGATTGGACACGATCCTTTATACCTTTAAAAATACAATTGATTTTTGACTTTCAAGAGCTTGTTCGCCAAAAAAATATAAAATGATATCCAAATACCTAGTCCGACGAAAAATCAAACCCAGCACGATAAGGCACGATTCTCCGAATTCCTAAATATCAGATTTTGCCTTGTTTTAAAATCTTTGAGTAATAAGGAAAATTAAGAGTTAGGTTAAAACACCTTTATTTGTTTTAAAATGAGATGGAACATTTGAGGTATTACAAGGAAACATTTGTAAAAAGAAATGAATAAACATGAGATAATGTGCACAAATAAAGTACAATAAACCACAACTAATAAATTCAACAATTAAGTAAAATTATTTTAAATGAAATGTAACCAAATTCTTAATCATGGATGGAGAACAATTGATAAAACAATGACTAAATAATATACAACAACAATAAATATGGCACAATATAAAACGATCCACAAAGCATATACAAAATAAAATGGAAATTAGAAGTCAATGTAGTATAAGACGATCTCAAAATAATGATGAATTAAGGAATACATAATATACATAATACATAAGTTGACATATTTGCATAAAAACTAGGGATATATAATTATTGAAATAGATATTATAGAATGAAAGTTCGAATCAAATTATATGCAAAATATTTTAGACACAAATCCATTTAAAAATTGATAATGTACATGGTAACTTAAATAAAATATAATATGAAAGAATAATAAAATACATGATAAGATATAATACACATAATGATTCACAAAACATGCATATATAAATAAATTTAAGAATAATTATTTGTGAAAATACTATGAAATTAATAATGCTTATAAAATTAAGTTAGCTTATAAATTATATACGTACCATTATACTTAAAAATATTTAAAGAGATACTAAATAAAATACTAAGATAATATAATATAGAGAAGCATTTCAAAATAATAATTTTATAAACACAAAATGAATTTCCCAACTAACCTTACATACATAATTAAATGAATTTTAAAATAATAAGTATTTTAAATAAGAAACCATTAAAATAATATATGTACAAATATACATAAAAATATTTCAAAAAAATCTTATATAAATTATTAAAATAATATAATGTAAAATAGCTTCAAAATAATGATTATATAAAGTGAAGAACATAATTTAGCATATATGCAAAATAAAAAGCTACAACCTAATTACAAATAAAAATATAGAAAAGAAATATTAACATAGATCAAATAAAATAAATAAATGAATTTTAAATAATATGCATCATAAATTAAAATCTCAATTAAATTAATACATGTACAAACGTTGAATGTATGGTAGGCTATACAAATAAAACTAAATTAAAATTGAGTTAAAATACGAAGGAAAATTTAAAAATAAACTATTAGAATCAAAATAGGGACTCATGTGCCATGCTTGCAAATGTATAAGGACCAGAACTGGAAATAATCCACGTTTCAAAACGCTGAGCTTAGCCGTGGATCAAATCGCAATAGCATACAAATTCCCAGACGAAATAAAAAAAATAAGTGTAGCACAGGTTGGATCCAATTGAAGATCGGTGTAAGAGAGAAGGATCAGACATGGAAATTTCCCATTGGAGACAAAAAAGGGCGCAGATCCGACTTTTGAATCGGGTTTACACGCGGACCTTCCCTTTTCAAACGGCGCCGTTTTTTACAAAGGTTTTAATGCTTTTTTCCCTTCTTTTTTTTCAGATGCAGCCATCCTTTTAACCCAAACTAACAGCCCCAAAAATCAATTTGCTAGAGTTTCCTGCATCCGCCGAAGCCACCATTTCATTTGGTGGTCGATGGCATACCAGCGGTGATAGATGATGCCTTTGGATCCCCTTCCAACTTCGATCTCAACGAAGTGAACAGAGATCAATGGCCGATTCGCAAGGTAAGACTTGCTTTTCCCTCCTCTTTGTTTTAAAATGCGGATGATGAAAACAATGGAAGGAAAATAGATGAAAATGACAGAAAAATTAAAAAGACTAAGAATATTACCTTTTCAGAAATTGTTTTTGAAATTTTTTTATTCAGTATGCGTATAGTATATGTGTATATGCATAGTGTGCGTAAGTCCTCATAGATTACAAGTGAGGCCTTTTTATAGCCTGATTTTACAGAGAAATAATGAAAAATAGATTTTACAGAGGAATAATGAAAAATAGAAAAAAATTACATTATCTGTCATTTGTTGTAAATTCTGTTATTTTGCTCTTTCTCGTGCGTTCTTTTGCTGCGTTTATTTCCTTCTCACAGATTCTGTCGACGTGGAGGCGTACGGAGAAGAAACCACCCTTGGAGAGGTGGAGGTCGTGCATGAGGATCCCTTGTGGAAGGCCAGTCCTCGGGTGCTAATCCAGCATCTTCCAGAAGCTTCTGGTGTTTCCCGACTACTGACCTTCTTTTTGGGTCTTGGATTCAGGGATTTGGGCTATTCAATTGGGTTTAGGATTTATGCAATTGGGTTTTAAAAAATATATCTAGGCTGGACTGTATTTTTTTGGGTTAAATAACTTGTAAATGGGCATTGACTTATTCTGGGTTGTTTATTGTTTTTGTTTTTATTTTTTGTTTTTTATTTTATTTTGTATGGTCCCGGGCGAATTGGGCATATTACAGCTTCAATTCTATAATTCATAAAATTTCCAAGATTATATTTAATCATGAAAATCGAATGTTAAATTCGTAACCAAGGATATGTCATTCCACATACCAATCATATATGTACACTATAACAACTATGGCACTCAAATAGTTTAAATATAAAATATCTTATTATCTTACTAATTTTATACACATACTAATTAGTAAGCAAACATACATCATTTCATCTTATAAAAGTGATATATTCCATTATAGCATTTGTTTACCTAAATACAACATTTGCATATCATAAATACATATAATTAATAATCCTCTTAGCATATGCCAAAATATCATCAACTCAACCAAGTAGGCCACTCAAATAATTTATCCAAAATGTTCAAATAATGTGCCATTTAAAAACGACACATAATCATATTCATTTCATGTCTAATCGGCAACAAAGATCTTCTAGAGCATATTAATTGATTTTCAAATAATTATCAAATCCATCTAATCATACCTATCATTATTTTATAACTTAAGCATACTCCAAAGTACCACATATACTTGATATACATTTTACTAATTAATGCATTACCTATTATAACTCAAATACAAACATCATTTACTTCATAAACTGAAACATCACCTTTTATCCTTACACATATATACCTTGAGTTAATAAATATATCATACCATTTCATCTCATGCAAAAATATATATACAGGTACTGAATCACCAAGTTGACCATAATCCTTTCATATATTTTCACCAAATAACCGAGTACACAAGTACATTATACTAGCTTCCAAATCAATTCATGATACAATTTATATTTCACAAGAATAAGTCAATAACCAAATATAAACATATATTCCATACACAAATCTTATCTACCGTGTAATAAACATATCAAAATAAACATTTTCTATATTCGAATATAACCTATCATCCTTTAATACCAAATCCTGAATAACACCTTAACCAAATTAACAACCAATTTCACTTATACTTTTATCTATCCATATCTCATAACCGAATCAACTAAATGCACATATCCAAAATCACCAATGACTTCAATGCACAAAATAGATATCACAAATACCATTCATTCAGGACACATAATATAATACCCAAATGAACTTAAGCCATAATCAAACAAAACCGTAATAAAGCGTTGAAGTTAGGCCATTTTCGCATGGCTTAAATTATACAAAACCAAAATTCAACATTTCAAATTACAATCTAGCCTATACATGCCATAGGTTCGAAAATTTAGCTTATAAAATACCGAAGACAGTCGATAGTGTGATAAGCTTCTCTGACGATTCCCGAGCTCGAAACCTGAATCCAAAATCTATAAAACAGAGGTGAACATGAACACACACAAAGTAAGCTTTCATAGCTTAGTAAGTCATAAGCAAATAAACAACTTAATTACATAATCAAATCATTTAAACTAAACCAAATTATACTATCATAGTTACTTTGAATCTTAAGCTTACAATTTCATGTATTTTATATTTACTTTCACATGTATATTATTCATGGCCGAATGAACATATATATATTTTAACAAACTATCATTCAATTTCAAGCCAAAATATCTTTACCATAACTAGTACATATACTCTTATATGCATAAATTCATAGGTCAAAGGATAATAATCACATACATATTTATATTATATGGCGAATACACATACATATATATAAGCAAAATATCCTTCAATTTCAAAGCTAAATATCATTATGTGAACACATATACTTATACTCATGAATCAATATACAACTTCTTATGTGTAAGCATAGTAATGACCAAATGAACACTTTTATATATAAAGATACATTAACAAACTATCATTCAATGACCAAGCCAAAACGTCTTTATTATACCAAATACACATACACTTATACACATATACTGTAAGTCAAAGTATAACAATCATATATATATTTACATCAATGGCCGAATATACCCCCAATTGCATATATTCAAAAATAATTTCAACAATGTTCATATTATTTATTTACAAGGCCAATTACCTTTTTCACATTCACATATATTCTTACTTTACTTCAAGCATGTTTTGCAACAAATATTAAGTAACTTACTCACTTTATTTCAAATAGGTAATAAACCAATTCATACCTGATTATTTTAGCTCACTTTTTCACATTTGATCACAACTTATCGACGCCTGATAAACCATTCGGAATTGGGTAGGACACTTGGATAATCACACATATATCGTACAATGCCAACGTCCCAGACGTGGTCTTACATGTAACCACATATCGAAGCCACTGCCCCAGACAGGGTTTTACTCGCACATCACATATCAAAATCCTATGTCACGACATATGTATCCTAACTATTCCTAAAGTTCATACGAGGCTTTCAGACGTCGTAACTCGGTCGAAACGAATTCAGGAATATGATATTCAAGCTCATATACATTTGGCTATTGTAGATATAAATTCACATATTTATTTTCAGCATATATAAGTTACATTTAATTAAAATTAAGTATGTCTATTTGCTTATAAACTTACCTCGGACGATGTAAAATGGAATGGGATGACTAGTCGACAACTTTCGTTATTCCCCGATCCAAATCCGATTTCTTTGGTTCTTGATCTAAACATATTCAAATTAAGCTCATTCAAACATATTTTCATTCAATTTAGTCCAGAAACACATAAATGAGAAAATTACCATTTTACCCCTGACATTTACACTTTTTACAATTTAGTCCCTATTGCACAAAACACAAAACATTCAAAATTTCAAGATGCCCATGTTTGGCCGAATATTCCTAGTGTTCATACAAGCCCATATATTTCATTTATTTCACATTTTAGTCCTTCAAATTATTTTTTTTTCAATTTAGTCCTAAATACTCAAAATCATAAAAAACTCCAATAAAAAAATATGTTAATCTAAAACATATCTTTCATATTTCATCATCAAACAACAAAAATCACAAGCTATCAACAATGGCACAACTCAAAATATTCATCAAAATCAAAAATTAAAGCTTGGGTCTTGAAAATTACTAAGCAACGATCTCAAAAACGTAGAAATTATCAAAAACCGAGTAAAAACGAACCTTGAATCAAGCTTGGAAGTTGGCCGAACCTAGGTTTCTTTTTCTTTTCTCTTGTTTCGGCCAGAACATATTATGAACAAAAATAATGGCTTTCTTTTCTTATGTTTTATGTTATATTGTAACATATATTAACCATTTTACATTTTTACCCTTTAATAATAAATAAACAAAACATATATTCTAAGGTCATTGTCGTACACACCATAATCCCATGGTCTAATTACATTTTAGGTACTTCAATTTAATAAGACAATAGCAATTTGGCCTTTATACAAATAACCATCAAATTTTCATTTTACGCGATTAAGTCCTTTTATTTAATCGGACACTCAAACGACAAAATTAAATCACGAAAATTTCACACATGCTAATTCACACATAATAAACACAGAAAATAATTTTTAAATATTTTTCTAACTCGGATTCGTGGTCCCGAAACTACCGTTCCGACTAGGGTCTAAATCGGGCTGTTACACTATCCCTCGTCGGCTTTGCTTTTCCTTGCCTAGCCGAGATTTTCCAGCACAATGCTAGCTACGGAAATCAATTAAATATTATCAATACATTACCATTCAATTTACATATTGAATATTTCAATTTTTATTCAACTTTCTTTTAAATTCCAATTTAGTCCCTAAACCGAGACTAACTTTTATTCTTCACATTTAACTCAATATTTCCATTCAATTTCCACTTTAAACTAATTCCACAATAAAACTATAATTTTGAAATTCTTTCAATTTAGTCCTTACTATTCAAAACTTATGATTTACTTTACAATTCAATCCTTATTTTACTTCTAACTTAAAATTCTATCAATTTAACCCCTAATTCTTCAATTTATTCAACGTGAACAATATCTAGAAATCTAATAACTTTCAAAATATAACTTAATTCCATCAAAACCTTATTCCAAAGCTTCTAAAACATCAAAATTAAGTAAAAAGGGCTTGATTGACTTGCCTATTAAAGTTTAAAGCTTCAAATCCCAATTTTCCTTTTATTTTTCTTTCTTTCCTTCCTTTTCCATGTTTTGTCTCATATTCTGTTTCTTTTTCTTTGTTTCCTTCTTTTTCTTTCTTTTATTTACTTTATATATATATATAATATAATATAATAATAACAATAATAAATATCTATAATAAAATCTATTTAATAACAAATACTTATTTTACATTTGTACACACATATAATTTACATTTTCTATCATCATCACTACACACTTGTCCTTATTTTATTTATTTTCTTTTTTAATTAATATACAATAATAATATTTACTTAAATAATAGGTAAATACATACATGTATTACAAATGTATGTACAATATTTATTACCCATGTATTTTATTTTTATCACACACTTAGTCCCTTCAAGTTTCTTTATTCTATAATTAAACTTTTACACTATATTCAATTTTATCCTTTTATCCAACTATCCTTAATATAAGCTAATTCACTTCATTAAACTTTAATTAACCACTCATTTAACTTAAATAAATATTTACGAATCTATTTTTCAGAACCGGAGACCCGAAAATGTACTTTTTTTATAACAGAAAAATTTGGGTCATTCTATTTCTCCCCCCTTTAATAAATTTCGTCCTCGAAATTTACCTAAAAGAGAGGTGGGGGTTCAGTCATCTCACTGTTTCTTTTGGTTCCCGTGTAGTTTCCTCAGTATTATAACTTTACCTTTCAATCTAGTACCTCAATCGGTTCTTTTTCTTCATACAATGAATCAGTTCAAATTTCAATATCCTTTGCCGAGGTAACATGTGTAAGATCTGATCTATATCTTTTGAGTACCAAATCCTGAAAAATCTCATAAATTTTTTGTAATTTCAGAGGCGATACCAATCAATACGTTACCGATCCGACCTTTATACAATTTCACATAGCCCAACAGAATGAGAGCTCAATTTCCTTTTTTCATCCAGTCTTCAAAGTTTTCTTCCACTGTGAATTTTAAAAAAAATACCTTATCATTAGCAGAATACTCGATATCTCGACATTTCAAATTCACATATAATTTTCGTTTGTCAAAAGCTGTTTTCAGTCTATCTTGAATCTTCTTGACAGCATTTCCTGTTTCCTGAATCAATTCTAGCTCAATCATTTTTCTTTTACTCTACCCATATAGAATTTCTGATAATCAAATACTATCTTTAAACTATCTCGAATCACTTCCGCTTTTCCTCGATTTCTCGAATCAAACAACTCTGCATCTTTTTTTTCACCATATTCAATCAAATACTGTGCAGTTTTTTATTCATAATCATACGAAGCCTCATACAGTGCTGAAAGCTGTTATTGCGTACCCAGAATTTCTTATACTTGTTCTAGAATCAGAATGTGAACCATGTATCTCAATCAGAAATAATAAAAACTGACATACCATGAAATCTGACAATTTCATAAACCTATATTTTAGACAATTATTAAGTGAGAAACTTATTCATACTGAGATAAAATATGCAGATTTTGCCATCCTTTCGATGATTATTAAGATATTATCTTTCCTTTTTCGCAGATAAAGATAATTCTAATTCAAACCTATAAGAATTCTATCCCATTTCCATTCTGATATAATTCTTGATATATGATTCTAAATTCTTGATCTGACTTGCATTTCTAAATAGTAGACAATCATCAAATTCAATCTAAAATTTTAATCAAAATTCATCTGTATACTATACATTTAATCTTGTTATCACGTTTCTGAACTTTGCAGATTTGTTGTAGAGAAGTCAGTTTAACTTTTATCTCAACTAAAATTGAGCCATCTTCAAATGATAACAGTCAAATGTTCATAGCTTGTAACACAAAACAAAACGTTATGTTCTGAGTATACACAACTTCATTTGCTTCTCCTGGATAATAATCAATTATCATATCTTGATCTTTTAATGCAAGGACAATAGCTACCACTTCCAAATCATGTATCACATAATTCTTTTCCTGTGATCCTAACTTTCCAAAAACATAAACCATTCATTTACTTTCTTGCATCAAAATACTGTTATCCCTGAAAATCACAAGTTTCTTCACCAGATTTCAGACTAAACCTAAGCTAGTGCTTCAGTTAACTGAGCTTTTAACTAATCAAAACATTGCTGAAATTTATCAGATTATTCCAATTCTATATCTTTCTATAGTAACTATATCATCCAAAAATCCTCTTCCCAATTTCTAGTAATAATCGACTAGTCTCAAGAAACCTCTGATTTCAGATATACTTTTCAGTATCATTTCAAGTACAAAATCTATAGCAAACCAGCTTCTTCAATCAACAGTAGTTCGGGTAACTTTTCTAGAAACACATCAGAATTCTCTCACACTATTGCTACTGATTTAAACCTTAACTTGAATACTTTAATATCCAATACATAAGCAAAGTAAGTACCATAACTCTTTTTCCAGCACATTTCTATTTTGACATGATCAATATCTCAATAGGTAAATCATTCAACCTTCTCTGATTCAGAATAAAACATTTCATCATCCTAATTTCGCAATATAATATACTTCTGCTTATAATTTACTACAGCATCATGCAGAATTAACCATTCCATTCCCAAAATCACATCAAACAATAATAACATCAAATCGAACAGAAAACAGTATCCTAGTATCATTATCAGACAGTTCCTGTAGATCTTATCAGCCAATAAATACTGATCTGGAAAATTTGATACTTCCACTATAATTTAGTGAACTCAACAGGCAAGTCTTTAGCAAATACTGAATTCATGCAATCATAGGAATAAGCCAAACCAAGGTCAATTTAGAATAATCATATTAGTGTCGATAAAGAAGAAAGTACCTGTAATAACATTCAGTAGAGATAAATCTTGTTTTATACAATTAACATATACCCTGGCTGATGTTCATTCTCCAGATTTTTTAGTGAATTCCTTTGTCATGCTTCGACTATCGCTCGTATTTCCGGAGTTATAAAGTAATCTACCTCTGGTAGCTGTGTTACTCAGTTTTGAAATCTGAATAATATATTTTTCAACTTTCTTCAAGCAATCACTAAGATAATAATCAAAAGAATTATATCCAACACATATTCCACTCTTTATTCTACATTTTTCAGCTTTGTGTCTTCATTTAAACCATCTTCAAACCATTTGTACCTTACAGTTTCTGTCAGAATACAACCTCGGGTATATTTATTCAATCAGACAAATTCCTTTCATACACAATTACAGTCATATAACTCTGTTTAAGCTTCAAGAATTCTTCACATCTCTGATCAAGAAATCTCTGGCTGATATATATATTTCTTTCAGAACACATTTTGGAAAATCTCTAAATAACCCTTTCTTAATCACAACATAAATCAGTATTTTCCACCACTGGTAAGCTGAGTCTTTTAATAGAAATATTATACATTTTTAACATTTATTCAGTGAACAAAACAATTCATTTACAATCCTAATAATATTCTCTAACAAAATTTTAGTTCTTTCAAGATCATTTTCAGCTGAAATTCTCAATTCTTCCACACTATATTTACGGAATATTAACAACAGATACCTTACCTGTTCAGACAAGTTTTGTACCTTGAAGCACTTCGGGAACCGATTGAGAAACAGGAGGGGTAGATGTCGTAACAGATACTGTTTCTTCTACTAACTGAAGAGCATCAGTTATAATTTTAAATAATTATGTACAATCTCTTTCTTTGTTATTTCATCAGTCAACATTCAATAATTAATTACTCATTGAGTTAATACTCAATATTACCAATTCAGTTTCTATCTAATTCACAAGACTATTCGTCTCTAGTATACATTTCGTAATCAATACCATCGATATGTTCATCTAACATTTTCAACTATGAAACAGAAACAAACAATTATATCATCATCCCATCTGGACTCAATCCTGAGCTCGATTTAGTTCTAGAATTGGCTAAACTTGAATAGCTCTGATACCACTAAATATAACACCCCTTAACCCTATCCCCTAGTCGGAATAGGATTACAGAGTATTACCGATTACTATAGTTCGATTACGATTAATAAAGAAAGAAAATACAATTCAGTTCATAAAATATATCTTAATGTTCCTTTAATGAGCCATCGAGACTTAAAATGTATGTTAGAACCAAACTGAAACTCAATTGGAAGCTTATAAAATTTTTCATAAAAATCTTAAAATTTTCCTTTAATGAACAGTACCACACGTCTGTGTGGCTTATGTGACAGGCCCGTGTGGCCACACCGTGTGGCTGACATGGCCTGGACACGCCTGTATCCTCTACCCATGGAGCTCTCTGACTTTTTTCTATGAACAAATTAATTTCACACGGCTAAGACACACGTCTGTGTGCTCAGCCCGTATGGCAATCTGTTTTGTAGCATTTTAGATGCAGGAGACACAAGGCCTAACAACATGCCCGTGTGCAAGCCATGTGTCTTACATGGTCCAGTCACATACCTGTGTGCCAGGCCGTGCGGACTCAAAATTAGCCTTAAACATCAAGTTTACCAACCTTGCAATTCAACAACACCAAACAATCCAAAAACCAATCATTCAATCATTTTGAATTATATTTGAATCTAACCAAATCATGACCAACTAGACATTTTATGAACCTATATAATGGATCTTTTTAAATAATTCACATACATTATCAATTAGTTCAATTTTATTTCAATTAAGCCTATTTATACAATATATCATTACCAAGCTTAATTCTACTTATTTCATCATTATAATGACGGTACTAAATGATACACATAAACATCCTAGGTACATGCCATTACCAACAATTAATATATTTCACCTTATTGAGTTCGAGATCGGCTTGGGATGCTGATTCGACGGTCTGTCTTTAACCTAACCTGCGCACGAAAACAAAACGTACTTTGAGTGTGAACTCAGTGGTATCTCTATAATCCGAGCACTTAATAATATTAAAATACAACATTTACATAAAAATCATATATCCTTCACATTTATATAATTATTCAATACATAGATAAATTCCTTGTAACTAATTCAATTCTTATTATCTATTAATCCGAAATAGGTTTTCACAATAAATTCACAAACCATTGAACAATAATACTCTTCATTCATATTCAATTCAGAGATACTTAATTCATGTGTCTTTTTCATACTTCAGTTCACTGTTCAATATCAATAAATATTATTCAACGATTCAATTATCAATCAATATTTCATGTTTATCCATTCTAGTAATAATTAGTATTCTCAATATTAATCACTTTATCAATATTATTCAGTAACGATCAATTGTTCAGTGACAATCAGTTATTCAGTATCAGTTAATTATTCAGTAATTGTTAGTATCATTCAATTGTTCAGTACAGTAATTTACCCCTTATTAACATACTCGAACCTAGACGGATACACGGATCCAACCCATATATCGGGATAGCATACAATATTTCATCGGCCGGAGCCGGAATACATCGTAATGGTAACAGTAACAGTAACAACAACAATAACAGTAGTAGTAATAGTAGCAGTAACAGTAGTGGTACACAAAGTACCTCATCGGAACGAATCCGGAACAGTAACAGTAGTCGATACTTATAGTGTCTCATCGACACAAAGTCGGAATATCCCTGAACACTTCCAATCCTATGGCATGCCAACTATATCAAACATAGCCCGATACTGTTAATAGGATATTTAACCAATTTTCGGTTTTCAATCAATATGTATATATTTCAATTAATCACATAATTTAATAAATCAATACAATTCAATATAATTCAATTCACTTTTCATTAACATATAATCAAATTCCACAATAAACACATATTCATAATTATTTCACCACATTTTCAAGTTAATTCATTTCAATAATAAACACAATACCAATAATTCACATTTTAATTATTTACCATAACATTTATTCAAAATATAACAATTAATAATAAAATTCACTCTTTAATTCCAATCAATATTTATTCCTATCCAAATATTTACCTTTAAATACTTACTATACTTATCAAGTAATAAATTCAACATTTAAGTATTAAGTTCGGATTATAGAAATACAAACTGTAATTTTCGAGCTATCCATCGTCGACTTTGTCTTTTCCTTGTCTAGCCGAGATTTTCTGGCACAACGCTAGCTACGAAAATCAACTAAATATTATCAATACATTACCATTCAATTTTCATATTGAATATTTCAATTTTTATTCAACTTTCGTCTAAATTCTAATTTAGTCCCTAAACCGGGACTAACTTTTATTCTTCACATTTAACTTCTAACTTGAAATTCTATCAATTTAACCCCTTATTCTTCAATTTATTCAACATGAACAATATCTAGAAATCTAATAACTTTCAAAATATCAACTTAATTTCATCAAAACTTTATTCCAAAGCTTCTAAAACATCAAAATTAAGTAAAAAGGGCTTGATTGACTTGCCTATTAAAGGTTAAAGCTTCAAAATCCCAATTTTCCTTTTATTTTTCTTTCTTTCCTTTCTTTCCCTGTTTAGTCTCATATTCATTTCTTTTCTTTGTTTCCTTCTTTTCTTTCTTTTATTTACTTTATATATATATATAGATATAATATAATATAATAATAACAATAATAAATATCTATAATAAAATCTATTTAATAACAAATACTTATTTTACATTTGTACACATATATAATTTACATTTTTCTATCATCATCACCACACACTGTCCTTATTTTATTTATTTTCTTTATTTAATTAATATACAATAATAGTATTTACTTAAATAATAGGTAAATACATACATGTATTACAAATATATGTACAATATTTATTACACATGTATTTTATTTTTATCACACACTTGGCATTCATTTTGGCTTATTTACTTATTTAGTCCCTTTAATTTTCTTTATTCTATAATTAAACTTTTACACTATATTCAATTTTATCCTTTTATCCAATTATCCTTAATTTGGTGGAGTCCCCCGAATAGCACTACTTAATGACTAGGAACGGAGAGCCTGTTTCGCGTTTTTTTTGTTTGACCGGCCTATCTTCTTTCTATAAGCAAGCTCCCTACGGCCGTCCGGGGACTGGACGGCTCTCGGTTCTTGAGCATGTTGGGAGATTGGCAGTTGAAAGAGCTGCTCGAAAGCTTGACGAACAAGCGAAAAAAGCCCCCTATATCGATTTAAACTAATTCACTTCATTAAAATTTAATTAACCACTCATTTAACTTCGTAAATATTTATTCCATTTTTTAGAAACAGAGACCCAAAAATGCACTTTTCTGATAACAGTAAAATTTGGGTTATTACATTTTTAGCGTTTCGCTGTAAGGGTTTCTCTAGTTTTCTTTGAGTCGAGTATACTAGTTGGATATCGATCAAATCGAATGGACAGGGGGTATGAAGAACTTGAGTATTGTTGATGGAGAAGAAGATGGGTGGAGTGTTGCTGGTGAGGAAGAAACTAAAAAATCGACCTATGATCTGTGTCTTGTAGGTTGTTGTTTGACTGACAGTGTGGTACATTTCCCAACCATGAGGAATACAATGGCCAAATTTTAGCATCCTCTTAGAGGGGTACAAATTTCCTATCCGGAGTAAAAATGCTATCTTTTCAAGTTTTTCTAAGAGGTGGATATTGCGCAAGTGGAAAATGGAGCCCCATAGACTTTTAATAATCATTTATTAATCATTCATTAGTTGAAAGAAGATGAGGACCCGATACAGATCCCTTTAGTCTTTGCGAATTTCTGGGTCCAAGTGCATGATTTGCCATCGGGTTCATTTTCAGAAGTGGTGGCAAGGCAATTTGGGAACTTTGTTGGCAAATTTATTGAATATGATACGTAGCAGGAGAGTGGGGGAATAGAGAATTTTTTTTATGATTCGAATGTAATTAGATGTCCAAAATCCGCTAAAGAGGAAGAAGAAATTAATTTATCACCGTCAAGGCATATGTATGCTACTTTTAAATATGAGAAATTAACGTTATTTTGTTTCATTTATGGTGTGTTAGGCCATGGTGATAGCTTTTGTCCTATTTGGCTCAACCATAATGGAAAAGAGGTGCAACTGGGTGGGATCTCTCTTTGTGTGCACTGTCGAAAAGGGTATCTGTTGGCGGTAGTATTTGACTCCGAAAGGAAAGAGATGATAGATTTGGTGGGGAAAATATGGGAAGGTGAAATTTGAAGAGCAACCTTGGGGTGGATAAGAATAAAGATAATTGGCGAAAGATAAATCTTATTTTAGGATTTAATTTGAAGGGTCTATTTTGTCAACAAGAGTTTTACAGGGAATGAGTGGCTAATGGGCTGGGCTTAGCATCAATAGAACATGAGGAAGAAAACCCATTAGAGATAGTGGAAAGAAAGAAAAGGCCTAGGCTTGAAAACATGAATTCCTAAGTTTCAGGTTCACTGAATCATGTGGAAAATATTGTTGTAGGCAAGCCTGCCAGACGCCATGAAAATGATCAATTGGAACGTTCGCGATTTGGGGAATCCGCAGAAAGTTCATCGATTACAACACATGCTAATGACTTATCATCCCCAACTTGTCTTTTTTATGGAGACAATACTCAGTACCAACAATAATGGAAAATGTAAGGATGACATGCGGTTATTAGTGTAGAATTAATATGTCAGAAGAAGGAACATGGGGGGTTTAAGTTTACGATGGAAAGTTGGTTGTTCAATTACTCTTTATAGTTTCTCAAAAAACCATATTAATTTCGAGACTTAAGAGAGTTAGGGAGTCCAGTTTAGATATGGAAGGGATTTTATGGAGCCCCTGACAGCAAAAATAGAGTATAGTCTTGAAATTTATTAAAAAAATCTTGAAAGATCCTAGAATTTACCTTGGCTTGTAAGTGGGGGTATTTCGAGGGAGGAAGGCCGAATCGAAGAATTTAGAAAAGTTTTGGAAGAATGTTGTTCAGAAGATATTGGTTTTTTGCGTTCTTGATTCACATAGAAAGGAAATCTATTAGAGGCTAATATTAGAGAATGACTTGATCGAGGTATTGCGATGGTAGAATGGGTGCAATTGTTTCCCAATTTTCTCTAAAACACTTGTCTCATTCTTTTGTTGATTACTGTCTGCTACTTATTCAAACTAATTAAGGGAGTTTAGGGGAGGAAAAATTAGTTTGGGTTTGAGGTATGGTGGAGTATGGAAGATTCCTACAAACTCGAAATGAAGAAATTGTGGGAGAATAGTTTAGGAGATTTAACTGACAAATTAAGGATGGTAAGTACGAGATTAAAGAATAAGGCTGAAAGGGTGAAATCGAAAAGAGGTGAATTGACTAAGAAACTTGGTAAAAGGCTGTAGGAGTTGGATAATCAAGAGAGAACTGATGAGATGTTAGCCGAAATGATCAATGTGAAATTGCATTTTAGTCTGGTGGCAGAGAAAGATAAGAGATATTGGAAATAGAGAGTGAGGGCAAATTGGTAGAAAATAAGAGATCGAAACACCTCATTTTTCCATAATTTTACTTCATATAGGCATTGCAAAAATAAGATAAATGGGTTGTAAAATGAGGAGGGTCAACTGCTTACAATACTTTTTGAAATAGAGAGTGTGGCGTGAAATCACTTCTTGATCTCTTCTCGACTAAAGGTACTTATAATATAGATTATTTATTGTTTGGAGTCAAAGTATATGTTATCGATAGTATGAAAAGGGGTTTGATGGCTTAATACAAAGGTGAGGAAATATCTGAAGTTTTGAAAACAATAGGTCGTACAAAAGCTTTGGTTGAAGATGACTTTCCTGCTTTATTTTTTTCAAAGGTATTGGCATATAGTTGGGGGAAATATTTGTGCTTTTTGTCTAGACATTCTGAATGAGGGTAAAATGTTGGAAACACTAAATAAAAAGAATATTGCCTTAATTCCAAAAGTGGACAATCCCACAAGTTTGAAAAATTCAGACCAATTAGTCTTCGTACAGTGCTGTATAGGATTATTGCAAAGATAACAGCAAATATATTACAAAAGATTCTTGAGTCTTGCATCGATGAAGCAAAAAGTGTTTTATTGCATGGTAGACTCATTATAGATAATGTACTCCTAGCTTATGAATTGTTACATACTTTTAAAAAAAATGGATGGGGAGAAATGGTTGCTTGGCATTGAAATTAGACATGAGCAAGACTTACAATCGAGTGGAATGACCTTTTATTGAGAAAATGATGCTGAAAATAGGTTTAGCAAGACCTTGGGTGGAGTTTATAATGCAATGTGTTAATTCAGTATCGTACTCTATCGTTATTAATGATGAAATAAGTGAAAATTTTAAGCCCGAAAGGGGGTTGAGACAAGGAGATCATTGAGTCCGAACTTATTTTTATTTTGCAGTAAGGGTCTTTCAGACTGATGAGACATGTTAAACATGAGGGATTGGTGAAAGGGGAAAGAATTAGTCAAAAGGGGCTACAAATAACGCACTTAATGTTTGCAGATGATTATATTTTATTTGGGGAAGTGACTAGCATAGGAGCTAGTATTATAAAAGGCATCCTAAAGGAGTATGAAGAAAGCTAGGGGCAGTGTATTAATTTTGACAAATCTACGACTTTCTTCAACACTAATGTTTAGTATTAGGATAAATAACTGGTTTTTACAAATCCTTAATGTTAGGATGTCCATGGAACTGGAAAAATATTTGAGGTTGCCAAATATAGTGAGTGGTGAAAAACAACAAGCTTTTCAAGTATTGAAAGATAGGATGAAAAGTATCCAGCATCTCTCACAAGGAGGTAAGGATATTTTCATTAAATATGTTCAAGTTATTCCTACGTATTCTATTCAAGTCATTCCTATGTATTCCATTTTATGCTTTCTATTCCCAAATTCTTTATGTGTGGAGTTAGAAAATATTATTGGTAATTTTTAGTGGTACAAAAGTAATAACAAATGTGGAATTCATTGGTGCAATTGGAAATAGTTATATGAATTAAAAAAGTATGGAGGTATGGGATTCCATTGCCTAGCGAAGTTTAATTTGGCTTTGCTTGCTAAACAAGGTTGGGATGATTAATTATCTGAATTCTTTGTTAGCGAGATCACTAAAGGCAAAATATTTTCCGAATATGAACTTTCTAGAGTCAAGTTTAGGGAATCTACCTTATTATACCTGGAAAAGTGTGTAAGCCATAAAAGGGCCTTTTTGCGTTTGAAATGTGTTGGAGAATTGGTACAGGGGTGATAAGCTATAAAAGTAACATATTTTAATCAAATTCTTAATGTGTTATTGGATGATTAATTATGTAAATTAATGAATTTGATGCTTCAAATTCTTTAAATTCATGTTTCTATACTTAGGAGAGCCTTTGAGAATGAAATGAGCGAAAAATGAGCCAAAATCAAACAAATAGAGCTATTTTCAAGATCCACATGGCCTGGGCATTTTCACACGGGCTAGCCATACGCTCGTGTCGATATTGCACCTTGCTTCCCAAATAAGCGAAAAAACCCAATTTTTAGGCTTTTTGAGCATTTAAAGTCTATAAATACCAATTAGGAGAAAATCTAAGGAGGCACCCAGAGAAGATCGAAGAAAAGACTCGAAGAACGCCATCGGAATCAACTCGGAAGCAGATCTCCCTCAAGATCGAAGATCTCCATTTAATTTCTTTCGAAGTTTTATTGAGTTTCTTTATGTCTTGTGGTTATTCTGACTTTGAGATTTTTTCATTCAGGATTATGAACTAAATTCCCTAGATACCTAGGGAGGATGAAACTTATGATGAATTTTATTATTTAATTTCTATTTTTATGCGATAAATACTCGATTCTTGTTCTCAATTATGTATGCTTATTTCGTGTTTTAATATTTTTAGATATTAATTCATGTTTAATATGCTTATTTCAATGGAGCAAAAGTCCCTGTTTAAGAGTAGATCTAGCATAATTGAGTAGAGTTGCATGCAATCCTAGAAATAAGACGACATAAATCTACCAGATTAGAGTAAAATCTAATAGGGGAATCCATAGATTGAGTTAATGCGACAATAGAGGTTTTAATTAGAAAGAGATTTCAATTAATCAACCTAGAGTCAGTTATTCTTACTTTCGAAAGAGATATTAACATAATTTAGAGATTTCTACGGATCAAGACACAAGTGAATAAATCGTTTAATTCAGATTCATAATAATAGGTGAAGTCTAGGTGGATTCTTTCCTAGGTATTGTCTATCTCATTGGTTATCTTTGATTATTTTCCTATTTCATTCTCTGTTGCGTTATTAGATAAATTAGATTAGTAAATTTAGATTAAAAGCAACCAGTCCAATTTTTCGGCTAAATAATAGAAAAAATGGTAATTACTAGTACTTTTAGTCCTCGTGAATACGATATTCCCTACTCACCATAACTATACTATTGTTCGATAGGTGCACTTGCCTTAGTTGTATTTATAATTAGTTTAGTGACCATCAAAGGCCAAAAATTTTGGTTAGAGATAATGTTTGGATTCCTAGGAATTCAAATTACAAAATTCAACAACCTATTACCAATCAAAGTATATAAACTGTGGCTGATTTGATTGATCCAACCACGAGGAAATGGAGAGAATGAATATTCGATATACCTTTGGCGAGACGAAGGCTCGAAAAATTTTGAGTATTCATTTGACATAGTTTCTACATGAGGATTTCCTGGCTTGAAGTGGTTAGACGTCGATGGAGTATTCAGTGCGTAGTGTGTACAAATTGTTGTTACAAGAAAATAATGTGGTAACTACAAATGGGGCCAAGTTATGGCTATCGGATCTGCCCTCCAAGTTAAAGATTACAGTATAAAGAATTACAATGAATTATTTGCCTACTTTTGCTAATCTAAATTACAAAAGATTAATGGGAATACAAGAATGCCCTAGATATGTGAATGGAATCAAAATAGTGGAACATGTGTTTCGGGATTGTCTAAAATCAAATGAGATCTGCTAGCAACTGGGCATTAGGTGGCCAACAATGTTATCAAATATGCACATTAAAGATTGGGTGAATCAGTTTTTCGAAAATAATTCAAAATACCTTTGTGAGATCTTTTGTTGTACTTTGAGGCCTATATGGGTTGAGAGAAACCAACTACTGCATGAATGCAAACATAGAACGACCTTTGAGGCGACAAATTTTATCAGGAATTATTTGGGAGAAATGGATGGAATCAATGAAAAATAACAGTAACACAATGTATGTAAGCACGATTGAAGGTGCCAAAGGACCAATTTGTTAAAAAAAATTCTGATGCTACATTTTGTAAGCAAAATAATAAATCACGCTCTAAAATTATCATCAAAGATGCAACCGGCAGAGTGCTATTTTTAAAAAACTTACTGCATGATAACATACCTTTACCATTTGCGGCTAAGGCATTGGCATGTTTATAACAGTTGAGATGGGGTTGCATGTGGGATTTACTATGGTGGAGATAGAAGGGGACGCCTTATAGATGATTCAGAAGCTACAAACAAAGGGAATCTAAATGTGAGTAATAGGTTCTCACATCTTAAACGCCAAGGCTATTTGTGAAAGATACCAAGCGTATGTCTTTAAACATGCGCAGAGACAAGTGAATGGTGTAGCACATTTACTGGTTGTAGAAGGGTTAAAGAGAAATGCAGAATCTTATTTGATCGGTAAGGTTTTTCATTTTGCAAAAGAGTCAGTTGACGAGGATTTTGATAGCTAGGTTAGGTTTTTCCTGCAGATCGAAATTTAACTGATTAGAAATGGAGATGGACGACTATACTCACTTTGGGCAAGCAAAATAGAAAACAGAAGAGACTCACATGTTGTTTCACAATTTTGGCATCAGTGTTGTGATTGGATCAAAGGCCAGATAGCAAATATTGGGCCAATTTGAAGATTATTTTTCTTCTTTCAGATGAATCGATATTTTCCAAGAAACAAAAAAGGAATCTGAAGGGACTTAGTTTTTTTTTTTCAGATAGTTAGGGATAAGGAAACGCCTGCTTGGGTGGTTGAGTTACTTTTCTTTTTCTTTTTTTACGTTTTTTATTGAGTTGTCTGAGTTAGTTTTTTGCTTTGTTTGTGTTTGGGCTTTGAAGAATCGGGCCTTGTTTATTTTTATTTATAATCGAGCCATTCTTTTTCAAAGAAAAAATATTTCAAAAAAAGTCAACCTCCCTCAATAGATGTCATATAAAAAAATTGTAAATGTTGCCCTCGAAATGTTAGATTAGATTTTCTATATTGGTTCTTTAAAATTTGAACATTACAATTGCCCCCATAAAATGTCTAGGGCGACATACATCCTTGATGAAATAATATACCACGTGCCTAAATTTAATTGGTATAATTTTGAATTCCATAATATGAAAACTACGGTTAGTTCTTTTATTTTAATTCTGTTAGAATTTGGTTTTTATAGTTTACAAAAATTGGAAAAAAATTAGTCCAATTGAATAACGCAATTACACAATGCCATTAAATTGTTAACTTGAGAATTAACAATTTAGCAATTTATATTCATAAAATTTAACAAAATAAATAGCTCAACAATTTATATGCATCAAATTAGAAAAAAAAATGGTTGAAGCACATATGTTTTCCATCAAAAGGACAAACTTTGTAGTTTTCATAAAATATGGTGACTAAATTCGGATATTAGACCAAGAATAATTAGAGACAACTTTTGCTGGTTGAAGTTGTTGGGTTCAAATTCTAGCTTATTCATCAATTTCAATCTTAATTGTTGTAGGTAAAATGGCCAAATAGGGAAAAAGACAAGGAAATATTGTAGGTATCAAATGATGTTTATAGTGGTTTTTTGAGGGGGTTTTCTTATTCTAAAAGGCATATGAAACAAATTAGAAGGTAATGGAGAGTTGTAAATGGGTGAAGAAGAGTCATCGGTGTTTATGACCAATGAAACATGTAAATGAAAACAGTTGATATATTTAATCAAAACTTTCAATGAATTTCCAAATTTTATGATAGCCGAAATGAGACGCAAAACTTTAGTTGAGAAAGAGAGCAAGAAAGATAGGGTAAGATAGATGAATATATCACTAAAGGTTTGAAGAAATTTAAGCCTTTTAATATTATTTGAAAACAATATTAAAACTCATATATACATTTTGACTATATTAAAAATATTAGTTATATGAGGTAAGGGTTTATTTATTTATTTTATTTATTTCTACTTTTTGGGTAAACTACATTATTAGACACTATACTTCAAGTAAAAATTTGTTTTGGTCACTTAATTAAAAGAATTACAATTTGGTCATTGTACTTTTCAAAATTATTTTTGTCACCTAATTGTTAAGTGATTCTTTTTAGTTGGTATAATAACAATTTTAGTCCTTAATTTATATATATATATATTTTTGTCAATTTGACTTTGATTGTATATAAAATGATAAAATTGAAATTCTTTTTATAAAAATTAGAAATTTCAAAAATAAATAATATTTTCAAAAACGGATAAAGTGAGAAAATGAGGAAATTGCTTTTAAACCCTCTAGGTTTTCTCTTTGTATTATTTGTATAGAAATGTCCAATACCCATTCTTTGATAAAACATAGAAAAGAAAAACATTAAGCAAAATTATTAATTCTCTGTTTTTATCTCTTTTGTTTGATGCTCTTCAAGGACCTGAAACTTGACTCGAAGATATTATTAACTCTTTGTTTTGCTTTTTATTTGTTATTAGATTCCATTGAATGATAATTTTCTTTATTTCCCATACATATTAGTTCTTCAACAACAACACTTTCTAGATTTTATTTTTCTAAAATTTCTATATATAATATTCTTTTTATATTATATTAAGAGTTTTTTTATATTAAACCAATGTCAAATTGACAAGAAATATAAAATTCGAGGACTACAATTATTATTGTGCCAACTAAAAAAGTATTACTTCATAGCTGAGTGACAAAAAAGAAAAAAACAATTCGAAAAGTTTAATGATTGAATTGTAACTTTTTTTTAATTATGTAACTACAATAAAATTTATCCATAAATGATTTTATGTTAAATGTTTGAATGATTTGGCGAAAAAGGAAGCATATTTATGAATCATGGATGTCTACTCCAATCCATTATTTCAATGTCAAATAACGTAATCGTATCCTGTTTTTGTGATTAATGTAGCAAATAATACAAATTTGTTTTCAACTAAGCATGTGCAATTCTTGAATAATTTATCATTATTTTCAAAATCCACTTGGAAAAGACTATGAATTGATATGAAAATATTGAGTATTGTGACCCACATTTGTGTGATAGAGAAAGAGTGTTAAGCTACCTGAACATTTTCCTTTCATAATTAGCTTCATTGTCTTATACGCTAATAGCATTTTATCATAACTTTCAAACGTTATTATATTTATATTTTACTTTTTACTTTTTACAATAATGTATTTTTCCATAACCCCACTCATTACCATGTATATCTTTATTGACCACCTATTATTTCAAATTTTAGTTCTATTCTAAATTGAAATAAAAATAATAAATTTTAGCAATAAAATGTTTTATTAAATGAAAACAATATTTAATAAATTGTAATTTTTATTAAAAAATACTATTCCATCCCATTAATTAATAATATTAAAAATTTAAAGATATGGTTTGGACAAGAAATGAATTTTAATTCAAATTAAAATGGTTTCTTCTTGTTCCAAGTATATATCTTCAGCATGAAAGTGATGGCCATGTGTATTCTTATTGGGAATTAAGGATTCACCATGTGAGCCATTAAAATAAACTCCCTTCATTAACTGAAATGATTCATTGTTTTATTGAAGAAAAAGTATTAAGCAAATTTCATAGAGATATAAAGCCTAATTTCCATGTAAAACAAAGCATTGGATCACAATCACTCATTGTCACCGCTTCTTTTTTAAATTTAACAAGCCCCAAAATCCCCGCCAAATATTACGTGCCGTCGTATTTGAATAATATAATTTCCTGGACCGTTGGATTTGGATGGTTCAACGGCTCGTAACCATCATCAACGGCAAAATTAACGAACATGTTTTTCCGTTGCCTCGCCTTTCAAATCCGCAAATCTTGTGTGACTTGGGATTTTTAATTGGAAGTTAATTAAGTGTAGTTCCTTGAATTAGGGGGGACTCCGACTGAATGAATGTACGATAAGACGAGGGAAAACTGTAAAATCACCATATCAGTCCCTGTATTATATTTTAGATTGCGTACTGAAAATGAATCTGCCTTTTCCATTAAATTGTGCTGTTAAGTACTTACTTTGACCTTTTAAATATGACATAGCAATAAATTTAACTTTTGATCTTTACAATTTTATCCAATTTGCCTCTAACTTTTTTATTTGAAGCAAATTGGCTCTCAACCTTTCATTGCTAATTGTGATAATATTTTTATTACGTCAGTAAATAAATTAAAAATTAGAAAACGTTACAAAGTCATAAATAAAAAATATTCACATTAAAAAAAGAGTTTATTTTATAAAAATAAAATTTCAAAAATTATAAGAGTTTACATGAATCATTGTTTGATTAAATTGTAGACTATAATATGTCAGTGTTTGTGTGTAATTTTTAAAAGAAAAACACTTAAATTTCTTTATTATAAAATTATATAAGAAATAAGCTCATAGTTGGCTTGAACTAGCTGAGGTTGAAGCTGCTTTGAGATTTTACATTTAATTTTATAGCTTGTAGAGATTTAAAGTGAAAATGGTGACACCTCATAAATTGTGAGTGGATATATTTATATGCTGCCTTTAAAATTATTAATATTTGGTGGAAGGAGAGCTAGTTAAGCTTACAAAGTTATATACTGCATTATATTAGAATATAAAAAAATAACAATTCAGTTGGCTAATTTCAATATTTATTTATGCTCTTTAATTTTTATGAATATTTCATTAATAAAAAGTTGAGGGCCAATTTTCTGTAAATAAAATAGTAGTGGACAAATAGTAAAAATGAAAGGTTAAATTTATATATAAAACACCAAATAGGCATTCGCTCAGTTCATCCTATGTATAAAGGACCATTTGACTTAAGTTTTCAATAAAAGGACTATAGTACAATATGAGATATAGCATTGGGGCTGCTGTGGTATTTTTACCGGAAGAAGCAATTAAACTTCTTAAACGGACCTATATATCTATTGCTAACGTGGGGCACGTGATAACCGTCCTAGTGGGTCCCCATTATTGAAACATAACCGCTTGTGGGCGATTGGGTCCTACCTTTATTACACAAACCCTGCATAGGGCACAAAAAACATTTTGTCAATATTTATTTGCATAAGTCGTAACAAGTTTTATCTATTTCATTTAAATACAATATAGCTATTCTTTCTACTACATACAATATAATGTAAATATTGAATATCAAAGGGTCTAAAAACACAAAGAATACTTTTAAAAATCAGATTGGGGCAACCAAGCTCCGAAACAACCAAATCTGACTCATCTATCCATGTTGGACTCTGTTAATATGCTATATGGTGTACATCATTTTAACTGACTTCAATCAAAGCTAATGCATTACTTACTTTTTTCTTTTTTCTATCTTTTTATCTTTTTCATGTATTGACTCGATGATCAGAATGTTTATCATCTCAAGTGTGGTCTAAATTTAAGTCACGTTACTATTAATACTTTATTCTTCCCTTATAATTTACCAAGAAATAATAATTATTTTACCCTTCTCATGTAAAGTATACTAATAAACAAAGTATAACCTTATTAGGGTATATCTAACATGTGAGTTAGAAAAATTCTCAAAATAAAACAACATTATTGCTTCTGTATTACATTGTATATGAAATATACATAAAAATACAAATACATGCAAACTTCCCGACATACTTCATTTTCACAATAGATCCTTTGAATTAATTAATAACTTGTGAACATAATACAAAATTCTTATCTTTTATGTTTAGTAATATTTATGTCACTTTTAATCATAGTAAAAGCAATGGTGCCGCCTATTCTAGCTGATGTCTTCAAAATCTTTTATATTATTTAACCAAAATTTTTATTTCTTACTATTTTTTTTATTTATAAAAATACCTTCTTACAAAAAGTCCAATCAAGCAGTATAGTTTATTACTTATTTCGTATCTCAAGGATCTTCCTTTTGACTTGTCCCCGAAGAAAATAATGCTTAAATCCTCCACTGTTATTACACGTGTCATTTTCTAAGTGGTTGCATTAGCAACCATGCACTACGCTTGGCTCTATAAATACCTTGTAGTTCTTCTGCTAGAGCCATCACCAAACTTAAAACTTCTCTGCTACCTACTAGCAAATTTCTTGGATCGAAGTTTGTGTTCATGGCTTTCACTACTCTTGGAAACATGTGCTCCCTCTTAGCTTTTGGAGTCACATTTTCAGTTTTATTTAACGGTTGCTTTGGATTCTACCCTAAGCTCCTTAATGTCTCATTGGCAGCATCTGAGTATGCTTGGTCCCCAGCCGGCGCTACATGGTATGGCAGCCCCACAGGGGCTGGAAGTGATGGTAATGACCAGCATGGGCAATGATTGTCACCATTTACACTAATGTTTTTTGTTTGATTATTTCTTCAAGTTTAACCATTTTGTGTGTATGAATGTAGGTGGATCTTGTGGCTATGGAGGAAGTGTGTCGCAAGCTCCATTTTCGTCATTGGTATCGGCTGGAGGACCTTCTCTGTACAAATCTGGCAAAGGATGCGGTGCCTGTTATGAGGTGCACTAAGACTACTCTCTCATGCAAAGGGTTTCAATATTATCATTAATGGTAGTGTACTTAGACATATGTACGTGTATTTCAGGTAAAATGCACGAGTAATTCAGCCTGTTCGGGAAACCCTGCGACCGTAGTAATCACAGATGAATGCCCCGCCTGTGTTTCAGAGTCGGTTCATTTCGATTTAAGTGGTACTTCTTTTGGTGCCATGGCTAAGTCTGGTCAGGCTGAGAAGCTCCGTGATGCTGGGGTCTTGCAAATTCAATATAGAAAGTAAGAATTTAGTTTTAGTCCTCACCTACCTTTAATGGATAAAAAGTCTTTATAGCCTTGACGAAATGGGTTTGCAGAGTTGAAGAATTCAATCTCTTTTTTTTTTTTTTTAATTATTCTGTTTGTTGACGAAATGGGTTTGCAGAGTTGAATGTAACTATCCTGGAACGACCATTGCATTCCACGTCGATGCGGGTTCCAACCCTAACTATTTCGCCACCCTAATTGAATACGAAGATGGAGATGGTGACCTTGCCTCGGTTGACCTGAAACAGGCGCTTGACTCTGACACCTGGCAACCCATGCAACAATCCTGGGGTGCTGTCTGGAAACTCGACGCCGGTTCCCGGTTGCGGGCACCCTTCTCTATCAAGCTAACCTCACTCGACTCTCGCAACACCATTGTGGCCACCGGTGTGATTCCGGCGGGATGGGAGCCTGGGAAAACCTATAGATCAGTTGTTAATTTTAAAGTCTAATTTGGTGATATAATCCGTATAAATTAATAGCACGTGTGTATAAGTCAACATGTGTCATATTCTTCCAAGACTCAAGTTTTAATTGCTTGATTGCATATGTTTTTGGAAGAAATATTAATACTATATAGTTCATAGCTTTAATCTTATGAGTAATTCCGTTTCTCTTTTCTTTTTCCAGATATCCGTAGTAGTAAATTTTAGTTCAGTTTGAATCAACTCCAACTGTTAACGGAGATATAGTGAGACAATATTATGCTGCGCATTTAAGTAATAATTAAATTAAAAGGTGTATATATTTGACATAAATGTTTATATAACAACTAAATGAAGTATTGGTTCATACTTGGGTTTCAAAAAATTGATAAGTGAGGATTAGAATCATCACTAGAGATATTGTAATATAGTTGCTAAGTGTATGGCGAAGGAAGCTAACGGTAGTTTGAATTAATTGATTATCTTTAATAATTCACTTATCGTGGTGTAATGAATTTTGTAAGCAGACATACATCATGCGTTTGTTTGCGAAAGTTGTTGTTAATTAAGCTAGATAGTCCTTTAGTCTAAGCTACTTTCTCTTACTAAAAATAAAAGGAACTATTAGTTTATCATATTGAAAGTTTAAAAACTCATATATCTAAGTTTGAGTCCCATTTAGTACAAGTGTTTACTGATTTTAAATGTAAAAATAAACATAATAATATAACTTTATAAAATAATAATTTTATAATTATTCCAATTCAGTTGGTGTTCAATCACCAATTAAATCATAAAATTTTAACTGTAGTATAAATATCCCATAATATACAGATAAATGGTTATGACTATTAATTAAAACATTAATAAAGGTAATTTTACTAAATTACTGAATAAAAGTTCTTAAGCAATTTATTAATAAAAACTAAGGACAAGAAACTTGTGCTAACATAAGTACATAAATAACCATATTTATTTTACTTATTATTTTGTAAATTGGCATAATAACTTTTTGATCTTCTAACTTTATAAAAAAAGTTATTTTAGTCACTCATTTAATTTTTTACATCTTTTAACTCTCGAACTTACATGTTTTATCAAATAATTCAAAATGGATAAAAACTTAGCCTTTGTTAACTTTATGGTATGACATACACGTAGATTGTCACGTGGATGTCATGTCATAAATTAATTAATTTTTAAAATTTAAAAGATATATATTTTTAATTTTTATACTTTTTTTATATAATTTTAATGCATCAAGATAAAGTAAAAACGTTAACTTTTCCATCAATTTTAAAGTAATTTGACAAAAAAAAGTTTAAGGGTTAAAAGGACAAAAAATATAAATAAATGACTAAAATAATTTTTTAAAATTAGAGAGTCAAATAAATCATTATACCTTGTAAATAAAATAATATTTATTTCGATTTCCTACCTAAATTGTGTAAACTCAGAAAGTGAATCTTAAAATATTATTGAATATTGAATTAATTGTATTGTTTACATTAAATATTATAAAACATTAAAAATATGAAAAAAAGTACCATCCTTCCTTGATTGTGATTAAATTAAATTAAATATATTGGTTCCAAAGTAATTTGGTTTTATTTCCCCTTGACAAAAAAGAAAAAAAGAAACACAAGTGAGGAAACATTCTTTTCAGCCTAAATCATGGTGCTATTTAAGATTTCTTTCTGAGGAAAATGGACAAAATTCATCTTTAAATTAAAGGTTGTTTATGCAATTAAAATCTAAATATTGACTTTCCATAAACATATGATTCATTTTTTAAAACACAATAATATTGTATACATCTAAATGTTATTTCTTATAAGCCATTTTCATAAGAATTAATTGCATTAAAATTATGATTCCTTAAATTTTAAAATATTTTAATTATATCTTTAAACTATTGATGTTATATCAATAACATCCTTTCGTTACTAAAACCATTAATTTAGCCGTTAAATGATGTCTTAAATTCTATGTGACATAATTTAAAATGAAAAACTTAAAGAAAATGAATATTATAAAATAGATGTTGTACAAATCTTGGTTTTGAGGTTTTCAAGCTTTTATAAAATTATTGTTCACTCCTTTTCTTGCTATTACTTCATTTTTATTTTTAATTTTAAAAGTTATGCGACAACATACTACTTTTCTTTAAACTTTTAATTTTAAATTATATTATATAAGATTTTACATGTCATTTAATGATTAAAATAATGATTTCAATATTCTGAGTGATATGACATCAATAGTTTAAGATGTAACTAAAACATTTTAAAGTTTAAAGACCAAATTAAAATAAAAAAATAATTTAGGGATGGGTAGTGCAATTAACTCTTTTTGTAAATACCGCAGGGTTGTAATTAAGGGTGAGTCTAAAAAGTTTTCACAAACTCATAATTTGTATTTAAATATCCAATTAATATCAATCTTGAGTTTGATACTCGGACAATTTTTAACTCTTACTCTAGCATATTTATATCCACCCAGAACCACTTCCTTGAAGTAGCTTGTTTCCCTTCATTTTTTCTATGATTTTCCCATCATCCAAACAGAAAAAAGACTCATCACACCCATGTCATCTTTCAATCTTACCAACGACTCACTTCTGGGGATCCTTAACATCATAAAATTCTTGTTCTCAATCACTATCCTCTTGATCGGAATCTTGCTAAGCGAAAATGCCGCCTTAACGGACTGCGACCGTTTCTTCTACAAGCCGCTTATCTGGTTCGGAGTCTTTCTTCTGCTTGTCTCTGTGACAGGCTTTATCGGGGCCTGCTTCTACGACCACTTGCCACGCATGCTCTGGGTCTACCACGTCCTCATGTTTCTCCTCATTGTAGCCGGCATCATTTTCACTATTTTCGCTTTTGCGGTGACTAATAAAGGTGGTGGTCGGTTGTTACACGGTGCTGGATATAAAGTGTACAGGCTGGGAGATTACTCTAACTGGCTTCAAAATCGAGTTAACAACAACAGGAATTGGAATAAGATCAAGACCTGTTTGGTTGAATCCAAGGTTTGCAGTGATTTATATTCCAAGTATTGGGATGTTAGTTTCAACAAATTCCATCAAAAGCCCTTGAATCCTATTCAGGTACGATTCCTTCATATTTCATGAAACCTCTCCACTGTGCTATGAGTTCTATTATTATTATTTTTATTATAACTTTTATATTAAATGCAGACTGGTTGTTGTAAGCCGCCAAACGGATGTGGGTTTACGTACGTGAATCCAACACGTTGGGTGGAGGACAACTGGCAAGTGTATTGTGAAAATCCTGATTGCAAGGCATGGGAAAATGATCAAAATATACTATGCTACAATTGCGAATCGTGCAAGGCAGGGGTTTTAGACAACATCAAGCATTCGTGGAAGAAGGTTCGGTGGTTTTACGTCATATGCCAGATGTTGCTCATCATTATGTATGCAGTTGGTTGCTTTGCTTTCAGAAACAAATTGATCGATGAGAGTTGACCATGCATGCTGATTCTTATCCATGGTTGAAGCCTTGAGCAAATGGTTTTGTTATTTTTTAGGGTTAGGGTTTAGATATGGAAAAAGAATCAGCATTTATCATTTATGATGGTCTATTTTGTTTATTAATTTGTTCCTTTATTGGTCCCTGTTTCACTGTTAGGGTTTCGATACTTTCTCGCATTTATTTTAATGCACTTAAGGCTGCAAGTTTAATCACGGTTTGGGTATTGGACATTAAGTATTTTAAATTATTTTTTATTTCTTCCGAAATTTAAAGGTTCTATGACATGAAGAGAATGATATATGGATAAGAAGAAAGAGTTTCAAGTATCCATTTCTAATTATTTAATAATATTTTAATAATTTTTTTATGTTATTAATATATAATTTTGATAAATTTTTTAATCTGAATTCTGAACCTATACCTAAACTTTAAACTTGGAACCTCAAACTTTGAACCGAAATGCCAATATTAGAGTTTAGGGTTCGAAGTTCTAGGTTAAGGTTCTAGTTCTGGTTTTGGTTTAAAGTTTAATATTTGAGGTTCTAATTTTGGTGTTCGGTAGAGTTAAGGGTTTTGGGTTTAAGTCCAAAAAATTACCAAAATTATGTATTGATGATGTGAAAAAAGTTGCATCAAAGAATTGTATAAAGGAGGGGTGCCACGTCATCTTGTAACTCTTTTCAATTACTTAATGACATTTCAACAATTTTTCCATGTCATTGATATATAATTTTGATAATTTTTTTAACTTGAACCCCGAACTTTAAACTTAGAACCTAAATCTCGAACTTTGAAATTTGAACCCCAAACCCTAAATCAAAAGACCAAGTTTAAGATTTAGGGTTTGGGTTCATGTTAAAAAAATTACTAAATTTATTTATGACATAAAAAAATTATTAAAATGTCATTAAATAATTAGAAAATATATAGAATGATGTGGCACCCTATTTCATACAATCTTTTTTCATTGAGCCGGTGGAATGAAGGCTGGCATGCTAATTATCACCCAAGGTTGAAGCCTTCACCAACTGGTTTTCATTAATATTTTAGGGTTTAAATGTGGGAACATAATTAGCTTTTTTGTGTGTTGATTTTGTTCAATAATTTGTTGCCCTCCTTTTCTGGCTGCTTTACTTCATTAATGAAAAATAACTGAAATATTTCAAGAGAATAATCTATTTATAATTTTTAAGGAAATTATTTTTTAAGAAAGTTGTAAAAAATAAGTCTTTTAGGCACAAATAAAATAATAGCACATAATTAGTTTTTAAAGATATAGAAACTAATTATATATGATATCATCTCTAATTTAATTTAACTTTAATTAACTTACTTAAAAATAAGTACAATTTTAGGAAAAACTGTAAACATGTTAAATTAAATTAGAGATAATATCATATATGGTTGGACATATAATAACCTTTGTATGTCTTTAAAACTAATAACGCACAACTATTTTATTAATGTCTAAATTTAGAGTTATTTAATATAAGTCACTAAAAAAAGTAAATTATTGTAACTTACATGGTAAATATTTTATTTTTACCTTAGAGAGTTTATGTTTAAGCAAATTACATACATATCCTTAGTTGTATTTTATTTTACATATTTGATTTAATTTGTTTGTTTAACTTGTGTTTCTGGTAAACAATGGCCCAAGCTTGATGACTGCAACCTCTTTGCGAGGAAACATCCCTTCTCTTGAAGTTATATAGGGCTATGTTGCGGAGTTACTTATGTTGTGTTTCGTAACCATGAAAACATTTTTCGGAAAATGTTTTCCTAATTTTACGCTATTTGGTTACATGAAAATATTTTGCATAAGTAAAACGTTTTCAGAAACACGGTAAAATGGGATGCTTTTTATGTAAAATGTCTTACGGATTTTTTTTCCGTAAGACATTTTCCAAACTCTCACTTTCCCTTGCTCCGTTTATCTTCCTTCTTCTTCATCCATCCAGGTATTTTCTACTTTTACTTCTTCTGTTCTTCTTCTTTCATTTTTCCTTTCGCATAATCTCTTCTAATGGTAGCTTTTCGGTCTTAGGTGCTTTCTTTCGATACAACCGTATCATCCTTAAGTCGTTCTTCATCTTCTCATCCGGTAACTTTTCTCCTCTTCTTCTTCCATTCTTCATCTTTAATTGAAAGTGTAAAAACGTTATTTAAGCAAATATACAGAGAACAGGAGCATTTAAGGGTTTAGACAAATACACCAAAAACCTCACTTTTAGGCTTCTTGTTTTTCCCTTTTTTGCTAATACCCACTTACCCCATCTCTGCAATCTGCTTTTTTTTTTATGTGACAGTTTAAAACATTGAATTGAAGGTTATTGACTGGATTTTCTATTTTTGGATTTTAAACAGTTTAAAATTATATATGCTTATCTCCATTTGTTTAAGTTAAATGAGGTTATTTGATTATCACTTGGAAGTTGTCAAAAGAAAAAAAAAACTCCTTAAATCATGAAACAAAGACATTTGTGGAAACATTAATGCCATAGTGATGAACTTAGAGATGCTGATTAACGATCTTGACAAACTAGCAGAGGGAAAGGGAGCTCAATTCAGAGGAGCTTACTCTTAAAGAAAAATACCCAGCAAGCTTCCACTAAAAAATCCTAATAAGGTGTGGAGGGTACAACCCCTCCACATGCTTAAGACTTCATGGAGTATAGAATTTTAAATGATATAAAAAAATACAGGTTACATATATCCTATTCCAGGTGCTTGAAATTCTAAAATTCCAATTTGGAAATCTTCAAATTTTCAAAACGCTATATGATTAATTTAGGAAAGGCAATAAATTCATTTTTATGGAATCTACAAATCAAGTTCAAATGATTCTATGGCCGTTCCAAAGCTAACAACATAGTACAAAATCTAACGAGGGACCTCAACTAATAGTCTTTACAAGATAGATATCCTTTAGTGATATATAGACTAATTCCATTTTGATCTGCAGGAAAAAACAGCTTGATAAATAGCTTAAAATTTAGACTATTACACAAGAAACACAAGGCAAGATGCGTTTATTTCGAGTTTATTTGTGTTTAGGCAAGATGCCTTTGCAAGTTATATGACTAAAATGCTGTTAAAAGTAGCAGTGGTTTTCTTTATTTTTTCATCTCTATTTTTTCTTTTGTCATTTTGTCTGAATTGATAATTATTGAGGACGAACTTTACTTACTACTTTTAATCATTTGTAACTGTTTAAGCTTCAAATTTTGAATAACAAAGAGGTATTTTTAAGGTATCTTATGATGGCCATTGCATTCAAAGCTACAAAGATTGGAAGCTTTAAAGTGAGAACTTGGAATAGCATGGAAACAATCACCTAGAGTGACTTGTGGGAATTAGATTTTTGTCTGGTTTGAGGTTTGTTCAATAGATAGGTGTAATTTGGGATTTTAAGGTTCTGTTTGTTGCGATCTGTCTATGTTTATGTTTTTAGGATGGGTCATTTTGTACCTGCTGATTACTTTGTTTTTATGCAGCTTTCATAGTTGTTGTACTAGCAAAAAAAAAAAAAGTCAAATAATATATATTTTATTTTTTAAGTTCATGGTTATTGGCAGTGTCTGAATATGCTTACTAGATTTATCATTTTAAAATATGATTTATGATTAAAAAAAAAAGTCATGTAAAAGTGTGTAGTTTTTTGCCTTAAGCAATCGGTAGTTCAATTGTCTTTTGGTCTACTATTGTTATCATCACAAAATTAACTTGTAATGGTCTCAATTGAAAATTTTTGTCAATCTCATTTTGTTAATAGCGAAACAAAAATGAAACCATATATATATATATATATATATATATATATATATATATATATATATATATATATATAGTAAAGGTTCCAAGTAGGTGCCATTGTTTATCCATTGGGTTTTTTCCACTGCCATTATAATTGTGCCATAATCTAACAACTATTGGTAGCTTAAATTGATCTTTAAAAACATACATACATATGTACGCATGTAGTCTTATTATTAAGAATAGAGATCAAGTTCAATTGAATATTGTATATAACCAAATTGAATAAAATCGTTTATTTATCGCTTTTCTTAATTTTTTAAAATATATATTTATTCTATAATATTTAAAATTTTCACTAATTGGAAAATAAAATATAATAACCACAAATATGTGTAGGATGCAAAATTTGTTCTATTTGGTACTACAGATTATGATAAATATGTCTTGAATTATGCCTTTTTTGTTATTATTTATGTTGGGTTTTATAACATCCTGATTTTCGGGTTTTTCGCGATTCTTGATATTTTAAGTAAATTTCTAAAATTTGGTATGTGATGATGGAATTCATAATTTGGGTATGTAAATGGGCTTATGGAAGGCCCATGAGTTGGCCAAACCCGGTGGAATTTTTAAATTTTGGACTTAGGGTTAGGGGTTCGGCTAGGTGCCCTTATATTAAGTTGTAGGTAAAGTGTATCACAAAAGATCCTCCGCAAAGTGGCTAAGTGACGCCACTAGGGAGCTTTAAAGGTGGCGTAAGTGTTGGGGAAGACACGGATCGATTCCTGTGTTGGCAAATAGGAGTATTTATTTTTGTGCAGGAAGGGTAAGTGTTGGAACCTGAGTGGATTCTGTAAGAGGAGAGAGTTGGATCAAGTCAAATGCATAAATTAAGGAGGGATAAGGGGAGAGATTTTAGGGATGTGATAGGGAGATAGAGTTGGCGAATAAGGGACATTGAGAGGGATTTTCGCAAAGGGGCATTAGGTTAGTAATTTGGCATTAGGGCCTTAGTTGTCTGATTTCTTCTTTGGTGTGTAGCCTTTTTCTCTCTTTTCTTTCCAGCCGAATCTACCTCCCTCCTATTCATTTTTCTTCCTTTTCTTCTTTCAAATCAGCCCACTATTTCCTCCATTCACCATTGTTTCTTTCCTTATCTCTATTTTTGCCGAAGTGCCGCAAAAAAAAAGTCGAAATCAGTGAAGATAGGGGGTGCCGATTCTTTGTGACCAGCAACCTTTTTCTTCCTTTTCAATAGTTGGCATTCAGTTCTTTTACCTTTTAGACATCCGGATTCAAGAGGAGAATGACTGTGGTAAGTGTTCAAACTCTAAACAATTCCTAGTGTAGCTTTGGCCAAAAGCTGAAACTCCAAGTTTAGGGAGATGGCCGAATATGGGCATAGACTCTATGGAGTCTTCTTTTAATATTTTTGGTTTATTTATTGAAGGAGCAGCAAGGTGTAGTGTCGATTTGGAGTAGCTTGGATCGCCGGAGTAGCTAGGCTTAGTCATCAATCGCGACAAAGGTAAGGTGCTTAAGGCCATTATGGATGGTGGCCGAATGTGTAAGTGTTAATATTGGAAAGTTCTTGATTTGGTTCAATTATTGCGAGCTGATCTATTTAACAATTGATTATAGGAGAAATCGCATAGGAGATCTCGTCAAGGAATATCGCAAATCAGGTGTGTAACGAACCCTTTCATAGCTTAAAGCGATAAAATGTCAAATGCCAAATTTCGCATTTCGAGGACTTGTGAGTAAGCGAATGCTCACTAGTTAGTTAGAATCGATGAGACGGTGATCGAGAACGATGGAAACGGTAAGAATGTGATTTTTGGCGTTCTTGGTAAGTTGGGCCTCGAGGGGCCGAAGTGGGGCCCAGTGGGCTTTCGGGCCCATTTGGGTAAAATTGGTAGAAAACGAAAATCTGTTAAATTGCATGATAAGACTGTTAAAACCGTTATGGAATATAGGCTAAATGGGCCTAGATGACGAAATTGGCTAAGTAGGGCCCATTAGGGGTTTTAGGCCCAATAACTCGATTTCGCTAAAAATGGGCCAGGATCACTGTTTGCACCCATGGATTGTTAGTAATCGTTAATGAATATGGAAACCCTAATTTTGGTAAAATTATGAGATTACCCGATACCATGAAAATGACCGCTTTGCCCCTAGGTAAAATGACCATTATACCCCTAGGGTTTATGTATGATTTTAATACATGGGATTTTGATAAATATGGTATGTATGAGATGCACATGACATGTATGATATGCACATGATATGTATGATATGCACATGAGGTAATCATAACTGCATTGGGTTGGGTTTTTATATGGATGGAGGAAGTGAAAAAGGGCTTATGCCCCAGTTATCAAAAGGGCTTATGCCCCAGTTATCAAAAGGGCTTATGCCCCAGTTATAAAAGGGCTTATGCCCCAGTTATTGAAAGGGCTTTTGCCCCAGTTATTAAAAGAGGCTAGGCCTCCAGTTATATGATAAAGCAACTATGCTGCCAGTGGAGAGTTTGGCGGGGTGGGTCGAGTTAATCCCCACATGGTGTGTTGGTTGGTACGGGTGGAGAGTAGCGGATGGTGGGTTGAGTAGTCTCCCAAACGGGTTGCATTCTTTCATTGAAATTATATGTGACATTGAAATGGGCCTAAGGGCCGCACTGCTTACAAAGAAAGGCTCCTACCAAGAATATGAAATATGAAAAGGCTTCGCCCAAGAATATGAAATATGAAAAGGCTTCGCCCAAGATTATGAAATATGAAATATGAAAAGGGCTACTGCCCAAGGCATGATTGAGATTGATTTGGGCTTAGACCCAACAGTCCGTTATTGTTTTGGGCTCGAAAGGGCTTGTTGCACACCGAGTTTCCAAACTCACCCCTTTCCTTAACCTTGCAGTGAGCCTTGATGTGGGGACTTGGGCGGAGGGATTCAGAGTGGCTACGGTGATCATCTTTGGGCTTTTAAATAAGTGTTGGTTTTCATTTAATTTCCTTTAATTATTATTTATTTTTGGGTTGTAATAAGGCCAATTTTAACTTTCCTTTTATTTCTTTTCTAATTATTTTAATTTTAATAACTTTAAAAATTGGTTAATAATTATTCAAATGGGCTAGACTTAGGACGTGTTTTCAAAATGATACTTGTTTTCAAAATATCTCAACACCACGATTAATCGATTTATCAAAGACGCCTATTTAAACAAATTTAAACTCGATATAACCAAGTGTGGCTATGGTTGTGGGCATGTCTAGATTGGATCCAATTAAAGAGCTTGGTACTTAAGCGACCTTCATGGCTCACCTCCTGTCTCGGATACCTACCGGTGCCCACTTCCATACACTTTGTTAACTCAAATTAATGTATGGTTTTAAAACACTAAAACGGAACGTGGGTTTTCAACTCCAATGTGGCACGTAAGATTCGCCATAACGTCTGGGCCGGGTTTGGGGTGTTACATTTAGTGGTATCAGAGCCTAGGTTGCAACAACTCGGCTGTGGATCGGGTCCAAAATCTATTTGAAAACTTAGGCCTAAGAAGGGTATTTTTGGAAATGGTTTCTGAAAAGTTCATTTTAAAGATGTTTTGCGGAAAATATATGTTAAAAAGGTACCATCTTTTCTGTTTTAATCAAGAGTTCAAAATAAAGGGAGTTTTCAAATCAAAGTTTTCAATTTCTATTTTCGATAATAAAAACATGGTTTTTTTGAGAAAGAAGTGGCGATCAATCCCTGCACCAAGTCTGTAAGTATATTTTCCTTACAATATATGATATTGATATGATATTATGAATAGTGCTGAGACCCTACTATGATACCTTAGCTAGGGTAGAGCTGTAAATGGTAGGAATGAGACTGTAGCTAGGCTATGATGATACGAAAACAATCCTTGAACTGCTATATCTATATAAGACATTTTCTTAATAAACAGTGGAACGTTATACTAATTTCATAAAATTCGTAAATTAGATAATTCGATATGAGTACTAGAGGAGCTCAGGATGAGGCCGCGGACGTGGTCGCGAAGGGTGCAAGTGAATCTTCATCCTCGGGGCATAGGCCACCGAGGAGCCACCGTGCCGCAAGCAACGGAGACTGGTCTTATGATCGGGTCATGGGGATGACGCTTATCCCAAGCCATGTTAAGGGTTTTAGAAAGAGTGGTGGAGCTAGTATCGACGGTGAATAGGGAGTCTATATCGGAGCGACTCCGGGCCAATGGAGCAGAGGTATTTAGGAGTGTATCTGGAGTGCTAGAAACGAACTGGAGTATGTTTTCGATGTGGGTCAAAGGAGCATAAGTTCAGAGAGTGTCCTCGGAGGACAGCCTCAGAGCTAGCGGCAGAGCAAAGGGATGTCCAACCACGGCGAGGAGGACCACCACCACGAGGGTCGTGGGCAAAGTAGAGGTGGCAATGGTAATGGACGAGGACGGGGCACCCGGCGAGGTGCTGGACATGCTGAAGCTCGACAACCGGCGTTGGTTTATGCTGCACGACGTCGTGAGGAGGGTGACGCTCCTGATGTTATAACTGGTACGTTCTTCATTCATAGCATGCCTTACACTGCTTTGATTGATGCGGGTTCCACCCACTCGTATGTTGCTTGTGATGTATCCGGGCTTTGGATGTGCTTCCGAGAAGACCGTGAGTGGGGTATCGCAATAAGTCCATTGGGACATTCGGTTAAGGTAGATAAAATTTTTGGGGCGATCAAGTTAGTGACACAAGATAAAATCTTTGAAGGAGATTTGATGGAGCTGCCATTTCGGGATTTTGATCTTATTTTGGGAATGGATTGGTTAGCTAAGCACAAGGCGACGTTGGATTGTGCCGCAAAGAGGATGGTACTAAGAACTATCGAAGATGAGGAGATAATGGTCATAGGGGAACGAAGGATTATTTATCCAATGTTGTTTCGCGTTAAGAGCCAGAAGTTGATTCGGAAAGGTTGTGAGGCGACTTGGCCTTTGTAAGTCAAACGGGACTTGAGGAGATAACGGTGGAGTCGGTTAGGACTATTAGGGAATTTCGTGATGTATTCCCGGATGAACTTCCGGATTACCCCAACAGAGAAGTCGAGTTTGGAATCGACTTACTACCTGGAACAGCTCCTGTGTCCATTGCGCCTTATCGGATGGCACCAAAGGAGTTGGTAGAATTGAAAGCTCAGATTCAAGAGCTGCTGGATAGAGGGTTTATAAGACCAAGTGTTTCTCCGTGGGTGCACCGTGCTCGTTCAGAAGAAGAAAGATGGGACTATGCGAATGTGTATTGACTATCGGCAGTTGAATAAGCTGACTATCAAGAACAAGTATCCGTTACCGAGAATCAATGATCTGTTCGACCAATTAAAAGGAGCCTCGGTGTTTTCTAAGATTGACCTTCGATCGGGATATCATCAATTAAGAGTTAAAGAGGGGGATATTTATAAGACGGCGTTCATGACTCGATACGGTCATTACGAGTTTCTGGTAATGCCATTTGGGTTGACTAATGCACCGGCAGCATTCATGGATTTGATGAATCGAGTATTCCACCATACTTGGATCGGTTTGTAGTCATTTTATTGATGATATCTTGGTGTATTCGAAACGGAAGAGAAGCATGATGAGCATCTTCGTAGTAATCTTGCAGTGTTAAGGGAGAAGCAACTTTATGCAAAGTTTAGTAAGTGCGAGTTTTGGCTGAAGGAAGTTACCTTCTCGGGGCATGTTGTGTCTGCTGAAGGGATCAAGGTGGACCCTCGAAAGATTGAAGCAATCTTGGAATGGAAGCCACCGAAGTCGGTAACAGAGATTCAAAGTTTTCTGGGGTTGGCAGGTTATTATCGGAGATTCGTGGAAGGATTTTCTGTGATGGCAGCACCGTTAATGAAACTTATAAGGAAGGGAGCACCTTTTGTTTGGACAGATAAGCAGCGAGAGGCTTTTGAGAAGTTGAAGAAGGTTTTGACGGAAGCGCCAGTTTTGATTCAGCCAGAGTCTGGTAAGGATTTCACTTGTACAAATGATCGTCACATGTAGGTTTGGGCTACGTGTTGATGCAAGAGGGTAAAGTGGTCGCTTATGCTTCACGACAGCTTAAGCCACATGAGGTGAACTACCCTATGCATGACTTGGAATTGGAAGCGGTAATCTTTGCACTTAAGATATGGAGGCATTACCTGTATGGAGAGAAATGCATCATCTATACGGATCACAAGAGTCTTAAGTACTTGCTGACTCAAAAGGAGCTGAATCTTAGGCAGCGAAGGTGGATAGAGTTGTTAAAGGACTATGACTGTTCGATTGAGTACCACCTAGGTAAGGCGAATGTCGTGGGCGATACGCTAAGTCGAAGAGTCGTGGCGGAATTAAAGGCGATGTTTGCTCGCCTAAGTTTGTATACCGACGGGAGTTTGTTGGCGAGTTACTGTGAGACCGACTTGGGTAGAACAGATTAAGAAGCAACAGTTGGAGGACGAGTCGTTGGTTGCTCGGTTTCAAAGAAGTTGAGAAGGGGGAGAATCCTGACTTTGGGTTAAATAGTGAGGGAATTCTTTGTTTCAAGAAGAATTTGTATGCCGAAAGACTCGACTTGAGATTGATGATTTTGAAAGAGGCACATAATGGACCTTGTGCTATGCATCCGGAGGGAGTAAGTTGTATCGAGACTTGCGAGAGCAATATTGATGGCCCGGGCTTAGCGAGAAGTGACCGAATTTGTTGGGAGATGTTTGACATGTCAACAAGTGAAGGCCGAGCATCAACTACCTTCGGATTGTTACAACAGGTAAAGATACCACTTTGGAAGTGGGAAAGGGTAACTATGGACTTTGTAAGTGGGTTGCCGTTGACACCTTCTAAGAAGGATTCAATTTGGGTGATTGTGGATAGACTCACGAAATCGCTCATTTCATACCGTCCGAACCGATTACTCACTTGAAGTTGGCCGATTGTATGTGGCGGAAATAGTACGGTTGCATGGTGTGCCAAGATCGATAATTTCGCACCGAGACCCAAGGTTTACATCTCGCTTTTGGCGAAGTTGCATGAGGCATTGGGAACGCGATTGGATTTCAAGACGGCTTTTCACCCTCAATCGGATGGGCGCTTAGAGAGGTTATTCAGATTTTAGAGGATATGTTGAGGGTTGTGCTATTGAGTTTAAAGGCACTGGGAGGACCATTTGCCCTTAGCGGAGTTCGCGATAACAACAGTTATCAAGCAAGTATTCAGATGGCTCCATATGAGGCACTATATGGGCGAAGGTGTCGCCGCCTACTTGTTGAGCGAATTGGGGAAAGGCAAATACTTGGACCAGAGTTGGTAGCAGACATCAAGACAAGATTAAGGTAATCGTGAAGAGGTTAAAGAGGCGGCGGATCGACAAAAGTCTTATGCCGATCTGAAGCGTAAGGATATTGAATATGCAGTAGGAGACATGGTCTTTTTGAAAGTTTCGCCTTGGAAGAAGATCTTGAGATTTGGTAAGAAGGGTAAGTTGAGCCCACGGTTTATTGGGCCTTACCGAATCATCAAGCGGATAGGGCCGGTGGCTTATCAGCTAGAGTTACCTCCAGAACTGGATCGCATTCACGATGTCTTCCATGTGTCCATGCTAAGGCGATATCGTTCTGACCCAACTCATATCGTGCCAGTTGCGGAAATTGAGGTACAATGATTTGACCTTTGAAGAGGAACCTGCAAATACTTCATCGTGATGTCAAGGTGTTGAGAAGGAGGTCATCCGTTGGTGAAGGTACTTTGGAGGAACCATGGCAAGGAAGAAGCTACTTGGGAGACCAAGAGGCAATGCGTCGTGATAGCCCTCAACTGTTTGGACCAGGTAAATTTCGAGGCCGAAATTTCTTTAAGGAGGGTAGAGTTGTAACATCCTAATTTTCGGGTTTTTCGCGATTCTTGATATTTTAAGTAAATTTCTAAAATTTGGTATGTGATGATGGAATTCATAATTTGGGTATGTAAATGGGCTTATGGAAGGCCCATGAGTTGGCCAAAACCCGGTGGAATTTTTAAATTTTGGACTTAAGAGTTAGGGGTTCTGGCTAGGTGCCCTTATATTAAGTTATGGGTAAAGTGTATCACAAAAAGATCCTCTGGCAAAGTGGCTAAGTGACGCCACTAGGGAGCTTTAAAGGTGGCGTGTAAGTGTTGGGGGAAGACCTGGGATCGATTCCCTGTGTTGGCAAATAGGAGTATTTATTTTTGTCCAGGAAGGGTAAGTGTTGGAACCTGAGTGGATTCTGTAAGAGGAGAGAGTTGGATCAAGTCAAATGCATAAATTAAGGAGGGATAAGGGGAGAGATTTTAGGGATGTGATAGGGAGATAGAGTTGGCCGAATAAGGGACATTGGAGAGCGGATTTTCGGCAAAGGGGCATTAGGTTAGTAATTTCGGCATTAGGGTCTTAGTTGTGCTAATTTCTTCTTTGGTGTGTAGCCTTTTTCTCTCTTTTCTTTTCCAGCCGAATCTACCTCCCTCCTATTCATTTTTCTTCCTTTTCTTCTTTCAAATCAGCCCACTATTTCCTCCATTCACCATTGTTTCTTTCCTTATCTCTATTTTTGCCAAGTGCCGCAAAAAAAGCCAAATCGATGAAGATAGGGGTGCCGATTCTTTGTGACCAGCAACCTTTTTCTTCCTTTTCAATAGTTGGTGTTCGGTTCCTTTACCTTTTAGACATCCGATTCAAGAGGAGAATGACTGTGGTAAGTGTTCAAACTCTAAACAATTCCTAGTGTAGCTTTGGCCAAAAGTCAAACTCCAAGTTTAGGAGATGGCGAATATGGGCATAGACTCTATGGGGTCTTCTTTTAATATTTTTGGTTTATTTATTGAAGGAGCAGCAAGGTGTAGTGTCGATTTGGAGTAGCTTGGATCACGGAGTAGCTAGGCTTAGTCATCAATCGCGACAAAGGTAAGGTGCTTAAGGCCATTATGGATGGTGGCGAATGTGTAAGTGTTAATATTGGAAAGTTCTTGATTTGGTTCAATTATTGCGAGCTGATCTATTTAACAATTGATTATAGGAGAAATCGCATAGGAGATCTCGTCAAGGAATATCGCAAATCGTGTGTAACGAACCCTTTCATAGCTTAAAGCGATAAAATGTTTAAATGCCAAATTCGCATTTCGAGGACTTAATGAGTGTTTAACGCTCACTAGTTAGTTAGAATCGATGAGACGGTGATCGAGAACGATGGAAACGGTAAGAATGTGATTTTTGGCGTTCTTGGTAAGTTGGGCCTCGAGGGGCCGAAGTGGGGCCCAGTGGGCTTTCGGGCCCATTTGGGTAAAATTGGTAGAAAACGGAAATCTGTTAAATTGCATGATAAGACTGTTAAAACCGTTATGGAATATAGGCTAAATGGGCCTAGATGACGAAATTGGCTAAGTAGGGCCCATTAGGGGTTTTAGGCCCAATAACTCGATTTCGCTAAAAATGGGCCAGAATCACTGTTTGCACCCATGGATTGTTAGTAATCGTTAATGAACATGGAAACCCTAATTTTTGGTAAAATTATGAGATTACCCGTATACCATGAAAATGACCGTTTTGCCCCTAGGTAAAAATGACCATTATACCCTTAGGGTTTATGTATGATTTTAATACATGGGATTTTGATAAATATGGTATGTATGAGATGCACATGACATGTATGATATGCACATGATATGTATGATATGCACATGAGGTAATCATAACGCATTGGGTTGGGTTTTATATGGATGGAGGAAGTGAAAAGGGCTTATGCCCTGCTTATCAAAAGGGCTTATGCCCAGCTTATCAAAGGGCTTATGCCCCAGCTTATTGAAAGGGCTTTTGCCCAGTTATTAAAAGAGGCTAGGCCTCAGTTATATGATAAAGTAGCTATGCCGCCAAGGAGAGTTTGGCGGGGTGGGTCGAGTTAATCCCACATGGTGTGTTGGTTGGTACGGTGGAGAGTAGCGGATGGTGGGTTGAGTAGTCTCCCAAACAGGTTGCATTCTTTCATTGAAATTATATGTGACATTGAAATGGGCCTAAGGGCCATACCGTTTCTGATAAAGGTCTGCCCCAAGAATATGAAATATGAAAAGGCTTCGCCCAAGAATATGAAATATGAAAAGGCTTCGCCCAAGATTATGAAATATGAAATATGAAAAGGGCTACGCCCAAAGGCATGATTGAGATTGGATTTGGGCTTAGACCCAACAGTCGTTATTGTTTTGGGCTCGAAAGGGCTTGTTGCACACTGAGTTTCCAAACTCACCCCTTTCCTTAACCTTGCAGTGAGCCTTGATGTGGGACTTGGGAGGGGATTCAGAGTGGCCACGGTGATCATCTTTGGGCTTTTAAATAAGTGTTGGTTTTCATTTAATTTCCTTTAATTATTGTTTATTTTTGGGTTGTAATAAGGCCAATTTTAACTTTCCTTTTATTTCTTTTCTAATTATTTTAATTTTAATAACTTTAAAAATTGGTTAATAATTATTCAAATGGGCTAGACTTAGGACGTGTTTTCAAAATGATACTTGTTTTCAAAATATCTCAACACCACGATTAATCGATTTATCAAAGACGCCCACTTAAACAAATTTAAACTCGATATAACCAAGTGTGGCTATGGTTGTGGGCATGTCTAGGATTGGATCCAATTAAAGAGCTTGGTATTTAAGCACCTTCATGGCTCACCTCCTCTCCTGGATACCTACCGGTGCCCACTTCCATACACTTTGTTAACTCAAATTAATGTATGGTTTTAAAACACTAAAACGGAACGTGGGTTTTCAACTCCAATGTGGCACGTCAGACTCGGCCATAACGTCTGGGCCGGGTTTGGGGTGTTACAGGTTTGGTTAGTTAACTCTATTCTTTTTAGTCATGGTAACTTTAGGCATTGCTTGAGTCATTGCTTGAGAAACTTATATATATATATATATATTTATGTATGCACTTTAGACAAGATAACTTTTGTCATATATGTGCCCTTATGAAAAGTTTATGTATTTTTTGTAGTGATCAAATATTTGTGTGATATTATTTTGTGTAGATGGATCGTAATCAACATCAAAATGCAATTGTTGGAGTCGTGGCTTCAGTTTTAGCTTTTGGGGCTCTCTGGATAAAAAAAATTAAAAACTAGGACGGAAATTACTTCTCACCCTCGTGTAAATCGAGATTATGAAAGAGAAAATTATATTAATAGTATTTTATATAGTGGTGACCGGCATTGTATTGATATGATAAGGATGAGACCTGTTGCATTTTTTAATTTGTGTGATATTCTTAGTAGAAATAATTTGTTACAATCAACTAAATCGGTGAATATTAAGGAGCAAGTAGTTATATTTTTACATATAATTGGTCATAATGTAAGGTTTCGACTGATAGGATCTAGATATTATAGATCAAATGAGACAATTCACCGTTACTTTAGGGTTGTATTGAGAGCTGTTTTGAAATTGTATAAGCTAGTTATTAGATTACCTGATGAGTCAACTCCTAGTGAAATCAGAAACAATCCAAGGTTGTATCCTTATTTTAAAGATTGTATTGGAGCATTAGATGGAACTCATGTTCGTGCATCCGTTCCACTTAACATTCAAGGAAGATTTCAGAGTCAGTAAAGGGGGACGACACAAAATGTATTGGCTGCCATTACATTTGATTTGAAATTTTCCTATGTTCTAGCTGGTTGGGAAGGTAGTGCACATAATTCTCGTATTTTAAGTGATGCACTTTCACGCCCAAGAGGATTAAAAATTCCAGAAGGTAAGAATTATAAAACATTAAATACCAAATAGTTCTACTAAGCTTATAATTTATTAGTAATAATTATGTTTTGTCAAATTGTATGTAAATATTATCTTGCTGATGCTGGATATGACATTCGTAATGGATATATTACCCCATATCGTGGTGTTCGATATCATTTAAAAGAGTTTAGTGCTCAGGGGCCTGAAAATGAAAAGGAACTCTTTAATCTTCGTCATTCATCATTTCGAATAACTATTGAACGTGTTTTTGGGATTTTGAAGAAACGGTTTCGTGTATTAGATGCTAAACCATTTTGGAATTTTCAAGCTCAAGTAGATATAGTTTTGGCTTGTTGCATCATTCATAATCATATCATGGGAGTTGATCCTAGTGATTTACTTAATCAAGAATTATACGAGGAGCCTGAGTCTGATTTGATAATATCAACTCTTACGGAGTGAGAAGAAAGAGAAGAAGCAAGAGAATGGTCTGCTAAGAGAGATGAAATTGCACAAACTATGTGGACTGATTATATGGCTAGAAATATTATGTAGGTTTAGGGCTTAGGGTTGTAGTTTCTATATTATGTATGTTTTATTAATTTTTTTTTTTGTTAATGTTGGATTCTGAAATTTTAGTTTATTATGTTTGTTAGATTCTAAAATTATTATGTCTTGATTTTGTTAGATATTGATTATGTTTCAAGCTTGTTAGATATTGAATTTATTATGTTTTAAGCTTGTTGGATATTGAAATGATTGACAATGACAATTATTAATGTAGAATGGGTAAGGGCAACCAAGAAGGAACCTCCAAGCAATTCAGGTGGACAAAACTGATGGAACATCTTTTTCTTGAAATTTTAGCTAAGGAGGCCCAGAAAGGAAATAAACCTTCTAATACTTTCAAAGCAGCTTCTATTAATCGAGTTGTCGAAGCTATTTTTGAAAAATTTCAAGTCCAATGCGATGCAAAACATGTGGAAAATCATTTGAGGACCTGAAAGAAACAAAGGCGATTATATGCACAATTCAGGGTGAAAGTGGTTTTGGATGGGATGATAACATGAAAATGATCACATGTGATAGAGCGACATATGATGCAAAGAAGAATGGTAATATATGTATGTATATGTTAAGTATATTTCAATTATTTTTACTTGTTATTCTAATTTTATATAATATCCAACAGGCACACAAGAAGTATGAACCATTTTTGAATAAAAGCATTGATCATTATGATGAAATGGCTTTGGTTGTTGGCAAAGATATGGTAACAGGAGTTTTACCCGAACATTTGTTGACATAGATTTGGATGATGATAACATAGGTTCAAGGCCTATAGATGCGAGAATGAAGCGATCAAGAGGTAAGAACAAATGTATCTTCATCTGCACATCCAAACGTAAAAGAAAAAAGGCTCAAAAAAGTGTCGAAGATGAACAAATTAAACTTGTGAGTGAACAACTTGGCGAAATTGCTAATGCTTTGAAACAATTTACTGCGGATAAGACACCACATCTTTACAAAGAAGTGATGTCAATGGAGGTAGAAGGATTTGATGATGACTTCCTTTGTTTTGTGTTTGATTATTTAGTAAGTCATGAATATGAGGCAAAAGCTTTTTTAGTTAAAAAAAAGAAGCATAGAAAAATTTGGCTTCAAAAATTTCCTCAAGGTTGAAGATACTGATAATGTGGTGTAATATTAGTTATGCACTTGGACAATGTTGTTATAATGTACTGTAATATTAGTTATCATGTGGTGTAATATTAGTTATACACTTGGATAATGTTGTTGTTATCATGTAGTGTAATACTAATTATGCATTTGGATAATATTATTAATTTCTAGTATTAATTGTGGTTTGGAAGCTAATTTATAATTATTCAATCCTTGTTTTTATTTTTTTATAACACAATTACAAATAATTATTTGACTTTGGTTGTTTTCAATTTAGGACGGTTAATATTCTAGTTTAATAATTGAGTATTATTATATATTTAAAATGATTTATTTATTTATAAATAAATCATTGCAATACATGTTAAAAACAATTTAAAATATAAATGTATTAATATATATATATATATATATATATAATAAATTCAATCAAACAAAGAAAAGATAATAAATTCTTTAAATATATAAATTTTTATTATAAAACAGCTTTTCAGGAAAATATTTTCAGGAAATTTGCCAAACAATAAAAATTATTTTACACAGATTCATCCAAACACCAGAAAAGTAAATCATTTTCCAGAAATTATTTTCCAGGAAATCATTTTCCAAAAATCATTTTCCGGAAAATATTTTACCTGCAAACAAACGGAGCCTTAAAGAGAGATGTCTTATGCCTCTAGGTATTCTTACCTATCCACTTGTGTTGGTTTTAGGTATAGTTTTTGTTGAAGGTCGTTCGAGCTTTTCCTGAGAGTATAACATCAATTTAGTAAGGTGTTTGATCTATACTAGACTTAAGATCTCTTACAGAAATGGTGTGACAAACTATTCAAGCATTAATTTAGTTAAAAATTACTAAAAATAATTCTTTTTATTTAATAAATTATATCATTATGATGGTATTTTTGTCCTTTTATAATTTTATATAAAATTAATAAAAACTCACAAATAGTAGTAGACCCAGTTCAAAGGCTAAGTAAACACTCAAGCCCAAAGTCCCATCTAAAAATTAGAGGGTTAGGCAAAAATATTAGACAAAAATAAACTTGAAAAAAAAATAGGTCTATTTGAAATATTGCTCGAACTAAAACTTAAAGATTTAAGGCTTGAGCCGCCCCTTTCCTTTCTAAGTTTATATTATATTATATATGTAATAATATACACTATTATAATATAAACATTAAAAATATGTTAATTTATCTATAAAGTTTTAATAAATAAAATATTAAAATTAAAATTAAAATTAAAATTATTATACATTTTAAAATAAATAAAAATAATTAGAAATTCTATTGCACGTGTATATGTGTAGAAATCATGGATTTAGAACACAAAGATATGTTTAAAATGACATACAATAAATAATAAAACGTATAATTTGAACCTAATTAATAGTAACACATGAAATATATATAATATTAAAATGAAAAATAAATTAAATTGTGAGTAAAGTGAAATTTAAACACATAAATACATCAACTTAAAAATACTAAATGAATACAATCGTTTATCATGGTGTTTCATCAATCTAATTGAGTTGGTGTCGAGTTAATTTATGACACCAACTCAATCAACAACATTATCTATATATGCAATTTGATGGAGGTAATAAGATGTGCATAATCAAATTAAAATGTATAAAAATGTAAAATTAAAGTCGTGATTAGTAGTAAATTTAAGAGTTTTCTAATGCAATTGGCATGGGTTTAAATCCTATCATCTACATATTTTTCATTATTTTTTAAATAAAACAACTAAAGTACCGTTGAACAATATAACTTATTTTATATATGAAAGGATGTTTTAAAAATTTCTTAAATTAAGTTGGTATCCAATTGATCCATGACATTAATCTTAGTCAATAATTTAAATAATAGTATAAATATGGGTAAGCTTAAGAAAAAGCTTAGGTTACCATATAAATATCGGAGAGCTTGACCGAATTTTGAATCCTATATTCAATTCGGGTAGGATTTAAACAAATGTAAAATGTGTAAATATTAATATATGTTTTACCCAAATTTCCATTAGAGCTGATCATGGGCCGGGCGGCCTGGCCCGGCCCCTAAGGCTCGCCCGAAAAATGGGAAGGTTTGGGTAAAAATATAGGCCCGAAAAATGGGTTTGGCCAAAAAAAATATATTCATATATTTTTTTATTTTATTTTTAATTATTTTAAATTTTTAATATAACCATTTTTTATTTTATTGTTTATTTGTTTATTGTTTTAAGAATTGTTTTAGTATTATTTTATTTGTTTTAATATTTATTTTTATGTTTTTAAATAGATTTAATTTATTATATTTTTAAATTTTTCATTTAATGAAATAAGAAAAAAATTAATACTGGCCGGGCCGGGCTCGGGCTTAGTAATTTTATTTTCGGCCGGGCTTGGACAAAATTTTAGGCCCATATTTCAGGCCGGGCCGAGCCCGAGCCTAGTAAACGGGCCTAAAATTTTGTCTGGGTAAAACCCTAAACCCTAAACCCTAAACCCTAAAATTTTGTCTGGGCCCGACCCGACCCGACCCATAATCACCTCTAATTCCCATCAATACCTCACCTTTCAAAAAATTTCTTATATAAATTTTAATTAACATATTTTTTCACCTATGTGGTGTGGTGGGTCATATCAACGATGGAATGATTGAGACTTTTTTCTTTTTCTTTCTAATTTTACAATTTCGACTTTCGAGCCTTTCTCGCATACATTTGAGCCCACTTCTTGGAGCACTTTGTAAACTTATATTGGGTTCAAGCTGCAAGTCTAATAGTGGTTTGGACAATAAGTACTTCGGTTTAGAATCGTTTTCTTCCATAATTTACAGCTTCTATGAAATGAAGAGAATAATATTAGGAGCAATTTATTATTTACCATTACCGATAAAATGTTTCAGCTGAACAAAAATTGAGGTACAAAGTTTGTAATCAAGCAAAAATAATTACAATTCAGCTAGTGAAATACAACATAATATGCAGAGAGAATGCGACATTATACCTCAAAATGCCATGAAAGCGTTGTTAATTACTGCTTTTCTTACGAGAGGCCAATTTTAGCCTAAATACTTTTACTACCTTGAACTGTAAATATGGATAAAATGCTTAAATGTTTCGATAGAATTGCAGATTACTGACAATCATTTTGACTCAATCTCAGTCTAAGAACTTGAGTTAATAAAGTAAAATAAACATATATGTATTTATCTCAAAATTTTTTTTCTTAGGCTACTTATATCATGATATGTTAAGAATAACTATGATGCACAAAAGTGACTGATATTTTTTTTGTATATCTGGCTGAATAATAAGCTATGGTATATATACAATTTAGTAACAGCTGATTAACTAATAACTAACCTTTGACTAACAACATCAACTAACTACTAACTGTTACAACCGTTTTATTCTTTAATATGCCTCCATCTTCCTAACTTCTGCGGTTTGTTCACGTTTAGCAATAACTTTGAGATGCGACCTAAACTTTGTGAACAAAGGAGCTGACAAAGGTTTGGTGAAAACATCGCTATTTGCTCTTGTGCTGGAACATGCCCTACAATTAACTTTCCAGCAACAACTTTTTCCTTAACAAAAAACAGATCCAACTCGACGTGTTTGAACTTTGAATGCAACACTAGATTGGCTGAGACAACAACAACTCCAGAATTATCACACCAGACTGCAGCTTTTCTAGAAGGAAAGACATGCAATTTAGACAAGAGAGATTCTAGCCAAACTACTTTAGTAACAGTATGAGCAAGGCTGCGATATTTAGCTTATGCAGTTGACCTGGAGACAACTTGCTGCTTTTTGGACCCCCAGCCCACAGGATTCCCGCCAAGGAACACACAAAACCCTGTAGTAGACCTCCTATCATCCATATCAGTTCCCCAATTTGCATCTGAGTATCCTACTAAATCCAAGTTGGGAGCTGCAGTAAAATGAAGACCATAATCCACCGTACTTTGAAGTTACCTAAGAATACATTTTACAGCCTTAAAATGCTGGTCTAGAGGCTTGTGTATGAATTATCAAACTCTATTGACAACAAATGTAATATCAGGCCTGCTAATGACCACATATTGCAGATCTCTCACAATGCTCCTGTAGTTAGACGCATTTTCAATTGCACTACCAACATGTTGTGATAAATTTGTTAAATTAACCATAGGTGTAGGAGAGCCTTTTGCTTGATCCATTTGAGCTCTTTTTAAAAGATCAAGAGCATATTTGTGCTGATTCAAAAACAACCCCTCAGTAGTAGAAAGAACTTCAATTCCAAGAAAGTAACCAAGAGGCCCCAAATCCTTCAATGAAAGCTTTCTATCCAAAGTTGTGACAAAATCATCAATACTACCTTGATGATTACTAGTGACAATGATGTCATCCACATACACAAGAACATACAAAAGCACACCCTCAACTCTTCTAACAAAAAGAGAACCATTCGACTTGGCTAGAACGAAGTGAGAAGCAAGCCAGAAATCTTTCAGTTTTGAGAACCAAGCCTTGGGAGCCTACTTAAGACCATACAGTGCCTTTTTCAGTTTGCATACCAAAGTTTGATAACCATGTTTTTGCTCAAAACCAGGAGGCTGTACCATTTAAATTTCCTCAGATTAGTCACAATTAAGAAAGGCATTATTAATATCAATCTGCCTAAGCTGCCGGCCAAATTTCACTGCTAAAGTTAAGACAACTCAAATAGTTATTGGTTTGACAACTGGACTGAAGGTCTCATGAAAATCAATTCCTGCTTCCTGAAGATACCCTTTGACCACCAAACGACCCTTGTATCGAGTGATAGTGCCATCCGAATGGCATTTAAACTTAAATACCTACTTGCACCTACAACTTTCCTGTTAGCGGGTAAGGGAACCGAGTCCCATGTTTGTTTTCTTAGCAAAGCATCATATTCTTGCTGAGCTGCCAGTGCCCATTCCTTGCTCAACAAAGCCTCCTCAATTGTGACAGGCTCAGTGACAGCTAACTCTACAGAAAACACCCTTATTTTAAAAACACCATTTTTGGACCTATTCTACATAGGATGAGTTAATAGGAGGGTCATCCAATGCCATAACAACCTAATAGCTGATAAACACCACTTGTGAGTCCCTTGGAGAAGCATCAGCATGAGGAGATGAAGAGAAAGGATGAAAAGAAGGAGTACGTCTAGAACTGCTAGTTGTATTGCCTGGCACGATGTCAGCAGCAGACCTCAACTGCAAGTTAGTAGATCTTGAAGGAATAGGCATAGGGGGTGCACCAAGATTAGACTGAGGCAAAGGAGAGACCACAACTGGTACATAAGACTATTGATGCTGGAACTGAGGTTGAAAACCAGAAGATACCCAGCTACTACATGAGCCAACAGAAGCAGCAGAGGGAAAACAGGCTTCATCAAACACCACATGCTGAGAGATAAACAATTTACCAGTGTCATCAAGACACTTGTACCCTTTCTAAATAAGACTATAACCAAGAAACACACAGGGCCTAGATCAATACTACAACTTATGAGTGTTAAATAGCCTGAAGTATGGATAGCACCTACAACCAAAAACCCTGAAGTGCATATAGTTAAGCAGAGCTTTATGTAGGAATTCATAAGGAGACCTTCCATTGAGAACATGTATGGAAAGCCTGTTAATGAGATAGACAGCACTGATGAAGACATGAGCCCAAAGATGCATAGGGACACTAGCTTGAGCTAACTAAGTCATCCCAGTATCAACGATATGTTTGTGTTTTCTCTCCACCAAACCATTTTGCTCAGAGGTATGAGGACAAGAGAGACGATGGTGAATGCCAAGCTGAAAAAGGGAATATTGGAAAGGAACGAAACTCTCCCTCCAATCAGTTTGAAAGGATCATTATGTGACAGCCAAATTAAACTGCAACAAACTTTTGTAGATGAAGAAATTTCTCAAGAACCTCAGAGTTGTATTTAATAAGATACGACTAAGTGTATCTAGAGTGTGCATCAACAAATGAGACATAATAAGAGTGACCTTCAGACGCCACAGAAGCTGGCTTCCAATGATCAGAAACAATGAGCTTAAACAGACCTGAATACACAATAGTAAAAGGAGAAAAAGGAAGCTTATGAAACTTGCCAAGTTGGCATGCTGAACAGATTGAACTCAACTTACAACTGTTGGAAACTATATTATTCTTTTTAAGAATTACAGTGACAATTTTATTACAAGGGTGGCCGAGGCATTTGTACCACAAATAAAAAATAAGATGACGAGAAACATGTATTGTAACAGCCCGATTTAAGGCCTAGTCGAAATAATGGTCTCGGGACCACAAATCCAAAGTCGAGTAGATTATTTTATTATTATTTTAATTTTATAGCATGTTTTTTTTAATAGTGCATGAAAAATTTGGTGAAGTAATTTTAGCATTTGTGAGCTTAATTGAGAAAAATGACTAAATCACATAAAATGCAAAAGTCCTAAATTGGTAGCTAAAGGTGCCAAAATGCCATGTATCATAAATTGGGAAGTTTTAAAGAGAAATTAGGCCATTGAATAGGTGATGACCGGCCATAAGACAAGGGAATCAAGATAGTCAAAGAGTAGGTGGAGTTGGTGACTTATTTTTGACCAAAAAGAAATAAAATAAAAGAAAGATGATATCATTCTATTTCCCCATTTTCTTCTCTACTGATTTTCAGCCATTAAAGGGGTTTTCAAAGCTTAAAATTTTCAGCAACTTGCAGCACTCACAAGTAAGTGATTTCCATGTCCTTTGTTGATGATTTTTGTACTTATGAGACCCTTGAAGCATGAGCTTTCAAATGAGGGGTCTATTTTACAAAATAGTTGAAAGTCTAGGGTTTAGCCATGAGAGCATCTAGGGTGTTTTCTAAAATTTTATGGAAGAATATGAGTCTTGGGTGTGACATAAACAACTTTCGTGAAAGGTGTTAGCATGAAAACACCTAAAGGGACCATTTTTGCATAAATTGTAAAATAGATGAAAAATGTGTGAAATAGTGGGAATTTGGAGTTGCTATAAGATTTAAAGAGGTTTGGATAGTCTTGAGAGATAAATAAATTAGATAAAAATTGATTTTCAGGCCGAGGGGTAAAATGGTCATTTTGCAAAAATCTAGGGGCAAAATGGTCATTTAGCCCAATTGTGAATTGTTGAGTGCTTAGGCTGATAAAGTGACTTAATAAGTACATTTTGTTATTATAGATCAAGAAATACTAAGTCTAAACCTAGACCGGGGAAAAGCCAAGCAAACCGACTAAACCAGCTAGTCGCCACATTTTGTAATCCAAGGTAAGTTGTATGTAAATAATACAACTACATTGTTAATTATATGTGCTTGAATTATTACAACATAAATTGCTTGATTGTAAAATTGAGAATGTATAATGATAAATGAGATAGTAGAATTTCCATTGGAACCTTAGGAAGTAAATTTGATATTCATGCCATAACATTTGGGTCATTCGTGTGTGAGCTAGTGTAAGACATGTCTGGGACATGCATCGGCCACATTATGAGAGCCAGTGTAAGACCATGTCTGGGACATGACATCAGAATTGAGACGAGGGCTAGTGCAAGACATGTCTGGGACATGCATTGGCCTCGAGACGTAATCCAGTGTAAGACATGTCTGGGACATGCATCAGCTACGAGATGATAGTCAGTGTAAGACCATGTTTGGGACATGGCATCGACTTGAGATATGAGCCAGTGTAAGCCTGTGTCTAGGACATAGCATCGGCACCGTACCTTATGCTTAAGGGTTATGTAATATCCGGTAGTATTCCGAATGGTTCAACGAGGAAAGTATAACCGTGTTGTGAGTGGTACAAGTACCTAATTGGTACGTATGAGATATAAGCTCAATATATAATATGTGACTTGTATGGATGGTAATGAGTAAGTTATGCTTAGGCCTACCTTGATGTTATGAGCATGTTGATAATTGATAAATTGTTGTTGTTTACTTACTTATATACAACTTGCTAAACTGTTACGCTTACTCCCTTCCCTTTTCATTTCCTTACAGTGCCACCTAACTAGCTCAAGGATCACCGAAAGTCAGAGATATTGATCACACTATCAACTAAAGCATTTGGTATAGTTGGGTTTATATTTTTGAATATGACATGTATAGGACTTAGACTTTATTATTTTGAGTCATTGAGGTTTCGCCATATGTATTGGCTTGGGTTGGAAACCCTTCAATTTGTATTAAGCCTTAAATGATGGCTAACATCCATTTTGAATTTATAAAATATGCATTATCATGGTTGGATGAATGTCTATTGTGGCTGATTTGGTTATAGGAATTATGCTTGTTTTGGAATTGGTTGCTTTTATTTAAGTAAGGGTGGCAAAAAGGCTTGGTAAATAGCCTGATTCTGTCTACATGGCTAGACACACGGGTGTGTGTCTAGGCCATGTGTGACACACAGTCAGCACCATGGGCGTGTTGTCCAGTTGTATGTCCCCTGCACGTAAAAATTTCAAGTCAGTATGCATGATAGTAAACATACGGGCAAAGACACGGCAGTGTGTCTCAACCGTGTGAAGGGCGCGGTCTAGTACACGGGCCATCAACACGACCATATTAAGTTGGTCACACGGGTGTGTGCCCCTTTCACATGAGCGTGTGCCCCTATGTCAAGTGACATTTTTTCTATAGTTGCAAAAAAGACCCAGATTGGTCCCGAATGATTTCTGATGTGTGTTTTGGGCCTCGTAAGCCCATATTAAGAATATATTGGTAAGTTTAAGAAAGTTTTAAATTTTCCAAGTCATGAAGACTCAGAGTTGGTTGTAAGTATGAGTTCAAGATAGGTAACACCTCTTATTTCTCCTTGGCATAGGATACGGGTATGGGGTGTTACATGTGACCCTAGATGAACAGCATGAGCAGTGGCTGGAGAAGATAAAGTAGTCCTGAACCTTCGAGAGTTTGCCAGATCAAATTGATATAGACCATTATGAATGCGGCCCACCAATAAGATGCTCCTTGTCTTGATATCCTTCACAAAGCAATGAAAGGATGAAACTTAAAATAAACTTGATTATCTTTTGCAAATTGAGCAACATACATTAAGTTTTTGTAAATACAAGGAACATGCAAGACATTTTTCAAATGAAAAACTCTACTATTAGTTGTAAAAAAGCTTGAGCCATTATGAGCCACATGTATTGGCACACCATTCCCCATGAAAAGCTTGTTGTTACCTGTGTACTATGTTGCTTCCTATAAATTGTCCAGATAATTAGTAACATAATTGGATGCTCGGGGTACCAAACCTTTGCATTCAAGGGACTCATGGGAAACTGTCTTTGTTTGGAGACTGCATTAGCTTGCAAACTAGAACCTTGCACATTGCCACTGTGAGAACAACAATGAGGTCCACCATATGGAAAATTGGAAAAACCTTGAAACTGATGATAATGCATCTGCATAGATTGATCGAAAACACCTTCAAACGATTCATCAAATTGATAGTAGCATTTCTGTACCGTATGACCAATCCGACCACACAACTAGCATTGAGGCTTATTATGAACAAACTTTTTACCTTGATCACTACCTCGAGAGGACCTACAATTACCCCTGTAGGGTAGCCTAGAAGCTTTATCAAACTGACTTGTGCTGTTATCAGTAGTACCACGTTGTTAAGCAACACTCGCTTGAAGAGACACACTTGAAACCAAATCTTACTGTCGAGTCTCACAATTAATGAGCATTTTAGGAAGAAGATCAAGAGGAACATCCATCACAGAAGCCACAATTCGAATGGACTCGTACTCTACTGGCAGACCAACAAGAATAATACTAATCTGTTTTTGCTTAGAAATTACATTTCCTACAGCCAGGAGAATGTCACACATGCTTTTAACCTTGGCCAAGTATTCTTTAATAGTTAACTGCCCTTTTTTTATTTAGAATATAAGGAATGTCTTAGAGTAGAGATTGCCAAAGTAGACTAAGAAGAAAAACGATGCAAAATAGTGCTCCACACCTCAAAGCTTGATCGGGCACCAGTGAGATGTACCAAGATATCATCACAAATAGTGGATAACAGCCAAAAAGCTAAAAGCTTGTCCTGCTGTTTGTGAAACAAGAACTCATGTTGGCAACCACATTACCATTGTTATCAATAATCGACTGCGGAGGAACACAAATTGTTTCAAGAACAAATTCTTGTAGGCCATACCCTTCAAGAATTAACATAACTTGTTGTTTCCATAACAGAAAATTATGCTTACCGAGTTTTATGGTGTCATGCTTAGGAAATTACTGGATCTTTCTTAAGAAACCACTACCAGGATTGAAAGAAGAGCCATCTGTTGAAGCAGTTGGATTAAACGACTAATTGTTCTCATCATCATTGCCAGAGATATCCTCTGTTGCCATGAATAAGATACAAAGAAAGAAAGAAAAAAAGGAAAAAAAATTACTATGGCTCAGATACCATGTTAAGAATAACTATGATGCACAACAGTGACTGATATTTTTTTCCATATATCTGGCTGAATAACAAGCTATGGTATATATACAATTTAGTAACAGCTGATTAACTAATAACTAATCATTGACTAACTACATCAACTAACTACTAACTGTTAACTACTCAATCTGTTAACTACTAACTGTTACAACCGTTTTATTCCTTAATATGATAACATGATTTTCATAATCTTGACACAATTTTGGTAATTTTATATAACTTTGGTAACATTTTATAGAGCACCTGTATAGAGATATATTCAAATTAATTTATGAAGTTTCTTGAATTTTGAGGTTTTAAGTGTTTAACTATTTTATTTTGATTTATTTTTTGATTATTCGTAGAATAAGCAAAAGATTCGTAGAAAAAGAAACTTGGAGATTTGTTATGTATTCACCTTGACTCGATTCTCTGACTGGTCGACTCGGTTCCCGTAACAACCTACAATCCGGTCAATAAAGCATAGCTTGTTAATATGTATTCGCCACTATACAGTTCGCCTGCATGGATTCGCATCACCATGCAGGCGAACCTTGTCCTGGAAACACGTGTTGACTTTATAGTAGGATACGTGTTGACTTGCATGGAGGCCTACCTAATCATAATACGTCAAATCATGGAACTGTGCCATATAAATAAGAAATTGGCTTCCATGAGGAGGATACACAAAAACACTCAACAAGATTAATTTTTGACAAGTTTTTATGATTTGGATTTATTGAATAATCTTAACTTAATCCTATTTCAATGTTTGAATTAAAGATCTATCTGAATTATTTTAGCACTTGAAGTTTACAAAAGTTGGGAATATGCCCAAAAATGCCCTTGAAGTTTATGGCTTGCCCAAAAACCTAAAAAAAATTACTTTAATTCATTAAGGTTGGTTTTTTTTCCTTGCATTTATGCAAAATTTTAACCTTTAAATAAAAAATATTGAGATTAGAAATAGACCGAACAGAAGTTTTAATTTTTCAAGTTCGTGAGGTCTAATTTATTTTATTCTTTAGCATTTACATAACTTTTGTTTTATTTACAAATATTTAGGTTTGTTGAATATAGACATCATATTTGATAGTTAGGAATATTTATTATGCCATTTAGAATTTTTAGATTTGTAATTGTTTAATTATTCTGATACTTGTGACAAATAGTACAACTAAGTATAAGTTAGATATGCAATTCATGTTGTGTATATGATCTGACTTGAATATGTTGGAAATATTGAGATATTTAAAAAGAATCAAATCTCAAAATTCCTCAAGAAAAACCTTGAGGCCCTTGTTTATAAGCCAATATATTTTATTGGGCTAGTAAGAACCAAGTTGAGAGAATGGATTCGTGCATACAAGAATTGGGCCTAAAAGGCTAATGTAATGTAAATTGGTGGATTTCTCCTATGCATGATATGTCGTGGTTCCAAGCTTTTTTTTTATTTTGGATATCTTTTTACTAAGTTTTTAAAAGTACAAGAAAAATAAATTACTTAACTAGCAACAACTATATTTAGCCAAGTCCAGATTTGTTGAACTATTTTTAAACTATTTTTAGCTAAGTCAAATATACTTTTTCCTCATTGTCCAAAAAAAAATTCTACTTTTTACTCAAGTTAATTTGCTATTTTGAGCCAATTGAAGTCCTGTAAATATCCTAGTTCACTTTCATAATACATACACCTTAAAAACTCTATCCTTCTCCTTTTGCTAGTCTTTTTCATCCTTTTGAGATTGTTGAGTATTTTTCTAATGTGAACTATTGTTGATTCCTGATCCCGTTTTATAAAGGAAAAGCTTGTTGAATCTTAGGAGGATAGGCTATAGCGAAAGATCTTTAAGGACAATGTTTAACACGCTTCAAGTTATTCAACTCATATTTTAGATTCATCAACTTGGTGTAATATTTTCCAACAATCTTAAGGATAGTTACGTACATAGATGTTATTCGCATTGTTGATACCCATGGTCGTTGTTGCAATTATTGTCGTGGTGCTACATGTTCCATGTTTCCCATAAACATAACATGTGCCTACTATTTGATCTACTATAATTTGATGTGTCAAATTAGGCTCCGTAATACGTTTAAAGAGCTTGTTTTTGAGCAATTTATATGACTTTGTTTTGCTTTTACTTAGTTTCAGTCCTTTGCATAAATAAGTGATTAGTGTGTGTTTTATGCTATTTTGAGACCCAAGATGACCAATTGGCATTCGAGGCATTTAACGAGGTTAGTGGATGATGTAGAGAGCCCACGATGGTCCAAATTAAACGAGAACATCACCGAGAATGGGGTATCGCATCGAAGCATGAAAGTCATGATACCCTTAATAGTGTTGAAATAAGAAAGTTCAAGCCACTATAGTGGTATTACGATACAAGCCATAGGGTATCCCGATACCTAAGGACCCCCATTTCAAGACTAGAGTTGATATTGCGATACTTGGTTCTAGGTATCACAATATTACTATTGAGGGAGACAAAAAATGACCATAGGGGCAATCCTTGTCCAACATGTCCCCCAACCAAAATTAGACATTTAAGGGTAATTTGGTCAATATTTTTGTATGTGAACTCTGTTGAAATAGGCCAAATTGGCTGAAACAAAGGACACACTTCACATTCTTAGGTTTTTACAATTATTCTCTTCGTATTTGAGGGTTTAGTTTTCTTCTTTATATTCTAGGGCTTCATTTCTTTTTTTTTTTTTCTGGTGTTTCTTGGTTTCTTTTAGTCAGTTACTACTGTAGCTAAGAGCAATTTGCTTATCTAGTTCTCAAACCCTCTTGTAGTTACAATCTAATTAATTAATTGAATTACATTTAGCTTTATTACATTTTCTTTGTTAAAAATCATTTTTTAGTGTTATTGTTTACTTTTCTTGCTGCCATTGTTCTTATATCCAAGCTTTTGCAAGAAAGCTTGGGTTTTTATTGATTTGCTTAAGGTTTAAGTTAATGTTATTCTCATTTTATTTCTTACTGATTTTGTGTTTCAATATGAGTACGAATAGCTAAATATTAGGGATTGGTTGATGGAAATGTTGGGTAATTAATTTTTGGTTCATGGATTAAATTACAAAACTGGACTAAATTGAATAGACTTAAAAACTTAGTATTGATGCCCCTAAGGGAAAATCAAGATAAGTGAGACTGAGAAGAGATCTTATTGGACACCAATTTGATAAGTCAGGGGTTAGTTGGTGAGGTCGAGAGATAAATTGGATTAATTTGTTGAAATTGGTAAAGTTGAGACCGAGAGGTAAAATGGAGCCAATTTAGGAGTAATAACAATTTAGATCTTAATTCGAAATTCAACCAACCACATGGAAATCAACCAACCACATGGAAATCAACCAACCACTCTTTGTTATCATATTTATTCTCATTTGATAGTTGTGTAGTTTGTTTTCTTTACAATTTAGTCATTTGCAATTTTTAGATAATTAATTAGTATTATCACCATTCTTGAATAACCTACCGTACTATAGTATATAGTGAATAGTTGGTTAGACTTTTTATTGGCATGTTTGTAGCTAGAATTCACTTCTCTTTTGGATTCAATCCTCGAAGTACTCCTATACCCTGTTGTACAAATTATATTACAACTGACTTGTCTCACTTGCAGATATCGCATGTAATTATTTGAGTTTGATTGTTGTTTTAGTGTTGATTCTCGCTCAATTACGGTGCTCGCGCGCCGAGGGTTGGCGAGGCAGTCACTATTACTGTTGTCTTGGTACTTGTATAATGCTGTTGATATTCCTGTTGTTTGAGATTCTCATGCATCAATAACTTGTATAAAAAAAAGGTGAGATCTAAATATTTTTAAAAGGCTAAAGTTGATTTAATTGTAAAAAAAAATGCATATTGATCGCATGTAAAGCATATTATTTATGTAATCAATTATTTGAATGAAGCATGAATCCATGATTTTATGTTCTATGAATTTATTTATAATTATTAGAAAATTAGTAAGCGTTTAATAAATTGAAATTCTTAATATAGTAATAATGTGAATTTATACTAGAAATATGAATACACTCCACATAAAGTTAAAAATACTAATAAATTATAGAATTGTTGGTTACGTTATAAATTACATAAAATTTATATTATCTCACATATAAGGCACCAATCCCACTCCTTTTACAATAATTTTTAAAAAATATCAATGCACTTTATATAAAGTTAAAAATACAAATAATTTTACATTACAAATTGAATTTATTGAAGTGAATACGATTGAAATTATTTCTTTAAAATTTGTTATATATTTTCTCCTTTTACCTGTTTATGATTCGTAATATAGAAAAAAACATAGTGAGACAGTTGATAAAAAAAACAAAGAGATGTCAACAACCAACGAACTAACACCTTTTTGGAAGCAAATGGAGATGATAAAAAAGAAGAAGCTAAATCTAGTGATAATTGTAACATCCCTTAGCTCGCCAATAGACATGACGTATAACACTGCGACAACGATAAGGTCCTTCGAGGCGATACTTCAAGAGAGGTAAAAAGGTGTAAAACCATAGCTCACACAAGTCCTGCTTCTTATGGTATAAGAAAGTCTCTTCTTATAAGGATGCCAACAAAAACAAAGAACGAGGTTTTTTCTAGTCTTGCCAAGAGCGTAGTACACGAAACACCCTATCGTATAAGGAGGCAGTCGTAGAAGCGACTCCAACTTCTCTGTGATGAAGAAGGAGTGGTACAATTTATCCTTCCCTTCGATATGCGATATCAGTATGTAAAGTTCATTTCTCTCGTAGGCCCAGTCAAAAGCTTTTGGTCCCCGATTCCATTACCGTTTTCTCTAGTGGGACTTCGTCTCACTCAAAAGGGATAGATCGAATCTAAGGGAATACCTCCACTTGCTCTTTTGGTTGCTTCTTTAATAAGAAAGTCAGACATCAACTCTATAGCATGCTGACTACTCTATAGCATGTCTATAGCATGCTTCACCGACAGCTTCACTTGAGTTCAAGGTACCTGCTCTTACTCCTCAAAGGATGTATTTCCACTGCCTATTGTAATGATATAAAGCATTCATCCCTCTCTCGAGACACTAAACATGGGGTAGTTTGTCGGGGCACTAAACACGGGATTATACATGAGAAATTCGTAGGAGAGACGCCAAGGTTTAAAATAGAGTTTGTGGTGTGAATAGTGCGATAAGTCACAAGAACGAATGAGTTAAGTGTATCTGAGGAATATAGGCTATCGGATAATGAGGAGTTTGCCGAAGGCGATGACGAGTGGAACCAAAGAAATGTCTCAACCCAACTAGGATGAAAAGGGGAAGAGACTCTTTAGGTAGGAAGGTAAACGTAATATACAACAAAAAGAGTCCTCCAGTGAAGCTGCGGACCCCACTTCGTTTAAGCAATTATGGAATAGGCTATAATGTAAGTCAACAAAAAGGTAGCCCAAATATCTCTAGATAGATGAGATTCTTTACGAGAGGGAATGCCAACTCTAATTTGATTGCTCAATAAAATCCACCAAAGAATAGTGATAAGCAGAAGCTGACAGGATTGTGAAACAGGGTAAATGTCTTGTCGATCTACTAAGGGTAGAAATCTTCACGAAATATTCGAGTAAGGAATGACATGGTGGGTATTACTGTTGCAATGAGGGCTTTAGTTCCCTAAAGAAGAGAAGGTATTGTATTATGGTAAGACCGCAGTTATGATAATTACTTGGGTAGACGCCAAACGTCGTCAGCCATAAGTAATGAACACGAGCATCACGAATGAGGAACAACGATGGATAGGGAGAGATAATGTGTACTCTGAATAAGGTATCGTTTCTTGTAGGTTGAGTTACTTTCATCAACCTTATGTCATTGAAGTAAGAGGGTATGAAGACTCCATGAGTTGGTGAGCTAATTTTTGTGCAACCACACCCTTACTCCAAGACATTACTTTTAGGCTTCAACTTGTTATGAAAGAAATTGGAGTACTTATTTTCTAATACATACAATCAAGAGGAACAAATTATGATAATGTATCCTTGAAGATTTGGTAGAAGATATAAATGAATACGGAGAACACTTACAGCATTAAAATTCATAAAAGAGTAAAATTAAAGTAAAATAGAAAATAATTTTATTTAAGAAATGAATTAAGGATGAAAATCAATCAAAACAAGAAATAAAAAATATTTTTTAAAAATTTAAAATAATAAAAATATGATTTTATCTATTTTATTTTCAATCATTCTAACTAGCTTTTAAGTTTTTCAATTCAGTTTATATTATTAGAACTGTTTCCTAACTCAACCAGTTAAATCATAAGTCCGATTCTATTCTATATTAGTATATTAAAATATTTAAACTAATTTTATAAAAGTTAAAATATATAGTTTTCAGTACTCGATAAATTTGAATTTTAATCTTTATTTTATTTTTGAGAATTTAGTTATTTTACTTTTCATATTTCAAAATTCAATTTCAACTATTAAAAATATTTTTAAAAAACAAAGTGATTACAAATTTCGGTTATTTGGTCTTACATAACTAGATAAGTACCATTCAGATATAGTTTTAAGAATGAACTTTTTATTGTGCAAATTCAAAAAATAATGTGACAAAAATGATTTAAGGATTACTACACAAATGCTACGGAGAAATAAGAAAAATAATACAAAAGGTATGGATTTTCTGGAGGTCACTATTTGATCCCAGCCAACACTTAACCCCCAATAAAATATTTTGATTGAATCTGGTAGGATTCTGTTTTTTAAATCAATGAATCTGGTAGGATATCTTTCCACTTTGGATTTAAGTTGTTAGGCGATAATTAAAAATTGATTTTTTTTTTGCAGGTATTGGTAATTAGAAGAGAAGGAACGTGTTGAAGAATAAGTGGAAGGCGAGTAGGTATAGATGAGTGGGAAAAAATCTAAAGATGTGTGAAAATATTTTAGATGGAATCGTAAGCAAGCCAATTTACCCGGGTCCACATGAAAACCAAACTACAAAACAATAATGAACCAAACTAAATTATAACAGTCCAGTTTATAGGCCCAATTTTAACCCAAAAACAATATTAACCCTAAGCAAATACAATGGCGCACAACTAAAACATCTGCAGCCAGAAACCTAGGGTTCCCTTTACGCTGCAGCTGGCCTCCCCATGTACGGCCTCCATCGCGCCTCCGTACGCCAGCCCATAGCCCCCGTACACGTGCAACGCACACCACGTACCTGCAAAAAGGGACAAACACAACAGCAAAATGAAGGAAAATGGACAAAAAGATTGTATTTTTTTTAGTTTTCATCATTCGGCTATAAAGCCAAGAACTTTGTCATTGTAATTTTTTTTACGGAGATATACAAAGCAATCGAATAGAAACAAATTTAAAAAAGGTGATTTTTTTTATCTAGCCTTTCCTCCGATTTAGTTCTCATCCTTTTTTTTCTTGCTCTTTATTCGGTGTGTAAAAGATATAACGAAAAAGAGACCTACCTCCATTTTGGTTCCTTCAAATCCTCACTTACTTCGTCATAATCGGAGTTTGGGTGAGGACTCTGAGGCTTTTGAGCAAAACGTTAGACTCGCGGTTGGATGGGGCCGAATTAGGCCTTCCGTGTGAAAATCGTCGACCAAATATGGAGGTCAGATGGCGGTCGAAGGGTGCCTCTTGGTTCGGCCGAATGAGGGGGGAAGGAAATGCGTTTGGGTTTTGCTGAGTTCCTCTTCAAATAGCCAAGGGTTAGATTAGGGTTTCTTTAATTTTGTTTTTATGAAACGTATGAAACGACGTCGTTTTAAGCCACTCTCAATGGCTACAAAATGGCACCGTTTCAAGAACCATAACCAGATGAACTGACCCGTGCCCGGATAGGATCCGTGCTTTGGTTTTAGAGGGTTAATTGCGTGCTTGGTCCTCCCCATTCGCACTGTTATCCGATTGTGCATTATTTGTTTCATTTTGTTTCTAAAATTTATCTCTGTAATCTCTACATGAACTCAATTTGGTCTGCGCTTCAATGCTGCGTTTTGGGGTCTGGAATATTTCCAGATTTGGTCCCTGCACATTCGCACACGTTGCGCACTGGTCCCTTTTTTTTTCATTTCAACAGTTCATTTTTTTTATAATTTCTCTCTTTCATTTTAATTTTATTTTAATTGAGTTTTTTTATTTTTTTATTTGATAATTCATCATTATTTTTAAAGATACACTCAACATCCATTTTTTATTCTAGTTTACTTATTTTTACATTTCGAGCTACCTTAATGATTTTATTTTGCTTTTAAAATCACTATTGTAACGCTTTTTATATCATATTATTATAACATTTTGTATAGTACTTCATTTGAATATTCTTATATATTATTATGCATATGTAGTTCATGATAAACTTAGTTTTTATTCTACATACATATATTATTAATTCTATGTTACTTTATATGCATAATCTCTTTTAAATCTACTTTTATATATATATATATATATATATATATTTAAACCTTATGTTTATATAATATATTTTATTATACATTTTGTCATTTTAAAACCTTTCATATTGTATATGTCATTTAGATTATTTTTCTTTTTATTATAATGATATGGTCATCTTTAAATAGATATTTCATTTAAAAAATATTTTGTACATTATTTGACTCAAATTTCCTCTTTTATAATATCTATTTTAATAATAAGTTATGTCTATACTTAGTTTTTTTAATATATAAATTATTTCAAATTTTGCATGTGTTATTCACTTATAATTTTTATATATAGTTTTTATATCGTTTAAATATCGTACTAGTTCCTAGTGTCTATCTTGCTCGTATATCATGGATTTCATATTGTTTTATGTGTTATTATTTCATGTTGTCAATTAGTTTTTGGTGTTACTTTCTCAATTTTATTATTTAATGTTCGAAAGCTTACTGTTGTTTGTTTTGATATGTTTCTTTGATATGTTTTTGATGTATTTATTAATTCGTTTTTATGTTTATTCTATTGTCCTTCGTGAAGTATAGTACATTATTAATGTATGTTGTCACATGCTTATAATTTCATCTCTCATTCACGATCATATTACGATTGAAATTTTCAATTTATTAATCCCAAACTAATTATTCTATTTTATCTCAAGTTAAATTAATGCGTTTTGAGCTAGTTCTACAATTATTTATTTCAAAATTCACTAAATCAAAGGTAATAATTTATGTTTGGGAACTCGAGGAATTGTGCCCTACCGTGCTGGGTTTCGATTTTCTATTTGTCCAAATAATCAAATATTCCTTTGAAATTTCATCCGTACATCCTAAATTCTAAAACAAGGCAATGTTTAATGTTTGGAAATTCGAGAAAGCGTGTCCTACCGTACTGGGTTTCATTTTTTTCGTTGGACCAAATAAGCGAACATCCTTTTGTAATTTTCAAGTGTATGGGCTTTTAGAAATCGAAATCGATCCTAGTTTCGAGGGTTTAAAGGATCGTGTCCTAACATGCTGGATGTGTTACTGTATTCCTTTGAAACGAGCGAATCTTGATGTCCAATTTGAGTCATTCAAGTGTTTTAAAAGAAATCGTATTTCAAATTTTTTTTTTAGACATAAGGACATTATTTAATCAATTTGGTACCAATTTTTGGGCGTAGCGAGGGTTCTAATCCTTCCTCGTACGCAACCAATTCCCGAACCCATTTTCTCGAATTTCGTAGGCCAAAATTGATTTAAATGGAATAAAATATTTTATTAAGGTGATCCAATCACACTAAAACAAAAGATTGGTGGCGACTCCACGTTTCATTTTCAAAGTCGATTCCCATTTTTTTCAAAATAAAAAATGGTTTCGACAGCTTGGCGACTCCACTGGAGATCGAACAAGAGAGTCAAGTCATAAAATTGATTATTTGTTGTCCTTTTGTCGAAGTATTGAAAATTTGTTTTGAAAATCATGATTGCATTTGTTTGTATGATTGTTATGGTTCGAGTCTCTTAGAATAATATTGCATTGCATTGCATGACTGTTGTGGTTATACCTTTAAGTGGGAGTAAGAAACTATGCTTTCGTGAGGTTTTCACCTCCGCATGGGCTAGTGGATTGCTTCCAGGATACATCTGTACCCATGATTTCATGAGATTTTCATCTCCGCATAGTCATAGGGAAATGTATTCCCCTGAACCGAACTCGATCCATATGAACCTATAATGTGTGAGGATTAAGGAATCTGCTGGTTCAGGTACCTTCTCTTTAGAACCGAACCACATATAGTGAACCTTAAGAGCTACCCTTAGGTAAAGTTGTGCTAAGCTTTAGTAGTTGCCCATATCTGTGTTCTGATTATTTTTGGTTTTTTCTTGTATCTTATTACTTATATTTGATACTAACTTGTGTTTTGTTTTGATTGTGTTTTACATGACATTGCATACTAAATGAGGTGTTGATTCGTATTCGATTACTAAGTTAGAAGATTTAACATGAAGAATGAATTTCTTAATAAAGTTGAAGATAATGCGGTCGTCCGCGCATGGTCAGAGAAGTTACAATAGGAGAAATGGGATAGCCTGGCAGAAGGATATACATCAGAGTTGCAGAAATTCACTCGTGTCAATGTAACACAGAATGAGTTGCAAGGGTTGAGAGATATATGGGCTCGTTGGGATGAAGGAACCAAACAGTTTTTCTATCAAAGCTATGGTGATATATCCTACTTGCCAGATATTAGGGTGGATAAGCATCTGTTCCGAGTTATGGTGCAATTTTGAAATTCTGCTTACAAGTGTTTCACTTTTAGGGAAGTGGATTTAGTGCCTACCGTAGAGGAATATACTACCTTGCTCAGGTGTCCAAAAGTTCAAGTTAGAAAAGCTTATGCCAAGGTTTATAATGGTCAAAATTTTGCGAAGAAATTGATGAATATTTCAGGAATGAGTGAGCCATGGGCCACTACTCGGATTCAACAAAAGGGGGATAGTAAATGTATTCCTTGGGAGAATTTGAGAGATTTGGTTTTAACACATCCGGATGAAAGAAAGAGAGTCGATATCTTCGCCTTAAGCATTTATGGATTGGTAATTTTTCCTAAGGCTTTAAGGCATGTGGATGAGGAAGTCACTGATTTATTCGACTGTCTTGAGAAAGGAATCACACCTGTACATGCAATATTGGTTGAGACGTTCAGATCCTTGAGCATGTGTCGGAAGACAGGCGAGGGGCGGTTTATTGGGTGTGCACAGTTGTTGATGGTGTGGTTTCATGGGCTTTTTTGGAAAGTGAACAAGGTTTCCTACTGGGTGTTTTCTGAAAGTTACTCCCCGTTAAAGGAGGAGGGGACTATGCAAAGGAGAGAAGATATTTCAGAGGAGAAGTGGATAGAAATTCTTCAAAACCTCAAGGAGGGGGATATAGAGTGGAAAGTTTTTTAGATGGTTCTTGATGAGATCCTGTATCGATATGGGAACTTTGATTGGGTACCATTGTTAGGAATTTGGGGAGCCACTGGGTATACTCCTTTGCTGGCATTAAGGCAGTATAAATCGAAGCAGTTTATACCCACTACTTACGGGCTGGCTCAGTGTGAATTTCGATATAAAGGTAACCATTATAAGAAGAAAGTTCGGGAACTATCTGATGCTTGGAAGCAAACTCATTGGATGAAGAGGTTGGTTGTTGGTTTCATGGTGACACCTAAATATAATGGATGGTTTAGAAAAATGGTCAATGACAATATTCCTAGACCAAGTGTAGAAAGCACCCGACCAATGGAGGAACAATTAAAAGTCGCCCCGTCAGAGTTGGAAATTATAAAGCAAGACTTCGAGAAGAAGAGTTCTAAGCTTGGGAAAATGATAGAGCAGTTGGGAGAAGAAAAAATACATCTGAGATTAGACGTAGATGTTCAGAGGTCAGAAGCTGAGAAGTTGAGAAAAGGGAAAAGTAAGGCTGACGAGGATCTAGACAGTTTGAAAACAGATTATAAGAAGTTATGCCTGTCTATGAGGACTGCTGGGTTAGGTAAAACTTCAGAACAATGGCGCCAGGAAATTCGAGAGGAAAAGACCAAAGCCGACCGATGGGAAAGGAAATTTTGAAAGGCTCAGGCACGAAATGAGGATTTAGAGAAGAGTCTATCAGAAAGCAGAAATGAACGAGGTGAATTAAGGGCTAGAGTGGTAGAACTCAAGAAGTCTCTTCATCTGTATCGAAAAGAGTTGAGAGCAAGCTTGAGTAAGTTAGAAGAAATGAAAGGAAAAGTAGAAGAATTAGAAGTGTCATTACAAAGCTGTGAGATGCAGATTGAGTTTTTCGAAGCAAGTGAGGAGTATTGGAAGGAACAGCTTCACCATGCGCAAGACCAAGTCAGAAATAGGGATTACATTATGGGAGAAACCGTAACCCAGATTAGGGAGGTAGCCGCTTACTTGCAAGCTTTAGCGGTATAAGTGGACACACTGAGCTTGAAGTACGAGTTGGAGTCAGATCGGGGGCAAAAGCTATCCTCGTTGCTTAGGAAAATTAAGACTCTGAGATTAGGGCGAAGTCTTATTTGTAACTCAGTTTTATGTAAAGAATTTTATTTTCTAGTAAAGTTTTCTAAATGGAATCGATTCAAAATTGATGCCTCTTTTACATTCATGCATTTGCATTACATTACATCATATGCATTAAAGGTCATAAAAAGATTCTAATTAATTAAAAATTATTTCAGTAACTTGGAAACCAACGAAAATGAACCAAGTACGCACCCCTACGGTACAAGGAAAAAGACCAAGTCAATGGACAAAAGACTTGAAAAATTGGAGCAAATGCAAAAGGACATGTAGGAACAAATGCAGTCACAGATGCAAGAGCAGCTAGCCAAGATTCAGCAAGAGATGAAAGATCAAATGATGGAATCCCAAAAAGAGATAATGAGTCAGTTGTCCCTATTGCTGATGGGAAGAATGGATAAGGGAAAGGGTTCTATGGATAATGTTGGGGAAAATAATGAAGACCCTCAATATCCTCCTAGCTTCACTCCAACACATGTACCAACACAACCTAAGATTAATCTGCAGAGACCATTTGTTACGATCAGGCCTCAACAGATTCAGGCTGGAGCTTCGATACCAATGAATTTCCAAGATGGCTCAGGCTCTAACCTTATTAATAACCAGAAGAGGAAAAGGCAAAGATGGAATCGCAAAAGCAATTAGAGGAACAGTGTAAATGGCTGGAGGAAAAATTCAGAGCAATGGAAAGAACTGATAGTCATCATGAAATTGGCTCTAAGGATCTAAGTTTGGTCCCAGACTTGTCCTTCCCCCCAAGTTCAAAATGCTGAAATTTGAAAAATACAATAGAATGAGCTGCCCAGAAGCTCATATTATCATATTTTGCAGAAGAATGAATGGGTACGTTAACAACGATCAACTACTGATTCATTGCTTCCAAGACAGTTTAGTGGGGGCAGCATCTAAGTGGTACAATCAGCTGAGTCGTACCAAGGTTAGTTTGTAGAAAGATTTGACCTAAGCGTTTATGAAGCAGTACAGCCATGTAACGGATATGACTCCTGACAGGATTACTCTACAGAATATGGAGAAGAAACCAATTGAAAGTTTCAGACAATATGCGCAAAGATGGAGAAAAGTTGCCATACAAGTGTAGCCACCGCTTTTAGAAAAAGAAACTGCGATGCTCTTTATCAATACTTTGAAGGTCCCATTCATTACACACATGCTGAGAAGGGCCACAAAAAGCTTCTCAGATGTGGTAATGACTGGAGAAATGATCGAGAATGCAATAAAAAGTGGAAGGATAGAGGCAGGAGAGAATACCAAAAGGCCAGCCCCGCAGAAAAAAGAAAACAAGGTAAACAATACGAACATAGGGTACTCAAAATTGTTTACTGTTAATTAGCCGAGAGCAGTGACTACTGGACTCAAAGTTCGTTAAGACAAGAGTCTGGCATAAAGCAAAACACTGAGAAGCTTCAATTCACGACTATCCCAATGTCATATAAGGAGTTGTATAAAAATTTATTCGATACACATGTGGTGGCCTCTTTTTACCTAAAGTTATTACAACCCCCATATCCCAAATGGTACGATGCAAACGCTCAATGTGACTACCATGTAGGAATTCTGGGGCATTCAATAGAAAACTGCACTGCCTTTAAGAAAGTAGTTGAAAGACTTATTAAAGTGGGCATTGTGAAGTTTGATAATGCACCCTGTGCAGAAAATCCGTTACCTAATCACGCTGACGGTGGGTTAAATGCGATAAGTGGAAGTATGGGGAGAAAGATCAAGGTAGACATTATAGAAGTAAAAACTCCTTTAAAATGGGTCTAGAAGAAGATGTCAAAAAGGGGATTAATTATTTTGGATCCAGAAAGGAGCGGCAAAGAGATAGAGAGCTAATGCCAATTCTATCATGAAGAGAGGCACAAAATTTAAGAATGTGAAGAGTTTAGAGTCTTGAGTCAGAAACTGATGGACAACAAGGAGATAGAATTTTATGAAGAGGCTAAAGAGGAGGGGTGTATATGCACGTCAGAATCAACGTCGAAGGGCCCGAAGGTCAATTATCCTATGGTCATCATTTCACGTCCGAAAAATGAGGTGGGAATTCAAATGGAATTGAAGGTTATAATTCAGAAATCAGTAGTTTTCTCTTACAAGGACAATAAAAGAGTCCCATGGAGTTATGATTGTAATGTGACAATCCTGGGGAAGGAGAGTTCAGCTAAAGAGGATCAAGATATGGGTTTTCACACGTGTAGTGGAAGACGCTATGATTTGGTGAATGCCCGAATAGAACCTGTAAAAGGAAAAACTCCGGTAGCAAAAAAAAAAAGGAAAAGCTGTTGAGTTTAAGTTGCCTATTAATGAACCAGTAAAAGATGAGGAATCTAAAGAATTCCTGAAATTTTTGAAATATAGTGAATATAGAGTGGTGGAACAGTTGCATAAACAACCAGCTCGTATATCTATACTAGCTTTGCTCTTAAGTTCAAAGGTCCACCGAAATACATTGATGAAAGTGCTAAATGAGACATACGTGACTAATGATATCTCTGTCAATAAGTTGGATCAGCTAGTTAATAACATAAGTGTTGATAATTTCATCTTCTTCAACGATGACGAAATACCACCAGGAGGGAGGGGGTCTACTAAAGCTCTGCACATCACTACCAGATGCAAAGGATACACACTGCCGAGAGTCTTGATAGACAATGGGTCGGCATTGAATGTATTGACCTTTTCTACATTAAATAGATTACCAGTGCATAGCTCGCACATGAAGGGGTGTCAGAATATAGTACGTGCATTCGATGGCACAGAAAAAAGAGCCATGGGGAGAATAGAAATACCTTTGTTGATTGACCCAACTACATATAAGGTGGACTTTTTGGTTATGGATATCAAGCCCTCATACAACTGCCTCTTAGGAAGACCTTGGATACATTCAGCAGGGACCGTGCCTTCATCGTTGCATCAGAAGTTGAAGTTAGCATTAGAGGGTCAGTTGATAACGATAAATGCTGAAGAGGATATCATTGCAACTGTAAGCAGTGATGCACCATATTTGGATACAGATGACGAAGCAATCGAATGTTTATTTCAATTTTTGGAATTTGTTAATGCGATATTCATTACTGAGGGGAGTAAGATTCTGATACCGAAATTATCCAAAACTACAAGGATGAGTCTACAGTTGATGGTTGGAAGATGAGCTTTACCAGGAAGGGGACTTGGGAGGAGTCTTCAGGGAAGAGTTGAGGTGCCTATGCTGAAGGACAAATATGACCACTTTGGTTTGGGGTTCAGGCTAGATGCCAGACAAAGAAAGAAGGAATTAGAGAAAAGGTAGGAAAGAAGGACACGTGTGAGTGGTGATGAAATCAAGTGGGAACCCATGATAATCCCTCACATATCGAAGACTTTTGTATCGGAAGGGATTATTCATCCCAAACGGAGGATGTCGGAGAAAAAATACATCGAAGAAATGTTGAAGGATATGCACATCAATGCCATATTCGAAGAAGCAACTGAAGAGGGGACCTTGTCAAATATTCGTCCTTATGAACCTAGGAGTGTTCTAGGCAACTGGACTGCCTAAGACATTCCTGTAGTATTTAGAGCTTACTCAGAGTAATGTTCGAAACAATCTTGTTGCTTTAAGTCTAGAGGCAATAAGAATTTCTTTGTGAAATAGGCTCATGTTCAAACATCGTTATTTCAATGAAGTACATTTTCGCTACCATTTTGAGCAAATATTATTTCATTCTTTCCACAAGTAATTGTTTTATTCTTTTCGTCGGAGTAATTATTCTTGGTCCTTTTAGACTTTCTTCAGTCATTCCTTTATAATCATACTATGCAAATAATAATTCTTAAATTCATTCATTCTTTATATATTTTTGTACCTATAATAGGTCCCTGCATATCAATGTCATGAGTGACGCTACTACTGACTCAGAATCACTTTTTGAGCAAGACATGCGTTTAGAGGGATCTCAAGACTTTGAAGATAACGGAGATTGTGACTTATCTCTAGACTTGTTAAGGATGGTAGAACAAGAGGAAAAATAAATTCTATCGCATAAAGAGACAGTGGAGGTGGTGACCTTGGAAGAAGGAAAAGCTGTAAAAATCAAAACGTGCATTAACAAAGAAACAAAGCGGGACCTTGTTGGGCTGCTTCAAGAATTTAAAGATGTCTTCGCATGGTCCTACCAGGATATGCCCGGGTTAAGCACCGATATTGCGGTGCATCGCCTTCCATAAAAGAAGATTGCAAACCAATTCAGCAAAAACTTCGAAAGATGAGGCCAGACGTTGTGCTAAAAATAAAGGAGGAAGTCAAAAAACAATTTGATGCTGGATTCCTGCGGGTGGTCAAATATTCGGAATGGATAGCTAACATTGTACCTGTTCTTAAAAAAGATGGGAAAGTACGAATGTGTGTTGATTATAGAGACTTAAATAAGGCTAGCCCAAAAGACAACTTCCTCTTGCCTCACATTGATACTCTAGTGGATAACAAGGCAGGCTACTCATTGTTCTCCTTCATGGATGGCTTCTCGGGATATAATCTGATAAATATGCATCCTGAGGATATGAGAAAGACTACCTTCATAACCTTGTGGGGCACGTTTTGTTATAAGGTGATGCCGTTTGGGCTGAAGAATGCTGGAGCGACATATCAAAGAGCCATGGTAACCTTATTTCATGATATGATACATAAAGAGATTGAAGTTTATGTAGACAATATGATTGCCAAATCTCGAACTAAAGTGGAGCACATCAAAGTGTTGAGAAAGCTATTCTTGAGATTGAGAAAATTTCAGCTAAAGCTTAATCCAGCGAAATGTACTTTTGGAGTTAGATCAGGAAAGCTACTAGGCTTTGTAATCAGTGAAAGGGGAATTGAGATTGACTCAGACATAGTTCGAGCTATACAAGAGTTGTCCCCACCACGTACTCAAAAAGAAGTTCGAGGCTTCTTAGGAAGACTAAATTACATTGTTCGGTTTATTTCACAATTAACTGAAAAATGCGACCCCATATTCCGTCTTCTTAAAAAGTACAACCCAGGAGAATGGGATAATGAATACTAGAGAGCTTTTGATAAGGTTAAAAAGTACTTGTCAAATCCTCCAGTGCTGTCACCTCCAAGCTTAGATAGGCCTCTAATACTGTATTTAGCAGTGTTTGATAACTCTATGGGATGTATGCTTGGTCAGCACGATGAATCAGGAAGAAAAGAAAGGGCGATATATTGCCTCAGTAAGAAATTCACGGAATGTGAGTTGAGATATCCGCCAATCAAAAAATTGTGTTGTGCCTTGATCTGGACAGCTCGGAGGTTGAAGCAATACATATTGTACCATACGACCTGGTTAATCTCAAAGTTGGACCCCCTAAAATATATGATGGAGTCAAATGCCTTGAACAGAAGGATGACTAGGTGGCAAATTCTGCTTTTTGAATTTGACATAGTCTACGTGAGTTAAAAGGCCGTGAAAGGGAGCGCAATAGCAGAGTTTCTGGCTAGTAGAGCTCTAGAAGATTATGAGCCCTTGAATTTTGATTTCCCCAATGAAGAATTAATATATGTGGCGGCTACTAAAGAGGACGTTACAAAAGGTCACCAATGGAAATTAAACTTTGATGATGCATCAAATGCTGTGGGTAATAGAATCGGGGAAGTTTTGGTATCCCCAAATGGAGCTCATTATCCATTCACTTATAAATTGGATTTTGATTGCACAAATAATATGGCAGAATATGAAGCATGCATCATGGGACTCCGCACATCCATAGAACGTAAGATCAAGGTGTTGGAAGTATATGGAGATTCCGCGCTAGTGATCTACCAGCTCAGAGGTGAATAGGAGACAAGAGACTCCAAATTGATTAATTATCGAGGCATAGTGCTGGGGTTAATTGAGGAATTTGATGATATTACTTTCAATTATCTCTCGCGAGATGAGAACCAGATGACGAATACTTTGGCTACTTTGGCTTCAATGATCAATATGAGCAAACAAGAAGATGTAAAACCCATTCAGATGAGTATTTGTGAAGCCCCATCTTATTGTTACAACATGGAAGAAGAGGAGAGAGATGACCACCCTTGGTATCAGGATATATTGTAATATGTGAGAAATCGTGAATATCCAGATCAAGCAACAGAGAATGACAAAAGGACGTTGAGAAGGCTAGCTTGTGATTATGTCTTAGATAGTGAAATCCTGTACAAAAGAAGAAAGGATCAAGTACTTTTGAGATGTGTGGATGCTGTGGAGGCCAAGAAAATCTTGGAAGAAGTTCACGAAGGCGTTTGTGGAACACACACTAATGGGTTCACAATGGCCAGACAAATTATGAGGTTTGGATATTATTAGTCAACCATAGAAGGAGACTGCATTAATTATGCCAAGAAATGTCACAAATGTCAAATCTATGGTGATTAAGTTCATGTACCTCCTTTGCCTTTGCATGTTATGACTTTTCCATGGCCGTTTTCCATGTGGGGCATGGATGTCATAGGGCCAATCTCACCGAAGGCTTCAAATGGGCATCAATTCATCTTTGTGGTCATTGACTATTTCACCAAATGGGTAGAGGCGGCCTCATATGCCAATGTCACAAAATCAGCTGTGAACAAATTCCTGAAAAAGGAGATCATATGTCGATATGGGATGCCTGAAAAGATTATTTCTGACAATGCATTGAATTTGAACAATAGCACAATAGCAGAGGTCTGCAGTCAGTTTAAGATCAGACACCGTAATTCATCACCATATCGCCCAAAAATGAATGGGGCAGTGGAAGCAGCCAATAAAAATATCAAGAGGATTGTGGGAAAAATGACCGAAACTTACAGAGATTGGCATGAGAAGTTTCCATTCGCTCTTTATGCCTACCAAACATCTGTCAGAACTTCTACTGGGGCAACGCCTTTCTCATTGGTCTATAGAATGGAAGTAGTTCTACCCATTGAGGTAGAGATACCTTCTCTCAGAGTTTTGTCAGAGTTGAAGTTAGATGAAGCAGAATGGATACAGTCTCGATATAACCAGTTGAATTTGATTGAAGAGAAGAGGTTAAGAGCTATTCAGCATGGTCAGATGTATCAAAAAAGAATGATGCGAGCTTATGACAAAAAGGTTCCCCCAAGAGAGTTTTATGAGGGAGATCTAGTTCTGAAAAAGATCCTTCCTATACAAAAGGATTTTAGAGGAAAATGGATGCCCATTTGGGAGGGGCCTTATGTGGTGAAGAAAGCTTTCTCCAGAGGAGCATTAATTTTGGCTGAAATGGATGGGAAAAACCTGCCCAATCCTGCGAATTTGGATTCTGTCAAGAAGTACTACACTTAAAGAGGGAAAGAGGCCAAAGTGAAAACCCACAAAGAGCGCTTTAAGACATTCCTTAAAAAAAAGGAGAGGCCAAAGTAAAAACCCGCAAAGGGCACCTTGAGAATAAAGGGGATTTGAGTTGAAAACCCGTAAAGGGCGGCTCAGATGTTGATCAAAGATGGGGAAGGCGATGATCTTTCTATACCTAAATTGACAAGGGAAAGGGTATGTCGCATCTTGGGGCATTGACAAAGTACTTCTGATCTCCTAAACACATGTCGAGTCTAAATTGGTCTTCACGAAGTTCGTACAGAGAAACTCAGGCTACGATATCAAGGGCACCTAGTCTTCATCTTATTCATAATAAATCAGCTATCTTTGAAATATTTTTCTTTTCAAGATATGCATCCCTAATAAACTTTCATTTTTATCTTCGATAATTTATTTATTTCAAGTTATGCCCTAATTAAATTCCATTCTTATCCATTACTATGATTTATTGCAAGCATGTTGCATTGAAATAATGATTAATGGACTAATAATACTTTCACAAATGGAGTTTCGCATATTACTTTGGAATGCTTCTAAAAAATATAAGAGTCTGAAACAAAACTATTATTTAGATCTTACCAAGCTTAAGGAAATATCTGAGTGGGAATGGTTTAAGCTGAGACCATCTCTTTGGATTTTTTATCCAAAACGGTGATTGAAAAGAAGACGAGATATTGCGCCAATGATACAATTTCGATGGAAAATGATCAATATAAAAGGGGGTCACTCTCGAGAAAAGAAAAATGATATTTTACATTCATGAAAATATCAGGCATACACGTTGGGCCATGACACCTGGGGAATGGTGTAACAGACCAAATTGATGGGGGAAAATTCGAATCCTACACCTTTGAGTTACAGTGGGGTGGATAGGAGAAACTGCAGGTTCTATATCACTAAAGATGCAGTAAAGAAAACCAGTTGAACAAATAGGGATTTTCTGCCAAAGATACCAGCCGAACAAAGGAGACATGATAACATATCAGTGACAGAACCTTGATGAACAACGAGTAATAACAACCCAAATATTAAAAAGGGATTATTCTCACGACATTCTGCATTCATGCAAATATTATATACACCTAGTTAGGAGCATTCGATTCATCTGATCAAAGCATCCTAATCATTTGGCATAAAAATAGTCCCATAAAATCAATTCTACAGGTCATGTTCCTCAGAGAGCGGCGTAACAGACCGATGAAACCACAAATCCTATACCGTTGAAATTACAGTACGTCAGATTAAGTCATCATAAAATCCTTATCTCTCTGAAGTTGCAGTAGAACAGGATAAAAATACACAAACCTTATCTCTCTAAAGTTGCAGTAGAGCGGGTTAAAGTAACAAGTCTTATCTCCCTGAAGTTGCAGTGGAGCAGACTAAAGATAGCAGATCTTATCTCCCTGAAGTTACAGTGGAGCAGTTGCAGTGGAGCAGATCGAAGCCACAAACCTTATCTCTTTGAAGTTGCAGTAAAGCGGGTTGAAATAACAAGTCTTATCTCCCTAAAGTTGCAGTGGAGCAGACTGAAGATAGCAGATCTCATCTCCTTGAAGTTGCAGTGGAGCAGATCGAAACCACAATCCTTATTTCTCTGAAGTTGCAGTTGAGCAGAATAAAAATACGCAAACCTTATCTCGCTGAAGTTGCAGTGGAGCAGTTGCAGTAGAGCAGATTAAGAGCTACAAGGCTGGTCTCTCTAGAGTTACAGTGGAGTAGATTGGGGCAACAATTCCTCTACCCTTGAAGTTGCAGAAGATTGGAACAAGGCTACCTCGAAGAAGAAGAACACCAAAAAAGTCATGATTCGACGAGACCAGGTAAAATTAGCCCTCTTTGAAGTCTTTGCTCTATTCTCGTTACACAACAATGAGCAAAGAGGGGCAGCTGTAAATAGGCCAATTTGCTCGGGTCTATATCAACACCAAAATACAAAACAATAATGAACCAAACAAAATTATAATAGTTTAGTTTACAGGCCCAATTTCAACACAAAAACAATATTAACCCTAGGCCAATACAATGGCCCACAACTAAAACATTTGTAGTCAGCAACCTAAGGTTCCTCTCGCGCTGTAGCTGGCCTCCCCATGTACGGCCTCCATCGTGCCTCTCAGACGCCAACAAGATAGTCCTCGTACACGCATAGCACACACCGTACACTGCAAAAGGGACAAACACAACAACAAAACGAAGAAAAATGGACAAAAAGATAGTATTTTTTTTTTAGTTTTCATCATTCGGCTATAAAGCCAAGAACTTTGTCATTATAATTTTTTTTACGGAGATATACAAAGCAATCGAATAGAAAGAAATTTTGAAAAAGGTGATTTTTTTAATCAAGCTTTTCCTCCGATTTAGTTCTCATCTTTTTTTTTCTTGCTCTTTATTCGGTGTGTAAAAGATATAACAAAAAAAAGACCTACCTTCGTTTTGGTTCCCTCGAATCCCCGCTTACTTCGTCGTAATCGGAGTTTGGGTGAGGACTCTGAGGCTTTTGAGCAAAACCTTGGACTCGTGGTTGGACGGGGTCGGATTAGGCCTTTCGCGTGAAAATCGTAGACCAAATATGGAGGTCAGACGGCGATCGAAAGGTGCCTCTTGGTTCGGCCCAATGAGGGGGGAAGGGAATGCCTTTGGGTTTTGCTGAATTCCTCTTCAAATGGCCAAGGGTTAGATTAGGGTTTCTTTAATTTTGTTTTTATGAAACGTATGAAACGATGTCGTTTTAAGCCAATCTCAATGGCTACAAAATGACACCGTTTCAAGAACCATAACCTGATGACACGACCCGTGCCCGGATAGGATCCGCGCTTTGGTTTTAGAGGGTTAATTGCGCGCTTGGTCCTCCCCATTTGCACTGCTATCCGATTGTGCATTATTTGTTTCATTTTGTTTCTAAAATTTAGCTCTGTAATCTCTACATGAACTCAATTTGGTCCGCGCTTCAATGCTACGTTTTGGGGTCTGGAATATTTCAGTTGGTCCTCAGCATTCGCATACGTTGTCTTGTTGGTCCTTTTTTTCATTTCAACAGTTCATTTTGTTTATAATTTGTCTCTTTCATTTTAATTTTATTTTAATCGAGTTTTTTATTTTTTTATTTGATAATTCATTATTATTTTTAAAGATACACTCATCATCCATTTTTTATTCTAGTTTACTTATTTTTACATTTTGAGCTACCTTAATAATTTTATTTTGCTTTTAAAATCACTATTGTAATGTTTTTATATCATATTATTATAACATTTTGTATAATACTTCATTTGAATATTCTTATATATTATTATGCATATGTAGTTTATGATAAACTTAGTTTTTATTCTACATACATATATTATTAATTCTATGTTACTTTATATGCATAATCTCTTTTAAATCTACTTATATATATATTTTTAAACCTTATGTATATATAATATATTTTATTATACATTTTGTCATTTTAAAACCTTTCATATTGTATATGTCATTTAAATTATTTTTCTTTTTATTATCGTATATGGTCATCTTTAAATAGATATTCATTTAAAAAATATTTTGTACATTATTTGACTCAAATTTCCTCTTTTATAATATCTATTTTAATAATAAGTTATGTATATACTTAGTTTTTTAATATATAAATTATTTCAAATTTTGCATGTGCTATTCACTTATAATTTTTATATATAGTTTTTATATCGTTTCGTATCGTTCTAGTTCCTAGTGTCTATACTGTTCTGTATATCATGGATTTCATATTGTTTTATGTGTTATTATTTCATGTTGTTAATTAGTTTTTGGTGTTACTTTCTCAATTTTATTATTTTATGTTCGAAAGCTTACTATAGTTTGTTTTGATATGTTTCTTTGATATGTTTTTGCTGTATTTATTAATTCGTTTTTATGTTTATGCTATTATCCTTCGTGAAGTATAGTACATTATTCATGTATGTTGTCACATGCTTATAATTTCACCTCTCATTCATGATCATATTACAATTGAAATTTTCAATTTATTAATCCTAAACTAATTATTCTATTTTATCTCAAGTTAAATTAATGCGTTTTGAGCTAGTTCTACAATTGTTTATTTGAAAATTCACTAAAACAAAGGTAATAATTGATGTTCGGGAACTTGAGGAATCATGCCCTACCGTGCTGGGTTTCAATTTTCCGTTTGTCCAAATAATCAAATATTCCTTTGAAATTTCATCCGTACGTTCTAAATTCTAAAACAAGGCAATGTTTAATGTTTGGAAATTCGAGAAAGCGTGCCCTACCGTGCTGGGTTTCGTTTTTTTTGTTGGACCAAATAAGCGAACATCCTTTTGTAATTTTCAAGTGTATGGGCTTTTAGAAATTGAAATCGATCGTAGTTTCGAGGGTTTAAAGGATCGTGTCCTAACGTGTTGGATGTGATACTGTATTCCTTTGAAACGAGCGAATCTTGACGTCCAATTTGAGTCATTCAAGTGTTTTAAAAGAAATCGTATTTCAAAATATTTTTTTTTAGACATAAGGACATTATTTAATCAATTCGGTACCAATTTTGGGGCGTAGCGAGGGTGCTAATCCTTCCTCGTACATAACCGACTCCCGAACCCGTTTTCTCGAATTTCGTAGGCCAAAATTGATTTAAATGGAATAAAATATTTTATTAAGGTGATCCAATCACACCAAAACAAAAGATTGGTGGCGACTCCACGTTTCGTTTTCAAAGTCGATCTCCGTTTTTTTCAAAATAAAAAATGGTTTCGACAAGAACTATAGCTAATGTGGTGAGAAGAATGTACCTAATAATCTTTTTAAAAATAATATAACCACGTAATAAGAATGTGATACATAATATGTTCTTATTGGACTCAATGTAAAATTATATACCAGTTTTTTACTAAGGAAGAAAACTTTAAAGACCAATCTGAAATATGGGGTAAAGTTCAAGGACTAATAAAACCCTTTTGTTGTGTGTGTTTTGATGATCGTAAATATTGCAATAAATTATTGTGAAGAAGGATGAGAGAGGCTAATATGAAGCTGAAAAGAAGTTATAAAAATTCCATTGAAATTGAGTCACACTTTTTGGGTGTGTAAATGGAGCTTGGAAATTGCCCCAACTGTTGCACTTGGCCCCTGGATTGAGATATAAACCGTCAACAAATGCGCCCATTCTTGAGAACTAGCGAACCCTATTTCTTAAACTAGTTATAAAATCCATGTCCATTCTGTGAGCACAGTAAATTCCCAGCGCCAAGTATATAAAAAACATAACTCACGAGTAACACCATCATATCATCATTTTGGTAATCAGTATTCGGAAATTCTTAATTTTATTTCATGTGACCATAAAATAATACCTTTTTAATTTACTTTCCTTCCCCAGTCATCATTTAGGAAGTAGGAAGGAAACTTCCCCATATCAGGGGATGCGTCCAATTCTTCTTCTTATTTAAATGTTTCCCTCAAGTAGCCAGCCACAAGTTTTATTCATCACTAATGAAATCCAATAATACGCTCCATCCCTTTACGATTTGTACGAAAATGCATGGAAGTTACTCATATGGCTTGTATCTGTAAGTAAAAAAGAACAGTTGAACTGCCCTAAGTTAGAAAAAGAATGAAGGGCCAAATTAATTATCACAGCTGTCTTGTTTTTTTCCATCTAAACCCAGCCAACAAAGATTTGAATGATTGGCGGATGTGGTGTTTCTTCCACTGTTAGGGACGTTATCAGCATATTTTTCGTGTATTTTGCCGAGTTGCTAAAAATATTCTATTTGTTGACGAATGATAAATTTACTATCGTTGCCCTTAAAATAGATTTAGTTTCATTTTATGTCATTAAATTATGACATTTTTAAAAATAAATTCAACTACTATGAACAACCTATATCTCTTTTTAACGGAACTATCTAACGTTAGCTCGGCATTGCCATTTGTATAGTATAATTTAAATGGAATTTAATTAAACCTATTTAAAGTTTGTAGCCTAAATTACAAAGGTTTAATTGCAGTTGTGGAGTCCAAACTATAAAATTATAGTTATATTTTAAGCCTAAATATGCATCTATTCTGTCAATTTCAGTGATTTATCCGACTCGGACATGATCCTAGTAAGTATGAGATAGCAAAAATGAGTTGAAGTTAAGAGTGATATTGGTCGATGAATGCCATGTCTAGAAGTAGAACAGATGTACCCAAGATATATAATAGAGCTAATTGTACAAAGGATGAAGCGACCGCTAGTGAAAGAAGAGTAACTTAAAAGCTCACAACACTGCAAGTAGTGTCGTTTAGCACTGTAATTATAAAATAATGTGTATTTTGTCGACATGAATGAATGGGGAAAGCAGCCAATAGGAGTAGCAGTAGGATAGGGACTGAGTCTTTCCAAACCCGGCATTTACTTCCCCCATAGAAAACTCCTTCCTCAATGGGAGGTTGGTTAGTTAGTTTCTTACCCATTTCCCCACTCTTCCATTCCCACAAAAAAGTCCAAAATTGAAGGAAAGTATTTTTTGGTTTTAAAGATTTTTTATATTTAATAGTCACATTAAATCTCAATTAAATTCAATGTTAAGTTGAGTCAAAAAAAAAAACACAAACTCTTTCAATATTATCTTTTCCCAAATTGATAAATTAAAGAAAAAGTTAATCCCCAAACAAAGTTTAAGTTGTTAATATTTATTTGACTTGTGTTTTACAATCTTTATATATGGTGGAAATAACCCAAAAGTGCAATATGCGGCTTCAGCAGTAGCAGGCATGCCAAAGCTACCAACGCTGACAGTGCAGTGTTAGTAGAGCCGGAAACCTTGCCTTGTGGGTTTCATATTCTGCTTTATTGATCCATCAAACCCAGCACAGCAGTTCTATTTGGCTTCGTACAACTAATTGCAAATTGCATTATGTAGCCACCGGCCTATCCTGGTAATCTCATTTTTATTTCTTAAAATACCTTTTTCTTTTTACATTGGTAAGAAAAGGCAAGGTCAGGAAGTGTCGATTAAGAAACGGGCAAAGTCTTCGCATGTTTCATGTCCCTCTTTCTCCCTTCCTGCATACGCTTTTATTGAATCTTTATTTATTGGCCGATTAAATCAAACAGAATGCGAAAATACTTGTGTTGAAATTTTCAATTGACACTCTCTGCTCGCTACCTTCATAAAAAAAGAATTATTTTTTCATATTTTTTTCTTGTTAAGAGAGTAAATTACAATTTTAATCAAAACGAGAAGTCCCATTTTTTAATTTATTATTTTTTGAAAATTTTGTTGTATCTTTATATATATATATATATATATATATATATATCCTGGAGTGGCTTCTCACCTAATTTATTTCTTCTTCCCACTCCCTTTCTATGCTTCTTTAAAATCCACAGCCTTACAAACATAAACATAAATATCTACTTCTGATCTGTTTATTGAACTCTGCTTCTGTGTGTTTTTGGCAATGGACAAAGTCAAGTGTAAGCAGCTCTGCTTGAAAAGCTTTGCAAATGGAGAAACTCAATTGAGGTCTAACATGTTGAATCTTCCAATTCCTCCCAACGTTGAACAAGAATCTGCTTCACCTTCATATTCATCGTCTTCCTCGGAAGAAAAAGGGCAGTTTTATGGTCTTAGAGAGAACCCAAAGAGAAGCATTCGCTTTGTAGATCCTGAATTCGTTGATGCAGACTCAGTTGTTGTTCAAAGCAAAGAAAGTGAGACCGAGTCGTCCAAGTACCCAACCCAGAAACGATCAAAACGGACTTGTGCTGAACCTGAACCGGCGACTTCCCTCTCTGACACTACAACTGAAGAAGATGTCGCTTTCTGTCTTATGATGCTTTCAAGGGACCAACGGAAAAGCAAAGTAGCTCAACATGATGATATTGATGATGAAGAAGAAGAAACAGATGAATCTGCAGAATTTAATAGAACAACTCGAGGGAAATACAGATGTGAAACGTGCAACAAAGTTTTCAACTCGTACCAAGCACTGGGTGGACACAGAGCGAGTCACAAAAAGATCAAAGCTTACGAAACAGAGTTAGCACCAGAAAATGTGGGTACTACTTGTTCAATGACAGAAAAGAAAACACATGAATGTCCTGTTTGTTTTAAAGTGTTCTCGTCTGGACAAGCTCTTGGCGGGCATAAAAGGTCTCATGTAGCAGCAGCAACAACACAAACCTATGTTAAAAGTTCCAACAAGTTGGTAGTTAATTTTATAGATCTTAATCTTCCTGCTCCAGTGGATGATGATGATGATGATGATGGGTTCCTAATGCTTAAATAGTCAACAACGTATAAAGTGACGGACAAATTTTCTTTTCGTGGTTTACAACAATGTTTGATCCTAAGGTAAATTATTTTGTTTGATTTTACCTGTTTCTGGGATCTTAGATTTTTTTACAGTAAAATTTAGGATGTAAGGGGTTGTGTTGTATGTTTTTCATCGATTGTTCTACTCTGTTCTAACTTCTAACTGTACTAGTTTTTTTTTTTTTTTTTGGTCTATGCGGAAAAACCAGTGATAAGAAAAATTAAAATTGAAGAAGCAAAAAGCCCCTGTTTTTACTTAGAAAAGAACGTGTCCGGTTTAACTTGGCTAAAGCAAGTATCCTAAATTTTCAGTCATCTTCAATAAATATGTAATAAATGTAAATAACTTTATACTTTTCTAATTTAACAATGTCTATTATTTGGGTTAATGTAGGATAGGTTGTTTAATTTGGTATTTTTTTAGTTGTTATATTTTGTATTTTAAAATTTTAATTTTTGATTTAAATGTAGTCATTGGATTCATTAAATTAAATTATATATATTTTTAAAATTTTATCGACAAATACATTGATATTTGTGTAATATTATGTCAGTTTCTTATACTTCATTTAATCTTCACAAAAATGTCACACCATTTTAGTTAATTGATTTAATACCTATTGTTTAAGTAAAGATTAAAATTTTAAATTTTAAAAATATAGAGATTAAAAAGATCAAATTAAAGACAAAAATTAAATTTACAATTTATCTATAGCACAAGACAAATAGCAACATTTGACTTAAAGGATTTAATTGTTACCATTTGAATCATGACAAAAATTTTAAATTTGAAAATCAACTAATTCAAATTACCAAATTAAAATAAGGGTCTAAATTCACAACTTACATAAATGGAGTAATAGTAGAATTTAACTTATTTTTATTAAGTTTAGAGATACTTTTGTCAAGTGTAATATTTAAAAACTTTCACTGAAATGAAATCTTAGTTATCATCACATGGTAAATTCGATCTCAAGATACCTTTACTCATACCCTTTCCTTTATATATATATATATAAAAAGGTGTTTAGGTAATTTTTTCTAAAAGAAGAAAGTTTAATAGTTGCTTATTCTATGTAGGCCAGGCAAGGGGCTGCCCATGCCTCCAAACTCTAAGTAAAATCTAAGCCACGACAATTAGGACTGTTTTTTTGACCATTATTAAGTGATAACATAAACAAATGAAGGTAACTCTTTTGAAATTACTCCACTATTATTGAGATTTTAGAGAGTTAGGACAATCATGACAATGTGGTGTCTTTGAAGCAAAGAGGGTTTTAATTTTGGAACTTCCACTTAAAGGCTGCCTTACTATATAGGACGTTTTTCTTTCTTGGGGGCGATTGGTCCCTTATTTTTCCTAAGGTTTTAACAACTATCCATGCTAAAGACATTAATGATGCTAATGAAAGGTAGAGAGAAAAAGAGCTAAGTGATAAGTGTTAAAAGTAACATATGTTAATCTCGTTCTTAATGCGTTTTTGGATGATTAATCAATGCAAAATGGTAAATTTTATGCTCTTAATCCTTTAAATTCATGTTTCTATACTTAAGAGAGCATTTGGGAGCAAAATGAGCTAAAATCGGACAATTGGAGCAGATTTCAGGAGCCACACGGGCTGGGCCTTCTCACAAGGGTTGCCACACGGCTATGTGCCAGATCATGTGGATTTCGTGATTCGCACTCCAAATAAGCGGAAAAAAAATGTAATTTTTAGGTTTTTTTTGGCATTTTAATACTTATATATACCAAATATAAGAAGAGAAGAGAGAGCCGTTAAAGGAGATTGAAGAAAACAACTCGGAAAACACCATTGAAGTCGACTCTAAAGTAAATTTCCATCAAGATTGAATCTCTCATTTTAATTTCTTTGAAGTTTATTATGAGTTTCTTTATTTCTTGTGGTTATACCAACTTTGAGATATTTTTATTCGCGATTATGAACTAATTTTATAAATACCTAGGGGAAATTTACCCTATGATGAATTCTGTCTTTTGATTTCTGTTTTACGCAATAAATACTTGAATCTTGTTCTTAGTTATGTGTGCTTAATTCTTGATTTAATATTTTCAGATTATTAATTCATGTTTGATGTGCTTAATTTAAAGGAGGAATAGACCCTGTTTAAGAGTAGATCTAATATAATTGAGTGGAGTTGCATGCAGTCCTAGAAATAGGACAACATAAATCTACTGGATTAGAGTCAAATCTAATAATGGAATTCATAGAACGAGTTAATGCGATAATGAAGGTTTTAATTAGAAATAAATTTCAATTAATCAACCTAGAGTCAGTTGCTTTTAGTCTTAAAGAGAGATATTAGCATAATTTAGGGATTTCTACGAATTAAGATATTAAGTAAATAAATTGTTTAATTCAGATTGATAATGAAAGATGCAGTCTAGGTGAGTTCTTTCCTGGGTATTGTTTTGTTTCTTGGTTATTATTCGATTATTTTCCTGATATGTTCTTTGTCGAGTTCTTAGTTAATTAATTTAGTTAATTTTAGTTTAATTCAATCACTTCAATTTGTCGGTTAAATAATAGAAAGATGGTAATTGCTAGTACTTTTAGTCCTCGTGGGAACGATATCTTTGCTCACCGTAGCTATACTATTTATCGATTGGTGCACTTATATTTGTCGTATTTTTAGTTGGTTTCGTGGGCATCACTAACATGGTCAACGACAAGCTAAAGGGAAATTAGGTTTGTGAGATTCATTGCCATTTTGTAGTCTAATTAATTAACACCCCAATTGGTGGGGGTTGAAAGTTTGAATTAAAAGAGGACTTAGATGTGTTAGATAATAATGGTAAAGCATATTATATTCCTAAAAGAAAATTCTGATTCAAAATTTGAAGATAATATTGTTAAAAAATATAATCATGAACTTCAAAAGAATTAATTTTTATAAACTATAAAACAGACTGTAACACCCCTTACTCGTGTCCGATGCCGAGACAGGATACGAGGCATTACTGGACTTAATCACAAGTAACATACAAAACTAGGCCGTAAAATTTCGTTCAAATTAAATCCATTCATACATATGTAAATTGTCCCTTATATGGGCCTACGAGGCCCAAAACATACATTGGAAGTGGTTTGGGACTAAACCGAGAACTTTAGAAAACTTTGGAAAAACTTAAAAAATTTTCATGAAACAGGGTCACACGCCCGTGTGGGTAGGCCGAGTAGTCGCACACGCCCGTGTGGCTTGGGACACGCCTGTGTCCTTAGCCCGTCTAGCTCTCTGTTTATGACGTCATCAACACAATTAGGGTCACACGGCCAAGTCACACGGTCGTGTGCTTAGGCCGTGTAGTGAATTAAATTCAAACAATTAAATGTAGACTTCACACGGCTTAGGTACACGCCCATATCCTGTGGCTGTGTCCTTTACACGACTGAGACACACGGCCGTGTCTCTGTCCTTGTGTTTACTACAGAGCATTCTGTTTTACCTAATTAGAGTGTAGGGGACACACGGCCGGATCACACGCTTATGGGGTAGACCGTGCGTCACACAAGGCCTAGACACACGCCCGTGTGTCTATCCGTGTGGACAACTTTGAGGCTATTTTCCAAGCCAATTGCCACCCTTATTTGCACAAACACATACATCACTTCAAAGGCAATTAAACATGGCATAATTGGGCACTTAAACATGCATAAACAAGACATGATTATGATTATTTCATCTTTACTAATACATGCATAAGACTTCATACTTGGTTAAGCCAATTTTATGAATTTGCATGCACTAAGAGTTGTAGATTACTTTCATTTAACATACTCATGCCTAAGTTGTAATCATGCCATTCACTCACAATTCCATCAACAAACAATAATAGCCACAACACATCTCATCACATGCTCACAACAACCAACCACATTACAATTGCATAGGCACATGCATGCATATATGAATAAGTTTACAACCCAATAATCAATATGAGCCACATCTCATGGCCTTATACAAAATGAATCAATATCATCATAAGCCAACATATTTGGCTAAAAAAACATGACATATAAAAAAAAAAACCAAGTCCCTATACATGCCATACTCAAAATACTTATATTCACTATACCCATAAGATTAGTTTGATAGTGTGAATCGAGTTCCGACGTCCTTCGATCCCCGAGCTAGCTTGGCATATAAGGAAATGGAAAGAAAGAGGAGTAAGCATAAAGCTTAGTAAGTTTGCATGTAAATAATTAGCAACATTAATCATACATTATTATGCACATAACATAATCATATTTATCATAATGTCATCAAGTATCATAGTTACATTCTAAGTCATGTCATTCACATAACATACAATAAGAATCATGATCATAATTCATTCATTCACATCTTACCGAGGTCTCTTCAATTCATAATGTTAGTATTTATGGGCTTTGTGTACGTACTAGTACCCTTTCAACATGATCATACCTTATCATCTCTTTGACATAATCTTTGGATTACCCATTGAACCACTTGGAATTACTAAAGGATACTCGAAAATTCTCATAAACATAGTAAGATGCTAATACCATATCCCAGATATGGTCTTACATGGGATCACATATTGAAGCCGATAGCCCAGCTATGGTCCTACACGATGTCTCATATTGATGCCAATGCCATATCCCAGATATGGTCTTACATGGGATCACATATCGATGCCAATGCCATGTCCCAGGCATGGTCTTTTATCAGATCTCATATCGATGCCAAAGCCATGTCCCAGACATGGTCTTACATGGGATCACACATAACCTTAATGTCATGACATTTGTACCTTAACTATTCCTAAGGTTCAATCGGGATTTTGAGGTATTGAAATCATCGAATTGTCATCGAGTCTTCATTAATTAAATCCGCAAAGGCAATTATACAATTCATGCAATATTAAAGCATTAAATACATAATAATGTGACATTGCATTATTTACACACAAACTTAACTCGGTACCCAAAATATGGCTACTATTCGATTTAGTCCACAACCTTGCTTTTTCCTCGGTTTAGGTCTGGACTCTGTTTCTTGATCTATAATAGCAAATTTCGCTTATTTAATTATCACATTATTCAAAATAGTCCATAAATAATACTTTTGCAAAACTATAATTTTTCCCTAAACTTTTACATAATTACAAATTAGCCCTTAGGCTCGTAAAAAGAAATGTGTTCATTTTCTTTGCTACCCAAACCTAGCCAAACTTATATCATACTTATACCAGCCCACATTTTCTTTCAAATCAGATTTTTAATCACTTTTTATAACTTTTACAAAAAGGTCCTTTTTAGGTGTTTTCATGAAAAACCATGTAGTAAAAGATGTTTATCATGCATCAAACTTTCATATTCTTCCATTAAATACCAAAATACATGCAAGTCACACATGGGTAAGTTTTTGAACATGAACCCTAGCTCAAAATAATGGTAGAAATAGCTAGATCATGCTTCAAGGATTTCAAAAACATAAAGAACATTAAAAACGGGGCTAGGGTGTACTTACAATTGAGCTTGAAAGGATGAACAAAACCCTAGCTATGGCCCCTTGAGAATTTTGCCTAAGGAGGAGGAAGATGGACACAATTTTTAACTTATTTTTCCCTTTTTATTCTTTTATTAACCAAATAACAAAAATACCTTTAATACATTTCTTTCAAATTTTTCCTATTCATACTCATTTTTGTCCATAAAAATAAAAATTGGGCAAATTTCTATTTAAGGACCTTTAATTAATAATCCATGACAATTTCATGCTTAAAACTTCTAGAACTCACATTTTGCAACTTTTGCAATTTAGTCCTAGATTTCAAATTGGACACTTTATCCATAAAATTTTTTCATGAAATTTTCACATAAGCATGAAATTATATCATAGACCTCATAATAATCATAAATTAATTATTTCTACTTCGAATTTGTGGTCTCAAAACCACTCTTACGACTATGCTCTAATTCGAGATGTTACACAGACATGAAAGATATATAAATCATAAAAAAGAGATAATGGCAAGATTTATCCTTGTACTTTAACAAAATTATTAATGTGGTACTTATACTTTCAATTTGTTTGTTTTGGTACCTATAATTTTTTTCCGTCTATTACTTTGGTACTCATGTTTGATTATGTTAGAAAATTATAAAAAAAAACTGCCATGTAGACCACCAAATGAGTGACACGTGGCATAGTGAGCCTAGTTAAAGTGGTGAATGGTCAAGGGTCAAGAAAGAAGGGCTTGCATGAAAATTTCCCTTTTCTTTTTCTAAACTAAAAATATAAATAAAATTAATACATTTCCCCTTTTCCTTTTCTTTTTTCAATGTTGATTCTTTTGATTTCTTTTCCTCCTATTTCTCCTCATATTCTTTTCTCCTTCTTTCTCCCTCAACCCTACCCAACATCTAGTCGTGCCACCATGTTTGGCCTCTTTCCTGTCCTGAAAATGGCACTAATTTGTTTCTCTTCATTCCCTCTTTTGAATGCTCAAATTAGATTTCTCAAAAAGTTTCCTAAATGACATAAAAATGCCTTCAACTTTTAAACTTTTATAAATCCGATCTAAAGATCTGACCATTGAATCATCTTGTAAATTTGACCACAATTTCTCCTTAGTATGATGAACTTCTTCACCACTTAGTTCTCTCAAAGGGGTTTCAAAAAAATTGACCTTGCAAATATGAAACATTGGGTTTCCTGTGTTTGATGGGTTGGCTATTACAACCATGGTGGTGATACAGAAGGAATATGTAACACCCCTCACCTGACTCGATCGTCGGGTTCAAGTTACAGGATGCTACAATCATTTACGAGACAACTTTCATAAAAAAACTATAAATAAATAATTTAAACATTCAAACATTCCATAAATGCAATCATTACCAGTTAAATAAACTTTTCTGAGACTCAATTGAGCTTACTAAAGCTCTATTGTTGAGCCAAACATGAAAAAGGATTAAATTGTAAAGTTTTCAAAGTTTCCAAAATAGGTATCGATACCCCATAAAGGCACTAATACCATTTTGGCTCTCGATGTTTTAGAAAAATCGAAATAAAAATGTAGGTACCCTTGTCAAGGTATCGATACCATTTTTAAGTTTGATGTTTTAAAAATTCTAGAAAATTACCAATATACTGATACCCTTCTCTAAGGTATCAGTACCTCTAAGCCAAATTGGCAAATACTTGCATTTTGGTACCTATTATATGTCAACTTAACAACCAATTCAAATGGTGCTTAAATGAATACCATAACCTACATAAAAACAAACAAAACCCATATCAAAACATTCATTTAACCATTCCTAAAATCAATCAATCTAATATGCCACAATTTGGCACCAAACTATGAATTTAGCCTATTCAAACCTCACTTATACAATCATGCTTTTAATCATTCACACCAGTATTCAACCATGTTATTTTAAACTCAATTTTGTCAATTTGAATACCTTTCATAGGTCTCAACACATTATCAATTTAAGTATAACTACATATATGAACATTATCATATCCAATTCAACATTTAACTTAGGATTAAACTCAAGTATCAATTCAAAGTTAACAAATATATAAGCACCTATATACATGTCACATAACTGACTTAAAATGATCAAAAGACTACCAAGTTCGAGCTGGATAATATTAGTTTTAATGTGATTTGATCGACATATTTCGCGAACCAATAATTTACAGAAAATGAAAAACAACTATATAAGTATTTTGAATCCTTAGTAAGTTCATATTAAATTACTTAACTTACCTTAATAATTCAACAATTTAAGTTATTAAAACTATTAAAATAAGCATAGCAATCCTTTGGGATCATATATACACATGAACAAATACATTTAAGGTTAGATCATTTCCATGATAAAAACTTATAACTTGATTCAATACTTGTTTAACATTCATCATATGTCATGTATCAACCTATCATGAACCATTTCTATACAAATTTCACTCAAACATAATTCACTCATTCAATTTATCTTCCTTTTTAACTTCTATTTTTCCCTATAGAACTATAGCAAATTGAACTCGAATACACAAGACTAATTTTCTCTCATGAGCTGACATATTCGGGCTGCTAACACTAGCTTCAAATCAGGGTTGCTCATTCGAGCTAGTTTGATGTTGTTAACACTAGCTTCAGAGAATGCGAAACGAATTTTGGATCTCAAGCCATCATATTAATCCCTGAGCAAACACCCATTTTTCTTTTTCAATTGAACCATTTTTATTTTTGTTTGAACCCTAATGGCATGCAATTCGTATCCTGATCGTTTACTAAGTTCACACGATCACTGTTACTGTTTCCACATTGTTTCAATCCTTGTAACATTATCATATATGTACCATTCAATTATATAAATATTTCACATCAATTCATTTGTAATACTTTATTTCTCATACTTTACGATTTAGTCTTTTAGATGCCAAAACCTTCAAATTACAATTAATCAAAACTAATAGACATTATAATATAATTTGAACATCACATAATTATCATAGTAAGTTCCATATGAACTTACCTGGAAAAAAAAGTAACAAATGAGACGTCAAGGACTAATCTATAATTTTGCTTTTTCCTCAATTATTCTTTAATTGATTCAAATCCCGATCTATAAGATAATTCATTTCAATTTATTAATTATAATTACCTTATAACATCCTATTATATGCATAAGATAGTTCAATTTCACTTTTCAAACGTTCTCTAAAATTTTGTATTTTATTCAATTTAGTCCTTAAAACTGAAATTGTAATATCTTTCAAATTTGAGTCTTGATTTTGAAACTAATCTGAAATCCATCCTTATATAACTCAATAACATCAAATATTATATAAATCTCATCCCGCTATTTACACTTTTTACATTTTAGTCTTTTTTTACAAAACTAACAAAATTACTTTATAAAATAGTCCTTTTTAACATCTATGTAATAGCTGCCTGACGTAGACCATATTAATATTTCGTTTTCATATAGTTAAGTAGGTCAGGGTAGAAAAAGGATGAGATTAGTGAATTATCCGTTAAATGTTAGAGTGGTGTATTGCGTGGTTTCGACAGTGTGCCTATTTGAGGAACGTCTTGCTGGAATTCGCTATTTGGCAGACTCTATTATGAAAGAATCTGCCAAGACTAGATACTTTATGGTGAACTTGTTAGTTCATGGATCTATAGATTTTTTTCGTGAAAATGATGGCTCGATGAGTATTGTTAAAGTTTAGTTGAAACCTAGTTGGGATTGAACTAGAGCACTGTAGATGATAGCTTGATGTGTTTAGGTAGCTGAATGATTTTTTTAGTTGACTTGTTTTAGTGTGAAAACAATGTTTTACTACTCACTAAGCTAATTAGTGGTAGTATTTATGTTTCGTAGATGATTAGGTTTCAAAAATTTTAGACAAGTCTATTATCGAATTTCAAAGGCTATAATGGGATTTTCTAACCCCTCCCCCCACTAAGCTTTGTTACTGTTTTTGTGTTATATAAGGATGCCGATAACCAGCATGTTTCATCTTTTTTTTTTCTCTGCATTCTTTTTTTAGCCTCTGGAAATTTTTAAGACATCTTCGTTAGAGAAGACGAAAGAGGCTCTAGTAGCTAGTCAAAACGCTTTTGTTAAGTACAAGTTTACTGGTAATTTTTGGAAAGCTCTTAGGCTATTGTCGAAGGATTTATGTTTTTGCATTAGTGTATGCATGATTAAATTAGATAAATGGTTTAATGGTTAAATTATATAAATGGTTTAATGTTTATAATTGTTTCTTATTTAGTTGAAAAAGCTAATGAAGGTCCAAATAATCAAGACAAAAAACTAGTAGAGTAGATTATTTTCTAAACCTTGTTAGTGAGTTCCTTCATACTTCATTTAAGTTATGATATTTCCATAATATGTGGGTTGTGTATATTAAGATGTCTCTACTGTAAAAGAGTCAATGTGTTGTGTTTGGATGCGAGTGTAATAAACCGATGTTGTATATGTGAATACGGCCACTATTGAGCTAATAACACCCTCCTTGTTGCATGAGCCCAGTACCAAAAAAATTTTGATATGTGAAAATATGAAAAGGAAATTTTTTTGTGATGCTTCTGTTAGGGCAATTATATTACAAACCAAATTGACAGGTCACGGCCTGGCCTTGCGAGAGAACACGTGTTCAACTTAACAAGGATGATATAAATATGAATATGACTGAATTGTGATTTTGAATTCTAAATTATGGGTCCAAGGCTGACACAAGGAAGGGTCGTTTGTAAAAATGTATAATTGTGAGAGTTACACATGAGTTGGCAGTCAGTAAATGCCCGTGTATTGTGTGATATTTAAATTGGTAAAGTGATTCTGCCAGTAAACTGTAGATAGAATTATTGAGGTATTGTGTCCGTACGACAGAGTCTCACGAATAAGTTTGTTTTTCTTATGGGTATCGATGCCTGTTGATTAGCGATATTTCTGTAAATTATTTTGCGGTCATGTTTGGAACTCACTAAGTTCAATTGAACTTACTCAGTTACTTATCCTTCTTCAAGCGTATTTCTAGTAGAAGAGGAATCAGTTGAAGGGGACTACGCCAGAGCTGCGGTTGCGAGTGAGCCACTTGTTTATTTTTGTATCATGCTTGACTATTTGGCGGATGGCGTATGTAACAGGTTGTTTTCCAATGGTGTCGGAAACAATAGTTTCGGGACCACAAATTCGATGAGTGAATCCATAAATATTATTATTTAATATTTACAAGTCAAATATAGTATTATATAGAATGTTGATCTGACAATTTTTGCTATTTGAACGAATAGTTAAGTATAAGTAGGTTGTCCCTAAAGTCAAGTGGTTTTGAAAAATAAAGTATTGAGACCTTGTTTCTATAAACCATGCTTGTAAATATTTTTATTAAATATTTGCGGACTTACTATATAGGTATATTGAAGTTTGGTCTAGAAATTTTAGTGATTTGATAGTTAATTAAAGAAAAAGGACTAAATCGTAAAATCCGTAAAACTTAATCACTATTAGGGTTTAAGTGCTAATTGAGTATTAAAGTAAATGGGGTGGATTTAAATGGAAATTAAGCCATTTCTGATGTTAATGGCCAGTCATATACTTTGAGAATTGATTTTTATATTGGTTAAAATGTTTATTAAATTAAGTTAAAATAATAAATTAATAAAACAAAAAGGAAGCCAATGTTATACTGTCATCTTCTTATTTTCTTTTTATTTTTTCAACTAAAAACCATTGTTAAAACTTAAAAAATCTTTGACATTGTTTATTCAATTGCATGTAAGCCCATTTTTTATTCGTTTTTCATAAATTTTATGTTTTTGATATCGTTGTAACTTAATCTATCTAGATTAGGGACTACTCTGTAAAAATGTCAAAGTTTTGCAAACTTTCCATTGATGTTCTTGAAGCTTTATTGATATTTATGTTTGAGCTTGAAGCTTGAAGCTTGATGATGTATTTGAACTATTTTGTAAAGTAATTTTGAATAATTTTGAGTTTAGGGACTAAATAGATAAAACGTTGAAATTTGCTTGGTTTTCTTGTGAAATTTCAGAATTAGAGGGCTGATTAAGGATGGAAATAAACTTGACAATATGGGTTCCGGATTAATTGTGAAATTAAGATTGTTTCGATTTTAGGGACTAAATTGAATAAAATGCAAAAAATTAGGGCAATTGTGAAAAATGTCAATAAAGAAGTCATATGCATTAAATGGATTATTTATAAGTATTTGGGCTGATAATTGAAATAAATTACTGTTTAGATCAAGAGCTGATAGATAATTGTGGAAAAGGAAAAAATTGTTCATTAGTCTCCAACATTACAATTTTTTATGTTTAGCCCTGTAAGTTCATACGGTTTAATTTGGTACAATTTCTAATATTATGTTGATTTTTGAATTGTGGTATATTGAATATATATGCATGTATATTTGAATTGTTACAAATTGGTAGAAGATGAGAAAATGGATTGAATTGAAAAGTGTTATATGATTACTTGTATTGAGCTTGGATGAACATAGGATAGGATGCAGTTAGCATGCCAATATGTTATTTTACGTGCTGTATGGGATTGATATATGATGAGATGATGATGCATGACTTGATTTTATACATTGAGTATACCGAAATCCGACTTTTGTTGCGAATTTTCAAGTTATATGTACAATGATTCTGGCATGTTTCTAGGGGCGGATGTAAAGCCTAGGGACTTGACACTTGGTGCCCAGGTGTGTTACTAAAGGGATGCTAGCCTACGAGCTAGGCACTTGGTGCCTAGGCATATTCTTGGTTGGACTGGCTCGGTTGAGCATTCTGGCGTGTCTTGGATGGCCAACCACGTATCCGTATCTGTTTATACTATTTATCAGGCTAAATTTTTAATGGTTAAATGACTTAATGATGATATGTAACTGATATTTAGTTATGATTTCTTATGAAAGACTTGTACACATGTTCATGGTTTCTGATATTATATAGTTACATGATAATGGTTGATATTGTATAAATAAGATGATTAAATGACTCATATTTACGAAACTCACCTGTTGAATGGTTGTGATTGACAGAGTTAATGTGAGCTATTGATTTTGTTAATTATAAAACTATGATTATACGACAGGTTATAACGTGTCAACCTGTGAACTTATTAAGCTCATAAAAGCTTACTCTGTTGTTTTCTTGTTTTCTTGTAGATCTCGTTTTGTGGAACCAGGCAATCAGATCAAGTTGAAAATCACACTATCCAATTATCTTTCAGTAGACTTTGAAACATTTAATTTGGGATATGTGGCATTTAATAGGAGTAACTTGTATATGTGTATAAGTGTTCATTAGAAATGGTATGTTTATGCTTGTATAAAAGTTGTATGGTTGTTGGTTAAAAGTATGGTTGATCATGGCTTGATATAGAGGTTTGAATGTGATATTGAGCTTGACTTGTGTTGGAACAATGGTTAGTTGATGTCTTGCTTGGAATTTTCATTGAATGTTAAGATAATTTACAAATATGCCTTGAATTGCAATTCGGTTAGTTTATGACAAAGGTTATGGCAATTTGGTATTTCACATGACATTCTTTTGGCTAAGTGAGGAATTGATAGAAATGAAGTTCAACTTTAGGTTGAAATGTTGTTTGTGATGGTGCACTATGGCATATTAGTTAGATCTAGGCAAATGGTATGTTTTGATACTTTTTGATACTTTATGGCATATTGAATGATTAATGATAATCTAGTTGCATAAGAGATTATAAGGTTTATAAGTGTGATATTCCGAATTAGGGCCTAATCGGAATAGTAGTTTTTGGGACCCCAAATCCGAGATAGAAATAATTATTTTATGATTATTTTGAGGTCTATGATATGATTTCATGATTGTGTGAAAATTTCGTGAAGAAATTCTATGCATAAAGTGCTTAATTTGAAGTTAGGGACTAAATTGAATAAGTTACAAACTTGCATTCTAGAAGTTTCTAGTATGAAATTGCTTTGAAATATTAATTAGGAGGTTTTAAATAGCAATTTGACCAATTTCTAAGTTTATGGACAAAAATTGGACATGGATGGAATTTTTGAAAGTTTAATAAGGAAGGGCATTTTGGTCATTTTGATACTAAATGAAATAAAATGGGAAAAATAACACAAAAATAAACATCTTCTCCATAAGTTGCTGCCAAATTTTGCTCTCCACCATAGCTAGGGTTTCAACACTTTTAAGCCTTGATTAGCAAGGAAAATCGAAATTCGAGCTAAAATCGGTAAAATACCAAGTTGTGGACAAAATGGTAAAAATGAACGTTTTGGCATACGAGGTAAGTTCATATGTAAATATTGTAATTTAACCGTTACTTTAAATCATTTAATGCTATTTATACGATATTATGATTGTTATCATGCAATTCTATGCTTTGTGATCATTGTTGGACAACATGCAAAAAATTTATGAATTATGTGAAAAATGTGAAAGACTACCGAAGTATCGTCATTAGTATTCCAAGGAGAATGGTAAAGAAGTACGAACGAGGAAAGTCCCGTTGAACCTTAGGAATAGATTCGGATATTTGGGCATCCGAACTCGTTGAGTTGAGTCCAAGTTCACTTATGGATGCGAACGTCTGAACTCGTTGAGTTGAGTCTGAGTTCGCGAAATGTAACTAGGCATCCGAACTCGTTGAGTTGAGTCCGAGTTCACTTATGGATGCGAACGCTCGAGCTCATTGAGTTAAGTCCGAGTTCGCTTATGGGCAGGTTACATGGTAGCTTGGCTACATATGTGGCACTTATGTGCAAACTTTCCATGTATCCGAGTTATATTCCTATGTGTTTAACGGGTAAAATTCTAGTGAAATGGAAGAATACTCAAGATGCAAGTGACATATTGGTAAGTGTTGTGGAATGGGTACTTTGGACAGGTATGTACTTAACCCTCGGATTGAGACTTGATACGACAACAATAAAGTAGTAAGACGATGAATAATGAATAGAAATGTGATATATGTTTTGGTGATATTATGCTAATGTTGGTTGGTATAATTGCTTTGTTAAGTTATTTGTTATTTTCATGTGAACTTACTAAGCATTTATGCTTACTCCTTCCCTTCCATTCCTTGTAGTTTTGACAAGCCGGTTTGGAGATCAGGACGGTCGGAAGCACGCTCACATTATCAACAGACCATCTCGGTATGGTGGCTTGCATATTTTGGGAATATGGCATGTATAGCATTATAATCCTTTTGTGTATATAATCTTATGATATAGCTCATGGATGGCATGGAAATTTTTTAGAATGATTAGCTATTGGAGTGACTAATCGAGATTATATTTGATAACATGTATGCTTTATGTGCTAACTAATCCATGGAAATCCATAAAATGGTGAAATTGGCTATAAAATAGAATCACACAGCAGCAGTGACGTGAGTTTGAAAAATCACTAAAAATAGTATAGATAGAATTAGATGATGAATAAAATATGGAATTGAATCTAAATGAACACATTTTCATGTGGAGGAAACAAAATTTGTAAAAGAGTTGTATTTTATGAAATATTTACGTTTTTCTAAAACAGGGTCAAAGTAATTTCTAAACCCCCTGTTCTAAATTTAAAAATTCACCATAAATTTTAAAAAACCAATTAGGAGTTGTACCTTACATGTATGAAATCCTTATTGAGTCTAGTTTTATGAGAAACAAATGGAACAGTCACTGAAACTCTGGACAGGGATATATCTGATCCGTAATACCCAGGGGTTAGAGTAGCTGAACCCTGAAATAGGAGAGAATTTAACTAATAAACTGTACTAATTGGCCCAACCAAAAATTCTAGAAAACAATAAGTAGATAGATATATGAGTCTAGTTTCAGAAAAAATTTACAGATCTTAATTTTGAGTTTTTTAACTCGAGATATGAATTTTTAAGCGAGTGTGATGCAGTTAGCCAGCTTGTCTGGAAATTTTAAAAATAAATTGTTTGAGCTGTTTAATTAATGAATTAAGTCCGTTAACACCTCGTGCTCGAGTCCGGCGATGGTCTCGGGTACGTGGGTGTTACAATAAGCTTATATTTAAGGTAAGATAAATGTTTATGTATCATTATGAGAGATGTATGATTTGAGCATGTTTGAACTTTTAAACTTATGATTTTGACCATTCTTGAGAAAAGTATCGATAAAATGGATCAAGGTATCGATACCAAACCAATTGAACAGTTTCAAAATTTAACAGAATGTAAATTTAGTATCGATACTTTTCATCCAGTATCGATAATTTTTTTAAAAATATCAATACATATTTCAATGATATTGATACTTTGTTCAAGTTTTGTAAAATTTATAATTTTGTCCTTTTTCATGCTCGAGTCCAACTCTTTGTTTTCTAAGGCTCGTTTTAAACTCTTTTTTGTATGAATACCATGTTTGACTAATGTTTGTTTATTAATGATTGTTTTAATTAAATTTTGAATTAGAATTATGTGATTTTGAACTGCTAATTATCATAGCATCTCGTAACCCTAATTCGATGACAGAGACGTGTGAGGAGTGTTATAACATATATATACGTTTTGCATCTGACTTTTGAAATTATCTTCGTCGCTTGTATTGTTCTACCTTAAAAAGAAAATTTCCCCTCACTATGGAAAGGTGCTCCAAGCTTCCTTGATTTGTATTTTATGAACTTATCTTTTATATGCATATGCCAAAGCTAGGCAGTGGTTGGATAATAGAACTTTTTTTGTATAATTCCTATTACTTTCTTAAAAGATGTGTTATAAAAAAAAAGAATAATAGTTTTTAACTAGAAAGGGAAAATCTTCATAACTATTTTCTCAATTTAAATTAACCCGAAAGATTTGAATCTGTCTGTAAAACCCTAGTCCGTTAGGGGGATTCTATCTGGTTGATTGATACACACCATATCTTCCTGCCGAACTTAAGGATGTTACAATCTAAGCTTATAATCTAACAATTTGACACTAAAAGCTTCAAGAAATCAACAATAATAACTTTTAAAAACTTTAATAATTTTACAAATTAATCCTTGGGCTAGCTAAATCAAACTCTCGGAATCTCAAAAACATCAAATTTACAAGAAATGGGCTAAAAACGGCTTACTAATTTGAAGAACAAAGCTTGAAAACCTAAAAAATCTTCTCTCTCTTTGCTATTTGAAGAAATAGTCATGGAGAAGTGAAAAAGATGAAGCCTTTTCTCTTTCTTTCTATTACTTAACTATATATACTTAAATTAGTTATTAATAAACCAAAGGTTAACTTAATCAACTTTATTTAATTTACTGTTAATCCTATTAATAAACTAAAGTGGATGCTAACATGAAATTCCACTATCAACTAAGGATAATTGGACCAATGGCTCTTTTGGTCCCTAGCTAATTAAAATATATGACAAATTGCACTTTTACTAATTTTATGATTTAGTTCTTGTACCACAATTAACAATCAATTCAACACAATTACTAAACCTAAACTCAATATAATACTAAAATAGACTCATAAATATTAATTAATTAATAATATTTACTGACTCAAATGTCAGAATTGGGGATTCAAAATCGCCGTTTTCGACACCACTAAAAAACGGACTGTTGCAAAAGATTTGATAGATAAAAGAAGAAAATGAAAGGGAAAGAGGAGAAAACACTAAAAGTTTTACTGAAATTTTCCTTGAATTCCTAATGCCTTTTTGAAGATAGTTATTAATAAACCAATCAGAGAAGTCAAATACAAAATCATTTCCAAGTCGTTATTATTGTTTGTTATCACATCCAAGTAATACGCATCGTATCACTGATCTGCCACAATTTATTATGGAAAATTAAGCTTTTTTTCATTACTTAAGGAGCTTGTATTCAAGTAATTTTATGTTCATTTTCAGATTTTTTTAGTTTTAAGCTTAGATTGAATAAATTAAGCTTCTGTGTTGATTTATGACCTTTTAGGCCAATCCGGGCCTAAGGAAAAACTAACAAATTGATTGAGTGTACAAGAGAAAAACTTAAGCCGATGAGTTAATGGGCTACCATGGGTGTTGCAACATTCAAGGAGAAAGTCACAACAATGAAAAAAGCCACTTAACTAATTTTCCAATTCAAATCCACGAAGCAAGCTACTAGAGAAAATTTCGCGACATAAAAAAGGCAAAGTTGTGACATCAAGGAGCAATTTCACATTCACCCACATCAAAATTAGAGCAAATTGCTCATAAAGTCACAACATTGGTACAGAATGATGCAACATTGGGCCCAACAAACTAAAATTTCTACAAAGGGTGTGTTTGTCTGTACAACCAACATTAAATTGTAATGTCACACCTTGAAAATTGACGAATCCGAAAAGGTGAGTAGAGTAGGTATGTAGGTCGTTGGGCTCGTTATGGTAACATAATCTACCACCCTATTGGCTTGATGGTGAGTTAGAGTATTGGCGCATATTAGGGTTAAAACAGTCACCTATTGGCGGTATTTAAGGAATTGATCGCAATATGTTTCCAAGAGAAAAAAGATTACATCCAAAAGAGTGAACGTGAGTCTGTCAAGCGTGTGAGGAAGTTGTAGGAGACTTAATTGTCTTTAATTTCTCATCTTTTACTTCTATACAAATATTTTCCTCAAAGAGATATACCTATCTAAACAGTATGCCCTAAAGTTTTGTTTGAACACTAAGAGCTTGTCAAGCGTATGAGGAAGTTGTAGGAGACTTAATTGTCTTCAATATCACGCTGAACGTGGGTCACCGCCAATATATAGTGTGCCCAATTTGCATGAGTACTATCGAATTGGATTTTATGTCGAGTTTGGTTAGGAGTTGTTGGGATCCTGCATCAACAGGAGCAGAAATCAAAGTAAATAGTAAAGTGACAACATGTGTGAAAGATTGCTTGTACACTAAAACAATCCAATTAAACAAATCATCACAAGCAACATGCTGGTCATTTCTCAACAAGATTCAATTAAATTGATTTAATCCTCCTTATGACTGGTCAACAGTAAATTAAACCTTCACCGAAATTTTTGTACCTACCTTGGATTTGGTGGGGAAGTCAAGGGGATCAAGAGTATATTTATGGGAAGGAGACATTTTAGATGGTTTTTCTATCTGCTTAATGTTCAGGCTCTTCTTTCTAACCTCACCATTCTCTTCTTTTTATTTTTCTTCTTCTTCGTTAAGATCAAACTAAGATCTCGTTTAATAAGTAGATGATTCTGCCTTTTTGTTGCTATTGTTGGATCGAGAAGGATTGTCGAAACGGAAGCTTTGGACTAAGGTAAAGGTAAGTCTTTGGTAAGTCTCTAGAAATGACTTTTGTATATCATTCTAATTCGAATAAATGGTTGATGCCTCTGCAGATAGGTATATCTCTTTGAGGAAAATTTCTGTATAGAAGTAAAAGATAAGTAATAAAAGTTGTTTGAATATGAGGTAGCATGATAAGTGTCTTTGTTGTTAGAGAGTTAGTATGTCGACTTTGAAATATGTGGATGATAATAATCAGTGTTACTTATGTGTGTATATGGTCAAAGTTTAAGTAAAAAGATCTTTGAGGTGGTACAAGTCCAATACATGCAAATCTGTGATATAAATACGAAGAGGAAATATATTGTGTAGCCTCCGGTAGGGCAGATATATTGCTAACTGGACTGACAAATCTCTGTGAAATAGAGATTTATTGTATAGCCTCCGGTAAGATAGCTACGGTGCTAACTAGTCTGGAAAATCATTGAATAAATCTATGGAAAGTCCATGGTCATGGCATTATATGTTAATACGCCAAGAGTGTGTAAAGGTATAAGACCATGTGGGAGAATCCCCATGGCATCCACAGAGATGGTTTACCGGGACAGTAAACACAGATTACCTAGAAAGGCTTTATGGCGTATCATTTGGAAAGCCTTTAAGGTGTATCATTTGGAAAGTCTATCTGGCATATCATTTGGAAAGCCGTCGTAGTGAGTTGTCATCTATCATTATGGGAAACCTACGCATATCTAAGGCATTATATGGGATTCTAATACTTGGATTAAAACATTATATTCTTCTAAGCAAGTTTGATTGTCTAGACTGATCTTAATACATAATGTAATTGGTCTACTGATAATCACTGGTTCCTGTAAAAGAATCCATAAAAAATAACATCTGTTGAGTATCATTCTGAGGAGTGCCTTCAACTACCTTTTGCAAAGAAAATTTGTAATGGGATCCGAATTATGGGGTAAAGTTAGATTGACACATGATTATTCGCCAACCAGGAATCAGAAAAGTATTCGTCAAGGTCTAAGAAAGAACCCAAGCCCTTGAGTCGAAAGATTCTAAGACCTCGTAAAAAGGTGATAATGAGTGAGACACGTTAAGTTCCTTTGAACTTATATGCATCTTTTGGTATACAAGCCTTTTGGTAGACCGAGGACAATATTTTGCATACAGAGAGACATTTATATAAATATGTTTTTCAAATGACAAGTAGTAATATACGCTACGAATATGTCTATCTTATCAAACACTTTGTTGTAAGGTTTTATTTTACCTTTGAAAGTTTGTGACAAACAATAAATGTATTATTCAAATCTATTGTCTTAGAAATGATTTTATAAAGATAAGAGGTACATTCAGTATGACTTTCAAGAATTGTATAATTTTGTTAAGTATGTAGGTATTGTGACATCTTATATTCGGATCCGGTAAAGCAGATAGGGTATAGGATGTTACATGTCATGTGAGAATTAGTCGACCTAAATTGGTCATAATACATTAACACAATAAATATTAGCTCAAGAAAATAGATTAATGGGGTTGTTTTTAGTTTATTCTTAGTTCTTTTCATAGATTGTTATGGTTTTAGAATTAATTTAAGTATTTCTTTCAATTGTTACAAGACTTGGCTCTTTTCAATTAAAGCTTCTTTTTAGTTTATCTGTTTACTTTATTTTTCATTACGATTTTCGCCAAAGCAACAATCAATTAATTGTTTGTGGGTTCAAGCAATCAATCATTCTATAACACCTTTAACCCGTATCAGTTGCCGGAAATGGATTACGGAGCATTACCGGAATAAATAGATCAAATACAGACATTTAATATTTTTTAACATTCATGTCAGATATTATTCATAAAGTCCCTTATATGAGCCCTCAAGGCCTAGAATATACATTGAAACAAGTCGGGACTAAATCGGGTACTTAGAGAATTTTTCGCAAAATTTCAAAATTTTTCCTATGTGCAAGGTACGCATGCCCGTGTGGTCAGGCCGTGTGGGTATTCAAAATGGGGCACACAGTCGTGTCCCAGCCCGTGTCTGTACCCGGGTAATTCTCTGAATTGGGTTACACGGCCAAGTCACTCGCCTGTATACTAGGCCATGTAGAGGTGCAAGGGTCACACAGCAAAGCCACATGCCCGTGTGCCAGGTCGTGTGATTAATTCTTAGCATTCTGTTTTAAAATTTTAAAGATGTAAAGAACACACGGCCAAAGCACACGCCCATGTGTTAGGCTGTATATCACACACGGCTAAGACAGACGCCCGTGTCTTTACCCGTGTGGACAAAATAAGGTCATTTCCAAGCCTTATTTCTCACGTAATTTGTATTCTACCTACATCAACACTTTAACACTTTCACAACCCAATCCAAGACATTTGAACCAAGCCAAAATCAAGTCTTATTCTTGACATATCACTTCATAAATCTATATATCCAAACTTAACTATTTGACCAAAAATACATATAGACATACTTATGAAGTTTACTATTAATTAACCATACTAAACACCCATATCAAACATAACATTATACCATATATATACATCAAAACACATTCATCGCAAGCCATTCTAATGGCTAATTACAACCAAAATCACATACATGTCACTATGGCCTAATTTAACCTATACATGCCATTATAACCAAAAGTAATTTACTAATTATACCAAAATGAGTTGAGAGATAGTGTGATGTTGCTCCGACCAGCTTCCAACCAAATTGAGCTTCTGAATTATTATAAAATAGAGGAAATAAAACAGAGTAACCATTTAATGTTTACTAAGTTCGTATAACATGAAATTTAACTTACCATTTAATCAAAATTAAGGTATGCATATAAAGCATACTCAAGTGAGATGGCCAAAAGCCCTAGCACATACCCTCATCAACCATGTTAGACACATATTTCATACAAATGTCAAGGAACATGTATGAGCTCAACAATATCAAGTTTCCATGTTCGTAACTTTTCACTTCTTGTATTCATATATCAATTCCATATACTTCATGTATATACGAGTAATGATTCACTTTGAATTAATTTATTTTCTCATATCAGGATTTTGTCCGTTGAATCATTTAAAATATCGATGGATACCCGGGTAGTACATTCGAAATGTACAAATCTGTAATCCGTCAATTCATATTCAGAAATGCTCATACAAGCACATAAACAGGAAGCCCTCTCTCAAGCCATATAACAGGAAGCTCATATAAGCCATGTAATGGAAATCTTATTCGGGCTGTATAACGGGAAGCTCATAACAGCCATATTCAGGAAGCTCATGCGAGCTAATAATGGGTAGCTCCGAAGAGTTATTAATTAGGAAGCTTCGGATAGCCAAATATTGGGATGTTCAAGTGAGCTATATCAAGAAGCTCTGGAGAGTAATTAATCAGGAAGCTCACAAAGAGCCTTTAATTGGGAAACTCCAAAGAGCCATATATCGGAACGCTCATAAGAGCTGTGGTGTGTCTACAACACATGCAGGATCACAACCAATCGAGATGCTCCGAAGAGCTATTAATGGGAAGCTCATAGGAACCATATAATGGGAAGCTCGAGAGGGAAAAATATTGGGATGCTCATGAGAGCTAATAACGGGACGCTCTTTTGAGCTATGGTGTGTCCGCAACATATGCAGGACCACAACCAATTCGGGAACCCTATATTCATTGAATCTCATTTATCCAAACGGGACTTATTATTTATCAGGTATTATTAGATATGTGATCAATTTCATACATACGACATTTATACAATTCACATATACAACATCCAATTCCAACATATAAATATACACAATTTAGTTATACGAACTTACCTCAACAAGTGTTCGCGTATTTGTAATCTACTAATCTGATACATTCTCTTTTCCTTATTCTAACACTGTATTCGGTCTATCCGGATCTAAATGAATGAATTTAACATCAATTCATATTCAATTCAATTCAATTCATACTTTAGGAAAAATTACCATTTTGCCCCTGTACTTTTAATTAATTTTGATTTCATCCCTAGGCTCAGAAAATGAAATTCATGTAATTTAATCCTTATTCTAAGCTTAGTCGATTTTTATATGTCACAATAGAAGCCCATGTATTTCATAAAATTTAGAATTTTTTCATAAATTTTACAACTTTTCAATTTAGTCCCTAAATCATAATTTCATCAAAATTTCCTTTACAAAAGTTGTTTATCTATCAACAACCTTTCATTTTCTACCATAAAAATTCATAATTCATGCATACTCATCCATGGAAAAATCCTAGTACTTTGATAACTTTACAAATTAATCCCCGAAATAGCTAGATTAAAGCTATTACGATCTCAGAAATATAAAAATTATTAAAAATGGGACAAGGAAACATACCTAATTGAGCCAAATAAGTTTTCTCAAAACCCAATTTCCATGGCTAAGGTTTCCATCTTTTTTATTTGGGAAAGATGATGAAAATGATGATATTTTAGTATTTAATTAAAATATCATTTTTTATTATTTCATCTTTCTAATTTAGTCCTTTTCTTTATTTAATTTTTTCATTGATGAATCATCATACTTATCTACTAACCCCTCTTAATGGTCTATTTGCCATATAAGGACTTCAAGTTTTGAATTCCATAGCTATTTGATACTTATAACTTCTAGAATTCAACTTTTCTATTTCATGCAATTTAGTCCTTTTACTAATTAAACATGTAATTGGTAAAAATTTATTAAGGAAATTTTATACGATATTTCTATCATAATTCAGACCATAAAATAATATTAAAATAACTTTTCTTTTCGGATTAGAATTTGTGGTCTCGAAAGCATTGTTCCAATTTCACTAAAAATGGGCTGCTACATATCCAATCAATATTCTCGGATTTCTAAGCAACGCTTTCCCTTCTATTTTATTTTTCATTTTTTTGAATATTCTATAACTAGGTAGGAATGTTTGCATCTAAAGTGATCGACAACTAAACCCTAGGAAGGTTGATTGGCCGAAGTGGGAGCAGTTAGCTCGGATTTAGGGTTTCTAAACTGGTTAGTTGGTTTAGGTTGAATGTGATCAAACCCTGGAATTAACGACTCTAAGAATTAATTTAGGTTAATAAGACCGAAAGGGTATTCTACTTAACACCAGTTCAACCTAGCTCGGTTTAATTTATTGGGTTGAAAGATAAGTGAGTTAAATCGATCAGTTGACTTAATTATAGGCCAAAAGGTATCAATTAGGTTCATTGTTAGCTAATTAGTAAAACCCCCTAAATCTAAGTTAACCATGAACACAAAAGTTAATCACCCTTTTGTCTGATTAATCAGTTAATTTGGTGTTTTTGTCTTTTATGCACTTTAGTTCTTTTCTGCAAACTCTCTATTTTAGTTTTACTCGTAATATGATAAGTAAATTAGTATATATTTAGACTTAGTTTAACGTGTTCTTCCATATTGTTAATTTAGTTTAAACAAACCTCCCTCGAGTACGATTTTGCAACATGTGCTTGGTATTTGACCATTTGTCAAATAATTTTTTGCAGCCATAAGGTTTGAGGGTCTTGATATTATAAATGATTGAAGGATTGGTTGATGGGGGTTAGGAGTTGGTGGTTCAAGTACCTTAGATCCCATTGTTGTAGTTTCTTATAAGCAAACAAAATTGTTGCAGATTTGGGGGATTTTTTTTCACAATTCCAAATTTGAGGTTTTTTTTTTTTTTGTTTTTTGATAGTCTAATTGGTTTTGGGATTAAATGAGTGATGTTTTCTTTTCTTTTTTTGTTGAATATCCATTTTAAGTATTCATTTAATTATTTTATTTGTTTGCATGTTTGCCTGTCCTCTTAAATCAAGGCATTACTGGATTATTGATGAATGTTCTTCATTTTTTCAAATTTATTTATAAAATCTCATAAATTCTCGAACATTCTCTTCTCCTCCCACTTGATTTAGAATTTTAAAACTAAAGAATATAAAAATTAAAAAGAAAGTATTTTGTTTAGTTCTTGAGGAAGAAAAGAAAAGAAAATAGAAACAAATTAGTAGAGAATAAGGAAATCGAGAAAAAAGAGAATCAAAGAGTAACACGAAAATTGAAGAAAATGTTTAAACTATATTATTTATAAAGAAAGGATAATTTCAAATGTGGAAAGAAATTGTAAATAAAATTTTAAATAAAATAATTTTACTTATTTTTAATATATATATTTTATGAATTTATAAAAAATAATTTTGAATGAATTTATAAAAAAATTATATATTTAATTTTTATAAATTTTATGGTCGTTTAAAATTGTTTAAGACATTTTAACCTAAAAAAAGACTCAATTTCTTAAAAATATTATCAAACATTTTTAGCATATTTGCAAGAAAATGCTTCAAGTTGATAGCTCTTTTGCCCCAATATTTTTTTATTTTTTATTTCATTTCTTGTGAAAATAAAACTTATAAAATAAGTCTTTATATAGAATTCAAATCTCATTTCTTTTGTTTTCTTAAGGGATGTGGGATATTGCTTACTTTTTAACTTATTAAATAACATTAAAGACTACACTTAATTTTTAAAAATTAAGGACAAAATTTTGTACAACATTAAATTCTAACAAAATATATTTTGTTATCTTTAAATGCTATTCATTTGTTTGAGATTATTCAGATTATAATTTGAGGTTGGTCATTAGACAACTAATTATTATCTTTAAATTATTTTTGGGTAATTAGTCAATAATTCATGTTATTTATTTTATATTTATTTTATTTTATTATCAAGAAAGTTTTATATATTCATACCGTATTTGTGTTATTTTTTGTTTTATAATCATGTATTAACTTATATTTAAAAAATTATTTACACTTGCAAAATTTTTATCCTTTTTACAAATAAGAAAAAATAAAATATTCTAATAATAATTATTTAAGCACCAGAATAGATAAGGAAAACAAAGTAAGGTAAAACGAACAAAATAAAAATTTAAGAGTACGGAGGTCCCTTAATTCTCATTGCCCATTGCCGGCTTATGAATTGAAGGTCAACAATGCTGATCTTTTATCACTGCTCCTTTTTTTCTTCAAAGTTGTAACAAACGCTACATCATCATCAAAAACCCACTAAAGAACTTAAAGCTTAGCTTAAGGATAAGTTGTTGTGTTGGATCATGCCCTTAAACAGGAGTAAGCTCTATTGTTATCATCTACACTTATGGATTTATTCTTCATCGCTTATTTTTGGAGCCACAATTACTTATAGCACCATAAACGTTTAAAACTTTTCGCACAGGAATTCTTCATTTATGGACAATTTCCTTCGGTTCACACTACAAACACCATCATTTCTTTATTTCTTTATTTTGTTCATTACGAACACCATCATTTCATTCCGCTTCAAGTCATACACACTCAATGGCCCTGAACTACCGCGGTAGTGGTTGAGTCTCACATGTGATCTTCCATCCTTTTTTAACCATTGGAGAAGATGCTGAATTTGACCCTGGCAGTCCCTTCTATTTAGTCATTTGAATTCACTTACCCACGAAATCCATTAACCCTGCAAAGCCTGTGACAACTACATAGTAACTATGTTGCTGTACGTCTAGCTGGAAGAGGCTCTACAGACTACAGTCTTGGTCTTGGTCTCGGGCTTTGCGGCTCTTAGGTGCTGCTAATTTCAATGTTAAAGCTTCACTGTTGTTTATGTTGCTGCTTAGCATCAGTTTGCCCTTAGAAACATCATTAGGCTTTGATTATGCAGACATCCTTGAAAGTATCTTAAATCAAAATGGAAAGTAATTTGAGGAATAATAACTACCTTCAAGCATAAAAAATATCTAATTACCATAAAAATTATAACTATACTCAATCATTTAAATTCACACGATAATTAAAACAAATATATATTGGTTTTAACTGAATCCGAATAATTTGGAAAGACACAAATTCCATTCCCAGGGGATCAGTCAATTAGAAAAAAAAGAAACTCTAAAGTTGTTATCTTTCTTTCTTGGCTGGGGAAAAAAATGAACCTTTCCTTACTCTTGTTTCTTAAAATTGTAAACAGGATAGGGGAGTGAAGCTTCCATTAGAGACAAGTTTACAAGAATTATTTTTTTGGGATTTATCCCATCTCAATCGTCCATGACAAATGTGGAAGAATATCACAAGAATTCTCGATTCATTTTCTATTCAACCAGGTAGATGTTACATTTTTACAAATTATTTACTTTCTTTTCTTCTGCTGCTCAAATGGTATTTTAATGTAATTTATTTTATTGAATTGTGTCACTAATTTGTAAAATTCTCTTCCTTTTCTTGGTTAGTGTTTGATGCAATTGTGGTTGTTTCATTTGGAGATATGGATACTTTTTGGGTTTAATTCTTTAATTTTAAAAAATAAAAAACTCCACGTTGGTATTTCGTGAAATTCTTAACATCTGATCTAAATTAATGAAAAATGAAAGAATTTATTTCCCAAGTATTTCAAGTTTTTTATATATGTTTCAGAGAAATGCAAACCATATAATCTTAAGAAGGCTGTTGAAGATGAACCATAGCATCGCATATATGAAGCAAGGAATGGCTTCTTTAGCTCAAGCTCCTCCTACAATGTCCATTGCTCGAATTCCACAGGTTCGTTCCAACAGCATACAATTGTTAAAATCCTCAAAGGTGCCACATTTGCTCGCCATCCATCACATTCACATCAGACGATACCCTTCTATTTGCTGCACAAAGTTACCTCCATGGGAACATTCACCACTCACATCGGTTCACACTGACAAATCTGGTAATAACTTCTTGGAAAACCCATCTGAATTGTTTGAAACCCTTCGTTCTGGGAATAAAGCTGAGAATCCAACAACTAAAGCTGATCATCTCACAGCTACGACCGATCGGGCATTGGCAGCAGCACAGGCTCGATATCTTAAGTTGCCAATGTGGGTGTTTGGCCCTTGTCTTCTTCTCATTACAGGCATGGTTCCCACCCTATGGTTGCCAATATCCACTATATTCATTGGCCCAAATGAGGTCAGCCTTTTTTCCTTGGTTGGACTCGATTGCATCTTCCATCTGGGTGCAACCCTTTTTCTCCTCATGGCTGATTACTGTGCCAAGACAATGAACCTGAGACAAGTCTCCAAGTCCAAGTCTCCTTCCAATTACCAGTTATGTAACCTAGGTGCAACTTTGGCTGGATTTTTGATCCCTCTGATGTTACTTCTTGCTTCCCAAAGGGGTTTCATGCAACCTCACCTGCCTTTCCTCCCATTTGCAGTTCTATTGGGTCCCTACATGCTGCTTTTGTCGGTTCAGGTGCTAACTGAGATTTTGACCTGGCATTGGAAGTCACCGGTTTGGTTGGTGACTCCGATTGTGTACGAGGGCTACCGTGTGTTGCAACTGATGAGGGGATTGAAACTCGGGGCTGAAATCGATGCACCAGCATGGGTGATGCACTCAATCAGAGGCCTGGTCTGTTGGTGGATACTGGTTCTTGGTATGCAACTCATGAGGGTTGCTTGGTTTGTTGGTTTTACTGCTCAAGCTAGTCAACAACAGGTTTCTTCTTCTGCTTCTGATGCTCAACACTAAACACCCACCAGTAAAATGTTAAAAACAAAATTTTGGGTTTTGATAGTATACGAATCAAATGAGGCGTATGTACATGTTTATCATACATTCCTTTCCCCTGAAGAGGACTAGTGAACATACTTGTAAGAAATGTTATTTACATTGAATAGATTATTATAGGAAATGTTAGTATTTGTTTCATAAGTCTGATTGGACATAAACTTCCCGTAGATGTGTGAATAGGGTTTGATATAAGCTTGTCAGCAATTTGTATATCACACATCAGATGGAGTTGAAAGTTTGAAACTTAATTATTATGTTTAATCTGTGATTATTTTTAAATATGTATTTTCTTAATTTCTCTAATTAAGTTGTTGTCTAATTAACTCATGACACCAACTCAATAAAAATTTAAATAATAACTAGAAATTTTATCACACAAATATAATTTAAAAATAATACTCATGATTTCTTTTTATTAAAATCTTATCACAATTTGTGATTTAGAAATAATGAAAAGTATGCTTTATTTTTTATTAAAAATTATTTTATTAAAATAACATATAATAAATAATAATAATAATATGATTTAGAACTAATAATAATAATAATAATAATAATAATAATAATAATAATATATGCACGATATTAAAATAAAAATTAGATTAATTTGTAAGTAAAATGAAATTTAAGCAAAAATACATCAGATAAATAATACTAAATGAATACAATTGTTTATGATTGTTAAACACTTGTTTTTCTTTTATCAATCCTGAACTGGTGTCATGCTTGCTCATTTGTGATACTAACTCAATCAACAATATTATTTATACTAAAAATTCAGTCACAATTAATTTTTCAACTTTTTCTACAACAACTACTAACTTTGCTCCAGCAAATGAATAAAACAATTTCATATTTTTAACATAAAAAACCTTCTCCTCAACAAGCAATTTTTCTCCTTGAAATTTAACTCTAAAAGCCTTCTCCATATATTTTCATTTTATAAGAAAACTCTACTATCCAATATGAAATATTTTTCAAACTGTTGGAAAAAAATCAGACGTGACTATATAAATCAGAAAAACGCTTCTAATGACATTCATTTTACATGAAGACTCACTCTGCCAGTTATAACGGAATTCTCAAGATAGAAAACATTGAATTTTTTCATTGTTTTATATTTCGATTCCACCATCATATATGATCCTAATTAAACCTAAATTTAAAATCCTAACTGCTGAAGGTGTGTACTTTTGCCCAATAGGTATGCCAAATAATTAATATACTTAATTTGTTACGTAATTATATTCAAGAATCTTAAAAATTATTGTGTGGCTTTCCACGTTTTTAAGTTTACTTTACCTTTTATTTATATTATAAGATAATGGTTAAATTTTAATTTTAGTTAAAATGATATGTTGAAATTTAAAATTTAATTCATCTACTCTAATTTTGACATAATTTGGTCCTATTTTTATAATGTCATTAATTAGTTTAAATACTTAATATTGTTAACTATTTTAATAAAAATATTTATGTCAAAATTTCTTAGAAATATTATCCCAACAAAAAATTATTTTATTACCATGAATTCAAATAGATATTTTTAAGAACAAATTCATATTAACATTTTAAATGTTATTTTCATTATTACATGACTACCAAATAAATTTTATAATTTCAAAATATCACGCTAGAATTTAATAGAAGAAATTTAACAACGATTACAATTAGATCTAAAACTTTTAATCCAAAAGCGTAAAATGATTAAATTTCTAAAAGTAAAATAAGGGACTATATTCCAAATGCATAGAATGTATAGAGATTTAAAATATATTTTAACTTTTAAATTTTCACTCCATAATTTAACAGTAAAAATAATCAACGCAACTCAAAGCGTGACAACTGTACTAATTATTTGCTTAAAGTTTTTCTTTTTTTAAAATACTTAAATACATTATTTTTATTTTATTTACCGTATCAAATTTAAATTTGGATTCCATTTTTTTGTACTCCAGCTTTTCCAAATTTGGTCCATTTTACTTTTATATCTTTTCGAGTTTTAGTTGATTTTTGCCTCCTATTTACTCATAAAGTCCATATTATAATTGGGTAACTGTACGGAGGTAGAGCTTTGGGGGATTTTGGATAGGTTAAACCTTATTTTGGATAGACGTTTTGAGAAGATTCTAATAAAAACAAATAGTATTGAAGCTCTTAATGCGATAATGGAAGATACTTTAGGAAACTCTAATTTTATCATAATCAGAAAAATTCATTAAAATCTAAAAAGGATGAAGCAATGAAAAATTCAACATACTCCCAGATAATATAACTTAATTTTTGATAGTCTAGCCAGAATAATTCATGCTAAGAGACTAGGCTTTAATCTATTTGAGAATTCTCGTTTGAAAGTATAGTTTATTTACTTTGTATCTTTCCTTCTTTCACCAAAAAAAAAAAGTCCACATTATAATCAATATAACGAAAAGACAATTATAACCCTAAATGGAACCGCATGATATTGTAAAAAATGGAACCGGAAGTCGAAAGTCGAAAGTTTAAGACTGACAAACATCACTGTCCTCCCACGTTCTTGCTTCTAAGCTCTTTCTCAAACACTAGTTCCCATTCGTCTCTTTCCTCCGTTGCCGGAGGACTAGAAAGCCCACCGCCACCCTCAAGGACTGCCGGAAGCGGCCTATATTTAATAACTCCAACTAACATCTTCGCGATCCACTCACGATGAGCACAGGCGAACTTCTCGGCATCAACCTTCAAGAGCTCCAATTTCCCTGTAAACATCTTCCAATGACTTTCCCTTTCCGAAGATTTCCATTTCTGCGTTGTCAATTGTTTCCAATTCTAACATTTGTTGCTTGTTCCTGAATTAGTTGAACTGAGAAAGCAGATCTCCTGTTCTCTAAACTTGTCCAACAAGCCGACAATTATGTAGCTTTTAAGGTAATTATGGTAAAATAAAGACGCAAAGTATATAGTATATAATTGTTAAGAATCAACTCGATTAAACAACGAATAAGATAATAGTGGAATAAATTGAGAAATTGAACACATAAATTTAACGTGAAAAAACCCTTTTAAAGAGGATAAAAAATCACGGGCAAAGATAATTTTACTATAATGAATGCAGATTAAGACTAAACCACGAAAACTCGAAAATAAATAACCCTCAAAACGTAAACACAAAATAAATAAATAAATAAATAATAATAAATAGGAGTCTTATTTAACAATAATAATAAATAATAAATAAATAAATAAAAACCTTGTTGTTGTTTATTGGGATTTTGTTGTAACCTAGCAATACTTAGATTCTTGATCTTCTACATAATCTTTTTGTACGTATGTGTTGTGCTTTTCGCAGGTCAAAACGACAAATCCAAAGAAGTACTGTGTAAGGCCCAACACTGGAGTTGTTCTGCCTGCCTCTACGGGCAACGTTATTGGTCTCTCTCTCTCTGCCACAGAGTTTGAGTTTAACTATCATTATTTTAGTTAATCATGTCTAATGTTTAATTTACGAAGCAGTTACAATGCAAGCACAAAAGGAAGCACCTCCCGATATGCAATGCAAGGATAAATTTTTACTTCAGAGTGTGGCTGCTAGTCCCGGAACCGCAGCAAAGGATATAACTCCTGAGATGGTATTTGCTATGCTCTACTCTTTTGTATCAGATTTGAGAATTGGGTTTTGTGTTTTCTAATTGTTTGCTTTCGAATGTGTTAGTTTAATAAGGAATCTGGGAACCATGTTGAGGAGTGCAAGTTGAGGGTTGTTTATATTGCACCTCCTCAGCCTCCTTCCCCTGTTCAAGAAGGATCCGAGGAAGGCTCTTCATCTACGGCTTCAGTCTCAGACAACGGTAGCTTGAACGCTTCAGAATTTACATCTGTGAGTATTCATCGGGTTTTAGTGTTTTTCAGTCTGCTCCTTAACCAATGTTAATGAGTTTTGTTGTGGTTATATATTATTGTGCCTGCAGGTGCCAAGAGCTCATGTCAAGCAGCATGAACCTCAACACAACTGATCGGATGTAACTTCTCTTTCTCTTTCACTCTTGTTGGTACTGTTAGCTTTGCCATTGGAATCTTATCGGCTGTTGAAAGGAATATTTAACAATTTCTATATAAACCAATGAAGTAAAGTGAATGCATATGATTGCGGTTTCATTTCGTAATCAGCATTATCTAGGAAATGGTATATTAATTTTCAAATTATAAAGTTGAAGAATACATTTGATGATACTGGTAATCATACTTGCACGATGCATCTTGAGGTGGAAATTTTCTTGACTCGTTTTTTCTTTCTATTTTCCCCCTAAATCACTTGTCATCAAACATGGTTCATTTAACATCACTTGTCAGAGAGTTAAAGAATGTGCCTCGGCATACCCCTGTGTTGGGGTACTGGACTCTGATGTTGGGGGTACGCTAGCTTGTACATACCCATGTATGCCAATAAGTCCAGTAAAAACTTGTAGAAGAATTTTGTTCATTTTGAGTAAGATTACTGGATTTGCCTTTCAAAAAATTCAACCTTTGGTGTTAACTTCTCACATGCACTTGATGCGGCTCTATCACCTCGGTAGCTAATTCTGGCAATGTTCCTTTGTCACTGAAGCTATTCATTTTAAGTAGACTGATGCTTTGTCATGGCATTTTTATTCTGAAAAGTAGTCTTAATTACAGGCAAGATCTCGCATTTCCAAGCTAGCCGAGGAGAAAAACGCTGCCATTCAGCAAAATAAAAGCCTTCAGCAAGAACTGGTAACTTACTCATAATTTCCTAAGAGTTTCTTGCTGGGCACTTTGGAATATTTATTATATATCTGTTGTCCTGAACTAAGTAACTGGTACCCGCAACGTTAAGGCATTGAGGACCAATTGCTAATATTTCTGATATAATAGTGCATTATCAATTATCCATGGCCACTGTCCAGCTATCAATAACTTAAAACTGTCTTCACGTTGAAATGGAGCATGAAAATCAGTCCCGAAAACGGGATTTAAAAAATTAGAACAATAGTAGAGAGAAACTGCCGCCGATAATTCTATCGATACAAGACCGACAGTGTTTATGTTAGTAGCTTAATTGCAGCCTCAAATTGAAATTTTAATTTGCAGGAACTCTTAAGACGCAAAGACAGAAAAGCTCACAATGGTATTCCACTCGTGTATGTAATACTTGTTGGCTTAGTTAGCGTCATTTTGGGATACCTCTTGAAAAGAACATGAAGGTGAAAATTACCATTTTCTTTTCGGCCGGAAAAATGAAATGTAGGAGACTTTGAAGATACAAATATTTGACCGATTGATTAAGTTGTAGCTCTTATTGAATGTATCACTTCACTACTGGTCTGTTTGTATGCTAGAAAACCATGTCCAATATGACAGGTAGAAGCAACTGTTGTTCATTGTATTAACCTGCGTTGATCTTTCAATTGGAAAGGAATTAACTGGAATTCACAATTGTGCCATTTTACCCTTCAATTATACTGGACCGATTCAAGCTGAGTCGACCTGAATTTGTCTTTTTTACGTAAAAAATTGGTAAAAGATTTGTCTGGTTCTCAATTTGTCGAGCAATTTAATTCCTAGTAATTTCTAAAGTGAGGTAAATGTTTTTATTTATTTATTAATTATACATATTTTTATTGGTATAATAATACATTTACTCTACAATATTTAAACAAAATATATAAGCATCGAAGGATAAAATTGTTACTATACCAATCAAAGTTATGTATAATTGATGAAAAATATTAACAGTTTAATTAATTATCTTTAGTTGTTCATTTTTTAAGTTGACAGTGATTAAATTGTTCCAATCTCTTTTAAAAGTATCAATTTACCTATTATCAAAGTTGAGAGGTAATAGAGAGGTGTTTTTACCTAAAAACTAATAGAAATTAGGTTAAAAACTGCCATAGGTCCCTATACTCTTTACAAATTTGGAATTTAGTTTTTGTATTTTTTTTTTTTAGGAATTTAGTTTATCCACTTATCAGATTTCAAAATTCAAATTCATTATGTAATTTTTTTCAGTTACATTGTCACCAAGTGAGTATTTGTTTCTTTGAAAATGTCACACCAATAAATTTAACAAAAAATTTAACAGTGTTAACAATTGGAGTTGAATTTTAAAGTTTAAAAAGAAGAGTGATTAAATTCTTAGACATAAAAGTACAAAGACTAAATTTCAAATATGTGAAGACTATAAACACCTAGAAATTAATGTGTAAACAAGGTAATGATAATAAGATGAGGGATAAAGCAGTAGTTAGTCCATGAACTTGTAGTAGTTTTCCAATTTGGTCTTTGAACTTTTTTACTCATATTAGTCTCAGAATTTATTAACTTTTTTTTTTTAATATGGTTATTGAAATTTTAAATTTCTTTAAGGTGTGATTATATGATACTGTTATAAGTTCCTAGAAAAAAAATTTAAAGGTTATAAAGAAAGTATAATATTTTTTATTTTAAATTTAGAGGTTATGAGATGCATATATGATGAAATTGAAGCACACACCTTACCTCTAAGGTGTTAGTTAGAGGAGGGACTCCAAGCAGGAGTGCCTACTTTTTTAGTTTTGGTGTAAAAAAAAGCAGAAACTCGTGCAATGAAATATTTAAATGTGGTGTTTTGTGGGACGCAATGAAGGCGTTGTTTCTAAGCAGAATAACATAGAAGGCAAAACCAAAAAGTGCGGACGAAAGAGAGAAGATATGGTGGGCAAGGGCAAGCATCTATTAAAGTTGAGTGAGATCAAAGATTGCATCATGGAAAATGCCATCTCATAAATAAAATATCAATCCTTAATTCTTTGAATACGGGACCCATCTGTATTCCGAAAAGAAGGGGATCATATGAACTAGAATTAGGGTCCAGTTAGTGACCCACCCAGATCCAGTCATGTTTTTGAACTTGGAAGAAGACAGAAGCTGGCAATTCTCCTCCTATCTTTCTTCTTCAAACAATCACAAATGAATCCCCAGATATGTACTCCTAGGAGCTGCCTTCTTCAACACAAAACTGCTTACTTCGATTCCTTAATGAAAAAGTTGTTCGCCATTACACTTTCTTAGCAAAAAAATAAACACTATGTTCAATAAAAGGGTTTTTTTTACCTTCTAAATACTTTCTAATACAATTAAAAAGACGATTTTTTTTTATTTCAATTTTCAAACAGCTTTTAACTTCAACAATAATACTAAATTACGTTAAAAAGATTCGTTTGGAGAGTGCATTCAAGAACTCCTTTTCACCTTACATCAATGCAAAATATTATAGAACAAATTTATGACTGGTTTCTTGGGAAATTATTATAGGTATAACCGTACAGTTATGGTTAACTAATCGAATCAGGAGATGAAATATTTTTGCCATGGTGTGTCAGATGAGATTATGATGATGATCAATGGTGTAGCGTCAGTCTCTCACCACTTTCAGGTAATTTGGGGCAATAACGTTTTGAAAGTTTCCGATTTTTTCATTGAAAATAATTTTTACAAATGACTTATTTTTTCGAAATTTTTTTTTTATAGTTGGATGAATATGTATAAAATATTTTTATTATTTGACAAATTAACAAGCATATATTTTAAATTTTTTATCTTTTATTATTTAATTGAGTTTATTTTATGTCTTTAAATTTATATTTTACATTGTTCTTTATAAAACAAACACGACATGAATATATTTGTTATAAAATATTATAGTACAATTTTCTTATAAAATAAGAAAATATTTTATAACAATCAATATTTTATACAAACTTAATAATAAATAAAACTTAATTTAAATTACATATATAAGAATACATATTAATACATTAGAGTTGTAAATGATAATTAAAGCTAAACATTATTTAAACAAATACTCATATAAAACATAAAAGTTGATGGAATCGAAAGAACGAGAACAAGCAGAGAAAGAGCAAAGCAATAGGCAAATACCATTAGGTGGAGAAGCCAACTCTCAATATGAAGTCGCAAATGCCCCTATGGAAACTGTATCGTCTCCAGATGACCCAAATCCTGGAAAGATCGCCTCTTTGGAACAGGCCCGAGGGTTGTCGACCAAACAGGAACAATAACCAAAGACGAGGATGATGATTTAGACCTACTTGATGAAGATATCGTGAGATCGTCGATTAACGACATTTCAACAATTGATTTCTCTGATCGAGTTAATCAAATACTCGTAAAAAAATATGCAATATACGGTGGTAATAAAACTCTTAGGAAGAAACATTGGATACGCCACTCTACAGAATAAGATTCATTCTCTATGGCAACCAAATCAACCGTTTAGATTAATGGATATCGAAAATGGTTACTATCTGGCTAAGTTTCAGAATTCGACAGATTTTGAGAAAGTTTCAAGTCAGGGGCCCTGGATTGTTTATGGGCAATATTTAACTGTTCAACCTTGGAGCATCGAATTTAGCCCTTCGCAGCCTTACCCCAATATAGTCATGGCCTAGATACGTCTACTAGGACTGCCTGGACACATGTACAAGAAGAAAATACTGTGGGAAATAGGGGGAATGATAGGAAAGGTTGCAAAATTGGATTTTAATACCTACAATGAGTTTAAGGTTGATTTGCAAGAATGTCAGTTTACGTCAACCTTGGGAAAGCACTTATATCCCAACTTCTAAACAACAAAGTTTTATAGAAAATCGAATATGAATACCTCCTCACGGTATGTTTTTCTTGAGGACATTATGGACACAACCAGGAAATCTGCCCAAACCTGGTGACAGACCAACAAAGAACAAGCGAAAACGTAACAGAAGAAAAAACGATTCAAGAGAGCAGCCTGAACAAAGGGAAAACAATGTCGCAACTAACTCTAATGCATACGGCCCATGGATGCTCATTGAAAGGCGGAACTGGCGACAACAGACAGAAGGGAAGGGGATTAACGGTGCCAGTAAAGAGAAGATGCAAGAACAACTCGATTTCAACCACTAGAAGCCTTAAATGACGAAATAGGCCTATATGAGACTAGGCCCCCAAAAGAAAATAACCAGGCCCAAAAGGAGTTGGGACTGATACTTAAGCAGGAATTTACAGCAAGGAAAAGTACATCCACGGGCCAAGTCCAACAACAACCTGGAAAAGAGATAATAGGCCGCAACAATTCAAGCAAACATGTGAAAATAAGGGGAAAAGGATCCAATACATTCCCCAAAAGAAACTGATTTTACCTTAGCAAATCAAGGCCAAGCAAGCCTGACACGAATTGAAACAGAAACAAGAAATGAAGGAAAAACTAACCTAATAGAAGACGGTGCTTGGGAAAGAAAACAAATAGAATCTGCCTTGGCGACACCACAATCGAAAGAAAGATTGGTCACGGGCATAATGATGGCCAGAGCACAGGCCGAAATGCAAGAAAGGAATATCGTGACTAAAATTCATTAAGCACTAACAGAATCACTTCCTGAATCACAATCAGTCACCGATCTAATGCCGAAAGTCTACTTGAGGTCGTAATCTCACCTAGTGGGGTATTGGATCCAACAAAGCACTCAACGGTTTTGTTTAAAAATATTAGCCCTAAAGGGGAGAACAAAGAAGAACGATTGGTATTGAAGAATAAAAAAGGGAATCGACTAAATAATTCTTCAGCGGCCATTAGAGGAAAATTGAATGGGAATATAAAAGGTCAAAAATTAAAAAGAATAAATCGAGATAAAGGGAGCCTCTTTAAAGTTGCATCTCCTAAAGTCCCATTGAATGAATCAATTACTACAATGGTTGAACTACTACAGGAACAGGTCAAGTAAGGTTTGCTCAACCAAATAAATTAGGAGGGAATCAGACGAGAAGGAAGCAAAAACGGTACACAGTAACAAAAATAAGGTCGGTATTACTTTCTTAATATTATGATGAACTATAAATTCAATTTATCTCTTTTCGTCTAGAACTGTCAAGGATGCGCGAGTATCAAATTTCCTCGCATATTCAAAGAATATAATATCGAATTTAGACCAAACATAGTAGGTCTTTTAGAACCTAAAGTAAGTGGAAGCAAGGATGATGAAATAATTGCCAAATTAGGCTTTCAACATTCTCATTGAGTCGAAGCTAGAGGCTTTTTATGGTGGGATTTGGATTGGCTAGAGAGAAATAATCAACCTTGAAATAATCCAAAATCACCCCCAATTTATTTTGTTTAAAATATACAATGGGAGGCTAACGCAACCCATTCTAATTGCTATCGTATATGGAAGCCATAATAGTACCAAAAGAAAAAGTCTATGAGAAGCTTTAAAAATAACTCTACCATCCGATAATACTCCTTGGATGGCAATAGGAGATTTTAACGCCATTCTCTCTGAGGAAGACAAAAACTGTGGTAATGTCCTAGGAAAGAGATGTCCATACTTTGGTGAATTAGTTGAATCTAAAAATCTACAGGATCTAGGATTTCAAGGACCCTCCTTTACTTGGCAACGAGGAGGAGTCTTCGAAAAATTGGATCGAGCGATAGGCAATGTAGCTTGGTGTCAAGATTTTCCACAATTTTTACCAACACATCTCACTCGAATCAAATCAGATCATAGGTCGTTGCTTGTTAACACTAATTCAGAATTCAAACTCCCTAAAGAAAGGCCATTTAGGTTTCTTGCTGGATGGGCTCAATATCAAGATTTCTCCAACATAATCAAGAGTCATTGGCATTACAAGGGAGACATGTACAATACTTTAGATCAACTTACTACTAGCCTCAAGAACTAGAACAAAAATGTCTATGGGCACATTGAGAGCCGCAAACAAAACCTAATGAAAGCTTTAAGCTCTGTACAAATAAAGCTTGAAAAATCATATTCAAACACCCTAACCAAAAAGAACTGAGTATTAGAGAGGAACTGGAAAATGTTCTTGACCACGAAGAATTGCTGTGGAAGCAGAAATCTAAATGCGATTGGCTTAAGCTTAGAGATAGAAATACAAATTTTTTTCATAACCGAACAATGCATAGAAGAAAAATTATTGCATTTCACAACTCGAACAAAGACTGGCTTTATGATCCAGATGATATACAAAAAGAAGCTGTTAATTACTTCTAAAATTTATACGGCGAGAAGCCAAACAAAGTGGGAGACATTCCTCCTAGTCACTTTCCTTCTTTGGAGCATAATGACTCTGTTTTTCTTGGAAAAGAGGTTACAAACAAAGAAATCAAATCAGCACTCTTTGACATGGCACCCCTCAAAGCACCCGGAAACGATGGCTATCACACGTTTTTCTTTCAAAATCAATAGAACATCATAAGAGAAGCAGTATGTGATTGGGTCAAAGAGTTATTCAACGGACGCCCCATTGACCAAGAACTCAACAACACTCTACTTGTCCTAATCCCAAAGACTGGGCAACCTGAAGAAATATCACAATTCAGACCAATAAGTGTTTGTAACGTCCTATACAAATTAGTAATGAAAGTAATAGCCAATAGATTTAAAAAAGTTTTTCTTAACATCATTTCACAAGAACAAGCAGAATTCATCGCCAAAAGAAGTATTTCCGATAACATCATCATAGCTCAAGAGGTTATTCATTCGATGTGTGGAAAAAGTAAGAAACGGATAGCAATCAAAATTGATCTAGAAAAAGCTTTGATAAAGTTCGTTGGGATTTCATTGAAAAATCTCTTCAAGCTTCCAAAATACCAGACTATCTTCAAAAAGTAATTATGCCAGCTATCACAACGGCCACCATACAAGTCTTATGGAATGGGGTTCCCACTGAAAAATTCAAACTTGCAAGAGGAATACGACAAGGTTGCCCTTTATCACCTTACTTATTTGTATTATGCATGGAATGGCTAGGGCATAGTTTCTAAACTTCTATAGCCTCAAGAGATTGGCTCCCGATTAAGTTATCGAGGAATGAACCAAGTTTGTCACACCTTTTCTTTGCAGATGATTTGGTGATTTTTTTCAAAAGCAGACATCAAGCATGGCATGCTACTAAAGAATATCCTTGAACATTTCTGCAATTTCTCAGGACACTATGTTAATACAAGAAAAACCAATATTTTCTTCTCAAAAGGCATAGTAGATGACTTAAGTGATAGAATATGTAAAATCTTAGGGTACCAGAAAGTATAAGACTTAGGCAAATACTTAGGAATCCCTTTACTTCATAAAAGAATTTCCAAATCCACAGTACAATTTTTAGTTGAAAAGGTCTGGACAAAATTATGCAATTAGAATGCAAAGCAATTATCCATGGCAGGTCGTTTTACCCTTATACAATCGGTTCTACTAACCATTCCAAATTACTTCATGCAATCTACAAAAATCCCAAAAGGGGTGTGTGATGAAATCGAATGCCTTGCAAGACAATTCATTTGGGGGTCTAACACGAGAGGTAGAAAGTTAGCTCTTGTTGATTGGGGGACAATATGTCAACCTCGTGTCTGTGTTGGACTCGATTTAAGACCAAAATAAATCCTTATTACTGAAACTAGGCATCAATCTCATTACCAATCAAAAGGCCTTATAGGTGTACGTGTTATGATAAAAGTATAGAATAAAAGAAACCATACCAAAAATTGTAGAGCAAAGAAACTATTCTGCACTATGGAAAGCAAGTGGGAAGATTTGGCCCTTATTAAAAGAAAATCTATGCTGGGCGGTTGGATCTAGAATGGAAATCTGTTGCTGGAAGGACAACTGGATTCCTACAGTTGGGCTACTGTCCAGACACATCTAGAATCCAAATAGAACAATAAATGAGTGCAAGCTTAAAGACCTAATAATAGAAGAAGGGGTCTAGAACTTAGAGGCATTTAGAGAAAACCTAGCAAAAGAAATAATACAAAAAATCATTGACGTACCTCATCCACATCACTTAGCATGACCTGATAAAATCAGATGGATACCTGCCTCTTCCGGGAAATTCTCGATTAAGAATGCTTATAAAGAATTAACAAAAAAACTCATGGAATTACCAAGATGATAGATGGAAGAAAATTTGGAAATATAAAGGCCCTCACCGTATTCGGTTCTTCTTATGGTTAGTTGTAAGCAACGGCTACTCACAAATTCAGAAAGAGCACGTAGAGGACTTAGTCATACCACATCCTGCCCGGTTTGTCAACACAGTACAGAAGACATCTTATACACTCTTAGAGACTGTCTGACAACTAGAGAGGTTTGGCTGAGAATTGTCCCTCTTAACTGGCAATCTCAATTCCTTTCAAGAAATATTACTGAATGGGTTGAGGAAAATTTAAAACACCTTGAATGGCTGCCATGGATTGGAAGTCACTGGCCTACTCTCTTTGGGTTAATAGCATGGCGCATATGGAAGAATAGAAATCTATTCATTTTTCAAGGCTTGACATGGAGCTTCATAGAGACCATAAAAATATCTATTTGTTGGGCAAGACAATACACCAATTCTCTTGTGTAGGATCCGTCTCTACCTTTACATGATGATACTGAGCAAAACTTAGATACATTTGCTAAGTAAAGAAGTTGCTTTAGGCTTTAAATAATTTTTACACACATAAAAAAAACAAATACTCATATTTATATAATTAAAATATTCATATTTTATTCTAGATTTAAATATGTCATAAGTCATTTTACTCTTCGTAAATTTGAAATTTAGTCTATATACTTTTATTTTTCAGTTAGTCCTACTTTTTAGATATCAAAATTTAGGTTCAATTGTTAATATTATTAAAAATAGTTTGTTAAATTCATGTTAATTATAATGCCATTTTTAGTTACATGAATACTGAATATTTTTATTTAAAATGTGACATCAACAAAATTGACAAAAAAATTACAATGTTAACAATTGGACTTGATTTTCAAATCTAAAAAGTAGAAGGACTAAATTCTTGAAAATAAAAATACAGCACTAAATTCCAAATATGTGAAGAGTACATAGATCTATGACATATTTTAACTTTTATACTACAAAAGATTTATTCTTAATATATTTATAATTATAATAAATATTAACTATTGAAATATTTTTCAATAATATATGAAGAATATTATTTAAAATTATTATTTTTAAAATTTATTATTAAAATAAAATTGAAATATTAAATAATTTATTAAAATAATAAATTATATTAATAATTCATTATATGTTTAGATATAGATAATTAATTATGTATGTTTAATATTCAAAATGATAATATTTTATTAATTTTAAATATTTTAAAATAAAAATAAAATTTTATTATTAATATAATAATATTTTAATTGAAAGAATTTTATATAAATATAAAATCGCTTATAAAGGAGTTCTTTTCTAGAGAATAATTAGAAGAAAAAAAAGGCTTACTTTCCTTTACCCGTAACTAATTTTTCCATTCGTCGCCAAACAAACATAAAAAATTATATAAAAATAATTTTTAGAAAATCATTTTCAGGGATTCAATCGATGCATTAGTTGATAAAGACACTTCAGTAGCGTAGTCTGCAGGTGATTTGAAACTGGACATTTTTTCATGTTCTTCATACTGTCTTCATAGGCAAACCCTCTGTCCATAGATCATTGGACTGACATCATCAATGGCAGTCTTGCGATGCATTAACGTACGATCAGGACCATTCATTGTCGCTGGTCCCTCCCCTATTTAGTGGGAGAGATTTGTCACATTTTTCAGTTTCAATGTCCCCAACATTGCAGCATTTGAGTTGAGACAAATCAGTCACCTTCCTTGGCTGCACTACGACTTCAACATTAAACTGTAGAAAAGAATTTATGGGGTATACCATAAAATTAAATAAAGGCAAACATTAATTGTATTGGGAAATTTGAGACCCTAATGTTGAACGCTTAAGTTTATGTCTCGTCGTATTAAACTAATTAGTGAGGTTGAATTGTAAAACACCCATGTCATGTGATCTTATTAAGGGAGGTATTAAAACAACTTATTTAAGCAAACAGCAGCAAATTCAAAGCATTACTAATATTGATAGTGGCATGCATATAACATTATTATTCATTATGCCATTTATTTGCATCCACCCCAATCTAGATTGTCGAAATCATTTTTTTTATTTTTGAAAAAATAGGGATCGACTTTAAAAGAAGATATGGAGTCACCACTAATTCTTTTTGTTTAGGTGTGATCAGATCACCTAATAAAATATTTTATTAAAATATCAATTTTGGCCTACGAATTTTGAGAAAACGGGTTCGGGAGTCGGTTACGTACGAGGAAGGAATACAATATCACATCCAGCACGTTAGGACATGATCTTTTAAACCCTCGAAATCACGATCAATTCTTGATTTCCAAATGCCCATACATTTGAAAATTACAAAAGTATATTTGATTATTTGGTCCAATGAAAAACCGAAACCCAACACGTTAGGGCACGACTTCTCGAATTTCCAAACAAAGAACATTGCCTTGTTTTAAAACACGGACGAAATTTTAAAGGAATGTTTGATTATTTTGGACAAAAGGAAAATCGAAACCCAGCACGTTAGGGCACGATTTCTCGAATTTCCAAGCATCAAACATTGCTTTTGTTTTGGGACAGTCCCTTTCATTGTAGTTTTAAAATAGAAAGAACTGCTGATTAAAAGGTAATTGATTGAGCTAAAACTTTTAAGTAGCCACTCATAGTAAAAATATGAATGAGAATAACGACATATTATCTTGTCAAAACATATTGCCAAAGCATTTACGGATCATGAGGTTGGAAGGCATAAACAATCGAATATGAGCAATATAAAAGCAATGAATTTACAATGCGACCCATAAAACAAATAATCATACACTATACTAACATTTATGCTAACAAATTTTAAGAGATATTAACAATATATTTATAATCTATAATAGAAAATAAATATAAGGCGAAATAAAAATAAATAAATAGAATCTAAATAATAATGAATAAATTTAAAACAATTGATGTGAGAGAGTAGTTCTAAGAATCAACAATATACAACAATTTAAAACGAACGATATATGAAATATTTAAATGTATATATGTAAGTGTGAAAATAATGTTGAAACACTTCAAAATAAATAAGTAGAATCTAAAATAAAGTATTTAAAATAATTTAATCATAAAATAAATCATAAGAATAAGAACCACAATAAATCATATGTAACATAGTAATATATAAATTAATTTTAAAATAAATCTTATGCAAGCAAAGAAATAAGTAATATACAAAACGGTACATATATGTGTCTACAAGAAATAATATACATAAAATAAAAAATGATTAAATGTAAATTATGTATATATATATATATATATACAATAATAATGTATAAAAATATTTAAAATAACCATGATATAAAACTTTAAAATAAAGAATGTACATAAAAGAGAATTTTAAAATGAGTAAATTATATGAATAAAGTATTTTAAAAATATACAAACAAAAATAAATAAAAATGAATAATATAAAATAATTTAAAACAATGAATGATATAAAAATGAATAATAATCTAAAATAAACAATAAAACAATTTTACATGAAATTAAAAGGAAAGGGACTCAATTGAAATAAAGATAAAATCAAAAGATAATCCATAAATAAATAAATCGTTGGAGCTTAATTTAGGACTGAAATACAACGCGTGCAAACTCATGGGGATTAAAAACAAAATTATCCCAAACTCCAAAACGTAGTGCTCAAACACGGACTAAATCAGTATTGAAATAAATTATGAGTTACAAATTAAAATAAAAGAAAACTGGATTTAGAAGAATAGCTAATGCGGAGGGACTTGACGCACAAATACCCCATCAACAAGGAAACGCGCGGATCTAGTCTGCGGGTAGGGTCCAAGCGCGGGTCAAAGGCCATGAAACAACGTCGTTTCACCACCAACACTCACGGCCTAAAACGACGTCATTTTAAAGATGTTTAAAAACTAAAATCAGTCCTAAAAAAAACATTTGGCAGATCATTTCTTCAAAAAAAAACCTAAATCTTTTCTAAAACTCTCTCAACCTCCCTTGGGAGCTTTGTCGGCGCTGAGTATGCCTCCATCTCCGCCGCGGCTCTAACCGGATCCCTAAGGGTCCATTTACCTTTGGATCAGAGGGGGAAATATCGACTAGATCGACACCGAACGATAGGTAAGCGAACATTCTTCTTCCCTTTTTTATATTTGTCAAATAGATTCAAAATAAATGAACAAAACAAAAAGAAAAAAACTACGAATCGATGAATGAATCACCTTTAACCTTTTTGAATGTTTTTTTCAAATGTATGGGTGCGTTCGTATTAATTTTTTTGTGTCCAAAAATCAAAAAAAAAATTACATCAATCCCTTCTGGTTTTTATAGCCGAAAGCAAATAAAGAAAAGAAAAATACAAAAATCTGCCTGTATTTTTTTTTTTGCCTCTGTTTTGTTGTGTTTTCGTCTGCTTTGCAGGTACAAAGCCAGCTGTGGCGTACGGAGGTAGCGACGTGACGTGCGGTGGTGTGTGGAGGATGTACGGAGGCGCACTGAAGGCTGTACGAAGGTTGTTGGCTGTGGCGCAAAGGGGAAACTCTAGGGTTTCTGTTTGGCTGAACCTATGCTTAGGTTTTGGGCCATTGGGCCTTTTAGGCATTGGGTTATTTGATTTGCATGGATTTTTCTAATGGGGTTTGGGTCTATTTGGGTCTAGGTAATTAAGTCAGGGTCTGTAAATGGACTATTTAAAAGATTTGGACTTTATAAATTATTTGCTTATTTTGGTTTGAATTCTGATTTGGGCCCGAGTTAAAATTTAGCCTTACATACATGATGAAAAATTCAACAAAGCATAAATTAAGCTTTTGTTAGTACATGGACCAGAGGCTGAACTAAATGTTGCAAGTTATGAAGCACATTGGCAGCAAAGTTGAATTGATTGAACCAATATCAAAGAAACTTCACTCCTCACTCAGCAACTCCAAGCTGAAGCAGCAATTAGCGCTCTCCCCTGCCGCCAAAGAACAAGTGAAGACTGCCTTTTCTGCACATGGAAACCCCTAACCGGAGTCCGCTGTACAAAACACTCGGCTTGAAACTCCGTTAAGTTACTGAAACTGAATGGAGAGAATCCATAGTGTAGAAATATTGTCCTCGAAGGGGGTGTTCTTTCCAGGGACCGATGTCTGCCCAAGACAATCCTCTCGATATCAGGTTGAAGCAACAACCTTTCAATCTTTTGCAAGGCATTTTTCATATTCACAGCATCAAGGGACTCAAGGATGCCGGTATAAGATTGGTGGGCATGAATTATATGATGAGGAAATGAGGCATCCATTCTGTCTAAACAGACCACAATTTTGGGTGACAGTTGCTTTAAAAAACCAAGGACCAGATGGAGTGTTGAAGAGTAATTAGAAAATGAACCAATTGAGAGATTAACTGCAATGGCTTCATTTTCAGGTAAGTGACGAGGCAACAACCGTGAACCCGAATGCAGGGACTCGAGTCTCATTATTTTGAGATCGAAATCCATGTTGATTTCACTAGCAAAGTGCTTAAGATAATCCTGAGTGAAACTGAGTTCTAGCTCGTCGTCATGACTGGAAAGAGAAGCAAAGACAGTGATTTTCAAAAGAGCACCACCATTTCTCCGAACAAGTTCCTGCATCAAAGATGCCCATTGCCCTCCATACCCAATGTCGAAATCAATAATGTGAATGCTACTACACCCTTCAAAAACCTCAAGAAGTGCTTGGTTACAAGTAAAATTGGCAAATTGAACGATTGGAGAGGTCTCAGAGCCGTTGTACGGGGACAGAGCCGTTGTGTTTGGTAGTGTTCAACTGAAGGAATAACTGTAACACCTCCTTGAAGTAGAAAGCAGCCCTTAAAAAGGGGTTCCTAACAGGAAAGAGCTGGTGATTGAGCCGCGCCAATATCCCCTGCGCGAGAACTGGATTCTAGGTTTCGATCAGCTTTACCGCCTGGATTAATTGGTCGATTATTGGCTGCTGAAGCTGCAGGTTTGCCATTCCAATTGGTGTAGTTGAGCTAGAGTTAAGTCTCATGGGTGGCGGCGGTGAAAGTGGCATGAACATAGCTTGATTTTGGTTCATCATCACCTGAGGATTAAAATGAAAATTTTGAGGCTTTTCATCCAAAGCTTCAAGGGACTGAAACTGCTGTTGTTGTGCAAAGACAACAAAGGGAGTGAAGTAGGCAAAAGATTTGTTAATTTTTATATTAAGTTGTAACTCAATAATTAAAATTAAGATTAATAATATATATTAAGGGTAATAACATAAGTTAATAATATAAAATAAAAAACTTTAAAAATTTGAAAACTCAACTCAGTACTTACCAAATCAAATTTGAACTTTTTCAAGTTAAACTTATATAACCAGTATCTCATTTGTTTATAAAAGTTTTGTTGATACCTTCAAATTAAATTTTAAGAAAAACATTATTGAAGAGAAAAGTTACCAATCGAAAAATTAATCTGGGCCCTAATTTTACAGTTAATAATATGGTATTCCTTCCAACATATACATATGTACTCCCCTATGAACATTATTCATGGAAAATGAAAAAGAAAAAGAAAAGAAAAGAAATATGTTTTCCCTATTACCCTGTGATTGATCATCAAATTTCAGTAAAAAAATCTATATGATATAAAAGCTGTGATTAATAAAATAAAATGCGAAGATGAGGTTTGCTAGCCATGAATTAATTGAAAAGCCCAGATTTTGCACTCCTCTCTCATTCGTAATTAATCACAGCTCCCTTTACACTCTCGCATAAAGTGTGAAGGTAAGTGACCCATTAAATAATTCTAATTGCTTTAGTTACCCTTTCGCCTTTGAAAGTTGCCTCTACATGTTCTATTCCATTTAACTTTCAATAATTTTATCATCCTTCTATTTTTTTTTATCTTTCATCGCTGATGTCAAGTTCTTTTCTCTTTGCTCAAGACATCCCAAATCTCATGCAACCCAAACATTAAAGAAAATAAAACTAGACGAAGCTACTAACGCAAAGCTAACGTAAGACGAGCGTTTCTTGAAAGAAAAAAAATGATAACAAAAACTTTCTTCTTTCAAAACATGTTTATAACTATTCTAGTATAGTTTTTTAACTAAATTTTGTTTTTTATTAGATTTTATAATTTTTTATATTAATTCTATTTTATTTGTTTTTGTTTATTTTTCATTATTATTAAATCTAGTTTAAATTGATTTGAGCTTTTCTGTTTAGTCCACTAAACTTAATACTCAGTGGAGTGTTGCGTTAAAAGACTAGGAACCAGGTTATTCCAAGTAACCATTTAACGAATTTTTTCTCTTTCTAATGTGCAGGACAATACAAAGATTCATAAAGGGGAGCTAATTGGAGTAACTTTTTGGATTACTTGCTTGGTGCATTTGGAAGAACTGTAATCTCTTTATTTTTCAAGGAAGAACTTGGATCTCGAGTGAGATAGTCAAAGTACCGTATAACTGAGCCAAACAATATTTTTCGGCCTTTAGTGATGAACCGAATGGATACTACGAATTTTCTTTTGGAGAACAGACAATTGGGAATTGGGTTCTTATCAATACTGACGGTGCAGTTCAATTGGATTCAGGAAATGCAACTTTTGGGGGTAGTGTGCGATGAGAATGGGGATTGGGTCTTTAGGTATAACTGATATATAAGAAAGTGATTGATTTTTTATGCAGAACTTTTGGACATTTTGGAAGGTCTCAAGCTTATCCAACGTAAAGATTATGATAAGGTGATAATTCAATCAAATAGTTTGGAGGTTGTTAAAGCCATTCAATGAAATGTTTCCAATGCATCGAACTCAGTTTTGATTAGACGAATCCAATGCATTTTGTCTCAAGAAGACAAGTAGCTCTTGCGATACATTCCTAGGGAGCATAATCAAGTTGCGGATTGTTTAGCCAAACTAGGTTTGGCCAAAAAACAAGATCTGCAGGTGTTTGATTTCCCTCCAAGGACGATTCTAGCATTTCTTGAAATAGACAAGGGAAAAGATGTTTTTTCCTTAGTATAATTCTATGTAAATTAGATATATAATTGTCTTTGTTTTCCACCAATTCTTTTTTCATTTAGCTTAATAAATATTTATTACTTAATTTAATCTATAATCTATTTTATATACTGATATGAATTAAACAAAGGAAAATAGTTTATACTTAACTGGTTAAAAATGCTGCTTAGGGAACGATTTGATTTTATTACTTTATTAATGAGCCTTCCACATTTTAATTTCGGACCAAGATGAGAGTATACCATAAAACTGAAAAATAATACATAAAATTAGCAATGAATTGTATACTAGTTATATTAAAAAATTAATTTTATAAACTATCCTTATAATATTATTTATGGTCTCTATCATTAACACACCATTCATGATTTCTATTTACTAATTATATATATGATATGGGAAAAAGATAATATAAGTATTTTTAATTGATAGGAATATAGAGGGTGAGATAACAAGTCGCTACATATCTGAATCAAGTAAGTTTGTGGTTTGACATGTCTTTGACTTTGTGTGGTTAGTGATAGTGTCTTTCATCATGTTATTTGGTGTTTGTGCTAATGGTATGTCTTGTTTTTTTTTTTTTTTGCAGCCCCTTTATGTTTCGATTGTGCCTGTGTGTAACCTTTATTCCTCTAATGAGAAAAATTTAAAAAAGAAATGCAGAATAGTATCTAAAATACTCGGAAATTTAGATGGGCCTAGTTACGGGCAGCCTGTTATTATGGTTGCAAAGAAACTTGTTTACTTTATCTTACACCACTCCCATTATTGTGGGATAGGCATCAATTGCGGTTAAAACCTAAGGTTAAGCGAATTTAAGGAAGCAATTTCAAAACATCATTGTATTGAGAAAGGTAAGTTATGATATGAAGAAAAAGTTAAAAAGTTTTGAAAGGTGTTGGTGCCAGAAAATTCCCTGTTTTCCTTTACACCTGACCTACCAACCATTTGGGATTTGTTGTTCATCCCAGAATAGATTGAAATGAACGGTTGCCATCGCTGCTACAAGGAAAAGCAATTACAAATAATAATAACAAGAATAAAGCTCAAATTCTATTTGATGATCCCTTTTGCGTTTTTCTTTCTCTTGTAATTTAATAATTTCGATAGACTTCTACTTTCCGAAATATGCATTTTTAGTTCTTTTTGTTAATATATTCCACATCTTTTATATATCTATACTTTTTAAGTTTGATGAAAAAATTCTCTTTGTTATAATTTTGACTCGGTTACATCAACTCAATAGTGAAAGTACGTAAAAGTTGAACTATAAAATAAATATTATTAGAGTTAGGAAGTGATTTACTTATATCTATATATCTTTTAGAATTATTAATAATTCAATGAACCAATCATCATATTTTATATTTTATTCTCAAATTTAAAATAAACTAAAAATTTATAACTATTTGTTTGATATAAAAACTTTCAACTGCTTAATAAATATATATATATATATATATAGTATTTGTAACACTCAATTTTATGCATGGAAGTTTAGAGTGTTTGTGGTTAGGGAAAGTGAAGAGGTTGTGCTTTTGTGTTTAGTGGCACATTTAAATGGCAAAATGGGCTTGTTAGCTTGGTAGTGGAGTAAGTCTTAAAGAACTTTTGGGTTTTGGATTCGAGCCCTTGTGAAAGTGTTTTTAGAGAAGTGTTATTAAATTGTTTTGTTTTAATTTAATATTTTTAATTATTCATTGTTATTTTTATTTTATTTTATTTTAATGGACGTTCTTCTCCCTGTTTCTTTTCTTCTTGCTTTTTATTATGATTTTTCTTTAGTTGTTTTGGAAAACGATTTCGTTGTGCATACTTCGAGGATTCTCGCTTCTCCGTCGTTGTAACAGCTCGATTTAGATCCTAATAGGAATAGTGGTTTCGGGACCACGAATCCGAGTCAAAAAAATATTTAAAAATTATTTTCTGTGTTTATTTTGTGTGAATTTATATCTATGAAATTTTCGTAATTTAATTTTGTTGTTTAGGTATCCGATTAAATAAAAAGACTTAATCCCGTAAATTAAAAATTTGACTGTTAAAAGCATAAGGGCTGAATTGTTAGTGGCTTTCTAAATGGAAGCCTTTATGTTGCAATTAGCCCAATTGAGGAAAGAATGGACGATAATGGGTATGTATTATATGATTTTATAATTTTATTTCTAAGGTTATAATAGTAAATTAGGTAATAATAAGTATATAATATAAACATATAATTAAAAGCCAAAGTTTTATTCTTATTTTCATCACTGAATATGAAAAACAAAAAGAAAAGAATAAGTTCTCAAGGGTTCGGCCATCTTCCATGTTGATTCAAGGTTCGTTTTTACTCGGTTTTTGATAATTTCTACGTTTTTAAGATCGTTGCTTCGAGTACTACAAAACCCAAGCTTTAATTTTTTATTTTGATGAATATTTTGAATTGTGTCATTGTTGATAACTTGTGATTTTTGTTGTTTGATGATGAAAAATGGAAGATATGTTGTAGATTAACATGTTTTGTATTGGAATTTTTGATACTTTTGAGTAATTAGGACTTAATTGCAAAAATGATAATTTGAGGGACTAAAATGTGAAATAAATTGAATATATGGACTTGTTTGAGAGTGGGTAAAATTTGGCCCAACATAAGTATAGGGAAATTTTGTGTATTTTGTGTTTTGTGCAATAGGGACTAAATTGTAAAAATTGTAAATGTCAGGGGTAAAATGGTGTTAGGGGTAAAATGGTAATTAGCCCATTTATGTGTTTTTGGACTAAATTGAGTGAAAATATGTTTGAATGAGCTTAATTTGAATATGTTTAGATCAAGAACCAAATAAATCAGATTTGGATCGGGGAAAAACGAAAATTGTCGACTAATCGTCCAGTTCCGTTTTACATCGTCCAAGGTAAGTTTATAAGCAATTAGACGTACTTAATATTAATAAAATGTGACTTATATATGCTGAAATGAAATATGTGAATTTATATCTTCAATAGCCGAATGTATACAAGCTTGGCTACTATATTTCTGAATTCGTTTTGATTGGGTTATGACGTCCGAAAGCCCCGTATGAACTTAGGAATAGTTAGGATACATATTTCATGACATAGGATTCCGATATATGTGTGCAAGTAAGACCATGGCATCGATATGTGATTCCGAAATGTGTTTACGAGTAAGACCCCGTTTGGGACAGTGGCATCGATATTTGACTACATGTAAGACCACGTCTGGGACGTTGGCATTGTACGATTTGTTTGATTATTCGATTGTCCTATCCAATTCCGAATGGTTCATCAAGCAAAGATAAGTTATGTTCGAATATGTAAAACAGGTCAGATGGCCAGGTACGAATTGGTTTGTTGTTTATTTAAAATATGGTAAGTGAGAAATTTGATACTTACTACAAACTATGTGTAATGCAATTGAAGATTATATGTGAGTTAGATAAGTGTATTCGGCCATGTGCATAGTAATGAAATAAGTTTAAATTAATAGCATGTATGATTATATGTGTTCGGTTACAAGTCTAATGTGTGTGTATGAAATTATTTTTGTAATATATGAGCTTGTACATTTATATGTATGTGAATTAAGTTAATAATGGTCTTTTAGCTTTGGAATTTTAATGATAAAAAGTTAACTTGGCTATGTGATTATTTGGTCAAAGTGACTTTTGCGAATGATTATTTAAATGCATGATATGAAATTTATATGTTTGGATCTATATATATATATATATATATATAATGATAATATACTTTGGTTTAGTTAATTAAATTGACGATATTATTAGGTTACTCTTTTGCTTATGACTTACTAAGCTATAAAAGCTTACTCTGTGTGTATTCATGTTTACCTTTGTTTTATAGATTTTGGATTGCAAGTTTTGAGCTCGGAAATTGTCAGAGAAGCTTATCACACTATCAACTGTCTTCGGTATTTTATAAGCTAAATTTTCAAACCTATGGCATATATAGGCTAGATTATAGTTTGAAATGTTATAATTTGGTTTTGTATAATCTAAGCCATGCGAAAATGGCTTGTTAATAAAGTTAATGTTTGCATATTTTTGGGCATGGTATAAGCATATTCTGGGAAGTACGTTTCATAGTATGTGTGTGTATGGTGATTTTGGATGCGTATATTTGGGTGATCTGGTTATGATAATTGGATAGATAAACATGTATGGGAATTTGGTTGTCATACCTAATGAAGGTATTATATGTGATTTAGCATTAATGAGTATTTGATTATGTTCAAATAAGGTAAAAGGTTATTATAATATACTTAATACGTGGAATATAAGTTTTGTGTGTTTGGGTAAATATATTTGAAAATTGGGTTAAGTGATAAAATATAAGTGAAGGATATTAGCTATATGAGTTTCGGCTTTTATGTTTATGAAAAATGATAAATGGTTGTGTATATGGATTGTCTAACGTGAGTAGTAATATATGAAATGGATATGCCATGTGTTTAAAGTTAGTGTCTTGTTGAGGTGTTTGCATTTTAAATAAATGTTTGTGATCCTTATCAGTTTAATTATATATTATGCTATAAAGGTGACTTGTTATAAAGGTATGATGCATATTAGGCCATGACGTTAGCTTAATTTAGAAGGTGTGTTTTTCTTTGATGCGTTTTAGTGTGATGTTTGGACTTATAATTCGACTTGGTAATGAGATAACAGATGGATGTATGTTTGGTATATGGTATGTATTAAATTGGTTAAGTAATGTATATGTCATTGTTGGTATTTGGCTATTAGGTTCGGTTAGTGAAGGTAAGAAATGAATATGCTACTTGACTGTTTTGGTTAAGTATTTTGGTATAATTTTTAAATAGTAATTGAGGATTATGATTTAGGTATGTTTTGGTTAGCTTATAATGAAATATTTAAAAGTGTAAAATATGATGTTTATATTTGAATAATGATAGGCAAATTATGTATAAATAAATATATGACATGTTTTGTTTGTGATTCGATTTTTAACGTTAATAGACGAATTAGTACTAGTATGGTCCCGTGGAACTAGTTATTTATTAATGAATGATAAATGGTATACATTCATATTCGGCTATAGATAAGTAATTGAATATATTATAAATGATGCATATGATATGTTTGCATATGATTCGGTTTGTAATGACAAGAAAGACATTTGTGTCATGAATGATTTGGTATGATTACATAAATGATATATATATTAGGAGTTTTAATGCCATAATATTTAGACAATAAGTTCGGCTAATAAAACTATAATGTACTTGTAAAATGATGTTTTTAAATTGGGAGTTCGAATATGGTTCAATTGATAAGTACATATGAGCAAAATTTTGTAATGAGAAAATGGGTATATTTGTTCATATTGACTATTGCTAATGCTGTATATGTGAATGGATATTAAGTTGTGTAATATGGCTTATTTGGTTTTAAAATGTACATGTGTATTGATTTCGAAGTATGGAATGTAATGAATGTCTGTTTGAGTTGTGATATGACTGGTAATGTCTCGTAACCCTATTTTAGTGACGGATACAGGTTAGGGGTGTTACATTTGATTGGTATCAGAGCTATGGTTTAGTCAGTTCTAGGACTACCATAGTGTATGTGAGTCTAGCTATACATGCCATATTTAACCTGCGATAGTGTGATATATCCTGACTCTGACAAAATTATTTTGATGAGACAGATAAGTTTTCAACCGAGCTAATTTTGATAGTACGGAATGTGTACTCGAATGTTTGAATGGAAATTTGATGATGATGAGTTGAAACTCATAAAGGTATGGATCAAGGAGTATGATATATTGATGTTGACAGATATTATAATTATATAAGCATATAGATTATGATATGTGAGTTGTGATTGCTATCTAAAATGTTTTGATTGTGAATTAATGATTTGAGTTAGTATATGAATTAAGTGCTAAGAACAAAGGTGATTAAAAGCAAATGTTTATTAAATGTTTGGACAATGTGAAAATATTAATGAATTGACTATTTGTGAAAGTATGTGTTATGTGTATTTATATGTAAGTTAAATTTAAGGCTTTATTGCCCTCACCCCCTTTATTAGTGAAATGTTACCATGAAATCTATAAGATCTGGGTTGAATAAGCTGAAGAGTGTGGAGTTACAGATGTCCGTGTTTGGAAGGTTAATAATGTGGCCAGAAAAAAAAAAGAAGAAAAGAAGAGAAAAAAAAGATTGAATCAGTAAATAAAGCCAGTATTAAAAGAGACATTAGATAGTTCTGTAAATTATTCAGATTTTGTGACGTCACTATCAAAGAAGAAGCTATATATGATCAAATGACCTATTCAGGTATGTTAACTAAGGAAAATATTAGTTAAAAGCTTTTCTAAATTGATTTCTATTAGTGAAGGGGTAATGTGAAAAGTTCTGATGACAGAATTAGACAGTTGAAATCATGTTTGAATTGTATTGAGGGCTGAGTATAGCTGTTATAGTTGGACAGTTATTATGATTTCTTTTGGGCATTTTATGTGTATATTTATTTTTAGAAGTATATGTGACTATTTAATTTCAGAAAGAATTTTCATCGTATGAGAACAATGGCTAAACATACTAACAGACGAAAGTATCGTTGGTTTGTTTGGGTTGTATTCGACATTGCTATGTCTTTCTCTGGTATTTATTCCAATGTGTGGATATGAAAGTCGACGGTAAAAATCTACATAATGCTAATATTCTGCTTCTGCTGGCTATTGTTCTGTTAAAAATATGTGAAGAATATACTACTCATGTTACTATGGATTTCAGTAATTACGAGTAATATTATTCTTTCTGGATATTTTCTGGAATATCATCGGGAATGACATCATTCTATATGGGTTGTAAATTTTCTGATATTTAGTGTAGCTTCAGGTGTTGGAAATTTAGTTATTCTGGTTTTCTCATGATTCTATGTGATTAACTATAAGAGATGTCCATTTAAAAGAAATGGTAATATCTATAATAATTTCTGTTCTGAAATTTGGGAGTACTATAGTACCGTTATCAGAGTTATAAAAGTTGTGCCTCTACATTGGCTACTGTTGAAATCATATTTGATATTCTTCTAAGTTCAGATGCTTTGTTAACAGCCGGGATATTATCTATTGTTACGGGTAAGACGATAGTCTTATTATGACATTATGATTTCTATTTAATGATTGTGGCATCTGTATAATAATATGTTTGGATTATTCTTTCTAATGAGAAGAAAGGATTTCTTCGAAAAGACTGATTCTATGGTTTGATCTGACTTTAAATTATTTGATTGAAAATGTAACTGGGTTATATGAGTTGGATCTATCCACTAGATCGGAAATAAACTTTAAATGTACATGTGTGATCTGAAGGATAGTATGGAAGTTGAACTTGTATTCTTGAGGATTTGATACAGAATTATGTCTATCAGAATAATTCTGTCTGAGAAATGTTGTGATAAATTAAAGTTAGTTCAATTGTTGAAGCCTTCTTCTGCACGAAGACATTGTCCGTTAAAATATTAGTTTTGATTTAGCCTAAATTGAAAGAAGGGTTTATGAAGTTTAGTAATGTGTTAATGAATGGGTTGAAGTATGTTTTAATAATGGAGTACACAGAGACATCTTGTTGTTCCTTATGGTTAGAATTGTTAAAAGACTATGAGCTTGTGATTGACTACCATCTGGGAAAGGCTAATGTTGTTATTGATGTTTAAAACTGAAAATCACTGTTTGTTTTGTGTACAACTAATGCGTATATGGTTATGTCTGATGATGGTTCAATAATAGTTGAATTAAAAGTAAGACCGTTATTTATTCAGCAAAATTTGCGATACTCAAAAAAAATTGATAATGAGTTGTTAGCAAAGCAGGCCCAAGGTGATTTGAAGGTTGATTCAGAGTTTCGAGTTGATGCTAAAGGTTGTCTAAGATTTAGAAACCAAATATCTGTTTTGAGAAATTCAGATGCTAATTCAAATGATTTTGAATGAAGCTCACAGTAGGCGATTATCTGTTTACCCAGGTAATACAAAGATGTAAAATGATCTGAAACAACTTTACTGGTGGTATAGTATAAAACAAGATATTTTTGGTTTTGTTTCAAAATGCTTAATTTGTCAATAATTAAAAAAAAAGCCGAGCATCAGGTACCTTCTAGGTTGCTTCAACCGATTATGATACCTAAATAGTAATGGGATAGAATCACGATGGATTTTGTATCCGGTCTTCTATTGACACCGAATAAGAAAGATGTAATTTGGGTTATTGTGGGTAGATTGACCAAATCGGCTCACTTTGTTCCGGTTCGCACAGATTACTCGCTCGATAAACTAGTTGAATTGTATGTTTCTCAGATTGTAAAATTATACGGAGTATCTATTTCTATTGTTTTAGATGGAGATTCTAGGTTTACATCGCGGTTTTTGGAAGAAACTGCAAGATGCATTAGGTACGAAATTTCATTTCAGCACTACTTTCCATCCGCAAACAGATGGTTAGTCGGAGCAAATCATTCAGATACTTGAGGATATGTTGAGATGTTGCATTTTCGAGTTTGAAGATACAGTGAGAGAATGCTATCCGAACCTATTCACCGGTAAGATTTTCGGGGACAAAAAACCCTAAGGGGGGGAGTTATAACAACTTGATTTAGACCCTAATTGGAACAGTGGTTTCGGGACCATGAATCCAAGTCAGAAAAATATTTAAAAATTATTTCCTGTGTTTATTTTGTGTGAATTTATATCTGTGAAATTTTCGTGATTTAATTTTGTCATTTAGGTATTCGATTAAATAAAAGGACTTAATCCTAGAAATTAAAAATTTGACTATTAAAAGCATAAGGTCTGAATTGTTAGTGGCTTTTTAAATGGAAGCCTTTATGTTGCAATTAGCCCAATTAAGGAAAGAATAGACGGTAATGGGTATGTTTATATGATTTTATAATTTTATTTCTAAGGTTATAATAGTAAATTAGGTAATAATAAGTATATAATATAAACATATAATTAAAAGCCAAAGTTTTATTCTTATTCTCATCACCGAATATGAAAAACAAAAAGAAAAGAATAAGTTCTCAAGGGTTCGACCATCTTCCAAGTTGATTCAAGGTTCGTTTTTACTTGGTTTTTGATAATTTCTACGTTTTTGAGATCATTGCTTCGAGTACTACAAAACCCAAGCTTTAATTTTTGATTTTGATGAATATGTTGAATTGTGCATTGTTGATAACTTGTGATTTTTTTTGTTTAATGATGAAAAATGGAAGATATGTTTTAGATTAACATGTTTTGTATTGGAATTTTTGATGATTTTGAGTAATTAGGACTTAATGCTAAAATGATAATTTGAGAGACTAAAATGTGAAATAAATTGAATATATGGACTTGTTTGAGAGTGGGTAAAATTCGGCCCAACATAAGTATAGGGAAATTTTGTGTATTTTGTGTTTTGTGCAATAGGGACTAAATTGTAAAAATTGTAAATGTCAGGGGTAAAATGGTAATTAGACCATTTATGTGTTTTTGGACTAAATTGAGTGAAAATATGTTTGAATGAGCTTAATTTGAATATGTTTAGATCAAGAACCAAAGAAATCAGATTTGGATCGGGGAAAAACGAAAATTGTCGACTAGTCGTCTCATTCCATTTTACATCGTCCGAGGTAAGTTTATAAGCAATTAGACGTACTTAATATTAATTAAATGTGACTTATATATGCTGAAATGAAATATGTGAATTTATATCTTCAATAGTCGAATGTATACAAGCTTGGCTACTATATTTTTGAATTCATTTTGACCGGGTTATGATGTCCGAAAGCCTCGTATGAACCTTAGGAATAGTTAGGACACATATGTCATGACATAGGATTTCGATATATGTGTGCGAGTAAGACCATGGCATCGATATGTGATTCCAATATGTGTTTACGAGTAAGACCCTGTCTGGGACAGCGGCATTGATATTTGACTACATGTAAGACCACGTCTAGGACGTTGGCATTGTACGATTTGTGTGATTATTCGAGTGTCCTATCCAATTCCGAATGGTTCATCGGGCAAAGATAAGTTATGTTCGAATATGTAAAACAAGTCAGATGGCCAAGTACGAATTGGTTTGTTGTTTATTTAAAATATGGTAAGTGAGAAATTTGGTGCTTACTACAAACTATGTGTAATGCAATTGAATATTATATGCGAGTTAGATAAGTGTATCCGACCATGTGCATAGTAATAAAATAAGTTTAAATTAATAACATGTATGATTATATGTATTCGGTTGTCTAATGTATGTGTATGAAATTATTTTTGTAATATATGAGCTTGTACATTTATATGTATGTGAATTAAGTTAATAATGGTCTTTTAGCTTTGGAAGTTTAATGATAAAAAGTTAACTTGGCTATGTGATTATTTGGTCAAAGTGACTTTTGCGAATGATTATTTAAATGCATGATATGAAATTTATATGTTTGGATATTTATATATATATATATATAAATGATAATATACTTTGGTTTAGTTAATTAAATTGATGATATTATTAGGTTACTCTTTTGCTTATGACTTACTAAGTTATAAAAGTTTACTCTGTGCGTGTTCATGTTTACCTTTGTTTTATAGGTTTTGGATTGCAAGTTTCGAGCTTGGAAATCGTCAGTGAAGCTTATCACACTTTCAGATAAGCTTGGAAATCAAGCTTGGATTAGTGTCTTGTTGAGGTGTTTGCATTTTAAATAAATGTTTGTTATCCTTATCAGTTTAATTATATATTCTGCTATAAAGGTGACTTGTTATAAAGGTATGATGCATATTAGGCCATGAAGTTAGCTTAATTTAAAAGGTTTGTTTTTTTTTTATGCGTTTTGGTGTGATGTTTGGACTTATAATTCGGCTTGGTAATGAGAAAACAGATGGATGTATGTTCAGTATATGGTATGTATTAAATTGGTTAAGTAATGTATATGTCATTGTTGGTATTTGGCTATTAGGTTCGGTTAGTGAAGGTAAGAAATGAATATGCTACTTGACTATTTTGGTTAAGTATTTTGGTATAATTTTTAAATAGTAATTTAGGATTATGATTTAGGTATGTTTTGGTTAGCTTATAATGAAATATTTAAAAGTGTAAAATATGATGTTTATATTCGACTAATGATAGGCAAATTATGTATAAATAAATACATGACATGTTTTATTTGGGATTCGATTTTTAACGTCAATAGACAAATTAGTACTAATATGGTCCCGTGGAATTGGTTATTTATTAATGAATGATAAATGGTATACATTCATATTTGACTATAGATAAGTAATTGAATATATTATAAATGATGCATATGACATGTTTGCATATGATTCGGTTTGTAATGACAAGAAAGATATTTGTGTTATGAATGATTTGGTTTGATTATATGAATGATATATATATTAAAGGAGTTTTAATGCCATAATATTTAGACGATAAGTTCGGCTAATAAAACTATAATGTACTTGTAAAATGATGTTTTTAAATTGGGAGTTCGAATATGGTTCAATTGATAAGTACATATGTGCAAAATTTTGTAATGAGAAAATGGGTATATTTGTTCATATTGACTATTGCTAATGCTGTATATGTGAATGGATATTAAGTTGTGTAATATGGCTTATTTGGTTTTAAAATGTACATGTGTATTGATTTCGAAGTATGGAATGTAATGAATGTCTGTTTGAGTTGTGATATGACTGGTAATGCCTTGTAACCCTATTCTGGCGGCGGATACGGGTTAGGGGTGTTACAGTCGCCGAATCAGGTATGGGAATCAAACTGTTACTACATTATTTTAATTCCTTTTATAAAAGTTTATGTCAGCTTTTCTTGACCGTAAGCTAAACCGTTGGTTTTGGGTTTTTAATCGTTGGAAGTAAGGGGAAATTTGTCATTTTTTGATATATGTTGATAGAGCTAAGGTTGGGAATGGATCTGGTGGCTGAAACAGTGGTGTTGAGGCTGTTTTAGGGTTGTTTCGTGACCATTCCAGCGGCCACACGGGCGTGTGTCGACTTGCACAGCCATGTGAAGATGTGCGTTAGGATTTTCAGGCTGCATTGGGTGCCACACAGCCTGGCCACATGGTCGTGTGGCTGATTTGGGGATTTTGTCGATTTTCACATGGCCGTGTCCCTTGGGCACACGGGCGTGTGGGTTTGAGAATTAAAGATTCTGAGCTTTAGTGTCACATGGCTGTGTGACTAATTTGGAGTTTTAGGGATCCCACATGATCGTGTGTTTTGGGGCACACGGCCGTGTCTGGTAGGCACAAGGGCGTGTGATATCCTCACATGGTCATGTCTGCCCTACACTTGATTTTAGCAAAATTGGACAGAGAGTTACATAGCCTCTTTTCATAGCCGTGTCCTTACACCATACGGGTGTGTGCCTCTATCACACGGCGTTGTACTACCCTTCACATAGGCGTTTGGACCCTCACACGGCCTGGACTGCTCTACATAGCCGGAGCTCACGGGCGTGTGGCCCTATCTCTTTAGATTTTGGTTCTAGGTCAATTTAAGCGTACTTGTGACTCTGTATGTTTTAACCCTTGACTAAGTTTTAGTAAGGGTATTTATGACTCTGTTCTGACTTTGGTTTAGGTGAAATTCGTGATTGGTTACGTAACATGTTTGATTCTGAACCCGGTTGACGTGGTGTGTGTGTGCAATATGGTTCTATCTAATTGTCTGATTAGGTTTCACTGTTCTGCGAGGTTACATTGCTGTTGAATCTTAATTTGGGTTGATGAGTATTCACCTTTCTAGTTCTGACCAACTGGATGTGAGTTTTGTCTCTAAAAGAATATCTGTAACATTGTACTCTGTTTTTGTTCATCTGTTTGCACATATACATAGGTATATAATGTTTTTGGGTGGGATTGTAAAGAGAAGGAAAACTGAAACTGAACTGAACTGGAAGCTGATCTGCTAGTTGTTAGCCCCTAATATCTTGAGGGTCGTGGATTATGCTGTTAGCAGGTTACCGTATTACATCGTACAGCGCATACGTCAGCCTTACTACGTACATTTATCTAAACTGGCAGTTTAACTGTAACGTTACCAATATAGTTGTTTACTGCATTACACTGTACCGCTTATACGTCAGCTTCGCTACGTATTATCATTATTTGATCTGGCACTTCATACTGCATGTCTGTAACGCGGTTTACCGCATGGCACTGTATAGCTTACTGATAGCCCCTAATACCCAAAGGGTCGTAGGCAGTCCCAATATCCTGAGTGATGTGATCCGACCCGGGTAGTTGAGTCGAATTCACGTAGTTGCCCGATCGTAGTCGAGAGAATTGTTCGTGCCTGAGCTCAAGTGAGCTGATGGGAGCTGAATGGCGCATGGGGAGCTGGAGAGGAGTTGAGATCGGATTGCAAAAGGGTGCACGAAGTCTTCAAGGCATTGTCCTTAGCTCCTCCAACGTCATGAACCTTGTTGTCATCCCAAATGCACAACACCAATACAGATAAATCATCTTAAATTTGCTTGGTTCGAGCTCGAGTTATGGGGCCTTTTGGAAGCTCGATTGATTCAAGATTTGCATTCGAGGATGCCCCGGGCGTGCTCACATCACTGAGGGTCGTGGACATTTTTTGGAGTGCAGGGATGGATGGGCCTTACGAGGTCTTATGTGGTGTGGTTGGTTAGATGAGCTCAAACAGCTCTTATGTGGAGTGATAGGGGACGGAGTGGTGTGTTGGCTGGATGGGTGGGTTTTATAACTTACTTGCCTTCATAAGCATCTGTTTGAGTGTTCTATGCTCTAGAATATCTGATTGTTCTGTTTGACTAAAAAGAACTTTTGTGGTTCTACGTACATCGTAACTCCGATTGAATTTGACTGACTGAGTAGAACTTGTGACTCTTTGTGAATTGTGATTATTTGATTGAGACTTCTGTCTCGAAGTTACTGTATGATTTTGTAAGTATGTTCCGCTTCTGAAATGCTATAGGTTTTCTGCTTCTGATTCTGTAGTAATTGGTTTTGAACTCACATTGAGCTCGAGCAGCTCACCCCCTCTTACTATTTTCTTTTCAGGTACCCTTTCTGAATTCTGACGCTGGACTCGGTACGCGGAGGTCTCGGACAATTTCAACGTAATGGAATGTTAGAGTTTGTTTTCTATTACGACTTTATTATTCTGCTAAAAGTTGAACTGTAAGGTTTTATAGGACCGTGGTACAGTTTCCACTTTAGATTTTCATTCGTACATTTATTCTGGTTATTTTTCATACTTAACTGTAACTTTATCAAAAGAACTTAAAACGACTAAATGTTTTGTTTCGTAAAGATATGAATGGTTTTCAGAAATGAAATTAAAGTCGACTTGTTTTGTAAAATTTTTCCTACGATCACTTCAGTGATCAATGTAGTACCCTGAGTTCGGTCTAAACTTCTAGGCCGGGTTTGGAGTGTTACAGTATTTTAGATCGATATCTTAGAGATATTGCCAGATTCAAAAACTTACACAAATTACAATTACAATTATATTCAATAAATTCAACAATTGGATCTTTAAAAAATTATTTTAGTTTTACATAATTGTAGTGAATCTCTCCTATTAAAGCTATATCAGTAATACAATTTTTTTCATTTAAATAAAATTATTTTTGTTATTTAAACACCTCCTATTTTTACTCTTGTATATTTTAATGTTATTTGAACTGGATTAGGGGATTGGTTTGAAAAGTGGTTTTGAACCAGTTAAATTGGAAACTAGTACGAACTGGTTGAATCGATTAAAAAATCGATTGAATTGACAGTTGAACTGGTTGAACCAATTAAAAACCAATTGAACCGTGATTTTTAAATTTTTAATAATTTTTTAATTAAACTAATTGGACCGATAAACCAATAACTTGATCAATTTGACCACCTATCTGATTATATTATGTTATTTCACTGTTTTCATTTTAAATATATAGATTTTATAATAATTTTTTTAATTATGTAGTGAGTGTACATAAAATTATTTTAAAGAAAAGATAAAATGGAGAAAATATATAATAGTTGTCCAACTGCATTAAACAATGTCAATTATATAAGCCATATCACATGTTTTAAAAATAAGTCAAATCAAATTATTTGATTAAAATATTAAAATAATTTACTTTGAGATTGAAAATATATATATTTAAAAGAGTAAAGTCACTAAAATGATAAACTGAGAAAAAAAAACGTAAGACACTTACATTTGAAAAAATATATTTAAAAATTTATATGTAAATAATTGGTTTTCGTAATAATTATATAAAAACTTAAGTACTAAAATACTTTTGAAAATTAATTTAAAAATAAATTGAATCTTTTGTTGAAAAGTGAAATTATTTGAGTTGATGGGTGTTGAATCAACCAAAAATAAATGTCCACGACTAAATTGGAAATAAATTAAATTTGTAGTATAGAAAGTAGGATCGGTCCCACAAAGACTGGATTGATTAATATTTCCATTTTTTATGACTAATATTAGACAAATCTGTAAAATTAATTAAGAGGAAATTAAATCTAAATCTAAATCTAAAATAAATAATAGAAATTAAATGAAAATTAAATAAAAATGAGTAAAACAAAATTAAATCTAAATAAAACAAATAACTGAAAACTATTGGCTTAGGCGTAATTCTAACTCCAGCTCCAAATTGATCCTAAACGATGAATTTTCTCCTCCAATTGATAAGTCGGTTATAGAGATCGAGGAACAGCCTTAAACCTCCTAATTCTTCCGTAGTAGTAAATTAACTGCGGGAATAGTCCGACAACTAACTCTTATCAAGCGAATAACTTGAAAGCATTTTCCACAATTTAATTCCTCGAAAGCCTTACGAATGAGACCCGGCTCAAATCAACAGCCTCAACAATTATGGATCGTACCAAATCACCAATGGTATGTCGTCCAACACTAACCGAGGGGTGCCCTTTCTTGATTTGATGCTAAAACAACGTAGTGAGACTAGTAAGTCTATCTCCTAAATCAGCGAATTAACGAATACCGATGTGAAAAATATTAAGTGCAAAATCGAAGTCCTATGATTCAAATATCAAACCAATTATTGACCTAAAACTAAATTAAAGCTAACAACTAATAAATTGAAGAACATGAAAATCAAAATGATTAAAAGAAAATTTATTAAAAAAATAAAAGAAAAGAAGGAATAATGTTTAGTGGTTGGGCGACGCCTCTTATTCTTCTAAACACTATATATATAATTAACAAAACCTAAAACTATAAGGGCAATCTGGGAAATCTGAGCAAAAAAAGTCATTTGTGGGGAAAAAAGGGACAACTAAATTCATGGGAAATGGATTGTGATTGGAGGTAGGCCTAGAGCAAATCCAAATGTATTATAACCCACTATTACCAATATTAGGTCAACTATTAATAATGGGGGAAATGAATTTAATGATGATTCTAGAATGGGCCGCTTGTCCGAAATATTAATGATAAAGGTTTCAGTTTTTTGCTTGTAAATTTTTAGTCAAAATTGGACAGAAACAAACATGGGGCAGTTCGGGGGGTTGAAAGTGGAGAATATGATGCTTCAAAAGGGAAAGAAAACAATGTGTTTAAATTTAGTGAGTCAAGTACTAGGTGCTCAAACCCAAATGTGCAAACTTATGAGGACAGTAACGTGCAACGAAACAAACCGCCTAATTGTGAACTGAGAGGTTCTGCGAATCCTATGGTGAAGTTATCGGCAGTAATGAAGGATATTGTACGTGGCATTGAATGGGAACCCGAAGCTGACCTTCGGATAGATGTATTGCTTTCAGCTGTAGAAGTTTTGGATGATGATAATGATACTGGCAATGATGAAATTAGCAAATGTGTTAGCTTGTTGGTGATTTTTATTATTAGCTGGTTGATGGATTTAAATTTTTTTTTATGGAATTGTCAAGGAACAAGACATCCCCGTTTCCATAATTTCGTGGTTGAGTATAGGAGAGAAATTTGCCCAGATGCAATGTACTTTTTTAAGACACAGGTTAGTGGTATTCGGGCGGATGGAATCATTGTAAAACTTGGGTTCTTCAATTCATTCAGAATTGAAACGAAGGGGTTTTCTAGGGGGATTTGGATTCTCTGTAGTGATAATGTCTTCGTTGATATTCTGGATTTGCATCTGCAAGTGATTTTTATAAGGGTGAGAAACAGACAAGGACTCTCTAAGTTTTATGTTCAGTAGTGTATGCTAGCCAATGACCAGCAGCGCAATGAAGTTATAGGAGTATTTGGATTCTCTTATTACAAATATTAGGGAACTGTGGGTACTAGCAGGAGATTTTAATTCAATTCTGGAGCCCTCGGAGCGGGCTGGTGGGCAGCAAGCGTAGGAAGTGGATGTAATGGTTTTTAAAATTTTATGTTTGATAATGGTCTTTGTGACTTGGGTTTCTGCGAGCCTCGATTCACCTGGAGTAGAGGTAATCTTTCACAGCGCTTAAATAGGGCTATATGTACTTTGGGTTGGGATACTTTTGTACCAAATTGCTCAGTAAGGAATTTGCATCACATAAAATTAGAACATCGACCAATTTTGGTTTCCCTCAATCTGTTGCAAAGTAAAGGTACTAGTCCTTTTTGTTGTTTGGCTAATTGGTTGCTTCATGTGGAGTTTAAGAAACTTGTTAATAGTAGTTGGAAGAATGGTTTGGATGTGTTTATGAACTTGGAGCATTTCTAGAAACGGGTCCAAAAATGGAATAAGTGTGTTTTCAAAACTTGAGTGTATACAAAGAATTCTGGAATTTAGAGACTTAAAAAGACTTTGTAACCGTAAGTTAGAATTAGGACAAGAAATGGATGACATTTTAAGGCATGAAGAGTTGTTATGGTTTCAAAAATCAAGAGCGAAATAACTTATGAGTGATGATAGAAATACAATTTAATTTCACAGTCGTATTATGGCTAGGCGAAAAAAAAAAAGGGGTTGAAGGTCTTAAAGTTGATGATGATTAATGGTGCTTCAATGCGAAAGTCCTTCAATAAATTATGGTGCATTTTTTTAAGTATCTTTATTCTACGGATTACTCATTCAATGGCTTATGTCCTTTTCGAAGAAGGTTTCTTTTGATTTAGTCAACCAAAAAAGATAGTCTTTTAGTGGGAATTGGTGATGACGAAATCTACAATGCCCATTTAGTCAACTTTGGGGTCTTCCTTGAGAGATGGATATTGCAATACCCAAGAAGATGTCTCGATACCATTAAAGGATCTCTCATTGGTCTTTTATACTATCAAAGGTATCGCAATTTTAGGGGTTAGATATCGGTATACCCTTGCCCTAGATGTCGTTCTTGCTCATTTTCAACCTTCGACAGTCCCTACATCACTCAAACATATGTTAGACCTCCTAATGGTACTATTGGCCAATTTAGGTAAAAAAAAAGACAAAAATGTGAGATTTTCATTTATTACCCAAAAAATATAAAGATACGAAAAAAAACTAATGTAAAAACTCTATTTTGTTCGAGAAAAAGCTCCTTAAGTGTGTTGAAAGAGCCTAATTTGCCACATCGATTTGTGACAGATCATATACCTATATATGTGTGTAAGGAAGTTGAAAAAATAGGTCACAATTTTTTTTGAGGTTCTACTTCGAAGTCGAGAAAACCGACTTTATTGTCTTAGGAGGTTTGTTGTCGACATACTGATAATGGATGACTTAGGCTGAGGAACCTAGCTGACCAAAATAAAATCTTCTTGCTAAAATTGGGTTTCCAATTTCTCACTAATACAAAGGCGTTGTGGGTTCAAGTTTTGAGGAATAAGTATAATATTCAGGAAGTGATGCCGATCTCCATTAAAAGAGGTAATTATTATTTTTTATTTGGAGGTCCTTGATGTAGGTTTGGCAAGAGGTAATTAATAATGTCTTCTGTGAGTTAGGTGATGGATAATTGGTGAATTTTTGGAATGATGTATGGCTTCGTCAAGTCAGCCATCTTAGAGCCTTTTATAAGGGTATAGTACAACCTGTTTACTTGTATGTGATGTAACAAATGATAATGGCGCTTGAGACTTGATAAGATTAAGGACTTTAGTGTGGGATAACATTGTTACACAGATAATAACTATGTTGCCACCATCCGCATATGTAGGACTGGATCGCCTAGCTTGGAGATGGATGTCCACAAATAGATTTTCCACTGTTAAATGTATAGGTGTTGCAACAACTCGATTTTAGCTTAAATCGAAACAGTATTTTTGAGACCACAAATCTGATGTCGAAAATTTATTTTAATATTATTTTTGGTGTTTATAGCATGTGATTATATATGTGTGAAAATTTCATGAGTTAATTTTATCGTTTAATAGCTCAATTTGATAAAAAATGACTAAATCGTGTAAAATGCAAAAGTTGCATTCTATTTAATAAAGTGTCTAATTGCTATGGCTTATTAAATGAAAGGTCGTTATGTTGATATTAGACCATTGATAGTGGGAATGGTCATAAATGGGCATATATTAGATGATTTTATAAAGGTTTCATTAAGGTTAAAATTGTAAAATGGCATATTAGTTATAATTAATAAAATAAATGAAGAATTTGGCTTCATTATCATCTTGTCTAACCGAAAATAAGAAGAAAGAATACCATAGTTAGGGCTTTGAAGGTTTGGCACTTGTGAGCTCAAATTGGCATGTGATTTTTGTTCGGTTTTTGATGATTTCTATGTTTTTGTGATTGTTGCTTTGAGTATTAGCTAGCCTATGCCCTAATTTTTATAGTGTTGATGATTTTGAAAGTTTCCATTGATTAATTAATGTGTTCTTGGATGTTTATTGATGAGTTTAGAAAGCTTGTTGATAGATTAATATGTTTTGTAAAGTGATTTTGAGTGAAAATATCTAAATAGGATTAAATTGTGAAAAGTGTAAATTGAGGGGTTAAATTGTGAAATAAATGAAAAATATGGGCTGCTAGGGACCCATATAGAATTCGGCTAGGCTTGGGTTTAAAGAAATTTCATGAATTTTATGTATTTGTGAAATAGGGACTAAATTGTAAGAAATGTGTAACTTTTGGGGCAAAAGTGTAAAAATTCCCAAATATGTGTTTGTGGACTAAATTGAAAGATTATGTGATTAAATGACTTGGATTTGTTATAATATAGATCAAGATAAGAGGAACCCGGACTTATATCGAGGCAAGAACAAAGTACTCGACTAATCGACTAGTTTCATCGTTTTTACGTCCAAGGTAAGTTCGTACATGATAGACATTGTTACAATTATGTTTTTAATACTTTAATATTGCATAAATTATATAAATGAGATGATGGTTGTGTACAACGACGAATCAGCTATGTTTGCACTTGGTGTGCGTTTCGAGATAGCTTCGGCTATATATAGCACTTAGTGTGCGAATTGGAATAGCTTCGGCTATTTGTGGCACTAAGTGTGCGATATTGAGATAGTTTCAGTTTAATGTGATGGCATTAAGTGTGCGATATCGTTATAGCTTCGACTAATCATTTTTACACTAAGTGTGCGAGTTCCTTGAGTATTGAAAGATTTTCGGATGGATTAACGTATTGAACAAAGAGGTGAAAATGTAATAAATAAATACGGGAGAGTACAGGTATGTATAGTACCTATGAGGTAGTTGATACTATGTGTATGAAGCTTGATGGATTTGTATATATATGATAAATGGCCATGGGTTAGAATTGAGTGATGATATGAGATTTAATAAGTGTTTATTAATTGATGATTTGAATACTGTGAACTGTCAAGTTTATTTAGTATGAACTTACTAAGTTATGAAACTTACTGTGTGTTATTTGTCTGTGTTTTATAGAGTATCAAAGCTAAATTGGACTCAGGGATCGTCGGGAACGTCATCACACTATCAATCATCTCGTTGGTACTTTTGGAAGCTTTTTATGGTATAAGGCATTATAGGCTAGTGTCATTTTGGTATGTCTTAAATTATGATATTAGCATGAGTCTTGGCTTGTTAATGTTGGCATGTATTTGACCATTTAAGTTTGGTTTGAATTATATGTTTGATAAATGATATATGTGATGTATATAATGTCCTAAGTCTTAGCTTGTTTGGAATGGTAGTATGGATGCTCTTTTGGATAGTTATATGTTGTGGTATTATTGCTTGGAGTATATTTTGGTATGATTTGATGATGATGAATTGATATGCTTGAAAAGCATGATTTGGTATGTCTTGAATATGGAATTTAGTAGTTGAATTGAATGATGATAGATGGCATGGTATGTGTGTAAATTGGTACGTTTTGGTTGCCTATATATGTGTTGAAATGGTACCAATTTGGTTATTTTGTGTGCATGAGAAAAGGGTGGCAAATTGGCTTTTCAAATGACCTATTTTTGTCCACACGGGCAGAGACACGGGCATATGTCTCAGTCGTGTGTGACACACGGTCATGCTAAACGGTCGTGTGTCCCTTGGGGTACCCTTTCGAATTAAAACAATATACCCTATAGTTTTGACACGGCCTAGACACACGGGCGTGTCTACTGGCCGTGTATGGCACATTAGTTAGCACATGGGCGTGTGGTCGACCGTGTGATCCGAGTCAATAACCCCTCCAGTTTTCCCACGATCATGGCACACGAGCGTGTCTTCGTCTGTGTGGTACAAGTCAGTATGTATGCCTTGTTTTCACGTGGTTTGTGACACAGGCATGTCTAGTGACTGTGTGAGGCACAAAGCCTGTTCACACGGGTGTGTGACCCTTAAACCAAAGAAAATTTTTTAAGTTTCCTAAAGTTTGCAAATGTTATCGGTTTAGTCCCGAACCACTTCTAAGCATGTTTTAAGGTCTTATAAACCCTTACAAGGGACAATGTGAATGATTTGAATAGATTTTGAGTATAAATGTGCAAATGTATGTCATTGAGATGTGTTATTCGGTAATGCCTCGCAACTCTATTCCGGCAATGGATACGAGTTAGGGGTGTTATAAGTGTCTTTATCCTATTGTTAATGAGGGAAATTCTAATACTTGGAAGTTGATTTGGAAGGTTTGTAACAACCTAAACTTGGCTTAGACGTCCAGACCAAGTTCGGAGAGTTACATTACCAATACCAAAATTGCTACTATCATAGCGCAGTCGAAATGAACCATTCATCACATAATATCCATCACAATAATTAATTAAACACATAATCTTCACAAATACCATAATATCATAGAATACCGAAATCCCTAATAGTAATGTTTAAAAAAAAATAAAAGCTTGACTGAGCTCTCGCAGCACTGACCCAATCAAGACTAGGGACCACCTAAAATCCAATCAATAACAAAATGAGTTGTGAACTCAATACGTAAAAGAAAGTTTATTCAATTAATACTAACTTATAAAATAATTCCAAATTCAGAGATTCGGTTCGATATAGAAGTAATTTCGGTTCAGATTCAGAGCAAACGAGTTACATATATATATACAATTTCAGTTCATATATGGTACAGATCAGATTCAAATACAACATTCATATTTCTGTCCACTACACACCATTTTTGGCCATCTCAACACACCATTATGTACATTCAATGCCCAACCAACCCTGCACACCTTTAAAGTGTTCGTTGACACTTTCACAGAGACGTAGCTTAGCTGCTAGATTAATATGCGACAAACGCCAGAATTAGAATAATACCCATTGTGGCGTAGTCACGATTTCAGAACAGACTTCTTCCCCCTTCACAATATCCCAACACATGCCGATGTAGAACACAAATACCCGTAACATGTATTCAGTCATTCCAATTCATTACTCAATTAAATAAGGCAGTTTACTATCAGAGTAAGTATTATAGTGCACATATAATTATGTTGCTTACAGATTAGTCTCAGAATATCAACCAGTTATCATATAATCAAATTCAATTATTCATATATTAAGGAAGCCAATATCAAGGTTAAGTAACATTCATGGCCTCAAAATCAACTTCTGGACCCAATAACCTGCCACAAGGCCAGGTCACATGCCCATATGCCTTGCCCGTGTGGTTCCGAAGCATAAACAATAAGTTACACAGTATAGACACATGTTCGTGTCCCTATCGTGTGACTCACACGGCCTGGGTACACGCCCGTGTCCCTAGCCGTGTGGTTTTTGTACCACAGACAGTGAGTTACACGACCTGGACACACATCTGTGTCCCTTGCCCATGTGAAACCTGTACCAATATGGCCACACACGACCTAAACACATGCTAGTGTGCCTTGCCCATGTGGCCCCAAGTCTATGAACAGTGAGTTATAGGGTCACCCACACGGCCTAGACACAAGCCCATGTACCCCGCCGTGTGGCGTCGACAGCCACTATTTTTGACGACCGAAACTTGCAAATTTAAGGTTTTTGGTACACATCTGATTTTGCTTTGATGGAGAAACAACGCGGAGACTACCAAGAACCTAATTAATCATTCAATAATCAATTACACCATCAATTTTAATATTTTAGCAAAATCAACCTACCACTAAGATCATGTCGAAAGTTTCGACGCAATCCCAACTTAATCCGCATACTCACATCGCATAAAACAGGAGAAATCAAACTAACACGGCGGAATAACGTCTCTTGCAATATCCTCGCCTAAAAAGGTAACCAATCAAATTATTAAACAAAACGTTCACACAACCGAGCAAAATCCCATTTCGACAAAATATCGTTAACTCAACAGAACTCGCAAAACGAGAGGAAAGTAACGACAAAACTTACTCAATAATCGCACAGTCGACCTTATAGGCAATGAAGAACTCCCAATTAATGTAGAATTGAATACCGTAAAAGGAAAAAGAAAAGAAAAAAAAGAAAAGAAGGAGAATCAGAAAAGAAAATAAACTTAGAGAAAAAAAACAAAGAAGAAGGTATGATAGAAATTCTTCAGACTATTTTAAGTTAACCACCTCCTTCAGGCATTTGCAAAAAATATTTCCTAACGCATACAATGGGATTTAAACTTGGAATTAGACAGATTACAGACAGATGCTTAACTAGTGGACTAGCAGGCTCATTCTTGACACTAATTTATCCAACTTTTAACGATGCAACTCGAACTTCAGACATTAAACACAAAAGCAGAGCACAGAACCAGAGATACAAAAATCTAATTACTACAGATACTCACAATTAAATTCCTAAAATTTTAGGGCGTTACAAGGTTAAGGCTTCCTAGAGAGTTTAACTGTTCATTTGGTTGTTATGAAATGATAGATTGTTGACAAATAGAGAATGGGCTAGGCGACATATGGCTAATAAAATTCATTGTCCAATGTGCGGTCATGCTGTGGAATTAGGGATTCATGCAATTTAGAATTGTCCTTTCTCAAAGTCGGTGCAGATCTTTATGGTGCCGAGGTTTGCTCATAATGTTTTCTTTACTATGCAGACTAGTGATTGGTTTCTATGGAATATGTAAAATAAAGGGCATTATGGAAGCAATGATGTTGAATGGCAAACTCTTTTTCCCATACTATGTTGGTTGCTCTAGAAAAGTCAGAATAAATTTGTTTTCTTTAATAGCTATAATTCTATACAAGAGGTTGTGGTTACAGGTGTTGTGTAGGCGAGGAGTTTTATGGGATCAAACACCAATATATTGCTTTCTATTCCAATGGTAACGGGCAGGTATTGCTCTCCACTTGATAGAGGTTGGGTTAAGCTTAATAAAAATGGGGCAAGTTCGTTGAATATTTCTAATGCTTCTATTAAATGAGTGTTTAAAGACTCGGATGCAAACTAGTTATGTGGCTTTTTGATGATGATTGGTAAGGATTTCATTTTTAGAGTTGAAGTAAGAAAAGTTGTAGAAGGGTAGCATATAGCTTAGGATAGGAATTTTAGACAAATAGATGTGGAGTGTGATAATGCACTTTTAGTGGAAACTATTTTATTTGGTGGCGCCGCTACTAGTAATTTGATGGAATTGCACCTAATTCATCAATTGTTAACCTGGACTTAAAAAGTCCAATTTCTTCATATTCCAAGATCTTTAAATGAAGTTGCAAAATATGCTCCTAATGGTGTCTCAGGATTACTCTACTTTGAAGCCTCCAAGTTTGATGTGTGATTTATTGTTGATGGATAGAAATAATTCATCAATACTTTAGTCTATGTTTAATATTGTAATCCTGTAATGTTGTTATTTCTACCAAAAAAGAAACAAAACCTAAAACTATATGGAATGTGTTGAATGTATGCCACTTTGCTTTTCTCCTTGCTATTCGTGCGCGCACACACATATATATATTAATAATTTAAATTACTAAAGCTCTAAAATAAAAAGAGATATGTGAAAAATAAAATAGAATAAAATAAATAAAAATAAAGAACACATAAATTTTACGTGGAAACCCTTTCGGGAAAAAAACCACGGGCAGAGGAGAGAAGAAAATTCACTATGTCGAAAAAATTTTTACTCAAATACAAGAGGAATAGACTATGTCTATTTATAGGCTTGCAAAGCCATATTCTAGTAGGATTGAAACACCTTATCCTAATCAATATAAAATAGATGGAGTTTAATAAGGTTTAAAACCTTATTCTAAAATAAAATAAAAGAAGTCTAGTTCTATATGGATTTTACTTTTATTTTATTTTCCATCGTATTTTATTTAAATAAGAATTTGGGTCACTTAATTCTAACAATCTCCACCTTGACACAAATTCTCAATGAACAAGTTCTTCATCGCGAACTTTCAATAAACAAGTTCTTCACCTCTTCCAAAAACCCCTTAAGGGTTTAACTTCAACAATGAACACCAACCAAGTCTAAGCAATGCTCAAACTTGGTTATAGGAAGTGACTTAGTCATCATATCTGCAGGATTTTCATGAGTGCTAATTTTGCTCACAACAATATCACCACGAGCAATAATATCACGAACAAAATGATACCGAATATCAATGTGTTTTGTTCTCTCATGAAACATTTGATCTTTTGTAAGAAAGATGGCACTGATCGTCACAAAATCTTGTCTTGATTTGAAGGTCTTCATTGAGTTCACTAAATAGTCCCTTCAACCAAATAGCTTCTTTACAAGCCTCGAGAATCGCCATGTACTCAACTTGGTAGACAAAGCGATGTAGTTTGCAAAGTGGCTTTCCAACTAATTGCACAACCTCCGATTGTAAAGACGTAACTCGTGAGAGATCTTCTTCTATCAAGGTCTCCAGCAAAATCAGCATCAACATACCCTATAACTCCATCTTTAGTTCTTCCAAGCGTAAGCAAACATTAGTAGTGCCTCGTAAGTATCTTAAAATCCATCGAATCGCTTTCCGGTGTTCTTTACCGAGATTCGCCATGTATCTCGCTAATCGCCTTGATGCATATGATAAATCGGGCGTGAACAAACCATAGCATACATGAGAGATCCTCTTGCACTAGAGTATGAAACATGTGACATGTACTCAATCTCATTATCGATTGAGGAGATAAGGCCGATGAAAGTCTGAAATGGTTGCTAAAGGAGTACTAACGAAGCTTAGCACTCTGCATATTGAACACCGCAAAGAACTTTCTCAATGTACCCCTTCCGACTTAGGTACAATTTACTTGCTTTTCTATCTCGAGAATCTCCATACCAAGTATCTTCTTTGCTGGTCCTAGATCTTTCATCTCAAATTCTTCACTTAGTTGGGCTTTAACCTTTCTTATCTCTCTTTTATCTTTTCTTGCTATCAACATGTCATCAACATAAAAAGTAGATACACAAAAGAACCATCACTTTTTTCTTAAAGTAGACACAACTGTCAAAACTACTTCTTTTGAAATCATGAGAAGTCATAAAGGAATCAAACCTCTTGTACCACTGTCTTGGTATTTGTTTCAAACCGTAAAGGGACTTTTTCAACAAGCAAACATAGTCCTCTTTTTACGAGACTATAAAACCCTCGGTTGTTGCATGTAAATATCTTCCTCAAGTTCTCCATGCAAAAATGCGGTTTTACATCTAACTGCTCAAGCTCCAAATCATGCATGGCCACAATACCAAGCAAAGCTCGAATCGAACTATGCTTAACAATTGGAGAGAACACATCATGAAGTCCACTCGGAATTTGATGTAACCCTTTGCAACAAGCCTTGCTTTATATCCGGGTTCTTCAACTCCTGAGTCCCTTCTTTCTTTTAAACACCCATTTACAACGAATGCCTTTTTACCTTTAGGAAGTTTTACAAGATCCCATGTTCTGTTTTTGTGGAGTGATTCCATCTCCTCTTGCATAGCAAACATCCACTTTTCGAGTCTTCACACTAATCGCCTCGGAATAATTAAATGGCTCTTGATTCGCATCTATATCTTCAGCCACATTTAAAGCATAAGCAACTAGATCAACCTCGGCATACTTCTTTGGAGGTTTAATTTCTCTTCTTGTCCTGTTTTTGGCGATAGAGTATTGCGGTGAAGAAGCAACTCTATTCTCAATTTTGTCTTGGCTTGAGGAGTTGATTCGTATTAATCGATGCTCCACCGCTTTTGGTTTTCTTTATTGGAAGAGTCTTTAAGAGATAAGTTAGGTAGCATAGCGGTTTCATCAAAAACAACATCTCTGCTAATCACAACTTTTCTATTTTCAGGACACCATAACTTATAGCCTTTTACACCACTTTATAACCAAGAAAACGCATTTAATGGATCTCGGTTCCAATTTTCCATTATCAACATGAGCATACGCAGACACCCAAAATCTTTAAATCGAATAATTAGCGGGATTACCGGACCATACCTCTTGTGGAGTCTTTTCTCAATGGCAGCGGATGGAGATCGGTTGATCAAAAACATGCAAGATGAGGTCGCTTACGCCCAAAATGACTTGATAAGTTGGCATTTGACAACATACATCGAACCTTCTCCATGATCGTTCGTTCATTCGTTCGCAACGCCGCTTTTGCTATGGAGTATGACGAATCGTCAAGTGTCTCATGATCCCTTCGACTTGCACAATCTATTAAACTCATCGTAGCGTAACTCTAAGCCATTGTGCATGCGGAGGTATTTTATCTGTTTTTCCGTCTTTTTTCAATCATAATTTTCCAAGACTTAAATGTGGAAAACACATCGCTTTTACGCTTGGGAAGAACGCCTAAACTTTTCGGAAAAATCATCAATAAAGGTTAGCATATAATTAGCTCCACCTCTCGAAGGCACTCTGGACGGCCCCCAGATCGAATGGATATACTCCAACGTTTCCTTCGTGTTATGGATTCCTCTAGTGAATCGAACTCTCTTTGCTTCCCAAAACACAAGTGCTCACGAAATTCGGTTTGCAAATTCCTTGCCCATTAAGAAGTCCTCTTTGCTTAATTCTACCATGCCATTCTCACTCATATGCCCTAGGCGCATATGCCAAAGTTTAGTAATATCATCATCGACAAGGAAGAGGAAGCGGCAATTTGCATCACCAAGATATGATAGAACCACAGAAAACATATAACTTGGCAATCTTTCTTTGCCCTTTCATCACAACAAGGACCCTTTGAAATCTTTAAAACCCCACTTTCAAATTGTGTATCTGCATTTTTGAATCAAGAGTACTCAACGAAATTAAATTTCTTTTCAATTCGGAACATGCCGCACGTCACTAAGTGTTCGACAACTCCATCAAACATCTTAACTTTAATTGTTCCAACACCGCGATTTTACATGAAGCATTATTTCCCATCAAAACAACACCTTCGATCTTCGTTTCATAAGTTGTAAACCAATCCCGATTGGGACTCATGTGGAAGGTGCACTGAATCAAGTATCCACTCCTCGCTTACTTTAGAATCATTGATGAAGCAACTAGAAGTTCACCATCATTGTAGTCTTCTACAACATCGACTTCACCGAATTTTCCGGTTGTTTTCCTTTTGATTCGCACCTCCTTTTAATCTTATTTTGTAGCTTATAGCACTTTCAGATTTAATGTGCCCTTTCTTCTTGCGAAGTTGCAAGTTTTACCTCTGTTTGAAGATTTCGATCTACCCTTAGATTTACCACGAGGATTCCGTTCTGTGTTCTACCACGATCATCATCAACATTCCGGTCTTGTCTCCCACGAACAATGAGACCCTCTCCACGAGAGTTGGGTTTAACCACAAGATGCTTCATCTTATCATACGAGGTTAAAGAATCATAAACCTCATCAAGCGTGAGAGACTCGCGGCTATATAAAATCGTGTCTCTAAAGGTTGAATAAGGCGGGCAACGAACAAAGTAGAATCAACCCTAGATCTTCCTTATCATCTTGAACCTCCATGGCCTCCAAGTTTGAGAGAATTTCTTTAAACACTGTTAAGTGTTCGTGTCTGACGCACCTTCCTCCAAACGATGAGCATAAAGACGCCGCTTCATATGCAACTTGCTTGTTAGAGTTTTCGACATACATATTTGTTCTAGCCTCTTCCATAATGCAATGGCGGTTTTCTCTTTCATCACATCCCGCAAAATTTCGTTGGACAAATGCGGATGTAATTGTGTTAATGCCTTTCGATCCTTACGCTTCTTCTCTTCATCTGTTAATGTCGAAGGCATCTTATCTATCCTAGCAGGGCATCCTCTAGATCCATCTGCAAGAAGCGCTTGCATCTTAATTTGCCACAACGCAAATCTGGTGTTGCGATCCAACAGCGGAATTTCATACTTCAAAGACGCCATTACCGTGATCGAGATGAATAACTCGGAAGCTCTGATACCAATTTGTGAAAAATAAAATAGAATAAAATAAATAAAAATAAAGAACACATAAATTTTACGTGGAAACCCTTTCGGGAAAAAAACCACGGGCAGAGGAGAAGAAAATTCACTATGTCGAAAAAATTTTTACTCAAATACAAGAGGAATAGACTATGTCTATTTATAGGCTTGCAAAGCCATATTCTAGTAGGATTGAAACACCTTATCCTAATCAATATAAAATAGATGGAGTTTAATAAGGTTTAAAAACCTTATTCTAAAATAAAATAAAAGAAGTCTAGTTCTATATGGATTTTACTTTTATTTTATTTTCCATCGTATTTTATTTAAATAAGAATTTGGGTCACTTAATTCTAACAAGATAAGTTTAAAATACAAAAAGTTTTAATAGAAATAATCTTAAAATTTTTGTCTTATGCATCAATTTGAGCTCTCGTGTCAAATTTTCCATACTATCTGCATATTGACTCGTTTTCCACTAAATTGGATAATTATCATACCTACATAGAAAATGATTAATTAAGTGCCAAATTAACTAGAACTCATACCCAAAATTAATTAAAATAAATGATAAAAATATGTCGATTAAGCGCATTATCATGAGCATTTAATTGAAAATTAGCAATTAATTGAGTTATTGAATACGACTTTTTAGTGAAGCCCCTAATAGATTATTAAATACTGATGTGATAGGTGACATGATGATTGACGTAGCATATGACATGAAAATGTTGATGACGTGGCATCTTACATGGATGGCTTAATTATTTTTATTATTTAAGCTTAAAATTATTAAAATATTATAAACTTTTAAAAATTAAGAAAATATAGAAAATCTATAAAATTTATTAAATATCATAAATTTTAAAAATTAAAAATATATATTAAATTTATAAAATATTATACATATGTTATGAAATATATGAAAATATCATATTAATATTATAAAATTTTAGAAATTATATAAAAATAATTAAAATGGTAAAGAATCTATAAAACTAATAAAAAAGTTATAAAATTTTATTAAAAGTCTAAAAAAAGTTGTAAAATTAATATATATATATATATATATAGGAAAATTAAAGAATTTTTTTAATTTTAAAGGTATGGATTAAATTTTTATAAGGAACTTGAAGTGTGATGGTAATCAAATTGATATGGAGTGTTAAGTAAAGGGTTTGAGATACGCTTAGTTAACTATTGATGTAGTAAAACACTTTTCAACAAAAAAAAATTGGTAAACAAATAGCTTTCAAATCAATCATTGATTTTAATTTGGGATTTTAATTTTTATCCCAAACCAAAAAGTCAAAAAAAAATTAACTTTTGGTTTTTAGAAAGTGCTTTTCAATGAAGCGACATTTTTTATCTAATTATTAAATCTTTTACTTTATAATACTATATTTAAAATTTGACGCTTTACATTTTAAAAACATTTTTGATAATAATAATAAACACTATCAAACTTTTCAAAACCTAAATGGTAAACTAGTCCATGATGATTCGTGTTTGGTGGCTTAAAAGGGTTATGAGTAAGCCATGAGTAAATATATGATAAAGGGCAACATGTGTGAGAAAAAAAAGAGTAGTAATTTTATTAAAAAATTTAAAAATTATTAAAATTACTAAAATATTATAAAAGCGGTAGACAAGTATAAAAATATATAAAATTATTAAAATTTATTAAATATAAAAAATTAAAATTACTACTCCTTTTATAAAATTTTATTTTTTATATTTTTAAGAATTTTATATAATCTCTAGAAATCATTTAAGTCCTCCAAAAATAAATAAATGAGCAATTACCTTATAAAATAATTTTTAAAAAATTAAACTTTTTTACATATAAAATTTTTCATGTCAAATATTATATCACCTACCACGTCAATATCAAGGACTTCAAAAGGAAACCATAATGGAGGAATTCAAATTACTAAATTTCAATTAAAATCTAAATTCCAAGAGTAACTCAATTGAGTATTGAATTTGTACATTGCAGATATTTTAATATTTAAGCCTAATATAAACATAACACAGAGTTGAAGATGAGGTGTGTTGGAAACAGTGTAGAATTCTGAAAAAATTTGCTCACCAAGGATGGATGATTCTAAAATGAAGTGAAATGAGGAAGCGTCATCCAATTCCAAGATTGGATAAGTATTGAAGAAAATCCAAATACCGTAGGAGACTGACGTGGCGGTTACTTGGTTAGCAACCTAGCCCAGTTGGAGGAGAAATGCCCCCAAACTAAAACAAATCTTAAATAAACACCTATTTTTATCATCTTCTCATTCATATTAATCTTCAAGACAACAACACCTCATCCATCGGTTAGTTGATTTCTTCATCATCTCATCTCTTTGTTTCAATTCAATCCTTACAGCCTTTTCTATATCTGCTGAGGTAAAAAAAGAAATCTTGAATTCTTGTTCTTTTGGTTTCTCAATATCAAATATGGTTTGGGTTTCTTCTTCTTCTTCTTCTTCTTCTTCTTTACTGTCTTGAATTTATGATGATCGGATTCTTATTTCTTCTTTCTTTTTTTATTTAATTTGGAATTAAAGGATATCTTAACTTGAATTTGAATTGTTGTCCTACTTTAAAGTTTGTGGTTTTTGTCTACGGTAAGGTCTAAAAATAGGGTATCAGTTGACTTTACATCCTGATGGTTCTGCAGTGATATATCAGCCTATATGACTAAAAGCAGCTTCAAGATTGAGCATGATTTTGGTATGTTACTGCTGATCATGTATTAGCTATTCTTTGGTTGCTTTTCATTAATTTATGGATTCTTAATATTCAGAGAAAAGGCGTGCTGAGGCTGCCAGAATCAGGGGAAAATACCCTGATAGAATTCCAGTAAGAATTCATCCTTACCCTTGTCTTTTTCCACCCTTTTGACTTTTTTTATTTTTTCCTCTCTTCTTTGCTGATGTTAAAGAATAATTATGATTGTTCCACCACTTGTCTATTCTTTGTGCATTCTGTTGCTTCTTAATTTTTTTCTAGGTATCCATTTTAATATATATAATTTATTTTTGTACAAACGAAGGATCAAATGATTCAATTGGCTAATTTACTGAAAAGTCTTATTTTTGTTGTGTTATAAGTTCTTTTCTCGTCTATGAGCTTTAGAGTTTTGAGCCTAAATCATGGCTTTGCACTGCCTTCACCTGTAATGCTTGTCTAACTTTTGCTTTAAGTATATATGTTAATGGATGACTTTTTTCTTAAGACTTGTCGTGGTGTCTTTGCGGCATTTTGATATCTATTGTGTTAACATCGATTATACACTTTGTTGAGTGTGACTTGATGATTATGAGCAATAGATGAGTTCTATTTCTGTCATGATATCTAGAAAGCAATTTCAGTCCTGCCAATACCAATGTTCATCTATTGGTGGATGTGACTTGATGATTAAGAGCAATATCTACTAGTAGAACAGCTAATGGTCTGGAATGGTATTTGTGATCTATACATTTTCTATTTTAAAGCTTAATAAAGATAAACCTGAGCCTGAAATCCCCTGCCCCTCCCTGTCAAAGTCTAGAAAAGAAAAAAACTTCTTAAGGAGGAGGAAGGGTTGTAACTCAAGAACTTGAAAGTGTAGAATAGACGATGTCCTTATCCCAGATTGAGTTATCAATAGAAAAAGACTTCATAATTTAGCTGTGCAATTGTTTAAATGGAGCCTGCTTAAAACAGTTTATTCACGTTTGGCTTTTCATCCCTGCATAAGGCAAAAGTGAAATTTATAACATTTTAATACCCCAATCTTGCTTCTATTGATGATTGCGCATGTGCTTTTTAGGTGATTGTGGAGAAGGCAGAAAGAAGTGATATTCCTAACATTGACAAGAAGAAGTAAGCAAAATTTTCATGCCAAGTTTACCTTATTCCTTGTTATCGTTCATTCTTATTTATTAGCAACTGCTAGCCACCATGTGTATGGTTGCATTTTAAGTCCATTGATCAATTTCCTTTGGCGCAACTGAAATATAGGTAATGGATATCCTTTTGATGATTTGATTTAAATAATTTACAGATACTTGGTCCCTGCCGACCTCACAGTTGGTCAGTTCATCTATGTAATCCGGAAGAGAATTAAACTGATCGCTGAAAAGGCTATCTTCATATTTGTGGACGGTGTCCTCCCACCGACCGGTATTAAAATTTGCAAATTTCTTCTCTTTGAATAATGTTATACGTTAATATATTCACCTTTTCAATTTCTATATGCTAAGTAGCCATGATCGTTATGCAGGAGCAATTATGTCAACTATCTATGATGAAAAAAAGGATGAAGACGGATTTCTGTACGTTACATACAGTGGAGAAAATACATTTGGCTAGCAGATCATGCAGGGACCTTATTTCCATGCTATAGTTTACATTTAATTGAATAAATTAATAATTGTGGCATTCTGCCTAATATATGATATGATTCCTCGGAATGCCTATACGTGTATAGTTTCTCCGTACATAATTCCATGTCAATCTAAAATGTCGGAACTATTGCTCAAATTCATTGAAGAATGTTGTAACCCTTTATTCAACTTTGTCCGTAAAAGTTGACAATTCAACCCATTTATTAGTTTCACTGATGGCTGCTGTTTGACAAATTCCCCTGGTTCAGAGTATTTGAATCCTACTATAGTTAACATGGAGAACAGTGGTACATCGTATAATATAAAATTGGTGCCGTGGAGACAAGGGAGTCTGAGACAACCGAAAATGCTTGACTTTTACCAAACATATCGATTGGATCCGATTTGTCAACGCCCCCTGCCCGAATCCCCATCCCTCTGGGAACTCGAGCCTGTCTCGCCGGCGCTCCCTTCTAAACCCAACAGAAATAAACATCCCCCACGAGACCACCAACATTCAAACTCCAAATGCATGATACAAACAAAACATGAAGGCACAATGCATGCTTTCACCACGAGAATGTTTATCTGCAGGTCATGCCAAAGCATTTTATGTTAACGAGAGATAAAGATGGTTTAACTTCATATATCAAATTTGAATATTAAAAGAAGTTTGAATTTTTAACGAGAATTAATGAAATATGTGAAGATTTAATCTGTGTATCATCCCCACCGAGGGTTGGGTTTCTCTCAGCGTGCATATTTCGGGATGACCTGCTTTTTGGCTTTGATACGCTGTTGGTTTAAAAGGTTAAGAATGGCGTTGCCAGGAGTCGGACAACTAGTGGAAGGAATGGATTTCGGCGGCCATTGGGGGGGGGGGGGGGTTGAATCCACGTGGCAATTGAATAACTCAGATTGTATGGCCGGTGTTGACGGTTAAGGGGGGGAACCCTTGTGTTTCGCACAACATATGAAGGAAGAGGTGGTGGTGGTGGTCCATGTAACCTTGTCTCCTTGGTTGCATGGTCCTACCTCGCTCCCGCACATTTCCGCTTTGTAGGACCGACGTACTTGTATTTTCACATTCACTGTTCAAGCTTTTTGGAGCCTTGCAAATGGCTGTGAGTGCATGTGGCGTTGGCAAACTACACATAATATTGCTTCATGCTTATGAATTTCGCTACTTCACAATGAGTTCCAACATCGATCTTCTTAAAACTGTTCTAAAAAGAAGCTAATAACATATTTTTCTTATTATTTTCGTTTTCGTTAGGGGTTATATAGGGACATTTCAGTCATTAATTGCACCATTCTCCAAGATCTATCGACTAAGATCTAAAAAGGGTTCCCACTTTTTTAGTTTTAGCATTAGAATATTCATCGGTTTTAAGTTTTCCAAGAATGAAATGGTGGGTAAAGGCAATTAACTAGAAGTACTAAAAACGACATGAGATTTAACTAGTGTCCCTCGGAACACACAATCAGCTAGCTAAGCACGCATTAGCTTTCTTCAATTTAATTATCTTACTTCTCATTTTCTTACCTTTTATACTTTTTCCTTCCGATATATAATCACCAAAGCAAGCTCTTATGTTGCTTCTCTAATTTCCCTGGTGAGGGGTATATGTTGCTTCTCTTTATACATCTCCATGTTCTAAGTGAAGCATATAGCTGCATTTGATGATCTTACCAGTACCACATCTTGCTTTGCCTTAACATGTCAACCCCATCTTGTTTTCTTCTTCTCCTTCTATGCCTTTCTCTGCAAGTGTGCAGTGCTCGTCGTCTTGTTGTAGTTGTCAGTAAGCATCATAAGATCGATAATATACTTCACTTCTCCATCAAGGTAGGTCCAATATACAATGACAATCATCATCTAATGTTTTGCTATTTTGTTGTACATAGTGCGCATGCATTATTTAACTTCGTTTGGGTTTGGGGGCCTTTTGTTTTGCAGAATGATATGAAGAACGATCGAAAGAACAACTCAGTTCCAGTATTACAGGCGAAATCGTCTTCTTCCAAGGAACTCCGATCCATGAAAGAAGAAAGCATCGAGGAATCTCATGGATATAATGTCACTCAAAAGCTGGAAGATGCTAAGGTGAAGAACCAAAAGACAATAGTCGAAAATGAGAAGAAAAAAAATCCAAGTGTTGCAGTTTCTTGGCGCGTGCCTCACAAGAAACATGGCGAAAAAAATCCAGGTTTTAACTTGGATTACTCACCACCAAAGACACATCCTCCTCATCACAACTGATATATATTAAAAAAAAAGGTTTTATTTTCTTTGCTAGTCCAGAGAGTCGAGGAAAGAAAGCTAAGCTACCAGCTTCCGCAAGAACCGCAAAACATAGAGTTAAAAGAGCCTTTTAAAATATTAGGGCTCAAGTCAAATGTTGATCTTTCCAGCATAGGCATAACAAGTTATATATATGACTATATATATAACATAGGGTGATGGATTATATAATGAGTTACAAGCCCTTTTTTCCCCTCTATAAATTTAGTGTATATTCATCATGGATCATATATATATGTTCCTCGGAGAGAAATATTTATGTTTCATTAATCTTTTCAAACTACATGTAACTTCTACTATTGATTATATGTGTGTGTGTGTATCCTGCTCCATTCTTTTCTCTTTATATTTCGTTTAGGTGTGAAAGATGAAGCAAATATAACACAGTTCGGAATAGTAGTAGGTAGATGCAAGTCAAAATACTACGGCAGTCATTAAATTAGTTTTGGCCAAGTTACGCTTGAATTGGCAATTTCCGTGAAGGCAAAACAGCGTTGATGATCAAACTTTGAGCTAACCAAAAATGGCGTTTAGGTAAAGTGAGAACAACGGAAATAAGTTCCGAAAATTGAAAATATAGGTCTCGAATGGTTCATGATTTCGTTTTCAAGAAATGCCATTTAACATGCATGCAATTCGTGTGATATATATATATATATATATTACCTTTTATATCTTATCGGAGGTTATCCAATTTAATTTGTTGATACTCAAATAGGCCTAACAATTTAAGAAAAAAATTCATATTTATTGAGAGAAAAGAAAAATAAAAGGTTTAATTTGGACCATTGTTGATACGCATAAAAAGAAGATTATAACATTTTAAATTGAGTAAGAAGGATCAAAGGAGAGAGATCCCTCTCTAAAGTTAGAGAAGAGTATTTATAGGTTAGGTTAGTTCTCTATTGATAATTGCAGGGCACAAATTAACTTTATACATAACTAGCAACGGGATAAACATAAATAAGAATGTGTAAATAATCTATGATTAATAATTCCTCTTTCAACATCTTCATCCATCTATATAACACAACAAATATATATAATGATAAATAATATATTTAATATAATGTATAGTTGAAATATCCATAGAAAGAAAACTTTAATTTAGTTTGATGTACAATTTCATATATAAACTTGATTTGGTATAATTATACATATGAAACTTTGTTTGTAGTTCAAACTTTAATTTTGATTCAATCATACACATTTAAATAAATAAATGTATCAATTTAGTTTTATACTAGATAAATATGATTATTTGTGTATACAATAATATATGTTATATCAATAATTGTATTAATAACTTGTGTGAATTGGATCAAATCTAAATTCATGTCTAAAATTGCACATTAGACCAAAATTTATGTATAGTCTTAAGATTAATCCCTAAAAAGGTTACAAAAGTTGAGATTTGGACTCATGCCACCAGCATCAGTAAAGTCTATTTTGTTACCACTTCAACCAAAATATTATTTTGATTATTTCACCCACATTGATTGTATATCTAACATACTTACTTGCATCTAAACACTTTCTTGTGTTGGTGCCACTCTTAATTGAGTCACCAATTCAGTTATAAAATTATAAAAATATCTTTTTTTTAAATTATAATTAATGTTATTATGATGACATTTTTACTTTTTCTTACTTTTATATCATCTTTAAATAAAATAGTTAAAAACTATAAATTCAAGGGTTGAACATGTGTTAAATAGTGTTAAAATACAAGTTTATTATCGCTCCACTTATATTCATGATTGAATAAATTTTAAAAGATAATAATTTTAACTAAAATATTTTCTTTCACCCGCATTATGGGTGTGACAAAATCTAGTATTGATAATGTTGATGATTGAATTGATGCCACAAGTCAACTCAAAAAAAATTACAAGACTATTGTCAACAATTAAAGTGCATTTAATATTTGGATTTACCTATTTAAATTTCTTTACTCACAATTTAAACTAAATTTTATTTTAATTTTGTACATATTGCATATTTATCGTTATTATTTATTTTAAATAAGCGAATGTAATAAAATTTAATATAAATTTTTATTCTATTTTATTTCAGAAAATGTAATCACATAACCATCGCCTCACGTTTGAAAGTGATATGAAAAAGCCTATTTTAATTGCTTTTATAGATATTGGAATTTTATATTATTTATCAAAATAAATATTTCTGATGTTCAAAACAAAGTTGGAACACACATCAATATTATTTTGTGGAGCCTTGTACAATACAATAAATGATTTTATTCAATAATCTACTCTAACCTCACTTACAACAAGCTTTTCTCTCCAACAATATCAAGTAAAGATAAACAAATAACAGCAAAAATCACTCCTTCAACCACACAAAGATGGGCCGAAATGCAGTTTATTTATAGATAAAGATAAGAATAATGTTTGCATTTAATTAGCCACTCCTTCTATTTGAAATAAAATTCGTCACTGTTTTAATCAAATAATCATTTGTTGATTGAAAACTAATCAAGATGAACTAAGCCAAAAATGCCAGCAAACTTACTACACTTATGTTGTCCTAATAGTCAGTCCATACAGATGTTGAAACAAGAATGTAGCTTCAAAAATGTTTTTCAAAATATTTATTTTCGAGGAGTACCTCAACATCTCTAGGTGTTAAGTTTAGTATAGGGTTTTGATCTTTGATTAACAAATTTGACTATAAACATAAAACTATTTATTTTCTTTTCTTTCTTAATATATATAACAAAACTTTAATTATAAATTTTCTCCTGATATTTCTAAGAGTTCTTGTTATCGCTGACATAGTAATATTTTGGCTCAATGTTAATTTTTGAAGCTAAAGTAGCAAGATACATATTTGTAGATCTTGGGTTATGCTCAAATCTTACATTCTGAAACTTCTTCCATAAAGCTTGAGCAAGAGTTTTGTTAATCCCAATAACATTTGTCGTATGCAAACCCAAGATCAATGCTTCATATTTGGATTGGTTATTAGTGCAAGGAAAATCTAATGTAAAGGTCAGAAAAATAGGTTCTCTACTTAAATATGAAAGGAGCACTCTAATTCTTTTGCTTGTCCTTCTAAGGAGATGTCTTTTCTACTCAAATGAAAGGAGATTAACTCAAAACTCTAAATACATGAATTGACTTCTCTACTTAGTGGGATTAAAACTATTTTTGCACCTCCTCTTGAGGTTGTTGAAGAACCATCAAAATATAGCTTCCATTCCCCTTCCTTTACATTCATTCAACATACTTCTTCATGGAATGCATTCGGCATAGAATAATTCAACATTTCTCCATTTTGAGATGATAAGTGAACAAGTAAGTTTCAAAGTGTTTAAGACTAAATAGGTTTTGATTAAGCAACAGAAATGCCCAACTCACCCGACAAAGCAAAAGGAGCCATTTTGGTATTCTTCTTTATAGAGCTAGTCTAGAGAGCAAGAATTTGATAGGATCGGACTTGGTTACTATAATGAATTTATTAGCTAGGACGTATCAGAGTTTCTAAGTAGCAAAAACCAAGAAAAGACAGTACCTCTCTATTGGTGAATAATTCAACTCACTTTCATGTAAACATCTACTCAAGTAATATATTGGTCGCTCTGGCAGCACTTATTGAATGTGGAATAGATGTCAAATAAAACATTATTGGCTTATTCTTCACAAGCATTTTCATAGTTGTATTGGAAAAGTTAAAATTTCCTCCAAATTTTTAAATGTCTTTTGCTTCTGTTCACCCCCTTCAAGTATAACTTCTTCTTTTTTTTTTTTTTTTTTTTTACAACAAAGCTTGAAAAGTTAACAATAACTTTTCTCAAGGATAGAATAAAACCTAAAAATGTAAGAGCCTTTCTCCAACAAATTTTTACTGTTAGTTCAAAACAAGCGGTATTGGTGTTTAAAAAAATCTAAAATAAAGCTTGCAATGCTCGAATTAAATCAACACAAAGATTTATAGTGTTCCACTCTCGATTGTCTGCTTCCAATATCTTAACCCTTTTTGCTAAGGATTTTTCCAATTTTCTCTTTTAAAATTGTTACCTTTCAATGATAAAGTATAATATTTACAACTCCCTATCCTTTACTAAGGCTAAGATAAAAATCTCTCTAGTTTTTATGACTCAACTATGGTATAAACAATAAAGACCACTGTAAGGTGAGTGTTTACAAATTTAAGCTCTTTCAAATATAAATAAACACTTGAATAAAGAATTAAATTAAACCCAACAAGTGTTTATGTACAAAGTATTAGTATGAGAAGAATGGAAGTAAGAATATTTAAAACTAAGCACTAAATCTTTGAGAATTGTTCTCTTGCCTTTATTTGAGTGTTTGGAGACCTTATTTATAGTTTCTCTTTGATTTTTAGCCTTTTGGAGTTGTTGAAGGGAAAACTAGTCATTTGGAACAATTTATTTTTTCCTTAAAAGTCTTTTTGCAAATTAAGGTATCAATGCCTCGCCTACATAACCTTTTAACACTTTTAAGCATTATTTTCTTCCTAAAATCAAAATAGCATTAAAAATAGTAGATTAAACACAAAAAAAATACACAATAAGACCTAAATTCGAACACAAACTATTAAACACCTAAAAGGACTCAATTTTAGTCGAAAACACACTAAAGTAAGTATGAAAGAATCATCTTTACATATATCAAATTTTCACTCATCAATACCCATAAAGGAGGTGTTGATACTCAGTGGCTATCTAGGGCGCTGGCAAGGACCCCGCCCCCTTAAAATGAAAAATTATCCATTTAGACTCTTTAGAAATCTTAAAATTTTAAATTAGTAAAGGTAAAATTGCACTTTACCTTCTTAACAATAATAAAAATTTGATTTAATCCTTTAAAAATTATAAAGATATAGGCTCTTAAAAATTAAAATTTAATTTCGCCCCTCCTAAAAAAAAATTTTGACTTCACCCCTGTTGATACTCCAAGTAAATAATCATTAGAAACAATATGGTATAGACACCAAGCTATGGTATTGATACTTTGGGGCAAGGTATCAATACCTCAAGAACAAGTTTTGATAATTTGCCCATCTAGAAAGTGATGTGACTACTGACTTGCCAAGGTATCGTTACCTTATCAATGTGCCAAAAGTCTAGGTATCAATACTTTATCCCTCTAAAAATTGTTTGAGAGATTGTTTGAGAAAAATATTGATACCATAAGTTAAGGTATCGATACTTCATCTAAAAATTTGCTTGAAAATCATTTTGAAATAGTTCTAAAGGGTTATATGTTTATTCAAAAATATTTGAAATAATTCAAAGTATTTTGAAAACTTACTTTCGAGTATTCGTAACACTTAAAAATATTTTAAAGATATTCAATTTGATTCTAACTTAATAGATTAAGGGTTTTAAATGATATACAAATAGCATCATGGCAATAATGACCATAAACATCGATAGTGTAAACAACATCTAAGTATGAAGATATCATTAAATTGTTGGCAAATATTGCACCAAATTGATGAATCAAGAATCCGAGTTGAATAGTTTAAGATATGTTGGACTCTATCCTTAATGATATTTCATTGTATAGCGTAAGATTCAACAAACTTTTCAATTATAAAAAGGGAGCAGGATGAACAATAAACCACACTAAAAAGAATTATTCAGCAATCTCAAAATGATGGAAAGGACCAACGAGAGAAGAATGATAGAATTTTTAAGGTGTATTTGGAGTGAAAATAAACTATAGTATTTATAGGAATTTTATTTTTTAAAAATAACTTAGTCAAAAATAGTTTTTTAAAAAATATTTAAAGTTTATTACTCGTCAAATTGTGATTTATTGCACACAACATTATATTAATCTTTTAAGCCTAGTTTAGGCAACTACCCACTCAAATCATTTTATATTAGTGCAATGAAAAATGATGAATTATAAACAAGAGTCTCAAGACTTCCATAAAGAATGTGGGATTTATTTTTTTTGGAATATTTAAATTTTCCCGAGACTATCACCCCGGTGGCATTAGTGAGACTCGAAATGCACATTACCGTTTCATCATTCTTCTGAAACCTCACTGAACTGCCTTTGGTTAATGAATGTTGAATTGCATCTTGTATTTCTAGTGTCCCGGACTAGCATATGAAACTGGATGAATAGAAGCTATCTAGAACCCACTGTTAATAGCAGTAGAATTTATAAAGACTATATAGCTACGAATATTAAGAACTCTGTACATCAAACTTTAAGATATTTTCACCTGTGATATAGCGTGAGGATGTTGCTTTTGTTCAAGGTTAGGATGCAATGTCATCTTCTTTGTATCATCTAAATCTACCTGAAGCCATCCGGGACCCACAATTTGATATGCAAAGCAGATAAAGAGGGTAACATTTTTCTTGGGAGTCTTTTTTTTTTTTTTTTGGGGGGGAAGGGTTTAGTTTTAAAGTGTTTTAATAAATTTATTGACAAATTGAGGTAGCAGCAGGGAGGGATGTGTGAATCATCTAGAAATGCAATGGGAAGCTCAAGGCAAAAGATGGGTTTCAGTTCCATAATAGGGATCATTAAAACACATCAGTTTGCACCGCAGCAATTGCATGCATTGTTTTAGTCTAACCTAGCTCCCAATATTCTCTATAACTTTTTTCTGATACGTATGGTATTTCTCCCAACTGGTGCTCTCTATTCTATGTATATCATTGTCATGGTTGTCTGACTCTTTGTATGGGTAGCAGGTCATTTCAAGTTGTCAGGATGTGGCAAGCAGTTTCTTCCACTCGGTACTTGTCCATAAATTGTACATATATAATATGTGCCCTTTAACTCAAAATTTTAAACGCTTGTAGTGGCCAACAAACAATGGATGAGATTTTAAAGCAACACCAAATTTGACCGTTGATGGGGGTACTAAATACTAATAACTTTGCAGCATATTGAGGGGATGTTCAGTTGCCATGCAGGAAAGTGCCATCCCATAATAAGGGTAAAGAGTGAACCATGGGGATCAAGCCCAAGATTTCAAGATCCATCAACAACTGATGAACAAGTATGTACACAGATTTGGTTTGTGAGTGTGCAGGTTAGCCACTTGAGGCAAGCAGAGGGAGACACAGTGGGTGGGAGCCGAGCAGGCCTTGTACAATTAGGTTATACAATAACAGTGATTTTTATTTTTATTTTTGAAAAACAAAAGGTAAAGGAAAAGGGTGTGTTGAGAGATTGTGAAATAATAATCCATTTTATCCTACTTTGGTCCATAGGGAATACACGGCAGCCGATGCGAAGGCAACCTTACTGTAACTTCTGGACCCATTTTTAGATTGTGTGAAGGAAAAGAAAATCGATTCCCTCTCTTCATTCCTTTTCCTGTCAGAGATTTTGAACAATCAACAACGCCAAGCAATGGCATTTACAATACGAGGCAGAGAAGAAGCAGCACATAAATTTTGCTACAAACATGAGATTGATGGTGATTAACTGTATCACTTGTGCAAGCAAAAGCTAGAGCAAGCAAGAATGGTAGCCATTTTGGGGACCATTTTATTTATGGTATACAAAAGCCAAGGAATTGAAACACTCTTTAAATACAAAGGTCGGCAATGCATGCTTCAAAATTCAAAGCTTGTTCTGATGAAAGCTATACAACTTGTGTATTCATTTGCAGGGTGCAGATAATGACAAAGAGCCAATACACATCCTCATACGTGGCGGAAACCCACAGCTGGGGAGGATCAATAAATGCCAAACACTTGTGCTTGCTTCAGGTGACCAAATAAAGCCCTCCTATCTACAATATACACCCTTCATTTCTCAACGACATTTTTCCCAACATCCTCATGAACCTTCAAATTTTTTCTTTTTTTGTCCTAGTCATTATTGTTTAAAGAAATGGATTAAGGTGTAACATTTTGAGGAAAGAGAACCAAATAATGGCCATTACTGTCTCTTCTGTTCATTCTTTTCTATATTGAAGATAGCTAAAATTAGAGAAGTATGGATAACTTGCAACATTATTGAAGGGTCCATTGGAATTTATAGAAAACATTGCAGGAGGAACATGCATGACACCTACCTCACCATTCTTATTACCTATCCAAGTACTTGTCTCATTATATGTTCTTTTTGGTCTACAAAAGTCCCGATTAAATTTAAAGTCTGAACCAATGATGTCGCATTTCATATTTTTGCTAATCTTATTTGCATGGCTCAACATTGCTGCTATGTGGATGAGAAATTTGTCAACAATCTAGCCGTAGATCTTGAATGGAAGAGCCAGACACAAAAACCTGTTTTTTTAGCTACCTTTTTAGAAAAGAGGGATAGGAAAAAGGAAAAGTTTGACACAATGGAAATGACTATTGAACTAAAAAGCGACTAAGCTGGGTAATACACTATTGCACTGTAAAAAGCTTAAGTTTTTCCTGGAAAATTTGATGAAAAGCTATCCTTTTATCAGTAACCCCAATAATTAAAAAGGAAAAGAATCAAGTAAAAACAGTATATCTCTTCTCTTTTTAAGCAGAAGAAACTGTAGAGGGAGTGGTCTACACATATCTCAAAGTAGCAAGCCTAATAATTCTATAAATATATATAGATGAAAAGAAGATACCCTAAATAAAGTATATATTATTAATCACTAAATTAATGTATATCAAGTTCCAAGCAAAATTAGTATATTAGACTAGTCAAGTCAAGACATTGGGGATGGGAAACAGTAAAGAATAGAAAATGACCCTATTCTGTCCAAGGAAACCAAAAAGATAAAGCCATGAAAAAGAACCAGAAAGAGACAGTTCTGGATTTGTAATTTACACATATCACTTATTAATCGTCCTTAATTATCTCCACCTAAAATAAAACGTAGAGCAGAAAAAGGGTAATAACGGAATAATACAAGTATTACTCACAATAATATAATATAACTATGTAAAAGGGAGAAAAAATAATAAATTGCAATAGGAGAGGAGAGTTTTACATGAACAAAATGGGATTTGGGGCAATCATTTTTCTTATGTAACTTGACTTTTTAAATGAAATCATAAAATACCAACAATGTCCCAATCTCCCTTACCTCTCTCTCTATCTTTCTATGCTTTCATTTCCTTAGGCCATCAAATTCAATAGAGTGGAGCTCGTTGGGGAGTTTTCTTTCTCCGGTTCATCAAACTTCCCGAAACTTCGGATACTGTCGGAGGGCATGTCGGTCGACATGCTTTTAAGCTACTCCTCTTCTTTCTCACAATTTCCGTCGTAGCAGTGGATGTGAGTGACACTTCCCCGTACCCACCAGACCCGGTCGAACCAGATGGTTCAAGGACTGAGTCCGGTGTCACCAAACCATAATCCTCCGAACCCGCTTCTGGTAAAGGTAAGAAATTGCACTCGAACAGGAACTTTGAAACCCCATCTTCTGTTCTTAACAGATCATTAACCTGCTTGAAAAAAAAGAGGATTTTTTTTTTATGGTGTTGAGAGATGGTGTTTATGGAATTATACGATTAAAAAAGAAGAAAAAAATGGAACCTTGCAGGAGAGAGAGCAAAAGAGATAAGGTTCTTGCAGGCTTCTGTCGCAGGTATTGCAGAAGTTGCCGGAGCCTCTGAACTGTCTTGTTTGTGGCCTTTGGTTTATAAATATCACTTTTGCGCTATTTGTTATGTATGACTAAATATAAAAATGGAGAAGCAGTGAGTATCATTGAACAATAACGAAATATTCTTTCATAATTCAGACACTTTTTTTTTTCTTCTGGAAATTTCACTGTTATTTTATCAGTTGGTTAAGTATACAGTAAGATGGTTGGTAATCAATGCTCAAATGAAATGATTACATGACTCGAATTTTCTAGCGAAGGCTTCGTTTTTTCATTAGGAATAAATCAACAGTTTCATGAATATCTAAGCATGCATAGAAAAAAAAAAGTGCAGGGGTAATTCAATTAACCAAAAAAAAAAAAAGAAAGAAAAAGGGTTTTCAAAAGAACATGCTTTTTGAATGTCTGAATTATGACTTACTTGGACAAAAGCACAGTCCATTAATCTTGTTGCATCATCCAGCCTTATAACATCATGATAGACATACCTTCTTATCTGCAAAAAAACATGAAGTCATGCTTTCATGAAGAATTGGAAGGAAGAAGAAGAAGAAAATTGAAAGATGTTGGAACCTGTAAGAGGCGGTGAGAGCTGTGAGGGGATAAGCAGTTAGGGCAAATACTGATACAACAGTCCAAGCAATATATATTCTTCTCGTTTTTCTTGGCATCTTCATGAATTATGCAAGCGTTGAAGAATTTCTCAGTAAGAAGAACTTGAAGCCAACGAGGTAGATGTGAAGAAAACAGCTGCAAAAACAAAAGCAAAAAAAAAAAACCCTAATTGAATTAGCTTAAGTGAGATGAACCCAAGAATTGAAAAATTAAAAATGGAAAGGAAAAGAAAGAGTTACCATGGTTTTCTTGGGTTTGAATTTTGAAGAAGAGAAGGGCTTATGAAGAAAATGGTGGACTCACCATTATTGCAGAAAGAGAGAGAGAGAGAGAGAGAGAGAGAGAGAGAGGGTGCAAGAAAAGAGAAACGGCGTCTGGCAAACTGCTGCTGCTACTGGGGGTGGGTTGGCCTCATTTAAAGAGGTGCACTGTCTTTTTTTTTTTATATATATATATTTTTGGTACGTCAATGTAGTCTACTATAGTGTAAAACAAGGATTACAAAAGCAATGAATATTTTAATTACAGGCGGGGCTTGGAAAATGGGACGCCAGGACTAGAATGAATGAAAGGCTGGACATTGAAACCATAAGTAATGGAATAGTGATAATACTTATACATCAAACTTCTTCTTATTCTTCTCTTTTTTTTTTTTTTTTAAAATACTGCTATTAGTTCTTATACCTTACTCGGGTTGTGAATGTAACTTTCGTACTTCAATTTAATTATTTTAATTTTAGTCTTAATTTAAATAGTAAATTTTTAATTTTAAAAATTTGATACAATAAATTTATTATTACATCTGTAATATTATGTGAATGAAGTTGTTAGTTCCATATAATACTCACACAACAGCTACATAATATATTAATTAATAGATTTAACAATTATCATTTGAATTTATATTTAATATTTTAAAATTTAAAAATATAAATATTAAAAATAATTATTAAATCTATAACTGATGTACAATGTAAAATTAATAAAAAATTTAACCTAATAAATTTAATTGTGTTTTAAAATTGAAAAGATACTAAAATTTGCATCTTACATATAATTCATGGACCCATATTACAGTTTGACCACTTTTTCTTTCTTATTCTAATTGCTGATTACTAAAAACTCATGTCCCCAAAACCCTAAAAACCTAACCATTTGGTTCTTTGTGAATGGTTGAGTTCCTTCCTGCCACACACACACTCTCTCTCTTTCTCTCTTTCTCTCTTTCCTGTGCTAAGTGCAAAATGACAAGACCAGAAACACCCAACTTTTTCTCAGTTCTCGGTGGAAAACGGTGAAAGAAAAGTTGCAAGTGGTATTGGGGTTTAGAAAGTGACCCCCCTCCCCCTCAAAAAATAATTGTTTTTATGGAATTTAGATACATGCATGAACCCCTTGTTCATGCAGTCATAGGCTGCTGATACATTTATATATTCACCTTTACAACACAATAAAAGACTTTGATGGGGTCTCTGCAAATTTCACTGTTCTCAACAGTGTTTTCACAAATCTAAATATGCATTTCCTTCAACCACTGGGATTAGCTCAACTAAATAGTGATTTTGCTATCATTGATGATAAAAAAGAAAAGAATTTTTGTCTGCCTACTATGCCATTAAGCACTGAAATTCATTCTCAAAATGGACCAAACCACAATCTGAATAAAAACATAATAAACAAGCCCATTACTTGCAATAAACAAGGTTGCTGAGGTATTATTAATAATTTATTATATATCATTGGAAGGCGTTTTAGGTCACTTCAGAGAAAAAAAAAATACAAAGAGAGGGTTACGGGACTTTGGGAGAGAGATGGCATCAAAAAAAAAAAAATGGTACGAAATAGCAGCCAGCCCCAACTGCAGCGGCCAGCACTGAGCAATGCAGCGTTAAACCCTCCCCTTATCATCGTCATCAGGTCCTTTTGTTTCTATTATCTACTATTTGTACTAGCCTTTTCAGCTTATGTTTTTCAACATCATTTTCATATTTATCTTCTCTATCTCTTCTTCATATACCTAGACAAAAAATGATTCATCAAATTCTTACCAAACCTTTACCATTTTTCTTCCCTTTGCAAAAGACCTGATATAAATAATCTCCCCATTAACTGCACATGATCTTCCCTTACTTATTGGGGGCTTTATACAGTAGCTAATATGTGCAGGTATGGAAGCAATAATCTTTCTTTCTCTTCACATTTTGGTATGTGAGAGATGCTTTTATTGAAATCATTGAATTCTATTCATGAGCTCTAAAGCTTTGCTTTTTTCTAGTTGTACGTGTAAAAGCATTTTTAGCTAACAAGCTGCTGGATCACCGACATTATCAAAAGAAAATTGGGTGCACTAATACTAAGTTTATAATACATGGAAATAAAGTTAACCGTACATAAAAAATTATTATTGGAAATCATCACCATAAGTATTGACTGGTTAAAAATCTTGAATGCTTTAGGTGTGGCATTTGCCATTTGACACGAAATAAGAAATCAGTATTCCAACTTTCAAATCTAATCCAAGGGTGCTATGCTAAATCTTCATTTTATTGGAAATCATCACCATAAGTATCCAGTGGTTAAAAATCTTGAATGCTTTAGGTGTGGCAATAAGAAACCAGTACTCCCAACTTTCAAATCTAATCCAAGGGTGCTATGCTAAATCGTCATTGCCCATCTTTCACACATATATCAAGATTTCCCAATCTTTTCATCTGTTAATGACAAACTTTTTGATTAATTATGTCATTGTTGCAAATCATTTTACGCATTCAATCTATGTATAATATTTAATTAATTTTTAAAATATTGTAGTGTTAATTGCACCAGTTAGACTAAATTAATATTTCTTATTTAAATTATTTAATATAATTAATTTATTATTTCAGATATTATAACAAAAAATTTAAATAATAATTAAAACGTATTCAACATATAATTTAGTTTTACTTTATGTAATTAATGCAAAGTAATATTATTTACAATAATAATTAATTAACTATAATATCAATTAAATGATAGTTAATATGCTCATAATTCTATTCAAAATAATAACTCTATTTTGCATCAAAAAATTAACCAACTTTTAAAAAATAATAAAATTAGCACAAATTTTGCTTAGATCAAAATTTTTAACCAATAATGGTAAGTTATAATTAATAATAATTATCACAACTTTTTTCACTATATTTTATGCTTAGAGTTCTATCAAGTAATAACTTTATTCTAAAAATAGCGCAACTTTTTAATTAATAATTGTAATATAAATTATAATTATTTTAAATGTGTAATTACCACAACTATTAAATTTTTAAATGTATAGGTATCACTCCTATTTTATTTCAACTTTTTAACTAATAATTCTAAATTAAATATTATAACTATTTTTAAATGTGAATTTAATAATATAATAAAAAATAAATAATTTTTAAATCAGTTCAATTTTTCTAAACTCGTAATTTGATATATGCACTAGTTCCAATATCGCGTGCATTGCACGTGGTTTTACGTGCTTTTATATTTTATAATTAAAAACACATTTACTAATTAAATTAGAGGTAATCTAATTTATAATAAAAATCTATTGATTTTAAAATAATTGAGAGGATAAAATTACATTTTAAAAGTAATGAAATAAAATAAAAATAATTTTCAAATATTTACTTAGAATATTTAATTAAAAACTTAGATTTTTGTTATTTTTAATCTATCTAATTATATTCAATGATTTTATAGATTTACAATGTTATTAATTAATAATATATCATATTGGAACATTTTCAAATATTTATAGTGTTTGATAATTATAAATGAAAGGGTATAATGTCTTTTAGTTATTGATCAAGAGTTGTATCACTTGATTTTTGACAAAGACTTATAACTATTCAAGTATTACTGGAATAGTTATGATATATTAGTTGAATAATTATGTCTCTTTTAAAGATATGGTTATTCAAAAAAGACACTTATTTGAAGTTATGCCTCTATGAAGAGACATGAGAGTTCCTATAAATAGGAGTCGAATTTCATTTGGAATATATACCAAATAATTCTCAAAAGTTTTTCCTATTCTTTCTCCATCTTCTATAATTATTAAATTGTTCTATAAAGAATTACTGCATGAAATTCTTTATAGAAATTGATTTTTGTTTATTATACCCTGCATAGTGCTTAGTGGACTATTTTCGTTAGTGCAAAACCCAAATAGTCACCGAGCTTCATTGTATCCTTGATGTTCATTTGCTTGAAACTCATTTGCACACCGAGTATAGGTGAGGGCAAATAGAACCTTAAAGATAGTGGCTTGATACACAAATTAAAGCCTTGTCCTATTGCTTCATTTTTTTTGTTCGAGTTGTTGTTCGTGTTCCGTTCGTGTGCTCAAAATTTTCTTCATCGAAGTTCCGTACTAACAATTTTAAGATTCTATTCATTTCCATAATAGCTACTACAACACATGAAAGTGGAACACTAAGGGAGTTGGCTTCCAACTTTGTCAAGCCTAACTAGTTTGATGGTGGCAATTTCCGGCAATGGCAGAAAAAGATGCACTTTTTACTATTAACTTTGAAGATTGATTATGTTTTGGATACTCTAAGATCGGAAAAGAATGAAAACGAATTTGTTGATGCAACCCAAGAAAGGAAAAAATGAGGTCACCACTAAAGAGCTATGGTTTATCCAATGGTTTGTCCGACACCTACCAAAACGAGGTCACTGCTAAGAAACTATGAGACAAATTGGAGACAAGGTACATGATAAAAATCCTACAAGTAAGAAATTCTTGTTAGTTGTTTCAATAATTATCAAATGATTGATGGTCGTTCTGTTATGGAGCAATTTTGTAATATTGAAAAAAATGTTAAATCAGTTTAAGCAATATGATACGAAAGTGCATGAAATGATTGTTGTATCCTCTATTATAGACAAACTTCATCCATCTCAGAAAGACTTTAAAAAAAGTCTCAAACATAATAAAGAGGAAATATCTCTTGAGGCTTCGGCAAATCATCTTTGTGTTGAAGAAGAATATGGAAAGCATTAATTAAAGGTTAGGTAAGTTAATCATAGTTTGTTAATTATAAATCTAGCTATAAATAATAAAATGAAATGAAAACAAATCATGTTTCTATCCATCTTCTTCTTCCTCGAATTTGAAAAGAAAATTAAGGATTCAAAAACTTTAATCTTTCAACCTAGAATTGGTATGTTCAATTAAGTCCTTTTTCTTGTAAGTTTTTATATTTTTGAGGTCGTGAGAGCTTGGTTTAGCTAGCTCATGTATCAATTTACAAAAATGTTAAAGTTTTCAAAACTTTCCATTGATGAATACTTAATGAAATTGGTACTAAATTGTTAAATTTTAAGCTTAGAAGTGAAAAGACTACTTTGTAAAGTTTAATAGCTAGTTTTTTTAACATAGGGACTAAAGTGCATTTTGAAATTGGTATATTAGTTTTTTAATTTTTATAATAGAGGGTTATAGAAGGATGAAATTGAGAACATTCTCTAAATCGAAGCTCAAATTTGAAAGTAATAGCAATTTCAGTTTTAGGAACTAAATTGAATAAAATTAAAACTTTAAGGGCATTCAAAAAATTGAAAATTGGACTGATTCATGCATTTAGTAGGCTATTATAAACTATTTGGAATTGATAAATTGAAATGAATTATTGTATCGATAAAGAATTGAATAAAACTGAGTATAACCGAGGAAAAGGCAAAATTATCAATTAATCCTTGCAATTCAACTTTTTTTCTTATTTAATTAGGTAAGTCCATATGGTATGATTGTATTTAAATTTTTATGTATTTGAAATATGAATTTATAAATGATTTATTGTAATTTGAATTGTTTGCGATTTAGTACAAAAGGTGAGTTATGGACTAAATAGTAAAAAATGATTATATAAACATTATATGCCCGAGTGAACGTAATAAATGATAGGATATGAATGGCATGTCAATAGATTTAATTGCACACTAGTATAAGGTATATGTGATAATACGAAGTATGTGATTATACGGAGTTTATTTCTGATTATATCATAATCCAACATTTGTTGCGGATTGCCGAATTTTATATCTCTACAGAGACCCTAATGTAGTGGAGGGGTTTAATTACATGCTAGTACGAGATATATGTGATGATACGAAGTATGTGATTGTATGTAGTTTATTATTGATTATAATTGCACGTAGTTTATTACTGATTATATTGGAATCCAGTATTTGTTGTAAATTACCAAGTTTTTTATGTCTCTCCAGAGACCCTGGTGTAGTGGAGGGATGTATTGTTGTACGATTATATATGTTTGCCTACAGGCTATACACTTCGATGCCCTGGTGTGGTGGAGTTAGTGTTTTGACGAACAAAGTAGTGTGGTGTAGTTACTCGTGTATCCAAATCTGTTCATTAGAGTTTATCGGGCTAAATGGCTAATGAAAAATGACAATGGAATGGTATGAGTTTGGTTTACAAATGGTTAAATGTGGATTGAATTATGCAAATGATACTGAATAATCGAATTGAAATGTTAAATGTTTAATTTACTATATAATTGGTTATAAGATGAACTCACCTTGTTGATATGTGGTTGCTATATTTAGGCAAAATTTCCAAGATGAATAGCTAGTTGTATTAAATTGTAAAATGAGACAAGTTTTTGTTTAATGCCTATGGATTTACTAGGCATTCGATATGCTTACCTCGTTGTTTTTCCCTTTCCCTATAGATTTCCAACTTGTGAAACATGTCGATTGGATTATCTAGAAGCTCACACTATCCTCCTATTGATTCGGTAACCTTTTGATCGTTTTAAGTTCGATTTTATGACATGTATATAGGCGTTAATTTATGTGTTAGCTTTAGTTTGATTGTTTGGTTTGAATTTGGCTAATGTTTGAATTATGAAATGATAATGTTCATATATGTATTTATACATGATTTGGTTGTGTTGAGACATATGAATAGTATTTAAATGGCATGTTTGAGTGTGAAATGGTATGGTTTAATGATGGTATGGAATGGTTAAGTGTATGTTCGAGTTGTATAAGTTGAATTAGTATGAAATGGTGCCAAATTGAGGCATATTGGATTGATTGATTTTGGAAATGGTTAAATGAATGTTTTGGTATGTGTTTTGGTTGGTTTTGTGTAAATACAAGTGTGCAAATATGCACCAAATTTGTAAATGGTTTAGTTTGTTTGAAATAGATACCAAAAAGCCTAATTTGTGCCAAAAACAGAGTCTACATCACAATATCAAGCAATGGTTGTCACAATAAGATCTGGCTTTCAAGCTATAGGGCGATAAGGAATCCTGTTGTCATAACAAGCCAAATTAGTATGTCACATCACAACGAGGCACTCCTTCAAGTCGCGATGTCCTCCTTCACGTCGCGATGTCGACCTGAATTTTGAAAATGTTGCAATTTGATCCTTGTTCAATCTCGGGCTTACTTTAGAGCATACGTAGGCTTGTATAATACCCGAAAAATGGTTGTTTATGATATTTAATGTTTGTAATATTTTTGTTTACATTATTAATGTTTTAAAATGATTATTTTACTACGAATTTGATGGTAGTTGTTCCAACAACGACTGTAGCATCCTGTAACTCAGATTTGGTGATCTAATCGAGCAAGAGGTGTTACATAGGGCACCGGATCTAACATAATATCAGAAGCTGTTGATAGTATCGAATAATATTACTGCTATGAACTTGTTGAACTCTAGTGCAGAAAAAATTCATTATCTCCCTTTTGTTAAAAGTATTAAGCAAATGAGTCAGGATGATTGGACTGTCATCATCAACTATGTTAACAGAGAGGCCATAAAGTAGCAAATTTCTTGGCCAATTTCAAGAAGGAGTCGAGCTACAATTTTCTTTTTTGGATGTAGCATCAACTAACTTAAAGAGTATCTTGCTGCAATATGGTTGTGTACCTTGCACTAGTCATTGAGTTATGCTTATTGTCTTATGCTTTTACCTCTTTCATATAAAAAAAAATTAAAGCATTTAATCTCTCTGTCGAAACCATTTTTGATTTGAAGAAAAACGAGGATCGACTTTTTGAAAACCAAATGCGGAGCAGCCACCAATCCTTTTGTTTAAGTGTGATTGGATCACCTAATAAAACATTTTATTCCATTTAAATCAATTTTGGACTACGTAAATATGAGAAAACAGGTTCAGGAATCGATTACGTATGAGGAAGGATTAGCACCCTTACTACGCCCAAAATCGGTACCAAATTGATTAAATAATGTCCTTATGTCTAAAAAATATTTTTGAAATGTAGTTCCTTTTAAAAACATTTGAATAGCTCAAGTTGGTCATCAAAATTCTCTTGTTTCAAAGGAATACAGCATCATATTCAGCACGATAGGACACGATCCTTTATACCCTCAAAAACACGACAAATTTTTGACTTCCAAAAGTTCATAAGTTGAAAATTACAAAAGGATGCCCAATTATTTAGTCCAATAAAAAATCGAAACCCAGCACAGTAGGGTATGATTCCTCGAATTTCCAAACATTGAACATTGCCTTGTTTTAAAATTTAGAAAACATGAGTGAAATTCTAAAGGAATATTTGATTATTTTGAACAAACGAGAAATTGCAACCCAGCACGATAGGGCACGATTCCCCAAATTTCCAAACATCGAACATTGCCTTCGTTTTAAGGAATTTTTAAAGTACGGATGAAATTTCAAGGAATATTTGATTATTTGGACAAACTAAAAATCAAAACCCAGTACGGTTGGAGCACGATTCCTCGAGTTCCCAAACATCAACTATTACATTTGTTTTAATGAATCTACAAATAAACAATTGTAGGACTAGCTCAAAACGTATTAATTTGACTTGAGATAAAATGGAATAAATAATTTTAAAACAAAAAGTCGCAAATTACAAAGTAATATTTGTGAACAACAAAAAAGGAGGCGAAATTATAAACATGGGACAATATGCACAAATAAAGTATACTTGGCGAAGAATAATAGTATAAACATAAAAAAAGTTGAATTAATAAACACATCATGGCAATGAGTTCATACCTTATTTAAAACATTAATAAGAAACTAAAATATAATTCACCAAAGAAACATATTAGAAGGAAATACAACCAATTTTCAAATATAGATGAATAACAATTAAAATAATAATACAGATGAAGAGTAAACAATATGCAGCAGTTATGTGTGAAATGAAATGGAAACTAAAAAACAATACATAATATACAAAACAATACAGATACTAGGAGTCAATATAATGCAACAATTTAAAACCATTAATAATAAAAAAATTTAAAAAATGAACCATACATACTAGGGTTTGAAATAATTTACATGTATAAAATAAAACTAATAATATATAAACGATTACTAAAAGGATATTATAAAGGAGAAATTTGAATCAACAACATATCCAAATATATATTTTTGAAAATGATACATCTATTTAAAATTGACAATGTACATATAGTAAAAGATAATTTAAATAATATGTAAAATATGAAAAGTTCTAAAATATATAATAAGATATGTTCTTGAGATATGAATTATATACATAATGGATTTAAAAAAAACACACACAAATATATATAAATAGGTTTAAAAGGAATTATGTATGTAAAGTAACATAAAATTAGTAATATATAGAATAAAACTAATTTTGTCATGAACTATACATGCATAATAATATATGTATATGAATATTTAAGCAAGTATTATATAAAAAAATCTTAAAACAATATGATAAAAAAAACTTTAAAATAAAGATTTTATATGGAAAGGGGGTAAAATTACCATGATGACTCAAAAAAGTATGTATATACATGTAAAAAATAAGTATTAAGTTAGTAAAAAATAATGAATTATACAAATCAAAAGGACTCAATTAAAATGAATTAAACTAAAAGGATATTTAATAAATAAAATAAACTGCTGAGATTAAAAGAAGGACTAAAGAGCAATGCATTCCAACGCTCAGGGATCAAAATCGGAAATATAGTTCCCAAAGTGCTGCGTTTAGGCGCGGGCCTAATTGCACTGATGCGCAAATTACAGAGATTAATTTTAAAAAAGGAAAAACAAAATTGAATGACCATGCAAAAAGGAGGGATCAATCGCGCAAATATTCCATTTAAGTAGAATGCGCTGATCCTCCTGGGTAACTGGATCGGGTCGAATTGGGCAGGCCACCATACGGTGTCGTTTTAAACACATATATAAACTAAAATTTACCCTAAAAATCTCATTTGGCAGATTGTTTTCTTAAGAAAGGTTTTAAAAAAAAACTCTTTTTTAAAGCTCTTAACCACCCCTCTCCCTTTAATCAGTCTATGGGCTAAAATGGCACCAAATGCGCCTCACCCTACGTCGTGGCTCTAGCCGGATCTCCAGGGATCTGTCTGCCCTTGGACGAAGAAGCAACCACCGACTAGGTCGGCGCCGATCGACAGATAAGAGATTTTTCCCCTTTTTTTGTGTGTATCTTAGTAAAACAGATAAAAACTAGGCGAGAAATAAAGAGAAAAATAAGAAAGAGAACAGTAAATCAACCACCTTAAAAAATATTTGTTTTCTATTTCATTGCTTGGTATCCGTAAAAAAAAAAACAAGAAAATTCCTTTTGGGCTTCTTATAGCCAGAAAATAAAAAGAAAAATACATTTCCTTTGCTATTTTACTGTTGTCCTGTTTTGCTTTGCAGGTACGGGGAACGAGGCTAGTTGTGGTGGTACATGGCACTCGACGTGGGGCGTACGGAAGCTGGTGGCTGCTGAAGCGCTAGAGCATACGGAGCTGGGAGCGTACTGGGGCTAGAGTCTGCGGTGCCAAGGTGGAAGCCCTAGGGTTTCTGTGGTTGATCTGGTCTTGGGCCATTTTGGCCCTATTTGTTTATTTGGGTATTGGGTTATGGTTTTTTTTGGGTTTAGGGTTTAATTAGTTATTGGGTTTAGGGTTTAGTTAGTTATTGGGCTATTGGACTTATGGACTTTATATTTTTTTGTTATTAGGTTTCTGGTTTATAGGCCCGGGCTAAATTGGGCCTCTACACTCTCTTCTTCTGCTTTCTCTACATGGCCAAGCTTGGGGGGAAGCCTTGGATCCTTTTGTCGGCCTCCTCCCCTTCTTCCTAGCTCCTCCCTTTAAACAGTTGGTTTTCTCTCTATTCTCTATGTTGTTGAATTGTTAAAATACGAATAAAAAATGTGCAAAACTACTTATAAATAGACTAGACTTACATTGATATAAACGCATCTGTCTCCTATAAAATATTATAAGAAATTATTTATTTCAATTTCATTATTGTTTTTTTGGACTTAAATCCAAACACATAATTTCATTATTGATATCAATTTCACTATTATAATATCTAATCTCATTGTTATAATAATTAATATCACTTTTACTACTATTTTTAACTAGAAATTTTATCACATAGGTATGCATGTAGAAACCACATAATTAGAATACATGAGTGTGTTTAAAAATAACATATAATAAATAATGAAATGTATATTTTGGAACAAATTAATGATAACACATGAAATATGTACAATATTAAAATTAAAAATATATTAAATTGTGAGTAAAACGAAATTTAAACACATAAATACATTAGATTAAGAATATTAAATTAATACAATTGTTTATATCATGAAGTCGTCGTCTACCCTAAGTTGATGTTGAGTTAATTTGTGACACCAACTCAATCAATAATATTATTAATACATACAATTGGTAGAGGTAATAAAGTGTACAAAATGAAATTAATAAGGATATGGTTCAAATCTCATCATATCTATAATATTTTATTATTTTTAGTAAAAGATTAAAATAATCCTAAATAATATAATTTATTTTAAATACGAAAAAATATTTTAATAATTTTTCAAACAATTAATTCTAGACATTAACTCTATAGATATTATTAGAACAAATCCTAAGCTATAATTTATTAGGTTGTTTAAGTTGGGCTAAAATTGTTTACAAATAAAAAGTTAAAAAGGCTAGTTTGAATAAGGCCCAACAATCTATGACCAGTTGAGATCACAAATAATCTAAAGTCCAACTCTAAGTTTTATAATATTTTTTTTTAATTACAAAATTGGATAAAACTTGAATAATAAAACTTAAACTTAGACCATATTTGAGGCAGTAAATACCCTTGACGATTAGGCCCATCACATGAGATTCTAAAATATTTATTTTCATCCTTAATTATATCAATAAAAAATCTATTTTTTTGACCTAATATGCTCCAAATTTTCATAATATTATCCCACTCTTTTTTTTTCTTTAAATATAAACTCTATTTGCTCCCATTCGAAAAAAAATTCTAACTTACCGCCGACTCTCTGTATGGAAAATAAATATATATTATAAGTAAAATTTTATTATTATTTTTTAAGCTAATAATCAGATTGGGCTTTATTATAATAAATCAATAATACAAAACATAAAATTAATGGAGAAACAAATGGAAAGAGGCCCAGAAATAGATCTTGGCCCGGACAAATCAACCATGAAATTTAAAACAATAGCTGAAACTAATCCTAATATAAAAAAAACAGAAAAAGAAGGCTCAAATTAATGTTTAGCTCGAAAAATTCAAACAAAGAAAATCAAAAGACTCTAAAACCGCATTAAAACTGTCATTACTCTGCCCAATCAGAAACCAATCTGCTACATGTCTTGTCTTATTATATGCCATTTCTTCTTTAAGACCAGATTTCCAAGGAGAGATTTTTTCCACAGAATTCATTGATTTCCCATTTCAAAATCTCCATATTTCATACTTTTCCTTTATTTTCAGTCGTGTACTCTCTCCTTATCCCTAAGAAGCTTCTAAATTCCAAGGAGAGCTTTTTTCCACCTAACCCATTGATTTCCCATTTCAAACTCTCCATATTTCATCTTTTTCTCTTTATTTCAGTTTGGTTCCCTCATCCTATCCCTTTATGTTTGCTTTTCTGCATATTCAGGGACGCTTCCTACCAGGTAAAGCTCCTTCTTATTCTTCAGCGTTTCAATAGCTAAAATATGTGCTAAACTATTTGCTATTCGTGGGATATATTCAAATCTACAGTTTCTGGATTTTAACAGTAGCTATTGAATATCATGTATATAAGCACCTACCATGACTTATCTGGACTTTTCACATTGCACTTTTTTGTTATTGATAATGAATCGCCTTCAATGATAATTTTTGGCCATTGTATGTCGATGCCAATTCGGGTAGCTTTGCGGCACACGAAAGCCTCAGCAGCGAAGGCTGATGCTACTCGTTGATGGATTTCTGAACACGATAAAAGAACATTGCCTTCACTATTTCTGGCTACAATCCCCACTGCTGATTGACAAAATCTCCCATCATATGTTGCATCAAAATTTATCTTCACGAACTGGCCAGGTGGGTGGTTCCACTTACTAACTGCTGGAGAAATTTTGGGACTTCTTTTTTCAATCTCATTTAACTCAGAAATGTAGCTATTAACGAAGCTCACTATTTCTTTTCCAGATTTACTGACCTTCTTATGCATTCTAACGTTCTTGTCTCCTCATATTGCCCATAAGACACAGCAAAAAATCCTATACTAGGATGGAGTACTCTGTGCAAACACCCAGGTTAGCCACTGTAAACACTCCAAATGAGGTTCTTGTAGAAAATTCTAGCATGATAACTCTCTCCATATTGATACTAAAACAGGACATTCATGGAAGAGGTGGTCTATATTTTTTGTTCCTCTTTTACACCGGGGGCAGGTTGTAGTGTTTGATAACTTCCTATGTTGCATGTTGACTCGTATAGGTAGATAGTTCTATGATATTTTTCAGACTGTAATTATTATTTTTGAAGGTAGATTGAGTAGCCATAATTTTTTATAAAATTCCCTATAGTCGGTTTGTAAAGCATAAGCTTTAGGATCTTCTTTCATGCTTTATAATAGTTTATAAGCGCTACGCACTGTGTATTCTCCCGAAGGCTCACCATTCCAGGCCCGAAAATCATCATGGGGTTCTTCTGCCAACGAAATGGAAGAATCTTTTCAGCTACTTCCTCCGGAAAGATAAAGACTATCAACTCCTTTTTCCATGTTCTGCTATTAGTATCAATTAACTCAATAACTTTAAAATCGCTCAAATTATTAACTAAAGACGATAATATGACATTTCTTGCATCTGAAAGCCATACGTCATTAATAACTGAAATATTCATACCCCTGCCCACCTTCCAGCATAGTCCCTACTCTAAAATGCCCTTTGTTGCCCATATGCTCTTCCATGTGTACAAACTATTGTTCCCAAAATGCAAATTTAAAAAATTCACACTTGGAAAATATTTTTCTTTTAAAACTTGCGCAACTAAAGAGTTTGGATTGTTTAGAATTCTCCAACCTTGCTTAACTAGCAGTGAAACATTAAATCGAGCCATATTCCTAAGGCCCATTCCACCTTCTTCTTTAGGTTGACACATATACTTCCACTGACACCAATGTATTCCTTTTTTCCATGTGCTTTTTGCCACCAGAATTTAGCAAAAATACTTTCTAATTCTCTACAAAGAGAATTTGGAAGAAGAAAACAAGACATGGCATAGGTTGGAATAGCCTAAAGCACTGATTTTATGAAGACTTCCTTACCTCCTTGTGATAATAATCTAGTGCTCCACCCTTCAATTCTGGAGTAAACCTTCTTTTTAAGATTCTGAAAAGACTCTTTCTTTCGCCTACCAACTATATTAGGAAGGCCTAAATACTTTTCCAAATTTGTTGAACTTATTACCCCTAAGATTGTCGAGACTTCATATTTCTTTTCTTCTGAAGTGTTCGAACTGTAAAAAATCGTGGATTTATTGAAATTTACACATAAGCCTGAGCATTTTTCGTACTCCTTCAGGATTCCTTTTGGTAGCATTGTTCCCTTGTCTGATACTTCACTGAACAGTATACAATCATATGCAAAAAGTAAATATGATATTTTTGGACCTCTCCTACTAGCCTTTACACCTTTTAGCAAACCCTCATTCATTGCTAGTCTCATCAACGATGAAAGTCCCTCGCTGCATAACAAAAAAAGAAAGGAAGTTAGAGGATCTCCCTGACGTAAGCCTCTAGTCAATTGAAAAATTCTTCCCCTTCCTCCATTTATATTAACTGCATAAGACGTTATGGTAATGCATTTCATAATTAGTTCCACCCATTCCTTTGCAAAACTCATCCATAACATAACTTCCTTAATAAACCCCATTCAACTCTATCATAGGCTTTGCTCATATCAAGCTTTACTACCATATTTCTTTTTTTCCCTATGCGTTTTTGTCGAAAAGTATGCAAAATCTCATAAGCTAAGAGCACATTATCGGAAATTAACCTTCTCGGGACGAAAGCACTTTCGCCGCATCAATACATCTCCCAATTACTGTTTGAAGTCGATTAGTAATTGTCTTAGCCACAAATTTATATAGGACCAAACACAAACTAATAGGTTTATAGTTGACTAGACTTGTGTGATTTGGAATATTTGGGATCAACATGATATCCATTAGGTTAAGAGAGCCAAAACTCTGATCATTATTTAAAATTCCCAAACAGAAAGTTGTGACTTTCTTACCTACAATGTGCCAATATCTCTGAGAAAATAGTGCTAGGAAACCATCAGGTCCTGGTGCTTTAGTAGGCCCCATCCCTTTCAAGGCCAAATGCACTTCTTCTTCTGTATAAGTTGATAATAGAGCAATATTAATATCTAACAAAATATTATTTTCTATGTCTGTTAAGAGATGACATAGATCCCTAACTCCATTTGACATAAATAGCTTCTAAAAAATAAGGTAGCAGCTTCATTGATCTCACTTGCTTCAGTAGCCTCTCCTCCTCCATCTAGCTCCAGCCTAGATATTGTGTTTATTCGTTTACGAAATGAGGCATACTTGTGAAAGAAGGCTGAATTCTTGTCCCTTACTTTAAGCCAATTTGCCATTTCCCTTTGTTCCTAGTACAATTCATCTTTATCAATTTTCATATTAAGAAAAATCTTAGTATCAATAATTTTTGCCATCGTTTCATCATTCCTTTCTTCCGCCATCAGCATTTCAAGTTCCTTGGTGAGCTTTTTCTTTAATCCCTCCCGACTTTTTTAATTGAACTCTCACATACCTTTAGATCTGATTGTAATCGTTCAAATTTCTCCACTATTATGCCTGTTATTGATTCCTATGATGTTTTAATTTCTTCCTTAAGTGTCTCCATCATGATCCACCATGCCTCAAATTTAAATCTTGGGTTTCCCACATAATTGTTTCCACTTTTTGTATTTAGAAGAAGTGAACAGTGATCAGACATCGAATGGGATAAATGTTGAATGTTACCTGTTAGAAATAGATGCCTCAATTTATCATTTATAACTCTCCTATCCAGTCTTTCCTTGATATTTGTTTCTGGCAAATTCCCCATTTCCCATGTAAAACAAACCCCCAAATATCTCAAATCTTCTAACTGGCATTCTTCTAAAGTCTCTCGGAGGGCCTCCATTCTTCTCTCCTCTCTTGGTATCCCTCCACTTTTTTTTAAAATAATACATGATTTCATTAAAATCACCGCTTACTAACCATAGATGATTTTGATCTTGTTCTAATTTCCTTAGCAGATTCTAAGAAGCATTCTTATTATTAACATAGGGTGAACCATAGAAACCCGTGAATCTTCATTCTTCTTTGTCATTTTCCTCTTTAACCAAGACATCAATGTGGTTCTCAGAGAAACTTTTTAAATTAACTACAATATCTCCTTTCCATGCTAAACATAATCCACCTCGCGAAATTTTAACTTCGACATCAATCCCATTATGGAAATCACAGCTCCTTCCGACTTTTTCCATGCGTTGCTTGTCAAGTTTGGTCTCCATTAAGAAGACTATATGGGGATTGTGCTGCTTTAAAAAATATCGTAGCCTTCTTACCACCCGTAGACTCCCCAATCCATGGACATTCCAACTTATGTTTTTAATTACGTCCGGTCGGCTTGCCTTTTGGCAGCCGTTGATCCCATAAATTCTAAAGTATCAATTTGCTCTAGGTTTTCAGTCATCACTTCTGGTAAGACTTGATCACGATCATCTTTTCCTTCCTGTTTCAATCTTTTTTTTCCATCTTCATATGCAACTTCCATCCCACAAATGTCGATTCATTCTTTTGGGGATTTCATCTTCCTCGTGCTACTATCATCCTTTCTTTGACTTATCGTGGCCACTAGACCAATTCTTTTCTAGCTTGTCTTCTTAGCTAGATTTAAATTAATAACCTACTTTTTATTGTTGTCATTTAACTGTTCATCTTCCTTTATTATAGATATGTCCTCCTGCTTCTTAATCGCATTCTCCACTCCAATCAGTTGCACATTTCCTTGTGGCCTCCAATTCTTGTTGTTTCTCTCTACAGGTGTTTTAGTAGTAGTTGGCAGCAATTCTGTACCTTCTGTATAAGAGCATTGAGCCCCCACCTTCTTTGAAAAAACATTAAACTTCATACTCTCCTTCCCAATTAAATTTTATTCTACTTTTAAAGCCGCCGTATAAGGTGGATCATCTCTGATTTTACTTTTATCTGCAGGATTTAGCTGAAGACAGTCTTTGAAACCATGCCCCATTCTTCCACATCCAAAGCAAAACATCGGTAATTTTTCATACTTAAAACAAACCCACGATTTATTAATATTATCAATTGAGACAAATATACCTCATCGAAGTGATTTTTGCACATCCAAATTAATCCTTAGATGGCATAAATCTCCATTGATTTCAGATCTGATTACCCCTCTAAACATGACACCAATTGCATGCAAAAGATCTTTTTTATCAAACTCTAGTAAACACGAGCCTATTTTTATCCAAAACAGTGATGAAGTAAGCCGAATCTGGGCTCTTTCCATCGGTTGAGTTAATCTATCAAATAATATAAGACTTTTTTGAAAAAGACATGGTCTCCCCTCCATAATTGTCTCCAGATCTTCTTCCAAATCAAACAATACTATCAAAAATAAATTCTGCCCCACCATCTGGATCTTAAATTTTTTCCTTGTCTTCCATATACTTTTCATCTGTGCCCTAAAGCTTTTTGAATTGTAAAGCTTCTCTGTCTAAATTGTACAAATCAGAGTTGATTTTGCACTTGGTACTACCATCGAACCTTTGACTGATAGTTGAATGAGTTCTTCTGCTAGTAGAGAGATCTCATCCCTCCCCTCTCAATCGTCCCCATCACTTTCCTCCATCCCAAGCCACAGCAGTTACTGCTTTCTCTAGGACTCTAAGCAAAGCACTCTTTGCGACTCTCTTAATATGATTTATCCGATAAGATGAAACAAAATCTGTGTGACATGTGATGGATTATGATGAATCATAATATATTATTGTCTTATACTACATTATCTCTTACAAACTTAAAATTAGCTATGAACTTGTTTCAACACTTGGAAGCAAGGGAACTATCCCAACATCGCAGCTGCTGCCACTTGATCACTTCCAATACATTTGTATGTATGTGTAGCAACGACCAGTAAAACATTGGGTGGTAAATGAAGGGGGGACGAAAGGTGCATGCTAGTGCTTATGTCATTACCATCAATCCAATCATGAAAACTAGTTCCATGGTCCCCTCGTTTTCATGGTTATGACCAGGCTTTAGCCTTTATCTTTTTAACTGTAACACTTACCATGTCTAGTGGATACAGCTGAATCACAAAGCACTATACTCGTGTCTCAAATCTAAAAAACATCCCTATGTTTACTGGGAACAAACCAGCTGATCTTAATTAATAACCCTTTTTTTTTTTAAGAAAAAAATATTAAGCTCTCTGACCATTTAAATTATTATATTACTCTTTTGTCATTAATTAATGTAACAAACCCTAAACCTACTTGGAAAATTTCACCGAACAGATGTTCCTTTGTATGTAAAAATGATTTTGCTTTGAGTTAATACTAAGTCCCAACTCTCTTCTTCTTATGTTAGAAAGAGTTTTGGAAATTGCTTTATATTTTATTACTCTTCTGATTTTCAAAGCGGTGAATTTTTATTAAAATTTTCAATGGTACACTTGATTTTATTTTATTTTATTTTATTTTTATGGTCAATGTTTTAAAGTGTGGTTTAAACTATAAAAGATGCATAAAAAGTAAACATGAAAAAGCTTATTCCATAGGTTTTAAGAAGCTGTAAAGTTAGTTTTTCTTTTTTAGTACATTACAATAGGGAGGGAGGATGTGACTGTCAACAAACCTTAAATCTCAAATGCCAATACCAAATTCTTAATCACTCCCTCCTTTAGCTTGTTGCCACATTTAAAGTTACTATGAAGCAATGATTATAGCTTATTTTTAAACAATGAAATTTGAAATAAATTGATTTCTTTAAAAAATCGAAAGTAATTTAATTTATGTCAATTTAAAAATGAGTAATTAAGTACAATTAATCACAATATTAATATGATTTAACAAATTTTGCATGCAACATTTATATAAATATGTAAATGTTGAAGCTAAATTTGTTCAACTTTAGAACTAAATTAAATTGACAAATCGAGAGCTAAATTTATTGTTATATCAATCAAAATTATGTACAATTGACTAAAGATATTAATGTTATGATTAATTATCCTTAATTGTTTACTTTCAAAATTGATAAAATTAAATTATTTCAATACTTTTTAGAGAAATAACATGGTATGAGAGATTTCTTTTACCACAAAATGTCAAAATGGAATTCAATCTTTTGAAGATCTTCACATTGAAATGCTAATGTAACAATGTTGTGGCATAATTTTTTAAATTTTGTCCATCTAATTCATTTATATTTATACAATACTATTCAATTATTTATTATATGTATTAGTAAGCACAAAATTTATTCTCATAAATGTATAACTTGACGGGCCTTGTTATATTAATTAATTAATGTGATAATAAATGTGTTTGTTAAGCCTTCAAAACGTGGAAGAATATCACTGCTTCTTTTTCCATATCATGTTGATGTAATGAGTATCCGTCTAAACTACAGCTCATCATGTGCCAAATTGGTTCTCGACTCATATCTGAAAAATTAATCTAAACTTTTACTCCAATAAAAATTTTAAAATTCAAATTAATTTCAGCCTACTCGTATTATATCTTTTATATAAAAATAAAATTTAAAAATATAATACATCAAATACACTAAAAATATTAAAATAAATATTTTTAACAAATTGAAAATAGATTTAAAAATTACTTATACTTAAATAATACTAAGATAGGTGTAACTAGAGGTGTTTAAGGTCGGGCCGGGCCGGGCAGACCAGGTTTGGGTCGGGCTCAACTAAAAATCATTCCCATTTATTGGGCTCCGGCGGGTTGGGCCCAAAAATGGGCCTAAAATTTTGCCTAAACCCAACCCGAATAAAAATATTAAAACCGGGCCTAGCCCGCCATATTAATTTTTAATATTATTTTTAAATATATATAATACATTAAAAATACTAAAAACATCAAAATAAATATTTTCCAATAAATTGAAAATAAATTTTAAAAATATGTAGACTTAAATAACAATAAGATAGATGCAACTTATCAAGCAAATGCCTCTAAAATAATAAAAAATTAACAAATGCCTTTAAAATAATAACAAAATTAACAATAAAATAAGTTTTATACAATATCCAAATAATAAATAAGTTTTATACAATATCCAAATAATAACAACAAAATAGTAGTAACATGATAATAAAATGATAGCAAAATAAGGAGAAAACAATAAGAAAATAACATTCAAAAATAAAAAAATACTGATTTTTTTTGTACTTTAGTGAATTTGGCCGGGCTAAAAATACTTTACCTGAGGCCCGGCTCATTTTTTAAACGGGCCTTATTTTTTGTCCAAGCCCATTTTTCAGGTCTATATTTTTGCCCAAACCCTCTCATATTTTTGGCGGGTCTTCGAGTCGAGCCGGGTAGCTCGGCCCATGAACATCTCTAGGTGTAACTTAACAAGTAAATACTTCTAAAATAGTAGCAAAATTAACAATAAAACAAAAGTTATACAATATATAAATAATAACAACAAAATAGTAGCAATATAATAGCAAAACAATACCAAAATAGTGATAAAACAGCAGCAAAAAGTAGCAAGTATTTTTTTCCAAATTTAGACTGGGTCAAGCCCAGGCAAAAAAAGCTTACTTGTGGCCGAATCCGTTCTCTCTCCATATTTTTGCCCAAATTCTCTCATTTTTTGAACGGACTTTCATGTCAGGTCAAGAGACTTGAATCATGATCAAATTTAGTCTAAACTTAGGCCCTTTACCATATTTTCATTTTTTATGATTATGGTATTCTTATATTTGTTTAATTATATATAAAGAATAATTTTGGGGGTTTCTGTTGCTTCTCTCATTAATGTTATATGATATAAGTTCTATTTTTAAACATATAAGATATTGTCCGCAAAGTTTTTTTCTTTATGAATTGATCAGTTTCTTAGATTGCTTTGATCCCCCAACTCATTTCTTCCGGCTTATGGTATCTTAGTTTCTTCCACCAAACTGAGATTCTGGCCCTTCTCTGGTATAGTTTGTACCTGCTTTGACTGTGTGACTCGGGTTTTATTGCAACCTCCCTTGAGATGACGATAATTATTTTCATTTGTCATTTGTCGTGGCAATAACTTGGTTTTTTCTTACTTCATTTCATTGATGGTTTAGTTCTAATCATATGTCAGAAAGCTATCTGTATGTTTAGATTTGAGACTGCTTTCTTTTATTTGTAACAACCTGTAGTACCATTTTTGACTAATTAAGGTGGATAACCTAGTTTTGGGATTTCTACTTAATGTCCTTTTCTCGTCTGCCCTATGTGCTTTTTGTTTGGATGTGTATGTTTGTTATGCTCTAGGGTTGAAGCTTAATGACTGCAACCTGGCTGCCATTGTCAAGCATTACACGCGAATGCGCAACATTTAATTTCTGAATTTTATATATATTTTTTTTGAATTTGATAATTTTTTTCAATCTTGATCTTGTGAAATGTGTCACGTTATTGCTTAATTTTTTTTATTAAAAATTATAATGTTTTAAGTGTTACAGGATCAAAATTAAGAAAATTAGTCAAGTTTCAAGATTGATGTGGAAAAAAATGAAGTTGAATGATTAAGTTGGAAAATTTTGCCAAATTCAGGGATTAAAAAGTAATTTATCCCTTTGAATTACCCTTCCCCAATCCCCATTGTGTTCAGATCTGGGTCTTTTTGGGGCCCCTGCCACACGAGAAGCATGTTTTATTTTTGGGTCAACGGGAAGAAGATTTATATGAAAATTCAGGTAGCCCAAAAATCTCACAGGAAATGAAATGGTCATTTCAGCAACTAAACAGTAGCTCAAGGTAACTCTTTTTTCACCAATAGTAAAACTAAGGGGTTAACTCTGCCCATCATTTAGATTTTTTTTTTCTTTTTCAAAACCTATAATTTAGATTAATCTGATAAATTTATCACATCTGAGGGGTTAGTATATAATTTGTCTTTAAACTTAAACACTTATATTTAGTATTTAATTTTTTTAGACCCAGCTTAGAATTCGTCACACTTTAATACTTGTATCATTAAAATTAGAATGTGATAGTGCGACACTAGCAACCAATAATACAACAACATGTGATGATCTCATATTATAACATGTGGCTAATAGTAAGCAATAATAAAATTTTTAAATATATGAACTTGTAAAAAATATTTCATGTCTAGAATGAATCCAAATAAATAGATTTTGATTCAAATAAACTTAGATGTTATGTTTTTTTTTTAAAGGAATTATATATATTTAATTTTAAAATAATAATATAAAAAGATAATTTTAGAAACAAATTAAGGTATTTTTAGAAAAAATTTATATCGTTAGAAATTTAATAAAACTCTCAGTTATAGGGTTTTTTTTAAATAGAATTTTGTATTTTTTATAATATTTTATCATATTCAGGAAAAATTTCACGTTATTTATATGTTTTCTTCTTCGTAAGTCTAATCACCCTATTTTATATAATAATTGTTGTGGTATCTTTTTGGGTTTATATATTTTAAATTTTTTCATGCTTGCCACGTGTGATTTTATGAGATTGTTAGTTAAGTCCAAATAATCAAATTCATGGGACAAAATATATATTAACGATATGAATTATTATCCTTAAATATATATTTGGCACTTGGACTTTTTTTTTATCTATCAAATAGTTAGATTTTTTATTTACTCAAAACTTGATCTATATGATTTATGTTAATAAGATGAGAAAATCGACAATGAAATTGTTAAATTGTACATAAAGTTAATTTGAATTATATTTTAAATTTTTAAATATATGTTGAAAAAATTATATTTTATAGAAACTTTGAGGCATATTCTCAATAGGTAAAGGTGGAGAGTTGAATTATAAAATTATGGTTTCATATTCTACTGTATGAGACCTTTACAACGGTATATCATATGCTTAAAATGGTTGAGTGATGAATGAGAAATTGATGCTCTAAGTAAGCTACTTGAAAATATTGATAAGGAAAAATAAAAGCTTAGATCCCACATTGGTTAAATACTGAAGTGTGAGATGAGTTTATATATGTGAACTCCCTTAAAAAATAATTGGATGATTAAATTTGTAATTTTGTCTCGCGCGTAGGGAGGTGTAGGTTCAAACTCAATGGGGTTAGGATGCACCTATATAACATGGGCACCTATATGGACAGTATCTGAATTAATTTTTGGCTCCTTAATGGCAGATGTTATGGTTATTTCCAAAATTTTCCACTATCCTAAATACCTATAAAAGGCTGTGTATTATGTAGGATTACACACACATTCTAATAATTTCCTATACTAAAATTTTTTTCATTTCAAAACTCTTCTTTACCTCTCCGTAATTTTACAATATTCTGGTGATAAAAAAATGCAAAGTTCGGTCGTTGATCGTTGTAAAGGTGCTACTACTTTAGTCACTGTTGTTGTTGTATCTTGGGAGACATTCGGCCAACATTTCTCCAAGTACCGTAGGAGTGGCCGAATCTGTCTTAAAGAAACTGTGTTTCACAAGCCTCAATGTTTTGTAAAATCTCGATTCTCCTTTATTTCAATTATTTATTATGGTTTTATTTGATTTTCATATTTGATAAATTAATTATAAATCATACTATTTATATTTTATTTCAATGTATTTTTTATATTTAATTTATTTTGTTCGCTAATGTATTTTGTCTAACAATATATTTCAAGGTACTTGTTAAATTTTTACTTTTCAATACTTTCCTATCAGGTCATGCAGTGAAATTTTTTAAAGGAGTTTACAAATACAATTGCAATTATAATTACAAGTACACTACAAACCACATATAATAAATGATTGATCTATACAATAACGAATTTGAATAAGGCCTACATATGCGGGGTGGATCTAGGGGGTGGCAAGGGCTTCAACCTCTCCTAAAATGAATATTTTTTATTTAAACTTTTATAATTTATAAAAATTTAAATTAGTAATGATAAAATTGTACTTTTACTCTCTCAAAATGATAAATTTTTATTTAATTCTTTAAAATGATAAAGATATAGATTATTAAAATGACAAAATTATATTTTTACTATTATAAAAAATATAATTTAAGTTTACTCCAAAAAATTTCTAACTTTGCCCCTATACACTAGAGGTGTTTAGGGGTGGGGTGAGGTTGGGTTTAGGTTGTGCCAACTAAAAATTTAGGCATGTTTGCTTGGCTAGGGCCTAGCTGAAAAATGGGCCTAAAATTTTGTCCAAGCAGACCTAGATAAAAATGCTAAAACCCAAGTCCGGCCTACCCATATTAATTTTTATATTTTTAAAATATATATAATACATAAAAATACTAAATACATCAAAATAAATATTTTCCAATAAATTAAAAATAAATTTTAAAAAATATGTTTACTTAAATAACATTAAGATAGATGCAACTTAACAAGCAAATGCCTCTAAAATAATAACAAAATTAATGAATGCCTCTAAAATAATAACAAAATTAACAATAAAACAGGTTTTATACAACATAATAGTAAAATGGTAGCAAAATAAGAAGAAAATAACATTAAAAAACAAAAAATAAAATTTTTTGTCCTTTAATGATTTCGGGTTGGGCCAAGCCTAGGCCAAAAATGCATTACTCAAAGACCGGCCCATTTTTTAAACAAGTTTTATTTTTTGTATAAGCTAATTTTTCGTGCCTATATTTTTATCTAAATACTCTCACATTTCAGATGAGCTTTCGATCTAAATCAAATGATTCAACTCATGAATAGGTACACTATATAGATGATAAAATTTAAATTTAAAACAACTTAAAACTCAAATACAAACGCTTGAAATCTTAAAACTATTAGGGAGACATGACCAACGACCCAACAAATAAAAAGGTTGATATATGAAAGTCAAGGTTTTTGACGTAATCAAAGTTTGTGTATATCGTACAATACGTATAATGTCCCTTGGAAGCAGCCAAGGGGTAGATGCAGAAGGTGCAGGTACAGGCTTCCGTACGTAAAAGGAAATATAAGAATAACTTTTCTGTTTTTCAGACAAGACGAGAGCAAACAACCGCCACTTCATGCATTAAAAAACTCCGGGCAGTAACTGGTGAAAGAGAGGCTTGGGTAGGGTTTTATGTGGAAGTTGCAATTTAGTTTTATAATTCAAATGGCGACACTCACAATTATAGTATTAAACAAATGTGTTGTGTGAAATGGGTTAGGAGGAAAAGTAAACATCAATTTTCCTCATCACTTCATTTCAAAGCATTCCCACGGTTTATCCTCTTCATTGTTTTAAAATCAATATTTTATTCTAATTTTAAAAGAATAATTGTTGTTTCCAAGGTCGGGAAGTATTTTCAAAAGAATAATTTTATATAACCAACTATATGAATAAATATATAATTAAAAACATAGATATTCATTTTAAAAGATAAAGATTTTTCATGGATTATTATTTTATGATTAAACCTCTCTTTCTCACTCTTGTTCATCCTTTCAATTTCTCCCACTTTCATTTTTTCAACCTCTTTGAGTTTTCTTTGCGTTGTCTATTTTATTTATAGTCAGGTCTTTCATCATCTCCCCTTACTCTGCCCCTATTTTCTCCGGTCTTGAGTTTAGTTCTACAGAGAAACAAAAGACAAAACAATACAAGGCTAGGAATTTTGTGTCCGGTTCCGAATGAAATACTCGGTTGTTGAGAGGCGTAACGATGTCAAATATACCAACTTCTCTCTCTGAAGTCTGCCTTACACTCTTTCGCCTTGCTATGTCCATAGCTGATCCTTGGCCCTTTTCCTAATACAACAAAACCCCTTTTCCGTCCTTTTTCCTCTACACTTCAAAAAAAAAAAAAAAACAGAGCCAAAAGCCTCTTCATTGACGTTGTCCCGATTACTACCAGACACAACTGATGAGAAAGATAAGAGGCTTCAAGATCGGAAAACGGTTGGTCCGGATCTCGAGGTGGTTCATTCGCAAAGCTCGGAACCCACGTGGGTACTGTCGCCTGACACGATCAGAATCAGAATCGTTTTGTAAGTCCAAGTCTTTCTCGAAGCTCATTAGTTGGGGTCAACGCTTGACAAAAGGGGCTAAATCTATATGCTCATCAAAGCCCGGGTCGGGTTACGTTCCTATTGGTCAAGACCCAATCAACGAGAAGCTTACGGAAGTTCCGAAAGGACACTTGGCCGTCTATATCGGCCAAAAAGACGGCGACTACCATAGAGTTTTGGTGCCGGTTATTTATTTTAACCACCCTTTGTTCGGCGAGCTATTAAGGGAAGCCGAAGAGGAGTATGGGTTTAGCCACCAAGGAGGTATCACCATTCCCTGTCGGCTCTCGGAGTTTGAGAGGGTCCAGACTCGTGTCGCAGCTGGAACCGGTGGAAGGAAAATGGTATGGAAGCGCCACCACCATTGAAAAAGGCTGAGCCTTGGTTGGTGCTGGTGGTTAAAAAAAGAAATAGAAGTTGATGACGACGATAATTTTTTATTTTTAGTGATTGTGGTAATGATGTTTTGTAGGGATTTTTTTGTTTTAAGTAGAATTTTGGTAAATTATATAAAATTACCAAATCATTCTTGCGTGAAATATTTTTATATATTTATATATTTTAAAAGTTTTTTTACATTTTTATTAATGCTTGTTATGTGTCATTTTATAAAGTTATCATGTGTCATTGAATAATTAGTTGTTAGTATCATGTCACAATATAACGATATTACAACACATGTATCAAAATGTATGACAGATTTCAAATTTAAATGTCAATTAGGTCTAGAAAGAAAAGGTAAGTAACAACTAAGTATAAATGATCAAACTCAAAGGGCAAAGTTTATATTAACAATATGAATTATTATCTTTAATATATATTAACACTTGAAAGTTTTTTAGATCTATCAAATAGTTAAATTTTTTTATTTACTCAAAACTTGATCTAAATTATGTTAATAAAATGAGAAAATTGACAATAAAATTATTAAATTATACATAAAGTTAATTGAAATATATTTTAAATTTTTAAAATATATTTCTAAGAAACACAATATCATTTTAATCATACTGGTTTAACTTTTACTTTTCAATACTTCTTTGCTAGATGATGTAGTTTAATATAATAATGAAAATTTTGAAGGAGTTCACAAATATAATTGCAATTACAATACAAACCACATATAATATATGATTGATTTATATAATAATGAATTTGAATAGAGTTTACACATACGGGGTAGATCTAGAAGGAATTAGATCCCTCTTAATATAATTTTTTTATTTAGATTATTTATAATTTATAAAATTTTAAATTTAATAATAATAAAATTATATTTTAACTTTAATAATAATAAAATTTTAATTTAATTTTTAAAAATTATAAAAATATATAATTTAATTTGAATAGGATCTAGAGATGCGAGGTGGATCTAGGAAGAGCTAGACCCCTCTTAAGATGATTTTTTTTTGACTTTACTCCTATATATATAATAAAATTTAAATCCAAAATAACTTGAAAATTGGAATACAATCAAAAGTAAAAAGGAGACATGATGAACAACCCAACAAACAGAAAGGTTGGTATAGACGTAATCAAAGTTTTTGTATATCGTACAATACGTAAATAGGTATATAATGTCCCATGGAAGCAGCCAAAAGGTTGATGCAGAAGGTACAGGTACAGGCCTCCGTACGTAAAAGGAAATATATGAATATCTTTTACACTTGGAGCAAACGACCCCTACTTGATGCTTGGGGTTTTGTGTTGTGTGAAACATTAATTTTCAATTCAAAGCATTTCCAGGGATTGGTTTATTTTAATATTTTATTCTGTGGTTTTAAAATTATCACACACAAACATTTTAAAAAGAATAATTGTTGTTTTCAAGGTCGGTAAGTCTTTTTCAACCATTACTTTATTTTCTCATCCAACAATGTCTTCAAGACAGCGTTTTAGATGACTGAAAAAGGTTCTAAAATTATTATTGTTTTTTTAACTCATTAAATTAAAAATAGTATATTTAATAAAATTTCTAAATTATTTGATTTTTATGAAATTATTAAAAGTATGTCATTATAATTTTATTAATGATATAATATTATTATTTATTTTAATAGTTATTTACATATATTAATAGTTAACATATAAAATAAAATTTCCATTCTCGCCATTTTCTTTTCTTTTAATCAACGTATTTTACCTACATACTGATTAAAATAATTTTATAATAATTTCATTTAATTTATTATAACTATCTCTCTTTTCAGTATTTGTAAAATGAACCTAAAGGAGATATTTTTGACATTCTAGCGAAAAGTATCAATATCCTAAATAAAAATATCAGTATTTACTAACTTTTCTAAATTTTGTTGAAAAAGGTATCGATACTAAAATTAGATATTGATCATTGTAAAAGAAGTATCGGCACCAAGTTTCCATACTAGTGATTTTTTATAAGTTTTGCAAAACAATAGAATGTCAAATCAATATCGATACCTGTATATTTTATCTAAATTCGTGAAACTTTGAAACTAAAAATGATATCAAGACCTGTGGTGAGTATCAATACCAATTCTCAAATGATTATTTTTAATTCTCATCTCATCGTTATCATCAAACTTGAATTCAAACATATATTCTTCCATTGATTTTAATTTCATTATCACAACTACTTTTAATCTCACCACTCATCAAAAGAGATGGGATATATCAATTCTAGTCCTTTCCATTTGTTAAGCATTAAAATTTTAATATAATTTTTATTATTGGTGCTTTCAAAATTTTATAATGTTATTTTGTGCAGAAATAAATGTTAAAATTTAAATTAAGAAACTATATGATATTTATGTCAGATTATGATTTTGAAATACTAATAGGAACTAATTTCTGACATCTCATAGATATTATAAATTCACATCAAACTTTATAAAAAGAAAACTATCACATAATTACTGTTAGCGTAACTTAGAATGGAAAATACTTTTTTAACAAAAAGAAGAGGCCATCTAATCATGACACAGATGTTTTCCTAACCCTAATCATTTCTTGAAGAGAGTTTAGGAAAAATGGGAGAAGAAGAATAAAGAAATGTCTAAAAATTGGGTTTTAAAACTAATGGATGATTTTTTAATTCAATTTTGTTAGTCAATGAAATTATTGCCAACAATCTCACTAAAATAACCTTATTTTTTTTATTTTTAATATGGATGAATTTGGATTTAGGTAGGCGTAACTTGTTGGCATTTGACCACGTGGCAGGATATTAAACCAGCGGGATCCCTTTTTTTCATCACCAGTAGTTGATAAGTACTACTTTCTGTACGGCATCTTCGACCTGCCGCCCAATTTTTTTAGGTGGCCTTCTTATGGACATATGTATCTGGTTTAAAATAGCTTTATAATAAATAATATTTTTTTATGACTACATTTAAATAATAATATCTTAAATTTGATTCAACGCTAATTTAACAAGAATTGAGCTTAAGCCCATAAAATATTTGGAAATATTTATCCCAACTCTTACGTCACATTTGATTTATTGTAATAGAATATGACTGTAATTGAATAGAACTATAATGAAATAGAGTTATAATGGAATAGAGCTATAATAAGTAATTCAACTGTTTGGTTGAATGAAATAAAATAGAACTGTAATAGTATTCTTGTGTTTGGTTGAATGAGATAGCGTTGTAATAGTATAAGGAAAAGAACTAAAATGACCAGAATACCCTTAGCAGAATTTTTTTAGGTTGATGATTATTATTATTGTTATTAAATTTTAATAAGATTATTATTGAAAATAATTTAATAAAATAATAAATAATTTAACCATATTTTAACATAATTATTATTAAATATAATTTAATAAAAAAATATGATTTAATAACATTTTTAATATAATTATTATTATATAAATTAAAAATCAAAATATATAATACTATAAAAATATATAATCTACTTTATTATTTTTAAACTGCAATACATATTTAATGTGCTAAAATATAAATTCTTGAAACAAATAATTTAATTATTCTACAATAAAAAACAATTAAATATTAGAAGTAATAAATAACTTGAGAATTATATTTCACATCCAAGCATAATATTCATATATTAACAAAAAGTTACATGATTTCATTAGTTTATATGTCATAATCCATATGTTTTAAAATTTTACAACATCATAAAGTTACAACATTGTAATGACATTCTATCATGTCATTATATCATCCAAATATTACAAACACAAAAAGATACCAAAATATAATCAACACAACCATGATTTTTAATAGTCAGCAAGAAATCTTCTGACCCATTCCAACCGTACAGCAAAAGGTACACTAAAGAAAATAAGCATTTGCGTTGGATGATCTGAAATTTTGCTCAATGCTCGATAGCGCTCATCCTCAGTTATAACCTTCTACTTCACATAATGTTGGATATAATTTCAAAGCATTTTCTTAAATGGTCATTTCTGACTTTTGCTATTAGCACTTTAGAGACAATACTCTTACTGATTTCAAGGCCAATAGTCCATATATTTTCTGCCAATAAAGTGGCAGCATTATTAAATGAAGTAAAAGAATCAATTGTATCAGAAATCTTTTTTTTCTTCTTTAAAGATGTAGAATCACCTTGATTTCTAACTGGTTGCAGTTGTGTAGCTGAAAAATCCACGTCATCTAAAGAAACATCAGCTTCGCATCCATGGAAATTGTTTCTTTCTTCATTTGTATTTGTAGCAGCTACATCCTCAACATCTATTTCTTCAATAATATCAGCAGCTGTATGAGCATCTTTCCCAGTGCCTCGATCTTTTGCATAGATGGCAGTAAGTTGGTCATAATAAGGGAAACTCCGATGTCTGAATTGAGCAGCTTCTTTATGACTATATAAAAATGAGGAATTTATATTAGATATAAGTTTGATCAAAATAAGATAATAAAGACTTGAAATAATTCTTACATTTATATATGAGTTCCACACCGCATCTTCAGCAACAATAAGCTGCCTATGCTCATCCCAACCAAAGCCGCTATTGTTTTTTCCACTAAGCATGTCATAAACGATTGACCAATCCCTTTTCAATGCCCTAATCCTAGATTCAAGATTAGGTTTAGCCTTCAACATAGCATGGGGTAAAACTTTTTCTAACATTTTTTCCAATTCATTTAAATAGCCGGCTTTGAATCCCGTATCTGCATTGTCGAAACCATTTTTTAATTTGAAAAACGGGAGTCGACTTAAAAACAAAAATGGAGTCGCCACCGATCTTTTTTCGAGGTGTGATCGGATCACCTTGAGATTGATCATTTTAATAAAACATTTTGATTTATTAAAAAAATGATTTTTGGGTCTACGAAATTCAAGAAAAAGGGTCCGAGAGTCGGTTATGCACGAGAAAGGTTGGCACTCTCGTAACGCCCAAAATTGGTACCTAATTGATTAATTAATGTCTTAATGTCAAAAATTTGAAAAGATTTTAGAATACGATCCTTTTATTTAAGAAAACTTGAATAAATTAAATTGAATGCTAAGACCCTCCTATCTCGAAGAAATAAAATGTCACACCTAGTGAGTTAGGATACAACATTTCAAACCCTCGAAATTAAGCTTATCTTTTAATTTTCAAAACTCATGCACTTAAGTTTAAGAAGGATATCCGGTTATTTGGGTCAAATAAAAAATCAGAACCTAGTAAGTTAGGGCTCAATCTTTCAAAATTTCAAATACAAAATATTGCCTTTATTTTTTAGAACTCCTTACCTCGAGAAAACAAAATGTCATATCCAATAAGTTAGGACACCACATCTCGAATTCCCGAGAATAAGCTTTTATATGAAACCCATTTGTTTTGATTTAAGAAAGGGTACTCGATTACTTAGATTCGACGAGGAAAATTGGAACCCAATAAGTTAGGGCTCAATCTTCTCGAAGATGCCAACTACCAAGTATTGCCTTATTTTGAAAACTTTGGGATAAAATGATTTTAAATCTTAAACGATATTAAAACACGATTTTTTAAGCAAATAAAATGCGATGGAATAATAGTGTACAACGCTAAATAACAATTCATAACACAATGCTACCCTACTAAATCACAAATAACCATTAAACACAAACCAATAATTTCAATACACATAATAGCAATAACCACATAACATGCTGTCTTATGCAAATACTAATATTAATATCCAAAGACTAATAAAAGCAGTTTTAAAAGAAATATGAAGCAAATTAACATAAATAACATGTAACAAGTTTTAAATGATAATAAGTAAATTTAAAATAAATAGTATGAAAAATAAAAAATAGAAATATGAAATCAACGATATACAAAATAATAAATTATATGTATAAAAAGGAAATGGGTAGACATGTCCAAGTTTGAAATGAATCGTAAATAAAAAGAATACATAATATGTAAAATAATAATATATAAATAAATTTTAAAATAAGTACTATGTAAGAAGAAATTTAAATTAAGTACTATACAAAACAATAGATAATGTAATAATATAAAATAATTAGATTAGCGATATAGTAATAATAATTGTGATAATACAATAATAATAAGGAAATAGAAAATAACAATAATAATGCACTAATAAGAATAAAAATAATATAAAATGATGATAATAATAATAATAGGGAGAAGATAATAATAATAATAATAATAATAATAATAATAATAATAATAATAATAATAATAATAATAGGAATAATTTAAAAAATAATAGTAAAAATAATTTTAATGAAAAGAATAAAAAAAGTAAAAAATGAATGCAATAGTAACATATAAAATAATGAATACAATAATAATATTATTAAAATAATAATAAAATGCCCAATTAATCAATTAAATGATAAAGTAGCAAAATAACTAAAAAAGGGACCAATTGAATTGAAAACAGAAGTTTGGGGCAAAATAAAAAATAAATAAAAGGGGAAGGATCGGATTGTAATGCGCGAACGAAGTAGAGGGACCGGGAAAGTAAATATCCCCTCCCTCCAAAACGCATAACCTTGCGTAGGGCCAAATTAAAACAAAAGAAAAATTATAGGGCCAAATTAGAAATAAATAAAGTTTAAATTGCAAAGCTCCAAAAAAGTGGAAGGATTGAAGTGGCAAATAACCCACTAATGAAAACACGCAGATCCTCCCCGAGTCGAGTCACGCTCGCGGGTTATGTGCCTAAACGGTGCCGTTTTGATGCTTATTACCTTAAGCCAAAACGACGTCGTTTTGGTATTACTATATAAGCCAAGTTTTGTACCAAAAAAACATTTGAGCCATCTTTTAAAAAACTTCAAACCCTCTCCTCAACTTCTCTCCACCCTCTCATCCTCCGACCGAGACTTCGGCAATAGACCACCACACGCGCCGTGTCGGCCGGACTTTCATAAAGGTAAGTTTTTTTTTAAAAAAAAAAAGGAAAAAAAGAAATAGCTATATATATATGTGATTCGAAAGGAAAAAAATGAAGAAAACAAAATAAAAGACTAAAAAAAATACCCTTGGCCTTTAGATCTTGCTTCTTGCCAAATGTTCTTAAACTATTGAGCTCATTTTTTGTACTCAAAAAGTATTCTTGTATTGCTTTTGTATTCAATGTATTTGTAAAAAAAAGTCCCCTTTACAATTGATTTTCAAAGGCTTTTATAGCCTTTTTTACAACTGATTTTCTACATGTTTACAGGTGTGTGGGCGACCAAGCCACTGACGTGGCGTGGTGGAGCGGCACACCTGCAAGCATGTAGAAAATTTTAAGTTCTTGAGCTAAAAATTTGGGCTAGGGTTTAGTTTTTAGGATTAGGCCCGTGTAGTATTTGGGCTGGTATGGGTATTGGACTGTTTTGGTCTTTTTCTATTTATTTTGTTTTCTTTCAGGCCAGTGCTAATTGGCCCATTATAGCTGCCCCTCTTTGTTCGTTGTCGTGTAACGAGAATTGAGCAAAGACTCTAAATGGGTCAATTTTGCCCGTTCTTGCCACGTCTAAACTTCCTTGGTGCTTCTCTCATTCAGAGAGAAAATGTTGATGGCTAAAATCTGCCCCATTGCCGATACATAGAGAAAAGACTCGCCATTTTCGATTTGTTCCACTACTGATTAAGGAGATAATATCTATAATTTTCAGTCTATTTCTTTGCTACCTCAGGAAAATAATACTTGTATCTTCAACCTACTCTCCCGCTGTTTCCGAGAGATAAAGCCGGTGGCTAAGATTTGCTCCATAGCCGATATACGGAGATAAGACTCGCCATTTTCGATCTACTCTACTACTGCTTAGGGAGATAAGATCTGTAATTTTCAGTCTGCTTCTTTGCTACCTCAGAAAGATAAGACTTGTATCTTCAACCTGCTCTCTTGCTACCTGAGAGAGATAAGGCTGGTGGCTAAAATCTGCTCCATAGCTTATACATGGAGATAAGATCTATAATTTTCAGTCTGCTTCCTTGCTACCTCAAAAAGATAATATCTGTATCTTCAACCTGCTTTCTTGCTGCATCATCTATTCCATAGCCGATACATGAAGATAAGACTCACCATCTTTGATCTGCTCCACTACTGCTTAGGGGAGATAAGATCTGTAATTTTCAGTCTACTTCCTCATACGTAACCGACTCCCGAACCCATTTTCTCAAATTACGTAGGCCAAAATTGATATTTTAATAAAATAAAATGTTTTATTAGGTGATTCGATCACACCTAAACAAAAAAAGGATTGGTGGCGACTCCAAACTTTCGTTTTAAAAAGTCGATTCCCTTTTTTTCAAACTTAAAAATGGTTTCGATAGCTTGGCGACTCCGCTAGGGACAAATAAGAGAGTCAAGCCGTAAAATTGATTATTTTCTGTCATTTTTGTCTAAAATTAAAAATTTGGTTTTTAACATACGATCCTTTCATTACATTTCATTGGTAGTATGATGTTCCTCATTTTATCCATGTTTATGTATTTTGAGTTCTTATATCTCCACGCATTGCATTGCATGACCGTTTGGTCACACCTTCTAAGTGGGAGTGAGAAACAATGCCATCGTGAGGTTTTCACCTCCGCATGGGCTAGTGTACTGCTTCCGGGATACATCCGTACCTATGTCATCGTGAGGTTTTCACCTCCGCATGGCCATAGGGAAATGTGTTCCCTTGAACTGAACTCGATCCATATGAGCCTATAATGGGTGAGGGTTGAGGAATCTGCTGGTTCAGGTACCCTTTTTTAGAATCGAACTGCATATAGTGAGCCTTAAGAGCCCAACCCTAAGTAGAGCCACTCCAAATCCTAGTGGTTGCCCAAGTAGGTGCTCTATTTGCTATTTATGTATTTGTACGGATGTGTTTTCTTTTGTTTTGTTTATAATTGCATTGCATTGCATCATCATAGAAAAATAGGTGTTGATTCACGTTCGGTTGCTAAATTGAGAATTTTTTGTGTAAAACAGATTTCTTGATAAAGTGGATTATAATACGGTTGCCCGACTATGGTCTAAGTAAACACAACAAGAGAGAGATCTGATAGTTCGTGGGGGAATACATGACTTTATTTCTTTGGCCGGGGATTCAAGTTGGCAAAGATTATTCGAGAGTCCTCAACTTCCTTAAAGAAGCTAACGAAGCATTATGGGGAAAAATGAGCAACGGGCCGTGGTCCAGATTAAGCAAAAATGAGCTAGTTGAGGCATCTATTGGAAGTTTACAAGATTTGACCTTAAGAAATGAGATCAGTGTCTTCGCTTGGAATATGAGGGCAAGGCCGCATGTGTAATCCGTTTCATGTAAAGAAATTTGTTTTTTAGAAAAGTTCTTTTAATGGAATTGAATTCAGAATCAATGTCTCACTTCCTTAAAGAAGCTAACGAAGCATTGTGAGGAAAAATGAGCAACGGGCCGTGGTCCGGATCAAACAAAAAAGAGCTAGTTGAGGCATCTATTGGAAGTTTACGAGATTTGACCTTAAGAAAAGAGATCAGTGTCTTCGCTTGGAATATGAGGGCAAGGCCACATATGTAATTCGTTTCATGTAAAGAAATTTGTTTTCTAGAAAAGTTCTTTTAATGGAATTGAATTCAAAATCAATGTCTCACTTTCTTTTTGCATTCATTTCATGCATTTGCATTACATCGCATTATGTACATTAAATTTCACAAAAGAACCCTAATTAACTAGAAATCGTGTTATAGTTACCCTGGAACATACACACGGAGAAAAACTAAAGTTATGGATCAAAGGTTAGAAAAACTGGAACAAATACAGAAGAAAATACAGGATCGGCTGCAAGTATAGATGCAAGAGCAACTAGCCAAGATTCAGTGGGATATGAAGGATCAAATGCTAGAATCACAAAAGAACATGATGAATCAGTTAACCTAGTTACTACTTGTAGGGCCAGGAAAAGGAAAGAGCCCTATGGTCAACCCTGGGGATAACAATGAGGACCCTGCCTATCCACCGGGTTCTGCCCCAACAAATACCCTAGCACAACCCAATCCACCTAGGGTGTCCGTCACTATCAGTCTTCAGCACCAAGCCGGCGTTTCGGCATTAACACACCTCTCGACAGGCTCAGGCTCCGGAGACAATCCAGCAATTCTCGGTGTCCTTGATCTTAATGACATGACAGAGGTAGGAAAGGAAAAAGAGGAGCTCCTAAAGCAACTGGAAGACCGATACAAATGGCTGGAGAAAAATTTCAAGGTGATGGAAAATACTGATGATTGTCGCGGAATTGACGCTGGGACTTAAGCTTGGTTCCAGACTTGATACTTCCCTACAAGTTCAAAATGCCTGAATTTGAAAAGTATAACGGGACTAGCTGTCCCGTAGCTCACATCACTATGTTTTGCAGATAAATGACTGGGTATGTCAATAATAACCAATTATTGATTCACTATTTCTAAGAAAGTCTGGTTGGGGCAGCACCCAAATGGTACAACCAATTGAGTCGTACCTAGATCAATTCATGGAAAGATCTAGCACAAGCTTTCATGAAACAGTATAGTCATGTGAAGGATATGACTCTTGATAGGATCACTTTATAGAGCATGGAAAAGAAACCGAATGAGAGTTTCCGGCAATACGCCCAAAGGTGGAGGGAAGTTGCCATACAAGTTCAGCCACCTCTCCTAGAAAAAGAGACTATTATGCTTTTCATCAATACTCTGAAAGCCCCGTTCATTAATTATATCTTAGGAAGCACTACTCTGAGCTTTTTAGATATAGTAATGTCTGGCGAATTGATTGAAAACGCAATAAGGAGTGGGAAAATAGATGCGGGAGAAAGCGTCAAGAGATCAACTCAAAAGAGAAATAGAAATGAAGTGAATAACATGAGCAAAGAGTGTTCTAAATTGGTCAACGTAGGCTAACTGAGGGCTGTAACAACTGGCTATCAAGGCTTCTGAAGGCAGGAATCCAACTCGAGGCCAAATACAGAAAGGCTCCAGCACCCATCCCGATGTCATATAATGAGTTGTATCAGAATCTTTTTAATGTGAATGTGGTGTTTCCATTTTACTCGGAACCTGTGTAGTCGCCGTTCCCAAATGGTATAATGAGGATGCTCAATATGAGTACCACGCGAGAATAACGGGACACTCAATCGAAAACTGCACTACATTTAAAAAGTTGGTCGAAAGGCTCATTGAAATAGGAATTGTGAAGTTCGACGATTCCTTAGAACCTAAAGGCTTTGACAATGAAGTAAATGCGATACTTGAAAGTGGGGGAAAAATGGTTACGATGCCTTGAAGAAGTCAAAAGTGGAAGGAATATCAGGAAATTTGAATGACATATCCGAAGAGAGAATCGGGGAATAAAAGTTTCCAAGTCCTTGCATACTTGGGAGTGTTTTGAACAATGAAACTGTGAAAGAGATCCCTGTATTTTTAGAGCTAATCTAGAGTAATATTCAAAACATGCTTGTTGCTTTAAGCTTAGAGGCAATAAGAATCCTTTTGTGAAATAGGCTTGTTTCTAGAATTTTTATTTCAATAAAATGCATCTTTTTGAGCAAATATTCTTTCATTTTTTCCATTTCATAGTATACATTCTTTTGTTCTTTGGACTCTTTTTTTTTAAATATTTTTTTATTCTTTATTCATGATCATACCATACAAATAATCATCCTCAGAATCATTTATTCTTTGGATTATGCCTTTGTGCTTACAATAAGTCCCCAGATATCAATGACATAAGCAACGCTGTTACTAACTCCTTTTTGAGTGAGATATGTGTTTAGGTGGATCTAAAGACTTTGAAGATGACAGAGATTTTTACTTATCTCTTGATTTGTTAAGGATGATAGAACAAGTTGAAAAACATATCCTATTCTACAAAGGGGTAGTGAACATTGTGAGCAAGAGGCAAAAATTGGAGCCTGAATCACCACAAAGAAAAAGCGAATCGTCATTGAGTTATTCTAAGAATTCAAGGACATCTTCACATAATTATGTCAAGATATATTGGGGATACTAAGACCTGTGGGCGCTAAAATGTCTATACGGGTGTCAGAAGGACATATGTTAATGTAGGGAGACAAGATTCATATGTCTCATTCATTTCTTCACAGACTTTCTCTATGTGGGGCATGGATGTTATCAGGCCATTCTCGTCTAATATACATCGATTAATCTTGGCGATCGTGGACTACTTCACTAAGGGGGTGAAGGTCGCTTCATATGCCAATGTTATGAAGTCAACAGTCATCAAATTCTGTAAAAAGAAAAAAAAAGATCATGTCTAATACAACTGCACAATGTCAAAAGTTTACAGTCTGTTCAAAGATCAGACACCATATCACAGTACAGCAAAGGCAGCCAAAAAGAAAAACAAAAAGTACAAAAAAAAGAGAAAGAAGAATAAAAACAGTAAAACAAAGGTCATAATGAAAGATGTCCGATACTTGTAAAGATTAACATAAAGAAGTTACCATTTACCTTCTATACTTATCAAACGTCAGCTAAGATCTTTATCGGGGCAACGACTTTCTCATTAGTTTGTGGAATGGAAGCGTTTTGTCCATTATTTCTTTTCTCCGAGTCTTGTCAGAACTAAAGTTGGATGAGATAAAATGGATCCAATCCCGATATGATCAGTCAAATTTGAAGGATATCCGTTACGGTCTGATGATGCCGGCTTACGACAAAGGGGTTCATCTTGAAGAATTGGTGATCTGGCATTGAAGAAGGTCCTTTCTATACAAAAGGACTTTAGAGGAAAGTGGATGCCAAACTGGGAAGGACCTTATGTAGTAAAGAAGGCCTGTTCTGGAGGAGCATTGATATTGACCGAGATGGATGGAAAGGACCTGCCCAATCCAGTGAACTTAGATTCAGTCACAGTTAATAGTTTAAAAAAACACAAAAAAAAAGAAAAGAAAAAAAAACAGGAGAGGCCAAGGCGAAAACCCGCAAAGGGCTCCTTGAGACCAAAGGGGATTTGAGTTGAAAGCCCGAAAAAAGGCAGCTCAAATTTGGATCAAAGTGGGGCATGCGGTAGTCTTGCTATGCCTGAATTAACAAGGAGGAGTATGCAAAATCTTGGGGCATCGACAAAGTACTCTAGATCTCCTAAACACATGTCGAGCTCAGAATGGTCCTCAAAAAGTTCGTACAGAGATGCTTAGGCTGTGATGTCTGGGGCACCTAGTCTTCATCTTACCCATATTGAATTTACTATTTTTGATTGCTTTATTCATTTTAAGATACGCTCCCAATAAATTTCCTTCTTATTGCATTTGCTATCTTTGATTAACTTATTTGTTTCGAGCTATGCTCCCAATTATTTTCTTTCTTATCTATTGTTATGATCTTTTTCAAGCATTTTGCATCGAAATAATGATTAATGGACTAGTAAAACTTTCACAAAAGAAGTTATGCGTATTACTCTGAAAAGTTTCTAAATAGTACAAGAACCTGAAACAGGACTGTTGTTTAAAACTCACCAAACCTAAGGGTTGGAAATGTTTGAGGAGGAAGGGTCTGAACTGAGACTACCTCTTAAGTTTTTTTGTCAAAGGAATCAGATACAAGATATTGCATCAATCGTACAACCTCAACGAATAACGAGCAATTTTCACCCAAGCATTAAAATGGGATCATGTTCGAAAAAGAAAAATTGATATTCTGCATACATATCTGGTCATGTTACCCAGAAAAGGGTGTAACAGATCATTTGATTGAAGAAGATGGTACAAATCCTATACCCCTAAATTGCAGTGGGATGGATTGGAAAAGATAATTTTCTATCAAAAGATACTAGCTGAGTAGAGAAGGCATGATAACACATTAGTGACAGAACCTTGATGAGTGAGGAGCAATGGCAACCCAAATATTAAAGGGATCATTCTCATTTTGCATTCATATATCATTCATAGCACATCTAGTTAGGAGTATTTGATTTATTCTGATCATAGCATCCTAATTATTCGGCATAAGCTTAGGCCAATCTTACAGGTCATGTTACCCAAAGAATGGTGTAACAGATCCATGAAATTACATATCCTACACCCCTGTGTTGTGGTGGGATGGATTGAAGAAAATTACAGATCTTATCTTCCTAAGCAGTGGAGGAGTAGATCGAAGAAGGAAAATCTTATCTCCATATATCGACAATGGAGCAGATTTAAGCCACTAGCCTTATCTCCCTGAAGTTGCAGTGGAGCAGGCTCAAGATACATGTCTTATCTCCCTAAGTAGTAGTGGAGCAGACCAACGACGGTAAATCTTATCTCTATGTATCGACAATGGAGTAGATTTAAGCCACTAGCCTTATCTCTCTGAGGTTGTAGTGGAGCAGGCTCAAGATACATGTATTATCTTCCTAAGCAGTAGTGGAGCAGACCAAAGATGGCAAATCTTATCTCTATATATCAGCAATGGAGCAGATTTAAGCGATTAGCCTTATCTCCCTGAGGTTGCAATGGAGTAGGCTCAAGATACAGGTCTTATCTCCCTAAGCAGTAGTGGAGCAGACCAAAGACGGCAAAATCTTATCTCCATATATCAGTAATGGAGCAGATTTAAGCCACTAGCCTTATCTCCCTGAGGTTGCAGTGGAGCAAGCTCAAGATACAGGTCTTATCTCCCTAAGCAGTAGTGGAGTAGATCAAAGACGGCAAATCTTATCTCCATGTATCGGCAATGGAGCAGATGTAAGCCACTAGCCTCATCTTCCTGAGGTTGCAGTGGAGCAGACTCAAGTTATAGATCTTATCTCCCTAAGCAGTAGTGGAGCAGATTGAAGACGGCAAATATTATCTCCATGTATCGACAATAGAGTAAATTTAAGCCACTAGCCTTATCTCTCTGAGGTTGTAGTGGAGCAAGCTCAAGTTACAGATCTTATCTCCCTAAGTAGTAGTGGAGTAGATAAAAAACGGTGAATCTTATCTCCATGTATCGGCAATGGAACAGATTTAAGCCACCAGCCTTGTCTCTCTAAAGTCGTAGTGGAGCAGGTTTAAGCCACAAGCTAAAGTTGTAGTGGAGCAGGTTGAAATTACTAATTCCATTCTCCTTGAAGTTCTAGTGGTGGATTAGAGCGAGGTTACGTGAGGAAAAGAAGTATCAAGAAGTCAAGACTCAGTGAGACCGGGCAAAATTGACCCTTTTAAAGTCTTTGCTCCATTCTCATTACACGACAACGAGTAAAGTGGAGCAACTGTAAGACCCAATTTTAGCCCGGGCCCAAATACCCAATTACAGTCCATACACATACAAAAGGAAAAATAAATAATAAACCCAAAAAATAAAACCAATTACATTAAACAAGCCCAAATTACAATATGCCCAAACCCGAAGCCCAATCCAAACACCTAACCCTAACCCAAAATTCCAACCCAAAACCTTAACATTTTTGAAAAAACCCTACTGCTGCTGCCTTCTTCTCATCGCGCCTCATGCGCCAGCCTTTGTACGCCCTACGTCGACAAGCTTCACGCACGACCCCCAACTTGTGCCTCGCACGCCCCACATCCATGCACTCCTCCACGTTGTCACCTGCGACTTGAGCAAAGTAATAGCAGCTAGTTGTTTTTTGCTATAAAAAGCCAGAGAATTGATGTAAATGGGACCTTTTTTTTTGTTTTTGAGAAAAGATAGAATATAGATACAAAATCAAACACATACAGAAATCAATAGCAATAATATTTGTTAAAGGTGATTTTAAGTCTCGTTTTTCTTTCGGTTTTGCTGCTGTTTCTTTGATTTATCTACTGCTTGAAAAAAACAACAAAAAGGGAAAAGGGAACTCGCCTTTGGTTCATCGATTTGAGCCACAGTTTGGGTCTTCTCCCTTCATTCTCCTGATGTTGAGAAGCGACTAAGTCTCCGAGTATGGCCTGGCGGAGTCAGAGACTCTCTTCACGCATGACCGACCACCAGATTTAATGGTGGTACGATAGAGGCTGAAACCTGCAGGGTTTTTTTTAAGGGTTAAAAGAGAAAGCTTTGGATTTTCTAAAAAGGTTTTTAATGTTTTAAAAAAAAATAATGGTCATTTAATTTTGAAACAGCATTTTAGGGGGGGGAATGAAAGCAGTCTGTGTGTTTTGACTTGGTCCACGCGCATTTTCCCCTTAAATGGGTAATTTGCGCGGCCAGTCCTTCCTATTTTGCACCAACTTCAACTTAACCTGTTATGCTTCTTTCAATTTCTCCCTGAGGTTTGCATGATATTTCAATTTAGTCCGAGCTTGTGCAGTGCGTTTTGTGATTTGGAACATTTGCATTTTTAATCCTTGTTATTTTGTGTGCCTCTTATTTTGGTCTTTAACCTGTCTTGATTTATTTATTTATTTTTCCCGCTTTATTATTATTTATTTTGAATCTCCTATATATTATTTATTTCAATTAATTTTCTTTCATGTATATTATTTATGTTAAGCTTATATATTATCAACTTTAGAAATTTGTATATATTAGTTAGTTACAACTGTTTTCATATTTTTTATATGTTTTTTGTTATGATTATTTACTTTTAAAGTATATTAGTTAGTTACAACTGTTTTCATATTTTTTATATGTTTTTGTTATGATTATTTACTTTTAAAGTCTTGAATTTTATTTTGAATTGTTACACATTTTTTATATATATATTATTCGACTTATTAATTATTATCTTTTATGTATACATAGTTTTTAAAATTGTAATTCAAAATTTGTTTTTGTTATTGTTTTCTTATTTATTTATGGTTTTATTCATTTTAAATATTTACCTTATATTATCATGTATGTATATATATTATTCTTTTGTAAAATTTATCACATAATTCATTTTAAATTGCTTCACTATTTACTCAAGTTTTTTTGATGTTTTATTATATATATATATATATATATATATATTATCCATTGTAATTTCATCAGTTTTTTTAAAAAATTATTTTCTTATATATGTCATTAATTTTATATACTTGATTATATATTTAATTTCCTTTATATAAAGTCTTGTTTTGTTTCTTAGCTTTTATTTTACGTATATATATTTTTATTTTTGAACCGTTATTTACTTCTTCATTTTTAGATTGAAATTTTCATATTTTATCATTCTTTTATGTAATCCTTGACATTGTTTTAGAACTATGTGAGATATTAGTTATTATTATATTTTTCCTTAATCATTTATACTTGCATTGGAAGTTGGAATGTCATGCAATGTGAATTATCATTTAGCATTTGTATTTATATTTCATTGGTGTAATGGTTTTATTAATGAATCATAGTATTAAAATAAATGCATTTCATTTAATGATTGCATTTTATTCAAGAGTTTTTTTTTAACAAGGCAATGTTTTGTGTTTGAAAATTTAGAAAATTGTGCCTTAATGTGCTGGGTTTCAATTTACCGTTTAACTAAATAACCGAACACCTTTTTAAAATTTCAAAACGTGAGATTTGGAAACCATGAGGTGATTTTGATTTCGAGGGTTTAGGTTGTCATATTCTAACGTGCTAAATGTGATATTCTATTCCTTCAGAACAAAGGAATTTTAATGTCCAATTCGAGTTTTCAAATGTTTTAAAAGAAATCACATTTCAAAATATCTTTTAAATTTTAGACATAAGGACATTGTTTAATCAATTTGGTACCAATTCTGGGCGTAACGAGAGTGCTAATCCTTCCTCGTACGTAACCGACTCCCGAACCCGTTTTCTCAAATTACGTAGGCCAAAATTGATATTTTAATAAAATAAAATATTTTATTAGGTGATCCGATCACACCTAAACAAAAAAATGATTGGTGGCGACTCCAAACTTTCGTTTTAAAAAGTCGATTCCTGTTTTTTCAAACTAAAAAATGGTTTCGACACATGATTTAACTCCTCATCAATAAAACTTCAATGTAGTTAAATTATACGTAACTCAATATCTATGAATGTTAAGGTTTTTTAATCATTCCATAATAATTCCTTAGTTTTCATCAGGGTGAGGAAAACTTGGTGGCTTAGTGGATTTAATTGAACTCACACTCATACCATAAATTTTGTTGATAAATATTTTAGTAAATAATTAAAAGCTACTATTTTCATATTAAAGCCATAAATATACTATATATATTTATCATATTCTTTTCTTTTTTTTTGCTATGTAATGCTTAAAATATAATTTTTCTTTTTAATAGTTGAAACTAGAAATTAAGAATAACTAGTGATAGCATTCTCACTTACTTATAAGTGCCTTATAAGTTATAGAATAGGTTTGAGTACAATCATATTCAATAAGCATGGTTTACTTTCTCAAGCATATAATAAGACACACCTTTTCTCGATTCACTTGTTTTTTTTTTTTTTCAAACATGGGAGAGTTAAAAAGACAATACTTCTATTAAGGACAATTTTGAACTTATTAAGAAATTCATCATTTTTAAATGATAAATCGCAGATTTCTCCAGTAAACCATTCAACACAATCTAATTATATTTGTTGTGGTTGTGATGATTTTAGAAATGTCTTCAACCATAAAGTTTGACTTCGTTTTTTAAAATAATACATCCATATATATATTATAAATAATTTTCATTGTTTTATCTAAATAATTTTTAAATCTAGTTGTTGGAAGTCTATCGTAAATAAAAGTTTGAGTTTGAGAGGAAATCATCACTGTTGTTGTGGGAAAATAGTGAGATTAAATAATTTAAAATTGTATTATATATTCAACATTTTATGATATGTTTTAGACCCCCTTTCTTTTAAATTTTTCTATTATAATATTTACTCTTATCAAGGAGTATAAATTATGACTTTCGCATTTCCCGTATTTAAGCAGAATACTATTCTTCACAAGTCCACGTCGATCGGTGACAATAGGTTCCAGGACAAATGAATGTTTCTCCATCGCATCGAAATTAAACTCTCCCCAGACTGGATTTTTTTTTTCTCTCCTTATGGGTAACCACAAAAAGTAAAGAGGTTTCATGGAAGAAGCGTGGTGGAGTACAAAGTGCATCCACTTTGTTCCTATATTAATGCATGTACTAATATAATAAAAAGTTCCAGTCCCTCGTCAACGTGGGATTCCTAAATATCAATCCAATGGTCATGACTCCATAACAAATTTATTTATTTTGAAAGCTCCATATCAAATTTATTATTTTTTATGAGTATTCAACAATTATATTATTAGCATTAGTGGTAAAAGTATCCAAATTATATATATAATTTTTTTTTATCTATTGCATTATGCAATGTGTGAGATCTTGAAAAGAAAATTCCTTTATGATTTTTTGGTCTTAAGTGTCTTATTTCCCTTGTTCTTGCTATTTAAATCGGTAGAGGGTTCAATTGTATTGATTGCTATTTGGTTGGTGTAAGTCTCGTTCTTCTTTTCCTATATTATAGAATTTTCTTCATTAATTTTCGATAATGTTGAGATGTGGTAGGTTTTGTATTTAATCAATTGGTTGGTTTTAGGTGAAGTTCACAAAGCAAATAATCTTCTGGTGAATTAGGAGTTATGCAAGTGCTGTCCACAATCAAGGGTAGGTGTTTGAAATAGTTCGAGTGCAATCCTTTTTGTTGAAATTGCTTTAGAATGCATTATAGTCAAGTGGTTACTCGATGAAAATTGAGGGATTGAGATTGATTTTGGGCATTTATTTGTCTATTTTTAGGTACTGTTTACTTTGAGGGTGCAGTTGTAACAAAATCGTCAAGTGTGTAACGAGAAATTCAAAAAAAGGCGACCAGCGAAAGCCAAAATTAGGGCCTGTCGACACCACACGGTCGTGTGCAACACACGATCAAGGCCATTTTGGGCTGTGTAGGCCCAAATTTTAGAATTTTTCCCTAGGGTGGTACATGTGACAGCCCAAAATTGACCCTAGTCGGGAAGTGGTTTTGGGACCGCTAAACCGAGTAACCGATATGTTTGAACGTAATATTTATTGTCTAGAATATGTATTTATGAATGTGTGAAAATTTCAAGCTTCGATTTAGTCGATTACATGTGAATTCAGTTATTAGGACTTGTGTGACACTTTTGAAATGTGATAGGCTAATCTATAAGGACCTAATAGTGCATGTAATCAAAAGGAGGACTTGCATGTCAAATTTCCCCTACTAGCTAGTGGCCGGCCATGACAAGGGATTATGGGCAAAACATGTCATGAAACATGTTGTGACAATGGTGTATGTAAGAAAAAAATAAAATAATGAGCATGGGAATTGAATAATGAAAGGAAGAAAAAAAAAGAAAGAATGTGTGTGTTACCCCCATTGCCGTGAGTTGAAGAAAAGAGAGAAAAAATTGTTGTTCATCCTTTTTTTTTCATTTCTTTGAGCTGAAAATTCTAAGGAAGAAGGAAGGGGTTTTTGCTTCATGCTTGGTTTGGAAAAGGATTAGGAGGAGGTTTGGCCATACTTGTATCTAGATTAAGGTATGTTGAGGTTGTGCCATGAGATTCATGCATGTTTTAGTTGCTAGCTTAAGTTCTAATTAGCCCATGGTTCAAATCCTTGCTATGTCATGGGGGTGGTGTTCGCCAAGGTGGATTTTGTGTTAATGCCATTGCATGTTAAATATGAAGCTTGCTAATGATACATGTGATGGTGGATTGATGGCTCTTGGACTTTCTTTTAGCATTTTGAGTGAGACATTAAGTTCTTTGTTTAACCATGACCAAAATTGAAATGATATGGTGTTGTGATGTATTCGCCATGGTACATCCATAAGTATAATTTATGCTTATTGCATGGTAGGTAAGATTTGTGTTTTGGATTTATGTTCATGTTTAGTTATAATCAACTTTGAGATTCTGCTCTAGTATATATATATATATATATATGTTTGCACATGATGTATTGGTATGACATATATACTATCTCAAGGTATATATTTTCATATGATGATGTTTCGGTTATGAAGTAAATGATTGATGCGTATTGAGTTACAATATGGAATCGTTAGTTAGTAAAATGTATGCCGCTTATGTGTGGTATTAAGTGTATAATTGGCCTCAACATGGACATGCATATTCGCCACATGAGGGGATTGGTGTGCATGCATTCGGTTAGAGGCAAGCATATTGATGCCTATTCTTGGCTTGGAAAATTCGCTAAGGAGAGTACTAACTAATGTGTTGAGTTTGATTCATGATTTCCGTACATATGTGACTTTAATGTCTAATGAAAATATGTGGGCTAAGTACCTTGAATTCTCTTTCGATGCTCAAATGATTAAATCAATTTATTTGTTAAATTAAGCTCAAGAGCAAAGGGAGCTAAATCCGATAAAGGGAAGGAAAAAGTGGTCGAATAGCCATCGGAATCATTCGACAACATCCGATGTAAGTTTTCGAGTAATGGAACTTAGATTATGATTTGATTAGATCATGTGTTAAGCAAATTGAAATCATGCTCTTTGTGTGTGGCTATTGAGCCGAAATTGTAAATATGATAAGTAACTTGTGTTGGAGCTTTGGTAATGAGAATGTAATAAGAATGTGTTATGATTTGTTGATATATGTGCTTGGTTATTCGAATGGTATCCGGCTAAGTCCCAAGGCTTTTGTGCTAAGTGACTAAATCCAGTCAATTTCGAAGGCATTTGTGCGAGTTACCAAAACCGGTTAAGTCCCGAAGGCGTTTGTCGAAGCTATTATAACCGGGCTATGTCCCGAAGGCTTTTGAGCGAGTCGCTATATCCGGATAAAATTCGAAGGTACGTGATTCGGGAAAGAGCAATCTTGCTGTAAAAATTTCAGTTAATACGCTTGCAAAAATTCCAGGAATGAGGTATGTTCGTATGTGCTTTGAATTAGTTGAGCCCTTACAAATATGTATTCGCTCAGTTGATAAACGAGCTACCGGCCTTTAGCTAAGTTGATCTTTTGTGTATGAACATAAGGGTTGGTAATGTGAAGTAGTATGATATTGAGAATGTGTGCATATGAAATTATTCGTTTAGCTATATGAATGCTATGCTTTTGTTGTGCTGGAATCCCTTGCTCAAAACTTACTAAGCATAAATTGCTTACTCCGTTTCTTCGTTCTCTGTTTTATAGATTTTGGCTCGTCAGCTATCGGACTCGGAATTTTTGGAAGTCGAAGTCTCCCACACTATCAAAGCCCCCTTTTGGTACAAATTTTGGTTGAGCTTTGTAATGGCATGTATAGGACTACTCTTTCGTTTGTTGGTCATAGACCTCTTGGATTTTGTATAAATTTGGATAGCCATGCGAACATGGCTTATATACACTTTGGCATGGTATCATAATCATTTTGTATGTTGTTCATTAAGAGGTATGGAAATGTTGGAAACGATTAGCCATTGGAATGGTTAATCATGATCATTCTTTGTGCCATGTATGCAAAAAGGGCTAATTGAATCATGGAAATTATGAAATAGGTAAAGTCTACCTCAAGGGCAGATGCTGACAGCAGCAGTGATGTGGATGTGAAAAATCACTAAAAATAGTAGAGATGGAATTAAATAGTGAATAATTAAGTTAAGTCTGTGTGCACCTTGTGTTCGATTCCGGTAACGGACTCGGGTACGGGGTGTTACAATTTTATTGGTACCAGAGCTACGGTTTAGTCGATTCTAGGACTACCGTAATGCGTTTGGGTCTAGCTATACATGCCATTTTATGTGATTATTTGATAGTGTGGTGATTTCTGACAATTTCAAATGTGTTTATTTATAGTAATGGATTCCGATCCCGACCGAGCGGTAGCTGATGATCTTGAGAGTGTAGCGCTTCTCTGCACAAGGGACAATGGCCATGGACTCTCAACCTAATGCTAGTAATCCAAATGATGAAGCTAGACAAGCTTTCTATAGCGTGATGAATGATTGGTTCAACCAATACATTCGAACTAATACGGCTGTTCCACAACCTCTATTGCCAACAAACACAGCCCCCGTACCTACAATGCCTCCAGTAACTGACCAAATAAGGTCGAATAAGCCTCCAGTTGACAGAATCCGAAAACATGGGGCTACTGAATTTAAAGCTACGGATAGCGACGATGCCAAGCAAGCTGAATTTTGGTTGGACAACACCATCCGGGTACTCGATGAGCTATCTTGTACACCCGATGAATGCCTAAAGTGTACTATCTCCTTGCTACGCGATTCTGCCTACTATTGGTGGAGTACTCTGACTTCTGTTGTGCCCCGAGAGCAAGTAACTTGGGAGTTTTTCCAAACTGAGTTTCGAAAAAAGTATATCAGTCAGAGATTTGTTGATCAAAAACGGAAGGAATTTCTTGAGCTTAAGCAAGGTTCTATGTCAGTCACTGATTACGAGTGAAAATTTGTTAGACTTAGTAGATACACTCGGGAATGTATTTCGTCCGAGGCTATCATGTGTAAACGCTTTGAGGATGGGCTGAATGAAGATATAAAAATGTTCGTTGGCATTCTTGAAATACGAGAGTTCGTAGTACTTGTCGAGCGAGCTTGTAAAGTCAAGAGCTTAGAAAAGAAAAACAAAAGTTGATGTGGGAACCGGAGAGTTTCGTAAAGATCATCGGAAAGTCTCTTCAACAGCATCAAGAAATTTCGTGATGATGTGGGCGTGTCTAGAGGCACTTCGGCCTTTTTAGACGAGATCGTGATCGACCCACAATGGGTACACGAGGCACTTGATCGCCGGTGTTGGGAATGAACGTCGAGACGAGCGGAGTGTCGACATTGTGGCAAATGGCATTCGAAGTTGTAGATTCCGTGACCGCCATGTTACAAGTGCGGATCGGTTGACCACTTCATTAAAGATTGCCCAAGGTTGTCCGAGCAGAATGTAGATCGAGTGGGAAACCGAGCGCTACCACCGCCGAGGTAGACCATCTAGAAATACGGCAATGCTAATGGTGGTCGAGAGGATCTAGAGATGCTACGACCAGATCCGGCTCGCGCTCTGCTAGGGCTTATGCAATCGCCCACGCGAGGATGCTTCCTCGCCGATGTTATTACCGGTACTTTCACTCTCTTTGATACTAATGTAATTGCTTTGATTGACCCCGGTTCTACTCATTCTTATATATGCGAAACCTTAGCATCCAAGAAGACTTTACCTATTGAGTCTCTCGAGTTCGTAATTCGGTGTCAAATCCTTGGGTCGTTCGTGCTTGTTGACAAAGTGTGTAAGAAATGCCCCTAGTAATTCGAGGTTCTGCTTTCCGGCGGACTTGATGCTTTTGCCGTTCGATGAATTTGATGTTATTCTTGGTTTGGATTGGTTGACCGTGCATGATGCGGTTGTGAATTGCAAAAGCAAGACTATGGATTTGAGGTGCGCAAATAACGAGATGATCCGAGTTGAGTCTACGGACTTAAAGGGGTTGCCAGCTGTAATATCATCAATGTTGGCCCAGAAATATGTAAGAAAGGGGTGCGAAGCATACCTTGCGTATGTACTAGATGATAAGGAGTTAGAAATAAAACCCGAGTCTGTGTCGGTGGTTTGCGAATACCCGGATGTTTTTCCCGAAGAATTACCGGGTTTGCCACCTGTTCGGGAGATAGAGTTTGGTATTGAGCTTGTACCTGGGACTACGCCAATTTTGATAGCTCCGTATCGTATGGCACCAACCGAGTTAAAGGAGTTGAAAGCTCAGTTGCAAGAATTGACGGATAGAGGTTTCGCCGACCAAGTTTCTCACCTTGGGTGCACCAAGATTGTTTGTGAAAAGAAGGACGGAACCATGAGGTTGTGTATTGACTATCGTCAGCTGAATAAAGTGACGATAAAGAATAAATATCTGTTACTGCTTATTGATGATTTGTTTGATCAACTAAAGGGAGCCTCAGTGTTTTCAAAGATAGATTTGAGATCGGGTTATTATCAGTTGCAGATTCGAGATTCGGACGTACCCAAAACTGCTTTCAGAACGAGGTACGGTCATTACGAATTTTTAGTGATGCCGTTTGGGCTCACTAATGCCCCTGCGGTATTTATGGATTTGATGAATTGGATCTTCAGATAGTATTTGGACCGGTTCGTAGTTGTGTTCATTGATGACATCCTGGTCTATTCAAGAGATGAGACCGAACATGCTGAAGACCTGAGATTAGTGTTGCAAATACTACGGGATAAGAAATTATATGCTAAGTTCAGTAAGTGTGAGTTCTGGTTAAGGGAGGTTAGCTTCTTGGGTCATGTGGTATCTGCATCGTATTCGAGTCGACCGAGCAAAATTTCAGCCATACTTAACGGAAGCCTCAGAAATATTATCGAGGTTCGAGCTTTTTGGGACTTGCTTAGGTTACTACCGACGATTTGTGAAAGGTTTCTCGATGATAGCCACACCCATGACGAAGCTACTTCAAAAGATGTTAAGTTCGAATGGACGGAAAAATGTCGAAAAGTTTTGATCAACTGAAAACTTATTTGACTAAGCTCAATTTTAGTGCGGCCGAATCGTGCAAAGAGTTTGTCATCTATAGTGACGCCTCCTACTTGGGTTGGGTTGCGTATTGATACAAGAAGGTCGAGTTGTGGCCTATGCGTCGAGACAATTAAAGCCACATGAGAAAAATTATCCGACCCATGATCTCGAACTAGCTGCCATCGTATTCGCTTTGAAAATATGGCGACACTACCTATTTGGGGAGAAGTGCCATGTATTTTCGGATCACAAAAGTCTCAAATATTTGATGACTCAAAGAGACTTGAATCTGCGACAAAGACGTTGGCTCGAGTTGTTAAAAGATTATGAGCTTGTCATTAATTATCACCCGGAAAGGCTAATGTGGTTGCGGACGCCTTAAGTCGAAAATCACCGCTTGCTTTTATTTACGATGAATGTACACTTGTCTATTCTACCCGACAATGTGTTAATAGCCAATTAAAGGCCAAACCATTATTGACTCATCAAATTCGTGAAGCTCGTAAAGTTGACGATGAGTTGGTTGTAAAACGGGATGAGTGTGTTTCAACAAGGAATCGGAGTTTCAAATTGATGATGATGATTGTTTGAGGTTCAAGTCGTCTGTGTTCCAAGGAATTGAAACTCATTTCGATGATTCGAACGAAGCCCATTGTAGCCGAATGTCAATTCACCACGGAGTACGAAGATGTACAACGATTTGAAACATCGATTTTGGTGGCATGGTATGAAACGAGACATCTCCGACTTTGTTTGAGATGTTTAATATGTCAACAAGTGAAAGCGGAACATCAAGTGCCTTCGTGGTTACTTCAGCCGATCACGATACCCGAGTGGAAATGGGATCGAGTCACAATGGACTTTGTGTCTGAACTGCCATTGTCAGCAAGTAAGAAGGATGCGATTTGGGTTGTTGTGGATAGACTGATTAAGTCGGCTCACTTTATCCCGTCGCGTCACGGATTTTCATTGGATAAACTAGCTGAATTGTACGCTTCTCGATTGTGAGATTACACGGGTACCGATTTACATTGTGTCGGATAGAGATCCGAGATTCACCTCGCGATTTTGGAAGAAATTGCAAGAAGCTTTGGGTACCAAGTTGCATTTCAAGATCGCTTTCACCCTCAAACCGATGGTCAATCCGAGCGGATAATTCAGATACTTGAGGATATGTTGAGATGTTGCATCATTGAGTTCAGTGGTTCATGGGAACGGTATTTACCTTTGATTGAATTCGCTTACAACAATAGTTTTCAATTAAGTATTAAGATGGCCCTTACGAGGCCTTGTGCGGGCGTAAATGTCTTACACCATTGTTTTGGACCGAGCTCGGTGAAAGCAAAATTTTCGAGTGGATTTGATTAAAGATGTTGAATGAAAGTAAAAGTAATCCGTGAAAATCAAGATAGCCTCCGATCGTCGAAGTCGTGACGCGGATCTGAAACGAAAACACATTGAGTATCGTGGGAGATAAAGTGTTTCTTAAAGTTTCGCCTTGGAAAAGATACTCGATTTGGTAGAAGGCAAATTGAGTCCGAGGTTCATCGGGCCATATGAGATATCCGAACGAGTCGGTCCGATTGCGTGTCGTTTGATTTTGCCCCGAACTTGAAAAGATTCACGACTTCTTTCATGTTTCGATGCTTCGACGTTATAGATCTGATCCGTCGCACGTAATTAGTCCATCAGAGGTTGAAATTCAAGCCGATATGAGTTATGAAGAAGAACCGATTCGTATCTTAGCTCGTGAAGTGAAGGAGTTGCGAAACAAAAGGGTTCCGTTAGTAAAAGTGTTATGGCTCAAACACGGATGGAAGAAGCTACTTGGGAACCCGAGAACTCTATGAAAGAGCGTTACCCAAACTTATTTACCGGTAAGATTTTCGGGACGAAAATTTCTTAAGTGGGGAGAGTTGTGACAGCCAAAATTGACCCTAGTCGGAAGTGGTTTCGGACCGCTAAACCGAAGTCACCGAAATGTTTGAACGTAATATTTATTGTCTAGAATATGTATTTATGAATGTGTGAAAATTTCAAGCTTGATTTAGTCGATTGCATGTGAATTCAGTTATTAGGACTTGTGTGACACTTTTGAAATGTGATAGGCTAATCTATAAGGACCTAATAGTGCATGTAATCAAAAGGAGGACTTGCATGTCAAATTTCCCCCAATAGCTAGTGGCCGCCATGACAAGGATTATGGGTAAAACATGTCATGAAACATGTTGTGACAATGGTGTATGTAAAAAAAAAATAAAATAATGAGCATGGGAATTGAATAATGAAAGGGAAGAAAAAAAAGAAAGAAAGAAAGAATGTGTGTGTTACCCCCCCATTGCCGTGAGTTGAAGAAAAGAGAGAAAAAAAAATTGTTGTTCATCTTTTTTTTTTCATTTCTTTGAGCTGAAAATTCTAAGGAAGAAGGAAGGGGTTTTTGCTTCATGCTTGGTTTGGAAGAGGATTAGGAGGAGGTTTGGCCATACTTGTATCTAGATTAAGGTATGTTGAGGTTGTGCCATGAGATTCATGCATGTTTTTAGTTGCTAGCTTGAGTTCTAATTAGCCCATGGTTCAAATCCTTGCTATGTCATCGGGGTGGTGTTCGGCCAAGGTGGATTTTGTGTTAATGCCATTGCATGTTAAATATGAAGCTTGCTAATGATACATGTGATGGTGGATTGATGGCTCTTGGACTTTCTTTTTAGCATTTTTGAGTGAGACATTAAGTTCTTTGTTTAACTATGACCAAAATTGAAATGGTATGGTGTTGTGATGTATTCGGCCATGGTACATCCATAAGTATAATTTATGCTTATTGCATGGTAGGTAAGATTTGTGTTTTGGATTTATCTTCATGTTTAGTTATAATCAACTTTGAGATTCGGCTCTAGCATATATATATATATATATGTTTGCACATGATGTATTGGTATGACATATATACTATCTCAAGGTATATATTTTCATATGATGATGTTTCATTATGAAGTAAATGATTGATGCGTATTGAGTTACAATATGGAATGCGTTAGTTAGTAAAATGTATGCCGCTTATATGTGGTATTAAGTGTATAATTGGCCTCAACATGGACATGCATATTCGCCACATGAGGGGATTGGTGTGCATGCATTTGGTTAGAGGCAAGCATATTGATGCCTATTCTTGGCTTGGAAAATTCGCTAAGGAGAGTACTAACTAATGTGTTGAGTTTGATTCATGATTTCGTACATATGTGACTTTAATGTCTAATGAAAATATGTGGGCTAAGTACCTTGAATTCCTCTTTCGATGCTCAAATGATTAAATCAATTTATTTGTTAAATTAAGCTCAAGAGCAAAGGGAGCTAAATCCGATAAAAGGAAGGAAAAAGTGGTCGAATAGCCATCGGAATCATTCGACAACATCCGAGGTAAGTTTTCGAGTAATGGAACTTAGATTATGATTTTATTAGATCATGTGTTAAGCAAATTGAAATCATGCTTTTGTGTGTGGCTATTGAGCCGAAATTGTAAATATGATAAGTAACTTGTGTTGGAGCTTTGGTAATGAGAATGTAATAAGAATGTGTTATGATTTGTTGATATATGTGCTTGGTTATTCGAATGGTATCCGGCTAAGTCCCAAGGCTTTTGTGCTAAGTGACTAAATCCGGTCAATTCTCAAGGCATTTGTGTGAGTTACCAAAATCGGGTTAAGTCCCAAGGCATTTGTACGAGCTATTATAACCGGCTATGTCCCAAGGCTTTTGAGCGAAGTCGCTATATCCGGATAAAATCCAAGGTACGTGATTCGGAAAGAGCAATCTTGCTGTAAAAATTTCAGTTAATACGCTTGCAAAAATTCCAGCAATGAGGTATGTTCGTATGTACTTTGAATTAGTTGAGCCCTTACAAATAAGTATTCGCCGCTTGATAAACGAGCTACCGCCTTTGGCTAAGTTGATCTTTGTGTATGAACATAAGGGTTGGTAATGTGAAGTAGTATGATATTGAGAATGTGTGCATATGAAATTATCCGTTTAGCTATATGAATGCTATGCTTTTGTTGTGTTGAATCCTTGCTCAAAACTTACTAAGCATAAATTGCTTACTCCGCTTTCTTCGTTCTCTGCTTTATAGATTTTGGCTCGTCACCATCTGGACTCGGGATTTTGGAAGTCAAGTCTCCCACACTATCAAAGCCCCTTTGGTACAAATTTTGGTTGAGCTTTGTAATGGCATGTATAGGACTACTCTTTCATTTGTTGGTCATAGACCCTTGGATTTTGTATAAATTTGATAGCCATGCGAAAATGGCTTATATACACTTTGGCATGGTATCATAATCATTTTGTATGTTGTTCATTAAGAGGTATGGAATGTTGGAAACGATTAGCCATTGGAATGGTTAATCATGATCATTCTTTGTGCCATGTATGCAAAAAGGGCTAATTGAATAATGGAAATTATGAAATAGGTAAAGTCTACCTCAAGGCGGATGTCGACAAGCAAGAAGATGATGTGGATGTGAAAAATCACTAAAAATAGTAGGGATGGAATTAAATAGTGAATAATTAAGTTAAGTCTGTGTGCACCTTGTGTTCGATTCTGGTAACGGACTCGGGTACGGGGTGTTACAGTAGATGTCATCACGATCGACTATGGGCCATCCAAGGGGTCGGTATGTGATTATATAACCTATTCACCATAAAATCTGTGAATTTGAAAGTAGGAAACTTGATTTAAATAACATTTATTATGTTTGATCTGTTGTGTATAAGCATGTTTAATATTTGTTATACGAGCATGCATGTTATATACGTTCTGGCATCTATTATTCTGTTATATCTGATATTCTGTTTGTATCTGGCTATGAGGCGGGATATGTATTATGTGGAGGAAATGTTCTGTGTGAGCCGATATCTCGCCATTATACTGGCAGCACAGCTGCGATTATTCTAAGAAGTGTCGTATGGACATTAAGCAGTATGTAGGGCTGAGTGGGTGTTTTATACTCCACGTGGTATGTTGGGATGGTCGGAACTGGTGTCTAGAGGATGGGGGTAGGATATATATATATATATATATATATATATATATTTGTACCACTCTGATGTGATTCTGATTTTGTTTATGAAATAAGTCTGTATTTGTTCTGCCATGTACTTGAATTTGAGATTCTATTTCTTATGAGTTACACACTAAGTTATAAAAACTCACTTTTTGTTGTCTGATAATTTTAGGTAGCCTTTAGACTTAGACGGGTCGGTGCGACAGGAGCTCGGTTACGTCCATTCTTTCCTAAACCACTTTTATTTATATTAAACTTAATTAAAATTTTGGGTTAAGTTTTTTGCAAATTTTGAACTCTCTGGACTTTTGGGTTTTATTTTTAATTTGGATTTTTCTAGCATGACGCTTGATAAAACGACTTTACAAAAAAAACTGTTTTATGCAATCAACTATTTTCGAGAAAGAAAAACTCGATATTTCCAAAGTATAACTTCTTAGGAAATTCTGGTACAAATTACTTGATTTACTTTAAAAACATGAACAATTGACGATTTTTATGTAACAGTCCAATTTCAGTGAAATCGGAACATTGGTTTAGGGGCCACAAATTCGAGCTGAAAATAAAATTTATTTTTATTTTATTATATGATCCGTATTATATTAGAAATGTCATGTGAAAATTTTAATAAGAAAATCTTACCGATTATGTGTTTAATTACGGGAAGGACCAAATCGTACAAAATGCAAAAGTTAGATTCTAGTAGCTAGAAGGATCAAATAGTTATGGAATTCAAAACTTAAGGTCCTTATATGGTAATTAGACCATTAAAGAAAGTATGTAGATATTTTGGTATGACTCATCCATGGAAAAACAAAAAAAGGCTAAGGACTAAATTGAAAAGATGAAAAGTTATTAAATGAAAATTTAATTAAACGAAAAAGAAAAAAAAATTCATATCATCTTCCCCAAATATTTCTATGGAAACCGTAGGAGAGAGGAAAAAGACTTATCAAGCTTATTTGGGTAAGTAATCAAGCCCCGTTTTTAGTAATTTTTATATTTTTGAAACTGGATAGTCTAATCTATCTATTTCGAGGATTAATTTGAAAAGTTATCAAAGTATGGTTTTTTGGTCATGGATGAATATGCTGGAAATATGAAATTTATGGTAGAAAATGAAAGGTTGTTGATAGATAAACAACTTTTACAAAGCAATTTTTTATGGAAACTTGATTTAGGGACTAAAATGAAAAAGTGATAAAACCCATGGAAAATTCTGAAATTTGTGAAATTTATGTGCTGTAAATGTAGTATATAAATGTAACGACCTAATTTTCAGTGGTGTCGGAAATGGTGATTTGAGATCACTAAATCCGACAAATAAGATTGAACAAGATAGTAATTTAATATTTATGAGTCAAGTAAGGATTTAGAAGAATTTTTGAAATGGTGAAATTAGTGAATTAATAGAATTTATTAGGTTAAACGGGTCAAAAACGAGGTATCGAGACCTCAAAATTAAAAATCGAGCTATAAATATTTTTATAAATATTTATGGAGTGTCATTGAGTTAGTATTAAAGTTTTGTTAGAAAATTTTAACATTTGGATAGCTAATTAATTAAAAAAGACTAAATTGAAAATAGCGCAAAATTTGTTAAATTGTGAGTAAATAGCTTAAGTATTTAAAAGATGGATTTAAAGAGCAATTAGACCCAAAGGTTAATGGCTGGACGGTTTGGGTATGAAATAAGCAAGAAAACAATGTGAACAAGGGCAAAATTGGAAATAGCATAAAAGTTAATAGTTAAATAATGATGTAATTGAAAATCTAGACATTTCTTCATATTTTCTCAGCCAAAACGCCATAGAAGGTCTGGAGAAAGCTGGTTTTCATATTTTTACATCATGTGAGTTTAATTCTTGCTTTTTCTTGATAATTTTATGTTTTTATGACTTTTACAATTAGGTCCACTTATAGAATTCATTAGTTTTTATTTTATGGGTGAAATTGGAAGTTACCCTGGATGGATAAGGGAAGTTTATGATGAATTATTATGAAATTTAAGTTCTAATTTCATATTAAGGTGGTTTTATTAAGTGATTTTGATAGGAAATGATATTTAGGACCTAATTGTGAAAAAGTTGTGAATTAAAGGCTGCTGTTGAAATTTAGAATATAAAAGGTTTTGAAATAGTTTATAATGATAAACTAAAGTGTTAATTGAGAAAAATTAGTTCAATTGATGGGTGAATTGAGTAGGGACTAAATTGTGAAAACTGTAAATTTTGGGGTAAAAGTGTAATTTTGAAATTTGAACAGCATAAATTGTGAAGTGAAATAGAAATCAAATAAATGCTAATGAGTAGAAATATTTTATATTATAGATCAAGAATCCAAAGAAGAACGAGGAAAAGAAAAAGTTACGGAATAGTCCCTAAATTTCAATATCTTCTACAAATTAGCCGGGTAAGTTCATATGGTTGAATTTAGATGTTTATTTTTGAATGATTGAAGTAATGTGTTATTATATATGAATTTGTTGTGGGACTGTGTAAATTTTGTTAATGAAAGAATAAATGTGGAAATGCAAATTAGGAAAAACGCAGGATTGAGTACGTTCGTATCATGACATCTGATGAATTTATGGATAAGACCATGGTTGTTCCATGGCAAAGTGTGAAATGTAGGTATGGTATCATCCATACTGAGTTGTGATATGTAAGTATGGTATCATCCATACTGAGTTGTGATATGTAGGTATGGTATTATCAAATCCATACTGAGTTAAGAAATGTAGGTATGGCATTGCCATACCGAGTTGTAAAATGTAGGTATAGTATTTCAATGAGGAAAACCATATTGAGTTATGAATCGTGACACTGAACAACGACATACTCAATTTCGTAAGCTGTTTCCTAATTTGATTATAAGAAATAAAAGAGAAGTGATCCAAATGAAAGAGATTGAGTAGTTGTTACTGTTGAGCTCAACTATGAAAATAATTATAACAATGGTTGTGAATCGCAGGAAACTTTAGTAAATGTTTTGGTATTGTTTGGAAATATTATGTTTGGTAAGCATTACTTTTAAACCTATGAACTTACTAAGCTTCAATAAGCTTACTTGTGTGTGTTTGATATTTTTATGTAGATTGAATTGAAGTGAAGTTGGTAGATCGGATCAACACAACAAAGCACGCTATCCAGATCAATTCCGGTAGCTTTTGTTTTATGTTTGAAGATTTATATGGCATGTATAGAGTTTAAATGAAATGAAGTAAAGATGTCAACATTTTGTACTAAAACAGTTTTTGGTTAGTAGCAGTAGTTTGACTTTGAAAATTCACCATAAATTATGAAAATATCATTATAGGTTGAATAAAATATGAAATTAAATCTTATTGAATCTAGTTTCACATAGAAGAAACGGTGTAAGCAAAAGGCTTTCATATCAGGAGATATTTGAATTTTTGTGAGACAAGGTCAGAGTGATTTTGAACTCCCCTGTTCTGATTTGTAAAAATCATTAAAAATTGTACAAAAATATTTAGGACTCATACTATATATATATAGATTCCTTATTGAGTCTATTTTTAATAGAAACAATTGGCTTGGTTATTTGAATTCTGTACATGGAGAAATTTGGTTCGTAGTGCACAGGGGTCAGAGTAGCTGAACCCTGAAACAGGGGAGACTTCAACTAATAAACTGTACTAATTGGCCCAACCAAAAATTTTATAAAAACAATTATTAAGTAGATATATGAGCCTAGATTTTGGGAAAATTTACGGAGTTAGATTTCGAGTTTTGTAACTCGAGATATAATTTTTTTTGCGTCTGTAATGCAGTTGGACAGCTTATCTGGAAAGTGTGATATAAATTGTTTGAATTTGTTTAAGTGCTCAAATAAGTTTAGTAATGCCTCGTGCTCGACTCCGGCGATGGTCTCGGGTAAAGGGGGCATTACAATAAATTTCGGTTAGGCTTGGAATAGGGAGTAAATTGCATAAATTTTATTTTTCGAGCCTAGGGAAGAAATGAGAATTTATGGAAAAGTTGGGGGCAAAATGGTAATTTTGCCTAGGATAAAAATTGAGTCCACTTGAATATAAAATATGATAAATAGATTTCAAATTTACTTGTATAGATCCGAATAGACCAAATCCAAAGCTAGAACGAGGAAAAGAGGAAAAATTCGGATTAGTAGATTTTTTGTACACGAACAATTGTCGAGGTAAGTTTGTTTAACTAAATTGTATATGTTTTTATGCTTGAATTAAGTGTTGTGTTTGTGAATTGTATAAATATCATATATGAATATGACGTTGAAAATATACCTGACAAAGCCCGATTAATAAAAATGTCCGATAAAGGATAAACGAGGAAAATGTTACTTTTATGCTTGGAATGAATGTGAAATGTGATCATTTAAATTATATGAATGTTATAGATGTATGAAATAATTACATACCGGGAAATGCTTGAAAATGTTAAATCTCGTTGAATAAATGAATATCGATGGATATGTGATTTCTCGAAATGAATGAGGTCCTGCATTTGTTACTGACAGGATTTAGCTCAGACGAGTAATCCTATTGACCTCATTTGGGAAAGGATTTAGCCCGGACGGGTAATCCAGATCAAGCTCTTTAGAGCATATGTCATAAAAAGGATTTAGCCTGGATTGGTAATCCTGTCGTATACATGTGTGTCTCAAGAGTGTACTCTCCGATATAGTACCCTATGGGTACCATTGGACATGAATTGACGGATTCTGATTTGTACACCTCGAGTGTACTACCTGTGTAACCATCGATATTTTAGATAAATTCAACGGGTAAAAATCTTGATATAAAAAGATATGGATGGATAAGAAATGAGTTATTACACGTATCCGGCTGAAATACAAGTAAATGATGATACATGACATATGATATTTGAAAATATGAGATGATGATATTTGTACATGTACTTTATTTTATAAATATATGTTCATTCTTGGTTATAGACTTGTACACCTTGAGTGTACTAATTGTAACATTGATGTTTTGAGTAATATGAGTAAAGTTTTGATATGAAATGATCTAAACTCGAAATGAATTATTATGAAATTATATTAGAAATAATGAGATGAATTATGCATGTTGAACGAATACATGTTGTGGAAAACATATGTGCTTGGAAACTTGATTATTATTGAGCCCATATATGTTTTAATGTTTGTGACAGCCCAAAATTGACCCTAGTCGGAATGTGGTTTCGGGACCACAAAACCGAGGCATAAAAATAATTTAATGCTCATTTTGATGCTTATGATATGTGTTAATTCGTGTGTGACATTTTTGATGTTTGATTTAGAGTTATAAATGTGAATTTCACTAGAAAGGACCTAGTAGAAAACTTTGAAAGTATGATGGGGAAATGTGTGATGACTAATTAAAGCATGCATGCAAAACAATGGCCTTGCATGTCAAATATCCCTTTTTTTATAGGAGGTGGCCGACCATGACAAGGGAGTATGGGCTAAACATGTCATGAAACATGTTTTGTTGGTGCATTAGGGAGAAACAATAAACAAATAAGTATGGGTAATAAAGAAAGAAAAAAAATGTGTGTGAGTGAACCCCCATTGCCGTGCATTGAAGAAAAGAAAAGAAAAAATTTTGCTCATCCATTTCATTCTCTCTTGACCGAAAATACCAAAGAGGAAGGAAGGAATTTTTGCTTCATGTTTGGTTTGGAAGGGATTAGGAAGAGATTTGGCTATACTTGCATCAAGATTAAGGTATGTTTGAGGTTGTGCCATGAGATTCATGCATGTTTTTAGTTGCTAGCTTGATGTTCTTATTAGCCCATGGTTCAAATCTTTGTTATATCATGGGGATGGTATTTGGCCAAGGTGGATTTTGTGTTAATGCCATTGCATGTTAAATATGAAGCTTGCTAATGGTATATGTGATGGTGGATTGATGGCTCTTGGACTTTCTTTTTAGTATTTTTGAGTAAGACATTAAGTTCTTTGCTTAATCATGACCAAAATTATGGTGTTGTGATGTATTCGGTCATGGTATATCCATAAGTATGATTCATGCATGTTGCATGGTAGGTAAGATTTGAGCTTTGGATATGTGTTTATATTTGGATATAAACAACTTGAGATTCGCCCTTGCACCTACATGAATATATGTTTGCACATGATGTATTGGTATGACATATATACTATTTTAAGGTGTATATTTGCTTGTGATGTTGTTTGGTTATGAAGTAAATGAGAGATGTGTATTGAGCTACAATATGTAATGCGTTAGTTAGTAAAATGTATGCTGTTTTTTTGTGTAGTATTAAGTGTAAAATTGGCCTCAACATAGACATGCATATTCGGCCAAATGAAGTAGATTGGTGTGCATGTATTCGGTTAGAGGCAACCATATTGAAGCCTTATCTTGGCTTAGATTATTGACTAAATGGGTAATAAGTGAGGATGGTTGCGAATATACAAACATACATATGCATGTGTAATTGAATTATGAATGTTTAGCAAGATGGTTAAACTAGTTGATTTATTGATTAAGCTCAAGGAGTTAAAGAAGGAGAATCAAGCAAGGGAAAGACGAAGGTCATCGAGTAGCCGACTTGGACTATTTTACCCAACACAAGGTAAGTCACTAAGCATATATTTTGTATTGATTTGAATAGACATAATGTCTATATAATTATGCCGAAAGGAATGATGAATTTATATACATGTATGTATGTGGTGATGGAAGTGTTGAATGAAAGGAAAAGAGGTGAGATGTATTGAGTTGTTGATTTCGGCACTAAGTGTGCGGGTGTAAACATTTGTGATCATGAGAATGGCACTAAGTGTGCGGGTTTAAAACTTGTACAGCACTAAGTGTGCGAGTTTGATCATATAGCACTAAGTGTGCGAGTTGATTATATAGCACTAAGTGTGCGGACTCACTATATGCTTTTGAATCACTATTGACACCGAGTGTGCGACACTATTGAGTTGATCACGACAATGGATCGGGTAAGTACCTTGAGTTCATGGCTAATAGGCGCTATGTTTATATTTGGGGTTGAGCTTGGTAAATTTGAACCTATGTGACAATGTAAATTGAAGTCACGTACATAAGAATTATCGTGGAATGAGTGAAAGGTCATGTAGATGTATGATTGTGACGAAAACAAAATGGTGTATAGAAATGCTTCAAATATCCTATTGATTGGTATATGGAATGTGAATGTGTAACTTGGTATGTGGTTGAATCGAATGGTCTAAGGAACTATGGTATAGTTCGGTTTGAATGGAGTAATTAGCCTCGTTCTATTTTGTTTCCTTTGGCGATAATGTTATTAATGGTTGGTAGTGCATTGCTTATGACTTACTGAGTTATATACTCATTCGGTGTTTGCTTGTCACCTATTTTAGGTTTCTTGGACTCGACTTTTTGCGTATTCGGGACCGTCATCAAAGTCATCACACAGACTAGCGACTTTTTGGTATCTTCTTCTTAGATGGTCTAAGAGAACATTTCGGCATGTATAGGTTATTATGTTTTGTTTGAACTTGGTATGTAAAATTTTGAATAGCCATGCGAAAATGGCTTATAAATGTTTTGAGCATAATGTTATAATCATTTGGTATGTATATGCTCATTAAGAGGCACGGAAATGTTTGGCAATGACCAGCCATTAGAATGGGTCATCATGATTATATTTTGGACTATATATGAAAAAGGGGTGGTTGAATCATAGAAACTATGTGTTAGAGAAAGTCTACCCTAGAAATAGATGCTGGCAGCAACAGTGATGTGGATGTGAAAAATCACTAAAAATAGTAGAAATGGAATTAAATAGTGAATAAATTATGTAAATGAACCTTGATGAATCTATATTCATATGGAAGAAACGAAACGGTCATATGAGTTGTATGTTAAGAGATATTTGGGTTTTCGTGAAACAGGGCCAGAACGGTTTCTGGATTCCCTGTTCCGACTTTTAAAATTCATTATAAATTAACCCGAGACATTTAGAAATCATGCCATATATGTATAGATTCATTTTTGAGTCTAGTTTCTATATAAACAAACGGCATCAGTATTGAATCCCTACACAGGGATTTATTCGAGTTGCAACGCACGAAGGTCAGCATAGTCGACCCCTGTAACATGGGAGACTTTAACTAATAAAATGTACTAATTGGCTCGACCAAAAATTCTAGAAAAAAATATGTAGATGGACATATGAGTCTAGTTTCAGGAAAAAATTACAAAACTTATTTTCGAGTTGTAGAACTCAAGTTATGATTTTTAAAGCGACTAGTACACAGATTGGCAGCTTGTCTGGGAAATTATCAATAAGTGGTTTGAAGTTTGTTAACACCTCGTGTTCGACTCCGGCGACGGTCTCGGGTTAGGGGTGTTACAATTTTAATATGAAATATATCACTAACAAGGGCAATGAGAATGTGTGTAGGGCTTGAGATCAAATTGATTGATTATGCCTTACATAGTTACCTCAAATTAGAATGAATGGTAAGTTAAGTACCATGTTATACGAACTTACTAAGCATTTTTTGGTTACTTAGTTTTATTTCCCTGTTTTAGAGTAAATCTGAAGCTCGTTGGATTGGAAGCTCAACGGAGATCATTCACACTATCCATCGGCCCATGTCTGCACAATATGGTAAATCAATTTTGGTTGTAATGGCATGTATAGGATATATTGGTCATATTGGCATGTAAATATAAATGATGCTTGTAATCTAGCCATTGGAATGACTAGTGCAAATGATGCTTGTAAATGATGCTTGTAAATGTAAATGATGCTTTTAATCGCACCATATGTGAAGGTAGTAGTAACCAAACGTTATAGTGGAAATCAGTGATCATATCACCTTTAGTGGCAAAAATTCCACTACAACTTACTTAGATGATTCCTTCATGGCCAGTTAGCTTCTATGGTAGGTTTAGTTGTATTGGAACGTGTATTTAAATTAAATAATAAAAATATATTTTTATTAAAAACCAAAATATTAATATCAAAATATATTTTAATAATTTAGAATATAAACATTTGTTGTGTGTTCTTCTCTATCTCTCTCAGGTAGCGGTATATGTATATTTATATGATATGAGTATTGTTTATTGACATGACATGCTTCATGCATATAAACATGTATCCTACTCTAGACACAACACATATTTATACAACCTTATGCAAGTGTAACCTCATAGAAGAGCGAGCTTATTAGGATACGGCCTAAACTCATTCGAGTTTTGAGCCGGTGATAAAAATTATCCTAACAACATTAAAAAAATTGGAATTATATTCATGAACATATTTTATAACTTGAATATGTAAAACAAAAGAGTATATGAAGTAATAGAGTAATGGCAAGCATAAGATAAAGCAGCCTAGACCAGCATTTCTATTTGGCAACATGAATAGGAATGGATATATAGAGGATCATGTCAAAGGAAAAGATTTGGTTAAACTCTGTTAGATTTGATGTTTGTGTTAAAAATTATCCCCCCTATTTTTGTTATTTGATTGACCTCAATGCACATTTTTTTTCCTGTGGATTAGATTGACAGTGGATTCAAAGTTTTGTATTGCATTTCATCCAAAGTTGATGGATATCTTTATCGATGAGTAACATAAGAATTATAACTTTTTTTTAGGATAACTTCTCTTCCCTACTAATAAACAATAGTGAACAAATGGGCTTACAATACTAGAAATTCGTCCTACTTGTTGGACATATATATATTCAACAAGCCCTATTGGATTCTCTCTTATTAGATGTTTTGATTTACTTTAAGCCTAATTCAATATGGCTTCATTTATGTAAGAAAATTCTAAATAAAAAACATCAAAATTTTCTATTTATTCGGTTTATTGGTTTTCATATTCAGTTTAATTTGTTTATTCGGTCAGTGTAACAGCCTAATTTTCAGTGGTGTCGGAACAGTTATTCGAGATTACTAAATCCGAAAAATGAGTAGGAAATATTATTAATTTAGTGAGTAGGAAATATTATTAATTTAGTGAGTATAAGTTAAATGTGAAGTTAGGAAAAATTTTGAAGTAGTGAATAGTGTATACTAAAAATAAATATTAAAATAATTAGAATCAAAAACGAAGTATAGAGACCTCGAATTTTAAATCGAGCCATAAATATTTTTATAAATATTTATGGAGTGTTAATAAGTCAGTATTAAAGTTTCGTCAAGAAATTTTAAAGTTTTGATAGTTAATTGAACAAAAAGGACTAGATTGTATTAAATGTAAAATTGTGAGAAATGATTAAATAGCTTAAATGATAAAAGAAAGAGGGTTTAAAAGGAAAATAGACCCAAGGGCTCTTTGGGCTGGACGGCAATGGCATGAAATCAGCAAGAAAATAAGGAGAATTAAGGGCAAAATTGGAAAATTGTAAAATTTACTTAATAAAGCTAGGACTAAAGTGGAATTATCTAGATTTCTCTTTATTTTTCTGCATTCTCATCAGCAAAAACACCATGGAAGAGTTCACTTAAGCTGTTTTTTCATATTTTTACTTCAATTAAGTTCAATTCTTGATTATTTCTTGAATTTTTTGTGTTTTTGTGACTTTTACAACTAGGTCCACTTGTTAAATTCATTAGTTTTTGATTCTATGAAAGAAATTGAAAGTTGCTATAAATATTTTATGGAAGTATATGATGATTTGGCATGGAATTAGAGCTTTAAATTGTTTATATGCTGATTTTATTGAAAGAATTGAATAGAAAGTGAATGTTTGGGACCTAATTGTAAAAGAGTTTGAAGTTAGAGTTTTATGTAGAAATTATGGATTTAAATAGTTATGAAATAACTTATAATGTTTATGAAAAGTATTAATTAAGAAAATTATCTTAATTGAGGGGTTAATTGAGCAAGGACTGAATTGTATGAATTGTGAAATTTGGGGCAAAGTGGAAATTAACATTTTGCACTAAAATTGTTTTGGACAGCAGCAGTAGTCTAACTTTGAAAAATAACCAAAAATTTTAGAAATGGAATTAGAGGATGAATAAAATATGAAATTAAAGCTTATTGAGTCTAGTTTCTTATAGAATAAATTATATAAGCAATAGAATTGTAAATCGTGAGATATGATAAATTTTGTGAGACAAGGTCAGAATAATTTCGGGTTCCCCTGTTCTGATTTTGTAAAATCATCAAAAATTGGATAAAAAAAATTAGGGGCTTAAATTTATATTTTTAGAATCCTGAATGAGTCTATTTTTAATAGAAACAAATGAGAACATCATTTGAACCCTGTACGAGGAGATAATTAATTTTTAGTGAAGAAGGGTCGGAACTGTCAGATAGCAGAACAGGGGAGACTTCAATGAATAAACTGTATTAATTGGCCAAACCAAAAATTATGAAATTTTTATGGTAAGAAGGTATATGAGTCTAGTTTCAGGAAAAATTAGTGGATATTTATTTTGAGTTCTGTAGCTCCAGATATAAATAATTTAGTGACTACAAAACGGGTGGATAGTCTGAATATTCACATAAGTAATTAGTGAAAATTATGGATAAGGTTACTTACAAGTGTGTTATTTATACCAAGGATGTGGATGGAGAGGAGGAGGAGGAAAAATATATGAATGACTCATGTATAAATTAAGCACATGCCCGATTATAATCGATAAGTGTTGGATTAGAAATGATATAATGTTTTATTTGAAATATTTATTATGAAATTATGATTATTGTTATAATACAAAATTTGAACTTGTGAGTTTATATGGCTAAGTTTTAGTGATTATTTGTTAATTTTATGAATTTCATGATGTGTTATTTCATATGTATTGATGATAAAATCGTGAATAATGTAAAAGCATGAAAATTGAATAAATGATCAAATTGAGCATTTCAGTTCAGTGACAAGATGAATTGAAGGAAAAGACCATGGTTGGACCATGGCAACAAGTGATAAGTGATAGCTTCGGCTACATTTATCTAATCAAGGATAAGTGAAAGTGATAAGTAATAGTTTTGGCTACACTTATCTGATCAAGGACAAATGACAAGTGAAAAGTGGTAGCTTCGGCTACCTGATCAGTGAAAAGTGGTAGCTTCTGCTACCTGATCAGTGAAAAATTGTAACTTTGACTACCTGATCAGTGAAAAATGGTAGCTCCGACTACCTGATCAGTGAATAGTGGTAGCTTCGGCTACAAGTGACAAGTGATTTCCGTATAAGACCATATCTGGGATATGACATCGGTGTGATATATGCTATTGTATAAGACCATATCTGGGATATGGCATCGTGAGATATGTGATTCGTGTAAGACCATAGTTGGGCTATGGCATCGATATGTGATATGTGATTACGTGTAAGACCATAGCTGGGCTATGACATCGATATATGAAGATGTGTAAGACCACAGTTGAACTATGGCATCGAGTAAACGAAGTACTCAATTCCGAAGACGTTCACTAATTTGACAAAGTTTGGTAAGTGTTACATGGAATTATGTGATACAGGAAGTACGAGTTGATAAGATATGAGTATAGAACTTGGTTGATAAATGAATTCATTTGTGATTATATAATTGTTCATCTTGAATGTACTGTCCATATGTATTGATAATTCAAACTTATTAATGAATAAAGTTCCGACATGGAATAAATTGAACACGAGACAAATAATTATGAAATTGAACTTGGAATTCATGAAAACGACGGTTATTGATATATGGAGACATGAGACATTGGTATATAAATATGGAAAATGTTTGATAAATGTGTTTATTCATAATTATGGAATTATATACCTTATGTGTACTATTTGCATAAAGATGATATTTCAAATACTTTGGTTATTTAAGCTTAAATATGAAACAGTATGAAATCAAGATAAGATGTTATAAAAATATATTTAGATTACAGAGATATGGTTGATATATGTTGTATGATTACATAACGTGAAATTGTGTATATATATGAGAAATTTAATGAGAAATGAGCCCATACACGTTTCTTGTTATTTATATGAAGTGTACAACTGACAAGGGTGATGAAGTTATAAACAGAGAGTTACACAGGTTGAAAACACGGGCGTGTGACTCTCCAAAGTGTGAAAATTTTCTAAGTGTTGCAAAAGTTTCAGATGTTTACGGTTTGATCCCGAACCACCCTGAATGTATGTTTTGAGCCCCATAGGTCCATATAAGGGACGTTAAACATATGTATGAAAGTTTTTAATTTAGAAGAAATTTTATGGCTGATTTTTACACGATTGATCATATTAAGTTCGGTAATGCCTCGTACCCTATTCTAGGCTCGGAATACGAGTAGGGGGTGTTACAGTCAGTTTTCAGTGTTGACATTTTAAACCAATTAAACCATGAGCCATAAGGTTATAAGTCCATTACCCATTTACATATGCAAACCAAAATTCAATCTTCAACCCAAATGCTTATTAAAAGTTAATGCTCTTACGGTATGTTTGGTTGGACTGAATGACTATTCCATTCAGGCCCAATTCCGATTTTTACAGTGAAACGCTCCAAAACAAATGTTTGGTTTGGATGAACTATGGATTACAAGTGGGGTTGTTTAACACTCTATTATAGTTAGGCCCAGAATAGTCATTCCTTAGTCTCCTTTCTGAATCTCAATTCAATGCTCTAACGAATAGAGGATAAATAATTTATTCCATCTATTCCCTCATTTATTCCTGAGCTTCTTCCCTATCTAGAAAATCTCAAACCCACCAACCTTATTCAGTTCTAGTATTAGTTTGGAGGCTGTAAATCTCTTTATCATCCAATTGTTTCACTAGATTCAAATTTGCTACAATTGATTTAAATCTCTTTCAATCGATTTTCATCAGTTACAATCGATTTAAATCTATTTCAATCTATTTAAATCTGTTTCATCTTTATTATTGGTTTGTTTTGGAAGCTTTTAGCATTGTGGTTGTTTTAGCTTGATTATGGTGGCATCTTTGCTATTATTTATCTTTTTATAGTTAGAGAATTTTTAACTAATACCAACCTTTATATGTAATTGTAGGTTGTCGATATTTGTAAGTGTGATTCATGTGGTGGTGAAGTAATATAACTTTTTTGTATGTAATTGTAGGATGATATAATGACATGGAAGTATGTAATACTAATATTGTCACTTTTTGTATATGTGTAAATGAATTTTCTACTATAATTAGACTCTTGAAGCTGACCACGATTTGTTATGTTAAGATAGATGCTTAGATCGTTGTTGGATTACGTTGGTGCTACTTTTTAACTATATTTTTATTTTGATAGTAACACTCTGTAACAATACTAGCGATGTTATTAAGAAAAATATAATGTTACTATAGTGGAATATAATGTTGGATATTTAGTAAACGTATGTAAGTGGTATAATTGGATATTCAATTTATAAAACATAAGGTTATGTGCAAATACAAAATAATGGTATATAATAAAGTATACTAAAATATAATTGAATTAGATGTTAAAAAAAACTAAATGGTGTATTTTTCATTTCAACATTTAACGCTTTTGGTTTTTAATGATTTTTACAAAAATAAAACATAATTTAATTTATTAAAGAGCATATTTGTCATTTGAGTTTTTTTTTTTGCTACTATGTATATATTCCTCTCAACTAAATGAATGAATATTATTACAATACTCATTCCATTTCATCCAACCAAATTACTATTATGTTTATTAAATTCCATTACAATCCTATTTCATTCCAAAGAATCAAACGTGTCATTAAAAGCTCTAACCTACTCAAATTTAAAATTCAATACGCATTAATATTTAAAATCCAAGTTGATAAATTAAATTGTTTATGATATTCATTTCAATTTTTATCATTTAATATATATAAAAAACTCAAATTAATATATACCGTTAAGAATAGTAAAAGACATGAAAATTGTATGTTGGATTGTTGGCCATGTAAGAAAATAAATATTTTGAGCTAATTAAAATTATTTGATTTAATTTTTAATATTTTTATAATAAATTTGAAATAAAATTATTCTTTTCCAATTACAAAAATTAATTCTGTAAGAGGCCCAATCTGCCCGGGCCCATACGGAAACCAAAATAAAAAATAAAATAAAATAATAAAAATAAAATTAAAGTCCAATGTCCCTTTTACAAACATTGAGGCCCAAACCAAATTAAAGCCCAAACTAAACCCAACACTAGACCTAAACAAATAGCCCAAATTCATCTAACCCTAGCCCAAAATTTCAGCCCAAAACCTAAAGACATTTCAGCAAACCCTAGCTAGACCAATGCCGCAAGACACCACATGCACCTCCGTACGGCCATATCCACGTCAATGGAACCTGCGAGAAGAAAAATAACAGCACAACAACAGCAAAGAAATAACAAACAAAAAAGGAAAAAACTTTTGTATTTTCATTTGGATTCGGCTATAAAAAGCCAAAGAATCAGTGTAAAATTTTTTTTACATATACACGCATACTGAATACAAAGAAAGGAATCAAAATTTTAAAAGGTGATTTTTTATTCCAATATTCTCTAATTTTTCTCTTTCAATTCTATTGGTCTTTCATTAGAGTTTATATGCATTTGAAAACAAAGAGAAAACAAGGGATTTACCTTACGAATAGGCCATTAGGTTCCGTCTGCTTTATTGAAATCGAAGTTTAGAGGGGATTTTTCGGCTGAAAGCAGCAACCCTCGAAGCCCAAACCTGTTAGCCGCCGTTCAAGGTGGAGGATTGGCATTTAGGAGAGGGTATTAGGAATCGGGTAAGGGAGAAATAAGAATAGGCTAGGGTTTTGAAAAATAGCTGATTATTTAAGGAGAAATTGTTGTATTTATAAAAGGGAAGAAACGACACCATTTGGGGCATTTTTCAGTGGCCACAAAATGACGTTGTATAAGGCAACCCAATTCAACCCGACCCGATTTCCCTCAAGACCCGCGCGTTTTCGCGGTGAAGGGATATTTATACGTTTGGTCCTTTTTTGCGCTAGCATCTGATTGGGCCCTATTTATATTTTCTTTGATTTTTTTAATTTTCCCCTGGAATTTACGCATTGTTTCAACTTGGTCCGCACTAAAAACGCTGTGTTTTGGGATCTGGAATATTTCCAGTTTTGATCGCTATACATTCGTGCACATTGCGCTTTAGTCCTTGTTTTAATTTCAATGGTTTGTTTTACTTATTAATTATCCCTTTTAGTTTAATTTTATTTCAATTGAGTCTTTTTTAATTTGTATAATTCATTATTTTTTAAATTCACTTAACATTCATTGTAACACCTCCTTACCCGAGACCGTCTCCGGAGTCGAGCACGAGGCATTAACAAACTTAAATTATCATTTAAACAAATTCAAACAATTTATTTCACCTTTCGTAATAAACTGCCCATCTGCGTCATAGTCGCTAAAAAAAATCATATCTTGAGTTACGAAACTCGAAATTAAAATCCATAAATTTTCCCTCAAACTAGACTCATATATCTATTTCTTAATTTTTTTCAGAATTTTTGGTAGGGCCAATTAGTGCAGTTTATTAGTTAAAATTTCCCCTGTTTTAGTGTTTGACTGCTCTAACCTCTGTTCACTACAAATCACTTTTCTCTCTGTACAGAATTTATATGACTATGAAGTTTGTTTCTCTCAAAATTAGACTCAATAAGGAATCTATACATATAAAGTATGGCTCCTAATTATTTTTTTTACAATTTTTAGTGAATTTCTAAATTAAAAATAGGGGATTCAAAAATCGTTCTGACCCTATTCCACCAAAACTCAAATTTCTCATAAAATACAACTCATTTACCTTGTTTTGTTTCTTCCATATGAAAATAGACTCAATAAGATTGAATTTCATATTTTATTCATCATCTAATTCTGTCTCTACTATTTTTAGTGATTTTTCAAACTCACGTCATTGTTGTTGTATGATACTGTTTTATAACAAATTTCACATTTTTATGAATTTCCATGGATTAGATAGCACATTAAGTATACATAACACCAAATACGATCTTGATTAGTCATTCCAATGGCTAATCATTACCAAACATTTCCTTACCACCCAATAGTCATATCATAAGATGATATACACAAAATGATTATAATACTATGCATGCCATACTCAAAATATACAAGCCACTATACCAAAATGGTCCACAGATAGTGTGAGCGAGCTTCCAACCGTTCCCAATTTCCGAGCTGGCTTGTCAAAACTACAAAGAATGGAAAGGAGGGAGTAAGCATAAATGCTTAGTAAGTTCACATGTAAATAGCAAGTAACATAATCATGCAATCCAACATAAAACATCATTTTTATAAATATCACCAAGATATTCATGTTACATTTGCATTTACTATCTTACCACGATTTCATCATACCAAGTTCTCAACCCGAGGGTTTAAGCGCATACCTGTCCAAATTTTCTCATTCACCACACTTACCAACATGTCACCTTTCTCTTAAGTATTCTCCTTATTTACTTAATATTCACCCGTTGAACACATTGGAATATAATTTGGATACACGGATTGCATGCACATAAGTGCCAGACCCGCAGCTAGACAAACTCAATAGCCTGCGAAAATTATGTAGCCAAGCTACCATGTAACCCTCCCATAAGTAAACTCGGACTCAACTCAACGAGCTCGGGCGTTTGTATCCATAAGTGAACTCGGACTCAACTCAACGAGTTTGAATGCCTAGTTACATCTCACGAACTCGGACTCAACTCAACGAACTAGGAACTCAAATATCCTAGTGACATGTCACTTGTATCCTAATCTATTCCCAAGGTTCAAACGGGATTTTCCTCAATCACATATCTTTGCCGTCTTCCACGGAATGTCGGAACCGATACTTGGTAGCATTTCATATTTATCAAGTAGCTTACATAATTTGCATATTACTAAATAATAATCCATAAAGCATAATATTTCATGATAATAATTATCATATCATATAAATAACATTAAATTACTTAAAATGACAATTATGTTACTACATTTACACATGAACTTACCTCGGTACAAAATGTTAGAAATCAAGCCTATTCATCGTAAACTTTATTTTTTCCTCAATCACGACTCGAATCTTGTTTCTCTTGATCTAAAATAACAAATTTAGCTTATTTAATACTCACATTTATTAAAACAGTCCTTGACTCAAACTTTTACAAAATTACATTTTTGCCCTTAAACTTTTACATATTTACACTTTTGCCCCAAGGCTCGGAAATTAAATTTCATCCTATTTTCTTATGTTTTATGACATGCTGATCATTTTTCCCTTCTATAGAAACATCAAATTCTCACTCTAACATGTACTTATGAACATTAGGTATTTTTACTGATTATGTCGTTTTACTCATTTTCACGTAAAATCGCTTAGAAAAAGTTGTTTAACACAATTTCAAGCTTCATATTCTACCATAAAACATCAAAATAAACACATTTCACCTATGGGTATTTTTCCAAATATAAACCCTAGGTTAAATTATTGCTAGAATAAGCTTAATCAAGTTACCGTGACTCTAAAAACATAAAGAACATTAAAAACGGGGCTAAAAGAGACTTACAATCGAGCTTGGAAGCTTGAAAAACCCTAGCTATGTCTTCCTCATGTGAAATTCGGCCAAGGGGTTGAAGATGGACAAAAATTGGCTTTTAATTTTGTTTTTAATTCATTTTAATAACTAAATGACCAAAATGCCCTTAATTAAAAACTATGGTGTTTTATCTTCCTTTAGGTATTTTTGTCCAAACTAGTATAATGGTCTAATTACTATCCAAGGACCTCCACTTGAAAAACCCCATTACTCACAAGTACTTAGTACCTTTTGTGAACTAGAACACACATTTTACAACTTTTGCACTTTTTACGATTTAGTCCTTTTGACTAAATTAAGTGCCGAACGTCAAAATTTTCAAACGAAATTTTCACGAAATTATTCCATGAAATCTTAGACCATAAAAATATAATAAAAAATAAAATTTTCATCGTCGAATTTGTGGTCCCGAAACCACTGTTCCGACTAGGCCCAAAATCAGGGTGTTACTTTAAAAAAAAATTATGTACATTTTGAATTACTTTGATAATTTTACTTTGTTTTTTTTATAAAATCATTATTTTAAAGCTCTCTTTTATATCACATTGTTTTAAAGTTTTGTATATTATTATACATATATAGTTTATGAAAAGTTAGTTTTATTTTACATACATTATTAATCCTATGATATTTTATATACATAATCTCTTTTAAATCTATTTATGTATATCTTCCTTTTCAAATCTATTGTGTATATAGTTTATGCTTTAAAAACAAATTTTATTATATTTTTGTTATTTAAAATTCTTTCATGTACTATTATCTTATTATATATTGTTTATGATTTTTATTATATGTGTATTATCAACTTTAAATAGACATGTTTTGTTTTTAATATCGTGTACATTATTTACTTCAAACTTCTTCTTTCATAATATTTATTTCAATACTCATTTATATTTTGTTAGTTTTTTATTTTTATTTTTAACTCTTTCAAGCCCTATCATGTATTTTCCATTCGTAAATTTTCATATACTTAATAGTTTTTAAGTTGTTTACATCATACTGACTCTTAGTTTCGTGTTGCTTTGTGTATCATGTGTTGTCTTTTAGTTTTCATATTATTTCATGTATTATTGTTGTATATTGTTCATTAGTCTTTGGAATTGTTATTTTAATTGTTATTCATTTATGTTTACGAGCTTGTTATATTTTATTCTAATTTGTTTCTTTAGTTAGTTATATTTTTAGTTTTCATTATTTTGATTATTAATGTTTGGATGTGAGCTCATTGTTATTTTATGTTTGTTAATTTGTTCTTTTTATTTTTACGTCTATACTATTTTCACTCATTGGTAGGATGCTTTATCCATGTATATTGTATAGTTTTGAATAAAATTTTCAACTTATCAATCCAAAATTAATTATTCCATTGTATTTCAAGTGAAGCTAATGCGTTTTGAGCCGGTTTTATGATTGTTTATTTGAAAATTTCCCAAAACAAATGCAATGTTTGATATTTGGAAATTCAAGAAAATCGTGCCCTAACGTAATTGGTTGCGATTTTCCGTTTATCCAAATAATCAAGTATTCCTTTAAAATTACGTCCGTGTTTTCTAAATTTCAAAAAAAGGCAATGTTCTATGTTTGGAAATCTGAGAAATTGTGCCCTAACGTGTTGGGTTTCAATTTTTTGTTGGACCAAATAATCGAATATCCTTTTGTAACTTTCAAATGTATGAGCTTTTGGAAATTAAGACTCAATCGTGGTTTCGAGGGTTTAAAAGGTTATGTCCTAACGTACTGGATGTGACCTTTTTTTCCTTCGTACCAAGAGAATTTTAACATCCAATTCGAATTATTCAAATGTTTTAAAAGAAATCGTATTTCAAAATCTTTTTAAATTTCAGACATAAGGACATTATTTAATCAATTAGGTACCAATTCTGGACGTAACGAGGGTGCTAATCCTTCCTCGTACGTAACCGACTCTCGACCCGTTTTCTCGAATTTCGTAGGCCAAAATTGATATTTTAATAAAATAAAATGTTTTATTAGGTGATCCGATCACACCTAGACAAAAAAAATTGGTGGCGACTCTATACCTCGTTTTAAAGTCGATCCCCATTTTTCCAAATAAAAAAATGGTTTCGACAAATTCAATTTAATATATTCTATTTAAATGAATAATTTAATTTATTTAATTTTAAAAACCCTATCCTCCCTTTATTAAAAGTTAAAAAGGGTAAGGTAGGAATATATGTGATTTGATTTTCTTGATACGAGAGCAATCTGCTCCCTTCCTACTGGCACCAAGTCATATACTAGACCCCTTTTTTTTAACTTTTGAAAGGGTTGGATGAATGCAAATGGCTTGGAAATATCGATATCAATCGCAGCAACAACCTTATTACGAGTCCCAATGATACAAATCTGGGTCAGAAATAAAAGTAAACCTAGATATATATATGCTGGACTTTATGACTACTTACCGAACATGGAAGTAGAAATATTGTGGTGCAGCCATGAAGACCAAATGGGCCCTTTCTTAATTGGAATCTCAGAACTGAATAATGATTGAATGACCAAAAAGTAAAAGCAAAGCATTCTCACTCACTGTCTCCTACACCAACAAAAACAAAAGAAAGCAATGCCAAATTGAAGAAACGAATCCAGGGCCACAAAAGAAAAATGGTAGGGAGCCTTCACTTACACTCCACAGCCCTGGGATTCTTCTTTCTCTTCCTGTCTCTCAGACTCAGTCATGGCCTTCTCGTCAAACCTCATATCTTCATCTATGGTGGTTGCTCTCAGGAAAAGTACGGTCCCAACACTCCATTTGAAGCTAACCTCAACGCTTTTCTATCATCCGTTGTTACCTCATCCTCTCAAGTCTCCTACAATACCTATGCCACCGGAAATGGAAGCTCAACGCCGCCAGATGGAACCACCGTCTATGGCTTATACCAGTGCAGGGGTGATTTACAGAGACATGACTGCTCAAGATGCATGCAAAGTGCTGTTAACCAGATAGGCTTGGTTTGCCCTTACTCCTACGGTGCTTCATTACAACTAGAAGGCTGTTATTTAAGATACGACCGTGCTAGTTTCTTGGGGACACTCGATACAAGTCTGAAGTTCAAGAAATGCAGTAAAAGTAGTGTTAAAAACGACTTGGAGTTCTTTAGGCGTAGAGATATAGTGTTAGCTGATTTGCAGGTGGGTGTTGGTTTTAAAGTCAGTTCGTCGGGTATGGTCGAGGGTTTTGCCCAGTGTATGGGGGATTTGAGCTCGAGTGATTGCTCCTCTTGCCTTGGGGATGCTGTTGGGAAACTGAAGAGCTTATGCGGATCAGCTGCGGCAGCTGATGTTTTCTTGGGGCAGTGTTATGCTCGGTACTGGGCATCTGGCTACTATCAAGAATTCTCTTCTGCAGGTTCATTTCATATCCTTTTCAACTATAGTAAGATCATTTTTGGTTAGAAACTGTTTGTTAGGGTAGAAGAACCAGGGTTACATGATATTGACTCACTTAGAGATAATTAGACAAGGGCCAAGAGTCAACAAGTGATCCTTTTATAAAGTAAAAGGCATTAAGGGGGTATCATCAACACTAAATGCTACATACTCGTCATTTCGAAAGAAAAAACCGCCTCCATTATTAAAATAAAAAAAGCTTCATATTATTATATCCATGCCTTAAGCACTGTGTTATAACTTAGTGGGGATTATTGTTGTTATGATCAGTACAATGCTGTACTAAGAACACATCTGTGCATGATCACGTTGTCAATTCCAGCCATCATCTCCTACTTTAATTCGAATAAGAACCATATGATTCGTGTTGCCTCATTAAAAAAAGAAATAAGGAAGGCATAGGGGAACATTTCAATAATCCATTATAATTTCTACCCTATACAGTGCATGGAAAAAAATATTCTTCAAAAATTCTCCTCTCATCTCTCAATAATATGGACTAAAGTAGATGCAATTATGAAATAGAGAAGAAGAAAATAATTTGTACCCTATATAGTGCATGGAACATTTTGATTTGTTATTGTTGTGTGTAGATTCCTCCCACCAAGATGAGGATCATATTGGAAAAACAGTAGCCCTCATCGTGGGTGTATTAGCAGGTCTAGCTGTTCTAATTGTTATTCTCTCATTTTGCCATAGCAATGGGTATGTAATTTCTACTTCATGTTATTAATTGTTTCTTCATCCTATATAGCATACTGCTTCTACACATAATAACATTGACCCTTTTTCCTTTTTTTCCAGAATGAAACAACAGGTTTAACGACTATATAAAGCCCTTCCTTGCTACCAGGTTTAGATTATGAAGCAAAAGAATATTCATGGTTTGGGGGCTGGGTTTAGTTTTCCTAATTCTATGTTTTAAGGTGCCTACTTTTTCACCAATTTATTTTCAGTTGTAAAGTATACAATGGTGAAATTCTTATGTTTTCATTTAGCTCAATAGTTTTGGATATTAGGATAATCGCAAGTGATGACTAGTTTAAAAAAAACATTAATTTTATCATTCTTTGACTCCAATAGCTGTCTGCCATCATCCCTACAATAAAAAGGACTAAAAAGATATGATATAATCATGGTACAAACTCAACCATATGTATTTGCAAATCGTTTTGAAGACAATGATATGATATAATTTTTCCATAACCTCCTTATCTTAAAGTTTTAAAAGTAATTTGTTAATGGATAATTATTAGACAACTAAAATTACGGGTTTTTTTCTCATTTTTTTCTTGCATTAACAAACTACAATTTTAATTCCACTAAGTTTGGGTCAAGTTTTTATACTTGGGCTTGTTTGGTCTGTTCAAAAAGACTTGTATGGGCCTCCATGCATCATCGTTGAAGCCCATTTATTTTTCATTTGGAACGCCCGGCAATTTAATTGAATCCTCATTTCATATTTCAATTTAATTTTTAATCTTGAAAACCTTTCAAATAAATCCTTAAACTATAAATACTATATCAATGAAGCCTCTTATGTGAAATATATATATATTTTAAAAAACGAAATAACCTCTGAAATTTTAATGGTTTTTTTTTTTTTTTACTTTTAACATGTCAAATTTAAACTATTCATATAATAGATATAAGCATGTGTAAAGTTTGATTCACTTAAATCTATGCTAGTATTTAACACCTCAGTTGACATTAGGGTATTTAAACATGATGATTAATACATTACTAATATTTTAAAAACTCAATTAGACTTAGGGCTAGTTTGGCAATACTTTTGAAAAGTGTGGTGGAAAAGTGCTTTTAAAAGTTTGGTTTAAAATTTGAGTGTTTAGCATTGCTGTCAAAAAGTGCTTTTGAGAAATAAAATGTCCATTTTAGACATGTTATTATCAAGTAACAAATATGCATTTAAATAATATTTAAATTAGTTAATATTATTATATTTTAGTAATAATATAAAAAATTATTATAACTTCTTGTTAATATTTTAATATATAAAATATAAATTTTAAATATTTTAAACAATAAATATTAATTATTTATAAAATTTAATTAGAATATATAAACTATATTTTCAATATTTAAATATAACTATTAAATATTTGTAATTAGTATTTTAAAAATATATTTTTATTTTTAATTAATGGTTTTAACACATTTGTAATTAAGTACCAAGAAGAAAAAGGGAAAGTACTATATTATTAGAGGGGTGAAAAAATAATTAAGCACTTAAATTGTTTTGGGAAAGGAAAAGCTAAAAATTTTAACTTCGCCTTTTCAGAAGCACTTTTCAAAAGCACTTCTGAAAAACTAAAAGTTACAGCCAAAAGCAGCTTGTTCTGCACAGCTTTTCGCCAGAAGTGCCTTTGAAAAGCAATGCAGAACTGGCCCTCAATTAGAATGGGTACGAAATTAATGACTAATTTAAAACTTGAAGGATGTTTTTGTAGAATTAAACCCAGAAGGATTTTCCTAAACCTCTTCGTCTACTTTCAGGACTTGCAAATTAAGATTTAGATAACCATTGTTTAAATATATAGTCTTATTAGACAAAAACTTAATATTTCGACTTCAATTGAACATACAAAGATAAGCTCAAATTCTAAAAAGATAACCAGCTGCCAACCTTATGGGTGCTTCTCAATGGCAGCAGCAGCATATCGGTGAAATAAGGCCAGTGCATTGCTTGTTAACTGTGCAACATTCAACACCTTGCTCTTAATGGTGGCCTTCATTTTACTCATCCTCTGCCCTGGGAACTCATCCACGCAACTGCTAGCATCAGTTAGGGCAGTACTAACCCAAGTATCAACGTTATCTATGTGCCAATAAATGTCATCGCTCATCATCTCAGCTTTGGGGTCCAATCGGCAAAGCTCTCCGACCGATTGGCTAAGCTGGCTTACACTATCATCTATCTCCACCAAGCAATCTCTCACCACCGGATACTCCTTGGCTTTCGTTGCCTTGAGCTCTTTAGCCACCTTCACCAAGTACGACCTCACGTGACGAACTCGGTATAGGCTCACTGTCAACGCCGTACGGGTCAGTTGCTGCGCGGTTGGTGGTGTATTGGAACTAGCATGACGAGTGAGCCATTTAACACACAGGGCCGGATAGCGTGTGGTCCGACATGACGCCTCAACGAAGGTCCTAGCTTGAGAATGTGCCGCTCTATTTAATGGCTCAACCGTGCCAATGTTAATGCAAAAGATGAAGAAAAAGAAGAGCAGAAGGGAGAGGCTGAGTTTAGCCATTGATCAAGACGTGAAGCTCAAAAATATAGACTATAAATTGAAGAAAGTTGGATAAACATATATATATAGAAAGAACAGTGAGAGCTGGCCACATGCGAAGCCATAGGTAGCTTGCAGTTTACGTGGATTATGAGCCAAATAATTGTGTAACGAGGTAATGAAGGAGAATAAAATAAGAATATGGTTTATGAATAATTCTGTGTCAGGTTATGTTAAATTGCCGCCGAGTGCGCAGTATTTGGAGCTACAAGACGACAATGAGTTTATATAATCAAATCTCAGTATAAATATATAGTAATCATCCATGGTTTATCTATATAAATTCCCATTTGATTTTACAATATTATTTGCAGTTTATTATAGAATAAGAGCATGTGGGGAATGTTGTTTGACTTTTTGGTGCATGTACATATATTCATTTGATTGAGCAAAAAGGATAGGATGTGATAAACTTTTGACCTGAAAGAGATCATGTGGATGAGTGGGTTCTCGGCAAAATCAATCAAACGTGAATCTTGGCATATCTTTCATCAATTATCCTGAATCATATATTTTCTAGAGTATAAAATCTGTAGCTTTTATCGGATTAAGATAATTTGCCCTCACTCAAACATGATCCTTTGACTAAATGCGGGTTGATTCAATTGACTGAATACTCATGGATCATGACATTACATGGTTCGATTGATCGAGAAATAAAGAGCTACTTGTGATACAATTGCAGAAGTAGAGAGCAATAACAACACATTATAAAGGAAAACTGCACACGCTTAATAGATGTTACGTACTGGAACAAAGATTTGGCATAGAGCTTGTAATTACTCATTAACCTTCATTCCTGAAAGATAAACTCGGCTCCGAATGACGATGCCGCCAATCCAAAAGCCAGGCATGACCATTAGCCCAACTTTAGGTTTCTCATCAGTTTCATCCATTATCAAGTTGTTCACTACACTTTCCATATAAACCTCTGAATAGTCGCTTCCCCTTTTAACTTGGAAGATCTTCACGTTAGGATCAAATGAACAAGCTAGCCTATGCAAAACCCATATAGACTTGGCTAATTTTAGAAAGGCTTGGTAAAATGGAGTCCGAGGATGTCCACCTCCGATTACATAATTCCGTTGGTCCAAGTTTCCGAAGAATGAAGCTTCCATCTTTGGATGGACGACCGCAGGGTACTTGCTCCTGCAGAATTTCCCGAATACGGAATCAGGATTCTGGCCTAGCATGTCCAACGGATCCATCTCCCTCAGAGCCAGGTATTGGTGGAAGAAGCTCTCTTTATTGACTGTAAGATTATCTAAATTAATTGAGAAATTCTCCTCTTGAAACCCACTGAACATTCTCTGGCAAATATGGGACTCAAATGCGTATTTTTTATGAGCTCTCTTGGCATATACAACATTGGGTTCGATCGAGTCAGCGGCAGCATCAAGGTCCCAGCCAGCAGCTTTCATCATGTTGATCAATGGTTTAGAAAAATCATGAATAGCTTTGAAAGCAGATTCAACGGCTGATACAAAGAGCTCAGGGGTCCAATCTGCAGGGAAGAATCCGTTTGCTTCCCCCAAGCCTTCAGATTCCTTCATAGACAATCCCCTAAGCTTTAGGTTGTTTTCTAGCTTCACTCTCTTCTGATTTGCCTCTTCAATTTGCCGCTGCAACTGACGAATCTCCGAATCCTTATTCTGAATTTCAGACTGGAACTTCTTTACCATAACTTCATAGGTTCTCAGCAGGCTCTGTTGCTCTTGAATCTCAGCAGCTAAGTGAGAATCCTGAGGAGAAACAGACACTGGCTTCAGGTTGTTTTCTCTGTAGAAGTGCTTTAGTTCGGATAGATTCTTCAGCTCGGAAATTATAAGTTTATCAGCAGCTTGAATTTTTTCAGGGTCATAAGGAGTATGAGCAGTTTGGAGCTGAATATAGGCCGACTTAAGGGAGGAAATATTTGTAAATATTTTGGATATAAAAGCTTCCATAGCTTCTGGATTCTGCTTCATTCTGTCTTCCATTGGTTGAGGGTGAACTTTTTGGCTGTTGCTTTCACGGAGTTGAGTATCTTTTGACCCTGTCAGTAGCATATCTGTTACAAACCAATGGGAGACTTATAACGGACCCTTTCACAGAACATACTGCTACTACAACACCTACAAGTTTTAACAATGTTATCAATAAAATCTGGCACATATCAGAGGGGACGCAAGTAAATATAAGATCGAAAACAACTGAAAAAAAGGTATATATATATATAAAAAGAAAACTTGCCTTTCATAATGCACTGCTATCGGGACATGATTATATACAAATCTACAATAATCTCAATACTTAATAGACTCGCCATGTTCTCAGTCTTAATTCTAACAGTATCACTTGGTTGATTTTGCTCTGCTCTATGGCAACCTGGAAATTGAAAATTGTATACAACAAAAAGGGGTTTCCTACATCTAACACATAACTCAGACATATAGAGGCTTGAAATACTTTTATTGCACGGTGCCTTTGAATCATTAGGCACGGATTCTGGTTACCAAACGCCTCAGGAGAACACATAGTAGTATGTCATGTATAACAGAAGACATAGTTCCCGAGCATACCTGAAAAGACCGCGAGCCCTCTTCAGGTTATATCCAGCAACCATAATAACCTTGAAAACCTGAAAGCAATAGTAATTAACAAATAACATTTTCGGAAAAAACAACACGAAAACAATATTAATAAATGGTTAAAAATAAAATTCTAGTGAATAATACAACTCCCTCATTCATCATTTCAAGTCCATCTTACAGGCACAAACCCCAGGTAGAGAAAGGCAATATTCCAAGAACTAAAATGATAAACTTTTCAACAATTAATCCTAAAATAATCACAGACACCCACTCTGAATTCCTCAATAGCTAATACGATTCCCAACGCATGATCACATATTTGAGTAAAGAAAAACAAGAGGCAAAAAACATGTTTTTCAATTAGCAAACCCCATCAAAGCTTTAAACTAGATTCCAGCAACAACACAAATGTTTAAAGTTGTTATTCAATGCCGTTACTTTAAAGCAGAAACAGAAAAATGCAAGAAACTGAAACACATTAAGACCAAAAGTTAAGCAGTTAAGCGTGTAGAATTTTGGGTTGCTAATATTATTTTGTTTAGCTTTGTCGGGATGAGGAAATATACCTGCCTGGAGATGTTGGGAGGGTAAAATGGGGGGAATATCTTCAGACGAAGCAAAGCATTGGGAAACTTTGGTAAAGTTTATGTTCTGGTCATCGGTCCACGGTACGCCAGGACAATCACAAAGTAAGCCAAACCCTATGATTACGACGGGGTAAGTTTTCTTCTTCTTTTATTATTATTATTTTAAAGGTCTCATATTTTGGTGTTTTTTTTTAAATATATTATTTTAATATTTTATAACAGTTTTTCACTTCTATCATTAATATTCATAGTTATGAAATACATTTTTATTAAATTAGTTCTCTAAAGCAACATATTGTTGAAAATTTTAGTAAAATTATACCTATTTCATATAATTAAACCTATTAATTGTCATTTATTAAATAAAACAAATTGTCATTTATTAAATAAAAACAATCTTAATTAGAATATTATTTCAATAAAATGTTTAAATTTCACATGAAAAAAAATCTATTAATCATATTCTATTAATGTTTAATGAGTGGAATTAAAGATATCAATTCAATAAACTATTAAGTTCCTTAATCAAATTTGGAACACCATAAATTTATAAATTGATTACTTGAATTTAATGACTCATGATAAATTAATTAATTTAATTTGAATACCTCACACAAATTAATTGAACTTATTAGAATTATAAACTTCATAATTAATCACGTAAAAAATTAAAAAATAAAATATGTATAAAAGCAATAATGCACGCACCTATTTCACGTCTTTTAATTTTGTTGATTTAATTCTTACTTTCTTTATTTGATGGAAATTTACGATATTAATTCTATTGTAGATTTACAACTATTATTATTTTATAACAATATGTTGTTATAAGTGTATAACAACCATTCTCTATAACACAAATAAGATTACTATAAAAGAGTTGATATATTTAACGTACCATATGAAATGACGTTACTTCATTAATGACACTTAACAGTTGAGTAATCATTTTGTTAGTTTTAAAATTTAAATACTAAACAAAGTTTTCTTAATTAATATTTTTTATCTTTTTGTTATAACAAAATTAAATTAAAACAATAACCTAAAAATGTTTTTAAACCAATAATTTTTTTTTTCATATATAATCATTTATACAACACATTAAGGCCACCTTTGGATCAATGTTTATCTCTCGTGCGTTGGCTTTTATAGAACAATTTACCCTGTCTCACCACACCTCATAGATGAGGTTGTTTGGAAGAAACACGCTTCACCAATTCTCAATTTTCCATTGTGGATACAAAACTCCACTGGAATGAGCTAATTTCTATTTTACTCTTTCCACTCAGAAGTGTTCATGGCTCGGGCCGGGTCAAGTTTAGGTCGGACTCAACTAAGAAATCATGCTTATTTATTAGGTCCAAGTTGGATCGGTTTAAAAAACGGGCCTAAAATTTTTTCCAAGCCCGACCTGAATAAAAATACTAAAATTCGAGTTCAGCCCGGCCCTTCCAGTATTAATTTTTATATTATTTTTAAATATATATAATACATCAAAAGTACTAAAAACATCAAAATAAATATTTCCCAACAAATTGAAAATAAATTTTAAAAATATGTAGACTTAAATAACACTAAGATAGATATAACTTAACAAGAAAATACCTCTAAAATAATAAAAATTAACAAATGCCTTTAAAATAATAACAAAATTAACAATAAAATAAGTTTTATACAATATCCAAACAATAATAACAAAATAGTAGCAACATAATAGTAAAATGGTAGCAAAATAGGGAGAAAACAACAAGAAAATAACATTCAATAATAATAATAAATACATATTTTTTTGTCCTTTAGTGAATTCGGATCGGGCTCGAGCTAAAAATACCTTACCCGAGGCCCGGCCTATTTTTTAAACAGGCCTTATTTTTTTGTCCAAGCCTGTTTTTCAAGCCTATATTTTTGCCCAAACCTCCCACATTTTGGACGGGCCTTGGTAGGTAAGTAGTCTGACCCATGAACACATATACTTCCACTTCTACTTTTGCTCTAATTTTATTTTTATATAAATATAATATTAATATCAAATCAATTTAATATATTTTATTAATAAATATGTATAATTTTGAATTTTTTAATAATTTATAGTTAATTTAAATATAATTTATTATTTAATATGTACATGATTTTGATATTTTTTTTATTGTTTTATTATATATTAATTTTTTGAAGTTTAATATTTTCTTGAGGTTATATGACTAAATATCCTAAAAATGCTGAAAATAAAAAAAAAATTTACGTGTTTAGGCTATTTTCCCCAAAAATAATGGGAATGGGTCGATTTTACGAAAATACTTCCAATTGACAGCATTTTCAGGTGAAATGTAGAAAAACACATCTATGTGGAAGCGTTTTCCTGCATTTCACCTAAAAACGTTGCTAGCTAGAAGCATTTTCCATGTGTAATGTTTTATTTAGGGTTAGTGTTTTGTTTTTTTAATTAGGGTTATGGCTTCAGGTTTTTTGAATTTTAGGGTTTAGGGTTTGTTTTTATATGTTTTATAATTTTTAAATTTTTTATATATTATTTTTAAAATTTTTAATATATTATTATTTTTAAATTTTATATAAATATTTTTTGTAATTTTTGAGATGTAAAGTTAATAATTATTTAATTCGATTTTTAGAGGCATCGATATTACACCAATCGTATATTTAAATTATTTAAATTGCAAAATTCAATTTACATCATAATCGAAACTTGAACTACTCGATTTGATTAAATATTCCAGTGTATTATTTTCAAACACTGATATCGGTTCAAAAAATATATCCTAGGAATCCCAGGATATGTGATGGTTGAGTAGCTAAAATTTTGGGTTGAAATTCTTAAAGAAAAGGCGCTCCACGTAGGACGCTTTTTTAGTGCATGTCAGAGAAAAATGCTGAAAGCAACTCCAACTGGACGCGTTTTTAGTTGATGTGGCAAGAAAACGCGTCCTGCTGGAGGCGCTTTCAGTGTTTTTCTTTAACATGTAATGAAAAAGCGTCCTATGTGGAGCGCTTTCTCTAAGAATTTCAACTCCTACTAGCCCGAAAAAATTTTCTGAATCAGTTGGCACTCACCCCAGGGTCTATAAAAGCAAGCTATTTCAAGGTTGATTGCCATAAGGCATTTACGAACAAAAAAAAACTGAAAGAAAATCAGAATAAGATAAGTTTGTAGATTAGGGGTAATTTAGAGCTACCACGCAATTTGCATAAAGTAAGGATCATTTTTTATTGTTCATATTTAATTACAACAACATTTCTCTGCATGATTTTTTTTTTGTTACGAACATGTGGAACAGGTTATTTCGTTGAAAATGAGTGGATGAATTAATGCTATTGTTTATTACAACGGTGAAATGCATGACACTGAGAGCGGGATCGTTTTTTTATCAGAGAACATAGCGCGATTGGCTTTTAACAAGAACATTTCAATTGTTAAAACTTCGGGCAAGAATTAGGCGGAAAATCATCGGATCCAACTAAATAAGAGTATCATCTCTTAAATATCGATTTTGTGCTTCTGTCGACCCCGTTAGATATGACGCTTTCAATACAATAAAAACATTGCGTATTTGTTTAAAAAATTTACCTAACAAGTACAAAAATAAAATAAATCAATCCAATCCCAGGTCATAATGTGTGCCACATCGCGGTGGTCGATGGTTGCGAGCCAGATTCCTTCTTGGTTCAACCTCTGGTACAGGTTGTGGTCTCTGCCTCTAATCTTTTTCGCCTCGTCTGTAGTTGATTACGATTGGTTGCTCCTCGATTTCCGTCGTGTATCCTCCGATCTAGGAATAAGTGGTTGCGAGGATAGTGTAACTTGGTAGAATGGTGATTCTGGAAGTGTTTGCGACATAACATAGACTGCCTATACGTCGTCGTCGGCATTGTAGTCGTCTGAAACGCCAAAAGCATCAGCGTGTAATATGTCGAGGACGGAGGTCCATAAGCAAAACCTGACATCCAAGTAGAAGTAGGAAAATGTGATGCAATGTGTGGTGTTTATGAAAAAAAAAAAAAAGGTTAGTATAAGCACCGAAATAACTCGAGTCATACTGACCAGGAGGTGGTGCGACCATCGGTGTTGGTTCTTGCGTCGTTGTAGACGATGAACTCACATTGTCAACTTTGTTGTGGCCTCCTCGCCTTGGATTCCTAGGCATCCGTCGTGGCCTCCTTTTATGCGGTCGCTTGCCTTAAACCATAGCATGTACTCTGGATAACAAGCTAACTCGGGAACAACTATAAGCTCACGAATAGGTAAAAACTCGTACCTATTATTCTACATGCTGATATATTGGGCATGGAATGTAGTCCAATTCTCATCCGTCTTCCCCCCCAAGTCAAAAGGATGCAAATCATCAAGGTCTTGGGGTGCCACTAGAATCGATTGTAGGAACCCGAATCGGAGTAAGGCGTCCATTCAAACTATATTAAAAAAATAAAAATTTTAGTTATCTATATTCTACTAATTTTTAAATGAATTATGTTAATATTATATAATTAAAATTTAAAAAACACATACCTCCGCTTCCGATTGTTGGTCTAACAGAAGTCGCATATCTCAAAGCTCGTCAAGTAAACCCACGTAACTTGGCCCATGATTCCAGTTAACACAACAATTTAAAATTTAAATAGTTTTATTATGGTAAATATTTTAACTGATGAATTTTACCTTATTACGAGTGGGAATGTATAAGGGTAGTCCGCTCGAGGACGTAAAAATAGTAGTCGATACTGCGCCTATGATTATAGAAGTAGCTTTCAATTATCGATTTTGATTTTCTGTGGTGCCGTTGCCCGATATATCTCTCAGTATAATGTCGCCAATACGGCTGACCTCCAATTGAGTTTGTCTACTTTTCTAAAATTGACGTGTTTTAGAAGTCCCCTTAAATGGACGAGATTTCGTGACTTATCGGGCATTAGGAAACCCTTGATAATCATAAGGATGTATGCCCGAGCCTGTTGTTCTCTTTGGACTTCATTCGAATCCTCATCGAGCCCATCGAAATTTCTTCTTAGCTAATTCATATCTATCCGGGCTCCAAAAATGGTTTCCGGTGTAACGGCCAGTTTTCAGTGAAATTAGAACATTAGTTTTGGGACCACAAATCTGACATTGTAAAATTTATTTTAATATTATTTTAATATCTACAATATGTTAGAATTATGGTATAAAAATTTCGTTAAGAAATTTTATCATTTGTATGCTTAATTTGTAAAAAAAGACTAAATCGCGTAAAGTGAGAAAGTTATGTTCTATTAGCTAAAAGTGTTAAATAGCTATAGAAGTTTAAAGTGGAGGTCCTTATATGATAATTAGACCACTAATTGAGTTAGTGGATGTGCATGGAATGGTATTTATGAAAATTTTAAGTTAGGTAAGGGTAAAAAGGTATTTAGGTAATTAAAGCTTAATTAAATAAAAGAAACAAAACTATCATCTTTTTGGTTCATTCTCACCAACTGAAAATACAAGAAAAAAATAGGCTTTGGGAGCTTGGAGATTTTGGCTAGAAGAAATCCTTGCATGTAAGTGATTTTCAAGTCAGTTTTTAATGATTTTTATGTTTCTGAGATCGTTGTTGCTTAACCTAGCTAACTAGGGGACCAATTTGCTAAATGATTGAAAGTCCAGGGTTTTACCATGAGAGCACACTAGTTGTTTTTGAAGTTTATTGGAAGAAAATGAATCCTTGTTGTTAAATAAACAATTTTTGTTAAAAGATTTTTAATGAAATTGTCAAATGGGGACTAAATTGAAAAATGTGAAAATTATGTGTTAAATGTGTGAATTTGTCGAATGTATGGGCTGCTATGAGCACCTATAAAATTTGGATAGGCTTGGGTGTAGAGAAATTTGCATGAATTTCATTTTACGAGCCTAGGGACTAAATTGTAAAAAGGTTAAAAGTAGTAAAATGGTAATTTGCCATTACATGATATTGGATTGAATTGAATATAATAAGTATTAAATTAGTTAAATTTGATGATTTAGATCAAGAAAAGCCACGTTCAGAATTAGATCGAGGCAAAGATAAAGTAATGGATTGATCGGTTGATTTTCTTCGTACTAATTCGAGGTAAGTTCGTATGTTAACAAGTATTAAACTATATATGTGTTTAAATGCTTAATTGATATAATTGTGATGATACGACACTATTGAAATTCTCTACAAGGTATCAGCAACGTATGGATCCCGGTTGAACCTTAGGAATAGATAGGATACAAATAACATGTCATTAGGGGTTACCGTGTTTTGGGTGCTGGTTTCATACGTCCTACCAGTGGCTGAGTTTTTGGCATGTGTTGCGATTACTTTACAACTTGTGTGAGCAGCACCGTGTAGCTACGTCTTGACCGACAGCTTGTGTGAGCAGACCAAGTGATGGCTCAAGAGTGAGCATCTATATGAGATATGAGATAGTGGTGGTTTTGGCCACGTATTAGCACTTAGTGTGTGAGATACCCAAGTATCCAATAGTATTCCAAATGATTCAACGGGCACAGATGATGATACAAGGTTATACGAGTTGAGACGAACCAGTTCAAGTATTCATATGAAATTATGGGAAGTAATTCATAGTTGATGTATTTATAGATGGCTAACATAATTGTGATTATGTGTTACGTTTTGGGTCGAAGTGGTATTTACCTATGTTTTAATTTCACTTAACTAAATTATGGATGATGTGGTAAGTTGTATTTAATAGTTATACGAACTTACTAAGCTTAATTGCTTACTTCGTTTTAATTTCCGTGTTTATAGTGATTTGGAAGCTAACTCGATTTGGAAGTTGTCGGAGATCGCATTACATTACCAAACTCTCATTTTGGTACTTTGGATTTTGTATATCTTGGTTAAATAGCATGTATAGGTGTTTTGACTAATGTGGCCTATATGTTTTGTTGTGTATTTAGCCAATTGATTTGGCTTGAAAATGGTATATGTTTTGATATGTAAATAGGTAGAAATGGCCTTATGATATGATTGGGTATCTTTGCTATGTGAATGTTTTGTTTTGTGAATTGATATTTAAGGTACCAAATGGTTGAGATTGAAAATGTGTATGCATGCTAAGTTAGGCACTCTGTCTCATATATGTAATTGACCATTTAGTAGACTTTGGAAGTGCTTTTGGTATGTTTAAAAGTGGTCAAATAAATGTGCTTATGGATGTCATGTTGCATGTGTGGATAGTACATGATATAAACTAGATATTGGTTGGTTTTGAATGCTCAATTATGCCATGGATATATGAAAATTGATCTGTATAGGTTGGAACCTATTCGTATGAGAAATAGAGCTTAGAAAATGGCCTATTTTTGTCCACATGGGCAGAGACACGGGTGTGTCTCTCAGCCGTGCGTGACACACAACCAGGTGACATGGCCGTGTGTCCCCTAATATTTCTTTAGAATTAAAGTTAGTAGTTTCACACGGCCTAGCACACGGGCGTGTGGCTCGGCCGTGTGGAACAAGTCATTATACCCTTCAGTTTGTACATAGCTTGGCACACGGGCGCGTGGTCTGGCCGTGTGACCCAAGTTAGAGAGTTACATGGGGTTGGACACAGGCTGGGACACGGTCATATGATCCTATTTTGAATGCCCACACGACCTGAGGCATAGGCGTGTCACTTGGCCGTGTAATACACACGGCCTGGCCATACGAGCGTGTGTCCCCTACACTTTGAAAATTTTCCATGCTTTTTTAAAAATTCCTTGGGTTCTCAGTTTAGTCCTGAACCACTTTTAATTTCTATTTAGGGCCTCGAGGGCTTGTATTAGGGACTATATGAATGAATTTCAAGGATTTTTAATTGGTTTGAGAAGTTAATTTGAATTGTATGATTGTTTTAGTATAACACCTCTAACCCATATCCGTTGTCGAAACAGGGTTATGGAGCATTATCAGACTTTATGGATTAAGTATGAACATTTCATAATCTTTAATACATATATCATAACTCATTCATAAAACACTCATATGGTCCCTTATATGGGCCTTCGAAGGCAAAATAGGTGTTAGAAGTAAATTGGGACTTGATCGAAGACTTCAAGAATTTTTCACAAAATGTCCAAAAATATTCTTGGAAATAAGAGACACACGCCCGTGTGGCCAGACCGTGTGGCTCACACGGCCAGGATACATGCCTGTGTCTCAGGTCGTGTGGGCATTCGATGTGAGACACACGACCGTGTCTCAGTCCATGTTCTTACTCGTGTAACTCTCTACCTTGTGCCACAAGGCCAACTACACATCTGTGTGCTAGGCCGTGTGCAAAGTGTAGTGGTCACATGGCCAAGCCACACGCCTGTGTTCTAGACCGTATGCAAAAACCTGGGCATTAAGTTTTGAAATTTCAAAGTGCATGGGACACATGGCCAGACCATATGCCCATATGGCAAGTCGTGTGTCACACACGGCTGAGACATATGCCGGTGTCTCTGCCCGTGTGGACGAAAATAGACCATTTTAAGGCCACTTTTCTCACCCTTTTTAACATCAACCTACACACAACAATCTCATATACCAATATATCCCAACCATGCAACCAATACAAGTCAAAACATTTTCTCAACATGGCATAACATCTCAAACATTTCCATTACTTATACTTACCTATTTAACTTATTCCATAGATTTATCAAATTCTATTTCTAACTGCTTACATACAAACATTTAAGATTCAAAACCACATTTCAATCTATTTCATTGTCAAACCAACTCTATACATTCCATAAAAACCAAAATTTACATTGCAAAAACTATCGAATTAATCTGGATAGTGTGGCTTGATGTGTTGATCCGATCTTCCGACCTCACGCTAATCTGCAAGGAATATTAAACAATACAAGTAAGCTTAATGAAGCTTAGTAAGTTTATAGGCTTTAAATATAAATCTTACTGAACATACTAAATAATTGATTTAGATTAAGCATTTCACAACATTTCCTGCCAACCACAACTTTGATTGATGAATTCACATAATTGAGCTCAATATCATTAACTATTTAATTTCTTTCACATTACTCCATGTAATATTTTCCAATCATTGTCAAATTAGAGAACATCTTACAGATTTGTGTACATCATTTTCTTGATGCTATAGTCCAACTATGGTCTTACACAATTGCCATGGCCCTGCCATGGTCTTACACTCGTAATGCCATAACCCAGTTATGGTTTTATCATCAGGATGTCATAACCCAGTTATGGTCTTACACATATATATACTGCCATGGTTCAACCATGGTCTTACGTCCAAAGTGTCGTAACCCAATTTCCATTAAAATGTCATAGCTCAGCTATGGTCTTACATTTAAACATTGTCATGGTCCAACTATGTTTTTATCTGTCAATTCATCTTGTGTCACGGAACGGTCGTACTCAATTCTTACGTCCTACTTAATTTGAACTTTCAATTCAATTTTCATATTTTTAAAATAACCATAATTCAATAACAAAAATATGAAATAATACATTATATCATTCCTAAATTAACAATTAGTCTTGAAATTTCAACCATATGAACTTACCTGGACCAATTTGTAGAATTTTTTGTAATTCAAGAACTATTAAACTAATTTTCCTTTTCACATTTTCTTCTTGTTTTTGATCTATAATATAAAATTATTCATTCATTATCATCTAATTCAATTCTAGTTCACTTCACAATTTATGCCCTTCAATTTTTGAAATTGCACAATTATCTCAACTTTTACAGTTTTTACAATTTAGTCCTTCACTAATTAACCTATCAAATAAGCTAATTATTCTTAGTTAACACTTTATCTAAATATTCTAAGCTATTACACTGCCTTTGATAAATGGAATTTAATATTTAATCTTTTTCACAATTTGGTCCTAAAATCAATTTCCCTTGAATTCACTTGATAAAATCATTACATAGCAAAATTAAAGCATCAATTCCATGTTAATTCATCAAAAACTTCCAGAACTCATCAATGGTAACTTTCAAAATTACCCATCGAATCAAAAACTAATGAAATAGATGTTGGACCTAGTTGTAAAAATCTTAAAAACACAAAAAATTCAAGAAAAGAGCAAGAAATGAAAATTCAAGAAAAGAGCAAGAAATGAACTTACATGAAGTAAAATAAATAAAACCAGCTTAAAACCTTCTCCTATGGAGTTTTTGGCTGAAAATTTGAAGAAGAATGGCCTAGAAAACTTTAGAATTCAATTAATCTAAGTAAATTTTGTAAAATTTACAATTTTACCCTTATTTCACTTTATTTTATTAATTATCTGCTTGTGTCATTTCACTCTTTTAATTTAGGTCTAATTGCTCCATAAGTCTTCCTTTGTTTACCACTTAAGCTATTTTATCATTTTAGCAAGTTTTGCACCTTTTTCAGTTTAGTCCTTTTTAATTAATTAACTATTAAAACGTTAAAATTTTCTAATGAAACTTTAATACTAATTTATTGACACTCCGTAAATATTTATAAAAATATTTATGACTCTGTTTATGAAATTGAGGTCTTGATACCTGGTTTTCGAGAGTAATTAACCTAATAATTCTTTTAAATCACAAATTTCACTAATTCAAGAATATTTCTAAAATCACACTTGACTCGTAAATAATAATTAATAAAATTTTCGAACTCACTCGTCGGGTTTAGTGATCTCGAATCACTATTTTCGACACCACTGAAAATTGGGCTGTTATAACTCTCCCCCCTTTAGGAAATTTCGTCCTCGAAATTTGTTACCTGAGAATAAGTTCAGGTACTGTGATCTCATTGATTCTTATGTTTCCCAGGTTGCATCCTTTGAACCATGACGATGCCACAATACTTAAACCAACGGTACTTGTTTATTACGTAATTCTTTAACTTCTCAAGCCAAAATCTTCACTGATTCTTCTAAATATGTCATGTTCGGTTGTAGCTCAATTTCACTATAAGAAATCATGTGTGAAGGATCTGGTCTATACCGTCTCAGCATTGATACATTCAACACGTTTGAATTTTCTCAAGTTTAGGAGGAAGAGCTAACCGATAAGCTATAGGGCCAATTCTTTCAATGATCTCATACGGTCTGATAAATCTTAGGCTCAGTTTCCCTTTTCTACCAAACCGCAATACTTTCTACCACAGTGAAAATTTTAAAAATACTCAATCACCCATATTAAATTCTATTTCTCTTCTTTTCAAATCCGTATATGACTTCTGACGATCCAAAGCAACTTTTAAACTATCTCGGATAACTCGAACTTTATCTTTAGTTTCTCGGATCAAATTGACTCCTACTAACTTGGATTCACTCAATTTAGACCAATACGATGGAGTCTTACATTTTCTTCCATAAAGAGCTTCAAATGGTTATGCTAGATTGATAACTATTATTATATGCAAATTCAGCCAACGGTAAATACCTTTCCCAGCTACCTCCAAATTCGAGTATACAACATCTCAACATGTCTTCCAAGATTTGAATTATTCGTTTTGATTGCCCATCAGTCTGAAGATGAAACGCTATGCTGAAATTTAACTTGTACCCAGGGCTTCTTGAAATTTTCTCTAAAATCTCGATGTAAACTTTGGATCTCAATCCAAAATAATAGATGTTGGAACCCCGTGTAGTCTTACAATCTCAGACATATATAATTTTGCTAATTTCTCAAGTGAAAAGTCTGTTCTGACCGGGATAAAATGTGCTGACATAGTCAAGCTATCCACAATCGCCTAGATCGAATCTTTCTTTCTCGGAGTCATAGGTAATCCAGATACAAAATCCATCGTGACATGCTCCCATTTCCACTCAGGAATCATGATAGGTTGTAACAAACCCATTGATACCTGATGTTCTATTTTGACTTGCTGACAAATCAGACACTTTGTTACAAATTCACATATTTCCCGTTTCATACCCGGCCACCAATACATCAGTTTCAAATAATAATACATCTTCATGCTACCCGGATGAATGAAATATATACTACTGTGAGCTTCAAAAAGAATATCATTTTTCAAATCTAAATTATTCGAGACACAAATTCTATTACGATCACACAACATACCATTATCATTAATGCTATACTCTGAACCCAATTTGTCCCGAACCATCTGTCTTTTTAACACCAATTTCGGGTCATCATCTTGTAACTCCCAAATCCGTTAAAGGAATACAAGTTTTGCTTTCAACTCTTCTAATACAAAACCATCCTCATTAAGAGATAAATAAGCATTCATCGCTCGAAGTGCAAACAAAGACAATTTTCAACTATGTGTATCCGCAACTACGTTAGCCTTTCCTTGGTGATAGTCAATAACCAGATCATAATCTTTTAGTAACTCTAATCACTGTCTCTGTCTTAAACTAAGCTCTTTTTGAGTCATCAAGTATTTCAAACTCTTGTGATCTGTATACACATAACATCTCTCACCATATAAGTAGTGTCTCCAAATTTTCAAAGCAAATACGATTGCAACCAATTCGAGATCATGCGTAAGATAATTCTTCTCATGTGGTTCTAATTTTTTAAAAGCATAGACCACTACTTTTCTCGACTGCATTAAGACACAACCCAATCCATTTAGAGATGCATCACTATATATAACATACGGCACACCTAATTCTAGCTGAGTCAAAACTAGAACTTCTGTTAACATTTTCATCAACTGTTCAAAGCTTTGCTGACACTCATCAGACCAAACAAATTTAACATTTTTCTGTAGTAGTCGAGTGATTGGCAAAGTGATCATAAAAAAGTTTTTGACAAAACGACGATAATATCCTACTAAACCCAGAAAACTTCGCACTTATGTTATATTCTTCGGAATTATCCAATTCACCACTACAAATACTTTGCTCGAGTCCACTTGAATCCCTTCAACTGACACAGTATGACCCAAAAATCTGACCTCATAAAGCTAGAACTCACATTTACTAAATTTTACATACAACTGTTTCTACCTCAAAATCTGTAACATAATTCTCAGGTGTTGCGCATGCTTAGATTCTGTCTTAGAATAGATCAATATATTATCAATGAACACAACCACAAATATATCCAAATAAGGCTAAAAAATTCGATTCATTAAATCCATGAAAGCAGCAGGTGCATTAGTCAAGTCGAATAACATTACTAAAAACTCATAATGACCATACCAAGTTCTAAAAGCAGTCTTCAGTACATCACACTCTTTAACTTTCAACTGATAATACCCAGATCTGAGGTCTATCTTCGAAAATACTACTGCGCCTTTCATTTTGTCAAACAAGTCGTCAATACGAGGAAAATAATATTTATTTTTAATTGTGACCTTGTTCAACTGTCTGTAGTCTAAACACAGTCTCAAAAAACTATCTTTCTTTTTCACAAATAAGATAGGTGCACCCCAAAGAGACATACTTGGCCTGATGAATCCTTTGTCTAGTAATTTTTGTGTAACACCCCTTACTCGTATTCTATGCCGGAACAGGGTACTAGGTATTACCAGACTTAAACACAATTAAACACACTCAAAACCAGATTATAAAACTTCATTTCAAATTAACTATTATTCAAACACATGCTTAAAGTCCCTTATATAAGCCTACGAGGCCCAGAATATACGTTGGAGATAGATTGGGACCAAACTAAGAACTTTCAAAGCTTTTAGAAAACATAAAAAAAATTATCATGAAACAGGATCAGACGCCCATGTGGGTAGGCCGTGTAGTCACACACGCCCATGTCCCAAACCCATGGAGCTCTCTAACTTGTATTCGAGAAGAAACTTGAGTCACATGGCCTGAGCACACGTCCGTGTTGCTAGGCCGTGGGATAATTAAATTTCACATTTTAGGTGTAGACTTCACACGGCCATATCACACGGCCATGTTAAAGCCCGTGTGCGTCACATGGCCAAGCCACACGCTCGTGTGCTAGGCCGTGTGCCTAAACCTGGACTTTTTGTTTCTCATTTTTAAGTTGCAGGGGATACACGACCTTATCACATGCCCATATGGTAGGCCATGTCTCACACACGGCCTAGACACACGCCCGTGTGCCTACCCGTGTGGACGAAAATAAGTCCTTTAAGACCACTTTTCTCACCCTCATACTAACCTCCTGCACAAAAACACATTTATATACCAATAAAGTCCAACCAATCAACCAATTCCAGCCAAAACATGTATATTTCATTATGTATTATAACTAACACATTCGAATTACATTGCATAATCGTTCATCCTATTACATTATCAAATCAATCCCTTTTTACATGCCATATAAATCAAACAGGTTGTTTAACAAAATCTACAGAAGTAAATCTGGATGTTGTGATCCTCTATGTAGATCCTCCGAATGTATATACATTAATCTACAAGATAAATAAACATACACAAGTAGCTTAGTAAGCTCATAGAAGCTTAGTAAGCTGATAGGCATAGAAAATAAATCTTACCGAACATTTAAAAATAATCATATATTATACAATTCACTAATTCCTCCTGTCAAATCACAAAATCATTGATAAGTTCACTTATTTGGATTCAATGTCACATAATAACAATTTTTTTTATTCTATTGGGCCCATTTATCATTTACCTTTCTTATCCAATTTAGGAAACAACTACGGAATTGAGTACTTCGTTATCATAATGCCATAGTAAAACTATGGTCTTGCACATAGTCACATGTCACACACTGAAGCCATATCCCAGCCATGGTCTTACACGGATCACAAATCACACTGATGTCATATCCTAGATATGGTCTTGCATAGAAGCACATATATCACCGATGCCATATCCAAAATATGGTCTTATACGGAAGCACAAAATCAAATCACATCGATGCCATAGTCTAGCTATGGTCTTATACGGGAGCACATGTCACATGTTGCCATAGTCTAACCATGGTTTTTTCCGTCAATTCATCTTGAACACAGAACGAAAGTACAAAATTCCATTGTCCCACTTAAGTTGTACTTTTACTTAAATATTATTTCACAATTATCATGATTAATTATGTAACACCCCGTACCCGAGGCCATCGCCGGATTCGAACACGAGGTGTTAACAGACTTAATTCATTACTTAAACAGCTCAAACAATTTATTTTTAAAATTTCCAGTCAAGCTAGCAATCTGCGTCATAGTTGCTTAAAAATTCATATATGGAGTTCCGAAACTCGAAATCCAATTTTATAAATTTTTCCTAAAACTAGACTCATATATATATTTACTAATGTTTTTCTAGAATTTTTGGTCTGGCCAATTAGTACAGTTTATTAGTTAAAGTCTCCCCTTTTTCAGGGTTCGACTGCTCTGACCTCTGTATATTACGAATCAGATACCTCTCTGTATAGAATTTAAATGATATGAAGTTTGTTTCTATTAAAACTAGACTCAATAAGGAATCTGTAAATATAAAGAATGACTTTTAATTATTTTTTTACAATTTATGATGAATTTTAAAGTCGAACAGGGATCCAGAAATCACTCGGACTTGTTTCACAAAAATTCAAATATCTCATAAAATATAATTTATATACTGTTTTGTTCAATACATATGAAAATAGACTCATTAAGATTCAATTTAATAACTTACTCATCATTTAATTCCATTTCTACTATTTTTAGTGATTTTTCAAATTTACATCACTATCGCTATCGATTCATTTTATGGCAAATTTCACTTTACTAAGGATTTTCATGGACTAAATAGCATTTTAAACATACATAACATCAAATATGACTTAGATTGGTCATTCTAATGGCTAATCATTTACAAACCCTTTTCTTACCAAACCATAGCCATATCATAAGATCAATTACACAAAGTGAGTGTTTTGCCATACATGCCACATTCAAAATACACAAGCCATTTTACCAATTTAAGCCTTCGGATAGTGTGAACGAGTCTTCGACCTATCCCGATTCTCAAGCCGGCTTGTCAAAACTATAATGAAAGAAAAGGAGGGAGTAAGCACAAATGCTTAGTAAGTTCACATGCAAATAGCAAGTAACATAATCACACAATCTCACATAAAACATCATTTGCATAAACAACACCAAGACATGCATGTTTCATTTACATTTAATATCTTCCTACGATTTCATCAAACCAAGTTTTCAACCTGAGGGTTTAAGCACATACCTGTCAAATTTTCTCATTTACCACACTTTCCAACATGTCACTTTCGTTTTAGGCCTTCTTCTTATTCACGTAAGATCCACCCGTTGAACACATCGGAATATAATTCGAATACGCGGATCTCATGAACATAAGAGCCATACCCGCAGCTAGACAAACTCAATAGCCTGCGGAACTTATGTAGCCAAGCTATCATGTAACCCGCCTATTCAACTCAACGAGCTCGGGCGTTCGCATCCATAAGTGAACTCGGACTCAACTCAACGAGCTCAGATGCCTAGTTACATCTCACAAACTCGGACTCAACTCAACGAGTTCAGAACTCAAATATCCTGGTGACATGTCACTTGTATTCTAATATATTCCCAAGGTTCAAACGGGATTTTTCCTCTATTACACATCTTTGCCGTCTTCCACGGAATATCTAAATTGATACTTCGGTGATAGTTCATACTTATCAAGTAATTCACATAATTACATATTATTCAACAATAATCACAAAACATAACATTTCATGACAATAATAAGCATCATATCACATAAACAACATTAAATTGCTTAAAAAGACAATTATGTTACTACATTTACACATGAACTTACCTCGATATAAAATTATTAGCAATCGAGCCTATTCTTTGTAAACTTTATTTTTTCCCTCGATCGCGACTTGAATCTCGTTTCTCTTGATCTATAATGCCAAATTAATCTTATTGAATACATACATTCATCAAAACAGCATTTAATACAAACTTTGGCAAAATTACATTTTTGCCCCTAAACTTTTGCATAATTACACTTTTGCCCCTAGGCTCGGGAATTAAACTTCATCTTTTATTCTTATGTTTTATGACATGCTGATCATTTTTCCCTTCTATGGAAACATCAAATTCACACTCTAACATGTACTTATGACTATTAGGTATTTTTACTGATTAAGCCATTTTACTAGTTTTCGCTTAAAACCGAGTAGTACAAGTTGTCTAACATAATTTAAAACCTCATATTCTATCATAAAACAACAAAATACACAAATTTCACCTATGGGTATTTTTCCAAATATGAACCCTAGGTTGAATTATTGCTAGCATAAGCTTAATCGAGCTACCGGGATTCCAAAAACGTAAAGAACATTAAAAACGGGGCTTGGAATCACTTACTATGGAGCTTGAAAGGTTGAAACAAACCCTAACCATGTAGAACCCTTGAAATTTCGGCCTAATGAAGAAGATGGACAAAAATTGGCTTTTAATTTTGTTTTTAATTCATTTTAATAACTAAATGACCAAAATGCCCTTACTACTAAACTTTCCAAAAATTCCATCCATGTCCAATTTTTTTCCATAGACTTAGAAATTGGTCAAATTGCTATTTAAGACCTCCTCATTAATATTCCAAAACAATTTCATACTAAAAACTCCTAGAATGCAAGTTTTGTAAATTATTCGATTTAGTCCCTAATTTCAATTTAAGCACTTTAGGCATAGGATTTCATCACGAAATTTTCACACAATCATGAAATCATATCATAAACATCAAAATAATTATAAAATAATTATTTCTATCTCGGATTTGTGATCACGAAACCACTATTCCGATTAGGCCCTAATTCGGGATATTACAAATGACATTCATATACCATAATATACTATGACATGTATGAAATTTACCTACCAAAATATTGAATTTAGCCATATGAACTTACCTAGGCTAATTTGCAAAAGTCATAAAATTTCAGGGACTATTCTTGCAATTTTTCCTTTCCACGATTCACATCATTTTTTTATCTATAATTATAAAATCATTCCTTTATTAGCATCTATTTTAATTCTATTCTAATTCACAATTTATGCCCTTTAATTTTTGAAATTACACTATTACTCCAAACTTTTTAATTTTTACAATTTAGTCCCTACTCAATTTATTCATCAATTGAGCTAATTCTTCTCAAATAACATTTTATCAAAACATTATAAACTACTTCAAAGCCTTCAACATTCAGAATTTCAACACAAAACCCTAATTCCAACAACTTTCACAATTAGATCCTAAAAATCAGTTCTTATAAAATCTCTTCATAAAATCATCATATAATAAATTTAGAACCCGAATTCCATACTAAATCATCATAAACTTTCAGATCTTACTCATGGAAATTTTCTAAATCATTCATAAAAGCAAAAACTAATGAATTAGACAATAGGACCTAGTTGTAAAAGTCTCAAAATCACAAAATTGCAAGAAATAATCAAGAATTGAGCTCACATGTAGTAAAATATGAGAAACCAGCTCTAAAAAATCTTTAATGGTTGTTTTTGGCTAGAGAAGATGAAGAAAAATATCTAAATTTTTTTCAATTACATCATTTTTAACTACTAACCTTTATGTAATTTCCAATTTTGCCCCTTGTTCACATTGTTTTCTTGTTTATTTCATGCCCAAACTGTCCAGCCATCATCCTTTGAGTCTAATTGCTCTTAAGTCCCTCTTATTTATTATTTAAGCTATTTAATCGCTTCCCTCAATTTTACATCTTATTCAATTTAATCTTTTTTATTCAATTGACTACCGAAATGTTAAAATTTCTTAACAAAACTTTAATACTAACTTAGTAAAATTCCATAAATATTTCTAAAAATATTTGTGGCTCAATTTAGGAATTAGAGGTCTCGATACCTCGTTTTTATCTCTTTTTATCTAAAAATTTCCTTTAATTCACAATTTCACTAATTCAAAAACATTTCTAAAATCACACTTAACTTTTACTTACTAGTATCTAAACTCATATGTCGGATTTAGTGATCTCACATCACTATTCCGACACCACTAAAATTTGGGTCGTTACATCTTGCAACTATGTTTTCAACTCTTTTAACTCTGTTAGTGCCATATGGTATAGTGTTATCGATATAGGAGCTGTTTCCAAAATCACATCGATTATAAATTCAACTTCACGATCAAGTGGTAAACCCAACAATTCCTCACGAAACACATCAATAAACTCATTAACAACTGATAATTGTTCTAACTGTGATTCAGAACCCCAAATATCAAGAAGGTAGGCTAAAAATGCCTTATTACTATTCTGCATTAATCTTTAAGCTGAAAAAGCTGAAATAATTCTGACTATTTCTTTCGTATTTGTAGATTCAACAGTAATCATCTTTCTTGTCTAACATTTCAAATCAATCCGTTTTTCTCTATAATTTAATATGGAATCATGCTTCGTTAAGCAATCCATTCCCAATATAACATCAAATTCCTGAAAAGGTAGTAACATCAAATCAGTAGGGAATTTAAAGCCTTTTATTTTCAATGAGCAATCACGACACACTAAATTTACTATTACACTTTGGCCTAATGGATTAGTGACTTGAACATCATAATCAGTAGGTTCAACAGACAATTTCTTTTCTGATGCTAATACAGTGCAAATATAAGAATGTGTACACCCAGGGTCAATCAATGCATACACAGTAGCATCAAAAAGATAGAATGTACTAGCAATAATGTTTGGAGCTGTTGCTTCCTCTGTATCTCAGATAGCATATGTACGTACAATGCCCTAGCCTCTAACCGGGCAGTCGAATCTCTCATACCCGAACGAGCAGTCCTAGTAGCACTGCTTTGGCCTGAACGTTTACTTCTTTGAGAAGTGGCTAATTGCTTTTCTTTTTGTTCTCCTTCCTCTTTAAGTAGTTGAGGACAGTCTCGAATAAAATGATCAGTAGCCCCACACTTGTAACAAGCTCCTACCTTACCTCTACATTCATCAAAGTGATTTTTTCCACAATATTTGCATTTAGGCCTGGGAGTATTCTGCACACTACCCACACTAGCCACAGGTTTAATAGTTACCACGAGATCTTATTGAGTCACCTTATTCTTACTTAATCATTCTGGCATTGAGGTGGGTCGACTAAAATCATCTCTAAACTTTTTAGTCAAAAATGCTGAAAATGATTTAAAGGAGCTTCCCTTGTAGGATTCTTTATTTCTTCTATCTCGTTGCATTTTTCTATTGTACACCTCTTCCATTTTCTAAGCACGATCTAATAGAACAACAAATTCCCGTATTTCTGTGCCCGAATCATCATTCTAAATTCATTATTCAGTCCTTCTTCAAATCGAATACACATTTCTTCCTCAGTTAATACAATTTCCCGGGCATATCTGCTAAGGTATACAAATTCCTCTCATATTCTGTTTTTGATCAATTTCCTTGTCGTAAATTAAGAAATTCCCTCTTCTTTTTATCCAAGTATCTGTTGCCGATGTATTTCTTTTTAAATTCACTCTAGAAAAATTCCCAAGTGATTTTCTCTTTCGGCACTACGGCCACTATAGTCATCCACCAATTATAGCCATTATAGCACACCTAAAATAATCTTCAGAAGAACAAGCTAATTCTTCAAAAACTCTTATCGTATTCCGAAGCCAATTCTCAGCTTTGATAGGATCATCATCTGACCTACCCCTGAATTTTTCAGCCCCACACTTTCTAAGTATTTCTATCAAGGTACATTTACTTCATTCAATTACCAGAGGAGGTGGAGGTGCAACCGGGGGTGCTATAGATGGTATAGTAGGGGGAGGACGTTACTGAGCCAGATTTCTTTCTCGCATAAATTCATTAATCCATTGGTACATAAACCCATAAAACATATTTTTGAGTTCTTGTTCTTATATCGGAGAAATTGGGACACTACTACTTTTCTCATGTTCAGATGTTTGTATTCTGCTATTAGCTTCATCACGTTCAGCATGTTCGGATCTATCTGACATCTTTACAATCTATAAGAAAAAAACAAAGATTAGATCAGATCATACACATCACACTATCACAGATTTATATGGCGTGTATTTCTAGACACTTTACACGTTACATTTGTTCCAAGAATCGAATAAACCAAAGCTCTGATACCAATAAATGTAACACCTCTAACCCATATTCTTTGCCAGAACAGGGTTATGGAGCATTACCAGACTTTACAGATTAATTATGAACATTTCATAATCTTTAATACATATATCATAACTCATTCATAGAACACTCATATGGTTCCTTATATGGGCCCTCGAAGTCCAAAATAGGTGTTAGAAGTAAATCAGAAATCGACCGAAGACTTCAAGAATTTTTCACAAAATGTCCAAAAAAATTCTTTGAAACAGGGGATACACACCCATGTGGCCAAACCGTGTGGCTCACATGGCCAGGAGACATGCCCGTGTCTTAGGCCGTGTGGGCATTCGATGTGAGACACACGGCTGTGTCCCAGCCTATGTTCTTACCCATGTAACTGTCTGATTTATGCCACAAGGCCAACTACACTCCCATATGCTAGGCTGTGTGCAAAGTGCAGGGGTCACACGGTCAAACCACACGCCCGTGTGCTAGGCTATGTACAAAAACCTGGGCATTCTGTTTTGAAATTTCAAAGTGCAAGGGACACACGGCCAGACCACATGCCCATGTGCCAAGCCGTGTGTCACACATGGCTGAGACACACACCCGTGTCTCTGACCGTGTGGATGAAAATAGACTATTTTAAGGTCACTTTTCTCACCATTTTTAACATCAACCTGCATACAACAATTTCATATACTAATATATCCCAACCATGCAACCAATACAAGCCAAAACATTTTCTCAACATGACATAACATCTTAAACATTTCCATTACTTATACTTACGTATTTAACTCATTTCATAGATTTATCAAATTTTATTTCTAACTACTTACATACAAACATTTAAGATTCACAACCATATTCCAATCTATTTCATTGTCAAACCAACTCTATACATGCCATATAGACTAAAATTTACATTACAAAAACTACCGGATTAATCTAGATAGTGTGGCTTGATGTGTTGATCCGATCTTCCAACATCATGCTAATCTTCAAAGAACATTAAACAACACGAGTAAACTTAATGAAGCTTAGTAAGTTCATAGAATTTAAATATAAATCTTACCGAATATACTAAATAATTCATTTAGATTAAGAATTTAACAACATTTCCTACCAACCACAACTTCAATTTAATGAATGCATATAATTGAGCTCAATATCAAAAACTATTTAATTTCTTTCACATTAATCCATGAAATACTTACCAATCATTGTCAAATTAGAGAACATTTCACGGATTTGAGTACATTGTTTTTTGATGCCATAATCCAACTATGGTCTTACACAATTGCCATGGCCCTGCAATGGTCTTACACTCGTAATGCCATTACCCAGTTATGGTCTTATCATCAAGATGCCATAGCCCAGCTATGGTCTTACACATTTATACTGTCATGGTCCAACCATGGTTTTACGTCCAAAGTGTCATAACCCAGTTATGTTCTTTTCATTAAAATGCCATAGCTCAGCTATGGTCTTACATTTAAACATTCTTATGGTTCAACCATGGTTTTATCCGTCAATTCATCTTGTGTCACAGAACGATCGTATTCAATTCTTGTGTTCCACTTAATTTGAACTTTCAATTCTATTTTCACATTTTTACAATAACCGTAACACCCCTAACCTGTGTCCGACGCCAAAACAGAGTACGAAGCATTACCGGACTTAAGCACAAGCAAATATTCAAAACAGAGACATGAATTTTCGTCTAAATATAAACTTTTCATTCACATGCATAATGTCCCTTATATGGGCTCTCGAGGCCCAAAACATACATTGAATGTAGTTCGGGACTAAACCCGGAACTTTCAAAACTTATATATCACTTAGAAAATTTTCTTATTTTGAAGGGTCACATGCCTGTGTGGGTAGGCCGTGTGATAACACATGCCCATATGGCTTGGGACACACCCGTGCCCTTAGCTCGTGTAACTCTCTGTTTATGACGTCATCAACACAATTAGGGTTACACTTCCAAGTCACACGCCTGTGTGCTTAGGCTGTGTAGCGAATTAAATTTTGAAAACTTATGTGCAGACTTCACACGCCCTGGGTACACGCCTGTGTCCTGAGGTTGCGTCCTTCACACAGCTGAGACATACGACCGTGTCTCCTCCCGTGTGTTTACTACAGGGCATTCCTTTTTACTAATTAGGGTACAAGGGACACACACCGGATCATACGCCCATGGGGCAGACCGTATGTCACACACGGTTTAGACACATGCCCATGTGTCTACTCGTGTGGAAAACTTTGAGGCTATTTTCCAAGCCTTTAGTCACTCTTAATAACACATAAGCACTTACACATCTCAATGACATCCTATATGGTATAAATGAGCATTTACACCTTCATAAACATGGCTCATGCATATCAACTTCTTATCCATTTATACTAGCTTAAGACTTCATATTTTATTCAGATCAAGCTTACCAAATCACATGCAATATGTAACATCAATTTACTTCCATTTCATACATTCATGCCTTAGTTGTTATTATGTCATTTACTCACAATTTCATCATCAAACATCTATGATCATGTCCACAATTCACCCATGCCAAATGAGATTAACCATACCATGAGTAGCCTTACCACATGCATGCAAATATAATTAGGTTTACAACCCAATAATCTATATGAACCATATCACATGGCCATAGACAAAATGAATCAAATATTATTATAAGCCAACACATTTGGCTAACCTAATATGACATATAACAAAAAGACCAAGTCCCTATACATGCCATGCTCAAAATACTTAAATTCACTATACCCAAAAGATTAGTTTGATAGTGTGAATCGAGCTCTGACATCCTTGGATCCCTGAGTTAGCTTTGCGACACTATAAGAAAATGGAAAAGAAAGGGAAGTAAGCATAAAGCTAAGTAAGTTTGCATGTAAATAATTAACAACATTAACCATGCATTATTATACACATAACATAATAATATTTATCATAATGTCATCAAGTATCGTAGTTACATTTTAAATCATGTCATTTGCATAATGTACAATAAGACCCATGATCATAATTCATACATTCACATCTTACCGAGGTCTCATCATTCATAATCTTAATGTTTATGAGCTTTGTGTACATACATGTACCCTTTCAACATGATCATACCTTGTCATCTCTTTGACATAATCTTTGGATCACCTATTGAACCACTTGGAATACTAAAGGATACTCGAAAACTCTCATACACATGATAAAATGCCAATGCCATATCCCGGATATGGTCTTACATGAGATTACATATCAATGCTAATGCCATGTCTCAGACATGGTCTTACATGGGATCGTAGATCGATGCCAATAGACCAGTTATGGTCTTACACGAAATTACACATCGATGCCAAATTCATATCCCAAACATGGTCTTATATGAGATCTCAAAACGATGCCAGTGCCATGTCCTAGACATCGATGCCAAAGTCATATCCCAAACATGGTCTTATATGGGATCTCATAACGATGCCAGTGCCATGTCCTAGACATGGTCTTACATGAGATCACACATAACTTTAATGTCATGACATTTGTATCCTAATTATTCCTAAGGTTTAACTGGAATTTAGAGATATCAAACTTCGTCGAATCGTCATCGAGTCATCATTAATTAAATCCAAAAATACAATTACACAATTCATGCAATATTAAGGCATTAAAAATAAAATAATGTAATGTTGCATTATTTACACACGAACTTAGCTCAGTACCCAAAATATGGCTACTATTTGATTTAGTCCACAACCTTGTTCTTTCATCAGTTTAGGTTCGGAATCCGTTTTTCTTTATCTATAATAGAAAATTTTACTTATTTAATTATCATACTGTTCAAAATAGTCCATAAATCATACTTTGGAAAAATTATAATTTGTCCTTAAACTTTCACATAATTAAAAATTAGCCCCTAGGCTTGTAAAATGAAATGTGTTCATTTTCTTTGCTACACAAGCCTAGCCGAACCTATATCATACTTATATCAGTCCATATTTTCTTTCAAATCAGATTTTTAACCACCTATTTTACAAATTTTACAAAAAGGTCTTTTTTAGGTGTTTTCATGAAAAACCACTTAGTAAAAGATGTTTATCATACATTAAAATTTTATATTCCTCCATTAAACACCAAAATACATGCATGTCACACATGGGTAAGTTTTTGAACATGAACCCTAGCTTAAGATAATGGTAGAAATAGCTAGATCATGCTTCAAGGATCTCAAAAAATAAAGAATATTAAAAACGAGGCTAGGGTGTACTTACAATCGAGCTTGAAAGGATGAACAAAACCCTAGCTATGGCTCATTGAGAATTTTGTCTAAGGAAGAGGAAGATGGACACAATTTTTGGCTTATTTTTCCCTTTTTATTCTTTTATTAACCAAATGACAAAAATTCCCTTAAGGCATTTCGTTCAAAATTTTTCCATCCATGCCCATTTTTGTCTATAAAAAAAATTGGGCAAATTGCTATTTAAGGACCTCTAATTAATAATCCATGGAAATTTCATGCTTAAAGCTTCTAGAACTCACATTTTGCAACTTTTGCAATTTAGTCTTAAATGTGAAATTGGACACTTTATCCATAAAATTTCTTCATGAAATTTTCACATAAGCACGGAATCATGTCATATACCTCATAATAATCATAAAATAATTATTTCTACTTTGGATTTGTGGTCTTGAAACTACTGTTCTGACTAAACCCTAATTTAGAAAGTTATAACTCTCCCCCATTAGGGATTTTCGTCCTCGAAAATCTTACCGGTGAAAAGGTGTGGGCATTGGTTTCTCATTTTTTCCTCGGTCTCCCATATAGCCCCTTCAACCCCATGTCTTTACCATAATACTTTCAAAAGGGTAATATTTTTGTTTCTCAATTGTTTAACTTCCCAAGCCAAAATCTTAACCGGTTCTTCGCCATAAGTTATATCCGACCGAATCTCAACCTCTGTTGGTGAAATCACATGTGAAGGATCAGATCGGTGTCAGTACAACATAGACATATAGAACACATCATGAAATCTATCCAACTCAGGCGGCAAAGCCAACCGATATGCTACCGGCCCTATCCTTTCGGTAATCTCGTATGGTCTAATAAAATGCGGACTCAGCTTGCCCTTCCGGCCAAATCTGAGGACATTCTTATATGGAGATACTTTCAGGAATACTTATCACAGACCTGAAACTCAATCTCTTTTTGTTTCAAATCCGCGTAGGATTTCTGTCTATCCGAAACGGCTTTCAGATAATCACGAATTACCTTTACCTTTTCTTTGGTTTTCTTAACTAAATCAACTCTGTGAATCTAATTTTCTCTGAGTTCGGTCCAATACAAAGGCGTTCGGCACTTACGTCTATACAATGCCTCATAGGGTGCCATCTTCAAACTCGACTGAAAACTGTTGTTGCAGGAAAATTCTACCAACTGTAAATACTTTCCCCAATTACCTTGGAACTCAATAACACAACATCGTAACATATCTTCAAGAATCTGAATTACCCTTTTGGATTGACCGTCAATTTGTGGATGGAAAGTGGTACAAAAATTCAGCTTTGTACCCAAAGCTTCTTGTAACTTTTTCCAAAACTGTGATGTGAACCTCAGATCTCTATCCAGTATAATCGACAAAGGCATTCCGTGCGATCTCACAATTTTAGGAACATACAATTTGGCTAACTTATCAAGTGAGTAGTCGGTACGTATAGGTATAAAGTGAGCTGACTTTGTCAATCGATCTACAACAACCCATATAACATCTTTCTTTCTCAGTGTCAAAGGCAAACCCGTCACAAAATCCATGGTAATACAGTCTCATTTTCACTTGGGAACAATCACAGGCTGAAGTAAGCCTAAATGTACTTGGTGTTCGGCTTTTACTTGCTGAAAAATCAGACATTTCGAAACAAACTCTGAAATATCTCTTTTCATATTCGACCCCCAATACAATTTCTTCAAGTCATTGTACATTTTCGTACTACCCGGATGTATAGACAAACAACCACTATGCGCCTCATACAAAATCTTCTGAATCAACTCGGTATTTTTAGGAATACAAATCCTATCTCAGAACATCAAGCAACCATCGAAACTAATTTGGAAATCTGATTCAATACATGACTCACACTGAGCTCTCTTATCTTGCATCTCACTGTCACTTTTTTTACCCTCATAAATCTCTTGGAAAAACATTAGTCTAGCTCTCAACTCAGCTAGAATCGAACCATCATCTGATAAAGCCAACTGAGTGTTCATAGCCCACAAAGCAAATAAAGACTTTCTACTCAAAGCATCAGTGACCACATTCGCCTTTCCCGAGTGATAATCAATCACTAGCTCATAATCTTTTATCAACTCTAGCCACATCCGTTGTCGTAAGTTCAAATCCTTTTGAGTCATCAAGTACTTTAGACTTTTATGATCAGTGAAGACTCGACATTTCTCGTCATACAAATGGTGTCTTCAAATCTTCAACACAAACACAATGGCAGCTAGCTCCAAATCATGGGTCGGATTTTTCTCATGTGGCTTTAGTTGCCTTGAGGCATAAGCTATTATCTTGCCTTTTTGCATAAGTACACAACCCAATCCATTCAAAGATGCATCACTATAAACCACAAATTCTTTTCCCTGTTCAAGTTGTACTGAAACCAGTGCATCGGTCAATAATGCCTTTAGTTTTTCAAACTCTGTTAGCATTTTTCTGTCCATTCGAACATGACATCTTTTTGTAATAACCTCGTCATCGGAGTAGCAATCATGAAAAATCCTTTAACAAATCGTCTATAATACCCGACTAAGCCTAGAAAGCTTCTAACGCCAGTTACATTCCTCAGCTGTTTCCATTCAAAAATAGCCAAAATCATACTCGAGTCAACTTTAATACAATCGCCCGAAACAATGTGGCCCAAAAACCAGACTTCTCTAAAGTTCACTTTTACTGAACTTAGCATACAACTGCTTGTCTCTCAAAGTTTGCAAAACCGTTCTCAAGTGCTCGGCATGCTCGGTCTCATCAAGAGAATAAATCAGGATATCATCAATAAAAACAACTACAAATTTATCCAAGTACGGTCAAAAAATTCGGTTCATTAGATCCATAAATACTGTGAGAGCATTCGTTAAACCAAATAGCATAACCAAAAATTCATAGTGATCATACCTCGTCCAAAATGCAGTTTTCGGCACATCCGGGTCCTTAACTCTCAACTAGTAGTAGCCGGCTCTCAAGTCTATCTTTGAAAACACTATGGCTTCCTTCAATTGATCAAACAAATCATCGATTCTTGGCAAGGGATACTTGTTCTTTATGGTTCCCTTATTGAGTTGTCGGTGGTCTATACACAATCTCATTGAACCATCTTTCTTCTTCACAAATAGCACTGGTGCTCCCAACGGAGAATAATTAGGTCTCGCAAAACCTTTATCCGTTAACTCTTGTAACTAAACTTTCAACTCCTTTAACTCTATAAGAGCCATCCTATACGGAGCGATTAAAATAGGTGCAACACCAGGAACTAACTCAATACAAAACTCAACTTTCCTAATAGGAGGCAATCCTAGCAACTCTTCCAGAAACCCATTCGGATACTCACATACTACCGGCACTGATTCAATTTTCAACTCAGACTCTTTTGTATTCAGTACGAAGGCAAGATAAGCTTTACAACCCTTTCTCATACATTTCTGAGCAATCATAGAAGAAATCACTACAGGCAAGCTATCCGATTCATCAGGTTCAACCCAAAAAATATCACCACTTTCATATTTCAATTCAATGATTTTCCTTTCACAGTTTACTACCACATCATGCATGGTCAACTAATCCATACCAAGTATTATATCAAATTTATCAAACGGCAAAAGCATAAGATTAGCCAGAAAACAATGACCTCTAATCATTAAAGGGCAATCCTTACATACTTTGTCAACTAGCACATACTTGCCTAGAAGGTTTGACACTTTTATCACAAATTTTGTAAACTCAATAGGCATATTGATGTTAGACACCAATATCACGCAAACATACAAATGGGTAGATCCCAGATCAATCAAAGCAACAACATAAATATCATAGAGAGAGAAAGTACTTGTAATCACATCCGAGGATGAAACCTCTTCGCGAGCGTGAGTGGCATAAGTCCTCACAGGTGTTCTACCTTCGGGCTTCACAGCTTCTCTAGGTGCACCCTTGCTACTTGCTTCATTTCTCAGATTTCTTTGTGGCCTACCTCGAGAAGCAGTATTACCCAATCTTGCACTCAGAAATTTCTCTTTTTCAACCCTCTCGGGGCAATCTATAATGAAGTGATCTTGGGAACCACACTTAAAACAAGCTTTATCATTAACTCGGCACTCGTTGAGGTGACGTTTACCATAATATGAACACTCTGGTCTACTCGATCGGGTATTACCAACATTAACAATCGAAGTAATTTGAGCTTTCGAAACTGAGTACTGCTTACCCTTATTTCTATTCGAGTACCCAACTGATGCACTTGATCGAGTATTAAACTCTCTCGGTTTCTTAGATGAGGACTGCAGTGACTTACTCATCTGTCTTTTCTTCGAATCTCGAGACTCAAATTCAGCTTTTTTTTTTTCTCTTTAGCCAATTCCTCGGCCTTACAAGCTCCCTCAACCAGTACAACAAACTCTTTTAATTCTAGGATGCCAACCAGCAATCGAATGTCCTCATTTAACCCATCCTCAAACCTCTTATACATGATGGTCTCAGTCGATACACACTCCCGGATATACTTACTGAGTCTTATGAACTCACGTTCATACTCTGTTACAGTCATTCGACCCTATTTTAACTTAAGGAATTCATTTCATTTCTGATCAATAAACCTCTGGCTAATGTATTTCTTACGAAACTCCTCTTGGAAAAATTCCCAATTAACTCTTTCCCTTGGTACAATTGACATAAGGGTGTTCCACCACTGATAAGCCGAGTCTCTCAAGAAAGACACAACACACTTTATGCATTCTTCAAGGGTGCATAATAACTCAACAAATACCCTCATGGTATTTTCGAGCCAGAACTCTGCCCTCTCAGAGTCATCATCTATACTAGCTCGGAACTCTTTGGCTCATTGCTTTCAAATTTTATCTATTGAAGGTCTATTCAATCTTATAAAATCCATACCCTGAGGTGCTACAGGAACAAGCTGAAGAATAGGTGGGGGTGGAAGGGGTTGACCATTCAAGTTCGATCGAACGAACTCCGTATAACAGGCATTCATCATATGGAGAAAGGCTTCCCTAGCCTCTTCTCCTCTTCCCTGACTCACGGTCACAAGTCTACTCTCAATTGGTGCTACCCCTTGAGCGAGAGCCGACGCATTACTTTCTACATCATCAGCTTCAGCTAGATTGGGATCCATTACTATATGAAAACACAATTTAAAAAGGTTAGAAGTCGTCACACTATCATAATTCATTTATGGCATGTATAGATAGACTCGTACACATGCTACGTTAGCCCAAGAATTGACTAAACCGTAGCTCTAATACCAATAAATGCAACACCCCTTACCTGTGTCCAACACCGGAACAGGGTACGAGGTATTATTGGACTTAAGCACAAGCAAATATTCAAAACCGAGACATGAATTTCCGTCTAAATTTAAAACTTTTCATTCACATGCATAATGTCCCTTATATGGGCCCTCAAGACCCAAAACATACATTGGGTATGGTTCGGGACCAAATCGAAAACTTTCGAAACTTATATAACACTTAGAAAATTTTCTTATTTTGGAGGGTCATACGCTCGTGTGGGTAAGCCGTGTAATAACACACACCCGTGTGGCTTGGGACACTCCCGTGTCCTTAGCCTGTGTAACTCTTTGTTTATAATTCCATCAATACAATTAGGATCATATGGCCAAGCCACATGCCCATGTGCTTAGCCATGTGGTGAATTAAATTCCAAAAATTAAGTCCAGACTTCACACGGCCTGGGCACACGCCCGTGTCCTGAGGCTGTGTCCTTCACACGGCTGAGACACACGGCCGTGTCTCTACCCGTGTGTTTACTACAAGGCATTCTGTTTTACCTAATTAGGGTACAGGGGACACACGGCCGGATCACACGCCCATGGGGTGTGTCTAAACCGTGTGGACAACTTTGAGGTTATTTTCTAAGCCTTTAGTCACCCTCAATAACACATACGCACTTACACATCTCAATGACATCCTACATGGCATAAATGAGCACTTACACCTTCATAAACATGGCTCATGCATATCAACTTCTTATCTATTTATACTAGCTTAAGACTTCATATTTTATTTAGATCAAGCTTACCAAATTAGATGCAATATGTAACATCAATTTACTTCCATTTCATACATTCATGCCTTAGTTGTTATTATGTCATTTACTCACAATTTCATCATCAAACATCCATGATCATGTCTACAATTCATCCATGCCAAATGAGATTAACCATACCATGACTAGCCTTAGTACATGCATGCAAATATAATTAGGTTTACAACCCAATAATCAATATGAACTATATCACATGGCCATATACAAAATGAATCAAATATTATTATAAGCCAACACATTTGGCTAACCCAATATGACATATAACAAAAAGACCAAGCCCCTATACATGCCATACTCAAAATACTTAAATTCACTATATGCAAAAGATTAGTTTGATAGTGTGAATCGAGCTCCGACGTCCTTTGATCCCCGAGCTAGTTTGGTGACACTATAGGAAATGGAAAATAAAGGGGAGTAAGCATAAAGCTTAGTAAGTTTGCATGTAAATATTTAACAACATTAACCATGCATTATTATACACATAACATAATAATATTTATCATAATGTCATCAAGTATCATAGTTACATTTTAAGTCATGTCATCTGTATAATGTACAATAAGACTCATGATCATAATTCATACATTCACATCTTACCGAGGTATCATTGATTCATAATCTCAATATTTATGAGCTTTGTGTATATACCTGTACCCTTTCAATATGATCATACCTTGTCATCTCTTTGACATAATCTTTGGATTACCTGTTGAACCACTTGGAATACTAAAAGATACTCAGGAACTCTCATACACATGGTAGGATGCCAATGTCATATCCCGGATGTGGTATTACATGGGATCACATATCGATGCCAATGCCATGTTCCAAACATGGTCTTACATGGGATCGTAGATCGATGGCAACAACCTAGCTATGGTCTTATAGGAAATTACATATCGATGCCAAAGCCATGTCCCAAACATGGTCTTACATGGGATCTCATAACGATGCAAAATGCCATGTCCCAAAATGGTCTTACATGGGATCACACATAACCCTAATGTCATGACATTTGTATTCTAACTATTCCTAAGGTTCAACTAGGATTTAGAGATATCAAACTTCGTCGAATCGTCATCGAGTCATCATTAATTAAATCCAAAAAGAAAATTACACAATTCATGCAATATTAAAGCATTAAAAACATAATAATGTAATGTTGCATTATTTACACACGAACTTACCTTGGTACCCAAAATATGGCTACTATTTGATTTAGTCCACAACCTTGTTCTTTCCTCGATTTAGGTTCGAACTCCGTTTTTCTTGATTTATAATAGAAAATTTCACTTATTTAATTATCAAATTGTTCAAAATAATCCATAAATCATACTTTTTTAAAATTACAAATTAGCCCCTAGGCTCATAAAATGAAATGTGTTCATTTTCTTTGCTACACAGGCCGAGCTGAACCTATATCATACTTATATCAATCCACATTTTCTTTCAAATAAGATTTCTAACCACCTATGTTACAACTTTTACAAAAAGATCCTTTTTAGGTGTTTTCATGAAAAACCACTTAGTAAAATATGTTTATCATACATCAAACTTTCATATTCCTCCATTAAACACAAAAATACATGCATGTCACACATGGTTAAGTTTTTGAACATGAACCTTAGCTCAAAACAATGGTAGAAATAGCTAGATAATGCTTTAAGTATCTCAAAAACATAAAGAGCATTAAAAACGGGGCTAGACTGCACTTACAGTCGAGCTTGAAAGGATGAACAAAGCTTAGCTATGGCTCCTTGATAATTTTGGCTAAGGAGGAGGAAGATGGACATAATTTTTGGCTTATTTTTCCCTTTTTATTCTTTTATTAACCAAATGACAAAAATGATCTTAAGGCCTTTCTTTCAAATTTTTCCTATTTATGCCCATTTTTATCCATAAAAATAGAAATTGAGAAAATTTCTATTTAAGGACCTCTAATTAAAAATCCATGGCAATTTCATGCTTAAAGCTTTTAGAACTCACATTTTGCAACTTTTGCAATTTAGTCCTAAATGTGAAATTGGACACTTTATCCATAAAATTTCTTCATGAAATTTTCACATAAGCACGGAATCATGTCATATACCTTATAATAATCATAAAATAATTATTTCTACTTCAGATTTGTGGTCTTAAAACCACTTTTCCGACTAGACCCTAATTTGAAATGTTACAATAACCATAATTCAATAACAAAAAATATGAAATAATACATTATATCATTCCCAAATTAATAATTAATCATGAATGTTCAACCATATGAACTTACCTGGACCAATTTGTAGAATTTGCTGTGATTCAGAGACTATTTAGCTAATTTCCCTTTTTCACGATTTTTTTTCGAGTTCTTGATCTATAATATAAAACTATTTATTCATTAGCATCTAATTCAATTCTAGTTCAATTCACAATTTATGCCTTTAAATTTTCAAAATTACACAATTATCCCAACTTTTACAGTTTTTACAATTTAGTCCCTCACTAATTAGTCCATCAAATAAGCTAATTTTTCTCAATTAACACTTTATCTAAATATTATAAGCTATTACACAGCCTTTGATAAATATAACTTAATACAAAACCCTAAGATTTAATCTTTTTCACAATTTGGTCCTAAAATCAATTTCCCTTGAAATCACTTGATAAAATCATCACATAATAAAATTAAAGCTTCAATTTCATGTTAATTCATCATAAAATTCTAGAATTCATCAATGGTAACTTTTAAAATTAACCATAGATTCAAAAACTAATGAAATAGATAGTTGGACCTAGTTGTAAAAATCTTTAAAATACAAAAATTTCAAGAAAAGAGCAAGAAATGAACTTACATGAAGTAAAATAAATAAAACCAGCTTAAAACCTTCTCCTATGGAGTTTTTGGCTGAAAAATTGAAGAAAAATGGCCTAGAAAACTTAGAATTCAATTTATCTAAGTATATTTTGTATTATTTCACTTTATTTCAGTAATTCTTTGCTTCTACCGTTTCACTCTTCTAATTTAGGTCTAATTGCTCCATAAGTCCTCCTTTGTGTACCACTTAAACTATTTTATCACTTTAGTAAGTTTTGCACCTTTTTCAGTTTAGTCCTTTTTAATTAATTAATTATTAAAATGTTAAAATTTTCTAACGAAACTTTAATACTAACTTATTGAGACTCCGTAAATATTTATAAAAATATTTACGGATCTGTTTATAAAATCGAGGTCTCGATACCTTATTTTCGAGACTAATTAACCTAATAATTCTTTTAAATCACAAGTTTCACTAGTTTAAGAATATTTCTAAAATCACACTTGACTCGTAAATGATAATTAATAAAAATTTTAAACTTACTCGTCAAATTTAGTGATCTCACTATTTTCGACAACACTAAAAATTGGGCTGTTACATTGAGTTATAAGTATGGTAATGCTCTATAATCCTGTTCCGGCGTCGGATACGAGTTAGGGGTGTTACATTTAGAATCCGCCTCAAAAGATGCTCGCATACGTCTCTCCAATAGGCTGCGTGAACTAACCCAGTCACTACCGGCCCATCCATTGGTAACCCGAGATGTAACTGTATGTCTTCCAGAGTGATAGTGCACTCCTCGCATGGAAGGTGAAATGAGTGCGTCCCGGGTCTCTACCTTTCCACCAACGCACTTACAAGTGTGGGGTCCAATTTACACCCCTAACCAATAAGGGTCATGTGAAAAAATGCAGCATCTCTTCAATATGGTTCGATTAAGGGTGATGGAGGAGTGGCTATTTAATTAGCCATTGTGGTGTTGACTGTTGGGGGAAAACGCTTCCACCTAGAAGCGTTTTCAGCTTATGTAGCAAAAGCGCTTTCAACTGAAAGCGTTTTCCTACAAATATACTGAAAATGCTTCCACGTGGATGCACTTTTCTGCATTTCACCTGAAAACACTGCTAGCTGGAAGCATTTTCATAAAATATTCCCGTCATTTTTTGGGAAAATGGCCTAAACACATAACTTTTTTTTAATTTTCGGCATTTTTCGATAATGTAGTCAAGTTATGTACCATCATTTTAATATTCTGTCTTTAATGGTCAATTTTTTACTCTCATCTCATCATCATCATTGTATTTGAATCCAAATGTATATCTTATTATTAATTTTAATCTGACTATTATAATAATTAATTTCCCCGCTACCGCTATTTTCAATCTTACCAAAACTAGTAGCCCTAGCCATCCAAACTAAGCCCAGAAAAACCTCTCTTTTTCATATTAGTAGAAAATAGATATTTGATCCAAAAACAAAAACAGAAAACTCCTATTTGCTCAAGCTTCATTAGCTGGCTCCTGTGTCCCCATTTCCATGTCTTCAGCTCTGTTCTCAAACGATATGGGATTATACCTCTTAGCACAAATAACAAAAAGAACCAAGTTAATAGCAGTCAATGCAGCTAATAAAAAGAAGTACCGATCCAAATGTCCATCATCCAAATCCGGTGGAACCCAACCTGCTTCCCCATTCCTAGATGTAATGGCCATCACTGTCGTCAAAATTATGCTACATATATAACTACCCATTGCTGAAGAAGACATCGACAACCAATCCCCAAGCTTTTCAAGCCATCAGGTGTTTGTGTCGCAAAATATTCCATCTGGGCAACGTACACAGATGCTTCAGACACTCCCACAAGCACATACTGTGGGATCTGCCAGAAAATGCTTAAATCGCTCGTGTTTTTAGAATCGGCATGTTTTAGTCTTTGCTGCTCCACGATGGCTGCGATTATCATGGTTGCCATTGCCATGGCTATGCCGATTCCTATTCTTTGTAGCTCGGATGGTGGCTTGGGTTCTCTTTTTGTTACCTTGATGTATAAAGGAACTATCAGTTTGTCATACAATAGAATGAATGTTGATGTGCTTATTATGTCGAATGCAAACATGCTGGCTGGTGGGATATGGAAGTTTGAGATTGTTGTTGTGTCCATGGCTGCTCCTTGTTCGACAAAGAGAGAGAGCATTTGTATGAACACTACAGAGGACAAAACGGTGCAGAACCATATTGGTAGTAATCTTAGAATAGACTTCACTTCTTCAACTTGTGTGATGGTGCAAAGATGCCATGGATTTGCTGGTTCGACCATGTCGACCGGGGTGATAATGGCGGCTCGATCAAGATATCTTCCATTCAGAGTTCAGACATTTAAGACGTTAAGAACCGCATCCAATTCAAACAAATTAAGAAATTCATAAGCTGTAAGAAAAACATACTTGAAGCCATTGGTGTGAAGTATTCTTCTGACCCCATTATTTTTGCCTTGCTTCCTTTCAATTTCATAAAGCCCTTCACCATTGGAGGGTACTTGAAAGTTCATTTTCCTCATGGAAGCTACTATCACTTGAGAGAATTTGGATATCGAGTTTCCGACCGCCTTGAAGTGCCTGTACTGAAACGTCCCACACAAGAGCAAGCAAAATGCAAGCGCTGCACAAGCAGCACATATCCAGAACCCCAAGATCCAGTTCCCAAGGTTCTGAATATATACCAACACTGTCTCAGCAACCAAGGATCCCATGTTTAAGGCCACATAAAAATAGCTGTAAAATGAATTCTTAGATTGTTTTTCGGTGCTGTCCTCCTCGTCAAATTGGTCGGCTCCAAATGCAGCAAGTGCAGGTTCAGGGGCTCCATTGCCTAAAGCAATCAGATATATAGCAACATAAAATACAGCAGTTTCAGCTGATGAATGAGGTTCACATAACTGTCCTAGTTTGCCACAACCTTGAGGTTTTAGTAGAGACAATTGTGTGACCAACGATAGTGCTATCAACCCCTGTCCAAAACAACAACAAAAACCAATCAAAATCAGTCCAATTTGTGCATTAAAGCGGGAACTGAGTACATGATAATTGTGTGAGGCTTACTTACAATAAAGTAGAGAACCTGAAATAAGACTCATGTAAGGTATCTTCCCAAGTAGGAATCACTTAGAAAAGCACCCATTAAAGAGAAAAGGTACATAGTTCCCATCCACCTACTGAATGTGTTGGCTGCCTCTGCATTAGATTGTCTTAGAACAGATTTTGGAAAAAGAACCAAATTCACCTCCACCGCCGCGAATGCAAGCGTAACCAGTCCCTGATTTACTGCTAGCCAACAATGAAACTATGTGTAAGCATTATTGTAACTTAAAACTGGCCGAGACAAATAAAGAGCATCTTCTTTTGTCTTAAAGTTTGGACCACATGTTGACAACATGGTACTAAACGACGAAGCTGATACATTCAATTAAATGGATGGTCAAATTTTGTAATTAGTCCTTGTACTATGCAAAGCTTGCATATTTAATTTATGTACTCTAATTTTAATCACTGTACTTTTCAAATTTGAAACTTTTAATAATCACCCAAAATGTAACCATTAAATTCATTAAGTTAAAATTTGTCATTTTTTAAAAATTTCATATAGAAGCACATAATGTCATGACAACTTAGTAGTTTTAAATAATATTAGTTTTAAATAATATTCAAAAGGAATTTACATAATTTTAATTAATACAATTAAGTGCTAATATTTGTTAGGATTGAAATATTAAAATTCAAAAATGTAAGAATTAAAAATTAATCAAATGAGTATTTAAAAAACACAAATAAAATAACAAAAAGAAATTAATAACAAAATTTGACATCACCAATTTCATTATTATTTAAATTAAAACTAAAATTTTAAATTTTGAAAATAAGAAAAAAACATTGTTTTTGTTATTGCCACAAAACTTAAGCCTACTGACAGTTAACTTACCTAATATAAACATGGCACATCTCCATCCTCCAGTTCTACCCTTTATGGCTGGCCTGGCATAGCGATCAAGCGATCCATCCTCGGTACACAAATTCCCATGTGGTCTCTTTCTATCGGCCTATCGTCCTTGCATGCAACCGCAAATGATGTTGCAGACATAAGAAAGAAAGAAACCAGAAAAGAAGTCTTAAACACTCATGTAATATGTTCCTAATACAATCTTTGAAACATGCTAGGAAACATGTTACATTCCATACCTTAATGCCATTGATAACCGAAGAAGCAACGCAGGGTTGTTGCCTTGTCTCCATATCCGAAATTCAACGAGAGGAGGGAGGAGATGAGATGATGGTGGCCGGTGCGGTTACTGATACTATGAATTATTGTGAGTAAATGAAAATTATATTTCAAAGGTTTGTCTGTCTGACAGCGTGACCATAAATGAGGTTTCCTTTTTCTGACTAACTGTGGATTTGGCGATGACGTTTAGTGCATGAAAATATGGAAGAAGACAAGAAGATGTAATTAATTCATTGTTCACTTCTGGTATATGTCCTATGAGGACGCTTGGCAGTCAAGACCTGACAACTGGACTTATTTTCCTTTCCTTATAAACAGGAAGATAGAATTGGATGCTAATGCTATACCTAACTATGTATTTTGTGGCAATAACAAAAACTCCCTAAACTATAATCCTGTATCCAACTATAAATCAATTAAGTATTTTTCGTTAATTTAACTATTTTAGGTAATTAAATTTTAAATAAATCAATCATTGTTGCATAACATTTAAAAGTAAAAATCATAAAATAAAACTGGAAAAATTAGTGAGTGCTAAAACTTCTTTAAAATATTTGAAAATCTTAAAACTAATATTTTTAAAATATTTATTTTATAATATTCAATTTTCTTAAAATTTTTATTTTAAATTATGCCACATAAAAATCGACATGTCATTTACTCGTTAAATTAATGATTTTAATAATAAAAGATTCAATTGCTATAACCTCAATAATTAAAGATTTAATTAAAACGATTTAAATTTAAAATGAAAATTATAGTTTAAAAATGTTGGGTGCAATCAACTAAAAAATTGTATTTTATTACTTTTCAATATAAATTTGATAAATATCTTAATAATTTGTTTAGTAAAATTAAAAACAACAATAAGGAGCTTAATTATCTTAACCTTTTGAAATTAATTAATAATACAAAATTCTTTTATAAATATATAAATTTAAATATAATATTAATCGCATCATATATCTTTAAATTTTAAAACAATTTAATTGGAGTGTTAATGTAGTATTATATTAATTATTAATTTGGAATTAAATGGTATCTTAGATTTAGCATGTAGTATATATTAAAATACATAGATCATATGTTAAAAAATCTCCTCAAAATTTTAATCATATTGTCTTGTAACAGATGCATAGATACTATCTATTAGTTTTAAGTTGATATTTAACACCATCATTAATCTGCTACAATCATATAATAAATATGATGGAATGCTTCAAATATTCAAAGTAAAATATTTCAAAATTTGGGATGAATTTAAAATCTCAATCATAAAATTGGTATGTTATAGTTAGATTTGATTATGGCCGGGTCAAGTACTCGCCCTTAAAGTAGGAGGCTTTAGGTAAAAATATAGGCTTAAAAAAAGGGTTTGAAACAAAAGACAAGTAAGCTTTTTTTGGCTCAGCCCGACCCGAATTTGTAAAAAAAATATATATATTGTTGTTTCCACTGTTTTGGTATTGTTTTGTCACGGTTTTGTTACTATTTTGTTTTTATTGTTTTATTATTAATTTTGTTATTCTTTTAGAGGCATTTACTTGCTAAGTTACACCTATCTAGTGTTATTTAAACATAAATATTAAATTTATTTTTAACTTGTTAGGAAATATTTATTTTAATGTTTTAATCTATTCGATGTATTATATTTTTAAATTTGTTTTATGCAAAATAATAATAATTAAAGAATTAATACGTCCAAATCAAGTTACACTCTATTTTTAACATTTTTATCCAAATTAAACTTAAACAAAATTTTATACACATTTTTCAATTCCAGCCCAGATCTTTAACAGGACCTGCCAATGATCACCACTATCTACAATTAACTCTAGGAAAGTATGCTAAAAAAACCCCCTAGAATATGTGTTTTACGAAATATGAACCTAGGTGGGCCAAATGGGCTGGATTTTGGGTAAAGAGCTCACTGGCCACAGGATCCGGATGGGCTTGTAGTAAACGGTGGCGTTGTTGCAAAACGACGGCGACCTCCTCGCTTCATTATTCATTCGTTCGTTCATAATCTCTTCTCCACTGGCTAACAGTTGTCTTTAAGCTTCATACCCTCTGAAAATGGTGTCTTCATTGTTAACACTTCCTTCAACATTTTCCCGCCTAAATTTAGTACAAAAATCATCAATATTTATTCCCTTCACATTTAAAGCCCTCAGTTTACTGAAATTCCATAAACAACCGCGATTAAGACCCTTCAATACTCCTCTCCTTCGTTTTCCTTCTTCACTCAATTCGCCGACAGCTCATTTTTCCACTTCAAGAAGACCCGTTTCGTCCAAATCCTTCGATGACGATTTGGTCGTTCTTGGCATCGAAACGAGTTGCGATGACACAGCAGCCGCTATCGTAAGCACCCTTTCCTTTTCCCGCTTTCCTCTTTCATTTTTTCCTTCATGGGTGTTCTCTATGTTTCAATGGAAAACCATCTTTGAGTAAAAAAGGGAAATTTTGGGTGAATGTTAGGTGAGAGGCAATGGCGAAATTCTGAGTCAAGTTGTGTCTTCTCAGGTAAGTACTTATTCCAATTTAGCAGCAAAATTACCATCTTTATTTTCTTATGGCAGTGAAGTGAATACCTTTTCTTTTCACTTTAACTATTGGCCCTATGAAGGCAGATTTGCTAGCTCGATATGGAGGTGTTGCTCCTAAAATGGCTGAAGAAGCACATTCACAAGTCATTGATCAGGTATCATATAAGTTTCTTTTATTTGTAAACAAATTATATCATTAATGTGATGCAAAAATAAAATTTAAACTGATTATAAAGTCCAGGTTGTGCAAGATGCACTTGATAAAGCTAGCTTGACTGAAAGGGAACTATCTGCTGTTGCTGTTACTATTGGACCTGGTTTAAGTCTTTGCCTTCGAGGTAATTATTGATAATGTTTTATTTTTATTTTTTTTTTATTTAAAAGCTGAACTTTATTGTTAATCATTGTTTCAAACTGTGGTCAAAGTTACCCTTCCCTTTCGACCTATTTTTTATGCAATTTCTGTGCAGTTGGTGTGCAGAAAGCTAGGAGAGTTGCTGGCAGCTTCAATCTACCAATCATCAGTGTTCATCACATGGAGGCTCATGCTCTAGTGGCCAGGTATTGAAGCAATGACTATATATAGATTAGAATGAGGCATGCACCCCAGCACTTCTAAATAAGTAGCCTTCAGGTAAGACGTGAGAAGAGAAGTCATATGTTGTTTATGAGTACCTGACATTGTTACTTCCTTATCTAGGCTGATAGAAAAGGAGCTGCAATTTCCTTTCCTGGCACTGCTTATATCAGGTACATGCTTCTGGCATTGTAGCATTTTGTTGCTTACACTCGTTGCATAAACATTTTTGCTTGTTAGCTAGCTAGTTAGTGAGACAGAGAGGAAGATGGAGAGATGTGTGTGGCATGGTATTTCCATATAATGTGATCCATATTAAGGCTGTAATGTGTAACAACATCGTGGGCAATAAAGTATTATTCTGCAACCCTTTGTGACATGGGGTAATTAAAGTTGTCATCTGCAGTTTTCCTCTTTGCATAAGTTACGGAATGCTGAAATTGCTTGGCTAATAACTCAAAATGGAAGTGTTTCCCAATCTGATTAAGCAATTTGGTGATTGACATGGAAGAAATAATAAATTTAGTTAAGCTACCTACTAAATTCCTGTTTGTGAGTTACAGTCATTGCTTGCTTGCTTGTTTTTCCTGTAGGTGGGCACAATCTATTAGTTCTTGCTCATCATCTTGGTCATTACACTCAACTTGGGACCACGATAGATGATGCAATTGGTGAGGCTTTTGACAAGACTGCAAAATGGCTTGGCCTTGATATGAGGAAGAGTGGTGGGCCAGCTGTTGAGCAACTTGCTCAGGAGGGTGATGCAGAATCAGTTAGATTCTCAGTAGGTTTTTCTTTTAGGGCTGTATTGACCTTTTCTAGAATGTATATTTGATGGTTCTGTTGTTTTTTGTATATGGTTTTGACCATTTCATTTAGTTCTTCTGAGTTTCACATTTGCACTTCATTTTCTTTTCAGATTCCAATGAAACAGCATAAAGATTGCAATTTCTCATATGCTGGTCTAAAGACCCAAGTGAAACTAGCAATTGCATCCAGAAATATGTATGTAAACCTTACCGATATCTATTATAATTTATTATCAACTCTTCCTCCTTTTATCTATCATGGTAATTCTTCTAGATCCTCATTTGTTGTAGTGATGCCAAGGTTCCCCTTTCTTGTGCAAGTAGCCTAGACAGAAGTTCCCGAGCTGATATTGCTGCCTCTTTTCAGGTTACATCATTTTCGCTTCTTCTTCGTTCCACAATCTTAATTCTATATCTATTCATTAATTTTAAAATATATTTATTGATATATGAGACCTTAAAATCTGTACCCCAGCGAGTTGCTGTGTTGCATCTAGAAGAAAGGTGTGAACGAGCAGTTGAATGGGCATTGAAGATTGAACCTTCCATAAAGCATCTGGTGATGTAAATTATATGTAATACATGTGTATTAATCTTATTTACTACTGATAGTACTGAGTGCTTCTTATAGTTAATCTGCCACATACTGGTGTATGCTGACCTTTTCTCATGTTGCTTCTTGCAGGTAGTATCTGGAGGTGTAGCATCAAATCAATACGTTAGGTCTCGATTGGATCAGGTTGTTCAGAAGTACAGTCTGCAGCTTGTCTGTCCGCCCCCGAACCTTTGCACTGACAATGGTAAGTTCCATTTCTGTAATTTTTAGTCAACTTATAAGTTTATGCATGTGTCTATATTCTTGTATGCATGTATGTATGCATAGAAAGATAAAAATATAGAATGTTCAACTGCTCTAGAGTATTAGGATAAACGCCTAAACCCAATGTTTAAACCTTGGGGAATTAACTAGATGTTATAAATAAAAAAGTAGACAAGTAATGCCGTAATTTTTGTATGAAATAGGCGTGATGATTGCTTGGACTGGCATTGAGAACTTTCGTGCTGGAAGATATGATTCTCCACCACCTGCCAATGATCCAGACGATTTCATGGTATGTGGGAAATATCTTATGACATGACTCTGTTTGCTTTATAAGTTATGCATGGTTATAGGCAAAAATAAGCTAAAGTTCACTTGAATTTTCACACGTTTGTGTTGCACTAGTATGATTTGCGGCCAAGGTGGCCATTAGGGGAGGAATATGCCGAAGGCAGCAGTGACGCTCGCTCATTAAGAAGGGCTCGGGTTCATCCATCGCTTACATCTCTTGTACAAGCCTCACTGCAACAACAATGATACAAGAGAATGCATATACCCAAAATGCACCCAGAGCTTATATCTCTATTCTGTCTTCATAGATCCTCGACTGGTCTAAATTCAACGTCGTAATGATCCTTCAGCTTTAACTATCTAATGGTTAATTGAGGTTGCTCGTTACAGTGGCACGATTCAGAATACGAATATGTTCAAACCCATTGGAGAGCTGCATGATGCTTTCAATATTCTCTGTAAAACCTTTTGTTTCATCAATTAACCATGTAATTCTAAATTGAAGAAAGGGATGTAACAGATAGACAAGAAAGATGGAAAAGATAAATATATATTTCCTTTTAAGTTAGGGAAGAAGCATACTAGTTTTCAAGAGTCAAATCAAAAACCAAGCAGCCCATCCACATTTGGATTATTTCGGGATTAAGTCCAACTTTAGGTTGGTATTGTTTTGAGTTTGGTCATTCAAGTTTGAAATTTGAGTTTTTGAGTCAAATCATGTCATATTTATATCATATTGGATTTAAGTTTTGGTCATATTGAGTTAGTTGCTTAGGTTTTATTGGGTATGAATTGTTTTGAATTTGGACCATTTTGAGTTTAGATCAAATTGAGTTCAAGTTGTAGACATTTTATGGATTTAAATTAAGTGGAGATTCAATTGAATTTTTAAGTTAAACTTATGGTGATCAAATTAGATCACTAATAAAACGAGAAATGAATACAAACAGAAAAACCTAACTGAAGAGTAGCACTTTCACATTAAAGTTGGACTCACAAAACATAATATTTCTAATATATAAAATATTAAAATATGGAAGAATATTTTAATATGTCTAGAACCAAGCACAGAACATATAAGTGGAGTTAAGAAAAGGGCATACACAGAACATATATTTCTTGTTTATTTGTGTTTACTTAGTTGCGGGTTTAGATAGCTTTTATTGTAGCTCCACATTTATTTATTGTTCAGACACTTCCTATTCTTTTGCTTAATGAAATACAACTGACACTTGACTCAAAATATAATGTAGGGTGTATTCGTAAATTGTGAATATCATACTTATAAATGATGATTAAAATTGACTAATAATTGATATAGATGAGCCAAATTTATCATCTTAAGCATTTCAAACAAAAATAAATTATAATAAATATAAAAATATTTAACTCATTTTTATGTATGTTTTATGAGTATATATCCCAACAACATGATCTGAATCAGCCTTCTCTCGAAACCAACCCTAATTGAAAGCGTTTTAGCCCTATTTGAGCCTATTGAAATTTTTGACTTTAAGCAACCCATAAAAAGTCAAGGTGTTTTTTGAGCATTTAGCCCAGAGAAAAGATATTGGGCGCCAAGGCAACGCCAAGGAAGCTAGAGATGGAAATATGGAGGCTACCAATCTCAGCATCGCAAAGGGGGAAGCTAATCTCAGCTGGCTACACTTCCCTCTCTTCTCTTTCTTCCATCTCTTCCTCTGACCTTGCTCGAGGTGGTTAGCTCTTTGTTTTTTTTTCTTTTGCATCACGCGATCCTGCGGTCCTTGTATTTGCTAATGCAAGCCTACCAACTGTTTGTTTTTAATACCAAACGAACTTGAATTACTTCCCTAACACCAAGGGCTCTTACATTTAAGCCCCCACTCCCCAATTTATCTTTCATCCCAACCCTCAATCCTGTCAGAAGTCTGTTTTGTGTGTGAATTAGTGTATTACCTCTGCAGAGTTTCATGTTTCTAACGCTATTTATCTTTTTTTTATACAGAATTAAATGTTTCCGAAAGTGAAGCTATGAATATTCTGAAGGTTGCATCACATAGTAGGGGGTCGGAAACCTCGAATGCAAGTTGTTCAATCGTTGAGGGTATTTATCGTTTCTCTTCTATTATAGAGTTTTCGTGCAGGCAAGCTTCACTTTATTTGGTGAAGTTCAACTTATCTTGTTCCTTTCAGAATGATGTTGATTGAAATTTAGTACTTTCCCTTGTGCATTCCTGCTTTTCTCCAATGCCTACATTGCCAGTTTAACTCCTTATAGTTTTGGACACGTTCCAATGGTGGGCAGGTGCACAAAGTGCCTGGGATATGCTCCATGATGAGGAATCATTGATGCACATAACTACGTCCTCTGCGGATCTAGATAACATCTTGGGTGGTGGAATACATTGCAAAGAAGTTACTGAAATCGGTTGGTCATCACTGTCACTGATTGTTAATTCTGTTCTGAAGTATAAATTGACAACTGCTTTTGGTAGTGAAAGTATTATCTTTATGTTGATAGGTGGAGTCCCAGGCATTGGTAAAACACAGCTGGGGTAGGAGTTGTTGCTTCTTATCAAGTTTTGCTAGCATGTTACATTCAGATTTATATTTGCTGTAATTCCGTCTCTATTGACAGGATTCAAATAGCAGTTAATGTTCAAATTCCAAATGATTTTGGTGGTCTGGGTGGGAAGGCTATATATATCGGTAACTTTCATAAAAAACCACTGCAAGTTTTTCCACTGTTTACAATTGGATTTATTTTGCTAACAATGTGATCATATGATACTTAAGACACGGAAGGCAGTTTTATGGTGGAGCGTGCTTTTCAAATTGCTGAAGCTTGCATAGAAGATATGTCAGAATATAACAGATTCTTGAGGAAGGATTTCCAAGAATGCAAAATCAAAATGCAGCCTCAGGATATCCTGGAAAACATATTTTATTTCCGCATTTGTAGTTATACGGAGCAAATTGCCCTGATAAATTATTTAGACAAGTTCCTTTCAGAACATAAAGATGTAGGTATAGTAGTTTTATGCTGGGTCCTTTCCTTTTTTATTGAGGCTATATTTGTTCTGGGATTTATTTTTGGTGAACACTGCTGCTAATCACCTGCTCAGGTCATTAAATAGATATGTCATTATGGTCACAGGTGAAGGTGATTGTTGTGGATAGTGTTACCTTCCATTTCCGCCAAGATTTTGATGATATGGCCCTTAGGACCCGGGTCCTCAGTGGAATGGCTTTAAAGTTAATGAACCTGGCCAAAAGATTCAGCTTGGCGGTGAGATTAGTTTGGTTCTTGTCGTAAAATTCATAGTTTTCAATTGCAATGATGCATCTTTTCTTTTCTTTTCTTTTTTCTTTCTATTTTTATCATGCATGCTGTTTTAGTTTTTGTAATTCATTGGACAGTACATAACGATTTCACCTTTGCTTGTGTGCTTACTGATTTCTATCGTACCTCCTTTTGGCAGGTTGTTTTATTGAATCAGGTGACCACTAAGCATACAGAAGCCTCCTTTCAATTAGCTCTTGCACTAGGTAATATCAACCCCGATCACCTATACTTCTCGCTTAAACTTCTAGTTTCCTAGGTGTTATATAAATGCATAGTCACACATATATTGTTGTATGGTCGACCATTGCCATAGTTACAGTGCTTGACTTATGTAGTGTAACCATGCTGAGTAGGTGATAGCTGGTCGCATACTTGCACAAATCGGATAGTTTTGTACTGGAACGGTAACGAACGGTATGCATATATTGACAAGTCACCTTCTCTTCGATCAGCATCAGCAGCGTATTCTGTTACAGCTAGGGGGATCAGGAATTCCTCCTCAAGCTGTAAACGGATCAAAATGATGTAAAATGTAGATGAAACTAGAGAATGCTGCACCTGGTTTTTCCATCGATAACAAACCGAGGGCCTTGCCTTGACTTGAAAATTGAGAAATGAGAAATCTGCTTTATAGTGAAATATTACGAACTTTTAGCCATAGATATATGTATTCTACTAACTTTGGTCTTGTTTTTGCTTGTGTTACTAAATCTTAGCTGTTCAATGAAATTTGCTCAAGATCTTAAAACATAAAAAACATGAATTTCAAGCAAGTTAGACTTCCCAACAACCTTCCTCGACATTTGCATTTTGATATTGCCGTCTTTTATTTATTTTGGTCCGATTAAAAGATTTCTGCTTTAAAGGTTTGGTATAATGGAAAGTGGTCACTTTCTTGGAAATTTAATTAGTTAGTGATTTAAAAGTTTGGTATCTCAAGTTTTATCTACTTTCATTGGAATCTAATTTTCTCTTGAGAGTTACTTTCTTATAAACATGGCAATATGATTCCCTTGATACTGGTGGGAAAGCTACTTCCCTGTTTCCTATATAGATTGGAAAGTTAAAAAATGTTAAAATTAATCATATTTTATATTGGTTTATAGTATTAGTCTATTAATAAACTTAAATAATAATAATAATAAAATAAAAATAAAAGCTATTGTCTCCTTCTTCCTCCTTGATTTTTCTATTACTTCAACGGAATTTTTGCAAATTTTATTTTTATATGCGTATTTAATCATCTATTAAGTATCTGTTTACATATTATCTTTATTTTCTATTGTTTTTCTCTTTCTTTTTTGGTATATTAATTGAAAATTTAATTTTATTATAGTCTTTATTAATATTTACGAGCAAAAGGAAAAGAAAAATAAAGTTTAGGTTTAGCTCACTTATTTAATCATAATCTTTTTGCATGATATACTTTTAAAGTATTTATAGTTTTGCTCACAGCAATATCTGAATCAATATATATATATATATATATATATATATTCGTAAGGGTTAGCCTTTAGTTAAAATAAACGTGATTTCAAGTATTTTATAAATTTTTCCAAAATAAGTTTATATGTACTTAATTTTATACATGCATTATTATATCTAGAAATATGTATGCAAGACAAATTTGAAATAATTTTACTTTCACTTAAAATTATAAATTAAAAATAATTTTAAAACTATCAATTAAAATTTATTATTAAATAATTAATCTAAATATTTTTAAAAATAAAGTTTATTATAAAAATAAATACATAAATATTATTTTTAATAAGGATAAATTTATAAATTTATATTCTTAACAAAGTATTTAGTAAATAAAATGTGATAGTAAAATTTTCTTAGTATTTTAATAAGTTTAAATATATGCCAAATATTATAAAAAAATCATATTTTCAGCCATGAGGGCTACCTAATTTCCAAACGCAGCTACTGCGTGCGGCTTCATTCGTGGTTTAGTTAACAATTTCTTTTCCTTCGAACTTATAATTTTTTTTACTTTTACAATGTTGTTAACTACTCTGCTTAAAATACTTCTGTGAATTTCTTACCTTCCATGTTCCAATTAAAATGCCACGCTTTACATTTTTAACTCAATTTTTAAAACAATCATATCAATTATTTTATATTGTTTAATTAATTAAATTTCAAATATATATATATATATATATAATAACTACTTCATTAAATATTTTTTTGAATTTTTATCTATAATAAAATTTAATAAATAAGAAATCAAAATTAAGAATTTTGATTATTAAAAGCCAAAATGTGACGAATTTAGTGGGGAAGAGAATAATTTATTAAAGAAGTGGTGTTTTTAAGAAAATTCACATATAACATTTTAATTAAAATAGTTAACCACACTACATATCTATTTGTATTAACCAAAACCATTATAAAATAGGATCAAAATATGTCAATTTAAAATATAAAAATTAATTTTAAAGTTGAGAATAATAGAGAGATTAAAACTAATTTATGTGTTAATTATTTTTATTTTTATACGATTTCTGAGTTAATCATTTGTCCTTTACATTGTGGTTATATATTTTCACATTATTATTATACATAAATTTGAAGACATTCATATTTTGATAATTTTATTTTGGATTGGGATTACTGATTATCAGCACATGTACAACTTTAGGAGGAAAAATAATTTTGATGCAATGATTTGTATTTCAAATAATAATTATTTTTCGAATTTATTTCTTATACAGCTCTATTTAAGGATGAAAAAAAAAAAATACGACTTGATATAAAATTAAATGATTTAAATGAAGTAGGCAAAAAACCACCTTGTCTCATCCTCACACCATTACCATCTTTAACTTATTATTATACGTTACTAAAAAGGGTTGCGAAGTTGATGGTTGTATGTTACAGTATGCTGTGCTTCACCTCGCTGGCGACGACAGTGTCCCTTTCTTTCAATGAATCCACGAGTATTTATACTTATTTGGTAAATTCCTTTATTCTTTCTTCATGTTGTCCTTGATGGTTGCTTTAATTGTTGTGATAGAAAGAATTAAAAAAAAAAAAACGTTGATTCTTGTACAAAGGACTAAAATTTATGATTATTGCATTATCTTTTAGGAAGATGATTTGAAGAATTTCCGACAATGGGAAAGCTCCCGACACTAGGAACACCTGGAGTTGAAGTCATAACTGGTTAGCTAAACTCCTTTTAGAACAGTGAGTGTATTCGTTTTCATCAATAGAAAGCAAAATGAGTATATGTGTCTGTGTGTTCTTATATATGTGGCTGTTTCCTTTACATGCAGGTCCTCTTGGTCAAGGTATTGCAAACGCGGTCGGTCGGATTGGCTCTTGCGGAGAAACACTTGGCTCTTGTTCGCTTCCTGGACATTGGGGACTAGGAAACTTATAGCTTTCTATGATGACAACCGCATTTCCATTGATGGTGATACTTTAATTGCCTTTACTGAGAGCATTGATAAGTGTTTCGAGGGGCTTGGGTGGCATGTTATTTGGTCAAGAATAGGGGTGTGCAAAATTCGGGTAAAACCGAAAAAATTCAGTTAACCGATCGAATTCGGTTAATCGGTCAGTTAACCGAATTAATTCGGTCGGGGGTCGGTTAATAATTTTTTGAGTTTTCGGTTAACGGTTAATTCGGTTCGAAACCGGTCGGTTAACCGAAAAAATTAATAAATAAAATTATAAAATATAATAGCCCACTATTCAGTCAAACCCAATCCAACATAAACCCAAATACCCAATCTAATATATATCAACCCAAGTACCCAACCCAATTACCCAACCAAATCATAAAAATTACAAATAATTTAATAAATAAAAATAAAAAACATATAATTTTATACAAATAATTCGGTTAATTCGGGTAATTCGGTTAATTCGATTAATTTGGTTAGTTTTATACTTATTTTAACCAAAAATTAAAAAACATATAATTTCGGTTAATTCGGTTAACAGGTCGAATTAACAAAAAAAATTTTGGTTCGGTTAACGGTTAAAAATTTTGAAGGGTCTGTTAATTCGATTAATGTTATTTCGGGTCGGTTAACCGACTGAACACCCCTAGTCAAGAATGGGAACACTAGCTAAAATGAAATTCGTGCTGCTATTAAGGAAGCAAAGGCTGTCAAAGACAAGCCAACTATTGACATTTTCAAAATGCTTCCATTCCTGCTTCTTGTTTTGAAGTAATATACACGTTTTTTCAGTGATATGAATCATATATATATATATATATATATATATTAAATTTAATATATATATTAAATTTAAAGATTCATAACTCTTATTGAAACTAACTTCTTTACTGTAGCTTTTGTTTTAAGGGTGCTGTCAAGGATTTAAATTGCGATTGTGGCCGTATTTTCAGTCGTGTTGCGTTTATCGCGGTTGTTGACATAACGGATGCCATTGCGGTCACTACGGGTATTGCGGTCATGAATTTTTTTTAAATTCACACTATTAATAACTAATAAAAAAGTAAAAAAAATAGATATCAACTGGAATAACGGAAAAATGACGGGAATAGCAGCCCGTTATTGCTGCAATTGGCCGTTACCTGTTAAATTACGGTCGCGATCCACCGCTATTGGTGTGACTCCACTTCACACTGCTATTTTCAGCAGTATCAGTTTCGGACGGTGCCACTACCGCCATATAGCGGCCGCTATTCCACTACCCGACTGCTATTTTAATCCCTTAGTGTTGCATCACTTACATAATAAAAATTGAAAAATATTGCATCATTCTTCATATTTGTGCTCGGCGTTGTTTTTTGATTTTATAGACAAAATTTTGGCTTGTAAAAACTATGTGGTGCAACAAATCCTTTTTGTTGAAGCCGTTTTCTCTTCTTGTTCTTCTCAAGTGATAGCCACCTTTATTATGGTTCTCCGAACAAGGCAAACTCGTAAAGTGTTCATGGTAGTGCATTGGGTGCTAAGCAAGTAGATGCTACTAGGAAATACCTTGGATGGCCATTTGAGCCTTTCCATGTATCTGAAGATGTTAAAGGGTAAGGAGATTATTCAAGGTTGCAAACTCTGCATCGGACTACACTTTTTGCTTTAGGGTTCAAACTTTCTTTCTATTTTTTCAGCCATTAGAGTCGCCATGCTCCTCAGGGTGTTACTCTTGAAGTTGAGTGGAACGCCAAGTTTGCTAAATATGAGAAGAAGTACAAAGAGGAAGCTGCAGAGCTCAAGTCAATCATCACTGGTGAACTACCAACTGGCTAGGAGAAGGCACTTCCGGTTAGTACACCTCTAATTTCTTTACTAAACAGTGTCAAACACGTAAATTCTTAAACAATATCCTTTCATTGTTTAATGATATTGGAATGTAGAACTTTCGTTTGATTATTTTTTGTTTGTAATATCCAAAGATACACTCTAGAGAGTCCAACTATTGCTACTTGAAACCTCCCTCAACAAAATCTTAATGCCTTTATAAAAGTACTCCCTGGTCTTCTTGGTGGAAGTGTAGACCTTGCTTCTTCTAACATGACCTTGCTTAAAATGTATGGTGATTTCTAGGACACCCCTAAGGAATGCAATGTTAGGTTTGGAGTTAAGGAACATGGTATGGGAGCCATCTGCAATGGCATTACCCTTCACGGCCCTGGTTTGGCTCTTTACTGTGCTACTTTCTTATCTTCATTGACTACATGAGAGAAGCCATTAGGATTTTTTCCATGAGTCAAGCTGGAGTTATATATGTTATGACCCATGATTCTATTGGTCTTGGGGAAGATGGACCGACTCACTAGCCAATTGAGCACTTGGCAAGCTTCTGTGCAATGCCTAACATTTTGGGCTCCGTCCAGCTAATGGAAATAAAACTGTTGGTGCATACAAGGTTGTTATCCTCAAGAGGAAAACACCCTTCATTCTTTCCCTCTCTAAAAAAAAGTTGCCCCTACTCGTAGGAACTTCTATTGAAGGGATTGAAAATGGTGGCTACTTTATTTCAAGCAACTCTTCAGGAAGCAACCCCGATGTAATTCTAATTAGAATTGGTTTTAAGTTGGAGATTGCTGCTAAAAATGCTAATGAACTAAGAAAGAGAGGAAAGTGTTTTACCATCTATTGCATCAGCTAGGGTCAGTATTAAGGCAGAATCAACATTTGGGTGGGGGAAGATTGTTGGATCCAAAGGGAAGGCAATCGGCATTGGCTGGTTTGGAGCAAGTGCACCAGCTAAGAGAATATAAAGGAATTTGGTTTACCTTCCCAAGGTTGTTGTAGCAACAACAAAAGAAACTTTGCTAGGATTGGTTAGAAGGCTCCGAAGAAACTTGTTGTTTCCAGCTGGAGATTACACTGACAAAACCATTCTGATTTTGACACACTCCTTTTTTGTTTCGGTAATAAACAGAATCAAAATTTATTCTATTGCTTATGATTCATCAATAGCAGTACGAAGGAAAAGGTAGGGTAGAGTTTTGCAATACTTGTTGCTTTAATTTAGCTTGCTTTTCTTGTTATGTTAGAATAGAGCTGAATACATTTGTAGTCTTGGGTAAATTTGGATTTTCAAAATAACCAATTTGCTTATTCTATCTTTCCGTATAACGAGAAGGGGATATGGGTTGTATAAGGATTGAATTAGGGCTTAGTGTCAAGGGACTAAAACTTTAGTTACAAGATAGAATGAATGATTTACAACTGAAGGGGAGGCTCTCTATTTATAGTTGAGCTCCCCTCAAATCGACGATATAGATCGAATTACATCGACGGACAAGATCAAAGCATATCTACAATTAAGGGATTGACATAATCTCTTAGATTACAAAATCAAATCTTATCATATTACATGTCTTCTAAGATTACTTTTCCTATTTTCCAAGGTAGCCTAATTTTCCATATTTGCTTCATTGGGTCATCTAGGCTTCAAAGAGACAAGTTTCTTATCAGTTATTTGAATTCAGCCAGTTCTTGTGGGTCAAATGAGCTTCATCTAACTGATAGACCTTCATGGGAACGCATTTTGTGCAATGGTTACGTGCTTTGGACCTTGGCCTGTGACATTCTCTCCCACCCATTCTCGCAATGCCTTCATTATGCCTTCAGAATGGAACTTACTTGATTTTTCTCAAAACTTTTTTGACGCTTTAACTCTTTAATACGAATTGAGGCAAAAGCGGATCGAATTCAAGTTGTTCGACTCAAGAAAGAAAGATTTGGATATGATCTGAAAAGAAGAAATAAACAAATTTAGTAATAAAGAAATCAAAAATAGTAAAAGTAGAAATTTAAGAATAAAAAAACAAATAATAATAATATAAAAATAAATAGATGAAATTTAAAAGTGGAAGATGAATTGAATAAATCGATGGCTATGATGGATAGAAGGATAAATGTCCATTTGAACCCTTTGAAATATAAATCCCAACAAACTCAATTAATTACTCCAATCAACCCTCCAAGAAATAATCATTGGCAAATTGAAGGGTGAAGAATGAATTCTCATGACTTCTTGAAGAAAATCGAGAAGAAAACTACTTCTAACAATCACAAGAAAGAAATCTTGCTCAAAGAAACAAACTCTTAGAGTTTAAAACTATATTAATAAAAAAACAATTGTCTGATTTGTATACAATGCAAAAACTCATATATAAGCTAGCTAAATAAATATAAATAAAACTTTTAAGTATACTAGAACTCTAATTAATCTAAACAAAAAGTAGTTTTAAACTAAACTTTCTTGTTGACATAAAACTCCTAAATAACTTAAACTACTTAATAATTATTAAAATTTGGAATAATAAAATAATAAAATAATAAGAGCTGATAAATACAATATTGGGCTCATATATAATAAAAATTAAGCCCAAAACCATAACCCAATATGATTTAAACTCGAGTTAAAAGCCCAAAACTCCTATCCAAAAAGTTGTCTTAAGTCTGTTGATTTCCAAAACTTGAAAATTGGCAGTTCCAGTGAATGGAATTTAATAAATTTCACCCCATCCGTGCATGTATCACTCTTTCTTGACTAGTCTCACTATCGGGTTATCCCGTCCCTTGAAACTTTTTCCTCAGCTTCCGTCGCCTTTTAGCTCGATCCGTTCCACTCGTTGGCATATCTCACTCACAAGATCCCACTGCTCTTCCTTCGCCACATTGTAACTTGCCTTGACTGGGATCCCCTTGATCCGCACAACTAGGCTTCGACATGCCTATAGTCCCTTGGCTTCCTCACTTCAGAACTTTGAAAGGGCTCTTATATTCTTACCAAGCTAATAGTAAGTCAAAATGTAAAACACTACCACACTGTTTGATATTTACCTCACTCGTTGCATTTACTCGACTCAGCTATCCAGTTTGCATCGCTACTTTTACTTCGAAGTCCGATGCACAACCCACCTCTCCCTTAGGTGATAGTATTGGGAAATGTACCCATATTGTAGTAAATATGTAACTGTTTTCTATTTATTTGAACGATGAATAAATAAATAAAGTTAATTTCACATTTCACTATTTTGTCTTTTGTATTTTTTGTCTTTTATATTTTGCATGCATAGCGAAATTGTGACAAACAAATATTAGCTCATTGATTGTCTAAAGTTCAAATTGAAGATAAGTGGCATTGTAAGAACGTTTACATTGCGAGAAAGACAATTTACTTCAGTAGATAATCTAAATGAGTTCGTAATCCCGTAAAAGAATCAAAGTGAGTATTTTATTCAAATATTGAGAAGGATTATTATGTCGCCTACGATTCCAATTGGGGAGATGGCTAGTATTGGTTATCGAAGCAATTGACTCCACGAGTAAAGACATAGATGTATTCATTGGTAGAATGATACATTGGACCGAACCCAAGATGAATTAATTCTGAATTCGTTTGTGAATTAATTCACTTGTGACATTCATGGTGTGATTTATTTAAATCCTAAGTTAGTCACTGACCATGTGTATGCAACTTATGTGCTTTGATATAAGTGAAGACTTACACTACAAAGATGATATAAGTGTTGGGTACATGACTTGTGTATGACATGACTTTACTAGCAACAGTGGAATTCATAACTCAATTAAAGAGTTAATGATATCCTCTCATTGGAATTGTGTGGATTGATAAATATGGAAAATGACCACGGGTTGCTTGTTCTCGAACGAATAATTTATCAGAGTCATTTTTTGACAGTGATCATATTAATCATTAAGAAGACACAATAGTGACAATGAGATAAAATAGGACTGTATTGAGTAAACGAATTTAACTCAAAGGAATCAAGGTAACACACAAATGACGAGGTCATTGGACAAAGCAATTAGATGAATTGCTTTCGTAAAGAGTATACAATAAGAAGTTTTCAATCATGGTACTTCTTATAGATTGACTCCATAATTAAGTAATTGTGAATTATCAAAACGATGCTTCTGGACATAATTGTAATAACTAGAGCCTAATTGTATATGTTCGATTGGTCCCTTCGCTAGCTCAACAAAAGCTCGATCGGACTGCATTTAAATCGGAAGAAAATTCTACGACTTTGGGAATAATTTAATTGAGTCAATTTATTCGATGTGGAGTTAAATTAGGTGACTGTAAAAGTTGTTCAACTAGAGAATTTGATTAAAGAATTTTCTTAAAAAATTAATTTGGAAAATCTAAATGATTCTTTGGAAAAATTAATTTTGATCAAGTAAAATTAAATTAATCAAATTAATTAAAACTAATATGATTTTTTTTAAGTTAATTTTCAAGTCAGGTAATTAGCCCAATAGGTAATTGAACTTGAAAATTGGACTTGAGATCATAAATTGAGTCCGGGAGCCCAAAACTGAGACCAAAACCCAAAAACTAGTTGAACTAAGCCCGATATGTGAAACCGGACCAACAATCCAACCAGTGGCTAGATCTGACTGGTCAGGTCATCATTGACCCAAACCGAACCGACAACAGCAGAACCGACTTAGGGTGTCATAAGGGTGTTGCACCTGCACCACCGGACACGACGGTGCTGGTGGCTGTAATGGCGACATCCTGGTGGCTAACAATGGTTGGTTGTCGATGGTTGAGCAGTGGAAGAGTTACATTTCTACTAGAACTCTACCAGAGAATTTGATTTTAGATTAACTATTCCAAAAATAATATTATTTTAATAGTTTGATATTAAATTAAATTTAACACTTATCTTAATATTATTTTATTAATTTAATATTAAAGTGATTATCTTAATATTAAATTTAATTTAATGTTTATTTTTAGATAAACATTCTATTATTTTAATAATATTTAATATTAAATTTAATATTAAAGTGATTAAATTTAACCATAGTTAAACTCTCTAAACTCTCCCTATATAAATAACATACTTGAATTCAAGAGAAAGTTGTAGAAAGAAAATTGTCTGAAGAGATTATTCTAGAAAATTTCTATAAATATTTTTCTGATTTACAACTTGACCCAAAAGTTTATATAAATTACAAAATTATCCCACTGGTAATTTTTGTGAATTTTTTTATTCAAAACGAGCCCACACTAGGCAGACGTGAGCTTGAGGATAATGGAGAAGACTACTCAGTCGAAGTGCTCATCCTAAACAAATTGAAAATGTACAATTTTGATTAAGTGTTTATTACTTTAGATATCACAACTAAAATTTTGTTTCGAAAAATTTTTAAAACTCTAATTTTTCCCTAAATTTATTTTCTGCTGCATTTTCCAAACCTATTTTTTCCAACAGATAGCTCCTCCGATGACTCAACAGAAATGAGCCTCATTGATCATCGTTTCAATATTTGTGTCAGTACTTTTTCCTCGAAGTCTGATGCACAACTCACCTATACCTTGGGTGGAAGCCTCTCCGATGACTCAACAAGCTTCGTCACTTTCCCAAAACTGAGCCTCATTGATCTTAGTTTCAATGTTTGCATAGCTACTTTTTCCTCGAAGTCTAATGCACAAGTCACCTCTTCCTTAGGTAAAAGCCTCTCTGATGACTTAACAAGCTTTGTTGCTTTTCTCTTAACCAAGGATAACTTAGATTGCTCTGGACAATTCCGCAACTCATGCGGACTACAACACAAGAATCATTTAACTTATTTCTTCTTGGTCCTCTTTGCTTTCTTATCTTCGACTCTTCCCATGATCAAACCAAGTATCATGGGTACTTTATTTGACCCATCATCCCCTTCGACGATAGACTTCGTTAGACAGTTCCACAACCGATGCGAACCACAACACATGAAGCACTCCACTGACTTCTTATCGCTCTCTTTGACTTTCTTGACTTTGACACCCCTTATGCTCGTACCAAGTCTCTTGACCTTACCTTTTGGATTATTATTCTCAGAAAGCACGGATCTCTTTGTACAATTTTTCAATATATGTGAATCGTCACAAAGGAAGCATTTTATCTTGCTCATCTTCTCATTCGGGTTGTTGGGTTTCCTCTTCCCCTTTGTGGTTTCCCATTACCACTATTGTCGTTGCCATTATCATTATCTTCATCGTGGTCTCCCTCACTATCACCCATTTCCTCGAACTTGGTAGTCAAGCTTATATTTCCCTAGACTAAGCTTAACTACGGACTCTGTTACCATTATAACTTTCGACAGCTCTTGGACTCCCCTACATTCTAATTCCTGTCTAACCCACGGCTTCAACCCATTCTTAAAGGCAAGAAACGCCTCATTCTCTTTCACATCCGAAATTTGGAGCATGAGTTCCCTGAACTCTCGTACATACTGTAACACCCCCATACCCAACCCGATCGTCGAGTCAAGGTACTGGGATGTCAAATTCGTTGCCGAAGAGACTACAAAAATTTTAGATCGATTTATCATATTGTTTGATTATTGAAGATCATTTTAGTAATAATTGAATTTATGACAGAACTATTTATGAGTTAAGGGAGATCATTAAAACATGATATTTAATCAAAGATAACAAAGTTTATAAAATTAACACAATTATTAAAGTTTTACAAATAAGTCCATTGGAAGACTTACACGTTCTAAAGTAGTTTACCGACTTTATGTATATTTCATATTTATTTTTAAATTGTGTCAATTAATTTAATTCTTCATAAACTTTTAGCCAAGATTCCAAAATCACATCAATTAACAATTATTCACTTATTATTTTATCAATTTTTTAAACATTCTCACATGTTTTAATCATTCCATCATTTATAACCATTTTGTAATATTTCAAATTCATTTATTATTTTTCCACCTCCTCCTTTCCATTCCACACCCATTATGTATATATGTTAGAAACTTTAACTTTTAATATGAGATGCTTATATGTAACATTAGCTATAATTCCACTATTTACTTATGTGTTTATATCAAAGATGTCAACTTGTGTCATAGTTACTAAATTGTTTATATCTTGAGCTAAAGAATTTGAAATTAGGATCTTCTTGTTGTATTTGAAATTAGACTCGATGAAATTTTTACCATAAAAATTTTGAAAATTCCACATAAGTCAATTAATACAACAAATTCTTTATTTTTTTCCCCTGTTTTGCTGCTAGACAACTCTGACCCTTCTTCACTAAAAATTAATTATCTTTCAGTACAAAACTTGTATTATGTTTCCATTTGTTTTCCTTGAAAATAGACTTGCTAAGCTTTTATTAATAAAAATTACTTTTTTGTACAATTTATAGTTATTTTTCAAAGTTAAAATAGAGGAACAAAAAACCTTCTGACCTTATCTTACAAAAATTATTACATACCATAACATACAATTCCATTGCTTACACCATTTATTCTATGAAAAACTAGACTCAGTAGGCTTTAACTCAATATTTGATTCAACATCTAATTCGATTTTTACAATTTTTAGTGAATTTTCAAATTTTAGTTACTTCTGCTGTCCAAAAACTGTTTTAGTAGAAACATTTTCTTTCTTATGGTTCTTTTGCACTAACTTTCATCTAATCACATATATTTATTAAATACTTTTAGTTACTGTCCAAATTAATCACTTGTATTTATATGTTGATAACATATTCATTTCTTTACCTTAATACTTGTCATAATTATAAATCATATTCACTCACTTACTTGAAAACTTGGTGTCTCTTCATGTCATACTTCATCAATACTTTCTATCTCTAATGTATAAATTAAAATACACATTTTATACTTTTCATTCACAATATATTTAACTCAGCTCATTGAAATACAAGTAAGGTTAATTTGAAAACTTATCTCTTTTGACAAGAATTTCTTCTCTTTTGCTTCTCTTCCATTTATTTCTCAACTTCATCACTACCCTTCTCTTTTCATCTATTTTTCTTCACTTCCATCTACTAGTTTCTTACTTCTAAGTTGATGAGCATACTCTCTAAGATCTTTACTACCATTTTCCTTTTTGATGCTCATAAAAATTCTCATGATTTTGGGGTGAAATAGTGGAATTGAATAACCAATGACCAAATTGTAAAAGAAGGAAATGTATTTCCCCCTTCATTTGCCATTCGCGTTGGAGAGGGAAGGATGAAGAAAACTCATCATCTTTCCTTACTTTTATAATACCATTTTATTATTAAAATATTGTCAAAATATCTAATTTATTTATTATTAATATATTAATTAAAATATCACCAACATCATAATTACAATCCAATAGCCCATATTTTATAATGTAAGGCTAAGCAAATCTAATAGCCATAATTCATCCATATTCAATGACCTTTTGGTAATTTTTCTTAAAGTTATTTATTTATTTATTATTTTGCTAAATGACCATTTTGCCTCTGCTCAAATTTTATATTTCCATTTATGTCTTTTCACTTTTGGTTTTTTTCACTTTAGCCCTTCAACTTTTTGAATTTACACTGTAACCTCTCAACTTTTGAATATTCACACTTTGAATCCATAACTTTTCACTTTTTCACAATTTAGTCAATACCTCAAATTTATATCTCACAATATAATACTATATATTTTATTATTTGTTTATTTATTTTTGGATATTCTCCATCATCCAATATCTTCCTCTACTAACATTGATGTACTTTATTTCATTTACTCGATAATTTAATTATACACTTTCTGAATATAACACTTTACAAAATTTAGGAGGATGATTTTAAGGGCATTACACATACTCTCCAACTATGCCTCGTTGCGTAAGTTGTCGCAAATTTGCCCAAGCTTCCCCCTTGGCATATTCTGGATAAAACTGCCCCTCAACTCATACTGGAACTCTTCCCAAATCCCAATCTCACTATGCCTTTTATTAGTGGATCTGCTCCACCACCATAAAAGCGCAAAATTAGAAAGAAACAAGGATGTAGTATTTACCTTAATAGCATTGTCCATGATGCCTTTGACATAGAAGTATTGCTCTATTCTCCACAAGAAATTTTCCACATCTCTTTCAACTTCGGGACATCTACCTCACAATTGAGTGTTGCACCTGACACTACTCCTTTATCCATGGCTGCTTGACACAAGGTAAGCTCTCCCTCAAGCTTCTCATTCTTGTGCTCAAAGCTCTCGTCGTGGCCATTGTTTCCTCCTTCAAAGCCATCATCATGACCTCGAGAGCATCGTTCCTCTCTGTCAACTTATTCCTAGTGGAATTCAGCGCCCCTTACATATTTTCTATATTGGTCTCGTGAAACTCCAACACAAACTCTCTGAGCTGATCCCTCATTAAATCAAACCCATCTGTGTCTCTTTAGACCACATCGAGTGTCTTCCTCACATCCCCTATGGATTCCTCGAGATTAACCACTTGTTCTTCTAAAACCGACAACATTTCCCTTAATGGAAATATTTTTCTAGCCCTCCCATGAGTCTCCATTGGCTCACTCTAATCGGTAACTTCTTTCGACATCTCGAATGGTGCCTTCGCAACCTTAGCTCGAATACCAAATGTCACGGAGCTAGACTTTCAGTATCGCAATTCATGCAGCCTTAGGAACTTATAGCAAAAGCAACTCAAACAAAAAGAATGCTCAGGAGAACAGAATAGCCATAGAAAAACAATGCACGATAGGTGTTTGAGTAAATGCTCTCAATTTAGTATTTAACTCAATAAATACTAGATACAATGGATGATTTATATAATGGATGATTTACAACTAAGGGGGGACTCTCTATTTATAGTTGAGCTCCCTTCAAACCGACAGTATAGATCGAATTACATCGACGGACAAGATCCAAGCATATCTATAATTAAGGAATTTACATAATCTCCTAGATTAAATATCTTCTAAGATTACTTTCCCTATTTGCCAAGCTAGCCTAATTTTCCATATCTGCTTTATTGGGCCATCCAGGCTTCAAAGAGACAGGTTTTTCCATTAGATCTTTGAATCGAGTCAATTCTCGTAGGTCAAATGAGTCTCATCTAACCGATAGACCTCTATGAGACGCATTTTGCCTGGCTTTGCACTTGACCCATGACACTAGTGTCAACTAAAGAGTCCTTTGCTACTCTACTCATGGTTTAGTTGACCATTCATATCCTAACTTCTTTTTTTGTCTAATATATATTATATGAAAATATTAGAGAATGAATAATTTTTATTGGAGTTGGACCAAATAAGCAATTGAATGAAGGCAAAAATTGATGAGAAATTAGTGTGGAGAAAGAAGGAAAGCTATTGACCTATTGATAAGTTTATGGTAGATGGAGATCTTGTCCTCAATTTGCCTATCCATATTGTCGTTTATACCATCAAAAGTCATTTGACAAAGCATTGCCATCAACACTTTCTAATAAAAACAAAATTATCAGTTTATTTGGGAGGGAGAGGGAGTTACATGTCAGGCATGTCTGGTCTGGATTCCAACAGGATCCATTTTAGGAACATGGTGTTGTGGAACAATGACACAAGGTACCTGCAGCACTTTCCACGTGTACTCGGAAATCAGCATTTCTTTCTTAAGCTTCCCCGTGTTTTAGTTTGGTGGTGAAAAGGTCTTACCTACAACACGATTGCAAGTGACTGCATATATATATATATATATATATATATATATATTTTTTTTTTTTCTTGGTTTATTGTTAATTTATTTAGAAGCAAATTACAAGAGACTGCTGAACTGCATCAATAATGCTGCGTTGATTACTGTCTGTATCAAAGTGGACTAAAATCCACAAATTCCAACACTCGTCAAGTGGTTCATTTATTTAGATTTTGACATCTTTCTACCATTCGTTGAATCCCCTAAACAATTTTACACTTACATTATTCACGATTGGTATTTATGTTTAACACATTCAGATATTAATATAAAATATAGTCCTTAAAATGACATTTATATTTAATTATTCCTTCAACACTCATATATATATATATATATATATGTGAAAATTTTGTGGTAGAAATCATTTATTAATATTAGAAATGGTTAAGAAGTAATAATCTTTTGATTATAAATAAATTCTAATATAATTTAAATTAATTCTACATTTATATATTCACCAATTATAGTCTAAACAAAAACTAATAAATTAAACTAAACACATGGTGAGATTTCGAGACTCGTGCATATAATTACAAATGGTGAGTTTTAAACTTGAATAATCAAGGCCCAGAGTCTCCACCTTAAACAACTGAGCAAAAAAAAAAAAGAAGACTATCTCTACAATTATATACAATTAAAATTTATTATTTATATTATATATTAAATTAAAATTCATTGGTTTATTATTTTATATAATCATGTATATTATTGTTCTGCTTTTACGCTTAATCTTATTTGGATCAAGATAATATTTAGATAAAATCTTCTCAAATATTATTCAAGATTCAAATTTAATCTAAATACTGAGAGGAAAAAATCTATACACTTCTTTTATGGTAAAAAAACTTATTATTTAATACTTCTTCACAAATAAAACTAAATTTGTCTTATTTATCACGAAAATGTATGTTAATTTTTTTATTTGTGAAATTAAAAGATTGTAGATGATAATTATAAAAGAAAGGAATTTGAGTTATTGATGATGAATGAGAGAGATGACCTAAAATTGAGAAAAGTTAAAAAAAAAAAAAAAAGAGTTGTGAAATATCCTAGGTTTTTAATTTGTAAAGATAAAAATGGAGTATGTTGAACAATATCCTAAAGCTCCCAAAATTAAGCATCTGATTTCGCAATTTAAAGCTTAGGATTGATCGTTAAAATTTATATATAACTATTTTTTTATTAAAAATAAAATTTTAATTTGGGAAGTAGAAAAATAATTTCTCAAACGGACTTAATTTGGACTGAAGAGATAAATGGAAGTGCAGAAGATTTAGGGATATCTGATATGAAAAGTGGGAACGAATCAAATTCCTTACCTCATTTAGTAGCAATCGAAATTGAACAAAAATCCCATTTTTAACCAAGTCAATTTGAAGAATCAAATCAACCCCTCTCATTCATTTCATTACTTTTTTCTTCTTCTTCCTCTTCTCCTCTCTAAAACTTCACTGTTTTTTTTTTTTTTTGCTGCACAAAAACCAAATCTTGATCTCTTTTATTTCTTTCTAGAAGCCATTGAATGAGCTTTAAACTATAAAACTCCAAACCATTAGCCACCTCCAAAAACAAAACCCATCCTTTGAAGAAACCAGAAGATTCTCCAAAAACCCTAGAATTTTGTACCAAAGAAAATCTAAATTCTGAATCTTGCAAAGACCTGTCTCCTTGTTTAATGTTAAAACACATTCCATCCACACCTGGGAAATTCAAGATGGAAAAATCGCCTTACATTCACAATAAATCGAGGTGGCACTGGCATTCCTCTATTATGAAGCTCACATTTTGGTCCTTTATCTTCTTGGGTTTGATCTTCATCTTCTTCTTTCGATCTCCTTCTTCGAATCCCATCCCTCAAGACCCATCTCGCCGTTCCCTCCGTACCCACAACTGGGGTGGACCCGCTTGGGAAAAAGGGGTCCGTTCATCTGCCCGTATCCGTTCCCGAAATGGAATCTCCGTTTTGGTTACCGGAGCCGCCGGTTTCGTCGGTACCCATGTTTCGACCGCTTTGAAAAGGCGTGGGGATGGTGTTCTTGGACTTGATAATTTCAATGACTACTATGACCCTTCATTGAAAAGAGCTCGTCAAGCGCTCCTGGACCGAACCGGTGTCTTCGTTGTGGAAGGGGACATCAATGATTCGACCCTTTTAAGGAAACTATTCGAGGTTGTTCCATTTACCCACGTTATGCATTTGGCTGCTCAAGCTGGTGTCAGGTATGCCATGGAAAATCCTAGCTCTTATGTGCATAGCAACATTGCTGGTCTTGTTAGTTTACTTGAAGCTTGTAAATCTGCTAATCCACAACCTGCAATTGTGTGGGCTTCTTCGAGCTCTGTCTACGGGCTTAATAGCAAAGTTCCATTTTCTGAGAAAGATAGGACCGATCAACCTGCTAGTTTATATGCTGCTACTAAGAAAGCTGGTGAAGAGATTGCACATACTTACAACCATATATATGGTCTTTCATTAACTGCATTGAGGTTTTTCACAGTTTATGGTCCTTGGGGAAGGCCGGATATGGCATATTTCTTCTTCACTAGGGATATTTTGAAAGGGAAGACCATATCAATATTTGAGGTAGCTAATCATGGTACAGTCGCTAGAGATTTTACCTACATTGATGATATTGTGAAAGGGTGTTTAGCAGCATTGGATACTGCTGAGAAGAGTACTGGGAGTGGAGGGAAGAAGAAGGGTCCTGCTCAATTTAGGGTATACAATTTGGGGAATACTTCACCTGTCCCGGTTTCGGATCTTGTGAGTATCTTGGAGAGGCTTTTAAAGGTTGATGCAAAGAGGAATGTTATGAAGCTGCCGCAGAACGGAGATGTCCGGTTCACTCATGCAAATATTAGCTTGGCTCAGAGGGAGCTCGGATATAAGCCCTCGACTGATTTGCAGACAGGGTTGAAGAAATTTGTAAGATGGTATCTCAGCTACTATTCTGGTGGGAAAAAGGCTGCTGGATAGATTCATTGTTTTATATTGTGGTAGGATCCTCTTGTTCATTATCATTCTTATCATTGTTTTGAACATTTCTCCGTTCGATTATTTGTTGTTTCATATATCTTTAATGATGACCTATAAAAAAAAAAGGATGATTTTTTGTGATTGATGGAGATTGTTTGCTGGTTGGGCACACCATAAAATCCTCTTTTTTCTTATCCCATGGAATGTAATTGTTGGCATTGTAGAATTCATGACTGCTAAAGCATATATGATGATTGGTGAACATGACTCATTGCTATGTAAATTCCAATTACACGATATGCCGTCGCCTGCATTGAGTTATTGTGCACATTCGTTTTTAAGAAATGACAAAAATACTAGTGTTTAGGGTTTGAATAACTTGTATTTGTGAGCTTTTGAACTCGAGGAATCGCACTATTCAATGATGTTTCATTTTTGAATCCATGATCCAGTAGGCAATCCAAGCTGACCTTTAGGAAACAGGTACATGGAAAAAATTCATTTCATACAAAATTAATATTTCAGCATGGAAGTGATAATTAGATAATATCGAACACCAATGGATAGATTTTCTTCAATGAGAAACCGATGACATAGATAAGGAAACTTACCACTTAATGAAAATTTTTACTTTTTTCTTTTATTTTATATAATCTTTTACATTATGTGTTATCTTTTAAACCCCAATAATTTAAATTAATTATTTTTATTATTAGTTTAGATATTGTTAAATGTATATATATATTTTTTTACATTTAACACTTCACTTTTACCATATTTTTATATTAAAATTAAAATTAATGGAACAAATATTTTATATTCAATACTTAATTTCCAATAACAAATCAAACAATTTTTATAATTCAAATTCAGTATTTATTAAATTCAACATTTAACAAATATATATATTTATATACCTCATGAAAAATGGCGACTTTTTAAGTAAGGGTTTAACATGCTTTATGTAGCCAAAGCAAAATTACAGGGTTAATTAGAAATGATGTATGTATATATATATATGTATATGAAATAGTGTTTAGGCAGCATTGCAAAAAATGAAAAATGTCTAACACGTTTGATCCCCGGGTTAGAGAGGCATGAAAAAATTCACTTTATCTGCTTTAACCAAAAACTACAATTGTACATATTTCTACTGCATTTGTTTCTCAAATGAATGATGAAAACTTTCGCAAATTGTACATTTCCACAATCTTGAATCTATAAGCTGTCTTCTATATGTATTCATGTATTAGATTCGATCAAAACGTGCGAAAATCAAGCATCACCTAAATGTATAACCTAGCATGCTAACTAATTCCATGCAAAAATCAAATGAAATTGCTCAAAAGTCGTACTTTGTTCTCCCACTCTTCAAGATGAGGCATAACATATCTGAAATGTCAGCAGAAGAGCTGAAATAGTTCCAAGCCTCGAGCATCAAGCGTTTCCTTGATCCTTTAAAATGAACAACCTACATCCAGTAAAATGAATATTACAATATATTCATACATGAAACGACTTCAGAATAAAATATATTTAAATTTCAGGCTCAGCTAGCAACCAAAATGATCATGAAAGGCTTAAAATACCTTGACATCCAGAGGCATGCCATGAAACTGGCCAGCACCCTCAGGCGGTGTCCAATTATATGTAGCACACGGTAAAAACAGCACTGATGCACCACCGATCTCTTTGATAAAAGCCTGAGCTTTACTAAATCTTTTTGCATCAAAAGAGGCATCGGACTTTATGACCCAGAAAAGGGCCAGCTGATCACCAAGCATTCGGGAAGCCTTCATGTATTTGGAACTATAGACTTCTAATACTTTCTGTAAAAAAGTTCTAGCCCTGCAAGCAATTTCACATTTTCAGCTTCTTTAGAGAAAATTCTGATGGCATGATGCCAAAATATCATGAGGAAAGAAAAAGATATTGTTTCTTCTAGGTTCACTACAGATATTTTGAGAGTAAAAAAGGGTCTCAACCTTAAAATACTATCACGTGTACCCCTCACAGCAATAAATCCAGAATTCAAAGGCTGATCTTTGTTGTTCCTGAAGGTAAGAGCCACATGGAAATCTTGGTACTTTTCAAATATCTGACCCAAGTCATCAATTACAGCAATATCCGAGTCCGAAAAGATGAAATGAGTTATACGCCCCTGCTCCTGCGACAGCTTCTCAAGCCTGATGTCGAGAAATGTCTACATAGAAAAATGGCAGTTTGGCAGCTAAATTAGGATAATGTTCTTCATAATTAAACTATAGGTTTAGGACTATAGGTTTAGGGTTTCTACCCGTAGTATAAGTTAACATCAAACTTTTCTACCTATATATATCAATACAATGTGCTCTTACAATGTAAGACCTGATTCTTTGAAGCATCAACTTGTCTCGGGAATATTCACCCTGAATGGGAAGTACAGTAACACTGTTTTGGTGCAGTGACAAATCAGATTCTGGATCAGTCAGAATAATAATATTGCTCTGAGGCATTCTCACCTGAAAGATTTTAATACAGAACCCCGTCAAATAGATGCTTCAAAGTAATCGACTCTAGGTGATGTATAACAAATACTCCAGAATAACAATACTCAATAGTTATCAATATCGAAGTTGTTCAATAGTCAATACCTAAGCTCCAAACATAACAAAACTTATTTATATAAGCATCATAAAAGAACATACGTAAGTAAAGCTTACCCCTTAAATGAATCCAACAACTCCGCTAATAAATTAAATCCTACTTCCTAAATTAGGTATAGAATACAGATTCTTCAAAAACTTACAAGAATGGACTCTATCACAAGGTTTCCTTTAATGAATGCAAGATACAAAATACAAAATACAAAATAGAACTAATCCTTTACGTTACAGTTGGACTTGCTCAGCCTGCCCGAAAAGTGAGAGGATTTAGGTATAAATATAAGCCCGAAAAATAGACTTAGAGCAAAAAAATACAAGGTCCGTTCAGAAAGTGGACCGGGCCTTGGGTAAGGCATTTTTTGCCCGGACCGGGCCCAACCCAGCCCGAATATGTAAAAAAAAAAAAACTGCACCTTTTTTTGCTTTTTTTTTACCTTTTTTTTTCCTGTTTTCTTTTTTTTTTTTTTACTATTTTGCTATCATTTCACCCTATCTTGATGTTATTAGATATACATTTTTTTTAAATTTGTTGGAAAACATTTATTTTAATGTTTTTAGTATTTTTTATGTATTATATATTTTTAAAAAAATTAATACAGGCCAGATTGGGTCGGGCCTGGGTTTTGACATTTTATCCGGGCTGGGATTGGTAAAAGTTTATGCCCATTTTTCGGGCCAAAACATGCCCTGGCCTAGCAAACGAGTCTAAAATTTTGTTTGGGCCCAAACCCAGCCCATGATCACCTCTAGTTACAATAATACCAAAGTACATTGGAAGATAAGTTAAAAAGCTCATAGATAACAGAATGTGGTCCTGAACTTCAAGCAATTTAACAGATATCTCTAGCAGACATTTCCAAAAGGAAGCCAGGTGCAGCTCTATCATGTTTAACTGAAGAGTTACCTGAATGAACTTAATGAACACATTCAAAATGGCCATAGATCGCTCTGGCTTACTATATGAAGCATTCCCAACAGTGACCAAGTTTGATGGTTTACCATCCGCAAGGGCATCGGGTGAGTTGTTGTAAATGGTAAAACAGTCACAAAGGCAATACCATCACCGACACTAGAGGCATGAGAAGGGTTTGAAAAATAGGTCTTGTTGAGAGCTTTAACTCCTGCAATACATTGAAAACATTAGAAATTCATAGAATACCACAGCAACAAAACTTAGGATCTGAGGGCTCAATAAAATTACTTTCATTAAACATTTGATTTCAATGGGAACATCATATATTTATGAACAAATTAGAAAGAAAAAAGAAAAGGAATTTGATGCCACAAATGTCTACAAAACAGACTCCTAATCACATAAAACAGTTATTATAGCATCTACAGTTTTTAGAAATGAATGCTAGTCTAATGTTCCCTTTATCAAATTAATGCGCTAGCAACAGCAAAATAGTCAAAACCTCGGCATTGCAAACGGTTGGGCAAGCCTTCTCCGGCAGCAGGTCCAAGAACCAGGTGATCAAATTTCTTGGTTATTTTCTTGGGGGCATCATCTCCTGATGAATGCTGAACATCAAACTTCTTCGTGTTTTCCTTGGGGGAATCTGTGACTGCTTGATTCTGGTGCAATTCCAGAACTGGAAACATGAAAAAAAAAAAAAAAAGAATCATTTTGATGTCTTCAATAACAAACAAAAAGGACATTAGAAGAACCCACAAGTGAATGATTTAGTAGCAAAGAGGAACAACCACCAGAAAATAAATGAGGAAGGATGAAAATAAGTGGGAAACAGAAAAGGAAACGACGCCATCCAACACAAGCTTTCATGCCTTAATCAATCTTTCAACAATAGTTATGATCTTCCAGCGCCAATTATCTTACTTTATCACGGGCTAGCTGCTGCATTATTTTGGGGGAGGAATTTTTCAAATGGCACCTCAAAGAATAGCCTAAGAACGGCTGCAACAAAAATAAAATTGAATTACGAACGATTTGCAGAAATGAATTATTATGGATTGATCCAATACATGGTTTTTTCAAGCTAAATTTACAAGACCATTAACTCAAACATTTTGGAATCCGTGGGCATTAAGACAAATCATAACAAGAGATTCCAAATTAGAGCTATATTTTTAGAACTTTCAATAGCTAGAAGTAAATCAATTTCAGATCAGGCATAAAAAAAAATTCACAAGCATGCCAACAATTAATAATGGAAGCTTGAATCAAAGCAGAAGATGTCATGCTAAGTACAGAAAATAAGCAATAGGAAAAAAAAAAAAAACCTTAACGACGAGATGCAGTTGACAATAAAGAGAAGAAATGGAAGAGAAATCCAAACCTGAAGCAATTGGGTTCCTCGGGATGCTATTAAAGGTTAATTTTATTTTTATTTTTTTTTTGGGGGGGGGGGGTGGAGGTTAAGAAAAAGAGATTTCAATGTTCTTTGAGAGTTCACTGTTTTCCTTTTCCTTACTGTTTTCGCGATATATGTTACCTGATAGGCGGTGTTGTCTCTGTTAAGTTCACCCGCTTTCACCGTTTTGTTTATTAAAAATCAAAATTGGGATTTTTTTTATATACAGTGAAGTATATCAATTTTTCATTTATGTAAATAATTTTTTAATTACAATAACACGACAAAATTGAAATAATTAATGCGATTCAAATTCAGATCAAATCTAGACCACACGACCACATGAAATTAAAATATTAAAAGTAGTATTTAAATTATTAATTCAAATTAATTTCATCTTATATTGAATATAATACATAATACATAATATATTTTTATTTAATATCATACACTTTTGAGATGAAATGAGATAGTTAAAATATTATTTTTAACAAAAAGAATATATATATATATATATATAAGTATTTAAGGGAAAAATGATATAATTTAAAAGCTAATTTTAGAATTAAGCCGTTGTTTAAGGTCATTAATGAAGCTAAGATAAATAGTATGTATTGATGAAATGGAAATTATATTTAATTATGTTAAGTGCAATTAAAACTAATATTGGGTTTGATGTTACAAGAAGACAATGATTTGATTATTAGAGGCAAAATCGAAAACCAAACTAAGGAAGTCATTACTTTTTATTATATTGGTACATCTCATTATTGATGTGCTTCAATGTACTAGTTGGAATTTATCAATATGCATTGATATTAATTAATCGAAAAAGACCAAAAGCACATTAAAATAGCCTAAGCACACAAAAAGTTTAATCAAATAACACCCCAAAGGTACATACTAAGACAATGGAAATCAAGTTCAAACTTCCATTTCTTTTCTTAATTTAGACAATATAAAAAAAATTAAAACATGAAAAAATATATGAATTAAAATTTAAATTATGGACACAAAATTTCATGTAATTATATAAAATCGAACATAATATGGATATAAAAATGGTAAAATGTAAATTTAATGATGTGAGATGAATGTGGTACAGCTGAGAATTTTGAATATGAACACAACAAAAATATATGATATGAATACTTAAGGGCACGTTTGGTTCATTTGGAATGGATAGAATGTAATAGAATAGAATTGAATAATGGAATAGAGTAGAATCAGTAATTCAATTGTTTGGTTGAATGTAATGGAATAAATCTGTAATAATATTATTGTGTTTGGTTGAATGAAATAGATATGTAATAGCATAAAGAAAAAATTAAAATGACCATAATACCCTTAACAAAATTTTTTTAGATATGGATTTTAAATTTTAATATTATTATTATTAAATATAATTTAATAAAAATAAAATAAATAATTTAATCATATTTTAATATAACTATTATTAAATATAATTTAATAACATTCTTAATATAATTATTTTTATATTAAATTATGTTAAAATGCTTTTTTATTTTTATATTTAATTATATTAAAATATTGAAAAATTTATTTACTATATTTTGAAATAGTACACTATTATTTGAATGCATTGCTTCTCAAGTTATCTCAATTTTATGATTTCAACTAAAATTTCATTTGTTATTTACATAATTTTTATATAAAACTTTTTACCTGTGTTATAATCTAAAATTAATTAATTGTATTAAACACAATTTGCATTAAAAAAAAGTCACAAAAAGAGCATTTTTTTTATTTTTCTTTTTTCAACTAAAAGAAACAAAAAATGTTTGTTGGAGCTTTTCTTTTTCCTGCCATTTTTAATTGTTGGGGCTTTGCAGGTGCATCATTTCTCACCCTTTTTTTTTGGTGCTGCAAGTCAAATACTTCTTTTTCGGATGAAGCTTGATTTATTTGATTAAAAATTGACTTTATCAATGTACTCGAAATAAAAAAGCTTTGCTTCCAATTTAAGTTTCCCTGAAATTGCCAATTTATATGCTTAGTTTCTTTGTCCACCAAATCCCAATGCTCCATAACAGTACTCCCTCAACAGCTTTTGAGTCAGCTACAGCATCTTGAAGAAATATAAACTGATTAAGAAGATTTAGCTTTAGAAGTAGGGGATCAGGCAAGAACTTGTATCCAACATTTTGCAGGCAGTGGGACTAAGCTTTTTCTGGCTTAACCAGCAGCTTCTCTATGGTACCGTAATTCATAGTTTACGACAGATCTCAAGAAATTCGGGCTTTTATCCGAGCAATCTCAAAACAAAATGCAGTTATCATTTACCAATACAATGTGGAAACCAGGCTAGATATGTAAGTTCTCATCAATATATCCACAAAAATGTCATTTGCTAAGCAATCTATGTTTATGATTACTTCAAGGTTGAGCTTGATCCTTGAAAGAACAATCATTGTTCGTAGCTTTACTCACAAAACAACATTAGGTCAAATTGAAGGTATCGAAAACATGAATTCTTTTTATATTGCTAGAATCTAACATCTTTGAGATTTTTCCTTTATGAAGCAACAGAAAAGAACATGTAAGGTTTCTTTTGCAGTGGAATTAGGGGATTTTGGAGAAAACAAAATTGTATTTCTATTTATCAATAAGGATATATAGAACAAAGGGCTTCTTTTCTTCTTCCTTAAATACTTGTGTTTGATACATGTATTCAAACATGAGCGTGTCCGATACATACCTTACATCACAAGGAAAAAAGAGAAGACATTATAAACGGGAATCTATGTTGGAATAAATGATCTGGCTAACTGACCTCTAGTGAAACAGAATAGCTAGTGAAACCGTTTCCAAGTGTTTCTTTGACTTCATTCTCCATATTACCTGCAAAGTTTTAAAGATATACAAGATATATTATCATTTAGCAACACATAATAATTTCCAAACACGAGTATTTTAACAAATAACTTATATAAAACATAAAATCAGCTGCCAAGAATTTCCATTCAAATACAGTAAATACAAGGACAACTGCATTATTAATTATAGGCTGATCTGATGAGCTATAAGCTCAACTAGGACGGTCATAACTCATAAGTCATACCAGCATGGTTATCTTCTATTCTTGTTCGCTGTTTTATTTGTTTGTTATTATTATTGACTACAGATGGATGTAACTATAAGTTCTTTCTAGCAACAGAAAACTGAGAATAGTTGATTCACCACACATGCCAAAAAGGAATGAAAAGTTAAATAGCAAAAATATAGAACCTCATATAGCTGCACGCTCTTGGACTCACTAAAGGAGTCATAAAAAGGCTTGCTCCAAGAATCGACCATAGCCTGACAAGGAAAAGGAGTTAAAATGCATCATCAACAACAATAACCAGAAACAAGAGAAAAGAAAAGTTAGCAACCAACAACATCTTTTGTTTCTCATATTTTTGTTGTTTTCATGATTGCAATTTAGTGCTAACCCCTCCGTTGCCATGGAGACGCTGATATGCCTCTTATCACAATTTTAAAGCAATGCACTATCTAGTCAACATTCTCTTATCATGATAAAAATGGAAGATTTATAACATCATTAAGAAATACATATTTAATCCAAAACAAACATAGAAAAAGGAAACCATACCTGAGAGTTTGCTCTAAATGATAGACAGACTAAAGATGCTTCAGGGACAACCAAATTGCTAGCATCAACACCACTTGCATTAAAAACAATCAGCAGCTTTGATTTTCTACCATCAGAATATATAACATCCATGGCAGGAAACTTCCTTGCTGCAATTCCGGAATTAGAATATTATTTGCCAGTGCAATCTGCCAGAAAAAAAAAACTAACAATTAAAATGTTTACAGAAAGTAACATTAATTTTACTCAGAAATCAGTTGCAATTCAACTAATTTGAACAGATTTGCAAATGATATAGCCTATATGTATATAAAAAGAACAAATCAGTTAATACCTTACCACCGTGTTGTTTTAGCTCAGACATATCATCAAAATATCCTCTATTCAATTCATCAGCACTGCCCTAAATCAAATTAAAACAATTATTTATATTAAATTTCATGGAGAAAAAGAGCACGTAACAAAATTTCAATAAACAAACAAAGCTTTAAACTTACAGTCTTGCTCGTTCTTTCTCGATTTTTTCCTTGCTTGCAAGCTGCACACACAAGACAGAAAGTTAAAAAGAACTATAACTTGAAAAATCAAATATTATAGAATTAAAAAGGGATTGCCTTGAAAATATCGAAGAAGCGAATGGATGATTTTGAAGCGAAATGTTGAGGAGATGAAGGGGAAATCTTTGGGTCATGACTTAGGAGGTATTGACAATTTGAAATCGAAGCTCGTGCCCGGTTTATCACTCGGTTTACCCTCAACATTTTCAGTTTTCGATTTAGATTTCAATTCCCCCTCTAAGAACCCTCTTGCTCTTTCCAACAATCGATGGTATAGATAAAGAAAAAGAAACGGAAGAAAGGAAAAGAAAAACTCTATTGAGAGAAAGAAAAAGAAAGCAGAAAAAAGATGGCGGAAAAATTGGAAGTGAGGAATATAGAAGGAACTGAGGGCAAAGTGGGGAGCGTGAAGGGCTCCTTAAACACCGAATCTGTTATCCGTGGTGAGGAAACAGAATAGAAATTAGACAATTTACTGCATAGGTGTGTTTAGGGTGGGCCCACGGAATAGGGTTGTAATGGCATAGCCATTACATTGAACCAAACATGTTGTAAATATGTCAAATAAAACCACAAACATGACACAGATCTACAAATTGTAGAAGGTAAATTTCATCATCTGACATGAATGTAATAAGCCTACATTTGAAAAAGGATATGAACACCAAGAACAAAAAACTATCTAAAGCACAACATCAACACCCTCAACATATCAAAACTTATATAAATCCAGTTATTAACATGAATTCCTCAAACACAATTATGAAACAAAAACACAACACGATCATAATACCTTAAACACAATTATAACAAAAACAAATCACGACCTTAAACAGCATGAAAAGTTGGAGAGAAATGGATGCCAAAGATGTAATATCAAACAAAATGAACATCTTTTATCAGATCCAATACAAATTGGTCATCACACAGGTTTAAAAGAGAGTAAAAAAAAAAAAAAAACTGATCATTTCATAATCCAATTTTAAACATTTGAGAAAGGTATAGGTTTTCTATCTGGCCATGATTCTATTTTCTCAAAGTACTTGACAGGTACCACCCCATCAAAGCCCTCAGTCAATATCACTTTGTTGTCTGAAATGTAAAGCTTCATGCCTTCTGCAGTCATCAAGAAAACAAGGGAAGACAACTTAAGAACCGTAGTTTGGCAAGAACAGATCGATATATATTTGGCCACGACTCTAAAGAAAAGTGAGAAAGACATGACTTGCAGTTATTGCTTCGGTTCATAGAATCATCACTGGACTGAAACTTGAAAGAAGCAAGCATGCTTACCTTCCAAAGCTTTTCTAACATCAAGATAGATCAAAACGTTAACATCTCGTCTCATACCTGAAGAGGGTAAAAGATACAAGTCATCGTAAGCCCTCTACAGCATTTAGATTCACTAAATCTCAATTTATTCCGATTAGTGCTTGTCATTTCCCATTATCAATTAAAATTCACGTTATATATCGGCATCTTAGTAATCCCCTTTCATAATCTTTTGCATGAATCCTATGGTGAAATGCAGATAACAGACATAATAACACCCCTAAGCAGTTTGTCACGTAGACGGAGTTGGCATATTAAAAATAAAGAGTAAAATGAAGGAGTTCGTATGTCAAAGTTCAGAGGACCAGTGAAGAGAAATTTCATGGTATCTCACCACTAATCACTTCACCGTCAGTCGGCAAGCCACTTGAGAAGTGAACATGCAATCTTTTCATGCGCTTCAAACCCGACTCCAAAATTGATTCCAAATTCCTCTTATAGGTTCCATGTACGCAAACTATCATCTCAGGGAAAATCCAGAGGATTATGCATAATAAAAGACATAAAGCAAGTCCATCGATCTAAGAGACAAGATGTTCTTACATTGCACTTCATCAGCTGAAACGATTTGTTTCAATAATCTTTCGGACTCAACTGTCTGCCAACATGACATGCAATATCTTCCTTAGAAGTGCATAGACATAAATAAAGATGCTGAAAACAACAGCTAAGAATAATCTGAGGTGAAAATTCAGATAAAGCATGAAGAAATTGATAAATTTTTATGAAAGATTCATCACCGTGACGGTGTGGCCTTGGTTTGCACGTATCAAAAGCTCCCCATTTTCCTCAAGAAGGCTAAACCGTTGCTTATTATCTTTTCTGACAGCCTAAAATCAATAAACATAAAAACCATGAATTTTCTTTTGGCTGTAAAATGAACATTTTCCTTCTCATGATTGTACACCAACATTTTGGAGACCAAGAATCTAAATTACTACTGGTAACAGCTCAAAGATCGCTTTTAAGTAAACAACAAATAGTATTTAAAGAAGCCATTTTCATCAATTTTAACTACAAAAGTTACATGCTGCAATGATAGAAAATTTCAATCAAAATAGGAGAGGATTCTCAGGATTCAACAGTGAACAAAGACAAGAAATGCTGTTACAAATTCTACCTCTTTGATATCATCAACAGTGTGTGACCTTAAAGGGATATTAGCAAATGTTTTCATATTCAGCTTCAGCAAATCTTCAACTTTGACATAACCATCACTTCGCATATTCAAATTCAGTTCAGTAGCCATATGTCGCAGAATTCGTGTCCTAAAAGAAATTAAACCAAAAACAAAGCACTAATGAATAAAATCAATTTAATCGTATATAAAATAAATATATAAAAAGAATTGATAGAATGTTTCAATGTCCAACGCCGCTTACAAGAGTCGACCAAGAGCATCAATTTTGTCCTTGCTGCCGCCGCCACCACGGCCTCTGGATCTTTCTCGATCATGTTTCATATCTTGACCTCTGCCTCCACTGCCAAAACCACCATAAAAAATAAGAGAAAATTTTATTCAAAATGAATAAAAATTAGATTATTGATACGAATTTGCGCTCAAATTTGAAGATTACCTTCTATTTGAATGAGCGAAAGAAGAAAAAGAGGAGGACATAGTGTTATAGGGGACTGTGTTCTCCAGGAGATGTAGAGCAAGGAACCTGGAAAGTTGAGAGGGGACGGTTGGACGACGAGTAACGCAACAACGTAAAATTCGAATGCTACCGTTAGTGAGACTAGACCACATATAGGGGTATTTTGATGGTATGCCAAGCTTGAAGAAGATGGGTAACAGTGGCGGCAGGAGACGAGGATACGGTGCGCTGCTCTCGCAAGCAATGGTCTTTTTGCTACACGTGGCTCTTCCCACAATCTTTTATGGTTATTACGGTGTTCTATAAAAAGGTTAAAAAGTATTTTTCCCTTTTGCGGAATTTTCCCAATTTTCTTTAGGTTTATAGACTTTAAGCGGAATAGCGATGTTGATGCATCAATTATTTTAATATATTTCATCTTAAAATTTTACTTCATTCATATTTGCAAAAAAATTAATCCAAATCATTTTAATTTCGCCCATTTTAATTTTATATTATTTTAATTTAATATTTAATAATTTTATATATTTTTATTTATTAAAATTTTTATATAATTATAAAATAAATTTATATATTTAATATAAATTTATTCTTTTCCTGTTATAAATTATATAACACAAAAAATAAAATTTTAAAATTTAAAATCGAACTAAGTGAAACTAAACTTGAGCTTTGAATGTTTAAACACAAACTCCACCTGTATTCTAAATGATTTAATATTTCTATTCAAACTCTATCAAATTTAGTTACGAACCGAGTTAGCAAAGATCGATCTAACATGGAAGTCAAATCTACAAACTTTTGATAACCCTCCTAATAACCCTTCTAATAAATTGTTAGGGGTTCTTCAACAAGAGCTTGTGATATTGTTAATCTCTTGAATTAATGTAATTGTATGTTTTTTCATAAATAAAAATAATAATAATAATAAAACTCTCTCAAATTGAGTGGATTTTTGGAATAACTTAATTCATAAATAAGTCCTTCCATAAACAGGTCCAGGGACCATACCTGTCCAAAGTAAAGAGAGTTGTTGGAACCAACCGATTCGACATAAGTCAGTGGTGTTGGAACCAACCGGTTAGACCGATTAAACCAAAAGCGACTGAATTACTGATCAAAATAGTAATATTGAACCGTTCAGAATCATTATGAAATCGGAAGCCAGAACCATTTGAACCGGTTCAACCGGAATTCTTGGATTTTTAATTCATTTTTCATACATTTTTAGTCCATTTTTATGTAACCTAAAAACCCAACCAAAGAAAAATGAAGAAATGAGATGAGAGAAAATTGATAAAATTATAAAAGAAATAAGTTGATGATTGTGAGAAAAAAAATCTAAAAGATAAAGAGTGAAATCAAAAGATTGATGAAAGCATAAAGCAAAAATCAAATAAAAGAAATAAAGAAGGAAGTGATTAAAAAAATGGAAGGGATTATCTGACCGGTTCGGTTCAAAAAACAGGGGAACAAATCGCGGTTGAACTGCAATCGGTTAAATAAAAATAAATAAAAGAAATACGTTTGAGAGATAATGGAAAAGAAAAAAAAAGAAAGAAACTGGCGGCAAGGGGAATAAGAAGATGAAGTGCCATAAAAAGCGTTTTAGGGTTTAGGACTATAGGTTTAGGGTTTCTACCCGTAGTATAAGTTCACATCAAACTTTTTTACCTATATGTATCAATACAATGTGCTCTTACAATGTAAGACCTGATTCTTTGAAGCATCAACTTGTCTCGGGAATATTCACCCTGAATGGGAAGTACAGTAACACTGTTTTGGTGCAGTGACAAATCAGATTCTGGATCAGTCAGAATAATAATATTGCTCTGAGGCATTCTCACCTGAAAGATTTTAATACAGAACCCCGTCAAATAGATGCTTCAAAGTAATCGACTCTAGGTGATGTATAACAAATACTCCAGAATAACAATACTCAATAGTTATCAATATCGAAGTTGTTCAATAGTCAATACCTAAGCTCCAAACATAACAAAACTTATTTATATAAGCATCATAAAAGAACATACGTAAGTAAAGCTTACCCCTTAAATGAATCCAACAACTCCGCTAATAAATTAAATCCTACTTCCTAAATTAGGTATAGAATACAGATTCTTCAAAAACTTACAAGAATGGACTCTATCACAAGGTTTCCTTTAATGAATGCAAGATACAAAATACAAAATACAAAATAGAACTAATCCTTTACGTTACAGTTGGACTTGCTCAGCCTGCCCAAAAAGTGAGAGGATTTGGATATAAATATAAGCCCGAAAAATAGACTTGAACAAAAAAATACAAGGTCCATTCAGAAAGTGGACCGGGCCTTGGGTAAAACATTTTTTGCCCGGACCAAGCCCGACCCAGCCCGAATATGTAAAAAAAAAAAACTGCACCTTTTTTTTGCTTTTTTTTTACCTTTTTTTTCCTGTTTTCTTTTTTTTTTTTACTATTTTGCCATCATTTCACCCTATCTTGATGTTATTTAAATATACATTTTTTTTAAATTTGTTGGAAAACATTTATTTTAATGTTTTTAGTATTTTTTATGTATTATATATTTTTAAAAAATTAATACAGGCCAGATTGGGTCGGGCCTGAGTTTTGACATTTTATCCGGGCCGGGATTGGTAAAAGTTTATGCCCATTTTTCGGGCCAAAACATGCCCTGACCTAGCAAACGAGTCTAAAATTTTGTTTGGGCCCAAACCCAGCCCATGATCACCTCTAGTTACAATAATACCAAAGTACATTGGAAGATAAGTTAAAAAGCTCATAGATAACAGAATGTGGTCCTGAACTTCAAGCAATTTAACAGATATCTCTAGCAGACATTTCCAAAAGGAAGCCAGGTGCAGCTCTATCATGTTTAACTGAAGAGTTACCTGAATGAACTTAATGAACACATTCAAAATGGCCATAGATCGCTCTGGCTTACTATATAAAGCATTCCCAACAGTGACCAAGTTTGATGGTTTACCATCCGCAAGGGCATCGGGTGAGTTGTTGTAAATGGTAAAAACAGTCACAAAGGCAATACCATCACCGACACTAGAGGCATGAGAAGGGTTTGAAAAATAGGTCTTGTTGAGAGCTTTAACTCCTGCAATACATTGAAAACATTAGAAATTCATAGAATACCACAGCAACAAAACTTAGGATCTGAGGGCTCAATAAAATTACTTTCATTAAACATTTGATTTCAATGGGAACATCATATATTTATGAACAAATTAGAAAGAAAAAAGAAAAGGAATTTGATGCCACAAATGTCTACAAAACAGACTCCTAATCACATAAAACAGTTATTATAGCATCTACAGTTTTTAGAAATGAATGCTAGTCTAATGTTCCCTTTATCAAATTAATGCGCTAGCAACAGCAAAATAGTCAAAACCTCGGCATTGCAAACGGTTGGGCAAGCCTTCTCCGGCAGCAGGTCCAAGAACCAGGTGATCAAATTTCTTGGTTATTTTCTTGGGGGCATCATCTCCTGATGAATGCTGAACATCAAACTTCTTCGTGTTTTCCTTGGGGGAATCTGTGACTGCTTGATTCTGGTGCAATTCCAGAACTGGAAACATGAAAAAAAAAAAAAAAAGAATCATTTTGATGTCTTCAATAACAAACAAAAAGGACATTAGAAGAACCCACAAGTGAATGATTTAGTAGCAAAGAGGAACAACCACCAGAAAATAAATGAGTAAGGATGAAAATAAGTGGGAAACAGAAAAGGAAACGACGCCATCCAACACAAGCTTTCATGCCTTAATCAATCTTTCAACAATAGTTATGATCTTCCAGCGCCAATTATCTTACTTTATCACGGGCTAGCTGCTGCATTATTTTGGGGAGGAATTTTTCAAATGGCACCTCAAAGAATAGCCTAAGAACGGCTGCAACAAAAATAAAATTGAATTACGAACGATTTGCAGAAATGAATTATTATGGACTGATCCAATACATGGTTTTTTCAAGCTAAATTTACAAGACCATTAACTCAAACATTTTGGAATCCGTGGGCATTAAGACAAATCATAACAAGAGATTCCAAATTAGAGCTATATTTTTAGAACTTTCAATAGCTAGAAGTAAATCAATTTCAGATCAGGCATAAAAAAAAATTCACAAGCATGCCAACAATTAATAATGGAAGCTTGAATCAAAGCAGAAGATGTCATGCTAAGTACAGAAAATAAGCTATAGGAAAAAAAAAAAACCTTAACGACGAGATGCAGTTGACAATAAAGAGAAGAAATGGAAGAGAAATCCAAACCTGAAGCAATTGGGTTCCTCGGGATGCTATTAAAGGTTAATTTTATTTTTTATTTTTTTGGGGGAGGTTAAGAAAAGAGATTTCAATGTTCTTTGAGAGTTCACTGTTTTCCTTTTCCTTACTGTTTTCGCGATATATGTTATCTGATAGGCGGTGTTGTCTCGGTTAAGTTCACCCGCTTTCACCGTTTTGTTTATTAAAAATCAAAATTGGGATTTTTTTTTTATATACAGTGAAGTATATCAATTTTTCATTTATGTAAATAATTTTTTAATTACAATAACACGACAAAACTGAAATAATTAACGCGATTCAAACTCAGATCAAACCCAGACCACACCTATGGTGATCACGTGAGATTAAAATATTAAAAGTAGTATTTAAATTATTAATTCAAGTTAATTTCATCTTATATAGAATATAATACATAATACATAATATATTTTTATTTAATATCATACACTTTTGAGATGAAATGAGAGTGTTAAAATATTATTTTTAACAAAAAAAATATATATATATATATATAAGTATTTAAGGAAAAAATGATATAATTTAAATGCTGATTTTAGAATTAAGGCTTTGTTTAAGGTCATGAATGAAGTTAAGATAAATGGTGTGTATTGATGAAATGGAATTTATATTTAATTATGTTAACTGCAATTAAAACTAATATTGGGTTTGATGTTACAAGAAGACAATGGAAAAGAAAAAAAAAGAAAGAAACTGGCGACAAGGGGAATAAGAAGATGAAGTGCCAGAAAATGATAAAAAGCGTTTTAGGGTGTCTTTTTCTTTTTCTGGGATATGGGCCTAATCGTGTTAGTTGGGCTGCTCTCTAAACTTTTAAAAGGTTCACATCTTCATTTAAAGGTTTTTAAAAGTATTTTTTAATTATTATTTTAAATTAGGGAAAAATATAATATTAGTACCTAAACTTGTTCATTTCTCCCAGATTGGTAATTTTTATCCACGAGTTTGGTATCCAAGCTTAACGGCATTAACTTCAAGACAGGTGACGGAATAAGACTGTGACACGTGGTATAAATGAGGTCATAATATAAAAAATATTAAAATTCAATAAAATATTTTTAAAACTATTTCCTTTTTTTCCTTTCTTTTTTCCCAGTGATCTTTCTTCTTCCCAATTTCATTTTCTCTTCTTTTCTCTGCTAAACATGTTTGCTTTTAATGATTGATTTCAATTCTTGTCCTGTTTGTTAAACACATTTTCTTTTCTTTTCTCTACTAAACACATTTTTTCTTCTCTTTGTTTTACATTTCGAATCTTGAGTTCATTTTCTTTTTTGGATTTTCACATTCATTTTTTTTTATCTTTTTTCAGTTGTTGGGTAGTTGAATCTTTTCGTTTTTCTTTTTTTCTTTTTGTTTCATGAGAAAATATGAGAAAAAAAAATGGGAGATGCAGGCAGCTCTATTAAAAAAAACAAATAACTCAGCACAATCAAAAAACAAATAATAAAGAATCTAGCACATTCAAGCAATAAATAACAAACAAAGAACGCAAAATCTTTAAAAAAAATTACAAGTGTAATAGGCAAATTTTGGTCTGGGCCCCAAAAAAATAATAACCGAAGCTAAAGAATGCAATCGGTCGGAAACAAGTTAAAAAATGGCCAAAATGGAAAGACAATCATTAAATTGTTGCCAAATCAAAAAGATGGAGAAAGCCAAGGAGTTATCAAAATTTGTTGACTTGGTAAAAGGTTAAAAATAGGAAGATTTGATTTTTTTTTATTTTATTATTAAATTATTTAGGTTATTTTTAGTAAACCCCATATATATAAATAGGGGTATTTTGTTCTTTGAAAAGGAACCAATTACTTTTGGATGAATTATTTTGGGATTCTTACTTCAATTCGGAATTGGATTATTCTCTCTTTTCCTATTTTCATTGGAATTGAATTATTTTCTTTTCTCTTTAAATTACGTGGGAATTTTGTCCATTTCATTTCAATTTTTTTGTTTTTTCTAAATTCGTCCAATTGCTTTTAGCCCCTACATTTTTTTTATTGTTTTGCAATTAAGTTTTCATTTTCTTTTTTGGCCGTAAAATTCATTTTGACTGCATTTTGGGTCCTCTTTGAAGCTGTGCGTTTTGGAGGGTGGGATTATTTCCCTTTTGGTCCCTTCTTGTTATTCGCATGTTCAAATTGGTCCATTTCTTTTTATTTATTTTTGACTCGCCCCAGAATTTTGCTTTAAGGTTCGATTTAATCCTTTTTTATTTTCGCTATTTTATTATCAAATTAAATAATTTACTATATTATTGCCATTATTTTTATGTTTCTATTTATATTTATTTTGTTTTTCTAATACTATTATTATTTATCTAATTTTATTTATCTATTTATATTTCTACTATTATTATATTTCTATTTATTATATTTTTATTTCTATTTATATACTAATATTATTTTCATTATTATTTTTCTTATATATGTTTTTCACTCTTGTTATTAACATTTTATTTATTTATCTATTTTTTACTTTTTTTGTTATTATCTATTTTAACTTTTTATATAACGCTAATTTCAAATTTTTATACATTATTTACTTTAATATTTTCATATATTATATATTTCAAACTTTTTTACACATTATATATTTTGAATTGTTTATATATTATTTTTAAAGAGTTTTATATTTTATTTTATCTTGAATAGATACTAATTTTTTTTAAAATTATTTTATATACTTTAAATCGCTTTTATAATCATCCTCATTTTAAAAAACCTCTCAAAATAAGGAAATATTTCGTGTTTGGAAATTCGAGAAATCGTGCCCTACCGTGTTGGGTTTTGATTTTTCGTTCAACCGAATAACTGAATATCCTTTTGAAATTTCGTCCATGTTTTCTTAAATTAAAATGAGGCAATATTTTGTGTTTGGAAATTCGAGAAATCGTGCCCAATCGTGTTAGATTTCGACTTGCCATTTGACCAAATAGCCAAATATCCTTTTGAAATTTCAAATGCATGAGTTTTGGAAATTATAAGATGATCTTGTATCGAGGGTTTGAAATGTTGTGTCCTATCGTGCTGAATATGATATTTTATTCCTTCTAAGCGAGAGAATCTCAATATCCAATTCAAGTTATCCAAACGTTTTAAAAGAATTGTATTTTAAAATCTTTTTCAAATTTTCAACATTAGGACGTTAATTGATCAATACGTTACCAATTTTGGGTATTGCGGGGGTGCTAATCCTTCCTTGCTCGTAACTGACTCCCGAATTCGTTTTCTAGTTTTTCGTAGACCAAAAACGTTGTTTTAATAAATCGAAATGCTTTATTAAAATGATCGATCACAAGGTGACCCGATCACACCTAAACAAAAAGGATTAGTGGCGACTCCATTTTCGTTTTAAAGTCGACCTCCGTTTTTCAAAATAAAAATGGTTTCGACAGCTTGGCGACTCCACTGGGGACCAATAAGAGAGCCAAGCCGTAAAATTGATTATTTTCTATCCTTTTGTCAAAAATTGAAAATTTGATTTGAAAAATCGTGATTCTTTTGTTGCATTTGTTTGTGATTATCATGATTGCTATTATTTGAGTCTTGTAAAATACTCTTGCATTTCATTGCATGACCGTTGGGGTCACACCTTTTAAGTGGGAGTGAGAAGCTATGCCTTCGTGAGGTTTTCACCTCCGCATGGGCTAGTGGACTGCTTTCGAGATACATCCGTACCTATGTCTTCGTGAGGTTTTCACCTCCACATGGCCATAGGGAAATGTATTCCCCTGAACCAAACTTGATCCACATGATCTTATAATGGGTTAGGGTTGAAGAATCTGCTAGTTCAAATATCCTTTCTCTAGAGCTAAGCCACATATAGTAAACCTTGAGAGTCCACCTTAGGTAGAACCTTGTCCAAATTTAATGAGCACCCGAATAAGTACTTTATTTGTTATTTATTTCTTCTGTACTAACGTGTTTGTTTTTGTTTTGTTTATGACTGCATTGCATTACATCATTATAGAAAGGAGGTGTTAATTCATATTTGATTGCTAAATAGAATAGCTTGTCATGGGAAAATGGATTTCTTGATAAAGTGGATTATAATACATGTAAGACCCAACTTTAGCCCGGGCTACTTATTTCCAGCCCAATAAATAAAACCCAAAAAAATCCAAAAAGAGTCCAAAATTACAAAAACAACAAACCCAATTATAAGCCTAAAATAAACCTAACCCCAGAGCCCAAACAGCCCGAAACTAAACTAACTTTTCAGCAAAAAAGAGAATAGCTGCTGCTCCCCTCCACCACGCACGTCGACGCACCTCGCACGTCCGGCCATCTCACGTGTAGCACGACCCACGCCCCACGTTCACCATACCTGCAACTAGTATAAGCAAAGAAACCGTTGTAAAGTTGGCTATAAAAGGCCACGAATTTTCATTTGTTTAGGGGGTTTTTTTCCTTTGTTGTTCAGAGAAATAGAACACGATTTCTTTTGGTTTACAAATCGAATACCAAATACACATAAAAAAATAAAAGAAAGCAGTCAAGAAATATACTCAAAGGTGGTTATTACTATTTTATTTCGTTTTTTTCTTTTTTTCATTTTCATCGGATACGCTAAGATATAAGTGAGAGAGAATGAGACTCACCGTCGTGCTAATGCCGTGGGGAGGGCTCTCCGTTCGTCGTCGGATTTTGGGACTGTTGAGGCTTGGGTACTAGTTGTTTGGCTGGAAAGCAGAGAGGAAAGTGAAGGAGTTAGACATACTCCAAAGCATTTAGGGTTCTTTAAAAAAGGGAATAAAAGTTAAAATGTTTTTTTAAAAAGCAAAAATAAAAAAGGTTTTAAAACAAGTCTAATTTCAAATGAAAATGAAACAGAATTGGGGAGTAGATTCAGTATGCGCATTTGACTTGGTCCGGGCATTTTACCTTAAATGGGTAATTTCGCTGCCAGTCCTTCCTATTTGCACAAGTTTTTAAATTAGCCCCGATTTGTGTTTTATTTATTTTATTAAATTGTCCCCACAATTTGTGCGATGTCTCGATTTGGCCCGCGCCTAGGTGCTGAGTTTGGGGGTCTGGATTATTTGTGCTTTTGGTCCCTGTGTATTTGTGCACATTGCACTTCGATCCCTTTTCTAATTTTAATGATTTGTTTTATTTATGAAGTATCCCTTTATTTTATTTTTATTTTAATTGAGTTTTTATTTGTATAATTCATTATTTCTTTAATCTATTTAGCATTCAACTTTTAAGGAAATTATTTAAACATACATTTTGGGTTACTAAAATTTTTACTTTGTTATTTATTTGTTTAAATTGTAAAGTATAATTTTAAAATTCTATTTTTATGTAGTATTGTTCTAAGTTCTTGTATAATATTTAATTAAAATATTTTTATATATTATTATTGTACATGTACAATTATGATGAAATTAGTTTTATTTCATATATGTTATTAATTTTATGTTATTTTATTTATATAGTTTCTTTTAAATCTATTTAATATATGTTTTCTTTTCAAATCATTATGTAAATATTTTCTTCTAAACTTATTATATATATATTTTCCTTAAAATTATTCATATAAAATTTGGCTTTTTTGAGGATCCCGATTTAAATTGCATATTTTATTTATTTTAATTACTTTGGTATCGTTGTATATACATTTTTTATTTTTCATATAAATGTGTATATCATTTATTAAGTCAATTAGTTTCATTTGAAATTGTGTTACATATTATTCATTTCAATATATACTTTAATAATCACATATTTATTATCTGCTTTTTATTCATATAAGCTATTTTTAATTCTAATAAATGTTATCCCTTTGTATATTGTTCATATGGTTTTTTGTTTTGCGTTATATTGTTCCTAGTTTTCATGTAGATCTGTGTATCATGTGTTATTTTTTGTTTTCAATTCGTATTCACTTATTATTGTTTCATGCTTATAATTATGTTTTAGTTTCTTATTATTGCATCATGATTTTTTTTAAAAATCCCGCATTTTTGCCCAACATCAATTGCTTTTTAACCTAAAGTAACCCAAGCGAATATATTTTGAGCCGATTTCATAATTGCTTATTTGGGAAACTCTTCAAAACAAGGTAATGTTTCGTGTTTGGGAAATTCAGGAAAACATGCCCTAACGTGTTGGGTTTTGATTTTTTTTTTCGTTTTTCCAAATAACGGAGTACCCTTTTAAGAATTCGTTGTGTGTTTTGGAAATTATGAGGTGATCTCAGTCTTTGGAGGCTTAAAGTATCGTGTCCTAACGTGCTGGATGTGGTATTTTATTTCTTTGGAGTAAGTGAACCTTAAAATCAAATTCGAATTGTTCATACATTTTTAAAGGAATCGTATTTTAAATTTTTTCTAAATTTTCAACGATAGGACATTCAATAATCAATTGGTACCAATTTTGGGCGTTACGGGGGTGCTAACCCTTCCTCATGTGTAACCGACTCTCGAATCCTTGTTTTCAATTTTCGTAGACCTAAAATTATTATTTTAATAAATCAAATATTTTATTAAAATGATCAACCTCAAGGTGATCCGATTACACCTCAAAAAAGGTCGGTGGCAAATCCATACCTCGTTTTAAAGTCGATCCCGTTTTTTTTCAAACTTTTTTAAAAAATGGTTTCGACAATACGGTTGTCGGAACATGATCCAAGTGAACACAGAGAAAGAAGGTTGATAGTTCGCGGAGGAAAACAAGACTTTGTTTTATTGCTTAAGGATTCAAGCTGATAAAGATTACTAGAAAATCGTCATGTCCCGACTTTCTTAAAGGAGCTAACCAACATCGCGAGGATAAGCGAGTAATAAATCGTGGCCCGGATCAAGAAAAAGAAGCTAGTGGGGGCATCTATTGGAAGCTTGCGAGATTTGACTTTTACAAAGAAAGGAAATCGGTGTCTTCGCCTGGAACATGAGGGCAATGCCGCACATGTAATTCGTTTTATGTAAAGGAATTTGTTTTCTAGAAAAGTTGTTCCAATAGAATTGAATTCAGAATCAACGCCTTTCTTTCTTTTGCATTCATTCTATGTATTTGTATTGCATTGCATTATTGCATCATGTGCATTAAATTTCACAAAAGAACCCTAATTAACTAGTAATCATGTTATAGTTATCCTGGAACATCACTACTACACACGAAGAAAAACTAAAGTTATAGATCAAAGGCTGAAAAAATTGGAGCAAATTCAGAAGGAGATGCAGGAACAGATGCAAGTGCAAATGCAAGAGCAATTAGCTAAGATCTAGCAAGATATAAAGGATCAAATGCTGGAATCTAAAAAGAATATGATAAGCCAATTGACTCAGTTACTAGTTGGAAGGCCGGAAAAAGGGAATAGTCTTGTGACCAATACTAAGGACGACAATGAGATCCTTGCTTACCCTCCAGGTTTCACCCCAACAAATACCCAGTACCACCGCAAAGGGTGTCTGTCAGTATTAAACTTCAATATCAGACTGGTACTTTGGCACCGATAAATTTCCCGACGGGCTCGTGTTCTAACCCAGAGGAAAATTGAGCAAATCTTGCGGTCCCTGACTTCGATGAGATAGTGAGCAGAAAAGGAAAGAGCGAAATTTCCAAAGCAATTGGAAGACCGATATAAATGATTGGGGTAGAAATTCAAGGCGTTGGAAAGTGCTGATTATTATTGCGGAATGGATACTAAGGAGTTGAGCCTGATTCCAGATTTGGTACTCCCTCCGAAGTTCAAAATGCCAGAATTTGAAAAATACAATGGAACCAGCTGCCCTAAGGCTCATATTATGATGTTTTATCGGAGGATGACTAGTCATGGCAATAACGATCAGTTATTGATTCACTGTTTTCAGGACAGTTTGGCTGGGGCTGCGGCTAAATGGTACAATCAGCTGAGTCGTACCCAAGTTAAATCATAAAGAGATTTAGCACAGGCTTTCATGAAGTAATATGGCCATGTGACCGACATAGCATCTGATAGGATCACGTTACAAAACATGAAGAAGAAGTCGAATGAAAGTTTCAGGCAGTATACCAGAGGTGGAGGGAAGTTGCTACGCACGTTCAACCGCCGCTGTTGGAAAAAAAGACAACCGTGTTTTTCATTAATACTTTGAAGGCACCTTTTATTAATCACATGCTGAGAAGCGCAACTAGGAGTTTCGTGGACATAGTGATGTCTAGTAAGATGATAGAGAATGTAATAAGGTGCGAAAAGATAGAGGCTGGGGAAAGTACCAGAAGGTCACCCCGAAGAAGAGAGAAGATGAAGTCAGCAATGTGAGCCTAAGTTATGCAAAACAAGTCACAGTAAACCAACCGAAGGTAGTGGCCACGGGTCAGCAAGCTTTACCAAGACAGGAGCCCAATACAAAACAAAGCACAGAGAAGCTCCGGTTTACTCTTATTCCAATAACATACTAGGAGCTGTACAAAAATTTATTTGATGCATACGTTATATCCCCTGTCTACTTAAAGCCGTTGCAACCCTCATATCCCAAATTGTTCGTCACAGGTACTCAATGTGAATACCATACGGGAACAGTAGGACAGTCGATAGAGAATTGCCTTTCTTTCAAAAGGCTAGTCGAAAGGCTAATTGACGTGGGCGTTGTGAAATTCGATAATCCACCTGGCATAGGAAATTCGTTACCCAATCATACAGATAATAGGGTAAACGCGATAGTCGAGAATATGAGGAAGGAATATCAGAGAATCTGAATGACATATCCGAAGAGAGAATTGGGGAATAAAAGTTTTCAAATCCTTGCACACTTGGGAGTGTTTTGAACGATGGACTGTGGAAGAGATCCCTGTACTTTTTAGAGCTAATCTAGAGTAATATTCAAAACACGCTTGTTGCTTTAAGCCTAGAGGCAATAAGAATCTTTTTGTGACATGGGCTTGTGTCCAGAATTTTTTATTTCAATAAAATGCATCTTGTTAAGCAAATATACTTTTATTTTTTCCATTTCATAGTATACATTATTTTGTTCTTTGGACTGTCTTTTAAATATTATTTTATTCTTCATTTATGATCATATCATACAAATACTCATCCTTAGAATCATTTATTCTTTGGAAATATGCCTTTGTACCTATAATAGGTCCCCAGATATCAACGACATAAGCAACGCTGTAACTGACTCCCTTTTGGGGTAAGATATGTGTTTAAGCGGATCTCAAGACTTTGAATATGACAAGAGATTGTAGCCTATATCCTGATTTGTTAAGAATAGAAGAATAGGATGAAAACCAAATCCTACACTACAAAGGGTCAGTGGACATTGCGAGCCTAGGAAAGAGGTGAAGGTCGAAGCCTAACTCACCACAAAGACAAAGCGAGACATTATTGGGTTATTCCCAATTCAAAGATGTTTTCTCATGATCACATAAAGATATGCCTAGGCTACTAAAACGTAAGGATGCTATAGGGTGCTCGAAATACACATGTTAATGGTTTTACGTTAGCCAGGTTAATCATGAGGTTTGGGTTCTATTGATCAATAAGGAAGGGGATTGTATCGATTGGGCTATATTTAGGGAGACAAAATTCATGTGCCTCATTCATTTATTCACAGACTTTCTCTATATGGGGCATGGATGTTATCAAGTCATCTCTACTAATATACATCGATTTATCTTGGCAGTCGTTGATTACTTCATGAGGAAGGTGAAGGTCACTTCATGTGCCAATGTTACAAAATCATCAAACTCCTCCCAAAAAAAAATAAAACAAAGGTCATAGTGAAAGGCGACGAAGATTTGTAAAGATTGGCATAAAGAAGTTACAATTTACCCTTTATGTTTATCAAATGTCGACCAGGACTTGTTGGAGCAACACATTGCTTATTGGTTTATGGGATAAAAACGGTATTGAAATCGAGATTCCTTCTTTCCAAGCTTCAATTGAGTCAAGAATTAGATGAAATAGAAGGATCTAATGAACTTAATTGAAGAAAAGAGGTTGAAAGTTACCCGTCATGGTCAAAACATACTAAAAACGAATTATGCGAGCTTACGACAGAAAGGTTCATCCCAAAGAATTCCACGACGGGGGTCTGGCATTGAAGATTTCTATACAAAAGGACTTTAGAGGAAAGTGGATCCCAAATTGGGAAGGACCTTATGTAGTAAAGAAAGCCTTTCCTAGAGGAGTATTGATATTGACCGAGACGAATGGCAAGAACCTGCCCAATTCGATGAATTCAGATTTAGTCAGAGTTAGCAGTTTCAAAAAAATGAAAAACACAAAAAAAGAAAGGAAAAAGAAACAAGAAAAGCCAAGGTGAAAACCCGCAATTGGTGCCTTAAGACCAAAGGGGATCTGAGTTGAAAACCTGAAAAGGGCGGCTCAAATTTGGATTGAAGTGGGGCATATAGTGGTCTTGCTATAAAGAAGTATGCTATGTCTGGGGGCATCGGCAAAGTGTTCCGGATCCCTTAAACACAGATTAAGCTCAAAGTGGTACTCAAGAAGTTGGTACAAAAAAGCTTAAGCTGCGATATCTGGGGCATCTAGTGTTCTATTTTACCCATTTTGGGGATTTGATATCTTTGATTATCTTATTCTTTACAAGATACATTCCAATAAATTTCTTTCTTAATCGCATTTTGACATCCTTGGTTAACTTACTTGCTTCGAGTTATGTTTCTGATCCATTGTTATGATCTTTTTCAAGTATTTTGCATTGAAATCATAATTAGTGGACTAATAATATTTTCATAAAAGGAGTTTCGCATATTACTCTGGAACTTTCTAAATAATACAGGAGCCTGAAACGGGACTATTGTTTAAAACTCACCAAGCTTAAGGGTTGGAAATATTTAAGCCCAAATTGAAATTACCTCCTTAGGTTTTCTGTCAAATACATTGGTTGAGAAAAAAGGAAATTACATTGGTGTTATAATCCTGGAAAAAAACGAGCAATGAGATTATTCTCGAGAAAAGGAAAATGGTATTCTGTATTCATGTAGATATTAGGCATATACATCTGTTCATTACACCCATGGAATGGTGTAATAGATTAAATTGATTGAAGATGATGCAAATCTTATACCTCTGAGTTGCAGCAGGATGGATAGAAGAAATCAAATAACTATTCCCCTAAAGTTGCCGTGGGAAGTATAAACTTTAAGTCTCAGAAGGTACAGTGGAAGAGACTTTGAAACTACAATGGGGAAAGCCAGTTGAGCAAAATGGGTTGTTTCTGTGGGTTTTCGTTGGAAAGGCTAGCCGAGCAAGTAGGCAGTATAATACAACAGTGATAAAACTCTGATGAATAACGAGTGATGATACTTTAAGCTTTTAAAAAAAGAATCATTCTCATGACATTTTTACATTCATATCATTCGTAGCGCATTTGATTAGGAGCATCTAATTCATTTTGATCATAGCATCTTAATTATTTGTAATAAACATAAGCATATGAAACTGAGTCTACAGGGCATGTTCCCTAGAGGACAGTGTAGCAACATCGGTGAATTCACAAGTCTTATCTTCCTAAAGTAGCAAAGAAGCAGACTGAAAATTACAGATCTTATCTCCACGTATCGGCTATGGAGCAGATAAAAAATAGTGAGTTTTATCTCCATATATCGGCTATGGAGCAGATTTTAGCCACCGGCCTTATCTCTCTGAGGTAGCAGGAGAACAGCTTGAAGATACAAGTCTTATCTTCCTGAGGTAGCAAGAAAGCAGACTGAAAATTACAGATCTTATCTCCATGTATCGGCTATGGAGCAGATCGAAAATGACGAGTCTTATCTCTATGTATCGGCTATGGAGTAGATTTTAGCCACCGGTCTTATTTCTCTGAGATAGCAAAAGAGCAGATTGAAGATACAAGTCTTATCTTCCTGAGGTAGCAAGAAAGCAGGCTGAAGATTACAGATCTTATCTTCCTAAGTAGTAGTGGAGCGGATCGAAGACAGTGAGCCTTAACCCCCCTAAGTAGTAGGGTAACGGGCTGAAGAATACAGATCTCCCCTAAACAGTAGTGGAGCAGTTCAAAGATAGCAAGCCTTAACCCCCTAAGCAGTAGGGTAACAGGCTGGAAAATACAGATCTCCCCTAAATAGTAGTGGAGCAGATTGAAGACAGCAAGCCTTAACCCCTTAAGCAGTAGGGTAATAGGCTGGAAAATATAGATCTCCCTTAAACAGTAGTGGAGCAGATCGAAGACAGCAAGCCTTAACCCCCTAAGCAGTAGGGTAACAGGCTAGAAAATACAGATCTCCCCTAAACAGTAGTGGTGCAGATCGAAGACAGTAAGCCTTAACCCCCTAAGTAGTAGGGTAACAGGAGCGAACCTTAATCCTCTAAGTAATAGGGTAACAGGCCGGAAAATACAAATCTCCCCTAAACAGTAGTGGAGCAGATCGAAAACAGCGAGCAGTAGGGTAACAGGCTGAAAATACAGATCTTATCCATAAACAGTAGTGGAACAGATCAAAGACAACGAGCCTTAACCCCCTAAGCAGTAGGGTAACAGGCTAAAAATACAGATCTTATCCCTAAATAGTAGTGGAACAGATCGAAGACAACTAGCCTTGATCCCCTAAGCAGTAGGGTAATAGGCTGGAAAATACAGATATTATCCCTAAACAGTAGTGGAGTAGATCGAAGACAGCGAGCCTTAACCCCCTAAGCAGTAGGGCAACAGGCTGGAAAATACAGATATTATCCCTAAACAATAGTGGAGCAGATCGAAGACAGCGAACCTTAACCCCCTAAGCAGTAGGGTAACAGGCTGGAAAATACAGATCTTATCCCTAAACAATAGTGGAGCAGATCGAAGACAGCGAGCCTTAACCCCTTAAGCAGTAGGGTAACAGGCTGAAAAATACAGATCTTATCCCTAAACAGTAGTGGAGTAGATCGAAGACGGTGAGCCTTAACCTCCTAAGCAGTAGGGTAACAGGTTGAAAAATACAGATCTTATCCCTAAACAGTAGTGGAGCAGATTGAAGACAGCAAGCCCTAACCCCCTAAGCAGTAGGGTAACAGGCTGAAAGTACAGATCTTATCCCTAAACAGTAGTGGAGCAGATTGAAGACAGTGAGCCTTAACCCCCTAAGCAGTAGGGTAACAGGCTGAGTTACATATCTTATCTCCCTAAGCAGTAGTGGAACAGATCGAGGACAATGAGCCTTAACAGTAGGGTAACAGACTGAAGGTTACAGATCTTATCTCCCTAAGCAGTAGTGGAGCAAATCGAAACAAAAATTCCTATACCGCTGAAGATACAGTGGGTTAAAGCGAGGTTACTTGGAGAGGAAGAAAGGAAGCGCCGAGACTCAGCAGGCCCAGGCAAAATTGTCCATTTTATAGTCTTTGCTCCATTTTTATTACACGACAATGAGCAAAGAGGGGCAGCTGTAATAGGCAAATTTTGTCCTGGGCCCCCAAAAAATAATAACCGAAGCCAAATGATGCAATCGATCGGAAACAAGTTAAAAAAGGGCCAAATTGAAAGACAATTATTAAATTGTGGCCAAATCAAAAAGATGAAGAAAGCCAAGGAGTTATCAAAATTTGTTGACTTGGTAAAAGGCTAAAAATAGGAAGATATAACTTTTTTTAATTATTAAATTATTTAGGCTATTTTTAGTAAACCTCATGTATATAAATAGGGGTATTTTGTTCTTTAAAAGGGAACCAATTACTTTTGGATGAATTACTTTGGGATTCCTACTTCAATTCGGAATTGGATTATTCTCTCTTTTCCTGTTTCCACTGGAATTGAATTATTTTCTTTTCTCTTTCAATTACATGGGAATTTTGTCCATTTCATTTCAATTTTTTTGTTTTTTCTAAATTCGTCCAATTGCTTTTAGCCCTTCCGTTTTTTTTATTGTTTTGCAATTAAGTTTTCATTTTTTTTTGCCCTAAAATTCGTTTTGACTGCATTTTGGGTCCTCCTTGAAGCTGTGCGTTTTGGAGGGTGGGATTATTTCCCTTTTGGTCCCTCCTTGTTATTCGCACATTCAAATTGGTCCATTTCCTTTTATTTATTTTTGATTCGCCCCAGAATTTTGCTTTAAGGTTCGATTTAATCCTTTTTTATTTTCGCTATTTTATTATCAAATTAACTAATTTAATATATTATTGCTATTATTTTATGTTTCTATTTATATTTATTTTGTTATTCTAATACTATTATTATTTATCTAATTTTATTTATCTATTTATATTTCTACTATTATTATATTTCTATTTATTATATTTTATTTCTATTTATATCCTAATATTATTTTCATTATTATTTTTCTTATATATGTTTTTCACTCTTGTTATTAACATTTTATTTATTTATCTATTTTTTACTTTTTTTGGTTATTATCTATTTTAACTTTTTATATAATTCTCATTTCAAATTTTTATATATTATTTACTTTAATATTTTCATATATTATATATTTCAAACTTTTTTACACATTATATATTTTGAATTGTTTATATGTTATTTTTAAAGAGTTTTATATATTATTTTATCTTGAATGGATACTATTTTTTTTAAAATTATTTTATATACTTTAGATCGCTTTTATAATCATCCTCATTTTAAAAACCTCTCAAAATAAGGAAATATTTTGTGTTTAGAAATTAGAAATCGTGCCCTACCGTGTTGGGTTTTGATTTTTCGTTCAATCGAATAACTGAATATCCTTTTGAAATTTCGTCCATGTTTTCTTAAATTAAAATGAAGCAATATTTTGTGTTTGGAAATTCGAGAAATCGTGCTCAATTGTGCTGGGTTTCGACTTACCGTTTGACCAGATAGCCAAATATCATTTTGAAATTTCAAATGCATGAGTTTTGGAAATTATAAGATGATCTTGTATTAAGGGTTTGAAATGTTGTGTCCTATCGTGCTAGATATGATATTTTATTCCTTCTAAGCGAGAGAATCTCAATATCCAATTCAAGTTATCTAAACGTTTAAAGGAATTGTATTTTAAAATCTTTTTCAAATTTTCAACATTAGGACGTTAATTGATCAATACGGTACCCATTTTGGGCGTTGCGAGGGTGCTAATACTTCCTCGCGTGTAACTGACTCCCGAATCCGTTTTCTAATTTTTCGTAGACGAAAAACATTGTTTTAATAAACCGAAATGTTTTATTAAAATGATCGATCACAAGGTGACCCGATCGCACCTAAACAAAAAGGATTAGTGGCGACTCCATTTTCGTTTTAAAGTCGACCTCCGTTTTTCAAAATAAAAATGGTTTCGACAACAAGCAAAATAATATGCAAAAGATATGAAGAGATCTTTTACATATAAATATATAATCCATGAAGGGTAACAATGAATAAACCATTGATTTTTGTGCATTGGAAAACAATAAAAATACAAAAAAAAAAGAGAAATAAACTAACAACTTCAATCAAAACCAAGAAAAAAAGCCGAATCTTAATAGCCAAAACCTCTGTTTTCTCCGTAAAAAACAAACCCAAAAAAAAAAGTAAACCTAATGAATTTTTATTAGAATTTATAAAACCCTAGAAATCCTATGGACCCAATAAACAACAAGGGCAATTCCTCCCTTGAATTTGTTAACTCTTTACTCCATGACTTGAAGAATTTCTACTATGCTTCAAGAAAACCGATTCTCTGTTGTTGCCATGGCAGCAACACTGCTGCTACTTCCTTCGGCTCCTTAACTCACTCTAAGCCTCACCAGAAGCCTCTTTAGCCTTTCATGAACAAGCGGAAAGTATAATTTCAAAAGCTTAAGGATCAAGCTTTGATTTTGTTTTTCAGCTTTAAAGAGATTTTCTTGAAAATACAAGATAAGATTTGAGAAAATGAGGAAGAGAGAAGGGTTTTGATGGTCGGAGAAGGCCATGGATGGCAGTGACTAGGGTTAGCAAAAGATGAATAGGGAGAAGAAGAAGAAAAGAAGATAGAAAAGAGAAGAAAGGAACAAAAAAAAATGAAAAAGGAATAGAATTGGATGAAAGAGAAAAATGTTTTATTATTTTTTTTAAAAGAAAAATAATTAAAAGAGAAAATGAAAGGAAAACTAATAAAGGGGTCTAATTTGCAGCCAAAGAAGGTGAAATGTGGCAGTGCGCGAATGGCCATCGCTGCCATATTAACAAAAAATTAATGCAATTAAATTTAGATACCAAACTTGTGGATGAAAAAAAGGTTTAAATTTTAAAATTCAAGTGTTAAAATTATTTTTTAAAATTTAAGTCTATTACAATATCAATTTTTAATTGCATGACTACCTAGTCAATTTTATTATTATTATTTTAAAATATGTATCAATAAATTTTAAAAAATAAAATTACTAATCTTTGAATCTTGAAGTAAGTAACATATTTTAGCCTTTTATTTTGTAATTTTGAGTTTAAAAATTAGTTATAAAATATTTACAAATTTTATCAAAATAATTTTGAGTTTCTTGTCATGTGGTAAATTTCCTAATTTGGATTTAAAATATATTTTATCAATTTGTTCTTTAAATATTTAATTTTTCTTTAAGATTCAATTGTAGTTACAATATAAAACTGAAGTAAGATGGAGTTTGACAGATTGTCATCATTTCTCCTAAGCTTCAACAGCTTCCTCTAACTCCAACTTGCTGTAACAGTCTTTTTTTTTTTTTTAATTTCAACTCATACATAATAATTGAAATTGAAATCCAGTATCAAATCCGAACTCATTTTTTCATCACAAAAACTTTTATCTCAAGTTTTAAAAGTGAAATTCCAGATTTTCACTCAACCCTAAACAAGCTATATCAGACAATTTTTAATTCAAAATTTTCTATCTGAACTCAAACTAAATAATCAAGTTTGAAATCCAATATTAAACTCAAACTCATTTTCTCATCAGAAAAAAAAACAAGGTTAATTAAGCAGCTCCATCTTTATCTCAAATCAGACTTGAGTTATATAGAAGTGAAATTCCGTCAAGCTCAAGCTTCTTCACTAAACCCTAACCCGTGAACAAGTAAGGTTCGGAAACATAAATCCACGTAACAACATTTTGAAGATAAGATCCAAAACGTCAACACATTTTAAACGGACTAGAAAAATGATTCTGATCACTAAACATAATATTATCCCTCCTAAGTATATCAATTTCAAACCATAATGTGAACTGGTTCTTTAAAAGCATAAATATAGCATGTAATTAAAACTTTACTACTCCAACCCATATCCAGGCGTCCATCAATCAAAGCCCAAGAAGCTGGTTCCAACAGTGTCTTCCCTTAGGCCACAAGTGTGCTGGCAGTAGTCGACTCGCTGCAAAAGCAAAAGCACATTAAGGTTTACATGTTACAACCAACCTCTAGATCAAGAGAGTTGAGAAATAAGAATGGTGAAGGAACAGTTTTCATGCATGTTGGAGGCCGTTTTATAAGAGAGAATGCCTCTAATAACCGTGATTTATACATGTCAAGGAATATCAAAAGGAAGTAGGGATAGGAATACACACTATTTCCAGACGGGTGGAAGCTTCTTTGTCTTCTTATAATAGCGGGCAAGGCGATGGATTCTGCTCTCAACCAGGATCAACCGGAACTTGGAATCCTTGTCTTTGCGGTTCCTCTCAAGATGCTTTCTGATGGCAACAGCTTTCTTAATCAGGTGGTACAAATCTTCGGGAATTTCAGGAGCGAGACCTGACAATTAACAAATGGATGAGTCGAATGTTTGTCTTCGCATCAGAGGATAAAAGCAACATAAGATGACGACAATGAAGTTATACCATGGGCTTTCAGTATCCGCAAAATCTTGCTGCCCGTAACACTCTTCACCTGAGCAATCCCATGTGAATCACGGAGAATGACACCAATTTGAGATGGGGTCAAACCCTTCTTCGCAAACTTGCAAATGTTCTCCTCCACCTAAAGGATGAAATACAATATTAATGAATATTGCCTAAAAAGTGTACAACCTACATACTCCGTTTAAGGAAAGAATGAACTAAAAAAATTAAGGGTTTTGCAGCTCAACATTTCAGGGATGTAACCCAGAAAAGAAAGGCCTTAAGAACATTAACGAGAAACCATTAGAAACAGTTCAGTAAATGATGAATTAACAACTATTAACACTCCATCCATTTAGCACTAAAATTTCTGGCAACACTAGTGGAATATATAAACCAGACTAATATGAACTGAAAAGTAAGATACCCGAAACTTGAAACAACTTGAACTATATATACCTCACAAAATGATAGATTTAATCCACCAGAATAAATGGTCATTATAATTCTACATCCCCAAAATATAGAAATATTATTGTGAAATAACTAACCTTAAATGTTAACTACTGAAAAATTTCTCCCAACAGCCTTCAGTTTTTTTTTTTTTAAAAGGATAATCACAAGGAGAATTCGTAGTTTGCAAGGAAAACCTTGGAAGGTGATAATTCAACATATCTGCAGGGAAGGTAATCAAGTTGCAGACTCCTTGGCGGATTCTGCTTATAATATGGCTTTAGGGATTCATGTTTTTCAAGTACCACCTGTTAGTATATTACTGAGTTACTTTTAGCTGATGTAAATGGAGCTCGGTTTCATCGAGGCTCATGATGTGGATGGTTGATTTATTTCCTTTTAAGCAGCCTTCGATTTTTCACTTAATCATATCTTTTGTTATTTTTACTACTTAAACCCTGAAAATTTCACGAAGCGACCGGCTTAAAACCCTAAAGATAAAACTTCACACTTTAAGCAGAGTATACCGTTGTATTGTGATCAATAAGTATAACCATTTTCGGTACAAATTAGTGAAACTTCCATTGATGATAATATCTGGTTCTTCTCTGCTATATAGTAATCAAACGGGTATTGAGAATTCAATTATTCAAATATAAAGAGCAACTTCATTATATATAATAGAACATAATTCGGCTCATAAATTTGAAGATAAATAATCCAAATTTACTCTTTTAAAAAAAGCACGGTTAAAACAAGCGACTCACATCTTGAGAGGAGATCTTGAGCCAACTAGGTGGAGTTCTTTTGTACGGAAGAGCAGATGCGGAAATACCCTTACTGCAAAGAACAATAAAATCATGAAGCAGCTACAAAAATATAGATCATTCAATCAAAGTAAAGTTTTTCAGAGGGAAATTTGAATGAAGAGTGGGAGCAAATACAAACCCTCGGCTATGCATACGACCCATGGCGACAGAGTTTCGAGCTTTACGGCTGCTTCTCTCTCGGTTTAATTAACCTCTGCTCCTTTCTTGCTTGCTTTTAGCAAAGAAAGTAGTAAAGGAGGCTGGGGCTAGGGTTTTCATTCTGGTCCTTTGCTAGTAACCTATTGGGCCTTTGACCGTGGCGGTTCTCTGGTTCAGTTTTTATGTACTGGACATTTCCTACATATTGGGCCTACTAATTTTTTTGGTTAGTGAGTTTCTTTATAAGTATCATCTATGTTGTGTATTGTTGAACCATTTAAAAAATACAATCACAAATTTAATCTCTCACATTTATCACTTTTATCAATTTCGTCTTTCTTTTTTTAAATCATTTTGCAAACAATTAACTCAACTATTAAAATTTTAATTGTATCAAAATGACAGCTAGTACATGTATACTTCATTAGTTAATGAGAAAAAATATTTTATTGATATTAAATTATGATTGACATCGAATTTTAAATTTGAATAATATTTTTTCTCTCCTTTATATTTATATTTATATATATATATATATATATATTGTTAAAATGGTGATAATAAATTATTATTAAGGATAGATTTAGATGAATAATATATTTATCAATAATTAGTGTAAAATAATAATAATGATAAAACTAAATATTAAAACTACATCCAATCTTCCGTTCAAAACTAATTTTTTTAAGTACACAAAACAAATAGTATTAAGGGGAGAAAGAAATTAAGGTTGATTGTTTGATATGTAGAAATAACAAAGGACGTTTCCTTTAGGGTTGGTAAGAAGGGAATGGCCCATTGGCTCTTTGAATTGTGCGATGTCCTTGGCACAGTGGATGTTGTTGTTCACATGACCTGAAAAAGGGAATAGTATTAATAAAAAAATAAGAGTTGAATCTTTAAATAAAACTGTCTTGTCTTGTCTTGTCTTGTCTCCTCCACAAAGCCATTCTATACTTATATTTTAATGGACACCCATTTCACTTAGTTTTTTTTACCAGGATAAAAAACCTCAAGAATATTATTTTTTGATTTTGAATTTTATTCGGTTTCATTTTCAGCTCACAAATTAGAAATTTGAAAATAATTTAAAAATATTGTATAAAATATTTAATATTTTAAGGTGAATAATTTTATGAGTGAAGTAAAGCCACTCCACAAATAGATTTAAGATAATGTCAAATATTTTTTAATCATATTTTAAAAATAAATTATATCAAACTAATTCCGCTTCACTCTCACAGTGTAAAAGATAATTGTCCATATTTTAATATTTTAAAAACTAAAAAATAAATCCCATCCGAATTAGTTAAATTCACTTTGGTTTGATTTAGTTGATATGTGGGTTTTTTTTTACATAGTAATCGCATTTATTCTTTCCAAAATTAACCCAAATCAAACTATTATCACCCTAAGGATAAAACTAAAATAAGAAAATTCCAACCGTAAATATAATGATAATTTGAATAAAAATATATCAATTCTTAGTTCGATTATATCAATTTGTCCAACCACTTTATCTAGTTTAATTGAATAAATTAATTAAAAACAGTTCAATCTATTCTATGGACCGGTTCAATTAGTTCATGAATTAATCTATCTAAACTCTTACTTCAAACTGATAGTTTAAGTAATTTTCCTAATTTAATTGATTTGACTAATCAATCTAATCTAAATATAAAACAATACTAAATTGATAAATTAAAGTAACTAAATATAAAGCTTACTCATAACACAGAAATTAATAAAGAAATTTAGCTAATAATAATAAGGGAGAAAAAGAAAAGAGAAAGGTGGACTAAAAACAAAAACCTGAAAAGATGTTTAGGGTTTAATTAAAAACAAAAGATGGTTGAAAGGCCAGAGACTCCGCACCCTCTACTTCCCTATTTAGTCATGCACTGAACAGTCCCAATTCAAAAGGAGTGGGGGGTGTTTCATGGGTATAATTAATAAAAAGACTAAGAGACAGAGATTTGTCTTTGTCTAGCATTATTTGCTTCAACCTAGGCGGTTGTTGCACTTACATTATAATCCACTGTTCCAATATTTACAGGCTTTTCTTTTTGAAACTTCCACTTGTCTCCTTCATGTGTCTTGTTACCATTGTTTGTCCAAGGAGAATCAAAGGTACCCTTGAAAATAGTTGTGCCACTTTCAAATTTTAGAAAGGAACTGAGCAAAAGTATAATTAAAAAGCTGGGAAAAAAAAAAAAGGGTTACAAAGATTTTATGCGTGGGTTTTAAATGATAGTAAGAATGGGAAAGAAAATGAAAGTATGATTTTGGTGACACAGAAATCTGACAACACAAAGTCATAAATTCAATCATGATTGGCCAATATCCCCATTTTGGGTTTTTCTTTTTCCAGAATGTGAAATGATGATAAAAAAGCCTCAATGTAGCAAAAAAGATTTGGAATTTGAAATACCACCCAAACAAAATACTGTATTTTGAATTTCACTTGAATAGTGCCTATTTACTAGAAGAGTATTTTTAAAATAAATCAATAAATGAAATTTTAGTTTAGCATCACTCAACATTCAACAATGAGGTGAGCAAGAGGTCAGTCATGGACCATGTTTGTCCTACATCTGGAGAGTGAGTACTGAGAAATATGATAATAAAAATAGGTCCCCACATAATTGTGTTCAAATTTGATTTTGAGAATTATCAAAAAAAAAAAAATCGAGATATTTAATTCAATAAAATTGATTTGAGATTCACCTTAAACTGGACATTGGAGGTTCATAATCAAAGGTTATCCAACGATTTATTCTACACAATGAAATGGAAAAGGGAAAACATCCAAGGAAGCAATGTATGATGGTTTTTTTACTTGGTCAAATTATGATTTTTTTTTGTCTCTCTACAATAATTTACTTATGGGTATAGTTTGTTTTTTTTTTTACTTGAATTTGATATAATTCTATCTTTTTACTTTTTACCGATGTTATGCTTTAGTTCAAATAATTAATGCTTTGATTAAGTTGATAAAAAATTAGAGTTCTAATGCTCTCAGAGAATTAAGGCTAGAGGGTTTGCAGATAGAATTTGGGTTCTTTGAAATGATTCTATGAGGGTTGAAGTTGTTTATAATCATTTTCAATTCATGCATGTTTGGATTCGACATATCGATTCAATGAAGAATTTTGTATTCTCTATCATCCATGGATGCCCATAGGCATTTAAGAGGAAATGGTTGTGGGAGGATTTAAAGTCAGTAGTTGATGGTGTTGGAGAATTTGAGTGAAAATAATAGATTTAGAAACAATATGGAATTAAAACAGTAGACTTTGAGGCACGGATGACGCTTTCTAAAGAGAACAATTTGCCCTCACATAAAGTTGCTAAAGGGTTAAGACAAAGGTCCTCCTAGGATACAACGAAGCTTGTTGAATTCCTTCGATTAGCAAAATCAAGGAATTCCTTAACTCCTACTCTAATTTCTGAAATTGGATTGATTGTAATAATAAACTTTTTGAGCACCATAGCCCCTCTATTTATATGCACTCCATGGACACTATTGAAGAGCCATAGCCCTTTGTATTGGACATACTTCTCAGAAGAAACATGTCCCATGGAAATCAAATGTATCCATTAGATGAATGAATCATCACTTTCTAATCTAAATAAGTGCTCATGAATCGCACTAAGTGATCCATTAATGATATCTAATGAACTTGCAATCTACAATTTTCAACAATCCCCTACTAGATTGCTGATTCCAAAAAATAAGTACACAACGATCATACATAAAGAAGTGTAACAACCCGTTTTCAATGGTGTTAGAAACAGTAGTTTCAGGATCACAATTCCGACAATAGAGTCAGTAAATATTATTAATTTAATATTTACGAGTAGTTATTAATGTCATACTAAATTTTCTTTAAGAAATGATTTAATTGCTATTTTGGTCCTTTGGCTAATTAAAAGTCTATGGCGATAAGACTTTTACAATTTAGTCCCTATACTTTAATTATGCAATTAGTAGGAAAAATTGAAGGATCAAACTCTAATAAACTTTTATACTAACTCCATAAACATTTATTTTTAATTTTTATGGACCTGACTTACGAAAATGGAGTTTCAAAATCACATTTTCGACGCCACTGAAAATTGAATTGTTACAAATGAGAACGGCAAAAGAGAAATAAGTTGCATGAATTACTATACATAGTAAATACATTTTCTCGAAAAGTAACAAGAGATGACTTAGAAACTAATTTAACCTTTTGGGATTATTATTTAATTAATTGTAACTAAATAATTAAAGTTTAAAGTGAAAATTAAATTAATTAATTATCGTAATTTTACTAAATAGGACAATTAAATTTATTTACTCGTACATCTTAATAGAATAGTTGTAATGATTCGACGAGATTAGAATTGGATTGAGAAAATAATTTAATTGAATTAATTAATTTTGATTAGATAAATAGTATTTTGAGAATAATAAACTAGTTATTGGGTTGAATATTTATATGAGCTTGATTTAATTAAAAATTAAAATCTGATTGTACATATAATTGTACCAATAAATGAGAGGCTCAACTAAACCCCATAGAGGATAGGGTGGGCAACACATTGGGTTTCGGATACCAGAATGTGCTACCTGTAACACCCCTAACCCCTCTCCATCGTCAGGTTAGGGTTACGAGCATTACTAACAAATCAAAACAAATAATCAATCATAATTAAACATGTAAGCTAGTCATTAACATTTTAATATACAAGGGCAGGTCACGACAATCTAATACTTTCATACTAGAATCTTAAACAATCGAATAACGAATCATGCTATGCAATGCTAAACTTGGTCTTTTACTATCTACACTCTTATCACTATTTATCTCTTCTTGAATGCTAGAAATTGGTTATATACAAGACTATTCCAATTATTAGCATCAAAGTATTGGTCCATACTCCGACTATTTTTTTTATCTTCGATAAAGTTAGTAGAATGCACTTAATTTAGGTTTGCTAATCCATTCCAATTCAGAGTAAAAGTTACTCTTACAACCCCTATTTTGAGTCTATGGGACCCTAAAAATATTTTAAAAATAGACATGGACTAATTTGAAACAATTTTAAAAGTTTTGGGCCATTTTCAAAAATTCCTAAAAATAGGGGACACACGGCTATATTCCAAGCCGTGTGGAATGCCCCGGGCCGTGTGACTCTTGAAGTTGGGACATACGGTCATGTCTCAGCCCGTGTAAGTCATTGACTTCGGTCACACGCCTGTGTGACACACAGCCGTGTGCACCTAAAAGTACATTAAAACTTAAGTTTACCATTTCCTATTTGCTTGAACATTAAGCAACTCATTTATCAATCATTTAACCTACTCAAAACATGATTAAGCATGCTTAAAACAAGCACAAACAATCTATTTTAAGTGCCTAACTAATGTACCCTCATTGGTACCACAATTTATATCATCAAACACACTAGCAAGCAATCAACCCTTCAAGCTTTCCTTCATGCTAAATTTCACCATAATTGGACCAACACTTAGCTACTTAAGCTACTAAACTTTGAACTAACACATACCAAAGTATTGAGTTAAGCTATTATATCAACATAGCCTCATTCACTACCAAAGTATAACTCAATGGTATTTCTATAATCTAAACAATTTAACTTGATATGAGTAATCAAAGTGTGAGAATGTAACAAGAAATATATGCACTTATAATGTAACAAGAAATATTATGCACTTATGTTTCAAATCAATAATACAAAATTTCTCATTCTTTATTACATCCTCTAAATTCCATATGTTAATATATATATATATATATATATATATATATATCAAAGGCATTTCACATAGCATTTGAATATTTCAACTCATGCAATGGCATGATTCATCTCTTTTTATCAATACTTGAATTCATTTCAAGTTTCACATTACATTTCATCATTTCATATTACAATTCTCATCTCATATTCATTCATCATCTTTGCCATTTTAATATCAATCACATAAATTATTATTTTACTTTCCCCTCTTAACACGACTCGGATTCGGACGGATACACGAATCCAACCAACATACACCAGTTTGGCACCTAGTGCCTCATTGGATAAATCTAGAGTAATAACTGCGCCCAACGCTATATAATTTGACACCTAATGTCTCATTGGTTAAACCAAAGCAAATTGGCACCCAATGCCTCATCGACTCGAGGTTGAAGTAATCCTTAAACTCTTCATATCTTATGGCATGCCATCTATATCCTACTCAGCCAGATACAGTTAATAGGGTTTCATTTCACTTTTCAACACAACCAATGTCTCAATTTCACATATATACACATTATCACATATATACATATATTCCATATATACACATTATCACATATATACATATATTCAATTCAATCTTCATATTTTCAATAAATTTATAATATTCCAAATCAATCCATTCCAATCGACTATGAATTCAATTCAATCTCAAAGTATAAAAGTACTCACCTCAAATGTTTACCATATGCAACAGTTCAAAATGCAATAATTTATAACTTAGTTCAGATTATAGAAACACAAACTGTGAATTCTGAGTTATTCGGCGTCGATTTTATCCTTCCCTTTTTCACTCGAGGATTCCAGTATGACGTTAGCTACGAAATAAAACAATTAAATCACATTAATATTACACATTTCAATTTCACATTAAATTTTAATTTTCACACTATATTTTGCTTATTCTTCAGTTTAGTCCCTAAACCGAGACTAGTTTTTAACTTTCACATTTAAATTTATATTTTTATACTAATTTCACTCTAAACTATATTTAGCTTCCTCTTTTCCAATTCGACCTCTTAATTTCAAAATTTTTATAATTTAGTTCCTATTTCTCAAAATCAACAGTTTATTCCATAATTTAGCCCGTTTCCATTTCTAACTTAAAAATCTATCTATTTAATCCCTATTACTTAAACTATTCAACAATGTCAACATCTAAAATCTTGACCAATACTAAAAATTACAACATGAGTCAGGTAGCCCTAAGTACCGAAATTCTAAAAGCGTAAAAATTACAAAAAAAATAACTGAATTACACTAATCAATTTAGATTTGAACCCTTATGTCCCTTAGCCGTGGACCCTTTCTCTCATTTCTTTCTTTCTTTTCCTTTTCTATGTTTTGTAATTTGCATGCATTCATCTCTTTCTATTTCATTTAATTTTTTTTCATTTTTTATTATTACTTAATAATATATATATATATATATATATATATATATATATACACATGTTTGTTATTTAGCCCATGGCCGAACACTTATACACAAAAATTAATTAAGTGGCACAATTGCTACTTTAGTCCCTTTAGTTTATTTCAATTATAATTTAATTTTTAACCTTTACGTGATTTAATCCCTGTACCTTAATAACTCCTAATTTCTTGAAATTTACTAATCCAAAAATTAATTAACTACTAAGCTAGCCTCAATATTTAAATAAAATATTTACGAGTCCGTTTTACGAGTATGAAATCCCAGAAATATACTTTTCGACACCCTTAACTATCGGATTGTTACACTACCCACTAGGTAAAATCCTAAGGGGATTTTAAATTTTAATTAAAATATTATTTTCACCTCTCTTACCATTGTAATAGAACTCTTGTGATTTTTTTTTTCTATATATAGGGTTTATGGGGTAGTGAATTACACACATCATTGATATGTGAATACATTGCCAAAATTTAGGAAAGTTTTAAGCTACAAATAAATTTTATTTTTTATAGTACTCGTGATAGTGGATTCGGTTTTGGTCTCATAAAGAAAGTAAACTTTTCCCATTGAAAAGTTTTATTTTTCATTGTATTCGGTTAGTGGTAAGAGCGTACTCTTTTAACAACCAGAGGTTCAAAGATAGCAGAGAAAATCATTTGATATAAAGTAAAAATTCGACAAGTCTCTCTAATCATTAAATATATGTATTAAACTTGAATTTTTTTTTACCATAAATAACACAATAAAAGTTCTGAGTTTTATAATAATATTAAATATTCGTTCTGCAACAAAACGCTTTTCATAATAAAATTTTCCAACAAACTCCTCCCATGTACATATGAATAAGACATAGGTTGTTAATAAAGTCATTGAAAGAACCAATTTGTCTATGCTAAACAGGAATTTAGGAAGAACAAATAAAGTTCATTAGAGCATGGACTATTGTCAACTTTCTTAGACCTTCGACAGTTCTAGAAGAGGACATTCATATTTTAGGCAACAACAACAATAAGATCAAGGCACATGTCACCTCAGACTCGCGAAACATATATGAAATTTCAACCAAATGATAGTCCACAGTTCGAAATACATCTCTTCAGATAACCAGAAGCACATGAAATGTAAAAGATCAAACAGAGAAACACCCGTAAAAACCCAAGCACAAAACTAATCGCAAAAGATCACAATACCTAAATGGTACAATAGTAACAACTAATGTGATTGACTGACTAGGTAAAATAAACCATGAGAATGGAGAATCAAAATATACATAAAGAGAGGAAGAGAAGCCCATAAATTCAAAGGGATCCCGAGTCTCAATAGCAAAATCTGACCCTAAAGATGATTGTAACGGGCGCAAATTAAAAAGAAAACCGCGCACATCAACGCACCAGCAAGATGAACATAACATGCCATGGAAGAAGAAAAAGGACAAGCTCCCTTTGAAAGATTACTTTTTGACTTACAGAAACAAGGCATTACAAAAATAATTTTGTGAATGAAATCATACCAATATGTAGATCCAGCTGTTGCGGTATGGGTGGGCAGCTTCAGCTTTCCCAAAACCCCATCATTCCATCGATAACAATTTTCAAGGGATGAAAATGACCATCCCCTAACTTTACAAAAAAAGTAGCAGGCTTTTCGTTTTTAATCTCAGTTTACAGCTAATCGTACTAGTATCTTCTATCATCAATCATCTTCATTTCCTTTTTATATAATCACTCCTACTCCCCACTGCTCCAACGCTTTACTCAAAATTGTCACCACATATATAGCTCACTATACATTTTCAAATGTTTTTAGCTTACCTCTCTACTCTCCAATGTTAACAAACCCTAAACAATTATTCTATTAGAATCACACACACACACACACACACGACAGCATCGTAAACTCAATATTGATTTAGAGTTTCCATGAATGAATAGAAAAAGTTTCCTTTTCCTTTCCCTTGCACTTTCTCCACCTGATTTGGAGAATAATGTTAATTAATGTTAAAAACAATTTGAAAATTAAAAATAATGTAAATATTTAATTTTTGGTGGGGCTTTGAGAACAGATAATTCACTGAATTAGACTGTTAAAAGTCATAGAAAGTATTGACTGATGTGAGCCACATTTCAAATCCCTTACCCAACAAAAACAGCATCCTATAAAAATATATTTCATTAATTTTCTCCAGAAAAAAAAAGAGTTAAATTTTAAAATAAAATAAAATAAATTTTTTATCTGCACGATTCCCATTAAACTTGAACTTAAGCCCATCATCTATAACAAGTTCGAATCTTACACTGAAACTGGTTTTTCCCACTCTCTTTCCTTCCCATTTTCTTCCATCCCAACATGTCCCTCTTTCTTCTCTGCCTCCTCTCTCTCCTCCCCCTCTCTCTCTCTTCACCAACTGAACTTGACCTTCTCCTCCAAATCAAAGCCTCCTTGGACCCTGACAACCGCTTCTTGTCTTCCTGGACGCCTTACTCCGACCACTGTAGCACCGGTTCATTCGATGGGGTCGCATGCAACGGACAAGGCCGCGTTGTCAACATTTCGTTGCAAGGGAAAGGTCTCTCCGGTCAGATACCGCCGGCTCTTGGTGGACTCAAGAGCTTGACCGGTTTGTACCTGCATTTCAACGCGTTGAGTGGGGAGATACCCAAGGAGATCGTTTCTCTGAGTCAACTCACCGATTTGTATCTCAATGTCAATAACTTGTCCGGAGAGATTCCTCCTTATATTGGCAACTTGACTGATCTTCAAGGTGTTCAGAAAACTCTTTTTTTTTTTTTTACTTTAAATGTATGTGTGTGTTATGTATATTCTATAGATCTGTTTCCTTATAGGATCCATATAGAAATTAAAGGATTCGATAGAAAAATTTTCATGATAATTAACATTGGGTTCTTCTGGTTACAGTTCTTCAGCTGTGTTACAATAGGTTGACTGGGGGTTTACCAACGCAGTTAGGATCTCTACATAAGCTTACTGTTCTTGCTTTGCAAGATAATCGACTCACTGGTGCAATCCCTGCAAGTTTGGGGGATTTGGGGATGTTAACGAGGCTGGACTTGAGCTTTAATAACCTTTTCGGTTCGGTACCAGTGAAGTTAGCCAATGCTCCAATGCTCAAAGTGTTGGACATCCGCAACAACACCTTATCTGGCAATGTCCCACCAGGTGATATACTCACTCTACTGTCTTTCTTTACACTGATTCTTAAAATTGTGTGGTGCCTTCATGTGCTTAAATCAGTATCTTTGTGGATGAAATGCAGTTTTGAAGAGGCTGCATGCTGGGTTCCAATATGAAAACAATCTTGGTTTGTGTGGTGTTGGGTTTCCTAACTTGAAAGATTGTGCGGATTCGAGTAAGATATATAGAAGCAGACCTGAACCATTCAAACCCAATGGCCTTAACCAAAAGAATATCCCGGAGTCTGCTGATTTACCAACTGAATGCAGCAAAGCTAACTGCTCGAGTCCATCCGGTAGTACAAAAATCGGTGTGGTCTCCGGCATTGTTGGCGTTGCTCTTGTGTTGACAGTTGCAGCACTTTTTACTTTCGCATGGTACCGTAGGAGAAAACAGAAAATCGGGAGTGCTTTCGATAGTTCAGATAGTCGGCTTAGCACGGACCAGGTCAAGGAGGTTAACAGGAGAAGTGCCTCGCCCCTAATTAGTTTAGAGTATTCTAATGGTTGGGATCCTTTAGACAAAGGTAGGAGTGGGAATGGGTTTTCCCAGGAAGTTTTTGAGAGCTTTATGTTCAATTTAGAGGAAGTAGAGCGTGCGACTCAGTGTTTCTCGGAAACAAATTTGTTGGGGAAGAGTAATTTCTCAGCCATCTATAAGGGCTCCTTAAGAGATAGTTCTGCTGTTGTAGTAAAATGCATTGCCAAGACAAGCTGCAAGTCCGATGAATCTGAGTTTCTGCAAGGTCTCAAGATATTGACTTCATTGAAACACGAAAATCTAGTGAGGTTGAGAGGCTTTTGTTGTTCAAAGGGCAGGGGTGAGTGTTTTCTCATCTATGATTATGTCCCAAATGGAAATCTGTTGCAGTATCTTGATGTAAAGCAGGGAAATGGAAAGGTTCTTGAATGGTCCACCAGGATTTCCATCATATATGGCATTGCCAAAGGTCAGTTTATCTTAAATATGTGAATGTTTATGTAAATATTCTATTAAAGCAGTTTATTGGAACAATTGCATGTTTTATGCTTGCAGGTATTCGGTATTTACATGAAAGCAGAGGAAGCAAACAGGCTCTCGTTCACCAGAATTTATCTGCAGAGAAAGTGCTTATAGACAACCGATCCAATCCCTTGCTCTTGGATTCCGGCCTGCACAAACTCGTTGCAGACGATATTGTCTTCTCTACGCTCAAGGCTAGTGCTGCAATGGGATACCTCGCTCCGGAATACACTACAACTGGCCGTTTCACCGAAAAAAGCGATGTGTATGCATTTGGTATGATTTTATTTCAGATACTAAGTGGAAAGCGAAAAATCACCCAACAGATCCGCCACGCTGCCGAGACGTCAAAAGTTGAAGATCTTATCGACATGAATCTTGAAGGAAAGTACTCAGATTCTGAAGCCACTAGACTTGGTAGAATTGCACTTCTTTGCATCCATGAATCTCCTTACCACAGGCCATCCATTGACAATGTGATACAAGAATTGAGTGCATTAATGAGCAGCTGTTGAAGTTCTTTAGAGTTATTACCTCAACTTTCAAGTGACCCAAGGCAGGAATTAGGCTATTACTAACCTCTGGTTGATGCCATAACGTAAGCACTAGTTTTACTGATCTCATCTAACAGCTTTGTCCTTTACTAAGGATTTGGAACTCTGTCAGTGTATCTATGTTTCAAGTATTGTATCATTTCGTTGCAATTGATGTAAAAGAACCAAAGGTAGATGAACCTGCCTGCCTTTCAAATGAATCAATTTGAATGAAATAAGGCTGTTTTCTGTACTAACTTTTTAATGGTCTCAAGTCTTCCAAGTTCCAGTCATGGCTACAAATATGAAGGTAACATATGGAGATAGAAATGACCTTATATATTCATATTGTTTTTATACCTGTACAAGAAAATGTTGAATATATACCTGTATGGGACACTCATACCCTAGTGTAACATAGGCGTGGAATTAAGGGATGGATAAGACAATTCTGGGGACTGCTTTTTCTTTCCTTTTTAAAGAAACGACAATTGAACTTTTATGCACAAGTTGCTAAGAGAAATGGAGGAATGTTATCGTTTTTTACTCCATTCCAGGACTGAAACATGTTGCACCAGCACGTGAAATCGTTGGAAACTGACCCCAAAGAGTGTAAAAATATATACTAACAATGTGGTGGGCAAATGTTGCAGGCAGGCACTAGCAGCAGAAATAGCCAACTAGCTTATGGACAAAGAATGAGTCCAAAGCAACGCCACTGCTCAAAAACTTTTTGAATAGTAATGGTGATTCTGCAAAAACTTATGAAATCAGTGACAGGCCCTTTCAGTGTATATTGTGATTGGATAATCATAAAGTTGTGATGAAAAATTGCAGGTGAAATGGCTGAGGGACCAGAAAGACTTCATGTCCATGGGAAAACTGAAAGCCAATTCACTCAAGCCATGAATTACTAACGGTAACCCATCGATTTCAGTACTCGAATCATCCTTTATCTTCTATACCCAGAAGTCGTATTCGGCTTTGAGCCACTGTATCCAAACTTAAGAGGGATACCGATGGCATTAAAGCCCATACAGAACCCTACTCAACCCGATTTGGCACATTTTTTGGATTAAAATATGCTTAGATCAATGTATTTTTCATACTTTTAAAATTTAAGCTTCCTACTTTTATTTGAAGGAATTTAATCCTTCTATTTTTCAGATTTAAAATATAAGTTTTTATTAACAACACTATTAAAATTCTTTATTATTTTGTTAAATTCATGTTCATTACGTCATTTTTCTTGTTACATGATTACTAAGTGAGTATTTATTTATTTCAAGATATCACACCAGTAAATTTAACAAAAGAATTTTAATGGTGTTAATTATTGATTCAAATTTTGGAATATGAATAGTAGGACTAAATTCTAAATGTAGGAATAGTACAAGGACTTGAACTCTATTTTAACCTTTTTTTTTCAACATATAGATTCTATTAAATAAAGAATAGTACTTGGTGGCCCGAAGGCCCATAAGGCATAGGCCCAAGAAGCTTGAAAAAAAAGAAAGCACAAAGGTCATAAACCCTAGCCCAACTCAACAGGAACTTAAAGCCTACAAGGAACTCTAGCTCATAGGAACAAACTATCAAGGGTTAGGGAGCCCTATCACCATTGTCAGAATGAACGCCTTTGACTGGGGAGACTATTTTCCAACAAATGAAGGACCTGAAACACCAAGAACCGACCGAACGAAAAACAAGATCCTGGGCAAACTATCTAATTTGGCTTCAATTACTAAATTGACTGGCTTCTTCATGCCATCCCATTCCAACCGAAAAATCAAAGAGTGACTAGGGTACCTCGAGGAAAAAGGCTAAAGCAAAGGTGAAATCATCGAAGCCTAAATCAAATGGTTTATTAGAGAGGAGTTTGAAAGGACTTAGGAAAGCGCCACCACTTGGGGGAGAAGGAGAGCCAACTTGACAACAAGGAGTGACTGACAACACATAGAAACTCTCCAAGATCGTTTGGTGGAAAGAAAATAAAAAGGAACAAAGGAGAAACCTCCTAAGAGGGAGAAGCCAAGTGAAAACCCTTAAGTCAAAAGTTATTAATCTGATCAATTGTTAGAAAAATATAAATAATAAAATAATCACTGTGCCATGGAAGAACCATTGCCTTAGAAGCAAATTCATCCTAATTAGTGGTATCGAGTAATGGACATCGCCCCCAGGTTAACACATTACTTTTATATTTGTACATCCAAATAAAAAAGGTGGAACAATGATTGGAATTGCTCTTCTCAAAGGAATTAAACACTCGATTTGAAGAAGTGACTAAAAGAAAGAAGGTAAATAAATAAAGGAAAGAAAAATGATTTCTCTCTTTTTTTTTGTAAAATGAGAAAGAGGACCTGCTATTTATTTTGTTTCTTGAAGGGCAAAACGGTAAGATTTCACAAATGGTGCAATTGAAGGAAGTTGAATAGATTTTCCGTAACTGATTAGATTCTCTGAAAAAATATTTCTATTTACATAAAATAAAAAATTATCCAAACATGTTACCATGGACCAAACCAAGCAGATGACAACAACACTCATGTGTTGGACCTTAGCTTTAATTACTCAATAAAGGTAAGAAGTAAGATTATATTTAAACCCTCTTAGAAGCCTTTTCCCAGCCAATGTGGGACTACCCTTTTCTTTTGCATTACCAACAGTCTTCAAGCCAGAAAAAGAAGTGGCCGGTGAGGACAACAAAGTGGTGATGGAAAAAAGAAAGAAAGAGAGGAGTGGAGGGAGAAAGGGGTGATGTCAACGAGGAGGTTGTGGCATTAATGGCACAGGACACTAATTGCCAGAAGGAGATATGAAAGAGGGAGAAGAAAAAAAGGAAGAAGAGAGAGGAAGGGAGGGGAGGAAAAGATATGTAGGGGAGAGTGGACAAAGACAAAGCGGGAAAAGGGATGAAAATGCTTGCGATTGGCCTTTGGGCCAGTGACAAACTAGATAAGGGTAGGTGGGAATTAGGCTAAACTTTTAGGGGTTTCCACAGGAGAGAGAAAATATTTATTTTAGCTAAAGTCGATACTCGATGCACCCTATTTACTTGATTACTATGCATTAATTCTTATTTAATATAATTATACATATGAAATTTATATTATTTTTCATATATGTATATATAAAATTTTGATTCTGTTTCAATTATATCGTATTTAAAGAAAATAAATAAATTTATTTATTTTCATATTTGATTAGTATAATTGTTTGTGTATGTAATATCCAACATAAAATGGTGCTAATTTGATAATGTTGTTAGCCATTTTTAAAATTGAATCAAATTAAAATTTCATATGTAATTTTGATATTTATTCGAAAAAGAAATGGCTAAGATGCTGATAAAATTAAGGGTTTAATTTTGCTCTCAATCTCTATATTCTTTGCACATTTAAAATTTAGCCGTTCTAGTTATAATGCTGTGAATTCAATCCCTATAGGATTATCAATTAGAATTCAATTTCTTTGATGTAAGCAAAGTTCCAAGGACTTTAAATTACCATCTAACTATTTAATATATATATATATATATATATATATATATAATCCAATTTCTTTGATAGAATTCTCAATTAAATTTTATTTATTAAATCAAATAAGTAAGAACACTAAAATTTCGAAATTAAAAAAAATTAAAATATGTAGACAACATAGGGACCGATAGCACTAGGATGATCTATTTTATTTATTTATAATATAAAAAATCAGCGCATATTAAATAAGAAAAATTGCCGTCGTTAAAGTTGGAATTTTAACCTAAAAATAATTGAATTACCTAATTAAACCAACAGATAAAAACTATGAACCTTTATTATTGTTAGAGATCGACCTGATTAAACAATAAGTAAAAAATAACGGAAGAAATTAAGAAATTGAACATACGAATTTAACGTGAAAAAATTTCTTCAAAGAGGATAAAAATCTACGGGCAAATATAATTTTACTATAATTATAAAAGAACGAAGAGTACAAAAGATGGAGGGAAAACTAAACCCCGATCGCAAACCCGAAAATAAAGAACTCTCCAAACGTAAACACAAAATTCTCTAAATATGTTATGAGTTCTAATATCTAATGAGTGTATTTTTTAAGGTTGTAAAAGAGCCTTTTTGCAGACTAAATTTATAGATCAAATAATAATAAAATAATCTAGACTAATCACAGTATAATTAAAATAAATAAAAAAAATTAATTAAAAAATTATTTATTAAAATTAACTGAAATGGGAGTAATGCTTAACAATTACAATGTGATTTAAGTCCTAAAAATAGGTAGAGCAACGCTTCAACTCTTAATAATAACAACTTTTTCAAAATCTTAAAAAATTCAAATTAAATTATTTCAATACGAAATGTTTAGCTGCAGTACTGGTTCATGGTACAGACACAATTTGGTGAAGGAATATGCCTTTATAGTTGTTGGGAATTTATGTAAATAATGCAGCACGTTGAAATGGTCCAAAAGAAACAGTTGAAATTTCTCTTTCGAAGGCGATAGCTTTGTCAGTTTTAAACTAGTTTATGATAAGCCAAGCTATTGATTATATGTTTAAAACCCACCACCTTAATCATATTACATATTATATCAGTCCAAAACTTACTTTTACATATTTACTTGGTAGAGGGGGGCATTGACCTGCCAATATCACTGTCATGACATCTTGTATCAATCTAATAATACTGCCAACTTGAGAATATAATAGTTATGATCGTCATGCTCTCTTCTCACCATTATTTTACTTTGCTTGGATTTGCTTTTTTAGATATTGATGCCTATACTTATCGTACTAATGTATTTTTTTTTAAACTAATATCTTACACCAACGTCAGGTTTAATACTATTTGAAATTTTATTTTTTAAATTGATATCTGTATTTTTCTGATCCAGATGATATATGTATTTAACAAAATTGTATATTTTGGTACCTAAAAAAAGAGATTAACATTTTAGTATTTAATTTGAGTTTGAACTAAATTTGATAGAAATTCATAATTTACTAGTAATATTAATAAGGGTAAACTACACAAATATTCATCTAAATATAAAAATTCTCATTTTAGGCACCTAAAAAAAAACTTTGCAATTTAGACACTCACGTTACATATTTTGTTCATTTTGACCACTCTCATTAAAAACTCTAACAAAAATCTAACATATCATTTTTTACACGTGGACTAATCATTAGATGCCACATGGCACAATTTTGCAAACCTCTTTAAACTTTAAAGGACTAAAATACAATTTATTCAATACTAACATTAACCAAAATAAAACATTTCGTTATTTTTTGAGTTTGAGTTCTAACCCACCCAACGATTAGATAGCCATGGAAACCATTTGTTGTATGGTTTAGCGACTAATTTGGCAGGTTAGGTACTCATTCCTAGATCGACTCATTAGCTTGGGGCTTCCTAGCACAAGGAATTTCCAAGGTTTAAATCCTAACAATTTTGATGGACATGGAAACTATAACATTGGATTTCAAGAACAAAGTGTGTTTCTAGAGATTGGGTTTGATACACTTGGTAAACCTAGAGGAATGGATATTTGCATGATAACAACAACCAAATATGATAAGGAAGGCCAAAAGCTATTGACCCTAACAAGTATGCCTTTTAGAGAATGTGGTGGTGGTCTTGCAATCCAACAACGCAATAAGAAGCTAAAGGCTCACCACTTTGAAAAGATGAGTATTTTCCCCTACTAAAGGGCAAAAAATATGTCGATGGCCATCAAACTGCTGGGTGGGTCAAAATCCATACCCAAACCCAAAAAATAACCAAATGTTTCATTTTGGTTAATTAGTATTGGATAAATTATATTTAGTCCTTTAAAGGTTAAATGGGTATGTAACGGTAAGTTGTGCCATGTGGCATCTAATGATTGGTCTACGTGTAAAAAAATTCCATGTTAGATTTCTGTTAGAGTTTTTAACGGAAGCGACCTTAATGAACGAACAATGTAACGTGGGTGCCTAAATTGCCAACATTTTATTTTGGGTGCCTAAAAGGAGAATTTTATTAGTAATTAATTTTCATTGAATTCACCTTAAAACCCAAATTAAACACTAAAAAGTTAATACTATTACCCCTAGGTACCAAAATGTTTAACTTTTGCCAGATACAAGTACCACAATAGAAAAAAAGACACAAATACCTTATTTAAAAAATGTCAAACTAAGGTATCAAATGATATATTAAGCCATTAATTAACTTGATAAATTAATTCAATTCAAAATAACTCATCCACATGATTTATGCATATAAAATTTGAATATGCATACTCAATATCCTAAAACATTATATAATGTCGAGGCAAGATGAGTTGACTAATGCTAAGTGGCACTCTATAATGCTAACTATAGACTGCCACTAAGGTAGTTTAAATACTTATTATATTTGAGTTGACAATTTAATGAAAAAAATATTTGGACTTGCTTATGTGTTGTTATATTGAAGGAACTTTGGTTCACCTATGGAAACCAATCCTTGGAGTTTGAAGATTCGATTGGATTTGAGTGAATCAAATTGTTACACCCCTTGCCCAATCCGATCGCTAGCTCTGAGCTACGAGATGCCACATTCGTAGTCGGAGCAATTATAGTCAAATTACAATAAAATATTCGTGTACATATGTAATTCAGAGCTAAACACATTCATTTATGGTTAAACAAATAAAACTGAGTCTTAATCAGGCTTACAAAAGCCCTTTTGTTGACTTGAGCATGAAATAGGACCAAATTGAAAAATTTCAAAGTTTCAAGGCCAATGTCGTGACATCGCCAAATTTTTTATCACGTCATGACCTCAGGCCACTTAATGTCGCGACGTGACTCATTGTTGGCTGACATTATAACGAGGAAGATTGCTTGTCAGGACGTGGACTCTGCTTTTGGTAAAAATGAACCATTTGGTACCTATTTCATGCCTTTCACACAACCCTTCCAATTTGTACATTATTGACTAGGTTCTCCTACACCAAAAGCACTTCAAAACACATACAAAAACTAACAATTCAATTATTTTAATTCAACCAATTCAATATAACTCAATTTAGCACAAGACAACCAAAACAACTTATTCAATTTCAAATCATTCAACCAATCAACTAGTCCTTCAATACCATGTTCTTTTCTTTGTTAAACCTTCCTCAAAACATGCTATTTTAAATCATCAAGCCATATATAAATACCAGCATCTAGGTCATATATATACATATCAAGTTCAATACCATGGATCAAAATGACTTTCAAACATCATCAAGACTTCGTACATTCAAGTTTGTTCCAAAACACCTATATGCATGCCACAAACCTAAGGTTCAAAATGATTAAATATCTACCAAATATGTGATAGGATAATGTAAGCTTCGAGTTGATCTGACCTGACGAGTTTTGCAAAATGATCTATAAAAGAAAGGGAAAATAAACGGGGTAAGCATAGCAAATGCTTAGTAAGTTCATAGGCATTAAACATCAACTTACCTCAATTTACAATTTGATATAAGAAGCTATTTAACTTGGCAAAGTTTTTCTAAACATAGCAATTCACATATCAATAAGGTGAGTTAACATATAATGACATCAAATGACAATTCAAACATATATCAATCCAATTTAATTCCAGTCCCCATAATCAAATCAACATTTAACCAATTGGATGAAAAACTCATAACATTCCATTCCCACTTTTCACTTTTCATTAACTTTTTTAGCCTGATGAACTCAAGTGAACAAATTCGGATACACGGGTAACAACACCACACCAGGTTGCTAATTAGAACAGTAACTACACCACACCAGGGAATCGAAGTGCAAAGCCCGTAGAAAACTATACGTATAATCATATAAAAATACACCCCTCCACTATATCATGGTCTCCTTAAAGGAATACAATACTTGATGATCCGTAACAAATGCTGGATCCCGATATAATCAATAATGATCTCCACACAACTAATTATCCCGTACTAACATATATACCGTATGAGAGCACATATAATCCTATTGGCATGCCAGTCGTATCCTATCCTTTATTACGTTCACTCAGACATGTTTAACATGTATAACCATTTGTTTACAATTTAGTCCATATCTCGCCTTTTGTACCAAATCACTAACAATTCAAATTACAATCAAACATACGCATATTCATAATTCAAATGCATAAAATTTAAATACAATTATGTCATATGAAATTACCTGGAAAAATCAACAATTAAGTTAGATCCTCAAGGTCTATTTAATAATTTTGACTTTTCTTCGATTATCTTCAATTTGGTTCAATTCTTAATCTATCCAATAATTCGGTTTAATTTATCAATTCCAAACATCTTATAACATTCTATTTTAAGCATGAATCAGTTCAATTTTATTTTTCAAATGCCCCTAAAATTTTACATTTTATTTAATTTAGCCTTTAAAATTGAAATTGCAATATCTTACAAATTTGAGCTTTGGTTTCAAAATCAATCTCAATTACATCCTTTTAGGACCCTTTATTATCTATAATTACAGAAATTTCACACCAAATATTCAACCTATGCATTTTGGTCCTTTTGAACAAAACTAACAATTTACAGTTTACAAATTAGTCCATTTTTACATCTAAGCTTAAAATCTAATAATTTAACATCAATTTCATCAAGAAATCATCAATGGAAACTTTCAAAAAATTTAACAATTTTACAAATCGGTACATTTTCTAGCTAAATCAAGCTCCCATGACCTCAAAAACATAAAAATTACAAGAAAATAACTTAATTGAACTTACAATTTAAAGGTCAATTTTTTTGAAGCTTCAAAATGGCTTCTTAGGTTTTCTATATGCTTGTTTGGTGAAGAATGAAGGAAAAAGATGGCAAAAATGCGCTAACAAGTCTTTATATACTATATTTTAACCTTGATTAATTAATTTAATTAAACTTTAATTAATTAAATAATAAGCCTAATTAACTAAAATTAGTGGGTTATAACATCCACCACCACCTTTTGAAGCCATTAAAATGGTTTAATTATTCATCTAGTCCTTTGGTCATTTGAAAAATCTATAGTAATAAACTTTTATAACTTTTACAATTTAGTCCTTATGCCTTAATTAACCTTGTAAATATTAATATTTAATATTTACGGGCTTGAACATTTAAAATGGGGTTTTGAAACCATTGTTTCCAACACCATTAAAAAACGAGCTATAACACAAATCAACCCATGGAATATAGAGGATCAATCTAGACTTTGTACTGTTTTAGAAATCATATCTTCAATTAATTATGCTTTGATTTTTAATGATTTAATAACTATTTCTAAAGAGTAACTTTGTATTCACTTAGATTCTATGTCAGCAAGCTGAAATTGATATATGCTTTGAGGCTTGTCTAGATTTTGTATGAGAGTTTATTGAATGCATTCTAACCTGTTCATTATGGAACTATTTTGTGAGAGAGTACAAATTAAATTGAAAAAATTATTGAGTGTTTATTCCCCAAGTTCTCAAGGGGAGGATTTTGGAGGTGAGTGTTCTAGTCTTTAGGTACAAAGGAGAGATCTCTATGCTTGGGGAGTGATAGAGTGTGAATCGCTTGTTGTATTATGGATTAAATATAGTGGAATTACTCATTGAGCTAGGCTTCAAAAACATAGGGAAACCAAACTGTGTAAATAAACCTTTGATGTTCTTTATTTTATTTGCGTAGTGCCAAGCCGTAGTGGCCATTGTTGTCAAGCATTTCCATTGTAATTTTCATTTTAAGCAAACAAGTAACTTAAGGTAGAAATAATTAGTATTAGAGTAAAAGATTAATGTACTTAGTGGTGAAACTTGATTTGTTGTTTGCTAACAATAGAAGGTTTTTCTATTACCTGTCCCCTTATGCTTGAGAATGGTAACTATAACAGCCCGTTTTTAGTCAAATCAGAACTGTAGTTTTGGGACCACAAATTTGAGGTCAAAATAATTATTTTATTATTATTTTAATTTCTACATCATGTTAGTATGATTGCGTAAAAATTTCGTTAAGAAATTTTATCATTTGAGTGCTCAATTTGATAGAAAGGACTAAATCGCGTAAAGTGTAAAACTTGAGTTCTATTAGCTAAAGGTGTCTAATAGTTATAGAACCTTAAATTGAAGGTCCTTATGTGGTAAAAATCCAATTAATTTGTTAGTGGATGATAATGGCTTCGCAATTTTGTAATTTGAATTAATTATAAAGGTTAATTAAGTAAATAGGTAATTAATTGATAAATTAATAAAAAAACATTTTTATTTCATTCATCTTCTTCCTAGCCAAAATTTTAAGAAGGAAGAACACATTTAGGGCTTTGAAACATTCGGCTTAATCTCTAACTTGCATGTAAATGATTTTGACTCAATTTTTAATGATTTCTATGTTTTTGATATCCTTACAGCTTAATCTAACTAGCGCCAGACTAATTTGTGAAATTTTTAAAGGTTTAGGATTTTTTCCATTGATGAATGTATATGTATTTTGATGTTTTATGATAGAAAATAAATGGTCGTTGTTAGATAAACAACATTTGTTAAGAGATTTTTGATAAAATTGTCAATTAGGGATTTATTTCTGAAATATGGAAATTTTGTGGTAGAAATGTGAAATAAATGAAAAGAATCGGCTGCTATGATAATAAGGGAAATTCGGATAGCATGGGTAGGGACCTAATTTCATGAATTTGTATTTTAATTGGCTAAGGACTAAATTATAAAGATGTTGAAATATTAGGGGAAAAAGTATAATTTTGCCATAATATATTTTTGGGCTAAATTGAATAGAATGATAATTGAATAAGTTAAATTTGATATTATATAGAACAAGAAAACTGAAGTTTGGATCTAGATCAAGGGAAAAATAAAGTATTGGACTACTTAATCCATTTCGTCATTTTTGTGATCGAGGTAAGTTCGTATGTTAATAAGTATTGATATAATTATATTTTAAATGCTTTATTATTGAATTAATTGTGAATACGACTTTATGGCTACGTTTGACATAGATTCAGCAATGTGAAATCCCGGTTGAACCTTAGGAATAGATTAGGATACGAATGACATGTCATTAGGGGTTATGTGTTTGGGTGCTAGTCCTTACGTCCTACCGGTCGCTTCCGTACGTCCTACCAGTGGCTGAGTTATCCGACATGTGTTGCAGATTCTCGTCAGCTTGTGTGAGCAGCACCGTGTAACTACGTCATGACTGTCAGCTTGTGTGAGCAGAGTCGTTGATAGCTCGAGAGTGAGCATTAATGAGATATAAGATTGAGATAGCTTCGGCTATGTATTTGACACTTAGGGTGCAAGATTCCCGAGTATCCAATATTATTTCGAATGGTTCAATGAGTATATCAAGGATATGAATAAGTATGAGGTTGATACGAGTTAGTGCAGGTATATACATGAACCATACAAGCATTAAATCGAAGAAACTTGTAAATTTCATATCTAACCTTGTGAATATGTGATAGATTTGTGGATCAATATGAGTTATATTATGATATTGTTTAACTGCTTAAATTATATATATAAATGGTAAGTTGAGTTTATTACTATACGAACTTACTTAGCTTTAGCTTTCTCTGTTTACCTTTCTGTGTTTTATAGTGAATATCGAAGCTTGCTCAGATTTGGGAGTCGTCAGAGATCTCATCACACTATCAAGTTATCATTTTGGTACTTTTGAACTTATCTATTTGGTTATATGGCATGCATAGGAGTTCTCGTTGTAACAGTCCTGTTTAGACCCTAGTAGGAATAGTGGTTTCGGGATCACAAATATGAGTCAAAAAAGTATTTTTAATATTATTTTTCATGTTTATAGCATGATATATGATATGTGTGAAATTTTCGTATAAAAATTTGATTGTTTGTGTGCTTAATTTAGAAAAAAGACCTAATCGCAGAAAATGCAAAAGTTACATTCTATTGTTAAAAGTGCTTAAGTGTTATGGATTTTATAATAAAAGGTCCTTATGATGATATTAGGCCATTTGAATGATGGATGGACATAAATGGGCTTGTATTAAGTGATTTTTATATGGTTTAATAAATGTTAAATTAGCAAATGGCTTATTAATGTTATATTAATTAAAATAAAACAAAATGGTGATCATTTTGTTCAAATTTGCACTGAAAATACAAAGAAAAAGAAAAGATAAAAGTTCATATAGAGTTCAGCTATGGTTGAGCTTGACTAATGTATGTATTTTGTTCGGTTTTCGATAATTTTTACGTTTTTGAGATTGTTGCTTAGTAATCTATCAAGCCCATGTCTCAATTTTTGAATTTGATGATGAATTTGAGTTATTCCATTGATGAAAATTTAAGCTTTGTGATGTTAGTTGATGGAAAATGAAAGATATGTGTTGGGTTAATATGTTTTGTATTTGAATTTTTGATGAATTTGAGTATTTTGGACTAATTTGTGAAAATGAGAAATTAAGGGGCTAAAATGTGAAATAAATGAAATATGTTGGCTTATATGAGCTAAGGGAAAATTTGGTCTAACATGTGTAATATGAACTTATGTGTATTTTGTAATTTTATGAATTAGGGACTAAAATGTTAAAATGTAAAAATGTGAGGGATAATTTGTAAAATGCCCTAAATATATGTATATGGATTGAATTGAATGATTTTATGAATAAAAGAGTTAAATTTGAATTTATATTGATCAAGAACTAAAGAAAACAGAATTAGATCGGGGAAAGTCGAAAGTCGTTGATTAGCTGATTTCATTCGTTCGAATAAGTACGAGGTAAGTCGATATACAAATAAATGTGTTTGAATTGAATTATTACTACTTATATGTTAATGAATAGTGATGAATGGCTATTTGAGTTGAATATGAGAAAACTGAGAAAGTTCCGATAATGTGATGACGTCCGAAAAGTCCCTACGAACTATAGGAATAGTTAGGATACATATATCATGAAATAGGATTCCGATATGTGATTTCGTGTAAGACCACGTCTGGGATGTTGGCATCAATGTGAGATTTACGTGTAAGACCATGTCTGGGACATCGGTATCGTATTTGATTTTGTGTAAGACCCTGTCTGGGACAGTGGTATCGATATTTGATACATGTAAGACCACGTGTGGGACGTTGGCATTGTACGAGCTTTTCGAGCTATCAGCATATCCTATTTGATTCCGTACGATTCAATAGGCATCTTGATAAATGAATAACTATGTGAATGTATATCCGATTCAGGTACGCATGAACTGTATATGGAATTTGGCAAGGAAAGGTGAGTATGAATATGATCTTTTGATATGTGAGCTACATGGAAATGTGGTGTATTTATAAGTAAGTGATTATGAACAATTGAGCTAAATGAGAAATATAAACTTGATATTGTGTTATGCAATGATTCATATGAATGAATTGGTTTATAATTGTGATATGTGATAAGTTTATTTGTATATGGCTTACTAAGATTTTGAAAGCTTACTTTGTGTGTGTTTGCATTGTTTTATAGATATCGAAGCTACTGGGAGCTCGGGGATCATCGAGGATCATCACCACACTATCAAATTTTATTTTTGGTACCTTTTGAAAATGTATATAACAAAGTATGGCATGTATAGGCTAAGATTAATGTGGTATGTTTTGAGATGGATATATCATGCTTTGAGATATGGTTTGATTATGGTTAAACTAATGGTTTGATTTTAATTTATAATCTATGATGCAAAAATAGTCTTTTTGGTAAGTTAGTTGTGCGGTTGAAATGGTTGTGTTTAGATGGCATGATATATGTATGTTCTGGTGAATTTGGCTGCCTATAAGTGTATTGAAATGATGCCATTTTGGTTGCTTTGTGTGCTTGAGATTAGGGTGGCAAATTGGCTTTACAAATAGCATATTTTTTTCCACACGGGTAGAGACACGGGCGTGTGTCTCAGCCGTGTGTGACACACAGTCATGTTACATGGTCGTGTGTCCCCTAGAGTAGTCCTACAATTTAAAGTTAGTTTCGAGCATGGCCTAAACACACAGGCGTGTCTGGTGGCTGTGTGAGGCACACAGCCTTAGTAAATGGGCGTGTGTGGCCATTTTGAAAGGTACACGGTCTAGACACACGGACGTGTGGTTAGCCGTGTGACCCAAGTCAGTTTCGACCACGGCCAAGGCACACGGATATGTCTCTGACCGTGTGGTACAAGTTAGTATGTATGCCTTGTTCAGCCATGGCTTAGACACACGGGTGTGTCTAATGCCGTGTGAGGTACATAGCCTAATCACATGGGCATATGACCTCTGTAACTTTAAAAATTTATTAAGTTTTTGAGAAATTTTGTATGTGCTCGGTTTAGTCCCGACCCCTTCCTAAAGCATGTTTAAGGTCTCGATGACCTACGAAAGGGACTTTCAAATGATGTCTGACTATGATGCTGTGATGTGTGGATGATATTTGTGAATTGATTATAAAATGTTCTGATATGTCTTGTAACGCCCCAATTTTCGGGAATTCTGTGAATGTTGGCAAAATTTCATGCTTTAATTTTGTTATTTGTGAGTGAAATTATGAAATAGGACCTATGTGAAAATGTTTGAAAATGCTATAGGCTAAATTGAAGTGACCAAATAAATAGGAGTGCAAAATAGGAGGATTTGCATGACAAACCTCCCATTTTACATGAAGTGGCCAGCCATCATGTTGTTGTAGACAAAATGTGCACTTGATATCCATAATTTATGGTACAAATTGATACAAATTGATAATAGGTTAGGTAAATGTTCCATGATAATAGGTTAGGTAAATGTTCCATGATAATGGGTTAGGTAAATGTTTCATGATAATGGGTTAGGTAAATGTTTCATGATAAGAATTTCATGTCTTTTGTATTAAAGAATTAAATTGATGAAATATGAAGTTTTATTAAAAGAAAAAGGGGTGAAAAGAACAAAGTTTTGTCCATCTTTGTCCATCATAGCTGAAAGTTAGAGAAGAGAAAGGAGAGGAGAAAGCTCTTGAGTATTCGGTCATTAGGAGGAGGAAAATTGAAGGTAAGTTCTTGGTACCTTGTTTCTATTTTGAGGTTCATGAGTTCTTCTTGATTCTACCTTAACTCTTGAAGCATATTTTGGTTTTTGGTTGTGTTGTGAGCATTTGGTCATGAATTAAAATGAAGGGAATGGTTGTTGTTTCATGTTCTTTTGATGAAAAATGGAAGATAGGTGAAGTTGAGCCAAACAAATGAGCATGCATGTGCCTTAGATGCTAAGGGGAAAAATCGGCTAACATGTTGTGCTTTAAAATGATGAAATGGAGACTATACTTAGGTAAACTCATAGATATGTGATGATTGATTGGTGATATACATGTTTAAATAACATGCATGCAAGTTATGTGTGAAAGAGTGATTTGGTAATAAATCTGCTTGGGACAGCAGCAGTAACGTGACTTTGGAAAATCACCATAAATTGTGGGAGATGAGTTAGAAGCTGTATAAATTATGTAATTAAAGCTTAATGAGTCTAGTTTCAAATGGAATAAATGAGAACATATTTTGAATTCTGTACAATGATAAATTTGATTCGTAATGAAGAGTGGCCAGATTAGTCAAACAGTGAAACATGGGAAAGTTTGAGAAAAATCTGGTATTGATTGGCTAAACCAAAAATTCTGAAAATTTTATGGATAGAAGATATATGAGTCTATTTTCAGGGAAAATTAACGGAACTTGATTTGGAGTTTCGTAGCTGTAGTTATAAATAATTTAGTGACTATTGCTCAGGAAGACAGCTTGCAGTGAAATTTTGATTATGTGGTAAACATTGACAAAAATTTGTTAATGAGTTGCTTATTGATTTCTTATAAGCTTACTATGATCTGTAGGGGTGGTTGGCCGAATATTGTAAGGGGTTAATACGTAGTTTGTATTTGAATAGTTAGATTAATGTGTTAGTAATCCAATTGTAGGCGGTTCGTGTGTGGATCTCAATCAAGATATCGTCGCAAATGTGTAACTAACACCTCTTTCTTAGTCTAGATCGGAAAAAGTCGAAAAGCCAAAATACCGAAAACCGGTATTTTGTAGATTTGCGAGTGTGCGAATGCTCATGAGGTAAATCGATTAACGTTTTTGGTAAGCTGCAATGTTTGGACTGCAAAGCGCATGATTTCTGTGCCCTCGATATTTTTGGGCTTAATGGGCCAAAATTGGAATGATGGGCCAACGGGCCCAATTCGGTAAGAACCCTCGGTAGTGATTCTGTTAGTACGTGAAAGGTAGGAATATGCATGAAAAGCCCTAAAATAGATAAATTACTGAAATACCTTTAAAAGTGGAAAATTTACAGTTTTACCCTTAGTAGATAAATTACCGAAATACCCCTAGGGTTAAATTGACCTAAATGCATGTTTGACTGTTGTTATTTACTGCATGCCATTTTGTTATTATCTGATGCATGGGATTGGGATATTGACGGAGGAAGTACTGAAAGTGGCTTGTCCACATACTAGAGGCTTTACCTCAATTAACTGTTAACTGAGCAGCAAGGCTGCAACTGTGGAGTGTTGGGCTAGGTGGGTTGAACTATTCCCCACATGGAGTGTAGGGCTGGTACGGGTGGAGTGTAGTGGTTGGTGGGTTGAGTAGTCTCCCCAAATGGGCTTGCATATGTTATTGATGTTGCATGTATTTCCAAATGGGCCTATGGGCCATCTCATTATCTGAATAACGGCTAAGGCCCGGTTTATTGTAATCTGAAAGGGCTCTAGCCCAGTACCACTGTTACTGAATGGGCTTAGGCCCAATAGGCTTGAGTGACTTGGGCTTTGAATGAGTTTTCCTTAGACACTTGAATTTCCCAAACTCACCCTTTTATTTTCATCCACGCAGAAATCCCCAACCATAGTGGGCTTGGAGTCATGAGGGAATTGGAGTGGCCACCCGCTCGAAAGTTTGATTTTCTTCCGTGAACTGGACATCCTTTTATTTACGTTTGAAGTTTTGGGTTTTTAAATGTAATAAGGCCGCTTAATTATTTTTGATGGTTTTAATATGTATTACTAAGATAGGTATTACTTATTTTAACTGTTGAAATTGGAAAGTTTTAGGGCGCGTTTTCAAAAACAACAATTGATTTCAAAATAACACGACAACAAGCAAAGCTTCCGCAATGAAAGTATTTTCCAAAATTAATCACTTTTCCTAAAAATGACATAATCAAATCGGTTTCCTAGAAATATCCATGACGTTAAGGTGTGGCAATGGCGGTATGCATGTCTAGGATTGGATCCGAAGGGAGCTTGGTACTTAAGTAGTCCGATGGACTCACCACCTCTTTTCCGGTTTCCTACCTGGTGCACAGCTTCCATTCACTTTAACCCTTAATGAATTAATCTTTTAAACATCAAGTACGATTTTCTGGACTTAGAATGGAAATTTTTTTTTTTTACGTTTTTGATGTGGCATGCCGGATCCGGCCATAACTTCTGGGCCGGGTTCGGGGCGCTACATGTCTGGTAATGCTTCATAACCCTAGTCCAGCGACAGATATGGGTTAGGGGTGTTACATTTGATTGGTATCAGAGCTACGGTTTAGTCAATTCTAAGACTAACGTAGCGTAGGTGAGTCAAGATATATATGCCATATATATGAACTGTGATAGTATGATGAATCCTGACAAACAAAATGTGTTTTTCGTATAGTAATGGATCCCGATCGAGCCATAGCTGACGATGTTAAAAGTAATATGCCTGCTCCTACCCAAGGGATAGCATCGTCTGATTCTAGACTTGTTACTAGTAGCCACGAGGGAGAGGCTAAGCAAGCCTTTTACCAAATGATGAATGATTGGTTCACTCAGTATATTAGAACCAATCTGGCTGTGCCACAACCTTCACCCTCGCCTAATCTTTCACAAGTCCCTGTCATGCCACAAGTTGTAAATCCGATTCAGTTGAGTAAGCCACCGGTTGATAAGATTAGAAAGTACGGGGCTGAAGAGTTTCGAGCTACTATTGATGATGATTCTGAGAGAGATGAGTTTTGGCTCGAGAATACAATACGGGTGTTTAATGAAATGTCATGTACTTCTGATGAATGCCTTAAATGTGCTATTTTGCTTCTAATAGATACAGCGTATCATTGGTAAAAAATTTTGATATCAGTTGTTCCGAAAGAACGAGTCACTTGAGAGTTCTTTCAGACTGAGTTTAAAAAGAAGTATATCAATCAGAGATTCATCGATTAGAAACGCAAAGAGTTTCTTGAGTTGAAATAGGGCTGTATGTCTATTACAGAATACGGGCGAGAATTCTTGAGATTGAGCCAATATGCGCAAGCATATGTCTCGACTAAAGCAATAATGTGTAAAATGTTTGAAGACGTCTTAAATGAAGACATCCGTTTGTTAGTCAGAATTTTGGAGATAAAAGAGTTTGTTGTGTTTGTTGAAAGAGCATCAGAGAAATTTCGAGATAATTTTAGCCAACTCAGAAGCTAGAGAGGTTCGAAAAAGATCATCGAGCAAGTCATTTCAGTCAGCATCAGAGAAATTTCGAGATAAGTTTAGCCATTCAAAGGCTACCGTGGGTTATTTTATGTAACAACCCGATTTAGACCCTAATCGGAACGGTGGTTTCGGTACCAAGAATCCGAGTTAAAAAATATTTAAGAATTATTTTCTGTGTTTATTTTGTGTGAATTTATGTCTGTGAAATTTTCATGATTTAATTTTGTCGTTTAGGTGTCCGATTAAATAAAATGACTTAATCGCGTAAATTGAAAATTTGATAGTTTAAAGTATAATGGTCAAAAAGTTAGTGGCTTTTTAAATTGAGGCATTCATGTTGTATATAGCACAAAAATTTTTAAGTGGACGGTAATGGGTTATATTATAAGGTTTTGGTATGAATTAATTAAGGTTATTTTTGTAAACTAACATTATAAACTATTATAATAAGACATATATAATATAAAACATAAAATAAAGTTTACATACTTGTTATATTTGTTCTTCATTTGCCGAAACTAAACAAAAATAAAAAGAAAGAACACAAGGCTAGGGTTCGACCAATTTAAAGCTTAATTAAGGTAAGAGTTTAGCTCGGTTTTTGATAATTTCTACGTTTTTGAGATCGTTGCTTAGTAACCTTAACCCATGCTTTAATTTTTGATTTTGATGAATATTTTGAGTTGTGCCATTGTTGATATCTTATGATTTTTGTTGTTTGATGATGAAAAATGAAAGATATGTTTTAGATTAACATGTATCTTATTGGAATTTTTGATGATTTTGAGTAATTAGGACTTAATTGCAAAAATAAGAATTTGAGGGACTAAAATGTGAACTAAATTGAATATATGGACTTGTTTGAGAGTGGGTAAAATTCAGCCCAACATAAGTATAGGGAAATTTTGTGTATTTTATGTTTTGTGCAATAGGGACTAAATTGTGAAAATTATAAATGTCAGGGGTAAAATGGTAATTTACCCATTTATGTGTTTTTGGACTAAATTGAGTGAAAATATGTTATGAGCTTAATTTGAGTATGTTTAGACCAAGAACCAAAGAAATTGAATTTGGATCGGGGAAAAATTAAAATTGTCGACTAGCTGTTCGACTCCATTTTGCATCGTCCGAGGTAAGTTTATAAGCAAATAGATGTATTTAATTTTAATTAAATGTAAAGTATAGATGCTGAATTGAAATATATGATATTTTAAATGCAATTGTCGAATATGTATAAGCTTGAGAATCATGTACGAGCATTCGTTTCGATCGAGTTACGACGTCTGAAAGCCCCGTATGAACCTTAGGAATAGTTAGGATACATATGTCATGACATAGGATTCCGTTATATGTGTGCGAGTAAGACCATGGCATCGATTTGTGATTCCGATATGTGTTTACGAGTAAGACCCTATCTGGGACAGTGGTATTGATATATGGCTAATTGTAAGATCACGTCTGGGACGTTGGCATTGTACGGTTTATGTGATTATCCGAGTGTCCTATCCAATTCTGAATGGTTCATCGGGAAAAGGTAAATTGTGTATGAGTATGAAATATGAGTTAAACGGCCAAGTACGAATTAGTCTGTTGACTATTAATGATAAGGTAAGTTTGTACTTGATATTAGTTGTATTCATTTATAATCGATGATAATGAATTTAAGTGAGGCATATATGTGTATTCGATTCTGTAGTTATATAAGTTGAGTATCATGAAATGATTCGTAATTATGTGTAAGTGTGTGATTAAGTGTGATTGGCCTTGATGGTGATATACATATAAATGTGTGATATTATGTTATGATTTTCGAACTTATGAATTAAAAGTTTATATAGGCATGATTATGTTATAACAAGTTGTGTTGGGAAGTTGACTATTAATATGCTTAATTGTTCAGGTGAGTATTCGGCCAAGTAAGGAATGTAATTACTTGTTGTGATATTTTGACTCTTGAACTTGTAGATAAAGGAATATGTGTATTCGATAGGGTAAAAACAAGTGGTTGGAAAGTTGAGTGATAAATAGACAATTTGGTTATTTGACCATTCGGTCAAGATGAAGTTCATGTACCAATGTATATATATATATATATATATATAGATATTTTCAAGTTATAAGTTGAACTAATGGTGTATAGTTACTATAAATATTGGATAGCCTAATTGAGTTAAATACTTTGTTAGGTCTACTATTTGCTTATGACTTACTAAGCTATAATAGCTTACTGTGTGCATATTTGTTTGTTTTATAGATTTTGGAAATCAAGTTACAAGCTCGGGGATTGTCTGCGAAGTTTATCATACTATCTACTATTTTGGGTACCTTTATAAGTTAAATTCGAATTATGGCATGTATAGTCTAAAGTGTGTTTTGGGATGATGAATTTTGGTTGTGTATAAAGCCATGCAAAATTGGCTAATTAATATGTTTGAATTTAAATATGCTGGGCATGGTCTATGTTAATTATGTTTATAAGTTGCATGCTGTGTATGCTCATTATATGAGGTAAATGTTGGATGTTTGGACAAAGAGCAGTGGTTTTAAAAGGTTTGTGGTTGTTTCGACTATGATAATTCATAGGTGAAACATGCTCATGAACTTAGTAAAAATGTTTTTTTTTTAATTTAATAAGGTAATACTTATGGCTTGGTATTTTTTTGATTCAAGATTGGATTTTGAAAAGGGTTAAAGCTCATAATGATGTATTATTTATTTCGTAAAATGTAAATGTACGAATGGTGCGTGGATAATTGTTTTCATGAATGGATAGTTGATCAACTTGAATGAGGTATTTTGTTCAATTGTATTTCGGCATGTATGTTCATGAAAATTTAGAAATAGACTATATATGATTTATTTAGTAGGAATTCTAATATATAAGATGGGCATATAATATGTTGGATTTAATTAAAGTCATGCATGTGTACTTGCATTTAAATAATGATGGCAGTAATGATGATGTGATATGCATGAATTTAGTAATGCATATTACTATATCAACCATATAGAAGTATGTACGTTTAAATCTTCATAAGTGTGATTATTTATGTAAATTTATTGGTCATATATATATAAGTTCTCAAATTTGTATAAATCATTTATATTAGTCGAATGGACTAGAAAATGAAATGAGTTTATTTATAACCGAAAGTTAATATTATTTGGTAATGATGTGTGATATTTATATATATATTAGAGATTCAGTATAAATTATTATTTTACTAGTGCCGCATATTTGAAATTGATCTTGTGATATGTATGCTATTAATACGTGTGAACGATATACCCAAATATATCGATGATATGAAATGTTCAAATTAAGAGTTTTAATAGCTTTTGATTTAAATCTTAGTCAATTTTCGCAAAATATTCATGCGATTATATAAATGTTTTATTTAATTGTTCGAAATTCATTTTATTCTGTAACGCCTTATGATCCTGTTCCGACGATGGATACGGATTAAAGGTGTTACATTTTATTGCTATCAGAGGCAAGTTTAGTTGGTTCTAGGACTACGTAGCGTGTGTGAGCTTAGCTATACATGCCATAATTATATACTGTGATAGTGTGATGACTTCTGACATTTGAAATGTGTTTTCATATAGTAAATGGATCCCGACAGAGCTGTAGCTGATGATGTCGAGAGTGTAGTGCCTGCTTCCGTGTAAGGGACAGAGCAGGCTGATTCTCAATCGACTTCGAGTAATCCAGAAAGTGAGGCTAAATAAGCCTTCTATCAAATGATGAATGACTGGTTCACTCAATATATCCGGACTAATCTAGGTGCACAACAACCTCTACCCCCGATTAATCCATCTTTCGTGCCTGCTGTATCTCAAGTAACTGATCCGTTGCGATTGAGTAGACCACCTGTTGATAAAATCAGAAAACATGGACCTGAAGAGTTTAAAGCCACTGATGATGATGACACTGAGTGGGCTGAGTTCTGGCTTGATAACACCATCTGTGTGTTTGATGAGTTGGCTTGTACTCCAGATGAATGTTTAAAATGTGCTATATCCTTGCTCCGGGACACAGCATACCACTGGTGGAATATCCTAGTATTAGTAGTTCTGAGAGAGCAGGTGACCTAGGAATTATTTCAGACTGAGTTCTGTAAGAAATATATCAGTCAGAGATTTATCGACCAGAAGCGCAAAGAATTTCTGGAGTTGAAGCAGGGTAGGATGACAGTGACGGAGTATGAGCAAAAATTCGTGAGACTCAGCCGGTATGCCCGAGAGTGTGTTTCTATTGAAGTCATAATGTGTAAAAGATTTGAAGATGGGCTGAATGAAGATATCAAACTGTTAGTTGGCATACTTGAGATAAAAGATTTTTTGGTACTTGTTGAGCGAGCTTGCAAAGCTGAAGAGCTCGGGAAAGAGAAAAGAAAAGTTGACTTTGAAGCTAGAGATGTACGCAAAAAAAATTCGGTAAGTCATTCCAGTCGGCATCAAAGAAGTTCCGAGATGATTTTAGCCGTTCTAAAGCCATTTCAAGTTACTTCAGACGGGATCAAAATAGACCACTAGGGAGCTCGAGAGCTACCTTAGTAGCGAGTGTGGGTAATGTTAGATCAAATCAACTCGAATGTAAGGTAAATGACATCCCGAAAGTTGCAGATTGCATGAGCGGGCCTGTTTTAAATGTGGATCGACAGATCATTACATTTGAGACTGCTCAATGTTAGCTGAAGAAAATCCAGTGCAGAATATGAGATCAGGTAACACTGCAGCTCGAGGTAGACCACCTAGAAATGTTGGTAATATGAGTGGCAGTCAGAAAGGGACTAAAGATACGAAAATCACATCTGAGGCACGTGCACCTGCCAGAGCCTATGCTATACGTGCACGAGAGGAGGCTTCATCCCCAGATGTTATTACTGGTACCTTTACTCTTTATGATACTAATGAAATTGCATTGATTGATCCTGGTTCTACTCATTCTTATGTATGTGAGACATTAGTATTCAGCAAGACTCTGCCTGTTGAGTCTACTGAGTTTGTGATTAGAGTGTCAAACCCCTTAGGCCGGTGTGTTATGGTTGATAAAGTGTGTAAGAATTATCCCTTGATGGTTTGAGATCTGATCTTTCCTGCTGACTTGATGTTGCTGCCATTTGATGAGTTAGACATAATTTTGGGTATGGATTGGTTAACATTACATGATGCTATTGTGAATTGCAAAAGAAAGAACATTGAGCTACGGAGTCAAAATGATGAGATTGTTCAGATTGAATCTAGTGATTTGCATGGTTTACCAGCAGTGAGTTCTTCGATGGTAGCTCAGAAATATGTGAGAAAAGGGTGTGAAGCTTATTTTGCCTACGTGCTCGACAGTAAAGCGACTGAAAGAAACATTGAATCAGTACCTGTTGTATGTGAGTTTTTGGATGTATTTCCAGAAGAATTACCGGGTTTGCCGCCTATTCGGGATGTAGAGTTTGGTATTGAGTTAATGCCTGGGACGACTCCGATATCTATAGCTCCGTATAGAATGGCACCTACAGAATTAAAAGAATTGAAAGCTCAGTTGCAAGAATTGACAGATAGAGGTTTCGCGCGACCGAGTTTCTCTCCGTGGGGTGCACCTGTGTTGTTTGTGAAAAAGAATGATAGAACTATGAGAATGTGCATCGATTACAGACAGCTTAATAAGGTGACTATAAAGAATAAGTATCCGTTGCCACAGATTGATGATCTGTTTGACCAACCGAAAGGGCTACAGATTTTTCAAGATAGATTTGAGATCGTGCTACTATCGCTTCTTGAGTTAAAGATTCAGATGTACCAAAGACTGCTTTCAGAACGAGGTACGGACACTATGAGTTTTTGGTTATGCCTTTTGGACTCACTAATGCACATGCTGTTTTCATGGATTTAATGAATCGGATCTTCAGACCGTATCTGGACCGGTTTGTAGTTGTGTTTATAGATGACATTCTGATCTACTCTCGTAGTGAAGTTGAACGTGCCGAACATTTGAGACTTGTATTGTAGACATTACGAGATAAGCAGTTTTATGCGAAATTTAGTAAATATGAGTTCTGGTTAACTGAATTTAGTTTTCTGGGTCATGTAGTATCAGCATCAGGTATTCGGGTTGATCTGAGCAAAATTTCAGCTATACTGGATTGGAAACCTCCGAAGAATGTTTCTGAAGGCCGAAGCTTTCTTGGACTTGCTGGTTATTATAGACGGTTCGTGAAAGGTTTCTCAATGATTGCAGGTCCGATGACGAAGCTATTACAGAAAGATGTTAAATTCGAGTGGTCAGAGAAGTGCCAGAAAAGTTTTGATCAGTTGAAAGCCCTTTTGACCGAAGCTCTAGTATTTGTTCAACCAAAATAGGGTAAAAAATTTGTTATTTATAGTGATGCATCTTTAAATGGTTTGGGCTACATTTTGATGCAGGAAGCCAGAGTGATAGCTTATGCCTCGAGACAGCTAAAGCCACATGAAAGAAACTACCTGAACCACGACTGAGAATTGTTAACTATTGTGTTTGCATTAAAGATATGACGCCACTATTTGTTCGGTGAGAAATATCATGTTTATTTTGATCACAAAAGCCTGAAATACTCGATGACTCAAAAAGACCTGAATTTGATACAACGTCGATTGTTAGAATTGCTAAAAGACTACGAGCTCGTGATTGACTATCACCCGGGAAAGACTAACATTGTTGCTGATGCTTTAAGCCAGAAGTCACTGTTTGCTTTGCGTGCAATGAATACGCATATGGCCATGTCTGATGATGGTTCGATAGTAGCTGAATTGAAAGCTAGACCGTTATTTGTTCAAAAAATATGTGATGCCCAAAAGGTTGATAATGAATTGATTGCAAAACGAGCTCTGTGTGAGACGGATACTGATTTAGAATTCGAAGTTGATGCTGATGACTATATGGGATTCAGAGACCGGATATGCGTTCCGAGGAATTCAGAGTTGATTCAGATGATTTTGAATGAAAGACATAGTAGTCGATTATCTGTTCACCCAGGTACTACAAAGATGTATAATGATCTGAAACAACTTTACTGGTGGTATGGTATGAAGCGAGACATTTCTGGCTTTGTTGCAAGATGTTTAGTCTGTCAAAAAGTAAAAGCTGAACATCAGGTGCCTTCAAGATTACTTCAGCCTATCATGATACCTGAGTGGAAATGGGATAGAGTTACGATGGATTTTGTATCTGGTTTACCGTTGACACCGAGCAAGAAAGATGCAATCTAGGTTGTTGTTGATAAATTGACTAAATCGGCTCATTTTATTTCGATATGTTCAAATTACTTACTGGATAAAATGGCTGAATTGTATGTTTCTTAGATTGTGAGATTACATGGTGTGCCTATATATATTGTTTCGGATAGAGATCCGAGGTTTACATAGCGATTTTGGAAGAAATAGCAATATGCCCTGGGTACGAAATTACATTTCAATACTGCTTTCCATCCGCAAACGGATGGCAGTCCGAGCGAATCATTTTGATACTTAAGGATATGTTAAGATGTTGCATTCTCGAGTTTAAAGGTACGTGGGAATGATATCTACCTCTGATTGAATTTGCGTATAATAACAGTTATCAATCGAGTATCAAAATGACACCTTATGAGGCTTTGTATGGTCGAAAATGCCACATACCATTGTACTGGACTGAGCTCAGTGAAAATAAGATACACGGGGTTGACTTAATTAGAGAGACTAAATAGAAAGTGAAAGTGATCCGTGAAAGTTTGAAGGCAGCGTTTGATCGACAGAAATCTTATACAGACTTGAAATGTAAAGATATAGAGTTTCAAATCGGAGATAAAGTCTTTTTGAAAGTCTCATCGTGGAAGAAAATACTCAGATTCGGTCGTAAAGGAAAATTGAGTCCGAGATTTATTAGGCCGTATAAAGTAATAGGGCGTATTGGACCATTTGCTTACAGACTATTATTACCACCTGAGTTAGAAAAGATCCATAATGTATTCCATGTTTCAATGCTTCGAAGATATCGGTATGACCCTTCACATTTGATTAGTCCAATTGAAGTTGAGATTAAACCTGATATGGCCTACGAAGAAGAACTGATTCGCATATTGACTCGTGAGGTTAAAGAGTTGCGGAATAAGAAGATTCCATTAGTTAAAGTATTGTGGCATAAGCACGGAGTTGAGGAAGCAACATGGGAGCTAGAGGATACAATGAGAGAACGTTATCCGAACCTATTCACTGGTAAGATTTTTGGGGACGAAAATCCCTAAGGGGGGAGAGTTGTAACAGCCCGGTTTAGACCCTAATCGGAACGGTGATTTTGGGACCACGAATCTGAGTCAGAAAAATATTTAAAAATTATTTTCTGTGTTTATTTTGTGTGAATTTATATTTGTGAAATTTTCGTGATTTAATTTTATCGTTTAGGTGTCCGATTAAATAAAAGGACTTAATCGCGTAAATTGAAAATTTGATAGATTAAAGTATAATGGTCAAAAAGTTAGTGGCTTTTTAAATTGTGGCATTCATGTTGTAAATAGCCCAAAACTTTTTAAGTGGACGATAATGGGTTATATTATAAGGTTTTGGTATGAATTAAGTAAGGTTATTTTTGTAAACTAACATTATAAACTATTATAATAAAACATATATAATATAAAACATAAAATAAAGTTTACATACTTGTTATATTTTTTCTTCATTTGCCGAATCTAAACAAAAATAAAAATAAAGAACACAAGGCTAGGGTTCGGCCAATTTGGAGCTTAATTAAGGTAAGAGTTTAGCTCGATTTTTGATAATTTCTACGTTTTTGAGATCGTTGCTTAGTAACCTTCAAAACTTATGCTTTAATTTTTGATTTTGATGAATATTTTAAGTTGTGCCATTGTTGATAACTTGTGATTTTTGTTGTTTGATGATGAAAAATGAAAGATATGTTTTAGATTAACATGTTTCGTATTGGAATTTTTGATGATTTTGGGTAATTAGGACTTAATTGTAAAAATAATAATTTGAGGGAATAAAATGTGAAATAAATTGAATATATAGAATTGTTTAAGAGTGGGTAAAATTCGGCCTAACATAAGTATAGGGAAATTTTGTGTATTTTATGTTTTGTGCAATAGGGACTAAATTGTAAAAATTGTAAATGTCAAGGGTAAAATGGTAATTTACCCATTTATGTGTTTTTGGACTAAATTGAGTGAAAATAGGTTTGAATGAGCTTAATTTGAATATGTTTAGATCAAGAACCAAAGAAATCAGATTTGGATCGGGGAAAAACGAAAATTGTCGACTAGCTGTCTGACTCCGTTTTGTATCGTCTGAGGTAAGTTTATAAGCAAATAAACGTATTTAATTTTAATTAAATATAAATTATAGATTCTAAATTGAAATATATGATATTTTAAATGCAATTATCGAATATGTATAAGCTTGGTAATCATGTACGACCATTTGTTTCGATCGAGTTATAACGTCCGAAAGCCCCGTATGAACCTTAGGAATAGTTAGGATACATATGTCATGACATATGATTCTGTTATATGTGTGCGAGTAAGACCATGGCATCGATTTGTGATTTCGATATGTGTTTACGAGTAAGACCCTGCCTAGGACAGTAGCATCGATATGTGGCTACATGTAAGACCACGTCTAGGACGTTGGCATTGTACGATTTATGTGATTATCCGAGTGTCCTATCCAATTCCGAATGGTTCATCGAGCAAAGGTAAATTGTGTACGAGTATGAAATATGAGTTAAACGGCCAAGTACGAATTAATCTGTTGACTATTAATGATAAGGTGAGTTTGTACTTGATATTAGTTTTATTCATGTATAATCGAGGATAATGAATTTAAGTGAGGCACATATGTGTATTTGATTCTGTAGTTATATAAGTTACAGTATCATGAAATGATTCGTAATTATGTGCAAGTGTGTGATTAAATGTGATTGGCCTTGATGGTGATATACATATAAATGTGTGATATTATGTTATGATTTTCGAACTTATGAATTAAAAGTTTATACAGGCATGATTATGTTATAACAAGTTGTGTTGGGAAGTTGACTATTAATATGCTTAATTGTTCAGGTGAGTATTCGGCCAAGTAAGGAATGTAATTACTTGTTGTGATATTTTGACTCTTGAACTTGTATATAAAGGAATATGTGTATTCGATAGGGTAAAAACAAGTGGTTGGAAAGTTGAGTGATAAATAAACAATTTGGTTATTTGACAATTCGGCCAAGATAAAGTTCATGTACCAATGTGTATATATATATATTCAAGTTATAAGTTGAACTAATGGTGTATAGTTACTATAAATATTGGTTAGCCTAATTGAGTTAAATACTTTGTTAGGTCTACTATTTGCTTATGACTTACTAAGCTATAATAGCTTACTGTGTGCATATTTGTTTGTTTTATAAATTTTGGAAATCAAGTTACAAGCTCGGGGATTATCTGCGAAGTTCGTCATACTATCTACTATTTTGGGTACCTTTATAAGTTAAATTCGATTGTTTAAAGGAGCTATCGTGTTTTCAAAGATAGATTTGAGATTGGGTTACTATCAGTTACAAGTTAAAGACTCTGACGTGCCAATGACTGCTTTTCGAACGAGGTACGGACATTATGAGTTTTTAGTTATGCCTTTCGGACTAACAAATGCACATGCTGTTTTTATGGACCTAATGAATCAGATCTTTAGACAATATTTGGATCAATTTGTAGTTGTGTTTATAGATGACATCTTGATATATTCTCGTAATGAATCCGAGTATCCCGAACATCTGAGAATAGGGCTACAAACTTTGCTTGATAAGCAGTTGTATGTGAATTTGAGCATATATGAATTCTGGTTACGAGAAGTCAGTTTTCTAGGACATGTTGTGTCAGCATCTGGTAGTTTTCTAGGACATGTTGTGTCAGCATCTGGTATCCGAGTTGATCCGAGCAAGATTTTCGCTTTTTTGGATTGGAAGCCTTGAAGAAATATTTTTGAAGTCTGCAGTTTTCTAGGACTTGCTAGTTATTACCGACGGTTCGTAAAAGGCTTTTCTATGATGGCTACTCCATTGACGAAATTGCTTCAGAAAGATTTGAAATTTGAATGGTGTGAAAAGTGTCAGAAAGCTTTGATTAATTAAAAGCCCTATTGACTGAAGCTCCAGTGTTAGTACAACCAGAATCGGGTAAAGAATTTGTGATTTATAGTGATGCATTGTTGAACGGTTTAGGTTGTGTTTTGATGCAAGAAGACAAAGTTATAGCCTATGCTTCGTGACAGTTAAAGCCATATGAAAGAATTATCCGACACATAACCTTTGAATTAGTTGCGATTGTGTTCGCTTTGAAGATTTGGCTTCATTATCTATTTGGTGAGAAATGTCACATGTTTTCAAATCATAAAATCCTGAAATATCTAATAACTCAGAAAGATTTGAATCTGCGATAGAGAAGATGGCTAGAGCTGTTAAAAGACTACGAGCTTGTTATTGATTATCATCAGGGAAAAACAAATATTGTTGCTGATGCTTTGAGCAGGAAATCATTGTTTGCATTATGTACGATGAATACTCATTTAGTTCTGTCTGATAATAGTTCGATATTAGCCGAATTGAAAGCGGGATCATTATTTATTCAACAGATTTGCGAAGCTTAGAAGGTTGATAATGAGATTATAAAAAAACGACCTCAGTGTGATTTGGATTCTAATTTTGAATATTGAATTGATAATGAAGATTGTTTGAGATTTCGAGATTGTATTTGTGTTCCGAGAAATCCAGAGTTGATTCAGATGATTCTGAAAAAAGCACATCATAGTTATCTATTAGTACATCCGGGTAGTACGAAAGTGTATAAGGTTTTGAAACAACATTACTGGTGGTTTGGAAAGAAAAGAAATATCTCTGACTTTGTTTCAAAATGTTTGATCTGTCAGCAAGTTAAAGCTAAACATCCGGTGTCATTCGTTTTGTTACAATCGATTATGATTCTGGAGTGGAAATGGGATCGAATAACGATGGATTTTATTTTGGGTTTGCCCTTATCTCCAAGAAAGAAAGATGCGATTTGGGTTATGGTTGACCGATTGACGAAATCAGCTCATTTTATTCTGGTACGATCTGACTACTCGCTTGATAAATTAGCTGAGTTATACATTTCTGATATTGTGAGATTGCAGGGGGTGCCATAATCTATTGTGTCAGATAGAGATCTTAGATTCACTTCGCGATTTTGAAAGAAACTGCAAGAGGCTTTAGGTACAAAATTGCACTTTAGTACTGCTTTTCACCCACAAACAGATGGTAAATTCGAGTGGATTATTCATATTCTCAAGGATATGTTGAGATGTTGCATTCTTGAGTTTGAAGGTACGTGGGAATAGTATTTACCATTGATTGAATTCGCTTATAATAATAGTTTTCAATTGAGCATTAAAATGGCACCGTTCGAAGCATTATATGGTCAGAAATGTTGAATACCTGTGTATTGGACTAAGCTTAGCGAGAATAAGATTCATGGGGTTGATTTGATAAAAAAGACTGAATAGAAAGTAAAAACAATCTGAGATAATCTGAAAGCAGCTTCCGATTATCAGAAATCATATGCAAATTTGAAACGAAAAGATAGTGAATTTAAGATCAGCGAGAAAGTGTTTCTGAAAGTATTTTCGTGGAAGAAAGTATTTCGGTTCGGTAGAAAAGGTAAATTAAGTCCGCGGTTCATTGGACCGTATGAAATCATAGAGCGTGTTGGGCCAGTTACGTATAGATTGCTCTTGCCACCTGAGCTAGAAAAGGTCCATAAAGAATTTCACGTATCAATGCTTCGACGATATCGATATGATCCTTCGCATGTGATTACTTCGTCCGAAATAGAAATTCAATCTGATATGACTTATGAAGAGGAACCGTTCCGTATCTTAGCTCGCAAGGTTAAAGAACTGCGAAATAAGAAAATTTTGTTAGTAAAAGTAATATGGCATCGACACAGTGTTGAAGAGGCTACGTGGGGACCCGAAGATGCTATGAGACTGCAATATCTGAATCTGTTCAACGGTAAGATTTTCGAGGACGAAAATCCCTAAGGGGGGAGTTGTAACAATCTGATTTAGACCTTAGTCGGAATAGTCATTTTGGGACCACAAATCTGAGTCAGAAAAGTATTTTTAATATTATTTTTCCTGTTTATAGCATTATATATGATATGTGTGAAAGTGCTTAAGTGTTATGGCTTTTATAATCAAAGGTCGTTAAAATGATATTAGGCCATTTGCATGATGGATGGACATAAATGGGCTTGTATTAAGTGATTTTTATATGGTTTAATAAAGGTTAAATTAGTAAATGGCTTATTAATGTTATATTAATTAAAAGAAAACAAAATGGTGATCATTTTGTTCATCTTTGCACCGAAAATACAAACAAAAAGAAAAGATAAAAGTTCATTTAGGGTTCAGCTATGGTTGAGCTTGATTAAGGTATGTATTTTGTTCGGTTTTCGATAATTTTTACGCTTTTGAGATTGTTGCTTAGTAATCTATCAAGCCCGTGTCTCAATTTTTGAATTTGATGATGAATTTGAGTTATGAAATTGATGAAATTGTAAGCTTTGTGATGTTAGTTGATGGAAAATGAAAGATATGTGTTGGGTTAATATGTTTTGTATTTGAATTTTTGATGAATTTGAGTATTTTGGACTAATTTTTGAAAATGAGAAATTGAGGGGCTAAAATGTGAAATAAATGAAATATGTGGGCTTATATGAGCTAAGGGAAAATTCGATCTAGCATGTGTAATATGAAATTATGTGTATTTTGTGATTTTATGAATTTGAGACTAAAGTGTCAAAATGTGAAAATGTGAGGGCTAATTTGTAAAATGTCTTAAATATATGTATATGGATTGAATTGAATGAATTTTTGAATAAAAGAGTTAAATCTGAATTTATATAAATCAAGAACCAAAGAAAACAGAATTAGATCGAGGAAAGTCAAAAGTCGTTGATTAGCCGATTTCATTCGTTCGAAGAAGTACGAGGTAAGTCGATATACAAATAAATGTGTTTGAATTGAATTATTACTACTTATATGTTAATGAATAGTGATGAATGGCTGTTTGAGTTGAATATAAGAAATCCGAGAAAGTTTCAAAAATGTGACGACATCCGAAAAGTCCCGTACGAACTATACGAATAGTTAGGATACATATGTCATGACATAAGATTCCGATATGTGATTTTGTGTAAGACCACGTCTGGGATGTTGGCATCGATTTGAGATTTACGTGTAAGACCATGTCTGGGACATCGACATCTATTTGATTTAGTGTAAGACCCTGTCTAGGACAGTGGCATCGATATTTGATTACATGTAAGATCACGTCTGGGATGTTGGCATTGTACTAGCTTTCTGAGCTATCCGCGTATCTTATTTAATTCCGTACAGTTCAACGGGCATTTTGAGAAATGAATAACTATGTGAATGTATATCCGATTCAGTACGTATGAACTGTATATGGAATTTGGCAATCAAATGTGAGTATGAATATGATCTTTTGATATGTGAGCTACATGAAAATGTGATGTATTTATAAGTAATTGATTATGAACAATTGAGCCAAATGAGAAGTATGAACTTGCTATTGTGTTATGCCATGATTCATATGAATGAATTGGTTTATAATTATGATATGTAACAAGCTTATTTGTATATGGCTTACTAAGCTTTTGAAAGTTACTTTGTGTGTGTTTGCATTGTTTTATAGATATCGAAGCTACTGGAAGCTCGGAGATCAACGAGGATCATCACCACACTATCAAATTTTAGTTTTGGTACCTTTTGAAAATGTATAGAACAAAGTATGGCATGTATAGGCTAGGATTAATGTGGTATATTCTGAGATGGATATATCATGCTATGAGATATGGTTTGATTATGGTTGAACTCATGGTTTGATTTTAATTTATAATCCATGATGAAAAAATGGTCTTTTTGGTAAGTTAGTTGTGCGGTTGAAATGGTTGTGTTTAGATGGCATGATATGTGTATGTTTTGGTGAATTTGGCTGCCTATAAGTGTATTGAAATGATGCCATTTTGGTTACTTTGTGTGCTTGAGATTAGGGTGGCAAATTGGCTTTGCAAATAGCCTATTTTTGTCCACACAGGTAGAGACACGAGCATGTGTCTCAGCTGTGTGTGACACACGGTCATGTTACACGACCTTGTGTCCCCTAGGGTAGTCCTACAATTTAAAGTCAGTCTCGAGTATAGCCTAGACACACGAGTGTGTCTGGTGGCTGCGTGAGGCACACAACCTTGGTACATGGGCGTGTGTGGCTATTTCGAAGGGTACAAAGTCTAGACACACGGGCGTGTGGTTAGCCGTGTGACCCAAGTCAGTTTCGACCACGGCCAAGGCACATGGGCATGTCTCCGACCGTGTGGTACAAGTCATTATATATGCCCTATTTAGCCACGGCTTAGATACACGGGCGTGTCTAATGCTATGTAAGGTACACGGCCTGATCACACAAGCATGTGGCCTCTGTAACTTTGAGAATTTGTTAAGTTTATGAGAAATTTTTTTTAGTCTGACGACGGATACGAGTTAGGGGTATTACATTGGTTATATTGGTCTTTATGTTGATAATGGATTTAGCCATTTGATTTGGCTTGTAATTGATGAATGTTTAGTTATGTGTATAGCCATGTGAAATGACTTATTTTGGTATACTTGGTGATGTATATATATGTACAAATGGCCTTTTGTTATGTGGTTGATAATTGCTATGTGATGCTTGTTGTGAATTGGTATTTTGAGTAGCAAAAAGTTGAAATTTAAGATTGGTATTCTTGTGGTTTTAGATAAAATAATGCATAATTCAAAGTGAACAATTAGGTGATTTGAGAATATGAATTTGGTATGAAATTGATAGCTATTTGTTATACCTGTGTGCCTTGTAGTTGTTGGTATTGAAATGGCATGAATTTGGCTTGATTGAGATTAGTTTGAATGCCTATTGATGCTATGCTATATGCCAGTTGATGTTTTTAGGTGGATGCAAATTGGGTGAGATTGATGGCTTGGTAAATAGCCTAATTTTTGTCCACACGAGTAGAGACACGGGCGTGTGTGTCAGTCGTGTGTGACACAGGGTCAGGTGACACGGTCGTGCGTTTCCTGGTGTCTAATTGAAACCCAAGTCAGTATGCTCTACACGACCCAGCAAACGGGCATGTGACTTGGCTGTGTGGCATAAGTTAGTATACCCTACAGTTTTGACACGGCCTAGCACACGGCTTTGCACACGGGTGTGTAAGGCCATTTCGAAGGGTACACGGGCTGGTCACACAGGCATGTGGTTGGCTGTGTGACCCAAGTCAGAGAATTACATAGGGTCGAACACGGGTTGGGACACGAAAATTTGATCCCATTTCGAATGGCCACACGGCCTGTGACACGGGTGTGTCTTTGGCCGTGTAAGGCACACTACCGGGCCACACGGGCGTGTGTCCCCTGTACTTTGAAAAGTTTTCTAAGTTTTCCAAAAATTTCCTGAGTTATCAGTTTAGTCCTGAATCACTTGTAATGCATGTTTTTGGCCTCGTAGGCTCATATTATGGACAATGTGATTGATTGTGAATGACTTTTATATGGGATTGATAAATGTATGAGAAATGTATGCCTGTTTAAGTAATAAGTCCGGTAATGCTCCGTAACCTTATTCCGGTGTTGGATACGGGTTAGGGGTGTTACAGTAACTATCTTTACTCAATGGCTAGAGTGAAAGCCTGTATCAAGCCTGTTGATGAGAGAGCATGGAGTTCTGTTCTTAGTGGCTACAAGCTCTTACTATTGATTCAGATGTTAGAAAGGTTTCTAAGCTATGGTTGAATGAGCGACTTAAGAAGATAGTGTTACAAATACAAACTCTAAGGCCCCGTATGTCATATTCTGTGATATCAATATGAAAGAGTTCAAACGAATTTCCAAGTGCACTGTGGCAAATGAAGCTTGGGAAATTATTCAAACTACTCATAAGGGAACTAATATTGTCAAGTAATCTAAGATGTAAATGTTGACAACTAAATTTAAGACCTTGAGAACGCAAGATTTTTAGGTAAGTAGTGAGTTTTATGCTAAGTTGTGTAACCTGTCTAAATAGAATTTACTCTTGGAGAAGAGTACTAAAACTCTAAATTGATGAGAAATGTGTAATAACATGGTCTCTAATGGTACCAAAAAATATGATTTTGGGATCCCATTTCCATAAACCTAGTCCGTAAATATTAAATAAGGATATTTACAGAGTTAATGTATAAATGAATTGAAATTTGGAAGAGTAATTTAGCAGAAATTATGATTAATTAAGGTATAGGGACTAAATTATAGATTCCAATCGCTATAGATTTTTAATTAGGAAATGGCTCGGAAATTTAAATTGCAATTTTCCAAGGCACCAAATGTAATCACTCGAAATTCAGTGGTGTCAAAAAATTCAATTTCAGGACCCCATTTTCGCACGGAGTTATGTTATAGGTGATTTGAATTTTGGATAGGTAATTTTTGCCGAGTTGATAGTTAATTAAGGTTAAAAGACTAAATTGTAAAGTCCAATCGCTATAGGTTTTTAATTAAGAAATGAATTGAGGCTTAAATTGTAATTAACCCAAGGTCTAAAATGGCAAATAGACTATTTATAAATGTAGTGGACAGTAGGAGGAATATTTTGATTAAATAGTATTAAAATTATAATTAAATTAATTAAAATGTAAAATAAATAAAATAAAATAATGTAATAAAAACAAAGAGAAATTATTTGTTTTTCTTATTTATTCAAAACTGAATATAGCAAGAAGAAGGAGAGAAGATAATCAACCTAGGGTTGGGAGTTTTAAACCTTTAATTGGTTAGTTCAATTAAGTTCTTTTCTTGTAATTTTATCTTTTTGAGGTAATGTGAGCTTGATTTAGCTAGCCTATGTGCCAATTTGTAAAACTATTAAAGTTTTAGACTGTTGACATTGATGATTTCTTGAAGTTTTAGGTATTAAATTGATAGATTTTTAGCTTCGATATGAAAAAGGACTAAATTGTAAAGCTGATTAATAGTTTCGTGCATTTGGGACTAAATTGTATAAATTGTAAAATTAAATTTAGAAATAAGAATAGTTTGTAATGGTATTTATTGATAATATCCTGATATATTAGAGATCGGAAGCAAAACACAATAAGCATATCAGGATTGTATTCAAGTATTGTGAGAAATTCAACTTTACGGGAAGCTTAGTAAGTACAAGTTATGGTTACCCGAGGTGTTATTTTTGGGAAATGTTATTTTGGCTGAAGGAATTTGTGTTGACCCAAAAAAGATTGAAGCTATCCTTCAATGGAAAGCACCAAAAAGTGAATTGAAAATTCAAAGTTTTCTTGGTTTAGTCAGATATTATAGAAGATTCGTGAACGAAATTTTCAAGATGGACTAATTATGAAGCTGCTACAAAGGAACGTATCACTTATTTGAAGCGATTAGTGTCAATAAATTTTCGAAAACTTGAAAGTGATATTGATCGAAGCACCAATCTAAACTTTGCTTGAATTAGGGAAAGACTTTGTGGTTTATAGTGACGCTTCATTGCATGGCTTAAGCTGTGTATTGATGCATGATGGTAAAGTGATTGCATATGCGTCCCAATAGCTGAATAAACATGAACGCAATTATCCGATGTATGATTTATAGCTTGCAATTGTAGTTTTTGCTGTAAAAATCTAGAGGCACTACTTATATAGTGAAAAGTTTCGTATTTTCACAGATCACAAAAGTCTTAAATACCTATTATCTAAAAAGGAGATGAATTTGAGACAACTTCGCTAGATCGAGTTGTTGAAAGAGTACGACTTTGTTATTGATTATCACCTTGGAAAAGATAATGTTGTAGTTGACGTATTAAGTAGGAAGGCAACAGTTGAATTTTGGGCAATGTTTGCCTAAGTCAGTATTAGCAATGACAGTAGTTTGTTGGCCAAATTGAAAATCAAACTAGCTTTTGTTGATTAGATAAAAGAGGCACAACTTGTCGATACCAAGTTGTTATAAAAAAGAAATTGGTTCAGCAAGGTAGTGTTGAGAATTTCAGTATAGATGATAATGATTGCCCTAGATTTGGTAGTCGAATTTGTGTTCCTAATGTTGTTGATTTGATGGAGTTGATACTTCAATAAACTTACAATAGTCCCATTGCTATGCATCGTGGTGGTGCGAAAATATATTGTAACTTGCGAGAAACATATTGGTGGTTAGGTATGAAATAAGTATTGTTGAATATGTAGCCAAATGCCTAACCTGTTTGCAGGTAAAAGCCGAGCATTAGGTTTCCATTAGATTGCTTTAGCCTATCTCGATCCCAGAGTGGAAAAAAGAGCGAATAATTATGAATTTCGTAGTTGGTCTACCTTTATCTCCAAACAAAAGGAATGCCATTTAGGTGATAGTTGATCGATTAACGAAGTCAACCCATTTTCTGGCGGTTAGAATTGATTGGTCACTCCCAAAGTTAGCTAAAATTTACATTCACAAGATAGTTAGATTGCACGGTGTGCTTGCGTCGATTATCTCTAACCGAGATCCTCGTTTTACCTCGAGATTTGGAAACAATTACATAAATATTTAGGTTCAAGGTTAAATTTCAGGACGAGTTTTCATTGTTAGTCTGATGGGCAATTAGAATGGGTTATACATATATTAGAGGATATGCTGCAAGTTTATGTTATCAATTTTGAATCAAGCTGGAACATTATTTGCCACTAGTCGAATTTGCGTATAATAATTTCCAATTGAGTATTCAAATGGTTCTGTATGAAGCACTATATGCTTGATGGTACGGAACACTCATTTGTTGGTCGGAATTAAATAAAAGAAAGATTGTCAGGCCAGAATTGATTCAAAAAATTGAAGGTATGGTTAAACTAATCTAGGACAGATTGAAAGCAACATCTAATAAGAAGAAATCGTATGCTATCCTGAAACAGAGAGATGCAGAGTTTTTTGTGGGAGATAGTGTATTCATGAAGGTTTCTCATTGGAAGAAAGTTTTACGGTTTGGTCATAAAGGGAAGTTGAGCCCCAATTCATCGGAACAGTTTGGTTGTAAAGGGAAGTTGAGCCCCAATTCATTGGACTTTACGAAATCATAGAAAAAGTTAGACTAGTGGCATATCGACTACCTTTACTAACGAAATTACAGAAGATAGACGATGTATTTTGTAATGCCCCAAATTTTTGGATTTTTAAATGTGTATGCTTGTTAAATAATTTGGGTTGATATATTGGTTAAGTGCCTTAAAGATTGTTTTATCTCCTATGTTCAATTCCCTTGTTCAGGATTTTTCCTTATTAATTTTGACTCTATGGTAAGCTTATGCATTGAGGCTTAAGTTAATTTCTTGGTTGAGTTGTGACAAAAATGAGCTTGCTAGTTCAACGGTTAAGCATTAGTTTACCCATTGGTCTTAAGTTTGAGTCCTATTGTGTGTAAGTGTGGGACGTTGTTTTTTTTTGTTTGGGATTTTTGTAAGGTAATAGAGTTTTATTAAAATTATCAATTTTTTTTTTAATTTTATTTTTATTCGAATTCCTAAAATTGCTCCCTAGTCAACTGTTTACCTTTTTGTTGCTATCACGTTTCTTTCACTTTTCTTTATGCTCTCTGTCTGTTTCTATTCCTTTTGTTTTTCTTTAATTTTTCTTCAATTTTTTGCTTCCTTGTTTCGAATATTCTATTACTGGTTCGAGTGTTTTTATGAGAATATCTATTTCGGTTGAAAGGCAAAAGTTCATTGTTAATTTTCCTATCATTCTTTATTAAGATTAATCTTTGAGGTTTGGTTCCATTCTGTTTGTTGTTAAGTGTTCCTCAGTTTTTTTAGGCGAAGGAGTAATGGATCAAGATCCTCTGGTGGTGTAATCGTTAGTTTTGGTCACTATTCGTGAAAGGTAAGTGTTTGAATTCGTTTTTGGAAACTATTTTGTATGGAAAGAAAATGGTATTTTGGAGTAGGATTTTGGGATGAGTGATGTGTAATTTGTTTGTTTTAATGATTGATTTTAGGTTTTGTGAGCTCCTAATAGCGTGGTTGATCGTTTACGCAATTAGGTGGGTGAAAACAACCTAAAAATATGTTAGAAACTCGACTGAAATCGCAAAACAAAGGCTATTGCAAAATTGCCTAGTTTTCTCTTGGCCTGGCACACGACCATATGTGGTGGCCGTGTGTAGCACATGGCCATGTGGGATTTATGCAAACTGTGTGTAGCATACGGCCGTGTGAGATTGTGTAGCCCGTGTGGCTGGGCCGTGTGGTTGTTCCTTTATCAAATTAGACATGTAATTGGTAAAATTTTCTTAATGAAATTTTTATACGACATTCATATCATAATGCAGACCATGCAATAATATTAAAATAATTTTCCTTACGGGTTCGGATTTGTGGTCCCGAAACCACTATTTTGATTTCACTTAAAACGGACTGTTATTAGATGTGCATACATTAGTTGATATTTGAAATCAAAATGGATTGTATGCATTGGTTTCACTTCGTGCTTTATTAATTGAATTGTATAAATACCATTGAGTTTATTACTTAACGTACGATTTTGTTTTATGTGTGTAGGATAGGTTAAATATTAGATCTTGAGCATCAACTTCAACATCCAGACAGAATCTCGGACTCAACAAAGTTGGTAACATTCCTTTGCTACTTTAATGGCATGTACCTAGTAGAGTCCTTCTTACATGTAGCTATGTTTGGAATCTAATTTTAGAAGTTAATGAGTATATATATGGTATATGCAAGTTTGGTATGAAAGGGTAATATGAATGGTTATTGCTTATTGATAATGGCATGTTTTGGTAATGGTTGGAGTGCATATAAATATATGAGCTATGTTTTGGTAATGTTTTGGTAATGATATTTGAAGTGTGGATTGGTATGAAACATGTTAGTAGGTAGTTAAGGGTTGACTGATGATATTGGCAATTGAAAATGATAATTTAATGGATGATTGAATTGTTGAAATGGGTAATGAAGATGTAAGTTATTATTTAGGTATGATTGGAACATGTTTTTGAGCATGTTTAGGCATGATTTGAACATGTTTTTCGGGGATGTTTTGGTATGGTTGATAATGGATTGGAATGAAGTAGGTACCAAATACAAATTCTAGAATTTTTCTATAAGGTATTGATACCTTCGAAAGGCTATCGAACCTTAAAATGGTAGCAATACCAGTGTAAAGTACCGATACATTGAAAAAGGTATCGATACTTTATGAAAGGTATCAAGATTATTGATTTTTATTCAATTGTTTTCAAACATCGAAGCTCAAATTGGTACCAGTACCTAGCTATGGTATTGATACATATACTAAAATCTTGAAAATGATGCAATTTGGTCATTTTTCAATCTCGAGTTAACTTTAGAGTTTACGTAGGCTTGTACAAGTCCTGGGAAATGTTGTATATCATGTTTTTATACAAGAATGCTTACTGCATGAATCGTGTTATGAATTAAATGTTTTATATTAGTAGTTTCTTCGGCGACGAATGTGACATCCTATTGCTCAGACCCGACAATCGGTCGAGTAAAGTAAGGGGTTGTTACACAAAAATGGTTAATAAACCATTGTTAAACATGTTATATTGGATGATAATGATTCCAAATGATTAATTAACAAAATTATAGTTAATTAAGATAAAATATGATTAGTTAAGGTTAATTAAACTATAACCTTAGTATATAAGTACAAGTTGGTGGATGGAGAGATAAAACATCATCTCTTCTAACTGGCCATAAGAGAAAAGAAAGAGGGAAACACCATTGCTAAGGGTTTTAATTTTTCTTTGATATTTATGGAAATTGAATCATGGGAGCTTGATTTAGCTAGTTCATTTTTTAATTTGCAAATCCAATAAAGCTTTTGAAAGTTTCTATTATTGAGAATTGAATGAAATTGGCGTGAAATTGTTAGAAATTCGTGGCCTTAAATTGAAAGTTATGTTTGTCTTGGTTTTAGGGGCTAAATTGAATAAATTGAAAAATATGTATAATTTGGTATTTGATTCTAAATTTGCTGGAAATTGATTGTATGATATGTTTTGTGATTACTTATAGCTAAAGACAACACAAAATAGTCGAGAGTGAAAGGAAAAACGAAAATCGTCGATTAGTGACGCACGAAACCTCGATTTGCACTTTTAGGGTCCGGGATTGAAATATTTGATTGTATATGCATGTTTATTGATTGATTAGTCATTGGAGTGAGTTTATTTTGAAAATATGAATTGTTTTGATTGATTTTTATATGGAACATCATTATAGGTGACTAAAATGAATAAAATGGAAAGCAACATGTAATACTTGAATTGTGATATGTGGAATGGAAATTTAGTAGAAATATATTGTAACACCCTTTACCTGGCCCCAATCACCGAAACTGAGTTACGGAATTCTATAATAAAACAGAGACATTCATATGCACAGTAATCAAGAAATCTATATATAAAATCATTATAAATTTATTTAATCGCACACACAGAATTGGGGTTATAACATCTATGCGATTGATCAAGTTCTCAAACAACTTCAATAAATTCAAGCATGTATATAAATTCAGTGGAAACCCCCATTTATTTATTTTTAAAAAAATGCGCCAACATTATCCGTCACAATAAGTCCGCTAAATACCTTACCGCCAATTAACCGTTTTACCAAATGGCTATCTGTCAACTGAAAACGGAAGATGGTTCGCCATATCCTTGTACTTATTCCATGTGCCGTGATCCCTTATTCAAACATGTCCGCCACATTAGCTCACCTTTAGGAAAATACAGCAACTGTTTGAATTCACTTAGTCCGCATATCATTTCCCGCCTAAACTATCTGTCTAACATTGTGTTTAAAAGACCTGCCATTTAACCAAAATAACTTAACACATTCAATAAATGCATCCATTTCCATTTCAAGCATACTAATAGTCTACTCCAAACACTCGAACAAGCATCATGAATGAATATATATATCATTAAATATATCATTGTTCATAACACATTCAATGAAAAAAATAAACCTTTATACCCCTTAAGCCTTATATACATGCCACTTAACCCAACATGGAGTTTTAACATAATTCTATTGAAACAAGAGCTGGATAGTGCAAGCTATGGATGGATCCTCTTGCCGAGTGCCACCAAAATTAAACGAAAAAGAATAAAGAGAATAAACGAAGTAAGCATTAAAAAGCATAGTAAGTTCATAGGTTTTTTTAAAACATTAAACTCACATCGCAGAACATTCATGTATATTTATAACTTAACTAAAATTTCATTATCCTGTCAACATATTCCACAAGTGCAAGGTAAGTACATCATTTTAAAACATATAACATATTCCATTCATTCATTTTGCATCCCTACCTTATTTCAATTCATATAATCATTGTCATCAAAATTTTCATTCAGAAAACATTCAGCCTGATAAACCAACATGAACATGAGGGATATGCGGGTAATCAACCAATAACATGCCAGTTTTCTTATAAGAGCTATTCCATCCAATAACACACTAGTTACACGTAGTCCAAAGCTGGTAGGCTAAATATTCTCTCTCAATAACATGCTAGATTGCTCCCCATTCGATAACATGTCAGAATCTCCATAGAGACTAAATTTGGAAATCCGCAACAAATGTAGGATTCCAGAAACCTTCAGTTTCCTTCATCTTCTACACATCTCCCTTCTATCTCATATAGCGTACAATCCCCCTATTGGCATACCAACTGTATCCTTTGTTCATTCAAGCTCCATAAACATAATAGAGCTTCTTTTTTATTAATCAACACCTTTCTGACCTTATTAATACAAGTTTACTAACATTTTTCCATATACATTAACATTTAAACATTTTATGAATAAACATAACAACACCCTATGAACTTACTTGGTACAACAACAGAACCAGATATTAGAGACTATTCCAAGAGTCCTCTTTTTCCTCTATTATTAATGGGTTGATTTGGTTCTTGATCTAAACATTAACACATTCATTTAATCAATTTCAACTTTTCAACTTTAATAGTTTTGAAATCGAGCATGCATGTTATCTAAATCGAGATATAAATATCTCAAAAACATAACATTCTTACGAAATAGACTTCAAATTCACTTACATGCAAGGGTCGATTGCCTAATAATGCATAGAGCTTTATTCTTTAGAGAATAATGCTTTTGGTGGAGGAAGATGAGAGTGAAAATTCTCTTTCCATCCATTACAATCTATACCACCAATTAGTATATTTTTTATCCATCAATGAAAATTAACAGGTGTATATATACATTGACACAACAGCTAAAACATACAAGAGTGGTTATTTATCACCTTAAACCTTAATCAATTCCTATTAAACTTATTTAACTAGCTATTCACTAATTCTTACAATTAGTCCATACACATCATTTCTAATATGCTAACCGAAATTACCAATTAATAATAAATAAAACACTATAAAAAGCTTGTAAATATTAATAAATAATATTTATTAACTCTATGATCGAATTTGTGGTCTCGGAACCACTATTTTCAACACTGTTGTAAATCGGGTTGTTACTTTTATGGTATGATATAAAAAAATGTATATAGATGATGATTTTCAATTTTAATATGCATATGATTGAAACATGGTATATGTATTGAATTGTATATGAAATTGAACATTTGTACCCTATTAACAAGTCGGACTGAGTCAGTTATAGTTGGCATACCATAAGATTAGATTGTGTATGTGTTGATGTGCTTACATGCTAGCACTCGGTGCCAATCTAGTGTATTGGTTGGATGATCTGTGTATTTAGTCGAGTCTGAGTTAGGTTAATAGAGGTCATTGATAATAAGCTTGATAATTGGTATGATGTTGAAAAATTGAATATATTCATATATGAATTGTAATGAAGAAAATATGTTACTTATTACCCAAAAAAGTGAAAATAAGTTGGACCTACCAAAGAGGCCGGTCTATGTAACACCTTATACTTGGTCCGGTCGCCTGACTTGAGCTATAAGGTGTTGCGACAATAAACTTTGAACAACTTTCATAAAAACATTTAATAATGATCAAATAATTCATTATCAATCATTTCAATGCTAATAAATCAATTTAAGACCTAAATCGAGCTTACGAAACATTTAAAACAAACCGAGATCAAATTTGGGTTAAATTGAAACTTCTAAAAAAATAAAGTAAAATGTGTAAACAGAGATTAGATGGCTGTGTGAAAGGGACCAACCCGTATGGCTCCAAGCTTGGTCGTGTGGTTACTCTATACACCTGTATCACTACTCCACATGTCTGTGTGCTCATACCATGTACAATTCAAATATAGGATCACAGGTCCGTGTTCTCATACTGTGTAGAATTCGAATATAGGGTTACACGACCGTGTCGCCAGGCTGTGTAACTCTCTAAGACTGTGTGAACAATCCTGCACCAAAAATTAAAGAACCACATAGCCTTGACCATGTCACTGGCCGTGTATACCCAAAAACACCTTCAAACATAAGCTATTTCACACACCCTTTCTTAGGTTCCAAGCTATGTGATAAATGCTAAAAGTTACATGTTTTAATCTCGTTCTTAATTTTTTTAGGTGATTATTCGATGTAAATTGTGAATTTTATGTTTCTAAACCTTTAAATTCATGTTTCCATACATAGGAGAGCATTTGGGAATAAAATGAGTGAAAAACAGGCGAAAACTGAAAAATCAGAGCGAGTTATAGCAGCCACATGGGCTGAACCATTTCACACAGCCGTGTGAGCCACATGGTCTACCATACGACCATATGGCAAGCTGTGTCGATTTCACGAATTACACACCGGACAGTAGAAAAACACGATTTTGAGGGTTTTTTTTGGCATTCTAAGACCTATGTATGACAAAAATAAGAAAATAGGAGAGAGCCGTCATAGAATACTCAAGTAACAACTCGAAAAACACCATTGAAGCAGATTCTGAACTAGATTTCCGTCCAGATTGAAGATTTCCTTTCGATTTCTTTGGAGATTATTATGAGTTTCTTTGTTTCTTATGGTTATACTATCTTTGGAATGTATTTATTTGTGATCATGAACTAATTTTCTAAATACTTAGGGGAGATGAACACTATGATGAATTACGTCTTTTGATTTTTATTTTACGCAATAGATACTTAGATCTTGTTCTTAATTATGTGTGTTTAATTCTTATTTTAATATTTCTAGACTATTGATCAATGTTTAATGTGCTTAAATTAGAGAAGAATAGACCTTGTTTAAGAGTAGATCTAGCGTAATTGAGTGGAGTTGCATGCAATCCTAGAAATAGGACGACATAAATCTACCGGATTAAAGTCAAATCTAATAAGGGAATATATAAATTGAGTTAATATGATAATAGGGATTTTTATTGGAAAGAAACTTCAATTAATTAACCTAGAGTCAGTTGCTCTTATTCTTGAAGAGAGATATTAGCATAATTTAGGTAATTAGACGGATCAAGATACTAAGTGAAGAAATTGTGTAATTTAGATTGATAATGATAAATGAAATCTATGTGAATTATTTCCTGGGTATTGTTTTGCTTCTTGGTTGTTTACTTGATTATTTTCCTGATTTGTTTTTTGTCGCGTTCGTAGTTAATTAATTTAGTTAATTTTAGTTTTTAATCCACCACTCAAATTTATTGGTTAAATAATAGAAAGACAATAAATACTAGTCCTTCTAGTCTTCGTGGAAACAATATCTTTGCTCACCATAGTTATACTATTAATTGATAGCTACACTTTAATCAGATTTTTAGTTGGTTTACGACTGCATCACCATGCATTAACCAACATTCAAATCTAATCAAAATGTGCCAAAACATGTCAAAATATATCAAAGTCATGATCAATCTAAGTGCCTAACAAATATGCCCTCATTGGCACCTCAATTCAAACATTCAAGCCAAATATATAATTAACATGTTAATCTCATTCAATCATCAACTATGACTCAAAAAATATATGTTAAAATCTTCCATTTATACCAACATTCCATGCCATCACAAGAGACTATTGATAGAGGTCGAAGGTCTTGTTTAGGGACGTTCTCTCACTCAATATTTTTAAAAATATGTAAGGTCTTTAATGTCTGGATTCAATCATGAATGATCAATATATTCATGACAAGTACATGTGGCATTCTTCCTTAAACTATATGGCACGTTTATCATATATAAGCATGAACATACATTCACAATCATATAAATATCATCATGCTTATCTCATAAAAAAATTTACAATGATTCAATCCTAAAAAAATAAATATGACAAAATTTACCCCAGAGCATACTTTGGGTCTTCAATTTTGCCACCACAGACTTCTGTTGTAGTATCGTCTCATGTTTCTGTTGTCACCGTTTCCTTGTTGTTGATACCTCCGATCGCCACCAGACCATCGTCGGCCATGACCAGACCACCGCGGCGACCTTGTCGTCGATCATCACCGTTGGACCATCGACAACCTCCTGTTGTCGAACCACCGTAGGTCATTTTCCAATTTGATTGGGTTGGGTTTGCGTAATCCCAATCAAACTGTATGCGTCTCTATTCTCCAGTTGGCGTTGGGAAAAATATTACAAAATTCTTATGTTCTTTTTCGACTCACATATTTTATTCTAAAATAATAATAAAATAAAACCCTACTTGGAGATGATTGTCCACGATCTAAAATATACATGCCCGAGAAATTAATAAATTACAATTAATTTTCTAGGAATCACAAATTTTGAAAAATTATTTTATCATACATAATAATAAAATAATAATATACATTCATTCACATATATTCCCCCAAACATGCATACAATTATAAAAATGTCACATCTTATCAAATATAATCATACATAAAGAAGAGAGAGAATTTTGGTCTCGGTTTGTACTACAAATGTAGCACAACCTGGCACTTTAATACTAATGATTGGAAAAAATCTGGTTCAAAAACAGTGTTCTTGCATAACGAAAAATTAAAATTTTCAAAACTAAGCCAGTTTATGATATTTATAGCAATAATCCCTAAACCAAATTCACACCTACATTTTATTTGACGGATCCTTATTGTTTTTAACTTTCAATCAAATGACTTTCTTTGCTATTCTCGTACCATGAACTGTTTCAAGTGTGAGCTCGAATGATTCGAATTAAAACACAGGACTAGAAAAAGTTTTCTTTGTTTAAGTGTGAAAATTCAAATCTCTTTTCAAATAAAAACAGACAGAAATTTTTATTCTAGAAAATAAATTTAATAGTTGAGAATAAATTCTCTCTATTTTCGGGAAGAGTAACAATGTCTTAAAGTTGTGTCTAAATAGCTTTACTAGTGTCATCTATTTACAAGGAGAGGAGGTAGAACCCTTGCTGAATTGTAGAAGTTTATTTCAACTAGAAAAACGAACTCCTAGTTTATCTAGGATTATAGGGGGCGAAAACCATAGTTAATATTATTAGGGCTTCCTGTCCATCCCTTTTACATCAGAGGCTTTTGGACCTCTCTTATATCGGATTGAATTACAAGTACTTCTTTGGTTTTTGACTCAGTATTTTATAATTCGATCCAAATCGAGATTTACTTTTCTATTTCCTAAAATAAACATCTTAATGTTTTTCCTATTAAATAATCTTCTTAACTCAATTCTAGTTTTGTTAAAATCATGACGATTTTACCATAAAAGAATCTATGAGAAAATATATTTAATATTTCTACATTCAACAGTTCACAATGACCAAATGCTTTATTTCCATTTTCAAACTTCATTTAATTTGAAAAACATAAAATTATTTTCAGATCATTTTTATTTTCTATTTTGGGAAAAACCTCATTCATTTCCAAATGATTCCATTTCTCCATTTTCAATTTCACTTTGAAGAAAACCATAATCATTTCTAAATGTTTCCCATTTCTCCATTTTCACTATTTCTATTCATTTAATTAAACATGCAATTTATTTATGATTTGAACGAGCTAGCGGAGTAATCGATTGGACATATGCAATTAAGACTCAAATGATTTATAATTAAGTTCTAGCTTTTCACCCATTAATTATAAACTCATTTAGTCACAAAGTCATTCTACTATAGTATCGTGCTGAGCTTTCCCAATGATATACCATTACGAAAACAACTCAATCAATGCTCGTCCAATTACATTATCACAAGTGTGTTACCCTCATAGGATATCCTCAATCTCTTTGGGATAATATTCTTTCTCCCAATATGTTCCTATTTTATCTCATGGTAACTATTACATATTCCTTCATGAAAAGTTAATTACTATCAAATAGTAATCAAGTTATTCATTACAAAGACGAACAACCCGTGGCTACTTTTACTTTTCATCAACCATGTAAGCCAATAAGAGGATATCATTATCCATGTCTCAGACTATGAATTCCATTGTTGTGAATGACACTACATACTACAGAAGTTGTATACCCAATGCACCATCTTTCGTTTCCTTATTTGTTTGAACTTAGGCTTTTACTTACATCAAAGTATACGACTCACAGATACATAGTTTGTCATCCACTTAGAATTTATGTATGCCATACTATGAACGTCACAAGTGAATAAATCCATAAACGAATTCAGAATCTATTCTTCTTGGGTCTTATCCGATGTACTGTTAGTCTTGTTAGTCCTGTCAGTCACATCTATGCCTCTATCTTCTAGGAGTCTTCTACTCCAATGCCCAAGACAAGACATCTCCACAATTGGACTTGATAGACGACATATTAGTCTTTTAATCAGTTTGATAATTTTTGATTAAACGGAATATTTAGGTTCGTCAATAAATACATGTTGTCTTTTCGTATTACGATCCAACCACGTAATATCACTTAGTATTAGTTTAAACATTAAACAACCAGTGAACTAATATTTTCTTCTATTTTGTTTTACATGCAAAAACCATATAAGGCCAATTATACAAAGTATATTATTGTAATACATGAAATTTGTTTTATCAAACAATCTGTTCAAAAAAATTACAAGTGTACATAGAAAAAGATACTACACTTAGGGCACTAGATCCAACACATCAAAGAACATTTCTAAGAATAAGGGCAAATGTGTTACTGTCAAAGAGGAGACTAAGAAAGAAAAGAAGAAGGGCATCTAGTTTCATGAATGTCTTGGTTATGGTCATAGTCAGGTTGAGTGTGTTAACACTTTAAAGAAGATGAAGAAAGCATTGAGTTCTCTATGGAGTGATCAGGACACTTCTAACAATTTTGGGTCTGATTAGGAACAAGTGAATAACTTTTTTTACCTTCAGTTTGAATGTGTTATCTGGTTTTTAGCTTGAGGTAGATGATGATTTTGATAGAGGTTTTGATGGAGAGCTCCCGAACACTTACAAGACCATGCGGAGTAAATAGGAACAAGTATGTGAGTTCATTACTCAGTTATCATAAGAGAATACTCAACTAAATGAAGAAAATAGGTAGTTGATTAAGCAGGTTGAGGCTAAAGAGTCTTTGTTGACCAAAGAGTTGGATAATCTGGTTAACACCAAAAAGAGTTGGCTGAAATAAAATTGCTTCTTGAGATGTTCAATGCTAGGATTAGGAAGTTGGATGAAATCATTTCCTTTGCAAAAAGGAAATTGGAAGAGGTGGACTAAGATTTATCAACAAATGGATAGTCGTTATGGAGAGTCTAGTTGTGTTTGTGAAAGCATCCAAGTAGACTGAAGTTGGTAAATGCTTAACTAAGACTACCGACCCAAAAAGTGGGAGGGTTTTTGCAAAAACATAGGCTTGAAAAATGGTCTTGGACAAAAATTAAAGCCCATTTTCTGAACAGATCAAGCCTTGGGTAAGCTTTTCTTGGTTCAAGCCTAACCTAGATTTGCAAAAAAAAAAAAAAAACCTGCTGTTGTGTTTTGCTGTTGTTTCTACTATGTTGCTGTTGTGTTTTGTTGTTATTTTTCTTCCATTTCAGTATTATATTATTACTATTTTATTGTTGATGCTCTGATATTGTATAATTATTGTTTTATTGTTAATTTTTCTATTATTTTAGAGGCGTATGCTTATTAAGTTACACCTATTTTAAAGTTATTTAAGTATAGAGACTTTTTGTAATTTATTTTCAATTTGTTGGAAAACATTTATTTTAATTTTTGGTGTATTTGATGTATTATATTTTTAAAATTTTTTATATAAAATAACATTATAAAAATTAATACTGGTGAGTCGAGTTCGGCTTGAGTTTTAGCATTTTTATCTAGGTTGGGCTTGGGAAAAATTTTAGGCTCATTTTTCAGGTCGGGTTGAGCCTAGGCCTAGAAAATGGGCCTAAAATTTTGTTGAGGCTCAACCCGTAATCACCTCTAACTAAGACTACAATGATTAAGAATAAAAAGGTATCTACTCGTTCTAGAATCATTCGACATTATTGTGGTACCCCATGACATATTAGACCAAGGTGTTTCAATATGTTACATGATTTGAGGTGGAAACATTCCATGCTAGCTAAAGTGCCAACTACATAACCCCTCAACGACTAGAAGACAGAAATAAGTTTGGAGGAAAAAACAAGCAAAGTGTTTGCTTGTAGCGCATAGATCCTTGAAGGTTCTCATAAAGATGTGTGGTATTTTGACAATGGTTGTTCAAGACATATGATAGAGAATTAGAATTTCATTGTTGACTTTGAAGATTATCTTGATGAGAGAGTTACTTTTGGTGATGGAAATAAGGGTGATATAATTAAAAAAGGTATTCTAGATACTCAATGTTTGCCTAGGTTGAAAAATATGTTACAGGTGAATGGTTTGAAAGCTAATATTGTCAATATAAGCCAATTGTATGACCAAAGGATGTTGGTCAACTTTACCAAAAATGGTTGGAAAATGTCTTTCCAAGACAAAGGAGAAAATTATGCAAGGGGTTAGGACCTTTGATAATTTCACAAGGTTCTACAATTTGTGAAGTGTAACAAGGCAAGTGTCTTTAAGTTAGAAATATGGCATGAGAAACTTGTCCATGTGCATTACAAAGGACTTCAAAGAATGATCCAATTCAAAGCTGTTAGCAGTGTTCCTAAACTGAGAGGTGATGTTCCTAAAGTCTGCATCAATTGTTTGAAGGGTAAACAACATAGAGAAAAGCATCAGAAAGTCTCTCAAGTTCAAACATTCGAGCCACTAAAGTTACTTAACATGGATTTGATAGGCCTTATACAAACAGAGATTATTGGTGGCAAAGATATGTGATATTCATATGGGTGAGATTCTTTAGAGACAAATCTGACACTTTTGAAGCCTTCAAGAAGCTGTACAGAATCTTGATGAATGAAAAGGGTTGAGTTATTGGAATGATCATAAGGATAAGAAGCGACCACGAAAGGGAGTTTGAAAATGAGGATTTTGTTGATTACTATAAGAATGAAGTGATCAAGTATGAGTTTTCTGCTCTAAAAACTCCGCAACAGAATGGAGTTGTAGAAAGAAAAAAAACATATCAGTACAAGAGATGGCTATGGTGGTGCTAAACAGTAAGGTTATTGCTCACAAGTTTTGGGCTGAGACTGTTAACACAACTACCTATATGATCAATAGGGTTCATCTAAGACCAAAGACTCAAGTCACCCCTTATGTGTTATCGAATGGTAGAAACCAAGTGTGAAATACTTTCATGTCTTTGGAAGTGCCTGCTTCAGTTTGAAGGACCAAGAGCATCCAGGAAAGTTTGACTCCAAGTTTGATCAAGGTGTTTTTCCGGGGTTTGCTATGAATAGTAGAGCTTATAAAATCTACAACAATAGGACACAGACGATAATGGAGTCCATTAATGTGGTGGTTGATGATGAATGCTAATGTGGAAGAAATTTGATAGAAGATAATCCTCTGAAATCTTCATTGGAAGTTGTAGTGCCAACTTCTAGTGACCACTTATGGATGGAGGACAAATATGCTGATAAGAGTAAGAAAGATAGAAGGTGAAACTGAGGTAGGCTATCATTGTGTTGATTTTGATCAATCTCAACCTTGTTCTAAAGTATGAAAAAATCACTATACATGTGATATCATCGATGACATCCATGATATTGTTTGAACAAGAGAGAAACCTAAATAGAATGTTCATTCTATATATAGGTATGTATGGTACATAGATTTGAGTCGATTAAGTGTACTGTAGGGGGAATGGCTACCATCATTATCTTAACAGTAACAATAGTAGGCAATTTTGTGTTATCATTTCATTTCACTTCTCTTCCACTTGTGACTTTTGTTTTATTAATATCATTTTATTATTAAGTAAGTTAAATTTTATTATTAGTTTTTATATTAGATTGTGGGTTTAATTTTTATATTTTAATTAGATTATTTTATGTCATTGTATTTTTAAAATTTTAATTTTTAATCTTATTAAATAATAATAATTTTTTAAACTAAAAGGGTAATTATTAAATTTATTGAATTATAGTACTATTTTCAAAATCTTATGTAGAAAACAAATTATTATATGTTTATTGTCATTTTATCTTGTGATTTTCACATATTATTTATAAAAAAAAGTTAGTTAGTAAATTTAAGTTTCATCGTATATGCTAAGATTAAAATTTTAAAATTCAAAATATATAGAAATTATGAATGATCAAATTGGAAAATACAATAAAATGAATTTAACAGTTGGTTGTTTGGGTTAAAAGAAAATTTTAAATATAGAAAAATATAAAGATTGTAATTGAGCAAATTAAAATATAAAAATTAAATGGATGAGGTGGGAATAACACAAAATTTGATTTATAATATTATCTCAAAATATATCCTAGATTTATAGATATATTTTCCTTCATGTGCGTGCTGAATCGGAAAGAAAAAGGATTTATAATTAATCATAACAAATCATTGACCGGAAAACTTGAATTACTACGAGGTCTATATAAATATAATTCAAAATTTGCAAGTCAAATTCATAAAAAAAAAAATAATTAAAACGCCTAAAGCATAATCCAGCTCATTCCTATCTTCCTCTCTCTCCACATTAAATATTTATTGATTCATATCAAACTAAACATTTCTGTCCATACCGACCAATCAAAATTTAATTGTCACTTGCAACTAAAGTAAACGCTTTATTTCATATTAAAGTGGATATTTTAAAAAGGTATAATTTATAGTTTTAGCACTTAATGTTTTTATTAATTTTATTATCTGGACCCTAATTCTTTTCTTTAGATCACCTTGACCCTCAACCTTCAAATTTTGCTAAAATTGCTTTGTTTTTGAATGAAAAATTTATTTTAAATGTTAAAATTTTTATGGTATTGACATCTCATAGTTTATTTAAACTTCATTTCTGACATAAATATTTTTTATGAATTTTTAGAAATTTTAAATATTTTTATTAAGTATACCTAGACTATCAAATGATTTGTCGCGTAAATTTCGTTAAAATTTTAATGATTTGATTAACTTTTCCATCTAAAAGAAACATTTTAACTTAATTTTAATGGTTGGGACTCTAAAATACAAAAGGAAAAAAAATAAACATTAAGGACTAACTTATCATTATGCGTTTTTAGAAAATTTTAAAAACACAAACACGTCAGCAATTATTCAAGAAGAAAAAGTAAAGTCGGGTATAAGAGTTGACAAAAATTAGATTATACGTACGATTCCGGACTGCCAGTACAAGGCCTGCCCCTCCTCCGCATGATTACCAATCAAAATTGAATTGGTATATTCGTTAAATTAGATTGAATATTAGTAATTTTAGTGTGGTGAGGCAATTAGCGCTGCTTATCAGTTATCATCTCACAAGGAAGGGCAAGCTTATACGTCTTTTTAAATTTCCAATTTTGTAAGCGAATGTCAACGTTGGCCTTTCTCCTGCACCCAACTTGCAAGCATTTAAAAGCTATAACTAACAACTCCACTGCAAAAAAATACATAATAAAAGAAATCTAGAAAAAAACTGGAGAAAATTCATAAAGAGCGGTATGATCCAGATGGTTTGGTCTCAAGAAATAGCTTCAAAAGCTTATCTAGACACTGTTAAAGCGCTGGTAAGTAAGTTTCCCTTTTCCATAGCCTTTTACCCATGGATCTATTTCTTTTTGTATTTTAATAGCTAGCTAATTTGCAGTGTCAAAATTTCAAAGAGCCAGGCGTGTCGGAGTTCCTATCAGCCATGGCTGCCGGCTGGAACTCGAAGCTGATAGTGGAATCGTGGTCGTACGGGAGTCCCATAGCAACCAGCGTAGGCCTCGCCGTAGCGGCGCGTCACACGTGCGGAAGACACATGTGCGTAGTCCCGGATGAACGGTCAAGATTGGGCTACATCAAGGCCATGGAGGAAGCCGGGACGGTGTCATCGACGGCGGTGATCGTCGGAGAAGCGGAGGAAGTGATGGAGGGGCTCCACGATGTGGATTTCCTGGTCGTGGACTTAAAGCGAAAGGATTTCGCTAGGGTTTTAAGGTGTGCTAAATTGAATCATGACGGTGCGGTATTGGCATGCAAGAATGCATGCCATAGGGGCATTTCTGGGTTTAGATGGCATGGGGTGCTTGAAAAAGGGGCACGTGTCGTGAGATCTTTGTTCTTACCGGTAGGGCAGGGATTACATGTTGCTCATGCAGGAGCTAATAGGGGGGTTGTGAGGAACAAGAAGTGTCCTAGCCGCTGGATTAAGTACATCGATCATCGATCAGGAGAGGAGCATGTTTTTAGAGGATAAACCGAAAGATGCGGCGGCAATCTTATGTAAATATTATATCAGACGAAGTGAGTTTTCTTCTCAATAGGTCTAATTCTGTATGCAATCTTTGTGTATTCAAAATTTAGAAATATAGTTTTTTACTTATTAAAATTTTAAAATTAAAATCCAATTGATAACATTATTAATTCACTTGTGTTAAATTTGGATATATGTTATCTATTGAGTTTTAATTTTAAATGAAATTTTAAATATTTAAATATTACATCTTTAAATTTAATGAAAACATTATAACAATGTGATTCTTAGAAACAAAAATAAAAAGAGTGAATTTCAAGGTTCAGAAAAGTACATGGACTGGATTCAGAATTAAACCTTGTGTTGTATAAACTAAATCTAAGTGCTTTAATATAATCTGAAGAATAAGAATGATGAAGTTAGTTAGAGTGATTCAAAATAAGTTATGATTATAAGAATACTTAGTGTAAATTTCTTACATTTATAAATGTTTCTTTATTCACAAATTTCACAAATATTGTTTCAACAATTAATGAATGTTCTAAAAATGTTGCACAACATTTACGTGATGAAACACCCTTAAAAGAAACTAACTCACAAAGGTCTAATAAAAATGAACCAAACAAATAACCCCGTAAAGAAGATCTCAAAGAGAGAAAATCAGTCATTTCTGGTATTTATTTGCAATAGTCAGATTTTAATATTTGAGTAAATAAATCTAATTTGGTTTTCACAAGCCATAAATGGAGAAGAGATTAATAAATGACTAAATCCATGAAAGATGAGATGAAATCTATGGAACAAAACAAAGTCTAAGACGTTGTCCAATGGCCAAGAGGTTCAAAATGAGTTCGATGTAAATGAGCTTTTAAAACCAAATATGAAACAAATGTCAATATAGAACAATATAAAGCTAGAATCATTGTCTAAAGTTACACTCAAAACGATGATATTGATTATAAAGATAATTTTTCACCAATCTCTAAAAAAGACTCCTTAAGAATTATTTTGGCATTAGTGGCTTATTATGATTTAGAGTACTTGGACCAAATGGATGTGAAAATAACATTTCTAAATGAGGATCTTGAGAAAGGAGTTTATGTGGACCGACCTAAAGGTTTTTCAGTTGAAAGAAAATGTCAAATGAGGTGTAAACTTAAAAAGTCAATATATGGATTTAAACAAGATTCACAACAATGGTACATCAAGTTTAATGGTACCATAAAGCCTTTTAGTTTTCAAGAAAACATCATTGATCGGTGTATATATCAAAAGATCAGTGGGACACGTTTATTTTCTTAGTTCTATATGTTTACGATATTTTGCTTGCTGCAAATGATTTTGACATATTGGGTGAGACGAAAGTTTTTCTCTCGAATAACTTTAAAATGAAAGATATGGGAGAGGTATCCTATGTGATAGTAATTGAAATATTTTGAGATAGATCACAAGGATTGTTAGGATTGTCTTAGAAAAAACTATATCGAAAGAGTTCTAAAGAGATTAAATATGTATAATTGTTTAGCAAGAATTGTTCTTATACAAAAAGGGAACAAATTCAGTCTCATGCAATGTCACAAAAATGACGTGGAATGAAAAGGAATGAAATCAATTCCTTACGCTTCAGTTATAAGTAGTTTGATGTATGTCAAGACCTACACAAGACCTGATATTAATTTTGCAGTTGAAATGCTTGGCAGATATCAAAGTAATCTTAGAATTGATCATCAAAAGATTGCAAAGAAAGATTTACGATACCTAAAACGAATGAAGAATTAAATGCTCACCTATAAGAGATCTAATCAATTGGAAGTGATTGGATATTTAAATTTAGATTTTGCTAGATGTCTTGACTGTAGAAAACCCACTCTTTATATTTCCCAATCGCGAATTAAGAAGTTGCATATTCGGTGCTTTCACGTTTCTAGATTTTTCTGTTTATTTGTTTTATGCTGAATTTTCTTAGGCCTTTTAGTTTTTGGTCCAAATTTCGTTGTTTTTCTGTTTCTTTCAATTTTTTATACTTTTTTTGTTATTTCATCTGTTTAAATAAAAAATAATAAAGTCCAGTTTGAAATTTTAGTAAAAAAAAAAGTGTTTATAAAGCAGTCTTAGAATTGATCTTACGATTGCAAATTTGTTAACTAAAGGCTTACAATTAAAGGCATTCAAAAAAACATGTGTATAGAATAGATCTCAATATGAATAATATATTTTATGGTAATGTGATACTCTGAACTCAATTATTGTGTTTTAGAAATAAAAATTAACATATTTCATGTTCAATTATTATGATTGTGTGCCCGTAATTTTGAAATAATTTAAAATAATAAAATTTTTATAGTTACTTAAAGACTTATTATATTGAATTGTAATGTTGTTGTATATGGAAGGAAGCATGTGATTCAAACTATATGCAACCGTCATAATTCATTTTTGCAGTTTACTATCACATGATAATAATGATGAGTGTTATTTTTGTTATGCCCTCTCAATGGTTATTATTTTAAAAGTTTATACTTTATCGCATTGGGTCAAGTGGAAGAATGTAAGCTTTTAGCTTAATTTTATGGACCCAAGTGAGTTTAAAATCAACTGACCCAAATTAAGGGGATTAAGTATTTTACTTTAATAGAAGTTAAATTTTATCTATTTATTCAGTTACTTGATAGATGTATCAAAGTAAAAATCTATCCATATAAATTAATCATTCCTTTCCTTTACCTACGAGGAATACACACACAAAAAAAAAAAAAAAGAAAAAAAGAAAAAACATAAAATGTTATAGACTTCATTGCTTAGGGTTTGTGTAACAAGAGGGATAATGTTAAGAGAAAGAAATCAATTTATCATGATTTTCTTTTTATCAAACCCAATGACTAACTCTAATTCCATATCAAGTAATTTTTAAATTTGTGAAAATCATATTATTTTAAAGATCCTAGAATGATTGCTTATAAAATATTAGGTTTTTGATTGCTTTATATCAAGATTATAATGATCTTACTTTAGTTACTAGTATTAATTACCAGTAAATTACAATGAGAATAAGAAAGTAAATAAAATATTTGTATTCACAAATTATTTGAATAAAGAATAAATATAATTTGTTCATTGTCAAGTGATTTGTAACTCATGTAGCTCGAGATCTCTAGTGAATTGAGTTTGAATATTTTAACACTTGACTCAAACAACGTGTAAGATGAATCAAGTTTTTAATTTATTAATATATATTTAATAAAAGATTATTATTTTGCTTATAATATATTTACTTACAACTCGAAGTTCAAACAAGAGTTCTAGAGTTCTAGTTGAATTTAATCATTTTTGCTTCAATATTCCAGCTAAGTTTAAGCTTCTATAACAATACTCTGCTGAAGTGGAGCAAAGTTTTGAGCAAAAAACTTTTAGTGAAGCTAGAACATCTTTGTTTAAGCTGTGATTTGGGTAAAGAAATTTATTTTTGATTGCAGATATTAAAATCCGAATTAAAATACAACCGATTTTACTTCTTTAATAGGTACAAATTATCAATGATAGATATTTTCTTCAGATTTAAATTGAGTTTATTTTTTAAAATAATTATGGTTAAGAAAATTTTACCTGCGTTTAAACATGATTAACATGAACAGTAAAACAAACGAAGAGAGAAAAAAATATGCACAAACTAATTCAACTAAACTCGAGCTCGGGTTCTTAAAAGCAAAACCTCGGCCTTAAGTTTTGATTTGTGGTGAAGTGATCCTAAAAACATGCTCCTCACCGGTCCATTTATCTATTTTAACAACCCAACGGCTATTTTTTCTTGCCTCGTTGGGCTTCCCTTTTCTAATCACCACCAGGCCTTCTCCAATGGGAAGATAGTAGGTCTTAAATCCATCAGCACCGCTGCAACCTGCAAGTTCCTTATGAAGGGCATTGTACCCTACAATGAGGGTACCTCCTCCTCCATGCTTTGCACCTTCTTGTGCTGTTTTCAATACCGTCTTGTGATCGCTGATATTACAGTCAATAAGCACAAAATCTGCATTTCTGTACTCATTTAGAAGCTTCTCGGTATCGCCAATGACGAAATCGATACAATCTCCATAGTTTCCAACTGCACTTACGGATGCATCATAATGGTGGAGACTAGTTAAGATGCACACCACTCGGCCTCCCGTTTGACGAGCCGCCGCGACCAAGGCTAGCGCGGTCGATCCGGCGACGTTAGCACATGCTATCACCATGAGCTGTGCGTTGTTTCCGGCCGCAATGGCGGATATGAACTCAGCTACGTCTGGTTCTTTGCCTTTGCCTGTTCTTCCCTATAAAATACATCAGAAGGGAAAGTAATTAGCAAGTATATAGTTTAGAAGAGAAACAAATTACGGAGTATAAAAGGACCTTTGCATACCATATTCAAGGCTCGGAGATAAGCTTTAGTGGCATTCTCAGCAGACCAACAACAAGCCATTTTGCCCCACTTGGGTTTTATTCTTCTGTTTGCTTGAAAGTATGTTTGGTCTTTGGTGAGTAAAACTATACCTTTGATTGAGGTTATTACCAATGCCATGGATGTCATATATATGAGGTGAGGCCCGGCACCTGGTATTATATTGGCTTATAATATTTGCATGCAGACAACTGGGGTAGGTTCTTATTGAAGAGATTCAGCCATTTGACAACCGACAATGTGAATTATTTTTATGTTAAATTTGATTCCTTTACTAGATTTGGTGTTTATTTTTTTTATTTGATATTATTTTAATGTTGTTATTCAAAATAGTTAGTGTTAAGATTTCGGGCTAAAATATTAATGTGATTTTTTATTTTTTAAAAATATCATTTTCACACACACAAAAACCAACTTGGTAAGTTAGAAAAAAAATCGTTTTGATGGAAAATTTTGAATTTGAACATAAGTGAAGAACCAAAATCGAAGTTTAAATTCTTTCTAATTAACATCTATAAAAAAAAAAAGCCTATGAAAATATGTTAGACCAAATTCGGGTTAACTTGTCATAGAAACTTGACTCAATTAAAAACAGAGAAATGAACAAAAATTCAAAGCCTGTGAAAATGAACCATGGAGAAGTGTAGTCCATTATTCAGTGTATGTTGAATTATATAATATGGAATACCCTTTATTCCCTGCGGGTCTACCAACACGTGGGGACAAAATGAAACGTTCGTAGCTCAGACGCTTACATCAGTATCTTCCCCACCAGGTTTCACTCTCTTGTCTTGTTTGTTGTAATGGGAGGATAAGGTCTTGTCCCCTTGCTCTTGCTGTGAAATTACAGTTAAATACTTTACAGATAAAACTCTGACGGAGATAAAGTGGGGAGGAAATTTCCTTTTTCGACTACTAAAAAGCTAAAATTTATAACAAGAATATATGATCAACAGGTGATTCAAATAAATATGCTTGTTTTTTTCTCAATATCGAATTCTAGAGTTTTCATTGTGGATAGAATTTTATCTAAACATTATTTTTGACTCCAACAGAAGTGATATCACATGGGAAGATGGGTAGCTATTAATTTTAGCGCGATAAGATTTTTTATCTTACAATTATAATAAATAATCTTATCATCATCGTTATTATTATTATTTTTAACTTTATTAAAGATAAAAACACCGTTTATCCAACTCCTTCCTTGCAATATAATCTATTGAATTTTCTTAAAATTTTCAAGGATTGAAAACAGTCCAACTTCTTAACTAAACATTTTATTTTGTTAATAAGATGATGATACCAACTAACTAAGCTATGTTTTGTTCTTTACTAACTATATAATATATTGTTCTTAATTTGGCCAAATAAGAGACAGAATGTTAATATATTTAATGCAGCTATTATATTTTTGTACCAAACTTGAATTATGATATTAGAGATATGCAATTGATATGTGACAGCTTAACTAAGTCAATTCTGCAGCCCATGGTCTTGAATATATTTAATTTAAATTCTTTAACATATCTTAAAAGTGTAAATGGATTTTAATTTAATGCAATTATATATATATGAGGAATGAAAACAGTTGAAGTTAGTAGTTAGTATCAGTTAACGTGGGTTATTGTAAATAGTTATTCAGTTAGCTGTTAGTTAGTTGTTAACGTTGAATATTATAAATACAGTGTGCCATGTATTCTTTGATTGATTGAATATACAGATGTTCTTCATCTTTTTCTGTTTCTTTATGGTAACAAAGCCTTGATTTTTTTTTTTCTCTTCTCTAATGGCCACAGATACTGGTTCAGGTAATGACGGTGATTCTCATCACTCGGTCCATACTACTACACCTATTGCTGGTTCCTCTTCTGATCTTGGGTGTGGCTTATTGAGCAAAGTTCAGCCATTTCCTAAGCATGATACTGTGAAGCTAGGGCAGCACAATTTTCTTTTATGGAAGCAACAGGTCTTGTTGATTCTTGAGGGATATGGACTACATGATTTTGTTCTTGGAACTGTTTTTGTCCCTCCGCAATCCCTTGTTGATAGTCATGGCGATATTGTGCCTAATCCTGCCTTCTTGGTGCACAAGCAGCAAGATAAGCTGCTGGCTTCTTGGTTGTTATCCACGATTAGTGACAATATTTTAGTGCATCTTACTACTGCTCATTCAAGCTTTGATGTTTGGAGCATGGTTACGCGAAGGTTTGCTACTAAATCCACTATGACTGTTTCTATGTTAAGGCATTCTTTGTATTCTCAAAAGAAAGGGCACTTTACCATTAAAGAATATTTGGCCAAAATAAAAGGCCTATGTGACACTTTGGTGGTTGCTGGTAATCCCATTTCTGAACAAGAACAAACCAGTATTATTCTTACTGGATTGCCTATAGAGTATGAATCAATTCGTGTAGTGGCTTCGACGATGCCTGTCTCCCTTGATCTTCTTGCTGATCTACTTACTGATTGTGAAGCTCGACAACAAGACTTAGTTTCGAGCATGCCTTTGCAAGTTAATGTGGCTCATCAAAGTAACTCTGATGATAGGAATATTGGTTCTGTCAGGAATGCTGAGCAACCTGAACGTGGCTCTCGACCACCGTTTCGAGGTAATAGTTCTCGGTTGTTTCGAGGCAGAGGTCGAGGAAGAAGATTTGCTCATAATAAGCCACAGTGTCAGCTATGTGGACGAGTTGGTCACACCATTCAGAAATGTTACTACAGGTTTGATGAGTCATTTGAGGGGGTATCTGATCAACCCATGCAAGTTCATTGTCATCAGTTTAGTGATGTATCCAACTCGCCATGTGGAAGTTCTCACTGTTGCTCTCATCAGACTTCTGGTTTGCAAGCTAATATTGCTTCGACAAAAGACCAAGACTTGAACACAAAAATTTGGTATCCTGATTCTGGGGCTTCCAATCGTGTTACTAGTGATTTGGGTAATCTCCATGATTCGACACAGTACACAGGTAACAACAGGCTTTTCATGGGCAATGGTGTGTCTGTGCCCGTAGCTCATATTGGTTCTTCTTCTTTTACAAGTTCTAACAAAGTTTTTCATCTGAAACGTGTGTTACATGTTCCACAAATTTGCAAGAATTTGTTATCTGTTACTCAATTTGCTCGTGATAACCAAGTGTTTTTTGAGTTTCATCCTTTTCATTATTTTGTGAAGGACATTCAGACGGGGACCATCTTGTTGGTGGGCCGCATACATAATGGTTTGTATCAGTTTGATTTGTCCGACGCTCATCCTGAATCAGCATCTTCTGCTACTGCTGCTACTACTCACATCACTTCCTTGGCGTCACCTACCTCTGCTAGTTCCATTTTTTACCTCTGGCATAGACGCCTAGGTCACCCCTGTACTAAAACTGTTATGACAGTTCTCAAAAAGTGTAATATTGTTTCCAAATCTTATAAAGGAAATTTGGTTTGCTCTGCATGTCAGCTTGGCAAGTCTCATAAGCTTCTATTTTCTCCCTCCTCAACTATGTACACTGCTCCGTTTGAACTTATTGTGGCTGACTTATGGGGTCCTGCTCCCTTGGCGTCTGAAGGATACTTTTACTATATTTCCTTTGTTGATGCTTACACAAGGTACACCTGGCTTTATCTTATCCAACGAAAGTCTGAAGCTTTGGATAAATTTCTCCATCTACAGAAACTGGTGGAAGTTCAGTTTGGTTCTAAAATTAAAGCTCTCCAAACAGACTGGGGTGGAGAGTTTAGATCTTTTCCAAAGGTTCTCTCTCGGCTTGATGTTCGTCATCGCTTGTCTTGCCCCCACACATCTGAGCAAAATGGCCTGGTGGAGAGGAAGCACAGGCATTTAGTTGACACTGGTTTGACTTTGCTGGCACAGGCTCATATGCCTATGAGTTTTGGGGCTCATGCTTTAATCAGTGCAACATATCTAGTCAATATACTTCCAACGCCAGTTCTCGGTGGTAGATCACCTTATGAGATGTTAGACAAGTCTGTGTCAGGTTATGAGAATCTGAAAGTTTTTGGTTGCCGGTGTTATCCCTATCTACGGCCCTTTAACACTCATAAGCTTCAATTTCGGTCTCGACCATGTGTTTTTCTTGGGTATAGTCCTGTTCACAAGGGATATAAGTGTCTTGATGACAATATGAGGGTGTTCATTTCCAGACATGTAATATTCGACGAGGCATGTTTTCCTTTTGCAGTTGCTGGTGGTTTGCCTAGTCCTCAGCCTTCTTTCAAACATCAACAGTCCTCAGTTCCTGTTGTGGTGGCTTCTATGAGTTCCCCTCCAGCTGAGTCTTCAAATCCTCCGCAGGTCCCAGGTGTTGTTTCGCAAGTGGCTTTTTCCTCTCCTACTCAACCTTCGGTGGAGTCTTCTTCACCTCACCCTTTTGTGGACTCTCCTAGTCTCCAAGAACAGTCTGCTGATGATATTTCACCTGGAGCTGCTTCCTTTGGTAGTATGTCTACTCCTACCTTACATTCGTCTGTTGTTCCTCCAGTCTCCTTAGCTCATACTTCTTCTGTCAGCCTGCCTGCCAATATACACCCTATGCAGACAAGGTCCAAGAATAGGATTTTTAAGCCTAAACTTTTCTCTGCTGAACTTGGTAAGGTAGAACCAACTACAATTGTGGAAGCTTTGGCCAGCACAGAATGGGCTCTAGCAGCTCAACAAGAGTATGAGGCTCTCTTGAAGAATGACACTTGGGATTTGGTTTCTCTACCTTCTAACAAAAGAGCTGTGGGGTGTAAATGGGTTTTTAAGCTCAAAAGGCATGCCGATGGCACTATTGCACGCTATAAAGGTCGCCTGGTGGTTAAAGGTTACTTACAGGAGGCTGGGATTGATTTCCAGGACACTTTCAATCCTGTAGTGAAGCCAACAACCATTAGAGTTGTCTTGGCTTTGGCTGTCCAATTTGGTTGGCAACTTCGCCAAGTGGACATCAATAACGCATTTCTTAATAGAGATTTAACTGAAGACATCTATATGCTACAACCGCCTGGTTTTGAGCAGCAGGGTGATGGTGACAAACTGTTAGTATGCAAGTTAAAAAAGGGTTTTTATGGCCTTAAACAGGCTCCCAGGGCCTAGTTTTCTAAGCTTCGAGATTTTCTGTTGTCTTCACAATTTTCTTTGGCCAAATCTGATGGTTCACTGTTTATTAAGAAAACTGAAGGTGTGGTGTTGTATGTCTTGGTGTATGTCGACGACATTATTATCACTGGAACTCATCAGGCGTATATTGATCAGTTTGTTACTGCCTTAAACTCTCAATTTTCTCTAAAGAATTTAGGGCCTCTGAGTTACTTTCTTGGAATTGAGGTATCTCCTACTTCAAATGGCTTAATCCTAAGTCAGCGTAAGTATGTCCTCGACCTTCTTCGACGAGCTAACATGGACCAGGCAAATAGTTCTCCTACTCCCATGGTCACATCCTCCATCTTATCTCAGCACACTGGCTGTGCAATTGACAATGCATCTGAATATCACAGCATTGTCGGTGCCTTGCAGTATGTGGTCATCACTAGACCAGACATCACATTTGCTGTTAATAAAGTCTGTCAATTCATGCATCGACCTCTTGATCATCATTTTAAAGCAGTTAAACACATTCTTCGTTACCTACAAGGCATTTTGGATTATGGTATTTGGTTTTCTGCTGCTCCTGCTTTAGATATGGTTGGTTATTCTGATGCCAATTGGGGTGCTGATATTGATGATCGACATTCAATATCAGGATTCTGTGTTTTTCTTGGAGGAAATCCTGTTGCTTGGGGTTCGAAGAAATAGCCGGTAGTCTCTCGCTCAACCGTTGAGGCTGAATATCGAGCCTTAGCCCATGTGGTTATTGAGGTGGTATGGCTTGAGTCTTTACTATCTGAGCTTCATGTTTCACCTTCTCGGAAGACCTCTATCTGGTGTGATAATTCTGGCGCAGTTGTTGTCTCTACCAATCCAGTGATGCACTCAAAGTTTAAGCATGTTGAATTGGACTTATATTTTGTTAGAGAAAAGGTTATTGCTGGGAAGCTTAATGTGGGATATGTGCCTGCACAGGAGCAAGTCGTTGACATGTTTACAAAGCCTTTATCAGCACCACTGTTTACAAAATTCAGAACTTGTCTTAAGGTGGTTCTAAAAGGTTGACCGTTCAGCAAGAGTCAAGATGATGGAGGCATATTAGGAATGAAAATAGTTGAAGTTAGTAGTTAGTATCAGTTAACGTGGGTTATTGTAAACAGTTATTCAGTTAGCTGTTAGTTAGTTGTTAACGTTGAGTATTATAAATACAGTGTGCCATGTATTCTTTGATTGATTGAATATCTGATGTTCTTTATCTTCTTCTTTTCTTTAATATATATATATGTAAAATTTTGATTGTGATTCAATATATATATGAAATTTTAATTTTGATTTGATTATGTATATTTAAAGAAATAAATACATCAAATTATCTTTATATTGAATAAATATAATTATTTGTTTATACAACATATAAACATAAAATGATGTTATGTCCAAGATTATATATATAAAATTATAAAAATCAAATTTTATATATAAAATTACACATTAAACCAAAATTAACTTATGATTATAAATTTTATTCCTTTAAATTTTAATTATAAAATTAAAATCATTTAAAAATCTATACTATTAATTCAACTAATTTCTCGAACCAATAGTGAGCTGCCCTTACTCTTTCTTTATAATTTTGGAGGCCGTCCTCACGTTGTAGAAACTATGATTTCTACTTAACCCATTCCCCCAAATATTCTCATCTATATATTAGCTATGATGTATAATGCATCATTTTAAATGATGCGTGTAATGCTATATAAAAAACATTTCCCATAGGGAAATATTTGTACATCTTTTAGGAGGTGAAATCGATTTTTTTTAGTGCGACCAATATTTATTGGAGAGTTAGGCTATAATTTTATTAGTTTATTAAGTGAGAATTTTAGGATTAAAAAAATTATTAAATTGAGGTTACTACCATTGAGATTATCTCTTGTGAAGTTAAAAACAATAGTGGTGGTGAAATTAAAATAAATAGGGAGATGTATGTTTGAATTTAAACACAATAATAATAGTGATGTGAACTGTGATAAAATAGAAAAGTAGCACCCCTAACCCTTATCCGTCATTGGAAAAGGCTGACGGAGTATTACCGGACCTTTTAGATCAAATACGAACAATTCATAACATTTAATATACATATCAGAAACTAATCATAAAATACTCATATGGTCCCTTGTATGAGCCATCGAGGCCCAAAATACATATTAGAAATAAATCGGGATTAAACCGGGAACTCAGAGAATTTTTTTTCCAAAATTTCAAAATTTTCCCTTAGGTGCAGGGGACATACGCTCGTGTGGCAAGGCCGTGTGGCTCACACGGCCAAGAGACACGCCCGTGTGCTATGTCGTATGCAAAAACCTAGGCATTCTGTTTCTCAATTTTAAAGATACAGTGTAACACCCCTATCCCATATCCATCGCCGAAATAGAGTTACGGAGCATTACCGAAGTTTACAGATCAAATATAGTTAATTCATATCATTTACTACTCATATTAGAAATCAATCATATTCAATCATATTGTCCCTTATATGGGCCTTTGAGGCCCAAAATATACATTAGAAACAAGTTGGGACTAAACCGGGAACTCAAAATTTCTTTTGCGAAATTTTAAAATTTTTCCTAGTTGCAGGGGTGTAACGCCCCTAACCCGTATCCGTTGCTGAAGTAGGGTTACGAGGTATTATTGATCAATACACAACGTATAGCATACATTTATCAACCATAAATCATTCATTCTGATAAATCATTCAACACAATCACATTGTCCCTTATAAGGGCCTACGAAACCTTAAACATGCTTTAGAAGTGGTTCGGAACTAAACCGATATCATACGAAAATTTTGGAAACTTAGTAAAATTTCAATCATACAGGTGTCACACGCCCGTGTGAACAGGCCATGTGCCTCACACGACTCTAGACACGCCCGTGTTTTAGGCCATGTGGAAACAGGGCATACATACTGACTTGTATCACACGGCTGAAGACACGCCTGTGTGCCAGACCGTGTGAAAACTGGAGGGTATATTGACTTATGCAACACGGCCATGTCACACGCCCGTGTGCTAGGCTGTGTGCCAATTAGGGGGTATACTGACTTGTACCACACGGTCAATCACATGCCCGTGTGTGAGACTGTGTGGGTCATATTGACTTCATTTTAATAACAATACCAGGGGACACACAGCTGTGTAACATGACCGTGTGTCGTACACGGACGAGACACACGCTCGTGTCTCTGTCTGTGTAGACAAAAATAGGCCATTTGCAAGGCCAATTTGCCACCCCAACTCATGCTCACCTAAACAACCAAAATGGTACCATTTTATCATACAATTATGTAGCCAAAAACATCAATCAAATGCACAATTCATACAACATACATTTCAACCAATTTCAATACTCAATTTAATGCCATTTACCTAATCACATACTTATCAACTCAACTTATAAAATCATACTTCATCAAAGCATTCCTCAAGCATTTGTACTCTACAAAACAATTAACCATATTTATACCAAACATGCCAAAGTAAGCCATTTCTATTAGCCACACATATATCAATATTAACATCATTTACAAGCCAACTCTCATGGCTATCATCACAACCAAAATACCATATCTAGCCTACACATGTCATATACCATATATACACAACTCAAAAGTACCAAATAGATGTCTGATAGTGCGATGATGTTCTCGACAACTTTCGGATCCGAGTTAGCCTTGATTCACTATAAAACATAGAAAAATAACACGAAGTAAGCTTCATAGCTTAGTAAGCTCATATGTAAATGACTTAATTCATCAAATAAATGTAAATCAACCAATTTCACATTAACTACAAACCTTTCTCATGTCTTAAAACATATTAAATACCATCTTATTGAACTTTCTCTATTTAATACTTAAATAGGTTTTGTACATACCTGTATCGCCTCGTACTAACCTCTTTCTCAACCACATCATTCGTTTACCCGTTCAACTATTCGTAATAGAAATTGGATACTCAATAGTCTCATACGATGAGTACCTATACCATGGCCTGGAGCCAAATCAAGGTAACTCATCCGAAGAACAATTATCATGGCCCAAAGCCAAATCATCCGATATGCACGGCCCGAAGCCAAATTGGTATAACTCGCACCCAAAGTGCTAATATCATGGCCCGAAGCCAACTCAACTCATCTAACAACATGACACTAGTATCCAAATCTATTCATAAAGTTCAATCGGGATTTCACACTTTTTATTTCTATCATCGAATGTATTCGTAGAGTCATTTTCACAATTCGAACATTATCCATAATCTCATAATCGCAGTTTATGCAATATCAAAGCTTTTAATGTACTTTTATAATGAAATTACCACATTCCAACTTACCTCGTATTCGAAATTGACAAATCGGATCGACTACTCGATAACCTTGCTTTTCCCCCGGTCTAATTTTCGATTCCTCTTTTCTTGATCTAAATATCTTCAAAATTAACTTATTTAATCAACCATTCATTCAATTTAGTCCAAGACATACATTTAGGCTTATTTGCACATTATCTCTTAAACTTTCACATTTAATCAATTTAGTCCCTAATTTCACGAATACACAAAATTCACATAATTTCAATAAATCCACGCTTGGTCTAATTATTCATAAGTCCCTAGCAGCCCAAAACTTTCATTTATTTCACATTTTAACCACTCAATTTACATATTTCACAATTTAATCCCTATTATGCATTTTCATCAAAAATCACTTTACAAAACATGAAAATCCATCATCAAGCTATCATATTTCAACATTAAACATCAAAGAACACCTAGATTCAACAATGTTAACTCTCAAAATCTTTAACAGTTTCAAAATTAAAGGTACGGGCTAGCTAGATTGAGTTGTAACGATTACAAAAAATTAGAAATCATCAAAAACCGATCTAAAATCATACCTTAATCAAGCTAAGAGTGTGTCTAATGATTTAAAACCTAAGAATGGTTTTCTTCCTTTTAATATTCAGCCAAGAAGATAAAAATGAAGCTTAAAATTGATTTTATTTTATTTAACATATAATAATTATGCTAATTACCATTTTAACCTTAATGAAAATCCATTTAAAACATCCATTAAAAGTCCATATATGTCCACTCATACTATTAAGGGTCTAATTACAACATAAGGACCTTCACTTTAATAAACCATGGCTATTAAACACCTTTAACAAGTAGAATGTAACTTTTTACATTTTACACGATTTAGTCATTTTTATCAAATTAACCAACCAATCGATAAAATTAACTCACGAAATTTTCACACATATTAAATAAAATGCTGTAAATACCGACAATAATATTAAAATAATTTTCTGACATCGAATTTGTGGTTTCGAAATCACTATTTTGATTTGACCAAAAACGGGCTGTTACAAGTCTCCCACTAGGGATTTTTGTCCCCGAAAATCTTACCAGTGAATAGGTTGGGATACTGTTTTCTCATAGCATCCTCAGGTTCTCATGTAGCTTCTTCAACCCCGTGTCAATGTCATAATACTTTCACTAATGTGATTTCTTAACTCTTTGATCTCACGAGCTAAAATTCGAATCGATTCTTCAGCATATGACATATCAAACTGAATTTCAACCTTGATCGGAGAAATTACATGTGAAGGGTCGGATCGGTATCGCCAAAACATCGACACATGAAACACATTATGTATTTTCTCTAACTCAAATGGTAAAGATAGTCGATATGCCGCTGGCTCAACTTGCTCAGTAATCTCATACGGTCCAATGAATCGCGGGCTCAATTTCCCATTCCGACCAAACCGCAATATCTTTTTCCACGGTGACACTTTTAAAAACACTTTATCCCCGATCTAGAACTCAATATCTTTCCGTTTCAAGTTTGTGTACAATTTCTGTCGATCCGAAGCTGCTTTTAAACTATCGCAAATTACTTTCACTTTTTCTTCAGTCTCTCTGATTAGATCAACCCCGTGAATCTTATTTTTGCTGAACTCACTCCAATACAATGATGTTCGACATTTACGACCGTATAGAGCTCCGTATGGTGCCATCTTTATACTTGATTGAAAGCTATTATTGTAAGCAAATTCAATTGGCGATAGATATTTCTCCCAGCTACCTTCAAACTCAAGAGTACAACAACGCAACATATCCTTAAGTATCTGAATAACTCGTTCGAATTGACCATTCGTTTGCGGGTGAAATGCAGTGCTAAAATGTAGCTTCGTACTTATAGCTTCGTACCTAAAGCTTCTTGCAATTTCTTCCAAAATCGCGAAGTGAATCTTGAATCTCTATCCGAAACAATAGATAATGGCACTCCATGCAATTGAACAATTTCTGAGATATACAACTCAACCAATTTATCAAGTGATAATCCGTACGTACAAGAATAAAATGATCTAATTTTGTCAATCTGTCAGCAACAACCCAGATCGCATCTTTTTTTCGGAGATAAGGGCAAACCCGATATGAAATCCATAGTTATTCTATCTCATTTCCACTCGGGAATCATAATAGGCTGTAATAAACCTGAAGGCACTTGATGCTCAGCTTTGACTTGCTGACAAATCAAACATTTCGAAACAAATTCTGAAATATCTCGCTTCATGTCGTGCCACCAATAAAGCTATTTTAAATCATTATACATTTTCGTGCTTCACAAATGTACTGATAAACAACTACTGTGTGCTTCATTTAAAATCTTCCGAATAAACTCAAAATTTCTTAGTACACATATTTTATCACGAAACATCAAACAGTCATCAGGCCCTATTCGAAACTCTGAATCAAAAGTCGACTCACACTGAGCTCGTTTTACTTGAAATTTATTATCAAATTTTTGAGCCTCACAAATATGCTGTAGAAATAACGGTCTCGCATTCAACTCGGCTACTATCGAACCATCATCAGACAAAGCTAATTTAAAGCAAATAAGGACTTTTGATTCAAAGCATTAGCAACTACGTTCGCTTTTCCCGGATGATAGTCAATCACTAATTTATAGTCTTTTAGCAATTCTAACCATCTTTGCTGTCGCAAATTCAAATCTTTCGGAGTCATCAGATATTTCAAACTTTTGTAGTCGATATAAATATGGAATTTCTCACCAAACAAATAATGATGCCAAATTTCAATGCGAACACTATAGCGGCTAACTCTAGATCATGCGTCGGATAATTCTTTTCATGTGGCTTCAACTGTCTTGAGGCATAAGCTACAACTTTGCCTTCCTGTATCAAAACACAACCCAGGCCATTTAACAATGCATTACTGAAAACTATGAATTATTTACCCGACTTAAGCTGAACTAATACAGGTGCCTCTGTCAATAATGCTTTCAACTATTCGAAGCTCTGATGACACTTTTCTGACTACTCAAATTTAACATCTTTTTTAAGCAATCGTGTCATCGAAGTCGCAATCATCGAGAAATCTTTCACAAATCTTCTATAATAGCCGAATAGTCCCAGAAAGCTACAGATTTCGAATATATTTCTCGGAGGCTTCCAATCTATAATCGTAGAAATTTTACTTAGGTCAACTCAGATACCCTCGGCTGAAACTATATGCCCTAGAAAACCAACCTCTTGTAGCCAAAACTCACATTTGCTGAACTTTGTAAACAACTGTTTGTCTCTAAAAGTTTGTAACACAATTCTCAAATGCTCGGCATGCTCAAATTCATCATGAGAGTAAATCAAAATATTATCAATAAACACAACTACGAATCGGTCTAACTACGGTCTGAAAGTTCGGATCATCATGTCCATTAAAATAGCGAGTGCATTTGTTAGTTCGAAAGGCATAACAAGGAATTTGTAGTGTCCGTACCTTGTTCTAAATGCAGTCTTTGGCACATCTGAGTCTTTAACTCACAACTGGTAATAACCCTATCTCAAGTCAATTTTTGAAAACATTGTGGCCCCTTTTAACTAATCAAACAAATCATCTATTTATGGCAAAGGGTATTTATTCTTAATCGTCACTTTGTTGAGTTATATATAGTCTATAAACATTCTCATCGTGCCATCTTTCTTTTTCACAAATAACACCAGTGCACCCCAGGGAGAGAAACTCGGTCTAGCAAAACCTCTATCTGTCAACTCTTGTAACTGGCTTTCAATTCTTTTAACTTTGTCGGAGCCATTCTATACGGAGCTATTGATATCAACGTTGTTCTCGACACTAACCAAACTCAATCTCTCTGATAGAAGGTAAACCTGGTAACTATTCGGGAAATACATCTAGATACTCGCACACAACTGGTACAGATTCAATCTTTGATTCAGACACTTTTGTATCTAATACGTATGCAAGGTATGCATCACAACCCTTTTTCATACATTTTTTTAGCTAACATAGATGATATCACAGTAGGTAACTCACTCGAATCACTATATTTAATTCGAAGAATTTCATCGTTCTGACATTTCAATTCGACAATATTTCGTCTACAATTCACTATAGTATCATGCATCGTTAGCCAATCCATACCCAAAATCACATCAAATTCATGGAATGCAAACAACATCATATTAACCGGAAAACAAAAATCTCGATTCATTAACGGACAATTCTTGTAGACTTTTTCAACCACAACATATTTATCTAAGGGGTTCGATACTCTAATCACAAATTCAGTAGACTCTATAGGCAAAGTCTTACTAGATACTAAATTCATACATATATAAGAATGAGTTGATCCTGGATCTATCAATGCAATTACATTAGTATCATAAAGAGTGAAAGTACCGGTGATAACATCTAGAGATGACGCTTTTTCGCGAGTGCAAATAATGTAGGCTCTAACAGGTGCTGTGGCCTCAAACCTCATAGCTGAATCCTTTGTCGCCCCTCTACTACCACTTATATTTCCGGCAACTCTAGATGGTCTACCTCTATTCAACGTGTTACTTGGTCTCACATTCTGAACTTTATCTTTCTCATCTGGCTTAGGGCAATCTCGGATGAAGTGATCTGGCGAACCACATTTGTAACAAGCTTTACTATTTTTATTCCAGCATTCTCCATAATGTCGTCCCCCACACTGCTAACATTTGGGTTTGTTGTCTCTTACACTGCCAACACTCGATACTGATGTAACTTGAGCTTTAGAACCTGAGTATTATTTTCTATGATTTCTGTTCGAATATTCATTTGAAGCATTTGGGTGAGCATATGAATCTCTGAATTTCTTTGACAAAGATTGATACGGTTTACTCATCGATCTTTTTCTCGAGTTTCTAGCTTCTGAATCTACTTTTCTCTTTTCTTTACTAAAATCTTCGGCTTTACAAGCCCTTTCAACTAGAACGACAAATTCTTTCAACTCTAGAATTCTGACTAGAAGTTTTATATATTCGTTCAGCCCATCAACAAATCACTTACATATTATTTCTTTAATAGACACATACTCTCAAGCATACTTGCTTAACCGTACGAATTCTCTTTCATACTCAGTGACAGTCATTCGGCCTTGTTTTAACTCTAGAAACTCTTTATGCTTTTGATCAAGGAATCGCTGACTTATATATGTCTTTTGGAACTTCGTCTGAAAGAATTCCTAGGTAACCCGTTCTTTCGGAACCACAGATATTAACGTGTTCCACCATTAAAAAATAGTGTCTCTCATTAAAGATACAACACATTTAATACATTCATTAGGAGTACAAGACAATTCATCGAATACTCGAATCGTATTTTCAAGCTAGAACTCAGCTCTCTTAGCATCATCATCAATAGTAGACCGAAACTCTTCAACCCCATGTTTACGAATTTTATCTACTAGCGGCTTGTTCCACCGTATTGAATCTACAACTTGAGGAACAATAGGGATTTTTTGAGGAATAGGTGGGGGTGTGGGTTGTTGAACAGCGGGATTTATCCGGACATACTGAGTAAACCACTCGTTCATCATCTAGAAAAAGGCTTCTTGAGCCTCACCTCCGTGACCATTCGACACGGGTCTAGATTCAGTAGGCGTTGTCCCTTGAGCGGGAGCAGGTGTATTACTCTCTACATCATCGGCTACAGCTCGTTCGGGACCCATTACTATACAAAAACACAATTTAAACTGTTAGGAATCATCACACTATCACAGAGTATATCTGGAATGTATAGCTAGACTCTCACACACGCTACGTTAGTCCTAAAATCAACTAAACTGTAGTTCTGATACCAATAAAATGTAATGCCCCTAACCCGTATCTGTCGCCGGAGTAGGGTTACGAGGTATTACTTGTGATATCTCGAATTAGGGCCTAAATGGAATAGTGATTTTGAAACCATAATTCTGAAGTAGAAAAATTTATTCCGATTAATTTTTATAATTTATTGAGTGATTAGATGCATGTGTTAGAATATCGATAGAAAATTTCATGAATTGCATGTCTAATTTGCCTATTAGGACTTAATTGCAAAAGTTGATAAATATGAGTTTTAGATGTTAAAGGATTAATTGAAGAGCATAATTGAAGTAGAGGTCCTTAAATGATAATTATACCATTAGGTTTTCATGGACAAAAATGGACATATATAGGTAGAAATAACCAAAGTTTTTAATGAAGGTATTTTAGTCATTTGGTAATTAAAAGATTAAAAAAAGGAAAAAGATGGCAAAATATGTCCATCTTCTTCATTAGGACGAAATTTCAAGGGTTCTCCATAGCTAGGGTTTGTTTCAAGCTTCCAAGCTCCATAGTAAGTGATTCCAAGCCCAAGTGAGTAAACAGAATTCCATACTCGATCTCATAGATACATATGGAATTACGTTTTTGGAGTGCCGGTAACTTGATTTAGCTTATTCTAGCAATAATTTAACCTAGGATTTATATTTGGCAAAATACCCATAGGTGAAATGTGTTTATTTTGATGTTTTATGGTAGAATATGAAGCTTTAAATTGTATTAAACAATTTTTGCTAAACAATTTTACGTGAAACGAGTAAAATGACATAATCGGTAAAAATACCTAATGTTTATAACTACATGTTAGAGTGAGAATTTGATGTTTTTATAGAAGGGAAAATGACCAGAATGTCATAAAACATAAGAATTTTGGAAAAAAAAATTAATTTTCGAGTTTTGGGGCAAAAGTGTAAATATGCAAAAGTTTAGGGGCAAAATCGTAATTTTTCCAAAGTTAGAGTTAAGGACTATTTTGATAAATTTGAGTATTAAATTAGCTAAATGTGTTATTTTAGACCAAGAAAGACATGGAATCGACCTTGATCGGGAAAAGGAAAAGATTGTGGACTAAATTGTAAAATTTCTTTATTTTGTACCGAGGTAAGTTCATGTGTAAATAAGGTAACATAATTTTTATTTTAAGTGATTTAATGATATTTATATGATATTATACTTATTATCATGAAATATTATGCTTTGTGAATTAGTATTTGGTAATATGCAAATTGTGTGAACAACTTGATAAGTATGAGATCCTAGCAATTATCGGAAGACGATTAAAATGTGTAATTGAGAAGAATACCGTTTGAACCTTGGAAATAGATTAGGGTACAAGTGACATGTCACTAGGATGGTTGAGTTCCGAACTCGTTGAGTTGATTCCGAGTTTGTGAGATGTAACTAGGCATCCAAGCTCGTTGAGTTGAGTCCGAGTTCACTTATGGATGTGAACGCCCGAGATCGTTGATTTGAGTCCAAGTTCACTTATGAGTGGGTTACATGGTAGCTTGGCTACATAATTTCCGCAGGCTATTGAGTTTGTCTAGCTGCGGGTATGACACTTATGTGCATGAAATCCGTGTATTCGAATCATATTCTGATGTGTTAAACGGGTAAATCTTAAGTGGATAAGGTGAGTACCTAAAACGAAGGTGACATGTTGGTAAGTGTGGTGAATGAGAAAATTTGTAAAGGTATGTACTTAACACTCGGGTTGAGACTTCAATATAACAATAATATGGTAGGATCATGAATGAGAAATATGATATGAATGCTTTGGTGATATTATGCAAATGTGGATTTCGTATTATTGCATGGTTATGTTACTTGTTATTTACATGTGAACTTACTAAGCAATTATGCTTACTCCCTCCTCTCTATTGTTTGTAGTTTTTTCAAGTTGACTAGGAGATCGGGAACGGTCGGAGGCACGCTCACACTATCAACAAATATTTCGGTATAATGACTTGTATATTTTGGGAATATGGCATGTATAGCATTATAACCATTTTGTGTATATAATCTTATGATATGGCTCATGGATGGCATGGAAATGTTTGAGAATGATTAGCTATTAAAGTGGCTAATCAAGATTATATTTGATAACACGTATGCTTTATGTGCTAACTAATCTATGGAAATCCATAAAATGGTGAAATTGGCTATAAAATAGCTAAAAATACTAGAGATAGAATTAGATGATTAATAAAATATATAATTTAAGCTTAATGAATATATTTTCATTTGGAAGAAATAAAATAGGTAAAAGAGTTGTATTTTATGAGATATTTAAGTTTTGGTGAAACAGGATCAGAGCGATTTCTAGGTCCCCTATTTTGACTTTATAAATTCACCATAAATTTTGTAAAAATAATTTGGACTAAAAATTTATATGTATGGATTCCTTATTGAGTCTATTTTTAATAGAAACAAACTACATGGTCATTGGATCTCTGTACAGGAATAAATTTGATTTGTAGTGCACAGGGGTTAGAGTAGTCGAACCCTGAAACAGGGGAGACTTCTAATAAACTGTACTAATTGGCCCTACAAAAAAATTTTAGAAAAAAATTAGTAAGTAGATATATGAGTCTAGTTTTAGGGAAAATTTACAGAATTTTATTTCGAGTTTCGTAACTCGAGATATGATTTTTTTATCCACTATGATGCAGATGGACAGTTTACTACGAGAATTGTTTGAACTTGTTTAAATGCTAAAATAAGTTTAGTAATGTCTCATGCTCGACTCCGGAAACGGTCTCGGGTAAGGGGGCGTTACATTACTGATCAATACACAACGTATAGCATAAATTTATCAACTATAAAGCATTCATTCTCATAAATCATTCAACACAATCACATTGTCTCTTATAAGGGCCTACGAGGCCTTAAACATGCTTTAGAAGTAGTTCGAGACTAAACCGATATCATACGAAAATTTTAGAAACTTAGTAAAATTTCAATCATACAGGGGTCGCATGCCCGTGTAAATAGGCTGTGTACCTCACACGGCTCCAAACATGCTTGTGTCTTAGGCCGTGTAGAAACAGGGAATACATATTAACTTGTATCACACGGCTGAAGACACGCCCGTGTGCCAGACCGTGTGAAAACTGGAGGGTATACTGAATTATGCAACATGGCCATGTCACATGCCCATGTGCTAGACCGTGTGCCAATTAGGGGGTATACTGACTTGTACCACACAATTAGTCACACGCCTGTGTGTGAGACCTTGTGGGGCATACTGACTTTATTTTAATAACAACACCAGGGGACACACAGACGTGTAACATGACCGTGTGTCGCACACAGCCAAGATACACACCCGTGTCTTTGTCTATGTCGACAAAAATAGGCCATTTACAAGGCCAATTTGCCACCCTAACTCATGCTCACCTAAACAACCAAAATGGTACCATTTCGTCATACAATTAAGCAGCCAAAAACATCAATCAAATCCACAATTCATGCAATATCCATTTCAACCAATTTCAATACTCAATTCAATGCCATTTACCTAATCAAATACTTATCAACTTAACTTCTAAAATCATACTTCATCAAAGCATTCCTCAAGCATTTATACTCCACAAAACAATTAACCATATTCATACCAAACATGCCAAAGTAAGCCATTTCTATCAATATTAACATAATTTACAAGCCAACTCTCATGGCTATTATCACAACCAAAATACCATATCTAGCCTACACATGCCATATACCATATATACACAACTCAAAAGTACCAAATAGATGTTCAATAGTGCGATGATGTTCCAGATGACTTCCGGATCCGAGCTAGCCTTGATTCACTATAAAACATAGAAAAATAACACGAAATAAGCTTCATAGCTTAGTAAGCTCGTATGTAAATGACTTAATTCATCGTATAAATGTAAATCAACCAATTTCACATTAACTACAAACCTTTCTCATGTCTTAAAACATGATTAAGTATCATCTTATTGAACTTTCTCTATTTAATACTCAAATAGGTTTTATACATACCTGTATCGTATCGTACTAACTTCTTTCTCAACCACATCATTCGTTTACCCGCTCAACCATTCAGAATAGAAATTGGATACTCAATAGTCTCATATGATGAGTACCTATACCATGGCCCGTAGCCAAATCAAGGTAACTCATCCGAAGAACAATTATCATGGCCCAAAGCCAAATCATCCGATATGTATGGCCCGAAGCCAAATCGGTTCCTAAAGTTTAACCGAGATTTCACACTTTCCGTTTCTATCATCGAATGCATTCATAAAGTCGTTTTCATAATTTGAACATTATCCATAATCTCATAATCAAAGCTTTTAATGTACTTTTATAATGAAATTATCACATTCCAACTTATTTTGTATTCGGAATTTGACAGATTGGATATACTACTCGATAACCTTGCTTTTCCCCCGATCTAATTCTAGATTCCTCTTTTCTTAATCTAAATATATTCAAAATTAACTTATTTAATCAACCATTCATTCAATTTAGTCTAAGACATACATTTAGGCCTATTTTCACATTAGCCCCTAAACTTTCAAATTTAATCAATTTAGTCCGTAATTTCACGAATACACAAAATTCTCATAATTTCAATAAACCTAAGCTTGGTCGAATTATTCATAGGCCCTTAGCAACCCAAAACTTTCATTTATTTCACATTTTAACTACTCAATTTGCAAATTTCACAATTTAATCCATATTATGTATTTTCATCAAAAATCACTTTACAAAACATGAAAATCCATCATCAAGCTATCATATTTCAACATTAAACATCAAAGAACACCTAGATTCAACAATGTCAACTCTAAAAATCTTTAACAATTTCGAAATTAAAGGTATGGGCTAGCTAGATTGAGCTGCAACGATTACAAAAACATAGAAATCATCAAAAATCGAGCTAAAACCGTACCTTAATCAAGATAGGAGTGTGTCAAATGCTTTAAAACATAAGAATGGTTTTATTCCTCTTAATATTCAACCAAGAAGATGAAACTGAAGCTTAAAATTGATTTTGTTTTATTTAACATATAATAATTATGCTAATTACCATTTTAACCTTAATGAAAATCCATTTAAAACATCAATTAAATGTCCATATATGTCCACTCATACTATTAAGGGTATAATTACAAGATAAGGACCTTCACTTTAATAAAATATGGCTATTAAACACCTTTAACAAGTAGAATGTAACTTTTGTATTTTACGCGATTTAGTCATTTTTATCAAATTAACCAACCAATCGATAAAATTAACTTGTGAAATTTTTACATCTATCAAATAACATACTGTAAATATGGACAATAATATTAAAATAATTTTCCAACGTCAGATTTGTGGTTCCGAAACCACTGTTTTGATTTGACCAAAAACGGGCTATTACAAGGGGGCTATTACAAGGATTTGACCAAAATCATGTTTAAAGCATAACATAACATCACATGTACTCAAATGCTTTAACTTACCTATTTAATCCGTCTCATTAATTTATTAAAATTTTCTACTAATTACATACATACAAGCATATATCATTCACATCCACATTTTCATTTACTTCATTTCTAAACCAACATATATATATGTAAGTTGAATATTTAAACAAAAGTTCACTCCTAACATTTATACAAACCAAGCTTTAATTAAATCCATATCAACCCTATACATGCCATATAAATCATAGTATATGTTACAAAAAATACCAGAATAAGTTGGATAGTGTGGCTTGATGTGTTGATCCGATCTCCTAACGTCACGTTAATCTACAATGACATTAAACAACACGAGTAAACTTAATGAAGCTTTGTAAGTTTGATAGGTTAAACATAAATCTTACCGACCCTATTATAACCCATCAATTAAATAAATTCATTCAATGTAAATTCCCTGTCAACCACAACTTCAATCGATGAATATGCTTATTTGAGACCAATACCAATAATAGCAATAAGTCTCCCAATTTCAATTATATAAGTCACTTACCAAATCTTACCAAATCGGAGAACGGCTTACAAATATGAGTACATCATTTTCAGAAGCCCGAAAGCTGAACAAAAGCACATAAGTGCTAAACAAAAACCCATAAGGGTTGAACGGAAGCTCATAAGAGCTGAATGAAAACCCATAATGGTTAAACAAAAGCTCAAAAGAGTTGAACGGAAACTCATATGAGTTGAACAAAAGCTCGTGAGAGCTAAACGGAAAGTAAACACAAAAGTTCACAACAGATACTGAACCTCGATTTACTTGGGTAATTTGCCGTCAATTCCTCCTTTACTATCTTGCGCCACACAACGATTGTACTCAAATCTTGCGTTCCATTTAACTCGGATATTCACCTCAAATTTATATCTTAACAATAATTTTATTTTCAAAAATATACTAAATATATAATACCATTCATCAATTCAATATAATTATTAAAGTTTAACCATACGAACTTACTTGGGTTACATTGTAAGATTTGTAGAAGTTTAAGGACTATTTTGCTAATTTTCCTTTTTCACGAGTATCTATGGGCTCTTAATCTAAAATATAAAATTACTCATTCATTAGCATATATTTTAGTTCCAATTCACTTCACAATTAATACCCCTCAATTTTTTTAAATTTACACAATCACCCTAACTTTAACAACTTTTGCAATTTAGTCCCTTATTAATTAGTCTATCAAATGAACTAATTTTTCTCAATTGACAATTTATCTAAATATTCTAAGCTATCATATAGCCCTTGATAAACAGAAATTTAATACCAAACCCTAATATTTAGTCTTTTCACAACTTAGTCCTAAGATCAATATTTATCAAAATCACTTTATAAAATCGTCATACAATAAAATTAAAGCTCTAAACATGTTATTTCATCAAAAACATCCAATATTCATCAATGGTAACTTTCAAAATTTTCAATAAAATCAAAAACTAATGAAATAGCTAGTTGGACCTAATTGTAAAAGTATTAAAAACACAATAATTACAAGAAAAAGACAAGAATTAAACTTACTTGAACCTAAAATATGAAAACCAGCCTTAAGAGCTCTTCAATGGTGTTTTTGGGGGTTTTTTTTTTTTACTAAAATAAGATAAAAAATACCAAAATAATACAAAGTAAAAATTATGTACCAAAATGGTACATTTGGGATGGTGCCGCCTATGGCAGAGGCATAACCACCCCATGTCTAATCAAAAATTCTATTTAAAAATAATAAAAAAAAACAAAAAGCTAAAAAAAAAGCTGGCAAAAAAAAAAAACAAAAGCTGGCAGATTGAGGGGGTGCTAGAGGTGGCACTGGTTATGCCTCTGGCAGATGCGGCACCTTGATGGAACGGTTCATACAGCAGCCGTTTGTTGTTTTGTTTTGGTGACCATTATAAGATCTCTTATGTTTCAGCAGTAGAAACAAGAAATAGCAAGGAGGAGAAGAAGAATGAGAAAAAAAAAGGATAAGAGAAGAAGAAGAAGAAGAAGAAGAAGAAGGAGAAGGAGAAGTGAAAAGGTAATTTTTTTTTATCAAGGTGCTGCCTCTGCCAGAGGCACAACCAGTGTCATCTCTTCTAGAGGTGCAACCAGTGCCGCCTCTGTCAGAGGCACAACCAATGCCACCTCTGGCACCCCCTCGATCTGCCAGCTTTTTTTTTTTCCGCTAGCTTTTTTTTTAGGTTTTTGTTTTTTTTTAATTTTTAAACAGAGTTTTTTTTTTAGCTTTTTTTAAATTTTTAAACAAAATTTTTTATTTGACATGGGGTGGTCACGCCTCTACCATAGGCGGCACCACCCAAAATGTACCATTTTGGTACATAATTTTTGCTTTGTATTATTTTAGTATTTTTTTTTATTTTTTTGTCCTATTTTAATAAAAAAAACCCTGTTTTTGGACAGAAAATTGGAGAAGAAATAGTCTAAAAACTCTTAAAATCTCATTTCAGCCATTTTAATTTTAATTTTATTTCCAATTTTGCCCTTAAATCACCTAATTCCATTATTTTTTTCTACTTATGCCGCCTCAGCCTTTACTTAGGCTAATTTACTCTTTAAGTCCTCCCTATTTACATTTAGGCCATTTAATCATTATTTCCTTAATTAGAAAGTTTTGCATCTTTTTCAATTTAGTCCTTTTTAATTAATTAACTATCAAAACGTTAAAATTTTCTAACGACACTTTAATACTACCTTAATGATACTCTGTAAATATTTATAAAAATATTTACGGCTCGATTTGTAAAATCGAGATGTCAATACCTCATTTCCTAAACCATTTAACCTAATAAATCCTTATAAAACACAAATTACTAATTCAAAAATCTTTCTAAAATCATATTTAACTCATAATTATTTAATAATAAAATTTACGAGCTTACTAAATCGTCAGATTTGGTGATCTCGAACCACTGTTTCCGACACCATTGAAAATTAGGTTGTTACAAGAAATTATTTTTAAGAATATTATAGTAATATATGTATTTAGTAGACCTTATAAAATAAAAAATTAATAGATAATTTAAAATATTAAAATTACTAAGATATAGATAAATTATTTTAAATATTTTGATTAATTAATATATAATTATATTAATTTATTTATTATATTAAATAAATGAAGAATATTGAAAATTTAAATAAATGATTAAAAACAAAAAATAAAATATACAATGAAATTTTATAATAAGTGAATAAAGTGAAAATTTTAAGGCCTGAATGAATTGTAATAAAATAATTAAAAGTTTTTTTAAAAGGTAAAACGTGGAAGCAATATAAGAAAAAAAAAAAAATGGGTTTGAGGATTAATTCAAATATAGGGTTAAAATTATTTATAAAAAGAAAAATAATATTTATTAATATAGAGTTAATATTCTAAAATTAGAATATAAATCATCAGTCTGAAACTGCAATTATTAAATCAAACAAAAGATTAATGTTGAAGGTATAAATCAAGGGAATATTAATAATAATATAATAAGATGAATGGGTGCATAGAAAAGACTAAAAACAAGGGTACATTAATGGTTAGTTTTGGTCAACAACCAACACTAAAATCTAAGATTGATCATTGCTATTCGATTCACCGCCCACCCATGCCATTATACAGTACCCTCCATGGTCTCCCCAACTTTATTTTGGGATTCTTGAAACTACATTTTTATTTTGCCTATGGCCCTGCTTTCAAGCTTCTTATCTTCACATTTCCCTTTGTTTTCTTCTTTAAAAATTTATTATCCCTGCTGCAAATATCCTTTTTAAAACCAATGTCTCTATTTTGTTTTGGTAAATTATTAAAATAGTTACAGATTATATTTTAATTATTTATATTTAACATTTTAGTCATCGGCGTAAATTATTATTAATGGTATAACAATAAGTTAACATGGTACATTAAATCATCATTTCAAATAAAAATTTTAGGTTAAATTATACAATTGGTCCCTATATTTTTTCGTCTCGAGCAATTTAATTTTTTTCTTTATGTTCTTTGAACTTTCCTTTTTTTTTTCTTTTTTTTTTCGTTCTCTTCTGCTTCTCCCTCAGCTTCCTCCCTTCTCCATTTTTTTTAACGTAGTTTTTCTATATTTTCCATTTGTTAAAACTAGTCCCTATATATACTTTTATTTTTTTGAACAATTTATTTTTTCTTTATTTTCCTTTTCTTCTTCCCTTTATTTTCTCTCTTATCATATTTTCACTATAGAAACATAATCTTTGCCCACTAAATAAACCAAGTCTTTGTTTCTTTCACATTATTCCTAAATTGAATTTCACTCAAAATTGAATATCAATCATTTTAATCAAATATCAATTTGAATATAACATAATTTTGAAACTAAAATTGGATCTAACTAATCAATATAAAAATCATATCATTAATCAAATCTAAACATAAATTGAATTCTTTATATTCAAAACAAATTTTTCTGTTTCCAAACTTTTACAAAATCATGTGGATTATTCATTTCCTTTTCTTTTATTTTCTGATGAATAAAATTAAGCAAACGATAAAATTAATCTAAACATTCTTGGATATTCCCAAGCAAGCTTGATTGGAAGTCAAGCATGGATGAACCAAAGAGAGAAAGGGAGTATGGAACCAAACTGGTTTGGGTGAAGTTGAGGGTAAGTTTCTTATGATGGTCGTTTTAGTCATTGAGGATAATTTTAGTCATTGAAAGTGTAGAGCTCATTTAAATAATCTGTGAAACAATATAGTTTTGAGACGACGAGAATGTTGTAGGTAAGATAGATAGATAAGGTGGTCGTGGGGGTTGGTTAGGAGGTTAAGGGAACAGGCTCAAGAAACTTTGTTGAGGGTGGACTATCATAAGTCACGACTAGCAAAGTCTTCGAGTGAGGCGAGCTTGTGGACTAGGTCATTTTAATATCCAAATTGGTTTGTTAAAATGATGATGGATGATGAGGGTTTGTAATTGTGGGTAGAGGCGAAGCTAGGGGGCTGGCATGGGCCCCGCCCTCCCTAAAAAGAAAATTTTTTATTTAGACCCTTAAAATTTTTTAAAAAATTTAAATTAGTAAAGGAAAAATTGCACTTCCCCCCTAAATTTATAAAAATTCGATTTAATCATTTACAAATTATAAAGATATAGACTATAAAAAATTAAAATTTTATCCGGCCCGCTTAAAAAATTGCTCTAGCTTTGCCTCTGATTTGTGGGGTGAGAATAAGCAAAGCAAGTTTTATTTTGGTTTCAGGTTTTGCCTTTTCCTTTTTCATAAACATAAAAAAGTTTTAACAAATGGAAAATATAGAAAAATTACGTTAAAAAAGATGGAGAATGGAAGAAAATAGAGGGAGAAGCAGAAGAGAATGAAAAAAAAAGGAAAGTTAAAAGAACATAAAAGAAAAAATTAAATTACTCAAAACGAAAAATTATGGGGACCAATTGTATAATTTAACCTAAAATTTTTGTTTGAAATGATGATTTAACGTATCACGTCAGCTTACCATTACACCGGTAACGACAATTAATGGCTCTATGACTAAAATATTACAACGCGTTAACGTAAGTGACTAAAATATAATATTTTAAATATAAGTGACTAAAATGTAACATGATGTAAACAAAAGTGACTATTTTGATAGTTTACCTATTTTGTTTTCTATGATTTTGGGTGTAATTTTTTTGATTAACCGTATTTTTAGCTTTCAAACTAAAAAAAAAATGACTTAATTTTGTTTACTTAATTGAATCCATGAACTAATAAAATTGGTCAAATAGGCCCTTTGATTAATATTGATCCTTAATACTTAACGGTAAATAGACGTGGCCGTTAACAGGTGCCATGTCAGCATCGTTTATTGACGTTGCAATGCCACACCATCACTAATCATTGATGTGGCAATTCACATTATCATTGAAGCTAAAGTGGCAACTTTACGTCATCATTAATTACTGACGTAGTGCTTCCACATTATCATTGAAGACTAATGTGGTAGTGTCATGTCATCATCAAATATTATCATGTCAATGTCACATCAATAAAAAAATCAAATTATATTTTAACATTATTTTTAAATAATACATAATGAATTTGAACATCTAATTTGTCTAAATTCATTATAGAATTATAAAAATCAAAATTTATAAAATATTAAAAATCATTAAAATTTATAATAATTGTTAGAGATTAATTCAAAACATTTTTTTATAGATTTTATAAAAATAGATTTATTAAAACCATAAAAATTAGAATTTTTTTATAAATTTGTTAGAAACTAATTTAAAATCATAAAATTTTATAAAATAAATTAAAGGCTTATTAGTAAAAAAAGCCTTTAGTGAAAGATAAAAAATCAATTAAGCCCTTAACAAAATTTAGCATCCAATTGAGCTCTTAAAGGATGAAAAATAAATCAATTAAGCCCCTCTTTTAATGTTTACTAGGTTTGACCATTATGTTTCATTGATGTGGTTGATAGACCAATCGTCTAGCAACGCATGGCAGCCATGTGTATATCATGTTGATGTGGCATCTTAGATGTGATTTTTTAAATAATTATTTTTTAAAAATATTTGTTGATGTGACATTTTAACACGTTAGCATAATGTACATGCGGTTATCAATGTGCTGATTGGCCTATCAACCATGTTAGTGAAACTTAGTAGTCAAACTTGGTCAACATTAATGAAAGGGCTTGACTGATTAATTTTTCATCCTTTAAAGGCTCAATTGAGTGCTAAATTTTGTTGAAGGTTTCATTTTTTTTTAAATTTTTCATTGAGGAAGCTTAAATTAAATATTTTATTAAAGTAAAGCTGTTCATCATTAATTAAAAAAAAAAAAGGCCATGCGGCATTGTCACACCTGCAAATGGTGCTGATATGAGTGTTACTAACGGCTATGTTAGTATTGTTGTTAAGTATTAGCGGCGAATGTTAATCAAAGGGTTTATTTTGTTAGATTTTTTAGTTTAAAGGCTCAAGTGGACGCAAAAATCACATAACCTTAATTAAAAAAATTTGATGGTTAAAAATACCATTAAGCCCTAATTTTTTTTATTTGTTATGATTCCTCTTATAATAATATGATTTTTAAAATTTGAATTTAATTTTTTTTTGAAATATAATGTATTTTACCACCAAATATAATTTAATGTTGCATTATAAATATTAATGGAAAACAACACTAAAGAACCTATCTCTAATTCAACTAAAGGATTAAAATTCATCTTTCGGTTATTATTTCTACTTACAGAGGAGGTAGGTTGAGAGTTGGTTATTGAGTTAGTAAGAGTTTCAACCTTGTAAGCGAGAATAATTGACATAGCTTTTGGAGCTTATGTTTGAAGGTACTTTTTTATGCTTAAGTCTATAAAAGAGAATGTGATAAAAACTTTTGAGAATATTCAGGGCGAAATTAGAAATTTAGAGGATGAATTATAATTTTATAAATTTTAAGGTTTAAAAAGTAATTTTTATTTTATTCACCAGCTCCTTTACTTCACCCTTATACTTAAGTCTAATTTATTACTTAAGTTGAAATTTGTTTTAAAATTTTGATAATGTTTATCATTATTATCAAAAGTATTTTGATAAGATAGAATGTCAATTTTAAATATGATATTATAAATTTTTGATAAAGAAAAATATCAATTTTAAAAAGATACTGTAAAAGTAAAAATATATATTTAAAGTATATTTAAATTCATTAATATATGATGCAGTGCTTCCTTTGAAGATTTTAATCAAGCTATATATTTATGGTTTAGTAACAAAAAAATAATTTGGGTTGAATTTTCATGTATGGATGTTTGTGTATTCTTGAAGTGTGACTTCTTCATAAGTTTTAAGGCCATGATGAAGTTCACCATTTTCTCTTTGAACCAACGAACCCCTTCGTGATATCAAAATTAATATATAAACTTACAAATCTGAAGTTAAAACTAGCATTGACAATGTAAATAATGATGTTTATCTCTATGATTCAAAGTTAAGAATCGTCAAAATTTGGAAAAACAAAAAGAAAAAAAGAAAGAAGAGATCAATGTTGTTCTGGGTTTATAATTTCATGGCTGATCAAGACTTGATTAAATAAAAAAACACAAGAGTTTAAATGGATAAACAGGGAAACTTTTTTTTCTCTAAAAGCATAAGAAAGTTGTAATCAGACTAGTTAAAGACTGAGAAAATTAGTATTGAACTTAAAGTTGCGATATTTTCGTGAAAGCTGAAATGTAGACCTTTCAAAACTGACGGACAATCCATGAAAATTAACGGTCATTCTCACACTGCGCCTTATTTCTCTCATACAACCCCAGTTGCATGCACTCTTTTTTGTTTTCTATTTTTTCTCCCACTTTTTCCTTTATCATTGTTTTCTTTCAATTTTGGCTTCAAAGAAGAAAAAAAATAATTGATCATAATCGGTTCAGATCTGGAAATCGGATTTTATTTAATTAATGATGACGTATTCGGATTCTGAATCGTCTCATGGTGGCGTAAAAGAATACAAGGTGTTTCGTCAGTTTAGCCGCGATCGTATGTCCTCTCTCCATTTTCTTTTTCCTAAAGTTTGAATTATGATTTTGAGGGATTCATTTTCTTTCTTCTCTTCCCAGGACTATTGTATGAAATGCTAGGAGAGTCAACATCAGGAGAAGGTTCAAAATCGTCTTGGAAGGTACTGATAATGGATAAAGTGACAGTCAAAGTCATGTCGCATTCATGTAAAATGGCAGATATTACAGATCAAGGAGTTTCCCGTAAGTTTATTTAAACATTCGGGACAAAAATTAAGCAATTTTTTTTAAAAATCGGAAATTACTGTAAATTCTTTTTCCCTATATTGCAGTGGTGGAAGACATTTTCCGGAGAAGGCAGCCATTACCATCCATGGATGTTATATATTTCATCCAACCAACAAAAGAAAAGTAAATCTTTTTTGTTTTCCAGTTAAATTTCATGTTAGCGAAACGCAACACCAACTCTTTGAAACCAGTTAACATTTTATTTTCTAACTTCACTTCTTATGGCACTATAATACTCATGCACGGTAGAGTTGACCATATCCAAGTGCACTAAGTGCTTAGAAATCTAAGATTTAATCAGATTAGGATGTTGATCTAGAATATCTAGTCTTTTAAATAATAATCTATTTATTTATTTTATATTTTAAAATATTACCAAAAGAATATCACTTAAAAGGATAAGTTTGGATTTTATTTAGAAGTAGCAACATTTCATTTTAACTTCAATCAATGTATCATAGCTTTCGCTTGTGTCTATTAAGAAGCTGTAGGTAAGCATGTTTCAAAACTCCGAAACTATTTTAACCCTATCTTTTGCTAGCATGCAGTATTGTCATGTTCTTATCTGATATGTCTGGAAGGGAGCCTTTATACAAGAAGTATGTGAACGATTTTCCCACAAACTTTGTTCCATTATGATTGATGATTTAGCTCTTTCAGCTTGGAATGGAAGTGTCTGGTCTCAACCCCTTTTTCTTCCAGGGCATTTGTATTCTTCAGTTCACCTGTTTCAAAGGATTTTATTAACAATATCAAGAGCGACATTAGTGTGTTACCTCGCATAGGTGCATTGAGAGAGGTCAAATTTCTTTTAATATTACTTCTTGCAACCTTTTTTACTCAAGATTATTCCTTTTTTTGGTTTTCCATATAATTTCTTGTTTGATAATATGCAGATGAATTTGGAGTACTTTCCTGTAGATAGTCAGGTAAGATAACGTAATTTATTACAAGCATTGTGTTGTGGTACTGGAATCACATGTTTTGTGCCCAACAGGGGACAATGGTCTAGGAAATTTACGATCATATATAGCTCTAGCAATGACCCTCGCATACTTACTAGTTTGGATTAGGGTCTAAGGGTGATTTAATTGTTAGATAATTATCAGACACGTATTTTATTTAAAAATATTTTACCCACCAAAACTTTTTTCGATGCAGGCCTTCATCACTGATCATGATTCAGCCTTGGTGGAACTTTATAGTGAAGAGGCAGAGAACTCTCCGTATTTTGAAATTTGTTTGTACACAATGGCATCTCGACTTGCCACAGTTTTTGCCTCGATGAAGGTGAGAACTGTATAAGAAATTAGGAAGCAACTATGGTAGTTACAAATGAAAGTATGAATGTCATGTCTTGTTGGCTTGACGGTTTATTGTTTATATGCCTTTTAAGCACATTTTCATGGTGAAACCTACTTTTGCCTTGAAATGAATATGCTTTACTATTAAGTGAATAACTAGGTTTGGATTTCTCAGGAGTTTCCATATGTTCGATATCGTGCTCCCAGGGAACAAGATGGATCTCCAGCAGCAACCCGCAGTTTAATTCCTTTTAAGCTTGCTGAGATTCTTTGGAAATGTCTTGAAAAGTACAAATCTATTCCTAACTATCCTCAGACTGAAACCTGCGACCTGGTCATCTTGGATAGATCTGTTGATCAGGTTTAGTGTACCTACTCTTAGCATCACTTTCTATTTCTGAGCCAATGTGATATTGATTTTGTTGCATATGACGACCCCGCTTTGCATTTTTCAGATCGCTCCTGTGATACATGAATGGACATATGATGCTATGTGCCATGATTTACTTAATATGGATGGAAACAAATATGTAGTAGAGGTAAGTCTTTTTGTTAAATTGCTTTTATGATTTTCCATCTGCCTTGCTAATCCTTTTTCAAAATATGGTTTTGTAACACATGTTTTCTTAGCTTCCTGGCAAACATGGTGGCCCACCTGTGGAAAAAGAGGTCATTCTTGATGATAATGATCCAGTTTGGCTTGAGCTTCGTCATGCACACATAGCAGATGTATGTCTCATCCACTTATATTCTCCTTTATCTGGAATCAATAGAACTATAATCTTCTTTTCTACAATTGACATGTTAGGCTAGTGAGCGCTTGCATGATAAGATGACCACCTTTAAATCAAAGAACAAGGCTGCAAACATTAATAGGTTAGTGGCTTCACTGCTTAACTTGGTATTATTCATCTCATATAGTTATAGCATCAGCATGTTACTTAATTTATGACTTATGAGAATTTTCAGTCTTACTCTTAAGCTTGGAATAAGGCTGGAAGTGTGTTTGTTCGTTTGTTATCAGAGTAACAAAGTCAACTTCATATGTAAGATGCATTTAGTGTATGGCTTGGCACGATGTACTTCTTTGAAATATAATGCAGTTTATCCATTTATTTTTCTGATTCATTTTTTTTTCTCGAGGTATCCATATCTGACGTATATTTGGACATGGGTATGGAGATATGGCTCTCCAATCACCATATCCATGTCCCAAACAAATTAGGTTTATTCTACAATTAAATAAGTAAACATATTCTGTCATCTTTTTTTTTTTTTTCCTTGTGGGGGGTATTTTTTTAACTGAAACTTTAGATGCTTCCTCTTAGGGCTGCTTACAAGCATGGTTGAAGGAGACAAATGTTTTTACTCTCTACTATTGTAACTTTAATTAAGTTGTATATTCATGCAATTATACCATATATTCTTCCTGTTGAAGTTTAGTTCATTGCAGAGATGGTGAATTATCTACACGAGAATTGCAGAAAATTGTGCAAGCTTTGCCACAATATAATGAAACAGTTGAAAAGCTCACTCTGCATGTGGAGGTTTGTTTCTTCTTGAATGCCTGGCCTTTTTTTTTTTTTTTGAAATTGTCATTTGTTGAACGCCAAAGATGCATGTATTCCTTCTGAAATTTATAATCTAATAAAGAGAAATCAATATGACCGGGTTTTAGCCACTAAAACTGAAACCCCAGACTTGTATCTTCATATAACTTCCAGTAATTCGTCTGCAACATGCACGGTTTCGGTATACATTTTAAGTATTTGAATAGCAATAATAAGAATTAGATAGAGTTTTAAGATGCTTGCAGTTCTTGAACAAATAAGATAGTTTTGCCGATTGTGTTTACTTATCATTTCATTTCAGATCGCCGGAACAATCAACGAATGTATTAGGGATATGAGACTTCGTGATATCGGGCAACTAGAACAGGATCTTGTTTTCGGAGATGCTGCAGCCAAGGATGTCATCAACCTTCTGAGGTCATTGCAGGTAATGCCAGCGATTGGCGTTATCGCATAACATTTTTATATTGTATGATTGATCATTACCTTTTCTTCTTAAAAATCTCACACATTCAGAAATTTAATCCAATACAGGATGCATCTACTAAGAATAAATTGCGTCTGCTGATGATTTATGCAATTGTGTATCCAGAGAAATTCGAGGGCGATAAAGCTACAAAGCTAATGCAGGTAACTACTGCAGTCACATTAGTTGGTTACATTACGAAGCAACAGTAGGTTTATTCTTCTTCTAGTTATTAAAACAGATTAATGAATGATGTCTGATAAAAACAGTCAAGTTCACACTGTTCTTTTTTTCCCCTATTTACTCTTCAGTTGGCTAAACTAACACCAGAAGACATGAAAGCTATTAACAATATGAAATATCTTGGAGGAAGTCCACAAAGTAAGAAGTCAAGCTCTGGTTTCTCACTCAAGTTTGATGGCGGTCAAAAGGTAAGCCAAGAAGGTTAAAGATATCAGCTGAGATTATAGTAGCATCCTGCATTTAGCCAATGAATCGATCCACATCATTTTTTATGTCAGACAAAACATGCAGCAAGGAAAGACCGAACAGGAGAGGAAGAAGAAACTTGGCAACTGTTTCGATTTTATCCTATGTTAGAGGTTTGGCTTATTGCTATACGAATATAGTTACGATGAAATGGCATTAGCTGACATTTTTAACATGATAGGAGCTTCTTGAAAACCTTAACAAAGGTCAGCTGCCAAAGGATGAATATGCATGTATGAATGAACCAGCGAAGGATTCAAAATCCCAAAGATCGACAAATTCAACTGCACCTAACGGTAGAAGGCCTGCTCATTCAATGAGATCAAGACGAACACCAGCGTGGGCACGAGGTCACTGTTCTGATGATGGATATTCCAGGTAGCCTTGCTTGTCAAAATCTCATCCTTTTTAGTTGTGTTTGCTGGTTAGAGAATATGCAATCCTCCAACACCTAATTCTCTTTGTTGCCTTCTGTAGTGATTCAGTTCTGAAGAATGTGGTTCCCGATTTCAGAAGGATGGGGCAACGAATTTTTGTGTTCATCATCGGTGGGGCAACTCGATCCGAGGTAAAAATAGCTGTCGGGTTTCTCGTAGCATTATTGCCTTTGCATCAAGATTTTAATCTCCCCTGAAAGTTCCTTTTGCTACTGGCAGCTAAGAGCATGTCACAAGCTAACAGCAAAGTTGAGGAGGGAAGTTATCTTAGGTTCTACTAGTTTCGACGATCCTCCACAATATATTTCGGTAAAAGAAAAACAATTTCATGCATATCTGATATGGCCAAGTACCTAAACACATTCATACATATAAACATACATACATACATACATACAAACATATGGCTAAGGAAGTATCTAAAGACATTCATTCATGCATACATACATACATACGTACGTACATCATTGTTGCTTTTTAATGAATTTTTATGTTAATTTTGCAGAAACTACAGTTGTTGTCAGAAAATGATATCCTCAAAACTCCCCCGAAACCCCACAATTGGTCCTAGCAACTTGAAGATTACTATTACCTCATTGGGGAGCTGATATAACCCTGCCATTTTCAATTGAGCGGTTTTACCTTACTCTGTGTAGTTAAAAAGCAGTGCAATTTAAGATATTTAAAACAAGGCCTATGTACAGTCATCGAGTCTTGTAGTTGTTCATCTTCATTGTCGTTGTTAAAAAGGCAATTTTGTCACAGTTTTTTGAGTAGACATTTGTATGCCCCAGGCCTAGACCACTTTGAATTTAGTCAAGCCCAATTGATTTAATTATAAAAAACATATTTAAATATTGTTATAAAATTATAAAATCGTTTTGTCGGAACTTAAACAAAATAAATTAAAAAAGAATTGGACCGTCAACCGGCCCGGGCCATAATTTCATTTTGTGCATAGGGCACGGCACGTGTCCATTCATATCGATGTTTCCACGCCGATAACGAGTAGCACAAAGTTGACACCGTACCCCCGCCATTTCCATTTCTCGTCAAAGCTTCGATTGCTCCCACTGTAATTGAGGAAAATTACTGTTATTTCGTCCCTTGGTAATGGATCCGATTCTTTCAACTGCGGTTCTTTCACTTGTTATTGGAGCTGTGATCGCTTTCGTTTTCTTCAGAAGCTACCTTCTCAAACAAAGATCCGAAGTACAGACCATTGCGAAACCGGATCTTCATTCAGATCCGAAAAAGCATTCAAAGCCTCCTCAGCATGTCTCTAGAAAGTCTCACTCTAAATCTCACGCTCATGCCCCTGACAAGGTTATCCCCCCTTCTTATTTTCGCTCTTCCGTTGATTGGCGAATGGAATTAGAAAGGGATCCGAAACACATCTTGAAGTTTCATTTTTTAACTTTACTTATTTATCGAAGCGGTTAGACTTTTGCTTTGTGTAATTTATAATTTCTCCTGAATTTGGAACCTTTTTTGTGATAATCTGATGTTGTTAGGGTTTAGTCCGGTGGTTTTAGTAGTTATTTTTATAAAAAAAATTATTGAAAATGAGTAAGAAATGCTTTTATTTTCTTATCATGTAATTTAGGATTCAAATAAGCGTCATCATCCATTGGACTTGAATACTCTTAAAGGTCATGCGGATTCGGTCACAGGACTCTGTTTCTCCCCTGATGCTCGTAACTTGGCAACAGGTAATTTGGTTGCTTTTTTTATTTATTTAATTTTTTAATAATGCTGAAATATGTATGTTCATGGAATATTTTGTTCTTATTCCGCTTTCTCCTGTTTCTGCAAAGCTTGCTCTGATGGCGTGGTGAGGATATTTAAGCTGGAGGATGCTTCAAGTAAAAGTTTCAAGTACGAACTTGACACACTTTTTCATTAGTGATGACCTTAGAAGGACTTGCTTCTTAATCTCTTTTTCTGTGACCATTGTGCAGGTTTTTAAGAATTAATCTGCCTGCTGGAGGTCATCCAATAGCTGTTGCATTTTCTGATGATGCATCTTCCATAGTTGTGGCTTCTCAGGCTATGACTGGTTGTTCCTTGTATATGTATGAAGAAGAAAAACCAAAAACAGCCAATGGACCCAAGCAACAGACAAAGCTCCCTCCGCAAATTAAGTGGGAACACCACAAAATCCATGAGAAACAAGCAATCCTGACCCTAACTGGATCTACTGCAACTTATGGAACTGCAGATGGGAGTACCATTATTGCCTCTTGTTCAGAAGGTTTGACATTATATGTGTTACATAATATATATATATATATATATAGGTTACAAAAGCAGTACAATTGTTAATTCAGATACAATATAAGTAACTTTTAATTAATTCTCAGGTACTGATATCACACTTTGGCATGGAAGAACTGGGAAAGTTTTAGGGCATGTCGACACTAATCAGTTAAAAAATAACATGGCTACTATATCACCAAATGGCCGTTTTCTTGCTGCTGCAGCCTTTACTGCAGATGTCAAGGTGAAAATTCTATGAATTCCTTTATATATTAGCACGGTATCAAGACTATGATCAGTATGTATAAATCCTGAAGTTATGTCCTAACATTTCAAGTTATATATCACCAACATTGTGCTGAAATGAAGACTGTGTCCATAGCAACATGATGAGATTCACAAATCACACAGTCTATTACAAAATTCAATTGCACATTTATATTTTGGTAGGTATTGGATATTTAGCCCTACTTTGTATGAATGACCATTCCAGTTTCTTTGAATTTATGCTATACAGATAGTCAGGGCATAACTGTGCTGCATAAAAAACTGAAGTGAGATTTCCACTTCCTATTAGTTTTTGAATATTTTGGTTCATATTTTTCATTTATATTGAAGATGCATCGAGATCTACTATGTTAATACGTGCAGTGAGGCACTAATAATAGTTCTGCATTTTATCATTCAGTTTCATAAGAGTACTATTTGCTTGGTCAGGTGTGGGAGATTGTGTATTCGAAGGATGGTTCAGTCAAGGAGGTTTCAAAAGCTATGCAACTTAAAGGGCACAAGGCATGTGATTTCACTCAGTAGTGCTAAAGCTTATTTGCATCTTTCAATATGCTGTGATTTCACTCACTAGTGCTGAAGCTTATTTGCTATCTTTCAGTATGTTCATATTATTCAATTACATAATTTCTATCATGCCACAAATTGCATTTTCTTTGTTAGAGGTTCTTAGAAATTTTATGACAATTTATGTATAGGAGAATGGTGACCGAAGGGTTGACTTTACAAAGTTTTCTCACTTCTGCATATTGGAAGTAATAGGCTAATAGTTGTATGACTTTCCCTGAGATTGCTGTTTGTTTCTAATCTTTCCCCTTTTTTATGTTTCTTTTTCCTAAATGTTCAGAGTGCAGTAACTTGGTTATGCTTTTCTCCAAACTCAGAGCAAATTATAACAGCATCCAAGGACGGTTCAATAAGAATTTGGAACATCAATGGTCTGTCTGAACTCCTTTTTCTTTCTCCCTCTTTTATGTACATATCCAAAATACTCGATGAAAAAAAATCAACTGTATGAAGGTCAGTTTCATTTCCACCTTCAACCCCTTTCAAGTCTGATCCTAAAAAAGGAAAAGAGGCAGGAGTGGGAGGTGGAAGAAATATTCTCCATAAATTTGAAGACATGACATATAAAAAATCTAAACAATGAGCTAATTTTCAATTGTTTATGCCTAAACTTAGCATTTCTGTTTATCGTAGTAATATTTACAAATTTGTGTCTGCTGACTATTCTAAATGATTTGTGAAGTTCGATATCATCTTGATGAGGATCCAAAAACTCTGAAGGTTTTCCCAATACCCCTTCAGGATTCAAGTGGCTCTACTTTGCACTATGATCGTCTCAGTTTATCACCTGAAGGAAAGATACTGGCAACAACTCATGGTTCAACATTACAGTGGCTGTGCATGGAAACAGGAAAGGTCTTGGATACCGCTGAAAAGGCACATGATGGTACATCCCAAGCAGCAAACTTTTATTTTCTTTTATTGTTTTCCCCCCTTATCCGTACCATGTTCTCACATACGAATCTATAGAAACCATGTCATGTCTAACTACATATTGCTAACAATTTTCTTAGTCACGATGCTCTATGATGACTGTCACCTGGCTTGGAATGATATTTGGGATTCTGGTATTAATCCTAGTTTTATGCTGCAGGTGATATTACATGGATTTCGTGGTCACCTAAGACTATACCTCTAGGTAAAATTTATTTTCTGCTTGTATGAGTTATATCTGATATCTCAAGTTACGTGCATTTCTTACAATTTTCCACATTGTTTTTAAATAGGAAATGAACAAGTGGTGGTTCTGGCTACAGCGAGTGTTGACAAGAAAGTGAGATTGTGGGCAGCACCATCAGTAAATTCTTCGTGAGCCAATGCTTTTACGTTCATTGTCAAGAATTTCATGGAGAAGACCAGGGATACCTGTGGATGCACTTTAGATCAGATCTGCTCAGCAATCTTTTAACATCAATAGAGAATACATACGTAGCTCTTCCGGAATGGTAGAATAGCTGTATGGTAGGCATATATGATTGGAGGAGATACGGAGGAATGTTCCATATATTTGCTTGAATGGTCTTTTATGTTACTGAACTTTTTTGCTTACTTGAAGGATTTAAAAAAGATGTAGTGGGCTGTTTGCGATAACTCGCACGAGTAGTATCAAGGCAATTGGCCCATGTTATGAATTATAATTATTTGAGCAATGAAATGTTTTGCGATTCATGTCACGGTAACAGCATAAAAAACATGCGGTAAGTCAGGCGCCCACCGTGGGGCTCGAACCCACGACCACAAGGTTAAGAGCCTTGCGCTCTACCGACTGAACTAGACGGGCTTGTTGAATTTTTCTTCAAGATTTTTGTAAAATCGATTACGGTGTTTGTAAATGTATTTTATTTCTTGCTTCTCTTTTGATCTTTTCTTCCCGCACGGCACGGAGCAGCAAGTTTGGCCAAATTACGTATCCAGCTGCGGTTTATATATATATATGGTACATAAAAACAGGTTGTTTATTTTAGTATTTTATTTACACAAAGCAAAACAGAATGGGTATAAAAGATAATAATAAAATATACGAAAATAGAAGTGCAGTAAAAAATATTAAGAAAACGGTGTCGTTGGAACAACATGGCCGGTGGAGCTCATACTTTAGGTGCTCTATTAAAAGGCTGGAATAGGCTAGCAACGAGGGGGAGGAAGCTAGCGAGCGACAAAGTAAGAGAATGGCATCAATGGCATCATCATCAAGCTTTCTCTACTATAACAAATACAAAAGCAGAAGCAAAGCCAAAGCCCAAATACTTCCACGCATCGTCCTTTCTCAGTCCTCCCAGCTGCCCGACGATAAACCCCACCACCAACTTCCTCGAAGGTTAACTTATCTTATCTCCCTCCCGTTATTTATCATAATACATACGTGTCTAGTTTTTAAGCTTAAGAATCGGAGCTGAAAACATTGCCTTTAATTTTGAAGGGAAATCATATTGAGGAGCAGCGAATTAGCTGTTATAGGAGCCATCTTCAGTTTCAGGTTTTTGTGTCCACGCCATCGCCTTTCTAAAATCTTTGATTTCTGGGTTCTTGACCAAAACAGTGAATGAATGGTTTGTTGATGCAGTGGGAAGAAACCAGAATATCTAGGAGTGCAGAAAAATCCCCCATCGCTGGCTCTTTGTCCTGCTACTAACAACTGTATTTCAACCTCTGAGAATGCCACTGATCTCACCCACTACGCCCCACCATGGTAAACACCTCCCCATTTGCCTTTTGCCTTTTTCTTTTTTCTTTGGTCGAAAATCGAAGCTGGAAGCGTTTTTATTTTTGGTCGGTAAACGCATGAAAAATGTGCGCCGCCCCGACAAAATGTGATGCACATTGTGTTAACTATATATATATATATATATATAATGTAAAAGGAATTACAATGGTGGGCGTAATAGGAAAAAGCCAGTGAATCGTGAAGTGGCAATGGAAGAGCTTCTTCAAGTGGTAATTTTTTCCTCTTTTTTTTCACAGTTAAATGGCTTTTCAAGTTTTAAAAAGAATCAGTCTAATAATACGGCATAATGCCAGATAAAATCAACGAAACCAGACAAATATACCCCCAAAATCGTGGAGAAGAAAGACGATTACGTGCGCGTTGAATATCAAAGTCCCATACTAGGGGTAAAAGTTTAAGCTCTGTTTCTTTTTCATTACCAAACATATCAAAAACAGACCTGCAGATTGGCTTAATTGATTATTTATGTTATGTTGTTCAACAGTTTGTGGATGATGTGGAGTTCTGGTTTCCACCCGGTAAGGATTCAATCGTGGAGTACCGATCCGCATCAAGGATCGGGAACTTTGATTTTGATATCAATAGAAAAAGAATTAAGGTAAACATGATACAAATATACACACGAATATATAAACCTTAAACCCTGATATTAACTTTCTTTTGCTTACAGGCATTGCGAGTGGAGTTGGAAAAGAAAGGATGGGCTTCCGTAGAAACGTTTTAAAAGGACAAAAACATCATTTTGTACTGTACTCCTAGATTGTTGTTTCACACCACTGTTCAAAGATTTTGTTATAAATCATCAATGCAAGATTTGTGTCACTTGCGTTTCCATAATTGAAAGATTATTATCATACACTGAACCATCATTGTACCAAATGCACTTCAACCCCAAATTTATCTTAAAAGATGACAGCTAAAATTATAGTATTCCAATCCTAGCATTTACAATTTAATATCTAATCTACCAAAAATAGTCAAAAGAGAGTAATCATGAGTTAATGCCATATCCATCCATGAAAGATTATTCAAATCTATTTTATAGCCTAATGTCAAAGGTAAATCAACTAAGATTTTAAGTATCACTACTGTCAGAATGCAAGAAAACAGTTCAATACAACCAGCAGATGTCATGGGCTTGGACTTTAACTGAGCAAATCATGCGGCCGTAGGCACGAATGGAGAGCATTTACTCTAAAGGCTTTCTTGAGTTTTTTTACTTTCTGTTGTTTCAACTTTGAGGACTTAGGCTGAGTTAGGCAATTTAAAGTGAATTCTCCACTTAAGGCTGCACGGTTTCATTGGTCAAAGTCTAGGCCAGTGACACATTAACACAAGAACCATGATCATTCCCTAAATTTCAAGTATTCCACTTCTGTAAGAGCTCTTACCTGATTCAGAGTAGAAAGCCACCATCAATCCTTCCTCAGATCCTTAGATTTAAGACAACAGTTTCGAGTTTATCCCCCTGAATTAGGAAAGGAGAGTCAGACATGGAGTTAGACATTCTTAGCAAAAGGTAAACTAGATCGAAGCTCCAACAGCAAGTTCGATATTCATGTTACCTATCCATCTGTATGGAAAAAACCAACAAGGGAGCTCATCTATTGTTTGAGGTGTTTAGACTTTCAAATTCTCTATAAATTGAGCATTTCTCAAGCTCACAACATATATACAAGGGAAAAAAAAAGAAATTAAAAGCCGACTAAGGTTGAGACATAGCACTGGAAGTAATCAATATTGTGGCTCCAGAATTGAAAAAACAGCCTTCTGAAGATACCCAATCACCAAAACAATAACAAATAAAACAAACAGTGTAGATATCTCTTCAGATGCTGATGCAAAAACAGTTTTTACCAAATCAACAGCTTCAGCTTCCATAAGTGGACTAACGCATTCTGCCAGGTGAAGGACTAGAGATGAAAATCTTTTATAAAAGAATCAAAACATAAAGAATAATCAAAATTAAGAGCACACATTGGCAGGCAATAGGAGAAGGTTGGGTGATTTTAGTTGGTTATCCAAGAAGGCATGATGAGTGTTGAACCAGAACCTTGAGAGCTGTATCTGACCCTCTCATAGGAACCAATGGCATCATATGTGAAGACACAACCCTTGCCAAATGGTTTAACATAAGAATTTTATTTCATATTCAAAGAGAAAAAAGAAAGGCTTAAAGCTAGCAACTAAAAGCAGATACCTTCGTAATCAAGGCCCCCAAAAACATTAATAAGGATAATGAGGAAACAAGTGCTTGTAAATTGTAATAATAAAGGGTGTTGGAAAGTAGTTGAGCCATTGCAGGGCAGCTCATTTGCTTCTTGTGTTGGTGCTGACAAATCTATATTCTAGAGAAAGCACCAACAGAATCATATGTTCATTATGTTAGCTGCAGAAGAATGTTCACAAGATTTAGTGATGCCATAGTTTTGTTCTTAGATTCCTAATCTATATCAAAGCTAAATGCCTTTGTCTTTTGCAATTACTGTAGAACAGTTTCTACTGCAACAAAAAAAAAAAAAAAAAAAGTCAAGTGAAGCCAACATTGATATGAAAAAGCAAATTTACATCATCATATCTTTGAAAGTTGAAATCTAACCAAGTAGCTAGCTGCTAGTGGCTTTTGTAAATGGAGGCAAAAACTAAATTAAAATTCCATGACTGGTAAACAAATTTCACAAAAAAAAAAAAAAAGAAGTAGTTTTTCTACTTCTTCAACCATAGGAGGCAACAAAAACTTAGTAGCAAATTTCAAAAAATTTCTTAATTTCTCTCTAAAGCTTTCTATTCCTTTGATTCAAAGTAGCTTACCAGTTTTGGAGACTAAAACCCAACCTTCCTACTAATTACGACATAAAAGTGCAAAAAAGAAAAGCCCTTTAGTGCCAAAACACCATTACAATCCAGTTTCTCTATTAAGTTTTGCATTGTAAAAGCGAAGGATGGGTAAAGAACATACAGTTTTGGAGATTTTGGAGTAGTCGCCGGTGAGGATATTGTAACCGGTAGACATTCAAGTATCCGCTGCTATAACACAGTAATCGATCCCAGCGATAGCAGCGCAATAGCAATAGCATATCGACATTAAACAACGAAATCGACCGGTAAAAAAATTACCGTCCATTGTTGTTGTACGGAGACCAGTTTGGTAGCTGCTTAGCCACGGTGGAAGAAGCTGAAAGACTTGGATCCACAAAATAGGAAAATAAACAAGACTGCAGTCTCGTTTTGGGATTACAGCTTTACAATTAGCATCAACTTAATAATTAATTTAACTCAAACATTTCATATTCCATTTTATTATTAGAAAATATAAAATTTTAAAACTCATTTGATATTAGTATTTATATATTTTATAAATTTATTAAAATTTAATATTAAGTTGTTAACAAATTGGGGTAATGTATCTTATAGAATAGAATATAAATTCAGGTGGTAATTAAGTACAAAAAATAGTTCAAATATCAACTAAATATTTTTACATAAAATAAAGGGATAAACTATGTATTAACTCAATTTTAAATGAAAAATTAGATTATATGTGACTCAAGAAAAGAAAATCAAATCTTAAATAATGCCTTCATTTGATTTCAAGAAATAGAAGTCATTCTCATTTTGTGAAATGGAAACATTAAAGAAATTGTGTTTGATTAAAACTTTTGAAATAATTTTTAAAAATATGTGAAAGTGGGAAAATAAAAACAATTTCCTTTTGTTGTTTTCACTAAAATATACTGACAAGGTTTTTTAATTCTATAAATAGACTTAGCAAACCGTCATCTAAAACATAAAAAATCACAAATAGTATATTAAATATATATTTTGTAAAACTGAAAAAAATTGAAAATAAGGATTCAAATCTATATAAATATAAGAATTATTTTATTTTATTTTTCATGTTTCTATCATTAAAAATATGAATAGAACATGCATTATTGAAAACAAAAATTTATTTTATTTATCAAAACTTGCTTTTAAATTTAAATATATATATATATATAAAGAAAATATTTTCAGGAAGGAACTCAATTTGTAAATATGAAAACATGTTGATTTATATTAAGAGTGTCTTTCAATATGAGAACATGATTAACTAAGTTATTATTACAAATTAACCGTAAATTAATTCATTTTAAAATTATTGAAAACTATCTATTTTATAAACAAATAAATATCATTTTCAGAATGTTTTTACAGTTTATTTAAAATCTATAAAAAAATCAATTTAAATTACTATATAATGTAATTTGAACTCAAAATATCATAATTTTAAAATTTTAATTTTACAAGTATCAAAAAAATAATTTTACCAATACAATCCAACTCTCTTTTGTTTTTAACATAAATTTTTACACTTATGGTAAATGTGCCATGAGGAGCAAGTGAAAATAAATTTGAGATGGAAGTAAATTAATTAGATATTTGATTATTAAAAACTTAATTGAAATTTGAATATTAAAATTAAATTTGAAAATTTTGATATTTGAAAAACTTCAGAGAAACTTTTAATTCTTAAAGTTTTGAAGTCATGCCTTTATTATAAAATTGAAAATCTTTTATAAAGGATTCTTACCTTTTACAACATTTTTATTTAGGAATCTTATCCCTTTCATCATTACCAAAATTACATAATTTGTAATATCTCTAACTTTGTCTCCATTATTGAATTAAGGTTACGGAGCATTACTATACAAATCAGAACATTTCACTTCAAAACAGAAATAATTATGCAACTTTGATGTTAACATTTAATAACTCAATTTAATTATAGAAAAAACTCATTTACGGGTCTTAAATCGAGTCTACGGGGCCCTAAAAATAGTTTAGAAACAACCAGGTACTAATTTGAATTAAAACATAAAATATGGAAAATTTTAGAAACAGGGGTCACACGGTCGTGTAACAAAGGCCAGCAAGTGTGGCCCCAAACATGGTTGTGTGGCTACACCACACGCCCGTGTACTTAGGTCGTGTAACTCACTGACTTAGAACACGCGGTCATGTCTCAAACCGTGTGGAACCTGCAACTAAAATAAAAAATGACACACGGTCGTATGGCCAGATGTGTGACAGCACATGTCCCAGGACATGTGCAGCACAAAAGTCCTCTAAACAAGCCATTTTCAACTCACATACTTTAGCACCAAGCCAAACCATTCTCACAAACATTCATATGACCAAAACACATTCAAACACACTCCAAAACATACCAAAACAACCAATACCACTCACTTCCAAAAAGTCATGCATAAGAATTTAACTTCAAATATTTACAACTTGTTTACAACCATCAATAATAAGGGCGATAAAACACAAATAGACTTGGCACCTAATCAAAACAAACCAAGATAACATTTAAGCACTATTACATGCAATTTATAACTTTAACCAAAGTAACTAAAAGTTATCAAAACAATGATTGGATAGTGTGATTATGCTCCAATGAAATTCCAACTGATTGAGCTTTCTGATAATCTACAAGCAAAGAGAGACAAATAGAGAAGCATATAATTCTTAGTAAGCACGTATAAAATTAAACAAACTTACCAAATAGGCTCAATTTATAAAGTTAATGCATTATTCCATTATCATGCTCATATGTATAACTAATTCCTATTTTTAATCACCATTCTCACAAGTTAGTGAACTGGTACATAACATTCAACATATATCCAATGTAACATTTATACATCTCAAACATTTGCTTAGATTTTAATACGCATTGAACCAAACAAATCTACTTAAGATACACAGGAACCATGCTCACACGAAATGTGTCTGTACATGTAAGTATAATCGTATCATGTAATGCTCACACAAGCAGTGAAATTGGCCTGCTCACACGAGTTGTAGGTCGGGATGTTAGGCTGCACGATGCTTCTCACACGAGCTATGGAGAATCCACAACAAATATAGGATTTCAGCCAACGGCTGAACACCTAAGACCAGCACCCGAAAACATATAATCCCTAGTAACGTGTCATTTGTATCCTAATTATTCATAAGGCTCAAACGGGGCATGTTTTCATATTATCCCATAATTCTCAACGTTTTACACACATTATCTTAAATTACACAAACTTACATTATTGCCCAAATAACAAATTAACAATTTATATACAAAGAAATTATACCAAGCGCAATATAAATAAATTTTCCACCAAATTACAAAATTGGTTAATTTACCATTAAACGAACTTACCTCGACTATACGATTGCACAAAAAGGTACCGACAACTAATCTGAAATTTTAGCCTTTCCACGATTCAAGTCTAGTTGTTGCGTATCTTGATCTAAAAAATAATTTTATTCAATTAAATCATTCAAAGTCAACTTAAAATAACTAATCTGAACTCATAACCTTTTTTAAGGTGATTTTATAAAATTACCCACAACACTTTAACATTTGTACAATTAAGTCCTTAAACCGAATTTCACAATTTAGCTACAATCAATGCAAAACCAAACAAGCCAATTTTTCTATGTTTTCATTTTAGCCCAAATTTTCTATCATCTCATATTATTCACATTGCGTTTACTATACTCTCAAATAGGTCCTTAAACTTAAAATCATCAAAAATCATTTATTAGAACACTTATAGTTAACATTTCCACGATTCAAGTCTGGTTGTTACGTATCTTGATCTAAATAATAATTTTATTCAATTAAATCATTTATTCTTTCTCCTATTTTTTTGGTTTTACAGCGCAACAAGTTTTTGAAGAAAAAATTAATTTTTTTATCAAATTGGTGGCAAAATTATCCTAATTCCTTTCTACATTAAAATCTTTATTTTTAAAGTTGTTTTAGTAATTTTAAATATTGAAAATATTTAATCCTTATTTTTGGTGAAACTAATTAGTTCACCATATGTAAGTTTTCATATGAAATATCTCTGTAAGTTTCCTAATTTAAAATATGTAGGAAGTCCTGTTAGAAACTTTTCTTTCCAAAATGGTTGTTGATTATCATATCTTTGCATAACTCTGGTCATAAAGACATATTTATACCATTTAAAATCTATTAATTTTTTTCATTTTAAATTTGATAATAATTCTTAATTCCCATCTTTAATATGAGAAAGATCTCTTATAAAATGTTTAGAGATTGAGAAAATCAAGGTTGCAACTGCATCTTGGATTTCTCATACTTGTTCATCTAAAATAATTCTTCCTTAATCAACTTTTTTTTATTGCTTTTAAAAATTCTTGTTGTTGTAGTGAGTACACGTTCCTACCATCCCTTTAGTTGGCCAGTAAATTCAGCAACTAAGAGAATGGCTATAGCATGATCACTAATTAATCCATTTTAGTTTTAAGTTTTATAAACAAAACCATTGTCATTTGTTGTAATAAACTGATAATATTATATTCAAACATTCCATCTATATTCCCCTCATAAATTCTATTAGCATTATATTTATTTTGGAAAAGAGATTTTTCTTCAATATTAAGATCAAGTGCAGTGATTTTTGGATAATATAATCTTTTCCAAGCCATTTTGTCAATTTGTTGTTCATCTGACTATTTAGAATCAGATTGGAAAGATTGGTGTAACGTATTTACTGCATGTTGGGCTTGCTTTAACACCCCTAACCTGTCTCCATCGCCAGATTAAAGTTACGGGATGCTATGATGATTAACAAGTCCAATAATAAATAAAAATAACTTAGAGTTCAATTTAATCATCATAAATCAATAGTCAATCATTATTCATAACATATATGCAAAAACAAAACTTAAATCGGGCCTACGGAACCTAATAATAAATTTAGAAACAAGTAAGGACTAATCTAAAACAAAATTGAAAAATATGGAAAATACTGTAAAGAGGGGTCACATGACCTTGTGGCAAGGCCTTGTGACATGGCTAAGGCCATGTGGTGCTACTTTACATGCCCGTGTCCTCAAACCATGTACAATTCAAAAATAGGATCACAAGATCGTGTCACCAAACCGTGTAACATTTGTGAATCGTGTGAAAAATCTTGCACTTAAAAATCAAACAGACCACACAACCGTGTAGGTAACTGTGTGTGGCACACGGTCATGTGACAGCTCGTGTCTTAGGCCGTGTGCACCAAAAATGACTTCAAAATCAAGCTATTTCAACTACCATTTCTTAAGTTTCAAGCCATGCCATTTCCATTCATATTCACCGATTCAAAGCACACTAAAACATACCAAAACATGTCAATATATATCATATATCATTCAACCTAAGTGCCTAACCAATGTGCCCTCATTGACACCACAATTCAAAGATTAAATCATTTCACATTCATAAACCATAAGCATGTAACTATCATCCATACCATAGCATCTTTCCACATTTCAAACCAATCTCACAAGGCATGGTTCAACTCACTTATTCATACATGAACAAGGCCATACCAAAAGTACCAAATAAGAAACACTTTCACAACATTTCATAAACAAAACATAAAACAACAAAACTATGAACAAGTAAACTTTCAAACCCTTAGTACATGCCACTTATAACCTAAATCAAAATAACCAAAATTTATACCGAATCATTGAACGAATAGTGTGAGCTCCGACTTAAACTTCCAATCGACATAAACTTCCAATGATCTACAAGAAATCAAATACAACAGATGTAAGCAAATCTTTGCTTAGTAAGTTCGTATTAAACTTAAACTTTAACTTTAACTTTAACTTACCGTAAAGGTTGTAACTTAAACGTTTTGCAATTAAATTCATAAGCAATGTCATGAGTTCATTATTAACCTATACATATCACAAGTCTCACTAGGTTAGTGAGTTCACATATACGAAACTTATAACTTTATCATGTCATGAAACATGTACAAGTAAACACATTTGATATACCATTCATTCCACATCTATTCATTTAACATTTCATATAATCGTTTCATACAACTATTTTTATACAATCTATTTGTATAATCATTTCGTATATTTGCTTCCATATAATTGATTCATATAACCATTTTGTATATCCATTTCATATAACCATTTCATTTTACACATTTAGCACATAACCATTTTGTATATCACATTTCATTTTAATAATTCATATCAATTTCTCCATTCAATGTCTCATTTCCTATAACTATTTCGTATATCCATTTCATTTTATACATTTAACACTCGATGAATCAAATGAAATAACGTCGGATATACGAGAACAATGTTCATACAAGTTGTGACTGAAACTGTATATGTAAGTGCTCACACGAGCTGTGGGTTGAGATGCTAGGCTACATGATGCTGCTCACACGAGCTGTGGAGAATCTACAACAAATGCAGGACTTCAGGCATTGGTAAGACATTCAAGACTAACACCCAAAACGGTAATAACCCTAATGACATGTCATTTGTATCCTAAGCATTCATGAGGTTCATACGGGTCATGTTTCATATCTATATTATTTAATTATAAACACATTATTTCATCACAAGAATTTATCTATGTATTTTTCCATTTTCAAACATAACCTTTAAATTAATTAACATTTCAACTTAATTCATTTCATTGCTTACCATTTATTAAGCAAATGAAATCAATCACAACACACATAAATAGGTAATAAAACACAAAAACAACAATTAATTTAATTTAATTCAATTTGCAAACTTACCTAGTAAAAAACGACTATGAACGTGACACCGAGGTTTATTCCGCTAACTTTCTTTTTTCCACGATTATTGTCTGATTGATCCATTTCTTGATCTAAATAATAATTTTAATTCAATTAACCATTTAAAAAATTAAACAATTCAACTTATGCATATAAGCCATTTTATTATCATTTTACACTTTTACCCTAAACTTTTACCTTTTGTTCAATTTAGTCCTTAAACCCAAAACTTTCAAATCTATCACAATCTTACCAAATCAATGCTAGTTGATTTCTATGTAGTCCCTATTCAGCCCACATATATCAATTTTTCACAAGAATTTCATGTAATTTTACTATTCTAACAACTTTGTCCTTAAACTTTAAAATTAACCAAAACCATTTTACAAAATAATTCTATTTAACTATCAAACTTAATAATCTATCATCAAACTTCAAAATATCATAAATTCATCAATGATATAAATTAAAATATTTAACAATTTTACTGAATTAATCATTGAATTAGCTAGATTAAGCTATAATAATATAAAAATATTAAATTTACGAAAAACGAATTAGGAAGTTATTCACATGCGAGGCCGGTTATACAAGATGAAGAAAGGGCTATGGCTTCTTAAGTTATTTGCTATTTCGAGTGGATAAGAAGGAAAAACCAAATGGATGATAATGTTGGCTTATTTAATAATATACATATAATTTAATTTTTATTTTATTTGTTTTTAATTATAAAATCAACATATTTTCTTTTTAACCGTCCCACTATAATTTATTATGGTAAAATTATCATTTAAATTCATCTATTAATATTTTTAAACCCATTTAACGCATAAAAGTTAATTGCTATTAACTTTTGTTCTGTTTACGGTTTAGTTTTTTTATTTAATTAATTATTTAAACGTTAAAATTTTTAAATCAATTTCAGTACACCTATATAATCCCTCCATAAATATTTAATAAAAATATTTATGGGTTCTGTTTATAGAAACGAGGTCTCGATACCTCGTTTCTCAAAACCATTTGACTTTAGGACAAACCATTTGTCCTTAAACTATTCATTCAATTAATAAAATTATCAAATGAAATTTTAATATAATACTATATTTAACTCGTAAATATTAAATAATAATATAATATTTATGAATTCACTCGTCAGATTTGTAGCTCCGAAACTACTATTTTCGACACCACTAAAAATTTTGTTGTTAGACTTGCATTGGGGTATCTAGTGCAACTAATTCAGACTTGTAGTTTTCCAAAGCTTCAAGTCTACTTTGGATTTCTGTTAAGAAATCATTTGGAGATTTTTGGAAAGGTTTTGGGATTTCATAAGGTGTAATTATTGGTTCTTTAGAACTTTTTTCAGTTATCTATTTTATTGATTATTTCTTTTACTCTGTCGCTTTTTACCAAAATTTTAATATAACCTAATTGATTTCCTATTGTATGAAGACTGATATTTGTTTATTTGTTTTGTTTTACTATCATTTTAATATCTTTTGATGAGATTTTTTCTCCTACATCAAAAGCTTTCATTTTTTAAGGACTTGCTTTTATTCCAATATTTTTATGAAAATATTGACCCTCCATGAAAGGCGAATGTTTCAACTTATCCTTTATTAGTTTTTATCTAGTATTTTTTATTGCATTAATAGATTCTAAATAATATTTTTCAAATTATTCAAAGAATTTTATATGAATTTTATAGGTATTTATGAATTAATAATATTCTTGAAAATGCTCTCTTTTTATTATTATAAAATTTAAAGTAATCTTTTCTTCTTTTTTGTTTATTTTTGTTGGAATAGAAGTGTTTTCTACATCATTCTTTATTGATCTCTAACGATTTTTCTAGAACAAAAATTTCTGAACTTTCTCCTTGTTTTGCATTATTAGTCATTGATGAGTATGTTGGTGACATATTAGATGAATTTTGGGGCTTTGTTTTTGTTCGGCATAGATAAGTTGAGCTAAATTTGAGGAATTATTTATTCCTTGTAAATTGGTCCTAAATGTTGTTGGGATAGAAAAGATAGAGGCTCTAGCTGTCCTAAAATTTGTTGTTTGTGTTTCGGGATTTGATTCTTCTTCTAAATTTAATCTCCTAAAGGTTGTGCTGGTTATTCCTATTTCACTTGAGTTGGCGCAACAAGGTCTGTAGCATCTTCAAGTTTCTACCTATCATGAAGGTTAATTTCATGCCATTGTATTGTTCTTGGGATTGTGGTATGAGATCTTGAGGTATCTGTTTCTATTAAAAGGGTTCTCCTTTTGGGCTCTAAAGTAAAGTCTTGTATTGACTACAGAATACATAGCTTTAAAGTGGAACTAATAGACTAGAGTTAGTACTTCAGATCCAGGAAGCATTTTGTAATTATGAGTATGAATTTGAAGGGTCAAAGGTTGTAAAATGTTTTTATTTGTTAAAGAAACCATAAAATTTGGGTAGCAATTAAAATGTATTTTGCTACTACATAGGCTTGTTTCTATGTTCCTAGTAAGGAATCATTAAACATAGTATGTCTATAGTCTTTTAAGACAATTAAAATTGAGGTGTTTTTAGTGGCTTCAATACTAAGAGATTTGACACCAACTTGGACTAATCTAAAATTGACATATTTATATTTTTGTTCTTTGAGTTTATTAATGATGACCTTATCTAATAATTAGATTGTTTCATATTATGTTTTAATAGGTAAACTTCTTTCTTTTGTTTTTATAATGTAACTTCAAAAGACATTTAAATCTTCAAAAGTTATTTTCTTATAAACTTGATTTGTTGGAACTCTTGGGAGAGTCCAATTATCAAATCTTTGTGGATCATTTTCATAATGTTCTTCTTATTCATTAACAATGTTATTTGAGCTTTGGTCAGACTTTCAGATCGGTTGTGTAACAGCCCGATTTCAGTGGTGTCAGAAACAATAGTTTTGGGACCACAATTTCTGACAAGAGAGTCAATAAATATTATTAATTTAATATTTACAAACATTTAGTAAAGTCATATTAAACTTTAGTTAGGAAATTAAAATGTTTAAAACGCTAATTAAACAAAAAGGATTAAATCGTAAAAGCAACAAAAGTTAAATCCTATTAGTTAAATATATTAAATGACCTTGAAAAGGGGAATAGGTGGACTTAAATGGCAATTATGCCCTGTCAATGGTTAGTGGACGGTTTGGTGACAAAACCATTAATATTTTCACGATGAAATTATAAAATTTTTTTGAACAAGATGAAATTATAATATTAATATATTAATATTAAGTATTAAGTGATAAAAAGGAAGGAAATTTTTTTTTTCTGTTGTTCATCTTCCTAAATGTGAGAAACTCCATTTTTTGGAGCAAAGAAGGCTCAGCCAAATTCCCTTCTAAGCTTGGGTGAGTTTTTTTTATGTATATTTCTTTTGATTTCTATGTTTCTGAGTTCGTTTTAGCTTAGTCTAGCTAACCCGAGGGTTGATTTATGAAATCGTTCAAAGTTTAAAGACTTACCATGAATGTGATAAGTATATTTGTGAACTTGGCTGTTAAATCCTTGAGATTAAAGGTTAAGTATAAGTATTTTTAATAGATGGTTTTTGATGATTTTGAGTTTAAAGACCTATTTGAGAGTATAGTAAAATGCAATGTGAATAATAGGAAATGATAGAAAATTTAGGCTAAATTGAAAACATAGAAAAATTGGCTAGTTTGGTTTTTTACATTGATTGTGTTTAAATTGTGAATTTCGGTTTAAGGACTTAGTTTTACCAATGTTAAAGTGTTGAGGGTAATTTTGTAAAATCACCTTCAAAAGGGTTATGTGTTCGAATTAATTATTTTTAAGATGACTTTGAATAATTTAATTGAATAAAATTATTATTTAGATCAAGACACGTAACAACCGAACTTGAATCGTGGAAGGCCAAAGTTTTAGATTAGTCTTCGATACCTTTTTGTGCGGTCGTGTAGTTGAGGTTAGTTCGTTTAATGGTAAACTAACCAAATTTGTAATTTGATGAAAAATTTATTTATGTTGCGCTTTGTATAATTTCTTTGTATATAAATTGATAATTTGTTATTTGGGTGATATTGTAAATTTGTGTAATTTAAGATAATGAGTGTAAAACGTTGAGGATTAGGGAATGATATGGAAACATGATCTGTTTAAGCCTTATGAATACTTAGGATACAAATGACACACCATTAGAGGTTATAGGTTTTCGGGTGCTGGACTTGGGTGTCATACCAATGGCGAGGTCCTGTATTTATTGTTGATTCTCCACAAGTCATGCAAGCAGCATCGTGTAACCTAACATTCCGACCCACAGCTCGTGTGAGCATTACATGATATGATTATACTTACATGTATAGGCACACTTCGTGTGAGCATGGTTCCCGTGTATCCTAAGTAAATTCATTTGGTTCAATGAGGATTAAAGTTTAAGCAAATGTTTGAGATGTATAAATGTTACATTGGATATATGTTGAATGTTATGTACCAGTTCACTAACTGGTGAGAATGGTGATTGAAATTAGGAATCAATTATATATATGAGCATGCTATTGGAATAATGCATTAAATTTATAAATTGAGCCTATTTGATAAGTTTTTATTTAAGTTTATATGTGCTTACTAAGCATTATATGCTTATGTATTTGTCTTTCTTTTCTTGTAGATCATTGGTAAGCTTGTTCGGTTGGAATTTCGTTGGAGCACAATCACACTATCCAATTATCATTTTGGTAGCTTTCGATCACTTTGGTTAAGGTTATAAATGGTGTGTAATAGGGCTTAAATATTTTCTTGGTTTGTTTTGATTAGGTACCAGGTCTATTTGTGTTTTATTGCCCTTTTTGAGGATGTTTTGTAAACATGGTATAGATTTGTGATGTTAAATTCTTATGTATGCCCTTTTGCATGTGAATATTATTGATTGTTTTGACATGTTTTAGGTTTGTTTAAATGTGTTTTAAAGTATGAAAATGGTAGGTTTTTAATTTGGCTTGGAACCCAGGGGTTGGATGAAAGTTTGTCTTGTTTTAGGAGCTTTTTAAGATGCACACGGTTTGTCCACACGGCCATGTGACCTACACGACCATGTGTCTTATTAAATTTAGGTGCAGGATTTTTCACACGGTCACAGTTAGTTACACGGTCTAGCCACACGGGCGTGTAGGGAAGCCACACGTGTAACTCCCCAATTTTCGGGAATTCTGTGAATGTTGGCATAGGTTTAATTATGTTAGTGGGCCTCTAGAAGGCCCAAGCTTAAGATAGAACCCTGCAATTTTAGTTAATTTTTGTTCCATAAGAAAAAGGGGGTGAAATTATGAAATAGGACCTATGTGAAAATGTTTGAAAATGCTATAGGCTAAATTGAAGTGGCCAAATAAATAGGAGTGCAAAATAGGAGGATTTGCATGACAAACCTCCCATTTTACACGAAGTGGCCAGCCATCATGTTGTTGTAGACAAAATGTGCACTTGATATCCATAATTTATGGTACAAATTGATACAAATTGATAATGGGTTAGGTAAATGTTCCATGATAATGGGTTAGGTAAATGTTCCATGATGGGAATTTCATGTCTTTTGTATTAAAGAATTAAATGGATGAAATATGAAATTTTATTAAAAGAAAAAGGGGTGAAAAGAACAAAGTTTTGTCCATCTTTGTTCATCATAGCCGAAAGTTAGAGAAGAAAAAGGAGAGGAGAAAGCTCTTGAATGTTCGGTCACTTGGGGAAGAAAATTGAAGGTAAGTTCATGGTAGTTTGCTTCTATCTTGATGTTCATGAGTTCTTCTTGATTCTACCTTAACTCTTGAAGCATATTTTGGTTTTTAGTTGTGTTGTGAGCATTTAGTCATGAATTAAAATGAAGGAAATGGTTGTTGTTTCATGTTCTTTTGATGAAAAAAATGGAAGATAGGTGAAGTTGAGCCAAACAAATGAGCATGCATGTGCCTTAGATGTTAAAGGGAAAAATCAGCTAACATATTATGCTTTAAAATGATGAAATGGAGATTATACTTAAGTAAAATCATAGATATGTGATGATTGATTGGTGATATACATGTTTAAATAACAAGCATGCAAGTTAGGTGTGAAAGAGTGATTTGGTAATAAATCTGCTTGGGACAGCAGCAGTAACGTGACTTTGGAAAATCACCATAAATTGTGGGAGATGAGTTAGAAGCTGCATAAATTATGTAATTAAAGCTTAATGAGTTTAGTTTCAAATGGAATAAACAAAAACATATTTTGAATTCTGTACAATGAGAAATTTGATTCGTAATGAAGAGTGGTTAGATTAGTCAAATAGTGAAACATGGAAAACTTTGAGAAAAATCTGGTATTGATTGGCTAAACCAAAAATTCTGAAAATTTTATGGATATAAGATATATGAGTCTATTTTCAAGGAAAATTAACGGAACTTGATTTGGAGTTTCGTAGCTCCAGTTATAAATGATTTAGTGACTGTTGCTCAGGAAGACAGCTTGCAGTGAAATTATGGTTATGTGGTAAACATTGACAAAAAATTGTTAATGAGTTGCTTATTGTTTTCTTATAAGCTTACTATGATCTGTAGGTGTGGTTGGCCGAATATTGTAAGGGGTTAATACGTAATTTGTATTTGAATAGTTAGATTAACGTGTTAGTAATCCAATTGTAGGCGGTTCGTGTGTGGATCTCGTCGAGATATCGTCAGTAAATGTGTGTAACTAACACCCTCTTTCTTAGTCTGGATCGGCAAAAGTCGAAAAGTCGAAATGCCAAAACCGATATTTTGTAGATTTGCGAAAAGCGAATGCTCGTGAGGTAAATAGATTAATGTTTTTGGTAAGCTGCAAAATTTGGATTGCAAAGTGCATGATTTCTCTGCCCTCGATATTTTTGGGCTTAATGGGCAAAATTGGAATGATGGGCCAACGGGCCCAATTCGGTAAGAACCCTCGGTACGTGATTCTGTTAGTACGTGAAAAGTAGGAATATGCATGAAAAACCCTAAAATAGATAAATTACCGAAATACCTTTAAAAGTGGAAAACTTACAGTTTTACCCTGGTAGATAAATTACCGAAATACCCTTAGGGTTAAATTGACCTAAATGCATGTTTGACTGTTGTTATTTACTGCATGCCATGTTGTTATTATCTGATGCATGGGATTGGGATATTGATGGAGGAAGTACTGAAAGTGGCTTGTCCACGTACTAGAGGCTTTGCCTCAATTTACTGTTAACTGAGTAGCAAGGCTGCAACTGTGGAGTGTTGGGCTGGGTGGGTTGAACTATTCCCCACATGGAGTGTAGGGCTGGTACGGGTGGAGTGTAGTGGTTGGTGGGTTGAGTAGTCTCCCCAAATGGGCTTGCATATGTTATTGATGTTGCATGTATTTTGAAATGGGCCTATGGGCCATACTCTTATCTGAATAAGGGGGTAAGGCCCAGTTTATTGTAATCAAAAAGGGCTCGGTCCAGACCATCATTACTGAATGGGCTTAGGCCCAATAGGCTTGAGCTGACTTGGGCTTTGAATGGGTTTTCCTTACACACCGAGTTTCCCCAAACTCACCCTTTTATTTTCATCCACACAGAAATCCCCAACAATAGTGGGCTTGGAGTCGTGAGGGAATTCGAGTGGCCACCGGTTACGAAAGTTTGATTTTCTTCTGGTGAACTGGACATCCTATTATTTATGTTGAGGTTTGGGTTTTTAAATGTAATAAGGCCGCTTAATTATTTTTGATGGTTTTAATATGTATTACTAAGATAGGTATTACTTATTTTAACTGTTGAAATTGGATAGCTTTAGGCGCGTTTTCAAAAAAAAATAACAATTGATTTCAAAATAACACGACAACAAGCAAAGCTTCCAAATGAAAGTATTTTCCAAAATTAATCACTTTTCCTAAAAATGACTTAATCAAATCGGTTTCCTAGAAATATACATGACGTTAAGGTGTGGCAATGGCGGTGTGCATGTCTAGGATTGGATCCGAAGGGAGCTTGGTACTTAAGTAGTCCGATAGACTCACCTCCTCTTTTAGGTTTCCTACCGGTGCATGACTTCCATTCACTTTAACCTATAATGAAATTATCTTTTAAAACACTAAGTAGGTTTTTCTGGATCAACAATATAAAATGTTTTGAACGCTTCGATGTGGCATGTCGGATCCGGCCATAACGTCTGGGCCGGGTTTGGGGTGCTACAACACGGCCTGGGCCTGGCCACACAGGCGTGTGACCCCTGATTCTAAAAGTTTCAAAATTTTCATATTTGTCTGTTTTAATTCAAATTAATCCGTTTTAATTCTAATTAGTCCCGGATTGTTCCCAAACTATTTTTAAGGCCACGTAAGCTCGATTTAAAGCCTGTAAGTGTATTTTTACCCTGATTTTATAAGCTATTGAATGTTATTATTTATTTTATATTTTTGTTTTTGTTTGTGATAAAGGTCTTGATTTATATTGTAACACTCTGTAACCCTAATCCGACGATGGAAACAGGTTAGGGGTGTTACAGGTTAGAGGCAAAGCTTGTAGAAGAATTGGTTCTCCTAATGAAAAGAAACATCTTTTTGTTTTCGTATTTCCTACAATAGGGTTTTACTATTAGAATTTCTGGATTACTACAATTGCCTACATGGATACTCTGTCCTTAACACGCCTAACCCATGGCTAACTGGACTGTGTATCAATACTCAACAAAAAAAATAATACATTAATAAAGATAGTTAAACCAGAACTCAGAAATATAGAAAACAAATTGAATATTTTCAAAACTTAGAAATACTTATTCCTCCTTGACTCGATATCGATAGTCCCAAGGATCTAAGGATTGGGTGGGTGGAAGTGTATGAAAATAATAATTTGAAAATTAAAATTTAGAAAACTTAAATTTGATTTGTTTTAAATTTAAATTTTAAAAAATTTAAAAATTTTAAAGCATCTTTATATCTTTAGGATAAAAAAATTAATGTGCTTTGAATTATATGTAAATATTTTAAATATAAGAATTAATTGCATCAGACTCTCTAAATTATGATATTCATTTTAAATTGGTCTTTAAATTTTAAAATATTTTAATTACATCTCTAAACTATCGATGTTATATTAGTCGGTCTTTTCCATTATTAAAATTGTTAAATGAAATATCAAATTGTACATATTTAAATTTAAAATGAAAATTTAAAAGAAAGAGATCTTTATCATTACTAATTTTAGTTACTTATAAATTGACATGTTATTTAACAATTAAATTAACGATCAATTTGTCATGTCATTTAAGTTAGCTCGATATTAATTTAAGATTGATGACAATACCATAATAAATAATTATAGTGCATTTAATATTTTTAATTTGATGTACATATAAGTTTAAATTTCGTTTTAATCACAATTTAATCTATTTTTATTTTAATGTATGTATTGTTATTATTATTAATTAGTTTAAAATTTAAGTTTTATTTTTTTTTATCGTTACCTTTAAATAAACATCATGTTTTAAGCATGTAATTTCCACGTGCAAATAAAATTTTGTAGCTATAAATTAAAAACTTTAAAAGATTTATGGATAAACTGTAAAAATGGTCACTAAATTATTGCCTTCGTTTTATTTTGGTCAATTAACTATTAATTTTTCTAATTTAGTCATTAAACTTTTCAAATCAAATATTTTAATCACTCAAAGCTAGACTTAGGCTTTTTATTGTTGGTATAATCAATTTAGTTCTAATTTTAAAAATATTAATTTTTGTACCAGAATTAATAATTTAAGTTTCTTAACAAAGAAATCTTAGCTTTAGGTTTCAGATTTTATAATTTTATCCTACTCCAATATAAAATTTCTAACATCATATTTGGTATAAACTCTTTTTATACATTCTATTGACCAACCCAACACATGGAAAAAGGAAAAAAAAAAGAAAAAGAAAAGAACACCATATGGTATTGATATTTAAAATGTTATAATTGATGAAGCAAAGTTGATAACAAATCTCTCACAAACTTTGCAACAACTAACCAACTAACTTATAATAAATAAATAAAAAAACATCACCAAACATCAAATTTCAAAACTTGAAATAGAAAAAAAAAAAGTGAGCTAAAGTTGTCATCTCCAACTTTAAAACAAAAGATAAATTTATGGGAAACAGATTGTTTAGTAATAGGTAAAATTATGTGAATTTTTTAGAATTCGAACTAAAATGACAAATTTTGTAAACACTTGAAGGTTACATTTGTTGAATATTTTATATTTAAGATCAAATTGATATAATGTGTAAGTATTAAAGAGCTAAATTTATTATTAGAAATAATAATAATAAAGCCGAATCAACTTTGAGTGATGAAAATATTTGGTTTCCAAAAATTTAATGATTAAATTAAAAAAATTAATATTTTAGTGACCATTTTTATTGTTTATCAAAATTTATTTAGTAGGTTAAACAACAATTTAAGTTAAAAAATAAAAAATCTAAATAAATTATATATTTATAGTTTTATAATTTATATATATATAAGTGATAACAGTTGAATTGGGATTAATATTAGAAAAATAAATGGGCGTTTTACCCAAATATGCCATTTAAATAATATAATTATGGAAATGGGTAGTTTTTTGAGTTATTTACCGGATTAAGCCGTTTCCCACAAAAATGCGGCCACGTAGGCTCGATTTCGGAGTACGTGTCAACAAAAAACGCGTCCTTGAGGGCGCGCTTTACTGATTTGGACAAAGCACTCCCCCAGGAGAGCGTTTTGCCCGTGTAACGGTAAAAAATTTGACCGTTGGAAGCCAACGGTCCAAAAAAAAAAACCTATAAAACCCCCCAAATCATTTTTTCACACAAATCTCTCAAATTTTTATAATTCTCTCAAAATTCATTTCCCTTTAATTATTTTTCACACAATTCTCTCATAATTCTCAACATTCTTTCAATATTCCCTTCAAAAATCTATCAAATTTCATTGAAATTTTCTCAAAATTCTATCAAAATTCATTGTTTAAAATTTTTTTGAATTTAATTTTTTTAAATTAAAAAAATCTGATCGTGTTAGGAATGGCCGGAGAATTAATCCGTCTCGATAATAAGCACATCTCCGTTGATCAAATGACAATGGTAAGTGATAATTTTAAATTTTCAATATTATTCGATATTAATTTAATTTATGCAAATTTAATTAAATTTGCAATACTGTTTGATATTTTATTCATTTATGCAATTATAATTACAATTTCAATACTGCTTGATTTTTTTTTCATTTATGATGTTTGCATTAATTAATTTATGCAATTTTAATTAATTTTTGTTTTATAAATTTTTACAATAATTTGTAGATCGGGTGTTCTAATGCTACATCCGTAATATGTTTGGTCCTCTATCGCTATTGATCGAGAATTACTTGCGAGAAGTGGGATTTTGGCAAGTGGCTACGATAGGCCGGGGGTGCAAGTTGGACCCGAAACTAATCAGTGCATTGATAGAGAGGTGGAGACCCGAGACGCACACTTTTCATCTTTCATGCGGAGAGTGTACTATCATTCTGGAAGACATGCATTTGCAATTGGGATTACCGGTGGATGGGTACGCAGTCAACGGGCCCGCATCATCTACTGATTGGGGAGCCATATGCTACGAGCTTTTGGGTGCTATACCAGATAAAATTAACGGAGGTCGGATCGAGATGGGATGGTTACGAGACATATTCCTGGAGCCGAATAATGATGCGACTGAACTCGAAAGAATACGATATGGTCGGGCATATATTCTTGAGATGGTTGGAGGTTATTTGATGCCAGACTTGTCAAGAAACCTCGTACATCTGAGATGGTTGTTGAAACTCGTAGATTTTAGAGCAGCCGACGAATTGAGTTGGAGGTCTACCGTGTTGGCAACATTGTACAAGAAAATGTGCAGGGCAACGCGACCGAACAAAGCCAAAATAGGAGGTTGCCTATCACTACTGCAATTATAGGCACGATTTCACTTTCCATTTTTACGTCCTCGAGTCGACCACCCATATACATTTTCACTCATAACGAGATAAGTTTTATATTAGATTTTACAATTATTACGTAGATTTAGAATATAATTTTATGCTCAAAATTTATTTAATTAGGTGGAACCATTCGGCAAGTTATGTTGGAATACCTACCTCTCTCGAAGATATACGACTACTATTAGACCAACGATCGCAAACAGAAGTAAGTATTAAATAAAATATATATACATAATAAAATAGTTGTTTCGTATTTAGTATTTAGTATTATGTATTATGTATATAAGTAATATTTTATCATGTTCATATAGTTTCAATGGACACCATACGAGGATCCGACAATTCAGGCAGTAATTCTGGATGAATTCTTTCAAAATCCAAACGTTTGGCATGTGAAGGTCCCATTGGTGAACTATGCTACCGTGGAGATGCACCAGTCAGATAGAGTATTGTGGCAATTTGGATTCTGACAACCGATTCTCGTGGTACCCGAAGTGTTTGATGACGAGCACAAAGTCGATTTACGGCAACTGCATACAGATTGGCCTAGATTCTGGTCACATTATATCGAAATGTGGGAAAATCAATATGATTATATACCTACTCGGGAACCAATCATTGTTTCAGAGTTAGCGTGCGTAGCGGAATACATGCCATGGTTTAGGATCTATGGCAAGCCATATTTATTGTCGGAAGAGGAGAAGCGACGACAAATTTATGCCCAAAGGGAACAACGGGGCCCTTTAAATCCAAGAAGAAGGACGACGACGCAAGCCCATCAACAACACCTACACAATCATCAGGCTCAACAGTTCAGCGGATGACACCTACATCATAGCCTTTTTAGATTATGCCAGGTACGTATCCTAGCCCTTATATATATCCTAACCCTTATATGTTTCCTTTTCCTAGTCCTATGGCAGGTTGGAATCATGGCCCGGATCATCTTCGTTCCCGATTACTCCGAGTCAACCTCCGATCTATAGGTCGCCGTTGCATGAGGGATCGCACGAGGCACCATCGAAGAGCTCTTCTTTCTAGCAATCTCCATCACCTTACGGGATTTAAACACCTCCGCCATGGGTGACGCAAACACTACCGCAATCATTATTCTATCAAGGTAGGTCATCTTCTCAACAGCCACAACCAGATCCCCTGCCGAAGGAACCACAACCCTCGCTGGAACTTGATCGAAAGAGGAATCCAGCACGGACCAGTTGATGACCCCCATGTGACACTGATTCCGACTGCCACAGACATTGATTTTTTTAATATATTTGTACAAACTTTTTTATATTGTTTCATTTAATAAAAATAAAAGTTCTTTTGAAAAAGACAATTGTAATATAATATTGTTTCATTTAATAAAATATAAATAATACAACATAGTTTTTTACGACAACTATCAACTATTTCGATTTGGACATGATCTACTTGTATGGCCTGGGTTCCTACACCATCCGCACAACTTTTGATTATTGGTTGTTTCTCGAATATCCATATTGGTACGTATTCTAGTCGAGCAAGGTTGACCTTTTGGTTTGTGACGCAATTTTATATCCGGTAGTAGCTTAAACGGAGCAAGCGATACAGGCGGCCAGTTATGTTTATCTGAGACAAGTGGGAATACGTGTCTCCACACGTTGTACATGGTTTCTAGTTTGTACACTTCGTCGATGTAGCTCATGGGATCTAGCCGGAGATTCTGACAAGCTGCAATTACATGAGCACATGGATAACGAAGCACGTCAAACCTCTCACAGTCGCAAGTCCTATTTCTCAATGTACACGATATTGCCCGCCAATAATACCTTTGTGCAGTCTGTCAAACTCCGTCACATGAAACCATAGGTTGTCTCGGTCATGACAAACTGTGTGCATGGTGTTCGTCCGCGCCTTCGCCTTGTTAATTTCTTGCAATACCTTTGCGCACCATACACGACCTCCTTGCATTTGGCCTTTATAACTCCCTGCTCGCTTTGGAAATAGTGCTGCTAAATGAAAATATGTCTCTCGAACAACTGATGTTATCGGCAAATGACGTGTTCCTTTTAGAATAGAATTTATACATTCAACCAGGTTTGAGGTCATATGACCATATCTGAATTAAGGTAGCTAACATATCTGAATTTATCTTGGGATGATCTTCCGAAACATCTATCAACGAAGTACATTAAAAAATGCAACAGTACGTAATAACAGTACCATTAAAAAAATCTAAACGGTTTGTGATACTGTACCGGCAGCTCATACATATGGACCTTTGTACTTTTTTATCTCCCACAAGCTGTCTTTTTCCTCAACGAGGCCATGATTTTCCATGAATATATACCGTCTTGCACTGCACACTTGGCCTCAAACTTATTGGATTTGGATTTAACCACGTTGTAGTTAACCCCGTTCATGATGCTATGTTATTTTAATGTACCAAGAAAACTATATTTATTGGAAAACTCCTTACCAACTTCTAATTCACCTAAATCCAATGAGGAACTTGTACGGTCATGCCTTCTGTGTGGTAGATCTGGAAACTCCAACGCATCATCTTCAGATAGATCAACATTATGCATGTGGGCTGGAGACGAATACGCCCTGAATCGTGGATCTTCTTCTTCATCATTTGAACCCCCTTTAACATCTTCAGGTATAGTTGGAATAGGCTCTGGTTTAAAAAATAATACAACTTCTGCACCATCGGGGCCGGTCTCTCGAGGTGGATCCGCATTAGACTCATTATCTGACCCATCATCATGTGCAACGTAAAAGGTCCCCTCGCCGGTGGATGTCGTAGGGAGTACATCATCCCTCCTTATAGACGTGTCACAACGTCTCCAATCAGATGTGGATTGCCAACCACTAGAAGTTGATGTCATTCCCCAGTACGTATTTCCAGCATCAAACATCGACCCACTGAGGTGCATGTCCCATCCACTAACGGAGTGTCGTGCAGGGGTTGAGTATTCTATACTGCTACTAAACATGGGCACTTTCATATTTTGCCACCCACTAACGAAGTGTTGGGCAGGGGTCGTGTATTCTTCTCGACTAGCAATAAATGTTGAAGCTGCAAATGCATCATTTGGAGATGAAAATTGTACATATAACTCAAGATAGGATGATCCACTAGCGAGATGAGTTTGCACCATTGCCTCCAAGCTACGAGCACCTTTGATGTCAAATGAGTCATATGTCACAGGATCAACTGAAGCACAAAATCGATACTTAATAGACAAAACTTTTATTGGCGTCGTTCCTAAGATTTTGCGCCTAATTCTTTTACGAAGTTCTGTCAAATCTATGTTCTGGTTAAAAACCAGTCTCGCTGTGTTCTCCGATAAAAAAACAACACCGTTCTCGGTGTTACAGACCTCACCATCATAGTAAATAACAGCACTAATACGTTCACTCATCTTTAATTTCTTTTCTTCTTAGCCTCTCTAATTTTTTTGTTGTAAGTTATACAACCTGAGAATAAAATTTGGCTAATTTATAGCCTTATTTTTCTACGAACTACTGTAGCAAAAAGCGTCCACGTGGGAGCTTTTTCCAGAAAGTTTGCTGATAGTGCATCCTGCTTGAAGCGTTTTCGGCACTATTTGTTCAGAAACGTCTATTCAGAATTATTTTTCTACGAACTACTGTTGCAAAAGAGCGTCCACGTGGGAGCTTTTTCCAGAAATTTTGCTGACAGTGCATCCTGCTTGAAGTGTTTTCGGCACTATTTGTTCAGAAATGTCTACTCAGAATTATTTTTCTACGAATTATTGTAGCAAAAGAGCGTCCACGTGGGAGCTTTTCCCAGAAATTTTGCTGACAGTGCATCCTGCTTGAAGCGTTTTCCGACACTATTTTTTAAGAAACATCTGCTTAGAATTATTCTTGTAGAAACCCTAAACCTTAAAACCTATGAAAAAAATTATATTGCTTATATGTTTTTTCTAATACCCTAAACACAAATTTATTTTAAAAACTAAACCCTAATCCATAATTTAATGAATTAACCTAATACAATCTAATTTAGTATTTAGTATTTAAAATTAATAGTTAATTTAATGAATTAACCCTAAACCCTAAATTCTAATTCAATTAATTTTTCTCTAAACCCTAAACTTAGCATAGCGCCAAGATGTATATATCTTTAATCATATTATCTTTGAGAATTTTTTTCTTGTATTATCATTTAACCTTAAATTTAATCAATTAACCTTAAACCCTAAATCAATCCATAATTTAATCAGTTAACCCTAATACCCTAAACTCTAATTTAATATTTAATATTTAAAATTAATAGTTAATTTATACCCCAATTCAATTAATTATTTTCCTAAAACCTAAAACTTTAAACCCTTACAAAACCCTAACCTTAACCTAAACCATAAAAACCCTAACCCTAAATCAATTAAATAATAAAACCCTAACCCTAAAAAAGAGGCAAAACGCTCCCCTGGGGGCGCTTTGTCCACATCGACAAAGTGCGCCTCAAGAACGCGTTTTTGTCGATGTGGACAAAACGCCCCAGGGAGCGCTTTTGTCACATCGCATTCAAATTGCGCTTACATGGAGGCGTTTTCGTAGGAAACGGCCTAATCTAGTAAATAACGCAAAAAACGACCCATTTTCGTAATTATATTATTTAAATGGCATATTTAGGTAAAACGAAAATAAATATTACTATTATTGTGAAATATTTCAGTTTTAAAAATTAAATTGAATCAAGCTGAGTTTTTTCAAAATATTTTAAAAACCTGTTTACTTTCTTTATTTGAAATATTACTTTTTTCTTTTTAAATTTTTGCAATAATATCTCTTTTTTTATAAAAAGAAAAAAGAAAAAGCTTTTATCTTTCTGATAAATTTCAAGAAAAATTATATATATATATATATATATTTGAACAGTACAAATTTATAATTAAGTTGAACAAAAACAAATTTTCTAATTAGTTGACATTGAGAAAAAAGTAAAGAATTATTTAAAGAAATTAAAAATATAGGCATTTTCTTCTTCTTCTTCTTTTTTTCTTTTTTTTTTAATGTTTTAACCGAATGAAAAAAATAGCAGTTAAAATTAGTAAACTGGCACAGTATTTCTCCTAAGTTCTGAATCCACAACCAAAAACATTGCCACCAACAGCCCTTTTGGCGGCATTGAAGTTGCCTCTGTAATTAATTATTAAAATTAGATTTATTTATTTATTTATTATTTTTTACAAAACAAAGAAACAGAGATTGAGATTTCCGCGACGGAGGGAAGGAGGAAGAAGAAGGCGATGGCGAGTTTGTTCGTAGGTCTCATCACCTTCTTCGTCCTCATAGCTCTTCTCGCCCTTTTAGGTTATCAGGTGAGTCATTTTCGCTTTCCTTTTTTTATTCTTTAAAAAAAAAAAAGAGTAAAAGATATAAATTGAAAAAATGGTTGCAGCTGATGTGTTTTGCGGATTTGGAATTTGATTACACTGACCCTTTAATTGATTCGGCGGCACGGATAAACAAGGTTGTCGTGCCGGAGTTCGTAGTACAAGCTGTTTTCTGTTTTGTGTGTATAGCGACAGGGCAAGGTTTTTTGTGTTTCATGTCTCTCCCGAATTTACACTATAATTTCAAATTGTAAGTTGTTATTTATTTATTTGTTGATAACAAGAAAAGGAAAGAAAATGTGATGTGATGTGATGTTTGAAAATGAAAATGAACAGGTATAGATCAAAAAGGCACTTGGTTGATGTAACTGAGATCTTTAATAAGCTGAACTCGGAAAAGAAGCAACGACTTATTAAATTTGGATATGTTATACTCATTTTTGTTGTTTTTCTATCTAGGTAATTTACCATCATTTTTAATATCATTATATTTTGCCCTTTTTCTGTTCCCAAGGGATTCCCTTCCATATCTTTTCAGGTTGCTTTGTACTGTAGGAGTTGATGATTGTTAAAACAGAGTTTGGTGAATAATTCCACCAATGTAAGTTCTTTTTTCTTTTCTGCACTTCATATCTTATGAGAGAATCATGTTTAGGTGTCTTTCTTTAATTCCCCTGTAAATCAAAGATTAAAAGCTCACATCTCTGCTTTCTTTTTATTCAGGATTTTATTAATGCCTTACTTGGACACGTAATATTAAGAATCTGTAACTGTTAAACATGCGATTATAAATCACACATTTTAAATTAAATTAAAAACTTCAGAATAAAAAATATATATTGTCTATGTCATGTCTGAAAAATTAAAACCTAGGTGAATGTCAGGAAATTACTTTATCCTACATTAAGACATGAATGATTTGCTACGTTATTAAATTAAACTGCAGGCAAGGAAATGTTGATATCAGTGGCTGAATTTCTTGGCTCCTGTATGTTGGCCCAATTTTCTGTTCTGAAACTAGCAGTAGTAGCAAAGTTTTGTTTCAGGGTATTGGAATTTTGTTGTGAATGTTGCACACCGATGCCATCCTCTTTTTCTGCATTCGATGCAGGTAAATCGACTGTGGCCGGGTTTGGTGCAAGAGTTGCTGGCATGGACTCGTTTTTCTGCTTCTTGGACTTTTGGTCGTGCTGGTTGCCTGGTACAAAACTTCCTACGACAACCTGATAATTCGACGAAAAGATTAGACATCGTGTTTCATGACCGCAAGATACTGGAAAATGCTAGAATGACCAAAGGTCAATGCCGGTTTTCCAAGATTCCGACACAAGTCGGCTTGTTCACTGATGCAAAATCTTGTTCTCATAGTCATGGATCACTGCATATTGCTTGGACTATTGGTTCCAAAAGGGAAAAATCGAACTTTAGAAAGCTTACCTGTACAGGACTGGCAGCTATGAGAAGGCCTGCTACGCCTCCACCTACAACGCGTCCATCAGGGCTTGCCAATGAGACGCTCATCCCTCCAGATCGACTCCTAGCTCCTTGAGTTTCAGTAGGCATAAAGGAACCGGACAAGGACAGTATCTCAAAACGACCCTACAACCAAACAGGACATATTACTGTTTCTTTTAAGGCTTAGAAGAATCTTCATTTTCCGTAGATGAACAATTAGTTACTAAGACAAATCCTAGAAACCGTAGCCGAGCATCGATCAGATCCTCAGTGTACCAGCTACAATAATATGACTATAGTTTAAAGAATTGTCTCTTCCGATATCCTATCAAATTTATATGCATTACACATTCGTGCAGCCATCAAATTAGCACATGATTTAAGTTTAATAGATGGGTTCATAGCATCAAACCCATCGTAGATACGAGAAATATTGTCAAAAACTGGGCATAGTATGGAATGCAGTGGTAATTTCTAATTTGCCTAACCTCATATGTAAGCGTACCCCCGGAAGAATCGGGCTGACGAAGTGTAACATTTGAAATCACTCCGTTAGCGGATAGGATGCAAATGGCTCGTGGTCCTTGTTGACAAAACGATATCACCTTCATTGTTACATCCTTAAATACACCAAAGAAAATGAAAGATGGAGCAAGAAAAAAAAAAATAGTTCAAGAAGCAAGACTAGGGTAACAATGAAAGAAATGAATCCTAATGCCTCAATAGTTAAAAAAAGCTATCTCTTTCCTGTATTGGAACATACCTCGCCGGGATTGACAGTGATGACATGCGGCATAAAATTTGTTCCGACAGAAGTACCGGGCGACTCACCTATAAAATGATACACAGATAAGGAATTTTGCTGTTAAAGCATAAAAAACTTGTCAAACTTACATAGATCTACTGCAAACAGAAACCAGAAACATTACCAAATCTATAACATGGCAAAACTAACCTAGAACAACAACATGCTGAAACTTGAACTAAAAGAAACAAGTTTTATTACCTAAATTATCTATTTCCATTCCTTTATGATGCTTAATCTGGTAAGCACTGCCTCGCCCTCTCCCTGGCTTTCCTCCACTCAGAAACTCAGCTGTACCGGGTGGGACAGATGAGGAAATAGGCATTGGTGACAATGCCCTTGCCATTTTCCCATCTGGTCCATATTTTCTAGGTCTACCTCTCTTCTTCTTTTCTGTACTACCGGTTAATCCTACACTAACTGCTGGAACATCGACTGGTGTTAAACCATCGACTGGTGTTAAACCACTGCTGATCTGGTTAGCATTTTCAGTCCTCGGTGCCATATGATAAGTTGATGGAGCTTCAGCTCCTATCACTTTAACACCTGAATTTGTTTCCATGCATATATCGCAAATAGAAATTCACTACAACTATATCAAAACTTGCAGATTCAAGGCCAAATCACCTACAAAACAGAAATTCATCAATCAAAAACCAGAAAATCAACAATAAATACAATGTTCTAGTTCAAGTGATAGCATGCTCCTGTCAATGAGTCAGACCATGCACAAGCTCTTCGGTTTGCTATAATTCCGCAACATACCGAAGCACTGCCGATCGGTGAACCCTCTACGGCTCCGAGTCGAGAGACAAAACCCCGACCAAAAACAATACTAGAGTACAAGGCTCACGGTAAATACAACTAATAAAAACCCTACTATTCTCTTTCAACAAAAGTTCAGGGAAAAAAAAGTTATAATGGTTTCATAAGTAGCAACTTTGAGAAATTATACAAAAATTGTCAAAAAAAAAAAAGTCTAAGGCATTTTCAGGGGGGAAAAAAGCCAAAAAACTTCTAAATACAAGGATCATAAAAAAAAAAAGTAAAGAGCATGAAAAGATACAAGAGAAGCTGCTAATACTCAAAGTTTAATAAAAAAAATGCTAAACAAATTGCGAGGTAAAATGTTTAAAAGTAGAGATCATGACCTGTAACTTATAAATACAGCCCAGAAATTTCTTCACTGACACCGTTCCTCTCACACATGTTAACATTTCTCCAGGAGCAAAGTACCTTCAAAATCTTTTTCTAGCCAACCAAACAGAAAAAATAAAGAAACTGTTTTCTGAATTCCTGGTCTGAACAAAGGGAAAAAGAAAAAGTGAAAATACGAAAAAAAATGAATTTTTTATTAAGGTTTAAATTATTATTAATTAGTAGGTAAATTTGATTACCCCTAATTATAAAATTTTGGTTAATAAGGAATTTCACGTCCGGAAATTGAATTTTGAATTTTTTTAACTAAAACCGGGTAAAACAGTAATTTAGTTAAAAAGATGAGGGGAATAAATAAGGGTGAAAATAGAGTAAATAGCATTTTTTTCCCCCAAAAAGTATATTATTTGTGTGTGTGCCCTCCATTTAAAGCTGCAAAGTTAGCGTTGAAGGGCCGACCATTTTATTGCCGCTGACCTGCTTTTTGTCTTGTTTGTCAAATAAAGAATTGAACATCTTAGATTATGCCCTTGACTTGTTGACTTATTCACAGTTATGCCACCTTTTGTTATTTATCTTTTTCAGTCTAGAAATTTAAACAAGGGCTAATTTCCATCAAAAGTCCTCAAATTATGGCCCAGGTTTTAAATTAGCTTTTTAATGTCAGAACATTTTAATTGAAGTTTCAAAGTGTCAATATTGCTATCAATTAAATCATTCGTCCAACGCTCAAATATATTGTAAAGCATATTTAAAACGTGCTAGAGAGTGGTCTTTCTAAGTTTTTATTTTATTTTAGCACTAAATGTTTTTTAAAATTGTTATATCTAAGTTGAGTATGTATTAGACACAAGTGTTTTAAAATTGAAGTATACACCATTGATATCTGAATTTATATTTAACCACTAAATTGATGGAATGATAATATTGATTCCAAAGTATAGGGACTAATTTAGAATGAACATGATGGTTTGGAAACTTTTATTGACATTAACCCATTTGAAATTACAGAACAACCGGACTAGATTTGTGTTCTGGTCTGATGGAATACACGAAACCGATGCCTTTGTCGAGCCAATCAAAATTGGAGCTTCTTTATTTTATTGATTGGTTGGCGTCTTCTGATTTCCCTCGTGGTAATTATGAGCGTTGGTGATCGAGTAATGATTATGTCACCAGCAGGTGAAAAGAGTTTATCTAACGGTAGAATATGATTGGATAATATAGTTGAAGAAAAGACCCAACTAAGGTGAATTCGATTTGGTTAAATTAGAACTATTTATGATAATATGTTTTTAATTTTTTCATATTTATAAAATAAAATATATCTTAATTAAATAAAAGTTTAAGTGCGTAAAAAGCTATTAAGCTTTTTCAAAAAAATTAATTAAGTCTTTTTTTTTGCACTTAATTGAACACTTGAACTTTCAAAATACATAAAAAAATCTCGCAAACTTCTTCAAAAAAAAGCAATTAAGCCTATTTTTTTCACTCAATTGAATACTTGAACTTTTAAAATGCATCAAAAAGACCCTCAAAATTTTTCAAAAAAACAATTAAGCCCCTACTCTTATTAAAAATTAGAAAAAATAATAAATAATAAATTTTAGAAAACTTATTAAATTTTAATAAAAATATAAAATTAAAAACTTAACAAAGATTAAACTTTTTATAAAAATCATAAAAGAATAAAAATTGTAAAATTTTATAAAAATAAAAAATTAACCACCCTTAGTTTTTTCAATTAAAGCCATCATGTATCGCAACATAGTGTGACATGTGGAAAAATAATAAAAATAAAAATCAATAAAAGTTACAGAAAAATTATAAATTGCTTCTTTTGGTACGAAATTTTTAAAATTTTTTATGAAATTTATATTTTTTACATTTTGTATAATTTTCTTACGACTTTATAAAATTTTATAATTTTATATATTTCTATATATTTTATAATTTTATTATATTTATAAAATTTTACAAATTTTATTATTTTTACAAATTTTATATTTATTTTTAATAATTTTTAATAATTTAATTTTTATATTAAAATCTAATAATATTTATAGCTTTTATTGATTTTAATTTTTCTAAATTTTAATAAAAGAAGGGACTTAATTGTTTTTATTTAAAAGTTTGAGAGCCTTTTAATGCATTTTAAAAGTTCAAGTACTCAATTGAGTAAAAAAAGTAGGGTTTAATTTTTTTTTTGAAAAGGTTTGAGGGCTTTTGATGCATTTTGAAAGTTTTAGTACCCAAATAAGTGCAAAAAAAAAGTAAGGACTTAATTGCTTTTTTTGAAAAAGTTTGAAGACTTTTGCACCCTTAAGCCTAAAATAAAAATAATCAAGAAGTCCATATTATTTTTAAAAAATTAAGTTATTTTTTCTATTTTAAATATAAAATATTTATTTTATTATAAAGTAATTAGAATCAATTAAAATAGAATCAAATTAATTTCTGAAAATTGATAAATTTTAACTTTTATTCCAAAACCGTGCTAACACTTTAGTTTAAATTAGTTTTTGATTGGTTTAATTATAAATTTGGCTACTAATGTTTACATATTTTGCTAAAATGACTTTAATTGTAATTTTGAGCTTTTTGACTATTAACCTTTTCTATTTTCAATCTTTTTTCTAATAAATTTAATGAATAAATTTTAAGTTTCAAATTTTCTTGTCTTTCAAAAAGTTTCAATATTTTATATGTTTATTTATTGAGAAGTTTTTCTACCGAGTTAATTTCTTTTAGATAATTACGTTTATTTTCTTTAAATTAAGATTTTTAATTTAATATATTATTTATTTTATTATTTTTCACATGTAATTATTTTATTGGATTATCTAAGTAATAAATTACATCTCATTAAAAATATTCTACATATGAAATTCTACATCATGCCTGTTAACTTTTGTAATAGTACTTTCATTAAATTTGTTAGATAAAGTATATTGAAAAAAAGAAACAAAGGTTGATAGTCAAAAATACAATTAGGACCATTTTAACAAAACATGCAAACATTAGTGGTCAAATTTATCATTAAGCCTTTTGATTCATTATTTTTTTTCCGCTTATCTCTAACTTGAATTATGGTGTTTTGAAAATTTATGGAGTATGAGTTAAAAGAAAATAATTAACTAAACCAAATTGAATTCTATCTTTTATTAATTTATAATTAATTTTAACTTTTTATAAAGTATAAATAAATATTTTTTAATATAAATGATGTTTAAAATTACTTATAGTTTCTCTTATCCCTTTATAATTAATTTTAACTATTTTAGGAGATAAAAATAAATATTTTATTTAAATATTTTATACAATTAATACTAAAATTACTCATAATCCTCTTATATAAACATAAGTACATAGAATTAATATAAAAACTCAACATTAAAATTAAATTAAATTGAAACCATTAAAACTTTAAAATTGATCCACCCAAACTGAAATCCCTTTATTGAATAATAATAATACGGCACGCGATTGCTTTGCAGAAATTATTTGTGAAGTTTAAATTTTAATTATTATATTCAAAATCAATAAATAAGGGCAAGATAGACAGAACGTTTGTCAGAGGTGCAAGAATCTGATTGACTGGTGATTTTAAGAAGTGTCATGCGCGACACAGTCAAATAAAATCCTGACCTAAGTTCGGTGGATCGTGTAAAGATTTTTACTTGTCCGAGGTATCCCTTGTTTGAGAGAGTGCCACGTTGCCATTGCTGCACTTGCCTCTCACTAAATCTAATATATTTTTATCATTTTTATTAAAGCTATTTTTTAAGTTTTAAAGACAATATTTTATATTTTATATTAATTATTTTAATCTAACGTAAATTATATTGTGATTAAAATTCACCCGTTTCAAGATAGACAAATAATGTTTGAATTTTATATGAAAATGTAGAATTTTTGTCCGTGTGAAAATTTCTTTGTTTTAAATCTATCTTAGTTTAATTCTCGAAATTGAATTTTTTTTTAAAAATTCTCTAAGAAATCGAAACAAAGTAGAAGTAACTCAGAGAAAAGAGTACAAAAGAACAGAAAAACCACAAAAAAGAAAAAAGTATAAAGAGTTTGAGTGAATGCTCTTAAAGAATTCTATTATTCAAGAATGAAGTGATTACAAATGAGGGGAGAAGCCTCTATTTATAGTTGAGTTCCCTTAGATCTAACGGTGCAAATTAAAATACATTAATGGCCAAGATTAAAGGCAATCTACAAATCATATCTTTTAAGATTAAAAAATCAAATCTTTTCATATTAGGAATCTTCAATGATTGCAAATCTTCTAAGATTACTTCCCATGTTTGCCAAGCTATGCATATGAGCCTTCAATCTCTCCAAGCAATAGGGCAATCCAGTTGGGCCACATGACCCCTCGCGAACAAGATGGATCATCCAAGTGTGCCTTGTTTATAGGCTTCCTTGTGTAGCCCATGACATTCTCCCCCACTTGTTCTGGCAAAGCCGTCGTGGCATCCTCAAAATGAAATTGGTTTATCCTGTCTTGGAACTACCATAAGGCCTCAGCAAGTTCCTAACTAGCTTCACTATCGAGAAGTCCCTTCTATCAAACTAAGAATTCATGCATTGGCCTATAGCACTTCTGTTGAATCATTTGGTTTACCATGATGCATTCAACTTCAAGATCATATGAGACATTTACCCTTATTAGCGCTCATTCGAACTTGCCTTAATTTGGATCCTCTTGATCCTCATGAAATAACTTAAGCATACTAACATGGAACATTGAATGAACCTTGAGTTTTGTTGGCAACTCAAGTTTGTAGCTCACCTTGCCTACTCTCTTCAAAACTCAAAAAGGTCTATCATACTGACATACAAGCCTCTTGTCCAAGCAATTGTGGCGCAAAACAAGTGTAATTTCGTAAGAACTTAATCACCAACTTGAAATTGCACATTCCTATGATTCTGATTAGCCCACTTCTTATTGCGTTTACTTGCCTTTTGTAAGCAAGCTCTGACTAAGTCATGCTGCTCTTGCCAATCCTTTGCAAATCGATAAGCTGTTAGATTCTCTCCTGCATAATAGGTTGCAACAACGTTGTGTGTGAGTTGTTGTTGCCCTATCACTATCTCGAACGAATTTTGAATTGTGGCCCCATTCCGCTTCAAGTTATAAGAAAATTAGGTCACATCCAACAACTTTGGCTAGTCCCTTTGTGTGGCACTCACATAGTGCCGAATATACATCTTCAACAAAGCATTCACTCCTTTAGTTCGCCCATTAGTTTGTAAATGCATGCTAGTGGAAAAGTTCAAGTTTGATCCCTTTAACTTGAATAAATCTATCCAAAACTGGCCCATAAACCGCCCATCTCGATCATTGATAATAGATTATGACACTCCCTAATATTTCACCACATTTCTAAGGAAAAATTGAGTTGCCTTCTTAGCAGGGCACTCATTGGTTGCTAGAATGAAAGTTCCATACTTAGAAAATCTGTCCACCACAACAATAAGACTTGCAAATCCATCAGATTTAGACAAACTAATAATAAAGTCAATGGATACACTCTCCCATGGGCATTCTAGAATGGGCAAAGGTTGTAATAATCTGATCGGATTCTTCAACTCTACCTTATCTTGTTGGCATACCAGACAAGTTTTCTCATAGGTCTCAACATCAGCACCCATGTGATGCCAATAATAATGGTCCTCCAAAAGAGACAAAATGCAATGTATTCCTAGATGGCCATCCCATCTCGAATCATGGCACACATTCATGAATTTTTTACACAATTTATCATATTGAGGTACATAAATATAATGCCCCTGAGTGTACAATAACTCTTCCTCAAGCCAAAATCAACTCGTTTTTCTCTCACTAGCTAGCTCGATCAAAGTTTTGGCTGTAGGATCATGGTGTAATCCCTCTCAAATGCACTCCAATAAAGAGTTATCAGGTCAGTGGATTGCTGCAAACTCCACCTTTCAACTTAGTGCATTAGCCACGGTGTTGACTCTTCCCGGCTTATACTCTATGCTAAAATCAAATTTTGCTAGGAAGACTTGCCAATAAGCTTGCTTGAGAGACAACTTTTTACGAGTTAGAAAATAACTATTTGCAATGTTATCCATAAATACCACAAACCTGAAACTCAACAAATAATGTCTCCATGTGCGCAAACAATACCTGTGAATTGCTTCGAATATGGGCTCGATCAAATCGAATCAAAACACAAAACTAGAAATAGTTTTATTTTCTTTTGGGTGAAAATGAAAAATTCTCTTCTCAAATAGAAACTATCAGAATTGTTATTCCGAAAAACTAGATTTAATAGTTGAGAATAAATTGTCTCTATTTTTTGACAGAGTAACAATATCTTAAAATTGTTTAAATAGCCCTATCGGTGTCATCTATTTATAGAGAGAGAAGATAGAACCCTTATTGAATTGTGGAAGTTTATTTCAACTAGTAAAATGAAATACTATTATTCAACTAGGATGTAAGGGGCGGTAACCATAGTTAAATATACTAGGGTTTGTCGTCCCCCTTTATTACATAATGGGCTTTTGGGCATCTTCTATATCGGGTCTAATTACAAGTACTTCTTGGAATTTTAACCCAATACTTTATAATTTGATCCAACCCAATATTTGTTTTCTATTTCCCAAAGTAAACTTCAATATTTATATTAACTAATTTTCTCATCCCAATTTTACTCTCGGTAATTACGATGATTTTACCTCTGATAAAAGTTTTGAGAAAATATATTTTATATTTCACCATTCAATTTGTTCACTATGATTATATGGTTTATTTTCATTTTCGGGCTTTAAAATAGCTCAAAAATATGAACTCAATCTTACGATCATTTTTTAGAATCCCTTGTTCATTTCTAAATGAATTCATTTCTCATTTTCATTTTCATTTCCATTTTGAGAAAACCACATTCATTTTCAATGATTCCATTTTCTCCTTTTTCATTTTCATTTAGGAGAAAACCATAATAATTTCCTAAATGTTTTCCATTTCTCCATTTATATTAATTCTATTCATTTTGATTCAACACGCAGTTTGTTTCTAATTTCAATGAGCTAGCATAAAGACCCAATAGACATATGCAATTGAGGCTCAAATGATTTATAATTAAGTTCCAACCAAAAGCCTATTAATTATAGACTCATTTAGTCACAAAATCATTCCACTATAGTATCGTGACTGAGCTTTCCCCAACGATATACCATTACGAAAGCAACTTGATTAGTGCTTGTCTAATGATCGTTTCATAAGTTTGTTACCCTCATAGGATAACCTTAATCTCTTTGGAATAATATTCGCTCTCCCATATGATCCTATGTTATCTCATGGTAACCAATCTTCCTTCATGAAAAGTCAATCACTATCAAATAGTAATTAAGTCATTCATAAAAAAACAAATGACCTGTGGCCACGTTTACTTTTCATCACCCATGTAATGTCAATGAGAGGATATCATTTACCCATGTCTCGGGCTATGAATTCCTGTTGCGAATGATGCTTGTACACCCAATGCACCAACTTTCAGTTCCTTGTTTATTGAATATGTACGAGTCATGCATACATAACCTGTTAGTCACTCGGGGTTTAGGTATGATACACTATGAACGTTACAAGTGAATAAATTCATAAACAAATTCAGGATCTATTCTTTTTGGGTTCTGTCTGATGTAATGTCAATATAATTAGTCATATCTATTTCTCTATCTTCTGGGAGTCATTCACTCTAATACCCAAGACAACGCATCTCCATAATTGGACTTGATGACAACATAGTAGTCTTTCAATCGGTTTGCTAGTTTCTGGTTAGACTAATAATCTGCCATAAATCAATATGGAAAATTAAGCTTTTTCAACACACTTAAGGAGCTTTTTCTTGAGCAAAATAGAGTTTTTACCTTAGTTTTTCATTATTTTCATATTTTTATATTTTCGAGTAATAAGTGAAAATCTCTAGTTCTTATCTATTTTTTGACCCAAATTGGCTGAGAGTGTCATTAGGAGGTCTAATGTGTGTTTGAGTGATGTAAAGATGTGTTGGAGGTCGAAAACGAGCGAAAACAATGTCAAGGACAGGGATATCGCGACATCTAACCATTGGAATCATGAACTCCTAGATAGTATAGAAGATCAATGATACCCTTTAGTGGTATCGTGACATCCTCCTTCAGTTTCGCATTATCCACCTCTCAAAGAAGACCCCCAATTCGATGCTACTCGAGATATCGCGATATCCTCCTCTGGGTATCGTGATATCGCCTTCGTCAGAGGGACAAACTTGGGCAAAAAGGGCAACCTTTGTATACCTGACCCACCAATTACATAAGGCTTGTGTAGTGGCAATTTTGGCACCGAAAAGTCATTAGAACACCCTTCAAAACAAGCCAAAAATTGTTGAGGAGGAGAGTGACATTTTAGCTTAGTTTGAGGTTTAGTTTTCTCAAAGTTTTCTTTATTTTTTTTATGCACTTTTCAATGTTCTTATTTTTCTCTTCTTCTACCTTAAATTAGAGTTTATTTTCATGCATTTACTTCTTGCTTTTAATGTCCTTTATGTTAGTTAAGTTAGTTAACATTGTAGCTAAGATCCTGTCTCTATACTTTTTTTTCAAGACAGTTTAAGCTTTAGTTTAATGTAACACCCCTATCCCGTATCCGTCGACGGAATAGGTAAAGGGGCATTACCGGACTTGAAACTCATATCAGAACAGTAAAAATTTCGAATATTTTTTTTCTTTTTTTTAATAAAGAAGATTCCTTTAGGTAAATACTAAAGACAGTCAGGGATACAATTTAACTTCTATAAGTACACATTCAAAAGATGCCATTTTCGCATGGCTTATATACATTAACCAAAATATTCTTCGACCAACGGTCTATTCTTTACATGCCATAAAATAATTCAAAACATAACAAGAATAAGCAAAGGATAGTGATAGTGTGACTAGTTGCTGACGATCCCCGAGCCTGTAGCTTCCAAATGAGATCTATAAAACAGAGGAAACAAAGTAAACGGAGTAAGCATTACAATGCTTAGTAAGTTTTAAGCAGTGTCAACAGATAACAATCAAATTATAACATAGTTGTTTGTATTTTTATTTCACTCTTCCTTCGGGCATACCATCCCTTTACCGAATATGCACATCTCATCATATATAATAGGCAGATAAACTTTCACATAAAAGTGAGCTCATGTGACATAGATATATTGTATAATTTCACATAACCCCTCACACTGATCCGATGTCACATAATCATAGCAATAGTCTCATAGATTGCTCACGTATGCATCGCATAACTACCTTATGATTTAGTTCAAATCAAGCTCACATATAAACTTGGAGTACATACCTGTTCAACCTTTCGTATTGAATATATTTATAAGCAATTCTTATTGCGAAGTCTTATAGCTTTAGACTCTACTCGGATTATCGGCGAGACCTTTAGCTCAGATGAAATCTCCACACAAAGTCAGCGGGTCTTAACCCAGACATAATCACCACATATGGTCATCTGGTCTTTAATCCCGGGTTTACATCATAGAGTTTCATGCATATTTATTCACATGTTACAACATTCACATCGACTATCATATCTGTAATTCATTTACCTCATCAAATATCTAATAAAACACACCTTCCGCCGTCTGTCATTTGGCCACAATATATATATATATATATATACACATCTCATACATATCTCACATTAGCCATTCGGCTTCGCCACATATATACACTTCCACGTTTATCACATTAGCCATTCTACCTTATCACACATATGCATGTTCACATTCATCACATTGGCCATTCGGCCTTATCACACATATGCATGTTCACATTCATCACATTGGCCATTCGACCTTATCACATATATGCATGTTCACATTCATCACATTGGCCATTCGGCCTTGTCACACATATGCATGTTCACATTCATCACATTGGCCATTAAGCCTTATCTCATATATACACATTCACATTCATCTCATAAAATCCTAAATCAAAATATAAATTTTCATGTATTCACATCACAATTATCCAAATATACTTCACATACCACATATACTTTCATGTATACACTTTGTCTTGGCTGAATCTACATCTATCATTTTTCAATGAATAATTCAATTTCATGCCATACTATCATTTCATATTCGAATACTTATAAACTTACAATTTCACAAATTTTAATATCAAAGATCCATCTAACACTCATATATCATTTTACAATATCACAATTTAGAATTCACGTATGGGTTTAATCAATAGCTTATGAGCAACTAAAACAAGTTTTATCCATGTTTACAACATAACCACAAATTCTCTACAAGCTGTTTTCCGAGCAACAATCGTTAAATTATTTGTAACTGGGCTACGAAATTCCAAATTATGTTCCGTTAATTTTCCATGAAAATAGACTCAGATACCCTCTATCCACAAAATTTTCAGAATTTTTGGTTTGGCCAATAAATACCAGATTTTTCTTAAATTTTCCCTATTTTACCGCTTGACTACTCGACTACTCTTCACTAAGAATTTAATTTCTCATTGTATCAATTCAAAATATGTTTTCGTTTATTTTGTTTGAAACTAGACTCATTAAGGAGTCTAAGCATATAATTTTATCTTATATTCATTTTTACGATTTATAATGATTTTCCAAATCTTGAGCAGGGATTTGAGCCATTCGACTCTGTCTCACACAACTTTGAAAATCTCATTATCGGCAACCCTTTACTTACACGATTTCTTTTATACGAAACTAGACGCATCAAGCTTTAATTACATAATTTATTCAGCCTTTAACTCAACTCCCACAATTTATGGTAATTTTTCCAAAACACGCTACTGCTGCTGTCCCTAGCAGATTTATACAATTTACTCTGTAAAGTTCTCATTCACATATTTAAAACATAATATCGTATATGCCGTCATTTAGAAAAGTCATTGACCTTAACGTATATACATAATTCATACTCATCCCATTTTAAAACTTAAAACTTACAAAGGAATCAAACTCAATTACTTAAGAACTTACCTCGGAAATTGCCGAACGATTACAGATTGACTATTCGGTTAGGTAGCTTTTTCTCTTATCCGAATTAGACTCCCTAAGCTCTTGAGCTTGAATAAACAAATTGAATCTATTACAAACCAATTATACAAACTCATGGCCGAATATAACAAGAAGACTAACTAGATTCTACTAGCCACTCATTGCTCTATTATTAACCTTACTTAATTATAAACACATTCGCAATTACCTCAACCTTATTTAATACAATTAACACCAATTCCTCATGTAAAAAGTACCATTGCGAATATCATTTAGTTCACCTTAATCCATCTCATGATCGAATGCCTTTAAGCTTAATATCATGGTATCGTAACTCAACATTTATCAATATGTCATTAACAAAATATGCTTATGTCAAATTTACTCCCAATTACATCTCAAAATTCAACAAGCTTATAACTCATTTAATAATTAAATTCCATTTCAAGGTATCAAAACATTATCAAATGTATACTCATCCTAAATGACCGAATGCACATTAACTAAGCACTTAACAATTTTCTTTAGCCATTGAACTCATTCGGCAATGATAAGGACAAATTTAACAAACCTTAAATTTAACTTATAATTGTACATATCTCATTCAAAACATCCACACCAATTTATTATCCAATCAACCATATCCGAAAACCTATCATACAATTAAAACCCTTGTTCAAATTATTATTCACTATAATATTATGGCCGAATCCCTCAATTAACTAACATAGCCTCTTGTTTTCAATCTAAACACGTATATAAAACCTAAATCCCTCTTTTAACACATAATTCACTATCTTGGAACTCATTTCTTAACTAATTTAACTTAGTCCAAAGCCGAATGCTATTTGAGCATTAAGCTCATGTTCTTTTCATTATTAAGCAAGTATTATAACTCAACTAACTTCATTAGCCGACTACTCAAGCTCATTTGAGCCATATATAGTAATTTAGTTTGTTTATACTCAATTAGAAACATTTCTCCTTACAAATTATCAAAACATACACAATGTAACCCATTGAGCTCATGATCGAATGCTTCATGCATCACAAACACAAAATCACATACATGGGTCATTTTAGGAGCTTTAAAACCAATTTAAATTTCTCAAAATCCAAAGAAAAACATATGAAATCATACCTTAATTCCCAACACAAGATGGCCGAATGCCTTAGGTGTTCTTTCTCCCATTTTTCTTTTTCCTTTCCTTATGGTTTCGGCAAGATGAAAAAAAAGATGATGGAACTTTGTTTTTATCACCACTACTAATATAAATTTATTGAAATTATTTCAATATATAAAAATCATTTTATAATAAAATGTTTATTTATGTCTTTATTATACATAATTCCCACCAATTAAAAATGGAGACAAGAGAACACATTATTACATGCATGTATTGGCCAGCCATTTACATTCAAAAATGGTCTAATTGACATGCAAGTCCACATTTTTGAATACATGCTTTATTAGATCACTTTATATATTTACCTAACCTATTTTACCAATGTTTCACATAAGTTCCGTTTCAAAATTTCACATACAAATGGCAAAATTAATGCTTGAAATTTTTACACATGCATTTACTCACCTCATGAACATAGAATATAACTTTCAATTATTTATAAAACTCGGTTTCGTGGTCCCGAAACCACTTTTCGACTAGGGTCAGATTAGGGGTGTTACATTTAATGTATTTCAATTTATTTCACTTTAAATATGTTAAAGCTTGTTCCTTTTATATTTCTTACTTGAGATTTCTTTGTTAAATGTTTTGGGTTCATGCTATTTAAGTTTTCTTGCATAAAAATCTTAGCTTTCACATTTTTCTTAAGTTTTACTTTTATAGCCGCTTTTTTTTCCATTGTTATGTTTATTTTCTTAACTTTGAGCATGTGTAGTTAAATTCTTTAGGAGGCTGGTTGATAGAGATGTGGATAAACTAAAATATTTGGACAAAGGACTAGATCGTAACAAATTGGACTAATTTGAATATAACTAAGAACTTAGAGAGTGATGCCTCTAAGGGAATATTAAGATAAAGTGAGACCAGAAGGTAATCTTGTTGCGCACCCGTTCGTTAGTCTCAGATTAACTGGTGAGATTGGAAGATAAAATAGAGCCACTTAGTAATTTACACAATTTATGTCCCTAGTTTGAGATTTGGTGATTCACATCAAAGTCAACCAACCCCCATTAGTCATTGGCTAGATAATCCATTTAGTTTATATTTCTTGCAATTTAATCATTGGAGTAGAATATTTAACTTTTGTGCAAACTTTTTTTTTTATGAATCGCCGTAATATAAAATATTATTAGTGGCCACTTAGCCTCTATTATGTATCCTAGTTATTTCTCAATCGCCTCTTCCTTTGGGTTCTGTCCTTAGAATACTTTAGTATTTCATTGTGACACTATAAATATTACAACTAACTTGTATGCTTGCAGTAAAACCATATTTAAAAAATTGTTTCACACACGCGCAGCTATTCAAGTTGTTGGCGTCGTTGCCGGGGAAGACGGTGTAAGATTGAGTAATCCTTAGTGTACACCTTTAGGTAGAGATAAGTAGCTAAAGTAGGATTTATAGATACAACTTTATTTCCCTTTATTTTTGTGTTATTTAACTTTTAGGTAATATTCTTCAATCTCTTGCACTTGCAGGAACGTAGTATGAGTCGAACCGATAACAATTTCTTACTATTTTAGCCAAAATCGGAACATATCAAAAGACACAAATTATGAGAGACATTCTATTTCCACTAAGAGAGCAACCTATTGAAGATCCGCACAGAGAAATTCGAAAACCACCACAACTACCTATGGACCAAAGAACTATGCGATGCTTAACTTAGATGTTATTCGAGGTAGCATTGATTGCCAAACGATAAATGTTAACAACTTCGAAATTAAACCGGTAATAATCCAAATGATATAATCGAACCTTCAATTTCGAGGGTCAATGAATGGAGATCCAAATCAACACCTTAAGCTGTTTCTAATCATTTGTGATACTTTCAAATATAATGGGGTATTCGATGATGCTATTTGTTTTTGGTTATTCCCTTTCTCTCTTACTGAATATGCTTTTATGTGGCTAGATTTGCAGCTGGTAGATTCAATCAACACTTGGGATGAGCTAGCGAGCAAATTTTTGGCAAAATATTTTCCACCAAGCAAGACGATGAAACTTCGGATGGATATTATGAATTTTCGACAAGAGAGTCATTATACAAGACTCGAGAGCACTTCAAATTGATGTTGCGCAATTGTTCGTACAATGGTTTACAAGATTGGTTGCAACATCAAGTCTTCTACAAATGAACTTGATGGGAATTTACGCTTTAGTCTTGATGGAGCATTCACTGAAGCATTCATGTCAAAGAATTACACCAAGGCTTGTCAACTCATCAAGGATATGATGATAAAATCTTACATGTGGCTGACTGTGCGGTTCATATATCAAGCCAAATAAGCGGCAGCAAACGCTGTCACTAGCAAGGATAAATATCAACAAGTCCTCGAGAGGATTAATCAAGTGGAGATAAATGCGACCAAGGTGAGAGTCCAAAAATAACCTAATCTAACCAATTTTACTATAGGGCAAGATGATGAGAGCAACCATATAGAGGCTAATTCTGTAGGGAATAAAAGATATAACCCTTACTTCAACACCTATAACCTTAGATGGTGTGATCATCCTAACCTCAGGTGGGGAGAGAACTAAGCGGGACCTTTAAATCAAGGGAACCAAAATACTAACCCTCTAAAACCCCACGTACTATGCCACCCTCTATTACCTTTTAGAGCACTCCAAGACCAAGAAAGGAAGCCAACTTATAGTGTGACCCTCCATTGTCTATTAGGGTAAGTAAATTAGAGGAATGTTTGCATGTAATACAAGCTGATATGCATCAAAATTGGAGCCAATTGGACCAAGTTTTGCAATTTTTGCAAAACAATTTAACCTCTAGCATACCCAGTAATATCGGACCTAATCCAAAGAGAGAAGGAAATGAGCACACGAAGGCAATCACTTTTAGATCTAGGGTTGTGGTAAAGAAACCTATTTGACCAAATGGTAGGAAGAAAGGAGTGAGAGAGAAGGACGAGAGCACCCGCACTCCTAATGTTGGAGAAGAGGTAGCTGAAAAGGAAAAACTTGAGAGTGAACCCACACAAGTTGAAATTGAGGATAAACACTTTTCACCACCACCACCTAGCTTGAAACCTGTACCATTTCCTAGCCACTTGGAGGAAAAGAAGAAGAGAGATGATGAGCAGTTCATAGACTTCCTCAAAATGTTTAAAGCATTGAATACGAATCACCCTTTGTTAGAACTTTTTAAGAAAATGCCCAAATATGCTAATTTTCTTAAGACAGTAATGTCACGTTGGAGGAGAATAGGGAGAAAATAACAAATTGCATTTAATGAAGAATATAGCGTAATAGTGTTTTAGAGAGTTCCTTCAAAACTAAAGGATCTTGGTAGCTTTACCATCCCCATTGAGATAGGAAGATTAAGTTTCGGGAAGGCCTTGTATGACCTAGGAGCCAGTATCAACCTTACGCCATTTTCAATTTACAGGAGGTTAGATATGGAAGAGCTTAAGGAAATGGAAATTACCTTGCCATTAGCCGATCGATCTTTAGTACGACCCAAATGATTCCTTGAAGATGTGTTAATGAGGGTTAGAAAACTTATTTTTCTAGTTGATTTTATCATGCTAGACTTTGAGGATAATCTAGAAATTTCTATACTCTTACGGAGACATTTCTTAGCCACATCTAGGGCCACTATAGACGTAGGATGGGGAGCATTCACTATGGACATTGAGGGAGAAACTAAAGTTTTCAAATGTGTCAAACCCGACCATAAATGTAGGATGGGGAGAATTTACTATGGACATCGAGGGAGAAACTAAAGTTTTCAAATGTGTCAAACCCAAATTTAGGTCTGAGAAAGTGCAACCATCATAAGAGTATGAGTGCCAAGTGATTGAGACGAAAGATTATCATGCCAACTAAATTGCAACTTTCATAGAATGGTGTAATTTTTTAAATGTTCATGGACCATGCAAGAGAATATGGAAACGAACGAGGGTAAAGAAGATATTACATCTCTCAAAAGGCTCTGGTCGTACACTGAACGAAAGACGTGTTTGAGTGTCGAAGACACTGGTGAAACAGTATTTCGGTGGTATTACTAACAGCTTGTAGATTGATTTTTAATTCAACGTCTGTGGTGATTGAATAATCTTTTTTTTTGTAAATAATTAGATGTTTTGAGCATGGACTCTATTTATTTCTTGCATTTAGATTGGGATTTTAAATTGTGTTAGTTTAATCTTAGACTTGGTAGGTTAGGTTTTTGATGATTTTGTTGTGTTTTTAGGAATTAGTTCAGTGAAATCGTAATACCCAAAAGGGGATATTGCAACTTCCTAGATAGTTTTAAGGAGGACCAAAAATCTTTTGGGTATCGCAATATCGGAGCCTTAATATCGCGATACCCTTGGAATTTCAGAAGTAAAAAAAAATTATGTTTTACATAGTGGTATCGCAATACCCACACCTCGATATCGTGACATCGAAGAAAGAATCGAATAAGAGGGATCCAAAAACAAGGGATATAGCGATACCCACCCTTGGATATTACGATACCTAAGTGGGGTCACACGATACCTGGTTTTAGCACTACAGGAGAACAGACTTTTAGCAGCGTTTTTTTTGCCTTTAGCGGCGCTTTTAAGCACCGCTAGAACTATTTGCGGCGTTTTCACAAGCGCCGTAAAAAACGCCGCTATAGCTGACGCTGCAAATTTTTGCGGCGTTTATTTTAAAAAATTCCACTAAAGACCATGACCTTTAGCGTCGCTTTTTTCACAAACGCCGCTAAAAGCGGCGCTTTTCTCAAAAACGCCACTAAAGACCATAACTTTTAGTGGCACTTTTTTCACAAACGCCGCTATAAAACAGACCTTTAGCGACTCTTTTCAAATAAACGCCGCTAAAAAATATAACCTTTAAAAATATATTTTAATTAAATAATATTTATTTTTGTGATTAATATTATATTATGTTTTATTTTTGAAATTTGAACTTTAAACTATATACTTTTAAGGATAAATAAAAAATATTAATTAAATTAAATTTTCTATTAAAATTTTAACTTTAAAACTAAATATAAAAATTGATGAATTTAAATATTATGTTTAAATAAATGGGCATTCTACCTCACAGCTCATCTAATCTATATTAACTCGGCCAATTATAAAAGAAGCTACAAAACTCGTAATAATTAACCATCATGGTTAAAGAAGCTAGTACACAAACCCTGTTTCCATAACACAAAATTCAAGTTCTGACTAAGATGAATGACCAAGGAATGCAACATTAAATAACGTTCCACTTGAAGAAGTGCTAAGCCTTGGCTTTTCCAGCTTGAAGGGATTGAATCCTCTGCCGCACCTTCAATATCTAAAGGATGCAAAACCAAATGATCAGATTCATTGTCACTTTGGTAGATAAATCTAGTTACAATCTATTATCCACACCGAGGTGCCTGGATTCTAGACTCTAAAGTTTGATATTAAGAGGACATAAACATTTCCCGGTGGTTTTACAATATAATTCAACACAATTTGATTTCATATCTAGAGCACATTAATAGAAACTCATACTGATGGTTGTTATTCCAGTTTAAGAGATACAAACTTCCATAAAACCCAAAAATCATATGGATTCATGTAAAAAGCATATGATAAATGCTAATAGTATTAGTTAAAATATTGCATGATGTCTGCTAATGAAAAAAAGGATATCCTTAACATCATTTTAAAGATCAACCAGCATGCAATAGAGCACATAATTAAAAAAAATTAACTAGAGGGGCAAATTTAAAGGTAAGTAGGGACTTGACTCTTCAAAAATGAAACCAAATTTGGTGTCTTCAAATTAAGAACTAAACATCGCATTCACGGTTTTGCAGTCTAACAAACATAGACAAAGACAACAAAATTAAAAAATTAACAAGCTGAAGTAAGTACTTAATTATCAACTAGTAATCTTACTTTAGCAATTTCAGCTTGTGTAAGAGCACCTTTTATGTCCTGTTTGTTTGCTAGTATCAACAAGGATGCTCCTGATAACCTCTGCAACACAAAGAAAGCATAAGCCACAGTTTACATTGCACGGCATTAGCTTGCAAGGTTTCATTTTCTAATATTTATTGCAGCAACCTCAAACTGTTATAGTAAGATGGATAGCTTCACCGTAATGAATATAAGACGTGCATTTGATGGGGAAAAAAACAAGTCAAATTAACATCTTACCTCTTCCTTTAGAAGATTATCCAGTTCCATTTTGCAATCATCTAATCTTCTAAGATCTGAGCTATCAACAACCCAAACCAAACCATCTGTTTACTCAAAATAGTTCCTCCAATATGATCTTATAGTTCTTTGACCACTTACATCCCATATATATAGAGTATATCTGCCGAAACCCAAAATCAAATCTAATTCAACATTACAAATCATAAATATAATGAAGAAAACTACAAAAAGAAACAACCCAAAAATTTTTATTTTCAAACACTTGGTGAGATCAGGTAGTTAATGATTAGAAATTGTTAAAAAATGCAAAAGTTTTACTTCTGGTATGTGATGGTTTTGATGTTGAAGCCAAGAGTAGGACTAATTACGCTTGTATCCTCTTCGTTAATCTTCAAAACAATCGTGGTCTTCCCTGAATTATCAAGCCCACTGCGCCAACAATTCGGTATAATTATGAATACAAATTATCGAATGAACAAAAAGAAGAAAAAAATTGAAGGGAGAGAAAAATGTGAAACTTACACCATAAGGATTCGCATTTCCTTTTCTTTTCTCTTCTCTTGATTTTCTGAATGATACTAAGAATCCCATTTCTTCTGCTTACAGCAAAGATAGAAAGAAACTAAGAAAATTTTCATAATGTGATAAGCAATGATTCTATGACTGTGCATGGAAAGAAGAACTCATAGCCGAAGAATTTGTGGAAAAATTGCTTGAAACCCAGTTCATGGATTTTAATTAAAAACAAATAATCCATTAAAGAAAACAGTAACATCAAAGAAACCCCCATCAAGGTTCCTTATCAATCATACATATAAATTACAAAAAAAATGAAATTAAATAAATACAATATATATATAACTTTTTTCATGAAGGATGAACCTTGTTAGGTAAAAGTCCATTAAAACCTGTAGATTTCATAGCAGCTTCAACATACAATTTAGACGCAATGTTTGCACCTTTTTCCATCAAATCCCCCATTTTTTTAACTTTCTCAGTAGTATCATCAACACCACTGAGTTCAGCTTTTGCCTCGCGTTCCATTTCTTCCTCGAATCTCCTGAACTCATCCACGGCGGTTTCCATGACTGAGTCAAAATAATCCTCTGCTTGTTGCATGGTTATTTCAGCTCCTTTCACTTGTTTTTCTTCCTCTAGCTCCAAAGCTGCCCATGCTTTGTAAGATTCGATCTCGAAAAGCTTCATTAGGTCTTCCATGGCGGATGGATCGAAATTCTTGTTGCCTTGTAAAGCTTGATCTGAGAGGAAAGTGAATTGAGAGAGGAAAGCTTCCATGGCTGTTTGATGAATTCAAATGCAGATCTACCTGGGAAAATTGGAAAGTAGCAAAAGCGGTAGAGAGAAACACCTAAAGGGTTTTGAGGATACCGATTTTAGGGGGGAAATTAGAGATTTCGGGGGGAAATTTGGCGATGCCACTTTTTTTATTGCATTTTTTTGTGGCGTTTTTATAAAAAAACGCCACTATTGCATACTTTTTGCAGCGTTTTTCATAAAAACGACACTAATCTCTATTTTATATTTTATTTTCATTTTTGTATTTCATTTTTATTTGTTATCAATTTTTTTATTTTTTATTATTTTTTTAAAATCTAATATTTAAATATATCAAATGGTTTAGATTAAATATTTTTAAAATAAAAGTATTAATTGGTTGTATAAAATTTTATCATTTAACAAATATCAAGTAAACCTTAAATCCTAAATCATTTAATATATATAAAGTTTATCTATTATCTCTTAAATAATTTAAACTATAATCATAATTTTAAGATATTAAAATTAAAATTATCTCTTTACAATCATATAATAAATTATTTAATATATAAATTAAAAACACTAATTAATCTAAACCCTTAATCCCTAAACTCTTAACTCTAAAATTCTAAAATATAAACCATTAACCATTAACCATTAACCCTGAACCCATAACCCATAACCCCTAACCCCTAACCCTTAAACTTTAAACCCCAACCCTTAAACCATAATACATAAACCTTAAAATAGTAACTCATAAACCTTAAACCCTTAATCATATCCCTAAATCATAAACCCTAAACTATAATGATTAATTGATTCAATATTTTTAAATTAATATTATCTTTTTACAATTATATAAGAAAATATTTATCGATAAATTAAAAACATTAATTAACTAAACCCTAAAATCTTAATCCTTAATCCCTAGACCCTAAATCCTAAATCCTAAAATATAAACTCTTAATCCTAGACCCCTAACCCTTAAACCATAATCCCTAAACCCATAATCCATAAAACTTAAAATAGTAACTCGTAAACCTTAAACCCTTAACCATATGCCCTAAATCATAAACCTTAAACTATAATGATAATTAATTCAATATTTTAAAATTAATACTATCTCTTTTATAATTATATAAGAAAATATTTAACATATGATGTACATCAACATCCATGTGATGTTTTTTGGGGTTTAGTATTTTAAGGGTTATAGTTTAGGGTTTAAGATTTTTAAGGTTTAGCAGTTTAGTGTTTTAAGGATTATAGATTAGTGTTTATGATTTTTTGGGGGGTTTAGGGTTTTAGGGGTTATATGAATTTTAGCAGCGTTTTACCGAAAGCGCTGCTATTGCTTCAGTTTTTAGCGGCGTTTTACCGAAAGCGCCGCTAATGCTCTGGTTTTTAGCGGCGGTTTACCAAAAACGCCGCTATTGCTCTGTTTTTAACGGCGTTTTAACAAAAAACACCGCTATTACTCTGTTTTTAGCGGCGTTTACCAAAAACGCCGCTATTGCTCTATGTTTCATAATTTTTGTGGCGTTTTTTGATAAAACGCCGCTAAAAACACCGCTAAAGCCCTATTTTTCTATAGTGTAGGTTTAAATTCTCTTTTAAATCCTCTCTACTTTATTTGAAATCTTTGGTTTCTTTGCTTTAATTTTCTTATTTACTTACATTTTTTGTAGGTTTAAATCCTTCATTGCTCAGGATCGATCGCGAAACGTAGCCTCATTCACATCAACTAACAACAATCGATTCTGTTAAATCTTTCTTACCCTTAATAGTTTTTTTATTAATAGATACTTTCGATCATTTTAATTCTCAAATACTATAGTTATTTGAATATTAGTTAGTTGAGTACTTGGGATTATTTTAAATTCGATTGCTTGTTGAAAGAAAAAGAAATTTCAAAATGCGACTAAGAGACCTAAGCGATTTAGAGTTTGAACCAACCCTATCCACTCACCTAGATATCATGAAGCCAAATTTCTTTCTGAAGAGGTGGAAAAACATTTTCAATCAATACAAGGTCAATCGTTCATTTATGAATGTGTTTTAACTTAGCCACTTTGGATTGCAGAGAAATTTGGAATTTAATTCGTCATCATTGGTGTAGCCAATATGTGGTTCTGCCAACTACACTTGTTGTTATACCCGTGGTTCTAGAGTTTTACACTAACTTAAAATTTGCAGAAGATGATCATGTTTACGTAAGGCATAAGTGGATAGACATTTCCCCTGAGAGTATTTGTAAACATTACGATGTTCCTTTTTATCCAAAGGACACTATTCAAAACATGGATATTTATCGTTTTTCATATATGGATATGGATGCCGTATTGAATTTTTTAATTGGAAACCTAGGGGTATAGAAACGTGATGGGTTCATTGATTCACATTTTCTTTTAAACAAGAAATTATGTTTCCCATAGCTAAGATATGGATGCAATTCATCTACACTCGTGTTAGCCTTTCACTCAACACTAACACCGTTAACGTGTTTCGAGCTGTGCTTCTTTTCTCTATTTTGCAGTGTAAGCGTATTTGCATAAGACATTAGACTAATTGTGAAATAAGGAAGTGTGTGGCAAGAGCTAAAGTGAGAATCTATTTTCCTCCCTTAATTACGAAATTATGCCATAAAAAGAAGGTGATTATATGCCCATAAAAAGAAGGTGATTATATGCCCAATAGAGCAGTCACACCAATCGGTCCGCAGCATAATTGGCAACTCAATGCTTTACCAGTTCCAAGCTTTGCACCGAGAACAATTTCAAAATTAGAACCAACAAAGAAAGCATAAAATGGAAATGCCTCCCACTCCCCTAAAGAGATCAACTAAGCCAAAAGCGAAGAGGACTAATGAGCCTACCTAAAGGGAGCATAGATTCGGTCGCGATGTGCGTTACAATGTGCGACTCTTGGAATCCATGAAAATAGGCATAGACATGTTTGTAAAGAGCCAAGGGGGACAGAACATACAATGGTTGGTCAGATCAAGTGATAGATCCAAGGAAAAGGCATCCGAGGAAGAAGGAGAAGAACGTAGTGAGAACAGTAACTATGACGAGGAGGATGATGAGGCAACTGAAGACGACATGCCTTACCAGGATAACTTTTTTGAGATATTTTCCAGCACATAATCTACGGCAAGAGGGGGACCAATCTTTCGAGAGTCGAGTGAACAGTTCAGTCGACAACGAATCTCGAAACTTGTCATGTGCGGTAAAGGAATTGTAGTACCAAGCAAGGGTCCCGAGGATGATTAGGATCAGCTACATGTCTTTGCATCTTATTTATTTTTAATGCGGTTTGTAACTATTAAACACTTTTGGTTTTTGTTTATGGACATCTTTATTTTTACATTTCTATGTTTGTTTTTGTTTGTTTATTTTTCTTATGTGCAGCGAGTTACCCTGAAAGACTACAAAATATTTAGAGCTTCAACGAGGAGGTGGACACCCGAGCTACAGTAACATTCTAACCTTTATTTTTAACATATTGGAGACAATGTGTAGTCTGATTGTGGGGGGTGCACATAAGTTTTATGTGTATTTTTTTTTGTTTTTATTTTTATTTGTGTGTTTATTTCAATTTTATTTTTCAAAAAATTCAAAATCCCAAAAATATTTTCTATTTTCAATTTTAATTTTTCAAAATACAAAAATATTTGTTTTCCTCTTTGTTTTTTATTTTTGTTATTTCATGGTGCTTGGACTTGGATCAAAGAATAAGTTTGTAGTTGTATATATCAAATGCATATATAGAATTGCCAAACATGTAAATTTTGAATGATGCTAGATAATTTCTTTGTCTTAACTATTGATTAATTAGTTCACTTAGTTAATAGGTATAATAGGCTAGTGGAAATAATCGAATTAAAAAAAGTACAAAATGTACCGTAGGATGAATAAAAAATATAGATCATTGTAGATAAATAATTTGAATTGTTAATTGTTCGTTTAGATAGATGTATGCTTAATAAAATTGTTGCTATGTGACTAATCCAAGAAGGACCGTAGGCATTGTTTGTATAACTTTGAGCTTAAAGGACCAACCTTAAACATTACATTATCCCTATTTCTCGAATTTGAGGCTTACATTGCCCTTCTTAATGAACCTCTTTGTTTGAAACCTTAAGCTTAATTGAGTTCAAACTCAACCTTTCACTATCCCTAAACTTTGTAATGCACTATTGAATGGGTGTCAAGCTATGAACATTAAGAGTTAGGTAGGAACATTATGGAGGTTTCTCACAAATATGTACTCGAGTGATTAGTGAAGAGGGATTGAATTAGCTCATAATTGATTCTCTCTAAAATTGTGCTAAAAGAAAAAAAATGTGAAAGAAAGAAAAGTGAGGATCAAAAGCATTATGAAAGAAAAGAACAAACAAAATGTAAAAATGCTCAAAAACAAGAAAAAGAAATGAGTATAAAATAGTCCCAAAATCATAGTGCGCAAAAATGAGCTAATATTAATTATCCTCTCCCACATTATTGGAGAGATAAGGAAGGTGAGAAAAGGAGAAATGAGGTGATGAGATGTAAAGATCACATTTTGGGGGGAATTGTGAATAATGTCGTGTGCTATACTATTAATAGTGCTTGAATCATTTTGAGGTGAACTTTCTTTGAATCCGTACCAACCTTAGAACATTACAAGCTGAAAAGACCTTTGGGACCTGAATAAATCACTGACTCATCAATTTGTATAGCTTACATTTGTTAGAACGAACATAAATAATTATTTTTAAATATCTATGAGCGATCCGTATAATTTATTTTGAAGGACCACATTTGTACATATGTTTATTTACATTGTCTCTATCTCTATTGACACTTTAACTTTTTGAACTAATAATATTTACATTAGGAGTAGGTAAATTAGCTAGATATCATTCTTAAGTTGCATGTGAAGTAATTCTTGTACAAATTTGATTTGTATAGCTATAGAACTTAATTGCTTGATTTAGTCTAAGAGTTATCTTTTTGCATGTTTGATATGTTTGCTTGAGGACAAGAAAAGACTTGAGTGTGGGGGAATATGATCTATCACAAATCGATGTGGCAAATTAGGCTTTTTCGACACACTTAAGGAGATCTTTTTCGAACAAAATAGAATTTTTAGCTTAGTTTTTTGTTATTTTCCTATTTTTACATTTTTCAGGTAATAAGTGAATATATCTCTTTTTTGCTATTTTTTAACCTTTTTACCCAAATTGACCAATAGTGCCATTAGGAGGTCTAATGTGTATTTGAGTGATGTAAAGATGTGTTGGAGGTCGAAAATGAGCGAAAAAAGTGTCAAGGACAAGGATATCGTGACATCCAACCCTTGGAACCACGACCTCCCAGGCAATATAGAAGACCAAGGATACCCTTTAGTGGTATCACAACATCCTCCTTGGGTATCGCGATATCCACCTCTTAAGGAAGACCCCCAAGTTGATACTACTCGAGATATTGCAATATCCTCCTCTGGGTATTGCAATATCACCTTCGTTAGAGGGACAAACTTGGACAAAAATGGCAACCTTTGTCTACCTGACCTACCAATCACACAAGGCTCATGTAGTTGCAATTTTGGCATCGAAAAACCATTAGAACACCCTTTAAAATAAGCCAAAAATTGTTGAGAATGAGAGAGACACATTTTAGCTTAGTTTTAGGTTTAGTTTTTCTATGCACTTTTTAAGGGTTCTTAATTTTCTCTTCTTCTACCTTATATTAGAGTTTATTTTCCTGCATTTACTTCTTGCTGTTGATGTCCTTTATGTTAGTCTCTGTACTTTGTTTTCAAGACTCTTTAAGCTTTAGTTTAATGTATTTCAATTTATTTCACTTTAAATCTGTTAAAGTTTGTTCCTTTTTTGTTTCTTGCTTGAGATTTCTTTGTTAAATGCTTTTGGGTTCATGCTATTTAAGTTTTCTTGCATAAAAATCTCAACTTTCACATTTTTTTTCTTAAGTTTTACTTTTATGGCTACTTTGTTTTCCATTTTTATTTTTATTTTCTTGACTTTGAGCATGTGTAACTAAATCCTTTAGGAGGTTGGTTGATAGAGATATGGATAAACTAAAATCTTTGGACAAAGGAATAGATCGTAACAAATTGGACTAATTTGAATAGAACTAAGAACTTAAGTAGTGACGTCCCTAAGGGAATATTAAGATATAATGAGGCCGAAAGGTAATCTTGTCGTGCACCTATTTGTTAGTCTCGGATTAATCGTGAAAGATAAACAGAACCTAATTCGTTTAAGTCGGTGAAATTGAGATCAGAAGATAAAATAGAGCCATTTGGTAATTTACACGATTTATGTCCCTAGTTCGAGATTTGGTGAACCATATCGAAGTTAACCAACCCCCATTATTCATTTTCTAGATAATCTCTTTAGTTTATATTTCTTGCAATTTAGTCATTGGAGTAGAATATTTAATTTTGTGCAAACTTAACTTTTATGAATCCCCATAATATAAAATCTTATTTGTAGCCACTTAGCCTCTATTATGTATCCTAGTTAATTTCCTCTTCCTTTGGTTTCAATCCTTGGAATACTTAGGTGTTTCATTGTAACACTATAAATATTACACCTGACCTGTATGCTTGCAGTAAAACCGGATTTTAAAAATTATTTCATAAATTCATTTTTTTTAAACGCACATGCGCAGCTGGTCAACTAAAGACTTGCTTAGGTTTGTCTACTAATAAAGTTGTCTTTCTGTATTACGATCCAACACATAATGCCGCTTAGATTAGTTAAACATTAGACAACCAGTGAGCAACATTTGCTTCCATTGTGCTTTGCATGCAAAAACCATGTAAGGACAAAATATAAAGTATTAATGTAATTCATGAATAATTTTGTTGACCAATCTGTTTGAAAAATTACAACTGTACTTAGAGGAAAATACTTCGCCTAGGGCATTAGATCTAATAGTCCCACTAGCCTTAGTGAAGTAGATGAATCATGTTTTGCATTCTTATGCCTCTCTATATGTTTCCCAAAGAGCTCTCTAGTTAGTAGAGTCTTGGCAAAACAAATACTCCGAGTTTCTCTTCAAATGAGATTTTTAACTACATTTATTATTCCGTCAAATACTACCATCCCCTTTAATGTGTTTTTCCTTATGTGATTTCTTTTAGGTTTAGCTCTATCTGCATTGTTATAGTTCCATAGCTTTTCCAAACCTCAAATTTGACCCTTTATAATGAAGTTAGCAATGTAACCTTACTTGACACTTATTCACACTATAGACCTTCCGTTTAGGAACAAAAGCACAGCAATGTTGATTTCTCCGAATCCTGACATGGTTGGAAGTCAGATTCAGTATATCCAATAGGAGTAATATCTCCTCTAGAATACAGAAGCATATAATACATCGTTCTCGGTAAATACTTTATTATATGCTTAACTGCTTGCTTTGTGTCTTGGCTTGAAATCGACTTACCAATCCCATTACAAAATAGATATTTGGGCGTATGCATAACATAACATACATGGGACTTTTTACTGTCGAAGTGTAACACCTTATACCTACTCCAGTCGCCAGTCCAAGCTATAAGAAGTTACGATAGTGAACAACATTTAAAATGCACGTATTCATCTTAAATATGAAATTAAACAACAAGTTTTCAATATCATAAATATAATATGATCCACAACTAAAATCGAGCCTTAATCGAGCTTACGAAGCACTAAAACCAACTCAAAAATAATTTAGGACTAATTTGAAACTTTTACAAAAAAAAGGCAAAAAGGCTAAACAGGTTGTGTGACTAGATTGTGGCCGTGTGATAGACTGAGGCCATGTGATGCAATATCATAGAGTCGTGTCTCCAAACCGTGTGATAAAATGATGTCGTGTATGCCTGAGTCACACGGTAGTGTCGCCAAGCTGTGTAACTAACTATAGTCGTATGGAACCAAAACTATTCTGAACCAAAACCAAAACCAAAACCAAAACCAAAACCATTATGGACTCCTTTTGGGAAAAATTATATTTAAGTCCTATGTCCGTTTTTGGCTCACAAGAATTATATATATAAAAAATAATCATTGATGGAGATGATAATCCATGATCTATTTCCTAAGAACCACAAACTCGACAAAAATAATAATTATATAGCAAATATATAATATTACATTCATTCACATACAATCCCCAAAACATTCGAATAATTACAAGAATGTCACATCTGATCAAATATCAATCAAACAAGATGAAGAGAGAGATTCAGTCTCAGTTTACACTATAAACATAACACAACTTGGCTCTTGATACCAATTTTTGGAAAAAAAAATCGGTTTGAAAATGATTTTCTTGCACAGCAAAAAATTAAAATTTTGAAAATCGACCCAGTTTGTGATATTTATAGCACTAAACCCTAACTGAATTCATACATATGTTTTTGACCTAGCAGATGTTCATTGTTCCCGTCTTTCAACCAAATGATCTTCTCCGCTATTCTCACACCACAAACTGCTTTGAGTGTGGGCTCGAACCAATTGAATCGAAACACAGAACTAGAAAAAAGTTCTCTTTTATTTGGGTTGAAAACGAAAATTCTCTCTTATTTAATAGAAAACAGTAGAATAAATATATTTAATAGTTGAGAATAAATTCTCTTCATTTTTTGGTCGAGCAACAATCTCTCAAAGTTGTATATAATGACCTACTAGTGTCATCGATTTATAAGAAGACAAGGTAGAACCCTTGTTGAATTGCAGAGGTTTATTTCAAATAGAAAAACAACTTCCTAGTCCAACTAGGGGAGGGAGAAAGGCTAATAGGGTGCGCTTCCCCTCGTGTATTATGATGGGGAATTCGGGCCACTCATCACATCTAGTCCAATTACGAGCACTTTCTAAGTCTTTTGACCCAGTGTTTTGTAAAGTGATCTAACCCGATTCAATTTTTCTATTTCTCAAAATAAACTGTAATATTCTATGTTAAAAAAATTTCTCACCCCTATTTTACCCTAGTAAATCTTTTACGATTTCACCTCTGATAAAATTTTTGACGATTTTACCCCTGGTAAAATTTTGAGAAAATATGTTCAATTTTTCATAACTTAACATGTTCATTGTGACCGAATGATTTGTTTTCATTTTCAGGCTTTAAAATAGCTTAAAAACATAAACTTATTATTCTGATCATTTGTAAGTAATTCAATAGAATTGCAAATGGATCATTTCCATTTCCATTTCTATTTTTTGGAAACCTACATTCATTTTCAAATGGTTCCATTTTTCCATTTCGGAAAAACCCATAATAATTCCTAAATGATTTCCATTTCTTTTTTCCTATTCATTCTGTTCATTTCTATTCAAACTCGCAATTCATTTCTAGTTTTAACGAGCTAGCGGAGGGACCGATTAGACATATGTAATTAGCGCTCAAATGATTTATAATTAAGTTCTATCTTTTCGTCTATTAATTATAAATTCATTTAGTCATAAAGTCACTCCACTATAGTATTGTGACTGAGCTCTCCCTAACGACATACCATAACGAAAACAATTACTCAGTGCTCGTCCAATGACCTTATAGGATATACTTAGTGTGTTACCCTTATAGGATATCATTGATCTCTTTCGGATAATATCCACTCTTCCATATGATCCTATTTTTTCTCATGGTAACCATTACATCTTCCTTCATGAAAAGTCAATCACTATTAAATAGTGGTCAAGTCATCCATCATAAAGAAAAACGACCCATGTCTACATTTACTTATCATTAACCATGTAATGCCAATGAGAAGATATCATTTACCCATATCTCGGGCTATGAATTCCACTGTTGTAAATGACATTACGTATTACAGAAGTCGTACACCCAACACACCAGCTTTTGATTCCTTATCTATTCGAACTCAGGCTTTTACTTACATCAAAGTGTATGAGTCATGCATAAATAGTTCGTCATGCGTTCAGGATTTAGGTATTCCACACTATGAACATCACAAATGAATAAATCCATAAAAAATTCAATATTAGTCTTGATAGACAACATATTAGTCTTTTAATGGGTTTGCTTATTTTCGATTAGACTAAAGACATATTTAGGTTCATCTACTAATATAAGTTGTCTTTTTATATTACAATCTGACCACGTAATATCACTTAGTATTAGTTAAATATTAGACAACTAATAAGCAACATTTGCTTCCATTTTGTTTTGTGTGAAAAAACAATGTGAGGACAATACACAAAGTATTAATGTAATTCATGAATAAATTTATTAACCAATCTGTTCCAAAAATTACAAGTGTAATTAGACGAAAATACTACACTTAGGGCACCAGATCCAACAATCTTCTCACATTACGATCTGACAACGTAATGTTGCTTAATATTAGTTTATGTAACACGCCAAACCCGACCCAACACTTGGATCCGAGTATGATATGTCACACCTAAAATCAGATTAGTTCTTATACAAATTATTCAGTGGAAACTTGTAAAAGTTTACAAATTTGTGAGTATAAATGATGGGCTTTTACTTAATAAAGGTTTCAAAGTACATCATTGACTGTTGAAAGTATTGCTCAAATCATCCAGCATATAAGTACAAATAAATAGATTCATGAACAATTTATATTAATTTAAATCCAAACATTGAAATTAAAAAGATTCTCTTTAAAATAGTGGCTTAACAAAATAAAAGATCATTATACATATTAGTTTCAAAAATACATTTATACGTCATTCTTAAAGGTCATGCATGATACAGAACAAAACGAACAGCTCACAATGGCAACAGTGCTCTGGCATAGTCCCTTGAACAGAAAGCATTCCTTCTATCAACATGCTTGAGAAGGAAAAGATAACGGAGTAAGTTCATATGAACTTAGTGAGTTACCAAAAGTAGATAGAAATCATACACATTATTTCTTATAATAGTACTAAACCGTTCAGAAAGAGTTTCACATAATAATCATAATACGCTCAATGGCGCTAACAAAACACAGATAGACTTAGTATGCCAATTTGTATAACACATGGGCGAATACTATACACCAACTTAACACAACTTAGACAAACCCATCCTTATACCAACCACATACCTAGAATTCAGAGTCAGAAATATATCATACAGTCTCATTCACATACATATTCACCCTTAACTCCTCATATTGTTCTCCTTCAGAATAACATGTTTTATCGTGATCTGCCAGACCAGTTTGCAATATAGCTGTCCTACTGGAGGGTACACAAACATATCTCCTCTTCTCCATCACCACTTATCATATCTTATATAGCATAAACGAATGGTATTGGCTTAAGCATGAAGGATGGTGATTACTTTATAACACAAACAAATTGAACTCAAACTGATGATATTAAACAACCATCGTCCACACATATATCATTCATGCATCACTAAAGAAGGTTACTTACCTTACACAAGTTATATAATAATGGAAGTTACAACATATGGAAGTAAGAAGGAACTTACCAGAAACTTTAGTACACGTATATACAGCAAGTCTTTTGCCTTTATTGTTGAGACCCTCGTTAGCTTCTTGAGTTAAAAGAAGAATAATTATACATATTAGATTATCATTCTATCAAATTTTAACATGCATGTAAGAATCAATAACACTTAATCTAGAATAAGGAAGTTTCCTTCTTCACACTCTATTCTAACATCTATGTATGCAATACGAAAAACATGTAAATTACTTCGATAATATCTAAAAGGTTCATTAAAAATTACCAGTGAGCTGGTACTAACGTAGATGTTAGCTAAATAATGCAAACTTTCTCTTCAAATAAGTTCTTCTAAACTTAGGTTTTTTAGATATTTACAACGAAATTCAAGAAAGAAGAAGACGTAAAGGTGTTTCTGAAAGACCACCACTATCTTTATATACTTAAGCAACAGAGACAAGGATTAGTGGAAAGACCAGATAATTCCACTGACACTCTTGATTCTCGTGATTAAGTGCACTTAACAAGTTTTGAGTTATCATCTACAGTAGTCTAGTTTAGTTCTAACTAAGTCTCAACTAAATTCCAATATAACTAATTAAGTCTCAACTAAACATCTGGAGGGGCGAATACTTAACAGAATAGTCCACCAAACCCTAGTATTCACCAAATGGAGAATCACTCAGAATACCCTATTTAGACATAACAACTAATTTACTTACTCATCTTTATCTTAAATTTTACTATCTATATGTCAAACAGTAACCGAATATTGAGACTCCACCAGGCGGGCTATTACAATTTAAACATTAGATAATCAATGAGTCAATATTTGCTTTCATTTTTCTTTGTATGCAAAAATTTTTAAGGATAATATACAAAATATTTTAATGGTAATGATCAATTTTTATTAAACCAATATGTTTAAAAAAATCATTACACTAAGGGCACTAGATCCCAACACCTTAAACTATATGTACCTACGGCTGAAATGGATTAATATGTTAGTGCGTGGATGTTTTGGATGGTAGGGGGAATGTCGTTGCAAAACAAGTTTGTCAACAAGATCCATGGCATGTATCTTTGTAGCAGCTTGATTTTTAGTGGTAAAAAAATATAGTTTTGGAACCTCATTTTCGTAATCCGAGTCTATAAATACTAAATATGATTATTTACGAGAATTATTTAAAAATATGTTGTCAACAAAATAATTAATTAAGGCCCAGTGACTAAATTAGGGACTTAAGTTACAATTGAAAAAATGACCAAAATGACATATAAGCAAATTTTCAATAGGAAGTAATCGATGATGATGGCATATTCCCCTAATTGAGATCAAAGTATTTAGAATGTTAATTAAATTCTGTTTAATTTAATTAAACTAGGCTAATTAAATGTTAATTAAGGTATAAAAAACAAAGATAGTGGAAACTCACCATAATTTTCATTTCTTCAACCGTCCAAAGTCATAAAAAACCCAGAGAAGGTTTTTAAGTTCAAAACATTCAGCTAACAAATTAGTAAGTAATTCAAGTCATTTTATTGTAATTGTTATAGATTTGAGGTGTAACACCCCAAACCCGATCCAGACGTTATGGCCGAATCTGACGTGCCACATTGGAGTTGAAAACCCACGTTCTGTTTTAGTGTTTTAAAACCATATATTTTGTTGAGTTAACAAAGTGTATGGAAGCCGGGCACCGTGTAGGTATCCGAGAGAGGAGGTGAGCTATGAAGGTCGCTAAGTACCAAGCTCTTTGATTGGATCCAATCCTAGACATGCCCACAACCATAGCCACACTTTGTTATATCGAGTTTAAATTTGTTTAAGTGGACGTCTTTGATAAATCGATTAATCGTGGTGTTGAGATATTTTGAAAACAAGTATCGCTTTGAACACACGTCCTAAGTCTAGCCCATTTGAACAATTATCAACCAGGTTTGAAGTTATTAAAAATAAAATAATCCTGAGAAGAAATAAAAGAAAAGTTAAAAATGGCCTTATTACAACCCAAAAATAAATAATAATTAAAGGAAATTAAATGAAAACCAACGCTTATTTAAAGGTCCAAAGGTGATCACCGTGGCCACTCTGAATCCCCTCCGGCCCAAGTCCCCACATCAAGGCTCACCTGCAAGGTTAAGGAAAGAGGGTGAGTTTGGAAACTTAGTGTGCAACAAGCCCCTTTTAGAGCCCAAAACAATAACAGCCTGTTGGGTCTAAGCCCAAATCCAATCTCAAACATGTACTGGGCCATAGCCCTTTTCATATTTCATATTTCATAACACTGGGCCGAAGCCTTTTCAAATTTCATATTACTAGGCCGAAGCCTTTACTGTAAACGGTATGGCCCATAGGTCCATTTCAATATCACAGATAATGTCAATGAAAGAATGCAAGCCCATTTGGGGAGACTACTCAACCCACCATCCGCTACTCTCCACCCGTACCAACCAACACACCATGTGGGATTAACTCAACCCACCCCGCCATAACTCTCCTTTGGGCAAAGATAGTCATTATCATATAACTGGAGGCCTAGCCTCTTTTAGTAACTGGGGTAAAAGACCTTTTTATAACCGGGGCATAAGCGCTTTAATAACTGGGGCATAAGCCCTTTAATAACTGGGGCGTAAGCCGTTTTGATAACTGGGGCATAAGCCCTTTTTCACTTCCTCCATTCATATAAAAACCCAACCCAATGCATTTATGAATACATCATGTGCATATCATACATGTCATGTGCATATCATACATACCATGTTTATCAAAATCCCATGTATTAAAATCATACATAAACCCTAGGGGTATAATGGTCATTTTTACCTAGGGGCAAAACGATCATTTTCTTATCATAAGGGTAATTCTGTAATTTTACCAAAAATTAAGGTTTCCATGTTCATCAACGGTTACTAACAATTCATGGGTGCAAACAGTGATTTTGGCCCATTTTTAGCAAAATCGAGTTATTGGGCCTAAAACCCCTAATAGGCTCTACTTAGCCGATTTTGTCATCTAGGCCCATTTAGCCTATTATCCATAACAGAATTAACAGTCTTAACACGCAATTTTAACAGATTTCTGTTTTTTACCAATTTTACCCAAATGGGCCCCGAAAGCCTATTGGGCCCTATTTCAGCCCCTCGAGGCCCAACTTACCGTGAACGCCAAAAACACATCCTTACCGTTTCCATTGTTCCTGAGCATCATCTCATCAATTCTAATTAAGTAGTGAGCATTCACTTGCTCACAAGTCCTCGAAATGCCAGAATTTTGGCATTTCGGCTTTTCGACATTTTATTGCTTTTAGCTATGAAAAAGGGTTCGTTACACACCTGTTTGGCGATATTCCTCGACGAGATCTTCTACACGATTTCTCCTATAATCCATCGTTAATAATCAGCTTCCCATAATTGAACCAAACCAAAAAATCATCTAATACTAATACTTACACATTCGGCCACCATCCACAATGGCCTTAGGAATCTTACCTTTGTCGTGATTGATGACTAGGTCTAGCCACTCCGGTGATCCAAGCTACTTCAAGTCGACACTACACCTTTCTGCTCCTCCACTAAATAAACCATAAAAATACTAAAAGAAGACCCCATAAGGCCTATACCCACATTCGGCCACCTCCCTAAACTAGAGGGGTTTCAGCTTTTGGCCAAAAGTTACTCTAGGAATTGTTTAGAGTTCGAGTACTTACCACAGTCTTACTCCTCTTGAATCCTGATACCTAAAAGGTAAAGGAATTGAATGCCAACAATTGAAAAGGAAGAAAAAGGTTGCTGGTCATAAAGAATCGGCACCCCCTATCTTCACTAATTTCAGCTTTTGCAGTATTTCGGCAGAAGTAAAGATTAAGGAAAGAAATAATAAATGAGTAGAGGAAAGTATGGGCTGGTTTTTGAAAAAGAAAAGGGAGAAAAGATGAGAGGAAAGATGGTAGATTCGGCTAGGGAAGAAGAAAGAAGAGAAAAACTAAAACAAAAGAGAAAACGGCACATCGAAATTGCTAACCTAATACCCCTCTGCCGAAATCCCCTCTCTAATCCCTTCAAATCGGCTAAGCTCTATCCCTTTCTCAAATCCCTAAAATCTCTCCCCTTATCCCTCCTTAATCCATGCATCTTGACTATTTTAAACTCTCTCCCATTGAGTTCCATCCAGCTTTAAACTCTAGCATGCACAAGCATAAAAATAACATTACCTTTGCCATTCCAGGGAATCGAATCCAGGTCTTCCTCTATGCTCCACACGCCACTTTTTTTGGAGCTTAGTGGCGTCACCCTTGCCACTTTACCAAGGCTCTTTTTGTGATACACTTTACCCACAACTTTATATAAGGGCACCTCGCCAGAACCCCTAACTCCTAAGTCCAAAATTTAAAAAATTCTACCTAAGTTTTGGCCAACTCATGGGCCTTCCATAAGCCCATTTACATACCCAAATTATGAATTCCATAATCACATACCAAATTTTAGAAACTTACTTAAAATATCAAGAATCGCGAAAAACCCGAAAATCAGGATGTTACATGAGGTCATGAAAGCCTCATTTACCTAGCCCATGTATCGATTTGTAAAACTGTTATAGCTTTAAAAAGTTACCATTGTTGATTTCATGAAGAATTAAGCTTGAATTTAATAGATTTTAATATTATAATATGAAAAGGACTAGATTGTAAAGTTAATCTAGCTTATTATTAACTTTGTTACATTAGAGACCAAATTGAATAAATGTAAAACCTGTCATGAAATCATAGCGTCGTAAAATCATCTGACAGTGAATTACGTCACAACATAGATATATATGTCGTCATGAAGTAACTCACTTAGTTGAAAATATAGCGACGAGAAAATTATAAAGTCACAATGTCAGCCTGGGATTTTTAAAACTTTACAATTCGGTCCTAATTTATGCTCGGGATAGTAAAGGAGTTTTCAAAAAATCATGTGTAACACCCCAAATTTTAAGGTTAGAAGTTTTGAGATTTGTGATTAGAGCCAGCCGTAACTCAACTAGTTATGTGTGTTTTCATGTGTTTTAGTTTTAGAATGGGCCTGCTAATACTGATGGTTGGTTGTGTATTAGTTTGTCTTTGGGTCCTTAGTTCGAGTCTTCTTGTGTGCATTTTGGGGAAATAATTTTTCTTTAGTATTGTTTTTAAGTACATAAGATTTTGTTTAATATTTTACTTCTAGTTTATTTTTATTTTAGTTGGGGGAGAGAGAAAAAAAAGAGGGGACCCTAATTTGTTTTACACGTTCCCATATTTCTCTATTTCTTCTTTAGTTTTTTTATTTATTTTTAGTTTCTCTCTTTTCCCAATTTTGTTCTGTTGTTTATTTTCTGGTGCCTTGATATTTTGTTTTGAGTCTCCAAGCGTTTTCGTTAGAGGAATTATTCGCTAAATTGTCAGGTGTGAATTGGAATTGGCGAGTTTGAAGCGTCGATCATTTTGGGCATTTTGATCGTGAATTAAGGTGTGGGTTTTGAACTCTTCTTTTCGTTGTCAAAACACTAAGTTGATTCTTTGAAATTTGACATAATGTGTGTGTTCTAAACTTTGTAACCTTTAGGGTGATTTGGTAGTTGAGTAATTGATGTTCGAATCGGTATTAAATTGCATGAAATCCAGTTTGTTATTTTATGTTTCTGAAATACTTTGATTGGGGGTTGATTTAGCGATAGAAAAGCTTGATTTTTAAGCTGGTTTTGGGTCGTTTCGTGACCACACGAGTGTCCACACAGGCATGTGCCCCCACACAGATGGTCTACATGGCCGTGTGCTTTTGGGAACTAGGGTTTTTGGGAAAATTTTGGCACTACACGGCCTAGCCACACGGTCGTGTGGCTAATTTAGGGATTTTAGTCAACTTCTACATGGCTGTGTCTCGTGGGCACACAGGCGTATGCTTTTGAGAATTAGGTTTTGGGTGATTTGGCACCATACGGCCTAGCCACATAGTCGTGTGGCTAATTTGGGGATTTAGGGATCCAACATGGGCTTGTGTTTTGGACACATGGCCGTGTATGATGGGCACACAGCCATATCTACCTTACACTTTAATCTAGGACTTTTGGACAGAGAGTTACACAGCCGAATCACACAGCTATGTCCCTAGTCACATAGGGGTATGCCTTAGCCACACAGCCGTGTGCCTCCTTCCATATTGGGATGTGCCCCTCCACATTGGCATGTTGAATCCCACACTGCCTAAGCTTTTCCACACAGCCGTGTGGCCCTATCTCGCCAATTTTCATACGTCGCTAGTTTTTGACTTGGTTGTGTTTTAGTATGTTTCGACCCTTTGCTAGGTCTTAGTAAAGGTGGTCGGGACTCTGTTTCGGTTTGGTCTTGTGTACTACTTGCAATTGTAGCTAGTTCGGCAATTCGTTTGAGTGGTATCTGATGATTACGTTGCAATTCATTCTGAATCTGAACATTTGAATGTGTACATTTCTGACACTGTGTTCTATTTCGGTAAGTCTGTTTGCACAAAAGTATTCGCTTAAAGCTTCTGATTCTGTATTTGGTCAATGGGGTTTATATGTTTTCGATTTTGTTTGATTGTCTGTACGAAGTATTCATTATTCTGTGAGACTGTTTGCGTACATACGCACTTCTGACTCTGCTTAACTGGTGTGTTATTGACTGGAAACTGTGTATTTTGATTCTGTACGTCTATCTGTACACATATATTTGCATAAAACTTTTAGGTTTTGGTCGTGAAAAGAAGGAAAACTATTCTGATCTTGTAGTTAAACTATAACCTATTTGGACAGCAAGTTACCCATTACATTGTACTGCATATATGTCATCTTTATTGTGTATTACTATCTGAGTGGCCTAGTCCATATACATGGTGTATAGGGTTGGATGGGCCTTTCGAGGTCCTATGTGGTGTGTTGGATTGGACGAGCTTAAATAGCTCTTTTGGGGTGTGATCAAAGGACGGAGAGGTGTTCCAGCTGGATGGGTGGGTTACTTTTCTACTTGACTGCATTCATGCGTATATGGTTAAGTGACTTAACATGTGTGACTGATTTTACGTGTATTAAGGTGTTAGCGTAATGACGTTTTGGAACACCGTGTTTGTGATGATAAGTGTTTTGGTACCGACCCGTTGACCAGTTATCGGTTGAGTTTTTGTTTATAATGTGGTGTGCTTGATTGTTACGTTCTATTGGGATGTTGGCCTCAAATTTACCTTCTATTTTTGTATATCTTTGTAAGTATGTTTTGCTATTGAACTGCTATTTTGAATTCTCTTCTGTAAATATTTTGTTAATCATGTTCCAAACTCACACTGAGCTCGCGTAGCTCACCCCCTCTTTTTCCTTTTTTCAGGTATTTTCATATACTGTTGCTAGGCTCGGCACGCTAGAGATCTCGGGCAACTACATTTTAGAATCAACTTAAAAAGTATTTTTATAAATTCTGCATTTATAAATACACGATTTGAATTGTAAGTTTTATTTTGCAGACTGTGGTACGAAATGTTGTGTTACACGCACGTAAGCGTCTTTTGGACTAAAATTTTTGTAATATCGGGATTTTACAACTGAGAGTTTTTACGTAACTTAAATATCATTTGTTTTCTAGCTGGTTAAACTAAAATTTTCCTACAATCATTTCAGTAATCAATGTAACCTCCGAGATTCGTTCTAAACTTCTAGGTCGGGTTTTAGGGCACTACATCATGTGAGACTGAAAATGATCTGTAGCATATTTTAAATGTGAAAGATACTAATTTACATGTGTGAATGGCTGAATGTTGAAAATTTTTTAGTAGTTGCTCCAACAACAAATGTAGCATCTTGCAACTCAAACTCAGCAATCAGGTCGAGAGAAGGGTGTTACAATCTTCCTCTACTTGTAATAGCATGTTTTTCAGTGGTACCAGAAATGATAATTTCGGAACCTCATTTTTGAATGATCGAGTTAGTAAATAATAGTCATTATAGAGTTACATTAAATTTCAAAAATTTTAGTGATTGAATGGTTAAATAGGGTACAAGGACTAAGTCATAGAAATCGTAAAAGTTAATCGCAATCGATTTCTTTTAGTTAAAAGGCTTAAAATGTAATTTTTTAGGGTTTTAAGTGGCAATTTACCACTATTAAATCCAAGTGGACGGTTAGTGCCATTTTTTTGTGATTTATTTGTTAAAAGTTTATTTTTAATTATTAATAATATATGTTAAAAAGAAATAAAATAAAATGTCATAATCATTCTTACCTTCCACCACCAATTCTTCAAACAAAAGAAACACTCAAGGGGCCATTTTTGAAACACCATTCAACCAAGCTTGTAAACCTTGCATTGGTATGATATTTTAATCTATTTCTTTTAATTTTTATATTTTTGAAATCTTGGGAGCTTAATTTAGCTAACCTGAGGATTAAATTGTAAAACAGTCAAAGATTTTGAAAGTTGTCATTATTTCTTTTGAAGATTTTTGGATGTTAAATGGTATATTTTGAAACTTAAATATCGAATAAGACTATTTTGTAACGAGAAATTTGTTAATTTTGAGTATAAGGATTAAAGTGTATTTATTTCAAAGTTAGCATGAAATTTCTGTAAATATAGGTGCTTAAGAGCTGTATAAGGATGCTTTTGAAATCAAATTGTAAAACGTTGCTTAAATGTGAAAGATACGCTTGTTTCGGTTTTAAGGACTAAATTGAATAAACTACAACCCCTTAGGGAATTGTGAAAAGTGAAAATAGGATATCATAGGCATTAAATAAATTGTTATAAGTTATTTAGCACTAATAAATTGAAATAAAATATCGTATAGATCAAAATTTGAACCAACCAATAGATAACCGAGAAAAAGAGAAAATTGTATAATCGTCCATAACACTTCTATTGTTGTTGTTTGTACCTGGTAAGTTCATATGGTTTAGTTATATACATATTTATAATGCTTGTGGCTGGATTGTGAATGCATAATATTGTAAGAACCTTGAATTGTTTACAAATTGGTACAATATTGTGAGGAAAAGACTAAATCATAAAGTATTGTTTTGATATGTTTATTCAGCCCGGATAAACATAGGATAGGATGGGCTATTTTACCAATCTAACCCAAAAAATTTTGATATTTACAAAAATAACCCAGGTTCAGAAACAATCACCAAAATGATCGAAATGAATAGTATTTTTGGGTATTGGGAACCCAATGGCCGGCACTACATGGTGTTTTGGTCCCATGATTGCCTAATGATTGTGTCAGGCTTTAAAAAATTGATTTTTTTGAGTTTGGGAACCCAATGGCCGAAACCAAGGTATTTTTTTAAATCGTATCATACTGGTATACAAAAATACCAGTATTTAAAAAAATTAGTTCTGCTCATGTAATGGCCGGAACCAGAGATGTAAAAAAAAATTGGTGTCAATCAGTTGATGGTTGGCAGCAGGTACTTTTTTCGTGTCCCAATGCAATTTTTTTTACTTTGGTACACTGATGGCTGACACTAGTTAAATTTTTAAAAAAATTTGGGTGTTGGCCGTATAATGGTCGGCACCAAGTACTTTTTTCGTGTCCCAATACTTTTTATTTTTTTTGGAACACTGATGGCCAGCACCAGTTGTAACGCCTTGATATGTATATCCCTATTCCTGTAAATATTTGAGACAAATTTGTTTATGCTTCAGTGGTTAAGTGTCTTAGGTGTATGTGTGAGGTCCCAAGTTCAAGCCCTACCTATAGAAAATTATGTTATTTTTGGAATTAAGTCCTATCTTTGTTCAGTAGGCTTATATTAAATTACCTGTAAATTTATATAAGAATGAGCCTGCTGGTTCTAGTGGTAACAAGTTGCGAGGTTGGAGTTCCTATGTTATCCTTGCACGAGCGAAAAAGTTTATTTTTGCTCGTTTAACTCAGAGAGTTTCAGTTTAATAGGAATTCTTAGTAAGTGGGTTGTTAGTGGGTTAGTAGAGATAAATTAGGGATATGCTAGCAGTTTCTTTTTCTGTTTACCATAAAATTATTCTCTCTAACGTTTTTTTTTCTCTATTTTCCACTTTCAACTTTCGTCTTCTTCCTTTTCAGACTCCTATTGAAATTTCCCTTTCAAACCGTGTAAGATGGACGTGCTATCCTCCTTGTTGTTGTGTAGGTTAGGGGTTTCATTGTGTTTTTGAGATAGTTTTGTTTTATGAGTTAGTTTCTGTAGGTGTAATCGTGGAGTTTGATTTTCTTATAATTATTCTGGTGTAGGAGCAGGCTATAAACAGTGAGTATCTCTCCTTTTGCTTGAACGGTGTTAGCGGCGATTTTTTACGTCGGTAAGTCTTGAGCGTTATTTCGGGTTTTGGTATCGATTCATAAATTGACTGCTAATTGGGCAATTGGATGCCTTTTCATAGGTTTGAAGGCCTTAGGAGTACTTTTGTATAAAAACTGTAACAGGTATGTACCCAAAACACAGAAAACGGGATCTTAGCGAAAGTAAAAAATATGAATCTATCGATGCCACAAGGGCGTGTGGTCACTCTTATGGTAGGCCGTGTGTAAGAACACGGTCGTGTGGTCGATGAAGGCATGGCCATGCGCAGCATACAACAGTGTGGTGGTTCGAGTGTGGCCGTATGGGCCACACGGGCTAGGCCAATTTGGGCGTGTAGGCTACATGGGCATGTGGGTCCATACGGGCATGACACACGGGCGTGTGGATTCTTAGGCCATGCCGTGTGGGCTATATGGGCAAGGCCAATCTTGGCATGTGGGCCAACACGGGCATGTGGGCCCATATTTTTGTAATTTTTCCTAGGGTCACACAGGTCACTTTGTTTGACTGTGGGCCTACTATAGGGTCGGTAAGGGCTAAATAAACCCTATTTTGTATGTGATGAAATTCTGATAGACTGATCTGAGTAGAATACTAAATGTATGTCTGATTGTATTGTATAAGCATATCTGTTATCTATACCTAAGTATGTTAAGCATGTTTATTCTGTAATTCTATATATGTTATCTGCATCTGTTTTGGGTGGGATTTATATGCGGAAGAAGTGTTCTGTACGGCGATCATCACCTATTTTCTGGTAGCTTGGCTGCACTATATCTGATACGTGTTGTAACGGTACAACATGGTCTGTAGGGATGGGTGAGTGTTTTTAACCCCACATGATGTGTAGAGATGGTCGGAGATGGTGTATAGAGGATGGGGGTAGGATTCTGATTATCTGATTATGTTTACTGTATCTAAAATGGGCTTGAGCCCAAATTTATATCTATATTTAACTGTGGATATTATTCTGTTTGTAATGCATGTCTATTTCTGTTAGGTTACACACTGAGTTCACCTAAACTCACCATTTTTTTCTGTTTCTGTTAAGGTAATCCACAAACTTAGGCGGATCGGTACAGTAGGGATTCAGCGGTGACCACTCTTCCATAAAACTGTTTTTAGTTATTAACTTATGGCTTTTTTTACTATTTTAAGGTTAAAATTCTGAGAGTTCGTAATTTTTGGGACTTTCTGGACTGTTTGGTTTTTAAATTGATTTTGGATTTATTTGCCCGATAATCTGTATGTTGATAAAATATTTTATGAAATCGTCGGTTTTTACGCAAAGGGCTTTTCTAATAATACAAAACGAATTTCTAAAAAGTAACGGTTTTTGCTAAACTTTCGCGATAAAATAAGCTTTGGCAAATAAACTATGTAAATATCGTTTTGACAATGGATATAAGCAAATAGGGATTGATAAAACAAAACAACTTAACTGTGATGGCTACGTTTTCAAAACCTATTCCTTGTGACATCACCAGATTTAGCCATAACGTCTAGGCTGGGTTTGAGGTGTTACACCAGTTAAATTTGAAAAAAAAATTGGGTGCTAGCCATGTAATGGCCTGCACCAGTTAAATTTTAGGTGCTAGGCATATGATGGCCGGCACCAAGTACCTTTTTTGCCTCCCAATGTAATTTTTTTTCCTTTTGGGACATTAATGGCCGGCACCACCTTTTTCGGGTATCGAAAATTATTTTTAGGGTTTTGGGACAGCGATGGCTAGCACCAACTTTATTACATTAAAAAAATATTTTTTTCTTATTTTGGAGCATATAGGGCCGGCACCAAACCCTATATATAGTGAGTGGTTTGGGTTCTGATAGTGTAAATGGATGAAAAAATATATTTTTGTGACAGCCATCAAAATGAAAGTGTTTTGTAGTATATCATCAAAAGAGTTTTTTGTAGTGGATTGTAGGTGAGAGTTTTTCGTAGTGTACAACTGAGTTTCGAGGTTAACTTATATACTATCATGTTTTAACGGAGGTGAATTATATACTGTCATATCCACCCCAAATGTTATGTCATTAAGGGTTGGATGAATTTCTACGCCTTTGATGGCTAAGCGAGATGTCCAATGCAGATGGATATTACCTATGGTAAAATAATGTTTACTCCGCAACTTATAAGTGGGGTACTGATGCAACGTAGACTTGATTAAAGTAGAAGGCGACTAATTTTGAAGAAAATACTATTCAAAATAATTGTAATATTTCTTTAGAATTTTTATTTTTTATATCTATAAATTTAATATAATTGTTTAGGATGTAAGGGATCATTTTTATATTTTCGTATTAATTTCTTAGAATGTTTGTATTTTTTATATCTGTAAATTTAATATAGTTGTTTAGGATTTAAATTTTCATTTTTATATTTTCTTGTATTAATTTTTTAGAATATTTGTATTTTTTTGTATCTGTAAATTTAATTTAATCCATATTATATGTAGTTTGAATTTAATTTTCATGTATTAATTTTACCCACTGCTTGTAGTTTGTTTAGCGTTTAAATTTAATTTAGTGCGTATTATTTTTGTTTGAATTTTATATTTTTATATTAATATTTTAGAATGTTTGTATTTTATTATATATGTAAATTTAATTTGTCGTGTACTATTACTTATTCAATATTTTTTATTAAATATTTTGAAGTCATTTATTCAAGTAAATAATTATTTTAGAGAAATTAAATTAATATTAAAAACAGAATAATTAAAAATAAAGTAAATATTTATATATAAAACTAAAATTGTCGTGATCTCGGCGACGTCCCCAGCGCTGGAGTGTAACGGTTCGGATGCCTCTGTCGACGACGCCGTGCACCTTCCTGAGGCATTTGATAATTTCTCGGTCTAGCCTCTGTTTTCCCATCCAGTGTACTTAGAAAAGTAGTATAATCATATACACAATAATCGAGAGTTAATGGGTATTGCATGACCGGAGGTGCTGATGGAAAAATATCCTCAGTGGTAGGTCTACATGCTTCTAGGTTGAGCTCCGGGTGGTATGAGGACGATTCGGACTGTATCGAATGTTGAGGCTTAGGGTCATCACCAAAAATATCCACGAACGATAGAGGAAATTGGGCTTTGGGCTCGGGCTCGGGCTCTAGGTGGTATGATAACGAGCTGGAGGAAAAATCGATTTCGGTGTTCCCAAATGGTAAAACTCAGTTATGACGCAATCATGCGTTCCTCTATTGCCATCAGAAATATTCTCGTTGTGCGTCTTTTTGGATTAGCATGTACAGAACCTTGGAATATAAAGGGTTTTCGTATGCCATATACCATGCTGTGTACTCGCACATAGAAGAGAGCCCTCCCTCTAAGACATACAAGGGAGGGACCCTCGAATGTCGATCATTTCACAGAAAGATATACGGTTTATATTTTTTCGCCAAATTTAAAGTGTCCTGAACCGAACCTTTTTTTTCCATTCTGTTGACTTCTGTGATGTTGACGGGATGATTCAGGATAGGTTGTGCGCAACTGAACTGCCTCAATACTCGACATCCATCATGCCACTCTATCATATAGAAATGAATCAGCGGCACATTTGACACGAACAACTATTGCTAGTTGATAACCCATGATGGTATGAGTGTCGCGGTTTCTTCCTCATCATATGGCATCCATAGAAAATGCATAATATAGACAACACGTTATTATTTAGTTTTTTCTTGCGCAATTATTGTATTTAAAAAAGAAAGATTCGGAATCGTATTTTATGCCATCCCTGGAATGAGTCTCTATCATCATACGGTACATAGGTACGATTAATGATCGCCCGATTCCTAATACAGTGGCCCATCTAAAAAAATGAATAAATTATCAGATTATTTTTTCCATAAAAAATGAGTACACTATACTATACAATTAAAAAATAGATGGAAAAATTGAACTATATATTTACACCTATTAACGAGTGGCCACACATACGGTTGGTGGCTCACTGATGCCAGAAATGACATTCGGTATAACACCAAAGACTACAATAGAAGGCAACAACCGCCCATTGTTTTCTTTGACGGCTTTGTAGCTCGACAAAGATCGCGGTATAAGCATGCCAACACTGCAGAACCTTAACTAAATCTTTCGGTAAGCTTGAGATCCTCTAATAAAGGGAGATAATTTATTGGGACTTTATTTTGGTTGACGTCCGGCAATAGTATCCCACCTATAAGTTGTAGAATAATGCCTTTCTTGCATAGATAATGTCTATCTGCGTTGGACTGCTCGAAAGATGCTGGAAGTTTTCTTTTAAGCAGGTAAATTTAATATAGGTTAATCGTCCTTCCTCGTCGTTGGGGGGCACCCTTCCAAGTAACCGCTTGCAAAGTGCCTCATGGATCGGGCACTTTTCCAAGGTCGGTCACTGCTTCACCATTTATAAATAGCCCTAATTGGACTGCTACGTCTTGTAGTGTAATAGTTACCTCCCCACTCGGAAGGTGGAATGTATGTATCTTCGAACGCTATCTTTCAACTAATGCTGATATTAAATCGGCCCGTAGCTCAAATATCTGAATGTACGTGGATACCCAAAACCCACAACATTTAAATACAGTAAAACAATTCGATCGGGAAAATAACCGGGATCATGCAACAGGGGCCTCACAATTCGGTACAGATCCTGTGTTTATAGTAAATATAGAATGTTATATTTCTCTTTTAAAAAAGAATTTAAATAAATATTTAAAATTAAATGAGACATTTTTCTTCTCGTTTACCTTATGCACATAAGCTGCAATGTGGTTGTTGTCATTTAAAATAATATTAGGATTAGGATCTATGGAGTGATCAACGGTGGTTGACGGTGAACGACGGTTGTTGGAGATGTTTGGAGGTGATCGGTGGTCGTCGATCGGTGAAGGATGCTAACCTTAACGGTGAGCGGCAGTTATCGGTGGTGGTCGACTTTTATGGGTTGAAGTAGCCCATTTATAGTGGAGGGACCATAGTAGCTGAGCAAGGGTAAAATTGGAAAAAAAATTGTGTTAACTATTGCCGAGCATTAGAAGGCCAAATTGGCCTTGGTCAATGACACAGGCCTGATTCAGGACTGGCCTAACAAGTCCTTTCACCTTTTTTTTTTTCATTTAATTTATATTTCATTTGCATTTGCATTTCATTCTTCCTGTTTATTTCATTTATATTTTCATTTCATTTCATTTACATTTACATTTCATTTAAATTATTTTTTCATTTAAATTTAATTATTTCTCATTTCAAAGTTTTTATTTTCATTTCAGATTTGTTTTCATTCAAATTTATAATTTATTTTCATTTAAACTTTCATTCCATTTGATAATCATCATTTCATTTTATATTCATTTAACATTTCATTTAATTTCATATTCACATTTCATTTAACATTTCATTTCATTATTTTTGTCATTTAAATTTATTTTTTCCTAATATACAATTTTTTTTTCATATTAATCACAAATAGTCTCATTTCAATTTATCTTTTTCAATTCAATTTTTTTCAATTCATTTCATATTTTTTTCATATTAATTAGTAGTCTCAATATCAAGGTCATTTAAATTTTTTCATATTTTATTTAATTTTTTTGTCAATTCAAATATTATTCCATACAAAATTTTAAATTTCATTTAAAATAAAAAATTTTATCATTCCATTTTTTTGGGGATTTTTTTTGGGTTTTTTAGGTTTGAAATAATGGGTCCAATCCTAGGAGTAGGTCTACTGGTGCCGGCCAACCTCTCTCTATTTCTCAAGCTTGACCCAAGCCCGTCTAACATGTCATTTCACCTCTCTTTCTTCCTGCTGGTGCCGGCCAATGGCACCCCATTTCTCAAGCCTGGCGCAGGGCTGACATAGGCCTGCCTAACATGTCATTTCACCTTATTTTTTCATTTCATTTCTATTTCAATTCCATTTAATTTGAATTTCTATTTCTTTCATTTGAATTTAAATTTCATTTCCATTTACATTTCATTTAAATTATATTATTTTCCATTTACATTTAATTTTTTTCTCATTTCATTTATATTTAATTTTTCTCATTTCATTTAAATTATCTTTTTTACATTTAAAATTAATTTTTTTCTCATTTCATTTAAATTATCTATCTTCCCATTTTCATTTAATTTTTTCTCATTTCATTTATATTTTTTCCATGTAAATTTAATTTTTTATTTCATTTAAATTATCTTTTTTTATTTAAATTTAATTTCTTCCTCATTTCATTTAAACTATCTTTCTTTCCATTTTAATTTAATTTTTTCTCATTTCATTTAAATTTAATTTTTTTCTTTTCATTTAAATTATCTTTCTTTCCATTTTAATTTACATTTTTCTCATGTTTATTTTTCTCTCATTGTTATTTATTTCATTTTAATGTGTTTTAAATTAAATACGTATGCATATTGTATTATATTTAATCAAGTGTATAATTTGAATAAAGTATATCATTTATCTAATTTTTCATATTTTTAGAATGTTTTTACAAGAACATGCACTCAATAATATATCATTCGTTATCTTCGAGTCCGGTATTACGAGACGATTGACCGAAAACATAGACACGATGTGGTCAAGTTGATCGGTTGTGTCCGGATGTTCGACACAGTGCACAGTTTGGGTTCGCCCATCTCCCTGACATTTATGTCATTTTGAATTCTCGTTGAATGTGGTTGACCTTTAGGATGTCTACGGAAACTACAGTCAGGCACCATCTCGAAAGCAGGCGGTGGAACTTTCTAGTTTGAGACATTGGGCATTACAGGAAATTCGTTCCACCATATACGCAATGTGCGTAGCAACATTAGATCTCGTCTATGAATTGTTCAACATTTAAGTTTGCTCTCGCACACCCTGCATGAACATGCGCACACGGATATCGAAGAGTCTAGAATATCCCACACTCACACACGGCCGATGTACTCTTAAACTTGGAAAGTCTTCGAGTCGCGCAAATACAGTTCTACGTTCATTGTTTGTGCCTTTTGACAATTTACTGCTATGGCCTTTAGGACCCCCTGAACGTACACGTGCCCGACCTCGATCTACTTAGCTTGCCTTAATCCCATCTTAGGCATCAATGTGACCAACCTATAGGATGTTTCCGAGAAAATAGCAAAAATCGGCAGATGATGTGTGCGCCTCAATATAGAGTTGTAATACCCCCAAACCCGGCTAGATGCTATGGCCGAATCTGGCAGTGTCACATGTGAGTGCTTTTTAGATAAACCTTAGCGAGTTGAAAATTGTCCAGTTTGTTATCTTTACTTAAGTCGTGAACTCTCTATTCCAAATATTATGTGTAAACATTTCATTAAGGCGGAAGCTAAAACATCATTATTTCATGAATCGATAATTTAACAATTTAAAATTCCTAAAATAAACCCAAAATAAATATTTAAATAAAACAGACAAAATAAAGTGTTACTCAAAAATCCGTAAATGTCTACCAGTGGTCACCATCGAGCCCTCCGTCGCACCGATCCATCTACTGCTGGGATTACCTCAAAAGATAAATAAATAAAAGGGTGAGTTTCAACTCAAGGTGTACATCCCCACAAAGATAGCATGCATACAAACAAATAATGTAATATACCATAATTCGGGCTGGCCCTTACATGTAATCATTATCGACATGCCTTAGAGCTTCCGCCCATCTCAGATGTAACATGCATAATAGGCCAGAATAACAGAGTAAACCCACTAGCCCTGCACACCAACTCTGACCAACCCAACACACCATGTAGGGATAAAATCGACCCACCCATAACTGCACACCGTATATGGGGATATAATCAACCCATCCAACCCTACACACCATAAAGTACCACATCGTAGCACATATCATAAGTATGCAATTTAGCTTCCAGATGTCGGGCTTAAGAAGCCCTTCAGCAACTCCCCTCACTTCGTCAAACCCACCTCGATGTAATGCATCATACAAGCATGGCATGCTATAATGCAGACAAACAGATCATACTTTTATTTACAGAATAGACCAGATAATCATGCGAACACATACATCACAGAATTAAGAGTCTAGATAAGGCTTACCGACCCTACTACAGGTCACAGTCGACTTGGGCGTCCCGTGCAACTATACAAAAGATTTTAGATTTAAGGGCTTACATGCCCGTGTGCCTTGCTCGTGTGGGCCCACACGCTCGTGTGGATAACACGGCATGAATTGGCCTTGCCAGTGTGGGTCACACTGCCTGGTTCAAATTTTCACACGCCCGTGTGGTTCACCCGTGTGGGCCCACACACCCGTGTGGCCTACACTGCCCATTTGCATAAGCCTGTGCCTTACACACGGCCTCCAAGCTATCACATGCCCGTGTGGCACGCGCACGGTCTGGCTCGTCGAGCACACGGCCTTGTATCACCACGCGGCCTCCACACTGGTGGTCCACATGCCCGTGTGGCGTTGACAGTAGTATTTTTGGCTTTCGTCAAAACTCGTTTCCTGTGTAATCATAGTACACACCTGGTTCGTTTCTGCTGCTAATCCAACCACGCGCACTTCAAAGCCTAAAATCGATCATAGCGAACCCAAAATTGGTCTCTTAAGTCAGATTATTAAGAATAGGCAAATCCCGAAATGAGAGATCTACCTACCTTTAATGAATAACGGTGATTCCTCGCTGTTAAGAGCTCTATTTATGATCCATAGACCCTGAAATATTCCCTAAACAGTAACCGAAATCCTTCTTAAACAATCTCCTAGGAAATCACTTAACCTAATTAAAAACCAAACTGACCGAGCCGACGAAATCACTAGCAATCGAAGAAGAAGAAAAATAGAGAAGGGAAAAAGAAGAAGAGAATTTTGACAGCTCGGGTTTGGAAGAGGAAGAACTAAAAAGAAAATATTTTTCTAAAAAGAAGGAAATAAGAAAACCCCTAATTTTTTTCCTAAAACCCTGTACTCAGAATTTTAATAAAACCCAACACATAGCTAAAACTTGCAGCAAAAATAATCCCATCGCTACTACAGGGAATCGAACTCTAGACCCCTAACACACATCTTAACTACTAGACCAATAGGCCTATTCTGTTAGGTTTTTACCATCAATTCCTTATAAGCCCATTGACCTAAAGTCAGACTTTCATCATATAAAAACCAAAATTAGCCCAAGTTAAAACTTGAACTTGGGACTTCCCAAACACACCCTAAAGCACATAACCTCCTAAACTACATATATTTATGCCAAAAAGAATCAAAACAAAAGTTTCGATATTTCCATGCTCTACAATCACAAATGTTGAAATTATAAAAATTTGGGGAGTTACAACTCTACCCCCTAAAAGAAAATTCGTCCTCGAATTTTACCTAATCAGAAAAGGTGAGGATACTGCTGACACATTGATTTCTCTGACTCTTCAGTGGCCTCCTCAGTGCTATGATTCCGCCATAGCACCTTCACTAACGGAATAGATTTCCTATGCAGAACCTTAACGTCATGATCCAAAAATCTGAACTGGCTCCTCCTCGAACGTCAGATCTGGTCTAACCTCAATCTCTTCCACAGGCACAATGTGTGTGGGATCAAAGCGATAACGTCTCAACATTGAGACGTGGTACACGTCATCTATACGATCTAACTCTTGAGTTAGCTCTAACTGATATGCGACTGGCCCTACTCACTTTAAAATCCTGTACGACCCAATAAATCGAGGGTTCAGCTTACCCTTCTGACCGAACCTCAGAACTTTTTTCCATGGCGAGTCCCTCAGGAAAACCATGTCCCCCACAGAATACTCGATGTCCTTCATCTTTAGATCAAGATAGACTTCGCTCATCGAAGTCGCTTTCGACGTTCTCGAATCAAACGGACTTTATCCTCAGTTTCTGATACCAAATTCGGACCTATAACACGTCGCTCACCCAACTCAGTCCAGCACAAAGGAGTGCAACACTTATGACCATAAAGTGCCTCATACGGTGCCATCTGTATACTAGAGATAACTGTTGTCGTAAGCGAACTCTGCCAAGGGCAACTACTCCTCCCAACTACCTCGAAAATCCATAACACACCCTCTTATCTTAACTGATGCGTGATATTCGTGAAAGGTTTTAAAAATTTATAATTAATCGTTCTTGAAACTAACTATTATCACGATGAAGGCAAGTGTACCTATCGAACAGTAGTATAGCTTTAGCAAGACCAGATTTTCGAACCCAAAGGAACCAAGAGTACTAGTAATTACTTTCTTTTTATTATCTAGCCTAAAAATTAAAGGATTTGTTTATCTAAACTAATTAACTAAACTAAGAGTGCACAGAGAGAAATTGGGGTTAGCTTTTGGGAAAAATTAATTGAGTAAGATAATACCCAAGGAAAAATCCACCTAGACTTCACTTGTTATTTGACTCTGAATCAGACGATTTATTCATTTGACTTGATCCGTAGAAATCCCTAAGTTATATTATTATCTCTCTTGAAACTAATACGTCTAACCCTAGGTTGATTAATTGAAATCTCTTTCTAATTAACGCCCTAGTGTTGCATTAACTAGATCTATGGATCTCCTAAATAAGTGCATTAACTTGAATCAATATCCTGGAATATTAAGACAAGAATTAAAAACACATAATTAAGAACAAGTCAAATATTTATCATACAATTCAGATAATAATAATAAGATCCATCTTAGGTTTCATTTCCCTTAGGTATTTAGGGGGTTTAGTTCATAACTATAAAGGAATAAATCTCAGAAGAATAATGAATACAAAACATAAAGATAACCCAAAACCCCTGAATGGAAATTGAAGGGAAATCTTCAGTCTTGACGATGAATTCGACTTCTGAGATGGATCAATGGGCTTCCCTTGAGTAATTTCTTGCCTCCCACTCCGTGTGTGTGTTCTAAGTGCCTCTTCAGGTATTTAAATAGGCTTTAGAATGCCTAAGAGCCCTAAAAAGTGGCCTTTTCAGAATAGGACTATACTTGGGCTTGACAGGGACACGCCCGTACGACACGCCCGTGTGCGATTGCTCCAACCCGTGGTCAAGGCTATTAAATAGTAGTCTACCAGTGTAAGTCGTGCTTCGATCCTGCCAAATGGACACGACCGTATGGCTTACCAGTGTGAGGAAGTCCAGGCCATGTTGATTTTCAATGTAGGTCCATTTTCTCTGTTTTTAGCCCATTTCTCGCTCTTTTTACTCTCTTATGCTCATCTAAGTATAAAATATGAAATTAAAGAATTAGGAGCATCGAACTCACCAAATCTAAGGAGAAACCATCCATAAATGTGCTAAGTATGGGATAAAAATATGTATAAATTATGGTTTATCATTAACATATTCTCCAGTACCTGAATCACCCTCTCCGACTGACCATCTATCTAAGGATGAAATGCAGTACTGAAGTCAAAACGAGAACCCAAAGCCTCATGAAGTTTTTTCCAAAACCGAGACGTAAAACAAGGATCCCTATCAAAAATGATCGAGACCGGTACCCTATGCAGCCTCACTATCTCAGAAATGTACAGCTTGGCCAACTTCTGTAGAGAGATATCTGTCCTAACAGGGATGATACGTACAGTCTTGGTCAATCGATCCACGATGACCTAAACAGAATCCTTCCTAGTGGGTGTTAGGGGCAACCCACTAACGAAGTCCATCATTACTCGCTCCCGTTTCCACATTGGTATCCTAACTGACTGCAGCAAAGGTAACTGATGCTCAACCTTAACCTGCTGACAAGTCATACAGCGAACAACAAAGTCGGTAACCTCACGTTTTAACCCTGGCCACTAATACAACTCTCAGAGATCTCGATACATCTTGTTTTCATCAGGATGCATAGTGTAAGGACTACTATGCACTTCCTTCAGAATTGACAGTTGCAAATCCTCATCATTAGGTACACAGATTCTACCTCGGAAACACAGTACCCCATCACTATTAATCCCAAAGTTAGTAGCAGTCTCAGTCTCAACTTGACGAAATCGCAACTGAAGAGACTCATCTCCCAACTACTTATTCTTAATCTGAACCAGCCACGTCCGCCTGACTTGTAACTCAGCTAAGAGACTCCTATCATCAAAAAGGCTCAATCGAGCGAACATTGCTCTCAGATTGGTCATAGCCCTACGGCTTAACGCATCGGCCACCATATTGGCCTTACCAGGGTGATACTCAATACTGCAGTCGTAGTCCTTGAGTAGCTCAACCCACCGACGCTACCAAAGATTTAACTCCTTCTGAGTGAGGAGATACTTGAGGCTCTTGTGATCAGTGTAGATGGTACACTTCTCACCATATAGATAGTGCCTCCAAATCTTTAATGCAAAGACAACTGCTGCCAACTCCAAATCATGCGTCGGATAACTAGCCTCGTGATTCTTAAGCTATCGAGACACATAGGCAACTACCTTACCGTCTTGCATCAAGACGCAACCCAAACCCACATGTGACGCATCATTGTAAACCACGAAGTCTCTACCAGGCTCAGGCTGTATCAGAACTGGAGCCTGAATCAAAAGTGTCTTGAGCTTCATGGAAGCTCTCCTACTGCACGTCAGTCCAAACAAAAGGAACTCCTTTACGCAACAACTTAGTCAACAGTGCTGCGATCATCGAGAACCCCTTTAAGAAACGTCAGTAATATCCTGCCAGTCTCAGAAAACTGTAGCTTGTCGACACACTCTTTGACTGTTTCCAATCCAACACAGCCTCAACCTTACGAGGATCCACTTGAATCCCCTCAGCAGAAACCACATGACCCAAAAATGTCACTTTCCGAAGCCAGAACTCACACTTGCTAAACTTTGCATACAACTGTTTCTCATGAAGGATCTACAGAACCACTCTTAAATGCTCATCGTACTCGGCCTCAGATTTAGAATACAACAAAATGTCATCGATGAACACCACCACAAATCGATCCAAGTAGGGGTGAAACACATGGTTCATCAAGTCCATAAATGCCGCTGGTGTATTAGTCAACCCAAAAGGTATGACTAGAAACTCGTAATTGCCATAACGAGTCCTAAATGTCGTCTTATTAACATCGACCTCCTTAACTCTTAACTGATGATAACCTAACCACAGATCGATTTTAGAAAACACTAAAGCCCCTCTAAACTGATCAAATAAGTCGTCTATCCTCGGAAGTGGGTTCTTATTCTTAATCGTCAACTTGTTCAATTAGCGGTAGTCGATACACATCCTCATTGTACCGTCCTTCTTCTTTATGAAAAAAATAGGTGCTCCCTACGGAGACACACTGGGACGAATAAACCCACGATCCAATAGCTCTTGAATTTGAGCCTTCAGTTCTGCCAGCTCCTTCGGTGCCATTCGGTAAGAGGCGATAGACACTGGAGCTGTACCAGGAATCAACTCAATCCCAAATTCTACCTCACGGCTCCGAGGCAATCCTGGTAACTCCTCTGGAAAAACATCTGGAAAGTCTTTCACAGGACAGATGTCCTTAACTGATAAGTCCACAGAATCAGAGACACTAATGTAGGCCAAAAACGTCTCACATCTTTTCCTCACCAGCTTTTCTGCCACCAATGCATATATCACATTGCTCAGATAATTCTGTCGTTCTCCAATCACGACCATCTTATTTTTTCGGTCCTCAGAACAACCTTCTTTTTAGCACAATCCAGTCTTATACGATTCTTCACCAACCAGTCCATACCCAAAATTAAATCGAACTCCCCAAATAGAAGTTCCATCAGATTAGCCAGAAATATCATTCCTTGGACTTCCAACGGAACGTCTTTGAACAGTTTACTAACCCTAATAGACTACCCCAATGGATTCACCACTGAAATCTCACTAGAAGTGCTCATATATAGTATTCCCAAAGTTTCAGACACAGAACATTCAACGTAGAAATGTGTAGAGACTATGTCTATCAGTGCAACGTAAGGTACATTACGGATTAAAAACATTCTCGTGATGACATCCAGAGAATCTCTATCCTCACGACGAAGTGTAACATAGACAAGTACAGGCTGCCTCGCCTCAGTCAGCCCAACACTTCTTTCCGGTGCTCTCTGTTCTCGGCCCATACCGTTACCACCCCTTGCCTGTCCTCGATCTCTAAGTGGTCATTAACTATCCTCGCAGCCTATGCGCCTCAAGAGTCGAGTCAGACCGATTAGTCCTTAATGGACAGTCCTTAACACGATGCTCAGAAAACCCACATCTAAGACAAGCTCTAGTAGACCTCCAACACTCACCCGGATGGCGTCTATTACAAAGTTGACAAATCACCACCCCATTAGGTGCAACAGTAAGCCCAACTCTTACAGGCCCATCAGATGTAGCCTTTTTCTTGGGCCTCACCCCAGCATTTGAATACTCTACCTCCCTCTTAGCCTTCCCTCTGTCACGATTTTTGCGCTCAGCGCACTTGACCTTCTTCGCAATCTTGGCCTTCTCAACCAACACGGCAACCTCACGCTCCCTCTGCGGAGCTATCCGAACCCTCAAGTTATCCCTCAGACCATCTTTAAAATGGACACAATGCTCATACTCAGTCACCACCATACCTTGCGCATAACGATTCAGCCTCAGAAAGTCGGCCTCATACTCGGCCATCGAATGGTCTCTTTGAGTAAGATTCAAGAATTTACGCCTCCTAGCGTCGATATAACTGGCCTCGACATACTTGTTCTGGAAAGCCATCTTAAACAAGTCCCACGTCAGACCGTCAGGCTGAGAGCCATCCTTGACCGTGAGCCACCACTGATATGCTTTATCGCAAAGTAACGAAACATGCCCCATGAGCTTCTACTCAGCAGTAAAATCCAGATCATCCATAATACACTCCATGGCCTCCATCCAATACTCAGCCACATTAGGAGCAACTCTAGCGATGCCCTTAAATCCCTCAGCCCCATTGGACCGGAGTCGTTCCATAACCGATTCACGACCTTCACATCCAGCATTAGCCCCAATGACTCTCTCCAGAATTTGCAACATGGCCTGGGACAATGCGTCATCCCCAGCTGCATGGTCTTGCGACTCAGCACCAGTCTCAGTAACAGGTGACATCGGCTTCTCGTTAGTGTCCAGATTAAGGATCGTATCAGATGCGAAGGACTCAACTCGAATCCCTCTAAGGCCTCTACCTCAGCCTTTAGTACCCTGTCCACGAGTACCACGTGCGCTCATTGTAACTATCAAATTAATCTGTATTTAGAAGTTTTATGCACATCAGTTTATAGTTTCGATAATTATTAGTAGATATTTTATACAAAACAATGTCAGAGTTTTAGAGTCAGTTATCGTGAGTAATAAGCTCACTATAGTTTCAATTTACACTGCCTAAGTGTTTTAGTAAAGTACTACCTATAGTAGTCTCACAATACATACATAGTCTTTTAGACAAATACAGACAATATTTCATTTTAAGCATGTTTCAGATAGTATATATCAGAGTTTAGGAGAACTTACAAGATCAGCGCCAGAGACTCGGTGAACCACTCGTTTATCAAAAACATTCCAAATTACTTTACCACTTATGTTTCAAAAACCATTCCTTTTTACCGCCCAAATCCACAGCTAAGTTTTTTACAAACCTGACTCTGATACCACTAAATGTAACACCTCCAAACCCGACTTAGACGCTACGGTTGAATTTGCGGCGTCACATGTAAGTCCTTTTTAGATAAACCTTAGCGAGTTGAAAATTGTCCAGTTTGTTATCTTTACTTAAGTCGTGAACTCTCTATTCCAAATATTAAGTGAAAACATTTCATTAACGCGAAGCTAAAACATCATTATTTCACGAATCAATAATTTAACAATTTAAAATCTCCAAAATAAACCCAAAATAAATAGTTAAATAAAACAGACAAAATAAAGTGTTACTCAAAAATTCGTAAATGTCTGCCAGTGGTCACCATCGAGCCCTCCGTCACATCGATCCATCTACTGCTGGGGATTACTTGAACAGGTAAATAAATAAATAAAAGGGGTGAGTTTCGCAACTCAATATGTATATCCCTACAGTATAGCATGCATACAAACAAATAACAGAATACAGTCATAACTCGGGTCTGGGCCCCACAGAATCATTATCAGATACAGTCTTAGGGCTTCCGCCCATCTCAGATGTAACATGCATAACAAGCCAGAATAACAGAGTAAACCCACCAGCCCTGCACACCAACTCCGACTAACCCAACACACCATGTGGGGATAAAATCGACCCACCTATCCTTGCACACCGTATATGGGGATATAATAGACCCATCCAACACTACACACCATAAAGTACTGCATCGCAGCACATATCATAAGTATGTAGTTTAGCTTCCAAATGACGGGCTTAAAGAGCCCTTTAGAAACTCCCTTCACTTCGTCAAACCCACCCCGATGCAATACACCATACAAGCATGGCATGCTATAATGCAGACAAACAGATCATAAATTTATTTACAGAATAGATCAGATAATCATGCTAAGTATATTATGTGAACACATACATCACGGAATTAAGAGTCTAGATAAGGCTTACCGACCCTACTATAGGTCATAGTCGACTTGGGCGTCCCGTGCAACCTTACAAAACATTTTAGATTTAAGGGCTCACACGCCCGTGTGCCTTGCCTGTGTGGGCCCACACGCCCGTGTGGATCACACGACCCGAATTGGCCTTGCTCGTGTGGGTCACATGGTCTGGCCTAGATTCCCACACGCCCGTGTGGTTCACCCCTGTGGGTCCACAAGCCTGTGTGGCCCACACGGCCCATTTGTCTGAGCCCGTGCCTCGCACACGGCCTATAAGCTATAACACGCCCGTGTTCGTCGCGCCTGTGTGGTACTCTCATGGTCTGGCTCGTTGAAGACACGGCTTTGTATCACCACACAACTTTCACACGGACAATCTGCACTCCCGTATGGCATCGACAGTAGCATTTTTAGCTTTCGTTGAACCTCGTTTCCTGCGTAATCGAAGTACACACCCGGTTTGTTTCCGCTGCTAATCCAACCACGCGTACTCAAAAGCCTAAAATCGATCATGGCGAACCCAAAATCAGTCTCTTAAGTTAGATTATTAAGAATAGGCAAATCTCGAAATGAGAGATCTACCTACTTTCAACGAATAATGGTGATTCCTCGCTGTTAAGAACTCGATTAATGATCCACAGACCCTAGAATATTCCTTAAACAGTAACCCTCTTAAAAAATCTCCAAGAAAATCACTTAACTTAATTAAAAGCCAAACTCACCGAACTGACGAAATCACTAGCAATCGAAGGAGAAGAAAAATGGAGAAGAAGGGAAAAAGAAGAAGAGAATTTTGGTAGCTCGGTTTGGAAGATGAAGAACGGAAGAGAAAATATTTTGCCAAAAAGAAGGAAATAAGAAAACCTCTATTTTTTTTCCTAAAACCCTTAACTCAGAATTTTAATAAAACCCAACACATAGCTAAAACTTGCAACAAAAATAATCCCATCGCTACTGCAAGAAATCGAACTCTAGACCCCTAACAAACCAACACACATCTTAACCACTAGACCAACAGGCCCTGATAAACCGTAATTTATACATATTTTTACCCCATGCCTAACGCATTTATGGATAGTTTCTCCTTAGATTTGGTGAATTCGATGCTCCTAATCCTTTAATTTCATGTTTTATACTTAGGAGAACATAGGAGAGTAAAAAGAGCGAGAAACGGGCCGAAAACGGAGAAAATAGACCAACATGGGAAAACAACACAGCTTGGACTTCCTCACACGGGCATGTCACATGGCCGTGTCAATTTGGAAGGATCGAAGCATGGCTTACACGGGTGGATCACACGTCCATGCCCATTTAATAGCCTGGACCACGACTCTCAGTAATTGCACACGGGCGTGTCCCTGCTGAACCCAAGTTTAGTCCAATTCGGAAAAGGCCAATTTTGAAGGCTCTTAGGCATTCCAAAGCCTATTTAAACGCTTGAGGAGGCACTTAGGAAGGGACACAGAGTAGGAAGCAAGGAATTACTCAAGGAAAGTCGAATGATCCATCTCAAGAGCCGGATTCATCATCAAGACTGGAGATCTCCCTTCAAGTTCCTTCAGGAGTTTTGGGTTTTCTTATGTTTTGTTATCTTTATGCTTTTGAGATGTTTTCTTTCATAAGTACGAACTAAAACCCTAAATACCTAAGGGAAATGAAACTTAAGACGGATCTTGTTATTATTATCTGAATTGTATGATAAATATTTGACTTATTCTTAATTATGTGTTCTTAATTCTTATTTTGATATTCCAGGATATTGATTCAAGTTAAGCTCTTATTCAGAGGAGGAATAGACCCTGTCTAAGAGTAAATTTTTCATAATTAAGGGAGTTGATTGTGCGCCTAGAGATAGGGTGACAAGATTTTTTCAGATTAGGGTGAAACCTAATAAGGGAATCCATAGATCGAGTTAATGCAATTCTAGGGTGTTAATTAGAAAGAGGTTTCAATTATTCAACTTAGGGGTTAGATGTTATTAGTCTCGAGAGAGATAATAATATAACTTAGGGATTTCTACAGATCAAGTCAAATGAATAAATCATCTGATTCAGAGTCAAATAACAAGTGAAGTCTAGGTGGATTGTCCTTAGGTATTGTCTCAATCAATCGAATTTTCCTAAAAGTATTTTCCCAAGTTTTTCTTTCTATGCATTCTTAGTTAGTAATTAGTTTAAACAACCAAACTTCTTAAATTTTAGTCTAGATAATAAAAAGGAAGTAAATACTAGTACTCGTAGTTCCTTTGGGTTCGACGTCTTGCTGAACTATACTACTGTTCGATAGGTACACTTGCATTAATCATGAAAATAAGTTAGTCTCAAGAACGTTTCATTTATAAATCTTTAAAACCTATTACGAATATCACGCATTAAGTTTTTGGCACCGTTGTCGGGGAACTAGGATATTAGGAACACTCGATTTTTATTACTTTAGCCATTTTACTTTTATTGCAATTTAAATTTTTATCTTCTTTTCTAATTCTTCATTTATTTTCTTCTAACAGGTTTTTCTAGTTTATGACCAGAAGAAACCTATCAGGACCACTACTTTTTGAAGGTGAGATCGACTGCACAGTTCGTAGAAACCGGAGAGAAATAAGGCGAAGCCTAAGATACACAGAGGACGAGCAAGATGAAAACACTTCAACCACAACCGAAGAGATGACTGAAAACCAAGAAAATCCACTACCTCCTGCGATTGCTGTTAATCAGAATCCTGCTCCGCGCACTATGTATGATTATGTTAAACCTTCTTTAACAGGAACTGAATCAAGCATAGTTTGACCGGCTGTTGCCGTAAATACTTTTGAACTGAAACCTAACACAATTCAAATGATACAACAGTTTGTTCAGTTTGATGGTTTGCAGGACAAGGATCCCAATGCTAACTTGGCAATTTTTTGGAACTATGTGATACATTTAAAATTAATGGCGATTCTGATGACACCATTCGTCTTTGGTTATTCCCTTTTTCATTGAGAAACAAAGCTAAACAGTGGTTGAACTCGTTGTCATGGGGGTCAATCATTACTTGGGAACAAATGACCGACTAAAATATTTTTCGCCGGCTAAAATGGCTAAATTACGTAATGATATCTTTTCCTTTGTGCAGATGGATCTAGAAACACTTACGATGTATGGGAGAGATATAAGAATCTCTTGAGAAGATGCCCTTACCATGGGTTACCGCTTTGGCTACAGGTTCAAACCTTTCATAATGGCCTGAATCCTTCGACTTGACAAATGGTTGATGCAGCTGCTGGCGGAACCATCAATAATAAGACACCTAAAGATGCCTATGAATTTATAAAGGCGATGTCGCTGAATAACTATTAGTGGCAAGTCATGAGGATAAAGCCAATGACAACAGCCGGCGTTTATAACGTCGATATGGTCACTATGCTCTCTAATCAGGTAGAACTCTTGAATAAGAAAATTGATGGTTTCCTTAGTTCTTCACAGGTTCATCCAGTAATGTAATGCGAAGCAAGTGGAGGTGGATCAAGCAGTTCAGAATATTCACCTTATAGCTACAACATAGAGAACGAACAGTTAAATTACATGGGTAACAATCCTCGATCTCAAAACAATCCCTATAGCAATACTTACAATGCAGGTTGGAGGAACCACCTTAATTTTTCATGGGGAGGCCAAGGGAATCAGAGACCACCACCTCTAGGCTTCCAACAACCACCTTGAAGAGATGCTAACAAAATTCATCTCAGTGTCAGAAACTCACTTTCAGAATATCAAGACAGCACTCAAAAATCAATAAGCATTAATCCAGGGGCTCAAAACTCAGATTGGACAGCTCGCAAAGTTGATTTCTGAATGACCACAAGGTAGCCTGCCAAGCAACACTGAATCTAACCCAAGGGAGCAACTCAACACGATTGCCATTCAAGATGAGGAAGGGCTAGTTGTAGAAACAATGGTAAGCATAGGTAAGGACGAGATATGCCACAATGAGCCAAAGCCGGTGATTACAGAATATAAACCTCGCGTGCCATACCCTAATGCCACAAGGAAAGACCCCTCAGACGAACAATTTTGTAAATTCCTTAAACTTCTAAAGAAACTACATATTAACTTATCGTTTATTGAAGCCCTTTCGCAGATGCTAAACGCAATCAAGTTTTTAAAGGAGCTTCTAGAAAATAAACGGAAGTTAGATAAAGCACCGCATATGGAGCTGAACGTGGTCTGCTCAGCCATTCTACAAAACAAGCTGCCCAACAAACTAAAAGAGCTAGGGAGTTTTACAATTCCTTGTTTAATTGGTAATTTAGGTGTTAATAATGCGTTGGCTGATTTAGGGGCTAGTATCAATGTTATGCCTTACAAATTATTTAAGCAACTAGGTCTAGGGAAACCCAAACAAACTAAGATAAGCATTCAATTAGCAGATAAAACTATCAGATTTCCTAGGGGTAGTATTGAAGATGTACTCGTTAAAATTGACAAATTTATATTCCTAGTTGATTTCGTTGTTCTAGACATAGAGGAGCATAGTAACGTCTTCTTAATTTTAGGAAGGCCCTTTTTGGAAACTGCCAGAACAATTATTGACGTTGGCAAGGTGAACTCACACTTCGTGTGGGAGACGAAAAAATCACCCTTCAAGCCCGTAATTCGAATAACACATCAAAAATCAAAGGTGACTGTACAAATCATTTGGCTAAAACTAACCATATAGTGCAACCTTCTTTGCAGAAAACAGGTTTGAAGAACATACATAAACCAAGCAACAACAAAGAACCCATCCATGAAGAACGAAGGTTACAAATCGAGGAGCTAGATGAATGGCAGACGCATAAACTGAGAAAACATGATAAACCAAAACCACGTCATGAGGAGCTTGATTCCTCCAAAAATCAACTTAAAGTTGGAGACAAAGTACTACTAGATGCAGCAGATCCTCGAATCACCACTTCTGAACCAAATGAAGAAACCCCTCTTACGGTAATTAGTATTTTTCCATACGGTACGGTAGAGGTAAATCACTCCAAATTTGGCACATTCAAGGTAAATGGTACTCATCTTAAACCTTATGTTGATAAAATCGATAGCAGGGATGAGGAGTGTAAACTCCTCGATTCACCATGATCATGCACCAGAGAGGTAAGTCGTGCTTTGACTATAAATAAGCGCTTTTCGGGAGGCAACCCGAGCACTAACAGTATTAATTTCTTTAAATTTTAGTTTTTAACATCTAACGTACCAACCGAATCATACACAGGCTCTCTAAATCCCACACGGCCAGGCTCACAGGCGTGCCTTAGGCTGTGTGAAAGTAGGGCAAAATATTTCCAACACGGGAAGTGATAAGTCACTACGGTTTGCGACATGGCCATGGGCGAACTTGCTAAAACAACACGGGCGCTCGACACGCCCGTGCCTAGAAACCATGGGTGAACCTATCAAATTAACACGGGGGTGGACCTATGTACACGGACGTGGCAGAAGCGAATGAAGTAAGACACGACCGTGTGACACGACCGTGTGACACAGCCGTATACACTCACACGCCCGAGCAACACGAGAGTGGGCCAAATGTCAGACTCGCCTAAATTCAAAATTCGTGAAACACACAGGCAAAAATTAGGGCACACGGGCGTGTCTCACAGCCGTGTGCCCCAAAATCTACAAAGACCCCTCACTATTCATCATCTCCCTCCCCAAAAATCCCTAACCCTAGCCACTGTAACTCCACACGCCCTACCCCCCACGCCCGTGCGCCGCCTATAACACAGGTTCTGATGCCCAAGCTCCTTCCTTTTGCATTTGTTTACTCTTTTCTCTCTATCTCCTTCAAATATTTTGTTTATTCCATGATTTCTCTGCTCTATTTGCCTATTTTAAATGAATTCTCATAGTTAGAACAATAGAATACTTTTGCTTGTTTATAAGAAATTTGTCATTTTAGTTACTCCATTATGCTCTACTTTTTCATTTTTCCTAGTTTCATGAAATTTATGCTTCCTACATGCATTCATTCATATTCCTGTTACATTATTCTCATAATACTATAACTTGATACATTTAGTAGTTTTGTTTACTTCATCCACTACGTAAGTCTCATGAAATCTTCATATTTAGTTTTGTGCTTCTGTGCTATTTTTGGGACGTATTGGCTGAGTTTCGATTTTTCAACGCAGGTACAATGTCATCATCACGTGGTAAGAAGATTGCTATTCCTGCCTCGAAGAAGCAGAAAGGAGCAACCTCATCCTCGAGTCCCATCACGAAAAACCGACACTCTTTCTAGTTCCCACCAGGAAATTAGGAGGAACTTTTTCAGATGTTTCGTGCCCGACCTTTAGGTGTGGGCCGCTGCATTGACTAGGGACTCTTCTTTGCGATCATCGAGCAGACATACCTTGAGCTTACACTTGAACTTTGCTTGACCTTCCATGTTCAAGATGTCATGACCAACTTCGATGACCCTGGAACAGTCCAGTTCTTCTCGGCGGTTTAGTCCGCTAGTTAAGTGTGCCCAAATTTGGTATCGCTTTGGGCCTTTATACAGAGGAGTTCATGGAAGATAACGAGCTCAACACCCTTCATCGCCACATCCACTACTCCCTTTCGAAGTGTTGGGATGCTTTGGTCCCCAGCTCGGCTTCCTATAATCCCAGCCGCTCCAAGGCATCGGCTCTCTCACCCTCCTTGAGGTACCTACATGCCATCTTAGCACACACTTTGATAGGCCGGTGAGAGAGCACTGGCGTTGTCAACACTCACGACGCCTACTTTCTATGGAGTATGGCGAATGGCTACATCTTTGACCTCGCCTACTTTATTACCCTTTCTATTCGCCATCAGACAGAGCGGCATCGGAAGGTGGTCATCTTCATTGGCCCCTACGTGACTCGGTTGGCTCGACATTTCGAGCTCCTCAACACAGTGGCCCAATCATCCTCCCTCACTCTCATCGGCCAGATGTCTCCACAGGGCATCTCGAGCATGTTACATATGAGGATGATCGAGAAGCACCGAGAAACCCACCCTCCTCAGTACCGCCTCCCCAGTCCACTGAGGAGGAAGACCCCGAGGACATTACTGATGATGTCCCTCCACGTGACGAGGACCCATCATCTCATCCACCCCCTCCTCATTGTCCAATTCATGCGGCAGCTTCATACACTGACATCTCTGAGCGCCTTACTCGACTCGAGCAGCAATGTTTTCGGCGCTTCGATAACATTGATGCTACTCTACAGCAAATTTGTCAGCACTTCCACATCTCATCGCCACCCCCACCTCACGAACCATCTGGCGATGAAGATGTTTAAAAACTTTTATTTATTATTTTATGTTGTTCTTTTTATTTTCATTTAAGACTACTTTTTTATTTTTCTTTCACCTTATTTTTATTAGGTTTTATATTTATTATTGTACAATTTTTCATTTTGGCTAATTCATTACGAGACTTATTTTTCCTTATATATTTCCTAAAAGAGTTCCTGATTCTATCACAGTTATAAAGAGCTCCAAAGCTTACTATTACTCGGGAACTTGAAACTCCACTGGGAAAGGTTCTCCATGACTGCCATGTCCTGCTCGACCAGGACCATAGCCAACTTGAGATATAATATTCTTTTGGCGTAGCATTTATGGAACCAAACCTCTACCACCACCGGAGTATCCTCCTTCATCCTCATCATTGCTTTGGCCGATTGTTCTCCATAACTCCAATTCAAGGAGTTCATTAATCATTCAGGAAGTTTCACTTTTCTCCCTATCTTATGATTATTAAATCTATCTTTTTCAATATATCTACCTTTGTACATTGAGGGCAATGTAGGGGGTCTTTTATATCACCATTAGAAATCCCTGAATTCTGTCTTCTTCTCACGTGAATCACTCATATCATTATTAGAATGAATTTTAATTAACTTATGATTTTTATTGATATGTCTTGAATTAAAACATAGGCATTTATGCATTGATTGTTTAAACTTTAAGACATTAGGGAATCAAGCATGATAAGTTGATTTTTGAAGAATTATGAACTTTTAGGTTGTTTCCCTAAGTTTAGGTATTATCTCGAGTCAGAATTCACAAGTTTAAACATCCAAAAGCCATAATTTTTGTGAGATTTTGAGCCTTTAAAGCATCTATCATTTCTTTCATGCTCACTTTTATTGTTGCTTTGAGTACGTCAGTATTGAATTGTTATTCTAGAACTTGCTTGACTATGCATGTCAAGACCACACTATTTGATTTGATATGTCAAGAAGATAAAGGCACTTAGGTTTAACCCACCCACTCCACAAAAGCCTACTTTCATAATTAACCCTTAGTAAACCCTTTTGAGCCTACCAAACCATTAATTGATTTACCCTCAATATTACCCCATAAACCATTATTGTTGAAATCCCTTAATTTGATCCCTATTTTTTGTCGAGATTTAATTTGACCTAATTGCTTAGCTATGTTTTACTCTTCTATGTATTTGACTTGTTCTAAAAAAAAACACACAAACATTCATACTTACATATTAGTAGTAATTCGGTAGTGTTGAGCCGCAGTATCTAAATTCCATCTTCTGAGAAGAAGCTCACTTGTACTCAATTGATATTTAATTACTTTTTCTACTTAGGCAATTTTTCAATTCAATCTCGATTCTAACCTTTTCTTTCAGCTTATGACCACACCCACTAACCAAAGCCACATTACAACCCTTTAAAGACCTTTTGATTGATGTTCATTTCAATATATAGTGGTTGAAATTTGATTTTCATGCAAGCCTATGGTAATGACTTTTCATTATTGACTATTGAGTGCTTCATGTATTTTCCTTAAACACCTCAAATGATTTGAGTGAATCTTTAGTGAGGATGTGAAACTCTGTGATATTTTGAGTCGAAGGTAATTACTTAGATGAGGGGAGACACCTATGCTTTCATGATAAAATACTCAACTTGGAATGTTTTGGAACTTTGATGTTCTTTCAGTCAAATTCTCAATGTATGATTACTTATGGATTATTTTGAGATACTATTAATAGGAACTATAAGTTAAGAAGAATTTATTTTGATTGTGAGTTGAGGGTTTTGCTTGAGGACAAGAAAATGCTTAAGTGTGGGGGTATTTGATAAACCGTAACTTATACATATTTTTACCCCATGCCTAACAAATTTATGGATGGTTTCTCCTTAGGTGAATTCGATGCTCCTAATCTTTTAATTTCATGTTTTATACTTAGGAGAGCATAGGAGAGTAAAAAGAGCGAGAAACAGGCCTAAAACGGAGAAAATAGACCTACATGGGAAAACAATACGGCCTGGACTTCTTCACATGGGCGTGCCATATGGCCATGTCAATTTGGCCGGATCAAAGCACGACTTACAGGGGTGGATCACACGCCCGTGCCCATTTAACAACCTTGACCACGAACTTCAGTAATCGCACACGGGCGTGTCCCTGCCGAACCCAAGTTTAGTCCAATTCAGAAAAGGCCAATTTTGAGGGCTCTTAGGCATTCTAAAGCGTATTTAAACACTTGAGGAGGCAATTAGGAAGGGACGCAAAGTAGGAAGCAAGGAATTACTCAAGGAAAGCCGATTGATCCATCTCAAGAGCCGGATTCATCACCAAGACCTGAGATCTCCCTTCAAGCTCCTTCAGGAGTTTTGGGTTTTCTTATGTTTTGTTATCTTTATGCTTTTGAGATGTTTTCTTTCATAAGTACGAACTAAACCCCTAAATACCTAAGGGAAATGAAACCTAAGACGGATCTTGTTATTATTATCTGAATTGTATAATAAATATTTGACTTGTTCTTAATTATGTGTTCTTAATTCTTGTTTTGATATTCCAGGATATTGATTCAGGTTAAGCTCTTATTCAGAGGAGGAATAGACCCTGTCTAAGAGTAAATTTTTCATAATTAAGCGGAGTTGATTGCGTGCTTAGAGATAGGGTGACAAGATTTTACCGGATTAGGGTGAAACCTAATAAGGGAATCCATAGATTGAGTTAGTGCAATTCTAGGGTGTTAATTAGAAACAGATTTCAATTATTCAACCTAAGGTTAGACGTTATTAGTCTCAAGAAAGATAATAATATAACTTAGGGATTTCTATGAATCAAGTCAAATGAATAAATCGTCTGATTCAGAGTCAAATAACAAGTGAAGTCTAGGTGGATTGTCCTTAGGTATTGTCTCAATCAATCAAATTTTCCTAAAAGTATTTTCCCAAGTTTTTCTTTCTGTGCATTCTTAGTTAGTAATTAGTTTAGACAACCAAACTTCTTAAATTTTAGGCTATTTAATAAAAAGGAAGTAAATACTAGTACTCATAGTTCCTTTGGGTTCGACAATCCGGTCTTGCTGAACTATACTACTATTCGATAGGTACACCTGCATTAATCGTGATAATAAGTTAGTCTCAAGAACGTTTCATTTATAAATCTTTAAAACCTGTTGCGAATATCATGCATCAGGCCCATTCTGTTAGGTTTTTACCATCAATTCCTTATATGCCCACTAACTAAAGTCAGGCTTTCCTCACATAAAAACCAAAATTCAGCCCAAGTTAAAACTTGAACTTGGGACCTCCCAAACACATCTCAAAGCACATAACCTCCTAAACCACATATATTTATGCCAAAAAGAATCAAAACAAAAGTTTCGATATTTCCATGCTCAACAATCACAAAAGTTGAAATTACAGAAATTTGGAGCGTTACAAGAGTGGACTACTTCTACCATGTTGGTTGTCATCTGCCCATACCGAAACCCCTCATCGTAACTTTGAGTTCATTGCTAGTTCTCCATGCTACCTAACCATGTTCGGAGATCTGTTGGTAAAGATGACAAATGAGATTCAAGCCTCACAAACCTTTGCTTAAATCTTCGTAGTTCTAACTCATGAGCTGCATATTTAATTTGAAATCAGTATTTTAAAAACTTACAGGCTAAAAAAATTTGAAAATTAATTTTTGAAATAAATACAAACAATTTTTTTTTACCCATGTTCATGAGTTATTTTTTCCAGTCTTTATTCTTATAATCTCTGTGAAAGTTGGCTACAATGTGCCGGATGGAATAAACAGACCTCCACGGAACCCCCGATCGCCTTATCGCAACAAGTAATCCTTTCGATCTATCTGATATAAGGCAAATTTTGTCTTCTCTGACAACGTGCCTCTGCAGATTTCTGAAGAAAAATTCCCAAGACTCGAAGCACTCACGTTCCACGATGGAAAAAGTGACCAGAAGCACATTTTGGTTACCGTCTTGTGCATCAACAATCAGGAGTATTTGCGTGTATTTATCATACAACCATGTCCCGTCCACCTGCACCATCGACTTGTAGTGAGGGAAGGCCCTAACACATGGCTCAAACGTCCAAAAAAATCAGTGAAAAACTTATTTCCCCGATTATATCTCCCCCTCCGGGCCTTTATACGGTAGTATTTACAAATCAGTCACTGTTCCGAGCACATACTCTTGTATTCCGGCTATGCACCCTTGAAGCTCGTTGTATGACGCATCCCAGTCACTATACAATTCTCGCATCGACATTTGTTTTGCCCACCATGCCTTTCAGTGCAACACTTTATACTTGAATCAAGCTTGCATATCCTCAATAAGGACCGATACATGAATTGTGGGCGACTCTTTCATCAAAAGGATAATGCATTTGCATATAGTTTTTGTATCTAACTTTCTATGGTCTTACGACATAAGAGCAAACGTGCATGTGTGTGGACCTTCGAGTTTCCTTTTCATCCATATCTGTGTCCGCTATATTAACGCGGCTTGAACATGCCAGTTACAACCACTTGACGCTTTCCAACATTCTCCTACGTACGAAGACTGCATTGACTTTGTTACTTTATAATTCACACCTAACTTCAAGATATAAGTAGTTTTATAGCATGTAAACAGTCTTTTTTGTTATCGAATTATTGTCCTACAAACAACTTGTAACATTCCAATTTTGGGCTTAGTTAGAGCAGTGGTTTCGGGACCACAAATTCGATGGGAAAATTTTTATTTTTATTATATTTTTATGGTCTACGATTTCATGGAATGATTTCGTGAAAATTTGTTTGAAAATTTCGACGTTTGGACACTCAATTTAGTAAAAAGGACTAAATTGTAAAAAGCTGCAAAAGTTGAGTTCTACATGTGAGAGGTGCCTAATTGTCATGAAATTTTAAATGGGAGGTCCTTAAATGATAATTAAACCATTATATAACTTTTTGGACAAAAATAGCCTTGGTTGGGTAAAATTTGAAAGAATAGTAAAAATGGCATTTTGGCCATTTAGGGGTAAAATGAATTAAAAGACAAATTTTAAACCCCAAATGTGTCTCTTTCTTCTTGCAGCAATAGAATGTACCAAGATCAGCCATGGTTAGGGTTTGGCCAAGCTTCCAAGCTTAAGAGTAAGTGATTCTGAGCTCCGTTTTTAATGTTCTATGTATTTTTGAAATCCCGGTAACATGATTTACTCATTTCTACCATTATTTTGAGCTAGGGTTTATGTTTTATAAATTAAAATTGAGTGAAATTCTTGTATTTTGATGTTTAATGGTAGGAAATGAGTGTTGGGTGTTAAATAAACGACTTTTACTAAGCGATTTTCGATGAAAACGTTCGAAAGGACTGTTTTGTAAAAGTTGTAAAATTGATCATAAAAGGGTGATTTAGTGGGAATTAGAGGCTGCCATAGTTCTGAAAATGATTCAGCTAGACTTAAAATGTAAGGAAATTGAATAAAAATCATTTTACGATCATTGGGGCAAAAGTGTAAATATGTGTAAGTTTAGGGGACAAATTGTAAATTTATAAAAATATGATTTTTAGACCTATATGAATAATATGACTAATTAGTAGGCTAAATGTGATATTATAGATCAAGGAAATCGAGATTTGTCTTAAATTAGGAAAATACAAGGTTATGAACTAAAATGGTAAATTGTCATTTCTAGATCCAAGGTAAGTTCGCGTGATTTAATAAGCCTGTTATTCATGTTATTATTTTTATACATGAAATATATCTTGTTATAATTGTATTGAATTTGATGTTAATAGAAATTTGATGGAATATGATATTTAAAAGAAATGAATGGTTACTGATAAACCGTAATTTATGCATATTTTTACCTCAAGCTTAACACATTTTATGGATGATTTTTCCTTAGAATTGGTGAATTCGATGCTCCTAATGCCTTAATTTCATGTTTTATACTTAGGAGAGCATAGGAGAGTGAAAGGAACGAGAAACGAGCCAAAAACGGAGAAAATGGGCCAAAGTATGAAATTAACATGGCCTGGACTTCCTCACACGGGCAGACCACACGACCGTGTCAATTTGGCAGAATCGAAACACGACTCACACGGGTAGAACACAAGCCCGTGCCATTCTAACAGGTTCAAGCACGGCTTGAAGTAATCGCACACGGGTGTGTCACACGAGCGTGTCACACGGGCGTGTCCCTGCCGAGCCTAAGTTGAGTCCAATTTGGAAAAGGCTAATTTCGAGGGTTCTTAGGCATTCCAAAGCCTATAAATACACCCTAGAGGAGGAAGAAAGAGGACGCATAGAGAAGGAGGCAGGGAACTGCTCAAGGGAAGCCGATTGATCCATCTCAGAAGCCGGATTCACCATCAAGACTGAAGATCTCCCTTCAATTTCCCTTCAGGAGTTTTGGGTTTTCTTTATGTTTTGTATTCATTATTCTTTTGAGATGTTTTCCTTTTTATTTATGAACTAAATCCCCTAAATACCTAAGGGGAATGAAACCTAATTATGTGTTCTTAAACCTTGTTTTGATATCCCAGGATACTGATTCAAGATAAGCTCTTATTCAGAGGAGGAATAGACCTTGTCTAAGAGTACATTTATCACAATTAAGCGGAGTTGATTACGTGCCTAGACATAGGGTGACTAGATTTTGCCGGATTAGGGTGAAACCTAATAAGGGGATCCATAGATCGAGTTAATGCAACCCTAGGGTGTTAATTAGAGAAAAGTCTCGGTTATTCTATCTAGGGATTAGACGTTATTAGTCTTTAATAGGGATAATAACATAACTTAGGGATCTCTACGGAACAAGTTGAATGAATAAATCATATGATTCAGAGCCAGAATAACAAGTATAGTCTAGGTGGATTTTTTCTTAGGTATTGTCTAAGTCAATCGATTTTCCCCAAAAGCAATTCCCCAATTCTTTTCTCTGTGTGTTCTTAGGTTAGATATTAGTTAATTAAAACCAAACCTCTTTATTCTTAAGCTAGATAATAAAAAGACAGTCATTACTAGTACTTTTAGTTTCTTTAGGTTCGACAATCCGGTCTTGCTAAAACTATACTACTGTTCGATAAGTACACTTGCCTATATCACGATAATAGTTAGTTCAAGAACGAGTAATTATAAATATTTAAAACCTATCACAAAATCACGCGATCAAGTTTTTGGCACCGTTGCCGGGGAGCTAAGATATTAGGAATGCTCAATTTTTATTACTTTAGCCATTTATTTTTCTTACAATTTAATTTAATTTTTTTATTATTACTATTTATTAACTTACTTTTTCTTTCTCTTGGAAGGTTTTTATAGTTTATGACTAGAAGAAACCCGTCTGGATCATTACTTTTTGACGAAGAAATCGATCGTGCGAAGCTTACGATACACAGAGAATGAGCAAGAAGATGATACTCAACCCCCAATCGAAACGAGGGCTGAAAACCAAGCCAATCAGCTACCTCTTGCAATTGCGGCTAATCAAAATCCTGCTCCACACACTATGATGATTATGCTAGACCTTCTTTAACAGGAACTGAATCTAGCATAGTTAAGCCTGCTGTAGCTGCAAATACTTTTGAATTAAAACCTAACAGTATTCAAATGATACAGTAATTTGTTCAGTTTGATGGTTTGCAGGATGAAGATCCCAACGCTCACTTAGCAAACTTTCTGGAATTTTGCGATACATTTAAAATCAATGGCGTTTCTGATGATGCCATTCGTCTTCGGTTATTCCCTTTTTCATTAAGTAACAAAGCTAAACAGTGGTTGAACTCGTTGGGTCAATTACTACTTGGGAACAAATGACCGAAAAATTCTTACTAAAATATTTTCCGCCGGCTAAAATGGCTAAATTACGTAATGATATCTCTTTTTTTGTGCAGATGGATTTAGAAACCCTTTACGATGCATTGGAGAGATACAAGGACTTACTCAGAAGTTGCCCTCACCATGGGTTATCGCTTTGGCTCCAAGTTCAAACATTCCACAATGGTCTGAATCCGTCGACTCGACAAATGGTTGACGCAGCTGCTGACGGAACCATCAATAATAAAACACCCAAAGATGTCTATGACTTTATTGAGGATATGTCACTGAATAACTATCAGTGGCAAGTCATGAGGAGAAAACCAACAAAAATAGTTGGTGTTTATAACGTCGATTCGGTCACCATGTTGTCAAATCAAGTAGAACTCTTAAATAAAAAGATTGATGGTTTTCTTAGTGCTTCACAGGTTTACCCAGTAATGCAGTGCGAAGCAAGTGGCGGTGGAACAAACCATTCAGAATACCAACCTTATGGCCATAACATGGATACTGAGCAACTAAAATACATGGGTAATAATCCTCGACCTCAAAACAATCTATTTAGTAACACTTACAATGCAGGTTGGAGGAACCAGGTAGAAATTCTAAATAAAAGGATTGATGGTTTACTTGGTTCTACTCAGGTACATCCAGTAATGAGGTGCGAGACGAATAGAGGAGGAGTATGCACAGAGTATCAACCCTTCAACCCTAGCATCGAGGAGGAACAAGTCCAATATATGGGTAACAATAACTCTAGATCCCAAAATAACCCATATAGTAACACTTATAATGCAGGTTGGAGGAACCATCCCAATTTCTCATGGGGCGATCAAGGAAATTAAAGACCACAACATCCTCCAGGTTTTCAACAGCCACCCTATCAATAGGAAAAGAAACCGAACCTTGAAGAGATGCTATCTAAATTTATCTCGGTGTCAGAAACCCGTTTCCAGAATACCGAGACAGCACTTAAAAATCAACAAGCGTCGATCCAAGGGCTCGAAACTTAGATAGGCCAACTTTCCAAACTAATCTCTGAACGACCACAAGGTAGCTTGCCAAGTAATACTGAACCCAACCCAAGGGAACAACTCAATGCGATTAATGTTCAAGATGAAGAAGCATTCGTTAAGCCTGGGCCAGAACCGAAGCAAGAAACTGTGGTGAGCGGAGATCAAGGTGAGGTAGGTCATAATAAAAAAAATCAGTGAATATCAAATATAAACCTCGTGTGCCATACCCCAACGCGACAAGGAAAGACCGCTCAGATGAACAATTTGGTAAATTCCTTAAACTCTTAAAAAAATTACATATTAACTTACCATTTATTGAAGCTCTATCGCAGTTGCCAAACGCAATGAAATTTTTAAAGGAGCTTTTATCAAATAAACAGAAGTTGGATGAGGTGTCGCATGTGGAGCTAAACACAGTTTACTCAACTATTCTACAGAATAAACTACCCAACAAACTAAAAGATCCAGAGAGTTTTACGATTCCTTGCTTAATTGGTAGTTTAGATCTTAATAATGCATTAGCTGATTTAGGGGCTAGTATTAACGTCATGCCCTACAAAATGTTCAAACAATTAGGTCTTAGGAAGCCCAAACAGACTAGGATGAGCATTCAATTAGCAGATAAAACTATAAGATTTCATAGGGGTATTATTGAAGTTGTGCTAGTTAAAATCGATAAATTTATATTTCTTGTTGACTTCATTGTTCTAGACATAGAAGAGGATAGCAACACTCCTTTGATTTTAGGACGGCCCTTTTTAGCAACTGTTAAAATGATTATTGATGTTGGCACAGGTGAGCTCACACTCAGTGTGGGAGATGAAACACTCACCCTTCAAGCTCGCAATTCTGACAACACATCAGAAATTGAAGGTGATCGTCTAAACCATTCTATTAAAACTGACCACATGATACAAACCCCTTTGCAGGAGATAAGTCTGAAGGAAGTACATGAGCCACTCTCAAACAATAGTAGAGGTTCTATTCATGAAGAACGAAGGCTGCAAATAGAGGAGCTAGATAAATGGCGAACACGTAAACCGAAAACATACGATAAACTGAAACTGCGCCAGAACAAGCCCGATACCTCTCCAAATCGACTCAAGGTTGGTGATAAAGTCTTATTAGATGCCACAGATCCCCACATTGTCACTACCACACCGAATGAAGAAATCCCTCTTACGGTACTCAGCATTTTTCCATTCGGTACGATGGAGGTGAGTCATCCCAAGTTTGGCAGTTTTAAGGTAAACAAAACCCGTTTAAAACCTTATTTTAAGATTGATAGTAGGAATAAGGAGTATAAACTCCTTGAACCACCATGATCATTCAACAGAGAGGTAAGTCAAGCTTAGACTATAAATAAGCGCTTCTCGGGAGGCAACTTGAGCACTAACTATATTAACTTCTTCCAAAATTTAGTCTTCAACACCTAACTTACTAACGGAGCTCTTGAATACAGGTTTTCTACAGAGACACGGCCAAGCACACGGGCGTGCTTATGGTTATGTGAAAACAGGGCAAGGATTTCCTCAACACGGGCTATGATAAAACACCACGGCCATGCGAAATGGTCCTGGTCAAGCCTGCCAAAACAACACGGGTGTGCGACATGCCCGTGTGGAAGACCCATGGTTGAAACTGAGAAACTAGCACGGGCGTGCGACACACCCGTGTCTAACACCCATAGTCGAACCCGTTAGATTGACACAAGCGTGAGGAGTACCCATACGGGCATGGGAGAAGCGAACAATGCCAAACACGGCCGTGCGACACGGCCGTGTGAACCTACATGCCCAAGGAACACAGGCGTGTACTAAATTTTAGACGCACCCAAATAGGAAAAACACGGAACACACGGGCAAAAATTGGGGAACACGGGCATGTGCCATGGCCGTGTGGCCCAAAATCTATAAATACCCTCTACTATTCACTTTCTTCCCTATTTAAAAACCCTAACCCTAGCCGCTGCAAGTTCACACAGCCTCCCTGCCACGCCCGTGCGCTGCTACCCACTCTATTTTTTGACGCTCAATCTCTCTCCCCTAGCATTTGTTTACTCTTTTCACTTCTATTTTACTTATTTCTAATGCTTATTATCAACATAATCTTCATATCTTTTGAACTATTCTTTATTTTGCTCATTATTTCTATCATTTAATTTGCATTCTTAGGTTAACCATGACATTACTAGGCTTCTTCTCATGCTATTACCATGTCAATGTCTATCATTTAAATTTGCATTCCTAGGTTAGTTATCATACATTCTGTGTTAAATTGAGATTAGGAAAACCTCATACCCATTACATTTCTATTCATGTTCTCATTGTTATTTTAGTTGAGTTTGCTTCATATTAGTAGTTTTGGCTAAAATAGTTACTTTAAATTCATGACTTTTTACTTCCTCGAATTAGTTTACCTATTATTATTCTTTATATTACAGGCTTTTAATGTCGTCTTCACGAGGAAAGAAGGCCGCTGTCCCTATTTCGAAGAAGAGGAATGAAGCATCATCTTCCGCGGGTCCAACCACGAAAATTCGTCACCCTCTCCTTCAGTTTCCCCAAGAGCCCCAAGAAGAACTTTTCCAAATACTTCGGGCCCGACCTTTAATTGCGGGACGTTGCATCAACTGGGCTGTCGTAGAACAAGTTCATATGGCTGATGCGATTTGGGCCCTCTTAGCCACGGACCCTTGGGAGCAGTTCTTTGGGATCATCGAACCAACATACCTTGAGCTCACGATAGAACTATGCTCAACGTTCCATCTTCAGACCGTAATGACGAACTACGATGATCCCAGCACGGTTTAATTTTGCCTAGGCGGATTAATCTACCACCTAAGCATCCTAGAGTTTGGTGTTGCACTGGGCTTATATACGGAGGAGTTTACGGAGGAAAATGATTTAGACACTCTCAGTCGCCACATACACTTCTCCCCCTCGAAGTGTTGGCACACTCTGGCCCTGGTACAGCCTCCTACAATCCTAGCCGCTCCAAGGCATCAGTTCTTTCACCATCCCTGAGGTACTTACATGCTATTTTAGCTCACACGATTATAGGGAAACGAGAGAGCACTGGCGTCGTTAACAACCACGAAGCCTACTTTTTATGGTGCATGTCACATGGGCACATCATCGCTCTTGCCTATTTCATCACCCTTGCGATTCAGCTCCAAACGGAGCGGCATAGGAAGGGGGTCATCTCCATCGGCCCCTACGTGATTCGGCTGGCGGGACACTTCGGGCTCCTCAACACCACGGCTCAAGAATCATCCCTCACCCTCATCGGCCAGATGTCTCCACAAGGCATCTCGAGCATCTTAGCATGAGGATGATTGAGAGGCACCGAAGAACCTACCCTCCCCAGTATCGTCTCGCCTAATTTACCGAGGAGAAGGCCTACGAGGACATTTCTGATGATGTCCCCCCACAGCACGAAGACCCACCGACTCAGCCACCACCACCCTCTCGTCTAGTTCAGGCGGCGGCTTCATACGCTGACATCTCTGAGCGCCTCACTCGATTCGAGCAACAGTGTTTTCAACGATTTGACAATATTGATGCTACTCTACAGCAGATTTGTTAGCACCTCCACATCTCATCGCCAGTCCCACCTCGCGAACCATCCAGCGATAAAGTTGTTAAAAAACATTTATTTGTAACTTTATGTTGTTATGTTTATTTTTATTAAAACTACTTTTTATTTTTTAGATTTTAGAATTTTATTTTTAATTATTAATTTCAGTTATTTATTTTTGAGTAATTATTCTCCCTAATATCCCCTAAAAAGTTCCTGATTTTATCACAGTTATACAGAGCTCTTAAGCTCTTCATCACATAGTAACTAAAAATCCACCGAGAAAGGTTCTCCACGACTGCCATGTCCTGCTCGCCCATGACCATAGCTACCACTAGAGATAATATCCTTTTGGCACAGGACTTATGGCCTAATGAACTTCTACGACCCTCCGGAGTATCCTCCTCCACTCTCGAACCGATTACTCTTCAAAACTCCAGTTCGAGGAATTCATCATACAGGAAGTTTCACTTCTCCCCCTATCTTATTTTTATACTTTAATATCTATCTTTGTACATTGAGGGCAATGTACATCTTAAGTGTGGGGGGTATTTATTTCATTATCAAAAAAATACTTGAATGATTGCCTTGTTCTCTTGAAAAGCTTTCATATCATATTTAAGATAAATTTTAATTAATTTATGATTTTGATTGATATATTTTGAATTAAAACATAGGCAATTATGCATTGATTGTTTAAACTTTAAGATATTACAGAATCAAGCATGATGAGTTGATTTTACGAATTCAAAATCTTAGGCTGTTTCCCCAAAGTTTTTAACAAGTTTAAGACATTATTACTTTGAATTGGAATTCACAATTTTTTAACATCAAAAAGCCATAATTTTTGTGAGATTTTTGAGCCTTTTGAGCATCTATTAATTCTTTCATGCTCACTTTTATTATTGCTTTGAGTGCGTCAGTATTGAACTGTTATTCTAGAACTTGCTTGATTATGCATGTCGAGACCACACTATTTGATTTGATATGTCAAAAAGATTAAGGTACTTAGGATTAACCCACTCATGCCATGAAAAGCCTACCTCCACAATTAACCCCTAGTGAACCCCCTTGAGCCTAACAAGCCATTTCTTGTATTACCCTTAATATTAACCTTCAACCCATTATTGTTGAAATCCCCTAAATTAATTTAAGCCCTATTTTTGTCGATATTTGAATTGAAATAGTTGCTTAGCTATGTTTTATTCTACTATGTAATTTAACTTGTTCTTAAAAAAAATGTATACATATTAGTAGTGATCTTCTGTTTGTAAGCTTCAGAAGTAAAATTCTATACTCTGAGAAGAAGCTCTGTTGTACGCAAGTGATGATTAAGTCTTTTTCTAGTTAGGTAATTTTTTAATTCAATCTCGATTCTAACCCTTTCTTTCAGCTTGTGACTACACCCCCTAACCAAGCCTTATTACAACCCTCTAAAAACCTTTTGATTGATGTATCATCTTAAATTATAGTGGTGAAGATTTGATTTTCATGCAAGCCTATGGTAATGACTTTTCATTGTTGACTATTGAGTGCTTCATTTATTGTCCTTAAACAGCTCGAGTGATTTGAGTGAACCTTTAGTGAGGATGTGAAACTCTGTGATTTTCTGAATTAAAGGTAATTACTTAAATGAAGAGAGACACCTATGTTTGCATGATTAAATACTCAACTTGGAATGTTTAAAACTTTTATGTTCTTTTAGTTGAATTCTCAATGTATGATTACCTATGGATTATTTTGAGATATTATCGATAGAAATTATAAGTTGAGAAGAATTTATTTTGATTATGAGTTGAGAATTTTGCTTGAGGACAAGCAAATGCTTAAGTGTGGGGGTATTTGATAAACCGTAATTTATACATATTTCTACCCCATGTTTAATGCATTTTATGGATAATTTTCCATTAGAATTGGTGAATTCGATGCTCCTAATGCTTCAATTTCATGTTTTACACTTAGGAGAGCATAGAAGAGCGAAAGGAACGAGAAACGGGCCAAAAACAGAGAAAATAGACCAAAGTACGAAATCAACATGGCCTGGACCTCCTCACATGGGCAGACCACACGGTCGTGTCAATTTGGTAGGCTCGAACACGGCCTGAAGTCATCGAACACGGGCGTGTGCCACAGGAGTGTCCCTGTCGAGCCCAAGTTGAGTCCAATTTGGAAAAGGATAATTTTGAGTGCTTTTAGGCATTCCAAAGCCTATAAATACACCCTAGAGGAGGGAGAAAAACACACACGGAGTAAGGGGTAAGGAATTACTCCAAGGAAGCCGATTGATCCATCTCAGAAACCAGATTCATCATCAAGACTGAAGATCTCTCCTCAATTTCCCTTCAGGAGTTTTAGGTTTTCTTTATGTTTTGTATTCTTTATTCTTCTGAGATGTTTTCTTATTTAGTTATGAACTAAATCCCCTAAATACCTAAGGGGAATGAAACCTAAGACGAATCTTGTTATTATTTTCTGAATCGTATGATAAATATTTAACTTGTTCTTAATTATGTCTTCTTAAATCTTGTTTTGATATCCTAGGATACTGATTCAAGATAAGCTCTTATTCAGAGGAGGAATAGACCCTGTCTAAGAGTACATTTATCATAATTAAGCGGATTTGATTGCGCGCCTAGACATAGGGTGACAAGATTTTACCGGATTAGGGTGAAACCTAATAAGGGGATCCATAGATCGAGCTAATGCAACCCTAGAGTGTTAATTATAGAAAAGTATTGGTTATTCAGTCTAGGGATTAGACATTATTAGTCTTAAATAGGGATAATAACATAACTTAGGGATCTCTACGGAACAAGTTGAATGAATAAATCGTCCGATTTGGAGCCAGAATAACAAGTAAAATCTAGGTGGATTTTTCCTTAGGTATTGTCTTAAGTCAATCTATTTTCCCCAAAAGCAATTCCCCAATTCTTTTCTCTATGCGTTCTTAGGTTAGATAATTAGTTAATTAAAACCAAACCTCTTTATTCTTAAGCTAGATAATAAAAAGACAATCATTACTAGTACTTTTAGTTCCTTTGGGTTCGACACTCCGGTCTTGCTAAAACTATCACTACAGGAAAACAGACTTTTAGCGGCGTTTTTTTTAGCTTTAGCGGCGCATTCCCAAGCGCCGCAAAAAACGTCGCTATATGCAACGCTGCAAAAATTAGTGGCGTTTTTTCAAAAAAACGCCGCTAAAGACCATGACCTTTAGCGGCACTTTTCTCATAAACGCCACTAAAAATAATGATTTTAAAAAAAATTATTTTATTTTAATTAAATAATATTTATTTCTATGTTAAATATTATATTATGTTTAATTTTGAAATTTGAACTTTAAACTATATACTTTTAAGGATAAATAAAAATATTAATTAAATTAAATTTTCCATTAAAATTTAAACTTCAAAACTAAATATAAAAATTAATGAATTTAAATTTAATACGTAAACATTGATTCAATATGTAATTTAATACATAAAAAAACACACACAGACACACAAAGTATTAGAATTTCTAAAACATAATTCATCCCGGTGAGAAAATAATGCCAAATCATCATCACATCTCATTAATCAAAGGAAAAAGATTAGAAAAGAAGAAGAAACAATGTACAACAGAGGGTTTGGTTCAGGGCTTTAGATGAAGCCAAAGTATTGCAATGATTACATATATAACTTAGTGCGAGATTTGATCTTGATCTTAGTTAAGACTTGTTCCATCAATAAAGAAAATTGTTAGGAATCTCGGTCACTGATTGAGCAAAATAAGGAAATTAGCTATACCATTTCTTTAAACGAAAGTGAAATCAGTAAAAGTAAACCCATAATAAAAAAGCGATGCTAGGCTAATCGTAAATGCGTAGCTTCCTAAAGAGCCAAATGTTATTCTTCATGAATCGATGTCGGTTCAACACTCGAATCACAAGAAATTATGAAGTACCATAAATTTTAATCATAAGCTAACAACAACGGCAACATTGCATCAAAGTTAATTATTATCATATGGTTTAATTTCACATCCTAGTAACAATTCAACATTCCGAATTACGAATAGCATTGTTTCCTAAAGGTGATTTACTACTCAAGCAATTAAAATTAGCAGAGTCATAGTGACATTTTCAAAAGACAAAAGCCCTTGAAAGTTATCGGAAAAGTAATCGTATGATTTATTCTAAGTTCTTAACATCCTAGCAACAGTTCAACATTCCACAATTAACAATACTATTGGTTCCCGGAGGTGATTGACTACTCATACTCTTTGGAATTTGCATACTATCATCAAATATTCAAAAGAAAGGCCTTAAAAGTTACCGGAAATGTAAGCTATTGAGGCAACGTGCAATTTGTCCGAAAAGCGGAACCATACATCGTTGGAACTCCACAGATCGTGTTGCTTCAAGTACTTCCTCAAGTTCCCGAGGAAGAGAACTTCCTTCTAACAATTAGTCAAAGGCCAATACTTCAACAACCCTCTAATAACCGTATCAGCTAACTTATGAATCATTTTCAAAAACTCCGTTTGTGGATTAACATGATTGAACTCTCAAGCACCTATAAATAAAGCAACACATGGAATTGAGCTACATATGAACTTCAATGTACCACAAGAGAAAATTCAAATAAAATCTTTTTTATAAAATTACGAAAAAAGATATAGCTTTTCCTAACAAATGGAATGTGTGACTTGAAGTTAAAATTGAGTAACCTTGTTTTCAAATTTGTGAATATCAAATCAATTGAAATGATATGGCGGTGCTAGTAAATTGACATAACATTATATATAATTTATTTATCATACAAGATTTTTGAAATTATATAATTTAGTTTAAGGAATTTAATGTCGAACTAAATTTCATTTTTTAAAGGAAAAAATCGATTAAAAATAGCCAAATTAGAGTATAAATACTAAATCAAGAACATAAATATAGTGCAATGACAAATGATGAAATTTGACATATATATAATACTTTAAAAAGTTATAAACACAATTTTTAAAAATCATTTATATGTAACTCAACGAAATTATAAACAAGAATAGGCTCTTACAGTTCATTTGTCAACTTAAGAACACTTGATTATAATATGGTAGGAGAGGTTTCAATATAAAATCAAACATAATAATAACAAAACTGTGACATCCCTAAATCGACCCTAGTCGGAAAGTGGTTTCGGGACCACCAAACCGAGTCATAATAATAATTAACCATCATAATTGATGCTCATTATATGTATATATGCATGTGTGAAAATTTCGTGTTTGGATGTTGTTAATAGTAAGTGAATTTTTATCAAATAGGACTTATGTGAGAAAATTTAGAAATGTGCTAGGCAATTGTAAGGTGGCCTATTAATACATGTGGGAAAATAGTTGTCCTTGCATGTCAAATAACCCACTTCCTAAGGTGAGTGGCCGCCATGACAAGAATATGGGCAAGGAACATGTTTCCAACATGTTTAGTTAGTGGATTATGTAGAAAAAATAAAGAAATGAAAAAAAATGAGCATGGATGCCCCCCTTTGTTGCCGTGAGTAGAGGAAAAGAAAGGAAAAAAATTGTTCATCCATTCTCAAAATCTTGGCTGAAAATACTAAGGGAAAAAGGAAGGATTTTTGCTTCATGCTTGGTTTAGAAGAGAACTAGAAGGAGATTTGGTCATACTTGTGTCAAGATTAAGGTATGTTTGAGGTTGTGTCATGAGATTCATGCATGTTTTAGTTGCTAACTTGATGTTCATGTTAGCCCATGGTTCAAATCCTTGTTATGCCATGGAAATGGTATTTGGCCAAGGTTGATATTGTGCTAAAGCCATTGCATGCTAAATGTGAAGCTTGTTGATGATACATGTAATGATGGATTGACTACTCTTGAAATTTCTTTTAGCATTCTTGAGTAAGACATGGAGTTTTCTTTGTTTAACCATGACCAAAAATTGAAAGGGGATGGTGTGGGATGTATTCGGCCATGGCATGCTCATAAGTGCGATTTATGCTTGTTGCATGATAGGTAAAATTTGTGTTTTGATATATGTGTATATGTGTTTGTACATGATGTTACAAATGGATGTGAAAATATATGCTAGATTGGGAAAATTTGATTAAATGTTCATGAGATGAAATTAGGTGATTAAAAGATGTTAGTTGACATTGTACATATATATATATTCGCCATTAAAGTGAGTATGTAGGTAATGTTGAATCAAGTTTTTGGTGCATATTCGGTTAGGTGTATAATCGACCAAATGGGCGATTAGTAAGAATGGTTGCCGAATATACAAGCATACATATGCATGTGTAGTTGAATTATGAATGTTTAGCAAGATGGTTAAACTAGTGATTTATTGATTAAGCTCAAGGAGTTAAAGAAGGAGAATCAAGCAAGGGAAAGACGAAGGTCATCGAGTAGCCGACTTGGAACTATTTTACCCAACACGAGGTAAGTCATTAAGCACGTATTTGATATTGCTTAAATGATTGTAAAATTTATGCAATTGCGTTTAATGGGATGATATATATATAAATGAAAATGTATGTGTATGGAGTGATGACAATTGTTGAATGTAAAAGAAATAGTGAAATGTGTAGAAAGTTTGCTTTCGGCACTAAGTGTCGGGCAATACGTGTATGCGGTGGCGAGATTGGCACTAAGTGTGCGTGCTGGAAATATATGGCACTAAGTGTGCATGCTGGAAATATATGGCACTAAGTGTGCGAGCTCGAAGGGCATGGCACTGTGTGTGCGGGCTTAAATCGCATGGCACTAAGTGTGCGAAATCGAGTATTAAGCACTGTGTGTGCGTACTCTATATATATATATATAAATATCTCCAATCGAACAATTATATGGAGGTGTGTCTCCATCGAGTGAGTATGGACAGCGGATCGGGTAAGTACCTTGAGCTCGTGACGAATAGGTAATACGTTCATGCTTGGGGTTGAATTTGGTAAGCCTTAAATCTATGTGATGATTGAAATTGTATGGTTGTGCTGGAAAATGAGTTAATGTGTAAAAATGCTTCGATTATCTTGTTGTGTAGAATATGAAATGTGGATGTATGAATTGGTACGAGATTGGACCGAAAGGTCCGAGGTATTATGGTATAGATTCGATATGGACGAGTACCTAGCCTCATTTGTTGTACATGTAGTAGTAACTTTATCGATGGATTGACGAATGCTTATGACTTACTGAGTTGTAAACTCACTCGGTGTTTTCTTGTCACCCATTTTAGGTCTCTTGGACTCGTATTGTTGCGTGCTCGGAACCGTCGTTGAAGTCATCACACCGCTGAAATCTTGTGGTATTGTTTTTTGTTGTTGAAGAACATTTGGCATGTATAGGCTATTATATTTTGTCGAATTGTGGGTTGTAAACTTTAAGCCATGTGAAAATGGCCTATGTGGTCGTCGAGTGGGATGCTAGAACCTATAGCCACGAGTCTTAGAAACTCAAATTTTGTTAAGGTGGCCATAATTTGTGTCATGTATGATGGATGATTAAGGCCAAGGAAAAATTCATGAAATTGGCATAGTCTACTGCAGTAACTGTTGCGGACAGCAGCAGTGAGATGAGATTGAAAAATCACTAAAAATAGTAGAAGTAGAATTAAATAGTGAGTAAATTATGGAACTGATCCTTGATGAATCTATTTTTATATGGACGAAACGAAACAACCATATGAGCAGTATACTGGGAGATATCAAAGTTCTCGTGAGACAGGGCCAGAACGATTTCTGGGTCCCCTGTCGCGACTTTGAAAATTTACCATAAATTATCCAGAAAGAATTAGGAGTCATGCCTTATATGTACAGATTCCATTTTGAGTCTAGTTTCATTAGAAACAAACGACACCAGTATTAAAGCCCTGTACAGAAAGATATTCAAGTTGTAACGCGCGGAGGTCAGAGCAGTCGATCCCTGTAACATGGGTGAATTTAACTAATAAACTGTACCAATTGGCCCAACCAAAATTCTAAAAATAAATCCATGGATGGGTATATGAGTCTAAATTCAGGAAAATTTACGAAACCAGTTTCCGAGTTTTGTAACTCGAGATATGATTTTAAGACGACGGTGATGCAGTTTTCCAGCCTGTCCAGAAATGCCAAATTGGTCGGTACTTTAAGAGGATTTGTCTCGTTAACCCCTCGTGTCCGACAATCGCGTCGGTCACGAGTTAGGGTGTTACAATTTTATTGGTATCAGAGCTATGGTTTAGTCGGTTCTAGGACTACCATAGCGCGTGTGAGTCTAGCTATACATGCCAAATTGATAGTGCTTAATAATGTGATGACTTGACGGTTGAAATTTTTGTTTTGATTAGCGATGGAACCCGGTAGAGAGACCCTTGGCGGATGACGTTGAAAGTGTAGCGGCTGCTCTGCGCAAGGGACACCGCTGTTGAGCCTCGATCATCCGCGAATAATCAAAATGAAGGGGCGAAACAAGCCTTCTTCACTATGATGAATGAATGGGTCGCGCAATATGCCCGAACCAACCCGGCTGTCCAACCATTCCCGAATTTAAATACTCCACCCCAAGAGCCCGCAATGCCTCCATTCTTCGATCCCGTGAGGTGAGTAAACCACCGTGGACTTGATTAGGAAGCGTGGGGCGAGGAGTTCAAGGCCATAGTTCTTGATGATGCCGAAAAGGCCGAGTTACGCTCGATAACACCATTAGAGTGTTAGATGAATATCATGCACACCGACGAATGTCTTAAGTGTGCTATATCCTTGTTAAGAGACTCACTTACTATTGGTGGAGGACTTTAATTTCCATAGTCCCAAATGAACGAGTTACTTGGGATTTCTTCCAATCCAATTTCGAAGAAATACATTAGTCAACGGTTCATCGATCGAAGCGTAAGGAATTCTTGGAACTCAAGCAAGGCGGATGATCAGTATCTCAATCTGAACATGAGTTCGTAAGACTTAGTCGGTATGCTCGGAGTGTGTGGCTGATGAGGTTGCGATGTGCAAAAGATTTGAAGAAGGATTGAATGAAGAGTTAAAGTTACTAGTGGGAATTTTGGAGATAAAGGAGTTCGTGACACTAGTCGAACGAGCTGCAAGGCGGAAGAACTTGGGAGGGAGAAGAAGAAGGCTGAATTTGAAGCAAGAGATTACCGTAAAAGATCGACGAGTAAAGCTCCATTCTCGGTGTAAAGAGGTTCGGGGAGGACACCAATGAAGTCGAGGACATTGCGGGAATTTCCATTAGAGCCCCACCATTGACGGACTCCGAGCTACTTCAGTAGCTAGTGTGGGCAATAATCGTCAAGAGAGACTGAATGCCCCAATGTGGAAGACGACACCTAGGTGAATGTTGGGGTAAGTCTGTTAATAGGGCTGTTATGGATGCGGTTCAAGGACCACTTCATTAGAGATTGCAGAGCTAGATGAGAGGAATAAGACGCAAGGTGCAAGACCTAGTGGAACGACGGTGGAGGTAGGCCCCGAGAATCTCTGGAGGTAGGGGTGGTAATCGAGAGGAGCCTCTAATCTGGCCGTCCGATCCGAGACCCGTGCTCTGCTAGAGCATATGCCATCCGCGCACGAGAGGAGGCATCCTCCCCGACGTTATCACCGGTACTTTTACTCTCTTTGATACTATTGTGATTGCATTGATTGACCCGGCTCTACTCACTCATATGTATGTGAAACCTTAGCATCCAAAGAAGACTCTACTGTTGAGTCTCTTGAGTTCGTAATTCAGTGTCAAACCCTTTGGGTCAATACGTGCTTGTTGATAAAGTGTGCAAGAGATGCCCCTAATAATTCGAGAATCTGTTTTCCTACCGATCGATGCTTCTACCATTTCATGAATTGATGTTATTCTTGGTATGGATTGGTGATCGTACATGATGCAATTGATGGATCGCAAAAGGAAAACCATTAATTTGAGGAGTGCAAATAATGAGGTAGTCCGAGTCGAGTCTCTCGATTTAAAAGGAGTGCGACAATAATATCTTCTATGACCGTCGAAGATATGTGAAAAGGGGTGTGAAACATACCTTGCGTATGTGTTTGGGAGTAAAGAGACGAAAGGAAACTCGAATCGGTACCGATGGTTTGTGAGTATTCGGATGTTTTTCCCGAGGAGTTACCGGATTGCCACCGGTTCGAGAAGTGGAATTGGCATCGGTTGTACCGTACTACGCCGATTTCAATAGCCCCGTGTCGTATGGCATTAACGGAATTAAAGGAATTGAAGGTTCAATTGCAAGAATTGACGGATAGAGGTTTCGCTCGTAGAGTTTTTCTCCATGGGCGCTTTGTATTGTTTGTGAAGAAGAAGGACGGAACCATGAGGTTGTGCATCGACTATCGTCAACTCAATAAAGTGACGATAAAGAATAAATATCCATTGCCACGAATTGACGATTTGTTTGATCAATTAAAGGGAGCCTCGGTGTTTTCAAAGATAGATTTGAGGTCGGGTACTATCGGTTGAGGGTCCGAGAATCGGACATACCCAAAACCGCTTTTAGAGCGAGGTACGGTCACTACGAATTCTTGGTGATGCCGTTTGGGCTCACTAATGCCCTGCGGTGTTTATGGATTTAATGAATAGAATTTTCAGCCATACTTGGATCGGTTCGTAGTTGTATTTATCGATGACATTTTGGTCTATTCGAAAGATGAAACCGAACATCTTGAACACCGAGGCTAGTGTTGCAAATCTTACGAGATAAGCGATTATACGCAAAGTTCAAGAAATGTGAATTTTGGTTGAAAGAGGTTAGCTTTTGGGGCACGTGGTGTCCGCGACGGTGTCGGGTGGACTGAACAAAATTTCGACCATAGTCGATTGGAAACCTCAAGGAATGTTACCGAAGTTAGGAGCTTTTGGGGCTTGCGGTTACTACCGACGGTTTGTGAAAGGATTCTCGATGATAGCCACACCCATGACAAAACGCTTGAAAAGATGTCAAATTTGAATGGACGGAAAAGTGTCGAAAAGTTTCGACCAATTGAAAACCCATTTGACGAAAGCTCCGGTTCTAGTACTGCCCGAATCGGCAAAGAGTTTGTCATCTATAGTGATGCCTCCCTACTTGGGTTAGGTTGCGTATTGATGCAAGAAGGTCGAGTTGTGGCCTATCGTCGAGACAATTAAAGCCACATGAGAAAAATTATCCAACCCATGACCTCGAATTGGTCGCCATCGTATTCGCTTTAAAGATATGGCGACATTACTTATTTGGTGAGAAGTGCCAAGTGTATTCGGATCACAAAAGTCTCAAATATTTGATGACTCAAAGAGACTTAAATCTGCGACAAAGACGATGGCTCGAGTTGTTAAAAGATTATGAACTCGTTATTGATTATCACCCGAAAGGCCAATGTGGTTGCGGATGCCTTAAGTCGAAATCACCGCTTGTTTGCTTTACTGACGATGAATGTACACTTGTCTATTCTACCCGACAATGTGTTAGTAGCGAATTAAAGGCCAAACCATTGTTGGCTCATCAAATTCGGGAAGCTCGAGAAAGTCGATGAGGAGTTGCTTGCAAAGCGGGCTGAATGTGTTCGAACAAGGAATCGAGTTTCAAATTGATGATGACGATTGTTTGAGGTTCGAAGTCGTCGTGTGTTCCAAAGAATTGAACTTATTTCGATAATTCTAAATGAAGCCCATTGTAGTCGAATGTCAATCCACCCGGTAGTACTAAAATGTACAATGACCAAACGCCAATTTTGGTGGCCCGTATGAAACGAGACATTTCGAATTTGTTTCAAGGTGTCGATATGTCAACAAGTGAAAGCGGAACATCAAGTGCCATCGGGATTACTTCAGCCGATCATGATACCCGAATGGAAATGGGATCGAGTCACAATGGACTTTGTATCCGGACTGCCATTGTCAGTGAGTAAGAAGGATGCGATTTGGGTCGTTGTCGATAGACTAACTAAGTCGGCTCACTTTATCCCCGTCGTGATTTTCAATGGACAAATTAGCGGAATTGTACGTTTCTCGTTTGTGAGATTACACGGGTGCCTATTTCTATCGTGTCGGATAGAGACCCAAGATTTACGTCGCGATTTTGGAAGAAATTGCAAGATGCTTTGGGTACCAAGCGCATTTAGCACCGCTTTTCATCCCCAAACCGATGGTCAATCCGAACGGATAATTCAAATACTCGAGGATATGTTGAGATGTTGCATCCTTGAGTTTAGTGGTTCATGGGAACGGTATTTACCTTTGATTGAATTCGCCTACAACAATAGCTTTCAATCAAGTATTAAGATGGCGCCTTACGAGGCTTTATACGATCGTAAATGCCGTACCCCATTATTCTGGACCGAACTTAGTGAAGGTAAATTCTTGAGTTGATTTGGTTAAGGATGCCGAGCAAAAGTTCGAGTAATTCGTGAAAGTTTGAAAGTCGCTCGGATCGCCAAAAGTCGTATGCGGTTTGAAAAGAAAAGATATTGAATATCAGGTTGGAGACAAGGTCTTTCTCAAAGTTTCACCTTGGAAGAAGGTGCTTAGATTTGGTCGTAAGGGCAAATTGAGTCCGAGGTTTATCGGGCCATATGAAGTATCCGAACGAGTTGGGCCAGTCGCATATCGATTAATTTTGCCCCCTGAGCTCGAAAGGATTCACAACGTTTTTCATGTCTCGATGCTTCGACGATATAGGTCTGATCCATCACACGTAATTGCTCCATCGAGATTGAGATTCACCTAATTTGAGCTATGAAGAGGAACCGTTCGCATTATGAGGCGTGAAGTAAAAGAGTTGCGCAATAGGAAAATCCCGTTAGTGAAGGTGTTGTGGCATAAACATGGAATGGAAGAAGCCACTTGGGAACTTGAGGACTCTATGAAAGAGCGATACCCGAGCCTATTTACCGGTAAGATTTTCGGGGACGAAAATTTCTAAGTGGGGGAGAGTTGTGACATCCCTAAATCGACCCTAGTCGGAAAGTGGTTTCGGGACCACCAAACCGAGTCATAATAATAATTAACCATCATAATTGATGCTCATTATATGTATATATGCATGTGTGAAAATTTCGTGTTTGGATGTTGTTAATAGTAAGTGAATTTTTATCAAATAGGACTTATGTGAGAAAATTTAGAAATGTGCTAGGCAATTGTAAGGTGGCCTATTAATACATGTGGGAAAATAGTTGTCCTTGCATGTCAAATAACCCACTTCCTAAGGTGAGTGGCCGGCCATGACAAGAATATGGGCAAGGGAACATGTTTCCAACATGTTTAGTTAGTGGATTATGTAGAAAAAATAAAGAAATGAAAAAAAATGAGCATGGATGCCCCCTTTGTTGCCGTGAGTAGAGGAAAAGAAAGGAAAAAATTGTTCATCCATTCTCAAAATCTTGGCTGAAAATACTAAGGGAAAAAGGAAGGATTTTTGCTTCATGCTTGGTTTAGAAGAGAACTAGAAGGAGATTTGGTCATACTTGTGTCAAGATTAAGGTATGTTTGAGGTTGTGTCATGAGATTCATGCATGTTTTAGTTGCTAACTTGATGTTCATGTTAGCCCATGGTTCAAATCCTTGTTATGCCATGGAAATGGTATTTGGCCAAGGTTGATCTGTGCTAAAGCCATTGCATGCTAAATGTGAAGCTTGTTGATGATACATGTAATGATGGATTGACTACTCTTGAAATTTCTTTTAGCATTCTTGAGTAAGACATGGAGTTTTCTTTGTTTAACCATGACCAAAAATTGAAAGGGGATGGTGTGGGATGTATTCGGCCATGGCATGCTCATAAGTCGATTTATGCTTGTTGCATGATAGGTAAAATTTGTGTTTTGATATATGTGTATATGTGTTTGTACATGATGTTACAAATGGATGTGAAAATATATGCTAGATTGGGAAAATTTGATTAAATGTTCATGAGATGAAATTAGGTGATTAAAAGATGTTAGTTGACATTGTACATATATATATATTCGCCATTAAAGTGAGTATGTAGGTAATGTTGAATCAAGTTTTGGTGCATATTCGGTTAGGTGTATAATCGACCAAATGGGCGATTAGTAAGAATGGTTGCGAATATACAAGCATACATATGCATGTGTAGTTGAATTATGAATGTTTAGCAAGATGGTTAAACTAGTGATTTATTGATTAAGCTCAAGGAGTTAAAGAAGGAGAATCAAGCAAGGGAAAGACGAAGGTCATCGAGTAGCCGACTTGGAACTATTTTACCCAACACGAGGTAAGTCATTAAGCACGTATTTGATATTGCTTAAATGATTGTAAAATTTATGCAATTGCGTTTAATGGGATGATATATATATAAATGAAAATGTATATGTATGGAGTGATGACAATTGTTGAATGTAAAAGAAATAGTGAAATGTGTAGAAAGTTTGCTTTCGGCACTAAGTGTCTTGGCAATACGTGTGTACGGTGGCGAGATTGGCACTAAGTGTGCGTGCTGGAAATATATGGCACTAAGTGTGCATGCTGGAAATATATGGCACTAAGTGTGCGAGCTCGAAGGGCATGGCACTTTGTGTGTGGGGCTTAAATCGCATGGCACTAAGTGTGCGAAATCGAGTATTAAGCAACGTGTGTGCATACTCTATATATATATATATAAATATCTCCAATCGAACAATTATATGGAGGGTGTGTCTCCATCGAGTGAGTATGGACAGCGGATCGGGTAAGTACCTTGAGCTCGTGACGAATAGGTAATACGTTCATGCTTGGGGTTGAATTTGGTAAGCCTTAAATCTATGTGATGATTGAAATTGTATGGTTGTGCTGGAAAATGAGTTAATGTGTAAAAATGCTTGATTATCTTGTTGTGTAGAATATGAAATGTGGATGTATGAATTGGTGCGAGATTGGACCGAAAGGTCCGAGGTATTATGGTATAGATTCGATATGGACGAGTACCTAGCCTCATTTGTTGTACATGTAGTAGTAACTTTATCAGTGGATTGACGAATGCTTATGACTTACTGAGTTGTAAACTCACTCGGTGTTTTCTTGTCACCCATTTTAGGTCTCTTGGACTCGTGTTGTTGCGTGCTCGGAACCGTCGTTGAAGTCATCACACCGGCTGAAATCTTGTGGTATTGTTTTTTGTTGTTGAAGAACATTTGGCATGTATAGGCTATTATATTTTGTCGAATTGTGGGTTGTAAACTTTAAGCCATGTGAAAATGGCCTATGTGGTCGTCGAGTGGGATGCTAGAACCTATAGCCACGAGTCTTAGAAACTCAAATTTTGTTAAGGTGGCCATAATTTGTGTCATGTATGATGGATGATTAAGGCCAAGGAAAAATTCATGAAATTGGCATAGTCTACTGCAGTAACTGTTGCGGACAGCAGCAGTGAGATGAGATTGAAAAATCACTAAAAATAGTAGAAGTAGAATTAAATAGTGAGTAAATTATGGAACTGATCCTTAATGAATCTATTTTTATATGGACGAAACGAAACAACCATATGAGCAGTATACTGGGAGATATCAAAGTTCTCGTGAGACAGGGCCAGAACGATTTCTGGGTCCCCTGTCGCGACTTTGAAAATTTACCATAAATTATCCAGAAAGAATTAGGAGTCATGCCTTATATGTACAGATTCCATTTTGAGTCTAGTTTCATTAGAAACAAACGACACCAGTATTAAAGCCCTGTACAGAAAAATATTCAAGTTGTAACGCGCGGAGGTCAGAGCAGTCGATCCCTGTAACATGGGTGAATTTAACTAATAAACTGTACCAATTGGCCCAACCAAAATTCTAAAATAAATCCATGGATGGGTATATGAGTCTAAATTCAGGAAAATTTACGAAACCAGTTTCCGAGTTTTGTAACTCGAGATATGATTTTTAAGACGACGGTGATGCAGTTTTCCAGCCTGTCCAGAAATGCCAAATTGGTCGGTACTTTAAGAGGATTTGTCTCGTTAACCCCTCGTGTCCGACACTGGCGTCGGTCACGAGTTAGGGGTGTTACAAAAACCTCTTCTCAAACACAAAATCAAAATTGTAAAATAACATATTAATAAAGTTCTAAAAACATGTCCAAAAGATATAAAAACAAAATCCAGCTACAAAACTTATGTAATCTGAACATCAAGCTAAAGCAACAATCAAAACCAATCCTACTTAAATAATGAATAACCTTTTCGCAATTTCAGATTACATGCCATTGTTAAAATTTCCATACCTCACCACTCTTAAGAAGCACTAGGAACGGCAGCTGCAGCGGCGTACATGCTAGGACCGGACTTGATGGTGTTGCATAGCCATAACCGTAAACTGCATCAGTAACCACCGTAGCCTTGCCGTCAATAATAACCTCCATTCCATTGGTTTCCGAATCAGCTCTCCGCTGTCAAAACCGGTTTTAAGTAAGCTTTGGTGCCTTTGCAATATGACTCATGCTATTCTATTTGTGAAAGGATGTGCATGATATAACGCAAGTTTATTCTATTTCGATTCTCTAGCAGTTGGACCTCGAAAATATAAATCGTCCAAGCATTATGCAATGAGCAAGGCGAAATTAGACTATTTAAGACGGTTGCCTACTTAGAATAACTATTTCGCATAAATTTACTGTTTGTTTCCAATACTTGACCCCAAGAAAGTCGGACGATCTTCTTGCCTATGGTTGTTCCGTTCAAGCTCTGGATTGCAAATAAGAACACTCATCAATAGTACTACAATGTGGTGAAGTACATATAGGGAGCAGTCACCTGTTTGCAAATGGTATTTTCACAGTGGTATTTTCACAGAGATGATCTCACCGAATTGGGAAAAGGGTTGTCTAAGATCATCATCGCTAACATCTGAGTCAAGTCCTCCAACAAAAATCTGCAAGAAACCAAATATTGTGGTCAATTTGTAAAATATAGTGGTGAGATAGAACGAATGGAGGGAGAAGGACTCACGGTTGCATTGTTCGAGTCATTATGAGAATGAAGACCTTGTTCCGCAGCACCATTCAATGCTTGTTTACCTGCCAATACCAAACCTAATAAGGTTAATATAGATATAATGATTCAATTTACAATTTCCACCGAGCTTTAAGACAAAATTGATACAAAGAACAAAAAATCACAATATGATTCCACTTAAATGCTCAATAAGGCCACCCGGTATCAATCATCTCAAGATTACCCTTATGGTGTCATATAGAACCCGGAAAGGACCCTATATTTGACAGAAACATTTGGACTAACTTGGTAAGGATAAAATATTAGGGTACCTTGCGAATAATCACATTGCGATATCCAAATGCTTTCTTGGGAGTGGCAACACTAATTCTCATTGGTCTACTTGAGCAATACACTCCATTCATTTCATTCATGGCCTTCGACCTTTCATTTTCATCACCGAACCAAACGAAACCATAACCTTTGAACGACCGGTATTGAATCGATAACAACTTTTGCTCCTTTGACAGATGGAAATTTACTAGAAAAGGCTTCATCCAACACCGTATCGATTACATCGACAACCAAATCTCCTATAAATATAGATAGATCGAGCCAAGATCGGATCGTCTTTCGTTCACATCGAGCGAAGCCCGTTCGAACGGAAAGGCTGCTCAGTATTTGGCATCGAGAACCATTACACTCTGTAAAACCTTTTCACCATTGCTCGAGAGCTAAACTCCACGAATCCGTATCCTTCAGATCGTCCGGTTTGTTTATTTCAGATGATTTTTATAGACGAAACACGGGTTTTCAAATACCAAATGTTAAACAAACGATGATGACAAGAACAACATATTTACTTAAAACTTACAAGTAATTATTATCTGCACAAGCTTTGAGATTGCGAAGGAGATGAGCGTGTGGCCGAATAGCGAAGCCCAATAGGCACAACCCCACCTTCAACGCCGCCGTCGGTTCATCGCCATCCTTCTATCGTATAATCGGAAACCAAATCAAGATGAAGCAATTTGATGCCAAATCAAGACGCCATCTCGGTTTCTTGATTGAAAAGAACAACGGAGGGTGAGATTGGGGGTGTTTTGAGAGGGAAGAAATTAGGCTTTTCGGGGGGAAAATTTAGGATAAAACCGCGCATTTTTAAGTGAAATAATTTTTTGTGGCGTTTTTATAAAAAACGCCGTTATTGTTAACAAAAATTATTTCATTTTAAATAAAATGACTTTGTTTTGTTATGCTAAAAGTTTTTATTTTCTCTATTAAAATTATTAGTTAAGTGATTTTATAAAATATTTTTATTATTATTTTTATAAATTGGTTTTATAAATAAAGAAATTAAGTATTCGAAAATAAATATCGTATATTTTACTAAGAAAACAAATAATTAAATGACTGTAATTAATTATTAAGTTAGAATTATCCAATGTAAGCAATCAATCTCTTACATATCAAATTTCTATTAAAGATTGAGACGTTAATCATAATTTTATATTATTCTTTTCCGATCTAATCTCCATTTCATTAGAGATATTTCTTCCTAACTAAAATATAACTATTTTGCTAGATGTTCGTGTGGAATGATTTTAGTTTTGTATTTTATTTTTATTTGTTATAATTCGGTCCTATCCAAAATAGATAGTTACCTATCCATATCAATCATCATTTTATTTATCAATGTTTTTTAAATCTAATATTTGATATAATGGCATCTTGGTTATTACATCAAATTTTTTAATTTTGTTACATAAAATTCAATGAGTGTGCCATATTCTAGTATGATTATTTTACTTTACAATTCAAAACATCAATTGTTTGAATCGAGTTTTAAATAAAATTAATTGTAATTTTATAATTTATATCAATTTGAGTGCAATAATTGTTTGTCTATATAAATTAAATATTAAAAATATCTTTAGTTGAATCATATTAATGGAAAGAAAATTTATAATTATAGTTATTTTTATTAAGTTGGTGTTATGGGTTAATCAAGTATATTAATTCAGTTGTGAAATTATTAACTTACCCTTTCACATATAAATTAAATTAAGTTATAAGAATGTATTTTATATTGATATATATATATATAATAAAAACTCAAACACAATTAACTTTATGATTATAACCAAAATAACAATTAATTTTATATAAACTTTTAAATTAATTTTATATAAACTTTTAAATTAATTTTATATAAACTTTTAATAAATATATGAGTTAAATAATATCTTTTAGCATAGCAGTGTTAAATCTTAAAAAGAAAAAAGTAATTCTCTTAACATACTTTAACAAATTGAATACTAAACCACTTAATCAGTAAAAGCTAAAATATGAGATAAGTATTTGTACTTTTCAGAAAATTAAAATTTAGTCATTATATTTCTATTCTTAAGAATTTAATTCCTCTATGTTTCAAATTTTTGAATTTAAGTTTAATTGTTAAAATTACTTTTTATTTTTATTAAATTAGTTAGGGATTTAGGATGTCGAATTTGGGAATGGGTGATAATACTTTAGGGATTTAGGATGATGAAGAAGGGGGAAATAGAACTGGGGAAAAACGGGGAAAATGTTAAGTGTATCAGGTGTGGGTAAAAAATAAGACAGCTAAACGACGAAGTTTTGAACAAAATAATTTAACATCAGCAGCGTTTATAACCTAACGCCACTAAAAATGCACCTATTGCGGCATTTAGGGTTTTAGGGGTTATAATTTAGTGTTTAGGGCTTGTTAGGGTTTAGAGGTTTACTATTTTAGGGGTTATAGATTAGTGTTTTATGTTTTTTTGGGGGTTTAGGACTTTAGGAGTTACATGACTTTTAGCGGCGTTTTACCAAAAGCGCCGCTAATGCTCTGGTCTTTAGCGGCGCTTCACCAAAAGCGCCGCTAATGCTCTGGTCTTTAGCGGCGTTTCACCAAAAACGCCGCTAATGCTCTGATCTTTAGCGGCGTTTCACCAAAAGCGCCGCTAATGCTCTGGTCTTTAGTGGCGTTTCACCAAAAGCGCCGCTAATGCTCTGTTTTTAGCGGCATTTTAACAAAAAACGCCGCTATTGCTCAGTTTTTAGCGAAAAAACGCCGCTATTGCCTTGTGTTTTATAATTTTTGCAGCGTTTTTTGATAAAACGCCGTTAAAGCCCTATTTTCCTGTAGTGTATACTACTATTCGATAGGTACACTTGCCTACATCGTGATAATAGTTAGTTCAAGAACGACTAATTATAAATATTTAAAACCTATCACGAAATCACGCGATCAATGGCCCATATTGATGACCCGGGAACAATCCAATTTCACCTCGGCGGTCTAGTCCACCAATTGAACGTCCTGGAGTTCGGAATCACTTTGGATCTATATACAGAGGAGTTTAGGGATGAAAACGACCTCGACACTCTCCACCGCCACATCCACTACTCTCCCTCGAGGTGTTGGAACACCCTCGCCCCCAGCGCTGCCTCCTACAATCCTAGTCACTCCAAGGCATCAGCTCTCCCTCCATCTTTGAGGTACTTACACGTCATTTTGGCTCACACGTTAACAGGAAGGAGGGAGAGCACTAGCATTGTCAACACTCATGACGCCTACTTTCTATGGTGTATGTCGCGCGGGCAAATCCTAGACCTTGCTTATTTCATTGCCCTCGCCATTCAATATCAAACGAAGTGACATAAGAAGGGGGTCATCTCCATCGGGCCCTATGTGACGCAGTTGGCTCGACATTTCGAGCTCCTCCACACCGCGGCCCAAGAATCATCCTTGACCTTCATTAGCTAGATGTCTTCACACGGCATCTCGAGCATACTAAGCATGAGGATGATCGAAAAGCGTCGAGGAACCTACCCTCCTTAATATCGCCTCGCCCAATCTACGGAGGAGGAGGCCCTCGAGGACATACTGATGATGTCCCTCCACAGCACGAGGACCCATCGTCTCAGCCACCACCACCCTCTAGTCCAGTTCATGTGGGGGCTTCATATGCTGACATTTCTGAGTGCCTTACTTGATTCAAGTAGTAATGTTTTCAACGATTTGACAACATTGATGCTACTCTACAGCAGATCTGTCAGCTCCTCCACATCTCATTGCCACCCCCACCTCGCGAACCATCTAGCGATGAAGATGTTTAAAAACTTTTATGTATTATTTTATGTTTTTACTTTTATTTTATTTTAAGACTACTTTTTATTTTTCTTTCATCTTATTTTTATTAGGATTTATAATTTTTATTTAACAATTTTAAATTCCGGCTATTTCTTACCGAGTAATCATTCTTCCTTATATACTTTCTAAAAGAGTTTCTAACACTATCATTGTTATAAAAAGCTCCAAAGCTCACTATTACCCAGGGACTCAAAACTCCACTGGGAAAGGTTCTCCACGACTGCCATGTCCTGGTCGACCACGACCATAACTAATTTCAGATATAATATTCTTTTGGTGCAGGACTTATGGACTAATGAACCTCTACCACCGCCTGAGTATCCTCCTCCACCCTTACGCTGATTATTCTCTGAAACTCCAATTCAAGGAAATTCATTCATCACTTAGGAAGTTTTACTTCTCTCCTTATCTTATTTTGACATTCTTTTCTATATATCTATCTTTGTACATCGAAGGCTATGTACATCTTAAGTGTGGGGGGTATTCATTTCATTATCAGAAAAATCTCTGAATGACTACCTTGTTCTCTTGAAAAGCTCTCATATCATATTTAGGATAAATTTTGATTGATTTATGACTTTTATTGATATATCTTGAATTAAAACATAGGCATTTATGCATTGATTGTTTAAACTTTAAGACATTAGGGAATCAAGCATGATAAGTTGATTTTTAAGGATTTAAAATTTTTAGATTGTTTCCCCAAGTCTAGGTATTATCTTAAATTAGAATTCACAAGTTTAAACATCAAAAAGCCATAATTTTTTGTGAGATCTTGAGCCTTTAGAGCATCTATTATTTCTTTCATGCTCACTGTCATTATGAGTGCGTCAGTATTGAATTGTTATTCTAGAACTTGCTTGATTATGCATGTCAAGACCACACCATTTAATTTGATATGTCAAAATGAGAAAGGCACGTAGATTTAACCCACTCACTCCACAAAATCCTACCTTCACAATTAACCCTTAATGAACCCCCTTGAGCCTAAAAACCCATTTCATTTATTACCCTTAATATTAACCTTTAACCCATTATTGTTGAAATTCCCTCAATTGATTTGATCCCTACTTTTGTAGAGATTTGAATTGAAATAGTCGGTCAGCTATGTCTTGTTCTTAATAGTTAGTCTATGTTATTTAACTTATTCTTAAAAATAAAAAAAATGTGTATACACATTAGTAGTAATCTTTTGTTTTTGAGCTTAAGTATTTAAATTCCATATTCTGAGAAGAAGCTCTATTGTACGCAAGTGATGATTAAAACTTTTTCTAGTTAAGTGATTTTTAATTCAATCTCAATTCTAACCGTTTCTTTCGGCTTGTGACCACACCCCCTAACCAAAGCCACATTACAACCCTCTAAAGACCTTTTGATTGATGTCTCATCTCAATTTATAGTGGTGGAGATTTGATTTTCATGTAAGCTTATGGTAATAACTTTTCATATTGACTGATGAGTGCTACTTTCATTGCCCTTAAACACTTTCAGCGATTTGAGTGAATCTTTAGTGAGGATGTTAAACTTCGAAAGATTTTGAATCGAGGTAACCACTTAGATAAGGGGAGATGCCTAAGTTTTGCGTGATTAAATACTCAACTTGGAATGTTTGAAGCTCTAATGTTCTTTTAGTTGAATTCTAAATGTATGATTACGTGTGGATTATTTTGATATATTTTAGATAGAGATTATAAGTTAAAAAGAATTTATTTTGATTATGAGTTGAGAATTTTGCTTGAGGAAAAGCAAATGCTTAAGTGTGGGGGTATTTGATAAACCGTAATTTATACATATTTTTACCCCATGCTTAACACATTTTATGGATGATTTTTCCTTAGAATTGGTGAATTCGAAACTCCTAATGCCTTAATTTCATATTTTATACTTAGGAGAGAATGGAAGAGCGAAAGGAATGAGAAACGGGCCAAAAACAGAGAAAATGGGCTAAAGTACGAAATCAACACGGCCTGGACTTCCTCACACGGGCAGACCACACGGCCATGTCAATTTGGCAGAATTGAAGCACGACTCACGCAGATAGAACACATGCCCGTGCCATTCTAACAGGTTCGAGCACGGCCTGAAGTAATCGCATTCGGGCGTGTCCTTGCCGAGCCCAAGTTGAGTCCAATTGGAAAAAGGCTAATTTCGAGGGTTCTTATGCATTTCAAAGCCTATAAATACACACACGGGTGTGTCCCTGCCGATCCCAAGGTGAGTCCAAGTCGGAAAAGGCTAATTTCGAGGGTTCTTAGGCATTCCAAAGCCTATAAATACACCCTAGAGGAGGAAGAAAGAGGACGCAGAGATAAGGAGGCAGGGAACTGCTCAAGGGAAGCCGATTGATCCATCTCAGAAGTCAGATTCATCATCAAGACTGAAGATCTCCCCTCAATTTCCCTTCAGGAGTTCTAGGTTATCTTTATGTTTTGTATTCATTATTCTTCTGAGATGTTTTCCTTTTTAGTTATGAACTAAATCCCCTAAATACCTAAGGGGAATGAAACCTAAGACGAATCTTGTTATTATTTTCTGAATTGTATGATAAATATTTAACTTGTTCTTAATTATGTATTCTTAATTCTTGTTTTGATATCCCAGGATACTGATTCAAGATAAGCTCTTATTCAGAGGAGGAATAGACAATGTCTAAAAGTATATTTGTCATAATTAAGCAGAGTTGATTGTGCACCTAGAGATAGGGTGACAAGATTTTGCCGGATTAGGGTGAAACCTAATAAGGGGATCCATAGATCGAGTTAATGCAACCCTAGGGTGTTAATTAGAGAAAAGTCTCAATTATTCAATCTAGGGATTAGACGTTATTAGTCTTGAATAGGGATAATAACATAACTTAGGATCTCTACAGAACAAGTTAAATGAATAAATCGTCCGATTCGGAGTCAGAATAACAAGTGAAGTCTAGGTTGATTCTTCCTTAGGTATTGCCTTAATTCAATCGTTTTTCCAAAAGTAATTCCCCAATTCTATTTTCTGTAAATTCTTAGTTTAGATAATTAGTTAGTTAAAACAAACCCCCTTATTCTTAGGCTAGATAATAAAAAGACAGTCATTACTAGTACTTTTAGTTCCTTTGGGTTTGACAATCCGGTCTTGCTAAAAATATACTATTGTTCGATAGGTACACTTGCCTACATTGTGATAATAGTTAGTTTCAAGAATGATTCTTTATAAATATTTAAAACCTGTCACACAAAATCGCGATCAGTTACTGTGTAAATGAGGTCCTGCGTATGTTGCAGTAAAGGTTGTCCCGAAAGGGTAATCTTTTGATCTTATTATGAAAAGGAAATGTACACTTTGTGTGTACCATGTGAAAAGGGATAGTTTTGGCTATCTAATGTGAAAAGGTTAGGTATACTTTGTGTATACCACATGAAAAGGTTATGTACACTTTGTGTGTACACTTGAAAAGGTTATGTACACTTTGTGTATACCATATGAAAAGGAAAGCTATACTTTGTGTGTACCACTCAGAAAGAAACGTACACCTCAAGTGTACAATTGGAAAAAAAGAGGTCCATCGGAATTTCAATAATTTAGCGGTAATGACATACATAGTGATATAAAGAAAAATGGTATGATAAACTCATCTATACTTAGTTGATACTAATATGATGCATATGATTGTCCTGTTTGCATGAGTGGTTGTGCTAAGAGATAGCACAAGTACTGTCACAGCTTAAGTTTCAGTGGTGTCAGAACAGTGATTCGAGATCACTAAATCAGATAAATGAGTAGGAAATATTATTAATTTAGTGAGTATAAGTTAAATGTGAAGTTAGGAAAATTTTTGAAATAGTGAATAGTGTACTAAAAATAAATATTAAAATAATTAGAATCGAAAACGAGGTATCGAGAACTCGAGAATTTTAAATGGAGCCATAAATATTTTTATAAATATTTATGGAGTGTTAATAAGTTAGTATTAAAGTTTCGTCAAGAAATTTTAAAGTTCTGATAGTTAATTGAACAAAAAGGACTAAATTGTATCAAATGCAAAATTGTGAGAAATGATTAAATAGCTTAAATGATAAAAGAAAGAGGGTTTAAAAGGCAAATAGACCCAAGGTCTCTTTGGGATGGACGGAAAGGGCATGAAATCAGCAAGAAAATAAGGAGAATTAAGGGAAAAATTAGAAAATTGTAAAATTTACTTAATAAATCTAGGACTAAAGTGGAATTATCTAGATTTCTCTTTATTTTTCTGCATTCTCATCAGCAAAAACACCATGGAAGAATTCCCTTAAGCTGGTTTTTCATATTTTTACTTCAAGTAAGTTCAATTCTTGATTATTTCTTAAAACTTTTGTGTTTTTGTGACTTTTACAACTAGGTCCACTTGTTGAATTCATTAGTTTTCTATTCTATGAAATAAATGAAAGTTTCTATGAATATGTGATGGAAGTATATGATGATTTGGCATGGAACTAGAGCTTTAAATTGTTTATATGCTGATTTTATTGAAAGAATTGAATAGAAAGTGAATGTTTGGGACCTAATTATAAAAAAGTTTGAAGTTAGAGTTTTATGTGGAAATTTTGAATTTCAATAGTTATGAAATAACTTATAATGTTTATTAAAAGTATTAATTGAGAAAATTATCTTAATTGGAGGTTAATTGAGCAAGGACTGAATTGTATGAATTGTGAAATTTGGGGCAAAATGGAAATCAACATTTTGCACTAAAACTGTTTTAGACAGCAGCAGTAGTCTAACTTTGAAAAATCACCAAAAATTTTATAAATTGAATTAGAGGATGAATAAAATATAAAATTAAAGCTTATTGAGTCTAGTTTCTTATAGAAGAAATGATGTAAGCAATGGAATTGTAAATCATGAGATACGATAAATTTTGTAAGACAAGGTTAGAATGATTTCGGGTTCCCCTTTTCTAACTTTGTAAAATCATAAAAAATTGGATAAAAATAATTAGGGGCTTAAATTTATATTTTTAGAATTCTAAATGAGACTATTTTCAATAAAAATAAACGAGAACATCATTTGAATCCTGTACGAGGAGATAATTAATTTTTAGTGAAGAAGGGTCGAAACTGCCGAGAACAGATAGCAGGGAGACTTCAATGAATAAATCAGATTAATTGGCCCAACCAAAATTATGAATTTTTTATGGTAAGAAGATATGTGAGTCTAGGAAAATTAACAGATCTTAATTTGGAGTTCCATAGCTTTAGATATAAATAATTTAGTGACTATGCACGGGTGGATAGCTTGAATATTCACATAAGTAATTAGTGAAAATTATGGATAAGGTTACTTACAAGTGTGTTATTTATACCAAGTATGTGGATGGAGAGGAGGAGGAGGAAAAATATATGAATGACTCGTGTATAAATTGATCACATGCCCGATTATAATCGATAAGTGTTGGATTAGAAATGATATAATGTTTTATTTGGAATATTTATTATAAAATTATGATTATCGTTATAATACAAAAATTGAACTTGTGAGTTTATATGGCTAAATTTTAGTGATTATTTGTTAATTTTATAAATTTCATGATGTGTTATTTCATATGTATTGATGATAAAATCGTGAATAATGTAAAAGCATGAAAATTGAATAAATGATCAAATTGAGCATTTCAGTTCAGTGACAAGATGAATTGAAGGAAAAGACCATGGTTGGACCATGGCAACAAGTGATAAGTGATAGCTTCGGCTACACTTATCTGATCAAGGACAAATGAAAGTGATAAGTAATAACTTCGGCTACACTTATCTGATCAAGGACAAATGACAAGTGAAAAGTGGTAACTTTGGCTACCTAATCAGTGAAAAGTGGTAGCTTCTGTTACCTGATCAGTGAAAAGTGGTAGCTCTGGCTACTTGATCAGTGAAAAATGGTAGCTCTGACTACCTGATCAGTGAATAATGGTAGCTTCGGCTACAAGTGACAAGTGATTTCCGTATAAGACCATATCTGGGATATGGCATCGGTGTGATATATGCTACTATATAAGACCATATCTGGGATATGGCATCAGTGAGATATGTGATTCGTATAAGACCATAGCTGGGCTGTGGCATCAATATGTGATATGTGATTACGTGTAAGACCATAGCTGGGCTATGGCATCGATATATGAATATGTGTAAGACCATAGCTGGGCTATTGTATCATTATGTGAAGATGTGTAAGACCATAGTTGAACTATGGCATCGAGAAAACGAAGTACTCAATTCCGTAAGACGTTCACTAATTTGACAAAGTTTGTAAGTGTTAAATGGAATTATGTGATACAAGGAAGTGCGAGTTGATAAATATGAGTATAGAACTTGGTTGATAAATGAATTCATTTGTGATTATATAATTGTTCATCTTGAATGTACTGTCCATATGTATTGATAATTCAAATGTTTTAATGAATAAAGTTTCGACATGGAATAAATTGAACACGAGACAAATAATTATGAAATTGAACTCGGAATTCATGAAAATGACGGTTATTGATATATGGAGACATGAGACATTGATATATGAATATGGAAAATGTTTGATAAATGTGTTTATTCATAATTATGGAATTATATACCAACATGTGTACTATTTTCATAAAGATGATATTTCAAATACTTTGGTTATTTAAGCTTAAATATGAAATAGTATGAAATCAAGATAAGTTGTTATGAAAATATATTTAGATTACAGAGATATGGCTGATATATATTGTATAATTACATAACGTGAAATTGTGTATATATATGAGAAATTTAATGAGAATTGAGTCCATACACGTTTCTTGTTATTTATATGAAGTATACGACTGACAAGGGTGATGAAGTTATAAACTGAGAGTTACACGGGTTGAAAACACGAGCGTGTGACTCTCCAAAGAGTGAAAATTTTCTAAATGTTGCAAAAGTTTCATATGTTTACGGTTTGGTCCCGAACCACCCTGAATGTATGTTTTGGGCCCCGCAGGCCCATATAAGGGACGTTAAACATATGTGTGAATTTTTTTAATCTAGAAGAAATTTTATGGATGATTTTTACATGATTGATTATATTAAGTTCGGTAATGCCTCGTACCCTATTCTAGGCTCGAAATACGGGTAGGGGGTGTTACAGGTACTTACTCGAAACTCCTAAGTACATGTTTGACATGTGAAATGAAATAGACTTGTGAAAAGAGTGCAAATGAATGAGTGATATTTATGAGAATAATTTCTATGACAAACTTGTGATGGTTATCATTATGTTGTACTAATATAGTTTTGGATAGTAGCATTAGTCTAACTTTGAAAATCCACTAAAAATAGTGGAAATTGATTTAGAGGCTGAATAAAATATGGAATTAAAGCTTAATGAGTCTAGTTTTACATAAAGGAAATGGTGTAAGCAAAAGAATTTTTTATTTATGAGATATTTGAATTCTTATGAGACAGAGTCAGAATAAGTTCGAAATCCCCTGTTCTGAATTGGGAAAATCACTAAAAATTGTACAAAAATAATTATGAGTTAGAAACCATATGAATAAAATACCTAATAAGTCTACTTTCAGGAAAAAGAGACGGGAACATTATCCATGTAACGCCCCGTAGCTGAGACCGTCGCCGGAGTCAAACACGAGGTGTTAACAGACTTAATTCATTACTTAAACAGCTCAAACAATTTATTTTTAAAATTTCCAGTCAAGCTAGCAATCCGCGTCACAGTTGCTTAAAAATTCACATCTCGAGTTCTGAAACTCGAAATCCAATTCCGTAAATTTTCCCTGAAACTAGACTCATATGTCTTTTACTATTTTTTTTCTAGAATTTTTGGTCAAGCCAATTAGTACATTTTATTAGTTAAAGTCTCCCCTATTTTAGGGTTCGACTGCTCTAACATCTGTATATTACGAATCAGATATCTCTCTGTACAGAATTTAAATGACTATGAAGTTTGTTTCTCTTAAAACTAGACTCAATAAGGAATTTTTACATAAAAATTATGACTTCTAATTATATTTTTACAATTTATGATGAATTTTTAAAGTCAAAACAGGGGATCCAGAAATCACTCTGGCCCTGTTTCACAAAAATTCAAATATCTCATAAAATACAATTCATATACCTGTTTTTTTCAATCCATATGAAAATAGACTCATTAAGCTTAAATTTCATAACTTACTCATCATTTAATTCCATTTCTACTATTTTTAGTGATTTTTCAAATTTACATCACTGTTGCTGTCAGATTTTGTTTTATGGCAAATTTCACTTTACTAAGGATTTTCATGGACTAAATAGCATTTTAAACATACATAACATCAAATATGACTTAGATTGGCCATTCCAATGGCTAATCATTTACAAACCCTTTTCTTGCCAAACCATAGCCATATCATAAGATCATTTACACAAAGTGAGTATTTTGCCATACATGCCACATTCAAAACACACAAGCCATTTTACCAATTTAGGCCTTCGGATATTGTGAACGAGTCTTCGACCTATCCCGATTCTCAAGTCGGCTTGTCAAAACTACAATGAAAGAAAAGGAGGATAAATGCTTAGTAAGTTCACATGCAAATAGCAAGTAACATAATCACACAATTCCACATAAAACATCATTTGCATAAACAACACCAAGACATTCATGTTTCATTTGTATTTAATATCTTTCTACGATTTCATCATACAAAGTTTTCAACCTGAGGGTTTAAGCACATACCTGTCAAATTTTCTCATTTACCACACTTACCAACATGTCACCTTCGTTTTAGGCCTTCTTCTTATTCACTTAAGATTCACCCGTTGAACACATCGGAATATAATTCGAATACACGGATTTCATGAACGTAAGTGTCATACCCGCAGCTAGACAAACTCAATAGCCTGCGGAACTTATGTAGCCAAGCTACCATGTAACTCGCCCATAAGTGAACTCGGACTCAACTCAACGAGCTCGGGCGTTCGCATCCATAAGTGAACTCGTACTCAACTCAACGAGCTTGGATGCCTATGTACATCTCACGAACTCGGACTCAACTCAACGAGTTTGGAACTCAAATATCCTAGTGACATGTCACTTGTATTCTAATCTATTCCCAAGGTTCAAGCGGGCTTTTTCCTCGATTACACATCTTTTCCGTCTTCCACGAAATATTGAAACCGATACTCGGTAGCAATTCATATTTAACAAGTAATAAACATAATTTGCATATTACTCAACAATAACCACAAAGAATAATATTTCATAATAATAATCATCATATCATATAAATATCATTAAGTTACTTAAAATGACAATTATGTTACTACATTTACACATGAACTTACCTCAGTACAAAATTATTAGCAATCGAGCCTATTCTTCGTAAACTTTGTTTTTCCCTCGATCGCGACTTGAATCTCGTTTCTCTTTATCTATAATGCCAAATTAATCTTATTTAATACATACATTCATCAAAATAGCATTTAATACGAACTTTGGCAAAATTACATTTTTACCCCTAAACTTTTGCATAATTACACTTTTGCCCCTAGGCTCGGGAAGCTATCAAACAAAGAAATAGAGGAGAATTTAAACAATAAACTGTACTTATTAGCTAGACCAAAAATTCTAAAAAATTTTTGGCAGGAAGGGATATGAGTCTAGTTTCTGGAAAAATTAATGGAACTTGATTTGGAGTCTCGTAACTCCAGATATAAATAATTTAATGACTGTGACTCGAGAAAATAGCTTAGCTGGAATTTGAATAAATAGAAAGAATTTGAAAATAATATGTTATCACATTACTTATTATTATTTTCATTTGAGCTTAGTAAGCGTAAATCTTACTCACTCCTTTCCATTACTTTTAGTTTTTTCAGGTCAGCTCGAGGTTGGAGATCGTCGAAGGCAGCATCACACTATCGAGCCATTACCTTTGGAGTATTGACATGCGTAAGTTAAATGTTTTCAAGTGAGTGGCATGTATAGGGACTTAGTTTTTCTAGGATGAATATTGTTGTGAATAGTCAAATGTATTGGTTTATATTGACTTATTGCTTATAGCCATGAGATGTAGCTTATAATGATTTTGGCTTGTAAGCTTATCTATCCATGATATGTGTTATTGTCCTGTGATTGTACTCGTTCACTATGTATGAGAAGTATATGGTATAAGTGATTAATAAGATGACAAGGTCAAATGTATGTGTGTACATGTGAAAATGACAAAAAGACTTGGAAATTAGTCTAAGTTTTGACCACACGGGTAGAGACACGGTCGTGTGTCTCAGCCGTATGGAGGACACAACCTCTCGCCACGAGTGTGTGCTTTGGTAGTGTGTCCTTAAACGGTTTTTGATGTTACAAATAGAGAGTTACACGGGCTAAGGACATGGGCGTGTCCCAAGCCACACGGACGTGTGACCACACGGCCCAATCCACATGGGCGTGTGACTCTCTGAAGCAAGAAAATTAGTTAAGTTGCCCAAAGATTTTCAATGTTCTTGGTTTAGTCCCGAACCACCCCAATGTATGTTATAGGTTTCAAATGCCTATATAAGGGACGATATGCATGTATTCGAGATGTTTTAATTTTTGGCAAAATTTTTGTGGCCCGGTTTTGCATGTTGTGAATGTTTAAGTCCGGTAATGCCTCGAACCCTGCACCGGTGTTGGATACGGGTGAGGGGTGTTACATTTAGTGGTATCAGAGCTATGGTTTAGTTAGTTATCAGATTAACTTAACATATGTATGAAAGTCCAGCTATACATGCCACTGATCTGTGATAGTGTGATGTCTCCTGACGCGTATGAGAGCAATTTTGTTTAGACAAAGGTACTCTCCAACTGAAATACACTGACCATACTAAATGTGGTGCTAAAATATTCGAGTAAAGTACAGTCATGATGAACTAAAACTTGGAAAGGTACGAATGAGGATTCATGAAATGTGTACATGGTGAAATGAGCTTATCTATGATTAATAGATAATTATATGATGTAAATGGTCTATTTGCTTGAGTAAATACATGTGTTTAAATAACTTACCAAAGATATAGATGAAATGAATATTCACATAAGCTTATATGAAAAATCATGGTTGATAAGCTCGTATAGCTTAATTAAACATGTTAAATTGCTTGTACTGATTCATATGATTGTAACGATATGCCTAAATGATTGTGTACGAGGTAAAAGTATAGACTATGATAAACTTATCTATGTTTGTTGGCCCATGTATGATATCATGTGCATGATTTATATGATTAAATGAATAGATAAGTAAAGTTGTCCAGAAAACATGGAATGCATGTATAAGTATACTTGTTAAAAGAAGATAATTAGAAAGTGGGCGTTAAATCAATACAAATGATAGTTACCCGAAATGAATGACATGATTAAGATATGATTGCTATGATGATGAAAACTGTGTTACATGTATATGTATATGAGAGTCGAGTCAGCGGCCCTACGACCTCTCCCCCTTACCAAAGTGGTGTTTTACAATGTGAAATTTCTGAGATTTGTGTTGAATGAGTTACTGGGCGAGAAACCAAAGAGTTCAATGATAGAATGGTTATAAGCATGATTAGAGATTGAGAATAGGTTGGTAAGTACAAACATGAGCTAGAAAGATATCGGATTGACCGAAAGATTGTTTAATTTTTGTAACATCGCAGCTAGTGAAAAAGGTTAATTTTGGTAAAACAAATCTACCCTGGTATGACATCGAGAAAAGTATTGATTGAAATTCTCTCATGAACTGGTTCTCTTAGTGAAGAGAATATTATAGAAATTGGGACGATAGAAATAATTTAAGGAAATAATGTTCGAAATATGAAATGTTCAAGCATGGTAATTACAGTGAACAATTTGTGACTGTCTCTATTGAGATATTGTATGAGATTATCTGATACCGGAAATATTATTGGGGCTATCTAATCCCTGATGAATTCTTATATTATGAAAATGTTCCTTGATCTTAACGTTGGAACAAATATGTTGTCAGTCTGATTGGGTTATGATCTGCATGGTTCTGTTTTTCTCTAGTATTTTGTTATATTCTGCCTATTGAGAATCGATGAGAAATTATGTATGGTGCCATGATTCTATCTCTACTGATCATTGCTCTGACTGATTATACACACACACACACATATATATATGAAGAGCATATAGTTCCGGTCGTATTTGTTGTCAGTGGTTGACATGATGTTATTTTGGATTTCTTTATTCTGGGCTTCTCCGTCTCGGATTTCTTTATCTTGGATTTTCTAGTTATATTTATCATGTAACTTGTTGATCATGACTTGCATTTAGAGCATGACCTCCATCTTGTGATTAATATATATAGAACAAGTATGACTATACCTCTGAATTGATCCTGATAATGTGGTGAAATTTCTAGTCCCAATGTGTATGGTGGATTTCTTTTCTCAAGTAAGTTAATCAGAGTTAATATATTCAGTTGAGGTATCAGTATTACTTATGCTAATGCATTTGTTATGGTCTTCGATTGGCATGATGAGTGAATTTGGAATGATGCATGTTAAATCGTTCTGTTGACTAGAAGAGAGATTTTTTTTTTAAAATATTAATTACGGATGAATAAGATCGACTTAATTGTTCAATTTGTGAAGAATATATGTTTAGAATTTAATGCTTGAGAATAAGATTTTATTTCTTCACGGGTAAAAAAGACAAATAGTCAAATTAAGAAGTGTATGTTTCCTAAAAAATTGAATGTAATAAGAAGATCTGAGATTGATAGTGTGAAGATAATTTGGGTATTTAAAAATGTTGAAATGATCATTGTTTATCTTTGAGTACAAATTCTTGAAATGTTGAAAATTTAAAGATGTATAACAAGAATCATCAGAATTATTTTTGTCGTTTGGGCACTAGAATGGAAATAGAAAAAGTTAATATGGATTTTCTTGTCTGGATCATTCCTGTCCTTGAAAGAGGAAAGTGATATGTAGCGTTGTTAAACGTTATGAGATGTGTAAATTATGCTGGTATACCCGAATGTCTGCTCACCAGATTCGTAGAATTTTGTGTCTTTATGAATTTTAGATATCATGGAATTTTAATCTCCACTAATCAGATTGAGATCCGAGTTTCATATCATGATTTCTTTGGAAAGCCAGAAGTGGCTTGAAATGAAGAGTAACTGAGGGTTAAATTGGCAAATAATTGGACTGTGTGAAATTATAAAAAGTATGAGGTTGAGATGAACTGATTAGTTTTATTATTCGAATCCGAAAAGATTCGGGTACGAATGTATATGTAACATGATGGTATGGATCAGACTTTTGAGTACATGAGTTTTTTGATAGAGATAAAGTTTCAGTAAAAGTATTGTAAAGTGAATACCACTTATGATTTTTGTATGTGAATTTAAAGAGATAGGTAGTAAAAGTTTGGCTTGAATGAAAGTTCTTTGAAATCAATTATAAGATTGAGGAATCCAAGTGAAAAACCAAAACCACTTTTCTGGTGAAATTTTCAGGGATGAAAATCCCTAAAGGGGGGAGAAATGTAACATCCCGATTTTGGGCTTAGTCGGAATAGTGGTTTTGGGACCACAAATTTGATGAGGAGAATTTCATTTTTATTATATTTTTATAGTCTACGATTTCACAGAATGATTTCGTGAAAATTTTGTTAGAAAATTTCGACGTTTGGACACTCAATTTAGTAAAAAGGACTAAATTGTAAAAGAGGTGCAAAAGTTGAGTTCTCCATTTTAGAGGTGTCTAATTGTCATGAAATTTTAATGTCTTTAAATGATAATTAAACCTTTGTATAACTTGTTGGACAAAAATGGCCTTGGTTGGGTAAATTTTGAAAGAATAGTAAAAAGGGCATTTTGGTTATTTAGGGGTAAAATGAATTAAAAGATAAATTTTAAACCCCAAATGTGTCCCTTTATTTTAAACCCCAAATGTGTCCCTTTCTTCTTGTTACAGCAGAATGTACCAAGAGCAGCCACGGTTAGGGTTTGGCCAAGCTTCCAAGCTTAACAGTAAGTGATTCCGAGCTCCGTTTTTAATGTTCTATGTATTTTTGAAATCCCGATAACATGATTTACTCATTTCTACCATTATTTTGAGCTAGGGTTTATTTTTTAAAATTTATCCATGAGTGACATGCTTGTATTTTGATGTTTAATGGTAGGAAATGAGTGTTGGGTGTTAAATAAACGACTTTTACTAAGCGGTTTTCGATGAAAACGTCCAAAAAGACCGTTTTGTAAAAGTTGTAAAATTGATCATAAAAGGGTGATTTAGTGGGAATTGGAGGCTACCATAGTTATGGAAATGATTCAGCTAGACTTAAAATGTAAGGAAATTGAATAAAAACCATTTTACGATCATTGGGTCAAAAGTGCAAATATGTGAAAGTTTAGGGGTTAAAATGTAAATTTGTAAAAATATGATTTTTAGGCACATATGAATAATATGACTAATTAGTAAGCTAAATGTGATATTATAGATCAAGGAAATCGAGATTTGTCTTAAATCGAGAAAATACAAGGATATGGACTAAAATGGTAAATTGCCATTTCTGGATCCGAGGTAAGTTCGCGTGATTTAATAAGCCTATTATTCATGTTATTATTGTTATACATGAAATATCTTTTTATAATTGTATTGAATTTGATGTTAATAGAAATTTGATGGAATATGATATTTTAAAAGAAATGAATGATTACCGTGTAAATGAGGTCCTGCATATGTTGCAGTAAAGGTTGTCCTGAAAGGGTAATCTTTTGATCTCATTATGAAAAGGAAATTTACACGTTGTGTGTACCATGTGAAAAGGGATAGCTTTGGCTATCGAATGTGAAAAGGGATAGCTTCGGCTATCAAATGTGAAAAAGTTAGGTATACTTTGTGTATACCACATGAAAAGGTTATGTACACTTTGTGTGTACACTTGAAAAGGTTATGTACACTTTGTGTATACCATATGAAAAGGAAAGGAATACTTTGTGTGTACCACTCAGAAAGAAACGTACACCTTGAGTGTACAATTGGAAAAGAAAAGGTCCATCGGAAATTCAATAATTCAGCGGTAATGACATACATAGTGATATAAAGAAAAATGGTATGATAAACTCATCTATACTTTGTTGATTCTAATATGATGCATATGATTGTCCTGTTTGCATGAGTGGTTGTGCTAAAAGATAGCACAGGTACGTACTCGAAACTCATGAGTACATGTTTGACATGTGAAAAGAAATGAACTTGTGAAAAGAGTGCAAATGAATGAGTGATATTTATGAGAATAATTTCTATTACGAACTTGTGATGATTATCATTATGTTGTACTAAGATAGTTTTGGATAGTAGCATTAGTCCAACTTTGAAAATCCACTAAAAATAGTGAAAATTGATTTAGAGGCTGAATAAAATATAGAATTAAAGCTTAATGAGTCTAGTTTCACATAAAGGAAACCGTGTAAGCAAAAGAATTTTTTATTATGAGATATTTGAATTCTTGTGAGACAGAGTTAGAATATGTTCGAAATCCCCTATTTTGAATTGGGAAAATCACTAGAAATTGTAAAACAATAATTATGAGTTATAAATCATATGAATAAAATTCTTAATGAGTCTACTTTCAGGAGAAAGAGACGAGAGCATTATCCGAGTCTTGTACTATGAGATAAATAAATTTTAGTGAAGAAAGGTCGAAGCTATCAAATAGCGAAATAGGGGAGATTTTAAATAATAAACTATACTTATTGGCTAGACCAAAAATTATAAAAATTTTATGGCAGGAAGGGATATGAGTCTAGTTTCTGGAAAAATTAGCAAAACTTGATTTGGAGCCTTGTAACTCTAGATATAAATAATTTAATGATTGTGACTCGAGAAAATAGCTTAGCTGGAATTTGAATAAATAGAAAGAATTTGAAAATAACATGTTATCACATTACTTATTATTATCTTCATGTGAGCTTAATAAGCGTAAAGCTTACTCACTCCTTTCCATTACTTTTAGTTTTGTCAGGTCAGCTCGGGGTTGGAGATTGTCGAAGGCAGCATCACACTATTGAGCCATTACCTTTGGAGTATTGACATGCGTAAGTTAAATGTTTTCAAGTGAGTGGCATGTATAGGGACTTAGTTTTTCTATGATGAATATTGTTGTGAATATTCAAATGTATTGGCTTATATTGACTTATTGCTTATAGCCATGAGATGTAGCTTATAATGGTTTTGGTTTGTAAGCTTATCTATCCATGATATGTGTTATTGTCTTGTGATTGTACTCGTTCACTATGTATGAGAAGTATATGGTATAAGTGATTAATAAGATGACAAGGTCAAATGTATGTGTGTACATGTGAAAATGACAAAAAGGCTTGGAAATTAGCCTAAGTTTTGACCACACGGGTAGAGACACAGCCGTGTGTCTCAGCCGTGTGGAGGACACAGCCTCTCGCCACGGGCGTGTGCCTTAGTAGTGTGTCATTAAACGGTTGCTGATGTCACAAACAAAGAGTTACACGGGCTGAGGACACGAGGGTGTCCGAAGCCACACGAACGTGTATAACCGTATGGCCCAATCTACACGGGCGTGTGGCTCTCCGAAGCAAGAAAATTAGTTAAGTTGCCCAAAGATTTTCAAAGTTCTTGGTTTAGTCCCGAACCACCCCAATGTATGTTATAGGTTTCGAAGGCCTATATAAGGGACGATATGTATGTGTTTGAGATGTTTTAATTTTTGGCAAAAATTTTATGGCTCGATTTTGTATGTTGTGAATGTTTAAGTTCGATAACGCCTCGAACCCTGTCCCAGCGTTGGATACGGGTGAGGGGTGTTACACAATTCTTCATCACCAAATTCATCATCAAATAGGTGAGCCGGCACAATGGTTTTATATTCTGGAAACTCGCTTGCAAGAGCTGCATCAGGATCCACATCGATCATGAAAGACCCTGGATTATTTCTTATACCTATACCAGGGCCCGTGTTCCCGGTCGAATAGGGATTTGCATTTTCACCCTCCACCGACCCTTCCTCGTCTATGTCTTCAGGGATGTCATCCAAATCAAAGTCACTGAAAGCATCGTTGGGATTACGGTGGGACTGATTATCATTATCGAACCCTTCATCACCATCTTCTATGGTGGCCAACACTTGTGGATGGATCTCTAGACGAGTACACGAGTTTGGGATGTTATACGAACATCAACCGGTGTTTGGATTTTTGGGAGTTGGCATTGACCATCGAAAACCCGACTGATCTTCCCAAGAAATGTTAAGATCAAAATCAATTCTAGAGCGCTAGCTTGTTGGAATTACAACTTAAATGGGATCCGGTTCAACTATCTCCATAAACAACTCAAATAGGTTGGGATTTTCTATCTCAGGATGGCAATAAATTGCTATCATTGTCACTAGATCATCATCATCTTCAAGTTCCATTTCGGAGAACTTGAGCGGATCAGTTGAAACCAAAAATTTGTAAAATAGTCTCAACATTTGCTTTCCTCAACGGGTTGCAGTCTTTGTACTGATTTTTCGTTTTAAATCCGCCAGTGAAACACGCTTGTTGAATCTCATTCCTATTTTTTTTTTACTTTGAAATACACAGCCTTCTTCAGTTGTATTTATCATTTCTCAATCGAAATGAACATAAACAAACAAAATTTAGGAACTCATCTTAAAAAAATTTTGTTTCCTTCTTAATAAAGAAAAAACCTAATATTTTTAATCTCGATTTTTAACTAATAAAGCAAACAAAAACTCAAATGGAAGATAAAACACCTATATATATCTGATAAATTTGGTGCTGGCCATCTACTGGCCAGCACTTAAAATTTTTTTTTTTAAATTCATTAGTGTCGGCCATCAGTATCCCAAAGTAAAAAAAAATTGCCTTGGGACATGAAAAAAATTGCCGGTCATCTACTGGCCAACACCAAAAAAAAATTCTTTTTTCAAGGTACTTGGTGTCGGCCATCACATGGTCAGCACCTAAATTTTTTTTTAAAAAATTTAACTGGTGTCGGTCACCAGTGTTCCAAAAAAGAAAATTTGCATTGGGAGTCGAAATTGTACTTGGTGCCGGCCATTACATGGCTAGCACCCAAATTTGTTTTTTTTTTTTTTAAATTTAACTGGTGCCAGCCATAAGTGTTTCAAAAAAAAAAAGCACTGGTGACATGAAAAAAGTACTTGCTACCGACCATTACATGACCAGCACCCAAATTTTTTTTTTTAAACTTAACTGGTGCCAACCATCAGTGTACTAAAGTAAAAAAATTTGCATTAGGACACCAAAAAAATACTTGGTGCCGACCATCTACTGGCTAGCACCAAAATATTTTTTTAAATACTGGTATTTTATATACCAATATGATACGATTTAAAAAAAAATAAACCCTGATGCCGACCATTGGATTCCCAAACTCAAAAAAATTAATTTTTTAAAGCCTGACACAATCATCAGGCAATCATGGGCCAAAAAACTATGTAGTGCCGGTTATTGGGTTCCCAATACCCAAAAATACTGTTCATTCAAGTCATTTTGGTGACTGTTTTTGAACCTAGTTCATTTTTGTAAATATAAAAAAAAATTGGTTAGATTGGTAAAATAGTCGATAGGATGCAATTGGCATGCCAACAGGGTTAGATGCACACTTGTACGGGATTTCCACTACAGTGCCTACTGATTCACACTTCGGTGCCTATTGTTTAAGCACTTAGGTACCTACCGGTATGGTGTAATTACCCACGTATCCATATTTATTTATCTAGTTCATCGAGCTAACTATTTAAAAGGAAATGTACTGATTGATTTTATGTGATAAATGGAAATGGATGTGATTATACGAATATTATTGTGTTATTTTGCTAGATTGAGTAAATGAAGTATATGTTCGACGATTATAATGAAATGATATTGAATTGAATTGTGCTGAACAAATTGATAGTTATACTATTGTTTACGAAATGTTCACCTCGTGAATGTAAAATGTTCTGATAGGAATTTAGTTAACTTAGTTTTTTGGTTTATTTAATTATGAAATGAGGTAAGTTTATTGATTTAATACCTATGAACTTACTAAGCATTCGTAATGTTTACTCCGTCTCTTCTTTTTTTTTTGTTTTTGTAATTGACATTTTATTAAACTCAGCGAATCAAATCATTCTAGAGCTTACACTACCTAGCTTTAGTCTTGGAAGATTTTTTTAATTGTTCGAAACTCGATTTTGTGGCATGTATATAGACTTGATATTTATAAGTGTCATTTTGGATGTTAATGGTTATGATGTGCACTTAATACTTGTGCTTGATGACTATATGATATGGGGGGTATAAGTTTTGTTAAGTGTTTATAGTCTTTTGAATGGTGATGTTTGAATCTAGCCTGTGTTAGTATCTTGAATGTTTCATGCTTTTAAATTTAAGGTACATAAGTATGCATAAAGGCCAATGTTAGCTATGATTGTTTGAGTTAAGGTGACATGAAAGTCATAAAGGAATTGGTATATTAACATGTTGGCAATTAGAATGTTTTGCTTGAATGGAGTGGCAGACTTGTAAAGTTTTATGTAATCTTTGTGTTTGAGGTGTCAATTATGGCATATTGTTTGAATGGATATTTGGACATGTTTTTGGAATGTTTTTGTGAAGGTTTGAATGACCTTATATGTATCATTTGAGCCTTTGGTTTGTCTTGACATGAAATAGGCACATAATGGTATATTTTGTACCACATAGCCTGTTCACACGACTGTGTGTCACACACGAGCTAGTGACATAGCCATATGTCCACTGGATATTAGGAAGCATTGGACCTACACAGTTCTCGATTGCCACACGGGCTAGCTACACGCCCATGTGAGTATTGTAGTTTTGGTCATCTAGTTTTCACACGGTTTTCATTTGTTACACACGGCTTCAGAGAGTTACATACGCCCATGTGACTTTTGATAAAATCTTGCAATTTGATCCACATGGCTTCAAAGAGTTACACGGCCTGGACACGAGGCCGTGTGACTCCTATTTTGCATAATTACCTTTATTTATTGAAAATGTTACAATTTGATCCATGTTTGTTTCCGGGTCAATTTTAGAGCTTTCGTAAGCTTGACTTAGACTCAATTTTGTCTGTTGTACATGATATATGTAACTATTGCATGTTATTTGATATTCTTAAATTTAGTTTTGCATGTAATTGTTTCGTTAATTGTTGTAGCATCTTATAGCTCAAGTTCGACGACCGGACCGAGTGAGGGATGTTACACTACTGTAATCTGTTAAGGCAACTGATAGATTTAGTTGGGGTTATACGATATTGGCGTATCTATACAGGATTATTTTGTTGGATCTGGTGCCCTAAGTGTAGTATTTTTGTCTACGTACACTTGTAATTTTTTTGAATAAATTGGTTAATAAAATTATTCATAAAACACACTAATACCTTCGTATATTGTTCTCACATGGTTTTTGCATGTAAAGCAAAACAAAAGCAAATATTAGCTCATTGGTTGTCTAATGTTTAGCTAATACTAAACGGTATTATGTGGTCAGATCATAATACGGAAAAACAACTTATATTAGTAGACAAACCTAAAAATATTTTTAGCCTAATCGGAAATAAGCAAACTGATTGAAAGACTAATATGTTGTCTATAAACTTATATTAGTAGACAAATTGAAAGCTAGTGCATTGGGTCTACGACTTCTGTAGTATGTAGCGTCATTCACAATAGTGGAATTCATAGCCCGAGATATGGGTAAATGATATCCTCTCATTGGCATTACATGATAGATGAAAAGTAAACATGGTCGTGGGTCGTTCGTCTTTGTGATGAATGACTTGATTATTATTTGATAGTAATTGACTTTTTCATGAAGGAAGATGCCGTAAGATAAAATAGAAACATATTGGAAGAGCAAATTTATCCCAAAGAGATTAAGAATATCCTATAAGGGTGACACACTTATGACAAGATTATTGGACGAGTACTGATCGAGTTGCTTTCGTGATAGTATGTTATTAGGGAGAGCTCAATCACGAAATTATAGTGGAATGACTTCGTGAAGTTTATAATTAATAAACGAAACGTTGGAACTTAATTATAAATCATTTGAGCCCTAATTACATATGTCCAATTGGTCTCTTCGCTAGCTCATTAAAATCAGAAATGAATTGCTTGTTGAATCAAATGAACATAAATGGATAAAAATGGTAAAGTTAGAGAAATGGGAAATATTCGAAAATGAATGTGGTTTTCTCACTAAATGAAAATTACCTGAAAATTTAATTTATGATTTTTTGAATTATTAATTAATTAATTGAAGTTCTAAAATGGAATTAAATTAATTAATCATAGTGAATCCGTTCAATACGAAATATTAAATATATCTTCTCATAGATTATTTTACAATTGTTGTCATGATTTTAACGGAATTAGAATCGGATTGAGAAAATTATTTAATTAAGAAATTTATTTATTTAAATTAACTTATAATTTTTATTTTGGAAAATAGAAAAATTGAATTGGATTGAATTACAAAGTTCCAGGTTAAAAATTCAGGAAGTACTTATAATTGGACCCAAAACAGGAGAGGCCCGAATCCTTATCATAATACATATGAGGGGATGCACACCCAATTAGCCTCTCTCTCTATCTCTCTTAATTAGATTAGGATTTTGTTTTTCTATTTTTTGGAATAACAATTCTACATGTTTCTATCAAAGAGAGACTTTTGCTTTCCCACTGAAACTAAAGTAAATAATTTTTTGTTCTGTGTTTGATTCGAATTAGTTCGAGTCCACACTCGAAGTAGTTCGTGGTACAAGAATAACGGAGAAGGTCATTCGGTTGAAAGCCGAGAACGATAAGGATCTGTCTAGCTGAAAACGTAAGTGCGATTTTGGGAAAGAATTATTGATATAAATATCACAAACCAACTCGATTTTTAAAATTTTAATTTTCTGCTGTACAAAAGAACCATTTTCAAACCTGATTTTTTCAAATAGATTTATGGGGTGACGTAAGAACTAGTCAATAAAATAAACGATCGTTGGTTGCTTTTGCAAAAATGAGTACAAATTTGAATATTGTAGTTAAATTCCATCTATTCGCAACCATAAAAGTTCCCTTTCAGTATAAGGTAAAAGTATAATTGTGTATAATATCCTAAAATGTATTCAACTACCAATATTTATAACCCTATTACATTGAATATTTGAATAGATCTAGGGGTCACTTGGATCATCCGTGTTATAGAACAGACCTAATTTGGTTGCGACAAGAAATCATTCGATGAGCCGAATGAAGAGATATGTTGTTGTGTTTATATTCAATGTTATTCATTATTCATATTAATGAATATTAATGGATGACATATTTGAAAAACACGATGTTTTCCAGCATACCAAAAATAACTTTCGAGCAGTATATGTTATTTAGGGCGCGAATGTCCATTATTTGTTTCCACATCGAGGAGTAATATCACCTTGATGGGGTGAAACGATAGCCTGGGTTCATCTAAAACATTTTGGTGAACCCACAAAACAGACATTAGCTTTGTAAAGCTCAATATACACTAAGAACGGGGTGAATTATCGTTTTAAAAATTTAAAGCAAAGATGGAAAAAAAAACTCAATAACTTATAGTGGTTTGACTCCAATTACCTACCTTCACTACCTTAGTTTACCACAACTAAGGATTTATCTAATTCACTAATTTGAACCTTTCAAGGACAAGGTCTAACCTTTACAATCTCTACATTTTCAAAATGCATGATAGTGTCACTTCCCTTTAAGGTTTTCTACCCAAAACCTAAAGTTAATCCTCAGAAAAATGAGAAATAAATTTGAGAATGGATTATCACCTCTAGAAGGTAGATATACAATAATTAAACACTCACATAATACAAGACAACACTTGAAAGAATGAATCAAAACTAACCCCGCAAGTGTGTACAAGTGAAAATAAGAATAATAATGAAAAATTATTGGAATTTAGCTCTTGATCTTTGTAAACTTGTTTCTTTGTTCATATGAGTGTCCTTGAATGACATTTATACACTTTCATTGAATTATATATGTTTGGATTCGTTGGAGGTGGTTTCTTGCCGTTGAGAACATTTATTTCGCACATTTAATGCAACCTCCAGCAATATGTCTTAAGACATAAAACCCTTGTCATGAGATAGGAAAAACAAAAATTTGATTGTTGGAACCTATGGTCTTTAGACAAATTTCCATATGTTTAAAGAAAATGCTCGATTGTCTCGAGACAAGGCTCTCTTGAAGTAAACCTTAGCTTAGATGTTTTGTTATCTCAAGACAAATAAGCTTGTCTCAAGATAGGGCTTCCTTATAACTTACGACATTGGTTAGTCTTGAGACAAATGAGCTTTTATCTCAAGACAGAGCACCCCTGAAGTAATTTTAGCTTCAATGTTGGTCTATCTTGAGGAAATTTGAAAATTATTACTTACAAACATTTGAAAGGACTTAGGACAAAATTTTTGAGCACCCTTAAGTCCTAAGTCATTTAGAAACTTTATTTTTTTTAGTTTGTAACACTTGAAAATATATTTGGATGTGATTGAAATAATTTTATACAAAATTTGATTAAGGAAATTTATAATAAAATTTGTTATATCAAAACATTTGAAAATCAAAATTAACAATCTCTTCCTTTTTATGTGAAGATTTTTGATAAAAAATTTAAATTTCATAATAGTTAAACGTAATTTAATTAATACATACTCCTCGCCCAATAAAAAAAATAAAACTAGTATTTACAAAATATCAATGCTTTTAAACATTTGTTATCAAACAGGTTTAAAAAAATAAAAATAAACGGCAGAAATTGTTAATTTTCAATAAATTAAACTTTTTCAATGATCACCAAGGCCCATCAAAGAGCTATACCATACATTTATTGAATTGCAAGCACCATCAAACTTAGTTTATAAGCATGATTAAAAAATTCAACACTCATTCAGACAATTGTATTTTGACACAAAGTCCGTACTCAGATATTGATAGACTTAGTTACAAGTTACAATCACACTGAAAAACTAAAAAGCCAACCTAATTTGACTTTGTAACCACTCTGTTTTTCTTTTTACTGTATAAACTCTAAGAGAATAGTTAGGAAGGAATAAACCAATATGGTGGACAGGGGAGCTTTAAGACATAAAAAACCCAGCCCTGACCTCTTCAAAAGAGTATTCAATTTGTTGAACCTGTTCCAGTATCTTTTCAAACTTATAAGTACCCAAGGTTGCTGGAGTAGCTGGTGTTATTGCCATAAGCATAGGAGCTGATATGGTTGAAGGAGTTGTCGGCACTGGAATTGGCATTGCTTTAGGGGTTCTGTTTTGATCTTCACCATTCACAGTTGGCTTGGAAGCTTTGGCCATTGGTGTCTTACAACCAGGACTTAACCTTTGTCCCTTCTGCACTTTTTCCTGCTCTACTATGGGATTCACAACGTTAGAAACTGAAGAAAGAGGTTTTCTAACTGCTGGTGACTCCATCTCACGCATCTTTGCTGCACTTAGGGGTTGCTTTTTTACTACATGACCGGAGACCTCCGAGCTTCTCCTACCTACAACATCTATATCAAAACCCACCATTTTACCAACGCTAAATGTTATAAAATTCGATGGCTGATAATTGAAATATACCTGAGTGACTTGTAAAGCCGCTGGACCGGTGGTGATTTGCGAAGCTGTTTTCATTCAAAGAGTCTGCTTTCTTATTGGGATGGAAACGGCTAGTAGGTTTCTCAGGCTTTATTTGCTGAAGCATTGCTCCACCAAAGGACAGTTTCCTATTACTGGCGGCGGTTGTTGGAGTTCTACTAGCCTTTTTTGCGGTCATGGTTGGGCTGGGTTTTGAACCATAAAGTGCTTCTTGCTCTGCTATCAGCTGGCCGTGAAGTTTCTTCTGGTTCTTTAAACAGTAAGCACAAATAATTCAAGTACAGGTTAAGATGAGAAACTTGTTTGAAACAAAGGCCTAAAAAGAATCAATCAAATGGGAGTGTACATACTCGCTGCCTCTGCCTCTGTGTTTCTTTTTCTTGCCTTAGGCTGCTGTAGTCCTCGAGCATAGTAAGAAGTCGTCCCTAAAAGCAATTAAAAACATCATCATACAATATAAAGAAAAACATTTTACTAGAAATCAAGGACATGGCAATTGGTAGAGCTCAACTTTAAGACCAAATCAAATTTTCGTAGTGTTTTCCCGAAACTTAATAGAAATTAGGAAAATGCTTACTCCATCATACAAGAACTCAGCCCCTCTTTCTTTCTCCCAAGCTTTAGTTTTTAAAGCCAAAGCCTCCACCAGAGCTAACCAAAAGAAAAGAAAATATAAAAAAACTGATCAGCTAGACACCTGGTTACTGCATTACACTAATGACATAGTAAAATAGTTTGATGGAGAAATTTACCAGGAATTTTGTTAACTACAGTTCGAGCTTTCTCTGCCCGTTTCAGAATGAGGTGCGCTCCTCTTCCAGCATTATAACGGTTGTCATCCTAAAGTTTGCACAATCTGTAAGTCCTTGAAATCGTTGTGGGAAACAAGAACGGACATTATTCATAAAAAACAGGATGATTCCAACCCTATTGTACTCTTCCAACCAGCTCTCTTCTTCGCATGCAGCCAACCACTTTTCCACCTTCTCAAGTATTTCTTTGCGGCTAACAGCTTCCTCTCTAACCTTAGAAATCTGAAGGTCAATTTGTTCCAACAGGTACAGAGGATCAATGGCACCTGCAAAACATTTTCAGTAGGATTACAAATAAAGTAATGGTGAATCATGGTTCTTCTAGGCAAAGTTTGTTTTAGTTTAGTTAACCTCAAAAATAGGAAAACTTGAACCTGCTGCTGAAAGCTCACAGGGTAACACAAGAAACCTCTTTTTGTTATAGTATAACTAGCAATGAATTGTGCTTTAGATATTTACCAGACTCCATAGCTTCAATTGAATAATCTGTTGAAATAAGTGCCTCCATCACCATGTGAGTCCTTCTGCACATATCCTCTAATTCAACCTTCTTTTTCAGAACAATTTCCTTCATTCTACTCGTTTTGAGTTGCTCCAGCCTAGACACTTCATCCTCAACCTACATGAATTCACAGATACGGATAGTTCTATACAAGTCACTCCCCATATAAACTCGCGAGACTAAAATATGTTCTTACCTTTTCTATAGAGTCGACAGAGAGTAAATCGGGCTCAGTAAATTCAGGTTCAGAAGCTGTAATTTTGCAGGTAACGTTCAGAAACATTTGTTGTTCCTCCACTGGCATATCCATCAAATGCCAAAACTCCAACAAAGCAGATGCAAGATCTTGAATCTGGTAGAAGCACAGATAAAAGGGTCAGAAGTATCAAACACAAACAAATATTCTAGATGCTAAAACATAAAAGTGAAAAGAATCATTATATTTATAATAGTACTTACCTTCTGCATTCTCTTCAACTTTAGCTCCTGCAGGCTTTGAATTTGAGCAGCCAACCTTGCAATTGTACTGTTACTTACATCTTTTGCACCATTCAAATCATCCAAGGCAGGGTGGACTCTACAAATTGTTTGTTTGAAATTCATACCAAGAACTGTGCAAAGTGAGTTTATAGTATCTAGGTGGCCCTGCACCTGATTCAAACGATTGATCTACAAATGATTTTAAAGTTATATCAGTAATTGCCATCATTTTTATGGTACTGCACAAAAGATCAGCAGAATCCTAAGTTGCATGAGATATCAATCAATATGGATACACAGATACCATGCTCTCAATTATCAAGACACAAGTTGCGAGTGTCATTGTCAAAGGATATAACTGAACATAGGGACTAACCTTCTCATGTTGAAGTTCATGCAGTTCACTATGCAATTCTTCAAGTCTTCTTAGGGACAGATTGGTCTCGTCAACAAACACCTTATTTCCATTTTGTTCTTTAACCCCAAAAATATCAATAGATAGCTTTTGTATTTGCTCTACAACTCCAACAAATTGATTAATTCTTTCCACTTTCTTTCTACGCATATCCTCCAACAGCGGAATAATGGCTTCAAGTTCTTCCTTCAAGTTCCCACCAGGCTTCAAATCACGCTGAATAAATATAACCAATGACATAAAAATACTCACAAAACCCATAACAAACCTAATTTAACAATTACCAATCTATTTATTATATGCTAATAACTTCAATACCTGCACCGAGCTCTCTCCCATAGAAGTAAAGATATCTGAAAGTTCTGCCATGGCAGTGGCAATATCTCGTTGCAATTTAGTTCTGCATTCTTTGGCCTCTTGTATTTTTTTCATATAAACCTTGAGGCATTCTTGTTCAATTTCCAAAAGTGTTGTCTCCCATTGGCCATCAGTCTCCCCAACTTCATCCCATAATCTCTGTGATAACCAAAGCAAAGAAAACTTTCTAAAATATTTCATGTGCAACGAAAAATTATTAGATATGCTTTGGGAGATCTTGAGGAGGACCTGTAGTTCACACAGTAATGACCCGCAAGTTGCTTCCATGCGCGTAAAGTGCTCACTATAATGATTTGACATGACGCCAGCGATATTCTGCAGCAAGAAGCCTTCTTTAGTCTTGCAAAGAAGAATAAAAACGAAGTATGAAGTCAAAATTAAAGAAGAAGAAGAATAATGAAATAATAAATAGAGATAAAAAAATGAAAATCATGATATTATTCATAATCAATTATCAATCGAATGAATATCACACTAATTAAAATTGCCTTACTCTGAAAAAATGCTTTTTTTAAACTTTTTCTTTTCTTTTGCATTCTCGTCGACCAAACAGATGGCATGATAATTAAGTTAAAATTGAATAGAAAAACAAACAAAAAAAATCCGATTCAAAGTAAAAAAAAAAAAAAAAAAAGCATGAAAAGGGAATACAATTAACAGTGAAATTACCGTGAAATTTTTAGAAATTAACTGTCGTGGCTGTGTACCGAAATGGATGATTGATGATCGGAGATCGGAGATCCAATTGCAGACGATCGAAGAAATTAAATTTGACTATTAGATTATATCAGGGAATCAATGGTGTAAAATTAGCTAAAGAGAGAAAATGTAACGCTTGAATTTTGAGCGAGGGATTGTGAGCGGGAAAGAGCCGTTATGAAAATAGATAATAATAATAATTAATAGAAGTAAAATTTAAAGTCTATGCTGACATGTCTTTGAATTAGGCGGGATTCACTTACACGTGGCAAAATTATAAGATATTTTATATATTTGTGTTTAGAGAAAATATTTAGTATTAGTACAAGAAATTCTTAAACTCCACAATTACAGTTAAAAAGGTTGATAAATATTCTATAAAATGTAATAAAAGAAAAATATTTAGTACTGTTAATAAAATTTTTAAATTTTATAAATAAAATTAAGGTATTTACATACGTCTCATAAAATATTTAAAAAAAAATTATAACAATTTTTTAAAACTATTATTTCTTTGCTTTTCGACTGTGGGTATCAATGAAAACCATAATGATGCTTTTTGAATTTCAAAATGTTGCAGCGTGTAAATTGCCAAATTTTGAACATTTGGGAAATTAAACTATCCTCTCAAACGAAAAGGCCGAAACCAAATTGTTGATATAATTATCAAGGATCCCGAAAGACCTTTTCTTTTGGGTCTAAAACGCCTTTCAAAATTGAAACTATTGAGCGGGGTAACTTTAATATGGTACTCGAGGGAAATCTGGTTCATCAACTTTCAAGTTCAAGTACTGTGAACAAAAAAAAAAATAAAACAAATAAAATTTCTGTTCAATCTTATATATGTATAAATCTTAAAAAGAAAAAAAGCAAAATCCAAATAATATACATTCAGCACAAATAATTGAAGAAAATAAATTGCAAGAGACAAGAATTCTTTAATATCATATCAAACGAGTAAATTGAGATTAACCTCTCCAACAACTATCTTCACTCTAACTATGTTAAACTGCATATTAGTTAGATGGATTCCACCTAAGGATAAATGGCATAAAGTAAATATCGATGGTGTTATTAATAAGGTGTTGCGTATGTTTTTATAAGGAGATTAATTTATAACTAGTTTGGAATTTGTATTGTTGGGTTTTCAAAAAATATTGACTACTGCTCTATTATCAATGTCAAGCTGCGGGGTGCTCTAGATGGGCTTCAATTAGCATGAAATTTAGGGATTAAAAAATTGGTGCTTGAGATGGATAATACTTAAGCTATTCATTTGATTTAAAAAAATTTAACTAAACGGCATCACTCTGCGATGCTACGAACTACAAAAGGACCTCTTACAGCTAGATTGATGATCCAAATTAAACATGTGTTTAGGGAGGAAAACAAGGTAGCGGATAAATTGGCATGAATGGCTTCCTCAAGATCGTTAGGCAAGCTAACATACATGTAACCGCTGAATAAAGTTCTTCAATTATTTCATGATAATTACTCGGCTTAGACTCATCTAACCTATTTAGGAGATTTTCCTTCATCTTACAATAAAATATATATATATATGTTTTATTTTTTGCAATTAATGTTTTTTTGGTATTCTCTTGGTTTTTTATCTTCAAGGTTTATGGTTATCTTTCAATAATAATATTTTTTTAATATGTTAAATTTTATTAGAAAAGTAATGTATCTCATCATTTCATTCAATAATAATTGATTTCTTTGCTGTCAATATCTTAAGTAACTGATTATCATCCCTTTTTTAAACTTCATCAAGGCTTTTAAAATAAAAACTTCATTCGTCAAGAAATCATTAGGTTGAAGTTCCACAAAGGATGTTATGAACCAGTTCATAGGACAAGAACTGTCCTTAGTATTCTTTAGCGAACCAATTGACAGCCCTGATAGCCCACCTTTTACAGAAGAAAAGCTAACATTCCTAAATGCAGAGACATTGCTGAGAACATTATCTATAACAACAACCAAGGCCATTGCCTATTCAACCCATTAACCATTTCAATTCCCAAGTTGCAATCAGATTCAATAATGATGTAAGACCAGTTTCTTTCGACAGCAAGGGAGGAGCCAAGGCTGCAAGCAAGCGGGATGATGCCCGCACATGTGCGTTGGCTACCTAAACAACATTTACCATTTACGGTCTCTGGCAATGGCGGCAATCCTGAATGGACAATAGCAGAACAAAGAGGCCCTCCACACCTGTGTTGCTTGGACTCTATATATAAATAAATAAATATATATATATATATATATATATATCGCGTGTCTAAATATTTAATTCGTTAATTGAGCACAACGCAAAAAGATCCAATAGAACATGGGTGCAAGGATTCGTTTTGTATGTACTTAAATGTAACATAAATTATTGGATTGATTATATATGTGATGATAAATACATTGTTGAGAGGTAATTTTTTTTTAGAGAAGTCGGTTAAACCCTCAACAATCAAAAGGTATTGTCCCTCAATGGGAGGGTTTTGTCTCCCAATTTTACTGAGTGTGAGCATTTCGTAAGAGATTTAGTTCAAAGCCGAAACGTCTCAATTGATGGAGATAAGACTTGCAAGATTCAAAGAAGATGTGTTAATATAGTGCGTAACAATAATTATGAAAATCACTTGCATGCAGAGGATTCAAACCACCAATCTAAGGTATATTACCAGATGTAAGTATGTTGCCTATATGCCTTAGATCTTACGAAAATTAGGTTTTTTTTCAGACATGTTGGCTCTTGATAAAGTATAGGAAATAAAATCCCACATCGGAGGATAATATCTTTTTATTATTGAGGGCTCAATTGATAATCCAATACATGATACTTCGAATACTTCTTGTGAAAGAGTTGACTACCCTCAACATATATTATAATAAATGTAAATGCATGATGAAATTTATTTTTAAAATTAAAAATAAAGAATAAAGTCAAAGTGAAAAACGTAAGCGAGGTTTCAATTGTCATAATGCAGGTATTTAAGCCTTTGAAGAATCTAGTCTATGAGTAAATGCAGGTTTGGTTCATTTTCAACTTGGTTTGTGTATAATCCTAAATCCTTGAAAGCTGAGATCCAGCATTCATGCCAAACTGCATGTTATAAGTTACGCGCACAGAGTGTTGATATTTGTGAGTTTTTATTAAGCGATGCAAGGCTGTATCGGGTTTTGTTAAAGTATGATGTAATGTTTGAAGAAGTTTATAAGGCAGAATGACGTCAATGTTTACGTGAATTGCGAGTAGTAATTAATCACATCAATTTCCCAAACTTTGCACGGAAGGCATTAGACCCAAACACCAATTAGCTGTTTCCCACATGAAAACCCACTGACAGGGAAGGGAATCTCAAAAAAATAAAAGGACCCAAGCTCCAAATATGCACCAGCCGGGAATCGAACCCGGGTCTGTACCGTGGCAGGGTACTATTCTACCACTAGACCACTGGTGCTTACTTGAAACGTGAGACCAAATACTTGCACTTGATTTCTAAGATGTACAAAATATAATCCCTAGAAAACAACAAATTTCCCTTTGCATCAGAAAGCAACTCTGCCAAAAAAAGAGGAAGACAGGGCCGGAAGCAACCAAAATGTTATAATCTGTCCCATAAACTGAATACCATAGCCATAGGGTACAAAATAGACTCCATAATAATCTTCAAATCCATAGTCGGGCTCAGCCACCACAGCTTTTGTTTCCATGGCGCTTTCCTTTTCCAGTCCCTTTTTTTTTTTTTTCAAGTTGCTGTCTCTGTAACCCTATTTTAGAATCCTTCTTTATTTGCACTCTTTAACACATCTAGCTGTGAAACGATGATGAAGATATCATGGATTCCTAAACATGCATACTCTTCGTCCTCTCTTTCACTCATTTGTATTTTTATGAAATATATATTACATACAGCTGGAATCTTGCGCTAGCAATGAGGCCCAATAACATTGTAATGCCTGATTTATTCGTTTATGTTTCGGCTCTTTTGAATGAGCATGTTCTCTCACATCATGCCCGATTGCAATTACTCTTTAATCTCGAGTTTTTCAAATGAAACCAATGTAGGTTTTTTATTTTCATCTACATCTAAGTGATTTACTATGATTTTATTAAAATACTAAGTTATATTTTTATGAAATTTTTTATTTTTATATAATAAATTAATAAAAATTGATCATGTTAATATTTTAATCAAACATCATGTACGATAAACAATTAATTTTACCATTACAATCAAAGCATTAGTTGATTCTCATATGATTTTTTAATAAATATGTTTGCTACATATTTTCCCATCCATATTTTCAGTGTACCATAATCTAGATATTTATAAAGTTTTCAACGAAATTAAAGTTAATCAATTTAATTAAAATAAAAACTAAAAAACAACAAAATTTATTATAAATGTATATATATATATATATATATATATATATATGTTTCAATCATCTTATTAATTCATTTTAAAATTAAATATCTAACACTTTAAACTTAAAATAAATCTCAAAAGATAAATAATTAAATTGATAAATATAAGATTTGATGTCGTTTTTATATAATTTTATATATTACGTTTTACTTGGATCGCGTAATTTAATATTATTGAAGAGCAATATTTTTAAAATCAGATTAATGGTCGAATCGATCAGACCATCAGTTCATCGGTCTAATCAGTTCGATTTAAAAATTATTAAAAAATAAACAAAATTAAAAAAACACGATTCAACTATCGGTTCAATCAATTTTTAGTCGGTTCAACTGTTGATTTTATCCATTTTTTAGTTGATTTAATCGGTTCGTACCAATTTCCAATTTAACCGGATGAAAAGCACTTTCTAAATTGATCCGATCCAATTCAATTCAAATAATTCTACCAAAAAATGTTATTGATAAATTAAATCCTAAACTGTAGTGGGACATTTAATCAATGGTGACATTGATTTTTGGTGCGACGGTTAGTATAATATCAAAGATTTGAGTTATAATACTTTGTTGTCCAATGTTACTCTTGTACATGATTACATTTTATCATACAATAATAGACGAAAGCAGACGGTTGGTTAAGTTGATTAAAAATAAAAATAAAAAACCCAGTTGATCAATTAAATTCATACATTACCCACTAACCAATCAAACTGACTTAATATCTATTATTCGATTTAGTTATAAAAATTCATACCTATAATTATTTAACAGAACCCATTTTACTAATTTATAAAGTTATTAGTTGATTTGACCCAACTGAATTAATAAAACAATTATTAATCCACGTAATCTTATACTGGTTTGCATAGGATTAAGAAGAAGATGAAAGAAAATCCAGGGAAGTTAACCCTTTATATTATTATTTTAATTTCAGAAAATTACTGCCTCAGAAACGTGTTAATTAATAATTATCCAGATTTTTGATAGCTCGGTCAAGATTTCACATTGTTTGAAATCCCTTTCATCCTCTTCCAATTTCTTTATTACACTATAAAAACATTTGGCATTTGTTTCCCAATATTTTCATTGAATTAAATAATTTCCTTTTTAAACAAATATATAAATATAATGAGTATAGGTATAATTATAAATAATTTATCTTTGGATAATTATAATTAAAATAAAATCAGAAATACGAATTCAACTAAATTTAGATTAAAATAAATTTAAACAAATTTCACTAAACCTTATTATGGACTGATTACCCAACCCGAAGGTTCGCCCGAAAAGTGGGAGAATTTGGATAAAGTATAGGCTAGATAAAAATTGAGGCCCATTTTCTAAACGGGTCGCGTCTCTGGTAAGCTTTTTTTACTTGAGTATAATCCGGCTAGAATTTGAAAAAAAAAAAAAAACTTGTTACTATTTTGGTGTCATTTCGTTATTATACTACTAATATTTTGTTTTTTTTTAGATATTGTATAACTTTTGTTTTATTGTTAATTTTACTATTATTTTAGAGATATTTGTAACAACCCGATAGTCATGAGTGCCGAAAAATGTATTTTCGAGACTCCGTTTTTGTAAATTAGATTCTTAAATATTTACGAAGTTAGATGTGTGGTTAATTAGGTTTTGATTAAGTGAATTTGCATGAATTAAGAATAATTAGGTAAAAAGACTAAATTACATAAGGGGTGAAAGTTGAATTATAGTTTAAAGAAAAATTAAAGTAACTAAAGAAGCAATTATGTCATTAGCATTAAATGAGGAGGTTTAAAACATGTGAAAATTATATTATTATATAATAATATATTATATTATAAATAAAAAGAAAAAGGACATAGAAAAGAAATAAGGAAGGAAAAATTAGGGTCTCAAAGTTTCAAGCTCAATTGGTTAGTTAATTTAGTCTCTTTTCTTGTAATTTTTATGTTTTTGGAATCTCGGTATTAAACACTACCCGACCCATGTTAAAATTTTAGAAATTATTGAGTTTTTAAGTGTTGTCTATGTTGAATAATTTTTGTATTAGGGATTAAATTGATAGATTTTAAGTTAGAAATGAAAAAGGATTGAATTGTAGAATAAATTGTAAATTTTGAGTAATAGGGACTAAATTGTTAAAATTTAGAATTTAGGATTTAAGTGAAATTAGGAGTTAAATTTAGTTTAAAGTGAAATTTGTATGAAAATATAGTATTAATTGTAAAGAAATAAAGTTAGTCTCGGTTTAGGGACTAAATTAGAATTTAAGTAAATATTGAGTACAAATTTAAAATATTAAATATGAAGTTGAATTCTATTGTATTGATGAATTTTAATTGTTTTAATTTCGTAGCTAACGTCGTATCGGAACCCTCGACTAAAAAGGGAAAAGATAAAGTCAACGAGGAATAGTTCAAAATTTCTAGTTTGTATTTCGATAATCTGAATTTAGTTGTTAATTGTTATAATTCAATTTAATGTATATGGTAAGTGTTAAGGTGAGAATTTTTGTATTTTGCAATTGAAATGGATTGATTTAGTATGTGATGAATTTATAAAATTCATATTGATTGAATTGGTATATATATATATATATATATATATATATATATTGAATATATATTGATTATTTGAATTGAATTGAATATTGGTTGTATTTGAAAAGTGAAATTAAACCCTATTAATTGTATCGGGCTAAGTCAGATATAGATGGCTTGCCATTGGATTGGAAGAGTTCAGGGATTTCTTCGACTTCGAGTCGATGACACACTAGGTGTCAATTTATTACTTCAGATATATTCAATGAGGCACTGGATGCCAATTTACTTTGGTTTAGCCAATGAGACACTAGGTGTCAAATTATTCTTTGAATTATCCGATGAGACACTGGGTGCCAAACTGGTGTGTTTGGTTGGATCCGTATATCCGTTCGGGTCCAAGTCGTGTTAATAGGGGTAATTAATTGAAATTGCATTATGATTGATGTTAGAAAATATTGTATGTGAAATGAAAATGTGATAGTGAATTGAAATATGGATTGAGACATATGAATTGTGTATTCATGAATTGGATAAGGAGAAAACAAAATTATTGTTTAAATGATATTTGTATCATATTGTGAAAAACTATTTATATAGCAAATATGAGAATTGAGATATTGTGAAACAAATTAAATGTTATATGGTTATTGAAATATTTAGATTGTATATTTGGGATTTCATATTTTTTTTATATTCGGATTATAGAAATATCACTGAGTTTTACTCAGTGTACGGTTTTGTTTTCCGTACGCCGGTTAGGTACTAAATTTTGATCACCGATTCAGCATCCAACAATGGTCCCAAACTCAAATGTGGTGATGTTTTATCTTTTTGTGTCGGCATGTATCTCGGGTATCTAAATAATTATTATTTTGTGGTTTGATTGTAAAGTAAATGGGATTATAAGTTTAATATTTGTTGGTTATATACATATAATATGTGTTTATGTTTGAGGTCATATTATGGCATATTTTAAGTTAATGCTAAAATGAACATGATTTAGGTAAAATAGATTAAATTTGGCATGTTTACAAGTTGGATTTGAATGATGTTCTGTTGATTTGTTTTATTGATATAATAGTAGTTCCTATGATGGTACATTGGTTAGGCACCTAGGATGATTGTTATGACATGTTTTGGATTCGTTTGATTGTGTTTTGAAATTTATGTCTGTTTGATCGGTAATGCTCCGAAACCCTATTTCGACAATGAATGTGGGTTAAGGGTGTTACATATTTGCTTGCTAAGTTACACCTCTTGGTGCTATTTAAGTATAAATAATATTTTTAATTTATTTTTAATTTGTCAGGAAACACTTATTTTAATATTTTTAGTGTATTTGATTTATTAAATTTTTTAATTTTAATTTTATATAATAATAATAATATAAAAAATTAATAGGGTGGGTTAAGCTAGGTTGGGCTCGAGTTTTAGCATTTTTATTTGAGCTGGGCTTGAGTAAAATTTTAAGCCCAATTTTCAAGTCAGACCTATAGAATGGGCTTAAAATTTTATTGAGGCCTGGCGCGACCCATGATCACCTTTAAATTTCACACATGATATCTACACATAATGAGACTCAAATGTGAGATACCAAAGCTCTCACAAACTCAACTTGGTCAGTTGACTTGATATTTTTAAATTTGAGATTAAATATATACACACATTTTTGTTTAAGTTTATCATTATAACGAAAATTATCTCATATATCATGGAGTTTAAAGCGGGTTGAGGGTGTGACATATGTCTTATAAAATACATTAAAAAATTAAGTATATATATCAATTGAATACTTGTCACACTCTCAACTCGCTTGTAGAGTCCAAAAAACTAAACTTTATATCAAATAATTGCCCATAATTAAAGGATTATTATCCTATACAAGAAAAACTCCACAAGCATGTCTCGGTTGATTCCACTTATTTTTAGGGTGTATTAAAATAATTAAAAAAAAGACACTTGACATCTTCCTAAATCCACTTGTGGAGTTTTTTTACTCTACTGGAATGGATAGAATAATATCACATTTTAACAAGGTATAAAAAAATAGCGTCACTAATTAAAAATAAAGATAATATCACATTTGATACTTGTACTTTCATAAGATATTCAATGTGGTACTTGTATTTTGAAAATGTCCAATGTGGTATTTGAATTATCAATATGTGTTTTATTTTAAATGAAAAACTCTTTGGAGAAGATGATCATTTACTTAAATGGAGAATATGACGTTTTGCTTATGTAAGTTCAATATTTATTTTTCTATTAACCATATGTTTAGTAATTTATTTTTAATTTAATGTAATTATTTTTGTTTTATTTAATTTTTCATATAATTTTATATTATTTATGTGGACTTGATAATTTGGAAAAGAAAATTCTACGTGTCGAATCTTCATTGGCTGGATTAGCAATTTACTAAGGTGTTAACATCAGGAACCATAATAAAAACACATATTGACAGTTTAGATACCACATTGGGCATTTTCAAAGTTCAAGTACCATATTGGATATTTTATGAAAGTACAAGTACCACAACAAAATACATTAATAGTTAGGTATCATATTAGACATTTTATGAAATTACTAGTACCACGATAAAACACATATTAATAGTTTAAGTACTACAGTGGACATTTTCAAAGTACAATTACTACATTGGACGCTTTATAAAAGTATAAGTATCAAATGTAACATTATCTCTTAAAAATATTTTTTAGATGCTTGGCTTTTTATTTAGTTTAACCTGCCTATATTTTAAGCAAGAGAAGAAATTTGGTAAATATATTTGAAAGGTCCTTCTATTATAAAGATTTAATTAAATTAGTCTCTTTGTTATTAAAAAATTAAAAACTCAAATTGCAATAGTTAAATTTTATTTGATAAACAATAAATTGTTTTTTTTTTAATCATTTGGAGTGGAGAATAGGCTCACACCTGAAGATGGTACCAACACCGCTTCTTAGCCACTAAACTAGAGGGGATTCAGCAATAATGGATTGTTAAATGTGACTCTAAAGGTAAGGTTGAGTATTTGGAAACTTTAATATTCCAAAGTTCTATTCTCATTTATGTGGGATTCAAGTCCAGATTTTACTTTAAATTAGGCCAATTTACTAAAAAAGCCCATTTCCAAAATTATTTACTGAAATGGGCCAATTTTTTTATTATTTATCGGAAAGGGCCAAATTCTCCGAAAGCGTGTCAACGTCACCGTAAAGTCAGGGGCTATGTCAGCAAAACACGTTCCTGAGGGAGCGTTTTTTCCACGTCAGCACAAAGCGCTTCCTTGAGGGCGCACTTTATGCTGATATGGACAAAACGCCCCCAGGGACACGTTTTGCCCTATTTTTTTAGGGTTAGGGTTTTTTGTACTTGATTTATGGTTTAGGGTTTAGTGTTATGTTTTGAAGAGTTTAGGGTTTTATTATGTTTAAGGAAAAATTAATTAAATTAGGGTTTAAGGTTTTTAGGGTTAATTAATTAAATTAGGATGCACTGTCAGCAAAATTACTGAAAAAAGCTTCCACGTGGACGCTCTTTTGCTACAGTAGTATTTGAAAAAATAATTTTGAGAAGACGTTTCTGAACAAATAGTGTCCAAAATGCGTCGAGCAGGATGCACTGTTAGCAAAATTACTGAAACAAGCTTCCACATGGACGTTATTTTGCTACAGTAGTATTCGAAAAAATAATTTTGAGAAGACGTTTCTGAACAAATAGTGTTCAAAACGCGTCAAGCAGGATTCACTGTCAGCAAAATTACTAAAAAAAACTTTCACGTGGACGCTTTTTTGCTACAGTAGTATTTGAAAAAGTAATTTTGAGAAAAGGTTTTGAACAAATAGTGTCCAAAACGCGTCAAGTAGGATGCACTGTCAGCAAAATTATTGAAAAAAGCTCCCACGTGGATGCTCTTTTGCTACAGTAGTATCTAAAAAAATAGTTTCGAGAAGACATTTTTGAAAAAATAGTGTCCAAAATGCTTCAAGCAGGATGCACTGTCAGTAAAATTACAAAAAAAAGCTCCCACGTGGACGCTCTTTTGCTACAGTAGTTCCTATTTGGCCTTAGACTATAATAAGTCAAATTTCATTCACAAGTTATATAAGTTACAGCAAGAGAAATTGAGGCTAAAGTAGAATAGAAATTGAAGATGAGTGAACATATTAGTGCTATTATTTACTATGATGGTGAGGTCCGTGACACGGAGAACAGCGTTGTTTTTTTATCGGAGAGCACAGCGTGACTGGTTTCTAACCAGAACATAAATTTGATAGAACTTCATAAAAGAATTATGTGTAAAATTTTCGGAACGACGCCAATGAAAGTTTTTGTAACACCCCCTAACAAAAAAACCGTCGCCGGAACAGGGCTACGAGGCATTACCGGATATATCAGACAACTTATGGATATTTTTACAATTATTATAACATTCATAGTATAATTGAAGAATTATGTCCCTATAATGGACTTTCGAAGCCCAACACAAGTATTAAAGTGGAATGGAACGGGACTTGTTCGAGTATTCAGAGGTTTTTTTTATTTTTTTTATTTTTACAAAAATTTCGACAGCATTTCTTCTTAATTTTTACATAAAACCCCCTGCAAATTCAAACCAAAAACCAACTAATCCAAAACCAATGGCACAATCAAAAACAATTTAAACCTAAATATATCTAAATCATAACCAATTCATTAACATAGTCATTTAATAACTAAACATTCATAATATTAATCCAAATTAACTAATAACTTCATTCATTTTCATTCCAACTTATACCAAATTATATAGTATAATATTTACCACTTTATCAAACGAATAACAAAATATGGTATACCATTCTTATAACCAACTTTACAAGTATATCTATATAACTTATACAACACCTAGTACATGCCACTTTCAATTAAGAAAGAAAACGTCACCCAATATTCGTTGGAGTCGGGATCGTTCAGATCTTTGGACCGAGGTACTAGACTCTAATAACTCACAAGACGAAACAACATACGCTGAGTATTCCGTACCAGTGGTATTACCATAATTCAAATTATAATAGCAATAAAGAATTTTAATTACCAAACATGTAACTATCTAATTTCACAAATATCAATTCATTCTTAAACTTTCATTAATTAATAATAACGATACAATTTTTATCTATTCTTCAATTTCCATCACATATTACATGTAACAATTTCAATCACTACATGAACATTAAGTTCATGCCTTTCATTTTCAATCTCAATTTCAATCCACTATTCAACTTTTTCGTTTCTTTCAATATTTCAATAATATAATCAATCAATTTATTTTAAATTTCTCATCTTAGATATTCACCCTATTAACAAATCCGGACTTTGACGGATACACGGATTCCAACCCAACACACCAGTACGACACATTGTGCCTAAAACGGTACATAGTACCTGATTAGTATACGACACATAAAGTGCCTAAAACGACACACGAGGTGCCTGATACGACACACGAGGTGCCTGAAATACGACACATAAAGTGCCTGATCAAGAAAGCCAGAAATTCCGTACACTTCCGGATCCTATGGCATGCCAATTATATCCGACTTAGCCCGACTAGTTAATAGGGTATTTCAATTCTCAATTCTCAATTCACTTTTATTTCCATTCCAAGATTACTTTTCAATTAAAATTTTCACATTCAAATCAATTTACAATTCAATTATACATACACATTCACCATTCAATTCAATTCTCATTCAACTCAAATATCAATACTTACCTTATAATTCACTTATTAAATATAGAATTGATATAAAACATTTAATAAAAAGTAATTTGAATTATAGTAATACAAACCGTGAATTTCTCGTTTTAATCCTCGATAGCTTTCTCCTTTCCTTTGTACGCCGATGTCTTGGGTTCTTTGTTAACTACGAAAATAATAGTAATTTATAATAATCAATATAACACAATTCAATTTAATCCATGAGCCTAAATATGCAAATTTAACCATTTTTATACACATAATTCCACTATTTACTTATATGTTCATTCAAAGCTGTCTACTTGAGTCATTGTTACTAAATCATTTATATCTTGAGCTAGGAAAACTCCAAATTAAGATCCACTAATTTTCCCTGAAACTAGACTCACATATCTTCTTACCATAAAATTTTTAGAATTTTTGGTTAAGCCAATAAGTACAGTTTATTCTTTAAAGTTGCCCCTGTTCTGCTGTCAAATAGTTCCGACTATTCTTCACTAAAAATTAATTATATCACAGTACAGAACTCGGATGATATTCCCGTTGATTTCTCCTAAAAATAGACTCATTAAGGATTCTAAAAATATAACTTTAAGCCTCTAATTATTTTTCTTTAATTTTTTGTGATTTTCCAAAGTCAAAACAGGGGAACCCGAATTTATTCTGACCTTGTCTCACAAAATTCATTATATCTTTTAATTTACAATTCAATTGCTTATATCGTTTCTTCTATAAGAAACTAGACTCAATAAGATTTAATTCCATATTTTATTTATCCTATAATTTAATTTATACAATTTTTGGTGATTTTTCAAACTTAGACTACTGCTGCTGTCCAAAATAGTCTTAGTACAAAATGTTGATTTACTTTAATTTCAATTTAATCCTAACTAAATTCACTTACTTTTCTATCTTAATTCATACTTTATTTCTATTCAAATTTTGTCCAAACTCATACTTAACTATTAAATTTCCAGCATATTTTCATAATTTCGAATTTATTTCCATTTAATCCCTAAAATTCAAAACTTATAGCTTAGTTTACGATTCAATCCTTTATTCATTTCCAATAAAAATTTCTATCAAATAAACCCCCAATTCCATCATTTTATTCAACATGAACCAAACTTAGAAATCTAATGACTTTCAAAATTTCTACTTAAAACAAGTACTATTTATATCTAGGATTCCAAAAACTCAAAAATCATAAGAAAATGGGCTAAATTGACTTACCAAATTAACTTGGAACCTTTAAAACCCTATTTTCCCTTTTTCTTATCTTTCTTTCTTTCTCCCCTGTTTCTTCTCTGTTTTGTTTCCTGCTATTCTGTTTCTTTCCTTCTTTTTATTCTTTTGTTTCTTTCCTTTTATTTACTTTACTTTTAATAATAATAATTTAATATATATTTTAACACATAAAATCTCGATTTTTATGCTTATGTCATTTCACTTAGGACAAATGGCATAATTGCCATTTTGGTCCTCTTCATTTTCTTTTAATCTACAATTTAACTTTCATCCTTTATTCAATTTAGTCATTTTTCCTAATGACTCTTAATTAAGCTAAATTCACCTAATTTAAACCTAATTAAACACATCGCTAAACTCATAAATATTTCTAGTAATTATTTCGAACTCGATTTACTAAGACGGAGGCCTATTAATGTACTTTTCCGATGCCCGTGAATTTTGGGTCATTACATTTCTCCCCCCCCTTAATAAATTTCGTCCTCGAAATTTACCTGAGAATAGATGAGGATATTGTGCTCTCATCGTTTCTTCCGGTTCCCAAGTCGCTTCTTCCATACTATGACTCCTCCATAACACTTTTACTAGAGGGACCCGTTTATTTCTCAGCTCTTTTACTTCTCGAGCTAATATCTGAACCGGCTCTTCTTCATAAGTCAAATCAGACTGAATTTGAATATTTTCAGTAGGAATAATGTGGGAAGGATTTGATCTATATCTCCGGAGCATCGAAACATGAAAAACATCATGAATTTTCTGTAATTCTGGAGGTAAAGCTAGTCGATAGGCAACAGGCCCAATTCTTTCCACAATCTCATACGGCCCAATAAAACGTGGACTTAACTTACCCTTTCGGCCAAATATCAAAACTTTCTTCCAAGGTGATACTTTGAGGAATACTTTATCACCAACAGAATATTCAATGTCTCGACGTTTCAAGTCTGCATATGATTTCTGCCTATCAAAAGCTGCTTTCAATCTATCTTTAATCTTCTTAACTGTTTCTTCTATTTCTTGAATCAATTCTGGCCCAATCATTTTTTCTTTCATTCAATTCTGTCCAACATACCGGTGATCGACACCTTCGACCATATAATGCTTCATACGAGCCATTTGAATACTAGATTGGAAACTATTGTTATAGACAAATTCACTAATGGCAAATAACGTTCCCAACCTGATTCAAAATCAATGATACAAGCCCAAGCATATCTTCTAATATCTCAGATACCCGTTTGGATGTCCATCATTTATGGATGAAAAGCCGTACTAAAATTAAGTCGAGTACCCAATGATTCATGTAGCTGTCTCCAAAATCTCGATGTGAACCGAGGATCTCGATCTGAGATTATTGACACCGAAATACCGTGTAATCTAACAATTTCTCGAATATACACTTCGCAAGCTTCGCAATGACCAATCTTCTAATGACTATAAAGTGAGTTGATTTTGTAAGCCGATCAACAATTACCCAAATAGCATTCTTTTTACTTGCTGACAATGGCAATCCTGTAACAAAATCCATTGTAATACAATCCTATTTCCACTCAGGAATGCTAATAGGCTGAAGTAATCTAGTAGGAACTTGATGTTCTGCCTTTACTCGCTGACATGTCAAACATTTACTAACATATTCAACTATGTCCCTTTTCATTCCAGGCCACCAATATAATTCTCGTAAATCACACTACATCTTTGTTCCACCAGGGTGCAAAGCAAAAGCAATATCATGTGCTTCTCGAAGAATTAACTCTTTTAGTTCAGAAGTAGCTGGAACACAAACTCGATTTTGAAACCTCAAACAATCATGCCCGTCAATACTAAAACTCTTGGTTGTACCATTCTGAACCATTTCTCTTTTCTTCAATAGTCTATCATCTTTCATCTGAGCTGCTCTAATCTGATCAAACATCATCGGCTTAACCCTTAATTCAGCTAGCAAGCTTCCATCATCATTAATACTAAGTCGAGCAAATATTGCCCTTAATTCCCCCACTGCTTTTCTACTCAATGCATCAGCTACCACATTCGCCTTTCCCGGGTGATAATCTATAATACAATCATAATCTTTCAGAAGTTCGATCCACCGTCTCTGTCTTAAATTCAACTCCTTCTGCGACAGAAGATATTTAAGACTTTTGTGATCCATGTAAATGTAGCATTTTTCACCATATAGGTAATGCCTCCAAATCTTTAAAGCAAAAATTACTACAGCTAGCTCCAGGTCTTGCGTCGGGTAATTACGTTCATGTGGTTTTAATTGTCGAGATGCATAAGCTACGACCTTCCCATCTTGCATCAATACACAGCCCAGACCGTTAAGAGAAGCATCACTATACACGACAAAATCTTTTCCCGACTCTGGTAATGTTAATACCGGTGCCTCTGTCAACATTTGCTTCAAAGTCTCAAAACTCTTCTGGCACTGGTCATCCCAGATAAAAGAAACATTCTTTTGCAGTAGTTTAGTCATTGGTAGTGCTATATTTGAGAATCCATTTACAAACCTCCTGTAATACCCAGCTAAATCGAGAAAGCTGCGTACCTCTGATACATTCTTGGGTGGTTTCCACTGGACAATCGCTTCAATTTTCTTTGGATCAACCCAAATTCCGTCTGCAGATACTACATGTCCCAGAAATACAACCTCTGATAACCAGAATTCACATTTACTGAGCTTTCCATACAACTGTTTCTTTCGTAAAATCTATAGAACTATTCGAAGATGCTGATCATGTTCTGCCTCTGTCTTCGAATATACCAATATATCATCAATAAAAATCACCACAAACTGATCTAAATACGACTGAAAAATGCGGTTCATCAAATCCATGAAAGTAGCTGGGGCATTGGTCAACCCAAACGGCATAACTAAAAATTCATAATGGCCATAACGAGTACGAAAGGCAGTCTTAGGCACATCACTTTCCTTCACCTTTAGCTGATAATACTCGGATCTCAAATCAATTTTTGAAAATACTGAAGCTCCCTTAAGTTGATCAAACAAATCATCTATACGAGGCAACGGATACTGATTCTTGATCGTCACTTTATTCAACTGTCGATAATCAATGCATAACCGCATAGAACCATCTTTCTTTTTTAACAAACAACACTGGAGCTCCCCAGGGTGAAATGCTTGGTCTAATAATTCCACGATCTAGTAAATCCTGTAACTGCACCTTCAACTCTTTCAACTCAGTGGGTGACATTCGATATGGAGGTATAGAGATTGGTGCTGTACCCGGATACACTTCAATAGCAAATTCAACCTCTCTGTTAGGTGGTAAGCCCGACAATTCTTCAAGAAATACATCTGAAAACTCACATACGGTCCTGATCTGACTACACTGACTTCCAACTGAATCAGAATTAATAACATATGCCAAATATGCTGAACAACCCTGCTGAAGCAATTTATTAGCTTTCATTACCGAAATGATGCGTGTCGGACCACTGGTACGGATGCCACTTACTTCAACTCTGTCCCCATCCTCTGTCTGAATACTGAACCTCTTTTTGTAACAATCCAAAATCACCCCATATTCTGATAACCAATCCATGCCCAATATTATATCAAAGTCCCCAAATGGCATAATCAACAAGTCAACCGAAAATTTTTTATTCTATATAATCAACGGGCATCTTAGACAGACCTGATTTACTAACACTGTTTGCCCCAACGGACTCGACACCTCAATAGACACTCTAGACATTTCAGATTTTAATTTTCTCAACTCAACTTAATTCGAATTAATGTAAGAATGTGAAGATCCAGGATCAATTAACGCATAAACAGGCTCAGAATACAATAAAAATATACCTGTTACCATATCGTGGGCATCGCCTTCTTCACGAGTTTTGACCACATAAGCTCTAGCTGGTATTCTGGCTTCAGACTGCTGAGTAATAATATCACTGCTCCTTCTACCAGCTCCTCCTCTGGCAACCAAACTACCTCTACCTAGACCTCGCCGAGCAAGAGAATCGATTTACGTGATGTGACAGAGTATCATTTTATTCTTGACAGTCTTTAACAAAATGCTCCGTCGACCCACAATGGAAACAACCTCCGGTCACTTTCCAACATTCACCCAAATGTCTCTTTCCACAATGTCTACATTCTGGAATGTCCACATCTCGAGGTGGACCTCGTATACTACCAGTAGATACCGTCGTCTGTTTTCCCTGGCTTTTTCCACCTCTATCTGATCTAAAACTGAATCTCCAACCACCCTGAGATTCTTTTGGTCTTTTCAGCTGAGGGTTCTAACTGGTAGTTCCCGTACGCTTCCCAGCTAGTCTAACACTTTGAGTCTTTTTATTAAAGCCCAACACTTGTTCTACCATTTTAGCTCGCTCAATCAAGTCTACCATTTCAGTAATACGTTGAGATACCAACTGTAATTTGATCTCATCTCGTAGACCCCGTAAAAATCTCTTACAACTATCAGCTTCAGTTGGAATAAACTCTGAGGCATATCTACTGAGTCTCGAGAATTCCCTCTCATAGTCTATTACTGACATGTCACCCTGTTGTAACGTCAAAAACTCTTGTTTCTTGTCTTCGATGTACATTTCTCCGATATATTTCTTTTGAAACTCTTTCTGAAATAGATCCTAAGTTATCTGATTCTCTGGTAAATGTCGAACCACTCATTCCCACCATAAGTAAGCTTCTTCTTGTAACAACGATACAACACAAATCAAACACTCTCAGGGGGGTACAATCTAATTGTCGTAAAATTCTTTTAGTCGACTCCATCCAATTTTCAGCTACAGATGGATCGACTCCTTTCAGACCCATAAATTCATTAGCACCATACTTTCTCAATTCCTTTATCGGGGCCCGTCTTTGAATTGGAACTGAAGTCATAGAAGGAACAATTTCCACTATTCTTTGTAGTGCATCGGAAATTTTTCTATTTGTATCAGAATCATCTCTATCGTTTCTTCTTTCTGCTCTAGGAGGTTGGTTTCTCATCGGGTTAATACTAGGTGTTACCGATTCAGTTTCATCTAATCCGTAAGATTCTTCTTCTCCAGTATGCATTTCTTCATCAGTATCATTTATTCTTTCATCCGACATCTTTAATCTATAAAACAAAACAAATAAATAGATCAGCATCCAAAAATCCCGACTCAAAAGTGGCATGTACTTCTAGACTCAATTTCGAGCTCGATATAGCCCGAGAATCAGCTAAACCTGATAGCTCTGATACCAACAAATGTAACACCCCCTAACCCCAAACCGTCAGGAAGCAGGCTACGAGGCATTACGGATATATCAGACAACTTATGGATATTTTTACAATTATTATAACATTCATAGTATAATTGAAGAATTATGTCCCTATAATGGACTTTCGAAGCCCAACACAAGTATTAAAGTAGAATGGAACAGGACTTGTTCGAGTATTCAGAGATTTTTTTTATTTTTTTTATTTTTACAAAAATTTCGACAGCATTTCTTCTTAATTTTTACATAAAACCCAAAACCAACTAATCCAAAACCAATGGCACAATCAAAAACAATTTAAACCTAAATATATCTAAATCATAACCAATTCATTAACATAGTCATTTAATAACTAAACATTCATAATATTAATCCAAATTAACTAATAACTTCATTCATTTTTCATTCCAACTTATACCAAATTATATAGTATAATATTTACCACTTTATCAAACGAATAACAAAATATGGTATACCATTCTTATAACCAACTTTACAAGTATATCTATATAACTTATACAACACCTAGTACATGCCACTTTCAATTAAGAAAGAAAACGTCACCCAATATTCGTTGGAGTCGGGATCGTTCAGATGCTGGACCGAGGTACTAGACTCCTAATAACCTGCGCACGGAAACAACCGCACGCTGAGTATTCCGTACCCAGTGGTATTACCATAATTCAAATTATAATAGCAATAAAGAATTTTAATTACCAAACATGTAACTATCTAATTTCACAAATATCAATTCATTCTTAAACTTTCATTAATTAATAATAACGATACAATTTTTATCTATTCTTCAATTTCCATCACATATTACATGTAACAATTTCAATCACTACATGAACATTAAGTTCATGCCTTTCATTTTCAATCTCAATTTCAATCCACTATTCAACTTTTTCGTTTCTTTCAATATTTCAATAATATAATCAATCAATTTATTTTAAATTTCTCATCTTAGATATTCACCCTATTAACAAATCCGGACTTTGACGGATACAGATTCAACCCAACACACCAGATCGACACATTGTGCCTAAAACGGTACATAGTACCGATTAGTATACGACACATAAAGTGCCTAAAACGACACACGAGGTGCCGATACGACACACGAGGTGCACAAATACGACACATAAAGTGCCCGATCAAGAAAAGCCAGCAAATTCCCGTACACTTCCAGATCCTATGGCATGCCAATTATATCCGACTTAGCCCGACTAGTTAATAGGGTATTTCAATTCTCAATTCTCAATTCACTTTTATTTCCATTCCAAGATTACTTTTCAATTAAAATTTTCACATTCAAATCAATTTACAATTCAATTATACATACACATTCACCATTCAATTCAATTCTCATTCAACTCAAATATCAATACTTACCTTATAATTCACTTATTAAATATAGAATTGATATAAAACATTTAATAAAAAGTAATTTGAATTATAGTAATACAAACCGTGAATTTCTCGTTTTAATCCTCGATAGCTTTCTCCTTTCCTTTGTACGCCGATGTCTTGGGTTCTTTGTTAACTACGAAAATAATAATAATTTATAATAATCAATATAACACAATTCAATTTAATCCATGAGCCTAAATATGCAAATTTAACCATTTTTATACACATAATTCCACTATTTACTTATATGTTCATTCAAAGCTGTCTACTTGAGTCATTGTTACTAAATCATTTATATCTTGAGCTAGGAAACTCCAAATTAAGATCCACTAATTTTCCCTGAAACTAGACTCACATATCTTCTTACCATAAAATTTTTAGAATTTTTGGTTAAGCCAATAAGTACAGTTTATTCTTTAAAGTTGCCCCTGTTCTGCTGTCAAATAGTTCCGACTATTCTTCACTAAAAATTAATTATATCACAGTACAGAACTCGGATAATATTCCCGTTGATTTCTCCTAAAAATAGACTCATTAAGGATTCTAAAAATATAACTTTAAGCCTCTAATTATTTTTCTTTAATTTTTTGTGATTTTCCAAACTCAAAACAGGGGAACCCGAATTTATTCTGACCTTGTCTCACAAAATTCATTATATCTTTTAATTTACAATTCAATTGCTTATATCGTTTCTTCTATAAGAAACTAGACTCAATAAGATTTAATTCCATATTTTATTTATCCTATAATTTAATTTATACAATTTTGGTGATTTTTCAAACTTAGACTACTGCTGCTGTCCAAAATAGTCTTAGTACAAAATGTTGATTTACTTTAATTTCAATTTAATCCTAACTAAATTCACTTACTTTTCTATCTTAATTCATACTTTATTTCTATTAAAATTTTGTCCAAACTCATACTTAACTATTAAATTTCCAGCATATTTTCATAATTTCGAATTTATTTCCATTTAATCCCTAAAATTCAAAACTTATAGCTTAGTTTACGATTCAATCCTTTATTCAATTCCAATAAAAATTTCTATCAAATAAACCCCCAATTCCATCATTTTATTCAACATGAACCAAACTTAGAAATCCAATGACTTTCAAAATTTCTACTTAAAACAAGTACTATTTATATCTAGGATTCCAAAAACTCAAAAATCATAAGAAAATGGGCTAAATTGACTTACCAAATTAACTTGGAACCTTTAAAACCCTATTTTCCCTTTTTCTTTTCTTTCTTTCTTTCTCCCCTGTTTCTTCTCTGTTTTGTTTCCTGCTATTCTGTTTCTTTCCTTCTTTTTATTCTTTTGTTTCTTTCCTTTTTATTTACTTTACTTTTAATAATAATAATTTAATATATATTTTAACACATAAAAATCTCAGATTTTTATGCTTATGTCGCCTCACTTAGGACAAATGGCATAATTGCCATTTTGGTCCTCTTCATTTTCTTTTAATCTACAATTTAACTTTCATCCTTTATTCAATTTAGTCATTTTTCCTAATTACTCTTAATTAAGCTAAATTCACCTAATTTAAACCTAATTAAACACATCGCTAAACTCATAAATATTTCTAGTAATTATTTCGAACTCGATTTACTAAGACGGAGGCCTATTAATGTACTTTTTCGATGCCCGTGAATTTTGGGTCATTACAGTTTTGACAATTAAGTATGGATTCTGTGCTTTGGTTGATCCCGTAAGATATGACTCGTTCGACATCAAAGGCCCTCGTAGCTTGGAGGCAATGGTGCAGATTCATTTTGCTAGTGGATCACCCTATCTTGAGTTATATGTACAATTTTCATCACCAAATGATGCATTTGCGACTTCAACATCTACTGCTGTTCAAGAAGAATACACGACCAATGCCTGACACTTCTTTAGTGGGTGGCAAAACACGAAAGCGCTCGTGTTTGGTAGTAGTATGGAATACACAACCCCTGCACGACACTCCGTTGGTGGATGGGACGTGCATTTTGGTAGGTCAATGTTTGATACTGGAAATACGTATTGGGGAATGACATCAACTTCTAGTGGTTGGCAATCCACATCTCATTGGGGACGTTATGAAATGTCCATAAAAAGGGATGATATACTCCCTACGACATCCACCGGTGAGGGGACCTCGTTCGTTGCAGATGATGGTGGGTCGATGATGAGTCCGATATGGATCCACTTCAAGAGCCCAGCCCCGATGGTGCAGAAGTTGTATTATTTTCTGAACCAAATCGTGTTCCAACCATACCTGAAGATGTTGAATGAGGTTCAGATAAAGAAGAATAAGATTCGTGATTCAAGGCATACTTGCCTCCAACCCACATGCATAATGTCGATCTATCTTAAGATGATGCGTTGAAGTTTCCAGATTTACCACACAGAAGACGTGACCATACAAGTTCGTCACTAGATTTGGGTGAATTAGAAGTTGGTAAGGAGTTTTCCAATAAGGATAGTTTTCTTGGTGCATTGAAACAACATAGCATCATTAACAAGGTTAACTACAACGTGGTTAAATCCAAATTCGATAAGTTTGAGACCAAGTGTGCAGTACAAGACGGTACATGTTAATGGAAAATCATGGCCTCATTGAGGAAAAGGACAGGCTTGTGGGAGATTAAAAAATACAAAGGTCCACATACATGTGTTGGTGGTACAGTATCACTAGGTGTTTAGGGTTTTTGAATAATATTGTTATTACGTAATGTTGCATTATTTAACGTACTTCGTTGACAGGTGTTTCACAAGATCATCCCAAGATGGATTCAGATATGTTGGCTAGCTTAATACTACCTACGGTGAAGGCAGATCCCAAACTTCAGTGCTGGTCTTAATTGCCAATATTCATAGCCAATTGAGGTACACGCCCTCTTACCGCAAGGTTTGGATAGCTAAGTAGAAGGCGTTGGAAAAAATGCATGGTTAGTGGGACACTTCATATAATGAAGTGTGGCGGTGATGTCAGGTGCTGGAGAGATATGCTCCAGGTTGCATAACAGACCTTGAAACGGCACCTGCGTACTACAACGACCGATTGCTCCGTGGATGCCAAGTGTTCAAGCGTCTGTTCTGGAGCTTTAAACAATGCCGGGACGCATTTCTATACTGCAAGCCATTGGTACAAATTGACAGTACCTTTATCTATGGTAGATATACCAATCGGCTATTGCTAGTTATGATATAGGATGACAGTGAGATAATCATTCCTATTGCGTTTGCAATAACACAGGGGGAGTCGGCTGATGAATGAGATTTTTTTCTATCTAAGTTAAGGAGGCATGTCTGCCCCCAACCTGATATCTGCGTTATATCGGATCAGGGTACTGGAATACTAGCCGCAATTGAGCAATAGGGAAGCCAATAGTATCGCACACACCATCGGTATTGCCTAAGGCACATTGCATCCAACTACTACGGGCAATATCGATCTACAACTGAATGACGACAAGTGACCAACATGGGTATTTAATCTCTATTAATATAATTTTGTTTGTAATATTCAATTTATTCTGAATAGAAAGAGTGGTATGTAATTTTTGCTATCAACTTATATTGGTAGGGTATGAGATAAGTAAGGATCATTTTCATGTGATGTTAGTGGTTTTGCATTCAGTTAATGAAGAAGGCGCAGACTACCTCTGTAACATACATTTCGAACAGTAGACACAAGCATACAACGGCAGCCTACGGTATGGTCATATGACCTCAAATCTGGCTAAATACATAAATTCTGTTCTAAAAGGAACGCGTCATTTGCCGATAATGTCGGTTGTGTGAGAGACATATTTTCTTTTAGCGGCACTATTTTCAAAGCGAGCTGCGAGTTATAAAGGCCAAATGCAGGGAAGCCATGTATGGTGCACGAAGGTATTACAAGAAATTAACAAAGGCACGGGCCAACAACATGCACATAGTATGCCATGATCGTCACAACCTATGGTTTCGTGTGACGGAACTTGACAGACTGAACCAAGTATTATTGGCGGGCAATATCGTGTACACTTGAAAAATAGGACTTACGACTGTGGGACGTTTGACGCACTACGTTATCCATGCTCTCATGTAATTGTAGCTTGTTAGAATCTCCGTTTGGATCCTATGAGCTATGTCGGCGAAGTCTACAAAATAGAATACATGTACAACGTGTGGAGACATGTATTTTTATCGGTCCTAGATGAACGTAAGTGGCTGTTTGTATCGTTTGCTCCATTTAAGCTGTTACCAGATAGAGAATTACGTTGCAAACTAAAGGGTCGGCCTTGCTCGACTAGAATACGTAACAATATGGATATCTGAAAAACAACGAACCAACAGAAGTTGTGCGGATGGTGTAGGGACCCAGGCCATACAACTCGATCATGTCCAAATAGGAATAGCTGATAGTTGTTGTAATAAAATTATATTGCATTATTTATATTTTATTAAAAATATTAAAAATATTGTCTCATTCAAAAGAACATTTGTTTTATTAAAATTATAAAAAGTAAATTACAATTAAAATATTAAAAACAACTTTTATTTTATTAAATGACACAATATAAAAAATTTTTGTACAAATATATTAAAAAAAATTAATGTTGGTGCTGGTCGAAATCAGTGCCACATGGGGTCGTCGTCAGTTAAGTATTGGATTCCTCCTTGGTTCAGCTTCCGGCGGGGATTGTGGTTACTCCGGCGGGGATTGTGGTTGCTCCGGCAGGGGATCTGGTTATGGGTGTTGGGAAGATGACCCACCTTGATAGAATAATGAATGCGGAGGTGTTTACATCACTCATGGCGAAAGTGTTTGAATCCCATAAGGCGATTGGGATTGGTAAAAAGAATAGCTTTCTGACGGCGCCTTGTGCGATTCCTCATGCGATGGTAGCCTATTGATCGACGGTTGACTCGGAGTAATTGAAAACGGAGATGAACCGGGCCATGCATTCCAACATGCCGTAGGATTAGGAAAAAGAAACATATAAGGGTTTAAATACATATAAGGGCTAGGATACGCACCTGGCATAATCTGAAAAAGCTGTGATATGGATGTCGTTGGTTGAAGCGTTGGGCCCGGTGACTGTATGGGTACTGTTGAAGGGCCCGGTGATTGTGTGGGCACTGTTGATAGGCCCGCGTCGTCATCCCTTCTTTTTGGATTTAAAGGGCCTCGTCGTTCTCTTTAGACACAAATTTTCCCTCGCCTCTCCTCTTCCGACAGTAAATATAGCTTGCCATGGATCCTAAACTGTGGCATATATTCCGGCATGCACGCTAACTCAGGAACGATGATTGGTTCCCGAGTAGGTATATAATCATATCTTTTTTCCCATATTTCGATATATTCTGACCAGTATCTCGGCCAATCCGTATTCAATAGACATAAGTCGACTTTATGCTCATCATCGAGCACCTCAGATGTCACGGGAATCGGTTGTGGAAATCTAAATTGCTGCAATACTTTATCTGACTGGTGCATCTCCACGATAGCATAGTTGACCAATGGAACCTTCACATGCCAAATGTTTAGATTTTGAAAAATTCACCAGGAATTACTGCCCGAATTACCGGATCCTTGTATGGTATCCATTAGAACTATATGAACATGATAAAAATATTAGTTATATACATAATACTAAATACTAAATACTAAATACAAAACGACTATTTTATCATGTATATATATTTTATTTAATACTTACTTGTGCTTTCGGCCGTTGGTCTAATAGAAGCCATATATCTTTAAGAGATGTGGGTATTCCAACATAACTCGCCGAATAGTTCCGACTAATTAAATAAATTTTTAACATACAATTATATTATAAATTTATGTAATGATTGTAAAATCTAATATAAAATTTACCTCGTTATCAGTGGGACGTAAAAATGGAAAGTGAAACCGTGCCCATGATTGTAGTAGTGATAGGCAACCTCCGATTTTGGCTTTATTCTATCGCGTCGCCTCGTATATCTCCCGGCACAATGTTGCTAACACGACAGACCCACAATTAAATTTACCAGCTGCTCTAAAATCAACAAGTTTCAGTAGCCATCTCAGATGTACGCAGTTTCGTGACAAGTCCGGCATCAGATAACCTCCAATCATCTCAAAAATGTATGCCCGAGTATATCGTAGTCTTTCTAGTTCAGTCAAATCATTATCTGGCTCTAAGAATGTGTCTCGTAACCAGCCTATCTCGATCCTACCTCTGTTAATATTATTCGAAATAGCACCCAAAAGCTAGTAGCATACGGCTCCCCAATCAGCAGATTGAGCGGAACCGTTGAGTGCGTGTCCATCTATCGGCAATCTCAATTGCACATTTTCCAGAGTGATAGTACACTCTCCGCATGGAAGATGGAAAGTGTGCGTCTTATGTATCTACCTCTCTATCAATGCACTGATTAGTCTCGGGTCCAACTTGCACCCCTGGCCTATCGTGGCCACGTGCCACAAACCTGAGCCCCGCAGGTAATTCTCTATCAACGGAGATGGAGGACCAGACATATTACATATATAGCATTGCAACACCTGATCTACAGACTGCTATAAAAAATTATAAAATAAAAATTAATTAAAATTGCATAAATGAAAAAAATATTAAATAGTATTGAAAAATTAATTAAAATTATCACTTACCATTATCATTTGATCGACGGAGATGTGTTTATTATCGAGACGAATTAATTCTCCGGCTATTGCTAACACGATCGAATATTTTTTAATTTAAAAAATAATAATTTAAAAAATTTAAAAAAAGCTTTTTTGCAAAAAGTAAATAGAGCTTTGAGAAAATGTGAGAGAAATTTGAGAGAATTTGAAGAGAATTTAGAGAGAATTATGAGAGGACTTTTGTGTGAAAAAATGAAATGGAAGGCCTTTTATAGTTTTTTTTTTGACCATTGGAGGTCAAACGGTCAAGTGATTGTTGGAGCGGGGCAAAATGCTCCCCTAAGGACGCGTTTTGCTGACACAGCCCCTGACTTCGCGCTGATGTGGATGCGCTTTTGGAGAATTTGGACCTTTCCGGTAAGTAATAAAAAAATTGACCCATTTCCGTAAAAAATGGGCGTTTTTTTAGTAAATTAGTCCTTTAAATTAACTTCATTACATATGAATTTTGTCAAAATTTATTATGATCGGAATTCAAATATATTTTATATGCAGATTTTAAATTTAGATTCTATTCTAGCTTTAACTTTTTTACATGTGAGCTTTGTTAAAATTTATTATGATCCAAACTTGAATATATTTCATTATTGATTTAATAATGTGGGTAGATATTGATTTTAACAAATAATCAAATATGCATCATTATTTTTTTTGTATAATCACAAGTATCTTTATTCGTTTTACAATAAAATCGAGAGTATAGAGATAAAGGTCTCCTAACAATGATGAGTCCAAAATTTAAATTTAATTCAAATACTTGAAAAAGAAATCAACTTCCACTTCTTTTAATGATTTTGTTAGTAAAAATGCATTATTATAATTGCATATAAATTTCATGATTAGCGGTCCAAACACTTTTCTTTGACTCTTTTATTCGTACAATTATATTATTACATAAATAATTATAGATATAATGACTTATTTGGTACTGCAATTTTATAAAAAGTCATTTTAGTTTTTAATTTAAATTTTATTTTTTAGTTCTTAAATTTGCAGTTTTTATCAAATCACCTTAAAATTGATAGAAAAATTAAATTTTTCCACTTTGTTGATGTGGCATACATGTAGATTACCACATGTATGACACGTCAACATTTAATTAATTTTTAAAATTTTAAAATTCAAAAATATTTTTAATTAAAATTTTTAAAATATGAAACTTATGGAAAATATTTTTAATATTATTAAAATTTTAAAAAATAATTAAATATTAACATGTCACTGTGTATACCACATCAACAAAGTTAACAAAATTAACATTTTATCCATTTTGAAGTGGTTTGACAAAAAATACAAATTCAAGGATTAAAAAGATGAAAAATTAAATGAAAGGTTAAAATGATATTTTTAGATAAAGTTGGAGGGCCAAAAAATTATTATGCCATTATTATAAAAAAAAGTGAACAGCGGTTTTGCCGTGGCTTAAGGTGACAAATCATCGTAAAATTGGTAAAAGGAAATGATAATAAAATCTGATAATGGTATCGACCGCACGAGTGGGCAAACCCTGTGGGGGCAGTGTTTAATCTTTTTTAATTATACATTATTTTAGGTTTGATGAGAGCTGTTTGTGTTAGTTAAAGTCTAGGCAAAAGCTTAATAACAAGACAACTGCTCTTTGATTGTTAACACTTTAAAGGGACAAGTTTTATTAAGGAAAAAAATTCAACGATAAAATGTGTTTGATTTTCATCGACAGACAAAAGAAAAGGTCTTCCCAAATTTTGTGGGAGCTTTGTCACTTCAACTTCCTACATCTTTATTATAATATATGTTTACATACGTTGATATCGTTTTAGCAGTGCTTTTTTTCTTTAATTACACAACTCTTTTTAATTTCAATATATTAATTCAAAAACAGATCATTTAATTTACACATTCCTAATCAATTACATGAATAATAATAATAATAATAATAATAATAATAATAATAATAATAATAATAATAATAATAATAATAACAAGCTAACCAATGTAGAACATGATCAATACTAATATTCAGAATTAAATCAAATCAATTTTAAAAATAATCCACACATGATAAAATTTAAGTTAGAATAAATCTCAAGACAACTTATATATGATTTATGCAAAAGAGGAGTCAAAATCCTCAACATTTGCCAATGGAGTCAAGATCTCATTCCCATGTTGAAATCTTTTTATATTAATATTTAAAATATTTTATACATAAACTTTAAATATAATTATTTTTAAATATTTTTATAAAAATTAATTAATTAAAATATTTGAAATAAAAAATTTCAGAACTAGAAAAGCACTACAACATTAAAATATAGGCATAAATATAATGATAAATTTAATTCTCAACATTTAACTATCTCATCATTTTGGACTTCAACAATTAGATTTTAAAGGTACCAAAGTGCCAATTTGTTTGATAGTCTATATATACTTCATAATAATTCAAAAAATAATTAGAAATCTCAATAAATTTTATCTATGTCAATAATGAAGTCTATATAGATTTCCATGTAGATTGTCATATTAAAATTTTAAATTAATCTAGTTACCTATAAAAAAAAAAGAGCTAAGGTAATCCAAAAACAAGACAAAATAGATAAATCATATGGGAAAAATTTATAATTTACTTAAAAAATACTATTGTATTTTCTTTAAAGTTACAACTATATCAACAATTTGAATAAGATAATATCATTATAAATTTGGAACTAAATAATTAATTCAACAACAAACAAAAATGGTGGAAGTCATTCAAAAAAAATTCATATGGAGCTATGCTGTCCAACACGAGAGCAGCTGCTTCAGGGGGGTGTTGTATGGGATCATACCGAACTGTGGTTGTGCGAGTACTCCAGACTTATTGGTCGTTGCTCTACTAGTAACGCTGAATTTTGGGTGATGGCCTAAGAAAAGTGATCCTTTAGATGGATAACCTAGCAGCGCTGTCCAATGCTCAATAGTAGATAAGAGTATCAACACAATAATGCAGTAGTCGATCAAGGAAATGATGCATTTGGGATTGGGAGGTTAAATTTGTACATGTTTTTAGGGAGGGAAACGGAGTTGTGAACGGCATGGCCTCCTTGGCTTTCAACGGTGCACTCCAACTTCATGTTTTTGCAGCACCACCTAATGGCAATTTGCAAGTTCTCCATGATGATTGTATTGGAGTCACCTTGCCACGCTTAGCTTCATTACTTAATGATTTATTGTTTTCCTTTATTAAAAAATAGAACTAGAATAAATGTGAAGGAGAATCCAAATATTTATACATGGTGCTTTAAATTTGAAAACTTCAATTTTATCATTGAATCTCATTGACATTAAAAAGTTCATTTAAAATTTGTGATTTAGGTTAGTGTTTAGGTTATATTGAGTTTAACTCATGTTGAATTTTAAGTAACTAATTGGGTAAATTCAAGCCATCGCCTTTTATGATTAAATAAGTATGAATTTGTTTCAAATTTAAGTTAATTCAATTCCTTTTATTTATATGAAATAAGTTAATTAAGTTTGAAAATTGACAAATCTAATATTATTAAATCAAATATATTTTAAATTAATTATTACATTTTTAATTTATTAATAATATTATAATTACAAAACCAAACATATTTGAACCAATTATAAACAAAATTAATTATTATAGAGCACAATAAGACTAATATTGGAATAAAATCAACACATGATAAAATTTAAGTCAATAAATTTAGAGATTTGCAATGTGATAGATTCGAAATACGGCTTAAGGGACAGGAAGTCCTAAAATTTTGAGGCGAATTAAATTATATATTTTTATGATAGTAAAATATAATTTCGCTATTTTAATAGCTTATATATTTATAATTTTAGAGAATTAAATTAAATTTTTTATTATTTTTAGGAGCTAAAAATAAGTTTAATATTATTTATTTAAAATTTTATAAATTATAAAAATATAAATAAAAAATTTTCATTTTAGAGACCGATTATTGTCAATCCTAAATCTGCCCAGCTCACACGTGATATACTCAAAGATGAAACGAATAAGGGCATATTGGAACCTTAATCTTTGGCATTTTTAATATTTGAAATATTTTTTTCCATAAACCAATTTAGGAATTTGCAGCTTTTAAAAAAAAAATTCTTTTTTTCCCTCAACGGCGATCGTACGTGGAATGCCAAAGTAGGAGATGAGGGAGTTGTATCATGTGGAACTGTTGAAACGTCATCCGTCGGTCATCAAAATCGTTTCTTTGACACACGTGTCTGCATGTCAATGGTTCTTAGAGATTTCTGTCAATGCTTCCTCTTCACAACACACGGATTGGACAAGAGCCGGACGGCGCGGTGACACGCTGTTACGTACTGTTTACTTTACTGTATATTTACCGTATTATTTTTTCTTTATGTTATCATTTGTTGTTTATAAATGGTTAGTTTAATATACTTACTGAATTCAATAAAATAATTATGTTTTTATTTTATTATTATAAATATCACATTATTCACTTCACTTCAATTAACATTGGGTAAATTATATCAACTTAAAAAACTAGGGAAGGAACGTTACTTTTGTATGATTCAAGCGAACGGCGCGTGGGTCCCGTTTGAAAAATGAGGTCATCTTTTACCAGGCCGTTACGTTCTTAGAAACGGACTCAACGTGGCAAGCCAAGCATTTGAATGGCTCACGTTGGCTGCCTCTCGATGCTTTGAACGCTGAATTTGAGTTTTGACCTTTTTATTTGGTTTTTGCTTCTTTTCTCTCTTGTACATAAGAACTTTTACTCCCTTTTTGGGTTAATTTCGTTTTACACCTTTGAACTATAGTTTAAATTTTAAATTGGTCACTAAACTATAAGATGTTGTAATTGCATCCTCAAAATATAAATATCATATCAATTAGGTGCTTCAGTTAGTCTAGCTACTAGTTTTGACATTAAATGACAGCTCAAATTTGACATTGAATATACTTAACACATATGAATTAAATTATAAATACGTGTATACCTATTGCATGATTAACTCAGATTTTGATAAGTTTTTACTAACATTGGTTGTTTATTTAATATATTGCATCTAAACTATCTACGTAATAAACACACACATATTTATAATTTAATCTATGTATTTTAAATATGTATTATATCATATTTGAGCTAGCATTTAACACTTACATTGATGACTAAGTTGATTGAAGGACTCAATAGAATGATAGTCTGGGGATGTATGGTTGAATTATTTGGTGATTTTTACAAATGGTATTAAAAGGTTTATTTTGCATCTCTTTGTAGGGGCGTACAATATTGTAAAAGGTGTCACGCAATAAGAAGAAAAGTGAGTATAGGAAGATGATCCACACGACAAAACACTGTTGTAGTTGTTTGTCATCATCAAATTTATTAAGTTCATTAACATTTCCATTTTTAGAGGTTTTCTTGATGCGAGCTTACCTGACATCTAAACCCAGCAGCCAAGAAATATATATATATATATATATATAAATAAATCTATGCGTAAGAATTTTGGTAGCGTAATTTAGATGGTGGTGTGGTGTCTTTTCCATTGCTAAAAGTAACCTTAACACAACCCAAATTTAGAATAATATTTAATCCCTTTCTTCATAATTCCTCCTATATATATATACACACATCCATTAATGGAGTTTATGTTTAAGTTGAAAACCTCATAATCATTTATTAAAGCCCTACTATATAAAGTGCTTTAACCCCCGAAATTAAATCGAAAAATAAACCTGTGGGTGGGGTAATGAATTAACCAAGTTATTGTCGAAAAAATTCAGTGGATTTAATTTGGCTTATTGTATCGAAAAGGAAAGCAAAACCCTTTTCAACATATATAGACAGATAGATAGAGTTGGGCAGTTGGCGTCTTTTGCCCTCTACGCAGCTTAAAACACGCAGTGGCAAATATAGACACTTCCTTTGGACACGTTTCTAGTTTTAAAAAGATTTTATTAGATGGAGCGATAAAAAATTCCGTGTTTAATAATTAAGTTAACTTTATTTAGGGTTTTAATCTCACTCGGTTTTGTATTTAGTTGAAACTCAATGTAACTGTTAAATATCGAGAGCATGTATATAAATACAAGTTGAAGGGTATTGGCATGTGTTTTGTTAGAAAATTCACGAGATAAAGGGGGTAGTAAAGAAAAAATAGATAAGCTTATCGCATGTTTGCTTCACGCAAGCAGCTTAATAGAGGGTGGAGTTTGCTCCCTCGCGTGGCTTTAAAGACTTTCTTCTAGTGTTTTAAATCCTCTCCCCCATTAAAATAATCCTTACCACTTTCAACACCTCAAAAAAAAACCAATACCCACCAAACCAAAAACCAAGACACCCCATAATAAAACCACAGCTCTTCTTACTTTCCTTCTTCACTCCCTTTTTGAAGAAGAACCCTTGATCATGGGACCTATTCTACTACTTTAAGATCAAAGTGTTGCACGGTTTAATCATGAGTTCAAATCCTAGTAACAGCGGTGGCAGTGTAGGCGGTGGTTCTGGCAGTTGCAGTGGTAGTGCTGCTGCTGGTGGTGGTGGCGGCGGTGGAGGAGGGCCTTGTGGCGCTTGCAAGTTTTTGAGGAGGAAATGTGTGCCTGGTTGTATATTCGCACCTTATTTCGACTCGGAGCAAGGTGCAGCCCATTTCGCAGCGGTTCATAAGGTTTTCGGTGCAAGCAATGTATCGAAGCTGCTTCTTCATATCCCAGTTCACAAACGACTCGATGCGGTGGTCACCATATGTTTCGAGGCTCAAGCTCGGCTTCGAGATCCGGTTTATGGCTGCGTTGCTCATATCTTTGCTCTTCAACAACAGGTAAAACACAAACCCCAACCATCTTTTGGAACAACCCTTTTTTCATAGCTGTTTGTTTTTAGCAGGACACGGTTTAGTTTTTTTTTTTTGTCTGTTTACTATCCGTTTTGTCTTCTTTATCCATCAAGTAAATCCAGGAACCCTAAAGTTTCATTTTACTGTATTTCCCGAAGGATTAAAAGTCGATTCTGTTCACATTTAACTCTAACAGAGGCACAAGGGCTGTCTTTAAAAACGCCCAAATTTGATGCTCGTTCGGATATAAGCAAATAGTTGTACGGTCAAAAGAATAAAAATGCATGGGGCGGAGTAGGGTTAGCTGTTTTGGGTGCAGGTTTTTGCATTTCGCTGAAATCTAGAAACGTTTTTTTTTTTTCTTTGCCTTCTCTTTTATTAACAAATCATTTGGTCGGTGGGCGGTTACCTCAAAGGAGTGGCCAGTTGTGCAAATTATGCATTTTACAGGTATTCAGGAAATGGTCGGGTTTTTATTTTCTTCTTTTGTTCTGTTGGGTTCGGTTCATTGCTAGTTTTCTTGTAATTGGAAGCATGAATTTAAGGAAAATTAATGTTCACAAATGTCATTAATCATCGGTCAAAGATATATAATTTGTAAATTAAATTAAATGCACTAATTTTAAATACAAATTCAGCAAAATTCGATAACCCCATAAGAATCGTTGCTTTTTTCTAATTAGAAATGGATTTATTTTTCATTTCAAAATAAATCTTCTGTCGTCCATAAAAATGTGTTTATATTTAATATATTGTTATTGTATATAACTTCACACAGGAACAAATTGTTAAAATTTTGATTTTTATTTTTTAAAAAATAATGGAATTTTAGAGTTATTAGTGAGCGGATGTATTAAATATAAATCTTTAGAAGAATTTGGATACAAGCTTGATCATTTTACTGACAAACTTTTATTGTTGTTTTATATATATATATATTTGGTAATTTCTTGGCAGGTGGTGAATTTGCAAGCAGAACTATCCTACTTACAAGCTCATTTAACTACACTAGAGCTTCCATCGCCTCCTCCGCCACCTCCGCCACCGTCACAAACTCTAGTTGCAGCACCTCCTCTCTCGATATCAGACCTCCCATCAGCCTCTTCAGTGCCGGCCACATACGACTTATCATCACTTTTTGATCCAATGGTAGCGCAAACTTCATGGGCCATGCAGCAAAGGCAAATCGATCCACGCCAATACGGAGGGACCGGCTCAGCCTCATCGACCGGTTCCGGGGATCTCCAAGCCTTGGCTCGTGAGCTCCTCCATAGACAAGGGTCACCACACCTGCCGTGCACCGATGCTTCAGTGTCACCGGCACCATCACCCTCGCGATCGCTCTCTAAATGAGACTGACCCCTTTCGTTTATCATATGCTTGCCTTGAATTATGTTATATTGCATTTAATTTTCATGTTATATTTCATAAGGCAAGTAATCGTAATAACTAACCTCGTTCTTTATTATTATTATTATTATTATTATTATTATTATTATTATTATTATTTATGTTTCTCCTCTCTTTTAATATTCCATTTTTGAGATATGATTGAAATTCAAATTACCTTATTTTTGTGGGAAGCGTATATCGATAATTGATTTTCAACTATTTATCCCCTCCCCTTAATTTGCTTTACATTCACTACATTTGTATGATTAATAAACTTCAATACATTTTTCTTGGTAGAAGGAAAATAGGGCAAGCCTAAATAGAAGAAAAAAAATTAATTACTAATTGATTTCACAAAAATACTCGAATGAATGACCTCTTTTAATAAGATTTAATCTTGAATGGCGATTTTTCAAGTACCATTAAATGATCAATGTCATTATCAATAATTTTGGCTAGGCGATCCGCCACTTTATTATTTATTATGCCGGTACTCTTGAAATTTATTTTCTAATCTTTGAGACACAATTCATTAATCATCTGAATTTCAACAACATTGTTTATCGTTGCAAGTCAAGTTTAAAGAATTTCAATAAGCAAAGCATTGTCGCTCTCCAATTCAAGTTGTCTAAATCCTTTATCCTAGGCTACTCTCAAACCTTCAAGAATTGCTTTGGCTTCAATCGGGAAAATATCTGTTATACCTATTGTCATCTTGAAACCAAACAACTAGCCATTGCTTGGTCCTCTTGGCACTTCGCTGATTGCTGCTCCTAAACTGCATCTTGATAATGATCCGTTAACATTAATTTTGGTCCATTCGACAATTGGTTTTCGCCAACAATTTATCGTCATAGATTTGCCATTTTACCATGTTAAATACCTCTCACATATTATTTGGTATTTTATAAAATATATATAAATTCAAAAAGAAAATTTATTTAAAATATTAAATTATAATTTAAAAAAAACAAAATGATAAATTTGATGCCTTAAACAATCATACTAATTATTTTGTTGTTTTAAAAGAGTTTTCAAATATATATATATATATATATATATATATATGGTATTCAACTTGGAAATTCATGATATTGTCAACAAAATTTTAAAATGCTTGAATCTCTCATTTCAATCAACTTGATTTGAAAAGATTTCAAATTAAGTTAAAGATAATAAAATAAAACTCGTCACTTCAAAATATTTTTATTTTGATTCGATAAGGAATGCTTATCCTAAACTAAGGTGATAATTTGTAACAGAAAAGTTGATAGGAAGAAACAATTGTTGATAAAGATTAAAGAATGTGGGGGTAATGAAGAGATTTAGAATTAAAACAGTGTATAAACGTATACGCAAACAACAAATACAGATTGTTAGTTTACAGATGTTTTTACTTTTCTTAAGATTTTCAATCAACTGTCAATGTTTAATATTTGAATATAAACCCGTAATGAATTGCGATGAAGAAACAAAAACAAAAAAAAATCCTCAAGTGATTTCATTCAATTTAAACTTTGGTTTTAATGGATTAAGTTTTCGAAGACAACTTCTGAAATTTTTGTATTTATTTGGTTTTATGGCTCTAAAGCTTAATATGCCCCTTTTTACCTTTTCAACCCCACTCAATCATATTATTTTAACACTGAGTTCCATTTGTAAAAAAATTCAAATTTGATTCGATAATTATCAAATTAAACTTGAATTAAGTAGCTCGAGCTATCAATCAAATTGAATTCGAACACCATAATATCTGATTCAAATGACTTGAACGCCTAATTGATTTTAATATAATTTTATATCTTGAAACTACATTTTTGCACTTATTATATAGAAAGAGCTTAAATACTGTTATAGTATAAGATTACACATGTGATTAACGTGTGATTAGTTAGGTGGTTAGGCAGTTAACAAGCTGGTAAATTGTTAACAGCAGTGAAGGATTTCTCAAGTGTATATAAACATGTATATGGGCACAATTCAAAGCAAGCAAAGTTGAATAACATTCTTTGAATAAATCTTTTTCTATTCTTTGTAACTTTTCTTCAAGAGTTTATTAGCTTACTAGGTTCTATCATGGTATCAGTCACACGGTGACTTTTGGGCATGGCTACCAATCTGATTCCTTTGAGCCAATGGCTCGGTATTTCTTGGTGATCATGTGGTCACGTCGTTTCCTCGGCATGAGGTTGTGAAACTTGATGCTGATTCATTCATTCAGTGGCAGCAGCAGATTCATCTCATTCTTCGTGGTTACAGATTGCTCGGTTTTCTTGATGGTACGTTGACGGCACCGCCGAGGTTCGTCTAGTCCTCTGATGGTACTCTTGTCATCAATCTGTCTGTATTACTTTTTGATCAACAAGATAATCTACTTACTTCGTGGCTGTTTTCCACGACAAGTTCCTTTTTTTTTTGTCTTCCTTCACGAATGTTCGGCTTGCCGGTGATGTCTGGATCATGGCAAATAGCTTGTTCGCGGCCAATACTAGTGCGAAGCAGTCGCAATTGTGCCATAAGTTTCATTCTCTCCGGAAAGGTAATCTCTTTATTCGATTGTATGTTGACAAGATCAAAAACTTGTGCGCTCTCATTGCAGCGTCTGGATCTCTGATCTTAGGGGCTGAACGGACGACGGTTCTTCTTGTCGGACTCTCCTCTGAGTTTGAGGCCATCGTCTCTTCTATGTCGCTCTCTCCAGTCTCGTTACCTTTTCAACGACTTGTCGATGCTATGCTTGAATGTGAAGCTCGACAAATTCGGCCCGTTCAAGATGTTTTAGTTGCTGCGAATGTTGTGAAGGGGACTCAGTTGCAGCCGACAGACGGGGCTTTTAGTGGTGGTCACTCCTCTGTTCGTGGTCGTGGTCGAAACTTCCGTCCACGAATCCAATGTCAGATCTGCCATAGGTTTGGTCATCTCATGCAGCAGTGTTACTACAGATATGATTGTGATGGGCAGTCGCAGTTGAAAGCACCAGTGGTGCGACATGGCGGATCTACGTTTGGTGTGGTTAGGGGAGAGTTGGAGCGTGAGAACAGACCTCCTGAGTATGGTCAAAATTGGGGGTCTCTTGGTCAAAATTAGAAGTTTCAATTTCGACCGAATGGTGGAGTGGATATTGTTGTTCCACGTGGGCCACATGCAGGCTATGGAAATAGTGGTTTCTATCCGTTTGTCCAATATGGTAATGGGCAGAATAATATTGATGGCCCAAATTTAAATTTGGACCTTATGGGCGTGATTTTGGTGTTGGACGACGTACTCTTGGTCCACAATTTGGTGGTGATTTTTTGGGCCACCCGTATGATGGGTTGGCTTCCAGACCACGTGGGCCTAGTGGGTCAGTCCGGTCTCGTCCAAATGATGATCAAATTTTGCATGGGCCCTCTACTAATTGTGTAAATGTTGATAGATCCTGGCATACTGTTCCTGAGGCTCCATGGCGAACAAAATCGCGTGCTCATGTGTTTAATATGGATTCATCTACATATGACTCGTCTCAATTTGTTGGGATTCCCCCCAGGCTTCCTGAGTTGCACGCTTCGGATTATTATGATGCTACAACATATTATTCCAATTTTAATACTACCGACTCTTATGTTCCATTGCCAATAGGAAGTACGTCATGGTGCCCGGACTCAGGGGCTACTAATCACGTCTACAGAGATACTTCGAATTTTCATGGTTTCACCCCGTACTTAGGTAAGTCCTCTCTTTTAATGGGTAATGGGGTATCTACTGAAATTTCATCTATTGGGAGTGCAATTATACCTACGAAGCAGAAATTACTACATCTCTTGAATGTGCTGTGTGTGCCAAGCATTCGAAAGAATTTACTATCTGTATCTAAGTTTGCTACTGATAACAATGCGTTTTTTGAATTTCACCCCTCGTATTGTGTGATTAAGGACATCCAGACACAGGAAATCTTAATGCAGGTCCAAGTTCGTGATGGGCTCTACCATTTCTCGACAGGCTCGGGAAGTTTGTTCCCTTCTGTTTACAATACTGTTCTCCAAGGTTGCTTTCCGACTGATGATGTTTTTAGCTTGTGGCATAAAAGGCTGGGTTATCCTGCTAATAATATTGTAAAAAATGTTCTTGAAAATGTCAGATTTCTTTAAATAAAAGTCATCTTGATGTTGTTTGTGTAGCTTGTCAGAAAGGTAAATCGCATAAGTTGCCTTTTTCACATTCTAGCACTAAATATGTTGATTTGTTTGAATTGGTTATTTCTGATTTATAGGGATCAGCCGCTATTCCCTGTGAAGGGAATTTGTATTATGTTTGTTTCATTGACATGACTAGTCGTTTTACCTGGGTCTATTTGATAATTCGCAAATCTCAAGCAATGGAGTGTTTTGGTTAATTTCAGAAGATGATTTTCACTCAGTTTGAAAAGCATATTAAGAAATTTCAAAGTGATTGGGGAGGTGAGTTTCATGCGTTTTCCTCTGTTTTAGCTAATCAGGGGATTCTTTATCGAGTTTTCTGCCCTCACACGTCTGAACAGAATGGTGTTGCTGAGCATAAACACAGACATATTGTGGAGACTGGTCTTACTCTTCTGGCTCAGGCTAATTTACCGCTGGGTTACTGGGGTTATGCATTCTGCAGTGCGGTTCATCTCATTAATCGATTGCCCATTCCGATTCTAGAAGGGAAGACCCCGTTTCAAAGTCTGTTTGGTCGCGAACCGACTTACGATCATCTCAGAGTGTTTGGTTGTTGTTATTTTCCGTACTTACGTCCGTTTGTTAAACACAAGCTTGAGTTTCGGTCTCAGCCATCTACATTCTGGGGTATAGCCTGCATCATAAAGGTTATTTTTGTCTAACACCAGACGGGAAGGTCGTTGTTTCTCGACATGTTATTTTTTATGAAAATCGGTTTCTATTTCCAATTTCTACTACTACCGGTGATAAGTTGTCTTTGAATACTACTATGTATGTACCTATTGTTCGACCTGTTATCCCTAAAGAGACTCGTCCGAATCTTGAGTTTGTAACTGGGGCTTCTCTAGATAGTCATAATGGTGACACAACTCGGCATGATTCTTTTGCTCCGTGTAGTGCTTCTCAACATAGTTCCGATTCAGGATTTGTTGTTCGAGAGGAGGTTCCCGCTACTACAACTTTTCCTACTGAGCATCTTACTGTTCCTCCTGTCTCTACTACTAATACTCATGCTATGGTTACCAGGTCTAAAGCTGAGATATTTAAGCCCAAAGCATTGTGTGCAGAAAAAGTTGAGGTTGAGCCATGTTTTGTTGAGGAGGCCCTTGCTCATCCAGACTAGCGTATAGCGGTCCAAGCTGAGTTTGATGCTTTACTAGCTAACTCGACCTGGGAGCTTAGTCCCCTCCCTCCTAGACAGAAAGTAATCTGTTGTAAATGGTTGTTTAAGATAAAAAAGAATCCTGATGGGACGATTAACCGACGGAAGGCACGATTGGTCGCTAAGGGGTGCTCACAGGTATCTGGCTGCGATTTTAAAGAGACGTTCAGTCTGGTAGTCAAACCTACTACCATTCGAGCCATCCTATCTATTGCTGTGACCAAGGGTTGGCATCTCCGGCGGGTAGATGTCAATAATGCCTTTTTGAATGGAGATCTAACCAATGCCGTGTTTATGTAGCAACCTCCCGGCTTTGTGCAATTTCATCCAAATGGTGAAAAGTTAGTATGTCATCTGAATAAAGCTTTGTATAGCTTACGGCAAGCTTCTCGTGCCTGGTTTGATAAGTTAAAACAGTTCCTTGTTTCTGTTGGGTTTACGTTGTCAAAATCAGATGCTTTATTATTTGTTCTGTCTTCTTCTGGTCACACTCTCTACGTTCTTGTATATGTGGATGATATTGTTATCACTAGAAGTTCATCTGATGAAATAAATTGTTTTGTTCAGCAGCTACACAACAAGTTTGCTCTAAAGGATATGGGTGAGCTCCATTAGTTTTTAGGAAATGAAGTTAGTAGATCTTCCTCAGCCAGTCTTCATTTATGTCAGCACAAATACATTCGTGAGCTTCTTGCCCGAAGTTCTATGACTAATGCCAAAAGTGTTCATACACCGATGGTAAGCTCCTCTATGTTGTCAAAGGATGAGGGTGAACGCCTTGCTGATCCAACTGAATATCTTAGTATTGTTACAGCTCTTCAGTATATCGTTTTGACAAAGCTAAATATTACATATGCTGTTAATCGGGTGTACCAGTTCATGCATGCTCCCATTACACTACACATGGTAGCGTTAAAACAAATTTTACGGTATTTATATAGTACTCTTTCTCATGGCTTACTTTTCCGAAGATCTGATCGGCTGTCTTCGGTTGGTTATGCTGATGCAAATTGGGGACATGATTTCGATGATTGTCGGTCTACTATGGGATACTGTGTTTATTTTGGTCACACACCTATTTCTTGGTGTTTTAAGAAACAACAAGTTATGTCTCGGTCTACGGCAGAGGTTGAGTATCGAAGTTTAGCAGTAGTCACTAGTGATGTTACGTGGCTGGTCTCATTGTTAACAGAGTTAAAACTAAGTTCAATTGATCTTTTGACAGTGTGGTGTGATAATTCTAGTGTCGTACTGTTGCAGCTAACCCAGTTCTGCACTCTAAGTTCAAACATGTTGAACTTGATTTGTTCTTTTTTCGAGAGAAGGTGGCTAGTAGCGAATTGTTTGTTGGAAAAGTTCTCGCATGTGACCAAGTGGCGGATATTCTAACTAAACCATTGTCTGTTTCGACGTTTACCCGGTTTCATTATCTTCTTCGAGTCGTCCCAATCGAGGAAGCTGGATGAATGTTATAGTATGAGATTACACATGTGATTAATGTGTGATTAGTTAGGTGGTTAGGTAGTTAACAAGCTGGTAAATTGTTAACAGCAGTGAAGGATTTCTCAAGTGTATATAAACGTGTATATGGGCACAATTCAAAGCAAGCAAAGTTGAATAACATTCTTTGAATAAATTTTTTTCGATAGCAAAGTTGAATAACATTCTTTGAATAAATGTTTTTCTATTCTTTGTAACTTTTCTTCAAGAGTTTATTAGCTTACTAGGTTTCTATCAAATACGACTGAGCAAATTTAACCATGCTCGAGTTTGAGATGAAATGAAAAAAATTGATAGACGAGCTACAAGCTTAATTGAACTCAAGCTTGAGTACTTTAATTATATCACAAGTCAAGCTTAAACTTAAAATATTGATGATGATTGAACTCAAATCAAATATCAAACCTCGATTTTTTAGTTGAGCTCAAGTTTACCACAAAGTTTTTAAAATTGGATCGGTGGTCAAACCAATCAAGTCATTGATTCACTAGTGCAACCAGTTTGATTGGTCCGTTCAATTTGATTAAATAAGTTATTAAAAAATCATTAAAAAATAAAATATATATATATATATATCTAAAAAATCCAATTTAATCAATCTGTACTGATTCCTGAATCAATCGATACGAGTGCCTTTCCTTGAACCAACACTCCGACCAATTCTCAATTTAACCGATCCAACTCAATCAACCATGTTTACCACTATTCAAATTCAGCTAAACTCAATTATACCTGTAACAGACCAATTCTGCCCGGCCCACTATAAACAAAAAATAACAAAATAAATAAAATCAAATAAATAAACAGTCCAAAGTCCAAATGATAGCCCATTTACAAAAAAAAAAAAAACCTAAAGGCCCAAATGGTCCAAAAGCCTAAAAAATTTTTAGAAACATAAACCCTAATCTAGTGGCTGTGCACTACTCCTCCCACGTCAGTGCCACTCCTAGCCTTTGCCACTACCAACTACTCTTCAACCACCATCTGCAAAAAACAGCAAACAACACGCAAAATAACAATAGCCAAAGAAGAGATAAAAGTAAAAAAAAAAAAAAGAAAAGAACTATTGTAATATGAAAATAGCTATAAGAGCTGAATCTTTGTAAGGCTTTCGGGGGTTTTTTTTTTTGGAATAGAAAAAAGAGAGAAAAATAAAAAAAATCGAAACAGAACACAAAGAAAAATTAAAGGTGATTTCTTTTATTTTTAGATCTGCTATTTTATTTTATTTTATTGTTTATATTAAAAACATAAAAGAAAAAAGAAAAAGGTTGAAAAACTTACCGTGCCACTTCGGTTCTTTGGTTTTTTTTTAGTAGGCTTTCGGAGGTATTCGGGCTTAGATTTGAGCTCAGGGAATCGAAACGATTAAAAAAGGGTTTTTCATATATTTCCAGCCACCATGGACGGCCAAGTTGTTGCCAAAAACTAGCGGCCTTCGCGGAGGCTCGCCGAACTAGTGGCCAGATTTTGGGTTGCTTTCAAAAAAAAAAAGAGAGTTTTTTTTTTTAAACACTAATGAAATGATTTTTTTTTAGAATTTTTTTTACTTAAATAGGGGTCAAAATGGCGTCATTTTGGCCTAAGCCCATAAACCCCAAAATGGCGTTGTTTTAGACTCTGACTCGAGATCGACCCGACCCTGGCAAGGATAGCGTGCTTTTTGATGGGGTCTAATTGCCTCCCCAGTCCTTCCGCTTTTTCATTGTTTTTCAATTCGGTCCTAATTTCGTTTTTTTAGATTACACATTTAAATTGTAAATTATTTTTAATTTAGTCCTCCGATTTGCCCAAAAACGGAACGTTTAATAGGATAGGGAATATTTTCTCATTTGGTCCCTTCTTTTTTTATGTGTGTTACAATTTAGTCCCTTATTTTATTCTTATACCGATTTCTCCACTAAAATTTTACTTAAGTTTCAATTTAGTCCTTATATTGATGCGCTTATTTTATTATAATTTAGACTCTTAATTTCATTTCAATGTTGATTTAATCGTTATTTATTTAATTTAAATACTGTCTAGATTATTTATTTTATGTATTATCATTTATTTATTTACTTATTATTTCCTTTTTATTTAAAATTGGTTTGTTTTTGTATTTATTGTGCATTTTTATATTTTTATATTTTTTCCTTTTGCCTTTATTATTGTTATTATTTATTCATTTATTATTATTTTATATATTTTCAAAAATTAGATTATTTACGTTTTACTTGCACATTTATTATTCGTGTTATTGTTATTATTATTATCATTATGGTTATTATTATTATTATCGTTCATATTTTATTATGCGTATTATTATCGTGCCATTATTACTACAAATTGATATCGCAGTTGTCATTTACTAGCACAACATTTTTATTTTCCATATACCATCATTTTTTTATATATATTTCCATTTAATTTTATTATGGCTACAATCACGTCACGAACCGTGTTCAAATACATTTACCCATTTCTATACTATGTCCGTATAAGCTGAATACACATTATTTTAAGTGTTACATTTGTCTTTGCACAAGGCGCAAAAAAATATTTTTTAAAAAAATCAAAGTAATGTTTATTATTTTGGAATTAGAAAAGTCGTGTTCTCAACTTACGGAATATGACTTCTTTCTAAAATCGAGATAGTTAAATATTTACTTTAAAATAAATAAAAACGAGATTTAAGTGATGAATAAATGGCGTTCATTTTTGTTCTCGAGGATCTAAGGCATTGTGTCCTAACTTACTGGACATAATCCTTTTTTTCTTGATTAAGTTGAAATAAGCCCCTTTTCGTGAAAATTAATTTAGTTAAGTAATGTCTTAATAAAGGATCGTATTTTAAAATCTCTTCAAAATTTTAATTTTTGGCACTAAAGGCATCAAGTAATCAATTAGGTACCAATTTTGGGCGTAACAAGGGTGTTAATCCTTCCTCATGCGTAACCGACTCCCAAACCCATTTTCTAATTTTTATAGACTGAAAAACATTGTAAATCAAATATCTTATTAAAACGATCAAATTATGAAGTGACCCAATCACGCCTCCTAAAAGTGATTGGTGGCGACTGGCGACGCCCATTTTTATTTTAAAATAAAAAGTCTAAACCATTTTGGGAACGGAGATTGCATAGGTTTCAAGTAGAACAGGGATACCACATACGCATCGAACAATTTTGATATAATTCCCTACATGTCATCGGGATGGGTGTGAATTGGAGTTTTTCTGTGTTCGGTCTTGAGTTAGATTCTTGCCTTGAGGGGCCTTGATGGCTGGTTGTTACGGCCCTTGATTGGCCTACAATAACCAGTTTTGAATAACCTTTATATACACTCGCGGTGTTCACTTCATTTTCCTTCTTTCTCAGGGCTGATCTTTTAACTTTTTCCCCCGCATCTATTTTTCCACTCTTTACTGTATTTTCAATCATCTCTCTGAACATTACTATATCTGAGAAGCTCTTGATAGTACTTTCCAATGGTTAATGAACGGGGCTTTTAGAGTGTTTATGAAAAGCATTGTTGTCTCGTTCTCCAGAAGAGGTGGTTGGACTTGCATTGCCACTTCTCTCCATTTCTAAGCGTACTGCCTAAAGCTTTCACTTTGCTTCTTCTCCATGTTTTGTAGCATAATTCTATTGGGTGTTATGTCAGTTACATGGCTGTATTATTTCATGAAAGCCTATGCCAGGTCTTTCCATGAGTTGATTTTGGCACGGCTTAACTAGTTGTACCACTTGGCAGTCGACCTAATCAAACTATCCTGGAAGCAGTGAATTAATAATTGGTCTTTATTGGCATATCCCGTCATTCTTCAGCAGAACATTGTAATATTGGCTTCAGGACAACTAGTCCCATTATATTTTTTGAATTCTGGAATTTTGAATTTTGGTGGGAGCACTAGGTCAAGGACTAAGCTCAACTCCTTAGCATCAACCCCGCAAAGGTAATCGATATTCTCCATAGCTCTAAATTTCTCTTCTAACCACTTGCACTGATCTTCTAGTTATTTTGGCACTTCTACCTTTGCTCTATCCATTTCTGCCATGTCATCCAAATCTGTAACAACTAGGTTGGCCGGATTATCCTCGGGGATGGAACCTGAACCTGTTGGGTAATTCACTAGTGCTGAAGTGTCGGCTTGATATTGTTGAGGTCTTATGGTAACGGGTACGCTTCGTGGATATATATCTGGTTGGGCTTGAACATTTATTAGGGTAAAGCTTGGGGGGCATATAGGGTCTTCATTATCATCCCTAGAGTTAATTACAATACTTTTCCCTTTTTCAATCCCTCCGGCCAGCAACTGGGTCAACTGGCTTATCATGCATCATTGGGACTCTTGTATTTGATCTTTCATGTCTTGCTGTACCTTAGCTAATTGTTCATGTAGTTGGGCTTTTAACTGATCTTGCATGTCCTTCTGAATTTGTTCCAATCTCTCTAACCTTTGATCCATGGCTCTGGTTTTACCGTGGGTACCGTAACGATATTCGATTGAAAAATTCTTGTTGGCCTCTAAGGTAATTGTCATGATTTTGATTAATTAGGGTCTTTTTATGAAAATTAATGCATATGATGAAATGTAATGCTGATGAATGCAAAATGAATGCAAAAAGAGGTGTCGAAACCATTTTTAATTTGAAAAACGAAAACAGGGATCAACTTTTAAAAGAGGTGTAGAGTCGCCACCAATCCTTTTTGTTTAGGTGTGATTGGATCACCTAATAAAACATTTTATTTTATTAAAATATCAATTTTGGCCTACAAAAATTAAAAAAAAAAAGGGTTCGGGAGTCGGTTAAGCACGAGGAAGGATTAGTACCCTCGTTACGCCCAAGATTGGTACCAATTGATTAAATAATGTCCTTATGTCTAGAAATAAAAAGAATTTTGAAATACGATTTCCTATAAAACATTTGAATAGTTCAAATTGGACTTTAAAAAATCTCTTGTTTTGAAGGAACACAAGATCACATCCAACACGTTAGGACATGATCTTTCAAACCCTCAAAACCACGATCAATTCTTGATTTCCAAAAGCTCATACATTCAAAATTACAGAAGGATGTTCGCTTATTTGGTCCAATGAAAGACTAAAACCCAGCACGGTAGGGCACTATTTCTCGAATTTCCAAACATTGAACATTGCCTTGTTTTAGAATTTAGAAAATACAGATGAAATTTCAAAGGAATATTTGCTTATTTTGGACAAACGGAAAATTGAAACCCAGCACGGTAGAGCACGATTCCTCGAGTTCCCAAACGTCAATCATTACCTTTGTTTTAGTAAATTTTCAAATAAACAATTGTAGAACTAGCTTAAAACGCATTAATTTGGCTTGAAATAAAATGGAATAATTAGTTTAGGATTACTAAGTTGAAGATTTCAATTGCAATGTGACACTCGTGAATGAGAAGGCAAAACTATAAGCATGGAACAATATACATGGATCACAACTGAAAATAGTATGAAGATAAGAAAAGAGCAAATTAGGATAGCAATAAGTTCATATCGTACATTATGCAAATACAAATGTTAACTTCCAATGACTAACAGATCAAAGGATCGATTTTTAAAAGAAATATAAGGCCAATAAACACAAATAAAATGCCACAAGTTTTGAAACAATGATAAATAAGTTTGAAATCAATAATGTGAAAAAATAAAACATTTGAAGTTATAATACACACAATAATTCAAAATTAACTTATATATACAATTTTAAAATAAATAATAAACATGAAAGTTTGAACTAGATCAAAAGATAAAATAAGTAAAATAATATATAAATGGATTTTAAAACAAATATTAAAAGAAGAAAGTTAAGGTAAGTAATATACCAAATAAAATATGTCAATCTAAATAAATAATATATATGAAATGGAAAACTTAATATAAATAATGTATGTAAAAATAATAATAATAATATATGAAATGGTTTGAAATAAACAAGTATATATATATATATATATATATATATATATATATATATATATAGAATTGGGTCTTTAAAGGAATAAATTATATATATATATATATAGATAGGTTTGAAGAAAGAAAACATATAGACAAGTTTGAAAGGAATTTGAATAAGTAATTTAATATAAATTACATAAATATCAATATATGAAAATAAATATCATATAAAACATAGAATTATATAAAAGAGAATTTTAAAATAGACAAGTTACAAAATAGACAATGAAAAAATGTATTAGCATGAAAGGATAAAGAGAATGAACTAATCTAATGTAAAAATCAATGAAATGATTCAAAATAATATATAAAATAATTTCTTTTTGATAAATAAATTAAAGAGAGTAAAGAATCACATAATACTAATAAAAACTCGATTGAAACAAAAACATAATGAAAAGGATAATTTATAAATAAATCCAATTATCAAAACAGAATTAAGGACCAGAATTGAATAGCACAAACAAACAGGGACTAAAAAATGCGAATGTCTTGAGTCCCCAAAACGCAACGCTTAGGCGCGGACTAACTTGAAACAACTTGCAAATCTCAGGGAAATATTAAGAAAAAAAAAAGAAAATACAAACAGGGTCTATTCAAATGATAGCACAAAAGGGAAGGACCAATCGCGAAATAACCCTCAAAGACCAAAACACGCGGGTCTGTCCGTGCATGGGTCGGGTCATCGGGTTTCATTATGAAACGACGCCGTTTCAACGCCAACACTCCAGGCATAAAACGACACCGTTTTAAACATATATATAAACTAAAACTTTGCCCTAAAACATTTATTTGGCCGATTCTCTCAAAAAAAAAAACCTTTGAAAATATTTCTCAAACCCGTCTTCCTCTCAATCCATTTGCAGGCTTCATTGGCGCCGAATGCGCCTCCACTCCGTCGCGGTTCTAACCAGATCCACAGGGATTCGTCGACCTTTAGATTGGAAAAGCAGATGTTGGCTAGATCGACACCAAACAACAGATAAGCAAAACTTCTTCTTTTTCTTTTGTATATTTGTAAGATAAAGGAAAAAAAATTAAAGAGAAAAATAAGGACCAAGAATCAATGAACGAACCACCTTTGAAAATGAATTTGATTTCTCTGCTTAATGAATCTGTTTTTCTTTTTTTTTTGTATTGATTTTTTTATCTCTATTGCGTTCGTTTTTATTACAATAAAAAATGTTAATGGCTTTATAGCCGAAACATTACAGTTTTTTCATTTTTGTTCTTTTTGCTACTCCTTCGTGTTGTTGCGTGTCCTTTCCTTACAGGCACAAGGCCAGATGCAAGCGTGGCATGCTGGTACGCAGACGTGGAGGCTGTACGGAGGTGGCTAGGGCTGCGGCGCTCCTTGCTGCTAGGGTTTGCTGTCTGGCTAAACCTAGGTTTAGGTTTTGGGCCATCGGGCCTTTTAGGCATTGGGTTATTTGATTTGGGCTTTGGGTCTAAGTAATTGGGTTAGGGTCTGTAAATGGACTATTTAAAAGATTTGGACTTTATATTTATTTATTTTTATTGTTTGTTTTTTGGTTGTTGGGCCCCGGGCAAATTAGGCTTATTATAAGAGGCATTGATTCTAATTCAATTCTATTAGAATAACTTTACTAGAAAATTAATCTCTTTACATAAAACGAATACATTTTACATATACGGCCTTGCCAAATATTCAAAGCCTTGACTTTTCTAAGAAGCCAAGCTAATTCTCGGCCTTGATCCGATTCTAATTCGTATTTTAAGCTCAGCATGTTGGCTTGAACCGCTAGGGTTTGCAAATAGTCGACTACTTCTAGTACTTGAGTTACATCCCATGATGTGATCTCTATCCCTAATATGACCTTGAGATCATTGGAGTTGCTTTGTCTAGTGTTTATTGTTCATTTCAAGAACCTTAACTCAAAGTTCACAATTTTGCAGTGCGGTCCCGAGCTCTTCTATCTTTCCCTTCAATTCTTCAATCTTATTTAGGCTTGCTTTCAACTCGATTCCAGAGTTGCGACTACGATATTGATATATTGACCTTTCTAATCCTACTACTTGAGCTCTCATCTTAACCTTTTCATTTTGGCTTTCTATCAAAACCCTTTTTAAAGCATCTTCTCAAACATGAGCATTTTGGAATTTCTTTTCCCACTGATCAACTCTAATCTTTTCTTACTTGATCTTTTGCCACCTTTGCTCAGATGTTTTACCCAACCAGGCAGTTCTTATCGACAAGTATAATTTCTTATAATATGTTTTTAGACTGTCTAAGTCTTTATTAGCCTTGTTCTTTCCTTTTCTTATTTTCTTGGCTTCTAACTTCTGGACGTCGACGTCTAATCCTTGCTGCATTTTTTCTTTTTCCAACTGTTCTAGCTTTTTCTCTAGCTCCGAACTCCTCTTTTCGAAGTCTTGCATTATGATTTCCAACTCAGACGGGATTACTTGTAAGTGTTCTTCTATTGCCCGAGTGTTTTCTTAACTTAAAATAGGGATATTGTCATTGACTTTTTTACCCTACCACCAATCATACTCATGGGTCGTCATGGAATTTGCAGCAAATCTTTTCATTCTATGAGTTTGGTTCCAAAAGTTCGATATTTCAAGAGCCTTCTTCTTGTAATTATCACTCTTGTACGCAAACTCGCACTGAGCCAACCCTTGTGTTGCCGGTATGAATTGTCTCAATCTGTATTATCTCAATATAAGTAGAGGGGCGTATTCAATAACTCCTTATATCCCGATTAGAGGAACCCAGTCAAAGTCTCCACATCGGTACAAAATCTCATTAGGGATCATCCAAGGGGCCCTTCATTCTACGTTTTCGTCTTAGAGGCCCTGGAGAATTGCCATCCACTTTTCTTCTGAAATGATGTCTCGCCTTGGGGTAACCACTAACTCTTTCAACGGAGAGTAGTTCTCGGAGAATACTCGATAAGAGACCTTTTCTACCTGTCAAAAGTGGCTGTGAAATTAGGCTAGCAAGAGTTGTGCACACCCAATAAATCTTCCTTTCACCCGTTCTCCAGTATGAACTCAAAGATTTGAAAGTTTTGGTCAAAATTAACGAGACAAGCATGACCCTTTTGTCAAGTCGGTCAAATAAATCGGAAACTGCCTCATCTATGTGCCCTAGTAGATACTCAAGGTGAAGACGTCAACTTTTTTCTTCGTATTTGGATGTGTTAAGATCAAATCCCGCAAACTTTTCCAAGAGATGCATTTACTATCTCCCTTTTGTTTAATCTGGGCTGCAACCCATTGCTCACTCATCCCAGTTATACTCATTAGCTTTTTTAGGAAGGTCGGGTCATTGGTGGCTCTAAAATAAGCTTTGTCGGCTTGGATTGTAACATTCCGAAATAGGGCCTAAACGGAACAGTGGTTGCGAAACCACAAATTTAGGGTAAAATATATATATATATATATATATATATATATATATATGTTATTATTTTGAGGTTCATGGTATGATTACATGATTGTGTGAAAATTTCGTGATAAAATTCTATGCATAAAGTGCTTAAATTGAGGTTAGGGACTAAATCGAATAATTTGCAAAACTTGCATTCTAGAAGTTTTAGTATGAAATTATTTTGGAATATTAATTAGGAGATCTTAAATGGTAATTTGACCAATTTTAAGTTCATGGACAAAATTAGGACATGGAAGGAATTTTTGAAAGTTTAGTAAGGAGGGCATTTTGGTCATTTGGTTATTAACATTAATAAAAGGTGAAAAAGATGATAAAATTGTATCACCTTCTTCAAGTTACCAGCAGAACCTTACCTCTCTCCATAGCTGGGGTTTATTCAACTTTCAAGCTTCATAGTAAGTGATTCCAAGCCCGCTTTTAATGATCTTTACGTTTTGAAGTCCCTTAGCTCGATAAAACTTATGCTAGCAATAATTTAAGTTAGGAATCAAATTTGGAAAAATACCCATAGGTGAAATTTGTGTATTTTGATGTTTTATGATGGAATATAAGGTTTTAAATTATGTTAGACAACTTGTGCTACTTGGTTTTAAGTGAAAGCGAGTAAAAGGCTTAATCGGTAAAAATACCTAATAGTCATAAGTACATGTTAGTGTGTGAATTTGATGTTGCCATAGAAGGGAAAAATGATCAGCATGTCATAAAACATAAGAAAATAGGATGAAGTTTAATTTACGAGCCTTGGGGCAAAAGTGCAAATATGTGAAAGTTTAGGGGCAAAATGTAATTTTGCCAAAGTTTGAGTAAAGGGTTGTTTTGATAAATGTTGATATTAAATAAGCTAAATTTGCTATTATAGATCAAGAAGAGCGAAATTGAGAGTAGATCGGGAAAAGAAAAAGTAAAGGACTAAATTGTAAAGTTTAGTCACATTTTGTATCGAGGTAAGTTTACATAAATAAATGCAATATTCTTTTATTTTACATTATTATTTTCAATTTCCAGCATTTATATATTTATGTTATGAAAATATTTAAAGTCGAATTTAAGGTGAAGTGACAGAGGAAAAGTGTTAGAAAGCCGGTTGAACCCTAGGAATGTTAGGATATTAGGGTTGACAGACGAGCGAAATGAGCCATGTAAGTCCATATTAGAAATATGGCTTTGGAGACAGGATTGAGCCATGTAAGTCCATATTATATATGGCATTGGAGACAGGAATAATTCATGTAAGTCCATGTCAAAGACATGGCATTGGCGAGATATTGATGAGCGAGAACGACCTAGTATCCTTAGTATTCCGAGTGGTTCAACGGGTCAGGTACGAGTTAAATTACAGTGAATTAACAGCAAAGGAAAAGTAGATTATACTTATGAAAAGGAAAGGTCGGTAAGAAAGAAGGTAAGGGAATAAAGAAGAAGATAGAAATTGAGAAGTAAAGAAATTTATGATGTTAGATGATATTATGCATAATTATCCATTATGTTGAATGTTGTGATTTATTTGCTTGTAAGCTTACTAAGCCTAGTGCTTAATCTCTTTATTTTCTTCTTCTTATAGTACTTATCTAGCCACTCGGGGATCGAAGGAAGCGTCGGAGGCCGATCACACTATCAAAGAAATAACTCGGTATAATTAGGCGTTTTGTTTTGTGTATGGCATGTATAGAAACTTAGCCACTTTTGGTATAATATGAACAATGAATGATGTGTAAATACTTGCTAGTGATTAGCTAATAAAATGGCCGATGATATGCATGTTTATTAATATGTATGATTGAATGGTGATTATCACATGAAAATTATGAAAAATGTGAAAGTAACCTAAAACAGATTCAAGTAACAGCAATGACGTAACTTTGAAAAATCACTAAAATTTTATAAACATAGTTTGAAGATGAATAATATATGAAATTAAAGCTTATTATGTCTATTTTCTTATGGAATAAGAAAAATAGGTAAAGGTATTATATTTCATGATATATCTGAGTTTTAGTGAAACAGGGTCAGAGCAATTTCTGGAACCCCTGTTTCAACTTTGAAATTCACCATAAATTGTACAAAACTAATTATAAGGTATACTTTATATGGTTATAATCCTTGTTGAGTCTAGTTTTAAGATAAATAAACGGCTTAGTGATATGAATTTTTTACAGGAAGAAACCTGGTTCGTAGTAACAAGAGGTTAGTGCAGTCGAGTTTTGAAACAGGGGAAACTTTAACTAATAAACTGTACTAATTGGCCAAGTCAAAAATCTATGAAAAAAATTAATAGATAGATATATGAGTTTAGTTTCAGGAAAAATTTACGGATCTTAATTTCGAGTTTCGGAACTCAAGATATGAATTTTTAGGCGACTACGACGCAGAATGGCAGCACATTCCGAAATGCTTAAATAAACAATTTAAACCTATTTAAGGGATAGAATAAGTTTAGTAATGCCTCGTGCTCGATTCTGGAAATAGTCTCGGGTAAGGAGTGTTACATTTATTGGTATCAGAGCAGGTTTAGTCGGTTCTCGGAATAGTTAGTGTGAGAAAAGTCTAGCTATACATGCCATACTTGTATTTTGATAGTGTGACGACTCTGACGATTTTTTTAAATATTTTGTTTTATAGTAATGGATCCGGGTGAGCGGTGATGATGATGTAGAAAGTAATGCTTTGCTTCCACGGAAGGGCAGCGCCATCCGAGAATAGGCGAGTAATAGTTGATCGGGAGGAGTGACTCGAAAAGCTCTCTTAGAGCTTTGAATGATTTATTTGCCGAGTTCGTTAAATGCGAATCCGGCAGTAGACCTCCACCCCTCATGATTCTCGGGCTACCCATGTAGCTCAAGCTTCCCCGATCCACAGTGCAGTGGTAAGAGAAAACCACCGTTGATAGAATCGAGAAACAAGGGCGTAAGAGTTCGAGCAACAAAAGATGATGATGCGAGAAAGAGTAGAATTTTGGTTAGAAAATACTATCGAGTCTTTGACGAATTATCTTGTACACCGAGGAATGTATGAAATGTGTAGTATCACTTCTTAGAGACTCGACCTACTCTGGTGGAAGACACTTGTATCAGTTGTACCGAAAGAGAGGTCACTTGGGATTTCTTTCGGGAAGAATTTCGTAAAAGTACATCGATCGAGGTTTATTGACCGAAGAGAAAGGAATTCTGGAATTGAAACAAGGCAATATGATTGTGACCGATTATGAGCGTGAATTTGTCGGGCTTAGTAAATATGCTCAAGAATGTGTGTCCACAGAGGCTATCCTGTAAAAGGTTTGAGGATGAGTTAAATGATGATATCCGATGTCGATTGGGTGTCCTAGAAATAAAAGAGTTCGTTATTTTAGTTGAGAGAGCACTGTAAAGGCGAGGAGCTATTAAAAGAAAAGGCAAAGTTGAGACAGAGACACAAGATACAAAGAAGAGACAGATGAGCGAGATCATTTCGGGCTACATCCAAGTGGCCCGAGAGTTTTCTACCGGATCTAGCTTTTCGGCGGGGCAATCTAGTCGAGAATAGAGGTAGCGATTTAAGGATCCGAAGGCTCGGACCACCTCGACTACGAGTGTAGGTAATGTCGAGACGGGGTAGATCGAGGTGTCCACGGTGTGGTAGACTTCATTATGGTCCTTGTCGGGCGAGCAAAAATGTTTGCTATAAATGTGGTGCTCGGATCATTTTGTACGAGAATGTCCGAAGTGGCTAGCCGAGAGGTAACACAGAGTGCTAGATCCGGAAATGCTCCTACTAGAGGCGGATCATCGAGGCAACCGGGAGTAGGAGCAAATGTGAGGTACCTCTAGAGATTCGTGTGAGACCGGATGTTAGAGCCCTGCAAGGACTTATGCTATTCGTGCACGCGAAGAGGCATCCTCCCCCGATGTGATTACAGGTACATTTTCTCTACATGATATTAATGTCATTGCTCTGATTGATCCGGGTTCAACTCATTCTTATGTTTGTATGAAATTGATGCCTAGTATAAGTATGCCTATAGAATCTCTGAATTTGTGATTAAAGTATCGAATCCATTAGGCAAGCATGTATTAGTAGATAAGGTATGTAGAAATTGTCCTTTAATGATTAGAGGCTATTGTTTTCCGGCCGATCTCATGCTATTGCCATTTGATGAGTTTGATGTGATTCTTGGTATGGATTGGTTGACTACACATGATGTGATAGTGAATTGTGGAAAGAAATTCATTGAGTTGAAGTGTGAAAATGGTGAAATTCTTCGGGTTAATTCAGAAGAGTCAGATAGTTCATTTCCTATAATTTCTGTTATGTCTGCTCAGAAATACTTGAGAAAAGGGTATGAAGCTTATCTTACTTTTGTGTTGAACACTAAAGATCCAGAATTGAAAATTGAATCAGTGCCTGTGGTATGTGAGTTTCCGATGTGTTTAGGAAGAACTACGGGTTTGCCTCCTGTTAGAGAAGTTGAGTTTGGTATTGAGTTGATTCGGTACCACGCCCATTTCTATTGCTCCTTATAGAATGGCTCTATTGGAATTGAAAGAATTGAAAGCTTCGATTGCAGAATTAACAGATAAAGGCTTTGTAAGACCCAGAGTTCACCATGGGGTGCACCAGTGCTATTTGTGAAAAAAAAGACGGATCGATGAGATTGTGCATAGATTATCGGCAACTTAACAAGGTAACATGAAAGAACAAGTATCCATTGCCTATAATTGATGATTTGTTTGATCAATGAAGGAGCTCTTGTGTTTTCCAAGATAGATTTGAGATCCGGATACTATCGATTCTTGAGTTAAAGAGTCGATGTCTGAAGACGCTACGGACTAGGTATGGTCATTATGAGTTCCTTGTAATGCCATTTGGCTTGACTAATGCTCCTGCCATTTTATGGACTTAATGAACCGAATTTTTAGACCATACTTAGATAAGTTTGTAGTTGTGTTCATTGATGATATTTTGATTTATTCTCATGATGAGACCGAGCATGCGAGCATTTGAGAACGAGTTTACAAATTCGAGAGATAATCGGTTGTATGCCAAGTTCAAAAAAGTGAGTTCAGTTACGAAGTTGGTTTTCTTGGACATATTGTCTCGGTGAAGGTATTAAGGTTGATCTGAGTAAGATTTCAACCATTGTTGATTGGAAGCCTCCTAGAAATGTATCGGAAGTTAGAAGTTTTCTTGGTCTTGCGGATATTATAGACGATTTGTGGAGGATTTTCCATGATAGCTACCCGATTGAGAGGCCTGCTACGGAAGGATGTTAAGTTTGAATGGATGAGAAGTGCCAACAAAGTTTTGACAAGTTAAAGGCATTGTTGACGAAGCTCCTATCTTAGTACTGTAGGAACCGGTAAAGAATTTGTGATTCTGATGATGCATCCTTGAATGGGCTCGGTTGTGTACTCATGCAGGAAGGAAAGGTAATTGCTTATGCCTCTAGACAATTGAAGCCACATGAGAAAAATTATCCGACACATGATTTAGAGCTAGTTGCTATTGTATTTGCATTGAAGATTTGGAGACATTATTTGTATGGTGAAAGGTGCTTGGATATTTACCGATCATAGAAGCTTGAAATACTTGATGACTCAAAAGATTTGAATTTGAGGCAAAGAAGATGGTTGGAATTGCTTAAAGATTATGAGTTAGTGATTGATTATCACCCGTAAGGCAAATGTAGTTCTTGACGCTTTAAGCGAGAAACTTTTATTTACATTGCGAGCTTTGAATACCAATTTAGCCATGTCAGATGATGGTTCTATTTTAGCTGAATTTAGAGCTAAACCGGTATTTCTTGAAGAGATTTGTGAAGCTCAGAAAGATGATAATGAGTTACAAGCTAAAAGAGTTCAATGTGAGTCGGGCATAGAATCGATTTGGATTGGTTCGATGGTTGTTTGATGTTTAGAGACGAATTTGTGTACCAAAGAATGATGAGCTTATTCGGAAGATTTTACAGGGAAGCACATAGCGCTTCTTTATCTATTCATCCAGCAAGTACAAAAATGTATAATGATTTGAAGAAATTGTATTGGTGGGTAGGAATAAAAGAGATATTTGAGTTTGTTTCTAGATGCTTGATTTGTCAACGGTAAAGGCCGAACATCGGTACCCTCGGGATTATTGCAACTTTGTGCTAGTTAGGAATGGAAATGGGACGAGTTACTATGGATTTTGTGACAGGATTGCCGTTAACACTTGAAAAGAAAGATGCAATATGGGTTGTGATTGATAAGCTAACTAAGTCACTCATTTTATCCCAATCCGTATGGATTATTCACTTGACAAGTTGGCGAGTTATACATTTCGGAGATAGTTAGACTACATGGAGTGCCATTATCGATCATTTCGACAGAGATCCAAGATTTACTTCACGGTTACGGAAGAAGTTACAAGAGGCTTTAGGTGCGAAGTTGAGTTTTAGTCGACTTTTCACCCTCGAATCGATGGTCGATCGAGAGAGTTATTCAGTACTTGAAGATATGCTTAGATGTTGTGTATTAAAATTTCAAGGTAGTTGGGAAAAATACTTACCATTGGTAGAGTTTGCCTACAATAATAGTTATCAGTCAAGTTTGAAGATGGCACCTTATGAAGCTTTGTATGGACGTAAATGTCGCACACCTCTATATTGGACAGAGCTTAAAGAAAGCCAGATTTACGGGGTTGATCTAGTTAAAGAAACGGAAGAAAAAGTGAAAGTTATCAGAAATTGTTTAAAAGCAGCTTCAGACAGGCAGAAGTCGTATGCAGATTTAAAAAGAAAAGAGATCGAATATCAAGTTGGTGACAAAGTTTTTTTGAAAGTATCCCCGTGGAAGAAAGTTCTCAGATTTGGCAAGAAAGGCAAACTAAGTCCACGTTTTATTGGACCGTTTGAAGTGATTGAGAGAGTCGGACCATTAGCATATCGGTTAGCTTTACCGATTGAGTTAGAGAAGATTCATAATGTATTTCATGTGTCTATGCTACGTCGTTATCGTTCAGATCCGTCACATGTGATTTCTCAAACAGAGGTTGAGATTGACGGACATGACTTACGGTGAAGAACCCAGTAAAGATTCTAGCTCGAGAGGTAAAGCAATTAAGGAACAAAAGTATTGTACTTGTGAAAGTACTATGGAATAGACATGGGGTAAACTCGAAGAGGCTATGCGAAAACAGTACCCATATCTCTTCACAGGTAAGATTTTCGGGACGAAAATCCCTAAGGGGAGAAATGTAACATTAGAAATAGGGCCTAAACGAACGATGGTTGCGAAACCACAAATTTAGGGTAAAATATATATATATATATATATATTATTATTTTGAGGTTCATGGTATGATTACATGATTGTGTGAAAATTTCGTGATAAAATTCTATGCATAAAGTGCTTAAATTGAGGTTAGGGACTAAATCGAATAATTTGCAAAACTTGCATTCTAGAAGTTTTAGTATGAAATTATTTTGGAATATTAATTAGGAGATCTTAAATGGTAATTTGACCAATTTTAAGTTCATGGACAAAATTAGGACATGGAAGGAATTTTGAAAGTTTAGTAAGGAGGGCATTTTGGTCATTTGGTTATTAACATTAATAAAAGGTGAAAAAGATGATAAAATTGTATCATCTTCTTCAAGTTACCAGCAGAACCTTACCTCTCTCCATATCTGGGGTTTATTCAACTTTCAAGCTTCATAGTAAGTGATTCCAAGCCCGCTTTTAATGATCTTTACGTTTTGAAGTCCGTTAGCTCGATAAAGCTTATGCTAGCAATAATTTAAGTTAGGAATCAAATTTGGAAAAATACCCATAGGTGAAATTTGTGTATTTTGATGTTTTATGATGGAATATGAGGTTTTAAATTATGTTAGACAACTTGTGCTACTTAGTTTTAAGTGAAAGCAGTAAAAAGGCTTAATCGGTAAAAATACCTAATAGTCATAAGTACATGTTAGTGTGTGAATTTGATGTTGCCGTAGAAGGGAAAAATGATCAGCATGTCATAAAACATAAGAAAATAGGATGAAGTTTAATTTACGAGCCTTGGGGCAAAAGTGCAAATATGTGAAAGTTTAGGGGCAAAATGTAATTTTGCCAAAGTTTGAGTAAAGGGTTGTTTTGATAAATGTTGATATTAAATAAGCTAAATTTGCCATTATAGATCAAGAAGAGCGAAATTGAGAGTAGATCGGGAAAAGAAAAAGTAAAGGACTAAATTGTAAAGTTTAGTCACATTTTGTATCGAGGTAAGTTTACTGATAAATAAATGCAATATTCTTTTATTTTACATTATTATTGTCAATTTCAGCATTTATATATTTATGTTATGAAAATATTTAAAGTCGAATTTAAGGTGAAGTGACAGAGGAAAAGTGTTAGAAAGCCGGTTGAACCCTAGGAATGTTAGGATATTAGGGTTGACAGGACAGAACTAAATGAGCCATGTAAGTCCATATTAGAAATATGGCTTTGGAGACAGGATTGAGCCATGTAAGTCCATATTATATATGGCATTGGAGACAGGAATAATTCATGTAAGTCCATGTCAAAGACATGGCATTGGCGAGATATTGATGAGCGAGAAGCGACCTAGTATCCTTAGTATTCCGAGTGGTTCAACGGGTCAGGATCTGAGTTAAATTACAGTGAATTAACAGCAAAGGAAAAGTAGATTATACTTATGAAAAGGAAAGGTCAGGTAAGAAAGAAGGTAAGGGAATAAAGAAGAAGATAGAAATTGAGAAGTAAAGAAATTTATGATGTTAGATGATATTATGCATAATTATCCATTATGTTGAATGTTGTGATTTATTTGCTTGTAAGCTTACTAAGCCTAGTGCTTAATCTCTTTATTTTCTTCTTCTTATAGTACTTATCTAGCCACTCGGGATCGAAGGAAGCGTCGGAGGCCGATCACACTATCAAAGAAATAACTCGGTATAATTAGGCGTTTTGTTTTGTGTATGGCATGTATAGAAACTTAGCCACTTTTGGTATAATATGAACAATGAATGATGTGTAAATACTTGCTAGTGATTAGCTAATAAAAATGGCCGATGATATGCATGTTTATTAATATGTATGATTGAATGGTGATTATCACATGAAAATTATGAAAAATGTGAAAGTAACCTAAAACAGATTCAAGTAACAGCAATGACGTAACTTTGAAAAATCACTAAAATTTTATAAACATAGTTTGAAGATGAATAATATATGAAATTAAATCTTATTATGTCTATTTTCTTATGGAATAATAAAAATAGGTAAAGGTATTATATTTCATGATATATCTGAGTTTTAGTGAAACAGGGTCAGAGCAATTTCTGGAACCCCTGTTTCAACTTTGGAAATTCACCATAAATTGTAAAAAACTAATTATAAGGTATAATTTATATGGTTATAATCCTTGTTGAGTCTAGTTTTAAGAGAAACAAACGGCTTAGTGATATGAATTTTTTACAGGAAGAAACATGGTTCGTAGTAACAAGAGGTTAGTGCAGTCGAGTTTTGAAACAGGGGAAACTTTAACTAATAAACTGTACTAATTGGCCAAGTCAAAAATCTATGAAAAAAATTAGTAAATAGATATATGAGTCTAGTTTCAGGAAAAATTTACGGATCTTAATTTCGAGTTTGAACTCAAGATATGAATTTTTAGGCGACTCTGACGCAGAATGGCAGCACATTCGAAATGCTTAAATAAACAATTTAAACCTATTTAAGGGATAGAATAAGTTTAGTAATGCCTCGTGCTCGATTCTGGAAACAGTCTCGGGTAAGGAGTGTTACATGGATCCTACGGGCAACAGAACAAAGTTGTGTACTTTTCTACAATAGGCACCAAATCTATTTTCCCAAAAATAAAGCAGTTATAGGCGAGATTTCAATACTGGGCCAAATCTCGGAATAAGTGCTTATCCACTTTAACATTGAGTAAATAAGGTATGTCACCGTAGTTAAAGTAGAATAACTACTTGGTTTCGTTATCCTATTGGTCTCATATTTCTTTCAACCCTTAGAGATTATTCTGAGTCACACTGATGCGAGTGAAATCCCACAATTCTGACATATATCTCTCCATCAGGCTATCACCCTTCTCTTGTTGTATCTTCCCGGACTATATCTGAACAGCCGGATTGTCTTCCACTTTATCAAGAAATCTCTTTTCCATGACAAGCTCTCTATTTAGCAACTAAATATGAATCAACACCCTTTTCTATGATGAAAATACAATACAATCATAATCAAAACAAAACGAAACAAGTCAGTACATTCCATACAAATCTAGAATTCAAAGCAAGAAATAATAAATAGAACACCTAATTGGGTGACCACTAGAGGTTCGTTTGGTTTTACCTAGGGTAGGCTCTTAGAGCTCATTATGTGCGGTTCGGTTCTAAAGTAAGGGTACCTAAACCAACAGATTCCTTGATCTCACCCATTATAGGCTCATACGGATCGAGTTCAGTTCAGAGGAATACATTTCCCTATGGTTATACGGAGATGAAAATCTCACGAAAACATAGGTACGGATGTATCCTGAAAGCGATCCACTATTCTATACGGAGGTGAAGACATCACGAAGGAATAACTTCTCACTCTTACTTAAGAAGGGCAAAATTGAACGATTATGCAATGCAATATGCGAAAAACACACAAAAAGAAACTTTCGAAATAATAAACCAGATATACTAAATCACTATACAACCCGAGATATTAAAACATGAAAGATGAAATGCAATAAAGGGATCATAAATTTAAACCAAATTATCAATTTTCGACAAAAAGACCAAAAAAACTCGCGGCTTGATTTTCTTATTTTGCTCCCAGCAGAGTCGTCAAGCTATCGAAACCTTTTTTGAAATCGACTTTTTATTTTAAAATGAAAATGAGTCACCACCAATCACTTTTAAGAGGCGTGATCGGGTCACCTCGTAATTTGATCATTTTAATAAGAGGTTTGATTTATTAAAAATAATATTTTTCGGTCTACAAAAATCAGAAAATGGGTTTGGGAGTTGGTTACCCACAAGGAAGGATTAGCACCCTCGTTATGCCCAAAATTGGTACCTAATTGATTACTTGATGTCTTTAGTGCCGAAAATTGAAAATTTGAAGAGATTTTAAAATACGATCCTTTATTAAGACATTACTTAACTAAATTAATTTTTATGAAAATGGGCTTATTTCAAGTTAATCGAGAAGAAAGGATTATGTCTCGTAAGTTAGGACACAATGCCTTAGATCCTCAAGAACAAAAATGAATGCCATTTAATCATCACTTAAGTCCTGTTTTTATTTATTTTAAAGCAAATATTCGACTATCTCAGTTTTAGAAAGAAGCCATATTCCGTAAGTTAAGAACACGACTTTTCTAATTCCAAAATAATGAACATTACTTTGATTTAAAAAAAATTCTTTTTTTGTGCCTTGTCCAAAGACCCGAATGTAACACTTAAAATAATGTATATTTAGCTTATGCAGACATAGTATAGAAATGGGTAAATGTATTTGAACACGGTTCGTAACATGATTGTAGCCATAATAAAATTAAATGGAAGTATATATAAAAAATGATGGTATACGGAAAATAAAAACATCGTGCTAGTAAATGACAATGCAATATCAATTTGTAGTAATAATGGCACGATAACAATACGCATAATAAAATATGAACGTTTAATAATAACCATAATTATAATAATAATAACAATAACACGAACAATAAATGTGCAAGTAAAATGTAAATAATCTAATTTTGAAAATATATAAAAATAATAATAAATAAATAATAACGATAATAAAGGCAAAAGGAAATAAAGAGAATAAAAATAAATAAAAATTACACAATAAATACAAAAAACCAATTTTAAATAAACAAGGAAATAATAAGTAAATAAATAAATAAAATAAATAAAAGTAAAAATAATACATAAAAATAAATAATCTAGACAGGTTGAAATTATATAAATAAGGATTAAATCGACATTGAAATGAAATTAATAGTTTAAATTATAATAAAATAAGTGCATAAATATAAGAAGGACTAAATTGAAACTTAAGTAAAATTTTAGGGGAGAAATCAGGATAAAAATAAAATAAGAGACTAAATTGTAACACGCATAAAAAAGGAGGGACCAAATGGGAAAATATTCGCTATCCTATTAAACGCTTCGTTTTTGGGAAAATCAGAGGATTAAATTAAAAATAATTTACAATGAAAAAACTGAAGGACTGGGGCGGCAAGTAGACCCCCATCAAAAAACACACGGATCCTTGCCAATGTTGTGTCGGATCTCGGGTTAGAGTCTAAAACGACGCCGTTTTGGGGTTTATGGGCTCAGGCCAAAATGACGCCGTTTTGACCCCTTATTTAAGTAAAAAAAATTCTGGGAAAAAATCATTTTATCAGTGTTTTTTTTAAAAAAAAAACCTCTTTTTCTTTCTTTTGTTTTTGAAAGGAGCCCAGAATCCGACCACTGGTCCGGCGAGCCTCAATGACGACCGCCGGTCACCGACGACGGCTGGAAAAATATGAAAAATCCTTTTTTGATTGTTTCGGTCCCTGAGCCCAAATCTGAGGCCGAATACCTCTAAAAACCCACCAAAAATCGAAAAAAAAAAACCAAAGAATCGAAGCGGCCTAGTAAGTTTTTCAACTTTTTTCTTTTATGTTTTTTATATAAACAAAAAAAAAAATAGCAGATCTAAAAATAAAAGAAATCACCTATAATTTTTCTTTGTGTCTGTTTCGATTGTTTTTTTTTGTATTTTTCTCTTTTTTTCTATTAAAAAAAATATTGAAACAAAACACAAAGAAAAAATTAAAGGTGATTTCTTTTATTTTTAGATTTGCTATTTTATTTTTTTGTTTATATAAAAAACATAAAAGAAAAAAAGAAAAAGGTTGAAAAACTTACTGGGCCGCTTCAGTTCTTTGGTGTTTTTTTTTTTGTGGGTTTTCGGAGGTATTCTACCTCAGATTTAGGCTCAGGGAGCCGAAATGATTAAAAAAGAGTTTTTCATATTTTTCCGACCAACGTGAATGGCGAAGTGGTTGCCGGTGATCGGCGACTATCGCAAAGGCTCACCAAACTAGTGGTCGGATTCTTGGCTGCTTTCAAAAAAAAAAACAGAGAAAGAGGTTTTTTTTTTTAAAACACCGATGAAATGATTTTTTTTTAGAATTTTTTTACTTAAATAAGGGGTCAAAACGGTGTTCTTTTGACCTGAGCCCATAAACCCCAAAACTTTGTTGTTTTAGACTCTGATCCGAGATTCGACCCAACCCTGGTAAGGATTTGTGTGTTTTTTTATGGGGGGTCTAGTTTCCGCCTCAATCCTTCTGATTTTTTATTGTTTTTCAATTCGGTCCTGATTTCGTTTTTTTTCTTTTTTTAGATTATACATTTAAATTGTAAATTATTTTTAATTTAGTCCTCCGATTTGCCCAAAAGTGAAGCGTTTAATAGGATAGGGAATATTTTCCCATTTGGTCCCTCCTTTTTTATGCGTGTTACAATTTAGTCCCTTATTTTATTTTTATCCCGATTTCTCCCTTAAAATTTTACTTAAGTTTCAATTTAGTCGTTCTTATATTTATGCACTTATTTTATTATAATTTAGACTCTTAATTTCATTTCAATATTGATTTAATTCTTATTTATTTAATTTTGACCCTATCTAAATTATTTATTTTTATGTATTTATTTTTATTTTTATTTATTTACTTATTATTTCCTTTTTATTTAAAATTGGTTTGTTTTTGTATTTATTGTGCATTTTTTATTTTTTTATCTATTTTCCTTTTTCCTTTATTATCGTTATTATTTATTTATTTTTATTTTTATATTTTAAAAAATTAGATTATTTAAGTTCTTACTTGCAAATTTATTATTATTATTATTATTATTATTATTATTATTATTATTATCATCATCATCATCATCATCATTATGGTTATTATTATTATTATACGTTCATATTTTATTATGCATATTATCATCTTTATTTTCCGTATACCATCATTTTTATATATACTTCCATTTAATTTTATTATGACTACAATCATGTCACGAAACCTGTTCAAATACATTTATCCGTTTCTATACTATGTTTGCATAAGCTAAATACACATTATTTCAAGTGTTACATTTGTCTTTGCACAAGGCACAAAAAAATCTTTTTTTTTTTAAATCAAAGTAATGTTCATTATTTTGGAATTAGAAAAATCGTATTCTTAACTTACGGAATATGTCTTCTTTCTAAAACTGAAATAGTCGAATATTTGCTTTAAAATAAATAAAAACGGGATTTACGTGATGATTAAATGGCGTTCATTTTTATTCTCGAGGATCTAAGACATTGTGTCCTAACTCATGAGATATAATCCTTTCTTCTCGATTAACTTGAAATAAACCCCTTTTCATGAAAATTAATTTAGTTAAGTAATGTCTTAATAAAAAATTGTATTTTAAAATCTTTTCAAATTTTTAATTTTCGGCACTAAAGACATCAAGTAATCAATTAGGTACCAATTTTGGGTGTAATGAAGGTGTTAATCATTCCTCGTGCGTAACCGACTCCCGAACCTATTTTTTGATTTTTGTAGACAGAAAAATATTATTTTAATAAATCAAATCTCTTATTAAAACGATTAAATTATGAGATGACCCGATCACGCCTCCTAAAAGTGATTGGTGGCTACTCCCGTTTTCATTTTAAAAAAAAAAATCGATTTCAAAATAGTATCGAAAATACCATATTCTAAAACAAAAATCCCAATGTAAAAATCCACATAGATTTTCATATGACTGGTCACACATGTCCACTAAACTATGCTGCTAAAACAAAATGACAAATCTCATACGCATGGGTCAGTACGATTATCAGGAGCTTAAAATAAGACAATTTATAATCGTGTTCTAGAAATGCTAATTTTGGTTTTTCTTTTATTGTTTAAGTTACTTCAAAACATGACAAGTCTGTATTTCTAATCCTTCAAGGTTACCACTGTTAAATCTTCTTTTCTTCGAAATTAAATGCGCAGGGACTAATTTACAAGACCTCAAAGATAATTATGAGGATGGAACTTACATTATTTAGCAGCAAATTCTCTCAAGACTTGTTCCACTTGTTCAACTACCCCAAGCTTTTTAAACCATTGAGCCAGTAAACTTGAAGCTTCTTTTCCAACCACAATTCCATCTCTCTCCAAATCCATAAGAAACTCCAGGGCCTTATTAAGCTTGTTCTGCTTCTCATAAGCAGCCAACACCAGCGCTACACATTTATCGCTAGGCTCGAGACCAGCTCTCCTCATGTTCTCAAAAGCAACACGTGCCTCTTCACTTTCACCTGCCACTTGATAGGCATTTATCAGGAGTCCGCAAAGCTTGGCATCGGGAGAAATACCGGCGAGCTGAATAGCACCAAACACCCTTTGTGCACCATCGGTATAGCCGTTCGTGGAGTAGGCTCTCAGCAGGGCCTTGTAAACCTCACTTCCAGCATAGATTTCTAGATTATCCATTTCCTTAAGCAAACCTTCTCCTTGTTCAGGCATTCCAGCTCTGATGTAAGCCATAATCATACCGCCGTATGATCTTTTATCAAGTTGTTGGCCGAGCAGCTTAATCTCTTCAAAGGTATCTTCAGCTAACTTCAGATTTCCAGCCTTGCTGTACATGTGAACCATGGTTGTTAGAGTTACCTGATCACAGATAAAACCTCTTCTCTTCATGGCATCTAGAATGTTTTCAGCTTCTCGAAGCCGGTTTTGCTTCCCATAACCATGAATTATCTTAGTGTAATCGCGAATATTGGCTTCGAAAGTTTCTTCAAGTAGGGCAATTTCTGCCACCTAGACAAAGAACAATAAGGCAAGAAAAACAAACAATTTCCTTTCCCTATTTGCCATGGTGACAAGTAACAAACCAAAACCCTAAAACAAGTAGCTTTAGTTTCATCTCATAAATTATACCATTAAGACGTAATTGTAAGTTATAATCCCTTAGTTACCTGCAGAAACAATACTAGTGTTGCTCCGACTCTTCATATTTCATGTACAGGTATCAAGTACGAGGACATGACCCTTCAAAGATCCTCCAAATAAATGAAAAAGTTTTATAAAAATTGAACATTATAGACAGGTTAATCAACCAGTAAAAACGAATAAGCAGCCCTCACTGATATTTGCTGACCACTGCTACGTATGTATTGAAACATTCCGTTTGTAATAACACCCCTAATCCCCCCTTCTCCATTCAGAATTGAGCAGAGCCATGTGCTAATAAGGACAAAGGGACAACCATTCCTTTTCAGAATTAAACCATGGAACTGATTATTTCCAGGGAAATTACAGTTTTCTAGCATTACACAATTATTCTCAGTCCAAGTAACACAAAACAAAGTAACCCCATTAATAAAATACGTGCAGAAAATCATTTAAGAAAAGGGGGAAATATAAACCATACCTGGAAATAAAGAGGGTGTTCCGTTATCTTCAATTCTTTAAGAACCACAAGCCAGTCAGCTCTCCTGGGCTTCATAACATTAACCCAAGTACCCAATAAATTTTCCAGACTCCCTTTTTCGGGATTAAAGCAAATAATCTGTTTCATCAAAGCCTTGCATCGCTTTGTCATTTTAAATGGAAGCTTATCAATGGCTTGTCTCTGTTCTTCTGTAATGCCTGGACCAATCTCGACCCACTTAAACCTTCTTTTTTCTTCTGCATCTATGAAGGCAATTTGTGGCTCATTACTGAATGTACAAGAACTGGGTTTCGTTGCTTGTTTCAGGGATAATGATGGGTTTCCATTTCCCCAGGATTGTGGGTAAATTTGCTTGTTGATAATTGGGAATGGTGAGTAAGAGCAGTGAGGTATACTACAAGCAGAGGTGACCATCATTTCACAAAACGAAAAATTAGAGAAAATTTATAAAGAAAAATATCATTATGGAAAGGCTTTTTAAGTCTGGGATTGATTCGAAGTGAACGGCAGCGAGAATGGATTTGAGAAAGGTTAAAATTTGATGTTAGTCCCTGTACTTTGATAAAACTTAAGTCTCTGTCTTTTATTTAAAAATTAATATATTAATATTTTCTATCAAAATTTGTGTGAACTTAGACTTTTCATTAGGACATATAATTAACAAAATATAAACATATTAAATTGAAAATTTTTACAAAACTACCAATGAAGATAATGTTAGATCTAGGATTTTTAAATTTAAAAGTAGGAGAATTGAACTTTTAACTTTTAAAGTAAATAGATCAAATATCAAGTTCTGTACAAATACAGGGACTAACAGCATATTTTAACCTTTAAGAAATTCTTCCGAGTTTTTCAGATCAATTAAATGGGTGGGCCTAAAGCCCAAAGGCTCCATGAAAATAAGTTGAAGTTTTGTCAAATTTTAATCAAGGTTCCTGTAATATGCATTTTCAGTAGATTTAGTCCATCTATTATAGTTTGAAAATTTTACCTCATCTCGTTACTAGTGTAATAATATGATGATAATGCTTATTTATTACATATGTAATACAACAGTTAGACATAAAATAAAAATAATCAATATAATTTTAAACTTAAAATTAAAAAATAAATAAAATTTCTTGTAAAAATAAAATTTCTTCAAACGAACAATTTTTTTTCTTTCTACTAAAATAAACCATAAAAATAATTAACTATTTTATTGCTCACTTATATACTAAAACAAACATAAAAATAATATTCTTATTTTTATAAACACTGCAAACATGTTTCTGTAATTTTCATTAAATAATTTGATGTGACTATTTTTTAAATTTTACATGTTGACAATTTCTTTTTGTTTTGTTCTTAAATGTAAAAAGAAAAAAAAAAGAAAACAGAGTAGTCAATTGTTGAATGAATGCTAAGATATATAAGAATGTCACCATGTAATTTAAAAACATTAAGTCACCTCAAATAATGTGATCAACAATAAGTCCCTAGAGAATTTTATCTAAAATTTGCTTTGGTCACAAATAATAGTATGACACACCTAAGTAATAAATATATTTATGTTTTAGATTCAAATTTAAAGTTGTTTAAGTTTTATTATTTTTATAAAATTTTGAAAATATAAAAATATTATATTTTAATAATTTTTTAATTAAGTTAGTGTTAGTTTCATGGTGATCAGTTTCACATCAGTTCTAGTTATATTGGCTGGTATGCACTATTTTAGTGCTAAAATGAAATAAGCAACATCCTTTTGCACTTCGATGAAAATTTCAATTTGTACCGGTTGCACCGGTTGATGCATGAATAATATTAAAAGCTATCAAACGTTTAACATTTACTATTATGCTAAAGGCTTAATTGAAATTTATGACCAATAAAAAAATTACATTGGAAAATAAAGTTTAACATTTAAAAAAAATTATTTAAAAATCGTTTTTATTTTTTTGGCATAATGCCAAAAATAGCCCTCGTTTACCTGTTTGGTCAGTTTGGCCCTTTATCTTTTTTTTTTGAGCACTTTAACCCCCTAACTTTTATATTTTTTTGTCAAATTGGTCTATTTTTAACGGACGAGAAATGATTGTATGAAACTATGATTCCACGTCATCTATATCCCTTCCCAATAGGAGGATGACAAATCAGATTTTCCTCTAAATTTTTAGCTTTTTCAGTTGTATTTGAAATTTTCAGGAGGAAAAAAATTGAAAATTAGGAGGAAAAATCTGATTTGTCTTCCTCCTACTAGGAAGGGATATAGATGATATGGAATCACAGTTTCATTCAATCCTTTCTTTTAATGTGATGTCGCCATTAGTTGACTAACGGTGCTGATGTGGAAAAAATTTATTCCACCATGCCAACATATTTCGCACATAATTAAAATAAAAAATAATTAAAAAGCCAATTCAAAACATAAAATATACAAACATTGAATCGTTTCAGAAATGAAAAGGCTTCTCCTAAAAAAAAAACACTTGAAAAAGATAATCTAAAAAAAAATAGAGCAAAAATTGAACCCTAACTCGAAAAAGTAAAAAAATTATGCAAAAGAAAATTACCCAAAGCCTGTTGCAGAATCGCATTTTGATTTTTGATGACATTTTGGGGTATGTTTTTAAAATTTTTCACATTGAAAATGTTATATATGTTATTTCAATTTTAGTTTAGGGTTTTGAAGTTTGAAATTTTGATTTAGGGTTGTTGTAACACCCCTCACTCATCTCCGTCACTGGATTAGGGTTATGATATGCTACCAATCAAAATAGAATAGAAAGGATCTATAACAGTTTAAGTTTTCTTTAAATAAAAATTATTCATCAAACATGTAGTCAAATACATGATAATCATACATAATCGGGGTTAAATTGAGCTTATGGAAGTCCTAAAACATTTTGAAACAAAGCAATGACTAATTTGAAAAATTTAAGAAAAACATGGCAAAAATAAAAAATAGGGGTTGCACCACACGACCGTGTGGTGCAAGGCCACACGTCTGTGCCCTCAATTCGTGTAACAAATTGACGTCATGTGATAAAGGGTAACACAACCGTGTTGCTAGGCCATGTAACAAATTGTGATTGTGCGAACCATCCTGCACCTAAAATGAACAAACCACACGACCGTGCCATATACCCGTGTGTGGCACACGACCGTGTGTCAGGCCATGTATCAGCCCGTGTGGACCTAAATGTCACATTTTCATCAAGTTACATAAACCAATTCTCTTAGGTCACAAGCAACACTTTTACCAACATTCAAACCTACACAAAACTCATCAAAACATACCAAAGTCAATACATTTTCATTCATCCTAGGTGCCTAACAAATATTCCATATTTGACACCTCAATACAAACAATTTCAAACTGCCAAACATCACCACTTAAACACCATTCAACATCCATATGCATATGGTATACAATCAACTTATATTACCAAATAAGCTTATACAAAATGTACTAATATCAAGCATAATGTCCCAAAACATAACATTATTAAAACATACTACTTTATACAATTCATGTCATCATATCCATACCTTATCCTCTTTCACATTCATCAATCATCATTTTACAAAACTTATACCTATCAAACATGATCAAACTATTCATATATGTATAAACATGATTATATACCAAAAAGTACCAACCATATTTACATAGCCAAAGTCATATCACAACTAGGACAAATACATATGAAATTTAAACCACCTACTACATCGCACTTATAACCTAAACCAAAACGATCAAAAGGTCTACTGAGTTATTGAACGGATAGTGTGAGCTCCGACTTGACTTCCAACTGACCAAAACTTTTGATAATCTATAAAGAATCAAACATAACAGATATAAGCGAATCATTACTTAGTAAGCTCGTATTAAACTTAAACTTCAACTTACTATATGTGATATAAGTTAAAAAGTTTACAATTAATTTCATAATCAAGGTCATGAGTTCATTAATTGCCTATACACATCACATATACAAGTAACTTTATCATGTCATAAAACATATACAAGTAAACACATTTGATACACAATTCACTAATCACATATTCATTTAACATTCACATTTTCATTTCAAGAACCTATTTCAAATGTTCATTTTATATATCTATTTCCATATAACCATTTCGTATAACCAGTTCATATATTCATTTCCACCCGATGAACTATAGTGAATTAATGTTAGATACGCGGAAATAATGCTTACACAAGCTATGACAGTAAATTCTCACACGAGTTGTGAAATGAGCCTGCTCACACGAGCTGTCAGTCAGGATGTTAGGCTACATGATGCTGCTCACACGAGTTGTGAAAAATCCGCAACAGATGCAGGATCTTAGCCATCGACAGGACATCCTAGACTAGCACTCGAAACGGTAATAATCCTAATGAATGCCATTTGTATCCTAAGCATTCATAATATTCATACGGGTCATGCATCACATCAACATCATTTAATTATTATAGATTGCTTCATTACATGAATCATCTATATAGTTTTCCATTTTCAGTCAAAACCTTTAATTATAATATCATTGCAATTTAGTCCATATCACCATTTACCATTTATCAAGCAAATAAGCCCAATCACAACATATATTGATAGTTATTAAATCAAAAGAACAACAACTAATTAGTTTAATCAATATACAAACTTACCTAAACCAAATCTGCAATAAACACAACATTGACAATTACTCTCCTAACTTTCCTTTTCCACGATTAATGTCTGATTGATTTGTTTCTTGATCTAAATAATAATTTTAACCCAATCAATCATTTAAAATAACTTAAAAAATTAAACTTATTCGTATAAGTCCTTTTAATAATATTTTTAGATTTACCCTAAACTTTCACCTTTTATGCAGTTTAGTCCCTATATCAAAACTTGCAAAATTTTCACAATTAGCCTAAAAAAACCCTAAGCCGGATTCATGGTAGTCCCTCTAAAGCCCTTAAAAACTGAATAATTGCAATTAAACCATGCCAATTTCGAAATTATAACAATTAAAACCTTAAATTCAAAACTAGTTAAAACTACTTTACAAAATGTTCCTATTTGACCATCAAACTCTTACATCTATAAACTAACATAAAAATACATAGAATTCATTCATGTTAAGTCCTTAAAATTTTAAAAATTTTACGAATTATTCTTTGGGCTAGCTAGGTTAAGCTACAATGATTTCAAAAACATAAAAATTACTAAAAAAGAAGTCAAAATTACTTACATGAAAGCACCCTAGACCATTGAATGTTCAAGCTCTTCCCATGGCTATTTTTTATTCTAAACTTCGGCAAAGATGAAAGGAAGATGATGATGGCTTGTTTATTTTCTTTTGTTTATGTTTTAAATACATAATTACCAATTTACCCTTAATTAACTTATAAAATTTATTTATTAACTAAGCCTAAACCATCCACTTCCATTAAAAAGGGCCTAATTACCTTTTAAGGCCTTCAAATCATAAATTCATAATCATTTAGTACAATAAACTAATAGCAATTAACTTTTTTAATTTTTACGATTTAGTCTTTTTTACTTAATTAACTATCTAAAGGTTAAATTTTTTAACCAAAATTCAATACGACATTATAATAGACTCGTAAATATTAAATAAATAATATTTATTGACTCGCTAGTCAAAATTGTGGTCTCAAAATCACCATTTTTGACACCATTAAAAACCGGGCTATTATAGTTGTTGAATATGGGGGTTATGGTTTAGGGTTTTTTATTTTAGAGATTTTATTTTAAGGTTTTCAATTTTGGGGATTTTCTCTTAGGTTTTTTTATTTTTGGGATTTTTGTTTAGGGTTTTCAATTTTTGGGATATTGGTTTAGGGTTTTTGATTTGGCTACTGATTAGAAGAGGAATTTTGGGTATTTTAGTTTTTCTATTTAAGGTTTTCAATTTGATTACTAAAAAGAAGAGGACTTTTTGGTTTTGGCTTTCTTGGTTTAGGGTTTTTGATTTCGTTAGTGATAGTGGTCGACCCCAAAATTTGACAAATTTGTATGTTTTTGTAACAACCCGATTTTTAGTGGTGTCATAAAACTATGATTTTGGAACCCCATTTTCAAAGAGTGAGTCTGTGAATAATATTATTTAGTATTTATGAGTTTATTTTGAATTATATTAAATTTTGGTTTAGAAGATTATATCGAATTGAAAATTAATTAAGGTACAGTGTATCCTAAGGTTGGTAGTGTCGAAAAGTGAGGTATCAAGACCTCATTTTCAAAAAACTGAACTCGTGAATATTGTTGTTAAATGTTTACAGAGTTGTTATACAGGTCAAATTGTGATTGATAATAGAATTTTGACCTAACGAGTTTTCGAAAGTCCTTGTTGAGCATGTTTATTCTTTTAGTAGTTCAATTTTTAATTTGGAACGAAACCAAGTCACACCTGAATTTTTATATATAGAGTCTGGTCACTTCTGAACCGAAGCCACCTCGATTGATTTAAATTTCAAATTTACTCTTATGCTATTTATTTTGTATCAGTTTATAAAAATTTGGGTTGAATTGGGCACTATATTTAATTGATGGATTTTTTGTGCAGTCGATTGGGGAAAATAATTAGATTACAACTATATATGTAACAACCTGTTTTTAGTGAAATCAGAACAGTGGTTTCAGGACCACAAATCCGAGTCTGTAAGAAAAAAATTATTTTAAAATTATTTTATGGTCTACCATATGATAGGAATATCGTATAAAAATATCGTTAAGAAAATTTTACCGATTACATGTCTAATTGATAAAAGGACCAGATTGCATGAAATGTAAAAGTTGAGTTCTAGTAGCTAAATGGATCAAATAGCTATGGAATTAAATATTAGAGGTCCTCATATGGAAAATAGACCATTAAGAGGAGTTAGTATATTAGTATGATGATTCATCCATGGAAAATAAAATAAAGAAAAGGACTAAATTGGAAAGATGAAATAAGAAAAGATGATATTTTAATTAAATAAGAAATATCATCATTTTATATCATCTTTCCCAAATTAAAGACATGGAAACCCTAGTCATGGGTGTTGAACTCAAGTAAACTATTTTGGCTTAATTAGGTATGTTTTCTTATCCTGTTTTTTTTATAATTTTTATATTTTCGATATCGTAATAGCTTAATCTAGCTATTTCGGGGATTAATTTGTAAAGTTATCAAAGTGTTAGGATTTTTCCATGGATGAATATAGTTGAATTATGAAATTTTATGGTAGAAAATGAAAGGTTGTTGATAGATAAATAACTTTTGTAAAGGGAATTTTGATAAAATTATGATTTAGAGACTAAATTGAAAAGTTGAAAAATCCATGAAAAAATTCTAAATTTTATGAAATAAATAGGCTGCTAATGTTACATGTAAAAGTCGACTAGGCTTGGAATAAGGATTAAATTGCATAAATTTCATTTTCCTAGCCTAGGGACAAAATCAAAATTAATTAAAAATATAGGGGCAAAATGGTAATTTTGCCTAAGGTGTGAATTGAATTGAATTGAATTGAATATAAATTGATGTTAAATTGATTCATATAGATCTGGATAGACCAAATACGGAGTTAGAACGAGGAAAAGAGAAGGTATCAGATTAGTAGATTACAAATACATGAACACTTGTTGAGGTAAGTTCGTATAATTAAATTGTGTATATTTATATGTTTGAATTGAATGTTGTATATGTGAATTGTGAAATTGATATTTATATGAAATTGATTACATATTTGAAAAAGCTTGATAAATGTTAAGTTCCGTTTGAATAGATGAAATTTCGATGGATACAGGGTTCCGGAATTGGTTGTGGTCCTGCATATGTTGCGGACACACCACAACTCGAAAGAGCATCCTGTTAATAGCCCTTTCGAGCTTCCCGATATATTGTTCTTGCGAGCTTCCAGTTAATAGCTCTTCGGAGCATCCTAATTGGTTATGATACTGCATGTGTTGTAGACACACCACAGCTTTTATGAGCGTCCTGATATATGGCTCCCTAGAGCTTCCCAATTAAAGGCTCTTTAATGAGCTACTCGATAAATAGCTCTTCGAAGCTTCTCGATATTGGCTTGTATGAGCTTCTCGTTAATGGCTCTCTGGAGCTTTCCGTTACATGGCTCACATGAGCTTCCTATTATATGGCTCGAGAGAGGGCTTCTCGTTTATGTGCGCGTATGAGCATTTCTTGTAACACCACTAACTCGTAACCGTCGCTGAAATAGGATAAGAGGCATTACCGGACTTGTATCTCAGTTAAGAACAATCATTTATCAAATATCATCTCATTTTAATAAATGTCATTCATTCACATTCAATATGTACTTAAATCTCATTTATCAAATATCATTTCATTTTAGTAAATATCATTCATTCACATTCAATATGTACTTAAATCGAACATATAAAGCTTAAATCATGCATTCGGGACTAAATCGGTAACATATGAAAATTTTGGAAACTTAGAAAAATTTCAAGATTTCAAATGTCACACGCCTCTGTGAACAGGTCGTGTGCCTCACACGGTTAATAGACATGCCCGTGTCTTAGATCGTGTGGAAACAGGGCATACATACTGACTTGTGTCACACAGCCGAGGACAAACCCGTGTGCCAGGCCGTGTGAAAACTGGAGAGGATATTGACTTGGGTCACACGGGCAACCACACGCCTGTGTGTCTAGCCCGTGTGCCCTTCGAAATGGTCATACATGTCCGTGCATCAAGCTGTGCCAAAACTATAGGGTATACTAACTTATCAACATGGCCAAGTCACACGCCCGTGTGCTAGGCCTGTACCATATAGGGGTATACTGACTTGTACCGCACGGCCAGTCACACGCCCGTGTGTGAGACCATGTGGAGCATACTGACTTCCAAATCATTTCAAAACTAGGGGACACACGGCCGTGCAACACGACCGTGTGTCACACACGGCTGAGACATACGCCCGTGTGGACAAAAATAGGCTGTTTAGAAAGTCATATTTGCTACCCTAAACACATAAGCATTCACAAATATAAATGACCACTTTTCATAACACAATTTACAACCATGTTAACCACTTCAATACACATTATTTGCCATATCAAAACCTAAAAATTACATACTCATATTCCTATTTAACATCATGCATAATCCATTCATTTAACAACTACATATTAAGACTTTACTTGCATAATTTCATTCCATTATTACCTTGCCAAAACATAGTACCATAATTGAACACTTAATTCAACTAAACCATAGTACCAAAATAAGCCAAATCACATGGCTTAACTTATACACAAAAACATACCAAAGTCATGATATCAAGTAACATAACTAACATTTTTTAAACTAGCCTATACATGCTATATTTACATATATCCACAAGTTCAAAACTACCAATCGGAATTTGCATAGTGTGATGTGCAACTCCAACTTATCCGAAACGAGCGAGCTAACGAGCCTCTATAAAACATAGAAAAAGAAACAGAGTAAGCTTTATAGCTTAGTAAGCCCGTATAATTTAGAATTAAACTTACCATTTATACATAATCAAGCAATACTAAAAATGCCAACAATTCAATTAACCAATACCTAATCAAAAGTATTCATCATACATGAAACCATCCATTAATACAATACTTTGCATCATTCCAAATTCACATATCATATATAAAATTAGTAACATTTATAACCCATAACTTATCTATATAAACAATATTTACGCCTGTTGAACCATTAGAACTTCAAAGGATACTCGGGTGAACAACGTCAGTAATACGTCAATTTATTATCATTTATGCTCTTTCGAGCCATGATTGGTAAGCTCCTCCTAAGCTGATGAACAGTGAGCTCTATTGAGCTGAAACGGTAAGCTCTATCAAGCTGAACAGTAAGTTCTTACGAGCTGAAACGGTAAGCTCCTTTGAGCTAAAAACAGTAAGCTCTAACGAGCTGATATATCGTTAAGCTCATACAAGCCATGGTGAGTCCGCAACAAATGCAGGAGTTCGACCAAAATGGTAACCCCAGTAACATAACACCCGTATCCTATGAATTAATACAGTTCAAACGGGGCCCAGTAACAAATAAATTACATCAATAAGGCATTCATACTTAAAATATTTCAATTATACATACCCATTTCAATAATTACAAGTATATAAAAGTTCGATTCTAATTATACGAACTTACCTTGTATCCTCGGATAAAACTATTGACTATTCGTCTACTTTTCGATTTCCCCAATCTAGTTCCGGCATTTGTTTATCTTGATCTATATAATATCAAACTAACTCATTCAAACTTTCATTCAATTCAATTTAGCCTAAAACATTTATTTTGGATTAAATTACAATTTTACCCCTATACTTTTGACTACTTTGCAATTTAGTCCTTAAGACGTAAAAATGCAAATTACACAATTAGGCCATAACCCATGGTAGCCGAATTTACTATATATACTAGCAGCCCATATATTTTATTATTTCACACTTTTAACCACATAATTTTATATTTTCTCAATTTAATCCCTATTTGACATTTTTGTCAAAAATCACTTTACAAAACTTGTATATCTTTCATTAAACATTCATAATCTATCATTAAACATTTAAATACTCAAGCATTCAAAAATGGCATCATTCAAAATCTATAACAGTTTCAAAAACAAAGGCATCATTCAAAATCTATAACAGTTTCAAAAACAAAGGTACAGGCTAGCTAGATTAAGTTGCAACGAGTTCAAAAACGTAGAAATCATAAAAAATCGAGTCAAATCACTTACCGATTTGATTTCCAAGTGACCGAACCTTAGGAAGTACAAATTTATTCTTTTTATTCTTTGAGAATTGACTGAGTGAAGATGATAACGAGAAAATATGTTTTTGTTTTAATTATTATAACATTTATTAACCATTTACCCTTTTAACCTTAAAAATAATTCAAAATTTCATTTATGCCAAACCATTAACATCCAATAACATATAAATGGCATATTTACCACATAAGGACCTTAAATTTAAGGTTATATAGCTATTTAATACATTTATCTAATAGAACACAACTTTTATGCGTTACGCGATTTAGTCCTTTTTACTGAATTAAACATTTAAATGGTAAAATTTCTTCACGAAACTTTCATATAATAATTCTCTCATGCTGTAGACCTTATTAAAATAATAAAATAAATATTTTTACTTCAAATTTGTGGTCCCAAAACTACTATTCCGATTTAAACTAAAAACGGGTTGTTATATTTCTGAATATGAATTGATGGATTACAGTTTTGTACACTTCAAGTGTACTACCTGTGTATCCATCGAAATTTCAAATAAATTCAACAAGCAAATGCTGACATGGAATAATCTGAACTTGAGATGAATTATTATGGAAATATACATGTTATATGAATATTTGATGTGGAAAGCATATATATATATATATGAAAATTGTTACATGAAGAGCTCATCCTTGTTTCTTGATATTCACATGAAGTACATGACTAACATGTTTCTTGACATTATATGTGTTTAGGAAAATTTCCAAATTTCTTTGGATAAATATTTGTATGCTTACCTTATGTGTGAAATAATGGTAAGTTAAATTTCATGTTATACGAACTTACTAAGCATTAAATGCTTACTCTGTTTTATTTCCTCTGTTTTATAGTAATTCAGAAGCTCATTATGTTGGAGGCTTAACAGAGATATCATCACATTATCCATCAAGCTCATTTCAGTATAAATAGTAATTACATTTTGGTTATAATGGCATGTATAGGCTAAAAGTGGTTATGGATGGTATGTATGTGTTTAGTTGAAATTAGCCATTTGGTATTGCATGTAATTGGTATGTTTTGATATGTAAAAAGTCGCCTTAATATGTTTATGTTTGTTTGAAATGGATTAATGATGGAAATTGTATAGGCATGTTGATGATTGGTTTGTGATAGTATAAATTTGGTAAAATATGTCCATATGAATGTATGGTTGTTTTGGTAAGTTTGAATAATTGAACATATGAGTTGATATGTCATCTATAAGACTTAGTTTTGGCTTGATTTGAATGTTTTATATTGGCTTGTGAAAGTGTTAAAGTGTTGATGTAGGTGGAATACAAATTGGGGCTTGGAAATGGCCTTATTTTATCCACATGGGCATAGCCATGAGTATGTGTCTCAGCCGTATGTGACACACGGCCTAGCACATGGGCGTGTGACTTGGCCGTGTGTTCCCTGCATCTTCAAAATTTCAAAATAGAATGCTCAGAATTGATCACATGGCCTGGCACACGGGCATGTGGCTTGGTCGTGTGACTTAAGTCAGAGAGTTACATAGGTACGAACATGGGCTGGGACATGGGCGTGTGCTCTATTTCGAATACCCACACAGCCTGAGACACAAGTATGTCTCTTGACCGTGTGAGTCACATTGCCTGACCACAGGGGCGTGTGTTCCCTGTATCTTGGAAAAATTTTGAAATTTTGCAAAAAATTCTCTGAGTTCTCGATTTAGTCCCGATTTGATTCAAAGGTTTATTTTGATCCTCAAGGACTCGTATAAGAGACATATGATTGATTTTTGATATGAATGTGAAGTGATATGAAATGTATGTATTTAATTTGTAAATTTCGTTAATACACCGTAATCATGTTCCGGCGACGGATATGGGTTAAGGTGTTATAATATAATTGAATTTAGACTACGTAGTTAGATGGTGGAATACATAATGATTATACCCTTAATTTTAAAATGTTATTTAATATGAGGGTGGTCTGCATGACATCATGATAATTATTATGAAGTATGGGAAGTGTTGACATGTAAAAAAAAAGGGGGGGGGGGGGGGACGGTAGAGAGAAAAAAAGACTCTAAAACATTTTAATTTATGTTTTTTTATTTCTCTTCATTTTCTTTTCACTTCTTCATTCGAAAAGAACCGATCATGGCTGCATGTAGGGGATAAAACATTGGTGATGCTAAACTCTTGAAACCAACCGGTAAATTTCCTTGCATTTCATGATTTACTATAGTTTATTGTTGTTTGGAGTTGAGAAAGATGATGGGAGGATGCATGGGAGTGACTGAATGCTCTTAGGAAATAAAAGAAGAATCCTTTGAATTTTTTTTAGTTCAACTGTTGGTTGTTGCAAGCATTTCTTCTTCTAATTAAAAAAAAATATTTGACTTTATTAGCTAAGGGAGAATAGAGAAGTGGCAGCAAGAAAAGGAAGGAAATTGCATGAGGTTAGAATTGATTTGGGGGTAAATTTTAATAAAGTCTTTGAAACTTTCTTTATGTTTCATAACTGCATGAAGTAATATAAATTCCTTATGCATTTATGTTATCCAAATTTGAATGAATTAAATATGTTTTTGCATGAATGGTTTCTGGGCTTAAATTTATCCATATTTAGATAGACTGAATGTGATATCAACTTAACAAATTTAATGTTGTGCGATGTTAAATGCTATGCAAATTTTTGACAAATTGATGGTAAGGTCAGCATATTAAATGTCATAAATTGTCTCATTTATGTTATTCAAAACAGTTTTTGCATGGAGAGTTATTGGCAAAGGATCATATGTTTAATGTGCCTTATTCATGGCTACCTAAAACAACCTATATATGTTAAAATTTCAACACTCACATGAGTGCGTAATAGATCTTAATTATACTGTCTGAGCAGCCCAACATGTTAGAATTTCAGCATTTATTTCAATGAGTTAGAATTTCAACATTTATTTCAATGATTCCTATTTTATATTTTTATATATATTTAATTATTAGATTTCTACAGGTAACCTCAATGACTCAATTAAGTTGTTCAAAATAGTCCGGTACATGTAAATTATCAGCATCCATGTGAAGCAATTAAATATTTTCTTTAATGCTAATAATTTACATCCGAAGTTTGAAGGATGATTGGAGGTGAGGTGGTTGTGGACGTATGTTAGTAATAGGGGAATAATGGTTTCTGTAAGTTTCCTTGGAAAAGAAAATTGTGTTTACATGCTAGGCAAGTTAATAATTCTTCTAGGATAGGAAATTTACATGATCATTTCTTTAATTTCGAGTGGAAATTGATGGTCTAATACTATTGCCAAATGTTGGATTAACATATTTCATTGTGTTTTGAAAGGTGCCACCGATTGTAATTAAGCAAGTTGACAGCATCTTAATTAAATTAATAATGCCCAATTGATATATGTTTAAACTATTTGGTTACTATGTTTATAACATTGGTTTATTTGAGTTGGAATAATGTTGCCCAATTTGTGAGAGCATTGAGATGGCTTGAATTGGCTTAAAGATTTGGTTTGTTTGAACAAATTATGGCTGTCCACATGAGGTTTAATGATAATCATTGGATGTGTGTAATGTGGTTTAATTGGTGATTTTATGGCTGAAAAATTAGTGAATAATGAGGTTGTTTGAATAATGAAAGAATGATGTTTGTTTTGGACTTAATAATGTTGTCCAATATGTATATTTAGGGTTGTCCATTTTGTGCATAATGGGTGGTCTGAATAAATGTATTAAAACGTATTTCAAAATTGCATGTGAAATTATTTGTCTAAAAATAAATATTAAATTATTGGACGAAAGTGTATGGCTAGAAGTTAATTGAAATAATGCATTTGATTATTAATTAGATTGCATGCTTGGTTGTTACCCTAATTGGTGTCTTAATAGTTTTAAATGTGTATTTTTATGCTGACCAATTGATGATGTCTTAATGGCTTCAAACGTTCATTATTATGCTATCTGAATGCTAACCAATTGATGATGCCTTAATGGTTTCAAATGTTCATTTTTTTGCTAGCCGAATTGTAACAACCTGTTTTCAGTGAAATCGAAACAGTGGTTTCAAGACCACAAATTCGAGTCCAAAAAAATTATTTTAATATTATTTTATGGTCTGCATTATGATAGGAATATCGTATAAAAAGTTCGTTGAGAAAATTTACCGATTACATGATTAATTGATAAAAGGACCAAATTGCATAAAATGCAAAAGTTAAATTCTAAAAGCTAAAAGGATCAAATAGCTATCTCGGGAATTAATTTGTAAAGTTATCAAAGTAATAGGGTTTTGCCATGGATGAATATGTATGAATTATGAAATTTATGGTAGAAAATGAGAGGTTGTTGATAGATAAACAACTTTTGTAAAGTAAATTTTGATGAAATTGTGATTTAGGGACTAAATTGTAAAAATGTGAAATTTATGGAAAAATTTTGAATTTTATGAATTACTTGGGTTGTAAATGTTACATGTAAAAATCGGTTAGGCTTGAAATAAGGATTAAATTGCATGAATTTCATTTTTCGAGCCTAAGGACAAATCGTCATTAATTAAAAGATAAAGGTAAAATGGTAATTTTGCCTAGGATGTGAATTGAATTGAATATGAATTGTATTAAATTGAGCTAAATTTACTCGTATAGTTCTGGATAGATCAAATACGGAGCTAGATTAAGGTAAAGAAAAAGTAAAGAATTAGTAGCATACGATTCACGAACATTGTCGAGGTAAGTTCGTGTAACTAAATTGTGTATATTTAAATGCTTAAAATGAATGTTCTGTATGTGATTGTATTGTTACTGTGTATATGAAATTAATATTATATCCGCCAATACATGACAAACATCAAGTCCCAATTGAATAAATGAAATTTGATGGATACAAGATTTCCCGTATTGGTTGTGGTCTTGCATATATTACGGACACACCACAGCTCGAAAGAGTGTCCCGTTACCAGCCTTCTTGAGCTTCCCGTTATATTGTTCTTGCGAGCTTCTCGTTAGTAGCTCTTCGGAGCATCCCGATCAGTTGTGATCCTGCATGTGTTACGGATACACCTCAGCTCTTATGAGCGTCTCGTTATATGGCTTTTTGTGAGCTTCCTGATTAATGGCTCTCCTGAGCTTCTCGATATTGGCTCTCTTGAACTTCCCGATATATGGCTATTCAGAGCTCTTGATTAATGGCTCTTCGGAGCTACCCGTTATTAGCTCGAATGAGCTTTCCGATTATGGCTCTTATGAGCTTCCCGTTATATGGCCTGGATAAGCTTCCCGATATACAACTCACATGAGCTTCCTGTTATATGGCTCGAGAGAAGACTTCCTGATTATGTGCTCAAAGGAGTACCCCCCAATATGAATTGACGGATTTCAGTTTTGTACACTTCATGTGTATTACCCTTGTATCCATCGATATTTTAAATGATTCAAAGGGTAAAGTTCTGATGTGAGATGATATGAATTCAAGATGAATTACTATGATAAATACTTGAAATACAAAGATATGATATGTACACATTCATAAACACTTGAAGTGATAAATACATGTATGTGGAAATTGAATATTGATGAGCTCATATATATTTCTTGGTGTTTACTTGAATAACATGATTTTTAAGGATATGTGTTAGGCTTTTAGCCATGTTGTTTGGAATATGTCTTATTTGCTTACCTTTAATGTGATTAAATGGTAAGTTAAATTCCATGTTATACGAACTTACTAAGCATTAAATGCTTACTCTGTTTATTTCTTCTATTTTATAGTATTCAAAAGCTCTAAAGGTTGAAAGCTAGTCAGAGCTACAACACACTATCCATCGGCTCACTTTTGTATAAATAATAAACAAATTTTGGTTATTATGGCATGTATAGGTTATTTAGCCAAAGTTGGAATGTAAATGTTTGATTGATAATAGCCGTTTGAATGGCTTATGTTTAAAATGTTTTAATGTATATATATATATAAGTGGATTTATCATGTTAGAAGTATTGAACTTAATCATGCATAGATGCATTTGGTTATTTAGGTTAATTTGAACATTAGCTAGACATGATAATAAATTGTTATTTGAGGTGCCTAAGAGCACATTAGTTGTGTGTGGTAGTATGTCATGTTTAAGGCATGATTTTGGCTTGATTTGAATGTCTTGAATTGGTTGGTAAATGCATTAAAGTGTTGATATAAGTGGAAGACAAATTGGGTGAGAAATATGGCCTTGGAAAGGGCCTATTTTCGTCTGCATGGGCAGAGACACAAGCGGCAGAGACACAGGCGTGTATCTCAGCCGTGTGTGACGCATGGCTTGGCACATGGGCGTGTGTCTTGGCCGTGTGTCCTCTGCATCTTAAAATTTCAAAACAGAATGCTCAGGATTTTTCACACGGCTTGGCACACGGGCGTGTGGCTTGGCCGTGTGACCCTTGCACCTACACACGGCCTAGCACATGGGCGTGTGACTTGGCAGTGTGACACAAGTCAAAGAGTTACACGAGTACAAACACGGTATAGGACACGACCATGTGCCCAAATTCGAATGGCTACACGGCCTGAGACACAGGCATGTCTCTTGGCCATGTGAGCCATACGGCCTGACCACACGGGTGTGTCCCCTGCACCTTGGAAAAATTTTGAAATTTTGCAAAAAATTCTCTGAGTACTCGATTTAGTCCCGACTTGTTTCTAATGTTTGTTTTGGGCTCGAGGGTTCATATAAAGGACTCATTGAATAATTTCTGACATGATTGTTAAATAATCTAAAATGCTCGTATTTGATCTGTATATTCCGGTAATGTTCTGTAACCCAGTTCCAGCAACGGTTATGGGTTAGTGCTATTACACGAATGTTGTGGAACCCGACTATGAGGTTGGTTGGAGTTTTGTGTCCAATGAGGGACATATCAATTTCATTTTGTTACGTAATGCCATATGATATTGTTGTTTACATTGTCCAAGTTAAGTCAAATTAAATGTGAGAAAGTTCATATGTTATATTTATATTTAAATTGTTATTTATCCAAATTATGAATCATGTGTATATGAATGTTTTGTGATGTGCTTGAAGTATGAAATGAGTATGAGTTAATATGGCCGGTAGTTCAAGGACAAGATGGTGTTTGGAAATAGTATTGTTGACTAAGGTAGTAATAAGGTTGTTATTAGGTAAGTGAAAAGTGTAACACCCCAAACCTGGCCTAGACGTTATGGTCGTATTTGGCAATGTCACACGATAGTGTTTTTAAAACCTCGTTGTTACGATGAAAACATTCCATGTTATTATCTTTGGTAAACCTTTGTTAGAACTTAGGAAGTCGTCTTTATTCATTTAAAACATTTGTTTTGAAACATCCCTCATTGCGGAAGCTTTAATAAAACAGTCTGAGTGATCATGCGTTTAGAAAATACTTTAACTTTTTGATAACCTAATTTCCTACGACCAATAGGTATAAATCCATAAAGTAAAATAAATAAATAAAAACCCAAATTTAAAACCAAAGTCCTAGAGGGTCCTTAAATTACAACCCAAATAATCAATAGTAATCAAATTATAAATCGTAAATTGAAAACCATGAAGTCCAAAAATTAATTACTGTGGTCACTGCTGAGTCCTCCGTCGCACCGATCCATCTAAGTGTAGGGATTACCTGTGCACATGAAACAAAAAGGGTGAGTTTACGTAAACTCAGTGTGTAATCCCGCAGAAACAAACAAACAATCAGTATTCATAGTGCACAATTTAACAGTCTTCGGCCTAAGCCCTTTTCAGTATCAGTGACAGTTTGGGCCTTAGCCTATCTCAGTACAGTGTCAAAAATATAGTAGGGCCTTAGCCCATCACAGTATCAGTAGCAGTAACAGTTATGCAATAGCAAAATCTTACCCAATCAGCATCTACACACCATCTCCATCTAACTCTACACTCCATGTGGGGATATAATCAACCCACCCATCCCTACACTCCAAGTAGTACTAAATGCGGCAAAAAAAAGTAGTTTGCAGCTGAGCTACTAGTAAATTAGGCTTAAAGCCTTTTAGTACACTTCCTCCGAATAACAGCCCCTAACCCAATGCAATGTAACATACAATGGATGATATGCTATTATGAAATTTCAGTACATATATTCAGTTCAGATATTAACATGTTTAGTACAGATATCATTCAGTCAATTTCACACATTTAGGGGGTCTAAGTAGCAGTTACCGACCTTACAGTAGGTTCACAGTCGACTTGGGCGACCCGTGCAACCTTAGAAACATTTCGGAAAAAATGAGCTCACACACCCGTGTGGCCCACTCTGCCCAAATTGGCCTTGTCTGTTTGATCCATTTTTAATGTAGCCCATGCTAGCTAAATATTCATATATGTTTTCGCTATTTACTTATATGTTCATTCAAAGTTGTCTACTTGAGTCATTGTCACTAAATTATTTATATCTTGAGCTACAGAATTCCAAATTAAGATCTGCTTGATGTTTTTGAAACTAGACTCAAATATCTTTCTACCATAAAATTTTTAGAATTTATAGTTTATCAAATAAGTACAGTAAAATCTTCAAATTTATCCCTATTCAATTATTTGACAAATTCAACCTTTCCTTACTAAAAATTATTTATCTCTTAGTACGGAATTTGGATGATGTTTTTGTTTGTTTCTCTTGAAAATAGACTTATTGAGGATTTAAAAATATAAACTTAAGCCCATAATTAATTTTTTTTACAATTTTTGATGATTTTCCAAAGTCAGAACAGGGGAACCCAAAATCATTTTGACCTTGTCTCACAAACTTTATTATATCTTATAATTTACAATTCCGTTGCTTACACTATTTCTTCCATAAAAAACTAGATTCAATAAACTTATTAAACCTCTAACTCAATTTCCAATATTTTTTATGATTTTTCAAAGTTAGACTACTGTTGCTGTCCAGAACTATTTTAGTGCAAAATGTTGATTTCCAAGGTTATAACACCCTTATTTCCTTTCTCTACAATTTTTTTTTGTATTATTTTCTCTTATTTCTCTTATTTCTCGACAGAAAGCAATTTTGGCTTTTCGTCGAATCCTATTTTCTACGTTTCGGCTACACACTTGGTATCATTTCTGATGCGTAAGCACTCCTAAGCTTCCAGAACCTAAAAATCGACTAATATATCTCTAGATTAATCACTTAATTCGTTTTTAATCAACGAATTTCGGAAGGAACTAGACTAAAAACCTAGCAAAACCCTTACCTCGCTTAAGTAACCGACTTCGCACAATCACAGTGTCGATTCAAAACTACCAGCCCCTTGATTAACTCCTAAACACCAACAAGGAATCCTCCTTTTAGAGATTAACCAAGAACAATTAAAAATAGACAAAATTGTTACTTACCAAACACGCGCAACCAACGATGAACAATCAAATCAATTGGAAAAAAAGGAAAGAAACAGAAGGGGAAAAATAATGGAAATTTCGGCAGCAACTAGGGGAAAGAATCGGCAGAGGAGAGAAAAAGAAGAAGAAGAAAAAAACGTCAGAAAAAGTTTGGGGAATTTGAGAGAAAACCGAAACTCTATTATTATTATTTTTTTACAAAAAAAAAGACAATCAGATTATTTTTTGATAACCTCTCCCCAATTATCTCCTAAAATTACTCCTTATTAACCCACTAAAACACAACTGCTCAGATTTTGCCCCAACACAACTCTTAGTCGAAATTGGAGCAAAAATACTGTCTCCACGCTATCATAGAGAATTGAACACAGGACCTCCAACATTCTAACACTCCACTTAACCACCAGACCAGCAGGCCTATTTTGATATAAACTTACCAAGAATTAAACTTAAGCCCTTTGCACAAGGTTAAGGCTTTATTTATAAAAATACCAAAATTTGCCCAAGTAAGGCTTAAACTTGGGACCTCACACACACACCCAGAATACTTAACTACTGAAGCAGATACACACTTATGTGTCACACATAAATGAAATCAAAATTAAAATTTTATGGTGTTACAACTCTACCCCCAAAAGAAAACTTTGTCCTCAAAATTTACTTGGTCAAAACAGATGAGGATACTGCTGACGCATTGCATCCTCAAGCTCCCACGTTGCCTCCTCAGTACTATAATTACGCCACATAACCTTTACTAGAGGGATGAACTTCCTTCACAGAACCTTAATGCGACGATCAAGAATTTGAACCAGCTCCTCCTCAAAGGTCAAGTGTGGCCTCACCTCAATCTCCTCAATAGGAACAATATAAGTAGGATCAGAGTGAACGCCTTAACGTAGAGATGTAGAACACTTCATGAATCCAATCCAACTCTGGAGGTAGCTCCAATTGATAAGCAACTGGTCCCACTCTCTTCAGAATATGATAAGGTCCAATAAACCTAGGGCTCAACTTGCCCTTACAACCAATCCTCAGTACCTTCTTCTATGGCGAGACCTTGAGAAATATGAAGTCCCCCATAGAATACTCAATCTGTCGATGCTTTAGATCTGCATAGGATTTCTGTCTGTCAGATGCCGCTTTCAGACGATCCCGAATCAGTATAACCTTATCCTTAGTCTCCGATACTAACTCAGGACTCAGAACACGTCGCTCACCCAACTCAATCCAACATAAGGGAATGTGACACTTACGGCTATACAGTGCCTCGTATGGTGCCATATGGATGCTAAACTGGAAAATATAGGCGAACTCTGCTAGTGGCAGATAATCCGCCCAACTCCCTCAGAAATCAATAGCACAGCTCCTAAATCTGAGCTTTAAGCTCCACAAGCTCCTTCGGTGCCATTCGATGGAGAGCAATGGACACCGGAGCTGTACCTGAAAGTAGCTCAATCCCAAATTCCAACTCATGATTCAGAGGTAACCTCAGTAATTCCTCTGGAAAGACGTTCAAAAAATCCTTTACCATTATGATATCCTTAACTGTAAATCCCTAAAATCTAAAACACTTACGTAGGCCAAGAATGCCTCACATCGCTTACGAACCATCTTCTCTGCCACCAGTACAGAGATCACTTTAGATAAGTGATTTCGGCATTCTCTAATCATGACTACCTTCTATCTTGCTCAGTCCTTAGTACGGCCCTCTTAGTCACACAGTCCAAGCTAACACGATGCTTGACCAACCAGTCCATCCCCAGAATTAGGTCAAACTTCCCAAATAGAAGCTCCATCAAATCAGCCAGGAATATTGCCCCTTGTACCTCTAAAGGAATGTCCCTATACAGTTTGCTAACTCTAATAAATTGCCCTAACGGACTCAGTACCATAACCTCACTCGTAGTACTTTCAACTGAAATCTCCAAGTTTCCAGATATGTTGCTAGCTATGTATGAGTGAGTAGACCCTATTTCTATCAAGGCAATATACGATACATCAAGAATAAAGAACATACCCGTGATGACATCCGGAGCGTCTCCATCCTCTCGACGACGAGCAGCATAAACTAGGGCCGACTGTCTCGCATCAGCCTGTCTGGTACTTTTTCCCGGTGCTTTCTGCCCACGACCCATACCATTACCACCTTTGGCCTATCCAAGGCCCCTCGGTGGCTGCTACACTACCTTTTGTAGCTGTGCCGTACCAGTATTCGGAGCTTGCATTTGATCGGCTGTAACATCCCGAATTAGGGTTTAGTCAAAATCGTGGTTTTGAGACCATAAATCCAAAATAGAAATAATTATTTTATGATTATTTGATGATCTATGATATGACTTCATGTTTGTGTGAAATTTTCATGAAGAAATTTTATGCCTAAAGTGTCTAATTTGACTTTAGGGACTAAGTTGAATAAGTTGTAAAACTTGTGTTCTAGAAGCTTCAAGCATGAAATTGCATTAGATTATTAATTAGAGGTTCTTAAATAGTAATTTGACCATGTTCTAAAATTTTGGACAAAAATGGGCATGAATAAGAAAATTTTGAAAGAAAAGCCTTAACGGCATTTTGGTTATTTAGTAAATAAAAGAATAAAAAAGGAAAAATCAAGCAAAAATGATGTCTATCTTCTCTAAGGGTGTCAAAATTTTGGGAGTCTCCATAGCTAGGGTTTTCAACATTTTCAAGCTTGATTGTAAGTGCTCTCAAGTCCCCTTTTTAATGTTCTTTACATTTTTGAAGTTTTCATCAACCTATCTAGCTATTTCTACCAATATTTTGAGCTAGGGTTCATGTATGAAATTTGACGCATGTGTGACATGGTTGTATTTTGATGTTTAATAGAGGAATATGAATGTTTGATGTGTGATAAACATCTTTTGCTAAGTGATTTTTAGTGAAACCACCTAAAAAGATTTGTTTGTAAAAGGTGTAAAAATGAGTAGTTGGAATGTGAAATAAAGGAAAATGTGGGCTGATATGAGTTAGAATATGAATCGAATAGGCTTGGATAACCAAGAAATTTCATGCATTTCATTTTACGAGCCTAGGGACTAAAGTGTAAATAAGTGAAAAATTAGGGATAAAAAGGTAATTGTATCAAAGTATGTGTTATAGGTCGATATGAGCAATGTGTGTATTGAACAAGTTAAATTTGGCATTATAGATCAAGAAAAACGTGATTTGGGTCTTGACTGGGGGAAAAAGAAAGTTTACGAGGATTAGGCTCGTTTCTATCATTTTGTACCGAAGTAAGTTCATTTGCAAATTATGCAACATGTACCATACATGATACTTTAAATGCTTTAATATTGCATGTATGGTAAGTATATATATAATAAATGTGATGTTGTACCATGTGTTAATGCTTAAATTTTATTATGAATTATGTTTTGATTATTCCTTGAGTATGTGATTGGTGCTATAAATATTGAAATCGACGTTATGAGTAAGTTTGACCAAAATATGGTATCGAAGAATCCCGTTTGAACCTTAGGAATAGTTTAGGATATAAGTGACATGTCACTAGGAACTGTGTGATCTGAACTCATTGAGTTACGGTCTGAGTTCATGATATATGTGGCATCTGAACTCATTGAGTTATGGTCTGAGTTCATGATTTATGTGACACATGTTTTGGCGTCCTGGAACTGGTCTCACATATTCTACTGGTGGCTAGGTAGTCCGACATGTATTGCGGATACTCGATAGCCTATGTGAGCAGACCCGTGAGTAGCTCGAAAGTGAGCAACATGTGATGTGCGATACGAAGTAGTGTTGGCTACATATGAGACACTTAGGTAGGAGATTCCGATGTATCCGATAGTATTTCAAGTGTTCAACAAGTAGTTCTAAAGGAAGTTCAATACGTCGAAGGCGAGAAAGTAAGTTATTATGTGCAAGTGGCACAAGTATATACATCAAACTCACGAGAATGACATGAGATATGATGAACTTGTGGTAAGAACATATATATATGAGAAATAAGTTTAAGATATTTGATAAAATGCAAGGTTATGTTCGTTATGTTAAATGTTTGATTAATGCTTGTTTAAGTTGCATTTTTTATTTGCATGTAAACCTATTAAGCTTTTGTAACACCCCTAACCCAAATCCGATCGCCGGATTAAGGCTAAGAGGTATTACCAAACTAAACATTTAATTATCTCATTCACATTGTCAATAAACATAAACAGAGATCCAGCTGAAATACATACTGATATTTAAGTTATACGCCATTTTCGTATGGCCAAAATATTTACAATTTCAAACATCGTTATCATCAGTCTAACCTATACATGCGATATTGTCTAACCTATACATGCGATATTGAGTCCAAAATATAACTGTACCAAAAAGATCGATAGTGTGATGAACTGCTGACGATCCCCGAGTCGGTGGCCAAAATCAACAATCTATAAAACAGAGAAATAAAGAACAGAGTAAGCTTTCAAAGCTTTGTAAGTTTTAAGCATCACAAACAATTAAAGACTTATCGAAAATCGAAACATTCATTTAAACAGACTTATTCTCAATTCAAATTACTTCATGGCCGAATACACATAAACATATACATAGATTTCTCAGCACATATTTTTTTTCTACTTAAAGTTCATACGATGCATTTAAATAAATTAATCTCATATATTAACAACATTTGACCGAATAGGTCATTGTTTTACTCGTAGATATAACAATCATTCACACTTAAGTATCATTCTTTAATACTAATAATTCACAAAATAATTGATTGAATGTACATGAGTACATAAAGAAATTTTAACATATAATTCATATACAAATATACCATGACCGATTAAATCATTCTCATATTCGCAAATATAACCATCAATCATATTTATATATATTCTTCTTTGATGCTAATGATTCACTTTGAAATCAATTCACTGATGAGTAAGTAATACGTACTTGAACATCTTAAATGTATAGTACTTACTCGACGATGGTTTACTACGAACATTCAATATCGTAATCTTACTTAACTTCTCGGCATTAAGTCCGCTGGTCTTAGGACTTGAAACCAATTACGGCAAGACAAGCTGCGGGAATTTAAACCCAAGATAATACCAGCTCGAAGCTCATGAGACTTTAGCCCGACATATTTCCAACACGTAGCTCATGGACCTTAAGTCCGGATATAATTCCAGCACATAGCCTGCGGACCCTAAGTCCAGATATAATTCCAGCACATTGCCTGCAGACCCTAAGTCCGGATAAACATCACTGAATGTCATGCATACTTATTCGCAAGAAAATTCAATTCACATAACATCTCACAATCATAGTTTATTTATTCCCTTCGAATAATAGCATAACATGGGCACCATTCATATAACCTTTACTCAATAACATACATAAGAATATATGTCCATTTTACTTTCCAAGCTTAACTTCTAATGTCTATTCGGCTTTAAGCCTTAAACATAAATTATTTGTCACTCAACTATATTCAAATAGAATCAATATATCGTAGTACAGTTATCATACACATATCAAGACATTATCAATTACGTACTAAATGTGACTATTCAAAACTTACCTCGGATATACTTGAACGGTTGCGGAAAGGCTACTCAATTACTTTCTCTTTTCCCCTATCCAACTTCGACCCTCTTTGCTCTTGAGCTTAAATTCAAAAATTTTAAACTAATCATTATTCGACTATTCAAGCATTACTTCAGGAATTTAATATATATATTCGACTTTCACACATATAGGTCATAGTAATTTTATAAGAAAACATTAAGCAACTCATTAACAAATTTTTTTATCAATGTTTACCACATAATCACAAATTCACAATAAGCTGTCTTCCTGAGCAACAGTCACCAAATTATTTATAACTAAAGCTACGAAATTCCAAATCAATTGCCGTAAAATTTCCCTAAAAATAGACTCATATATCTTTTATCCATAAAATTTTCAGAATTTTTAGTTTGGCCAATCAATACCATATTTTTCTTAAAGTTTCCCTTATTTCACTGTTTGAATAATCTGACCACCCTTTACTACGAATCAAATTTCTAATTGTAAAGAAGTCAAAATATGTTCTCGTAGATTTCATTTGAAACTGGACTCATTAAGCTTTAATTACATAGTTTTTTCAGCTTCTAACTCCACTCTCACAATTTATGGTGATTTTCCAAAATCACACTACAGCTGCTGTCCCAAGCAGATTTACTACAATTTACTATTTCACAACTCTTTGCATTCATATTATTTAAACATGTATATCACCAATCAATTTCATCACATATATATAATTTCACTTAAGCATAATCTCAATCCAAACATATCCATTGTCCATATATCAAGCTTACTTAAAGCTATTTATAATCTATTCATATCATTAACCAAATATAGTTATGCAACCAAAACACAAATCATACATACATTATACTATGCATATCCAAATAACTCCAACCATGATCGGATATAACCGAATTTAAACATGAAAATTAAGCCATTTTCGAACTCCTATAGCTCATTCGGCATTTACAAAATCATACCATTAGAATTCATGTACAATACCGAACCTTTAGACATTCAAACATCTACCCTATTCTTTTCAAATCATCTAAAACGGCAATACTCACATTTTAGCATTTAACTACAAAACATTTATTCAAGTAACTAAACAAGTCCAAGTTCGGCTATTACACATATAAATACTATCAAAAAAATTTTAACTAGTTCAAACTTCTCTCATCAACATTTATTCATCAAAACATAAAGAAAATAATCAAATCTCTTTATTAACAACCATGACCGAATGCTCCATTCACCACCCAAATTCAAAATTTTGACATGGGCTAGGTAAGGAACTTGGTAACTAACTTAAAACAAGATAAAATTTCAAAGACTAACATGAATTTCTTACATTAATTAATGCTTAAGATGACCGAATGGTTTTTGCTCCCCTTTTCTTTCTTTACAATCGGCTACTAAGGAAAAAGATGAAACAAACATTTTGTTTTTCTTTTGTTTTCTAATATCTTTTCTTATTTTAATTTTTTTTATTTCATAAATTAAGCCATTACCATTATATAATATTATTATATAATACATATTTTTCTTATCATCATTATCATGGTCGGCCACTACAACTAAAATGGGGAATTTGACATGCAAATCCATTTTTTTACACCATTAATTATTTGGCCATTACAAAAATAACCTATCATATTTTCACAATTTTTTACATAAGTCCTATTTAATAATTTCACTCACAATTAACAATATTAAAGCATGAAATTTTCACACATGCACCTTCACATATAGTAAGCACAGAATATAACATCTAATTATTTTTATGACTCGGTTTTGTGGTCCCGAAACCACTTTCCGACTGAGGTCAAATTAGGGCTGTCACAGCTTTAATGCTTACCCCCCTTCCTTTCCTTTTCTTATAGTGTCGCCAAGCTAGCTCGAGAATCGAAGGACGTTAGAGACTCGATCACACTATCAATTGAATATTTGGTATAGCTAGTCTCATCATTTTGAGTATGGCATGTATAGGGACTTGGTCTTTTTGTAATGTGTCATATTGATTAGCCAAATGAGTTAGCTCATGACAGTATTATGATTATTTTGTATATGTGTGACATCCTAAATTTAGCTCCATAAAATTTAGAAACATATCAAAAATAGGGAATTGACCTAATGGGTAGTCATTAAATGTGAAAGCTTGGAAGTTGGTTGGAGGTCCCAAGTTCAAGTCTCAACTCTTACAAAATAAATTATTATTTTTTTTGCAAATTCCTTTCTTTTTTTTTATGTGTTGGCATCCAAACTTAGTAAACCTAGGTATAAATACATGTTTTTATCAAAATAATCAACCTTTTAAACTATTTTCTTCTACCTTAGCCGTCTCCAACCCCCTCTCCCTCTCTTCACCTTTACTTTTTTTTCTTTCCCCTTTTTCCTCCATTATTGTCGTTACCTACACCTCCCCTTTTATCATCATCTTCTTCTTCTTTTTGCATCAAGATTCGGCACCATCTCTTTTACTATATTGCTGTAATTTTTCCTCAATTAAATAAGCCCCAAATCTAGAATTTTTAACTCCAAGATCGATCCCAAACATCGCCTAGAAAGTGCCATTTTTGTTTCTCTCGACTAGCTTGTGTAAGGTCTCTGCTCTCTTCAATTTCTTAATTGATCTTGTCCATTAAAAACCTAAATTTCCAAATCTAGAATTTATTGGATTTTAAATTTTTTTAAATTTATTTTTCTAGATTTTAATGAGGTTTCAAATTATTTTAAAATTCAGCCCCAATTTCGGCCACCATGGGCGGTGGTACGTGCGCATATGTGTAGAATAAGGGGCTATTTTGTTTCTTGAATCTTGGCCAATTAATTCCAGCCTTAATTTTAGTTCTTGAACCCTCCTAATCATCTATTAAACCCATGTCAATTAGGGAAAAAAACGTTCTTGGTCGTTTGGGCATTCGAATCTCACAAATCGGGAAGCGTAAGTGCGGTTAAGTGTAAAATTAATTGTTGCTTCGACATAGTTGCAGGGTAAATTTTATGGATTGATTAAATGAAAGAATTGAATAATTATTAGCTACTTATTTTCCAGTATATTATGGAATTAGGTGCTGATCCAAACGCTTCGAGTCAATCGTAAAGCCAAAGAACGGTCGTACGTACAGTTCGTATCGATACAACGTAAGGAATCGAAATAGTTGAATTCTTAAAATAGTTATTAATCTGAAAATTTGTTTAAACCCATAAGTGGGTAATTCGGATTTGACTAAGTGGTAAATTGATTTATTTTGTACTGAATTTTGGTTTAGGATCGTATAAAGGGTTATTAAGGAAAATTGGAAGATTCACTAGGGTGCTGCGATAAAGCAAAAAAATAAGGTGTGGGTCCTAAACTTGTAAAATTTGTTTGATAATGATTAATGTTATGTTATATTTTATAATTAGCTTGTTGATTGGTTTAGCATTGCTCATATACGTTGGAGTTTGGCAGACGAGTTCTGGGGAACTTGTGGTGTGTAGCGGATGGTATGGGTAGGATCTCACATGTGCATTTTTCACGATCATGTACATTTGAAAATTATTATTGTTAATGTTTGATCGTGCTTTTAGAACCTCTATGAAATTGCATGTATGAATGCTTAATACTCGTTTAGTCTCACACTGAGCTAGTTAAGCTCACCCCACCTCAACTTTTCAGGTAATGATCGAACTTAGGATCAGAATTGGCATGTAGACCTACAGCAGACTTCAGACTTTACTTCATCATATTATTTTAATTTAATTATATTTTTAGGTTATTTTATTATTATTCTATTTTGGATTGTAATGTTTCTTGAAACTGTGGTTAGGGATTGTTCGAGATTTTGGGGTTTTTCATGCATGCATGACACGCATCTTTGGTATAGATACATGGTTTTTATAATATGTTGAAATGGACAATGCATAATATATGACTGAATTAATAATTTGACTAGTAATGGTACATTTCTACTGCTAAGAAGATAACAAAATGATTTTTCAAAGGCAACACCATCAGTAAGGTTTTACAAAAACTCACCTAATTCGTTAATTTGACCTAAGCAGTGTTGGACTAAGTAGATGGACGTTTTCCAAAGATAACAATAGAAACCGCGATTTTATAAAAAGAAGTACTTGAGGGTTTTTAACTATCATTAAGGTAAGTTCGACACTAAGGTGTCCAATGTGGCCTTCTCAATTCGATCATAATGTCTAGGCCGAGTTTGGGAGGTAACAATATGACCATGAGAGGTAGCTCATATTGATTATTTGGGTTGTAAACCTAATTATTGGTGCATGCATGTAAATGCGTTTATGCTTTAATGTGGTTATGGTCGCTTATGGTTAATGAGTGAGATGGATGACATGTATGTTTGGTGTATGAAATATGATTAATGTGTAAGACAATAAATGTGGTGCAAATGTGTAACTTGAAAGTAGGTTAGGAAAGATGGTAGACAAATATGAAATTGGTGTGGAATGCCATAAGAAAGTATGATAATTTGAATAGGTGATATGTTGGCATCACTAAGTCATAATTTAACCATGAATGTGAATGCTTGAGTAATCAAATGTGCCATGTTGCATACTATGAAGGGAGTGTAAGTATGTGAGTCTTTAAGGATGGCAAATGGCTTGGAAAATAGCCTAGATATTGTCCATACAGTTAGACATATGGTCTTGTGTCTAGGCCGTGTGTGACATACGGCCCACCCCATGGGCGTGTAATCTAACCGCGTGTCCCCTACACCCTAATTATGCAAACCTAGTAGTAAACACACGAGCAGAGACAAGGCAGTGTGTCTCAGCCGTGTGAAGGACACGGCTTTAGGACATGGGCGTGTGCTCAGGCCGTGTGAAGTCTGTATTTAATTTTTGGAATTTAATTCGCCACATGGACCAGGCACACGAGCGTGTGACTTGGCCGTGTGACCTTATTTGGTTGATGATTTCATAGTCAGAGAGTTACACGAGCTAAGGACACGGGTGTGTCCCAAGCCACACGGGCGTGTGTGACCACACGGCCTACCCACACGGGCATGTAACTTTCCAAAGTATTAAAATTTTCTAAGTCTTTCTATTATTTTCTAAAGTTCTCGGTTTATTCCTGAACCACCTTCGATGTATGTTTGGGGCCTCGTAAGCCTATATAAGGGACAATTTCTATATGTATGAATGAAATTGATTTGATATGTGTGCTTGTGTTAAAGTCTGGTAACGTCTCGAAACCTGTCCTGGCCTTGGATACGGGTAAGGGGTGTTACATCGGCCCTCAGCGAACACTTCCTAATACGGTGCTCTAATGACCCACACCACAAGCAAGTCCAGTCCTTTTCCAACACTTGCCCTAATGGCGTCAACCACAATCAGTACATGGCTGCAGTCCAGTAACAGTAATAGGGGGCCCAACTCTAACTTGCCCATCAACTCTGGCCTTTTTCTTAGGCCTTTGTACAGAACTCGAAGGCTCTGAATCCCTCTTGTTCTTACCTCTCTCGTGGTCAGGATTTTGGCGCTCAGCGCGCTTAACCTTCTCGGCAATCTTCGCATTCTCTACCAGTGCAAAAAAATCACGCTCTCTCTGCGGAGCTATCAGGACTCTCAAATTGTCTCTGAGCCCATCCTCAAAATGAATACATCGTTCATACTCAGAGGCCACCATACCTCGTGCATAGTAGCTCAGTCGCAAGAACTCGGCCTTACACTCAGCCACTAATCGATCTCCCTGAGTCAGATTTAGGAATTCCCTTCTACGGGCATCTACGTAGCTTGCCCCCACATATTTCCCCTGGAAGGCGGTCTTAAAGAACTCCCAGGTCAGATATTCAAGCTGAGTGCCCTCTTTAATAGTGAGCCACCACTGATAAGCCTTATCCCTCAACAGTGAGACTGCACCTTTTAATTTCTACTCCGTGGTGCAGTCTAAGTCATCCATGACCCTTTCCGCAGTCTTAATCCAGTACTCGGCCACATTAGAAGAAACTCCAATGACACTTCTGAAGAGCTCAGCTCCATTGGACTGGAGTTGTTCTGTAACCGACCCTTTCCAAAATCCTTAGCATAGCCTAGGACAAGGAGTCATCCCTAGTCATGCGATCTTAAGACCTAGTCTCAGTAGTAAGTGACATTATCGTCTCACTCGTATCCAAATTCAGTTTGCTACCCAGTGAAAAGGACTCAACTCGAGCTCCTCTGTGGCCTCTACCTCGGCCTCTAGTACCCCGTCACCGGATACTCCGTGCGCTCATTGTCTAATCACGTTTATCTGTATTAACATTTTTATGAATCAATTATAGTTTCAATGTTTATTAACAAATATTTTATGTAAAACAGTATCGGTTATTCAGAGTTCGTTTTCATAAATCGCAGTCTCACTACTGTTTTCAGTTTCGCTACAATTTTTAGCATACACTAACTAGAGTGTTTTTAGTACAGTTTACTACCTATAGTAGTTTCAAAATATACTATCTATAACAGTTTTAGTTTAAAACAAATCACAGTTCAAAATACTTATAGGATCGGCGCCGGAGACTCGTGTACCACTTACACAATAAAAACATTTCAAATCATTGGGAAATCAATCAATTTTTCGAAAGCCCATTTTTTATAAAACCCATAATCCACAGCCGAGTTTTGCTACCTGGCTCTGATACCACTTAATGTAACACCCCAAACTCGGCATAGACATTATAGCCGTATCTGGCAATGCCATACGATAGTGTTTTTAAAACCTCGTTGTTACGATGAAAACATTTCATGTAATTATCTTTAGTAAACCTTTGCTAGAACTTAGGAAGTCATTTTTATTCATTTAAAACATTTGTTTGGAAGCATCCCTTGTTGCGGAAGCTTTAATAAAATAATCTAAGTGATCATGCGTTTAGAAAATACTTTAACTTTTTGAAAACCAAATTTCTTAGGACCAGTAGGTATAAATCCATAAAGTAAAATAAATAAATAAATAACCAAATTTAAAATCAAAGTCTCAGACGATCCTTAAATTACAATCCAAATAATCAATAATAATCAAATTATAAATTGTAAATTGAAAACCATGAAGTTCAAAAATTACTTTGATCACCGCTGAGTCCTTTGTCACACCGATCCACTAAGTCTGGGGATTACCTGTGCACATTAAAAAAAAGTGTGAGTCTATGTAAACTCAATGTGTAATCCCGCAGAAATAAACAAAAAATCAGTATTCACGATGGACAGTCTTGGGCGTAAGCCCTTTTCAGTATCAGTGATAGTTTGGGCCTTAGCCTATCACATTTTAGTCTCAAAAATACAGTAGGGCCTTAGCCCATCACAGTATCAGTAGTAGTAACAGTTATGCAGTAACAAAATCCTACCCAACTAACCTCTACACACCATCTCTGTCCAACCCTACACTCCATGTAGGGATATAATCAACCCACCCATCCCTACACTCCAAGTAGTACCGGATGCGACACAAAATGGTAGTTTGTAGTTGAGCTTCTAGTAAATTAGGTTTAAAGCCTTTCAGTACACTTCCTCCGAATAACAACCCTTAACTCAATGCAATGTAACATATAATAGATGATAAGCTATAATGAAATTTTAGTACATATATTCAGTTCAGATATTAACATGCTCAGTACATATATAATTCAGTCAATTTCACACCTTTAGGGGTCTAAGTAGCGCTTACCGACCTTACAGTAGGTTCACGGTCGGCTTGGGCGACCTATGCAACCTTAGAAACATTTCGGTAAAAATAGGCTCACACGCCCACCTAATCTGCCCGTGTGGGCCCACACGCCCGTGTGACCCACTCGGTCCAAATTGGCCTTGGCCGTGTGATCCATTTTTAATGTAACTCATGCTAGTTAAATATTCATATATGTTTTCACTATTTACATGTATGTTGATTCAAAGCTGTCTACTTGAGTCATTGTCACTAAATTATTTATATCTTGAGTTACAGAATTCCAAATTAAAATCTGTTTGATTTTTTTGAAACTAGACTCAAATACCTTTCTACCATAAAATTTTTAAAATTTATAGTTTATCAAATAAGTACATTAAAATCTTCAAATTCATCCCTATTCTATTGTTTGATAACGTCAACCTTTCCTTACTAAAAAATATTTATCTCTTAGTACAGAATTTGGATTATGTTTTCATTTGTTTCTTTTGAAAATAGACTCATCAAAGATTTAAAAATATAAACTTAAGCCCCTAATTAATTATTTTACAATTTTTTATGATTTTCCAAAGTCAGAACAGGGGAGCCCAAAATCATTCTAACCTTGTCTCACAAACTTTATTATATCTAATAATTTAAAATTCCATTGCTTACATTGTTTCTTCCATGAAAAACTAGACTCAATAAACTTTAATTTCGTATTTTTTTCAACCTCTAACTCAATTTCCAATATTTTTGATGATTTTTCAAAGTTAGACTATTGCTGCTGTCCAGAACTATTTTAGTGCAAAAGGTTGATTTCCAAGGTTATAACACCCTTATTTCCTTTCTCTACAATTTTTTTTTGTATTATTTTCTCTTATTTCTCTTATTTCTCGACAGAAAGCAATTTTGGCTTTTCGTCGAATCCTATTTTCTACGTTTCAGCTACACACTTGGTATCATTTCTGATGCGTAAGCACTCCTAAGCTTCCAGAACCTAAAAATCGACTAATATATCTCTAGATTAATCACTTAATTCGTTTTTAATCAACGAATTTCGGAAGGAACTAGACTAAAAACCTAGCAAAACCCTTACCTCTCTTGATTAACGACGACTTCACATAATCACAGCGTTGATTCAAAACCACCAGCCCCTTGATTAACTCCTAAACACCAAAAAATAGACCGCCTTTTAAAGATTAACCAAGAACAATTAACAATAGACAAAACGGTTACTTACTGAACAAGCGCAACCAACGATAAACAACTGAATCAATTGGAAAAAAAATAGAAAGGGAAAAAATAATGGAAATTTCGGCAGCAACTAGGGGAAAGAATCGGCAGAAGAGAAAAAAAAGAAGAAAAAGAAAACGTCAGAAAAAGTTTAGGGAATTGGAGACAATCGGATTATTTTCTAATAACCTCTCCCCAATTATCTCCTAAAATCACTCCCTATTAACCTACTAAAACACAACTACTCAGAATTTTGCCCCAACACAACTCTTATCCGAAATTAGAGAAAAAATACTGTCTCCACACCATCACAGAGAATTGAACACAGGACCTCCAACACTCCAACACTCCATTTAACCACCAGACCAGCAAGCCCATTCTAATATAAACTTACCAACAATTAAACTTAAGCCATTTTGCACAAGGTTAAGGCTTTATTTATAAAAATACCAAAAGTTGCCCAAGTAAGGCTTAAACTTGGGACCTCACACACACACCCAGAACACTTAACCACTGAAGCAGATACACTCTTGTGTGTCACACATATTGAAGTAGATACATATTTGTGTGTCACACATACACGAAATCAAAAATTAAAATTTTAGGGTGTTACAAAAAGAATATATTAATAACATGCTAAAAATGTCATGAGCTGATAAAGAAATGTTTGGATATAGGGTAAATATGTTTTGGATATAAGTGAAATGTTTACAATTATAAGTATAATTATATGTTTATATAATTGAAATTGATGTAAGAAGATTTGGTTATACATATATTATATACTTAATATACTTAAGTTATGGAATTTTTACGAAATACTTTACTCTGCGTATGGTTTGTTTTCTTCATGTACAGGTTAGATTTAATTCGAGCTTTTTTGAGCCTCAACCTTAGCATCCCATCCACAATTTTGGTTTTAGCAATATTGGGTCCTTCTACTCTTAATTATTGGCATGTACCTAGTAGGATAGGTTCTGCAGTATTAAATAATATTACAATCAAACTATGATCTTCATAACCTAGTATTAATATATATATACATATGATTGATCGGTTGTATATTATAAGAGGCTTATAAATGGAACTTATAATTACTCAAGTATATATATACAAATAATATATATTTGTTTGATTTAATTACATTAATTGTATAATTTAGTGGCAAATTATTCGTACTTGTTTCGACAATGTTTGTGACACTATATCTCGAGCCTGACGATCAGGTCAAGTATAGGGTGTTACAGTTTTTATTATACTTTTTGGTTTAGTGCATGATTTTTATCTAGGGGTTATAATGTTAGATGGTGGGGGCAATAGTTCTAGGCAGAGTTCAGTAAGTGAACTTACTGAAGTGGTCATTCCATCTGTTGTTGTTGTTCTGTTATTATATATTTAAACTTTATAATATTTGATTATATAATTATTAAATCATCTAACTTTATGTGCACTTTGTATTGTTTTATTATTTAATATTTTGTTTGTCTACACCTTTTTTTGTTGCACTTTGTTTGTCATTAGTGTAGAATCTTACTATTTTCTAACTTTTGTAATATGTTTTTTTTTTATTGTTTAACCAACAGATGCCTGTAGAGGAGGAATACTACATAAACTTGTATGTTGAGGGTAAATTTGTACGTGATCCCCATGTTAGGTATTCAGATGGTGAGATGTTGAGGATTAAAGAGGATCTAGATATGATATCATATTTTGAGTTGTTTAAAATAGTTAAAAAATGGTTTGGGTTCAATACAACAACTAATTTATTTCTATGTACCTGGTAGTGGAACTTTGCAGGATAACCTTAGGGTTGTATGGAATGATAATAGCACTATTGACATGTTGTACTACTGGGTTAAGCATAAGGAAATAGATATGTATGTAGATCATGAGATTAACATTACTATTTTTGCTGATGATGATTTACCTGTTAACTACAGCATCTGTTATAGATTAAAACTGTTTCATTGTTTTGTATTATGTTGTATTGATGAATTTTAATTGTTTTAATTCCATAACTAACGTTGTACCAGAATCCTCGACTAAAAAGAGAAGGATAAAATCAACGTCGAATAGCTCGGAATCCACGGTTTGTATTTCTATAATCCGAACCTAGTTACAAATTGTTGTATTTTGATTTAATGCATATGGTAAGTGGTTGAAGTGAGTATTTGGCACTTTGATATTGAATTGAATTAAAGTTGATTTAAATGGATTGAATTTGTATATATATTATGAATGTATTGATAATTTGAATTGAAATTAATATATGTGTAAATGTGATAATGTGCAAATATGATAATTGAATATGGTTGTATTTGGAAAGTTAAATGGAACCCTATTAACTGTATCGGGTTGAGTCAGATATAGATGGTATACCATAGGATAGGAAGAGTTCAGGGATTTCTTCGACTTCGAGCCGATGAAGCACTAGGTGCCAAATTGGTGTGTTGGTTGGATCCGTGTATTCGTTCGAGTTCAATTCGTGTTAATAGGGGTAAATAAATAATAAAGTTCTATAATTGATATTGAAATGGCATGATATAAGAAATGGAAGTGATATAATGAATTGAAAATGGAATGTGAAATATGTTGTAAACACATGGAATATATAATTTATATACTCATAAATTGAATATGGAATGGATAATGCTTTTATTTAAATGAATTGTAGTTGGATATGTGAATAGCTATTTATATAGTAATTGTGTGAATTGGGACATTGTTAATCAAATGAAATACGATAACATGTGTAAATTGAATGTAGTATGAAATGATGTGATGTATGTATGAATTCAAAAGGTTGGCGTATGATAGTTGTGATATTAGTCATTAATATGTGTTTATAATTAAATTGTGCATTTTGAATTATCTTGTCTTTAAATGTTCGGAATATAGAAATATCACTGAGTTTTACTTAGCGTACGGTTTTGTATTTTCCTTACGCAGGTTAGGTACTTCACTTTTGATGGTCGATTCAACATCCAACAACGATCTCGAACTCAAATGTGGTGATGTTTATCTTTTGTATCAGCGTGTACCTAGGATGTCTAGATGATAGTTATTTTGTGGATGGATTGTAAATAAGGTTATAAGTGTAATGCTGGTTTAGCATTTATGTAAACATGTGTTTGTGTTTGAAGCTATAGTATGGTATGGTGAATTGAAGCAATGCCTGATATATGCATGTTAATGATGAATTAGATTATGATTTTTTTAAATGTTTGAAAATAAATGATTTAGATTACGGTTCTTCAGTAATACTTCGAAACCCTATTCTGACGACGGATAAGGGCTAAGCGTGTTACACTTAATGGTATTAGAGCTTGCAGGTTTAGCCAATTCTCGGACTAAATCGAGCTCAGAATTGAGTCGAATTGAGTCAGAATTTTGATATTGATTTTTTTTTTGTTTTATAGTTGAAAATGTCAGATGATTATAATAACGATGTTGATCAAAAGATGTATACCAGAGATAATGTCTCCAATGAGTTAGATGGAACCGAATCAGTAACACCAAGTATTAATCCAGTTAGTACTTAACAACCTAACGTTGAGCGAGGTAATATTGAGGAAAGAGGTGATTCACAATTACTTAGAGCTACCGCTGATGCTCTTTAGCGTGTGGCGGGAACCACATCCACTATGGAATTTACATCTACTATTCGTCGAGCTCTAATTAAAGAGTTATGTAGATATGGTACGACTAAATTCTTAGGATTGAAAGGAATTGATCCTTCCGTAGCTGAAGTTTGGATTGAATCCACTAAGTGAATTTTGTAACAACTTGAATGCAACACGCGTGGAAACATAATATGTGTTGTTTCTCTACTGCAATGAGAAGCATATACTTGGTAGCAGTCAGTGATACGCCATGTATCCGCAGATAAAGCGAATTTGGAATTCTTCCAAAAGGAATTCCAAAAGAAATATTTGGGCGAACTGTATATCGAAGATAGAAAACAAGAGTTCTTGATGCTAAAGCAAGGTGGAATGTTTATGGTTGGTTATGAACATGAGTTTTTACGACTTAGTAGGTACGCTGTTGAGTTTGTACCAATTGAAATTGATAGTTTCAAGCAATTTCTGCATTGTTTACGTGATGAGTTACGAGTTTAGTTAGTACCACACAGAATTACTAAGTTTGCAGATTTAGTTGAACGGGTGAGAATGGTAGAACAAGTTCTGAGTTTTGATAAAAAGACTAAAACTACCCATACTGTTGGAAAGCGTTCTGGAGCTGCTAGTTCAAATCCACAACCAACGAGATCAAAAGAATTTCGTGGTAGCTGGAGGTCAATTTTTAAGTCAAATAGAGCTGATAGAAATCGTGACAGACAACTGACTGTGTCTACAAGTAGTGTGCGAGGTCTATCCAGGGATACTGATATTCCAAATTGTGAGCACTACGAGAAAAAACACCGTGGTGAATGCGGAAGTTAACTTGAGGCTATTTTTGTTGTGGATCTACGGAACATTTTGCTAAAGAGTGTCTGAATAATGAGAAAGCTACACATGTTACTTCTCAGAGATCTATGCCTACTCCTAGGGGTCGCAGGTCAAGTCGAGATGGTTCATTTTCGAGAGGAGGTACTAGAAAAGGAAATGATGTTGTTACTCATCATTCAGAGGTCAAAGTGCCAGCCTGAGCTTATGTTGTACAGACTCGTGAGGATGGCGATGTTAATGATATTGTGGCAGATATCTTTATATTACATTCAGAACCTGTTTATACTTTAATAGATTCGGGATCTTTGCATTCGTATGTTAATACTTAATTTTTTGAGTAGGGAATTTTAAAATCTAAGATGTCTAGAGTATCGATATTGGTGTCTAGTCCATTATGACAATCTATGTTAGTGGATCAGGTGTGTAGGAGATGTCCGTTAGTGATACAGAATATAACCTTCCCTGTTGATTTGTTGATAATTCTGTTTGACTATTTTGATATGATTTTGGGTATGGATTGGCTTACAGAGCACAGGGTGATTCTGAATTGCTATAAAAGTAAGTTTGTTGTTCAGAGTGAAGGCTATAGTATGATTAAGGTGAATGGTGTTTGAACGAATGGTTCAACTCGTATCATTTCAGCAATTCGAGATGATAAACTTCTCAATCAAGGCTGTGAAGCTTTTGTAGCCTATGTTATCAATTCGAATTTTGGTGATAGTCAATAGAGTAAAATTTGAACTATTTTCAAATTCCTTGACATGTTTTTCGAGGAATTATCAGGATTACCACTAGATTGGGAGGTTGAGTTCACAATTGAATTGTTTTCTAGTACGACTTTGGTGTCAATGTCCCCCTATCGTATAGCACCCACGGAGTTGAAAGAATTAAAAGTACAATTGCAAGACTTGTTGGATCGCGGCTTTATACGCCCTAGTATATCGCCTTGGGGAGCTCCAGTGCTTTTTGTCAAAAAGAAAGATGGTTTGATGCAGCTTTGTATTGACTATCGGCAATTGGATAAGTTGACAATTAAGAATCGATACCCTTTACCCCGTATTGATGACCTATTCAATCAATTAAAAGGAGCTTCTATCTTTTCAAAGATCAATTTGAGATCGGGTTACTATCATTTGAAAGTGAAAGATAATGATGTACCAAAGACGACATTTTGTATGTGTTATGGCCAATATGAATTCATAGTGATGCCTTTTGGATTAATGAACGCTCTTACAGCATCTATAGGTCTCATGAATTGTATTTTCCAACCGTATTTGGATCAATTTGTGGTAGTTTTTATTGATGATATTTTGATTTATTCGAAATTCGAATCCGAGCATGAGCAACACCTCAGAATTGTTTTGCAAGTGTTACAAGAGAAACGGCTATACGAAAAGCTTTGTAAGTGTAAATTCTGGTTATCAGAGGTTGTATTTTTGGGTCATGTTATCTTGGCAGATGGAATTAGAGTTGATTCGAAAAAGACAGAGGAAATTGTTCATTGGAAAACACCTAGGAATGCATCAGAGGTTCATAGTTTTCTTGGACTAGCTGGTTATTATCGAAGATTCGTAAATGGATTTTTGAAAATAGCTTTGCCGATGACAAAGTTGTTGCATAAGAATGTTCAATTCATCTAGGACGATTAGTGTCAAGAAAGTTTTGAGAAATTGAATTAGATGTTGACTGAAGTGCCAGTTTTGACTCTACCAGAATCGGGAAAGGATTTTGTAGTTTTTAGTGATGTTTCCTTGAGCGGTTTTGGTTGTGTTTTGATGTAAGACTGGAAAGTGATCGCTTATACGTCTCGTCAGCTAAAGATGCATGAACATAAATATCTGACGCACAATTTAAAGCTAGCTGTTGTAGCTTTTGCTCTAAAGATCTAGAGACACTACCTGTACAGCAAAAACTGTTATATCTATATCAATCATAAGAGTCTCAAATACCTCCTTGGTATTTGAGACAGTGTCGTTGGGTAGAGCTTCTAAAATATTTTGATTACGTTATTGATTACCACCTTGGTAAAGCTAATATTGTAGTTGATGCGTTGAGTAGAAAAGCAACGGTTGAATTGCGAGCAATGTTTGCTCAACTCAGTATCAATAACGATGGGAGCCTATTGGCTGAATTAAAAGTCAAACTGGTGATGTTTGATTGGATCAAGTCAGCGTAGTTAGATGATGACAAGTTGGCGAAGAAAAGAGAAATGGTTTAGAATGGTATATTAGAAAATTTTAGCATTGATGATTGTGGTTGCTTGAGATTTCATAATCGAATTTGCGTTTCGAATGTTTAAGAATCGAAAGAGTTGATACTTCACAAAGCTCGTGATAGTCATTTTTCTTTGCATCCTAGAGGAATGAAAATGTATCGTGATCTCCGAGAATCTTATTGATCGCCAGGAATGAAAAAAGACTTGGTCGAGTATACGGCTAAATACTTAACTTGTCAGTGAGCTAAGGCAGAACATCAGGTTCTCACTGGATTACTTCAACCAATTTCTATTCCTGAATGGAAATGGGATCATATCACGATGGATTTTGTAAAGAGGTTATATTTATCGGCAAGTAAGAAAAATGTTGTATGGGTGATTGTTGATCAACTTACAAAATCGGCTCATTTCATTGCGGTCAGGACTAATTGATCACTTCAAAAGCTTGCTGAAGTTTATATTCAAGAAATCGCGAGATTGCACGGTGTCTTTATGTCGATAATTTTTTATCAAGATCCGCAGTTCACTTCGAGATTTTGGAAAGAGTTGCACGAATCTCTTGGTACGCGACTTAATTTTAGCACAACTTTTCACCAGTAGATTGACGGACAATCTGAGCGTGTTATTCAAATTTTGGAAGACATGCTTCGTACTTGTGTTATTGATTTTGAATTGGGATGGGAGCGTTACTTACCTTTGGCCGAATTTGTATACAACAATAACTTCCAATCGAGTATTCAAATGGCTCCATATGAAGCCTTATAAGGTCGAAGGTGTCGAACACCTGTTTGCTGGATGGAATTGGGTGAAAGAAGAATGATCGAGCTGAAATTAATTCAAGAAACGAAAGACATTATTAACAAAATTCGAGATAGATTGAAGACAGGTTTCAGTAGACAGAAATCATATGCAGATTTGAAACGTTGAGATATTGAATATTCTATTGGCGATAAAGTATTTCTTAAATTTTCGCCTTGGAAGAAAATTTTGAGATTTGGTTAAAAAAGGAAACTGAGTCCTCATTTTATTGAACCGTATGGGATCATGGAAAGACTAGACCAATTGCGTATCGTTTAGCTTTGCCTGTGAAACTATAGAAAATGCATGACTTTTTTTACATTTCAATGCTTAGAAGATATCGATCGGATCCATCTCACATTATTTCGACGGAAGATATTGAGATTCAACCCGACTTATCGTACAAAGAAGAATCGATTGAGATTTTGGCTCGTGAGGTGAAAGAGTTACGTAATAAACGAGTTCCGTTAGTGAAAGTACTATGGCGTAGTCATAGTATCGAGGAAGCGACTTGGGAACCGGAAGAGACAACGAGATCTCAATTCCCCCACCTTTTTTGAAGTAAATTTCGGGGACAAAATTTAATTACGGGAAAATTGTAATGACCCGATAGTCAGGGATGTCAGAAAGCATATTCCCAGGACTCCACTTCTATAAATCAGACGGTAAATATTTTTAATAAATATTTACAAAGTTATTTGTGTAGTTAATTAGGTTTCGGTTAAGCGAATTTACTTAAATTAAAAGTAATTAGGTATAAGGATTAAATCGTATTTGTGTTAAAAGTTGAATTATAGATTAAAATTTAATTAAAGGGCCAATGTAGTAATTATACCTATATATATATACAAGGACGGATATGTTATAAAAGTATATTATAATATTAAGAAATCTTAATTATTAAGTTAAATGTATATATGTATTATATAATAATAATAATAATTAGTATAGTCAAAAGAAAAAAGAAAAAGAAAGAAGAAAAGAATGAGAACGCACAGCCTTAGGGTTTCTAAGGTTCAAAGTTCAATTGGTTGGTCAATTTAGTCATTTTATTGTAATTTTTATATTTTTGAAATCCCGAAACCTAGGACTACCTGAACCATGTTGAAATTTTAGCAATTGTTAAGATTTTAAATTTTGTTAATATTGGATAGTTTTAGTATTAGGGATTAAATTGATAGATTTTAAGCCGAAATGAAAAATGATTAAATTGTAGAATAAATTGTAAATTTTGAGTAATAAGGACTAAATTGTGAAAAATTTAAAATTTATGGGTTTAAGTGAAAAGAGGAGTTAAATTTATTTTAAAGTGAAATTTGTATGAAAATATAGAATTAAATGTAATGAATAAAATTAGTCTTCGTTTAGGGACTAAATTGAAATTTAGGCAAATATTGAGTAAAAATTGAAATATTCAATATGAATTGTGTTGTATTGATGAATTTTATTTGTTTTAATTCCATAGCTAACATCGTATCGGAATCCTCGACTAAAAAGGGGAAGGATAAAATCGACGTCGAATAACTTGAAATCCACAGTTTGTATTTTTATAATTCGAACCTAGTTACTAATTGTTGTATTTTGATTTAATGTATATGATAAGTGGCTGAGGTGAGTATTTGGCACTTTGATATCGAATTGAATTAAAATTGATTTAAATGGATTGAATTGGTATATATATTATGAATGTATTGATTATTTGAATTGAAATGAATATACATGTGTAAATGTGATAATGTGCAAATATGATAATTGGATATTGGTTGTATTTGGAAAGTGAATTGAAACCCTATTAACTGTATTGGGCTAAGTCAGATATAGATGGCATGCCATAGGATAGGAAGAGTTCAGGGATTTCTTCAACTTCAAGTCGATGAGGCATTGGGTGCCAAACTGGTGTGTTGGTTGGATCCGTGTATCTGTCTGAGTTCGAGTCGTGTTAATAGGGGTAAATAAATAATAAAGTTCTATAATTGATATTGAAATGACATGATATAAGAAATGGAAGTGATATAGTGAATTGAAAATGGAATGTGAAATATGTTTTAAACACATGGAATATATAACTTATATACTCATGAATTGAATATGGAATGGATAATGCTCTTGTTTAAATGAACTGTGGTTGGATATGTGAATAGTTATTTATATGGTAATTGTGTGAATTGGAACATTGTTAATCAAATGAAATATGATAGCATGTGTAAATTGAATGTAGTATGAAATGATATGCTAATATGTATGAATTCAAAAGGTTGGTATATGATAGTTGTGATATTAGTCATTAATATGTGTTCATAATTAAATTGTGCATTTTGAATTCTCTTGTATTTAAATGTTCGGAATATAGAAATATCACTGAGTTTTACTCAGCGTATGGTTTTATTTTTTCCATGGATTGTAAATAAGGTTATAAGTGTAATGTTGGTTTAGTATTTCTGTAAACATGTGTTTGTGTTTGAAGCTATAGTATGGTATGGTGAATTGAAGCAATGCTTGATATATGCATGTTAATGATGAATTATATTATGATTTTTTTTAAATGTTTGAAAATGAATGATTTAGATTACGGTTACTCGGTAATACTTCGAAACTCTATTTCGGTGACGGATACAGGTTAAGGGTGCTACATTTATAGAATTTTAGTGGAGTGAAAGAGGATTCGAGATTTAGAGTTCTTCGTTTAGGGGCTCTTAAATTGTTTTATATGTGCCTGTCTGTGTGTGTTTAAGGGTTTTTTATTGCTTTTTTTAATAATTTTAAAACCATTTTATGACATAAAATATAAAACAAAATAATGTCACGTCAACATTTAATTACATTCGGGCTGTCACGTCAACAATTAATGTTGATCGTTAGTCAACTAACAGGCACGCCATCATGTTTGTTAAAAATAGAGCAATTTGACAAAAAAATAAATAAATGTTGGGGGTTAAAGTGCTCCAAAAAAAATAAAGGGTCAACGTAACCAAACAATCAAACGTTAGAGGCTCTTTTTGGCATTATGCCAATTTTTTTCTAGGACATACTTTCATAGTTAAAATATAAAAAACAAAATGAAATAAAAAAATATCGAAGAAAAAAAATCCTCACTCATCCTTCGATTTCTTTTATCGAAAAAAATTCCCTTACCCTTTGTTTCTTTTTTCTTGTTAATTTTGAATTTATTGAACAATGAATTATTATTCATGGAGTTCATTAATGAGTATTTTTGTATAGTTGATGGATATTTTATATTTGAAATTTATTTAGTATTTGACATTTGTAAACATTTTTATATACATATATTAAATATTTTAAAAAATATATCAATAAATCCAAAATGATATACTGAAATAGACTGATACCGATATGTACCGATTCCAATAGAAAAATGGTGCGTCTAATGGTGCGGTTTTAACTAGCTTAGTTGGTGCATTCATGATATTAACTCAATTAGCAACTTAAATAATAATATAAATATAGATTATAAAGGTTAAAATTAACATCTATATACTTATATATAAAAGGAACGTCTAAAAGGATCTTTCTCATGCAGACAAGTGATACACCGACCATGATTTTTTTTTATAAAATGATTAATTTTCAATTTTGGCTCTTTTGATATGTTCAAATAAAATTTAATCTTTATAATTTAATTTCTAACATAATTTGTTCTCTATATTTTTATACATTATTAATTAGTTCAAATAGTCAATATCGTTAACTCTTCAATTAAAATGTTATATGGTAATATATAATTCAAAAGCATATTTTTAAATAAAAAGTAGTTGGATTAAATTCTTGAAAATAAAAATAAGAGGGTTAAATTCCAAATGTATGAAGTGTAGAGACTTATATACCAAACCGACTGGGGTATCGGTCTAGAGAAAGGCATTAGATTGGTTGACCAGTGAACTAGTATAGTCTAGTTGAACCAAGCTAAAAAACTTATTGAACTGATTTTTTTATTTTTAAATATATTTTTTTTAATGACTTATTTAATTGAACAGTACGAACCAATGATTTGAACAATTCAACTACTAATTCAATTTTAAAAATTTTACTTAAAATATACTTTAATTTTTAAAATTTTACCTTATAATTTAACACAAACGAATAACCAAAGCGGTAACTAAGCATGGATGGAGAATGTTAGTTTTAAATTAATTGTAGAAAGCCCATTTCACCCGGGCCTTTAGATCTATTTACAATAAAAGAATAAAACCAAATATGAAAACCAAAATATAAAGTATAAACCTGAAGTAAAAATTAAAATTGTTTACAGTCCATAAATGTAAAAAAAAACCCCAAACGTTAATTGAAGCCCAAGTCACAAATAAGACCAAGGCCTGGTCCTAGCCCCACATACAAATAATAGCCCTAGACCTAAAAAACCCAAATTTATAGCAGCCCAAGTACAAATTGAATAAATCCAAAACCCGACCCAGTTACTAAAGAGCCTAAAACGGATCCAATTCCAGGGGCCTAAGAGCAGACAGACCCAAGTGGCCCGGGCAAGTGATGTTTCTGGAAACTCATGGTTCCCCATGCTGCGGCGCCCACGCCTCTTCCTCCGTATAGTGGTTTCACCTGCAAAAAAGAAACAAAATGATAGCAAATATATAGCAACAAATCCAACGGCAAAGGAATAACAAAGAATGTAAAAAATGATATTGTAATTTCATTTTTTTTCTCTCTTTGCTTTTGTTTCGACTATATAAGGCCGATTATAAACATTGTAAAGGGGACTGCATAAAAAAAATACAAGGGCCATTAAAAAGTCAGTTTTGAAAAGGTGATTTTAGATCTAGCCTTTCTTTCGATTTTGCTTCTATTTCTTTGATCTTTGTTTTTTGCATGTAAAAAAAATAAAGGGGAGAGACTTATCTTTATAATGGCGCCTTTGAATCCTTGTTTGCTTCGTCGTAATCGAAGCACAGATGAGGATTATGAGGTTTAGGAGCAGCAAAACTTTCTGATTTGTTGCCAAATAGGGTCAGAATAGGCCTTTGCTTGATCCCATCCGCCGATTACGGAGGCGAAATGGTGATTGAGTGGAATGCCTTTGTGGTTTGGCTGAATAAGTAGAGGGAGAAATTTCATGTTTCTCCATTTTGATTTTTTAAGGTGGCTAGGTATTTAGTTTTAGGGTTTTTAGTCTTGTTTTTGTAAAGAGCATGAAACGGCACCGTTTAGGGCCTATTTCAGTGGCTCCAAAACGGTGCCGCATAGGCCATACCCGATGACCCGACCCAGACGCAATCAAGATCCGCGTGTTATGGTCTTTGAGGGATATTTGCGTGATAGTCCCCCTTTCGCGTTGTCACTCAATTAGGCCTTATTTATATTTCCTTTGTTTTTTAATTTTTCGCTGGAATTTGTGCGTCATTTCAACTTGGTTCGCGCCTAAAAGCCGCGTTTTGGGAATTTGGGACATTTCCTTGTTTAATCCTCGTTCGTTTGTGCGCATTTTATTTTGGTCCTTGACTCTATTTAAATAATTTGATTTATTTATAAATTATCCTCTTGATTTTATTTTTTATTTCAATTGAGTATTTTTATTTCAATTTATGTTTTTATTCTTTGTAATTATTTTATTTTTCAAATTTATTTATTATTCATCTTTTAGAGATTGTTTCAACATATTATCTTGAATTATTTTACTGATTTTGGCATTGTTCTAGTTTGTTATTTTATACTTTCATTTATATTTTTTATTTGTTTTATTTTACAATTTATTTATTTTAAAATCTTCTTTTATATATTCCTACACTTTAAAGATTTATATGATATTTAATTTAATACAATTATACATACATATATATAATTTATAATAAATTATTTCTATTCTAAGTATATATTATTGATTTCATATTATTTTATGTAAATATTTTCTTTTAAATCTATCTATGTATATAATTTGCTTCTTTTAGGAGCCCTATTTTAAATTATATATTTCATTTATTTTAAACACTTTCATATATTTGTTTTTATATACATTATTTATATTAAGTTTTTCATTTCATGTATGTTACCAGTTTTAAATCGATATGTTTCGTTTTAAATTATTTTGTATAGTATTTATTTCAAATTTCTTCTTACATAATATTTATTTTAAACAAAATCATTTATGCATTATTATGTTTATTTTTATTTCTTTATATAACCTATTTCAAACTCTCTCATATATGGCTTATTTAAAATTTTTATACATTTCATCTTTTAAATCGTTCTTATATCGTGTTGATTTCAAATTTTCTTCTATCACATCATTATTTTAATTTTATTCATACACGTTTGAAAAATTGTTATATTTTATTTATTCTAATTTGTTTTAATTAGCTATATTTTTAGTTTTCATTAATTTTTATTATTAATGTTAATTTTTAAAATAGGATATTGTTATTGTGTATTTGAATTATATGTTCATATTATTATCCTTGTCATCTATTTGTACATAGTTGTATTCGCATATGATTATTTCATGCTTATAATTATGCTTTTTTTTTTGTTATTGCATTATGTTTCTAATTCTTACTTTCACCCCATATCGATTGTCTTTTATCCCCAAACAAACTAAACAGACGAATTTTTTGAGTCAGTTTTATAATCGCTTAGTTAAAAGCTTTCAAAACAAGGCAATGTTTCATGTTTAGAAATCCGAGAAATCGTGCCCTAACTGCTGGGTTTCAATTTTTTTCGTTTGACTAAATAACCGAACATTCTTTTTAAAATTTTCAATGTATGGGTTTTTGAAAATCAAAAGGCAATCTTGGTTTCGAAGGTTAAAAATGTCATGTCCTAACGTACTGGATATGATATTTTATTCCTTCGGAGCAAGAGGGTCTCAACATCCAATTCGAGTTATTCAAATATTTTTAAAAAAATTGCATTTCAAAATCTTTTCAAATTTTAGACATGAGGACATTAATTAATCAATTAGGTACCAATTTTGGGCGTTACGAGGATGCTCATCCTTCTTCGTATGTAACCGACTCCCGAACCCGTTTTATTGAATTTCGTAGGCTAAAATCGATATTTTAATAAAACAAAATATTTTACAAGATGATCCGATCACACCTAAGCAAAAAAGATTGGTGGTGACTCCATATTTCGTTTTAAAGTCAACCCCATTTTTCAAAAAAAAAAATGATTTCGACGTTACTTAAACGTCATTTTGTAAAATTCATTAAACGATCTCTGGAAGTTGTTAACTTTTGTCGGTTCATAATTTTCTTAATTTCTTTTTACTTGAAAAATAAATGCACACGTTAAAAGATATCCATTCCACTAAACATGAATGGGTTAGTTTGTTATAAAGAAAAGAAAAGATGATTAGCTAATATAATATATATATATATATATATATATATATTATATTTACAAAAAGAATAAAATGAGATAATTAGGATAGAAAGAAGTTTGAGCAAGGAGAAAAGACTAAATTAACTTTACATATTATATTTTCTAATGGTTAAATTTTGCTATTAGTCCTTGCATTTTGTAAAGTTGTGGATTTAATCCTTATATTTTAATTTGATAATTTTTAGTCATTATATTTTTCAAGTTTAAAATTTCAATCCTCATCAAATGATACTTGTTAAATTTATTAAATTAAATTATCTTATTTCCAAAATATGATGAGGTAAACATATTATCATATGTATAACACCATGTCAACTTGTTATTTCCATATATTACTTATTAAAAATCCAGTTAACGGATTAACAAATATCATTCGCATCAAGACTGAAATTTCAAAATTCGAAAAATATATGAACTTAGAATGATTCAATTGAAGAATATTGACAAAATCTACAACTGTATGCATAGAATAGGACTAGTGGTTGAATTCAACCAAACGAATTTAATTGTTATTATTTGGGTTAGGTCTGGAATTTCAAAACCTGGAAAGTACAGAGTGTAACACCCATTACCCGAGACCCGGGACCGGGACCAGGTACGAGGCGTTATCAGGCATGTACACAAATATTTTTGGGAAATACGGGTTATAAAATTTCGTTCCAAATTGAAACCAGTCCAATAACAACTTGGTGTCCCTATTATGGGCCTACGAGACCCTATATATACATTGAGAATGGTCTGGGATTAAACTAAGAATTTAAGAAAGTTCTTGGAAAATTTTCTAGGTTAAGCCTCACACGCCCGTGTGGAGGCAATGCACACGCCCATGTGCTTTGGGACACGCCCCTGTCCTCTACCCGTGTGGAATTTATTGAATATATTCCTCATTTCGAACCTACAAGGGTTTTCACACTGCCAATCACACGCTTGTGTCCCTAGCCCGTGTCCTTCACACGGCCTAGACACGCCCATGTGGTCGCCCGTGTCAAAAAACTCGAGCATTCTGTTTATGAAGTCAGCATGCATTTAGGGGCATATGGCCAAGACACACGCCCGTGTGCTAGGCCGTGCCCTCCACACTGTTGAGACATACGGTCGTGTCTTTGCCCGTGTGTTTACTACCATGCATTCTGACTTATAATTTTTAGGTGCAGGGGACATACGGCCATACCACACGCCCATGGGGCGATCCGTGTGGACCTTGTTAGGCTATTTTCTAAGCCTTTGGTCACCCTCTAACATTAAATCTCACTTATAGACTCCAATGACATTTAACATGGCCTAATTATACTCTTAAATGACATTAATAAACCTCATTACATGTAAACCTCATCTCATCGATTTTACACATGCTAGGTTATTCCCTTTGTACTAAGGATTTCTATACCTTATAACACTTTTAAGGTTGGCTCATTATTATAACTCATTGCCAATTATGGTCTAGCCATCCCATGTGATTTGGTCACATTACATATGTTTAAATGTGATATACAATATTTCATCCTCACTAGCACAACTGAACACAAGCATGCATAAAATTTGTAGGCCATAACCTACATCAATATGAGCCAATTCCATGGCCACATACAAGTGAATATGTATATCTTTACAAGCCTTCGTATTGGCTAATCAAATGACACATATAACAAAATAACAAAAGCTCTATACATGCCATTGAACAAAACAAAAGTATCTATATACCAAAGCCAGATAAGATGATGGTGTGTTGATTCTCCAACCGTCTCCCAATCTTCGCAAGTCCACGAGCTCTGTAAGATAGGGAAAAGAGAGGGGTAAGCATTTACATGCTTAGTAAGCCCGAATAACAGGAAAGTAAACTTACCGATTAATTAGCATACATCCATATTAGGCAATAAAACCAACAAGTATGAAATAGTTTCCCCATCACATACACTCAATCAACAAGTTAGTCTCATAACAATATATCATATAAATTTGTCTTAGATGAGCTCTTCATTCAACATTTTCATTTTTATATCTCATGTTAATCCCATTGAGTTTCTCAGAAATCTCGATGGATTTTCCATTTACTGTCAAGTCATAAGAGCGATCATCTCAAGTATGCACTTTCGCGAACCTCACATCTTACAGCGGGATTACCAGTCCAGGCTAAATCCCCTGTAATATCAACTCATAAGGTGATGTCGGGATTACCTGTCCAGGCTAAATCCCTTATAGTGACAAACACCCTTAATGAGCTCGGATCCAATTACCGTCCAAGCTAAATTGGACCTAGTCGATTACCGTCAGGTTAAATCCACAATGCACACATATTCTTTGAGAGGCTTGATCACTCAAGGAACACCCGTCTGGGCTAGATCCTTTCTATATTTGAGATCAACGAATTACCCATCCGAGCTAAATCCTTTTCTGCAACACATGCAGGATCTCAAGAGTAAGCCATGGTTTGTCCATCGAATTTCCCTTTTTACTTCAACCGGAACATTTATTATCATGTCGTTATTATTAACACATTTCATGGATTTTCATGCCATCATTATAACCAAATATCATGCATTCATAACACATGTAATTAGGCATATTAATAGTTTACTTAAAATTATTCGAACTTACCTGGTACTCATTTCGGTTTCGCGTTTCGGTTATTCTGAAACTTTTCGTTTTCCTCGATCGACCTCCGGAATTTGTTCATCGGGGTCTATAACAATAAAAATGAATCATTAATACCTCACATTATTCTTTTCGAGTCTAAATTTCACTCCCAGAAAAAATGACCGTTTTGCCCTTAACCTTTTACATTATTTACGATTTAGTCCCTAGGCTTGTATAATGAAATGCATGAATTTTTTACATTACCAAGCCTAGCCGAATGTTATTTACTCTTATGGTAGCCCAAAATTTTCCATTATTTCACATTTCTACCACATATTTTACACCTTTTGTAAAAGGTCCTTTTAGGGGTTTTTCATGAAAATCACCTAAAAAAAGATGTTTAACACACATCCAACTTTCATATTCCTCCATAAATCATCAAAGAATAAAAATGCACACATGGGTCACTTTACATACATGAACCCTAACTCAAAATATGGGCAGAAATGGAGAGAGTAAGTTACCAGGATTTCAAAAATACGAAGAACATTAAAAACGGGGCTAGAGAGCACTTACTATTGAGCTTGGAAAGCTTGAAAACCCTAGCTATGGAGAACCCCAAATTTTCGGCAGCAACATGGAGAGAATGGGCTGATTTTTGGCTTATTTTCCCATTTTATTTCATTAATTAGCTAAATGACCAAAATGCCTTTAAGTCATTTCTTTAAAATTTTATCCATACATGCCCATTTTTATCCAAAAACTTAGAAATTGGGAAAATTGCTCTTTAAGAGCTTCTACTTAATAATCTAAAGCAATTTCATACAAATTTATTCTAGAATCCAAGTTTTGCAATTTATTCAATTTGGTCCTTATTTTCCAATTGGACACCTTACTCATAGAATTTCTTCATGAAACTTTAGCACATGCATATTTTCATATTTCAAACCTCATAATAATCATAAAAAAAAATATTTCAACGTCAGATTTGTGGTCCCGAAACCACTGTTCTGACAAGGCCCTATTTTGGGATGTTACACAGAGACTAAATTTTACCAATTCGAAAAGTATATGGATTAAAATTTATCAAATTAAATTATATAGACTAAATAAAAAACTTTTATAAAGTAAAAGGACTAATAGAGTAATTTAACCTTTTTAATAGAGTTAGAATAGGAGAATTGATTTGATAAAGGTGTTGTGTGGTCTGGTAGTTGCTCATCTCATCCCTTAACCATGCGGTCAGGGGTTCAACCCCATTATGGGAATGAAGCACATTTCATGATCAGTCGTGTACCTATTCAAAAAGTACACCCAGTGAGGGGATACGAATACCTTGGCTTTGACTAAAAAAAAAATTGACAAAGGATGTAGTTTTTTTAGGGCGCTTTCATTTTGGTCACCTAAACATAAATCCTTGCAATTTCATCACTCAACTTTTAAGGCGCTTTCATTTTAGTTGCTCAAACATTAAATCTCTAACGATGGTGGACTATGCCAAGTGTTAAATCTCTAACGACGGTTACTAAGAGTTAAAGTAAAAAAGCGGTAGAAACTAAAATAATGCATTAAAAATTTGTCATATTATACTTGTTTACCCAATGCTGAAAGTTTTAATTTTTTGCTTCAATATTAAAAATTTAAATTTTAAAACATCAAAATAAATTAAATAAATTGTTGAAAAATTTTTATTCCTTGATAGTGTAACTTTCGGTTAGTTACTATAATATTGAAATTAATTAAATATCCTTCTAAAATTTAAAATTTTATTTTATGTTTCCAAATTAAAATCAAAGCAAATTAATTTAATTGATTATAATGATTTTCTTTGCTTTTAGCTTGGTATGGAAGATTCAAGATCATATAATCAAAAGAAATTTAAGTTTTGTAGACAATTATTAAATATGAGTTATTTGAGTTGATTTCATTATGGATAATATGGAAATATAAAATAAAATTTTAAAATTTAAAAGGAGATTAAAGTAATATTTAATTAATTTCAACATTATAGTAATAAATCGTTAGCATTATTAGTGGATAAAAAAATCAAATCGTTATGAATATCTTATTAAGTGAATGTCCATCATGATCAACATAAAGTTTTAATATACTTTAAATTCTAATAGTTATTAGAATAAGATCTCTACTTTTTTATACTTCTTATGCCTATAAATAGAAACTCGATGAAGCATTACAATCATCCATTTTGATTAATAAAGTACATTCTCTATTGCTTTTATATTTTCTTTATTCTTTATTCTCTCCATCTCTCTTTATTTCATAATACAAACAATTTATTTAATTGGTTTTGGTATTTTAAATTTTAAGATTACAATATAAAAAAATCAGAATTTTCAGCAATGGGATAAACAAATATATGTTAACAAATTTTAATGCATTATTTTAGTTTCTATCACTTTTTATTTAATCATTATTTTCTTTACTTGAATCATTAATACTAAAATAATATTTTTCTCGATGAATAAAATGAAAGTGACCTAGAAGTTAGATGACCAAAATAAAAGTGTAAATATAATTTGTGTATTTTAGTTGTCGTTTTGCTTGAGTAACTAAAATAAAAATATTCTAAAAGTTGGGTGACCAATTAGGTAGTTTATCATTTTAAAAAAAATTATTGATACATCTATACGAATACATCTAGTTGTGTTTATTAAAATAATAAACTTTTAAATAATAATTATTAAAATATTCATATTTTAAAAGATAAATTGAAATTTTAAAATAAAATAGTTTTTAAATGAATAATTATTGTTTGTGATAGTTATTTATTAGTTTAGACAAAAGAAGAAAAGAATAATTTGATGCATATTTTATATAATAAAAGACATAGTTATCCTTTAATTGCGTTTGATATTATATATTTAATTTGATTTTTTGTATTTAATTTTTAATATTAATTCAGTGAGAGATTTAAATATAAATATAAATATAAATTAATTTTTAATTAATAATATTAATTAAAAATAATCATATTCTAAAAGGAAAACAAATAAAAATTTAAAAATAGGAAATAGTTTCTTTTAAATGAATGTTATTATTTGGATAATTATCTATGAGTATAGGTAAAAGAAAAATAATAATTTAGTTGATAGTTTTTTATAGTAAATGGTGTAATTATTCTTAATCGAATTTGAATCATATGTTGAATTATTTTTAATTTCTTTTAATAAATTAATGTCCGTTTACTTCAGGAGATCAACTAAGTGGGATGAAATGATGAATAAACAATTTTGGGTTAATATATATTTGGTAGTTGTGTTGGGTTTTAAAGTTTAATTTGGTACCTAAATTCTTTTTACATTTTAGTTTGGTATCTAAATTTGACTTTAATGTTTAGTTTGGTACTTAAATTTTTTCAGTTTGATACTTAATTTTTCCTTTATCCCATTTAAGTACCCGAGTTTGGTTTCAATTTCCATTCTGGTACTTTAGTTTCTTCCCTTGTCTCAATTAAGTACCTATATTTTTTTAATAGATCACACATGTTAAATATTTATTGGATCACATGGTTTAGGTACCAAATTGAATATTGAAGCTAAACTCAAGTACTAAATTAAGACAAAAAAACTCAAATACCAAATTAAATATTAAAATTAAATTTAGATAACAAATAAAATATTAGCACAATAGTTTTTGTTTTTCTTTTCAGAAAAGCCAAATGATTTTTGTAGTTATATGTTTGCATTACATTACTTAATACATGCATAAACAGCGAAGCACATTGTGGATCTGTTAATACAGCAAAAATTTGCTTGCAGAAAAATAATATTTATAAATGCTGTTACATGTGCCGATTTTTTTTCCAGTACATAGATGTACCCATTAATAACATTTACTCCCTCTTGTTTCATTTTTAGGATTTTAATTTCTATATTTTTAAATTTTAAAATTTAAAATTTAAGTCTAATATATTAACAATATTTTCTTTTTAAATTCAAGTTTTTACAAGTTATTTTTAATTACATAGCTGCTAAGTGAATTTTTATTTTATTTTAAAATATCACACCAATAATTTTAACAAAAGGATTTAATAATGTTAATAGTTAGACCTAAATTTTGAAATCTGAAAAGTAGGACTAAATTCTTGAAATTAAAAATATATGAACTAATTTCTAAATTTCTGAAAAGTATAGAGAGTTATGTCATATTTTAACTTATATAAATTACAATCGAAACTCGTTATAAATATGTTATCTTTCATCCAAAAAAAAAATACGAGTTTAAACTTTAAAACAATATTATTAAAAATAATATTTACTTAATTCCAAAATAAATTATAAAATGAAAATAAAAATAATAATAAACCAATAGATCAAAATTATCATTAAATTTTATAATATTAAAATTTTTGGGCCAAATAGGATTATATCTTTATTTTAATGTTAACATGTATGATAAAATATTTGATAAAATCATTAAGTGTTACTTTTGTGACGAGACAATTTGCACTTCTAATGGTAGAATGTAAATTTGAATTTTAGAGACAATATTATTAAAATGAACGATCACAAATTTTAAATATAGACCATAAAATGAATATGAATGATAGAAAAGACCTTTGATATGCTATTTGAAAATGAACAAATAAAGATAAGGTTAATTGTTTTTAGCAAAAAATATATGGTCATGATTTAATCTTTTCAAAATAAATGAGATAATTGAAAATATAAATCTTTAAAAAGTAGGATAAATTATATAAATGGTCATTTGACTATTAGAAATTATCTTGTAAGATTACTTGATTTTAAAAGTTACAAAATAATCACTTTACTTACATTTTTCTAAAACCGTTAAATATTTAATAGTTGGCTCATGTGACTTTTAGAGACTTGTTTTTTAACTTTTATTTTTATATCCATCATTTCCATGTTATATAATAATTAAGTATTTTTGGTTTTAATTTTAGGGTTTAAAAATATTTTTGGGTTCTTAAATTTGATTTTTAAAAAAATGGTAAAGCAAAGGTAAACAATGTAATTTAGTTTTGGGTTAATTTTTTAATTATTATATAACGTGGAAATGATGTGGAATAAAATTAATGTTAGAAAACAAGTTATTAAGTTAACAACCAGTCAATCAATTGTTAACAATTTAAGGATTTTGGACTTAAAAAAATAAATTGGATGATTATTTTATAACTTTTTAAATTTAAGTAATATAATAAAAAATTTCTAATAATCGAGTGATTATTTATATAGTTTACTCTAAAAATAATAATTAATTTATAAAAATGATTTTGACGATCTTAATATATATATATATATATTAAAATTAGATTTTTTATAAGCTCTATTCGAGATATTGATCATTGATGTGCTATTTGAAAATCAACAAATAAAGATAAAGTTAATTGTTTTTAGAATATATATATATATATATATATATATATTTCCTTTCAAAATAAATGAAACAGGTGAAAAGATAAATCCTTAAAAATAATGATTTTCAATGATTTGAGTTTTGAAGAAAATAACTTTAGAATATTTTTGTTGACTGATGATTAGTTTGAAATATTATTTTCAACAATCATCTTATAAAAAAATAACAAGTTTCACTATTTTTATAAAGGTTGTACCACTATAAAGGGTGATATGAAAGTACTCTCCTATAGTATTCTCTAGATTACAAATTTGGCAATGAAATCATTTAAGATAGTTTCTCAGACGACTTCAATTCCACTTTGATCAATAAAATTCATCAAACTTTTGGTACAGATGGAATATTAGAGCATATGTCATATTTTTAAAGAAGATAATTATAAATAGGCTGGTCAAAACGGTCCAAAATAAGAGGGACGGTCTGCATTTTGTTTGAGGATTCCCCTTTGGAGGGAAATGATTAATTTTATGTAATTAAATTATTTCTTTTCTTTCCAAAAAAATAAATAAATAAAATACTTAACCCAATTTTCAGAGAGCATACGATTTGTTAACAGATGCATTAAAACTAATACTCATCCTTGGGAAGTTCTATTACGTTTGTTTTCTATATATTATGTTCCATCAAAATGTCAACTCATTTAGAAAACTTTATAGATGAGAGACTCCATCTACAACTTCAACTGTAACATCTGCATCTTGTACCTTAATATCATACTCGATAACTTCTTTTTAAAAGATATCCTCATACCCCCTTATGAGCTAATGAACATATTCACAATCTTTTGGTGGAATTTTCTCCTTTAAACTAACCTTTTACGTTGCCCTACCACTCGAATTCAATTAAAATAGATCCTATTTTTATTGCTTTCAACTTAAAAAAATAGAACATTAGGAGAAAAAATAACTAGCATTTGGCCTTTTTAAGCTAAATATCGATGGTTCCTTCTTAGGGAATCCTAGAGTAGCGGGAATAAGAGCTTCAATACGTAATCATGAGAGTATTTGGATTATAGGCTCTTATTGTCACATTTTACTTTCGAGCAACGTCGAAGCAAAACTTTGGGTACTTAATGTGTGTTTGGTTAGTTAGAAAAAGTAGAGGGAGTGAAAAAATAGAAGGAAAATAAATTTTGAGTATACTAGGTTAAGAAGAAATGTGAATGAAAAGTAAATAGGAGAGATGATCATTTTGTATTCTAATGCATAAAAATTAATTCTTTCAAATTGGAAATATGAGAGAGAGGAAATAAGAGATGTGTATGTTAGTTCAAAATTATACATTTTTTAAATATTTTATTTTCTTTCATTCCATCTTACAACTTTATTTTCTTTCTATTTTTCCATCACTTCTACCAAACCTACCTATGAAAAGAAAAGTTTTTTTTTTCATCATTCTAGTTTTCACCTTTTCAACTTTCCATATTTTCCATTTTTTTCCTTCATACTAAGCAAAGCCTTAGGAATGATCTTATGTTAGCTAAGAGTTTGAATATTAGGCAGTTGGAAACTGAAGTTGATGCCATTTTTTATTTTCATTTATTGTCTAATACTAAAGGTAGGTTTGAATGGGCAATAGGGAACGATGCGGTGTGTTTAGTTTATTTTTTATCTCATGCTATAATGTTACTATAATATCTAACCTCATTGCAACCGTTATTCTTATACTAACCACAAATAAACATGTTATCTATCTAAATCCACAATAACTCTTTTAATTCTATTTTATCTCCCTTAATTGATGAGACTTATGCATAGTTATCAAGAAGGGAGTGCTTATGCGGATGCGCTTTCCCGCTTGAGGCTATTTTAATTTTGCTGTCTAATGAAGTTCCTTTGTTGACAAAAATAGAAAATATCATATCTCATCGCTAATATCAGTCCGACTAATACAATAATTAAAATCACCCCATCTAAATAGACCTTTATTGCTACTCATTTCGTTGCTAACTGCTAAGCAAGGGCATTTCATTTCAGCTTTCAGGCTTGGACTTCCATGGAAAAGGGTCTAGTTTTGTTTTAGTTTATTTTCAACTAGTAATAAAGTTATGTGTCGATTGAGTGCTTATCATGTCAATAGAAAAGATTAAAATTTAAATCTCAGCACAATAGAGGGACTGAAATTAGAATTAGACAACAAAGTCAAGCCAAAACGCGATCTGAGCCCTTAGCGGTTAACAACTCTGCCTCTTCAATCTGTGTGTATCAAAGCAGCCCGCTCTTTTCCTTTTGCTTCTCCATCCTTCTTTAATTGTTTTTGCTTTTTATGGTTCCTTCCAAATCTTATGCAATTAGAGCCAAAACCGCCGTGTAGACTTATTGAGTCAACTCGACTCCATTTTTAGTAGGATAATCCATCCCTACTCCTAGTGAAGAGAGGTGAAACGCAGCATAGTATTTCGTTACCCATTTCCGTAGATCCGAGACCGTGAGACTGAGAAACACGTTATATCCGACTCGGGAATGGCTTCTTCGGAGGCTGATTCCCGCTTGAGCCAAGTGGTAGCCCCGGCCCTCGAGAAGATCATCAAGAACGCTTCATGGCGGAAGCACTCCAAACTCGCTCACCAATGCAAAGCTCTTCTCGAAAGACTCACTTCTCCTTCGGATTCGCCTCTAGCTTCGCCGGATTCGGAGCCCGAAAGCTCGATCCCTGGCCCTCTCCACGACGGCGGCGCAGTGGAGTATTCGCTCGTTGAATCGGAGTTCATTCTGAGCCCTCTGATAAACGCTTGCGCCACCGCTTTCAACAAGATCGTCGACCCAGCCGTCGATTGCATTCAGAAGTTAATCGCCTATGGCTACCTGCGTGGCGAAGCGGACCCCAGCGGAGGCCCTGAGGCCCAGCTCTTATCCAAATTGATTGAATCCGTCTGTAAATGTCACGATTTAAGCGACGATGCTATTGAATTACTGGTTTTGAAAACGCTTTTATCTGCGGTAACTTCCGTCTCACTGCGAATCCACGGTGACTGTTTGTTGCAAATTGTGAGAACTTGTTATGATATTTACTTAGGGAGTAAGAATGTGGTAAATCAGACAACGGCCAAAGCTTCTTTGGTTCAAATGTTGGTGATTGTTTTTAGGAGAATGGAGGCTGATTCATCAGCGGTCCCAGTGCAGCCGATAGTAGTGGCTGAGTTGATGGAACCAATTGAGAAATCCGATGCTGATGGATCAATGACTCAGTTTGTTCAAGGGTTTATAACTAAAATTATGCAGGACATTGATGGAGTGTTGAATCCAGTGACACCTAGTAGGGTTTCTTTAGGTGGCCACGATGGTGCTTTTGAAACTACAGCTGTTGAAACCACAAATCCTGCTGATTTGCTGGATTCTACTGATAAGGATATGTTGGATGCAAAATATTGGGAGATTAGTATGTATAAGACAGCATTAGAAGGGAGGAAAGGGGAGCTGGCAGATGGCGAAGCGGACAGAGATGAAGATTTGGAGGTTCAGATTGGGAATAAGTTTAAGAGGGATGCATTTTTGGTGTTTAGAGCACTTTGCAAGTTGTCAATGAAGACACCTCCTAAAGAGGCCTTGGCAGATCCGCTGCTGATGAGAGGGAAGATTGTGGCGCTTGAGTTGTTGAAGATTTTGTTAGAGAATGCTGGAACTGTTTTTAGAACAAGTGAAAGGTATCTTTGTTGTTCCCTCTTTGCACATGTTTCTCTGATTTATTTGATTGTTCTTATTTGCGTTTCTTATGATTAGGGCTTTTATTTCTCATTTAGTTTACTGTTATGCTCATGGAATACGTGATTTTTTATTCTCGATATGCCCTCTTAATATTAGTATAGGTTATAGACAGAAATAACAGTAAGGTCTAGGCATTTAGGTATTGATTCTTGGAGGTTTGGACACAAACATTATAGCTTTTTATTAGATCTGGAAACATCCGAGGTGACTTCTCCCGATGAGGTGACATTAAACTGAGTCTTGGTGGTATAGAATTTCTCTGGATAGTATAAATCCTTGTGTAGTAATGTTGTGGTCATGGACCCTTGAACATTTAGCAAATTGCTCTTGGTGTTTTACTGAGGTGCCCTTCATTAAGTAATTTAGTTCCATTACCTCTGTTCACTTTGTAAAGCTATGCTGCATTTGCTTGTTGATTTCATTAACAATTTTTTTGGCATTCATATTGAAGAACCACCTTTTCTTGATTTATCTGAGATTTTATATTTGTATTGAGATCGCTTTTTTTTTTTAAAAGAAATTTTGTGCCTTAACCTGGAGGCATTATATAAAATATGATATTTTCAGTTTCCTTTATTAAAATTGACATAACCTGTTAATGCTTGTACACATTTCAGTTTTTGTTTGGTTTCAGTAACTGTTTGATAATTATCCTGAAATTGTAATTGGTTTCTCAGTGTATATGCTTGTATTGGTACAGGTTTTTAGGTGCCATAAAGCAATACTTGTGTCTATCCCTATTAAAGAACAGTGCTTCAACTCTTATGATTGTTTTCCAGCTTTCTTGCTCCATTTTCATTAGTCTGGTCTCAAGGTTTCGAGCTGGCCTGAAAGCCGAGATTGGAGTCTTTTTTCCTATGATTGTTCTCAGGGTCTTGGAAAATGTTGCTCAACCAAATTTTCAGCAAAAGATGATAGTTCTTCGTTTTCTGGACAAGCTTTGTCTTGATTCACAGACCTTGGTAGATATCTTTATCAACTATGATTGTGATGTCAATTCGTCAAACATATTTGAAAGGTATGATCCACACTCTTATAGTGGAATCAAAATTAACAAGTTTTTGTTTGTAGTTAATAGATTGTACATATTTTTATATGGTTCTTTCCAGAATGGTCAATGGACTTCTGAAAACAGCTCAAGGTGTTCCTCCTGGCGTAGCTACAACACTATTGCCACCCCAGGAAGCAACCATGAAACTTGAAGCTATGAGGTGCTTAGTGGCTATTTTAAGATCAATGGGAGACTGGATGAACAAACAGTTACGCATTCCAGATCCTTATTCTACAAAGAGATTTGAAGATGTTGAGAACAGTCCTGAACCTGGAAATGTTTCCATGGCAATTGTGAATGGGGATGAGCCTGCTGAAGGATCAGATTCTCATTCTGAAGCCTCTAATGAAGCTTCTGATGTTTTAACTATTGAGCAACGTCGAGCTTACAAGCTTGAACTTCAGGTATGAATTTAATAATATCTGGTAAACTGGTCTGACCTCACCTTTTTAGCTGATCATCATTCATGAAACCTAATTTAAAATTTCTGGCAGGAAGGTATATCTCTTTTTAATCGGAAACCTAAGAAAGGAATTGAATTTCTAATTAAAGCAAATAAGGTTGGTGATTCCCCGGAGGAGATAGCTGCTTTTCTTAAGAATGCATCTGATCTGAACAAAACATTAATTGGTGATTATCTTGGAGAAAGGGAAGATTTGTCACTGAAAGTGATGCATGCCTATGTTGACTCTTTTGACTTTCAAGGCATGGAGTTTGATGAGGCAATCCGAGCTTTTCTACAAGGTTTTAGATTGCCTGGTGAGGCACAAAAGATTGACCGAATCATGGAAAAGTTCGCTGAGTGGTACTGCAAGTGTAACCCAAAGGCTTTCACCAGTGCTGATACAGCATATGTCCTTGCTTACTCTGTCATAATGCTCAATACTGATTCTCATAACCCTATGGTGAAGAACAAGGTGCATATACGTTCTCTATTTCTCTATATGATACTGTTGACATTTAGTGCAATAAAATTGATCCCCCATTTCCTAAATTGAATTGTACAGATGTCAGCTGATGATTTCATAAGAAACAATCGTGGCATAGATGATGGAAAAGATTTGCCTGAGGAGTACTTAAGATCATTATTTGAAAGGATATCAAGAAATGAGATAAAAATGAAGGAAGATGATTTGTCTCTGCACCAGAAGCAGTCTGTAAACTCTAATAGAATATTAGGTTTGGACAATATCTTGAATATTGTGATACGCAAGCGTGACGAAGACCAGCATATGGAGACCAGTGATGATCTTATCAGGCACATGCAAGAACAATTTAAAGAGAAAGCTCGCAAATCCAAGTAAGAACAACTGGCTTTAAGCTTTCATATTGATGCTCTAGTGTTGACAGATTTCTGTTTACTTTGTTACGCTGAACTCAGTCTTAATGTCTTCTCTATTTTTTCCCCTTTCATTTTTCATTGGAATGAGTGAAATTGCAATAGGTATTTTCATTCAAAATTTACAGGGTTTAAGCTTTATTCTTGTGTTGAGATTTAGTAATTATTATTTTCTATTTTAAACCCTTTCACTTTTACCTTGTTGTATTTTGAACAGGATTTCTTGCCTCACTTAGCAATACATGTTTCCTGAAAAGTGGCATTTTCCTTTTGAAGAAGATATATATTTCTTTTGATTATCCCTTGATTTCCATTCTACTGGCAATTTGTAGGTCAGTTTATTATGCAGCCACAGATGTAGTGATCCTGAGATTCATGATTGAGGTATGCTGGGCTCCAATGTTGGCTGCCTTCAGTGTGCCTCTTGACCAAAGTGACGATGAAGTAGTGATTGCATTGTGCCTTGAAGGCTTCCGCTATGCAATCCATGTTACTGCTGTGATGTCCATGAAGACTCATAGAGATGCATTTGTGACTTCATTAGCCAAGTTTACTTCACTGCATTCTCCTGCAGATATCAAACAAAAAAATATATATGCAATCAAGGTCCGTATTTTGTTTAGTATGTACCGAATATGTTGTTAGTAACCTTCTTTTAGTCTTCTGAGATTTTTCATTTTGTGCTCAATTTTGTGATTTCCCCCTGCATCTAACCCCTTCCAAATGCCTGTAATCTGGCAAACTATGTAATGCAGTTTTTTTACATCAGTGAGAAGGTTTTATTTCATTTTTAGCCATTGCAGATATCCATTTTAACTTTGGTACAGGGATGGTAATGAATGGTTGACTTGCTCAACCTCACTCCAAGAGGAATGTCATTAGTGCAAATTTGCTATTTTTTAACTGAATTTATCACCTCTGAGTCTTTGAAGTTGACTTGCTCAACCTCACTCCAGAGGAATGTCATTAGTGCAAATTTGCCAGTTTTTAACTGAATTTGATCACCTCCAGTGTACTGTCTTTTAATATAGACTTTTCAATAAGTGGCCTTTGGGAACACACTAGTGAGATCCATTTATTTGATCTCAAATAAAAATTCCATTTTCTTGTGGATCTAACACTGAATTTTCCATTTACATTGTCAACAGGAAATAGTTACAATTGCAGATGAAGATGGAAATTATTTACGAGAAGCCTGGGAGCATATTTTGACTTGTGTATCCCGGTTTGAGCATTTGCATCTCTTGGGAGAGGGTGCTCCTCCAGATGCTACTTTTTTTGCCTTTCCACAGGATGAGTCAGAAAAATCGAAGCAAGCTAAGTCAACTAACCTTCCTGTTTTAAATAAAAAGGGACCAGGAAAAATTCAGTACGCTGCTGCTTCTGTGATGAGGGGTTCATATGATGGTGCTGGTATTGGAGGTAATTCAGCTGGGGCAGTGACATCTGAGCAGGTGGACAATTTAGTCTCTAATCTCAACATGTTGGAACAAGTTGGAAGCTCTGAAATGAATCGTATATTCACACGTAGTCAAAAGTTGAACAGTGAGGCTATCATAGACTTTGTTAAGGCTCTGTGCAAGGTGTCCATGGAGGAATTGCGATCTACTTCTGATCCTCGGGTTTTTAGCCTTACAAAGATTGTTGAGATTGCGTAAGATTCTTTCCTCTTCTCTTAATTTGGCTTATCGTTGTTCCATATATGGTAAAACATTGATAAATGAATGTTTGATAAATTAATGGTCTCAGTTAATTAACAAAATCTAGTAGCGCAAACTCAAGCCCGTGTATTAAAATAAAAACCTATCCGAATGCATAAGATAATGAATTTATTATATGTTCTTTAGGTCCTAGCAGGGAACTTTTATAACTTTATCTTTTGATATCATACTATAAGAAAATTTTCACATAATAACTTTTATCTTTTCATTCGCTATTTCTCAAAATACTTATCTAAAGCTTGTTTTTTCTCTATACCTAAACCAATCTAATCTTACCTTTAATGTTCCACAATGTGCAACCGCATTCAATACATTTTTTTTGTTGTAGCAAACAGTTAATAGAGGTCACTATTGCTTGAAATGCCTCTTTTCGTTTTCCTTGGTTATTATGTATGTACATTAATGTATATTATGATAATATACATGTATAAAGATTGAAAATATAATTTTTATAATTTAATAAATGTTAATTTACTGATAAATAAATAATTTATTCATTTATTGATAATAAAGTAACCTCATTAAAATAATTTTTTCCTTAGCCCCAACAATATTTCTTTACGGGGGTTTTACTTAATTTGTTTATTTTCCTTATCTGAAAACTTTCTGATCTACTGACAGGCACTATAACATGAACCGGATCAGGCTTGTATGGTCAAGCATCTGGCATGTGCTCTCCAATTTCTTTGTGACCATTGGATGTTATGAAAACCTGTCAATTGCAATTTTTGCAATGGATTCTTTACGGCAACTATCAATGAAATTTTTGGAGCGAGAAGAGTTGGCTAATTACAATTTTCAGAATGAATTTATGAAGCCTTTTGTTATTGTTATGCGCAAGAGCAGTGCTGTTGAAATCCGAGAATTAATCATCAGATGTGTTTCACAGATGGTATTATCTCGTGTCAATAATGTCAAATCAGGGTGGAAGAGCATGTTCATGGTAATGAATTCTTAATATCTATCATATAAATCCTAGAATATCATAGTCTGTAAACAATTTATTACTAAATGGATAAATTCTTTCCAGGTTTTCGCTACTGCAGCTTATGACAACCACAAAAACATTGTACTGTTGGCCTTTGAAATAATGGAAAAGATCATTCGAGACTATTTCCCATACATAACCGAAACTGAAACAACAACCTTCACAGATTGTGTGAATTGCCTAGTTGCTTTCACCAATAGTAGATACAACAAAGATATCAGTCTCAATGCAATCGCTTTTCTACGTTTCTGTGCTGCGAAACTTGCAGAAGGGGATCTTGGCTCCTCATCAAAGAAAAAGGAAAAGGAAAATGGGAAGGTTTCTCCATCTTCACCTCACAAGGGAAAAGATGGAAGACAAGAAAATGGAGAGCTCATAGATAAGGATGATCATCTCTACTTCTGGTTCCCATTGTTGGCTGGTAAGGAATAATGTGCTTGTTTTGATTTTACACATTTGAATTGCTTGAGATTTCATAGTTACTCTTATCTTCAAACTTTAGAAATGCACTATGTTCTGACCTTAACTTGCCTCACATTTTTCTTTGCAGGTTTATCAGAACTCAGTTTTGACCCTAGGCCAGAAATTAGGAAGAATGCTTTAGAACTGTTGTTTGAAACTTTGCGCAACCATGGTCACCTCTTCTCATTGCCTTTGTGGGAAAGGGTGTTTGAATCTGTCCTTTTTCCGATATTTGACTATGTGCGTCATGGTATTGATCCAGCAGGTGGTGACTCAAATGAGGAGGGAATTGTTAATGACATGGATGAACTTGATCAAGATGCATGGCTCTATGAGACATGTACATTGGCACTCCAATTAGTTGTAGATCTTTTTGTGAACTTTTATAATACCGTCCATCCACTTTTGAGGAAGGTTCTCTCTTTGCTCATAAGTTTTATCAAGCGTCCCCACCAAAGCCTAGCCGGTATTGGAACTGCTGCATTTGTACGTTTGATGAGCAATGCAGGAGATCTTTTTTCTGAGGAGAAGTGGCTGGAAGTAGGTTATTCATTAAAAGAAGCAGCTAATGCAACACTTCCTGATTTTTCATGCGTTGTTAGTGGGGATAATATGGCTGGAACCAATGAGCATGCTTTGAATAGCCAAGGTAATGAGGCTTCTGCTGGTTCTGACACATCTCAGGGCGGTTCAGAGAGCCTGAGAACACAGCATATTTATGCTTCTTTATCAGAAGCAAAATGCCGAGCTGCTGTTCAGCTTTTATTGATTCAGGTAGACTTCTCGTCTTAATATTTAAAAATCATTAGAAACCTTTCCTTGTATCATAGAACATGTAAAGATATTTGAATTTTTATACAGGTTGAGAACTATACTTTTTAATCTAATCACATTGTCAGAATTATGGAACACAGACTTGATTATTAAGACCATTTTTTAAATTGCAAATTTCTAAAAAAAAAACTAGTGCTAACTGTTCATTTTTTTTTCATTTCCTTTTTCATTTATATTTATATTTGCACAAATATCTAACTAGATAATTGGTTTTAATTTTTTTTTAAAGTTTTAAGTGTGCTAACTTTTACTTTTGGTCTGATTTTGCTGTTCTTATTCTACTGACAGGCGATGATGGAAATCTACAACATGTATCGAACTCATCTTTCAGCTAAGAACACCTTAGTCCTCTATGAAGCAATACATGATGTGGCTTCCCATGCTCACAGGATCAACATCGATTCTCTGTTACAATCCAAGCTTCAAGAGTTTGGCCCCATGATCCAAACGCAAGATCCTCCCCTATTGCGTCTTGAGAATGAGGCGTATCAGTTTTGCCTTACACTCTTGCAGAATCTGATACTAGATAGGCCTCCAAGGTACGAGGAGGTTGAAGTAGAGTCCCATCTTGTTGATCTTTGCCAGGAGGTATTACTGTTTTATATAGAAACTGCACGGTCTGGGCAGACTTCTGAAACATCTCCGGAGGAGCAAAGCCAGTGGTTGATTCCTTCAGTTTCTGGGAAACGGAGAGAATTGGCTTCCCGTGCACCACTGATTGTGGCGACTCTCCAGGCCATTTGTAGTTTGGGAGACACCTTGTTCGAGAAGAACTTGGTTCAATTCTTCCCACTTCTTGCGAGCTTGATAAGTTGTGAGCATGGTTCAAATGAGGTCCAGGTAGCTCTTAGCGATATGCTTAGCTCCTCTGTGGGCCCTGTTTTACTGCGATCCTGTTGACCTTGGTAAAATTGGACCGTCGTTTGGATGTGTGATATATTTGCTTTCGTTTACCTCTCATCTTACTCTAAAAGTTTTCACCCTCTCTTTTAGTTTTATAATAATTGTCACCGGTAATATAGTTTCAGTGTATGCAGAGCTCTATTCATAGATATCATCTGGGGAATTTTCTGTTGTATGATAGTTATTATTATTTTCCCTTGAAATGATTTTCAGAACATTACTTTTTTTTTTCTGTAAGAAATTTTCTTATTAAATACGTGAGTTTGACACTTCTCAATTTCTTGATAGACAAGTGATTGAAATTCCGGTTTAGAGTCCTATTATTGTCCATTACTTGGGAACTTAAAATTTCTAGACTATGTTGAGAGCTTGAGATTGGTAAAAGAAAGGCAAGCTTGGGCTTGAGGGGTTAAGTAATGGAGGAAAGCATCAACTACCATGATTTGTCGTTGTATAAAGTGTAAAGAGTTTGGGATAAGAACTCGAAAATGTTGAAACTAGTTGCTTGGCTTCCTTCCAAAAAGCTGAAGGCAAAGCTGCGGCGGCCGCGACATCTAAAAGCCAAACACGAGCATAGTTATGCCGGTCCCCATTCGGTAGCTGCTTGTTTTTTATCAATTCAGCTGGCATCCACCAGACAAAAGAGACTTAATCAACAATATCACTACGTTAAAAAGACTTCGTCAAAATTTTGATTCTCCATTACTACCCTTCTCCCTATCCGTTTCACAAGGTTGAAAATGACGGAGAATATCCCTTCTCAATAGGGGTTATTAGGTCTTTTCCCAAAGGTATTGTCCCCATAAAAATTATTGCTAGTTGACAAATTACTAAGTTTCTTGAAAAGAGCCATAACTTTCCGTTTTCAGCTTTCTACCATCGAAGATTGCAAACAGCCACCATTCCTAGCAAGACAAGTACCATTCTTTTTTACGAGCTTTCCTTTCATTGGATTATGCTAAGTTCTTGGAAAACCTGTTGGATCTCTCTGTTTAAGAGAGTTCAACAGTTCCTTCACGTCGACCGTTGCAAGAGAAGATCAAAGCACCACCGGTTACCATCGAGTTGCGATGTGATAACATCGTCTTTTGCTACCATGGAACTGTCAAATCAGTTTAAACAAGTCTTCAAAGTGATGGACGCAAATGGCGATGGGAAGATATCTTCATTGGAGCTCAGACAGGTGCTTTTATGCCTCGGACATGAAAAATCCACGGCCTCCAAAGCAGCGGAAGGTATGATTAGAGAAATGGATTTCAACGGCGACGGTTTCATCGATTTGGATGAGTTCATGCACGCGGTTGTCAACACCACCAGCGACGGAGCAATTTCTAGCTGCAGCAGCGGCGACGACGATCATTTAATGGACGCTTTTCTCATCTTCGATAAAGATAAAAACGGATTCATCTCGGCCAAAGAATTGCGCAATGTTTTGATTAGCCTAGGGTTCAACAAGTGCAGTCTTAAACAGTGTAAGCGCATGATTAGAGGCGTCGATAAGGATGGAGATGGGTTTGTGGACTTCAAAGAATTTCGATTAATGATGAGCGCCGCAGAACGCAGCAGCTGAAACATGTTGCAGAAAAAGTCAAATAAAACGCGTAATCGTTGAATATTCTCATTTCTCAGGTACTCATAATAATTCTTTTTTATTTTTCCCATATTCTGTCTGTCTAGAACCTTTTATCATTTGAAACTCAGTCTAAATCTCTAATTAAATCATATCCCTTTGACCTAATCCAATTGTTTCCTCGTAACCTTAATATTATTTTCTATCAAATATTATTTCATACCATGCCTAAATTCGTAATCGTATCACTATTCACTCCAATTTTTAAGTTACACTTGTTTCCCACCAAGTTTTATATTTTAGAACGCCTAGTACAATTATGGGAAAGCTGTAGAAAGGTGATGGTCAGATGTTTCTCACAAATGCCGCAAATTTTACTGAATATAGATGCCCATAACTCATTCAGTTGTAAGCTTAATCAACGGTGCTCCTTGTTTCCCTTCCTTTTCTTCTATTCCAGGAAGCTTAATCAACACAAGTATTTGCGGCAATGGGTCCTACCATCATTTCTCCCATGCCATATTACTTTTTCAAATTTTCAAATTTTATTCTTCTATCAAATTTATTAAGTTAAAATTTGATGTTACAAACATTTTATCATATGTATAATATTATATCAGTTTGTTATTTTTACATATTACTTAGTAAAAATACAGTTAATTGATTAACGACTATAATTTGTGTCAATATTAAAATTTCAAAATTTGAAAAGTATAGAGATTTAAAATAAGAAAATTGAATATATGGACTAAATCTACAACTGTATGCTTAGTATAGGACTAATAATTAAATTTAACCAGCTGAATTTAGCTGCTATTGTTTGGGTCAAGAGTAAAATTTCAAATTTCAAAAAGTACAAGGACTGAAATTTATCAAGTCAAAAAGTAAAGGAACTAAATCAAATTAAAGTATAGAGACTAAATTCACATTTTTCGTAAAATATAGGGACTAATAGCAGAATTTAACCTATTAGTTAACACCCTAAACTTTCTCTAGGATTTAAGTGTACAAGTTTGAGTCTTGCTGTATATAATTCATACGTGAGTTTTCCTTTAAATTTATTCCAATTGATTATTAATTACGTGCTTATATTGAAATTGTTGATATATAGTCAAATTATTTCTATAACAACATTTTATTATAACGGTCAAATTTGTTGTAAAATCGATTTTTATGTTTTGTTTTTACTTTTTATAACAGCTTTTTATCTTTAACAACAATAATAAAGTATGCAGTATACTCTTTACTAAATTAGTTCTCTATAAATTTTCTTGTATCAAACATTTAGTAAAATTAGTTTTATTCGAGTGAAATAAAATAATAAATTTTAATTAAAATACTATTTCAATAAAATATTTAAATTTTATATAAAAATACAATAAAAATATCTTATTAAATAAAAATAATCTTTAAGAATTGGTTTTGCATTTTTAAATTTGTTTAAATATGTTTTTATTCATTAATTAATAATATTATTAATCTATACTATATATATATAATGAAGCTTTTAATTGAGTCGGTGTCACTTTCAATCGAGTCCCAACTCAATTGTGAATTTACTAAAAGTCTATTTATTTTACATAGCAACAACTATTATTTTGAGGATATTCATGTCTTTTTATATTTTTAATAGATCTAGAAAAGTATATGCATGTGATGGAGGTTTGAACTAGAGGTGCTTATGAGCCAAACAAAGCCGGATTGAGTCAATGCAAGGTATTTAGACCAATTTTTTAAGTTTGGGCCTGATCCAGTTTGAAAAATGAGCTTACATTTTTTCCAAGTCTAGCCCAATTTAAGAAAGAAAAACTCGGGCTTAACCCAACCCATGAACAGGTTTGGTTTGAACCAAAAAACTTTTAATGTTTGCTCTCAATATTACTATTTCAACCAAAGTTATATTTAACTTTTAATAAATTTATTGTATAATTATTTTCACTCATATAGTGTATATAATAATATAGTATATTATAGTTTTTTTAATTTAAAATTAACAAAATAATCAAATATGATTTGAATCTTAAATATTATTATAAGTGATTTAGATGTCATTAGGAGTTAAAAAAATTTGACTGACAAAAGGATCTTTTACATATATGGTTGACTGTAATTATAAAGTTAAAAAAGAGCTTAATATTTTTATTTAAGTTTAACACTTTTTTTATATGGTACATGTGTTATTTTTTGTTCAATTTAACACTTATATTTGATGAAGTATATTTTGGAACTAAAGATAGCGGTGTTAATCTTTTTAGTGTTTCGTTCACGCTTTAGAGTTTATTTGTCGAAAGTTTATTGCTAATATTAGTAGGTTTGAAATTTTTATGATTTTTTAATAGAATAAATTTAGAGTTAATTGTGAAATTTTTAATTTTACATTTATTTAATATTTTAAGGTTGATTTGATTAAAGTTAATTGGTAATATTATTAGTTAATTATGATTTTCATCAAATCAGCTCTAAAATTGAATTAAACACTAAAAAGTTAAAATTGTTATCTTCATGTACCAAAATACATAATTTTTTTCAGAAATAAATACCTCATTGAACCAAAAATAATACAAGTACAATATTAAAAAAAAAAAAGAACACCCAAAGGTGTCTATTGTCTAACAAGCAAATTGGGGTTTTTACATGTAAACAGGACATGCAGTTTCTTGCTCTTCGTGCAAAGTGTTATTAGCCCAAATGGTCGTTAACTCTTAGGCCACAAAGGCCTCTAACAGTCACACAACAGGGCTTATATTATTATTCCAAGTTTCTAGCCCAAAACTAACTAGATCTGGCCCTTAAAAGTCTAAATCACAACTTCAGCCCAAACGGCAACGTTTGGAGATAAATATATTTATTTGTTGATTTAGCAACTTCAATTATTAATTTACATAGCTTTTCAAAAAATACTCAAGAAGACAGCCGAAAAAGTAAGTTGTCAAAGTTATAATTTATTTTTTCCTTTAATATCTTAAAGCACCCACATATCGCACATCAATGCATTTCGTTAACCTTATTTTTCTTATATTATTATTACATTTTTCCAAGTTCCCATCTACCAAACCAAAAAAAAAAAAAAAAAAAAAATTATCATTACAGAACCTTCCCAACAATATAATCAGCACTCCCATATATGTGGGAGCAAAATTTTATAAGCACCCACACCCCTTTTTAAAATTTTTTCCTATATATTTATATATGGCTACTAGGGCAATGTTTTTTTTCGTATTAAATTGCCTTACAAAAGGTTGGTTTGTAGATGGATCATGTTTTCATTGCATTCTAGGCTATGCTATATCATACATATAACTGATTGCATAATATTTTTATGGTATATAGGTAAGTCCACCATTGCGATCTTTTATGGAGGTGGAGATAAATTTTGGTAAATTTCCAAAAAAAAATGAAAATTCAGTTCGAGATGGCCTAATTGATGCATATAATATTGATAAAATTAAAAATAGAAAGCGTGGATTAAGATTTGAGAAGGCAAGTTGGGAAGAAACCGTTGACATTATGCTATACCATTTGCAATGGTAGTGATTGAATTAAATGAATCCAAAACAATCACTATCAATTCACATGGAAACCCCTCAGTTTGGTCGGCTGTTTAAATCAGTCCCTTAATTTATAAATGAAATAATAATATTCCCAGTGCTCGATGTAGCTTCCATTAATTTAATTAACTATAAAATGAAAGCTTTTAATTGGACTTTCCCATGGAGAAGACAAAGAAAAATGGGTGCAACCATCTCAAGCCACTTAGGCTAACCCTAATATTTTATTTAGAAGAAGAAGAAGAAGAAGAAGAGGAATAAGCAGTTTTCTGTGAGAACATGCGAACACAATGCTAGATTCGAACCAATAAGCAGCTCTTCACATGATGAAAGCACATTTTCATTTTGAGGTGGTCCACTCTCTTGATGGATTAATTGTTAATTTGTACAAAAGATAAATGGGTTTTGATTAAATTATTGTTTAAAAGGGAGATTAAAGTGTTTTGTTTTGTTTTGTTTTTTTTTTTTTTTTTCCCATTTCTTGTTTCTAAAGGGAAGACTATGTCTTTAATTTCTTGAAAACATAACCCTCTTTTCTTCACAAGATTCAACTCACGGCTTATTATTATTATTTTTAAAACAACTCCTCGTTTTGTTGGACTTGGTAAATGGGTCTTGTGAACTCAAAGGGAAATTAGCTTCGGGACCAATTTGATAAATTTTAAAACTAAACAAACCTAAAATTGATTGTGAAATTTGTTTAAAAAAATCAAATTGAATTGAAAGTTTGTATTTAATTGAATTGACTACAACAATTAAAAAAAATGGGTTTCAATAGAGTAAACGACTGCAGTGAGATTTTGCTAAATAATAAGCCAAAATTAAAAAAATTCATAAAAAGTCAAATGGATGACATTTTATTAGAAAAAAACTTATTAAATATATTAACTATATTAAATGTAAAGATAAAATTATGGATTTGTATTTATTCACTTACTATCTATAATTTTATGAATTATCAGTGAATAATATAATGAAACATCATAAAAAATTAAAATCATTTTATTTATATGATAATAACATTATTTGATTACTGATAATATACAAAAGTGTTAACCTTAAAAGTTAAAAACATTAATTGATTTCCAAAATTATTATAAAGACAAAGGATATAGAGAAGCTTTACTTAAGAGTTAAGATCGTGGGGAGCTTGGAACTTTTATTTTTATACGTGTATGTTCATAACCGAGACCATTAGGTCATTTTCTATGATAAGGGAGAAACCGAAACTCCGACAAAGAGCATGAGATTATGAGATTCATTTAGGATGCACAATAGGACCGATATTATTAAATTCATAATTGTTAATATGTTTAATTTTGTTTTTGTTTCCTTACGCTTATCACTTGTATTATTTATATATGTTCTTTTCTCATGTTTCACCTTCATTCTATTTCATACTTCAATGTGTGTTTGACCTATAATGATTTATAAATGTCATATTTTAAGATTTATTGTATAATATATTATTACATTTTTTTATCTTTGAACAAATAAAGGGAAAATAATGATTTCAAAATGTGAGTATCTGGGAGCAAATACCAAAATTACTCGTACCCACCTATCAATGGTGTATATATATATATTAAGTTTGTTCCCATTGAATAAATAGACTCATGTTAAAATTCTCATAGGACCTCATCAACATGCTAGGCCTAGGGGGTGTTTCTAATTAATTTCCAAAGCTGGGTGAGTGTTGCGGGAGTCAGTTTTTGTTGGTGTTGGTGGCACTGCCACTGCCATTTCTGGTACCGCCCATGTCATTGCCACCCACGCTTGCTTAATTTTGTTTCCATCTCTTCCCTTTCTTCTCATTCACGCCCACACGCGCTGCTTTCTCATTCATCTTTTATATATCATACAACAAACGTTGCACTAGGGACGATGCAGTGTCCGCTTTCAGAATGCTGCTCGCTCTCTAGTGAAGGCTGGGTTATCGTTATAGAGGTGGCAACTAGCTATCCATCTAACGTGAAAGCCTCGCAACTTGGTCGAGAAAAGCCAAGGGTTCCTCGTTCCCTCTCATTATTTCACAATTCTTTCTATATACTGTGCACTTCAACTCCACTTATGATGGACTATTTTTTACTTTAAAATACATACATTTAAATTAAAATTGAACAATCTGGTGGTGTATACATAGGTTAGATTTAGGGGGTGAAGGCTAAAGACATGGGACATGAAATGGCATTTGTATAATAAGTAGACAGAGGCAAAATAGATAATGGATGGATGGATTTGATTCCTAGAAAGGCGAGTCCCCCTTACGACACGCCCTGACAGACTCTTCTGACCCATTTTTTGCTCAACTCCAATTTCCCATGTCCCACATGCACCTTCCCCTTTTTGCTTATTATTTTCCTTCCACCAAAATTACCCTCCATTCCCCTCAGTTCTCTTTTTTCTCATTCTTAACGTGAGATTTTCTAGAATAAAGTGAGATTTAGATATAATATTTTTATGCTTTAAACATTTTAATTTTCTAAGGTTTAAATATCAAAATAATGTATCACATGAATCTTGAGTTCATATTATTCTTAAAATATCTTTTCATCTCTTTAATTTTTACAAAATTAAATTTATTTAATTCAATGCACTTCATACACAGTAATGTAATATGCACCCATGATTAATTTGTATTAAATAAATAATTTTTTTATAACAATCACAATTTAATAAAATGGGTGTTTTGATAATCTTATGTTACAATAATTCCATTATTCAAAGTAACTTGATATCCTGTAATTTAAAGTTTGAACATTAAAAAGATGAATAAAAATATATTTTTAGCAATTGAAAACTATTTATTAATTTAATTTTAAAATATAATATCACATTGTTACTCTACCTATTCAATTACAGAGAATAAATATGACATTGAATAGAGTTAAATGAAAATGAAAGATATGTCGAATATCTTAATTCATGCCACATTATTTAATTAAACCATCTTTTAAATTAATAATTTCTTTCAAACTATTACCATAATCAACATTTTATTTACTCTTTTTAATGTATACTTTTTTAAATATATATAAATTAGTCGATTAAGTCTTGTTCTTAATACATGAAGGCATAAGTTTAAGTGTACTAAAATACATTATTTTCTTATTTATGAGTTAAAAAATATTATAGATAAATATATACATTGTGTCAAAAAGAATAAATACTACCAGAATTGTTCCATATATATAAATTAATTAATAAATCTTGGATGGAAAGGATCGTAATTTTTATTTAAAACTATATTATTGAGAGGATAATTACCAACCCAAAAATATTAGTATAAAATTGAGATTATAAAATATTAAAATTTAAGTTAAAAATATTGATGCGATATAAAATAATTAAAAAAGAGGCGTATTCTATCATTAAATTATTTCTCAGGAAAAAGAGATTAAAATGGATTAGAAGGAACTACAAAAATGCAGTAACTTCAAGTCACTCCTCTTAAACATCATGCAAAGCAAAACAACATTTTGTAACGCTAGCTTGCTCAACTTCTTTCAGTTTCCAACAATAAATAATACCAGTTTTCAACCCCATATTCTCTCTTTTCTCAAGAGTTTTACTGTATTATTTAAACCATACACTAGCTCTCAATCCTATATAAACTATTTATGAAACAGCTTTGAAACTTGTCCTAAAACCGGTTCTATTTACACCATCCTTTTGAGAACTGCATGCTGATGTTTTTAAACAGTTAGGTTTGAGCTTTGGACGATGAAACAAAGAGTGTCCCATGAAAGAGACCCTTAATGATGGAAAACAACAACATTCCCTACTTTTCTTTTCTTTTTTTCTACTTCCGTTTTCAGTACTTGAAACCTAGTATAAAAGGCAAGGATTGAGGATGATGGTCTTGTCGTCATCATCGAACTTGTTTCATGTAGTAGAAAAGTACAGAACTTTTTGGGCGACCCCTGAAGATAGAATTTTTCAGAATTGGTAGCAGTTAAAACAAAGGGAAAGAAGATAGAGAGAGTAAATGAAGGAATTGTGTGTGTTGCAGGCTTTTAAATCTCGAGAACATTTAGTAAAAAAAATAAAGGGTGTGAGAAGAGAACGTGGGGTGTTGGGGTCCCTATGGTGGGGACTGATGGGGGAGAGAGACAAAAGAGAGAGAGAGAGAAAAAGGGAGGGCCCACACACCGCCCATGCGCATGTTGTCTTACCAAAACTAAACCCATCATCATCATCATCGATGCAATGCCTGCCTTGACCTAACCCTAACCCAACAAACCCACACATCATAGCTACAAAGCACAATCGAGACCCAAACCCATAAACCACCTTTCTCTTCCATTTTTTGACTATTTTCTTAACCCCCAATCACTGTTCATCTTCGTTTCCTCCCAAAACCTTAACCAATTCAACTTAGATCTTCATACCGGAAAGGGAAGATGAGGTTGATGAAACAGCTGAAAAGTTGCTGCCAGGTGATGCTTCTTCAAACCCTTTTTTGGTAAAACCTGCAGTTACTCAATCAGTCAAAATTACCCAGAAAAAGAGGAAACGAAGATATCAACCTTATTAGAATTTCAGTGGGTTTCTTTCTTGCATGTGTGTTAGCTGATTGTTTGATTAGGTTTGAGCTTTGAAGGGAAGAAACAAAAGAGAACAAATGGACCCAGTAACAGCTCATGGCCGCCCGCTTCCTCCTCCTTTCCTCACAAGAGATCTTCATCTAAACCCGCAACATCAATTTCAACATCACCACAACCAACAACAACAGCAAAGCTCCGAGGACGAACAAAGCCGTGGCCAGAAACGAGATCGAGAAGAAACAGCCACCACTATGGGCGGCGGTGCCACCGACACGAGTGAAGGCAAAGAACTGGCTGTAGTCCCTGGGGCCGAAGGTGAAATCACGAGAAGACCACGAGGGAGGCCCGCTGGTTCCAAGAACAAGCCTAAGCCACCCATCATCATAACCCGTGATAGTGCCAATGCCCTCCGATCCCATGTCATGGAAATCGCAGACGGCTGTGATATTATGGAGAGCGTTTCGACTTTCGCCAGGCGAAGACAAAGAGGGGTTAGCATTTTGAGTGGGAGCGGAACCGTAACGAATGTGACCTTAAGGCAACCAGGAGCACCCGGTGCTGTCGTGACTTTACATGGAAGATTCGAAATTTTATCACTTTCTGGCTCGTTTTTACCTCCTCCAGCACCGCCGGCTGCATCGGGGTTGACCATATATTTAGCCGGCGGCCAAGGTCAGGTAGTTGGAGGAGCGGTGGTGGGTCCACTTGTTGCTTCAGGTCCAGTGGTGATGATGGCAGCTTCTTTTGGTAATGCGGCATATGAAAGGCTTCCATTGGAGGAAGAGGAACAACCAGCCGCCGGACCGGTTCCAGGAAGTGGACCCTTAGGCTCCCCTGGAAGCATGGTTGGTCAACAACAGCCGCCTCCGCCGCAGCAGCAGCAACAGCTATTAGAAGATCCAAACGGATCTTTTGCTCAAGGATTGCCACCAAATCTTCTAAACTCAGTCCAATTGCCAGCTGAAGCCTACTGGGGCACAGGTCGTCCCTCTTATTAACCAAAAGACAAAGTTTCAGTGTTTTTCTTTCTTCTTTTTTTCCTCCTTAATTATCCTCATTTCACCTCTCTTGTTTGTTTGACCTTTTGATAATCACCTTCATTCTTCTTCTTTTTATAAGATAGTTGGTGTTTTACTATAAATCCCAAGAATGTTCATCATCATGGGATTCATCTGGGTTTAATTTGAAGAAGGATGTACAAATTTCATGGATTTCTCTTTGATGGGCTTTTTCTCTTCTCTTTTTTTATTTTTATTTTTATTTTTCTTCTCAATAGGATAGCCTTTTTTGAATTGTCAGTGTTACTCATTATAGTAGCTTAACCATGAAGAAGGACACCAAAATAAAAAGAAAAAAAATGCCACCTTTTTGTTAGGGTTCCTTTATTTCTGCATAATACTTTTTGAAGTCTCAGATTCTGTTAATGATCCAATCCTTCAAATTTAAAAGCATCAAATTTTTCTAGTTTTATTAGTTTGTAGTTCACAGACATAATAAAACAGTAGGGTTTTTTTTTTTTTTCTTGTTTACCTTCTTCCACCCTAAACACAAACTAAACTACTACTACCACTATATTTTTATTAAGGGTCTTTAAATATGAACATAAATTAGTATATTTTATGAATATATGTATGGTTCATCTAATCTAGTGACTGTTTGAAGGTTGGTCCAGGGAAAAGATGTCAAATCATGATACGAAGAAAGCAAGGTGATTGGGAGGTTATGGGCTTAGGGTTTGCTGCCATGCCATTCCACTATGATTTATTTATTTCTCCCTAACCTGCTAGGGTTCACTATAGAATCTAAGATGAACATCGGATACTGTGCTATAAGTGCACAGCTCTTACTAATACAAAAAAAAACTCATTTTCGAGGCAACCATTACCATAGACAAACTGATCTCAAGCGTTAAAGTTTTTTATTTTGATTTTTTGCCTTATCTATTTCTCTCTCTTCTTTTCTGAAAAATAACTGTCATTCACTGCCCTCCGTATACAAGTAAAAAGAGTTTTGTGTGTGATGTGAACCAGTGAGAACGGAAGATAAGTTAAAGTTATCAACCAATATTATACATAAATAATATTTATTAAGGTGTTTGTGTTAAATATTATTAAATTTATCTTCACTGTAAAAGTGGCATAGTCTACTCTTGGCGCTAATCCACTTTATTATGAAGGATAATTTTAAAAATCATTATTATATGGATACATACATTCTCATCTCAGCATGTCCCACTTCAATTTAAATTTTTCTAATTATCTTAACTAAATATTTAAATAAAATTTTCAAATAAAATATTTAACATACAATATATGATATTTTGTTATTACATTTTACTTTTTTAATAATTTATATAGACAAAGATAAAATAATAATTTCATATATGAAGTAGGACTAAGTAAGGTAAGCAATTGTTATAACTTCTCTATAACCACTATTCAAAAGAAGAAATTCATTCAATCCGCTTACATCTACATTTACTTTTTCAAAAAACAAAAATCTCTTAATTCAAAGTGGATTAATTTAGAATTTATCAAATAGTTAGAATTTTGTGATCCCAAATCCCTATTTGTAATACATATGCATATATTTTAGTTCCCATTTCTTCTAATTAATGATCACAGTTTTTCTTCTAGGCCATCTACAGTTACATGTATATTTGATTTATATCATTAGCTTTTCCTAATTTTATTTCCTTTCCTTTTTTTAAAGATTTTAATTCCTTTCCTCTTCCTTAACAGTCCTTGTATGTGCATATTTTGTACTTTTTTGCTTAACTATAAAATTAGTCTTTAAATTATACTTTTTCCATTTAAATAAATATTTTTTACATTAAAGTGATATTTAAACTATCAATTTTATCTCATTTAACTCAAAAAATGTACGATGTCCAATAAGAATGTGATTGATATCATGTTTGTGATAATTTGAGACAAAACTGATAGTTTAGATACTACTTTTGACCTGAAAATACTTTAAGTAACTAAGTGAAAAAAATGATATAATTTGAAAGTCAATTTTACATTTTAAATTTTTTCGATTTGTGTTTTAATATACCTCTCTCTCAATGTAAATTTTTTAGTTCTATTTTTAATGAAAATAAAATCACAACTTAGAAATAGGGAAGACATTGAATCCAAAATCTGTTTAAATATTATCTCTAGTATGATTATAGGGACCAATTACTAACATTATTTTATGGTTTTATTTAATAGTACTTTATTTTTAATTTGATAAGCGGAATTTAAAATAATTACTGTAACTATTTTTTAAATATTTATCTTTTAATATTTTATTATATTTTTATAAAATATTTGTCAACACTCTGTTTATGTTTGTAAAATTTAAAAATTCCACTAAAAATGTACTAAATACTCTAAGAAAAAATTTATTGACAAGATTATTGTATCGTAGATAAACAAATGTTGTGCGTAACATAAAATATCTTTTGTTTTTAATAAGTATAGGACATTTTTGGTTAGTGTCATATATCCGCATTCAGAGTGTTTGCTCAAAATCGAATATAACATGAATTTTGGATCCGGGGTGAGAATTTTATTAGAAAAATTGGAGTGGGTACAAGGTGTAATATAAAAATGAAGAAGATGTCAACCCTAAAGCTTTCGAACAAGCTGGAGGTGGACCATATCTATGTCTAATGTATTTGAGACAATGCCATTCTGCTTGCTTCTTCATCATTAACATCCATATTAACTACAATTCAATCATTACATATGAGATTCCATTGTTTTTGCCTTTCATGAAAATGAAACAGCATACTCCACTTCATTTTATATCTAATCAAGTAATCTTGTATATTTAAATCAATGTATCTAAATAAAAAAAAAAGTTAATAGATTGGATTTATAAAACATCTAATTTCTTATTCATTTTAACACCTTGGTAGAATAAATTAGAATTGAAAATGAATCACATATTGTCACATCTAATATAATATTTTTTTATTTTTTTCCTTTTAAAAGAATACTCGGAAAAATGAGAGCTTGACGTCAGGCTTAATTCGACTCCTTTAGGTAGGGATTTTGGTCGTTTTGGGTAATTTGTTGAGTTTTATTACCCACATACGATTTAGAAGCCATTGGAAAATCTTTTTCCTCAGTTAAGTTAAATTTACTATCTTATTCTTACAAGAGTGTTTCCTTTTATTCATTTTAATAATAGTTTCTATACAAATTTTATTTTAATATTTTAAAAATAACTATAATATTATATAAACATAAAATAATATTTTCATTCAATTCGATCTAACAAATCAAATTAAAATTATTTTTTTAAAAGAAACATTTTAGCTGAGAAAATTACCTAAATAAAACACATAAAAACTAATGACAACAATATAAATTTTCAAGTTAAAATGCCCTCAATATTTTCCATGTCTATGCATATAAATAAATAAATTAATTAATTAAATTAAGCTTGATTCATAAAATATGAAAATGTATCCAAATAACTTTTTAATATTATTTTTATCAATAAAAAATTGTTCAATACAAATTCTCACCATGCAAACATAATTGAAACAGTACTATAAATAAGTCAAATTCATATAATAAAGTCACCCTCTTTCTGAAACATAAATTTGCCACATTGTGGTAGTAATATTGTTTTTTATAGTGACTCCTAACCTATAGCATCTTTTATCACCACTGTTGTTACTAGCACTAGTCTCATAAATTTGTTCAGTTCCTATAATCAACTCTTTCAATTAACTCATAATCAGGATCAACACCCACTAAATAATTATGCAATATATAACATGCTAGAATTATGTCTTTCATTGTATCGATTAGATAAAATGGTTCTATCATTCCTGTATTATGATAAAATATTTCTTTTAATACTTTAAATATTCTTTCAACCACATTTCTTAATGAAGAATGAAGATGGTTGAATAGTTCTTCAACATTTTCAGGACCGTGAGCAAAAAACTCCTTTAAATGGTATCGTGTACCTCTAAATGGTGCAATAAGTCCACTTCTTAACATAAAACTTACATCCACAACATAATATTTACCTATCCAAAAAAAAAATTAGCTTACTATAAAATTTAAATAATAAATTTAAATACTTTATTTGAAATTAATTTTACCTTAGGAATGATAAGTTTTATCTTTCCTAATTAAAGCGTCTTTAATGACTCTTGAATTTGATGTTGTTCCATCCTTTCCAGCTAAAACATATGTGAATTTCATGTCAAATCCACATGCAGTTAATACATTTTGTGTTAGATATTCTTTTCTCCCTCAATACCTTGGAGCATCTTTTGAAGGAGGTTTAACGCGAATATGTTTACCATCAATCGTACCAACACAATCCTGAAATTATAAAGTCATCAATGAATTTTATTTATAGTGATTGCTTACTTAAAAATTACAAAATTTGAAATATAATTTACCTTAAATATGAGTAAAATTTGTTGCTATTGAGTATTTCATGTGCGATTTCAGAACCATTTGGTTGTTTCAAGAAATTATTTTCTAAGCTAATTGTAACACCTTTAACCCATGTCCATGTGCTAGGTCGTATCTCACACACGTCTGAGACGCATGCCCATGTCTCTAACCGTGTAGACGAAAATAGGCCATTTCCAAGGCCACATTTCTCACCAAACTTGCCTTGCACCTATATTATCACTTTAACACATTCACAAGCCAATCCAAGACATTCAAATCCAACCAAAAACCAAGTCTTATATATAATATATCACTTCATAAATCCGTATATCCAAACTTACCTATTTGACTAAAATTGCATATAAACAAAACTTATAAGATTACTAACAAACCAACCATATCATTCTGACACCAAACATGATATAGCCATATATATTTACACATCAAACCATATTCATCACAAGCCATCCCAATGGCTAAATTCAACCAAACACATACATGCCATTCTTGACCACTTTTAGCCTATACATGCCATTATAACCTAAGATTTAATTTAATTTTTATACATGAGCTGATGGATAGTGTGAAATATCTCCACCAAGCTTCCAACCCAATGAGCTTCCGAAGTGCTATAAAACAGAGGAAATAAAACCGAGTAAGCGTTTAATGCTTAGTAAGTTTGTATAACAGGAAATTAACTTACGATTCATTTTCATTAAAATAAACATATAAGATACATCCAAGCAATTTGGCTAATAGCCTAAAACACACAATTTCATCAAACATGTTAGTCATTTACTTTACATAAATTTCAAGAATTGTGTATGAGCTCATCAATACCAAATTTCCATGTATTTCATGTATATACAAGTAACAATTCACTTTGAATTCATTTATTTTCTCGTATCAGGGTTTTACCCATTGAATCATTTAAAATATCGATGGACACTCGGGTAGTACACATAAAGTGTACAAGTCTGTACTTCTTAAATTCATATTCAGGAATGATCACACGAGCACATAAATGGGAAGCCCTCTTTCGAGCCATATAACAGGAAGCTCATGTGAGCCATGTAACGGGAAGCTTATGCGGGTTATATAACGAAAACCTCATAAAAGCCATAATCGGAAAGCTCATACGAGCCAATAACAGGTTGCTCCCAAGATACATTAATCGGGATGCTCCGGATAGCCATATATCGGGAAGTTCAAGTGAGCCATATCGAGAAGCTCACAAAGAGCCTTTAATCGGGAAGCTCACAAAGAGCCATATAACAAGACGCTCATAAGAGCTGCGGTGTGCCCACAACAAATGCAGAATCACGACCGACCGAGATGCTCCGAAGACTTATTAACGGGAAGCTCGAGAGGGCTAATAATGGGACACTCTTTCGAGTTGGTGTGTCTGCAACATATGCAAAATCACTACCAATTCGAGAAATCCTGTATCCATTGAATTCCATTTATTCAATCGAGACTTGATGTTTGTCAAGCATTGTCAAATATAATATTAATTTCATATTCATAGCAACAGTACATTCACATACACAATATTCAATTCAAGTATATAAATAAACACAATTTAGTTATACGAACTTACCTCGACAATGTTCGTGAACTTGTATGCTACTAATTTGTTACTTTTTCTTTACTTCGATCTAGCTCTGTATTTGATCTATTCGGATCTAATTGAACCAAAATAACTTGCTATCTTCAAGCTCTTCTAAACTAAGGTTTCTATTTTTTTTTATTTGGGAAAGGTGATATAAAATGATGATATTTTTATTATTTTATCATTTATCATATTTTATTATTTTACTTTCCAATTTTATCCTTTTCTTTATTTAATTTTTCCATGGATGAATCATCAAACTTATTTACGAACTCCTCTTAATAGTTTATTTTCCATCTAAGGACCTCAAATTTTGAATTCCATAGCTATTTGATCTTTTTAGCTACTAGAATTCAACTTTTGCATTTTATGCAAATTGGTCCTTTACTCAATTAAACATGAAATGGGTAAAATTTTCTTAACAAAATTTTTATACGACATTCCTATCATAATGCAGACCATGCAATATTATTAAAATAAATTTTCCTTCCGGACTCGGATTTGTGGTCCCGAAATCACTATTTCAATTTCACTAAAAACTGGCTATTACAACTCTCCCCCTTAAAGAATTTTTGTCCCCGAAAATTTTACCAGTAAAGAGGTTCGAATACTGCTGTCTCATTGTTTCCTCAGGTTCCGAGGTAGTTTCTTCTATGCTATGTCATTGCCATAGAACCTTTACTAAAGCTATATTTTTATTTCTCAGTTCTTCTGTCTCATGTGCCAGAATTCTGATCGGTTCCTTACTATAAGTCATGTCAGGCTGAATCTCAACCTCTATCGAGGAGATAACATGTAAAGGATTTGACTGATATCATCGGAACAGAGACACGTGAAAGACATTGTGAATCTTTTCTAGTTCCGGTGGTAAAGCCAATTGGTATGCAATAGGTCTGATTCTTTCAATAATTTCATATGACCCGATAAATTGCGGACTTAATTTTCCTTTGCAGCCAAACCGAAAAACTTTCTTCCAAGGCGAAACTTTCAAGAATACCTTGTTGCCAACTTGGAATTCTATTTCTTTTCGTTTAAGATCCACATAGGATTTCTGACGATCAGAAGCTGCTTTTAAATTATCTCTGATCTTTTTTACTTTTTCTTCGGTTTTGTGAATTAAATCAACTCCGTGTATCTTTTTCTCACTGAGCTCAATCCAATACAATGGAGTTCTACATTTACGACCATATAGAGCTTTATATGGTGCCATATTTATACTTGACTGATAATTGTTATTATATGCAAATTTGACTAATGGTAGATATTTTTCCCAATTACCTTCGAATTCCAAAATACAACACCGAAGCATATCTTCAAGAATCTGAATCATACGTTTGGATTGACCATCTGTCTGAGGATGAAATGTGGTACTGAAATGTAATTGCGTAACCAGGGCCTCTTGTAACTTGTTCCAAAATCGGGAAGTGAACCGTGGATTTCAATTCGAATAATAAAAATTGGCACACCATATAGTCTAACAATCTTAGAAACATATAATTTTGCCAATCTATCCAGAGAGTAATCCATACGTACCAGAATAAAGTGTGCAGACTTCATCAAACGATTGATGATTACCCAAATGTCATCTTTCTTTTTCGGAGATAAGGGTAACCCTGACACAAAGTCCATAGTAACTCTTTCTCATTTTCATTCCGGTATCGTGACTGGCTGTAATAATCCCGAAGGTATCTAATGTTCAACTTTAACTTGCTGACATATCAAACATATAGATACAAATTCAGAAATATCACGTTTCATTCCCGGCCACCAATATATTTTTTTCAAATCATTATACATTTTATTATTCCCCTGATGAACAGTTATAGTACCATTATGAGCTTCATATAAACTTTTTTGTACAAGCTCTGAATTTTTCGGTACACGGACTCTACTTCGAAATAACAAATAATCATCAGAACCAATCTGAAATTCTGAATTAGAAGTTGATTCACACTGTACATGTTTAGCTTGTAACACATTATCACTTTTCTAAGCTTCGCAGATCTGCTGTAGAAATGTCAACTTAGCTTTTAACTCAGCTGAGATTGAGCCGTCATCAGACAATGATAATCGAGTGTTCATTGCTTGCAAAGCAAACAGAGACTTTCTATTTAGAGTATCTGCAACTACATTTACTTTTTCCGGATAATAATCAATTACCAAATCATAATATTTTAACAATTTAAGCCACCTACCTCCGTTGTCTTAAATTTAAATCTTTTTGCTACATTAAATACTTTAAGCTTTTGTGGTCAGTGAATATATGACATTTTTCACCAAACAGATAATGTCGCTAGATTTTCAATGCAAAGGCAATAGCTGCTAGTTCTAGATCATGTATCAGATAATTCTTTTCATGTGGTTTTAACTGTCTAGAAGCACATGTTATTACTTTACCTTATTGAATCAAGACACAGCCTAAACCATTCAATGATGCATCACTGTAGAACACAAATTCCTTACCCGATTCAGACTGAACCAAAACTAGTGCTTCAATCAACAAGGCTTTCAACCGATCAAAGCTTTACTGATATTTGTCAATCCATTCAAATTTCAAATATTTCTGTAATAATCGTGTCATTGGCAAAGCTATCATCAAAAACCCTTGTACAAACCTCCGATAATAACCAGCTAATCCCAGAAAACTTCTAATTTTAAACATATTTTTCGGTGGTTTCCAGTTAACAATTGCTGAAATTTTATTTGGATCAACTCTGAAACCTTCAGCAGATACTATATGCCCAAGAAAACCAACTTCTCAAAGGAAGAATTTACATTTACTGAATTTAGCATACAATTGCTTCTCACGCAGTGTTTGCAGAACAATTCTCAAATGATCAGTATGCTCGATTTCATCTCAGAAATAAATAAGAATATCATCAAAAAACACCACCACAAATATATTTAGATACGGTCTAAAAATTCTATTCATTAAATCCATAAATACTGTAGGTGCATTAGTTAATCCAAATGGCATTACCAGAAATTCATGTCCGTACGTAGTTTTGAAGGCTGTTTTTGGTACATCTGAGTCTTTCACTCGTAACTGATAGTAACTAGAACGAAGATCAATCTTTGAAAACACTGTAACACTTTTTAACTAGTCAAACAAGTTTCAATGCGAGGTAGTGGATACTTGTTCTTGATTGTAACTTTATTAAGTTGCCAATAATCAATACACAATCTCAAAGATCCATCTTTCTTTTTAACAAACAGAACCGACGCACCCCAAGTTGAAGAACTAGGTTGAGCAAAACTTCTGTCAGTCAGTTCTTGGAACTGTGTTTTCAACTCTTTTAATTCTGTAGGGGCCATTCTGTATGGTGCTATAGATATCGGTGTTGTCCCTGGAATAAGATCTATAGAAAATTCAACTTTTCTGACCGACAGTAATCCAGGTAATTCTTCTGGAAACACATCAGGATATTCACAGATAATTGTCATTAATTCAATTTTTGATTTAGACACTTTAGTATCTAATACATAAGCAAGGTAAGCATCATACCCTTTTCTGACATATTTCTGTATCGAAATGGCTGATATCATATTAAACAAACCATCCAATTTATCAGATTCAATACAGATTAATTCACCGTTCTGACATTTCAATATAATATGCTTCTATTTACAATTTGCCACGGTATCATGTTGAGTTAACCAGTTTATACCCAGAATTACATCAAATTCATCAAACAGTAATAACATCAAACTAACCGAAAAATAGTAACCCCGTATCATTAATAGACAATTCTTGTAAATTTTATCCATCGGCACATACTGGCCTAGGGGGTTTGATACTTTAGTCATAAATTCAGTGGACTCGGTAGGTAAATTTTTAATAGACACTAAATTTGTGCAAATGTATGAATGAGTTGAACCGAGATAAATTAAAGCAGTTATATCAGTATCAAGAAGAGAAAAAGTACTAGTAATAACATCGGGTGTAAAGGCATCCTCATGTGCACGAATATCATATGTCATTGCCGATGCTCGTGCTTCATATTTGACAATTGAATCATTTATCGTACCTCAACTACCACTGACATTGTTGGGGTTACAGGGTGGTCTACCTCTTGTAGCAGAGTTGCTCAGCTTTGAAGTCTGTACAATATCTTTCTCAGGCTTTTCTCGACTTTGGCACTCACCAAAATAGAATTTATTACAGTGTTTGCATCTAGGTTTGGTGTTTCTGAAATTGCTTGCACTCGCTACAGATGTAGCCTGAGATTTTGGGATTAGAGCGTTGGATACTTCTGTCTCTCCTAGAATACCCCACAAAAGTGGTTGAATGGTTATGATATTTCTTTGTTTTCTTCGAGGTTGACAGGTATAATTTTTTGGTAAATTTTTTACTTGAAGTTTTGGCTTCTATCTCAGATTGTCTTTTTTCTTTACTCAATTCTTCAGCTTTATGAGCTCGATCAACCAGTACCACAAATTCTTTTAATTCTAGAATCCCAACCAACAATTTGATATCTTCATTTAAACCCTCTTCAAACCGCTTACACATGGTGATTTCAGTCATGATACACTCCCTGACATATTTACTCAGTTTGACAAATTCTCGTTTGTATTCAGATACTGTCATATTCCCCTGTTTAAGCTCTAAAAATTCCTTCCGTTTTTTATTTAGAAATCTTTGACTGATATATTTATTTTTGTATTCAGTTTGGAAAAATTCCCAAGTAACCATCTCATTTGGTACAACAGAAATCAATGTATTCAACCATTCATAAGCCGAATCTTTTAACAGAGATACAACACATTTCAAACATTTGGCCGATGTGCAAGATAATTCGTCCAAAACCCTGATAGTATTTTTTCAAACCAGAATTTGGCCTTTTCATGATCATCTTCACCAGTAGCTCTGAATTCTTCTGCCCCATATTTACGAATTTTATCAATAGGATGTTATCGACTCTAACAAGTTTTGTACCTTGTGGCATATCGAAAATCGATTGAGAAATAGGAGAGGGTGGATATTGTTGCACAGTCGGATTTGTTCTTATATATTCGGTAAACAATTCATTCATCATTTGGAAGAAGGCTTCTTTAGCCTCTCCTCCTCGGCCTTCAGATACGGGCCTTCTACTACTTGAAGCCACTCTTTAAACTGAAGCTTGAGCATTGCTCTCAGCTTCTTCGGATTTAGCTCAGTTGGATGACATTATTATATGAAAAACATGTTTAAAATGGTCAAGAAATATCACACTATCACAGATTATATATAAAGGCATTTATAGCTAGACTCGTACATGCTCGTTAGTCTGAAAATCAGCTAAGCTCAACTCTGATACTAATAAATGTAACACCCCTAACCCATATCCGTCGCCGAAACAGGGTTACAGAGCATTACCGAAATATACAGAACAAATATAGACATTTTATATTATTTAACATTAATGCCAGAAGATATTCATAAAGTCCCATATATGAGCCCTCGAGGCCCAAAACATACATTAGAAATAGTCCAGGACTGAATCGGGTACTTAGAGAATTTTTCGCAAAATCTCAAATTTTTTCCAAGGTGCAGTGGACACACATCCGTGTGGTCAGGCCGTGTGGCTCACACGGCCATATGATACGCCTGTGTCCCAAGCCGTGTGGACATTCAAAATAGGGCACACGGCCATGTCCCAGCCTGTGTCCTACCCGTGTAACTCTCTGACTTGGGTCACACGGCTAAGTCACATGCCCGTGTGTAGGTGCAGGGGTCACACGGCCAAGATACAGCCCCGTGTGCCAGGCCGTGTGAAAAATTCTGAGCATTTTGTTTTGAATTTTAAAGATGCAAGGGACACACGGCCAAAACACATGCCTATATGCTAGGACACACGGCTGAGACACATGCCCGTGTGGATGAAAATAGGCAATTTGCAAGGCCACGTTTCTCACCCAAACTTGCCTTGCACCTGCATTATCACTTTAACACATTCACAAGCCAATCCAAGACATTCAAATCCAACCAAAAATCAAGTCTTATATATAATATATCATTTCATAAATCCATATATCCAAACTTACCTATTTGACTAAAATTGCATATAAACAAAACTTATAAGATTACTAACAAACCAACCATATCAATCTGACACCAAACATGATATAGCCATATATATTTACACATCAAAACATATTCATCACAAGCCATCCTAATGGCTAAATTCAACCAAACATATACATGCCATTCTTGACCACTTTTAGCTTATACATGTCATTATAACTTGCGATTTAATTTACTATTTATACCGAAACGAGCTGATGGATAGTGTGAAATATCTTCACCAAGCTTTCAACCCAACGAGCTTCTGAAGTGCTATAAAACAGAGGAAATAAAACAGAGTAAGCGTTTAATGCTTAGTAAGTTTGTATAACAGGAAATTAACTTACCATTCATTTTCATTAAAATAAACATATAAGATACATCCAAGAATTTTGGTTAATAGCCTAAAACACACAATTTCATCAAACATGAATTTCATCAAACATGTTAGTCATTTACTTCACATAAATTTCAAGAATTGTGTATGAGCTCATCAATACCAAATTTCCATTTATTTCATGTATATACAAGTAAAAATTCACTTTAAATTCATTTATTTTCTCGTATTAGGGTTTTACCCGTTGAATCATTTAAAATATCGATGGATACACGGGTAATACACATAAAATGTATAAGTCTATACTTCGTAAATTCATATTCAGGAATGCTCATACGAGTACATAAACAGGAAGCCCTCTTTTGAGCCATATAACAGGAAGCTCATGTGAGCCATGTAATGGGAAGCTTATTCGGGCTGTATAACAGGAAGCTTATAAGAGCCATAATCGAGAAGCTCATGCGAGCCAATAACGGGTAGCTCCAAAGAGCCATTAATTGGGAATCCAGATAGCCATATATCGAGAAGCTCAAGTGAGCCATATCGGGAAGCTCACAAAGAGCCTTTAATCGAGAAGCTCATGAAGAGCCATATAACATGACACTCATAAGAGTTGCAATGTGCCCACAACACATGCAGGATTAAGATCGATCGGGATGCTCCAAAGAGCTATTAACAGGAAGGTTGCAAGAACCATATAATGGGAAACTCGAGAGGGTTAATAACGGAACGCTCTTTCGTGTTGTGATGTGTCCGCAACATATGCAAAATCACTACCAATTCAGGAAATCCTGTATCTATCAAATTTCATTTATTCAATTGAGACTTGATGTTTGTCAGGTATTGATGGATATAATATTAATTTCATATTGATAGCAACAATACATTCACATATACAATATACAATATTCAATTCAAGTATATAAATATACACAATTTAGTTACACAAACTTACCTCGACAATGTTAGTGAACTTGTATGCTACTAATCCGTTACTTTTTCTTTACTTCGATCTAGCTCTGTATTTGATCTATTCGGATCTAATTGAACCAAAATAACTTGCTATCTTCAAGCTCTTCTAAACTAGGGTTTCCATTTTTTTATTTGGGAAAGATGATATAAAATGATGATATTTTCATTATTTTACCATTTATCATATTTTATTATTTTACTTTCCAATTTCATCCTTTTCTTTATTTATTTTTTAATAGATGAATAATCAAACTTATCTACTAACTCCTTTTAATGGTCTATTTGCCATATAAAGACCTCAAATTTTGAATTCCATAGCTATTTGATCTTTTTAACTACTAGAATTCAAATTTTTCATTTTATGCAAATTGGTCATTTACTCAATTAAACATGAAATTGGTAAAATTTTCTTAATGAATTTTTTATACGACATTCTTATCATAATACATACCATGTAATATTATTAAAATAAATTTTCCTTCTGGACTCAGATTTGTGGTCTCGAAACCACTGTTTCAATTTCACTTAAAACGGGCTGTTACACAAACAATAGCTCTGAACACAACATGAAATTGTCGGCTTATGGTCTCATGAGATCTATGAAACCATAAATAAATTAGGCAAGTTTGTTCATTGTGTCCTACCATATAGAGAAATTTGACCACTTGTGAGACCTTATATCCAATCCAATTATAGGATCTGAATATATAATGTCACATTCAAATGTCAAAATAACCTATTTTACTATTTGATTTTATTGAAATTGTAGTGTAGTGATAAAAGTATTTAAAAAAAAAATTGGCATCATTTCTTGTTATTTTACGTAAAAAAACCTGCAAAATTTAGATTTCACAATATTTATCCATATTTAAATCATCTCTCAAATCAAATTCCAACACTTTGATATTCTGAAAGATACCGTAAACTAAGCATATCACATTAAAACCATTTAATTAACTAATAATATTATAATTATGACAACTAAAAGTTAAATTTTTTTATGTCACAAATACATATTTATAGCCAAGTGACTTTACTAAAAACCAAGTACATGCCAATTTGAAACAAAACAAAATATACGAACTTTGTTGAGTTTAGGATTTGTCAGTTCGATGCTAATGACTTTGAGTTCAAAGTCTCAAAATAAACCTAGCCTACATATGAAAACAAGACCATTCGGTGAGTATTAATTTCAAATGGTATTCCTATAACTTACTCAATATAGTGTGAAATTTAAATAATAGGACTTTGATGATTTGTTTCTTTCTTAGACCAATTCAAGTATGTTTCATATCAAAGTTTATCCAATATATTAATATACATGTGTCCCAAACAAACCATGTAACAACCATTTTTCAGTGATGTCGAAAACAGTGGTTTCGGGACCATAATTTCGACGAGTGAGTTATTATTTTATTATTATTTTAATGTCTTCGGGATTATATTAAGGTCTTATTAGAATTTCTGTAATACCCCTACCCGTATTCATTGCCGGAATAGGGTACGAAGTATTATCGGAGTTTATTTAATTAATTTTTTTAACTCAATATAACCCTTTATAGATATCTAACCTTCCCTGAAATTTTAAACCAAAAACAATCCACATCAACCAATCCAATTCAACATATTTTCAAGATAAATTCATGCATATTTATAAAATAACGTCATCACATACCCAAAACCGTGTTTGTTAACCATACCAATGGCTAACTCTACATTCATTTCACGAATCATTTACTTTATTAGCTTATACATGCCATTGATTTCCAAAATAAAGTTTCTTTATATACCGAAGTCCTGAGGTTGATAGTGTGATGTGTCTCCGACCAAATCCGACCTCCGAGCTCTTAACACTACAAAACAAGGAAAAAGGAAACGGGGTAAGCACTTTGTGCTCAGTAAGCTCATGTAAAAAGAATTATACTTACCTAATATTTTCAATAAAATACAATAAACATTCATATATCCATTCATTGCATTATTACCTTAACATTTACAAACTCAACATTCAAGTTAGTACAATAATTTCCATGTACCTATAATATATACCATGATTGATGTGTTCATCAATACCATGATTTCCATTTCCTTGTTATTTTTCCATATTTATCCCGTTGAATTTATCGGAATTTCGATGGATTTTTCAGAGGTACACTTTTAGTGTACAATTCCGGGTCCGTCAATTCATATTCATGTGCGCACATTTCCATTTCGAGAGCACACTCGCGAACCTCAACCTTGTCATGGGATTACCAATCCGAGCTAAATCCTACAATATAAACTCATAGAGTATTGTCGGGATTACCACCGAGCTAAATCCTCAGAACGACAATTACTCTAATGAGCTTGGATCCAATTACCAGTCGAGCTAAATTCGACCCTAATTCGGATTACCCTTCCGAGCTAAATCCATTTTACACATATTCTTCGGAGGGCTATATCAGATAGGATCACCCGTCCTGCTAGATCCTTTTACCGTCAATTCCTTTTCAGAGATCCATCGAATTCTCCTTTCATTCAACCGAGATTTCTTCCCATTTTATCAAATATATCAATGTTTCATCAATTTTCATATAATGAACATTCAAATCATATTCATATAAAAAATATGCATTCTCAAGCATTTAAGAATATAATTCAAGTTACACGAACTTACCTTGATACTTGTTCGTGTACAAAAATCTACTAATCCTGAACTTTTTTCTTTCCTCGATCTAGCTTCGTATTTGAATCTTCTAGATCTAAATAAATAAATTTAATTATCAATTTAATACATTTCATGTTCATATGCAACATTTTCTATAATTCAACTATTATTATTTATAGTTTATTCAAAGTTGTATATTTTAGTCATAGTCACTAAATTATTTATAACTCGAACTACAGAATTCCAAATTAAGATCCATTAACTTTTCCTGAAACTAGACTCATATATATTCTTACCATAAAATTTTCAGAATTTTTGGTTTAGCCAATAAGTACAGTTTATTCTTTAAATTCAACCCTGTTCTGCTGTCCAACAGTTCTGACCTTTCTTCACTAAAAATCAATTATCTCTTCATACAGAATTCGGATAATGTTTCCGTTTGTTTCTATTGAAAATAGACTCATTCAGAATTCTATAAATATAAATTTAAGCCCATAATTATTTTTATTCAATTTTTTATGATTTTTCAAAGTCATAACAGGGGAACCCGAATTCATTCTGACCTTGTCTCACAAAATTCATTATATCTCAAAATTTACAAATCCATTTCTTACACTATTTCTTCTATGAGAAACTAGACTCAATAACCTTTAATTCCATATTTTTTTCATCTTCTAATTCGATTTCTACAATTTATGGTGATTTTTCAAAGTTAGTCTACTGCTGCTATCCAAACTGTTTTTGTGCAAGCTGTTTATTTACCATTTTTCCCCTAAGCTTTTAATAAATGATAATTTCGTCCCTACTCAATTAGCCTCTCAATTGAGCTGATTTTTCTCAATTAACATTTTATTCTATCACCTTAAACTAGTTTACAACCTTTAGGGATCAGAATTTCAGCAATAGACTTTAATTCCAAGCATTTTCACAATTAGGTCCTAAAAATCAATTTCTATTGAAATTACCTAATAAAATCATCTCATAAACAAATTAAAGCTTTAATTTCATTCTATTTCATCATAAACTTACAGCACTCAACCATGGTGACTTTCAATTTCATCCATGAAATCAAAAACTAATGAATTTAATAGTAGGACCTAGTTGTAAAAGTCTTAGATACACAAAAATTACAAGGAAAAGGTAAGGATTAACTCACTTGGTGAAAAAATTATGAAATACCAGCTTAGAGAACCCTCCTATGGCGTTTTTAGCTGCTGGAATTGAAGAGAAATAAAGAGAAATCTAGATATTTCCTATTTAGTCCTAGTTTTATTTAGTTAATTTTGCAATATTCCAATTTTGCCCTTAATTTATCAATTTTCCTGATTTCATGCCCTTGTCATCCAGACCAAATAAATTTTGGGTCTAATTGTCTTTTAAATCCTTTCTCATTAGACTCTTAAGTTATTTAATCATTCTAGCAACTTTTACACATATTACAATTTAGTCCTTTTCATTTAATTGACTACCCAAACATTAAAATTTCCTAACGAAATTTTAATACCACATTACTAACATTTCATAAATATTTATAAAATTATTTTCAACTCGATTTTATGAGATATAAGTCCTGATACCTTATTTTACCTCATTTCTTCAATAATTTCTTTTTCTAACTAACCACTAAATCGGTAAAATTTTTCTATCAATATTTTCATACGATTTTCCTATCATATCAATTTTTATGCAAAAATATTGAAATAAATTTCTCTTTAAATCGGATTTGTGGTTACGAAACCACTGTTCCGATAACTTTGAATTTAGGCCATTACAATTTCGTTAAGAAATTTTGATTTTTAAATGATTAATTAGGTGAAAAGGACTAAATCATAAAAAAAAGTGTAAAAGTTGAGTTCTATTAGTTAAAGGGGCCCAATGGCTATAAAATCTTAAACTAATGGACTTGAAAGGTAAATATACCATTTAAAGTATTAGTGGATGTGCATGGATAATATTTAAAATTGATAGTTTTTAAAGGTTAAAATAGTAATTTGGTAAATAAAGCTATAATAACTAAAAGAATTATGCCCATCTTCTTCCTCATTTCATTTTACCACCGAAAATCACCATTGATATAGGGTTTGAAAATTCGACTGGGCTTCCATCTTGCGTATCAAGATAAACCACAATCGGACTTAAATCGAGGAAAAACTAAAGTTTCGAATTAGTTTGACTTTACTTCTATGCCCTTGATTATCGAGGTAAGTTCGGATTTTAATGTTATCTAAATTGAATGTTATCATATTGATATAATATAAATGAAATTATATATAAATGTATCTATACTATGATGGATTGACGGATATCGATCCCTGGTTGAACCTTAAGAATTCTTAGGGTGTTGGTCATGCCCTATTGATGGCTGAGGTCCTGCATTTGTTACGAATTCTCCATAGCTTGTGTGAGCGACATCGTGTAGCTTACGTTCCAACCCACAACTCAAGTGAGCATACCCATTTTACAGCTCGTGTGTGTATTGATGAAAAGGAAAGATTACGGTTATATGTAAAGGCACACTATGTGTGAGATTTCCTGAGTATCTGATGTAATTTTAGATGGTTCAACGGGTCAGGAAAGGAAATGAAATGGTAAGTACGCAAATTAAATAAATCATGAAATTATGGAAAGGTTGATGAGCTATATGTATGCACATACATGGAAATCTACTTATTTATGGTTGAATTCATTTGTTCATGGACAGGTATATGTTTGTATAGGCTTATCCAAACTTATGGTTTTGGTTGATATTATGTTTATGCTATAAATTGTGCAAATGAAATGGTAAGTTGTGTTTAAGTTTATACGAGCTTACTAAGCATTCGTTGCTTATGTAGTTATTTTCCTTTGTCTTATAAATTCTCGAAAGCTCGACCGGTTGGAAGCTCGATCAGTTAGAAGCTTGTCAGTGGCCTATCACACTATCTAGCAATCTTTTTGGTAGTTTTTGTATATTTTGGCCAAGTTTAATAATGGCATGTATAGGATCTATGTATTGTATCTTTTGGTATGTTTAAGCTTTTGAGGTTATGTTGGTTTAGTGCATTTCAATGCTTACCAAGATATGTCATTTTGGTCACTTTCATGTGCTTGTGTATAAGGCTCATTTTTGGTATGTTTATGAAAGCTTGAAAATGGTCAATTGAGATATGTTTTAGTACTTATGGAAACTTGGTCTTTATGCATGAAATGAGGCAATGTTAACTTGTTTTGATAAATGAAATTTTGATGCAATTATGGTGCCTTTAAATGACATATTTGTTAGATAATTTAAGATGTTTGAAATGGCATGTTTATGTGTATTTGAATGATGTTTAAGTCCCTTGAAAGTGTGCAAAAATGAATAGGTTAGTTATGCTTGAATTGGTTATGAAATGGTTTGATTTTAGGTAAATTTTGGGTTCACACGGCCTAGGACACGGGCTGTCACACGGTCGTGTGTCATTTGAGATCTCTTAGTATACCAAGTCAGTGAGTTACACGGCCTAGCGGCACACAGGCGTGTGTGGCAACTTAGTGAGTTACATGGGTGAGGACATGGGCTGAGACATGACCGTGTGTCCTTTGTTTGAATATTACACGGCCTAAGGCTATGTCACATGGCCTGGCCATACAGCCGTGTGGCCCCTATTATTCAAATTTTGCAACTTTTTCTTAAACCTTTTGTTTCGTTTCAAATTAGTCTCAAATTGCCTTAAAGCTATTTTTCAGGCCTCAAAGGCTCGATTTAGGGAAGAAATGCTTATATTTGATATGTTATTGAATATGATTTATTTTTTTAATGTTAAATTAATAAATGTTTCTCGACTGTCTGGTAATGCTCTGTAACCCTAATTCGACGACGGGGATAGATTAGGGTGTTACAAACCAAATGTGATATTGTAACTAACCAATCTATTTTAACGAACTTATTAACACTTTATGCTAATGATTTATGCAACCTTTTTTTATTTTGTCTCATTTTTTCATATTACATTACATTTCCAATTTGAATCAAACCATTCTTCCTGTTCAATATTGATGTTCGTTAATATATAGTCGAATCTGAACTAATTTACGGATCCTATTAATACTATAATTCAACATCCAGTGCCTCAACAATACGTCCCGAACTAAAAAAATTGCTCACAGCGCTCATCGGTTAATCCAAAGAAATAATCATGCCTAGTACTTGTCGGTACATCGATGGTTAGTGTGCCCAACACTCATCGACCTATAGTGGAAGTAATTTTATATCGGTACATTCGACGTAAACAATTCGCGCCTAGCAATTAGTACAACAATCCATAGTCTAATTTCATTCTTAGTTCAGTTTCCATTCTATTAATCTCAATAAAAAATCTTCCGTTGAATGTCATTTCATATAAAACATGACATGATTTGTCTCATGTTCAAGCCAAAATACCCAACTTTACTAAATTATACTATTTCAAATTTTTATAGAATTAACTCTCTATCACAATAATCAATCTCAATATTTTATTTAGTCAGCCACTCATGTGTAACTTGCTTCATTTTACAAACTTACCTAACAATGAAATTAAAAGGAAAAATAAATAATAAGTGAGTTATGGTGATACTTACAGGGAATTTTGAACTATTCATCGGTGACTTTTGCTTTTTCCTTTACTTTTGAAGAAATCGGATCGTCAGTAGTTACGAATTAACATAAACAAATAACACCATCAATAATTTACCTAATTCATAGTGAATTATTATCTCAAATAAACTTTACATTTCATTCAATTTAAATTCTTAAAACTGAAACAAGCATAAGTTTCCATTCTAAGCGTCAATTTAAAATCCGACTTCATTTCCTTTTATTTTAGACCTCTCTTATTGATTTCTAATAAAGTCTCATAACAACTTTACTTGATATGCACTTTATTTTCTCAGGTGAAAAATCTAATATCGAACTTCAAAATCTAGTTCTTTTTCATTTATACATTAAAAAGCTATCAATTTAACATAAAAAAAAAACATTAATGGTAATTTTCTAAAGACTTAACAGTTTTATAAACTGATACACAAGTTAGTTAAATTATGATTCCCCGATATCAAAAACATAACATTTATAAGAAAAGTATTAAATTACACTCACCAACTTATAGGTTAAAGCTTGAAAATCCTAAGCAAATTTCCTCTGCTTCTTTTCTTTCTTTTTTTTCGTGCGTGGGAGGATGGAGAAGACATCTTCTCTCTCATTCCACTTAAATCATTACACGTTATTATTATTTTTTTATAATAAATAATAATAGTGGCTAATTTACCTAAAAAGGCCCATTTCCAAGTATATTTACAGAAATGAGCCGATTTTAGCATTATTTACCGAAAATGACCGATTTTAGCAAAATGCGTCTAGCTTTTTAAGGGGAAATTTCTAGCAAATCGCATCCTTGGGGGAGCGTGTAACAGCCTAATTTTGGGCCTAGTTGGAACAGTAGTTTTGAAACCACTATTTTGGGGCCAGAGAAATTATTTTTAATGTTATTTTATGTGTCGTAGCATGATTATATGAGTGCATGAAAATTTTGGTGAAATAATTTTAGCGATTTCATGCTTAATTGTGAAAAAGGACTAAATCGCATAAAGGGCAAAAGTTTTGTTTTGCTAGCTAAATATGTTAAATAGCTAGAGAACCAAAATTTGGGGTGTTTAAAGTGAAAATAGACCCTAAATAGGGTGCTTGGCCGGCCATAGAGAGAAAGAGTTTGAAAAGATAAAGTTTGTGGGTATTAGGTAGCTTATTTGGCATTAAAATAAAACAAAAAGAAAACGATGTTTTCTTTTCATCTTTCTTCCTTCCCCCACCAAAAATACAGAAAAATAGGGGTTTTGAAAGCTCAAAATTTCAGCAACTTCCATCCCTTGCAAGTAAGTGATTTTGATGATCAATTTTGTTGATTTTTGTGTTTTTGGGACCCTTGTAACATGAGCTAGCTAATGGGGGGATTGTTTTGCAAAATGGTTGAAAGTATAGGGATTTTCCATGTGAATATTTATGTTTTTTTTTCTGAATTTTTATAGAAGAAAATGAGTCATGGTTGTGTAATAAACAACTTTTGTGAAGAGATTTTCATGAAAACACCTAAAATGGACCATTTTGTAAAGATGGCAAAATGAGTGATGGGTAATAATGAGAATTTTGGGCTGCTCATAGTATAAAAATAATTTGGCTAGGCTTGGGTAGTGAGGAAATTCGATAAAAATTGATTTACGAGCCTAGGGGTAAAATCATAAATTTGTGAAAGTCTAGGGGCAAAATGATCATTTTGTCAGAGTATAAATTATGAAATGTATTAGTTAATATGATGATTAAAATAGTGGATTTTATCATTATAGATCAAGAAAACCGGGATTCGAGCTTAAATCGGAAAGCACGAGGTTGTAGACTAAAATGGAATAATTGGCCGAAATTTTCCTTCGAGGTAAGTTCATGTGATAATAATAATGCAATGATATAATTGAATATTAAATGATTTATTCTTATTATCTTATCAATTGTATGATTCATTATACGGATATTTTTGACGAAGATTTGACAAGTAAGTACATAAGCAAATAATGTGATGTTGTAGCATATTTTAATGCTTTGATAATATGTACATTTAAATGTTTTATTGCTATCATGAAAGTATGAAATGTATGATGGAAGAATATATGACATTATGAGCAAGTGCGTCGACATTGAATTAGACAAGGAACTCCATTTGAACTTCAGGAATAGTATAGGATACACGGGATATGTCATGAGAAATAATGTGGTCTGAACTCATGGGTTGTGTTTGAGTTCATGAGAAAAGTGATATATGTAATGTGGGTCCGGGTGCTGACTATGTGATCAGGCCCGTGAGTAACTCGCAGAGCGAGCATATCATGTTAATGCTTTGGGGTCCGGGTGCTGACTTTGTGTACAGACTAGTGAGTAGCTCAAATGGGAGCCTTACATAATATGTGGTAGCTTTAGCTACATACGTTACGCGCTATGAGTTGGTTATAACTGCGTATATGGCACTATGTGCAAGTTTCCGTGTATCCATTAGTGTTCCTAGTGTTCAACGGGTAATTCAAGGAAGGATTTGATGATGGTCCCAGTGAGGTATGTCATTCGTGAGAACGAACTTGAGTTATGTTACGAATGAGTACAAGTATGTACAAAAACTAAATTGAATATGAAATCCACGAATGGTAAGTCCATGAGTATTGTGAAATGATGTTGTGTTAATTTGGTGGACTAAGATATATGTTTATAAATGCATAGATTTCTAATTTAAATGAAATGAAGGTGTGATGAATTTAGTCATCATCATTTTTGTACTAAAACTGTTTTGGACAGTAGTTGTAGTCCAAATTTGAAAATTCACCAAAAATTTTGGAAATTGAATTTGAGGCTGAATAAAATATGAAATTAAATCTTATTGAGTCTAGTTTCACATAGAAGAAACGGTGTAAGAAAATGAATGTTAGATTATGAGATATTTAAATTATTGTGAGACAGAGTTAGAATGGTTTCGAAATCCCCTATTATGATTTTATAAAATCATTGAAAATTGTACAAAAATATTAATCGACTATAATTTATATTCTTAAAATCCTTAGTGAGTCTATTTTCAAGAGAAATAGATGGAAACATCATCTAAGTCCAGTATTATGAGATAATTAATTTTTAGTGAAGAGGGGTCAGAACTGTCAGACAACAAAAAAGGGGTAACTTTAAAGAATAAACTGTACTTATTGGATAGACTAAAAATTCTAAAAATTTTATGTTGAGAAGATATGTGAGTATAGTTTTATAGAAAATTATAAAATCCTAAATTGGAGTTCTGTAGCTCCAGATATAAATAAATTAGGAACTATGACTTGACAAAAATAGCACGACTAGAAAATAAGCAAAAGTGTAATTATAGTCGTATTTCCTTGAGAAGCATGTTGGCATCTTGCTTATTATTTTCATATGGACTTACTAAGCGTAAAGCTTGCTCCCTCCCTTTTTATTTCTTTAGTGTTGTCAGGTCGGTGGGGTTGGAGAACGTCGGGGGTAGCAACACACTATCAAGCTATGACTGTTTGGGTATTGCTAAACCTTTGGTGTATTTGAGTGAGTGGCATGTCTAGGGACTTAGTTATTATGATATTTATACTTCTGATTTGGTCAAGATATTGGCTTAAATTGATTCGTTGTGTTTAAGCATGAGACGTGGCTTACAATTACAAAGGTGATTGCTTGTAAGTCTATTTATCCAAGCTATGTATTGATGCCAAACGAAGTGGTCATAATTAGAGAATAAAAGTGTGATATGGAAATAAGTCAATAATGCTGGAAAACAAAATTGGTGTGGAATGACTTAGGCAGGTATGTCATTTGTGAATGTGAAATAATGTCATGCAGCGTATAAATGTGTAAGTGATAATCAAAATGACATGTTCAATTGATTGTAAATTTGTCTGATTAGACTTGGTATAAAATGAGTAAACAAAACACATGTATGATGACATATGAATGTTACATTTTAGTCTTAATAGAGGATGTTTAATCATTTACTTGATGCTACATTATATGTGTCTATAATGTATTTAAGTATGTGAGGAATTAATGGTAATAAAAAGGCTTGGAAAATAGCCTAAGTGCTAGCCACATGGGTAGAGACATGACCATGTGTCTCAACCGTGTAGAGGACACAGCCTAGCACACGGGCGTGTGGCCGGGCTGTGTGGTTCAATTCGTTTTGCTGACGTCATAAACAGAGAGTTACATAGCCTGAGGACACGGGCGTGTTGAAGACACACGGGCGTGTCCTTGTGTCCACATGGGTGTGTGACCCTGTTTCATGAGAATTTTTCTAAATTTTCCTAAAACTTTCCAAAGTTCTAGGTTTAGTCCCAAACCGCCTTTAATGCATGTTTAGAGCCTCGGTAGCTCACGTAAGAGACATTTTTCTTGTGATTGAATGTTTTTAATTTAAATGAAATTTTATGGTCTGATTTCAAGAAATTGTGTACGTTTAAGTCCGGTAACGCCTCGAACCCTATCCCGGCATCGGATACGGGTAAGGGGTGTTACAGAGCATTTTTACCATGTCAGCACAAAATACGCCAACGTGGACGCACTTTGCTGACGTGGCAAAAAGCTCCCCCAATGGCTCGATTTGCTCTGTGTTTTTTCTACGTTAGGGCTTTTTGCATGTTTAGTCCTTAGGGTTTTTTGGTTTAGGGTTTTGAGGGTTTTTTAGGTTAAGGTTTTACTAAAATAATTTAAGTTTAGGGTTTAGAGTTTAATAATTTAGGGTTTAGGGTTTTAGGAATTTTTAAAAATAAATAAATATTTAAAGTTATTTTTAAAAATTAATTAAATTAGGGTTTATAATTTTAAATAAATTAAGTACATTAGGGTTTATGTGTTTTAAATAAATTAATTAAATTAGGGTTTAGGGTTAAAATCATCTAAATTAGCGTTTAGTTTTTTTAACAAAATTGACTATTTTTACCTTAAAAAAATAATTTTGAGAAGACATTTCTGAACAAATAGTGTCAAAAACGCTTCAAGCAGGATACACTATCAGCAAAATTACTGAAAAAGCTCCCACGTGGACGCTCTTTTTCTACAGTAGTTCCTAAAAAAATAATTTTGAGAAGACATTTCTGAACAAATAGTGTTAAAAATGTTTTAAGCAAGATGCATTGTCAACAAAAGTACTGAAAAATGCTCCCACGTGGATGCTATTTTTCTACAGTAGTTCCTGAAAAAAATTTTTGAGAACACGTTTCTGAATAAATAGTGTAAAAAATGCTTCAAGCAAGATACATGTCAACAAAATTACTGAAAAAAACTCCCACGTGGACGCTCTTTTTCTACAGTAGTTCATGTTTGGCCTTAGGCTATAAATGAGGCAAATTTCATTCTCAAGTTGCATAAGTTACAGTTAGAAAAATTAGAAAGGCTAAGCAGAATAGAAATTGAAGATGAGTGAATGTATTAGTGTTGTTAGTTATTATGATGGTGAGGTCCGTGACACCGAGAATGGCATTGTCTTTTTATCAGAAAACACAACGCGAATGGTTTTTAACCAGAGTATATATTTTACAGAATTTCGTAAAAGAATTAGGCGCAAAATCTTTTGAACGACGCCAATGAGGGTTTCTTCTATTAAGTATCGATTTTGTGCTTCGATTGATCCTGTGACATATGACTCATTTGATATCGAAGGTGATCGTAGCTTTGAGGTAATAGTGCAGACTCATCTTGCTAGTGGATTACCCTATCTTGAGTTATATATACAATTTTCATCATCAAATGAAACATTTGCGAGTTCAACATCTATTACTGTTCGAGAGGAATACACGACCCCTACCCGTCACTTCGTTAATAGGAGGTAAAACATGAAAGCGCTTGTGTTTGGTGGCAGTATGGAAAACACAACTCCTGTATGACACTCGGTTGGGGGATGGGACATGCATAATGGTGGGTCGATATTCGATGATGGAAATATGTATTGGGGAATGACATCAACTTCTAGTGGTTGGCAATCCATATCTGATTGGGGACGTTACGAAACGTCCATAAGAAGGGATGATGTACTCCCTACAATGTCCACCGGTGAAGGGACTTCGTACATTACAGATGATGGTGGGTTGGATGATAAGTCTGATGTGGATCCATTTTGAGAGCTCTGCCCTGATGGTGTAGAAGTTATATTATTTTCTGAACCGGAGCCTATTCCATCCGAACCTAAAGACGTTGAAGGGAGTTCAGATGAAGAAGAAGAATATCTGTGATTTAGGGAGTACTCGCCTCCAACCCACATGCATAATGTCGATATATCGGCAGATGATGTGTTGGAGTTTCTAGATCTACCACATAGAGCGTGTGACTGTACAGGTTCGTTACTGGATTCAGATGAATTAGAAGTTGGTAAGAAGTTTTCTAGTAAGGATAGTTTTCTTAGTGCTTTGAAACAACATAGCATCAATCACGGGGTTAACTACAACATGGTTAAATCCAAATACGAGAAGTTCAAGGCCAAGTGTGCAATGCAAGACAGTACATGTTCATGTAAAATCATGACTTCTTTTAGGAAAAAAGACAGGCTTGTGGGAGATAAAAAAAAGTACAAAGGTCTACATACCTATGTTGTTGGTACAGTGTCAATGAGTGTTTAGGGTTTTTGAATAATAATGTTAATACTTAATGTTGCATTATTTGATCTACTTCATTGACAGGTGTTTCACAAGATCATCTCAAGATAGATTCAGGTATGATAGCTAGCTTAATACTACTGATGTTGAAGGCAGATCTCAAGACTTCTGTGTCATGCATAATTGCCAGTATTTGTAGCCAATTAAGGTACACGCCCTCTTACCGCAAGGCTTGGATAGCTAAGCAAAAGACGTTGGAAAAGATCATATAATGAGGTATGGCAATGGTGTCAAGTGCTGGAGAGGTACGTCTTAGGTTACATAATAGACCTTGAAATGGTCCCTGCATACTACAACGACCAATTGATCTGTGGATACCAAGTGTTCAAGTGTCTGTTCTAGAGCTTTAAGCAATACCAGGATGCATTTGTGTACTACAAGCCATTAATACAAATTGGTGGTTCCTTTATGTATGGTAGATATACCCATCGACTATTGCTAGCTGTGGCACAGAATGACGACGGGGGAATCTTTCCAATTACGTTTGCAATAACACCGAGGGAGTCAAGTGATGATTCTTTATTCCTAGGTTAAGGAGGCATATATGCCCCCAACCTGATATTTGTGTTATACTGGATCGGGGCACTAGAATACTAGCCGCAATTGAGCGACAGAGAAGCCTATGGGATTGCATGCAACATCGGTATTGTCTAAGGCACGTTGCGTCCAACTACTACGGGCAATATCAGTCTACGACTGAACGACGATAGGTGACCAATATGGGTATTTAATCTCTATTAATATAATTTCATTTGTAATATTCAATTTGTTCTGAATGGAATAATAATATGTAATATCGGTAGGGTACAAGATCAATAAGGACCATTTTCATGAGATGTTGGGGATTTTGTGTTTAGTTAACGATCAAGGCGCGGACTACCTCTGTAACATACCTTTCGAACAGTGGACACAAGCATACGTCGGCGGCCTACGATATGGTCTTATGAGCACAAACCTGGCTGAATGCATAAATTATGTTCTAAAAGAAACGCATCATTTGTCGATAACCTCGGTTGTACAAGAGACATTTTTGTTTGACGGCATTATTTCCAAAGCGAGCAACGACTTATAAAGGCCAAATGCAGGGAGGCCATGTATGGTTTCGGAAGGTATTGCAAGAAATTAACAAGACGAAGGTGCAGACAAACACCATGCACATAGTGTGTCACGATCGCGAAAACCTATGGTTTCGTGTGATAAAGTTTGGCAGACTGAGCCAATGTATTACTAGCGGGCAATATCGTGTACACTTGATAAATAGGACTTGCGATTGTTGGACGTTTGACACTCTTCGTTATCCATGCGCTTATGTAATTGCAGCTTGTCAGAATCTCCATTTGGATCCCATGAGATATGTCAACGAACTGTACAAAATAGAATACATGTACAATGTGTGGAGACATGTATTCCCACCAGTCCCAGATGAAGTAATTGGTCATCTGTATCGCTTGCTTCGTTTAAGTTGTTACCAGATAGAGAATTACATCGCAAACCAAAAGGTCGACCTTACTTGAGTAGAATACGTAATAATATAGATATTTGGGAAAGAACGAACCAACAAAAGTTGTGTGGATGGTGTAGGAACCCAGGTCATACAATTTGATCATGTCCAAACAGAAAAAATTGATAATTACTGTAATGAAACTATGTTGCATTATTTCTATTGCGCCTTATTCAAAAGAACTTCTATTTTATTAAAAATATAAAAATAATTTAATATTAAAATATTAAAAACAACTTTTATTTTATTAAATTAAACAATATAAAAATAATTTGTACAAATATATGTATATGCCGGTCAGAATCAGTGCCACATGTGGGTGGTCGACGATTACGTGTTGGATTCTTCCTTGGTTCAGCTTCCGGCGGGGGTTGCGGTTGCTCCGGTTGTGGGTGTTGGGAGGATGATCTACATTGATAGAATAAAAAATGTGGAGGTGTTTGTATCACCCACGGCAGAGGTGTTTGAATCCCATAAAGCGATGGGGATTGGTAATGAGATAAGCTCCCCGAGGGTACCTCGTGCTATCCCTCCGACAATGATGGCCTATATATCATTGGTTTAGTCAGAGTCAACAAGAAAGGAGATGCTCCGGGCTATGGGTTCCATCCTAGCATAAGACTAGGAAAATGAAACATATAAGGGTTAGGATACATATAAGGGTTAGGATACGCACCTGACATATTTGAAGGGGCTGTGCTGTGGGTGTCGTCGGTTGAGGTGTTGGACCCGGTGATTGTGTGGGTGCTGTTGATGAGCCTGTGCCGTCATCCCTTCTTATTATATTTAAAAAGCCCCGTCGTTCCCTTTCGACACGAATTTGTCGACGCCTCTGCTCTTCCTACAGCAAATATGGCTTGCTATGGATACTAAACCATGGCATGTAATCCGGGGCATACACTAACTCTAGGATGATGATCAGTTCGCGAGTAGGTGTATGATCATATCAATTTTCCCAAATTTCGATATATTTTGAGAAGAATACTAACCAATTCGTATGAGTTTATCGTAAGTCGATTTTGTACTCATTATCGAGCACCTTAGGTGCCTCGGGAATCGGTTATTGAAATCTAAATTGCCGCAACGTTTTATCTGTTTGGTGCATATCTACAGTAGCATAGTTGACCAATGGGACCTTAACATGCCAAATGTTCGGATTTTGAAAGAATTCTTCTGGAATTACTGCCCATATAGTCGGATCCTCGTATGGCATCCATTGAAACTATATGAATGTGATAAAAATATTAGTTATATACATAATACTAAATACTAAATACTAAGTACTAAATATGAAACGACTATTTTATGTATATATATTATTTAATACTTGCGCTTCCGACCGTTGGTCTAATAGAAGCTGTAAATCTTCAAGAGCGGTAGGTATTCCAACATAACTGGCCTGATGGTTCCACCTAATTAAATAAAATTTTAGCATACAATTTTATTTTAAATCTATGTAATAATTGTAAAATCAAATAAAAATGTTACTCGTTATGAGTGGGAATGTATATGGGTGGTTCACTCGAGGATGTAAAAATGGAAAGCGAAATCGAGCCCATAATTGTAGTAGTGATAGACAAGCTCTGATTTTAGCTTTATTTGGTGGTGTCGCCCCGTATGTCTCCCAATAAAATGTTGCCAACACGACAGACCCCCAACTTAATTCACCAGCTGCTCTAAAATCAACGAGTTTCAATAGCCACCTCAGATGTATAAGGTTTCGTGACAAGTTCGGCATCAAATAACTTCCAATCATCTCAAAGATGCCTGAGCATATCGTATTCTTTCTACTTCAGTCGAATCATTCTCCGACTCCGGGAATGTGTCTCGTAACCAGCACATCTCGATCCAACCTCCGTAAATATTACCCGAAATCGCACCTAAAAGATCGTAGCATTTGGCTCCCCAATCAGTAGATTAAACGGACCCGGTGAGTGCGGACCCATCCACCAGTAATCCTAATTGTAACTGGACGTCCTCTAAAGTGATAGTACACTCTTCGCATAGAAGATGGAATGTGTGCGTCTCAGGTTTCCACCTCTCTATTAACGCGCTGATGAGTTTTGGGTTTAACTTGCACCCCCGGCCTATAGTGGTCACGTGTCAAAAACCCGCTTCCCTCAAATAATTTTCTATCAACGGTGATGGAGGACCAAACATATTACGAATATAACATTGTAACACCCGATCTGCAGACTGTTATAAAAAATTATAAATAAAAATTAATTAAAATTACATCAATTAAATTTTTTTAAATAATATTCAAAAATTAAAATTAACCCTTACCATTTTCATTTGTTCGACTGAGATATATTTACGATCGAGATGAATTAATTTCCCGGACATTGCTAACACCATCAAATATTTTTGAAATTATAAAAAAATAATACTAATTTAGAAAAAAATTAAAGTAAATAATTAATTAAAGAGAGCTTTGAGAAATTTAATGAGAAATTTGAGAGCTTTAGGGAGAAATTTGAGAGTTTTTTGCTAAAATTTTAAGAAATATTGTGTGAAATAATAGGAGAGGGTTTTTATACTCTCTTTTTTTTTACCGTTGGACCCCCCAACGGTAAAAAAATTTAGTCGTTAGGGGACAAAAACACAGAGCAAAACGCTCTCCTGGAGGAGCGTTTTTGCCACGTTAGCAAAGCGTCTCTAAGTCAGCGCGTTTTGTGCTGATATGGCAAAAATGCTCCCCTAGGAGCTTGATTTGCTTAAAATTTCCCCTTAAAATGCTCCTACGTGGATGCGTTTTGTCAAAACTGGCCATTTCTGGTAAATAATGCTAAATCGACTCATTTCCGTAAATACACTTGGAAATGGGCCTGTCAATAATAGCATAATAACCCCCGTTTTTTAGCCACAAATTTGGCATGTCTTATTGCCATCTTAAATTTTTGGTCCATTAACAATTTTAGTCCCATTAACTATTTTCAAATTAAAATTTATTGTGATCTAACTTTATAATTTAAACCTTGGACTAGATTAAATACTCAAATCAACTAAATTACTTATTCTCGATTCAATTCATTTATAACATAGCTCCGTAAATATTTTATTAATTATTTATAGACTCGGTTCATTAAAATGAAATTTGAAACCGAACTTTTTGACACCATTATATCAGATTGTTACACAACTTATTTCTCAGTCGAGGAATTTCTAATGTCTTTGAGACGCTTAGAACCTCGAAGCATGTGACATAAGCTAAAAAATGCACTTGATCCTATATATCCAACATTTCTATAATGTTGATCATTAGTTAGCTTGTGCATTAAATCATGGCGAACTCGGTCTCTTTCCCCAATATCTTTGATAGTTACATTGTTGGCATGGCGTAAATGATAATACATCTTCATTAAACACACTTTTTGGATGATATGGCAAAGAAGATTAATAGTTGCAATGCGTAGTCTGTGTCCAAATATATAATTCTTTCAAAGCATATTCTCCAAGAAGTTCTTCAAAATTATCTTCTTCGTTAGTTTTATCCACCGATTCGAAATCATTATCTATATTCATTCTTGAACTTCCATCCCAATTGATTTCTCTATTCATCTCCTAAAAAAAATCATATTCATTCATGTATTTAAAAGCAAAACCAAATGAAGCCTATTCAGCTTGTAAATGACCTCATGAAAGACGCATCAAAGACCTACTATATGGATAATAGAACAGAAACAGACGAAAGAAACCCAAGCTATTCATAACTCCAAAGAGTAAATCCACCAACCACTATCATCTTTTGAAAAGTCAAGACTTATATTATACTAGAATTAAAACAAGCTCAATATCCCCCAATAGTGACATGTAATTTTATAGAGATCAAGATCAATAAAAAGACTGTTATACAACTAGTCTATAATAAGATAATACACTCAATATACATGTTCTACAGAAGCAAACACTAACATAAGCAACCATAAAAGATTGCTTGCAATCCCATTGTAGTTATCCATAGCGGCTAAAAGCAATGGCTTAGCAAGATAAACCAATTCTAGTTAATGGATTACTTTCACTAGTGCTGCGATACACATAGTGACGAGTAAGCCAATCCCTCTGTCCCTTTCTTACATGACTTCTGACCTACTGGATTTGTTTATCAAGATCCAACGGTATTTCAAAATTATAAAAGGAATTGCATGCAAAACCTTGAATTATTTCCTTAAAATGTTGTCAAAAATACAGTCTTTGTTTAAAAGGATTTGAGTGAAGGAGGGACCACATTCAAGGGGTTGGAATTTTTTTATAGGATTATGAACTTTGAAGAGAAAAAATAGATAGAATGAAAGAAGCCATGAACTTGAATTCCAAATCGGATGACATTGGAGAGTAAAATTAGGGATTCATTTTTTTCCTTGAATTCTTGATCCAATGAGATTGAAGAGTAAAATTAGGGATACGACTAGAGAGTAAAATTAGGGAATCAAACTTTTTCTTTTAGAATTCTAGGTCGAATGAGATTACAGAGTAAAATTAGGGATTCAATTTTTTTTTTCTTTTTTATTTAGGACGAGGTGTTGAACTAAAGACATATGGATTTTTGTAAGGAATGAAAATTTGAAATTTTATTAAGGGTAGTTTTGTACTTCTACCATTAAATTCATATTAGTAGCACATTTCTCTTTTGTTGTTGTACCAATCACTCACTAAATCGAATTTCCTTCCACTTTTTCTCTTCCTTCACTTTGTCTTTCCAGTTTTCTGTTGAACCAAGCAGAGCCCAAGGTCCTAGCATTGATAGGGAGTTGGGTACCCATTAGTTTTCAAATTGTAATCTCTAAGTTAAAATAGACGAGTTATCAAATCACTTTTGAATTGAGCTAATGTATAATATCAATATTAATGCATTTGTTTAATTTTGATCAATTTTGAAATATGAATTTTAAAATTTATCTATATTTATAAATGATTGGTCCAAACTTGTTTGGTCAATTCATATTTTCTTACCTTTTAAAAGATACAATATTCTTATTTAATGTTTAGTAATTATACATTTCTATTATTATCATTATATATATATTTCTTTTTAAATTTTTAAATATAAATAACTTAATGCATTTTTATATTTATATTACAATATAATATTTTTATATTTCATATTATATAAATTATAGTGTATAAAATGATATAAAAATATAATATATTATAAACTTGAAAAAGGGTTAGACTGTTTTTAATTTGAATATTAGAGTATGAGCCTAGCTTAAATTCTAAATAAGCTCTTTGTTTCTTTTGTCAAAACCGATTTTTCAAGTCTAATATTTTTGTCCATCCTATTATCTATCAAACATACCTTCAAACTTGAATTTTGGTCTAGCTAAAAACGTGGATTTCTTTAATGAAAGCACCAATATTAAAATTTCAATTCCCCATGGAAGCATTGCACTTTCCAATTATTAGAAGAGAGGTAAGAATTAGAGTAATTATGCGGGTAATTAGAAATAATTACATTCAAATTTAATTACCTTATGGCTTTACAAGCATGGATGTACAAAAGTTTAAAACATTATTTTTATATAATAGTATTGTTTTATTTTTATTTTTAAATATAATTTTATTTTATTTTATTAATATGGTTTAAATAATTTAATATAAAGAAGAATACAAAGATTAAGAGAGAAAGAAAGATAAAGAAATGAAAGGACGATTCAACTTTCACTTGAAATACCATAAGCTTGTACATGCCCTCTATTTATAGGCGTCAATTACCATAAGTTACAAAGCATTAAGGATCAACATTAAGGTACTTTATAATTGATTTAGGGGTTACAAGATAATGAATTTAAGGGTTATCGACATTCATTCTTTAAGGGTTACAATAATATAAATTTGAGGGGGTTATAGACATCAATTTATCAATGGATTTACAACACTCCCCCTTGGATGTTCGTCAACGGAAATGTGTCTCGTTAAAACCTTCTTACGAAAAACCCATTGGGATAAAAACGTAATGAAAGAAAAGTAGTATACAATCTAATATTACAAGCTGTCTTGTTAAAAACCTTAACCAGGAAAACTCAGTGAGGCAAAACCTTGCGCAATGTGTTTTTGATTCCCTCTAATAGAAACATCACATTACATCTTTGAGTCGACGCATTTCAATCTTGTGTAGTAGTATTTCAAACGTTGAAGTTTGCAATGCCATGGTAAAAAGATTTACTAAATTATCACTAGACCGAATTTGTTGAATTTCTGTATCACCTTTCTTCTCAAGATCATGAGTGAAGAATAATTTTGGTGAAATATGTTTCATTCTATCTAACCACCCTTCAATTGAGTTATACGTGCTGCATTATCTTCATATAAGACAGTTGACATCCTTTCCTGTAAAGGAAAATTACATATCTTTTGGATATATTGGGTCAATAACCTTAGCCAAACACATTCTCGACTTGCCTTATACATTGCAATTATTTCTGCATGATTTGAAAAGTCGGCAACTAATGTCTGCTTTTTTGAATGCCATGATATGTCAGTACCTCCAAATGTAAATAAATTTCCCATTTAAGATCAACATTTATGTGGATCCGATAAATATCTAGGATCAGCATAGCCGACTAATAGGGATTTTGAATTATCAATGGTCCCTCTAAGACATCTAAATATATGTTTAATTTCATTCCAACGTCTACATGTTGAAGAAGAACTAAATTTTTCTAAAAAGTTTATGGAAAAAGTTATATCAAGTTTTGTGTTGTTTGCAAGATACATCGATGCCCCTATGGCACTTAGATATAATACTTCAAGACCAATAAATGCTTCATCATTCTTGCAAGAACGAAGCTGATCTTTATTCTCATCTAATTATCATACAACTATCAGGGTACCTAATGGATGTGCTTTATCCATGTAAATTTTCTTTAAGATCTTTTCCATAAAAGTTGATTGGTGGACATGAATTCCATCTTTTAAATGCTCGATCTGCAGGCCAAGACAAAACTTTTTTTTTCCAAGATCTTTCATCTCAAATTCTTTCTTTAAACAATTTACTACATTTTAAAGCTCTTTAAGAGTTTCAATAATATTTAGATCATCAACATAAACAACAATTATCACAAAATCTGATCCAAACTTTTTTATAAAGACATATGGACAAATTGATTTGTTTTTATAACATTCTTTTAACAAATATTCACTAAGACGATTGTACCACATAGGTCCAAATTATTTTAATCCATATAAACTTTTCTTTAATCTAATCGAGCAATTTTCTCAAGAAACTTTATATCTTTTTGGGATTTTAAATCCTTCAGGGATTTTCATATAAATTTCACTATCAAGTGTACCATACAAGTAGGTTGTAATAACATCCACTAGACGCATATCAATACAAATAGGTTGTAATAACATCCACTAGAGGCATATCAATTTTTTCACATACTGCCAGACGAATAAGATATCTAAATATGATTGTATCCACTATAGGAGAATATGTCTTTTCGTAATCAATGTCGGGCCTTTGCGAAAATCCTTGTGCTACAAGTCATGCTTTATATCTAATACTTCATTTTTCTTATGTCATTTTCACACAAATACCCATTTATATCCTACCAGCTTACATCTTTAGGCTTTTGGTCTATAGGTCTAAAAACCCATTTATATCTAATAATTTAATTCTACTTGAATTGCATTTGTCCATTTTGGTCAATCTTTTCTATTTCTACATTCCTCAATAGCTTTAGGCTCAAGATTCTCATTTTATTTTGTTATTTCAATAACAATATTATAAGTAAAATTATTGTCGATAACTATATTTTTTTTGTTCCATCTTTTTAAAGTAAAATAACTTATCGAGATCTCTTCGTTATCACCATTTTTTCGGTTCCATGTTTTTCCATCTTTGGCCTCTTCTTGGGCACTTGCCTCTACAATATGACTATCTTGAATATTTAGTCATTTCCTTTTACAAGGATTTTTATCTTTGGAACTGACTAGTCTTCCACACTTTAGGCGTGAATTACTTTCTTTTGCATGAATAGTTTGTACTATTGTGACATCAATAAGTATTGGAGCACTTTCAACTATTGTGACATCAATAAGTATTGGAGCACTTTTAGTTGGTATATGAGATTTTGTAATTCTCTTTAGGTCAATAAATGAATTTGGCAATTGATTGGCGATGTTTTGCGAATGTATTATCCTTTGAACTTCTTGTTCACATTGTCTTGTATGAGGATCTAATTGAGATAATGATAATTCATTCCATGTAATTTCTTTTATCAGTTGTAGTTTCTCCCCCCTAATGTTGGGAATGTTGTTTCATTAAAGTGACAATAAAAAAATCTTGCAGTAAATAAATCTCCAGTTAATGGTTCAATATACATAATTATAGAAGGAGATTCATAACCGACATATATTCCCAACCTCTTTTGAGGACTCTTCTTTGTGCGTTATGGTGGAGCAATTGGAACATGTACTACACATCCAAAAATTTTAAGAAAGGAAATATTTGGCGCCTAACCAAAAGCCTATAATAATAGGGAATATTTATAATTTATTGGCTTGTGCGTACAAGTATTGTAGCACGTAAACCAACATAATCTCATATTAATTGGAGGCGTTCAATCAATAATTTATCTAAACCATAATGGGCTTTACAAAATTTTTTCAAATTCATATACAACAATCAATAAAAGTCTAAGATATAAACTCATCAGTATTAGCAAGACGAATTCTCTTAATTGCATAATCTGAAATTAATTATTTAAACAAGCAACTTCGCAAACGACAAGTTGCGAGTTGCTAAGACATATGTGATTATTTTGTAGATGCCTTTACCAAAATCATATAATATCAAAACCATCCTTATGTTGTATGAATGAGCCCATATTCATTTAAAAAATGCAAGACTTTAAATCTCAACTTTAGCTAGTGAGTTTCAAATAATCAATTTTCATTGAGAACAAGCAACATATAAGAATTCTTTAAATTAAAGAATCTTCTGGTTCATTTATTGAATCTTTACATGAATTCTCAATTAATTTTCGCATTATATAAGATCCAGGATGGTCTGACTGGTCACGCCAAGTAGTAAATATATTTATATCAATAAACTTTTGTTACTTTAACTTGATTTTCAATTGTAATAATGTCGATATAAATTGTAACAATTGATAATTTTATTGTCATTCCTTTTACTTTGTATCCACATATAAATACTATTGTGATATTTACTTTTGGAAATGTCTAAATCAGTGTGAAGTTCATAATGCCATTAAGTCAACAAATGAAATATAATTTCAAATGTTCAAATTGACTTTAATGGTCAAAAGTGATTATCAAATTTATTATATTTATTGCCGACATTCACTCAAGGAATGTGCAAAAAAAATTAGGACAATAATGTAAGCATATCTCATATTTCTTAATAATAAGATCATATAGATATCATCCGCTTCAAGTAATGATTAATTAGTATAAAATATTGAAAATTCTATTCTAAGAATGAACACTTATCAACATTTTGAATCATCCATCTTCTTCTTATCTATTTGTCAACGCAATAGATTCCATTGTGGTAATTGTTATTTATTACTACATTCACTTTAGGGAATGGAGCAAAACTAGTGGGATGAATAATTCATTATTCAGCCATAAGAAAGCATGAGATGCATACAAATACTTTTAAAACCCTTTTCACAAGAGTTTTGCATTATCAATTAACTAAAAAGAAATATCCAAGACATACATGGAGTTTATTGTAAATCAAATGTATGGATAAAACTAACATCAAAAATATCAAACTTGATATAATGCTAGTGTTGGCAAAATTTTCATAAATCATCGCAAACATGAATGAAATTTATTTCAAAATCGTACATCTCATATTCACTAAAACTTTTTCACTTACAATTGCTCATGCCATCTCACTAATCGATTTCTAAATGAATAATATAAAATGCATAAAATACACTCAACTCTATGACAGTGAATGTTGCCAACCAAGATCATTCAAGAATTAAAATTTTGGTCGTAATTAAACTTGAAATTCTACAATAGGATTAGCCCAAAATTCAATTAAGACATTCCTCAAAGTTTTGTCCTTAAATGGACTTAAAACAATCATGTTTGATGTGAAATAATCTTGATTTGATTAATAAATGTGATAATTTTAATCAAGGTTGATTAAGAGAATTTTTTAAAAAAGATTGAAGTCCAATAATATATGATGCCTAGAATTAAGGAAAATTATATATATAATTGTTAAGCTAGCTTTATTTGATAATATGTTTTGATATAACAAATTAAAATGTTTTTGAATAAAAGTTAAAATTGAACAAAACTGACAAAATGATAAAATCAAGTTAAAATGATTTCAATTGAGTTAAACATTTCAATGAAGTTAAAGCTGTTTTAAGAACAAGTTAATATTGCTCCAAGCCAAAAAGTATTGATACTTTTTAACCAAGAATCGATAGTATCGATACCTATTCTAAAATCGATACCAAATTGACATTCTGTTTTCAACCAATTCAGGTAATTATTGATCCAGTATCGATACTTTTCATATGGTATCGATAAAATCCCATTGGTATTGATATCTTTAGCTCCAATGGTCTTTGAACTTTGAATTAAATGAATGTTCACATGAATTCTCAATTAATTTTCGCATAATATAAGAGAGTTTATCAAGCTTAAAGATCAATCAAAAGAACCTTAGTTTTTAACACTTTCATACTTTTATTATACAAACTTGTAAGTCTTCATTATTATTTTTTAACTCAAGTGTATTATTGTTTATTTGAGCTTAATTGGCAAACATTCTGATCTTGAAAGGATTATTTCTTTATTTTCTTCTTTGTATCTCTTTGAGTGTTGAATCTTAAGGTTTGGGTAGAAACCTTAAGGGAGTTGTAATCTTAAGATTTTGGGTAGAACTCTTAAGGGAGATTGTAAGGTTAAACATTGTCTTCAAAGGTTATCAAATTAGTGAATTTAGGAAAACCCTTAGCTCTAGAAAGCTAAGGTAGTGGAGTAGGCAATTGGGGTCAAACCACTCTAAATTCTTGTATTCATTATTTCATATTCTTTCATTGCTTTCACCATTTTTCTTAAAGGAAAATTCTCCTTCCCTCTTGGTGATTTCGAGTTGATATTTCAAGCTTATAATTGGTATCAGAACTAGTTTTTAAAGGCAGTTTAACAACGAAGAGAAGATCCTCAGAGAAGCTCAAATGGTCATTAACTCATTCTGCAACGATGACATCTACTTCCGAGTCAATTTTCTTTGGTGAGTCTCAATCTATCTCAAAACCTTCTTATTTCAATGGTGCTAACTATTGCTATTGGAAGACAATGATGATATTGTTCATCCAAGGAAATAATCTTGTCGTATGGGATATTATTATGGATAGTCTTTCAATTATATTCAAACAAGAATGATAACTTATAGTTCTAAAAAGCAAGAAGGAATGAAATGAGGAAGATAAAAGAAACATTTAACTCAAAACCAAAGCAATGCAGATTCTATTTTGTACACTTGGTCTGGATGAGTATAGTACAGTTCCGTCTTGTTCAAATGCCAAGGAGATATAAGACAAGCTTGAAGTCACCCATAAAGGCACTAGCTAAGTGAAGAAGTCTAAAGACGGAATCCTTACACTCAACTATGAAACTTTCAAGATGAAGCCTGAAAAAGATATTAAGGAGATGTCCGATCAGTTTACAATAATCATAAATGGATTGAATTCTTCTAGGAAGATTTATCCAAATTAAAAGGTGGTAAGGAAGATGCTTTGAAGCTTACCTAAATGATGGGAAGCCAATATGACTGTAATTGAAGAAGCAAAGAATTTAGAAACATTGACTTTGGATGAGCTCATCGGTTCTTTACCTACACATGAGATGAAACTCAACGAAAGGGTTGAAGAAGAAAAGTTTTGAAGAAAAAGGTTGGTATTGCTCTAAAATCCACCACAAATGAAGATAGTGAATCAAGTGAAGTGGTGGATGAAGATAAATAGATGGAGATATTTGCTAAGATATTCAAGAGGTTTATGAAGTCCAATAAAGGAAGAATATTCCAAAAGATGGAGGAATTGAAGCTTGAATCTACCAAGGAAAAATATCTTATTATTTGCTATGGGTGCAAGAATTGGGACACATCAAGTTTGATTGTCCTTAATGGAAGAAGAAGAAATCAAATAAACAAATGCTTAAGGCTAACCTGGCTACTTAGAGTGATGAGGATTCCTTTGATGATAAAGATCAAGAGGTAGCCAGCCTATGCTTTATGGCCATCAATAATTCTAAGGTAACTCTAACCCATCTATTTTGAATTCTTATTCTTTTGATGAGTTGCAATATGCCTATGATGAATTAGGCTTGGAGTTTGAATTAATGGTTTCAAAATATAGGAGAACTATTTTAAAACTAAAAGATGAAAATAATTCACTATCCAAAGTCAATCATGAACTTAAAAGTAAAATAAATGATATGCAAGTTATTTTAAATGATTTTGAGAAAAAGAATTATGCTCACTCTAACAAAGTTTTCAAAAAAGGGGAAAGTTCAAAAAAAACTTTATTAAAACTAGTTTTAATTTCTATAAACATAGAGGTCCTCCAAGTTTTTACAAAAGAAAAAATTGTTAAAAGTGTATGGGTCCCTAAAGGACTCATAACTACTAAAGCTAAGGATACCATTTCTAAATGGATACCTAATGCTAATGTACCCAAAAGAAATTGCTTACCAAAAACAAAAAATTAATTCTATGTTTGTAAGAATAGGTGCATTACTTCAAGGAGAACATCACTAATGCATATTCTATGTGATTACACCTTAATGTTTACTTGGTATGTTAGTTCACTTGCTCTTTATTTTTAATATCTATCTTTGGACTAACCATTTTTTCCTCTTAAGCTTTATTTGATATAACAAAAAGGAAGATAAGATAAAGGTAAATTTAATGGTAGATCGATTATGATTAATTGATTTTATGCCAAATTTAGTGACCTTGTTTTCAAAGTAAAATGAATGTCAAATTTGCTCTCATGTCAATTTTTTTAAACCTTAAATTGCAAATGACTTTTATATAGGAGGAATAATCTATTCAAAAACAAATTTACAAAATGTATTGTTATATCAAAAAGGGGAGATTGTTAAACTAACTTTATTTGATAATATGTTTTGATATAACAAATTAAAATATTTTTGTATAAAAGTTAAAGTTGAACAAAACTGGCAAAATGATAAAATCAAGTTAAAATGGTTTCAATATAGTTAAGCATTTTTAATCAAGTTAAAATTGTTTTAAAACAAGTCAGTATTGCTCTAGGCCAAAAAGATACTTTTTGGCCAAGTATCAATAGTTTTCAAAATATCGATACCTATTCTAAAATCGATACCAAATTGACATTATGTTTTCGACCAGTTCAGCAAAGTATTGATCTAGCATTGATACTTTTCATATGGTATCAATAAAAGCTCATTGGTATCGATATCTTTAGCTCCAACAGTTACTGAACTTTGTATTAAATGTAAAATTACCAATACCTTATTAGCAAGTATCGATACTCATTGTTGCATGTGGATTAAATGATTTGGTATTTTCATCCCCAAAAACTCTATTTATTTTCTCAACAACCACAACAGTTAGAAATCAATTAGAGGGTATAAATACCATCTTCCAAATATCTTAAAGCAACAAGAGAGTTTATCAAGCTTAAAGATAAATCAAAACAACCTTAGTACTTAACTCTTTCATACTTTTCTTGTACACACTTGTAAGCTTTCATTGTTATTCTTTAGCTCAAGTGTATTATTGTTTATTTGAGAATAATTAGCAAACATTCTGATCTTATAAGGATTATTTCTTTGTTTGCTTCTTCGTTTCTCTTTGAAAGGGTCGAATCTTAAGGTTTGGGTAGAAAACTTAAGAAAGTTACAATATTAAGATTTTGGGTAGAAATCTTAAAAGAGATTGTAAGGTTAAACATTGTCCTCAAAGGTTATCAAATTAGTGAATTTGAGAAAATCCTTAGTTGTGGAAAGCTGAGGTAGTGGAGTAAGTAATTGGGGTCAAACCATTCTAAATTTTTATGTTCATTGTTTCATATTCTTTCATTGCTTCCACCATTTTTCTTTTAGGTCAATTCTCCTTCTTTCTTGGCGATTTTGAGTTGATCTTTCAAGCTAACAATATATATGTGTATTCAAATTGAATCCATCAAACAGACACATAAAACAATTAGTTTAATGATGACTAAGAATCGATGCAAGGTCACATATTATGATAAATCTTAAGTCTTGATTAATAAAAGTGATCGGTAATATTATGAATTGTGATTTACAAATCTATCAATTTATAAAATTAAAATTAATTTATCATCATTCATACATAATCATTATGCAATTATCAAAAAATATATTTTTTTATGAACAAAAATCTAGGTAACATATAGGCATGTGATTTGATAAGTAATTTTACCTCAATGTCTTTTATTCTAGGAAAGTTTTAATAAGAACTTTCTTATTCGAAGTTGAGTCTTGATGATTTTATCAAGAAGTAAGCAAATCAAACTCCAATTGTAGACTGATATCAAAATTTTCACCATCCGTCTAAGATCTTGAAAATTATAGAGAATAAATTTGATCATCGATAAAAGAAACTATCACTTTGAGTAAGATCGTGCTGATAACATATTATAAAACTAAAAGAAGAATACAAAGATTAAGAGAAAAATAAAGGTAAAGAAATGAAAGGATGATTCAACTTTCACTTGGAATACCATAAGCTTGTACATATCCTCTATTTATAGGGCTTCAAGTACCATAAGTTACAAAGCATTAAGTACCAACATTAAGGTACCCTATAAATGATTTGGGGGTTACAAGATAATGAATTTAGGGTTATGAACATTCATTCTTTAAGGATTACAATAAGATAAATTAGAGGGGGTTATGGACATCCATTTATCAATGGATTTACAACATTTAAAATTTATTGACGAAAGATAATTTCCTATTAAATAGTTAATTAAATTACATAGTATTTAGTATAAATTATTTATACTCAATGTAACTAGATTACATAATGCTTATTATTAATTAAATATTTACACTTGATCATGAATCCATCGATTATAACAAGGAGTATATTTTTATTGTTAGAGAGACAAACCCAACAACTATGGAATACTAAAGTAATTAAATAAAATTGCATAGAACACTTATTTTTTGTTAATTTTATTAGTAATCGTATTATCAAATACTTGTTTGGAGCAACATATTATAAATAATGATTTGAATTTAAGTTTTATTATTTATTTAGAGAATTTTTTTCTCATGCATTATTGATAATACTTTATAATATTTAATACTTTTTAGAATTTAAAATTATATAGTTGTTTAATTATAGTTTATACTACCAAACATGACATAAAAATTATGATATAAGTACATTTTATTAATCAAACACGTCTAAGGAATTATAATTCATTGTAATTACAATAGTAATTACACATTGTGACGCCCAAACGCACCTGTAATTAGATCCAAAATAAATGCTTGAGAGCTATTATTTTTTTTTAGGATACATAGTTCTCCCTCCTAATAATATTATCTTCAAATTTTGAACATATATTTTTTTCTAAAAATATACGTACCTTCTTATTGTATATAATATTTATCGAATTAATCGAGAAGGATATGTGTGTTCAAACCTATTTGAAGAATAAGCTCCCTTTGGATGAACGGTGAGATTATCTCCAATGAAGTTAAAAATCACGATGGCAATGAAATTGAATATTGTAGTGGTGAGATTAAAATCTATAGTGAGATATATGTTTTGATTTAATTGCAAGTGATGGCGTGAAATGAATTATAATGAAAATAGAAAAAACCATTAATGACTTTATTTAGAAGACATAAATATAAAAGTAAAAAAAATGAAAATATTTAAAAGTATTGTATTTTATTTGATATTTATGAAATTAATAAATAGATTAAATTTTATTAAAACTATATGTACCAAAAAATATTAAAATTATATCTATATCAAATAATATTTTTTAATATTAAATAATTAAAAATAATACATCAAAAATATTTTATTGTAAATATAGTAAATAATTAATTTTTATTGAGACTAATTTTACTTGAAATAATATTATCTATACATAAATAAATAATTATTATACATCAAATAATTTTATTATTTAGTTATAGAATTTATTTATTGTATTAATTTTCTAAATAAAATAATAAAATAATAAAAATTTAATGAGAGAGAGAGAGAGAGAAACGCTGGATAAAAATAAGCAAAAAAATTCAATAAATATTAGAATAATAAAAAAGTGTATATATGGGTAAAAGTACTAGAGTTGCAAAATTTTTGGTGGACCAAAAGGCTCGAGTAAGAATGAGTAAAATTTGATTCGATTCTGAAAAATAAAAATAAAAATAAAAATAAAATTTTGAGTTAATCAAATTAAGTTATTCGAGTCAAATTGAATAAGTAATTCGAGTTTTGAGTTGAGTTGAATTTTATAATTCAATAATGATTAGTGTAAATACTCTTTTGGTCCCTATTAATTTTGAAAATGAACAAATTGATCTCTTTATCAACAAAAATTACAAAAGAAAAATTTAAATAAAAATATTTATAAAATTTCAAATTTAATATTTTTAGAAAATTATAAAATTTTAAAAATTCTAAAAATATATAAAGAAAATTAAAATTTTAAAATTTTCTAAAATAATAATTTTGGGACCTAAATAAGTTAATTAATGATTCAAGTTTATCATATTAAAGTATTTTATTTATTTTTAATTATTTTGCTTTGAAAATTTTTTCAAATTTATGTGTTTTACGTTAAATTAGTTAGGAGTGAGCAAAACTTAATTCGATTCAAAAAATTGAAAAAAATTGAATTTCAAGTTAATCGAATCGAGTTATTTGAGTTAACTTGAATAAGTAATTCAAGTTTTGAGTTCGAGTCGAGTTTAATTTTATAATTTGAATAACGGATTGGTGTAAATACTCTTTTGGTCCCTACCAATTTTGAAAATGGGCAAATTGGTATCTCTCAACAAAAATTATAAAATAATTCAAAATAAATTTTAAAATTAAAAATATTTATAAAAATTCCAAAATTATATTTTTAGAAAATTATAAAAATTTTAAAATAAGTCTAAAAAATTATAAAGAAAGTTAAATTTTTAATTTTTTCTAAAATAATAATTTTGGAGACCTAAGTAAATTAATGATTTAAATTTATCATAGTAAAATATCTTATTCTTCTTAATTATTTAGCTTAGAATTTTTTAAATATATACAGTTTCAAATTTATGTGCTCTAACATGAAATTAGAGGTTTTTTACCCTAATAATATAAAAAAATACCAAAATGGTATGTTGCTAAGATTAAGTACCAAAATGGTACATTTAGATGGGTGGAGGGTGGTGCATAGGCAGCACCACCCTCATTTTCGGACAATATACAGTAAAAAAAATTTATTTTAGTAGTGGACGGTGCCAGATAAGCGGCACCAGTGGAGGGTGTCAGATAGGGGCACAGTTGTGCTTATTTGACAGGCGGCACCCAGTATATTTTTTACGAAAGGCATGTTATTTTTTTTTAATTTTTATATTATTATTTTTTTTTATTTTTTATGTAGGTAAAAGACGAGACCATTGATATGGAATTTGGAATTTATGAGATAAATTATGAATTAGTTTATATGTTTTAATTTTTTAAGATTTTATGTTTTTAAAATTTTTTTATGTTTTTTATAAATAATAAAATGAAAATTTTCATATTTTTGATAATAATTAAGTTGGCATGATATTATATATTATATTTTAAACTAAAAATATTTACTTATTATCATTATAAAGTAATAATAAAATATTCATATTTATTATGTATCGTTTATGTTATATTTTTGTTATTCTTTTCCAAGTCGATCTGAGCAGGCAGGAAAATATATTAGGTGTACCGCCTATCAGATAAGCACCACCAGTGCCGCCTATCTGACACCTTCCACTGTGCGCCTATCTGACACCCTCTACTATTAAAATAAAATTTTTTTACTGTATAGTGTCAGAAAATGAGGGTGATGCTGCCTATGCACCACCCTCCACCCATCTAAATGTACTATTTTGGTACTTAATTTTAGCAACAACCTATTTTCGTATTTTATTTTATTTTTTTATAATATTTCGGTAAAAAGCCTTGGAATTAGTTATACTGTAACAAGATTTTAATTTGACATGTTCAATTTTTTAATTTAACTCGAACAAGTTCACTTTGTTCTATTTGACTCAACTTGAATTTCATTTCATTCGATTTGATTAGAAAAAATTTAAATTAAATTAAAATGACAAAATAGAAATCATCAATTTAATTAACTCAAAAATTTTTCCCTCAATTTAAATTGAATTAAAATGACAAAATAGAAATCATCAATTTAATTAACTCAAAAATTTTTCCCTCAATTTAAATTGAATTAAAATGGCAAAAACTTTTCACTCGATTACAATTATAAGCCTCCAATGAAGTGAAATCTGATCCAAACACACGGCTCTGCGTTTACCAGCGTTACAGTTGCAATTTTTTTAAGCATAAAAATGCCAACACGCTGGAGCCCCACCGCATCCAAAGGGAGCCTTAATTTCAATCATCCAGTGCTCAAATTGGGCTCGTAGATCCATTTTCCCCTTCTTTACAGTGGTTCGCTCCTCTACAAGTGGGGCCTGTTTCAGACCACTTTGGACAGACATCCATCCATCCGTTGTGTTTCATAGTCTCGGCTGTCCATTCCCACTACTTGATCTTTGATTTAGCCCATTATATACACTTGTCCCAACTTCACTCTTATCTACTGCTTAATTCATTATTTGACCTTTAAAGTGTATCCGTTCCCTCATTTTGATACTATAACTTTTTATTATCTAAATTGGTATTTAAAAATACACTCATTTCTTAATTTAATATTTAAAATATATCTCCATTATATTTTTAGTTATTTTGCTAACAAACGTTATATCCAATCACAAAATGTTATGTGAATCTTTATGTAAAAAATAAATAATTCTTTTACTAAATATATATACACATTAAAAAATATATATAAATTCATAAAAATATATCATCTAGAAAAAATATAAATTATAATTTTTATAAAAATAAAGTTTACAAAAAATACAATAATTGGAAAGAAATTAGTTGAAATTAATATTATTACAAAAATGTAAAAATAGTAAAAATTATTTTTGAAAAACTATAAATAATTTTTAAAATATTTTTATAAAATTAAAATATATAATTATAAAATTCTAAAATGTATTTAAATTTCAAGTATTTTTTTTGTGATTACTTGAAATTTAAATATTTTTAAAATTTTTACAATATTTTTTAATTTTTATATATTATTTTGACTCCTTAAAATTTATAAATATATATTTTATAATTTTATAAAAAATATTTTTAAACTTTTTAAAAATATTTTTATGTATTATATATTATTTTTACATTTTAATAAATATAATATATATAATATTAAAAAAGGACATGTGACATGTTTTAATAGTACCACATGCTGGTCAATGGCCGGTCAATTTCCGTCAACGATAGGTCAAAATCAAAAGTGTTTTTAATATTTAAATATTTAATATTTTATTTTTTAAATTTTAAATTTAATGTTTTTATTTTAAATAAACTTAATTGCCATGTGTTTTTTCATTGGCTAAAACATATCATGGGGCATTTTTCTATTAGTCAAAGTTGCTTAACATATTTTTTTTAACATCAGTTACAAAAATTGACCAAAAAAAGAGAAAATTGATATTTTAGGTACTAAATTGGGACAAAAAAAATTTTAGATATTAAAGTAAAAAAAAGGTATACTTCAAGGGCTAGATCGTGAATTAAGCCTTCTTTTAATAGCCCTCGAGAGCTGAGTTAAAAACTTGAGTAAACTACAAAAACAACCACCCAACTATTAAAGTGTTTCTGGTTTGGTCATTCAAGTTTAAAATTTTTTATTTTAGTCACTAATGTACATACAAATTTCAAGTCGAAAGTTTATTTTAAAATTTAGAGTCAATTTTATTGATAACTTTGAAAGAAAAGTTATAATATTTAGAAGTTTCTCGAATACAAAGAAAATTTCCTTTGATTCTTTTATCCGATTTGAGCTTCGATCCAAGAGTCATCTTACTTGATCTTGGATGGATGTGGATTGCTTCAAGCGTTGTATTGACTTGCTCTTGAAATGGGTTTGAACCTTCTTTCTTGAGTTGATTTGGATTGAAAGGTGGCTTTATTCATAAACAACTTTTGACTTCTTCTCCATGGTTGAATTGAATCGGAAGGTTGCTTTTCTTCATATTAATGCGTTATTCTTTAGAATTATTTCAAGTTCTTCTGCTTCTTCAAATATTTTTGTAGAGATTTTGTGCGCTTTTTGAACTTGTGTATTTCTATAGAATGGCTTGGAGTGAGCTAATACCAATTACTTAAATAAAAAAATTTCCAATAGAATTTTATTGCTTCATTTGATTGTTCTACAATAATACTCTTTTATTTATTATTATATCTCATTATAGAGATAAAATAATAATTTAATATTATCACTTAATTATTTTATTTTTTAATTAGTGTTAATATAAAATTTAATATTTATATTTAATTAAATTAAATTAATTAGAGAAAATAATTATGACATATGAACCTCCACCCCACATAACCAACATTGACCTCTCCGCCGTGGGTGATTTAGAGTTTTGGCAGCTCCTGCATAGAACACCTGGCCGTGCAAGCTCATTGACAGATGTCCGTATATTGGAAGTTGGCATAGAGTACCCCAGTAAAGATGCTTTTCTTGCTACATGGAAGTGGTACAGCTTCAAGAACGTCGTGAACTATCACGTCACAAAATCCCATATAGAGCAATTTAAGGAAAAGTGCACAATGCGTGAAACGAGGTGTTAGAATTAAGTGACCCGAATCCTTATTTAAATAAAATACAGTGGTAAAATAAAATAAAAGAAGAATCCATATAGAATTACACTTCTTTTATTTTATTTTAGAATAAGGTTTTTTAAACCTTATTAAATTCTATCTATTTGATATTGATTCGAATAAGGTGTTTCAGTCTTACTAGAATATGGCATTATAAGCCTATAAATAGACATAGTCTATTCCTCTTGTAATAATTCGAATTCGACATAGTGAATTTTCTTCTCCTCTGCCCGTGGTTTTTTCCCGAAAGAGTTTCTACGTAAAAATTTGTGTGTTCTTTATTTTATTTTATTTTCAAAAATTGGTATTCGAGCTTCCAGGTTGTTCATCTCGATCACGATAATGGCATCTTTGAAGTATGAAACTTCGCTGTTGGATCGCAACACCAGATTTGCATTGTGGCAGATTAAGATGTAAGCAGTTCTTACGCAGATAGATTTGGAGGATGCCCTGCTAGGGATAGGTAAGATGCCTTCGACATTAAAAGATGATGAGAAGAAGCGTAAGGATCAAAAGACGTTAACACAATTACATCTATATTTTTCCAACGAAATTTTGCAGAATGTGATGAAAGAGAAGACCGCCGCTGCATTATGGAAGAGGCTAGAACAAATATGTATGTCAAAAACTTTAACAAGCAAGTTGCATATGAAGCAGCATCTTTATGCTCATCGTTTGGAGTATGGTGCGTCTGTACACGAACACTTAAGAGTGTTTAAAGAAATTCTCTCAAACTTGGGGGCCATGGAGGTTCAGTATGATAAGGAAGATCTAGGGTTGATTCTACTTTGTTCGTTGCCCCCGTCTTATTCAACCTTTAGAGACACGATTTTATATAGCCGCAAGTCTCTCACAGTTGATGAGGTTATGATTCTTTGACCTCGTATGATAAGATGAAGCATCTTATGGTTAAAACCCGACTCTTAGGAAGAGGGTCTCATTGTTCGTGGGAGAAAATATCAAAATGCTGATGATGATAATGGAAAGACACAGGAACGGAATCCTCACAGTAAATCTAAAGGTAGATCAAAGTCTTCAAACAGAGGTAAAACTTGTCACTTCTGCAAGAAGAAATGACACATTAAATCTGAGTGCTATAAGCTACAGAACAAGATTAAAAGGGAGGCTACGAATCAAAAGGAAAAACAACCAGAAAATTCCGGTGAAGCTGATGTTGTAGAAAACTATAGCGATGGTGAACTTCTAGTCGCTTCAGTCAACAATTCTAAAGTGAGTAAGGAGTGGATACTTGATTCAGGCTGCACCTTCCACATGAGTCCCAATCGGGATTGGTTTACAACTTACAAAACAGTGTCTAAAGGTGTTGTTTCAATAGGAAATAATACTTCGTGTAAAATCGCAGGTGTTGGAACAATTAAAGTTAAGATGTTTGATGGAGTTGTCAGAACACTTAGTGACGTACGCAATGTTCCAGAATTGAAAAAAAAATAATTTCATTGAGTACTCTTGATTCAAAAGGGTACAGATACACAGCTGAAAGTAGAGTTTTAAAGATTTTCAAAGGTTCCCTTGTTGTGATAAAAGGGCAGAGAAAGACTGCAGAGTTATATGTTTTGCAGGGTTCTACTGTTACTTGTGATGCAGCTGTCGCTTCCTCTTCCTTGTCAGATGATGATATTACTAAACTTTAGCATATGCTCCTAGGGCATATGAGTGAGAATGGCATGACAGAATTGAGCAAAAGAGGACTTCTTAATGGGCAAGGAGTTTGCAAATTGAATTTTTGTGAGCACTGTGTTTTTTGGAAGCAAAAATAAGTTCGATTCACTAGAGGAATCCATAACACAAAGGGAACGTTAGAGTATATTCATTCTAATCTGTGGGGGCCATCCAAAGTGCCTTCGAGAGGTGGAGCTAATTATATTCTAACCTTTATTAATGTTTTTTCCAGAAAAGTTTAGGCATTCTTTTTGAAGCAAAAAAGCGATGTGTTTTCCGCATTTAAGTCTTAGAAAATTATGATTGAAAAACAGACGGGAAAACAAATAAAATACCTCCGCACAGAAAATGGCTTAGAGTTCTGTTCTAATGAGTTTAATAGATTGTGCAAGTCAGAAGGGATCGTGAGACACTTGACAGTTCGCCATACTCCACAGCAAAATGGCATTGCAGCCTCTACTATATGTTTTTTGATCAACCGATCCCCATCTGTTGCCATTGAGAAAAAGACTCCACAAGAGGTATGGTGTGGTAATCCTGCTAATTATTCTGATTTAAAGATCTTTGGGTGTCCTGCGTATGCTCATGTTGATAATGAAAAATTGGAACCGAGATCAATTAAATGTGTTTTTCTTTATTATAAAACTGGTGTAAAAGGGTATAAGTTATGGTGTCCTGAAAATAGAAAAGTTGTGATTAGCAGAGATGTTCTTTTTGATGAAACTGCTATGCTACCTAACTTATCTCTTAAAGACTCTTCCAATAAAGAAAATGAAAAGTAGGTGGAGCATCAGATTAATACAGAGTCAACTCCTCAAGCCAGTACAAAAATTGAGAATAGAGTTGCTTCTTCATCACAATACTCTATCACCAAAAATAGAACTAGAAGAGAAATTAAACCTCTAAAGAAGTATGCTGAGGCTAATCTAGTTGCTTATGCTTTAAATGTGGCTGAAGATATAGATGCAAATCAAGAGCCATCTAATTATTCTGAGGCGATTAGCTGTGAAGACTCAGAAAAATGGATGTTTGCTATGCAAGAGGAGATGGAATCACTCCACAAAAATAGAACATGGAATCTTGTGAAACTTCCTAAATGTAAAAAGGCTATTCGTTGTAAATGGGAGTTTAAAAAAAAAAAGGGACTCTAGGAGTTGAAGAACCTAGATATAAAGTAAGGCTTGTTGCAAAAAGTTACAGTCAAATTCCAGGAGTAGACTTCACAGATGTGTTCTCCCAAGTTGTTAAGCATAGTTCGATTCGAGCTTTGCTTGGTATTGTGGCCATGCATGATTTGGAGCTTAAGCAGTTAGATGTAAAAATTGTATTTTTGCATAGAGAACCTGAGGAGGATATTTATATGCAGCAACCAGAGGGTTTTACAGTCTTAGAAAAAGAAGATTATGTTTGCTTGCTCAAAAAGTCTCTTTACGGTTTGAAATAGTCATCATGACAGTGGTACAAGAGGTTTGATTCCTTTATGACTTCTCATGATTTCAAAAGAAGTAGTTTTGACAGTTGTGTTTACTTTAAGAAAAACAGTGATGGTTTTTGTGTATCTACTTCTTAATGTTGATGACATGTTGATAGCAGCAAAAGATAAAGGAGAGATAAGAAAGGTCAAAGGCCAACTAAGTGAAGAATTTGAGATAAAAGATTTAGGACCAGCAAAGAAGATACTTGGTATGGAGATTCTCAGAGATAGAAAAACAAGTAAATTGTACCTAAGTCAGAAGGGGTACATTGAGAAAGTTCTTTGCAGGTTCATTATGCAGAGTGCTAAGCCTGTTAGTACTCCTTTAGCAACCCATTTTAGACTTTCATCGACTTTGTCTCCACAATCAGATTATGAGATTGAGTATATATCACATGTTTCATACTCTAGTGCAGTGAGATCTCTCATGTATGCTATGGTTTGTTTACGTCCAGATTTATCATATGCAGTCAGTGCAGTTAGCAGATACATGGCGAATCCTGGTAAAGAACGCTGAAAACAGTTCAGTGGATTTTAATATCCTTACAAGGTACACTGATGTTTGCTTACAGTTTGGAAGAACTAGAGATAGAGTCATTGGGTATGTTGATGTTGATTTTGCTGGAGACCTTGATAGAAGAAGATCTCTCACATGTTATGTCTTTACAATCGGAAGTTGTGCAATCAGTTGGAAAGCCACTTTGCAAACTACAGTCACTTTGTCTACTACTGAAAATGAGTAATGGCGATTACTGAGGCTTGTAAAGAAGCTATTTGGTTGAAGGGACTCTCTAGTGAACTCAATAAAGACCTTCAAATCAACACAGTATTTTGTAACAGTTAGAGTGCCATCTTTCTTACAAAAAATCAAATGTTTTATGAGAGAACAATACACATTGATGTTCGATATCATTTTGTTCGTGATATTATTGCTCGTGGTGATATTGTTGTGAGCAAAATTAGTACTCATGAAAATCCTGCAGATATGATGACTAAGTCACTTCTTATAACCAAGTTTGAGCATTGCTTATATTTGGTTGGTGTTCGTTGTTGACGTTAAACCCTTAAGGGGTTTTATGGAAGAGGTGGAGAACTTGTTCCTTGAGAGTTCGCGATAAAGAACTTGTTCATTGAGAATTCGTGTCAAGGTGGAGATTGTTAGAATTAAGTGACCCGAATCCTTATTTAAATAAAATCCAGTGGTAAAATAAAATAAAAGAAGAATCCATATAGATTACACTTTTTTTATTTTATTTTAGAGTAAAGTTTTTTAAATCTTATTAAATTCTATCTATTTGATATTGATTAGAATATGGTGTTTCAGTCTTACTAGAATATGGCTTCACAAGACTATAAATAGACATAGTCTATTCCTCTTGTAATAATTCGAATTCGAGATAGTGAATTTTCTTCTCCTTTGCCCGTGGTTTTTTCCCGAAAGGGTTTCCACGTAAAAATTTGTGTGTTCTTTATTTTATTTTTATTTTATTTTATTTTCACACAAGGTGCAAATGAAAAATCATGGCATCTTTTCAAAAAAAGACGGGCTTGTGGACGATAAAGAAGTATTTTGGTCCACATACTTGTGTTGCAACGGGTGTGTGATGCAATTACCCGATTTTCTAACAGAATGTGACCTAACCGAGCTCTTCATTTTTTCCAATAGCGTAACTTTAACTCATAATTTGTAGGTGTAAGTCAAGATCATTTAAGGCTAGACTTCGACATGATATCTGACATAATTCTACCTATGGTGAAAGCAAGTCCTAGGATTTTCATCCCTATGTTGATTTCCAACATCCGTAGCCAATATGATTACACGCTATCGTACTACAAGGCATGGGTTGCAAAACAAAAGGCTATGAATAAGTTGCATTATGGCTAGAATAGGTCGTACAATGTTTTGTGGCAATGGTGTTAGGTACTTGATTAGTACTTACTTGGTTCTGTAACCGATCTAAAAATGCACCCACCATATTTTAGCGATTATTTGGTCACTAGGAAAAGAGTTCCATCAATTCTGTCATCACATTTGTAATAACCCCCTTTGAAAAGGCAGATGATTGAGATTTTTTCCTTGGCTGATTACGTTGTCACGTTTGCTCGCGGCTCGATATATGTGTCTTATCTAAAAAGGGAACCAGAATCTTATTGCTATTGAATGACATCGTTGCCTTTAAGATCGCAACCACAATAGGTACTGTATAAGACATGTCATCTCTAACTACCACTCAAAATGGACTTCGAAAAGTGAGTAAGATCAATGTATTGACATAGGTACGTAGTTTCCACTATTTTCGTAATCATGCTAAACTGTATATGGAGTATATTATTTACGTTCATGGGTATACTTTTCTCGATAGGGTATGAGCTCATCCAACATCGTTTCCATGAGATGTTGGATAACTTGTGTGCCATCAACAGTGCCGGTGTGGACTACCTCGCCAACATACCCTTCAAACAGTGGATGCAATCGTATGATGAGGTTCTACGGTACAGGCACATGACAACGAACCTAGCCGAATGCATCAATTCAGAACTGAAGGGAACATGTCATTTGTCGATAACCTCAGTTGTCAAAGAAACATACTTTCGCTTGGCTGCCTTGTTTCCAAAGTGGGCAACGACATATACTAAGTTGATTGTGGGTGATCACGTTTGGTGTGAAGATGTCATAAAAGAAATTAAACGAAATGTAGAGTAAGCGAACACTATGTATGTAGTCTTCCAATTGCATCCAAACCTAAGATTTCAGGTCACAAAATACGCTAGGCTCGACCAAGACATGTCAGGGGCATCATACTGTATTGACCTACCAGAAGGGATATGCGATTGTAGGATATTCTAGACATTTCGATTCCTATATGCACATGTAATTGTTGCATGTGTTATTGTACTAATTGAGTATATGCCTTATATTAACAATATGTATAGACTGGAATGCAAGCTCAATGTATGGAGATCTAAATTCTCATTTGTCCCAGATGAGAGTATGTGGCCACCAGTGTCAAGTGCCCCGTTCGAGTTGGCCTCGAACACGAACATGTGTCGGGTCCTGAAAAGTTTTCTCACTTCCACTCAGATATACACCAATATGGATGTTCGGGAGAGGGACAATCAATAGAGGTTATGCAGGTACTATAGAAACCTAGGGCATACAAAGGCAAATGTTTCGTATTGAGGAATCACTAATGCCTCAATGTTGCTAGCATTCATTTTTTTACAATATAAAATTGATTACAATGTTTCTTTTTTTTTGCACAAAATTTGTTCTTTCTTCTTTTATTGCTTTTCATTTGTATTTTCACCGACTACTAACATTCATATAGTGGGAAAATTGCTACTTTAAGTACCAAATACAATTTCTTTGGTGATTAAACTTTTACTATTTTTTATAATCTAATAATTCACTAATTCAATAAAGGTACGTATCCAAAGTTACATATTTTATATCAAATATTATATATGGAAAATTATGTATAATTTACATTTGAATTTAACAAATAAAAATATTTGTTGCAACAGAAATATAAAAAAATTGATCTTTTTTTTCTTAATTTCATTTTCATTTACATCACAAAAAGTAAATGAAAAATACATCATCAGCATCATCGGCCCAAATGTGTGCCATAGGGCGATGGTTGACGGTTGCGCGTAGGATTTCTGTGTATAAGTAGTGGTGTTGGCTACTCTTTTTCATCGTAATCATCATCCTTGATGGTTGTGCCGGTGACCTACCTTGATAAAACAATGACACAGTGGGTGTTTGTGACAATCGCCGAATAATCGTATGATATCGTGAAACCCAAATGCATCAGCGTTTATGTAGGCATCGATACTGCATTGATGATGACATTGATGTCGCCATTAATGATGCTATGAGGGCATAGAATACTGAGGATAGAGATGCCCCAAAAAACATACATGCGAGAGGTGTAGATGCAAAGTGTTATGGTGGTGCACAGTATGGTGCTTGTGAAAAAAACACAGGGCTAGTGAAATGAATAGGAATAAATGGAGTGAACTGGTCAAGTTATGGTGTAGACATCAATAGTGCTTGTTGGGTTAGAGCCGGAGACGAGCCCACCATGGTACCTCCTTCAGACCTACTCTGTTGGGTGGTTGTTGTGGCCTCTTCTAACAAAGTTTTCTACTCCCCACCTCCACTGATAACAGATATGGCTTACTACTAACTCTAAACCAAAGCATGTACTCCAAACAGGCTGCCGTGCCCGATGAGAAAAAAGATTCATGGATAGGTAAGAATTTCATCCTACAATCCCAAATGTCGATGTATTTATTGTGGTAATCTCGCAAATTTTTTTGATATTCCCCTGTAGATCAAGCTTGTGTAGTGATTCCATGTCTAAGGGTGGCAGCAAAATTTTTTGCCTCAACTCGAACTGTCACATCATTTGCGAGACGTATTCTATGATACCTGGATCGGCGTATAGCATCCATTCAAACTGTAGTGCACAATTGTAAATTTAGTTATGTACGAAATTTTAAATTACAAATCATTGCATAGTTATTATAGGTTTGAGAAAAATCAGTAACTAACCTCGGCTTTCGAGTGTTGATCTTGTAACAGCCTGTTTTTGGTCAAATTAGAATAGTGGTTTTGAAACCACAAATTCGAGATCAAAAAATTATTTGAATATTATTTTGAGTATTTACAGCATGTTAGTATGTATGTGTGAAAGTTTCGTAAAGTAATTTTATCGTTTAAATGCTTAGTTCGGTAAAAATGACTAAATCACGTAAAGTATAACAATAATGTTCTATTAGCTAAAAGTGTTTAATAGAACCTTAAAGTAAACGTCCTTAAGTGTTAATTAACCCATTTGAGAGTTAGTGGATGATAGTGGCATGGCAATTGCTGTAATTATTAAATGTTTTAAAGGTTAAATAAGTAAATTAGTTAATAAAGGTTAATTAAAACAAAACAAAATTCATAATTTTTGTCCATCTTCATGTTAATAGCCAAATTTAAAAAAGGAGAAAGCCATTCTTAGGGCTTGAAGCATTTGACCAACTCCTAGCTTTGTAACACCCCAAACCCGACCCAGACGTTATGACTGGAACCGACATGCCACATCGAAGCGTTCAAAACATTTTATATTGTTGATCCAGAAAAACTTACTTAGTGTTTTAAAAGATAATTTTATTATAGGTTAAAGTGAATGGAAGCTGTGCACCAGGTAGGAAACTGGAAAAGAGGTGGTGAGTCCATCGGTGTGACAACCCTAATTAGACCCTAGTCGGAATGTGGTTTCGGGACCACATTACCGAGTCAAAAATTTATTTTTGTGTTTTAATTACATAAATTTATGTGTGATAGTGAATATATGAAAAAAATTAAATGCATAATATTAGCTTTAGGAATGTGAATTAAGTCGAAAGGACCTAGTTGATGAAGTTAGAAAAGATGATAGATGAATTATAAGGAGTAAATAATAATAGAGAGAGGAAGCATGGGTTTGCATGTCAAAATGCCCATTTTTGACTTAATGGCCGGCCAAGTAGTGATGCATTCCACTAATTTAAATTAGATTAGTATATTTAATTGGTAAGAAAATAAAATATTCATAACATAAAGATTAATAAAAATAATAAAATGAACAAGAGAAAAAAAAAAGAAAAGAAAGGGGTGTTCATGAAAGAATCTTTTTATTAAGTATTTCCTTGGAGAAATTATATATGTTTATTGTTGTGGCCGTATATGCCAAATGAATTAATTAAATTGTTTTATCATAGAAAGTGTACATTGGCACAATGTGTGCGGTGTAGTATGGCACTATGTGTGCGGAGTTGAATAGCACTATGTGTGCTGATTTGAATGTCAACATATGAGATAAACTTTCAAGGCACTATGTGTGCGGGATAGTACGACACTAGGTGTGCAAATTTGTTTAGCACTAAGTGTGCAAAAGCGGTTGATGATACGAAGAGCATAAGTAAAGAATTAAGGTGCTAAAATGATTAACTGAAAAGTATGTGTGTATATACATCTAGTTCATAATTATTTCTTACCTTGAGAATAGTTTTAAAACGGTTGGTTGTTTAATAATTGATTCGATATCGAAAACTTGGGTTCGAGGTTGGATAAATAAACTAGGTAGTTGTAGCCTAGTTTGGTGTGATTGAATTAGCTGAACTTGCAAGGCTTTTATTTCAATTTCTTATAAACAACCTGTATTATTTTGCTTATGGAATACTGAGTTGAATACTCATTTGGTGTGTTTGTTTGTTTCTTATTTAGATATCTCGACCATTTTGCGTACTTGGGACCATCGTCAAGTCATCACACCGCTTGCAACTTTTTGGTACCCTCTTCTTAGTTGGCCTAAGAGAACATTTCGGCATGTATAGGCTATTATGTTTTGTTTGAACCCCAATATGTAAACTTTTAGCCATGCGAATATGGCTTAAATGCTAAGTTTGAATTTAGCCTTATGGGTGCTTAGTTATAAGGTTCAGATAGATTTGGCCTTGATAATTCGGTTTTGATGGAGTAGTAGTCTAAGTCTATTTGATTATTATGCCGTATGCCATGGCTGATCATATTTGGTGTTATGTATGTCAAATTACTAGCTAATCCATGGAAACCATAAAATAGATTTAGATAGCAGTAGTGGTGTGAATTTGAAAAATCACTAAAAATAGTAGAAATGGAATTAAATAATGAATAAATTATGGAATTGAATCTTGATGAGTCTATTTTCATATGGAAGAAGTAAAACAGATATATGAGCTATATTGTATGAGATATTTAAAATTTTGTGAAACAGGGCCAGAACGATTTCTGGATCCCCTGTTCTGAATTTGAAAATTCACTATAAATTTTACAAAGATAATTAGAAGTCATGCTTTATATATAAAGATTTCTTATTGAGTCTAGTTTTATTAGAGACAAACGGTATAGTTATTGAATCTCTGTACAGGGAGATATCTGATTCGTAATACACAGTGGTCAGAGTAGTCGAACCCTAAAATAGGGGAGATTTTAACTAATAAACTGTACTAATTGGACCAACCAAAAATTCTGGAAAAATTTTTAAAGCAACTGTGATGCAGTTAGCCAGCTTGTCTAGAAAATTTTAAAATGAATTGCATGAGCTGTTTAAGTAATAAATTAAACCCGTTTACACCTTGTGTTCGACTCCAGAAACGGTAGTGGTATCAGAGCTACGGTTTAGTCGGTTCTAGGACAACCTTAGCGTGTTGAGTCTACCTATACATGCCGTAATGTTAGTATAAGATAGTGTGATGACTTCTGACGGTTAAAATTTTTATTTTGATTAGTAAATGGAACCCAATTTAGAGAGAGCCTTAGCGGATGACGTTGAGAGTGTGGCGGCTGCTCCTGCACAAGGGACACCGCCTGTGGAACCTCAAGCATCTGCGAATAATCAAGATGATGGGGCAAAACAAGCTTTCTTTTCTATGATGAACGAGTGGGTCGCACAATATGCCCGCACTAACCCGGCTGCTCAACCATTCCCGAATTTAAGTAATCCGCCTCAAGTACCTATAGTACCAACAACTACTGATCCTTTGAGGTCGAGCAAACCCCCTGTGGATTTGATTAAGAAGCGTGGGGCCGAAGAATTTCGAGCCATGGCTAATGATGATGCTGAAAGGGCCGAGTTTTGGCTTGATAACACTATCCGTGTCTTTGAAGAGCTATCTTGCATGCCTGATGAGTGTTTAAAGTGTGCCATATCCTTGTTACGGGACTCGGCCTACTACTGGTGGAGAACATTGGTTTCTATTGTTCCGAAGGAGCGAGTTACTTGGGATTTCTTTCAGGTGGAGTTTCGTAAGAAGTATATTAGTCAACGATTTATGGATCAAAAGCGTAAAGAATTTTTGGAGCTCAAACAAGGTCGTTTGACAGTATCTGAATATGAACGTGAATTTTTAAGACTCAGTCGATATGCTCGAGAGTATGTAGCCGATGAAGTCGCCATGTGTAAAAGATTCGAAGAAGGATTGAGTGAAGATTTAAAGTTACTGGTGGGTATCCTAGAAATAAAAGAATTTGTAACACTAGTTGAAAGGGCTTGCAAGGCCGAAGAGCTTGGAAAGGAGAAAAAGAAAGTTGAATCAGAAACCAGAGACTTTCGTAAAAGATTGGCGAGTAAAACTTCTTTCTCGGCTGGAAAGAAATTCAGAGACGAAACTAATAAATCGAAGACGACTGCAGGAATTTCTATTAGGGAGCGACCATCAACGGAATCTCAAGCTACTTCAGTTGCTAGTGTTGGTAATAATCGACAAGAAAAACCTGAATGTTTACAATGTAGAAGACGACATGTGGGCGAATGTTGGGGTAAGTCTATTAACAGAGCTTGTTATAGATGCGGATCGCGGGATCATTTCATTCGAGACTGTATGGAACCTGACTAAAAGAATAAGGTGCAAGGCACGAGATCGAGTAGTGCAACGACTAGAGGGAGACCAACGAAAACTACAGGAGGTAGGGGTGGTAGTCAGAGGGGGGCTTCTGATACGGCTATTCGATCTGAGACTCGTGCTCCTGCCAGAGCTTATGCCGTCCATGCACGAGAGGAGGCATCTTCCCCTGATGTTATCACTGGTACTTTTACTCTCTTTGATACTAATGTGATTGCATTGATTGACCCTGGTTCTACTCATTCTTATGTATGTGAGACTTTAGCATCCAGTAAGACTCTACCTGTTGAGTCTACTGAGTTTGTAATTCGAGTGTCGAATCCCTTGGGTCGATATGTACTCGTTGACAGAGTGTGTAAGAAATGCCCCCTGATAATCCGAGATTCCTGTTTTCTAGCCGATTTGAAGCTTTTACCGTTTGATGAGTTTGATGTTATCCTTGGTATGGATTGGTTGATCGCGCATGATGCAGTGGTGAATTGCAAAAGAAAGACCATTGATTTGAGGTGTGCAAATAATAAGATAGTTCGAGTTGAGTCTACTGACTTGAACGGAGTGCCAGAAATAATATCCTCGATGATCGCTCAGAGATATATGAGAAAGGAGAGTGAAGCATATCTTGCGTACGTACTTGATCACAAAGAGTCGGAAAGGAAACTTGAAACGGTACCGGTGGTTCGTGAGTATCCAGATGTTTTTCCTGAGGAGTTACTGGGATTACCACCCGTTCGAGAAGTAGAATTTGGCATCGAACTTGTACCTGGGACTACACCAATTTCGATAGCGCCGTCAGTATGGCACCAACCGAACTAAAGGAATTGAAAGCACAGATTGCAAGAGTTGACGAGATAGAGGTTTCGCCGACCGAGTTTTTCACCATGGGTGCACCAAGATTGTTTGTGAAAAGAAGGATGGAACCATGAGGTTGTGCATCGACTATCGTCAGTTGAATAAAGTGACAATAAAGAATAAATATCCGCTACCGCGTATTGATGATTTGTTGGATCACTTGAAGGGAGCCTCAGTGTTTTCAAAGATAGATTTGAGATCGGGTTATTATCTGTTGCAAGTTCGAGACTCAGACATACCTAAAACTGCTTTCAGGACGAGATACGGTCACTACGAGTTTTTAGTGATGCCGTTTGGGCTCACTAATGCCCCTGCGGTATTTATGGATTTGATGAATCGAATTTTCAGGCAGTATTTGGACCGGTTTGTAGTTATGTTTATAGATGACATCTTGATTTATTCACATGATGAAACTGAACACGCTGAACACCTGAGATTAGTGTTACAGATTTTACGAGATAAGCAGTTGTATGCTAAGTTCAGTAAATGTGAGTTTTGGTTGAGAGAAGTTAGCTTTTGGGGGCATGTAGTATCTGCATCGGGAATTCGAGTTGAACCGAGAAAAATTTCAGCCATACTTGATTGGAAACCCCCGAGAAATGTAACTGAGGTTCGAAGCTTTTTGGGGCTCGCTGGTTACTATAGACGGTTTGTAAAGGGTTTCTCGATGATAGCCACACCAATAACGAGACTACTTCAGAAAGATGTTATGTTTGAATGGTCAAAAAAATGTCAGAAAAGTTTTGACCGATTGAAAACCTGCTTAACTAAAGCTCCAGTGTTAGTACAGCCAGAATCCGGTAAAGAGTTTGTTATTTACAGTGATGCTTCCTTACTGGGCTGGGTTGTATGTTGATACAAGAAGGACGGGTTGTGGCTTACGCGTCGAGGTAGTTAAAGCCGCATAAAAAAAACTATCTGACCCACGATCTTGAATTAGCAGCCATTGTTTTCGCTTTGAAAATATGGAGACACTACTTGTTCGGAGAGAGGTGCCATGTTTACTTGGACCATAAAAGCCTCAAATATTTGATGACTCAAAGAGATTTGAATCTACGACAAAGACGATGGCTTGAACTGTTGAAAGATTATGAGCTTGTCATTGATTATCACCCGGGAAAGGCTAACGTGGTTGCCGATGCTTTAAGTCGTAAATCGATGTTTGCCTTAAGAGCGATGAATGTTCACTTATCTGTTTCATCCGATAATGTGATAATAGCAGAATTAAAGGCCAAACCATTATTGATTCATCAAATACTTGAATCCCAGAAAGTCGACGATGAATTGGTTGCTAAACGAGCTGAATGTGTATCGAATGTGGGATCAGAATTTCAAATTGACGATAATGATTGCTTGATATTTAAGAATCGATTATGTGTTCCAAGAAATCGGAACTTATTTCGATGATTTTGAGTGAAGCTCATAGTAGTCGAATGTCAGTTCACCCGGGCAATACGAAAATGTACAATGATCTAAAATGCCAATTCTGGTGGCCTGGTATGAAACGAGACATTTCTAACTTTGTTTCGAAGTGTATGATATGTCAACAAGTGAAAGCGGAACATCAAGTGCCTTCGAGATTACTTCAACCGATCACGATACCCGAATGGAAGTGGGATCGAGTCACGATGGATTTCGTATCTGGTTTGCCGTTGACGTAAAGTAAGAAAGACTCAATCTGGGTCATTGTTGACAGGTTAACTAAGTCTGCTCATTTTATTCCTGTCCGTAAGGATTTCTCGCTCGATAAATTGGCAGAATTATATGTCTCCTAAATCGTTCGATTACATGGAGTACCTATTTCTATTGTGTCGGATAGAGATCCGAGATTTACATCGCGATTTTGGTTAAAATTGCAAGAAGCATTGGGTACCAAGTTGCATTTTAGCACTGTTTTTCATCCCCAGACCGATGGTCAATCCGAACAGGTAATTCAGATACTCGAGGATATGTTGAGATTTGCATCCTTGAGTTTACTGGCTCATGGGAACGGTATTTACTTTTGATTGAATTCGCTTACAACAATAGTTTTCAATCAAGCATTAAGATGGCACCTTACGAGGCTTTGTATGGTCGTAAATGCCGTACACCATTGTTTTGGACCGAACTTAGTGAAAGTAAAATATTCGGGGTTGATTTGATTAGGGATGCTGAGCAGAAAGTTCAAGTAATTCGTGAAAGTTTGAAAGCCGCTTCGGATCGTCAGAAGTCGTATGCAGATTTAAAAAGAAAAGACATTGAATATCGGGTTGGAGATAAAGTGTTTCTTAAAGTCTCACCCTGGAAAAAGGTGCTGAGATTTGGCCGTAAGGGCAAATTGAGTCCGAGGTTCATCGGGCCATATGAAATATCTGAACGAATTGGGCCAGTCGCATACCGATTAATTTTACCCCCTGAGCTTGAAAAGATTCACGTCTTTCATGTCTCGATGATTCGACGATATAGGTCCGATCCATCGCACGTAATTGCTCCATCTGAGATCGGGATTCAATCTAATTTGAGTTATGAAGAAGAACCGGTTCGTATTTTAGCACGTGAAGTAAAAGAACTACGAAACAAGAAAATCTCATTAGTAAAGGTACTGTGGCTTAAGCACGGGATCGAAGAAGCTACTTGGGAACTCGAAGACACTATGAAGGATCGATATCCAAACTTATTCATTGGTAAGATTTTCAGGGACGAAAATTCCTTATGTGAGGGAGAGTTGTGACAACCCTAATTAGACCCTAGTCAGAATGTGGTTTCGGGACCACATTACCGAGTCAAAAATTTATTTTTGTGTATTAATTACATAAATTTATGTGTGATAGTGAATATATGAAAAATTAAATGCTTAATATTAGCTTTAGGAATGTGAATTAATTCGAAAGGACCTAGTTGATGAAGTTAGAAAAGATGATAGATGAATTATAAGGAGTAAATAATAATAGAGAGAGGAAGCATGGGTTTGCATGTCAAAATGCCCATTTTTGACTTAATGGCCGGCCAAGTAGTGATGCATTCCACTAATTTAAATTAGATTAGTATATTTAATTGGTAAGAAAATAAAATATTCATAACATAAAGATTAATAAAATAATAAAATGAACAAGAGAAAAAAAGAAAGAAAGGGTGTTCATCTTTGCTATCCTTTAGCCGAAAAACCAAGTAAAAGAAAGAAAGAAAGGTTTGAAGAAGTTCGGCCATGCTTGTAACTAGGTTGAGGTATGTTTGATGTTATTCCTTGAAATTCATGCATATTTTTAGTTGTTAGTTTGAATTCTACCTAGCCCATGGTTTAAATTTTTGCTATTTGATGGAGATGATATTTGGCCATGGATGCTGTCTTTCTTGGTTGGTGTTTTGATGTTGTTGTGATGAGGCATCAAGATGATTGAGTTGAGTGTTTAATAAAAAGGATTGGATGTGAGTGTGTGTGAGAATTAGAAAATGATGGGTCTTAGCAACTTCATGAAGTGTTCGGCCATGGTGCTAAAATGTTGTACTTGTGTTTAAACTTAGAATTATTTAGTTATATGGTTAGTATAGGTATGGATGACCGAATATGAGAGCATGAATAGATGAAGAGTTTTGTAATTATAAAAAAAAAAAGGTTAATTGATATGTGGTAAATTTTAAGTGTTAAATGAAATGGAAATGATATTATATTGGAATATGTATATTCGACCACATGAATGAATACATAGATTGATGTTGCATATATTCGGCCTTTAATTAAGTATATAGGTGATAGTGATAGATTGATGTTGCACATTCGGCTATAGGTAAGCATATTGATGATTTTATCTTGACTTAGATAATCGGCTAAAGGAGAATATTGGCTAATATGTTGAATTTGATTCATGATTTCATATATATGACTGGATGTAAATATATTGAGAAGATGATATGATGGGAAGTGATGTTGCATTCGGCATTGGAGAAATTGAAATATTAATTAGACTATTGATAGTAAGGTGATATTAATTGGCTATAAGTCGAATAGCTTAAGAGCATAAGGTAGAAAGATAAAAATTTTACCATGTTGTTCCGTATGTTATAAAATCATTAAAATGTGGATACAAATATATGTAGCAAAGCGGTTAAATGAGTTAATTTATTTGTTTAAGCTCAAGATCCTAAAGGAGAGGAGTCCAACAAGGGAAAATCGAAGGTCATCGAATAGCCGACTTGGAACTATTTTACCCAACACAAAGTAAGTTCATAAGCAATCATAAGGTTAATTTAAATTATACATAAATGACTTTAACATGTCATGAAAGAATCTCTTTATTAAGTATTTCCTTGGAGAAATTATATATGTTTATTGTTGTGGCCGTATATGCCAAATGAATTAATTAAATTGTTTTATCATAGAAAGTGTACATTGGCACTATGTGTGCAGTGTAGTATGGCACTATGTGTGCGGAGTTGAATAGCACTATGTGTGCTGATTTGAATGTCAACATATGAGAAAAACTTTCAAGGCACTATGTGTGCGGGATAGTACGGCACTAAGTGTGCAAATTTGTTTAGCACTAAGTGTGCAAAAGCGGTTGATGATACGAAGAGCATAAGTAAAGAATTAAGGTGCTAAAATGATTAACTGAAAAGTATGTGTGTATATACATCTAGTTCATAATTATTTCTTACCTTGAGAATAGTTTTAAAACGGTTGGTTGTTTAATAATTGATTCGATATCGAAAACTTGGGTTCGAGGTTGGATAAATAAACTAGGTAGTTGTAGCCTAGTTTGGTGTGATTGAATTAGCTGAACTTGCAAGGCTTTTATTTCAATTTCTTATAAACAACCTGTATTATTTTGCTTATGGAATACTAAGTTGAATACTCATTTGGTGTGTTTGTTTGTTTCTTATTTAGATATCTCTGACCATTTTGCGTACTTGGGACAATCGTCGAAGTCATCACACCGGCTTGCAACTTTTTGGTACCCTCTTCTTAGTTGGCCTAAGAGAACATTTCGGCATGTATAGGCTATTATGTTTTGTTTGAACCCCAATATGTAAACTTTTAGCCATGCGAATATGGCTTAAATGCTAAGTTTGAATTTAGCCTTATGGGTGCTTAGTTATAAGGTTCAGTAGATTTGGCCTTAATAATTCGGTTTTGATGGAGTAGTAGTCTAAGTCTATTTGATTATTATGCCGTATGCCATGGCTGATCATATTTGGTGTTATGTATGTCAAATTACTAGCTAATCCATGGAAACCATAAAATAGATTTAGATAGCAGTAGTGGTGTGAATTTGAAAAATCACTAAAAATAGTAGAAATGGAATTAAATAATGAATAAATTATGAAATCGAATCTTGATGAGTCTATTTTCATATGGAAGAAGTAAAACAGATATATGAGCTATATTGTATGAGATATTTAAAATTTTGTGAAACAGGGCCAGAACGATTTCTGGATCCCCTGTTCTGACTTTGGAAATTCACCATAAATTTTACAAATATAATTAGAAGTCATGCTTTATATGTACAGATTCCTTATTGAGTCTACTTTTATTAGAGACAAACGGCATAGTGATTGAATCTCTGTATAGGGAGATATCTGATTCGTAATACACAGAGGTCAGAGTAGTCGAACCCTGAAATAGGGGAGAATTTAACTAATAAACTGTACTAATTGGACCAACCAAAAATTCTGGAAAAATTTTAGTAGATAGATATATGAGTTTAGTTTCAGGAAAAATTTACGGAATTAGATTTCGAGTTTTAGAACTCGAGATATGATTTTTAAAGCAACTGTGATGCAGTTAGCCAGCTTGTCTAGAAAATTTTAAAATGAATTGCATGAGCTGTTTAAGTAATAAATTAAACCCGTTTACACCTTGTGTTCGACTCCGGCAATGGTCTCGAGTACGGGGTGTTACAATCGGACTGCTTAAGTACCAAGCTCCCTTCGGATCCAATCCTAGACATGCATACCGCCATTGCCACACCTTAACGTCATGGATATTTCTAGGAAACCGATTTGATTAAGTTATTTTTAGGAAAAGTGATTAATTTTGGAAAATACTTTCATTGCGGAAGCTTTGCTTGTTGTCGTGTTATTTTGAAATCAATTGTTGTTTTTGAAAACGTGCCCTAAAGCTACCCAGTTTCAACAGTTAAAATAAGTAATACCTATCTTAGTAATACATATTAAAACCATCAAAAATAATTAAGCGACCTTATTACATTTAAAAACCCAAAACTTCAAATGTAAATAAAAGGATGTCCAGTTCACTAGAAGAAAATCAAACTTTCAGAGCGGGTGGCGCTCAAATTCCCTCACGACTCCAAGCCCACTATGGTTGGGGATTACTGCGTGGATGAAAATAAAAGGGGTGAGTTTAGGGAAACTCGGTGTAAAATAACCCAACCATAGCCTATATCACTCAAACCACGTAAATAGAATAAGTTGGCCTTAGCCTGCAGCGAATTCGAATAAAGCCCATAGGCCCATAATGAACGAGCAGATATTACATGTTTATGCAAAGAACGCAACCAGATTCATCCATAACACCCCTGTACCAGCCTTACACCATGTGGGGAGATTACTCGACCTACCCAACCGCTACACACCACAGAAATCGCAACGAGGCTGCTAGATATTGTGACGAAGTCACCAGATACAGATATTGTGGCAGAGCCACCAAAACAGATATATGTGGCAGAGTCACCAGATCAGATAATTGTGGCATAGTCACCAGGACAGATATATGTGGCAGAGCCACCAAATCAGATAATTGTGGCATAGCCATCAGGACGCTTCCTCCACAGTATAACCCATGTCCCCATGCAACAGATATATAATCATGGCATACATCATACAGAATCAGATCGTCATGCTTTTCACTCAAAAGTAACCCTAGGGGTATAATGGTAATTTTGCATACATAGGGGTATTCAAGTAATTTAACTATTCTTAAGGTTTTCATACATAACATAGCCATTTACGTACGATCAGAAACACTTACCGTGTTTTGTTACCAATTTGGGCCCGTTGGCCCATTATCTCGTTTTTGGCCTATTAAGCCCAAAAATATCGAAATGCACAGAATCGCGCACTCTGCAGTCTTATCACTTTAATTTACCATATACATCAAACTATTAATCTCATGAGCATTCACACACTCGCAAGATCTCAAAATACCGACTTTTCGGCATTTCTACTTTTCGGCTTGTGCCGATCTAGTCTATAAGAGGGTGTTAGTTGCACACCTATTTGCGACGATATGCTGACGAGATCCACACACGAACCGCCTACAATTGGATTACTAACATGTTAATCTAACTATTCAAATACGAATTACGTATTAACCCCTTACAATATTCGGCCAACCACACCTACAGATCAGAGTAAGCTTATAAGAAATCAATAAGCAACTCATTAACAAATTTTTGTCAGTGTTTACCACATAATTATAATTTCACTGCAAGCTGTCTTCCTGAGCAATAGTCACTAAATCATTTATAACTGGAGCTACAAAACTCCAAATCAAGTGCTGTTAATTTTCCCTAAAAATAGACTCATATATCTTCTATCCATAAAATTTTCATAATTTTTTGTTTAGCCAATCAATACCAGATTTTCTTAAAGTTTCCCATGTTTCACTGTTTGACTAATCTGACCACTCTTCATTTCGAATCAAATTTCTCATTGTACAGAATTCAAAATATGTTCTTGTTTATTTCATTTGAAACTAGACTCAATAAGATTTAATTACATAATTTATTCAGTTTCTAATTCATCTCCCACAATTTATGGTGATTTTCCAAAATCACGTTACTGCTGCTAACCCAAGCAGATTTATTACCAAATCACTCTTTCACACATACCTTGCGTGCATGTTATTTAAACATGTATATCACCAATCAATCATCACATATCTATTATTTTACTTAAGTATAATCTCCATTTTATCATTTTAGAGCACAACATGTTAGCCGATTTTTCCCTTTAGCATCTAAGGCACATGCATGCTCATTTGTTTGGCTCAACTTCACCTATCTTCCATTTTTCATCAAAAGAACATGAAACAACAACCATTTCCTTCATTTTAATTCATGACTAAATGCTCACAGCACAACTAAAAACCAAAATATGCTTCAAGAGTTAAGGTAGAATCAAGAAGAACTCATGAACCTCAAAATAGAAGCAAGGTATCAAGAACTTACCTTCAATTTTCCTCTTCCTAGTGACCGAATACTCAAGAGCTTTCTCCTCTCCTTTCTCTTCTCTAACTTTCGGCTATGATGAACAAAGATGGACAAAACTTTGTTCTTTTCATCCTTTTGTTATTTTATTACCCAACATTTTATGACACAAAATAACCTATATTATTTGTACCATACCTATGCTATAATGTCAATAAAAAAAATGCCCATAATGCTTATCATGCCCATCATGGAACATTTACCTAACCCATTATCAATTTTTTTATCAATTTGTACCATAAATTATGGATGTCAAGTGCACATATTGTCTTCAACAACATGATGGCCGGCCACTTCTTGTAAAATCGGAGGTTTGACATGCAAATCCTCCTATTTTGCACTAATATTTATTTGGCCACTACAAATTAGCCTATAGCATTTTCAAACATTTTCACATAGGTTCTATTTCATAATTTCACCCCCTTTTTCTTATGGAACAAAAATTAACTAAAATTTTCGGGTTCTATCTTAAGCTTGGGCCTTCTAGAAGCCCACTAACATAATTAAACCTATGCCAACATTCACAAAATTCCCAAAAATTGGGGCGTTACAACTCTACCCTTCTTAAAGAAATTTCGTCCTCGAAATTTACCTGATCCAACTAGTTGAGGGTATTGTTGACGCATAGTCTCTTCTAATTCCCAAGTAGCTTCTTCCCTTCCATGATTACGCCAAAGTACTTTCACTAACGGGGCAGATTTCCTTTCTGAGAACCTTAACATCTCGAGCCAATATTTGCACAGGCTCCTCCTCAAAAGTCAAATAAGTCTGAACTTCAATTTCTGCAACTGGTAGGACATGAGCAGGGTCAGAACGATAACGCCTTAACATAGAGACGTGAAAAACATCGTGAATCCTGTCTAACTCTGGAGGCAATTCCAACTGATAAGCCACTGGGCCTACTCGCTTTAAAACCCGATAAGGCCCAATGAACCGCGGACTCAACTTGCCCTTCTTACCGAACCTTAATATCTTCTTCCAAGGAGAAACCTTTAAGAAGACCATATCACCTACTGAGTACTCAATCTCCTTACGCTTCAAATCTGCATACGACTTTTGCCTATCAGATGCTTCTTTTAACCGGTCCCTAATTATTCTGACCTTATCCTCAGTATCGCTACCAACTTTGGTCCAAGAATTTGTCGCTCTCCTAGTTCAGTCCAACAACTAGGTGTACGACACCTTCGTCCATACAGTGCTTCATACGGTGCCATTCGAATACTCGCCTGGTAACTGTTATTGTACGCAAATTCTGCCAATGGCAAGTAGTCTTCCCAACTCCCACGAAAATCGATGATACAACCCCTTAACATATCCTCCAAAATCTGAATAACCCTTTCCGATTGACCATCAGTCTGGGGATGGAAAGCCGTACTAAAATTCAATCGCGTCCCCAATGCCTTATGCAACTTCTTCCAGAACCGAGATGTAAACCTAGGGTCTCGGTCAGAAATAATCGACACTGGCACTCCATGTAGTCGCACAATCTCCGCCACATACAACTTGGCTAACTTTTGAAGTGAAAAGTCAGTACGAACAAGTATGAAATGGGCCGATTTGGTCAACCTATCCACAATCACCCACACCGAGTCTTTCTTCGATGGTGTCAAGGGCAGCCCACTCACAAAGTCCATGGTTAGCCTCTCCCACTTCCAAAGTGGTATCTTCACTGGCTGTAACAGTCCAGAAGGTAATTGATGCTCAGCTTTCACTTGTTGGCATGTCAGACATTTCCCTACAAACTCCGTTACTTCTTGTTTAAGTCCAGGCCACCAGTACAATTCTCGCAAGTCGTGATACAACTTGTTCCCTCCAGGATGCATGGCACAAAGTCCTCCATGAGCTTCCTTCAATATTGTCTGCCTTAAATCAGAGTCCCTCGGAAACACAGAACTCCATCACCATTTAAACCGAACTCAGAAGTTTCCCCTTCCTTAACTTGTTGAAAACGAGCAACCAAAGACTTATCTTCCAACTACTTTTCCTTAATCTGGTCCACCCAGGTTGGCCTTACTTGCAATTCAGCCAACAAACTGCCATCATCATACAGACTCAAACAAGCAAACATTGCTCTCAGATCAGATACGGTTCTACAACTTAAAGCATCGGCTACCACAATAGCCTTGCCTGGGTGATACTCGATCAAATAGTCATAATCCTTAAGCAACTCAATCCATCTCTTTTGCCTAAAGTTCAGCTCCTTCAGAGTCAACAAATACTTAAGACTCTTGTGGTCTGTGTATATAATACACCTCTCCCCGTACAAGTAATGTCTCCAAATCTTAAGTGCAAAGATCACTGCCGCCAACTCCAAATCATGAGTAGGATAGTTCTCTTCGTGAGGTTTAAGCTGTCGTGATGCATATGCAACCACCTTACCCTCCTGCATTAACACGCAGCCCAAACCCACGTGTGATGCGTCACTGTACATAGTAAAATCCTTCTCAGACTCCGGCTAATCAACATAGGTGCTTCAGTCAGAACTTTCTTCAACTTCTCAAAAGCTTCCTGCTGCTTCTCAGTCCATACAAACAGTACTCCTTTCCTTATGAGTTTTGTTAGAGGTGCTGCCATCACAGAAAAACCTTCCACAAACCTTCAGTAGTATCCTACCAACCCTAGGAAACTTTGAATTTCTGACACCGTCCTAGGTGGCTTCCACTCCAAAATTGCTTCAATCTTTCGAGGGTCCACCTTAATCCCTTCGGCAGAGACCACATGTCCTAAGAAGGTTACCTCCCTCAACCAAAATTCACACTTACTGAACTTCGCGAAGAGTTCCTTCACCCTTAACACTCGCAGCACTATACGGAGATGCTCATCATGTTTCACTTCAGTTTCAGAATATACCAGGATATCATCAATGAAGACGACAACGAATCGATCCAAGAATGGTTGGAACACCCGATTCATCAGATCCATAAATACTACAGGAGCGTTCAGTCCAAATGGCATAACCAAAAACTCGTAATGACCATACTGAGTCCTGAATACCGTCTTATGGATATCCGCCTCCTTGACCCTTAAATGATAATATCCAGATTGGAGGTTGATCTTAGAAAATACAGAAGCCCCTCTAAGCTGGTCAAACAGATCGTCAATCCTTGGCAGTGGATACTTATTCTTAATTGTCAGTTTGTTCAACTGGTGATAATCAATGCACATCCGCATTGTACCATCCTTCTTCTTCACGAATAGCACCGGTGCTCCCCATGGAGACACGCTTGGCCCAATGAAGCCCCTATCCAACAACTCTTGAATTTGAGCCTTTAACTCCACTAACTCCTTCGGTGCCATCCTATACGGTGCGATGGACATAGGCGCCGTTCCAGGCAACAAATCTATTCCAAACTCAACTTCTTGGTTCGAAGGCAATCCTGGAAGCTCCTCCAGAAAAACATCTTGGAACTCCTTTACGGTCCTAACCTTATCCACTGTCAGTCCCTCCTCTTCTGACTGACTTACAAATGCCAAATAGACCTCACAACCTTTCCGAATCCACTTTTCGGCTCTTAATGCCAACACCACATTGGACAAATAATCCTTTCGCTCACCTATTACCATAACCTCCTCATCCTTTGTGGCCCTTAACACCATTCGTTTAGCAGCACAATCCAGAGTCGCTTTATGCTTAACAAGCCAGTCCATTCCCAAAATGAGATCAAACTCTCCGAACGGTAGCTCCATCAGATCTCTAGGGAAAATCCTACCTTGAGTTTCTAAGGGTACATCCCTATACAGTTTGTCTACCCTAACCGAGTGACCCGAAGGACTTAGTACAGATATCCCACTCACAATCTCCTCAGAGCAGTCCAAGTCGTCCATAATCCGTTCTGTGGCCTCCAACCAATATTCTGCCACATTCGGGGCTATACCAGACACGCCCCTAAAGATCTCCGCTCCGTTAGCCGGAAGTCGTTCAGAAATAGATCCTCAAATTCCGTTGCCCAAACTTGTCCCGGCAACCCTTTCCAGAACACGAAGCATTGCCTGCGACAGAGCGTCATCCCCGGCACCACGATCATGAGACTCCACTTCTGTTGTCGATGGTACCGGTGCATCTGCTGCCGGCATATATCTCGAAGACGAAGATACCGCTAGAGCCCTTCCTCGGCCACGTCCACGGCCTCTTCCACGAGTAGCTCTTGTACTCATATCGTATCATCTGTTTACGAATTTTATGAATTAACTTAGTATTCCAGTGATTATTACAGATGCTTTATGAATCAGACAGTAATTCAAAGTTTGTTTTCGCAGAATCGAAGTCTAGCTACAGTTTCAATCTCTTATCAGATTTTCCTATGGTTTTAGTATCATCCTATCTAGAGTGTCCTAGTAGGGTTTTAGTACAGACAGATAATTCAGAAGAATATTCAGAAAAGTTTAGAGTAATACTTACAGACTTGAGTCGGAGATTTGGAATGCCACCTTCTAAAGATCTAAATTTTGAAAATCGAGTTTTTCGCATTCTTTATAAAATTTTCGCTTTCGAAAATCTTTGTTTTTGTAAACCGATTCCACAGCTGAGTTGTTGCAACCTAGGCTCTGATACCACTAAATGTAACACCCTAAACCCGGTCCAGACGTTATGACCGGATCCGACATGCCACATCGAAGCGTTCAAAATATTTTATATTGTTGATCCAGAAAAACTTACTTAGTGTTTTAAAAGATAATTTCATTATAGGTTAAAGTGAATGGAAGTCATGCACCGGTAGGAAACCGGAAAAGAGGTGGTGAGTCCATCGATCGCTAAGTACCAAGCTCCTTCGGATCTAATCCTAGACATGCATACCGCCATTGCCACACCTTAACGTCATGGATATTTCTAGGAAACTGATTTGATTAAGTCATTTTAGGAAAAGTGATTAATTTTGGAAAAACTTTCATTGGGAAGCTTTGCTTGTTGTCGTGTTATTTTGAAATTAATTGTTGTTTTGAAAATGCACCCTAAAGCTATCTAATTTCAACAGTTAAAATAAGTAATACCTATCTTAGTAATACATATTAAAACCATCAAAATAATTAGCGACCTTATTACATTTAAAACCCAAAACTTCAAACGTAAATAAAAAGATGTCCAGTTCACCAGAAGAAAATCAAACTTTCAGAAAGGGTGGCCACTCCTAATTCCCTCACAGCTCCAAGCCCACTATGGTTGGGGATTACCTGCATGGATGAAAATAAAAGGGGTGAGTTTGGGGAAACTCAGTGTGTAAATTAACCCAACCATAGCCTATATCACTCAAACCACGAAATAGAATAAGTTGGCCTTAGCCGAGCAAATTCGAATAAAGCCCATAGGCCCATAACAGAACAAAATAGATATTACATGTTTATGCAGCAACCCAACCCAGATTCATCCATAACACCTCCATACCAGCCTTACACCATGTGGGGAGACTACTCGACCCACTCAACCGCTACACACCACAGAAATCGCAGCGACGCTGCTAGATATTGTGACGAAGTCACCAGATACAGATATTGTGGCAGAGCCACCAGAACAGATATATGTGGCAGAGCCACCAGATCAGATAATTGTGGCATAGCCACCATGACAGATATATGTGGCAGAGCCACCAAATCAGATAATTGTGGCATAGCCACCAGGACGCTTCCTCCATAGTATAACCTAAGTCCCCATGCAACAGATATATAATCATGGCATACATCATACAGAATCAGATCGTCATGCTTTTCAGTCAAAAGTAACCCTAGGGGTATAATGGTAATTTTGCATACATAACGGTATTCAAGTAATTTAACTATTCTTAAGGTTTTCATACATAACATAGCCATTTACGTACGATCAGAAACACTTACCGTGTTTTGTTACCAATTTGGGACCGTTGGCCCATTATCCCGTTTTTGGCCTATTAAGCCCAAAAATATCGAAATGCACAGAATCGCGCACTCTGCAGTCTTATCACTTTAATTTACCATATACATCAAACTATTAATCTCATGAGCATTCACACACTCGCAAGATCTTAAAAAACCGACTTTTTGGCATTTCGGCTTTTCGGCTTGTGCCGATCTAGTCTATAAGAGGGTGTTAGTTACACACCTGTTTTCGACGATCTGCTGACGAGATCCACACACGAACCACCTACAATTGGATTACTAACACGTTAATATAACTATTCAAATACGAACTACGCATTAACCCCTTACAATATTCGGCCAACCACACGTCCAGATCAGAGTAAGCTTATAAGAAATCAATAAGCAACTCATTAACAAATTTTTGTCAGTGTTTACCACATAATCATAATTTCACTGCAAGCTGTCTTCCTGAGCAATAGTCACTAAATCATTTATAACTGGAGATACGAAACTCCAAATCAAGTGCCGTTAATTTTCCCTGAAAATAGACTCATATATCTTCTATCCATAAAATTTTCAGAATTTTTGGTTTAGCCAATCAATACCAGATTTTTCTCAAAGTTTCCCATGTTTCACTGTTTGACTAATCTGACCACTCTTCATTACGAATCAAATTTCTCATTGTACAGAATTCAAAATATGTTCTTGCTTATTTCATTTGAAACTAGACTCAATAAGCTTTAATTACATAATTTATTCAGCTTCTAATTCATCTCCCACAAATTATGGTGATTTTCCAAAGTCACGTTATTGCTGCTGTCCCAAGCAGATTTATTACCAAATCACTCTTTCACACATACCTTGCATGCATGTTATTTAAACATGTATATCACCAATCAATCATCACATATCTATTATTTTACTTAAGTATAATCTCCATTTTATCATTTTAGAGCACAACATGTTAGCCGATTTTTCCCTTTAGCATCTAAGGCACATGCATGCTCATTTGTTTGGCTCAACTTCACCTATCTTCCATTTTTCATCAAAAGAACATGAAACAACAACCATTTCCTTCATTTAATTCATGACTAAATGCTCACAACACAACTAAAAACCAAAATATGCTTCAAGAGTTAAGGTAGAATCAAGAAGAACTCATGAACCTCAAAATAGAAGCAAGGTATCAAGAACTTACCTTCAATTTTCCTCTTCCTAGTGACCGAATACTCAAGAGCTTTCTCCTCTCCTTTCTCTTCTCTAACTTTCGGCTATGATGAACAAAGATGGACAAAACTTTGTTCTTTTCATCCTTTTGTTATTTTATTACCCAACTTTTTATGACACAAAATAACTTATATTATTTGTGCTATACCTATGCCATAATGTCAATAAAAAAAATGCCCATAATGCTTATTATGCCCATCATAGAACATTTACCTAACCCATATCAATTTTTTTATCAATTTGTACCATAAATTATGGATATCAAGTGCACATATTGTCTTCAACAACATGATGGCCAGCCACTTCTTGTAAAATGGGAGGTTTGACATGCAAATCCTTCTATTTTGCACTACTATTTATTTGGCCACTACAAATTAGCCTATAGCATTTTCAAACATTTTTACATAGGTTCTATTTCATAATTTCACCCCCTTTTTCTTATGGAACAAAAATTAACTAAAATTGTCGGGTTCTATCTTAAGCTTGGGCCTTCTAAAGGCCCACAAACATAATTAAACCTATGCCAACATTTACGGAATTCCCAAAAATTGGGGCGTTACAAGCTTAATTGCAAGTTCGTTTTTACTCGGCTTTCAATGATTTTTATGTTTTTGAGATCGTTGCTTCGTATTCTAGCTAGCCCATACCCTAGATTTCGAAACTATTAAAGATTTATCTTGTTGTTATTGTTGTATGCTTGAGTAAATTTATGATTTATGATATATTTGGAAGGTTTAATGTTAGATTAATAGCTTTTGTAAAGTGATTTTTGACAAAAATGTCAAAAAGGGATTAAATTGAGAAAATATGAAATGTGGTCGTTAAAAGTGTGAATAAATTGAAAATATGGGCTGCTAGTAACATTTATTAAATTTGGCTAAGCATGGGTTTGTACTAAATTGCATGAATTTGTAATTTTATGTGATAAGGACTAAATTGTAAAAATGTGAAACATTAGGGGCAAATGTTTATATTTTCCAAATTGTAAATTATAGGCTAAATTGAATAGACCGAATGATGAATGTGCTAAATTTGATAATATATAGATCAAGATAAGCCTAGATAGATATTAGATCGGGGAAAAGGAAAAGTGGATGAATAGTCGATAATTTCCATCCGAGCAACTCGAGGTAAGTTCGTATAATTAGAATCGAATTTTTTTAAATACATGTAAATTATTTGAAATGAAAATATAATTGTGTAAATTGTATTACTGAGTTCGAATGCCTAATTGATTAGAATTATTGAATACCACATCTCGTTTGAACCGTAGAAAGTTGTAGGATACAAGTGACATGTCATTAGTGTTACTGTTTTGGTCAAGATCCTGCATGTGTTATGAACTTACCATAGTTTTTATGAGCTTACCGATATATCAGCTCGTAAGAGCTTACTATTTTCGGTTTGTCAGAGCTTACCGTTTTAGCTCAATAGAGCTTACTGTCATCAGCTCAGGAGGAGCTTACTGATCATAGCTCGAAAGAGCGGAAATGATAATGGATGATTACATACACTTATGTGACTAACTTGTTGATGAATGTTTTTGTTTAGGCTTTTGTAATTGAATTGAATATATCTTATTTATTGTCTTGATTATGTATAAACGGTAAGTTTAATTTTGAATTATATGAGCTTACTAAGCTATAAAGCTTACTCTGTTTCTTTTTCGTGTTTTATAGAGGTTTGATAGCTCGTTCAATTTGGATAAAGTCAGAGATACGCATCACATTATCTAGTTTCCGATTGGTTTCTTTGAACTCATGGATATATGTAAATATGGCATGTATAGGCTAATTATAAATATGATAGTTATGGTTACTTGAGCTAGTGATTTTGGTACAAGTTGTGGTTTAAGATAAAGGCATGTGATTTGGCTTAACTTGGTATGATGCTTTGGTTATGTATAAGTATTCAATATGGTATGTTTTGGCAAGTAGTAAATGGAATGGAAATATGTAAATGTTGTCTTGATATGTGATAGGCATATGAATGGAAAGTGCTTGATTATAATTTAGGTATTTGAATACCATGTTCTATTGGTTATATTGTTTGAATATTGAATTTAGAAATGATTGTAATTGAATTGGAATAATATGTGTATGAAATGTTATGGATTAGCTACCTATTGAGTTATAAAATGTTGCAAATTATGCTTGTGCAGGTATGTAAAAATTGGGTGGCAAATTCGCTTAGTAAATAGCTTATTTTTGTCCACACGGGCAGAGACACGAGCGTGTCTCAGTCGTGTGTGACACATGGTTATGTTACACGGCCATGTGTCCCCTGGTGTTGAAATTAAAATCAAGTCAATATGCTCCACACGGCCTCACACACGGGCGTATGACTTGGCCGTGTGACATAAGTCAGTATACCATACAGGCTTGACAGGGCCTAGCACACGGGCGTGTATGGCCATTTTTAGGGCACACGGCTTGGCCACACGGGCGTGTGTCTCCTGTTTTGAGAAAAATTTTCAAAGTTTTGTGAAAGTTCCTTGAGTTACCGGTTTAGTCCCGAATCACTCCCAAAATTATGTTTAGGGCCTCGTAGGCTCGTATAAGGGACAAATTGATTGAGATTGAATGATGAATGCTTTTATTGTGAAAATGTTTGCTAAATGGATGTTTAATTATTTTATAAGTCTAGTAATGCTTCGTAACTCTATTCCGGCATTGAATACGGTGAGAGGTATTATAGATCTAATAGTAGTCGAATATCTTTGAGCTACTTTGGTGGTCTCCCATAACTTGACCCATGGTTCCACCTATTTAAGTGATATGCTAATTCAAACATATAATAACTAAAAAACATTTACTGTATTAAATACATATCATTATCAAATGATTTTTACCTTGTTACCAATGGGAATGTATAAAGGTCATTTACTTGAGAACATAGAAATGGTAGTCACCACTACACCCATGACTGCAGCGGGAGCAAGCAACCACCGATTGACATCTTATCTGATTTTGTCGCTCAACACAACTTCTAGTACAATGTGGCCAACACAGCTAATCCCCAACTCAATCGTCTGTGTCGAAACCATTTTTTGTTTTGAAAAACAGTTGACATTTTATTTTTAAAATGAAAATGGGAGTTGCCACCAATCTTGTTTTTTATGAGGTGTGATCAAGTCACCTTATGATTGATCGTTTTAATAAAATGTCTTGATTTACTAAAACAACCATTTTGGTCTATGAAATTCGAGAAAAATGGTTCGGGAGTCAGTTACGTACGAGGAAGGATTAGCACCCTCGTAACGCCCAAAATTGGTACCTAATTGATTAATTAATGTCTTAACGTCGAAAGTTGAAAACCCAAAAAAATTTAAGATACGATCTTTTCCCTTTTTATTAATGTTGAAAAAATACTTGAATAAACTGAAACGAGTATTAAAGGCTCTCTCGTCTCGAGATTATAAGATGTCACATCCTATAAGTTAGGACACAACATTTGAACTCTCGAAAATAAGCTTGCCTTTTAGTTGTTTTATTTTTAAAATTGTACTTTAATTTTTAAAAGGATATTCGATTGTTTAGATTCAACGAGAAAAATCGAAACCCCGTAAGTTAGGGCACGACCTTCTCGAGTTTCTAAACGCGAAATATTTCTTTTATTTTTATTTAAAGTTCATATATTTTAAATTTTAAAAAGGATATTTGGTTATTTAGGTGAACGAGAAAATTGAAACCCCGTAAGTTAGGGTATGACTTCTCGAAGTTCCAAATACAAAATATTACCTTTATTTTGAAAACTTTCTTTTTTAATCAATTTGGGTAAAAATTAATGCAATATTAAAACAACATATGAATAAAAAAGGTTACGATGATGAATAACGACAATATGAATATGAATATGAATCTGCTATACTGCAACTTCAGGAAAAGGGAAATAAGATTTGCTATCTTCAGTCTACTCCGCTGAACTTTAGGGAGATAAAGCTGGTGGCTTCAATCTGTTCCACTACAACTTTAAGAAGATAAGATTCTCCATAATTTGTAGCTTTAATCTATTCCACGTAACGTCAGGAAAATAAGATTCGCTGTCTTCAGTATGCTCTGTTGCAACTTTAGATAGATAAGGCTGGTGGCTTTGATCTGCTTCACTGCAACTTCAGGAAGATGAGATCTGCCATAACTTGTAGCTTCAACCTATTCCACTGTAATGTCCAGAAAATAAGATTCGCTGTCTTCAGTCTACTCCGCTACAACTTCAGGGAGACAAGGCTGGTGGCTTCAATCTGCTCCACTACAACTTTAGGAAGGTAAGATCCACCATCTTCGATCTACTCCACTGTAACTTCAAAGAGATAAGATCTACAACTTCAATTTACTCCACTGCTACTTCAGGGGGATAAGATTTTGGATTCACCGATCTTGCTACACCGTCCTCTAGGGGACATGACCTGTAGAATCTATTTCATGGGTCTATGCTTATGCCAAATGATTAGGATGTCGTGATCAGAATGAATCAAATACTCCTAATTAGTTGTGTATGAATGATATTTGCATGAATACAAAATGTTATGAGAATGATCCCTTTTTAATGTTTAGGTTGTCATTGCTCATTGTTTATTAAGATTCTATCACTGACGCAATATCCTGTCTTCTTGTTCAGGCTGATATATTTGATAGAAAACCCGAAGAAATAGTTACAATTTATACTCATCTTTCTCAAATATTTCCAACCTTTAGGCTTAGTGAGTTCTAAATAATAGTTCTGTTTCAGATTCTTGTACTATTTAGAAGCTTTCAGAGTAATATGAAGAACTCTTTTTGTGAAAGTATTATTAGTCCATTAATCGTTATTTTAATGCAAAATGTTTGAACAAGATCATAATGATGGACAAGAAGGAAATTGATTGAGAGCATAGCTCGAGACGAATAAGTTAATCCAAGATGGCAAAAACAATAAGAAAGAAATTGATTGAGAGCATAGCGCGAAACGAAGAAATTAATCAAAGATAGCAAACTTTGCTAAAGTTCAAAATGAGTAAGATGAAAACAAGTGCCCCAAATATCTCTGCATGAGCTTCTTTGCACAAATTTCTTGAGGAACATTTTGAGCTTGAGATGTGTCTAGGAGACATAGAGTACTTTTTTAATGCCCTAAGATGTAAAGTTCATCCTCCTTGTTAATTCTAAGAGGACAAGACTACCATATTCCCCATCTTCAATCAAAATTTGAGTTGCCCCTTTTCGGGTTTTCAACTTAAAACCCATTTGGTCTCAATGCGCCCTTTGCGGGTTTTTGCCTTAACCTCTCTATTTTTTTTAGGTGACATACCTATTAGCTGAATGCCCATTCTTTGGTCAAAATTTGAGCCGCCCTTTTTGGATTTTCAACTCAAAAATCTTTTGGTCTCAAGAAGCCCTTTGCGGGTTTTTACCTTGGCCTCTTCTTTTTCTTTTTTATTTTCTTTTCTATTTTGCTTTTCTTTTTTTTTCTTTTTTTTCTTGTTTCTTGTTCCTTTTCTCTTTTCTTTTTTCTCTTTTTTTTATTTTTTTTCGTTTTTGCTTTTCTTTTCTTTTCTTTTTTCTTTTTTTTTGTTTTGTTTTTTTAAGGTGAAGTATTTCTTGATTGAATCAGAATTCACAGGATTAGGCAGGTTCTTGCCATCCATCTTCATCAGCATCGATGCCCCTCTAAAGAAGGCCTTCTTTACCACATAAGGTCCCTCTCAGTTTGGCATCCACTTTCCTCTGAAGTCCTTTTTATATGAGAATGATCTCTTTTAATACTAAGTCTCCCTCGTGGAGTTCTCTGGGCGACCTTTTTTTGTTGTAAGCTTGTATCATTTTTTTTTGGTACATCTGACCATGATGGATGGCCTTCAACTTTTTCTCTTCAATTAAGTTTAGCTAATCATATCAGGATTGGATCCATTCTACTTCATCCAACTTCAGCTCAACAAAACTCGGAGAGAAGAAATCTCAACTTCAATAGGCAAAACCGTTTCCTGAAAATCGTTTGATAAGCATAGAGGGTAAATGGTAACTTCTCATGCTAATCTTTATAAGTCTCAGTCATTTTCCCCACGATCTTCTTAATGTTCTTATTGGCTGCCTTAACTGCACCATTCATTTTTGGGTGATTCGGCGACAAGTTGTGGTGTCTGATCTTGAATTGACTGTAAACTTCCGTTATCGTGCTGTTGTTCAAATTTAGTGCATTGCCAGATATAATCCTTTTTGGCATTCTATACTGACATATGATTTCTTTATTTTTCAAGAATTTTCTGACTGTCGACTTTGTGACATTGGTTTAAGAAGCAACTTTCACCCACTTAGTGAAGTAATTGACGACCACAAAGATGAATCGATACCTGCTAGAAGCTTTTTACGAGATTGGCTCAATAACATCCATGCCCCATATAGAGAAAGTCTATGGAGAAGTCATGAAGAGATGAAGGAAGCACATGAATCATGTCTCCATAAGTTTGGTATTTCTTGATATAACTTATGCAATCCCCTTCCATAGTGGACCAGCAATACCCGAGCCTCATGGTTTGCTTGGCCATTGAAAACCATTAGCATGTGTTCTTCAAACACCCTTATAGATCGCTTCTAAGATTTTCTTAGCCTTAACAGCATCCACACGTCTTAGTAGCCCAGACATATCTTGATACGATCATGCGAAAACACCTTGGAATTCTTGGGATAACTCAATGACGTCCCGCTTTGTCTTTGTGGTGATACAGGCTCCGATTTTCACCTCTTTCTCTTCTCCTAGGCTCACAATGTCCACTGACTTTTTGTAAGGTAGGATATATTTTTCATCTTGTCCTACTATCTTTAACAAATCAGGAGATAAGTTACAATCTCTGTCATCTTCAAAGTCCTGAGATCTTTCAAACACATATCTTACTCAAAAGGAGACTCTGAGTCATTAGCAGCATTGTTCATATCATTGATATCTGTAGACCTGTTATAGGGATGAAGGAATATCCAAAGAACAAAAGAATCTAAGAATAATTATTTGTATGGTATGAACATGAATGAAGAATAAAAGAATATTTAAAAGAATGTCTAAGAACAAGTATTTGTATAATATGATTATGAATGAAATGGAGAGAATAAAAGAATATTTGCTCAAAATGATAGCAAAGATGCATTTTATTGAAATAACGATTTTGGACATGAGCCTATTTCACAAAGGACTCTTATTACTCCTAGGCCTAAAGTAATAAGTGTGTTTTGAACATTACTCTGAATTAGCTCTAAAAACTATAGGAATCTCTTTCACAGTCCAACTGTTCAGAACACTTCTAGGCTCATAAGGGCAAATGCCTAATAAATTTTCTCTTCCAATTCCTTCTTCGGATATAGCATTGAGTTCTAATTTCCAAACATTCCTTCTGGGCCTTCAGTATATTTAAAAAATTCTAGTTCCTTATCTGGCCTTGCACCAAGGCTCTGAATTTATTACACTTTTGAATCTCGTGACTCTCTTCATCATGGAACTCACAGTAGTTCCTTGCTTCTCTGGATTTCTCTCCTAAATCCCATATGATTAATCCTCCTTCTACCATTTTCTTCCAAACCTCCTTCAGCGCGATTTTTACTTCTGCTACATCTGTCTTGATTCTCTTCCCCACACTCTTGATTATCACGTTTATCCCTTTGTCAAAATGGTTGGGTAACGGATTTTCTACACCAGATGGATCATCGAATTTCACAATACCCATTTTGATGAGTCTTTCAATTATCTTTTTGAAAGCGGTGTAATTCTCGATCAAGTATCCTGTGATCCTGCATGGTACTTACATTGGGCATTCGCGTCGTGCCATTTGAGGTATAGGGGCTGCATAAGTTTTTGTGACAGCCTTAAAACGACCCTAGTCGGAATGTGGTTTCGGGACCACAAAATCGAGGCACAAAAATAATTTAATATTCATTTTGATGCCTATGATATGTGTTAATTCGAGTGTGACATTTTTGATGATTTGATTTAGGGTTATAAATGTGAATTTCACTAAAAAGGACCTAGTAGTAAACTTTGAAAGTAGGATAGGGAAATGTGTGATGACTAATTAAAGCATGCATGCAAAACAATGGTCTTGCATGTCAAATACCCTCTTTTTATAAGTGGTGGCGGCCATGACAAGGAGGATGGGCAAAACATGTCATAGACATGTTTTGTTGGTGCAATATGGGAGAAAAAATTAAACTAAGGTGAGGAATAAATAAATGAAAAAAAAAAGAGAGAAGGTGTGATCCCCCCCCATTGCCGTGAGTTGAAGGAAAAGAAAGAAAAAAAAATTGTTCATCCTTTCTTTGAGCCAAAACTAGGAAGAAAATACAAAGAGAAAAGAAAAGCTTCATCCTTTGATTCTTCTTGGCCGGTTTGAAAGGAGAAAAGTTGAAGATATTCGGCCATATTTGCATCTAAGTTAAGGTAAGTTTGATGTTGTGCCATGAGATTCAAGCATGTTTTAGTAGTTAGCTTGAGTTCTAACTAGCCCATGGTTCAAATCTTCACTATGTCATGGAGATAATGTTCGGCTAAGGTGGATTTGTGGATGTCATTTGCATGCTAAAAGTAAAGCTTGTAATGATGCATGGTATGGTGTTGTATGGCATTCGGCCATGGTAGGAAATAAAAGAAAACTATGGTCGTTGTTCATGTTATTTGAATGAGAAGTACTAGTAAGGTGAAGTACAAATGTTAGTGTTTGATTTACTAGAGTATATGTGCGTATTAGCCTAGTTTTGAACTTGAAACAAAATAGTGTTTAGTCGATACAAGCGACCATACTTGTAGAATGTATCAAGTGTTGAAATCGGCCTCAACATAGATGTGTATGTTCGGCCACATGAACGAATACATATGTTGATGTGTATATTCGGCCTTAGGTAGCCTATTGATGGCTTTAGCTTGACTTAGAAATTCGGCTAAGGGGGAAATATTAGCTAGTATGTTGAATTCGATTCGTGATTTCGTGCACATGTGACTTTAATGTCTAATGGATATATGGGCTAAGTACCTTGAGCTTCTCTTTGATGTTTGAATGAATTGTATTGAATTGCTTGATGTAATTAAAAATGTGCATGACCATTGTGTATTCGAGCTAAAGGGTGGCCATATGACCATTTAAACTCCTTGTCATATTCGGCCATAAGCTAGCATAATGAGGTTTTAATAAGTTAAATTTGTGTGAATTAGCTCAAGAGCTTAGAGGACCACCGTTGGATAAGGGGAAGGAAAAAGTGATCGAATAGCCGTCGAAATCGTTTGGCCACGTCCGAGGTAAGTCTTCGAGTAATGACCCTACTTGAATTATATTGAAATGATTTGTCATATTATGGCGGACAGCCGAATGTGCGTAGGGACTAAGTTATAAAGTCAATTGAAATCATGCTCTTTGTGTGTGGCTATTGAGCCGAAATTGGAAAGGTTTGATAAATGTTTTGTGTTTGAGCCTTAGTAACGAGAATGAAATATGGATGTGTCGTGATTATTGATATATGTGGACATGAGCATTTGAATGATACCCGGGCTAAGTCCTGAAGGCATTTATGCTAGCGATTCTATCCGGGCTAAGACCCGAAGGCATTCGTGCGAGTTGTTAAATCCGGGCTAAGACCCGAAGGCATTCATGCTAGTTGTTATATCCGGGCTAAGACCCGGAGGCATTCGTGCGAGTTGTTATATCCGGGCTAAGACCCGAAGGCATTTGTGCAAGTTACCAAATCCGGGTTAAGACCAAGGCAATTGTGCTTGTGGTTATATCCGCTAAATTCAAGAAGCTCGGTTGAAGGTGAGCGTTTTGGTGCTGTAATAAGTTCAATTAATACGAAAAACCCATACGATAAGGTATGTTTACATGTGCATCGGAAAAGTCGATTCATTTGAAATAGTGTTCGCTCGATCGACTAACGAACTTTCGGCTCTTAGATAGGTTGATACCTTGTGTGTATATGTTGATGAAGTGTGAAGTAAGTATGATTATGAGAATGTGTATTACTAAAGTGATCCATTTAGCTATTTGAATGTAATACTTTAGTCAAAGCTGATTTCATTACTTGAGACTTACTAAGCATTAAAATGCTTACCCGCTGCTTTGGCTCTCTGTTTTATAGATTTTGCTCGTTAGCTATCGGATTCGGGATCATCAAGTCGAAGTCATCCACACTATCAAAGCTGCCTTTTGGTACAAATTTTGGTTGAACTTTGAAATGGCATGTATAGGACTACTCTTTCGTTTGTTGGTCATAGACCCCTTTGATTTTGTATAAATTTGGATAGCCATGCGAAAATGGCTTATATACACTTTGGCATGGTATCATAATCATTTTGTATGTTGTTCATTAAGAGGTATGGAAATGTTTGGAAACTATTAGCCATTGGAATGGTTAATCATGATCATTCCTTGTACCATGTTTGCTAAAAGGGCTAGTTGAATCAAAGAAATTATGAAGTAGGTAAAGGTTACCTTGAAAACAGATGCTGACAGCAGCAGTGACGTGGATGTGAAAAATCACTAAAAATAGTAGGAATGGAATTAAATAGTGAATAAATTATTTAAATGAACCTTGATGAATCTACTTTCATATGGAAGAAACGAAACGGTCATATGAGTTATATGTTAAGAGATATTAAAGTTCTCGTGAAACAGAGCCGGAACGGTTTCTGGATCCCCTATTCCGACTTTGGAAATTCATTTTAAATTAACCAGAGATAATTAGGAGTCATGCCATATATTCATAGATTCCTCTTTGAGTCTAGTTTCTATAGAAAAAAACGGCATCAGTATTTAAGCCCTGTACAGAGAGATATTCAAGTTGTAATGCGCGAAGGTCAGTGTAGTCAACCCCTGTAACATGGGAGACTTTAACTAATAAACTGTACTAATTGGCCCGACCAAAAATTCTAGAAAAATTTTGTAGATGGAAATATGAGTCTAATTTCAGGGAAAAATTACGAAACTGATTTTAGAGCTTTGAAACTCAAGATATGATTTTTAAGGCGACAATGATGCAAGAACCAACTTTTGTCGGAAAATTTTAAATGGACTGTGAAAATGATTAAGTCGAGTTGTGTGCACCTTGTGTTCGACTCCGGTAACGGACTCGGGTACGGGGTGTTACAGTTTTAGGCAAAAAGAGGATACTATATGTGCATCAAAAAAACTTTGGTACAATTCCCTATACGTGATTGGTATGGGTGTGAACCAGAGTTTTTCTGAGTTTAGTCTCGGGTTGGGTTCTTGCCTTGGGGAGATCTGATGGTTTGTAGTTGTCATCCTAGACTGGCTTACAATGATCAACTTTGAATAGCCCTTGTTATATATACCGCATTATTCACCTCATTTTCCCTCTTCCTCGGGGCCTTTAAAGTATTGATTTGGGGGCTCCACTTTTGCCTTTTCCATTTGCAACAATCTTCAAATTGCTTTGGGATTTCCACTCTCGCCTATTCTGTTTTCACTATATCATTCAGATCAAGGACAACAAGATTGGTTAGATTACCCTCCGGGTTAGAACTTGAACCTGTCGGGAAGTTTACCTGTGCCGAGGTACCGATCTGGTATTGGGGTCTGATGTTAATAGACACCCTTTGTGGATACGCATTTGGTTGTGCTTGGGTGTTTGTTTGGGTAAAGCCTGGAGGATAAGCAGGACCCTCGTTATCGCCTCCGGCATTAACCATGAGGCTCTTTCCTTTTTCTAACCCTCCAGCCAACAATTGGGTTAATTGGCTCATCATGTTTCTTTGGAATTCTAGCATATGATCCCTCATATCTTGTTGAATTTTGGCCAATTGCTCTTGCATCTGTATTTGCATTTGCTCTAATCTCTTCAACCTTTGGTCTATTGCTTCAGTTTTTCCTCGTGTATTGTAATGATGTTCCAGGGTAACTGCCATGATTTTAGGGTCTTTTGTGAGTTTTATTGCGTATAATGCAATGCACTGCTAATGAATGAAATGAATGCAAAAAAGAGGTGTTGATTCTGATTCAATTCTTTTAGAACAACTTTTCTAGAAAATAAATTTCTTTACATAAAACGGATACATATACGGCCTTGCCCTCGTACTCCAGGCGAAGACATCGATCGTTTTCTTCATATCCGGATGTCATGATCAAATCTCGCGAACTTTCCAATGGGTGCCTCTACTAGCTCTTTTTTGCTTGATCTGGGTTGCGACCCATTGCTCACTCATTCCCATGAGGCTCGTTAGTTTCTTTAAAAAGAAGTTGGAATGTTGACTGCTTTTGAATAATCTTTGTCAACATGAAGAAAAGTCGTGTACTCCTCTATCAGACTATCACCTTCTCTCGTGTTTTCTCAGACTATATTCAGACAGCCATATTGTCTTCCACTTTATCAAGAAATTTATTTTCCATGACAAGCTCTCTATTTAGCAACTGAACGTGAATCAACACCTCTTTTCTATGATGAAAATGCAATGCAATCATAACCAAAACAAAATAAATACGTCAGTACAAAAAACATAAATGAAAGATAGAGCATCTATTTGGTAACCACTAGGGTTTGAAATGGCTCTATCTAGGGTGGGCTCTTAAGGCTCGCTATATGCGGTTTGGTTCTAAAGTAAAGGTACCCGAACCGGTAGATTCCTCAATCTTCACCCATTATAGGCTCATATGGACCGAGTTCAGTTCAGGAGAATACATTTCGCTATGGCTACACGGAGATAAAAATCTCACGAAGACATAGGTACAGATGTATTCCGAAAGCGATCTACTATTCTATATGGAGGTGAAGACCTCACAAAGGAATAATTTCTCACTCCCACTTAAGAGGGGTAAAGTCGAAAGGGTATGCAATATGATGCGCGAAAGTATACTAAGAGACTCGAACCAAAAGCAAACATATCAAACGACACAAACCACGAAAATGAAATGAAATGAAAAGTCATAATTTTAAATTTGATTTCTAATTTTCAACAAAAGGACAGGAAATAATCAATTTACGACTTGACTCTCTTAATTGTCCCCAGCGGAGTCGCAAAGCTGTCGAAACCATTTTTTTTTTGAAAAACGGTCAACATTTTAGTTTGAAAATGAAAACAGGAGTCACCACGAATCTTTTTTTTTTATGAGGTGTGATCGAGTCACCTTATGATTGATCGTTTTAATAAAATGTCTTGATTTACTAAAACAACCATTTTGGCCTCCGAAATTCGAAAAAACGGGTTCGGGAGTCAGTTACGTACGAGGAAGGATTAGCATCCTCGTAACGCCCAAAATTGGTACCTAATTGATTAATTAATGTCTTAACGTTGAAATTTGAAAACCCGGAAAAATTTAAGATAAGATCCTTTCCCTTTTTATTAATGTTGAAAAAATGGTTGAATAAACTGAAACGAGTATTAAAGGCTCTCTCATCTCGAGATTATAAGATGTCACATTCTGTAAGTTAGGACACGACATTTGAACTCTCGAAAATAAGCTTGCCTTTTAGTAGTTTTATTTTTAAAATTGTACTTTAATTTTTAAAAGGATATTCGATTGTTTAGATTCAACAAGAAAAATCAAAACCCCGTAAGTTAGGGCACGACCTTCTCTTGTTTCGGAATGTGAAATATTGCCTTTATTTTTATTTAAAGTTCATATATTTTAAAATTTAAAAGGATATTTGGTTATTTAGGTTCAACGAGAAAATTGAAACCCCATAAGTTAGAGTACGACTTCTCGAAGTTCCAAATACGAAATATTACCTTTATTTTGAAAACTTTCTTTTTTAATGAATTTGGGTAAAAATTAATGCAATATTAAAACAATGTATGAATAAAAAGGTTACGATGATGAATAACGACAATATGAATATGCTAATAAAAAACGATTCTTGATAATCACATAATATGTATGCTACTTAAATGCTAATATGTACAATCTAATAAAAGGATAACTAACATATAATAATAATAATAATAATAATAATAATAATAATAATAATAATAATGAAATCTAAACTTTTAATGCATTAAAATAATAAACAATTAAAATAAATAAGCACAAAGGCGAATGAAATAAACAAAATAAATTATAACAATAACAACAATAATGACAAAACAGTACACTAAAAAGAAGATACTAATAAATACAAATAAGACAAAGAAACAAATAAATAAGTACATAAATAATATAAGGAAAATGGTTTGAAAAATATTGAAAATAAATCATCAAAGAAGAATATAAATAAAATTAGAGTCACAATTTGTAATAAAACATGTGTAAGTAAATTATAATAGATAAAATAACAATAATGACAGTAATAATAAATAATATATATAAGTAAAAGGAAGATAAATAAATGGATTTTAATCATAAAAGGGTTAAAATAAATAAATTAATTAATTAATTAAACATTAAATTAAATATTTAATAAAACAATTTTTTAAAACACAAAAAATAAAAGAAATTGAAGTTATAAAGGGTTGAGGATTAAATTGCAATCAGAATCAAATATGGGGTACAGATTATAAAATGAAAAAATTAATAAAACACAAATAAGGATCAAAATAAACGGGTGAAAAACAAAAAAGGACCGAATGGGAAATTATTCCCGAAGTTCTTATGCGCTTCGTTTCTTAAGGGACGAAAATAAAATAATTATGAAATCATCGGGCAAAATTAAAAGAAAAAAACAAAATGGGCCAAATTGCAACACGCTGAAAGTACCAAGGGGCAAAAGGGAAAATATCCCTGGCCCTCCTATGCGCAGGGTTTTATTCCAGGACTAAAATGGCACAAAAATAAAATTATAGGGTAAATTTTAAAATAAAAAAATGGGACCAAATTGAAAGATCTAAAAAAACGGAAGGGCTAAAGCAATAAATAACCCAAAAGTTTGAAAACGTGCGGATCCTTGGACGGGTTGGTTCAAGGCGCAGGTATAAGTGATGAAACGACGCCGTTTTGGCCTATGCGCACTGGCAGCGCTTATAAAAGTGAATTTTTTTTTAAACTTTCATTTTGCTCCCTTTTTTAAAAAAAAAATCAAAAAACCTCTTTTTCTCTCAACTCTCTCAAGCCCCCTTGCCCGGCTTGTGCGTTTCATCGGTGTCTGATGCGCCTCCGCCTCCGCCGTGGCCTATGGCCTGAGTCGCGCAAAACGGGGTGTTTCAGACCCCCTTTTTAAATGGATTTGAAGGCCAAGCCTTCTCCGCCTAAGAAAAATCGAGAGAAAAAAACCCTTACCCCTTTTTGGTCCAGTGTCCGCATTAAAATCAATAGAAAAATATGAAACGAAAATCACCTTTTTTCATTTCTTTTCTGTTTTCTGTTGTTATACTCATGTGTGTGTAAAAAATACATAATGATTCTTGTAGCCTTTTATAACCGAATACATTTCGTTTGTTTTGCTCTTTTTTTTGCTACGATTTCTCTACGTCTGTTGTGTTTGTCTTCTTCGCAGGTACAGAGGTACGGAGGCTGTACGTGGGAACGTCGACGTGGAGGTGGAGGCGGCAGTATTAGGATTCCTCTCTTTTTTTCTGCTGCAAATTTTAAGGTTTTGAGCCCTTTTGGGGTTAGGGTTTAGTTGAGTTATTTGGGCTAGGGTCTTGGGTTTTGATTGGTTGTAAATGGGTTTGTAATTTCATAATTTGGACTGTGGACATTTGTTGTTTATTGGTTTTGCTTTAATTGGGATTTGATTTTATTATTATGTTTATGTATTGGTTTTTTTATGTTGGTTTGGGCCTCGAGCAAATTGGGCTTTCTACAGTCCGCGTTCTTTGAAGTCGACTAGGTGTAGTAGCCACGTTATGTATACCAAATTTCAAGATTTATCGGGCATTAGAATGCCCCCGGTTAACCTCAAGATAGATGTTCAGGCGTATTGTTCTTTGATGACGTCGAGCGCGTTCAAAGGAAGTTATTTGAAATTAGTTTCCAACCACTTAATATCTATTCGACCACCTTAAAACTTGTTCAACACATTCCCCAAAAATGTCTTGCAAAGATTCTCTTTACCGAGAACAATCGTTGATCTCGTAACGACTGACTCATTCTCTGGTAAACCAATTTGTAAATATATGTCATTGAGTGTGATTGTACACTCGCCGCATGAAAGATGGAATGTGTATGTCTCGGGTCTCCATCTTTCCACCAATGCGTTGATGAGTATATGATCCAATTTGTAGCCTCCGAGCATACAAGACACATGTAAGAATCCCGCATCTTATAGGTAACCATGAATTTCGGTGTCTAGGCTCTTTGACAAATTATGTATGAACCCCTCCAAAACATGATCATCCGCCTATTTATATTGAAAAAATAAAATATTTTAAAAATTAAAAGCTTCAAATTTAACTTAATTGAAAATAACGGAATTTAAAATTTTTTCTTACCATTATCGCTTGAGTGGCAGAAATGTGCTCGTCGTCAAAATGAATCAAAGAGCTTGTCATTCGTGAAAATTTAATCAAAATAAATATACGAAATAATTAAATAAACTATAGTATTTTTGAATAAAGTGTATAGGAAAGTTTTGAACAAAAATTGAGAAATTTGAGAGAGTTGAGAGAATTGAGAGTTTAGAGAGAATAGAGAGAGTTGGATTTGAGTGAAAAGAATGAAAAATGGTTTTGTATTTATAGGAAAAAAATTTACCATTGGCTCTTTTAAAAAATTTTACCATTGCCAATGTTTAAAAAGTTGTTGGGAAAATAACCTTTGGAGGAAAGCGCACCGAGTTTGACGTACTTTCACACACTCTCTATAAAAATGACCTATTTTTTTAATTTAAAAAAATGATATATTTTTTTCTAATTTAGCCGATAAACTATTCATTTTAATTTTTTTGATAAAATTTTATTCATAAAAAAAAAGCAAAACTTACTACAAAGATTTACAAAATGCAACAACAAAAATAGGATATAATAAAACCCCAATTTTTATACCCTAAACCAATATTATTAATAGCAATCTTAGCTCCGAATAATCTATCTTGAACAGTATTCTTTAGTTGTGAATATAAAACTTGTCTTGATATTGACGAGCCACCACAAAGTCTGTAATTTCTTTCCTGCCAAATGAAAGCACTCTATGCAAGTCTAATAATGGTGGAATGCTGAATTTTATGTGTTTCCACTTGCTGAATCCATCAAGCTCTTAATGTCAAGAACCTGAAACCTTATGCAACTAACATGCCTGCAAAATCCCCCTTCCCGAACTCTTTTGAATAGGAGCAACTCAAAGTTATGCTCCCTAGACTCTATTTTCTCATCATTACACAATACATAAAAAGAGTTGACAATCAAACCTCAAAAAACCATTCTACTTTTATTTGTTAATCTATTTTGAATAGCTAATTTGGGAATAGGGGCTGCTAGGGCACAACCTCCCTGAAATAGAAAATTTTTATTTAAGTTTTTTAAATTTTTTAAAAATTTAAATTAGTAAAAGTAAAATTGCACTTTGCCCTCTAAAAATATAAAATTTTGATTTAATTCTTTAAAAATTATAAAAATTTAAAATATTAAAATTATGAAATTACATTTTACTATTATAAAATTATAATATAATTTTGGTCCCTAAAACAATTTTCTTATTTCGCCATTGTCTAGAAATGCCTACGAATAATAAGATTACCCCAAACAATGTTATACCAGGGAGCTTTGCTTTAGTATGTCTTAAAAGTTCCCAACACTTAAGTTTACTTTATAAACATCATGAAACCCCCAATCAAAGAAACCAGACTTGGAAGCTTGAGTAATTTTTTTCATGCTCAACTATGGACTTGGTAACACACTACGACCCCTAAGAATGTAAAAATGAACCCAAGTAACTCAAAGGGGTGGAGCTTTCATCCACACACACTAGATTTTGCTCCAAAGAACCAAAATTTTAATTTCAAACCTATCTTTAGTCATGGGAAGTTTTATTTAAAAATAAAATAATTTTGTCAATTAATCATTATTATAATGATTTTTGTTGTTTAAACTTTTGTTGAAAGTTTGAGTTTAAATCAAACTAACACTTTTCTCTTAATACTCCTTATCCCTTGATAAATAATATAATTAATAATGTTGTTATCATGATCAATATTTTCCTAAAATATTAATAATAATATTTTGGCTAAACTATATAGAAAGTCACTCAACTATTAGCGTGTTTCTGTTTTGGTTTTCTATTTCAGTCACTAACATTATTAAAATTTAATATATTGATCACTTTTCCGTTAAATTACTAACGAAGTACTAACGTAGCCCTTTTTCCATTGGTATAATAAAAATTTAGCTCTCTAATTTTTAAAAATTCTACCGATTTGGTCCTAATTCTAAAAATTTAAAAATTAAACCCTCAACTTTACACATTATATCAAATTATTATTTATTTAAAAAATCAAAATGAAATAAATTTATAAATAAAAATATTTAAAAGCTTCATTTTTCAATAAAAATACATAAGATTTTATAAATAAAATGTATACAAAATTATAAATAAATGAATGCCTATTTTTCTCTTTTTCAAACATAAAATTTATTTATTAAAATAATCATTTTAAAATCCAACAAATAAGACTTAAACCAGATTCAAAATTTTCCTTATTTATAGTTTTATTATAGAAATAATAATTTATTTATTATATGCCTAGCTTTGTTCATTAGTCCTCACTAAATTTGTCGAGTATTGGGCACCGCATTCACCCACAAACATCGACACCAATAACCCTTACTCTGAACTCCTCAATTCCTAAAATCCTCCGTGTCATCGAACTAAGAATTAGTTGTGGAGTTGTCGGCATGGCCTTCTGCCAACTGGGTATCCAAGATCTTATCATCATCTATATATCTCCAATCATGTCTGCCCTCAAGCACAACCTAGAGACATCATTCTTATCCTTTTCGATCTCAGGCTTTAATTTTTTATCCAACCTGAACATGGTGGTCAGCAATGTTGAAAAAAGGGAAAAGTTGAATTTGCTTAAGTCTTCTTCATTGTATTTCCCCCTTAAATTGTTTTATTTATAAAATTATTATTTTAATAAATAATGTCATGTTAGAAAATGAGAAAAATAGATATTCATTTGTTTATAAATACTATTATAATTTGTTATATATTTTATCAAAAAATAACCATTTAAATACATTTTAAAAGTTTTTAATTTTTAATAATCAAGACTAAATTGACATAATGTGTAAAGTTAAGGGTTAAATTTGTTTATTTTAGAAATAAGACTAGAGTGAACTCTATAAATATTGAAGGGTTAAATTTGTTATTAAGCCAACGAAAAAAGGATCATGCCAACACTTCGTTAGTGATTTAATGGATGTGTGACAAAATATTAAAATTTGATAGTGCTAATGACTAAACTAAAATTTTTTAAACTTGTGTGATTAAAATAAAAACATGTTAATGATTGGATAAATATTTATATAATTTATTTTTTAAAATTAAAAGCTGTTATAAAATAAAAAGACAAAAAATAAAGAACAAAGAGAATGGGAGAGCAAAGAGAGAGTATTTTTATTGATCAATCGGGATATTTACAAAACTTCTCCAAAGTTTCTATTTATAGGCATAAGAAGTATAAATAAAGTAAAGATATACTTCTAATGACTATTAGATTTAAAGTATATCAAAACTTATCTTGATCTTGATGGACATCCACTTAATAAGATATTCATAACACTCCCCCTTGGATGTCCATTGGTAAATAATGTGCCTCGTTAAAACGTTACTAAGATAAAAACTCTATGGGGAAAATAATTCCTAGTGAAGGAAAAAGAGTACATATATCTATAATACGCATAATATGTTGCCTCATTAAAAATCTTACCAGGAAAACCTAATGGGACAAAACCTCGGTTAAGGGAAAAAGAGTATAGCGCGTATTTACTCCCCTTCATGAAAACATCACATACTTTCTCATATTCTATGTATTCAATCTTGAATACTAGTTTTTCAAATGACTATTTGAATGTATTTGCTAAACATTTATATTACCATTCTTTTGAAAGTCATGAGTAAGGGAAAATTTGGATCTCTTCAAGAGTTTCAACAATAATCATAGCAAAATTTAATCATGATTATTCTATAAAAACACAAATAGGTATTTTGGATCATTTTATTATTTTCCTTCAACTACTATTCACCCAGACAAATTTACCACACATGTTCAAATTATTTCAATTCATAAAAATGAACAATTTCCCGAGAATTTCAATATGCTTCTAGCATTCTAAATCCTTCAAGGATTTTAATATAAACTTTACTATATAGTGATCCATAAAAGGTTGTAACAATAACCATTAGACGCAAGTTAAATCTTTTATGAATTGTCAGTTTAATAATATATCTAAAAGTTATTGGATCCACCACAAAAAAAAAAACATTATATCTTTTTACAACCAATGCCAGGACTTAGCAAAAGCTTTATATTTTTATTTTGTTTTGCAAAACTACTTCATTTGTACCCTCACTGGCTTTATACATTTCGATATTTGGACTGCTGGTACAAAAACTCCACGAATTTGAGTTGCATCTTTCTATTTTGACCAATCTATTCCATATTTATATTTCTCAATAGATTTATTCAAGATTCTCCTTTCATTACAATAATATTGCATGCAAAATCATTGTCGACCACTTTTATTATTCGGTTTCACAATTTCTCGAATTGAAATAACTTTTCAAGATCTTTTATTTTCATTATTTTAATCTTCAGTTTTAGGTACTTGAATATCTTTTGAAGTTTTACTTATTAGTTATGTCTTGCGTCTCTTTTGTAGCATTCACCTTCACTACATGGCCATCTAGATTTATTATTTTCTTTTATGAGAATTTTCATATTTAGAACTTGTAATGAGTTATCGTTATAGAACTTCTGATTCAAATTACTCTCCCCCTAACTCATTACAAGTTATTATTTCTCTCCCCTAATGTCGGGAAAACTATCAAATCAAAATAGTAATAACAAATCATGTCATAATTGAATCTCCAAAACATTTAAAACATATAATAAGACAAGGACACTCATAATTAATATATATTCCCTTCTTTAACGATTCACTCATCTTTGTGCGTTGTGGTGGATCAATTGGAATATTTACGCATATACAAAAGTTCAAAAATAAGAAATGTTTAGCTCTTTACCAAAAACCAATTGCAATGGGAAATATTTATAACTTTATTAGCTTGATGCGTACAACACATAAATCAACATAATCTCATGTTGAAATAGGAAGTTTAATTATCATAAGTAATGATTTAGACATTAATCAGATGCATTTAATCAATAATTTCTCTAAACCATTTTGTGAATAAATAACAAACTTTAAAAGTTTTTCAAACTCAATCAATAAAAAACTGATATATAAACTCATCAGTATTAGCAAGATGAACTGTCTTAATTGCATGATCTGAAATTAATTATTTAAACAAGCAATCTTGCAAACGATAGGTTGCAAGTTGGTAACACATATGTGATTATTTTTTAAATGCATCTACCAAAATCATATAATATCAAAACCATCCACATGGTAGATGAATAGACCCATATTCATTTCAGAAATGAAAGACATTAAATCTCAACTTTAGCTAGTGAGTTTCTAACAATCAATTTTCATTAAGAATAAGCAACAAATGAGAATTCTTTAAATTAAAAAATCTTCTGGTTCTTTAATGAATGTCCATATGAATTCTCAATTAATTTTCGCATCATATATAATCTAGGATGGTCTAACTGGTCACGCCAAGTAGTAAATGCATTTGTATCAGTAAACTTCTGGTTTACTTTAACATGCATTTCAATTGTACTAATAATGTCAATATAAATTATGACAAATCATTTCTTTTACTTTGTATCCACATATAAGTACTATTGCGACATTTACTACTAGAAATGTCTAAATCAGTGTGAAGTATAAATCACTATTTTCCAAGTGTACAACAAGTACATAACCAATGACTTTTCATACATAAGTTTTCTCTCTTGCAAGTTCTCATCAGTGACATTTTTTCATGTAATTTTAATTGAGAACTTATTATAAATATTGTAAAGTTATACTTACAGTTTAAAAAAAAAAACAAAACTTGCAACTTCATGTGCATACAACCATAAGAAGCTTTATATAGAATTACCATATTCTATTGCTCATAAGTAAATCTTTCACAATAAAATATTTTGCTTTGAATCCCTTAATGGGGATGATGACAAAATAAGATCACAAAGATAGTTACAATCAATTCAATTTATAACAAGAGTAATAAATATAAATCAATAACTCAACCCTCTTTTGATTCATATGAAATATAATATTTTTCTCATTCACAATCTCAATATGAGATCCATTATGAATATCTTTTAAAACAAATGGATTAATCATCATAAGAAATTAATATATTAACTCTTTTGGAGCTTTCGACTAATTTTGTACTACCAAATATTAGAATAATATTGATTTTATTTTCTTTTATGCTTATGTTCACTTGAGAATGCAATAGATTTACTAGAACGAACTTATAAATGTCCCAATAGATTTTTTATTTCATAATCACCATCGCAAACATATATGGATTTCAAATCAAAATATATCTATTCATGTTGTCATGATTAGTCTCCAATTATAATAAATAAGATATAATAAATAAATCATAGTAAAATATACCGAACATCATCATCATCACCACGGCTATTATCACGATTACTATTGCAAGTAGTAAAACAACTTTGTTTTTGTAATAACATTTATAATCTAATAGTAAAAATCATTTAATAAACAATCAAATTTTTTGTGTACGATGCTTTAAAGTTGCTCGATACACATTATACCAAATTTCAATACCACATGTATGTTATAAAATCTTATGAAACTTCTAATCAAATATTTATAAATTCAATTTAAAAGATATAATACAATAATTTCAAACATATTTAATAACAACAATTTAATCATAAAAATTTTAATCATCCAAATATCGTACATACTATAATTTAATAAAAAATCTTAGTTTACAAGAAACCTTAAAGTAATAATATTTTTCTTAGAATAATTTTACCAAAATCAATCAACAAAGGAGAAAAATATACCACGTAATGATTATATAAATTTCTTTGCATAATGATTACCCATAATACGTAGGCCTTAATTGAAGACAAAAATAACAGTAGCTCTAGAAGGCAATCCACAACAACATGAGTAGGAAATTTGAGTGACCGGCTATTGCATTGGTTGTTGCTTGAAAGAGGTAAGGCTTGGTGAAAGGGAAAAAATTTTGTGACTTATAGAGAAAAATAATTAAAAGACAATCGTGTTGATAACGTGCTTTAAAATAATTAAACAGAGAGTAAAGAACCAAGAAAATGTGAGAACAAAAGAGAGAGTGTATTTATTGATCAATTGGGATATTTACAAAGCTTCTCCAAAGTTTCTATTTATAGGCATAAGAAGTATAAATGAAGTAGCGATCTACTTCGAATGACTATTAGAATTTAAAGTATATCAAAACTTATCTTGATCTGGATGGACATCCACTTAATAAGATATTCATAACAAAAACATGATTTGATAATACTGTTTTTAGCACAATTATTTTTTATTTTGCAGAGTGAATATCAAGGTAACTACACCAAATGCCACTAAACTTTGGTTAATTTTTATTTTTTTCTACTGAACTTTTAAAACTTAGAAAGATGCTATTAACATTTTTGCATTATTACAAAGATGTCATTCCATTGTTTAGTGTTGTTAATTGGGTAATGGCGTTTGATGTGGCATGTTAAATGTGTCACATGTTTGAAAAAAAAAATATTTTCTTTTTATAATATTAAATTATTTGTTTTCTTTTTTATTCCTTTATTTTTTTCCTCTTTTCTTCTACTTCTTATTCCTCCTTTCACTTATTTTGATTTCCTAGGGAGGAATCCCACATTTCAATGCACAGAAAGGAAAAAAGATATTCATTGTAAAGTTTCACATCTCTTTCGCCTTAGTCACTACAGCAAATAAATGCTGCAAATATATACCATTAGTGGTGCTAACAAAAAAATGTTGCCATAAGTCGTTATATAGTGACGTTTGTGGAAATAGCGCCGAAATAATTCATATTTAGCGGCGTTTTATCCTATGCGCCGTAAATGTACACCAAATGGGAGCAAGTTAGCGACATTTTTCCTATAAATGCTGCAAAATGTAAAGCAATAGCAGCGTTCGTTTTTCCCATAAACGCCGCAAATTTATTTAATTTTTTATTGAAACGATGTTGTTTTCACAAAAAAATCAAAGATCCTTTTTCTTCTTCGATATCATCTCCCACAATTTGCCTGCTTTTCTTTCTCAGCCTGAATAAAAAAAATCCTGTCCCTTTTCTTTCTCATGTTTTTTCTTTGCTTGATTAAAACATGCAAAAGAAAAAAACCCAACTTCCTGGACTGCTAATGCCTCTCAGTTCTGCTCTACAACTATATACAAGAGAAAAAGAGGGTATTTTATTCTTTGATCTCAATGGAACTCTATCAATCTTTTTTATTTTCTTTTTTCCATTCTATACTTTTGTTATTTCCATTTGTTTCTCAAGAAAAAATTTAAAAAATTTGAGCATTTTCATCTGTTCTTTGCTTTTTTATTGTATATATAAGATTGAAGATTTGTTTACTTGACTGATAGAATTGAAATCAACGAGAAAATCAAGTGGATAAATATTCAAATTCTTGTTTTGTTTTAGGTTTTTGGTGAAAATCGACTATGCAATATCAAATTTTGTTTAAAAAACTAGGGAGTGTTACAGGTGAGAAATTGAACGATTATTTAATTTATTTTTATCTACAAATTTTATGTTATGAACTAAGTAGTTTTGTGAATTTGCATTTTAGGGTTTCGAGCACTATTTTTACTCCCTTTAGGAAGGCTTTCTCGCTTAGTTTCTCACTTATTTTATCTTATTTTATTTCATTTCCATATGATCTAGTAACAAGCTAGTAATGAATTTTAGTTATCTTCATTATCTGACTTTGATGGGAAAAAAGAATGATAAGCAGGTTTTACGTGTATTATACTCTTCATTTTTCTTTAGGTATCCACATTAGATACATTTCTAGATAATGATACAAGGATATAATTCTTCAAATATATGAAAGATTTAGAATAATTTAACATATCCATTTGGGACACTTTCAATCACTTCTGAATTTGAGTAACTTAAGATGTTGGAGTTTTGGAACAATATTAATTAGTCTTATGGAGCATTGGAAGACTAATTCTATATTACTTAGGAATATACTGGAGATGAGTTTTGTCATAAGTGCAAACAACCTTGTATGTTCATATGCTTTGCTCAATAACTATAGAATTTGGGAATATGAGATGGGTTGATTCTTTGTATAAGTCAGAAGTTTTAACCCAGTTTGTACAATTTTGTAATTAACAAGGTTCATGTAAGAAATATACAGTCAATCTGGGTAAATACATAAGTTTGAATATTGACTAGTTTTAAGCTTTTTGGCTCTAATGTAACATTATTTACTTTCATCCGAAATTAGCATTGTCTCTGTTATTGCCCTTTTGGTTCTTTCAATCAAGACCGTGGCTTTGTACATTGGGATTTCTCATAAAAGTATATTGCTAACATATGTTATGCCGTTGGCATAGCGATTGTTATGTAAATTAAATTCTTTAATTAGCATATTGAAATTGTTGGGATTTCGTTTCAGATATTTATCTTTCTATGCACTTTTTAAGTGTTGCAATGAACATTTTGTTTCATTATGTTGTACAATTATTTCATTTAACAATACTTGGGAAACCAACTTTATTTCTCATTTCGTTTGTTCTTGCATTTAGAAGTCCTTGATTTTCTGATTTTGTCTCTATTAGCTATTTTGTTTCATTCAATGCCACTACCATGTAAATTGTTAGAATTAAGTGACCCGAATCTTATTTCAATAAAATACAGTGGTAAAATAAAATAAAAATCCATATAGAACTACACTTCTTTTATTTTATTTTAGAATAAGGTTTTTTAAACCTTATTAAACTCCATCTATTTTATATTGATTAGAATAAGGTGTTTCAATCTTACTACTCTCCTATTAGAATATGGCTTTACAACCCTATAAATAGACATAGTCTATTCGTCTTGTAAAAATTCGAATTCAACATAGTGAATTTTCTTCTCCTTTGTCCGTGGTTTTTTTTTCCCGAAAAGGTTTCCACGTAAAATCTGTGTGTTCTTTATTTTATTTTATTTTATTTTATTTTCACAAATTGGTATTAGAGCTTTTGGTTGTTCATCTCAATCACGGTAATGGCGTCTTTGAAGTATGAAATTCTGCTGTTGGATCGCAACACCAAATTTATTAAGATGCAAACAGTTCTTGTGCAGATGGATCTGGAGGATGCCCTACTAGGGATAGATAAGATGCCTTCAACATTAATAGATGAAGAGAAGAAGCGTAAGGATCGAAAGGCGTTAACACAATTACATCTGCATTTGTCCAATGAAATTTTGCAGGATGTGATGAAAGAGAAGACTGTCGCTGCATTATGGAAGAGGCTAGAACAAATATGTATGTCGAAAACTCTAACAAGCAAGTTGCATATGAAGCAGCGTCTTTATGCTCATCGTTTGGAGGAAGGTGCGTCTGTACACGAACACTTAACAGTGTTTAAATAAATTCTCTCAAACTTGGAGGCCATGAAGGTTCAGTATGATAAGGAAGATCTAGGGTTGATTCTACTTTGTTTATTGCCCCCGTCTTATTCAACCTTTAGAGACACAATTTTATATAGCCGCAAGTCTCTCATAATTGATAAGGTTTATTATTCTTTGACCTCGTATGATAAGATGAAGCATCTTGTGGTTAAACTTGACTCTTAGTTTGAGGATCTCATTGTTCGTAGGAGATAAGATCGGAATGCTGATGATGATCGTGAAAGGACACAGGAACGAAATCTTCGCGGTAAATCTAAAGGTAGATCGAAGCCTTCAAACAGAGGTAAAACTTGTAACTTCTATAGGAAGAAAGGGAACATTAAATCTGAGTGTTATAAGCTACAGAACAAGATTAAAAGGGAGGCTGCGAATCAAAAAGAAAACAACCAAAAAATTCCTTTGAAGCTGATGCTGTAGAAGACTACAGAAATGGTGAACTTCTAGTTACTTCTGTCAACAATTCTAAAGTAAGCGATGAGTGGATACTTGATTCAGGTGCACCTTTCACATAACTCCCAATCGGGATTGGTTTACAACTTACGAAACAGTGTCTAAAGGTGTTATTTTGATGAGAAATAATGATTCGTGTAAAATCGCAAGTGTTGGAATAATTAAAGTTAAGACGTTTGATGGAGTTGTTAAAGCATTTAGTGACATACGACATGTTCCAGAATTCAAGAGAAATTTAATTTCGTTGAGTACTCTTGATTCAAAAGAGTACAGATACACAGCTGAAAGTGAGGTTTTAAAGATTTCCAAAGGTTCCCTTGTTGTGATGAAAGGGCAGAGAAAGACTGCCAAGTTACATGTTTTGCAGGGTTCTACTGTTACTGGTGATGCAACTGTCCCTTCCTCTTCCTTGTTAGATGATGATATTACTAAACTTTGGCATATGCGCCTAGGACATATGAGTGAGAATGGCATGGTAGAATTGAGCAAAAAAGGACTTATTGATGGGCAAGGAATTTGTAAACTGAAGTTCTGTTTTTGGGAAGCAAAAGAGAGTTTGGTTCACCAGAGGAATATATAACACAAAGGGAATGATGAAGTATATTCATTCTAATCTGTGGGGGCCATCCAGAGTGCCTTCAAGAGGTGGAGCTAATTATATGCTAACTTTTATTGATGATTTTTCCAGAAAAGTTTATGCGTTCTTCCTGAAGTAGAAAAGTGATGTGTTTTTTCATTTAAGTCTTGGAAAATTACGATTGAAAAATAGACAGGAAAATAAATAAAATACCTCCGCACAGACAATGGCTTAGAGTTCTATTCTGATGAGTTTAATAAACTGTGTAAGTCAGAAGGGATCGTGAGACACTTGATAGTTCGTCATACTCCACAACAAAATGGCGTTGTACAACGAATGAATAGAACGATCATGGAGAAGGTTCGTTGTATGTTGTCAAATGCCAACTTTCCAAATTCGTTTTGGGCAGAAACAACCTCTAATGTATGTTTATTGATCAACAGATCTCTATCCGTTGCCATTGAGAAAAAGACTCTACAAGAGGTATGGTTTGGTAATCCTTTTAATTATTTTGATTTAAAGATATTTGGGTGTCTTGCTTATGCTCATGTTGATAATGGAAAATTGGAACCGAGATCCATTAAATGTGTTTTTCTTGGTTATAAAGCTGGTGTAAAAGGGCATAAGTTATGGTGTCCTGAAAATAGAAAAGTTGTGATTAGCAGAGATGTTGTTTTTAATGAAACTGCTATGCTACCTAACTTATCTCTTAAAGACACTTCCAATAAAAAAAATCAAAATCAGGTGGAGCATTAGATTAATACAGAGTCGACTCCTCAAACCAGTATAAAAATTGAGAATAGAGTTGCTTGTTCACCACAATACTCTATCGCCAAAAACAAAACTAGAAGAGAAATTAAACCTCCAAAGAAGTATGTCGAGGCTGATCTAGTTGCTTATGCTTCAAATGTGGCTAAAGATATAGATGCAAACCAAGAGCCATCTAATTATTTTGAGACGGTTAGCTGTGAAGACTCAGAAAAGTGGATGTTTTCTATGCAAGAGGAGATGGAATCACTTCACAAAAATAGAACATGGGATCTTGTGAAACTTCCTTAAGGTAAAAAGATTGTTCGTTATAAATGAATGTTTAAAAAGAAAGAATAGACTGTAGGAGTTGAAGAACCAAGATATAAAGCAAGGCTTGTTGGAAAGGTTTATAGTCAAATTCCAAGAGTGGACTTCACAGATGTGTTCTCCCTAGTTGTGAAGCATAGTTCGATTTAAGCTTTACTTGGTTTTGTGGCCATGCATGATTTGGAGCTTGAGAAGTTAGATGTAAAAACTATATTTTTGCATGGAGAACTTGAGGAGGATATTTACATGCAACAACCAGAGGGTTTTACAGTCTCAGAAAAAGAGGACTATGTTTGCTTGCTGAAAAAGTCCCTTTAAGATTTGAAACAGTCACCAAGACAGTGGTACAAGAGGTATGATTCCTTTATGACTTCTCATTATTTCAAAAGAAGTAGTTTTGACAATTGTGTTTACTTTAAGAAAAACAGTGGTGGTTCTTTTTTGTATCTACTTTTTTATGTTGATGACATGTTAATAGCAGCAAAAGATAAATGAGAGATAAAAAAGGTCAAAGCCCAACAAAGTGAAGAATTTGAGATGAAAGATTTGGGGCTTGCAAAGAAGATACTTGGTATAGAGATTCTAAGAGATAGAAAGGCAAGCAAATTGTACCTAAGTTAGAAGGGGTACATTGAGAAAATGTTTAATATGCAGAGTGCTAAGCCTATTAGTACTCCTTTAGCAGCCCATTTCAGACTTTCATCGGCTTTGTCTCCACAATCAGATGATGAGATTGAGTACATGTCACATGTCACATGTTTCATACTCTAGTGCAGTGGGATCTCTCATGTATGCTATGGTTTGTTCATGTCCAGATTTACCATATGCAATCAGTGCAGTTAGCAAATACATAGCAAATCCCGGTAAAGAACATTAGAAAGTAGTTCAGTCGATTTTAAGATACTTACGAGGTACTACTGATGTTTGCTTACAGTTTGGAAGAACTAAAGATAGAGTCATTGGGTATGTTGAAGCTGATTTTGTTAGAGACCTTGATAGAAGAAGATCTCTCACAAGTTATGTCTTTACAATCGGAGGTTGTGCAATCTGTTGGAAAGAAGCTGAGTACATGGCGATTACTGAGGCTTGTAAAGAAGTTATTTGGTTGAAGGGACTCTTTGGTGAACTCAATGAAGACCTTCAAATCAGTACAGAATTTTGTGATAGTTAGAGTGCAATCTTCCTTACAAAAGATCAAATGTTTCATGAGAGAACAAAACACATTGATATTCGGTATCATTTTGTTCGTGATATTATTGCTCGTGGTGATATTGTTGTGAGCAAAATTAGTACTCATGAAAATCCTGCAGATATGATGACTAAGTCACTTCCTATAACCGAGTTTGAGCATTGCTTAGAATTGGTTGGTGTTCATTGATGAAGTTAAACCCTTAAGGGGTTTTATGGAAGAGGTGGAGAACTTGATCGTTGAGAGTTCGCGATGAAGAACTTGTTCGTTGAGAATTCGTGTCAAGGTGGAGATTGTTAGAATTAAGTGACCCGAATCCTTATTTAAATAAAATACAGTGATAAAATAAAATAAAAGTAAAATCCATATAGAACTACACGTCTTTTATTTTATTTTAAAATAAGGTTTAAAAAAACCTTATTAAACTCCATCTATTTTATATTGATTATAATAAGGTGTTTCAATCTTACTACACTCCTATTAGAATATGGCTTTACAAGCCTATAAATAGACATAGCTTATTCCTCTTGTAAAAATCTGTGTGTTCTTTATTTTATTTTATTTTCACATAAATAATATGTAAATAATACTACAGTGATTTTGTCTCTACTTCATTTAATCTTTGTGCTTTATTCATTAATTTCGGTAGTATGAAAGCACCGCTTTCTTCTTGATATAATCCATGGGATGAAACCTTAATGATTTTAGTTGAACTTGGTGAAGTAGGTTGAGGAGAAGGACCAAACACAGAGCTGGCTTCCACTATAAAATCAATACAACTAGGCATGTTCATTGCACTACTGGTCTCACTTTTGTAAGAAACCACTTCATGTTTTTTACCTCTTCTGCTTCTCTTCCTTTGAAACATTCGGAAAACTAACCAATCTGGTCCACACATTTCACTACCAGATACCTACAAATATGGAAAACCCATTGCTAAGATTATGGTTTTAATCAATATATGGGGTTACTTGCAACTTATATTAATTACCTGAGTTGAATCAAGAGTTGGCACTGAGTCACCCTTGTATAGGAATTCTTGTTGCTTGGGATTCAATAAATTTAAATAACATGAATTAATATATATTAATGTCAATTTATCTTATCATTTATTTATAATGTTTTTTATTGAAACAGTGAATTGAATCCATACAAAAGAAGTATTCGATGGGCTCATTTGAATTGCCTAATCAAACAACTCCATTTTAAGCTCTCTTGAATTGCATTTGTAAGTACCTCTTATTACTTACATGTTTTAATTTAATACAACATTATTTTTGAGATAAATTCATGTTAGTGATTTGAATTAAGGCATAATATCTTACATATCTCTTTGTGATATTACTATTTTAGGTTAAATATGTTCATTTAATTATATAAGTAACACGTTTCTTATTTTTTAAATATAAATAGACAAACATAAATAGTAATAAACATATTTTAAAAAATAAAAATGCAAAGAAATGGAGAGAGCAAAAAGAAGAGGAGAGAAAAACAATGGACAACCAAAGTATAGTATTACTTAAATTAATTAATTAATCTTGATTTCGGGTCTTCGACTTTTAATTAAAGACTTAGTGACTACCCATTATTCAATAGCACAATCAGATGGTGATATGATAATCACTACGAATTGACTTAATCCCTCATTAATTGCTTTGTTTTTATTTTTGGCACTCAGGGAGCTATGAACTTGACTTGTTTCCGTCTAACTCTTTAAATAGTTATCCATTGGAGAAATTTATATTTAATTTTGCTTCCAATCCTTTACTTTTTGAATTTTTAAATTTTAAGCTTTATTTATTATTGGGGTTGGAAAACATTTTTCAATTAAATCTTGATTCCAAACCGAATTTCTTTTTCTAAATTAGTAGCTTCAAACTAAATTTCAGATTTTAATCCAAAGTCAAAAGTTTTAATTAAAAACTTTTGAAAAAATATTTTTTAATGAAATTATTTATTTTTATCCCTCGTTAAACCTTCCAATTTATAACTATGAGTTTAAAATTGTCATTTTATCTTCACAAAAGTATTTTTTAATCTCAATGGTAAACTTGTACTTATAAATTGAAGTTTAATTTTAAATTGCACAATTTAAGAAACTAAATTGTTTTTAAATAAAAAAATTAAAATTTTGAAGAAGATAGAACTAGAGTTACTCTATAGTAATATGAAGAATAAATTGTCATGTTGTCTATTTAAAGCATTTATTTACAATTTGAGTAAATTACTCTTTTAATTATTATTTTTATTTTATTTAATTGAATTAACTTTTAATATTATCATATTAAAATTAACAATTTTAAATTGCTAAGCTTAAAATATAGCTTTTAAAAATAGGCATACTAATAACATTTATCAAATTAAATTTTTATTTTTAAATATAATAAAAGTTAAGTAGTGAAAATATAAATATATAATTACAAAAATTGAATATTATCTATTTTAAAATTAAAAACAAATTGATTTAACAATATATAAAATAAATAAGCGGTAAGGAATTATTAATTATATTATTTAAACTATAATATATTAATATTGATATAATTTATTAAAATTTATTTAGAACACTTAAGTAATTGTAATTTATTGTCAACTTTAGACTTCAAGAACTATGAAATAGATAAGAGTTGGATGGATTTTTCAAGGGTAAGCAACGACTATCGAAATGGAGTACAAATTTTTCTAAATTTTACATTTCAAAATGCAAGCCAAGAGAATATGATTCTTTGCCCGTGTAAGAAGTGTGGCAACATCAATTGGCATATTCGTAAAGTTGTCTACGAACATCTAATTGTTGATGGCTTTATTTAGGGGTATAAAAATGGATTTTCCATAGAGACTGTACACCTCATAGAACCTCTTCAATGATTAATTCGGCTTGTCCTCATAAAGCTCACCATCAGTCTATTAGAGAAGATGACATGGAAGGTATGTTGCAGGATGCATTTAATATGCATAGTCATGGTTTGCAATCATTTCCACCTGAAATTATTGCATCTGATGATTGTGATATTGGTGGAAATGCTTTTACCAGAACGGAAAAAAGTGCACCTGATGAAGAGCCAAATGGAGAAGTGGCGAAGTTCTACAAGTTACTTAATGAAATGAATAAAGAACTTTATGAGGGATCGGAATTTTCAAAACTGTCTTTCTGCATTCGTCTTTTTCACTTAAAATGTTTGAGAGGGTGGACTGGAAACTTTTTTACGCTCCTGTTGGAGTTTTTGATAAATATGTTTCTGTTTGCAAAAAATCTCTCATTCATGTAAAGATATGAAGAAACTGATAAAGGATTTAGGCATTAGGAATGACAAAATTCATAGTTGCCCAAATGATTTCACATTGTATTGAGGTGATCGAAAAAACCAACAGTCTTTTTATGTTGGCAGTAAATCTCGTTGGATGAATAGGAATGCAGAAGATGTGAATGAGGATGAAGGTATGGCACAATCAAGAGAGAAATAAGTAAAGATTTTGCTATATTTTCCACTAATACCAAGACCTCAAAAGCTTTTTATGTCGTCAAAAACAGCCGAGTCTATAAGGTGGCATCATGATCAACGAACCGATGATGGATTATTAAGGCAAACTACGGATTCTTTAGCTTGGAAATCATTTGACAGTAAATTTCTAAGTTTTGGAAGCAATCTTCGGAATGTGAGGCTTGGGCTAGCATCTGATGGATTTAATCCTTTTAAAATCATGAGCACTTCGTACAGTACTTGGCCTGTAGTGCTTGTTCCTTACAATTTTCCTCTGTGGATTTGCATGAAGTAATCTTCTTTTAGCTTATCTATGATTATCTGTGGAGAGAAAGGTCCCGAGAATGATATTGGCATTTATATGCAGCCATTTATTGAAGAGTTGAAACAGTTATGAGCAGGTGTTGAAACATATGATGTCTTGAGAAATGAGAACTTTTATTTACATGCAGCTTTGTTGTGGACTATTAATGATTTCCCGGCTTATTCCAATTTATCTAGTTGGAATACCAAAGGACGTTATGCTTGTCCTTATTGTGCTGCGCAAACATGTTCAAAGTGGTTATATAATGGGAAGAAATTCTCTTATATGGGGCATCGTCGATGGTTAGATAGAAATCATAGATTTAGATTTCAGATGACTCTATTGGATGGTACTGTAGAGTTCAGATAAGCTCCTGAGTAGACCATTGGATCTGAAACCTTGTTCATGTTAAAAGATATCAATTTTAGTTATGAGAAGATGAATCAACCACCCAACGGGCAAACAAAAAAAAGACCAAGGGAGGCATATGTTGGCGATGTTGACCGTAGAGTGATGATAAATCTGATGAAAAGGATGATCCTAATGAGGCGAACTTGTGTAAAAAAAAGTTTTTTTTTAGTTGTCTTATTGTGAGTATCACATTTTGCGATATAATCTTGATCTCATGCATATTGAAAAGAATGTTTGCGAGAACATCATCGGGACAATTCTCAATGTCGATAAAAAATCGAAAGACAATCTTAAAAATCGACTTGATCTAGTTGACATGGGAATTTGGTATGACCTTCATCCCTAATTAATTTCGAATGGAAAATCTCAGTTATCGCCTTCTATTTTTGTAATGCCCCAAAATTTTAATTTTTGATTTCGTATATGTGTGACACACAATTGAGTATCTGCTTCAGTGGTTAAGTGTTCTGGGTGTGTGTGTGAGCTCCTAAGTTCAAGCCTTACTTAGGAAAATTTTGGTATTTTTATAAATAAAGCCTTAACCTTGTGCAAAAGGCTTAAGTTAATTGTTGGTAAGTTTATATCAGAATGGGTCTGCTGGTCTGGTGGTTAAGTGGAGTGTTAGAGTTTTGGAGGTCTTGTGTTCAATTCTCTGTGATGGCGTGGAGACAGTATTTTTGCTCCAATTTCGGCTAAGAGTTGTGTTAGGGAAAAATTCTGAGTAGCTGTGTTTTAGTGGGTTAATAGGGAGCGATTTTAGGAGATAATTGGGGAGAGGTTATCAGAAAATAATCTGATTATCTTTTTGTTGCAAAAATAATAATAATAATAGAGTTTTGGTTTTCTCTCCAATTCTCCAAATTTTTTCTGACGTTTTCTTCTTCTTCTTCTTCTTCTTTTTCTTTCCTCTGTCGATTCTTTCTCCTAGTTGTTGCCAAAATTTCCATTATTTTTTCCCCTTCAGTTTCTTTCTTTTTTTTTTCCAATTGATTTGGTTTTTCATCGTTGGTTGCGCGAGTTCAGTAAGCAACGATTTTGTCTATTGTTAATCGTTCTTGGTTAATCTCTAAAAGAGGGATTCCTTTTTAGTGTTTAGGAGTTAATCAAGGGGCTGGTGGTTTCAAATCGACTTTGTGATTGTGTGAACTCGTGGTTACTCAAGCGAGGTAAGGCTTTTGTTAGGCTTTTAGTCGAGTTTCTTCCGAAATTGGTTTATTAAAAATGAGTTAAGTGATTAATTTGAAGATATGTTGGTCGATTTTTAGGTTCAGGAGGCTTAGGAGTGCTTACGCATCAAAAACGATACCAGGTCTATACCCAAAACGCAGAAAACGGGATTCAACAAAAAGCCAAAATTTCTTGCTGTCGAGAAATAAGAGAAATAAGAGAAAATGATGCAAAAAAAATGTAGAGAAAGGAAATAAGGGTGTTATAAACTTAGAAATCAACATTTTACACTAAAATAGTTTTGGACAGCAACAGTAGTCTAATTTTGAAAAATCATGAAAAATAGTGGAAATTGAGTTAGAGGTTGAATAAAATATAAAATTAAATTTTATTGAGTCTAGTTTTTCATAGAAGAAACAATGTAAGCAATGGAATTTTAAATTATGAGATATAATAAATTTTGTGAGATAAGGTCAGAATGATTTCGAGTTCCCCTATTATGATTTTGGAAAATCATCAAAAATTGTAAACAAAATTAATTATGGGCTTAAATTTATGTTTTTAAATCCTTAATGAGTTTATTTTCAAGAGAAACAAACGTAAACATCATCCAAATTCCGTACTAAGAGAGAAATAATTTTTAGTAAGGAAAGGTTGAAATTGTCAAACAGTATAATAGGGATAAATTTGAAGATTTTACTGTACTTATTTGATAAACTATAAATTCTAAAAATTTTATGGCAGAAAGATATTTGAGTCTAGTTTCAAAAAGATCAAGCGGATCTTAATTTGGAATTTTGTAGCTCAAGATATAAATAATTTAGTGACAATGACTCAAGTAGACTACTTTGAATGAACATATAAGTAAATAGTAAAAACATATATGAATATTTAGCTAGCATGGGTTACATTAAAAATAGATCACATGGCCAAGGCCAATTTGGGCTGAGTGGTCCACACGGACGTGTGGGCCCACATGGGCGTGTGAGCTCATTTTTATCGAAATGTTTCTAAGGTTGCACGGGTCGCCCAAGTCGACTGTGAACCTACTCTAAGGTTGGTAAGTGCTACTTAGACCTCTTAAATGTGTGAAATTGACTGAATGATATCTGTACTGAGCATGTTAATATCTGCACTGAATATATGTACTGAAATTGCTTAATAGCATGTTAATATCTGTACTGAGCATGTTAATATCTCCATTGTATGTTGCATTGCATTGGGTTGGGGGTTGTTATTCGAAGAAAATGTACTGAAAGGCTTTAAGCCTAATTTACTAGCAGCTTAACTGCAAACTACTATTTTGTGCCGCATTCGGTACTACTTGGAGTGTAGGGAGGGTGGGTTGATTATATCCCCACATAGAGTGTAGACGGAAATGGTGTGTAGAGACTAGATGGGTAGGATTTTGCTACTCTATAACTGTTACTGCTACTGATACTGTGATGGCCTAAGGCCCTACTATATTTTTGACACTGTACTAAGATGGGCTAAGGCCCAAACTGCCACTGATACTAAAAAGGGCTTAGGCCCAAGACTGTTCAACTGTGCACTGTGAATACTGATTGTTTATTTGTTTCTGCGAGATCACATACTGAGTTTACGTAAACTCACCATTTTTGTTTAATGTGTACAGGTAATCCCCAGACTTAGAAGGATTGGTGTGACAGATGACTCAGCAGTGACCACAGTAATTTTTGGACTTCATGGTTTTCAATTTAAGATTTATAATTTGATTATTATTGATTATTTGGGTTGTAATTTAAGGACCCTCTAGGACTTTGGTTTTAAATTTGGGTTTTTATTTATTTATTTTGCTTTATGGATTTATACTTGTTGGTCGTAGAAAATTCGATTTTCAAAAACTTAAAGTATTTTTTAAACGCATGATCACTTAGACTGTTTTATTAAAGCTTCTGCAACGAGGGATATTTCAAAAAAAATGTTTTAATTGAATAAAGACAACTTCCTAAGTTCTAACAAAGGTTTACTAAAGATAATAACAAGGAATGTTTTTATCGTAACAACGAGGTTTCAAAAACAGTACCGTGCGACATTGCGAGATGCAGCCATAACGTATAGGCTGGGTTTGGATGTTACATTTAGTGGTATCAGAGCCAGGTTGTAAAACTCGACTGTAGATTATGGGTTTTATAAAAAATGGGCTTTCGAAAAATTGATTGATTTCTAAATGATTTGAAATGTTTTTACCCAGTAAGTCGTACAACGAGTCTCCGGCGTCGATCCTGTAAGTATTCTGAACTGTGATTTGTTTTAAACTGAAACTGTTTTGGATAGTATATTCTGAAACTACTATAGGTAGTAAATTGTACTGAAAATACTCTAGTTAGTGTATACTAAAAATTGTAGAGAAACTGAAAACTGTAGTGAGACTGCGATTTACGAAACGAACTCTGAATAACCGATATTGTTTTACATAAAAAATTTGTTAATAAACACTAGAACTGTAACTGATTCATAAAACTGTTAATACAGATAAACATGATTAGACAATGAGCACACGAGGTATCCACGGACGGGTACTAGAGGCCGAGGCAGACGCCGAGGTAGAGGCTTTAGAGAAGCTCAAGCTGGGTCCTCTTCACTGGGTAGCATACCAAATTGGGATACGAGTGAGACGCTAGTGTCGTCTACTACTGAGACTGGGTCTCAAGATCGCATGGTTGGGGACGACGCATTGTTCCAAGCTATGCTAAGGATTTTGGAGAGGGTCACTAGGACCAATACTGGATCTGGAGGTCGAGGGTCAGTTACAGAATGACTTCAGTCCAATGGAGTTGAGCTCTTCAGGAGTATTACTGGAGTTGCCCCTAATGTGGCCGAGTATTAGATTGAGGCCACGGAGAGGATTATTGATGACTTTGACTGCACCCCAGAGCAGGAATTAAAGGGTGCAGTCTAACTGTTGAGGGATGAGGCTTATCAGTGGTGGCTCACTGTTAATGAGGGCACTCAGTCTGAACGTCTGACCTGGGAGTTCCTTAAGAACCGCATTCCAGGGGAAATATGTAGGGGCGAGCTACGTGGATGCCTGTAGGAGGGAATTCCTGAATCTGACTCAATGAGATTGATTAGTGGTCGAGTATGAGGCCATGTTCCTACGATTAAGTCGTTATGCGCGAGGTATGGTGGCCTCTGAGTACGAGCGATGTATTCATTTTGAGAATGGGCTCAGAGATAATTTGAGAGTCTTGATACCTCTACAGAGGGAACATGATTTTTTTGTATTAGTAGAGAAGGCATAGATCACCGATGAGGTTAAGCGCACTGAGCGCCAGAACCGTGAACACAAGAGGGGCAAGAACAAGTGTGATTCGAAGCCCTTGAGTTCTGCACAGAGGCCTAAAAAAAGGCCAAAGCTGATAGGCCGATTAAAGCTAGGCCCCCTATTACTGTTACTAGGCTGCAGCCATGTACTGATTGTGGTAGACTCTACCAGGGCAAGTGTTGAAAAAGGACTGGAGCGTGCTTGCGGTGTGGGTTATTGGAGCACCGTATTAGGGAGTATCCGTTAAGAGATGATTAGATGCAAGCTCAGAACACTAGTACGGCATAGCCATAGAGAGTAGTGCAGTAGCTATCGAAGGGCCGTAGACAGGCAAGAGATGGTAATGGTATGGGTCATGGGCAGAGAGCACCGGGCAGAAGTGCTGGACAAGCTGAGGCGAGACAACCAGCCTTATTTTATGCTGCTTGTCGCCAAGAGGATAGAGATGCTCCGGACGTCATCACGGGTACATTCTTTATTCTTGATGTACCGTATATTACCTTAATAGACATAGGGTCTACTCACTCATGCATAGCTAGCAACATATCTGGAAACTTGGGGAGTTCAGTTGAGAGTACTACGAGTGAGGTTACGGTACTAAGTCTGGTAGGGCAATCTGTTAGAGTTAGCAAACTGTATAGGAATATTTCTTTAGACGTACAAGGGGCAATCTTCCTAGTTGATTTGATGGAGCTTTCATTTGAGGAGTTCGACCTAATTCTGGGGATAGACTGGTTGGTTAAGCATCATGTTAGCTTGGACTGTGCAACCAAGAGGGTCGTACTAAGGACTGAGGAAGATAAGGAGGTAGTCATGATTAGAAAACACCGGAATTACTTATCTAATATGATCTCTGCACCGGTGGCAGGGAAGATGGTTCGTAGGGGATATGAGGCATTCTTGGCTTACGTAAGTGTTTTGGATTCTGGGGACTCTACAAGTAAGGATATCAAAAAGGTAAAGAATTTTCTAGACATCTTTTCGGAGGAGCTACCAGGGTTACCTCTAAATTGCGAGTTGGAATTTGGGATTGAGCTACTTCAAGGTATAGCTCTGGTGTCCATCGCTCCCTATCGAATGGAATCGTAGGAGCTTCTAGAGCTTAAGGCTCAGATTCAGAATCTGTGCTATTGATTTTCAAGGTAATTGAGAGGATTATCTGCCGCCACCGGAGTTTGTCTATAATAATAGTTTCCAATTTAGCATCCAGATGGCACCTTATGAGGTACTATATGGTTGTAAGTGTCGTAGTCATTTATGTTTAATTAACTTGGGTGAGCGACGTGTTCTAGGTCCTGATTTAGTATAGGAGACTAAGGATAAGGTTAGACTGATTCAGAATCATCTGAAAGTGGTATCTGAGAGACAGAAATCCTATGCAGATCTAAAGCATCGAGAAATTGAGTATTCCGTGAGGGACTTCGTATTTTTTAAGGTCTCGCAATGGAAATAGGTACTAAGGTTTGGTCGTAAGGGCAAGTTGGGCCTTATGTTTATTGGATCTTATCATATTCTACAGCGAGTGGGACCAGTTGCTTATCAATTAGAGCTACCTTCGGAGTTGGATCGGATTCATTACGTGTTCCACGTCTCTATGTTGAGGCGCTATTACTCTGATCCTACTCATATTGTTCTTATTGAGAAGATTGAGGTGAGACCAGACTTGACCTTTGAGGAGGAGCCGTTCAGATTCTTGATCGTGACGTTACGGTTCTGCGAAGAAAGTCTATCTCTCTGGTGAAGGTTTTATGGCGTAATCATAGTACTGAAGAGGCGACGTAGGAGCTTGAGGATGCAATGCGTCAGTAGTATCCTCATCTTTTTTGATCAGGTAAATTTCAAAGATGAAATTTTCTTTTAAAGGGTAGAGTTGTAATGCCCCAAAATTTTAATTTTTGATTTCGTGTATGTGTGACACGCAATTGAGTATCTGCTTCAGTGGTTAAGTGTTCTGGGTGTGTGTGTGAGCTCCCAAGTTCAAGTATTACTTGGAAAAATTTTGGTATTTTTATAAATAAAGCCTTAACCTTGTGCAAAAGGCTTAAGTTTAATTGTTGGTAAGTTTATATCAGAATGGGCCTGCTGGTTTGGTGGTTAAGTGGAGTGTTGGAGTGTTGGAGGTCCTATGTTCAATTCTCTGTGATGGCATGGAGATAGTAGTTTTGCTACAATTTCGGCTAAGAGTTGTGTTGGGGCAAAATTCTGAGTAGTTGTGTTTTAGTGGGTTAATAGGGAGTGATTTTAGGAGATAATTAGGGAAAGGTTATCAGAAAATAATTTGATTGTCTTTTTGTTACAAAAATAATAATAATAATAGAGTTTTGGTTTTCTCTCCAATTCCCCAAACCTTTTCTGACATTTTCTTCTTCTTCTTCTTTTTCTCTCCTCTATCGATTCTTTTCCCTAGTTGGTGCCAAAATTTCCATTATTTTTTCCCTTTTCGTTTCTTTCACTTTTTTTCCAATTGATTCAGTTGTTCATCGTTGGTTGCGCGTGTTCGATAAGTAACAGTTTTGTCTATTGTTAAATGTTCTTGGTTAATCTCTAAAAAAGGGATCCCTTTTTATGTTTAAGAGTTAATCAAGGAGCTGGTGGTTTTGAATTGATGCTGTGATTGTGCAAAGTCGTGGTTACTCAAGCGAGGTAAAGGTTTTGTTAGGTTTTTAGTCAAGTTACTTCTGAAATTGGTTGATTAAAAACAAGTTAAGTGATTAATCTGGAGATATGTTGGTCGATTTTTAGGTTTTGGAGGCTTAGGAGTGTTTACGCATCAGAAAAGATACCAGATGTGTACCCGAAACGCAGAAAATAGGATTCGAAAAAAAAGCCAAAATTTCTTGCTGTCGAGAAATAAGAGAAAAAGATGAGAAAAAAATTTAGTGAAAGGAGATAAGGGTGTTATAAACTTGGAAATCATCATTTTGCACTAAAATAGTTTTGGACAGTAGCAGTAGTCTAAATTTAAAAAATCATCAAAAATAATGGAAATTGAGTTAAAGGTTGAATAAAATATGAAAATAAATTTTATTGAGTCTAGTTTTTCATAGAAGAAACAGTGTAAGCAATGGAATTTTAAATTATATGATATAATAAATTTTATGAGACAAGGTCAGAATGATTTCGGGTTCTCCTATTCTGATTTTGGAAAATCATCAAAAATTGTAAAAAAATTAATTAGGGACTTAAATTTATATGTTTAAATCCTTAATGAGTCTATTTTCAAGAGAAACAAATGGAAACATCATCCGAATTCTGTACTAAGAGATAAATAATTTTTAGTAAGGAAAGGTTGAAGCTTTCAAACAGTAGAATAGGGATAAATTAGAAGATTTTACTATACTTATTTGATAAACTATAAATTCTAAAAATTTTATGGTAGAAAGGTATTAAGTCAAGTTTCAAAAACATCAAGCGGATCTTAATTTAGAATTTTGTAGCTCAAGGTATAAATAATTTAGTGACAATGACTCAAGTAGACAGCTTTGAATGAACATATAAGTAAATAGTGAAAACATATATGAATATTTAGCTAGCATGGGTTACATTAAAAATGGATCACACGACCAAGGCCAATTTGGGCGGGCCACACAGGCGTGTGGGCCTACATGGGCAAATCACATGGGCGTGTGAGCCCATTTTTACCTAAATGTTTCTACAGTTGCACGGGTCGCCCAAGTCGACTGTGAACCTACTGTAAGGTCAGAAAGTGCTACTTACTCCCCTAAATGTGTGAAATTGACTAAATGATATCTGTATTGAGCATGTTAATATCTAACTGAATATATGTACTAAAATTGCATAATAGCATATCATCCATTGTATGTTGCATTGCATTGGGTTGGGGGTTGTTATTCGAAGGAAGTATACTGAAAGGCTTTAACCCTAATTTACTGGCAGCTCAGCTGCAAACTACTATTTTGTGCCACATTCAGTACTACTTGAAGTGTAGGGATGGGTGGATTGATTATATCCCTACATGGAGTGTAGGGTTGGACAGAGATGGTGTGTAGAGGCTGAATGGGTAGGATTTTACTACTGCATAACTGTTACTACTACTGATACTATGATGGGTTAAGGTCGTACTGCATTTTTGACACTGTACTGAGATGGGCTAAGGCCCAAACTGTCACTGATACTGAAAAGGGCTTAGGTTTACTAAATGAATAAATACGAATTCCTAAGTTCTAACAGATGTTAACTAAAGATAATAACATGGAATGTTTTCACTGTAACAACGAGGTTTCAAAAACACTACCGTGTGACATAGAAAGATACGGCCATAACGTCTAGGCCGGGTTTGGGATGTTACATTTTTACAATGTCGAAGAAAGAAAAAAAAGTGTTCTGCACAGTGTTGAAGGATATAAAGGTCCCATATGCATATGCATCAAAATATCTCAATGTGTTAGTCTTAAAGATCGAAAACTATATTCCCTAAAATCACATGATTATCACATCTTTATGCAAGATTTACCGCCAGTTGCTTTACGCTGTTATATGACAAAAAAGGTGACATCTTGTATAATTGAGCTATTCAATATAATGAAAGCTATTTGTGGCAAAGTTTTGATTGTTGAAGAACTTGAGAAATTACAAGATTGAACCGCCTTGACTTTATGCAACTTGGAGAAGATCTTTCTACCTTCGTTCTTCACTATTATGGCGCACTTGCTATACCATCTCCCTCATGAAGCAAAATTTGGTGGACCGGTTTTCTATCGGTGGATGTATCCTATAGAGAAGTGCTAATTTATTTGCAAAGTTTTCATTCATTCATGAATATTCCTTTAATTACAACTTTTGACAATGTTGTATATCGTGTTTAAGTTCCTATGAAAATTGAAGTCTTATTGTCGTAATAAGTGTTATCCAGAAGGATCAATTGCTGAATGTTACTTAGCAGAGGAGTGTATGACTTTCTGCTCTAGATATTTAGAAAATGTTGAAATAAGACTAAATAGACCGAGTAGAAATGTTGGGCTCACTAATCATAACTTAGTTGAAACTTATCTATTTCGAAGTTATGGACAACCGATCGATAAAGTTGAAATTGCTCACTTAGATGATAGATCTTAGGTACAAGCACATCGATATGTTATTTTTCACCACGATTCAATTGAACCATTACGCAAGTAAGTTTTAGAATTTGATAAATATTCATCTTTTTCATTTGTTTATTTTCTAACCAAGTAATCCACTTTTAACATAGTGAGTTTAAAAAAATTTTGAGATCTCGTTCTCACTCCCAAAAATTACAACATCGAGAGATTCATAAGTTATTCATAGAATCTTTTCATGAATGGTTAGGGCAGACAGTATGCAACTGAAGCTTTCAATGACAAATAATAATGTTTTCATATAACATTATAATTAATCAATTTACTTTCAATTCAAATGATGTTAATACTGCTTGCGGAATTAAAAAAGATCAATTTGGTTTTACAATGGTGAACTTCTATCGATTAATTCACATTGGACAACAATTGATAGACAAGTTATATGTATTTTTTTTCAAGTCAAACAAGTTTTTTACTCGAAAGATCTAACTAATGAGGGTTGGTACGTTGTACTCCGTAACACCCCTAGAGACTGGTTTGACATGGGCAATAGAAGTAGAGATGACATCGACGAAAGATTAGAAATTTTTCCTTTTCCAAAACAAAACTTAAATGAAACTATCCCTAATACTAGTACACAATTTCAATGGGTTCGTCAGGATGTGGATAAAGATATTTAAGAATCATGATATAGTAAGATTTTACGTTTTTTTAATTACATGTAATATTATAATTTAAATCTTGATCTTGTTAAATATATCTATTACTATTATTGTTGTAAATAGTTACTAATATTTCAACTATTTTATGTGTATTGCAGTAATATGCCTAGAAGAAGATTGTGAGATCTAAGTATCATTCAAAAGCCTTCAAATTCGAAAGAAACAAATAGTGATCAACAAATTTCTATTGGAACTTCGAATGTTCCGAATACAGTTGATGAACCTGTAGAAATTCAAAGTAATGTTAACTTTAATTTACATGCATGTTGACTTTTATTATTGATTTTTATTTCAAATTCTCATACTATCATATACAACTTTTTTAGCTGAAAATGGTGGGTGGCGCAAAACTCGAAGACACATGGTATTAAAGGATTTTTACAATCTAAATTCTATGGAGCATGTTAAAGTATCTAGAAACAGTCATGGTCAGCCTATTGGATCAAAAGCTACTTTTAGTAAGATACTTGCGCATTATAGCATGAAATGTCAATCTATTGCCAATCAACTACGAGTCATGGCATCATATGCCTGATAGTAACAAAAACCATGCTCTAGATAATATTAAGGTAATAACGTGAATGTAATTTATAATACTTTGGTTTAGTTTTCATTTATATTTACTTTCTAAACTTGTGTTATTTGTAGGAGAGATTTACTTTAGAAGTCTCGGATAATTATGTGAAGAAAGCATTAGCAAAGAAATGGAGAGACTATAAAAATACTGTAAAAAAAGAATATTTTAAGAAAAATATAAGCCTCAAAGAGAAATTGCAAAATGTCCTACCGGGAATGCTAAGGTACCTGTCGAAACCATTTTTTTATTTTTGAAAAACAGGGATCGACTTTAAAACAAATTATGGAGTCACCACCAATCTTTTTTATTTAGGTGTGATTGGATCACCTAATAAAGTATCTTATTTTTAAAATATCGATTTTGGCATTCAAAATTAAAAAAACAGATTCGGGAGTCGGTTACGTACGAGGAAGGATTAGCACCCTCGTAACGCCCAAAATTGGTACCTAATTGATTAATTAATGTCCTAATGTTGAAAATTTGAAAAGATTTTAAAAATACAATCTCTTTCAAAAAATGTTTGGATAATTCGAATTGGATGATGAGATTCTCTTGTCTCGAAAGAATAAAATATCATATCCAGCGCGTTAGGATACGATATTTCAAACTCTCAATACCAAGATCATCTTATAATTTCCAAAATTCATGCATCGAAACTTTAAAAGGATATTCAGTTATTTGGTCAAACGATAAATCGAAACCCAGCACGTTAGGGCACGATTTCTTGAATTTCCAAACACGAATTATTTCCTCATTTTGAGAGGTTTTTTAAATGAGGGTGATTATAAAAGCAGTGAAGTACATTTATTTGATTTATTTGAAATAAAAAATGAAATGAACAATTTAAGGTGAATAAGTAAGCAAGCTCAATCATAAATCAATACACGGAAATACAAAAGCAAAGTAACTAGTATGGAACATGTACATAGTTAATATATTACACAATTTATCAACAATATTACAAAGGTGCAAATATGTAAATTAAAACACACAAAAACAAACAATAAACAAACGAACAATACATAAAATAAACTATATGTATATAGACAAACAATACATGCAAAACTTTGAAATTAATTATAAAATAAATCAAAATAATTAATGCATAAAATACAAAGTTTAACTTACGAATGATCTTTAAAATAAGTATTATAAGAAGAAGTTTATGATTAGTGCTATACAAAAATAATTTACAACTAAAATGAATAAAACTATAATACAAATTATACACATGTATGCCCATATAAGAATTTAAAACTGTACATGTCGAAATTTTTAACATAAATGAATTATATTAAATATAACCGTATGAAAATATATAAAAGAATACATATGAACTACTATCTATATAATATGAAATTAATGATCATACAAAATAATTTGAAACAAAATTTATCCGTTTGCAATAATTAATATACATAAAGTGAAAAACTTAATATAAATAATGTATATATAAAATGACAATAATATAGGAAAATATTTGAAACAAACAAAATATAATACCAAAATTGGATTCTTAAAAGAAACAAATAATAAATAAATAAATTTAAAAGATGAAGTATATGAACATGTTAGAAAGCGGGTTTAAATAAGTAATTTGATATAAATTATGTATATGTATATATAAATATGAATATATGAGGACAAATATTATATAAAATTTTTAAACATAGAATTACATGAAGAAAATTTTAAAATAATAAATTATATAATAAAACAATTCAACAATATACAAAAGAAAAAATGAAATTAATAAAATAGTTCAAAATAGTATGTTAAAATAATAGGTTAAAAATGAATAATAAATAAATCTTAAGAATATAAAAACATAAACTTAAAGTTAATTGAAATAAGAAACAAAATTGACAGGATAATTTATAAATAAAGCAAATCATTAAAACAGAGTTGAGGATCGGAATAAAACGTGCACAAATGAGCAGGGACTTAGAATACAAATATCCCGAATCTCAAAACACAACGTTCAAATAAGGATTAAATTGAAACAATACACAAATCCCAGAGAAAATATAAAAATAAATAAAACATGATCAGGGCTTAATTAAGGATCAGTGCAGGAGGAGAGGGACTTATAGCATAAATATCCCTTCACCACGAAAACGCCCGGGTCCTGAGGGTAAATGGGTCGGGTAGTCGGGTTGAATCGTGAAACGACGTCGTTTCGACGCCATTTCAACGCCAATACTCTCGGCTTAAAATGATGTCATTTTTAAACACATATAAAAGTTAAAATCTACCCTAAAAATCATTTAGCAGATCATTTCCTCAAAACAAAACCTTAAATCATTTTTTAAATTCTCTTAATCTCCCATGCGGACCTTGATGGCGCCGAAATATGCTTCATTCTCCTCCATAGCTTCAAACGGTCCCTAGGGATCCGTCTGCCTTTAGATCAGAGGAGCAAACGCCGACTAGATCAACGTCGAACAATAGGTAAACAAACCTTCCTTTTTTGCCTATTTGTATGATTGATTCAAACAAAATAAAAGAAAAGGAAAAAAACAAGAATGAACTACCTTCAAATGTATTTGATTTTTTTTTTTTTTGTATTTGATTGCTATCGATTTTTTTGTGTATATTTTTTTGTTATTGTATTCGAAAAAAATCCAGCCCTTTTCAATTTACATTCGGTTTCTTTTATAGCTGAATAAAGAGCAAAAAGAAAAAAGAAAAATAAAAGAAATTTCTTCGATCTCTTTTCATTATTTTCGCTGCCTATTTTTTACTGTATATTTGCTGTTGTTTTTGTCATTTTCTACAGGTACAAAGGTCGTGGTGCTGCTAACATAGCGGGGCCGTTCATGGGAAACCACTCGTGAAAGCCCGATTCTATGGTTGGCTACGATGCTAGCATGCTCCAAAAACCTCTAAGGTTTCTGGTACTCTCAAATTGTTGGGTCGTTTTGGGCTTGTTTTAGCAGTGGGCTATTGTAACTTGGGCTAGGGATTAAGTTGGGGGTTTTAGGGTGTAATAGGATTTTGGGTTAGGGTCTAGGCCAATAGATTTAGGTTTTATTTTGGGTTTCAATTTGGGTCTCGGGTTTGGGCCATTGGTTTGTAATAATGGACGATGGATTTTTATTATTTTGGTTTTATTAATGTATTTTGTTTTCTGTAACTGGCCCGGGCAGATTGGGCCTTCTACAGTACCAATGGAAAGATGTAGTTAGATTTTGCAATTTAAAGAAAGGAGATGTATTACGTACTTCCAAACTCTTATAATTATTTCAGTTTATAGTATTTACTATAGACGTAATAATAATTTCATAATGTAGGATCGTGAGCGAGTTGGAAGTACAAGTAGGCAAAAATAAAAATTCACACACACAGCTGGGTCAAAAAGTTTTACTCGTGTAACTGATGACGAGGTATTTTGAATTTATTAATTATGTTAAATATTAATTACTTTCTACTAAATAATATTTTTCCTACTATATTGTAGGAACTATAGTTTCGTCAAAAAGTTGGACGCCTCCAACTTTTTGACATTACATATAGAAAGAAAGACGGATATTCTATGACTACTGAAGCTGCAGAAATTATGGTATATTTACTTAATAAAATTTGAATTATTTTAAATATTTATCATGTTTAATTGTAATGGTTTAGTTTGTTGTTTAACGCAAATAATGCCAAGTTATGTTGCATTTGCTTGATTATACATTTCATTTCTAACTCCTTGATTAATTTATTAAGAGAAACTAAAGGATAAAATGGCGGAGTATGAAGTGATGGCTTCAAGTGATAGTTCTGTTAATCTGGACAATATTGATAATCGAGTTATTACTGAAGTTTTGGGTCCTGAAAGGTATGGTCAGGTTCGATTTCAAGGATCTTTTGTTAGCCCAACCCAATATTTCGGATCCAACTCGCAGCAATACATGCCTTCAGTGAATCAGGCTCAAGCTGAAGTTTAGAGGTTGAGAGACCAAATGGCTCAAATGAAGCGAGCACAATTGAGCAAATTGCTCAACTTAAAGCGGAGGCAGCATCGAGAGAAGTAGAGGCTAAAATAAAATATGATGAACTCTAGCTACAACTTAAAGCGGAGGCAGCAGCGAGGGAAGCAGAGGCAACAGCAAGAGCAGCAGAGGCAACAAGAAAATATGACGAACTCCAGCTACAGCTTCAAAATATGATGAAGATGTTTCAGCAGAATCAATCGCAGAATCTGCCATCTTAGACTTTTGTTTTCTTTTGTGAGAATATATTAACAATATAACTTTCAAATATATTTTGTTATTTCATTTATTAATTTAGATCATATACATATTTATTTTGTGATACTATCATTTAAATTTAAACTTTTTGGTAGGATTTGAAGTTACAGGAAAATATGTTGAAAATTCAAGTTTTATATGAAATAAAATGGGTTGGTAAATCTGTTAATGTTAGTGGCGTTTTCTCACAAACGCTGCTACAGAACATGTTCTTTAGCGGCGCTTTTACTACGAACGCCACTATAGAACATGATCTTTAGCGGCGCTTTTACTACAAACGTCGTTAAAGAACATGATCTTTTACGACGATTCTATCTACAAACGCCACAATATGCTCGACTCTCTTGTAGTGTTTGTAAGAAAAAGCACTGCTAAAGTTCTTTAGCGGTGTTTGTAATAAAATCGCTGCTAAAAATCATGTTCTATAGCGGCGTTTTCCAAAATAAATGCCGCAAAATTTAGCGGCACTATTTCTAATTGCATTTTCTGCGGCGCTTTGATAGGCGTTGCAAACTGTTTTAGGGGTGCTTATAAGCACCACTATAGGGTCAAAAAAATGCTGCTAAAAACCTATTTTGCTATGATTTTTTCTTTTATTTTCAACAAATTTCAATCAATTTTTCTTCATTTTATTCATCTTTTTCCTTTTGATTTTTTTTTGAGATTTTTTTCCTTTTTTTAACTTTTGGTATTGTTATCAAAGTGAAGAAATGAGTTGGAGTTCTATTCTTATCCAAATTAAAGGCATAATACATAGTGTGTGGTTCTTATTTTTTTTTTTTTTAAAAAAAATTGAAAGTCAAATTAGGGTCTAGTTTTTTAATTTTTGGTATATATACATGTACTTTTTTATAGGGTTGTGATCTTGGGTATTTTTTAAGGCAAATGTTTACTTTTTGCCCTTCCGCTTTTAATATGCATTTGACTTCCTAGAGGTGGGGGCTACAATTTGGGCATTTTCATTAGTAGAAAAGATAAAAGCTTTTTTCTCAAGTTCTTGGGGTTTGATTGTTGAAAACAAAAAAGTTTAAATTTTTTGTTGTAGAAATCTTATGTTGGATGTGGACTAGTGAGAGACATACAACAAAGATGAGAATCAAGTACTTAGAAATAACTTTGAATCAAAGTCATTCAATATTTTAACATTGATGTTAAAACATCTAATGTTGTTTTTGCTATCAACACTAATGTTGTTATGGTCAAAGATGCTAATAATGCGAAGGTATTCATAAAGTTTTGATCTTTTTTGGATTCCATGAGGTCAAATTGAATTTTTTTTTTATTGTTGCAGTTAGGCAATTTCATTATTTATATGGCAACATTTGTGTTTGGTTTTGTGGTCACATTTGGTGTGGTTCCTCTTATTGCTATAATTGGAGCAATACATACCATATTATTAGCTGAACTCTTCACAAAAACCTAACAAGCTTTATCACAATGAAGAAATATTGTTAAACAAGTTAAAAAAGACATTTTCTTTTTAAATTGCAAATAATGGTTCAAATTCTAGTTATTTTAACTTTTTGCTAGTAAATTAAAAGCATTACAAGCCTACTCATTAGCATTGAAAGTAGCACAAAAGATTGATTATTTCGATTAGGGTTTGTTGAAGAAGAGAAATTAAGTGAAAACAAAGAAAAAATAAAAATAAAAATAAAAATAAAAACAAAAATAGAAAATAAATAATTTAATGTAAAAAAGAACGAAAATAAAATTTTTAAACATGTGGCATATCAAACGCATTGTAAACAAGGAAATGACATTTATGTAATAACGGATAAGTTTAAAAAATTCAATATAGAAAAATAGCTTACCCACTATTAAATGAACCCTGACAGTAATGGAAATTGGGCACAAAATTACAAAAGTAGACAACAAGGCCACGCCTCAAACAAAACCCTAAAAACAAAACCACATAAATTAAAGCAGCCTCCTTTGCCTTCTTCTACACCACTTAGCCTCTCGCACTCAGTCCACTACCATCTGCCACCTCATCACCGGATTCTGACGTCATGTCCCCGAACTATCAGCTTCTCCTGACCTCCTCCGTTTCTCAAACATCCGTTTCCACCACGACTACCACCACCATTTCAACTATCATCACCATTTCCAGTCACTGAAATAGAAAATTAATCTCTCTATCCACTATTGGGTTCACGCATTTTCATCTTCAAAGTCCAAAGTATATAGACTGTTTCTGAAACCAAATTCAAGTTTTATCTAGACTATCGGTTAGAACCGGGTCTAATCTTTGGTTGTTGGTTTGGTTGAAAGATGGCTATTTTGAAGAGCTATGGCGTGCGTTTGAGAGAGTCTACGCCCCAGTTTCCGCGTCCCAATCTCTGCGATAACTACAAGAGGTTTTGACATTATATATAACATATTGTTTTCTTTTGTTTTTCGTTTTTTGTTTTTTGTTTTTTAATCGTAGTAGTCCTTAAATAATTTAATTAATTTATTAATCAACACTGTTTGTTGGCTGATTTTGGTATTAAGTGGGAACTCTTTATTGCTTCCGAGAACTAGATATATAACGATAATATATTTTCCCTTTAATCTGTTTAGTAATGGTTGAACATAATTGCTTTTTTTTTTTGGTTTTTTTTTTAAATTTTAGCTTATGCTTACCGGGTATTAATCATTAGCAAGGTTAATCTCAGCTGGAATTTATATCTGCATATTGCTATATTGGCTCATCATTTTATTTGTTTGCTTTGTACCAGGAGAAATGTAAAATGGAGATCCCCACAAGCTGCTGTAATTCCTAATTTCCATCTCCCAATGCGTAGTTTTGAGGTTAAAAACAGGTAATAACTTTATGCTAGCTTCTGAATCTGATTGACGTTTAAGTGAGTGAAATTTCTTGTTGGTTCACCTATAGTTGCTCGAGTTTAGTGATAAGCACTGCTTCTAGCTATGCTCCTCAATTGTCCCTAAAATCTCGATGTTGGTTATGTCTTTGTGTCTTGTTCCTTGGTTCTTGTGCTACCGTAATGAATTTATGTTGGATGTGCCACGACACTTTTTGTTATCCTACCTTTATCAAGTTGTGTACTTTTGTTACACTCTTAATGAGTGCTTGAAGGGAGCATAAACGATTTATGCAAAGATAAACATAGTTGAACACTTTGGTTTCGGTCCATGCATAATTCCGATTAGAATTTCTTACTTTTCATTTTTTTATGTTTGGAGTTGGTACGATTGTAATGCTTAATGCAGGGAGGATATCTTTGACGTATTAGTTCCATGATGATGGTGTTGCAATATGCATTTTCAATGTGTGATGAAAGTGGTAACGAGCCTTTCTTTTGAAATAGTTGCTACTGGTTGATGATTTCACCTGCTTTCTGCTTTGCAGGACATCAGCAGATGATATTAAATCTCTTCGATTGATAACAGCCATCAAAACCCCGTATCTACCCGATGGAAGGTTTGATCTCGAAGCGTACGATGACTTGATGCACATGCAAATTGAAAACGGTGCAGAAGCTGTAATTGTTGGTGGCACAACCGGTGAGGGCCAGCTGATGAGCTGGGACGAACACATAATGCTTATTGGTCATACAGTCAACTGTTTTGGTGGATCGATTAAGGTAATCGGAAACACTGGCAGCAACTCAACCAGGGAAGCGATTCATGCCACTGAACAAGGTTTTGCTGTTGGAATGCATGCTGCTCTTCACATCAATCCATATTACGGCAAAACATCTCTGGATGGCCTGATTTCTCACTTCGATAGTGTGCTGCCAATGGGACCTACCATCATATACAATGTACCATCGCGAACTGGCCAAGACATTCCCCCACGTGTCATAAACAACGTAGCACAGAGTCCCAACTTGGCTGGTATTAAAGAATGTATTGGAAATGACCGAATTGAGCAGTACACAGGTAATGGAATTGTAGTATGGAGTGGGAACGATGATCAGTGTCATGATGCTAGGTGGAGCCACGGGGCTACCGGTGTGATTTCTGTTACAAGCAACCTCGTCCCGGGTTTGATGCGAGAACTCATGTTCGGAGGTAAAAACCCTTCACTTAATGCAAAGCTCTTACCTCTAATCGAGTGGCTCTTTCAAGAGCCTAACCCCGTTGGGCTTAACACGGCCCTTGCACAGCTTGGGGTTGTGAGGCCAGTTTTCAGGTTACCGTATGTACCACTTCCATTGGAAAAGAGGGTAGAATTTGTTAATCTGGTCAAGGAAATTGGGCGGGAGAATTTTGTAGGAAAAAATGATATTCAAGTTCTTGATGATGATGACTTCATCTTGGTTGGGCGTTATTAGTAGTAGTCTTTTTTGTCAATGGTCAGAGAACTCTAGGATTGGATGTGTCTAATTTCGAGTTTGCAAATTTACATTTTCGTTTACAAAATTAGAAATAAAATCTAGGTTTGCTTGCTTGTTTAATTGTTAATGTTGTGATGCCACTAAAAGCAAATTGTTCTCTTAAATCAACTTTTTTTTTTTTTGGGCAATGTCCACTGCAAATATATGTTTTAAATTACTAATTGAATTGAAAAATATTAGGTTCTTCAAATTTAATTTATTAAATTTAAAAAATTATTACGCTTTCTAACAAATCCATATTTGATTAATATTTTTTATGATGCCCAAATCCGTTTATTACTTGTTTTAAGATCGAATCTAATCATCTAAATCCAAATATCCAAGTAAAGAAATTATTCAATTATATAATAAAAATTAAATTACATATTGCTGAATATCTTAATTACTGTCCTGGGACTGAAGAGTACCGATTACAAACCATTTCTCTCTTTATCTCAAAAGTTTTACTTGTTAGTAGTTTATAGTCTTCAACCCTTAGAATGTCAGCAACTCAGGAGTTGAATCCTAAAATTTTCCATTGTCTTGACACACTGGAACTTCACTAGACTGCAAGTTAAACACAGTTGCTTAGGGAAGACTAGCCAGCGAGTGGATTAGCATGTATTGTCACACGATTGAGCCTTATCTCTGCAAGAGGTCGATCGCCTGCTCCTGTTTGAGTCTACATCAACAAAATGGCGTTCAATAATGTTAAGCACGGTAAACTACTGAAAAAAAGCAAGCAATTGCACAGGTTTCAGCTGCAATCGATAGTCCACAAACACAAACTTCTGTGCAATTTGAACTATTCATGGTGAGACTGAGATTGCAAGACAAAAAGTTGGTCCCAAAAAACTATCAACTACAGAGTCACGTTGAACGTCTTTCTTTGGGGTATCTCAGCACTTTGAAGTAATATAGATTTTATCCTACCCTTTTTAAGTCTCTAAATCATATTTGTGAAAGATAACGTAATTCAGCGCGAGCTAATAACAATTTGCGTGGCAATGTAGCAGGCCGAAAATAGAACCGAGGATAAATACACTGATTTGTGAAATATTAACTCGGAAAGCCACATGGACAAAGGGGAAAAAAAGAGTTTACAATAACTAAATCCTAACATAATTGTCCCCAAAACATTCTAAATCAAAGTGCTAGCACACCGTACCTTTTCCATGAGATCCAGGACTTCAAAACCATGGATCACTTTGCCAAACACAGTGTATAATCCATTCAAATGTGGCTGCTTTGCATAAGTTATGAAGAATTGGCTCCCATTAGTATTAGGACCACTATTAGCCATTGCCAATATACCCCTCGCATTATGCTGTATGAAGGCAAAGTTTTGTCAGAAAAAAGACATGTCCACGTTTAACACTAATAAGCTACCCAATATACAACTAGCGGTAAAAGATTATATATTGTTACAAAACATTGAGATTAAGCTTCAGTTGCACTTGAAAGGCTCAGAAATTCGAACGGTTTGAAAATCATAAGTATACCAAAACACTGAGCAGATAGACCAAGATGTGTAGTTATGTTGATTCCAAGACAGAACAAGATGCAGGGTGGAAGGGTTATAGAAACCAAAATTTCAGACTCAAATAGCATAGCAGCTAGACAAACTCCATGGTAGATAAAGGAAAAGTCGGCTAAGCTAGTTTCCATTTACTCAGCAAGGTTAAAACCTGGACATCAAATGGAGAGTATAGGTTCTCCATTAGAAAGCTAACCAATCTCCTTAATCAGCAGAAGCAGACGAGAAAGAAGAGAGTTTCCACCCTGCGCCCCCCCCCCCCTTCCCTTAATGGGTAAAGGTTGGGTGACAAACTTCTCTCGAAAAACCTCGAAAGATAGCATGAGCCGAAGTTCACGATGTAAAACTTTATTGTTTCACTAACTATTAAACTTAGCATACCTTGAGGGATTCTCTGATCTCGTCATTGAACTTCTTGCCCCATATGCTAGTTCCCCCTTTGCCTGCTCCGGTCGGGTCTCCACCTTGAATCATAAACCCTTTAATATTCCTGTGAAATATAGTCCCATCATAATAACCACTAGCACAGAGTGCCAAGAAGTTCTGCATCCAAATGAAATATTAGTATTATTTACAAGGGAAAAAAAAGTAAGAAACAATAAGTAATTTATAAATCACAACAAAAGCATTTCACTGAAACAGATGCATCACGAAGCTGTGCACCGTATGAGTTTAAAATTTATCCATTTAATTAAAGCAAGCAAGAGTTAAATTTACATTTATACATTGAAAAAGGAAAACATACAAGTATAGGCCATGTTACGTGCTCTCAAGTGTGAGTGTGAGATGCAGGTATGTATCTGATACGGATAAGTTCAATTTTTATCCTGTATTTGAAAGGTCCTTGGAGGATCGTATTCCTAAACTCATGTTCGGATATGTGTTGGACATAGCTCCAAACACGAGTGCTTAAGAAAATAGGAGTCTAAGCAAAATAGTGTACAGGTATATAGCAAAATTATATCTATATATAGTGAGGTAACTTACTAATAAAGACGGAGAAAATCACCCTTCAAGTGTAACAGAAAAATATAAGTCATAATCTCCAAAAAAAACTACATAGAATTCCTCTCCAATTTCACAACTTCAGGGCTAAAGAAGTTAAATTACAAACTTGGGTTTAGGGCACACCAATTGGTACCGACTTTAAGCGGAATTCTAATCATAACGTATACTTTATCATCTTCTGACTATCTTTCTGAACAGCTTGCGGCAGCAGAAGCTTAAGCTAGTATTATTTTCTGATAAATAAAATCAAAGTACTGAAAAGGAAATAAAAGAAGGAAAATAATTGAAGGAAAAGGGGGTCCTAACCTCTGCCGTTTTAGCGACCTCGTCGCAGAAGATCTCGCACTTAATGTCACCAAGATTTGTATGCAAAGTAACCGACTGCAATACCCAAGGCAAGTATCGATTAGTTGTTGGTAACGCATTGTATGTGTTCGATAAAATTACTCAAACAGAACTCACCATGTTATGAATAGGATCAGAAATCGATATCGAAACAAAGGGAGTTTCTTTGGGTTTGAGCAAGTGTCTGGTTTTGAGCTTTCGGGGTTCAAAGGCTTGAGAATTGCCGTGGCTTTTTAAAGATGTTTCTAGACTGCGGTCACCACGACGGCCTGCGCTGCCTTTATATGCTTGAAGTGGGCCAATGTTTTGCACCACAGGCCTAAAATTAATAAATATAATAGTACCAAAAAAGGCTCATTTCTGAAATTATATATGAAAATAGGTTGCTTCAAAAAATAATTATTGGAATAAATTAAAAACACTAAAACGCATTGATATGGACGTGTTTTTAGGGGAAAACGCAGAAAAGCACACCGATGAAGACGTGTTCTTCCTCGTGTTAGGCAAAAGCGTGCTAACGTGGACGAGCTTTAGTAAAAAGCGCTAATGGGACGTGTTTTTCCTCGTGTTTAATTAGGGATTTTGGGTTATTTGTAAATTAGGGCTTAAGTTAGGGTTTGGAGTTTATTTTGGGTTTAAGAAAAAATAATTTATGATTTAGGGTCTAGTGTTTAGGGTTTTATTATTTGATTTTTTTAATTACTAAGTATTGTTTTGGAAGAAATAAATTTGACAAGATGGGATATGAAAAAATAAATTTCACATGATGTGTTCTGAAAAAATTATTTGACGAGATGGATTTTGTTTTTGTTTTTTTGTATAGTCAATAATAGTACAGAAAAAGCTTCCAACTAGACTTTTTTTGTACTAATGATTCTGAAAAAATAAATTTGAGAAGATGGTTCTGAAAAATATCCCAAGATTCTCGAGAAATCTGATAGTTGGGGTTGAAAAACGCTTCAAGCTCAATGCATTGTCAGTAAAAGTACTAAAAAAGCTCTTAACTGGACGCTCTTTTCAACAGTGCTGGTGACAGTGCATCCCACTATTTCTTAGGCTATAAATGACCCAAATTTCATTCTCTTGTTGCATAAATTACAATGAGAGGAATTGAAGAAGTTCAAAAGAATAGAAATTGAAGAAGTTGAAAAGGTATAAGTTGATTTATTGTGTTAATATTTATACGAATCATTATATTTTTGCATAATGTTTTTTGTTTTGAATTTTTTTAGACAGATAATTTTGTTGAAAATGAGTGGACGTATTAGTGTTGTTATTTACTACGGGCGGTGAGGTCCATGACACCAAGGACGGTATTGTATTTTTATTGGAGAACACAGCGTGACTGGTTTTTAACCAGAACATAGAATTGACAGAACTTCGTAAAAGAATTAGGTGTAAAATCTTCGGAACAACGCCAATGAGAGTTTCGTCTATTAAGTATCAATTTTGTGTTTTGACTGATCCCGTGACATATGACTCATTTGATATCAAAGGTGCTCGTGCTTGGAGGCGATGATGCAGACGCACCTCGCTAGTGGATCACCCTATCTTAAGTTATATGTGGAATTTTCAACGTCAAATGAAACACTTGCAACTTCAACATCTACTACTGTTCGAGAGGAATACACGACCCCTACCTGACACTCCATTAGTGGGAGGCAAAACACGGAACCGTCCGTTTTTTGTGATAGGAAGGAATACACGATCCCTGCACGACACTGCGTTAGTGGATGGGACATGCACCTCTGTGGGTTAATGTTCAATGCTGAAAATACTTACTAGGGAATGGCATCAACTTCTAGTTGTTAGTAATCCACATTTGATTGGGGACGTTTTGAAACGTACAAGGGAAGGAATGATGTACTCCCTACAACGTCCATCGGCGAGGAGATATTTTTAGTCAAATCGAAACAGTGGTTTTGGGACAACAAATCCTAAGTCAAAATAATTATTTTATTATTATTTTAATATTTACAACATGATAATATGATGGTGTAAAAAAATTCATTAAGAAATTTTATCGTTTGAGTGTTTAATTCGATATAAAGGACTAAATCGCGTAAAGTGCAAAAGTTATGTTCTATTAGTTAAACGTATCTAATAGCTATGAATCATTAAATTAGAGGTCCTTATGTTGTAATTATACCATTTGAAACATGAATGGACAAAGATGGACATGGTTAGGTGAATTTTTAATGTTATACATTAAGGTTAAATTGGTAAATAGTTAATTAAAAGATGATTTAATAAAACAAAATGTAATTTTATTCATTCATCATCTTCCTAGCCGAATCTAGGGCATAGAAAAACCATGAAAAGAGTTTTAAGCATTTGTCCTTGTCTTCTTGAGCATGTAAGTTCATTTTCGTCTCGTTTTTAATGATTTCTATGTTTTTGAAATCGTTACAACTAGGTCTAGCTAGCCCAGGGACTATTTTGCTAAAATATTAAAGATTTTAGATGTTTCTATTGATGAATACATGAGTATTTTGATGTTTAATGATAAATTATGAATGTTTGATGATAGTTATACAAGTTTTGTTAAGTGATTTTTAGTGAAAATACAAATTAGAGATTAAATTATGAAATGTGAAAATTTTGTGGTTAAAATGTGAAATAAATGAAAAATATGGGCTGTTAGAGACCTAATTGTAATTTGGCTAGCATGGGTTTCGGTTGAATTGCATGAATTTGTATTTTTTTAAATAAGGACTAAATTGTAAAAATGTGAAACATTAAGGGCAAATGTGTAAAAGTTCCTTAATGTGAATTTTGACTAAATTGAATAGAGAGATAATTAAATAAGTTAATTTTGATTACATTTAGATCAAGAAAGGATAAATACGGACTTAGATCGAGGGAAGAACAAGGTTTCAGATTAGTTGACTCGTGTTGTCGTTTTTACATCCGAGGTAAGTTCGTATGTAATAAGTATTGCTATATTTGTGTTTAAATGCTTTGATATTGCATAAGTTGTGAATTACGAGCTTGCGAATACATTCGGCGAAGATTCGACATTGGAAATCTTGGTTGAACTTTAGGAATAGATTAGGATACAAATGACATGTCATTAGGGGATACATTGCATTGGCTTCGGGCCATGATATTGGCACTTAGGATGTGAGACTCCCGAGTATCTGAATTTTATTCCTAATGGTTCAATGGGTATATTGGATGTGAAATGGTGAGAAATAGATACGTATCGGTATAGGTATGTACGGAAAACTAAACAAGCAAAGAGTCTAAGGAAGTTGTGAGCTTATGATCAATTATGTGATTAAATTTCATGTTAGCTTGAGATTAACATATTGTTGCATATTATGTCATTTAATTTGAATGGTAAATGAATGGTGAGACTTGCTTATTATTTTCATACGAGCTTACTAAGCTTTATAGTTTACATTGTTTATTTTTCCATGTTTTATAATGATCTCAAAGCTAGCTCGGATTCGGGATTGTTGGAGACTTCATCACACTATCAAGCTATCGTTTTGGAACTTTTGAATCTATGTTTTGGAATATATGGAATATATAGGGATTTTGGTCATTTTGGTTCATAATTTGATAATGAATATAGCCAAATGAATTGGCCTGTAAATGTCTAAGGTTTAGTTTTGTGTATAGCCATATAGTTGGCCTATTTGGTTTAGTTGGTGTTATATATCTATATATGTGCCAATGCTCTATTTGTGATACAGCTTATAATTGCTTGATGAATGATTGTGGTGGATGAGTAGCTTGAGTAGCAAATGGTTGAATTTGAGATTTGTATGCTTGGAATTTTGGATAATTGTTGCATATTTGAATGAAACCTTTTAAGTAAATTTTTAGGTGAGAAATTGATATGTTTTGAATTGGTAAAACATGATATCATGTGCTTTGTGGTTGATGATATTGAAATGGCATGTTTTAGTATTGGTTGTGGATGTTTTAGATGCCTCTTTATGCCTTGTTTTTGTGTAATTTGGTTTAGTGAAGGTTTGTGCAAGTTTGGGTGGCAAATTGGCTTGGTAAATAACCTATTCTTGTCTACATGGGTAGAGACAAAGGCGTGTGTCTCAGCCGTGTCTGATACACGGTCATGTACACGGTTGTATGTAGAGGTGTGCATGGACCGGGCTAGACCGGGTTTGAACCGAGCCTAGACAAAATTTTAAGCCCATTTTTTAGGCCCTAGCCGGCCCATATTAAATTTTTTTTAGCTTATTTCTTTAAATAAAAATTTTAAAAATATAATAAATCAAATACATTTAAAAACATAAAATCAAATATTAAAACTAGAAACAAATAAAAAAGAGACTAAAATAATTTTTAAAACAATACACAAATTGAAAATATAATAAAAAGTGGTTATATTAAAATTGAAAATAAAATGTAAATATGATTAAAAATAATATATATATATATATATATATATATATATTTAGTATATAATTCAGGCCTGGCCGAGCAAGGCTCGGGAAAAAAAGTTTTACCCGAGGCTCGACCCGTTTTCTAATCGGGCCTCCTCTCTTTTTTTGCCCAAACCTATATTTCGGACCTATATTTTTACCTGAACCCTCTCATTTTTCGGTCGGGCCAGGTAGCTCAGCTCATGCACACATCTTACCGTGTGTCCTTTGGTGTTGAATTAGAAACCAAGTCAGTATGCTCCACACGGCCTCACACACAGGCGTGTGGCTTAGCCGCATGGCATAAGTCAGTATACCCTACAGGTTTAGCATGGCCTAGCACACGGCCTGGCACATGGGCTTGTGTGGCCATTTTTAGGGCACACGGGCTAGCTATACGGGCATGTGTGTTGGTCGTGTGACCCAAGTCAATGAGTTACACGGGGTTGGACACAGGCTGGAACATGGCCATGTGCTTCTATTTCGAATGTCCACACGGCCTGTGACACGGGCGTATCCTTGACCGTGTGAGAGACACGGCCGGGCCACACAGGCGTGTGTCCCTTGTTTTTAAGAAAATTTCGTAAGTGTTTTTAAAGTTTGTAAAAGTTATCGATTTAGTCCCGAACCACCCCGAATGCATGTTTTGGGGCTCGTAGGCTCGTGTTAGGGACAATATGATTGGTTGTGAATGAATCATATTTGAATTGACTAACTATATGAGAAATGTATTATTATTGTGTTTTAAATTCAGTAATGCTCTGAAACCCTATTCTGGCATTAAATATGGGTGAGGGGTCTTACAGGTCGAATAATGGCTCCGATATGGATCCACCTCGGGAGCTCGGTGCCGGTGGTGCAGAAGTTGCATTAAATCAGAGTTTATTCCAACCGAACCTGAAGATGATGAAGGGGTTTCAGATGAATGAGAATAAGATCCACGATTCATGGCGTACTCGCCCCCAGGCCACATGCATAATGTCGATCTATCGGCAGATAATACTTGAAGTTTCCAGATCTACCACACAAGAGGCGTGGCCACACAAGTTCATCATTGGATTCGGGTGAATTGGAAGTTGGTAAGGAGTTTTCTAGTAAGGATGGTTTTCTTGGTGCATTAACGTAATATAGCATCATGAACGGAGTTAACTATCACGTGGTTAAATCCAAATCCGAGAAATTTGAGACCAAGTGTTCATGGAAAACCATGGCTTCGGTTAAGAAGAGGACAGGGTTTGATAGCAAGATAAATTCGTATTTTTAATATATTTATTTTTGGCTAATTATTGAATAAAATGCTATTAAATTTAGATTTTTCTTATTAGGAATGAAGTTGATGTGCTAAATTCAAACTCTTACAAAAAGGGACTAAATTGAAACATAAAAGCAAAGAGGAGGGCTTGATTGAAAAAAATAAAAACTCAAAGATGATTGGATAAAGATTGAAGGGTTGAAGTTTTTTTTTTTAAAGTGGCTGGATAAAGAATGGAGGATTTTTTATATTTTTACAACTCGTAATTAGTTTAAATTTAATATCTAGTTTAAATTTGATTTTAAAATTTTGAATTATTTAGTGATAATATTTAAGATTATTTAGTGATAAATTTAGGAAAGATCTAACTAAATTTTAGCACCAGAAGTGTGTATAAATACCTAGCGGTTACAACCAATTGAACACACACTTTACCTTTGGCATTTAATAAATTCTCTCTTTTTTTCCTCTCATGCTTCTTAGTATTCAATTCTACTATTTCATTCTTTTTTTTTCTTTTGATTTCAACCTTTTGGTTTAACTGCCTTCTAAGGCCTTTCCTCTTTCTACTTTTCACAATTCCATTTAAACCATTTATTTTCAAGCATGATTCTTTCCATGATTAACTAAACCATTTTTAGCCTTAGCCCGGTTATCGCTTCGACAAAGTAATTGTGAGATATGAACCCACACTAAATATTTTGCAATTCGGTATTTGCTATTTCTCCAGTAAATGGAACAGTACCAATTCTTCCCTCAAAGTTGATTTGATTTCAATTCAAAAAACGCGCGTTGGGTTGGAATCGTTTGGCTTACAGTTGGGAAGTTGAGTCGACGGTGCTGTATTCAAAATCCCGCGAACAAATTGGCGTGTTTAATTGGAAAAAAAGCTAGTTGGATTCCGTCAAGGGAGATAGTGATCGGATTTAAATGACTTACACAGTTAAGGTCGTTAATTCGAGTTAGGCTTTTCAAATCGTAAGGCTGTCGAAGTATTAAATTACGGGTACGTGCCACATGGTTTGAAATTTGACAAGGGCTGATTTGCAGGTGATACCGAGATCAACTATGAAAGAAAAAGTTGGCGGCTTGAGATATATTCGATTATATAACCAGCTTATCGATAGGAAGGGAAAATCTATTTCAAGGATTGATTCAAGATTGAAGTACATCGAGGCTAAGGCTAAACTTAAAAATATTTTATTTACCAATCTATTTTATTTTCTTAAATTTATTTTTGCATTTTCGAATCTTTTTTTTATTTTATTCCACTTCATATTTCCTTAGTTTATTATCTTAATCAATTTAAACCTCTATTTTTATTTTTTTCAGCGCTACTACGCACAAGTCGTAGGCATGACTGTGGCCGCGACAACGAATCTGGTCACAAGAAAAGGAGAAATTAGATAACCAGTCCCTGTGGATTCGACCCTACTACTCTATATTTCAATTTACTGTTATATTTGTCGTATGAATTTATATTTAGTGGTTTCGACACCCATCTAGGTTATGGGAGATAAAGAAGTTCACTAGCCTGCATACATGTGTTGCCTATGGTACAGTATTATTGGGTGTTTAGGGTTTTTGAATATTACTGTTAATATTTAATGTTGCATTATTTAACGTACTCATAGGTTGATAGGTGTTTCATAAGATCATCCCAAGCTAGATTCAGAGATGATAGTGAGCTTAATACTACCGATGGTGAAAGCAAATCCCAAGACTGCTGTGTCTGTCTTAATTGCCAATATTCGTCGCCAATTCAACTACAAGCTTTCTTACCACAAGGCCTGGATAGCTAAGAAGAAGACACTGGAGAAGATGAACAGTAGGTGGGACGCTTCATACAATGAAGTGTGGCAGTGGTGTTAGGTGCTAGAGAGGTACATTCCAGGTTGTGTAACAGACCTTGAAACAATTCCTACATATTACAACAGTCACTTGCTCCGTGGATGCCAAGCGTTCAAGTTATTTTGGAGCTTTAAGTAATATCGGGACGCATTTTAATACTGCAAGCCATTGGTACAAATTGACGGCACATTTATGTATGGCATAGGATGGTGATGGGAGGATTCTTCCAATTGCTTTTGCAATAACACCGGAAAAGTTAGGTGACGACTGAGATTTCTTTCTTTCTTGGTTGAGAAGGTATGTCTGTCCCCAAACTGATATCTACGTTATATGGGATCGGGGTACTAGAATACTAGCTGCAATTAAATGATTGGGAAGCCTCTAGGATCACACACACTATCGGTATTGTCTAAGGCATGTTATGTCTAACTAGTACGGGTAATATCTGTCTACTGTTGAATGACGACAAGTTACCAACATAGGTATTTAATCGTCACCAATATTATTTGGTTTGTAATATTCAATTTGTTGTGAATGGAAGAATGATATGTAATTATCGCTATCCAATTATATTGACAGGGTACGAGATCAATAAAGACCGTTTTCATGATCTGTTAGCAATTTTACAGTTAATTAACGATAAAGACGCAAACTATCTCTGTAACATACCTTTCGATCAATTGACACAATCATACGATGACGTCTTACGATATAGTCAAATGACCTCAAACCTGGTTGAATGTATCAATTCTGTTTTAAAAGGAATGCGTCATTTGCTGATAACCTCAGTTGTGCGTGAGACATGCTTCAATTTAGCGGCACAGTTTCCAAAGCGAGCAGCGAGTTATAGAGGCCAAATGTAGGGAGGCCATGTATGGTGCCGGAAGGTACTGTAAGAAATTAATAAGGCCAAGGCGCGGGCCAACTCTATGCACACAGTGTATCACGATCGCGACAACCTATGGTTTCATATAATGGAGTCAACAGACCGAACCAAGGTATTTCCGATAAACAATATCGTGTACACCTTAAAAATAGGACTTGCGACTATGGGAGGTTTGACACACTTCGATATCCTTGTACTCATGTAATTGTAGCTTGTCAGAATCTCTATTTGGATCCCATGAGTTATGTTGACAAAGTGTATAAATTAGAATACATGTACAACGTGTAGAGACACGTATTCCCACTAATCCTAGATAAACATAAGTGGTCGTTTGTATCGCTTACTCCGTTTAAGTTGTTATCAGATAGAGAATTGTGTCGTAAACAAAAAGGTTGACTGTGTTTGACTAGAATACATGATAATATAGATATCCGAGAAAGAACGAATCAACAAAAGTTATGCGGGTGTAGGAGCACAGGTCATACAATGCCAACATATCCACATTGAAATAACTTCTAATTTATTAAATGAAACAATATAAAAATAATTTGTACAAAAATATTCAAAAGAACTTCTATTTTATTAAATAAGATAATATAAAAATAATTTGTACAAAAATATTAAAAAATAAATCAATACATGCGACGATTGGAATCAATGCCACATAGGGGTGGTCGAAGGTTACGCACTAAATTCCTTCTTGGTTCAGCTTTCGACTGAAGCTGTGGTTTTTCAGGATCAAATTCTGGTTGTGGGTGTTGGGAAGATGACCTACCTTAATAGAATAAAGATTGTGGAGGTATTTGCATCACCCACGACTAATGAACATAACCGGCTTGAATCTTATAAAGCGATGGGGTTTGGAAATAAGTTGAGCTCCCCAATGGTGCCTCATACGGTCCCTCCTGTGACGATGGCTTATATATCATCGGTTGACTCGGAGTTATCAGAAAATGAGATGCATCGGGCCATACATTCCAACCTTGTATAAATGTGGGAAAATGATATATATAAAGGTTAACATACACACCTGACATAATTTGAAGGGGCTGTGGTGTGGGCATCGTCACTTGCTTCGTTGGAGTCGGTGATTGCGTGAGCTCTGTTGATGGGCCTGCCTCACCATCTATTATCCTTGGATTTAAATGGCTTCGTTGTTCCCTTTCGACACAGATTTGTTGATGCCTCTTCTTTTTTGAGAGAAAATATGGCTTGCCATGGATCCTAAACCATGGCATATAATTCAGATCGCAGGCTAACTCTGGAACGATAATCGATTCGCGAGTAAGTATATTATCATATTGATTTTCCCACATTTCGATGTATTCCGAGTGGGAGACCGACCAATGTGTATTCGGTTACTGTAAGTCGATTTTGTGCTTATCATTGAGCACCTTAGATGCTACGAGAATCAGTTGTCGGAATTTGAATTGCCACAATACTCTATCCATTTGGTGCATATTAACGGTTGCGTAGTTGACCAATGAGACCTTAACGTGCCAAATATTCGGATTTTATAGGAATTCATCCAAAATTACTTTCGAATTGTTGAATCCTCGTATGGTATCAATTGAAACTATATGAACGTGATAAAAATATTAATTATATACATAATACTAAATACTAAATACAAAATCGACTATGTTATGAATATATAGTTCAAAATGAAATAAATACTTACATGCGCTTCCAACCATTGGTCTAATAGAAGCTATATATTGTCAAGAGCGGTAGGTATTCCCTTGTAACTCGGTAAATGGTTCCACCTATTTAAATAAAATTTTAGCATAAAATTTTATTTTAAATCTATTTAATAATTGTAAAATCTAATATAAATTTTACCTTATTAAGAGTGAGAATGTAAACGGGTGGTCCATTCGATGACGTAAAAATAGAAAGCGAAATTGAGCCAATGATTGTAGCAGTGAGAGGCAACATCTGATTTTGATTTTATTTGGTTGCGTCATCTGACACATCTTTCAGTACAATGTCGACAACACGACAGACCCCCAATTGAGTTCTCCAGCTACTCTAAAATTAATGAGTTTCAACAGCCAGCTCAGATGTCTAAAGCTTTGTGACTTGTCCTGTAATGAACCGAAAGTTACAGTATCGGAAATTGAGTCTTGAGTACTGTTTCCGTGAAATTTATTCATGAATATTTATTAGAAATATTTATGAATTATAGTTGAATGGTTATTTAGTGTTTAATTAAGTGAAGTAGCTTGAATTTAGTTTAAAGGATTAAATTGCATAAGGAATAAAAGTTTAATTATAGATTAAAGAAGTAAAAGGGACTAATCTAGCAATTAGACCCTAAGTGCCATGTGTGTGAATGTATGATATAACATGTGTAATAGTTGGTATATATGTGTAATAGCTATAAGATATTTTATGTTATAGCTATTACACATGTTAATTTATATTTTTATAGGTTAATAATAATATAATATAGTATAATGAATAAATAATAATGAGTAAAGAAACATAGAAAGAGTTACAGAGAGCAAACGTGAGAAAGAAAGAAGGAAAGAAAGAAAGAAAAGAAAAGGAAATTTGAGGATTAAGGCTCTAAAGTTTAATTGGTAAGTTGTTTTAGCTCATTTTCTTATGATTTTTATGTTTATGGAAGCCTAATTCAAAGTTCTACATGTATGAGGTTAAAATGAAGAAAATAGAAAATTTTTAGATATTGATTTAGTTGAATAAATTGAGGTTTTATGGGTTAAATTGATAGGAATTGAAGTTAGAAGTGAAAATTGAGTGATTTATTAAAAGAATTCTAAGTTAGGTTTAAATAGGGATTAAGTTGAATAGAGCTCAAAATTTATGTTTTATAATGAATTTTATGAGTTAGAAATTGTTAATGAGTTGATTAAAAGAGAATATGAAGCTTAAGTTAAAGAAAAAGATTAGTAATGGAAAAAGGACGAAATTGGAATTTTTATAAAAGTTTGATAGAAAGTGAAAATGTGTTTTATGAATTAGTATATTGATGAATTTTAATTGTATGATTGTTAGTAGCAAACGTAGCACGGATACGTCATCAAAGAAGGAAAAGAGAAAGTGAACGAAGATATCGATTAAATTCGATAAATAGTGGTTTGTATTTCTATAAACCGAGCTTAATCGTTATTGCTATATTTGATATTTATATTGTATGAAAATGTGAATGAGGTAAGTATTTTTACCATATTGAAATGAATGTGATTTTGAATACCCTATTAACAGTGTCGGGCTAGTCGGATATAGTTGACATGTCATAGGAATTGGAAGTATTGGGATATTCGACATTGAGTCGATGAGACACTATGTGTCGACTCTTCGTTAAAGTTCGGATTTGTTCCGATGAAGTACTTTGTGTACTATAATGTTAAAGTTCGGATTTGTTCGATGAAGCACTATGTGCTTATCCCGAGTGTGGGTTGGATCCGTGTATCCGTTAGTGTCCGAGTTATGTTAATAAGGGTAAATAAAGTAAAGGTTATTAAAGTCTTGATTGATATTGAATAATAGCAATAATGTGTTTGAATTACCATGTTTTAAAGTTGATTAAGCTATTGTTTATGGAAATACCACTGAGAGTATTCTCAGCGTGCGGTTTGTTTCCGTGCAGTGCTAGGTAAATCTGAAAGTATAAGGACTCAAAGATACAAGCCGATCCCCAAACTCAAATTGGTGAAGTTTCTATCTTTTGGAAAATGGCATTGTACCTAGGATGTCTTTTGGTTATATTGAAAGTATCTAAGTTGTTAAATGATATTTTGGTATGTTTTGTAAATGTTACCAAAACCTTAAGGATGGTATGTTTTGATATGTTAGTGAAGAGTTAAAGAGGAATTGTTGGTAAATGTTGTAGAAAGAAGAAATGAAGATGTTATAAACTTAGTTATCAACATTTTATACTAAAACAGATTTGGACAGTAACAGTAGTCCAACTTTGAAAATATACCAAAAATAGTATAAAGTGAATTAGATGATGAATAAAATATGTAATTGAAGCTTAATGAATCTATTTTTATATGGAAGAAACAAAATTGGTAAAAGAGTTGTATTTTATGAGATATTTACGTTTTGGTGAAACAGGGTTAGAACAATTTCTGGATTCCCTGTTCTGACTTTAGAAATTCACCATAAATTGTGTATTAAGAATTAGGACTCAAACTTTATATGTATGGATTCATTATTGAGTCTATTTTTAATTGAAACAAATGGCATAGTCATTGGATTTCTGTACAGGAAGAAATTTGATTCAACGTGCACAAGGGTCAGAGTAGCTGAACCCTGAAACAGGGGAGACTTCTTATAATAAACTGTACTAATTGGCCTGACCAAAAATTCTAGAAAAAAATTGATAAGTAGATATATGAGTCTAGTTTCAGGGAAAATTTACGGAATTGGATTTCGAGTTTCGTAACTCGAGATATGATTTTTTTAGCGACTGTGACGCAGATAGATAGTTTACTACGAAAACTGTTTAAGTGCTAAGATAAGTTTTGTAATGTCTCACGCTTGACTCCGCAAGCGGTCTCGGGTAAGGGGCGTTACAATATTGATTGGTATCAGAGCTATTTAGGTTTAGTCGGTTCTAGGACTAAATCGAATGTCAATGGGAATCTAGAGGTACATGCCATTACTGAGTCAAATTTGAGTTGGGATTGGATGCTGATATGTTTGTTGAATATTTTTGTTTTATAGCATTAAGAATGTCGATAAAAGCATTGAGGATACTGATCAAGAGATGTATAGTGAAGATGATGAACCGTATAATGTGAATGAATCGGAGTCTGCAACTCCAAGTGTGAATCCAGTAGGAAATCAACCGAATGTTGGAAGTGACAATATTGAAGTCTTTAGAATAATCGCCGATGCCCTTCAAAAAGCGGTAGGAACTATGCTTGCTACGTCCTCTATCCCTACTACCGAAGAGCTCCAATTAAAGAATTGAGAAAATATGGAGCTACAGAATTTTTGGGTGCCAAGGAATTGATTCGACTCTCGCTGAAAATTGGTTAAAGACTACAAAGAGAGTTCGAAGCAACTTGAATGTACACCACAAGAAAGCTTAGTGTGTGTTGTCTCATTCTGCAAGAGGAAGCTTTAGTATGGTGGGAATCGGTGATTGAGAATGTACTTGAGGAACAGATAAGTTGGGACTTCTTTCAAAAGAGTTTCAAAATAAGTATTTGGGAGAAATGTACATAGAAGACAAAAGAGGGAGTTCTTAACACCTGAAACAAGGTGAGATGCTTATAGTGGATTATGAACGAGAATTTCGAGATTGAGCAGATATGCCACTAAGTTTGTACCGATCAAGCCGACCGATGTAAAAGATTTTAAGAGGATTACGTGATGAATTTAGACTACGATTGATGCCTCTTAGAATCACCGAGTTTATGGATTTAATGGAAAGAGCTAAGATGATTGAACAAATTCTTGGAAGGGATAAAAAGTCCAAGTTGCTCATTCGATCAAAAACGTCCCGAATGGTTAGTTCAAGTCCGCATGACCTAAGCGGTCAAAGGAATCACGAGGTAATTGGAGATTTAGTTCTCGATCGAAAGGAGTGATCGAGGTCGGAAAAAACAGATCATCGTGTTCTCTTGGCGAGATCCAAGTCCGATTGAATCTGAAATTCCAATATGTGAGCATTGTGGAAACCGACACAAAGAGGAGTGTAGAAAATTAAGCGGAGGTTGTTTCCGTTGTGGAGCTACCGATCACTTTATTAAAGATTGCCCAAAGATATCTGGAACAACACCGATGAGTGCAAAGATCTGAATTTTCTTCCAGAGGCGGGATCGGGCCAAGTAGTTCGTTGCTAGAGGTGGTACTAGAAGAACTAGTGAGAGTGCTACACAACAATCTGAAGCTAGAGCTCCAGCTCGGCGTATGTTGTGAGGACTCGAGAAGAGAAAGATGCTCACGATGTGGTGACAGTATATTCTTATTGAATTCAGCACCCGTTTATGCTTTAATAGACCACGGTCATCACATTCATATGTTAATCTGAAAGTAGTTGAGACAAAAAATTAGAGTTTGAATTGTCTAAAGTTATAATAGAAGTGTCTAGTCTCTTTGGGACAAACTACTTTAGTGAACCATATATGTCGAAGATGTTCGTTAATGATTCAAGATAGAATATTCCTGTTGATCTGCTGATTATGCCATTTGGCGACTTTGATGTTATTTTGGGAATGGACCGGTTATCGAACATGGAGTGATTTTAGATCGTTATAAGAAGAAGTTTATTGTTCGTAATGAAAGTGAAGATAGAATTGAAGTAAATGGTATTCGGACTAGTGGATCAATTCGTATTGTTTCGACCATTAAAGCTAGCAAGCTTCTTCATCGAGGTTGTAATGCTTTCTTAGCATATGTGATTAATTCAATTCGGTTGAAAGTCGATGTAGTAAAATTGATTGTATGTGAATTTTCGATGTATTCCCGAGGAATTACGGATTACCCCGATCGAGAGGTAGAATTTGTGATTGAAGTCTACCCAGTCTGATCCGAGATCGATACCTCCGTCATCGTATGGCACCTCTTGAGCTAAAGGAATTAAAAGTACAGTTGCAAGACTTATTGGATGAGAGGTTTTATACGACCTAGTACATCACCATGGGGAGCTCCAATGTTATTTGTTAAGAAGAAAGATGGGTCGATGCGATTGTGCATTGATTATCGACAACTCAACAAATTGATTTGTCAAGAACAAGTATCCACTTCCCGAATAGATGATTTGTTTGATCAACTGAAAGGAGCTTAGTATTTTCAAAGATTGATCTAAGGTCGGGATACTATCACCGAAAGTAAAAGAGTGCGACATATTGAAGACGGCATTCGCATGCGAGGTATGGGCATTATGAATTTTAGTGATGCCATTTGGACCGACAAATACCCTACTTGCTTTTATGGATCTTATGAATCGGATTTTCAACCATACTTGGATCGGTTCGTAGTAGTTTTTATCGACGATATTTTGGTGTATTCCAAGTCGAAAAAGATCATGAGCAACATCTCCAGTTGTTTTGCAAATACTACGAGAAAAGCAATTGTACGGAAAATTGAGCAAGTGTGAATTCGTTATCGGTTGTGTTTCTTGGTCATGTCGTATCGGCGGATGGAATTAGAGTGGATCCAAAGAAGATTGAAGCGGTTATTCAAAGGAAAGTTCCTAAGAATGTATCGAGGTACGAAGTTTTCTCGGATTGGTGGTTACTATCGAATATTCATCAACGGATTTTCAAAGATAGCCTTACCGATGACCAAGCTACTACGAAAAAATATTCCATTTGTTTGGAATGAGCAATGTCGAAAAGTTTTGAAGCATTAAAGCGAATGTTAACAGAGGCACCGGTGTTGACTTTACCGTAATCGAAAGAGATTTTGTAGTGTACAGGTGATGCTTCATTGAGTGGATCGGGATGTGTCTTGATGCGAACGGAAAGTCATTGCTTATGCTTCACGGCAATCGAAACCGCATGAACGCAACTATCCAACTCATGATTTAGAATTAGCAATGTAATTTTTGCCTTGAAGATTTGGAGGCACTATCTTTATGGTGAAAAGTGCTATGTTTATACGGATCATAAAAGTTTGAAGTATCTACTTTCACAAAAGATTTGAATCGAGACAAAGGCGTTGGATAGAGCTTCTAAAAGACTATGATTGTGTCATAGACTATCATCCGTGGAAGGCTAATGTAGTAGCCGCAAGACCGAGTAGAAAAGTCGCGATTGAATTACGAGCAATGTTTGCACAACTTAGTATCACTGAAGATGGAAGCCTTTTGACCAATTAAGAATAAAGCCGAGAATGTTTGATCGAATCGATCAGCCACAGTTAGAAGATGATAAGTTGTTAAAGAAAAGAGAGATGATTCGGAATGGTACAATGTAAAATTTTAGCATTGATGGAAATGGTCGCTTAAGATTTGAGAATCGACTTTGCATTCGAATAATTACGAGTTGAAAGAGTTAATTCTTGAGAAGCTCATAATAGTCCATTTGCATTTCATCCCGGAGGTATGAAAATGTATCGTGATTTGCGTGAATTGTATTGGTGGTCGGAATGAAAAGGATATAATCGAATATGTGGCAAAGTGTTTGACTTGTCAACGAGTGAAGGCGAAACATCAAGTTCCATCGGATTACTTCAACCCATCAATATTCCCGAATGGAAATGGGACCGAATAACGATGGACTTTGTGACGGGATTACCGATGTCTACAAGTAAAAAGAATGCTATTTGGGTAATAGTTGATCGACTTACGAAGTCACTCATTTCTTAGTGTGAGAACCGATTGGTCGTTAAAGAAACTTCTTGAGGTTTATGTTCGGAAATCATTAGATTACATGGTATTCCAAAATCAATAATTTCGACAGAGATCCAAGGTTTACGTCAAGGTTTTGGAAGCAATTACATGAATCTTTCGATTTTCGACTTCATTTTAGTACGACTTTTCATCCACGGTCGATGGTCAATCTGAACGGGTAATACAAATTTTAGAAGATATGCTTGAGCTTGTATGATTGATTTTGAGTCTAACGGGAATATTATTTGTCATTAGCGAATTTGTGTATAATAATAGTTTCGATCAAGTATCTGAGATGGCACCGTATGAGGCTTTGTATGGACGAAGATGCCGATCACCGTATGTTGGATGAATCGAATGAGAAGAAGATGATTGGACTGAATTGGTTCAAGAAACGGAAAGTACTGATTAAGAAAATTCGGAAAGATTGAAAACGCTTTTGATAGACGAAATCGTATGCGATTTGAAACGACGGGATATTGAATACTCGATCGGGGATAAAGTATTTTAAAGGTTTCACCTTGGAAGAAAATTCTAAGATTTGGTCAAAAGGAAAATTAAGTCCTCGTTTTATTGGGCCTTACGAAGTTATTGAGAGAATTGGACCAATGGCGTATCGATTGGCCTTACCTCCCGAACTACGAAAAATGCACGATGTCTTCCATGTTTCTATGCTAAGAAGATATCGATCGGATCCTTCACATGTTATTACGACCGAGAATGTAGAGATTCGACCGACTTATCGTATGAAGAAGAACCGGTTGAGATTCTAGCACGAGAGGTAAAAGAATTACGTAATAAACGTATTCCTTTAGTAAAAGTGCTATGGCGAAGTCACAGTGTTGAAGAAGCTACATGGGAACCGAAGAAACGATGAGATCTCAATACCCCATCTCTTTTCGTAAATTTCGAGGACGAAATTTATTAAGGGGAGAGAATTGTAATGAACCGAAAGTTACGGTATCGGAAATTGAGTCTTGAGTACTGTTTCCGTAAAATTTATTCATGAATATTTATTAGAAATATTTATGAATTATAGTTGAATGGTTATTTAGTGTTTAATTAAGTGAAGTAGCTTGAATTTAGTTTAAAGGATTAAATTGCATAAGGAATAAAAGTTTAATTATAGATTAAAGAAGTAAAAGGGACTAATCTAGCAATTAGACCCTAAGTGCCATGTGTGTGAATGTATGATATAACATGTGTAATAGTTGGTATATATGTGTAATAGCTATAAGATATTTTATGTTATAGCTATTACACATGTTAATTTATATTTTTTATAGGTTAATAATAATATAATATAGTATAATGAATAAATAATAATGAGTAAAGAAACATAGAAAGAGTTACAGAGAGCAAACGTGAGAAAGAAAGAAGGAAAGAAAGAAAGAAAAAGAAAAGGGAAATTTGAGGATTAAGGCCCTAAAGTTTAATTGGTAAGTTGTTTTAGCTCATTTTCTTATGATTTTTATGTTTATGGAAGCCTAATTCAAAGTTCTACATGTATGAGGTTAAAATGAAGAAAAATAGAAAATTTTAGATATTGATTTAGTTGAATAAATTGAGGTTTTATGGGTTAAATTGATAGGAATTGAAGTTAGAAGTGAAAATTGAGTGATTTATTAAAAGAATTCTAAGTTAGGTTTAAATAGGAATTAAGTTGAATAGAGCTCAAAATTTATGTTTTATAATGAATTTTATGAGTTAGAAATTGTTAATGAGTTGATTAAAAGAGAATATGAAGCTTAAGTTAAAGAAAAAGATTAGTAATGGAAAAAGGACGAAATTGGAATTTTTGTAAAAGTTTGATAGAAAGTGAAAATGTGTTTTATGAATTAGTATATTGATGAATTTTAATTGTATGATTGTTAGTAGCAAACGTAGCACGGATACGTCATCAAATAAGGGAAAAGAGAAAGTGAACGAAGATATCGATTAAATTCGATAAATAGTGGTTTGTATTTCTATAAACCGAGCTTAATCGTTATTGCTATATTTGATATTTATATTGTATGAAAATGTGAATGAGGTAAGTATTTTTACCATATTGAAATGAATGTGATTTTGAATACCCTATTAACGATTGTCGGGCTAGTCGGATATAGTTGACATGTCATAGGAATTGGAAGTATTGGGATATTCCGACATTGAGTCGATGAGACACTATGTGTCGACTCTTGTTAAAGTTCGGATTTGTTCCGATGAAGTACTTTGTGTACTATAATGTTAAAGTTCGGATTTGTTCCGATGAAGCACTATGTGCTTATCCCGAGTGTGGGTTGGATCCGTGTATCCGTTAGTGTCCGAGTTATGTTAATAAGGGTAAATAAAGTAAAGGTTATTAAAGTCTTGATTGATATTGAATAATAGCAATAATGTGTTTGAATTACCATGTTTTAAAGTTGATTAAGCTATTGTTTATGGAAATACCACTGAGAGTATTCTCAGCGTGCGGTTTGTTTCGTGCGCAGCTAGGTACTGAAAGTATAAGGACTCAAAGATACAAGCCGATCCCCAAACTCAAATTGGTGAAGTTTCTATCTTTTGGAAAATGGCATTGTACCTAGGATGTCTTTTGGTTATATTGAAAGTATCTAAGTTGTTAAATGATATTTTGGTATGTTTTGTAAATGTTACCAAAACCTTAAGAATGGTATGTTTTGATATGTTAGTGAAGAGTAATAAGAGGAATTGTTGGTAAATGTTGTAGAAAGAAGAAATGAAGATGTTATAAACTTAGTTATCAACATTTTATACTAAAACAGATTTGGACAGTAACAGTAGTCCAACTTTGAAAATATACCAAAAATAGTATAAAGTGAATTAGATGATGAATAAAATATGTAATTGAAGCTTAATGAATCTATTTTTATATGGAAGAAACAAAATTGGTAAAAGAGTTGTATTTTATGAGATATTTACGTTTTGGTGAAACAGGGTTAGAACAATTTCTGGATTCCCTGTTCTGACTTTAGAAATTCACCATAAATTGTGTATTAAGAATTAGGACTCAAAATTTATATGTATGGATTCATTATTGAGTCTATTTTAATTGAAACAAATGGCATAGTCATTGGATTTCTGTACAGGAAGAAATTTGATTCGAAGTGCACAAGGGTCAGAGTAGCTGAACCCTGAAACAGGGAGACTTCTTATAATAAACTGTACTAATTGGCCTGACCAAAAATTCTAGAAAAAAATTAGTAAGTAGATATATGAGTCTAGTTTCAGGGAAAATTTACGGAATTGGATTTTGAGTTTCGTAACTCGAGATATGATTTTTTTAGCGACTGTGACGCAGATGGATAGTTTACTACGAAAACTGTTTAAGTGCTAAGATAAGTTTTGTAATGTCTCCTGCTTGACTCCGGCAACGGTCTCGGGTAGGGGGGACGTTACATGTCCGGCATTAGATAACCTCCGAGGTTCTGAAGGATGTACTCTCGAACGTATCGTACTCTTTATAATTCAGTCGAATCATCCCCCGACACTGAGAATGTGTCTCGTAGTCAGACCATATTGATCCGACCTCTGTAAATAATATCTAGAATCGTACACAAAAAATTGTAACATATGGTTCCCCAATCAGCAGATTGAGCGGACCCTGTGAGTACGGACCCATCCACTGGTAACCCCAACTATAATTGCACGTCCTTCAAAGTGATAGTACACTCCCCAAATGAAAGATAGAATGTGTGCTTCTCGAGTCTCCACTTCTCCACAAATGTGTTGATAAGTTTCGGGTCCAACTTGTACCCCTGACCTATATTGGCCATGTGTCAAAAACTTGTTTCCCTCAAGTAATTTTCAATCAACAATGATGGAGGACCAGATATATTACGAATAAAATATTGTAACACTTGATCTACCGACTGTAATAAAAAAATTATAAAAAATATTAATTATATTACAAAAATAAAATAAAAATATTAAATAATATTAAAAAAATGAAATTAACTCTTACCATTTTCATTTGGTCGACAGAGATATGTTTATAATCGAGACAAATTAATTTTCGGGTCATTGCTAACACGACCAAAATTCTTAGAAATTATAAAAAAAATAATTTAGACAATAATTAAATATTTTAGAGAGCTTTGAGAGCTTTTTTGAGAAATTGAAAGAGAAATTTGGAAGAATTATAATTTGAAAGAAATTTGATATGAAAAAAATTAGTGGGGTGGTTTTTATAATTTTTCCCTAACCGTTGGGCTCAACAGTCAAATTTTTAAACTCCGTTAAGGGAAAACACGGGGAAAAACGCGTCCCCATCAGTGCTTTTTACTAAAGCACGTCCTAATCAATACGCTTTTGCCTGGCACGAGGAAAAATACGTCTTCGTCAACACACTTTTCTACATTTTTTCTTAAAAATGCGTCCATATCAAAACATTTTAGTATTTTCGGTTTATTCCAATTATATTTTTGGAGCAGCCTATTTTCATAAATAATTTTGGAAATAGATGTTTTCTGCTATACTGCCCTGTTATTTACTCAAAAAATTCATGCACTGCGCACCAAATATTATTTGTATAAATAAATAACTACACCAACAGTCACCAAACTTTGGGGTAAATGACAAAACAATCACCTAGGTTTTATTTCAGTCACTTAACTTTCAAAAAGTAACAAAACGGTCACTAACGTTATAAAAAAGTGACAAAACAGTCACTAACTAACAGTTACCGTTAGGGTATTAACGGGATTGTTGACGTGGCAAGTTAATCACTGATGTGGCAAGTTAACTTGCCACGTTGGCGACAGCTGATGGGTTTGGGACGGGTTTAAGGAAAAAAAATTGAAGGGTTAATGGGTTAATGTTTTAGGGTTAGAAATAGATTAGCTTTCGGGGGATTTGGGGGGGGGAACGAAAATCTATTTGGGAAATTTTGATCGGGATTTGGGGTTTTTTAGGTTTTAAACTGAATTGGGAATTGATTTGGGGTTAGAAATCGGTTCAATAATCGATTAACATGGTATAAGTTTTAGGGTTTAGGGTGGTTTATTTTGTTTAGGGAGAAAAGAAGACGAACCGAAAGTTTTTGATTGTCAGAGACAATGGGCAGTAGAAGGGAAGCTACTAGTGCTGTTACATCCACTTTAACGGCTTGCATTTAGTTTTAAATTTTTTGGATTTCCATGCTGTTATTTCGATTTAGGATTAATTAGGGATATTTCGATTTCAAATTTAATTTCGATTTTGATTTTGCTTTCGATTTCTATTTCGATTTTGATTACAATTTTGAAACACTCACTGATTCTGATTTTGATTTTGATTTCAATTTCGATTTCGATCTCGATCTAGGATTAGAATTTGATTTTGATTTCGATTTAGATTTCGATTTAGGGTTATTTCGATTTTGATTTTATTTGTTATTAATGTGCATGACAGATTAGGGTTTGGTTTTTAAAGTTTATGACATATAATGTGTACTGTATTGTGTCTGCCATTGTTTAAGGTTATTTCGATTTTGATTTTGATGTGTTTGTATCTGCCATTGTATGAATGCCATTATCAAACTGATCTTTATTGTGTGTATCTGCCATTGTTTGTATCTGTCATTGTATGAATGCCATTATCAAACTGATCTTTATTGTGTATATCTGCCATTGTTTGTATCTTCCATTGTATAAATGTCATTATCAAATTGATGTTTATTGTGTATATCTGCCATTGTTTGTATCTGCCATTAAATTATACATTATTAAACTGATGTTTATTGTGTATATCTGCAATTGTTTGTATCTGCCATTAAATTATACATTATTACACTGATGTTTATTGTGTATATCTGCCATTGTTTGTATCTGCCATTAAATTATACATTATTAAACTGATGTTTATTGTGTATATCTGCCATTGTTTGTATCTGTCATTAAATTATATATTATTAAACTGATGTTTATTGTGTATATCTGCCATTAAATTATACATTATTAAACTGATGTTTATTGTGTATATCTGTCATTGTTTGTATCCAGGCTCCTATTGTTATTTACCTTCTTTATTGTACTGGTTATTGCCTATTTTTGTCTGCCATGTGCATGAGGAAAATGGTTGTGTTTGATTAAATTAATTTTTGTATTGGTTGTTGTCTGCCATGTGCATGACAAAAGTGTTTGTATTAAATTATTCGGTATTTTGTATTGGTTATTGTCTGACAAAAATGGTTAAAGTGTTTGCCTATGTTGTCTGCCTTTATTGATGAGTACTTTGTTTGGCAGGTTTAATTGATGACAATTTTAATGAGAATGAAGAAAACGTGTCTGGTAGTGATGTGTCTGGGAGTGAATCGTCTGGTAGTAATAGTAATGCATCTGAAAGAGTTACTTTAGATGGTTTAAACATGGATGGTATAGGAGTAGATGAACTGTGTGATAGTGATGATTCTGGGAGGTTAGATAGTACACATGGATTTGACTCGGATGGCCAAAATTTGCCTGAGTTCAACCTAGAGAATGACATGAGTAATCCTAGACTTGAGGTTGGAATGTTATTTAAGTCTAAACACAGTCTAAAAGAAGCTGCCAAGCAGTATGATAGGTTGAATAGTTATTTTATTAAGTTTCCCAAAAATGATTTAAGAAGGTTAAAGGCAGTCTGCAATGAAAAATGTTCTTGGTTCATATGGGCTTCTAGGCTAAACCCTAATGACCCACTGACCAGACTTGGCAAATTAGGAGTTCAAACCCTAACCATACTTGTTCTAAAGTCTATAAAAATAGGAACGTAACCTCAGCTTGGATAGGTGAACAGTATAAAGAAAAATTCATTGCCGATTCTGATTATTCTTTGAAATCATTACAGCAATATGTCAAAAGAGATTTTTGTTGCTTGGTCTCACTAACCAAATGTAGGAGGGCTAAACTTAGGGCATTGGAATTAATTAAAGGAGCTCATAAGGCTCAATATGAGAAGATTTATGAGTACTTATTGGAGGTTAAGACCCAAAATGAGGGAACAACAACAATCTGTTATTTGGATAACAGATTGTTTCAAAGGATGTATGTCTGTTTGCAGGCATGCAAAGATGGCTATAGGGTTGGTTGTAGGAGGATAGTAGGTTTAGATGGATGTTTCTTAAAGGGCTACTATGGTGGCTACTTGCTTGCAGCTGTTGGGATAGATGCAAATAATGGCATCTAACCACTTACATATGCTGCTGTCGAAAGTGAAAACCAAGCATCATGGCTTTGGTTCTTGGAGTTGCTTGCAATAAACTTGGAAATTGTGAGCTCGTACCACATATCTTTCATGTCTGACAAACAAAAGGTAAAACTCTATTTATATATTTTTTTATGTTGTTTCTATTTAAGGTTTGTCAAAGAATTAAATTAGTTTTTTCCTAATTGCAGGGACTTTTGGAAGCAATATGTATGTTGTTTCCTAATGCAGAAACAAGGCACTGTGTTAGACACCTACATTCTAATTTCAAGAATGCTGGTTTCCGAACAAAAGAGCTGAAAGATTTGCTTTGGAAAGATGCAAGAGCAAGCACTACAAGAGAGTTCGATAATGCCATGGATGAACTGAGAAAAACCAATCACCATACTTATGACTGGTTGAAGAAGAAAAACCCTGCTCACTGGTCAAGGTCTCACTTCTCAATTAGGAGCCATTCTGACATGTTGGTGAATAATCTATCTGAATCATTTAACAAGATAAATCCCTATATTTTATGTTTCTTACTGATCATTAGCAATTCACTAATCATTTATGTGGTTTATGGACAGATGATACTATAAGCAAGAGGTAAACCTATTCTGACCATGATGGAAACAGTAAGGACCAAGATTATGTTACTTATTGTTAAGAAAAAAAAAGAAGCTGACAAATGGAAAGGAACTTTGTGTCCAAAGATCAAGAAAAAGCTGGATGTAAATATAAAAGATTCATTAAGGTAAAGATTCTTTCTAATGCCTATATTCTGACTTAATGTTGCTGATCATATGTAGTGATTGTTGGAAAGCTATTGACTTTTTTTAATATGTATGCAATGATTATTGGAAAGTTGTTGACTATTTTTTAATATGCATACAATGATTGTTGGAAAGCTGTTGACTATTTTTTAATATGCATGCAATGATTGTTGGTGTGTTGCCTATTTTTTAATATGCATGCAATGAGTTTTTTTTTTTATAATATGCATGTAGTGACTGCTTTTTTAGGGGGGTGTCATTGTATATTTTAACCAAGCATGCTCACTATTTTTTAGGTGTGTTCCATCACATGCTGGTGGGGACCAGTATCAGGTTGAATGTGGTCCAAGCAGCCAGCATGTGGTGGACTTAGTTCAGAATTCCTGCTCTTGCAGGAATTGGGATCTCACTAGCATCCCTTGCATGCATGCATTAACTGTCATTCATGTAAAAAATGAGTTCCCAAAAACCTATGTACAAACCTAGTACACCAAGCAAACCCAGATTCAAATTTACTCCAACTTTGTAAGTCCAGTAATGGGTCCTAAACAATGGGCCTCTTTGTCAAACATGCTACCAATACTACCTCCTCCACTAAGAAGGCCACCTGGCAGACCTACTAAAGTGAGAAGGAAATAACCTGATGAACCACAAACAATAGAAAGGTTGAGCAAGAGAGGGGTGGAGATGAGGTGCAGTAAATGCAAAATAATAGGCCACAATAAGAGGAGTTGCAAAGGGGAAGTTGGCCAAAACATTCCAGTAAGTAATTTGCCTTAACTTATAATATACTTCTATCTATGAATTTGTTTGTTTTTCATATTTCTTTTATTCGTGTAGGTTAAAAGACATCAAGTTTGTGTCCGAACCTAGCAAGAGGCTACCCCAAGTCAGCAAGAGGGTACCCCAACTCAACAAGGTGCCCCAACTCAGTTACCTACTGCCCCAACTCATCAAGAAGCTGCCTCAAGACAAAAGCTCCCATTAAAGAGAAATTCAACCACAACCACTGTTAGATGGATGCTTTCTACTCAAGAGTCATCCATGACAGACCATTGATGATGATGTGAACAGACTGCATTTTGTTAACCTTTTAAAACTGTGTAAATTTACCTGCTACTGATTATTAACTTAGGCAGATAATTTTTTAGAAATTTGCCTATGATTGCTACTGTTGATAAACTTAGGCATAGTCACTGAATCTTTTTGTAAATTTTCCTACAATTCACATCTGTTCAATTGTAATGAATTGTAGGAAAATTTGGCAATATTTTGCCCCTCATTCCTTTTGTAAACAGTTTACAGTTTGGCATATTGGCCTTAATATATGAGTAATTTATCATGCTATTTGTTACCCAACTGTTATCTTTTCTAACTAGCAACCATGTATACCAATTGTTAAATTTGTATATCAATTGTTATCTTTTCTAACCAGCAGCCATGTATACCAAATGTTAAGCAATTTGTAAACAACAACATGAGTTGGTTAGCTATGTATACCAATGACCATTTTAACACATGTTAAGCAACAAAAATATTCCAACACAATTTGTAATCAACAAAAATTTTCCATTTCATTCAAGTGTTTGTAAACAACTGGTTAGCCATGTATAACAGCAGCCATCTATACCACCATAAGCAACAATTTACCAGCAACAAAATTACAAAACATAAGCTGGTTTTCAATTAACATTAAATGATTTTTAAAGTCTTGAAAACAGCAAAACAGTAACAATTACAAGCACCAAAAACCAGGTTCTTTTCTCCCTCTTCCTTGCATCCTCCAATGTCCTTAGTCTTTTCAGAAGACCCAACAACACCATTCTTGAACGGGGCGTCAATGGTGGATCAAACTAGCTGAAAAATCGACATGGTTTTTGAAATCGACTTCCGAATTTGTTACACCCCAAAAACCTTCTACCTGGGTTGTCATTGGACCAAGACATGCTTAATTTGGCTGGGTCTCCACAAAAGCACATCAGAATCACTTCAGGCATATCCATTTTTCCTCTTCTCCTTCTTCTTCTTCTTCTTCTTCTCTTCTTGCTTCTCTTCCTCTTCTTCTTCTTCTTTTTCTTATTCTTTTTCTTTTTTTCAAACCCTAAAATGGTGCTAGTACTATTATTAAAGTGTTAGTAACCGGCCAGCTAGATTTAAGGTTGACAGCTAAGACTCCGTCACCTGCCATGTCACTTTACTGTGACGTCTGTGACGGAAAACGGTAAAAAGGACCGTTTTGTTACTTTTTGAAAGTTAAGTGTCTGAAATGAAATCTAGGTGACTGATTTGTCATTTATCCCAAAGTTTGGTGACTGTTGTTGTAATTTGCCTTTACTTTATCCCAATTTTATATATTCTTTTCGTCTCCCTCTTAGAACCTCGAGAATGGCATTTTTAACCAAACTGTCCAAGATTTCTCCACTGGCCAGAGTCTGCCTAAGTCGCTGCATGAGCCACGTCCCGGAGAACACCGTCTACGGTGGCCCAACACCACAAACCGCCGACCGGAGAGTGACCCTTAATCAGTTGAAGCAAAAATACAAAAAGGGCGAGCCCATCACCGTTGTCACAGCCTATGACTATCCATCGGCGGTCCACCTCGACATCGCCGGCATCGACATCTGCCTCGTTGGAGACTCTGCTTCCATGGTCGTTCACGGCCACGACACAACTCTCCCTATATCACTTGAAGAAATGCTCGTTCATTGTCGCGCTGTAGCTCGCGGCGCCAAGCGACCGCTTCTTGTTGGTGATTTGCCTTTTGGGACCTACGAGACAAGCACCAGTCAGGTAAGCCCCCCATGAACTTTTGCCCTCATTTTATTACTGGGAATTGATGGAAGTAGTGTTCTTTGAATGAATTTTCCTTTCTTAGACTTACATTTTTAGGACAAATTGTGTTACTAAATGGTATATTGGAAATTGGCTTTTTCTGAGAAGTGTAAGATAGTTGCCACTTAGTGATGCTTGATGTTATTGCAGTTTGGATTATGAACAGGCAGTTGATACGGCGGTTAAGGTCTTAAGGGAAGGTGGGATGGATGCTATCAAACTGGAAGGAGGGTCCCCTTCAAGAATCACTGCCGCAAAAGCCATTGTCGAAGCCGGAATTGCGGTTATAGGGCATGTCGGACTTACTCCTCAGGCAATTAGTGTACTTGGGGGATTCAGACCACAAGGCAAGAATGTTTCTAGTGCCATCAAGGTCCCTTTCCTAGTCTTTTCTATTTTGTTTTATCTTTGAATATATGCTTATGTTTGTCTTCTTAGCATGTTGGTTTGGGTCGGTTTATGCAGGTTGTAGAGACTGCAATGGCTTTGCAGGAAGCTGGATGCTTCTCGGTTGTTTTGGAATGTGTGCCGGCACCTGTGGCTGCTGCAGCCACATCTGCTCTTCGAATTCCCACAATTGGCATCGGAGCTGGTCCTTTTTGCAGTGGACAGGTTAATTTTGGACTATTAATCTCTCTGCCTCTTTGAAATCTAGGTCCTCACATTGCCTTAATTGTGTACCTTAAATGTTTTAGTTTAGAAACCAACAACCATCATTCAAATTGAATAAGATAAAAGAGGTGAATTGCAGCTCAATCAACCTTGGAATGTACAGTGAGTTGCGCATTCTGTATGAATTTCTTTAGAAAACCAGAACTAGAGATTGCATTCTGTATAGCTGTTGTCTGATTTCGTAGGTGGGGTTCTTCTTTATATTATGTTAACATAAGCGAACATGTTCCTGGCATCAGCATCTCTGCTTAGGGCTGGTGACATATAACCAACTCATTTGGCTGATTCTATCATTAGAAAGGCTTAACTTTGATGCTATAGCATAGCAGCTCTTATGGTTCTAAGGACCTCAAGTTTATTCCTATAAACGAATCATTAGCTGAGATTTGACTTCGGAAAAAGCTTAACTGTGTTTCTTCCTATGCATTCTATCTGTACAAAGTTTTTGTTCAAATGGTTGTACTACTCTTTAATGGGAGAATCTTGTAATGCATCTTCATCTTCATCTTCATCTTCACTCTTTGTTGCCTTTTTCAACCGTATTGTTCTGTATAAACACATGTTTTCAAGAGACTAGAAAGTTATATTTTTGTGTTATGGAGTTGTACAACCGTATTCCCTACCATTTGATGTTTTTTACTTCACAAAAAAGGAAATTGGGTGTTGTATTTGCTGCACTTTCGAATGTTTGTCATCACCTTTACTCGTACTGTCGATACAGGTTCTAGTTTACCATGATCTACTAGGAATGCTTCAACACCCACATCATGCAAAGGTAAGCACACGATTACCGCCTTCTACTTTTTGCAGATTCTTTCATTTTACATGAAAAAAATTCTCAAAAAGTGGTGGTTTTACCTTCTAAAGGTTACTCCAAAGTTCTGTAAGCAGTATGCTTGTGTCGGAGATGTCATCAAAAAAGCCCTTTCAGAGTACAAGGAAGAAGTAAACAACGGTTCATTTCCCGGTCCTTCCCACACCCCATACAAAATGAATCCCGATGATGTGAATGGTTTCTTTAAGGAGTTGGAGAAATTGGGTCTGAACAAGGCAGCATCCGTGGCGACTGCAGCAGCCGAGAAGATGAACACAGCACAACGGCCAGACACTGAGGCGTCTCAAAAGTGACCAAAATAAGGCTAGGTTTCTTCAGCTTTTTACCTAAAAAAAAATCAAGAACCAAATAGTTCCTTTCGGCATCATCTATTTTTACAGGCACCTCATGGTTGAGAAATGGCTCTTGTATGAAGTGAATTGCTATTGGATGCAACTATAATCAGATTGTAATTTTTATCTGAAATTTACTGGAATGCCTCAAAGTAGGATGCAGAAAAACATGGTCAATCCCTGGCCTAATCATCTTATCATTAAAACTTCTCATAAAGCTTAATCAACATTAAATTAAGGCACACTTATGGATGAAAATTTTTATGTGACTAATATATCTATAAAAATTGATATTAAAGAGAATTGTAGCTTTGGTTGAAATGGTGAATTGACGACATTCATATACATTTTTTCAGAAATTACATAATTTAGAACAATAAAATACCATCATAATAATGTTTATTATCTTTTAAAAAGAATAATTTTAGGTAATTGTTCTTGAGATTTGGTTAATGGGTGATACCAATTCAATCAATACTTGTTTGGAGCCGTAGTCAAAACTTGTCAGATCTTTTCATAATAATTAATATTATCAATATATGAAGAAATTGGTCTTGATTGAATTTCAAATCAAGTTGAATCAATTTTTAAACAAAATTTAAGATCATTTTCTATTTTACAAAATTCAATCCTGAATTTAAAGTTTAGGATTTAGATTTAACTCATTTTATTGTGGAATGGTTTAAATTTTAAGGGTTAATATATACAAAAGTTACCTGAACTTGATAATTTGTGCTTATTTGGTATTTTTTTATCTAATTGATACTTAAACTTTAAAATTTAAAAATTGTAAGCCAACCTGATATTCTTTTTTAGATATCTGACTAACACTGATGTGATACTAACAACTAATATTGTGATGACATATGGCTACCTCATATTTTGACACATGAAAAAATGTCAAATTTTATTTTTAAAGAATTTACCATATGTCAAATTATGAGACTGTTACTATTCATCGTCGAGTGCCATATCATTTTTTTTAATGTTGTTAGCCGAATACTTAAAAATAATACTAAATTAATTTACCGCTTTCAAATTTATGTGTCATTAAAGTGAAAAAAGATTAGATATCTTCGAAAATATTATTCAAATATATATAAAAAGTCTAAGTTTCAGTGAAATATTCGAAGTTTTGAACGTAAACAAAGAAGGAAAAATGAACATTACAATTCTAGTTTCAACTTTCAAAAGCATTCAAAACTACTCCTCCTTAAACCCTTATCGGCATCTTACCTCCTCAACCGTCACCTCTGCACCAAAGCTGACCCCAACCACCACCGCATGACGATGAATCAAGAATCAACGAAGCAGTTCAGCTCCTCCGCGAAAACCCACACCAACAATGGTCCTCTAATTAACCCCTGCAATCTCTCCTCTCCTCTTCTCCTTCTCCATCTCCTCGTTTTCTCTACAAAATTACTTGTGGCCTCGGTTCCTCTAGTCTGGCCCTTAATTTCTTCAAACACCTTCAACAAAACACCCCATCTCAACACACCCATTTCCTCTCTCATCCGTTCCAAGCGCCCGTCGAGCAAGTGAATCGAGAACTCGATGGTGGGTCGAGGTCATCCGAACTGTATCAAGCTTCGAAAGAATGGGGAATCCCTCTGACTGTTAATGCCGCCGCGATTCTTATCCGGGGTTTTGGGAGACACAAAATGGTAGATGAATCTGTTATTCCTTTTAAAGAACTCGACCCTTCTGTTAAAAACACGCACGTTCGCAATGTTTTTATGGATGGTCTGTTAAGAAACGGACGTGTTGAGTACGCGCTCAATGTGCTCGAAGAAATGCTTTAACCATTGTCTGAGGTTCCACCTGATGAGATCACTGGTTATATTATTTTTAGCGAGTTATTGAAGGGAGACAGGAAAGGGGAGAGAAATTTAAGCTAGGAATATACCATTAATTTGGTTTTTAAATTGGGGAAACATGGTGTTTTTCCCAAAGATAATTTGGCTTACCCCATTTGGTTTCTAGGTTATGTAGGAGTGGCAAAACCAATCAAGCTTGGAATGTTTTGCATGAACTACTGACACTGCGAGCGCCTCTCGAATCTCATCCTTTTGATGTACTTTTGACCGGCTAAGGGAGGAATGGAGATGTTAAAAGAATGCATACACTTGTAGCTGACATGAAGGAGAATGATATTCGGCCCAGTGCTGTAACTTTTGTGATTCTTATCAATCAGCTATGTAAGTTACGGAGGGTCGATGAAGCAATGGAAGTGTTAAACAACAAGCTCGGCAAATGAAAAGGGAGTGACGGTGTTTCAATCGAAGCTGATGTTATCATTTATAATACCGTGATTGATGGACTTTGTAAAGTAGGGAGGCAAGAAGAAGGGTTGCGTTTGATGGATCGGATGAGGTCCATGAAGGGATTGGCACCTAATGTATTTACTTATAATTGCTTGATTGATGGATTTTGTAATTGTGTTGACATTGAGAAAGGGAAGGAGTTGTTTGATCAAATGAATGAAGTGGGGGTTTCACCTAATGTGATCACTCTTAATATATTAGTGGATGGTATGTGCAGACATGGGAGGATCAATGGTGCACTCAATTTCTTCTCTGGTATGCAGGGAAACAGGTTGAAAGGCAATGCAGTTACTTATACTACCCTAATTACAGCTTACTGTGACATCGACCATATCGTTAAAGCGGTTGATCTGTTTGATCAAATGCTGGCAAGTGGATGCTCTCCGGATGCTAGCGTTTACCACAGATTGATATCTGGTTTGTGCAAAGCTGGAAGGATGGATGCTGCCAGCAATGTTTTGTCGAAGCTGAAAAAAGTTGGGTTCCGCCCTGACATTGTATTCTACAATTCGCTTGTTAGAGGGTTCTGCAAGAAAAACATGGTTGATAAAGCGTATGACATCATCAAGGAAATGGAAGAAGCAGGAGTGAAGCCTAATAGTGTCTCATATAACAGTTTGATTGCTTATTTTTGTCAAAATGGGAATTTCGGACTTGCTCGCGAAGCAATGGAATGGATGATTAACGAAGGTCATGTCCCTACTATCGCCACATACGGAGATCTAATTCACGCATACTGCTCAAATGAAAATATTAAGGAAGCAATGAAGCTCTTCAATGACATGAGTTCCACATCAAAGATTCCTCCAAACACCATAACATACAACATTCGTATAGAATCTCTCTGCAACAACAATGACATCAATGGTGCACTCTTTCTGGTGGATGACATGAAAGCAAAAGCGGTGAAGCCTTATTCCGACACATATAATGCAATGTTTAAAGGCCTTAAAGAGAACAATTTGTTGGAAGATGGCTTTAGATTGATGGACGCCATGATTGAGCATGCTTGCAAGCCTGATTATATAACCATGGAGATTCTCACGGGGTGGCTTTCTACTGTTGGTGAATCTGGAAAATTAACAAGCGTCATACAAGGATACAAGGTTTCTCCCCTTAGTGAATAGAATGGCTGCAAAAGATTAGGATTATGTTTACTGCGTGTTGTCCTTGAAGCTTTAAATTTTGCATTCTGCCATGTACCATTTAAATTCTCGAGAATAACAGAGAATAATTATTTGATTTGAGTCTAACTCGAATGGGTTTCAGATTTATTTTTGTCCAAGAAAAAAAAACCCATTAATTCTAGGAAAATAAAAGGTTGTCTAAAACCAATAACTAAACTAAGCTTCACTTGAAGATTAAAACAAGAAACTATACCATTTTTTTCTCTACAAAGAATAAATGGAATCCTATAGGAAGCATATTGTTGGCTTAGATTCAACCAAAAAGGTATATGACATATACAAGAAATTAAAAATATACATCCGGGCGAGTTTTAGATGCCACCGGCGGCAGTAGCTGCATTATTTGCAGTCCAAGGAAAGTCAAAACTTGCCGGAAAGTTATCGGGAAAGCAATTTCTGGTGACAATTTCAGCGAGTCCTTCTAAACCCTCGAAGAAATCATCACTCACCGCCGTGTCCGACATCCCAAACTCATCTTCCCCTTCATCTTCAACCAAATCCTCTCGGCTGTCCACCTTTGTACTTTGAACCACAACCCCTTCATCCACGGAGGCCGTCGGAGACAAGCTGTCGGCGGGTTTAGATGAGGAAGGTTTGACTGAGTCACCGGCGATGACCGTTTGTGGAGTGAAAGGCTTCTGGCGAGTGCTGCCAGCGAGTGAATTCCGATGCGTTGGAGCAGGGTGGTTGTGCTCGGCTGTGTACGTAACTATGAACATATTCGGGTCGGATCTGTGTCGTTCCACTTGTTTCCTGGCCAAACACCCCTTTGAGCTACTACATCTGTAATATCCCCTGTTATCAAAAAAAAAAAAAACCAAAAACAACCAAAAACCATTACTCGAATATCAAAACACAAAACCAAACTTATTTTCTCCATTTTTAAAGAAGATTTTACCTTGGATAAGGAGATCCCTTGATGGGTTTTTGACCATATTTTCTCCATGCCCACACATCTGAAGAGAGACCTTCCGGCGGCACATGGCAAACCCTTTTCAGCTGATTCTTTCTGTTAAAAATGGGAAAGTAATTAGATTTGAGGAACCCTTTTCAGCCGGTTTATTTGAAACATTTAATGCTAAAACTTACCTTCTTTTAGATCGAGAATTGTTCGTAGATGTGCTGCTACTAGTTGTTGTAACAGAGCCAACTTGAGACAGCTTAGGCTTTACTTGTTGATGTTCTTGCTGTTGTTTTGTCTGAGGTTGAGATTTGGGGAAGAAAGGCTTGTAAAGCTCATGCAATTCCTCCATGGCGTTCTTAGCTTCGAACTGGTTCGGAAAACACGAAAATTGACCCTGAAAAGGTTCTTCTTGGCTACCAAACGAAGAAAAACGGGATTGAGGGTATAAATCCGCCATTAAAGAACTGTTTGCAGCAACACCACCGCAGCCGCCGCCGCTGCTGCTGGTGGTTGTTGTAACGGTGGCGCAGCCCCTCACCACCGCATGCAAATCCCAATCCACATCCATGAACACACCCCTGTATCTTCGGCTGCCTCCTCCTCTGCGAAGGAAACGCTAGAACAGAATGTAAAAGACAAAATAAGGCGCTGACTTTTTAATGGTTGCAACGAGAGAAAAGGAGGCAGTTTGTATTTGAGTGGGCTTTTGCGATTATTATATATATAAACAAGAAGAAGATAAAAAAAAAAAAAAAAAAGGAGGTATTTTTGGTTGATAAATTGGGCGTCTCAATTGTCAAAGCCTTATCTTTTTTTCATTTGTTCTATCTGATTTATATAACTCAGCTTCCGACATTGAAAACCGGACTGGATTTGGGGTTGACTTTTTGGGCAATGTCAAAGGGTTTTTTAATTCTTGATTGTGGAAAAAGTCCACACGGTTTTTGTTTCTAGTTTTCTTTTACTTTTTATGTCTGTCTGTCTAGGTGGAGGCTCGTGAATTACCGACAAATGAAATAGAGATTAAAATAAATAAATAAAAGTAAAGTGGAGGCCAGTTAATTAGGTTGCCCCGACAATGAGCTGGGTCCTACTCTTCTATCTTCTCTTCTGTCCACCAGGCTTACAACTCAACCCACACTAATTGAAAAAACATTGCTCTTAATTGTAATCACTAAAAATGTGGGACATTTTACCTTACATTGGACAGTTGACACTCTCGTGACTACACGTGCTGAGCATCACCATTGTTTTTCTTTTTCCTCTTAGAAAGAATAAGGGACAATTTACTTTTCGATCCTTATATTTAGTTTTAATATATAATTTGGTATATAAGTTTTTTCAAATTGATTCATTTTTCTTTGACCCATACAAATATTTAAGTTAGACTTTAATATTCTAATTGGTACTTTAGTTTTTGTTTTGTTCGAATTAAAAACTTATATGTTTTCTTAATAGAGCACATATATCAAATATTTATTGAGTCACATAAGTTTAGTATGAAATTAAACATTGATGTCAAATTTAGGTACTAAATTAATTATTGAAACCAAATATAAGTATCAAATAGTATATTCAGATATCAAATTAGATAATCAATAAGTTTTGGGACTATTATTGACAAAAAAAAAGTAGATACCAAATTGAGAAGGTTGCCAAGTTTTAAGTATTAAATGTTGGTTTTCTCCCTTTAAAATATAACAAAATCGGGAAATCGTGAATACAGTTTGCACTTTTTAAGCAAGTAATACCTCATCGGGTGCGTAATCCAATACTCCATTATTTAGTGTCGGATAGCCACGTGTTCACCGAAAAGTAGCGAGTTTCAGTCTTTGGAGTACTCGAAGGTTGACCAGTCTTCTGAATCGACGGTTGAGAGTTGTTGAAGTTGTAACCGTTCTAGTTCACACATGAAATCCGGATCAGCGCGTGGCCGTGGGGAGGAGGAAACATGCGTGAGTTGGCAAATAAGAGCTGGGGGAGTATGTTGTGGGTTTGCCTTTTTCTTTTTCCCTTTAAATTACCGTTACAACCTGCATCGAGTGGCTCTATGTTCTTCTTCTCTTTTACCTTTTTTCATTTATACGGAATCCTATGATGGAGAATCGGACGGTGGACGATGATTACAAATTGGTGATGATTCAGTGATTTGTGGTTTTGAGGGTGCGGCTGACACGGCATTAATTGAGATAAAACAGTGGTTTTTTTATTGGAGAGACGTGGATGGCACGAGAGTATGGACTTGCAAGCGTGTGGGGTCTATTTCGCAATTTTCATACAGCGACGGCAGTCGTCTAGAATTTTTCCTTTTTATACTTGGATGAGATCATGCTTTCTAAATACTTTAATACATTGACTTGGTGCGTATTATAAAGCTTATTCTAATTTCCATACATGTTAATTTTGTGCGTAGATGATAAAAGTTGTACACAGGTGAATTGTATTTTATTTTCTCTATTAATAAATAGATAAAAATGTAAATTAATTTTTTATAAAAATTTCATCCCTATAAGTCCTTCAATGAAGATTTGGATTTTCATAATTTTTATGTAAATGACAATAGAATTAAAAGATGAATAGAATCAAGTAAATTAACATGAAGATTCTTATATTAAGAGTCGGATTATATTTTGCCCATCTACTCAAAAAGCGGGTAAATTAGTCCCTATATGTTAAATTATAAAGTCAATTGGTATTGCTGTTAAAAATTCTTTTTATTTAAATTTTTAAGTGATGACGTAACTGACGAAGTAATCAAACAGTGACACATAATGTGGCACATTTTTTCATACAAACAAATATTTTAATTTTAATTTTTTAAATTAATTAATTATTTCAAAAGCTACATTTAAAATGAATCCAAATAAATATTTGTCTATAATCAAATGAATTTGGACAAACTTGGGCATGGTTTTTTAAATAGTTATAAAAAAATTATAGAAATCTTATTAAAATTTATGAGAAATTATAGAATTTTTGAACTTATTGTAAATTACTAAAAGCGATGTCTAATTTGGATAAACAACTATCTAGGTTCAAACAGTATAGACAATTATTTTTTAGATTCATCCTAGAAATTTTTAAATAATTATTAAATAATTTTAAAAATTATTTAAAAGTTATTATGAATTATAAGAAATTAATAAAATAGTACTCATCAAATTGATGAACCAAAAATTAACTCGATTAAGAAGATATGTGTGTGTTTATATATATGGGTATATTTGAATTCTTTAAACATCTTATATGTGTTTTATAATTTTTAAAATTTTCATCATTATTTATAGTTTCTTGTAGTTTTTAATCAAGTTGATATTTTTGGTTAGTGAATTTGACTATTTTATTAGTTTCTAATAATTGTAATAACTTTTAAATAATCTTTTAAAATTATTTAATAATTATTTAAGAAACCACTCTAGAAAGAACTTAGACAAATGATTGTCCAAGTTAATTTGAGCTTGGACAACGATTTGTTCAAAATCATTTTGGATGTTATTTTAATAATTTTAAAATTTTAAGATTTTTAAATTTTTTTAAAATATTGACACCTAAAGGCACACAAAGCATACAATGTGTTAGTGCTTGATTCCTCTATCAACCACATCAACATTTAGTAGTAAAAATGAATGAAATTTTTAATAAAACAACGACTTTATTCTTTGATGTAATGTACATATTTTTTTTTAATATAAGGGTAACATAATATATAGACGAAATCTTTAATGGGATGACCAATTTACACTTTTTTCTAACATACAAAAATTTATTTACTTTTTTTTTTTTAAAATAGGCAAAATACAATTTTCCCCTTAATATAAAAACAACCATGATACTTTTACCCGTGTAAATTGTGTTAATCTAATTGATTTTGTTTTCTTATTTTCATTGTTACTTAAATAAAGTTATTTCTTGGTATTACATGATCATCATGCTTTGACTACATCTTTTATGTGCATTCACACAATACTTAGAGTCACATCAAACTCATTTACATTATTCATAACAAGTTAATAATCTCTTCATTTACATTTAAATTAATCAGAGGTTCATAAAAGTTGCAATAACTTATTTATTCATTTTATTTTAAAACTCATATATGTCAAAACACTCCAAAATAAATTCTAAAAATTTAATTTCACTCTTTACACTTCCACATCATTAAATCTAGATTAATTTATTTAACACTATTAAAAGTCAAATATTATTTAAAAGAATAAAAGCATTGATTTCCAAAGGTGTAAGATAATGGTGGATTGGATAAAATATGTTTTAAGTGTTGATAATGATGCAGACTTGAGGCAGTCAAAATGTTAGAGATAAATATATAAAATATACACTCAACTTTTAAATATTTGTTCTTGGAACAGTTTATACTTAAATTAATCTAGTTGTACACTTTGAAAACTATTAGGAGTATACATCCAAATAAAGTATATATCCAAATTTATAAGGTTATATTGTTCTTTTTCACTATATCTACATTAATGTTATAAATTTCAGAATAAATTATTAAAATAATTACTTTTATTTACCTCAAGTTACATTTAATAATTTATGTTTAAAATGTTACGTTTTAGTTATTTATGTTATCGTGTCTAACATTTTAGTCATTGAGCCATTAATTGTTGTTAACGATTATAACGTTAGTGACATGACATATTAAATCATCATTTCAAACGAAAAATTTAGGTTAAATTCTACAATTGGTCCTTATATTCTTTTCATTTTGAGCAATTTATTTTTTTTCTTTTATGCTCTTTTAACTTTATTTTTTTCTTTATTTTCCATTCTCTTCTGCTTCACCTTATGTTTTTCTCCCTTCTTCATTTCTTTTAATATAGTTTTTCTATGTTTTCCATTTTGTTAAAACTAATCCACAAACTTGTCTCACTTGAAAAAATTAAATTGTTTTTAAAAAAAAAGTATAATGACTAGTTTTAACAAATGGAAAACATAGAAAAACTGCATTAAAAGAAACGGAGAAGGGAGAAAAATAGAGGGAGAAACAGAATAAAGTAGAAAATAAAGAAAAAAATGTTAATAGAACATACAAGAAAAAAATTAAATTGCTCAAAACGAAAAAATATGAAGACCAATTCTATAAATTAACCTAAATTTTTTTGTTTGAAATGATAATTTAACATGCCACATCAGCTTACCGTTACACCATTAACGGAAATTAACAACAGTAATTAAAATGTTACAACAGGATAATGTAAGTGACTAAAATGTAACATTTCAAATATAGTTGACTAAAATGTAACTTGAGGTAAACAAAAGTGACTATTTTAATAATTTAACCTAAATTTTAATAAACATTAACTTTTCAAAGTGCACGTTAAAATGTTCTTAAAACTATGAAGTGTTTGATAAAATTATAAGAAAAGATTGTATGAAACTGGGATGCCATGTCATCTGTATCACTTTCCAATAATTTAATGTCATTTCAGTATTTTCATCTTGAAAAAAAATCAAATCCAACATGACGTGTTGAAATTTAGGATGAAAATGTTGAAATAACATTAAATTTTTGGAAAGAGATATAAATGACATGGTATCCAAGTTTCATACAATCATTTCTCTAAAATCATTGGCATAACGATAAATTTAGCACTCAAAGTTTATATTTTTATATAAATTTGATCCTGATTATTTTTTTGAGCTAAATTTAACCCTTAACATTTCAAAAAAGAGTTCAACTATTTTTTTAAACAAAAATGCTGATCAAAACATTCGTTTTTAATGTTGTTGGCTTGATAACTCGCATGATAATTGTAACACTCCTAGTATCTGTCACCGAAAACAAGGTTACGGAGCATTATCAGAGTTTCCAGAACATTTACAAATAATTCATGTCAAAATTTATTCATTTTCCAATATTATTCATAACATCCCTTAAATGAACCATCGAGGCCCAATATGAGTGTTAGAATCGAATCGGGACTAAATCAGGAACTCAGAGAATTTTTCGCGAAATTTCTAAAATTTTCCAAGATATAGGGCACAGAAGCCCGTGTGGTCCAAGGGACACACCCATGTAACCCTAGGACACGCCCGTGCTGCAGGCCGTGTTCAACCCCGTGTAACTCTCTAAACTGTGCCACACGGCTGGCCACACGCCCGTGTGCTAGGCCGTGTGGTTAATTAAATTCTTCGACATTAGGTGCAGGTTTCACACGGCTAAGACACATACCCGTGTTTTAGGCCATACAACACACACGACTGAGACACACGCTAGTGTCTCTGCCCGCGTACTCAATTCTAACCATTTTGTTTCTCAAATTTAAGATACAGGAGACACACGGCCTAACTACATGCCCATGTACCAGGCCGTGTGTCACACATGGTTAAGACACACGCCCGTGTGTCTACCCGTGTAGACAAAATAAAGCCATTTTCTAGCTTTATTTCTCACCCAACCTTTGCCAATAACCTACACCAAAACTTTTATTCATATACCAACCAATTCAAGCATCATAATCAAGTTAATTTTAACATCTAACATGGTACATCATTACATGCATTCATGTTTATAATCTTACCCTTTTGTGAACATACATGTTAATATAATTTAATCAACCACACTAACACATGGATATTCATTATGATATAACCTTATAATTTTACCAAAACAAATTTTTACTAGCCATTTCAAATGGCTAAATAACAATCAATCATTTACATGCCAATATGGCCAATTAACCTATACATGTCATTATGACCATAACTAATATGTACCAAAATAAGCTGATGGATAGTGTGAGTGATCTCCGCCAAGCTTCTAATCCAACGAGCTTCCGATTTACTATAAAACAGGGAAATAAAACTCAATAAGCATATAATGCTTAGTAAGTTTGTATAACATGGAACTTAACTTACCATTTGTTTTGTCTCCAGATAAACATGCAAGGCACATTCAATCAATTTGATCTCAAGCCCTACACATATCCTCGTTGCCCTTGTTAGTCATACTTCTACAATAACATTGAGAAACATATATAGACTCAACATCAATCAAATTTCCAGATATATATATACTTTCCATATCACGTATTCATATAACATGTATAAATCATATATTTGTATTACAAGTATATTTTCATAATAATTCATCTCGAATTCAAATTATTTCATGTCAGAACTTTACTCATATCATTCGAAATATCAAGGTCACAAATAGTACACTCAAGGTGTGCAAATCTATAATTAAGGATGAACATACTCATCAAATAAATTCCATGTACAAATATCACCATCTCATATTTCCATATATCGATTATCATGTATCATCATTTTCATGTATTTCAGACAGATACGTATAATTTCTTATTCGTAACTTCTGATGTCAAGATTTTTACTCGTTGAATTTATTCAGAATATCAATGGTTACACAGGTAGTACACTCGAGGTGTACAAATCTAGATCCATCAATTCATATTTAGGGGTACCCATTAGGGCACTAAATCAGAAAGCACACTCTCGAGCCACATATTATATAACATGATTACTTGTCTAAGCTAAATCCTGTTTCCAACATATGCTCACAAGAGCTTAATCAGAATAACCTGTCCTGGCTAAATCTATCTGTAACAAATGCTCAAGAGGGCTTATATCAAGATTACTAGTCTAGGCTAAATACTTTCTGCAATGAGGTCAATAGGATTACTTGTCCGAGCTAAATCCCGCCAGCAACAAATGCAGGACCTCATTCAATAAGGGAAATGTAACGCCCCTAACCCGAATCTGTCACTGGAATAGAGTTACGGAGCATTACCGGAGTTACCGATTCATTTATCAGATATTTCATTAATCCGATATCTTTTCTTTTCCACGTTCAAGTCTCGTATTCAAGTCATCCGGATCTTTATAAAGAAATTTGATCGTCATTTTCATTTATTTCATGTTATAATACATTCAACTAATGCTCTAAACAAAATTATCATTTTACCCCTAAACTTTTAATTAATGACAATTTCATCCTTAGGTTAAAATAAAATAAAATTATTGCAATTTAATCCTCATTTCCAGCAGTTATTCTCACACAAATTGATAACAACCTATGAATTCTATAAAATGTCAGAATTTTCCATAATTTCAACACTTTTCAATTTAATCCTTAAAACATGTTTTTCCCTGATCTTGAGCTAAATTAATAATTTCATTCAATTTTGTAATTTAAATAATAAAATAATCCATTTCATGCAAATTGGTCATTTCTAAATTTTTTTTACAAAATTGCCCATAAATTTTTTACTTTTATTCAATTTAGTCCATGAGCCTAAAACATACAAATTAGCCATGCTAGCTGAATACTCATACATATTTTCCTTCTCCTCCTCTCCATTCCACATCCTTAATTTATATAACATGCAACAAGTAACATTATCAATAATTTCACTATATACTTATGTATATTCAAAACTGTCCATTTGCGTCATAGTCACTAAATTATTTATATCTTAAGTTACAGAACTTGAAATTAAGATCCGCTAATTTTCCCTGAAACTATACTTACTTATCTTATTATCATAAAATTTTCAGAATTTTTGGTTTAGCCAATAAGTACAGTTTATTCTTTAAAGTTGCCTCTGTTCTGCTGTCTGACAATTCCGATCCTTCTTCACTAAGAATTAATTATCTCATCGTACGAGATTCGGATGATGTTCCCGCTTATTTCTATTGAAAATAGACTCTTTAAGGATTTTAAACATATAAATTTAATCCCTTAATTATTTTTCTCCAATTTTTGATGATTTTCCAGAGTCAGAACAGGGGAATCCGAAATCATTCTAACATTGTCTCACAAAACTTATTATATCTCATGATTTAGAATTCCATTGCTTACATCGTTTCTTCTATAATAAACTAGACTCAATAAGCTTTAATTTTATATTTTATTCATCTTCTAATTGTATTTATACAATTTTTGGAGATTTTTCAAAGTTAGACTATTGCTGCTGTCCAAAACTGTTTTAGTGCAAAATGTTGATTTCCATTTTGCCCCAAATTTCACAGTTCATACAATTCAGTCCTTACTTAATTAACCCCTCAATTAAACTAATTTTCTCAATTAATACTTTTCCTAGACATTATAAGTTATTTCATAACTATTGAAATTCAGAATTTCCACATAAAACTCTAACTTCAAACTCTTTTACAATTTAGGTCCCAAACATTCACTTTCTATCCAATTCTTTCAATAAAATCAGCATATAAACAATTTAAAGCTCTAATTCTATATCAAATCATCATATAATTCCAGCACATATTCATATAAACTTTCAATTTCTTTCATAGAATCAAGGACTAATGAATTCAACAAATGGACCTAGTTGTAAAAGTCACAAAAACACAAAAATTTCAAGAAATAATCAAGAATTGAACTTACTTGCAGTAAAAATATGAAAAACCAGCTTAAGGGAACTCTTCCATGGTGTTTTTGCTGAAGAGAATGCAGAAAAATAAAGAGAAATCTAGATAATTCCACTTTAGTCCTAGCTTTATTAAGTAAATTTTGCAATTTTCCAATTTTGCCTTTATTTTCTTGGTGATTTCATGCTCTTGCCGTCCAGCCCAAATATACCTTGGGTCTATTTTCCTTTTAAACCCTCTTTCTTTTTTCATTTAAGCTATTTAATCATTTCCCACAATTTTTGCATTTGATACAATTTAGTCTTTTTTGTTCAATTAGCTATCAGTACTTTAAAATTTCTTGACGAAACTTTAATACTAACTTATTAACACTCCATAAATATTTATAAAAATATTTATAGCTCGATTTAAAATTCTCGAGGTCTCGATACCTCGTTTTCAATTCTAATTATTTTAATATATATATATTTTTTGTACATTTCACTATTTCAAAATTTTTCCTAACTTCACATTTAACTTATACTCACTAAATTAATAATATTTCCTACTCATTTGTTGGATTTAGTGATCTCGAATCACTGTTCCGATACCACTGAAAATTAGACTGTTACAGGAAATCACATTTATCCAACGATTTTCATTTATTCAAACGGGATTTAGCATTTTTCAAGCATTATCAGGCAGTTGATTATTTCATGTATTTACAATATTTACAATACTCAAATAAACACATTTCACATTCATTTCAAGCATAAAAGTAACATCTTTATCATTTATCATGTATCGGGCATTATCATTTATCGGGCTTTGTCGGATATATCTTCAATGTCATATATATATAATATTTATACAAATCACATACACACAACATTAAATTCAAGCATATAAATATACACAATTTAGTTACATGAACTTACCTCGACAAATGTTTCTGTACATTAAATCTACTAATCCGACATTTTTCTCTTTTCCTCGTTCTAGCTTCGAATTTGGTCTATCCGGATCCAATTTGGCCAAGAAAGCTTTCTTTCTCTTTCGTATAGTTTCCATGGAATATTTGGGGAAGAAGATGATATAAAATGATTTTTATTTCTATTTAATTATTTGTCATCTTTTAATTTTATCACTTTCCAATTTAGTTCTTAGCCTTTTTCTAATTTTCCATGGATAAATCATCCAAAAATATCTACTAACTTTACATTAATGGTCTAATTGCCATGTAAGGACCTCCAATTTAAAGTTCTATAGCTATTTAATACCTTCAGCTATTAGAACACAACTTTTGCACTTTATGCGATTTAGTCCATTATCAAATTAAACATGTAATCGATAAAATTTCTTTATGAAATTTTTTGTAACACCCCTTACCAGTATCTAAGGTCGGAACAGGGTACGATGCATTACCAGACTTAACCATACACATAGACGAAAACTAGGCCATAAAATTTCATTTAATTCAAAACTTTTCGAACACATGCATAGACTCATATTTAAATATATATAACGTGACATAAATGAGCACTTACACATCCATAATCATTCAATAACATGTCATTCACTTAAACATATTTGCTTACCATCCTGTATATAATATACATTCTTACATTAACTAGAACTAGACATGTTAAATCTTATTCTCATTTTATACCATCATAATGTAGTTACCAATTTGTCTATTAAACATCCATATTCAAGGCAACATTACTCATTTCCATTTAATTCATGATCCACTGGCCTGCATTTAACTTACCTGATGTATTACCAATCATGCATAACAAACAAAGCTAACTATATCATCACATCAAAACATAGGACATGGCATGATTAATTAAACTTACAAACCATAATGGATAAGGACCACATCTCATGATCATATACGATAACTTAATGCAGACCGATACGTTTGGTCAAAGTCGTAATAATAATACATATCACAAACCAACTTCCTATACATGCCACTCACTTGATATTTCTAATATTTGAATTAATTCTCCCAAAAATGATAGCTTAATAGTGTGATTTTGCCTCCGACGATCTCCAACCCCGAGCCGACCTGCCAAAACTGAAGAAGTAGAGATGAGGGGTAAGCTTTACGTTTAGTAAGTCCATATGAAGTTAATAAGCAATTACCCACATGTTTTTATTTATTTTTTTATTTTTTAAGTTAAAACATCATAATTGTACAATTTACTCTTGTTCAGGTTTAGTTGTTTTACCAAGTTACAGTTACTAATTCATTTATATCTGGAGCTACGAGACTCTAAATTAAGTTTCGTTAATTTTACTTGAAACTAGACTCATATGCCTTTCTCCTATAAAATTTACAGAATTTTTGGTTTAGCAAATTAGTAAAATTTATTCATTAAATTACTAATACATTTTTACACAATATTATTATCATACTGTAGATCATAAAATAGTATTAAAGTAATTTTTCTTTCTGGACTCGGATCTGTGGTCTCAAAACTACTGTTCAAATTTTATAAAAAATGGGCTGTTATAATAATTCATGTGGACATCTTGCTAACATAACACCGTTTGTCTTGTATTTTATGTCATCAAATAATTAAAAAATTTTAAAAATTAGCATGGAGTATATGTGATTGTCATATAGGCAGTTATATTTAAAATTTTAACATTTTGGTTACTATTCTCATTAACAAACATCATTTTGACTCGTTTTAAAAGATTGAGAGCCAAATTTAACTAAAAAAAAGAATAAGAGCTAAATTGACAATAGATGTAAGCATTAAGGCCTACATTTAACATAATGCCAAAATCATTAGAGACTATTGTTTTATAAAGTTATTTAAAACCATGGTTTTATTTTAAAATATAATAATATTTAATTTTAAATTTTTTAATGATTTTAAAATTTTATTTAATAATTATTGAATAAACTAAGTAGGTGGATAACTATTTATCACACAGGTGGTGCTTGGTACATTTCCATAATAAAATTCCAATGAAATGTGATTCTTTTTTTTTAAGTACAAAGATATGGTATATAGTTTAAACGATATATAAATCGCTACAAACTAATGCACAAATGTCATGTTTCCATAATAATCTGAAAAAAAAAATAAAGAGAAGGACAAATCAATAGTAATTGCAACACCGGAATAACCTAAAAATAAACCAAAGATGCATTAATTTGATCAAATCACTGAATTGTGTATCCTAGCCTTGCCATCATCAAATAAACTTGACTATAAATACTAATCAACTAAGAAAAACTGTAAAAAACCCCACGGGATCCACCGTATCAGTGATGCACAAAAAGTCAAGTCTCAAATGGCCTATCATCCTTTTTATTATCTCGAATCTATCACTATTATTATGATCTATCATTGATAAAATTTTTCATGAATGGTTTCTAATAAATTTGGCGACACCCTTATATTGACAGATCTCACATGTATACCAGAACATGACTAAAAATTAATAATACTTTCAAAGAAAACAAACATCACAAAAAATGTGGTCCATTTGATTTTTTTTTTGAAAAAAATTGGCTAGGATATTATTAATTGAAAATGAAAAGAAGAAAAACAAACAACTACAATCCAAAGAATATTGGGCTCAGTTTTGCTGGAATGAGCAGCTAATTAAAACAGAAATTACATACTAAAGAAGCTAAAAGAAAGTAAACCGATAGTCATTTCCCAGCCAACTCAATAGCCTGGACGCCATTATCATTTTCGCCTTTTCATGTCAAAACATCAAGTCTGTTCAAATGATAGCAGTTTCCAAAATATCTATTTTTATTTGCTACCTTTTCCGTTTCATTTCACCTTCCACATCTTCAGCCCGAATTTTGTGGCCATCTTTCTTCTGGAGTAGTTTTATTACATTTCAACGTCTCTCCCACCAGGTATAACTCTTCCCTTTTCTCTAATGCTTCCTTTGCTGTTTTGTGGTATTGAAGGTTCTCTGATCTTTGAATAAACCTGAAGGCAATTTCTTGAAAACTAGATTTGCTGCTCTGAATATCTTTAATAATAGCTCCAATAATAGATCTATCCCGATCCGTCATTTGGAATTTTTTAATAACTGATTTCGAGTCCCCCATAATTGTAACTGAGCCTAATCCCATTTCGATGCCTAACTTGGTTGCTTGTAAATAGAGCTGATCATGGGTTTTGGGCCTGCCGCCCAAGGCCCGCCTAGAAAAATGGGAGGGTTTGGGTAAAAATATAGGCCGAAAAATGGGCTTGGGCAAAAAACGAGGCCGTTTAAAAATGGGCAGACCTCGTAAGAGTTTTTGGCCGGGCATGCACACTTGAATTATATATTAATATATTTTTTATTTTATTTTAATTATTTTAAAATTTTAATATAACTATTTTTTATTATATTGTTAATTTGTGTATTGTTTTAAGAATTGTTTTAGTATTATTTTTATTTGTTTTAATATTTATTTTATGTTTTAAATATATTTGATTTATTATATTTTTAAATTTTTTATTTAATGAAATAAGAAAAAAAAATTAATATGGGCCGGGCGGGATCGGGCTTAGTAATTTTATTTCGGGCCGGGCTTCGATAAAATTTTATGCCCATATTTTGGGCCGGGCCGAGCCCGGGCCTAGTACACAGGCCTAAAATTTTATTTGGGCCCGGCCCGAACCCGGCCCATGATCACCTCTACTTGTAAACATGCAAATGCCTTTGCTACAAATGGAGACAAGACGTTGGAATGAAGAATCGATTTTGAAGCTTTAAGGTTTCGAACAACTAGTCTTGAAGTCGATCTGGAGTTTCTAATATCAAAAGCTGCATCGAACTGTATTGTCTCCCTTATTGACTCCTCACATTGTCTTTGAGTTTTAGCAGACTTAAAGGTACGATTTTTTTCACTCACTCCTTCAAGTTCCATTAAGTAACTTTGTATTTTGTGTAAAAGGGCCTTACCTGATGTGATTTTCCTTTCATGAACCATTTGATTTCGCGAGCCCCAAATAACCCATAAAGCGCAGCAGAACATTCGGATCTGCTTTTTGGTGCCCCTTCCAAAAACCCAGATAAGTTATGTCTATGTATTTTGATCTGTGTGTGCTGTTACCCAAGTCATATTAAGACTATTCCATACTTCGTTGCTTGTAGGATATTGCCGAAACACATGGTAGCTGTCTTCTTCCTCGGAGCAGCAACAAAGATAACTAGCATTTGTAGTCACTCTTTTGTATCTAAGATTAACTAGCGTAGGAATATAGTTCCAAGAGATCCGCCAAATAAGAATTAATTTTTTTTTTGGTAATTGTAAATTCTACAACTTTATGTAGAAATCTTTAGTTTCGGCCTGTACTAAATAGCTATTAGGATCCAAGCTAGCATCTTGTAATAGTTTGTAGGCGCTTCGTACTGAAAACTCGCCAGAATGTTCACCTTTCCACACTTGTAAGTCTTCACAGTCTGCTATCCAAGAGGAATCTGCAAAATTCTTTGAGCAATATCCATTTGAAAGGTAGTTGTAATTAACTCCGTTTTCCACGTTTTATTTGTACTGTCGATTATATCAAATACTAATTCCAGCTAGCCATTGTCTCCTCTGTTCTGCAATATCTCAGGCTCGATCCCTGGTATCCATCGGTCATTCCAAATTGAGTTTGCATTTCCCCTACCAACTCTCCAGCTTAGCCCTTTGAGAAGGAGGCCCTTCGTTGCCCAAATGCTCTTCTAAGTAAGAGAAGATGAGTTTCCCAACTATGCATTTAGAAAGTTTGAGCGCAGATAATATTTTTCTTTAAGAACTCTAGCTAAAAGAGACTTTGGGTAATTAAAAAGATGACAGCCCTGTTTGGCTAACAACACAATGTTGAACTGGCTAAGATTTCGAAATCCCAAACCTCCGTTTTCTTTCAAAATGAAAAGATTTTTCCAAATACACCAGTGAATTCCCCCTTTCCACGACCTTTTTTCCACCAATATTTTGCAACAATGCCCTCCATTTCATTGCATAGTGATTTTGGGAGTAAAAAGAAAGACATAGAATATGTCGATATGGCTTGTAAGACAGCCTTAATGAATACCTCTTTTCCACCTTGCGATAGTAATCTAATACTCCAATTCTCAATACGCTGCTTAAGTCTATCTTTTAGAGCTTGGAAAGACTATTTATTTCTTCGACCAACCATGTTCGGTAAACCTAAATATCGTTCTGGCTCATCAGAACACTGAACTCCCAACAGGTTGACAACTGTCTTTCTTCCTCCTTCGTGTTTTTGCTAAAAAAGACTGTAAATGTATCAAAATTTACACATTGACTCAAACAACTTTTATACTCATTTAGAATCTCCTTAAATAGTAAAGCTCTTTTTCTTGACGCCTCTCTGAATAAAATGCAGTCGTCTACAAATAATAAGTGTAAAACCTGTGGGCCGCTTCTGCTTACTTTGACTTCTTTTAAAATTCCTTCTTTTGTAGCTATTCTCATGATACTAGATAATCCATCTCCACATATTAAAAAAAAGAAACGGACTCAATGGATCACCTTGTCGAAGCCCCCTGGTTGAACGAAAAGTTTCTCCAATACTTCCATTGAGCACAACTTGATAAGAAACAGTAGACATGCCGTTCATAATAGCATCAACCCATTTTTGAACAAATCCCATTCGCAGCATTATCTCCCTAACAAATTTCCATGCAACCCTATCATAAGCTTTACTCATGTCCTATTTTACCGCCATATAACCCTTTTTCCCCATCCTCTCCTGTTTTATTGTATGCAATAATTCATAAGCTAGCAGTACATTGTCAGAGATTAATCTTCCTAGCACAAAGGCACTTTGCGCACTGTCAATTCATTTATCAATAACACCTTTGAATCTGTTTGCTATAACTTTAGCCATTATTTTATAAATAATATTGCATAAACTAATAGGCCGAAAATGTGTCATATTAGAAGGATTATTAATTTTTGGAATTAGCACAATATGAGTTGAATTAACTGAACTGACCTCTATTTTTCCATTCAAAATTTGTAAACAAAAAGCAGCGACTTCCTCTCCAATAAAGTGCCAGCATTTTTGATAAAAAAAAAAAGAGCTAGAAATCCATCTTCGCCAGGTGGCTTTAAGGGTTTCATTTCAAACAACGCCTCTCAAACCTATTCTTTTGTATATTGCACCGTAAGCTTTCTGTTATCCTCCTCAAAAACACATCTATCAGTACCTGAAAGCAAACAGTCATAGTTTCTCTGATTCCCTAAAGTGAATAAAGTCTGAAAGTAGGATCGTGCAATACTCTCCATTTCCTGAAGGTCTCCCGTTTCGCATCCATTATCATTTTGCAGCTTGTTAATCAGATTCTTCCTCTGCCTTTGCGTTGCTTGGCCATGAAAAAATGTTGTATTTTTGTCACCAAGTTTCAGCCAATTCAGTTTGGCCCTTTGTTCCCAATATCTTTCATCTTTTTCGATTTCAAAGTTTAGTTGAATCTTTGCATCAATCATCTCAGCCAAGTTATTGTCATCCCTATCAGCTGCAAGCACTTTTGATAACTTTGCTGTTAAAAATTCTTTTCTCCATTTTTTATTTCTTTGCATTTGTCTTGCCCAATTTTCTAGGCCATTTTTGAAAGCTTCAAGCTTTTTCAGAAAATCCCCTAATGCCAAACTCCCATATGTGTTTAGCTTCGTCAACAAAGGAGTTTTCCAAAATCCACCAAGCTTCAAATTTGAAGTGATTTTCTATATTCTGTATGTCTTCCTTTTTTGTGTCAATTAAAAGGGGACTATGATCAGAAAAAGAATGCACTAGATGTTGAACTTTTACCTCAGGAAACAAAGAAATCCAATTCTCATTTGCAACACCCCTGTCCAGATGTTCTTGTATATTTGTTTCAGGTAAATTTCCTCTCTCCCAAGTAAACCATCTACCAAAATATCCAACATCAATTAGTTGACAAAATTTCAAACCTTCTCAAAACATCTCTATTCTTCTTTCATCTCTAGGCAAGCCCCCTTTTTTTTCAAAGCCATACATGATTTCATTGAAGTCTCTACAAACAAACCAAGGAAAGTCTTCGTCTTTGTAAATATTTTTCAGGACTGCCCATGAATCTTCTCTATCTTGTGCATACAGGCTCCATAAAATCCTGTAAATCGCCATTTAACATCTCTTTCATTATCAACCACTATCACATCAATATATCTTTTAGAAAAGCTTTGAAGCTTGATGTTAACATCATTTCTCCATGCCAAACACAAACATCCTCTAGTGCCCTCTGAATCTACTTCAATACCATTCACAAAACAACATCTCCGTCAAACTTTTTCCATCTGGATTTTACCAAGTTTAATCTCCATAAAGAAGACTATTTGGGAATCATAAGTCCATAGTGAGTGCTGAAGTCTTCGTATTGTCCGTGGACTCCCCAATCCACTGACATTCCAACTTAAGATTTTCATTGCTCCCGGTCGGCTTGCCACTTGGCAGCCGCCGATGATAAGTGATTAAGATCCACCATTCTCCTACTTCTTGCCATTATATTACCCATCTCTTTTTTTTCTGTAAAATCATCAAGCTCCCCTCTAGATCTCTTCTTCCCCTCATTCTCTACACGGATTGCATCCTTTAGATCATGATTCATCACATCTAAAGCTTATTCTGTCAGTAGATTCTCCTTTCCTTGGTCGTCAGATGATGAACCTCCTTCTAAGTTAAAACCAAGAACTAAATCCACAGGCTTCCCATATTTTACTTTGTATCCCACCTTCCACTGGCCTATTCCAAATCCTCTATTTTCCTCACCAATTCCTCCCATATCCCCATCACCTTCCTTACGTAACCAGACACTATTCATGGTCAAAGCCCTTCGAGATTGTACTCGTATAGATAAGTCCCAATCCATTTCAGTAATTTCCACTCCAAGGTTTATTTTCGCTTCACAGAATGAATTCCTATTTCCCAATCTTCCACAATAAAAATAGAAAAGTGATAATCACTCATATTTAAAAGTAACATATGAACATCTCCCACCAAATAAAATTTGCTTCTTTCTTTTCAAAGGATGCCTTATATCAATTTGGCCTTTATTCGCATAAAATTTTTATTCTCTTTCCCCAAATTGAAAACATCGTATTCTAAAAAATTCCCCAAAAAATTACCTAATTGCATTGCTAGGTTTTCAGAAAACAGACCAATAGGAACATCATGTATATGAACCCAGAAATGTGTCAAGACTAGAGGGACCTGTAACGGATCCTCCCCCCATTGCAATTTGTAAAGCATCAGCAAATGATTATTAAAGGTCCAAGGAGAACCTTTAAAACCCTTTCCATATCCATAGCATGAAAGAATTGAAACAAATACCTTTTTTCCCTCAAATCTCAAATTCAAACGCCTCAAACTGGATGCCACAGATTCGTCATGATACTTTTCATGGCTGGAAAGTGAATTTATACTGGCTGTGAGAAAACAACCCACTAGTTGAAAAATCTCATCCCTTCTTCCCGAGCCTGGATCTATTTGAATTTGAATAGCCTCCTCTTATTCTTCATTAATTGATAATTGGGCTAATTCATTCTCCATTTTTCCAAGTATAAATCACTCACTTGTGAATCGTACTTTATGTTGAGAGAAGATAGACTTGCGTGAGACCTAGATTTCAAAGGACAAAAGAGAAAAGAACAAGAAAAACCTAAAGCTCTTGCCAGGGGCGGTAGACAGAAAAGTGCTAGGGTAGCAGACCTAGTATATCTTCCATTCATCACTGGTCCATTTGATTGTTAATTTCAGGCCGATCCATTTAATTTATTTTATTGTTTACCAACGATAAAAAAATTTAAAAAAATATATTTTATATTAATATTAATAATTACAAATATTGTTAAATTTTAAAATAATAAAATAAATATATAATGGAGCTTCAATCGGGCCTGCAAAGGATGGGTATGAAAGTGAAGGCGGCACGTTGGGTGTATTATTGTGAGAGGAAAGTGATAATGGTGGCAACTAGCAATTTAAGAACAACACACGTTTCTCACAGTATTGTTTTAAAAGGTTAGCACTCATTATCTTTTATTTTTATTAGTTGTTCAATTTTTCTACCCATCATGTGATAATTACTAGCATATATTTTTATTCTAAATTAAATAAAATATTTTTTCAACAAATTAAATAAATAATATTAAGTAATTGTTGTTGATGAAATTAAAGCTTTGCTTATTTTTGAACCTATGTCATGAAATTTTAATAAATGAAAAAAATAAAATAAAATAATTTATTTATGTTACTCTCCTACATGGATGTTTTCTCTGGATTAATATTGTACTTTCTGACTTCCTTTTTTTTTTAATGGAAAAAGAAAATGAAGTACCTCTTTTAGAAAAGTTGGTTTTATAACTCAAATGCAAAGCAAGGTATATTAATAATAGTTTTTTGAATTAGTCTCTCAATGTTAAAAATTACATCCATTTTACTGTAATTAATCTTTCTACGTCATTATGCTAAGTGGTACTATCTGATTGTTCCATCAACCCCATTAATACTTAATAGAAAAAATTGACAGAATTTTTACCGAAAGGAACAAAATCAATTTGCTTTTTTTATTTAATACGGGGTAAAATATAATCCAAAGACTTTTACTTAATTTTTAAAATTATTTTTCAAGATAATTATATTACCAAAATATATATTTGAAAGAATTGGAGTTTTTATTCTCATAGGTTGTAGTTTGAAAAGAAAAAACCAACTGGGCCCCCAACCATCATATTCATCAAATCAAAAATGGTACATCCTTAATAATTATTTTATTACTACCTTTTGAATTTTGCAGCAAAGCAAAAAAAGAAAATCACAACAAAGTGGGTTTTCATGATAATTACATAGATTCAAGCATTTCCAGAAGTTCATGTACCCCTCTCCACCTCCATTACCTTAACCACACCTTTTTTTTTGAAATATTGGGTTTTGTTTTGTAGAGTTGTAATGTTTAGATTAAATTTATAATTGAATTGGATTATATTCTAAATTCAAATTCGAGTTATTGTTTAAAAGATATCGAGTTTATTAACTTTTATATATTTAGTTGAAATTACATGATTAAGACATTGAAAAAGATTGGGGTAGCACATGATGGATGGCTACAACTCAAACAAGGTTCACAATTCCATGGTCCCAATGTATGTGGGGTTTTAACTTTTTTTCAAACATTCTAGCACTTTGAGAGGACGAGGAAATTGGGAATTATCCAGCCCCCTACCATACTTTTTGTTTTGCCCTTAGCATCAAATCTATGAGAAGAAAAAGATAGGAGGGAAAACAGTTGAGTAGTGGGTGGGGGAAGGTGGCACACTAGAGGAGAAAAATAATAAGGGGTTGCAAAGCATACAACACCACAAACTAGGAAGCAATGCCAAATATATATAGCCCCAGATGTCAATCAATGGCTAATCAGGATATATTATTCCCTTTTTGTATGCAATTTTCATCGTATCACTTGTCATTCATGAACTTGAGGTAGGACAGGCTTTGGGGAAGTTGTTCTTCATTAATGTTCTCCTTTATTCCCATTGGTGGAGAGAAAATAACTCCATAAATAAGTGAAACTGGATGTATCGAAATATGATAAGGAAGATTGAAGTAGAATCTGTAACGTTGAGTGTAGTAACAGATGATGATGGTTTGTATGATTGAAAAGACTAAATGTAGTTGAGAATGAGGCTGAATAAAGGAATAGTCGAGAGAACTCTAGAAAAGAAATGTTAGAAATGCCAAAAGTTCTTTCACAAATTATGAAGAACTCGTATTTATTGATTACAAGAATAAATGGGTATGTGTTTAAAACTTGACCTGCTAAGCGTAAATGCTTATATTCACTTGGTAGGTTATCGTGCGCTACGTACAGTTCATTTTGACGAAGTGCTCTTGCTCTGTTGTATTTGTTGTTTGTTTAGGAAATTTTACGCACTCAAGCTCTTCGTAGAATTAAAAGAAAAAACCTCGATAAAAAATAATACTAACTCGTTAAGGAGTTAACAAACTCGTAACATATGACACTTTAAAGATTTTTCCCCAAGAAACCGACCTCTTCTCAACAATTATAAATTTAATTTAAATTAACATCGGTGGCGCACATCAAATTTATTGTGGAGATTCTTGAGTTATGATGAAATAAATTAATTTTTAATATTTTAAATTAAATTGATTAAACTAAACTAATCGATTGCTTACTTCCACAACCACTAAAAAACCTTTGAAGTTTTTTAAGTAATCTTGGAGGCAAATATATCATGATATATTGAAAGAGGCATAATTGAAATATGACCCTTATTTTGAAAAATTAGATTAAAGTTTTAAACATGATATTTATATGGGTAAATTATTTAGTTGGTCACCTAATTTTTTGGACCTTTTTTTTTTGGTCATCCAAATGTAATTTGGTCATTAACGTTACAATAATTTATTGTTTTGGTCACTCAACCATTAGTTGATTGTGCATGCCATGTCATCATTTTTTTTTACTTTTTTTAACATTGTTACTATTCATCTTCTTCTTCTTCAACTCATTTTTTCCCTCCACACCACCCCTGCTTTTTTTTAAACAAAGCTACCTTGTTGAGAAATTTTGGGTGAATCTTTTCTATTATCTAAGCACATTGTTCCAATTAAAAGTAATAAATGTGAAATAAGCAGGTTTAATGTAAAGTCCAAACTTTTGCTTGTTAGAAGAAAAAAAAGGTCCAAATTGTTGGCAACAGAACAAGGCTAAATGTTGTAAATAGCAAATGACTACCATATATGAGGATTGCTCTAGATATCTATGATGTGATGATTCTGTTGCGGTGGGAACTGACATTTTGTCAGTCGTATCCCATGTTAGTCTCCAAAAAGCAAAGTTGGGATGAAGGCATTTCATCCAATTTCTCCGCTACTTCTGTCAATGATATTTTCAAGGTTTGTTCCTCTATCAAATTTATTTATGTTGATGGATTTTTTCTCGGTCCCCTTTGGGAGCAATTCTTCCATATTTACAAGGCACGATTTTTTGATGTGACATACTAGGGGATAGTTAGGCGCCATGCATATGACATGTTCCCTCTTTATACTCGACACGTACCCTTAAACATGTCTTTTTGGGTAAAGAAGTATCATCGTAGAAAGTGCAGCTCACGAGGTGGTGAGGAGAAACGTCGATGACGTGTAACCCGCTTGTATGGCTTGCGAGGTGGGCGAGGCATTGCTAGCTTGTTAGACGTTGTCGGTGTGCACCCTGCACGTATAGCTAGCAAGTGGGCGAGACGTTGGTGGTGTGCGGGAAATGTCCAGCTCACATGTAAGGCTCGTCTGATATATAACTCGTCAAGTGCACAGTTTGCATGAGTGGAGAGCTAGCAGAGTGGCAAGCTAGCAAAGATGGCGAGCTATGAGCGAAGTGGCAAGCTATATGACATCCTTTCCTTTATCGATTTTGATTCTAGATCACCTGAGCGGATTAGATTTCGGGTAATTGAGGGTTTGTTATGTAAGTTTTAATTGAAACTTACTGAATAAACTTTGTTGCGTGTCAACGACATGTAAACTTTGTTTCATTGAATAGTGCTAGTGATACTGATTTAGGTTTTGATGTTTTTTCATAATAATAAAACTACCACTTAATTTAGCATGTAACATTAAGGATAACAGTAATGTGTACAGTGACCAGCATAGCAAAAATACGACGAACTGTATGGAGAAAATACCTGCAGTATATAGAAAAATTAGACAAGCTATACAACAAAAATTCAGCGAGCTATACAATGAAAATTCAACGAGTTATGCTTTAAAAATAGTGCAATTAGTACTGCAAAATACTGCGAACTGTACTTAAAAACTACGTAAATTTTCTGAAGATTTTGCAACTTTAAAATTGAAATCAACTGCATGAGAAAGTTGCAATCTTAAATCAACAAATGTAAGATTTTGGAAATCTTATAAGTATGAGGCTGAGATCTTAAATCGACGAGCCGCAAGATTCGAAAAATCTTGTAAGTATTAAGTTGCGATCTTAAATCTTAAATTTTAAATTAGAAAATCGTAATATTCGAAAAATCTTTTAAGTATAAGGCTACGATATTAAATCGGTGAGTTACAAGATTCAAAAAATCTTATAAGGTTGCGATCTTAAATTGATGAGCCACAAGATTCAGAAAATCTTAAAAGTATAAGGCTGTGATTTTAAATCGGCGAGTCGGGTTGCGATATTAAATTGGCAAGACACAATATTCGAAAAATCTTGTAAGTAGCGAATCTATGGAAGAAGAAAATCGTGGAGCAAATTGAAGGAAGGAGAAAATCGTGCCAATTTCATTCTACTAACAAAGCTGCCAAAATAAAAGAGAGAAAAACCCCAAAATAGTTTCGATAACTCTCCTCGCTACTTACTAACACTCCTCGTTAACTCATTATTTCACAATTCACCACTTCACATTCTAGCCCATAACACAATAGGCTATTATCTACTAAAAACATGAAATTATAATAATAAAAAAACACAAGCATGATATATTAAATCAAGTTACGAAGATGTACTTTCTCATAGACTCGTGCTGGGTCTTTGAAAGCTTAGCAGATAACCACCTGGCGAATAGTTCTTGTGTTATCCCCCACTTTGTATCCACAAACTCTACGGGGTGTATACTGGTTGCCCATGAGTATTTGACCGCTGCCTAGCTTGCCTATATTCTCGGTGAAAAAAACGAGTTGACCTTTTGATTTCCTCTACTTCCGCGAGCTTGTGAGCTCTTTCATAAAGGTCTATTGGGTTTTACAGTTTGTTACCTATGAACAAATACTGAACATGCTCACTCAACAGCCTCATGATGAAAGCATCAATGGTCTATTGATTTTCCAAGTTTTTTATATTCAAGGATGCCACATGAAAACGTTTTATATACTCTTGCAAAGACTCATCTTCCTTCTGATTGACCAATATTAAGCCTATTGAAGTACTCAAGATTGTTCTGTAGGCGCGAAATCTTCCTAGAAACAACTAACCTAAACTGTATGAGACTTGTAACAGAACTCTATGAGAAATAAAAATATTAATCCTTAGCGCTTCCCTTCAAGGTCATGGAGAAAACCTTACACTTTGCAACATCCGAGGCTCCCAGAAAATTCATGTAGTCGTTGTACTGCATCAGATTGTGGTCGTGGGTCCCTTCTTCCTTCGAAAATCTCTTTTGGCACTTTAAACTCTGAAGGTAAACCAACCACTACAATTTCTATGGCTAAAAAATTGTTAGAACAAAAGACTCAATCCATGTCCTCGATGTCAGGATGTAGCGTCTATATGTCTGCACAAGGCATCCATTTTCTGTTGCCATGGCCTTGCTGTAATAATCCAAATTTTACGGTTATCGGAAAAAGTGTATTTTTGGAGTCTCCGTTACTGAAAAATAGATCCGTAAATAATTATCAAAAATATTTAAAAAGTTAATTAATTTAATTAAGTGAATTTAGCTTAATTAAGGATAATTGATAAAAGAATTAAATTGAATAAAGTGTAAAAGTTTAATTATAGATTAAAAGAAAATAAAAGGACCAAAATGGCAATTAAGCCATTAGCATAAGTGAGGCGGCATATAAACTTAGATTTCAAATTATAAAATATATATATTTATTAATAAATGATATTAAATTAATTTATTATAATTATATTATAAGATATTTATATGATAAATAAATTAGTACAAAGACAAATGTATAGTAAATAAAATATATAAGTGTATGGATAAAAATACATATATTTGTAAAATATGTATTAGATATTAAATAGATATTTATTATTTTATAAAAGATACTTATTAATTAAATAATTATATTATAAGATTTTATATGATAAATATATTAAATAATGACAAATGTATGGTTATAAATGGATACAAATGTACTAATAATATACACATGAATAAATAAAAATATTTACTATTTAAATATAAATACATGTGTGTATATATATATATATATATATATAAAGAAGAAAGAATAGAAGGGAAGAAACAAAGCAAACGAAACAAGAGAGCAGAGGAAAGAAAGAAAGAAAAAGAGAAAAGAAAGAAGAAAAGGGAAAATTGAAGGTGTGAAGCTTGGAAGTTTAGTAGGTAAATCAATTTAGCCCTTTTTACTTAATTTTAATGTTTTAGAAGCTTTGGAACAAGATTTTGATAAAATTAAGTTGATATTTTGAAAGTTATTAGATTTCTAGATAATGTTCATGTTGAGTAAAATGATGAAATAAGGGTTTAATTGATAGAAATTCAAGTTAGAAATGAAATAAGGATTGAATTGTAAAGTAATTCATAAGTTTTATGTTGAAGGGCTAATTTTTAAAGTTATTATGGATGAGTGCTGGAAGCATATGATGAATAAACATAGAATTGAAGCTTTAATTTTGATATAAGATAATTTTATTAAGTAAAATTGACAGAAATTGATTTTAGGACCTAATTGTGAAAATGTTTGGAATTAAAGTCTAGTGTCGAAATTATGATTTCCAAAAGTTGTAAAGTAGTTTAAGGTGATAGAATAAAGTATTAATTGAGAAAAATCAGCTCAATTGAGAGGCTAATTGATTAGGGATGAAATTGTTATTTATTAAAGTTTGGGGGAAGAATGGTGATAAACAACTTACACAAAAACAATATTAGACAGCAGCAGTAGACTAACTTTGAAAAATCACCATAAATTTTATAAATTTAATTAGAAGATGAAAAAAATATGAAATTAAAGCTTATTGAATCTAGTTTCTCATAGAAGAAGCGGTGTAAACAATAAATTTATAAATAATGAGATATAATGAATTTTGTGAAACAATGTTAGAATGAATTTAGGTTCCCTTGTTCTGACTTTGGAAAATCATAAAAAATTGGATAAAAATAATTAGGGGCTTAAATTTATATGTTTAGAATCCTGAATGAGTCTAGTTTTAAGAGAAATAAATGGAATATCATTCGAATTCTGTACGAGGAGATAATTAATTTTAGTGAAGAAGGGTTATAATTTTCAGACAGCAGAACAGGGGTAACTTTAAAGAATAAACTGTACTTATTTCCTAAACAAAAAATTCTGAAAATTTTATTGTAAAAATATATATGAGTCTAGTTTCAGGAAAAATTAGCGGATCTTAATTTGGATTTCTATAGCTCTAGATATAAATAATTTAGTTACTATGACACAGATGGACAGCTTGAATATTCATAAAAATAAATAATAAAAATTATAGATGATGTTACTTACAAGTGTGTTATATACTATAAGGATGTGGAATGGAGAGGAGGAGGAGGAAAATATATATGAATATTCAGCTAGCATGACTAATTTGTATGTTCTAGGCTTAAGGACTAAATTGAATAAAAGTAAAACTTCAGGGGGTAATTTTGTAAAAACGTAAAAAATGACCAGATTGAAGAGAATGAATTGTTTTATTATCTAAATTAATAAATTGAATGAAATTATCAATTTAAGATCGGGTGAAAAATCGAGGAAAATGAAAAAAAAATTATCAAAATGCCCTTGAATCTTGGTATTTTTGTAATTTAGTCAGGTAAGTTCGTGTAACAAAATTATGCATAATTATAAGCTTGAATTAAATATCATACTTGTGAATTGTATTTTTGTCATGCATATGAAATTGATATGGATATATTTGATAATGCCCGATAAAATTATACATCCCGTTGAACAAAGGAAAATCAATGGATATAAGTTTCCCGAATTGGTTGTAGTTCTGCATATGTTGCAAACACACCATAGCTCGAAAGAGCGTCCCAATATTAGCCCTCTCAAGCTCCCCGTTATATGGTTCTTGCGAGCTTCCCGTTATAGCTCTTCGGAGCGTCCTGATAAGTTGTGATCCGCATGTGTTGTGGACACATAGTAGCTCTTAAGAGCGTCCTGAAATACAGCTCTTTGTGAGCTTCCCGATAGGCTCTTTGTGAGCCTCCTGATAGTTCTCGCTTGAACTTCCCGATATATGGCTATCTGAAGCTTCCCGATAGGCTCTTCGTGAGCTTCACGATATGGTTCTTTGTGAACTACCTGATTTTAGCTTTATTGAGTTTCCCGTTATAGCCCGGATTAGCTTCCCGATATAGCTCTTTATGAGCTCTCCGTTAAATAGCTCGAGACAGTAAAAAGGATCTAGCCCGGACGGGTGATCCTATCCTGATATAGCCCTCCCGAAGAATATGTGTAAAATGGATTTAGCCCGGACGGGTAATTCGAATTAGGGTCTGAATTTAGCCTGGACTGGTAATTCAGATCCAAGCTCATTAGAGTAATTGTCATTGTAGGGGATTTAGCCTGGACTGGTAATCCCGGCAATACTCTATGAGTTTATATTACAGGGGATTTAGCCTGGACTGGTAATCACACTGTAAGGATGAGGTTCGCGGGAGTGTGCTCTTTGAAATGAAATATGTAAGACCATGGTTGAAAGATACCATGGCAACCTGATATGAAATGTGTAAGACCATGGTTGAAAGATGCCATGGCAATGTGACATGAAATGAATAAGACCATGGTTGAAAGATACCATGGCAACATGACAGAAAACGAGTAAGACCATAGTTGAAAGATACTATAAGACCATAGTTGAAAGATACTATGGCATCATGTCGAAGATAAACAAAATTGTGAAAGAGAGACGCCAAGATATCTATTGATCAACTTATATTCAGGTAATATGTACCAGATGACAAATGGTTATATGAATTGGTTATACAAAATGGTTGTGTGAAATGTTTACAGGAATTGGTCATATGGAAATATATGTACAAAATAGTTGTATGAAATAATTAAGAAGATAGATAAATGAAATAAGTATAGGTACATGGAATTTAATTTATGTTGAGTTTAATACGAACTATTACCGAAATAAATATACATAGAATATAAGGAAATGATGGTGCATGAACTATTGATATAACGAAATGAATAATATATGCTTATGAAGAAACAGAAGAGAATAATGTATTTTCTAACATGTACATATATAATTATCTTTGATATGTTAATACAAGGAAATTATGTAAGTTGAGAATATTATTAAACTCAAGTGTGATATGTTGAGAAAATAGGTATATCAATGTTGAATTTATATGAAATATGTGCAAGAATACTAACAATGTTGTTGTTTGACGTTTAGACAAATGTTGCTGTTTGACGTTTAGACAAGTATCAAGCTATTGACTGAATGGTAACATGTTTAATTATAAGGAGCATTGAAATGGTAAATACTTAGAAGAAAATATAATTTAAGATTTTGGGAAAATTTTTTCTATGATCCCGATTTTATTTCGGTTGATTTCTAATGTATGTTTTGGGCTTCAAGGGCCCAATAGAGAGACATTATGATTATTTTTAAATATTAATAATAAATGACTTAGAAATTATCTGAAAATGTTTAGTAAACTCCGGTAATGCCTCGTACCCTATTCCGGCAATGGATACAGGTAGGGGGTGTTACACTTGCATATACTTTATAGCCCTCCTCCTATAAGGGCATGTTGTTATCATGATGACCAAAATGGTTTGACTGCATCTTTCGCATCATCTTGTCATTTTGTCTAAGCTATTCTTGATGAAAAAGTTGTTGCTCTTCATGTCTAACATTCTACAGTACCATCTGCTCCTTCAAAATGCGTACCTGCTCTTGTAGGCTTACAAGTTGTTGTTTCAAAGTCTCCTGGTTAGATGGGTTGGAAATCTCTTGATTTGACAAAAAATTAAGGTTGAAATTACAATGTGTTTCCTGTTGATCTGAGTTGTCCAAGTTTTTGGCAGGTTCGCGAACCATTTCGCAAATAGGTCAAGTTTATCGGGATGATTACTAACCTCTCCTCTAACATTCTGGCTTGAAAAAGGTGTGTTGGGGGATCTCTCGTTTGGGTGAGCCATATAAATCTGTGTTCAATCTGAAAGCCGGAAGTGTGTCCATGCTTACCGTACCAATTATTGATAGTTTTTTTCTCGGCCCCCATTAACAGCAATTCTTCCACATTTATAAGGCATGATTTCCTTATGTGACATAATAGGGGATAATTAGGTTCCATGCATATGACACGTTCCACCTTTAGACTCAACATGTACCCTTAAACGTCTTTTTTTAGATAGAGAAGTATCATGGTAGAGGGTGCAACTCGCGAGGTGGTGAGGTGAAACGTTGATTGTGAGCTAGCGGAATGGTGAGCTAATGAATGTGGCAAGCTGGAAGCGGAATGACGAGCTAGCGAAGGTGGCGAGCTGGGAGTGGAGTGGCGAGCTAGCGAATGTGGCGAGTTGGATGACATCCCTTCCTTGATTGAGTTAAGCTCCAAATCACCTGGACGGATCAAATTCTGGATTTGTGAAGTATTATATAACAATTTAATTATGTATTTTTTTTTTGAAATTTTCATTTCAGGGCAAGAAAGTTGTCATCTTTGAACTGCCTTGCCTGTAAGTTCTTTTTCCCCTTGTTTCTGGCAATATATATGGAAATTGAGAAATGGAATTTGATTTTGTGAGATTTTATTTGGAAAATCAGAGTTTAAAAATGTATATTAATTAAATCTGATTTATCTATATATGAGGTACTATATACATGATTTACTAAATAGTTAATAAAAAGTAATTTTTCACTAGGTTGTTGCTAGCTTGGATTGTCTAACCATGAAGAATGGGTAACAACTAAGAAGCTCCTAGGCAAATAAATGGGAAGTTTGTTTAGAAAAAAGAAAGGAAGAAGAAGAAAAAGAATGGTGGAAGCAAGAATATGGCATAGAAGGAAGATGATGAACAGTAATGGGGTAAAAAAAAGAGTAAAAAATGATGACATAGTGTACATAATCAACTGTCGTTAGTGATTTAACAAAAGGGTGGTTAACATAATAAATAATTATAACGCCAGTAGCCGAATTAATTTTTTTATTTGAATGATCAATTAAATAGTTTACCCTATTTATATAAATATATTACAGATATAATTATTCAAACAAATAAAATTGTCACAAAAGTAGCATTATAACACAATGTATGAACATGCTAGCGAATTAATTTTTTATTTGAATGATCAATTAAATAGTTTACCCTATTTATATAAATATATTACAGATATAATTATTCAAACAAATAAAATTGTCACAAAAGTAACATTATAACACAATGTATGAACATGCTACAATTTACATAAAATGTATTAAGAGCCTATAAAAATTTACATAAATTTATACAACTTTAAACATGCAAAAAGAAGTAACACAAAAATTATAAAGACATATCTTTCTTTAAATTAAGGCCCTGTTTGGCAATTAGTTTTGTTAGGATTTCGACCAGATTAAGCAATGAATAAGAAAATAGCGGAATAAATTGAGAAATTGAACACATAAGTTTAACGTGGAAAAACCCCTCCAAAAAGGATAAAAAATCACAGGCAAAGATAATTTTACTATAATGACAAAAGAACGAATAGTACAAAAGATGGAGATAAAAACTAAACCCCGGAAACTCGAAAACAAAGAACCCACAAAACGTAAACACAAAATTCTCTAAATGTGTTATGAGTTCTAACCTCTAATGGGTATATTTTCTAAGGTTGTAAAAGAGCCTATTTATAGGCTAAATTCATAGATCAAATAATAATAAAATAATCTAAACTAATCAGTGTTTGATTGAAACAAGTAAACAGAATTTAACTGAAAGATTATTTTTCAAATTTGACTGAAAATAGGAGTCATATTTAACAGGTTTATAGGTGATAGTTGATTGCTGATTGTTGATTGCAGTGGGTGGTTTGACTAGCTAATTCTATTAACTAATTTGATCAACTGATTCTATTAACTGTTTATTTAAAAGTGTTGGATAAAACTTAGCTGATAGCTGAAAGATAATATGTGTAAAATGATAAATAAGGGCGTGCCACATTTTATTGTTAAGTATTTATTTTATAATACTTTAATCATTATAAAGTGAAATTATTGAAATAAAACATTATTACCAAGGAATTAAAACATCTTTTATGAAAATTAGTTAGTGAATATTTTTGAAAATTTAAATAAACAAATTTATTAAGTTTCTTTTTGTAAATGTTAACCTTGTGGAAATTGATAAATATTAATAGTGTATCAATATAATTGTAAACTATATTCTTAGTGATAATTATGTCATATTCTTAGTATGTAAATTAGTGATAATTATGTCACACTTTGAATAAATTTGTTAAATAATATATTTCAATTAATATAAAGTTGCATAAGAAATTATTTTACACAAGTAAATTGAAAATAAATTAAGAGGACATAAATATTCAAGAAATAGATACATGTGGCAAATGGAGTAATTTTTTAGCAAGTATGGCCGGCTATGCCATTTCATATATCTCATTCCCAATCAACTGTGAAAAAAGTTGTTCATCCTTGCGTTTTTTGATTTTGGAAGTTTTAGCTTAACAAACTCTTGCAAATCTCAATTTACCAAACACTATAATTAAAGAATTTGACCATCCAAACCTCTATTTATGCTCAAATAAATTTAAAGAAAAACTCAAAATTCTATTTACCAAACATCCTTAAATCTTTATTATGTTAGATATGAGATGGAATGAGCAACAACATAAAACGAGTCATTAACATATAAAATATCAAATATTTTAATACGGACAAGAAACACAAATTTTATATAACTTTATAATAATCTGAACAAAATAAATACATATTTTATAATTCTCTTCTAATTCGCAATTAATGGGACAAATTTTAAGTTGGATTGTAGATTTATTTTTTATATTTAAATAATATTTAAATTTAAATTTTAAAATTATTATCTGAAATTGTATTGCTTATTTAGATAATAAATGCGGATTTATATATTTAAATTCACCTTATAAATTCTATTTTATATATAAATAAAAAGAATTTTAACGAATTTGAATTTTGATTTTGAAATAGTTTTTTTTTTGCAGATTCATATATTTGATAGATAATAAAATTTAATTTATATTCCAATTGGAATAATAATTTGCGGAATTAGATAATAATGCAATTATTTGAATAAAATTTTAATTAGAAAAGGTAATGAGGTTTTTACCGTTATTAATATTAATCTCCAAAATATAATTATTATTATTAAACACAAACACCTGTTTTTGTTATATGGTAGCAAAGGGTGAATTAGCTTGATATATCATATATATATATATAAATGGACAGGTTCATTGTTATAATAATAACTTTTTTTTGGCATTTTAAATTGTTTTTCAACAATGTCTGCCCCAGAGATGATATATGGATTGGACTTAGTCCTAATGTGGGTTAGTAGATGACAAATATAGTCCATGATGCAATAAGGGTTAAATTCCGTAGTAAAATTACAGGTGGAATATATGAGGTTGTTTTATTTAATTTATTTGGCTGATTGAATTACAGAATATAAGATTACTTAAAAGTATATTTTACTCATTTATTTTTGTTGTAGAATTTATTCTTTTAACAAGTTTAGATCTTTTAATATTTTTAGTCTCAATTTTCATAACATTATGATAAATTATTACAATTTATACATTAATAAGAAAGTATATTATGTTGAAATGAATTTATAAATAATAATGTATATTATGATTTAAGAACTCGTATTTATTAATTACAAGAATATAAGATTATAGGTTTAAAACCTAACTCTGCTAAGCGCAAATGCTCATATTCCCTTAATTTGTACAGTTTTTTGTTATGTATTTACATCTTATAAATAATGTCCTTAATTTGTAAAAGAAAAAAAAATTGTTGCAATCACCATTGATTTTAAATTCACTATTGCAGTATTTAATTTTGAAGGAGTGAATAAAACTCGATTCGATTTAAAAAAATTAATTTTTTAATTTTGAATTAATTAAATCGAGCTATTCTGAGTTAATAGATTTTTTAGAATTAACATGAATATGTAATTCAAATTTTTGAGTTCGAGCCGATTTAAATTTTACAGCTCAAATAATTCAAATAACTCGAATAACAAATTGATGTAAATACTCTTTGAGTCCCGATAGTTTTAAATATGTGCAAATTGGTCCTCTAAAAAAATTACAAAGAATTCAAAATAATCTTCAATAATTCAAAATATTTATAAAAATATCTTTTTCCAAAATTTTATAAATATATATTCAAAATATTATTAAAAATATTTCAACTATATAAAATGCTAAATTATATATATTTAAAAATTCCATAATGATAAATTTGAGGCAAATATAGTTTATCATTGTTCTTCTCTTTGTTTTAAAACAGGTTTTAAATATACATGTCATTTATGTTTTTAATTTGTAATTTAGTGATATTGCTAAGAAGATTTAGGATTGGTTTAATTTATTTTTAATTTAACTTCAATTTATTTATTTATTTGTGAATAAATAAACAACACAATTACATTAGATTAAAAGATCAAAACGCCTCTTGCTTTGTCTTGTTGGAAAGTATGCAAGACTTAATTAGGGATAACATCACAAATTTGTAAACTCGATTGCCATGTAAGACTCAACTTGGTCAAGTGATCCACAATTATGTTATTTTCTCTAGGTATATATCTCAACTATCATTGTCCTTCAGCTCTCAAGAGTAGTTGTACTCTTCTAAGGACTGTAATGCTTGAGTCTTCCAATCTATTATCAGCCAAGACTTTGATCACTTTTATATTGTCAAATTGAATTGTGGCTCTTTTGTATTATTTACTGGAGTTCAGCTTCAAAAGGCATACACTGACCTAAGTATCTATTGAACTCAACTCAAATTTAATTTCAATGAACTTGATTCAAGAAAAAAAATTCAAATTGAATTGGCATAATAAAAATAAAACTTGTCTACTTAATTCGAAAATTTCACTCGTGAGTAATCTATGTCTTGTGATCTAGAAGGGTATGCGCTTACTGCATTCTTCTTTTCCCGCTTAAACTTTTGGTTTCTTCTAGCTACTTTGCCAACTGCTTTTGTATTGTCATATCCTTACTGTATAGCACTCTTCTTTTTCGTTGGAAGAAAAAATGGAGAATAAGAAGAGACGGCAGAATAAGCAAATACATTAGATTACAAGACTAATATAAAATTACATCCATTCATGATTCATGGAAAAATGGTGGATGGATTTTTCCAAATTCCCATTTGTTATTCACTCTACTTTCTTCTACAACACCTTAACTAGTACATTAAAACCAAAAAGGATTAATGAAAAACATCACCATATCTATACACTAAGGAAGTTTGTTTTCTTTGGTTTGTTGCCTCCTGTTCTTCAATCATCACATTCAAATCCATCACCACTTGCCTTTCCCCCGCACCCTAATTAGCAGATAACACAAGCATTTGGATTCTCTTCCATGCTTTGAACATAGTAATAAGTGGTCATTTGAGGATTGTATGCTCTGTAAGCCTTCACAAGCTCCAAGACAGGGTCCGGTGGTGGCAGCAGCTGTGGCTGCTGCTGTGCTGGTGGCTGTGGTTGTTTCTCTTCTTCTTTCTTTGGCTCCTCTTCCTTCTTGGGTTCCTCTTCCTTCTTGGGTTCTTCTTTCTTTGGCTCCTCTTCCTTCTTGGGTTCTTCTTTCTTCGGCTCCTCCTCCTTCTTGGGCTCCTCTTTCTTGGGTTCTTCCTTCTTCGGCTCCTCCTTCTTCTCCGGCGGTTTTGCTGGCCCTACCGATACTATAGTGGTCGACCAGTTCTTGCGCAATTTGCTCACCACATTCACAGGATCAACCGTTCCAATCACTGTCAATTGCTGTGCTTTCATATCCATGGCAATGGAATCAATTCCTATCAAAATTTTCAAAGCCGAAAAAGACAAAGCTATAATCAATAAAAAGAAACCATTACTTTTTCCATGGCCAGCTCCAAAAGAACAACAACAATATAACATGAAGAAATCTCAGAAAATATAAGAACAAATCACTGTTAGCACGAAGATATTGTTGTCATCAAGATCCCTTAGTCATAGATAAAAAGGGGTTTTAACAATCCAAGCTAAAGTTCAAATACATATATAAATAACCAATGTATGTTGCATCGAAATCTGATATTCGAAACAACAATAATATCGAAAGATGTTAGAGAATATATATATATATATATATATATATACGTAATATGAAGCAGTCACATCATTTTCTGTAATTTAATATAAGAAACATTTGGACAGATACCTAAGTAAGCAACACTTTATAATAAAGATTGTGCATGTACCTGAAAGAGTCGAGACTGTTTTTAGAGCCTTGTGCTTGGCTTTATCATCATGCAAATCCAACTTCAGCACAATCTTCTGCAATTAAAATAAGAGAAAATAAAAGAGATCTGTTTCAGTATCTTTTGTGTAAGAATCTTGGTAAATCGATATGTAAATATATAAATGCATTCAAGTTACATACATTTTAAATATGAACATAAATCAAATTACTCAATTTTTTTTCATCCTTTTCCATTACTTAGCACATCAAATAAGATGACAAAAACCAAAGACTGTACGGATTCTTTTGAGCTGAAAAAATGACAAGAATCAAAACCCAATTCAAGAACAAGGCCTTATGATTCTCTTTAAATCCCCACGACAAATATTACAATAAAAAATTAAAAGAAAAAGCAAATAAAGAATCGGAACCCAATCAAGGAAAAGAAGAAGAGATCCCAAAGTAGGAAGCAGACCTTCATTTGGGTGGCACTTGAAACCCTTTTTTTTTTTTTGAGGGAATTGCAGAGATGCTTTTTTTGGAGGAAAGGAAAGTGAGATAAGAAGGAAAAGGAGGGGGGTGTTGAAAACAAGAGATAATAATGGAGGGGTTTGAAAAAAAAGGGGTACAAAGAAGAGAAAGATTTGGACAGATAATTGTAAAGGAAAAGAAAAGAAAATCCGAATGAAAACAAGAAATGCAGAATAGGAGAGAGAAACAAAAAAAGGAAAAAGGTGGGCAAACGAGGAGAACAGAGAGTAACAGAACATAGAGAAAGAGAGTGAAGTGTTGTATTGAAGGAAGTGAAAACTAGCGGGCAAGGCTCTTTGTCTCGACGAGGCTTTTAAGTTTTAATCGAAAAACACAATTAAAAACACAAAATGGGTTTGAATAGGTAATAGGGTGCAGTAAAAATGCGTCTTATTTTTTATTTTATATTATAATATTTAATTTTATTGTTATTAATATTTTTAAATTAAGCGCAAATAAACATATTGTCTATCAAAATTTAACCATAAACTTATAGTATGGTCCAGACCTATTTTTCTCAATTATAAACATGGATGGGTAAGTTTTAAAGGGTTATGTGTGGGTTTTCATAAAAATAATAAATAAATAAATAAATATCAAAATAATATTTTTTTAAATTAATTATGAAAATAGGTCATTTTCTGCAGTAAAATTAGGTGTTCTCTGATTAGTTGATTGTACCACTTTTATTTTTTTCTAAATTATAATGCAATCAAATAAATTTTTATTATTCTTGAATGACACATTAAGCGACACAGGACTAAAGTGTGATATATCAAAACGTTTAAAGACTTGAAAATTTTCCCTTTTAGATTGAATATTGTAAAAAAAAAAAACCTTTAGGTTGCATTTTAGGTTGGCTAATATTTCTTAAAAATTCACTTCAATATTTTAAAAGAATAAAGTATTGGCATTATAAGAGTTGAGATATTAAATTATGTCAAAAATAAAATAGAGATTAAATTTCAAATTTGAACCAAATATAAGGATGAAAACTAAAATTATCCATTATTATATAATCTCAAAAGAATATAGGGATTAAAACTAAAATTTAACGACCATCTTTTCATGTAAAAGAAAAAAGAAAAGAACAAGTTTCATATAATGAAAGGGACTAAAGTGGTTATTTTAAAAAATAGAAGTACCTTAAAAAGAAAATAATAAGCAAGGAAGGGTTTATGAAACAATTATGCCCCAAAACATATTTGGTGCCGCCACACTATCATGCAACACTAAGGTTTTTTTTTTTTTTTTATACAATAGTTAATCTAAAAGGGAAAGTTTCATTTCAAGTCCTTTTATGTTATGGTTTATGACATTTCAGTCTGGTGTTGCCAATGTGGTAGGTGGCACCAATAAAAACTCGTTTTTTTAAACTTAATGATTTGGAAAAAAAGGGTGGTGTCACCAACTAGTCAAGTGGCACCCAACTTTACAGTAGAAAATGATCTATTTTCGTAATTAATCTAAAAATAATATTATTTCCTTAATTAATTTTTTTGTATTACTTTTATAAAAAAAACCCAGGCTAAATTAACTACATATGTCATTTCTTATTTGGCTTTTTAGGGTTTAGGGTTTAGGGTTTAGGGAAATAGGATATTTTTTGGAGAGAGAAAAGAAAAGTGCGCCTAGAGAGGGTTAGGGTTTTCTTAATTATGTTAGGTTTAGGTTTTTTAAGGGTTTAGGACTACGGGTGAAATCGTAAAAGTTTATAGGTAGATTTGAGGGGTTGGGGATGTGATAATGTGCCTCAAAACACATACATTTCATATGTCATGGCGAAATAAGACCATTATCTCAGAAGCCCATATTGGGAAAGTCAGATTTGAGGGGTTGAGGTGACAGTGCTTGATACAGTCACGAGTCGAAGTATAGGTGGAGGTCCTAGTCGATGGTCGTAATATGATCACGAGATCAAGTATAATCGAAGGCCAGTTGAAGGTTGTTATGCGGTCACGAGTTCAAGCTTCTTGGATACCCGCAAATGATACCTTATATATACACCATAGATAATATTGTGGTCATAATCATAGGGAAAAACGGAGGGATTTTTGGTGTAATTAACATAATTTTTTACTCTATTTCCAAATAGTCAGTATCTTTAACCTTTCATTCTTATCTAAAGGCTGACACCGAGGTGGACACAAGAGGGCTCTCAGGCGGAGAGTGGATGTTCTGGCACAATAGAGGTCAAACTCAAGTTGGCTTGGTAGCGATTGTAGTTATTAATGAGTTGTTTAATAACGACAAGTGTTATCGTCACTTGTGATGCTTCTGTTTAGTTATCGTCAATTGTCGATACTGTTGAAGCCGTAACCAAACCCAATCCCCGACTTTAAAATTCAACTCTCTGTGCCCCAAATCATAAGTGGCTTTCATTCGTTGCTAAGCTTGCAAGAGTCTATCTCGAGCATTGTGTAAAAGTGCATCCCTATCTTGTAGAGCCTTATCCACAGCTTTAATCCTTGTAGAACCAGCTGAATAGGAGAGAAGTCGAGGTGGATCCCTACCGTATACTAATTGGAAGGAGTGGCCTTTAGGCGGTGTGATATGAGGTGTTGTAGCAATACTCACCCATGGAACCCAATCGACCTTTGTCGTGGACGATCACTAGAGAGGCATCGTAGGTACATTTCTATTGTTCAGTTAACTACCTCTGTCTGACCATCAGATTGAGGATGGTATGCTGAGGAAAAAGTGAGCTTAAAACCACTTTGACAAAATAATTCCTTTCAAAACAGGCTGAGGAAAACTTTATCACGGTCTGAAACTATAGATTCCGACAAGCCATGAAGTCGGAATACCTCTGCAAAGAAGACGGTAGCAACAGATATAGCAGTAAATGGATGGGACAAAGGTAAAAAATGAGCGTACTTCGACAGTCTTTCCACAACCACCATAAGTACCAATTTCCCTTTTACTTTGGCTAGACCCTCCACGAAATCCATAGAAATGTCAGCCCAAACATGTTATGGTATTGGAAGAGGTTGAAGTAAACCTGCGGGCTGTAAATTTTTCCATTTGTGGCGTTGGCATACTAAACAATGTTGCACAAATTCTGAGGTTGCAAGCTTCATTCCTTTCTAAAAAAAATCTTGGCGAAGACGATGCAATGTTTTCAATTCCCCTTCATGTGCCATAGCATGTATAGAGGAGATAAGAGTGGGAATAATTGGTGAGGTAGGTAAAAGGTACAACCTCCATTTAAAGAAAATCAACCCATCTTGTGCAACCCAATTGGACCCCAACTCTCATTGTAGAATTCTTTGCTGGAGTTGTGATAATTCTGGGGAAGCTTCTATTTCTCGTCTGATGGCTTTAAGAATTTCAACTTGAGGGAATGAAACAGTCATGAGGTGTGGTAAGTCTTCGTCTTTTCTAGATAAAGCATCTGCAGCCCTGTTCAACTTCCCTGTTTTATATTCCACTCGAAAATCAAACCCCATTAGCTTGCTGATTCAATGTTGTTGTGGGGATGTCGTAAGTCGTTGGTCTAGCAAATACTTAAGACTGAAGTGATCAGTACGGATGAGGAAATGCCTTCCCCAAAGATAGGGTCACCAATGAGTCACTGCCTTTGCCAAACCAATTAATTCACGTTCGTAGGCAGCCAACTTAAGGTGTCGATCTGCAACCTTGCAACTGAAAAAGGCAATGGGGTGTCCCTTTTGCTGTAGTACAGCTCCAAACCCGCTGTCCAAAGCATCACATTCAACCACAAATTCCTCCGTAAAGTTGGGTAATTGCAAAACTAGGGCTGCTGAAAGAGAAGTTTTTAATTGGGTGAAAGCAACATCAGCTTCCTTAGTCCAGTTGAAGGCATTTTTCTTTAGAAGATATGTTAAGGGTACAGCCACTTGTCCATAATTCTTGATGAATTTTTTGTAATATCCTGCCAACCCAAGAAAGCCTCGTAGAGCCTTGGTAGTTTTAAGAGTTGGCCAATCGGTGACATCTTTAATTTTAGTGTGATCAACCTCGACCCCTTCACCATGGATGACATGACCGAGGTAGGTTACTTGAGACTCTCCAAAGAAACACATGGATTTCTTTAAGAACAACATATTATCCCACAAGAGTTCAAAAACTAATCTTACATGATGCATATGTTCAGTCCATGTTTTGCTATAAATTAATATGTCATCAAAGAAGACTAAAACAAACTTACACAAGTAAGGGCGAAAAATGTCATTCATCAAACTCTGAAATGTGGAAGGGGCATTGGTAAGCCCGAATGGCATGACAAGAAACTCAAAGTGTCCATGGTGGATTCGGAAGGCTGCCTTTTCCACATCAGTAGTTGCCATTCTAATTTGAAAATATCCCAATCGTAAATCCAATTTTGTAAAATATTTTGCCCCATGAAGTTCGTCCAACAATTCATCCACGACAGGAATCAGATATTTGTCTTTAACAGTGCAAGCATTAAGCTCTCGATAATCAATGCAAAAAGGCTATGACCCGTCATGCTTATTTACTAATAGTACTGGAGAAGAGAATGGTGATCTACTGGGTCGAATGATTCCTTGTTGTAACATTTGGTCACACTGCTTCTCAATCTCATCCTTTTGAAAATGTGGATATCGATAAGGCCTGACTACAATTGGTCCTGTTCCTGGTTTGAGAGTTATACGATGGTTACATTTGCGGTTAGGAGGTAACCCAGATGGTTCTTGGAATAAATGCGCAAATTCTACCAGTAACTTATCTAATACTATATTAGTTAAATCCTGTCCCTGTATCAAGCTGAGTCGTGGAATTTCCTCTGGGTGCTGCCCTTGCCAGAGTATCTTCTTATTGTTTACTGCAAATTGCATAATTAAGGAGCTGAAATCCCATAAAATTGGACCAATGGTACACAACCATTTAACCCCCAAAATCATATCAAACCCTTCTAATGGTATTGTATAAAAATCAGCTTGAAAGTTGTCATTGGCCACAACGAACTGTACTGATTTACAAATGCCAATGCTAGGAACCCGTTCTCCGTTTGCCACACATACTTGCAACCCCCTTTTCTTTTGTATTTTCAGTCCCAATCTTGGCACTAGACCTTCGCGTAGAAAGTTATGTGTACTGCCTGAATCAACGAGAACTAACACTGTTTTTCCTGACACCTTTCTTTGGTAGTTGCATAGTAGATAAATTGCAAGTTCCTCTAATGGCATGTAAGGAAATTTCAAGATCATCTACCTCATCATCTTGCTCATCTTCAATATCTGGTACTTCTATCCAAAATAGCCTTTTACATTTGTGCTCCATGGAGTAAGACTCGTCACAATTATAACACAATCCCTTAGCCCTTCTCTCCGCCATCTCTGCTCGTGTCAATCTTTTGATAAATGGTGCGGAAGAACCTATTTTGCTGTTATTCCCCATTGGTTTCGTTGTTTGTCCTCCTCCCTTTGCAAAGCTCTTAGTTGTTGGAATAATGGAATTGCTGCCAGTGTTTTGGGAAGCTGACCAGTTTAGATTGGTTTGAGATAACATCTTGGAAAAGACTTTTTGTTTCTGTTCCAAAGCTCGAGCTATATTCATTGCAACTCCAAGGTTTCCCGGTTGTTGCATCTCGATATCAATTCTAAGTTCCTCTACTAATCCGGCAGTAAAAAGGTTTACTTGTTGCCGAGGTTTAAGATCAGTAGTCCTAGCCAGTAGTGATTGAAATTGACGTTGATATTCTTCTACCGTCCCAGTTTGTCTCAAGTTTGCAAGTTCCCCCAAGGGGTTATTACTCATAGGTGGCCCAAACCTGACATGACAACACTCTCTAAAGCGCTCCCAATCAAGATTTGCCTCCTCTTCCTCGATTTGATCAAACCACAATTGTGCTTATCCTAAGAGATGGAATGAAACTAAGCCGACTTTGTCTTCTTCGTTGGTCCGCTGATTGCCAAAAAACTTTTTGCATCTTTTTAACCATTCTAAAGGATCACCAACACCATCATAAGTAGGAAATTCCATCTTGGAGTATCTTGGCACCATGCCCCCATCGTGTTGTGAATCTGAATTTCTTTTTTTGCCTCCACTGCTGCCTTGTTCTTTATTATTTTTTTCTAAATTCTCTTTCGTTGTCTTTTGGACCGAAAAAGATAAAATCGCCATCTGCTCCTCTAATACTTGTTGCCTTGTAGCCATTTGTTCCATAAATGCCTCCACTTGGTCATCAAAGTTTTTGTCACCCATGACACCGGCTCGATACTAAGTTATTATGCGCCTTGGCGTAAGATCTAGTCACAGGTCTAGACGAGAAAGTATCCTTGCTTCGACTTATGGTTACTCAAAGGCAGATTCGACTTTGACTGAACCCCCTTCCCAAACTAACGTTTGTGATAAAAAATAAACTCCCCTTTTATTTCATATTGGCAGCCTTTTTATAGGCTGTTAATTACAAAGGAAAATCCTAATCTAATTCCTAATTTAAAGTCCTAATAGAGTTCCTAATTTAAAATTTATAAGGAAATAAAAAACCTAGTAAAACTAAAACTCCTAAAAAAATTAAATAAATGTAGAATTCTAATTCCTATTCCTCCGTTGATATTGTTTTCCAATAAAAACATCTATATCACCAATAAGCAAGTAATAAGATAAACAAGAATGTCACTCACCACAGTTTTAGAAAGCACTTCTCTTCCACTTTGGGATAATAAATTACGCTGCCAACTTTCCAATTTAGTATAAAATTTCTCTTTTAAAGTTTTCATAACCTCATAATTCGTTCTACCTTACAAGGAAGAAGCACCTAAGTAAGTTCTAGGATTGTCAGCTTTCTTTATACATAGAAGGTCACTAAGCTCTCTCTTTTTTTCCTCATTCACATTCATACCGAAAACAACACTAGACTTCTCCAAATTAACTTTTTTATTAGATTCTTTACCGTACTCCTCAATTATCTTGGTAAACTACCTACAATTTTTCCCATCAGGCTTTAAGAAAAAATAGAGAATCATCTGTAAAAAGAATGTGAGAAATAATAAAACTTGACCTACTAATTCAAATAGGAGGGATCTAGACTCCATTGCCTTAGAAATCATTCTTGAGAGAACATCAACAACAAATAGAAACAAAAAAAAAAAGAGATAATCGGTCTTCTTTGCCTAAGACCCCTAGTTGGTCTAATGACCTCACTATTTTTACCATTAATGACCAAAGAGTAAGACACAGAGGTTACACACTCCATAATCCATGTTATCTATTGTTTATCAAACCCAATTTTGGTTATGATTGCCTCTAGAAATCCCCATTCCACCATGTTCATGTCCAACTTTATACCCACCTCATACTTTCCACCTCTTTTCTTCAATTTCAAGCAGTGAAAAACCTTACCAACAATCACAACATTGTCTCAAGCCATCCTACCCTCAATAAAATCACTTTGGTTGCATGTAACCAATCCTCCCATCAATGATCTCAATTTGTTAACCACCATTCTTGAGATTATTTATAACAAAATTAGAAAGACTTATAGACCTAAATTGAGATACCAACTCAAGCCTTTTCACCTTTGGAATAAGCACAATCTCAGTCTTTTTCATTTCCTTCAACATTTACCCATTATGAAAAGAAACTTTGCACATACTTCACAACATCCTCCTTCATCAGACCAAAATTTTTGATAAAAAAAAAAACCCACAATATCCATCGGGCCCTGGGGCTTTCAACCCTCTCAACTGAAACACAACATTTTTAATCTCATCAATAGTCACCATTTTGACAAGATCCTCATTTTGTTCAACAGTTATAGACTTCTTCTGTAATGACCCGAATTTTACCGTTACCAAAAAAGTGTATTTTTGGGTCTCCGTTTCTGAAAAATAGATTCAGTAAATATTTATTAAAATATTTACAAATTAAATTAAGTGAATTTAATTTAATTAAGTGAATTTAATTTAATTAAGATTAATTAAGAAAAAAGACTAAATTAAATAAGGGTAAAAGTTAAATTATAGATTAAAAGAAAATAAAAAGGACTAAAAGGAAATTATACAAAAGTATAAATTGAGGCGGTCTACCGTGAAGAAAATCTAAGATTTTTTTATGTTTAGTATATTATTTTATTATTATATTATTATATAATAAAGATATTTTATGTTTTAATTATATTATATTATATTATATTATATTATATTATATATATAAACTAAAGAAGCAAATGAAAGGAAATAGAAACAGAATGGAACGAAACAGAGAGCAGGGGAGAAAAAGAAAGAAAGAAGGGGAGAAAAGGGAAAATTGAAGGTTTGAAGCTTTAAGCTTTAATAGGTAAGTCAATCAAGCCCTTTTTACTTAATTTTGATGTTTTAGAAGTTTTAGAACAAAGTTTTGATGAAATTAAGTTGATATTTTGAAAGTTATTAGATTTCTAGATATTGTCCATGTTAAATAAAATGATGAATTAATGGCTAAATTGATAGAAATTCAAGTTAGAAATGATATAAGGATTGAATTGTAAAGTGATTCATAAGTTTTATGCTTTAAGGACTAAATTGAAAGAATTTCAAAATTATGGTTTTATGATGAAAAATAGATAATTATGTCTAAGTTTGGTTAAAAATTGAGTAGAAATAAAGTATGAATTAAGATAGAAAAGTAAGTGAATTTAGTTAGGATTAAATTGAAATTAAAGTAAATCAATATTTTGTACTAAGACTATTTTGGACAGCAGCAGTAGTCTAAGTTTGAAAAATCACCAAAAATTGTAGAAATTGAATTAGAGAATGAATAAAATATGGAATTAAAGCTTATTGAGTCTAGTTTCTTATAGAAGAAACGGTATAAGCAATTGAGTTGTAAATTATGAGATATAATGAATTTTGTGAGATAAGGTCAGAATGAATTCGGGTTTCCCTGTTCTGACTTTGGAAAATCACCAAAAATTTAAGAAAAATAATTAGAGGCTTAAAGTTATTTGTTTAGAATTCATAATGAGTCTATTTTCAGGAGAAATCAACGGGAATATTATCCGAGTTCTGTACTGTGAGATAATTAATTTTTAGTGAAGAAGGGACGAAACTGTCAGACAGCAGAATAGGGGTGAATTTAAAGAATAAACTGTATTTAATGGCTAAACCAAAAATTCTGAAAATTTTATTGTAATAAGATTTGTGAGTCTAGTTTCAGGAAAAATTAGCGGATCTTAATTTAGAATTCTGTAACTCAAGATATGAATTAGTAATGTATTAATGATTATGAATTGTATTAATTTCGTAGTCAATGTGGTACCGGAAATCTCGGCTAAGAAAGGACAAGACAAAGTCAACGGGAGTTAGCTCGAAAATTACGGTTTGTATTTCTATAATCCGAACTTAGTTATTATTTGTTATATTTATATACATATGGCAATTATTAGTGTTAGAATTATGATGTTTTACAATTGGAATGGATTGATTTTGGTATGCGATGAATTTATTGAATTTATAGTGATTGAAATTATTTTGATTGAATTTATATTGATTGAATTATATAATATACATGATTTATGTAGAAATTTTAATATTGAATGAATGTTATATTGAAAAATATATTGATTGGAAATATGAGGAAATTGATATGAATATATGAGATTGTGATATTTGAATATTTGATATTGAAAAGTGAATTGAATTGTATTGAATTATGAATTAATGTGAATAATTGAAATATATTATTGAATTGAATGAAATTGTATGAATTGTGAAAATGGGTGAATATATGTGATTATCAGAATGGTATATTGATGAAAGAATTATTAAATTGAGAAAGTGAATGAAATACCCTATTAACTAGTCGGGCTGAGTTGGATATAATTGGCATGCCATAGGATCTGGAAGTGTACGGGATTTGCCGGCTTTACCGATCAGGCACTTTATGTGTCATATTTCAGGCACCTCGTGTGTCGTTTTAGGCACTTTATGTGTCGTACTCTGATCAGGTACTATGTACCGTTTTAGGCACAATGTGCCGTACTGGTGTGTTTGGGTTGGAATTCGTGTATCCGTCAAAGTCCGGGTTTGTTAATAGGGGTAAATAAGTAAAAGATAAATCGAATAAATTTGATTGATCAAGCTATTGAAATGAAACGAGAAATTGAATTGAGAATTGAAAATTTATATGAAATTGAAAATATGAACCAAAGGTTCATGAAATGATTGAAGTTCGAATTGATGATATATGATGTCACTTGATGAATTGAAATGTGATTTGAGATATATGAATCGTATGTTTATAGTGAAAGCTATCAGGGATAGTAAGCTGATATGATATAAATGAAATTGATTGTTATTGAAATGAATTAAAATGGAATATGATTGATAAGTGTATAGTTGAATATAGTTTAATGATATTGAATTGTGAATAAATTAAGGAAAGCTATACCGAATAGTAAGTGAAAGAATGGAGTAAATAATAATGGATTTAATTAAGAATTGAACAATTATGTTATTGTGTTTATTATATGATTTGTATAAAATTTATATTGTAGGTAGTTGAAATTTATCTATGAATAAATAATTGAATAATTGTAATTGTTATTATGATCTTAAGTATTTGTTATATTATAAATTGTTCGGATTATAGAAATACCACTGAGTATACCATACTCAGCGTACGGTTTGTTTCCGTGCGCAGGTTAAGTAAAGATAGTACGTTGAATCAGCATCCCAGCATGATCCCGAATTCATTAAGGTAAAGTATGTTGAGTATTGATAGTGACATGTACCCAGGATGTTTAATGAGAGTCATTTAGGTTGTAGAAGTATTGATGAAATGAGTAAATTATGGTTGGCAACGGTATGTAGTATGAATTTTGAAATTTACTAAAAATCCGTAGTGATTCTAAATTAGTCCCGAATTGAATTTACTGTTCATATTGGACCGCAAGGGCCCATTAAAGGGACGACATCTTAAAACTAGGATGTGTGTGAATATTTATTTTAATTAATGACCAGAATTGGGCTGTACTGACTGGTAATGTCTCGTAACCCTACTATCAATCCACTTCCCACACCCGTTTTTTAAATGAATCACCTTATTCCCCTGTCTCCTTCTAATAGTCTTATCACCATACAATTATTTTATATTTATATATCTACATCACACATTTTGATCTAATATTTTCATTCGAGTTAATATATTATTTGGTATTTGAGTTTGTCTCTAATATTCAGTTTAAGACATGAATTTTTTTGTCTCAATTTGATACTTGATTTTGATTTCAATATTCAGTTTGGTAGCTAATCTTTTCCCATTTGATGCTTGAGTATTTTTGTCCTAGTTAAGTACTTAAATTTGGCTTCAATATTCAATTTGATACTTGAGTTTCTTTTTTATCCAAAATTAAGTATATATATATTTTTTACTAAAGCACAAATGTCAAATATTCATTGGGTCATGTGATGTCATTAAGTCTAGATGCCAAATTAAATATTAAAATCAAACTCAGGGATAAAATTAAACATTAAAATCAAATTTGAGTACCATATGTTATATTCACCTTTACATTCGGTTCCCTCAACATTGAATCTTGCCATTCATCCCAACGAGGCCTTAATAAATTTATGTTCAGGGCTTGATTCCATAAAAGCAAAAGCCCAACAAATTGATGGCTGGAAGGAGCCACTAACCACCGACTTCGAGGGCTTAAGAAATCAATGATTGGGCCATGGCGTTGATTATGCCAACATATCCACACTCCACTGTGTCTTTTATAGTTATTCATTCGGTTTTAACGATTGCCCTTTTCCATCTTCTTCCAGTTTCAGGTGGGGGTTTCGTTTTGACACGGTCTATCTGTTGTTTTACCCATTGGCCAATTGCCATCACTTAAAAATTTACTAAAATTTACAGCCAATCTCTCCTTTTTTTTTCAAAAGAACCATGGAATCGCTTTTTATCATGATTGTTTATTTATGCCCATCATTCCTAATCTTCCAGAAACCCTAATTTTATTGTTTTCTCTAACGATACCTAGTTTCGTTGTTGACCCTGCAGTTTTCTTAACACATGGATCTTCAACAGCTTGATCCCTTGCAAATTTCAATCCCGAAAGCCTCGAATCCCTACAGTATCATAAACAATTCCTCCGTATGGCTTGAAATCCGTCTCTTTTACGTTCGGATAGCGCCCTGCGTAATCGATAGCGCGCCGGACCACCTCACCCTCTGCTACCTCCGCCGCGAAATCGGTTTCTCCCTCGAAGTCAACGGCTCTCGTGTCCCGGCTTCCGATTCCGCTTCGTTCACGCTCCGCCGCGACCGTCTCGACCGGGAGTCGTCGGAGGTCACTTATTTGAGCACCGATAGCGTTCGCGTCACCGGAGGGTTTGAATTCGAGGTGTACGAGAATGAAAAGATGATGTTGTGTGGCTCTTTGGAAAGGATGGAAGGGGAATGGAGCATGGATTGTTATATGGCGGCAGCGCTTAAGGAGCCTGGGAATTCTTCGTTTTTCCAACGGAAAAAGGGGGTTTCAGCGCCGGGCATTGAAGTTTACATTGCGGGGTGTTCCGCGGGTGTGCCTGTGATATTGACGAAGACGATAACAGTGAGTCGTTGGAGGAAAAATGGGTCGAGGCTTAGTTCGACATTGGATGCGATTCCTGAGGATGAAGAGATTGGCAAAGGGAATAACAAGGGTAGTAATGGATTGATTAGACACCGGAATTTGCAGGTAAAATTGGCATTGTAACTGATCATAAATTAATAATGTAGATTTAGATTCCATCATGTTAAGGGAATTGGCATTATTGCGTGAGAACCCTTGATTGCTTTTAGAATCTTATAACAGAGTTTAAGATGTTACTTTATGGCATTAGCATATGAATACTGTTATTGCTTTTATTTATAAGTATGCTGAGTTGAAATTGAAATGTTGCTGCCTTTTTGTTGTCTATACATGATGGGAGGTTTATTCTGTTCTTAGAGAGTAGGCGTATACAATGTTGTTGCTTTACCTGTTTCGTTATAAAAGCATTCTGTTGTCTGCTTCGGTCGGTATAATGATATTGGATTCTTCATTTGTAACTCCCAGTCCTTGCCACAGATTGTTTTCTGCTTGTTAAGCACGCTGAGTGGTTTAGGGTATTCATCAGCCGTTCTTAGTAAACTTTTTCAATTCGTCTCCTAGATTCAACTTTGAGGTTCTTTTGGGGGAAATGTAATTTTTTTCAAGTTCTGGGAGCATAACAACAACAGCTGCCTGTTATGACAATGAACAACATAGCAAGGTCTTAAAATGTAGGGTGACTGTTGCTTTGATGTTCCTTTTTCTGTTTATCATAGGTGCATTATAAGTTTGTACCTTTACTATAACAATAAGCTTCAAAATAATAATGGGGATACTGAAATGTGTTCATCAAGTGTTTTGGCAGATTCTTAGAAACTTCTTTGGGCTTTTCATACTTCTCAATTTGTCCAGAATTGGATTTCTTGTCCTCACATGCTGTTCTTTTTTTTACCATGTAGATTACTGAATCCGGACTTGAAGATTATGAGTTTGATGGAAAAATCGGACACGGCTACTACTCTGAAGACGTGTATGCTGGCGAGGATGGTCAGCTTTCATGGTTTAATGCTGGTGTTAGAGTTGGGGTTGGAATTGGCCTTGGGATGTGCCTTGGGGTTGGAATTGGAGTTGGACTGCTAATGCGATCATATCAAGCAACTACCCGGAACTTTAGGAGAAGGTTTTTCTAAGATAGATCCCATCACTTTGCAGTGTGACGATGTCCTCTTTTAATTATGAAGAAGTTGAATGGAAAAAGAAATTCAGGATTTTTGTGGCAGCCTGGAAGATATCAGTGTTGCAGGCCAAAAACTATCCAAAAGCTCAAGATAGCACCTCAAACTTATAGGCCTGGTAGGTTGTTATAGAAAGTGGATAGAAGTTTCTAAAGCATCCCTTACCTTGACCGTGAACTGCGAACATACTTGTTTATATAGAAAAAGAAGACTAAAGATGAAGGACAAATAAGAAGAATGTGCTGCCATATAGAGTTGTTCAACAGTAGGTGTAATGTGAGAGTGTATATGTATATATCTATCATTCCAATTCATTAGTTACAAAAGCCGCGAGTTGTTTTCAATTTGTAATGTATTATAGTTGTATCCTGGATGAGAGAACAAAAAGTGTTCAGTTTTAAGTAAATTTGAATGAAGGTTTTTTGGGAAGTTTGATTTGATCTTTCTTAAAAGACTGCTCATGCCCTTTATACGCATATTCTGTTCCCTACGTACATGGAAAAGGGCCTCTCGCTAATCGCCAAAAACTGGGACAAAACTGGGATTTTTGAAATTCTAAACAATGCCAAGATGAGATCTTTTTCAATCAGATACGAGATGCGTTTTCAGTCGACCTTACAATCTCCATCATTTGATATTTAGCCCCTGCAAATGCCTAAATTTACACCCATAAACCCTAACCTCAATTAACCACCACCCGAGAAATACTTTTACTGCCCCACTCCCTTGCTCAGTGATTCATTGGAAACAATAGCGTGGGATCCGAGGATGAATACATTCATCCCAACGACGTCGTCTGGGCTCAGATCCTCTGCCACGATGCCTCGCCGTAACAACCCTACGCCTCTCCCTTTGGTCGTTTCCCTCAACTGCGTTGAAGATTGCGTCCTCGAACAAGAATCATTGGCCGGCGTCTCGCTCTTCGAGCACGTCCCTCTTAGCCGCTTAGCCGATGGGAAGATCGAGGCCGCCGCGGCTGTCCTCCTTCACTCTCTTGCCTACCTCCCTCGAGCTGCCCAGCGTCGCCTCCGTCCTTACCAGCTCATCCTCTGTCTCGGCTCCTCTGACCGCGCCGTCGACTCTGCCTTAGCCGCTGACCTTGGACTACGCCTTGTCCATGTCGATGTCTCGCGAGCGGAGGAGATCGCTGACACTGTCATGGCGCTGTTTCTTGGCTTGCTCCGTCGGACGCACTTGCTCTCCCGCCACGCACTTTCGGCTTCCGGCTGGCTTGGCTCGGTTCAGCCGCTTTGCAGGGGAATGAGGCGGTGCCGAGGTCTAGTGTTGGGAATAGTTGGCAGATCTGCGTCGGCCCGGTCTCTGGCATCCCGTAGCTTAGCCTTCAGAATGAGTGTGCTTTATTTTGATGTTGTGGAGGTAAAGGAAACAAATTCCAGAAAGTTTACGTCTTTATTTCTTCACCAATTGGATTTTTAACAACTAGAATCTGCTTCATTGTTGAGATTATCATTTGCTATTAATCAATTAAATTTTGATAACTAGGTGAAACAAATTAATTTAGCAAATTCTTGTCGAATCCTAGCAATTTTGTGCTTGCATGTTTTTGGAATTTAGGAAAAACTAAATCTCTATTCTTTTATCTACTTTGTCTGGGTACTTCTGGAAAGTAGTATAGAATTTCTCATTAGGAGTAGAACTTAAAATGCACACCATTTGAAAAGTTTAAGCAAATTTTTGTTCAACTGTGGAAGAGTTTAGCATAATATAGCTGAATTGCTAATTTGCTATACTCATTTTGAGATGGATCTAAGGATCTTAAAGTTATAGTCTTTCTCTTATCATGTTATTGGCTAAATTTTAAAAAAATTAACTGGTATTTGTTAAATGTATTTAAAAGAAAATGATCTTCACATTTTTATGTTGGAATAAATCTCCTCTGATTCATGTTTTCAGGAAAATGGAAAAGTAAGAAGATCTTCTATAAGGTTTCCGCCAGCTGCCCGCAGAATGGATACTCTTAACGATTTACTAGCTGCAAGTGACCTTATATCGCTTCATTGTGCTTTGACGAATGAAACTGTTCAGATTATAAATTCTGAATGTTTGCAGCATGTAAAACCTGGTACATTTGCTTCATATTTTGAGATCTCTATTTCATTTTCTTTATTTTTTATTTCATCCCTTTCTTTTGTCTAAATTTGTTCCCCTTTGGGGTTGTTTCATTCAGGGGCTTTTCTTGTGAACACTGGCAGCAGCCAGCTCTTGGATGATTGTGCATTAAAACAACTTCTCATTGATGGCACCTTAGCTGGGTGTGCTCTGGATGGAGCTGAAGGGCCGCAGTGGATGGAAGCATGGGTATGAAACATATCTTAGGCTATGAATTCAAGTGTTGCTGTGGTATGCTGTTTCCTTAGGAAGGTAGTCGCTAATCAAATTATGATAACATCTTTGCTTCAGGTGAAGGAGATGCCCAATGTACTGATACTTCCACGAAGTGCAGATTATAGTGAAGAAGCATGGATGGAGATAAGGGAGAAGGCTATCTCTATGTTGCAATCATTTTTCTTTGATGGGGTCATTCCAAAGGATGCCATCTCTGATGAGGATGAGGAAGAAAGTGAAATAGTTGATGAAAAAGGACAATTTAGAATACAAGACAAAGAAAGTGCTTTGCAGGGATCTAGTGCTGAACAGTTGATCAATGAGATTCAACAAAGTCCTGAAAGCTCCCTTAAAAAGGATTCCAATCAATCTAAGCAGTCTAATCAGAGCCCAAGTCCTGGTTTACCTCATAACATTGCTGCCAAATCAGAGGGGAGACGCAGCAGATTGGGTAAAAAGGCCAAAAAGAGGCAGGCCCGTCAAAAAACCCTACAAAAATCAGATGAGCCCTTGATATTAGAAAAAGAAAGTACTTCACAAAGAGAAGATGACACTGCTATGAGTGGCACTGATCAAGCACTAAGTTCTGGTTCTCAGTCTCCAGAAGGCTCAAGAAGTAGGAAAACCCCTATAGAATTAATGCAAGTGTCAACTTCTGACCAGCTTCTTAAAACTAGCAAGAAGCTAAGTGAAGTGTCTGGTGATAGTCTGAAAGATGGATATATTATAGCTTTGTATGCAAGAGATCGTCCTGCACTCCACGTGTCCAGACAAAGAGTTGAAGGTGGTGGTTGGTTCCTAGACACCATGTCTAATGTAACCAAAAAAGATCCTGCAGCACAGTTCCTTGTTGTCTACAGAAACAAGGTTTGTTGGCAGGAACTTGTGACATTTGCAATTGGTCCTTACTTTCTGCCTTTACTTAAAATTACTATGATGGATGTATTTTGAATTAATTAACTACAGTTCTGAGCCTTTGGGCCAGCGTAGCTGAAATTTTTTATGCATATTTTTCAGGAGACAATTGGTCTACGATCTTGTGCTGCTGGTGGGAAATTGCTGCAGGTAACTTTACTAATTATTACATTGTTCGTCAAAGGATTGCTTTTTCTCTCAGTAAACCTAACTATGAATTCTCTAATTTATTCTGCTGTAGTTGGTTAACATATTCTCTAAAACTGAAACAGGGTTTCTCTCTGAGTTGTTCCTCTACTTTTGTTACTTCTTACGAGGAGTAGGAGTAGTTACTCTTAAGAATAATGCAAGTCCTATGACATCATTAGCCTAGAAATGATGGTGGTCTTGTTTTTGGCCCCAAAAGACAATTCTGACGTTTACTTTAAATACATTGAAATTGCCATATCATTAGGTCAAGTAACAGATTTCAGTTGCAATTTATTAAAAAAAAAATTCTTGTATTGTGGAGGAACTGAATAAGAATGCTGCTAGAGCAGTTGGTGTAGTGACTAGTGAGAAAGTCTTCCCCCCCTCCCCCTCCCCTCTCATTTGTTCTAATTTTTTATCAAGTTTATGCTTTTTGATGACTCACTGTTTTGTGCTGTGATGGCAGATCAACAGAAGAATGGAATTTGTATTTGCTAGTCACAGCTTCGATGTTTGGGAGAGTTGGACATTGCAAGGTCCTTTGGAGGAATGTAGGCTGGTCAATTGCAGAAATCCTTCAGTAAGTTCCCTATTATGTCGGACTATATAGTATAGTCTGACCTTAATCTTCGGTACAGGCATTTCTCTCTATAGATTTTGTTCCCCTTTGTTTCCATTGCTCTATTATCTTGTCTCATTTTAATTTGATTGAATGGCAGGCGGTTTTGGATATACGCATAGAGATTCTGGCGGCTATAGGGGAGGATGATGGGGTGACTCGCTGGCTCGATTAGATTATGAACATATATATATTTTTTCTTTTTTTTTTTTTGGGGGGGGGGGGTTTACTTTTTATGGTCTTGCTTGTGTTTGTGGGTTTTAATCATCTGAGTTTGCCTTTTTGCCAATTTGAACAGTGTGTAAAGCATTGTTTTTATTTGTTTATTATGATTATTATATTCATTTTGGGGGGTTGGGATATTTAGAATCATAATGTTAAAGGTGGTTTGTTGAGGCTAATGATGTAATGAAATGTGGTTTACGCTAGAGGTTTCCTTGGTTCTACTCCAAAACCAAAAGCACCTGTGAGTGTCAGTTCTTATTGTATTAGTAGGGTCTTGGGAGATGATGCGCATGAAACGTGCCTCAGTGGTCCTCCATCTCTAAGTTAAGTTAGTTGGCGTTTGGAGTACACTGTACAATTGTGAAAGCCCATTCACTCACGTGACTTTATTTCCATACTAAAAAGGAACTTCCATTTCGATTTTCTGACCTATCGGAGCAATTTGTCCATGCTTTACATCAACGAAACCATTCTTTTACAACAATGCCCACTTATTTTCTATTCCATCATCATTTTTTCCTTTCAATCACATCTTATACCTTTTACATCAAGCAAGCTAGCTGCCATGTGGATCACACATGTTGAAAATATAAAATAAAGCATACATTAAATTGGTATTTTATTTTGTTTGTTGACTTTTAATAGGATTGAATTCAACCTTGAATTACACGAAGCAATTACTTGTTACTGTCGGTTTGGCAATGTTTAAAGGTAAATCGGCGTCGTTATCAATTGTTTTGAGCATACATATTTGGTTCGTAGAAATCTGGGTCTAGGGTTTAAGCAAACAATCAGAAAAGAAAAATGGGAACGTGGAGGATAAGATCACGCTGTTTCAGTTCTGACTTCTAACCTGTCGCATGCGTGTCTATTAAATTTTCATTTTTCGGGGGTAAATTGTGCTATTAGTCCCTATACTTGTATTAATTTTGAGATTTAGTCCCTCTACATGAAAAGTTAAAAAAAATTAATATTATTAATTTAGTCCCTATACTCATCATCATTATTGAATTTTCTGTCAAATTTATCAATTTAGTAAATTTTGACGGAAAATATCAATATTATTAATAATTAGGCCGAAATTTTTAAATTAAAAAAAATTAAAAACCTAGCTTTTTAAATATTAAAATAGAAAGAGTAACAACAAATTTTAACTTTTTTTTATAGAAGAAGAAAAGTAAGTATGCTTTTGGCTGTTTATTTGGTGCATACTAGGAAGGGTGCAGCTGTAATTTTACCTTTGGCGACATTTGCGGCACATATGGCATCTATGTACTACCGCCGCCGTTCAATTGACGAATAAAACAATCATAAATAATAATTTGCGATGCGGATTCAGAATTAAATTGGTTGGGGTTTTTAATTTTTTACTTTGACTCGGAATATCGTGCTTTAATTTTCTATTACTTTTTTATTAAATAATTTCTAATTAATTTCATCTTTTTATTGACATCTATAAATGTTATACGTCAATAACTTGAGGCTCGGGTTCTAGAAAGAATCCGAGCCTCCAATCCACGACCCGACCACGAGTAAATAATAAGGTGAACCAGCTTTCAAGACAAGGCTATAGACCCACCTAACGAGAACCTTGCGGAAGCTCGTAACATTAGTCCGCGGATCCAGCTCGCAAGGCAAAGTTGCAAACCCAGCTCGCAGGAACCTAGGGAAGATGGCAGTCTCACTTCGCATACGCCCAAAGGACTCACTGAAAGGGCCACGTACGTCGTAGGCCATCCAGACTTGTGTCCAGTAAGTATGAAGTTTGCCCAGAGCGCCAGTCCAAAAAGCAGAAAAGATCGCGTACTCAGTAGATACGTGCCCAAACCTGGGGTTCGCAAAGAATGTCAGTACCAGAGGAAATATGATGGGCGTCGAAACCACCAAAAATAATTCCTACAAAATAACTCTAAATAGTAGTAAAGAGTGGTAGTAGGGTCGAGTCCACAGGAATTAGATGTTATAATCAACTTTCGTGTTTAACTTGTAACCAAAATTTTTGTCGTGTCAAAAGTCGTGCCCACGACTCCAAACGGACTTGCACAAAAAAATAAACAAATAAATCAGGGAGTTTTGAAAATGTTTAGAAAGTAAATAATCGAATTAGCGTAAATAAATAAATAATTAATATTGGAAATAAATTTAAATCGGGAAATAAATTTGGGTTTTTGTAAACAGAGATAATAAGCCTTAACCGTAGACTTAGTAGATTCCGGATTAAGAATCGATCCTCAAAAATTAATCTTCTCCTCCAAACGATAAGCTGGTTATAGCAGTTAAGAACGTCTTAACCACCAATTCTTCCTCTCGTAGCTGCAAACCAACCATTACCGATTATCTTATCGGGATACATATGTTCCCGATTCAAGATTCCGGCAGCCTTACGCTCTAAAGAACCCAACTCGAATTAACGGTCTCATTCGCGTGGGTCGTTTAAACCCGATCACTTTTTCCTTGATTTGTTCTCGGAGATCTGAATACAGCACAACCAACTTGTTTCTCCAACTGTCAGCAAACACGACTCCAACCTAACATGCACTTTTTAACTTGAAATCGAGTTAACTTTAAAGGATGAGTTGTCAATCCCGATACTTATGAAAAATGTGAATACCGATTAGAAGAATTTTTAGCACGAATAAGTATCTCACGATTTCCAACCGGAGAGAACACCAGCCTAAAACTAAGATGGAATTTAGTGAAGCATGAAATTATTCATGCTTTATAGATTTTGAAATGTGATTTGATGATGATGGTGAATAATGGGAAAGAAAGGTACTTGGAAAGCAATTAGACCAATTTTGAAAGAACAAAGCAATGTCAATGGAAACAACAAGATATTCACGTCCAATTCGAAAGAAAAAAGAAAATAATTCTATTCAATTCCAAATTGAAATCAGAATGCAGAATTAGATGTGTCTTTCCTAAGTGTATTAAGGCCCTATTTATATACATAGAATTTACTAATTTTGGCCTTAATCACTTTAACATAAAATTAAATAAAAATAAAATAAGATTCTTTTTTCTATTTTTGGCTTTTACAAAGTCAAAAAAAATCTGATGAGTCATTGGCTTTCTCCACATTTTTTATTCGGCCTCATTTCATTGATTGTGTTTTAATTTGGTCATTTTCTGCTCGTTTTTGTCTTTTAGCATCTCAATTGCATCCCTAACAAGATTAAAACATAAAAACACTAATTTATCAAGGATCAATCCAAAAAATAAATCGAATTAAACACAAAATGTCATGCAAATTAACATGCTATCAAAATAGAATCAAGACAAGGTAGTGAAGCCCTGCTATGAGCTGTAATAATACTTATAACCGTATATATAAATACTCCAACATTCCTATCAAGACATAAGAAAAATATTACTCAACAATTGGTGCGGTAAACTTAGACAGATTTCTGATCATCAGATTTTTTCGAATTTGATTAAGTTTTTTCATTTCTAGAAACAAATGACTCACCCGAATGAAAATCCCCTTATCAATTCATTATTAAGACAGGCCAGAGCGTTTGGTTCCGGTACTTAGCATGACGAAACAAACTTATTCGTCAGTTAGTTCGCTAACAGACCGAAAAATTTTGATAATGCAGTTTATCAAGAAACCTCCATACCTTTGGATTTGAACCTTTCTACCAGCCAAGGGCCGCCATTTCCTCTCATCTAAGAGGCACCCCCAACAGTTCCTGCCATCTAGGAGCAAGTAAGGCTCATGAGGGAATAGATGGTCTTTCAGGAGGCACAATTCATAGAGTAACAAGCCTTCTAGTAAGAGTTGTTGAAACAGAACAAAGAGTTGCAAAGAAATATGCATATTGATAACTCCAATCCCCGGGGCAATGTAAACACATAGGACAAAGCCCCAGCGAAATAATGGTGAAGCAAGATGGATGAGCTGAGGAGGGACATGCAAATGTTACATACTGAATCACAAGACATGGACTGGTTATTCTGTTCTAATAACTCACTGGCCACTAAAATCGTGGCAATAGGCTTATTACGCAACTTCAGTGTCCCGAAAGATATGTTCAAGGGAAGAAAAGACCTTTGAGCTCATCTGATGCAGTACAACGACTATATGAACATGCTAGGAGCATCGGACACAGTGAAGTGTAAAGCTTTTTCCACAACACTCAAAGAAAGTGCCAAAGACTGGTACTTCTCCCTTCTACAAGGTTCGATCTGAAACTTCTCACAGTTAGGTCAAATGTTCTTGGGAAGATTTAGGGCCCATAGGGCAATCATGAACATACATATGTTATTGAAAAGCACGTTCATGAGCGAGCATGTGCGAATCTTATAAGAAACATTCCCAATCCTAAGAACTCATGGCATGAAATTGAATCCGATGAAGTTTACTTTTAGGGTGCGAGCTGGTAGGTTCTTAGGCTTTATGATTTCAGAAAAGGGAATAGAGGTAAACCTAGAGAAAATCCAAGAAATCATGGAAATATCCCTTCCGCAGATAATAAAAGATATACAATGTCTTACGAGAATAGTAGTAGCACTGAACAGATTTATCTCGAGGATGGCAGACAAGTGCCTCCCATTATTCAAAACTTTAATAACCTCTTTCTCATGGACAGAAGAGTGCCAAGCAGCCTTCGAGTAACTACAACTATACCTCACTCCCCTTTACTATTGAAATCGCCTCAGATAAGAGATACACTATACCTATACTTAGTTACCTCAGAAGAGACAACTGCAGTCATATTGGTTAAGTCAGAAAGTGTCCACCAGTTCCCGGTATACTATGTTAGCTAAGTACTCCAAGATGGCGAACTAATGTACTAAAAATAGAAGATTGCATCTATGTTCTGGTTGTTGTAGCTTGCAAATTACGACCTTACTTTCAAGCTCATCCAGTTCTTGTGGTCACCAATCAGCCTATGAAAGAAGTACTATCTGTAAGACCCCTAACCCGTAACTATCGTCCGAATAGGTTAAAGGGCATTACCGGACTTATAACTCAGATCAGAACTGTCATAAACCAAATATCATCTAATTTCAATAATTATAAGTCATTTATATTCAATATGAATTTAAATCGAGCATACAAGGTATTTAGAACCAAATTAGTAACATATAAAAGTTTTTGAACTTAGAAAAATTTTCAACTCTTCGAAGGTCATACGCCCGTGTGAATAGGCTGTGTGCCTCACACGGCATTAGACACGTCTATGTGTCTAAGCCGTGGTGAAACAGGGCATACATACTGACTTGTCTACACGGCCACAAGACACGCTCGTATGCCTTGGCCGTGGTCGAAATTGACTTAAGTCACACGATTGACTACACGTCTGTGTATCAAGCCCGTGCTTAAGACTGACTTTAAATTGTAGGACTACCCGAGGGGACACATGGCCGTGTAACATGACTGTGTGCCGTACACGGCTGAGACACACGCCTGTATCTCTGCCCGTATAGACAAAAATAGGCCATTTGAAAAGCCAATTTGCCACTCAATTTAAGTCTTCCCTACAAGCATCATTCAAGCATCAATATACTACATTTTCAGTCAAGTTCAACTCCAAACATGTATCAATCAATCCATAATATCATCAATCAATTTCATGTTCACTTTCTATACCAAAACATACCAATATCACATGCCAAATTCATTTACTCATACATGATCAACATATCAAATTACCATATCAATCTTATACCAAGATTATACCATACATACATACCATAAAACATACTTCCCAAAATGAACTCATATCATGCCCAAATATACACAAACATTAACATCTTTAGCAAGCTATTTTCGTATGGCTACATATAAATACACAAGTCAAAATGAACCATCTCAAAACTAGCCTATACATGCCACATTACCAAAACTTAAAGCTTTTATTTACCGAAGCGATAATCGAATAGTGTGATGATGTCTACTCCAACTTTCAACCCGAGCAAGTCTCTGAAACTCTATAGACATAAGATAATACACAGAGTAAGCTTTGAAATCTTAGTAAGTCATAAGCAATTAAATCATTTCAATGATATTTATAGACCAATATCGCTAAACCAAAATTAACAAATCTCAATCAAATATACCTTCATTGTACTCTTAAATTCATGAAACCACATTAAATAATTCACTTAACTTATTTAATAATGAATGTATACCCCCACTTTCAAACTCGACTAACAACTGTTAGCTCATTCATATAAATCAAACTCACACATATTCATTTCATCGCCGACCAAACCATGGTCATTTATTACAAATCATACATAAAGTTATACCAACTTCTTTATAAACACTTCCAAACTCGAAAATCCATAATTTTCTTATTCACCTAAACCAAATTTACATACATGACTCATATAGCCAACTAAACCATTTTGATTTCATTATCTGTCCAAGTTTTTGAACCAAGCATTCATACATCAAAGCCATGTCTTACTTTTATTCCACATCTATAATCTTTTAAATAGCATTAATAATGCTATCAAATCCAACTCATTTCATCATTCATTTACATAATTTTTCATCTACTTCATACTTAATATCATCAACCACATAGGTTCCGTAAATACATGTACCATTATGTTCTTATCTATCACATTTATCACTCCAATGCTTGAAACACTAATTCATTCGATCGTCCTTGAACATTCAACGAACTCGCACACTTAGTGCCAATTAATTAGCTGAAACTATAATTGTATCGCACACTTAGTGCCAATTAATTAGTCGAAGCTATAATTGTATCGTACACTTAGTGCCAATACATTAAACCGAACTTACATCGGTATCACACACATAGTGCCCTTTTCTTAACCAATGTTGTTATAATCTTGCACACTCAGTGCCATTTTAATAGCCGTAGCTATTTCATTTATCGCACACTCAGTGCCTCAAATTCAATTCACATTTTACATATTTCAACTTCACAATTATATTTCTTTGCAACTCAATTCAGCACATATAATGCACATATATTTTAATTTAACAATAATTATTTACTTATGAACTTACCTCGTACTAACACGAACGAACCGAAACGACTATTCGATAATTTTTCACTTTTTCCGATCCAAAACCGATTTCATCATTTCTTAATCTAATTCAATAAAAATTTAACTTATTTAATAACATATTTACTCAAATTCATCCAAAAACACATAAATAGGGTAATTACACTTTTGCCCCTGACATTTCACATTTTTCGCAATTTAGTCCCTATTTCACGAAACACAAAAATAATCAAAATTTGACCACAGCCATGCTTGGCCGAATTTTACCCAATCTCAAATCAGCCCATACTTTTCACTTTATTCATACTTTTAACCACATAATTTCATAATTTCACAAATTAGCCCGTAATTTGCATTTTTACTTAAAATCACTTTGTAAAATATGTAAAACTATCATCTAACTTCCACATTTCATCATCAATCATCAAAAAAACATGAATATTCATCAATGGAAACTCACAAATTTATCAAAAAATACAAAAATTAGAGTACGGGCTAGCTAGAACACGAAGCAACGATCACAAAAATATAAAAATCATTAAAAACCCAGCTCGAAACATACCTCAATTTAAAAAAACAAGGGCCGAACCCTCAAATGCTTTCATGGCTGTTTCTTTTCTTTGCATGCGGTGGAAGATGAAAGAATATAACATGATTTTAGCTTTTATTTTATTTATTTCTAACTTTAATAACCTATTTACCTTTTTTACCCTTTAAAAACATTAATAAATACACCAAATGCCACTCCACTAACCTCCAATATCTCATAAATGGGCTATTTACCAATTAAGGCCATCATATTAAAAATCCAAGGCCAATTAACACCTTTAACTAATAGCATGCAACTTTTACGCTTTACGCGATTTAGTTCTTTTTACCGAATTAACCATTTAAACGGTAAAATTTCTTCATGAAATTTTCACACAATTCTAATATCATACTGTAAATATTAAAATAATAATAAAATAAATTTTTCAATGTTGGATTGTGGTCCCAAACCCACTATTCTGACTAGGGTCTAAATCAGGTTGTTACACTATCTAAGGCAGATACTTCAGGAAATGTAACAAAATGGAGTATTGAGCTCGCTAAATATGAAATTGACTTCACCCCGTGAACTACAATAAAAGGACAAGTGCTGGCTGATTTCATAGTAAAGTATTTCTTTGGAAGAACTGTCGAAGCTGTAGGTAGTGTGGGTTAAGATTTGATATTCTAGATAATATATGCCTTGTAAAAATTGTAAACTATGTGAACTTTGATGAATGTTAACAACTTGATCTATTGCATTTATAACAAAGCATGACATGCTAATGATTCAATGAGTTATATTTTATGATGAGGCATCACATGTTTCACATTTTATACTATAATTGCTCTTTCATTTGTTGAAAGTCGTTTAATAACTAACCACTCATCAGAAAGTACACAAGCAACTGAAAATCCAAAATGTTAGCTAGTTTACGTTGATGGTTCCGCAACCAAAATAGGATCAGGGGTAGGAATACTGATAATCGACCCCAATGGCAACTAATGGCAGTATGGATTGTCATTTAGGTTGCAAACCTCGAATAACTTACTAAGTATGAGGCATTGGTATCAAGATTGCAATTAGCATGCCAACTAGGAGCAAATGATCTAATTGTCCACATAAATTCACAATTTGTGGCAAAGTAGATGAATGGAGAATACGACGTGAATGAAGCAGTGCTGAAAAAATATTATAAAATGGCAACTCAGCTATTCAAAGGATTCAACAGAGCCCAAATTAAGCATCTTCCGAGAAATGACAACACACGTGCTGATGCTTTGTTGAAATTAGCATTCTCTATCATCATCGAACAAAGAGGAAAAATCCTGCTAGGGCATAGGGAAACCTCAAGTTGTGACGCACCTTAAGTACTTTGCATGGCTCAGGAGAAGACCTGGATGACACCAATAATCTGTACACTCTAAAGCAAGCAAGACAACCAAGATATGAAAGAACTTACAAAATTACCTTGCAAGGTTGCGAGGTATGCTATCATCACAAACCATAAATATTTGCTAAACTCCTAATATATGAATTGCATATTTGAATGCTGCAAGCTTATTATGTGATGAATTAAGACAGTATGTTTTATCTTACGATTAATAGATGCACTCTTTTGGAGGGTGTACTGTATAGAAAAGGGTTTTCGCATCCACTATTGCGGTGTTTATTGCCATCTGAAGAAGATTATGTTATGAGAGAAATCTATGAAGGAATTTGTGGCGATCACTTAGGAGGTAGATTATTGGCCTGAAGTCTATGAGAATGGCCACAAGTTAGTTCATACGTGCTATTCCTGCCAGAGGAATGCCAAAGTCCAGCAACAACCAGCGGAGCCCCTCTAAGTCATGACAGGTTCATGGCCATTCGCAACTTGAGGGTTGATATCCTTGGTCTGTTCCCTGTAGCCATAACACAAAAAAATTCATAGTAATGGCTGTAGACTACTTCACCAAATGAATTGAAACAGAAGCTGGGCAACCATCACATAAAAACAAATGGAGTCTTCAAGATACCTCGTACGATCATCATGGACCATGGCATATAATTTTAGGGAAAATTCAAAATATTCTATACTGACCTCCAAATAGTTTTGCCTTAAAGCTCAATAAAAATGCCACAAACCAACAAATAAATGGAAGCAATAAACAAAAAAATTCTAACGGCCCTCAAGAAAAAAACGGGCGAGGCTAAAAACTCTTGGTTAAAAGAGTTATCGAGAATTTTATGGGCTCTGTGAACTACAGTCCACACTGTAACATTAGAAACAACTTTCTCTCTGGTCTACGGTGTGGAAGCTGTAATCCCTACAAAAGTTGGTCTAAGGTCGCATAGAATATAACACTTCAATGAAGAAACTAATCACGAGGCTCTCAGACTCAACCTCAACCTGATTGATGAACTTGGAGACGCAACTGAAGTTAGAAGCACAACGTGTGCCCAACAGGTAGCTCACTACTATAATTCCAAGGTCAGAAACAAACAGTTTCAAGTGGACGACCTTGTCTTAAGAAATACTGAGAGCTTACCTACTTCTTAACGAGGAAAAATGACCCTAAAATGAGAAGGGTCATATAAAGTGATAGAAAAAAAATAAGTTACGAAGCGTATAAACTAGCAAGAATAGAAGGCACAGTTGTAGCGTGAACTTAGAATACCTGACATATCAAAAAATACTATGTATAACTCCTTACCCTATGAATGAAAAAATTTCCCCAACAATGTTCGTGTGATATTAAGGTTCGTAGGCAAGGAGCCGCAACCTCCAAAATAGTTAGCGAGAGCAAAGCTCCCAATTGTAACATTAAGGTTTGTAGGTGAAGAGCCGCAACCTCCAAAACAATTAGTGAGAGCAAAGCTCCCAGCTGTAATATTAAGGTTTGCAGGCGAAGAGCCGCAACCTCCAAACAGTTAGCGAGAGCAAAGCTCCAACTATCGTATTAAGGTTCGCAAGCGAAGAGCTACAACCTTCAAAATAATTAGTGAGAGCAAAGCTCCCAATTGTAACATTAAGGTTCGCAGGCAAAGAGCCGTAACCTCCAAAATACTTAGCAAGAGCAAATCTCCTAGCTATAATATTAAGGTTCGCAGACGAAGAGTCGTAACCTCCAAGACAGTTAACAATAGCAAAACTCTCAGTTTGTTATCTTTCAAAATTTTCTTAAGTATAAAACAGCTCGTGGATTAACACCCCCAGCTATGTTAACTTTCAAAATTATTGTTAAAGGTCATAATTAACGATCTTCGAAGGTTCTTCATAAATACTGAAAAAATTGTGCGATAAAAATAATTAAAGTCGCAAAGGCACAAAAACAATGACTACAAAATAAAACATATTCTCATTAGAAAATAAACAAAGTATAGAGTATTCAAAAAATCAAGGCATGTTATCCCTATCTACGCCTCGACAGACAGTATTATAAGGAGTAACGTCGTTGTTCGCAGCAGAGGGAACCACATCTTTAACAGGATCCTCCTCAATATAAAAATCTAGAAAACTCCTCCAAGTTGACACAAAAGAGTCTTATACGACACCTGAGGGACATAACACATCAAAGCCCAGCGAGCTTATATCCACCTCTTCGAGAGCATCAAAATCCATCTTGCAAACATCAAAGGGACCAGCAACGACTTCGGCGTGGAGAAGAATGTTTATCTTCAACTTCGAAATAGAACTTAAGACATTCTCAACTGTCTTTTTCTTAAAATTCTCAAAGACCCAAAGATGTTTGATAAATGATAAAAGTAATATATTTTAATCTCGTTCTTAATGCGTTTTTGGATGATTAATTATACAAATTAGTGATTTTTGATGCTCTTAATCCTTTAAATTTATGTTTCTATACTTAAAAGAGCATTTGGGAGCAAAAAGTGAGCCAAAATCAAACAAATAGAGCTGATTTCAAGAGCCACACAAACTAGGCCTTTCTACACGGGCTGGACACATAGCCACGTGTTAGCCCGTGCCGATTTTGCAACTCGCTTCCCAAACACGCCAAAGGACACAATTTTTAGGCTTTTTGAGCATTTTAAAGTCTATAAATACCAAATAGAAGAAAAAAATAAGGGAGCCATCAGAGAATATTGAAAAAAAACAACTTGAAGAACACCATTGGAGCTAACTCTGAAGTAGATCCCAATCAAGATCGAACACCTCCTTTTAATTTCTTTTGAAGTTTTTTTAGTTTCTTTGTTTCTTGTGGTTTTTTTTGACTTTGAGATGTTTTATTCAGAATTATGAACTAATTCCTTTGATACATAGGAAAGATGAAACCTATAATGAATTCTACTATTTGATTTATATTTTATGCAATAAATACTTGATTTTTGTTCTCAATTATGTGTGCTTATTTCTTATTTTAATATTTTTGGGATATTAATTCATGTTTAATGTGCTTAATTCAATGGAATAAATTCCTTATTTAAGAGTAGATCTAGCATAATTGAGTGGAGTTGCATGCAATCCTAGAAATAGGACGACATAAATCTACCAGATTAGAGTCAAATCTAATAAGGGAATCCATAAATCGAGTTAATGCGATGATAGGGGTTTTAATTAGAAAGAAATTTCAATTAATCAACTTAGAGTCAGTTGCTTTTGCTCTCAAAAGAGATATTAGCATAATTTAGGGATTTCTACGGATCAAGATACCAACAGAATAAATCGTTTAATTTAGATTCATAATAATATATGAAGTCTAGGTGGATTCTTTACTAGGTACTGTCTCTCTCATTGGTTATAATTCGATTATTTTTCTGATTTATTCTCTATTGAGTTCTTAGTTAAATTAGTTTAGTAATTTTAGTTTAAAACCCATCACTCTAAATTGTTGACTAATAATAGAAAAATAGTAATTACTAATACTTTTAGTCTTCATGAATACGATATCTCTACTCACCATAACTATACTATTTATCGATAGGTACACTTGCTTTTGTTGTATTTTTAGTTAGTCACGTGAGACACATCAATGTTCCCTGATTGTGCCTTCCACTTGATCTTGACACTCACAAATAATCCTATCCGTTTCGGCTACATGCTCTTTTGTAAGCCTGTCCAACTCAGCTTGTAGAGCCTCTTTACTTTTCTTTCCAACAGCCACCTCACACTCTAACCTATTTGCTTTAGTCTCTACTATGGCCAGACACTCTGTGAGATATTCATTTTGCTTAAGGATGACTTTATTTTCCTTCATCATCTTACGATGCTGCTTGCTAACTCTCGTCGACTCTGTCTTAAAATTCGCGAGCTCTTTTTGATGGGCTTCCTCATACCTTAGTCCAACCACATTGGCCTCAGAAAGTAAAAAATATAGAAAGGAACATAGGCTTAAGGCTGAAGGTAGTTGCGTATTGCTTGGCCTAATAGCTTTTAGAATTGAGGTTTGCCATCTGAGGGCTGTTACATCAAGGTTATAAGAGTACTCATGCGCGCTCAAGTCCCCATGCCAAGGAAATGAACCTTCATTACCCCTAATTAGCGTTCCTCTACCGACGGGCATAAGAGGAGAAATACGAGCAGTAGGTGAAGGGGTAACATCAGCATCAATAATCAGTGAACTAATGGGGGGAGTAAAAGATGGTAAGTTTACCGGTAGAAAACGTTTAGGACTTAAAGCTTCTTTAATAACCCCAACAGGATCTGTTCTTTTTTTACTACGACGCTCTAGTTGTGCAATATTCCTCTCCTCTTTACTTGCATAGCTAATACGCATAGCCCCTGAGGTGGTCTTATGCTTTTTGCAAGTATTACCGACTAAGGAATCGATGTCCATTACCTCGTCAAGTTCAAGAGAAAGGCTATCAGTCCCACTTGAAGTATATTTAGACCCTTGATCAATTCTTGCACCAACAATAACCTTGTGATCAGTGGGAGCAATTAATAAATTAATATCTGACCCAACAACCCCTTTTGCGTAAACTTAGGTAAACTTAGTAAAAGTAAACGGACGAAGCTTCATCTAACAAAAGTGGTAGATGAAGTTAAAGGGCTCTGCCATGTGACGTAACAATATCTGGGTCAATTGATCGAAAAAGTCATGAGGCCAGGTAACCCTCTCAGGCAACGCGCCAATTGACTGAGCGACCTCTTGTTTATCATCAAGCCTTCATCTGCTAGGCTAAAACCCTCCAAACAATATCTAAAGGGATCCCTCACAGTAATGAGAGTCTCCAGAGTCTGCGAGCGACCAATGTGAAACTTCCGAAACTGGGTAACAGCTTCATCTGTAGTAAGGCTTCGTTGAAATGTACACATATCCTTACTAGGTGAGGATTATCTTATAAGAAATCCAAAGTCCTTGCCAAGTATATTGCGAACTCGGACGTACTTTCTTTGGTTCAGATGAAGGTTAGAAAAATGATTTCGAATAATTGTTTGCACTCTCTTACGAGGAGAAAAATAGTAGAACCCTAATAAATCCTTCGAACCATGACCCTTCAATTGATACAAATGCTGAAAAACAGCGAGTATAGGTATCTCGCCACACTGACTACAGCCAAGGAAATACGTTATGGCAAGCCACCAGGAAAAGCCTGAAAGTTGGCCGAGAGCAATGTTGTAGTCATTTAGAAGGCTATAGAAGAAAGAGTGCAACGTTAAATGAAACCTAACCTCCAATGTTCGCCGGATAGCTCATTTCCAAAGGAAAGTTTATAACTATTCATCCGACTAATCCTAGCTATCATCGGTGGCCTCACACAGCCAATGTGACCCATTTGGAAAGGAAAACTCATATGCGAAATTGGGAACTTTTATTCTTCGCACCGACAGGACTCGTTCTAGCTCATCCTGTTTAGTGGTGCATGCATAAGATTTCTCTGTCACCAGAGTTGGAGTAGGCCAATGGACTAGGACAATGCGGTTACCAGCTTCTCTTATCCTCACCATGCTATCGATAAAAGAAGGAAACATAATTTTTAAAAGAAAAAGTAAAATTTCTAAAAATTACCTCTGTTTTGATTGTAGAAAATGCAAAGAGTGGAGGATTTTGGGTTAAAAAATATATCCTTTTAAAGAAGAAGTCCCATTCCCGCCTCTTAGACAATTCGTATGATAGCCCAGATGCGAACAAACGTAAACGATTCAATATTCAACAATCAGATACGCATACGCGAGAACCACTTGCGCACGTGGTTGAACAACCATTATGTATCACAGTTTGCAGCGTACCCAACAAGTTGCATTTAATCCTGATGTGATGGACCTAAGGAGTGCCATTTTATGACACCCCTTAGGCCTACTTGAGGGAGAGTAGATTGTTATACGTCAATAACCTGAGACCCGAGTCTTAAAAAAGATCTGAGCCTCCTACCCACGACCCAACCACGAGTAGACAACAAGGCAAACCAACTCGCAAGGCAAGGCTATAGACCTAGCTCGGGAGAACCTTGCGTAAGCCCACAGGGTAAGGTCATAGGACTAGCCCATGGATCTAGCTCGCAAGGTAAAGTTATAGTCGCAGGAACCTAGGGAAGAGCGCAATCTCACTTCGCATATGCCCAAATAACTCACTAAAAGGGTTACATATTCCGTAGGCTATCCAGACATCTGTCGAGTAAGTATGAACCCCGCCTAGAGCGCCAGTCCCCAAAGCAGAAAGGACCATGTGCTTTATAGACATGTGTTCAACAGACCTGGGGTTTGCAAAAAATGTCAGTACTAATGACAGCGAATGTTAATATCGAAGGCAATAGAATCAAAACAAAATAGTGGGACCTTACTATGAGCTGTAATTATACTTATAATCGCATGTATAAATACTCTAACATTCGTATCAATAAAACATAAGAAAAATATTACTAATAATAAACAATTTATTTAATTTCCAATCATTCATTATATTACATTTGACAAAATATATTTTATTTTTTATTGATTTGTTTTTTAAAAAATTAACTTTATTTAATAATCCAAGTACAGGACACAAGTACCAAATTTCACTTTCTTTTTTCAGTCAGAAAATACCTAAACAGCTAAATCCAAGGTGTACGGGCAATACCAAACCGGTAAAACTTGCCCCTTTAATGGCGGTGGAGTATCCTAACTGCCTTACTCAGTAAAACCCCTTCTTTTATTAAAAATAAACAAATTGCCAGAATCCGCCACTTGTCCACTTCCATCAATCCTATGGTTAATATTTCTCCATTTGTACGGTCACTTCTCACCCCTTCTTTAGGTAAAATCCAGAGATTTGATTTTCCTATATATAAAAAACCACGAGCTTGTCAGTTCCTCACCGCATTTCGTTTCCCACTGTTGTCTGACTTTCCAAAAAACCTAACTGAAAAACAAAAACAAAAATTCGAAACTAAAGACTCAAATTGAAATCAAAGAGAGAAGCTAAGCTAAAGATTGCGAATTGCTCTTTCGGAAGTTTTCAAGCTTATGGTGTCCGTGAACCCCAACCCAGCTCAAGGTTTTTACTTCTTCGATCCGATGAATATGGGTCTTCCTGGTGTTAATTCAGCTCCGCCTGCCAATAAGGTGGCGCCGCCGCTTCATGTTCCACCTCCTCCTGCCACCTCCGGTGCTGGTAATACTACAGTGTATCCGGAGGATCCCAGTAAGAAAATTCGAAAGCCTTACACTATTACCAAGTCTAGAGAGAGCTGGACTGAGCAGGAGCACGAGAAGTTTCTCGAAGCTCTTCAATTGTAAGTAAATTTGTTACTTTTTTTTTAATTTTAATTTTTTATTTTTCTTGCTGAAGCCTACGGATTTTTGTGATTGATTAATCTACTTTTTGGTTGGTTTTGAAATTGAATCGAGTGAAGGGGGACACAGTCTATTCTTTTTTTTTTCGATTTGATTTAATTGTATTATTAGGTACCTCGGAATTAGGGTTTTAAATTGGGAGTTGTTAATTAAAGGTGACTATGTAGTTATAATGTTTACTTGTAATGTTTTAGTGATCGTATGGTACATTTTTTGAGTTTAGCTGGGCGTGACCATACCGTAAATAGGTCCATGATCGTAATTTATATCCCAGTTTGCACTGCTATTATTCATTTGCAGATCATCTGGTTTTTTCCCTGCAAGAAATGATCTTGTTTGGTTGATAAGTAACTGGAATAGGATATTGATTTAAAATCTTTAAATCCAAGTGTGTGGGATTAAGTTAATTGAGTGCATACAATTTAAATTAATACTAGCCCCCAAGGTACTTTTACACTGAGCAAGTTTTTTGCTTTACATTTTAGATGCTTACTTTTTATCTCTTGGTGCTGATGTGTTTTTTTTTTTTTTTCACATTACTCGTTTTAGATTTGATCGTGATTGGAAAAAGATTGAAGCTTTTGTCGGGTCAAAGACAGTGATCCAGGTAATTTAGAAGATGTCTTGATTTCTTTCTGTAACTACTAGGCTATATGTTGTCTTCAACATGTTTCTCTGATTGTTTAATGGATGTTCTTGGCAGATCCGTAGTCATGCACAGAAGTATTTTCTAAAGGTTCAGAAAAATGGGACAAGTGAACATGTACCTCCCCCTCGACCAAAAAGGAAAGCAGCTCATCCATACCCGCAAAAAGCTCCCAAAACTGGTCAGTATGGCCAACATTTCAGTATCATCTATATCTTTTTTCTGGGTAGTTCTTGATCTTGAATTGACCGTTGGTTATTTTTGCATCTGTATAGCTTCTGTTGTACCCCAAGTTGCTGGACCATATCAATCTTCATCTGCTTTGCATGAACCTGGTTATACATACAGACGAGATTCATCATCAACACCTGGAAATCCAGTTGCCACTGCATCTTTGTCTTCCTGGAGTTACAACTCTGTGCCGCCTGTCACTGTGTCTCAAGTGACTAAAGGTTTTTAATTGTTTCTGCACTGTTTTTACCTCATATTTCTTCTCAAATATTAAAAGTATAACATATGGTCATGTATTTTGTAGATGATGCAGTGTTAGCTGGACCAACTATTGTGCATAATTCTTGTTACAGTAGCAGTAGTGAAAGTACTCCCAGAACTTGGTCATTTGGTGAAACAATTGATAGAGGAGATCACTGGAAGCAATCTAGAGGTTAGCATATTATTTCTACTTTGAGCTTGATGATAGCACTATTGGACCATGTTACCATATCACATGTCCAGAGGAAACATGTTTCTTCATTCATGCAATTTCTAAAAAATAATGGCATCTATACTGAAGCTTCATATAGCATTTTTAATCATCTACTATGACTTGCCTCAACTAGGATTTTAATACCTACTTGTGATTACTGAATTAAGTGCTTGTCATCAAAAGATAAGTCTGATTTGTTTGACATATCCACTTACTTATTTTCCCATCAATTTAAGGTTTGTTTATTGTTAGAAAAATATTCATGTTTCTCCATTTGCAAGAAAATGATCATCTTGTCTCATATGCTTACATGAAGAATTCTAGCTGCCTTATGATGAAGAAACAACTTATTTGACTCTGGGATTTTTTGGATTGTATTCTTCCCTTCTGCTTTTCTTTTTGCTGTAAACGTTGATGATGGTATGACCTACTAGGTTATTCTGAATTCTGTTGCTGCTGTTTTTAGTTTTTCCCATATTTACAGTACTGAAAATAAACATGTTACTTGTGGCCTTTGAATTGCCTAGTTTAAACAGCAAAATGCTTGAATGGGAATTATTTATTTTCTTTTTTTGTTGTTGATCGAGCACTGGATTATCAAGAACACGTGATAATAAGTGTCTTCTTGAGTAGTTCCTATCATCACATCCTTAAGTTTCCTTTGTCCCATTGATGATAAGTGTGCTTTCTATACTGTGCAGTTTTGCCAGATTTTGCTGAGGTGTACAGCTTCATTGGCAGTGTCTTTGATCCTGGTACAAGTGGGCACTTGCAGAAGTTGAAGCAGATGGACCCAATAAATTTGGAAACTGTATGTCATCCAAATGATATTAATAATTTTATTTTATTTCAATTGGGGTGTGTGTGTGGAGGAGATTGGAGTGTCATATGTTTACTTAAAATCCTATGGTCAACTCAAGCTGCTTTATTTGCCTCTTTGCAGGTATTATTGTTAATGAGAAATCTCTCCGTCAATTTGGCGAGCCCTGATTTTGAGGATCATGTAAATTCTTGTTCCTTGTCTTGAGCATGTTTTTATATCCACTGTTGGCTCATACATACTATATTTTATATTATGATTCAATTTTTCATGTTTGAATCTGAACTGATTACTGTTATTTCTTATCTTTGTTTTAGTTTCTTATAATGCCATCCTGTGATATTGCTTTAGAGTTTTGCATATCTACTCTGTTCTTCTCCACATTGGAGGTCTATACTTCATTGAATTAATTCCGAAAGAGTTCAAGACTTATCAGAAGTCTGACTTTAATTCCAAAAGAGTTCAAGATTTATCAGAAGTAATTTATCAAAACATCATTTCTTATGGATATATTTTGATCATAAATCACCATCGTCCTCTTGAGTGTTATATTTCTTATCCACACTTGTTTGACTTCTCTCTCATTCTGGCTTCACTTTTTGAGCCAAGGATGTTGTCATTACTGCCACCTCTGGCTTAGCCATACTCTGCAAAAGAAAATGGAAACTGGTTATTGCCGAAAGATTAAGCCCAACATCTATCACCTCAATATATAGGTTTCATTCTTTTCTAACTAATAACGAAATCAATGCAGAGAAGGTTGCTTTCAACATATGATGCAGGGTCCGAGGGTATCAAACTCGGTAGTCCATACAATGATGTTCACACTCGGAAATCAGCAAATGCAGTTCCAACAGCATGATAAGGTACAATCCAGTGTTCCCAAAACAGTGCACTCCCTTTTCTTTTCATCGTTGACTCATTGCTCATTCCATGACCTGATTGAATGCCACATGTTGCAGATAAAAAAGAAATCGAACGCGTTAACTTGCTAATTGCGGTTAGATTTGTATGTATGTGTAACATAGGTATGATGTTCCCAGGACTTGGCAACTTAATATCATAGCTTGTAAATACACTGATGTCATCTCTTATGTACCGTGTGTATATCATACAAAAGTCAACCTGTTAGAGGCTACCGTGTGTATAGGGTTTTGAGTGCTGCTTTTCTGAGTTTTGGCTGTATATATTTTTTTTCAGAATTCCTTCTTGGGGTTTTGATGGTGTAATAAAGTTAGTTTTGGGTGTCTTTTTTTTTTTGTTTGCCACCATTGTGGGTACACTGCTCTGCAGTACCAAAAACATTGTTCTCGAGGTTGTTTTACTCTTTCAAGTTATAAGCTAAATTGGATCACGTATAGCTGAATCCATCATTTTGGGGTATTATGGATTATGGATTATAATAGCAGAGCTGCAGAGCTGTTAATATCAAATCTGGGGTTCCAGTGATGGAGAATAATCCTATGTTTTATTTCTTTAGGATCTTTGTGTAATTATTTGTTTCTTTAGTTTCCAGTTGTTTAATTCAACAAATCGAAAGATGCGAAAAATAATATACATGGTTTTTAAACTTCTAATGATAAAAAATAAATTAATGAATTTTAAATTTGCAATTTCATAAAGATACATTTTTTTGGGGCAACAGTTATAGTTGAAAGAGAATGAGAAATAAGATGAAAATTTAAAACATACGGTTAGTTTTTAAATAAGTAATTAACGTTTTTTATTATTAAAAACTAAGAAATTTGAATATTATGTTTTTACCCAAAAGAGAAAGTAGCCGCAATAACTAATAAATTTGTATAAAATTGTAATTCGATTCCATTAATTATTCATCTAACATAAAAATGTGTTAAATTTGAAAATAATATGAATTCAAAACCTGATGTGAGAGGTAAATTCTACTAAAGAAGTAGAATTAAAACAATCTGAATTAGAATCGCTTGTTAGCGGCGGGTAAAGACTCTCTGAGCTCTGCAGCAGCAATGAACGACTAAGGATTACAGCGAGGAAACCAAGGAGAGTGGGCCCTGTTTCATTCAACTACATTTTTTATTTTATCTCTTCACCCGAAGAAACTGTTCATCTTAAAAGTTACCGCTAATTATAATTTACCACCAGTTGCAGTCGCGGCTTCCAATCAGGGAAACACCCGCATGTTTAAAAGATTCCTTGTTCGATGCTTAAAACCCAGACGGCCAATATAATTATTAACTCCACTCGAAGCAAAATATGGTAATGGTTTGCTATTATAATCACTTACTGACGCCTGTTGGTTGGGTACGGTTTTCGATTGCCAAACCTTCCGTTTTGAGAGCCGAGACCAACAACCCCATGGCTTCTGATCTCTCCTCTGACCGCTCTGTCTTCCGCGGCGTATCCTCCTCTTCTCCTATCCGCCGCCGTGATCTAGTCTTCATCGTCAATCCTCGAGGTTCTTATTCCTTTCTTCCCTTTTACTCTTAAAAATGTCTTTGCCACCCGGATTTATTACCCTTGTTTTAACAAGGGGATTTGGAGGAGCAGGTGCTAACGGGAGAACCGGTAAAGAGTGGAAGAAACTGCTTCCTTATCTTCAATCTCGCCTCGGCAGTGATTGTAATGTGAGTGTTCTTTTTTCCCTTTTTTTTTTTCCATTAATCATTGCTCAATTAATAAGAAAATCTCTTGCATTTGTCTCAGATATGTGAATCTTTGACTTCGGGTCCTTCTCATGCAATTGACATTACTAGGGAGGTAAGAATTAAGGGCTTCGTTTACATTTTATTTTATTTTTCCCAATTTAGACAATGAAACTGAATTTGGTCTAAGATGCCTATGGAAAACTTGAAGTTACGAATGACTATATATACTTGTAAGTTATAAGTGGGTAATGGTTTGCAGGCAATAAGGGAGGGTGCTGATGCCGTCATTGCAGTTGGAGGTGATGGAACGCTTCACGAGGTGCAGAATTTTCTTTCTTATTTTCATTTTCAGTATATAATCAAATACTGTTCTGAATTTGGAAGAGCAGATGATAAATTGAACTGTGATAAGCAGGTTGTTAATGGGTTCTTTTGGGATGGGAAACCTGTTGCTAATTGGAATACAGAGGCAGTTCATTCAACCGCTCTTGGTGTAAGAATTCCCATCAAGCTCTTTCTTTTCTTCCCCTCTTTCATTTTGTAAGTATTGTTGTTAGTCTCTGATTGAATGAAAGCCTTGGATTTATATATACGTCTTACTCATTTGTCTTTGCTTGCGCTATAGTAGAATTGTTCGATTCCCCCCCCCTAGGAATATATAACAAGGTTGGCCCTTCTTGCAGCTCATTCCCTTGGGGACGGGGTCAGATTTTGCCCGAACATTGGGCTGGTTAGTTTGTGCTAATCCAGTCTAGATTCATTTGTTATAAGATTTTATGATATTATTGCTTTCTCTCAAGTGTTTATTGTTATGCTTTTCCCAGGAAAAATGATCCCCGTGAAGCCATAGACCGGATTGCTAGAGGTATTTTATTCCCTTTCCGGTTCCTTGCCTCCCTTGTTACTTTTAGTAAATACAAGATGTAGATCCTTTTGATTCTAGGATTTGCTGATGCTGCTGTATTCTAGGGGTGAGATCACAAATTGATGTCGGTGTCATTAGCAGAGAAGGGGAAGGATCTCATTATTTCATTAATGTTGCTGATATTCATCTGTAAGGTTTACTTGGCCATTTTTAGAATTAAATCTTGATAAAACATAAGCTCATTTCACAAGCCTCACTGCAGTGTCTTTTGTGGAAATTTACAGGAGTGCTAAGGCAGGTTATTATGCTTCAAGATACAAGAAATTTGGAAACTTGTGCTATGTTATTGGCGCTTTACAAGCCTTTATTGGCCACCATAATCAGGACCTTAGAATCAAGGTATGCATTTTTAGGGTTTAGCAGTGTATTCCATTTCTAAAAGTTATTTTATTGACCAGTACATTAGCCTATGCTTTAGCCCTAGTCATGCTTATTTTCACATGACGGTGTTTAGACTTTTGACCATGAAAGTAATTTTACATGCAGGTGAATGAGGGTGAGTGGCAAACATTGTCTCAAGTGACGGCCCTCTGTGTTGGAAATGCAAAGTACTTTGGTGGTGGCATGAAAATTACACCAAATGCTGATCCTCACAGTGGAAGTCTTGAGGTGGAATAGTTTTTCTATTCATCTCACTACATGATTACTAGTATTTGTTAATTCTGAAGTGCGCTGATGGTTTGTTTAAGTTTTGCACTTCACTTTGCAGGTTGTCATTCTTCAGGACTTCAAGTGGTATGACTTCATTCTAAAACTGCACAAGCTCTACAACGGCACACTTTTGTCACTGAATAATGTGACCTCAAGAAAGTAAGCACCATCTCTTTTTAGTCTTGCAGCATTGTTTTAGTATCCTTTCTGCTTGCCCTCTCCCTTTTGTAGGTTTTCTTGTCTTCTTTAATGATTTAGGTGGCTTCTTTTTCAAAGGGGCAAAAAGTGCTCATAACCCTAAACTCTTTAAACACAGCATTTCTTCTTATATGGTTTTCCACTGTCATGAAAATTTTAAAAACTATTAACCATCCAAAATTCTTGTTGTCCTTGAATCTTTGCGAGGTGTTTAAAGCTTCTTGTGGTTATTGATTATGTTTTATTTCTGTGAATTATCGTGTTACCAAAAGCAGAATCTGTATGCCATCTGTTGCATTTTACCTGGAGCATGATGTCATTTAGTTTTCTTATCCATAGTATCTCAATATATGCATGCTTACAACTGAAGCTGTTTTCTATTGTTGCAGTGTATATACGATTGAAGTAGATGAGATTTCAGGGGGTGGAAACATTTTCATTCAGTCTGATGGGGAACATCTAGGATTTCTTCCTAGGAAGTTGTCTATTCTACCTGGTGCTATCGAGATGATATGCTAACGTGAACCCTGGAAGAAATTGATCCTATACAACCGGCGTATCAGCTTACTCCGAAACTATGCATCTCCATGGATAGAGTCCAGTAAGACAAGCAATTGACGTCATCAAACTTAGAAGTAGGAAGATATGGGACAGAACAAAGATAGTGATGGAGATGAGTCATTAGTGTTACCCCTTATTTAATATTTTAGTTACTTGTGCTTATGTTGAGTAAATTTTGTAGCAAGCACCATCCTTCACCAAAGCTGAGGACTTATTTTTCATTTATGCTGTGTGATTGGTTGTTTTCTTGCCAATGCCTTACAATAAATTGCAGCAGGGAGTCAGTAATTGAAAGTGATTTTGGAGGAGACTTTGGTAGATGGATTCTGGGAGAAATGAATAGCCGGCCACCAACACCGTGGCCAGCCCGTGGAGTAAAAGCATAGATATGGAAACCAAGCGACCAAGCTTGTTCTTATTTAAAAGGAACAGAACAAGCTTTGTGTCTTGTTATCATCTGCTGTGTAATTTGATAATGATTTTTTGTAAATGTTGTCATCCATGGAATTGCAGATCTTTATGAAATCTTATGGAGCTCGCCTCTTACTGCCTTTAAGAGGGAAAAAAACAGCTGAAGAACCACTTAAACTATCCTCATGCTCATCAGATTGGGATGAGTTTAAATACGAATGGGTATTATATTAATGAATCACGAGCAATGAGATATCACCATTTATGCCTTATTTAGGGGCTTTTCATATTTTATTTTTTTTCATTAGATTATAATTGGAGAAGAGATTGAAACAAATAAAGTTAATTTTCAAGAGTCTTAATTTGATTTACTTAATTTAAAAGAGACTGATTTTGAATAAATTAGATCAAGCAAGGACTTCTTTTTAGCCCCTTAATGTGTTCATGTTTCTTTACATAAATGATTCATTTTTCTTTGAAGTTATCGATTTTGAATGAAATGATATCATGATATTGGGAGACTTCTTATTCCGTTCACTTTGGAACTTGCTTTTGCATTGTATAACTAGACTTTTATATTAGTATTGTATACTCAAATCATGTTTTGTACGGGTTCATTTACAGTGAATTACTCTTTATACACGTATTTGTAGACAGACAACTTTGGTGTCGAGTAACCCAATGGTTTCCATTTCTATACTAATATTTGACTAGAGGAACAAGCTAATTTGGTAGGGTTGTTAAAGCAACACTAATATCAAGCAACTTCACACTAATATCAGTCTTAACAAAACCCTAACCAATCTGTGAAGAGTTTTTGTTTATGCAGCAGTAGTTTGGTGTAAGGATCTATAATTAGGGTAAGTTTTCTTTTTGGTTTTGTCTTAACTTTATATTTCTAGATGCCTTTGTGTTAGAGTTTCTTCATATTAATCAGATCTGGCTCTAGTTTATCTGTTCTCGATTTTGGATGTTAAATATAGTGTTTAAAGATTTGATTCGTTTAAATGTTTCTTTTGAGTGATTCGACTGTTTCTCTGTGCCTAGCTTGGACTAATAATGTTCAAGGAGGAGCCGTGTAGAATTAGAACCGAGGTAAGAGTGTTTAACCAGAGATGAAATTAATACAATCAAGGAGGTACCGGTTACTTTACCTTGATTGCTGTTCTTTCGCCACTCCTTGATTTATTTTCTATGTATTTGCCTTGATTTCAGAGTGAATAAATGTTCTCCACTGCTTTCAATCATTTGTTCAAGTCCAGAAAATCAGCTTATTCAATGGCTTATGAGAGTGATGGTGGGTCGTGGGGTTAATGGTTTTCTATTATTACGGAGATGGTGAATTTAAAAGCTTTTCTGGGTGTTTCTGTTTGTAATAATCCATCAAGATGATGGTGATTGAATTTTGTTCTTCGCTTCTGGATTTTGCAGTAAATACTTAAACATGAGCCGTCCTCAGGAACCACATCGCCCATTCTTCCATTTTGGAAATCCTTTACCAAAGGGTTCTCAGTTGTCTCCAAATCTGCTTTCTTTAATGAACGCATTTGAGGTCAACTTGTCAAAGAGGCTGCAAAAACTTGTGCCAAAAGACAAGGATGACATCCTAAGCTTGTCATGGATGAAACTAGCGACGGAGTCACTGAGATTCACCGTGACATAAACAACCTGATAGCTGATCTGGAAATCCCTTTGACTGATTGGGATGATAAGTGGTTAGATGTCTACCTGGACATAAGTGTGAAGTTGCTTGATATTAGTCTTGCTTTTACCTCCGAGATTAGAAGGCTCAACCAAAGCCATCTCTTACTTCAGCGTGTCTTGCATAAGTTGGAATCTCACTCCCCAGAGCGGTTCATGCAGGCCTGTTCCTCGCTTGATAGCTGGAGACAGCATATAGGCACAAAAAATCCTAGACTTGAAACTTGTCACCCAATCCTGCACAGTCTTGTGGAATCCTTAAACTTGCCCAAGGTTAAGAACTCTGCTAAAGGAAAGGTTTTGGTGCGTGCAATGTATGGAGCTAAGGTGGCTATTGTATATATCTGTAGCGTCTTTGCTGCAGCTTTATCTGGTTCTGCCCCAAATTTGTTAGATTTTTCTGTTCTTAGTACACTACCATGGGCATCGGTATTTTTCGATGTGCAAACTACAGTGAATTCAGAGGTTAGAAAAATGTTTTCTTGCGGAAAATTTACAGGTCTAAGAGAACTGGATGCCGTTGATGCATGTGTCAAGACATTGTATCCTTTGCTCCAAGATGGGTTCGGTTCTAATGAAGGGGAGTGGTTCCAGAATTCAGTATGGGATTTGAGAAGGACCGCAGAGGAACTATCACAAGGGCTGGATAATCTTTTAAAGGCAGTAGCTGGTTATTTCAAAATAGTTTCGACTGGGGGTTATGCTTTGCTTTGTAATCTAAGAACAAGCGTTGGTGTCCCAAATTCAATGCTAGGAAGAAAAGTAGAAGAGCAAGCTCTGAGATGAATCATGAATGTATTCAAGTTGAAGCTAATCTTGTCTTATACAGATGGTTTAGGTTGAGACCTTATGTTATCTCAGAAGTAGACATGCATAACCTTTACCTTGTTCGGGTTATGGCGGTACATGTCTTGTGAGTTGTAAGGTGTGTTACAATACTGAGTTTAACTTGTTTATACAATTACCATGCCTGCATTATCTCCATTACTGAACCATAATAGTAGGAAACTGGTCTTAACAACCACAGAGAGCTGTTTTGTGATTAATTTGTTTACATGGTGAGTAATAAGAACTCCATCTCTTCTTACATATGCATTTTTTACATTTCTTGAATTGCCATCTGCATAGTCAGTAAGTCCTTGGTATTTCAAAATTTATTAGATTTGTTGAAAGTTGAAACTGACAAATGATGTTTGTTAGCGATCGGACACTCATTTTGTTCAATATTATTTTTCGATTGAGGATTTTGTTTCTCATTTTTGTCAAGAGCTCAAACGCTTAAAAAGATGTCGATTTCATAGAACGGAAACATCCAATGGAGTGCCTGAATAAGTGAACTTTGACTAAACTTATGTCCTATAACATATAGGCATTTGAAGGTGAGCATCCTATCACTTGGGCTAACAATGTTGGATCTAGAAAATATTGTGGCTATGGCAGGTGAACCGAGAAGATATTTTTTGTGGTTAATCATGACCCGATGCGTAATAGAAATTGCCTAGTTGGTTATTGTCTTAATGCAACGGGTAGATGCCATTTGCCTCGAGTTAAAAGATTCGGAGTCTGAATGACATTCGATCCACTCTTCATAAATGCTGAGAAATTGCATCTTTCGATTACTAAGCATGTTAGGATTCATGGTCATCTATTTAGAACCCAACATCTACTCAAAAAGTGAAAGTGTTTAGATAAAAATATAGATATGAAAAATAAGTTTAGACAAAAAAGGAAATTCGTTTTCTAAATAGGCCAAGTCTCAGATAAGATTATTTGCCTGGCCTCGACTCGATTTGTTTAATTTTTTATTTCTGCTATTATTTTACTACCATTTCTCTATTATATTACTACTAAGTTATTATTATTGTTTGAATATTGTATAACTCTTGTTCTATTGTTAATTTTGTTACAATTATATTAGTATTGTTCAGTATAAAGACTTTTGTTTAAATATATTTTTTATTTGTAGGAAACATTTATTTCAATATTTTTAGTCTGTTTGATATATTATATTTTTAAATTTATTTTTATATAAAAATTTAATATAGGCTAACTAAATCAAGTTTAGGTTTAATATTTTTATTTCAACCAAATTTAGATAAAATTTTAAATCTGGGAAAGAAAATTAACTTAAAATTTGATATAAGTTTGTGCTGGTGTATTACTAAATATGTAAAAAGGGAAGTTTGACTATTGATTTGCAAGACTTGAACAAATATTTGTCTGACTACGATTCTGATGAGCTTGATAATAGTTTTGACTTTGAAACACAATGCAAATTGGATCTTAAAAATTCATCTAAATTAGAATTCAGGGTAATCTCCAAATGTTTGTAAGATCAGAATTCAACAGTACATTGGCAGTTCTGGGATTCAATTAGCTTCACATGCCTGCAATTGTTAGTGGCGCCGCCATCACGTGTCCATCTTCCGGATTAAACGGTGGGACTGGACCCAGTGCAATAGTTGTCTTCGAATTAGACTTTGAATTATATCAATTTTTATTTATTTATTTTGTTATTAATTTATAGAAAAGACCAGATTATTTTTGAATTAAAAAGCTACCATTTAAGTTAAAGAATAATTTTTTAAATAAAATAAAATGAAAATGATAAATTAAGAAATAAGTATAAGATTAAAATGTGAGAGATGAAAGAAGTGGAGAATGTGCCTGCAGCCGCAAATGGAAAATATCTTCTTCATCTAGTTTCTATCATAAATCTCAGTTCTTCTTGATTGGTTAAACTTAACCAACAGTACGGACAGGAGAATAACAATAACTTTGACTACATGAAACAGAAAAGTCATCCTTTTTTCCAGAAACGACTTCCAACAGGCAATTTCTTTGAACTGTAAACCCTTTTTCCCTGGAAAAAGCCATCAGGATAGAAAAATAAAGCCAAGTTTTATAAAAGAAAAGAACAAAACAAGTGGGAATCTTCACGGAACTCTCGAGCTTTTCTAGTTCAAAAGGTTCACACTCATCTTCCAATATATATATATATATAAAGAAAGAGTTCATACCTACCCACGCGCTCTCCCAAATTGTAACCCTCATTTCTTCACTTTTTCCTGTCTCTGAATTTCAGCTGTTATTAACATTACACCAGAAAAATCTTTCTTTCAATTCGGGTTCTGAGTTGGGTTCGGGTTATATCCAGGAAACATGTCAATGGGGTCAGGGGATCAAAGCATCAAAGGTATACCAACTCATGGTGGACGCTATGTTCAGTACAACGTTTATGGTAACCTCTTCGAAGTTCCCTCAAAATATGTTCCTCCTCTTCGCCCCATCGGCCGAGGTGCTTATGGTATTGTCTGGTAAGTTTTTTTCCGCTTTTTACTCCCTTTATTTTTTTTTCGAATTTTGTTTCCCTTAAAACTCCCTGTTTTGATTGATTTCCAGTTTTGGTTTGTCCCAATCACGATGTTCTACATGACAGTTTTTTAGTTTCTTTTTTGTGGGATTTTAGTAAATATTAAGGCTTGTATTTGTAGATTGATAATTTTTTTTTCCTTTTTCATGGTGAATTTTGATGATTGACAGGATTGAGAGTGACACTTTTAGTGTGGCTCTCATTTAGCATATCTTTAGCTGAATTTTGCAGTGTAATTGCTTTTAAAGGAAATTAAGGTTGCCAATTTTAGGGTCTAATTGAAGTGAATGGCTCCGGGCCGAACTTCCTGGTTGAGGATATTGAACGAAAGTGACCATTCTGTTTATTAGGCTCACCGGTGTATTTATTATGTTATTCATGATGTGAAGCTGAGATATGATTTGCTCCCCCATTTCTGTTAGTGCTGCTGTGAATTCAGAGACACAGGAGGAGGTTGCTATCAAGAAAATCGGTAATGCATTTGACAACCGGATCGATGCCAAAAGGACATTGCGAGAGATCAAGCTTCTTCGTCACATGGATCACGAGAATGTAAGTTCCTGCTAGCTCGACACTCTGCATTTTCACCTCTTTGATGGATGTTTCGATAATGTTGTTTAGATCAATAGACCCCCTAGTTGTTAGGCTCCTTGCATGCTTCAGGGGTCCGGTTGCTGTTGCCATCTAAACGATTAGCAGAAATGAAACAGGTCCTTTCTTCCCATCAAGTAAGCCTTTGACCATCCTTAAAAAAGGAGACAAAAACAATACCCACATTTGTTGTCCTAATTTTGTCTAATTATAGGAATTTGGCTAACCTTTAAGTTTATTTGAGTTCCTTGGGAAAGATCATCTTTGTACCCTACTAACTTTTAACCATTAAGCTAGGGCCAATCTTATGATGTCGTGCGTAAACCTTCAATCTAACTAGGAATGCCTACTTCAAATTACTAAGTAGTTAATGCTGATTGTTTGTTTTTCTTCAGGTGGTTGCCATCAAGGACATAGTACGGCCTCCACAGTGGGAGAACTTTAATGATGTTTACCTCGTTTATGAACTGATGGACACTGATCTTCATCAAATTATAAGATCCAATCAACCATTGACAGATGATCATTGTCGGGTTGGTATCAAATTCTTCCCCTCATATGAAATATACTGGGATGTTCCTACTGTTCGTTGTCATATTTAGCTAGGAACATGGTATGATTCCTGTTTCTGTGCTGGAACTATTGTTGATTATGCAGTGCTACTCTTGCAGTACTTTCTATATCAGATTCTTCGAGGGCTCAAATATGTACATTCAGCAAATGTTTTGCATCGCGATTTAAAGCCTAGCAATTTATTTTTAAACGCGAATTGTGACCTTAAAATTGGAGACTTTGGGCTTGCAAGGACAACATCTGAAACTGATTTCATGACAGAATATGTTGTTACTCGTTGGTACCGGGCACCGGAATTGCTTCTGAATTGTTCTGAATACACCGCTGCAATTGATATTTGGTCGGTGGGCTGCATACTTGGCGAAATCATGAGTAGACAACCCCTCTTCCCTGGCAAAGATTACGTGCATCAGTTGAGGCTTATCACAGAGGTACGTTATCCAGATTTCTCACAGGAAAAGTACCTGAAAACCCTTTAGATGTTCTTTAACACCTTACTTGTTCTTGTAGACCTGACGTTATTTGTTAACATTATGGCCCTTGGATGGTGAGGCTCTTCTGATGTACTTCTGATGTATTTTGCATAACCTTGAATTCTAACGAAGAGATCATCCATTGGCTCAGGACTTGCTTTTAACCTCATCTATCATCCATCTTTTACCTTAGCTGTTTTTGATTATGTAAACTTGATATTGGTTCTGCATTTGTATGTGATCTTAATGTGCTTGTTCTTTTAATAGTGCTCGTATTTCATGAACAATCGTCTCCTAAAAAATGCCTGCGATATTGTTCCTATCTCCCGAAAACTGAACACATAGTTTTTCCTCTTGATGGAAGTTTAACAAGCCTGCTAAGTTGTAAACAATTCCCTTTCTCCTTGGAACAGCTTATAGGTTCTCCTGATGATTCCAGCCTTGGGTTCCTTCGAAGTGACAATGCACGAAGATATGTTAGACAGCTTCCACAATACCCAAGGCAAAATTTCTCTTCTAGATTTCCTAACATGTCACCTGGTGCCATTGATCTGCTAGAAAAGATGCTCATCTTTGATCCCCATAGGCGCATTACAGGTAAAATTGGTTGCTAATTTCTTTACTGCTACTCCACAGCAATAACATTCTGACAAATATTAGATTCAGACAAGTCTAAACTTTTGTTTTAGCCACAACTTGCTATTCTGTGATCCATCGGTCCGTTCACTTGCTAACTACTATTTATTGTTTTGTTGCAGTGGATGAGGCTCTATGCCACCCTTACTTGGCACCACTTCATGATATCAATGAGGAGCCAGTTTGCCCAATGCCTTTCAGTTTTGATTTCGAGCAACCATCTTTTACTGAAGAAAACATCAAGGAGCTAATTTATAGGGAATCGGTAAAATTCAATCCAGACCCAATGTATTAAGGCTTATATGTATTGTATTTGTATATGACTCTGCAAGTGTGTGCCTAGCGGCATTACCGTTTGTGACCCATCATTCCCCTTTGTGATTAGAAACATTAAGAATAGAATACTCTTAAACTGAATGACAGTTTATTCACCTTCTTTTGCAACACGTGAGGTCCATTGACTCCTCCGATGTATCTCCACAGCCATAACATGCATACATGCATGATAATCGGTAAAAGTATATATATATATATATATGGTCTTCAGTTGCACGAAGCTTGAAATTGAATTCATCCATGTCCAAATCATCCTTAGAGTTTTAAGGGTAGATCAAAAGGAAAGATCGATAATTTCAGGTGGGATTAGACAAAATTTTATGACATAGAATGAAGAATTGGATGTTGCCTTCATAGTTTGTGTAAAAGTTTTGCAATTTTTAGAGTTACTTTCAAATCTCTCAAGAACTTTTCCCTCTGCCTTCTCTCTAAGAAAGATGGGTTTCCCTCCGCTTCCGGCGCGGCCAATGCGGACTGCTCTAACTTATCTATTTCTATTTCCATTCGTCCTTTGGCATAATAACCTCGAGAACATCCCCCATCTCCTTTTGGCCTTTGAACGACGAAATGATGGGCGGTCGGTTTCTCGACGTCACCATGGATCTTTTTCACCTTTTCCTTGGAGCTTGTCTCCTTTCTCCAACGGAGGGTCGCCTCGGTCTTGTTTTCTTATCTCTCTCGCTGCGGGTAAGGCGCTTTTGCGCTGTTGGAGCGTCGTTGCTGCTTTAACCTCCGATGGCTTGTGCTTGATAGTTCCTGATTTCATCGCACCAGATTTGAGTTGTTTGGTGGTTAATGACGTTCTCGGTGGTAGTGGGTCGCTCTCTTTCGAGAGTTTCCACTGGGTCCACGGAGGCGTAAAAGCTTCGTTTTTAGGCTTTCCCACAGCATAGCCTCTCCGTTGGTGGGGAGCATACCGGCGGTTGGTTCCTGGGCTACCTTAGCTCTCCTCTATCTTTCACAGCGGTGGCTGGGTGGGTCAGTGAAGGCTAGGATTTGTCCTCTCTTTGAGCCCTTGGGTCTTTTGGTTGTATTTTTCGTGGTTTTCTTTTTGGGCCTGGGCTTGTATGCGCTTCTATTGGAATGAAATTTCACTTTAAAAAAATGGTTATCTTTTAACAACTAAATGAATCCATTTGCGGAAATAATCACAACTGGAGTTGGCGTAATAAAGTTGTTAAATCTTGGTATCAAATTCTAGGGTTCAACCCTCATCCTTTTTCTCAAATATGTAATGATTAAGCAAAATTTATGAAAAAAACCCAATACTTTAATGGTTGGAATTATAGAGAATCTTGTTGTACGCTCTGTAACAAAGATTTTAATTTATACCAAAATTTCTAACGTGGAGCACATGAATGATGTAGTGGGTTTGACTTTTAGGTTTAGATATTCAATTGTATGGCCCATTTGGAGAGACAGGATGGGTAAGTTAATATAAAAGGCAATGTTTGAGCTTTTCATTAGTGCACATTACCTTTAGAGGGCATTTGATATGATGGAAAGTTTTAACTTTTCAAAAAATTTAGTTAGTTGGAATGTTTGGTGTGAAAAAATTAGTTTATTTTATTGGAATTCCTTTGGGAGTTTTTTCACACATTTTTAAAAAAAAAATTAATGCCAAGAGAAACTATTGAAAGTCTTAGAAGCATGTGTAACCTATCATGTGCCGCAGTTCAAAGCCCGTGACCATCGCATCAAATGCATCCGATGAAGGTCTATTGTATAGATGGGGATCATTTGGCTCGCAAGAACTGGCCCGATTCGGCAACCTGTTGGAGAAGCCTATCAAATTGAAGCCTGGTTGGCCCGATAATGAAAATATGACAACTTAACTAATCTTGGAAGATTGATAGGATCATATCTTGTAAATATTAGATTAGATTTGATATGACATATCATATCTTATAAATATTAGATTAGATTTGATATGACATATCTTGTAAATCCCTAAAATGAAGGGATATAGTTAATCTCGTTCGTCGATGTAAATGTATCTTGACCGTCGGTTTTGGGGGAGTTCAACATAAATAGAGAGCCTCCCCCCTCATTTGTACTCACTCCATTCGTTGTTTCGTTATTCTTTGTGAATAAGAGAATATTGAGAGCATTTACTCAAAAAACCTTGTGCGGGTTCTTTCTGTTGTTCTTTTGTTGTTTCTTTTGGAATAAATCGCTTCCGCTATATAAATTGGTGCCTTAGAGGAGTTCTTAATCATGTAACACCTTGTTATCAAATGATCGTCAAATCTGAGCAACATAATGTTACATTATTTGCTGAAGCAACCACAAATAAATCATGCTTAAGATATGCAATTTATTGATAATAAATCAAACAATTATACAATCATCAAGAAATACAATCATTTTAGGGCTTAATACGAGCTTACAGAAGCTCTAAAATTAAATCAAATTTGAATGACTCAAATGAAAAGTTTCAAAAATGAGGGCCAATGTCAATTTTGTAATGCCTATAGAAATTCACAACAATTGGTTCCCACGTCTTTCATTTCAATAACTCGATCTTACAAACTGGATAAACACAATCAATTATCATTTCAAACCATTTTATGTGGCATTGTACTGTTTTACATTTTAATTTCCTATTAACCTGACTAAGACTTAGACGGATGTATGGATCCAACCAATCACACCAATTTGGTACCCAGTGCTCATTGGATAAATTTGAAGTATATGAATTGCACTTTGTGCTCTTTGGTATAACAGAAGTAATTTGGCACCCAATGCCTCATCGACCTGTAGTCGAAGCAACCCTAAACTTTTCCTCTCCTATGGGATGCCATCTATATCTGACTTTGCTCGAACCGTTAATAGGGTAACAATGAGGGCCGATGTCGTGACATGAAGGAGTTCGTCGTCACACACGTCACGATGTCACTCACTGTCCAGTCTCGTTGCGATGATGGGGTTCTTCATCATGACATGATTTGGAGCTCAACCTCATCCTGACGTCCCGATTTTTGATGTCACGATGTGGATCCCTTATTGCAACTACAAATGAACGAAATCGCAACGTTATAGGTTATTTCTGCAAAATAATCCTACAAAAACCTGTAATTTTTAACAACACTAATTCACCATTCAATTTAACATGTTCAAATCATGCACCAAAACTTTTCAATTGGTGATTTCAAATACCTAAAACCTACCATTTAATTTATACATGCAAACATATAATACAATATTTCAACCACCATTACAAATTCCTAATTTTTCCACCAAAACTTCAACCAATATAGTATCAAATATGTTCAAAACTCATCCAAACAACATAACATGTTAAGGCAATTTATTCCCATTTTCCTTCAATAATATGCATCCTATGAACTTAATTCTTCCAACTATCAATACCAATCTACCTATCATAGCACACTACTTCCAAATCACCTACCAAAAAATCATCATACATGCACATGATTCCATCCATTACCAAGATTATATCAACATATATAAATATACAACTTACATCAAAACATCAACTCATCTTTCAAACTTAACACTAAAAGGCACAACTAGTTAACAAAATGACATGCTTAGGTCCATTCCCTTTACAAAAAAAAAAAAGAAATTCACCAAGGTTGTTGAGTTCGCGATTCTTAACGGATGCTGAGAGTAGATGATCGATATATCAAAACACCTAACCTGTGCATAGAAAAAAAACCGTACGCTGAGAAAAAAAACTGTACGCTTAATAAAAAATTTGTAAATGCTTGAAACATCAATCAATGTTCAATACAATACAACATAACATGATATAACATTTTCTCACATTCATTATCTCATTCGTATTCAATTTACTAGCATATAAATATAGTCAATTTTGTAATGCCTATAGAAATTCACAACAATTGATTCCCACGTCTTTCATTTCAATAACTCGATCTTACAAACTGGATAAACACAATCAATTATCATTTCAAACCATCTTATGTGGCATTGTACTATTTTACATTTTAATTTCCTATTAACCTGACTAAGACTTAGACGGATGTATGGATCCAACCAATCACACCAATTTGGTACCCAGTGCTCATTGGATAAATTTGAAGTATATGAATTGCACTTTGTGCTCTTTGGTATAACCGAAGTAATTTGGCACCCAATGTCTCATCGACCTGTAGTCGAAGCAACCCTAAACTTTTCCTCTCCTATGGGATGCCATCTATATCTGACTTTGCTCGAACCGTTAATAGGGTAACAATTTATCAAATTTTCGAATGTAGTTCCATTTATACAACATCATTTCAATCCATCAACAAATCATCATTTCATATATATATAATATCATGAATCAATTCAACTCAAGATTCATTTCACATTTTCATAAAAAACCAATATTTTTCATTCCTTTCATTTTCGTCTTCTACATCTCTAACCAAATCAAAATTGTATTAAATCAACTCAATTTACCAAATTCAGCTCACCTCATAGTCTTTCTATGCAAAACAATATAAAAATGCAATAATCGAAGTAGTTCAAATTATAGAAACACAAACTGAGAACCCTGAGTTATTCATCGACGACTTTAGCTTTTCCTTTCTCTTTTGAGGATTCTAGGTCGACGTTAGCTACAAATTAACATAAAAATATAATATAATCAATAATAAATCAAAATCAGATTCAATTGTCAATTTACACAAATTTCATATTCAATTTAATCCCTAAAATTGAGACTTACATAACTTTAAATCTAAAACTCATATTTTCAATCTAGTTTCACTATAGTCCATTTAGTACCTCTAATTTCTCAATTCTGCCACAAATTTTGAAATTTGTGCATTTTATTCCCTATAGTAGAAAACTATAAATTAACTTCTCAACTTAGTCCATTTTCACTCATAAGCTTAAAATCTATCAAATTAACGCCTAAAACTTCATGAATTCATTAATGACATCATTCTAAAACTTTAATAGTTCCAAAAAATAACACGCAGGTCAACTAGATTAAGCTCCTAGGATTTCAAAAACGTAAAAATTTCAAGAAAATGACTAAGTTGCACTAGTCGAATTAAGCTCCAAAGATTAAAACTCAAAGGTCGAATGCTCTTTCTTCTTCTACTTCCATGTCAACATGCAAAAGAAGGACAAGAGATATGTTTCTATTTCTCTCCACTTTGCTAATTTTATTTCTTTTTTCATTTATTATTATTTTATGATTTATATTTAAATTATAAGTTTTATAACATGACCATTTCCTATTTAATCACTATCCACTATCATTAGCATAATGGTAAAATTGCCACTTTAGGCCTTAACCTATTACTATTTATTAAAAAGAAATCTATAGTAATTGAATATTTACCAGCTTTACAATTTAGTCTCTAAACCTAATTAAACTCTAATTCAACAAAATTATTTATCAAAAATTCAATTCACCTATAATATAACTCTGTAAAAATTTAACAAAATATTTACGGGCTCCGTTTGTGAAACAAGGTCTCGAAATCAAATTTTCTGGCACCATTGACTTTTGGGTCATTACAATTCTTCTGTCCTTAAGAAATTTAGTCCCCAAAATGAGAATACTAGGTTTTTATGGTCTCTTCTGATTCCCAAGTTGCTTCTTCTACACTATGACTACGACATAAGACTTCCACAAGTGGAATGCATTTATTCCTTAGTTCTTTAACTTCCCGAGCTAGAATTTCAACTTGTTCCTCCTAAAACGATAAGTCAAGATGAATTTCAATTTCTTCCACTGAAATAATGTGGGACTTATCCGAACGATATCTCCTAAGCATCAGTACATGGAACACATCGTGGATCTTTTGTAATTCCTTCAGTAACGCTAGTTGATATGCTACTAGTCTGACCCTTTCGATGATTTTGTATGGTCCAATGAATCTGGGGCTCAACTTTCCTTTTCAACCAAATTAAAGAACTTTCTTTTACGGAGAAACTTTTAAAAATACATTATCTCTTAGAGAATACTTGATATCTTTTCATTTCAGGTCAGTGTACAATTTTTGCCTATCAAAAGCCGATCTTAATCTATCCCTGATCAATTTAATCGTATTTTCAATTTTTTGAATCAACTATTGCCCAATAATCTTTCTTTCACTCAAATCTGACCAGTAAATATCTCTTCTACACCTTCGACCGTATAATGCTTCAAATGGAGTCATCTAAATGCTCAATTGGAAACTGTTATTTTACACAAATTCAGCTAATGGTAAATAACGTTCCCAGTCTAACTCAAAATTGATTACACAAGCTCGCATCATATCTTTTAATATATGAATAGCCCACTCTGATTGGTCATCTGTCTGAGGGTGAAAAGTTGTGTTGAAATTTGATCTTGTACCTAAAGATTCATGTAACTGCTTTTAAAATCTTGAAGAAAAGAGAGGATCACAATCAGAGATAATCAACGTAAGTACACCGTGCAATCTAACTATCTCTTGAATGTAAACATTAGCTAGCTTCGGAAGTGACCAGTAGGTTTTAACTACTAAAAAATGGGTTGGTTTCATTAATCGATCAACCATTACCCAAATATCATTTCTTTTGCTTGGAGACAATGGTAACCCAATCATAAAATCCATTGTAATACGCTCTCAATTCTATTCAGGAATCGAGATAGGATAAAGCAATCCAATTGGAACCTAATGTTCTGCCTTTATGCGCTGACAAGTCATACATTTGGCAACAAATTTGATTATCTCTCTTTTCTTGTTGGGCCACCAATACATTTCCCGTAAGTCACGATCTATTTTCGTTCTGGCAGGATGCATAGGAAAGGGATTATCTGTAACACCTTTAACCCATATCCGTCGCCGAAACAGGGTTACAGAGCATTACCAAAAGTTTATTGATCAAATACAGACAATTTTCCCGTAAGTTACGATCCATTTTCATTCTACCAGGATGCATAGGAAATGGATTATCTGTAACACCCCTAATCCATATCCGTCGCCGAAACAGGGTCACAGAGCATTACCAAAAATTTATTGATCAAATACAGACAATTTATATCATTTCACATTCACATCAGAAATCAATCACAATGTCCCTTATATGAGCCCTCGAGGCCCTAAATATGCATTAGAAATAGAATCAGGACTAAACCGAGTACTCAGAGAATTTTTAGCAAAACATCAAAATTTTTCCAAGGTCTAAGGGATATACGCCAGTGTGGCTAGGCCGTGTGGGCATTCGGAGTTGCGACACACAGCCGTGTCCAGACCCATGTCCAATTTAAGGTGCTCACTGACTTGCATGCTAACTTGCATTAAATAGGTGTAGAGATCACACGGCCAAGCCACACGCCCCTGTGTTAGGCCGTGTAGATAATTTTGAGCATTTTGTTTCTCAATGGACACACGGCCAAATCACATGCCTATATGCTATGTTGTGTGTCACACACGACTGAGACACACGCCCATGTGGACGAAAATAAGCCAATTCCAAGGCCACTTTTCTCACTCAATTTGTCTTCCACCTACATCAACACTTTCACCAACTGATACAAGACATTTAAATCAAGCCAAAACCAAGTTTAATACATATCATAACACCCCATATGTCCAAGTATTCAATCTTACTTAATTGATCATACAAACCTATATGCATGTTTCTCTAATCATATATTATCTCAAACCATACATTATTATACTCATAAATTATTCATTACTCAACCACATTAAACATAACAAACATATTAAGCCACACATACATAACATATCAAAATATATCCAACTCAAGCCATTCTAATGGCTATTTACATAAAAATATTTTTAAGCCAAAAATTGGCTAAATTACCCTATACATGGGCCGATGGATAGTGTGATGTAGCTCCGATCGGCTTCCAACCTTTATGAGCTTCAGAGTACTGTAAGACAGAAAATAAAATAGAGTAAGCATTTAATGTTTAGCAAGTTCGTATAACGGGAAATTAACTTACCATACATTTGCATTTAAGGTAAGCATATATAATACAACCAAAGCAAATTGGTTAATAACCTAAACATATAACCTCATCAAACATGTTAGTAATGTATTTCACATGAACACCAAGAATCATGTATGAGCTCATCAAAGATCAAATTCCATGTATGTCATGCATATACGGGTAATTATTCATTTTGAACTCTTATTTTCTCATATTAGGATTTTTCCTATAGAATTATTTAAAATATCGATGGATACACAGGTAGTACACACGAAGTGCACAAATCTGAAATCCGTCAATTCATATTCAGGAATGCTCATACGAGCACATAAATGGGAAGCTCTGAAGAGTTAGTAACAGGAAGCTCATGTGAGCCAATATCGGGAAGGTTCAAGAGAACCAATATAGGAAAAGTTCAAGTGAGCCAATATCAGGAAGATCATGAAAGAGTCATTAATCAGGAAGCTCTAAAGAGTCATATATCGATACGCTCATAAAAGTTTCAGTGTGTCTACAACACATGCAGGATCACAACCAATCGAGATGCTCCGAAGAGCTATTAACGGGAAACTCACAAGAACCGTATAACAGGAAGCTCATAAGAGCTAATAACGGGACGCTCTTTCGAGCTGTGGTGTGTCCACAACACATGCAGGACCACAACCAATTCGGGAACCCTATATGCATTGATTTCATTTATTCAAACGAGAATTAATACTTTTCAATCATCGTCGAATATGTAATTAATTTCATACATGGCAATTACACAAGTCACATACACAACATTCAATTCAAACATATAAATATACAATTTAGTTACACGAACTTACCTCGACAATGTTCGTGTACACAAAAGCTACTCTGTATTTGATCTATCCGGATCTATACGAATAAATTTGGCATCAATTTAATACAATTCATATTTAATTCAATCCAATTCACATCTTAGGAAAAATTATCATTTTGCCCCTATACTTTTGATTAATTATGATTTTGTCCCTAAGCTCGGAAAATGAAATTCATGCAATTTAATATTTGTTCCAACCCTAGCCGATTTTTACATGTAACAATAGCAACCCATGTATTTCACAAAATTTATAATTTTTCCATAAATTTTACATCTTTTCAATTTAGTCCCTAAACTATAATTTCATCAAATTTCTCTTTACAAAAGTTGTTTATTTATCAACAACCTTTCATTTTCTACTATAAACTTCATGATTCATGTATACTCATCCATGTCAAAACTTTAATACTTTAATAACTTTGCAAATTAATCCCCCAGATAGCTAGATTAAGTTATTACAATCTAGAAAATATAAAAATTACTAAAAACGAGACAAGAATGCTTACCTAATTAAGCCAAATAAGCTTGCTTGAACTTCGATTTTCATGGCTAGGGTTTCCATCTTTTTATTTGGGAAAGATGATGAAAAAAATGATGATAAAATACTAAAATATCATCATTTTTTTCATCATCTTTCCAATTTAATCATTTTCTTTTCTTAAATATCCAATTATGAATCATTATACTTATCTACTAACTCCACTAAATGGTCTATTTTCCATATAAGGACCTCCAATTTTGAATTTCATAGCTATTTGATCCCTTTAGTTACTAGAATTCAACTTTTGCATTCTATGCAATTTGATCATTTTCATCAAATTAATCATATAATCGGTAAAATTTTTTTAACGAAATTTTTATATAATATTTCTATCATAATGCAAACCATGAAATAATATAAAAATAATTTTTCTTCTGGACTCGGATTTGTGGTCCCGAAACCACTGTTTCGAATTCACTAAAAACTGGCCGTTACACTATCGTGAGCTTCGCGAAGTATTAACTACTTTAAATTGGAAACATATAGAACACAGATTCAGTTATAAAATCTCAAACAACCACGATCATCTATACTGAAATTCTCAATTGTGCTTGTTGAACCATTTTCATTTTCTCAATTAACTTTTCATCAGTAAATTGTGCCTCTTTAATTTTATCAGGCAACACCGTTTTAATTCTCAGTTTGGCCATCAAGCTACTGTTTCTGCAAATATTGAGCTAGGAAAACATTGCTTGCAACTCAACTGCAGATTTCTTACTCAACACACCAGTCACGATATTAGCTTTCCAATGGTGATAATCAATGACACAATCGTAATCTTTCAATAACTTAATCAAACGAAGCTGCCTCAAATTTAGCTCCTTCTAGGATAGGAGGTATGCTAGACTTTTATGATCTGTATAAATATGGCACTTCTCATCATACAAATAGTACTTTTAGATTTTTAGAGCAAAAACCACTGTGACAAGCTCTAAATCATGCGTCGGATAATTGCATTCATGCGTTTTCAGCTGTCGGGACACATATGCAATCATCTTTACATATTTCATCAAAACTCAGCCCAAACTACTCAATGAAGTGTCACTATAAACCACAAAGTCTTTCCCTAATTTAGGAAAAGTTAAAATTGGTGCTTAAGTCAATCCTCTTTTCATCTTTTCAAAGCTCTCCTGACATTGATTTTTCTATACAAATGAACATCATTTTGGAGCAATTGCATCATTTGCATAGCTATTTTCCAAAATTCGTCCACAAACCTTCGATAGTAAGCAACCAAACCAAAAAAACTATGAACCTCTGACACATTTCTCAGTGTTTTCTATTGTAACATGGATTTGAGCTTTTTTGGCTCAATGCAGATTCCCTTTTTCGAAATAACATGTCCTACGCATACAATCTCCGATAAATAAAACTCACATTTACTGAACTTCCCTTAAAGTTGTTTCTCCCGCAAAACTTGCAAAATAACTGGCAATGATCCAAATGATACAATTCAACCTTCAATTTCGAAGGTCAATGAATGATGATCCCAATCAACACCTCAAGCGGTTTCTAACCATTTGTGATATTTTCCAATGTAATGGGGTATCCGATGACACTATTCGTTTTCAGTTATTCCCTTTCTCTTTTACTGGTGATACTTTTATGTGGTTAGATTCGTAGCCGATAGATTTAATTAACACTTGGGATGAGCTAGAGAGCAAATTTTTGGCAAAATATTTTCCACCAAGCAAGATGATGAAACTTCAGATGAACATTATGAATTTTTTACATTTGGAAGGAGAGTGTTGCGCAAGTGTTCTTACCATGGTTTACAAGATTGGCTGCAACTTTAAGTCTTCTACAACGGGCTTGACGGGATTTTACACTCTAGTCTTGATGAAGCATTCACCGGAGCATTCATATCAAAGACTTACGTCGAGGCTTGTCAACTCATTAAGAATATGTCAATAAACTCTTACAAGTGGCCAGCTGAATGGTTCACATATCGAGCCAAACAAGCGTTATCAAAGGTTGTCACTAGCGAAGATAAATATCAACAAGTCCTCGAGAGGTTTAATCAATTGGAGATGAATATGACCAAGGTGCAAGTCCAAAACCAACCTAATCTAACCAATTTTAATGCAGGGCTCGATAATGAGAGCAACCATATGGAGGCTAATTATGTCGGGAATATAGGATATAGCTCTTACTCCAACACCTATAACCCCGAATAACATGACCATCAAACCTTAGGTGGGGAAAGAACCAAGCGGGACCTTCAAATTAAGGGAACCAAAATTCTAACCCTCTAAAACCCAACGAACCATATCAACTTCCATTACCTTTTAGAACACCCCAAAACTAAGAAAGGAAGCCAACTTATAATACTGACCATCTATTGTAAATTAGGGTGAGTAAATTAGAGGTTTGCATGTACTGCAAGTTGATGTGCGTCAAGTCTGAAATCAATTATCAAATTAACAGATGATCAATCAAATTATCATTAATAAGATTATAATTCAAATGAACTTACCTCGACAACTATGATTGCAATAACCGAGTTGAAATATAATCCAAAGCTTTAGATTTTTCCCAATTTAAGTCCGGTTGTGGTTTATTTTAATCTAAATAGATAATTACATTAAGTACTTCAATTAACATCAAGCATTCAATTCAACCCCTAATTCATATTATCATAAAATTATGAATTTACCCCTCCTATTTTAACTTTTTCACAAATTGGTCCTTAAGCCCTAAACTTGTAAAAATACTATTTTTACCCTCCATACATGCTAGCCGAATTTCTTATGGACCCAATACCAGCCAATTAAATCATCATTTCATCATGTTACTATAAAATTTTACTATTTTCATAAATAAGTCCCTAAACCCTAAATTCATCAAAAACCACTTAATTAAACAAGTTTGTTTAACCATCAAGTTTAATAATCTATCAAGTAACATCAAAATATATTCAAACTCAATGATATCAAGTCCCTCAACCTTTAATATTTTTGCAAATTAACCCTCGGGCTAAGTATAGTTTAAACTAAAATGAGCTTAAAAACATAAAAACTACGAGAAACATATTAAAAATGAACTTACATGCAACACTAGCAATCGTCGAACCCTAAAAATCCATCCTTCTTTCTTCTATTTTCGATGGAGAAGACAATTAATGAAGATGATACTAATTTGTTTTATTTTAATTTAACATTTATTTATTAAATTACTTATTTATCCTTAGTTTATTAGTTACAAAATAACAAAAATAAACCCAAAATTGTCCATTAACCTTTCATATGGTATAAATACCATCTAAGTACATTAATTTGCATTTCAATAGCCACTCAATCCATTTAACTAATAGAACTCAATTTTTGCACCTTTTATAATTCAGTCCTTTTTACCTAATTAACCATTTAAACTTCAAAATTCTTTAACAAAAATTTAATATTACTTTAAATTAATCCAATAGACATTAAATAAATATTAAAATAATTACTCACTTGTTGGAGTTGTGGTCTGGAAACCACTATTTCTAACATCGCTAAAATTGGATTGTTACACATCGAGATTTGTTTTCTAGTTCCCATCTCTTTATCTTTTTTAGTTTATTCTGTGACCATAAATATGAATACTTGTTATGTTGATGTTCCTAATTTAATTAAAATGACTTAAATCTCATTCATGTTAGATTAATTGCATTTTGCCCAGTTGAGTTTTTAAAACATGTTTTTGTTGTTATTAGGCCTTGGTAAATTGTTCAATTAATTAAAATCTTGTCTATGTTATGTTTGCATTTTAATTGTAAGGTAGTGAAAGAATTAATTATTAATCGGATTGAAATTATAATTAATTGACACAGTATTTAATTAGTGCATGTTTAATCTTCTAAGGTAGTTGAGGATTAAATTAGTGATGGTATTCAATAATACTTTAGCCTTGCATAGCTTGTAAGATTATTATGTTTAAATTGTTTCAATATAGGAATATATTGTTACATCACTTTATCTTTTACTTGTTTATGAAAATTGATTAATTGTTTGAACTGACATAGAAATATGTTTAAGAGATTAATTGATTTAGTAAGTATGTATGTGAATTAGTTAACAAAAACCAAGTTGCCATGAAATTATTTGTAAAAAACATGAATATCATTTTAATAATTCTAACTTAAAGAATGAAATTGATTTAACACATTTATGTTATATTGATTAAAATCGTTTTTAAAAATATTGCATTTGGAATTTTTATTTACTTAGTTAATCACTTAATTAATTTTTATTTTTATTTCACCTAAAACAACATATTTTTCATCATCAAATTGTTTAATTTTACATTTCATAAATATTCCCTTGCATAGTTACTGTGGGTACGATAACTCAGCATACTGGTCACTTTATTACTTGTTACGATTGTGTACACTTGCACATTTCTATCGTTTTATAAGCAGAGATAGAAGTTGGTCTGAAGGGCTTCAGGATGCAATGAGTGGAGGGATTCAAACCAAATAGGATGTGCAAAGTGGCATTCAAGATGAAGATGTTTTGGTGTTTCCCTACAGGTCATACATTAGGGATAAAAGTTATCAAACATAGAAAAGTATCGCCAAAGGAAATCCTTATTTGGAAGGAAATATTTGCAAATCTTCCAGAGGAAGACTATATTTTAAAAAGGGGTTTGAGGTGCCATAGGTTAATTCATGCTTAATGGGAAGTTGATCCGGTAGTAAGTAAGCATTTTTAATAGAGAACATACCCTTGTGGTCAAATTTCCAAACAATCTTGTATCTACTGCCTTGTATTGAAAAAGGTCTATTAAAGAGATCAGAGGCATAAGTAGGTCCAAGAATCTCTAAAGCCTTTTTATAGTCTCAAACATTTGTATGAAGATTGAGACACTATTAGGCTTCAAAGGTTGAGTCATTTAATCTAACTGTATCCAAGAAAGGTCCATTTAGGTTAGTGGCAATCCACCAATTTCTCCAAATTCAAAGTTGGATATCTTTTACTTGATTATAAGTGTCTTTTCCATGGAGAACGCCTTTCCAAGCACAAGAGTTAGAATGCTTAGGTGTAACAATTTCAAAAGGATATTGCTTGCAATATATAGCTCGTAACACCCTCGAGATTAGGCAATTTTGTTCAGTAATTATATGTCATACAAGTTTTAAAAGGAAGGTCTCATTAAAGAGTTTAGTTTTACAGATTTCCATTGTGACACCCCTTACCCGTACCCGAGACCGGCACAAGGTACGAGGCATTACTGTATGCAAACATGACATTTTCAGAAAATCACGGGCTATAAAATTTCATCCCAAATTAAAACCGATCAAATACATTCATAGTGTCCCTATTATGGGCCCACGAGACCCAAAACTTGCATTAAGAAAGGTTCGGGACTAAACTGACAGCTTAAGAAAATCTTAGGAAAATTCCTAGGTTTAAGCCTCACACGCCCGTGTGGAGGCAATGTATACGCCTGTGTGGAGGCAATGTACACGCCCGTGTCCTTTATCCGTGTGGAATTAATTGAATTTATTTTCCATTTTGAACCTACAGGGGTTTTCACAAGGCCGAGCACACGCCCGTGTCTCTAGCTCGTGTCTTTCACATGGCCTAGACACACCAATGTTGTTTCCTGTGTCCAAAAACCTGAGTATTCTATTTATGATGTCATCATGCATTTAAGGGCACACGGCTAAGACACACACCCGTGTGCTAGGCCGTGTCCTCCACAGGGTTGAGACACACGACCGTGTCTCTGCCCGTGTGTTTACTACCATGCATACTGACCTAAAAATTTTAGGTGTAGGGGACACATGACCGTACCACACGCCTATGGAACTGACCGTGTGTCACGCATGGCCTAGACACAGGCCCTTGTGTCTACCCGTGTAGACCTTTCTGAAGGCTACAATCCAAGCCAATGGTCACCCTCAACATCAACTCACATCTATGAACTTCTATGGTATTTAACAGGGCCTAAATATGCCCAATGACTACCTTCAATGGTTTATTGCATGTTAATCTCATCTCATTGGTTTTATACATGCTAGATTATCCTCTCTGTATTAAGGATTACCATATCATCAAGCACATTTAGACTTGGCTCATTTTATAACTCATTGCCAATAATGACCTAGCCATCTCCGAGTGATTTAACTATATTCCATATGTCCATTCATGATATACCACATTTAACCATCTCATGAACATTTAAACACCAACATGCACAATTAGTAGGTTACAACCTACATCAAAATGAGCCATGTTTTATGGCCATATACAAAATGAATAGGTATATCATTTAAGCCCTTACATTGGTTAATCAATGACACATATAACAAAATAACCAAAAACCTATACATGCCATTGTAATAAAGTAAAGGTATCTATATACCAAAGTAAGATAAGCTGATAGTGTTGACAATACTCCAATCCTTTTCCAATCTTCACGAGTCCGCGGACTCTGTAAAACAGGGAAAGGAAATGGGGTAAGCATTAACATGCTTAGTAAGTTCAGATAACAGGAAGATAAACTTACAGGTTATTTTGCACACAAGCATAAAAGATATTCATGCCAAACATGCATAGTACAAATTTTCTATCACATACACTCAATCATCAAGTTAGTTTCCTCTCAAGCAATATAGCATTAATCTTGGTGAGCTAATTCATTCACACATATCCATTCTCGTGACTGATTACAGTCCCGTTGAATTTCTCAGAAATCTCGATGGGTATCCCATTTACCGCCAAGTCATGCTAGTGACCATTTTAAATATACACTCCTGTGAACCTCACTCTTATGGCGGGACTACCAGTCCAGGTTCAATCCCTTATAACATAAATTCAATGAGTATTATCGGGATTACCATTCCAGGCTAAATCCCTTACAACGATAATTATTCCAAAATGTTCGAATCTGAAATGCCCTCTAGGCTAATTTCAGTCCTTAATCATATTACCCATCCGAGCTAAATCCACAATACACATATATTTATCGGGAGGTTCGATCACTTAAGGAACACCCGTCCGGGCTGGATCCTTACTATACTGAGATCATTGGATTACTCGTCCGGGCTAAATCCTTTTTTGCAACACAAGTAGGATCTCATGTCATGTAAACAAGAATTTACCCATCAAATATCCCTTTTTCATTCAACCGAGACAATTGTCATCCTTTTTTCATTTTACATTACCACATTTCATGGATTGTCATGCAATCAATATCTAAATTAACATACACTTAAGAAAATGCATTTTCAAGTATATTTAAAGTTTATTTTGAGTTACACGAACTTACCTGGTAATTGCTTCGGTTTTGTATTTCGGTTATTCCAAAACCTTTCTTTTTCCATAGTCGACCTCCGAAATTGGTTCCTCGGGGTATATATCAGTAAAAATAAATTACTAATACCTCATATTATTCATTTTGGACCTAAATTTTACTCTCGAGCAAAATGACCATTTCGCCCCCAACATTTCACATTTTTACAAATTAGTCCCTAGGCTCGTATAATAGAATGCATGAAATTCCTTGGTTACCCGTGTCTAGCAGAATGTATCTTAAGCTCATACTAGCCCATAATTTCCTCTATTTCACATTTCTACCACATATTTTATACCTTTTTACATAATGGCCCTTTAGGCCATTTTCATAAAAACCTACCTAGTAAAAGTTGTTTACCATCCTTTAAACTCTCATATTCCTCCATAAATCATCAAAACAAAAGCATCTCAAGCATGGGTAAATTTCCAAACATGAATCCTAGCTTGAGATATGGGTAGAAATAGATAAAGCATGTTACGAAGATCTTAAAATTACAAAGAGCATTAAAAACGGGAGTAGGGGGCACTTACTATTGAGCTTGAAATGTTGAAAACCCTAGCTTATGGAGCTCTAGGAATTTCGGCAGCTATGGGGAAGAAGATGGCTGATTTTGGCTTTGCTGATTTTGGCTTTCTTTTTCCCTTTTTATTAAGTTTATTACCAAATGACGAAAATGCCCCTCCTTACAAAACTTTCAAAATTTTCTATACATGCCCATTTTTGTCCAAAAACTTAGAAATTGGGCAAATTGCTATTTAAGACCTCATAATTTATAATTCAAAGCAGTTTCATGCAAATTGCTTCTAGAACCCAAGTTTTGCAATTTATTCAATTTGGTCCCTAATTTCCAATTGGACACCTTATACTTAGAATTTATTCATGAAACTTTAACACATGCTTAATTTCATATCCTAGAACTCATAATAATTGCAAAATAAATATTTTAACGTCGTATTTGTGGTCCCAAAACTACTGTTTCGACTTGGCCCTATTTTAGGATGTTACATCCAGTCCCCTTTCAAAGATAAGGGAATAGAGCTTGTCCCATTTACAAAGATGAAACTTCTTTTCATTGGTGCCATGTCCCCACCAAAAGTTTTAGATAATTTATCAATGCTATATACACATTTTTAGGGGCTTTCAAGACAAAGAAGGAGTATAAAGGAAGGGAGGCCAGAGTGGTTTTGATAAGGGTAAGCTTTTCCTTGGCTGAATGACATTTAGATTTCCACGATGCAAGCTTATTGTTCATCTTGTCAATGATGTTATTGTAGAATTCTTTTTTTTCTCTGTGACTTTCCCATCTCCAAACCAAGGTATTTGTCAAGTTTGTTGACCCTTTTAGCATTTAGGATACCACTTAGCCATTTCTTTACCTAAGGAATTGTAGAAAAGACGAGGAAGAGTTCAGATTTATTGAAATTTACTTAAAGACATGAGAGACTGCAAATTTTACTAATATTCATTAATAAATTTATAATATATAAGATATTTAAAAGATAAAAATATTTTTATAAATTTATATTGTATTAACTCTAAATACATATTGTATATTTACCAAATAAACCACATAAATTTTATATTATTATTCCAAAATGAATCATAATTACACGTGAATTATTCAAAAATTTAATTTCATACATAAAAATAGACTATTTCAATCAACAATGGACAAAATTATATTGTATCATAATTACATTGTAATTATTTTAATTTACAATGTACACAATATTAAATCAAATATATTTTCAATTTACAAATTCATGAGGCTTAATTTCGATTTGGCTTCAAACTTTGGTTTGTATCAATTTGGTATCTAAAATATATTAAAGTTATATTTTTGGCCCTCTTTTAACAAAAGTTAAAAAAAAAGTTTGGATAATTTTAATCAAAGAAAGAGCACCACTTATATTGTGGCCAATAAGAAAAAACACCACTTCGCATTCCTTTATAAAATATATCATTTTCTTTGATAATATATATATATATATATATATATATATATAAATCATTAAAAGTCTTAAAATAGAAATAAAATATAAAAAATTCAGAAAAAATATATAAAAACATCTAAAATGTATGTCAATTTTAAGAAATTATCAAAATATATAAAAATAATCTAAAAACATATGTAAAACAATTAAAAATAAATAAAATCTAAATACATTCTAAATATATAAAATAAAATCTAAAAATTTATCACCCATAAAATGATTAAAAAACATGCATCGGAACAAAACTCATAGCTTACGGAAGAAGAAAAAGAAAAAGAAAAAAACAGCTTCCTTAACTTACTGTTTTTATTTCTTGTCTTGGTTTTCGTCATGTTATTCTTCTTCATCACCAGCTTTGGTACTTTGCTCTTTATTATTCGCACCTTCATTCGATAAGGATGAGATGGTAGATGAGTTTGGCATTGCTGGCAGGTTGTTTAAACACTCGGAAGATTCCGGTACGGGACAATGATTGGAGACTAGCTTGAAGCTTCTGCTCAGTGTCCAGCTGCAGTAGTGCTTGAGACAATGGTGGTGAAAGGATCAAAAGAGGCTGCTGCATAAAAGAATCGAAGAAATCTTGATAGATGTCAAGAAACTCCATGGAGCCTAATGAATCGCACTTATCTCCAGGGGCGAAGCTAGAATAATTTTTAAGGGCGGATGAAATTTCAATTTTTTATAATCTATATCTTTATAATTTGTAAAGGATTAAATTAAATTTTTATAATTTTCAGATGTCAAAGTGTAATTTTATCTTTACTAATTTAAAATTTTTAAAAAAAATTTAATGGCATAAATAGCAATTTTACATTTTAGGGGGGGCCGAGGCCTTGCCAGCCTCCCTTAGCTTTGCCCCTGCTTATGTCCTTTGCCATCGCTGTCACCTTTAGTCACTACCATGTTTGCTGCCGTTGAATTCTCATTAGAAAATTTTATATTAGCAACCGAAATATAACTTTAAAAAAAAAATCGAACCCTCAATTTTTATGTTCGCATTGCATTCTAAACAAATTATAAATTTATTATTATATAATAGATTTTAAATACTTTCTGAATTTTTATATATTTAATTATTTTATATATATTTTTCAGATTATTTATATATTTTATAATTTCTTTCTATTTCTATAATTTTATAATTCATATGTATTTTTCGATTTTTATATATTATGAATTTTTATATTTTATTTCTATTTTAATGATTATTAATGGATTTATATGCTTTTGTAAAAGAAAAATGGTATATTTTGTATAGAAATAACAAGTAAGGCTGTTACATTGGCCACAACATGTCAAATGACGTTGTTTCATTGTCCAAATTTACCCTTTTTTATTTTTTTTTCTAAAGTATGTTAAAAGGGGGCAAAAAAACATAACTTTGACTTACTTTAATTATTAAATTAGGACCACAAAAATTAACTATCAAAGTTAAAAATGGATATATTTAAAACCTTAATCGTAAATTAAGCTAATTCATAAATTAACAATGTACAAATATTATAATATGGAACACTACATATAAAATTTTATAATATGTCATTTTGGGATAATATATAATTTAGCTTTTAAATTTGTTATTTGTGCCTAGTTGGTTCCTAAATTTTTTGGACCTAATTGGTCATTGAACTTGTATTCTATCTACCAAATTGGTACTGTCGCACCAGTTAGTTTGTGCTGGTGTGGCATTACCAGCCAATCAATATCATATTTACTTGTAGTTCCACCAAAGTCTTGGGTTGAAATCTATTAGTACTATATTGAAAGTAAAAAAAAAAAAAAAACTAAAAATTGTTATCATGAAAATTTTATAAAATATGAGGACTATTCATCATCTTTTACCATTCTTCATTTGAATAGAAAAAAAATTATATGAAAGTTGGTAAAGAGTCAGCAACAAATCGAAATCTTTTTTCAATTTCAAGTTGATTGAATTATTCGATTTTTTGAGATAACTCAAATAAGTAATTCAGTTTTCAAATTTGAGTCGAGTTGAAATTTACAATTCAAATAATTCAAATAATTTGATTAACTCAAAAAACAGATTGATATAAATATCTTTTTTATCATTGTCAATTTAAAAATGGACAAATTGTTCTCTTTCAACAAAAGGTTATAAAAAATCAAAATAATTTCCAAAATTTTAAAATATCTATAAAAATTCCAAAATTTCATATTTTTAAAAATTATATAAATTAAAAAATTAAAATTCTAAAAAATTCAGGTATAATATTTTGGATAACCTAAATAAATAAATTACCAATTCAAGTTTATCATACTAAAGTGTTTTTTCTCTTATATTACTTTGATAGGATTTTGAAATATATATGATTTCAAATTTATGTGTTTTAACCTGGAATGAGTTATATTCTAACAAAATTTTACTTTGATATGTTAAGTTTTTTTAACTTAACTCAAAAAATCTCACTCAATTCGATTCGGCTTGATTTGAAAAAAATTTCAAATCAAATTAAAATGATAAAATAGAACTTATCAACTTGACTAACTCAAATTTTTTTTCACTTGATCTAATTTGACTCGATTTCATCTAACCTGAACCATAAAATTCAACAACCGGAGATACCCTCTAAGCTTCAACTTCAACTATTTTGCAAATTTTCTTTTATTTCATATATATATATATATATATATATATATGTCCATTGAATCAAAACTGTAATAAATTTAGTTGGTATCCATCTCGAATCAAATTTGGAACCTATAGAAAAAGGTGTGTCAATTTCAAAGTTGTTCATAATAAGTCCATTTTCACTATTGTTTCAATTAGACAACTCAAATGAGACTAAAATTGACAACGCCTTTGGAAAACAGCTAAGAAAACCAAGGTCCCAAAGTGTGACATTTGACAAATAGTTTATCTAAATAAAGTCGCTTAAGATAGGAGATGTAAGCAAGCATTGACTATCATAAATTTATAAAATAAATAGATATAATCATAATCATATAAATAATGGATTTTTTCTCAGCTGGAGGGAAGAAGAAGACATGTAAATAATGAAGGAAAAAGAAAAGAAAAATGGAAGTTGCTGAGAGGGACGGAAGGGCAGATGAAAACCACAAAAGGAGAGAGAGCAGTGCTAAAGGGGAAAATCCAAATGAAGAGTCAAAAGCCACGTTGGGTGATGAAGATAAAAGCATTTATAATTGAGAGAGGGGACATGCATCAAACATTTCTTTTAGGGTTTCTCAATCGGGTCCCATTTTTGCTTCATTAATCTTAACCATCTCCACTCGGAATCATTCTCTGCTCTTTGTATGTATTCCTATCTAAGTTCCGGTGAGTTCATTATTTTTTTTATTAAAGATATTTTAAATATATATTTAATATATAAAACTTTTAAGGACATTAGTTTCTCTATTTATGTGATATAGTTCTTGGATGTGATGTCCTAAGTAGGCCTCCATGCATACTAAAACGTACCCTATTCTAAGGTTAACACGTGTTCCTTAAGTGTGAGTTTGCTTGCATGATGATGTAGACCCACCACATGCGAATTCATGTAAGCGAACTATGCAGGCTATCACTACTGAAGTAAAAAGGATCAGGTCAGTCCCAGTCCGGTAACCAAATAATAAGTGTGTAATGGCAAACACCATAACAATTTGCCCCCCACCTAGTTCGAAGAAGAGTTATAAAGAGACTCTTCTAAGAACTTGGCCAAGCAAAGTGGGGGATTTTTTAGAATGAAACTTATTGTATATGCTTTTCGTTTAAAATTGATGTATACGCTTTACCACGTGTTAAAGGGAGGTACAACTGCATGAAATTGATTGGACTTTCATTCCTGGACATGTGAATTGTCAGGATTTGAATTTTTTTAAAAGGACCTAACTTTAACCATAAGTATTGAACTGTTTTGTAACAACCCATTTTCGATAAAATTAGAATAATGGTTTAGGGAGCACAGATCCGAGTCCAAAAAGAAAAATTATTTTAATACTATTTTATGATCTACAGTATGATAATAATATTGTATGAAAATTTCGTAAAGAAATTTTATTGATTATATGTTTAATTTGATAAAGGATCAAATTGCACAAAGTGAAAAAATTGAGTTCTAATAGCTAAAGGGATTAAATAGCTATAGAACTTTAAATTGGAGGTCCTTATATGCTAATTAGACCATTAAAAATACTTAGTTGTTAAGGATGATGATTTATCCATGGAAAAAAAAATTAAAGAAAAGGACAAAATTGGAAAGATGATAAATAAAGATGATAAATAATAAAAAAGATGAAAATATCATCATTTATCATCATCTTCCCCAAATATTTTGCATGGAAACCCTAGGAAAGAGAAAGCAAGCTTTCTTGGCCAAATTAGGTAAGTATTCAAGTCCCGTTTTTAGTAATTTTTATATTTTTGAGATCGGGACAACTTAATTTAGCAATTTTGGGATTAATTTGTAAAGTTATCAAAGTATGAAAATTTTTCCATGGATGAATATGCTGAAATTTTAAAATTTATGATAGAATATGAAAGGTTGTTGATAGATAAACAACTTTTACAAAGTGAATTTTGATGAAAACATGATTTAGGGACTAAATTGAAAAGTTGTAAAAATCATGGAAAAATTTTGTATTTTATGAAATACATGGGCCGTAAATTTTATATATAAAAATTAGCTAGGCTTGGAATAAAGATTTAATTGCATGAATTTCATTTTCCGAGCCTAGGGACGAAATCGTTATTAATTAAAAGTTTAGGGGAAAATAGTAATTTTGCCTAAGATGTGAATTGGACTGAATTGAGTTTAAATTGTATTAAATTGATTTAAATTTATTCGTATAGATCCGGATAGACTAAATTCGGAGTTAGACTGAAGAAAAGAGGAAAATATCAGATTAGTAGATTTTATGTACATGAACATTTGTCGAGGGAAGTTCGTGCAACTATATTGTGTATATTTATATGCTTGAATTAAATGTTCTGTGTGTGAATTGCATAAATATCATATACATATGACATTGAAAACATATTTCACAAAACTCGATACATGATAAATGATAAATATGTTACTTTTATGCTTGAAATGAATGTGGAATGTGTTTATCTGAAATATATGAATATTGTAAATGCATGAAATAATCACATGCCTGATAATACCTGAAAAATGTTAAATCCCATTTGAATTAATGAAAATCAATGGATACGTGATTTCCCATAATGAATATAATCCTGCATATGTTGTGGACGGGATTTAGCTCGGACAAGTAATCATGATATAGCCCTCTCGAGCATAATGTTATATAGTTCCTGCGAGCATCTTAATCGATAGTGATTTAGCATGTGTTGTGCACTACCGCAACTCTTTGTGAGTGTTCTGATATGTGATCGATTGTGATCCTACTTATAATGCTGACACAAATGCAGCTCTTCATGAGCATCCTGTTAAGCTCGCTTGAATTCCCTGTTACCTTATCCGGTGCTTCCTGATAGTATCTTTTCATAGATATATGATAAGCTCTATGAGCTTCTTAAGTAAAACTCTGATGAGTTTCCTGATTTGCCCTGATAAGTGTCCTGTTACACGATTACATGGTTCATCTGAGCATCCTGATATGTGGCTCGAGAGTGTGCTCCTTGGTTTTGTGCCCTGACGGGTACCCCTGAATATAAATTGATGGATCCTAATTTGTACAACTCGAGTACACTACCTGTGTATCCATCGATATTTCGAATAAATTCAACGGGTAAAAATCCTGACATGAAAAGAGTTAATACACGTATCTGCCTGAAATATATGAAAATAATGATATATGTTATGTGGAAGTACGAGATGATAATATATGAACATGGAATTTGTTTAATAAACATGTTCATCCATGAATATAGATTAGTACACCTTAAGTGTATTTCCCATGGGACATTGATATTTCAAATGATTTAATGTGTAAAGTTCTGATATGAAATAATCTGAACTCAAGATGAATTATTATGATGATGTAATTGAAATACCTGGATAAGATTTGTATATGTTATATAAATTCATGATGTGAAAAGTATATGAATATGAAATTTAGTTATTGTCGAGCCATACATGGTTCCTGATATTTATATGAAATATATGACTGATAAGGGTGATAAGGATATCTGTTAGGGCTCGTGGTTCAATTGACTGAATATGCCTTGTATGTTTATATTGAATTTAATTGAATGGTAAGTTTATTACCATGTTATACAAACTTACTAAGCATAATATGCTTACTCTGTTTTAGTTTCCTCTGTTCTATATTAATTCGGAAGCTCGTTGGTTTGGAAGCATTGGCGAAGATCACTCACACTATCCATCGGCACATCTTGGTACATATGGTAAATTAACTATAGTTATAATGGCATGTATAGGTTAATTAGCCAATGTTAGCATGTAAATATTTAGGTTATAACTAGCCATTGGAATGGCTAGTGATGGACATGTGTGGTATATGCTTGAAATGGTGGATTGATAAAAATTATATTGGCATATTAATGATTGAATTAAGTTAGCATATTTGATAAAATATGTATATAAGTGAACATGGTAATTTAAGTAAATCTATATACTTGGTTATATGAGGTATAATATCATATATATGACTTGAATTTTAAGTTGGTTTAAATGACATATTTATTTGTGAATATGTTGAAGTGTTGGTATAGGTTGATGACAATTTGGGTGAGAAATGTGGCTTGGAAAATAGCCTATTTTTGTCCACATTGTGTATGATCTGGCCGTGTGTCCCTTTTAACTTTAAAATGTCAAAACATAATGCTCAGAATTGATCACACGGCCTGGCACACGGGCGTGTGACTTGGCCGTGTGACCCCTTCACCTATACACGGCTTAGCACATAGACGTGTGACGTGGCCGTGTGTCCCAAGTCAGAGAGTTATACGACCTAAGACACGAGTGTGTCCTTGGCCTTGTGAACCGTACGACCTGACCACATGGGCGTCTAACCTCTGTACCTAGGAAAAATTTTAGGATTTTGTGAAAAATTTTCTGAGTACCCGGTTTGGTCCCGACTCATTTCTAATGCATGATTTGGGACTCGATGGCTCATGTAAGGGACTACATGATTAAATTCGATTGAAATTTGATTAGAATGTTAAATGCTTGTGAAATGTCTCTTACTTGACCTGTAAACTCTGGTAATGCTCCGTAACCCTGTTCCGGTGACAAATTAGGGTTAGGGGTGTTACATTTATTAGTATCAGAGTTACGATTTAGTCAGTTCTCGGACTAAACGTAGCATATGTGAAGTCTAGAAATACATGCCATTATACAACCTATGATAGTGTGAGATTTCCCGATTCTGATGCGAATTGTTTTACTAATAGATAGAGATGCTTTCCAACCGAGCTAATTTCGTTAATGTTGAAAGTGATACTTAAGTATCTAAGTAAAAATGTTACTTATGATGAGTATAGATTCATAAAGGTATGAAATAAATGTTTTACAATGAACATGCTGATGATAAATGTTATGATATATGTGTATTTATGAAAGTTAAATTTTAATGCTTTACAACCTCTATCCCTTTACCAGTACAATTTTATACAATGAAATTTATAAAATTTATATTGATTAAGTTCAGAAGTGAGACACTGAAAAGTTCAGTGGCTAAATGATTAATAATGCAATCAGAGTTAAAAATGGATTAGTAAGTAAATATGGTTTTAAAAGAGATATCAGATCTTTCTAAAGATTATTCGAGATACGCATTGTTACTGTCAAGGAAGAAGCTATTCATGAGTAATCGATCTATTCAGATATGATATGTACAGAACAGATTAACTGTGAATTTCTTCTGAAGTGGTTTCTTTAGTGAACTGAATAATGTAAGATTATTGGTGACTTTATTAGTTAATGGAATAGTGATGAAAATGCAAATATATGTGAATGTAGCTGTTATAATCGGATATATTACAGTAATCTCTTCTGGGTATTCTACATGTTTTGTTATTCTCAGAGGCATATGAAATTGTTCATGTTCAAATGCGATATTTATCATATAGAAAGATTGGCGAATCATGATATTAGACAGAATTATTGTTAGTCTGGTTGGTTTACGATTGACATTGCTCTATCTTTCTATGGTCTTCTAAAACTATTATGTTTGATAGAAGATGTAATAGCCCAAATTCAACCGGGCCTTAAAACCAAATAAAAATAGATAAATAAATAAATATTTATTTATTAAACAGTCCAAGTCCAGGTTACAAAGCCCAAACAGTAGGCCCAAAATCGAATACCTCAGACCCATTACCCGTGTACCCAGGTACTACCCAGCAGGCCTAAAATTACCCAGCAGACCCATTTACACCCTTGACCCAAACAGAAAACCAATAAACCAAACCCAAATAAAAAACGGCCCAAAAGCCCAAGTCACTTTAGGGAAACAGGAAACCCTAGGGTTTCTGAAGACTCTAACGCCAAGAAGACTTCGGAAGCCTCGGGGAGCATCTGTTCAACTCCCCAAATCGAGGCCATCAATGCACTGACGCACCATCAATGCATTGTCCAATAGTTTTTCCCTCTCACGACCGTCCAGCACCGTGATCTCAGGCCTTATCTCCGACCTTGGTACCTCCGTTGATGCCAAGATCTCTGCAAAAGAGACTATTTCGTGGTCATCAGTGCACAAATGGGTATCTGCCGAGATTCGAATCCATGACAGCACGATCACCATCGAGATCCTCGCAAGTTACCTGCAAGAAAAGGAAATAAATCAAAGCAAAAAAGGCAGCAGATATACTAGAACAGGAAATGGAAAGAAATCTTCTGATTTATTTCCAAAATAGGCAGTAGTTTAAGGCTATAAAGCCTTTTGCAAATCTGTAAAGACTTACATTTTTTTTACATACACAATAGTAGAGAGAATACATACAAAAACAAAAAAAAAGAAAAAAGAAATAGAGAAAAGCGAACGGGTGTAAACTTTTCGAAACACATATATAAATAAAAAGCAGTTTCAGTTGAGAAGGTAAAAAGACTGTTATTTTCCTTACTTACTTGCGTATTTTCTTTCATATATATACAAATCTTCCATTTTTTTTCCTTTTTTCAACAAAAAAACTAAAGAAAATAGAAAAGGAAAGAAGTTACCTGAGGACGGCGAAGAAAAAGAAGGGTTTTTCGAACCTTAGCCTCCATGTGCGGTGGTCCTGATGACGGCGTGTCGGCGCGTATGGACCACGCATGACAGAGCTAGGGGACGAGCCAGGACGGCCTTAATCCAGGAGCTCAGAGGGCTGGGGAATTTTCAGAGGATTTCTCTTAGTTTTTTTTTTTAAATCAGGTTTCTAAATGATTTTTAGGATAGATTTTGGCTTATATAGCCTATGAGGAACGGTGCCGTTTAGGCTTAAGTCAATAAGCCTAGAAACGGTGTCGTTTTAAAGCACAGGATCCGCGCATTGACCTGTGACCCGGGGAGGATCCGCATGTTTTTTAGAAAATGGGCAAATTGCTCAATTGATCCTCCTGTGTTTTCTGAATTTTCAATTTGGTTTTATTTTATTATTTAATTTGACCCTAATATTTTAGAATTGTTTCAATTTAGTCCTAACGGTTCTTAAATTACATTATGGTAAACGGCGTCATTTAGGATTAGGGCAAATTGCCCAGTGGGTCCTTTGTCGTTTGTAACTCTTGCAAATCAGGCCCAGAATTTATACTATTTTGCGAATTAGCCTTGTAATTTTATTTAAATTCAATTTTAACCCATTTTTTTATTATTTTTAAATTTTATTATTTTATTTTTATATATATAATTTATTTATTATTATTAATAGTACCATTTATACATTTAAAATCTTTTATCATATATTATTTTCCTATATATATTATATTTTATTATATAACATTTATTATATATTATTATTTTTTATATGTTATGTATATTATATATTATCTATCATATTATATATGTTTTAAATTACTCATTATATTATTTATAATTTTAGAATTTGTAAATTATTATTATTAAATTACATTTTAACTCATATTACATATATATTTCATTATTAATTATTTATTATGTGATGTTTTTATTTATTATATAATTATTTTGTAAATTATTTTATATACTTTCTATTTTATATATTATTTTTCTTAAAAACAAATATATTTTATTTTATACATAATAATTATTCTTTTGTAAATTTTTATTATTATATATTATATATTGTATATAAGATACTATTTTTAAATTATTAAATATCATATTCTTATTTGTATTATAACTATATTTCGTTAACAATTACTCATTTTATTTTATATTTTTATATATACTAATTCTTTTATATATTTTGTATATATATTTTATGTATTAAATGTTATCTTATAATTATTATTTAATGTTATATTTTATGAACATGTACATTGATATTATATTTCTTTTAATTGTGTATCATGCATCATTTCTTAATTATTACTATGTATGTTTGTATGTTCTCTTATCCATCTTCAATATAAGCTAGGTGTATCTTTGTATATATGATGTTATGTAGTTTTAAACATGTATGTATGTATCTAGTATATGATTTTTGTATTATTGCCATTATATCGTTTAAATGCGTGTTTTATTCACTTATTATTGCAATATTCTATTCCATAATGATAATGTGATTTCTCGTGCATTAATTAAAAACAAAATTCCAAAGTTTTCAAAAAAGTATAAAGGCAATGCTTGGTGTTTGGGAATTTCGAGAAAAGTAGTGCCCTAAATTATTGGGTTGCGACTTTTCTCGTTGAGTTCGAATAATCAAATACCCTTCTAAGTTTTTAAAGGTTTTCTAAATGCAAGCAATCGTCTTGGAATTTCAAAGCAATATGTCTTAACTTACTGGATATGGCGTTTTGTTGTTTCGAGATAGGGATTTCCAAAAAACTAACTTAGTGTCAATACTTTGATACGAGTGAACCCCAAATTTCAAAATCAAAATATTTTAATGAAGACTACATCTTAAAATTTTTGAATTTCTGACATTAAAGACACTTGATAATCAATTAGGTACCAATTTTTGGGCGTTACGAGGGTGCTAACCCTTCCTCGTACGTAACCGGCTCTCGAACCCGTTTTCTGATTTCGTAGACCAAAACTAATGATTTTAAAACAAAATGTTTTAAAGGTGATCCAATCGCACCTAAAAAGATTGGTGGCGACTCCTGATTTTGTTTTAAAGTCGATTCCCATTTTTCAAAACTCGATTTTAAAAATGGTTTCAACAGCTTGGCAACTCCACTGGGGATGTCTAAGAGAGTCAAGTCGTATAATTAATTACCTTTTGTCTTAATGTCGGAAATTTGAAAATTTTAAAATCAATCCTCCTTGCATTACATGTGTTTGTATTATTGTATATTCTGATACGCATTGCATTTGCATGACCGTTGTGGTCACACCCTTAAGTGAGAGTGAGAAACTACGCCTTCGTGAGGTTTTCGCCTCCGTGCAGGATAGTGGATCACTTTCGGGATACATTCGTACCTATGGTTTCGTGAGATTTTCATCTCCGTGTAGCCATAGGGAAATGTATTTCCCTGAACTGAACTCGATTAAAAATGAGCCTATAATGGGTGAGAATCGAGGAATCTTCTGGTTCGGGTACCTCAAACTTTAGAACCAACTTCATATCAAAAAACCGTAAGAGCCCAACTTAGTTAGGTTTAAAACTTAGATATTACCCTTATAAATTATCGTTGAGATTTATTGATATCATGCGATACTGACTATCTCTTTTCTTTTGTTTGCGTGTCATTTTGCATTTACAAAGGTATCGATTCACGATCAGTTTCTAAGTTAGGAAGTTTTATTATGGAGAACGGACTTCTTGATAGAGTGGAGGGCAACGCCAATGTCCATAGATGGCCTGAGCAAACTCAACTAGAAAAGGAAGACAGTATAGCTGTGGGATACGTGTCAGAGCTGTCAGATTACATTCGTATTAGTGTCAAGCAGAATAATCTCCAAGAGCTTAAGGAAATTTGAGATCAATGGGGCAAAAAGACCAAGCAGTTATTCTACGATAATTACGGAGACTTACCTTACTTGCTCGATGTCCAAGTAGACGAGCACTTATTCCGGGCCCTTGCTGAGTTTTGGAACCCAGCGTACAGTTGTTTCACTTTTGGGGAAGTAGACTTGGTACCTACTGTGGAGGAGTACACTGCCTTACTTCGTTGTCCCAGGTTTCAGAATGATAGGATCTATTCTCGAGCTGCTTGTGTCCCTACGTTTTGGAAGAAATTGATGATTATTACGGGGATGAGCGAGCAGTGGATCACGGCCAGAATTAAAGAGAAGGGTGAGTGCAAGTGCGTTTCGTGGGACGCTTTGAAAGATCTGATTCTGACACACCCTGATGAGACGAAGAAAGTAGATGTTTTTGCTTTAAGTTTGTATGCACTGATGGTTTTTCCTAGGGCTTTGGGATATGTGGATGAGGCAACCACGGATCTTTTTCATTGACTCAATAAAAGGGTCACTTCCGTCCCTGCCATTTTGGCGGAGACATTCAGGTCCTTAGGCGCATGTAGGAGGGTTGGTGCTAGCAGGTTTATAGGGTGTGCTCAGTTACTTTTGGCTTGGTTCTACAGTCATTTCAGATTAATAAATACGGTGGTTTGTCGGTCTTCTTCGAGGATTATTCATCGTTGAAGGACATAGCGCTACTTCAGAACCTTCAGTCGAAGGATGTCGAGTGGAGAGCTCCGTGGATGATTCCTGGCGAGATTCTTTACCGATGCAGCAGTTTCGATTGGGTCCCTCTGTTGGGGATTTGGGGTGCCATTGGTTATGCCCCTTTGCTCGTGCTAAGGCAGCATGGATTGAGACAGTTCGTACCGGCGACTCAAGGTTTAGCTTAAAGTGAGTTTGTATATAGAGGAGCCGATTACAAGAGGAAGGCTGTGAAGTTTCTAGTGCTTGGAAAAAGGCTTATCGGTTGAAGGGAGTAGCTATTAGCCCTACTACAACACTAGAATACGTCGAATGGAGAGGCAGAAGCGTTAATGATAATATCCCTAAGCCAAGCGTGGAAGGAGCTCGACCGATAGAGGAATATTTGCAAGTAATACCCTCAGAGTTAGAAATTATGAAGTAAGAGTTCGAGAGAAAGAACTTGGAGTTCGAGAAAAGGGTAGCAAAGCTCGAAGAAGAAAAGATGTACTTGAGCTTGGACGTCGACGTTCAAAAGATGGAGGTCGAGAAAGAGAGGAAAGAAAAGAGAAAGATTGAGGAAGATCGAGATGATCTAAAAGAGCATTACAAAAAGGCACAAGTATCCTTGAGGACAGCGAGAGTAGGAGGATCTTCATATCAGTTGCAGAAAGAGGTCCAAGAGGAAAAGGCTAGAGCCGAGTATTGGGAGAGAAAGTTCCAAGAGATGCAGTCACAGAATTTCGCATTAGAGGAAGAAAATAAAAGGTTGAAGACTAAGGTAACTGAGCTTGGAAGATCCTTAAATTGGCACCAAAACCATAATTCTACGGTCGAGTTAAAGGAGCTAAAAAGTAAGATTGAGGATTTGGAAGTGGCATTGCATGACGGTGAACTTCGGGTTGAGCAGCTAGAGGCGCAAGAAGATTATCTGAAGGGAGAGCTTCATCAATCTAGAGGACAGGTTAGAGAAAGGGATCACGTCATTGGTGAAATCGTAGCCCAGATTCGAGAGGTTGCTGAATATGTGCAAGACTTGGCAATTCGAGCTGATGTATTGAGTCTGATGTATTCATCGTCGTCGGATATAGGACGAGAGTTAGCCCTTTTATTAGATAGAGTTAAAACTTTGGGCCTTAGGGTGAAAGCGTATTTGTAATCCTCTTTTATGCAAAGATATTCTTTTTCTAAATAAAGTTTTCTAAATGAAGTTGAACCAAAATCGATATCCTTTTTACATTCATGCATTTGCATCTCATAGCATTTCATCGCATCATTTACATTCAAAGTTATAGAAAGACCCTAATTAGTTAAAGTTTACTTCCAAAGGTAGAAAAGAAAATCTGGAAATCACACATCCTTACGGTACTCGTACTAAAACTAAGAGTATGGATCAAAGGTTCGAGCAATTACAAAAGGATATACAAGACCAATTGCAAGAGCAGTTGGCCAAAATGTAGAATGAAATGAGGGAGCAAATGCTAGAGGCTCAGAGGAATATGATAGCTGAAATTGCTCAGCTGCTGAGAGCCACTGATAAAGGAAAAGCTTCCATGGCAATCACTGAAGAGGAGAATGAAGGTCCTCCTCCGGGCTTTACTCCGCCTCATGTGCCACTGCAAACTGAGGCACCTCCTAAAAGGCTATCTGTCACCGTGAGGCCTCAACATGGGCCAGTTGATGCTGGAATCCCCGTGAATTGCTCATCTGGGTTGGGAAATAATTTGGGTGATAGCTCGATCAACCCTATCACTCCTGATCTGGATCTGATGAAGAAGGAAAGAATGGCAACCGAATCCTCAAAACAGTTGGAAGATCGTTGCAAGTGGTTGGAGAAGAAGTTTAGGGTTTTGGAAGGCGCTAGCAATCATCATGGGATTGATGCCAAAGACTTAAGTTTGGTCCCAAACTTGGTGCTTCCTCACAAATTCAAGATGCTGGAGTTTGAAAAGTACAACGGGACTACTTGCTTAGAAGCACACATAACAATGTTTTGTAGGAGAATGACTGGGTATGTGAACAATGATAAACTTTTGATCCATTGTTTTCAGGATCGCTTAATAGGAGCAGCAGCTAGATGGTACAATCAGTTGAGCCGTGAAAGAATCAGTTCATGGAGAGATCTTGCACAAATCTTCATGCAACAGTACAACCATGTGACTGATATGACGCCAGATAGGATCACGCTTCAAAACATGGAGAAAAAGCCTAATGAAAGTTTTAGGTAATACGCACAACGATGGAGGGAGGTGGCAATGCAAGTACAACCACCATTGTTAGAAAAGGAGACCACCATGTTATTTATCAACACTTTGAAGGTGTCGTTCATTACTCACATGATTGGAAGCACCACGAAAAGTTTCGCGGATATAGTTATGGCAGGAGAAATGATTGAGAACGCCATAAGAGACGATAAAATTGAGGGGGAAATAGCTAAAAGATCGGCCCAAGGAGAAAGGACAATGAGGTGAATAACATGAATAACCTCAACTCGAGGACAATCACAGTTGGTCAACCCAAAGCAGCTGAGGTCGAGCAACAAAGTACTCGGAGATAGGAATCGGGAATAAGACAAAATTCGAAAAGGATACAATTCACGCCTATCCCTGTGACGTATCGTGAGCTTTATCAAAGCTTATACGATGCACATGCCATTGCTCCATTTCACTTAAAACCACTACAGCCACCGTACCCCAAATGGTATGATGCAAATGCTAAATGCGAATATCACGTGGGAATACTGGGGCATTCGATTGAAAATTGCACCGGATTCAAGAAAGTCGTGGAGAGGCTTATCAAGATGGGGGTTGTGAAATTTGACAGTACCCCTAATATTGAAAATCCGTTACCAAATAATGGCAATCAAGGAGTGAATACCATCGATGAAACAAGGGAAGAAAGAATCAAGGAAGATATTACTGAGGTGAAGACACCTATAAAAGTAATATGGGAGGAGATGGTAAAGAGAGGTATGTTGACCTCTGGAAAAGGTAGAAGAGGAATAGAGAATTATTATGAATTCCATGGAGATGTGGGTCATATGATCCAAAATTGTGAGGAGTTCAAGGCAATGGTGCAAGGCCTTATGTTTAACAAACAGCTACAGATTTTTTAGAGTAGTTCTTACAAAAGACAAATATGTGTGCTGGAAAATGAACGATAAGGAACCAGCCGGCCAAGAATTATTATTTCCTTACCGGGGAATAATGAAGTGGGGGCGCAAACTGGGCCCAGGGTTGTCATCTATAAACCCAATCCTTTCCCTTACAAGGATGACAAGAGGGTGCCATGGAGTTATGATTGCAGTATAACAGTACCTGAGGGGGAGAGTATAGCCAGCGCATCTAGGGGCATGCAAAACAAAAGTTCCCATACGCGGAGTGGGAAACGTTATGATACGGGGGGCGTTAGAGTGGAGCTCACAAAGACAAAAGGTGTCGAGGTTGAGAAAAAGAAAGAGACTGAAATACCCATCAATGAGTCGGTGAAAGAGGAGGAGGCTAAGGAGTTCTTAAAGTTCCTTAAGCATAGCGAGTATAGTGGGGTCGAACAGTTACGTAAGCAGCCAGCGCGTATATCAGTATTAGCCCTACTTCTGAGTTCTGAGGTGCATCGGGATGCATTATTAAAGGTGCTTAACGAAACATATGTCACCCACGACATATCCGTTAACAAATTGGACCGGTTGGTAAATAACATCAGTGCTGACAATTTCATCTATTTCAATGATGATGAAATTCCACCTGGGGGTATAAGGTCAACCAAAGCCTTGCACATCACTACTCGGTGCAAAAGATACATGCTGCCAAGTATACTCGTTAATAATGGGTCTGCTTTGAACGTCCTGCCATTATCCACCTTGAACAGATTACCCATTGACAGCTCGCATATGAAAACATGTCACAACGTGGTAAGAGCCTTTAATGGAACTGAAAGGAAAGTAATGGGACGAATCGACATCCCTTTGGAAATTGGGCCAAATACATATGAAGTTGATTTCTTGGTGATGGATGTCAAACCTTCCTATAATTGTTTATTAGGGAGGTCATGGATACACTCGGCAAGAGTGGTGCCTTTCTCATTGCACCAAAAATTGAAGCTAGTGACAGATGGACGGTTAATAACCATTAATGCGGAGGAGGACATTATAGCAGCAGTCACTAGCAAGGCCCCTTATGTCGAGGCGAATAAAGAGGCTATTGAGTGTTCTTTTCACTCTTTAGAAATCATCAAAGCAACCTTCATTTTGGAAGGAAGTGAGGAGCCGGTACCCAAAATATCTAGAGCCACAAGGATGGCTCTGCAAATGATGATGGGGAAAGAGGCATTGCCAGGAAAAGGACTAGGAAGACAGTTGCAAGGAGGGATTCAAATCCCAAAACTGATTGAGAAGAAAGATCGCTTTGGTTTGGGCTTTAGGCCAGACCATAAGCACAAGAGGCAAGAGATTGAGAAGCGCCAAGCGAGAAGAAAGGCGCGTCTAAACGGAAGAGAAGTGGAGTGGGAACCGATGACATTCCCACCTATAGCCAGATCCTTTAAGTCGGGAGGATTACTGGTAGAAGAAAGGCATCAAATTAATGCTGTACACGATGAGGGATTGGAGCAAGGAAACCTTGAAGGCATTCGCCCTTACGAACCGGTGAGCTCTCTGAACAATTAGACTGCGGAAGACCTTCCTGTAGTCTTTAGGAATTTTTCAGAGTAATTCTCGAAACATGTCTAGGGCTTAGGAGTAATAAGATTACATTTTTGAAATAGGCTTATGTTCATCTATTATTATTTAAATAAAACATAACTTTTATCAATTTAAATGAGTATTGTTTCATTTTTATCAACCAATATTCCTTTAAATTTTGGCAATTTTTATTCTTTTATTCATAACACATAAACAATCATTCTTAAATTCATTCATTCTTTGTATATTCTTTCATACCCCCACAGGTCTCTAAATATCAATGATATGAGCACCGATACTGCAACTCATGATTTCTCTTGCGAGCAAGACATGTGTTTAGAGGAACCTCAGGATTTTGAAGATGTTCAAGATTATGACGCATCTCTTGATCTGTTAAGAATGGTAAAGCAGGAGGAGAAACAAATCATGCCATATGAGAAAGAGGCAATAGAGAATATAGCTCTAGAGGAAGGGAAGGAGTTAAAAATTGGAACGCTAATTACCGAGGACACAAGGCATGGTCTGGTTGAGTTGCTTCGAGAGTTTAAGGATATCTTCACCTGGTCATATCAGGATATGCCCAGATTAAGTACCGACATTTTAGTACATCATCTTTCTATAAGACAGGATTATAAACCAGTCCAACAGAAGTTGCGAAGAATAAGACCAGATATTGTTCTGAAAATAAAGGATGAAGTCAAGAAGCAGTTCGATGTAGGATTCTTGCAAGAAGTGAAATACTCCGAATAGGTAGCTAACATTGTACCAGTTCGTAAGAAAGATAGGAAGGTACGAATGTATGTTGATTACAGTGATTTAAACAAAGCTAGCCCCAAAGATAATTTCCCTCTGCTACACATAGACACTTTGATGGACAACATAGCAGGATATTCGTTGTTTTCCTTTATGGATGGTTTCTCAGGATACAATCAGATAAAGATGCATCCAGAGGACATGGATAAAACCACTTTCATAACCTTATGGAGTACCTTTTGCTACAAAGTAATGTTGTTTGGACTGAAGAACGCAGGACAACATACCAACGGGCCATGGTAAACTTATTCCATGACATGATGCATAAGGATATTGAGGTATACGTTGATGATATGATTGCCAAGTCGCATACAGAAAAAGAGTATATTGAGGTCTTGAGAAGATTGTTCTTGAGGTTGAGAAAATTTCAATTGAAGCTCAATCTAGCAAAGTGTACCTTTGGAGCCAGATCGGGAAAGTTATTAGGCTTCGTAGTCAGTGAAAAGGGAATTGAAATCGACTCAGACAAGGTCAGAGCCATACGAGAGTTACCTCCACCAGGCACTCAGAAGGAAGTTCGAGGATTCCTAGGAAGGTTGAATTACATCGCTCGGTTCATTTCACAACTAACCGAGAAATGCGATCCTATCTTTCGTCTCCTCAGAAAGCACAATCAAGGTACTTGGGATGAGGAGTGCCAGAATGCTTTTGAAAAGGTCAAGCAGTATTTGTCGAATGCTCCGGTATTATCTCCACCAAGCCCAGATAAACTGTTGATATTGTACTTATCAGTGTTCAGTAATTCTATGGGATGTGTGCTTGGACATCATGACGAGTCAGGGAAAAAGGAGAAGGCAATTTATTATCTCAGTAAGAAATTCACTGACTGTGAGATGAGATATCTACCAATTGAAAAGTTGTGTTGTGCACTGATTTGGACAACTCAGAGATTAAGACAGTACATGCTATACCATAGTACTTGGCTCATCTCAAAGCTAGATCCATTGAAATACATGATGGAGTCAACGGCTAAATGGGAGAATGGCGAGATGGCCAATTTTGCTTTCAGAGTTTGATATAGTCTACATAAGTCAGAAGGCTATAAAAGGAAGTGCGGTAGTAGACTTTTTGGCCAGTAGGGCTCTAGAGGATTATGAGCCATTGAATTTTGATTTTACAAATGAGGAGTTAATGTGTATAGCAACAACTGAAGATTCTCCTTGGAAGCTAAATTTTGATGGGACTTCTAATGCAGTTGGAAATGGAATTGGGGCAGTCTTGGTATCCTCAAATGGCGATCATTACCCGTTCACGTGCAAGTTGGACTTAGATTGCATGAACAATATGGCTGAGTATGAAGCATGCATCATAGGACTTCAAGCAGCTATAGAGCGAGGTATAAAAAAACTAGAAGTATATGGAGATTCTGCGTTGGTAGTTTATCAGCTTAGAGGCGAATGGGAGACAAGGGACCCTAAATTGATCAATTATCGAAAGGTAGTTTTGGGGTTACTTGAGGAGTTTGATGACATCACCTTCAATTATCTCTCACGAGACGAAAATCAGATGGCAGATGCTTTGGCAACCTTGGCATCAATGATTAAGGCGAATAAAGAGGAAGAGATGAGACCAATTGAAATGAGTGTCTACGAGGCTTCAGCTCATTGTTCTAACATTGAGAAGGAAGAAAAAGATGATAGTCCTTGGTATCAGGATATATTACGATATGTGAGAGATCGTAAATACCCTGAACAGGCCAATGAAAATGATAAACGAACTTTGAGAAGTTTAGCTTGCGACTATGTCTTGGACGGAGATATCTTGTACAAGAGAAGGAAAGACCAAGTACTTTTGAGATGTGTCGATGTTGCGGAAGCTAAGTTTATTTTAGAAGAAGGTCATGAAGGTGTATGTGGGACACATGCAAATGGGTTCACGATGGCAAGGCAAATCATGAGGTTTGGCTATTACTGGGACACTATGGAAGGGGATTGTATCAACTATACCAAGAAATGCCATAAGTGTCAGATTTATGAGGACAAAATTCATGTACCACCTTCACCTTTGCATGTTATGACTTCTCTATGGCCCTTCTCTATGTGGGCCATGGATGTTATTGGACCGATATCACCGAAAGCTTCGAATAGACATCGGTTTATCTTCGTAGTAATTGACTACTTTACAAAATGGGTAGAGGCCGCCTCTTATGCGAATGTTACTAAGTCAGCTGTGAGTCGATTTTTGAAGAAGAAGATCATTTGTCAGTATGGAATGCCTGAGAAGATCATATCTGACAATGTATTAAACTTGAACAACAAAACGATAGCAGAGGTTTGTGACCAGTTCAAGATCAAGCATCACAATTCTTCTCCCTATTGTCCAAAAATGAATGGGGCAGTGGAGGCCGCCAACAAGAACATTAAGAAAATAGTGGGGAAGATGACTGAGATTTATAGAGATTGGCATGAAAAATTACCGTTTGCACTCTTGGCCTATCGAACATCTGTCAGAACCTCTACTGGGGCAACCCCATTCTCGTTAGTTTATTGGATAGAAACAGTGTTACCAATTGAAGTAGAAATACCTTCTCTTCGAATTTTGACAGAGATAAGGTTAGATGAATCTGAATGGGTTCAATCCCGATATGACCAGTTGAACTTGATTGATGAAAAGAGGCTTAGGGCCATTCGACATGGTCAGATGTATCATAAGTGAATGATACGAGCTTATGACACGAAAGTTCGACCTAGAGAGTTCCACGAGGGAGACCTTGTACTGAAAAAGATTCTTCCCATTCAAAAGGACTTTAGGGGGAAATGGATGCCGAATTGAGAGGGGCCGTATATCGTGAAGAAAGCCTTCTCTGGTGGTGCATTGATCTTAACGGAAATGGATGAGAAAATTTTACCCAACCTAGTGAACTCAGACTCAGTTGAAAAATACTTTGTCTAAAGGAGAAGAGAATCCAAGGTGAAAATCCACAAAGGGCGCCTTGAGATTTAAAAAAAAATGGAGAGGCCAAGTTGAAAACCCGCAAGGGCACCTTGTGACCAAAGGGGTTTTGAGTTGAAAACCCAAAGGGGCAGCTCAAATCTTGAAGAATATACAATGATCTTGCTATATTTGATCCAATAAAGAGCAAATCACGTTGCATATTGGGGCATCAACAAAGTACTTTGGATCTTTTAAACACATGTTGAACTCAAGAAAGATTTCATAGAGCTGGTGTATAGGCACTCGAGCGGCGATATCTTGGGGTATCTAACTTTTATCCTGTTTGCTATCTTTAAATCCTATTTCTTCTTAAAGATAGGCTTTCAGATTAATTTCCTTTGTATCTTTTTTAATAATTCATTCAAATCCAATTACTCTTAGAAATTTATTTATCTTCCATTGTTCTTTAAGTATGTTGCATTGAAATAATGATAGATGAACTAAATATGTTCACAAACGAAGTTTTGCGCATTACTCTGGAATTTTTAGATAATACAAGGAACTAAAACAGGACAATTGTTCGAGAAATTCACGTAAGTAAGGGATGAAGGAACTCGAGGGATTTCTTTCTTCCAGTCTAAAAGGAAAATGGACAAAACCAACGATTCAAGGAAAGAATGTCTTGCAGACATCCTCAGTGGATCGTAGCATTGGAGTAAGGGAACAGGCTTACAGGCTGAGCAACAATGATACTTTGAAAAAATAAGAGAAGGAATGAATAATGACGTCTAGGATAGGGGTTATATTCACAACATTTCGCATCATAACATGTTTAATTAGGAACATTCGATTCACTTCGATCATAGCATCCTAATTATCAGGCATAATCATTCTATAGGTTATCAAAGATTGGCGCGCCTTAATCCCCTAAGCAGTAGGGTAATAGCCGCAGCATAGCGGATCAGGCTGAAGCAAGATTCAAAATGGTTTGGAATCCTTGTGCTTACAAGGAATGAACCGAAGACATAGCTGGTTAGACTTTCACGTGCTTACGATGAAGCAAATCTAAGATGATTTGGCATCTCTGTATTGTCAGAGAGCAAATTGAAGTCAGGCATCTCCACTTCAACGGGGAGAAGATACATAGCAGATCTCACCTTCAGATGTTTATACTGAAGCAGATCCAAGATGGTTTGATATCCTTGTGCTTACAAGGAACAAATCGAAGACATAGCTGATTTGGCTTTCACGTGTTTACGCTGAAGCAAATCTAAGATGATTTGGCATCTCTGTATTGTCAGAGAACAAATCGAAGTCTGGCATCTCCACTTCAATGGAGAGCAGATACATAGCAGATCTGACCTTCAGACGATTAGACTGAAGAAATATCCAAGATGATTTGGCATCCTTGTGCTTACAAGGAACAAATCGAAGACATAGCTGATTTGGCTTTCGCGTGTTTACGCTGAAGCAAATCTAAGATGATTTGTCATCTCTGTTTTGTCAGAGAACAAATCGAAATTTGGCGTCTCCATCTTCAACGAGGAGCAGATACATAGCAGATCTCACCTTCAGACGATTAGACTGAAGCAAGATCCAAGATGATTTGGCATTCTTGTGCTTACAATGAACAAATCGAAGAAGCAGATTTGGCGTCTCTGTGCTCGGCGGAGAGCAGATCGAAGATATCCAACATGTCAGTCATAAGTTTACAAGAAGCAGATTGAAGACCATGATTTGATAAGACCGGTCAAATTTGGTCTTTTTGAGTCTTTGCTCAATTCCTATTACACAGCAATGAGCAAAGAGGGGCAGCTATAATAGCCCAAATTCAACCGGGCTTTAAAACCAAATAAAAATAGATAAATAAATAAATATTTATTTATTAAACAGTCCAAGTCCAGGTTACAAAGCCCAAACAGTCGGCCCAAAATCGAATACCTCAGACCCATTACCCGTGTACCCGGGTACTACCTAGCAGGCTTAAAATTACCTAGTAGACCCATTTACACCCTGGACCCAAACAGAATACAAATAAACCAAACCCAAATCAAAAACGGCCCAAAAGCCCAAGTAACTTTAGGGAAACAGGAAACCCTAGGGTTTCCTGAAAGACTACAGCGCTGCAGCAGCTTCTAGAAGCCTCGGGGAGCATCTGTTCAACTCCCCAAATCGAGGCCATCAATGCACTGACGCACCATCAATGAGTTGTCCAATAGTTTTTCCCTCTCACGACCGTCCAGCACCGTGATCTCAGGCCTTATCTCTGACCTTGGTACCTCCGTTGACGCCGAGATCTCTGCAAAAGAGACTATCTCATGGTCATCAGTGTACAATGGGTATCTGCTGAGATTCGAATCCATGACAGCACGGTCACCCGAGATCCTCGTAACTTACCTGCAAGAAAAGGAAAGAAATCAAAGCAAAAAAGGCAGCAGATATACTAGAATAGGAAATGGAAAGAAATCTTCCGATTTCTTTCCAAAATAGGCAGTAGTTTAAGGCTATAAATCTTTTCGCAAATCTGTAAAGACTTACGTTTTTTTTACATACACAATAGCAGAGAGAATACATACAAAAACAAAAAAAAAAGCAAAAAGAAATAGAGAAAAGCGAACGGGTGTAAACTTTTCGAAACACATATATAAATAAAAAGCAGTTTCAGTTGAGAAGGTAAACAGACTGTTATTTTCCTTACTTACTTTCGTATTTTCTTTCATATATATACAAATCTTCTATTTTTTTCTTTTTTTAAACAAAAAAACTAAAGAAAATAGAAAAGGAAAAAAGTTACCTGAGGACGGCACAGAAAAAGAAGGGTTTTTCGAACCCTAGCCTCCATGTGAGGTGGTCCTGATGACGGCGCGTCGGTGCGTATGGACCACGCACGACAGAGCCAGAGGACGAGCCAGGACGACCTTCAGGCCAGAGCTCAGAGGGCTGGGGAATTTTCAGAGGATTTCTTTTAGTTTTTTTTTTTTAAATCAGGTTTCTAAATGATTTTTAGGATAGATTTTGGCTTATATAGCCTATGAGGAACGGTGCCGTTTAGGATTAAGTCAATAAGCCTAAAACGGTGTCGTTTTAAAGCACAAGATCCGCGAGTTGACCAGTGACCCGGGGAGGATCCGCGTATTTTTTAGAAAATGGGCAAATTGGCCAAATGATCCTCCCGTATTTTTGCTAAATTTTCAATTTGGTTTTATTTTATTATTTAATTTGACCCTAATATTTTATAATTGTTTCAATTTAGTCCCAACGGTTCTTAAATTACATTCTGGGAAACGGCATCGTTTAGGATTAAGGCAAATTGCCCAGTGGGTCCTTTGTCATTTTTAACTCTTGCAAATTAGGCCCAGAATTTATACTATTTTGCGAATTAGCCTTATAATTTTATTTAAGTTCAATTTTAACCCTTTTTATTATTTTTAAATTTTATTATTTTATTTTTATATATATAATTTATTTATTATTATTAAAAGTATCATTTATACATTTAAAATCTTTTATCATATATTATTTTCCTATATATATTATATTTTATTATATAACATTTATTATATATTATTATTTTTTATATGTTATGTATATTGTATATTATCTATCATATTATATATGTTTTATATTACTCATTATATTATTTATAATTTTAGAATTTGTAAATTATTATTATTAAATTACATTTTAACTCATATTACATATATATTTCATTATTAATTATTTATTATGTGATATTTTTATTTATTATATAATTATTTTGTAAATTATTTTATATACTTTCTATTTTATATATTATTTTTCTTAAAAACAAATATATTTTATTTTATACATAATAATTATTCTTTTGTAAATTTTTATTATTATTATATATTATATATTGTATATAAGACACTATTTTTAAATTATTAAATATCATATTCTTATTTGTATTATAAGTATATTTAGTTAACAATTACTCACTTTATTTTATATTTTTATATATACTAATTCTTTTATATATTTTGCATATATATTTTATGTATTAAATGTTATCTTATAATTATTATTTAATGTTATATTTTATGAACATGTACATTGATATTATATTTCTTTTAATTGTGTATCATGCATCATTTCTTAATTATTACTATGTATGTTTGTATGTTCGCTTATCCATCTTCAATATAAGCTAGGTGTATCTTTGTATATATGATGTTATGTAGTTTTAAAAATGTATGTATCTAGTATATGATTTTTGTATTATTGCCATTATATCGTTTAATTGCATGTTTTGTTCACTTATTATTGCAATATTCTATTCCATAATGATAATGTGATTTCTCATGCATTAATTAAAAACAAAATTCCAAAGTTTTCAAAAAAGTATAAAGGCAATGCTTGGTGTTTGGGAATTTCGAGAGAAGTAATGCTTTAACTTATTGGGTTGCGACTTTTCTCGTTGAGTTCGAATAATCAAATACCCTTCTAAGTTTTTAAAGGTTTTCTAAATGCAAGCAACCGTCTTGGAATTTCAAAGCAATATGTCCTAACTTACTGAATATGGCGTTTGTTGTTTCGAGATAGGGATTTCCAAAAAACTAACTTAGTGTCAATACTTTTGATACGAGTGAACCCCAATTTTCAAAATCAAAATATTTTAAAGAGGACTACATCTTAAAATTTTTGAATTTCCGACATTAAAGACACTTGATAATCAATTAGGTACCAATTTTTGGGTGTTACGAGGGTGCTAACCCTTCCTCGTACGTAACCGGCTCCCGAACTCGTTTTTTGATTTCGTAGACCAACACTAATGATTTTAAAACAAATGTTTTAAAGGTGATCCAATCGCACCTAAAAAGATTGGTGGCGACTCCTGTTTTTGTTTTAAAGTCGATTCCCATTTTCTAAAACTCTATTTTAAAAATGGTTTCGACAGAAGATTTGATTCCTATTTTCTGATAAGATTCATATAATACTATTTTCTACTTCTACTAGTTGAAGCCCTGAATTGCGAATATGCAATTTATATTGTCTTTATTACAATTGTTTCTACCGCGTATATGCGATATTACTCTTCTGGATTTTCTCTGAGATATCATCAATTTCTTTATTATTCAAACATCATTTATCTGTGAAAGATATTTATCGGTCGGAGGTAATTACATTTATTACTGTTATAAATGTTGACTCGGTCATGAAATTTGGTGATAAGGATCACAGATTATAGAAACTATATTACTGCACTGATTATTATTGGGGTCACTTTCGATTTTCCTCTTCTAATTTGAGGTGCACTATTGATGTTGAGGTATTGTTTTATTTATACGGTTGAAATGTCAGTCATATTATAGCACTATGGTTTTAATTTATCTAATACGTGTAGTTTCAGAAAAATTCAAAGTTCTGAGGATAATAATTGAAATAGCTCCATTGATGACACGGTTATTATAGAAAAAAATATAAGATTTGAATGGAACAATAAATGTCAGCAAAGTTTTGACCAGTTGGAAGCCCTATTGACTAAAGCATCAGTTCTAATTCAACCTGAATCGAGTAAGGAATTTGCGATTTACAGTGATGTATCGTTGGATGGGTTAAAACTGTTTTTTGATGCAGTAAGGCAAAGAAATAGCCTGTATTTCCAGACAATTAAAGCTACATGAAAAGAATTATCCAGTACATGATTTAGAATTTGGCAGCTATTGCATTTACACTGAAAATTTACTGACATTATTTGTTTGGTGAAAAATATCATATATTTGTTGATCATAAAAGTTTAAATTATCTGATGTTGCAAAAAAATTTGAATCTGAAATAGCATGGATGGCTTGAACTATTGAAAGATTATGATTTGATTATCGATTATAATCTGGGAAAAGCAAATGTGGTTGCAAATACTCTGAGTAAAAAGTCTCTGTTTGTTTTGTGAGCCATGGATACCTGATTTTTATTGTCTGATAATGGCTCAATTTTAGTTGAGTATAGAGCTAAACTAATGTTTCTACAACAGATCAATGAAACTCAGAAAAGTGATAATGAGTTGTAAGTTAAACGAGTACAGTTTGAATTAATTTCTGATTCAGAATTTCAATATAGATCTGTACTTGTTTGTTATTCAGAGACAGAGTTTATGTACTGAAGAATTTAGAGTTTGTACAGAAAATTTTACATGAATGACCACAGTAGTATTATATCTGTTCATTTGTGAAATAATAAACTATACAATGATTTGAAAAAAGATGTTCTGGTGGCCCGGAATAAAATATGATATTTCTAGATTTGTATTTAAATGTTTGATATATCAGCAAGTTAAAGATGATACTTTCAGGATGGTTACAGCCAACAACGATACTGTAACACCCTCTTACTCGAGACCGTCGCCCGAGTCGAGCACGAGGCGTTAACAGACTTAAATTACTACTTAAACAATTTCAAACAATTTATTTTACCTTTCGTAATAAACTGCCCATCTGCATCACAGTTTCTAAAAAATTCATATCTCGAGTTACGAAACTCAAAATTCAAATCCATAAATTTTTTCTGAAACTAGACTCACATATCTATTTGTTAATTTTTTTCCAAAATTTTTGGACAGACCAATTTGTACATTTTATTAGTTAAATTTTTCCCTGTTTCAGTGTTCGACTGCTCTGACCTCTATTCACTACAAATCACTTTTCTCTCTGTACAGAATTCAGATGACTATGTCGTTTGTTTCTCTTAAAATTATACTCAATAAGTAATCTATACATATAAATTATGACTCCTAATTTTTTTTGTACAATTTTTAGTCAATTTCTAAACTCAGAACAGGGGATTCAAAAATTGCTCTGATCCTATTCCACCAAAACCCAAATATCTCATGAGATACAAATCATTTACCTGTTTTTTTTTTTTTTGTTCCATATGAAAATAGACTTAATAAGCTTCAATTTCATATTTTACTCACCATCTAATTCTATCCCTACTATTTTTAGTAATTTTTCAAACTCACATCATTACTGCTGTATGATATTGTTTTATAGCAAATTTCACCTTTTTATGAATTTCCATGGAATAAATAGCACATTAAGCATACATAACACCAAGTATGATATTTGATTAGCCATTCCAATGGCTAATCATTACCAAGCATTTCCTTACCACTCAATAGCCATATCATAAGATTATATACACAAAAAAATTATAATGATATACATGCCATACTCAAAATATACAAGCCACTATACCAAAATGGTCCACGGATAGTGTGAGCGAGCCTCCGACTGTCCCAATTTCCAAACTGGCTTGTCAAAACTACAAAGAATGGAAAGGAGGGAGTAAGCATAAATGCTTAGTAAGTTCACATGCAAATAGCAAGTAACATAATCATGCAATCTAAAATAAAACATTATTTGCATAAATATCACCAAGACATTCATGTTACATTTGCATTTAATATCTTACCACGATTTCATCATATCAAGTTCTCAACCCGAGGGTTTAAGCACATACCTGTCAAATTTTCTCATTCACCACACTTATAAACATGTCACCTTCATTTTAGGTATTCTCTTTGTTCACTTAAGATTCTCCTGTTGAATACATAGGAATATAATTCGAATACACGGATTGCATGCACATAAGTGCCATACCCGCAACTAGACAAACTCAATAGCCTGTGGAAATTATGTAGCCAAGCTACCATGTAACCCTCCCATAAGCGAACTCGGACTTAACTCAACGAGCTCGGGCGTTCGCTTCCATAAGTGAACTCAGACTCAACTCAACGAGTTCGGAATTCAAATATCCTAGTGACATGTCACTTGTATTTTAATCTATTCCCAAGGTTCAAACGGGATTTTTCTCAATCACACATCTTTTCCGTCTTCCACGGAATGTCAGAACCGATACTTGGTAGCATTTCATATTTATTAAGTAGCTCACATAATTTGCAAATTACTCAATAATAACCACAAAGCATAATATTTCATGATAACAATCATCATATCATTTTAATATCATTAAATTACTTAAAATGACGATTATGTTACCATATTTACACATGAACTTACCTTGGTACAAAATGTTAGAAATCAAGCCTATTCCTCGTAAACTTTATTTTTCCCTCGATCACGACTCGAATTTCGTTTCTCTTGATCTAAAATACCCAGTTAATTTATTCAATATACACATTCATCAAAACAGCCACTAATACGGGCTTGGATAAAAATTACCATTTTACCCCTAGCTTTTCAATTATTTACAATTGAGTCCTTAAGTTTGTACAATGAGTTACATGCATTACCCATGACATCTAGGCATAGCCGAATTTCCTAGTGTCCATAACAGCTCATATTTTACACTAAAAATCAGATTTTTACCATCAATTTTACCCTTTTTTACAATTAAGTCCCTTTTTAAGTGTTTTCACATAAAACTACTAAGTAAAAGTTGTTAAACACACATCAAACCATCATATTCCTTCATTATTCATCAAAATACAATTATTTCACACATGGGTAAATTTTCATGCATGCATCCTAGCTCAAAATATTGCTAGAAAATGATAGAACATGCTTTCTAGATTTTAAAATCGAAAAGAGCATTAAAAATGAGCATGAAAATCACTTACAATCAAGGCTTAAAAATGTTGAAAACCCTATCTATGGTGACAAGAAAAATTTGGCAGCCCTTATGGAGAAGATGAGTCCATTTTTGTGTTATTTTTCCCTTTTTAATGACTATATTTACCAAATGACAAAAATGCCCTTAATGCCTTTCTTTGTAATTTTTCATGTACAAGCCTATTTTTGTCCAAAATTTTAGAAATTGGTTAAATTACTATTTAAGACCACCTAATTAATATTCCAAAGCAATTTCATACTAAAATCTTCTAGAATGCAAGTTTTGCAACTTATTCAATTTAGTCCTTAATTTCAAATTAAGCACTTTATGCATAGAATTTCTTTACGAAATTTTCACATAATCATGCAATCATATCATAGACCTAAAAATAATTATAAAATAATTATTTCTATCTCAAATTTGTGGTCCCGAAACAACTATTCTGATTAGGCCCTAATTCGGGATATCACAGATACCGAAATGGAAATAAGACAAAGTTACTATGAATTTTATATCGGGATTATCCTTGTCTATGAAAAAGAAAGATACTACTTGAGTAATTGTTGATTGTTTGATGAAGCTTGCACATTTTATCCTAGTATAAATGGATTCTTTACTTAATAGATTTTTTGAATTATCTATTTTTGATATTGTCAGATTACATGATGTGCCAGTTTCTATTATTTCTGATAGAGATCTACAGTTCATATTCTGATTCTGAAACAAGTTACAAGAAGCTCTAGGTATACGATTACATTTTAGTACCGCATTTCATTCTCAGACAGATGGTCAATCTGAACGTATGATTCATATTTTTTTTATAAAAAAAAATGCTCCAGTGCTATGTTTTAGAATTTCAAATTGGTGAAAAAATATTTTTGAAAGTTTTTCAATGGAAGAAAGTTCTCCGAATTGGCCGTAAAGGCAAAATAAATCTATGGTTTATCGGGCCATATAAAATCATTAAAAAGAATCAGACCTGTTGCAAATTGATTGGCATTATTACCAGAGCTCGATAAAATTCACAATGTTTTTCATGTGTATATGTTACGATAGTATCGATCGGATCCATCATCTGTTATTGTTTTGATAAATGTTAAATTCAGCCTGACATGACTTACAGAGAGGGATTGACTGAAATTCTGACATGTGAAGTGGAAGAAATTATGAGAAAATAATATTTGAATCTCTTTACTGGTAAAATTTTTGAGGACGAAAATTCTTTAAAGGGGGAGAGTTGTAATGACCCATTTTTAATAAAATCAGAATAGTGATTTCGGGACCACAGATTGAGTCTGGAAAGAAAAATTATTTTAATACTATTTTATGATCTACAATATGATAATAATATTGTGTGAAAATTTCGTAAAGAAATATTATCGATTATATGTTTAATTTGATAAAAGACCAAATTGCATAAAGTGTAAAAGTTGAGTTCTAATAGATAAATGGATTAAATAGCTATAGAACTTTAAATTGGAGGTCCTTATATGCTAATTAGGCCATTAAAAATACTTAGTTGTTAAGGATGATGATTCATCCATGGAAAATAAAATTAAAGAAAAGGACAAAATTAAAAAGATGATAAATAATAAAAAGATGAAAAATCATCATTTATCATCATCTTCCCAAAATATTTTACATGGAAACCCTAGGAAAGAGAAAGCAAAGCTTTCTTGGCCAAATTAGGTAAGTATTCAAGTCTCGTTTTTAGTAATTTTTATATTTTTGAAATCGGGACAACTTAATTTAACAATTTTGGGGATTAATTTGTAAAGTTATTAAAGAATGAAAATTTTTCCATGGATGAATATGCTGAAATTTTGAAATTTATGATAGAATATGAAAGGTTGTTGATAGATAAACAACTTTTACAAAGTGAATTTTGATGAAAACATGATTTAGGGACTAAATTGAAAAGTTGTAAAAATCATGGAAAAATTTTGAATTTTATGAAATACATGGGCCGTAAATTTTATATATAAAAATTGGCTAGGCTTGGAATAAGGATTTAATTGCATGAATTTCATTTTTCGAGCCTAGGGACGAAATCGTCATTAATTAAAATTTTAGGGGCAAAATGGTAATTTTGCCTAATATGTGAATTAGACTGAATTGAGTTTAAATTGTATTAAATTGATTTAAATTTACTCGTATAGATCCGGATAGACATTAGAATGAAGAAAAGAGGAAAATATCAGATTAGTAGATTTTATGTACATGAACATTTGTCGAGGGAAGTTCGTGTAACTATATTGTGTATATTTATATCCTTGAATTAAATTTTGTGTGTGTGAATTGTATAAATATCATATATATATGACATTGAAAACATATCCGACAAAACCCGATAAATGATAATGCTTTAAATAAATGATAATGCCCGATACATGATAAATGATAAATATGTTACTTTTATGTTTGAAATTTATGTGGAATGTGTTTATTTGAAATATATGAATATTATAGATGCTTGATAATACCTCAAAAATGTTAAATCCCGTTTGAATTAATGAAAATCGATGGATACGTGATTTCCCGTAATAAATATAAACCTGCATATGTTGCGGATGGGATTTAGCTTGGACAAGTAATCCTAATATAGCCCTCTCGAGCATCATGTTATATAGACCCTGCGAGCATCCTGATCGGTTGTGATTTAGCATGTATTGTGCATTACCGCAGCTCTTTGTAAGCGTCTTTATATGTGATCGGTTGTGATCCTGCATATAATGCAGAAACAAATGCAAACACAAACGCAGCTCTTCATGAGCGTCATGTTAAGCTCACTTGAACTCCCTGTTACCTTATCCGGTGCTTCCTGATAGTATCTCTTCAGAGATATCTGATATGCTCTATGAGCTTTCTGAGTAAAACTCTTATAAGTTTCCTGATTTGCCCGGATAAGTGTCATGTTACATGGTTACATGGCTCATCTGAGCATCATGATATGTGGCTCGAGAGTGTGCTCCTTAGTTATGTGCCCTAATGGGTACCTCTAAATATGAATTGACGGATCTTGATTTGTACAACTCGAGTGTACTACCTGTGTATCCATCAATATTTCAAACAAATTCAACGGGTAAAAATCCTGACACGAAAAGATATGAACATGAACATGAGTTAATACATGTATTTGCCTGAAATATATGAAAATGATGATATATGTTATGTGGAAGTACGAGATGATGATATATGAACATGGAATTTGTTTAATAAACATGTTCATCTATGAATATAGATTAGTACACCTTAAGTGTATTTCCCGTGGGACATTGATATTTCAAATGCTTTAATGTGTAAAGTTCTGATATGAAATAATCTGAACTCGAGATGAATTATTATGATGATGTAATTGAACTACCTGGATAAGATTTGTATATGTTATATAAATTCATGATGTGAAAATTCTATGAATATGAAATTTAGTTATTGTCGAGCCATACATGGTTCCTGATATTTATATGAAATATATGGCTGATAAGGGTGATAAGGATATGTGTTAGGGCTTGTGATTCAGTTGACTAAATATGCCTTATATGTTTATATTGAATTTAATTGAATAGTAAGTTTATTACCATGTTATACGAACTTACTAAGCATAATATGCTTATTATGTTTTATTTTCCCCTGTTCTATAGTAATTCAGAAGCTTTGGCGGAGATCACTCATACTATCCATCGGCACATCTTGGTACATATGGTAAATTAATTATAGTTATAATGGCATGTATAGGTTAATTAGCCAATGTTAGCATGTAAATATTTGGGTTATAACTAGCCATTGGAATGGCTAGTGATGGATATATATGGTATATGCTTGAAATGGTGGATTGATAAAAATTATATTGGCATATTGATGATCGAATTAAGTTAGCATATTTGATAAAATATGTATATAAGTGACATGGTAATTTAAGTAAATTTGTATACTTGGTTATATGAGGTATAATATCATGTATATGACTTGAATTTTAAGTTGGTTTAAATGACCTATATTGACTTTTGAATATGTTAAAATGTTGGTATAGTTTGATGACAATTTGGGTGGTAAATGTGGCTTGGAAAATAGCCTATTTTGTCCACATGAGCAGAGACACGAGTTTGTGTCTCAGCCGTGTGTGACACACGTCCTAGCACATGGGTGAGTGATATGGCCGTGTGTCCCCTATAACTTTAAAATGTCAAAACAGAATGCTTAGAATTGATCACACGGCCTGACACAAGGGTGTATGGCTTGTCTTTATGACCCCTGCACCTACACATAGCTTAGCACACAGGCATCTGACTTGGCCGTGTGACCCAAGTCAGAGAGTTGCACGGCCTCAGACATGGGCATGTCCTATAATACAATGCTTGTGAAATGCTTGTGAAATGTCTGCTACTTGACCTGCAAACTCTGGTAATGCTCCATAACCCTATTTTGGCGACAGATTCGGGTTTGAGGTGTTACACGTTTGGTGTTGGAAAATATAGACATCACATATATAATAAGGGTAATTACATGTTATTATTTACTATCATGATAGGTTAGCCCAAATTAAAAGTGATCTAATTTAGTTAAGGTTTATTGGGCTTTAATTATTAAATAAAGTATAGGTCAAATATGTGTAGATACTCTAGTTACTAAGTTCTAATATATTTCTAATTAATGATGGGCTAATTAGGAATTAGGGGTAATGTGCCAACGTTTTATATATTAGAGTTATGGTCCCCAAATTACATACAAGCTAACTTTTCTAATATTCCATCTTTAGAAAAGAGTGTCGCATTCTTTTGATTACTTGTGTGCTAATTTGGAAGATCAAAACCTCAAGATCTGTAGATTTCAAGAAATCAATGAATTCAGGTACGCTTCCGCATCTAGTTTTGTTTTTGATTTATTCTTGATGATTTGACATGACAGATCTTGATTTACGCTTCTAATTTTATATTAAATATTATTTACAGTTCTAACATTTAGATTTGAAATTTTGAGGAAGAATCAATGAAATAAAATATTATAAATAAACTCCACAAATAAAATTTATGATTTAAAAATTAAAAAAAAAAAAAAATCATCTCATACCTTAAACAACAATATCATACATTAAACAACCATATTATTTCCAACAAAGTCATCCAATATTATGCACATAAAAGGAAAGTCGTTTGAAATAAAGTTCAAAGGTCGAGTGAGTTTTTTATTTTTATTATTTTTAGGTTTTATATTTTAAATTAGAAAATGTAAAAGAAAAATAAATATAAAGTTAGATTCATTATAGTTAACTTTAAGCTTTCATTCAAACCTAAAATTTATTATGTACTACTATAATAGTAAAAAGTTAGAATAAAGTCTAAGGTTTAATATTTCTTTTTTGGAAAACGAAATTTTACTAATATCAAAGTATGAGTTATTAAGACTTAAAATAACATAATAATATAAATCTGAAGTGTTGATAAAAAGAAAGTTTGTCCGATGAGTGGTGCTAAAACTTTGTCCGATGATCGGATTGGCGAGAGAGAAGACTCCACTGTTGATCGTAATACCAAAAAAGTTCGATTTAAAGATGAAAGCGATGACTCTCTGACCAATATGGTGGTTAACTCGTCTCCGACAAACAGAGTTTCTTGGAAAGATAAACTATTAGAAGAATTGGCCTCTAACTCTACTGATGGTGCTGCTAATTTTGATTTAGAGTTTGAAGAAGGCGATATTCGCAGATCTAACCTTCATGGTATTCCTACCATTGACTTCTCGAATCGTATTACCAAAATCTTGATCAAAAGAATGGAACTCACCATAGTGGTCAAGTTGCTTGGGCGCAATATATGTTATAGGGCTCTGCTTAATCGTATCAATAGTCTCTGGAAACCTACGCAATCTTTTCGTTTCATGGACGTCGCCAATGAATATTACCTTGTTTGTTTTCAGTGCAGGGTCGATTATGATGTGGCGCTAACACAAGGTCCTTGGATAGTGTTTGGGCACTATCTCACAGTTCAACCATGGTCAATGGACTTTGACCTATCCAGACCTTTTCTATGTGGCATGTTAGCTTGGATCTGATTTTCGGGGCTGCCAGGATTCCTCTATCAAAAAAAATCCTAGAAGAAATTGGAGGTCTGGTTGGAGAAATGATTGAACTTGACATTAAAATAGATAACAGAGAAAGAAGCCAATTCGCCCGAATGGCTGTTTTCGTCGATTTAAGAAAACCGCTTACCTCTCAAGTGCTCGTCAATGGTCATCTTCAACGTATGGAATTAGAGGCCTTACTCGAGGTATGTTTCTCTTTCGATAAATATGGACATCTTAAAAATTTATGTCTCTCTTCTTTGGCAGATCAGAGCGGTCACGGTCGTGTAGAAACTTCCAGAAGCCCTTCGAATAGTGGAATAGATTTAGCGACAAAGAATGATGCTTTACCGATGATGGGGGAATCCTTTGGCCTGTGGATGGTGGTTAGTGCAAATCTTAGCGCAAACAGGAGGGATTTCGCGGACAAAATACACAAATTTCGGATAGAAATCAAGAGGGTTCCAGATTTGAAAAGTTGCCTTCAATGGCTCTTGAATCTGTAACGACAGATTTGAAGGCGCCTTCTAAGGAACTGGAAGTAGCCAGGTTTATTCAAGGGGACTTTATTAAGAAAATTAAAAGCAAGGAAATAGGTTAAGAGATTGGGTCGGTGGCGGTGATCAATTCAGATAAAGCTCTATCGGGCTGCATTGGTGAATGTGGGCCAGACTCCAATCCTAGGTCTTTGAAGGTCATAAATGTGGAACATGAGTTTGGATTAATAACTCATCAGTCACCGTAAATTATCGATATGGCCCTCGATAATTCTGGGCCCCATACAGGTATGGATCTGCTCCAAATAAACAACAAGGTCCCGTTGGAACACCTTGATCTTCTAAATGCTGCGGGCCAGACTTCACCTACCATTAATTTAGGCCTTCTGCAAATGGCTAATGGGGCCCTGCTGGACTGTCCTGACTCTAAAGGGGTTGCGGGCCAGATTTTAAAGAATTCTAATTTGGGCTTGGAGGCTGTAGTAGGTTCTAGCAAAAAAGGCCCATCAATTCCTATTTCCTCCTCAAATATTAAGGCTTCCTCTTTGCACTCGAATCCCACTTTTGAAAAATCTCCTATGGCTAAAGTGGGGTTAATCTCCGATGCTCTTGACCCCAAAAAGCATTCTGTGGTCACTTTCCAAGAAAAGTTGGATAATAAATCCAAGTTAAAGGCGCATGTGAACTCTCCAAATATTTCTAAAGGACATAATGTTGAGAACAGAAAAAGAATTGGACTTAATAGGAAATCTTTATTTACATCTATTCATGGACGTAGGGAAAATTCAAACCGGCAAGTAATTCACAAGTCTCCCTCCCTGAAGCTATGGGCTCTATGGCAGAGCTCATTAGTGCGCAATCTGGAATTTTTGCAAATAAATCGGACATCAAATCTGGCAGTGTCTGAGCTACTGTTTTCCTTTTTGAGGTTAGCCTTTTTCTCATATTTATTTTATTTATGAATTTTACTATCTTTTCTTGGAATTTCCAGGGATGTGCAAGTTCAAAATTTGTTAGAGTCTACCGTGAATATAATCGTTAACATAGTCCAGATTTGATCAGTCTTTTAGAATAGTCCAGATTTGATCAGTCTTTTAGAAACTAGGGTTTGTGGGGAGAAAGCAAATTTGGTTATTGCCAAGCTCGGTTTTCACAATTCTCACCGTGTGAAAGCAGTCGAATTTTCAGAGGGTATCTGGATTTGGTGGAAGGATTCAGTTTGTGTGGAGGTGCCCCATAGTCATCCCCAATTTGTCTTAGCCAAAGTTATTGATAGCTCTTTTCAGCATCCTTTTCTGGTCTCCTTTATGTATAGCAGTCCTAATAGTCAAAAAAGGAAGCACATTTGGGAGGTTTTGCAAAATTCTATCCCATTAAATGGGTCCTCATGGGTCGCGATTAGTGACTTTAATGCCATACTCTCTTCAAGTGAGAAAAAAAGGAGGACGAGTTCTGGGAAAAAGGTGTCATTTCTTTGAAAACTTTATGGATTTGATACAACTTCATGATTTAGGCTTCCAAGGTTCAAAGTTCACTTGGCAATGAGGAGGATCGCTAAGCGCTGTGTAATGACCTAATTTTCAAAGGGTGTTTAACAAGGATTCAAGATCACTAAATCTGACAAATGGGTAGGAAATATTATTAATTTAGTGAGTATAAGTTAAAAGTGAAGTTAAGAAAAATTTTGAAATAGTGAATAGTGTACTAAAAAAATATTAAAATAATTAGAATCGAAAACGAGGTATCGAGAACTTGAGAATTTTAAATGGAGCCATAAATATTTTTATAAATATTTATGGAGTGTTAATAAGTTAGTATTAAAGTTTCGTTAAGAAATTTTAAAGTTCTGATAGTTAATTGAACAAAAAGGTCTAAATTGTATTAAATGCAAAATTATGGGAAATGATTAAATAGCTTAAATGATAAAAGAAAGAGGGTTTAAAAGGAAAATAGACCTAAGGTCTCTTTGGGCTGGACGGCAAGGGCATGAAATCAGTAAGAAAATAAGGAGAATCAAGGGAAAAATTGGAAAATTGCAAAATTTACTTAATAAAGCTAGGACTAAAGTGGAATTATCTAGATTTCTCTTTATTTTTCTGCATTCTCATCAGAAAAAATGCCATGGAAGAGTTCCCTTAAGCTGGTTTTTCATATTTTTACTTCAAGTAAGTTCAATTCTTGAGCATTTCTTAAAATTTTTATGTTTTTGTGACTTTTACAACTAGGTCCACTTGTTGAATTCATTAGTTTTTTATTCTATGAAAGAAATTGAAAGTTGCTATGAATATGTACTGGAAGTATATGATGATTTGGCATGGAAATTAGAGCTTTAAATTGTTTATATGCTGATTTTAATGAAAGAATTGAATAGAAAGTGAATGTTTGGGACCTAATTGTAAAAGAGTTTGAAGTTAGAGTTTTATGTGGAAATGATGAATTTCAATAGTTATGAAATAACTTATAATGTCTAGTAAAAGTATTAATTGAGAAAATTATCTTAATTGAGGGGTTAATTGAGTAAGGACTGAATTGTATGAATTGTGAAATTTGGGGCAAAATGGAAATCAATATTTTGCACTAAAACTGTTTTGGACAAAAGCAGTAGTCTAACTTTGAAAAATCACCAAAAATTTTATAAATGGAATTAAAGGATGAATAAAATATGAAATTAAATATTATTGAGTCTAGTTTCTTATAGAAGAAATGATGTAAGTAATGGAATTGTAAATCATGAGATATGATAAATTTTGTGAGACAAGGTCAGAATGATTTTGGGTTCCCCTATTCTGACTTTGTAAAATCATAAAAAATTGGATAAAAATAATTATGGGATTAAATTTATATTTTTAGAATCCTGAATGAGTCTATTTTCAATAGAAATAAACGGGAACATCATTCGAATCCTTTACGAGGAGATAATTAATTTTTAGTGAAGAAGGGTCGGAACTATCAGATAGCAGAACAAGGGAGAATTCAATGAATAAACTGTATTAATTGGACCAACCAAAAATTATGAAATTTTTATAGTAAGAAGATATGTGAGTCTAGTTTCATGGAAAATTAGCGGATCTTAATTTGGAGTTCTGTAGCTTCAAGTATAAATAATTTAGTGACTATGACACGGGTGGAAAGCTTGAATATTCACATAAATAATTAGTGAAAATTATGGATAAGGTTACTTACAAGTGTGTTATTTATACTAACGATGTGGATGGACAGGAGGAGGAGGAAAAAATATATGAATGACTCGTGTATAAATTGATCACATGCCCGATTATAATCGATAAGTGTTGGATTAGAAATGATATAATGTTTTATTTGGAACATTTATTATGAAATTATGATTATCGTTATAATACAAAAATTGAACTTGTGAGTTTATATGGCTAAATTTTAGTGATTATTTGTTAATTTTATGAATTTCATGATGTGTTATTTCATATGTATTGATGATTAAAATCGTGAATAATGTAAAAGCATGAAAATTGAATAAATGATCAAATTGAGCATTTCAGTTCAGTGACAAGATGAATTGAAGGAAAAGACCATGGCAACAAGTGATAAGTGATAGCTTCGGCTACACTTATCTGATCAAGGACAAATGAAAGTGATAAGTAATAGCTTCGGCTACACTTATCTGATCAAGGACAAGTGAAAGTGATAAGTGATAGCTTTGGCTACACTTATCTAATCAAGGACAAATGACAAGTGAAAAGTGGTAGCTTCGGCTACCTGATCAATGAAAAGTGGTAGCTTCTGCTACCTGATCAGTGAAAAGTGGTAGCTCCGGCTACCTAATCAGTGAAAAATGGTAGCTCCGGCTACCTGATCAGTGAATAGTGGTAGCTTCGGCTACAAGTGACAAGTGATTTCCGTATAAGACCATATCTGGGATATGGCATCGGTGTGATATATGCTACTATATAAGACCATATCTGAGATATGGCATCAGTGAGATATGTGATTCGTGTAAGACCATAGCTGGGCTATGGCATCGATATGTGATATGTGATTACATGTAAGATCATAGCTGGGCTATGACATCGATATATGAATATGTGTAAGACCATAGCTGGGTTATGGCATCATTATGTGAAGATGTGTATGACCATAGTTGAACTATGGCATCGAGAAAATGAAGTACTCAATTCCGTACGGCGTTCACTAATTTGACAACGTTTGGTAAGTGTTACATGGAATTATGTGATACAAGGAAGTACGAGTTGATAAGATATGAGAATAGAACTTGGTTGATAAATGAATTCATTTGTGATTATATAATTGTTCATCTTGAATGTACTGTCCATATGTATTGATAATTCAAATGTTTTAATGAATAAAGTTCCGACATGGAATAAATTGAACACAAGACAAATAATTATGAAATTAAACTCGAAATTCATGAAAATGACGGTTATTGATATATGGAGACATGAGACATTGATATATGAATATGGAAAATGTTTGATAAATGTGTTTATTCATAATTATGGAATTATATACCTCATGTGTACTATTTGCATAAAGATGATATTTCAAATACTTTGGTTATTTAAGGTTAAATATGAAATAGAATGAAATCAAGATAAGTTGTTATGAAAATATATTTAGATTACAGAGACATAGTTGATATATGTTGTATGATTACATAACGTGAAATTGTGTATATATATGAGAAATTTAATGAGAATTGAGCCCATATACGTTTCTTGTTATTTATATGAAGTGTACGACTGACAAGGGTGATGAAGTTATAAACAAAGAGTTACACGGGTTGAAAACACGAGCGTGTGACTCTCCAAAGTGTGAAAATTTTCTAAGTTTTGCAAAAGTTTTATATGTTTACTGTTTGGTCTCGAACCATCCTGAATGTATGTTTTGGGCCCCGTAGGCCCATATAAGGGACGTTAAACATATGTATGAAAGTTTTTAATTTAAAAGAAATTTTATGGCTGATTTTTATATGATTGATCATATTAAGTTCGGTAATGCCTCGTACCCTATTCTAGGCTCAGAATACGGGTAGGGGGTGTTACGGCCTGGACAGGGCTATATGCAATATTGCTTGGAACACAAATTTTTCAAATTCTATGGTGACCCATTTACCATGGGTCAAGTCTGATCATAGGCCTCTTAAATTGTCTTTTTTTCTTGAGATTCATTCTTTACAAAGGCGCCCATTCAGATTTTTAGCTGGTTGGATTGAACACCCTTCCTTTTTTAACTTTGTTAAAGAGAATTAAAGGTTGTCTACAAACATGTCATCCCTTCATTATTAGTTCACTGATCAAGTTAAGATTTGGAACAAGGAGGTTTATGGTCATATTGTCACTCGTAAAAAACTTCATCTCGTAAACTGGAACATATTGAGATTGAACGTGAAAGAACTAACTCGAAATTTCTTAAACAAGTCGAGATAGATGTGAGAGAAGAATTGTAGAATGTTCTTCATCATAAAGAGATTCTTTAGCGACAGAAAGCGCGCTGTGATTGGTTGGTTTTGGGGGATCATAACACAAAATTCTTTCACTCACGCACTCTGAGAAGACGTAAGCAGAATCGAATTATTACTCTGAAAAATGGTTTAGGGGAGTGGATTATGGATAATGACCAACTGAAGCTTGAAGTGGTTAACTTTTACTCTAATCTGTATGGCGAGTACCCTAGATCAAGAAGTGATTTCCCTCCTGTTGCTTTTCTGTGTCTTAATGATGAAGATTTCAATACTCTCAACAGAAAAGCATCAGATGAGGAAATTAAAGCCGCACTTTTTGATATGGCACCCTTGAAGACTCTAGGGAGTAATGGTTTTCATGTCTTGTTTTATCAAAGTCAATGGGATCATGTCGGTCCCTTGGTCTGTGCATGGATTAAAAAGGTCTTTGAAAGGAAACGTATTGACTCGGAGTTAAACAATTCACTTCTTGTGCTCATCTCTAAAATTCAGAATCTTGTGGAGTTCTCCCAGTTCTGGCCAATCAACTTATGTTTGGTTCTTTATAAGCTGGTCATGAAGATCATTGCCAACCTTTTTAAAGTGGTCTTTTTTAGGCTCTTAGCCCGCGAGCAAGCTAGTTTTATTGCAGGAAGGAATATCACTAATAACATTATTATTGCTGAAGAGGTTATTCATTCCATGAGAGGTAAACAAAAAAATAGGAAATAGATGGCCATCAAAATTGATCTAGAGAAAGCCTTTGATCGAGTACGATAAGATTTCATTGAGGCGTCGCTCTAAACTACAGGTATTCTTGTTTTCCTAAAAAATGTTGTTATGACTGCAATTTTTAGTTCCACCATACAAGTCTTATGGAATGGGGTCCCAACCCAAAAATTTCGACCAACTAGCGGCGTTCGTTAGGGATGTTCTCTATCTCCCTATTTGTTTATTCTTTGTATGGAGTGGTTAGGTCACAGTATCCGTAAAGCTATTGATGTGGGTAATTGGTCCCCTATTAGGCTATCCCGTTGTGGCCTACCATTATCCCATCTTTTATTTGCTGATGACTTTAATCTTTTTGGCCATGCTGATGAAAACCAAGCTCGAGTCATTAAAATTATTTTGGATGAGTTCTGCGGCTATTCAGGTTATCGAATCAATTCGTAGAAAATAAATTTCTTTTTCTCAAAAGGTGTGGATGATAACTTAGCAGAGCGTATCAGTAATTTCTTTGGTTTTCAAAAAGTTACCAATTTGGGGTATTACCTTGGAGTCCCACTATTTCATGATAAAGTCACAAATAGTACCTTGAATTTTGTGGTGGAAAGGGTGCGTAACAAGTTGTCTAATTGGGAAGCCAGTCAGCTTTCTTTAGCTGGAAGGGTTACTTTAGTGCAATCTATTCTTCTCTCGATTTCAAGTTACTTCATGCAAACAATAATGGTTCCCAAAGGTGTCTATGATAAGATCGAGTGCATTGTTCGAACATTTGTCTGGGGAGCTCAAAATGGCAGTCCAGATGACCTTGGTTAGTTGGGATTCGGTGTGCCAACCTAAATCTCACGGAGGTCTTGGTCTTAGACAGCTAAAGGATCAAAACACCTCTTTCATGATGAAGGTTGGTTTTAACATTGTTTCTAATACTAATGCCCTCTGGATTTAGGTTCTTCGGTTAATATAGAATCCTTAGCGGTTTACCAGATGATTTGTCAATGAGTCAATGTTCCTTCTTATGGAGATCTATTTATAAGGTTTGGCCTCGTATTCATGAGAACTTAATATGATCAGTTGGAGACGGAAATAGCATCATGTGTTGGCATGACCCCTGAATTCCCAATTGTGGTCCCTTATTTAAATTTATCCCTCATTCTGCTAACCCTTTTCTAGATTGTTCTCTTAATAGTATGGTTGCAGGTGATGGCTCTTGGAAGCTTGATTGTTTTTGACCTTGGGTTCCTGAGGAGATTATCAACAAAATAGTAAGCGTTCCACCACCTCATCCTTCGTCAGGTCTAGATCGGATTATTTGGGGAGCTACCTTGACTGGCACTTTTTCTCTCAAAAGTGCTTATGAGAAGGTTCGTGGAGGGGCTTTTAATTTAAAAGATCGACTCTGGAAATTACCATGGAAGTATCAAGGCCCTTATTGGATTAGATTTTTCATCTGGCTGGCTCTTAAACAAAGTCTCTTCACAAATACTGAGAGGGTAAGACGAGGTTTTAGGAGTAGCAGTGCATGTAGCCTTTGTGGATACGATTATGTACATGTTTTGCATATACTCAGAGATTGCAATGTTGTCAGAGGCATTTGGGACAAGCTTATTCCACAGCAAGATCTTTCTGCTTTCTATTCCGGATCTTTTCTCAACTGGACGAGGAAAAATCTTTAAAGACACTCTTCTTCTTGGGATGGAATCGATTGGTCATGTCTCTTTAGGATTATCTTGTGGCGTATTTGGAAAAACTGAAACCTGTCCATTTTCCAAGGCATTACATGGAGTGCTGACGACATTATTAAAATCTTTTACAGTTGGGCGAGGCAATTTTCCTCATTTTCAAGGAATTTATCTCATAAAGCCCGAAATCATCTTCAACATTGGCCCTTACCTAACAGCTGGGTGAGTTTGAACACAGATGGCTCGGTGAGGTTTGATAAAGGCTTCGATGCAGATGGTGGTTGTGTGAGAGATCATAATGGTGAATGGATCATTAGGTCTGCCAAATACTTGGGCAATTGCATCATTCTGGAGGCAAAACTTTAGGGAATTCTAGATGGGCTAAATCTTATTCTGGATAGGCATTTCCGAAAAATTCTAATCCAAATCGATAGTATTGAAGTTAACGTTATCTTAGAGGACTATCCAGAACTCTTTCGCTCTACTTTGGTTTGGAAAATTCATTTCATTTTAAGGAAGATGGATCAATGGAAAATTTAGTATATACCTAGAAAGGATAACTTAATTGCTGATAGTCTGGCTAAGTCAGTTCATACTAGGAGCCTAGGTTTAAAATTGTTTTAAGATCCTTCTTTGAGGGTCTAAGTTGTTTTCTTTGTATTTCTATCTTTTCACCAGAAAAAAAAAGTTCGAATTTTTATATGTTTTAATATTATTCATACATTAGTCAGTGCATTATGTTTCGATCGATGTAATTAGAATTGAGTAAAACAAGTTAATGTAATTGGTATAGATCAAAATTTTCATTGATGCAAAGATTAATTATTCCGATTTATTACTAAAATTGCATGCATCTTCCGGTATAATTGGAACCAAAACGAAACCAGCCATCATATAAATTTTAATGCCTTCATGCTTCTTCTTTTTTTACAAATGCAAGGATAACCATAATTACAAATAAAAATAATATACATCTAACATAGTTTTTTTTTTTAACCGGAGATGAATGAAATAGTAAGATATATTGTATTTTCAATAAGAAGATTTGAATTTAAATTTTGAAAGCGGTATTATTAAGAGAGGCAACCACGAAATTTTAAAAGAATTAATTTTTATAAATTATAAAACAAATATAGATAATGCATTGGGAAATGACTAAAATCCTTTTCTAAAGTAATAAATATAAAATCTATAAAATTCAATTATTTTTATACATATATTTATTATAAGAATAATATCTTCCCACATTGCAAGTAATATACATGTATATATCAAAATTGTGGATATACGAAATTACTAAAATTTCCTTCAATAATTCATGATTAATCTAAAAGGAATAATGACTAAAATGAAAATTGGCATAAAATAGTACTAATAAGTTGTCCCACCCATTTACCCATTTTCCAAAATATGCATTTAATTCCATGTATAGTGATGGGAAGAAACCGAAGATTTGAAATATCCCACGAGATATGGAGAATTGTCATCCATAATTCAACTTGTCATGTTATCAATCAACGTGATAACCATGTGATCATGAATTGTACTCTCCCATCAAACCAAATTTTAGATAGCAACAACAATTGGGTGAATGTATGTTCCCTATCTTATTAAACACTCCTCTATTATTTTAATTAATTAATATTAAATCATTATTTAACAAATTTATTTATATTATTATTTAAGTGGTTGATTAAATTGATATTACAAATCAATTTAATATTAAACTCAATTAATGAAATTATCAACGTATCTTTATATATTTTAAACAAATTATATTATTATAAGATATTTTTGTACTTTTTATATTAAAATTTTAATAAATAAAATTACAAATGTTAATATTTAGATTGATGCCACTAACATTTACAAAAAGATAACGCTCCAATAGAATATTTCTTTTAATATTTTTACCCATTCTAATGCTATTCTGCGTTTTTATTGTGTATAATTTTTATATGTATTTACATGTGATAAATAATTTTAAAAATTTTAAATTTTATAAATATAATATTTTATTTAGAACTAAACTGACTTTGAAGTACATTTTGTTTATAATTTAATAATGATAAGCATGGGAGTTGATGAAAGAGAGAAGAGGAGGCAGTAGGGGTCATGGATGTCAGGCGGAGACGGAGTAGGTACAGGGGCAAGAGTAAGTGATGGAACTTGATCGCCGCGCATCCTTTCACCCATTTCGCTTTCGAAAGGACCATATCCTAATCCACCCATCTCACTTTGTTGGTTGGCCAGGGCTCTTCTCACCGACGATTTTTCTCTTCTTTCTTTTTTTTTTTTTAAGATTTATTTCTATCTATATTCGATCATTTTTTCTAATAATGATAACAAATATTGAAGTTTTACAGTATTTAAAATTTATATTCGAAATTTGAATTTGTTTTTTCAATAATATTGTCTAAGTTTTAAATCTGAATCTTCTATTTTGAAGTATAATATAATTTACTATTATATCTAATAATTTACAAGTGATACATATTAATTTTTAATATCATTTAAAAATAAAAAATACATTACTAATATACTAACTACTCACTTATAATACAAATAAATGTTTGTGTGGAGGCCGTTGTTAATTATTACAGTTTTAAACTTTACATTATTTTAGTACACGACATGACTAATTTGAGCATTACTCTATCAATCATTGTATTAAATTATTAAGCATCCAGATTTCAATTTTGAAATCATTTTATTAAATTAATAAAGGATCTAGATTTCATTTTCAGACCTCAAATAGTCAATCTCAACTTTCACTCATAATGCGTTGGGACATCCAATCTTATATATCATTAGACTAAAAATTATTAAAACTTAATGATTAAAACTTATTCTTTATTATAAAAAATGACATTTTATTTTTAAACCAAAATTTAAACATGAGATTATATTTTGATGAGGTTTTTTTTTCGAAAATATTTCATTTAATTTTGTTACTGAATATCTTAAAATCACTTTTTAAAATATATTTCGATGCATTAAAATTTATCACATAACTGTTAATAATTGTAAACTTTGTTGATGTGTGATATCAACAAGAGAGGTGACATGAAGGAGGATTTGGTGGTGTAAAAGAAGGTTGGTTCACTTTGGTTGGGTGGAGAGCCGAAGGAGTAATATTGTGAGTAAAAAAGAGGTTGCGGATAGTAAGAAGGCTAGAATATTTGAGGATCGATCCCTTCTTCATTGAGCTGGGGGTAAATATAGTGGAGGTTTTATTTTTGGAGAAGTAGTCATCATTTGCTGAGTGTTTGGGGAGGATGCATGTGATGAGACTCATTTACTATTCTTTCTGAGTTGTGGTGTAGAGTTATTAATATTCATGTAAGGTTTAATAGCCTGACAATCACATTCTTAACAAAAGAGTGAGTGTCTTGAGGAATGAATAGGCAAAACATTTTCAAAAGGAGCAAGTAACTAGTTTGCAGAGATGATCAGCCAAGACCCTTCTAAGAAGAACAAGAGGTTAATTGGAATCAAGCCACTAGTCTTCTAAAGACTAGCCAGCTACTTGTGAGTAGAGGGGTGTTTATGAACACTTTGTTATATTGTCACATGTTGTAAACCCAAGGGAGTATAACAAACTTTAATAAATCTTTTAATGACATCCAACAACCAAATATATTTTATTTTAAATAAATAAATGAAGATGAATCATGCTGTTAAGAAACTGTTTTTTTCTAAGGAGGACGATAGCTGAAAGCATTACATTACAGGGAGTATGGTAATACTTTTATAATTAATACCAATATATCTTTTTTATTAATTTTTTTCTTATTTGTAATTCACAATCACATGTAACTTCTTTTATTTATTTTCATTTTCAGCTCGGCATCCATTTATAATATTTTTTTAAAAAATCTATCTTTTATGCAGTTTTTAAAATATTTATAAAAATCGAATGGAAATAATAAAATAATATTTAATTAGTAGTGCATATAAATAAAATAAACCCTTGAATAATGAAGAGGTGAGGCGTGCAAAGGCCAAACAATGATTTGTGATGGCGATGGACAGTTTGGAAAATGATTAATAAAAAAATAAAATGTGAATTGCAGCTTTAAAATCCTTGTTTTCCGAGAAATTAATTATTGCTTTCACAGCTGCTTTAGAAATAATTAATGTTAGTAGAGACAGTGGAAGGCAAGCTTTGTATTTAAGACAAAATTTAAGTCTTGCATTTTGGGGGTCCATTTATTAGTTAAAGTAAAAGGTTGTCCTAACATTTCTTTTTACAACCAATACCACTCAACTATATATTACCTTTTTTTTTTAACCAAAAAATATATATTGCTTTATAGTTATTGAACTGTAATAACTGTATAATTCAACAATCTCAAATCTCATTCCTTAATATTTTATTTAGTTTAGTAAACAAAAGGACGAGATGGTACTTGTTCCATGTTCCCAAAGGGAGACCACCCCAAAAAGGGCAGCGTCGTAACTCCCAATTTCACCCTCACCCTCCAATCACAACTTGTCGATTCATGTTACAGGCAGTGACCCAATCACTCACATCTTAGTACGTATAAATAATTATTTAGTGGATTTCCACATAGCTTAGCTGAATGCAGAAGCTTCCTGTTTTCTCTTTCGCTTTGTCTCTCTCCACTTTTTTCTACCTATATTTACGTAAACAAAGGCTTTTCTCTTTACAATTTTGATTCCATTGTTGATATAATTACATATACGATATTTTGTAAAACTGCTTTCATGGGGTTTCCAGTTGGTTACACTGAAGTTTTCTTGCCAAAACTCTTGGTTCACACGCTTTCCTTTCTGGGTTTCATCCGTAATCTGATCTCCACATTTTTTAATTTCTTAGGACTCACCAATTTCCTCGAAACAGACGCAGTCTGGCTCGAAAACCCAACCCGAACGACACCCGAGCATCCGCCCGTATCAGCTCTCCTGATCCGGGAGATACTTCCAGTCGTAAAGTACGAGGAGCTCGTCATCGTAGGGGACCCACCGGAGAGCTGTGTTGTTTGCTTGTACGAGTTCCAAGGTGGGGAAGAGATCAGGTGGTTGAGGAACTGTAGACACGTTTTCCATAGGGCATGTTTGGACCGTTGGATGGACCATGATAAGAAAACGTGTCCGCTTTGTAGGACGTCATTCATGCCCGATGAGTTGCAAGACGAGTTTAATCAAAAGCTCTGGGCTGCTTCTGGGATTGCTGATTTTTACGGCAAATACAGTTTGGTTCCAGGATTGTAGATTCTTTCAAGGGCGATAGAGAATGGCCCTTTTTCTTTTTCTTTTTCTTTTTGGCAATGAGCTTATGAAAATTGTACATATTACATATGGCAATTTGGTGCATAACCAATAAAAATTGGAAAAAAAAAAAACCAAAGTTTTCTATATACATTCTTATTGTTTTGAATGTTACAAATATGTTTTGTTTGATTGAGTTATAAGTAATAACCAATATAAAACCTCTAATTATGCTGATAATGCAAAAATTAACTAAGTTGATATTAATAAAGAAAGTTCTGTAATACCCCTTACCCATGTTAGACGCCGGGAAAGGGTACGAGACATTACCGGACTTAAACATAACATTCATAAAAAATTGGGTCATAAAATTTCATCCAATTTAAAACCATTCATGCATATACATATTGTCCCTTATACGAGCCTACGATGCCTAAAACATACATTAGGGGTGGTTTGGGACTAAACTGAAAACTTTCGAACTTTTACAACACTTAGAAAAATTTTCATACTTTGGAGAGTCACACACCTATGTGGCTTGGGACACGCTCGTGCCCTCAACCCGTGTAACTCTTTGTTTATGACGTCATGTGCCAAATGAGGTCACACGGCCAAGGCACACGTCCATGTGGGCAGACCATGTGTCACACACGGCTTAGACACACACTTGTGTGTCTACCCGTGTGGACAAATACAAGGCTATTTTCCTAGCCATTTTCCCACCCTCACTTGCACACATTCACACAACATCACATGACACAATTCATGGCATATAAATGCCTTCAAAACAACTACCATCAAGCAATAACATATCATTTTCACACCATCATCTAGCATGCATTATAACATCATGCCTTACCCAATCACTTCATGCTAAATTTACATTCAAAAGGCATTAACATATGAATAAATTCATATCCATTATATATCAAGCAAATATAAACTACATCACAAAACATTGACATGTGCACGTACATAATTATATGGGCTTACAACCAATTAGCCAATATAAGCCAATTTGCATGGCTACAAATTACATCCAAACTTTAGCCATCACAAGCTAATACATTTAGCCAAATCATAATTAATCATACACCAAATAACCAAGTCCCTATACATGCCATAAACTTAAAGGGGTTTGCATTCACTTATACCCAACATGTAGCTTGATAGTGTGATAGTATCTCCAGCGATCTCCAACTCGAGCTAACATACACCGCTATAAAATATGGGAAAGGAAGGGGAGTAAGCTACAAAGATTAGTAAGTTGGCATGTAAATAATAAGCAACGTTAATCAAAAAATATCATACACATAACATAATTTAAAATTTATCACAATATCATCAAGTATCATAGAGATTTCGGAACAATTACGGATAATTATTATATTCACTTTTCATAACAAAACTGTCGACTTGAGTCATAGTCACTAAATTTTTTATATCTAGAGCAATGGAACTCCAAATGAAGATCCACTAATTTTTCCATAAACTGAACTCACATATATTCTTACCACAAAATTTTCAGAATTTTTGGTTTAGTCAATAAGTGCAGTTTATTCTTTAAATTCACCCATATTTGGTTGTCTGACTGTTCCATCCCCTCTTTACTAAAAATTAATTATATCCTCATATGGGATTCGGATGATGTTCCTGTTTATTTCTTTTGAAAATATACTCATTATGGATTTTAAGCATATAAATTATAACCAATAATTATTATTTTTTTATATTTTTTAATGATTTTCCCAAATCAGAACAGTGGATTCCAAAATCATTCTGACCATGTCTCACTAAAATTCAAATATCTCATAATATGAATTTTTTTTGCTTACACGGTTTCCTTTGTATGAAAATAGACTCAATAAGCTTTAATTGCATATCTTATTCAACCTCTAATTCGATTTCCAACATTTTTGGTGATTTTTCAAAGTCACACAACTACTGCTGTCCAAAACTATTTTATTACTAAATTTCACGCTTTCATGTTTTTTTTTTATAGTAACTTTCATTGTAACACTTACTCCATATCAATCTTACCAAAGTTCGATCGCATATCGAGCACATTGCTCATAAGTTTACACATACGTACCTACACTTATTCATCACATAGTCATATTCAATACACCTAGTCATTTCCCGTTGAACACGTCAAAATAATAACGGATACCCGGTGGCCTACACATAGTACCACCCTTGTCGTCAAAGCTACCTTCTTCAAAAAGTGGCCTTCACATAGTACCACACTTGTGACCAAAGCTATCTTTCTTTACAAAATGGCCTTCACATAGTACCACACTTGTGACCAAGTTATCTCTTCTCAAAGTGGCCTTCACATAGTACCACAATTGTGTCACTAGTGACATGTCACTTGTATCCTATTTTGTTCCTAATGTTCAACCAGGAAATTTTTCACTTTTCGATACTTGTCAATTTCATTCAATATTCAGCCACATTTCATAAAACATAATAAAATGTGATAATGTAAATAAAAACGATGCATTATTTACATACAAACTTACCTCGGTGCAAAATATGACGAATTTGCAATTTAGTCCACAACCTTTTCATTTCCCCAATCAAGGTCAATTCCTTATCTTTCTTAATCTATAATAACACATTTAACTCATTCAATACTCACACTATTCAATTTAGTCCAAAAATCACACTATGGAAAAATTATATTTTTGCCCTAAAGTTTCACGTATTTATAATTTTGCCCCTAGGCTCGTAAGATGAAAAGCACTTATTTTTCTTAATTCCTAAGCCTAGCTGATTCATATTCCCTCTTCTAGCAGCTCACATTTTTCACTAAATCACATTTTCTACACATAATTTTGCAAATTTTACAAATAGGTCCTTTATGCAATTTCATCAAAAATCACATAGTAAAAGTTATTTATCACACCCCAAACTTTCATATTTTTCCATAAAACATCAAAACACATGCATTTCATTCATGGGTAAATTTTTAAACACAAACCTAGCTCAAAATAATGATGGAAATAGCTAAACCGAGCAACGAGGATATCAAAAATGTAAAGAACATTAAAAACGGGGCTAAAATAGACTTACAATCGAGCTTGGAAGCTTGAAAAATCCTAACTATGTCTTCCTCATGTGAAATTCGGCCAAGGGGTTGAATATGGACAAAAATTGGCTTTTAATTTTGTTTTTAATTCATTTTAATTACTAAATGACCAAAATGCCCCTAACTTAAAAATATTTTATTTCACCTATTTCATGTCCATTTTTGTCCAAAAAATTAACAAATGGTCTAATTACCATTTAAGGACCTCCAATTTAAAATTTCATAGCAATTAGACACCTCTAGCTTCTAGAACTTAAGTTTTACACTTTTTACAATTTAGTCCTTTTAACTAAATTGAGTGCCCAAACGTCGAAATTTTCGAACGAAATTTTCATGAAATCATTCTGTGAAATTATAGACCATAAAAATATAATAAAAACACATTTTTCTATGTCAAATTTGTGGTCCCAAAACCACTGTTCTAATAGACCCAAAATCGGGCTGTTACAAGTTCTTTTTTGAAGTTATAGATTTGGTAAGACTCTTCTTTTGAATGATTATATGCATGAACATTGGTAGTGATGAAGTGTTGATCAGCTGTAGTTTTAGTGTGCTCCCAGGCTGATTGGTTACGGAAATGGTTAATGCATTAATGGTGGTGGTCAGCCATTTCTGCATCCATTTTCTTCTTTTATTTCTGCTCTTACATTTGATGGTTATAGTGAATTGCTGGATTCTGTGCCCAACCCATCCTTTTCTCAAGTATTGTTTAATAACTTAAAAGACTTTAAATTCCAAGCAAGCTCTGCTACACTGTGAACAATGATGTCAAAATACAGTTGTTTTTTTTTTTTTTGTAGGCATGGAATATGAAATTCTGAATCGCCCCCTTCTCCCTGGTTGCCTGAAGCTATGGTTGTGAATATGGGCCCTCCCAAATACACCCATGGAGACAAGAGAAAGTTGAATTTGCTAACTTTCTTTATCTCAACTTCTATCAAATAAGAAACTTAAATCCACGTAAAAATTTAGAGTATTGTAGATTAAAAAAAATCAATGTTGAGAGATCAAAAGTGACTGACTTAATATAACTCCTAATTTAACAAGACCAATGTCACTATGGGAGATTGTGTTTAATGAGATATATATATAAATAGCAATTTAAAGTTAATTCAAGGAAACAGTTTAATATGGCACAATTAAAAATTATCATTTGGTACCTTAATTATTTGTTTAAGTGTTTTTATTTACTAAAATCTAAAATAAATATTATTTTAATCTAATTTCTTCACTATGCAGAAGGAGGAGATTTGTGCTCCCAATTGGTACATGTAATGACCCGAAATTTATAGGTATCGAAAATCGAGTTTCTGGTTTACTATTTCAGAAAATTGGGTTCATAAATATTTATTAGAAATATTTACGAATGTTAGTTGAGTGATTAATTAGATTTTAGCTAGGTGAATTAGCTTGAATTAAGGTTAATTTAGTGTAAGGACTAGATTGGACTAAAGAAAATTGAAGGGACTAAATTAGAAAATAACCCATAAAAGGGAATAGTGCCAAATGTATGGAAAATATTATTCCATGTGTATGTATAATATACATATATTATATACTTAGTAATTAAAAATTAATATAATAATATATTAATATAATATAATATAATAATAAAATAAAGCATATATTAAAACATAAAAGAAATAAAGAAACAAAATTGAAAAAGAGAAACAGAAAGTGGGAACGAAAATTGGGAGAAAAAGAAAGGAGAAAAGAAAAAGGGGGAAATTAGGGATTTGAAGCTTCAAGCTTAATTTGGTAAGTCAATTAAGTCCCTTTCTTTATTATTTTGATGTTTTTGGAGTCCTAGAGACAAATATTACTTGATGTAAGTGGAAATTTTAAAATTTAATAGATTTTTAGACATGGGTTATGTTGAACAAATTGTTGAATTAGGGATTTAATTGAAAAAATTTCAAGTTGGAATTGATTAAGGGATTAAATTGTAAAAGAAGCTATAAGTTTTATGTTTGATAGACTAAATTGAAAGAAATTTGAGATTAGGGTTTTACCATGAATATTCAATGTTTAAGTAGAATATGATAGGAAATTGAATAGAAATGGAGTATGAATTGAGTGGTAAAAGTAAATGTGTTAATTAGTATTAAATTGAAAATTTAGATATGAATTAAATAGAAATTCAATTATTTATTGTGAATTATTGTTGTATTAATAGTATAAATTGTTTAATTTACGTAGCTAATGTAGTACCGAAGACATCAAAAAAGAAAGGAAAAGAGAAAGTTAACGAGGAGTAATCCGAAAAATTACGGTTTGTATTGCTATAAACTAAACTTAATATTAATGCATTTATTATATATATATGGTAAGTTGTATAGAGGTAAGTATTGCTATTATTGTATTGAATCCAATTGAGTTGTGAGTATTTGAATTGAAATGTATATTGATTGTTATCTGAAAATTGTTAGTGAAATAAATACCCTATTAACAATGTCGGGCTAGGTTGGATATAATTGGCATGCCATAGGATTGAAAGTGTACAGGGACTTTGACCTTGAGTCGATGAGGCACTAATAGTGTCGTAGCGTTACTTCGACTTTGTGTCGATGAGGCACTTTGTGTGTCGTACTGTTACTGATACCTCGGTTTAATCTGATGAGGTATTATGTACCATATTGTTACTATTTTCTTTGGCAATGTCGATGAGGCACAATGTGTCGTACTGGTGTGTTGGTTAGATCCGTGTATCCACCAAGGTCCGAGTTATTTTAATAGGGTAATTACCGTACTGGGCTATTGAATGACTGTGCTACTGTACTGAAAATCGATTGTTGTTGATTGATATTAATTTGAACTGAATGTTTCATTGAAAAAGAACTTTGAATATAATTAGTGCTATTAGATTTGAAATTTAGTAGCTTAAATGCATTTTGTGTTAATAATGATTTAAGTATTGGTTTATAGAAATACCACTGAGTGGATACTTAATGTACGGTTGTTTCCGTGCATAGGTTAGGTACTAAAGCGACTAACAACTCAGCATCCAAGACAAGCCCGAACTCAAATACTTGGTGATGTATCTTATTTTGAGAAATGGCATGTACCTAGGTTGTCTTTTAAGGTTATTTTGAGTATGAATGTTATTAATGTAAGAATGTTAAAGGTTTATATATATATATGAAGACCTATGCCAAATAATATGGTCTTTTCATAGTTTAATTTGAATTGAATTTGAATGATACCAAAGTATATTGTCTGGAGGTTCTATGTTAAACACTTACTAATACACTCGAGTTAGATCGTAACATTGATGATTTTAATGTGAAATGGATGTATTTAATCATGTTTTGGATTGGTTGAAAGATTGAATTTTAATTTGTTTGTTATTAAAGTTTACAGGGTTGGTAAACTTGGACTATAAGGTTCATTTTGAGTCCACACGGGGTGGCACACGGGCATGTGATCAGACCGTGTGAGACACACGGGCCTTATATAAGCATATGAACAGGCTGTGTGTCCCCTGCATCTAAAATGCAGTAAACAAAATGCTCAAGTATGGCCACACGGGCAGAGACACGAGCGTGGGTCTCAGCCGTGTGAAGTGCACGGCCACAGTACACAAGCATGTGCATGGCCGTGTGAAAACTGCATTAAGTTCGAATTGAAAATAAATCCACACAGGCTAAGCACACGGGTGTGTATCTTGGCCGTGTAAATCTAGTTTGTTCTAGGTTTATAAGTCAAAGAAGCACGTGGGTAAAGGACATGGGTATGTCCTAGCCGGGTGAGTCATACGGAGTGACAACACAGGTGTGTCTTAAAGACACACGGGCGTGTCTCTAAACCACACAGGCATGTGGTACTGTTCATTAATAGAAATTTTGAAACTTTTACGAAAAAAGTTTATAAGCTTCTGATTGAATTCCGATCTGTTCTTAACATATTCTATGGGCCTTGAATATTCATCAAAAGGGGTTAATAAGATATGTTACTGAATTATACAATGTTTAATTTTATTTGATTTGTGTTATAAACCGTAGTGATAGTTAATGCTCTGTAATCCTATTTCGATGTTGGAAAAAGGTTAGGGGGTGTTACAGTACATGTGCATATGCTTGTTTTGCTTATGAGAAAGTCTTTATTTTGCTTTTTGTGTGGGAAGTTAAGCTATGGGGAAGTTTCTGTCCATTGCGAGCTATAACATTGAAGCATAAGATTGTTTTTCAATGGGATATTTCCTTACACGCTCTATCGCGGAAGGCTTCCATATGGAAGTGCAAATGGTTGATTGAGGATGAGGAGGGAAGAGGGATTAATTTTAGAAATTCCATGATCAATGCGGATGGGATTAGGGGTGATTCTTCCAAATCTTATCCCTTAAATCAAGGAGTTTTTAGTGCTTTGAATTCTAATGTATTCCAAATTAAACTGAATAAGGAGATGGAAATAAGGTCTGTAAGCCCAAAAAGGAGAGACGGGTTGGAACTTAGTGGTCATTGCACTAATGTTAACTATGATGAAGAAATGTCGCTAGTGGAGGGGGAGGATACACTAATTCACCACTCGGAAGGATCTAAAAGGTCACATACGAAACTGAATGAGGTAGAGGATGAGGATTCGAATGTTTCGAAAGAAATTATGAATATATTGGCATAAAACTCAGAAACTATGATATCGGCAAGCTTTGCTAAGTAGGCCAGTCGGACGCAATAAAACTCATAAGTTGGAATATCCGAGGTTTGGGGAGACCTTGGATAATTCGACATCTCCGACATATGTTGCGAGGCTTAAATCCCTCTATGGTCTTTTTGATTGAGATGAAGCTAAGTGCGTCTCGAATGGCTACAGTTGGAGAGAAATGTGGATTTCAAAATAGTATGAATGTGAATTCAAATAGACGAAGTGGTGGACTAGTGTTGGGTTGGAAAGAAACTTGTAAGGTGGTTTTTTGATCATTTTCGAGAAAGCATATTGACATAATGATAAAGGATGATAGGGAAGGAAATACTTGGCACTATACGAGTTTTTATGAAGTGCTTGATGAGAGATTTCAGAAGGAATCATGGAACTTACTAAGACAGTTGGATGATTTACCAAATGTTCTTTAGATGATAATAGGAGATTTTAATGAGATTGTGTACTCGACTGGAAAAAAAAAGGTGGTTTGCCACGTCAAGAAAGACAAATGAGAAACTTCAAGGTGGTTTTGGAGGACTGTTTGATATCGAACCTGGGTTATCGAGGTCAGTGGTATACTTGGGAGAGGGGACACTTCAAAGACAATATTCGAGAGTGGATTGATAGAGGTGTGGAAAATGATGAATGGAGGGTAAGATTCTCGAATTATAGTTTGGAACATTTGGTCCACTCTTTTTCTAATCATTGTCCTTTGTTGTTACATACAGGTCCAAAGTGGAGTAACAAACGGGTATCGCATTTTAAGTTCGAGGGTCCATGGGTCATGGAGGAGCCCTGTAAGAGTAAGGTACAGCGGCTTTGCGAGTCCACTACTTGTGGGGTACCACAATGTTTAAGGGAGGTAAGAGTTGGACTTGATAAATGGTTCAATACATTACGAAAAAATCATTCAATAACAAGATATGATTTACAGAAGAGACTCCAGTACTTAAATTAGACCTACCCTACGAATGAAATTTTAAGAGAGACAATAGACATAAAATTAGCTTTAAATTTAAAGGCTGATAAAGAAGAGAGGAGGTTTATTGGGAATGACGGGCGAGGGCTAACTGGTTGAAAAATAGTGAAAAAAATATTACATATTTTCATGATTTTGCTTCGCGTAGGAGAAAGAGAAATCACATGTCAAATCTGAGAGACAAGAGTGGCACTTTTGTATGAGGGTGATTCGGATATGCTGAAAATTGCCAAAAACTATTTTCTTTCTCTTTTCCCTTCGAAGGGCTCAACGGGCATTGATGAAGTTTTGCAAGGGGTTATGTAACAACCCTAACCCTTATTCGTTGCCGGAACAAGGTTACAGAGCATTACCGAACTTTACGAACTAATTTCAAATATTTCATTACCCTTATTATACAAATTAAGAATCAATCATAAATCATTAATATTGTCCCTTAAATAGGCCCTCGAAGCCCAAAATACACTTTAGAAGTGAATTGGAACTAAACCAAACGCTCAAGAAATTTTTCTTAAAATTTTAAAAAAATTTCTTAAGAGTAGGGACCACACGCCCATATGGCTGAAATAGTTAATTTTTAAAAAAATTTCTTAAGAGTAGGGACCACACGCCCATATGGCTGAAATAGTTAATTTTAAGGCCACTTTTCTCACACTTTTTTAATATCAACCTGTACACAACATAGAAATACACTAATATATCCCAACCAAGCAACCAATTCAAGCCAATATCATGTATTAAACATAATATGTCATCACAAAATTCATTTACATAAACTTACCAAAATAACTCCATTCATTAATTTACTAATATCTACTACTAAATTCTTGCAAACAAACATATATATATATATATATATATGCATCATTCACATTCATAATTCAAGTTCAACTCTTTTCTATCCAACCCATTACATGCCATATAAACCATAGAATTGTATTACAAAATCTACTGGAGAAACCTGGATAGTGTGGCCTGATATGTTGATCCGATCCTCCAATCTCACGTTAATCTACAAGAAACATTAACAACACGAGTAAACTTAATGAAGCTTAGTAAGTTCATTTGTTTTAAAGTTAAATCTTACCGAACATACTATAACAAATCATAAACATGCAATTCACTATCACTTCCTGCCAATCTCAATTTCAAATGATGAATTCACCTAATTGAGCTCAATATCAATAACTACTTAAATTCTATCACTTTAATCCATATGACACTTACCAATATTTTTCAAATTAGAGAATGTCTTACGGAACTGAGTACATCGTTTACTTGATGTCATAGTCCAACTATGGTCTTACAAATATATTTCCATGGCCCTACCATGAACTTACACTCGTAATGCCATAACCCAGTTATGGTCTTATCATCAGGATGCCATAGCTCAGCTATGGTCTTACATTTAAATATTTCCATGGTCCAACCATGGTCTTATCCGTTAATTCCTCTTGTGTCACAGAATGATCGTACTCAATCATGCGTTCCACTTAATTTGAATATTCAATTTGATTTTCATAATATCACAATAATCATAATTCAATAACAAATATATGAAATAAGACATTATATCATTCTTAAATCAACAATTTATCATGAAAGTTCAACCATATGAACTTTGGGGTAGATTGTAGAAGTTCTAGAAATTCAGGGACTAATCTATTAATTTCTCTTCTTCGCGTTTATCTTCGGGTTCTTAATCTATAATGTAAAATTATGCATTCATTAGCATCTAATTCAATTCTAATTCACTTCACAATTTATACCCTTCAATTTTCAAAATTACACATTTACCCCACCTTTTATAATTTTTACAATTTAGTCCCTGATCAATTAACCCATCAATTGAGCTAATTTTTCTCATTAATGCTTTACCTAAGTATTATAGGCTATTTCATAGTCTTTGACATTCATAATTTCATGCCAAACCCTAAGATTTAATCTTTTTCACAATTAGGTCCTAAAATCAATTTCTATCAAAATTACTTAATAAAATCATCATATAACAAAATTAAAGTTTCAAATCCATGTTAATTAATCATAAACTTCCAGCACTCATCAACGGTAACTTTCAAAATTACTCATGAAATCAAAACTAATGAATTAAATAGTTGGACCTAGTTGTAAAAGTCACAAAAACATAAAAATTTCTAGAAAAGAGCAAGAATTGAACTCACATGTAACAAAAATATGAAAAACCAGCTTAGAGGGACTCTTCTATGGCTATTTTTGGCTGAAAATTGATGAAGAAATGTCTAGGTTTTTAATTTGGTCTTTATTTAATTTTATCTCAATTGCCAAATGATCATTTTGTCCCTAAACCATCCAACTTCAAGATTATTTTCCTGCACATGTCATCGCAGCCTTCTAATTAATGTCTATTTGCCTTTTTGGTCCTCCCTTATCACTACTTGAGCTATTTAATCACTATTTCTTTATTTAGCAAGTTTTGCACCTTTTTTAATCTAGTCCTTTTTATTTAATTAACCATCAAAACGTTAAAATTTTCTAACGAAACTTTAATTCTAGCTCAATGACACTTATAAACATTTACGGCTTGGTTTATAAAATCGAGGTCTCGATACCTCATTTTTAACCCAATTTACTTAATAAATTCTTTTAAATCACAAAATTCACTAATTTAAGAATATTTCTGAAATCACACTTAACTCATAAATATTAATTTATTAAATTTTCAAACTTACTCATCAGATTTAGTGATCTCGAATCATTTTTTGTTGACACCACTGAAAATTAGGCTATTACAACTAAGACTTGATTGCGATATATTTGAAAGAAAATTTGTTACGAGATTTCTTGGTTATGGATGTGTGCGATACAGTTAAGTTCATGAGCCCATTAAAAGTGTCGGGAGAGGATGGACTCAGTGCAGTATTTTATCAAAGATTTTGGCATATTGTGGGAGTAGAGGTGGCTACATATTGTATAAAAGTTTTGGCTAGTGAATAGAACATTGCGGAGATAAATGAGACCAGAGTGGTTTTAAGCCCAAAGGTTAATAGTCTACAAAACATGACTAAATTCAGACCAATAATTTTGTGTAATATTCTCTACAAAAGTATATAAAAAATTATTGTGAATAGATTACAGTTGGTGATTCACTTATGTGTTTAAGGCTCAAAGTGCCTTTGTACGTAGAAGGCTTATATCAGATAATATTTTAGCGGCTTACAAGATATTACACTACTTAAAGAATAAGAGGAATGAAAGCTTGCGGTTTATTGCTCTAAAATTAAATATAAGCAAAGCCTATGACAAACTTGAGTGGGTTTTCTTAAGGCGGATGCTCAAGAAGATGGGTTTTTTGGATGGGTGGATCAAAAAGGTGATGAAATATGTGGAATCAGTCTCATTCTCGGTTGTGTTTAATGGAAAAGTGAGGAAGTCTTTCTGATTCGGCCGTGGATTACGTCAAGTGGATCCCCTTAGCCCATATTTGTTTCTAATCTATAGTGAAGGCTTATTTGCATTATTGCGCACAACATCCATGCAAGGCTGACTAAAGGGAATTTGTATTAATTGGTATGCCCCTACTGTTACTTATTTACTGTTCGTTGATGATAGTGTAATTTTTTTGAGAGGCATCGTTAGAAGGGGCGATTGCTTTAAAAAGGGTTTTAGAGAAATATACTGAACAATTGGTAAATTTTAATAAATCAGGATCTTTCTTTAGCTCGAATGGGCCTCGCTCTCAAAGGATGAATGTGTGTTAAACTTTAGGGGTACAATCTATTCAAAATCCTGAAAAGTATTTGGGGCTCCCATCGATCCTGGGAAGGAACAAAATGGAGGCTTTTAGGGGACTAAATGAGAGATGTATAAGTACATTAAATAGCTGGGGCTCAAGAACTTTATCTATTGGATGACAGAAAGTTCTTATAAAGGCAGTATTACAGGCCATCCCAATGTTTGACATGACATGTTTCTTGTTGCCAGTTCTTTTTGCAGAGAGATAGAAGCTATGATGGGCCATTTTTGGTGGCAAAAATCAAGAGGAAGGAGATGGTTGCATTGGTGTTCTTATGAGACACTATGTTATTTGAAGGAGGATGGGGGAATGGGTTTTCGGGATTTGGCAAAGTTCAACATCGCTCTATTGGTGAAATAGGGATGTTGGCTTCTTGAAAACCTTGGATCACTCTCGGGAAGATTGATTCGTGCGAAGTGTTACCCAAACATAGGTTTTCTTGAGTTGAATTTAAGCTCAAACCTCTCTGTTACATGAAGGAGCATTTGGAGTGCAAAAGGTTTTTGAAATTAGGGTTGAAATGGAAGATCAGTTCAGGTCACTTGGTGTCAATATGGGAAGATTATTGGTTGTCGAGTAAGTATATGAGGAAGGTCACTACGAAGCGAGTTACATGTATGGATCAAGTTAGTGATTTAATTCTACATGAGTCAAAAATTTGGGATACTAGACTCATTAGATCTCTATTCATAGAGAGGCGGACGCCATTATGAGCATCTCATTATCAATGAACAACTAGAATGATAAACGTCTATGGTTTGGCAAGCATATAGGTAAATATTCAGTACGCAATGGTTATAAAGCTTTATTACGTCTGTGTGCTGTAGGTATTACTGAACGCTTTATCTTTAAGCAATTATGGCTTTTAAACTGTAGGTCGAAGATAAAAATTTTGCTTTGGCGATTTGTTAAAAATTATGTTCCAACCATGCAAATTTTTTACTGTAAAATAATTGCAGTAGGACAGTTATGTCCACAATGTTAGTTGGAGGCTGAAGCAACCATTCATGCTAGTCGTGACTGCTATTTTAGAAAGCAGGTTCGAGGAAAGTTGGATTTCCAATGGCCTGAAGTAGTGGCCGAGGTAGGTTTTCTGGTTGGTTATGCTAGATTTTTTAACATTCAACCATAGATAATAAAGAAATTGTTGCTATTACAGTTTGGATGCTATGGTATGCGCGGAACAAATCTCTACATGTAGGAACTTTGCAGAGTATAAACGAAGTTGTTACCTTTATTCGCAGCTATGGAAGTGAATATCAGATACTGAGCTTTGTGTTGACACACCCTCTTCCTGTTGCAGTAGTCCATTGGTCCCGCCCACCGCCATTGTGGTCAAGATTAATGTGGATACTGATTACTTCAGACCAAGAAATAAAGTGAGTTCAGGGATTATTATATGGGACTATATTGGGCAAATTTTAAGATCAGGGTATCGTATCCATACTTGGCTTCTACAATTGGTATGGCGAAGGCTCTACATGGTTTACAGTTTGTTCAAGAAGTGAGATTCCAACGAGTCATCCAGGAGAGTGATTCAAAAACTATAATACTAAAATTGCAAACAAATTATGAAGATTACTTAACTCTTCGGCCAAATTACTTGGGATGTAAAAGCTTTTTCGAGAAATTTTGAGTTCTGTTGTTTCAAATTCGAGCTTCGAAGATGTAACTCTGTCGTGCATGCAATAACGGTGCTGGGTAGGAGAGATTCAACTAATCGATTCTGGGTGAAAGATGCCCCTTCAAAGGTTGGGGAAGTTGCAACGAAGGATCGGTGTTGGATTGACCCAACGTGAGTTAGTTTGCTCTGTTGGATTATGGGATTGGGGGTTTCATGATTTGGGAAAAGGGTTCCCTCAATCTCTCTCCCTGTCTCAATCCTTTCGGTGTGTTTTATGAGGAGATTCATCGTTTTGGTCGGTTCACAAGGATATGGCTATTTATTTTCTGCTAATTTTAAGGTTTCAAGCTGTGTTGATTTTGGAATTTAGGATTTTTCTAAGTTGTTTCTGTTGGCTCTTCAATTTTTCTTTACTTTTTTGGCTTAGAGTTTGCCTTGTGTCTTTCCTTTGTTTCTCTTTGTATTTTATTTTGTTGCCTGGTCATTATCCCATTAATAAAACCAAAAGATTATTCTCAAAAGTATATATATATATATATATATATATAAACATTGAATACTCATTTATGTAACAAGAATCATATCTGATAATAATCTTTGCTATAATTGATTTAGTCATATATTACGAAAAAATATAAATATATACACACTTAGTCCTGTTGTAATTTTTTTCTTAATATTAAGTCTTTATATACTGTTTTTAATATCCAATTTTGGAAAATATAAATATCTGCTTCAAGTCCCTAAAATGTAAATTTTACACATTCATTCATATATTCATTTTTTTAATTATTGATTTTGTTCTTAATTTATATTAATTATAATTTAAACTATCATCATTATTAAAATTAAATATTTATATTATTTTTACTTTTAAAGAATATTATTTATGAAAATTTAGAAAATTTCTACCAATTTTAATAATTTAATATAATATATTTTAATTGAAGAAAAACTTGTATAATATGGTCCCTACATTCTTCAAACAAGTAGCTTAGGTGGGAAATAATGCTTGAAACAAGTTAGGTTTATAGCCCCCATATTGAGAGTCCAATTGGTCTGAAACGGAGCACTTTTGGGCCGGGCATGCAAACAATTGCTGGGACCTTGAAACATCCAAGTGAACTTATCCCCAATGTTTCAATCAATGCAGTTTGAACACATTCTTAGGTCAGTCTTCGGATTAATATTTTTTATAATAATTTATAAATGTGTTGTGCCAAAATGACAATGTGCGATGAGACTAAGTTTAAAAATGGTGGGCTATGTGAAGAGTGTGTTCTGTGTGAGGACTAAGGTCCTATTTGCTCCATATTTTTGTTGGACACATGTCTGAATATTAGTATAAGATATAATTTTTTGAAGAGTATCAAAAAAGGTAAACATTATTTCAATAGAAATAATCTTCCAAACAGAAAACTTAGATGGGAAATTTTAATTTTGACCCAAAAAAAACTGTACTTATGGACTAGAAACATGACATTAAACGGGGCACTATTTTGAGCAAAGATTTTCGTCCCCATCTATAAAATATCATCGCAGCAAAATACAGACCGAAAAGGATATAATATGATGGAATTACAAAAAAAACCCTACCCCTTTCAGATATTAACTAAGGTATCCAGATTGGTCGTTCACTCGACTCACGAGCAAATTAGCCAAGAAATTAAAATTAGTCAAAATCTAAAAGACAATTACCATAAAATCAACGAAAAAACACAATCATTTCAGCTAAGTTGAAACAACCCACACCTTTTTTTTTTCACATTAGTGACTTTAACGATCTTGCTTTAATGGGCTTTCTCGTTCGTTTCTCGCCACTATATTCATTTTCGTCATCCTCTTCCTGCTCCTCCTCGACATAATCAAATTCCTCATTGTCATCGATTTGTGAAGAAGACGACAGCGTCGAATTGTTTTGGGCAGTGGTAACAGTGTCGTTGTTTGCAACCTCTACGAGATTCTTGCTAATTTCGCTTTCTTTATCACCGCCGTGTCTCCTTTTTCCCCACGACGGCCCAAACCCAGAATAATAGTAGAAATCATTCAGGTTCGATGCCGATGATGAGCCACCTCTCCTGGATGTTCGGGCTCGTGATCCACGGCGGCTCCTAGTCAACTGATTATCGGCTTTCTTGCTGGTCAACGATGTGGGAATCATATTGTTTCCGCTATCGCTGCTGCTACTGCTGTTGTTGTTGGAAGATTGCAGCAAAGCCTCCTCTTCTTGGCATTGGGTCTTCTTGGCTGTTTTAACCTCATCGTTATCGCCATTATCATCGATAATCATGCCTCCCACTTTCATAATCGCTTGCTCTTTACTCCCCACCATCGTAGCCTCGCTGCGTTTCGACCAATAACGCAACACTTTTCAAGACACACAAACTGGGTTTTTTACTTTCAAGAACTCGCCTTATTCTTTTCGTTTTTTTTTTAAAGAAAAAACCCTAATACATACAATACCATGATGCAAATTGATAAAAAGGAGTGGAATCGAAGAATATGAAGTAAATTACCTCTCAACAGCACCGACAGAATCGCCAATGCCCCCATTTCCGTTAAAACTATCTTCGTATTCTAACTGGATTATTTCAGAAAAAAGAAGAAGAAGAAAATAATAAACTAAGCTAACCCGAGTAAAAAACTAATATAATGAAACGACGAAGATCCTGTAACCAAAATCGAGTATTCTGAAGGGAAAATAGACGATAACGAGAGGATTTAGGGTTTTGCTAAAACCCTAAACGGGGAAAACCCTAAAAAGAAAAAAGAGGAATGTAGATAAAGGGAGCGCAATGGTGAAGGAGAAGAAAGTAGATCTGGTATAAGAAACAAACAAGGAAAATAAAGAGCGACGAGAAAGTGTTAATTACTCGGTGGTGGAGATATGAAGAGTACGGTTGTTGAGGTAAAGGATTCACATCCCATGGTGACTGGTTCAGCCGGCAAACGAGAACACTCTCAGCCCTTGAACCTTGCGGATATATCAACCACGATAGCTTCTTGTTCTTTCGAATTCTCATAATCTTATTGCTTATCCAACCAAATAAAGATTTAAAAAGGAAAAAAATGGTGGAGGTGGAGATTAAGAGACAACTCCTGAAAGAAAAATTCGAAAGAAGGGCAGCGTTTATTTATCCCTTTCGGTCAAATTTAGAATTCAGACCTGTAATTTCCGAATTTTAAAATTTAGAGCTAATATTATTATTAATTTATTAAATCGAGATTTTAAAATAGAAAAAATCATTCAAATTTTAAAATTTTATGCCTTCCTTTTCTACCGTGGGATTTTCTATTTGGCAGATCTCACAAACCCTTTCGATTTGTTTATGTATTCACCGTTTTGCCCATTTTGTCCTTGGGTTTTTCTTTACTTCCGGATAAAAGAAAGCTGCCTTTATTACACGTCATGGGTTGTGTAATTAAGTGGTTTCTTGTAAATTACTAATAAATTAATTTAAAATCTGACTTTTATTATAAAATGAAATGAAATAAGTTTGGTTGATTAAATAAAACAGATAAGTAATTTTAGTATATTGTTTGGTTCATTAGAACAATTTTACGAAATAACATAAAAATAATAATAATTTAATTTTTATTAAAAATAATAATTTTAAAATTTCTGTGCTTATTAACATAAATATAGTCTAGGTTTGAGATATTAGTCGTATTATCTGTAGAGCTTTATTTTTTTTATAATTCATAAAAAATTTATTCTTTCATATCGAAATATTACTATATTTTCAAAAAAATATTATATTTACTAATAAAATATGAAAATATTATAAACTATTTGTTAAAATTTCAATATAACTTATAATAATATTTAATAAATAATAAAAATTATATCAGAATAAAATGTAAAAATATTACCTTAATCGTTGAAGAATATATTCAATATTCGCCGGCAATTCATTAAAGAAAGAGAGAATACAGTGACCACGACACACAACTGGCTAATACTAAAGAAACCTGAAAAGGCTAGCCATTTAAATCTAAGAAATGGTCAGCAAACAATAAAGAGCATAAACATTTCTCAGAAAATGAGAAATCAAAATGCCGAAGAAAAAGTATCAGAATAGCCCACAAAACCGCTCTTCTTCAGCTTCCTAGAAAACTTATAAAGACTTTATCATCTTGACGAAGAAATTAACTGAACAAAAGAAGGGGGCTTCTAAAATCCTCACATGCATGCACCATTCCCGAAACACCGCAGTCTTCTTCAGTCGGGCGGTTCAATCCACCATCGGTCGAGTCTCACTTGTTCACGCGCCACTGCAAGTACTTCTACCCAAAAGATGTTGTTTAACAGATGAAATCCTTCTTTAGCAATTAAATGAGCAACCTTGTTACCTCTTTTGTCATGTCTGAAAATGCATTGAGTAAAACCAACCGCTAGCTCTTTGCCATCTGTTATAATAGGCCGAATGCTTGATCTATCAGGGGTACGATTTGACAGCTTCTGGATAACCACCAGTGAGTCACCTTCGAGTTCTGTTCAGTTAAAACGCATATCAATCACAAAACGGATTACATGAACCGCTACACGAGCCTGCACATCCAGCTTCATGATTTCGAATTACTACTCCCGACCTAGATTTCTTTTCCTGGTTCTTGTACGCGACATCGAAATTAACTCGAACAATAGGAAAATGTGGAGAGAGATATTGATGTAAAAAATTCGGGTTAAAAACGATTTTTTTACAATAAAAAAATAAAATTTTGATAATCGGCTTTAAATATTTATAATAATAAATTTTTCCAAAATATATTTGTGCTTGAGTGAGACAAATCTTAAAGGTTCTCGATTTTCAACTGAATGACATTTTTCACTATTTTCATATTACAAACTACTTCAAGTGTGGACTTGAACAAATTCGAATAAAAATAAAATAAGAAATTATTTACTTTTAGTAGCAAAATAAAATCATCTCTAATAAAAACTAGTAGAATTATTTTTCTCGAAAAATAAAATTTATATTTAAAATAAATTTTCACTCTTATTGAATTATTAGAAGCATTTAATATCTATTTAATAGAAAAATAATCTCCTAATTAAACTAGGAAAGAGAAGGCAGAACCCTTGTTAAACATACTAGGGTTTGTCGTCCCTTATATTCAATAAGAGGAACTTTTGGTATCTCTAGTATTGGATTCAATTATAAGTGTACTGTATAATTCAATCCAATCAAATATATATTTTTATTTTCTAAATTAAACATCATATTTTAATTTAAATAAATATTTTAATTTCTCAATTAAATAATTTTCTCAATTTAATACTTATTCTGTTAAAATCATTACAATTTTACCATAAAAGAATTTATGAGAAAATATATTTAATTTTCCACCTTCAACCGATTCACAATAATCAATTAATTTAATTCTATTTTTAAACTTCAATTAATTAATTAATTAAAAATTAAAAACTATAAATTAATTTTCGTAATTTCACCATATTCATTTCTAATGTTTCTCATTTATCTAATTTTATCATTTTTGTTTATTTGATACAACATTCAATTCATTTTTGTTTCAACAAGCTAGCGGGGATAGATTGGACATATATGATTAGGACTCAAATGATTTAGAATTAAGTTTCATCTTTTCGCTTATTAATTATAAATTCATCTAGTCAAAAAGTCATTCTATTATAGTATCGTGACTAAGCTTTCCTTAATGACATACCATTACGAAAGCTACTTTATCAATGCTCATCCAATGACTGTATTACCCTCATAGGATATCCTTAATCTTTTTAGGATAAATCTACTCTCCCAATATGATCCTATTTTATCTCATGGTAACCATTACTATTTTGAGAGGAAAAAAATGGATGACATTCATTAGGGAAGTTGGAATAGCCATTCAGTACCCCTTTTACCGAATGGTTATTCAATAACTTCACCGAGTAAATTTGGATTCAATAATTCACCGTTTTGGAAATTCAGTGAACTAAACCCATGCTCTATTGTAAGACACTAAATCGTCTTGTAATAATTATGCTATTATGTTGAACAAAACATAACATTAGGGTAGTGATGACCCAACATTTAGGATGTCTTTAGTCACTCTAAAAAATTTCTTACAATTTCGTCATCTAATTTTTAAGGTGTTTTCATTTTAGTCACCCAAGTGCTAAAATATTAATGGCAATTGGTCGTACACACCAAATCATCTCCGGTAACTTTCATTTTGGTTACCTAACTTTTTCTTAAGTCTTAATCCAAGTGAAAAAAAAATAAGAATTAAAGTGAAAAGAAGTAGAAATTAAAATAATAATTTTAAAAATATTATTGTTTAGTACTTGTCGAAAGTTCTTGATGGGCGTCGAAACCACCAAATATAAGCTCCTACGACAAATATAACAGTAAATTGAAATATAGAGCAGTAGGGTCGAATCCACAGAAACTGGTTGTAACACTCTTAACCCGTATTCATCGTCAGAATAGGGCTACGAGGTATTACCAAACCATACACAACATTCACACACACATCCTATGTATATGCATTCATAATCAAATTCCATTCAATCACAATTGCATTGTCCTTTTATAAAGCCCTATTAAGCCTTAAAACATACTTAAAAGAGGTTCAGGACTAAACCGACAACATTCAAAAACTTTAGGACTCTTGAAAATTTTTTCACCTGCACATGTCACATGCCCGTGTGAACAGGCCGTGTGCCTCACACAGCCACCAGACACACCTGTGTCTTAGGCCGTATGGATACAAGGCATACATACTGACTTGCCCACACGGCCAGGTTACACGCTCGTATGAAAACTAAGAGGGTTACTGACTTGGCCACATGGCCAGCCACACGCTCGTGTGCCAATCCGTGTGCTTCACGCGGCCAATAGTTACGCTCATGTGTCTAAGTCGTGTCAAAACTGTAGGGTATACTGCCTTAATTTGAAAAGGTACCCAAGGGTCACACGGCCGTATACCAAGGCCATGTCTTACACACGATCGACCCACACGCCCGTGTGCTCGGCCATGTGGAGTGAAGTTAGGCTTGGTTTAAGCCACACTTCTTACCCCTAATCAAGCATACCTAAACACCACATTTCATACCAATTCCATACATTAATAGGCAACCAATTCAACCAATTCAATCATATTACAAACCATTCAAAATATCATCCAACTCACCACTTAATTTCACAACCAAAACATATCGAAACAATGTATTAAAATCATCACAACTTTCAGAAATTTCAAATACATAACTTATTACTTTCTCTATTACCTTATACCATAAAATTAGCTATTTCAACATTTCATAACTAATTCATCACATATGCAATATACAAGCATCACATGAATTACACATCAAACATATCATTTAGGCCAACATAAGAGGCCATACATACCAATATTTACAAGCCAAGTCTCATGGCTAATATTCATATCACAAAACATACCAAAATGACAGTAACCTATAAATGCCATAGACCATATATACAACTCTAAAAATAATACCAAAATAGACTCTCGATAGTGTGATGACGTTCCTTGACGATCCCCAAGTCTGAGCTAGCTTTAAATATCTATCAAACACACAGAGAGCACACAAAGTAAGCTTTTAAATCTTAGTAAGCTAGTATGATAAAAACTCATCTATATATATACATAAACATTAGCAGTTTAAAATGTAATATCCTGATTTTGGGCCTAGTCGGAATAGTGGTTTCGTGACCACAAAATCCGATATAGAAATAATTATTTTATGAATATTTTAAGGTCTATGATATGATTGCATGATTGTGTGAAAATTTCGTGAAGAAATTTTATGCATAAAGTGCTTAATTTGAAATTTGGGACTAAATTGAATAAATTGCAAAACTTGTGTTCTAGAAGTATTTTGCATAAAATTGAATTAGATTATTAATTAGAGGTCCTTAAAGAGTAATTTTACCAATTTCTAAGTCTATGGACAAAAAATTGGACATGGATGGAATTTTGGAAAGTTTAGTAGTAAGGGCATTTTGGTCATTTAGGGTAAAATGAATTAAAATACAAAATTAAAAGCCAATTTTGCTCATCTTCAACCCCATGGCCGAATATAGCAAGGAGAAACCATGGCTAGGGTTTTCAAGCTTCCAAGCTCGATTGTAAGTCCGTTCTAGCCTCGTTTTAATGATTTTTACGTTTTGGAGTCCGTAGCTCGATTTAGCTTATGCTAGCAATAATTTAACCTAGGGTTTATATTTGGAAAAATACCCATAGGTGAAATTTGTGTATTTTGGTGTTTTATGATAGAATATGAGGTTTTAAATTATGTTAGACAACTTGTGCTACTCGGTTTTAAGTGAAAACGAGCAAAAAGGCTTAATCGGTAAAAATACCTAATAGTCATAAGTACATGTTAGAGTGAGAATTTGATGTTGCCATAGAAGGGAAAAATGATCAGCATGTCATAAAACATAAGAAAATAGGCTGAATTTTAATTTACGAGCTTTGGGGCAAAAGTGTAAATATGCAAAAGTTTAGGGCAAAATTGTAATTTTTCCTAAATATGATTTTGGGTCAATTTGAATAATGTGAGTCCTAATTAGACTATATTTTAAATGATAGAGCAAGGAAACTTGAAATTCGGGCTAAAATGGGGAAAATACCAAGTTGTGGACGAAATGGTAAAATAGCCATTTTCGCATACGAGGTAAGTTCATATGTAAATGTTGGTAACATAGTTATTATTTTAAATGTTTTAATGTTTTTAAATGATATGATAATTATTATGAAATATTATACTTGTGATAATTGTTTGATAATATGTCAAATTATGTGATATACTTGGAAAATGTGAAATACTACCGAGTATCGATATCGGCATTCCGTAGAAGATGGTTGAGACACATGATTGGGAAAAAGGTCCGTTGAACCTTAGGAATGGATTAGGATACAAGTGACATGTCACTGGGATATTTGGGCATCCGAACTCGTTGAGTTGAGTCCGAGTTCACTTATGGATGCGAGCGTCCGAACTCGTTGAGTTGAGTCCGAGTTCGTGAGATGTAACTAGGCATCCGAACTCGTTGAGTTGAGTCCGAGTTCACTTATGGATGCGAACGCCCGAGCTCGTTGAGTTGAGTCCGAGTTCACTTATGGGCGGGTTACATGGTAGCTTGGCTACATATGTGGCATTTATGTGCAAACTTTCCATGTATCCAATTATATTCGATGTGTTCAACGGGTAAAGTTCTACTCAAATGGAGGAATACTCAAGATGAAAGGGACGTATTGGTAAGTGTTGTGAAATGGATACTTTGAACAGGTATGCACTTAACCCTCGGGTTGAAAACTCAATATAACAACAATATGGTAAGATGATAAATGAAAAGGTGATATGAATGTCTTGGTGATGATTATGCAAATGATGTTTTATGTTTGCTTATATGGTTATGTTACTTGCTATTTGCATGTGAGCTTACTAAGCATTTATGCTTACTCCTCCTTTTCATTCCTTGTAGTGTTGACAAGCCAGCTCGAAATCGAAAACGGTTGGAGGCACGCCACACTATCCGTATACCATCTTGGCATAATGGCTTGTATATTTTGAGTATGGCATGTATAGCATTATAATCATTTTGTATATATGGTCTTATGATATGGTTATTGAGTGGTATGGAAATAGAAATGCTTGGTAATGATTAGCCATTGGAATGGCTAATCATGATCATATTTGGTATTATGTATGTCAAATTGCTAGCTAATCCATGGAAACCATGAAATAGGTAAAATTTACCATAAAATAGATTCAGACAGCAGTAGTGACGTGAGTTTAAAAAATCACTAAAAATAGTAGAAATGGAATTAAATAATGAATAAGTTATGGAATCGAAGCTTGATGAGTCTATTTTCATATGGAATAAGCGAAACAGGTATATGAGCTATATTTTATGAGATGTTTAAATTTTTGTGAAACAGGGCCAGAGCGATTTCTGGATCCCCTGTTCTGACTTTGGAAATTCACCATAAATTTTACAAAGATAATTAGAAATCACACTTTATATGTACAGATTCCTTATTGAGTCTAGTTTTATTAGAAACAAACGGCATAGTCATTGAAGCTCTGTACAGGGAGATATCTGATTCGTAATACACAGAGGTCAGAGTAGTTGAACCCTGAAACATGGGAGACTTTAACTAATAAACTGTACTAATTGGCCTAACCAAAATTCTAGAAAAAATTAGTAGATATATATATGAGTCTAGTTTCAGGAAAAATTTACGGAAGATTTCGAGTTTTGTAACTCGAGATATGATTTTAAAGCGATCGTGATGCGCTTAGCCACTTTTGTCTGAAATTTTTAAAATGAATTGTATGAAATGTTTAATTAATGAATTAAGTCCGTTAACACCTCGTGTTCGACTCCGGAAACGGTCTCGGGTACTGGGTGTTACATAAATAACATACACATCTTCCGGGATTTCTAACAAACCTTTCACCAACTTATTTTTAAACTTGTACATACTCGAAGTTTGTCGTTGCATAATCAATGTCTTACAACCAAAATATTGTTCTCGAAGTTTCGTACACTCAGTGCCTTCACAGATGTATTGCACACTAAGTGCCATCCTGGATAACTCGCACAATAAGTGCCATCTTCAATAATTTGCACACTAAGTGCTATTTCTGGATGTTTCGCACAGTAAGTGTCATCCTCAATAATTCACACACTAAGTGCCGTTTTCACAATCGATATACTATCCATCAATATAGTAACCAAAAATATACAAATTAACCGTTCTCAAAGCATTAATTATATAAAGAAATAATGCTCTTATAACATACTAACTTACCTCAGGTTTGAAAATGGCCAGACAAGTCAATTAATCGATAACTTTGTCCTTCCCCCGATCTAATTTCAAATTCCTCTTTTCTTGATCTAAATGTATTCAAAATTAACTCACTTATTCATCAAATCATCCAATTTCACACAAAAACACATAAAGGGGAATTTTGCACTTTAGCCCCTAACATTTCACATTTATTCAATTTAGTCCTTATTTCACAAATGCATAAAATACACAAAATTTCATACTTCCCATGCTTGGCCAAATACTCATATAGTCCATATAAGTCCACATATTTCATTATTTCTCATTTTTGTCCATCAAAATATCATTTTCACAATTTAATCCAAATTACTCAAATTCATCAAAATCCAAAGATAAAACATGCTTATTTATCATCAAGCTTTCATATAACATAAATTATCATCACAAAGCTCACTAAAGCATCAATGGCATATTTCAAAATTACCATCAGTTTCTTAAATTAAAGCATGAGTTTTATAAAACACAAAGCAACGATCTCAAAAACATAAAAATCATAAAAAATCGAGTTAAGAGACATTTACCAATTAAACATACATTAGCCGAACCTCAAAGAACCAAAAATGGTTTCTTCTTCTTCAACATTCGGCTGAAACAAGGTAATTTGCATGCACTTTCTTTTGTTTTCTTTAATTTACTATATTTATTTCATGATTTACCATTTTAGCCTTTAGTTATAAATCATTAAAATTCACCTAACATGTCCATAATTGTCCACCATTAACATTAATGGTATAATTGACATGCAAGGACTCTTACTTTGCTAAACCATATCAATATAACACTCTAATTTATAGAAGGTAACTTTTGCAACTTACGTAATTTAATCCTTTTCTCAAATTAACCACTTAAACGATAAAATTATCACACCAAAATTTCACACATATAAATTCACAGATCATAAGCACGGAAAATAATATTAAAATATTTTTCTGACTCAGATTTGTGGTCCCGAAATTACTATTTCGACTAGGGTCTAAATCTAGTTGTTACAACTCTTCCCCCTTAGGGCTTTTCGTCCCCAAAAATCTTACTGGTGAATAGGTTTGGATATTGTTTCCTCATAGTATCTTCGGAATCCACGTGGCTTCTTCAACCCCGTGCCGATCCCACAACACTTTCACTAAAGAAATTTTCTTATTCTCAATTCTTTAACCTCATGAGCCAAAATACAAATCGGTTCTTCCTCATATGTCATATCAGGCTAAATCTCAATCTTTGACGGATTAATCACATGCGAAGGATCTAACCGATATCGACGAAGCATCGAAAGATGGAATACATTATGGATCTTTTCTAACTCAGGTAGCAACAACAATCTATACGCAATCGGCCCAATACACTCAATTATCTCATATGGCCCTATAAATCTAGGACACAATTTACATTTACGACCGAATCTGAGTATTTTCTTCCATGGCGAGACTTTCAAAAATACTTTATCCCCTATCTGAAACTCTATATCTTTTTGTTTCAAATCCGCATATGATTTCTGACGATCTATTGTTGTTTTCAAACTTTCTCAAATCATTTTTACTTTTTCTTCCGTTTCTCTGACCAAATCAACCCCATGGATCTTAATCTCATTAAGTTCTGTCCAGTATAACAGTGTTCGACATTTCCGACCGTACAAAGCTTCATAATGAACCATTTTAATACTCGATTGAAAGCTATTATTGTATGCAAATTCAATCAGTGGCAAGTATCGTTCCCACGTACCTTCAAACTCAAGAATACAACATTTCAACATATCCTCAAGAGTCTGAATGATACGCTCAGATTGACCATCCGTCTGCGGGTGAAATGCAGTACTAAAGTGTAGTTTTGTACTTAGTGCATATTGCGGTTTCTTCCAAAAGCACGATGTAAACCTCGGATCTCTGTCCGAAACAATAGAAATAAGTACTCTATGTAATCTCACAATTTGAAAAACATACAATTCAGCTAGCTTATCAAGCGAGTAATCTGTGTGAACCAGAACAAAATGAGCTGATTTAGTCAATCTATCCATAATAAACCAGATTGCATCTTTCTTGCTCAATAACAATGGTAAACCAGATACAAAATCCATCGTGACTCTGTCCCACTTCCATTCAGGTATCATAATTGGCTGAAGTAATCCAGAAGGTACCTAATGCTTGGCTTTTACTTGCTGACAGACTAAACATTTCGAAACAAAGTTGGAGATATCTCTTTTCATTCCAGACCACTAGTAATACTGTTTCAAATCATTATACATTTTCGTACTACTCGGATGTAAAGATAATCGACTGTTATGAGCTTTATCCAAAATCATCTGAATTAACTCTAAATTTCTTGGAACACAAATTCGAATCTTGGAATATCAAATAATCATCTTTATCAACTCTGAATTATGAATCATAATCTAATTTACATTGAGCTCGTTTAGCTAAAATCTCATTATCAATCTTCTGAGCTTCGATAATTTGCTGTAAAAACAATGGTCTTGCTTTCAATTCGTCTAGAATCGAACCATCATCAGACATACATAATTAAGCATTCATCGCACGCAGAACAAACAATGATTTTTGACTTAGAGCATCAACAACAACATTCGCTTTTCCCGGATGATAATCAATTACAAGCTCATAATCTTTTAATAGTTCCAACCATCTTCTCTGACGTAGATTCAAATCTTTCTGAGTCATTAGGTATTTCAGGCTTTTATGATTTGAAAACACGTGACATTTTTCACCAAATAGATAGTGGCGCCAAATCTTCAAAGCGAACACAATCGCAACCAACTCAAAATCATGCGTCGAATAGTTCTTTTCATGCGGTTTTAACTGTCTCGAAGCATAGGCAATGACTTTGCCTTCTTGCATCAAAACACATCCCAGACCAATCAATGAAGCATTATTATAGATCACAAATTCTTTACCCGATTCAGGTTGTACCAACACCGGAGCTTCAATCAACAAAGTTTTCAACTGATCAAAACTTTTCTAACACTTTTCAGCCCATTCGAATTTCACATCTTTCTAAAGCAATTTAGTCAACGGAGTCGCAATCATAGAAAAGCCTTTTACAAACCGTCAATAATAACCAGTAAATCCCAGAAAACTGTGGACTTCAAAAACATTTCTCGGAGGCTTCCAATCCAAAATAGCCGAAATCTTGCTTGGATCAACTTGGATACCAAATGCTGACACAATATGTCCCAGAAAACTGACTTCTCGCAACCAAAATTCACATTTGCTAAATTTCGCATATAACTGCTTATCTCGCAAAGTCTATAGTACTATTCTCAGGTGCTTGGTATGTTCAATTTCATCACGCGAATAAATCAAAATGTCATCAATGAATTCGACAACAAATCGATCTAAATAGGGTCTGAAAATTCTGTTCATCAAATCCATAAACACAGCAGGTGCATTCGTTAATCTGAAAGGCATAACTAAAAACTTATAATGTCCGTACCTCGTTCAGAAAGTAGTTTTCGGAATGTCTAAGTCTTTTACTCGCAACTGGTAATAGCCTAATCTCAAATCTATCTTAGAAAACACTATAGCCCCTTTTAGCTGATCGAACAAGTCGCCAATCCGTGGCAACGGATATTTATTCTTTATAGTCACCTTATTGAGTTGCCTATAGTCGATACACATTCTTATAGTTCCGTCTTTCTTTTTCAAAAATAAAACTGGTGCACCCCAGGGAGAAAAACTCGTTCTAGCAAAATCTCTATCTGTCAATTTTTGCAACTGAGCTTTCAACTCTTTTAGTTCAGTCGATGTTATTCTGTATAGAGCTATCGATATCGGAGTCGTTCCCGGCACTAACTCAATACTAAACTCTACTTCTCGGATAGGAGGTAAACTCGGTAATTCTTCAGAAAACATATCAGGATATTCGCACACAACTGGTACTGATTCAATCTTTTTTTCAGTCACTTTACTATCAAGCACATACGCCAAGTAAGCTTCATAACTTTTTTTTCACATATTTCTGAGCTAACATCAAAGATATCACTGCCGGTAAACCATTTATATCATCTGACTCAATACGGATAATCTCATTATTCTGACATCTCAAATCAATCATCTTCTGTTTGCAATTCACTACAGTATCATGCTTCGTTAGCCAATCCATACCCAGGATTATGTCAAACTCGCCAAATGGTAACAACATCAAATCGGCCAGAAAGCAATTACCCCGAATCATCAATGGACGATTCTTGCACACTTTATCAACTAATACACACTTACCTAAGAGGTTCGATACTCTAATTACTATTTCAGTAGACTCTACAGGCAAAGTCTTACTGGATACTAAATTAACACATATATACGAATGAGTAGACCCTGGATCTATCAATGCAATAACTTTAGTATCATAAAGAATAAAACTACTGGTAACAATATCTAGAGATGATGTTTCTTCTCGTACTCGTATAGCATAAGCTCGTGCAAATGCTCTAGCATCAGATCTCGCTGCAGTGTCTAGCATCACACCTCTACCACCACTCGCATTTCCTGTGTTTTTCGATGGTCTACTTCTAGTTGCAGTGTTACTCGACCTCATGTTCTGAGTATTATCTTTTTAAGCTAACTCTGGGAAATCTTTTATGAAGTGATCTCGAGAACCACAACTATAACAAGCTCGGCTATTAATTTTTCCCCAGCACTCTCTAAAATGCCGCCTTCCACATTGTTTACACTCAGGCTTTTCATACATTGCATTACCAATGCTCGATACTGAAGTATTCTGAGCTTTAGGATTGGTATATTGTTTTCCACGATCTCTAATCTGATGTCGCGCTGAAACTGTCGATCAATCATTGAAATTTTTAGATTTCCTTGACGAGGAATGATAAGATTTGTTCATCGATCGCTTCTTCAAATCTCTAGCCTCTAAATCAGCTTTTCTTTTTTCTTTACTGAGATCTTCGGCTTTACAGGCTCTCTCGACTAGTACTACGAATTCTTTCAACTCAAGTATCTCGACTAATAGCTTTATATCTTTGTTCAATCCATCAAAAAATCTTTTGCACATAATCTCTTCCGTAGACACGTATTCCCGAGCATACTTGCTTAAACGTACAATATCTCTTTCGTACTCTGTTATAGTCCTCCGGCCTTGTTTCAATTCCAGAGACTCTTTATTTTTCTGATCGAGGAATCTCTATCTTATGTACTTCTTTCGGAACTCGATCTGAAAGAATTCTCAGGTAATTCGTTCCCTAGGAACCGCCGATGTCAAAATTTTCCACCAGTGATATGCATTGTCTCTAAGCAAAGATACTACATATTTAATACACTCATCCGGTGTACAGGACAACTCATCGAACACTCGAATAGTGTTATCAAGCCAGAACTCAGCCCTTTTAGCATCATCATCAACCGTAGCCCGAAACTCTTTAGCCCCGTGTTTACGAATCTTATCGACAGGTGGCTTATTCAATGGAATCGGGTCTAATACTTGTGGCACAGTCGAGACTTGTTGAGGAATAGGTGGGGGTGGAGGTTGTTGAACAGCCAGATTCGTTCGTACAAAATTCGTGAACCACTCAATCATCATTTGGAAGAAGGCTTGCTTAGTCTCTCCTCCCTGACTACTTGATATCGGCCTAGATTCAGCCTAGATTTAGCTGGCGCTGTCCCTTGAGCGGGAGCAGGTACATTGCTCTCAACATCATCAGCTATTTCTCGTTCGGAATCTATTTGCTATATGAAAAACATATTTCAAAGGTCAGGAATTATCACACTATCTAATTTCATATATATGGCATGTACAGCTAGACTCACAAACGCTATCGTAATCCTAGAACAGACTAAAACATAGTTCTGATACCAATAAAATGTAACACCCTTAACCCGTATTCATCGTCAGAATAGGACTACGAGGTATTACTGAACCATACACAGCATTCACACACACATCATATGTATATGCATTTATAATCAAATTTCATTCAATCACAATTACATTGTCCTTTATAAGGCCCTATTAAGCCTTAGAACATACTTAAAAAAGGTTCGAGACTAAACCGATAATATTAAAAAACTTTAGAACTCTTAAAAATTTTTCTCACCTGCACATGTCACACGCTTGTGTGAACAGACCGTATGCCCTACACGGCCACCAGACACGCCCGTGTGGATACAATGCATACATACTGACTTACCCACGTGGCCAGGACACATGCCCGTGTGCCTAGGCCGTATGAAAACTAAGGGGGTTACTGACTTGGTCACACGGCCGACTACACGCCCGTGTGCCAGATCGTGTGCCTCACACGGCTAATAGTCACGCCCGTGTGTCTAAGTCGTGTCAAAACTATAGGGTATACTACCTTAATTCGAAAGGGTACCCAAAGGTCACACGGCCGTGTACCAAGGCCATGTCTCACACATGATCGACCCACACGCCCGTGTGCTCGGCCATGTGGAGTGAAGTTAGGCTTGGTTTAAGCCACACTTCTCACCCTTAATCAAGCATACCTAAACACCACATTTCATACCAATTCCATACATCAATAGGCAACCAATTCAACCAATTCAATCATATTACAAACCATTCAAAATATCATCCAACTCACCACTTAATTTCACAACCAAAACATATCTAAACAATGTATTAAAATCATCACAATTTTCAGAAATTTCAAATACATAACTTATTACTTTCTCTATTACCTTATACCACAAAATTAGTCATTTCAACATTTCATAACTAATCCATCACATATGCAATATACAAGCATCATATGAATTACCCATCAAACATATCTTTCAGGCTAACATAAGAGGCCATACATACCAATATTTACAAGCCAAGTCTCATAGCTAATATTCATATCACAAAACATAACAAAATGAAACCAACCTATACATGCCGTATACCATATATACAACTCTCAAAATGATACCAAAATAGACGCTCGATAGTATGATGACGTTCCTTGACGATCCCAGAGTCCAAGCTAGCTTTAAATATCTATCAAACACAGAGGAAGCACACAAAGTAAGCTTTTAAAGCTTAGTAAACTAGTATGATAAAAAACTCATCTATATATATACATAAACATTAGCAGTTTAAAATAACATACACATCTTCCGGGATTTCTAACAAACCTTTCACCAACTTATTTTTAAACTTGTACATACCCTAAGTTTGTCGTTGCATAATCAATGTCTTACAACCAAAGTATTGTTCTCAAAGTTTCGCACATTCAGTGCCTTCATGGGTGTGCAATTTCTGGATGTTTCGCACACTAAGTGCTATCATCAATAATTCACACACTAAGTGCCGTTTTCACAATCGATATACTATCCATTAATCTAGTAACTAAAAATATACAAATTAATCGTTCTCAAAGCATTAATTATATAAAGAAATAATGCTCTTATAGCATACTAACTTACCTCGGGTTTGAAAATGGCGAGACAAGTCAATTACTCAATAACTTTGTCCTTCCCCCGATCTAATTTCGAATTCCTCTTTTCTTGATCTAAATGTATTCAAAATTAACTCGTTTATTAATCAAATCATTCAATTTCACACAAAAACACATAAATGGGCATTTTTCCCTTTAGCCTCTAACATTTCACATTTATTCAATTTAGTCCTTGTTTCACAAATACATAAAATACACAAAATTTCATACTTCCCATGCTTGGCCGAATACTCATATAATCCATATAAGTCCACATATTTCATTATTTCTCATTTTAGTCCCTCAAAATATCATTTTCACAATTTAATCCAAATTACTCAAATTAATCAAAATCCAAAGACAAAACATGCTTATTTATCATCAAGCTTTCATATAACATCAATTATCATCACAAAGCTCACTAAAGCATCAATGACATATTTCAAAATTACCATCAATTTCTTAAATTAAAGCATGGGTTTTATAAAACACAAAGCAACGATCTCAAAAATGTAAAAATCATCAAAAATCGAGTTAGGAAACACTTACCAATTAAACATGCATTAGTCGAACCTCAAAGAACCAAAAATGGTTTCTTCTTCTTCAACATTCAGCTGAAATAAGGTAATTTGCATGCACTTTCTTTTGTTTTCTTTAATTTATTATATTTCTTTCATGATTTACCATTTTAACTTTTAGTTATAAATCATTAAAATTCACCTATCATGTCCATAATTGTCCACCATTAACATTAATGGTATAATTGACATACAAGGACTCTCACTTTGCTAAACCATATCGATATAACACTTTTAATTTATAGAAGGTAACTTTTGCAACTTACGCGATATAATCCTTTTATCAAATTAACCACTTAAACGATAAAATTATCACACCAAAATTTTACACATATAAATTCACATATCATAAGCACGAAAAATAATATTAAAATATTTTTCTGACTCAGAATTTTGGTCTCGAAATCACTATTTCGACCAGGGTCTAAATCGGGCTGGTACACTGGTTATCTAATTTCGCCTTTTCTTGTGACCAAATTCATTGTCACGGTCACAGTCATGCCCACGACTTATCCATAGTAGTACTGAGAAAAAATAAAAATAAAAATGGGGGATTTAAATTGATTAAGATAATAAAATAAGGAAATATAAAGTGTAATAAAATAAAATAAAAACAAATTCGAAAATGCAAAAATAAATTTAAGAAAATAAAATAAATTGGTAAGTAAAATATTTTTAAGCTTAGCTTTAGCCTTGGTGTACTTCAATCTTAAATTGATCCTTCAAACAGATTTTCCCTTACAAGCGATAGGCTGGTAATAACAATCGAGGATCCCTGAAACTGTCAACTTTTCCTTTCGTAGTCAATTCCGGTATCACCTGCAAATATACCCTTGTCAAATTTCCAACCACGTGGCATGTACCCATAATTTAAGACTTCGACAGCCTTGTGATCTGAAAAGCCCAACTCAAACTAACGACTTCAACCGTGTGGGTTGTTTAAATCTGATCACTATCTCCCTTGACATAATCCAACTAGCTTTTTCTAATTGAACATGCCAATTTGTTCGCGGAATTTTGAATACAGTACCGCCAACTCAACTTCCCAATTGTACGCCAAACGATTTCAGCTCAATGTGCGCTTTTTGAATTGAAATTGAATCAACTTTGAGGGACGAATTTGTACTATCCCATATACCGGAGAGATAGCAAATACTGAATTGCAAAGTATTTAGTGTGGGTTCATATCTCATGATTACTTTGTCGAAGTGATAACCGGGCTAAGGCTAAAAAAAGTTTAGTTAATTATGGAAAAAATCATATTTAAAAATAAATAGTTTAAATGGAATTTTGGAGAGTAGAAAGGAAAAAGGCATTGGAAGGCAACTAAACCAAAAGGTTGAAAACAAAAGAAAAAAAAAATGAAACAGAGAATTGAATATGACGCAAGAAAGGGAAAAAACTAAAAAATTTTATTAAATGCTAAAACCAAAAGTGTGTGTTCAATTGAGTGTAGCTCTTAGGTATTTATACATATTTTTAGTGCTAAAAGTTAGTTGGATTTTTTCTAAATATTATCACTAAATAATTCTAAATATTATCACTAAATAATTCAAAATTTAAAATCAAATTTAAACTAATTATAGAGTTGTAACAATATAAAAATCATTCATTCTTTATCTAGTCACTTTAAAAAAAATCTTCAACCCTTCAATCTTTATCCAGTCATCTTTGTATCTTCAATCTTTCAATCAAGCCCTCCTTTCTGCTTTTGTTTCCAATTTAGCCCATTTTTGTAAGAATTTGAATTCAGCACAGCAACCTTATTTCTGATAAGAAAAATCTATATTTAATAGCATTTTATCCGATAATTAGCCAAAAATAAATACATTAAAAATACAAATTTATCTTGCTATCAGCTCTAAATTTTTTAGTATTGAAATTTTAAATTTCAAAACATCAAAATAAATTAAATAAATTATTGAAATTTTTTATCCTTCGATAGTGCCATTCGATTTGTCACTATCATATTGAAATTATTATATCATATTCTTAAATAAAAATAATGTTTAAGATTTTTAAAACTTTATATAATTTAAAAATACTCTTTAATGATACTGGACATATGGTTGTCTAGATTCACACTAAATTTGGATAACCATTTGTCCAGATTCATTTTGTACTTAACTTTTAAACTGTTTTTATTAATTTTTATTTTTTAACTTTTAAATTTTATTTAATATTTTTATAAATTTTATAATGTTTTAAAATTTTATAAAATTTAAAAATAATTTAAAAAAGATTTTTAATTTAAAAATTAAGTTTTGAAATGAATGCACCGCACAAATTATTGTCCAAGTTCATTCTAGTAAAAAGTAAAAAAATCTTTTATTTTTTATTTTTAAAAATTGATATTTTAATTTTTGCTAACATGACATTGCCACATCAACGATTGTCGTTGACATGGAGTGCCAAATCAGCGTCATTAACGGTCACGTAAAGGCTCTAACTGTCAAAGACAGAAAAAATTGGTCAAATGATTTAATTGATGGAATTCGAGAGTTTGAGGACTTAATTGAGCGATTTTCGTGAAGAAACTTAATTGATATTTTCACGAAAATTCAAGGGCTTATATACCCCTTTAGCCTATTTTAAATTTATTTATAGTTTATAATATACAAGTCAATTAAGTTGGTTAAATTGGTTAAATACATTAGTATGTTCATTATTTTAAAATATTTAATAAAATATTTAATTTAAATAAATAATTTATAATATATTTATTTTAAGTTAGTTAAATCATGTTAAGTAGGTTCAGTTATGTCAGTTTACACTATATAAGTTGATTTGTTCAATTATTTTATACAATGGTTGATTAAATCAGTTAAATTTAAAACCTGATTGAAATAATGGTTTATATACTCTTAGAGGAAATGGTCAAACCGTAAAGTGTGATGAGAGAAGGAAAGTGAATCAAATGCACATTAAATTCTAAAAAAAAAAAAGTGAATATTTGAATCATGATGTTTGAACGAATTTTGACATGTAATATTTTTAATTAATTTTATTTTTACTTAAAATAAACATTTTATATTAAAAATAATGGGATAATTTGAAATTTTATATAATTTTAAATACTATGCTAGAGTTATTGGTTGTTTTTATTTACTTAATTTTTATAAATATTTATGAAAAATATTCTGAAATTTTACTCAATAATGTCTAAAATCCATAAAATAAACTTTATTATATAATTATAATAAAATATATCATAATTCGACCAAGTTCGACTCTAAACACTTCGCTCTATGATCTCATTCTTTTATGCTTCTTCCACCTTAAGATCTTCTGATATCATATATCAACAAACTCAAATTCAAATTTAATATAAAAAAAAGAAGAACATTATTTCATGAACAGTTTCAGAAAAGAAACATCCAACCAAACAAAATTCACCCTAACGTGCATACGAGAAGAAGGGGGGGAGGCGGCAAAAACTATAGAAATATTGATGAGAGTGCTTTTGATAAATCACCAAGAAGGTCGATATCAGTACTGACCATACCATATACGTATTATTTTCGATATTAAATTGATATAAAACAATTTAAGATTATTTTGATTGAATTTTTGCTATGTATAGATTTGTCTATGCAAATACCGACTTACAATAGTATGTACCAAACATACCGATTAGTATAAGATTTATATAATATAAAATGTCACTTAATTATGTTCGCGTTTTTGTTTTAGTTATGTAACTTTAAAAATTTTCAATTTAGACACTCATGTTTAAATTCTTCCCTATTTTGGTCACTGGTTGTTAAATTGACAACGAAAAGTATTTTTTTAACTGGTACAGTAACAAATTTAGTCATCAATATTTATATAATTTTATCAATTTGATCATAACAATAAATATAACCATTCACATTTACAAATTCTATCAATGTAATCCTAATTCTATGTACCTTAAAAGAGATATCATAATTATCAAGAAAACAACACAAATAAGAATGCAAATAGTAACAAAGCTAAACAACCCAAAATCAAGCAATTTTCACTAACAAAAATGCAAAATTTGAACATTTTACTTCCTAACATATGGTACAATATATGGACCAAGATAGAAAACACAAAGTTAAAAAAGGTAGTCCACTTTAAGGGCCGTTTTACCATAAGCTTCAGAGTTTTATATTATTTTCACGTCATAAACAAATAAACATACAAATTAAACAAAAAAAGTTCAATATTATCAAGTTTTTAAATTTTGATTTATGGGTTCAACAAACTAACACATGATTATTGAAAAACAATATATCAAAATTACATGTTTAAAAGTTCAAACTCAAGCATACAAAATGAAATTTTCACACACAAAAAAAAGATAATAAATAATGAATTTGTAAATGATTATAGCCTAGTTCCAGCAATTAGGTATTTATCTGCCAAAATCTCTGCTCAAAAAACAAAGGAATTTAAGGAAATGTAAACGAATAAAAAAAGAATTCACCTTGACATAGAAAGTTCATAGATAAAGATACATTTAATTCCAAAAGGGCTATGTACCAAATTGGATAATTTCAACCATAAATAAAATAATTAATAGATATGAAATGTCTCTTTTTAACAATTGAAAGCTTTGGTTAGAAAGTTTGATGATCAAATTGATAGAATATGTAAGTATTGAGGACTAAATATGTTATTATACCAATTAGAAAAAGACTTTTAATTATCAATTTAATGACGAGTGATTTTAAAGTTGGTGACCAAAACAGAAAAATAGGTATAGTTAGATGACCATTTATATAGTTTACCTCAATTTAAATGAATTATAAATCTTTTTATTTTAATATTTTTACAATTATATAAAAAATAAAACATAATCATCCAATTAAGTAATTTAACCTAGTTAATAATTCAAAATATGTGACCCCAGTATTTTGTATGTATTTTAATATATTTTATGTGAGTATATATATATTGGTAGAATAAAAAAGTATCATTTATGTTCGTTTTATGATTCATGAAAAATAATTTTTGATATTTGTGATTATCTTTCTTACTAATATTGTCTATAGTATTTATATGTTTCTTATTGTAGAAGCTTTACGATTGATGAAAATTAATCTTTTTGAAGTTCGTGATTATCCTTCTAAATAATATATTTTTAAAATTCGAACATGAGTTGTTTCTCTAAAAATATAACATGATTTATCATTATACTTAACACTTATTGCTGTATTAATATATATATTATTAAAATTAAAAGTTATACTACAAATATATATAAAAGAATATCCATAATTTTAAAATGGGAAGTAAAATTCCAATATCGATATGTTATATTGCACTTCATTGAGATCAGAGGGTTGTGATGCAATGAAAGTTGGTGGAAAGGGTGCCTCCGCGCGCGAAGAGAAGAATCAATTTTCTATTGAGTTCAATTTTTTTTTTTTAATTTCATATTTGAGTTTAGTATTAATGTTTGATTTGGTGCACAAAATAGATGACATGTAGTCCAATAAATGTTTGACGTGTGTACTGTAGTAAAAAAAACATAAATACTTAATTGAAACACACCAAAAAAAGAAACTCAGATAGCAAATCTATATCGAAACTAAACTTAAGTACTCAATTGAGATAAAAACAAAACTCAAGTATTAAACTGAAAAAATACCAAAATAGGAAAAAAACTAAAATATCATATTGAATATTAAGGCCAGTTGACCAAAAAAAGCCCATTTCTAAAAAAAAATACAGAAATGAGCCACCTTTTTTTTAAATAATGGGAATGGTCCGATTTTACTAAAACGTGCTGAGTTGGCGTTATTTTTAGGAGAAAGTCAGAAAAATACATCCTACTCAGTGTGTTTTATTAAATCGCTTATCAACACTTTTTTGCCCGTGTTCTAATGATTAAATTTCTAAAAAAGTCATTTTAAAAAATATATATATATAATTTTTTAAAAATTTACAAGAATGAGCCTTGATTTTAAAAGAAATCTTTGAACTCAAACTTGAAAACTAATTGTATACCCGAATTTTTATTTTAAAATTGTGATTAAGTAAAAAAAAAAACTTTGTCACCACCTTCCATTGAATTTGATGTGTTTTTTATTTTATTTATTATTTATTATTTTTTAAGCTTTATAATTCACGGAAAAACCATGCTTAGAATGATTAAGTAAAAAATATATAGGTCACAAGAGAAAAAATAAGAGAGAAAAATGAGAGGGGACTTGTGAAAATAAAATATAAACCTTAAAAACAATACAATTACCATTGGGGTGTTCTTCCCAAGTTACGCTAAATCTTCATTTTCCTTAAAAACATATTCAAACATGAGCGTTTACAAAACTCCAAATGCATCAACAAAGTTTAAAATATTTTATATTTGATATTTACAATCTTCCTCTAAATACATAAATAAATTTTAAAATATATTATATTTACATCTGAAAATCTAGCCTAACACGTCAATCGCAAACGCAATTTATACGATTTCTTTGAATTTATCGGTCTAACTTTATTTGTTTCATGAAAATAATTTACAAAAATATTTTTATATTTATTTCATGAATAGAAAATAAATTACATATTAACGGAAAATAAGTTAATTTTTCTGTAATAGAATAATAAATTATTTTATGAAAGATAACTCATTTATAAGTAATTTTATTTTTATATGAAAATAATTAGAAAAACTTTATATTATTATATTAATAATTTAATTTTTAAATATTAAAATATTAAAATTAAATACTGTAATATTCAATACTATTAAACATACAAATTTAATTACTTATATTTAATAATATAATAAATTATGAATATATTTAATATTTCAATTTTATTTTAATAATAAATTTATATTATAAATATAGATATGTAGCAATAAATATTTTATAATATAATATATGAGTATTATAATTATACAAATATGAATATTTATTTAACTTCAAGTTTATATATAATTTTATTAAAAATAAAATTTGATTATTAAAAAGAAATATATTTTGTAATAAATATATTTATTTTATTTAAACAAAATTTTAAAAAATGTTATATATAAAATCATCCAAATATTAAAAATATATATAGAAGCAAAGAAGGGCGGATAAGTAATTTGAAAACAAGATTAACCAAAAGCAATCAGCATAAGATCGCCATTAGAGTTATAAAATGATAACAGAACAGAAGAGGGAGACAGAGGACGGGAGCAGTGAACAAAGCAAAGTAAAGATGAAAATGTCACCTCAATTGTAAGTGAACCTAACTCATTTTCAACTCCTCCATTTGATTCTATCCAATTAACGACATTAAAACATTTGATCCTATGTATAAATGATTACTATCTGAAGTTGAGTCGATTTTAATTTCAGTATAAGAAATTGAAGTTGCCCGCCCTCCGCCCCCGCCACCGCTGCAGCTATCGTTGATTCATCTGGCTCCTATCTGTCAGTGAAGAAACTGAATCGATCGTCCCCTTGAAAGCCCTAATTAGCAACTTTGAGAACTAATCGAGCCCTAATTTTAGGAGTTCTTCAAGCAATCGGGCTTTTGTTCTTCGAATTTCGTCATTGAAATTTCCCAGCCCTATTATTTTGAATCTTAAAATTTCATTTTCACATTAATTTATCAATAATTCAGATTAATTAATTTACAGAAAAATAAAAAAAATGATGTGGAGAGATTTAAAACAAAAAAAAGCGTCAGGCTTTTGAATAAAGCAAAAAAGGAAACAAGAGTTTGAAAGGAAGGTTTTTAAGACCAAATCGAAGTCTTTGATTTTCTAATTAAATAAAATAAGGTAGGTTTAGCTAAGAAAAATAAGAAGTCAAAAACAATCTAAACTCTGTTTGGTTTCAACATCTTAAACGTGCTTTATTGGTACTTCAAATGCTTTAGGCTTTCTAGAACCAATACTAATCACCAAACAGTTCCTCTGAACGAGGTGGCGCGTTTTGACACGATCCTCTTGCTCGAGCGTGGTCCTATTTTCCTTCTTCTTTTGCTTAAATTGACTCGCACTATAGCTGCGGTCATTAAAAATTAAAATAGCCTTTTAAAAAACAATGCCCACTGAAATCTGAATTAAGGACTCAAAGAAAAGTTTCCAAAATACCATCTTTTATGCTTTTAATTCCTTTATCTCTAAGTTATCTCCTGATTGCTATCATTGTTTTTTTGGGTTCCCTGTAAGAATCGCCACAAAAGAAAATGGCAGAAAATTCGATTCTTTGCTCTGCTTCTAGCTTGATTCTAAGTCTTTTCACTCTCTTTTCTTGTTTATTTGGGCACGGTAATTCAATTGAGCAACTTGCCGGATATAACACCTTTACTATATCTAGCTTCAAATACCCAGAAACCCAGATCAGACCCTTTGATATGCGCTATATACGAGGTACGTAAAGCTGTTTTTTTTTTGTGGTCCTTTTTATTCGTTATTTCGGGTCAAGTTACCCTTCTTCTTTTTTTGATGTTTTTCGTATGGACTGCTCTGATTAATGGGTTGTTTTCAAAGTTTAAACTTTAACTTAAATGATTGGATTGTTGTTTCTGCTTTGTGATGGTATTTTTCATTGTTGTTACTTTCAATTTAAACGTTCTTTTTTTTTTGTCTTTTAATCTTAATTTTCTGTTTTAATGATCAAAGCAAGATGTTAAAATTTTCCTAGTCTAATTTGATTGTTGGTTTAAGTTTTATTCCGTTTAACTCAAGCATTGTATCATGTTTAATTGTAATACTGCTTCATCAGGACTAAGTTAAATTAGTTATAGAGACAATGATTTAGAAATATCAAGTCTGAAGGTGTTCCGTTCTGTCATGCTGATTATTAAATTGGTTTATATTGATGGAAAGCTAGGAAGTATCATTCCCAGGAATTTGTATGCAAGAGAAAAAAAAAGTTTCATATTTTGTGCTATTTTCATTCAAATATATTGTTAGTTGGAAAATGAGATTCGTTCAAAAATATGGTGATCGATTTGATGGTATTACTATTTGAGTTATTTTATTCTGTAATGTCTCATTGGGTTTACAATTTTGCCTTGTCTCAGTTGATTTACCTCCATGGTTCTCCTCAATGTCAATAGCATTGAAGTCAAGTGTCAACCTTGTAAGTTTGCTTGTCCAAGTTAATTAGGTTTTCAGGTTAATCAGTATGGTTAGATCTTCTGTTTGTTCATGCTTCATACTGCATGTCTACTCTTTTATTGATGCAAATCGTTAAAAAGTTTTCATCGCTTGTCTAGTCACTGATTTTGGAGTTATAACATTTGATAGTTTAACCAATCACTCTTTCTTATGCTTCAAACTGCTTGCAGGATATTAAAAGTGTTGAAAAAGTTCCTAAAAGTGCGCTGCCTATGATATGTTTCAGAGAAGGCAGCCTCCCATTGCCAGATGTCTCAAACACTTCATTAGGAGGTATCTTGCAAACAAACATAAAATATTATTTTCTTATATAATTACTAACTTTCATGCCAAATGGCCAGCAGTTTTAAGCGATTCTCTTATGTTGCAGAACTAGTTGCACTATCTAACAGCTCTTTTGAAGGAACACAAGTGCTTCAAAATTCAGAGCAGTGTTATCCTGTACCAAGAAATATGACAATGAAGTTGACGAACGAGCAGGTTTGCTATCATTATCATCCTTACTTTCTTAGAAAAGTCGGTTTCTGGTGTAATTTAACTGAATTCTTGGGCAAGTATGGCATTTGGCTTATTTTACCCCATAACCAGGGGTTTGAGGTGGGTGGGGTCAAAGGTTTAGTATGGCACATTGATTATTCCAAAAGTCCTCATTTTTCTTTTTTGAGATTCAGCTGTTGGCATTATAATAACTTTAAAATATGTGTGTCAGATATCTGCCAGGGTTTTGTATTTTGGTCTTTTCAATGGTGTTGGGCCTACAAGAACACAGTCAAAGATGGTAAGATTACTAACTGAGCTATTTTACACCTTATTCATGGCTGACTCCATTGTATCTAGCTTCTATGTAGTTCTCACCCACTTCTTGTGGTTAAGCAATTTATTGGTTGAAAATATATACCTGTGTTGTTTAATTCAGTTCAGAGGAAAATAACTATATTTTCTTTACACATGGAATCCTTTGCTCAAAAGGGAAATAAAGATGCTTGTAAACTCCTAACGAACCACATATAAAACCATGTTGATAGATGGATATTGTAATGGTAAGATCTACATGACAGAAACTTGTTAGATGGCCATAGGGAAATATCCAGACTGGTTTGTGATGCCAAATAACAAGTTTTCTCAGCAAAAAGAATCCTTGATCGCATTTAAGCTGGTGGAATTGAAATCTTCTGGTGAATCATCAAATTGTTATTTGAAGATGTTTGCTTTTGCTCCTATTTATCTCATTCTTGTTCTATTTTCCATGTCAGTTTATCCTCTTTGTGAAGAGGCTTTGGTACATTTGTTCCAGGCATACTACTGGAAATTGAATTTACAGCTACTGCTCTGGATTGCAGATTGTTCGAGGCCCTTCTTACTCCTTTGCAGCCAATATTAGCGTGGAAGGATGTATAACCTCATCAATGCAGGGGCAATATTGCAACCAAACTGTTGAACTGCTTTCATGTGGTCTATCTCGCAATAATTCTGGAAATGATTCAGCATCTGGGTTTTTCAATCAAAGCATGCTTTCATGCAGGAACAATTTTGAGACCTCTTGCCTTGGAGATGAAGAAATGAAAATATACACCTTAGAGATACTACGAGTAGCTGAATTTTTAACCATTTCAGCAGAAAATGTAAGGTTAAGACCTGTAAACAACTCTGGGAATAGTAGTGGAATTGACTTAATGTGCTTTGCTCGTTATGGTGCTATGGCTTCAGCTACTCTACATGATTTTTCTGGTAACTTAAATAAATCCCCTTTGGTCATTAACTCCCCAAAGGTTGGTCAATGGTATATTTCTATTCTAGCTCTGAATCTCTCGAAGGAAACTGGTGGATCTCAAAGTAATGTTTCAAAAGTTTGCTATTCCCTAGAACTACAAGAACTCGAATGTCCACTGGGGAAGGCTGGGCCAAATTGTTTATCCGAAAGATACATGCTTCAGGTGGGAATTGTCAAGAAATGTGTTATACGTATTCTCTCTATTTTCCCCTTTTTTGAGTTTTGTTTTTATATTTTGATGCTCTTATGAAATTTTCTGCCTGTGTGAAAATATACACATTAAATAATATATATACCCATTCACATCTGTGAGGATAAAGTATATATCAGTTTGAAGGGGGTAGAAGAGAAATGATTTGCTTGCTTCTTAATGGTGACACATAAACATTTACAAAACCAAGGATGAGAGGATGACAGAGTGAATTCCAGTCATTGGTGATTGGACACCGTATTTGTTACAATCTGATATCAAGGACTGAAAGGGTCAAATTCTACCAACCAAATTATGGCCTTTATAATGAAGGGCCAAATTTTGGTTTGGAAACCCTTGATTTCTGATTCTATTTAAGTTTTATTGTTATTTCTAATTAGATTTACGAACAGTTTTATTCCTGGACCATCTTTTCTTTCTGTTGATTCTTGAAGAAACTCATTTTCTTAGACGTTGAGTAATGGGATGCAACTATTGGTTTCTGATTTCCATTTTAGTTTTATTATTATTATTAATTAGATTTATGAACAGTATTATTCCTGGACTATCTTATCTTTCTGTTGATGCTTGTAGAAACTCATTCGCAGGAGTAAGTTATTGACAAGCTGAGAATGGTTGTCTGCAGACGGTTCTCAGGAAAGACTCCACCCCTTTTGAGTCCTATTTTTTGCCATATGGTGAGAAAGTGATGTCGGATGCTGCCAATTTTCTTCTTGAGCCCCTTTTAAGCAACTACTCATTTGGAGGACTCGATACCTGGACTTATTTTATCCTGGACATTCCCCATGGTGCAGCTGGTGGAAATCTCCATATTCGGCTGACGTCAGATAGAAAGCTAAATTATGAAATATATGTTAGAAATGGTGGATTGACATCGCTTGTTAACTGGGACTATTATTATGTAAACAAGACAAGCAACAGTCATGGCTCCATGTTTTTCGCTTTGTACAGTTCAAGTGAAGAAAAGGCTGATTTTTACATCTTATATGTTACTGAAGGAACCTGGAATATTGCTTTAAGGAATCTAAACAGCACTGATGGCACTTCCAATAGGCAGACTACCATGTCTGTTTCACTTGAAAGATGCCCGAAAAGGTGCTCCTATCATGGTGATTGCAAATCTGCTCTTGATGCAAGTGGATTAACATCATACAGGTATTAGCCATCTCCATATTTTTATAATCTTTTATCTAATTTTTTATTGCAAATTATTTTATTTTTTAGATCTAATTGCATGTGATTCCTTGTTTGAGGACATGATGAATGTCTAAAAGGCATTTGTGATTTCCTTCTAACTGTACTATTTTCTGTTTTTCAGCTTTTGTGCCTGTGACCGTACCCATGGAGGCTTTGATTGTAGCATTGAGATTGTATCCCATCAAGGTAAATTCTTTTCTGGAGTTGAATGCAAAAATATGGCTGACATCCCTACCGCTACTTTTCATCAACATTATTGTTTATGGTTCCAAAGTAGGCTATTTATTCTCTCTTTCCAGGAAGTGACTAGTTTCTGGAAAATATTTAGATCATAAATCTACTTAATGCAGGTTGGAGGGGGGGGGATTGAGGGGAGAGATTGACAAAGGCTGTAATCATTGGCTCGGTCTATGCAAACTCCAACATAAGTTTATTATCTGTCGTTATAGCTTTTGAGTTTTGGTCTCTAATCTATACTTGATTCCTGAGTCAAGCCCATCAAAAAGCTTTATATACTTCTAGATGGGTCTTGTACTCTCTTGCTTAAGAATAGGTTTATTTGCATTTAAAATGAATTCCAGGGCTTGGTATCATGTAATGATATTAAATCAATTTTAGCCAATCCTGTACTTGGAAACTGATGCAGGACACATATGGCAATCAATTGCTCTAATCGCGTCAAATGCTGCAGCTGTGCTTCCTGCTTTTTGGGCTCTCAGGCAGAAGGTACTCCATTTATATCATGGGGTAACTTATATTTGCTTATGATTCAGATTTCTTGCAAAAACATTGATAATCTTTTGTGGTGAAACATTAGCAGCAGTTGATATCAACCAACTTTTGAGCGGAGAAAGGAACATTTAGTATTGGAATTGAACTAATTCTAATCATCCGACACGAACTTGCTAACTCATTCTTTGATGGTCATATTTAGTCAAAAAATTGGTTGTTTTTATGCAGGCTTTTGCAGAATGGGTGATCTACACATCAAGTGGAATTTCAAGTGGATTATATCATGCATGTGATGTGGGCACCTGGTGTGCATTATCATTTGGTGTCTTACAGGTATATGTGTTGGTAGTTTCTTTCCCCCTAAGAAGGATGACATTATTTATCATGAAAAACGTTGAAAAAGCATAGTGGAATAAGCATGTGGGCCTATTGTGTTTCATTGTTGCTAAAGTTCTCCATATTTTCAGTTACTCAGTTTGAGCTAATATTGAATAGCAATTTGGGAAATGTTTCAGTTTTTTGACTTTTGGCTCTCATTCTTGGCCGTGGTGAGCACCTTTGTTTACCTCACAACAATTGGTGAAGTTTATAAAAGGGCAATCCATACGGTTGTGGCTATCCTTACTGCCCTGATGGCCATAACTAAGGCAACCAGGTAAAGGGATCTGCTTGCATTTTTATTAATTTAAATTAATGGCCCTATTCTAACCGATACAGAAGGTGGTTGACTGGGCTAAGTTGTGCAGGCCCTCGAATGTTATTCTAGTGATGGCAATTGGAGCGCTAGCCCTTCTTGTTGGGTGGTTGATAGAATTCTCTACCAAGTATAGATCACTTTCCTTTTCAATGGATTTATGTCTAAATTCGCTTGAGAGGTGAGATTCTCTTCTCTACCATCATGAAGTACATGCATATTGTTTTTTTTCTGTTCCTGATACAAATAAAACCGTGTGCTCAGGACTATATGCACTAGCGCACAATGGACCTTTAATTATTAGTATTTAATACCGAGAGAGTTAAAACTTATGCATCTTTTCATTTTTGAACTATTGTGCTTACTATGCCTTTAACATTGGCGTTATTGTGGTTTATCATCTGACGTTTTAAGTGCATGATTTTCACTTGAAACTGGAAATCATGCTTGATCATTAGAAAAGTTGATTCTCAAAAGAAATATAATTGTATAATCGGAATTGATAATGCCCAAAGATAATGCATTAGTGTTTATGGGATGAACCATTAAAACTTTCTCTTCCAAGAAAGAAGCACAACCTGTTTGACACCCGAAGATAACACATTAGTGTTTACCAGATGAATTATTTAACTTTCTCCAGAAAGCTGAGCACGGTTTCTTTTAACTGTAGACGGCGGATCAGAGAATGGGTGAACAGTCTTGTAAAAACCATAATGAAACGATTTCGTTGGGGTTTTCTGCTTGCTGGTTTTATAGCACTGGCCATGGCAGCAATAAGCAGGGATCTCGAGAACAGTCAAAACTACTGGATTTGGCACAGGTTCGGATTTATCCATCCTTTTTATTTTAAAAGACCGTTCTCGTTCTCTCTCTCTATATATATATTTATATATATCATATTTGATTGAAACCCTTTGATGCAGTGTTTGGCACGTCACCATATACACATCTTCCTTCTTCTTCCTCTGTTCAAAAGTAATCACCATAAACAGTGGGAACGGAAGACCCACAGATGCAAACTATCAGTTAACTCGCCAAGATTCTCTCTCAAGAGGTTAATAGGAAGAAAAAGAAAAACTTGTCATAGGAAATTAAAGTTTAAATAACAAAGAAATAAAGTTATTGTCAAAGACATGCAAAGGAAAAATGTCATCTGCCACAGTGGTTTGTACAACCAAATAAGACTTCACCACTTCAATAGCTTTCTTGTAAAATTTGACCATTTTCCACCTTTTCCAGGAGTCTGTTTTCCTTTTGTAAATATATATAAACGTGTGTGTATACATCATATACATATATTTATATGTATGCATATGCATGTATACACCAATAGGTAGGGGAAATTACTGAGGCAGGGATAAAAAGGTGACCAAAAGCTCTTTTAGCCTTTAGGGGTAGCAGAGCAAAATGTGAAGACAAAGATGCAGGTGTTTTGAAATAGGGATTTTATTCTTGTTGAGCAAATTTGGAATCTGAATTTTAGTATTAGTATTTTTGTTTTAATCTTAGGGTTATGATATTGTTTGTATAAAACAATGCAGGTGTTACTATCGTTTAATAGCAAAAAAGTAGTTGAATTTTTCATTTATTTATAAAACATTATCATTCAAGTACTGATTAAGATCGAATCAAGTGAATCTAAAACAAGTGATTTGTTTAATCTGGTCAGCTTATTTGGTAAAACATCGGTTTTATATTTTTGGTATAATTAAAGTATTTTTCATATTGGTGAAGGGTAGACTTGTTCATAGGTCGGGTTATCTGTCTAGGCCCAAGGGAATGCTCGAAATTTGGGAGAATTTGAACAAAAATATTATGCCTAAAAAAATTAAACTCATCTAAAATATGAGTTAGGTTTGAGTTTGAATATTTAAGGCTTAAGTCTGGTTTATTTTTAAATTTATATTACTTTATTTTATCTTTTGTTTTATTTGTTATGAAATTTAAAATACATTTAAAATGTAAACCTATACTAAATATATAATACTATATTATAAACATTAAAATAATGTTAAGATATTATATAAAAATGTATAAAATTTATTAAATATTAAAATAAGATAATATAAATATTTTAAAAATTTAAGTCTTTTGCAAATATAGAAAATTTAGATAAAATTTTAAATTTATATTTTAAGTCTTGTCTGGAGTGAATAAGTATAAAATATGTTAATAACATATTTAAGTCCAATTTAACCCGGCTCATAAACACTTCTCAAGAGAGTACAATATGTGTTATTACCTAGAATTTGTTTTTATATTAAAAACTCACCATCAAGAAGGTATATAGAGTGCAATGATTCATAAGGTTGTACGTAACTGTGCATTCCATTCGATCATTGGGCTCCCAAACCGAATATGTTTCAACTCATTCTTGTAAAATCAATCCATTCCCAAAGCACAAAGTTATGTTGAACTAGGGTATTATAATAATAAGAGTATTTGAACTTTTGTAAGTAAACTAATTTAGAATCAGAATATTGACCAACTTAGCTTATGGTTAGTTATATGTGAAGGTACCTACCCCCAACTGCATATGGTTGTCCACCCATTTCTATCTTATCATTTTTGCCATTAATTTTCCATGGATATACATTTATTATATTACGTTAGCTGGATGTAATTGTTAAAAAGTATTACCACTTATTTCGTCCTCTAACCCTTTTTTTTTAGAAAAAAATCATTTTAGTCTTTTCTATAAATTTTCATCTTTTTCAGCTTTTAAATTTGCATCATTTATCAAATTATCTTTCTGATGTGGCATATATGTGGATTGCCGCATAGATACCACGTCGAAATAAATTGATTTTTTTTAATTTTAAAAGATTCAAGAATTTAAAAATATATTTTTTAAAAATTAAAATTATTGAATTATAAAAATATAAGAAAAATATTTTTAAAATTTTAAAAATTAATTAATTGTTAATGTGACATACAATGACAATCCACGTGTATGATATGTCAATAAAATTAACAAACATTAACTTTTCGATCCATTTGAGGTGATTTGACAAATAATACAAATTTAAAAATTAAAAGAGGTGAAGAATTAAATGGGAACTAAAATAACATTTTTTTTTATAAAATTAGAGGGTCAAAAATATCATACACCTTATTAAAATGCCATTAAGAGTTTACTTAACTTTATATTATAACAAAACCAAGTACTTTTATTACACCAAACTATGGCACATTCACTATGAGAGAAAAAAAGTAAAATTTGTCATAAAAATTGTAATATAATCATTAATATTATTGATTTATTATATTTTGATTACTAAATTATTAATGATGTAACGATAAATTATTGCCACAATACAGTTATTTCAAACCGAAACTTTTTATAAATAGAAGGGCTATTTCTTTTTTCTTTTTAGCTATTTAATCCTTTTTCTTTAGTCAGTTGATCTACTTTTATTGTCGAATATTGATCATATCTCTTCGTGGATTATAGATGAATGGACGTCATGTCATGACATTTGGGTGTTAAATGAACAAGGCCAAAACCAACATAAGCATTGGACTAAACAACACAAGATTGAATCACTTAACGTAAATACGTTGTTCGGATTTCAGAATGTGCCCAATGATAATAAAAAAGATAATTGTAAAACCTACAAAGGGAAAAACTATTGCTTTACAATCTTGACACACTCGAATTCACATATTTTAGGATTGAAAGTGAAATTTTCTAGAAGCTTACACAAACTAGCAGAGCCTTGTATCGAAAATAAATAATATTATTGAGTTGGAGGTAAAAAAGTAAATTATGAGTTTTATTTTTATTTTCTCATATCTTTTATTTAAACATTGTTTTTATATCAATTTTATAAATATATTTATTATATAATGTGATAGTCTAGGATTATTTAATATATTAACTTATGCAAATTCGCAATTCACATATATTCATTTAAAATACTAAAATATTATCATAAACTCTTAGCTAAAATATATATATTTATAAAATTATAAGAATTACTAACAATTCACATATCATTTTATCTATCTTTTAACATATTATTACTTTGGTCGGTACGCAATGTTTTGATCAGTGTAATAAAAATTGGTTAAAACAAATTAATACAATCAGTGTGAATCAAAATTTATACCCGTACAAAAAAAAAAAAAAAAAAGGTGACCACTTCTGTTTATTATTGAAACAATGGGCACGAACCGAAACAAAACCGACTACATTAATTTATACTCTTTTATATATATAGTGTATAGATTATAAATATTTTTAGGGTTGCAACATGGGTGAAGGATGAAGCAAAAAAGTCATATGGTTTGTTGAGGCTTGTACGTTGACTTGACTTGTATACAGTCTGTTTTTACATATCAACAATTTTGTAAGTAGGAAGACCAAGAAAAAAGAAATCAATTTTACTTTCCAATTGAGTGCCTTACATAACACCTTTACCATTTCAACCTTCTAACATCTCATATCGCTGTCTTCACTTCTTAATCCACTTTACTTGTTTATTTAAAATTTCTCACAACTCACCATAATCTTTAATTCTAGACAAACAAAGATAATGTTGGACTGTCTAAAAGTCAAATTTAGCATGCATATAACAGATAATGCAACTTTTCATATTTGGTTAGCATCTTTTAATCCAAAAATTTTGGAGTCAAGCAAGAATTTTTGAAAAGTTTTAATGTGATTAAGTTTTAAGATTTGTTTTTCAAGAAATATTATACCAAAATGATTTAAAGACTTTATCGAATTAAATTACAAAATATTCACATTAATTATATATGGGCATATAAGTGACAATAGTATAGAAATCTCTTACCTCCCTATTTGTAATGTTGTCTACATTCAACCATTGGAATATCCATTTTAATATAGTATTAAAATTAAATTATTGAATTCTACTTCACAATAATTCAGTCAACTAACTATCTTTACTACTCAAGTTTTATAGTTCGATCATTTTGGTCACTACATTAAAATTATAAACAACAAGCTAACGCACAATTAAAAAATAGGTATAATAATAATTTTAGACCTCAATTTTACATATTATATCAATTTAGTCATAATTTTTAAAAAATTAATCCTCAAAATTTATAAATATTCTCAATTTGATCCTAATTCTAAAAAATTAAAAGAAATATATAAAATACATAAATATTTTCAAAAATTATAATAATAAGTTTAAAAATATAAAAAAATAAAACATTTTGTTGACAATAAATAATATATAAATATTTTTAAAATATAATAATAAATTTTATATTAATATTTTTTTAAGTAAAGTCCATTTAATAATTAGGCCTGAAAGACCAAATTAGAGAAGTCTACAACCCCAAAAAAACTAAAGGAAAAAACCAAATAACAAAAAACAGAATAATAGAAAAACAAAAAAAAAATTGAAACAAGGCCCAAAACAAGAATCTTCTTCTCATTTCTGCAGTCTTCCATGCTCTTTGTAAATCTGAAAACCCAAAAAAATAAACGGCTAAATCCTCCAAATTCCGGCAGAGATTCAACCAAAAGAGGGAGCAAGTTGAGACAGACAACTAGATTACCAAGTTTCTCAACCCAACAACATCACAGAATAGGAATTATGGTGGTCGACTGAATCGTCAATCAAAATCAGCCACTTCCAAGACTTTCATTGGTGCATCTTCAACCCAGAATGAATCGTCATCCTTTCGCAGACCTTTAATAGCCATTGCATGCGCTGCCACATTCCCTTCTCACGCAATGAATTGAAATCGACAAAAAAGAAAGTTCCTCACCAAATTCTTCGCATCCCAGGTGAATGGTCTGGATTTCGAGTAATCTTCGCTTGTTTGTTGTATGTTCTGAATAACCAACTTTGAATCACTCTCAAGAATGACGTTCGTGAATCCCAAATCTAGTGCAAATTGGAGCCCATGCAGTACTGTAGTTACTTCAGCAATCACCACCGATCGAACCAGGTTATGACCTTTAAACCCTGAACCCATTATAAGGCATTCATCATTTCTTATGATAAAACCTGAAACCACTTGTTTGTTTGCAATAGAAAATCCCACATCGACGTTAATTTTCACCCACCCTTGCTGAGGGGCATCCATTTTACCATGGATTGTGGTTTAGGATGCTTTAAAGTCAATATGCTACCCCGATATTTCATACCAAAACCCCTAATGAAGGTAACAACTTCTTCTGTACTTTGTATCTTTTTCTCATGGAGATATCTGTTTCAAGAAACCAAAGTGCCCAAATTGTAATAGCAATATCATCTTTTCTATTACTGGCTAAATTCTCCAAAAGCCAGTTCAACCACTCGATAAAGTTTGAATTTGCAATTGAATTCGGCCACTGAAAAATTAATTTGGACCAAACTTATGCAGCAAACAAACAATCACGAACAACGTGGGTAGAAGATTCACAAAGCTAGCGGCAATGCGAACATTTGCCATCAGTGATCAATATTCTAAAATATAAGTTTTGATAAGTAGGCACATAATTTTTTGTAAATTTCCATATTAAAATGTGAATTTTTTAAGGACAAACTAAGCTCCATATTTGCTAAAATAAATTTTGCTTATTTAAATTCAAGTTTGAGAGATTCAATAGTATCTTATAACCACTTTTCACAGAATAGATGCTTGAGTTTTCATTAGACCAAACTGCTTTATCAGATTAATTATTAATAGGAATAGGAAGACTCACAATTTGATTAGCTTCTTCCACTGTAAAGGTTGAATAAATAAGGTCTCTATTCCATCGATTAGGATTCTGCAAAATCAAATCAGACACACATTCCATTCCAGCCACTCTACCCATAGAAATAAGTCGTTGATCTTTCCCTACCAACCAATAATATTGCCATATTGAAACAGAAATTCCAGATCCAATCGTCCATTTTAATCCAGAGCCTAAAAATCTTTTTGCACACCAGATACTTTTCTATACAAGAGATGGATTAGCTTCTAAAGAAGCCTCCATGAAATTTGATACATTAAAATATTTTGTTCTAAGTAAACGCACTGTTAGCGAACCTAGGTTTTCCATTAGATGCCAATCCTACTTTGTTAGTAGTGCAATATTAAATTTTGACAAGTTTCGAAACCCCATCCCCCCTCTTCTTTTGGCACAGACAACTTTTGCCATGAACACCAATGAAGACCTTTTCTTCCAGCTTTCTTTTGCTATCAGAAACGGGTTATGACAGCTTCCAACTCTTTGCAGACTAACGACGGTAGCAAGAAACAAGTCATAGTATACAAAGGAATAGCCTGAAGCACAGCTTTAATAAAAACTTCCCTCTCACCTATCAAAAGTAATCTCGAACTCCAATTGGATACCCTTTTGAATAACTTCTCTTTAAGCTCCTAAAAAGCCCTCTTCTTATTACGCCTTACCATTGATGGAAGACCGATATATTTTTTCGGATTAATGCTCTAATTAACCCCCAAAATCTGACACACCTCCTCTCTTTTATTCGGATTGACATTTGAGCTGAAAAAGACCTCAGACTTGTCGAAATTAATCTCTTGACCTGAACTCTGGACATAAATCTCCAAATTTTCTTTAAGCGCTTTAACCCCATCAACTGTTGCATCGCCAAAAATTAGGCTATCATCAGCAAAAAATAAGTGGGTAACCCGAGGAGCGTGTCTATTTATACGAAAACCTTTAAGAACACTTCTTGTAGTTGCCATTCGAAGAAGAGTCGATAAACCTTCTCTACAAATAAGAAATAAATAAATACTAAGAGGGTCCCATTGACGAAGACCCCTTGACGGAGGAACTAATTACCCACCTCCTCATTCATAACCACAGAGTAAGAGACCGGAGCTACACAACGCATGACTTTTTCAACCAACTGATCCAAGAAACCCATCATTTAAAGCATAACTCGCAAAAAAAACCATTCAACACTTTCATATACCTTACTCATATCAAGTTTGAAAGCAAATGGTCCCTCTCTCCCTACCCGTTTTCTCTTCATTGAGTGTAAAATTTCATATGCTGCTATGATGTTATCGGTAATGAGTCTTCCCGGAACAAAAGCACTTTGTGCTTTGTTAATGCAAAAATGAAGGACCTTTTAAAGCCTATTCACAAGCATCTTTGAAATAATTTTGTATAAAATATTACAAAGACTAATAGGCCTAAAATGAGTCATGAAACGAGGAGAACTAACCTTGGGGATCAAGACAATTCTTGTACTGTTTATTTCAGCCATATTATGAAGCTCATGCAAAAATCTACCACCTCTTTACCCACAATATGCCAAAATTGTTGATAAAAAATCGCCTCATTCATCATTTGAGATATACATGGCTCGACAACTTCTAAAATAGAATTTGGGTTTCCAACACCTTTCGATGTAAATAAGGTATTAAAATAATTTATGGCCAACATTAATAAATCAACATTGCTCTCTTGAATATTACTGTAACACCCCTTACTTGTGTCCGATACCAGGACAGGATACGAGGCGTTGCCGGACTTAAATATAAACCTACTCACAAAATCGAGCCATAAAATTTCTTTGAATACGTAAACGTTCATACACATGCAAATTGTCCTGTTACAGGCCTACAAAGCCCGAAACATACATCGGGGGTGATTAGGGACTAAATCGAAAACTTTAGGAAAACTTGGAGAAATTTTCTTAAAATAGGGTCACACCCTCGTGTGGGCACAAAGATATGCCCGTGTCTCCAGGCCGTGTAACTCTCTATTTATGACGTTAACATTAATTAAAGATCACACGGTCAAGTCACACGCCCATGTGCTAAGCTATGTGGCAAATTTAATTTTCGCATTTAAGGTGCAGACTTCACACGACCTGGGCACACGCCTATGTCCTAAGGCCGTGTCCCCCACACGGCTGAGACATACAGCTGTGTCTCTATCCGTGTGTTTACTACCATGCATACTGACTTGTAAAACTAAGGTGCAGGGGACACACGATCAGACCACAAGGCCATGGGGCTGACCGTATATCACACACGGCCTAGACACACGCCCGTGCGTCTACCCTTGTGGACAACTTTGAGGCTATTTTCCCCTCTTGTCACCCTCAACAACCCATACACACACTCATATGTTAATGGTGATTATCAAGGCATAAATGGGCTACTTAGACTTCCATAGCTTTAACTCATGCATGATAAATTTATGTCAAGTATACATAATTGGAACTCCATTACTTGTTAGGTTCATTCAATCCATTTCTTTACCTTTATTCATATTATGACCATGCCAATTGCCATCCTTTTTCTATCAAGAATAAATTCCACATTTTATCATCCATTGTTAACAACCAATTTGGCACACACTACAAGAATAATAACACATTTCATGCATGTATCAATATTTAGGGATTTCAACCCAATAATCAATATGAGCCATATTTCATGGCCATATACAAAATGAAATAATATACCAACATGGGCCATCACTTTGGTTAACAAATATGACACATATAACAAAATACTAAGTCCCCTATACATGCTATACTCAAATGTATCAAGTCAAATATACCCCAAAAGATTCGTCGACTGTGTGACTTGAACTCCGACGTCCACGATCCCCGAGCTAGCTTTGCGATGCTAAAAGAAAAAGGAAAGAGAGAAAGTAAGTATAAAGATTAGTAAGTCGTGTATAAATAGTAAACAACATTGATATGAAATTCATGAATTAAACATGCTATCAATTTCCACCACATTAGCATTTTACACATAATGAACATAGTAAGGATTGACAATAAGTGTCCTTGAACATCATACTTATCTTGCTTTTTCCTACTCATGCTAAATTTCTTATCATGAATCGAGTTCAATACTTATGAGGTATACGTACATACCTATACCCCACATATCTTACCCATATTACTCCACTTCTTAACCATAATCTTGAATGACCCGTTGAACCTCCCGGAATACTGAAGGATGTTCGAGATTATCATATACCAAATAGGGTGCCAAATCCATGTCTCGGACATGGTCTTACATGGGACCACATATCGATGCCATATTCCAGATATGGTCTTATACGAAGTCTCATATCAGTGTCGATGCCATGCCCTAGACATGGTCTTATACAAGACCTCACATCGATGCCAATGCCATATCCCAGATATGGTCTTACATGGGATCTCATACTGATACTGATGCCATGTTCCAAACATGGTTTTATACGGGATCTCTTATCGATGCCATGTACCAGACATGGTCTTACACGAAATCACTTATGATGCCGAAGCCATATCCCTGATATGGTCTTATACGGGATCACATCTTGATGCCGATGCCATATCCCAGACATGGTCTCACACGAAATCACTTAACGATGCTGAAGCTATATCCCTAATATGGTCTTATACCCGGACATGGTCTTACACGGGATCTCATTAACTATGGTATCATGATATCCGAATCCTAAGCATTCCTTGGGGTCACCCGGGACTTCCGAGATATAAAGCTATCATCACATTTTCATTGAATCATCACGAGTCAATTCCATCAAGGCATATGTACACATTTCATATAATATGAAGTATTAAACACATAATAATGAAATTGTTGAATTACTTACACACAAACTTACCTTGGTGCAAAATGTGACAATTTGTGATTTAATCCGCAACCTTGCCTTTTCCTCGGTCAAGGTCAATTCATCGTCCTTCTTGATCTATAATAGCACATTTAGCTTATTTAATACACGCACTATTCAATTCAGTCCAAAAATCACAATATAGAAAAATTATAATTTTGCCCCTAAAATTTCACAAAATTATGAAATTGCCTTTAGGCTCGTAAAATGAAAAGTACCCAATTTTTCTCATTATTCAAGCCTAGACGAATCATTTTCTCTCTTATACCAACCCTAAATTTTCATTTATTCACACAATTATGCAGTTTTTACAACTTTTACAATTAAGTCCTTTTTATCAATTTCACCAAAAACTACATAGTAAAAGTTGTTTATCACACATCAAACTTTCATATTTTTCCATTAGACATCAAAACACAAGCATGTAATTCATGGGTTATTTTTGAACATGAACTCTAGCTCAAATTAAGGGTAAAAATAGCTAAATGAGCTATAAGGATTTCAAAAATATAAAGAACATTAGAAACGAGGCTAGGATACACTTACTTTTAAGCTTGAAGATGAAAGAAACCCTAGCTATGGCTTCTTGTGATATTCGGCCAAGGAAGATGAAGAGGAACACAATTTTTTACTATTTTTCCCTTTTAAATCTTTTATTAACCAATGGACCAAAATGCCCTTCCATTAAAACCTTGATATTTTATCCATCCTATGTCCATTTTTGTCCATAATGACATATAATGGTCTAATTGCCAAATAAGGACTTTAAAATTTCAAATCTCATCACATTTAATCCCCTTAATAATTAAAACACATGTTTTCCACTTATTGCAATTTAGCCCTAATAACTCAATTGAACACCTTATCGGTAAAATTTCTCATTGATATTTTCACACAGTTATTTAATCATATAGTAGACCTTAAAACTTTATCGATATGAGTATTTCTACCTTGGATTTATGGTTTCAAAACCACTATTCTGTTTAGACCCTAATTTGGGATGTTGCAATTACCCTCTCCATCCATTAGTTCTTCCACCCTATTTCTCCGTCGACGATCCGTTGTCGATCTATGGAAAAAATTTTGTGTTTCTATCCCCATTTTTCAACCAATTCACTCTAGATCTTTGCTTCCAATAAAGCTCATCCCTATCAGCGTCTATGTTAAGCACAAGTTTAGTCTCTATAATTTCTCCCAAAATCTCATATGTGGGAATAGTTTCATTCAATTTAAGCAACTGCTATTCCAAATCTTTTCTCGTTAATACCTCTTTTTTAATTTTGTTGAACCATTTCTCAAGGCCTACTCTTACCGTCTTTATCTTACTTGGAACATCACCCAAACTATTAGCCCAAATCCTTCTAACATGCATTTTACACGTTTCCTCCAAAAGCCACGTTGCTTCAAATCTAAAATGCCATTTGTTTGGATGTTGATTTTCAAAAATTGAGTTAAGTAATAAAGGACAATGATCTGAAAATGCATGTGACAAATGAGATAAATTAAAATTTAGAAATAAATCCCACCAAGTAGAATTTGCAATACCTCTATCTAAATGTTCGCGAATATTATTATTTCTTATACGAGATTTTTTCCAAGTGAACCACTACCCACTATAACCAAGATCACTAAGAGAACAATCTTTCATAACATCCCAAAATCTACACATTTGCCTTTCCCTCCTTGGAAGCCCACCTTTCTTTTCAGTTGAAAAAGCAATTTCATTGAAATCTCCTATAACAACCCAAGGAATATGTGGGGAGTCATTCAATGTTCATAACAAGTTCCAAGATGCTTCACGTATAGTCTCCTCTGGCGCTCTGTAAAACCCCGTACATCTCTAAGTTTTTCCCTCAAAGTCCTTATCAAACATGACATCGATGTGCCTTTATGAAAAAGATCGAAGAGTAATCTTACAATCACTATTTCAACCTAAAGATAAACCACCACTTCTGCCATCCGAAACATCTATTCCATTAGGAAAACCACATTTATGCCTAACCTTTTCTATACTATAGCTCTAAAGCTTTGTTTCAATTAAAAACACCACTGTGGGATTTATGTCTCCCAGCATATGCCGGAGACGATTAATAGTTCGAGGCCTCCCCAAACCCCGAACGTTCCAACTTATAAGTTTCATTTCCACCCGATCTATTAGTATTTTGTACCTACAAAGAAGTACCAAAAGTTTCATTTGAATTATCATTTCTAGAAACTCGTGAAACATTAACTTGTACGCGAGTTTTTTTAGTCCATCATTATACGTTATTAGACTACTGGCTTCTTCATGGGCTACCATTTCCTTGTCAAAATCATCATGATGTTGGTGTATTTCCCCAAGTTTTAATGGGCCAAGAGCAAAAGTAGACTTTCCTTTATCTTTTATAGAAATAGTGTGACAGCCCTATTTTAACCCTAGTCGGAAAGTGGTTTCGGGACCACAAAATCGAGTCGCGAAAATAATTGAATGTTATATTCTATGTTTATTATATGTGAAACTTCATGTGTGAAAATATCGTATTTTGATTTCTGTCATTTGATGTGGAATTAGTTAAAAATGACTTGTTTGAGAAACCTTGAAAATATGATAGGCAAATGTGCAGTGGCCAAATATTATATGGTTTAGTATTATGGGGACTTGCATGTCAAATGGACCATTTTGAATGTAAATGACCGGTCAACACATGCATGCAATCATGCGTTTTCATATCTTTATTTTAGTTGGTGGAAACTATATGTTAAATAAAGAAATAAGCATTATATTATAATGGTTTTATATTGTGAAATAATGAATTTATAATAGAAAATGGTGATAAAAATAAAGTTCCACCCATCCTTTCTTCCATTTTGCTGAAACCATAAAGAAAAGGAAAGAAAATAAAGCTAAGGCATTCAGCTATGGTGAATGTATAGATTAAGGTATGATTTCATGTGATTCTTTTGGATTTTTGTGGAATTGAGTTGGTTTTGAAGCTCTTAGCATGACCCATGTGTTAATTTTTGAATTTGTGATGCATGAAGCATTCGGTTATGTTTCCTATATGTTAAATTGTTGATGTTCTGAAGTTATGTGATTAGAAATGGTTATAGGTGAGTATGAACTAAGTAAAAATTTCTATGAATGGTTAATATGGACAAAAATCTCAATCGGCTATTATGGAGTAAGGTGAAATTATGCTTAATTTTGGGAATTAATAATTTAATTATTAGTAAGTGTTTTTTTATAGATGCCGAATGTGGACCTGAATTGGGAGGTTAATAATTTTTTGTTTATTGAGTTATATATATATACATTCGGTCATGGAGGATTTGAGATGAATTTAATTATTATTTTAGTTAAATAATAAGATAGACATGGATAAACTCAATTAGGTAAATTTTAAGCTCTTGGATTGAATTGGGAGGATTGAAATACTCTAGGGAGTATTCAGTTAAGATATGGGAGATAGAATGTTGAGGTAAGTTGGTTTGTGTTATTGCCGAATGCACTTGATATTAAGACATGGTTTAGTTAAATGCATTTGACATGAAAGGAATAGAGTTGCCATGTATGTGATAGTGGGAAGAGAAATTTAATTTGCTTGACTATAATTAAATGAATGTCCAATTTAGGTTTGGTATGATGTTAATATGAAAATGTTATGACAAGCTGGTCAAATTTAAGAACTATGTGCAGTCAGTCATGTTATGTGTTTAATTCATCAATGATGAAAGTGTCGTATGATATATGTGTTTGAAATTAATAGAATTTGGGTTATGATGAATTGATAAGATGTTTGAATTAGTTTATTTGTTTAATTAAGATCAAGATCAAAGAGAGCCAAGTTCGGATAAGGGGAAAGCGAAGGTTGTTGAGTAGTCAATCAGAGCTGTTTGTTTGACAATAAGGTAAGTTCTAAGCAATTAAGACTTAGATTACTATGTATTCCTAGAGTACACATAGCTCATGAAATGTAAATTCTATATGTGGAGAAATGTCGAATAGATAATGTATTATTGAGCCGATGGCATTGAATTGATGTGCTATTTTTTATTTTTTTATTTTTGTTGTATTATGTGTACGTATATGCATGAATGAAAAGGGCACTATGTGTGCGAATGGGGCAGCACTATGTGTGCATATGGAAAAGCTAGTACTATGTGTGCGAATGAATATATGCACTATGTGTGCGAATTTATTAACCGAGCACTATATGTGCGAGATCAGTTGTGGGGCACTATGTGTGCCAAATGATTAAGGGAATATGATTGTGGTAGGGTGTAAAATAGAACACTGATTACCATCATAGGTAATTAAGCTTTTACGAGAACAAAGAAAAAAAAATGAAATGTGTATGGAATTTATATGTATGTGTCTATTTCTAAAGGTTATTGTATAATGTCTTGGAAGAAGAAATAATAGTATGTGGTTATACGGTATCATGAATGAATAAGGTAGACAAATTAGACTTAAATGGAGTTCTGTTGTGATTTATTTATTAAATTGCTTATGAATTACTGAGTATTATCTTATTGGAATTGTTTGTTCATCTTTATTTAGATTCTGGATCCGTTGTGAGCTCGGGACTATCACTAAAGTCATCGCACTTATCGTCATCATTTTGGTATCTTTAAAGAAGCTTTAAGTTTAAAAATGTGGCATGTATAGGATAGACAAAGATGAGTTTTGTATTTTGAATGATGTAATTATCATTTTGATGAGCCATGCGAAAATAGCACATGATCTAGTTTTGTGATCTTATAATGTTAAAATCTTGTTAACTAGCATGCGTATTTATGATATGGATGATATGTTATATTTATATAAGCAAAGTACCTTTGTATGTTTAGAAAATCATATTAGAAATTGAAAGTGCTTCCTTAAGGTTAGTATAATGGTTTGAATGTTGTTTTTTTAAGTTTAAATGTGAAATGATTTTTTATATACTTGGTAAGCTCGGTTAATTAAGTTCTATAATAATAAGACTTACAAATGTTTTATTAGTTGAAGTACTTATTGTGAATGAATGAATCTTATGCTCAATTGGATTCGGCTAAGGGTAAGGTTTATATCAAATGAATGGTAAAATTTATATTTACATGATGCTATTCTATGAGATCTTGACTAGTTATATTTATATATATGCGCATACTCTAATATATGGCTTATTGGATTTTAGTTGTTAGATATGAATATTCGATTATATTAGGATTGAATTAATTAAATTTATAATTCCAATTTCTGATTTATATGTATGTGAAATGTTCTAAAGTTGAGTTGTTTTCGTAATACCTCATGACCCTACTCTGGCAACGATTACAGGCATAGGGGTGTTACATTTTAATTGGTATCAGAGCTACGGTTTAGTATATTCTAGGACTAACGTAGTGCGTGTGAGTCTAGCTATACATGCCATATGTGAATATATGATAGTGTGATGACTTCTGACGGTTAAACTTTTGTTTTCGTTTAGTAAATGGAACCTAATCCCGAGCGAGCCATAGCGGACGACGTTAAGAGTATAGGGCCTGCTCCCGCGCAAGGGACAGCGTTTGTTGATTCTCAACCATCTGCGAGAAATCAAGATGATGGGGCTAAACAAGCCTTCTTTTCTATGATGAATGAGTGGGTTGCTCAATATACTCGAACAAACCCAGCTGTACAATAACTCCCGAACTTGAATAACCCTCCTCTGGTACCTGTATTACCAGTGACTACCGATCCTTTGAGACCGAGTAAACCCCCTGTTGACAAGATCAGAAAGTATGGGGCCGAGGAATTCAGAGCCACAACTACTGATGATGCCGAAATGGCCGAATTCTGGCTTGATAATACCATCTGTGTTTTTGATGAGCTGTCCTACACACCCAATGAGTGTCTAAAATGCGCTATATCTTTATTACGAGATTTGGCCTATTATTGGTGGAGAACTCTGATTTCGATTGTTTCGAAAGAACGGTTTACGTGGGACTTCTTTCAGACAGAGTTTCACAAGAAATATATTAGTCAACGATTCATCGATCAAAAGCGTAAAGAGTTTCTTAAACTTAAACAAGGTCGTATGACTGTATCTGAATATGAACATGAATTTGTGCGACTTATTCATTATGCACAGGAGTGTGTTGCTGATGAAGTTGCAATGTGTAAAAGGTTTGAAGAAGGATTGAATGAAGACTTAAAGCTACTTGTGGGTATTCTTGAAATAAAAGAGTTTGTAATACTTGTTGAACGAGCTTGCAAGGCTGAAGAGCTCGAAAAAGAGAAAAGAAAAGTTGAATCTGAAGCTAGATATTTTCGTAAGAGAACGGCGAGTAAAACTTCTTTCTCGGCTGCGAAGATGATAGTAACAGATCAAAGACGATTGCGAGGATTTCTATTCGAGAGCAACCTTCAGTAGATTCTCGAGCTACTTTAGTTGCTAGTGTTGGCAACAATCGACAGGATAAACCGGAATGTCCACAGTGTGGTAGACGACACGTGGGCGAGTGTTGGGGCAAGTCTAATAACAGAGCCTGTTATAGATGTGGTTCACGAGACCATTTCGTTCGAGACTGCACGGAACCTGTTGGGAGAAATAATATACACAGTGTGAGATCGAGTGGTGCAGCATTTAGGGGTAGATCACCTAGAAATGCAGGAGGTAGGAGTGGTAATCAGAGAGGAACTTCTGACACAACAGTTCGATCCGAGGCTCGTGCACCTGCTAGAGCCTATGCCATTCGTGCACGGGATGAGGCATCCTTCCCTGATGTTATTACTGGTACATTCACTCTCTATGATACTAATCTGCTTGCTTTGATTGATCCCGGTTCGACTCATTCATATGTGTGTGAAACTTTGGCATCCAGTAAGACTCTCCCTGTTGAGTCTACTGAGTTTGTGATTCGAGTGTCGAATCCTTTAGGCCGTTATTGATTAGCCTATAGAGTATACAAGAAATGTCCCCTGGTGATTCGAAATTCCTGTTTTCCAGCTGATTTAATGTTATTACCATTCGACGAGTTTGATATCATACTCGGTATGGATTGGTTAACTGTGCACGACGCTGTAGTGAATTGCAAAAGAAAGACAATTGACTTGCGATGTTCGAATGATGAGATAATTCGAGTTGATTTTTCTGATCTAAGCGGATTACCAGCAGTGATATCTTCGATGTTGGCTCAGAATTATGTGAAAAAGGGCTGTGAAGCTTATCTTGCTTATGTTCTGGATAGTAAAATGTCAGAGAGGAAGCTTGAGACTGTGCCTGTGATTTGTTGATATCCGGATGTTTTTCCCGAAGAATTACCGGGATTGCCACCTGTTCGAGAAGTTGAGTTCGGTATAGAGTTAGTACCAGGAACGACTCCGATATCGATAGCTCCGTAAGAGTTGAAATCTCAGTTACAAGAGTTGACAAACAGAGGTTTTGCACGCCCGAGTTTCTCACCTTGGGGTGCACCAGTGTTATTTGTGAAAAAGAAAGACGGAACTATGAGAATGTGTATTGACTATCGACAACTGAACAAGGTGACTATAAAGAATAAATATCTGTTGCCGCGAATCAATGATTTATTTGATCAGCTAAAGGGAGCTTCAGTGTTTTCAAAGATCGATCTATGATCTGGCTATTATCAGTTGAGAGTCAGAGACTCAGATGTGCCTAAGACTGCTTTCAGAATGAGATACGGACACTATGAGTTCTTAGTGATGCCGTTTGGGCTCACTAATGCCCCTGCGGTTTTCATGGATTTGATGAATCGGGTGTTCAGACAGTATTTGGATCAGTTTTTGGTCGTATTCATAGATGACATTTTGATTTATTCTCGCGACGAGAATGAACATACCGAACACTTGAGGCTTGTACTGCAGATTTTGCGTGATCATCAGTTGTACGCGAAGTTTAGTAAATGTGAGTACTGGTTGGGCGAGGTTAGCTTTTTGGGGCATGTTGTATCCGCATCGGGTATACGGGTTGATCCGAGTAAAATTTTAGCTATACTAGATTGGAAGCCTCCGAGGAATGTTTCTGAAGTTCAGAGCTTTTTGGGGCTTGCCGGGTATTACCGATAATTTGTAAAAGGTTTCTCAATGTTAGCATCACCATTGACAAAGCTACTTCAAAAGGATATCAGATTTGAGTGATCTGAAAAGTGTCAGAAAAATTTTGACCATCTGAAAACTCTCTTGACGGAAGCTCCAGTATTAGTTCAGCCAGAATCCAGTAAAGAATTTGTGGTTTATAGTGATGCCTCATTGAACGGTTTGGGTTACATTTTGATGCAAGAGGGTAGAGTTGTCGCTTATGCCTCGAGACAGTTAAAGCCTCACGAGCGAAATTATCCGATGCATGATCTCGAGTTAGCTACTATTGTGTTCGCTCTAAAAATTTGGCATCACTACTTATTCAGAGAGAAATGTCACGTCTACTCCGATCATAAAAGCCTCAAATACTTGATGACTCAAAAAGACTTGAATTTGAGACAACGGCGATGGCTAGAACTACTGAAAGATTACGAGCTTGTCATTGATTACCATCCGGGAAAAGCTAATGTGGTTGTTGATGCCCTTAGCCGAAAATCACTGTTTGCTTTGCGAGCGATGAATGTACATTTGTCTATGTCCGCTAATGATGCGTTAATAGTGGAACTAAAAGCAAAACCAACATTGATACATCAAATCCGGGAGGCTCAGAAAGTTGATAATGATGTGATAGTGAAATGAGCATAGTGTAATTCGAATGAAGATTCAGAGTTTTGGATTGGTGATGATGATTGTTTGAGATTCTGAAATAGATTGTGCATTCCGAGAAATTCAGAGCTTATTCCAACGATTTTCAATGAAACTCATAACAGCTGAATGTCAGTTCATCCGGGTAGCACGAAAATGTACAACGATCTGAAATGCCAGTATTGGTGGCACAGTATGAAACGAGACATCTCTGACTTTGTTTCTAAATGCTTGATATGCCAACAAGTGAAAGCTGAACATCAGGTGCCTTCGAGTTGGCTACAGCCGATCATGATACCCAAGTGGAAATAGGATCGTGTCACGATGGATTTCGTATCCGATCTACCGTTGACATCGAGCAAAAAAGATGCAATCTGGGTTATTGTTGACAGATTGACAAAGTCAGCTCACTTTATCCCTGTTCGTACAGACTTTTCATTCGATAAGTTAGCAGAATTGTATGTTTCTCAGATTGTAAAATTGTACAGAGTGCCCGTTTCTATTGTTTCGGATAGAGATCCCAGATTTACGCCGCGATTCTGGAAGAAATTACAACATGCTTTGGGTACCAAGCTGCATTTTAGCACCGCTTTTCATCCCCAGACAGATGGGCAATCCGAGTGAGTTATTCAGATACTCGAGGATATGTTGAAATGTTGCATCCCTGAGTTTAGTGGCACGTGGGAGCGATACTTGCCTTTGATTGAATTCGCATACAATAACAGTTTTCAATCGAGTATCAAGATAGCACCATACAAGGCTTTGTACGGTCGTAAATGCCGTACACCATTGTTCTGGACCGAACTCAGTGAGAATAAGATATACGGGGTAGATTTGATCAAAGACGCTGAACAGAAAGTGAAAGTAATTCGTGATAGCTTGAAAGCAGCATCGGATCGACATAAATCTTATGTAAATTTGAAATGAAAAGACATAGAATATCATATTGGGGACAAAGTGTTTCTTAAAGTTTCACCGTGGAAAAAGGTACTCAGATTTGGCCATAAAGGCAAATTGAGCCTAAGATTTATCGAACCGTACGAAATTACAGAACGGATTGGGCTGGTTGCTTATAGATTGACTTTGCCACCCGAACTTGAAAAGATTCACGATATTTTTCATGTTCCGATGCTTTGTCGTTATTGATCTGATCACTCACATGTGATTAGTCTGTCAAAAATTGAAATTCAGCCTGATTTGAGTTATGAGGAAGAACCGATTCGTATTTTGGCTCACGAGGTGAAAGAACTACGGAATAAGAAAAGTTCGTTAGTTAAAGTGTTATGGCTCAAACACGGAGTTGAGGAAGCGACTTGGGAGCTTGAAGATTCAATGAAAGAACGTTACCCTAACCTTTTCGCTAGTAAGATTTTCGGGGACGAAAATCCCTAAGGGGGGGAGAATTATGACAGCCCTATTTTAACCCTAGTCGAAAAGTGGTTTCGGGACCACAAAATCGAGTCGCGAAAATAATTGAATGTTATATTCTATGTTTATTATATGTGAAATTTCATGTGTGAAAATATCATGTTTTGATTTCTGTTATTGGATGTGGAATTAGTTAAAAATGACTTGTTTGAGAAACCTTGAAAATGTGATAGGCAAATGTGCAATGGCCAAATATTATATGGTTTAGTATTATGGGTACTTGCATGTCAAATGGACCATTTTGAATGTAAATGACCGGTCAACACATGCATGCAATCGTGTGTTTTCATATATTTATTTTAGTTGGTGGAAATTATAGGTTAAATAAAGAAATAAGCATTATATTGTAATGGTTTTATATTGTGAAATAATGAATTTATAATAGAAAATGGTGATAAAAACAAAGTTCCACCCATCCTTTCTTCCATTTTGCCGAAACCATAAAGAAAAGGAAAGAAAATGAAGCTAAGGCATTCAGCTATGGTGAATGTATAGACTAAGGTATGATTTCATGTGATTCTTTTGGATTTTTGTGGAATTGAGTTGGTTTTGAAGCTCTTAGCATGACCCATGTGTTAATTTTTGAATTTCTGATGCATGAAGCATTCGGTTATGTTTCCTATATGTTAAATTGTTGATGTTTTGAAGTTATGTGATTAGAAATGGTTATAGGTAAGTATGAACTAAGTAAAAATTTCTATGCATGGTTAATATGGACAAAAATCTCAATCGGCTATTATGGAGTAAGGTGAAATTATGCTTAATTTTGGAAATTAATAATTTAATTTTTAGTAAGTGTTTTTTTTTTTAATGGATGCTGAATGTGGACTTGAATTGGGAGGTTAATAATTTGTTTTTATTGAGTTATATATATATATATATATATACATTCGGTCATGGAGGATTTGAGATGAATTTAATTATTGTTTTAGTTGAATAATAAGATAGACATGGACAAACTCAATTAGGTAAATTTTAAGCTCTTGGATTGAATTGGGAGGATTGAAATACTCTAGGGAGTATTCAGTTAAGGTATGGGAGATAGAATGTTGAGGTAAGTTGGTTTGTGTTATTGCTGAATGCACTTGATATTAAGACATGGTTTAGTTAAATGCATTTGACATAAAAGGAATTGAGTTGTCGTGTATGTGATAGTGGGAAGAGAAATTTAATTTGCTTGACTATAATTAAATGAATGTCCAATTTAGGTTTGGTATGATGTTAATATGAAAATGTTATGACAAGCTGGTCGAATTTAAGAACTATGTGCATTCAGTCATGTTATGTGTTTAATTCATCAATGATGAAAGTGTCTATGATATATGTGTTTGAAATTAATAGAATTTGGGTTATGATGAATTGATAAGATGAATGAATTAGTTTATTTGTTTAATTAAGCTCAAGATCAAAGAGAGCCAAGTTCGGATAAGGGGAAAGCGAAGGTTGTTGAGTAGTCGATCAGAGCTATTTGTTCGACAATAAGATAAGTTCTAAGCAATTAAGACTTAGATTACTATGTATTCCTAGAGTACACATAGTTCATGTAATGTAAATTCTATATGTGGAGAAATGTCGAATAAATAATGTATTATTGAGCCGATGGCATTGAATTGATGTGGTATTTTTTATTTTTCATTTTTGTTGTACTATGTGTACGTATATGCATGAATGAAAAGGGCACCATGTATGCGAATGGGGCAGCACTATGTGTGCATATGGAAAAGCTAGTACTATGTGTGCGAATGAATATATGCACTATGTGTGCGAATTTATTAACCGAGCACTTTGTGTGCGAGAGCGGTTGTGAGGCACTATGTGTACGAAATGATTAAGGGAATATGATCGTGGTAGGGTGTGAAATAGAACACTGATTACCATCATAGGTAATTAAGCTTTTACGAGAACAAAGAAAAAAATGAAATGTGTATGGAATTTATATGTATGTGTCTATTTCTAAAGGTTATTGTATAATGTCTTGGAAGAAGAAATAATAGTATGTGGTTATACGGTATCATGAATGAATAAGGTAGACAAATTAGACTTAAATGGAGTTTTGTTGTGATTTATTTATATAATTGCTTATGACTTACTGAGTATTATCTCATTGGAATTGTTTGTTCATCTTTATTTAGATTCTGGATTCGTTGTGAGCTCGGGACTATCACTGAAGTCATCACACTTATCGTCATCATTTTGGTATCTTTAAAGAAGCTTTAAGTTTAAAAATGTGGCATGTATAGGATAGACAAAGATGAGTTTTGTATTTTGAATGATGTAATTATCATTTTGATGAGCCATGCGAAAATAGCACATGATCTAGTTTTGTGATCTTATAATGTTAAAATCTTGTTAACTAGCATGCGTATTTATGATATGGATGATATGTTATATTTATATAAGCAAAGTACCTTTGTATGTTTAGTAAATCATATTAGAAATTGAAAGTGCTTCCTTAAGGTTAGTATAATAGTTTGAATGTTGTTTTTTTTTAAGTTTAAATGTGAAATGATTTTTTTTATATACTTGGTAAGCTCAGTTAATTAAGTTCTATAATAATAAGACTTACAAATGGTTTATTAGTTGAAGTACTTATTGTGAATGAATGAATCTTATGCTCAATTGGATTCGGCTAAGGGTAAGGTTTATATCAAATGAATGGTAAAATTTATATTTACATGATGCTATTCTATGAGATCTTGACTAGTTATATTTATATATATGCGCATACTCTAATATATGGCTTATTGGATTTTAGTTGTTAGATATGAATATTCGATTATATTAGGACTGAATTAATTAAATTTATAATTCCAATTTCTGATTTATATGTATGTGAAATGTTCTAAAGTTGAGTTGTTTTCATAATGCCTCATGACCCTACTCTGGCAACGGTTACGGGCATAGGGGTGTTACAAATAGAATCTTTTGGGATAGAACCCCAATTCTCGTCTTTGTCCACAGGATTTGATTTTAGAATCCCCATATTCTTTTTTTCCCTCGTTGACATCGTGTTGCCAAAAATAGTAGGTTTCCCCCAATCGTCTTCCACCAACCATTTGCTCTTCCATGACGAATTCTTCCTTGATTAAACACACAGATAAATATCCCAATTAAAAACATATTCTATGTAACACCCCTAACCCTCATCTGTTACTGGAACAGCGTTACAGAGCAATACTGGACTTTACAGACTAATTACAAATATTTCATTACCTTTATTATACAGATCAAGAATCAATCATATAATACTCATATTGTTCCTTAGATGGGCCCTCGAGGCATAAAATACATTTTTTAAGTGAATCAGGACTAAATCGGCCACTCAGGGAATTTTTCCAGAATCTTAATTTTTTTCTCAAGAATAAGGGATACATGTCCGTGTGGTCAGGCTATGTGACTCACACGGCCAGGTGACACACCCATGTCTTAGGCCGTATAGGCATTCGATGTGAGACACACGGTCGTGTCCCTGCCCGTGTTCAAATTAGGGTAGCTACTGACTTGGGTTACACGGCCAATCACACGCCTGTGTGCTAAGTTGTGTGCGAAGTGAAGGGGTCACACGGTCAAGCCACACAGTCGTGTGCTAAGCTGTGTGTAAAAACCTGGGTATTTTGTTTTGAGATTTTAAGATGCAGGGGACACACGGCCAAACTACACGCCCATGTGCCAGGCCATGTGTCACATACGGCTAAGACACACGCCCATGTAGACGAAAATAAGCCATTTTAAGGCCACTTTTCTCACCCTCTTTGACATCAACCTACACACAATATTTCAATACACCAAATAGCCCCAATTAAACAATCAACACAAGCCAAAAATCATGTTTTAAACATATTATATCATCACAAAACTCAATTGGCTAAACTTACTAGAATAACTCCCTTCATTGATTTACCAAAATCTACTACATACTAACATATTCATTCACAACCATACTTCAAATTTTAGTTCTTTTCTAATCCATCCCTATACGTGCCATATAAACCATGAAATGTATAACAAAATCTACCAGAACAAACTGGATAGTGTGGTTCGATAAATCTACAAAGAACATTAAACATTAAACAACACAAGTAAGCTTAATAAAGCTTAGTAAGTTCGTTGGTTTTAAATATAAATCTTACCGAATATACTTTAACAGTCCATTTAACTAAATCATTCAATATACAATCCCTACCAATCATAGTTCAATTGATGAATTCACTTATTTGAGCTCAAAATCATTAATAACTTTAAGTCTCTAATCATCAATTTCAAATGTCGCTTACCAACTTTTGTCAAATCGGAGAACGTCTTACGGATATGAATACATCGTATATGGGAGCCCAAAGGCTGCACAAAAGCACATAAGTGCTAAAAAGAAACCCGTAAGGGTTGAACGGAAGCTCATAAGAGCTGAACGGAAACCCATAAGGGTTAAATTGAAGCTAAGAAGAGCTAAATTGAAACCCAGAAGGGCTAAACTGAAACTCATATGAGTTAACTAAAGCTCATGAGAGCTAAACAAAAAGTAAACACGATAGTTCGCAATAAATGATGAACCCCAATTTACTTGGGTAATATGCCGTTAATTCCTCTTTTGCACTGAACAACTGTATTCAATCCCGCGTCCTGTTCACTTTGAAAATTCACTTCAATTTTGTGATTTTAACATTAATTTTATTTTCAAAAAATAACATGAATAATTACATAATATCATTCATCAATTTAACATTTAACATTAAATTTTAACCATACAAAGTTACCTAGGGTAGATTTGTAGAAACTGTAGTAGTTCAGGGACTATTTTGTTAATTTTCCTTTTTCTCGTTAATTTACGAGCTCTTGATCTAAAATATATATAAAATTACTCATTTATTATCACATATTTCAAATCTAATTCACTTCACAATTTATGCCACTCAATTTTTGAAATTGCACATTTATCCTAATTTTTATAGTTTTTACAATTTAGTCCCTCACCAATTAACCAATCAAATGAACTATTTTTCTTAATTACCATTTTATCTAAATATTCTAAGCTATTACACAGCCTTCGATAAACAGAATTTAATACAAAACTCTAATATTTAATCTTTTTCACAATTTGGTCCTAAAATCAATTTCTATTAAAATTATTTGATAAAATAATCATATAACAAAATTAAAGCTTCAAATCCATGTTAGTTCATCATAAAAATTCAGCACTCATCAATGGTAACTTTCAAAATTATCCATGAAATCAAAAACTAATGAAATAGAAAGTTGGACCTAATTGTAAAAGTCTTAAAAACACAAAAATTTCAAGAAAAGAGAAAAAATTAAACTTACATGAAGTTAAAATATGAAAACCAGACTTGAGATATTTTCAACGGTGTTTTTAACAGAAAATTTGATGAAGAAAATGTCTAGAAACTTTTAGGTTTTTCAATTTGATATTTAAAATTTCATTATTTCCAATTTTTCCCTTTTTACTACATCATTTTTGTCATTTTTCTATACCTATGCCGCCCTAGCCACTCCACTTAGGTCCAATTACTCTTTAAGTCCCCCTTATTTACTATTTGGACTATTTAATCACTATTTCTTTAATTAACAAGTTTTGCACCATCTTCAATCTAGTCTTTTTTAATTAATTAACTATCAAAATGTTAAAATTTTCTAACAAAACTTTAATACTAACTCAATGACACTTCGTAAATATTTATAAAAATATTTACGGCTCGGTTTATGAAATTGAGGTCTCGATACCTCGTTTTCCGAAACCACTTAACCTAATAAATTTTTCTAAAACATAATTCACTAATTCAGAAGTTTTCCTAAAATCACATTTGGCTCTTAAACACTAAATAATAAAATATACGAGCTCACATGTCGGTTTTAGTGGTCTCGAACCACTATTTCTGACACCATTAAAAATTGGGCTGTTACATTCTGACTGTGGTTGAATAGCTCTAATCGGGCAAAAACTTTCACCATGTCTTAATTTGCCACATAGGAAGCAAAATAGAGTTAATTTTTCATACTCAAACGAACATAAACTGACTCATCTTTTTCACCGCAATCCTCTTCTTTCTCTTAAGAGGTTTCCTAATATCCACCCTCACCTTAATTCTCATGATACGTTTATATCCCAATTGAGTTGAAACTGTGTCATACTCAATAAATTCCCCAATAAAATTTCCCAACCGATGAGCAATAGTATCGGCCATAAAACCAAGAGGGAGATCATGTATTAGTAGCCAAAAATCCACCCAATGTAATTGAACAGTTAAAGGATCATCTCCCATCTTCAGTCGATGTAGAATTAGTAAATGGGAATTAAATTCCATGGCCCATTCTTCATAACTCTCTCCACATCCACTTCATAATAAAAACAAAATAAAAATCTCTCCCTTCCCAGATCTGAGATTGAAACGCCCCCTATTAGATGCCAAACACTTGCCAGAGTCGATCACATCGCTTGAAAATGCACAATACTGGAAGTAAGAAATACTCCCACTAAACAGTTCACATACGATCGAAATCTCTTGACTAGTCTATTCCACCTTCAGTTGAATGATTTCTTCCTCTTCATCATCCAGTGAAAGACCTGCAATAGAATCCTCTATTTTCTTCCTACGGAAACAGACAAGCATGTTACCCAAAACAAGAAATTAAAAAAATAAAAAACAGGAACTAGTCCAGAAGGAAGAGCGTGTCAAAAGACAGAGAATTTTATATTAATATTGAATCAATATAATTATATTAATATTAAATAAAATAAACCCCATTGGACCTCCCTGCTATCTCCCTCCCTCCCTCCCTCCCTTGTCCCTCTCCTTCCCCTGTTTTACACCTACTCTCAAAATTATTACTAGTTTTTTTACCCACTAATCTCTAAGCCTAAGCCACAGTCATTGTTCATGTGAAGGGGGAGGGAGAGGATGATGGTGGGGGAGGGGATGAGGGAGAGATGGGGGTGGAGTGGGTTTGGGATGGAGATTTTTATTTTATTTAATATTAATATAATTATATTTAATTAGTACTAATATTAAAATAAAATTTAAATTTATTATATTTTTGAAAATAGTTATATATTTTTTGAATTTTTAGAATTAGGATGAAGTTGAGAACATTTGTAAATTCAGAGTTAATTTTTAAATTTATGATTAAATCTTAATTTTTAAATTTATCATTAAATCAATATAATATATAAAAGTTTAGGGTTAAATTTGTTATTATACCTATTCTTTTAACTATCATGTCAATTTACCGTTTATGATTTTAACGAGAATTAAATTATATAATGTGGATACTTAAATTATAATTTTTTATCTTAAATAACTAAAATAAAAAATATATAATTACATTCCTATCTTTATAATTTACCCTAAAAATAAATATCTACACACCAAACTTGAGAAGTAAATTCCTAGATTATTAAGTGCCTTAAAGGACACGATATGATTAAAAAATCATTACCATCTTTGATCAAATTTGGTGGTTAGAGTAAATTAAATATTAAAGTGTAGATAATATATTCAATTACGAAACCCCTTTATTTTTCCTTGATACAACCTTCTAGTTATCTATATACATCAACATGATTTAACAGACCTGAAAACAAAGTCAATTATATATTGCCTTTGAGCTATGTATACAGTATATCTTATATGACGCTGCATATTGCTGAACTAGTGTTTCTCAGGTGTGTGTGCCGATATGCATTTGACTTTTTCTTCTTTTTTTTTCCCTCATATAGCAGGATAAAAGTAGCAGATTTTCAGAATACAGAGGCAAAACGGGCACATCTTTTTTAACAAAGGAAAGCATTTAAAGATTTAGAGAGTCAAACTTTCCTCTGCATATATACCTGAATGTCAAGAATTTGTTTGTAAAATATATAAAAGGGATAATTGTACTATACGTCTCTAAATTATGGTTCAGAATCTATGTTAGTCCTCAAAATATTATTGTTGTATCATATTAGATTCTTCCATTAGCCTAGCAATCGACTTCAGTGTTAAACGTTAGCTCGAATGTAAAATATATTTAAAAAACGTAGATTAAAATTTTAAATATGTTTGTGCCTATCACGTGAACAACTTAAATCTAATGTGTTCAAAAATAGCTCTCTTAAATTTTAATTGTATTATGTTGTTTCTTAGCACGTTAAGTTTAAATTATCCATGCAGTAGCTCTACGTATATTTAGAATTTAATCCATGTGCTTTAAATATACCCTGTGTTAGATTTAAGCTGGTGTTTAATGCTAAAACAAATATTGGATCAATGGTCAAATTGATCAAGCCACTAATTCACCAATTCGACCGGGTTCAACTGATTCGTATTGGTTCGTTGTTAAACCGATTTGATGCCTCTCTTCGGGCTGTTATCTCGACCGGTTCTCAAGCCAACCCGTCTGACCAGTTGGTCTAGTACAATTCAAACAACCATGGTGAAATTGGCATTTAGGTTGATGGAAGAACTTGGTTGATACAAAACTATTTAGGGACCGATTTAAAATATGAATCATAATTTGTGGACTGATTGTGAAATTAACCCATATGTAAATTCATATTCGCTGAACCTTCCAGGAACAGTTACAGAGATTAAAAAAAAAATCAAAAGAGAGAAGTCAATGGAAGAATGTTGAAAAATAAGGCATGCAGCGGTTGCATGCTTGTCTTGTCTGCATGGAGCGTTGGTAGTAAATTGTTGGTGGTGAATTGCTCACCTAACCAAAGCCCACATGACTTAACCCGTTTCATTTAAGACACCCCTCCACTCCTCCCTTTTCTTCCTCCCTTACCGCTATAAAAATCACAAACCCTTAGCTATATATATATTATTTAGCCTAAACTGCACCAAAACAAAACATTCTACTATGTTTTTTTCTGTCTGACCCCTTTCATTATTTTCTTTCCATGGCTTCATTGCCATCATCTGTCTTTTTTATTTTATTTTTTACAGTCTTTTATCTGTCTGTCTTGGTTCCTCAACTAAACTCATTTAATTCTCTTTATTCAATGCTTGAATTTAAGACCCTCTAGTGTTTTTTCTTTTCTCTTTTGATCTTTAAGGAGTTTCAACAACCTCTCAGTGCATTTATGGGGGTGCATCTGATGGTTAGACACTAAAAGAGAAAGGAAGAAACAAGTTGGTGCAATTGAAGGGAACAGTCTGTCTCTAGTAATTGCTTCTCTTTATAATTTCACCTATAAATCCTATTTCTTAATGTATTTCACTTTGCTTTTTATTCTGAGTAATACCCATTTTGAGGAATAGTCTTTCCTGAGAAAAGTAGTTTGTTTTTTCTTGAGAAAATTTCTTCGGTAGAAGGGGTTGTTTTGTTATAGTTGTAATAGTATGGATATATCGACTGCGTTGCTCCTTTTGGCAGCTATCACAGCTTACCTACTGTGGTTCACGTTCATCTCACGGTCTCTTCGTGGTCCACGTGTCTGGCCTCTATTGGGCAGTCTTCCTGGCTTGATCAACAACTGTGAACGCTTGCATGACTGGATCTCCGACAACCTCCGTGCTTGCGGTGGGACTTACCAGACCTGCATTTGTGCCGTCCCGTTCTTGGCCCGGAAACAAGGTCTCGTGACGGTCACGTGCGATCCGAAGAATTTGGAACACATCCTCAAGACTCGTTTCGACAATTACCCCAAAGGTCCTACGTGGCAGTCCGTGTTCCATGATCTGCTCGGTCAAGGAATCTTCAACTCGGATGGTGCCACGTGGCTATTCCAGAGGAGGACTGCAGCGCTGGAATTCACCACCAGGACTCTTCGCCAAGCCATGGCTCGGTGGGTCACTCGAGCCATCAAGTTCCGGTTCTGCCCCATCCTTGAAGAAGCTCAAGCCAAAAGTGAGCCTGTTGATCTACAAGACGTATTGCTTCGGCTCACGTTTGATAACATTTGCGGATTAGCTTTTGGAAGAGACCCGGAAACATGCGCTCAACGACTCCCCGAGAACGGCTTCGCTTCTGCTTTTGACCGAGCCACCGAAGCATCTCTTCAAAGGTTTATTTTGCCAGAGGTTTTATGGAAGCTTAAGAAATGGCTTCGGCTTGGATTAGAAGCCAGTCTGAGCCGAAGCCTTGTCCACATGAATGAGTATTTATCCGACGTAATCGTTACACGTAAGCAAGAACTGCTGAGTCAGCAGAAAGATGGGAACCCACACGACGATTTGCTCTCAAGATTCATGAGGAAAAAAGAATCCTACTCGGAGGAATTTCTCCAACACGTTGCACTTAATTTTATTCTAGCGGGACGTGACACTTCATCCGTTGCTCTTTGTTGGTTTTTTTGGCTCCTCACTCAACATCCAATTATTGAAGATAAAATTTTACATGAAATTTGCACTGTCCTGATCGAAACACGTGGTATTGACACGACAACATGGTTCGATGAGCCTTTAGGATTTGAAGAGGTTGATCGATTGATATATATGAAGGCAGCATTATCTGAAACCTTAAGGCTATACCCGTCGGTGCCGGAGGATTCAAAGCATGTCGTGGTGGACGACGTGTTTCCGGACGGAACGTTTGTGCCAGCAGGTTCGTCGGTGACATATTCAATATATTCGGTGGGGAGAATGAGGTCGATTTGGGGTGATGATTGCCTCGAGTTCCGTCCCGAGAGGTGGTTAACGGCTGACGGTAAGGAATTCATCATGCACGACTCATACAAATTCGTGGCATTCAATGCTGGGCCAAGAATATGTTTGGGAAGAGGCTTGGCTTATCTTCAAATGAAATCAGTGGCAGCGGCAGCGCTGTTGCGGCATAAGCTGACGGTAGCGGCTGGGCATAAGGTGGAGCAGAAGATTTCGCTGACATTGTTTATGAAATATGGGCTTAAAGTCAACGTGCATGGCAGAGATTTGGGAGCCATTGTTGAAAAGATTATCAACGAGCAAAAATTGCATTGTAAATGAGGGTTTCATGGGTGAGGATATTTAAGGCATGGCGGAGGCGCGTGAGTGACGGTGGAATGCAGAGTTCAAATGTATTGGTTAAAATTTCAATTTCGTGTAAGGAAACTAGGAAGTGGGGGCCATGCTGACATTGAGGTTAATATCACAGAGGTTTTAATTCATGACCTTGGCGTATACATTATAAGCTTTTTAACAATTTAATATTAAATTCTTGTTTTTTCTTTGTGGGGACATTTTGAAATTGTTATTCTATAAAATTCTTTTACCTTCTTTCTTGGATCTTTCATAATTTTGTGTATTGCGTTTTTTGTTCTTTCAACTTTGGGTGACGGTATTAGCTGGTTTATATGGGCCAAAACAGGCCCACAACTTCTCTTGAACTATGACCCAAAGAAAAACTTACAATTATCGCATCAATGATGGTAAAAGTAACATGTGGCCCAAAAATTTTGGTAAAAGTTTTACAAAACCCCCTATACTATACTCTAGATTGCATTTTAACCCATCTACTGAAAAATGAGCAAAGTGGTCTTTTTTACGTTAACAACCCCTCCATTAAAATTGCAATGTTAAATGTTTGTTTTAGTGTTTTATATATATATAATATAATAGCAAAGTTAGTCCTCAAGCTTAACATCTTTATTCAATTTGACCCCTACTTTTTTATTAGAAGTAAATTAGAAATTTTGAAACTAATAAGATTAAAAGGTAAAAAAATACCTTACTAACAAATTAAAAATTATAAAAAAATCACAAAATATATAAAGAAAATTATAACTTTTATGATTTTGTTTATAACTCTTAAAATTATAAAATTTTTATATGCAACAGGCCCATTTCTCTTGAACCATGACCCAAAGAAAAACTTAGAATTATCGCATCAATGATTGATTGGAATGACTTAGATGATAAGATGAATGAATTTTCATTATCATATTTTAAAGAGTTAATTCCTTTATTTTAATTTTTTGTATTTTATCAAATTTTAAAAATTAGTTAAGTTGTTAAATTTGACTCAACAACAACTCAATAAATTGTAAGGACAAAACTCAAAATTATTCATCAGTTTCGGTTCAATGTGCAATTTGATATATGAACAATGATTTGGGACAGTTATACACATGAAACTTTGATTGTGATTCAAATATATACATAAAATTTTAATTACGATCCAATTGTATACATTTAAAGAAATGGCTACATCTATTTATTTTATATTAGATAAATGTACTTATTTTTATATGTAATATAAAAACATAAAATGATGTTATATTGGTAATTATATAATAGTTTGTGAGAATTAAATCAAATCAAAATTTTATGTATAAAACTGCACAAAAATCAAAATTTTTGAATAAAATTGGACATAAAACCAAATTTCATGTGTAATTTTGAGATTTATCCTAATTTATACCTAATATATTAGCAAAAAATTCATTTCAACAAATTATACGTAACAAATTAACAAAAATTACATGTTTATTAACGCTTAAATTAATTTCTTGATTTTTTATGGTAAAAGAATCAAATGTTGATAAATTAAAATGAAATGATTAATTTCTCAAATTTTTTAAAAAAAAAAAGAAAAGAAAAGAAGAAAAAGCATAACATAATAACTATGTTTAAGTAGCCAATTGAGTCTTAGCTCGATTGACATTGCATTGTTGTTAGTATAGGAGAACGTGGATTCGAGTGTATTGAAGCACATTATCTTCCTATTTAAGAGTTTGGGAGGAACTATGAATAGTTTTAAACATCGTTTATTATCAAAAAATAAGCAGACATGTTTCTATAATGAAATTAATGCTAAAAAAAATGTTGAAGTAATATATATTTATATAAATTTTAATATATTAGTAATTAGTGTTTTTGCATATTTTTAACAAATCCATTTATCAGTTATGTATTTTTGTTATGTTTTATATAGAATTTTAAGTTCTATATAAGGCCATAAGACAAAACACATAATAAAAATTAGATTACGATATATTTATGATGTAGGTGAAAAAATTATATAACAAATATATATATATATATAAAAACAAGTTGTGGTTTTAATTGAAATGATAAAGTTGAAGAGAAGATGATTATGAAATATTAAGTTTTGTTGAGTAATTTTGTCTCGTGTCTCATCAACAGGAACATTCGAGTATTTATACTATCACAGCTCACAACCTAACCTCACTGTTTTGTCTCGACTCCATCGTTCCTAGGACTGGCATTCCGTGCAGGCTCCATGTAACAGCCTAATTTTCAGTGGTATCGGGAATAGAGATTTGAGATCACTAAATCCGACGGGTGAGTTAAAAATTTAATAAATTAATACCTATGAGTCAAATGTGAATATAAAAGCATTTTTTGAATTAGTGAATTTGGTGATTTAAAATAATTAATTAGGTAAATTGGGTCGAGAATGAGGTATCGAGACCTCGACTTCATAAATCGAGCCATAAATATTTTTAGAAATATTTATGGAGTGTTGGTGAGGTAGTAATAAAATTTAGTCAGAAAATTTTGACGTTTGGGTAGTTAATTAAATAAAAAGGACTAAATTGAAAAGGGTGTAAAAGTTGCTAAAAGGATTAAATAGCTCAATTGTCAAATGAGGAAGGACCTAAAGTGAAAATAAGCCCAAAGGAGATATTTTGGGCTGCAATAGCTGAGAAAAACCAGGAAATGGGTGAAATAAGGGTAAAATTGGAAAATTGACAAAATTGGCTAAATAAAAATGAGACTAAATTAGAATATCTAGAATTCTCTTCATTTTCATCAGCTGAAAAACAGTCATGGAGGAGGGTTCAAGCTGGTTTTCATACTCTACCTTCATGTAAGTTTAATTCTTGCTTTCTCCTTGAAATTTTTATGTCTAATTTTTGAAGTTGTTATGGATGAGTGCTGGAAGTATATGATGATTTGGCATGGAATTAGAGCTTTAAATTGTTTATATTCTGATTTTATTGAAAGAATTGAATAGAAAGTGAATGTTTGGGACCTAATTGTAAAAGAGTTTGAAGTTAGAGTTTTATGTGAAAATTCTGAATTTCAATAGTTATGGAATAACTTATAATGTATAGAAAAAGTATTAATTGAGAAAATTATCTTAATTGAGGGGTTAATTGAGCAACGACTGAATTGTATGAATTGTGAAATTTTGGGTAAAATGAAAATCAATATTTTGCACTAAAACTGTTCTGGGCAGCAACAGTAGTTTAACTTTGAAAAATCACCAAAAATTGTAAAAATCGAATTAGAGGATGAATAAAATATGAAATTAAAGTTTATTGAGTCTAGTTTCTTATAAAAGAAATTATGTAAGCAATGGAATTGTAAATCATGAGATACAATAACTTTTGTAAGACAAGGTCAGAATGATTTTGGGTTCCCCTGTTCTGAATTTGGAAAATCATAAAAAAAATTGGATAAAAATAATTATAGTCTTAAATTTATATGTATAATCTGAATGAGTCTATTTTCAAGAGAAACAAACTAGGACATCATTCGAATCTTGTACGAGAAGATAATTAATTTTTAGTGAAGATGGGTCGGAACTGTCAGACAGCAGAACAGGGGAGACTTCAATGAATAAACTATATTAATTGGCCCAACCAAAAATTATGAAATTTTTATGGTAAGAAGACATATGAGTCTAGTTTCTGGGAAAATTTATGTATCTTAATTTGGAGTTCTGTAGCTCAAGATAAAAATAATTTAGTGACTATGACACAGATGGACAGCTTGAATATTCACATAAATAGATAGTGAAAATTATGGATAATGTTACCTACAAGTGTGTTGTTTATACTAAGGATGTGGATGGAGAGGAGGAGGAGGAAAATATACAAAAATATATGAATGAATCGTGTATAAATTGATCACATGCCCGATTATAATCGATAAGTGTTGGATTAGAAATGATATAATGTTTTATTTAGTATATTTATTATGAAATTATGATTATCGTTATAATACAAAAACTGAATTTGTGAGTTTATATGGCTAAATTTTAGTGATTATTTGTTAATTTTATGAATTTCATGATGTGTTATTTCATATGTATTGATGATAAAATCGTGAATAATGTAAAAGCATGAAAATTGAATAAATGATCAAATTGAGCATTTCAATTCAGTGACAAGATGAATTGAAGGAAAAGACCATGGTTGGACCATGGCAACAAGTGATAAGTGATAGCTTCGGCTACACTTATCTGATCAAGGAAAAGTGAAAGTGATAAGTGTAGCCGAAGCTACACTTATCTGATCAATGACAAATGACAAGTGAAAAGTGGTAGCTTCAGCTACCTGATTAGTGAAAAGTGGTAGCTTTTGCTACGTGATCAGTGAAAAGTGGTAGCTCCGGCTACCTGATCAGTGAAAAGTGGTAGCTCCGGCTACCTGATCAGTGAATAGTGGTAGCTTCAGCTACAAGTGACAAATGACAAGTGATTTCCGTATAAGACCATATCTGGGATATGGCATCGGTGTGATATATGCTACTGTATAAGATCATATCTGGGATATGGCATCAGTGAGATATGTGATTCGTGCAAGACCATAGCTAGGCTATGGCATCGATACATGAATATGTATAAGACCATAACTGGGCTATGGCATTATTATGTGAAGATGTGTAAGACCATAGTTGAACTATGGCATCGAGAAAACAAAGTACTCAATTCCGTAAGACGTTCACTAATTTGACAAAGTTTGGTAAGTGTTACATGGAATTATGTGATACAAGGAAGTACGAGTTGATAAGATACGAGTTAGAACTTGGTTGATAAATGAATTCATTTGTGATTATATAATTGTTCATCTTGAATGTACTGTCCATATGTATTGATAATTCAAATGTTTTAATGAATAAAATTCCGATATGGAATAAATTGAACACGAGACAAATAATTATGAAATTGAACTAGGAATTCATGAAAATGATGGTTATTGATATATGGAGACATGAGACATTGATATATGAATATGGAAAATGTTTGATAAATGTGTTTATTCATAATTATAGAATTATATACCTCATGTGTACTATTTGCATAAAGATGATATTTCAAATACTTTGGTTATTTAAGCTTAAATATGAAATAGTCTCAAATCAAGATAAGTTGTTATGAAAATATATTTAGATTACACAGATATGGCTGATATATGTTGTATGATTACATAACATGAAATTGTGTATATGTATGAGAAATTGAATGAGAATTAAGCCCATACACGTTTCTTGTTATTTATATGAAGTGTACGACTGACAAGGGTGATGAAGTTATAAACAGAGAGTTACACAGGTTGAAAACACGAGCGTGTGACTCTCCAAAGTGTGAAAATTTTCTAAGTGTTGCAAAAGTTTCATATGTTTACGGTTTGGTCCCGAACTACCCTGAATGTATGTTTTGAGCCCCGTAGGCCCATATAACGGACGTTAAACATATGTATGAAAGTTTTTAATTTAGAAAAAAATTTATGACTGATTTTTTTACATGATTGATCATATTAAGTTTGGTAATGTCTCGTACCCTATTCTAGGCTCAGAATACGGGTAGGGGGTGTTACACTCCAAGTCTGCTGGACACGTGTTTCGCTTTGGGTAGCTTGCAATGTACGTAGTCCTCTCTGTATCTAGGATTAACATTTTGAATGGGCTTTAAGCATGTTGGACATGTGTTTCACTCTAATCTATATTTATTATTTAATAAAAACATTTAACTTTAGATAATTTCATAAATGAATGAATTGAGATGTGGTTGAGAATAATCATAAATTCAATAACAATATATATGAAAGAAGGAGATTTCACCTAAAAGACTTTTTTCCATTGAACTTCGAAGTAGACGAGGGCTTAAAGGTTGGGGACAAAATGTTCTTAACCATTATTTTATTTTCAGATTTTTTTATCATGATTTAAAAGAATATTTATTTGTTTATTTCATGTAAAAACTTGTGATTTAATTTAATTATATTGGATTTTATTTTTAACAATTTTATTATAGATTTTGATTATATCTGCTTTTCTGACACAATGCGTAAAATTACAGTAGCTCTTTTCAACCCATAAATAGGAGTTTAATATGCTTCAGCGCATTCAAACTCATGTCCTCTTACATTGATAATGATGCCTATACCAAACGAGCTAAAACTCAATCTACAATAACTGACTTTTTATTTATTGATTGATAATAGATACAAATAATCTTAACTATATTTTAATAATTTTATAAAGTACAACATTAATCTACCAAAACATTATTTTAGCTTATTTTTGTAACACTTTTAAAATTTGTCATGAAAACACCAATAAAGTCAAATAAAAAGTTTTTTAATCAAAATTATTCGCCAAATATTTGAAGTAATTTTTTAAGAATTTGATTACTAATCATACAAGTATAAATATATGTTCAAAAAGTGAATTACAAACATGTATGGTATATACTTAAGGATGAGTCTCCCTAAGCTAGTTTGCAAAGCACAATTTAATATACATGTGATTAATTAATTTGATTGATAAAATATAAAATGTTAATTCTAATTGACAAAACCATTTTTTTGTTAATACAAGTGTATAATAAGGGAGGGAATAAGGAGGCGAAGGTGGTGGTGCTAGTAGAATTGGTTCATCTAAATAGGTGGCAAGCCAAAAAATGACATAAGTCAATAAGGAATAAAAAAGCAAGGGAGAATAAATGTAGGTAAAGGGGCTTAAGGATGTAGAGGAGGCAAAAGATTCCTCCTTCATCATCTTACATGGTATTTATAAGGAGGGTGTAACGACCCAAAATCCGTGGGCACCAGAAAAGTGTGTTATCGGGCCTCCGTCTTAGTGAAATAAGTTCAAAATAATTATTAAAAAAATATTTATAAGTCTAGTAGTGTGTTTAATTAGGTTTTAATTAAGTAAATTTAGCTTAATTTAGAGTAATTAGTAAAAGGATTAAATTGAATAAAGGATGAAAGTTAAATTGTAGATTAAAAGAAAATAAAGAGGACCAAAATGGAAAATAGACCATTTAGTATAGTTGAGGCGGCAAACAAAGAAAAAAATCTAAAGATTTCTCTAGATTATTATTGAATTATAAATTATAAATTATTATTAACTATTATTATTAAATAATATTATATATATATATGTATATAAAACAAATGAAGAAAAGAATAAAAAGAAACAAAGAAGAATAAGAAACAGAGAGCATTCGAAAAACAGGGGAAGAAAAGGAAAGAAAAGAAAAAGGAAAATTGAGATTTTGAAGCTTCAAACTTATTTGGTAAGCTAAATTTAGTCTTTTCTCTTAATTTTGATGTTTTAAAAGCTTTAGAACAAAGTTTTGATGAAATTAAGTTGATATTTTGAAAGTTATTAGATTTCTAAATATTGTTCATGTTGAATAAAAAGATGAATTAGGGGTTAAATTGATAGGAATTCAAGTTAGAAATGAAATAAGGATTGAATTGCAAAGTAAACTATAAGTTTTGTGTTTTAGGGACTAAATTGAGGAAAATTCGGAATTAAGAAAATATGTTGAAAATTTAATAGTTAAATTTGAGTTTAAATGAAATTTGAATAGGAATAAGGTGTGAATTGGTGTTATAAATTTGGTTATTAACATTTTACATCAAAACAGTTTTGGGAAGTAGCAATGGTCTGACTTTGAAAATTCACTAAAAATTGTATAAATTGAACTAGAGGATGAAAAAAATATGTAATTAAAACTTATTGAGTCTAGTTTCTTATAGTATAAATACTGTAAGCAATGAATTGATGAATCAAGAGATATTTGAAATTTTGTAAGACTGGTTCGGGGTGATTTCGAGATGCCCTGTTTTAAATTTGGAAAATCATTAAAATTGTACAAAAATTATTATGGAGTGTAATTTATATATGTGAACTCCTTAATGAATCTAGTTTCAAAATAAATAAACAAGAACCTTGTTCGAGTTCTGTACAATGAGATAATTTATTTTAGTAGAGAGAGGTCAGAATTGTCAAATGAAATAACAGGGAGTATTTAACGAATAAACTGTACTAATGACTAGACCAAAAATTCTGGAAATTTTATGGTTAGAAGATATATGAGTCTAGTTTTAAGGAAAATTTACGGATATTAATTTGGAGTTTCGTAGCTCAAGATATAAATAATTTAGTAATAATGACTCAAGTAGACAGCTTAATGGTGAAATTATATATATACATTAAAAATGGTTAAATTTGCATGTTTAGGCCCATGAATTAAATTGAATCATGTTGTATTGATGATTATAAATTATTATTTTCGTAGCCAACAAAGAACCCGAAGCATCAAGATCGAAAGGAAAGGAGAAAGTCATCGAGGACTAAAACGGAGAATTACGGTGTGTATTACTATAATTTGAATTTTAATTATTATTGATTGCTGAATTTTTATTGTTATGTATGGTAAGTAAGACTTGAGGTAAGTATGTGAAATTGATATGAATATTGAGTGAAAATGAAAGTGATGCAAATTGAATCAAATTGAATTGAATAAGTGAATTATGGAATATGTAATTATTTGAAAAGTGTATTGATTGAAAAATGATTGGTGATTTGAATTGTGAATTGAAAGTGATATAGGATTGAGAAAGTGAATTGAATACCCTATTAACTAGTCGGGCTGAGTCGGATATAGTTGGCATGCCATAGGATTGGAAGTGTTCAGGATACTTGACCTCGAGTCGATGAGACACTGGGTGTCACTATATTTCTTCGGATAGATTCGATGAGGTACTGGTACCAACTTTACTTGACTAGGCCGATGAGACACTGGTGTCAATTATTACTTGAACTATCCGATGAGGCACTTTGGGTGCCATATTGGTGTGTTTGGTTGGATCCGTATCCGCCAAAGTCCGAAAGTTACGTTAATAGGGTGAAAAATTGAAATGTGAATTTGAGGCATTGAAATGAGAAGAATTACGAATTGAAATTGGAATTGTGATAATAAGAGAAAAGAATGAAATGTATATTCATAAGTGATATAAATTTAAGTTTGAGAAAATACATTGATTTATGAATTAGTACATATGACATTAATTGTTAGGTATTTTAATATTTATGTTTTTACCGTTGTTGATATGACTCGATTTATAGTAATACCATTGAGTATATCCATACTCAGCGTGCGGTTGTTTCCGTGCAGCAGTTAGTAGAAGTCAAGTGTCTCTACCAAAGATCCAAAACAATCCCGACTCCAACACAAATTTGGTGATGTATATTTTCTTTTGGATAAAAGTGGCATGTACATAGGTGTTGTTTAGTCACTTGAATATGTATATTACTTTGGGTAGTGAAGGATGATTTATAAAATTTAGATGGTTAAATGAAATAGTAAGGAAAGTACATGATATTTTGATACATGAACATTAAGTTGTTAAATGAATGAAGTTTTTAATCAATTTTGAATGATGCTATGATAGTTATTAAGTTAAAATTTTGTTAATGATATAAATAATAGTTATATGAATGTGAAATATTGGTGTTGGTTGTTTTGGTTTGAATTTGCGGGAGGTTTAGGTAAAATAAGCGAAATGTCACAAATTTTTATAAAAAAAATTTTGGAATACTCGAACAAGTCCCGTTCTACTTTTAATACGTGTTTGAACTTCGAGAGTTCAAGATAGAGACTTAATTATTATATTATACCATAAAAGTTATATTAATTGTAAATTATTCGCAAGTTGTCTGATATGTCCGGTAATGTCTCATAACCTCGTTCCGGTAACGGTTTGGGGTTAAGAGGTGTTACAGAGGGAGGTTTTGTGCCTAGTAATGCCACATCATCGGCAAATCTGGGACATGGTGATCATGTGGTCGATCAAGTGGCAAGGTCGTTGTATGTGGATTATTGTTAGGTGCAGTGCGACTTTGACATGGTACAAGGTTGTTACACTTAGTAGTCTTTTGATAGTTTCCTTTAGGAGATGGGTGTGTTCTCGCTAAAATTTGGTGGCTTAGAGGACAAGATGTTTGGTTGGCTAGTCACCATGTGACCAAAAGAGTGATGTAAGATGAGGGACTATCCGTGTGATCCTCATGAGGGAAGCTAACCAAGTGATGTGAGACGGAGGGCCATGTGCAAATGCCTTTTAGGTCAAAGTAAAATCTTGTTATTAGCCACATACTATGCACAAGCTGTGGATTTAGTTTTTATTTTTCAATTTGATCATTTTTCGTCATTTTCAAAATTTGATATTTCAGTTTTGATTCAAACGGTAGTTGTTAAATCAATTAACTATAACATTTTTTTTTGTGAAAATAGTAATTTGACATAACATTAAACAAGTGATGATGTATTTGTTACATAATATTTTGCAAATAACAGAATTTAACAACTACTTTAAGATAAAAATTTTAAAATAAGAAATGTGCATCACCAAATTAGAATATATTGTGTAAGGATTAATAGAAAAATTTGACCTATTACAAAACTAAGGGCTATAGATGTAATTAGACTTATTGATGGGTCGGGCCACCTAGCCCGACCCAAAGACCCACTCAAAATGTGGGAGGGTTTGGGCAAAAATATAGGCCCTAAAAAATGGGCTTGAACAAAAAAAAGGCCTGTTTAAAAAATGGACCAGGCCTCGGATAAGGCATTTTTGGCTCGAGCCCGATCCGACTCGAATTCATTTAAGGCCAAAAAAATCTATTTTTTTTGTTTTTTTAATTTTATTTTCTTATTGTTTTCTCTCTATTTTGCTACCATTTTACTATTATATTGCTACTATTTTGTTATTATTTAGATATTGTATAAAACTTATTTTATTGTTAATTTTGTTATTATTTTAAAGACATTTGTTAATTTTGTTATTATTTTAGAGGAATTTGCTTGTTAAGTTGCATCTTTTATTATTTAAGTATACATATTTTTAAATTTTTTAATTTATTAAGAAATATTTATTTTGATGTTTTAATATTTTTAATGTATTATATATATTTTAAAATTATATAAAATAATATAAAAATTAATATAGGCGGATCGGATTAAACTCAAATTTTAACATTTTTATTCAAATCAAGTTTGAGTAAAACTTTAAACTCATTTTTTAAGTTAAGTTAGACTCAAACTTAATAAACGAGTCTAAATTTTTAATTGAGCCCAATCCGATCCATTAATTAACTAAAATTTTAAAAAGTACACCCCAAAATAAAAAAAAAACACACCATTTTCCTTTCTCGCCTCCCTCTCTGGCAGTTATCCTTTCTGAGTTCGCCGACCACCGCCATATCTCTGTAGTTCGAAAGCACTGAAATCTCCACTGCTTTTTTCTCGAAGGTACAATCAATACATTGCTTATAATTTGCAAAAGGAATATAATGAATTACTATATATTAAGCATTGAAATGAACTAGAAAATTGTTTTTACACTTACCTGTATAGACTTACTTTTTTGAATCATTCCTTCATTGTTTCGTTTCTTTAACGGATTGATTTGCGGCAGAAATGTCTTTCACTTTATTATTTTTTATTAAAATTTGTTTAATTTATACGTATCCGGTGAATTAGCTTTCAGGCTCTGTGAGCTAGGTATGAACTGTGATTAATTCGTTTTTGTTTGATTTTTAGATTTATTTATATTGATTTGTTGCTCTATGTGTTTTTATTTATTAGAAGATGTTTGTTTGCTGAGAAAACGAATATGACTGGCAAAACAGGAAAAAAAGTATAGGAAAATGAAACAAAATTAATCATGAATTAGGTATTCTTCGTTGTATTTAGATTTTAGAATAATTGATGCATGCACGATATTAGGTTAGCGTTTAGTCTGCAAGCTGTTGAAGTTGTTTTTGGGTAAAAGAACTGTTAGAACGGAAGAAAGACAGTTCCTTTATCTTGTTCTATTTTCGAGAAACTTGGCAAATGAAAATTTTGGCGGCCATGTGATATTTCGGTAGTTCTAACAACTGGAAAGGCACATAGCTTTTCTTCGCGGTAATGATTTAAGTTGCCATAAGTTGAACATCTGATTTTAAAAGTTAAATTGATGAATTTTATGTTTATAAACGGTAATAGAGGTGGAATAGTTGTAATACTAGAAATAGTTTTTCCAGGGAACTGTTTAACCAGAGGTGTCAAGCTCAATTGAGAACAGGAACTTTTGTGTTGACTTCCCATGAGGGAATAATGCTACCACGGATCCTGCTTGGCTTGCTGCTGTTGAAACTATCTGTATGCTTAATGGTTGTGCCATGATTCATGAGCCCTTAGATACTCAAGTTTTGTCTTGTAGTGGGATAGAGCAAACATTTCAGTGTTAGCTTTAGCAAGAACATGTATTAATTCAGAGTTTTGTATTTCTAACGGCTTGTTATGCCTCATTTGTTGAAACCATACTATAAGGCTCAAACACACGCAGAATTAATTAAAAATGTGTTTGACAGAATCAGCTTATTTTGTGACCTGTTTATTAATTACTACTTAAATGCGGAAGCTTGACTTTAATTTAATACAATTGTTTAACTGTGCAGTTATTTAACAAAAACTGAAAGATCTGTCTGTAACTCTGCTGCATATCATTCTTTCTTCTTCATTTTCCTGCTTGAACAGCATCAAATTGCTGGTTTACGTACCTATTGAGATCTACTTCTGAATCAATGTTGATGCAAGTGAGAAATTTGCCACTGATTAATAGTACTTGGGAAACTTATTACAGGTTTGAGAGTCTATGTCACTTAAGAAGTGCATAGCTGTTGTCTGATTTACTGTATTCAAGCTTGTGAGTGCCAGAGTATACTACTACAATAAGCTGTACATAGATACCTTTTTCTGTGTTTCAAATATCCTTTCAAATGTCAGAGATTGATATGGCTGTCATAAAGCCTGAGGTAAGTTTATTGTGTTGTTTTCCCTTTGATCATAATGAACAGAGGTAAGGTACATCCTACTTTCTATTCTCTTATTTTACATTTTAGGTTATGAACCATTTACTATATATCCTACAATAGTGCAGGTTCTTTTGTATTCTTTAGGGTTCCTTTTGTAGGTATAAATGACATGTTGTTCATTATTACATGTACTTCTCTAGCAAATACAATATCCTGGGTATTTATCAAAATATTTAGCTCTGGTGTAACATGGGCCTAATTACCGTGCTGTGAACAATTATTGTTTGTTTGTTTTTTTAACCATTATGTGTATAACTTCCTTAAGATAGGCAAGTTTGATATTTATTATTTGTATTAGAGCAGATTCTTTTGTATTCTTTAGGATTCCTTTTGTAGGCATAAATGACATATTGTTCATTATTACATGTACTTCTCTAGCAAATACGTATCCTGGGTATTTAGCAAAATATTTAGCTCTGGTGTAACATGGACCTAATTACTGTGCTGTGCACAATTATTGGTTGTTTTTATTTTTAGCATCATGTGTATAGCCTTCCTTGAGATGGGCTAGATTGATTTTTATTTTTTTGTATTTTTAACAATTTTGTCTACAACTTCCTTGAGTTTGGTTAGATGGACACCATGTTGTGAATGAAAACTATGTTTCTGTCTGGTGAAATTTGTGCCTTACATAGTTTGCTTGGTAGGGTTCAATGAGTACCCAAAAAATATGCTGTTTGAGTGTTTGAATGATGGGATATGGGTAATTTCAAACTCAGACTGGGTAGAGGAAGGATTGAGTTAACTGTTTAGTTGTTAGATGGCATAGAATTTCTTGTAACAGTTTGCGATCCTGACAATTATACTTTAGTATCCTTGGTTTGTTTTTGAGTATATCCTTAAGTTTTGATTCTGAAGGATTGTCGGATTTGTCTCAGATAATGAAGTCTTATATTTGGCTTCAAACTGTTGATGGCTCAATCCAACAAGTTGAACAGGAGATTGCAATGTTCTGTCCCATGATATGTCATGAAGTTATACAAAAAGGCATGGGATCCTCCAAGAATTATGCTATATCTCTTCCCCAGCAAGTCAATCCTGCCATGTTAAGTCTAATCCTCGATTATTGTCGGTTTCATCAGGTGCCTGGCCGCTCGAACAAGGTAGGTTCAACGTAATTCTCAATTAGCATTTGCCTCTTATGTCTGATGCTCTCCTCTTGCTTTCTTTAGTAGATGTTTAATCTTTCTGGAGTGGCATAAATGGAGCCAAAAAATTCCATTCTTTAGGTATAGAATGGCTTTCTTTGTATACTTGTTTCCTTAGCCACTTCTTTTTGCAAAAGGAAGAAGGAAAACATGTTTCTAGGATATTCAATTCCATATAACAAACTGACTCTGATCTTCCTTGTTTCCTTCCTTTGCATGTTCTTGTTCCTGTTTGAAGGAGCGCAAATCTTTTGATGAGAAGTTTATCCGAATGGACACAAAGAGGCTCTGTGAGTTGACATCTGCCGCTGACAGCCTTCAGTTAAAGCCTCTAGTTGATCTTACTAGTCGTGCCCTTGCACGAATTATTGAAGGGAAAGCTCCTGAGGAGATACGTGAGATATTTCATTTGCCTGATGATCTTACTGAGGTGTCTGGTGCTAGTGGAACCTGCTTTATTTTTTATCTGTTCTCTTAATCTCTTTTCTTATTTTAGTACTTACTTTGTTGGTTTAGGAAGAAAAGCTGGAGCCTCTGAAAAATGCCACCGATGACCCACGCATTCGACTGTTAAATAGATTGTATGCAAAAAAGAGAAAGGAACTAAAAGAGAGGGAGAAACTAAAGGTGACTGGGCTCTTGTTTTCTGCTGCTTTCATGCTGGTTATTTATTAACTGTTCTGCTTTACTTCTTACTTCTTAGTAGCATGTTTATATGGTTGACATTGCTTTGTCAATTAATTTTTCAAGGCGTCATTTTTCAACTCCTTACTTAAAAAATGCATGCAAATAAGTCGGGATTTCTATGTTTCAGAATGTTGAGGTTGACGAAGAGCTTGTTGATGATCGTTCAGTTGATGACCTCTTGTCATTTATTAATGGAGATGATGGAGGTATACTTAAGTTTTTCTCTAACATAGATTGTCAGCATATATTTATTTTTCCGTCCAAATGATTGTAGTTCTGTATAGCTTTCTGTGTTTCATGACTATTTTGGTTGGTTGACCTGCTTAAATTAGCAGAAGAGATGGTTTTACTGATTAAATACCTCCTCCTATAAAGAATAGTTTAGCACTTTTGCTCCTGTGGTTGCGTCTCATGTGTCAATCCCGATGTCAAAATGTCTTCTATTTCTCTGCAGTCATTTGTTAGTGTGAGGAACTGAGGAGTGAATGATAGTGGCCAAAATTGAAGAAAAGCAAATTGTTTTGTGTTCCTTTATCATAATCCTGTTTGATGGTAAATTATGAAGACATCAAAAGGATAGGACCTTTCTTGGAAGATGTTACAAGATGACCTGTTTCGAACTTTTTATAGCATAGGATTAAAAAATAATTGATGTTTCCTTCAGTCATCATGGTCTAGGAACTTAATCTAGAATAATTTTCCAACAAACTACAGTTAAAAATTGTTGAGATTTCAGGCTCTTTTATGGATATCTCGTAATGGATAAATTGTTTAAAATTCTAATTCTACATAAGTTTTATACACCACAATTGTAATCTTTTAAAGTTGTGCTGCTTTTATGTATACCAGAAACCTCCCAGTCTTCTTTTTTTAGTTCTTTCTGAAGGCCTTATAGGAGGTAAGGGAATTTTATTTTGCAGATTCTAAAGGGATTAAAACTTCAAAGAGTAAAAAGAAGAACCGAAGAAGAAAAGATTTGCAGAAGAGCACGTCTGCTCATGAGGCCACTAAAAACCATAATAAGGTCTGGACCTCTCCATTCATCCTTTTTCTTTCTTTCAATACTGTCAGGTTTCTGAAGTTCTCATGTTCAGGAGTCAAATGGTCTTAACTCTGTATGCCGTAGTGCTGAAGTTCGTCAGATTCTGCCCAGTGTTGGTGCTACCACAAACTTACAGGATGTCGAAGATGATATTTTTCCCAATAAGAACGAGTTTGACGATGGTGATATTGATGATGAGATTGATCCGACATTGAAGGAAAAAATTGATAGGTAAGGTGATTTTTCCTTGTAAATCTTCTTCCTTGCTTCTTCTTCTCCACTCTCTGGAGCATTGAAAGACAAAGTGGTCACATTTCCCTGGATTTTGCCATGAGGCTTAGTGTTTGCATATTCTTCAATTGGTAAGCAGACAAAGATGAATATTGTACCTGATGAAGCAACAAAGTTAATATCTTAATAATTATTACATACACGATTTTGGAGGAAATTTATAGATTAGCCCTACCAGTCCTTTTTATGTTGTGTAGGGAGGTGGAAGATTTTGCCCGTAGATTGAATTCAGATTGGCCGGAAAGAATGCAAGAAATTCTCTCTTTAGGCCAAGAAAAGAAACCAGTGCATTTGTCACTTAATGGCAAGGGTTCATAAGGAGATATGCAGGTATGCTGCTCTCTCTTTTCTTTCGTAAGTTTTAGTGTCTATGTTACTTGGATTTAGGTGTCAGATACGGATATTTGTTTGACACAAGTATGTTAAAAAGTTTTGAAGCTTTTCCATGTATTTGAAGGGCACATATTCCCGCCCCCATTATCAAATATGTCAGACAGGGATACTTTTAGCAAAATGAAACGTTGGAGCAACATAGTCTAGTGTGGTTGCTTGTGAAAGTTTTAGGGCCTATTCTTCTGTGCTTAAAAAAAGCACTTCTGGCTCTAAAAACACTTTTGGAATAAAAGCTGTGAAGAACAAGCTGTTTTTGACTGGAATTTTTGACTTTTAAGAAGTGTTTTTCAAAAGCACTTTTAATAACATAGTATTTTCCTCTCCCAAAAGCACTTTTAGTGCGTAATTACTTTTTCACCCCTCCAATAACATAGTATTTTTTTTCTTCTTGGTGTTTAATTACAAATATGTTAAAATTATTAATTAAAAATAAAAAATATTTTTAAAATACTAATTACAAATATTTAATGGTTATATTTAAATATTTAAAATGTAGTTTATATATTCTAATTAAATTTTATAAGTAATTAATATGTATTACTTAAAAATATTTAAAATTTATATTTCATATATTAAAATATTAACAAGAAGTTATAATAATTTTTTATATTCTTACTAAAATACAATAATATTAACTAATTTAAATTTTATTTAAATGCATATTTGTTATTTGATAATAACATGTCTAAAATGTACATTTTATTTCTCAAAAGCACTTTTTGACAGCAATACTAAACACTCAAATTTTAAATTAAACTTTTTAAAAACACTTTCCCACAGCACTTTCAAAAGCATTGTCAAACTAGCTTTTAATCAGATTATCTTGGACTTTCATTTACTTTAATGCAACATGTTCATTCTCGTGATGGTTTATCATTTGAAAGTTAAAACCGAACTTGGTTTTCTTCATTTGTTTGATCAAAATAGTAAAAGAAGCAACACTAAAATAATTTTGTATGGCAAGACTCAGATCCGGAGCAGAGGTGATTCACAATGAAGGTATGCCTGAAAATTTTTGATGAGATGCTTTGCAGGTGGATGAAAGATGGCTTCTAGAAGGGCCTTGTGGATCCTTTGTGAGTTTTTAATTTCCTTTTTAAAGTTTATTTTTCTTTGTTGTGCTTAGTCAGGCTGCAATTTTGATTCTGAGTGCAACTTCTTTTTACTGTATTTTATTCATATCATCTTTGTGTATATTCTCGTGTTATAATATTACTTAAGGTATTATATATTTTATTATAGTTTTGAGACATTAATAATTGGTATTATATAGATTTTGATACACTGATGTTAGTTTTTCTTTGTTGTGTTGTGCTGTGATGGTATATGTTCAAAATTATCGGGTCATATAGTACATGACATTATTATAATCCGAATTATATCCTATCTATATGGTATGGTGTATGTATTGACAAGAAAAGAAAAAGGTTCAGCTGAAGTTATCCTTCTCCCATCCTGAGAGGGGGTCCACACGTGTGATTCGTCCATTAAAGATAGTGCGTCTGTGAGTAGCCGACCATGTGGGCCCCACTTCCTTGGCAGCTTCAGTGCCTTCTGTCTAGAGAAACCCATATGATATTCCCCTGAGCTCAGGTCCATCTCTACCAACACGTGTTTCACTTCGAATGGTTGGGAATGGAATTCGACCAATAGTTAACCAAGAAATCAGTGTGGTGGACATTACCTGTTTCAGTTGTAGTTGTAAATATACCAGGAAATCTGTACGGTCCATACGGAAACTTTTAACCATTTTAGACAGTAGCCGGTAACCTTTGAGCTTCAGTAGCTCTCTATTATGATATATTGACCCACGCGTTTTCCGTTTTTCAACTACACTTGTCGCTAAGTAGTAAAAAAACAGAATCATTCCCTTTTGTTTGTGGCTTCCCATTTCTCTTTTCTTTTATTAAAAACATTATATTCATTTATGATTAATATTTAATATCAATATGAACTGGTCTTATGGTACATCCCGAAAGAAATAAAAATATTTAAATCATGATTTTTAAAATTATAATTATTAATTAAATAATTAAATAATTTTATTAATCAAATTTTGAATGTGTTGGAAAGTTAAAGATCTTAAAAATCTTGTTTACTCAAGTTCAAAATCATGATATGGTGGTTATTTTATTTTATTTTAAATAAATTAAATTATCTATATAATTATTTTAATATATGATTTTTTAAAAAAAATTAGTCGGTAATTTTTCAATTGAATTTTAATCCGAATTATTCATAATTTCAATACATAAAGGAACCCATTCATATTCTATTAAAATTCACAGATACGAACAGTAATAAAACAGTTTGGATTTTACTAAAAATTAATACTAAAAATGAACTCTTTTATTATTATTATTATCATAAACAATCTTCAACATAAAGTTAAAAGCCTAAAACTTATTTCTTCCCTTGAGCAAGGATCAGTGCACCCAAAAATGAAATTGCGTGAAATGCACACTTCGACCAGAGCGTGAACAACACAGGACAAGAGTAAAAGGCATTTCCTCACTGTTTATTTCATGTCCGAACCTCATAACGACAACTCAACCAAGTGAGTAAAAAAAGAAACAAAACAAAACAAAAGCGATATTTTTCATCTTCATTTCCTTCATGCTTCCATCTTCTGTACTTTCTGATAGTTCTTTTTTAAAATTCTCTGAACAAAAAGGAGGAAGGAAAAAACCCCTAAAACCAATTTATTTCTCTCCTTTTCTTTTTTTATGGTGATTCTTTCCAAATATGGAAATTAATATTGTGTTTATCGTAATTTTAATAGTAATTTTGAGTGCTGGGTTCGTTTCAGCTGGGGACATAGTTCATCAGGACAACGTTGCTCCAAAGAGACCTGGGTGTGCTAATAACTTTGTTCTGGTATTCCTTTAAAAGTTCTGAACTTTTTTTTTGGGTCCATGTTTGATTGGTTGCTGAGAAATTGGAGGGATGATGAAAGAATCTAGCTTTTTGTTCTTGTCCTTGATTTTCGGTTTACATGTTCTATTAAATTCGATAAGTAGTTTGAATGTTTTTATTTACTTCAAATTATGACTTTTGTCTTTTTGCTCTTCCTGGTTGATTACTGAGAAAATGGTGGGAATATCCTTTTTTTTTTCTTTTTTAAATTTTGGGCTTATTTTGTGGTTTGGTCGTGATGGAAAAAAGTTAATGTTTTCTCGGGACTGACTTTAATTTTGGTGTGGATAAAGGGAAACTGAAGTGGTCAATTTTTCTATGAACTAAATTATTGTGATGTAGGCTTTTTCTGTTTTTCCTTTCTCTTAATTTCGTTGTTGAGGTTGGGAGGTGAACTTAATCCACTTTACTTGTTTTTATGAACTAAATCAATTTTTTGTTTTGTTTTTATGCATCAAAAGGAAAAAAGCTTTGGTTAAACTAGGCTAAATAATGATTTTGACCCATTTTTTTTTTTTTTTGTGAAAGGGATAATGACTTCGACTTAACTAGGACTTCTGTTAATCCGACTTTGGTGTGAATGTTAAATACAGATATGTTCAAATTTTTAAAGCTTTTCATGTATTTGGAGGATCCTTGAAGGGTCATATCCCCGTACTCATGTCCAATGTGTCTGACATAGGTGTCGGTCAAGGATACTTCAGGAAAAATGAAGAGTCCAAGCAACATAGAGTAGTATTTTATTCCTGCTATATTGGCATGATGAAACACTTTAGAGCATTTCCTATCAGCCGAAGGGAACTTTGATATCTCCTCAAATTTTAAAGTATATCAGAATTATATTTTACTTGGATGATAACATTTTATTGGAATGTCTTCAATCTCCAAAATATTTGCAACTCGAATTCAGCTTGAATTTGTTGAAAATACTCTTGCACCTTCGTTGCTTTCTTCTTTTGCTTCTAAGTTATATATGCAATAGTTGATTTTCTTACTTCTTTGCTGTCCTTTGAAGTTAGAAATGCTGCTTGTTTATTCATATCTCTTTTCTCCGGTTTATTGTTTTCAAAATTATGAATATGGACTTTTTATATTTTATTTGATCGAATTTCTTTTATAGGTAAAAGTCCCCATCTGGATTGATGGTTTAGAAAACACTGAGTATGTTGGTGTTGGTGCTCGTTTTGGACCTACTTTGGAATCGAAGGAAAAGCATGCAAATCATACCAGGCTTGCACTTGCAGATCCTCCTGATTGCTGCAGCAAACCTAGGAATCAGGTTTTTGAATTTTTCATCTTTTTACAGTCTTCATCCAATTTGACTCCTTGATATATTCTTTCTAACATTTGCTTGTGCTTTCATCTGATCAGTTGCTCTTTCACTTGTTCCTTTACTCTCTCAAAACGTTGAATATCTTGTGTGTCGGCAGCTTACAGGGGAGGTCATTCTAGTGCATCGGGGTAACTGTAGTTTCACTGTGAAGGCAAATGTTGCTGAAGAAGCTGGTGCTTCTGCGATCCTCATAGTAAACAACCAAACAGGTATTTTATGTCCTTTCATCACTTATTTGGATAACGCAAGAGTTTGAACATCTTGCTGGAGTCGTGTAGTGAAGATTAGCTCCTTACGCAATCCATATTCATGTGGTATCTGCCTGTTGTAGAAGCGTTGCCTTGATGGATAGATCTTCATTTTATAGTAAGTTTTTGTTTGTTATCCAAAGAAAAAGAAGAGCTTCTGTGCAGAACACATGATAAAACTATTGCTTCAAGTTGGAAATTTGGAGAAATTTTGTGGGCATATATTTTGGTTTATGATATCTTGTCATGTGAAAAATGTTAACTCTACTGCAACTGTGATCGGAAAATTACTCATAAGATCTTTTTTTAGGGTGATATGTTTGTAGATATCATTCATTCTCTGTCCAAATACTCTATGTAGCTGTTTTGATAGTACCCTTTTCAATAATTGAGCCATAAAGGGATAGAAAATGTTACATTGAAAATATAGAATTTATTATAATAGCTAATTACAAATTTACAATCATGAGCGGTTATGAACAGTCCAAAAGTTATTTTTGCTTTCTGAATACTGAGCTAGTTAATCTTTTTCTACAGAACTCTTCAAGATGGTTTGTGAATCAGATGCTGATGTAAATATAAAAATACCTGCTGTCATGCTTCCTCAGGACGCTGGTTCCAATTTGGAAAATTATATAAATAATAACACCAGGGGTATGCCTTTCTTTTTTGCTGCATTAATTTCCTTTTTGTTGTTCTGGAGCAATATTTTCTTCAGCTCCTTTTCCTTGCTTGGTGATATATTAGGATTTAAATTGTTTGCAGTTTTCATCTTTATGTAGTTTCTGTTGCGCTTTACTCCCCAAAGCGTCCGGCAGTTGATATTGCTGAAGTTTTTCTGTGGCTAATGGCTGTTGGTACCATTTTGCTTGCTTCTTATTGGTCTGCATGGACTGCTAGAGAAGTTGCTATTGAGCAAGACAAGCTACTAAAGGTTTCTTTATACCCTTTTAGAAGAAAATCTTTTATGTACTTTTTGCTATATCCAATATTATTCAATCATTCACCCCGATAATGTGCTGATTGATGTTGTATGCGCAGGATGCATCAGAAGAATTTCTACAAGTGGGAAGTGCAGGTTCAAGTGGTTTTGTTGACATAAATACAATGTCAGCAGTTCTCTTTGTTGTGTTTGCTTCATGTTTCTTGGTCATGCTTTACAAGCTTATGTCGTTCTGGTTTGTTGAGGTCCTGGTGGTTCTGTTTTGCATCGGTGGAGTAGAGGTGTGTGCCTTTACCCATATATTTGTATGCTTAGTGCAGTGTTGCTTATTTCCTCCATCTTTTTACTGGTAGTTTGCAAGTTTTCACTGAGCTACTTCATATGACCTCCTATGGTTCCCAATATCTTTTACGGTCAGTTTTAAGATTTTATTAACAATGCTAGTCTTCCTTTTCTATATAATTCTCTTATTCCTGTGAGACCTGTGCTGCTTTGGAAAATCTTACCAAAAGTTCTAAGCGAAGCGTATTGCACTGAAAAGTCACGTCGGTCAATCTATGCTAGCTGGTACAAAGTTACCAAAATCTTTTCAATAACTAATCCAAAAGATATGTTACCAACAAGAAAAGTTTCATCTTGGTCAATGTAACTTTTTAAAAATGGTAGTCGTTCATCTATAACTTAGTGTGCGAACCATGACTATCTGCAATTCTCTTTGAACCTCAATTGAAAAGATTTGCTCAATAAATATGCCTGGATGTAAAAATTACTTAATCAGAAGCCACATCTGAATTCCAAGTTGCATTACTCTTACCTTCTCTTGTGCTAAGGCCTGATAGAAAGGGTTGGGGGTAGGGGTAGGGGAAAACTCTTTTGAGATGAATGTTAATCCATGGCATCCCTTTGTGCTTGCAGGGTCTGCAAATGTGCTTGGTGGCTTTGTTATCAAGGTATGCATATTCCCTCTTGATTGTTTTTTCTGTGTTTACATGTCCATCTTCTTAATTATTCTTCTTTACTGTAATTGAACATCATTAAGACCGAAGTCTCTCTCAGAAATATGTGGAAAAGGGAAGCCAGCAACTAAATCTCTATTCAATGTTTTAAAAGCAACTCTATTCCTAGAATATGTGTATTTTCTTTCAAGTTTTAATAACAACTTACAGTTCATATGATACTGACACTAAAGTTTTATATAGTTTCAGGTGGTTTCAACGCTTTGCAGAATCTTTTATTAAAGTGCCTTTCTTTGGAGCTGTTTCCCATCTGACACTGGCTGTTTGTCCCTTCTGCATTGCATTCGCTGTTGTTTGGGCAGTGTATCGACGTATCTCCTTTGCCTGGATAGGTCAAGATATTCTTGTAAGACAATATGTCTAGCTTCTTATCTTCACATGTATATTTCCTTCCGCATTGCATTCACTTGTGGTGCATTCCTTCTCATTGAGAACCAATATGTTTGGAAAGTTAGTTTGATTTGCACTCTTTATCATGGTGAAGTGCTGATATTTAAACCTTCCCTCTTTTCCTCTCAATCAGGGTATTGCGCTTATAATCACGGTCCTTCAGATTGTTCGTGTACCAAATCTCAAGGCGAGTACCTTGATTTGTTTTGCTTTTTCTACTTGTTACTCAGGGTTCTTGCATGTTTTGCTGTTATGTGGGTTGTATCCTCTCCATGTACTTTTCACTCACAGGATAAAATATGCATGTATCTAGTTGTATAGTGTATACATATGAGAATAATTGAAGATGGCTTAAATTTTTTATGCTTTTTAGTGTTGAATTTTTATTGAATCAGGTTGGAACGGTTCTTTTGGGTTGTGCTTTCTTGTATGATATCTTCTGGGTCTTCGCTTCCAAATGGTTGTTTCATGAGAGTGTGATGATAGTGGTAAGTAGTTATAAACATTATCTCTTCAGCATCGAATTCTGATGGTGGTTGATGTTCTTTCTGTGGATATGCTGGACTATTTAGGGAATGATCTTATTTTGTTATTAATTTCTATATTAGGTAGCTCGTGGCGATCGGAGTGGAGAGGATGGCATACCAATGCTACTAAAAATTCCGCGGATGTTTGATCCTTGGGGTGGTTACAGTGTTATTGGATTTGGAGACATAATCTTACCTGGACTGCTTGTGGCCTTTTCACTAAGGTTTGAACATTTGAAACATTTTGAGCCATATGTAACTCTCTCATGGCTACCATCTAGGAATTAAATTTCGATCTTTTGTTGATTTTCACGCTTTTGTATAGTTTAAGACCTTATTAACTATAAGACTGAAACATGCTGATTCTATTATTTTTAATGGGCCAAGATTCGTAAGGCTTACAAATGTGCCATTGTTTGAATTCAATGTGCACCATGGTTTAAAGTTTAAATACGAAAAAATTTGCTTTTGTTTGTTTTTGCAGTATTCAATATCTTCATTACATGTTATAGTAATTAGATTTGTTCCAAATGAAGAATTTGATTCCCGACCTTTTGTGTGTTTATTGACTGCTGGTGCTGGTGACTTTGCAGATATGATTGGCTAGCAAATATGAATCTTCGAGCAGGCTACTTCGTATGGGCAATGACTGCCTATGGTTTAGGTACAAAGAAATAGTAATTAACCTTAAAAGCTACCATCTATAAGTTTGCCAGCTATTTTCTTTTCCTACCATCTTGCGCATCAGCTTGTTAATTCTTTAAATTTCATTCCGCAGGTCTTTTGGTCACTTATGTGGCCTTGAACCTGATGGACGGGCATGGCCAACCAGCTTTGCTTTACATCGTTCCTTTCACACTTGGTAAGTAGCAATGAGGTACAAACAGCGTAGTCAATGTAATGTACATCGCATCATGCTCTTAAACCCCCAGATGAAATGTTATCTTCCGCCTAATTCTCTTACCGTGAAAAACTTGTTTCGGATTGCAGGGACCTTTATTACATTGGGAAAAAAGAGAGGTGATCTCAAAACTCTGTGGACACAAGGAGAACCAGAACGGCCTTGCCCCCACTTGCAACTTCAGCCGTTACAACAAAAAGATTAACGGTAATAAACCATGAGAAACAAGTATCTCAAATGTCAGCCAATTTTAGTTTCTAGCAGAGAAACAGTTGAAAAAAATGCTCTTTTTAACCTTTAGGTTGTAGAGAAGAAGCATGTAATATTTGCTATCTAGTTATTTCAACACCTTTAGAGCTTGACCCTAAGTAATTTTAAACCAGTTCAGCTAATCTCTAAGAGGTTTTACCATTGATTCTGTAAATCTATGATCAAATGAGTTTGAAATTAGCCTAAAACCAAAAGCTATGCTTGTTCGGTTGAGTGGTCAGAAGATAATGCTTCTCATTTTAAGGTTTAACTTACCTCGATTCTCAATCTAGCTACAGTCTAACGTGACTTTTGAATAGCGAGGGATTTCAGAACAAAATGTAAATTTCAGATGGCTGTTTAGCCATGATGACTATGGGTTGCAAGTACTGGAAATGCCGTGATATTTTTAAGGATTTTCGTTTTAATTTTGACTAAATTATTATTAAAAAAAATATTTTACAAATAAGTGATAAAGTTTGCACTTTCAAAGATGACAGAAGTTTGAAATTTGGAGTAGTAACAAATCCTAAATATTGATTGTAAAACGGATATTGACGTCACAACAAAATCACTCTTATTTTAATAAACTTTGATACTTATGTATTATTTTATAATTCTTTGAAAATATTAGATTGGTAATTTATAGGTGGAGTGAATAAGAGATCTTTGTTAGAATTTGTTGGTATTATATTTAATTCTTAAATAATACTCTTTTAGTTATTTTATTTGAAATATTATATAAAAGTATGAAATAATAAAATATCCTTATAGTAATATTAATTATTTTTAAAGTAAGTGTATTTTAATAATTTTTAAATAAGTTGTTGTACCAACTCAATAATTAACTATTTTATACCTAATTCAATAATTTTCAATATTTTATGAGTAGCATTTTTTTTTGTTTGTTTGTTTCCTTAAAACTCTTTTGAAACATCTCTATCATGCAAATTCTGATCAGGCTAAAAGAAGTCGTTAAAAAAATCATAAAAGAAGTCGTTAAAAAAAATCAAAATTTTCAATTAGGAATGTTCCATTAAGAGAGAATAAAAAATTAATATTTTTTATATAATGCTTAAAATTTTTACAACCTGTCTCTAATATTTAGAAAAGAAAATAAATGCGTTTAATTACGTTTAAATTCATGTCTTTCTGCATTGATAACAGTACTGATGCCAATCGAACTAAGACTCAGTCAACATAAAAAAAATTAATATTTGATATATCGAACTAAAACAATACAGAAGATTTTTAATTTATTTAATTTTATTTAGACGAAGTGTCTAATTAACTAATAATAATATATAACAATATTCTAGTTAGGGCTAAGCAAGAAATTTTAAGAAATCAACTCAAATTGAGGTGTTCGGACCATTTATGGAACATAAATTAAAAAAACTGATGTTATCCGAACTAAATTTTATTTTTATTTAATTTATAATTAATTTTACTTTTATTGTGTAAAAATAAATATTTCATATTTTTGGTATGAAAATATTTTATATTTAAAATAATAAAAATAACCTAAAAGTTTATATAAAACTATTTTTCAAAAAGATTAATTATTTTATTTACTTGGAAAATAATACAAGATTAATTATTTTGTTTACTTGAAAAGTAATTTTAAAAATATTTATGGAAAAAGTTTTGAAACTTTATCAAATAATATCCAAAATTCATAAAATAAAGTTAATTTTGTCAAAATAAATTCAAAAGTCCATAATCATACGAAATTTTAATGCACAATTTGAAAATAAAAATAAAAACTACTAAATTTGTGACAACTTATATATAACTTGACCGGAGGATGCAAATATAAAATGTCACATTTTGTTACTGAAGCAACCTATTTTTCTTGTTCACTTTATCCAAATGGAAGCGTAGTGATAAAATTATTTTACTAAAAATTTCAGATGCTGCTTATTTTACGTAAAATTCCCTGCAAAATTTAGATTTCACAATATATCTATATTCAAATCATCTCCCAAATCAATTCTCAGCACTTCGATATTCCGAAACATACCATAAATTAAGCACATCACACTAAAACCTTTTAATTGACCAATAACATTGTAATTATTGCAACTAAAAGATTAAATCTTTTATGTCACACATACATAACTATAGTCAAATGACTTTACTAAAAATCAAGTACATGTCAACTTGAAACAAAACAAAATATACGAACTTTGTTGAGTCCAGGATTTGTTGGTTGGATGCTGACAACTCTTGAGTACAAGATCTCAAAATACACGTAGCTTGCATATGAAAACAAGATCATTCAATGAGTAATAATTCCAATGGTATTGCAATAACTCACTCAATATATCATGAAATTTAGATGATTGGACTCAATTGATTTGTTTCCTTCTTAGACCGATTCAAATCTATATATCAAAGTTTATCCAATACATTAATATACACATGTATTCCAATAAACAAAATGTGATATTTCAATTAACCAATCTATTTTAACGAACTTATTAACATTTTATGCTAACGATGTATATAACCTTATTCGATTTTGTCTCATTTCGTCATATCGCATTGCATTGTCAATTTGAATCAAACCATTCTTTCTATTCAACATTTATATTTGCTAATACATAACTCATATTTGAACTAATTCATGAACCCCACTAATACAGTAATTTGGCACCCAGTGCCTCATTAGTATGTCCTAAACTAAACAAATTACGCTCAGCACTCATAGATTCATCCGAAGCAATAATCATTCTCAGCACTCTTCGAAACGTCTGATGGTTAATGCGCCCAACGCTCATCAACCTATAGTTGAAGTAATCCGTATCGGGACGTTCGACGTAAGCAATTCGCACCCAATGCTTATCGACTCAGTCGAAGTAATACTTGTGAAAAGCCACGGTCGGGATGTTCGAAGAAAAATGTGCCTAGTGCTCATCGACTTATAGTTGAAACAATCGCTTTTCACTCGATTCTATAAGATGCCATTTATTCTCAACTTTGCCCAACAATTACTACGACAACCAGTAATCTAATTTTTTTCTAAATTCAGCATCTATTCTATTGATCTCAACAACATCAATTCTTCAATCAAACACCATTTCATACAAAATATGACATGATTCGTCTCATGTTCAAGCCAATTTTGCAGTTCCATTAAATTATCCTATTTCTAGTTTCATTTAGATTAACCTTCTGGCACAATAATTAATCTCAATATCGTATTTCTGATCAAATACTCATGCATAACTTCCTTTGTTATGCCAATATACCTCATAGTGTAAATAAATGAGAAAAAAATAATAATAAGCTAAGTTATAGAAATACAAATCGAAAATTTCGAGCTATTCATCAGTGGCTTTAGCTTTTTCCTTTGCTCTTGAGGAATCCAGGTCATCGGCAGCTACGAATTAACATAAACACATAACACCATCAATGGTCAACCCAATTCACAATCAATTGTTATCTCAAACAAACTTTAAATTTCATTTAATTTAGTCCTTACAACTGAAACAAGCATAACTTTCAATTCTAAGCACCGATTTATAATCCGACTTCATTTCCTTCTATTTTAGACCCTTTATTATCGATTTCTAACAAAATTTCACGACCGCTCTACCTACTATCCATTTAAGTTCTCAAATATAAAAGCTAACATCTAACTTAATAATTTAGTCCTTTTTCATATTTACACTCAAAACTTACCGATTAAACATAAAACCCTAGAGAATTTATTAATGACAACTCTTTAAAACATTATTAGTTTTATACATTGAAACACAAGCCAACTAAATTAAGCTCCTACGGCCACAAAAATATAAAAATTAGAAGAAAAAAGACCTAATTATACTAACCAATTTAGTTGTCAAAGTCTAAAGCCCTAAAACCCAATTTATTCTCTCTTTATTTTCTTTCTTTTGCGCGTGGAAGGCTTCTCCTTCCGCTTAACTAATTTATATTAAATAATAATAATAATAATAATAATAATAATAATAATAATAATATCACAGCCCACCCTCACGTTTCTTAACCATATATATTCGACATGTTTTATTGCCATTTTAGGTTTTTGGGCTATTAGCAATTTTAATCCCTTTAACTATTTTCTAATTAAAATCTATAAATATTTAAATTAACCAAATTATTTATCCTCAATTCAATTTATCAATAAATTAACTCTGTAAATATTTTTATTAATTATTTATGTATTCATTCACTAAAACTAGACCTCAAACTGTAATTTTCGACATTGCTATTTCGGGTTGTTACAAAATTGAATCCATCTCACCCCTAATTCAATAAACATACTATGAAGGTTCATGTACTAAGAACCAGATTGCAATTTATCCCCTCTACTAAAAAAATAAGTAAATTAATTTTTGTACGTTAGATTAAAGAGTAAATTACTCATTCTGTTAAAAAAAATTATCCGTTTCTACTATTAAAAATTGGTAATTATATGTCAATATGAAATATACGTTGCCACGTATCATTATCTAATTATTCTATCAATACGCTAGTTTTTAATGATATAAATGAATGAAATTTTTAATAGAAAAAAATTTACTTTTACCCTTAATTCTAGTGCACGAAAAATAATTTTTTTTATTAAAAACTATCAACAGCATCAGGGAAGAGCAAAAAAGCCTATTTGGGTTTTTGAATAAAAATTTGGATCCGGTTAAATTGCTCCAGAATCCGGGCCCAACCAAACAAGATACCGTCTCGTTACTTTTCACCCTTTTCAGTTTCCCGCCATCGTCCACACCTCCTAGCTATTTAAGCAACATCGTTTCATCCCTTGGATGCTTTTCACTGGTAACTAGCTCCTCTTTCTCTTTTTATCGATAATTCGAAATCCAACGATCTCACTGTTCTTTTTTTATGGTATAAATGAAGTTGAAGATCAACAAAGCTTGCGATCTCGGCTCCATCTCCGTTTTTCCTCCTCATACAAGGTTTCTCCTCACCTTTATGATTCTCTTTGTTTCCCAAGAAAATGCATACAAACATAAATTAATTAAACTGTTTACTTCGTGAAGGTTTGATATTATTAGGAAATTATAATAATCTATCTTAATCGAGCTTTTTTACGGTTTTCTCTTACTATAGGGAAGAGAAGAGGTGATAAATCTCTTGTTCGTTTCTGTTAATTTTCTTAGATTTTGGAAGGAGGTCAATCCTCTTTCGAGTCTTCAACCTTCAAAGACACGTTTGACTCCGATTTCATATTTTTCAAACTTTCCTTTTGGAAAATAAGAATTACTTGTGGAAATTTTATTTTGCAAAGAAAATCATGTTTAGATAATTTCAAAATTAGCATCAACTGAGAACTAAGAATTGAATTTTTCAATTTGATTTGCATTGTTTGGTTTAATGTATCTGAAAGGAGATCGAGCCTGCCACCGAGTGTGCCTCAATCATCACAGCTTAGATCACAGCCATCACAACAATCATTCTCACAGGGGATTTCATCTCAGCATGCCTTATTTTCTCAGATCTCACAAAGCTCACTCGATGAAATCGTGACAACTGATCAGGTTGAATTATTCTCATCTCCTTTTTTCTTTTTGTTTTCCAGCATTCAAGTTTGTATATAAATCACCGTATCTTTTTTCTAATGTGAAAAATTGCTTTCTGTACTTCATCTTTGCAGAGATTTGGTTCCCAAGAACGAGAGAATACTGCCAGCAAGTTTTCTTGCTTGGCTCCAACCAACTTCACAAGAGAAGATTGTCAAGTGCCGATTTCTAGATCTTCCACCAACTTAATACGCAAATGGAATTCTGTTTCTGCTCCAGAGCATAGATGTAAGATTACTATTTAGTTATTTACTACGTTTAACATGACCAGTTTTATGATCTTACCTTTGAGTAGCTTAATTAAGCTTTTGAACTACATTTTTGGTATATTACAGCTATAGACGGATGCTGAACCTTTTATTTACTTGAACAGGTCAAACTTCTGAAGAACTTGAACACCGGCTTTCAGTGATTGAAACTTCATTGAACAGATTTGGGATGATCTTGGATTCGGTTCAAAGTGATGTAATGCAGGTGAACAAAGGAACAAAAGAAGTCTTGCTGGAAAGTGAGTCATTCAGTTCCTCAAGGTTACAAAATCCGGAGAGATGATAACTTGTTGCGCAATGGCTACACCTGTTAATAACTTGTTTGTCTGCATAAGAATGTTATAGACCTGTCATTCTAGGGCATGGTTCCATAATTTTAATACATAATGTCCAAGAATTGGACTTAAAATCAACTGGTTTTAGGTGGAGAGCCTACTTTAATATAAAACCACACAAAATGCAATTATATACATGAGGACAACCTTGCTTAGGGTTAGGCAAAAACAACATAGTACCATGTGCCCAATCTTAATGCAAGATCATAGACAACCCAATACTTAAAAGATGTGGGATAATACTATTTAACACTTATAATTGACATTTAAAAAAAAAACCCGCTTTTTCATTGTTAAAACAAAGTTTCTTACAATTTTATTTCAGTGGAAGGGATGCGGCAGAGGTCGATAGCTGAAGATACCTCTCTACAGCTAATGGTAACAACTAATAACACATCACTATATCCTCTTTTACTTTGTAAATTGACTAGCGTTGCTGTCATGAACATCCGTAAATATATACTTTTATAAGACAACTGAGAAATGGTAAACAGATCAAGGGACAAGAAGATATGAAAACCAGCCTTGATGGCAGCATGAAAGCGGTATCGGATCAACTAAACAATGATAAATTTCGAGATAAGTTACAACAGATCTTCTTGGTGCTTTCTGCTTTACCAGAACAGATCGAAGCTTCTTTAATCAAAGTACGAAATGAGCTTTGCAACACGTTCACCAACGAAATAAAGGTATGCATAGAACATTTAGACTTTAAAATCATACATTCAGTCCCATGGTCTCGAATGGGGTGAAACAGCTCTTCTCTGTTCCCTAATTTCAAACTTTTTCTGTCAATCATGTTTCTTAGCTTGTAAACTGTTCCATCTTATTGTGTTGAAACTTTCAGGCAATTGATTGCAAGACTCTCAGCCAAAAAGCTCCAGTTGCTGCTGCCATTCTACCTAAGGTGCTTATCCTTTTCATTCAATAACCCTTATATCTCTTGAGCAGCCATGCAATGACAAAAAAATTTCTCAGTAGAACTTTCTTATTTGTGAACATTCAGTCTACCGGCTGTTCTGTAACTCCACGAACCAAACCATTGGCAGTTAAGAAGTACGTAATATTCACACCATTGACTGCTTCTTCATTATTTTCTTTTTCGACTATTTTGGTGCTCAAATTGATGCAGTCTTATGAAAAAAGCTTTTTATCCTTTAGAAAATTTAAACTTCTCCAGCCTCTTCAAAACTCTAAAATATTCTCTTGCTTGTAGGCAAGCCGTGCCTTTAAAAATTTATGAGCAAAACACTGTAGCTCCAGAGGTAGAAAAAGAAGGTTGGAAATCTGTGAAGATGAAACAATGTGCTACCAATGAAAGGGCATCCTGCAAAGAGAACGACAAGAGAAAAGGAGTTTCATCTGTTGAACAGGTAGTTCTTACTTCTTTGTTTTCATTTTTCTCCTCCACTTTATCCCTTGGCTCCTATTCTTCAAGACCTATTTCAGGATATTCTAAGGCAACCGATTTGCTTGAATAACGGGTTACATGGACTTAACATTCCTTTACCCATTTGATAGTTTGCTGTAGCTTATTTGCTGCATTGAGTTGTTTATGCTTTGATTGAAATTGCAATCCATGTTTCAGGAAACATTCAGAATCTTAATTGAATCAGATGAAGAGATTGATGCAGGGTTTTCCTGCATGCTTAATGACAAGCAAACAGGTGCTTAACTAAATAAGAGAGATTACATGATTCAGTTTCTGCTTATTAGTTATCATTTTTATAAAGTTCATACATGAACTGCATTGCTAATTTGTTTTAGCTATGTTGTTCCAAGCTCTTCTTTTTTCTTGATACAAATTCTGAAATTTCAGAGAAAAAAGTATACCTATCAAAAGATTTTTTTTCCCTTTATTTATTTATTGTTCTCACTTCAACTGATGCAAACTGGATAATATGGGTCTCTGCTGCGAAGGTTCTAATCTCTCTTTATCATCATCTTTCTGAACTTGTATTGTTTTCTAAGATGACGCAATGAACATTTTGATAGAGGAAGCAAAGGAAGAGACTGAACGAATTTTGAGGAAAGCTAGGCGGCGAAAGAGAAAGCCCCTTAATCCCATAATTATTAACTGAAGGTACTAAGGCATATAATAATAAGCATAAAAAGTAGGGTCGAAAACTCTTTACTTTTTGTAAGATGAAAAAAATGTGTTCATATCGATTGTACTCAACAGTAGATTCTGATTGATGCTTCAGCTAAATCATGTTCCAATAAGGATTGGAATGTTCACTCTTTTCTTATTCATACTTTGTAACCAAATTCAATTATATTTTGGATAGTGTATAATTCAATGCAATATTAATGAATTAAACCATACATCATGAAAAAGTTTAAAATTAAATTCACCCAATTTTATTTTTAATGATGTAAGATCTTTTATTTATTAATACTTCCTAAATTAATTTATACATCTCAATACATTAAATATTAACCTATTTTTGTTATAAATAGTGTCCAAATTATAAAAGATTTTATCCAAATATTCAAGTTTCGATTTAGTGGTTATTTCAACAAAGTTTTGATTTATGAATGATTTTCTAGACAAAAATAATTTAATTCCCTTTCTTCTTCTTTTTTTCTTTTTTCAAATAAAACAATGTTTCAAGAAAGTTGGATTTTGTTATATTTCTACGTAAACCCATAAAAAAAGCCTACATTATTACAAATGCTAAGTAGACAATGGCATGATATAATCCTAATAAATCTATAAAAAATCATCAATCTCATTTAATGAAACAAGCTCATCAACCCTAAAAACTTAAATCTAATCCTTTTTTTTTCATCAACACTTACAAAGATCATATCTAACTCAAACCCTAAATCAAAATAAACATTCAACCTTATAAAAAAATCATCATAAAATGGAGGCCAACTCTAAGCCCTTCTTTATCTACAAGTATCCTTTTGTGCTCTAATGGGAGGGAAGAAAGACAATATTGAAACTCTAGTTTAACATCACCCAAGCATCCTTCAATCATCAAACTTAGTGACTCACTGGAACCACTCTTATTGTAACATTCTAAATTCTGTGTAACTTAATTGCTATAATAGATATTATTAGATGCGAGTTTAGCTTTATGTTTTTATTATATTTTTAATTAGCAATTTTAGATTTTTATTAAATATGATAAATTTTTTCATCAAATTTTTTATATATATAGTCTTTAATTCGTCCACAAACTTTTTTTAATCACATCTAATAAAATCTTATAGCAAAGTGGTTAGAAATTTTGGTACTATCAAATTTTGGTCATGGCAATAACAAATTTTTTTACCCAAAAACAAAATTTCTTAGAACGAAAGCCGTTAGATATTTTGGTTCTTCCCAACTAATTTTTTTTTATTTAGTTCAATTTCAATATTTTAAATTAACTCGTATGAATAAGATATCACAATATAGATAAATGAATTGAATTTTAAATATATTAAGAATTTGTTGTCAGTCGTGATTAATAATTAATTGAAAATTAAATATATTGTCTTTGTTTATTATATATTATGATGGCAATTGGTACTTTAATTAAAAAATTAAATTTTGATGTATAAAAATTTTGGTTTGCAAAACCAATAACAAAATTTCTAACGAAATAACAAGATTTTTAAGACAAAACTTTAAGATATTTTAGTATATCGAAATTTATAATGAAATAACAAAATTTCTTAAAATATATAAAATAAACTAGTTTTATATGATTTATAATATATATACAAAAATCATATACACATATACAATATCTATATATCATGAAAAGGAAAGAAATAATATAATATTAATTTAAAAGATGTATTTATATTGGACACAACAATTTATAAACCTTTCAAAAGGAAAGGTTGTGTCTTTTCAAATAGCCATATAGGAATTTTTGATACTATGTATATAGACACAAAAAATACGAATCGATATATGGAATTGAGTTATGAAAGAAGATTATTATTAAAATTATATTTTTTCTCTAAATTTCATTCTAATTAAAAAACTTTAAATTTTAATTCTAATTTTATAAAAAAAATAGTAACTCTAAATAAAATGTTACACATAAAAATATATCGAGTTAGAAGCGTTTTCATAAAATCGACTTATTCTCAAGAAAATAGCCTAAACATCTATTTTTTTTTATATCGGGATTCGTTGTGGTTCATAATGATATTGTTTCTAAAATTCAATTATGAGAGTAGAATCTGAGTTATCACAAGAGAGTAAAAAAAATGTTGATTAAACGAAAATATTGGTGATGGCAAAGGGTGTCGTAATTTGCAAAACGATTTTCATAACCGAGTTTAGCAGGAATCACGAATCACGTGATATCTCCACCCTAAAGAGAGACACCCAAATCTCGTGTCCGGTCGGGTGATCGGGTCCCTCAAGCAAGGCCCGCGGCACGTGTGACACGTGTTTCCCTCGCACGTCCGTAGATCCCCGCTTAATACACTCCTATCTCACACACGCCCCATTCGTGCTAATTCCTAAACTTCACACACACATTACATGCTCGCCAATCTCGCACACGCGTGGAGCCCTAAGTCTCACGCGCTCGCTTCTCCCTCTTTCACGCGCCCCTCTCCCCTGCCGGCAATCCCCCCGTTCTGGGGCCTTCTCCCTAGCTTTTTGTTTCTCATCAGCTCCGGAGGAATTCTGGTTTTACCACACCGGAGGTACCCTCCGGTCGCCGGGAAAAAATAGGTTGGAGTCGAGAAAGTGGAATTTGAAGAGAAAGTGAAGGATCAGATATGTTTCGAAGCTTCATTTCTAGCAGATTGAAGACTGTCTGACAGTTAGGGGAAAAAAAACTGAGACTTTACTTTCAAGGTAATTTTCGAGAGAGAAGACGTTATTTTCAAGGCAATTTTCGAGAGAGAACTTTCAAATTTTGCTTGGCCATGTCTTTTTAGTATTAAATTCTCCAATTTTCTGGGAAACTTGTTATTTTAAGTTCTAGAGAAAATGTTTTCCTTTCCTTTTTCTTCTTTTTGTTCTGTTTAAGTCTTGTGATTAATGTACAACGGAGAATTTAGTTCAGTACTTAAAGTCTTCATGTGGTTGCTGAGAAAGCGTTGGAGAAGTGAAAGCAGATGAAAAATAATAAGATTTGACTCTTCTTTTTAAGGTTTCTTTTGTTTAAATTATCATGAACAAAAATTTAAAATCCAAATAAGACAAATAGTTTACTAACTGACAATTCTTTCTGAGGTCTAAGAAGCTTAGTAGGTGCCTTATAATGATTATTGTTATTATTTGGTCATTGTGTTAGGAAACATGTAGATTTGGAAGTTGGAGCCATGTCTAATTGGGGTGTCCTTCCTCCCCCTTTCGTGTAATAATATGAATTGAAGTTGTGATTGTTACCAGGAAAATTTGAAATCTTGGGCCGGGAAAACTGGTTGCTTCATTATAAGAGAAATCAATGGTATGTGTTGATTTTGCACAAAGTAAGGAAATGCTAATTACATTTTAATGTAGGGAAGATATAATCCAAAGGTTATTTAGGAGGTAGAGGTTTAGGATTAGAGTAGGAAGTTATGGCAACAAGTATGCAGAAACTAGTAGGAGTTAGTGAGGAAGATGATGAAGAGGAAATGGAAATGGATGTAAAAGAAGAGGATGATGAGGATGAGGAGAATGGAGAGAAGCAAATTGCTGCACAGATGATGATCGGTGTTGATGAAGTGATGCCAAGTACGAGCAGTAGTGATCAGTTTCAATATCAGCCGCAACTTCAAGAGCAAGTCAGCAACCAGGGTGGAGGAGGAGGAGCTCGGAGGTCGCGACCACTGGAAGAAAAGGAGCGAACTAAACTAAGAGAGCGGCATCGAAGAGCAATAACAGCAAGGATCTTGGCAGGACTGCGGAGGCATGGGAACTATAACCTGAGGGTTAGAGCTGATATCAATGATGTGATTGCAGCTTTGGCCAGGGAAGCTGGCTGGGTTGTTCTTCCTGATGGAACCACTTTTCCATCAAGATCTCAGGTACTAGCCTTTTGAATGCATAGGTTTTATCTTGAATTGAGCAATTATTTCATTGACATTACTGCTATGCACAACATCGAAATGTAACCTTCGATTGATTGTTCAATTGATTACCTTTATTCCTAATATTGGATTAATGTATGCAAATTAATCCATCCTGCGTAACATTGATGGTAAGGCTTAGAACCACGTGTCATGCATTTAATTACACAGCTCTTTAATGCTCCTTTGATCTTCATTTCTGTTAAATCTATGGGAGAACCAAATTGGAATGTTTTCTCTTTGCAGAGTTCACCTGCTGCTGGCACTTCTGCTGGCATGACTTCATCCTCCTCTCAAATGGTGTCACAACAGATTCCACCTCCCCCTGCCACTTTGCAGGGAGTCTCTTCCGGCTATCGCACCACAGTGGAGTACAATGCTTGTCGTATGAAGGGTGTTTTCATGCCTACCCCTTCACCTTATGATCTATCCTCAACTGCCCCGGCTCAAAGTTCAGGCGTGGTTGCTGATGGTGGAGAACAAACAGAAAGACTTCCTCTTATTGCTGGCTCCTTGCAAGTGATTAATGACAAACAGGTATGGAAGAGTTATATGGAGGTCACATGTGAATAACTATTTATGCGTTCTGTTGCTAATTGGTCAATCCCAAATGATGTTCAGAAATTTGATCTAAAATTCCTTGCTAGGACTTGAGTGTCAGAAAATATGTGATTGTGGCACTTTCATATTTGAATAATAGGTTGAAATAGACACTGATAGTATGATCTTGTTCAGAGTGATATATAATTCCACAAGAGCATGTGCTCGTATCGATAATTCAAGTAGCTTTATCCTTATGATTTGTGATATTCATTTTCTCTTCTAATTACAATCTTTATAGATTATTGGACTACCTACTAAGCTACCCGAACGTGATTTTGCTGGCACTCCATTTGTTCCAGTTTATGTGATGCTACCTGTGAGTTTTCTAGTTCCCACTTCTTTCTATATATTTACATTGGATCCCACTTATACTTCAACACTTCATATTGGATTATTTATTTATTTGTCAGATGAGCATGCATAATTCTTTTTCTGTTTCCATCTCACATATTGGGTTCTTTGACACAAATGTTTTTCCAAGCTAACTAATGCTAAATGTGACTACTTTTTAAGATACTTCTAGTTTCAGTCTAATGATTTACTTTAATTGTGACAGTTAGGGGTCATCAACATGAAATGTGAGCTAGCTGATCCAGATGGTCTGCTAAAGCAGCTAAGAGTACTGAAATCAATCAATGTAGATGGGGTTATGGTTGACTGCTGGTGGGGGATAGTGGAAGCACATGCTCCCCAAGAATATAACTGGAATGGTTACCAACGACTCTTTCAGATGGTTCGTGAGCTTAAGCTTAAGTTACAGGTGAGTTTTCAATATGGAATTATATATGAAGTTGAAGGCTTTTTAATGCTTGAGGTAGTACTCTATTCATATAATTGTTTGATTTATTTGTTCATGTGAGCATCGGACTTTGATAGTCCCCCTCATTTGACCTCATCTCATCCCCTGTGAATGCTGCAAGAGCATCGGACTTTGATAGTCCCCCTCATTTGACCTCATCTCATCCCCTGTGAATGCTGCAAGTCAATTCAGGTTGAAAGCAATACTACTTGGTATCTCTGGCATGCATTTGTCTCTAGATGTCAGCTTTTGCTGATCCTTGAATATGAGGATGTGGATGCTTTAGCGAGACGAAGGTTGGGGGTTCAATATGCATTGGGATTGGAATCCCCTTGTGTCTTGATATGTCAATCTTGGACTCAGTTGCTGCATGTCTGAGTAGTATTCCTCTGGTTAAGGCTGTTGTGATGCAATTTGTGAAAGAAAACACCAATTTAATTGGCGGCCATATTCTGCAGTGGTATGCCTTAGGTGGAGAGGTTGCATTTTGGTTTGTACCTTATTTTAGAGCTTGGTCAAGCTTTTCAATATTGGAAGGAAATTTGAAATTTCCGCCAGTTCCTAATCTTAGAACTAAAAGAAACAATCCAAACAATTACAACTTAGTTCAGATAAGTAACCCTGACAATTTAGGACTTTCCTTCTTCTTGTGAAGGTGTTGAAAAGGAGCGTATTTGTCATTTGTGATTGTAGAGTGTCTTTTCTCTTCTTTTTTGTTTTTACATTTTGGATGTGATTCTTCTAAAGATTTGTGCCAATTGTGACAGTTGCCTTATTGGTGGATCAGGTTGTAATGTCATTTCATGAATGTGGTGGTAATGTTGGTGATGATGTTTGTATTCCACTTCCCCATTGGGTTGCAGAAATTGGTAGAAGTAATCCTGAAATATTTTTCACTGATAGGGAAGGAAGAAGAAACCCTGAATGCCTCTCGTGGGGGATTGATAAGGAACGAGTTTTAAGGGGCCGAACTGCTGTTGAGGTATCAGTCTTTGATATAATTTAGCCATTAGTTAGTCTCTAATTTTGTAGCATTTGCTACCTATACTATTGTGTAAATCATACAAATTGCAGAGCTTCACTGTACTACATTCTGCCACGACTTTTTGTTGTGGATCTTTTAACTTATTTGAGTCCAACTGAAGCTAGTTCTATCTTTCTTGCAATATAATTGGTAATGGATCTGACTTTGGATCTTATTTATGTTAAATCAATAAGCGTTGCTAAAAACAAAGTAACTTCAATTTGATATTTTCTGAAATTTACCTTTGAGGGATAATTTAAAGTTTGAACAGATTTGTTATGCTAACTTGATCCGCACTTTTCTCCCTTCACTGTGATGCAAATATTTCTTTCAAGAGTAGATTTTTTTATGTTTTCTTTTTTGTGGCTAACATAGGTATACTTTGACTATATGAGAAGTTTCCGTGTGGAATTTGATGAATTTTTTGAGGACGGAATTATATCCATGGTCGAAGTTGGTCTAGGTCCCTGTGGGGAGCTCCGATACCCATCTTGTCCGGTAAAGAATGGATGGAGATATCCTGGGATTGGAGAGTTCCAGGTAATTTAATTACAATGTGAATTTTAATCCTTGTCATTTGACTTTTGCTTATTCAACTTATCTGGCCTTACAGTGATTTGATACAAAGTTTCTGCAGCAAGAACATTAATTTTTTCTTTTTGTGGGAAATTTGAAAGAGAATCTGTACTTAGAACCAGGTTCACTAATTCTAATTTGATCCCTAAATGTGACAACTGATTTTTTAATCACTATATATAGATTAATTGCGTTGCTGCTATATGTATGTTTTGCCTCTATGCTTCAATCCATCGCATTTTCATGCACCTAGAAACTTAGCCTGCAACTTGCCTCCCTCTCCCATTTATGTTTACCCTTTTGAAGGAAAGAGACCAATAAATAAGAAGTGGTGGCTAGGCAGGCAGTCTAGGATGTCTTTTGATATTCTTATGTATCCTGCTTGTGTTAAGACATGGTTCCTTGCCAGCAATTCTTTTTAAACTTACTGTAAATATTCTCATCATGGTTATCAGTATTGCTTCATTGCCAGCCTAGCAAGTTTTGGATCTCTTTATTTATGCTCCTGTTGTGTCTCCGCTGTTACTTGTTTGTGCTTTTAGCAGCTCAAACGTGCCCAGAACATTAAAGTTTTGGTTCTTCTCTGGGAATCATGCAACTCGTTCTTTTTGCAGTGTCATGACCAGTACATGTTAAAAAGCCTGAGGAAAGCAGCAGAAATGAGGGGACACAGCTTTTGGGCTAGAGGGCCAGATAATGCTGGGTCCTACAATTCCCAGCCACATGAAACTGGTTTCTTTTGTGATGGAGGAGACTATGATGGTTACTATGGTAGGTTTTTCCTTAACTGGTACTCTCAGGTGTTACTCAATCATGGAGACCGGGTACTTTCTCTGGCGAAGTTAGCTTTTGATGGCACATGTATTACAGCAAAGGTGAGTGCCTGCACTGATATTTCTTATACCCGACAGTTTTATTCTTATTACCCTCCAGAATTGGTATTATGCTTTATTGTTTGCCTGATAACAATCTTCTTTGTCTTCAACCCTCTCAATCCTTTTGCTTCTTCAAGATTGTTGTCACTTCCCAACCTTAAGCCTTCCTCAACCCTGGTGACTCTGTAATAGTCTAAGGCCCGAGTCTTTTTTCATTTCTTAATGTTACACAGGTTTAACAATTTTTTTTTAAGAGCTTATTCTTTAATATGCATGCTTAAAGTAACTCTTGGCACTTGAAGATTATCATTGATGTGTTATTCAACTTTGATTCTCATATGGAGCATTTTTTTCATGATGAAATAAGGAAAATTTGTTGTATAACATATATTCTTTTAAATTTTCTATTTTACTGTTTTATTGAAATGCCAACCGTTCATTTTTTACTATATCATTTCAATCCGCAAGTGGATAGGTCTTCTCCCCCTCTTCTTTCTCTTCTTATACATTTTCTGTTCCTTTTCCTTAATTATGTTTAGGCTTTATCCTGCTGTTAGGTTTACTTGAATGCAAATTTGGTTACTGTTCGTAACTAATTTTAAAAGAAGCAGCTGCCAGGTATTCACTGGTGGTATAAAACAGCTAGTCATGCTGCTGAATTAACAGCTGGGTACTACAATCCCTGCAATCGAGATGGCTATACAGCAATAGCAACAATGCTACAGAAGCATGGAGCTGCTTTAAGCTTTTCATGTACTGAGCATCACATTTTGGAGCAGCAAGATCACCTGCGGGAAGCACTGGCAGATCCTCGGGGTTTAGTGTGGCAGGTGACATTTGGGGAGCTCTTGATAAAACTTAACATTTACTTGCTATTAGAGAAACACTTTTTCTTTGGAAACAATCTAGCAATTTAGAAAATTTGCTATTTCAGGTGCTGAATGCTGCATGGGATGTTTGCATTCCAATTGCAAGTGAGAATGCTTTTCTTTGCCATGATAGGGTAGGCTATAACAAGATATTGGACAATGTCAAGCCAGTAAATGATCCAGATGGGAGACATTTTTCATCTTTTACTTATCACAGGCTCAGCCCACTTCTCATGGAGAGACAGAATTTCATGGAATTTGAGCGGTTTGTCAAGCGAATGCATGGTGAGTTGCTATATACTTTCTCTTCTGGACTTTTACTATTTATATCTATTCCTGGACTGAGGTGGGGGGTTTTAAGTCAAATTTAAAAACACACACACTTGTCTATTGAAGCCAAACAAAAGTCAAAGCCAAAAACCATGGGCAAAAAGAAACTCGAATAAGGAGCAAACTTCAACCTTTGAATCCCTGACGAAGAAAACCATTTTTTATTTTGGTAATCGATATATGAACTTGAGGATGATTCCTCTCTAAATTGAAGATCTCAAATGTGGAACGAAACCAAGTTTGTTTGGCTTGGTTTTCCTAGTTCTGGGATGTTTAAGGCTTACCCTAAGGGTGTCAAAATTTTCTTTCCTTCTCGAGTTTTAGTTAGGGTTAATGTCCGATGCAGCCCCTATAGAATTAGGATAACAAGTTCGGGTATCTGATTGAGCTTTTTTTCCAGTACAGACAGATACCCAATGTCCAAATTCCATTAGAACTGCATAGAACATTATGTCATTAGTTTATTATTCTTGTCTGTCCCTCTCGAATTCATCGGCCATCATCCTCTTAAACATGTTTTTTTTCACATTAAGGATGAAATCACTTTGAGCAAAACAATGGCATTTGAGTAAAATTGATTGAGCCGTATCTCATCATTTTCACTGCAGGGGAAGCGGTTCTTGATCCCCAGGTATAGCAAGGTGTGTGAAAGCACTTAAAAGAAAGTAAGTTTGCCTCCCAACAAAAAAGTATATTCTTAGTTTTAATATTAACAAACAGTGTGTAAATGAATGAATAATTATTTGGGACCATTCCTTGGCACAACTAGCTGTTTAACTTAGGTTGTGTAGTTAAAATCAATTGATGAATGTATTATTTGGATTTGAGGACAATTAACACTTATCACACAAACTACCCCTTTTGGAAGTTTCTTGTATTGGAATAGTGGCAAATAGATCCCAATGAATGAATGATGGCATCTTTCCTTATATGAGGATCAAAGAAATTCAAATTTTAAATGTAGCCATCATGGTTATCCCTTTTTAAACATACTTTTTTTTTTTTTATAATTTAGTATTTAATTCAAATTTAATCATCCTTTCTAAGTTTGATTTACATAATTCACGAGTGACAATAATATATCGATGGTCCAACAATAATGAAATAAACAATTAAAAATTCATTATATTAATAAAAATTATTAAAAACATTATAAACTTGTTTAATGGTTAGTTTTTTTGTTTTCGATTTTAATAACATTGATCTATCCACTTAGTTCAATTCTACCTTACTAAGGCAATGAAAACTAAATCAAATATAGTGCTTGGTTCAATTTTATTAAGTTATTATTCGACTTCAATTTGATTTTCGAGTCACAAAGATAAAAACACCATTATTATCATCCTACCTGAATTGTTTTTATTTAATTTGTAATTAGCTTAAATTTTAAATAAATTGGTGAAAATAACTTTGAAAAATATCATAAAAATAGTTTTTAAAAAAATTTAAAATCGATGAAGCGAGCCAAGCCAATTCAAAAAAAAAATGGTTCTGGTTTTTATAAAATAAAATAATAATAAAAAAGCAGGATAAATGTAATTTTATTCCAAAATCGATTCAAATCCAACCGTTACCAAGTCTTATTACTTGGATAATGACTAAATCAGGAATGTCTACTAGGATAGATTTGATTGCCCATTATGTACAAAACTTCCTTTATCATTCTTGTAACAATTCATCCATATCATGATAGTCTCAAGCAATAAACCATGGTGCACATGACATAATTCATTTGCAGACCTCTCTGTTTTCTCTTTTTGAGGCAATGCAGGTCGGGGACTAATGGAGTGAGGTTGAGGGTTGTTCTATGGAACTGGCTTCTCCAACACCAAATCCCCGGACTCGGTCAACCTCCCAACTATCCCTTCTTTTCCTAGATGATAACTCAGAAGCCTCTCTGACTTGATCCACCAGAAGATCCGGCTCCTTCCATTTCATGGAATGTTCCATACGTGGAAGGCGAGTAAGCCTGTGGGATATCCAAAGCAACTGCCCTCTGAAGAGCTGCCTTGTGTTCTTCACTGTGTTCTCGAGCAAGAGACACATGCCGCACCATTTTCTGCTTTGCAGGAACCCGCATTACCCCATCTTTCTCCACCATCAACTACATTTACCAGAATGAGAGCTTATCGTGTTGTTGCAATAAACGGAACTATTTTCCTATTTCTACCAACCTAAACTATTCCAGCTTCAATCATTCAGCTTTTCTTACTCGTTGATTCAATACCATTTAGAGCAATTGTTGAGATAGTTAAATGCAAAAGTAACGACTAAGATCGTAAAGTACAAACTGAAGGGTGTGTATCAAATGCAGAAAAAATACACATGCGATTTTTTTTTTCTGGCGAACATGAGATTTTTCACTATACATCTTGTTAGTTGCTTCACCTTAATTATGCTTAAATGCTGAAGTATAGGTTTACAGCTTACTACACAAAGTACACTGATTCTAAACACGATTTGATTATAGTAGCCATATTGTACCTTCCAAGCACCATAAAGGCATGCGAAGCTAAGATTCTTAATATTTTTTTTATCTCTGAAGAAAAAATTCTAAGTCTAAGATTCAAGCTCTCACTTCTGTGTCAAAACATTTTTCTTTTCAAACAAAAAATAGGTCAAGAAGCCATAAACTTACATCAAGAGCTCTTTGGGACTCTCTTTCTATCCAAATAATAGCATGATCAGAGGTTGCATTGCAGGAAAGAACTATATGCTCAAACCTCCCATCCACAGGTACTGCTGTTCTCACCACAGGTGGAAACCTTCCTATCCTGCGATCAGGATGGAGAGAAATGCATATGAAACACTGAACCAAAAAAACATCTTAATTGACCCCGATCATATATGATTATTTAAGGGATAGAAAAGATATATGATTGACCACGACTGCGAGTCTTGGACTTATTAACATCTTTCACTAAGAAATCCCGTCTTAAAATATCAAGCAGGTTGAGTGTTTTTATTAAGGAGTGGCATAAAAGAAAAACGAGTAATTCACTATACAGTGTTGAACAGTTCACAAATTTGTCAACGTAACCTGCAGGGTCTTCTTTCAACAATGTGGTACAGGCGTCCAGGTGCATACAGCCGCCTCGGATCTTTCAGCATCTTCTCCTCCATGGTGCAAGTGTCTTTCAAGCACATTAGGCACAAAAGACACGGTAAACTGCATAAGAAGTAAAACCAGCCCAGTTATGCAAACATCAAAATCAATTCTAAGAATGAAGAGAGCTCAGTTTTCAAAGAAACCCCACCATTAAGGAAATTACTAACGGAAAGGTGACTAAGACATACTATATTTTACCAGAAGAGAGATTTGAAAACATCTTCTAACGCAGTGGTTGTTCGAGGTAAAAAATCATCCTGGTGCATTACAACAGCTCATGTTAGAGCCTACGCATACAAGATATTATCAATAGGCATTAACTATATTTGTTTTAATCTTAAACCTTCTAACCAAATTTGGCAAGCTGAAATAAATGATCCAAGTCCATATATAAGCACACATGCATACAAGTTTACAATATATGGTATGGCAAGTTTACCTGAAGCACTACTGAATTGATTACATCTGCATATCGAACCGCCAAATTGAGCGACATACACCGAGCGGGAGCAATGGCGTAGCATCTAAACCGGTTCCTCTCTGTGATTCCCAGTTTGCTACGATTTTGAACGGCGACCATCACCAACAAGGCCACCAAGCCTGCTCCAAGGGAATGACCTGCAAATGTCAAAGTGTAGCTAGGATTCTTCTTAAGTAATTCCCTTAAAACCTCACACTCGGCATCAAAAACCCACTCGGCGGCTTTCAATAACCCGTTGTGGACATATCCACCATCAAATTTGGTCTGCCCCAGTTTGTTATCAAGCAAAACAGCATAATCACTTTCCTTGGCTAAGTTAAGTCCCCTAACAGCAAACACAATATCAGCATTTTCATGATCTAAATAAATCATGTAAGGTGGAGCTCGGCCTTGAGTTTCTTGGTCATTTCTTCTTAAAAAAACCCAATCAGGGTTAATGCCATAACCTCCAGGGGGTGCCCAAAGCGGGTTATGGAGATCATCTTCATAAACAGCTAGAATTAAACGACAAAGACGTGGGACTGGCTCAAATTCTTCCACTGTGGCTAAACCCCAGTGCTCGCTTTCATGGCCAGCAGTGTATAGACATTTCTGCCATGCCCAACGAGCACAGGCTAAACAGTAGACACATTCAAGGACGGGACAGCAACAGGCGATTGACATAGGCTCCCCTATGAATCAAACACATTTAATAACACACCATGGATCAATGTAAAGATTAAACAATATGAAATAAATACAAAAGCAGGGCTTTTTTTTTAAAAAAAAAAATCAATGGTGGAAACTGTAAAGGGTAACTTAAGTTTTCAAAGGAACTAGCCAATCAATAGGCTCTGAAAAATCCTAAGTTGGTTCACGTGTCAACCAAAAGAGAAGATGAAGAAGGGAATTCCAGATGATCAGGAAGAAACTACAAGAAAATTCTTATAATTTCACCTTGGGATTTGAATAAAAAGTGATGGACAGAAAAAAAGATCAAAAATTTTAAAATAAAAGGAGAAAACTTTGAATCAAAAAAAGGGGGAATTCAAGAAGGAAAAAGAAAGGGTATGAGGATTTGGGGTATGTGAACATTGAAGAAGCTTAATGGTGGGGTTTGTTTTATGGGTACACAGCTACCTTTCTAATTAGCAAAGGAGAAAGAAGAGACAAAAGCTTGAAAAAGAAGCCATGGCTGAATCGGCTATAAAGCTTTGTTTGTTAGTACCTGCTAGTCAAACACATTTTCGCTTGTTTTTGAGACTTTGAGTTGGCTTCAGAGAATCTACGCAAATGGAATCATTCCATTCGCTGCTTCCATGCGCGTATGCTTTCTTGCTAGTTACTTAACTATTGACTGGAAATTAATGGCTCAACTGGTTCGGCCCATTTTATTATTGGGTCCAAATGGTTGAAACTTCCTTCGTTTTTGTTTCTCAGCAATTATGGATTTCTGAAATTTTTGGTTAACAGGCCCAATGGAGCCCCGACCCGAATTACAACAGGAATGAAATTATTTTTGTGCTTTCCATCGAAATTTAGTAAATTTCTAAATTTAATTTCCGTTGAGGTGTAATGATATGGTATTTGAGATGACCTTTTTTTTTTTTTTTTTACTTGAGAAAAAAAATACTCTGAAATCAAGTTGGAAAAAATATGATAAATTTAATGTTTTAAGTTTTTTTAACATATACGATTTATGGTTGAAACAGAGTTATATGCTCAGGCCTTCAACTTTCCCTTCCATCAGTCCAAGACCAGTTGCGCCGGAGATCTGAGACGGTGAAGCCGACGAAAGATGCGAAGATTTAGAGAACTTGAAGGGGGCGTAGCGTATGATGAAAGTGAAAGTGAGAAATTAGGGTTTTAGTTTTAGAAATTGGTTTTTGTTCAAAAGAAGGAACGACAGATTGGAGTATTGGACAGAGGGAAAAAAAAAGAAAAAGAGGAAGCCCTATTTTCAAACAAGTATCCTGGTTTTCAAATTTCAAAGCCCAATCCAGTAAATGCTTAATTTGCCAAAAATATGATTTAATAAGTATTGTTTGGGCTGGCTGCTCCTGCACTAAAAAATCTTACTTGAAGTCCGGTCTATTTAAAAAATGAGATTTAATTTTTTGTTCAAATCTATTTTATGAATTTATATTTTTATCTAAATTCTTTCATTTTTCAGACAGTCCTTCTAGTCTTGTCAAGTGGCTCAGACATTAGATTAGTCTACTTTAGGTTGGGTGATGAAAAGGTAAGGCATGTAATTGCCTTACTTGATAAATTGATAATTCCACATTCAAAAATACTTTATCCCCACTGTTTTTTTAGGAGTAAATTACACCATTAGTTATTAAACTATAGGTAAGTTTTTGTTTGGATTACTTAATTAAAAAAAGTTAAAAATTAATTCAAAAGTTTCCATTTAAGTCATTGGGCTGTTAAGTTTTTTTTTTTTAAATAGTTTCGCTGATAGGTACGATGGGTCAATATCCATCAACGAGTAAAAGAACATTCCTTAGATTTAAGCCGATTTGACAGTCAATGTCAAAGATCGAAGAAAAAAGTTATTTGAATTTTAGTTTGTAAATTTGTGACTTTCAAAATTGTTTCATGAAAAAAACTAAACTGTAGAGGAGAAGAGAAAAAAGAGCTTTTGATTGGTGCAAGCAATGCAAATAGAGAAAGCTATATATAGCATCAATTTTAATAGTTCAATGACTTAAATGAAAACTTTTGAATAGTTCAGTGACCAAATTGTAACTTTTTTTAGTTAAATGACAAAAAAAAAATTTACCCATAGTTTAGTGACTAACAGTGTAGCCCTTTTTAAGGTTTTGATTAATTATTATATACTAGAAATATGTGTGTTAAAACCATAGATTTAGAATACAAATGTGTGTTTAGAAATAACATACAATAAACAATCAAACATATTGTTTGAAACTAATTAATCATAATAACACATGAAATATGTTTGACATTAAAATAAAAAATCTAGATTAAATTATGAGTAAAACTAAATTTAAACACATAAATATGTGAAACAACTATATTAAATGCTCCGCAATTATTTATCATGATTTTATCATCAATTATGAGTTAGTATCGAGTTGACTTGTGACACCAACTCAATTAATAAATTATTAATATATACAATTGATGAAGATAATGAATTGTGCATATTAAAATAAAAATATATAAAATATATTTGAGTGGTAAATTTAACATTTTACTAATACAATTAATATAGGTTGAAATCCCACATCATGTATATTTTATTGGTTTTAGAAGTAAAAAGACTAAAATACCCTCAAATAATATAACTCATTCCAATTACGAAAGGGTATTTTTGTAATTTTTCTAACCGGGTAGGTGACTAGGTTCAGGGTGATATCAACTTTGTCAGTAGCTTAAATAGTATGATAGATATACAATTGATGAAGATAATAAATTGTGCATATTAAAATAAAAATGTATAAAACATATCAAAATGAAGTTTTGATTGAGTGATAAACTTAAAATTTTACTAATGTAATTAATCCGAGTTTATATAACACATTATGTATATTTTTATTGCTGTTTTAAAAGTAAAAATATTAAAATATCTTCAAATAATATAAATCATTTTAATTACGAAAGGGTATTTTAGTATTTTTTCTAACTAAGTTGATGACCCTATTAAAGGTGACACCAACTCGGTTAAGAACTTAAATAATAGGATAACTCAATTTAATTATGAAAGGTATTTCTATAAATTTCCTAACCGACTTGATGACCCGGTTAAAGGTGACATCAGCTCAATCAAGTGCTTAAATAATAGGATAGACGCTCCAGCTAATCTAATTCCTTATTTTCGATCTTGTCGTCTTTCAACTGCCTCCATAAACCGTTAAAGCTTAACTATGAACAATGAAGCAGGTGAATGTTTCTCTCTCTCTCTCTTTTAAATTATTTATTTAATTAATGTTGGTTCGACGGTCGAACTGGTAGAAATGGTGGTCTAATATCTTCAACCATTTTTTCAGTTATTTAATTGTCAAGTTTAAGTGCCAAAGTGAACAAAAAAAAATGACATATACCAGCATGATCCTAATTGTCAAGTTCAGGAATTTTTTTCACATTTGTTAACAAAATGGGCTTAAATAAATAACAATTTTCAAGTTCAAGAGTCAAAGTGGATCAAAAATAGTTTAGGGTCCAAGGTAGATCTACTTGTTGAGTTTAGAGGCTAAAAATTACATTATTTCTTTTATTTAAAAAAAAGAATAAAAATATATCAATATGATTGGATTTAAACCCTTGCCAATTAAGTTGTTGAGAAAACCTTAAATTTACCACTCAATTAAAGTTTTATTTTAATATTATCATGGGCACTTGTTTACCTTTATCAATTGTATATTTTGTCTATACTATTAATAAAATTCAGTTTGATTTTAACAATTTTATACATTTTAATTTTATTATGCACATTTAATTACCTCCATTAATTGTATATATTATCTATATTATTCGGTTAGAAAAATTATAAAATGACATTCGTATTTTAAAGAAGCTATATTACTCGAGAGTACTCTAGTCTTTTAATTTATAAAATAAAAATAAAAATATGCATGTGGTGGGATTTGACTCTTGCTAATTACATTGGAAAAATTTTAAATTTATCGCCCATCAAGGCTTTATTTTGTTCTAATTATACAATTTAATTTTATTATGCAAACTTTATTACATTCATCAATTGTATATCTATCTATACTATTAATAAAATCTATGATTGAGTTAGTGTCACAAGTCAATCAAGCACCAACTCAGTTTGGGAAATTACAAAATATATTTTCGTATTTAAAATAAGTTATATTATTCAATGGTACGTTAAATTTTTTTATTAAAAAACAAAACAAAAACACTTGTAGTGAGATTTGAACTCACAACAAGGCGTATATTTTAAATTTACCACTCAACCAAACTTTTATTTTAATTTTTTTATATGTTTTAAGTTTATTATGCACACTTTATTACCTCCATCAATTAGATTGCTAAAACGTGATTTCCATACACATACGAATGTGATAGGATTTCTAGTATTAATAATGTTGTTGATTAAGATAGTGTTACAAACTAAAATGACACTAATTTAGTAATCTTAATATGACGTATTCATGCGTTTAGATTTCATTTTAATTAGAATTTAAACTATTTTTTATTTTAAAATTGTATATATTTCATGTGTTATTATTATTAATTAGTTTCAAAACATACATTTCATTATTTATTGTATGTTATTTTCAAACACAAATATGTATTCTAAATATATGGTTTTTGCATGCATAGGTAAAGTTTCTAATATATACGAGTTTGGATTCTCGCAAGAATGTACGAGTTGTTTTGTGTATTAATATTATAATGTTTTTATAATTTTAGTTTTGGTTTAAATTGTTTATTTATTTAAAAATTAATGATAAGTGCATAATTTTGCATTTATATAAAAATTATTGGTTTTGTTGAACAAAAATATAATGCATAATAATATATTGAAAATAAAAGTAGTTAATGAATTAAATATAGAAACATGTATTGTGTTTTTATTTTATTTTATTTTAAGTAAGCAACATTTATTGTTAATATATTGTTATATGGTATTATCATAATTATTTAAAGTTAAATAGATTTTAGATTTTATAGCAAACAAAATCAAATTTAAATTGTAATTTGAAAATTTTATTCCATGATCCATTTTATACCAATTATAGTCTAATACTTTTTATATACAATGAGGTTGAAAATATTAAAAGAAGATATGAACTTTTTATTTCAAATTTGTTGCTATATTTTTATAAAAATTTACATTCAATTAAAGTTTTTAAATAATAGTCAACAGTTATACATGGTAGATTATTATAATGATAAATGATATTTTATAAGTTATATCGTATGGGAATTGTTTTTTTTTTTCATTGTATTGCTATAGTGTGTGTATATATGATGGTAAACTACATCCAAGGTTATTGAACTATTAGTAAGTTTAATTTTGGCTACTCAACTTTAAACAGTTACAAACAGACATCGAGTTATTCAAAAGTTTTCATTGAATTCATTGAGTTATTAAAATTTTCTTTTTTAAGTTCAACTTGCGAGCTTTAAGTAACAATTTGATAAACAGTATGATGGAATAGCATCTATCAATGAGTAGAGACAATTCCTTAGATCCAAAACGATTTGACACCCAAAGTTGGGAATAGAAGAAGAAATTTTTTCGGATTTTGATTCACAAATTCGTGACGTTCAAAACTGATTTATAAAAAAAAACTAAACTGTAGAAGAGGAAAGACTAGAGAGCTTTCGATGAATGTTGGCGGTGTGAACGGAAAAAAGTCATATAGCGACAATTTTATCAATTTAATGACTTAAATGAAAACTTCTAAATAATTTAATTACCGTATATTAAACTTTAATTAGGTAATAATATATTTAGAGCTAATCTAATTTTGAATTTATAAAATTGAAAAGTTTTTATTTTACTTTATAAAAAGTAAAAATAGACAAGTTAATCTATAATTTTGTTGCACCTTACCCGACATCTTTGAGTGGCAAACAAATTAACAAAAGACAATAAATGAAACAAATTAGCAATTCAAGTTCTTGTTATTACTTATAATTGAATTAATTTTTGAATTTGTATAAAATACGAGATCAGTTTTATAAATTAAAGTAACAAAATAAATTTTCAATTTTAATAAAGTATGAAGGATTTATAATTACTGAGGAATAATTAAAAAGATTAAATTATGCTAATTGAATCTTAACTCGATTGGTATCGATATTATTGTCAATGTAGAAAGATGTGGATTCAAGTATACAAAAACACATTATTCTTCTATTTATAAGTTGGAAAGGACAAAGAATTGTTTTAAAGATTGCATCAAAAACAACAAATATAATAAAAACTTATAATTGTTTAAAAAAAAGGTTAAATCATTTTTTTGGACTTGAAGTTGATAACTATTTCAAAGTACGATTTTTTTTTTCAAGTTTAGCATTAAACTTAGCAATTGTTCTCGACTTAAACTTTTTTTTGTCAAAATTAATCTATAATATTTCAAATCTTGACGTGGGAACAGTTATCAAGTTCAAGTCCCAATATAAAAAACAATTACCAAGTTTAGAGTATAAATTCGACAAAAAAAAATTCAAACCCCAATATAAAAATAATTACTTAATTCAAACCAAAATGTTCATGCTTCAAAATAGTGATTTATCCCTAATTAATACTATTAGAGCTCAACAATAAAGTGTTTAAAGTTGCAATCTTGAAAAGATATCAAACTCTAAAACTAGTACCAAAAATGTAGATTACCTTACTAAAAAGGCTAATCTTAACAAATAATTACATCGAAAACAGCTCTTACATTTTAAGAAGACAATCAAAGCCCCTAGTAGAATTGAGAAACAAAAATACTACTAAATAAAAAAAGAATGCACTTCATTACAGAAAGCTCCCTTGCGGTACAGACATTGAAATCAATATCTTCAAGTAATTACACCATAACCATACCTGCAATGGTGGAAGGAGAAAAAAAAAAAAAACACACGAGTAGAGTAAGCCTTTCATTTCGAAATCTAGATTTCGTCAATTATGAAAATAAAGCTTCATTGGATCAACTAATTTTCTCTTTTTCAAAGCAGGGTGTATAATGCCATTGCAAGACTCTAGCTTCTCAATCCTGGAAATGCAAACTTTCATCCGTTTCAAAACAACCGGTATTGCTGAAATGTTACTCGAAATTTTGCCTTTAAGTGATCGTATCTTCTCTTCCGCCCTTTGTTCGTCATCTGATTTCATCTCTTTTGAATCTATAAAAATAAACAAAATCTAGGTCAATTATGGAGAAAAAATTATTAAGTCCCAATTCCAAAAATCTTATAAAATTGAAGGGTGTAACTCTACCTGCATTATTTTGTGCAGAAGGTCCAGGATCCGACCCATCATCAATGCCGGGCAAATCGGGTCTTTGAGTGGAAAGAATTGAATCGAGAGTCGTCTTAAGCTGATCTGGAATAGTAGCTCTATATTCTAGAATCTTCTCTGCCATTTCCTTCACATCTGATTGCAGCTCCTCCAAGTCCTCTTCGGAGTCGGGTTCCGATTCGGCCCGTCCATTGCCAATGCGGGTCTCTAGGGTTTTGAGCTTGTTGTTCAGAGCCATCTAGCAGAGAAGATTAGATTTTATTTGCAGAGACCCCTTCTTCTTTTGGGAACATTAGGGATTTGAAATTTGAAAAGTTCGAGCGTCTTTTGAATCTTTTGATGTTGAACCTGAAGCTCTGTACGAGCTGTTAGCCCCCACTTGGGTCAGGACAACGTCGTCGTATAAACTTGGTGCAACTAGACCAACTCAACGGCGTCGTCTGAAGGCTTCCTATATACGCCGTTAACAATTTAACACTAAACATACTAGTTTAGGTCTAATGATGATTGCAGTCCCTCTACTACTATAAAAATTAGATTCTAATCGTCCTATTTTAGATTTTCCAATTTTAGAATTTAAAGCTTCCTTAAGATTATAAGTAAATCCAAATTGTTGATAAACACCATTTAGTAAATTCAAATTGATAAACACCGTTAATAGTTGCCTATTGTCTTAAAAAATCCAATAAATAGTGTTCAATTAGTCTAAAGCCGAATCTCAAAGCTGGGTTTTCTTTTTTAAATGATGTACTATTAGCCATTTGAACCTACCAATAATATTGTAAAAGTAGAAAGACTAAATTATGCCAAATCAAAGTAGAAAAACTGAATCCCAAATTTCAACATAATAAGGGGTCTAAAACCATAATTAGATCACTAAAATCAGGCTATTTGTAAAAATATTGTTCAATTTTGCCTGTGCCTGCATTGAACAACTACTAAATATACAAGCATTTTACTCATCTTAAGGATTTGGGACTCAGATAATAAATTAGTACTTTTTCTTTTTCATTTTAAGAAAAAGACATGATTTATCTTTCATTTGCTAAATATATAATATAAGCATTTTAAATGCAATAAAAATATTTATTTTAAAATAGTAAGTATTTTAATATTACTAGCAGTAAATAATCAAAGGACCGCCACTAAAATTCCTTCTTCAAAAGCAATATGTACAAAGTACACACTACTAGTACTGCATAAACACAAAATTCCCTGCTGAAAACTCAAAAGGGACAAAGGAAGCTTGGCCTCATACAACAATTTTCAGGCATTCCCTAATGTAATAATAACCATAAAAAAGCCTTATTCAATAGTCAAACCTCATCACTGCTCGATCTTGTATCCTATGGATGGAGTATAGACCTACGGGTGTTCTTTAGCGTTGTTGTTGGAACTCTGCGAACTTCCTTGATGTTCTTCCCTCGATGATCCCACGATAAACTCTTTCAGTGAACTTTGTGCTGATAGTATGCTCTTCTTGATCTGCACGTGAATATCATTTCAATAGAATCGCAAACAAATGGAGAGGAAGCCAAATTCTAAAACGGCCTTAATGAATACTGATAATACAGCACACAAATACATCACAACATCGGTCAAATCCCCAAACGACCCCAAACAAAGAATGTAAAGATCAAGCATCCAGTTCTCCAAATACCAGATCCTTGTTTCTTTCATATCGTAATTCCTATTTCCTTTCTTTTATCATTCTTCTTCCCTTGGACCATTATCATTCAAACTTAACAAGCGAAAAGCCGATTCATCAACAACCAGCATGCTACACACAACAAACATAGGAGGCAACAAAATTTATGCCTAACAAAGTTGAGAAATTTGGAGTATTTATGAAAGTAAAGAAATTATAGAGGCGTGGGCTCCATGGAATTAGAGAAAACAAGTATTAGGAGAATAGAAAAAGATTAGATTTACAAGCATATTAAAACATAGGAAGCTTAGCGCAGCTAATGTACAGGAGACCAATTACATTTTACAATATTCTATCAGCCAACATCTTACAAACTAAAAAACTTGCTTTTAAGAAGCCAAAGCCCAAAACACGAAAGCAACTAAGGTTACCCTACATGTGAAATATATATATCATACAGCAATTAGAATCGAAACTCGAAATTACTACTCTATGGGAGACAGTATTGCTTAATCATGATGATGAAAAAATCATCAGACTTCATAATTTCTCAATAATTGCATTTGTAAAGTGTAACATAAATCATGAGAAAGTATCTTTTTTCAACTTCCAAAATTCACATAAAAACTCTCAGTTCCAGCATCTAAGTTCTTTTCTTATATTTCTGGACTTCATTCTAAACGGGTTAGTTGCCATCCTATCCTGCCTATAACTGATTAAAATTTCTTCAACTAGAAGGTCCAAACCCCAATCTTTCAGGTTTTAATTATTTCATTTTCTTTTGAAAATGAATGGGATTTGAAGTTTATACTTTTTTTTTCAAGACCCCTTGGGTCTAACTAAATCCAGAGTTGAACCAAGTCAAATCCGTAAACATGGGCGAACTTAGCAATGTTTTCTCCTCCGCATGACTCCAATCCGAAACGAGATTGAGCTACTGACTACTCGACCCAATAGGTTAATACCTAACATGTTCAAATTCATTATCATTTATTATAATTCTCCACACTAAATATGAATGTAGAACCTAAACCATCAAATTGATGAAAACCCACAAAAAATAATATGACCCTTATCCTAGGCTGCAGCAGATAAGAAAAAATTGAAAACCCGAAGATTGGCCTTTGAAACCGAAACAATAGTAAAGAGTAGAAGATACTTACAGGGTCGAGAACATTAGGTTCAGGGCCATAGTCAGCGGTTAAAAGGAAATAAGAGGCAGTGACAGTAGCCACCATGGTGATCCTCCTCACCAACTTGTCTGCTTGGGGATTCATATTTTCCGTATCATCAAATATGGTTTTTTGGTTCTAGCCAAAAAGAAAACGTTTTCCTTCTCTTTTCAATTTTGTTTTTTGGGCTTAGTTTATGGAAGGTTTTCGAAAGGTCTCGGAGGTTTTGACGGCAAGTTGCTATTAATTTTAGGGTAAACTACACAATTAGTTACTAAATTAGGGGTATGTTTTTGTTTTGATCACTTAACTGAAAAATATTATAATTTAATTACTGATCTATTCGAAAGTTTTTATTTAAGTCAATGAAAAATTTAAAAGTTTTTATTTAAGTCACTGATATATTAAGTTTTTTCTTTTTTTTTTTAATGTTCCATCGATGAGCGGTCGATTTAGTGGATCAGTACCCAGCGACAAGCAGAAGAACATACTTTAGATACAAGTCGGTATGACAATCAGTGTCGGAGATAAGAGTGTGAAAAATAAAATAGAATAAAATAAATAAAAATAAAGAACACATAAATTTTACGTGGAAACCCTTTCGGGAAAAAAATCACAGGCGAGAGAGAAGAAAATTCACTATGTCGAAAAATTTTTACTCAAATACAAGAGGAATAGACTATGTCTATTTATAGGCTTGCAAAGCATATTCTAGTAGGATTGAAACACCTTATCCTAATCAATATAAAATAGATGGAGTTTAATAAGGTTTAAAACCTTATTCTAAAATAAAATAAAAGAAGTCTAGTTCTATATGGATTTTACTTTTATTTTATTTTCCATCGTATTTTATTTAAATAAGAATTTTGGGTCACTTAATTCTAACAATCTCCACATTGACACAAATTCTCAATGAACAAGTTCTTCATCGCGAACTTTCAATAAACAAGTTCTTCACCTCTTCCAAAAACCCTTAAGGGTTTAACTTCAACAATGAACACCAACCAAGTCTAAGCAATGCTCAAACTTGGTTATAGGAAGTGACTTAGTCATCATATCTGCAGGATTTTCATGAGTGCTAATTTTGCTCACAACAATATCACCACGAGCAATAATATCACGAACAAAATGATACCGAATATCAATGTGTTTTGTTCTCTCATGAAACATTTGATCTTTTGTAAGAAAGATGGCACTCGATTGTCACAAAATCTTGTCTGATTTGAAGGTCTTCATTGAGTTCACTAAATAGTCCCTTCAACCAAATAGCTTCTTTACAAGCCTCAAGAATCGCCATGTACTCACTTCAGTGGTAGACAAAGCGATCGTAGTTTGCAAAGTGGCTTTCCAACTAATTGCACAACCTCCGATTGTAAAGACGTAACTCGTGAGAGATCTTCTTCTATCAAGGTCTCCAAAAAAATCAGCATCAACATACCCTATAACTCCATCTTTAGTTCTTCCAAACTGTAAGCAAACATTAGTAGTGCCTCGTAAGTATCTTAAAATCCATCGAATCGCTTTCCGGTGTTCTTTACCGAGATTCGCCATGTATCTCGCTAACCTGACCGACCGCATATGATAAATCGGACGTGAACAAACCATAGCATACATGAGAGATCCTACTGCACTAGAGTATGGAACATGTGACATGTACTCAATCTCATTATCGATTGAGGAGATAAGGCCGATGAAAGTCCGAAATGGTCGCTAAAGGAGTACTAACAGCTTAGCACTCTGCATATTGAACTCAAAGAACTTTCTCAATGTACCCTTCCGACTTAGGTACAATTTACTTGCTTTTCTATCTCGAGAATCTCCATACCAAGTATCTTCTTTGCTGGTCCTAAATCTTTCATCTCAAATTCTTCACTTAGTTGGGCTTTAACCTTTCTTATCTCTCTTTATCTTTTGCTACTATCAACATGTCATCAACATAAAGAAGTAGATACACAAAAGAACCATCACTGCTTTTTCTTAAAATAGACACAACTGTCAAAACTACTTCTTTTGAAATCATGAGAAGTCATAAAGGAATCAAACCTCTTGTACCAATTGTCTTGGTGATCTGTTTCAAACCGTAAAGGGACTTTTTCAAGAAGCAAACATAGTCCTCTTTTTCGAGACTATAAAACCCTCTCGTTGTTGTATGTAAATATCTTCCTCAAGTTCTCCATGCAAAATGCGCTTTTACATCTAACCGCTCAAGCTCCAAATCATGCATGGCCACAATACCAAGCAAAGCTCGAATCGAACTATGCTTAACAACCGGAGAGAACACATCTGTGAAGTCCACTCGAATTTGATCAGTAACCCTTTGCAACAAGCCTTGCTTTATATCCGGTTCTTCAACTCCCGAGTCCCTTCTTTCTTTTAAACACCCATTTACAACGAATGCCTTTTTACCTTTAGGAAGTTTTACAAGATCCCATGTTCTGCTTTTGTGGAGTGATTCCATCTCCTCTTGCATAGCAAACATCCACTTTTCTCGAGTCTTCACAGCTAATCGCCTCGAAATAATTAAATGGCTCTTGATTCGCATCTATATCTTCACCACATTTAAAGCATAAGCAACTAGATCAACCTCGGCATACTTCTTTGGAGGTTTAATTTCTCTTCTTGTCCTGTTTTTGGCGATAGAGTATTGCGGTGAAGAAGCAACTCTATTCTCAATTTTGTACTTGGCTTGAGGAGTTGATTCTCGTATTAACTGATGCTCCACCGCTTTTGGTTTTCTTTATTGGAAGAGTCTTTAAGAGATAAGTTAGGTAGCATAGCGTTTCATCAAAACAACATCTCTGCTAATCACAACTTTTCTATTTTCAGACACCATAACTTATAGCCTTTACACCACTTTATAACCAAGAAAACGCATTTAATGGATCTCGGTTCCAATTTTCCATTATCAACATGAGCATACGCAGACACCCAAAAATCTTTAAATCGTAATAATTAGCGGGATTACCGCACCATACCTCTTGTGGAGTCTTTTTCTCAATGGCAACGGATGGAGATCGGTTGATCAAAAACATGCAGAGAGGTCGCTCGCCCAAAATGACTTCGTAAGTTGGCATTTGACAACATACATCGAACCTTCTCCATGATCGCTTCGTTCATTCGCTTCTGCAACGCCGCTTTTTTGTGGAGTATGACGAATCGTCAAGTGTCTCATGATCCTTCGACTTGCACAATCTATTAAACTCATCGTAATGTAACTCTAAGCCATTGTCTGCATGCGGAGGTATTTTATCTGCTTTTCCGTCTGCTTTTCAATCATAATTTTCCAAGACTTAAATGTGGAAAACACATCGCTTTTCGCTTGTGAAGAACGCCCAAACTTTTCTCGAAAAATCATCAATAAAGGTTAGCATATAATTAGCTCCACCTCTCGAAGGCACTCGACGGCCCCCACGATCGAATGGATATACTCCAACGCTTCCTTCGTGTTATGGATTCCTCTAGTGAATCGAACTCTCTTTGCTTCCCAAAACACGGTTTCACAGAAATTCGGGTTTGCAAATTCCTTGCCCATTAAGAAGTCCTCTTTGCTTAATTACGCCATGCCATTCTCACTCATATGCCCTAGGCGCATATGCCAAAGTTTAGTAATATCATCATCGACAAGGAAGAGGAAGCGACAATTGCATCACCAATAAGAGAACCTCAGAAACATATAACTTGGCAATCTTTCTTTGCCCTTTCATCACAACAAGGACCCTTTGAAATCTTTAAAACCCTACTTTCACTGTGTATCTGCCCTTTTGAATCAAGAGTACTCAACGAAATTAAATTTCTTTTCAATTCGGAACATGCCGCACGTCACTAAGTGTTCGACAACTCCATCAAACATCTTAACTTTAATTGTTCCAACACCGCGATTTTACATGAAGCATTATTTCCCATCAAAACAACACCTTCAGACATCGTTTCATAAGTTGTAAACCAATCCCGATTGGGACTCATGTGGAAGGTGCAGCTGAATCAAGTATCCACTCTCGCTTACTTTAGAATCATTGATGAAGCAACTAGAAGTTCACCATCGTTGTAGTCTTCTACAACATCGCCTTCACCGAATTTTCCGGTTGTTTTCCCTTTTGATTCGCACCTCCTTTTAATCTTATTTTGTAGCTTATAGCACTCAGATTTAATGTGCCCTTTCTTCTTGCGAAGTTGCAAGTTTTACCTCTGCTTGAAGATTTCGATCTACCCTTAGATTTACCACGAGGATTCTGCTCTCGTGTTCTACTACGATCATCATCAACATTCCGGTCTTGTCTCCCACGAACAATGAGACCCTCTCCCTGAGAGTTGGGTTTAACCACAAGATGCTTCATCTTATCATACGAGGTTAAAGAATCATAAACCTCATCAACTGTGAGAGACTCGCGGCTATATAAAATCGTGTCTCTAAAGGTTGAATAAGACGGGGGCAACGAACAAAGTAGAATCAACCCTAGATCTTCCTTATCATACTTGAACCTCCATGGCCTCCAAGTTTGAGAGAATTTCTTTAAACACCGTGTTAAGTGTTCGTGTACGACGCACCTTCCTCCAAACGATGAGCATAAAGACGCCGCTTCATATGCAACTTGCTTGTTAGAGTTTTCGACATACATATTTGTTCTAGCCTCTTCCATAATGCAATGGCGCTTTTCTCTTTCATCACATCCCGCAAAATTTCGTTGGACAAATGCGATGTAATTGTGTTAATGCCTTTCGATCCTTACGCTTCTTCTCTTCATCTGTTAATGTCGAAGGCATCTTATCTATCCCTAGCAGGGCATCCTCTAGATCCATCTGTGCAAGAACTGCTTGCATCTTAATTTGCCACAACGCAAATCTGGTGTTGCGATCCAACAGCGGAATTTCATACTTCAAAGACGCCATTACCGTGATCGAGATGAATAACCCTAAGCTCGATACCAATTTGTGAAAAATAAAATAGAATAAAATAAATAAAAATAAAGAACACATAAATTTTACGTGAAACCCTTTCGGAAAAAAATCACGGCAGAGGAGAAGAAAATTCACTATGTCGAAAAATTTTTTACTCAAATACAAGAGGAATAGACTATGTCTATTTATAGGCTTGCAAAGCCATATTCTAGTAGGATTGAAACACCTTATCCTAATCAATATAAAATAGATGGAGTTTAATAAGGTTTAAAAACCTTATTCTAAAATAAAATAAAAGAAGTCTAGTTCTATATGGATTTTACTTTTATTTTATTTTCCATCGTATTTTATTTAAATAAGAATTTTGGGTCACTTAATTCTAACAAAGAGAAAAAAGTTATTTGAATTTTGGTTTATAGATTCGCGATGTTCAAAACTGTTTCATGATAAAAAAAATTGAACTAAAGAAGATAATGGGAAAGAAAGCTTTCGACTGGTGCGGGTAGTGCGAACATGGAAAGCCATATAGCTTCGATTTTAACATCCTAGTGACTTAAATGAAAACTTTTGAATAGTTTAGTGATCAAATTATAACTTTTTTTGTTAAATGACTAAAATGAATATTTATCCATATTTTAGTGACTAATGGTGTAGTTTTCCCTTAATTTGATTGGTGAATTTCAGAAATGACCCTCCATCCTTATTTTTCGGTTTAATTCTAAACTTTACTCAAATTCTTTTATTCTAGTACCTACATTTTTTTATTAGAAAAGTGATATTTAAATTACACTTAATGCACAAATTGCCCCTAAAGTATCTTAGTTTTCTTTGCTTCAGTTACATGATTTATCTCAAAACGTTAACCCTGTTAAAAAAACCCGGTCATCTCCTCCAATCAATTATAAATGGTCACATGGTGCATTCCGGTAAATACATCTAAAATTGTAGAAAATATTTAAAAAATGTAAAAATCATAAATATATATATATATATATATATATATATATATATAAATGTAAAAATTAAAAGGTATTCAAATTAATTTTTAAAATGTAAAAACATATAAAAACAAATTATAAAAATATAAAAATATAAAATATAAAAATTATGAAAATGAAAACCATTAAAATTATAAATCATTTTTAAAATTCAAAAGTATGTAAAATTCTAAAAATTATTTAAAATTTAAAAATATAAAAATGGTAAACTACTAAACTAGTCACTTTTGTTTACCTTATGTTACATTTTATGTAATGACCTAATTTTCAGTAGTGTCGGAAATAGTGGTTTGAGATCACTAAATCCGACGAGTGAGTTCAAAAATTTTATTATTTATTATTTATGAGTTAAGTGTGATTTTAGAAAGATTTTTGAATTAGTAATTTGTGTTTTAAAAGAAATTATTAGGTTAAGTGGTTTTCAAAACAAGGTATCGAGACCTCGATTTCATAAATCGAGTCGTAAATATTTTTATAAATATTTACGGAGTGTCATTGAGTTAGTAGTAAAGTTTCGTTTAAAAATTTTAACGTTTTGATAGTTAATTAATTAAAAAGAACTAAATTGAAAAAAGTGTAAAATTTGGTAAAGTAATAAAATAGCCTAAATGTTAAATGAGGGAGGACTTAAAAGACAAATTAGCCCAAAGATGATGGCTGACGCGGCATTAGCAAAAAAAAAAAAATCAGGAAATTAGATGAAATAAGGGTAAAATTGGAAATTTTATAAAATTAAATAAATAAAACAACAATTAAAAGAAATTTGGACAATTCCTCATGAATTTTCAGCCAAAAATGGCATAGAAGAGTCCCTCTAAGCTGGTTTTTCATATTTTTGCTACAAGTGAGTTCAATTCTTTCCTTTTTCTTGTAATTTTTGTATTTTTAAGACTTTTACAATTAGGTCCAACTAGTTATTTCATTAGTTTTTGATTTTATGGATAATTTTGAAAGTTACCATTGATGAGTGCTGGATTTTTATGATAAATTAACATGAAAATTGAATCTTTAATTTTGTTATATGATGATTTTATCAAGTGATTTCAATAAAAATTAATTTTAGGACTAAATTGTGAAGAATTAAAGAATTAGGGTTTGATATTAAATTTATATGTATGAAAGGCTGTAATATAGCCTAGAATAATTGAATAAATTGTCAATTGAGAAAAATAGCTCAATTGATAAGATAATTGGTAAGAGACTAAATTGTAAAACCGTAAAAGTTGGGTTAATTGTGTAATTTGGAAAATTAAGGGCTATTAATTGTGAAGTAAATTGAATTGAAATATATGCTAATGAATGAATAATTTTACATAATATATGCTAATGAATGAATAATTTTACATTTTAGATCAAGAGCCCGTAGATCAACGAGAAAAAGGAAAATTAACAGAATAGTCCCTAACTACTATAAATTCCATAATTAGCCCATGTAAGTTTGTTTGGTTAAATTTTAATGTTTATTTACTAATTGATGAATGTTATTATGTAATCAGTCATATTTTTGTTGTTGAAAATAAAAATTATTATTAAATTATGAAATAGAATTGAATGATTAAATTGAGTAGAACCCAGGATTGAGTACAATCGTTTAGTGATAAAGGATGAATTGATGGATAAGGCCATGGTTGGACCATGACAGTATTTATATGTAAGACTATAGCTGGGTTATGACATTCTGATGATAATACTTATGGCACTACGAATGTAAGACCATGGCAGAGCCATGACAACATATATGTAAGACCATAGTTGGACTATGACACAAAGAAAAAGATGTACTCATATCCATAAGTCGTTCTTCAATTTAGTAAGAATTGGTAAAAGAATTATGTGATTGGAATTGAAAGATTTATTGATTATTATTGTTATTAATTTGAAGGAAGTGTGTTCATTGATTTATATTGTGCTTGACAGGAAGAATGTATGATTTATTTGCACTTTAATTTATTATAGTGAGTTCGGTAAGATCAATGTTTAACCTAGTGAAATTACTAAGCTTCGATAAGCTTACTCGTGTTGTTTAATGTTCTTGTAGATTAACGAGAAATCAGAGGATTTGAGCAACACATCGAGCCACACTATTCAGTTTGCTCCGATAGATTTTGTTATGCATACTTTGGTTTATATGGCATGTATAGTGATTTGTATAATTTAGGTAAAATTAGTTTGTGTAATATTATGATGTATACTTTGTTTAAGTTTCCAACCAACTTATATAAGTATGAATTAAACATGCATGAGGTATGTTTAAAATGGTTAATTGATGGTTAGTTAGTAGGTATAATGAGGTATAATTTAACTTAATAAATTTAGTAAAATATGTACAAATGTGTATATGATTGATTTGGTAAGATTGGATATTTGAATACATGTAATGATATGTTAGTTATAAGACTTGGAATTGGTTTGAATTGAAGGTCTTATTGTGTTTTGTGAGTGTGTAAATAGTTGTGCCTAGGTTGATACCAAGATTGGGCGAGAAAAGTGGCCTTAAAATGGCCTATTTTTGTCCACATGGGCAGAGACACGGACGTGTGTCTCAGCTGTGTGTGACACACGGCCATTCACACGAGTATGTGGTTTGGCTGTGTGTCCCCTGAACCTTAAAATTTTGAAACAGAATGCTCAGGTTTTAACACACGGCTTAGCACACGGGCGTGTGGTTGGTCGTGTGACCCAAGTCAGAGAGTTACACGGGTAAGGACAAGGGCTGGGACATGGTCGTGTGTCCCACATCGAATGCCCACACGGCCTAAGACATGGGTGGTTCACATGGCATGGCCGCACCGGCGTGTGTCCCCTACACCTAGGAAAAATTTTGAAATTTCATGAAAAATTCTCTGAGTTTCCGGTTTAATCCCGATTTGTTTCTAATGCCTATTTTAGGCCTTGAATGCCCATTTATAGGGGCTATAAAATAAAATATATTAATTTCAGATATGAATAGTAAATGACATGAATTAATTGTAATTGTTCTGTAAACTCCGATAATGCTCCGTAACCTTGTTCCGTCGACGAATATGGGTTAGGAGTGTTACATTTTAGTCACTTATGTTTGAAATGTTATATTTTAGTCACTTACGTTATCGCATTGTAACATTTTAGTCGTTGAGCCGTTAATTGCCGTTAATGGTGTAATGATAAGCTGACGTGGCACGTTAAATCATCATTTCAAATAAAAAATTTAGGTTAATTTATACAATCGTTCCCTATATTTTTTCGTTTTGAGCAATTTGATTTTTTTCTTTTATGTTCTTTTAACTTTCATTTTTTTCTTAATTTTCCATTCTCTTTTTTTTTTTTTCCATTTGTTAAAACTAGTGCCTATACTTTTATTTTTTTGAACAATTTAATTTTTTTCGAGTGATGCGAGCTTGTAATCTAGTTTTAACAAATGGAAAACTTAGAAAAACTATGTTAAAAGAAATGAAGAAAGGAAAAAAACAGAGGGAGAAGAAGAAGAGAATGGAAAATAAAGAAAAAAAAGGTTAAAAGAACATAAAAAAATTAAATTGCTCAAAATGAAAAAATATAGGGAACGATTGCAGAATTTAACTTAAAATTTTTGTTTGAAATGATGATTTAGCATGGCACGTCAGCTTACCGTTACACCGTTAACGTTAATTGACGGCTCAGCGACTAAAATGTTACAACACGATAACGTAAGTAACTAGAACATAACATTTCAAATATAAGTGATTAAAATATAACCTGAGGCAAACAAATGTGACTATTTTGGTAGTTTACCCTAAAAAAATTAGCAAGGCTTATAGTTCAAAACCCATAAATTTTGGTTTTTTTCCTAAAACTTTGTTAATGAAACTTGAAGGTGTTAAAATAAAATTGAAGCAAGCAACGATAGTTACCGGATACGAATTGTAATAAAAATGTTTTATCTTTTCATAAAAAATACAAATTAAGAAATATAAAATTTTCTACCAACCTTTTCATGAGTGTTGAAAACTCAGAGAAAAAATAACTCAATCTTATAAAAATACGAATAAAAAAAACAAAAAACCTAAGAAAGATAAAGTAAGTTAGAAAACAAAGCAAAATATCAAGTTTAGATGCTATTTGGCAGTTGAGAAAAAGTAAAGAGATGAATTTTTTTATTGTTGAAAAGAAATTCAAAACAATTGTACTTTTAGCAACTATTACTCAGTGCATATATATTGACTGAGAGAAGTTGGTAATCATGTAAAGCATGCTCATACATATGCATAACAACTTTAATAGATCTTGGCTAACAACTAATCAGCTGAGTTGTTACAATAACTGGATAACAAACTCAAGACGTACATACTACCATTCTATCATTCTCTTGGTTTTTGTTATCTTGAGAACTTGAAGACCACGCCTGAAGCCAGCAAATCAAATAAGTGGAATTGGTTTTGTAAACATGTCTACAAGTTGATGGGCGGATGGCACAAACTTGACTTACAACACACCAGCTAACACTTTCTCATGAACAAAATGTAGATAATTTTCTACATGCTTGATTCGAGCATGATGAGTAGAGTTTGCAATCATAGAGATAGCGAAACTATTATCACACTAAACAATAGGAACCTGAGACAGAGATATGCCAAGTTTCGTTATCAACTGTTGAACCCACAAGAGCTCAGACACACAATTGGCAACACTATGATACTCAGCCTCGGAAGATGATTGTAAAATCACATTATGCTTCTTAGAACACCATACAACCAGATTTGATTCGAGAAAAACACAAAATCTAGATGTAGAACAATGATATTCTACTATAGAAGCCCAATTAGCATCAAAGTAACACACCACAGTAAGTGAACCTTTGGTAAAGTACAACCCATGACTCAACGTACCATTAAGATACCTTAAAACACATTTCACTGTCTTCTAATGAACTTCAAGAAGACTATTCATATACTGACTAAGCTTGTTTACACAATATGCTAAGTCAGGTCGAGTGAGACACACATATTGTAAAGACCCTATCACACTGCAATAGAAATGACCATCTTCAAATGGGTTGCCTTCTAATGATGATAACTTTGGTGTGCTAACCATAGGCGTAAGGATAGATGCAACACCTGCTATACCTGTTTTTGTAAGTAGCTCAGTAACATATTTTCGTTGAGTAAAAAACAACCTATTTGGGGTACAACAGACTTTAATGCTAAGAAAAAAATAAAGAGCACTAAGATCTTTCAATGAGAATGTATTGTGCAGCTGTTTCAAAACCTCATCAATTTCATCATTAAATGTGCCAATAATTACAATATCATCAACATATGCCATGAGTAATAGAATGGACGTAGTAGAAATCCTTATAAACAAAGATAGATCAGCTTTAGATGGCTGAAACCTAAGCCTATCAGCTAAAAACTTTCGAAGTGTGTGAAACCAACAAAGCCTTGTGAAGACTAAGGGTGAGTATTTGATCGAGTCGAGTTGAGTCAAATCGAGTAAAAAAATTTCGAGTTAGTCGAGTTGACGAATCCTATTTTAGCAATCGAATTCAATTTGAATTTTTTTTGAATCGAGTAAAATTTTTTTGAGTCAAATCGAGTCAAATTAATGAATCTTATTATTTATACTCAATGTTTTGTTTACATAGACTGATTATTTTATAAGTAGATGAAGTACAAGCTTTTAGATTAATTTTGAGTAAAGGAAAAAAAGAGAGTGGGGCAATTCGGGAAGGAAAGTAAGACTAATGGGTAAACATTTATCAAAACAATGTAGTTTTGCCTTTTAACTTGATAGTTTTGAATTTTAACTTTAGAAAAGGTAAACATCTATTTAAACGATGTAGTTTTGTCTTTTTTATTTGGATTTTCGGTTAACTCAAATTAAGGGTGAGCGTTCGATTGAATCGAGTGAAATCGTTTGAGTTAAATTAGAAAAATTAATAATGTTAAATTAAAATCTTGTACAATATAACTATTTCCTTGTTAGAACACAAAATTTGAAACAATATATATTTGAAAACTTTTTTAAGTAAAATAATAAAAAATAAAATATTTTAATATGATAAACTTGAATCATTAATCACTTATTTGGATTTCAAAATTATTATTTTATTAAAATTTTATATATTTCTTTAGATTTTTTAAAATTTATAATTTTTTAAAATATAGAATTTATAATTTTAAAATTATTTTCAAATTTTGAAAATTACTTTGATTTTTTTGTAATTTTGTTAAGAGAGACCAATATGCTTATTTTCAAAATTGACAGTGACCAAAACAGTATTTATACTAATCTATTATTCGAATTATTCAAGTTATTTGAATTCTAAAGATTCAACTTGACTCAAACTCGAAATTTGAAATTTCTTATTCGAGTTGACTCGAATAATTCGAATAACTCAATTCGATTAACTCAAAATTTGAAATTTTTTTCGATTTTTTTAAATCGAATCGAATTTTGCTTACCCCTAGTGAAAATGACATATAAGTTTCTCCTCATTAACACTAGCAACTTCAAACTTGGGTAGTTGTGTCATGTAAATTTCTTCTATCAACTTTGCATTAAAAAAAGCATTGTTAACATCCACCTGGCGCAACGACCGTCCTCGTATAATAGAAAAAGCAAGCACAATGCGAATAGTATTAGCTCAAACTACCAGAATGAAGGTGTCAACAAAATCTAAGCCGATATTTTGAGAAAACCCCTTGGCCACTAACTGAGCCTTGTATCTACCAACAGAGCTATCAGACTTTTTCTTAACCTTAAACAACCATTTACAACCCACTGTGTTTCTGTTTGGAGGTAGAGTGCAAAGAGACCATGTATGATTGTGGATCAAAGCTTCAAGTTCATCATGAAATACTGCCTACCAAGAAGAAAATTGCATGGCCTGATGGATATCAATAGGTACATTGTCAAGAGAATAGGCTATCTCAGTAAGATAAACCTTGGGTTTAAAAATACCAATCTTGCTTCTGGTGACCATAGGGTGAATATTAAAGGTAGGTTGAGGTTGTGAAGTGGAGGGAACCGTCACAGAGCATGAAGTTGATGCGCTAGAAAAGGAACGTACTGTGGGGAAAGATGAACAGTGAATAGAGGGATTGGATGATGAATAAGAAGTAGGTATAGAAGGTAGACTTGTATGTGGTATAGGAGTTCGAGTGGATAAAGTTGACAAAGAAGGAGATGATGTAATAGATGATGGTACGATTAAAAGAGAAGAAGACTAAGTATGAAATGACCTTTCATATAGGGATGGAATAAGTTTGACTGTGTAACTTGATAGAATGGAAAAATATGCTCATAAAAGGTCATATGTCTAGAAACATTGTAACAACTCGTTTTTAGTCAAATAAGAATAGTAGTTTCAGGACCACAAATTCGAAGTTGAAATAATTATTTTATTATTATTTTAATTTTATTTTAATGTCTTCAGCATGATAATGTGATTGTGTGAAAATTTCATTAAGAAATTTTCTCGTTTGAGTGCTTAACTTGATAAAAAAGACTAAATCGCGTTAAGTGTAAAAGTGGAGTTCTATTAGTTAAAAGTGTCTAATAGCTATGAATTATTAAAGTGAAGGTCCTTATGTTGTAACTAGACCATTTTTTATAATAGTGGACATTTATGGACATATTTTAAGTGATTTTAATGTTTTAACTTAAGGTTAAATAAGTAATTTGGTTATTTAAAGTAAAATAAATAAAACAAAAAACTATAATTTTTATGTATCATCTTCCTTAGCCAATTTTAAAAAGAAGAATATCCATTTTTAGGGCTTGAAATTCGGCCAAGCTTATTTAGCTCATTAAGATCAAGAAAAATGAAAAACGGTTTTAGATCGGGGAAAGAACAAGGTTTCAAACTAATCTACTTATTTTTTCATTTTTGCATTCGAGGTAAGTTAGTATGTAATAAGTATTGTTATATTTATGTTTTAAATGCTTTGATATTGCATAAATTGTGAATACGACCTTGTGAATATGATCGATGATGGTTCGACTACGAGAAATCCTGGTTGAACCTTAGGAATAGATTAGGATACAAATGACATGTCATTAGGGGTTATGTGATTTGGGTACTGGTCCGTACGTCCTACCGGTGGCTGAGTTATCCGGCATGTGTTGCAGATACTCGTTAGCTTGTGTGAGCAGTATCGTATAGCTTTGTCATAACCATCAGCTTGTGTGAGCAGACCTGTTGATAACTTGAGAGTGAACATTATATGTGATACGAGATTGAGATAGCTTTGGCTATGTATGTGGCATTTAGGGTGCAAGATTCCCGAGTATCCGATAGTATTTTGAATGGTTCAACGGGTAAATCGAAAATATGAAATGGTGAGAAGTAGATAAGTAACAGTACAGGTATGTACGGAAACTATATGGGCATCGAATTTATGGAATCTATAAGTTTATGGTTATATATGTGATTGAATACAAGTTAACATTTTGATTAAATGTTTTGTAGTATATATATTGTTCATATTATTTGATTACTGAATAATTGATGAGTTGCTTATTAATTCATATGAGCTTACTAAGCTTTATAGCTTACTTTGTTTAATTTTCCATATTTTATAGTGATATCAAACTAGCTCAAATTTGGGAATCGTCGGAGACTTCATCACATTATCCAACTATCATTTTGGTACTTTTGAATCTATGTTTTTAGATATATGGCATGTATAGGATTATGATCATTTTAATATATAGTTTGGTAATGAATTTGGTCATTTGAAATGGGTTGTAAATGTTATGTATTTGGTTTTGTGTATAGCCATGAGAGTTAGCTTATTTTGGTTGATTTGCTTGCGTAAATATATATGCAAATGACCTTTGTCTGGTGTTGATAATTGCTATATTAATGCTTGTGGTGAATGGTTGATATTTGAGGAGTTATATGCTTGTGAGTTTGGGAAAAATGATGCATGTTTGAAAGTGTCCATTTAGCTGAATTGTGAATGTGAATTTGGTGTAAATGGAATGGCCTATTTTGTTACTTGTGTGTATTGTGGATGATGGTATAGAACTAGTATGAATTAGGCTTGATTTAGTTGGTTTGAATGCCTATTTATGCCATGTTTTGATGCCATTTGGTTTGGTGTAGGTGTATACAAATTGGGTGGCAAAATGGCTTGGCAAATAACCTATTTTTGTCTATACGGGTAGAGACACGGGCGTGTGTCTCAACCGTGTGTGATACATGGTTAGGCTACACGGCCATGTGTCCCCTGGTGTTGAATTAAAAATCAAGTCAATATGCTCCACATGGCCTAACATACGGGTGTGTGACTTGGCCGTGTGGTATAAGTCAGTATACCCTACAGGTTTGGCGCGGCCTAGTACATGGCCTGGCACAAGGGCATGTGTGGCCATTTCGAATGGCACACGGGCGTGTGGTTGGCCATGTCACCCAAGTCAGAGAGTTACACTAGGTAGGACACAGGCTGGGACACGGCCTTGTGATCCCATTTCAAATGCCCACACGGCCGGGCCACACGAGCTTGTGTCCCCTATATTTTACAAAATTTTCTAAGTTTTTCTAGAAATTTCATAAGTTATCGATTTAGTCCCAAACCACCCCGAATGCATGTTTTAGGCCTCGTAAGCTCGTATTAGGACAATGTGAATAATGTGTTATGATGATTATATGAAATTTGAAAATGTATGTGAAATGTATGTTTAATTGTATAAAATATCAGGTAATACTCTGTAACCCTATTTCGGCGTTGAATATGGGTGAAGGGTGTTACGAACATAAACTTTTTCTGTAGGTGACAAGCGTCTATAGCCTTTATACACAAAAGAGTAACCAAGGAATATACAAGGTGTGGAGCGAAAATGTAGTTTGTAGGCATTATAGGGTCACAAGTTGGGAAAACAAAGACATTCAAACACTCTAAGAAAGTGTAATCATGTTTAATATGAAACAAATTTTGATAGAGAGGAAGGTTACCTAAAGGAACTGAAAGCAGCCTGTTAGCCAATAACACTGCACTACTAAACGCATCATTCTAGTATGAGAGTGGCAAAGATGCATGTGCTAACATAGAGAGACCTGTTTCAACAATCTGTCAATGTTTTCTCTCAACTAGCCCATTTTGTTCTGACGTGTGTGGACATGAAAATCTATGTACAATACCATGAGAATGAAGATAAGCCTTAAGAACCTAAAATTCATCCCCACCGTCTGTTTGTAGAACCTTTAGTTTGCAACTAAGTATACGCTCAGCTTGACGATGAAATTGCTCAAACGCTGAGAGTACACTTGACTTTTGTTTCAAAAAATACACCCATATATACCGAGAGTAAACATCAGTAAACATCACATAATATCAAAACCATTGGAAAGCAAAGGAGCAGACCCCCAAACATCATCAACAACTAATGCAAGTGGAGTTGTATATGAGTATCAGACTTGGTGAAAGGCAATTTATGTTATTTACCAATATGAAAAGCTACACAAACAACACCAGCTTTATTCTTTTGGAAAACAACATTACAATGAGTCATTGCCTGCATAACAACTGTGTTACAAAGATGACCCAACCTATGATGCCAAACATCCAATGAAATAGACTTTTTAGCTACATAGCAACTAGCTAGTAAAGAAGTAACATGCTTTTGGTGTGAAGACGTCTGAAGACATAAAGACCATTGATGTGTGTTTTCCATACTAACTAAAATTTACGACAAATGTGAGCGCACCTATCAAAAAATAGTATAGCTACGGTGAGTAGAGATATCGTATCCATGATGACTAAAAGTACTAGTAATTACTGTTTTCTTATTATTTAGCCAACAAATTGGGGTGATGTGTTTTAACCTAAAAATTACTAAACTAATTTAACTAAGCTGACAAATTGGTCTTGACATGCATAATCGAAGCAAGTTCTAGAATAATAGATCAAGTTGACACACTCAAAACCAATAATAGAATGAGCACGAAAAATGTATGCTCTAAAGGCTTAAAATCTCAAAAAAATCATGATTTTGATGTCCAACTTGCAAATTTCAAACTTCAAGATAATACCTCAATTCAAGGAAACAACCTAAAATTTTTAATTTCTAAAAAAATTATCATGCTTGATTCTCTCATGTCTTAAAGTTTAAATCAACCAATGCACAAAAATCTACAACTCAATCTAAAACACATCAATAAAATCTCAAATTGACAAAAATTCACTCTAATGGAAGTATGATAAAAATATTTAAGTATAACAAATAATTCAGGGATTTTCTAATAATTATATAAATAACCTCCCAACACTTAAGATGTACATTCTCCTCAATGTACAAACAAATAAAAGAGGGAGAAAACTGAAACTGTCCCGAATATGGATGAAATTGCTAGAATGGTGAAAGGCAGAATTATAGGCAAATCTAAATGTAGTACATGATTCTGAGCAAACTAGTAAGAAAATAAACACAAATAGTGAAGAAGATTAAAAGGTTACAACTCAATTAGAAACAACCATCAAAATAAAAATATAGTTTAAAAGATAAAAAAAAAAAATAAGTCTAAGAAAATAAAATAAACATAAAAATAAAAATAAAACTAAAACTAAAAAAGAAAAGACAAAATCAATGATCTTCATCATCAGAGGCATCAATATCGTAAGTCGCCAGTGCTGAAGAGGATATATGGAGGTGCTGACAGATCTGCTGCAAGGTTGCATCAATACTGTCGAACCGCTGAAAGTAGTGTTGCTCGACACGAGTAAACTGCTCGAAGAGGTTTGCTACGGTAGTAACAGAAGTAGTATGGTGACTCGAAGGTGGTACCTCGTGGTAGACAGGGACATCATCAGCAAAGTCCTCATGCTCATCCTGAAGATCAGAATGAGATAAATAGTATTGATAAAGATTTACTCCACACAGTCGCTCGATCATCCTCATATGGATCCTGCTCGATAAATCCTGTCGGGCCATCTGTCCTACTAGCGTAAGTGAGGAGGACTGCTACGGTGTGTCGAAGAGACTGAAGTGTTGTGCGAGTCGAGTCATATAAGGGCCTAAACAAATATGAACTTTCCTACTGCACTTTGTCTGATGGCAAAAGGCGAGAGCGATGAAGTAGGCTAAATCAAAAATGCGCATCGTGGCCATGCTCTACAAAAAATATGCATTGGTTGTACCGATAACTCCGGTGCTCTGTCTCCTACCGGCTAATGTGTAAGCCAAGATGGCATAAATGTAGCGCAAGGCTGGAGGAAGAGAAGTCACCTTCGAACGACTCGGGTCTTAAGGCGTTGTACTCACCGTGAGGTCTACTCAGCAAAGAGATGGCAAGTAGTGGATGTGCTAGTATAATCGGAGAAACCCCTCGGCACCTATGAATTCTGCAGTGTAGAGTCCTAATGCTGCTCTGAACTCTGGGATGCTCATATGACTTGCCGTACCGCTGAGTCTGAAAGTAATGGTACCTGGCTCGTTATGGGTCGTCATCATCTATTATAGGAGAAATGTCGAACAAAACTCTAAAGTCAGCTCCGAGTACGTGAACTCGATGATGGCAAAGAACCTATCCCATGGAGCTGTAGCAATGATAGCGTGGACTTGATCAGCTAGTTGAACCTGCTTTAAAGCTGCGCGATCAATATAGCAGCCTAAGTCGAATGACCTTTGTTGAAGCTGCTGAAATAAGTCCTCCTGGTGACATTGTAGAAATCGTAAGAATGGATGGCGAGCATCAGCGAAAGTGCCTGAGGAGGAGGTCGCGCCCGAAGTTTTCCATTTTTTAGAAGTGGGGACAACGACCTTAGACGTGCTTTGTATGTTCGTCATGATTTCCCTGAAATAAAAGATAAAAGCACAAATCAGATAACCAAAAAAAACAACATAAACAACATATTAAAGCAAAAGACTATTCGAGGCCAATAGACATCACTATAGAGACTGAATCGAAGTGAAAACTTAAACCACAATGAATCGAAGTGAAAACTTAAACCACAATACCGAACAACCAACCCAAAAAGAAATTCACCAACACTTAGCATGATAAAAAAATAATATAATAATAAAGATGTGTGAAATAACAATCAATGCTTATTAATAAAATAACTAACAATAATGAATCCTAAACAAAACAAAACCAATAATAGTATTTATACGAAATAAAATAATAATAATACTAAAACTAATGACTAGAAAAATAAAAATAAAAATAAATAATTAAATTAAAGGAAGGAAGGACAAATAGTGGGACGGTGACCGGAGCTATTGGCAGTCGGCATTGCGACGGACGGGGTTGAGCTCTAATAGTAAGGAAAAGGGGCTAGTTACAGGGGAGGGGAGGGAACTGTTTCGAAGGGGAGAATGGGGGCTTGTTTGGTGAGGGGAAAAGAAAAAGAGGGGGGAAGGAGGAGAGGAGGAGAAGGACGAATGGAATGGAAGGGCGTGGCTAGAGTTGCAAGGGAGAAAAGGAGAAGGAGAGAGGGCGCGATGGTGGTGTGTGGCTCGAAGTGAGGAGGGGTAGGGGCTCAAAAAGGAAGGGAACGAGGTGGGGGCGGTGGTATGGGATCATCGACGATAGGGGAGAAAGAAGGGGAAAAGGAAAAAATTGATGGTTAGAATGGTGAGGGGATGGGCGTGCAGCGGCTAAGGGAAATGATGAAGAAGACAAGACAATTTGGAAAGGAAAAAAATATTAAGGTTTTGGGTTAAAATGGGTGACACAATTGTGTAGAGGCCCGTGTTGGGTATGACTGTGTCAAATGCCCGTGTATGACTCTTTCAGGCCGTGTGTAATTTAAAAAGTGAGCCCAATCTTTACACGACCTCAAACACGCCTATTGTCCAGGTCATGTGGCACACACGACCGTGTGCCAGTCCATATGTGATTTCCTTCATTTCTCCCACTTCCGTGTGCGAGGCCATAAGGAGCACACGGTATCACACACGCCGTGTGTCTCAACCATGTCTCACACATAGTTGTGTCTCTTGCCCGTGTAACTCACTAACTTGAAATTAAATTGAAAATTTAGCTCCAGTACATATACAACCTAGGACACACCTATGTCGCCAGACTGTGTGGACCATCTTAGGCCGTGAAACCTTCAAAAATTTGAAAAATTAAGTCCCAAGGCTCACACAGCCAAGAACACACCTGTGTGTCTAGGCTTTGTGACTCGTATGACCATGTTTCCACACTGTATAACTCTCTGTCAATTGCTTTAATATGCACACGGCCTGGGACACACCCGTATTGTCCCGGCCGTGTAGGACAAAAATACATTTTTTTTAGATTTTAAATTAGCATGCAATGGAATTAAAAGAATTAGCAAAAGTTAAACACTTGGGTTACCTCCCGAGAAGAACTTATTTAGAGTCTAAGCTCGACTTACCTTGTATTCGCATGGTTACGGTTGTTCGCGGAGCCGAAGCTCCTCTTTCTTGTAAAGAATGTTATTACTAAAATAATGTTTAAGTTGAGTATTTTTTACCTTAAAAATGACGAACTCAGAATGAGTTACCTCGCGTGTATTGTATGGAAAGACATTCAATACCATACATAAGGTTGATCCGTTTGACTCAAGCTTTGAAAGGGAGATTCGTATATTCATTTTTTTAGTAGTACTTTGTCCCCAACCTTAAATTGGTTTATTCCATACTCATGCTCCTCATGGTGTCGCTTCAAATCTTTTTCGTGCTTTTTCGATTTCTTTTTGACATGCGTTTGCCATTCATCTAGTTCATCGAGTTGTAACATTCAATCTTCATGAGTTGTTCTACTTTTGTCACCTTGACAAGGCTTCATCATGTTTCCATAAGGGTTTTCCTATAAAGAAGGTTGAGCCATGTGGTTACTTACATTAACAGAACTTTTAATATTATCTCGATTACTAGAGACTTTTACAGAATCATGTCCTTGGAGAGTAATCGTTTCGTCACCTACACGAACTACTACTTCACCCGTACCAACCTCAATAATAGTCCTGGCAGTGGCTAAAAAGGGGCGACCTAAGATTAAGGGTACTTCACTATCCTCATCCATGTCTAATACAAAAAAGTCAACAAGAAATATAAATTTATCGATTTTTACAAGCACATCCTCAATAACACCCTTAGGATATTTAATAGTTCTATCCACTAATTGAATTCTCATCCTAGTTTGTTTAGGTTTCCCAAGACCTAGTTGTTTAAACATTTTATAGGGCATGATATTAATACTAGCCCCTAAATCAACCAAAGCATTATCAATATTTAAACTACCAATTAAATAAGGAATAGTAAAACTTCTTGGATCTTTCAGTTTGTTGGGTATTTTATTTTGCTGCTTTCATCTTTGTCCTCATGGCTTGCCACTGATAATTATTCAGTGTCATCTTCTCAATAAATTTCTAATCTGCTTCGGGTGTTTTATTGTTTAGTGTACCACCGGCTCTTATGCCCATTAGTTGCCTAGTTAAGGGATTCAAATGGTTGCAGAAGGTTTGAACCTATAACCATAAAGGTAACCCATGATAAGGACACCGTCTTAATAAGTCCTTATGCCTCTCCCATGCATCATATAAAGTCTCTAATTCAATCTAAACAAAGGAGGAGATGTCATTCCTCAACTTGGTTGTTTTAGCAGGTAGGAAGTACTTCAGTAGAATTTTTTCGGTCATTTGAGCCCATGTAGTGTTGGAACCTCATGGTAAAGAGTTCACTCACTGTTTAGCTTTGTTCTTCAATGAGAAACAAAATAATCGTAAGCGAATGGCGTCATCAGTGGTGCCATTAATTTGAAAGTATCTCAAATTTCTAGAAAATTAGCCAAATGAGTATTTGGGTCTTTGTCTTGCAAACCATCGAACTGAACAAACTGTTGTACCATCTGAATAGTTTTTGACTTCAATTCAAAGTTATTTGCAGCAATGGTAGGTTGCACAATACTCGATTTAGTCTCAGTTAGAGTGGGCTTGGCATAATCGTACATATACGAGGGACAGGAGTTGCAGGAGGTAGCTGAATATTCTGGTTATTGCCCATCTCATCAGTATAGATATTGTCCTTTTGTTCGTCTACTAAATTCTATCGACTCTACCATGCTTCTCTACGGTTTCTACGAGTAGTACTTTCAATCTTGCTATAAAAAAGTAATGGTCTCAACGGGTTTCTACTAGTCATAAACCAAAAGAACCTGCTAGAAGCAAACAAAAAGAAAAAATTAGAATGTAAAAATTTAAACTAAAAAATAATAATAAAAATAAAAATGGCTAAATTAATAAAAATCAAGTGTTCCTAATATTTTAGTCCCCGGTAACGGCGCCAAAAACTTGATGTGTGTTTTCCGTACTAACTAAAATTTACGACAAAGGCAAGTGCACTTATCGAACAATAGTATAGCTACGGTGAGTAGAGATATCATATCCATGAGGACTAAAAGTATTAGTAATTACCGTTTTCTTATTATTTAGTCGAAAAATTAGAGTGATGTGTTTTAAACTAAAAATTACTAAACTAATTTAACTAAGAATGCAACAAAGAACAAATCAGAAAAATATTCAAAAGATAACCAATGAGAAAGACAATACCCAGGAAAAAATCCACCTAGACTCCTTCTATTATTATTAATCTGATTTAAATGATTTATTCATTTGGTGTCTTGATTTGTAAAAATCCCTAAATTATGCTAATATCTCTTTCGAGAGTAAGAACAGCTGACTCTAGAACAACTGACTCTAGATTGATTAATTGAAGTCTCTTTCTAATTAAAACTCTTATTGTCATATTAACTCGATATATAGACTCCCCTATTAGATTTGACTCTAATCCGGTAGATTTATGTTGTCCTATTTTTAGGATTGCATGCAACTCCACTCAATTATGCTAAATCAACTCTTAAACAGAGACTTTTGCTCCACTAAATTAAGTATATTAAACACGAATTATTATCCCAGAAATATTAAAACAAGAAATAAGCACACATAATCAAGAACAAGAATAAAGTATTTATCATGTAAAATAAAAATTAAATAATAGAATTTGTCATAGGTTTCATCCTCCCTAGGTATATAGGGAATTAGTTCATAATTTTGAATAAAAACATCTCAAAGTCAGGAAAACCACAAGAAACAAAGAAATTTATAAAAACTTCAAAAGAAATTAAAATGAGGTCTTCGATCTTGATGGAAATCTACTTCAAAAGTGGCTTCAATGGTGTTCCTTGAGTGTTTTCTTCAAGCTTCTCTACTGGCTTCCTTCTTTCTTCTTCTATTTGGTATTTATAGACTTTAGAATGCCTAGAAAGCCTAAAAATTGCATTTCTCTGTGCATTGGGAAAGCAAGGTGCGAAATTGACACGAGTTGGCACATGGGCGTGTGTCCAGCTCATGTGTCTCACATAGGCGTGTGCCTAGCCCATGTGGCTCCTACAATCTGCTCTTTTTCTCTGATTTTGGCTTAGTTTTTGTTCTTTTCACTCTCAAATGCTCTCCTAAGTATAGAAACATGAATTTAAAGGATTAGGAACATCAAATTCCCTAATTTTCATAATTAATCACCCAAAAATGCATTAAGAATGGGATTAAAATATGTTACTTTTATATCTTATCAACCATGTTACAGAGAGCCACGGAGTAACACATCCTTTAATTTCAAGTCTGGAATCTGGCAATGAGTAGGATGGAACTCAACAAGTACCTGATTGTCCTTTGTGAACTTAGACACAGACAACAAATTCTTGGTTATGCCAAGAACATATAACAACAAATGTAGATAATAAAGGAAAGACCTCGTAGATAGAGACATTCCAACTCGAGTAATAGGCACAACACTACCATTACCAACAAAAACCTTACCTGAACCAACATAAGGCACACTTGAGGTAAGAGATGCAATATTATTAGTAAGGTGATGTGTAGCCCTTGAATCAGAATACCAAGCATCGTCATCAACAACATCAAGTGTAGCAACTAAAGCCTGATCATCATTGTCAATAAGAGAAGAAGAAGAAGTGTTGGTGAAGGCACTACTGGACTCCATGATGGTGAATGAACCACAAATGGATTAGGCCAATCTTATGGATAAGATCATGCACCAGAATATCTTGAAACAATCGGGTTGGAAGGGAAACCAACAAATTGAGGAGGTGCATATGAAGAAGACCATACTGACGTTGTGGGAGAGACCATTTGAGGGTGCATTAAGGTATTCCAAAACCACACACATGAGCTTGAGTTGGTGGATGATAGGAACTAATTTTGTAACTTGTATCAAAACAATGATAGCACCGATCAACTAGATGTCCAATTTTTCCACAAAGCTAACATTAAGGTTGAGAGCCAGATTAGCCTCATCCATGTCCTTTGTACGAACCAAAACCAAATATAATAGAAGTGTAACATCCCTTACCCGTACCCAAGACCGGGACAAGGTACGGGGCATTACCGTACACGAACATGACATTTTCAAAAATTTTGGGCTATAAAATTTCGTTCCAAATTAAAACCAATCAAACATAATCATAATACCCCTATTATGGACCTATGAGGCCCAAAAAATACATTGAGAAAGGTCTGGGACTAAACCGAGAACTTAAGAAAAATCTTAGGAAAATTCCTAGGTTAAGCCTCATATGCCCGTGTGGAGGTAATGCACACGCTTGTGTGCTTTGGGACATGTTTGTGTCCCTTACCCCTGTGGAATTAATTGAATTTATTTTTCATTTCGAACCTACAGGGGTTTTCACACGACCGAGTACACTCCCGTGTCCAAAAACTCGAGCATTCTGTTTATGACATCATCATGCATTTAAGGGCACACGGTCAAGACACACGCCCGTATGCTAGGCCATGCCATCCACATGGTTGAGACACACAACCGTATCTCTACCCGTGTGTTTACTACCATGCATTCTGACCTAAAAATTTTAAGTGCAGAGGACACACAGTCGTACCACACTGTAACGTCCGAAAATAGAGCCTAAACGAAACAGTGGTTGCGAAATCACGAATTCGAGATAGAAAAGTTTATTCCGATTAATTTTTATAATTTACCGAGTGATTAGATGCATGTGTTAGAGTATTGATGGAAAATTTTATAGATAACATGCTTAATTTGCCTACTAGGGCTTAATTGTAAAAGTTAATAAATATGAGTTTTAGATGCTAAAGGATTAAATTGAAGAGTATAATTGAAGTAGAGGTCCTTAAATGGTAATTAGACCTTTAGGTTTTCATGGAAAAAATGAACATACATAGATAAAAATAACTAAAGTTTTAATGAAGGGTATTTTAGTCATTTGGTAATTAAAAGATTAAAAAAGGGAAAAAGATGGAAAAATGTGCCCATCTTCTTCATTAGGCCAAAATTTCAGGGTTCTTCATAGCTAGGGTTTTGTCAAGCTTTCAAGCTTCATAGTAAGTGATTCCAAGCCCCGTTTTTAATGTTCTTTACGTTTTTGAAGTCCCGATAACTTGATTTAGCTTATTCTAGCAATAATTTAACCTAAGGTTCATATTTGGAAAATACCCATAGGTGAAATGTGTTTATTTTTGATGTTTTATGGTAAAATATGAAGCTTGAAATTATGTTAAACAACTTGAGCTAAGCGATTTTAAGCGAAAACGAGTACAACGACATAATCGGTAAAAATACCTAATGGTCATAAGTACATGTTAGAGTGGGAATTTGATGTTGCCGTAGGTAAATAAATGACCAGCATGTCATAAAACATAAGAATTAGGGATAAAGTTTCATTTCCGAGCCTTGGGGAAAAAGTGTAAATATGCAAAAGTTTAGGGGCAAAATCATAATTTTGCCAAAGTTAGAGTTAATGACTGTTTTGATAAATGTGAATATTAAATAAGTTAAGTTTGCTATTATAGATCAAAAAGAACAAAATTCGGGGTTAGACCGAGGAAAGAAAAAAGTTGAGGACTAAATCAAAATATTTGATCGTATTCTGTATCGAGGTAAGTTTGCAATAAATAAATGCAATGTTTTATTATTTATGATTAATGATGTTATTTTTCAGCATCTATATATTTATTTTGTAAATCTATTCCTTGATGATTCAAGTAAGAATTGACGGAGAAATGATACTTAAAAGTTCCGGTTGAACCTTAGGAATGTGTAGGATAAGAATGTCATGACATTAGAGTTTAAGGCTACCAAGTAAGGCCTTGCCAAGGCATGGCATTGGTAAGTTTTACAAGGCAAGGAAATCATGTAAGACCATGTCAAGACATGGCATTGATAAACTACTATAAGGCAAAGATCCCATGTAAGACCATGCCAAGGCACGGCAATGGTGAGTTCATAAGGCAAGGATACCACGTAAGACCATGTCAAGGCATGGCAATGGTAAGTTTAAAAAGGAAAGGTACCCGTGTATCCTTAGTATTCTGAATGGTTCAACGGAAAATTCAAAGAGTGTACCAAAGGGAAGGTAAGATAAGTCCTTGTTCGAAAGGTTCAGGTTATCTTGATAATTCATTTAGAATGTTGTTATTTATTTACATGCAGACTTACTAAGCTTTATGCTTACTCCCTTTATTTTATCTCTTTTTTATAGTATCACAAAGCCAACTCAAAAAATCGTAAGGACGTCGGAGATCGCCTCACACTATCAACGAGTTATCTCGGCATTTTGTAACTAGAAATACTTTAAATTATGGCATGTATAGGGACTTGGCTATTTTGTGTGTATGTCCTTATGATATGATTAAAGAATGGCATGTGAATACTTGGTAATGATTAGCCTATGATATAGCTAATTAAGAATATGTTTTGGTATTATGTATGCCTAAATGAGGTTTGATGCAAATAAACTATGAAAGAGTAAGAGTTGGCCATGGAACAGTTAGGAAATAGCAGCAGTGACGTGGTTTTGAAAAATCACTAAAAATTGGTGAATGAGATATAGAATTAAATCTTATTAAGTCTATTTTTATAGGAAAGAAACAGAGCAAGAAAAGGAAGTCTATATTCTGAGATATTTAAATTTCTGTAAGACTGGTTCAGAGTGACTTCGTGATCCCCTGTTCCAACTTTGGAAAATTACTAGAAATTGTAAAAAAATAATTATAAGTCAAAGTTTGTATTTTTAGATTTCATTAGAAACAAACAGAAACTTTATCCGATTTCTGTATAATGAGATAATCGATTTTTAGTGAAGAGAGGTCAGGTCCACTGAACTGCAAAAAAGTGGAACTTTTAATGAATAAACTGTACTAATTGGCCAAACCAAAAATTCTGGAAAAATTATGGTAAGAAGATATATGAGTCTAGTTTCAGAAAAAATTTACGAATTTAAATTTCGAGTTTCGTAACTCGAGTTATAATTAATTTAGTGACTATTATGCAAATGGATAGTTTTAATATGAATAGTGAAATAAATTGTTTTGATTTGTGTAAGTAATCAGAAAATTTTTAATGTTCCCGGTTTGGTCCCGAACCGTTTCAATTGCACGTTTTAGGGCCTCGAAGGCCCTTTTTAGGGATTTATTGGATGAATGTAAGCGAATTAATTTTTTTTAAAGTAAATTTTTTTTATGCCCCGAACAAGTAAGATAAGTCTGGTAACGCCTCGTGCTCGACTCCGGCGATGGTCTCAGGTAAAGAGTGTTACAGACACGCCCATGGGGTTGACCGTGTGTCACAAACGGCCTAGACACACTCCCATATATTTATCCGTGTGAACCTTTTTGGAGGCTACAACTCCAAGCCAATGGTCACCCTCAACATCCACTCACATTTGTGAACCTCAATGGTATTTAACATGGCCTAAATATGCTCAAGGGCTACCATCAATGGCCTATTGCATGTTAACCTAATCTCACCGATTATGTACATGCCCAATTATCCCCTTTTGTATTAAGGATTTCCACTTCATTCAAACACATTTAGACTTGGCTCATTATTATAACTCATTGCCGATTATGACCTAACCATCTCCAAGTGATTTGGCCACATTACACATGTCTATTTATGATATACCATATTTAATCATCACAAGAACATTTGAACACAAACATACACAATTGGTAGGTTATAACCTACATCAAAATGAGCCATGTCTTATGGCCATATACAAAAAGAATAAGTTTAATATTTAAGCCTTTACATTGGCCAACCAATGACACATATCACAAAATAACCAAAACCTATACATGCCATTGTAACAAAATAAAAGTATCTATATACCAAAGCGAGACAAGTTGATAGTGTTGACAATGCTCCAATCGTCTTGCAATCTTCACGAGTCCACGAGCTCTGTAAAACAGGGAAAGAAAAGGGGGTAAGCATAAACATACTTAGTAAGTTTGGATAACAGAAAGGTAAACTTACTGGTTGTTTAGCATGCAACCATACAAGGTATTCATGCCAATACATGCATAACATAAATTCCCTATCACATACACTCAATCATCAAGTTAGTTTTATCTCAAGCAATATAGTATTTATCTTAGATTAGCTCATCAATTAAAGCATTACCATTTTCGTTTCTCATTATAGTCCCGTTGAATTTCTAGGAAATCTCGATGGATATCCCATTTACCGTCAAGTCATGCTAGTGACCATTTTAAATCTACATTCACGTGAACATCTCTCTTACGACGGGATTACCAGTCTAGGTTAAATCCCTCATAACATGAATTTAAGAAGTATTATCGGGATTACCATTCCAGACTAAATCCCTTACGACGACAATTATTCCAATACGCTTGGATCTGAAATGCCATTCCAGGCTAATTTCAGTCCTTAATCGTATTACCCATTCGGGCTAAATGCACAATGCACATATATTCATCGGGAGGTTCAATCACTTAAGGAACACCCGTCCGGGCTAGATCCTTACTATACTGAGATTATTGTATTACCCGTCCGGGCTAAATCCTTTTTTGTAACGCATGCAGGATCTCATGTCATGTAAGCAAGAATTTACCCATCGAATCTCCCTTTTTCATTCAATCGGGACAATTGTCATCTTTTCATTATACACCATCACATTTTATAAATTGTCATACAATCAATATCTAAATTAACATACATTTAAGAGTATGCATATTTAGGTATATTTTAAAGTTCACTTCGAGTTACACGAACTTACCTGGTAATTGCTTCGGGTTCGTATTTCGGTTATTCCAAAACCTTTCGTTTTCCACGGTCGACCTTTGGAATTGGTACCTAGGGGTCTACATTAGTAAAAATAAATTATTAATACCTCATGCTATTTATTTTGGACCTAAATTTCACCTTGAAAAAATAACCATTTTGCCCCTAACATTTCAGAATTTCACAACTTAGTCCCTAGGCTCGTAAAATGAAATACATGCAATTCCTTGGTTACCCAAGCCTAGATGAATGTATCCTAAACTCATACCAGCCCAAATTTTCCTCTATTTCACATTTTTACCATATATTTTTTGTACCTTTTGCAAAAAGGTCCTTTTAGGGGTTTTTCATGAAAATCACTTAGGAAAAGATGTTTAACACACATCTAACTTTCATATTCCTCCATAAATCATCAAAGAACAAACATGTCACATGTGGGTCATTTTTCATACATGAACCCTAGCTTGAAATATGGGTAGAAATGGAGAGAACATGTTACGAGGATATAAAAAATACAAATAACATTAAAAACGGGGTTAGGGAACACTTACTATTGATTTTGAAAATTTTGAAAACCCTAGCTATGGAGAACCCTAAATCTTCGGCAGCATAGAGAAGGTAATGAGCTGATTTTGCCTTCATTTTCCCTTTTTATTAATTTTATTACCAAATGACCAAAATACCCGTCCTTATTAAACTTTCAAATTTTTCCATCCATGCCCATTTTTGTCCAAAAACTTAGAAATTTAGAAAATTTCTATTTAATACCTTCTAATTAATAATTCAAAGCAATTTCATACAAATTTCTTCTAGAACCCAAGTTTTGCAATTTATTCAATTTGGTCCCTAATTTCCAATTGGACACCTTATACTTAGAATTTATTCATGAAACTTTAACACATGCTTACTTCTATATTTTAGACCTCATAATACTCATGAAATAAATATTTTAAAGTTAGATTGGTGGTCTCAAAACCACTATTTTGACTAGGCCCTATTTTGGGATGTTACAAGAAGACGGTTGATAAGTAGGTGTAAACTCATGATTAGATTGATCTGTATTAAAATTATGAATAGCAACATTAGCTACAATTGGAACATCAATCATCAACTTCTATTTTCGTGCTTTAGCATCAAAGAGCACCGTTGAAATGCCCTGAACATTGTATTGCACTGTGCTGGTAATAACTGTGAGAACTGACTCGTACTCTGGAGGAAGACCATTGAGAATGGTCGTAACATGCTCAGGTTCACTTATTACTTCTCCACAACGTTCTAGCTGATCATAAAACATTTTAATCTTCATGAGAAAATCTTTCATTGAAAGCTCACCTTTCTTTTGAGAGTGCAAAGCTTGACGATAATACATCAGCTTGGAGGTGGTTTTGCTACTATACAAATTGCTCAATGTTTTCCAAATCTGAATCGTGGAGTCCATTCCATGACACCAACTCGTTATCCTGCTATTTGAAATGGTCAAAATCAGGATTGGCATGAACAACGCCATTTGAATTTGTGAGAAATCGAGGCGGAGGAAGAAAGGAAACATCAACAAAACGTTGAAGCTTGTGTGTTTTGAGACTAAATAGAACTTGTTTCCATAATAAATAATTTGAATTATCAAGTAAAATGGTAAGGTGTTTAGTAGTGAATAGACGATTATCAGTTAAATCACTACCAAATGAAGAGGAAGAGCTATCTGAAATCATAAAAAATGCTAGCGATGAATAGGGAGGAGAAAACAACAACAATCGGTAAATCAACGAGCTTAAACCGTGAGGAATAGTGGCTTTGGTACCAAGTTAGAAAACAAAGAAAAATATCATGTTTAGCTACCGTTTGGCAAATGAGAAAAGGTAAAGATATGAATATTTTTTTATTATTGAAAATAAATTCAAAATAACTGTATTTTTAACAACTATTACTCAATGCATATGTATATTGACTGAGAGAAGTTGGTAATCATGTAAAGCATGTTCATACATATGCATAACAACTTTAGCAGATCTTGGCTAACAAGTAATCAGCTGAGCTATTACAATAGCTAGATAACAGACTCAAGACGTTCATACTACCATTCTATCAAAGTAGATTAGAAGTTTTAGGGAAGCTTTTTTATTTAATTTTGATTTAGTTATTTTAATTTTTAAAATTTTTTATTTTTGGATTTTTATAGTTTAGAAAAGAGTTCAAATAAAATTTTAATATATCATGTTTGATTTTGAATTTTATTTCATTTTACAATTTTAAAAAGTAAAATTTTTATTTTTATTTATAAATTTTAATGATTTGAAAAACAATTATGCATTTTTTTCATTTTTATAATTTCTATATTTTTAGATTTTTAAATATTATATATTTACATTTTATGATTTGTTGGCATTTTAAAGTATTTTTACCAGCATATGCCATGTGGCAGTTTTTGAATGGCTGGAGGAGGTGGCCTTTTTTTAACGGTATTAACATTTTAAGGTAAACTGATAAGAGAAACAAACTTTTAAGTCCTAAACTGTTGTGTAAAATATTTTAAATACCAAACTGAAAAAGTTGAAATATTTTAGAGGACAATTTATGCCTTAAACCTTTAAATTATACATCGGTTATCTAAAAATAACCTCAAATTGTAACATCCTTTAAAAAAAGGTTTTAACCAATTAAAACTGTTACATTGCACAAAAACCATGTAAACAATGCTATGTCTTTGTTTATTGTAAAATATTTGTTATACGGTCAATGGAGTTTTTAAATTCTATAAGTAGGATTAAGGATAGACAAGTGTCCTATAAAAGTATGGTAAAATATTAAAAAAGACACATGTCAATTTTTAAGACAAAAAAAAAATATATATTACTCAATGTATCAAATATTAACCCTTTATTTATATCAAATCATTTCAAAAATATATAGGAAGGAAAATTTAATTTTTAAAATTTAAAAATATGATTTTTATGATATATTAATTATAAAAATTAAAAAAATATATAAAGAAGTTAAAAAGATATGAATTTAGTTTTATACTTTTATTTTCATGAATTTATGCCTCTCTACTTTTTAGATTTGAAATTGGTCCAATTGTTAACACTGTTAAATTTTTTTTGTTAAATTTGTTGGTATAACATTTTGAAATAAATAAATAAAAACCCACTTAGTAACAATGTAACTAAAAAAATAGTGTTATAATAAACTTGAATTTAACAAAAAAATTAACAGTATTAATAGCTGGGCTTGAATTTTGAAATTAGAAAAATAAAGGGACTAATTTCTTAGTGATAAAAGGATAGGGACGAAATTCTAAATTTACAAAGACTACATAAACTTATAACATATTTTAAACTCAATTTAAATATTCAAAAAATTAAAATTTATATAAAAAATTCACTTTTAATATATAAATTATATCTAATAAATGTACCAAAAAAGTACATCTAATTATATATTTAAAATTAAAAAAATTCAAATTAGAAGTTGATCAATGTTGATGGATGGTTGGTCAACAAGCAGTACTTCTGTGCTTTTTATGCCATGTGTTGGTATATGATAAGCTACGTCATCATTACGTTGTTAACTAATAGTTAACTAAATAAATGTGTAGATACTATTTTTGAGTTTTAACAAAAGAAAAAGTAATGCCAAGATAGGAAAACATGTATAGGTTAGTTAGCAATTTATTATTTAAGCATTAATTTTACTAAATATATTCAAATTATTGATTGAATTCTAAACTACTCTAAATTTAAAAATATTTTAATTGAATTCTGTAATTAAAATTTAATTTAAATAAAAAAATCCAAATGATGTTTTATTAGTCATTCATCATTAAACAAGAATTAATTTAGTAGTTGTTACCCTGAAGCATTGTCATACAAAATTCTGGTACAACTAAGCGGAGGATCTTGAAAAATTGTATCTAAATTAGTTATGCAATCAAGAAGATTATTTCCTTTACAGTAAACATGCAAGATACGAACTTTCCAATCTCTTGCTAATAACTCCCTAATGTTATAGATAACATCCAAGTTTGCACAAGATTGATGTTCTTTTTTTCTTTTGAATAGCCTGAACTAGAGCTGATCATGGGCCGGATGGCCCGCCCGAAAAATGGGAGGGTTTGGGTAAAAATATAGGCCCGAAAAATGGGCTTGGGCAAAAAAAACGAGGCCCGTTTAGAAAACGGGCCGGGCCTCAGGTAAGAGTTTTTTGGCCTGGGCCCGGCCCGGCCCAACCCGAATTATATATTAATATATATTTTTTATTTTTTAAAATTATTTTAAATTTTTAATATAACTATTTTTTATTATATTGTTAATTTGTGTATTGTTTTAAGAATTGTTTTAGTATTATTTTTATTTGTTTTAATATTTGTTTTTATGTTTTTAAATATATTTGATTTATTATATTTTTAAATTTTTTTATTTAATAAAATAAGAAAAAAAATTAATATGGGCCGGGCTCGGGCTTAGTAATTTTATTTCGGACCGGGCTTGGACAAAATTTTAGGCCCATATTTCGGGCCAGGCCTGGCCCGGGCCTAATAGATGGGCCTAAAATTTTATCTTGGCCCGGCCCGAACCCGACTCGGCCCAGCCCATGATCACCTCTAGCCTGAACAACAAGCTGACTATTAACTTGTAGCCAAACGCGATGATAACCCGAAGCCTAGATCAGTTTAGACCCTCAGCCACCCAGCGTAACTCAACACGGAAAGCGGAAGTATCATCGAGCTTAATAGCTCCTCCAAACAACCAACATCCAAAGCCATCACGAAGCATATAACTCGTTGTAGAAAAGTTTGCTTCACTCCATCAAGGATCGTCTGCATTAAGGGCCACCCAATTATCAGGCGGAGGTTTCCAACAAATGACATTACACCCATATGAGCAGTATGCTCTTATAAAATTTAGGGTGTAGTCCCTTATTAAGCATGTTCACAATCATGAAGTTTGTTCCAATATGCTTTATAAGCACGTAACTATTTTGAACTTTTACTTTAACTGTCAATAACTTATAGTCTATGTGCTTTGACTTTGATGTATTCCTGTTCTTAATGGAATAATGACTTTGTTAGAAAATATGAATATCACATATATAATAAAAGTAATTACATGTTATTATTTACTATCATAAAAGGTTATCTTAAATTAAAAGTGATCTAATTTGGTTGAGGTTTATTGGGCTTTAGTTATTAAATAAAGTATGGGTTAAATATGTGTATATACTCTAGTAGCTAATTTCTAATTAACGACGAATTGAGTAGAAATTAAGTTAATATTCAAAAGTTATATATTAGGGTTATGATTCCCAAATTACACATGGTAACTTTTCTAATATATCATCTTTAGAAAAGAGAGTTACATTCCCTAAATTACTTGTATGCTAATTTAGAAGATCAAAATCGCAAGATTTGTAGATTTCAAGAAATTGATGAATTCAGATATGATTCCGCATCTAGTTTTGTTCTTGATTTGATATTGATAATTTAACATGATAGATCCTATTTTACAGTTTTAAGTTTATATTAGATATTGTTTTTACAGTTCTAACAAGTGGCTTTCGAGCCTCGTCACGTTGAATCATCGAGAATGAAGTAATTCTATATTATTTTTGCATTGATTCGTTTTTTAAATTTTATGAATTTGATATTTCGATTATATATTATGTTGAATATTTAAAATTTTGATAAATTTTTTAAGTTTTGATTCTTTATATTAAAGTGTTAAGGTTTTATAAATATATAATTTTGTTTTTAATCTATTCTCCAATTATATATATCGATGATGGCTTCAGTTTGATTGTTGAAATCCAAATCGAATGGAAAATTAATGATGTTGGTATGATTTTGATTTCCGTTACAATAATAATTGATAACGAAGGTTTGTGTTTTTGAAAGTTTGATTGAAATCTCGTTCAACTCTTATTGAGGAATTGATATTGTTTTGATTTCTTTATATTCCATTTTTCAAAATATATATTATGATTGGAATAATTAATTCATTAATATTTATTTTAAGATTTATATGCTTGAAAATATGTAATGGATTTTCATATAAATCTATTCAATTATAAATACAGTTTTGGATTTATTTGATATATGCAAGGTAAGTCAAGTATTTTTTATTATATGTATATACATGTCAATGATTTTGAGGAATACTACATAATTTTATGTACGAATTGGTTTTAATTGAATTTATAAATATTTATGGTTTTAAGTTTTAGGTGTCTTGATGTTAAAATTACTGAAAAATGGATTCAATTATGATTTTTTTGTCAAATTGGTTTAGTGGATATTCGTTAAAGTTGTTAATTTTATGCTATGAATATTTATTCAGTTTTTGAATTATTTGATGCAAGCTCATGTTAATCATGATATATGAATTTGGTTTTAAGTTTGGTTCAATTTAATGGCTACTTGTAATTTCGTCGAAGATTAAGGTATTCAGTTTATCATTCAGCAATGAGACAACCTTATTTTGGGTTATTGTTATGAACAATTTAAATTTGAATATTTAGATATTTTAAAATAACATAATTGAAATAATAAGTTGCCAAAGTGATCTTTGTTATTGAAATTATTTTATTTTAAAATATAAAAAAGTTGTGTGCATGTAGCTTAAGCTATGTTAATATTGATCGGCCCAAAGGAATGTTAATATTTAGCAAAATTACATATGCAACTGTGGTAATAAACATGTGACGATTATTTGATTCTACATTTAAGTAGTAAATCGGCCCAAATGAAGATTTATTATTCGACATGTTTTTATTGTCAGTGTTGATTATTAAACCAAGATATCACTTACAAGTTAATATTTTTTCCAAATATGAAATATTAATGGGGTGTCTGATATCTTGATATGGAGTTTACCTTTATTCAAATTATTTTTGTTTAAATTTGAAGTCTTATGTGAGGTTGTTTTTGATTTATTCAACTATTAATATATTTGCCAACATCACTGGATGTTTTGGGATAAATATATATACATATATATAGTATTATCTTTTATTTGATTGAAAGATAAAATTAAGAGAAATATTTTGAAACAAATAAATTGATTTTGATTTTGAGTTTTAATTAAGGGTATCTAATATTTTAAATAGATTGGTTGAAACAAAATGTCACCAAAGTGACCTCTTTTGCTTAGATTAGTTTATTTAAAATATCAAGATGATTATATGTTTTTATGATTCATACGTTTATTAATTGACCCAAGGGTAAGTTAATATTTGACAGAATTTCAACGATATCAGTGGTGATAAATGTATGACAATTATATGGTACTTTATGTGAGCAATAAGTTAGTTCAAAGATTGATTAATTGTTTCACATAATTTATTGTTAATGTTTGATTGCTACAATAAGAGTATCGCTTACTGTTAATATTATTGTCTAAAGACTTGATATTAATGTTGTGCTTGGTATCTTGAGACGAGATTAGTCATCATCTTGAATTTATTGTTTACTTGTTTGTTTTTATTTATTTTTGTTCTATATTCAGTTAGTTTATCTTTTGTTGCCATAATATCTGTTAAAATAAATTTTATACCCACGCTTAATGGGACTAATTTCAAGGAAAGAAAAAGAAGCTTACTTATAGTGTTTGGTTGTATGGACATAGACTTTGCACTAAGGGAAGAACAACCTGCACCTCTCACTACGGCAAACACCCCTGATACTAAAAGAGATCTTGAGATGTGGGATCATTCAAACCGCACGAGTTTAATGATCATGAGCACAACATTCCAAAAGCTTTTAGAGGCACAAAATCTGAAGAGATTACTCAAGTTAAGGGTTTCCTTGATGAAATTGAGAAACATTTTGCCAAAAACGATAAGGTTGAGATGACATCACTTTTGACTTCTTTGTTGTCTGTGAAGTATAAGGGTCAAGAAAATGTAAGGAAGTACATTATGGAAATTTTTCGTATTGCTTCAAGACTTAAGGCACTTAAGATCAAGCTTTCTAAGGAATTGCTTGTTCTTATGGTTTTGGTATCAATTCCTGCACAATTTAACCAATTTAAAATAAGTTGCAACTGTCAAAAGGAGAAATGGACTCTATATGAGCTCATTTCTCTTTGTGTCCAAAAGGAAGAAAGGTTGAAACATGATAAGTTTGAAAGTGCTTATTTGGCTAGTGTCTCTGAAGACAACAACTTACATTCTGAATAGAATATCTACTAAAGCAGTTGCAAAACCACCTTATTAGCTTTGGATAGGTCGAAAGCCTACTCTATAGAACTTTCGAATTAGGGGCTGTCTAGTTGAGACAAAGCCATATAGGGCACATAAAAAGAAATTAGACTCCAAAATAGTGAGCAACTACTTTATTGGTTATTCTGAGCAATCTAGGGACTATGAGTTTTATGATCCCACAATTAGAAATATTTTTGATACGAGAATTGCAACATTTTTTGAGGATGTTGAGTTTGGAGGGAGAAATAAAGTTAGCTTTTGAGGAGGAATTGGATTCTAACTCAGTTCTTACTATCATTTTTTACGATGTTTAGGTTCTCATACCTATCATTGATCAAGAAGTGAATCCAGAACTTTAACAAGATAATGTTGAACAACTCTCTATTCAAGATGAGGCAGTTATTCAAAAAGAACAAACTCAACAACTTCATGAACGAATGTCATTAAGAAGGACAACTAGAGAAAGTGTTATAATGGTTTTAGTGGAATATTTTGACCTTAAGCTGCATCTCAGACATTCTCTTACAAACATACTTTCGACTCCAAGTTGCTTACTATTTACTTTATACTTGTCAGATTCATACAAACTATACATGTAAGTCTTTTTTAACATTCATATATCAACATATTCATGATACTACCCTTTTAGTTTTATATCACAATTTATACAATCTTTTCCAGAAGTATCTAGAATAAACAACATACAACCTACATGAGTTGGCTTAGGGACTCACCTGACACTTACGAACAGTAGCTAAATCTCTAGATCCCAAACATTCGACATGAAAACCCAACAATCACTGCTTATAAGACATAGGGATACCGTTAAAACTTATTCATGTAAATTTTATCTTCATCTCAAACCTAGATAACCTCTATGCAACACCTTATTCCATTATCTTACTATTTACGCACATAAAATAGACTTACTCTTTCAGAGTCAACATGCAAGTCCATAATACTTAACCAGGATATGGAACAACCTCTTGCATGAACTCTGATCTTTAGTTCTAGCTTAGTAAAAATAAATAAAAAATCCTCAATCATCTTCAAAGCAAGTTAGTAGTGGTGTTTTAAAATAGAAGAAAGAAGATAAATCCTCCATTTCTTATAAAGCTTACATCAATGAGTATATAAAACCTGTATTCTCATAGTGGAACTTGACATGTGTAACAACTTTCAAAACTGCTCTATTAGTAGCTCACAGTTGTAGAGAAACATATACAAAGATCCAAAATCTTTACATATCCTTGGGTTATCCCTTCATTCAATCTTGACCATCTCGTTAGAACATAACTTGCACAATAACTAGACCAACTTGGTGTACCTTACTTTTGGCGATACGTTTATTACCCACGAATCTTTGATACACCTACCAACCCCTTCTTCTATACATATCCATACATTCCGAGAACAATCCTTACCTCATACTCTATCATTAACTATGTGCCCGAGCTATCCATCAAGAGCATCAATTGGGCGAATAGGATCCCACCACACAAATTATTCCTATTTACTCGCCAACTTAAGACCCGCCAAAATTGGGTGTTACAATGTCATTCTAGGATATTCAGTTTTAGTGGGAGTTTGTAATATTAAGTACTGTTATGTTTTTAGTTATTTGAGTTTACGAATATTAAATTTATTTTTTGTAGAAATAAAGTTTATTTGGCTTATTCATACTTTGATCTTGGTAAGGTTTGATCTCATTAAGGTTTAAGGAGAGCCAGCTGGAAATAGACATGTTTGGATCATATTGCATTTAATTTCTATGCTACACATCCATACTTGATCTATGTCATTTGGTTGTGTTAATATATGTGATCAAGGATATATTTAGTTACGATATATGTAACGAAAGTCACGTTGATTCTATGTTAACATAATTAATAGAGAAGATTGTTTAGAATACCATTTGGATATGATAGTAAAGTTTTGAGCTCATAGGGTTATATAATGACATGTAATTATAGAGTAATTAGTATATATATGTGGTTCAAGTGGGAGATTGTTAGAAAATATGGATATCACATATATAATAAGAGTAATTATCATAAAATGTTAGCTCAAATTAAAAAGTGATCTAATTTGGTTAAGGTTTATTAGGTTTTAGTTATTAAATAAAAGTATGAGCCAAATATGTGTCTAGTAACTAATTTCTAATTAATGATGGGCTGATTAGAAATTAATATAATGTGTAAAAGTTATATATTAGAGTTATGATCCCTAAATTACACATGGGTAAATTTTCTAATATCCCAAAATAAGAAAAGAGAGTCACCTTCTCTAGGTTACTTGTGTGCTAATTTAGAAAATCAAAGCTGCAAGATTCGTAGATTTCAAGAAAACACATCTAGTTTTGTTCTTGGTTTGTTATTGATGATTTGACATGACAGATTCTAGCTTACAGTTTTAAATTTATATTAGATATTGTTTTTACGGTTCTAACATGCTTTACTCCGTCAAGGACCATCTGCATTAAAGGCCATCTAGTCATCAGACGGAGGTTTCCAACAATTGAGGCGTTCTTTCATTTTTAGTGTCGCACCTTGCAAAACCATTCTAAATTACAATTCTTTACCTGACAAAGCAACCATACTCCTAGTGTAACTCACCTTACAGTTAACAAACAGTTGCTTCCCTTCAAATGTAAAGGAACATCACTACTTCCATATGTGCCAAACGGCAAACCCAAAAAGAGTTTACGAGGGAACACCATTAGAACAATGTTGCATTTGGTAGAGATTCGAAGCAAGCCATGCATATCTATTAGACAATAAAAAATACTATCTGTCAAGGCATATAGTTCTAGACCATTTCATACATCAATAGAAAATGAACAATCGCATAAGGAATGCAACAATATCTCATCCTCCCAACCACACATAGGACACAAAGTCGAAGGAGCCACATGTCGATGATGGTGCTTGAAACTGGTAAGAACTTTATCACGAAGAAAAATGAGCAGAAATGTGTTAATATGATGAGGTCCTTCTTATGACCAAGTCAAACTCCAATCACACGATTGCTGAATATTACTCGCAGAGTTTTCCCACTCCTATAACATATTGTATGCAGAGCTAATTGAAATTACCCAGAATTTTTCAGGCCCCATTACGGTATGTCACAAAGTTCATCAGAAGTTGAAAGATAAGCTCTCTGAAGACATTCTACTAACTCCCTAATCCCCATTCCAGCTATCAAATCCAAATTTGGTAATATGTTTATTAAAGGAGAATTCTTTAACCATACATTTAACCATAGCCACACAATACTATTTCCGACTACCAATGAAGCTGACTAGAGAAAATTGACCATAAAACTACTAAGAGAGTGTTGGAACATTTTTAATATATATATAGTGTTTCAATAGTTATAAATGAAAAGGTACAAGTGATCCAAAAAATAATGTCACTTGGTTATTTAGCAAGATTTGTCACTATTTATAGTGATCAATTATGTCTCTTTTCACCAAAAATTATACCACTTAATTAATAACAAAGAGTTATAATTATTCAAGTAGATATCTATTGAATAATTATGTTTATGGTTAAAGATATGACTATCCATTTGGATAGTTATGTCCTTATGAAGAGACATGAGACCTCCTCTAAATAGGAGAGGAATTTCACTTGTAGGATATACCCTAAATATAGAAACTAAGTTTATTTCTATTCTCTTACCATATTTTATATTCCTAGATTATTCCATAAAGAACTACTACAAAAATTCTTTATAGAAATTTATATCCTTGCTATGATTTGCTCAATGCTTAGTGAATTATTTTTGTCAGTGCAAAATATAGACAGTCATTAGGCTTCATTGTATCCTTGAGGTTTATTTTCCAGTAACTCTTTCGCACACCATAATATAGGTGGGGGCGAATAGAACCTTAAAGAAAGTGGCATTGATACACGCCTTGAAGCCTTCGTTAATTTCTCATAAGTTTATTTTATCCCCACGCACTAAAAGAGAGGACCATAGAGGTGACACAAGAGCTTTTTTAATAACATAAGGATGATTAGAAAAATGGAAGCCTGCTTTTCACCAACTAAAGTAATCAATTGCCAAAGGAGCTTCATGAGGAAAGCCTTGTTTATTAAGTGCAAGTGATGAACATTCATGCCACCATTAGCTTTAGGATGACATATGTTAGACCATTTTAATGTGATTACAACAACTCAAAGGAAGCAAAATAGTTGCCATAGTATAATACATACTAGTCAACAAAAAATTTTGAACTAGTGTCATACGGCCTGACAAGGGTAGAGAATTTTAATGTGATTATAACAACTCAAAGGAAGCAAAATAGTTTCCATAGTATAATACGTAATAGTAGACAAAAAATATTGAAATAGTGTCATACTGCCTAGCAAGGATAGAGAAGTTGCCTTCTAAGCACTTGATTTCTGCTTCAATTTGTCTTCCAAGTACCAATTAGTCTGAGTTTTACTTCCACATGCATTATTGGGAAACCTAAATATTTTCCAGTATTAAGAGTATGAGTAAATATTGAAGCAGAAACAATCTCCACAATAGAGGATGAAGACACATTGCGCGAACAAGTGAAGATTGATTTCTGAAGGTTCATTTTTGACTAGAGCACCTAAAAAATCTTCAAGCATACCCTGAATAACCTCTATTTGACCCATGGAAGCTTCAACAAACAAGATTAAGTTATTCACAAAGAAAATATGTGTGAGAGATGGACCATTACGACTTAAACGAATCAGACGCCAACGCCTCTGGAGCATTGCATCATTAATATCATAAGCCAAATGTTGTTGGAAAATAATTGTTGATTGATTAATGATAAATTGATGCTTAAATTAAACAATTGTATCTCTTGGTTTAATATTGCATTTCTTTTCATTCATTGTCTCTGTTTACTTATATCTATTAATTTTTCAATAAAAATCTTTATGAATCGGTCTAAATCTCTCATTCATTTCCTGTCCTCTATATAAAGCCAAGCTAGGAGATTCCAAAAACACATCATCAAAAACCATCAATATAAAAAATTTCTTCTAAATTCATTTCTCCTGGTGATAGAGAAAGGCAAGAATGTATTCCATTGATCATTGTTGTTGTGCTACTACTATGATCGTTTGTTATTGTATTTTAGGAGACAAACATCTAATGTTACTCAAAGCACCAAGGAGAGCTTGAATCTGTCTTAAGAAAACTATTCATACAGGCATTAACAAAATTCTTCTTCTAATTTTCAACTCTGCCTGATTACAGGTCTTTTGTTGTGTTACTGCTACTGCATTGTATTGCATTATCATTATTACTAACATATTAATACTATATGCGATATTATATTTTCTTACAATATTAAGACATAACATTTTTTGTAGTTTTAATCTAATGCGTACAGATTACCATCGTAACTTATTTAAGATTGGTTTATACTTTTGCTTTGGATTTTAATTTATTTACAGATTCTGGATCTTCATTCTGAATACAAAAAAAAATGTCTCATACGTTAAACAACTCATCCAATTCAACGATTGAGGTAATTGTCGCGGCTCAAGCTCAAGCTGCGAGCCAAACGTTACCTGTGACTATAAGTCACAATGAAAATCCTGTGAAATTCACTGGAGAGAATTTTAAAACATGGCAACAGAAAATGTTGTTCTATTTGACCATGTTGAATATGAAAACTTTTTTGAAGGATGATCCTCCTATTTTTAGAGTGGATGAGAAAGATGCTATTATCGCCTTCAACATTGTCAAAGCATGGAACAACTTTGATTTCCTATGCTGTAACTACATTTTGAAACGTTTATCTGATGAAATTTATGAAATATACAGTATCAAGAAAAAGGCTAAGAAATTACGGGTATCACTGGACCATAAATACAAAACTGAAGATGTTGGTGCTAAGAAATTCATAGTTTCCAAGTTCTTAAACTTTGTAATGGTTGATTCTAAAGCTGTTGTAAATCAGGTGCAAGAATTCCAACTAATCATTCATGGTATTCTCGTAGAAGGGATGTATATAAGTGAATCCTTTCAAATAACAACCATTATTGAAAAACTTCCCCCTACTTGGAATGACTTCAATAACTGTCTTAAGCATAAGAGAAAGGAAATAAAAGTGGAAAATCTTATTGTCAGGCTTCGAATTGAAGAAGACAATCGAGGTGCGGCTAAAAGGCTAAACAAAACAACCAATCCTAACTTTACCAAGGCAAACATAGTGGAAGTCAAGAAGGACTCTCATAAAAGAAAATATTTTCAGACTGGGTCAAAACTAGGACCAAAAGATGGTGTCTTCAAGAAGCCAAAATTCCAAAGAAAATGTTTTAATTGTAATAAGATGAGACATAAGTCATCCGATTGTAGACTGTGACAACCCGAATTAGGGCCTAATCGGAATAGTGGTTTCGTGACCACAAATCCGAGATAGAAATAATTGTTTTATAAATATTTTGGGGTTTATGATATGATTGCATGATTGTGTGAAAATTTCGTGATGAAATTCTATGCCTAAAGTGTTTAAATTGAAAGTAGGGACTAAATCGAATAAGTTGCAAAATTTGCATACTAGAAATTTTTAGTATGAAATTGTTTTGAAATATTTATTAGGAGGTCTTAAATAGCAATTCTACCAATTTTAAGTTCATGGACAAATTTAGGACATGGAAGGAATTTTTGGAAAGTTTAGTAGTAAGGGTATTTTGGTCATTTTGATATTAAATGAAATAAAATGGGAAAAATAACACAAAATAGTCATCTTCCTCATTTAGTTGCTGCGAAACTTCACTCTCTCCATAGCTAGGATTCTTCAACTTTCAAGCTCCATAGTAAGTGATTCTAAGCCCGCTTTTAATGTTCTTTACGTTTTGGAATCCGGAAGCTCGATTAAGCTTATGCTAGTAATAATTTAACCTAGGGTTCATATTTGGAAAAATACCCATAGGTGAAATTTGTGTATTTTGATGTTTTATGATAGAATATGAGGTTTTAAATTGTGTTAAATAATTTGTGCTACTCGGTTTTAAGTGAAAACGAGTAAAAGCAGATAATCGGTAAAAATACCTAATGTTCATAACTATATGATAGAGTGGAATTTGATGTTGTTGTAGAAGAGAAAATGTTCAGCATATCATAAAACATAAGAATAAGGGCTGAAATTAAATTCCGAGCCTAGGGGCAAAATTGTAATTTTGTAAAAGTTAGGGGCAAAATGTAATTTTTCTACAATGTGATTTTGGATTGAAATAAATAGTATGAGTATTAAATGAGCTAAATGTGTTATTATAGATCAAGAAAGGCGCTGAACCGACCTCGAGCAGGGAAAGAAAAATTTTGGACTAAATTGCAAAATTTCCATATTTTGCACCAAGGTAAGTTGTATGTAAATATTACAATAATTTCATGTACATTCTTATATTTCAGCCTATTATATAAATATACTAGCTGATGTTAAAATAGAAATTGACTATGGGTAGAATGGAAATAAATGAGAGAGAGATCCGGTTGAACATTCGGAGAGATCGAATGAAATAGAGGGCGTAGCTAGGTCACATGTATGATGCTGAGTGCACATCATGTGTACAAGAAAGCTACTGAGACACCCTGTAGTAGTTAGGTCACATGCGTGATACGAGATGTATCCCATGTAGACAAGAGAGCTACGTGAAAGATAAATGTAGCTAGGTCGCATGCGTGATTCCAAGTGAAAGACACCATGTAGACAAGAGAGCTACGTGAAAGATAAATGTAGCTAGGTCGCATGCGTGATTCCAAGTGAAGGACACCATGTAGACAAGAGAGCTACGAGACAAATCGGCTAGGTCGCATGAGTGGTACTAAGTGTTCCCCATGTGTACAAGAGAGCCGAATTAAATGAAGTATGATGGTGGGGTGTGTCTTTGAAACCGTTAAATATCGAGGATTGATCCGAATTGTTCAACGGGATGGTTTTGTGGTGACATTGTGGTTTGGACCTACACTTATAGTGAATGAAATGTGGTGAAAATGAATTGTGGCATATACATATATACGATAAAATGAGGTTAGCATAAAGAATGTGTGAAAGAGTGAAATTAGTATTAAAACTGTTTTAGATGGCAGCAGTGACGTGATTTTGAAAAATCACCAAAAATAGGAGGAATATAATTAGAGGTTGAATGAGATGTGAAATTAAAGCTTAATGAGTCTACTTTCATATAAAAGAATCAGGGCAAGCAAAGGAATTCTATATTTTGAGATATTTACAATTGTAACTGACTTGCTCAGGATGAATACGTGATCCCCGTTTCCACTTTGAAAAATCATTAAAAATTGTACAAAGCAAACTAAGAAATATAGTTTACATGCCTAAATTCCTTATTGAGACTAGTTTTAAATACAACAGACTTCAGGGTTGTTTGAGTTATGTACTGAGAGAAATTCAATTCGTAGTGGACAGAGGTCAGGCCAGTCGAGCTGTGTAACAGGGGAAACTTTAACTAATAAACTGTACTAATCTGCTGAACCAAAATTATAAAAAAATTTAGCAAGAAGCTTTATGAGTCTAGATTCAGGAAATTTTACGGATATGAATTTTGAGTTTTGTAACTCGAGTTATGATTTATTTAGTGAATATGACACAGCAGAGACAGCTTAATCGAAGTGGAATAAGTAGTGAAGTTAAAGTAGACATACTTGAATTGTTGTGTAAACATGTTAGATTCTTAAATTAGTATTTACATACTACTTACTAAGCTATAAGCTTACTTCGCTTTCTCTCTTTTGCCTTATAGTGTTCTCCACTTGCTCAGAGTCAAGGATCGTGAAGATCTACCCGCACTATCATACTTTGGGGTATTTGAACTAAATGTTTTGAATTATGGCATGTATAGTAGGCAAAAATTATTTTGTTATGTGTCATATTTGTCTAGGTTTAAAATATTAGTTACAAGATTTTCGACCGATTACTTTGTATAAGCCATAAAAGTTGGCTAATATTGTTCAAGATATATGTTATACGATGCATTATCAAATGGGATGATATATTTCTATCTTGGTATATGTTATGTTCTGGTAATACCTTGTATCCTGTTCCGGCGACGGTAACGGGTAAGGGGTGTTACATTTAGTGGTATTAGAGCTATGGTTTAGTCGGTTCTCGGACTAATAAAGTGTGTGTAAAAGTCTAGCTATACATGCCATAAAAAATATTGTGATAGTGTGGTGACTCCTGATTATTCTAAACTATGTTTTGTTTTAATATAGTAATGGATCCTGAAGGAACTGCGGCTGATGATGCTGCTAGTAATGCGCCGCTCCCGCACAAGGGACCGCTACTGTGGAAAGTAGACACGAGACATTGGGACAAGGAGATGAGGCTCGGACGCCTTTCTCCAAATGATGAACAATTGGTATACTGAATTTATTCGAGCAAATCCAAATGCTCAACCTCCTCCACCCCTCCTATACCTCGGACGATTCTCAGAGTGCTCAAGGTATAAATTTGGTAAGAATGAACAAGCCTCCGGTTGACAAGATTCGAAAACAAGGGGTCAAGAGTTTAGAGCAAAGGTTGATGATGATCCTGAGAAAGCGGAATTCTGGCTTGAAAATTCTACCCGTGTATTTGATGAGCTCTCATGTACACCTGAGGAATGCTTAAAGTGTGCTGTATCACTTTTGAGAGATTCGCCTACCACTGGTGGAAGACTTTGGTTGCAGTGGTGCCAAAAGAAAAGTTACTTGGGATTTCTTCCAGAAGAATTTAGAAAGAAATACATAAGTCAGCGATTTATTGATCAAAACGGAAGGAGTTCCTTGAATTGAAGCAAGGAAAAATGTCAGTCGCAGAGTATGAACGCGAATTTGTAAGACTCAACAAGTATGCCCAGGAATGTGTGTCCACCGAGGCCATTATGTGTAGAAGATTTGAAGATGGGCTGAATGAGGACATTAAAGTGTTTGTAGGATTTTGGAGTTGAAAGAATTTGTAGTATTGGTTGATCGAGCTCTTAAAGTCAAGAATTGAACAAAGAAAGAAGAAAAGTCGCTATTGAGGCACGAGATGTCGAAAAAGACGATAAGTAAGCCATTTCAATCTCAACTAAAGAGGTCCAAAGAGACAAACCCTCGAATGACAGTTTCAATTGGGGATTTACAGAGATCGTGGTAGAGCATATTCGGGTCTAAAGCTCAAGCTACTTGGTGGCAAGTGTGGGTAATGTGCGACCTAGAAAGCCCGAGTGTCGACAATGTGGCGAGCAACATTATGGTGAGTGTTGGGGACCGAGCGAGCTTGTTTCGTGTACGGTTCTCATGAGCATTTTATTAGAGACTGTCCGGAGAAGGTTAAAGAAGAAAGATTTGAGTGTTAGATGAATACCACCGCTAGTAGAGGTAGACCGCCGAGAAATCTGGAGGTGGGACTAGTAGTAGAACGTGATGAAAGATTTAATGGCAAGATCGGAAGCTAGAGCACTGCTAGAGCTTATGCTATACGTGTTCGAGAAGATGCATCATCTCCGATGTCATTCTTGGTACATTTTCTCTTTATGATACTATTGTTATTGCATTGATTGATCCGGGTCCACCCATTCCTATATTTGCATGAATTTAGTATCCAATAAAAAGTTGCTGTTGAATTTATGAGTTTACGATTAAAGTGTCGAACCCTTAGGCCAATATGTGCTAGTTGACAAGGTTTGCAAGAATTGCCCATTAATGATTCAAGGTCACATTTTTCCGGCCAACTTGATGTCATTACCATTTGGTGAGTTTGACGTTATCTTGGGAATGGACCGGTTAACATTGTATGATGCTAAGGTAGATTGTAAACAAAAGACACTAGAGTTAAAATGTGAAAATGGAGAAATTCGTGGGTTGAAACAGATTTAATCAAATAAATTGCCTATGGTGATTTCGCACATGTCCGCACGTAAATACATGAGAAAAGGGTGTGAAGCTTATCCGGCTTATGTAATGAATGTTGAGATGTCTCAACTGAAATTTGAATCGATACCTATAGTTTGTGAGTTTCGGATGTATTTCGGAGGAATTGCCCAGGTTGCCTCCAAACAGAGAGATAGATTTTGCCATTGATTTGTTGCCGGCATCGCACCGATCTCGATTGCTCCATATAGAATGGCTCGATGAATTAAAAGAATTGAAGGCTCGATTCAGGAGTTAACAGACAAGGGATTTGTGAGACCGAGTTTCTCTCCCTGGGTGCTCTGTATTATTCGAAGAAGAAGGATGGTTCAATGAGACTTTGCATTGATTACCGTCGACTTAATAAGGTGACTATAAAGAACAAGTACCCATTGCCGAGGATTGATGATTTATTCGATCGGTTAAAGGGGCCACAGTGTTTTCAAAGATTGATTTGAGGTCCGGTTACTATCACCGAGAGTTAAGGAGTCGATGTGCGAAAACCGCCTTTAGGACAAGGTATGGACATTATGAGTTTCGGTGATGCCTTTTGGCTTAACAAATGCTCCACCATATTTATGGACTTAATGAATCGGATTTTCCGCCATATTTGGATAAGTTTGTAGTAGTGTTTATAGATGACATTTTAATTTATTCTCGAGATGAGTTTGAACATGCCGAACACTTGAGAACTATATTGCGATCTTGAGAGAAAAGAAACTGCTTGCCAAGTTTAGTAAAAGTGAGTTCGCTTCGTGAAGTCGGATTTTTGGGGCATATAGTCTCGGTGATGGTATTCGGTGGATCCAAGCAAGATTTCTGCGATCGTTGATTGAAACCGCCAAGAATGTATCTGAGGTTAGAAGCTTTTAGGCTTGGCCGGTATTATAGGCGTTTTGTTGAAGGATTTTCGATAATTGCCTCTCCTATGACTAAATTGTTGCGAAAGAATGTTAAGTTTGAATGGACTGATAAATGTCAACAGAGTTTTGAAAAGTTGAAAGCACGATTGACTGAAGCACCAATTTTAGTACAAATGAGTCGGAAAGGAGTTCGTAATTTATAGTGATGCATCATTGATGTGCCTTGGATGTGTGTTGATGCAAGAGGGCAAAGTAGTAGCTTATGCTTGAGGCGCTTAAAACCGCATGAGAAGAACTATCCTACACATGATTTGGAACCGCATTGTTGTTTTTGCCTTGAAGATTTGGCGACATTATTTATACGGTGAAAATGCGAATTTTCTTGATCACAAAAGTTTGAAGTACTTGATGAATCAAAAGGACCTAAATTTGCGACAATGAAGATGGCTTGAATTATTAAAGGATTATGATCTAGTGATTGATTATCATCCGGAAAAGCAAATGTAAGTTCTTGACGCCTTGAGCGAAAATTTCTTTTCACTTTGAGAGCCATGAACACGGGGTTAGCATTGTCGATGACGGGTCAATTTTAGCGAGATGAGAGCTAAACCGTTATTTCTCCAGTTGATTTGTGATGCTCAAAAGAATGATAGTGAGTTGCGGATCAAGAGAACTCAATGCGAATCGAGTTATGACTCGATTTTCGAGTTGGACCAGGATGACTGCTTGATGTTTCGAGACGAATATGTGTGCCGAAAAATGATAAATTGATTCGAAAATATTACATGAGGCGCACAATGGTGTTTATCAGTTCACCGGTAGCACAAAATGTATAATGATTTAAAGAAGTCAGTATTGGTGGCGGTATAAAAGGGACATTTCGAATTTGTAACGAAGTGTTTGATCATCAACAAGTAAAAGTGAACATCAAGTACCTTCAGATTACTTCAACCGTAATGGTGCTCGAGTGGAAATGGGACAAGATTACCATGGATTTTGTAACTGGTTTGCCTTTAACTCCTAAAAAGAAGGATCTTTGTTTGGGTAGTGGTTGATAGATTAACAAAGTCACCCACTTTATACCAAGACGTACCGATTACTCACTTGATAAATTAGCGAATTATATATTGCTGAAATTGTGAAGTTGCACGAGTACCTATGTCTATAATATCGATAGAGATCCAAGATTTACCTCGAGATTTTGGAAAAAGTTACAAGAAGCTTTGGGTACAAAATTGAACTTTAGTACCGCATTTCATCCACAAACAGATGGTCAAACGGAAAGAGTAATCCGGTACTCAAGATATGCTTAGATGTCTTGTGTTTAGAATTTGGAGGTAGTTGGGAGAAATATCTATCTTTGATTGAGTTTGCCTACAATAACAGTTATCAATCAAGTATACAAATGGCACCGTACGAAGCCTTATATGGTCGTAAGTGTCGGACTCCTTTATATTGGACCGAGCTTAGTGAGAAACAGATTCACGGAGTTGATCTAGTTAAAGAAAACGAAGAGAAAATAAAAGTAATTCGGGATTGCTTGAAAGCTGCTTCAGATCGACAAAAGTCATATGCAGATTTAAAAAGAAAAGAGATTGAATTTCAAGTGGGTGATAAAGTGTTCTTGAAGGTGTCACCATGGAAAAAGATTCGAGATTTAGTCGAAAAGGCAAGTTGAGTCCGCGTTTTATTGGGCGTCGAGATTACTTGAGAATTGGACCAATGGCATATCGGTTGGCCTTACCGGCAGAGTTAGAAAAGATTCATAACGTGTTTCATGTATCAATGTTGCGACGTTATCGTTCGATCCTTCACATGTGATTTCCCAATGAAATTGAGATTCGATCGGATATGACCTATGAGGAGGAACCAATAAAGATTTTGGCTCGAGAAGTTAAGCAGTTAAGAAACAAAAGTATAGCCTTAGTGAAAGTATTGTGCACGACATGGGATAGAAGAGGCTACGTGGGAACTGAGGAAGCTATGAGGAAACAGTACCCAAACCTCTTTACCGGTAAGATTTTCGGGGACGAAAATCTCTAAAGGGGGGGAGAATTGTGACAACCCGAATTAGGGCCTAATCGGAATAGTGGTTTCGTGACCACAAATCCGAGATAGAAATAATTGTTTTATAAATATTTTGGGGTTTATGATATGATTGCATGATTGTGTGAAAATTTCGTGATGAAATTTTATGCCTAAAGTGTTTAAATTGAAAGTAGGGACTAAATCGAATAAGTTGCAAAATTTGCATACTAGAAATTTTTATATGAAATTGTTTTGAAATATTTATTAGGAGGTCTTAAATAGCAATTCTACCAATTTTAAGTTCATGGACAAATTTAGGACATGGAAGGAATTTTTGGAAAGTTTAGTAGTAAGGGTATTTTGGTCATTTTGATATTAAATGAAATAAAATGGGAAAAATAACACAAAATAGTCATCTTCCTCATTTAGTTGCTGCGAAACTTCACTCTCTCCATAGCTAGGATTCTTCAACTTTCAAGCTCCATAGTAAGTGATTCTAAGCCCGCTTTTAATGTTCTTTACGCTTTTGGAATCCGGAAGCTCGATTAAGCTTATGCTAGTAATAATTTAACCTAGGGTTCATATTTGGAAAAATACCCATAGGTGAAATTTGTGTATTTTGATGTTTTATGATAGAATATGAGGTTTTAAATTGTGTTAAATAATTTGTGCTACTCGGTTTTAAGTGAAAACGAGTAAAAGCAGCATAATCGGTAAAAATACCTAATGTTCATAACTATATGATAGAGTGGTAATTTGATGTTGTTGTAGAAGAGAAAATGTTCAGCATATCATAAAACATAAGAATAAGGGCTGAAATTAAATTCCGAGCCTAGGGGCAAAATTGTAATTTTGTAAAAGTTAGGGGCAAAATGTAATTTTTCTACAATGTGATTTTTGGATTGAAATAAATAGTATGAGTATTAAATGAGCTAAATGTGTTATTATAGATCAAGAAAGGCGCTGAACCGACCTCGAGCGGGGAAAGAAAAATTTTGGACTAAATTGCAAAATTTCCATATTTTGCACCAAGGTAAGTTGTATGTAAATATTACAATAATTTCATGTACATTCTTATATTTCAGCCTATTATATAAATATACTAGCTGATGTTAAAATATAAATTGACTATGGGAAGAATGGAAATAAATACAGAGAGAGAGATCCGGTTGAACATTCGGAGAGATCGAATGAAATAGAGGGCGTAGCTAGGTCACATGTATGATGCCGAGTGCACATCATGTGTACAAGAAAGCTACTGAGACACCCTGTAGTAGTTAGGTCACATGCGTGATACGAGATGTATCCCATGTAGACAAGAGAGCTACGTGAAAGATAAATGTAGCTAGGTCGCATGCGTGATTCCAAGTGAAGGACACCATGTAGACAAGAGAGCTACGTGAAAGATAAATGTAGCTAGGTCGCATGCGTGATTCCAAGTGAAGGACACCATGTAGACAAGAGAGCTACGAGACAAATCGGCTAGGTCGCATGAGTGGTACTAAGTGTTCCCCATGTGTACAAGAGAGCCAATTAAATGAAGTATGATGGTGGGGTCAGTGTCTTTGAAACCGTTAAATATCGAGGATTGATCCGAATTGTTCAACGGGATGGTTTTGTGGTGACATTGTGGTTTGGACCTACACTTATAGTGAATGAAATGTGGTGAAAATGAATTGTGGCATATACATATATACGATAAAATGAGGTTAGCATAAAGAATGTGTGAAAGAGTGAAATTAGTATTAAAACTGTTTTTAGATGGCAGCAGTGACGTGATTTTGAAAAATCACCAAAAATAGGAGGAATATAATTAGAGGTTGAATGAGATGTGAAATTAAAGCTTAATGAGTCTACTTTCATATAAAAGAAGCAGGGCAAGCAAAGGAATTCTATATTTTGAGATATTTACAATTGTAACTGACTTGCTCAGGATGAATACGTGATCCCCTGTTTCCACTTTGAAAAATCATTAAAAATTGTACAAAGCAAACTAAGAAATATAGTTTACATGCCTAAATTCCTTATTGAGACTAGTTTTAAATACAACAGACTTCAGGGTTGTTTGAGTTATGTACTGAGATAAATTCAATTCGTAGTGGACAGAGGTCAGGCCAGTCGAGCTGTGTAACAGGGAAACTTTAACTAATAAACTGTACTAATCTGCTGAACCAAAAATTATAAAAAAATTTAGCAAGAAGCTTTATGAGTCTAGATTCAGGAAATTTACGGATATGAATTTCGAGTTTTGTAACTCGAGTTATGATTTATTTAGTGAATATGACACAGCAGAGACAAATTAATCGAAGTGGAATAAGTAGTGAAGTTAAAGTAGACATACTTGAATTGTTGTGTAAACATGTTAGATTCTTAAATTAGTATTTACATACTACTTACTAAGCTATAAGCTTACTTCGCTTTTCTCTCTTTTGCCTTATAGTGTTCTCCACTTGCTCAGAGTCAAGGATCGTGAAGATCTACCCGCACTATCATACTTTGGGGTATTTGAACTAAATGTTTTGAATTATGGCATGTATAGTAGGCAAAAATTATTTTGTTATGTGTCATATTTGTCTAGGTTTAAAATATTAGTTACAAGATTTCGACCAGGTTACTTTGTATAAGCCATAAAAGTTGGCTAATATTGTTCAAGATATATGTTATACGATGCATTATCAAATGGGATGATATATTTCTATCTTGGTATATGTTATGTTCTGGTAATACCTTGTATCCTGTTCCGGCGACGGTAACGGGTAAGGGGTGTTACATAGACTTCCAAAGAGCATCAGAACAAATGAGGCCAATGCTGTGGAAAATATTTCTAAGGAACTATCTAATCTTGACCTCTACACTGTGATTTCTGAAGTCAACTTGGTTTATTCAAATCCAAGAGAATGGTGGCTTGATACTGGTGTCACACGTCATATTTGCTATGAAAATGACTCCTTTGTTGAGTTGGTTCCTTTTGAAAAAGAGGAGAAACTCTATATGGGCAACGCTGCAACTTCCAAGATTAAGAGGAAAAACACTGTGATTTTGAAGTTAACTTCTGGCAAAGACTTGAAACTTGAAAATGTGTTGTATGTGCTTGACATATGAAAGAATCTTGTCTCTAAAACCCTCCTAAGTATGCATGGCTTTAGGATGGTATTTGAATACCAGAAGTTAGTTTTGTCAAAAGGGGGAACATTTGTGGGAAGGGGATATGTATTAAATGGTATGTGGAAACTTAATGCTATCTCTATAAAAGCTAATACTATGAATAAGAATGATATTTCTTCTTCTGTTTATATGCTTGAGTCATTTGATTTATGGCATGGTCAGCTCGGACATGTTAATTCTAATACTTTACATAGATTAATTAACTTAGAGCATATTCTTTTATTTCACATTAATTATAATCATAAATGTGAAACGTGTGTTGAGATAAAATTAACAAGGTCTTCATTTCAATCCGTTGAAAGAAATATTGAATCACTTGATCTAATACATAGTGATATTTGTGACTTAAAGTTTATTCAAACTAGATGAGGGAATAAATATTTTATTACCTTCATTGATGATAGCACAAAATATTGCTATGTATATTTGCTTAAAAACAAAGATGAAGCTATAAAGAAATTTGTTCTCTATAAGTAGGAAGTTGAAACCCAACTTAATAAAAGAATTAAGAGGGTAAGAAGCGATCGTGGTGGTGATTATGTTGAACCATTTGGTAAATTTTGTGCACAACATGGTATTATTCATGAAGTAACAAAGCCATTCTCTCCTCAATCTAATAGAGTAGCAGAGCGTAAAAATCGAACCCTAAAGGAAATGATGAATGCAATGCTAGAAAGTTATGGGTTGTTACAAAACATGTGGAGGGAAGCTGTTTTATCAGTGAATTAACTTTTATATAAGGTGCCTTGTAAGAAAAAGAACAAGACACCATATGAATTATGGAAGGGTAGGAAACCTTCCTATAACTACTTGAAAGTTTGGGGGTGTCCTGAAAGGTAATGGTTCCTTTGCCAAAGCAAATGAAAATATGTCCTAAAATGGTAGATTGTATTTTCATTGGTTATGCACGTCATAACAATGCATATCGATTTCTTGTACATGAATTAAATAATCCTGAAATTCACAAGAATATGATATTGGAATCTAAAAATGCCTCATTGTTTGAAAATATATTCTCTTGTAAGACTAGGGAAAATGGGTCAAGTTAAACAAAATGAACTTTAGAGGTTATTAATAGTCAAGACTTTCAACAAGAAGTTGAAGTCGAGGCAGAGCCAAGAAGAAATAAAAGGGTAAGGGTGAAAAAATCTTTTGGATCAGATTTTCTAACTTATATGCTAGAGACTGAACCTCAAACTTATAGTGAAGCTATATGCTCATCTGAAAGCATATTTTGGAAAGATGCTATCAAGAATGAAATTGATTCCATCATGATAAATCATACGTGGGAATTACTGGATCTACCTTAGGGAATTAAACCATCAAATTCTAAATGGATTTTCAAATGAAAAATGAAAGCAGATGGAACAATTGATAAGTTCAAGGCCAGATTGGTTATAAAAGTTTATAGACAAAAGGAAGGCATTGATTACTTTGATACATATTCTCCTGTATCAAGAATAACTTCTATAAGGATGGTACTTGCTATTACCGCTTTGCGAAATCTAGAAGTTCATCAATTTGATGTTAAGACAACTTTTCTAAATGGAGATCTTGATGAGGAGATTTACATGGAACAACTTGAGGGTTATCTAGCTCTAGGGTAAGAAAGAAAAGTTTGTTAATTGGTGAAGTCTTTGTATGGACTTAAGCAAGCACCAAAGCAATGGCATAAAAAGTTTGACAGTGTCGTGATATCAAATAGATTTAAAATTAATGAGTGTGACAAATGTGTATATGTCAAAACCACTGTTGATGGATATGTAATTCTATGTCTATATATTGATGACATACTCATTGTTAGAAGTAACAATAAAATGGTAAAACGTACCAAAAACTTGTTAAATTTAATATTTGACATGAAAGATATGAGACTTGCTAACGTGATTTTGGGTATCCAAATCAAAAGGTCTTCTAAAGGTCTCGTATTGACTCAATCATGCTATGCAGAAAAGGTTCTTGAGAAATTTGGCAAGGATGATTTTGGTGTAGCCAGAACTCAGATAGATATAAGTCAACATTTGTCCAAAAAAAAAGAAGGTGAAAGCGTTAACCAAATGGAATTTGCAAGAGTCATAGGCAGTCTAATGTACCTTATGAGTTGCACTAGACCTGCTATTGTTTTCACTGTAAGTAGTTTAAGCATATTCACAAGCAATCCAGGGGAAAACCACTGGAAAATTATTGTAAGGGTACTGAGATATCTCAGATATACTCGGAACTACAGATTACATTATTCCAGAGATCTTGTTGTGTTAGAAGGATTCTCTGATGCCAGTTGGATATTTGATATTCAAGATACCAAAGGCATAAGTGGTTATATTTTCTCATTGGAAGGAGGAGTTGTGTCATGGAAATCCTCAAGGAAAACGATAATAACTAGATCCACAATAGAATTTGAGTTTGTAGCTTTAGACAAATCTGGAGAAGAGATAGAATGGCTACGAAAATTTTTAAAGGATATTTCTGAATGACCAAAGCTTGTGCCCATAATATACATATATTGTGATAACCAAGCAACAATTGGTAGAGCACAAAACGTAATGTATAATGGTAAGTCGAGACACATGTGTCGTCGACACAATACCGTTAGACAACTGATCTCAACTGGAGTTATCTCTATTAATTTTGTAAGATCAAAAGATAACACTGCGGATCTGCTAACCAAAGAGTTAAACAGAGATCAAGTTGATAAAACATCAAAATGAATGAGACTAAAGCCCATGAATATTTAAGGCGCTATGTGAAGGAAAACCCAACACAGTTGACTGGAGATCCTAAGATCTAGGTTCAATGGGACACCCTACTTGCATAGACCTTGTGAGGTCACTGTAAGGGTTCTTATCCCGAGTTCATTCCTATGATAAAAATAGTGATTAAAATGTGGAAATGGTTAAATAATGCTTTTAATGACCATTCTCTGTTTCGGTGAAACGAACAACATAAGTCACATATGTGAGAGTGAAGTGGGGCAGCTTTAAAAAGACTATTGGGGCATACTTCTCTAAGCTATTGTAAAACCAAGAAGATGTTCACGGCCATATGAACATACTCATGAGAACCAAAAATCTTGCCAGGGAGGTATTTGTGTGAGGAATATCATCGTTTACACAAACGGCAGAACAGTTCAAGGATATCACGTCTACTGGTCAGCTAGTAAAGTAAATATACTTTCACAAGGGAAGGTTCAAGGGTGCCTACCTATCCTATGCAAATATCGAACGTAGAATCTATCACCTTTTTGAGTCTTTGAGTCTCGTTGATCCATCAATTTCATTTATGTAGAGGATTGTTGGAAAATAATTGTTGAGTGATAAATGATAAATTGATGCTTAAATTAAACAATTGTATCTCTTGGTTTAATATTGCATTTTTTTTTCATTCATTGTTTCTATTCACTTATATCTATTAATTTTTCAACAAACTCTTCATGAACCGGTCTAAATCTTGTCATTCATTTCCTCTCCTCTATATAAAGCTAAGTTAGGCGATTCCAAAAACACATCATCAAAAACCATCAATATCAAAAATTCCTTTTAAATTCATTTCTCCTGGTGATAGAGAAAGGCAAGATTGTGTTCCATTAATCACTGTTGTTGTGCTTCTACTGTGATCGTTTGTTATTGTATTTTAGGAGACAAACATCCAACGTTACTCAAAGCACCGATGAGAGCTTGAATCTGTCTTAAGAAAACTGTTCATACATGCCTCAACAAAATTCTTCTTCTAATTTTCAACTCTGTCCAATTACATGATTTTGTTGTGTTACTACTATTGTATTGTATTGCATTATCATTGTTACTAACATATTAATACTACATACTATATTATATTTTCTTACAAATGTTCCATACAGAGAACAAACAAATAAGGTGATAGGGATCTCGTTGATGGAACTTCTCAGACATACATAGTCACGTTCTAGAAAATATGAGGTTTACTACATCTCTAACTATTAACTAGGACATCAAACATCCTAGGCTGCACACAAGATTCATGGAAAATGTCATTGATAAATTCTTATATTAACCTTCTCAAGATCAATATTTAGCATCATCTATTCCACATTACTTTTCTTTCGCTTAAAAGAATGCAACACATCTTAAGTAATAATGATATTATAAAAAATAAACCTCCCTAGAATGAAGCAAGACTGAGTACCTAGAATTAAGGAACTTAAGAAGGTTAAGTACCTTGAAAACAACAAAAAGAAGACTAATGGAACGATATTGTGAAATAAACTCAGGATTCTACTCCTTTAGAATCAAAACATAGTAGAAAGAAAATTAGCATCCTCTATGTCACCACCTTCGAAGACAAGTTTTCTTTTTTGTTAGTCAAATGTCAATTTTTATCTAGCACTCTTATTTTAAACATATTTGGATTAATATGCTTTGATCTGACATGACTTATTTTAAATACATAGAAAATAAATAAATATTTTTAAACATGTATAATTCATCCAAAGTTGATATTTAACGATAAAATTGATGAGAAGATTAAAAAAAAGCTGATTGGAACAAGACTTTAATGGAATAATTTAAGGGTAAACTATTAAAACAATCACTTTTTTTTACCTCATGTTATATTTTAGTTATTTATCTTTGAAATATTACATTTTAGCCACTTACATTAACATATTGTAATATTTTAGTCACTGAGCTGTAAATTATCGTTAACGGTAAATTGGTGTGGCATATTAAATCATCATTTCAAATAAAATTTTAGGTTTTCATTTTGAGCAATTTAATTTTTTTCCTTTTATATTATTTTAACTTTCATTTTTTTTCATTTTTTTCTGCTTCTCACTCTCTTTGATTGATCTACTCAATTTAAATTGTTCAAAAAAAAAGTATAATGACTAGTTTTAAAATATGGAAATATAAAAAAAGTACGTTAAAAGAAATAGGGAAGGGAGGAAAACAGAGGGAGAAGAGAAGAGAATTGTAACACCACACACTCGAGTCCTACACCGAGACGGGATACAAGGCGTTACCACACTTAATCACATGCATTCCAATGTTTTCGAATCATCAAACTTGATCAAATTTAAAACTTTATCTAAACTCCTTAACATGGCCTGAGGCCTCAAACGTCCATTGAAAACCAATTGGAATCGACCCGGGTCTTGCTTTTTACGATCTCTATATGAGTGCCTAGCTGATACATGGGAACGGGAGTAAACGTCTCTAGATTTCTTAGACTGAGATAGAAATGACTTGCTTGCATACATCTTCCTTGCTTCTCTAGTCTCAACCTCGGTTTTCTTCTTTTCCTTGATCAATTCCTTGGCTTTACAAGCCCGATCAACGAGTACCATAAACTCTTTCAACTCAAGGACGCCCATTGACAATCTAATATCCTCATTAAGTCTGTCTTCAAACCTTCGACACATATTAGCCTCGGAGGATACATACTCCCGAGCATACTTACTATGTCGGACGAACTCCCCTTCATATTCAGTAACCATCATGCGGCCTTGTTTCAAATCAAAAAATTCCTTACACTTTTAATCCATGAATCTCTCACTAATATATTTCTTCTGGAATTCCTCTTGGAAGAATTCCCATGTGACCCTTTCGTGAGGTACCACTGAAACTAATATCTTCCACCAGTGGTATGCCGAGTCCCTTAACAAGGATATAGCACACTTCAAGCATTCTTTAGAAGTGCAAGATAATTCATCGAATACCCTGATGGTATCCTCGAGCCAGAATTCTGCCCTTTCAGGGTTATCATCTTTATTAGCACGGAACTCCTCGGCTCTATGCTTTTGGATCTTGTCCATTGAGGGTTTATTCAGTCCAATAAAGCCCATACCCTAGGATGCTATAGGGACAGGTTGAGGAATAGGTGGAGTTGGAGGGGGTTGGGCATTCGGGTTCACTCGGACGAACTTTGTGTACCATTCATTCATAATGTGGAGAAAGGCTTCCCGAGCCCCTTCTCTTCCTACCTGACTAACCGTGGGAGGTTGATTATCGTCCGTCATAGTTCGATCAAGATCCATTTCTATAAGAAAAATATGATAACAAAAGCAAGAGCCATCACACCATCACAATTTAATTATGGCATGTATATCTAGACTCTTACATATTCTAGGGTTGTCCGAGAACTGACTAAACCATAGCTCTGATACCAGTAAATGTAACACCCTACACTCAAGTCCTACGTCGAGACGGGATACAAGGTGTTACCACACTTAATCACATGTATTCCAATGTTTTCGAATCATTAAACTTGATCAAATTTAAAACTTTATCTAAACTCCTTAACATGGCCTATCCTCAAACGTCTATTGAAAACCAATCAGGACTGACCCGGGACTTAAACCAACTTTAAAAAAATAAACCTTAAAACAGGGCACACGCCCGTGTGGAAGGGCAACACCCCCGTGTGGTGATTTTGACATGGTCGTGCTGAAGGCCCGTGTGACATACGACCAGCCCCATGGGCGTGTTGTTCGGTCGTATGTCCCCTACATGTAAAAGTTTCAAGTCAGTATACATGGTAGTAAACACACGGTCGTTTGTCTCAGCCGTATGGAGGACACGGCCCATGGCCATGGGCGTGTGCTGTAACATCCCAAAATATGGCCTAGTCGGAACAGTAGTTTCAGGACCATGAATCCGAGGCTAAAAAATTATTTTATTAATATTTTGGTGCTATAGCATGATTATATAGATATATGAAAATTTTCATGAGATAATTTTATCGATTTTGAGCCCAATTGTGAAAAATGACTAAATTGCATAAAGTGCAAAAGTACAAATTAGATAGAAAAATAGTGTTAACTTATCATGGACTAATTTTGAGGGTTTTTAAAGGGCAAATAATCCCTAAAAATCAAGAGTGGCCGGCCATAGAGACATATAGGAGACAAAAAATTTATTTTAGGTGAATTAGGTGGACTTATTTGACTAGAAATAATAAAAATAAAGGAAGATGATATCACACTTCATCTTCCCCATTTTTCCACCAAAATTTTCAGCAAAGAGGAGGGTTTTTGAAGCTTTAAATTTCAGCAACTCATTTCTCACACAAGTAAGTGATTTTCTTGATAATTTTTGTACTTTTGGAATCCCCATTGCATGGGCTTTCTTTTGAGGAGACTATCTTGCAAAATGGTAAAGGTTCTAGGGAGTTGCCATGAAAGGGTTTTTGAGGTTTGCAAAGTTTTCATGGAAGAAAATGAGTCTTAGTTGTTAGATAAACAACTTTTATGAAGGGTGTTACCATGAAAACACCTAATTGAACCATTTTGCAAAGTTTGCAAAATTAGTAAGAAATGTATGAAATAGATGGAATTGTGAGATGCCATGGGTATAAAAATTACTAGGCTAAGCCTGAATAATTAGAAAATATGGTATAAATCGAATTACGAGCCCGAGGGAAAAATCATAATTTTAGCAAGGTTCAGGGGTAAATTGGTCATTTTACCCTAGGATGAGATACGGGCTAAAAAGGAATTAAATGATGCATTGATATAGTTATTTTGCTGATATAGACCACAAGAGACTAAATCCGGAAGTCGACCGAGGGAAACAAAAGGTTTCAGAGTGATCAAAACTCAAATCCGAAACGATCACTAGGTAAGTTCGAATAACTCGAAGTAGACTTTTAATGTACCTAAATGGTATGTTCTTGATTGTAAAAATGCTGTAGATATTTATTGCATAATAATTATTGAGATTTATTAAAGAGAGTAAAATGCGTATAAGAATGTCCCGGTTGAATGAATAGGGTCATTCGATGGAATATCTCGAAAATGAATTGACGGTAAAAAGGATCTAGCCCGGATAGGTGATTCTAAAGTGATCTGGCCTCCCGGAGAATATGTGTACCTTAAGGATTTAGCCTAGACGGGTAATCCGAAGTAGGATCTGAATTCAGCCTGGATTGGTAATTCAGATCCGAACTCATCAGAGCATATGTCGTTGTGTGGGATTTAGCCTGGACTGGCAATCCTGACATTTACTCTATGAGTTTGTATTACGGGGTATTTAGCCTAATTTGGCAATCTTGCCGTAAGATGCAAGGTTCGCGGGAGTTCGTACTTGAAATAATCACTTGTATGAATTGACGGGAAATGAGATGTCCATCAGAAGACTGCGAAATTCAACGGGACTAATATGAAATGTAAATTTGGAAATAATGATGTGATGAGCTCATCTAGAGGTGTTATTACTTTGTAATGCCATGAGACTAACTTAATGGTTGAGTGCATGTGATAGGAAATCTATCCTATACTTGTTTGGTTTGAGTGCTTATATGGTTGCATGCTAAATAGCCGGTAAGTTTACCTTCCTGTTATCTGGACTTACTAAGTATGTCAATGCTTACCCATTTCATTTTCCCTTATTTTACAGTACGCATGGACTCTTGAGGATTGGAAGACGGTTGGAGCGTTGATCACACTATCAACTTAGTCCCATTTTGGTATATGAAAGCTTTTATTTTGTCATAATGGCATGTATAGGACTTTTGATGGTTTTGCTTGGTATATGTCATTAGTTTAACCAAAGTAATGGCTCATGAATGTGTTATTAATTCATCTTGTATAAAGCCATGGCTAATGGCTAATATTCATACTGGGTTATGCATTAAAGGTTGTTGTCCCTTTGGTAAATTGAATTGCTATTTGTTGTGGTTGCTTGGTCCATTGTTGATTGGGATATTGGTATGGTAGAATGCTATGTAGGTTATTATTAGCAAGGATGGCCTGAAGGCTTGGTAAATAGTCTATCTTTGGCCACACAGCCTGAGCACACGGGCGTGTGTCTCGGCCGTGTGACTTCATTTGAATCATGTCCAAATGGACAGAGAGCTTCACGAGCTGAGAATAGGGGCGTGTCAAGGCCGTGTGAAGGAAACAGGCCAAAGGCATGAGAGTGTGCCTTGCCCATGTGATTTCTTTGTTTTTAAGCCAAGTTGGCAGTATGTTCAACGGGCCATAGACACGGGCGTGTCCAGGTCGTGTGAGGAACACGAACTAGGGACACGGGCGTGTGTTCTGGCCGTGTGAAGTTTGCAATTGATTTATAAGAAATTGTGAATTAAATTGACCGTACGGACAAGGGACACAGGCGTGTCCCTAGGTGCTTAGGCCGTGTGAACCACACGGGCCATCAATACGGCCAGGTAGTGAAGGTCACACGGGCGTGTGCCCCTGTTTTTAGAAAAAAATTTCTTAATCCTTTTCAGGACTCGAGTTGTTTCTGAATGGGTTTCTAAGTATGTTTTGGGCCACGCAAACACATATTTAGGATGTTATGAATGTTCACTTTCGAACGAAAATGGATAGTCGTTTTTTCCCGAATATATTTGTGTGTACTTGGTAATGCCCCGTACTTTGTCTCGATCTTGGGTAAGGATAAGGGGTGTTACATTTATTGGTATCAGAGCTATGATTTAGTCGGTTCTCAGACTAACGTAGCACGTACTGAGTCTAGTTATTCATGATATTATACAAGTAATGATAGTGTGACATCTCCTAACCTTTGTAATTGTATTTGAATTTAGAAAATGTCTTTCAATCAAGCTCGAGATGAGTCCAAGGGAGCCGAGAGCCATGCTTCAGCTTCCGTATAGAGAGATAACTCTAGTAGTAGTAGAAGGCCCATGTCTGGGGGACGGGAAGAGGCGAAAGTTGCCTTCTTCGAGATGATGGACGAATAGTTCAGGGAATATATGAGAAATCGTCTTGAGATACCCCGACCTCCCCCATCTACTGCCCAACCTGAGGGAGCACCACAGGTCGTAGAACTTGTGAGATTGGGAAAGGCTCTGGTAGACAAACTTAAGAAATACGAGGCCAAAGAGTTCAGAGCCACCCTAGATGACTACCCAAAACATGCAAAATTTTGGCTTGAAAATACTATGAGAGTGCTCGATGAGTTGTTGTGTACTCCAAAAGAAAGTTTAAAATGTGCAGTGTCTCTTTTGAAGGATACTGCTTATCATTGGTGGAAGACCATTTATTCGATGGCACAAAGAGAGATCATTACATGGGAATTCTTTCAAGTCGAGTTTAAAAAGAAGTTCATCAGTCAAAGGTTTTTAGATAAAAAACGAAAGGAGTTCCTAGAACTCAAACAAGGAGATAGAACTGTGTCTGAATACGAAAAGGAATTTGTGAGGCTAAGTCAGTATGCAAATGAATGGGTCCAAACGAAGGTTGAAATGTGTAAACATTTTGAGGAGGGTTTGAATGAAGAAATTAAACTGTTGATCGAAATTCTTGAGATACGAGAATTCACTACCTTAGCTGATCGGGCCAAGAAGGCCGAAGAGCTCGACAATGAAAGGAGGCAAGCCAAGAGAAAGGCTCGGGTATCAAGTAAGAGGACTAGTAGCAAGGCGTATTCCTTTCCTACAAAGAAATCGAAAAGTCGCCAAGACCGCTCCACTTCATCAATAGGATACTCGAGCAGTGCGAAGAGTTCAAAATGCTATAATCTGAAGTCTTCTTCTCTTTCGGCCACAAGTGTGGGAAGTGTTGATAACCAAAGCCCCAAGTGCATGAGTTGCAATAAGTTTCACTTCGGAGAGTGCCGAATGAAGAGCAGGGCATGCTACAGGTGTGGTTCTCTCGACCACTTCCTTAGAGAATACCCAAAAAGAGCGAATAGAGAAGCTGAGCCAGCTTCGAAATCAAATGCTCTTAATTCCTAGGGTAGATCTTCTAGACCTCCCGAAAGTGCTAGTGATAGTCGAACAGTTGCCAAAAACTCCATTGCAAGGTCAGAGGCCTCAGCTCTGGCAAGAACCTACGTGATACGTGCTCAAGAGGAGGCCTCTACTCTTGATGTCATAATGGGTATATTTTCTCTTTATAATACTCGTGTTATTGCTTTGATCGATCCGGGTCGACCCATTCATATATCTGCATGAAATTGGCGTCTAATATGAACATGTCTATAGAACCCACTGAATTTGTAATTAGAGTGTCGAACCCTCTAGGCAAGTCTATTCTAGTAGATAAAGTTTGTAAGAATTTTCCTTTAACGATTCAAGGCCATTGTTTTTCGGCCAACCTTATGCTCTTGCCTTTTGATGAGTTCAACGTAATTCTTGGCATGGATTGGTTGACCGTCCCTAGCGTGGTTGTAAATTGTGGTAGCAAGTATATTGAATTGACGTGTCCTGATGGTAAAACTCTCCTAGTTGACTCAAGTGAGATGAATTCATTACTGGTTATGATTTCCTCGATGACAGCCCAAAGGTATTCGAGGAAAGGGTATGAGGCCTACTTAGCCACTATTTTGAATACCAAAGAATCTGAACTGAGAATGGAGTCGGTACCGGTGGTATGAAAATATCCGGATGTGTTTCCTGAAGAGTTACCTAGGCTACCTCCTGTTTGAGAGGTATAGTTTGGTATTGAGTTAGCACCCGGAACAACGCCTATTTCTATTACCCCTTATAGAATGTCACTGACTGAATTGAAAGAGTTAAGGGTACAGTTGCAAGATTTAACCGGCAAGGGCTTTGCTAGGCCTAGTTTTTCGCCTTAGGGCGCTCGTGTTTTGTTTATTAAAAAGAAGGATGGATCGATGAGGTTATGCATAGATTACAGACTACTCAACAAAGTGACCATTAAGAACAAGTACTCATTGCCAAGGATTGATGACTTGTTCGATCAGTTGAAAGGAGCCACTGTATTTTCCAAGATAGACTTAAGGTCCGGCTACTATCAGTTGCAAGTTAAAGAGTCGGATGTGCCCAAGACTGCCTTTAAGACAAGGTATGGTCACTATGAATTCTTAGTCATGCCGTTTGGTCTAACGAATGCCCCCGTTGTATTCATGGATTTAATGAATAGGGTATTTCGGCTGTACTTGGACAAGTTCGTTGTAGTGTTTATTGACAATATCCTGATTTATTCCAATGATGAGTCAGAACATGCGGAGTATTTGAGGACTGTATTACAGACTCTACGAGATAAGCAACTTTATGCTAAGTTCAGCAAGAGTGAATTTTGGCTCCGTGAGGTAGGGTTTTTGGGTCACATTATTTCAGGGGATGGTATCTGAATTGATCCAAACAAGATTTCTGCTATCACCGATTGGAAACCGTCGAAGAATGTAACCAAAGTTAGAAGCTTTTTGGGCCTAGCCGGTTACTATCGACATTTGTAAAAGGATTTTCCATGATTGCGACTCCGTTAACGAGATTGCTATAAAAGGATGTTAAGTTCGAATGGTCAGAGGAATGTCAGCAGAGTTTTGAGAAATTAATGACGTTGACCGAGGTTCTAATTTTGGTATTACCCGAGTCAGGGAATGAGTTCGTGGTCTATAGTGATGCATCCCTAAATGGACTGGGTTGTGTGCTTATGCAAGAGGGCAAAGTGATCGCCTATGCTTCGAGGCAACTAAAACTGCACGAGAAGAATTACCCAACACGATTTAGAGCTTGCCGTAATTGTTTTGGCCTTGAAGATTTGGAGACACTATTTATATGGTGAGACATTCTGTATATTCACCGACCACAAGAGTTTAAAATATTTGATAACTCAGAAAGAATTGAACCTGAGGCAAAGGAGATGATTAAAGCTGATTAAAGATTATGAACTAATCATTAATTACCACCCGGGAAAGGCGAATGCCGTCACCGATGCACTGAGTCAGAAGTCCTTGTTCGCTTTGAGAGCTTTGAATACGTAGTTAGCGTTATTTGATGATGGTTCAATTTTAGCAGAATTGAGAGCTAGGCTGACTTTTCTTCAGGAAATTTGTGATGCCCAGATTAATGATAATGAGTTGCAAGTCAAGAGAACTCAATGTGAGACTGGTGTTGAGTCGGATTTTTGGATCAATTCTGATGGTTGCCTGATATTCAGAGATAGGGTCTGTATACCCAAGCATGACAACTTTGTACGGAGAATTCTACAAGAAGCGCACGATAGCCTACTTTCTATCCACCTGGGAAGTACCAAGATGTACAATGAATTGAAGACAATGTACTGGTGGAATGGCATGAAAAGAGACATATCTGAATTTGTATCGAAATGTTTGATATGTCAACAGGTCAAGGCTGAACACCAAGTACCTTCGGGCTTGTTACAGCCTGTGATGGTTCCCGAATGGAAATGGGACAGGATTACCATGGACTTCGTAACCAGATTGTCGTCGACCCCGAAGAAGAAAGACGCTGTTTGGATTATAGTTGATAGGCTAACGAAGTCGGCACACTTCATCCCAGTGCGAACCGATTACTTTCTTGACAAGTTGGCTGACTTGTACATATCCGAAATCATAAGGCTATATGGAGTACCGTTATCGATCATCTTAGATAGAGACCCGAGATTCACTTCAAGATTTTGGAAGAAGCTACAGGAAGCTTTGGGTACCAAATTAAATTTTAGTACGGCATTTCACCCACAAACGAATGGTCAGTTTGAATGGACGATTCAGACTCTTGAGGACATGTTACGATGTTGTGTCCTTAAATTTCAAGGCAGTTGGGAAAAATATTTATCATTGGTGGAATTCGCCTACAACAACAGTTTTCATACAAGCTTAAAAATGGTGCCGTATGAAACATTGTATGGCCGGAAGTGCCAGACTCTATTGTATTGGACGGAACTCAAAGAAAGCCAGATTCACGGGGTTGATTTAATCAAGGAAATGAAAGAAAAGGTTAAAGTGATTCGTGACTGCTTGAAAGCGACATCAGACAGAAAAAAGTCGTATGTTGATCTAAAAAGAAAAGAAATTGAATTCCAAATTGGGGATAAAGTATTCTTGAAGGTATCTCCATGAAAAAAGGTGTTGAGATTTGGCCGGAAAGGCAAATTGAGTCCACGGTTTATCTAACCTTATGAGATCACTGAAAGAGTTGGTCCATTAGCCTATCGTTTAACATTGACACCCGAGTTAGAAAAGATTCATGATGTATTTCATGTATCCATGTTGCGTAGATATCGATCAGACCCCTCTCACGTGATTCCACTAGCGGAAGTTGAAATTAGACCGGATATGACTTATGGCGAAGAGCTAGTTAAGATTTTGGCTCGAGAGGTCAAACAACTGAAGAACAAGAACATAGCTTTGGTAAAGGTATTGTGGTATAGACATGGAGTGGAAGAAGCTACTTGGGAGCCTGAAGAAGTCATGAGGACACAATACCCGAATTTGTTTTTTGGTAAGACTATCAAAATATGGCCTAGTCAGAACAGTGGTTTTGGGACCATGAATCTTAGGCTAAGAAATTATTTTATTAATATTTTGGTGCTATAGCATGATTATATAGATACATGAAAATTTTCATAAGTTAATTTTATCGATTTTGAGCCCAATTCTGAAAAAAGACTAAATCGCATAAAGTGCAAAAGTCCAAATTGGATAGAAAAGTAGTGTTAAATTGTCATGGACTAATTTTGGGGGCTTTTAAAGGGCAAATAACCCCTAAAAATCAAGAGTGGCCGGCCATAGAGACATATAGGAGACAAAAATTTTATTTTAGGTGAACTTATTTGACTAGAAATAATAAAAACAAAGGAAGATGATATCACACTTCATCTTCCCCATTTTTCCACTGAAATTTTCAGCAAAGAGGATGGTTTTTAAAGATTTAAATTTTAGCAACTCATTTCTCACACAAGTAAATGATTTTCTTGATAATTTTTGTACTTTTAGAGTCCCCATTGCATGGGCTTTCTTTTGAGGGGACTATCTTGCAAAATGGTAAAGGTTCTAGGGAGTTGCCATGAAAGGTTTTTGAGGTTTGCTAAGTTTTCATGGAAGAAAATGAGTCTTAGTTGTTAGATAAACAACTTTTATGAAGGGTGTTACCATGAAAACACCTGATTGAACCATTTTGCAAAGTTTGCAAAATTAGTAAGAAATGTATGAAATAGATGGAATTGTGAGATGCCATGGGTATAAAAATTACTAGGCTAAGCTTGAATGATTAGAAAATGTGATGTAAATCGAATTACAAGCCCGAGGGTAAAATTTTAATTTTAGCAAGGTTCAGGGGCAAATTGGTCATTTTTCCCTAGGGTGAAATATGGACTAAAAAGGAATTAAATGATGCATTGATATGGTTATTTTGTTGATATAGACCCCGAGAGACCGAATCCAGAAGTCGATTGAGGGAAACGAAAGGTTTCGGAGTGATCAAAACTCAAATCCGAAACGATCACTAGGTAAGTTTGAATAACTCGAAGTAGACTTTTAATGTACCTAAATAGTATGTTCTTGATTGTAAGAATGCTGTAAATATTAATTGCATAATAATTATTGAGATTTATTAAAGAGAGTAAAATGCGTATAAGAATGTCCCGGTTGAATGAATCGAGTCATTCGATGGAATATCTCGAAAATGAATTGACGGTAAAAAGGATTCAGCCTGGATCGGTGATCCTAAAGTGATCTAGCCTCCTGGAGAATATGTGTGCCTTAAGGATTTAGCCCAGATGGGTAATCCGAAGTAGGATCTGAATTTAGCCCGGACTAGTAATTCACATCCGAACTCATTAGAGCATATGTCGTTGTATGGTATTTAACCTGGACTGGTAATCCCGACATTTACTCTATAAGTTTGTATTACGGAATATTTACCCTAATTTGGTAATCTTGCCATAAGATGCGAGGTTCGCGGGAGTTCGTACTACAAATAATCACTTATATGAATTGATGGGAAATGAGATGTCCATCGGAAGACCGTGAAATTCAACGGGACTAATATGAAATATAAATTTGGGAATAATGATGTGATAAGCTCATCTAGAGGTGTTATTACCTTGTAATGCCATGAGACTAACTTAATGGTTGAGTGCATGTGATAGGAAATCTATCCTATACTTGTTTGGTTTGAGTGCTTATATGGTTGCATGCTAAATAGCCGGTAAGTTTACCTTCCTGTTATCCGGACTTACTAAGCATGTCAATGCTTACCCCTTTCATTTTCCCTTATTTTACAGTACGCATGGACTCTTGAGGATTGGAAGACGGTTGGAATGTTGATCACACTATCAACTCAATCCCGTTTTGGGTATATGAAAGCTTTTATTTTGTCATAATGGCATGTATAGGACTTTTGATGGTTTTGCTTGGTATATGTCATTAGTTTAGCCAAAGTAATGGCTCATGAATGTGTTATTAATTCATTTTGTATAAAGCCATGGTTAATGGCTAATATTCATACTGGGTTATGCATTGAAGGTTGTTGCCCCCTTGGTAAATTGAATTGCTATTTGTTGTGGTTGCTTGGTCCATTGTTGATTGGGATATTGGTATGGTAGAATGTTATGTAGGTTATTGTTGGCAATGATGGCCTGAAGGTTTGGTAAATAGCCTATCTTTGACCACACGGCTTGAGCACACGGACGTGTGTCTCAACCGTGTGACTTTATTTGAATCATGTCCAAATGGACAGAGAGCTCCACGAGCTGAGAACAGTGGCGTGTCAAGGCCGTGTGAAGGACATGGGCCAAAGACATGGGCGTGTGCCTTGGCCGTGTGATTTTTTTATTTTTAAGCCAAGTTGGCAGTATGTTCAACAGGCTATAGACACGGGCGTGTCCAGGCCGTGTGAGGAACACGGACCAGGGACACGGGCGTGTGCTCTGGCCGTGTAAAGTCTGCACTTGATTTATGAGAAATTGTGAATTAAATTGGCCGCATGGGTAAGGGACACGCCGTGTGAACCACACAGGCCATCAGCACAGCCAGGTAGTGAGGGTCACACGGGCGTGTGCCCCTGTTTTTAGAGAAAATTTTCTTAATCCTTTTCAGGACCCGAGTTGTTCCCGAATGGGTTTCTAAGTATGTTTTGGGCCACACAAACCCCTATTAAGGATGTTATGAATGTTTTCACTTTCGAACGAAAATGGATAGTCGTTTTTCCCGAATGTCTTTGTGTGTACTTGGTAATGCCCCGTATTTTGTCCCGGTCTTGGGTACGGGTATGGGGTGTTACATGTGCCTTGACTGTGTGCCCCTTATTGGACACTGACGTCAGAAACAGAATGCCAAGGTTTTTTAACACGGGCTAGGACATGGGTATGTCATGGCCGTATGAGGGACACGGGCGTGTGTCAGGGGTAGGTTTGAATTTAGAATTTAATTCACACGGCATGGGGCACAGGCGTGCCCCTAGATGCTTAGGCCCTGTGTGTTACACGAGCCATCAGCACGGCCATGTCAAAATGACCACACGAGTGTGTTGCCCTCCACACGGGCGTGTGTCCTGTTTTAAGGTTTATTTTTCTAAAGTTGGTTTAAGACCCAGATCGGTCCCGATTAGTTTCCGATGGACATTTAAGGCCTCATAGGCCATGTTAAGGAGTTTAGATAAAGTTTTAAATTTGATCAATTTTGATGATCCGAAAACATTGTAATGCATGTGATTAAGTGTGGTAACGCCTTGTATCCCGTCCCGGCGTAGGACTCGGGTGTGAGGTGTTAGAAGAATGAAAAAAAGAAGAAGGGAAAGTTCAAAGAACATAAAAGAAAAAATAAATAGCTCAAAATGAAAAAAAAATATAAGGACCAAATGCATAATTTAACCTAAAAATTTCGTTTGAAATGATGATTTAATGTGCCATATCAGCTTATTGTTACACCGTTAACGACAATCAATGCTGAGTGACTAAAATATTGCAACATGATAACGTAAGAGACTAAAACGTAACATTTCAAATATAAGTGACTAAAATGTAACCTGAAACGAATAAAATTGACTATTTTTATAGTTTACCCATAATTTAAGTGGTATGTTTTACAGTTTAAGGATTAATTTAAAGATTAACTTATATTTTGAGGGTATCTTAAGAAATTAACCCTTTATTTTCGTTAAGTTAGCCCGACCAAACACGCCCTTCCCTTTAACCTTTTCTCAAAGTAAGTTCTATTTTTTATGATAAACACAAAGTGCGGTTCACTCCTCACTCCAGAGTCTCCAATGATGAAATAAAAACGCAGTCCTGAATAATTTGAACTCAGAAATGGAAGAGGTAAAATCAGCCAAGAATGCACCACCGACCCACGATCCAAATCCTACGCAACAACCTCCTCCGCAACAGCCACCTAGCAAGAAAAGATCTCTAGACAACTGCAACGACTTCAAAAACTCCAAGTTTTTCAAGATGCGACGTCTCCTCAAAGATCTTCGCCCTCATTTCATCGATGTAAATTTCCAAATTACTTCCCTTTTCTGTCTGGGTTTCATTTTTCCTTTTGCTGCATTTGGCATTAAAAGAAAAACCTTCTGTTGATCAAGTTTCGGTATAATTGGGTTGTAATTCTTCAAAACCTGATTTGTATTCATAAATGATTTCTTTGATGTAATTTTAACTAATGGAATAGTTGTTCAAGTTTAAATCTTGACCAGTAGTTGAATATTTGTTTGATTAGACTTGACAATGTAAAGGGATAATTCTCTAGTGTGAACTTGTATAGTCATATACAGTGTGATTGTTTTCGTTTTATTTTGTTGCTTGGCTATTCTCACTCAAGAATTAATCGTGCTTGAAAATTGAAATAGCTTCATCAACCTGGAATGCATGTTTGAATTATTTTTATCTTCACATAGCTTTATATTCATAGGACATTTTATTGATATATGTTATGGACTTTTTTATGTTTCTTGAAGGTTCTTCGAACGCCTGATTTTCGAAATTCTAAGGCTGTCAACGAAATTAAAGAAAGTAAGCGAATGGCACAAACACACACTGTTAAGTTTTGAAACTGTTGGCTCTGTAATTGTTGTTAACTACAGTCATACATGGATTTGATCTTTATTGCTATCTGTTTGCTTAGGATATCGGAAAGGAAAGGTATGATTCATATTGTTTGTTTTTCATTTATTAGCTATGATTAACTTCGAACATTTCCTGTTGAATCACTAAATTTTATGTGTAGTCACAAAATGTTGCATAACTCCAATTCGAGTTAGCCTAATACTCTGAGCCCTATTTGACTTGTTTAACCAACCTGTTAGATTAGACCATAAGGATAGCATAGTAGTGGATGGTGCAAGTTTGGATACCCACGTATTCAGATAATATTTGGATATTAATATCCAACCCGCTACCAACCCTAGTTAGATATTGAGAAAATAGTTGAGAAACAGAGTATCATCAGGGCAGGCCTGCCCTAACTTTCACATATAAATAGTTTATTCCCAAGTTTAGCATAAATTATTGATGGGTTTTAATATCCCTATGTCTTGAATCTCTTCTTTCATAAGCATCAATTCTCTTAAGATCGTATCATGTATTTATGTTTGATTCACAATTTGGGTTTAATGTTGTTTTGAATTCGTGATTTACAATCTGCAGATATGAAGCTTTTAGTGGAGTTATACAAGCAGGTAATGGCTGAAACAGTTCCCATAGAGAAATGTAATAATGCAGCAGTAAACCAACAAGTGCCAAGTGAATCTGGAATGAAGCAGAACCCAGAAGAGCAGCCGCAACTTGTTAAGCCGGCAATATCTTCCGAAAACAATGCTTTTCAGTCAAGTAGTGTCTTAGATAAACAACAATCCGAAAATGGTGAAGTTCCCGGGTCATATATTGTTGGGGGATCAGCATTCGGGTGGAACTTTATCACCTTTACGGGTAACAAACCAGTCTATTATGGAGTAACCAAGGAATTATTTCGTAGTGCTCAAGCAAGTTTAGGTGAGTGAAGTGTTTCTGATATGTATTGTTGGCTAAATAATGACTTTAACAGTAAATGCTTTTGGAGCTCTACCTTAATATTAACATCAAATGATTGTAGTGAAACGTGCTTATTAGGGTTTCAAGACGTATGTACGTATGTATGACTTTTTGCATTGCTCGATACTGATCTTTTTATTAATAGCATTACAGAATAAAGAAATAAAGGCTAGAAAGCCCCTGGGACAAAGGAACAAGTCCATAGTTAAACATAATGTAAAGAATCGGTACGATAGCTTGATCGAAAGTCCAGTAGTAGACCAAGAAAACTTGTCGTATCCTTACATCTTAAGATATAGAGGATGACAAAATCTCGCATCCTGTGAAGGCGACGGCCTCAATCAGGTCTCCCTCCAAGAAAAGTTGAGGGCCTACACAAGGCCAAGATATTATTTCTCCAAAAAGTCCTCTTTAAGCCGGAAAAACAAGCGGAGGCAAAGGAGACATCTGACAACCAACAAGGAAAGGGAGAGGAGGAAATGGAGGGAGAAGAAAGGGGGGGGGGGGGAATGGGGAGATATGGAAGAAAGAGAGAAGAGGGAGTTTGGGAGAAGGCCAGCATGGAGGGGGCGATGATTGGTGACCAACTGGCCACCAAGGAAGCGCAAAAGGGTAAGACCAAGGAAGAGTGAAGGAGGAGAAGCGTTTAGGGGAAGAGTTTTTCGCAATGTATTACTTTCAACGAAGTAAAAAATTACAGACACTCGTTTCGTTGTTATCCTTAAAAAGTTCCTCATTAGTTATGTAAATGGAGTAAATACGTAAATTGCAAAGTAATTAGACACAGAATATTAATGTTTATAGGTTGGATCAAGTTCAAGTTGAGCTAATTCATAATATCAATATCATATAAACACAAAATATTAGTTGAATTAATTTATAATATCAATATTATATGTACTTAATCTTGATTTGGGTCAAAATATAAACCTTAAATGTTATACAAACTCATTCATGGCTAATTAGAGTGGTTTAGACCTAATCATAATATTAGTGTCCTTGATGTTGATTTTCATCTCATTGCCATTCTTATCAAAGATAACCTCACCCCCCCCAACCCATTCAAATGGACCCAACGGTGGCCAATGGCCATAATGTCAGACCCAAAAGTACAAAACCACCCACGTCCTAAAAACCAAATAAAGAATTAAAAGAAAAAAAAAACCACCCAAATAAAGGTTAGGGTTAGGTTTAAGCACAGAGGAGGAAGAGCAGTGAAATTGGAGGCGGTGCCTACAAAGGAATATGTCGAAGAAGAATAATTTATCTCGTAGGAAAAAGCAGCACGAATTCGATCTCCAAAGTACGAATTTCTTCAATTATTTCCCCTTTCTCATTTGGGTTTTCTTTTCAGTGATTTATGATTTGTATTTGTCTTGTCGAATTAGGGGAGAGGGAAGAGAAAGAAAAGAAGGTTAAGAAGCTTCAAGCGAAGAAGAATAAGATGAAGGTAAAGGCATTTTATTCTTTCATTTGTTAATAAATTTTATTTATTTAAGGACTTATATCATGGATAAATCTGTAATGTTAATTAGGTTGATGGTAGTGAGAAGAAAAAGAAGAAAGGTGGAAGTGGGTTTCAAGTAGGGAAAAGAAAATTGAAGACCAAGTTAACTGAAGTTGCTAAAGCTAAAGCAGCTCAAGCAATGGAGCTTGACAAATGAGCTTCATGGTTATGTAATTTTAGAGGGAATATTCAATATCCTCTTCTTATTCTTCTTTTTTTATTTTATTTTTATTTCTGTTAAATTTTGATTATTGAGATGAATGCATATGTTAGCTTGAGAAATGAGAATCTTTTTGGGTATGACAGCATAATATTGGTTAATGAATCTATTTTAGCAAATCAATTTTCTTAGTTAAAAATGTGTATCAGTTTGGAAAACATGGAAAGTGAGATAATATAATTGCTTCCATTGATGGTTGTTTAAGTGCTAGTGTGCAACAGTGCGTTAAAGAGGATGGCAATACTTTCTTATGAATGTTTATATTAAGGTTTTAGTAAATTTCGCTAGCTATTTGATGAAGTTCAACTTGGCATGGTAGCTTACCCTTTTCGTTTAACAGCAAGTCGAATGTAATGTTTTTGTTGAAGAGTTTTATGATCTATGCTGTGGCCAATGGTGGAAATTTTGGGAAATGCTGATGACATTTGATGAATAAATTTGGAAAGATAGGAAATTGCTTTGCATGTTTGCATTGTTAGTAATGGGTAGATGGGGTAAATCAAGCCGTCGGTTCAGTTGCAAAACTTGCGTGGGTTTTTAGTTCTTTGGCATAAGATTTAGGGTGGTGGTCTGGTTTTTTCATAGTTCATTGTTGAATGATCAAATATTGAATGGTATAGAGTTTCATATTGTTGTCTTTCTTACTAGGAAAGGACATCTAATGAAAAAGTTTAGCCAAGACACATTAACGTGCCTCTGATCAAATGGGTTTGAGCTTTGGATGAACTTTTTTTGCTCCTTGTTTTTTGGTTTGAGAAAGGACCATTCATAGATTAAGGAACAATTCGATACGTAACATGCCCTTCGGAGTCAGCTTGGATCAAAGGGATCAAACATTCAATGGGAAAAGTATACAAACAAAAGTAGATTTTGCAGATGGGGAGCTTGAAAACTTGCTTCCAAGATACGCGAGGGCATCCGCATACCTATTTTCTTTGATGTTCGCATTTTTTGCCAAGGGAAGCCCATCACGTAGAACCCACAGCTCTGCCTTCACAAACTAGAAAGAAAAAAAAATGGGTTTGAAGTCCATTTCATCATTGACCAGTCTAGTCTTTGGAATTTTTCTAAACAACTTGCTCTGCTACTATTTTTGTGTCTGCAGGTTAGGTGAAATGTGAAACTTTTTAAAAGTCAAGTTTGGTAATAAGAAAAAACCAAAGCAACTTGTCTTGACATTGGTACTAAAATGTCTGGACCTGCCGACCATATGCCAAATTTCACCATTCGAAACAAATTTTAATCTTCTAGTTCTTGATTTTTTTTTTTAATTTTTTTTTTCTGAAATCAAGCCAAAACTGACGGCAAAATAATTAAAAGACAAGAACTACTCAGTGCGGCAGCCTATGTTAGTTTTTTCAAGGACAAAGTAATATTTAGTTTTTTTTTTATATTGATTTTAAAATTTTTTTCTCACTTTAGTCTGTTTTCTTTTAATTTGATCCCAAAATTTGATTCTACTAAGATATGATGATATGACATTTTGAGATTATGTTATAATATTATTTGAAATTTTTTAAAAATATTTTTATAATATTTTAGATTTTATATAAATTTTGAAAATTTTAGATGATGACATGCACTACCTTAAAGTGTCACTTCATTATGTTTTAATGGAATTTATGTTTAAGAACCAAATTAAAAATTTTGAGATCCAGAATTAATGAGGACAAAATATATTCGAGTATCAATTTAAAAAAATATAAAAATTTGGGTCTAAATGTTATTTTATTTTTTAGTGCACTTTACTTTTAACACCCTCACCCCCTAAAAAAAGTAAATGAGTCAACCATGGTCTACGCAGAATAATAGAGTAAGAAAAGGCACCAACAGTACTTATTTTGTCCGGGATTCGTTGATGGTTTGTCAACGTCATCCTGCAGGGCGAAGTGATGAATTCTATTTCAATTTAAAGAGATAAAAAAATAAAGATTTTAATTTTTTATTTATAAATTATGTTGTTGTTTTGATTTTTATGCTATTTCGTTGAAATATTTAAATTTAAATTTAGTTTAATTGATTCTTACAATTATGTTTAAATTCTTTTAATAAATTTAAGTTTATTTATTTTCATTTTATTGTGATTTATTCTTAGCAAAATAATTAATTTAAATTTGGCCGAAAAGAACTTCTGGCATTATAAACTATTATCAAATTATTGTGTATGGTTTAATTGATAGTTATATTTCGTCTTTAAGAAAAAGATGGCAGCTCTACTTTCTACCGTAAGACCTTTTAACTGATCGCAATTAGGATTATGAATTTAGATATTCCTTTCGAATTCTACAAATTTAAAAAAATATTTGGATTCAGATACTAAAAATATTATTGATAAAAATTAGATGTGGAGTTAATTCCTCGGATATTTATTATTTGAATCCGTATTCGATATTCGAATAACAGATGTGGATATCTGATTTCAAAATTCGCCTCTACTTACCATGCAAATCTAAATTCAAATATAATGTTGAAATTTTTTTGTGGATTCAAATATCTAACGTAAAGTTAAAAATGTTAAATTCAGGCTTGAATATCCATTGGATATTGCTATTTAATTCAAATTTGGATTTGAATAGTAAAAATTGGATAATTTGTGGATTTAAATTTTAAGGCAGATTTGCGGATTAAATTCGAATGATCCAGAATTTACAAATATCCAAACCGCTATCATCCTTTATGATTATCTCCTAGGGTTTCTTGTAGATTTTTGCTTATATTTTTACTTCCTCTTAAAACTGTTTGCTGCGGGTTTTTTCTGTTTTCTATCATTTTTAGCTTTGTTCTCGAGTTTTTGGGGGTCCTTTTGGGTGGTGGGTTTTGGTGTGTTTTTTTTGCTAATAATAATTTTCTTGGGGTGCTTGCATGGCTTCTTAACCCTCTGTGTTGTGTCTTGTTCCTCTATCATTTTAGGTTCGTTGGTGTTTGCCTTAATTGTATTTTTCGTTCCTAGTGGTTTATTGGTGCCTTATTGCTTCTCTTCTCTGTTGTGATCTTGCAAGTTGTATTGGTGGCTCTCGAGGAAAGTCTCTCGTGCTTGGCCTGATTTGGGGGTCATGTTTGTTCTCTTGCGCACTTTCAATATTGTCCTTGGATATGGCGGAGGACATAAATGTGCTACTGAAAAGATTAAATTTTTCAGAAGAAGAGTAAAAAAGAGTGATTAGCTCTAATCAATATTCTACAAAGCCTAAGAGCTATGAAGTTTAGGCTGTGGGGAAGACAATGTCTAAATATATATATATATATATATATATATATATATGAGTATATGAGAAACTCTTACCTAGTGGTAAGTTATATTATACTTTTAATAAGAGAATGTAGATTCAATTTTGAAAACTATATTATTGAAAGAAACAATAACAAATTTTGAATATAAATCATAAATGACATTAGAGATATCGATATATATCACAACATGTTGACTGAATTCAAACTCGCTTAACCATTACTATTGTAATAACTAAAATAAATAACGTGAATTTGAATACACTTAAATGTATATTTTATTAATAGATTATATATAAAAGTAAACTTTATATTAACATATATATATATATATATATATATATCACAGGCTTTAATTCATTAAAAAATAAAATAATAATAGTTGAAACAAAATGGAGTTTTTGCTAAGTAGGAAAAAAATTCCAAGCAATAATATTTTTTTGGGGACTTTGATACACCCACGAGTATTGTTGATAAATTCCATAATCAGTACTCTACCTCTCAAATAGTTCCATTTTCCTCCACGACAACAAGGATTTAAAAGTTGCCTACTTTCATTCTTGTTTCAAAAAAAATATTTTATATTTAATTATACGAAAGTACACATAAGTTTATATTTTATATTTTCTCATGATGTTTTTCAAAGCTTTAAGAAAATTTGTGACGATTTTTCTATATTTATAGACTAAATTTTTTATCCCGTACAATGCATGGGTTAATTATGTGTATAAACTTTTGAAATATAATATAAATATAATTTATACTTTAATTATGAAAAGAAAATTTGAAATATAAAATTGTTATAATATGTATATATAATAATAATATATATGATATCATCTTTTATCCGTTAATAATTAACTATCATTAAATTATTTTATTAGTTTATTTTAATTTTTATGAATGATGTAAAAATTAATTTAAAGAATATTATTTTATAAAAATATTAAAATTAATAAGTCATATTATTATGAAAGATGTAAAATAGATAATTTTTTTTTGAATAATCTCATTGTAAGTTCTAGTTATATCAGATCTCTTTTTTATACAATGCCTAAAACTACTCATAGCCCTTTCCTCAACCTATAAATAGGAGGATAATGCGTTTCAACGCACTCGAACTTACGTCCTCCTGTATTGGCAACAGTACCTAATGGAACTAAGACTCAATCAATAAGATGCAAAATAGATACTTGAATATAGGCTCCGTTTGTTTTATTGAAAATGACTTCCGAAAAATAATTTTTGGAAAAGTTAATATTTTCTGGTGTTTGGATAAATTTGTGTAAAATATTTTCTGTTGCTTGGTAGATTTCGTTAAAATATTTTATAAAAGTTGTTTTCAATTAAACAAACATACATGTGAGATTTTCTTATTTTTCATTGTTTAATTGAATTTATTTTTATCTATAATTTTATATTTTACATTGCTTTTCATATATTAAAATATTATGTTAAATTTAGATTTATTGCAACATCATTTTTAATTACATGACTACTAAATGAGTATTTTTATTTAAAATATGATATCAAAAAATTGACAAAAAAAATTAACGATATCAACAATTGGACTTGATTTTCAAATTTGAAAAGTAAATGGACTAAATTCTTGAAAATAAAAATACAAAGATTAAATTACAAATCATGAAATGTACATAGACTTATGATATATTTTAACTTTTATACTACAAAACATTTATTATTAATATATTTATAATTGTAATAAATATTTATTATTAAAATATTAATATTGAATATTTTCAATAATATGTGAATAATATTATTTAAAATTATTATTTTTAAAATTTATAATTAAAATAAAATTAAAATAATAAATTATATTTATTATATTAATAATTTATTATATGATTAAATATAAATAATTAAATATGTATGTTTAATAATATTAAAAATATAATATTTTAAATATTTTAAAAATAAAAATAAAATTTATTATCAATATAATAATATTAAGCTTGATTTAAGTTAATTTTTATATAAAAATAAAATTATCTATAGATGAGCACTTTTCCGGAAAATGACTTACGCTTTTTAAAAAGGTAAGTCATTTTACAGGAAAAATAGCTTATTTTACCTTGACCTGTAAGTCATTTTTCGTTGACCAAACTATTTTTTGTGAAACAAACACAGGAAAATGCAGAAAATATTTTTCGTAAAACCTTTTACATGTAAACAAATTATATAGATGCAATTATTTTATTTTACAAGTAAATATTTGAATAAGTGATATGATACCATTCAATAATTTTGCATTGCTCTAGGTATAGTTCTTTTTGTGAAAAGGCTAATTATTCAAATAAATCTTTAATTCTCTAATGTAGCGAGTTGTAAATAATGATACACGTAAGGAAAAATATAAAAAAGTATGTAATTAGTAAATATATATTTTCAATTATAATTTCTAAAATATATTTCTGTTAAACTTCATGTAAAATTTCAAATATATTTTTATTTAATGTTTTAGGGTTTAGAATTTTTAAATTTTTTATTTTTAATAATGTTTTTAAATAGTATTCAAAATTTTTGTTAAAAATTAATAGTATTTAAAAAACGAAATACAAATGAAAATTAAAAAAAAATTAAATGACTAATTAAATAATATTTAGTTTTCTTTAAAAAGTTTAGTAGTATTTTTTATTTTTTTAAAATTTCGTATAAGTTTAAAAACTTTTAATAAAATTTTTAAACATTGTTATATTTTATTTTAGAATTATGAAACCTTATAAAATCTAATATTTCAATCAGATGTTTTTAAACACTATTGATATTTTAATTAACTACTTAAACAATATTTATTTTTGAAATTTTATTTATACCCTTATTAAATTTTTAGCGGTATTTGAAAAAATTTAAAATTTGTTTAGTTTAATGATATATTTATAAAAGTAGTTTTAAAATTTAGGTAGCTTTTAAAGGATAAATTATTTTGAATTATTTTATTTAAAATTTTAATGATATATCTACAATTTGATTTTATTGAAAAACAAATATAATGAATAATTAAAATTAAAAAATAAATATAAAAAACGAGAGAACCTCACTTGTCATAATTTTAGTGTATGTACTTTGTTATATATATATATATATATATATAGATTATATTAAAAGATGGACAATCAAACCTATTTATTTCTCGATTCAATAGAAGAAAAAAAGAAAAGAGGTGAATAGGGTCCCAAATAACGAGAGATATGTAAAAAGAAGGCCCGATTACGCCCATTCCTAATCATAAATGGAATGTAACGACGTAGGGATCCATATGTAAACATAGTATCTATTTAGATACGCTCGAATGACCCCTTCTCATAATGAGAATGTATATAGCCCTATTTCGGCCTAGTCCGGTATGGAATGAACTTATAATCATGGAATCGACTCGATCATCAGATTATAGATTATAAGTTCATAACCCCGCCCATTCCCATTTTGGGCGAACAGATCTACTAATTCTTTGATTCCAGTTAGTAAAGAGGACCTTGAACTAAGAAATAGATTCTAGAAGCTAACTAGAAGCTAAACTAAAAAAGGGTATCTGAGCAATTGCAATAATCGGGTTCATTGATATTCTGGTATAGTAGATGCTATCACACATACAATCATACTCAATTCGATGGAATTGTTTGATCTTAAAGGGATCTTCTATAATTTCGCACGTGAGGGTTATTTCTTGGTTTCGTCCAATCATTAATAACTTGATTATTTTAGATAATAGTAGATAGAAACAACGCTCGTAAGGAGTCCTATTGAAACCAAGAAATATAGGCCCGCACGCCATCCACACCGAATAAATGGAGTTTTCCGAAAAACACGCTAGTGGAGGAAGACCTCCTAGAGATAAGAGACATAGAGCTAAAGAGAGAGCCAAAAAGGATCTTTTGTGTATAATCCTGCATAATCTCGAATGTTATCGGTTCGACGTAGACCAAATAATACAATGCAAGCAAAAGTTCCTAGATTCATGGAGATATAGAACATCATATAAGTTATCATGCTCGCATATCCACCATTTGAGTCTCCAACAATTATTCCAATAATTACATATCCGATTTGACCTATGGACGAATATGCAAGCATACGTTTCATGCTTGTTTGAGTAATAGCAATGAGATTCCCCAATATCATGCTAAGAATAGCTAGGATTTCCAGAAGAAGATGCCATTCAATGATGAGAAATAAAAAGGAATATCGAAAATTCGAGTGGCTGAAGCCGAAGCAGCTACTTTCGAAGTAACAGAAAGAAAAGCAACGACTGGAGTGATAAGAGTATGAGTATAAAATGCTTAAAATGCTGAGATTATTGCAAATTTTGAAATAGAGGAAAAATGGAATTTTGGTTTCCCTTCGTTTATGCATTTATTTTCAAATAAAAAGAAAATTATTGTTAAAAGGATATTCATTAACATCAAGATAAATTTAATGTATAGACTTCAAGAAAAAGAAAAAACCATTCTCGCTAGACTTTAAGGATCGAACTTTGAAATCTTTATTACTTCTCGCTCGCCCAATTTTGGAATCTAAGTTTTACATGCGAAGAGAAGTTATAAAACTCGATTCAAGTATTTGATTTCAATCCTAGAAGACTGACTGTCTGGGGCTATCACTTGCTTTTGGCACTTGAATATTCCAAGACTTTGATGTTTTACTTATAAATTCATAAACTCCCATATCATATTTATTCATTTAAGGATCCAATATCAGGCTTATTGTTCGAGGTCATAAACATAATATGCGAGATTTGTTTATTTTAAATTTACTTTAATTTTAATTTTAATTCATTATTAATTTTTTCCTTATTTGATTTCCTTTTTTTTGAGTAAATTTTAAATTGATAAGGAGTATCCAAGTTTTTTTCTTAATTCATGTATGATTGTGAAATTTTCTTTTATTTTGTCTTAAATATGATTGAATTTTATAGTTAGATTATTAAATATTGCAGCAGATAAATATATAATTAAACAATGGTGTATGCAACTATACAGGTCAAATTATAATATAGTGAAAATGTTACAACGAAACATTCCAAAAGCTTGAAAAGATTTTAGGTTCGAAGTGCAGTGTCACGACACATAGATGTGGTGTTGCGACATCGCCCTGATTTTAAAAATCCTGGGAGTTTCGAGGTTCGGTGTTGCGACACCACCTTTATTTTCTCCATTTTCAAGTTTTAGGGTATGTCGGTCCCTCCATTTTACTCCTAATTCCAAATAAGTCCCTAATAGGTTCCCTTTAACCGTCTAAGGCCTTAATCCTATTCTAATTAAAACTTTCTAACCTAATTAAAATCCAAAAATAAAAATCCCGACGTTCAAATGTACAAAATTTTACAACAATCATTCAAAGTTTCATGACGAAATTAAGTGTGGCTATCGGACTCATTCGGTAGCTGTCACGTTCCATGCATCGTCATTTTGCTCATTGGGCGATCATCTTGATTCATCCAACATGTGCCCTTCCATCTGGGGTCTTTCCACTTCTCGCACTCCCTTGATCCTTGCTTTCCTATACACATCAAGCTTGAACTGTACCTTTGACTAAGGTTGTTAAGGGTGCTAAAAGAAATTAAATAACAATCTTCCCCAACTTTATTTTCATATTCCACATTTTGGGAATCATGACCACATTTGAATATATCTATTTCACCATCGAGCTTCATATTAACTCGTTCTTTACAACATCAATTCTAGACATAGCCAAAAATGGCCGACCCAACAGAATAGGAATATCTTGGTCTTTCTCGAAGTTCAAGACCACAAAATCGATAGGGATTGGAAAACCCCTCACCTTAACCAATATGTCTTCAAGTACACCTTTGGGGTGTACGAAAGACCTATTGACTAATTGTAATGTAATTTCCATACTTTTTAGCTCCCTAATCTAGTTTTAAGTATGTGGATGAGGGTATTAAATTAATACTAGCCCCTAACTCACAAAGGGCCTTACTAAAATGTTTGTTCCCTATCTCCACGGGAATTGTTAAACTTTTTTGATCTTTTAGCTTCAAGGATATTTTTCAGGCAATTATGGCACTACAAAAGGCTTCGATTTTAATTTGCTCATCTTTCTTTATTTTCTTATGCCTAGACATTATTTTTTTAAGTATTTGGCATATTTTGGTTGTAACACCCCTAACCCGTATCTGTCGCCAGAATAAGGTTACGGAGTATTACCGGACTTATTACTTAAACAAATATACAATTCACATACAATTTTCATTTTCAAATAAAAATCATTCACATTTAATCATATTGTCCCTAATATGAGCCTACTAGGCCCAAATCATGCGTTAGAAGTGGTTTGGGACTAAACCGATAACTCAAGTATTTTTTGGAAAACATAGAAAATTTTTCAAAATACAGGGGACACACGGCCAAAGACACGCTCGTGTCATAGACTGTGTGGTCATTCGAAATGGGATCACATGGTCGTGTCCTAGCCCGTTTCCTACCCCATGTAACGCTCTGACTTGGGTTACACAGCCAACCACATGCTCGTGTGACTAGCCTGTGTACCCTTCGAAATGGCCTTACGCGCCCGTGTGCCAGACTGTGTGCTAGGCCGTGCCAAAACTGTAGGATATATTGACTTATGCCACAAGACCAAGTCACATGCTCGTGTTTCGGGCCGTGTAGAGCATACTGACTTGATTTCTAAATAAGTACCAGGGGACACACGACCATGTCACTTAACCGTGTGTCACACACGGCTGAGACACACTCTCGTGTCTCTACCTGTGTGGACAAAAATAAGCTATTTTCCAAGCCATCTTTCTCACCTAAATTTACATCCACCTAAACATGTCAAAAGGCATATGACCATATCATCAAACGACATTCAAACCAATCTCAATTAAGTCTAATATCATACTATACCAATATCAACAACTATAATGCTCATAAGATCATGTTTTACCGATTCAAAACATCCCAATTTCACATTCACAAATCACCCAAATGGTCACTTTCAACTATGTATTATTTTGCCTAAAACCACAAGCATACCATATCTCCAAATTTCAACCATTTGGTACTCAAAATACCAATTGACAACAAACATTCACATAACAACTACAAACCATATAACAAAAGGCCATTTGTACATATATATACATAACCAAATATACCAACATATGCCAAAATAAGCCAAATCACATGGCTATCAACATTACAAACATGTAAGCAATACTAACCACAACTTCTATACATGCCATATAACCAATTATACAAGTTCCAAAAGTACCAAAATGACAGCTTGATAGTGTGATGAGATCTCTGACAACTCCCAATCCGAGCAAGCTTCAAAATCACTGTAAAACATAGAAAAGTAAAAATTACCATTCAACTACAATTCAAACACCTAAACGTCACATAATTAAATTAAATTTAAATCCAAAACTTAACACATATTCTATCCAAAGGTTAGACATTAATTCCATCTATTTTCTCGATTCAATGATTGTATAGTTCACTTACATACTTGTACTAAATCGTATCAATTTAATACTCTTCTAATTCATCGATATACCCATTGGACCATTTGGAATAATATTGGATACTCGAGAATCTCACACCCTAAGTGCCAATACAAGGCCGAAGCTATCTCAATCTCATATCTCATATAATGCTCACTCTCGAGCTATCAGCGGGTTTGCTCACATAAGTTGTCGGTCAAGACGTAACTATACGGTGCTGCTCACACAAGCTGACGAGAATTCGCAACAGATGTCAGGAAACTCAGCCACCGGTAGAACGTACGGACCAGCACCCAAAACACAATAACCCCTAATGACATGTCATTTGTATCCTAATATATTCCTAAGGTTCAACCGGGATTTCATATTACCGATTCTTCGTCGATCATTTTTGTATGGTCGTATTCATTAACAATACAATTATAAGGCATTTAAAACACAAATAAATTAATGCTTATTAACATACGAACTTACCTCAGATTTATACGGAGAGAAACGAGCTATCAATCTAAGATTTTATTTTTCCCCCGATCTAATTCCGAACTTCGCTTTTATTGATCTATATATAATAAAATTTAACTTATTTAATTACCACTCTATTCAATTTAATCCAAATTTCATATTATGGAAATTTTACGCTTTTGCCCCTAATATTTTAACTTCTTTACAATTGAGTCCCTAGCTCATAAAAATACAAATTCACGCAATTAAGTCCACACCTATGCTAGTCAAATTTTACTTATTCTCATATCAACCCATATTTTTCATTATTTCACAAATTTATGACACAATTTATCACATTTTTCAATTTAATCCCTAATTAAAAATTTTATCAAAAATCACTTAATAAATGTTGTTTATCTAACAACAACCATCTATTTTCTATAATCAAACATCAAAATACACATATATTCATCAATGGTAAAACCCTAAACCTTTAAAAATTTTGTAAATTAGTCCTTGGGCTAGCTAGATTAAGCTACAACAACTCTGAAAACATAGAAATCATTAAAAATGAGACAAAAACCATACCTAAATGGACAGGAATGAGATTGTCGAAACTTCAAGCTCAACAATGGCTTTCAAAAGCCCTAATTTTGGTTTGGAGAAGATGAATAAATGAAAATTTCCATTTTTTATTTAATTTAACTTTAATTACTAATTACCAAAATTAACCTTCAAAATTGTCACAAATTTTAAAATTACCAAGCCATTATCATCCACTAACAAAATAATGGGCTATTTACGACATAAGGATCTCCAATTTAAGGTTCCATAGTTATTAGACACCTTTAGCTATTAGAACTCAAGTTTTACACTTTACGCGATTTAGTTCTTTTTATCGAATTAAGCATTCAAACGATAAAATTTCTTAACAAAATTTTCATACAATTATATAGTCATTCTATAGAACTCAAAATAATAATAAAATAAATATTTGGACCTCAGATTGGTGGTCCCGAAACCACTTTTCTAAAAACAGGCTGTTACAACTCTCCCCTCTGAGGAATTTTCGTCCTCGAAAATCTTACCAGAAAATAGGTTAGGGTATTGTTTTCTCATAGCTTCCTTGGGTTTTCACGTAGCCTCTTCAATACTGGGACGTTTCCATAGAACCTTCATTAAAGCTATGCTCTCGTTTCTTAACTCTTTAATCTCTCGAGCCAAAATTCTGATCGGTTCTTCACTATACAACATATCGGGCTAGATCTCCATCTCTGCCGGAGAAATGATATGTGATGGATCTGATCGATATTGTCATAACATTGACACATGCAATACATTATGAATATTTTCTAACTCTGACAGTAAAGCTAGCCGATATGTCGTTGGCCCTATTATCTTTATAATCTCATACGACCCTACAAATCGCGGACTTAATTTTGCTTTGCAACCAAAACGAAGAATCTTTTTACACGGAGATACTTTTAGAAACAATCTGTCGCCGATTTGAAATTCAATTTCTTTACGTTTCAAATCCGTATATGATTTCTATCAATCTGAAGCTACTTTCAAACTGTTGCGAATTGCTTTCACTTTCTCTTTGGTCTCTCTGACCAAATCAACCCCGTGAATCTTTTTCTCACTAAGCTTAGTCCAATATAGAGGAGTTCAGCATTTACGACCATATAAAGCTTCATACGGTGCTATCTTTATGCTCAATTGAAAACTGTTGTTATACGTGAATTCAACCAACGATAAATATTTTTCCCAATTGTCTTCAAACTTTAAAACACAACAACGAAGCATATATTCAAGAATATGTATAATTCTTTTGGGCTGACCATCTGTTTGATGATGAAATGCAGTACTAAAGTGCAACCGCGTATCCAAAGTTTCTTGCAATTTCTTCCAAAATTGTGATGTATACCTTGGATCTTTATCCGAAATAATAGAAATTGGCACCCCGTGCAATTTGACAATCTCAGCGACGTACAATTCAGCTAATCTATCAAGTGAAAATTCTGTACATATCAAAATGAAATGCGTAGATTTTGTCAATTGATCAACAACAACCTAAATAACATCTTTCTTTTTCGGAGATAGCGGTAAACTTGATATGAAATCCATCGTAACTCTATCCCATTTCCATTCTGGTATCATCATCAGCTGTAGTAGTCTCGAAGGCATTTGATGTTCAGCTTTGACTTGTTGACAAACCAAGCATTTCGACACAAAATCTAAAATGTCTCATTTTATGCCCGACCACCAATACAATTATTTCAAATCATTGTACATTTTAGTACTCATTGGATGAACAGATAAACAACCACTATGTGCTTCGTATAAAATTTTCTGAATAAGCTTAGAATTTCTCGGTACAAAAATTCTACCTCGAAACAATAAACAATCATCAGACCTGATCTGATACTCTGAATTAGTAATCGACTCGCACTGTACTCTTTTAACTTGCAATTCATTGTCACATTTTTGAGCTTCGCGAATTTGCTAAAGAAATACTGGTTTAGCTTTTAACTCAGCTAACATCGAACCATCATCGGATAAGGTTAACTGTGTGTTCATTGCTTACAAAACAAATAAAGATTTTCTATTCAGAGCATCTATGACTACATTCGCTTTTCCTAGATGATAACCAATCACTAAAAACTTTCAACAACTCGAGCCATCTTCTTTGTCGCAAATTCAAATCTTTCTGAGACATCAGATACTTCAAACTCTTGTGATCGGTAAAGATATGATATTTTTTACCGTACAAATGATGTCGCCAAATTTTCAATGCGAAAACAATAGTAACCAACTCTAAGTCGTGCGTCAGATATTTCTTTTCATGCTGTTTTAACTGTCTGGAAGCATAAGCTATCTCTTTGCCCTATTGCATCAAAACACATCCCAAACCCTTCAATGAAACATCGCTAAAAATCACAAACCCTTTTACAAGATGCCTATAATAGCTAGCTAATCCCAGAAAACTTCTGACTCAGATACATTTCTTGGTGGTTTCCAGTCAAAAACTGCTAAAATCTTACTCGGATCAACTCATATGTCTTCCACTAAAACAATATGTCCCAAAAATCCAACTTCTCGGAGCCAAAACTCACATTTGCTGAATTTAGTGAACAGTTGCTTATTTGTCAATGTTTGTAATACAATTATCTAATGCTCGGCATGTTCAGGTTTGTCTTGAGAATAGATTAGAATGTCATCAATAAATACATCAACAAATCTATCCAAATATGGTCTGAAAATTCTATTAATCAAATCTATAAAAACTACAAGAGCGTTAGTTAATCCGAATGGCATAACAAGAAATTCATAATGCTCGTACCTAGTTCTGAACGTAGTTTTTGGCACATTTGAATATTTAACTCGCAATTGATAATAGCCAGATCGCAAGTCAATCTTTGAAAATACTGTTGCTCCTTTCAATTGATCAAACAAATCATTCTCAACAAAGGATACTTATTCTTAATTGTAACCTTGTTTAGCTGACAATAGTTGATACATAGTCTCACTGATCCATATTTCTTCTTTATGAATAAAACTGGTGCACCCCAAGGTGAAAAACTAGGTCACGCAAAACCTCTATTGTTAACTCTTGCAACTGAGCTTTCAATTCCTTCATTTCTGTTAAAGCCATTCTGTACGGAGCTATTGATATCAGTGATGTTCCTAGTACTAATTCAATAGAAAATTCAACCTCTTTGATCAGTGGCAACTTAGGTAATTCTTCTGGAAACACATCCAGATATTCACAAACCATTGGCACTAATTCAATCTTCAATTCAGACACTTTTGTATCCAATACATACACAAGATAAGCATCGCAACCTTTCTTCACATATTTCTGAGCTAACATCGTCGATATCACAACAGGCAATCCAATCGACTTATCGGATTGGAGAAGATGAATAAATGAAAATTTTTGAAAGCCCTAATTTTGGTTTGGAAAAGATGAATAAATGAAAATTTTCATTTGTTTTATTTAATTTAACTTTAATTACTAATTACCAAAATTAACCTTCAAAATTATCACAAATTTCAAAATTACCAAGCCATTATCACCCACTAACACAATAATAGGCTATTTACCACATAAGGACCTCTACTTTAAGGTTCCATAGTTATTAGACACCTGTAGCTATTAGAAATCAAGTTTTACACTTTATGCGATTTAGTCTTTTTTATCGAATTGAGCATTCAAGCGATAAAATTTCTTAACGAAATTTTCATACAATCATACTATCATGCTGTAGACCTCAAAATAATAATAAAATAAATATTTTGACCTCAAATTTATGGTCTTAAAACCACTATTCCGATTTGACTAAAAACGAGCTGTTACATTGGTATATTGTTTATTAGCTTTAAGAGTGGCAAATTTATGTTAAGGGATTTAAAAAGATTTAGAAAAATTACGAATTCCTCCTCATCCCTTTTTTGGTTGTCCTCCACCCTTGATGGAAATGGTACATTCTTTTGCACTAGTTCTGAACGTGGAGTATTTTTCGGTTTAATTACCAGTTCGGATCTTCTCTCCATGTAAACTTCTGTTTCAGGCTCATCAAGGTTTTGGTCTTCCGGCTCGACCTTATTTTCCTCCTTATTAGCTTACTTTTCTGATTTTACTAAAGTTTTACTCGAACAAAGTGCAATTGCATTTACATGCTTTTTTCTGTCCCTCCGAGGATTATTTTTAGTATTACTCAGAATATCTGTGCCCATTTGCCTCTGTATATCTTTCAACACACTCACAATATTGTGCATCTCTTTTTTTAATCCGGCAACATCTATACGAGTTTGTGCACATTCAGTCTTTACGTGTTGAAAGTCGGACCTCATGTGTTGTAATACTCCTTACCCGTATTCATTGCCAGAATAGGGTATGAGGTATTACCGGAGTTTATGATTTTTTTTATATTCAATATAGCCCCTTTATAAATATCTAGCCTTCCCTGCAATATTAAATCGAGACCAATCCACTTCAACCAAACCAATTCAACATATTTTCAAGATAAATTCATGCATATTTATAAGATAACGTCATCTCATACCCAAAACCAGGTTTGTTAACCATACTAATGGCTAACTTTATATTCATTTCACGTTAACATTTACTTTATTAGCTTATACATGCCATTGATTTCCAAAATAAAGTTTCTTTATATGCCGAAATCCTGAGGTTGATAGTGTGATGTGTCTCCGACCAAATCCGACCTCCAAGCTCTTAACACTACAAAACAAGGAAAAAGGAAACGGAGTAAGCACTTCATGCTTAGTAAGCTCATGTAACAAGAATTATACTTACCTAATATTTTCAATACAATACGATAAGCATTCATATATCCATTCAATGCATTATTACCCTAATATGCACAAACTCAACATTCAAGTTAGTACAATAATTTCCATGTACCAATAATATATACCATGATTGATGAGCTCATCAATACCATGATTTCCATTCCCTTGTTATTATTTTTTTTTCCATATTTATCCCGTTGAATTTCTCGGAATTCGATGGATTTTTCAGAGGTACACTTTTAGTGTACATTTCCGTCCGTCAATTCATATTCATGGGCACACATTTCCATTTCAGAGAGCACACTCCATGAACCTCATCCTTACAAAGAGATTACCGGTCCAGGCTAAATCACAGTAATATAAACTCATAGAGTATTGTCGGGATTACCACCAAAGCTAAATCCCTGCAATGACCATTACTCTAATGAGCTTGGATCCAATTACCACCCAAGCTAAATTCAGTCCCTAATTCGAATTACCCATCCGGGCTAAATCCATTTTCCACATATTCTTCGGGAGGGCTATATCAGGATAGGATCACCTGTCCGGACTAGATCTTTTTTTACCGTCAATTCCTTTTCAGAGATCCATCGAAATTTCCTTTCATTCAACCGGGATTTCTTCTCCTTTTTATCAAATATATCAATGTTTCATTAATTTTCATACAATGAACATTCAAATCATATTCACATCAATAGCATACATTCTCAAGCATTTAAGAATATAATTCAAGTTACACGAACTTACCTTGATACTTGTTTGTAAACAAAAAAAACTACCAATCCTGAACTTTTTCCTTTCCTCGATCTAGCTTCGTATTTGAATCTTCTGGATCTAAATAAATAAATTTAATTATCAATTTAATACATTTCATGTTCATATGCAACATTCTCTATAATTCAACTATTATTATTTATAGTTTATTCAAAGCTGTCTATTTGAGTCATAGTCACTAAATTATTTATAACTCGAGCTACGAAACTCCAAATTAAGATCCGTTAATTTTAAATGAAATTATATTCATATATATTATTACCATAAAATTTTCAGAATTTTTGGTTTAGGCAATAAGTACATTTTATACTTTGAAGTCACCCCTGTTCTGCTGTCTGACAGTTCTGACCCTTTTTCACTAAAAATTAATTATATATTCATAAAGGATTCAAATGATGTTCTTGTTTGTTTCTATTGAAAATATACTCATTCAAGATTTTATACATGTAAATTTAAGCCCCTAATTATTTTTCTTCAATTTTTTATGATTTTTCAAATTCAGAACAGGGGAACCCAAATTCATTCTGACCTTGTCTCACAAAATTCATATATCTAAAACTTTACAAATCCATTGCTTACACTATTTTTTCTATGAGAAACTAGACTCAATAAGCTTTAATTCCATATTTTTTTCATCTTCTAATTCGATTTCTAAAATTTATGGTGATTTTTCAAAGTTAGTCTACTGCTACTGCCCAAACTGTTTTTGTGCAAGCTGTTTATTACCATTTTTCCCCTAAGCTTTTAATAAATGATAATTTCGTCCCTACTCAATTAGCCTCTCAATTGAGCTGATTTTTCTCAATTAAAATTTTCTTCTATCACCTTAAACTAGTTTAAAACCTTTAGAAATCATAATTTCAGCAATAGACTTTAATTCCAAGCATTTTCACAATTAGGTCCTAAAAATCAATTTCTATTGAAATTACCTAATAAAATCATCTCATAAACAAATTAAAGCTTTAATTTCATTCTATTTCATCATAAACGTACAGTACTCAACCATGGTGACTTTCAATTTCATCCATGAAATCAAAAACTAATGAATTTAATAGTAGGACCTAGTTGTAAAAGTCTTAGAAACACAAAAATTACAAGAAAAAGGCAAGGATTAACTCACTTGGTGCAAAAATTATGTAATACCAACTTAGACAACCCTCCTATGGCATTTTTAGCTGCTGGAATTGAAGAGAAATGAAGAGAAATCTAGATATTTCCTATTTAGTCCTAGTTTTATTTTGTTAATTTTGCAATATTCCAATTTTTCCCTTAATTTATCAATTTTCCTTTTGATTTCATGCCCTTGCCATCCAGCCCAAATAAATTTTGGGTCTAATTTCCTTTTAAATCCTTTCTCATTAGACTCTTAAGCTATTTAATCATTCTAGCAACTTTTACACCTATTATAATTTAGTCCTTTTCTTTTAATTGACTACCTAAACATTAAAATTTCCTAACGAAATTTTTAATACCTCATTACTAACATTTCATAAATATTTATAAAATTATTTTTGACTTGGTTTTACGAGATAGAGGTCCCGATACCTTGTTTTTATCCAATTTCTTCAATAATTTCTTTTTCTAACTAACCACTAAATCGGTAAAATTTTTTTCTATCAATATTTTCATACGATTTTCCTATCATATCAATTTTCATGCAAAAATATTGAAATAAATTTCTCTTTAAATCGGATTTGTGGTTACGAAACCACTATTCCGATAACCTTGAATTTAGGCCATTACATGTGTTGCATCTCATTTTCAATCCAGTCCAATCGTTGACCACAACCAACATGGTCATTACCTATGGATCTCTCTTGAGATCTTTGCAAATGAGGGATTGATATTGAGGGTTTTATCAATTTGGAACTGGGTTTCCACTACCTTGATTACGTCCCCACGTTAGATTTGGATGGTCCTTCCAACCAGGGTTGTAAGTGTTTGAATAAGGATTTCCACTATTATTACCCAAGTAATTCACTTCCTCTGATTGGGTCACTGAGTATGACGTGTAGATTCGAGCAACATCGTTCATATAGGGCTTAATAGTAGTATTTAAATGATGTAATTTCTCCAAAATCTATTGATACTTGTTGTCTTCTTTAACCACCTTAGCTCTTGAAGGCTTCTGACTATATGAAAAATGCTCGTTAGGCCACATGTATGAGTTCATTGCCATGTCCCCAATCAATTGACATAGTCACTCCTAGGTATTGTTCATGAAGGCTTCGATTGATGCTCCATCTAAGCTAGCTCTCAAGCTCCCATCCAATCCATTATAGAAAATTTAAAATTGTAGCCAGTCTTACAGATTGTGGTGTGGGCATTTCCTAAGAAGCGACTTGAATTGTTCCCATGCTTTGTATAATATCTCACCTTCAAATTGCTTAAATATAGCAATGTCACACCTTAATTGGATAGTTAGACTAATGGAGGAAATTTTGTGTAAGAATTTCCTTGCTAAGTCGACCTATGTTGTTATGGAACCCGACTCTTGTGAATCGAGCATTCATAGGCATTATCATAAAGCGAGAACGGAAAAAATTGAAGATGGATCGTGTCATCGGTCATTCCGTTGTATTTGAATGTGTCGTACAACTGTAGGAATCTTTTTAAATGTTGGTTCAGGTCTTCTATCATATTACCCCAAAATTGCAAATTATTTTGTATCATTTGGATGGTGGCCGTCTTAATCTCAAAATTGTTTGCGTTGATTGTTGGCCTCTTGATACTACCTCGGGCAACGGCTAAACCAGTTAACACTTACTCACGCAATGTCCACTCTTGTCGAGCCATTAGTGGCTCTCTTTGTTACTGTGCTGGTGGTTTGATGTGTTCTTTGAACAGTGGGTTCCCTCGCGGCAATTCAGCCACCACGGGTGGGTTGTTTCGCATTTGTTGATGAGCTCGCCTCAAGATTCTCTCCAGTTTAGGATCTGGCTCGATTGGAATAGTTCCACTTCAAGTCATACACTGAAATCAAAGTGTAGTGGAAATAAAATTAATAAGTGCAAAAAATAAAATAATATGACTGAAAATAAAATTTGTATCTATAATCCTAAATTTTCCTATTAAAATGCAAAAAAATTAAATTTAAGTCTAATGCCAAAACCTCCTTGGGAATGGTACTAACAACTTGACCGCCACCAAACGTGTGAACATTTGGGCTGAAAATATTGCAACAAATAAATCTATAATTAAACAACGATTTCCGTAAGTACACGTGTCAAATTGTAATATAGTAAAGAATGTTACAATGAAACACTCAGGGAAGCATTTCGAGGATTGTACCTAAAGGAGGTTGAATTAAACTTAGATTAACTTTCTACAGTAACAAGGCTAAATAGTACTAATCTAAAATTATATTACGCAAACCAAATTAAAATGGGCTAATTAAATTAACATAAATTATTTAAAACAAAAATCAACCAATTAACAATTGGAATTAAATCCAAGAAAACAAGTATGAGATCAACTCACTTCAATGGTCTTAATTAACTTCAGAACTCGAGTTTTATTGAGTTAGCTATTAATTAACCAGTTATTACCTCTTGGCCTCTAACTAATTAACTAATCGAAAAATACATGCTTACCTCTCGACCTCACTTTCTTGACTGGGATAAATTATGATTTACTCGGTAAACTTATCTCTCGATCTCGTTTATCCTAAATTACTTCCTAGGTGCGTCACTTCATAAGGTTTAATTACACATAATTTAAGCCAACTAATTCAAATTTAAACCCTAATTCATCCATTAATTAGTCACACATCCGTTTGCTAATCTCCCTAAGGAAATTAGCTACTCATGGATCTAGATGCAATAATACCTAAACTCATATTTAACATACAAAGCAGTAAATTAAATAAAAGAAATGAATAATAAAATAAATATGTTTTGATGTCGATTTGTTCTTGGAAGTGAAATCTCCTTTAACGATCGCGAAGATCACTCCGATTGCAATTGGAATCCGGAAAGAAATAACTAAAAACTATTAAGTTAAAAGCTTGGATCGAAATCGAATCCAATTTAATGAGAACAAAAGTTGTCTGGAGGACTAAATTGAAATAAATTAAAAACTAAAATAAAACCCTAAAACTAACTAAGTGGCTCACTTGGCCAAACCTTCTAAAATGAGGCTAAACATGCCTATTTATAGAGTTTATGATCTGATCTAATTAGGATCACTAAGTAGCCCAAAAATCTGATTTCAAGTCATTGTGTGGACAAAAATACCCAGGCTTAATTTTTCTAATCGTAGCTCGATTTCACAACACCACAAGACCGATGTCGCGACACAATCTTCATTTTCTAGATATTTTGGCTTCAAAGTTCAATGTTGCAACACCAGTCCTCACTGTCACGTCACTGCAGTTGTCCTTCGTCTTCTAAGCCCGAAAATAGTGTCCTGCACACTAAATAGAGACGTTTGATGTGCGTGATAAGTTTTATATTTATGATTGATCATACTTGAAAACTAACTATTATCACGATAAAGGCAAGTGCACCTATCGAATAGTAGTATAGCTCACAGCAAGACCGGAATGTCGAACCTACAGGAACTAAAAGTACTAGTATTAACCTTCTTTTTATTATCTAGCCTAAAAATAAAAGGATTTGTTTTATCTAAACTAATTAACTAAACTAAGAATGCACAGGAAGTAAATTGGGGAAATACTTTTGGGAAAACTGATTGATTTGGACAATACCCAAGGGAAAATCCACCTAGACTTCACTTGTTATTTGACTTTGAATTAGACGATTTATTCACTTGACTCAATCCGTAGAAATCCCTAATTTATATTATTATCTCTCTCGAGACTAACAACGTCTAACCCTAGGTTGATTAATTGAAATCTCTTTCTAATTAAAAACCCTAGTGTTGCATTAACTCAATCTATGAATTCCCTTATTAGGTTTGACCTTAATCCGACAGATTTTTGTTGCCCTATGTCTAGGGGTGCAATCAAATCCGCTTAATTATGCTAGATCTACTCTTATACAGGGACTTTTGCTCCTCTGAATAAGCACATCAATACTTGAATCAAAATCCTGGAATATTAAAGTAAGAATTAAGAACACATAATTAAGAACAAATCAAGTATTTATCATATAATTCAGAAAATAATAACAAGATCCGTCTTAGGTTTCATCCTCCTTAGGTATTTAGGGGATTTAGTTCATATATGTAAAAGAAAACATCTCAGAAGTAATGATAATGAAACATAAAGAAAACCCAAAAAACCCTAGAGGAAATTGAAGGGAGATCTTCAGTCTTGAAGGAAAATCTCACTTCTGAGATGGATCAATTGGATTTCTTCGAGTAACTCCTTGCCTTCTACTCCCCTCTCTCCTCCTAATCCTCTTCTAGGGTGTTTATATAGGCTTTAGAATGCTTCAAAACCCTAAGAGTTGCCTTTTTCAAGTAGAACTAGACTTGGGCTCGATAGGACACGCCCGTGTGACATGCCCGTTTGAGGTCGCTTAGGTCATGTTAGAGTTTTCTAAATAGACACGAGTGTGTGGTCTACCCGTGTGAGGAAGTCCAGGCCGTGTTGATTTCCCACGTTGACCCATTTTTTCCGTTTTTGGCCCGTTTCTCGCTCTTTTTACTCTTTTATGCTCACCTAAGTATAAAATATGAAATTAAAGGATTAGGAGCATTAAATTCCACAAATATAATGATAATTCATCCAAAAATGTGCTTAAGCGTGGGATAAAATATGTATAAATTACGACTTATCAAATACCCCCACATTTAAGCGTTTGCTTGTCCTCAAGCAAAATCCTCAATTCACAATTAAGAATTCATTTTTTTCAACTTATAATTCCTATCAATAATATCTCAGACTAATCCATAAGTAAATATACATTGAGAATTCAACTAGAAGAACATCAAAGTTTCAAACATTTCAAGTTGAGCATTTTATCACGAAAACATAGGTGTTTCCCCTCATCTAAGTAATCACCTTTGATTCAAAATATCACAGAATTCAACATCCTCACTAAAGATTCACTCAAATCACTCAAGGTGTTAAGGACAACAAATTTAGCACTCATCAGTCAATATGGAAAGTTATTACCATAGGCTTGCGTGAAAATCAAATCTCCACCATTATATATTTAGATGATGCATTAATCAAAAGGTCTTTAGAGGGTTGTAACGTGGCTTTGGTTAGGGGGTATGGTCACAAGCTAGAAGAGAAGGTTAGAATCAAGATTGAATTGAAAAATTACCTAACTAGAAAAATACTAAAGCTGACAAATTACATTCCTAATTAGATGATCCTAGAATTGAGCTTTTCTTCATGGTTAACATTGTTTTAAACCAAGCATTACATAATTTAATCTCAATTGCAGTAACTTCGTTCGTTCTTTTTTTTTTAAGAACATAGAACTTTGCTAACTATCAAAAATAAAACATAGCTAAGCAATTTATTCAAATCAAATCTCGACAAAAATAAGGATCAAATTAATTGAGGGGATTTCAACAATAATGGGTTATGGGTTAATATTGAGGGTAAATCAATGAATGGGCTCAAGGTTGTTCACTAAGGGTTGATTATGAAGGTAGACTTTTATGGAGTGAGTGGGTTAAACCTAAGTGCCTTTATCATCTCGACATATCAAATCAATAGTGTGGTCTTGACATGCATAATCGAAGCAAGTTCTAGAATACCAAATCAATATTGACGCATTCATAGCAACAATAAAAGTGAGCATGAAAGAATTAATATATGCTCTAAATGCTCAAGATCTTACAAAAATTGTGGCTTTTTTATGTTCACCCTGTGAATTTCAACTTCAAGATAATACCTAAACTTGGAGAAATAACCTAAAAATTTTTAATTCTCAAAAATCAACTTATCATGCTTAATTCTCTAATTTCTTAAAGTTTAAACAATCAATACATAAATGCCTATTTTTTAATTCAAGACATATCAATAAAAATCATAAATTAATCAAAATTTCATTCTAATAGTGCTATGAGTGAATCACGTTAGAATAAGACAAAATTTAGGGATTTTTTTGATAATGATATAAATAAGCCCGCCCACACTTAAGATGTACATTGTACTCAATGTACAAAGATATATTTACTAAAAAATATAGATATAAGATCATAAGATAGGGAGAGAAGTGAAATTTCCTGAATGTTAAATGGAATCCTTGAATTGGAGTCATGGAAAGTAATCAGTTAAGGCAAGGGTGAGATTGGAGGAGGATACACCGGTGGTGGTAGAGGTTGTTAGTCCACAAGTCCTACACCAAAAGAATATTGTAGCTGGTGGTATCTATGGTCGTGGTTGAGTAGGGCATGGCAGTCGTGGAGGACCTTTTCTAGTGGAGTTGCAAAGTCCTAAGTAATAGTGAGCTTTGGAGTTCTTTATAACTGCAATAGAATCATTAACTCTTTAGGAAATATAAAGTAGCATGATTACTCGTAAAGAAATGGCCAAAAACATAAATTACATAATATAAATTGTAAAACCTAAAGATGAAATAAAAATAGTATTAAAGAGAAATAAAATGAAAAGTAATTGAAAGAGATAAATAAAGATAAAAGTAAAAATTAAAATAAAAATAATAAATAAAAGTCTTCAAAAATATTCATCGCTAGATGGTTCGTGAGGTGGGGGTGGCGATGAGATGTGAAGGTGCTGACAAATCTAACGTAATGTTGCATCAATATGATCAAAGTGCTGAAAACATTGCTGCTCGAATCGAGTGAGGCGCTCTGAGATGTCAGAGAGTGAAGTAGCCGCATGAACTGGACGATGAATGGGAAGTGGCTGAGATGGTGGATCCTCGTGAGATGGAGGGCCATCATCAGTAATGTTCTCTGGGTCCTCCCGCTCAGCTGACTGGACGAGGCGGTACTGAGGACGATCAAATCCACGTCGTCTCTCGATCATCCTCATATGGAGCATACTCGAGATACCCTGTGGAGACATCTGACCGATGAGGGTGAGGGAGGATGCTTGCACCGTCGTGTTGAGAAGACCAAAGTATCGCGCCAAGCGAGTCACATAAGGGCCAATGGAAATGACTCCCTTCCTATGCCGCTCTGTCTGATGGCGAATGGCGAGGGCGATGAAATAAGCTAGGTCGAATACGTGCCCATGTGCCATACTCTATAAAAAATAGGCGTTGTTAGTGTTAATGATGCCGGTACTCTCTCGCCGTCCTGGCAGGGTGTGGGCTAGGATGGCGTGTAAGTATCTCAGTGATGAGGAGAGAGCCGATGCCTTGGAGCGACTAGATTCATAAGTGGCCGAAGCAGGGACTAGAGCCTTCTGGAAATTTGAAGGAAAGTAGTGGATGTGGCGATGGAGACTGTCAAAGTCGTCGTTATCATGAACTCCTCCGTATATAGTCCTAATGCGACACCAAACTCAAACATGCTCAACTGGTGAACTAAACTACCGAGACAGAACTGGACTGTTCCGGGATCATCGAACTATTTCATAATGACTTGGAGGTGGAAGGTCAAACAGAGTTCTAATGTGAGCTCGAGATATGTTGGCTCGACGATCTCGAAGAAAAGCCCCCATTGGTCAGTAGTTAGGAGAGCCCGGACTACGTAGTATATTCCTAAGTTTATTTGAAGCAATAACACATAGTAAACCTTAAAAATGTTAAAGCAAGAATAGTAGTAGTACTAAGAATATAATCATATAGAACATGAAATAAGGAATTTCTAAATGAACTGAGAAAGTCATCATTCATATGTAAAATTAAAGTAGTAAAATGGAGCGAAAGATGCAAGAAAGAAAATCGAGAGTAGTGGTTGGAGGAGGTGCCGTGGTGTGTGGCGGTTGGGGGAAGTGAGAGGGAAGGGGGGAAAAGAGAGAGGAAGAATGTATAGGGAAAGGAGTACAAGAGAAGGTTTTGATGTGTATGGAGGAAAAATGAGGAGAAATGGTGGATTTTGGGGTGATGATCGGAGCTTAGGTGGCGATGGCGGTGGTGGGAGCGGTGGCAAGGGTTAGGGTATTAGGGAAGGGGATGATGAATAGTGTGGGTATATATATAGATTTTGGGGCATACAACCGTGGGGCATGCCCTTATGCCCTTATTTTATCCTATGTGTTTCGTGATTTTCAAATTTGGGCTCATTTGGAATTCGGCCCACGCCTATTTTCTTTGGGCGTGTTGGTTCACACGGCCGTGTCGCACGGCCGTGTCCTGCTTCGTTTGCTTCTCCCACGCCCGTGTATATATGCACACACCCGTGTTATTTTGACAACTTTAACCACGGGTGGTGGGCGCGGGCGTGTCGCACGCCCGTGTTAATTTCTCAGTTTCTACCACGACTTATAGACACGGGCGTGTCGCACGCCCGTGTTGATTTGGCAGGATTGCCCACGGCTATGTTGTACGGTTGTGGCAACGTATCAAATCCCGTGTTTGGGGAAAATTTTGCTCAGTTTTCACACGACCGTATCACATGGACGTGTTGCCGCCTGTGGTCTGAGTACAGCCTAAGGTATGCCTGTGTGCCTGGCCGTGTGGATTTTAGAAAACCTGTGTTCAAGGACTTAGTTAGTAAGTTAGTAATTTAGATGTCAAAAACTTAAATTTAAAGAAATCAATACCGTTAGTGCTCGGGTTGCCTCCCGAGAAGATCTTATTTAGAGTCTAAGCTCGACTTACCTCTCTGTTGCATGGTTATGGTGGTGTAAGGAGTTTACATTCCTCATTCCTGCTATAAATTTTATCAAAATAAGGTTTTAGATGATTACTATTTACCTTAAATGTGCCGAATTTGGAGTGGGTTACCTCAACTGTACCGTATGGGAAAATATTAAGTACCGTAAAAGGGGTTGCTCCATTAGGTTCAGAAGTGGTGATACGAGGTTCTGCTGCGTCTAGTAGTACTTTGTCTACAACCTTAAGTTGATTTGGTGAAACATTGAGTCCATCAGGGCGTGGTTTTGGTTTATCGTGTGATTTCGATTTTTGTGTCCGCCATTCATCTGGTTCCTCGATCTGAAGTCTTCATTCTTCATAGATGGGTCCTTTGTTGTTTCTTGAACATGGCTTATGTATGCTCTTCGAATGTGTTTGCTGTAAAGAAGGTTGCACCACATGATCAGTATTAGTATCTTGATTTATACAACCACCCTCAACATTTGATGTGTTACTCAAATTACGAGCTTGAAGAGTGATTGTTTCTTGACCCACACGAAGTGGAGTTCACCTGTACCAACATCAATAATAGTTCTAGCAGTTGCTAAAAAGGGCCTTCCTAAAATTAAAGGCATGTCACTATCCTCTTCTGTGTCTAGAATAACAAAATCAATTGGGAATATAAATTTGTCAATTTTAACAAGTACATCTTCAATAATACCCCTAGGAAATCTGATTGTTTTATGTACCAATTGAATGCTCATCCTAGTTTGTTTGGGTTTCCCAAGACCTAGTTGTTTAAATATTTTATAGGGCATGACATTAATACTAGCCCCTAAATCAGTCAAAGCATCGTTAACGTTTAAACTACCAATTAAACTAGGAATCGTAAAACTCTCTGGATCTTTCAACTCGTTTGGTAGCTTATTCTGTAGAATGGTTGAGCAAACAACATTCAACTCTACATGTGACGCCTCATCCAACTTCCGCTTATTTGCTAGACGCTCCTTTAAAAATTTAACTGCATTCGGCATCTGAGAAAGAGCTTCAATAAATGGCGAGTTAATATGTAATTTCTTTAGTAATTTAAGGAATTTACCAAATTGTTCGTCCGTGTGGTCTTTCCTTGTCGCACTAGGATATGGCACGCGAGGTTTGTACTCTTTACTTACCAATTTTCGCTTACTGTGGTCCACCTTACCTTTACGTTTACTTACCATAATTCCTTGCCTCGGTTCTGGTTTAGGTTCAACTAACCTTTCTTCATCTTGAATGGTAATCACATTAAGCTGTTCCATTGGGTTAGATTCAGTATTACTTGGCAAGTTACCTTGTGGTCATTCGAAAATCAGTTTGGCAAGCTGACCTATTTGAGTTTCAAGCCTTTGGAATGATGCTTATTGATTCTTAAGTGCTGTCTCAGTATTCTAAAAATGAGTTTCTAATACTGAGATAAATTTTGTTAGCATCTCTTTAAGGTTCGGCTTCTTTTCCTGCTGGTAGGGTGGTTGTTGAAAACCAGGGGGATGTTGTGGCCATTGATTTCATTGGCCACCCCATAAGAAGTTGGGATGGTTCCTCCAACCTGCATTATAAGTGTTACTGTACGGGTTATTTTGAGGTCTAGAATTATTGTTACCCATATATTGAACTTGTTCCTCCTTGGTGCCAGGGTTGAAGGGTGGAAAATCTGGGTTTTGCATTCCTCCATTTGAAGCACACCTCATCATTGGATGTACCTGAGTAGAACCATATAAATCATCAATCTTTTTATTTAAAAGTTCTACATGGTTTGATAGCATAGTGACCGAGTCGAGGTTGAAAACACCAGCTGCTTTTGTCAACTTTTTCTCATGACTTGCCACTGATAGTTATTCAGTGACATTTCTTTAATAAATTCATAAGCCTCTTCAGGTGTTTTGTTGTTTAAAGTTCTACCGGCGGCTGTGTCGATGAGTTGTCTTGTTGAGGGGTTCATACCATTGTAAAAAGTCTGAACCTCCAGCCATAGAGGTAGCCCATGGTGAGAGAACCTTTTTAATAGGTCCTAGTATCTCTCCCATGCATCATAGAGTGTTTCTAAATCCATCTACACAAAAGAAGAAATATCATTCCTTAATTTAGCCGTTTTAGCCTGCGAAAAGTATTTAAGCAAAAAATTTTCGGTCATTTGTTCCCAAGTGGTGATCGATCCTCGTGGTAACGAGTTCAACCACTGTTTAGCCTTATTCCTCAATGAAAAGGGAAATAACCGAAGACGAATGACATTTTCAAAAATGCCATTGCTTTTAAAGGTGTCGCAGAATTCCAGAAAATTTTCCAAAAGAGTGTTTGGATCCTCGTCCTGCAAACCATCAAACTGAACAAACTGTTGTATCATTTGAATCATGTTAGGTTTCAGTTCAAAATTATTTGCAGCAATAGCAGGTCTAACTATACTCCATTCAGCTCCTGTTAAACTAGGTTTAGCATAATCATACATAGTACGAGGAGCAGGATCCTGATTTACTGGGTTTGCAACAGCCACAGGAGGTAGCAGATTATTATGATTATCAGCCATCTCCTCGGTTGTGGTTTGAATATCGTCCTCTTGCCCTTCCTCTATGTATTGTAGACTTTGCCTTATCTCTCTTCGGTTTCTGCGAGCTGTGCTTTCGATCTCACTATCAAAAAGTAGAGGTCCTGACGGGTTTCTTCTAGTCATAAACTATAAAAACCTGCCAGAAGTAAATAAAAGAAAAATTTAATAATTTAAGAAAAAATAAATTTAAATTGCAATAAAAATAAATGGCTAAAGTAATAATTAAGTGTTCCTAAACTTGATGCGCGTGATAAGTTTTATATTTATGATTGATCGTACTTGAAAACTAACTATTATCACGATAAAGGCAAGTGCACCTATCGAACAGTAGTATAGCTTATAGCAAGACCGGGATGTCAAACCCACAGGAACTAAAAGTACTAGTATTAACCTTCTTTTTTTTATCTAGCCTAAAAATAAAAGGATTTGTTTTATCTAAACTAATTAACTAAAATAAGAATGCACAGGAAGTAAATTGGGGAAATACTTTCGGGAAAACTGATTGATTTGGACAATACCCAAGGGAAAATCCACCTAGACTTCACTTGTTATTTGACTCTGAATTAGATGATTTATTCACTTGACTCGATCCGTAGAAATCCCTAATTTATATTATTATCTCTCTTGAGACTAACAACGTCTAACCCTAGGTTGATTAATTGAAATCTCTTTCTAATTAAAACCTCTAGTGTTGTATTAACTCGATCTATTAATTCCCTTATTAGGTTTGACCCTAATCCGACAGATTTATTGTAACACCCCGAATTTGGGCCTAGAAGTATTGGGCCTTGAGTGTGGGTCCGTAAGGAGGTTTTATATAGGTATTTAATTGTGTAATGAAATGACACAATTAAATGTCCGCTTTAATGGTTAATGGCCCGAGAAGTGTTAGAGAAATCTTGGGTTCAAACTTGGGCTTTAGCAAAATTTTGGTATTAAGTGAAAAAACCTAGATGCTTGGATGAGGGTTTTAAATTATTGTGTTAAATAAATGACACAAGGAAGCTTGTAGTCTAGTGGTTGTGGCGTCATTAAGGTTGTATGGGAGCACTGGTTCAAGCCTTGGCTCTTGTAATTTATTTTGGGTTTTTAAAGGGAACACGGACTTTGGCCTCTAGACCTTATAATTAATTGGGGATAAAATATGACACAAAAGCCTTGTGGCTTAGTGGCAAGTAGCGTGTGGAGCATTTAAGGGAGGCATAGGTTGAATCCCATGGCAAGCAAAGAGCATTTATTTTGCTAAAAGGGGCGGCAAGAGTTGGTGTTGAATTTAAACTCGATGTTGGAGGATCCCACATCGGGAAGCTAACATAAGAGTGGATACAAAGTGGCTTTAAATAGAGGAACCATGAGGAGAGTAAAGGCACCTTTCTTGGTGATCCCTTTATTTGTATGGCGTGCTCGTTTGGGTTGGGCGTCATTAAGAGTGCTCGGGCGTGGATTAACTCCAGTCTCCTATCGGTGTGTATTTCTTACTACTCTAGTCAGGATGGCTACTTGGTAGGGATAGGCCGAAGGGGTCATGTGGGCCTAATGGGCCTCTGAGCCCAATTGGATAAGTTGTTTGATTGTGTAGTAAATATTGGGCTAGGCTAGGTGAATCTAATATTTGTGGCTAGATTTGGGCTAAACAGGCCACACGAGCGTGTGGGCCCATTTGGGTGAGAATGGGCTTTAAAGCCATTAGTATTGTTATCCATGTTTAGAATACTTTAGTTTACCAATTATTGAAATACCTCGACTTGTAAAATTACCAAAGTACCCCGATTTACATAATTACCGTTTTACCCTCGATTTATAAAACCGTTTTACCCTTGATTTATAAATTCTTTGTTTTACCCTTGATTTACAAAATTACCATTTTACCCCGATTTACATAATTACCATTTTACCCGTTTTACCCTCGACTTACGTAATTACTGTTTTACCTCGATTTACAAAATTATCGTTTCTGAGTCGATTTATAGAATTACTACTTTACCCTTGATTTATAAAATTACTATTTTACCTCGATTTACAAAATTACGAAATACCTCAATTTGTAAAATTACCAAAATACCCTAGTTTGTAAAATTACCAAAATACCAATTGGTTTGTGAAATTATCGAAATACCCTCAATTTTAAAATTACCAAAATACCCCTAATTTACAAAGTTACAGAAATACCCTTGACTTTCTAAAAATTATAGAAATACCATTGGTTTACAAAATTACTGAAATACCCTTGGTTTGTAGATTTACCAAAACACCCTTGTAGGATGAAATGACTAAAATACCCCTATTAGGTAAAAAGACCGTAAAGCCCCTGTAGGGTAAAGTGACCGTAAAGCCCCTGTAAGGTAAAGTGACCGTAATACCCCTGTATGGTAAAATGATGAATATGCCCTTATGTTTCGTATGACTGATGTGCTTAGGATTTACATATATTGATATTGGAATAGTTGAGTTTGAGTGACAGTTGGTGGTTATCGTAGGTGATTGATTATGGAAACGTTTCAACTTCAACCCGTAATAGGTGTGTACTAACCCTCGTAATAGCTTAGATTAATATTTGCTTTGAAAAGCCGAAAGCTTCATATTTTAGTGATTCGGGAATTAATATTTAGATCTATTTTCTACGCACGTTTAAGTTGGATTCACAACGGATATGGGGTAGGAAGGTATTTGGAACGTTCTTCAACGAGTAGATCTCTTGGTAAGTATTCGAACCTTCTTTCCATTTGTATCTTGTGGTTTAAGAAAAGCTGAAAACCCCTCTGTCGACTAAGGCTAAAAGGGTTTTTGGTGTTATTTGGTTTGTTGGTGCTAGTGAGGATTAAAGGCTACCGATCGAGGAGTGTGAAAAGCTTGGATCATCGAGTGACTAAATCTAGTCATCAACTTCTAAGAAAGGTATGAACCCAAGGGTCATTGGGGATGGTGGCGAATGTGTAAGTGATGATAATAGGTAGTTTTCGATTTGGTTTAATATTAACATGGTTTAATCTATAAGTGGTTGATTATAGGAAAAATCGCATAGGAGATCTCGTCAAGGAATATCGCAAATCAGGTGTGTAACGAACCCTTTTTCATAGCTTAAAGTGATAAATGCCGAAAAGCCGAAATGCAGAAATTCTGGCATTTCGAGGACTTGTGAGCAAGCGAACGCTCACTAGTTAGTTAGAATCAATGAGATGATGATTGGGAACATTGGAAACGGTAAAGACGTGTTTTTGGCATTCACGGTAAGTTGGGCCTCGAGGGGCTGAAATAGGGCCCAATAGGCTTTCGAGCCCATTTGGGTAAAATTGGTAGAAAACGGAAATCTATTAATTGCCTGTTAAGATTATTAATACTATTATGGATATAGGCTAAATGGGCCTAGATGACAAAATCGGCTAAGTAGGGCCCATTAGGGGTTTTAGGCCCAATAACTCGATTTCGTTAAAAGTGGGCTAGAAACGCGGTTTAAACAAATGAATAGTTAGTAACTGATGATGAACATGGAAAAATCCCTAATTTTTGGTAAAATTACGATATTACCCTTATAATATGAAAATGACCATTTTGCCCCTAGGTAAAAATGACCATTATACCCCTAGGGTTTATACATGAATTTAATGCATGGGATTTTGATAAACATGGTATGTATGATATGCATATGACATGTATGATATGCACATGATATGTATGATATGCACATGACATGTATGATATGCACATGAGATGTTCATAAATGCATTGGGTTGGGTTTTTATATGGATGGAGGAAGTGCAAAAAGGCTTATGCCCTAGTTATTAAAGGGCTTATGCCCCAGTTATTAAAGGGCTTATGCCCCAGTTGTGATAAAGGGCTTATGCCCCAGTTATGATGAAGGGCTTATGCCCCAGTTGTGATGAAGGGCTTATGCCCCAATTATAAAAAGGGCTTTTGCCCCAGTTACTAAAAGAGGCTAGGCCTCCAGTTATATGATAAAGCAGCTATGCTGCTAGTGGAGAGTTATGGCGGGGTGGGTCGAGTTAATCCCCACATGGTGTGTTGGTTGGTACGGGTGGAGAGTAGCGGATGGTGGGTTGAGTAGTCTCCCCAATTGGGCTTGCATTCTTTCATTGACATTATATGTGATATTGAAATGGGCCTATGGGCCATACCGTTTCTGATAAAGGCTTGACCCGATAATATGAAATTTGAAAAGGCTTGACCCGGTGTTATGAAATATGAAATATGAAAAGGGCTATGGCCCAATACATGTTTGAGATTGGATTTGGGCTTAGACCCAACAGTCATTATTGTTTTGGGCTCTGAAAGGGCTTATTGCACTGCTGAGTTTCCAAACTCACCCCTTTTCTTAACCTTGCGGTGAGCCTTGATGTGGGGACTTGGGCCGGAGGGGATTCAGAGTAGCCACGGTGATTGTCTTTGGACTTTTAAATAAGCGTTGGTTTTCATTAGTTTCCCTTTAATTATTATTTATTTTTGGGTTGTAATAAGGCCACTTTAACTTTCCTTTTATTTCTTTTCGGGATTATTTTAATTTTAATAACTTCAAACCTGGTTGATAATTATTCAAATGGGCTAGACTTAGGACGTGTTTTCAAAACGATACTTGTTTTCAAAAGAGTTCAACACCACGATTAATCGATTTATCAAAGTCATTCACTTAAACAAATTTAAACTCGATATAACAAAGTGTGGCTATGGTTGTGGGCATGTCTAGGATTGGATCCAATCAAAGAGCTTGGTACTTAAGCAGCCTTCATGGCTCACCTCCTCTGTCTCGGATACATACCTGGTGCCCAGCTTCCATACACTTTGTTAACTCCACAAAATATATGGTTTTAAAACACTAAAACGGAACGTGGGTTTTCAACTCCAATGTGGCACGTCAGATTCGGCCATAACGTCTGGGCCGGGTTTGGGGTGTTATATTTATGTTGCCCTATGTCTAGGGGTGCAATCAACTCCACTTAATTATGCTAGATCTACTCTTAGACAGAGACTTTTGCTCCTCTGAATAAGCACATCAATGCTTGAATCAATATCCTGGAATATTCAAGCAAGAATTATGAACACATAATTAAGAACAAATCAAATATTTATCATATAATTCAGAAAATAATAACAAGATCCGTCTTAGGTTTCATCCCCCTTAGGTATTTAGGGGATTTAGTTCATATATGTAAAAGAAAACATCTCAGAAGAGTAATGATAACAAAACATAAAGAAAACCCAAAAAACCCTGGAGGAAATTGTAGGGAGATTTTCAGTCTTGAAGGAAAATCCCACTTCTGAGATGGATCAATCGGCTTTCTTCGAGTAATTCCTTGCCTCCTACTCCCCTCTCTCCTCCTAATCCTCTTCTAGGGTGTTTATATAGCTTTAGAATGCTTCAAAACCCTCAAGAGTGGCCTTTTCCGAGTAGAACTAAACTTGGGCTCGACAGGGACATACCCGTGTGAGGTGGCTTAGGCCGTGTTAGAGTCTACTAAATAGACACGGGCATGTGGTCTACTCATGTGAGGAAGTCCAGGCTGTGTTGATTTCTCATGTTGATCCATTTTCTCCGTTTTTGGCCCTTTTCTCGCTCTTTTTACTCTCATATGCTCACCTAAGTATAAAACATGAAATTAAAGGATTAGGAGCATCAAATCTGATGATAATTCATCCAAAAATGTGCTTAAGCATGGGATAAAATATGTATAAATTACGACTTATCAACGTTAGATCATCCTAGGCTCGTAGTAGCCCATTAAGTCATAAAATAACTCAAAATTGCGCAAAAACGATTATTTTGTATAAATTAAACATAAAGTAATGAAAACAAAAAATGAGTTGAAAAGATATAAAAACACTAGAAAATAAGCTTGTTAAGTGCCAGAAAAACCTTAATTTGCCACAACGAATTGTGGTAGATCATGAGCCTTCATAATATATTATTTTCAAATGATTTTTGTAAAAAAATGTATATTAATATTTTTATTTAATATTAAAAAACTTGGGTTTTAGTAGAAATATATCAATATCGTTGCTTTATATTTGAGTACATATTATTTTCTTATCAAATGTTCTTTGTTTAAATATATATGTATATATATTAATTGTCCACTTAAACATGAATTTTTATATTCAAATTTTTAAATAAAAATCTATTGGATTGTTTAGAAATCCATCCTACTAGATCTATTGCATTCTCAAGTAAATGCAAGCATAAAAAGATTAAATAGTATAATGATCCACATGATAAGTGGCATATAGTAACCATTAAAAATAGGAACATAGTAATAAATAACAAAACAATGAGAGTTCTTAAGATAACTCTTCAAAGGATAGGAATAACTTACATTATTAATGTGATATGAAATATCATTGGTGACATACTTGTTGTATGCATAAATATTTTGTAACAATGAATATAATCCTTACAGATAAAAATTATATTATTTTGTACTGAAACAAAATTAATATTAATGCAATATTTGAAAGCTCCAAAAAACTAATAAAGTATCAAAATTTTGATGGTGAATACATTGGTTTTAAAATATATTCACTATAATGGATCTCATATTGAGATTTTCAATGAGGAAAATTATTTTTGTATGAATCATTATTGTTATAAATATGTACATCATTTGATAGAGAAAGATTCAGTAAATTATATTATGCATAATATTTGGATACCTATCTTTATTTTGAAAAGGATGGAGAAAGATTGAGCTTTGATTGTGAAAGATCCACTTGAATTTTGGATTAATTTAAGAAAAAACTATGACCGTCGGAATATGATAATTTTATAATTTGATGTAAAAAGTTGCAAAATCTCTTATCTAAAACTCGCTATAATTGAATGCACCTAAATTTGTAAGATTTAAAATTGTGATTTAGTATTATAACTCTACACTGTTTAGAATAAGTTCTCAATTAAAATTATGTGGGAGAATATTACAAATGAGACATTGTTAAAGAAAACTTTTTCAAATTTTTAGGCTTCAAATGTGCTATTAAATAAAAATTATTAAATGAAAAAAACCATAAAGCTCATCCTATTAGATTTGTTCCCTAAAGCAAATGTCACAATATATAAAGACATAATCTTTGACAAGGATGTAATAAGTGGCTATATAATAATCATAAAAGGGATGATCATATTAATTCTTCTCACCATTGGAAGTGTTAAAATTAATATAAATAAGAGAAGAACAAGAATTCCTAAGAGAACTCTTTAAGGAGTGAAGATAACTTATGTTATCGATGTTGTATGAAAGACCATTGGTCTTGTACCTGTCATACAACTAAATATTAAGTATGAATTGCATCCTTTTTTTATAGAATGTGACATTAATTACATAATTATTAGATTTCTTACTAGTAATAATTCTTCTCATCATTAGAAGTGTTCTCACCCTAGAAATGAAGATATAGAGAAAAATAATATAAGAACATGAGTTCTCAATATAACATTTTAAAGAAGAGATATAAAAGATCATTGGTTATGTACCTATCGTACACATGAAAATTTTATTATTCAATTAATATTTCTTAAAGAGAATGAAACATATGTCTCGTAGACAATACAAAAGAAGCATTTTTCTTGTTTAATTACCAACATACCAATATTTGATGTTACAAAATTAATTTAGGGCTCCAGAAGAGCTAATATATTGTTACCCCATGTTCAATGTGATAATAGAGCATGCTAATCTTTCATAATACAAATTTAATTCAAGGCTCTAAGAGAGTTAATACAATGTTTTCCGAAAAAATAAAGAGATACTTAATGCATTATGTGTTGGATCTGGTGCCCTAACTGTAGTATTTTCATCTATGTAAACTTTTATTTTTCGAAAAAATTGGTTTAATAATAATATCTATTAATTAAATTAATACCCTTTGTATATTGTCTTCAATGGTTTTTGCACACAAAGAAAGATGGTAACAAATATTGGCTTACTGGTTATCTAATGTTTAATTAGTACTAAGCGGTATTATGTGGCCAGATCATAATACGGAAAGACATCTTGTATTAGTAGATGAACCTAAACATGTCATTAGTATTGTGACAACTCGTTTTTCAATGGTGTTAAAAATGGTGGTTTCAGAACCTCATTTCTGATGTTCGAGTCTGTAAATACTATAATAATATTTACGAGGTTGGTACTAAAGTTTGGTCCTTTAACTTTTTCAAATTGATAGTTAATTAATGTATAAGGTCTAAATTGTAAAAGTGGTAAAAATTAATCATTATGAATTTTTAATTAGTCGAAGGACCAATTAATTAATTTAACCATTAATATGTAGCCAAACGGTGATGGGGATTAGTTGTAACCTACAAAATAAGTTAATTAAGCTTAATTTTAATTAAACAAAGGTTAGTTAAGTTAATTATAATTAATTATAAACTAATTAAAGTATATAAGACAAATTAAAATTGAAACAAAACATTTTCTCATGTTCATCATCTTCTTCAAGAACGAAAGAGAAAATGATAGGGTTTCAAAACTTCAAAGTTTCGACTACTAATTGGTTAGTTCAATTTAGTTATTTTCTTGTAATTTTTATATTTTTGAGATCGTAGGAGCTTGACTTAGCTAGCCTATGTGCCAATTTGCAAAACTGTTAAATTTTCTAAAAGTTTCCATTGATGAATGATTGAAGAAATTGATACTAAATTGTTAGATTTTAAGCTTAAAAGTGAAAAAGGACTAGTTTGTAAAGTTTAATTGGTAGTTTTTGAACATATGGACTAAAGTCTATCAATTTCAAAATTGATGTAATTTTAGATAGTATAAGGTTATAGAAGGATGTAATTGAAATCAATTTTTAAATCGAAGCTCAAATTTGAAAATTATGGCAGTTTCAACTTTAGGAACTAAATTGAATAAAATGCAAAACTTTAGGGGACACCCGAATAATGAAATTGAATTGGTACATGCATATAATGGGGGTGATATAATATGTTTATAATTGGTAAATTGAATTGAATTATTATATAGATCAGGAATTGAATGAAATCGATGATAATTAGGGAAAAGGCAAACTTGTTTTTTAGTCCTTAAAGATGCTATTGGTTGCTATTTCGTTAGGTAAGTTCATATTGTATAGTTGTATTTAATTTTTTATTTAAATTATAAATATATGTTTGTTTAATTGAAAATTGGATTGTTTGCGATTTGGTAAAAAATGTGAGACTTGGAGTAAATTGTAAAGAAATGTATATGAACTTATATGTTGAAATTGCCTTGATGAACTTAGTAAAGGTCTTGTACATATGGATATGAATTGATTACTGAGATCTACCATTTTTTGTGAACTCGAAGATACACGTGACATAGGTTTAGCTTAGACGAATAACTTGATGTCTTTTTAAAGGTTTAGCCCATACGGGTAATTTATCATGTAAATTTAAAGTTTGGCCAAGTAGTCGAATGTGTCACTAAAGGTTTAGCCCAGATAGGTAACCTAATAGGAATATATGTTCATTTCAGACGAGCATTTGGTATACCGAAGATATTTGAGACACATGTTTAGCTCGAGCGAGTAACCTAATGTCAACTTAAAGGTTTAACTCGGATGGGTAACCTAACACAATTATATATATTTTTAGCTTGAATGAGCAATTTTTGTATCGAAGATACATGTGACATAGGTTTAGCTCGGATGAGTAACCTAATGTCAATTTAAGGGTTTAGCCTGGATGAGTAACCTAAACTTTATATATATTCAACTCGGATGAACAACTGCGGCATCAAGATACCTAAGTATGATATGAGTTTGAAGTATAAATGATAAAATGTTGAATTGAACTTGAATACTGATATGGAGTAATGGCATGAATATATATATATATATATATATAGATGAGATTTTTATATTTCATGATTGAAGGAGATTGAAAATATGGTATTCAAAATGACATGAATTTGTTTGATATATGATTGAAGTTGCTATATGATTTAAATTCATGATAAGCTCACCTTGTTGTTGTTGTTGTGATTTGCCATGTTTAGATAACTTATGTCAAGCTAGTAGCTTATTATGTTTGAATTGAAAGTAAGGTAAGATTTTGTTTAAATATTTATAAACTTACTAAGTGTTCGATATGCTTATCCTATTGTTTTCCCTTTTCCCTGTAAATTACCAACTTGCGAAATGTGTCTAGCGGATCGGATAGAAGCTCACACTATCTTGTTATTGATTTGGTAGTCTATTAATCATTTTGATGCTTGATTTTGTGGTATGTATATAGGTGTTATGTTTTTGATAACATAGAAGTTGGTATAGTTGAACATTTTCTAATGTTTGAATATTTGGTAAGGTTAAAGACAAATTGTACATGTTAGTTTTCGTACATTTTGATCTATTTGTGTCGCGTGTGAATATGCTAAGCAAATTGTGCAAGTGTACACGTTAGATCCAGTAATAAAGTGATAAGTGAGATCATCTCCACAGGGATCAGCCATGTATAAATTGGTCAAGTTATTATAAAGGAGTGTGTTTAATGTTATGACAAAAACAATAATAAGAATGCAAAGTTAATTAAGGAATATTGATATGAGGAATATGTGAATTCTAACAAATAAATGAAAATGAGATGGCAAGACAAGAGTAAGTATGCAATGGAAACTAAGAGAATGACTACGTGAATAATATGTAAACAAGCAACAAATAAGGATGTGAAAATAGAGATGCTACAACAAAGGTTAAAGGATCTACGATGTTGAATCGTAAGGTTGGATTTACTGAGAATCTACCCTTATTAACCAATAATTCCTTGGCAAAATCAATTTTACTCTACTGCTCGGAGGAGATATAAAATGGCCTGCTTCTTTCGAGAGCAAGACCTCAAGTTACCTTGCCTAAAGCAATATATGTCTATAGGCCTTTAGCACGGTATCCAGAGCTATTTTGTTTTCTTTCCGTATGGAACACTGCTTTATGTCTAGAGATTGCAACAAGTATTCGGTCGAATACTTGCTCATATCATTCAATTTCGATCTAACTAACCTAACCTTGTCAGCATTAGATTAATTTCATAAATATGTTACACATTCATCCATGTCTAGAGATTATACGCATGCGATACATAAATATCATTGAATGAAATAGTAAATTAAAACTAATCTAGGCTTTAGCTATTAAAGGAAATAAAGGTTTCATCAAGCAATCCCAAACCTATGAGATTAACTCATGGGTTGGTAAATAACATCCAAATTCAAAATAACATTCAACATCATTTTCATCAATTAAGATCACAAAGAAACAAATACAAAAGAAAATGAAGAAGTTAGGGAAGATAGCTTTTGCCTATCCAGCCCAAAACTCCAGTGATGCAATATCTTGTGATTGCCTTCTTCTTTTTCTTCCTTTCTGACTTTGCCTTGTTCACAATCGTTATCCTCTACTTTTGTCTAAGGATTTTTTTAATTTTCTCTCTAACCGTCTCTCTCTCTCTCCCCCTCTCTACCATTTTTTCCTCTTTCTTGTTGGGTTTTATACTTCTTCCTTTAGAGTAAGTCCATCATCCCATGATCCCATGATCTTTTTCCTCCTTTTTAGGCTAATTTTTTTGGTACATGTACAACAAGGTTGATAACGTTTAAGTGTTGACTAGGTCGCTTCCTAACATTGCCACGACATTCGTGTTGTTAAAATGTCAAACTTTTTGCCACGACAAACGTTCACTCCTTTACTTCTTTTCCTTATTCTGCACCTATCACTTAACAAACAAATCATTCCCACAAACAATTAGAAGTAACATGTAATAACATTTAACATAGTCCAAGCCTTTTAATGCAATTTTCTAAAAACACTAATAGAAAATCCTAAAATGTAACTAAACTTACCTAAGTATAGGTAATTAACCAAGTTTAAAGGCATAAAATATAACTCCTTTCAAGAGTTATCACACCCCCAAACCTGAGTTATTGCTTTTCCTCAAGCAAGATATGCATGAATGCATCTATGCAAGACTTTGCCATCGTACATAACCACCTTGAATTGTTAGTCAACTCAAAGAAAAATATATACATCAGTTCTTAGCAATATTCTTTCTCCAAAAATTTGTTCAAGTGTCAGAGGTTTGCTTAATAAATGTAGTGTAAAAAATTTCATCTTAAAAAAAATATTTCCTAAGTGCTCATGTGTGCTTTCTAGCCATAGCAAGCATCTCTTAATTCACTTAGTTCATTTGTTACCTAAACTCAAGTTGCTCTAAGCTTACTCAAAATGTACATGTATTATTCATATTTGTTAAAAAATAAATATGGGGGATTTAGCATGTCACAAAATTCTTTGACTCGATAATCACAATGGAGCAAACATTGAATTACCGAGTAATCAATCATGTCAAAATTTAAATCAAAGTCACTTTTGAAGCTAAGGCTTTTAACGTAGAAGATGGATGGAGCAAACAACTACCTCCTTAGCTACTCAGCCTATTACTTTAGTAGAGTGCCCCTTTTTTTTTCATTACACACTCTTACTCAAACTCACCTTTCTAGTCAACAGCATGATGGAGCAAACAAAGTAATACTGACCTACTTGGCAATTCAATGCCTTGGAGTGCCTACTATCCTTTATTTAGGTAATGCTTTGTAAATTTGACTGAGTTTGGCTTCAAAAGTCTCTAAGTTCATAAAAAGACACTCGCTATAGTCCAAAACTAACTAAGGTTAGGACATCTCATGTTTAGGAGTTAATTTTCAAGCAACTCTCGTAAGCTAAATTCACCTAATCCACTGTCACATGTTCTAGGGGTATTGAAGAATTTACGCTCACCATCGAACATCATAAGTAAAGATTGTACTCATCGTAGGCAGAACAAACTGTGACAATTATGTGTGCTATGTCAAAATAAATGACAAGTGAACCAAAAATTAAAACATGCTCAACTAACTATTTAATGCAAAACTAAATGCTTAACACACCCCTTAACCTAAGGGACAAATTTTCCTCAATGCATGTATAGATATACAATAGAAAATGTCATGGAAAAATATATGAAATGCATGATATAAGGGAAAAGAACTTCCCTAGCTTAGACAAGAGTGTAGTTACTTCACTTTGTCTTGCGAGTGGATTTACGTACACTGTGTTTATAGCATATTTTCTTTTTCAATGATTGGAGTGGCATGTCTTCTTATTCATCATTAGATTTGGTGATTTCATCAATAATCTGATTAATTTCATGATATTGTTCAGCCGTATGTTCAATAAAGGGAGGTGGAACAGCTGTAGTGCTGTCCACTGGTGGTATAGGCGTGGGATTTGCTTCTTCTTCTTTCTCACCATCAGTTGCAATATTGATTGATTCTATTTTCTCTGTTTCTTCCTTTGGTTATTTGGTTTCTTTCTTGGTAATGGAATGGTTTGTGGGAACAGGGTCTGTTCTACTACAGCTACCCACAATTCCTTAGGGAAGTTAGGAAAAGCAGAAATTGGCTTGATCAAATTCTTTTGTAGGAACCTTTTCAGAGCAACGTCCCTTCTCTCCACATAGGCCTAATAGATAGCCAATTTATCCTGAACCTTTTCCAAATCTACAGTAAGCTAAAGTTGCTGAGTCTTGAAAAGATTATTCTATTTCTACAACTTCTCTAATGAATTGAGCACTTGTTGCTCAAATAAACTATTAGAAGTGGAGGTGGTTGCAGTGGCAAATGTTGGTGTAGAGGATGTTGAGGCTTAACCAGGAGGTTGTTCCCGTGGCAAATCTTCCCAGAAATTTTTGCAACAATCAATCTTGTAATGGTCCCTTTGTTTGGGATGACATCTTCATTGGCTTGGACTGAGACATAAATACGCTAAAAAAGCGTAGTGATTAAAAAAGGAAATTTCAGACTCTCGGCATTCTTTTGTGCACATCGATCAAATTTTTTGAATATAATCTTACCCATATTAATCTTCCTACCTTGCATGATGGAACGGAGGAACAACATCCGCTCCTTATAAACTGTTAAGTTATAGGTAGAAGGCAGTAGGCGTGTCTTAAAGAAGTGAGACTAAACCCTGTACTTGTGCTTCAAAGATGCCCTTTTCACGGTGTAACAATCTTTCCTCGACATCGTCCATTTAGTTCCTGCCACACAAAGGTCTTAAAGAACCTGGTTCAATCCATCAGCAGTGATGGCTGCAACAAATTGGGTTTGCTTGTCTTGGATATCAGAAAGACCATATTGAGCATTAATAGTGTGCTTATCAAATAAGACCGATACCCCTTGCACATATATAAAATCAACATTTGGGGAAGTAAGGTGAGGATAGAACAGACTGTAATGCCCCAATTTTCGGGAATTCTGTGAATGTTGGCAAAATTTCATGCTTTAATTTTGTCATTTGTGAGTGAAATTATGAAATAGGACCTATGTGAAAATGTTTGAAAATGCTATAGGCTAAAATGAAGTGGCCAAATAAATAGGAGTGCAAAATAGGAGGATTTGCATGACAAACCTCCCATTTTACATGAAGTGGCCAGCCATCATGTTGTTGTAGACAATATGAGCACTTGATATCCATAATTCATGGTACAAATTGATAATGGGTTAGGTAAATGTTCCATGATAATGGATTAGGTAAATATTCCATGATAATAGGTTAGGTAAATGTTGCATGATAATGGTTTAGGTAAATGTTCCATGATGGGCATTTCATGTCTTTTGTATTAAAGAATTAAATGGATGAAATATGAAATTTTATTAAAAGAAAAAGGGGTGAAAAGAACAAAGTTTTGTCCATCTTTGTTCATCATAGCCTAAAGTTAGAGAAGAGAAAGGAGAGGAGAAAGCTCTTGAATGTTTGGTCACTTGGGGAAGAAAATTAAAGGTATGTTCATGGTAGTTTGCTTTTATTTGATTTCATGAGTTCTTCTTGATTCTACCTTAACTCTTGAAGCATATTTTGGTTTTTGGTTGTGTTGTGAGCATTTGGTCATGAATTAAAATGAAGGAAATGGTTGTTGTTTCATGAATTAAAATGAGCATGCATGTGCCTTAGATGCTAAAGGGAAAAATCGGCTAACATGTTGTACTTTAAAATGATGAAATGGAGATTATGCTTAAGTAAAAATCATAGATATGTGATGATTGATTGGTGATATACATGTTTAAGTAACATGCATGCAAGATAGGTGTATGAAAGAGTGATTTGGTAATAAATCTGCTTGGGACAGCAGTAGTAACGTGACTTTGTAAAATCACCATAAATTGTGGGAGATGAATTAGAAGCTGAATAAATTATGTAATTAAAGCTTAATGAGTCTAGTTTCAAATGAAATAAACTAGAACATATTTTGAGTTCTGTACAATGAGAAATTTGATTTGTAATGAAGAGTGGTCAGATTAGTCAAACAGTGAAACATGGGAAACTTTAAGAAAAATATGGTATTGATTTGCCATACAAAAAATTCTGAAAATTTTATGGATAGAAGATATATGAGTCTATTTTCAGGGAAAATTAACGGCACTTGATTTGGAGTTTCGTAGCTCCAGTTATAAATGATTTAGTGAATGTTACTCAAGAAGACAGCTTGCAGTGAAATTATGATTATGTGGTAAACATTGACAAAAATTTGTTAATGAGTTGCTTATTGATTTCTTATAAGCTTACTATGATCTGTAGGTGTGGTTGGCCGAATATTGTAAGGGGTTAATACGTAGTTTGTATTTAAATAGTTAGATTAACGTGTTAGTAATCCAATTGTAGGCGGTTCGTGTGTTGATCTCGTCAGCATATTGTCACAAACAGGTGTGTAACTAACACCCTCTTTCTTAGTCTAGATCGGAAAAAGTCAAAAATCTGAAATGCTGAAAACGGTATTTTGTAGATTTGCGAGTGTGCGAATGCTCGTGAGGTAAATCGATTAATGTTTTTGGTAAGCTGCAATGTTTGGACGCAAAGTGCATGATTTACGTGCCTCGATATTTTTGGGCTTAATGGGCCAAAATTGGAATGATGGGCCAGCAGCCCAATTCGGTAAGAACCCTCGATGCGTGATTACGTAGTACGTGAAAGGTAGGAATATGCATGAAAAACCCTAAAATAGATAAATTACTGAAATACCTTTAAAAGTGGAAAATTTACGCTTTACCCTTAAGAGATAAATTAAAAATACCCCTAGGGATAAATTGACTTAAATGCATGTTTGATTGTTGTTATTTATTGCATGCCATGTTGTTATTATCGATGCATGGGATTGGGATATTAACGGAGGAAGTACTGAAAGTGGCTTGTCCACGTACTGGAGGCTTTGCCTCAATTTATCGATAAGCTGAGCGGCAAGGTGCAACTATGGAGTGTTAATGGGTGGGTTGAACTATTCCCCACATGGAGTGTATGGTGGTACGGTGGAGTGTAGTGGTTGGTGGGTTGAGTAGTCTCCCCAAATGGGCTTGCATATGTTTATTGATGTTGCATGTATTATGAAATGGGCCTATGGGCCATACTATTATCTGAATAAGGGGCTAAGGCCCAGTTTATTATAATCTGAAAAGGGCTCTGGGCCAGTACCACTGTTACCTGAATGGGCTTAGGCCCAATAGGCTTGGGCCCAATAGAATTGAGCTGACTTGGGCTTTGAATGGGTTTTCCTTACACACTGAGTTTCCCCAAACTCATCCCTTTTATTTTCATCCACGCAGGAAATCCCCAACCATAGTGGGCTTGGAGTTGTGAGGGAATTCGTAGTGGCCACCCGTTCTGAAAGTTTGATTTTCTTTTGGTGAACTAGACATCCTTTTATTTACGTTTGAAGTTTTGGGTTTTTTAAATGTAATAAGGCCGCTTAATTATTTTTGATGGTTTTAATATGTATTACTAAGATAGGTATTACTTATTTTAACTGTTGAAATTGGATAGCTTTAGGGCGCGTTTTCAAAAAAACAACAATTGATTTCAAAATAACACGACAACAAGCAAAGCTTCCGCAATGAAAGTATTTTCCAAAATTAATCACTTTTCCTAAAAATGACCTAATCAAATCGGTTTCCTAGAAATATCCATGACGTTAAGGTGTGGCAATGGCGGTATGCATGTCTAGGATTGGATCCGAAGGGAGCTTGGTACTTAAGCGATCAGATAGACTCACCACCTCTTTTCCTGGTTTCCTACCTAGTGCACGACTTCCATTCACTTTAACCTATAATGAAATTATCTTTTAAAACACTAAGTAAGTTTTTCTGGATCAACAATATAAAATGTTTTGAACGCTTCGATGTGGCATGTTGGATCCAGTCATAACGTTTGGGCCGGGTTTGGGGTGGTACATTTAGTGGTATCAGAGCCTAGGTTGCAACAACTCGGCTGTGGAATGGGTTTACAAAAATAAAGATTTTCGAAAGCGAAAATTTTATAAAGAATACGAAAAACTCGAGTTTCAAAATTTAGACATTTAGAAGGTGGCATTCTGAATCTCCGGCTCAAGTCTGTAAGTATTATTCTAAATTTTTCTGATATATTTTCCTGAATTATCTGTCTGTACTGAAACCCTATTAGGATACTCTAGATAGGATGATACTGAAACCATAGAAAAATCGATAAGAGATCAAAGCGTAGCTACACTTGATTCTGCGAAAATAAACTCGAACTCTTCGATTCATAAAACATCTGTAATAAACACTGGAATATTGAATCAATGCATAAAAATTTGTAATTAAGATAATACGATATGAGTACAAGAGGCCGTGGACGGAGTCGAGGAAGTGCTCGAGCGAGATCTTCGTCTTCGGGACATATGCGGGCGGTGGATGCACCGGTACCACCGGCAACAGAGGTAGAGTCTCATGACCGCGGTGCCGAGGATGATGCCCTGTCACAGGCAATGCTTCGTGTTCTGGAAAGAGTTGCCGGGGCAAGTACAGGCAATGGAATTCGGGGATCTATTTCTGAACGACTCTGGGCTAAGGAACGGAGATCTTTAGGGGCGTGTCTGGTATAGCCCCGAATGTGGCAGAATATTGGTTGGAGGCCACAGAATAGATTATGGACGACTTGGACTGCTCTGAGGAGATTGTGAGTGGGGTATCTGTACTAAGTCCTTTGGGTCACTCAGTTAGGGTAGAAAAACTGTATAGGGATGTACCCTTAGAAACTCAAGGTAGGATTTTCCCTAGAGATCTGATGGTGTTACCGTTCGGAGAGTTTGATCTCATTTTGGGATTGGACTGGCTTGTTAAGCATAAGGTGACCCTGGATTGTGCTGCTAAAGGAATGGTGTTAAGGACCACAAAGGATGAGGAGGTTATGGTGATAGGTGAGCGAAGGGATTATTTGTCCAATGTGGTGTCGGCATTAAAAGCTGAGAAGTGGATTTGGAAAAGTTGTGAGGCCTATTTGGCATTTGTAAGTCAGTCGGAAGAGGAGGGACTGACAGTAGATAAGGTTAGGATCGTAAAGGAGTTTTAAGATGTTTTTCTAGAGGAGTTTCCAAGATTGCCTCCGAACCGAGAAGTTGAGTTTGGAATAGATTTGTTGCCTGGAAAGGCGCCTGTGTCCATCGCACCGTATAGGATGGCACCGAAGGAGTTAGTAGAGTTTAAGGCTCAAATTCAAGAGTTGTTGGATAGGGGCTTCATTAGGCCAAGCGTGTCTCCATGGGGAGCACCAGTGTTATTCGTGAAAAAAAGAAGGATGGTATGATGTGGATGTGCATTGATTATCACCAGTTGAACAAACTGACGATTAAGAATAAGTATCCACTGCCAAGAATTGACGATCTGTTCGACCAGCTTAGAGGAGCTTCTGTATTTTCCAAGATCGACCTTCGATCTGGATATCATCAGTTAAAGGTCAAGGAGGCAGATATCCAAAAGAAGGCATTCAGGACTCGGTATGGTCATTACGAGTTTCTGGTTATGCCATTTGGACTGACGAACGCTCATACAGCGTTTATGGATCTGATGAATCGTGTGTTCCAACCATTTTTAGATCAATTCGTAGTCGTCTTTATTGACGATATCCTGGTATATTCTGAAACTAAAGCGAAACATGATGAGCATCTCCATACAGTGCTGCGAGTGTTAAGGAGAAGGAACTCTTTGCGAAGTTCAACAAGTGTGAATTTTGGTTGAGGGAGGTAACCTTCTTAGGACATGTGGTCTCTGCCGAAGGGATTTAGGTGGACCCTCGAAAGATTGAAGCAATTTTGGAGTGGAAGGCACCTAGGACGGTGTCGGAAATTCGAAGTTTCCTAGGGTTGGCAGGATACTACAGAAGGTTTGTGGAAGGTTTTTTTCTGTGATGGCAGCACCTCTGACAAAACTCATAAGGAAAGGGGTATCGTTTGTATGGACTGAGACCCAACAGGAGGCTTTTAAGAAGTTGAAGAAAGTTCTGACTGAAGCACCTGTGTTAATTCAGCTAGAGTCTGGGAAGGATTTTAGTGTGTACAATGACGCATCACACGTGGGTTTGGGCTGCGTGTTAATGCAAGAGGGTAAGGTGGTTGCATATGCATCATGACAGCTTAAGCCTCATGAGGGGAACTATCCGACTCATGATTTGGAGTTGGCAGCAGTGATATTCGCACTTAAGATTTGGAGACATTACTTGTACGGAGAAAGGTGTATTATATACACTGACCATAAGAGTCTTAAGTATTTGTTGACTCAGAAGGAGCTGAACCTTAGGCAAAGGAGATGGATTGAGTTGCTTAAGGATTATGACTGCTCGATCGAGTATCACCTGAGCAAGGCTAATGTGGTAGCCGATGCTCTAAGTCATAGAATCAGATCGATCCGAGAGCAATGTTTGCTCGTCTGCGAGTCTCAGATGATGATGGAGGTCTGTTGGTGAGTTGCAAGTGAGGCCAACTGGGTGGATCAGATTAAGAAAAAGTAGTTGAACGATGAGTCTTTGGTCGCTCGTTTCCAACAAGTTAAAGAAGGGGAAACTTCTGAGTTTGGGTTAAATGGCGAAGGAGTTCTGTGTTTCCGAGGAAGAATTTGTGTTCCAAAGGACTCTGATTTGAGGCAGACAATATTGAAGGAAGCTCATGGAGGACTATGTGCCATGCATCTTGGAGGGAATAAGCTGTATCACGACTTGCGAGAATTGTACTGGTGGCCTGAACTTAAGCGAGAAGTAAAGGAGTTTGTAGGAAAATGTCTGACATGCCAACAAGTGAAAGCTGAGCATCAATTACCTTCTAGACTGTTACAGCTGGTGAAGATACCACTTTGGAAGTGGGAGAGGGTAACCATGGACTTTGTGAGTGGGTTACCTTTGACACCATCAAATAAAGACTCGGTGTGGGTGATTGTGGATAGGTTGACCAAATCGGCCCATTTCATACCTGTTCATACTGACTTTTCACTTCAAAAGTTAGCCAAGTTGTATGTGGCAGAGATTGTGTAACTTCATGGAGTCCCAGTTTCAATTATTTCTAATCGGGATCCCAGATTTACATCTCGATTTTGGCAAAAGTTGCATTAGACGTTGGGGACACGATTGAATTTTAGTACGGCTTTCTATCCCCAGACTGATGGTCAATCGGAAAGGGTTGTTCAGATTCTGGAGGACATGTTGAGAAGATGCGTGATTGACTTTCGAGGTAGTTGGGAGGATTACTTGCCGTTGGCGGAATTTGCATACAATAACAGTTACCAGGCGAGTATTCGAATGGCACCGTATGAAGCACTGTATGGACGAACGTGTCGTACACCTAGTTGTTGGACTGAACTAGAAGAGCGACAAGTGCTTGGACCGGAGTTGGTGGCAGATACTTAAATTAAGGTTAAGTTGATAAGAGATCGATTAAAGGAGGCATCTGATAGACAGAAGTCGTATGCGGATCTAAAGCGCAAAGAGATAGAGTTCGCAGTTGGGGATATGGTTTTCTTAAAGGTTTCACCTTGGAAGAAGATCTTGAGATTCAGCAAGAAAGGTAAATTGAGTCCGCGGTTTATAGGGCCTTATTGGGTTCTTAGGCGGTAGGGCCATGAGAGTATCGATTAGAGTTACCACGAGTTAGATGAATCCATGACGTCTTTCATGTGTCTATGTTAAGACGATATCGATCGGATCCCTCACATGTTGTGCCGAGAGGAGATTGAAGTAAGGACTGATTTGACCTTTGAGGAAGAACCCATACAAATTTTAGATCGAGAGGTTAAAGTTCTAAGAAGGAAGTCGGTTCCGTTGGTAAAAGTAATGTGGCGTAATCATGGAAGGAAGAAGCTACTTGGGAATCGAAAGAGACTATCGTCAACAATACCCTCAACTATTTGGATCGTAAATTTCGAGGCGAAATTTCTTTAAGGGGATAGAGTTGTAACGCCCCAATTTTCGGAATTGTGAATGTTGGCAAAATTTCATGCTTTAATTTTGTCATTTGTGAGTGAAATTATGAAATAGGACCTATGTGAAAATGTTTGAAAATGCTATAGGCTAAATTGAAGTGGCCAAATAAATAGGAGTGCAAAATAGGAGGATTTGCATGACAAACCTCCCATTTTACATGAAGTGGCCAGCCATCATGTTGTTGTAGACAATATGAGAACTTGATATCCATAATTCATGGTACAAATTGATAATGGGTTAGGTAAATGTTCCATGATAATGGATTAGGTAAATATTCCATGATAATAGGTTAGGTAAATGTTGCATGATAATGGTTTAGGTAAATGTTCCATGATGGGCATTTCATGTCTTTTGTATTAAAGAATTAAATGGATGAAATATGAAATTTTATTAAAAGAAAAAGGGGTGAAAAGAACAAAGTTTTGTCCATCTTTGTTCATCATAGCCTAAAGTTAGAGAAGAGAAAGGAGAGGAGAAAGTTCTTGAATGTTTGGTCACTTGGGGAAGAAAATTAAAGGTATGTTCATGGTAGTTTGCTTCTATCTTGATCTTCATGAGTTCTTCTTGATTCTACCTTAACTCTTGAAGCATATTTTGGTTTTTGGTTGTGTTGTGAGCATTTGGTCATGAATTAAAATGAAGGAAATGGTTGTTGTTTCATGTTCTTTTGATGAAAAATGGAAGATATGTGAAGTTGAGCCAAACAAATGAGCATGCATGTGCCTTAGATGCTAAAGGGAAAAATCGGCTAACATGTTGTACTTTAAAATGATGAAATGGAGATTATGCTTAAGTAAAAATCATAGATATGTGATGATTGATTGGTGATATACATGTTTAAATAACATGCATGCAAGATAGGTGTATGAAAGAGTGATTTGGTAATAAATCTGCTTGGGACAGCAGCAGTAACGTGACTTTGTAAAATCACCATAAATTGTGGGAGATGAATTAGAAGCTGAATAAATTATGTAATTAAAGATTAATGAGTCTAGTTTCAAATGAAATAAACTAGAACATATTTTGAGTTCTGTACAATGAGAAATTTGATTTGTAATGAAGAGTGGTCAGATTAGTCAAACAGTGAAACATGGGAAACTTTAAGAAAAATCTGGTATTGATTGGCCATACAAAAAATTCTGAAAATTTTATGAATAGAAGATATATGAGTCTATTTTCAGGAAAAATTAACGGCACTTGATTTGGAGTTTCGTAGCTCCAGTTATAAATGATTTAGTGACTGTTGCTCAGGAAGACAGCTTGTAGTGAAATTATGATTATGTGGTAAACATTGACAAAAATTTGTTAATGAGTTGCTTATTGATTTCTTATAAGCTTACTATGATCTGTAGGTGTGGTTGGCCGAATATTGTAAGGGGTTAATACGTAGTTTGTATTTGAATAGTTAGATTAACGTGTTAGTAATCCAATTGTAGGCGGTTCATGTGTTGATCTCGTCAGCATATTGTCACAAACAGGTGTGTAACTAACACCCTCTTTCGTAGTCTAGATCGGCAAAAGTTGAAAATTCGAAATGCCGAAAACCGGTATTTTGTAGATTTGCGAGTGTGCGAATGCTCGTGAGGTAAATCGATTAATGTTTTTGGTAAGCTGCAATGTTTGGACCGCAAAGTGCATGATTTACGTGCCCTCGATATTTTTGGGCTTAATGGGCCAAAATTGGAATGATGGGCCAACTGCCCAATTCGGTAAGAACCCTCGGTATGTGATTCAGTAGTGCGTGAAAGGTAGGAATATGCATGAAAAACCCTAAAATAGATAAATTACTGAAATACCTTTAAAAGTGGAAAATTTACGCTTTACCCTAAGAGATAAATTACCAAATACCCCTAGGGTTAAATTGACTTAAATGCATGTTTAATCGTTGTTATTTATTGCATGCCATGTTGTTATTATCGATGCATGGGATTAGGATATTGACGGAGGAAGTATCGAAAGTGGCTTGTCCACGTCTTCGGAGGTTTTGCCTCAATTTATCGTTAATTGAGCAAAAAATTTTAACTATGGAGTGTTAAATGGGTGGGTTGAGCTATTCCCCACATGGAGTGTATGGCTGGTACGGGTATTACTTATTTTAACTGTTGAAATTGGATAGCTTTAGGGCGCGTTTTCAAAAAAACAACAATTGATTTCAAAATAACACGACAACAAGCAAAGCTTCCGCAATGAAAGTATTTTCCAAAATTAATCACTTTTCCTAAAAATGACTTAATCAAATCGGTTTTCTAGAAATATCCATGACGTTAAGGTGTGGCAATGGTGGTATGCATGTCTAGGATTGGATCTGAAGGGAGCTTGGTACTTAAGCAGTCCGATGGACTTACCACCTCTTTTTCGGTTTCCTACCTGGTGCACAGCTTCCATTCACTTTAACCTATAATGAAATTATCTTTTAAAACACTAAGTAAGTTTTTCTGGATCAACAATATTAAATGTTTTGAACGCTTCGATGTGGCATGTCGGATCCAGTCATAACGTCTGGGTCGGGTTTGGGGTGCTACACAGACGAACAATCTTGGTCAAAACATCCTCTGGATGTAAACAAAAAATTTTCCATCCATGTTGTTCGACGATAGTAGAAAAGGAAGCGTCGTATCCCATGAAAGGCTCGTCTTTAAAAAGAAAACCATTTTCCAAGAAAAAGGATGACTTGAAGATGTTATTCTAGTACCACTCTTTTTCCGCAACCTTAAAGGAAGTGTGAGGTGGCATAACAGATGATTGAGGGGTAGATCGTCTAGCCATTGTGAAAAGTTTAAGGTAAAAGTCTGTGTAGAAAAGGAAGAAGAAAAATTGCAGTGTCTGAAGAAAGCACAAATAGTATGGAAAGAAAGAAAATTTAAGGTAACTGTAAAAGAATTAAAGGGGTTAGGATAAAAGAAAAAGACGACAAAGTAATGAGTAAATGGGTATGACGTGAGTGATGGGAGGTTGATAATTATGGCCTAACTTTGGTGTGATGGAAATTTGGAGGGAAAGTGAAAAGGTTATAGGCCCAAATATTTGGGACACAAATTCCTAATGGGCCAATACGTATCATACGGCCTAACCTCAAAATTGCCGTTATGAGATAGTGTTGATGGTTTAGAAAAATTAGATGTGCAAAATAAGTTTTGCAGCATGGAGGAGGGAAAAACAAATGGATTTTTGGGGGAAACTATGAAGTGACCTAGTCATAAAACAAGAATTTTGGCTTTTCTACCATAGGCTACCCAAGTAACGTAATGGGCCCAACTGTCCAGAAATCTCTCCCTTGGACTTTTCTGTCTGGTCAACCCATATTACCTCGTACGTCAACATCCATTTCCCAGTTTGTCATGGCATAACTCTTTTTCGTAATGCTGTGCCAAACTCCTCTTCGTCGGACAACTGATAAGTTCGCACTTTTTATTCTGTCTCTAGAATCCATGAAAAAAAACTACTCAAATATAAAAACATAAATGGAAACAACATTAAATAATTAAAGATAACTAATAATAAAAATGAAATTAAAGTAAATCAATTAAATAAAAGAAAGATAGAAAGAATTGTTAGCTCAAACATCTCGAAGATCAATGGATTATTTGTCTCGATCCATATGAGCATTCCAGTAGTGCTTTAAACGTTGTCCATTAAATTTAAATGTGACCCCCATTTTCATATCTTTAACATCAATAGCATCATGAGGGTATACTCGAGCTACTTCAAAAAGACCTGACCAATAAGATTTTAATTTACCATGGAACAATTTTAGCCTAGAGTTGAACAACAACACCTGTTGTCTTGATTCAAATTGCCTTGATATAATGCTCTTATCATGCCACCGCTTGGTCTTCTCTTTGTACAGTTTAGCATTCTCATATGCTTGTTCCCGAAATTCTTCCATTTGATTCAGTTTTAACAACCTGTTATGGCCAGCAACTTTGTAGTCCATATTCAGCTTTTTAATATCCCAAAATGCTTTATGCTCTAACTCAACAAGTAAGTGACATGGCTTTCCGAAAATAAGCTTAAAAGGTGACATCCTTAACGGTGTTTTGAATGTCATATGATAAGCCCACAAAGCTTCATTGTCACACCCTAAAATAGGACCTAGAATTTTTAGGGGTATTTTAAGAATTTTGGCCTTTATGAGCTTGGAATTTTGTAAGGTTGGTACTCGAAAATGTTTTCAACAATGGTTTTCATAAAGTTAAGTCAATTTTTGGAAACGAGTTTTGAATGTCTTTAATTTTAGAAAAGGGACTGATTTGTAAAAAGATCAATGTTGTGAGTCTTTATGAAGCAATTAAACCAATTTTTCAAAATCAACCTAATAAACCCCCATTCCCAATTATTTTCACGAATGCTTCTTCCCATCTCTTTAGTGTTGTTGTCCCTTGCTCTTTTTCACTCTCTCAATTGAGTTTTGACTCCCAAACTATAATACTTTGAATTTCTATCTCCAAGCATTAGACCTCTCTAAATCCTCAAGAAATTACCCAAAAATCTCACCAATTTGATCATCTTCTCCACTTGTGGGTTTTTTCGAGTTTGCATCAAAAACTCGTTATTCTTCTCCTTAAAGGTAACCATTCGCATTCTCATTAGTTTTTAATATTATTAGGTCTTTGAAACTGAATTCTTAGTCATTAAATAGCATGTGTTGATTAAAAGTCGAAAATCAGGTCTTTAATGGTGAATTCCGAGTTTGTGGATAAAAACTTGGTTGTAAAGTATTTTTCAATTAGTTTTAACCTAATTAGAAGCTTTCTACAGTAGTTTCATCGAGGATTGCTTGGGTTTTAATGAATTTTCATCGTTATAGCAAAAAAACTTGTTAAAATTTTTTGATACCTTAAAAACACATAGTTTTGTGTAGTTTAAAGTTTGAGAATTAGTCGTGCGGAAAGATTAAGTGTAGACCAAGTTATTTGAATTTTAAGGTTGTCATGCTAAAGGGTTTGTTATATGAGAATGTAATTTTGGCTTGTACTTTGACTGGTTTAAGTGAGTCATTGGTTGTTACTTGACTGTGTATATCGTGTGATTGTTGTGTGTGAAGCCTCGAATTCAGTAGAGCCTACTACGAGTTGAAGGAAGAGCTAGTTCAAGCTCTTGATTTACGACGAAAGTTGATAATCAGTGAGTGTTTTAAAATCGTTGCTCATATTTGGGAATTTAGAGGTAGCCTAAAACCATACTCTAAATTTTGAGTGTAAGTGTTCTTCTACTTATGCTAAATATGAGATAAATATGTTTGTGAATTGTGATAAAAAGAATTATGATGTGATTAAATAGGAACATGTTGTGATGACTGTTGTGACGATAAATATAAGGGTATGTTATCCTTGCCATGTGACAGTGTGTATAATGTGCTAATGATATGATTATGCGGTGAATATGTGCGAATAATTGATAAGTAATATTTGATGACATTATGGATATTTTGGCCTTGTGACTTAATGAGAAAATTGAATATAGTTGGCATGCCATAGGATTGTGAGTACTCATATATATGTGTTGTGATATATGGGGCATTAAGGCCTAGGGACAGTTTGGAAAGATAAGGGAATGTGAGCCAAGCTTATAACAACCTGGTTTAGACCCCAGTCAGAATAGTGGTTTCAGGACCACAAATTCGAGTCAGAAAAATATTTTAATATTATTTTCTGTGCTTATTATATGTGAATTAGTATGTATAAAAATTTCGTATGAAAATTTGATTGTTTGTGTGCTTAATTTGATAAAAGGACCTAATCGCGTAAAATGTAAAAGTGGCCTTCTATTTGTTAAAGTACTTAATTTCTATGTCTTATTAAAGGAGAGATCCCTGTGATGCAATTATACCATGGTTTTAATGAATGGACATATATAGATATGTGATAGTGGATTTTAAATGAATTTAACAAGGCTAAATAGGTCATTTGTGTAATAAAGATTAATTAAATCAAAACAAAAGCAAAAATTCATTCATTTTTCACATTGCTTTGCCGAAAATTAAAAAGAAAAAGAAAGAACAAGAGCTTTAGGGTTTGACTATTAATTTTGATGATTAAGGTATGTGTTTTGATCCATTTTTTATAATTTCTACATTTTTGTGATCGTTGCTTTGTGTTTTACTAAGCCTATGTCTCAATTTCTGATTTTATTGATGATTTTGAGCTGAGCCATTGATGAAATTATGAGATTTATGAAGCTTGATGTTCGTAAATGAAAGATATGTATTTGGTTAATATATTTTATCTTTGAATTTTTGATGAAATTGAGTAATTTGGGCTAAATTGTGAAAATGAAAAATTTATGAACTAAAATGTGAAATAAATGAAATATGTGGACTTATATGAATATTAGGAATATTCAGCTAAGCACATGCCTAAAGAAATTTTGTGTATTTTGTGTATTTTGTGATTAGGGACTAAATTGTTAAAATATGAAAATGTGAGGGTTAATTTGTAAAATACCCTAAATATGTATATATGGACTGATTTGAACCAATGTGAGTTTGAATAAATTAAATTTGAATTGATATAAATCAAGAACCAAAGAAAACGAAATTAGACCGAGGAAAGTCAAAAGTCGTTGAGTAGTCGACTCCGTCTGTTCGAATCCGTACGAGGTAAGTCGATATACAAATAAACGTGTTTTGAATTGAATTATTGTTTATATACTCTTGAACAATGATGAATGATTATGGAGTTGAGTATGAGATATCTAAGGAAGTATCGACAAAGTTTCGACATCAGAAAAGCCCCGTACGAACCATAGGAGTAGTTAGGATACATATGTCATGACATAGGATCCGATATGTGATTTCGTGTAAGACCATGTCTGGGACGTTGGCATCGACTTATGAGTGTAAGACCATGTCTGGGACATCAGAATCGTATTTTATTTCGTGTAAGACCCTGTCTGGGACAATGGCATCGATATTTGATTACATGTAAGACCACGTCTGAGACGTTGGCATTGTACGAGTTTTTCGAGCTATCCGAGTATCCTTATTGATTCCGAATGGTTCAACGGGAATTTTGAGAAAATGGATGATTATGTGAATTTATATTCGATCCAGGTACGTTTGAATTGTATACCATTTTTGAGAATGAAAAGTAAGTATATGTTCTTTGGTGAACATATGATATAAGTATGAGTTGCTATGAGAATGAGTTATGATATGTATATGTGAATCATGTTCAAATGAAATATAAGAGATATATGGTTATGTGAATGTATTTTGCATTGAATTATACGAATGAATTGATCTAGATTGATGTTATTTGTTAAGTTTATTTGTATATGAATTACTAAGCTTTTGAAAGCTTACTTTGTGTGTGTTTTCAATTATTTTATAGATATCTTAGCTATTGGGAGCTCGAAGATTGTTGAGGATCATCACCACACTATCGAACTCTATTTTGGTACATATTGAAGGTGTAAATATTGGAGTGTTTTTTTAAATATGTTCTGTGAAGTGTATATTTAGCCATGTGAGATGGCTTAATTATGGTTGAATTTATGGTTTGATTTTGGTATATGATATGTGATGCAAATTATGCCTATGTGATGTGTTCATGAATGGCTAAGTGAATTGGTCAATTTGGTAGGTTTTGATGTGTGCTTATTTAAGGATTTGGTAAGATTTTGGTATAAGAATGAATGAATTTAAATGAGGTTATGAAACAAATGTTTAGATATGATTTTGTCTTATGATTTGGCATAATTTGGTATGGTTATTAAGCATGATATTGGTTGATTATGATATGGTATGACTGATGTGTGTTTTGATTGTGAATTGGTTGAGAATTTGGAATAAAATGCTTGGTTTTGGTGCTAGTAGGTTTGACCCTAAAAGGGTGGAAAAATTGGCCTTGTAAATGGTCTATTTTTGCCCACACGGGCAGGGACACGGGCATGTGTCTCAGCCATGTTGCTCAATGGCCATTTCGAAGTGAGCCTGGGCAGACCACAAGGTTGCACACACGGGTGTGTGCTAGTTCGTGTGGCCAAGTCAGTTTCGAGCATGGGCTAGACACACGGGTGTGTGACTGGCCGTGTGACCCAAGTCAGTGACCTCCCTAACTTTCACACGACCTGGCATATGGGCGTGTCATGTAGCCATGTGGATAAGTCAGTAAGTATGCCCTGTTTTACTAAGGCCTAGACACACAAGCGTGTCTAATGCCGTGTGAGGCATACGGCCTGCTCACACGGACGTGTGACCTTTATAACTTTGAAAAATGTTTAAGTTTCAAAAAATTCTTGTATGAGCTCGGTTTAGTCCCGACCCCATTCTAAAGTATGTTTAAGGTCTCATAGACCTATATAAGGGACAATTGTGAATGATTATTATATGTTTTGATTATGTTATGCTTAAGTATATGTGAATGTTCTGATATGTCTGGTAATGCCTCGTAACCCTATTCTAATGACTGATACGAGTTAGGGGTGTTACAAAGCTCCATTCACTGGGATATGTATGTGTGGTGTGCTAGAGAGCGTTAGCTATATGCTTCTCTTATTGGATATGTTTGACTCTATGATTCTATGTGTGGTATGTTGGAGATCCGTGTATTCGATGAGTGGTGTTAGAGTCCACTTTATGTTTCATAAACTCAAAAGCCAAATTATCAAGCCAAATTATCAAAGCCAAATTATCAAGCCAAATTATCATACACTATGACTAAATGTGGTTGTATGTAATTATATGTGCTTATATGTGATTGATATGTATCAGAATATATATGTATGCCTAAACGTTCATATAATAAAGTGTAAAATGTGTGGAATATGACTAAATATGTGAATTGTGACACTTAGTTAATGACGTTTTAAGAATATGTTGTATGTTGTTTGGTTGATGCATGACAACTTGTTTGCGTAGTGGTTGTCCTAGGCATTCACTGAGCTTGTTAAGCTCACCCACTCCATTTTATCCTTTGCAGAGTAGTTGCATTCCCGGTGTGAGCGGTATGGCCGTCGAGAGATTGATCCAAGTTATTCTTTATTCAATATGGCCGTTGAGACATTTATATCGATTTTGCTAAGACGTATTTTGGATTATTTGCATATTGTGTATGTTTGGAAGCTTTTGAACTTGGACATGGTGCTTATATTATTGTTTGGACATTTTGGTGCTCTTGTGACTAGGTGAATGAAGCTTGATGTGTAAGGACTAAGTTTGAGTGATTTAAGTGCTCTTATGTGCTGAAATTTTTTAACCTGAAGCAGAGGTATTGATATTAAGGCTTTTAAAATGATACATTTGTATTTTCAAAAGTACAGGGAGTCAGAATACCAATGTGGTATCGATACCTTGGCCCAAGTACCGATACTCAGGGTGTAATTATTGATACTGTGGAAAAGGTACCGATATTTTTTAGCTGTTTTAAAATTTGGCGAGAAACATAATTCTAGTTTTGTATCGATTTTCCAGGTGGAATCGATACCACTTAAAGGAAATATCGATACCATAGAGGCGGTATCGATACCTATGTAACTTTTTTTTGGAAAATTTGATAAATGGTCCTAATGCATGATTAATACCTATGCTATGTTATTTTAGGAATTCTTGGTGTGGTTTATCAACAAAAAGTGAACGTATGGTTTATAATTCATGATAATGTTATGTTATTATTGATTGGAAAAAAAGATGCATGAGAAATAACATGTCGTGTTAGATGAACAAGTAGCAAGACGGTGGTGTGGCATCTCGATATTTGGCTTGGCATCCAGGTTGGGTATGGGGTGTTACATTCATCCAATCTGGGGGACCAATCTTTTCAAGTTGGGTTCACCACTTTTCTAGAATTTATTTAATTTCTCTATTAGAAATCTCCGCTTGTCTATTTGTTTGGAGATGATATGCCATGGCAATCTTATGTTTCACCCCATACCTGTACAAAACATTAGCAACTAATTTGCAATCAAATGAGAACCTTCATTACTGATAATTGCCCAAGGTGTACCAAATCTTGTGAAAACGTTCTTATGTAAAAACTTCCGCACTAACTTGGCATCATTCGTGGGGTGGGTACCGCTTCAACCCACTTAGAGACATAGTCCACTATAAAGAGTATGTAGAGATTGCCAAATGATGGTGGAAATGGACCCACAAAGTCTATTCCCTAAACATCAAAAACTCAATCTCTAAAATATTTTACAGCGACATTTCATGTCTCTTAGATAAATTACCTATCCTCTAACAATGATCGCATGACTTATAATATTCCTGGGCATTCTTGAACAAACTTGACCAATAAAAACCATATTGTTGTACCTTGACAGCAGTTCTCGTTCCTCCAAAGTGTTCTCCGTAAGGTGCTGAATGATAATGTTGCAGGATGCTATGTACTTCATCATTAGGGACACATTTCCTAATTATCTGATCATCACATTATTTGAATAAGAAGGGTTCATCCTAATAATAATGTTTGGCATGCAGAGATTTTTGTCTTTTTTGGCTATTGAGATCAGGTGGCATCAAACCACTTATTAAGAAGTTCACTATATTGGCATACCAAGGTAATGCCATGGCAAATAATAGTTCCTCATCTGGAAAATCTTCTTTAATAAGTTGAATTTTTTCATCTTCATTTCCAGCTTCTAACCTTGACAGGTGATCAAGCACTTGATTTTTAGTCCCCTTTCGATCTTTAATTTCCAAGTCAAACTCCTACAATAAGAGGATCCACCTAATCAATCTTGGCTTGGCATCTTTCTTGCTCGCCAAATAATTAATAGAAAAATGATCCGTGTAGACTGTGATTTTGGTGCCAATTAATTAATATCGAAATTTATCTAATGCGAACACTACAGCCAAAATCTCTTTTTTCGTGGTGGTGTAGATCAATTATACATCCGTTAGGGTCCTACTCGTATAATAAATTGTATGAAATACCTTGTCTTTTCACTGTCCCAACACTGCTCCCACAGCATAATCGCTAACATCACACATGAGTTTGGAGGGCAGTATCCATTCTGGTACAATTACAATCAGTGTCGCTACCAAAATTTTCTTCAATTCCTCGAAAGCAATCAAACAAGGTTCATCAAAATTGAAAGGTCTATTTGGTTCCAGGATAGCGCACAAAGGTTTAGATATCTTTGAGAAATCCTTAATGAATCTTCTATAAAATCCCGCATGACCTAGAAATCTCATAATACCCTTGACACTGGTCAGAGGTGGAAATTTTTCTATCACCCCAATTTTTGCTTTGTCAACTTCAATCCTTTGCTACGATATCTTATGCCCTAGCACAATACCTTCACAAACCATGTAGTGGCATTTCTTTGAATTTAAAACAAGATTTGTTTCTTTACAATGGCACAAAATCAATTCCAGATTTTTCAAGCAATCCTCAAAATCATTTCCAAACATAGAGAAATCATCCATGAAGACTTCAAGAAACTTTTCCACCATGTCCAAGAATATGACCATCATACAACGCTGAAAGGTTGCTGGGGCATTGCATAATCCGAATGACATTTGTCTAATCGCAAAAGTACTATATGGACACACGAAAGTTGTCTTCTCTTGGTCATTTGGAGCTATGTTAATTTGATTATATCCTGAATAACCATCCAAAAAATAGTATAAATTTTTCCTAACTAATCTATCCAACATTTGGTCAATAAATGGCAAGGGAAAATGGTCCTTCTGAGTTGCCTTATGGAGCATGCTGTAATCCATGCATACTCTCCATCCCGTGACAGTATGATTTGGAATAAGCTTATTATTATCATTACTGCTTATTTTGAGACCTCTTTTCTTAGCCACACATTGTACAGGACTCACCCATGAGTTGTCAGAGATCGGGTACATAATTGCAGCATAGAGCCACATGATGATCTCTTTCCTAACAACTTCTTTCATGATTGGATACGACTTCTTTTTTTGTTAAATAGAGCTGCTATGACAATCCTCCAGTAAAATTTTATGAATACAGATAGCAAGGCTGATTCCCTTGATGTCGGAAATTGTCTATCCCAATTCCTTCTTAGATCATCGGAGTACTTCCAACAACCTCACCTCTTGATTGGGTGTCAACTTGGCAGAAATAACTACAGGCAAAGTGTTGTTTTCTCCCAAATAAACATATTTTAAATGTTGAGGCAAAGGTTTCAACTCCAGTGTAGTAGGTTCCTTTATAGAAGGTTTAGGAGGCTTGAAAGAGCAATCTGATAAATCCAAGGATTCAAACTTCTTCCCTGGTCTATCCACAAGTTGCCTGGTTTCCACAAGTTCACCAAGGTCCTAAAAAATTATTGCTTCACTCTGTTCAAGTGAGTCTTCATCACTATCAGAATTGTTATGGCAAAATCTTGTGAACTTTTTGTCTATTATTGTTTCTATCAGACCAATGGCACGAAATTCTTGATTCTTATTAGCATATTTCAAGGCATCGAATACATTGAATGTGATCTGCTGTTCATTTACCCTCATGGTTAGTTTACCTTTTTGCACATTAATTAAAGTCCTGCTTGTAGTAAGAAAGGTCTTCCAAGAATAATTAGCACATCATGGTCAGCTTAACATTCTAAAATAAGAAAATCTATCGAAAAAATAAATTTATCTACTTTTACCATCACGTCCTCAATTTTAGCTTCAAGATGTATGTAGGATCGATAAGGCAGTTGCAACGTAATCGTAGTAGGTCTTGCTATCCTAATTCCCAGCTTCCTGAAAATAGACATAGGCATTAGATTTATACTTGCTCTTAAATCACATAATGGCTTGCCAACATACTGATTTCCAATTGAACATGGGATAGAGAAACTCCCTAGGTCCTTCAACTTTGGAGGTAATTTATTAGTCAATATCACTATGCACCCTTCAATGACAGAAACGGTCTCAAATTCTCTTAATCTACACTTCTTTGACAGTTTGTCTTTCATAAACTTCACATAATTGGGCTTCTGCTCCAAAGCTTCTACTAGCAGTATGTTGATGTGGAGTTGTTTAAGGACATCCAGAAATCTTTTGAACTGGGCCTCTTGTTTACAATTGTGAAATCATTGAGGAAATGGTGGAGGTGGCCGTCTTTCAGGTTGCTAACGTTGTTTTGCTATAGCATTTCCATTAGAAAGATGATTTGATTCTTCTGCAACATTATTTTGTTTAGCCTTTCCAGACAGAGTGTGGTTTTCAAACGTTTCTGAAATCTCTCCATTGTTCCAATCTGATTTGGCCTCTTCTACCATGACATCTTTAATGATTTCATTCAGCTGAGTCCCACTTCTGAGAGTAATTTCCTTACAATGCTCCTTCTCTTGTGCTCTAAAATTCTTAGTATCACTTGGTAGAGCTCCTTGTGGTTTAAACTCAAAGCATTTACTATCTGCCCCATTTGATTCTTAAGAGCTCGAAGGGATGCAGCTTGACTCTGAATTACAGCATCATTCTTGGCTATATACTCTTTCAAAAAGGCTTCAATAGATGATAATGATGAAGCTGATGTCTGATCTTGTTGGACATTTTGCCTCAGCATAGGTTGAGTATAACCAATCGGTGCACTGATGTCATTCTATATTGCAGTATTGTTAAAATTCCCTGCACCTTGATTATTCCAACTAAAGTTTGGATGTTGCTTCCACCCTGGATAATGCATGTTGGAATAAAGGTTATTGTTCCGGTTGAAATTACCCATGTAGTAAACGGATAATGAATTTGATGGGCATTCGTTAAACATATGGTCTTGACCACAATAAACACAGGCTGGTTCGACTACTTTTATCTCTTGAACTATAGTTGGTCTCTTTATTATTTTGATCATATTAGTTAAAGATGACACCTAGACAGTCAATGAAGTGATTGCATCAAGCTTCATGGCACCAGTAGCTCTCTTGCCAATCCCAACTCGCGTGGTAGGATATTGATAATCATTATTGGAAATCCTTTCCAAAGTCTCTTATGCTTCATTGTAATATTTATCCAACAAGGTACCATTGGAAGAAGTATCAACAACCATTCTCGTATGTGTATTCAACCCATTATAAAACATCTCCATTTGTGTCCAATGCTGAAACTCATGCATTAGACATTTCCGAAGTAGTTCTTTAAATCTTTCCCATGATTCATACAGCATTTCATCCTCTGATTGCAAGAAAAACATAATGTCATTTCTAAGCTTAGCATTCATGCTTGGCAGATTACACCATAACAAAAACTTTCGGAAAAGATCATTCCATGATGCCACTGTCCCCGATGGTAAAGCATTCAACCATGCTCTTTCTTAGTCTCTCAAGGAATATGGAAACAATTTAAGTTTCAGAGCGTCTTCAGGAATACACTGTTGTCTAAATGAGTCACAGACTTCTAGAAAAGGTCTTAAATACAATCGTTGATCTTCAGTAGGCAACCCATTGAATTGTCCCACCATTTGTAATATCTAAAACATCACCGGTTTCAATTCAAAATGCTGAGCTTGAATGTGTGGTCTAACTATCCTTGGATTCAGATCATCTAAAATTGGCACAACATGTTCACGAATTGGTTTGCCTCAGTCATCTATCACACGATGAATAGGAAGATCAATATCTTGACCATTTGGATTTAATGGATCATTCAGACCAAGATCATTCCCATCCCTAACCATGTTACGCACTTCTCTTCTCCTTCTTCACAAAGTTCTCTTGATCTCAGGGTCAAAAAGATACTCTTCTTTAATAGGGATGCCTCTACTCATGCATTGATAATAAACCTATAGAAATTAAAAACAACTAAGTTAAAAAAAAAACTAATGGAATTAGATAAGAAAACAACAAAACCAAATTTCACCAAATTGTCGATCCCTGTCAACGACACCAAAAACTTGTCGCATGTGAATATGCTAAGCGAATTGTGCAAATGTACACATCAGATCAAGTAATAAAGTGATAAGCAAGATCATCTTCATAGGTATCAATTAGGTATAAATTGGTTAAGTTATCATAAAGGAGTGTGTTTAATGCTATGATAAAAACAATAATAAGAATGCAGAGTTAATTAAGGAATACTATTGTATGTAATATGTGAATTATAACAAATAAATGAAAATGCGATGGCAAGACAATAGTATATATGCAATGGAAAATACAAGAATGACTATGTGAAAAATATGTAAACAAGTAACAACTAAGGATGTGAAAATAGAGATGCTACAGCAAAGGTTAAATGATCTATGATGTTTAATCATAAGGTTGAGATTACTGAGAATCTACCCTTATTAACCAATAATTCCTTGGCAAAATCAACCTTACTCTACTACTCATAAGAGATCTAAAATGGCTTGCTTCTTTCGAGAGAAAGACCTCAAGTTACCTTGCCTAAAGCAATATATGCCTATAGGCCTTTAGCATGGTACCCAACACTATTTTATTTTCTTTCTGTATAGAACATTGATCTATGTCTAGAGACTGTTATAGGTATTCGGTCGAATACTTGCTCATATCATTTAATTTCAATCTAACTAACCTAACCTTGTCAGTATTAGATTAATTTCATAAACATGTTGCACATTCATCTATGTCTAGAGATTATACACGTGATACATAAATATCATTGAATGAAACAGAAAATTAAAACTAATCTAGGCTTTAGCTATTAAAGGAAATAACAGTTTCATCAAGCAATCTCAACCCTATGAGATTAACTCATGGGATCCAAATTCAAAATAACATTCAACATCATTTTCATCATTTAAGATCACAAAGAAACAAATAAAGAAGAAAATAAAGAGCTTAGGGAAGATAGATTTTGCCTTTCTAGTCCATAACTCCGATGACGGAATATCTTTTGATTGCATAAAGCGATTGCCTTCTTTTTCTCCCTTTTTGAGTATACTTTGTTCTCAACTGTTATCATCTTTTCATCCAAGGATTTTTCCAATTGTCTCTCTAATCGTCTCTCTCTATTTTTTCCCTTTTTTCTTCTTTCTTGTTGGGTTTTATACTTCTTCCTTTAGAGTAGGTCCATCATCCCATGATCCCATGATCTTTTTCCTCTTTTTTAGGTTGATTTTTTTGGTACATGTACAGTAAGGCTGATAACGGTTAAGTGTTGACTGGATCGCTTCTTGGCATTGCCACGACATTCGTGTTGGCAAACTGTCCAACCTTTTGCCACGACAAACCTTCACTCATTTACTTATTTTTCTCATTCTACACCTACCACTTAACAAACAAATCCTTCCCACAAACAATTAGAAGTAACATGTAATAAAATTTAAGCATAGTCTAAGCCTTTTAATGCAATTTCCTAAAAACACTAATGGAAAATCCTAAAATGTAACAAAACTTACCTAAGTGCAGGCAATTAATCAAGTCTAAAGGCAAAAAATATAATTCTTTTCAAGAGTTATCAATATGTGTGGCACTTGATATGGCATATTTGAGTATGAATTACATGGCTAAATGATGGTATTTAATGGTTACAAGTATGTTTGAATAGGTTGAATATGTATAAGTTGACTTGATATGTTTGATTCCAAATTGTGAAAATGTTGGAATGGATGATTGCAATTTGTTATATGCTATATTTTGGCATGTTTTTGATATGTTTTTGTGTAGGAAAAAGTTGTGCAATATACACCAAATGGTAAGTTTTAAAGGTTGACATGAAATAGGTGCCAAATGACCTAATATGTACTTAAAACAAAGTCCTTAACCCGATGACCATATTTCCTCGTTGCAACGTTGACTGGCAACAAGTCACGTCGAGACGTCGTTTGGCCTGAGGTCACAATGTGACAATCTGTTTGGCAGCGTCACAATGTGGAAGAGGTGACATCACGACATGAAGGAGGTGATGTCACGACGTCGACCCTAAAATTTTAAAACTTCACAATTTGGTCCTATTTCATACGTGAGACAACAAAAAAGCTATCGTAAGCTCGATTAAGACTTGAGAAGGATTGTATATCTTGATGTGAATGTATTTGTGATATGTTTGAATGTTTAAATGATTTATTCGCTAAATATTTGACGGTAGTTGTTCTGGCAGAATTGTAGCATCTTGTAGCTTGGGCCTAGCCGTAAATTGAGTGAGGGGTGTTACAAATCTAATTATAAATGAGCAAACTGATTGAAAGATTAATATGTTGTCTGTCAAATCCAATTGGGGAGATGTTTTGTCTTAGGCATCAGTGCGGATGACTCATAAAAGATAGAGATATAAATATGGTTGATTGGATTTCCAGTACATCAAACATGACCCAAGTAGAATAGATCCTAGATCTTTTTATGGATTTATTCACTTGTGACATTCATAGTGTGACATACCTTAATCCTAAGTGGATGATGGATTATGTATGTGTGACTCGTATACTTTGATATAAATAAAAGCCTGAGTTCAAATAGATATGGAATTGAAAGCTGGTATGTTGGATATATGACTTTTACAGTATGTAGCGTCATTCATAATAGTGGAATTCATAGCCCAACTAATGGGTAAATGATATCCTTTCATTAAAATTACATAATAGAAGAAAAGTAAACGTGACCACGGGTCATTTGTCTTTGTGATAAACGACTTGATTACTATTTAATAGTAATTGACTTTTTATGAAGGAAGATGTAATGGTTACCATGAGATAAAATAGGATCATATTAGCAGAACAGATTTCCAAAATAGATTAAGGATATCCTTTGAGGGTAACACACTGATGACAAGTTCATTGGATGAACACTGATTAAGTAGCTTTCATAATAGTATGTAATTAGGGAGAGCTAAATCACGATACTATATAGAAATGACTTCGTGACTAAATAAGTTTATAATTAATAGGTAAAAAGCTAAAACTTAATTAAAAATTATTTGAGCCCTAATTACATATGTCCAATCAGTCTTTTTGCTAGCTCATTGAACCCATAAATGAATTTCATGTGGAACCAAATGAACAAAAATTGATGGAAATGATGAAATTAGAGAAATGGGTCACATTCACAAATGAATATGTTTTCTCATTGAGTGTAAAATGACTTAAAATTAATTTAAGTTTTTCAAATTTTTATTTAATTATTTAAATAATTTAAGTTTGAAAATAGAATTAAATTAATTAGTGAAAATAGAATTAAATTAATAAGTCATTGTGAATCCGTTGAATATGAAAATAAAATATGTTTCCCTAAAGATTTTTTACGCTAAAGTTGTTATGAATTTAATGAATTAGAATTGGGTTGAAAAATTATTTAATTAAAAAATTAATTTATCTAATTAAATTAATGAATTAATATTTATTTTGAAAAATAGAAAACATGTATTGGGTTAGATTAAATTATAAAGTGCTAGGTTAAAAGTCCAAAAAGCACATATAATTGGACCCAATACAGAAGAGGCCCAAATCCCCTCATCATAAGAAAGAAGGGCAACAGCCCTAGTATTATTGGCAAGGGTGTGCCGCCCACCCTATTCTACTTAGAGTAGAATATTGTTATCTATTAAATAAATATTTTTTGTGTTTTACTAATTTAACCAGGATTCTCTTATCTCTCCCTATAAATAGGTAGCATTGGTAGAGTTATATACAAGATTCATATAAGTTTCAAATATTGTTATTCTGCCAGAATGTAGTAAAAAATTATTTTCTCAGAATAAATTCTATTTTCTTGGAATTACAATTTTACATGTTTCTATTGAGAGATGATAATTTCCTATGAAAAGTAATAAATTATTTTTGGTTTATGATTGTTCGAGCTTACATTTGAAGCAATTTGTGGTATAAGAAAAATGAAAAAGTTCGTTCAATTGAAAGTCGGGAATGTCAAGTATCTGTCTCACACAAAACACAAGTACTTTTCAGGAAAAAAGTTTATTACTATAAATATCATAAACTGGCTTGGTTTTCAAAAATTTTAATTTTTCGCTATGAAAGAAAACCATTTTCTAAATCAAAATTTTCCAACATTATGTTGTAGTCAGTCTAAAATAAATTATTATTTTTTAAAAGGATATTTGATGTAACAGATATCGTTTTGAGACTATGATGAAGGGAAGATTAATTTTTATTTATTAAATCTATTAAATTTTGGTAAGAATTTTGTAGTGAAAAATTACTTCCTTTTCCTCTAGTCTGTACTATCAATATATTAGTATGGTTAAATCACATGCGATTGTAAACTAGAAGTTTACATTAGTAATGTTAAATCACGTGCATAGTAAACTAAAAGTTTACTAGTTCAAATATACTAATTAGCTGGCATCACTGGTTAGACCATCTCGATCAATAATGATGCGACAAGATAAGAATTTAAAAGTATATTTATTAAAGAACCTGAAGAATTCTTCATTTATTAAATGTTGCTTGTTCTTAAAGAAAATTTATTATACCACATTAACAAAAGTTGAGATTGAATCTCTTACATTTTTTAAAGAAATATGGGCTCATTTATTCAAAAAGTGAAATATTTTGATTCGCAAGATAATCACATGTAACTTACCAAATCGTAACCTGTCATTTGCAAGATTACTTGCTTAATGATTTGTTTAAGAACAAAATTTTCAGATTATGCAATCGAGACAATTTTTGTTAATGTTGGTGCATGAGTTTATTTCTCAAGCTTTCAATGATTATTATAAATTAGATTTACTATACGAGTAACTATCACAATAGTACGGATAAATGGTTTGGCAAAATTATTCATTAAATGCCTCTAATTAATAGCTAAACCATATCTTTTGAGAATAAACCTTTTCTATATGTATAAGGATATGATATTTTACATAAATCAACATTTGTATGCATCATTCCATATGTTATGATAAATTCTCTCTATTACAATTAGTTTTGGTTAAGAGCCACATACAACCCATTTAAGAATTTTTGAATGTGTAGTATATGTTGAAGTTGCTTCACCACAATGCACAAGATAAGTATTCAAAGAAAGTTGGGAAAATATATTATTTATGAATCTCCTTGTATTATTAGATGTTTTGAACAAATTGAAGATTTAATGATGATATGAGTTTAAAACTATTTTGATGTGACAATTTTCCCAACATTAGGGAAAGAAAAATGATAGTTGTATGAAATAATTAATTAGAATAAATTATCATTATCTAGATTCTCATAGAAAGAAATTTAGCTAGAAGTTCAAAAAAGATAATTCACTTTATTGCAAGTTAGCTACCAAATGTATTTTCTGACCTAATGCAAATAACCAAGTATTATATACCAATTGATGTTTTAAAGTCCAGTAGGATAACTTGTTAGACCAAATGAAAGTAATGCTTTCCTGAAGCATGGTAGTTTGATTGGTTCCAAAGATAAAAATTACCATAAAAGAAAATAATTAATCAAGATCGTCATATAGTGGAAGTGGGTGCTCCTGAAGAGACCCAAGAAATAACTAATTATGAAAACTCTAGAAGAGATTCAAGTACCTAAATATGAAAATGATGAAAAATCTAGAAGGGATTCAAGTTGTTGACATTGATTTTTCATGCAATAGTGTTATTGAGATAAAGAAAAAAGAGGATCTTAAATAAATTTTTTAAGAAAAATAGTCATGAAAAATATTTGCCAAAATGAAAAGACACAATTCTAGTAGAAATAAATTCGAGAAATTTTAAGAACTAGTCGTCAAAATATCTAAAGGTATAAAGCCAAAGAAGATACAAATGAAGTAGTTTTGGAAAACCAAATAAGAAATACAAAGTTTTTCACCAAGTTTTGGCATTGATTATGAAAAGATATTCTTTTGTGGTGGATAAAATAAGGTTGAGATATATTATTTGTTTGGCAGTTCATTAAAGATTTGATATGCATCTAATGGTTGTTACAAAATTTTATATGAATTACTATATAGTGGAAGTTTATATTAAAATCTTTGAAGGATTTAGAACGCTAAAAGCATATAGAAATTTCTGGGGAATTGTTCAATACTTTTGCGTAAATGTTTATTGATTTGATTTGAACATATATCTTATTTTAGAAGGATCATGATCAAAGTTTGCTATGATTATTATTGAAACTCATGAAGAAATCAAAATATATTTCCCAAAATTCTTCTTCACTCATAACATTCAGAAGAATGATGGTATAAATGTTTAACAAACTCGTTTAAGTGATCATTTGAAAAACTAGTATTCAATATTGAAATACATAGAATTTGAGATATCATGTGATGTTATCACGAGGGGGAGTAAATACATGTTGTACTCTTTTGCCCTTAACCGAGGTTATCCCATTGGGTTTTCCTGGTAAGGTTTTTAATGAGACAACATCTAACGCGTATTATAGATATGTGTACTGATAAGTGATAAAAGTAACATATTTTAATCCCATTCTTAATGTGTTTTTGGATGATTAATTATGCAAATTGGGAATTTGATGCTCCTAATCCTTTGAATTTATGTTTCTATACTTAGGAGAGTATTTGGGAGGGAAATGAGCGAAAAATGAGCCAAAATTGGACAAATAGAGTTGTTTTCAAGAGCCTTTCCACATGGGCTGGACACACGCCCATGTGCTAGCCTGTGTCGATTTTGCAACTTGAATCCCAAATGCACGGAAAAATGCAATTTTTAGGCTTTCTGAGCATTCTAAAGTCTATAAATACTAATTAGTAGAAGGGAAGAGTATCCATCAGAGGATATCAAGAAAAAAACTTGAAGAATACTATTGGAGCCAACTCCGAAGCGGATTTCCATCAAGATTGAAGATGTCCTTTTAATTTTTGTTGAAGTTTTTATGAGTTTTTTTTATGTCTTATGGTTATTCTAACTTTGAGATGTTTTTATTCAGAATTATGAGCTAATTCCCTAGATACCTAAGGAGGATGAAACCTATGATGAATTCTATTATTTAATTTCTATTTTACATGATAAATACTTTATTCTTGTTTTCAATTTTATGTGCTTATTTCTTGTTTTAATATTTACGAGATATTAATTCATATTTAATGTGTTTAATTAGAGTCAAATATAATAAGGGAGTCCATAGATCAAGTTAATGCGACAATAGAAGTTTTAATTTGAAAGATATTTCAATTAATCAACCTAGAGTCAGTTGCTCTTACTCTCAAAAGAGATATTAGCATAATTTAGGGATTTCTACAGATCAAGATATCAAGTGAATAAATCGTTTAATTAGATTCATAATAATAAATGAAGTCTAGGTGAATTCTTTCCTAGGTAATGTTCTCTCATTTGTTATTATTCGTTTATTTTCCTAATATATTTTATGTTGACTTCTTAGTTAAAATTGGTTTAGTAAATCTTAGTTTTATCACTCCAATTTGTCGGCTTGATAATAGGAAAACGGTAATTACTAATACTTTTAGTCCTTGTGGATACGATATCTCTACTTATCGTAGCTATACTATTGTTCAATAGGTGGGCTTGCTTTAGTCGTGTTTTTAGTTAGTTCACGAAACACACATCATGTACTCTTTTTCCTCATTTAGGAATTTTTTTCCGAAGGCTTTTTATCTTTGTAGTGTTTTAGTTAGGCACATTGTCTACCAATAGACATATAAAGGGGAGTATTATGAATATTTTATTGTTAAGTGGATGTTCATCGAGACCATATTTTATTATTAAGTGGATGTTCATCAAGACCAAGATAAATTTGATATACATTAGGACTCTAATATTCATCAAAATAGAGTTTTATATTATTTGTACTTTTATGTCTATAAATATAAAGCTTGGAGAAACATTGTAAACATCTCTATTGATAAAAAAATACGTAACTTTCTTTCTCTCTCCCACTATCTTTGTTGTTTACTCTTTTTATATTTATTTCATAACAAAAAATAAATATTTTTTATAGAGACTAATTTTTCATCTTCCTCAATTTTTATTAGTGAAATTTTAAATATTTCAATAATCTCACATAGAATTTTAAGCGGTTTATGCTTCTAATTTCAACTATAAATAGAGACAAGCCCACACCAATTATCTCAAACTTTTAAGAGTTGTTTCCATTGGAGAAACACTATGAAATGTCTTGTTTTATTATAAAAAAAGTTTATTTATATATATTTAGGATAATTATTTCATACACTAGTAGAGTAGTTTTAAATTTAGATACAGGACAAAAAATATGATCTCTTTAATTTATATTTTAAAAATTTAAATTGTAAATATAAAAATTAAAATTGAATAAATAAGATGCATGGAAATTCTTAAATCCTATATACAAGAAAAAAATAAGAAAAATAAAAAAATTATCGAAGCTTAACACCTATGTGAATCGAGATTTGAAGATGTATAAGTTAAACTTCTCTTTTCTTTTCCCTTTTATAATCTCGAGAGAGCTAAAAATAATTGAATTTGAATTTTACATAGACCTCGATACCCCTTTCCCAAAAAAACTTATTAGGAAAAATAAATTTTACTTCTATATTATGAGAAATATTACTTTTCTACATTTTTGTAATAAAAATACTGAAATGACTTAATTTGAACATAATTGTGAACCTAATATGAACAAGTCATAAGTTGTAGCATTAACAATGAACCTGCACAAATGAGTCAATCCATTATAATACAAAAAACTTGAATTTACATCCACATAGGAATTTCATTATGTGGACATTTTTGCATAAGATCTTTAAAATTTTTTCAAGCTTCATATAAACTCTCATTATCATATTCAACAAAAATCAATAATTTCATTTGTCATCCTAAAAGTTTAGCCAGGTGAAAATATTTGGACAAAAACTTTTTCACTAGTTAGTCCCATGTTTCAGTCAACCTTGTTGGTAAAGATTTAAACCAAGACTTAGTTTTGTCCCTAAGCGAAAAAGGAAATGTGGTTAACCAAATGGTTTCATCAAACACTTAAGGTGACTTAAAGTTATTACAAACTTTCAAAAAGTTTGACAAATGTAAATTTGGGTCCTTAGTGGGTAAACCATTATACTAAATATTGGTTAGGATCACAAGTTTAATCTTAAACTATCGTTTTCGTTTATCATATCCTAATCATATTTTGGTTAACATTAACCCTTAGCATCATATAGTCTCTAAGACTCCTTTAAATTGGGTGTTGTAGTGGATTAAGTAACTCTAAAGCCATATTGTTTTGTCAATTAACTACATTGCAAACGAGTTGTGATGGGTTCTCTATATCATGCAAATAGTCAAAACCAATAAAACCAGATATTGAACTAGATCACTCTCAATTTTGATCAGTTCTTTCAATCTCCAGATTAAAAGGAATTTGATCTTTATTTTTCCTATGTATGCAAAATAAAAAATTAAATTAGTCGAGCAATAAGACATTAGATATATAACGACTCAACCTTTTTCGATGACGAAAAATGTGGTTTCAAAACCCCATTTCTGTAAATTGAACCCTTAAATATTGTAATACCCCACCTGGCGTAGTCTTGTTGATGATTTGTTTGGGTTGAAAGCTAAGTTAAGATTTAAGTCAAGATAAGACTGATTTATGTTCTATTTGCCAGTGAGATATTTTTATTGATTGTGCGTCATATGTGTGTGGCAGACTGATTGATTTATAGGTAAGTAAGTTACGATTCACTTTTTGAACGACGTATAAGTGTAGTCTTTATGTTTTGGCATGGTAATCTTGAGGAACCCACCAATCAGTGTTTCTTTCGGTATATTTGTATGTTAAGTCCTTTCGTTTTTATATGCCAGTAAAGGATTATGGGATTTTGGATCTGAATGTTATTTGTTTGTGCACATATGATTTTAGTTTAGTTTTAGTTGTGTTTTTATTGGGATCCAGTTAGAAATTTACTAAATTTTTATGATTATTTTTAATATATAATGAACTATAATGATTATGTTGGCCATGTTAGAAATTGAGTTAGCTTTTCATGTTAGCCATGTGTTAACTTTGAGTGAGAAAGCTAGAAGATGTATATTTCAGTGAAAACCCTTCGTAGTAGGGGTTCCTCTTCTCTTTTCTTTTGCTCTATTCTACTTTAAATCCTGCCAAGAGGAGTTCATTGCTAGAGAAGAAGTAACAAGTGATAGATTAGAAAGAAAGAATTGTGTATACAGTAGAGTTAGAATAGAAAACTTTATTGAGATCATCTGTGAGTATCCAGACTTTGTGATTCTCCAATGTGTTGTGTTATGTTTTGTGTATAACATTATAGTGTGGTTGTCATAGTTAGAGTCCAGGTGAGAATAGGAACTTGGAACTTTGGAAGTCTATTATATGTAATTGTCTATGTGTGTGTCTGCATGATCGTGGTATGAAATAGATATGACTTCCTTAGGGGCATGAACTTGGTATCCAGATACATTGGGACACCGGTAGGATATTATTGTTGTTAACCAATTTGGCAACCACTGGTAGGGTATGTTAGTTACTAACCAGTTAGCGTGAGTGTTAGGTATGGTAGGGCATTTGCTAACCAGCCTAACGATATGGGTGCTACCTGCGGTAGGACATTTTAGTTGTTAACCATAGAAAAGAGTCATGAAATCACGGGAACATGTAGATGTTTGAAATGATATGATACATAAGATCTGTTTTGATACGTGGAATTTGAATTTCAACCCAATGAAGGTTCTGAAAAGAGTAAGTTAATATGACTCTGTATGTGTTATATGATATTTAATGTATCAAAAGGAATAAGCTAATATGATGATGTAGGTGTTGTGTGATACGTTTATCAGTAGATTGAAAAGAAAGACTAATTATTATGAAGTATTTTCTTATCTTGTTGATACGTTGAAAAGGTAATGTATTGTATTTGTTAAGAATTGAGGATTGGTACATTGAATTCACCCTAGTAAGTTTTGAAAGATGTATGAATTCTCCTGAAGAGAGGTTTGTGATACAAAGGTACTTAAGAGGAAAGATTGTGTTTAATGAAGAAGCATCAGTTCTGTTAAGGCTACAGTTATCTTTAGAGGAAAGGATTATGTGTACGTCCAATGTTATGAAAAATGGTATGCGCTAGATATGTGAGTTTGCCTGAAAAGTTATTCGTCGTGATTAGGTGTTCGCCAATGAGATAAAAGTATTCACTGTGTATTTTGACATGTAGAGTTCAATATGTTAGTCTGTATTATGAAATTATAATGTAATTTTTTCTTACTTAAGTGTGGAGTTTTCCTTGCTAGAACTCACTAAGTTTTTTTGAACTTACCCATTTTCCTTTCTCCTACTTCCAGGTGATCTTTCATCGTAGACTTGTATAAGGGACTCATCTAGAAGTAGCAATTTTTTTTCAGTAAGCTTTGATTGTGTTAGTTGTAACACCCTTAACCCATATTCGTCACCGGAATAGGGTTACGAGGTATTACCGAACAAAGCACAACATATAGTATACATTTCTAATACATTATTCTAATTCACATAATTATCAATCTAACACAGTCATATTGTCCTTTATAAGGCTTTACGAGGCCCTAAAACATGCTTAGAAGAGGTTCGAAACTAAACCGATCACATAAAAAAAATTTGAAACTTAGAAAATTATCATGCATTCAATGGTCACACGCACGTGTGAACTGGTCATGTGCCTCACAGGCCACAAGACACGCCCGTGTCACAAGCCGTGTGAAAACAGGGCATACATACTGACTTGCACCACACAGCCAGAGACATGCCCGTGTGTCTTGGCCGTGGGAAAACTAGAGGGTTACTAACTTGGGTCACACGGCCGACCACACGCCTGTGTGTCTAGCTCGTGTACCTTTCGAAATGGCCACACACGCCCGTGTGCTAGGCCATGTGCCATTTAGAGGGTATACTGACTTATGTCACACGGTCAATCACATGCTCGTGTGTGAGCTCGTGTGTCACACACGGCTAGTAGACATGCCCGTGTGTCTAGGCCGTGCCAAACCTATAGGGTATACTGACTTAATTCGTAGGGCTATCCCAAGGGACACACGGCCGTGTAGCATGACCGTGTGTCGCACACGGCTAAGACACATGCCTGTGTCTTTACTCGTGTGGAAAAAAATAGGCTATTTACAAAGCCAAATTGCCACCCTTTTCACATGCACACTTAGCAACCAAAATGGTACCATTTCAATACATTTATAGGCAGCCAAAACATGTCAATTCATATACAATTCATGCCATATATTCTCAATCCTTTCAACTACTCAATTCCATATTCAAAACATACCAAATCATTATGCCAAATTCATCAAATCTTACATAACTTCTAAATGCATTTACTCATCAACTTATCATCTATATTATGCCTTAAAATCAATCCACAACATATCATCTTCCAAGCATTAACTTACCAAATGGCAACTAGCTACTTAAGCAACCATATAACCATATCAAAACATAAGGCAATTTATACATCATATATTATTCATCTAACACATAATTCAAGCCAACTTAAATGGCTAAAAAAACATTAACATTTACATCATTAGCAAGCCAAATCACATGGCTAATATCATAGCTCAAAACATACCAAAATGACACTAGCCTATACATGCCATCTACCATATATACAAGCTTCAAAAGTACCAACAAATTGATCGATAGTGTGACAATGCTCCTGACGATCCTCGATTCTGAGCTAGCTATGATTATCTATAAAACATAGACAAATAAGACATAGTAAGCTTCATAGCTTAGTAAGTTTGTAAATAAATAACTCAATTCATCAAATAATATAATTCAACCATTTGCACATTACCAAATCAACATTACATTAACAAAAAATTTCTTTTTTCATGTCTCAATCATGATTAAATACCATTTCATTAAAATTTCTTAATGTAATACTTGAATAGGTTCCGTACATACCCGTATCACATCGTACTAACCTCTTTCTCAACCACAACATTCATTTATCCATTGAACCACTAGGAATAGAAGTAGGATACTCAAGAATCACAATTGATAAGTACCTATACCATGGCCCGTGGCCAAATCAAGGTATTATTCACACCCAAAGTGTAGCACCCCAAACCCGGCCCAGACGTTAAGGCCGAATCCGACATGCCACTTTGAAGTCAAAAACCCGTGTTCCCTTTTTAGTGTTTTAAAAAAAATCCGAATTTTGTCAAACTAACCAAGTGAATGGAATCTGGGCACCAGGTAGGTATCCATAACAGAGGAGGTGAGCCATGAAGGTCGCTTAAGTACCAAGCTCTCGATTGGATCCAATCCTAGACATGTCCACATCCATTGCCACACTTGGTTATAACAAGTTGAAATTTCTTTGAGTGGTTATCTTTGGTAAATTGAATATTCGTGTCATCGTGTTATTTAAAAAAATATCGTTTTGAAATCGTGCCCTAAGTCTAGCCCATTTGAATTATTATTATCCATCAATTTAAAGTTGTTTAAAATATAATCTCGAGAAAATCAAAGAAGAAAATAAAGTTAAAATGGCCTTATTACAACCCAAAACTTAAATAGTAATTAAAAATAACTTAAGAAAACCAGTCTCTTTTCAAACCCAAAAGTGTTCACAATGGCCACTCTGAATCCCTTCCGGCTCCAAGTCACCCACATCAAGACTCACTTGCAAGGTTAAAGAAGGGGTGAGTTTGGGGAAACTCAGTGTGTAAGGAAAACCCATTCAAAGCCCAAGTCAGCTCAAGCCCATTGGGCCTAAGCCCATTCAAGTAACAGTATGTACTGGGCTAGAGCCCTTTCGTTACAATAAACCGGGCCTTAGCCCCTTATTCAGATAACAGTATGGCCCATAGGCCCATTTCAAAATACATGCAACATCAGTAAACATATGCAAGCCCATTTGGGGAGACTACTCAACCCACCAACCACTACACTCCACCCGTACCAGCCATACACTCCATGTGGGAATAGCTCAACCCACCCATTTAACACTCCACATTCTTGACCTTTTTGCTCGATTAACGATAAATTGAGGCAAAGCCTCCGATCGTGGACAAGCCACTTTCAGACTTCCTCCATCAATATCCCAGTCCCATGCATCAGATAATAACAACATGTCATGCAGTAAATAACAACAGTCAAACATGCATTTAGGTCAATTTAACCCTAGGGGTATTTCTGTAATTTATCTCCTAGGGGTAAAACTGTAAATTTTCCACTTTTAAAGGTATTTCAATAATTTATCTATTTTAGGGTTTTTCATGCATATTCCTACCTTTCACGTACTAACAGAATCACTACCGAGGGTTCTTACCGAATTGGGCCCGTTGGCCCATTATTCCAATTTTGGCCCATTAAGCCCAAAAATATCGAGGGCATAGAAATCATGCACTTTGCAGTCCAAACATTGCAGCTTACCAAAAACATTAATCGATTTACCTCACAGGCATTCGCACACTCGCAAATCTACAAAATACCGATTTTCGGCATTTCGGCTTTTCGACTTTTGCCGATCTAGACTAAGAAAGAGGGTGTTAGTTACACACCTGTTTGCGACGATATGTTGACGAGATCCACACACGAACCGCCTACAATTGGATTACTAACACGTTAATCTAACTATTCAAATACAAACTACATATTAACCCCTTACAATATTCGGCCAACCACACCTACAGATCATAGTGAGCTTATAAGAAATTAATAAGCAACTCATTAACAAATTTTTGTCAATGTTTACCACATAATCATAATTTCACTGCAAGCTGTCTTCCTGAGCAATAGTCACTAAATCATTTATAACTGGCGCTACGAAACTCCAAATCAAGTGGAGTTAATTTTCCCTGAAAACAGACTCATATATCTTCTATCCATAAAATTTTCAGAATTTTTGGTTTAGCCAATAAATACCAGATTTTTCTCAAAGTTTCCCATGTTTCACTGTTTGACTAATCTGACCACTCTTCATTACGAATCAAATTTCTCATTGTACAGTATTCAAAATATGTTATAGTTTATTTCATTTGAAACTAGACTCATTAAGCTTTAATTACATAATTTATTTAGCTTCTAATTCATCTCCCACAATTTATGGTGATTTTCCAAAGTCACGTTACTGCTGCTATCCCAAGCAGATTTATTACCAAATCACTCTTTCACACCTAACTTGCATGCTTGTTATTTAAACATGTATATCACCAATCAATCATCACATATCTATGATTTTACTTAAGTATAATCTCCATTTCATCATTTTAAAGCACAACATGTTAGCCGATTTTTCCCTTTAGCATCTAAGGCACATGCATGCTCATTTGTTTGGCTCAACTTCACCTATCTTCCATTTTTCATCAAAAGAACATGAAACAACAACCAAAAACTAAAATATGCTTCATGAGTTAGGGTAGAATCAAGAAGAACTCATGAACATCAAGATAGAAGCAAAGTACCAAGAACTTACCTTCAATTTTTCCTCCTCCTAGTGACCGAATATTCAAGGGTTTCCTCCCCTATTTGATCTTTCTCTCAAATTCAGCTATGATGAACAAAGAATGAACAACAACCTTCCTTTACTTCCTTTTGTTATTCTTATCACTCAACATTTTATGACACATAAATGATATACTAATATTTGTGCCATACTCATGCCATAATTTCAATAAAAATATGCCCATAATGCTTATCATGCCCATCATCCATTAACTATTAAAATGCTAATGCCCATCATTGATTAACTATTAAAATGCTAAAATGCATACATTATCAACTATCCATCACCTTGGCTGGCCACTACATTAAAAGTGGGGAATTTGACATGCAAATCCCCCTATTTTGCACTCCTATTTATTTGGCCACTACAAATTAGCCTATAGCATTTTCAAACATTTTCACATAGGTCCTATTTCATAATTTCACTCCTTTTTCTTATGGAACAAAAATTAACTAAAATTACGGGTTCTATCTTAAGCTTGAGCCTTCTAGAGGCCCACTAACATAATTAAACCTATGCCAACATTCACGAATTCCGAAAATTGGGGCGTTACAACTCTACCCCTTAAAGAAATTTCGGCCTCGAAATTTACCGATCCAAATAGTTGAGGGTATTGTTGACGATAGTCTCTTCGATTCCCAAGTAGCTTCTTCCTCCCATGATTACGCCATAGTACTTTTACCAATGGAACCGACTTCCTTCTTAGAACTTTAACCTCTCGGTCTGAAATTTGTATGGGTTCTTCCTCAAAGGTCAAATCAGTCCTTACTTCAATCTCCTCCACTGGCACAACATGTGAGGGATCCGATCGATATCGTCTTAACATAGACACATGAAAAACGTCATGGATTCTGTCTAACTCTGGTGGTAACTCTAACTGATACGCTACTGGCCCTACCCGCTTAAGAACTCGATAAGGCCCTATAAACCGCGGACTCAATTTGCCTTTCTTGCCGAATCTCAAGATCTTCTTCCAAGGTAAAACCTTTAAGAAAACCATATCCCCAATCGCGAACTCTATCTCTTTGCGCTTTAGGTCCGCATACGACTTCTGTCTATCAGATGCCTCCTTTAATCGATCTCTTATCAACTTAACCTTACTTTCAGTATCTGCCACCAATTCCGGTCCAAGCACTTGTCGTTCACCCAACTCTATCCAACACGTAGGCATACGACATCTCCGCCCATAAAGTGCCTCATATGGAGCCATCTGAATACTTGCTTGGTAGCTGTTATTGTATGCAAACTCCGCCAATGGCAAGTAGTCCTCCCAACTCCCACGAAAATCGATGATACAACCCCTTAACATATCCTCCAAAATCTGAATAACCCTCTCCGATTGTCCATATGTCTATGGGTGAAAGGCAGTACTGAAATCCAAACGTGTACCTAATGCCTCCTGCAACTTCTTCCAAAACCGAGATGTAAACCTAGGGTCTCGGTCGGAAATAATCGACACTGGCACTCCATGTAGTCGTACTATCTCTGCCACATACAACCTAGCCAACTTTTGCAGGGAGTAATCAGTACAAACTGGTATGAAATGGGCAGATTTTGTTAACTTATCCACCACTACCCACACAAAATCTTTCTTGGTGGGTGTCAAAGGTAGCCCACTCACAAAGTCCATAGTGACTCTCTCCCACTTCCACAATGGAATTTTCACTGGTTGCAGTAATCCAGAAGGAAATTGATGTTCAGCTTTCACTTGATGGCATGTCAGACATTTCCCCACGAATTTTATTACTTCTCGTTTAAGTCCAGGCCACTGGTACAGTTCTCGCAAGTCGTGATACAACTTATTCCCTCCAGGATGCATGGCACAAAGTCCTCCATGAGCTTCCTTCAATATTGACTGTCTCAAGTCAGAATCCTTCGGAATAAAAATTCTTCCTCAGAAGCATAAAACTCCTTCAGTATTCAGTCCAAAATCCTCATTCTCACCCTTCTCAACTTGCTGAAACCGAAGGACCAACGAGTTATCTTTCAACTATTTTTCTTTAATCTGCTCAGTCCAAATAGGCCTCACTTGCAATTCTGCTAATAGACTTCCATCATCAAACAGACTCAAACGTGCAAACAAGACTCTCAAATCAGAAACAACCCTTCGACTCAATGCATCAGCCACCACATTAGCCTTACCTGGGTGGTACTCAATCGAACAGTCGTAATCCTTAAGCAACTCTACCCATCTTCATTGCCTAAGGTTTAACTCCTTCTGAGTTAACAGAGACTTTAGGCTCTTATGGTTCGTGTATATGATACACTTTTCTCCATATAAGTAATGTCTCCAGATTTTCAACGCGAAGATCACTGCTGCTAGCTCTAAGTCGTACGTAGGGTAGTTCGCTTCATGAGACTTGAGCTGCCACGAAGCATAAGCGACCACCTTACCCTCTTGCATCAGTACACATCCTAACCCCACATGTGACGATCGCTATACACGTGAAGTCCTTCCCGGACTCGGTTGAATCAACACCGGTGCTTGATCAATATCTTTTCAAATGGTCAAAAGCTTTTTGTCGACTCTCGGTCCCGCACAAATGCTACCCTTTCCTTAACATTTAATCAATGGTGCGGCAATCAGAGAAAATCCTTCTACGAACCTTCGCTAATAGCCTGCCAAACCCAGAAAACTCTGAATTTCCGATACTGATTTTGGTGGCTTCCATCCCAGAACTGCCTCAATTTTTCGAGGATCCACTCTAATTCCTTCAGCAGAAACCACATGACCTAGAAAAGCCACTTCGCAACCAAAATTCACACTTACTAAACTTTGCATACGTTCCTTCTCTCTCGGCACTTGCGACTGTCGTAGATGCTCCTCATGTTTCTCCTCGGTTTCGAGTATACGAATATCATCGATGAAAACTACCACGAATCGGTCCAAGTAAGGTTGGAACACTCGATTCATTAGATCCATGAAAGCGGCAAAAGCGTTCGTCAACCCAAGCGGCATAACCAGGGAACTCGTAATGACCATATCGAGTCACGAATGCTTGTCTTATGAATATCCACTTCTTTTACCCTTAACGATGGTATCCAGATCGAAGGTCAATCTTGGAAAATACCGAAGCTCCTCTAAGTTGGTCAAATAAATCATCAATCCTTGGCAGAAGGTATTTGTTCTTTATCGTCAGTTTGTTCAACTGGCGGTAATCGATGCACATGCGCATTGTCCCGTCCTTTTTCTTCACAAATAGCACAGGTGCTCCCCATGGAGTCACGCTTGGCCTAATGAAGCCCTTATCCAACAACTCTTGAATTTGAGCCTTTAACTCCACTAACTCCTTCGGTGCCATCCTATACGGTGCGATGGACATAGGCGCCGTTCCAAGCAACAAATCTATTCCAAACTCAACTTCTCGGTTTGGAGGCAATCCTGGAAGCTTCTCCGAAAAAACATCTTGGAACTCCTTTACGGTCCTAACCTTATCCACTATCGGTCCCTCCTCTTCTGACTGACTTACAAATGCCAAATAGACCTCACAACCTTTTCGAATCCACTTTTCGGCTCTTAATGCCGACACCACATTGGACAAATAATCCCTTCGCTCACCTATCACCATAACCTCCTCATCATTTGTGGTCCTTAACACCATTCGTTTAGCAGCACAATCCAGAGTCGCTTTATACTTAACAAGCCAGTCCATTCCCAAAATGAGATCAAACTCACCGAATGGTAACTCCATCAGATCTCCAGGGAAAACCTTACCTTGAGTTTCTAAGGGTACATCCCTATCGCTTTGTCTACCCTAACCGAAAGTGACCCAAAGGACTTAGTACAGATACCCCACTCACAATCTCCTCGAGTGCACACCCAACGACCGGATATGGCACATGCAACATAGGAATGAGTAGATCCAACATCCACCAAGGCGATATCGGCATGCTAAAAATAAAAATGTACCGATTATGACGTCGGTCGTCACCTCTCCTCATGACGAGCAGCATATACCAAAGCTGGCTGACGAGCCTCAGTGTTAATAGTACCCTTGCCAAGTGCCCCACGTCCATGGCTATTGCCACCGCGACCTCGGCCATGACCTCTCAACGGCGACAGTCCACCTCGCGCTGTTTTCACGGGTTGCACAGCCCTTTGTTCAACCACTTGAGCCTGAGCTGGCCTCTTAGTACAATCCCTGATCTTATGTTCCTTTGATCCACAACGAAGACAAGCCCCAGAACGTTTCCAACATTCCCCCAGATGCATTCTACCACAATCTCCACAAGCTTGTGGTCTAACAGTATTCACCGGAATCGCTCGAACTGGTTCTTCCATCCTAGCTCTCTTAACATTCCGGTTTGCGGCATCGGTTGGTCCAAGATCTCTCCGAATCGATTTCGATCCTCATCACGGTTCCTCGTTCACCTTACTTCACCTCTTCGGCTATCTTAGCCTTTTCTATCGGTCAGACAAAATCGCGCTCTTTTGTGGAGCTATGAGCACCCTTAGCTCATCCACGAGGCCATTCTCAGCGAACAACTGCGCTCAGATTCGGTAGAGACAATACCATTAGCATACCGGCTTAATCGCGGAAACTCTGCCTCATATTCAGCAACGGTCTTACCACCCTGGGTCAGGTTCAGGAATTCCTTCCTTCGCGCATCCATATAGCTAGCTCCGACATACTTCGCCTTGAAGGACTACTTAAACAACTCCCGGGTTACCCTCTCAGCTGGGGTACCCTCTCTCACAGTGATCCACCACTAATACGCCTCATCCCGTAGTAAGGATACTGCTCCTTTTAACTTTTGCTCTACTGAGCAGTCCAAGTCATCCATAATCCGCTCCGTGGCTTCCAGCCAGTACTCAGCCACATTTGGGGCTACTCCAGATACACCCCTAAAAACTTCCGCTCCGTTGGCCCGGAGTCACTCAAAAATGGACCCCTATTCATGGGCCCGATATTAGCTCCAGCCACCCTTTCCAAAACTCTTAACATGGCCTGGGACAGAGCGTCATCCCCCGCGGCCCGATCATACGGCCCATTCTCATCCACCGGTGGTGGTCGTGCTACTCCAGCGGGTATGTGTTCAGAAGACGAAGATCCAGCTTGAGTACTACCTCGGCCTCGACCACGGCCTCGACCACGGCCTCTTCCCCGAGTAGCTCTCGTACTCATATCGATTTATCGATTACGAATTTTATGCGATTAGTTTATCGTTTCCACTTTGCTTATTACGAATATCTTATGAACAGATAAGGTTTCAGGGTTGTTCTCGCGTAACCATAATTTAGCTACTGTCTCAGTTTCCTAGGGCTTAGTTTACCCTACAGTCTCAGTTTCGTAGCCTTTACGCTATATTATCTATAGTACTATCTCTAAGGTTTAGTACTAACTATAGTACAGTTCAGTATATAAAACAGAATAGTACTTACAGCCTTGGTGCCGGGGATTCAGTGTGCCACCTCATCAGTTTTCAAATAAACTCAAAAGATTTAAACTTTTTGAAATCCATTTTCCAAACATTTGTGTTAAAAAAATAAGTTCGGAGATTATCTCCTTTAAACAGAAAATTTTATTTTCAAAAGTCAGGTTTTTCCAAAAATACCCTCTATTTTTTTTTTGGCATAAAGTTTTGAAAACCCTTTTTGGACCCGATTCACAGCCGAGTTGTTGCAACCTAGGCTCTGATGCCACTAAATGTAGAACTCCAAACCCAGCCCAGACGTTAAGGCCGAATCCGACATGCCACTTTGAAGTCAAAAACCCGTGTTCCCTTTTTAGTGTTTTAAAAAAGCGAATTTTGTCAAACTAACCAAGTGAATGGAAGTGGGCACCGGTAGGTATCCATAACAGAGGAGGTGAGCCATGAAGGTCGCTTAAGTACCAAGCTCTCCGATTGGATCCAATCCTGACATGTCCACATCCATTGCCACACTTGGTTATAACAAGTTGAAATTTCTTTGAGTGGTTATCTTTGGTAAATTGAATATTCGCGTCATCGTGTTATTTAAAAAATATCGTTTTGAAATCGTGCCTAAGTCTAGCCCATTTGAATTATTATTATCCATCAATTTAAAGTTGTTTAAATAATATAATCTCGGAAAATCAAAGAAGAAAATAAAGTTAAAATGGCCTTATTACAACCCAAAACTTAAATAGTAATTAAAAATAACTTAAGAAAACCAGTCTCTTTTCAAACCCAAAAGTGTTCACAATGGCCACTCTGAATCCCTCCGGCTCCAAGTCACCCATATCAAGACTCACTGCAAGGTTAAAGAAGGGGTGAGTTTGGGGAAACTCAATGTGTAAGGAAAACCCATTCAAAGCCCAAGTCACTCAAGCCTATTGGGCCTAAGCCCATTCAAGTAACAGTGGTACTGGGCCAGAGCCCTTTTCAGTTTACAATAAACTGGGCCTTAGCCCCTTATTCAGATAATAGTATGGCCCATAGGCCCATTTCAAAATACATGCAACATCAGAAACATATGCAAGCCCATTTGGGGAGACTACTCAACCCACCAACCACTACACTCCACCGTACCAGCCATACACTCCATGTGGGGAATAGCTCAACCCACCCAAATTTAACACTCCACAGCTTGCGACCTTGCTGCTCGATTATCATAAATTGAGGCAAAGCCTCCAAGACGTGGACAAGCCACTTTCAGTACTTCCTCCGTCAATATCCCATTCCCATGCATCGATAATAACAACATGGCATGCGATAAATAACAACATCAAACATGCATTTAGGTCAATTTAACCTAGGGGTATTTCGTAATTTATCTCCGGGGTAAAGCGTAAATTTTCCACTTTTAAAGGTATTTCAATAATTTATCTATTTTAGGGTTTTTCATGCATATTCCTACCTTTCACGTACTAACGAGAATCACTACTGAGGGTTCTTACGAATTGGGCTGTTGGCCCATCATTCCAATTTTGGCCCATTAAGCCCAAAAATATCGAGGGCATAGAAATCATGCACTTTGCAGTCCAAACATTGCAGCTTACCAAAACATTAATCGATTTACCTCACGGCATTCGCACACTCGCAAATCTACAAAATACCGATTTTCGGCATTTCGCTTTTCGACTTTTGCCGATCTAGACTAAGAAAGAGGGTGTTAGTTACACACCTGTTTGCGACGATATGTTGACGAGATCCACACACGAACCGCCTACAATTGGATTACTAACACGTTAATCTAACTATTCAAATACAAACTACATATTAACCCCTTACAATATTCGGCCAACCACACCTACAGATTATAGTGAGCTTATAAGAAATTAATAAGCAACTCATTAACAAATTTTTGTCAATGTTTACCACATAATCATAATTTCACTGCAAGTTGTCTTCCTGAGCAATAGTCACTAAATCATTTATAACTGGAGCTACGAAACTCCAAATCAAGTGCCGTTAATTTTCCCTGAAAATATACTCATATATCTTCTATCTATAAAATTTTCAGAATTTTTGGTTTAGCCAATAAATACCAGATTTTTCTCAAAGTTTCCCATGTTTTACTGTTTGACTAATCTGACCACTCTTCATTACGAATCAAATTTCTCATTGTACAAAATTCAAAATATGTTCTAGTTTATTTCATTTGAAACTAGACTCATTAAGCTTTAATTACATAATTTATTCAGCTTCTAATTCATCTCCCACAATTTATGGTGATTTTCCAAAGTCACGTTACTGCTGCTGTCCCAAGCAGATTTATTACCAAATCACTCTTTCACACCTAACTTGCATGCTTGTTATTTAAACATGTATATCACCAATCAGTTATCACATATCTATGATTTTACTTAAGTATAATCTCCATTTCATCATTTTAAAGCACAACATGTTAGCCGATTTTTCCCTTTAGCATCTAAGGCACATGCATGCTCATTTGTTTGGCTCAACTTCACCTATCTTCCATTTTTCATCAAAAGAACATGAAACAACAACCAAAAACTAAAATATGCTTCATGAGTTAGGGTAGAATCAAGAAGAACTCATGAACATCAAGATAGAAGCAAAGTACCAAGAACTTACCTTCAATTTTTCCTCCTCCTAGTGACCGAATATTCAAGGGTTTCCTCCCCTATTTGATCTTTCTCTCAAATTCAGCTATGAAGAACAAAGAATGAACAACAACCTTCCTTTACTTCCTTTTGTTATTCTTATCACTCAACATTCTATGACACATAAATGATATACTAATATTTGTGCCATACTCATGCCATAATTTTAATAAAAATATGCCCATAATGCTTATCATGCCCATCATCCATTAACTATTAAAATGCTAATGCCCATCATTCATTAACTATTAAAATGCTAAAATGCAGACATTATCAACTATCCATCACCTTGGCTGGCCACTACATTAAAAGTGGGGAATTTGACATGCAAATCCCCCTATTTTGCACTCCTATTTATTTGGCCACTACAAATTAGCCTATAGCATTTTCAAACATTTTCACATAGGTCCTATTTCATAATTTCACTCCCTTTTTCTTATGGAACAAAAATTAACTAAAATTACCGGGTTCTATCTTAAGCTTGAGCCTTCTAGAGGCCCACTAACATAATTAAACCTATGCCAACATTCACAGAATTCCTGAAAATTGGGGCATTACACGAAGTGCCAATATCATGGACCGAAGTAAATGCATTAACCTAATGACATTTCATTAGCATCATAACTAACCTAAGGTTTAACCGGGAAGTTTCACTGGTCGATTTCATCGTCGAACACCTCTGTAGAGTTGTAATCACAATTCAAACATTATTCGAAATCTCATGATCATAGTTTATGCGATATCAAAGCATTTAACATGCATTTATAATGAAATTACCACATACGAACTTACCTCGGGTATGAAAATGGCGAAATGAGTAAATTACTCGATAAGCTTGCCTTTCCCTCGATCTAATTCTGGTTTCTTTCTTTCTTGATCTTTATGTATTCAAAATTAACTCATTTAATCACCTATCCATTCAATTTAGTCCACAAACACATATTTAAGCCAATTTACCCATTGGCCCTAAACTTTTACATTTCTTGCAATTTAGTCCTTATTTCACAAATACACAAAATTCACACAATTCAATTTAACCCATGCTTAGACGATTTATACTTGAGTCCCTAGTAGCCCAAAACTTTCATTTATTTCACATTTCAACCCCCCAATTTACAAATTTTACAAATTAATCGATACTAAGCATTTTTACTCAAAATCACTTAACTAAACATTGAAATCTATCATCAAGCTATCATAATTCATCATCAAGCATTAAAAAACACATGAATTAATTAATGAAAAGTTTCAAAATATTAAGCAGTTTTGCAAATTAGTCCCTGGGCTAGCTAGTACTATCATTAATAATTAAAAAACACATGAATTCATAAATGAAAACTTTCAAAATATTAAGTAGTTTTGAAAATTAGTCTTTGGGCTAGCTAGTACTTGATACAACGATCACAAAAGCATAGAAATCATCAAAAACCAAGTTAGAATCATACTTAATCAAAGATTAAAAGGGCCGAACCCTAAAATGCATAAAAAAATTCTTTTTATTCTTTGTATTTTTGGCTAGATGATGATATTAATGGCCACCATATTGTTTGTTTTAATTAATATTAACTTATTAATCAATTTACCATTTAAACCTTGATTATTAAACATTTAAAACATCAAATATAAGGCCATTAATGTCCATCTCCACTATAAATGGTATAATTACAACATCAGGACCTTTCATGTAATAAGCCATAGCAATTTGACACTTTTATCAAATAATATGCAACTTTTGCATTTTATGCGAGTAAGTCTTTTTCTTAAATTAACCACTTAAATGATAAAATTAACACACAAAACTTTCACACATATTTAGTTTCATGATGTAAACATAAAAAATAATATTAAATTAATTGTCTAACCTTAAATTTGTGGTCCCAAAACCACTGTTCTGATTTAGCTAAAACCAAGCTGTTACATTAGTTTTGTAACATGCATACGTTTTGGGGGTAACGCTGTTATGAAATTGATTTTATAATAAATAGCTTTCTTATTCAATTGCAACTTTATAAGAATGTTACCCTTAAGGGATTTATCAAGGTGAAATGATTTCTTCTTGTACACTAATCTGTTTTCATAAGTAATCATTACTACTAGCTTTGTATTTCAAGGAAAAGTCTATTAATCAAAAGATTTAAACCCATTAACTTTTATCCTATGGCGTATAATATTAAACAAAATTTTGTTTTGAAGACGTTTTGTGAGGCTCCGCCTAGTTAAGTTGATATGCTTCGCATTTGGTCTAAAAATCGAACTATGCATATGTTTGTTTTCTGTCTGTGTAACACTTCAATTGACCTCCAGTGACTGGGGTGTTACATTGATAAAATAGGAAAATGGAAAAAAAATTCATATGAAATTATATTGAATATCAGTTAAGTAATTAAACCGAGAAAATCGTTAATTAAAGCTTAGGGACTAAATTGTAAAAGTCCAATCATTATTGAGCTTTAATTTAGAAAATGTTTAGGGGCCTAGTTAGCTATAGTCCAAAGGATAAAAATGGTTATTTAAACAAATTTTTATATGAAATAGTGGAGAATGACAATGATTCCCACTTAGCCTTGGTTTATAATTAAAAATTAATATAAATGCCTTAATTAAACTAACTAAGCAGGTTTACAATATTTAATTAAGTTATTAACCTTAGTATAAATAGAAAATTAGTGGATGAAAGATGAAATTTCCATCTTTTTCCACCATTCACACCAAAAAGAAAAAGAACCATTTTCTTAATCAGATTTTTTCAACAAACCGTTTACTCCAAAGTTTGACTTGCTCTTTGTTACCTTTTAATTTCCTTGACACCATTTCCAAATCATTTGAAAAAATTCAATTTATCTCATTTAACTTTCGATTCTTTGCGAAAATCACCTTAATATTTGATGAGGGGTTTGTGTAATGACCCAAAAGTTAGTGGTGTCGAGAAATGCGATTTCAGGATCTTGTTTCAGTAAACCAATCTAGTAAATATTAAATTAAAATATTTAAGGATTTAGTTGGAAAGAATATTAAAGTTTATCAGTTCAATTTTATCTATTAATTATTTAATTAAGGTATAAAGACTAAATTGTAAAAGTCTATCACTATAGATTTTTAACTGGCTAAAGGCTTAAGGACTTATATAGTAATTAATCCAAGGTTTAAAATGGCAAATAAACCATTTTTAAATGAATATTGTGCATTTTGGTGAATTGTGTTTGTTTTATTATTAAAGATTATAATTAAAATTATAAAAGGTATAAAATAAAACAAACATAATGGAAGGAAAGAGAAACTTTTCTTCCTCATCCATCTACCACTGAAACCAAAGAAGGGAAACATGAAGGAGAAAACTTGTTAAGTTTTGTATATTTGGCCCTTTAATTTGTGAGATTTCTAAGTCATTTTCGTGTATTTTTTTTATGTTATTGAGGTCATGGGAGCTTGATTTAGCTAGCCCATGTACTAATTCGTAAAAATGTTAAAGTTTTTAAAAGTTTCCATTGTTAAGTTCTTGAAGTTTTAGGTGTTAAATTGATAGATTTTAAGCTTGGATGTGAAAAATGACTAGATTATAAATTTTAATTGTTAGTTTTTTCATTAGGATAAAATTGAACAAAATATAAAATTGAAAGTAGAAATTAGAAATAGGAGGTCCCTATTTAGTAATTGTGAAATTGGATTTTAATCCGAGGGCTAAATAAAAAATTATGCTTGTCCCGAATTTAGAGACAAAATTGAATAAATTGAAAAATATGTATGACTTTGTAATTGAATTTGATTTTGATGGAATTTGATATTATAGCATTGTTGAATTGTTATTCGTAGTAGAAAATGACAGATGACTGTCGAAAGGGAAAGGAAATGTGAGAGATGAAGACGAGTAATGCTAGCTTTCGATTTGTATTTCTATAACCCGATTCAATTTAATTATTGCTTATTTATGTTAAATTGCATGATTTAGTCATGAGGTAAGTATATAATGCTTGTTTAAGTTAAGTTGAAATGATTGATATGGTATACCAAGAAAAATGACTAAATTGAATAGAATAAAAACTTGCAGGGCTTAACTGATATATGAAATTGGTATGAAATTGAGTTAGATTCGTTATATATGATACTACAATGGAAAAGCGATTGTGAAATTGAGATTAATAAAATGTTAATTGAACTCATAATAGAATTGGAAATTGATTACCTATTAAATTTACATGTTATACTTCGGTTTATCCGATGATGTACTCTGTGTGTCAGTATAATTACTTTGACTTGTTTGATGATGCACTGTGGGTGCCAATATAATTACTTCAGTTTTTTCGATGATGCACTATATGTGTCAGTATAATTATTTCAGCTTGTCCGATGATGCACTGTGTGTACCAGTATATTTTTTTTCGGTTTATTCCAATGATGCACTAAGCGTGCTAGTACAATTGTTTCGGCTTGTCCGATGATGAACTGTGTATGCCATTATATTTCCTTCAATTTATCTGATGATGCATTACAGTGCTAGATTGGGATACAAGTTGGTTAATTCGTATATCCATCTTGAAATTTGAGTAAAGTCAATAGGATTATATAAACATGATTTGGCTTGGTTATATAGTAGATTGAAATGAAATATGAATTGATTTAGTCATGAGGTAAGTATATGTTGTTTGTATATGAATTGATACAACGTTACACTGGGATGCAGGTTGGTTAATTCGTATATCCATCTTGAAATTTGAGTAAAGTCAATAGGATTATATAAACATGATTTGGCTAGGTTATATAGTAGATTGAAATGAAATATGAATTGATTTAGTATAATTGCTCATATATGATTGTGATATTTGATAGCATGTGAAAGACCATGGAATTGGCTAGAAACGAGGCATGGGGTCTCACTGAGTATTTATGAGCCAACAGACACGAAAATGATTGAATCAATGAAATGTAATTGAAAATATGAATTGATGAATGTGTACACATATGAGTATATTTTATAAATGGTGATATGAAATCATCAAGTATTTTTTAAGTGTAATATATGGAAAGTGGTTAGATAGGTGTTGGAAAGTAAGATATTTAAATAACCAAATGAATTGATCACTAAGTCTATGTTAAAATTTGGTGTATGAATTAGTTGAAAAATATATTTGAATTGATTATTTGTGTAACAGCCCGTTTTTAGTCAAATCAGAACAGTGGTTTTGGGACCACAAATTCTAGGTCAAAATATTTATTTTATTATTTTTATAAGTTTTATAGCATGATAGATTAATTACGTGAAAGTTTCATCAAGAAATTTTACTGTTGAATGCTTAATTCGAGAAAAAAGACTAAATCTCGTAAAGCGTAAAACTTGAGTTCTAATAGCTCAAGGTGTCTAATAGCTATAGAACTTTAAAGTTTAGGTCCTTATGTGATAAATAGCCCAATAGTGAGTTAGTGGATGATATTTGGTTTGGCATTATTGAAATATTGAATTAATAGTAAGGTTAATTTTGTAAATTAGTAAACAAAGATTAATTAAGTAAAAATAAAATGAATTTGTTTGTCCATCTTCATCATTTTAGCCAAATTTTGCTAGAAGAGAAGCCAAAGTTTTAGGTTTTTATTCGGCTAAGCAATTTTGGTCAATTAAGATCAAGAAAAGTGGAATACAGACTTGGATTGGGGAAAAGATAAAGTTATCGACTGATCGACTCAATTCGCTATTTTAGCATTCGAGGTAAGTTCGTATGTATTAAGCATTGTAATAATTATGTTTAGTATTTTGATATTGCATAAATTGTAAATACGGGACTACAGATATGTTCGACGACAAATCGGTTATTTGTGGCACTTAGTGTGCGATACGACATAGCTTTAGCTATACATGACACTTAGTGTGCGATACGACATAGCTTTGGTATATATGGGACTTAGTGTGCAATTTGAGATAGCTTCGGATATGTATGGCACTTAGTGTCATATCGAATATAACACTTAGTGTGCAAAGGATTGAGTATTCAATGGCATTCTGTGTATGTATGAACTTGTTATAGATGGTACAAGTACGTACATTAATGAATTGAGTATTGAAATTATGGAATTGATGAGTTCCTTGGTAAGATATGTGAATGAACATTTGATATCTTTGAGATTTAATAGAATTGTTGTATATCATTTTCTATTGTTTGAATGATGAATGAATGGTGATAGTTGTTTAATGTTCACATACGAGCTTACTAAGCTTTAAAGCTTACTTTGTTTAATTTTTGATGTTTTATAGTTTTACGAAGCTAGCTTAGATATGTGGATCGTCAAAGACTTTATCTCACTATCGAACATCTATTTTAGTACTTTTGAAGTGTGTATATATGGTATATGGCATGTATAGGCTTGTGTCATTCTGGTATGCTTGATAGATATGTATTTTGGCCATTTGAGTTGGCATATGATGATGAACTTGATGATGTATATATAAATGTGCAAATGGTTTTAATTTGAGTTTGGTAATTGACTTATAATGAGTAATTGAGGTTGAATGAGTAATGCATGTTTGGACTGGTTTAGTTAATTAAATGGTATATGTGAATTAGGTATGAAATTATATGGCAAATTGTGGTATATTCGTGAGTTGTATTGTTGGTAAAGAAATGTTATGAATTGAACATTAGTTGATGGTATTTTGATGCATATTAGTGTCTTGAAATGGTACCAATTGTTCTTGTATAGGTATGTGCAAAATGGGTGGCAAAATTTCTTGGTAAATGGCCTATTTTTGTCCACACGGGCAGAGACACGGGCGTGTGTCTCAACCTTTGTGACACACGGCCATGTTACATGGCCGTATGTCCCCTGGTGATGAAATTGAATTGAAGTCAGTATGCTCCACACAGTCTCACATACGGGCATGTGACTGCCCGTGTGGTACAAGTCAGTATACCCCTAATTGGCACATGGCTTAGCAAACGGGCGTGTCACTTGGCCGTGTGACTTGAGTCAATATACCTTACAGTTTTGGCACAACCTAGACACACGGGCGTGTGGTCGGCCATGTGACCCAAGTCAGTATGTATGCCTGATTTCCACACGCCTATGACACGGGCGTGTCTGGAGCCGTGTAAGGCACACAACCTGTTCACACGGGCGTGTGCCCTTGTATGATTGAAATTTTTCTAAGTTTCCAAAATTTTCATATGTCATCGGTTTAGTCTCGAACCACTTCTAAAGCATGTTTAAGGCCTCGTAGGCCCTTATAATGGACAATGTGATTGTGTTGAATGATTTATGAGAATGAATGCTATCTATTTTGAATTAAACAGTAATACCTTGTAACCCTACTCCGACTTCGGATACGGGTTAGGGGTGTTACAATTTGCATTTGAATAACATTTACATTATATTGAATGATAGAAATACCACTGAGTTTTATCACTCAGCGTGCGTTTGTTTTTTCGTGCGTAGGTTAGGTCCCAAATGAGATCCCAAACATTGATTTCAGCATCCAATCAAGATCCCAGACTCGATAATGTTTGAAAGCATGTACCTAGGTTCAGTCAAATTTGGTATATAAAGTTAAGTGTATATGCACTTATGGTATAATGGTTAATGTTAGAATTTAGTTAAATTTATATAGTTTTTAATGGAGTTAAAGGTAGTTTGAAATGGTATGAAATGTTACAAATATATATACATATGAACTTGGTGAAATAGGTAAGTATGTAAATGATTTAAATGGCTTGCATTGAGTAAATGGCTCATGGGTGATAGGGTATTTTCCTAATGTTAGAAAAGGCATTGGTTTGGATAATTTGATGTTAATATGTTGCAAATGTAAGATGATTATAATGGTTATATGTTTAGGAATTGGTTTGGAAAATTAAAGGTTGTTAAACAAAGAGAAATTGTAGAGACAATATGTAATGCCATGACGTCAAACGTATATCGTCGTAATGAGAAATTATCTATAATGTCAAGGTGCTACGAGAGACTTCTTTGGCTCAACAAGGCTAAAATAGTATGTCACGTTGTCACGAGGAACTCCCTCACATTGCGGCATCAACCTTGTAATTTGAATTCTTTACAATTGAATCCTAAATGGATCTCGGGTTACTATTAAAGCTTTCGTAAGCTCATATAAGACCCGAGAATGATTATTTATCTTATCACTTGCTTATATTACTTGTATTTGCATTTCTAATGATATGAATTGTATTTAATTTGATCGTAGTTGCTCTAGCAATGAATGTGGCACATTGTAGCTCGGACCTGACGACTGGGTCGGGTACAAGGTGTTACAACTCGTTGAAATTCCACACCTAAGAAGAGGGTAACCCTCAAAGTCTTTTCCTTTTTGACAATGGGAAAAAAAGATAAGTATTAGCGCTAGCTCCATCTGAGGGTTTTATTGTAATACATCACTTGACTTGGTAAATCAACTTACACTCTCTACAAAATAATACCAATGTTACAAGGTCCAACTAACAACTCAAAAGTCAAAACTAGAAACAGAACAAACTAACATTTCACAGCTTTATGGCCTCACTTGTTAGCAATTTCACTTTCATCGATCCTAGCGGCTAAAGCCTTTATTATAGATGTTGGCACATGTAACGATAAGTAAAATCCATAATTTCCTCTTTTCTACCCAACATTAGCATCACCAAGTAATCATCACTCTAGTACAACTATTAAAAGTGTGCCAATGATGAAACAACTAAGCTAACTTTGTTTACCATCTCATTCACCTAATCTGGAAAGAGAGCAACCCCATTTGGGGTTCGACGTCTAAACCCTATCAACAAAATCTCCTCTTGACTAAAGTGATGATACTACAAGTACATAGAAGATTCCACCAATAGAGGAGCAACAAGTTTGGTAGGAGTTAGAATAGTCCAACGTAGAGAAAAAAAGTTCCTAACTTATTGCTTATCATAACGTACTTTTAGGGCAAAAAAAATATCTTGAAGAATTTATAAACACCCAAAATCTCCTCATGATGTCTTATTATTGTTACACCAAAAGACATGGCAAATGAACCTAAAACTTTCTACAAAATAATACTAAGGTTGCAAGGGTTAACTAACAACTCATAAGTTAAAATTAGTGTCAAACACCCTCTATGAAAAGAAGCAACAAGGATCCAAAGGCTGTGACTGCAACCAATGCCTTACATGGAGGAAGCATAAAGGAATTAAGCCTAACTTAAAGGCGTTTAGCCACCGGTGTGTAGAAGTTCCATATTGGAATGTTGATCCTTGAATAGTTATACTTCTCTAATGAAGCCTTTAGTCTTTACAACCACAAGAAAGCTAAAAGATGAGAGTAAAAAATAATGTGACAAAAGAACTCATTTCACATGAAATTTTATGTTTTTCACAAAGAAAATCAAAATCAATTTGAATTAAATTAAATTTCATATTTAACATTTAAGTTTGGTAAGAGATAAAAGTTAAATTGTTTGGATTTATTCAATTAAGTTTTATTTTCATGCTCAATCAAATTTATTTCTCTTCAATTCTTATAAATTTTAATATAAATTAGAAATAAAAATGGATTATGTTTATAAAGTATCAAAATCAATGATTATAATGCATATATTTAACTAGTTTGATTGACATGTTGATCTATCGTATTTATATACGTAAAATTAAGCTATTTAAACCCTTAACGAGTTTATTCTTGAGTATTTTATACCTTATTTTATTAATTTTTTATGATTATTAGATTTTATGTTTAATTTTAGTTTTCATTGTGTTTTTATGCTTTTTGGAATAAAATGACAAGTTTATGCCATTTGGAACTTAATCTTTGAGTTAAGTGTGTTTCAAGCACTTGGTTTGTAGCACCCCAAACCCGGCCCAGACGTTATGACCGAATCCGACATGCCACATCGAAGCGTTTAAAACATTTTATATTGTTGATCCAGAAAAACTTACTTAGTGTTTTAAAAGATAATTTCATTATAGGTTAAAGTGAATGGAAGCTGTGCACCAGGTAGGAAATCGGAAAAGAGGTGGTGAATCCATCGGACTGCTTAAGTACCAAGCTCCCTTCGGATCCAATCCTAGACATGCATACCACCATTGCCACACCTTAACGTCATGGATATTTCTAGGAAACCGATTTGATTAAGTCATTTTTAGGAAAAGTGATTAATTTTGGAAAACACTTTCATTGTGGAAGCTTTGCTTGTTGTCGTGTTATTTTGAAATCAATTGTTGTTTTTGAAAACGCGCCCTAAAGCTATCCAATTTCAACAGTTAAAATAAGTAATACCTATCTTAGTAATACATATTAAAACCATCAAAAATAATTAAGCGGCCTTATTACATTTAAAAACCCAAACCTCAACATAAATAATAGGATGTCCAGTTCACGGAAGAAAACCAAACTTTCGAGCGGGTGGCCACTCCGAATTCCCTCACGACTCGGGCCCACTATGGTTGGGGATTACTGCGTGGATGAAAATAATAGGGGTGAGTTTGGGGAAACTCGTGTAAATTAACCCAACCATAGCCTATATCACTCAAACCACGAAATAGAATAAGTTGGCCTTAGCCTAGAACGAATTCGAATAAAGCCCATAGGCCCATAGCAGAACAGAACAAATATTACATGTTTATGCAGAAACCCAACCATATCCAACCGTATACACCCCCGTACCAACCTTACACCGTGTGGGGAGACAACTCGACCCACCCAACCGCTACACACCACGAATTTGCAGCATGGTCGCGAATGAATAATGTGACAGAGTCACCAGATACAGATAATCGTGGTAGGGCCACCAGAACAGATATATGTGGCAGAGCCACCAGATCAGATATTTGTGGCAGAGCCACCAGATCACTTCCTCCATAATATAACCCATGTCCCCATGCAACAGATATATAATCATGGCATACATCATACAGAATCAGATCGTCATGCTTTTCAGTCAAAATTAACCTTAGGGGTATAACGGTAATTTTGCACCTAGGGGTATAACAGTAATTTTCCATACATAGGGGTATTATAGTAATTTAGCTACTTTTAGGGTTTTCATGCATATGCTAACTATTTACGTACTATCAGAACACTTACCGCACATACTTACTGAATTGGGCCCGTTGGCCCATGAACCCGATCTTTGGCCCATTAAGCCCAAATTATCAAAATGTACGAAATCGTGCGTACTGCAGTTTATTACTTTAGATTACCAAATATACAAACCCAACTATCTTACGAGCATTCGCACACTCGCAAATTCCCAAAATACTGACTTTTCGGCATTTCGGCATTTCGGCTTTTCGCTTTTGCCAATCTAGTCTATGAGAGGTGTCGATTACACACATTTGCTTATGACGATATCTTGACGAGATCCACACACGAACCGCCTAAAATTGGATTACTAACACGTTAATCTAACTATTCAAATACAAACTACGTATTAACCCCTTACAATATTCGGCCAACCACACCTTACAACATTTACCTAACCTATTATCATGGAACATTTACCTAACCTATTATCAATTTGTATCAATTTGTACCATAAATTATGGATATCAAGTGTACATTTTGTCTACAACAACATGATGGCTGGCCACTTCATGTAAAATGGGAGGTTTGTCATGCAAATCCTCCTATTTTGCACTCCTATTTATTTGGTCACTTCAATTTAGCCTATAGCATTTTCAAACATTTTCACATAGGTCTTATTTCATAATTTCACTCACAAATGACAAAATTAAAGCATGAAATTTTGCCAACATTCACAGAATTCCCGAAAATTGGGGCATTACATGGTTTATATGAAAAATGAGGAGAAGAGCCTAAATTAGAGCTAAAGATGTGACACCAACGCCTTTGCCATCAATTGAGGAGTTCGACTTCACCAAATTGCATATATGAGTGGACTGTCTTTGAAGTCTCAACACCAAGGTGTTAGTGTTGCGACACCAGCTCCTAAGGTTATAAGACCAACCATAGCCCTTAAGGTAGTAGATGAAGAAGTCAATCTGCTACTGATGACATGACACCAATATATGGGTGTCCCAATACTGACTTTGACAAGGCCAAAATTCTTAAGGGCATTTTGTAGTCCAACAAGGCTTAAGTTACATTTTATGTGAGGGCATAACTGTTTTTCTTAAGTTAAATATTATTAGACTATAAATACTACTTTATAAGCTATTAGGAGTAGATTTTTTTATGGTTGAACATTTCTCTTTACTTTCCATATTTTTTAGATTAGGTTTCTTTTCTTTTTCATTTTTTCTCTTATCATTTTTAGATTAGGTTTTCTCTTCTCTTATTCTTTCTAGAATAGACTTTAATTTTTGTTGTTTCCTGTTTTTTCTTCTTCTTTTTTTGTTGAAGACTATGCAAAAGAAAAAATGATTAAACTCATGGACTTCATTGGATTTCCATAAATTAAATGAGCATTTTCTTAAACCCTTTACTTTTATTTTATGTCTACCATGTGTTTGATAAAATGCTTGTTTGAAATTTAACCTTGATTATGTGCTAAATTAGTTGATGGTTGGTTGATTAGTTATTTCTTAGTTTAATTTAATGTTATTTATTGATTAATTGATTGTTAAATTATATTAAAATGCTTAATATGCTAGAATTGATGTCTCTAGTGAAAAATCTAGATAAACGAGATCGAGAGCAGAGTTTATCCTTGATAGTTCATTATACTTGTATCGGGTAGTGAGACCAAGAGGAGAACTTAGTAATTCCAAATTAGGATGAAACTGAGAGGAGATTCCTAGTTAAGAGTGGAAAGTAATATAATCAAGATAGGTTATTAGTTTAACTAACAATCGGCTAATCAATTAACTGTCGTTATATCATTTGCATTGTCTAAAACAATTGGAAGAAAGTTTGGCTTAGTTTGTTTAATTTATAGTTTAAATTTAGTTTATAAACAATTTATATTTAAATTTGCACTAATAATTTCCAACTTGATTAGATTAGTAATTGTTAGCTTATAATTAATTTGACAAACACATTTACCAATTTGACAATCCCTTAGGTTCGATCCTTGAAATACTCGAAGTGTTTCATTGTAACAGTTATAAATATTACAACTAACTTGTACAATTCTAGATAAGGCGCTTTAATTCTAAAAATTTTGTGTTGATTCTTTACCTCGATGCATACGTACCAAGACGTGGTCACATATTAATAAGGGCTTGATAGTGTTAGTAAATATTGAGGTTTAGTATTTTGAGGATTTAGCTTCAAGTTTCACATGCGTAAATTTCATTTGTGGGTTCTCTCCAAATTATTTTGGGTTTAAATCCTAAAATGTGCAAACTTTGTCTAGATTTTTCTAGTTTATATTCGAATACATTCCAATTTTAAGTCCATTTATTACTTATAATTTTGTTGTATTTGTAAACTAATTTCAAAAAAATAAAAGAGGCTTTCAATTAGGCTAGGAAAAAACAAAAACGAAAAATGAATTCAAATTGAGTTGTTTGAATAATTTATGAAATACAAGTTAAAGATTCTCGGTTAACTGAATCAAATTGAATCAAATTCGTTTTTATTTAATTTATAATTAATTTTAATTTTATTATTTAAAAACAAACATTTTATTTTTTAAAAGGAAAACTAAAAAATAATTGTCACTTATGTATGATTTAAATTATGTTTTAGTCAGTGAACTTTATTTTTTTGCGAAATGATCACTAACGTTATCAATTTGTAAAATTTTGGCCACTATTGGTACCTAACGTTAATGGTTTTACGAAAATCTCATGTGGATGGAATTGATTCATTAAATGTTGATATGGCTTCCTTGTCATCGTCATATAATTTAAACACATTTGCTTTTAATTTTTAATCATTTTTCTCTTTCTTTGGTTTTCCTTCCTTTATTCCCCCCTATTTTTTCCCTTTTTTTTTTTTATTTTATCACTTCTCTTTCTTTTTATTTTTCTTCACTCTCATGTCCCTTAGCAAACCTTAGTTGCCGTCCGTTCTGCTGCCATCCTAGGGACAAATTGGGCAAAAAATTTCCTCACTTTTCACTTTTTGTTTATAGTCATTTTCTTCTAAAAGAAATAGTAACCTTACCAATTCATGTAAATGTTTCATACCATACTTGCTAATACATACATAATCATTTCCATTTATTTCCAATCCTACTTATTCATTTCATCATATAGATACATAAATACATATATATATGTGTGTGTGTGTATATAGACATATACCAATTTGATGCTTGATTTCATTTTACTATCCTATTCACTCTCGAGCCTATTGGCTCGTTCTTATTCAAATCAGCCCTAGGTCTCGTTTTTAACATGTTCACATGATCTTTCACATGTTATCACATATCGCATTTCATAAGTATACATAATGTACAATTTTCGTCATCATTTCATAACACCCATCAATTAGCAAATTCAAGTTTTATATCCCCTATTAACTAGACACAGACTCAGGAGGGATACATGGATCTATTACTTTGTCATCTCAAGTTGCCCAACAACGATGACTACTAGAACATGTAGATACTATCACCCTGGGTTGCTTGACAATGATGACTACTAGGATATGTACATTCTACCACCCTGGGTTGTTTGATAACAATGGTTTCTAATCATTATAACTGACCCTATAGCATGCCAACTCTATTCGACTTTGCCTGGATAGCTAATAGGTAACTAATGTTCAATGACATATCAGTAACCGATTTATATGTCATTTCATCAGCAATTCATATCACATATCACATGTCATTAGTAATTCATATCATACTCGTTTCTACTATGCTCAATCCAGTTCACAATCTCAGCATTTAATATCGTCACATAATTCAATTCAAGACAAATAATAATCTTACCTTAATAGTTAATATGCAAAAAAAACATGTATATGTATGTCTATAAATGAAATGATCTTGAATTATAAAAGTACAAACCGAAATGTTTGTCACTCATCTATGACTCTTGTTTTTCTCTTCTCTCGCAATGACCCGACATCTTTTTTAGCTATGTTCAACAATTCAATAATAAAAACAACATCAATTTACATCCAATTAACATTCAAATACATAGCCAAACATATTTTGCATTTTATTCAATTTAGTTATTGTATCCGGGATACTCATATTTTTCAATATCTAACATCATATTAAAATTCAAGTTCACATTCTTTCATTAGGGACCTTATACTTCCTAACTATAACATAATTTCATAATAGTTTTAATTTATTCAATTTAGTCTGTAATGTTACAAAGTTATCTAGCAAGCTTAATTAGCTTTACAATTTAGTCTTTATCATGATCTAAGCATATTAACTATCAAATTCAAGTCTAATTCATCAATTTCTCTATAATGGTATCTTGATAAAAACTTAACAATTCAATAAATTGATACATGAGCTCGCTTGTAACAGCCCATTTTTCAGTGAAATTAGAATTGTGGTTTCGGGACCACAAAATCGGTCTGGAAATAAGGTTTATTTTTATTTCATTATATGGTCCATATTATAATAGGCATGTCGTGTGAAAATGTTGATACGAAAATTTTATCAATTAAGTGTTTAATTACGAGAAGGACTAAATCGCATAAAATGTGAAAGTTGAATTCTAATAGCTATAAGGATCAAATAGCTATGGAATTCAAAACTAGAAGTCCTTATATAGTAATTAGACCATTAAATAAGTATGTAGATTTTTTTTGATGACTCATCCATGGAAATATAGAAAAAGGGTAAGGACTAAATTGGATATTGAAAAATATTTAATTAATTAAAAGATGAAAAGAAAATATCATCTTATTTTTGTCATCTTCAACCTAAAATTCTATGAAAATCCTAGGAGAGAGAGGGGAAACTTTCAAGGCTTAATTAGGTAAGTTTTCTTGTCTCGTTTTTAGTTAAATATTTTTGAAATCAGAATAGCTTAATCTCTCTATTTGAGGGATAAATTTGAAAAGTTATCAAAGTATGGAAAATGGGTCATGGATGTATATGCTAAAAATTATAAATTTATGGTAGAAAATGGAAGGTTGTTGATAGATAAACAACTTTTACAAAGTGATTTTTGATGAAAACATTATTTAGGGACAAAAATGTAAACTTATGCAATGTGAAGAAAAATTCTGAATTTTTATGAATACATGTGCTGTAAAGCTTGTAATGGGATTTTGGTTAGGCTTGGAATAAGGATTAAATTGCACAAGTTTCCTTTTCCGAGCCTAGGGATGAAATCAGAATTTATGGAAAAGTTAGGATCAAAATGGTAATTTTTCCTAGGATGTAAATTGAGTTCATTTAAATATGAAATGTGTGAAATTGATGATTAAATTTATTTATATAGATCTGGACAACACTAATTCGAGGCTAGATCGAGGAAAAGAAAAGGTTTCAGATTAGTAGTTTTCTAATGCGAACAAGTGTCGAGGTAAGTTCGTGTAACTTAATCCGGCATGTAAATATGTTTAATTCAATGTTTTGTTGTATGGAATGTGATTTATATTGATGTACACTACTTGAATGCTTTCATGAGAAATTCAATACATGCTTGAAATGGTGAAAAGGGGTTAAGTCTCGATTGAATATTGGATTCTGATGATTATATGTGCTTTCCCGAAACGAATAAGGTCCTGTATTTTTTACGGATGAGATTTAGCTCAGACGAGTAATCCTGTTGACCTTGTTATAGAAAGGATTTAGCCCGGACGGGTAATCCTGATATAATACCTCTCGAGTATACGTTACAATTAGGGTTTAGCGTGGACTGCTAATCCTAATTGAGCTTTTTTGAGCATACATTATATAAAGGATTTAGCCTGGACTGGTAATCCTGTTATACGATATGTGGCTTGAGAGTGTGTTCCTTGATTAAGTACCTTAAAGGGTCTCATCGAATAAGAATTGGCAGTGTAACGCCCCAATTTTCGGGAATCTTGTGAATGTTGGCATAGGTTTAATTATGTTAGTGGGCCTCTAGAAGGCCCAAGCTTAAGATAGAACCCGTAATTTTAGTTAATTTTGTTCCATAAGAAAAGGGAGTGAAATTATGAAATAGGACCTATGTGAAAATGTTTGAAAATGCTATAGGCTAAATTGAAGTGGCCAAATAAATAGGAGTGCAAAATAGGAGGATTTGCATGACAAACCTCCCATTTTACATGAAGTGGCCAGCCATCATGTTGTTGTAGACAAAATGTGCACTTGATATCCATAATTTATGGTACAAATTGATACAAATTGATAATAGGTTAGGTAAATGTTCCATGATAATGGGTTAGGTAAATGTTTCATGATAATGGGTTAGGTAAATGTTTCATGATAAGAATTTCATGTCTTTTGTATTAAAGAATTAAATGGATGAAATATGAAGTTTTATTAAAAGAAAAAGGGGTGAAAAGAACAAAGTTTTGTCCATCTTTGTTCATCATAGCTGAAAGTTAGAGAAGAGAAAGGAGAGGAGAAAGCTCTTGAGTATTCGGTCATTAGGAGGAGGAAAATTGAAGGTAAGTTCTTAGTACCTTGCTTCTATCTTGAGGTTCATGAGTTCTTCTTGATTCTACCTTAACTCTTGAAGTATATTTTGATTTTTGGTTGTGTTGTGAGCATTTGGTAATGAATTAAAATGAAGGAAATGGTTGTTGTTTCATGTTCTTTTGATGAAAAATGGAAGATATGTGAAGTTGAGCCAAACAAATGAGCATGCATGTGCCTTAGATGCTAAAGGGAAAAATCGGCTAACATGTTGTGCTTTAAAATGATGAAATGGAGATTATGCTTAAGTAAAAATCATAGATATGTGATGATTGATTGGTGATATACATGTTTAAATAACATGCATGCAAGATAGGTGTATGAAAGAGTGATTTGGTAATAAATCTGCTTGGGACAGCAGCAGTAACGTGACTTTGGAAAATCACCATAAATTGTGGGAGATGAATTAGAAGCTGAATAAATTATGTAATTAAAGCTTATTGAGTCTAGTTTCTAATAAAATAAACAATAACATATTTTGAATTCTTTACAATGAGAAATTTGATTCGTAATGAAGAGTGGTCAGATTAGTCAAACGGTGAAACATGGGAAACTTTGAGAAAAATCTGGTATTGACTGGATAAACCAAAAATTCTGAAAATTTTATGGATAGAAAATATATGAGTCTATTTTTAAGGAAAATTAACGGAACTTGATTTGGAGTTTCGTAGCTCCAGTTATAAATGATTTAGTGACTGTTGCTCAGGAAGACAGCTTGCAGTGAAATTATGATTATGTGGTAAACATTGACAAAAATTTGTTAATGAGTTGCTTATTGATTTCTTATAAGCTTACTATGATCTGTAGGTGTGGTTGGCGAATATTCTAAGGGGTTAATCGTAGTTCGTATTTGAATAGTTAGATTAACGTGTTAATAATCCAATTGTAGGCGTTCGTGTGTGGATCTCAAATCAAGATATCGTCGCAAGCAATGTGTAACTAACACCCTCTTTCTTAGTCTGGATCGGCAAAAGTCGAAAAGCGAAATGCCGAAAACCGGTATTTTGTAGATTTGCGAGTGTCTGCGAATGCTCGTGAGGTAAATCGATTAATGTTTTTGGTAAGCTGCAAAATTTGGACGCAAAGTGCATGATTTACGTGCCCTCAATATTTTTGGGCTTAATGGGCCAAAATTGGAATGATGGGCCAACGGGCCCAATTCGTAAGAACCCTCGGTACGTGATTTTGTTAGTACATGAAAAGTAGGAATATGCATGAAAAACCCTAAAATAGATAAATTACTGAAATACCTTTAAAAAGTGGAAATTTTACAGTTTTACCCCTAGTAGATAAATTACCGAAATACTCCTAGGCTTATATTGACCTAAATGCATGTTTGACTGTTGTTATTTACTTGCATGCCCATGTTGTTATTATCGATGCATGGGATTGGGATATTGACGAGGAAGTACTGAAAGTGGCTTGTCCACGTCTTGGAGGCTTTGCCTCAATTCTCGATAACTAAGCGACAAGGTCAAGCTCGTGGAGTGTTAATGGGTGGGTTGAGCTATTCCCCACATGGAGTGTAGGGCTGGTACGGGTGGAGTGTAGTGGTTGGTGGGTTGAGTAGTCTCCCCAAATGGGCTTGCATATGTTATTGATGTTGCATGTATTTTAAAATGGGCCTATGGGCCATATTGTTATCTGAATAAGGGGCTAAGGCCCAGTTTATTGTAATCTGAAAAGGGCTCTGGTCCAGTACCACTGTTACCTGAATGGGCTTAGGCCCAATAGGGTTGAGTAGACTTGGGCTTTGAATGGGTTTTCCTTACACACTGAGTTTCCCCAAACTCACCCCTTTTATTTTCATCCACGCAAGAAATCCCCAACCATAGTGGGCTTGGAGCTGTGAGGGAATTCGGAGTGGCCACCCGTTCTGAAAGTTTTCTTTTCTCTTGGTGAACTGGACATCCTATTATTTAAGTTGAGGTTTGGGTTTTTAAATGTAATAAGGCCGCTTAATTATTTTTGATGGTTTTAATATGTATTACTAAGATAGGTATTACTTATTTTAACTGTTGAAATTGGATAGCTTTAGGGCTCGTTTTAAAAAAAAAACAACAATTGATTTCAAAATAACACGACAACAAGCAAAGCTTCCGCAATGAAAGTATTTTCCAAAATTAATCACTTTTCCTAAAAATGACTTAATCAAATCGGTTCCTAGAAATATACATGACGTTAAGGTGTGGCACTAGCGGTGTGCATGTCTAGGATTGGATCCGAAGGGAGCTTGGTACTTAAGTAGTCCGATAGACTCACCTCCTCTTTTCTAGTTTCCTACCTGGTGCACAGCTTCCATTCACTTTAACCTATAATGAAATTATCTTTTAAAACACTAAGTAGGTTTTTCTGGATCAACAATATAAAATGTTTTGAACGCTTCGATGTTGCATGTCGGATCCGGCCATAACGTCTGGGCCGGGTTTGGGGTGCTACAAGCAGATTATGAAATCGTACACCTCGAGTGTACTGCTTGAGCATCCATCAAAATTTCAATGATTCAACGGACATAAAAATCTTGACATGGCATGAGAATTATGGGATGAAATGATAATGTCTTGAAAGAGTAATGCATGATGAGCTCATCTATTCTTACTTGATTTATATGTGTAAACTTTGTGACTAACATGTTTGATTGGATGCATGTGTTTAGGCAATTTAGCCAAATGGATGGAAAACTTGTTATTGTATGCTTAGATTTAATAAATGGGATTGGTATGTTTAGTTTCCGTTATATGAACTTACTAAGCATGGAATGCTTACTCCGTTTATTTTTCCCTTGTTTTATAGTGCTCGGAAGCTCGCGAAGGTTGGAGATCACTGGAGCATCGTCACATTATCAACTAGTCATTTTGGGTATAATTAGTAAAATCATTTTGGTATAATGGCATGTATAGGAAAACTTGACCAATAGTGGCTTGAAAATGATGTTTTGTAACATAGCCATTGGAATGGTTAGTAATGGCTTATATTGGGTATGATTAAGTAGGTTATGATGATATATTCATATGTTATATGTTATGTATATGTGATCAAATGATGCTAATGCCTAAGTTAATCCAAGGTAAGTTTATAAACACACATACATGTAATGATATACCTTGTTGAATGATGAAGTTTGTTTAATTTGAATGCTTGGAATGGTTGGTTTGGTTGTGTGTTTCAAGTGCAGGTCTTGGGTGAAATTTTGGGTGAGAATGAAGCTAGAAATGGATTCATTCTGTCCACACAGGACCGTGTGTGACACACGACCTGGTAACATGGGCAGGTGGTTAGGTTGTGTGTCCTCTGCACCTTATTTTGAGGAATAGAATGCTAAGAATTGGGCACACTGGCAGAGACACGGGTGACACGGCCTTGGACACAGGCGTGTTACACGTGTAACAGTCCGATTTTAGCTAAATCAGAATAGTGGTTTCAGAATCACAAATCCGATGTCAAAAAATTATTTTAATATTATTTTTGGGGTTCATAGTATGATAGCATGTATGTGTGAAAATTTTGTTAACTAATTTTATCGTTTAGTTGCTCATTTTGAAGAAAAGGACTAAATCTCGTAAAGTGCAAAAGTAGTGTTCTTTTAGCTAAAGGTATTAAATAGCGATAGAACCTTAAAGTTAAGGTCCTTATGTTGAAATTATACCATTAACATGATAGTGGATGTTAGTGGCTTGGTAAATTTGAAATTATTAATGTTTATTAAGGTTATTTTTGTAAATTGGTTAATAAAGGTTTAATAAATAAAAACAAATGTAATTTGTGTCCATCTTTCTTGATATCAACTGAAATTGGGGAAGAAGAAAGCCAAGAAATTAGGTTTTCCATTCGGCACACTCCTAGCTTGATTAAGTTACGGTTTTAGCTCGGTTTTTGATGATTTCTACGTTTTGTAATTGTTGCTTCGTATTTTACCTAGCCCGTGCCTTAATTTTTGATTTTCTTAATGATTTCATGAAGTTTTATTTTTTAATTCTTGAGCTTTTAAATCTTTGATAATGGAAAATGATTAATTGTTAATAGATTTAAATGTTTTGTAAAGTATTTTTAGGTAAAAATGTAATTTAGGGATTAATTTGTGAAAGGTGTAAAATATGTGGTTAAATGTGTGAAATAAATGAAAGTTTTGGGCTGATAGGGACTCATGTATAAATCGGCAAAGCATGGGTTAAATTGAATTGTGTGAATTTTGTGTAATTGTAAAATAGGGACTAAATTGAATAAATGTGAAAGTTTAGGGGTTAATGTGTAAAAATGTCTAAATATGTGTTTGTGGACTGAATTGAATGAATTGATGAATAAATGAGTTAATTTTGAATGTATATAAATCAAGAAAGAAAGAAATTGAATTTAGATCAGGGAAAATCAAAGGTTATAGAATAGTCAATCCGGTCCGTCTATCCCAAATACGAGGTAAGTTCATATGCAAATAAATGTCTTTAAATTGAATTATTTATGTTTATTTGTCATTGAACTGCATTGAATATTGAATGATCAAATACGAGCAAGAATCGACAAGGTTATAATATCTGAAAGTCCCGTACGAACATCAGGAATAGTATAGGATACAAATGTCATGACATTAGGATTATAGTTAAAGGATTGCGTGTAAGACCATGTCTGGGACATTGGAATCGTTAATTGATTTCGTGTAAGACCATAGCTAGGCTATTGGCATCAATATGTGATAGCATGTAAGACCATATTCAGGATATGGCATTGTATGAGCTATATGTGATTTTCGAATATCCTTAATGATTCCAAAAGGTTCAATGGGCAATGTCAAGACGAGAAAGAATGTGTGATTGAATTAAGTGATACAAGTACGCATGAGATTCATACAAGTATTGAAAAGAGAAGTATTTGTTGAATTTACATGTGTTTCTTGAATAGATATACAATGAGAAAGGTTTGTGAATTTATATATGCTTATTCATAATTTGTCTACATGATGGGAATGATGTTGTTTCACAAGATAATTTATTTGTTTATGGCTGACTAAGCTTTTTAAGTTTACTTTGTATGTTATTTCCCTATTTTATAGATAATCAAAGCTAGCTCAGACTCAGGGGTTATCAGGAAACATCATCACACTATCGATCAACTTGTTGGTACTTTTGATGCTTTGTAAATATGGTATATGGCATGTATAGGCTAGTGTTATGATGATATGTTTTGAGTTATGATATTAGCCATGAGAGTTGGCCTATAAATGTTGGTGTGTATTTGGCCAATTAGGTTGGCTTAATTTATGAGTTTGGTAAGTTTTTGGTTATGAATTGGTTGTTGAATGGATGGATTTTAAATGGCATGAAATGTATATGAAATATCATATTTTGGATACCTATAAATGTATTGAAATGGTACAAAATGATGTGGTTTAGTATGCTTGAGAAAGGGTGAGAAATGTGGCTTAAACCAAGCCTAATTTAGCCAAACATTGTTGAGCACATGGGCATGTGACTTGACCGTGTGCCTGCTGTAACTTAGTTAAAACAAGTCAGTGAGTTACATGGATTAGACACACGGGCGTGTTTACTAGCCGTGTGTGGCACACGGGCTGGCACATGGGCGTGTGTGGCCAGTCGTGTAACCTAAATCAGTAATCCCTTATGATTTCACATGACCATGGCACACGGGCATGTCTCCAACCATGTGATACAAGTCAGTATGTATGCCCTGTTTCCATATGGCCTGTGACACGGGGGTGTCCGTGGCCGTGTGAGGCCCACAGACTGTTCACATGGGCGTGTGATCCCCGTATGCATGAAAATTTTCTAAGTTTTTCCAAAGTTTACAAATGTTATCACTGTAGTCCTAAACCTCTTCCAAGCATGTTTTAAGGTCTCGTAAAGCCTTATAAGGGACAATGTAATTATGTTTGAACGATGTTTATGTGATAATGGATTCATGTAAGAGAAATGTGTGTTGTGTGCTGTAAGTTGTTCAGTAATGGCTCATAACATTATTCCAGTGATGGATACGGGTTAGGGGTGTTACAAAACGGTCGTGTGAAAACTGCACCTAAATTTTGAAAATTAAATTCGCCACACGGCCTAGCACATGGGCGTGTGACTTGGCCATGTGACTTCAATTTCTTCACGCCTTAAAAGTCAGAGATATGCATGGGTTAGGGACACGAGCGTGTGTAGTACACGGCCTGACCACACGGGCGTGTGAGCCCTGCAACTTTGGAAAATTTTTGAAATGTCGCGAAAAATTTTGAGTTTTCGATTAAGTCCTAACTCAATTCTAATGCTCGTTTTGGGCCTCAAGGGTCCAATGAAGGGACATTTTGAATGATCTCGGTAAATAAATAGTAAATTTATAACAATTATTTGTAAAATGTTCTGAATGTTTTGGTAATACTCTTAAAACCTGTTTCGATGACGGGTACAGGTTAGGGGTGTGATGATTGTTTTATGGTTCACTAAACTAGACTACGCTCATGACAAAGGCAAGTGCACCTATCGAATGGTAGTATGGCTATGACAAGTCCAGAATATCGTATCCACAAGGACTAAAAGTACTAGTATTAACTATATTTCTATTATTTAGCCTAGAATAAAAGGGATTTGTTTTAATCTAAATTTAACTAAACTAATTAAATAATGAACGCAACAGAGAGTGAAGAAAATAATCGAATAAACCAATGAAAAAGACAATACCCAAGGAAGAATCCACCTAAACTTCACTTATTATTCTGACTCTAAATCAAACGATTTATTCACTTGTCTTGATCCATAGAAATCCCTAAATTATGTTAATATCTCTTTGGAGACTAAGAACAACTGACTCTAGGTTGATTAATTGAAATCTCTTTCTAATTAAAAGCCCTATCGTCACATTAACTCAATCTATGAATTCACCTATTAGATTTGACTCTAATCCTACAAACTTATGTCGTCCTATTTCTAGGATTGCATGCAACTCCGCTTAATTATGCTAGATCTACTCTTAAACAGGGGCTTTTGCTCCATTGAATAAGCACATCAAACTTGGAATAATATCCTAAAAAGTATTAAAACAAGGATTAAGAACACATAATTAAGAACAATAGCAAGTATTTATCGTGTAATTCAGATAATTAAATAATAAAATCCATGTAGGTTCCATCCTCCCTAGGTATTTAGGTAGTTTAGTTCATAATGTAAAAGGAAGACATCTCAAATTTAGAAAAACAACAATACATAAAAGCCCCAAATAAACTTCGAGAGAAATTTGAATGGAGATCTTCAATCTTGAAGTGGATCTACTTCTGAGATGATTCGAATAGCTTCTTTCAAGTAATTTCTGTTTTCTACTCTGTGTGGCTCACACGGGCGTGTGCTCAGCCCGTGAGGGATTAGTCTTGGCCTTGTGGATCTTTAAATTAGCTTGTTTCGTCCGTTTTTGGTCTGTTTTCTGCTCATTTTGTTCCCCTATGCTCTCCTAAGTATAAAACATAAAATTAAAGGATTAGAAGCATCTAATTCACTAAATTATATGATAAATCATCCAACAATATGCTATAATGGGATTAAAATGTGTTACTTTCATGGTTTATCAAGGTGTTACATTTAGTGGTATCAGAGCTATGATTTAGCTGATCTCGGATTTGACGTAGCAAACACGAGTTTAGCTATACATGTCATTATATAAATTGTGATAGTGTGATAACTTCTGATCATTTTAAATGTGTTTTTCATATAGTCATGTCATCCAACTGAGCTAGAGCTGAATCTGAGGAAGCTGAGAGCAATGCTTCAGCTTCAGTTCAAAGAGTTCCGTCTGCGTCTAGTAGTGAAAGGCCCGTGTCTGAGGGCTGAAGTGAAGAGGCAAAACAAGCCTTCTTTCAAATGATGAATGAATGGTTTACCCAGTATTTGATAACAAACCCTACTGTACAACTGGTACCACAGGGTGCTTAACCTGTTACAACTGGTAAGCCTCCGATAGATAAAATCTGCAAACATAGGGCAGAGGAATTTAGAGCTACCAAAGACGATGATCCAAAAAGGGCTGAGTTTTGGCTAGAAAATACTATCCGGGTTTTTGATGAATTATCCTGCACGTCTGCCGAATGTCTGAAATATGTAGTATCCCTACTGATAGATACAACTTATAATTGGTGAAATACCATAACTTCAGCTGTACCGAGAAAGAACATTACACGGGAATTCTTCCAAGCTGAATTCAGGAAGAAGTATGTGAGTCAGAGATTTATGGATCAGAAAAAGAAAGAATTTAGAACTCAAACAAGGAAACATGACTGTGTTTGAATATGAACGAGAATTTGTTCGACTGAGTAAGTATGCCAGAGAATGGGTTCTAACCGAGGCTGGGATGTGTAAAAGCTTTGAAGAGGGTTTAAATGAGGATATCAAGTTATTGATTGGAATTCTTGACATAAGGGAATTTGCAGTGTTAGCCGATCGAGCCCACAAAGCTAAGGAACTAAGTAAAGAAAAGAGACAAGATGAAAGACAGGCTCGGGTTTCTGGAAAAAAAACTATGAGTAAGTCACAATCATTTGCTTCTAAAAAATTAAAGAAGTATTATGATCGTGTCACAACCTTTACAGGATATTCTAGAAAAGAGCAGGGCTCTCAGCATTCTAACCCGAGGTTTTTATCTCCTTCTGTGACCATTGTGGGTAGTGTTGGTAATCCCAAACCGAAATGTAAACATTCTAACAAATTTCATCATGGAGAATGTTGGTGTAGAAGTGGAGCTTGTTTTGGATGTGGTTCACTTGAGCATTTTCTCAGAGATTGTCCAGAAAATATTGAAAAGGAGTTAGAACCAGCTCCAAAGCCGAGTAATCTTGTCTCGAGGGGTGTAACACTGGGGTTTGTGCAAGTGTACACAGTAGTTATCAAGTAATAAGTAAGTATCGAGTTATCGTCTCTACAGGGATTGCATTTGTGCTAAGTCACTTAATTTTTAAAATTATATTAATAATTTGGCAAATAAAAACACAATTTAATTGAGAAGTGATTATTAAAATATATTAGACTAAATGCAATGATCCCTAATGCAAATTAACCTAAATATGAAAACTATATGAATGAAATAGATTTTAGCAAAATTAAACATAATTTGCAACAATTATAACATAAATAAACTAGGAAAATTACTTTAATTAAACTCAACTTATTATCAACATGCTTAATAACATTCGAAAAAACATTCCATGGCAACTCGATCTTTCATGAGTTTGGAAACCACATTAGGTCTTTTCGGAATCCTTTACTTAGTAAATACGCATTTTACTGATCCTTATTTACTAAGGGTTTCTTAGTATTCGTGTGAGGTAACAGGGACGTGTTAGGTTTGAAACAGTTTAATCACGCCAATCTAAAAACTATGCAGATAACAGAGCTTGGTTAGAGTTGTTATGCAACCTCCAATTTAATCGGGTTAGAATCTAAATTGAGCATACACATTTCAATTATGCGTCCACTAGCCGCCGTCTAGTTAGGATCGCTCAATTAATTCAGGTGCATTTCAATCACGTATGAACGAAATACATACTTGATTTTAATTGAAAACATGATCGATTGAGGCACAAACATCATAAGCATTAATCAAATAAATATTATTTAATCAAAATAATCATCCTAGCTTAAATAAAATTAAGCTAACATTGTTGTAAACAAGAACAAAGAACACATAGCAAACATTTTCAGATTAAATTAAAGAAAGGAAAGATTAAACCCAGATCAAAGTGGCTGTCACCCAAGACTCTGACCGACAAGGCTCCTTTTCTTCCTTCACTTTGCTCCTTTGTTGATGGCTCTCCAAGGTGGCCGACCAATGGCTCTTTAAGAGGCTTAATAGCTAAAATCTCTATGAAGAGATGATGCTAGGCGTGGGGAATGGAAAAGTCTAAGAGAATTTGGAGAGAAGTGAGAATGATGAATGATGAGGGATGAGGGATGAGGGATGAGGGATAAGGGATGAGTAGAAATTTGAGAATGAGGTCTTATTTATAGGTGAGGAGAGGGGGATAGTTTACTAAAAATAGGAGTTTTCATCTTTTAAAGCATCTTCCATGGGTGGCCGACCATAAATTGAGGAAGTTGAGCTAACTTTTGCTTGATTTTTGATCAATTTGAGTGCCATAACAACTCAGGACTGAGACTCAGTCAAGTGCAAATCTTCAGGTAAATCTCTAATTTCTTCAACTCTTCAAGGACCTTGTGCAATTAAACAAAAAAATGGTTTATGGACAGCCATGTGCAGCCAAAGTTTAGGTTGACTTGGTCCCCAATTTGGACAGTTTTGTAATCCAGCAAAGCTATCAGACCTGTTTAGAATAAATCAACAAGTTAGAGGACCAAAGAATAAAATTTATCCAATTTAATTAATTAATTTAAAACCCAAATTATTAATGAAATATTTTAAATGAATTATTAAATATAATTTTATATTTTATTATTAAATTTAATCATGCATGGGCCACTTTATGTCTTAAAAATATAATATATTCAAATTAATATAAAATAAGCCATTTATTGCATGAAAACTATATAATAAAGCATAAAATCACATTTTAATAATTTCTATGTCCTAATTTCATATTTTTCACATATTTCATTAATTTATTGAACAATTACTTAATTTTAACAACAATTTTAAGTAAGAAGGTGATAAATTACATAGGAAAAATCCTATATATTTTTCCGTTTACACACCCCCAAACTTAAATCATTGCTCGTCCCGAGAAATGTTCATTCACAGCAAAAGGTCTTGCTAAGGCAAAATTGCTAATTGTGTAAGTAGTACCAATCTTTGTCTCATAATCATGCATTAATAACTTCATGCTCATCAATCTTCTTTATTAACAAGTAATTCATATGCAAACATTCCTTAAGATTATACTAAGCTTCAAAATATGCCAACATGAATCATTGTTTGCGTGTATGTCACAGTCATAGATAATAGTCTTCGTTCAACATAATTTCCTATCAATCAAGCAAACAATCAGAAGGCTTATTTATGATCTTCATATGTTGAACTTAAGACTTCCTCTCCACTAATGTAGGTGACATAATCATCAAATCAATAGGTCTTTTATAAGGTTGTAATGGGGCTCGATTAAAGGTAGGGATTTTAAGGGATGGGATATTTTGATTTTAAAAATCTTAACCTTTAACTTTGTCTTGGTTTTCTCGTCATACAACATTTCTTTAAGTGAACTTTTGGAACACCCCTAAACTTATTTTGAACTCAAGCTCATAAATTTTCCTTTTTGGAGACTGAGCAAACTTCTTTTCGCTCTTTTTTTTTTAAAGCATGAGCACATACATCTTTGTGAAAACTTCCTCAAATGTTGCTTACCAAGACAACTTTAGTTAAGATAGGTGCACAAAATTAAGATAACTTTAAAAGATGGTAATGTGGTTTATAATGTAGGTTCATTGCAATAAACAAGCTTTTAAGCTCAAAATATCAGTTTTCTAGGTCAAATATCATAAGGTTGGCTTGAAAAGGCTCAAACGATCCAAAGAAATAGTGCCTATATCATTTTATATTTTTACGTCCCTAGGATTTCACCTCAAGAAAGTTATTATGTCAATTCTAAAGATATAAGCCTTTATGCATGTCTAATCTCAAAAGAAACTAAGTTTCCATGCAGACATTACTAAGGCTAAGATCATACAACATTCCATTCTTCATGATAACATACTTTCACTCAGATAAAATCATCATTCATACTTGTATACAAACTATCTTATTAAAAAAAATATCTCCAAACATTCATTTATTAAAACATACTTATGAAAGAAATGATTGAAACATACTTGAAAAAATTTAAAAGTTTGAGCAATTTATTTGCCTTACCCCCTTTAAAAGAAGCAATGTTCTCATTGCAAGAACAAAGTAATGAATGAAAACTGAACACCAGGTAGGGTTGTAAAGAAAGAGAGGTGAGTCATTAAAACTACTTAAATACCAAGTCTTTCCTATAACCCAATCCTAGACATGTTCATTCTCATTACCACATCACTTAGTCTTTTTCTTTCTAAAGAAGTGTTAAGTTTATTGATGCTTGCTATGTTTTATTTTGCAGAAATTAAATCCTAATTACGAAAGAAATAAATTCCTAAGGACCTAAAAATAAATAAATAATAAGATAAGAGTCCCCCCTATTATTTTCTTGACTCATTCCCCGAAACTTAGTAGAATGGAGAGCGATTTATATAGGGAAAAATTAGGGCAACATGTAGCAAAAATTAGCTACATTAGGGTTACTTGGGTGGCAAGTATTGGGAATGGTGGCAAGGTATGGATTTTCCCCCCCTTTTTTTTTTTTTTGCTGCCTTGGGCCTCAAACTCAAACTGTCTTGTCTCAAGAAAAAAATTGATTAGTACTTAGGCCAAATTTGACCCCCTTTTAAAATTTAAACAAAAAAATTGAAACTTAAAAATTTTAAATCTTAATTAGAAAATTTCTTCTTAATAGATTATATTAAATTAATTCCCAAGAAAGATTGGAGGGGTCACAGCGATCCTGCTTAAGTTCCAATCTCCTTAGACAGAATTAATTAACTGTAATAAGCTAAGAAAATAAGTTCTAATTATTTATTTATTTACAAAACGAGTTCATGAAAAATCAAAGGTCTGTTAATTTGAACGAGGATCTCGCTCAACTTCACCATCCCAGTAATGTTTGAGACGTTGACCATTAACTTTAAACGTACCTTCATGATTGTCATATAATTCAACAGCTCCATAAGGATACACTCGGTATATGGTATAGGGTCCTTTCCATCGGGATTTAAGCTTTCCAGGAAATAACTTCATCCTTGAATTAAACAACAAAACCTTCTGACCTTCTTTAAACTCGTGATGTTGTATATGACTATCATGCCATCTTTTTTATCTTTCTTTACACATTTTGGCATTCTCATAGGAAAACAACCTCAACTCTTCAAACTCATCAAGTTGTAACATCCTTCTCTCACTGGCTTGCTTAAGATTAAAGTTCAACTGCTTCAAAGCCCAGTGAGCTCTATTCTCCAACTCTAATGGAAAATGACATGTCTTCCTAAAAACTAACCAATAAGGAGTCATTCCTAACGGTGTCTTAAATGTTGTTCGATAAGCCCATAATGCATTATCAAGCCTTCGAGACCAATCTTTACTGCTAAGGCATACTACCTTTTCAAGGATATCTTTGATTTCACGGTTCACTCTCTCAACTTGCCCATTGGATTGGGGGTGATAGGCAGTAGCAATCTTGTGCTTCACATCATATTTTTAAAGCAACCACTTAAGCTATTTGTTCACAAAGTGAGAACTTTCATCACTAATAATAGCTCTTGGTGTTCCAAATCGTGTAAACACATACTTATGTAGGAATCGCATGACTACCTTAGCATCATTTGTAGGGTATGCTTTAGCTTCAACCCACTTGGATACATAGTCCACAGCAATTAAAATGTATTTGTTCCCATATGAAGAAAGAACGGGCCTAATAAGTCAATACCCCATACGTCGAATAATTTAGTCTCCAAAATGTTTGTCAAGGGCATCTCATTCCTCCTTGATATATTTTCGGTCCTTTGGCATTTATCATAGTTCTTCACATAAGCATAAGCATCTTTAAATAGCGTAGGCCAAAAGAAACCTGCTTGCAAAATCTTTGCTGCAATATGTGAACTACCAGAGTGTCCCCCACTTAGAGATGAATGGCAATGATAAAAGGTCTCATCAATCTCACTTTCAACTATACACTTTCGGATTATATTATCTGTACATTGTTTAAACAAAAACGGATCCTCCAAAAAAATAATACCCACTATCATGAAGGAATTTTTTCCTTTTTTGGTCTGTCATTTCTTAAGGAATTATTCCATATGCAAGATAATTGGAAAAATTAGCAAACCAAGGTGTTTCATGAATTTGATTTACCTCAAATAAGTGCTTATCTGGAAATTCTCGTTGATAGGCACACATGATCGAGTTACCTCATCTTGTTCCAACCTCGACAGATGATCAGCTATTTGATTTTCGACACCTTTTTTATCTTGGATCTCAATGTCAAATTCTTGAAGTAATAGTATCCAACGAATTAGCCTCGGTTTTGCATCTTTGGTACCTATAAGATATGAGTGAAATTTGTAAAAAGCAAAAACTATAGCAAAGAGCTCCTTTTCGGTTACCGTATAATTGAGTTGGGTTCCCGTTAAAGTTCTACTTGTATAGTAAATAAGGTGAAACACTTCGTTTCTTCTTTGACCCATCATAGCTCTAACAGCATAATCACTTCCATCACACAATAACTCAAAAGGTAAGTTCCAATCAGGTGTAATGATTATTGGAGCTGAGGTTAACAGTTTTTTCATATCTTCAAAAGCTTCCAAACATGCTTTGTTGAAATCAAACACTGTATCTTTCTCTAACAACAAGCACAACGATTTAGAAATTTTTGAGAAATCTTTTATAAACCTTCAGTAAAATTGGCATGGCCTAATAAACTTCTGACTCCTTTCACATTCATTGGGGTCGGTAATCTTTCAATTACATCCACCTTTGCTTTATCAACTTCAATTCCTCTCTTTGAGATTTTATGTCCTAAGACAATCCCTTCCTTGACCATAAAATGGCATTTTTCCCAGTTAAGGACAAGATTCGTCTCTTCACATCTCTTCAGTACCTTTGCCAAATTACTCAAACAAATATCATAAGTGTTACCAAAAATAGAATAATCATCCATGAAAACCTCAACAAAATTTTCAACCATATCAGTGAATATTGTCATCATGTATCGTTGAAAGGTTGCAGGTGCATTGCATAAACCAAAAGGCATTCGCCTAAAAGAAAACGTACCGTATGGACAAGTAAAGGTTGTTTTATGTTGGTCTTCCAGGGCTACAACTATTTGGTTATATCCCGAATATCCATCTAAAAAATAATAGAATTCATTACCTTCCAGTCGATCTAACATCTTATCCATAAAAGGCAACGGAAAATGGTCCTTCTGAGTGGCTTTGTTTAATTTTTTCTAATCAATACAGATTCTCCAACCGATAACAGTTCTCGTTGGAATTAACTCGTTACGCTCATTTTTATAATAGTGATTCCACCTTTCTTCGGCACACACTGTACCGGACTTACCTACGAACTATCTGAAATAGGATAAATGATTCCTGCATCTAACCATTTGATCACTTCCTTTCTCACAACTTCTTTCATAATAGGATTGAGCCTTCTTTGCCCATCAATTCAAGCTCTTTCACCTTCTTCCAAAATGAATTTATGCATGCAAAAAGAAGAGCTTATACCTCGAATATCATCTATGGTCCAACCAATTGCTTTCTTAAATTTCCTTGTAACAACAATTAATTGCTCCTCTTGATATTTCATCAGTTCTGCTAAAATAATCACAGGCAAAGTAGAACAGTCACCTAAATAAAATTATTTCAAATGGGAAGGAAGAACCTTTAGTTCGAGTTTAGGTGATTCTTCGATTGATAACTTGGGTTGCACAAATTCTCTGACTTTCAACTCCAACGGTTCAACCCGTGTGGATTGAAAAAAATTCTCGAATTAGCTTTTATCAAAACCATGTTTTCTTCACCTTCTTCATCCTCCAAAAGGTCAAGATCTAAAGCTTTCTCCAATGGATCTCCTTAAAAATTGCTTGCCATAGAAGCCAAGGTTTCTATCTCTTCCATAACTGAACACTCTTCTGCCGGATCAGAAAATTTTATTGCTTTAAGAATGTTAAAGGTTACCTAATCGTCTTAAACTCGCATGGTGAGTTCACTTTTCTGTACATTAATTAACGTTATTCCTGTGGCTAAGAAAGGTCTCCCAAGGATGATCAGCACGTCCTTATCTGCTTCAAAATCTAAGACAATGAAATCAGTAGGAAAAATAAATTTATCGACTCTTACCAAAACATCCTCGATCTTTCCCTCGGGATATGCTAAAGATCGACCCGCTAACTGAAGCGTTACAGTTGTAGGTCTTACTTCACCTATCCCTAACATCTTAAAAATAAACTTAGGCATCAAGTTGATACCTGTTCCTAAATCACACAAACTTTACCACAGTAAGATTCACCAATATTACAGGGTATAGTAAAGCTTCTTGGGTCTTTCAATTTCAATGGCAGTTTTTTCTGTAGGAATGAACTGCACTCCTTTGTCAAGGAAATAGTCTCATACTCACTCATTCATTTCTTCTTGGATAGTATATCCTTCATAAACTTCACATAGTTTGGCATTTGTTCTAAAGCCTCCACCAACGGAATATTGATGTGTAACTACTTCATAACATCCAGAAACTTCTTGAATTGCACTTTTTATTTCTGCTTGTGTTGCTGCAATATTTGCAGATATGGAGGTGATAGAACTTTCGGTTGAACCAGACAATGTTTCTGAGTAGGTAAATCTGCATCCAACGAAGATGTTAAAGTATCTGAATTCACTAAGTTAGGATTTACCTTGTCAGTCTTTACAGATTTTGATTCCTTTGGTATAGTAATTTCAACAGCTAGTTGATTCTTCTCAACGGGCTTATCTTCGACATCAATCAATCAGGTTTCCAGAATTTTACAACTTCACAATTCCACTACCTTGATATGTTCTTTACCCAAATTTCTTAGATTTTCAGTACCGCTCGGCAAGGTTCCTTACAGTCTATTACGAAGCTCTGTAGCTAACTGACCCATTTGGTTTTCCAAATTTTTCAATGTGGCTGCTTGGCTTTGGATCAATGCATCATTCTTTTCCATGTACGCTTTGAACAAGTTCTCCAAACTATTTGATGCCTCAGCTTGAGGTGGTTTTAGAACTTACTAATTAAACCCTTGAGATTGGTTAGGTCTATACTGTAATAAGTTGTGGTTCGGTCCATTTCCTTTGTTGCTCCAAGAAAAGTTAGGATGATTATGCTATGAAGGATTATAGAAGTTGGACTGGGGTCCTTGTCCACTCCTATTTTGATATTGGTTCCCCACATAGTACACTGACTGAGGATTTGATGGACAATTCTCAAAAGAATGACCTTGTGACAGCCTTAAAACGACCCTAGTCGGAATGTGGTTTTGGGACCACAAAACCGAGGCATAAAAATAATTTAATATTTATTTTATTGCCTATAATATGTGTTAACTCATGTGTGACATTTTTTTATGTTTTGATTTAGAGCTATAAATGTGAATTTCACTAGAAAGGACCTAGTAGAAAACTTTGGAAGTATGATGGGGGAATGTGTAATGACTAATTAAAGCATGCATGCAAAACAATGGCCTTGCATGTCAAATATCCCTCTTTTATAAGAGGTGGCCGCCATGACAATGAGGATGGGCAAAACATGTCATAGACATGTTTTGTTGGTGCATTAGGGAGAAAAGAAATAAACAAATAAGCATGGGTAATAAAGAATGAAAAAATGTGTGTGAGTGAACCCCCTATTGCCGTGTATTGAAGAAAAGAAAAGAAAAAAAATTGATCATCCTTTCATTCTCTCTTGACCGAAAATCCTAAGGAAGAAGAGGAATTTTTGCTTCATGTTTGGTTTGAAAGAGGATTAGGAAGGGTTTGGCTATACTTGCATCAAGATTAAGGTATGTTTGAGGTTGTGCCATGAGATTCATGCATGTTTTTAGTTACTAGCTTGATGTTCTTATTAGCCCATGGTTCAAATCTTTGTTATATCATGGGGATGGTATTTGGCCAAGGTGGATTTTGTGTTAATGCCATTGCATGTTAAATATGAAGCTTGTTAATGGTATATGTGATGGTGGATTGATGGCTCTTGGACTTTCTTTTTAGTATTTTTGAGTAAGACATTAAGTTCTTTGCTTAATCATGACCAAAATTATGGTGTTGTGATGTATTCGGTCATGGTATATCCATAAGTATGATTCATGCATGTTGCATGGTAGGTAAGATTTGAGCTTTGGATATGTGTTTATATTTGGATATAAACAACTTGAGATTCGGCCCTTGCACCTACATGAATATGTGTTTGCACATGATGAATTGGTATGACATATATACTATTTCAAGGTGTATATTTGCTTGTGATGATGTTTCTGTTATGTAGTAAATGAGAGATGTGTATTGAGCTACAATATGTAATCGTTAGTTAGTAAAATGTATGCTGTTTTTTTGTGTGGTATTAAGTGTAAAATTGGCCTCAACATAGACATGCATATTCGGCCAAATGAAGTAGATTGGTGTGCATGTATTCGGTTAGAGGCAACCGTATTGAAGCCTTATCTTGGCTTAGATAATTGACTAAATGGGTAATAAGTGAGGATGGTTGCCGAATATACAAACATACATATGCATGTGTAATTGAATTATGAATGTTTAGCAAGATGGTTAAACTAGTTGATTTATTGATTAAGCTCAAGGAGTTAAAGAAGGAGAATCAAGCAAGGGAAAGACGAAGGTCATCGAGTAGCCGACTTGGACTATTTTACCCAACACAAGGTAAGTCACTAAGCATATATTTTGTATTGATTTGAATAGACATAATGTCTATGTAATTATGCCGAAAGGAATGATGAATTTATATACATGTGTGTATGTGGTGATGGAAGTATTGAATGGAAGGAAAAGAGGTGAGATGTATTGAGTTGTTGATTTCGGCACTAAGTGTGCGGGTATAAACATTTGTGATCATGAGAATGGCACTAAGTGTGCGGGTTTAAAACTTGTACAGCACTAAGTGTGCGAGTTTGATCATGTAGCACTAAGTGTGCGAGTTGATTATATAGCACTAAGTGTGCGGACTCACTATATGCTTTTGAATCACTATTGACACTGAGTGTGCAACACTATTGAGTTGATCATGGACAGCGGATCGGGTAAGTACCTTGAGTTCATGGCTAATAGGCGCTATGTTTATATTTGGGGTCGGTCGAGCTTGGTAAGTTTGAACCTATGTGACAATTTAAAATGAAGTCACGTACATAAGAATTATCGCGGAATGAGTGAAAGGTCATGTAGATGTATGATTGAATCGAAAGGTCTAAGGAACTATGGTATAGTTCGGTTTGAATGGAGTAATTAGCCTTGTTCCATTTTGTTTCCTCTTGCGATAATGTTATTAATGGTTGTTAGTGCATTGCTTATGACTTACTGAGTTATATACTCATTCGGTGTTTGCTTGTCACCTATTTTAGGTCTCTTGGACTCGACTTTTTGCGTATTCGGGACCGTCATCGAAGTCATCACACCGGCTAACAACTTTTGGTATTTTCTTCGTAGTTGGTCTTGGAGTACATTTCGGCATGTATAGGCTATTATGTTTTGTTTGAACTTGGTATGTAAAATTTTGAATAGCCATGCGAAAATGGCTTATAAATGTTTTGAGCATAATGTTATAATCATTTGGTATGTATATGCTCATTAAGAAGCACGGAAATGTTTGGCAACGACCAGCCATTAGAATGGGTCATCATGATTATATCTTGGACTATATATGAAAAAGGGGTGGTTGAATCATAGAAACTATGTGTTAGAGAAAGTCTACCCTAGAAATAGATGCTGGCAGCAACAGTGACGTGGATGTGAAAAATCACTAAAAATAGTAGGAATGGAATTAAATAGTGAATAAATTATGTAAATGAACCTTGATGAATCCATTTTCATATGGAAGAAACGAAACGGTCATATGAGTTGTATGTTAAAAGACATTTGGGTTTTCGTGAAACAGGGCCAGAAAGGTTTCTGGATTCCCTGTTCCGACTTTGAAAATTTATTATAAATTAACCAGAGATAATTAGGAGTCATACCATATATGTATAAATTCCTCTCTAAGTCTAGTTTCTATAGAAACAAACGGCATCAGTATTGAAGCCCTGCACAGGGAGTTATTCGAGTTGTAATGCACAAAGGTCAGTGTAGTCGACCCCTGTAACATGGGAGACTTTAACTAATAAATTGTACTAATTGGCTCGACCAAAAATTCTAGAAAAAAATATGTAGATGGACATATGAGTCTAGTTTCAGGGAAAAATTACGAAACTTATTTTTGAGTTGTAAAACTCAAGTTATGATTTTTTAAGCTACTAGTACGCAGATTGGCAGCTTGTCTGGGAAATTCTCAATAAGTGGTTTGAAGTCTGTTAACACCTCGTGTTCGACTCCGGCGACGGTCTCGGGTTCGGGGTGTTACAGACCTTCCCCACCATACACACAAGAAACTACTTCACATGAACTTGGTGGCTGAGCTGCAAAATTATTAGTACTATTAGCGGTAAATTGTTTTAACATAGAGGAAATAGACGATACTAGAGCTAAAAATGAAGTGAGGGCATCAACTTTATGAACTTAGGCTACACGTCTTCCTGGAGCTGTTCGATTTGTTGGCCATTGATAGTTATTACTCGCAATCCTCTCAATTATCTCATAAGCCTTATTATAAGACTTAGAAAAAATTTCACCATTCGTAGAAGCATCTACCATCAATCTTGTTTGTGCATTGAGACCATTATAGAATGTCTCCAACTAGATACAATAAGGAATCCTATGATGAGGACACTTAGGCAGTAACCCCTTGAATCGCTCCCAAGCCTCATAAAAAGACTCGTCATCCAATTGTTGAAAGGTTGTGATCTCGTTCCTCAACTTAGCGTTTTTGGTAGGCAAGAAATACTTAACCAAAAATCTCTCTGCTAATTATTGCCATGTAGATATGGAACTTGGTGGCAATGAATTGAGCCATGCTCGTGCTCGATCTCGCGACGAGTATGGAAACAACTTCAACCTCAGTATGTCTTCAGTCACACCGGCTATCTTGAATGAATCACTCGCCTCCATAAGCAATCGAAGATGGAGATGTGGATCTTCTATGGGCATACCACTGAATTGGCCCATCATTTGGAGCATTTGAAACATCACTGGTTTCAATTCAAATTGGGTTGCCTCAATATCTGGCCTTCTAATTCCTAGGTGTAACTCACTGAAAAGTGGCACAGCATATTGTCTGATGCATCGATCCCTATCATCGACAATAAGGATGGGATTTCATACATGATCGGCTTCATTACCTTGGTCTTGATTCTGATTTCCAAGGTCCATCTCGACTTTTCTTTAAGCTGTTCATTCACATATTCTTTGTTTGAAAGTTTGCTCAATTTTAGGGTCTACAGGGAATAAATCGAGAATCGATCTATGCTTATAAGCACCTGAAAAGAAAATTAAAAAATTAAAAAGAATAAGTTAGTAATGTTAGAAATAAGTCAAATTGAAAATAAATAATTTCACGAAAGAAAAGACTATGGCAACAGTTGACAATCCCCGACAACGGTGCCAAAAACTTGTAACGCTGGGGTTTGTGCAAGTGTACATAGTCGTTATCAAGTAATAAGTAAGTATTGAGTTATCGTCTCCATAGGGATTATATTTGTGCTAAGTCACTTAATTTGTAAAATTATATTAACAATTTGGCAAATAAAAACACAATTTAATTGGGAAGTGATGATTAAAATATATTAGACTAAATGCAGTCATCCCTAATGCAAATTAACCAAAGTATGTAAACTATATGAATGAAATAGATTTTAGCAAAATGAAACACAATTTTTAACAATTATAACATAAATAAACTAGGACAATTACTTTAATTAAACTCAACTTATTATCAACATGCTTAATAACATTCGAAAAAACATTCCATGGCAACTCGATCTTTCATGAGTTTAGAAACCACATTAAATTCGAAATCCTTTACTTAGTAAATACGCATTTTACTGATCCTTATTTACTAAGGGTTTCTTAGTATTTGTGTGAGGTAACAAGGACGTGTTAGGTTTGAAACAGTTTAATCACACAAATCTAAAAACTATGCAGATAACAGAGCTTGGTCAGAGCTATTATGCAACTTGCAATTTAATTGGGTTAGGATCTAAATTGAGCATGCACATTTCAATTATACGTCCACTAGTCATTGTCTAGTTAGATCGCTCAGCTAATTCAAGTGCATTTCAATCACGTATGAATGAAATACAGATTTGATTTTAATTGAAAACATGATCGATTGAGGCACAAACATCATAAGCATGAATCAAATAAATATTATTTAATCAAAATAATCATCTTAGCTTAAGCTAACATTGTTGTGGACAAGAACAAATAACACATAGCAAACATTTTCAGATTAAATTAAAGAAAAGAAAGATTAAACCCAGATCAAAGTAGTTGTCACCCAAGACTGACCAATGAGGCTCCTTTGCTTCCTTCGCTTTGCTCCTTTGCTGATGGCTCTCCAAAGTGGCCGACCAAGGGCTCTTTAAGAGGCTTAATAGCTAAAATCTCTATGAAGACATGATGCTAGGCATGGGGAATGGAAAAGGCTAACAGAATTTGGAGAGAAAAGAGAATGATGAAGGATGAAGGATGAGGGATGAGGGATGAGTAGAAATGTGAGAATGAGGTCTTATTTATAGGTGAGGAGAGGGGGATAGTTTACTAAAAATAGGATTTTTTATCTTTTGAAGCATCTTCCATGGGTGGCCGACCATAAATTGAGGAAGTTGAGCTGATTTTTGCTTGATTTTTGGTCAATTTGAGTGCCACAACAACTCAGGATTGAGACTCAGTCAAGTGCAAATCTTCAGGTAAATCTCTAATTTCTTCAACTCTTTAAGGACCTTGTGCAATTAAACCAAAAAATGGTTTATGGACAACCGTGTGCAGTCGAATTCTGGGTTGACTTGGTCCCCAATTTGGACAATTTTGTAATCCAGCAAAGCTATCAGACCTGTCTCGAATAAGTCAACAAGTTAGAGGACCAAAGAATAAAATTTATCCAGTTTAATTAATTAATTTAAAACCCCAATTATTAATGAAATATTTTAAATGAATTATTAAATATAATTTTTATTTTATTATTTAATTTAATCATGCATGGCCCACTTTATATCTTAAAAATATAATATATTCAAAATATAAAATAAGCCATTTATTGTATGAAAACTATATAATAAAGCATAAAATAACATTTTAATGATTTCTATGTCCTAATTTCATATTTTCACATATTTCATTAATTTATTAAACAATTACTTAGTTTTAACAACAATTTTAAGTGAAAATGTGATAAATTACATAGGAAAAATCCTATATATTTTTCCGTTTACAAGAGGCAGACCACCCCACCATCCCGGCAATGTTGGTAGTAGTCGAAGTACTACCAAGGATACAACAGTTAGATTTGAGGCACGAGCACCTACAACGACATATGCTATTCGTGCTAGAGAAGATGCCACTATGCCAGACGTCATTACTGGTACATTTTCTCTACTTGATACTTATATTACTGCATTGATTGATCCTGGTTCCACACATTCATACATATGTACGAACTTAGTGTCTATTAAAAATTTACCTGTTGAATTCATTGAATTTGTGGTTAAAGTTTCAAACCCCTGGGCCAGTATGCTATGGTGGATAAAGTTTGTAAGAACTGCCTGTTTATGGTAAAAGGTTATTGCTTTTCGGCTGACTTGATGTTATTACGATTTGATGAATTTGATGTGATTTGGGAATGGATTGGTTAACCCAATATGATGTAGTGGTGAATTGCAAATAGAAATATATTGTATTGAAATGTCAGACTAGTGAATTGTTTCATGTTGAATCAGATAAACCAGATGGACTACCTAATGTGATTTCAGCAATATCAGCACATAAATATGTTAGAAAGGGATAAGATGCTTATCTTGCGTATGTATTGGATACTAAAGTATCTGAGTTAAAGATTTAGTCAGTGATGGTAGTATATGAATTTTCTGATGCATTCCCAAAAGAATTACCTCGTTTACCACCGAATAGAGAAGTTGAATTCTCTATAGATCTTAGAATGACTCCTACTGAATTGAAAGAGCTGAAAGTACAGTTACAAGAATTGATTGACAAAGGTTTTAATCGACCTAGTTTCTCACCTTGGGGTGCGTCGGTTTTGTTCGTAAAGAAGAAGGATGGATCATTGAGGTTGTGCATTGATTATAGACAACTCAACAAAGTTACAATAAAGAACAAATATCCATTGCCTCGAATCGATGATTTGTTTGACCAGTTAAAATGTACCACTGTATTTTCAAAGATTGATTTCCGTTCTAGTTACTATCAACTATGGGTAAAAGAATCGGATGTACCAAAGACAGCTTTTAGAACCAGGTATGGACACTATGAGTTTCTTGTGATGCCATTCGGTTTGACAAATGCACCTGCGGTGTTAATGGATTTGATGAACAAAATTTTTAGCCCGTATGTGGTGGTATTTATAGATGATATTTTGGTTTATTCTCGAGATGAAAATGAACATGCTGAGTACTTGAGAATAGTATTGTAAACTTTGCGAAAGAAAAAACTGTATGCCAAATTCAATACATGTGAATTTTGGTTACGAGAAGTTAGTTTTCTTGGGCATGTAGTATCTGCTGAAGGTGTCAGAGTAGACCTGAATAAAATTTCAGTCATTGTTAATTGGAAGCGACCGAGGAATGTATCTGAAGTCCAAAGTTTTCTGGGACTAGCTGGTTACTATCAGAGATTTGTAAAAGGTTTCTCAATGATAGCTTCTCCGATAACTTTTTTACTACAAAAAGATGTAAGGTTTGAGTGCACAGATAACTGCCAGCAGAGTTTTGATAGATTAAAAGCTTTATTAACAGAAACACCAGTGTTAGTTCAACCAGAATCGAGTAAGGAATTTATAGTTTACAGTGATGTGTCATTGAATGGTTTAGGCTGTGCTTTGATGTAAGATTGTAAAGTAGTAGCCTATGCTTCACGACAGCTAAAACTACATGTAAAGAACTACCCGACACACGATCTTGAATTGGCAGCCATAGTGTTTGCATTGAAAATCTGGCGGCATTAATGTCACATATTCACTGATTATAAAAGTCTAAAATATTTGATGTCACAGAAAGATTTGAATTTGAGACAGCGTAGATGGCTTGAGTTATTGAAAGATTATAATCTTGTTATTGACTACCATCCGGGAAAAGCCAATATAGTGGCAGATGCTTTGAGCAAAAAATCCTTATATACTTTGCGAGAAATGAATACTCTATTATCATTGTCTAATGATGGTTCAATCATGGCTGAGTTAAAAGCTAGATCAACGTTTTTGCATTAGATCTCTGAAGCTCAGAAAATTTATAGTAAGTTGCAAGCAAAACGGATACAAAGTGAATCGACTTCTAACTCAAAATTTTAGATCGGGACTGATGATTGTTTGTTATTCAGAGGCGGAGTATGTGTACCGAAAGATTCAAAACTAGTATAGAAGATTTTGAATGAAGCTCACAATGGTAACATTTCTATTCATCCTGGTAGTAATAAAATGTATAATGATATGAAAAGGATGTATTGGTGGCCAGGAATGAAATGAGATATTTCTGAGTTCGTATATAAGCGTTTAATATGTTATCAAATAAAAGTTGAACATCAGTTGCCTTCTGGACTATTACAGCCGGTTACGATACCGGAATGGAAATGTGAAAGAATTACTATGGTCTTTGTAATGGGATTACCCCTGTCTCCAAAGAAGAAAGATGCCATTTAGGTAATTGTTGATCAGTTGACAAAGTCTGCGCACTTGATTCTGGTACATATGGATTATTCCTTGGATAGATTGGCTGAATTATTTGTTTTTGAGATTGTTAGATTGCATGGAGTACCTGTCTACATTATTTCAGATAGAGATCCTCGGTTTACTTCTAGATTCTAGAGTGAATTGCAAGAAGCTCTAGGTAATCAATTACACTTTAGCACTGTATTTCATTCCCAAACAGATGGTCAATCTGAACGGGTAATACAGATCTTGGAAGATATACTTCGGTGTTGTATACTAAATTTTGAAAGTAATTGGGAAAAGTACTTGCCTTTGGTTGAATTTGTTTATAATAACAGTTATTAGTCTAGTATCAAAATGGCACCGTATGAAGCTTTGTATGGTCACAAATGTAGAACTCTATTGTATTGGACAGAACTCAGTGAGAAAAAGTTACATGGAATTGACTTGGTCTGAGCCGAAGAAAAAGTGAAAGTAATTTGGGACAGTTTGAAAGCAGCTTCTGATTGTTAAAAGTCTTATGTTGATCTAAAAAGAAAAGAAATAGAATTTCAAGTCGGTGACAAACTATTCTTGAAAGTGTAGCCTCAGAAGAAAGTTCTCCGGTTTGGTCGTAAAGGAAAACTGAGTTCACGGTTCATTGGACCATATGAGATTATAGAAAGAATTGGACTGGTTGCATATCAGTTAGCTTTACCACTAGAGCTTGATCGGATTCATAATGTTTTTCATGTGTCTATGCTACGGTAGTATCGATCCGATCCTTCACATGTTATCTCTCCAACAGAGGTAGAGATTCAGCCTGATATAACATATTGTGAAGAACCAATCAAAATCTTAGCTCAAGAAACAAAAGAGTTAAGAAATAAGAAGGTAGCGTTATTAAAAGTTCTTTGGAAACGACATGGCATAGAGGAAGCTACCTGGGAGCTAGAGGATACTATGAGAAAACAATACCCGAATCTTTTTACTGGTAAGATTTTCGAGGACGAAAATCCTTAAGGGGGAGAGTTGTAACAATCCATTTTTCAGTGAAATCGAAACAATGGTTTCGAGACCAAAAAAATGATTCGGAAATAAGGTCTATATTATAATAGGCATGTGGTGTGAAAATGTTAATACTAAAATTTTATCGATTAAGTGTTTAATTACGAGAATGACTAAATCGCATAAAATGTGAAAGTTAAATTCTAGTAGCTATAAGGATCAAATAGCTATGGAATTCAAAACTAGAAGTCCTTATATGGTAATTAGACCATTAAAGAAGTATGTAGATTTTTTTTTGATAACTCATCCATGGAAATATAGAAAAATGGCCAGGACTAAATTAGAAAATGCAAAATACTTAATTAATTAAAAGATGAAAAGAAAATATCATCTTATTTTTGTCATCTTCAACCTAAAATTCTATGGAAAACCTAGGAGAGAGAGGGGATACTTTCAAGGTTTAATTGGGTAAGTTTTCCTGTCCCGTTTTTAGTAATTTTGATATTTTTAAAATCGGAATAGCTTAATCTCTCTATTTGAGGGATTAATTTGAAAAGTTATCAAAGTATGGAAAATGGGTCATGGATGTATCTGCTGAAAATTAGAAATTTATGGTAGAAAATGAAAGGTTATTGATAGATAAACAACTTTTACAAAGTGATTTTTGATGAAAACATGAATTAGGGAAAAAAAATGTAAACTTATGAAATTTGAAGAAAAATTCTGAATTTTTATGAATACATGTGCTGTAAAATTAGTAATAGGATTTTGGTTAGGCTTGGAATAGGGAGTAAATTGCACAAGTTTCATTTTCCGAGCCTAGGGACGAAATCAGAATTTATGGAAAAGTTAGGGGCAAAATGGTATTTTTTTCCTAAGATGTAAATTAAGTCCATTTAAATATGAAATGTGTGAAATTGATGATTAAATTCATTTATATAGATTCGAACAACACTAATTCAAGGTTAGATCGAGGAAAAGAAAAGGTTTCGGATTAGTAGATTATATACGTGAACAAGTGTCGAGGTAAGTTCGTGTAACTTAATTCGGCATGTAAATATGTTTAATTGAATGTTGTGTTGTATGGAATGTGATTTATATTGATGTACATTACTTGAATACTTTCATGAGAAATTCAATACATGTTTGAAATGGTGAAAAAGGGTTAAGTCCAGATTGAATATTGGATTCTGATGATTATATGCGCTTTCCCAAAATGAATAAGGTCCTGAATTTGTTGTTGATGGGATTTAGCTCGGACGAGTAATCCTGTTGACCTTGTTATAGAAAGGATTTAGCCCGGATGAGTAATCCTGATATAATACCTCTCGAGTATACGTTACGATTAGGGTTTAGCCTGGACTAGTAATCCTAATTGAGTTCTTCTGAGCATACGTTATATAAAGGATTTAGCCTAGACTGGTAATCCTATTATACAATATGTGGCTCGAGAGTGTGTTCCTTTATTAAGTACCCTAAAGGGTATCATTGAATAAGAATTGAAGGATTATGGAATCGTACACCTCAAGTGTACAACTTGAGCATCCATTGGAATTTTAATGATTCAACGGACATAAAAATTTTGACATGGCATGAGAATTATGAGATGAAATGATAATGTCTTGAAAGAGTAATGCATGATGAGCTCATCTACTCTTACTTGATGTATATGTAAACTTTGTGACTAACATGTTTGATTGGATGCATGTGTTTAGGCAATTTAGCCAAATGAATGGAAAACTCGTTATTGTATACTTTGATTTAATAAATGAGATTGGTAAGTTTAGTTTCCGTTATACGAACTTACTAAGCATGTAATGCTTACTCCATTTATTTTTCCCCTATTTTATAGTTCTCAGAAGCTCACGAAGGTTGGAGATCACTGGAGCATCTTCACACTATGAACTAGTCATTTTGGGTATACTTAGTAAAATCATTTTGGAACAATGGCATGTATAGGACAACTTGACCAATAGTGGCTGGAAAATGATGTTTTGTAACCTAGCCATTGGAATGGCTAGTAATGGCTTATTTTGGGTATTATTAAGTAGGTTATGATGATATATTCATATGTGATATATTATGTATATGTGATCAAATGATGCTAATGCCTAAGTTAATCCAAGGTAAGTTTATAAACACACATGCATGTAATGATATACCTTGTTGAATGATGAAGTTTGCTTAATTTGAATGCTTGGAATGGTTGGTATTGGTTGTGTGTTTCAAGTGCAGGTCTTGGGTGAAATTTTGTGTGAGAAATGAAGCTAGAAACGACTTCATTTTTTCCACACGGGCGGACACATGGGCGTGTGTCTAGACCGTGTGTGACACACGGCTTGGTAACATGGGCATGAGGTTAGGTCGTGTGTCCCCGGCACCTTAATTTTGAGGAGCAGAATGCTCAGAATTAGGCACATGGGCAGAGACACGAGCGTGTGTCTCAACCTTGTGGTTGACACGGCCTTGGACAAGGGCGTCTGAAAACTGCACCTAAATTTCAAAAATTAAATTCGCCACACGGCCTAACACATGGGCTTGTGACTTGGTCGTGTGACCTCAATTTCTTCATGCCTTAAAAGTTAAAGAGTTACACGGGTTAGGGACACGGGCGTGTGTAGTGCACGGCCTGACCACACAGGCATGTTCCTAAACACACGGGCGTGTGAGCACTGTAACTTTGGAAAATTTTTTAAATGTCGCGAAAAATTTTATGAGTTTTTGATTAAGTCCCGACTCGATTTTAATGCTCGTATTAGGCCTCGAGGGTCCAATTAAGGGACATTTTGAATGATCTCCGTAAATGAATAATAAATTTATAAGAATTATTTGTAAAATGTTCTGAATGTTCCGGTAATACTTTTAAACCTTGTTCCGATGACAGGTACAGGTTAGAGGTGTTACATCGCTAAATCAAGCTCTCATTATCATAAATCTATAAAAATTTTATGAATTTAGCTTTGTTACCTTTGTAATTTTGGTGGACAAATGCTTAAATGAAAGCTTGGTGTTTTTCTTTCTTATTAGACGGTTGGCTAAGAGAAAAGATGACAATATGTTCATCTCCCACTAATGTTGATATTTATACCTAGTTTAAGGTTTAATTACCCTTAATTAATCAAGTTTAATTTTAGTTAATTATTTTTATATTCTATTAATCTTAATAATATAAATTAATGAAAATCATCATATTTCACTAACAATATTAAAAATAATGGTTTAATAAACATTTAGGCCCTTTGAATAATTGCTGTCTAGGTCCTCATGCATTTTTTAAATTAAAATTCAATAGCAATTGGACTTTTACAATTTAGTCTCTGAGTTTTAATTAACTATTTTCTCAGTTAAATTACTTAATCTGCAGCACCCCTAACCCGTATCCATCACCAAAACAGAGTGCTGGAGCATTACCGGAACTTTTAGAACATTTACAGATAAATAATGTCAATCACTACTCATTTTCTGAGATTATTCAAAACGTCCTTTAAATGGACCCTCCAAAACGAGCATTAGAATCAAGTCGGGACTTAATCGAAAACTCTAAGAATTCTTCGTGACATTTCAAAAAAATTCTAAGTTATAAGGCACACACGCCCACGTGGTCTAAGGGACACGCCCGTGTGGCCTTGGGACACGCTTGTGCTGCAGGCCTTGTTCGACCTCGTGTAACTCTCTGACTTGTGCATACGGCCATGCCAAACGCCAGTGTGCTAGGTTGTTTGGTTAATTTTATTTTTCGAATTTAGGTGCAAGTTTCACACGACCAAGACAAACACCAATGTTCTAGGCCATGTAGCACACACGGCTGAGACACACGCCCGTGTCTCTGCCCGTGTGCTCTGTTTCTCAAATTTAAGGTGCAAGGGACACACGGCCTAAACATGCCCATGTACCAGGCCGTGTGTCACACACAGTCTAGGCATATGCTTGTATATCTGCCCGTGTGGACAAAATAAAGCCATTCCTAGCTTCATTTCTCACCCAAAACCACACCAATGACCTGCATTTAAGCTCACACCCAAATGCCAACCAATTCAAGCATTCAAATTAAGTAACTCTATCATTCAACATGGCATATCATTACATGCATACATGTTTATACTCTTACGTTGGTATATTACATATGATAGGCATAATTTGAGAAACCATTTAACATGTATATAACTACCATAGTATGACATTACAAGTATATCAAAAACAACCATTACTAGTCATTCCAATGGCTAAATTTCAAACTACATACTTAAGCCATCTATGGCCAACTTAGCCTATACATGCCATCATACCAAAATGATTATATATACCCAAAATAAGCTAATGGATAGTGTGATGATGCTTCAATGATCTCCAACCTTCGTGAGCTTTTGAGCACGATAAAACAGGGAAAAATAAAATAGAGTAAGCATTACGTGCTTAGTAAGTTCGTCAAACAGAAACTAAACTTACCAATCCCATTTATTAAATCTAAGCATATAAAGCCATGTTTTCCATCAACTTGGCAAAATTGCCTAAACACATGCATTCAATCAAACATGTTAGTCACAAAAATTTCAAATACACCAAGTAAACATAGATGAGCTCATCATACAATTTTCCTTCAAGACATTATTCATTTTGTCCTATAATTCTCTTATCATGCCAAGTGTTTTTTCTGTTAAATCATTGAAATTTCGATGGATACTCGAGTAGTACACTCAAGGTGGACAATTCAATAACTAGTCAATTCTTATTCAAAGGTACCCATTAGGGCACTTAATCAAATAATACACTCTTGAGCCACATATCGTATTACAGGATTACCAGTCTAGGCTAAATCCTCTATGTAATGTATGTTCAAAATACCTCAATTAGGATTACTATTCCAGGCTAAACCCTAATTGTAACATATGCTCGAGAGGGATTATATCAGGATTACCTGTCTGGGCTAAATCCCTTCTATAATGAGATCAATAGGATTACTCGTCTGAGCTAAATCTCGTCAGCAACAAATGAAACACCTCATTCATTTCGAGAAAGCACATATATTCATTGGAATTCAATATTCAAACGGAGCTTAACCCTTTTTTTACCTTTTCAAACATGTATTCAATTCTTCATCATAGTAATCAAACAATTCAGATCAATATAAATCACATTCCGTACAAATACAACATTCAATTTAACATATTTACATACTCGATTAAGTTACACGAACTTAGCTCGACACTTGTTCGCGTGTATAATCTACTAATCTGAAACATTTTCTTTTCCTCGGCCTAATCTCGAATTTGTGTTGTCCAGATCTATATAAATGAATTTAACCATCAATTTCACACATTTCATATTCATTTGGACTCAATTTACGTCCTAAGAAAAATTACCATTTTGCCCCTAACTTTTCCATAAATTCTAATTTCGTCCCTAGGCTCGGAAAATGAACTTTGTGCAATTTACTCCCTATCCCAAGCCTAACCAAAACCCCATCACAAAATTTATAGCACATGTATTCATAAAAATTTAGAATTTTTCATCAAATTTCACAATTTTACATTTTAGTCCCTAAATCATGTTTTCATCAAAAATTACTTCGTAAAAGTTGTTTATCTATCAACAACCTTTCATTTTCTGCCATAATTTTCAAATTTTCAACATATTCATCCATGACTCAATTTTTATACTTTGATAACTTTTCAAATTGATCCCCCAAATAAATAGATTAAGTTATCCCGGTTTCAAAAATATCAAAATTACTAAAAATGGGACAAGAAAACTTACCCAATTAAGCCATGAAAGTTTCTTCTCTCTCTCCTATTTTCCATGTATTTTAGTCCCTAAATCATGTTTTCATCAAAAATCACTTCGTAAAAGTTGTTTATTTATCAACAACCTTTCATTTTCTACCATAAATTTCAAATTTTCAGCATATTCATCCATGACCCAATTTTTATACTTTGATAACTTTTCAAATTGATCCCCCAAATAAATAGATTAAGCTATCCTGATTTCAAAAATATGAAAATTACTAAAAACAGGACAAGGAAACTTACCCAATTATGCCATGAAAGTTTCTTCTCTCTCTCCCGTTTTCCATGTATTTTAGGTTGAAGATGACATAAAAAATAAGATGATATCTTTTATTATCTTTTAATTAATTAAATATTTTTTAATTTCTAATTTAGTCCTTGCCCTTTTTTTAAATTTCCATGGATGAGTCACCAAAATATATACATACTTTTCTTTCATAGTCTAATTATCATATAAGGACCTCTATTTTTGAATTCCATAGCTATTTAATCCTTATAGCTACTAGAATTCAACTTTTACATTTTATGTGATTTAGTCCTTCTCGTAATTAAGCACATAATCAATAAAATTTTCTTATCGGGATTTTCGCATGGCATTTCTAACATAATACGGACCATGTAATAAAATAAAAATAAATTTTATTTTCGGATCGGATTTGTGGTCCTGAAACCACTGTTCCGATTCCACTGAAAATATGGGCTATTATAACTCTCTCCTTTTAAGGATTTTCGTCCTTGAAAATCTTACCAGTAAAAAGATTTGGGTATTGCTTCCTCATAGTATCGTCCAGTTCCTAGGTACCCTATTCTATACCGTGTTGTTGCCAAAGAACTTTTACTAATGCTACCTTTTTATTTTTTAACCCTTTCGTTTCCCAAGCTAAGATTTTGATCGGTTCTTCACTATATGTCATATCAGGCTAAATCTCTACCTCTGTTGGAGAGATAACATGTGAAGGATCAGATCGATACCGCTAGCATAGACACATGGAAAAGCTAACCAATATGTAACCGGTCCGATTCTTTCTGTAATCTCATATGGCCCAATGAACCGTTGACTCAGTTTTCCTTTACGACCAAACCGGAAAACTTTCTTTCAAGGTGATACTTTCAAGAATATCTTCTCATAGACTTGGAATTCTATTTCTTTTCGTTTAAGATCAGCATAAGACTTTTGATGATCAGAGTCTGCTTTCAAATTGTCCCAAATTACTTTCACTTTTTCCTCGATTTCACGGACTAAGTCAACTCTGTGTAACTTTTTCTCACTAAGTTCTATCCAATACAATGGAGTTCTACATTTGCAACCATACAAAGCTTCATATTGTGCCATTTTAATGCTGGACTGATAACTGTTATTATAAGCAAATTCAACTAAAGGTAAATATTTTTCCCAGTTTCCTTTAAACTCAAGTATGCTGCACCGAAGCATATCTTCCAAAATCTGTATTATACGTTTGGATTGACCATCTGTCTATGAATGAAATGCAGTGCTAAAGTGTAACTGAGTACCCAGAGCTTCTTGCAATTTGCTCCAGAATTGAGATGTAAACCGAGGGTTTCTATCTGAAATAAAGGAGACTGGCACTCCATGCAATCTGATAATCTCAGAGACATATAATTCAGCCAATCTATCCAAAGAATAATCCATACGTGCCAAAATAAAGTGTGAAGACTTTTTCAACCGATCAACAATCACCCAAACGGCATCTTTCTTCTTTGGAGACAAGGGTAATCCCGATACAAAGTCTATGGTAATTCTTTCCCATTTCCATTCTGGTATCGTAACTGGCTGTAACAATCCAGAATGAAACTGATGTTCAGCTTTTACTTGCTGACATATCAAACATTTGGACACAAATTCAGAAATATCTCGTTTCATTCCCGGCCACCAGTACATCTTTTTTAGATCATTATACATTTTATTACTACCAGGATGGATAGACATGTTACCATTATTAGCTTCATTCAAAATCTTCTGTACTAGTTCTGAACTTTTCAGTACACATACTCTGCCTCTGAATAATAGTCAAACATCGATCCCGATCTAAAATTCTGAGTCAGGAGTCTATTCACTTTGTATCTGTTTTGCTTGTAACTAACTATCATTTTTCTGAGCTTCGGAAATTCTTGCAAAAACGTGGGTTTAGCTTTTAACTCTGCTATAATTGAACCATCATCAGATAATGACAATCGAGTTTCATAGCTCGCAAGGAAAACATGGATTTTCTGCTCAGAGCATCAACAACCACATTGGATTTTACCGGATGATAATCAATAACTAGATCATAATCTTTCAATAACTCAAGCCACCTGCGTTGTCCCAAATTCAAATCTTTCTGTGACATCCAGTACTTCAAACTTTTATGATCAGTGAATATGTGACATTTTTCACCAAACAAATAATGCCGCCAAATTTTCAATGCAAACACTATGGCTGCCAATTCAAGATCATGTGTCGGGTAGTTTCTGTAACACCCCGAACCTGAGACCATCGCCGGTGTCGGACACGAGGGGTTAACAAGCCAAATCCACATATTTCACCCACCAATTTGACATTTCCAGACAGGCTGGAAATCTGCGTCACTGTCACCTTAAAAATCATATCTCGAGTTTCAAAACTCGGAAACTGATTCCGTAAATTTTCCCTGAATTTAGACTCATATATCCATCCATGGATTTATTTCTAGAATTTTTGGTCGGGCCAATTGGTACATTTTATTAGTTAAAGTCACCCATGTTACAGGGATCGACTGCTCTGACCTTCGCGCGTTACAACTTGAATATCTCTCTGTACAGGGCTTTAATACTGGTACTGTTTGTTTCTAATGAAACTAGACTCAAAATGGAATCTGTACATATAAGAAATGACTCCTAATTCCTTCTGGATAATTTATAATAAATTTTTAAAGTTGCGACAGGGGACCCAGAAACCGTTCTGGCCCTATCTCACAATAGCTTTAATATCTCTTAACATGTAACTCCTATGACCGTTTCGTTTATTCCACATGAAATTAGACTCATTAAGGTTCATTTACATAATTTATTCACTATTTAATACCATTCCTACAAATTTTGGTGATTTTTCAAATCCACACCACTGCTGCTGCCAGCATCTGTTTTCAAAGTAACCATTACCTATTTCATGATTTCCACGATTCAAATGGCCCTTTTGCACACATAGCACAAAGTGTGATTATGATTAACCATTCAATGGCTAATCCTTCAAACAATTTCATACCCCATAATGATTATCATACAAACTATTATAGAATCATACTAAAAGCGTATATAAGCCATTTTCGCATGGCTATCCAAGCTTACACAAAACCGAAAGGTACATGACCTTCAACATTAGGGTAGTCCTATACATGCCATTTCAAAGTTCAACCAAAATTATACCAAAATGGAGGCTTTGATAGTGTAGATGACTTCGACTTTAATGATCCCGAATCCAATTGCTACCGAGCAAAATCTATAAAACAGAGAGCCAAAGCAGCGGAGTAAGCATTTTTATGCTTAGTAAGTCTCAAGCAATAAAATCAGCTTTAACCAAAGCATTACATTCACATAGCCAAATGAATCATTTCATTAATACACATTCACATAATCATACTTACTTCACCATCCCAACTCTTATGTTCATACACAAATAACGGCTTCGTTAAGGCCGATAACTCGTTCCATCATAGGAGCGAATATTCATACGCTCTTACTCCTAGCAGCATAAAGCACACACAACACATACCTTGTTATTGGGAAGTTTCACAAGTGCATTAGCTGAAAATTTTCCAGCAAGCTTATAATTTTCAAATCACATACCTTGAGTTTAACCGGATATAGCTACTCGTTCAAACGCCTTGGGACATAGCCCGGTTATGGTAACCCGCACAAAGGCCTTGGGACTTAACCCGGATTTCTAATTTGCACAAATGCCTTGGTCTTAGCCGGATGTAGTCACTAGCACAATTGCCTTGGTCTTAACCGGATGTAATTACAAGATAAATGTCTTGGGACTTAGCAGGATATCATTCAATTGCTCATGCACACATATACATCAATAATCATTTCCCATTCATATTTCATTTTCGTTACTAAGGCTCAAACACAAACATATCACTAGCATAATCGCCTTGAACTTAGCCCGGGTATCATTCAACTACTCATACACATAAATCAATAGTCATTACACATCAATTTTTCATTTCACATAATTGAGTAGGGTCATTTCTTGAGGACTTACCTCGGATGTTGTCGAACGGCTTTGACGGCTATTCGATCACTTTTTCCTTTCCCTTATCCAATTGTGGCCCTCTAAGCTCTTGAGGTAATTCAAACAAATTCAATTTATTAAAGTCTCGCACTAGCCTTGGCGAATACACATATCATTGATTCAACATCACATAACTAAGCACTTTAGTCAATTTTCTTTAATTACGCACACATTCGACCTTAGCTCACAACAAGGTAGCCGATTACCTAAGTCAAGAATAGGCATCATTAAGCTTGCCTCTAACCGAATGCATGCACAATAATTCCCCTCATCGGCCGATTATGCTTAGTCATTCTTGCATAAAATCAAAAATAAATTGCAAGATTTTCACATCATATGTGTACTAGGCGAATGTACATGCAAATTTCACAACATTCTTCAACAAACTTCTTCTTTAAACAACATATTCATCACTTTCTTCATAATCAAAATATCATGTGCAATCATATATACACATATAAGTGCAAGGTCGAATTTCAAGGTGTCCATAGCCATCCAAAACACAAATTTTAACTAACATGCAAGAAGCATGAACCATGCTCATGAATGCATCATGGCGAATACATCACAATCATGCCCTTTCAACTTCAATCATGGTTAAACAAAAAAAAATCAATGTCTTACTTAAAATTGGTACAAAGAAGTTTCAAGAGTAGTCAATCCATCATTGCATGCATCATTAGCAAGCTTTACATTTAGCATGCAATGGCTTTAACACAATAACAACTTTGGCCAAATGCCATTTCCATGGCATAACAAGGATTTGAACCATGGCTAACATGCACATCAAGTTAGCAACCAAAACATGCATGAAACTCCTAACACAACCTCATACATACCTTAATCTTGATGCAAATTTAGCCAAATCTCCTTCTAGATCTCTTCTAAACCAAGCATGAAGCAAAAATCCTATCTCCTCCCTTAGTATTTTCGGCCAAAAGGAAAGAACAAGGATGAACAATTTTTTTCTTGTTTTCTTTCACTTGCACGAAATGGGGAAAGGATGAGCTATTTTTTGATTTTTTGTTTCTCATCCAACATCATTAATTATTTTATCATTTAATTCATCATGCATTAACAAAACATGTTTCAACATGTTTTCTTTGCCCATAAACCATGTCATGGCCGGCCACTAGCTTGTTTTGGGGAAATTTGACATGCAAGTCCATAGTTTTGCATGCATGCTTTAATTAGTCATCACACATTTCCCTATCGTACTTTCAAAGTTCACTACTAAGTCCCTTCTAGTGAAATTCACCTTTATAACACTAAATCAATCATCAAAAATGTCACACATGAGCACACACATATTATAGGCATCAAAATAAATTTTAAATTATTTTTATGCCTCGGTTTTGTGGTCCCGAAACCACATCCCGACTAGGGTCAATTTTGGGCTGTCACAGTTTCTTTCATGTGGTTTTAGCTGTCTTGAAGCATAGGCTACTACTTTACCTTCTTGCATCAAAACATAACCTAAACCATTCAATGACGCATCACTATAAACTATAAATTCCTTACCCGATTCTGGCTGAACTAACACTGGAGCTTCTGTCAATAAAGCTTTTAATCTGTCAGAACTCTGCTGGCATTTATCAGTCCACTGAAACTTCACATCTTTTTGCAATAGACGGGTCATCGGAGAAGCTATTATTGAAAAACCTTTTACAAACCTCTGATAATAACCAACTAGTCCCAGAAAACTTCAAACTATAGACACATTCTTCGGTGGCTTCCAATTAACAATGGCCAAAATTTTATTCGGGTCCACCCTGACACCTTTAGTAGATACTATATGCCCAAGAAAACCAACTTCCCGTAACCAAAATTCACATCTACTAGATTGTCATACAATTGTTTCTCTCTCAAAATTTGCAACACTATTCTCAAATGCTTTGCATGTTCATTTTCATCTAGGGAGTAAACCAAAATATCATCTATAAATACCACCACAAACCTGTCTAAATATGGATTAAAAATTATGTTCATCAGATCCATAAACATTGCAGGTGCATTTGTTAAACCGAATGGCATCACAAGAAACTCATAATGTCCATACCTGGTTCTAAAAGCTATTTTTGGCACATCTGAATCTTTTACCTGTAGTTGATAGTAACAGAACAGATATCAACCTTTGACAATAAAGTGGCACATTTTAACTGGTCAAACAAGTCATCAATACGAGGCAATGGATACTTGTTCTTTATAGTAACTTTGTTGAGTTGTCTATAATCAATGCATAGCCTCAACGATCCGTCTTTCTTCTTTACAAATAGAACTGGCGCACCTCAAGGTGAGAAACTAGGTCGAGCAAAACCTCTGTCAATCAATTCTTACAATTGTACTTTTAGCTCTTTCAATTCAGTAAGAGTCATTCTATAAGGTGCTATGGATATCGGTGTGGTACCCAAAACAAGGTCTATAGAGAATTCTACTTCTCTATTCGGGGGTAAACCAGGTAATTCCTCTGGGAATATGTCAGGAAATTCACATACAACTAGCACTGACTGAATCTTTGACTCAGATGCTTTAGTATCCAACACATATGCGAGATAAGCATAATAACCCTTTCTAACATATTTATGTGCTGATATTGCTAAAATCACATTAGGTAATCCATCCAATTTATTAGATTCAACATGAAGTAATTCACCACTCTAACATTTCAATACAATATATTTCTATTTACAGTTCACCACTACATCATATTGGGTTAACCAATCCATTCCCAAAATCACATCAAATTCATCAAATGGCAATAACATCAGTCAACTGAAAAGCAATAACCTTTTACCATCAACGGACAGTTTTTACAGATTTTATCCACCATAACACACTGGCCCAGAGGGTTTGAAAACTTTACCACAAATTCAGTGAATTCAACAGGTAAATTTTTAAAAGACACTAAGTTTGTGCATATGTATGACTGTGTGAAACCAGGATCAATCAAAGCAGTAATATCAGTATCAAGTAGAGAAAATGTACTAGTAATAATGTCTGGTGCAAAGGCATTTTCTTTAGAACAAATATCATATGTTCTTACAGGTTTTCGTGTCTTAGATCTAACTGTTGTATCCTTAGTAGTACCTCGACTACCACTAACATTACCGGGGTGATGGGGTGGTCTGCCCCTCAAAACAGGAGTACTGATAAACCGTAATTTATACATGTTTTTATCCCATACTTAGCACATTTATGACTGGTTTCTCCATAGATTTGGTGAATTCGATGCTCCTAATTCTTTAAATTCATGTTTTATACTTAGGTGAGCATAGGAGAGTAAAAAGAGCGAGAAACGGGCCAAAACGGAGAAAATAGACCTACATGGGAAATCAACACGGCCTAGACTTCCTCATACGGGCGTGTCACATGGCCGTGTCCCTTTGGCAGGATTGAAGTATGACTTACACAGGTAGACTACACGCCCGTGCCTATTCAACAGCCTTGACCACGGGCTGGAGTAATCGCACACAGGCATGTCAAACGGCCGTGTCCCTACCGAGCCCAAGTATAACCCTATTCAGAAAAGGCCAATTTTGAGGGCTTTTAGACATTCTAAAGCCTATTTAAACACCTGAGGAGGCACTTAGGAAGGGGGACGCAAAGCAGGAGGCAAGGAATTACTCAAGAGAAGCCGATTGGTCCATCTCAGAAGCCGAATTCATCATCAAGACTGAAGATCTCCCTTCAATTTCCATTCAGGGGTTTTGGGTTTTCTTTATGTTTTGTATTCATTATTCTTTTGAGATGTTTTCTTCTATAATTATGAACTAAACCCCCTAAATACCTAAGGGGAATGAAACCTAAGACGGATCTTGTTATTATTATCTAAATTATATGATAAATATTTGACTTGTTCTTAATTATGTGTTCTTAATTCTTGTTTTAATATTCCAGGATATTGATTCGAGTTAATGCTCTTATTCAGAGGAGAAATAGACCCTATCTAAAAGTAAATTTGTCATAATTAAGCGGAGTTGATTGCACGCCTAGAGATAGGGTGATAAGATTTTGCCAGATTAGGGTGAAACCTAATAAGGGGATCCATAGATCGAGTTAATGCAACACTAGGTGTTAATTAGAAAGAGATTTCAATTAATCAACCTACAGTTAGAAGTTATTAGTCTCAAGAGAGATAATAATATAACTTAGGGATTTCTACGGATCAAATAAAATGAATAAATTGCCTGATTCAGAGTCAAATAACAAGTGAAGTCTAGGTGGATTTTTCCTTGGGTATTGTCTTAATCAACCAAATCCTCCCAAGGCTTTTCCCCAATTTCTCTCTGTGCACTCTTAGTTTAGTTAATTAATTTAGACAAACAAATCCCTTAATTTTTAGGCTAGATAATAAAAATAAAGTAATTACTAGTACTCTTGGTTCCTTTGGGTTCGACAATCCGGTCTTGCTAAAGCTATACTACTGTTCGATAAGTACACTTGCCTTCATCGTGATAATAGTTAGTTTCAAGAATGCCTAATTATAAATTTTTAAAACCTGTCACGAATATCACGTATCAAGTTCTTGGCGCCGTTCCCGGGGAACTAGGATATTAGGAATACTCAATTTTTATTACCTTAGCCATTTTACTTTTATTACAATTTAAATTTTTACTCTCATTTCTCATTCTTCATTTAGTTTCTCCTGACAGGTTTTTTCTAGTTTATGACAAGAAGAAACCCGTCAGGACCACTACTTTTTGACAGCGAGATCGACCGCGCAGTTCGCAAAAATCGAAGAGAAATAAGGCAAAGCTTACGATACACAGAAGAAGAGCAAGAGGACGATACTTCAACCACAACCGAGGAGATGGCTAAAAACCAAGAAAATTCGCTACCTCCTGCAATTGCTGCTAATCAGAATCCTACTCCATGTACTATGTATGATTATGCTAAACCTTCTTTAACAGGAACTGAATCGAAAACAGTTAGGCTTGCTATTGCTGCAAATACTTTTGAACTGAAACCTAACACATTTAAATGATACAACAATTTGTTCAGTTTGATGGTTTGCAAGACGAAGATCCCAATGCTCACTTGGAAAACTTTTTGGAACTATGTGATACATTTAAAATTAATGGCATTTCTGATGATGCCATTCGCCTTCGGTTATTCCTTTTTTCATTGAGGAATAAGGCTAAATAGTGGTTGAACTCGTTACCACGAGGGTCAATCACTACTTAGGAACAAATAACCGAAAAGTTTTTATTAAAATATTTTTCGCCGGCTAAAATAGCCAAATTACGTAATGATATATCCTCTTTTGTGCAGATGGATTTAGAAATACTCTACGTTGCATGGGAGAGATACAAGGATCTATTGAGAAGGTGCCCTCACAATGGGTTACCACTCTGGCTACAGGTTCAAACATTCCACAATGGCCTGAATCCTTCGACTCAATAGATGATCGACACAGCCGCTGTAACACCCCTATCCCATAACCGTCGCCAGAATAGGTAAGGGGCATTACCAGACTTGTAACTCATGTCGAAACAGTAAAATTTTGAACTTTTTCTTGAAATAAAGATCGTTCATTTAAATAAGTACTAAGCACAACCAAAGGTAAATTTTAAACTTCACTAAGTAAACATTCAAAAGATGCCATTTTCGCATGGCTTATATACATTAACCAAAAATATTCTTCCGCCACTAGTCTATTCTATACATGCCATAAAATAATTCTAAACATAACAGTAACAAGCGGTGGATAGTGATAGTGTGACCGATTCTTGGACGATCCACGAGCACAGTAGCTTCAAGCAATGAGATCTATAAAGCAGAGGAAGCAGAGTAAGCAGAGTAAGCATTACAATGCTTAGTAAGTTTTAAGCAGTGTCAACAGATAACAATCAAATTATAACATAGTTGTTCGTATATTTTATTTCACTCTTCCTTCGGGCATACCATCCCTTTACCGAATATGCACATCTCATCATATACAATAGGCAGATAAACTTTCACATAAAAGTGAGCTCATGTGACATAAATATATTGTATGATTTCACATAAGCTCTCACACTGATCCGATGTCACATAATCATAGGAATAGTCTCATAGATTGCTCTCGTATGCATCACGTAACTACCTTATGATTTAGATCAAATCAAGCTCACATATAAACTTGGAGTACATACCTGTTTAACCTTTCGCATTGAATATATTTATAAGCAAATCTTATTACGAAGTCTTGTAGCTTTAACCTCTACTCGGATTTATCGGCGAGACCTTTAGCTCAAACGAAATCTCCACACGAAGTTATCGGGTCTTACCCGGACAAAATCTCCACATGTGGTCATCGGGTCTTACCTGGACATAATCTCCACATGTAGTCATCGGGTCTTACCCGGAATATATTTCCAAGTTTCATGTACATTTAATCACATGTTACAACATTCGCATCGACTGTCATATTTGTAATTCATTTGCCTCATCAAATATCTAATAATACACACCTTTCACATTGGTCGTTCGGCCACAATATACGCACATCGCCTACATATTTCACACTAGCCATTCGGCTTTACCACATATACATATCTCATATATATATTTCACATTGACCATTCGACTTTACCACATATGCATATCTCATACATGTTTCACATTAGCCATTCGGCTTTACCACATATATGCATGTTCATATTCACCACATTGGCCATTCGGCCTTATCACACATATACATGCTCACATTCATCACATTGGCCATTCGGCCTTATCACATATATGCATGCTCACATTCATCACATTGGCCATTCGGCCTTATCACATATATGCATGTTCACATTCATCACATTGGCCATTCGGCCTTATCTCATATATACACATTCACATTCATCACATAAAATCCTAAATCAAAATATAAATTTTCATGTATTCACATCACAATTATCCAAATATACTTCACATACCACATATACTATCATGTATACACTTTGTCTTGGCCGAATCTACATCAATCATTTTCCAATGAATAATTCAATTTCACGCCATACTATCATTTCATATTCGAATACTCATAAACTTACAATTTCACAAATTTTAATATCAAAGATCCGTCTAACACTCATATATCGTTTTACAATATCACGATTTAGAATTCACGTATGGGTTTAATCAATAGCTTATGAGCAACTAAAACAAGTTTTATCCATGTTTACAACAAAATCACATATTCACTACGAGCTGTTTTCCTGAGCAATAGTCACTAAATTATTTATAACTGGAGCTACAAAACTCCAAATCACTTGCCGTTAATTTTCCCTGAATATAGACTCGTATATGTTCCATCCACAAAATTTCCAAAATTTTAGGTTTGGCCAATCAATACCAGATTTTTCTTAAAGTTTCCCCTGTTTCACTGTTTGACTAATCTGACCACTCTTCACTACGAATCAAATTTTTCATTGTACAGAATTCATAATGTGTTCTATTTGATTTCATTTGAAACTAGACTCATTAACGAGTCTAAGCATATAAATCTTATCTTATAAACATTTTTTTACAAATTGTAATGATTTTCCAAAAACAGAACAGGGGATTTCGGAGTCATTCTGACACTGTCCCACACAACTTTAAATATCTCTTTATAGGAAATTTCTTTGCTACCACGGTCTCTTTTATAAGAAACTAGACTAACTAAGCTTTGATTACATATTTTATTCAGCCTATAATTCCACACCAATAATTTATAGTGATTTTCTAAAATCACGTTACTGCTGCTGTCCAAAGCAAATTATTACAATTTGCTCTTAAATTTCTAAGTCCAAACACTTATGAACTTACCATTTGAGTTTAAGACATATCATGGCCACATCATATCTTATTAAATCAACTCATTATGTCCTATTATGATTGAATTTACTCAACGTTTAATCACTTAAAACTTACCTCGGAAGTTGCCGAACGATTATGACGGCTATTCGATCACCTCTTTCTTTCCCTTATCCAACTTTGATCCTCTAGGCTCTTGAGCTAAATCAAACAATTTACTTCCCAAATTAAACATAGTCATACGACATCCATATACATTTTATCTAGCCAAAATGTACCATCAAGATATACTTTACTCAAATAATTTACATTGGCCGATCATGTATAATGTTTTGTAGCTTAATAAACTTATCATACATTATGTATTCATAATATTTGTGCAGCCAATTATCCATGGTCATACACACACAATCAAAAATAAATACCAAATTTTCATATCCTTTATGCCCTAAGCCGAATACACTTGTCATGTTCACCTACATTTTTCAAGTACAACATTCTCATATTCGGCATTAGTATCAAGCATAATAGCCAATTCTTCCCACCATTTCCAAACCATTCATCAATGCAATCATACCATTACAAATCAACGTAAAATAACCATATCTAATAATCAAATACCTACAGCATTGCACATTTCTCACATAGCAAGTACAACTAAATTCATTATTAATATATATATATATATATATCTAAACACTTAACTACAAGATTTAATCACCATTATCAAATCATAAAACAGCTTATAACCATCATCTATATTTACTTCACATAAACCGAAATAACCATTACATCATCTTTAAAACACTTAGCATTTTACCCATTTAATCAAGCCAAATCTCAAGACCATTCCATCACACAAATTATTCCATAAATCATACTTACAATTTTAGTTAATGCATGACCGAAAATCACCATCATTAACATCATTATCAAACCAAAACCAAAACACATCTATCATCCGTATACCAAGCTTACCAAAACAAACTACTATGAGTTTCAAGCTTATTGACCGAATCTCAAACCTCAAAATTCTAAGTTTAATCTATGGGATGAGTAGAGTTTGAACTAATCATCTCAAACATGCATAGATTTTCAAGAATCATTCAATACATACCTCATTCTAGCCATCTTCTAAGCCAAAAATCAAAGCAACCAAACTTTCTTCTCCCTCCCTTTAGGCTACGGCAATGGAGGACAAGGATCAACCAACTTTTGATTCAATTTTCTCTATGACCGAATGCACATACCTAAAATTTTAGCTTGCTATCTTGCGAAATCCTCAAAACATATTTCTTCTTTCTTTCTCAAACATTCGGCAAGAACAAGGTAAGGGTGTATGGCTCTCTTTTTTTTTTTAATACTTATTTCCTATTATAAAACCATGTAGTCATTATAATATTAATACAAAATGCATATATTTTGTATCCCATACCATCATGGCCGGCCACTTCCTCTAAAGTGGGGAATTTGACATGCAAGACCATTTTTTTCAATACATGCTTTAATAGACCCTTGTAGATTAACCTATCACCTTTCAAAAATGTCACACATAAGTCCTATTAACTAAATTCACATGCAATTTACTAAATCGAAGCTTAAAACTTTCACACATTCATATTCACATATAATAAACATAAAATATGGCGACTAATTATTTTTATGACTCGATTTTGTGGTCCCGAAACCACTTTTCGACTAGGGTCAAATTAGGGGTGTCACAGCCGCCGGCGGAACTATCAATAATAAGACACCTGAGGATGCTTATGAATTTATAAAAGAGATGTCACTGAATAATTATCAGTGGAAAGTCAAGAGGACAAAGCCAACGAAAGCAGCCGGTATTTTTAATGTCGATTCAGTCACCATGCTCTCCAATCAGGTAGAAATTTTGAATAAAAAAATTGACGGTTTTCTTGGTTCTTCACAGGTTTACCCAGTAATGTAGTGCGAAGCAAGTGGAGGTGGATCAAGCAATTCAGAATACCCATTTTGTGGCCATAACATGGAGAACGAGTAGTTAAATTACATGGGTAATAATCCTCGATCTCAAAATAATCCTTATAGTAATACTTACAATGCAGGTTGGAGGAACCACCCAAATTTCTCATGGGGAGGCCAAGGGAACCAACGACTACCACCACCTCCAGGCTTCCAACAACCACCCTACCAACAAGAGAAAAAGCTGAACCTTGAGGAGATGCTAACAAAATTCATCTCGGTGTCAGAAACTCATTTTCAGAATACTAAGATAGCACTTAAAAATCAACAAGCATCGATTCAAGGGCACAAACTCAGATAGGTCAACTTGCTAAATTGATATCTGAACGACCACAAGGAGCCTGCCGAGTAACACTGAATCTAACCCAAGGGAGCAAATCAATGCAATTACTATTCAAGATGATGAAGGGTTAGTTGCACCTAAACCAGAACTGAGGCAAGAAACAGTGGTAAGTAAAGGTAAGGGTGAGGTGGACCACAATGACCAGAAACCGGTAAGTAAAGAATACAAACCTCGTGTGCCATACCCAAACGCGACAAGGAAAGACCGTATAGAAGAACAATTGGTAAATTTCTTAAATTATTAAAGAAGTTACATATTAACTTACCGTTTATTGAAGCTTTTTCGTAGATGCCAAACGTAGTCAAATTCTTAAAGGAGCTTTTAACAAATAAGCGAAAGTTGGATGAGGCATCGCATGTGAAACTAAATGTAGTTTGCTCAGTCATACTACAGAATAAGCTGGCCAACAAATTAAAAGATTCAGGGAGTTTTACGATTCCCTGTTTAATTGGTAGCCTAGATGTAAATAATGCTTTGGCTAATTTAGGGGCTAGTATCAATTTCATGCCTTACAAAATGTTTAAGCAACTAGGTCTTGGGAAACCCAAACAAACTAAGATGAGTATTCAATTAGCCGATAAAACAATCAGATTTCCTAGGGGGATTATTGAAGATGTACTCGTTAAAATTGACAAATTTATATTCCCAGTTGATTTCGTTGTTCTAAACATAGAAGAGGATAGTAACGTTCCTTTAATTTTAGGGAGGCCTTTTTTAGCAACCGCTAGAACAATAATTGATGTTGGCACAGGTGAACTCATACTTCATGTGGGAGACGAAACAATCACCCTTCAAGCTCATAATTTGAATAACACATCGAAAATTGAAGAAGGTTGTATAAATCATTCTACTAAAATTGACCATGTGGTGCAACCTACTTTGCAGGAAATAAGTTCGAAGAACCTACACGAGCCATGTTCAAGCAACAACAAAGGGCCTATCTATGAAGAACGAAGGCTACAAATCGAGGAACTAGGTGAATGGCAAATACAGAAACCAAGAACACCCAATAAACTGAAACTGAGCCAGGACGAGCTCAATATATCACCAAATCAACTTAAGGTTGGAAACAAAGTACTATTAGATGTAGTAGATCCTCACATTACCACTTCTGAACCTAATGAAGAAATTCCTCTCACAGTACTCAGTATTTTCCCATATGGTACAGTCGAGGTAATTCACCCTAAATTCAGAACTTTTAAGGTAAACAATACTCGTCTTAAACCTTATATTGATAAAGTTGATAACAAGGATGAGGAGTGTAAACTCCTCGAGCCACCATGATCACACACCAGAGAGGTAAGTCAAGATTAGACTATAAATAAGTGCTTCTCGGGAGGTAACCCGAGCACCAACAGAAATGATTTATTTAAATTCTAGTTTTCTTACATCTAACCTACTAACTGAGTCTTGAAACATAGGGTTTTCCCATCCACACGGCCAGGCACACGGGCATACCTTAGGCCGTGCACACACCACAGGAGGAGACACAGCCGTGCGATACGATCGTGTAAAAGTAGGGCAAAAAATTTTTCCCCAACACGGGATGCGATAAGTTGCCACGACCGCGGGACATGGCCGTAGGCGAAATTGCCAAAATAACACGGGCGTGAGACACGCCCATACCTTGAAACCGTGGTTGAAACTGAGAATTTAACACGGGCGTGCGACACGCCCGTGCCATTCACCCGTGGTCGACATTGTCAAACTAACACGGGCGTGGGAGAAGCAAACGAAGCAAGACACGGCCATGCAACACGGTCGTGTGCTCCCACACGCCTAAGGAACACGGGCGTGGGGCGAATGTCAGACGCGCCTAAATTTAAAAATTGTGAAACACACGGGAAAAAATTAGGCACGGCCGTGTGCCCCAAAATTTATATAAACCCCTCACTATTCATCATCTCCCTCCCTAAAAATCCCTAACCCTAGCTGCTGCAACTCTACACGCCCTACCTGCCACGCCCGTGCGCCGCCTACAACATTGTTTCCGACGACCCAAGCTTCTCCCTTTTGCGTTTGTTTACTCTTTTCTCTCTATTTTCTTTAAATATTTTGCGAATTTCATGATTTCTCTGATCCATTTGACTATCTTAAGTGAATATTCATAGTAGAATAATAATACTCATGCTTGTCATTAAAGAATATTATCATTTTTCATACTACATTCATTCATTTTTCTCGTTTCCATGGATTTTATGCTTACCCACATGCATTCATACATTAGATATTCTCGTTGTATTATTTTCATAGTTCTATTTTAATAACTTGATATATTTGCTTTAGTTGTTTTAGTTTTGTTCTCTTCATCTAATACGCGAGTCTCAAGAAATATTCCTATTTAGTTTTGTGTTTCCATGCTATTTTTGGGGCGTATTGGTTGAAATTTGACTTTTCAATACAGGTATACAATGTCATCCTCACGTGGTAAGAAAACCGTTGTCTCCGCCTCAAAGAAAAAGAAGGAGCAGCGTCATCCTCGGGTCCTACCACGGAGATTAGGCACCCTTTCCTCAAGTTCCACTTCGGACCCCAGGAGGAGCTATTTCAGATATTACGGGCCCGACCCTTAGGTGTAGGCCGCTGCATTGACTGGGCCGCACTTGAACAAATTTAGATGGTTGACGCAGTCTGAGCCCTCCTGATGACTAAACCGTGGGGGTTTTTCTTTGAGATCATCGAGTCGACATACCTCGAGCTCACGATGGAACTATGTTTGACCTTCCATCTCCAAGTCATCATGACAAACTTTGACGATCCTAGAACGGTCCAGTTTCGCATTGATGGTCTAGTGCGCCAGTTGAGCGTACCCGAGTTCGGGTTGCACTAGGGCTATACATGGAGGAGTTCATAGACGACAATGAACTCAACACCCTCCACCGCCACATCCACTACTCTCCCTCAAAGTGTTGGAAGGACCTCGTCCCTGCCTCGGCCACCTATGATCCTAGCCGCTCTAAGGCATTGGCCCTCGCCCCATCCCTGCAATACCTACACGCCATCTTGGCCTACACTCTGACGGGACGACGAGAGAGCATCGGCATCATCAACACTCATGACGCCTATTTTCTATGGAGTATGGCGAACGGGCACATCTTCAACCTTGCCTACTTCATCGCCCTCGCCATCTGCCATCAGACGGAGCGACATAGGAGAGGGGTCATCTCTATCGGGCCCTATGTGACTCGATTGGCACGACACTTTGGGCTCCTTAACACAGCAGCAATATCATCCTCCCTCACTCTCAATAGCCAGATCTCCCCACAGGGCAAATCAAGCATGCTAAACATGAGGATGATCAAGAAATGACGTGGCACCTACCCTCCTCAGTACCACCTCTTCCAGTCCACCGAGGAGGAGGACCCTAAGGACATTACTGATGATGTCCCTCCACATCATGAGGACCCACCGTCTTAACCGCCACCCATCCATCATCCAGTTCATGCGGCGACTTCATACTCTGACGTCTCTGAGCGCCTTACTCGATTTGAGCAGTAGTGTTTTCAGTGTTTTGATCACATTGATGCTACACTTCATTAGATTTGTCAGCAGCTTCACATCTCATCGCCACCACCACCTCGTGAACCATCCGGCGATGACGATGTTTAAAAACTTTTTATTTATTATTTTTATTATCACTTTTATCTTTATTTATCTTATTTGAGTAATTTTATTTCATTTTCATTTATTATTATTTTAATTTTAGTTTTATAATTTTTATTGAATAATTTATAGTTTCGGCTATTTCATTAAGAGTAATTATGCTTTCTTATATTTCCTAAAAAGTTCCTGATCTATTACAATTATAAAGAGCTCCAAAGCTCATTTTCGCATAGAAACTAAAAACTCCACTAGCAAAGGTTCTCCACGACTACCATGTCCTGCTTGACCACGACCATAGCTACCACCAGATATAATATTCTTTTGGCGCAGGACTTATGGACTAATGAACCTCTACCACCACCAGAGTATCCTCCTCCACTCTCATAATTGCCTTGGCCGATTATTCTCCATAACTCCAAATCAAGGAGTTCATTTATCATTCAGGAAGTTTCACTTCTCTCCCTATCTTATGATTATTTATCTATATTTTTTAATATATCTATCTTTGTACATTGAGGGCAATGTACATCTTAAGTGTGGAGGGGTCTTTCATATCATCATTAGAAATCCCTGAATTTTGTCTTATTCTCACGTGAATCACTCATATCACTATTAGAATGAATTTTAATTAATTTATGATTTTTATTGATATGTCTTGAATTAAAACATAGGCATTTATGCATTGATTGTTTAAACTTTAAGACATTAGGGAATCAAGCATGATAAGTTGATTTTTGAAGAATTATAAACTTTTAGGTTGTTTCCCTAAGTTTAGGTATTATCGTGAGTTGAAATTCACAAGTTTAAACATCAAAAAGCCATAATTTTAGTGAGATCTTGAGCCTTTAGAGCATATTTTATTTCTTTCATGCTCACATTTATTATGATTGCGTCAGTATTGATTTGATATTCTAGAACTTGCTTGATTATGCATGTTAAGACCACACCATTTGATTTGATATGTCAAGATGATAAAGGCACTTAGGTTTAACCCACTCACTCCACAAAAGCCTACCTTCATAATTGACCCTTAGTGAACCCCTTTGAGCCTAACAAGCCATTAGTTGATTTACCCTCAATATTAACCCATAACCTATTATTGTTGAAATCCCCTAATTTGATCCCTATTTTTGTCGAGATTTGATTTGAACTAATTCCTTAGCTATGTTTTTCTCTTCTATGTATTTGACTTGTTCTTAAAAAAAATACTTCAACACATATTAGTAGTAATTCGTCATTTTTGAGCTTAAGTGTTAATTCCATATTCTGAGAAGAAGCTCACTTGTATTCAACTGATCACTGGTTATTTTTTTAGCTAGGTAATTTTTCAATTCAATCTCGATTCTAACCTTTTCTTTCAGCTTTTGACCACACCCCATAACCAAAGCCACATTACAACCCTCTAAAAGACCTTTTTGATTGATGGATCAACTTAATTTATAGTGGTGGAGATTTGATTTTCAAGCAAGCCTATGGCAATAGCTTTTCATATTGACTAATAAGTGCTTTAATTGATTTCCTTAAACGGTTTGAGTGATTTGAGTGAATCTTTAGTGAAGATGTTAAACTTTGTGATATTTTAATCAAAGGTAATCACTTAGATAAGGGGAGACACCTATGTTTTCATGATAAAATACTCAACTTGGAATGTTTGAAACTTTGATGTACTTTTAGTTGAATTTTCAATGTAAGAATACTTATGGATTATTTTGAGATATTATTGATAGGGATTACAAATTGAGAAGAATTTATTTTGATTGTGAGTTGAGGATTTTGCTTGAGGATAAGCAAACGCTTAAGTGTGGGGGTATTTGATAAACCGTAATTTATACAAGTTTTTATCCCATGCTTAGCACATTTATGGATGGTTTCTCCTTAGATTTGGTGAATTCGATGCTTCTAATTTTTTAATTTCATGTTTTATACTTAGGTGAGCATAGGAGAGCAAAAAGCGCAAGAAACGGGCTGAAAACGGAGAAAATGAACCCACATGGGAAATCAACACGGCCTGGACTTCCTCATACGGGTGTGTCACACGGTCGTGTCCCTTTGGCAGGATTGAAGCACGACTTACACGGGTAGACTACACGTCCGTGCCTATTCAACAGCCTTGACCACAAGCTGGAGTAATCGCACACGAGTGTGTCACACGGACGTGTCCCTACCGAGCCCAAGTATAACCCTATTCGAAAAGGCCAATTTTGAGGGCTCTTAGGCATTCTAAAGCCTATTTAAACACATGAGGAGGCACTTAGGAAGGGGGACGCAGAGTAAGAGGCAAGGAATTACTCAAAGGAAGCTGATTGGTCCATCTCAGAAGCTGGATTCATCATCAAGACTGAAGATCTCCCTTCAATTTCCATTCAAGGTTTTTGGGTTTTCTTTATGTTTTGTATTCATTATTCTTCTGAGATGTTTTCTTCTATAATTATGAACTAAACCCCCTAAATACCTAAGGGGAATGAAACCTAAGACGGATCTTGTTATTATTATCTAAATTATATGATAAATATTTGACTTGTTCTTAATTATGTGTTCTTAATTCTTGTTTTAATATTCCAGGATATTGATTCGAGTTAATGCTCTTATTCAGAGGAGGAATACACCCTGTCTAAGAGTAAATTTGTCATAATTAAGCGGAGTTGATTGCACACCTAGAGATAGGGTGATAAGATTTTGTTGGATTAGGGTGAAACCTAATAAGGGGATCCATAAATCGAGTTAATGCAACACTAGGTGTTAATTAGAAAGAGATTTCAATTAATCAACCTACGGTTAGACGTTATTAGTCTCAAGAGAGATAATAATATAACTTAGGAATTTTTACGGATTGAGTCAAATGAATAAATTGTCTGATTCAGAGTCAAATAACAAGTGAAGTCTAGGTGGATTTTTCCTTGGGTATTGTCTTAATCAATCGAATCTTCCCAAAAGCTTTTCCCCAATTTCTCTCTGTGTATTCTTAGTTTAGTTAATTAATTTAGATAAACAAATCCCTTAATTTTTAGGCTAGATAATAAAAAGAATGTAATTACTAGTGCTCTTGGTTCCTTTGGGTTCGACAATCTGGTCTTGCTAAAGCTATACTACTGTTCGATAGGTACACTTGCCTTCATCGTGATAATAGTTAGTTTCAAGAACGCTTAATTATAAATTTTTAAAACCTGTCACGAATATCACGTATGAAGTACTCCACTTTGGAGCTAGTTCTATTTCTTATTTAACTCTTTCTGGACAATATCTGAGAAATTGGTCAAATGAGACACATCGGTAACAAGCTCCACTTCTCAAACGGAATTCCCCAAAATAAAATTTGTTGCAATGCTTGCACTTTGGTTTGGGATTACCGACACTACCCAAACTAGTTATAGATAGCGATGAAGACCTCGGATTAGAGCGTTGAGAGCATCGCTCTTTTCCAGAATGCCCCGTAGAGGTAGTAACATGATCATAGTACTTTATTTTTTTAGAAGTAGATGATTGTGACTTATTCATAACCGTTTTTTCCAGAAACCCGAGCCTCTCTTTCAGCTTGTTTCTTTTCTTTACTCAATTCCTCAGTTTTGTGTGCTCGACCGGCTAACACCACAAATTCCCTTATTTCGAGAATTCCAATCAATAACTTAATATCCTCATTTAAACCCTCTTCAAAGCGTTTACACATCTCAGCCTCAATTAGAACCCATTTTCTGGCATATTTGCTCAACCGAACAAATTCTCATTCATACTCAGATACAATCATGTCTCCCTGATTGAGTTTTAAAAATTCTTTCTTTTTCTGATCCATAAATTTTTGACTAACATGTTTCTTTCTGAATTCAGCCTGGAAGAATTCCCATGTAACGTTTTCTCTCGGTACAGCTAAAGTTACGGTATTCCACCAATGATAAGTTGTATCATTCAGTAGAGATACTGCACATTTGAGACATTTAGCAGGTGGACAAGATAATTCATCAAAAACCCAGATGATATTTTCCAACCAAAATTTAGCCCTTTTCGGATCATCATTTGTGGTAGCTCTAAATTCTTTTGCCCCATGCTTATGAATTTTATTCATCGGAGGCTTACTTGTTCTAGCGGGTTCAGCACCCTGTGGTACTTCAGGAACTAGTTGAGGAGCAGGTGGGGGAGGTCGTTATACAACGGGGTTTATTCTTAAATACTTGGTAAAACATTCATTCATCAATTGAAAGTGTAACATCCTGAATTAGGGCTTAGTCGAAATGGTAGTTTTGAGACCACAAATCTGAATTAGAAATAATTATTTTATGATTATTATAAGGCCTATGATATGATTATATTATTGTGTGAAAATTTCATGAAGAAATTCTATGAGAAAAGTGCTTAATTTGACTTTAAGGATTAAATTGAATAAATTGTAAAACTTGAGTTCTATAAGTTTTTAACATGAAATTGAATTGGATCATTAATTAGAGGTCTTTAAATAGTAATTTGATGAAGTTCTAAAAATTTGGACAAAAATGGACATGCATGGTAAAAATTCCAAAAAAAGGCTTTAGGGGTAATTTAGTCATTTAGTGATTAAATGGACTAAAAGACAAATTAAAAGCCAAAATTTGTCTATCTTCTACCCCATGGTCGTATGAACCAAGGAGAACACATTGTCTAGGGTTTTCAAGCTTCCAAGCTCAATAGTAAGTGTTTCCAAGCCCCGTTTTTAATGTTCTTTACATTTTTGAAATCCCGGTAACTTGATTTAGCTATTTCCACCATTATTTTGAGCTTGGATTTGTGTTTAAAAATTTACCCATGAGTGATATGCATGTGTTATGATGTTTAATGGTAGAATATAAATGCTCGGTGTGTGATAAACGACTTTTACTAAGTGATTTTCGGTGAAATTGTCAAAAGGACCATTTTGTAAAAGTTATAAAATTTGTCATAAAAGTGTGATTTAGTGGAAATTATGGGCTGCTATAGCTATTAAAATGATTCGACTAGGATTAAAATGCAAGGAAATTGAATGAAAATCATTTTACGAGCTTAGGGGCCAAAGTGAAAATATGTGAAAGTTTGTGGTCAAAATGTAAATTTGTAAAAGTCTGATTTTTGGACCCATATGAATAATGTGACTAATTAGTAAGCTAAATATGATATTATAGATCAAGTAAAATGAGATTCGGGCATAGATTGGGAATGAATGAGATTATATACTAAATCGGACTAAAGAGCCATGCTCGCATTCAAGGTAAGTTCGTATGTCAATAATAATGCAATAATATCATTGTTTATGTTTGAACATAAATTGATGTGTTAACATCATGTGGTGAATATTTATATAGTTAATATGAGGATTGTATTATGTGACAAATGCCTAAATGTAATTATGAGCAATGCCATGTTTGTTCCATGAATACGAAAATGGTGAATTTGTAAGCATGAATGATATTATGGTCGTTGTTCACGACATGACAAGCAAGTTCAATAAGGATGCTATGTGTATATGAGAACGAATCCTGTTTGAACCTTAGGAATAGTTTAGGATACAAGTGACATGTCACTAGGAAATTAACAATCCGAACTCGTTTAGTTAGTCCAGGTTCGTGATATGTATGAGGCATCCGAGCTCATTGAGTTGGTCCGAGTTCATTATGAATGCGAGCATCCGAGCTCGTTGAGTTGGTTCGAGTTCATTATGGATGTGTTACATGTTATGAGGTAGCTTTGGCTACGTATGTTTATGTGGCACTTATGTGCAAGTTTCCGTGTATCCAATAGTATTCCAAGTGTTCAACGGGTATTATCATGTATGATGCGATGAAAATCCCAAGATGAGCATGGTAATGAAGGTAAAGTTATTTGATATGCTACGTATACGAACAAGTACATATGTTATACTCATGAGTAATGCCTTGTTATAGGATGATATATGATGAAAAGGTATATTCATGTATATATATATATATATACGAATATTTGATTAATGAGCTAGAATGCTTAACTAATGAATAATCTTGGTGATTCATGTTATTATGTCATCATATGATAATCATCATTATATTGCACTAAAACAGTGTTTGACAGAAGCAGTTGAGTAACTTTGAAAATCCACCAAAAATTGTGGAAATTGAATTAGAGACTGAATAAGATATTAAATTAAAGCTTATTGAGTCTAGTTTCACACAAAGGAAACGGTGTAAGCAAACAGAATTTCATATTATGAGATATCTAATTTTTTTGAGATAGGGTCAGAGTGATTTTGGGATCCCTTATCTTAACTTTGGAAAATCACTAAAAATTGTACAAGAATAATTATGGGTTAGAATTCATATGACTAAATCCTTAATGAGTATAAAGAGAAATATACGGAAACATCATTCGAATCCCGTACTAAGAGATAAATAAATTTTAGTGAGGAAAGGTCGAAGCTGTCAAACAGCGAAATAAGGGAGACTTTAAAGAATAAACTATACTTATTGGCTAGACCAAAAATTCTGAAAATTTTACGGCAAGAATATACGTGAGTCTAGTTTCATAAAAAATTAGCAGATCTTGATTTGGAGTTATGTAGCTCTAGATATAAATAATTTAGTGACTATGACTCGAGAAAATAGCATGACCAGAATATAAGTAAAAGTATAATTATGGTTACAATACAATGGAATCATGTTGATAATTTGCTTATTATTTTCATATGGACTTACTAAGCTTTGAACTTACTCCCCTCCTCTCCATTTCTTTAATGTTGTCAGGTTGACTCGTGGTTGGAGATCGTCGGAGGCAGCCTCACACTATCAAGCTATCACTTTCGGGGTATTGATGAATCTTAAATGTCTTCAAGTGAGTGGCATGTATAGGGACTTAATTATTGATATGTGTTCTTATGTTTTGGCCAAGATGTTGGCTTATATTAGTACATTGTATATAGCCATGAAATGTGGCTTAAGACGGTTATGGCATGTAAGCCTAATTACTCAAGTTATGTGATATTATCTGTGACATCCCTAAATTGACCCTAGTCGGAAAGTGGTTTCGGGACCACTAAACCGAGTCATAATAATAATTAACCATCATAATTGATGCTCATTATATGTATATATGCATGTGTGAAAATTTCATGTTTGGATTTTGTTAATTGTAAGTGAATTTTTATCAAATAGGACTTATGTGAGAAAATTTAGAAATGTGCTAGGCAAATGTAAGGTGGCCTATTAATACATGTGGGAAAGTGTTGTCCTTGCATGTCAAATTAGCCAAAATGAAGCATGATGGCGGCCATGCTATGGGTGGAAACATGTCTCCAACATGTTAGACTAGTGATGCATGTAGGAAACAATAAAATAAGAAAGTTAGCATTAAAGAAATGGAAAAAGAAAATGATGATAACAAAAAAAGAGTGTGGATGCTTTCCCCCCTTGCATACATGAGAGAAACAAAACAAAGAAAGAAAGAAAAAAAAAAAAAAGTGTTCATTCTCTCATTTTCTCCTTGCTTGGCGAATATACTAAGAAGAAAGGGGGAAAAAGCTTGAGAAAATCAGCCATGGGAGCTTACTAGACTAAGGTGTTTTGATACAAGAAGGTATGTTTTATGCCACTCTTGAAAATGCATGCATGATTTGGAGGATTGGTTCAAAATTTTCCTTGAATCTCAAATCGAAACTAAGTTGTTAGGTGAGTTAAAATTGACCATGCATGTTGTTTTCCTTGGTGAGTGTTTTGATGTTGTTGTGATGAAAGCATGGAGATGAGTAAGTTCAATGTTTAACAAAAGGAAATTTTGTGCCATTGAGTTCTTGTTGTTATGTGTGTGTGCATGAGTATTCGGCCATGCTATAGAATTTATGTTGCAACATGATTAATGCTTAATGAGATGTATAATAGTACTTGTGAATGAGCTTGAGAGTATTTAAACAATTAGACATGAAAAGGGTGGTAATGAGGCTGAAAAATTGTTGGATGGTTAATTGGGTAAGGAATGAAGCATTCGGCCATATGGGGTACAAATGGGCATAGGTGTTAAATACCTTGTATTGGAAACTTTGATAAATAAGTAGCAATAAATTAAGATGAGATTGAGTAAATTTTCAGCTTAGTTGTGTTAAGTATTCGGCAATAACCATAATAATGCATGTGAATGCCGTATGTTTGTGTTTGATGGAGAGGTAAATTGTTTGATTTAGCTCAAGAGCAAAGGGAACTAGATTGGACAAAGGAAAGGAGAAAGCAAGCGAGTAGCCGATTTGGAACCGTTCTACCCCAAACAAGGTAAGTCATTAAGCACGTATTTGATATTGCTTAAATGATTGTAAAATTTATGCAATTGTGTTTAATGGGATGATATATATATATGAATGAAAATGTATGTGTATGGAGTTATGACATTTGTTGAATGTAAAAGAAATAGTGAAATGTGTAGAAAGTTTGCTTTCGGCACTAAGTGTCGCGAGCAATACGTGTGTACGGTGATTTAGATTGGCACTAAGTGTGCGTGCTGGAAATATATGGCACTAAGTGTGCGTGCTGGAAATATATGGCACTAAGTGTGCAAGCTGGAAAAATACTGACCTGGGTGTGCGAGCTCGGAGGGTATGGCACTTGTGTGTGGGCTTAAATTACGTGGCACTAAGTGTGCGAAATCGAGTAGTAAGCACTGTGTGTGCGTACTCTATATATATATGGAGGTGTGTCTCCATTGAATTGAGTATGGACAGCGGATCGGGTAAGTACCTCGAGCTCATGACGAATAGAGAATACGTTCATGCTTGGGGTTGAAATTGGTAAGCCTTAAATCTATGTGATGATTGAAATTGTATGGTTGTGCTGGAAAATGAGTTAATGCGTAAAAATGCTTGATTATCTTGTTGTGTAGAATATGAAATGTGGATGTATGAATTGGTGCGAGATTGGACCGAAAGGTCCGAGGTATTATGGTATAGATTCGATATGGACGAGTACCTAGCCTCATTTGTTGTACATGTAGTAGTAACTTTATCGGTGGATTGATGAATACTTATGACTTCTTGAGTTGTAAACTCACTCGGTGTTTTCTTGTCACCCATTTTAGGTCTCTCGGACTCGTATTGTTTGCATGATCGGGACCGTCGTTGAAGTCATCACACCGCTGAAATCTTGTGGTATTGTTTTTGTTGTTGAAGAACATTTGGCATGTATAGGCTATTATATTTTGTCGAATTGTGGGTTGTAAACTTTAAGCCATGTGAAAATGGCCTATGTGGTCGTCGAGTGGGATGCTAGAACCTATAGCCACGAGTCTTAGAAACTCAAATTCTGATAAGGTGGCCATAATTTGTGTCATGTATGATGGATGGTTAAGGCCAAGGAAAAATTCATGAAATTGGCATAGTCTACTGCAGTAACTGTTGCGGACAGCAGCAGTGAGATGAGATTGAAAAATCACTAAAAATAGTAGAAGTAGAATTAAATAGTGAGTAAATTATGGAACTTAACCTTGATGAATCTATTTTTATATGGATGAAACGAAACGACCATATGAGCAGTATACTGAGAAATATTAAAGTTCTCGTGAGACAGGGCCAGAACGGTTTCTGGGTCCCCTGTCGCGACTTTGAAAATTTACCATAAATTATCCAGAAAGAATTAGGAGTCATGCCTTATATGTACAGATTTCATTTTGAGTCTAGTTTCATTAGAAACAAACGGCACCAGTATTAAAGCCCTTTACATAGAGATATTCAAGTTGTAACGCACGAAGGTCAGAGCAGTCGATCCCTGTAACATGGGTGACTTTAACTAATAAACTGTACCAATTGGCCCAACCAAAAATTCTAAAAATAAATCCATGGATGGGTATATGAGTCTAAATTCAGGGAAAATTTACGAAACCAGTTTCCGAGTTTTGAAACTCGAGATATGATTTTTAAGGCGACGGTGACGCAGTTTTCCAGCCTGACTGGTAATGTCAAATTGGTTGGTATCTTGAGAGGATTTGGCCGTTAACACCTCGTGTCCGACACCGGCGTCGGTCACGAGTTAGGGGTGTTACATTATCCTATGAAGCGGTTATATGATTTGGCTTGATTGCTATGATTAGATGGTATCATGATATGTATGCTTATTGTTTTCATTGAGAGTAAATGGTATGTTATTGAACATGGTATAAGAGTATAAAGAGTGATTAAAATGGTAAAGCCAAAGAATATGAATGGGTGTGTTTAGACTAGGTATTATACGAGTATGTGATTCACATGTATGTAATCATACAAATATTACTTTGAGTTTTAATAAAGGATATGAAACCATCAAATTGAAGTTATTGTAATATCCTGATTTTAGGCCTAGTCGGAATAGTGGTTTCGTGACCACAAAATCCGAGATAGAAATAATTATTTTATGATTTTTTTAGTTCTATGATATGATTGCATGATTGTGTGAAAATTTCGTGAAGAAATTTTATGCATAAAGTGCTTAAATTGAAATTAGGGACTAAATCGAATAATTTGTAAAATTTGCATTCTAGAAGTTTCTAGTATGAAATTGTTTTGAAATATTAATTAGGAGGTCTTAAACAGCAATTTTACCAATTTCTAAGTCTATGGACAAAAATTGGACATGGATGGAATTTTTGGAAAGTTTAGTAGTAAGGGCATTTTGGTCATTTAGGGTAAAATGAATTAAAATACAAAATTAAAAGCCAATTTTGCTCATCTTCAACCCCATGGCCGAATATAGCAAGGAGAAACCATGGCTAGGGTTTTCAAGCTTCCAAGCTCGATTGTAAGTCCGTTCTAGCCTCGTTTTTAATGATTTTTACGTTTTGGAGTCCCTAGCTCGATTTAGCTTATGCTAGCAATAATTTAACCTAGGGTTTATATTTGGAAAAATACCCATAGGTGAAATTTGTGTATTTTGGTGTTTTATGATAGAATATGAGGTTTTAAATTATGTTAGACAACTTGTGCTACTCGGTTTTAAGCGAAAACTAGCAAAAGGGCTTAATCGGTAAAAATACCTAATAGTCATAAGTAGATGTTAGAGTGAGAATTTGATGTTGCCATAGAAGGGAAAAATGATCAACATGTCATAAAACATAAGAAAATAGGTTGAAGTTTAATTTACGAGCTTTGGGGCAAAAGTGTAAATATGCAAAAGTTTAAGGGCAAAACTGTAATTTTTCCAAATTATGATTTTGGGTCAATTTCAATAATGTGAGTCCTAATTAGACTATATTTTAAATGATAGAGCAAGGAAAACTAAAATTCGGGCTAAAATGGGGAAAATACCAAGTTGTGGACGAAATGGTAAAAGTAGCCATTTTCGCATACGAGGTAAGTTCATGTGTAAATGTAGTAACATAATTATCATTTTAAGCAATTTAATGTTGTTTATATGATATGATGCTGATTATTATCATGAAATATTATGCTTTGTGGTTATTGTTGAGTAATATGCAAATTATGTTTACTACTTGATAAATATGAATTGCTACCGAGTATCGGTTCCGATATTCCATGGAAGACGGCAATGTGAGATCGAGGAAAAAAAGCCCGTTTGAACCTTAGGAATAGATTAGGATACAAGTGACATGTCACTAGGATGTTTGGGCATCCGAACTCGTTGAGTTGAGTCTGAGTTCACTTATGGATGCGAATGTCCGAACTCGTTGAGTTAAGTCCGAGTTCAAGAGATGTAACTAGGCATCCGAGATCATTGAGTTGAGTCCGAGTTCACTTATGGATGCGAATGTCCGAACTCGTTGAGTTGAGTCCGAGTTCGAGAGATGTAACTAGGCATCTGAGCTCGTTGAGTTGAGTCCGAGTTCACTTATGGATGCGAACGCCCGAGCTCGTTGAGTTGAGTCCGAGCTCACTTATGGGCTTGTTACATGGTAGCTTGGCTGCATATGTGGCACTTATGTACAAACTTTCCATGTATCCGAATTATATTCCGATGTGTTCAACGGGTAAAATTCTACTCAAATGGAGGAATACTCGAGATGAAAGGGACGTATTGGTAAGTGTTGTGAAATGAATACTTTGAACAGATATGTACTTAACCCTCGGGTTGAAAACTCGATATAACAACAATATGGTAAGATGATAAATGAAAATTTGATATGAATGTCTCAGTGATGATTATGCAAATGATGTTTTATGTTTGCTTATATAGTTGTGTTACTTGCTATTTGCATGTGAGCTTACTAAGAATTTATGCTTACTTCCTCCTTTTCATTCCTTGTAGTGTTGACAAGCCAGCTTGGAAATCGGGAATGGTCGGAGGCATGCTACATTATATCCGTATACCATCTTGGCATAATGGCTTGCATATTTTGAGTATGGCATGTATAACATTATAATCATTTTGTATATATGGTCTTATGATATGGTTATTGAGTGGTATGGAAATGTTTGGTAATGATTAGCCATTGGAATGGCTAATCATGATCATATTTGGTGTTATGATCATATTTGGTGTTATGTATGCTAAATTACTAGCTAATCCATGGAAAACATGAAATAGGTAAAATTTACCATAAAATAGATTCGAGACAAAGAAATGATGTGAGTTTGAAAAATCATTAAAAATAGTAGAGATACAATTAGATGGTGAATAAAATATGGAATTGAAGAATTATGAGTCTATTTTCATATGGATGGAACAAAACAGTATATGAGTTATATTTTATGAGATGTTTAAATTTTTGTGAAACAGGGCAGAGCGATTTCGGATCCCTATTCGACTTTGGAAATTCACCATAAATTGTTAAAAGATAATTAGAAGTCATGATTAATATGTACAGATTCCTTATTCAGTCTAGTCTTATTAGAAACAAACGGCATAGTCATTGAAACTCAGACAGGAGATATCTGATTCGTAATACACAAAGGTCGAGCGATGAACCTCAAACAGGGAGACTTTAACTAATAAACTGTACTAATTGGCTCTACCAAAAATTATAGAAAAAAATTATTAAATAGAATATGAGTCTAGTTTCAGGGAAAATTTACGGAATTGGATTTCGAGTTTCGTAACTCGAAATATGAATTTTTAAGCGACTATGACGTAGATTGTTAGCTTGACTGAAAATTTTAAAAATAAATTGTTTGAGTTGTTTAAGTAATGAATTAAGTCTGTTAACACCTCGCGTTCGACTCCGGCGAGGGTCTCGGGTACGGGGCGTTACATTTGGTGGTATCAAAGCAAGTTTAGTCGGTTCTCGGACTAACCTAGCATGTGTAAAAGTTTAGCTATACATGCCACTGATCTGTGATAGTGTGATGTCTTCCGACGCGTATGAGTACCGTCTTATTTAGACAGGGTACTCTCCAATCGAGCTGCACCGACCATGTTCAATGTTATGTGAAGGTATTTGAGTAAAATTATGATTATGATAAGTCTCGGTTCAAAAAAGTATGAATAAAAGTTTATGATACATATGTGATAAATATCCATATTTGCTTAATGCTCATACGATGTAGTGTATGTGGCTTACTTGATAAGATGAACGGAATAAATAGAAAGTAGTAGAGGTATGAATAAAGGTCATAATATCATGATACGAATGAAAATGTCCTTGTCTTGATTGGACGTTGAATGTTGATGAATGTTAATGATATACAATTTTATGAGATAAATGATTATAATGAAATGAACTTATCTATGTTAAATTGTTGGATGAATTATATGATTGTAATGATATGTACATGATGATGCACGAAATGAAAGTTGTGATTGTGATGCAAATATCTATGTTTGTTTGGCCTTATATGATGTCATGAGCATGAATTAATTTAATTAAATGAATGGATAAGTAAAGCTATCTAGAAAACATAGAATGTATGCATAAATATATTGTCTAAATGGGACAATAGGAAAATTGGTGTAAGCCAACATGAATGTTGCATTGCCTGAATGAATGACATGATTTTGATGATGTTGCTATGATGATGGAAGTTGTGTCATATTTGTATGTATAAGAAAGTCGAGTCAGAGGTCCTACAACCCCTCCCCCTTACCGAAGTGGTACTTATAATGGAATTTCATGAGATTTGTATTGAATAAGTTTCCGGTTGAGAACCCAAAGAGTTTAGTGATAGAATAATTATAAGTATGATCGAGATTGAAAATGAGCTGATAAGTAAAGTCGAGTCGATAAAGTATCGGATTGATATAAAGATTATTGGAATTATGCCTTGTCCCGTTAGAGAAGGAAATTCTCTTTGGTAAATCGAATTACTCGGTGCAAGGTCGAGAAAAGTGTAAATAAAAATTTATTCGAACCGACCTTCTTTAGTGAATGGTTTAATATGAAATTTGTGATGGCGAGAACTAGTTGGGGAAATGATATTTGAAATGTGAACTATCTGAGTGTGACAGTTATGATTTGGATGATTTAGCGATCTCTTTTGAGATTTCTATGTGTTTACCCATTCTCAAAAATATTTCTATGGCTATTGATCTTCTGAAAAAATTCTTGTTATATGGGAATGTCTTCTAATTCTGGTGTTGGATGAAAGTATTGGTAGTCTGACTGGTTTATAATTTATATTGCTCTATTTCATCGGGTATTCTATTTCATTTCACCTGATGAGAATTGATGAGAGAATACGTAAGATATTATGTTTCTGTTTCTTCTACTTGATGCTTCATCGATATATATATGTATGGGAAGATATATTGTTCTTGTTATATTTGATTCGGTGGGATTAAATGATGTTTTCTTTGGACTTTCTTTCTTTGAAGAATTATCGGGTATTCTGTATTTTCTCTATGAGTTTGGTTTTGATTCTCGGCATAGTATCATATCTTAGGTTTCTTTATCCTGGATCTCTTTATTCTGGATTTCTTTATTCTGGGTTTCTCTATCTTGGATTTCTTTATTCGGTTTTCTTGTTATCTTTGTTCCATAATTTGTCAATTAAGACTCATGTTCGAAGTGCGTTCTTTAGCTCGTGATAATCATGTCAAATATGACTATACTTCTAATTTGATCTTGGTAATGTGGTGATTTTAGTATTGGGATTTTTTCTAATTTCTATATAAGGATTTGACATCAGTAAAGGCATGTGACACCCCTAAATTGACCCTAGTCGGAAAGCGGTTTCGGGACCGCTAAACCGAGTCACCAAATTATTTGAATATGATATTTATTGTCTAAAATATGTGAATATGAATGTGTGAAAGTTTTAAGCTTCGATTTAGTTAATTACATGTGAATTTAGTTAATAGGACTTATGTATGACACTTTTAAAATGTGATAGTTAATCTATAAGGATCAATTAATGTATGTCATATGAATAAAGGGTTTGCATGTCAAATATCCATTATTAATGAGTAGTGGCGGCCATGGATGGGTCATTGATGATAATATGATTTCTTTTATTAGCACTATGAGTTTAGAAAATAAAAGAATGAATTAAGAATGAAAAAACATGAGGTGAGTGGGAGGAGAAACCAAAGTTGTCTCCCCCTTACTCCCCATTGCCGTGACTAGTGAAAGAGGAGAAAAACAAAGTTCTTTCTTTGTTGATCAACTTGGCCGAATAGAAGAAGCAAAGGAGGGGAAGAAATTTCGGTCACTTGAATCCTTAGGAAGGTTAGTACATTGTGTTGAAATTGTGAAATAATTACTTGTTTTAGGTAAATTATCATGGTTCTTGCTTAGCCCATGCAAAAATTTCCACTAAAGATGGTGAATAGAGCCTTGACTAAGGTTATAAGGAAGAAATTTTGATTGCTTTACTTGAATCTTGATGATGAATGTATTGAGGAAAGAACTTGGTCTTTCTAAAAATATGAATGGTTAAAGCTCATACTAGTAATAGCCAAATTAAAGAATGCTTGATGTCATGAGAAAATGCTATTCATGTTAATTGGATGAGAAAGGGTAGTTGGGTGAAGTAGAGTCTAGCAAATGAACACATATGTGCACTAGTTGCTAAATGAAGAAAAAATCGGCTAACAAGGGAGTACTAAGGCCGAATATGATTTTGAATGTTAGTGGTGTAGTTGCCGAATTTGAACTATGAAGTTATTGAGTAATGTGTGTGTTTTAAGTGGTAGAATGGAGTGAATGCTTGGAATGTGATATGTATGAATTATGTGTTAAATTAAGGTTTGCTAAGCTAGCTATTAAGATGAAGTGCAAATGTTAGTATTTGATTGCTAGTGTATATATGTGTACTAGCCGAGCTTTGAATTTAAATAATGGTTGGAGCACCATGTGTTGTAATGAGATTTTTTGAGTGAAATCATAGATATTTATATGATGAATTGATTGTGGATATACATGCTTAAATAAGGTGCACATGAGGAAATGTTAGATTAATTGTATTAAATTGCTCAATGTGATTAAAAATGCGTATGACCATTTTGTGTTTGAGCTAAAGGTGGCCATATGACCTATCAAACTCCTTGTCATATTCGGCCATAAGCTAGCATAATGAGACTTTAATAAGTTAAATTTGTTTGAATTAGCTCAAGAGCTTAGAGGACCAAAGTTGGATAAGGAAAGGGAAAAAGTGATCGAATAGCCGCCGAGATCGTTCGACCACATCCGAGGTAAGTTTTAAGTGATTAAACGTTGAGTAAATTCAATCATAATAGGACATAATGAGTTGATTTAATAAGATATGATGTGGCCATGATATGTCTTAAACTCAAATGGTAAGTTCATATGTGTTTGGACTTGGAAATTTAAGAGCAAATTGTAATAATTTGCTTAGACAGCAGCAGTAATGTGATTTTAGAAAATCACTATAAATTGTTGGTGTGGAATTATAGGCTGAATAAAATATGTAATCAAAGCTTAGTTGGTCTAGTTTCCTATAAAAGAGACCGTGGAAGCAAAGAAATTTTCTATAAAGAGATATTTAAAGTTGTGTGGGACAGGGTCAGAATGACTCCGAAATCCCCTGTTCCGTTTTAAGAAAATCACTATAATTTGTACAAAAATGGTTACAAGATAAAATTTATATGCTTAGACTCCTTAATGAGTCTAGTTTCAAATGAAATCAAATAGAACATACTTCGAATTCTGTACAATGAGAATTTTGATTCATAGTGAAGACTGGTCAGGTTAGTCAAACAGTGAAACAGGGAAACTTTAAGAAAAATCTGGTATTGATTGGCCAAACCTAAAATTCTGAAAAATTTATGGATGGAAGATATACGAGTCTATATTCAGGAAAATTAACGACAAGTGATTTGGAGCCTTGTAGCTCGGTTATAAATAATTTAGTGACCATTGCTCAGGAAAACAGCTCGTAGCGAATATGTGATTTTGTTGTAAACATGGATAAAACTTGTTTTAGCTGCTCATAAGCTATTGATTAAACCCATACTTGAATTCTAATTCGTGATATTGTAAAATGATATATGAGTGTTGGATGGATCTTTGATATTAAAATTTGTGAAATTGTAAGTTTATGAGTATTGAATATGAAATGATAGTATGGCGTGAAATTGAATTATTCATTGGAAAATGATTGATGTAGATTCGGCCAAGACCAAGTCTGTACATGATAGTATATGTGGTATGTGAAGTATATTTGAATAATTGTGATGTGAATACATGAAAATTTATATTTTGATTTAAGATTCTACGCGATGAATGTGAATGTGTATAAATATGAGATAAGGCCTAATGGCCGATGTGATGAATGTGAAAGCGTATACATATGTGATAAGGCCTAATGGCCGATGTGATGAATGTGAAAGCGTATACATATGTGATAAGGCCTAATGGTCGATGTGATGAATGTGAAAGCGTATACATATGTGATAAGGCCTAATGGCCGATGTGATGAATGTGAAAGCGTATACATATGTGATAAGGCCTAATGGTGATGTGATGAATGTGAAAGTGTATATATGTGATAAGGCCTAATGGCCAATGTGATGAATGTGAAAGTGTATATATGTGATAGGGAGTGGCCAACGTGATGGATGTGAAAGTGTATAAATGTGATAAGTCTCGAAGGGCATTTGTGTCAAGATTATATCCGGGTTAAAACCCCGCAGCTTTATGCGAGAATATTATCACCGATTAATGATCAGAGGCTTCGTGCTCGTACTATATCCGAGCTCTAATGACCCGATGACTACGTGTGGAGATTTTGTCCGGTAAGCCCGAACTAAAGGTTTTGCTGAAGATTCAAGTAAAGCGTAAGATTATGCGACTTCACGGTGACAATTAGTAATAAATCGTTCAATGCGTTAAGTTGGTCGGTATGTATTTGAGATTATATTTAAGTTTGATTTAGACTAAATCACAAGGTCGTTATGTGATGCACATGTGAGTAAAGCAATAAGACTGTTCTATGATTATTGTGCATTTGGTCAATGTGGGAAGTCGGTAAAATATGTAATGTACTTATGATCATAAGAGGTCACCATCAAGTGAGAATTTATCTGCCTATTACATATGATGAGACGTGCATATTCGGAAAAGGGGATGGTATGCCCGAAGGAAGAGTGAAATAAAAATACGAACAACTATGTTATAATTTGGTTGTTATCTGTTGACATTGCTTAAAACTTACTAAGCATTGTAATGCTTACTCCGTTTACTTTGTTTCCTCTGTTTTATAGATCTCATTTGGAAGCTACAGGCTCGGGGATCGTCAGCAACTAGTCACACTATCACTATCCACTGTTTGGTATTGCTACGTTTTGGAATATCTTATGGCATGTATAGAATAGACTAGTAGTGAGAGGATATTTTGGTTAATGTATAGGACTACCCTTTTGTTGTAGGTCATGTACCTTTCGGTTTTGTGTAAATTTGGATAGCCATGCAAAAATGGCTTAAGTATACTTGATCATAGCATTATAATCGTTTTGTATGTCGTCCATCAAGAGGTATGGAAATGTTGGTAACGGTTAGTCATGGGAATGGTTATTCATGATCACCTTTGGTATATGTATGACAAACTCTAGTTGATCCATGGAGGATCATGAAATAGGTAAAGTTTACCTTAAAATAGAATCTGGCAGCAGCAGTGATGTGGATGTGAAAAATCTCTAAAAATAGTAGGAATGGAATTAAATAGCGAATAAATTATGTAACCGAACCTTGATGAATCTATTTTCATAGGAAAGTAACGAAAAGATCATATGAACAGTATGTTAAGAGATATTTAAGTTTTTGTGAGACAGGGCCAGAACGGTTTCTGGATTCCCTGTTCCGAATTTGGAAATTCATTATAAATTAACCAGAGATAATTAGAAGTCATGCCATATATGTACAGAATCCTTTTTGAGTCTAGTTTCCTTAGAAGCAAGCGGCATAAGCATTGAAGCCCTGTACAAGGATTCATCTAAGTCGCATTGCAGGAAGGTCAGTGTAGTCGAACCCTGTAACAAGGGAGACTTTAACTAATAAACTGTACTAATTGGCCCGACCGAAAATTCTAGAAAAAAATTTGTAGATGCATATATGAGTCTAGTTTCAGGGAAAAATCACGAAACTGATTTTCAAGTTGTGGAACTCAAGATATGATTTTTAAGGTGACAGTGACGCAGTTAGCCAACTGCCTGGAAATTTTTAAAAAGTGGACTGTGTAAGTAAATGGATTAAGCCCGTTAACCCCTCGTGTCCGACTCCGGCGACTGTCTCGGGTACGGGGTGTTACAAGGCATAGGTGATAAAAGCGCGAGTTTCAGTCGGTATGGTGAATTATTTATTTGAAAGATTTCATGTGACAATTATGTCAGGATTATTTTTTCAAGTCTGACAATATAATTTCATTTTTGTACGGATAAAAGAGTAAATAGTCTGAACGAGAAGTGTATATTTATTAAAAAGAGTTGGATATTAGTTAAAATCACTACGAATGATAAGGTTTTTGTCTTGTGAAAGCTGAAAAGTTTATTACATGTTGACAAAGTTTATATAGATGAGAATATTGGTAACCGAAGCGTCTGAACTAGACTAGTCTACATTTAGTAAAGACTTCCTGACTTTCAGTAATGTACTGTTGTATGAATTGTGATGTGTTTCAAGACAGTGAGGTAATGTGATAGTTTAGAGCATCCGATGTTACATAAAATCAGAGTTGTTAAAGGGATTAAAGCCGAACATTGGGATTTATCAAAATTATCCTTGTCAGTGTTGATATTGGGATGGAAATGAGAAGAATTATTCTTGAGGCCATATCAGAAATATTTCCATGGCGGAAAGAGGAAAATGTCATGTATCCTATTGTTAAATGTTTGGCGAGATCTATAAATCATATATGTATCGAATGAATTCCTACTCATCAGATTCATGGAATTTCAGGTCTCTTTGATTGTTGGATTTCTTGGAATTCCAGTCTCCATTAAATCAAGTTGAGATCTGGGTTTTATGTCATGATATCATGGGAAGCCGAGAAGGGTTGAAAATTTAAGAACAGGTTGAGAGTTGAGACCGTAAGCTTTCGGATCATATGAGAAATTAAAGAGATGTATTGGAGGTACAACCTAAGTGAAAGTTCTTCGGCACCGAATATGAGATTAAAAGTGAAGACCACTTTTCTGGTAAGATTTTCGGGGACAAAAATCCCTAAAGGGGGGGAGAGTTGTAATATCCTGATTTTGGGCCTAGTCAGAATAGTGGTTTCGTGACCACAAAATTCGAGATAGAAATAATTATTTTATGATTATTTTTAGGTCTATGATATGATTGCATGATTGTGTGAAAATTTCATGAAGAAATTTTATGCATAAAGTGCTTAAATTGAAATTAGGGACTAAATCGAATAATTTGTAAAATTTGCATTCTAGAAGTTTCTAGTATGAAATTGTTTTGAAATATTAATTAGGAGGTCTTAAATAGAAATTTTACCAATTTCTAAGTCTATGGACAAAAATTGGACATGGATGGAATTTTTGGAAAGTTTAGTAGTAAGGGCATTTTGGTCATTTAGGGGTAAAAATGAATTAAAATACAAAATTAAAAGCCAATTTTGCTCATCTTCAACCCCATGGCCGAATATAGCAAGGAGAAACCATGGCTAGGGTTTTCAAGCTTCCAAGCTCGATTGTAAGTCCGTTTCTAGCCTCGTTTTTAATGATTTTTATGTTTTTGGAGTCCCTAGCTCGATTTAGCTTATGCTAGCAATAATTTAACCTAGGGTTTATATTTGGAAAAATATCCGTAGGTGAAATTTGTGTATTTTGGTGTTTTATGATAGAATATGAGGTTTTAATTTATGTTAGACAACTTGTGCTACTCGGTTTTAAGCGAAAACTAGCAAAAGGGCTTAATCGGTAAAAATACCTAATAGTCATAAGTACATGTTAGAGTGAGAATTTGATGTTTCCATAGAAGGGAAAAATGATCAGCGTGTCATAAAACATAAGAAAATAGGCTGAAGTTTAATTTACGAGCTTTGGGGAAAAAGTGTAAATATGCAAAAGTTTAGGAGCAAAACTGTAATTTTGCCAAAATATGATTTTGGGTAAATTTGAATAATTTGAGTCCTAATTAGACTATATTTTAAATGATAGAGCAAGGAAAACTAAAATTCAGGCTAAAATGGGAAAAATACCAAGTTGTGGACGAAATGGTAAAAGTAGCCATTTTCGCATACGAGGTAAGTTCATGTATAAATGTAGTAACATAATTGTCATTTTAAGCAATTTAATGTTGTTTATATGATATGATGCTGATTATTATCATGAAATATTATGCTTTGTGGTTATTGTTGAGTAATATGCAAATTATGTTTACTACTTGATAAATATGAATTGCTACCGAGTATCGGTTCCGATATTCCATGGAAGACGGCAATGTGAGATCGAGGAAAAAAAGCCCGTTTGAACCTTAGGAATAGATTAGGATACAAGTGACATGTCACTAGGATGTTTGGGCATCCGAACTCGTTGAGTTGAGTCCGAGTTCACTTATGGATTCGAATGTCCGAACTCGTTGAGTTGAGTCCGAGTTCGAGAGATGTAACTAGGCATCCGAGATCGTTGAGTTGAGTCCGAGTTCACTTATGGATGCGAACGCCTAAGCTCGTTGAGTTGAGTCCAAGTTCACTTATGGGCGGGTTACATGGTAGCTTGGCTACATATGTGGCACTTATGTACAAACTTTCCATGTATCCGAATTATATTCCGATATGTTCAACGGGTAAAATTCTACTCAAATGGAGGAATACTCGAGATGAAAGGGACGTATTGGTAAGTGTTGTGAAATGAATACTTTGAACAGGTATGTACTTAACCCTCGGGTTGAAAACTCGATATAACAACAATATGGTAAGATGATAAATGAAAATGTGATATGAATGTCTCGGTGATGATTATGCAAATGATGTTTTATGTTTGCTTATATAGTTGTGTTACTTGCTATTTGCATATGAGCTTACTAAGAATTTATGCTTACTTCCTCCTTTTCGTTCCTTGTAGTGTTGACAAGCTAGCTCGGAAATCGGGAACGGTCGGAGGCATGCTCACACTATATTCGTAGACCATCTTGGCATAATGGCTTGCATATTTTGAGTATGGCATGTATAGCATTATAATCATTTTGTATATATGGTCTTATGATATGGTTATTGAGTGGTATGGAAATTCTTGGTAATGATTAGCCATTGGAATGGCTAATCATGATCATATTTGGTGTTATGTATGCTAAATTACTAGCTAATCCATGGAAAAAATGAAATAGGTAAAATTTACCATAAAATAGATTCAGACAGCAGCAGTGACGTGAGTTTGAAAAAATCATTAAAAATAGTAGAGATACAATTAGATGGTGAATAAAATATGGAATTGAAGAATTATGAGTCTATTTTCATATGGATGGAACAAAACAGGTATATGAGTTATATTTTATGAGATGTTTAAATTTTTGTGAAACAGGGCCAGAGCAATTTCTGGATCCCCTGTTCTAACTTTGGAAATTCACCATAAATTGTTAAAAGATAATTAGAAGTCATTATTTATATGTACAGATTCCTTATTCAGTCTAGTTTTATTAGAAACAAACGGCATAGTCATTGAAACTCTGTACAGGGAGATATCTGATTCGTAATACACAGAGGTCAGAGCAGTCGAACCCTGAAACAGGGGAGACTTTAACTAATAAACTGTACTAATTGGCTCGACCAAAAATTATATAAAAAAATTATTAAATATATATATGAGTCTAGTTGCAGGGAAAATTAATGGAATTGGATTTCGAGTTTCGTAACTCGAGATTCGAATTTTTAGGCGACTATGACGCAGATTGTTAGCTTGACTGAAAATTTTAAAAATAAATTGTTTGAGCTATTTAAGTAATGAATTAAGTCTGTTAACACCTCGTGTTCGACTCCGGCGAGGGTCTCGGGTACGGGGCGTTACAGTTATAGTATGTGTCTATGAAGTGTTTAAGCATGTGAAGGATTAAACCAACAAAAAGGCTTGAAAAATAGCCTAAGTGTTAGTCACACGGGCAGAGACACGGCTATGTGTCTCAGTCGTGTGAAGGACATGGCCTAGCACACGGGTGTGTGGCCTAGCTGTGTGGTTCAAATTGTTTTGCTGACATCACAAACAGAGAGTTACACGGGAAGAGGACAGGGACGTGTCCCAAGCCACACAGGCGAGTGACTCTTTAAAGTAAGAAAATTTGTTAAGTTGCCCAGAGTTTATCGAAAGCTCTTGGTTTAGTCCCAAACCACTCTGATGTATGTTATAGGCCTCAAAGGCCTGTATAAGGGACGATATCCATGTGTTTGAAAATTTTTAATTTGGACGAAATTTTGTGGCCCAATTTTGCATGTTTGTTAATGTTTGAGTCTGGTAAAGCCTCAAACCCTGTCTCGGTGTCGGATACGAGTAAGGGGTGTTATAGAAAGAAGGCCTATTTTGTCTCCTCACTTCAGCCCTCAAATACAGGTCTTTCACTACCAGGTGCAGATGCAACTCTTTGAACTGAAGTTGAAGTATTGCTCCCAGCTTCCTCGGATTCAGCTCTAGCTTGGTTGGATGACTTTACTATATGAAAAACACATTTAAAATTATCAGGAGACATCACACTGTCACGAATTATATAATGGCATGTATAGCTAAACTTATGTTCGCTACGTTAAATCCAAGAATCGGCTAAACTATAGCTCTGATACCATTAAATGTAACACCCTAACCCGAATCCGTCACCGGAACAAAGTTATGAAGCATTACCGGAACTTTCAAAACATTTACAGATAAATCATGTCAATCACTGTTCATTTTCTGAGATTATTCAAAACGTCCCTTAAATGGACCCTCGAGGCCCAAAATGAGCATTAGAATCAAATTGGGACTTAATCGGAAACTCTAAGAATTTTTCGCGACATTTCAAAAATTTTCTAAGTTACAGAGCACACACGCCCGTGTGGTCCAAGGGACACTCCCATGCTGCAAGCCGTGTTCGACCCCATGTAACTCTCTGACTTGTGCACACGGCCATGCCACATTTAGGTGCAGGTTTCACATGGTCAAGACACATGCCCGTGTTCTAAGCCGTGTAGCATACATGGCTGAAACACACGCCCTTGTTTCTACCCGTGTGCTCAATTCTGAGCATTCTGTTTCTCAAATTTAAGGTGCAGGTTTACACGGCCTAACCACACGCCCATGTATCAGGCCGTGTGTCACAGATGGTCTAGACACACGCCCGTGTGGACAAAATAAAGTCATTCTTAGCTTCATTTCTCACCCAAAACCACACCAATGACCTACACTTAAACTCACATCCAAATTCCAACCAATTTAAGCATTCAAATTAAGTAACTCTATCATTCAACATGGCATATCATTACATACATACATATTTATACTCTTATCTTGGTATATTCCATATGATAGGCATAATTTGACAACAATTTAACATTTATATAACTACCATAGTATGAAATTACAAGTATATCAAAAACAACCATTACTAGTCATTCCAATGGCTAAATCACAAATCACATACTTAAGCCATCTATGGTCAAGTTAGCCTATACATGCCATCATACCAAAATGATTTTATTATATATACCCAAAATAAGCTAATGGATAGTGTGATGATGCTCCAATGTGATGATGCTCCAATGATCTCTAACCTTCGCGAGCTTCCGAGCACTATAAAACAGGAAAAAATAAAACATAGTAAGCATTACATGCTTAGTAAGTTCGTATAATGGAAACTAAACTTACCAATCTCATTTATTAAATCTAAGCATACAAAGTCATGTTTTCCATCAACTTGGCAAAATTGCCTAAACACATGCATTCAATTAAACATGTTAGTCACAAAACTTTCATATACACCAAGTAAACATAGATGAGCTCATCATACAATTTTCCTTCAAGACATTATTCATTTTGTCCCATAATTCTCTTATCATGCCAAGATTTTTTTCTGTTGAATTGTTGAAATTTCGATGGATACTCGAGTAGTACACTCAAGGTGTATAATTCAATAACCCGTCAATTCTTATTCGGAGGTACCCATTAGGGCACTTAATCAAAGAATACACTCTCGAGCCACATATCGTATTATAGGATTACCAGTCCAGGCTAAATCCTTTATGTAATGTACGCTCAAAAGAGCTCAATTAGGATTACCAGTCCAGGCTAAACCCTGATTGTAACATATGTTTGAGAGGGATTATATCAAGATTACCTGTCTGGGCTAAATCCCTTCTATAATGAGATTAATAGGATTACTCGTCCGAGTTAAATCCCATCAGCAACAAATGCATCACCTCATTCATTTCGGGAAAACACATATATTCATCGGAATTCAATATTCAAACGGAGTTTAACCCCCTTTTTACCGTTTCAAACATGTATTCAATTCTTCATCATTGTAATCAAACAATTCACATCAATATAAATCACATTCCATACAAATACAACATTCAATTTAACATATTTACATACTCGATTATGTTACACGAACTTACCTCAACACTTGTTCGTGTATATAATCTACTAATCCGAAACCTTTTCTTTTCCTCTGTCTAACCTCGAATTTGTGTTGTCCGGATCTATATAAATGAATTTAACCATCAATTTCACACATTTCATATTCATTTGGAGTCAATTTATGTCCTAGGAAAAATTACCATTTTGCCCCTAACTTTTCCATAAATTCTAATTTCATCCCTAGGCTCGGAAAATGAAATTTGTGCAATTTACCCCCTATTCCAAGCCTAATCAAAATCCCATCACAAAATTTACAGCACATGTATTCATATTAGAATTTTTCATCAAATTTCACCACTTTACATTTTAGTCCCTAAATCATGTTTTCATCAAAAATCACTTTGTAAAAGTTGTTTATCTATTAACAACCTTTCATTTTCTACCATAAATTTAAAATTTTCAGCATATTCATCCATGACCCAATTTTTATACTTTGATAACTTTTCAAATTGATCCCACAAATAGATAAATTAAGCTATTTCGGTTAAAAAAATATCAAAATTACTCAAAACAGGACAAGGAAACTTACCCAATTAAGCCATGAAAGTTTCTTCTCTCTCTCCAGGGTTTCCATGTATTTTAGGTTGAATATGACATAAAAAAATAAGATGATATATTTTATCATCTTTTAATTAATTAAATATTTTTCAATTTCCAATTTAGTCCTTGCCCTTATTCTAAATTTCCATGGATGAGTCACCAAAATATCTAAATACTTTTCTTTAATGGTCTAATTCCATATAAGGACATCCAATTTTGAATTCCATAGCTAGTTAATCCTTATAACTACTAGAATTTAACTTTTACATTTTATACGATTTAGTCCTTCTCGTAATTAAGCACATAATCAATAAAATTTTCTTATCGGGATTTTCACATGACATTTCTAACATAATAAGAACCATGTAATAAAATAAAAATAAATTTTATTTTCGGATCGGATTTGTGGTCCCTAAACCACTGTTCTGATTTCACTGAAAAATGGGCTATTACATAATCGATCTTCAATATATTTTCACACTAACTTCATTAATCTTTATATTTCATCATTATGGACTCAGTTTATGAAATTGATCTTCTGAAACTACAGTTTTTGACACCACTTAAAATCGAGTCGTTACAACAGTAGTTACCCAAACATGCCACAAGTGTGTAATTACAAACAATTACACCCAAAACCAATTATCAATTGGTTTTTCAAAGGTGCCGGTATAAAAATTATTAATAAAAAATCTATTAAGATGTATTGATTATTTTTAGGGTAAACTATAGAACTAGTCACTCAACTATTAGCGTGTTACTGTTTTGGTCACCCAATTATGAAAATTTTCAATTTAATCCCTACTATTTTAGATCATTTCTATTTTGGTCACTCTTCATAACAGACTTTTAACTGGCATAATAACACATTTAGTCCTCTATATTTACACATTATATCAATTTGATCCTCAAACACATCTAATTAAATATAAATTATATATTATGAAAAGTACACATTATAATATCATTTATATATTTATACAAATAATATTATATGTGTTCATATTTAACTATAACTATAAAGCTCAAATATGCATTTAACCCCTGAACTTGACACCTTTTCTCAAGTTGGTAGTTATGATTTTTTTGTCCTAAGTTGTACTCAAATTTTCATTCTGTCAAGGGTTTTTTGGTACTTTTTTGTAACAATGTTAAATATATGACAAATGACACTCTTAGGTTGTGATGTGGCACTAATGATGTCATAATCTATTTTTATAAAAATATTTAAAATTTTAAAAGAAAATATATAAAAATTATATAATTTTTAAAAAATATAAAAATTATATAAAAATAGAGTTATAAAAAAATAAAAAAAAATCTAAAATTCAAGTTAGAAAAATCAAAAACTTGAAAATTTTACATCTTTTTCTAAATAAAGTGCAAACAAATTAGATGAATATAAATTTTACAATAAAAGCTTTTTCGTTTTTCTTTTTATTTGTTAATTTTTGTTAGGTTTCACAAGAAAATTTATGTTCCTCGATTGAGAATGCTATTAGCAAGATCATAAATGAAATTTATAAAAATAACAAATTTATGAGTTTTGGGGGTTCTGCATTTTTTGGGTTTATCAAAATCATAAATTTACATAAAAGTTTATCAAGATTTAATTAGGTGTTTAAATATAGTTATAAGTATTTTTAATTATATGTGCCTAAGGATCAAATTAATAGAATCTATAAATGTGAAGGGTTAAATTTATTGAATTATTTAGAATTAGGATCAAATTGATAGAATGTGTAATATTGAGGATTAAATGTGTTATTATACTAGTTAGAAATGTAACACCCCTTACCCGTTACCGTCGCCGGAACAGGATATAAGGTATTACCAGAACATAACACATACCATTAAACATAATCGAGATGTAAATATGTCATCCAATTTGATAGTGCATCGTATAACATATGTCTTGAACAATATTAGCCCACTTTAATGGCTTGTACAAAGTATCTGGTCGAAATATCTGTAACTAATATTTTAACCTAGACAAATATGACACGTAACAAAATAATTAAGCCTACTATACATGCCATAATTCAAAACGTTTAGTTCAAATACCCTAAAGTATGATAGTGCGGATAGATCTTCACGATCCTTAACTCCCGAGCAAGTCAAGAACACTATAAGACAAAAGAGAGAAACAAAGTAAGCTTATAGCTTAGTAAGTAAGTATGTAAATACTAATTAAAGAATCTAACATGTTTACACAACAATTCAAGTTTATCTACTTTAACTTCACTATTCATTCCACTTTGATTTAGCTGTCTCTACTGCATCATATTCACTAAATAAATCATAACTCGGGTTACAAAACTCGAAATTCAAATCCGTAAAATTTCCTGAATCTAGACTCATAAAGCTTTTTGCTAATTTTTTCTATAATTTTTGGTTCAGCCGATTAGTACAGTTTATTAGTTAAAGTTTCCCTGTTACACAGCTCGACTGATCTGACCTCTGTTCACTACGAATTGAATATCTCTCAGTACACAATTCAAACAACCCTGAGGTCTATTTCATTTAAAATTAGTCTCAATAAGGAATTTAGGCATGTAAACTATATTTCTTAATTTTCCTTGTACAATTTTAATGATTTTTCAAAGTTAGAACAGGGATCACGTATTCATCCTGAGCAAGTCACATACAATTATAAATATCTCAAAATATAGAACTCCTTTGCTTGCTCTGTTTCTTTTATATGAAAGTAGACTCATTAAACTTTAATTTCACATCTCATTCAACCTCTAATTATATTCCTCCTATTTTTGGTGATTTTTCAAAATCACGTCACTGCTACCATCTAAAAACAGTTTTAATGCTAATTTCACTCTTTCACACATTCTTTATGCTAACCTCATTTTATCTTATATATGTATATACCACAAATCATTTTCACCACATTTCATTCACCATAAGTGTAGGTCCAAACCACAATATCACCACAAAACCATCCCGTTGAACAATTCGGATCAATCCTCGATATTTAATGGTTTCAAGACACAGCTCCACCATCATACTTCGTTTAGTTCGGCTCTCTTGTACACATGGTGAACACTTAGTACCACTCATGCGACCCAACCGATTTGTCTCGTAGCTCTCTTGTCTACATGGTGTCCTTCACTTGGAATCACGCATGCGACCTAGCTACATTTATCTTTCACGTAGCTCTCTTGTCTACATGGTGTCCTTCACTTGGAATCACGCATGCGACCTAGCTACATTTATCTTTCACGTAGCTCTCTTGTCTACATGGGATACATCTCGTATCACACATGTGACCTAGCTACTACTGTGGTGTCTCGTAGCTTTCTTGTACACATGATGTGCACTCAGCATCATACATGTGACCTAGCTACGCCCTCTATTTCATTCGATCTCTCAAATGTTCAACCGGATCTCTCTATATTTATTTCCATTCTTCCAATAGTCGATTTATATTTTAACATCAGCTAGTATATTTATATAATAGGCTGAAATATAAGAATGTACATGAAATTATTGTAATATTTACATACAAACTTACCTTGGTGCAAAATGTGGAAATTTTGCAATTTAGTCCAAAACTTTTTCCTTCCCTGCTCGAGATCAATTCGCGTCTTTCTTGATTATGGAGCTTGAAAGTTGAAGAAACCCTAGCTATGGAGAGAGGAGAATTCGGCAGCAACTAAGGAGGATGATGACCAATTTTGTGTTATTTTTCCCATTTTATTTCATTTAATATCCAAATGACCAAAATGCCCTCCTTACTAAACTTTCAAAATTCCTTCCTTGTCCTAATTTTGTCCATGAACTTAAAATTGGTCAAATTGCTATTTAAGACCTCCTAATTAATATTCCAAAACAATTTCATACTAAAACTTCGGGATGCAAATTTTGCAACTTATTCGATTTAGTCCCTACTTTCAATTTAAGCACTTTAGGCATAGAATTTCATCACGAAATTTTCACACAATCATGCAATCATATCATAAACCCCAAAATAATTATAAAACAATTATTTCTATCTCGGATTTGTGGTCACGAAACCACTATTCCGATTAGGCCCTAATTCGGGTTGTCACAAGAAAAACATCACATCATCACTCGCGTTAACCATTTAAGGGGGAGTGACCAAAATAGAAATGATCTAAAATGTTAGTGACTAAATTGAAAAATTTTATTGTTGAGTGACCAAAACAGAAAGACGCTAATAGTTGGGTGACAAATTCTATAGTTTACACTTATTTTTATTTATTTGAAAGCTTAATTTATATAAATATTTATGAAAAAGACTTTAAAATTTTACCAAATAATATCTAAAAGTCATATTAAAATAAGTCTAAAAATCTATATTCCAAAATCAATATAAAAATCGAGAACCAAACTAAGGTAGTGTTGGAAAGCTACCTAATAATTAGACTTAGATGAAATTGCTTGTAATTACACTCGGTGGCATGTTTGGTTAACCATTGTAGTTGGTGTGTCCCATCGAATTAGGTGTAATCAGAGCACCTCAGTTACACTTTTAATTCTTAGAGAATAGTGAGAATTAGAGTAATCACGTAGGTAATTACAATCAAATCTAATTTTAAAAATTATTTTAATACAAATTATAAAAATTATATTATAAGCATGAACGTGTATGAGTGTTTGAAATCATTAAGAAAAAAATTCTTATATTATAAACCTTAAAAACTATATTATAAAAATAATTTGTGAATTTTATAATGTAATAAAAATATATTATTTAAATCCTAAAATTTCTAATGTTTTGATTAAAAAGATATTATAAAAATAATTTACATGTTATAAAAGTGTTACAATATATTTATTTATAAAAATTATGACCAAGAAATATGGATATGACTTATTTTATGTGTTCATGTTATATATTATAAAAATAATATACTTATTCAAAAGAAAATGTTATAGTTTTTTTTACCATAACTTATCTATAAAATATAACTTTCTAAAGTTATGAAAAAATTATATTATTTATAAGAAGTGTTATAAAAGAGGAAATTTCTCAAAAATACTGATTTTTAAAAAAAATTACTGAATTAGGTCAATTTTTGAAAAATTTTACAGAACTAGGTCGAAATAACTGGAAGTGTTTTTAGCGGATTGGCAGAAAAAGGCTTCTAGCTAGAAGTGTTTTCCTTCTGGTCCTATTTTCTTAGGGTTAGGGTTTTGATTTTTTAAGTAGGGTTATTTTGTTGAAAATGAGTGGACGAATTAATACTATTTTTTATTACAACAGTGAAGTCTGTGACACTGAGAATGGGGTTATTTTTTATCGAAGAACACAAAGCAGTTGGCATTTAACTCAAATATACAATTGCAAGAGCTGTGTGGAAAAATTAGGAGAAAAAATCATCGGATCCAACTAGATGAGAGTATTGTCACTGAAATATCGATTTTGTGCTTCAGTCGACCTAGTCAAATATGACGCTTTTGATATCATAGGCACAAGGGGGTTGGAGGCAATGGTGCAGATACATATTGCTAATGGATTACCAATACTCAAGTTATATATGGATTTTGCAAACACAGATGAAGGCGCTTGGAGGTCAACATACGTTCTAGTTTAAGAGGCCGAAATGAAAGAAGAAATCGAGAGTCCATCAACACATTTGTGTGGTGGGTCACTACTTTGTTAGAAAGTTCCTATTATGATATCCCGAAATAATCAATAGGAAGACACTCATCAATTTCAACCCTAGATTTCAACTGTGGTAGACAGAACGTCCAAGAATTGGGGTTTGGTGGTAATACAAAATACTAGACCTTGACACGGCACTCAGTTAGTGGTTTTGATTTGAGATTTTTCTATTCAAATGGATTAGAGATTTTGCCATTACTAATTTCGAAAAACAAAAAATAAATTGTAAAAGAAAAAATAAAAAAAAAAACCTTAATACATTTTTAATTAAAAAAATGAGTTGAGAGAATAAAAATTGAGTGAGAAATTAAGAAGGAATTGAGAGAAATTTGAGAGAGATTTGTGAATCTGAGACATAGATAGTTGAGATTGAATTGAAAAAAAAAGAAAAGAATTAGGGGTTTATATAGAAAAAAAAAAGAGCTATTAGTGGGAGGTTTCAATGGCTATTTAAATAACCATTGGGTGGGGTAGCTATTGGGAAATTAAGAAGGAATTGAGAGAAATTTGAGAGAGATATGTGAATATGAGACATAGATAGTTGAGATTGAATCGAAAAAAAAGAAAAGAATTAGGGGTTTTTATATATATAAAAAGAGCTATTAGTGGGGGTTTCAATGGCTATTTAAATAACCATTGGGTGGGGTAGCTATTGGGACAGGTAACCGTTGTGGAAAGCGCTTCCAACTAGAAGCGTTTTTGTTATTTTGACCTAATCTTGTAATTTTTCAAAAAATCAGCCCATTTAGTAATTTTAAAAAAATCGATATTTATAAGTATTTCTCCGTTATGAAAATTATTAAATACTTTATAAAACTTTATTTATGAAGGTTATATATTATAAATAATATATTATTTTTACTTAATTTACGTATTATAAAAATGATATAACATAGCATAAGTCGTTCTCCCGATTAAGTTTATATAAGTTCTTTTGTAATTAAAGCTACAAATTATTTGGACTGTGAACTCGAATATTATAAGGTTGATGTTAATTATGTAAAAACAAAAGATATTCTTGCACCATATTGTAGGATATGATACCTTTTGAGAGAATGATGCTAGATACAAGCACCACAGGCAGCTCACAAACTCTTGATGCTAGATGCAAGCACCACAGGCAGCTCACAAACTCTTTTATTTGATACATTCGATGCTTCAAAATGTGGTTGAGCAAATATTTGTTGTTCTAAACATATATTTATCATATTAACAACGTCATCTTGGTATAGCATAAAAAAACAAGGTTGAATCGTATTAGCATGTTGCATATTTTATAACTTCAATCATAGATAGAATTGGAATGATCTATACTTCAAAAACTAAATGGAAGAAGGAGATCTTAACAATCATAATGATGCATATTAAAAATTAGATAATGATGATAAACTTGGTCAATGACCAACAAATAATGATAAAAAGCATATGTTAAATATTAAAGAGAATAATTTGAAAAATATGTATTAGGAAACAATTAGATAAAATTATATATAATTTTTATTTTTCTTGTTACTTGTAATAGTAGTTGTATTATCAACTACTCTTTTAGGCTAACATAATACATATTATGATTTTATTTTAATTTTATTTTACTTGTTTAGAAATTATTTTATCATATTAATAATATTTCTATAGTAACTACAACTTCTATTACTAAACATGATCTATGAAATTACAATGTAATTACAATCTATCAACCAAATACATATAAAAATTATAATTTTTGGCTTAAGGGTGTATATATCCTCAAACTTTTTCAAAAAGAGCAATTAAACCCTTGCTTCTTCTTCTTTTTCTTCTTCTTTTTTTTTTTTTTTTGCACTTAATTGGATATTTGAACTTTTAAAATGCATCAAAAATGCCCTCAAACTTAAAAAAAAACAATTAAGCCATTTTTTTTTTGCACTTAATTGGGTATTTGAACTTTCAAAACGTATTAGAAAGACCTTCAAACTTTTTGAAAAAAAATAATTAAGCCCCTGAATTTTTTTCACTCAATTAGATATTTGAACTGTAAAATACATCAAAAAGGTTCTTTGGCCGTTAACTTTAACAATTGACTATTAAAGTTAATTGCTCTAATTTTTTTCAGTTAAAGCCACCTCATGTCACAATCCTGGCATGACATGTGGCAAAAAATTATAAAAAATAAAAATCAATAAAAGTTATAAAAATTATTAAATTTTAATAAAAATATAAAATATTTTAATTTTATTAAAAATTAGAATGAAAATTGTAAAAAATTATAAAATATTGTAGAATTTTATAAAAATCATAAAAATTAAAAATACATAAAAAGACCTTTAACCATTAACTTTAACCGTTGATCGTTAAAGTTAACAACACCTGTTTTTTTCAGTTAGCACTATCATGTGTCGTAACACAATATGACATGTGGCGGTGGCTTTAACTAAAAAATTAGAGGTGATTTAAGTACTCAATTGAGTGTAAAAACCAAGAGCTTAATTGTTTTTGAAACAATTTGAGGGCTTTTTTTTATGTATTTTAAAATTTTAATTACCTAATTAAGTTAAAAAAAGTAAGAGATTAATTATTTTTTTAAAATTAACATTTTTGATATATTGTGAAAATTTAAATACTTAAACGAGTGCAAGAAAAAAAAAAAGCAAGGCCTTATTTTTTTTGAAAAAAATTTAAGAAACCGAATTACGATCCTAGACAAATGTCCGCAGACGTGTCATTTATATCTTAAAACATCTCAAAATTAAGATGTATTTTATGTCTGTTTAATTATTTATGAATAATAAAGATTTCGAAAGTCGTGACAATTGTAATAGTGATTTTGAAAATTCGAATTTGAATTGAATGGTATGATTAAAAGTGGCATGTAACCTATCACACATCCAACACCAATTACAGCAACTCCCTTCCTCGCACTGTAGAGAGGAAAGCAAAGATAAAAGAAACTTTTTTGATAGCAAGAAAGAGAAACCAAGAACAAAAAGGAAAGAAACAGCTTTTATAATGGAGGAGAGAGAGAGAGAGAGAGAGAGAGAGAGAGAGAGAGAGAGAGAGATTTAAGGAGAAAGAGAAAGCTCTGCCCTAGAAATACATATGCATCCCGATACGTACCTCTGTATGCAAAGGGAAGGAGCTTTTTTTTTTCTTTTTTCTTTTCTGTACTGTAAGTAATAAATAAACGCCTTTCTTCTCACCTTCTTCACTCGAAAAATGGCCTCTCTTCTTCATTTCTCTCTCTGCTTTTAATTCCCTTAACCTCCGTCAATCTTTCCTTTTTGAAAACAAGGTAAAGAACCCATCTTCTTCACAGCTTCCTACTTTCAAAAGTCTGAACCTTTAACCCTAGTTTACTAATGTAAGTTACTTTTTTTTGGGAAAAAAAAAAGGAGCAAAAAGTTCAACCGTTTCTGCTTTGTTTCTCTTAGTTTTTCTTTTCAACTTAGTTTGACTTTATTTTATGGCATTGTCTTCAACTTTTGTTTGCTTCTTTCATTATTATTATTATTATTATTTACATAATTATGTTAGGGAGCAAATCGCTTTCTTTGGGTTGTGATTTTTGAAGTGTGTTAAGGTCTGGGTTTTAGCTGTGGAAGATGCTTTGTCTTAAAGGTTGGTGAGTGTGTGGACCTGGTTTTTAGTTTCCCATCTCCTTTATATCTTTAACATGACGCCTTTTTCTTCGTTTCCCGTGGTTTGGTAAGCTGTAAAACAGCTTGCATTTTTGTCTCTTTTCCTTTAAACTTCTCACCTCTTCCCAATTTTCCACTCTTAATCTTTGTAATTTCTTCATTGCTGTTTTCGCTACTTACTTTCTCTAATTATGGCGCTTCATTTTTTTCATGTCTAGATTCAAAGTGCTTTGCTTGTAAACGCTAAATGCATCTCCTTGGTTTGTTTTCTGGCTCAATTCCCTGATCTTTTGCATGCATCTTTGCATTTTAACTTGGAAAACCATCAAACATGTTCTAAGATCTATATGCTTTTCAGCTGTTTTATTTTCACCCAATTTGGAGCTCCTTTTTAGTTAATTTTTTTGTTTGAAAGTTGATTTTGAAGGCATCATTCAAGTGTATAGGTTATTGGAGGTGAATGCATGGATCGAAGGGATGCCATGGCATTATCAGGGTCTGCATCTTACTATATGCAACAAAGAGGAATAACCGGGTCAGGGTCCGAACCTGAGTCTGGGATACACGGATCTCCAAGCATTCATCCGTTCTCTAGTCCAAATGTACAATACCAATCAAGTATTCCAGTCACTACTGTGGGATCAACCTTAGCTATGGAGTCTCCATCAGGAATCGCCCCTCATAGTGTCAATGTAGGCACACCTTCAGCACAGCCATCTAGTGAGACAGTGAAACGGAAAAGAGGAAGGCCACGAAAGTACGGTCCTGATGGGACTGTTTCGTTGGCGCTGACTCCTGCATCAGCTCCTCATCCCGTGACCACAACGCCGGGCCAAAAACGAGGAAGAGGGCGGCCACCGGGTACCGGAAGGAAGCAACAGTTAGCTTCCCTTGGTAAGACATTTGGCCTATCTCTTCTATAAATGTGTAGAGCATGATTAGGGGGAGTGTAGCTTGAAGTGGCAGTTCAACTTGGTGGAATAAACCTTTTTGGCATATTTTAAAAAGGATTTTGTAGTGTCCACATATTTTAGTAATTTGATTGTGTAATATTGCCAACTGATCTGCTCCCTATTTTTTTACTGATTTGATTTAAAATGCAAGCTGAGTAGGGTCAGAAGCTGCTTTGGCTAGAAATAACTTAATTAATACATTAAGAGCTTATTGGCCTCACTATAATCCATGAAATTTTAGATTAAAAAATGTGCAAGTGACATAAATGCAGAATTTTCGTAACTAACCGCTTATCGGCTGAAATTTCATTCTCCTTGGTGTTTTAACATGTAATCTCATATCACTGCTTGCTAGATGGATTCATAAGCTTCTTTAAGGGCTACCTTGAGCTATTTGGTGCTTAATTCGGGTATTTTCTTGTTCTTGCTATGTCAATGATGTTGCAAATATCTAATTGTTTTGATAGGTGACTGGCTGTCCGGTTCAGCTGGGATGGGTTTTACTCCACACGTCATCACCGTTGCAGTAGGAGAAGTATGCTATTTTCTTTTCTTGATTTTATTAATTGGTACCCGGGTTTATAGCCACTAAGTTAACTACATGTGAAATCAGGATTCAGTGCCGTTTCTGGCAGCAGCCAGCGGGCAATCTGTACTGTGATATGCATTTGCTTGGAAGTGACCCAGATTTGTTCATTTTAAAGTATGATGATGATGCAGATCTAGTAGACGTAGCTAGAAAATATATGAAAATATATTATGAACAGTAGTTTCCTTTGTTTCACTACCTCTTCTCATAAAATTGAAATAAAGTTTGCCATTTATAAGGAACTAACAGTGGCATAAAAGTGCATTAAGGTATTTTCTTTTTTCTGTAATGAAAGTCGATATTGTGTTTTGAAGCATTTTTTGAGGTATAAATTCTTTAAATGTGGTACAATATCGTTCGGCAGGTTATCGTATAACCAGAAGAAAGTTCCTTTGCCTTTAAACTTTTTAAAACATTTTCGTGCAGGACATTGCAACGAAGATAATGTCATTTTCGCAGCAAGGGCCTAGAGCAGTATGCATTTTGTCAGCCAACGGGGCTGTCTCTACTGTAACTCTTCTTCAGCCATCATCTTCGGGTGGCACTGTTACATATGAGGTTTGGGCACTCAATAACCCGGTTCTCAATTTCTTGTTTTTTCTACATGAAACACACTTGGATAGCATATAATTACCTATATTTGCTATTCAATATTCCGACATTTTAGATCTTTTTCCCTCTTGGAAACTCTTTTGAAAAGAATGAATATATATTTTTTCTTGTCTGGTTTTGACATCTGTAGGGGCGATTCGAGATATTATGTCTATCAGGGTCTTACCTGCTGATCAGCAACAATGGCTCTTGCAGCCGAAGTGGTGCTCTTAGTGTTTCCCTTGCCACTCCTGATGGCCGCGTCATTGGTGGAGGTGTCGGAGGGATGCTTATTGCAGCAAGCCCGGTTCAGGTAACTCTTCAGTTGCTGTGATATCTATGGTTTATAATTAATTTTCTTTTCTAAGTGATCTATAATTAATTCAACTTGTTATTGAACTTCTGTTTGAATCATCCTTTTATGAATGAACTAGGTGATTGTTGGAAGTTTTCAATGGGGTGGTCCAAAGGCAAAGAACAAGAAACCAGAAGGTCAAGAATGTCTAAATGACTCGGACAATCAGAGTGTCGACAATCTAGTATCTCCGTCCGGCATTTCACCAAGTCAAAATCTGATTCCAACTTCACCAGCAGGTGTATGGCCTGGTTCACGAACAATGGATATGCGTAACACTCATGTTGACATCGATCTAATGCGCGGTTGACTCGTTTCCTCTAATAGTTTCACAAGCAATGTACAAAGTTCGCTGCTACAGGCAGCCTGATTTTCAGCTTGACGGAATCTCACTTGATTTTACTCGTCGACAAGAGCGGCGGTTTGGTCCGATATTTGTAGCTTTGATAGACAGTTAGAACTCACGATTTCTACTGATCCCATCGGTACCATTTCATTTCTCCAATTTGAACCAGTTTTAAATTAGACATGCTTCAGTCCTCTTTATAGGCAGCCATGGTTTTTAGTTATCTTTATTTTACTTTTCGACATTATTGACATTTATGTACCCCGATCTTGTCGGCTTTAAGCCTCTACGAGGCGTTGAGACAATATATAAAAGAAATGTTCTCTACAGGATACCATATATATAATTAAAAAAAAAAAGTTGTACAAATGCCGCAACATTACAAAGCAAAGCATGTCACCAACAATTTATAATTAATAAATTCCGACCTCAAATTTTTCATGCTCGAATCTAAAAAGAAATAATATCATAAAAGCTCTTAACAATTTATAAAATTTCACTTTAGCCCATCTTAAAACTGTAACTTGTAAGTTTAATCTTAATATTTCCAACGTAGTCCTTAAAATTTATTAATTTTAAAATTATGTTTAAAAATAATATGCTATTTAATATTTTTCATTTAAGTTAAAAATTATTTCAAGAATTTAAAATTAAAATATTGAAATGCAATTATTTTTAAAATATGAAATATAGAATTTAAGATTTAAATGCAATTTTAAGATGAAACTTAAATATAAGATGCAATTTGGAGGTGTCGGCTATGAAATTTGAAAAATTCAGGGATCATTTTATGATATTATTACTTTTAACCTCAAGCATCCAACTTTGAAGATGGAAAAATATAAAGTGAATGTTAGAATTTGGAGGTGTCGACTATAAAATCGAATTCTCAGCAAAACATCTATTTTTGAAACCATTTAGTTTGTTAAATATTTTTCTATTTCATATATACGAAAAATTTGAAACTGACTCGATTTTTATGTATATTTATATTTGAAAATGCTCCGGTTTTAGAAAATTAAAAAAAAAATGACCTCTATAAGATCAGAATTTTATGCCAGAGGATAGTGCAGAACTCATAAACAGGCCATCATTGTAACAAATATGGTTGCAATTTCTTGCATACAGTAGCCAGACTTGGGATTTTATATCGGCTAACATTGGATGCATAAAGATAAAGTAGGTACTTGCATTCACCAAAACATGTCAGGCAACAGCTGTAATCGATGTTTTTACAACACGAAGTTAAGTCCACAGTTCCAAGAAAACCCCACAACCTATTTACAACATACTATCTGTCCTTGCAGGCAGACGACGGAAGAAATTGATCGGTGCCGAAGGTGTCTTGTGGCGAAACCTGGGATGCCTCATAACATAAAACCCAGCAAGAAGAGCAATCATCTGAAAAGGTGCGACATACAAAACAATGGCAGCCACCAGACATAATAACACAAATATTGTCGTGGCACGAGGATCCCGCCAGCTTAGGAGTGCCTGAAGCCGCTCGCCTTGTGTAGCTATGTCACCAACAACAGTCTGAATTCGCCCTGCGACACTCCTTAAACGATCATACCTCATCCGAACTATATCCGAGCTTTTCGATGCAGGAAAGGTCTCGAATTCTTCATCTAGCTCATCAGGAGAAACTGCATCGGCACAAGAAAGACTAGTGTTCATATGAGGAGGGTACCTTGGTCGATAACGATAGTTCCAAACCCCTATAAGGAACATGTATAAGAAAACCGTTGGTAAAATCAGCTCTGGGAAACAAACGAGCATTGCGAATAGGGTATGAACCAGCACTGTTGTAATAGGGTTCTTCCACGTGCAAACTTCACCAAACCATTTTCCAGCCGAAAATAATCCCGAGAAGACCGATGTCAGTCGCAAAAAGTTTGCCTTGCTGCGCCTCATGCTCCAAAGGTGAGCATTTGCATCGGACATATATTCGACTACTTCTCTCCTGAGAGGAGGTTCTGCCCGACCAAGCCGAGCTGCCACGATATTCACAGCCTGATGTCGCAGAATGTCTTGCTGTATCACGCTCAACGGCCTTTTGTAGTGCATCTTTGGCAGAAGAGGAAGCGAGTACTGAGACATCATATTAACCATCGATGTTGACGAAAATCGTATTGCTAAATGGAGTTCACCCAATTTCTTGACACCAGAAGGGTGAAGAACCAGCAGCGGGTAACAGTGTGTGTAAACACGACCAGTTTCCAGTGTAGATATACGAATCCGTACCTTTCCGATTTTGTTATCTCTGCTATTATCGGAACCTCCAATCTGAGAGTTATCAAAGACCCCCACCGTGAGAACCGTGGCTGTATCATAAACTTCCCAGGTGTACTGCTCATTATATTTTGGATTCAAGCTATTTACTATGGTTCGAGTTCGAACCCATTTATGGCCATACTTTGCAACACAATATGTATCAGATGTACCTTTTCCGTCTCTAGTTTTCATTGGTTGGAGCCCGTCAGCATTCAAAATTCCGAGTTCTAAAACACCAATTGACGATTTCCAGAGCTGCTTTGCTGTTGGCCGGAGATCACTGCTATACTGAGTTGATTCATCAAGAACATGGTATCCTCCATCAAGGCAAACACAAACATGGAGCCTACTATGAAATTTATCCTTCTTTGCACGATCACTGTCCATGGCATCGGATAAAGATTTCTCCAGGTTGTACCACCGGGTACGGACAAAGCGATCATCAGCACGCCTATCAATGGAGTTCAATGCTATGACAGTCCTTCCAATGGTCTCATCCTTATTAGGACCTGCATGATCTTCAACTGTAAAAGTCAGATGATCTTCGAAGGGTTCGGCAGCAACAAACATAAACTCTTCGTTCCAGATTGGATTCATATTTCGAGTTTGGACTGGTTTTGTCTTTAAGATCTGGTTACCAATCTGAACCTTAACATATGCATCAGGAAACCTGCTCTTGTCAGCTGGAACAAGGTCTTGAGCCTCAATAACATTGACACGGACATACCACAGTCTCGGAGAGTGATAAACCTTTGAGCGGATATATGTCGGGGAAACTGAAGTGCTATCACCTGGAGCAATAGCATCCGAATGCCAAGCATCGGGAAAAGCCTCATCAGCCTGTGTGCCATACCAAACTGCAAGCATCAGTTCTCCTTTCTTTTTCTCTCCTTTCTTATCTTCTAACCGATACCATTCTGGAGCCAACGGACTATCAGGTGGAACCCTTGTAGGAACCTCGTGGAGATCAATGCGCACGAACCCAACAGAGTCATCTTTCACTAAATCCTTATCCTTCACAACAACTTCTAGCACAGATGACTGCACTGTTTCCCTTGAAAAGGCAAACACCTGATTCCATTCTGGATTTTGTTTCTTTTCATAATGCTTCGTGATTCCTTTGTAATTTCCTACTTTCACTTCAACATACGGATTGAGGCTGCCTGTCGCATCTTTTGAAGGAAGATCTCGGGCTTTCACCACTCGTACAAAAAGGAATCTCATCTGCTCAACAAGGTCATAGGTGCTGGTTGGTCTGTCTCCTCGTATGACTCGGCCTCCAACAATTCGTCCTCCTCCAAGAAATGGACTTGTCTCTTTAAGAGCATAATCAAATGGTTGAGATGATGAACCCGGGAACGCCTGTGGTCCGGATTTCATCTCATGTACTCCATAATTCATTTGTTGTTGGGGTGGTGCTGGGGTAACTTTTTGCTGCTGCTGTTGTGGCTGCTTTGCATTTGGAAGATGAAAAAATGTGTGTCTTTTGCCATTTTTCTCTTTGGAAATTGACTTCGGGACTACATCCGGTTCCATGGCTGGAAGTGGATTCGAAGGTTTTATCGAAGGATCATCAGTAACAAACACTTTCAAACCAAGCTCTCCTTTCGCACGGGAGAAAATGCTTCGTTTCTCAAGAGGGTAGTGCAAAACAACCGCATCGGAGTAATTCACGAACGATGGTGCAGTGAGTCGAACCTTCCCAAGACAAGTCTTCGCGTTGTTTGCTTTGTTATGGTTGTAAACAAAAGCTTCAAGTGGGAGGCTTGACAACTTGTTTGGATCCGATACATTGAAATAGAAACTCTCGTTCCATACCGGATTGAGATCTTTCTCTTTAGTAGTGGTCCGGCATCTCTGGCCATCGAACTCGAGCTCCACAAAGGCACAGAATGATCCCTGCCCATCTTTGGCTAACAGGTCATGCGCCCCCACCACCTCCACCCCCAACTTGAGACTACTCATAGTTTGTATCAATCAAACCGGAACCAGAAATCACTTTATTGACTATCGATAATTGAAGTCGATCAAAATAATACCTGAAATAAAAAGAAAACTAACAGTTTAACAATGATAATTCATGTATGAATTTAAAACAGATGAATTTCAGTCCCTCCATGAACAAATAAGCAAGCAATATCGAAAGGATATAAGCACTGAAAATGCAAAAAAGCGCAAAACACAACAAATTAATACAACAAGAACCCAGTATAATGAGAATTAGCATGAAACTGCAATGAATTTTTTTATATATAAATAACTATTTTTTTCAATTTAAATTCTCCAAATTCTTGACAACAAAGCAGTATATAATCTGTAATTTTATCATGTAAAATTATGAAAAAGGAAAGTTGAGATTCCAGTCAGAGATTAAAAAGGGGAAATAATTCCATGAATTTTTTTCTCATACTAAAGCAAGATTCTGAGAGAAAGATACCATACTTTAGTTTCACATCAGAATATATATATACACACACATAGGATCTTTTTGATCCTTTTACAAAATCAAAGCTCAGTCTATGTTTCCTTCTGGGAAACAATTACTGGGTTTTTTTTTTTTGTTATTTAAGAAACTTATAGCAAAAACTTTCCTCTATGAAAAGCGTCTATTTTTTTTTTTTTTAAAGTTTGAAGAAAGAAAAGGAAGAATCAGCTTACTTTTTTCAGGTTTCAAAGAACACCCAACAATCAGATACCAAGAGTAGAAAAAACCCCGAATACACAATAAAAATTAAATAAAATCATCGAACAAGAAGAAAAGAATTTAAGGGAATTTAAAGAGATTAAAAACAACTGACCTCTGTTTTAAAAGCTGAAAGCTCTGTTAGGAAAGTGAAAGGAAGCTTGAAAGGAGTGTATATGATAGCATCTATGAAACTTAGGAGAGAAGGAGATTAATTTAAAAATTTAGAAATAAAATACAGTTTGACCGAGAGAATATCAGAGAGTCGTCTAAAACGAGTAAAATGAAATGTTTTTTTCTGAAGATGATGGAGATAAATTAAAGAAAAATCAAAACGAAATAAGAAGGGATTCACTGTTTAAATTTAATTATCAGTTTCCAACTTTCCTTTTTTCCCTTTTGGTTAAATTTCACGAAAGTCCCTGTAACATTCTTGGGAAATTTAGTTTATGTGCTAAAATTTGTCATTTTTAACCTTTTACTTTTTCAAAATGTGTATTTTTAAATTTTATTAAATAATTTCACTTGGATTTTTTAAAATATATGATGCTGCGGCATGTATACTTTGCAATTATTTTTAGTTTTGGATAAATATTATACAGTTTTCTTTTCTTTAAACGTGTAAAAAATTGTTACCATATAAAAATATCAAAATTTATATGCCAAATCATCATATTTTTAAAATTAAACCATTCCAAATTATCTGAAAAAATTAACAAAAAAATAACCACCTATTTCGAAAATATAGGATCAGAAAGGGTCAAATTACAATAGAAGGATTAAAAATGAAAAAAAGTATAAAAAAGGGTCTTTCAAGAAATATCGACCTTGTTTTTCACTTCTAATCTTATACGACAACGATACGGGTGTTGACGTTTTTTTTTTCTTTTTAATACAATTTCAACACTCTTGAATGTGCTCGTAATGGCACGCGCTGTACTTTATTGACACGTGTGGTAATTCTTTTCAAATTGCGTGTCGATGTCGTCTTTAGTTGACTGTTCTTTAATTTAATTTAGCGTGTTTTTCAAATTATTTTGACAACTTAACTGAAAATTAGATGATTGGTTCAAAAAAAAAAAATGAATATATGAATTTGTTACATTGTTCATTAATGTTTTTACGAAATGAAAAGTTTTAACTCTTTATTTTATTAAATTTTAGGGTATAATTAGGTATCAATTAAAATAATTTATCAATTGGCCAGATAAATGGTTTTAATGTATTGCTTTTATTAATAAAAATAATTATTTTTTAAAAATGAATTTTGTTGTGGGCTTTCCTCCTCCATTCATTTTCCAGATTTTATTTAGTTGATCAACAGGAAATTAAAAAGCAAAATAGAATAAAGCAAAACTTTTTGGTTCAAGGACTAGTATTCATGCTTTCCTTATTCAATGTGCTAACATTTAATAACACCAGCTAATTAGTTTTGGGAAATAAAAATACAATTATTTACAGTAAAAGAGGAAAACAAATTTGAAATTCATAACTTAGTATTCTATCCAAAAAATTCCTAAATTAGTCAAACTTGATTTTATTATGTACAAAACAACTTAAATGAGTAAAATTGTTCTCATGTAAAATTAATTAGGATTTTTTTGCATATTTAAATATGTATAGAATAGTTGAATGAAAGTTTAATAATAAAAATTGTAATTTTTTTACATATATTTGGTTGATAAAATGTAATTATATCGTAATTGTTATGCCATATTTGTAGTATAAATTATAATTATACAATTATATAATTTATATAAAAATTATTAGTATGATAAAAATAATTTTTAAACATGTAACAAAAATTAAAATCAAATCATCATATGTATTATGCCAATATAAAAAGTAGTTGATATACGATTACTAAAAAAATAGCAAGAAAATAAACATTATATATAACTTTATCTAACTGTTCTCGTACATATTTGTCGGATTAGTCCCTCTTTAATATTTAACATGTGCTCTTTATTATCATTTCGACTTGAATCTACATCATTAAGATTATCAAGATTTCCTTATTCCAAATACTCTTTGTTAGAGCTAAGTGACTCGGATCATTGTTAAAATAAAATAAAGTGGTAAAATAAAATAAAAGTAAAATCCATATAGAACTATACTTTTTATTATTATTTTACATTAATTAGAATAAGATTTTTCAACCTTACTACACTTCATCTATTTGACATTGATTAGAATAATGTTTTTTCAACCTATAAATTAACTCCTCTTGTATCATTCGAATTCGAAATTAGTGAATTTTCTTCTCCTCTGCTCGTAATTTTTTTCCCGAAAGGGTTTCCACGTAAAATCTATGTGTTCTTATTTTTTTTTTTTTTGCTTTGCGATCGTTCTATATTGTCATTATCGATGTTAGTTCTACAAACTGGTATCAGAGTTTTTCGAGTTGCTTGTCTCGATCACAGTAATAGTGATAATGAAGTATGATATTCCTCTGTTGGATCGCAACACTAGATTTGCGTTGTGGCAGGCAAAGATGTAGGCAATTCTTGCGCAAATGGATTTAGAGGATGCCCCACTAGGGTTAGATAAGATGATTTCAACATTGACAGATGAAGAGAAGAGATGTAAAGATCGAAAGGCTTTAACGCAATTATAACTGGATCTGTCTAATGAAATTTTACAGGGTGTGCTGAAGGAGAAGACCACCACTGCATTATGGAAGAAGCTTGGGCAACTATGTAAGTCGAAAACCCTAACTAGCAAGTTGCATATGAAGCAACATATTTATGCTCATCGTTTGGAGGAAGGTGCGTCTGTGCACAAACACTTAATCTTGTTTAAAGAAATTCTCTCAGACTTAGAGGCCATGGAGGTTCAGTATGATAAAGAAGATTTAGGGTTAATTCTACTTTGTTTGTTGCCCCCGTCTTATCCAACCTTTAGAGATACAATTTTGTGTAGCCGAGAATCTCTTATAGTTTATGAAGTCTATGTTTCCTTAACTTTGTATGACAAGATGAAAAATCTTGTGGTTGGATCTAACTCTCAGAGAGGGGTCTCATTATTCATGGAAGACAAGAATGAAATACTGATGATAATCGTGGGAGGACATAGGAATGAAATCCTTGCAGTAAATCTAAGGGTAGATCGAGATCTTCAAGCAGAGGTAAAACTTGTAACTTTTGCAAGAAGAAAGGGCACATTAAGTATGAGTGCTATAAGTTGCAGAACAAGATCAAAAGGGAGGCTGCGAATCAAAAAGGAAAATAACCAGAACAATCTAGTGAAGCTGATGTAGCAGAAGACTATAGTGATGGTGAACTTCTAGTTGCTTCTGTAGACAACTCTAAAGTGAACGAGAAGTGGATCTTCGATTTTGGTTGCACGTTCCATATAAGTCCCAATTGGGATTGATTTACAACATACAAAACTGTGTCTGAAGGTGTTGTTTTGATGGGAAATAATGCTTTATGTAAAATCGTAGGTATTGGCATGATCAAAATTAATATATTCAATGGAATCATTAGAATACTTACTGGCGTACAACATGTACCAGAATTGAAGAGGAATTTGATTTTGTTGAGAATTCTTGATTCAAAAGGGCACAAGTACATAGCTGAAAGTAGAGTTCTGAAGATTAGCAAGGGCTCCCTCGTTGTGATGAAAGGGTAAAGAAAGACTTCCAAGTTATATGTGTTACAAGGTTTAACTTTTATTGATGATCCAGCTATCGTTTCCTCTTCCTTGTCAAATGATGATGTTACTAGACTTTGGCATATGTGTTTAGGATATGAGTAAGAACGACATGGAAGAATTGAACAAAAGAGGACTTCTTGATGGATAAGGCATTAGTAAATTGAAGTTTTGTGAGCACTGCGTTTTTGGGAAGTAAAAGAGAGTTCGATTCACCAGAGGAATCTATAACACGAAGGGAACGATGGACAATATTCATTCTGAACTTTAGGGACCATCTAAAGTGTCTTCGAGGGGTGAAGCTAATTATATGTTGGCGATCATTGATGATTTTTCCAGAAAAGTTTGGGCATTTTTCTTAAAGCAAAAAAGTGATATGTTGCCCACGTTTAAGAATTTGAAAACTATGATCGAGAAGCATACAAGAAAATAGATAAAACACCTTCGCACAGATAATGGTTTGGAATTATGTTCTGATGAGTTTAATGAATTATGCAAATTAAGAAGGAATCATGAGACACTTAAAAGTTCGTCATACTCCACATCAAAACGATATTGCAGAATGAATGAATAGAAAAATCATGGAAATGTTCAATACATGTTGTCAAATGGTCATTTACCGAAGTCTTTCTGGGCTGAAGCGACCTCTACAATATGTTTTTTGATTAACTGATCTCTATCCATTGCCATTGAGAAAAAAAACTCCAAAAGAGGTATGATTTGGTATTCCTAGTGATTATTCTAATTTGAATATTTTTGGGTGTCCCGCGTAAGCTCATGTTGATAATGGGAAATTAGAGCCTATATCTATTAAATATTTTTTCTTGGTTATAAAGTTGATGTTAAAGGATATAAGTTGTAATTAGTACAGATGTTATTTTTTATAAAACTGCTATGTTGCCTAACTTACCTCTTAAAGACTCTTTCAATAAAGACTAGAAAAGTTCAAACACACATGTGAAGCAGGTGGAGTTTCAGATTGATCCAGGATCTAAAATAGAGTATACTTCTTAGGTTAAAATAGAAACTCAGAGTAGAGTTGCTTCTTTACGACAATAAGCACCACAATATTCTATTACCAAAAAACAGACTTAGAAGAGAAATTAAACCTCCGAAAAGGTACCTATATCTGTGTGCACTTCGAGAACTCTGAATGTTTTGTTTGATTGATAGTACTTGTGACTGTTTGTGAGTTGTTGTGGCTCGAATTGTAATAACTTTCGGAACTTCTATTTCGAGCCTACTATCTGGATTTGTATAGTGCTGTAAGTATGTTCTGCTTTTCATCTGTTTTCTGGCTTTTTGTATTTGATTTTGTAGTTAGACGATTTTGATCTTACACTAAGCTTGAGAAGCTCACCCCCTCTTCTGTTTCCCTTTTCAGGTACCTTTCTGAATTCTGACGCTGGACTCGGTATGAGGAGGTCTTGGACGGTCATGGCTTCAAAAGCTTATTTCGGTTTTACTTTCTAAATTATATCATGATTATACTATTTTTGAGTTGTAAGGTTTTATAAGACTGTGGTACAGTTTCCACTTTAGATTTTCATTCGTTCATTTATTCTGGTTATTTATCAGACTTAACGGTAACCTTAATGAATGGATTTTAAACGATTAAATGTTTTTGGTTTGTAAAGATATTAATGATTTTGGAAATGGAATTAAGGTCGACTGGTTTTGTAGAATTTTCTCACGATCACTTCAGTGACCAATGTAGCATCCTGAATTCGATCTAAACTCCTAGGCCGGGTTTAGGGTGTTACATGATTAATGCAATAAATGAGCAATAGTATAATTGGAATATGATTAAACATGTTAAATATGATATTAGAGATAAATATGTGACATGTCTGCTTAGTCGATGCATAATGACTTGTTTGCGTAGTGGTTGTTCTAAGCATTCACTAAGCTCGTTAAGCTTACCCACTCCTTTTTAACCATTGCAGATAAGTAGTGCTGATGTGAGCGGTGTGGTCTCGAGGGGTAATCCAAGCCGGAAACTTTAGTTGCTATTAGTAGGTGTGATTTGATTATTTTTGTTTTGGGAATTAAAGACAATGTGGTCGATGTTATGTTGGCTTTGCTATGATTTTTAGTTGTTTGCATGCCTATTATACTTGGAAATTGTGGACTTGAAATATGATGTTAAGACTGATATTTGGGACATTTTTGTGCTAAATTTGTTGTATTTGATGCATGATGTTTTAAACTAGTTTGGAATGATTTATGTGATGACATATGTTGTGTTTTTAAGGTCAGGAATAGAGGTATCGATATTCGGGTTTTAAAAATGATACCTTTGCAATTTTGTGAAGTGCAAGAAGTCAGTTTCGCTAGTTTGTATTGATAGTTTGCCACGAGTATCAATACTCGGGGTAAAATTATCGATACTTTTTTACTGGTACTGATATTTTCCGAAAGTTGGGTTTTTAAGATGAGAAATAGTAAGCTAATTTGATATCGATTTTCCAAGCGGGTATCAATACCACTTGAGAGAATTATTGATATCACTTTACCAGTATCAATATGTAATATCCCTAAACCGGGTCTAGTAGTTTCGTGTATATTTTTTAGGTTCCGAGTGTGAAATTAGGTTATGAGGTTTCTAGTAATTTTAATTTAATTTAGGAGGTTAATTTCATCTAAAATTGATTAAAAAATCAGAAAAAATAAAAATATTTTTGGAAAATTAATTTTAAAGTAATTAAATAATTATAAGTGAAAATAATTAATTTGGGTTAAAAAGAATTTTAAAATAATTTTTATTGGGGTTAATTTGAGCTAAATTTAATTTTTTAATTAAATTGGGTTTATTTATAAAGTAAGGGAAAATTTAGAGTATTTATTTGGTAAATAAACCTTAAAATTAAAAATTTTGGAGTGGCATTAGGCAAATTCCCCAATTTTTAAATTATGGTGGGTTGTTTCAGCTTTAAAAATAATGCATCTAGCCTACTTTTCACACCATTTACATCATATTAGAGAGCTATAAATTTCGTTTTCTTTGCATGGTTTTAATGATCTATCATCAGAGAATAGATCCAACCATTTTTCTTCTCAAAATACTCTCTCTTTCACCCGAAATTATTCTAAAAGTAGCAAAAAATATTATGAAATTTCTCAAGATTCTTGAATCAAGATTTTCAATCAAAGGAATTAGAACGAACCAAAGGTAATTATTATTTCTAAACTTGTTTTTATGATGGTTAGAAACATTTTTACATGATTTGAGAGTCAATTACATGATTTTTTTTATCAATGCCATCTTCTTCAAAAGCTTAAGTTGCTTTAATGCTGGATCTTGAATTTTGAGAGTAAATCCACAAATCAATGGATGTTCTAACTCAAAATGGATCTATTAAAAGGTTTTTGGTCTTATTTATCCGATTTTCAACATTTTCATGAATCGATTTTTCTTATTTTTGTGAAATTAATTTAAATGTGAAATTGATGCTTAGTTTATGTGTATTTGGTCTAGTATTTATGTTTGGAAGTGGTTACGAGGGATGGAGAGGTCGATTTTTTGAGGAAATAAATCTTCGACTTGATGTTATAAATCCAGTAAGGCATCTTTGAGAGTAAATTTTGAGTAGCATAGTTAATTAAAAATTGTGTTTAACATAGCTTTAGAAAGGTAGTAATGTCTACTTTACCTCCGTTGAAGCTCCAAATCTTGAAGAGGACCGAGATAACCGGAATCGAAGCTCAAAATTGCCTAGTTAATCACTTGTTGTGATAGAATAAAATTGTGTGGTGAGTGTTTCTAAGGGCGATTTGATAAATTGACCCTCAATTATGTTTAATTAGTACATTAATTAATTATTAAAATTAATTAATTATGGATGAATGATTGATTTTGCAAGATTGGTATTAAATGTGCAAAAAATTGAAGTTGTATTGAAAAAAATGGTAAGTGAATTTTTGGGTGCTGTTGTGCTATTTAATTAAATTAATTTTAAGGATGATTTTAAGCATGTGTACTGAAATTTTTAATCATGATATGTTGATGTTTCAATTGGTAATTGATTATGGAAAATTGGCAAATGAAATGCTTGATTTAATTGAATATTAAATGCTATGTTACATGTTACACATAAGCATCTTGTCACATTAAATTGAGCACACTAATGATTGATTTATATGCTATGTTTGATTGAATATATTGGGAACATGCTTGGTGGATCCATTGAATATAGTTGGCATGCCATAGGATTTGTGGGTACTCACCTTTATTTGTGACATTGTGAGCATATGGCTTTAGGTGGACTGATTTGTTGGAGTAGATAAGGGAGTGTTGAGCATGAGTCTCCACTCAATGGGTTATTTGATGCGCTATAAGGGAGCGTATACTTTGGTCCGCTCAATGCGGCAGAGTGTATTTGATATTTGTGGGAGTTCGGAGATCCGTTTATCGGATGTATGATCACCCGATTAAGCCATGAAAAGTGTATGCCAATTTTTTTTATGTGTGATTGTTGCTATATCAATTGATGATTGAAAGCCATGAATAATTAATTTTTGGTATTGAAAATGCTTATGGAAATTAAATTGACATGTTTAATTATTTGGCTGACAATTGGTGAATAATTGATTGTGAATTAAGCATAAATTGGATGTCAATTTATTAGTCATTTTTATTAACATTCACTGAGCTTTTTAAAGCTTACACCCTCACATTTGCACAGATAATCGTCAGGATTGAAGAGCTGAGGAGCCGAGCAAGAGAGTTCCAAGAGATTTAGGCTTGTTAGAGACTCTATTACGCATTTTAGAGACTATAGTCTAGCATTGTGGAACTCCCAAGAATTAATTTGATTTTGGTTGTGAATGGACTTTGGAGATTGGACATTTATTTTGGATGGTTTTATATTAATTTTGAGGCATGTTTGAGTTTAATTATTGATTGATTTACAGTGTATTGTTGCTTGTTAACATGATGATTGATAACACAGTGTGTGTAGCATGAAATTTATACTAACGATTGTTTAAATGAAGCTTCCATGGAGTGGTTTACTAGTGACTAAAGTACGCCACTTGTTTGATTTATTCAGTGTTTGATGTGCATGAAATTAATTGCTTAATTCTATTTAGTTGAGGCTTAATTGATGTCAATAAATTCAATTGAAGTTGTGTATATATATATGTTAATTAATCGTAGTTAAATCGGGTTTAATTGGTCGTTAAAATATGCAAAATCGAGTTTTAAAACGAGTTTTTCGCAAAAATAGTTGTAATAGTTTTCACATGGGTGTGTGTCTGTCCACATGGGCGTGTGAGGGGTTGCTCACGGGCATGCGGGTAGCTGACATGGGCATGTGGAAACTGGAGTTATCATACAGGAGTGTGTGAGATTTCCATACAGGTGTGTGAGATTTCCACACCGGTGTGTACAATTTGCCTAAAAGTTTTTCGTGACACGAACATGGTCATTTAATGACACACAGTCTGGGGGACACGGCTGTGTGGGTTTATGGGGGTTTGAATTTTTGCCTTTTTAAATTGGTATTCTAATTTGTTTAAGTTACGATTTAGTCTTGAAAGTTTATTAGTCTAATTAGAGCCCTAGATGATAAGAAACATGGTAATAATGTAGAATTGGTCTCGTAATGGGTAAAATTTAATAGAAATGCACTTAATTTTTAATTTGTAATAGGTCCTAATAGTTTATATTTGTTACAATTTAGTCCATAATAGTAAAACTTGAATTAGACATAACAAACGAACTCAAATTAAGCTAAATTTTTTAAGACCTGCATAATTTTGACTAAAAGAAGATCGGTAAACGTTTAGATCTAAAAGAATGATGAAAATGCCCTTAGGTTAAATTACCTAGGAAAAGTTTAGAATTAGCTCATAATTTACTTCCGTATTAATAATTAACTAATAATTGGATAAGATTGAGGTGTTATAAGGTTGGGGTGTGTCTTGGGTGGTCGTTAGTCGGAGAATCACTTAGTTGGCTAATGTAACGCTTCGAATTCGGGCCAGCCCGTCCCGGTCGGGTTTGGGGTGTCATACAATACCTACGTAACAATTTTGGGATATTTTGCTAAGTGATCCTAATGCCTGTTTGGTGTTTATTTTATGATGGTAAAATGTATGTTAGCATGTTTCATACACCCTAGAGTAAGTATGACTATATATCGTATGAATGCCATGTAACAACCCAATTTCAGTGAACATCAAAACAGTGGTTTCGGGACCACAAATCCGAGTTCAAAAAATAAAATTATTTAAATTTCATAAAATGATAGATATTATGATAGAAATATTGCATGGAAATTTTTATAGAAAAATTTTATCGATTACGTGTCTAATTGCAAAAAGGACTAAATTGAATAAAATGTCAAAGTTGAATTATAGTAGCTAAAAGGATCAAATAGCTATTGAATTCAAAATGAGAGGTCCTTAAATAAAAATTAGACCATTAATGAAAAACATGTAGATACTTTAATAAATCATCCATGGAAAAATTGAAAAATGACAAGGACTAAATTGGAAATTGAATTAATTAATATATGTTAATTGATTAAATAGAAAATAAGCCTTATTTTATATCATCTTCTCCATAAAATACATGGAAACCCTAGGAGAGAGAAAGGAAACTTTTCAAGCTTGAAGTGGTAAGTTCCATGTCCCGTTTTTAATGATTTTCATATTTTTGTGATCGAGAAAGCTTCATTTCTCTATTTGGGGGATTAAATTGAAAGGAAATAAAAGTTTAGAGAATTACCCATGGATGAATATGCTGTAAATTGAAATTTTATGATAGAAAATGAAAGGTTATTGATAAAGAAACCGTTTTTACAAAGTGATTTTTAGTGAAAACACGTGTAGGGACTAAATTGAAAAGTAGTGAAATTCTTGGAAAAATTTTGAAATTTTTGAAATACGTGTACTATAAAAGTTATATTAAAATTTTTATTAGGCTTGGAATAAGGAGTAAATTGCATGAATTTCAATTTCCGAGCCTAGGGACGAAATTGAAATTAATAAAAAGTTTAAGGGCAAAATGGTATTTTTGCCTAGAAAGTGAAATGGACTCAAATGAATGTGAAAATCATGAATTTGATGATTAAATTTATTTATTTAGATCTGGAAGTGTCAAACAAAGAAAAAGAACGAGGAAAAGAAAAAGTCTCGGATTAGAAGATACGATCAATTGTCAAGGTAAGTTCGTATAACTTAATTAAGTATATAAATGTGTTAATTTGATTGTTGAATTATGTGAATTATGACTTGTAATGGATATATACATGTGGCATGCAAAAGTTGATTCATGATTCATATTTAATTGGTGAAAAGGTAAATGAATCCGTTCGAATATTGATTTCTGATTAGACAGGTGATTACTGTGGTATATGAGGTCCTGCATGTGTTGCAGTAAAGGTTGTCCTGAAAGGGTAGTCTTTTGATCTCATTATGAAAAGGAATGTAACCCGAAAGGGTGGTACTTGAAAAGGTTATGTACACTTTGTGTGTACACTTGAAAAGGTTATGTACACTTTGTGTGTACAATTGAAAAGGTTATGTACACTTTGTGTGTACCATTGAAAAGGGAATGTACACCTCGGGTGTACAACTGGAAAAGGAAAGGTCCACCAGAAATTCAATGATTCAACAGAAATGACATAATAATTGGTATAAGAAGAAAAGGCACGATGAGCTCATTTATGCATATTAGTGTTTTTGTACTAATCAATTTGGTTGAATGATTGTGTATAGGTCATATTTGCTAGTTTGCTAAGTTGATGGATAAATTGCTTTATGTGTAAATTGCTTGTTGAACATGATTGGTAAGTGTAGTCTTGGTTACATGAACTTACTAAGCATTAATGCTTACTAGGTTTATTTTCCCTGTTTTATAGTGCTCGAAGCTCGTGAAGGTTGGAATTGGGTCGGAGCTATCATCACACTATCAACCCCTTGGTATTGGTATAAATGTTAGACTTATTTTGATATAATGGCATGTATAGTCTAATGTGGCCAAATGATGAATTATAATGTTGTTTTCTAACCTAGCCATTGGAATGGCTAGTAATGCATGTTTTAATGATGATATGATATGGTATTGTATTATGAGTTGTATTTGTTAATCAAGCTAAGGAAAATCATCCATGAAACATAAATTTTCAAATTTGTGTAAAGATAAGTTTAAAAGCATGATTGAAGATAGAAACATATCAATTTGTATATTGGAAATTGGTTGAATTGGTTGGTATAAACTTGTAAGTTTTCATGTAGGAAAATGGTTAAGTTTGGGTGAGAAATAAGGCTAGGAAATGACTTTATTTCGTCTACACGGACAAGACACACAGGCGCATGTCTAGGCCGTGTGTGACATCGGATAGCCCCATGGGCGTGTAGACCTGCCGTGTGTCCCCTGCATCTTGAATTTGAGCTTTGAAATGGCTATACGGGCTAGACAAGACCGTGTGTCTAGGCCGTGTGAGAGACACGACCATGGAACATGGGCGTGTGCCCAGGCCGTGTGAAGTCTGCACCTTAATCAAGAAAAAAATTAAATTAGTCACATGGCCTACCACACGGGCGTGTGCCAGCCCGTGTGAAAACTCCTGTAGGTTCGAATTGAAAAATAAATCCACACGGGCAAGGGACACGGGCATGTCCCAAGCCATACGAGCATGTGAAATCCACACGGCCCAATCACAAAAGTATGTGGCCCTTCATAACATGGAAAATTTTCTAAGTATAGCATGAATTTTTGAAAGTTCCCGATTCAGTCCTGAATCATTCCCGATGTATTTTTTGGGCCTTGTAAGCTCGAAAAAGGGACGTTATACATATGATTCAATAATTTTAATTTGAATGAAATTTTATAGCTTGGTTTTACATGATTATGTACGTTTAAGTTCGGTAATGCCATGCATCCTGTTCTAGCAACGGATACGGGTGAGGGGTATTACATTTATTGGTATCAGACTACGGTTCAGTAGATTCTCGGACTAACGTAGCAAGTGTGAGTTTAGCTATACATGCCATTATATAATTGATGATAGTGTGATACCTCCTGACCATTTTAAATGTGTTTTTCATATAGTAAATGTCTTCCAACCGAGCAAGTGTTGATCCTAAGGAAGCTGAGAGTACTTCTTAAGCTTCCACGAGAAGAGCTACAGGTAGTAATAATAGAATGTCCGAATCAGAGGGCCAAAGTGAATATTCTAAAGAAGCTTTCTTTGAGATGATGGATAAGTGGTTTTCTGAATATTTGAGAAGAAATCTGGCTGCTACCCAACCACAACCTCCCCTACCTGCTACACAGACTGTTCCTGAGAGATCATCGGGTACTGAAGCCGTTAGAATCAGAAAGGCTCCAGTTAATAAACTCAGAAAATATGGGGTGGAGGAATTTAGAGCTACAATTGATAACGATCTGGAAAAAACTAAATTTTGGTTGGAAAATACTACTCGAGTGTTGGATGAATTATCATGTACTCCAACTGAATGCTTGAAATGTGCTGTATCTCTACTAAAAGACACGACCTATCACTGGTGGAAGACCGTAAGTTCAGTGGTTCTAAAAGAAAATATTACTTGGGAATTCTTTCAAGTTGAATTTAGAAAGAAATATATCAGCCAAAGATTTTTAGATCAGAAAAAAGAAGGAATTTCTAGAACTTAAATAGGGGAACATGACCATTGCAGAGTATGAAAGAGAGTTTGTTCGGCTAAGTCAATATGCTCATGAATGGGTCTGAACAGAGGTAGAAATGTGTAAGCGTTTCGAGGAAGGATTAAATGAAAACATAAAGTTATTGATTGACATTCTGGAAATCAGAGAGTTTGCAGCACTTGCTGACCGTGCAAAGAAAGCCGAAGAGCTAAGTAAAGAGGAAAAGCAAGCGAATAGAGAAGCTCAATCCTCTGGAAAAAGACTTATTTGTAGGTCTCAATCATTTGCTTCGAAAAAATCAAAAAGGTACCAGGAGTGATCTATTACTTCAGCTGGGTATTCCAGTAAAGAGCGTGGTTCTCAACGCTCTAATCTGAAAACTTCATCACCATCAGTGACAATTGTCGGAAGCGTGGGAAATACAAAGCCAAAATGTAGATACTACAACAAATTTCATCGTGGAGAATGCCGAATGAAAACTGGTGCATGTTATAAATGTGGCTCATTTGATCACTTCTTGAATGATTATCCTGAAATAGCTGAAAGAGATGCTGAACAGACTTCAAAGCCAAGTAATACTGCTTCAAGGGGCAGACCACCCCGACATTTTGGGAATGCTAGTGGTAGCCGAAGTGCTACAAAAGATTCAACAGTTAAATCTGAGACATGAGCTCCTGCAAGAACATATGCCACACGTGCTCGAGAAGATGCTTTAGCACCAGATGTCATTATTGGTACTTTTTCTTTACTCGAGCTGATATCACTGCATTAATCGATCCTGGTTCCACACACTCGTATATATGCATGAAATTAGTAAATGCTAAAAATTTGCCTATTGAATTCACTTAATTTGTGGTGAAAGTTTCAAATCCCCTAGGTTAGTGTGTAATGGTGGATAAAATTTGTAAGAACTGTCCACTTATGGTAAAGGGTAAATGTTTCTTGGCTGATCTAATGCTATTGCCTTTTGACGAATTCAATGTGATATTGGGAATGGATTGGTTAACCCAACATAATGTAGTGGTTAATTGTAAACAGAAGTATATTGTGTTGAAATATCATGATAGTGAGTTGCTACATATTGAATCTAATAGATGGGTTACCAAATGTTATTTCAGCAATAACAGCACAAAAAATGTATTAGGAAGGGATATGATGCTTATCTTGCTTACTGTTAGATACAAAGGTAACTGAGTCAAAGATTCAATCCGTGCCAGTTGTATGTGAATTCCCAAATATGTTTCCGGAGGAATTACCAGGTTTACCACCTGTAAGAGAAGTAGAGTTCTTTATAGATTTAGTTCTGGGAACAACGCCAATATCGATAGCACCTTATCGAATGGCTCCTGCTGAACTGAAAGAGCTGAAGGCACAGTTACAGGAACTAATTGACAGAGGCTTTGCTCGGCCTAGTTTCTCACTATGGGGTGCTCTGGTGTTATTTGTAAAGAAGAAAGATGGATCTCTGAGGTTGTGTATTGATTACTGGCAGCTCAACAAAGTCACTATAAAGAATAAATACTCGTTGCTATGGATTGATAATTTATTTGATGAATTGAAAAGAGCTACCATATTTTCAAAGATCAATCTTCGTTCAGGTTATTATCAGCTTCGGGTGAAAGATTCAGATGTTCCAAAGACAACTTTCAGGACTAGATATGGCCACTATGAATTTCTGATGATGCCATTTGGATTAACAAATGCACCAGCAGTGTTTATAGATTTAATGAACAAAATTTTCAGACTGTACCTTGACAGATTTGTAGTAGTGTTCATTGATGATATTTTAGTTTATTCCCGAAATGAAGATGAACATGCTGAACATTTGAGGATTGTATTGAAAACTTTACGGGAGAAACAATTGTATGCCAAGTTTAGTAAATGTGAATTTTGGCTACGAGAAGTCAGTTTTCTTGGACACATTGTATTTGCTGAAGGCATCAGGGTTGATCCGAGCAAAATTTTATCAATAATTAAATGGAGTCCACCAAAGAATGTGTCAGAGGTCAGAAGTTTTCTGGGCTTAGCCGGGTATTATTAAAGATTTGTTAAGGGATTTTCGATGATTGCTTCTCCGATAACTCGTTTGCTGCAAAAAGATTTGAAGTTTGAGTGGAATGATAAATGTCAGTAGAGTTTTGATAGATTGAAGACTTTGTTGACTAAAGCACCTGTATTAGTACTGCCTGAATTGGGTAAGGAATTCGTAATCTACAGTGATGCATCTTTAGATGGTTTAAGTTGTGTTTTGATGCAAGAAGGAAAAGTAGTCGCTTATGCTTCAAGACAGCTTAAACCACATGAGAAAAATTACCCGATACATGATCTTTAATTGGCAGCTATAGTGTTTGCACTGAAGATATGGTGACATTATTTATATGGTGAAAGGTGTCATATTTACACTGATCATAAAAGTTTGAAATATTTAATAACATAGAAAGACTTAAACTTGAGACAAAGCAGGTGGCTCGAACTAATAAAGGATTATGATTTGATTATTGACTATCACCCGGGAAAGGCCAATGTAGTGGCAGATGCATTAAGCAGAAAATCTTTGTTTGCTTTAAGAGCAATGAACAATCGGTTATCCATGTCTGATGATGGTTCAGTTGTAGCTGAGTTAAGGGCTAGACCGACATATTTGTAACAAATTTGCGAAACTCAGAAGAATGACAGGGAATTACAAGCTAAATGGGTGCAATGTCAAAGAAATTTAGATTCAGAATTTCATATTGGATCTGATGGTTATCTGTTGATCAAAAATAGAATATGTGTTCCAAGGGACTCAGAGTTGATACAAAAGATTTTATATGAAGCTTATCATGGTACAATGTCGGTTTATCTTGGTAGTAATAAAATGGATAATGATCTGAAAAAGATGTATTGGTGGCCGAAAATGAAAAGGGATATTTCTGAATTTGTATCCAAGTGTTTAATATGTCAACAAGTGAAAGTTGAGCATCAAGTGCCTTCGGGGTTATTACAGCCAATCAATATACCGGAGTGGAAATGGGAAAGAATCACCATGGGCTTTGTAATGGGATTACATACATCTCCAAGAATCAAGATGCCATTTGGGTAGTTGTTGACCGGTTAACAAAATTAGCACATTTCATACCGGTACGTATGGACTTTTCATTGGATAAATTAGATGAATTGTATGTCTCTGAAATTTTTAGATTGCATGGTGTATTGGTTTTTATTATCTCTGATAGAGATCCTCGATTTACATCCTGATTTTGGCATAAATTACAAGAAGCATCGGGTACATGGTTGCATTTTAGCACTGCATTCCATCCTCAAACTGATGGCCAATCAGAACGGGTAATATAGATTTTGGAAGACATGTTACGGTGTTATGTGCTTGAGTTTAAAGGTAACTGGGAAAAATACTTGCCTCTGATTGAATTTGCTTATAATAATAGTTATCAATCCAGTATTAAAATGGCACCGTACGAAGCTCTGTATGGACGAAAATGTAAAACACCATTGTACTGGACAAAACTTAGTGAAAAGAAGATTCATGGAATTGATTTAATTCGGTAAACTGAGGAAAAGGTAAAGGTGAAACAAGACAGCTTGAAAGCAGCTTCAAACAGACAAAAGTCTTATGTTGATCTTAAAAGAAAAGAAATAGAGTTCGAAATCCGTGATAAGGTATTCTTGAAAGTGTCACCATGGAAGAAAGTTCTTCGGTTCGGTCGTAAAGGAAAATTATGTCCCCGATTTTTTGGGCCATATAAAGTTATTAAAAGAATTGGACCGGTTGCTTATCGGTTAGCATTACCACTAGAACTTGAAAAAATTCACAATGTTTTTCATGTGTCAATGGTACGACAATATCGATCAAATCCTTCACATGTTATCTCTTCGAAAGAAGTATAAATTCAGCCTGATATGACATATAGTGAAGAACTAATCAAGATTTTAGCACGAGAAACAAAAGAGTTGAGAAATAAAAAGGTAGCATTGGTAAAAGTTCTTTGGCAAAAACATGGAATCGAAGAAGCTACTTGGGAGCTTGAAGACACTATGAAAAGGCAGTACCCGAATCTCTTTCCTGGTAAGATTTTCGAGGATGAAGATCCTTAAGGGGGAAAGTTGTAACAGCCCAATTTTAGTGAAAATTGAACAGTGGTTTCGGGACCACAAATCCGAGCTCGAAAAATAAAATTATTTAAATTTCATAAAATGATAAATATTATGATAGGAATATTGCATGAAAATTTTTATAGAAAAATTTTATCGATTGCGTGTCTAATTGCAAAAAGGACTAAATTGAATAAAATGTCAAAGTTGAATTCTAGTAGCTAAAAGGATCAAATAGCTATGGAATTCATAATGAGAGGTCCTTAAATAGCAATTATACCATTGATGAAAAACATGTAGATACTTTAATAAATCATCCATGGAAAAATTGAAAAAGGATAAGGACTAAATTAGAAATTGAATTAATTAATATATGTTAATTGATTAAATAGAAAATAAGCCTTATTTTATATCATCTTCTCCATAAAATACATGAAAACCCTAGGAGAAACTTTTCAAGCTTGAAGTGGTAAGTTCCATGTCCCGTTTTTAATGATTTTCATAATTTTGTGATCGGGAAAGCTTAATTTCTCTATTTGGGGGATTAAATTGAAAGGAAACGAAATTTTAGAGAATTACCCATGGATGAATATACTGTAAATTTAAAGTCTATGATAGAAAATGAAAGGTTATTGATAAAGACACCATTTTTACAAAGTGATTTTTAGTGAAAACATGTGTAGGGACTAAATTGAAAAGTAGTGAAATTCTTGGAAAAATTTTGAAATTTATAAAATATATGTGCTGTAAAAGTTATATTAAAATTTTGATTAGGCTTGGAATAAGGATAAAATTGCATGAATTTCAATTTCCGAGCCTAAGGATGAAATTGGAATTAATAAAAAGTTTAAGGGCAAAATGGTTTTTTTGCCTAAAAAATGAAATGGACTCAAATGAATGTGAAAATCATGAATTTGATGATTAAATTTATTTATTTAGATTTAGAAGTGTCGAACAAAGAAAAAGAACGAGGAAAAGAAAAAGTCTCGGATTAGAAGATACAATCAATTGTCAAGGTAAATTCGTATAACTTAATTAAGTATATAAATGTGTTAATTTGATTCTTGAATTATGTGAATTATGACTTGTAATGGATATATACATGTAGCATGCAAAAGTTGATTCATGATTCATATGTAATTGGTGAAAAGTTACACGAATCCGTTCGAATATTGATTTCTGATTGGATAGGTGATTACCATGGTATATGAGGTCCTGCATGTGTTGCAGTAAAGGTTGTCCCGAAAGGGTAATCTTTTGATTTCATTATGAAAAGGAATGTAACCCGAAAGGATGATACTTGAAAAGATTATGTACACTTTGTGTGTACTCTTGAAATGGCTATGTACACTTTGTGTGTACTCTTGAAATGGCTATGTACACTTTGTGTGTATAATTGAAAAGGTTATATACACTTTGTGTGTACACTTGAAAAGGTTATGTACACTTTGTGTGTACACTTGAAAAGGTCTTGTACACTTTATGTGTACCATTAAAAAGGGAATGTACACCTCGAGTGTACAACTAGAAAAGGAAAGGTCCATCGAAAATTCAATGATTCAAAGGAAACGACATAATAAGTGATATAAGAAGAAAAGGCATGATGAACTCATCTATACATTTAGTGTTTTTGTACTAATCATTTTGGTTGAATGATTGTGTATAGGCCATATTTGCTAGTTTGCTAAGTTGATGGATAAATTGCTTTATGTGTAAATTGCTTGTTGAACATGATTGGCAAGTGTAGTCTTGGTTATATTAACTTACTAAGCATTAATGCTTACTAGGTTTATTTTCCCTGTTTTATAGTGCTCGAAGCTTGTGAAGGTTGGAATTGGGTCGGAGCTATCATCACACTATCAACCCCTTGGTCTTGGTATAAATGTTAGACTTATTTTGATATAATGGCATGTATAGTCTAATGTGGCCAAATGATGAATTATAATGTTGGTTTGTAATCTAGCCATTGGAATGACTAGTAATGCATGTTATAATGATGATATGGTATGGTATTGTATTATGAGTTGTATTTGTTAATCAAGCTAAGGAAAATCATCCATGAAACATAAATTGTCAAATTTGTGTAAAGATAAGTTTAAAAGCATGATTGAAGATAGAAACATATCAATTTGTCTATTGGAAATTGGTTGAATTGGTTGGTATATACTTGTAAGTTTTCATGCAGGAAAATGGTTAAGTTTGGGTGAGAAATAAGGCTAGAAAATGGCTTTATTTTGTCCACACGAGCAAGACACACGGACGTGTGTCTAGGCCTTGTGTGACACATGAACAGCCCTATAGGCGTGTAGACTGGCCGTGTGTCCCCTGAATCTTGAATTTTAGCTTCAAAATGGCCACACGGGCTAGACACGACTGTGTGTCTAGGCTGTCTGAGAGACACAGCCATGGAACATGGGCGTGTGCCCAGGCCGTGTGAAGTCTGCACCTTAATCGTGAAATAATTAAATTCGTCACAGGCCTACCATACGGGCGTGTGCTAGGTCTTGTGAAAACCCCTGTAGGTTCGAATTGAAAAATAAATCCACACGGGCAAGGGACACTGGGGTGTCCTAAGTCACACGAGCTTGTGAAATCTACACTGCCGAATCACACTGGCGTGTGGCCCTTCATAATATTTTCTAAGTATTGCATGAATTTCTAAAAGTTCCCGATTCAGTCTCGAATCATTCCAATGTATGTTTTAGGCCTTGTAGGCTCGAAAAAGGGACGTTATACATATGATTGAATAATTTTAATTTGAATGAAATTTTATAGCTTGGTTTTACATGATTATGTACATTTATGTCCGGTAATGCCTCGTATCCTGTTCTGGCAATGGATACGGGTGAGGGGTATTACATGCCATAATAATAAAGGAAACAAAAGATGTATGTTTAATAATGTGTCGACTTATGTTGTATGCGATGTGAGATAGTGGTGTAGCATCCTGTTCTCGGGCTCGACGACCGTGCCAAGTTTAGGGTGTTACAAAAAGAGTAAATGGCAATCATGTTTATCAATGTTGAACAAAATAAAAGATTAAAGGGAAAGAAACTTGAAGTCAATTTTGGTGATTTTCCATGAAATTCCTTGTATTGCTTTTCCAACTTTTTTCTCCTTTGTTTCTATGCACAACTACCCCTAAAGTGCCGAATTTGGCTACTCTAAAAGAAACCTTTAAATTGCTCTCTCAAATGTGGTGTGAGTGAATGATAGATGAATGATTGATTGATGAGTGAATAACCCCAAATTCTTGCCCTTATTTATACTTGTTTAAGCCTCCTATTTTTTGCATTGTCATGCATTGGATTTCTCCATCTAGGTGGTTAACCCTTGATTTGTGGAGAAGGAGTAGATGACATGCTTATTTCAAGGGGAGAAAGTTGTTTGAATTTTGGATGAGGGAGATCCTTGATTCTCTTCATGCTGATTTGGTGGTTAAATTAAGTGAATACAAAGTCCCATAGACGGTTTGAGCACCTTAAGTGGATGGTTGGGCTCCTTCCTCCTTTAGTGGGCTGTCCATATTTGTTAACCCACTTTAGAGTTGGGCTAAGAGGATTTCTAAGGTTCATTAAACATCTTGGGGGCATCCAAAGATGGCACCACATCGACCCAATCCTGTAGGGTTTTTATTGCAGAGATGCTGCAACACTGAACATCCGTAAGTGAGTTTGTCCATCTTTCCTTCCAGTGCACCAACTATCTTTAAAACTGCAAAAATCATGTGTTTAGCATATAAAATGATCAAGATAACAAATTTACCTTAACATTATCCAACAGGACAGAATTATAATAAAAACTATGAAATTTGTTATTAATCACTCAAAATTTGCATGAATTATTAGTCTAAAAGTACTAAAGATAACTCTATATTCTAGAGTTATCATGTACCTTCACAGTCATGCGCATTTCCTGTTCAGTGCTCCCAATAGTGTTGATGGTGATGTTAGAGTTCTATAGTAGCCATATACCACCTTTTAGCTCGATGATCGAGGTGTCCTCCAAATTTATTAAATGGGATACTTTCCTTAGTATACCTGTATTCTTTCTAAATGGAAAGGAAAAGAAGCGAGAGTTTAATCACCACTGAAGAAAAGGGGAAACTAATATGAAAATATGCTTTAACATTTTATTGAATTTGGATAATTTTTTTTTAGGGTTGAGCACCACACAAATAGAATGTTATTTTTTTAGGAATAGTTAAAGAAACATTTCACTTTCAAAAATTTTGTTTTCTAACTATTGAACCTAAGCCCTCTCAAATATTTTTTGGAATAGTTTAGCAGCATAATAGTTAAATAGTAAGAATTCAGCCTAAGCCCTATCGAAAATAGATGTACTAGTCCTAGTGGTTTTATGGTTGCCCAAAGTACTTTACCTTAGAAACTTGTGTTGGAATCACTTTGTGCTTTTGAGCAACTTCAAGAGACACTTCTAAACTTTCTTTAAAAAACCAAAGCACTTTATTTTCTATTGGTAATTTTGTATACTAAAGAAAAATATTTTGTTTCATTAGAGGTTGATTTTCACATATTGCATTTATTAGTGTGCATATTTATGGTGGTATGATTAAATTAGACAAATTTATCATCTGGAATGACCATGAGTGATCAGTGCAAGCTCAAGTTCTTGGAACTAAAAGCCAAGCAAAACCACCAGTTCATTATGTACAAGATTGACTAAATGACATAATAGGTGGTCGTAGAAAAATTAGAAAGTCCTCAAGAAACTTACCAAGATTTCACCAACACCTCGCTTGCCAATGAATGTCATTATGTCGTCTTTGATTATGATTTCATTATTGACAAGAATTATCAGAAAAGCAAAATTTTCTTCTTTACATGGTGGAAACATTACACAAAACTAAACTACACGAACCATTGTCTTTGTCCTTTTTGCTACTATTAAATATACAAAAAAATGTTCATTTTTTTGTGTGTGCATACATATGTAGGGCCATTGATGCATCAAGGGTGAGAAGTAAGATGCTTTATACAAGCTCAAAGGATAAATTCAAGCGATAATTAGACGGGGTTCAAGTTGAGTTGCAAACAACTTATCCTAGTGAGTTGAGCTTGGACATCATCCAAGCTGGAGCTCTCTAATTTCATTAACTTAACTTCCCCTTCCAAGGCATTTCTTATTTACAATATTTAGTCTTTTTTCCCTAAAGATATATTTTTTTTATATTTTGAGTTTTGTGAGAATTGTGAAAAAATTGCTTGTAATTATTTATGTCAAGTTAAATGCCTATATTTACACATAATAGCCTATACATATGGCCTTGATAGGCTCCTATAAATTAGGATCTATAATACAAAATCTTAACTAGTATAGAATATCAGTATTTTAGGTAACTAATCACCTAAGAATTAGTTATACAACGTGATAGAACTAATTACATTCCCAGCTTGATTTTCTACACTTCTATTCAAGCTAGGCAATATTTGTTCTCCAAAACAAGTGTAATAGTCAGTTTTTCAGTGCTGTCAGAAATAGCGTTATAGTGAAACTTGATTTGGTAAAGGTTGCTAAAAGAACGATTAGTGGTAGAACAAGTGGTTTGGTCTTCAAGTCAATGGTTTTAGAAAATAAGGTATCGAGAACTCGTTTTTGTAAACCAAGCTCGTAAATATTTCCATTGAATATTTATAGAGCTAATATATAGGTGAATTGAAGTTTGGTCCAAAAATTTTGGTGTTTAGATAGTTAATTAAGGAAACAGGACCAAATCGTAAAAATAGTAAAATTTGACCGTTATTGAATTTTATTAGATAAAATGCTTAATTAGTAATTTTTTAAGGCTTAATTTGGCAAATAGGCCCTTTTCAAAGATGGTGGATGGTTAGTGGAGCCTTTTTATCATTTTAGTTGATAAATTTTAATTAAATAATTAATAATAAAATGTTAAAATATTATTATTAAAGGTTAAAACATTAAGAAACTAACATCATCATCCTCATTTGGTTTTCTTCACCGAAAATAAAAACATCAAACACTATTGTTGAAGCTAAGGTTCGACAAAACTTGGATGCTTGCATGTAAGTCCATTTTAAGCCCATTTTTTTTGTAATTTTATGTTTTTGAGATTGTTGTAAATCTATTTAGCTAAACAAAACCTCTGTTTTCAAAACTGTTAAAGTTTGTAAAAGTTACCATTGATAAATTTTGGATGTTTTTGATAGAAAATGGTAGATTTGTAAGCTTGAAGATGTTTAAGGGCTATATTGTTAAGTGAATTTTTGTTAGTTTAGAGTATAGGGACTAAAGGGTAAATATGTCAAAATTTAATATAAAAATTTTGTAAATATAGGTTTTAATAGACTGTAGAAGGATGGAGTTGAGATCGATGTCGAAATCAAAGATCAAATTCAAGAGTTATAATATTTTCGATTTTAGGGACTAAATTGAAATAAATGCAAAAATTGAGGATTTGTTCCATAGGTGAAATTGAAGTATTGCATAATTGTATTATGTTGTTAAATGATATTTGGAATGGATAATTGATTTAAATTATGATTTAGATCAAGATTTTCAACAATTGGAGGATATACGGGGGAAAGGGAAAATTATTGAATATTCCCTAACATCTAAACCGTAGTTGTTCGCCAGTTAAGTTCATATAGTATAACCAAGTTTAAGTTGATGTTGTATTATTTTTAAATATGTATTTATGTTCTATTGAATGTTTGAATTGACTATGAGTAGTACACAAATTGAGGATTGAAATTAATTGAAATTGAATGTTGCAAAAACAGAAATGTTGAATTAATCCCAATGAACTTAGTAAAAGTCTCATACACTATGTTACAGGTTGATGTCTAATGATTCTGAGCTCCAGCATTTTTTTCGGACTCAAAGATACATGTGACACAAGTTTATAACTCAGACGAGTAACTTGATGTCATTTTATAGGTTTAGCCCAAACGGGTAACCTTACATGTATATTAAGCCCTGACTAGGCTATTTAGTGTATCGTTAAAGGTTTATCCCAGACCGGTAACCTAAAACTGATGTATACGATTAGCTCGGATAGGCACTGGTATTATTTTCACTTGTGTACTGAGCTCTTTCATAAGTTCTCATCGGGTAAGTTAAAGATAACAAATGTGATAATATGAAATTGAGATTGGGAATTGATGGATATTAAGTAGATATATGATATGTATTGACTTGAGATTGATATGGTATTATTTGAGGTTATAAGTATGGTTATAAAGCAAAAGTCTCACTATTTTGATGTTTGCTTTATTATGCTATGATAGGGAAATATTTTGCAATTGATTTGTGTATTTGTTAAATGATTAAGGTAAGCCATTTGTTTATATTGTATGAGCTTACTAAATATTTATAATACCTACCCGTTGTTACTACTTTCTATAGATTTTGAATGTTTGGAATGTGTTAATCGGATCAACAAGAAGGTCACACCCTTTGTCTCCCGATTTGGTAGACTTTTGATTGTTTCAAGCTTGGTTATATGTGGCATGTACATAGGGTTGTCAAATAGTAGTAATGTAAAGTATGTTTTGTGGCATTGTTAATCTTTGAACAAGTATGGTAACTTGATTGTGATGAATGTTTAGATTCAATGCTTTGGTATGCAATTATGGATGAATATGTTCAATAGGTATTGCATGTATGTATTTGTGGCATGGAATTAAAGAATAGCATGAAAGAGATTCAATAGTTATGGAATAGTTGGTAATGATCATGATCATTATTGTGATTTGGTGCCAAATATGGCATTTTGGTTTTATGAATTGATCTAGTGATTATGTGATAGAATTTGGTATGGAAATGGCATGTTTTGAACAGGTTTTAAATGTTTTAAAAAACATACATAGGCATATTTGTAAGTTGAATTGAGTCAAGCATCAAATGGACATATTTTGGCCAAATCAAGATCTCATCCCAACATCAAGCTTCTTTTGTGGCAACGTCGGCCAATAGCTTGTGAGGTCTCGACGTCAAGTGGTCTGACGTCTTAACATGAAAGACTGTTTGGCAACGCCACGACATGGGAAGTGCAGTGCCTCATCACGAAGACAACCCTATATTTTACAAACTTTACAATTTGATCCTTATTCGATCCCGAGTTAATGTTAGAGCTCACGTAAGCTCGTTTTAAGGTCGAAAAAGGTTTAAAATTCTCTTTGAATGGCTTATAACATGCTTTTTCATGATTTTCGATTTGAATTATCCATTAAAGGTCTGTAACTGTTCCATTTTATACTATAGGATGTCATAGCTCAGTTCCAGCAATTGGGATGAACTAGAGGTGTTACACCAAGTATAGTACTTAGTTCAGTGATATCGAGCTAAAAAAGAACTTTGGTTAAGATGTCTTCTGCTTGTTGCCTAGATGGAACATAGATGAGTGACATTGTCTTGCTTTCAATTTTCTCATTAATGAAGTGTCTGTTAATCTCCACATGCTTAGTTCGATAATGATGGATTGGATCTTTGGCAATTACAAATATTGACTAGTTGTCACGCATGTTATAGATAGAATCTGAAGTTCCTATCTAAAATTTGTTTAGTAGTTGTAGCAAAAAAATTCCTTCACAGATACCCAAGGCTAATGCACGAAAGTCGACCTGGGCACTGCTACATGCTACCACTACTTGTTTTTTATAACGCCATGTCACTAGATTTTCCCAAATAAATAAGCAATACCCAAATGTAAATTTTCGGTCATAAGGAGATCTAGCCCAATTAGCATTAGTATAAACTTCTAATGTTTGATTGGTTGTTTTTCTAAACATAAGTCCCTTCCTAGGATCCTTCTTCAAGTATCTTAGGATACAGTTCACTGCCTCCAAGTGATCTACTGATGGGTTGCTGGGAAACTGACTAACAATATTGACAGCAAAACTTATATCTGGACATGTATGAGTTAGATATCTTACCCACCAAGATTTGATATCGCCCCTTATCGGCTGTTGATTCATTAGTTCGAGGAATTAGTTTTTTTTAGTAGGGTATATAGGAGTTTTAACAAGTTTACACCCAATCATGTCGGCCTCACGAAAGAGATTTAGAACATACTTGTGTTTAGAGGCTGAGATTCTTAACTGCTCTGTGCCACTTCCATTCCTAAGAAATATTTCAGAAAACCTAAGTCTTTAATCTCGAATTCCTTGGAAAATAACATATTAAGCCTCCTTATTACTCATTCATGATTTCCTGTGAGAACTATGTCATCAACATACAATATCAAAATCATGATTCTCACATCCGTGAAGTGTTTAACAAATAGAGTATGATCTGCCTATATCTGGGAGCATCCATCCTGTTTAAAGACCTTGGTGAATCTGTCAAACCATGCTTTAGGGGCTATTTAAATCCATATAATGCGTATCCTTAGTTTTAGCTTGCAATCCTTCCCCTTTGTATCCTTGTCTCAAGCCAGAAGGTATATCCATATAGACTTCCTCAATTAGCTCTTCGTTTAAAAAGGTGTTCTTGACATCAAGTTGGAATAGTGGCCAATCCAGGTTAACTGAAATAGGCAATAAGACACGAACCATGTTAAGCTTTGTTACAAGGGAAAAAGTCTCCTAATAATCAGTCCTATATGATTGAGTGAACCTTTTAGCCACTAGTCGAGCTTTGCATCTATTTACATATCTATCTTCCTTCTGTTTGAATGAGAATATCCATTACAACCCACAATTTTCTTTCCAAGAGGTAGTTTTGTTAATACCCAAATGTCATTTTTTTCAAGTGCAATATCCTCTTCTAAGGTTGATTTGTGCTATTCTGGAACCTTTAGAGCCTCATAAACTAAGTTGGAAACGACGATTTTGTCTAAGGATGTCACAAATGCCTAATAATTTGGAAACAAATTTGTATAAGAGATGTAACTTTGAAGAGGATGTTGAGTACGTGATCGAATACCTTTTCTCTATGAAATATTAAGATCCAACTTCAGTTTACAACCTAAACCTGAATAAGGACCAGGATTTGCCTCATCTTGTATTCTTTCATGTTTGGCTTGGCTTAAGAGAGTTTTTTGACCTTGCTGATTTGGTATGAGCAAATCATGATTTTTTCTTTCTTCCATAAACTTTTACAACATTATCAGGAAGAAGAAGATGTTTAGGATATAAAATGGTAGATTGATTAAACATGGAATTTGATGGAGACATATCTTACATCAAGTTTGAACCTACATCTAAAGTGAAAACCAGAATTGGAGTATTAGAGGGAGAGGATAAAGTGGAGGAAAGCTGAGGATTCTAAGAATTTCATTCAATGAGTGATGACCAATTTCAATTCTGTGATTCATTTGTGTTATTCTCCCCCTGAATTATAGAATTGGAGTAGAAAGGAATTTCTTCAAAAAAAAAGTAATATCCATGGTATTATAAAAATTTCGAGTAGTGAGAGAGAAACATTTGTAGCCTTTTTATTGGTTGAATATCCAAGAAAGATACACTTAAGTGCACAAGCATCAAGTTTACCACGTTATTGAGAATGGACATGAGCAAAAGCAATGTAACCAAAAAGTTTGAAAGGAATTTGTTACACAAGATGGAGGTAGGATATTGACCTTAAAATGTTTACAAAGGTGAGTGAAATTTGAGAATGGCATACGATTGATCAAATATGTTGCACTGAGAATGGCTTTACCCCAGAATTTATTAGGAACATTGGCTTGAAAGAGTAAAGATCGGGCAACCTCAAGTACATGACGGTTTTTACGTAGAACCACTGTAACAGCCCGTTTTAAGTGGAGTCAGAAATAGTGGTTTCGGGACTACAAATCCAACCAGAGAGTTCATAAATATTATTAATTAATATTTATGAGTCAAGTATAATATTATTAAAATTTTTATTTAATAAAGTTTGTTGATTGGTCGTATAGTCAAGTTCAAGTGGTTAATTCCTTAAGTCAAGTGGTTTTGAAAAATAAGGTAGCGGGACCTCTTTTCTATAAATCGAGCCCATAAAATTTTTTATTAAATATTTACGGAATGATTATATGGGTTTATTGAAATTTTGGTCTGAAAATTTAATGTTTAGATAGTTAATTAAGTAAAAAGGACTAAATCGTAAAAGCTGTAAAAGTTAATCTCTATAGGTTTATTTGCATTAAATTGATTTAACACATGAAGTAAGGGTTTAAAATGGTAAATTTTCCAAGCTAAAATATAGTGGACAGTTGTGGCTTGGTTTTTGGTGAAATTTTAATTTATTTTAAAGGTTAATTTTGTAATTTGGTAAATTAGTAATTAAAACAAAAGATGAAAACAATGATCATCTTCCTCAAAATTTCTTAGCAACCGATTCACCATGGAAACAAAAACCTGACATGTGGCGAAGCTTTAATTTAATGCATGATATGTAAAATTTTTCCCGTTTTTAATGATTTTCATATTTTCGAGTTCATATTAGCTTAATTTTAGCTAACTCGGGGATTAATTTGAAGACTGTTAAAGGTTTAGGGACTCACCATTAATGAGTCTGATTGTTTTTTTAATTTGTTTGACATAATAGTTAGCTTGGTTGTTGAATAAACTTATTTTGTTAAGTGATTTTTGATGAATTGGTGTTTAAGGACTTATTTAAGAAAATAGTAAAATTTAATGATAATTATGTGAAATAAAATATGGGCTTTTTGTGAATCTATTAAAAATCGGCTAGGATGAATTTTAATTAAAAGTGGTTAAATTGAAAGTTTCAGGTTTAGGGACTAAATTGAAGAAAAGGTGAAACATTGGGGGTAATTTTGTAACTTTTCCATTAATAAGGGTTATAAGTTGAATTAATTATATTAATTTATTTGAGTAGTTTAATTGAATGAAAGTTATTATCTAGATCAAGAAACAAATCAACCAGATTTGAATCGAGGAAAAGCTAAGGTTTTGGATTAATCATTGACTTACTTTTACGACCGTTGTAGTCGAGGTAAGTTTGTACTACTATTCCTATGTTTATAATGATTTTTACTTATTACATGTTTTATTATAATTAAATTTAATGTTGTTATTTATCTAGTGAAAGAGTAGAAAATAAATAATAAATGAATATAGTGAATACGTGATGTACCTGAATAGCAGGCCTTAAGCCGATATTTATTTAGCAGGCTTTGAGCCAGTGATTGTTTAGCAGGTTTTAAGCCGACAATTATTTAGCAAGCTTTGAGCAGGTGATTACTAAGCAAGCTATGAGCCGATGATTATTTCGCAGGCTTTGAGCCGATGTTTATTTAGTAGGTTTTTAGCTAGTGTTTATTTAGCAGGCTTTGAGCCGGTGGCTATTTAGCAGGTACTATATACCGGTGATATAGACCATAATGATGGCTTGAGATTCTGGATGTATTGTGAATACCCTGAAGCTTATGTGAGTAGCATCGTGAGTCGTTAAAGTTCTAAAGTTAACTCGAATGAGTGGTATCCTTTCGATTATCTAAAATGAGATGTTATTATAACAATGACTTTGTTTATGATCATTTATCATGTGGTATTTTAATGATGTGAATTATCCAAGTTTAAATGTTTCAGAAAGTTGAAATGATGGTATATTGGCAAGAATTGTTAGTTTTATGCTGTGTATGTTTTATAATTAGGTATAAAGGTTATATGATTTATATATGTGACTTTAAATATGATGGTATGAACACTTTAAATAGAAAAGTGATGTTTATCTATTACATGATGAATGAAATGTGTACATGACATATTTATTATTACAAGATCTATGATATGTTGGTAATTGTATATTTCATTGTTATATTTACTAACCTTATGAGGTTTGTGTTGTATAGAATAGTAATATATGTACATATTCTAATGAATGAATTTATACATAATGATCATGTGATAAATGGTTTTATGAAACGGCTATACAAAATGTTTATATATAGAACTAGATATATGAACGGTTATATAAAGTAGTTTTGGAATATAAATATGTGAAAAGGGATAATTGAAATAAATACTTGAAATAAAGATATTAAATTTTAGTGAATATGTGATGGCTGAGTAATGTACCAAATGTGTTTTTAGGTATATATTTTACAACACAATAAAGTTACATGTATTATATATGAACTCACTAACCCTGTGAGATTTGTGATGTGTATAGGTAGTTAATGAACTTAAGAACGAGATATTGAATTATCTTGTAAAATGGTTAAGTTACATCCTTTTTGGTAAGTTAAAGTTTAAGATTATATGAGGTTACTAAGCATTAGTTGCTTACATAGTTGTTTTTCTCTATCTTGTAGATCATCGGAAAGCTCGACCAGTTAGAATCTTGTTAGGGCTTTCTCACACTATGGTAGCTTTTGGTTATTACGGCTAATGGTTATAAATGGCATGTATAGGGCTTATATGAAACCTTGGTTCCTTTGATGTTTTAAGTTTGTGATAAGCTTATTATGATCAAGTGATTAGTTGATGTTGTGTTGCAAATGATGATGTAAGCACTTGAGCATGTTCTATCTTATACTAGATAAGTCATAGTTGAATGGTATGTTTTAGAAATGGTTGTTGGTATGTTTGATCTAAGTTTATTAAATGAATTTATAATGTTGAATGGGATCATATTTGATTTGTGGTTGTGGTACCTTTTGTTGGTACATTGGTTAGTCCTATAGGTTGATGGAATTGGTATGTTTTAAGGGTGTTTTGGTCATTTTGAATGTTTGTGGAAATAGTGTGTTTTGATGTGCAAGAATTGGGATTGAAATGGCTTGATTTAGAGGCAACTTATGCTGCACACGACCTGGGACACGGGCTGTCACACGGCCATGTGCCACAGATGGTCACCTAACGCGGTCATGTGTCATTATTGTTTTAGATGTAGGTTTCACATAGTTTGAGACACGGTCTACGACACGGTCGTGTGTCTCAAGTCAGTATGTAACACCGTCTGGCACATGGCCGTGTGACCCAACATCAAATGTACACACGATTTGGCACACGACCTCCAACCTAACTGTGTGGCCCTATTTCGAATACCCACATGGGCAGACACACGGGTTAGGACACGGCTGTGTGTCTAGACTACGAATGTCCACACGGTTTGGGCTATATCACATGGCCGTGTGACCCTTATTTCCAAAATTTTTTGTTTTATTTCAAATTGATTCCAGAATGTTCCCAAATTGTATTTAGGGCCCCGTAAGATCGATTTAAGCCCCGTAAGTGTATTATTTATTAAATTAAATTGAGTTATTCAATGATAGTTCTTGAATTGCATAATTATTTCTGTTTTGATGCTGAATATTCTATTTTGTACAGCAATGCTCCGTAACCTTAATTCGGTGATGGAGACAGGCTATGGGTGTTACAACAACACCATGTTGTTGTGTTGTGTCAACACATAAACATTGTTGAAGGACACCGTGAGATTTGAGATAAATACCAAGGTTTGAATTGAACAAGTCTTTGGAATTATTAGTTTCTAGGATTTGAATATTGGCTTTGAGCTGAGTTTGATCCATGACATGAAAGTGTTAAAATATGTATTTGGTTTTAGATCCTTCTTTCATAAAAAATGTCCAACACAATCGAGTATGATTATCAACTAACAATAAGAACCATTGAGCACTAGTTATACTAGGAATACAAAATGGCCCCCAAATGTCACCGTGAATAAGAGGAAAATGGTGACTTTGTTTGTATGATCGTGGTGAATAAGTGTTTCGAGTATTCTTTGCTAATTGACAAACTTCATAATGAAATAAATTGGAATTTTTATGGATGAATAAGGATTGAAAAAAAATTTTAAATACAGAAAATTTGGATATCCAAGATGAAAGTGCTACATCATGATTTCACTTTCCTTATTAGAACAACTAACAGACTTACAACTATGACTCAATGGATACTGATAACTGACAAAATGGATTGATGGAGTGTTGACATCTAGAATAGAAGCCTACAAAAATCAACATTGTCAATCGTTCTCCCCGAGCTCAAGTCCTAGAAAATACAAGATCTAGAAAGGAATTTAGTTTCACAGTTTAGGTTGTATTTTAGTTTACTAACAGATATGAGATCATAGTCAAGTTCATGCACAAATAACACTGATTTAAGAGTGAGGTATTTGAGAGACAAATGGGTCATGTTCCAACCGCTTTGGTGTATGTGTAGTACCTTTCGCCCAACCCGATCGCCAGTCCAAGTTGTAGGATGCAACATTTGTTGTTGGAGCAACTACAAGCAATTTTTCAACATTAGACCCTTCATACATTTAAATAAGTATCACTCACGTTAAAAATGTAACAACCCATTTTTAGAGTTAATCGAAACAGTGGTTTCAAGACCAAAATTCGAAGTCAAAATATTTATTTTATTATTTTAATAAAGTCTACAGTATGATATTAGAGTTGTGTGAAATTTTTGTAAAGAAATTTTATCGTTTAAGTGGTTAATTCGGTAAAAAGGACTAAATCGCGTAAAATGCAAAAGTTACATTCTATATGTTAAAGGTGCGTAATTGCTATGGTTTATTAAAGTGAAAGTCCTTATAATGATATTAGACCATTTATGTGATAATAGATGACAGTGGAGGGGTAGTTGGAGTAGTTTTAAATGTTTACAAAAGTTAATTTTGTAATTTGTGAAATAAAGGTTAGTAAAAATAAAACAAAGCCATATTCATCTTATTATCTTAATCTACTACCGAAAATTCAAAGAATAAAAAGAAATTTTTCATGCACTTAGGGTTTGGCACTTGCAAGGCTTAATTGGTTAGTGTTTTGAGCTCGATTTTTAATGATTTTTACGTTTTTGATATCATTGCTTCGTATACTAACTAGCCCATGCCCTAATTTTTGATTTTTTTAAGGATTTTGTGAAGTGTCATTGATGAGTGCTTGAGATTTTGAATGCTTGATAATGGAAAATGAATATTTGTGTTAGTTAAACAAGTTTTGTTAAGAGATTTTTGGTGAAAATGCAAATTAGGGGCTAAATTGAGAAATATTGAAAATGTGTGGTTGAAATGTAAAATAAATAAAATTTATGGGATTTTAGGAGTCCATATGAAATTCCGTTAAGCATGGATTGTATCAAATTGCATGAATTTGCAATTTTATGTAATAAGGACTAAATTGTAAAAATATGAAATAATAAGGAAAAAGTGTAATTTTTCCAAAATGTGTAAATTGTGTTAAAATGAATGAATTAATGATTAAACAAGTAAATTTTGTTATTATATAGATTGAGAAAAATGAGATTTGGATCTAGAACGGGGGAAAACATAGTATCGGACTAGTCGATTCGTTCTGTCATTTTAAAGATCGAGGTAAGTTCGTATGTAATAAGCATTGTTAAATTTGTGCTTTTAATGTTTTGATATCATATAAATTTTATATACGTGAATACTGTTATCTTTGACGACATTTAGACTAAAAATGGTACTTAGTGTGCGGTTCGAAATAGCTTCGGCTAAATGTGGCACTTAGTGTGCGAAGTATCGAGGATGGCACTTAGTGTGTGAAGTATCGAGGATGGCACTTAGTGTGCGAAACATCCAGAATGGCACTTAGTGTGCTAAGTATCGAGGATGGAACTTAGTGTGCAAAACATCCAGAATGGCACTTAGTGTGCGAGGTATCGAGTACGGCATTTAGTGTGCGAGACATTGAAAATGCAATTGCATTATGTGTGTGTATGAAATGGTAAGGATCGGTACAGGTATGTACATGAGTTATATGAGCATTGAATCAGAGAACTTGGGAAATTCATTGTTAAGTTTATGAATGAAATGAGAAAGGTTTATGAATCAATTGTATTTATTAATATTGAATTGAGACAATGTGTTTTCACCGATGTTTAAATGAGTCAACGAGTAAAGATGAGGTTACGAAGAAATATAAGTGATGATGTGAATCAGTTCAGGTACTTGTACAAAATTCGACAAGTAAGTGATATCTGTGAAATTCATATGATAAGTAAGTGGAAATTTATGAGATTTCCTATGAATTATTTGGCTAAGTAAAGGTAATAGTTATTGAATTGAAAGTAGTATATCTCTATTTGTTTATGCATATGAAAAGGTGATTGAGTTGATTAGATGTACTCAAATCATATGAGCATGGAATTTAATGACTAATGAGATTCATGACAAATGATGTGAATGGGTAGGATACTTTGAGTAATTGTTTAAATTGTGGTTAATTGATTATGAGTTAATAGTCATACGAGCTTACTAAGCCTATTAGCTTACCCCTTTTCTCTTCCCTTCTCTTATAGGTTGTTTTGGCAAGCTTGGGTTGGAGATCGCCGGAGATGCTATCACACCATCAAGCTACCATTTGGGGGTATAAGTATTCAAGTGCATAAGTTTATGGCATGTATAGGGGCTAAGTCTTTTGTTAATTATGTTATTGTTAATTTGGCCATGAGATGTGGCTTATATTGGTTATTGGCTTGTAAGCCTAAGCATGTGTATACATGCATAAGTTAAATGCTTCATGGGATGTGATCATGTTGTTCATGTGGATGTATTATAAAGATGTTTTAGATGTCTGATGGTTGAATTGTGACTAAGTTGGCATATGAGTAGATTAACATAACTAAGAGATGTAGAAATGTAGTAATACTAATCATGGCATGAAATTTTGATATGCATAATCTTGTTAAAGCACAGTTTTTGAGTTGCATGAGTTTCTATGAAGTTTCCATGATATGTATTTGTTTGTGATTGATTAAGTGCTCTAATGTGCCATGTTAATGGCCACACTCCCGTGTAACACCCCTTACCCGTATTCAACACCGGAACAAGGTTCGAGGCATTACCGGACTTACATTACAATCATTCATTCAAACCATATCATAAACTTGCTTTTAAATTAAAACTTTTCAACATTCAATCAATACCTCCCTAAAACGTGTCTACGAGGCCCAAAACATGCACTAGAAGTGGTTTGGGACTAAATCAAGGACTTTAGAAAATTCTACAAAACTTAGAAAATTTTTCATGTTATAAGGGTCACACGTCCATGTGGTCACGCCGTGTGGTCACACATGCCCATGTCCCTATCCCGTCTTGATTTATTTTTCAATTCAAACCTACAGGGGTTTCCACACGGCCTGGCACACGCTCGTGTTTATGGCCCATGTCCCTCACACGGCCATGACATGCCCGTGTCTCAACCCGTGTACTAAAACCTTGACATTCTGTTTCTGACGTCATCAACCATTTAGGACCACATGGCCAAGGCACATGCCCGTGTGCTAGGCTGTGTGGTGAATTTAATTTCGCATTTAAGGTGCAGACTTCACATGGCCAGAGCGCACGCCCATGCCACCAGGCCGTGTTCTTCACACGGCTGAGACACACAGTCGTGTCTCTGTTTGTGTGTTTAATACCATGCATAATGACTTGAAAATTCAAGGTGCAGGGGACACATGGCCGGACAACACGCCCAGGGGCTGACCATGTGTCACACACGGCTTAGACACACGCCTGTGTGTCCAGCCGTGTGGACCAAAGAAAGGATATCTACCAAGCCTTTTTGTCACCCTTACTTACACCAACCTATATAACATTATACATTTCCAATCGACACAGCAATACAAGATCAAATCAACCATAACATGGCATTCAAATCCAAGACTCATTTCACTTAAACAAAACCAACTATGTACTTGTTCGTTCATGCAATTTACTCATCCATAAAAATATCAACATTTGCTTATATCAATAATGAATATTAGCCATTATCCATGGCCTTATACAAAATGAAGGGTTTCATCCCAAGCCAACACAATTGGCCAAATTAACAATGACACGAGACACAAAAGACTAAGTCCCTATACATGCCATACTCAAAATAGAAAAACTAACTATACCAAGTGCTTCAATTGATAGTGTGATCGATGCCTTCGACGTCCGTTGATCCACGAGCTAATTAGGTAGCATTATAAGAAAATGGAAAGGAAAAAGGGTAAGCACAAAGCTTAGTAAGTTGCATGTAAATAATCTACAACAATTTACCATGCCTTAGCATACTCATAACATATCATACTTTACGCAACATGCATAAACGGTCGTAAGCATAACTTACTGATTTTCATCCCTTACTAATTATACAACATAAATTGAGCTCATATTTCATAAGTCTCATAGAGGTACCTGCACCACTCACAACATGGTCATACATTCTCTCATTTCAAAGTAAACTGTAAATTTCCTGTTGAACCATTTGGAATACGCCTGTGTGCTAGGCCGTGTAGTCGATATAATTTTCATGATTTTTTATAAAATAGGTGCAGGCTTTACACGGCCGGGTCACACGCTCATGTTTCAGGTCGTGTCCCTCACACGGTTGAGGCACATGCCCGTGTCTCTGCCCGTGTGCTCATTACTGGACATTTTGTTTTGCAACAATTAAGGTGCAGGAGACACACGCCCATGGGGCAAGCTGTGTGTCACACACGGCCTAGACACATGCCCATGTGTCTACCCGTGTGGACAAAAAAAGGGTATTTACCAAGTCATTTTACCACCCTTCCATGCACATACTTACACAACAACATATAATACAAATTCAAGCATATACCATCAACCAAAACAATCACAACTAAGGCATTAACATCAAATCCACATGCTAACATCTAACATGCTTTAACATCATAATTTACCAATTCGAATCATGCAAGTTTCCACATTCATGAAAGGCATCATTATCTAAATATACTTATAACCAATATTAGCCAACTTTCATGGCCATATACAAAATAAATCATAAACCATTATAAGCCAACACATTTGGCCAAATTAATAATGACACAAATAACAAAATAACCAAGTCCCTATACATGCCATATACCCAATTGTTTAGATTCATAGGTACCAAAATGATAAGTTGATAGTGTGACGGAGTCTCCGAAGATCCCTAAATCTGAGTTAGCTTGGTGACACTATAAGACAAAGGAAAAGAAAAGGGGAGTAAGCTATATAGCTTAGTAAGTTCATATGCAAATAATAAGCAACATTTACCATGCACATATTCATACAAATAGCACAATGTAAATTAACATAAATGTCATTGAATTCTCATAAGCACAACTTAATCAATCACATTCTTACTAAGAGTTTATCTTTTACCGAGATCGTTACTCATGAGTTTTACGTACATACTTGTATCCACTCGTAACATAATCACATTCCTTCTCATCTTTGACATACCCGTTGAACACTTGGAATACTATTGGATAAATGGAAATATTTCACATAAGTGCCACATATGTCGCCAATGCTACCAAAAATCTCATAACACATATAGGGTACCTCTGGAGCTATCCACGACCCGCTCACACAAGCTGTTAGTCGAGACGTAATTACACGGTGCTGCTTACACAAGTTGTCAGGTATCGACAAAAAATGCTGGTATACCCAGCCACCGGTAGGACGTACAGGACCAGTACCCGGGATCACATAAATCGCATAATCACATGGTTTTCTAGTGACATGTCACTTGTATCCTAATCTATTCCTAAGGTTCAACTGAGATTTTCTCGCTTGTTGAAACTTTATCGAATACGTCCAAAGAGGCAATCACACAATTCATGCAATATCAAAGCATATAAAAATATAATTATAACATTGCATTATTTACATACGAACTTACCTCGGTACAAAAATAGTAAAAAATGACCTAATCATCAAACACTTTGTTTTTCCCCGATCAAAATTTTTTCTTGATCTATAATAGAAAATTTTAACTCATTTAATATTCACATTATTCAATTTAGCCTGAAAATCATATTATGGGAAAATTACATTTTTGCCCTTAACTTTTTAACATTTTACATTTTAGTCATTAGGTTTGAAAAATGAAATGTATTCAATTTCTTGGGAACCCAGCCTAGCCAAACCTTATACACACTCATAGAAGCACACATTTGTCCTTTAATCACATTTTTACTACTCATTTTATAACTTTTTACAAATAGGTCCCTTTTAGATATTTTCATAAAAAATAACTTAGCAAAAGTTGTTTATTTAACATCAAAATTGCATAATCTACCATTAAACATCAAAATAAACACATGTCTAACATGGTTCAAACCTTATACCTTAATAATTTCTCAAATTAGTGGCAAAAATAGATAGATTGAGTGATAACGACTTAAAAAAATGCAAAAAGCATTAAAAACGAGACAAAGGTAGACATACAATCGAGCTTGGAAGATGAACAAAACCTAGTTATGTCTTCCTTAGTGATATTCTGGCATGGGAGAAGAAGATGGACAAGATTTTGGCTTTATTTTACTTATTAATTCATTTAATTACCAAATGATGAAAATGCCATTTTCTTAAAACACCCAAATTTCACCTAATTAATGTTCATTTTTGTCCACCAACTTAACCAATGGTATAATTACCATCTAATGACCTTCAATTTAAAATCTCATAGCAATTAGACCATATAAATATAATAAAAAATAAATTTTTCTTCGTCAGATTTGTGGTCCCGAAATCACAATTTTGACTTGGCCCTAAAATCAACCATTCTACATCAACCTAATCAACTATCCAACCTTTGGCATATGCAATTTTATATCAACTATCCATTTCCAAAACATATCATTTACCTATTCAAACATGTCTCTTTTGCAAATTTAGGAGAAAAGCAACCCAATAAACTTGGCTTGAACTAGCCACAAATACACTAAACTATGTACAATGTTTAACATTCAACTTACCCTTTTTAGTTCATCAACCAATCTGGTTATTTCAAATAGTCCAATTGCAAGCCTTAATATTCCAAACCATTTAAGAGCCAGATTATCATTCTTATAGTATAAACATCATCAAATATGCATCAATAAGTTATATACCATACCAAACATTCAAAATCAATTACCACCACAATTACCATTTAACTATCTACTCCAAAAAATCAAATTGCACACTAAAGAGCCCTTGTATACATGCCACAATGTTTGGACTTAAATTGAACTTCTATCTATCATCTTGTTGATAGTGTGTGCTCCTCCACTGATCTAGCTCCGCAAGTTTAGCAAGGTGACGATCTACAAGGGAAAGAAAACAAATAAAATATGCATTAAGAATGCTTAGTAAGTTCAATGGAAAATACTATACTTACCTTGTTCTTATTTAAGCATAAAAGCAAACCTTAGTTTAGTATGTTATTGGCTAGTTCATGGCATTCAAAACATAAACAACGTGAGTTTACAACATTATCCATGATCATTAGATACCACTTAACAACTAGGAATACCAATTTATACTGTAACACCCTAATACCCGACTTGATCAACGAGTCCGAGCTACAAGGTGTGTAACATCCCTATTTTTAGCCTAGTCAGAATAGTGGTTTTGGCACCACAAATTCGATGAGGAAAATTTTATTTTTATTATTATATTTTTATGGTCTACGATTTCACGGAATGATTTTGTGAAAATCTCGTTTGAAAATTTTGACGTTTGGGTACTCAATTTAGTTAAAAGGACTAAATTGTAAAAACTGCAAAAGTTGAGTTCCACATGTTAGAAGTGTCAAATTGTTATGAGTTTTTAAATTAAAGGTCCTTAGATGGTAATTAGACCAGTAGTTAGTGATGGACAAAAATATACATGAAATGGGTGAAATAAAATATTTTTAAGTTAAGGGCATTTTGGTAAATTGGTAATTAAATGGACAAAAAGACAAAATTAATGCAAAATTTCATTCATCTTCTTCCTAAGGGCCGAATGTCTCATGTAAAACATCGTGGCTAGGGTTTTCAAGCTTCCAAGCTCCATAGTAAGTGCATTCTAATCCTGTTTTTAATGTTCTATGCATTTTTGAAGTCCCGGTAACATGATCTACTCATTTCTATCTATATTTTGAGCTAGGGTTTATGTCTAAAAAAATTGAACCATGCAGTACATGCTAGTATTTTGATGTTTAATGGTAGAATATGAAAGATTGGAGTGTGTTTAACAACTTTTACTAAGTGATTTTTCATGAAAAAGCCTAAAAAGGACTAATGTGTAAAAGTTGTAAAATGGTATAAAAGGGTGTTATAATGAGAATTGAAGTTTTCTATAGTTATGAAAATGGTTTGGCTAGCCTTAAAGAGTAAGGAAATTGAATAAAAATCATTTTACGAGCCCAGGGGAAAAAGTGTAATTTTGACAAAGTTTAGGGGCAAAATTGTAAATTTTCCAAAATGTGATTTTTGGGTCAATTTGAATAATTTGAGTCCTAAATAATCTATATGTGAAATGTTGGATCAAAAAAACCGAGATTCGAACTTAAATCAGGAAAGTACGAGATTATGGTCTAAAATAGAATAACTAGCCGTGCTCGGATTCGAGGTAAGTTTGTATGTTAATAATAATACAATGTTAATGCTTGAATGTTAATGCTGGACATTTCATGAATTGTAAGTTCATGTGTAAATAATGTGATATTTTCTTTTGTTTTAATGATTTATTCATATATAATGTATGTTTCATTGTTATTAAGAATTTCATGTCTATTGATGATATTTGAAAGCATGAATTTATATTACGATCGTTCTGTTCGACAACAAGAGAAAGTACGATGAAGTTGCTATATTCAAGTAGAAGAAACCTTTTTGAACCTTAGGAACAGTTTAGGATATGAGTGACATGTCACTACGAAACCCAAGTTATGAGCTTTTACAAGTTACAAGTTAAGATACAAGTGAATTGGCTCCGGGTGCTGGGTAATCTTGAGTTAGCTCGGATTCTTGATAGCTTTTGTGAGCAGGCCCGTGAGAAGTAGCTTCGGCTATAGATGTTACAAGGCACTATGTCCGATATCTTTCCATGTATCCCAATTATATTCCGATGTGTTCAACGGGTAATTCAATAGTTAAAATGATTCAAGTTTCATGAGGTATACTAAAGAAGGTATGAACTCGTCCTTATGTTACAAGAGGATACATGTATGTATGTTAAACTTATGAACTATGCTTGAATTCATGATAATTTATGATAAGATATCAAGATGATGATTAAGTTAACAAGATGTGTATGTCATGCAAGTTATATGAATATTATGTCATTTGATGATAATGACAGATAATGTCTTAATGCATATAAGATAAGTGAATCGTGCCTATGAGAATAATGTATGATGACTCTGTGATTACGGGATCATGTTTATGATGTCTGATAAAATGTATTTTTACCATGATGATTGAAATGGTTGTAAAGGTGTTATAACCTTAGTACCATTATTTTGCACTAAAGCAGTATTGGACAGCAGCAGCAGTCGAACTTTGAAAATCCACCAAAATTGTGGAAATTGAATAGAGATTGAATAAAATATGTAATTAAAGCTTATTGAGTTATTTCCACATAAAAGAAACGATGTAAGCAAAGGAATTTCATAGTTTGAGATATTTGAGTTTTTGTGAGACAGAGACAGAATGCTTTCAAAATCCCCTATTCTGCATTGGGAAAATCACTAAAAATTGTAAAAAGATAATAATGAGTTAAAGTTTATATGTTTGAAATTATTAATGAGTCTATTTTCAATAGAAACAAATGGGAACATGATCCAAGTTTTTTACTAAGAGATAAATAATTCTTAGTGAAGAGAGGTCAGAACGGCTGAATAGCGAAACTGGGGCGACTTTAACGAATAAACTGTACTAATTGGATAAACCAAAAATTCTGAAAATTTTATGGAAAGAATATATATGAGTCTAGTTTCTGGAAAAATTAGCAAATCTTAATTTGGAGTTCCATAGCTCTAGATATAAATGATTTAGTGACTATGACTAGAGAAAACAACTTAACCAGAACATGTGTAAATGTACCATTAGGATGGTTTTCCCATGAAAAGCATGTTAGTAAATTGCTTATTATTTTCATATGGACTTACTAAGCATAAAGCTTACTCCCTCTTTTTTATTTTTTTCGTGTTATCAGGTTAGCTCGGGGTTGGAGATCGTCGGAGGCAGCATCACCCTATTAAATCATCATCTTTGGAGTGTTAACATGTATACGTTAAGCGTACACATGTGAGTGGCATGTATAGGGACTTAGTTTTTATGATAGCTGTTATTATGATTAGCCAAATGTATTGGGTTATCTTGATTTATTGTATATAGCCATGAGATGTGGCTTATAATGATTGTGGCTTGTAAGCCTAGTTATCCATGATATGTTCTAATGCTTGTGATGCGATGATGTGTTTATGCTTGTGGGACATGTATGATTGGTATTATGACATATATGCATGATGGATGCTTCTTGACCAATCGAAATGGTCATAGTCACGTGGTAAATGTATAATATGAAAATAAATTGATAATGTTTGAACATGAATACTTGTTGTTAATTGAGGCTATTTGATAAATTGATGGTTATGAAAGTTTGGTAAAAGTGGTCATCAAGTGACAAGATCAATGAATATGGAATTGTTGTGTCTAGGCTTTTTGTGTTTGTAATAAATGAATGATAGCATGTTAAAGTTAAGATTATGTCTTAGTGAAGTATGCTAAATCATTAAAATGATGTGATGATGTATATCTGATAAACCGTAATTTATTCATATTTTTACCCCATGCCTAACGCATTTATGGATGGTTTCTCCTTAGATTTGGTGAATTCAATCTCCTAATCCTTTAATTTCATGTTTTATACTTAGGAGAGCATAGGAGAATAAAAAGAGCAAGAAACGGGTTAAAAACGGAGAAAATGGACCCACATGGGAAAACAACATGGCTTGGACTTCCTCACACGGGTGTGTCACACGGCCGTGTCAATTTGGCAGGATCAAAGCACGACTTACACGGGTGGATCACACGCCTGTGCCTATTTAACAGCCTTTACCACGGCCTTCACATGGGCGTGTCACACGGGCATGTCCCTGCCGAACCCAAGTTTAGTCCAATTCAAAAAAGGCTAATTTAGAGGGCTCTTAGGCATTCCAAAGCCTATTTAAACACTTGAGGAGGCACTTAGGAAAGGGGATGCAGAGTAGGAAGCAAGGAATTACTCAAGGAAAGCTGATTGATCCATCTCAAGAGCCAGATTCATCATCAAGACTGGAGATCTCCCTTCAAGTTCCTTTAGGAGTTTTGGGTTTTCTTATGTTTTGTTATCTTTATGCTTTTGAGATGTTTTCTTTCATAAGTATGAACTAAACCCCTAAATACCTAAGGGGAATGAAACCTAAGACAGATCTTGTTATTATTATCTAAATTGTATGATAAATATTTGACTTGTTCTTAATTATGTGTTATTAATTCTTGTTTTGATATTCCAGGATATTGATTCAAGTTAAGCTCTTATTCAGAGGAGGAATAGACCCTGTCTAAGAGTAAATTTGTCATAATTAAGCAGAGTTGATTGTGCGCCTAGAGATCGGGTGACAAGATTTTACTGGGTTAAGGTGAAACCTAATAAGGGAATCCATAGATCGAGTTAATGCAATTCTAGGGTGTTAATTAGAAAGAGATTTCAATTATTCAACCTAGGGTTAGACGTTATTAGTCTCGAGAGAGATAATAATATAACTTAGGGATTTCTACGGATCAAGTCAAATGAATAAATCGTCTGATTTAGAGTCAAATAACAAGTGAAGTCTAGGTGGATTTGTCCTTAGGTATTGTCTCAATCAATTGAATTTTCCCAAAAGTATTTTCCCAAGTTTTTCTTTCTGTGCATTCTTAGTTAGTAATTAGTTTAGACAACCAAACCTCTTAAATTTTAGGCTAGATAATAAAAAGGAAGTAAATACTAGTACTCGTAGTTCCTTTGGGTTCGACAATCTTGCTGAACTATACTACTGTTCGATAGGTACACTTGCCTTAATCATGATAATAAGTTAGTCTCAAGAACGTTTCATTTATAAATCTTTAAAACCTGTTACGAATATCACGCATCAACATCTTTGATATGTGTATAGATGTGATTGGATTGATGGTAATAAAATGTTTGGGAAATAGTTTAAGTCATGAATACACAGGCTGAGATATGGTTGTGTATCTCAGCCGTGTATCTCAGCCATGTGGAGGACACGGTCTCTGGCCACAGGCGTGTGCCTTGGTCGTGTGCCTCATTTGGGTTGCTGACGTCATAAACAGAATATCAAGGATTTTCACACGGGCATGCGACACTAGCGTGTTGAGGTCGTGTGAGGGACACGGGCCAAGGACACGAGCGTGTGCTCGGCTGTGTGGAAACCCCTGTAGGTTGTAAATGAAAAATAAATCGAATTAAATCCTCATGGGTGTAGGACACCGGCGTGTGCACTGCTCCACACGGGCGTGTGAGGCTTAAACGTGAAATTTTTCTATGATTTTTCTTAAGTTCTCGGTTTAGTCCTGAATCGTTTTTAATGCATGAATTGGGCCTCGTAAGTATATAATAGGGATTATATGATATTAATTAATTAGTTTGATTTTTGAAAAAAAAATTTATAACCCGTATTTCTCGGAATGTCTCTGTATGTGCACGATAATGCCTCGTACCCCGTCCCAGTCTTGGGTACAGGTAAGAGGTGTTACAAGGTGCCACATTCGTTGCTAGAGCAACTATGAACAATTTAAATTCAATTAAGAACCGTTATAAATTCAAATATAAGTAAAACATGTGAATAATACAATACATTATCATTTCTAGGTCTAATATGAGCATACAGAAGCTCTAAAGCTAACTCGAGGTCGAATTAAGACCAAATTGTAAAGATTTCAAAGTTCTTGGTTGACGTCGCAACTTTGAGGTTTCCTCATCACTACACAACTCATTATCATAGGCTCATTTTGACCTCGAGTATACATCATCGTGACATGACTCACTATTTTCTAAAGGACCAATTTGAAACAAGTTGAAAAGACTTGAAATAACACTTAACACCTCAATTACAATGATACGTGATATTCGTGACAAGTTTTAAAATATTTATAATGAATCATTCTTGAAACTAACTATTATCACGATGAAGGCAAGTGTACCTATTGAATAGTAGTATAGTTTTAGCAAGACCGGATTATCGAACCCTAGTATTAACTTTCTTTTTATTATCTAGCCTAAAAATAATGGGGTTTGTTTTAACTAACTAATTAACTAAACTAAGAATTCACAGAAAACAGAATTGGGGAATTAATTTTAGAAAAACGATTGAATTAAGACAATACCTAATGAAAATCCACCTAGACTTCACTTGTTATTTGACTCTAAATCGGACGATTTATTCATTTGACTTGATCTGTAGAAATCCCTAAGTTATATTATTATCCCTTGATAAACCGTAATTTATACATATTTTTACCCCATGTTTAACATATTTTATGGATGATTTTCCATTAGAATTGGTGAATTCGATGCTCCTAATTCTTTAATTTCATATTTTACACTTAGGAGAGCATAGGAGAGCGAAAGGAGCAAGAAACGGGCCAAAAACGGAGAAAATAGGCCAAAGTAAAAAATCAACACGGCCTGGACCTCCTCACACGGGTAGACCACAAGGCCGTGTCAATTTGGCAGGCTCAAACATGGCCTAAAGTAATTGCACACGGGCGTGTCCCTACCGAGCCCAAGTTGAGTCCAATTCGGGAAAGGCTAATTTTGAGGGCTTTTAGGCATTCCAAAGCCTATAAATACACCCTAGAGGAGGAAGAAAAGACACACAGAGTAGGGGGTAAGGAATTACTCCAAGAAAGCAGATTGATTCATCTCAGAAGCCGGATTCATCATCAAGACTGAAGATCTCTTTTCAATTCCCCTTTAGGAGATTTGGGTTTTCTTTATGTTTTTTATTCTTTATTATTCTGAGATGTTTTCTTATTTAGTTATGAACTAAATCCCTTAAATACCTAAGGGGAATGAAACCTAAGACGAATCTTGTTATTATTTTCTGAATTGTATGATAAATATTTGACTTGTTCTTAATTATGTGTTCTTAATTCTTGTTTTGATATCCCAAGATAACGATTCAAGTTAAGCTCTTATTCAGAGGAGGAATATACCTTGTTTAAGAGTATATTTGTCATAATTAAGTGGAGTTGATTGCGCGCCTAGATATAGGGTGACAAGAGTTTTTGCCGGATTAGGGTGAAACCTAATAAGGGGATCTATAGATCGAGTTAATGCAACCCTAGAGTGTTAATTAGAGAAAAGTCTCGGTTATTCAATCTAGGGATTAGACGTTATTAGTCTTGAATAGGAAAAATAACATAACTTAGGGATCTCTACGGAACAAGTTAAATGAATAAATCGTCCGATTCAGAGCCAGAATAACAAGTACAGTCTAGGTGGATTTTTCCTTAGGTATTGTCTTCATTTAATCGATTTTTCCAAAAGCAATTCCCCAATTCCATTCTCTGTGCGTTCTTATTTTAGATAATTAGTTAGTTAAAACAAAAACCTCTTTATTCTTAGGCTAGATAATAAAAAGACAGTCATTACTAGTACTTTTAGTTCCTTTGGGTTCGACAATCCGGTCTTGCTAAAACTATACTACTGTTCGATGGGTACACTTGCCTACATCGCGATAATAGTTAGTTCAAGAACGAGTAATTATAAATATTTAAAACCTATCATGAAATCACGTGATCATCCCTCTCGAGACTAACAACGTCTAACCCTAGGTTGAATAATTGAAATCTCTTTCTAATTAACTCCCTAGAGTTACATTAACTCGATCTATGGATCCCCTTATTAGGTTTCACCTTAATCCGGCAAAATCTTGTCACCCTATCTCTAAACGTGCAATTAACTCCGCTTAATTATGACAAATGTACTCTTAGACAGGGTCTATTCCTTATCTGAATAAGAGCTTAACTTGAATCAATATCCTAGAATATCAAAACAAGAATTAAGAACATATAATTAAGAACAAGTCAAATATTTATCATACAATTCAGATAATAATAACAAGATCTGTCTTAGGTTTAATTCCCCTTAGGTATTTAGGGGTTTTAGTTCATAACTAAAAAGGTAACCATCTCAGAAGAATAATGAATTCAAAACATAAAGAAAAACCCAAAACTTCTGAAGGGAAATTTAGGGGAGATCTTCAGCTTTGATGATGAATTCGACTTCTAAGATGGATCAATCGGCTTTCCTTGAGCAGTTCCCTGCTTCCTTCTCCGTATGTCTTTTCGTCCTCCTCTAGGGTGTATTTATAGGCTTTAGAATGTCTAAGAACCCTAAAAATTGGCCCTTTCTGAATTGGACTAAACTTGGGCTCCACAGGGACACGCCCGTGTGCGATTACTTTAGGCCATGGTCAAGCCTGTTAAATAGGCACGGGCGTGTGGTCTGCCCGTGTGAGGAAGTCCAGGCCGTGTTGATTCCGTACGTTGGCCCATTTTCTCTATTTTTGTCCCGTTTCTCGTTCCTTTCACTCTTCTATGCTCACCCAAGTATAAAACATGAAATTAAGGCATAAGGAGCATCAAATTCACCAATTTTAAGGAAAAATCATCCATAAAATGTGCTAAGCATGGGATAGAAATATGTATGAATTACGGTTTATCATACAACCAAATCAATAATATAACAACTACATTCAAGCCAAAATATGCCAAAATAATACTTCAAAAAACATTAAGCAACCAAGTTCTAAATTCGACCATTTACCATACAAAACTGGCTTAAACCCTAGGTACATGCCATATACAATCAAAAGAGTACATTAAAAAATTGTTGAGCCAGAGAATCGTTTCTTGGATGCTAGAACTACTTCTTGTATTCCCGAGGATCACCTATAGCTACGCACAGAGAAAAAAAATTGTATGCTAAGCAATAAGGCTTAGTGGTACATTTATGATTCAAAATAATATAACCTAAGGTATAAATAGCAATATAACATGTTAAACATAAATAAAATATCTATCAATACATATTCCCAATCGCATCACAATTACACAATTATTTTACACATAAAAGTGTACATATACCAATATTTAACCAAATCATTTAACATAACAATAGCATAACCGATTCAATTGCATATATCAAACCTATTTCAAAAACATACTAGCTATTAGTACCAATTCATGATTCAAGTATTCATAACCATGACATTATTCCATTCAATCTCATATTCATTTCTCAACAACAATTCATTTTGACATATCATTTGACATTTACCATTTCATTTACCTTATTAACCATCATTCAAACTCGTTTTTGGAGTCTATTGACTCATTCATATTCAGTTCGGCCCCCTAGGATCATTTTCGATTGATTTACTTAATCATCAAGATGTTCCCCTCTATCTTAATTCTTATATATACATATTTGGTTCAGTAGCATCATATATCACCATATCCAAATCATTTACTAAACTTACAACTTCCAAACCCAATTAACCTGACTCAGACTCAGGCGGATACATGGATCATCCAACCAACACACCAAACTGGCACCAAGGGGCATCACCAGATAAATTGAAGTAGGGGTAATTGGCACGTAAATTACATACTAGCGCATGAAACGCATTATTGGCACACAAAGTGTATCTTGACACATGAGGTGCATCCTGGCATTCAAAGCACATAATGGCACATGAAGTGCATCTTGGCACATAAGTGCATAGTCTGTACACAAACCAATCCTATGACATGCCAACTATATTGGAATCAGCTCGACTAGTTAATAGGGTATCAAAGTTTAATTTCATTTATAATTTAATACATATATTATCTTTCCATCATATTCATTATCTTAATCCATTTTATCATCATATGTCATTCAATATATTTTCATTCAATTCCACAACAAGTATCATATTTCAAAACAAGTTATGCAACTATACATTTTATTCATTTTAGTCCTTTATCTCGGCAGTTCATATTCTAACTCAATCCAATGATTCATATTATCATTATATACTCCCTTGACATTCTCAAATGCAGTTAGTATGTAAATCCAACAATTCAAAATGATCCTAAATCATAAATGTACAAACTGTGGTCTCGTATCACCCGTCGACAACTTTCATTTTTCCTTTCCCTCTCGATGGTTCCGCATCAATGTTAGCTACGAATAGTCACAAAACATATCATATAATCAATTACCAGCCAATTCATAACCAATTATCAATTTATACATATTTTTTTATTTATTCAATTTAGTCCCTAAAACAACAATAATCATAACTTTCAATCTAGAGTTTCGAATTAAAATCCAATTTCACATGTATATTCATTAGAGACCCTATACTTCCTATTCCTACTGAAATTTCATGATAGATTTTCATTTTATTCAATTTGATCACTAATGTATGAAACTAACAATTAAGCTTTGCAATTTAGTCCTCACACCTACATCATTCAATTCTCAACAATGAAAACTTTCAAAAACTTTAAAATTTTCACAAATTGGTACATGGGCTATCTAAATCAAGTTCCCATGACCTCAAATCTATAAAAATTAAAGAAAAATGGCTAGAGACTTACTTGAAATCAAGGGTCGAATGCTTCAAACTTCTAAAATGGTGTTTCCTTATTTTTTTTTCTCTTTTAGAAAGGTGAAAAAGATGACAGTTTCATCTTTCTTTCCACTAAAATGCTATAAATATTTAGTTTATTACTTAATTAATCATGTTTTAACTAATTAACCTTTCATTTTTTAAGTTAATTAACATATATCATTACCGTCCACTAACACGTATTTTTAAATGGTTTATTAACCATTTTGACCTTTTGGATAATTTCAATTTAAGTTCCCAAGCTTTCAATCAATTAAAAATCTATAGTTATTGGACTTTACAATTTAGTCCTTGAACCTTAATTATCACAATTTCGACTAAATTGTCTAACCAAAATTCAATTAGATTATATATTAACTCTGTAATTATCCCTATTTAATATTTACAGACTTAGTTTATGGAAACGAGGTCCCAAAATCGAAACTTCTGGTACCACTAAAGACTGGGTCATTACATATATTACTTTCATGTTCTAATCCCAATGACATATTCAATCAACAAGTCACAAAATCAGACCAAATTCACATAATTCAATACAATCATCCTTCTTGCATTATCAATCAATTAAAATCTATAAATTACAATTACATCCATTTCATCACATTCTCAACTTCCTATTTCATTTGTATTGTTTCACCTGATGGAACCCTAGTAAAATAGACTCGGATTCACGAGTAAACTACACCACACCAAATTGCTCATCCGAGCTGGACATAAATACATATCAGGAATCTGTCTGAGCTAAATGTAACACCCCTCGTCTGACTTGATCGCCGTATTTGAGCTACGAGATGCCACATTCATTTTCAGAGTAACTATAGTCAAATTACAGCAAAATATTCACATACAAATGTAATTCAGAGCTAAACATATTCATTTATGGTTAAACAAACAAAACTGAGTCTTAATCAGGCTTACAAAAGCCCTTCTATTGACTCGAGCACAAAATAAGACTAAATTACAAATTTTTAAAGCCGACATCGTGACATCGCACAATAGTTTGTCAAGTCGTGACCTCAGGCCACTCGACATTGTGACGTGACCTATTGTCTGTTGACATTACGACGAGAAAGATTGCTTGTCTGGATGTCGACTCTGTTTTTGGTAACTATTTCATACTTTCAAAACAACCTATCAAATTGTAAATCATATACCAACTTCAATTGAGTTTAGAATACATCAAAACATATCAAACAAATCATTTAACTACTTATAACCAAAACTAATTCAACATGAGTTTAATCTTTTACAAGTTAACCATTTAATCTTTAACAAGCTTAAGTATACAAGTCATTAAAGGCATATCTACTACTACATTCATTCATATATGTTACCTATTTCAACATTTTAAAAGCTACCATCAACCATTTTCACTTCAAATCATACTAATCCATGTACCATTATTTTAACCATGGTACTTCACATTTTTAGTTCAAGATCGCACATATATGTCTACAAATTCAATACCATATGCAAATACAAAAAAAAAAAAAACACCAAGTCAAGATGGAGAGTTTAAAACCAACTTGTCACAAGTAAACATAATCACACTCTAAGTTACTGAACAAGACCCCTTATATACATGCCACAATCTACGACTCAAAAAGACCGAAAAACAACTAATACAAAGACAAGATAGTGTGAGCTTCGATCGATCCTCTTAACGTGTTTCGCAAGGTGAAATATACAAGGGAAGGAGTAACAACGAGGTAAGCATATCAAATGCTTTGTAAGTTCATAGACATTAAACATGAACTTACCTCAATTTAATATTTGATACAACAAGCTATTTAACATGGAAATGTTTGCCTAAACATAAAAACTCATATAAATAAGGTGCGTTAACATATAATGACATCAAATGACCATTCAAACATATATCAATCCAATTCAATACCATTTCCATAATCAAAATCAACGTTTAACTATTTGGATAGCAAACATATAACATTCCATTGCCATTTTCACTTTTCATTAACCTTTTTAGCCCGATGAAATCAAGTGAATAAATTCAGATACACGAGTAACTACACCACACTAGATTTCTTGTCTAAGCAGTAACTACACAACACCAAGGCATCTTAGTGCAAAGCCCATAGGCAAGAATTCATATAATTGCATTACAATACATCCCTCCACCACACCAGGGTCTCTGTTGAGACGTACAATACTCAATGGTCCGCAACAAATGTTGGATCTTGATATAATCAGTAATGATCTTCGTAGAACCAATTATCTCGTACTATCACATATCCCGTACAAGCGCGCATATAAACCCATTGGCATGTCAATCTTATCCTATCCTTAACTACGTTCACTCAGGCATTTTTAACACATATAACCATTTACTTACAATTTCGTCCATATGTCACATTTTGTACCAAATCACAAATAATTCAAATTGCAACCAAACATGCACATATTCATAATTCAAATACATAAAAATTAAATACAATCATACCATATGAACTTAATTGTTCAAAATAGCAAACAACAGAATCTTCAAGGACTAATCAATAATTTTTCATTTTCTATTTGATACAATTCTCGATCTATACAATTATTCAATTTAGTTTAACAATACCAATCATTTTATAAAATCACCTTATATGTATCAAGCAGCTTAATTTCATTTTTTGAATGCCCCTAAAGTTTTACATTTTATTCAATTTAGTCCCTAAAACAAAAATAACAATATATTTTCATTTTTAGCTTCAATTTCGAAACTGATCTCAATTGCATCCTTCTATGACCCTCTATTATTTATTATTGCTAAAATTTCATATCAATTTCAAAATTTATACACTTTAGTCCTTTTAGACAAAACTAACAATTTAAAATTTACAATCTAGCCTTTTTTTTCACATCTAAGCTTAAAATCTATCAATTTAACACAAATTTCTTCAAGAACTCGTCAATGGAAACATTCAAAAGCTTTAACAGTTTTACAAATTGGCACATGAGCTAGCTAAATTAAGCTCTTATGACCTCAAAAACATAAAAATTACAACAAAATGACTTAATTGTTATACCAAATTAGTGGCCGAAAGTTTGAAACCTCAAGGAGGGTTTTCTTTGTTTTGTTCTTAGGTGGAGAAGAAGAATGATGAAGATGGCCATATTTTTATTTTATTTTAACTTATATACTTTAATTAAAATTTAATTAATCATAATTATTTAATTTTAATTTTAATTAATTAAACCTTAAGCTTAGTTAGCAAAACTTAGTGGATTCTAACTCATCCACCACCATTTGACCATTTAGAAATGGTCTTATTATTCATTTGGTCCTTTGGCTATTTAAAAATCTATAACGATAAACTTTTACAATTTAGTCTCTATACCTTAATTAACTATCAATTTGGGAAAATTAAAGGTCCAAACTTTAATAAATTTTAATAATAATATCGTAAATATTAAATATTAATATTTACAGACTCGAACATCGAAAATGGGGTTTCGAAACCATCATTTTTGACACCAATGAAAATCGAGTTGTTACACTAAACCTATATAACAACACATCAAGTTACTCGTCAGAGCTAGACTTATGTTACATAATGCTCAAGAACCCACAAAAAATGTCAAACCTCCTTAAAATCTGGAATAATCCCCATAGAAGCGTGCATAGGTCCTTATTGGCTTGCCAATCATATCCTAACATTTTACTAAGTTTATATGGGCATCTTTTACACATACAAGCGTTACATATCATTGTAATTATTCATATTTCATATCGTACCCTATACATAACCACATGCTTCAATTATATGCCTATAATTAATCAAAGTTTCACATATGTACCCTATACTATTACATAATAGCCAATTATCACGTAGTATTTCAATTCAGTCCATTTCTAGCCATATATGCTAATTCACTAATACTTAATCATATTCAAACATATGTATATAGGAATTCAAACATGAAATTTCACATAAAAATAAAGTAACATGGTAAGTCCCATACGACCTTACCTATTCAAAATGTGAAATAGGTGGATGCTTCAGGGACTAATATGTAATTTTAGCTTTTTTCATACTAGTTCCACTTTGATCCAGATCTTGATCTATATAATTATTTTATATAACCAATTAATACCAAAAATTTTCATACTATTCAATGATATATATATGATCCTATAAAATTCTATTTTTCATTCTCCTCATATTTTACATTTTATTCAATTTAGTCCCTGAACTCGATATGAGTATAATTTTTTATTCCTAGCTTCGAATTAAAATCTGATTTTGTATATTCTCATTAGGAACCTTATACTTTCTATTTAGAACATAATTTCATGGTAATTTCCATATTATTCAATTTGGTCCTTAATGTAACAAAGTTAACAAATAAGCTAAATTAACTTTACAATCTAGTCCTGTTTATATTCTAAGCCTAAAATTTATCAATCCAAGTCTAATTATTCAAGAAATCAACAATGGTAATTTTCTAAAACTTTAACAGTTCTACAAATTGGTACATGGGCTAGTTAAATCAAGCTCTCATGACTCTATTTCCATAAAATTACCAAAAAAAATAATTGAATTTGCTAATTAATTAATGGCCAAATGTTTTTAGAATTTCCTTGGGTTTTTCCCTTCCATGGACAGCAAGAAGAAACAAAATGAGGAAGATATATTTTTCTACTAATTTATGCTTTTATACCTTGATTAAACCTTAATTACCATTAATTAATTAACTTAAGCTTTAATTAGTTTACTTTAATTACCATTAACCTTATTAGTGGAAAGAAACATCAACATCCATTATCTTAGGATAGAAAATGGTTTATTTATCATTTTGAGCCTTTGATTAATTGCTATTTAGGTCTTTAAACCTTTGGCCAATTAAAAACCTATAGAGATTGGTTTTTTCCAATTTAGTCCTTAAGTCATAATTAACTATTAATTTGGAAAAATTATTAGACCTATCTTTAATATATTTTTATATTAACTCTGTAAACATTCATATTTAATATTTATAGACTCAATTTATGGAAATGGGGTTTCAAAATCATAATTTTTGGTACCACTGAAAATTGGGTTTTTTACAATGTGTACCATTGGCAATACACACTGTTTGAAGGCTATTACAAGAGGAATAAGTTCTGAAAAGTGATATGTCACATTTCATGTAATTGGATGTGTAAATCTTAGAAGAATAGAATAAAATTATTGTTTTATTCATTAATTGTAAAGGTATATATAGTAGTATAGGAATCCCATAATAGGAAGTAAAATATCCTATATTAATTCTAATAAATCAGCTCTCTAATTCCTATTATTTATCCTGCAAATCAGCATACATATTAGCTATCTAATCCTTATAAATCAGCCTATCTAATCTGTAACACTCCCCCTCAAATTAGAGCATGGATGTTAATCATACCTAACTTATTACATAGGTAATCAATCTGGACCCTATTAAGAGCCTTTGTGAATATATCACCTAATTATTCTCCAATTTTCACATAACCAGTAGTAATCAAACCCTGTTAAATCTTTTCACGAATGAAATTACAATCAATCTAAATATATTAGTTCATTCATGAAAGACTAGATTGGAAGCAATGTGAAGTGCAACTTGATTATCACACCATAGCTTTGCAGGTATTGAGACCTTAATTCCTACTTCACTGAGGAGCTGATATACCCATATGACTTCAAACACAGACTTAGACATAACTTTGTGTTCAGCTTCCACACTTGATTGTGAGACTACATTCTATTTCTTACTCTTCCATAAAACCAAATTTTCCCCGACAAAAACACAATATCCTAAAGTAATCTCCTATTTCAAACCAAGCCCAATCAGAATTTGAAAAACATTCGATCCTAGTATGACCATGATTACCATATAGGATTCCACGTCCAGGAGCATTGTGACAACCCGAATTAGGGCCTAATCGGAATAGTGGTTTCGTGACCACAAATTCGAGATAGAAATAATTGTTTTATAATTATTTTGGGGTTTATGATATGATTTCATGATTTCGTGAAAATTTCGTGATGAAATTCTATGCATTGAGCGCTTAAGTTAAGATTAGGGACTAAACCGAATAAATTGTAAAACTCGTGTTTTAGAAGTTTTTAGTATGAAATTGCTTTGGGATATTAACTAGGAGGTCTTAAATACCAATTTGACCCATTCCTAAGTTATGGACAAAAGTTGGACATGGAGGGAATTTTTGGAAAGTTTAGTAGTAAGGGCATTTTGGTCATTTGTATATTAAATGAAATAAAATGGGAAAAATAACACAAAATTGGTCATCATCTTCACTAGTTGCTGCCGAAATTTGCTCTCCTCCATATCTAGGGTTTCTTCAACTTTCAAGCTTCATAGTAAGTGATTTCAAGCCCCGTTTTTAATGTTCTTCACATTTTTGAAATCCTCGTAGCTCGGTTTACCTATTTCTACCATTATTTCGAGTTAGGGTTTATGTTTAAAAATTTACCCATGAATGATAGGCATGTATTTTGTTGTTTGATGGTAGAATATGAATGTTTTAAGTTAGGAGAACGATCTTTTCTAAGCAATTTTTAGCGAAAACGAGCAAAACGGTATAATCGATAAAAATACCTATTGTTCATAACTATGTGTTAGAGTGAGAATTTGATGTTGCCATAGAAGAGAAAAATGATCCGTAGGTCATTAAACATAAGAATAAGGGCTGAAATTAAACTTTCGAGCCTTGGGGAAAAATCATAATTTTGTAAAAGTTAGGGGGAAAAATGTAATTTTTGTATAATGTGATTTTTGGATTAAAATAAATAGTTCGAGTGTTAAATAAGCTAAATATGTTGTTATAGATCAAGAAAGGTGTGGAATCGACCTCGAACGGGGGAAGGAGAAAGTTTTAGACTAAACTGCAAAATTTCCATATTTTGCACCGAGGTAAGTTTGTATGTAAATAATACATTAATTTCATTTACATTCTTATATTTCAGCCTATTATATATATACTAGCTGATGTTGAAGTATAAATCGACTATTGGAAGAATGGAAATAAGTAATAGAGAGAGAGATCCTGGTTGAACATTCGGAAAGATCGAATAAAATAGAGGGAGCGTAGCTAGGTCACATGTATGGTGCTGAGTGCACATCATGTGTACAAGAAAGCTACGAGATACTATGTAGTAGCTAGGTCACATGTGTGATACGGGATGTATCCCATGTAGACAAGAGAGCTACGAGAGAGATAAATGTAGCTAGGTCGCATGCGTGATTCCAAGTGAAGAACACCATGTAGACAAGAGAACTACGAGACAAATTGGCTAGGTCGCATGAGTGGTACTAAGTGTTCACCATGTGTACAAGAGAGCCAAATTAAATGAAATATGATGGTGGGGCTGTGTGCTGAAACAATCAAGTATAGAGGATTAATCCGAATTGTTCAACGGGATGGCTTTGTGGTGACATTGTAATCATGGGCCTATACTCACGATGTGTGAAATGTGGTGAAAATGATTTGTGATATATTTAAGTTAAAATGAGGTTAGTACAAAGAATATGTGAAAGAGTGAAATTAGAACTAAAACTGTTTTGGACAGTAACAGTGATGTGATTTTGAAAAATCACCAAAAATAGAAAGAATTTAATTAGACATTGAATGAGATTTGAAATTAAAGCTTAATGAGTCTATTTTCATATAAAAGAAACAGAGCAAGCAAAGGAATTATATATTTTGAGATATTTACAATTGTGTGTGACTTGCTCAGGATGACTATGTGATCCCCTATTCCAACTTTGAAAAATCATTAAAAATTGTACAAAACACAATAAGAAATATAGTTTATAAGCCCAAATTTCTTATTGAGTCTAGTTTTAAATGAAACAGGTTTCATGTCATTTGAATTGTGTACTGAGAGAAATTCAATTCGAAGTGAACAGAGGTCATATTAATTGAGCTGTGTAACAGGGGAAACTTAAACTAATAAACAGTACTAATTGGCTAAACCAAAAATTCTAAAAAAAATTTAGTAAGAATATTTATGAGTCTAGATTCAGGGAAATTTTACGGATTTGAATTTTGAGTTTCGTAACTCAAGTTATGATTTATTTAGTGATCATGATGCAGGAGGGATAGCTTGATCAAATCGGAGTAAATAGTAAAATTAAAAATATGATATAATTGAGTTATGTTGTAAACATATTAGATTCCTTATTTGTTATTTATATACTTACTTACTAAGCTATAAGCTTACTTTCTTTTCTCTCATTTGTCTTATAGTGTCATCCAGCTAGCATAGGAGTTAGAGATCGTTGAAGATCCGCCCGCACTATCAATACTCTTGGTATTTGAACTCAACATTTTGAAACATGGCATGTATAGCAGACTTAATTATTTTGTTACATGTCATAATTGTCTAGGTTTAAAATACTAATTATAGTATCAAACTAATCAATTTGTACGAAGCCTTTGAAATTGGTTTGTATTGTTAATAGCATATGTTATAATGATTAATGATCAAATTGCACGCCATATTTTTGTTTGGGTTCTATTTAATAGTATATACTATAATTTGTTAATACCTCGTACCCTGTTCCGGCGACAGATACGGGTAAGGGGTGTTACAAGCATCTTTTAAATAGTGCATAACTTATTCTACCTCCTTCCAATGATCAACAATTGGTGATGACATAAACTGGCTCTGCACACTTATTGAATAAGCAATATCAGGACGCGTCACAGTAAGATAATTCAACTTTCCAATAAGTCTTATGTACCTCTCAAGATCTGCAAATAATTCACCTTATTTAGTTAATTTTAAATTAGGAACCATTAGAGTACTACATGGTTGAGCACCTAATTTTCCCGACTGCGATAATAAATCAAGCACATATTTTCTCTAAGATAGGAAGATTCCTTTCTTACTCCTACAAACTTCAACTCCCAAGAAATAATTTAACATCCCCGAGTCTCTGGTATGGAACTGAGTATGGAGAAAAGACTTCAGAGACAAAATTCCTCTAGAGTCACTACCAGTGATTACAAAATCATCGACATATACAAATAACAACATAATGCCTCTATCAAACTGTCTATAAAAAATAGAATGATCTAACTTACTCTTTTGCATCCCAAATGTAACACCCCTAACCTGTATCCATTGCCAGAATAGGGCTACAAGGTATTACTGATCAATCACATCACAAAAGGATATATTTCTCATACATTAAGTATTTCCATATAAACATCAATCAAACATAACCACATTATCCCTTAAGAGGGCCTATGAGGCCTTAAACATGCTTTAGAGGTGGTTCAGGACTAAACCATTAACATACAAAAACTTTGGGAACTTATAAAATTTTTCATGAAATCAGGGGTTATACGCTTGTGTGACCATGCCGTGTGCCTCACACGGCCACCAGACACGCCAGCGTCCACGTCGTGTGGAAACAAGGCATACATACTAACTTGGCCACATGGCTGACCACACGCCCGTGTGCCTATTCGAAATGGCCACACATGCCCATGTGCCAAGGCTGTGTGCCACACACGGCCAGTAGACACGCTCATGTGTCTAAGCCGTGTAACTCACTGACTTGACTTTAACTAAGCTTTAGGGGACACACGCTCGTGTGCTAAGCCCGTAGGGATGAAAATAGGCTAGTTTCAAGCCACATTTCTCACCCAAACTTAACCACTTGCAACAGGTCATAATTCACCTATAAAATTTGACTTATGAATTCAAATAACTCCACATCTTTACTAACCTTAAAACACACATATAAAACATATCAAAATCACGTCATGTAGCCACCAAATTGGCATTCAAACATCAAAACTAAATCAAGCATATACATGTCACTTACCAAATGACTATTTGAGCTAGTTGAACCATAATCAAACTTATCAAGATATATCATTTTACAAGGCAATATACACACCAAGCTAACATCATTTTCAAGCCACATCTCATGGCTAATTACATCAAACACATAGGCATCAATTTCCAAAATTAATTATACTCATCAAATAACTACAAAACCTATACATGCCATATAACCAATATCACAAAGCTTAGAAGTACCAAACCATAGCTGGATAGTGTGATTAGATCTCCAACGACTTCCAACTCGAGCAAGCCTCCGAAACTCTATAAACATAGGAAGGAAAACAAAGTAAGCTATAAAGCTTAGTAAGCTCGTATGGTAATAAACTCAACTTATCGAATAAACACATATTAAGTATTTACATATTTTATAATGTTAATGCTTTCACCTTTATACCATGAATCCATTCATAGAGTTAACCAAGAGTTTCACATGTTTATTCATATCATTGTTCATATAGATCTAACACATTCTTACCAATTCATTCACATTTACATATACATAAGCAAATATATATTTATATATGTATAACTTTATTCAATCCAATATCCATCACATTTTATTTAGTAAATATGAATCATGTTAAATATCACCAAATAACGGTATTTCTCACACTATGTGCCATATGTATATTTAGTTGAAATAACTATAACTTATATCTCACAAATCATTCAATTCATACCTCATTATAGCCAAATAAACACATTTTGGCATGAAACATACTTATACATAAATCTTTCTCATATCATATACATGATACACTATGAACTCACCAAATTACCTTCATTCGATTCTCATATAGGTTCTGTACGTACCTGTATTACGTAATTTGATTGTACTTTCATTCTCGTCTTGACTATGCCCGTTGAACCATTCGAAATTGCTAAGGATAATTGGAAATCTCGTATAACTCATACAATGCCATATCCCAGATATGGTCTTACATGTTATAGCCTATCGATGCCAATAGCCCAGCTATGGTCATACACGAATCTCATATCGATGCCAATGTCTCAGACATGGTCGTACACAAATCTCATATCGATGCCAATGTACTAGATATGGTGTTACACGAATCTCATCTCGGTAACCCTAATGTCATGACATTTGTATTCAATACTATTCCTAAGATTCGTACGAGAGTTTCAGACGTCGTAACTCTGTCGATTTTGGCTCGTAATCATGACCATATAGCATTCAATTCAATTCAAAAATAAATAAGCATTTATAACACAATTGAAGTATGTTTGTTAGCAGACGAACTTACCTCGTTCTCTGTAACAACGAATTAGGTCAATGAATTCGATACTTTGTTTTTCCCTCGTTCTAGATCCGAATCTCATTTCATTTTTTTCAATCTATGTAATAACAAAATTTACCTATTTAATCATTAATTCATTCAATTTAACACAATTTACACATTTTTGAAAAATTACACTTTTACCCCTATTATTTCACATTTTTGCAATTTAGTCCTTATCATTTAGAATCACAATTTCATGCAATTTCATCCTACCCATGCTTAGCCAAATTCTTCTTATTGCCTTAGCAGCCCACATTTTCCAAATAATCACACTTTTAACCACAATTTCAATATTTCACAATTTAATCCCTAATTTCAATTTTCATAAAAAATCACTTTATAAAATATGAAAATCTAATATCAAATATTCATATTTCACCATTAAACATCAAAGAATACATAATCTCATCAATGGAAACTATCAAAATCTTTAACAGTTTTGAAATCAAAGACACGGGCTAGCTAGTACTAGTTGCAATGGTCACAAAAACATAAAAATAATCAAAAATCGATTCAAAATGGACTTACAATTGAAACATGCAAGAACCAAATGCTTAAAACTCCAAAAATCATCTTTTTCTTTTGATATTCGACTATGGAGAAAGATGATAGCATAAAAAAATGGCTTTTGTTTTATTTAATTAAACATTATTTAACATTTTACTACTTTGCCATTAAAATAAATTCATATTTACACAAATGCCAAACCAAATATCATCCACTAACTCACAATTGGGTTAATTATCACATAAGGACCTTTAATTTAATATTCTATAGCTATTGACACCTTTAGCTTATAGAACACAACTTTTACACTTTACACGATTTAGTCCTTTTTACCGAATTAAACACTTAAAGGGTAACATTTCTTTACGAAACTTTCACGTAATTAATCTATCATGCTGTAGAACCTATTATAATAATAAAATAAATATTTTAACTTCAAATTTGTGGTCCTGAAACTACTGTTTTGCCCAAAAAAGGTTCGTTACAACTCTCCCCCTTAGGGATTTTCATCCCCGAAAATCTTACCAGTAATTTGATTGGAGATTTGCTTTCACATTGCCTTATCACATAGCCTCGAATTTCTCAGCTCTTTAGTCTTACAAAATAGGATTTTGATCTATTCTTCGCTATAGATCTTCTCAAGTTCTGACAGTAATATAAGTTGATAAGCCATTGACTTTATTCTCTCTATAATCCCATACAACCTGTTGAATCATAAAATCATTTTTCTTTAATGACCAAAACAAAGAATATTCTTTCTCGAAGGTACTTTTAGGAACACTTTATTGCCAATCTGAATTTCAATATCTTCACATTTCAAGTCTGTATACAATTTTTGATGATTTGAAACTACTTTCAAAATGTCACATATTACTTCCACATTTCTTCAGCCTTCCTACTCAAATCAACCCCGTGAATTATTTTCTCACATTATCCATCAGTTGGAGAATAAAATGCAGTGTTACAATGCAACGTCATACTCAAAGTTTACAGTATTTTTCTTTACAAACACAATATAAACCTCAAATCTCTATCCGAGATAATGGAGACTGGCACTCTGTAAAAACTGACAAGTTTAGAAATGTATGACTTAGTTAGTCTATCAAGAGAGAAATTATACGTATTGCGATAAAATGTACAGACTTCTTCAACAATCAACAATAGTTCAGATAATATCTTTCTTCTACAAAACCCAACGAAATTCTATTTCATCTCTACTCAAATAATAACACAGACTATAACAGTCCCAAAGGTATTTGATAATCAGCTTTAACCTGTTGATAAATCATACATTTGGATACAAGCCAGAAGTATCACATTTCATACTCATTCACCAGTAAAACTGTCTTAGATTATTTTACACCTTGGTATTCCCTGAATGAACATATAATTACTACTGTAAATTTCTAGATACACGAACTCTGTCTCGAAACAACAAATAATCATCGGTTACAATCTGAACCTCTAAATCAGAAGTCAATTCACATTGAACTCTTTTAACTTGCAATTCACTGATACATTTCTCAGCTTTACAAAATCGCAGAATAAATATCAATTTAGCTTTTAACTCAACTAATATCTATCCATCATCCGATAAGATCAATCGTATATTCATCGCTTGTAAAGCACAAAAAGATTTCTTGTTCAAAATATACGTGACTATAATCGTTTGTCCAGGATGATAACAAATCACTGACTCAAATTCTTTCAAAAGTTCAAGCCATCTTTGCTGTCCCAAATTTAGATCTCTCTGTAACATCAAATAGGTTACATTACTCACCAAACTATCAATGTCATTAACTATTCAATGCGAATTACAAAGTCAACCATTTCTAATTCACGTGTCGAATAACTCTTTTCATGTAGCTTTAACTGTATTGAAGCATAAAATATCACTATACATTCTTGTACTAAAAATACTTCGAACCATTTAAAGACGCATATCTGAAAATCATAAAATTTTTACTTGACTCAGGCTGAATAAGAACTGATGCTTTAATTCACAATGTTTTAACTGTTTACCACTTTATCAACAAGTATCATACCATTCAGACTTCACAATAGCGATGACTTTCTCAATTAAAACCATTCCGATAGATATAATTCTGTATCATGTCTTCTAAAATATGAATTCTTTATTCAGGCTATCCATCTATTTACCCTTGAACTTACAAAATTTATCTTCCAAACTCGAGGATAAACTTAAACACATATACTCAATTAACCCTTCAAGCAAACAATCTCATCATGCTAAACAACTGAATCGATCTTGGCTATCGAACAATAACTTTTCAAAGAAAACCTTTCTTCTTGTTGTCAAGATAACTTAAATATACATGTTATTGCAATATCTTTAGGATACTAATCAAAGATATTTAAAAATGACATAATTCAAACGTAACATAACAACCCATTTTCAATTCATGGACATTTATCAAGATTACTTGAGACTGGTAACCAGTATGCAAATTTGGGTTTGATTTTTCACCGTTTACTCTTTTGCCGATGTCAACCCACTTTTAAGAAACTAGAAAGGATTTTATAATAAAGCCATCTCCAATATTAATCATCGAAGCGTTGAACTATATTGAAGCCACCTCCATCATATAAAAATCATAATGCCATAATAAGACCAATGCCTGAACCGTATAAATAAATAAAATCCCCAACTATTAATAATGCATTTTGACCACAAAAGAAATCAAAAATGGTTTCCTCAACAACGAATACATAAACACAACCTCTATCATTTGATGACGGTACCACTGTACTCCCGTGATCAAACCAGAAATTATAATCATAACAAGCATAATCATCTTCATCAAAAGAACATCTATTGTAGATATCTCATGCTTAATAAATTAAAAAATAAAATGCTAAGGAAGCCAAGATAGCATAATCTCAAAATGTGGAGCTATACAAAATTTCTAAAAATCACAACTCATATAGAATATTAGAAATCTCAATAATTTCCTAGAAAATTTCCAGAAGGAAAAACGTCATTCACAGGTACTGAAATCCACAGTGACAGAAGCAATATAATCTTTATATACATTCAATAGAATAATAACCAGTAGAAATAGAATACGAGCATCATACAGATTTTATCGTCGATTTTCCTATCAACACAAGGGAATAGAATACCAAAGAAAGATAGAGCAATGCCGATCATAACTCAAACGGACCAACAATGCTTTCGTCTATCAGTATGTTCCGCTAGCATTCTCATACGATAAGAATTTCATCTGAAAATATACAGCTACATATATCTCTAAAAATAGTTGAACATATAGACAAAAGAGTTCGTCGTAAACCATTCGACTATAACCGTTGTACTCAACTATTTTTATAATTCAAACATGATTCCACTGTCTACCTCTGACATCATTGATTTCTCATTATCCCAACACTAACATAAATCAATTCAAAAGAACTCCCAGTTAATACATTCTTTAGATATCATACCTGAATATTTTGTTTCATTGAAATCAACTTCTTCTTTAATATTGACTTTGCATAATCCAAATAGCCTTCAAAACAATCCGATATCTCTTCTAGTACTGTCTTTACTGTTGACTCATTCTCTTATCTGACCACAGTATTAATCCTTCAATTGCTGAACTTTGTAATTCTACACTAGTGAGTTTATTCAATCTAAATACTACAAGTTTTCATTGTAATACCTTATTGATAAGGGGGTGAAGGTCGTAACACCTCAAATTTAACTCTTACATATACATACACATAACATAACATTTATTAATAACACGATATTATGAACTTTTATTCATGCCTTTATAAGTTTCAACTCATCATAATCACATTTTCACTCAAACATTTGAGTATAACATTCTACATTATCGGAATTAGCTCAGTTGGAAAGCACATTTATCTAATTAAAACAATTCTCGTCAGAATCAGGAGATATCAAACTATCACAGGTTAAATATGGCATGTATAGCTAGACTCACATATGCTACATTAGTCCTAAAATCGACTAAACCGTAGTTCTAATACCAATAAATGTAACACCCCTAACCCATATCCGTCGTCAGAATAGGGCTACGAGTTATTACCGATCAATCACATCACAAAAGCATACATTTCTCATACATTAATTATTTCTATATAAACATCAATCAAACATAACCACATTGTCTCGTAAGAGGACCTATGAGGCCTTAAACATGCTTTAGAAGTGGATTGGGACTAAACCATTAACATATAAAAACTTTGGGAGCTTATAAAATTTTTCAGAAATCAGGGGTCACATGGCATATATACTGACTTGGCCACATGGCCGGCCACACGCTCGTGTGCCTATTCGAAATGGCCACACACGCCCATGTGCCAAGGCTGTGTGCCACACACGGCCAGTACACACGTCCGTGTGTCTAGGCTATGTAACTCACTGACTTGAATTTTAACTAAGCTTCAAGGGACACACAGCCGTGTACCAAGGCCATGTGTCACACATGGTCGAGCCACATGCCCGTGTAGATGAAAATATGCTTGTTTCAAGCCACATTTCTTACCCAAACTTAACCACCTGCAACTGGTCATATGGTAATAATATCATACACAAATAGGCAGCCAACCATACCAATTTCATGCACAAATCATGCCATTACATTCCAATCATTTCATCTATTCATACATAACCATTTGACTAATCAAAAACTTACCAAATCGACTTGATTTATTAGCCATAATTCACCTAAATAATTTGACTTATGAATTCAACTAACTCCACATCTTTACTAACCTTAAAACACACATATAAAACATATCAAAATCAAGTTATGTAGCCACCAAATTGGCATTCAAATATCAAAACTAAACCAAGCATGTACATGTCACTTACCAAATGACTATTTGAGCTAGTTGAACCATAATCAAACTTATCAAGATATATCATTTTACAAGGCAACATACACACCAAGCTAACATCATTTTCAAGCCACATCTCATGGCTAATTACATCAAACACATAGGCATCAATTCCCAAAATTAATTATACTCATCAAATAACCACAAAACCTATACATGTCATATAACCAATACCACAAAGTTTAGAAGTACCAAACCATAGTTGGATAGTGTGATTAGATCTCCAATGACTTCCAACCCTAGCAAGCCTCTGAAACTCTATAAACATAGGAAGGAAAACAAAGTAAGCTATTAAGCTTAGTAAGCTCGTATGGTAATAAACTCAACTTATCGAATAAACACAGATTAAGTATTTACATATTTTATAATGTTATTCAATGCTTTCACCTTTATACCATGAATCCATTCACATAGTTAACCAAGAGTTTCACATGTTTATTCATATCATTGTTCATATAGATCTAACACATTCTTACGAATTCATTCCCATTTGCATGTACATAAGCAAATATATATATATTTATATATGTATAACTTTATTCAATCCAATATCCATCACATTTTATTTAGTAAATATAAATCATGTTAAATATCATCAAATAACGGTATTTACGCACACCATGTGCCATATGTATATTTAGTTAAAATAAATATAAATCATATCTCACATATCATTCAATTCATACCTCATTATAGCCAAATAAAAACATATTAGCATAAAACATAGTTATACATAAATCTTTCTCATTTCATATACATGATACACTATGAACTCACCAAATTACCTTCATTTCATATATAGGATCTATACTTATATGTATTACTTAATTCGATTGTACTTCCATTCTCGTCTTGACTATGCCCGTTGAACCATTCGGAATTGCTAAGGATACTTGGAAATCTCGTATAACTCATACAATGCCATATCCCAAATATGGTCTTACATGTTATAGTCTATCGATGCCAATAGCCTAGCTATAGTCTTACACGAATTTCATATCGATGCCAATGTCCCAGACACCGTCTTACACGAATCTCATCTCAGTAAGCCTAATGTCATGACATTTGTATCCTATATTATTCCTAAGGTTCGTACGAGACTTTCAGACGCCGTAACTCTGTCAATTTCGGCTCGTAATCGTGACCATCTAGCATTCAATTCAATTCAAAAATAAATAAGCATTTATAACACAATTTAAGCACGTTTGTTAGCATACGAACTTACCTCATTCGTTGTAACGACAAATTAGGTCGACGAATCCAATACTTTTTTTCCCCCGTTCTAGATTCGAATCTCATTTCATTTTTTTTCATTCTATATAATAACAAATTTTACTTATTTAATCATTAATTCATCCAATTTAACAAAATTTACACATTTTTGAAAAATTACACTTTTGCCTCTATTATTTCACATTTTTGCAATTTAGTCCTTATCACATAAAATTACAATTTCATGCAATTTCATCCTAACCATGCTTAGCAGAATTCTTCTTATTGCCTTAGCAACCCACATTTCCAAATAATCACACTTTTAACCACAATTTCAATAATTCACAATTTAATCCCTAATTTGCATTTTCATCAAAAATCACTTTATAAAATATGAAAATCTAACATCAAATATTCATATTTTACCATTAAACATCAAAGAACACATAAACTCATCAATGGCAGCTATCAAAATCTTTAACAGTTTTGAAATCGAAGACATGGGCTAGCTAATACTAGTTGCAAAGATCACAAAAATATAAAAATTATCAAAAACTGAGTCAAAATGGACTTACAATTGAAACACGCATGAACCAAATGCTCAAAGCCACTCATCCTTTTCTTTTGATATTCGACTATGGAGAAAGATGATAGCATAAAAAAATGGTTTTTATTTTATTTAATTAAACATTATTTAACATTTTACTACTTTTCCATTAAAATAAATTCATATTTACACAAATGTCAAACCAAATATCATCCACTAACTCACAATTGGGCTAATTATCACATAAGGACCTTTACTTTAATATTCTATAGCTATTTGACACCTTTAGCTTATAGAACACAACTTTTATACTTTACAAGAATTATTCTTTTTTACCGAATCAAACACTTAAACGGTAAAATTTCTTTATGGAACTTTCACATAATTAATCTATCAAGCTGTAGAACTTATTATAATAATAAAATAAATATTTTGACTTCGAATTTATGGTCCCAAAACCACTTTTCTAATTTGACCCAAAAATGGATTGTTACACCAAACTTCTCAACAACATGGCTAAAATTTTAAAACCAAGCCCAAAGACTCTGTTTCAAGCCATATAAGGATTTTTGCAGACGACATACTTTCCCATACTCCCCCTAAGCAACAAAATCAGGTGGTGGCTCCATATATATCTCTTATTGAATATCACTATGAAGAAAGGCATTTTTTATATCGAATTGATGTAGAGGCCAGTTTTGAGTTGTTGCAATGAAGATAAACAACCTGACATAAGCAAGTTTAGCAATAAGAGAAAAGGTGTCATGATAGTCCACTCTATAAGCCTGATCATATCCTTTAGTAATAATCCTAGATTTCAATCGAGAAATGAAGCCATCAAGATTAATTTTGACAGTAAACACCCATTTACACCTAATAGCCTGTTTACCAGCAGGCAAGGTACTGACTTGCTATCAAATATAGTAGTCAATTTGGGTTAATTCCTCACTTAAGGAGCTTGTTTTCTAAGCAATTTAGGATTTTAATTTACATTTTTATTAATTAGCCCTTAGGATAGAAAGTTAATAAAAATAAGTGTTTTTAACATATTTTGTAGGTTATGTGACCCAGTAGACTGACATAGGCCTTAGGTGGTGCTAATATGTTCAATTCAATGTCTACTATGATGATATAAAGGCCCAATTGATGTGGAAGCAAGGATCGAGTGATGCACAAGGTTTCCAAGCCATAAAAGTACCAAACGAATGGCATTAGGCTAAAGTTGCATGTCGTGTAGTACCACGCAAGGGGTGTGACGTGACATAAGGCCGACGTGCTGCCCAAGCTTATCAAGGATATTTTTGTTTGCATAATCAAACTGATTCAAAGACCTAGGACGTGCTAAAGACCTAATTTGGGATGCCAAAACCTATATAAATAAGACATTAGGGGTTTGATGTAACTAAGTCATCGTAGACGCCTTCAAAAGCCCTAGTAGTTTAGAAGTAGATTTAGTTTATTTTCTTTTCGGCTTTTCAATACTTTCTTGTTTTCCTCTTGAAATCAATTTTGATTCAAGAGTTTACTTGTATTATTCTAGTATTTCAGTTTATGTTATTTTCCATTCATTTTATTTCTTTACTCTAATCAAGAGATTTACTACTTTGTTCCCCATTCAATTTCAATCCACGATTCTTCAAATCTCTTTTCTTATCTGAACCTATCATTTTTTTCACATGGTTTACTCAATTGGAGTCGAGATTATGAATAACATGAGCTGCTAAATCCCTTAGGGAAGATTAACGAGTGAATGATGATATGATTAATAGAGGATTTAGGGTTTCTTAAGATGGATTAGTTGGTATAAATTATGTGTTCTTAAACTATTAGGACTAACAACCCTAATAAGTTATCCTAGGCTAGACGAGGTTGGGAGAAAAGTCAAACTAAGTAAATCATAATTTATCCTGGTTGAGAAAGTAAGGTTAGGAGATAAGAAAGTATCAACCATTAGATTAGTTAATTAGAGGCTGAGAGGTAATAATTGATTAATCAAGGGCTAATCCACTCTAAAACTCTAATATGAAGTTAGTTACAAACCCTGAAGTGAGTTAATCTTCCTATTGGTTTATTGATTTATTTGATTGTTTATTTTTATTTATTTATTTTTTTAGTAATTTATTTATTTTTATCTCTTCAATATTATTTTCTAGTTTATTGTAATGTAGGAACTAATTACTACTACTTAGACTTGCTACTGTAAAAATGTTTTCATTATTCATTTCATCCTCCCTTGGGTACGATCCTTGGAATACTTCCAAGTATTTCATTGTACAACTATATTGCAATTTTACTTGTGCACTTGTGGACACATCCATTCTTAATTCTTATATTTTTGGTGTCATATTTAAACTATAAACAATAGTACCTTTATAGGCAGTCAAGTTGTTGCCACTGTTGTTGGAGAGATTTCAACAATAAATTTTGAAAATAATTTTTTACAATTAATAAGATAAGTAGGAATGTTAGGACCTATAGATACAATTTTTCATTTTTTTTTAGTTATTTTTATTCAATATCTTTTCAAGTACTCAGGCGCAACCGTCTCGCAATGGATAACAATCCACCCACGGTTATAAATTTACCCCGGGAAAATTTGTTATTTGAGGAGCCACGAGAGAAGTAAGGAAATAATTAGGAAGAAGTCCCAATGGCTCAGTGGACGTTACATAAGTATGCCCTACCTACCTTAGACATGGTGCGAGGAAGCATGTAAAGGCTGATAATCAACGGAAACAATTTCAAACTAAAAACAGACACAATACAGATGATCCAAAACACACTATAGTTAGAAGGGGACATGGTTGGAGACCGAATCAACACTTGAAGTAGTTCCTTCAACTGTGAGATACCTTCAAAACAAAGGGGTATCCGATGATGTCCTGCGTCTCCGATTATTCCCGTTCTCACTATGTGATAACGCAGATGATTAGTCAGACTTGTTACAACCGAGTTCCATCACCATATGGAACAATTTAGCGAAAAGTTTTCTTTACAAATTTTTCCCAATTAGTAGAACCATACAGCTGATGTGAGAAATGTCAATTTTAAAAAATTTGAAAAAGAATCTCTGTACGAGACATGGGAGCATTTCAAAAATTCCCACACCATGGACTACAAGTGTGGCTTCAAATCTAAATTTTCTATAATGGCATTCACGACCATATAAAATTGAGCTTAAATGGAGCACCCGGAGGGTCTCTCATGTTCCATACGTATGAACGAGCGTACAAAATCTTTAACATATGGCTATGAACTTGTACATATGGCCCATTGAGAGGTTTATGTACAAATCTAAGACATCAACGATGAAAGCTGTGAAGGAAGAGAAGTTCGAACGAATCTTAGAGAAGCTCAACACAGTTTGGAGCCATCCGTCAAGCCAACTAAAACGGAGCCTTGCTCTAAAAACCAACCGAATGTTGCAGGCTACGTAAATAACAGGGGTCGAGATCCTTATTCAAATACCTACAATCTTAGTTGGAAAGCTCACCTGAACCTCAAGTGGGGAGGTAACCAAGGATTCGTAACCCAAGCTCAAACTCGATTGAATCCTCCTTATTAACCTCCATCATTGCAACAACGATAAGGAGGTTACCTCCCTTATAAACCTCCACCACCGATACCAATCCAGGGTATTATCTATTACTTGATGGAGGGCTGTGATGAGTGGACTTGCCAAGCCAACTCCAAGGTGCCATTGAAATTTGACATGGCCATCATGTTCCCAATGACCAAGATGTAGATGCAATTTATTTACACCCGCCTAGCGCTGAACCATAATACCTCTAATGTTACCACCTATTGAGTGGTCATGCTTTACTCTTGCAAAGAGATGGAATTTGTATAGGCCATTGGATTTATAAGGAGATGCTCAAGTGCATTCAAAATTGGAAATAAATTACGTACTTCTCGTATCTAAACATCGTTTTATGTCACCGAGTCGACGTCCCCATGTCACTGGTCGAGCCATTCATAAGACCCACTAGGAGCATGATCAGGGATAACTTGTACGACCAATTCATCGATCTCTAGCACAAACAAAATCGGAAGAAGAAGCTCAGAACTAAACATAGGAGAAAAACTTAGGGCCCAACGAAGAGGAAAGGGAAAGTACACACGTAGTGGATGATGGGTCTCACAGATATGCCGATATCGAGGTGGCAAACTTGATGGATACAGGATAGGGGGATATTCTAATTCGTATTGCAGAACAGAATGGGTGGCCCATACCAGCAGAACTTCTTGACATGTTCGAGAGGTTTCCATCACCAAGTGAGGAGGGCACGGATGATAAGTATGAGGATGAAAATGAGGAGGAGAGCCATATCGCACCATCGGACTATGAGCGGGCATTTTTCCTAAACCGCTCATCGACAAATTGTGTGGTGATCTACGACTCGAGGTAGCAGAGCCTGGCCCAAACTTTGACAAGACAGGTTACAAAAGTGTCAGCAGGGTGCAATAGGGGCTGTAACGCCCCAAAATTTATATTTTTGATTCTGTTAGAATGTGAAACAATTGTGTATCTGCTTCAGTGGTTAAGTGTTTTCGGTGTGTGTGGGTGGTCCCAAGTTCAAGCACTAGCTTGGGCAAATTTTGGTATTTTTCTGAAGTAAGCCTATTACGTGAGCAATGGGCTTATATTTAAGTTCTTGTAATTTCATATCAGAATGGGCCAACTAGTCTGGTGGTTAAGTTGAGTGATGGATTGCTAAAAGTCTTGAGTTCGAATCTCTGCACGAGCGTTGGAATATTTTTTTGCTCGTTTGACCAAGAGAGTTTTGGTCAAACAGAAATTCTGATGGAGTTGTCTAGTGGGAGTAGTAGGAGGAAAACTAGGGATTGGGATCATTTTGTTAGTTTTCCCAAAAATTTCAGTTTCTCCAAAAGTCTTTGACATCCTTCTCGTTTTTCTTCTTTTATCTTCTCTACCGAACTTCTGTTTCTTTTCTTCCTCTTCTTTAGTATACTCTTTGATGTGCACGATAAGTTGTATATTTATGATTGATCGTACTTGAAAACTAACTATTATCACGATAAAGGCAAGCGTACCTATCGATTACTAGTATAGCTTATAGCAAGACCGGAATGTCGAACCCACAGGAAGTAAAAGTACTAGTATTAACCTTATTTTTATTATCTAGCCTAAAAATAAGGGGATATGCTTTATTTAAACTGATTAACTAAACTAAGAATGCACAGGAAGTAAATTGGAGAAATACTTTTGGGAAAACTAATTGATTTAGACAATACCTAAGGAAGAATCCACCTAGACTTCACTTGTTATTTGACTCTGAATTAGACAATTTATTCACTTAACTCGATCCGTATAAATCCCTAATTTATATTATTATCTCTCTCGAGACTAACAACGTCTAACCCTAGGTTAATTAATTGAAATCTCTTTCTAATTAAAACCCCTAGTGTTGTATTAACTCGATCTATGGATTCCCTTATTAGGTTTGACCCTAATCCGGCATATTTATGTCGCCCTATGTCTAGGGGTGCAATCAACTCCACTTAATTATGCTAGATCTACTGTTAGAGAGGGACTTTTACTCCTCTGAATAAGCACATCAATACTTGAATCAATATTCTGGAATATTAAAGTAAGAATTAAGAGCACATAACTAAGAACAAATTAAGTATTTATTATATAATTTAGAAAATAGTAACAAGATCCGTCTTAGGCTTCATCCCCCTTAGGTATTTAAGGGATTTAGTTCATATGTGTAAAAGAAAACATCACAGAAGAATAATAATAACAAAACATAAAGACACCCAAAAACCCCTGAAGGAAATTGAAGGGAGATCTTCAGTCTTGAAGGAGAATCCGGCTTCTGAGATGGATTAATCGACTTTCTTCGAGCAATTCCTTGCCTTCTACTCCGTGTGTCCCCTTTAGGTGCCTTCTAGGGTGTTTATATAGACTTTAGAATGCTTCAAAACCTTCAAAAGTGGCCTTTTCCGAGTAGAATTAGACTTGGGCTAGACAGGGACACGCCCGTGTGACACTCCCGTTTAGGGTGGCTTAGGCCGTGTTAGAGTCTGCTAAATAGACACGGGCATGTGGTCTACCCGTGTGAGGAAGTCTAGGCCGTGTTAGAGTCTGCTAAATAGACACGGGTGTGTGGTCTACCCTGTGAGGAAGTCCAGGCCGCGTTCATTTCCCACATTGACCCATTTTCTCCGTTTTTGGCCTATTTCTCGCTCTTTTTATTCTCCTATGCTCACCTAAGTATAAAACATAAAATTAAAGGATTAGGAGCATCCAATTCCACAAATCTTATAGCGTACCTATCGAATATGTATAAATTACGACTTATCAAATACCCCAAACTTAAGTGTTGGCTTGTCCTCAAGCAAAGTCCTCAATTCACAATTGAGAATTCATTTTTCTCAACTTATAATTCCTATCAATAATATCTCAAAATAATCCATAAGTAATCATACATTGAGAATTCAACTAGAAGAACATCAAAGTTTTAAACATTCCAAGTTGAGCATTTTATCATGAAAACATAGGTGTCTCCCCTCATCTAAGTAATCACCTTTCATTCAAAATATCACAGAATTCAACATCCTCACTAAAGATTCACTCAAATCACTCGAGGTGTTTAAGGACAAAAAATTTAGCACCCATCAGTCAATATGAAAAGTTATTACCATAGGCTTGCATGAAAATCAAATCTCCACCGCTATATATTGAGATGATACATCAATCAAAAGGTCTTTAGAGGGTTGTAATGTGGCTTTGGTTAGGGGGTGTGGTCACAAGCTGAAAGAGAAAGTTAGGATCGAGATTGAATTGAAAATTTACCTAACTAGAAAAATACTAAAACTGACAAATTACATCCTTAATTAGATGATCCTAGAATTGAGCTTTTCTTCATAGATAACATTGTTTTAATCCAAGCATTCCATAATTTCGTAATATGCTAGACGACAAATCTCAATTTCAGTAACTTCGTTTTTTTAAGAACAAATCGACTAACACAGAACTTTGCTAACTATAAAAAATAACACATAGCTAAGTAATTTATTCAAATCAAATCTAGAAAAAAATAGGGATCAAATTAATTGAGGGGATTTCACCAATAATTGGTTATGGGTTAATATTGAGGGTAAATCAATGAATGGCTTGTTAGGCTCAAGGAGGTTCACTAAGGGTTAAATATGAAGGAAGACTTTTATGGAGTGAGTGGGGTAAACCTAAGTGCCTTTATCATCTCGACATATCAAATCAATGGTGTGGTCTTGACATGCATAATCGAAGCAAGTTCTAGAATAACAAATCAATATTGACGCACTTATAGCAACAATAAAAGTGAGCATGAAAGACATAAATGTCTATGTTTTAATTCAAGACATGTCAATAAAAATTATAAATTAATCAAAATTCATTCTAATAGTGATATGAGTGAGTCACGTGAGAATAAGACAAAATTTAGGGACTTTTCTGATAGTGATATAAATAACCCCCCACACTTAAGATGTACATTGTCCTCAATGTACAAAGATAGATTTACTGAAAAATATAGATATAAGATCATAAGATAATGAGAGAAATGAAACTTCCTGAATGTTAAATGGAATCCTTGAATTGGAGTCATGGAAAGTAATTAGCTAAGATAAGGGTGAGATTGGAGGAGAATACTCCAGTGGTGGTAGAGGTTGTTACTCTACAAGTGTTGTGCCAAAAGAATATTATAACTAGTGGTAGCTATGGTCGTGGTCGAGCAGGGCATGGCAGTCGTGGAGGACCTGTTCTAGTGGAGTTGCAAATTCCTAAGTAATAGTGAGTTGTGGAGCTCTTCATAACTGCGATAGGATCAATAACTCTTTAGGAAATATAAAGTAACATGATTACTCATAAAGAAATGGCTGAAAACATAAATTGCTTAATATAAATTGTAAAACCTAAATATGAAGTAAAAATAGTATTAAAAAAATAAAAAGTAAAAAGATAAATAAAGATAAAAGTAAAAAAAAGTAAAAATAATAAATAAAAGTCTTCAAAAATCCTCATCGCCAAATGGTTCGCGAGGTGGGGGTGGCGATGAGATGTGAAGGTGTTGAAAAATCTGATGTAAGGTTGCATCAATGTGATCGAAGCATTGAAAACATTACTACTCGAATCGAGTGAGACACTCAGAGATGTCAGAGAGTGAAGCAGCCGCATGAATGGGACGATGACTAGGTGGTGGCTGAGATGGTGGATACTCCTGAGGTGGAGGGACATCATCAATAATGTTCTCTAGGTCTTCCTACTCTGCTGACTGGACGAGGCGATACTGAGGAGGATCAAATCCATGTCATCGTTCGATCATCCTTATATGGAGCATACTCGAGATGCCCTGTAGGGACTTCTGACCGATAAGAGTGAGGGAGGATGATTGTGCCGCCATGTTGAGGAGACTGAAGTACCGCATCAGGCGAGTCACATAAGGGTCGATGGAAAAGACTCCCTTCCTATGCCGCTCTGTCTGATGGCGAATGGCGAGGGCAATGAAATAAGTGAGGTCGAATATGTGCCCATGCGCCATGCTCCATAAAAAATAGGTGTCGTTAGTGTTGACGACGCCAGTACTCTCTCGCCGTCCTGTCAGGGTGTGGGCTAGGATGGCGTGTAAATATCTTAGTGATGGGGCAAGAGCTGATGCCTTAGAGCGGCTAAGGTCATAATTGGCCGAAGCAGGGACTAGGGCCTTCCAGCAATTTGAAGGAGAATAGTGGATGTGGCGATGGAGACTGTCGAAGTCGTCGTCGTCCATGAACTCCTCCGTATATAGTCCTAATGCGACACCGAACTCAGGTACGCTCAACTGGCGAACTAAACTGCTGAGACGAAACTGGACCGTTCTGGGATTATCGAACTCTGTCATAACGGCTTAAAGGTGGAAGGTCGAACAGAATTCTAATATGAGCTCGAGATATGTTGGCTCGACATTCTCGAAGAAAAGCCCCCATGGGTCAGTAGTCAGAAGAGCCCAGACTACGTCAGCGAGTTGGATCTACTCTAGGGCAGTCCAATCAATGCAACGACCCACACCCAGGGGTCAGGCCCGTAGTATTTGAAATAGTTCCTCCTAGGGTCCCGGTGGAAATTAGAGGAATGGGTGCGTATCTCATTAGTAGGACCCGAGGCGGGGACGGGAGTCTTTTTCCCACCAGTGTTTATCATGGTGTGCCTATGAGTAAAAGATTAAGTAATCAATAATTTTCACATCTTCAAGCAAAATCTGAGTAATCCAAAAATAATGACTTGCTCGTAAGATAATATGGACACCAATTCAAGAATGCTAAAAACAAAATGTGGTGGTATTGTATATGAATCAACGGCTAAATAGTGCTAAGGTTAAACCAAGCGAATGCTAAAGGACCAATCAAGTGATAGTGGATAATACTATTAATAATCCTAATCATGTGGGCAAATCAAGCAAGAGTAAAGTTCAATGAAAACACAACGACTAAGTAAATCTTTATCATTAGTAAAATTGGAAATCACTAAACATAGATAAGGGTTAATAAGCATGCAAATTATTAACAGTGAAAACAATTATAAGTCAACAAATCCATAAAAGAAGTAAAAGAAATAAAAGTAATGGGGTGAAAAGGAAACAAATGACTGATGAATGATGGTGGTGCTAGACAGAAGAGGGGTGCGACGTCGGTGTGGGGCGGATGACGGTAGTGGTGGTGCTGGTGCGACAGTGTGGCATGGGATGAGCAGAGAAAGAGGGAAAAAGAAAGGAATGTGTAGGGAAGGGAGGATAAGAGAGAAGCTTTTGATGCGTATGGAAGAAAATGGAGGAGAAAGAGTGGATTTTGGGGTGATGGTCGGGGCTTAAATGGCAACGGTAGCGGTGAGAGCGGCAGCTAGGGTTAGGGTATTGGGAAAGGGGATGATGAGTAGTGGGGGTTTATATAGAAATTGGGGCACACGGCCGTGGGGCACGCCCGTGTGTCCTTATTTCAACCTTTGTGTTTCGTGTTTTTCAAATTTGGGCGCGTCTAGAATTCAGCCCACGCTCGTGTTCTTTGGGCGTGTTGGTGTACACGACTGTGTCGCCCGGCCATGTCCTGCTTCATTCGCTTCTCCCACGCCCATATATATGTACACACGCCCTTGTTATCTTGACAATTTCGACTACGAGTGGTAGGCACGAGCATGTCGTACGCCCATGTTAATTTTTTAGTTTCTACCAAGGCTTATAGACACAGGCGTATTGCACGCCCGTGTTGATTTGGCAGGATTGCTTACGGCCATGTCGCACGGTCGTGGCATTGTATTGAATCCCGTGTTTTGGGAAAATTTTTGCTCTGCTTTTACACGGCTATATCGCACGGCCGTGTCGCCACCCGTGTGGATTTGGAAAACCTATGTTCAAGGACTCAGTTAATGATTTAGATGTTAAAAACTAAAATTTAAAGATATCAACACCGTTAGTGCTCGGGTTGCCTCTCGAGAAGCGCTTATTTATAGTCTAAGCTCGACTTACCTCTTTGTTGCGTGGTCATGGTGGTGTGAGGAGTTTACACTCCTTATTTCTCCTATCAATTTTATCAAAATGATGTTTTAGACGAGTACTATTTACCTTAAAAGTGTCGAATTTGGAATGAGTTACCTCGACTATACCGTATGGAAAAATGTTAAGTACCGTAAAAGGGATTGTTCCATTGGGTTCAGAAGTGGTAATATGAGGGTTTGCTGCATCTAATAGTACTCTTTCTCCAACCTTAAGTTGATTTGATAAAACATTGAGTCTGTCATGGCGTGGTTTCGGTTTATCGTGTGTTCTTGGTTTATGTGTACGCTATTCATCTAGTTCCTCGATCTGTAGCCTTTGCTCTTCATAGATGGGTCCTTTGTTGTTATTTGAACATGGCTCATTTATGCTCTTCAAAAGTGTTTCCTACAAAGAAGGTTGCACCACGTGACCAGTATTAGTAGCATGATTTATACAACCACCTTCAATATTTGATGTGTTACTCGAATTACGAGCTTGAAGAGTGATTGTTTCATTACCAACACGAAGTGTGAGTTCACCTGTACCAACGTCAATAATAGTTCTAGCAGTTGCTAAAAAGGGTCGTCCTAAAATTAAAGGCACGTCGCTATCCTCTTCTATGTCTAAAACAACAAAATCAATTAGGAATATAAATTTGTCAGTTATACAAGTACATCTTCAATAATACCCCTAGGAAATCTAATTGTTTTATCTGTCAATTGAATGCTCATCCTAGTTTGTTTGGGTTTCCCAAAACCTAGTTGTTTAAACATTTTATAGGGCATGACATTAATACTAGCCCCTAAATCAGCCAAAGCATTGTTAATGTTTAAACTACCAATTAAACAAGGAATTGTAAAACTCCCTGGATCTTTCAACTTGTTGGGTAGCTTATTTTGTAGAATGGCTGAGCGAACTATATTCAACTCTGCATGCGACGCCTCATCCAACTTCCACTTATTTGTTAAAAGCTTCTTTAAAAATTTAACTGCGTGTGGCATTTGTGAAAGAGCTTCAATAAATGGCAAGTTAATATGTAATTTCTTTAATAATTTAAGGAATTTACCAAATTGTTCGTCCGTGTGGTCTTTCCTTGTCGCTCTGGGGTATGGCACACGAGGTTTGTATTCTCTACTTACCAGTTTTTGCTCACTGTGGCCTACCTCATCTTTACATTTACTTGCCATAATTCCCTGCCTTGGTTCTGGTTCAGGTTCAACTAACCCTTCTTCATATTGAATAGTAATCGCATTAAGCTACTCCTTTGGGTTAGTTTCAATATTACTCGGTATTACCTTGTGGTCGTTCAGAAATAAATTTAGCAAGCTGGCCTATCTAAGTTTCGAGCCCTTGGATCGACTCTTTTTGATTCTTTCGGTATTCTAAAAATGAGTTTCTGACACCGAGATGAATTTCGTTAGCATCTCCTCAAGGTTCGGCTTCTTTACCTGCAGGTAAGGTGGTTGTTGAAAGCCTAGAGGGGGTGGTGGTCTCTGATTCCCTTGGCCTCCCCATGAGAAATTTGGGTGGTTCCTCCAACCTGCATTGTAAGTGTTACTATAAGGATTAGTTTGAGGTCGAGGTTTATTACCCATATAATTCAATTACTCATTTTCCATGTTGTGGCTATAGGGTGGGTATTCTGAATTGCTTGCTCCACCTCCATTTGCATCGTACTGCATTACTGGATGAACCTGTGAAGAACCAAGTAAATCATAAATTTTTCTATTCAAAAGTTCTACCTGATTAGAGAGCATAGTGACCGAATCGATGTTAAAAATGTCGGCCGCTTTCGTCGGCTTTGTCCTCATGACTTGCCACTGATAATTATTCAGTGACATCTCTTCTACAAATTCATAAGCCTCTTCAAGTGTCTTATTATTGATAGCCCCACCAGCAGCTGCGTCAATCATCTGTCTAGTCAGAGGATTCAGACCATTGTGAAAAGTTTGCACCTGTAACCAAAGTGGTAACCCATGGTGAGGGTTCCTTCTCAATAGATCCTTGTATCTCTCCCATGCATCATAAAGTGTTTCTAAATCCATCTGTACAAAAGAAGAAATATCATTCCTTAATTTAGTTGTTTTAGCCGGCAAAAAATATTTAAGTAAAAATTTTTTCGGTCATTTGTTCCCAAGTAGTGATTGGCCCTCGTGGTAACGAGTTCAACCACTATTCAGCCTTATTCCTTAATGAAAAAGGAAACAACTGAAGGCGAATGGAATAATCAGAAACACCATTGATTTTATAAGTGTTGCAGAATTCCAAAAAATTCGCTAAATGAGTGTTTGGATCCTCATTCTACAAACCATCAAACTGAACAAACTGTTGTATCATTTGAATTGTGTTACAATTCAAAATTATTTGCAGCAATAGCAGGCCTAACTATACTCGATTCAGTTCCTGTTAAATTGGGTTTAGCATAATTATACATAGTACAAGGAGCAGGATTCTGATTTATTGGATTTGCAGCGATCACAGGAGGTAACTGATTATTCTGATTTTCAGCTATCTCCTCGGTTATGGTTTGAATATCATCCTCTCGCTCTTCTTTTATGTATCTTAGGCTTCACCTTATTTCTCTTTGGCTTCTGCGAGCTGTGCTTTCAATCTCACTATCAAAAAGTAAAGGTCCCGACGGGTTTCTTCTAGTCATAAACTATAAAAAAAACCTGTCAGAAGAAAATAAAAGAAAATTTAGTAATATAAACAAAAAGAAATTAACTTGCAATAAAATAAATGGCTAAAGTAATAAAAATTAAGCGTTCCTAATATCTTAGTTCCCCAGCAACGGTGCCAAAAACTTGGTGTGTGTGATAAGTTTTATATTTATGATTGATCGTACTTGAAAACTAACTATTATCACGATAAAGGCAAGCGTACCTATCGAACAGTAGTATAACTTATAGCAAGACCGGAATGTCGAACCCATAGGAACTAAAAGTACTAGTATTAACCTTCTTTTTATTATCTAGCCTAAAAATAAGGGGATTTGCTTTATCTAAACTGATTAATTAAACTAAGAATCACAGGAAGTAAATTAGGGAAATACTTGTGGGAAAACTGATTGATTTAGACAATACCCAAGGAAGAATTCACCTAGACTTCACTTGTTATTTGACTTTGAATTAGACAATTTATTCACTTTACTCAATCCGTAGAAATCCCTAATTTATATTATTATCTCTCTCGAGACTAACAACGTCTAACCCTAAGTTGATTAATTGAAATCTCTTTCTAATTAAAACCTCTAGTGTTGCATTAACTCGATCTATAGATTCCATTATTAGGTTTGACCCTAATCTGGCAGGTTTATATCGCCTTATGTCTAGGGGTGCAATCAACTCCGCTTAATTATGCTAGGTCTACTCTTAGACAGGGACTTTTGCTCCTCTGAATAAGCACATCAATATCCTGGAATATTAAAACAAGAATTAAGAACACATAATTAAGAACAAATTAAGTATTTATCATATAATTCAGAAAATTGTAACAAGATCCGTCCTAGGCTTCATCCCCCTTAGGTATTTAGGGGATTTAGTTCATATGTATAAAAGAAAACATCTCAGAAGAATAATAATAACAAAACATAAAGACACCCAAAAACCTTTGAAGGAAATTGAAGGGAGATCTTCAGTCTTGAAGGAGAATCCGGCTTCTGAGATGGATCAATTGTCTTTCTTCGAGCAATTCCTTTCCTCCTACTCCGTATGTCCCCTTTAGGTGCCTTCTAGGGTGTTTATATAGACTTTAGAATGCTTCAAAACCCTCAAAAGTGGCCTTTTCTGAGTAGAACTAGACTTGGGCTCAACCAGGACATGCTCGTGTGGGGTGGCTTAAGCTGTGTTAGATTTTGCTAAATAGACACGGACGTGTGGTCTACCCGTGTGAGGAAGTCCCGGTAGTGTTAATTTCCCATGTTGACCCATTTTCTTCATTTTTGGCCTGTTTCTTGCTCTTATTACTCTCCTATGCTCACCTAAGTATAAAACATGAAATTAAAGGATTAGGAGCATCAAATTTCACAAATCTAATGATAATTCATCCAAAAATATGCTTAAGCATGGGGTAAAATATGTATAAATTACGACATATCACTCTTTTTTTTGCATCCTTTCAATTTGGCGTTTTCATCTGTTATTTTCATGTGTTTTGATAAGTTGATTAAGTATGTTTTTGTTTTAGGTTAACAAATATGTTATTTATAGAGGCTTGTTTTGGTAATAGGTGGGAGTTAAGGGACTGTGGTCGGCCAGTCGGTACTCTGGTGTATGGAATCGCTGTTCTTGCTCGATAGCAAGGGCTTCGTGAGACTTTAGGAAGTTTTCCTTCAGAATTTAGTTGCTTAGGAAATCCAAACAAGGGATTAACTGAGTGATATTATAGTCAATGTGTAGGTTCTAGAGGGCTCCTGGCTGCGTTGCATCGTTTCAATACTAGATGTGTACCCAAAAATACAGAAAATGAGAATCGACGAGAGCCAAAATTGCAAACTATCGATGCCACACGAGCGTATGGTCTTCCATGTGGTAGGCCTTGTGATGGAACACGGGCATGTGACTGACGAGCCAGGCCGTGCGTAGGTGACACAGCCGTGTGATGGATGGGCCAAGCCGTGTGATCCACACGGCCAAAGCCAATTTGGGCCGTGTAGGCCACATAAACGTATGGGATTCTGGGCGAGGCAGTGTGATCCACACGGCCAAGGCTAATTTGAGTTGTGCTGAGATTGTTGGAGAGGGTCATTGGGTCCAACACTAGATCTGGGGGACGAGGGTAAGTTACGGAACAACTCCGGTCCAATAGGGCCAAGTTATTTAGGGGTGTCACTGGATTCGCCCCTAACATGGCCTAGTACTGGATGGAGGCCACAGAGAGAATTATGGATGACTTGGACTTCAGCCTTGAGTAAAAGCTGAAGGGGTTGTTTCTTTGCTTCGCGATAAGGCATACTAGTGGTGGCTGACTGTTAAGGAGGGCACTCAGCCAAATCGATTGACATGGGATTTCTATAAGACTGTGTTCTAAGAAAAATATGTAAGAGTCAACTAGATTGATGCTAGGAGACGTGAGTTTCTAAATCTCACGCAGGGAGATCAAACAATGGCTGAGTTTGATGCCGAATTTCTACGACTCAGCCGCTATGAGCGAGGTATGGTTGCGACTGAGCATGAGCGATGTGTTCGCTTTGAGGATGGCCTTAGAGATAACCTGAGGATATTGATAGTTCCGGAAAGGGAGCGTGAGTTTGCTGTGCTGGTTGAGAAGGCCAAGATTGCTGAGGATGTTAAGCGTATTGAGCGCTAGAACAGGGATAGCAAGAGGGGTAATAACAAGAGGGATTTAGAGCCCTCGAGTTCTATGATAAAGCCTAGGAAAAAGGCCAGATCTTATAGGCCGGTTAGAGTTGGGCCCCCTATTTCGCCTACAAGGATCTTGCCGTGTGGGTTATGTGGTAGACGCAATCCAGGTGAATGTTAGAGGTCGACTGGGGCATGTTTGAGATGTGGGTCTATAGGGCACCGTGTTCGAGAGTGTCCACTAAGGGCTGATCAGACGCAAGCTCCAGATTCTGGTACTGCATAGCCGCCGAAGGTAGTTCAGCAGCTCCCTAGGGGCCGTGGTCAGACTAGGGGTGGTAACGGCATGGGCCATGGTCAAAGAGCACTAGGTAGAGGTGCTAGGCATACCGAGGTGAGGCAACCTGCTTTGGTATATGCTGCTTGTCACTGAGAGGACCGAGATACTCCAAACTTCATTACAGGTACATTCTTAATTTTTAATGTACCTTATCTTGCATTGATAGACATAGGCTATACTCATTCCTATGCAGCTAGCACTGTGTCTGAAACGTTAGGGATTCCAATTGAGAATACTTGTAGTGAAAAGACTATTGTGGCTCCCTTGGGGCAATCTATCCTAGTCAGTAAATTGTATAGAAATGTTCTGTTAGAGGTTCAAGGGACAGTATTTCTGGCTAATCTGATGGAGCTTCCGTTTGGGGGAGTTCGATTTGATTCTGGGTATGGATTGGTTGGTCAAACATTGGGTGAGTCTCAACTACACGACTAAGAGGGTCATTTTGAGAATCGATGGGGATGACGAGGTGGTTATGATTGGGGAACAATAAGATTATTTGTCTAATGTGATTTTGACGTTGGTAGCGGAAAATTGGTTCGGAAAGGGTGTGAGGCATGTCTAACCTATATAAGTGTTTCAAAATCTAGGAACTCTTCGGTTAAGGACATTAAAACTGTAAGTGATTGTTTGGATGTTTTTCCTGAAGAGCTACCGTGTTTGCCTCCGAGCCGAGAGGTGAATTTTGGAATTGAACTTATTTCGGGTGCAGCTCTGATGCCTATCACCCCTAACAGCATGGCGCCGAAGGAGCTTATGGAGCTTAAGGCTTAGATTCAGGAGTTGTTGGATCGTGGGTTTATTAGTCTCAGTATGTCTCTGTAGGGAGCACCTATTTTGTTTGTGAAGAAGAAAGATGGGACAATGAGGATGTGTATCGATTTAACAAGCTGACGATTAAGAAAAAATACCCACTTTTGAGGATTGATGATCTATTCGATCAGTTCAGAGGGGCTTTGGTGTTCTTCAAGATTGATCTATGTTCGGGTTATCACCAGTTGAAGGTTAAAGAGGCCGAAGTATATAAGACGGCATTTAGGACTCGTTATGGTCACTACGAGTTCCTAGTGATGCCCTTTGGTTTGACTAATGCACCAACGGCTTTTATGGACTTGATAAATCGAGTGTTCTGGCCCTATCTGGATCAGTTAGTGGTGGTATTCATTAATGATATCTTGGTATATTCTAAGACTAATGATGAACACGATGTGCATCTAAGGGTGGTACTATAGATTCTTCGTAAGAAATAGTTGTATGCAAAGTTCAGCAAGTGTGAGTTCTGGCTTCGAGAAATATCGTTTTTGGGGCATGTAGTTTCCACTGAGGGCATACGAGTAGACCCTCGTAAGGTTGAGGCAGTATTGGATTGGAAACAGCCGAAGAATATGTCTCAGATCCGTAACTTTCTGGGTTTAGCGGGGTATTATCAAAGTTTTATGGTAGGGTTCTCCTTGATCGCAGCTCCGTTGACTAAGCTTCTGCGTAAGGGAGTTCCTTTTGTCTGGATTGATGTGCAACAAAAGCGCTTTGAAAAGCTAAAGACTATTTTGACTCAGGCTTCGGTTCTGATACAGCCTGAGCCCGGTAAAGACTTTGTGGTTTACAACGATGCTTCACATGTCGGTTTGGGATGTGTATTGATGTAAGACGGTAAAATGGTAGCGTATGCATCTCATCATCTTAAAACTCACGAAGCAAACTATCCGTCTAATGATTTAGAGTTGGTTGTGGTTGTGTTCACCTTGAAAATCTAGAGGCACTATCTGTATGGTGAGAGGTGTGTTATCTACACCGATCACAAAAGCCTCAAGTATCTCCTTACTCAAAAGGAGTTAAATATTAGGCAGCGTAAGTGGGTTGAGCTGCTTAAAGATTATGATTGTACCATTGAGTATCATCCTGGTAAGGCCAATGTAGTGGCCGATGCATTGGGTCATAGGACTATGACCGATCTAAGAGCGATGTTCACTCGGCTTAGCCTATTCGATGACGGAGGTCTGTTAGCAGAACTTCAAGTTAAGCCGACATGGATTGAGCAGGTTCGACGCAAACAGTTGGGGGATAAGTCTCTTGAGTTGCGCTTTCATCAGGTTGAGAGTGGTGATACTATTGATTTTGGGATAAACAGTGATTGGGTACTTTGTTTTCGCGGTCGGATTTGTGTACCGAGTGATGAGGATTTAAGACGGTCGATTTTGAAGGAGGCGCATAGTAGCAATTATGCTATGCATCCTGGTGGGAACAAAATGTATCGAGATCTTCGAGAGTTGTACTGATGGCCAGGGTTAAAGCATGAGATAACTGATTTTGTGGCTTGTTGTTTGACTTGTCAGCAGGTGAAGCCTGAGCATCAGTTACCTTATGGTTTGCTACAACCGGTTAAGATTCCGTTATGGAAATAGGAGCAAGTAAGGATGGACTTCATTAGTGGGTTGCCTTAAACACCCACTAAGAAGGATTCTGTCTGGGTCATCGTGGATCGATTGACCAAATCTGCACACTTCATTCTGGTTAGAACAGACTTCTTTCTTCAGAAGTTGGCTAAACTTTATGTCTCTGAGATAGTAAGACTACATGGGGTACCTGTCTCGATCATTTCTGATAGGGATCCTCACTTAACGTCTCGGTTCTGGAAAAAGCTATATGAGGCTCTAGGTGCAAGGTTAGACCTCAATACTACGTTTCATCATTAAATGATGATCAATCTAAAAGGGTGATTCAAATACTGGAGGATATTTTGAGGAGATGTGTTATTGAGTTCCGAGGTAGTTGGGAGGACTATCTACCATTAGTGGAGTTTGCCTACAATAATAGCTTCAAGTCTAGCATTCAGCTGGCACCTTACGAGGCACTATATGGCCATAAGTGTCAGACTCCTTTGTGTTGGATTGCGTTGGGCAAGGGGCGTGTTTTAAGTCCTAAGTTAGTTTCTGAGAATGAGGATAAGGTCAGACTGATTCGGGATCGTCTGAAAGTGGCTTCTGACAGGCAAAAGTCTTATGTTGATCTGAACTATCGCGAGATCGAGTATTCTGTGGGGGACTTCGTGTTTCTAAAGATCTCACCATGAAAGAAGGTTCTGAGGTTCGATCGCAAGGGCAAGTTGAGTCCTAGGTTTATTGGGTCGTATCGAATTTTGAAACGAGTGAGACCGATCGCTTATTAGTTGGAGCTACCACCAGAATTAGATCGCATTCATGATGTGTTCCACGTCTAAATGTTAAGGCACTACCGCTTTGATCCCACGCATGTTTTCCCTGTTGAGGAGATTGAGGTTCGGCCAGATCTGACCTTCGAGGAGGAGGTGGTTCAGATTCTAGATCGCGATGTTAAGGTTCTAAGGAGGAAATCTATTCCACTAGTGAAGGTGTCGTGAGGGAATCATAGCACTGATGAGGCTACGTGGGAGCCTGAGGATGCGATGCGTCAGCAATATCCTCACCTGTTTTGATTAGGTAAATTTCAAGGACGAAATTTTCTTTTAGGGGGTAGAGTTGTAACGCCCCAAAATTGATATTTTTGATTATGTTAGAATGTGACACAACTGTGTATCTGCTTCAATGGTTAAGTGTTCTGGGTGTGTGGGAGCTCCCAAGTTCAAGCCCTAGTTTGGGCAAATTTTGGTATTTTTTTTTGAAGTAAGCCTGTTACATGAGCAGTGGGCTTATGTTTAAGTTCTTGTAATTTCATATCAGAATAGGCCTGCTGGTCTGGTGGTTAAGTTGAGTGATGGATTGCTAAAGGTTTTGAGTTCGAATCTCTGCATGAGCATAGGATTATATTTTTACTTGTTTGACCGGGAGAGTTTTGGTCAAACAAAAATTCTGATGGAGTTGTGTAGTGTGAGTAGTGGAAGGAAAACTAGAGATTGGGATCATTTTGTTAGTTTTTCCCAAAAATTTCAATTTCTCCAAAAGTCTCTGACATCCTTCCCGTTTTTCTTATTTTCTCTTCTCTACCATACTTCTGTTTCTTTTCTTCCTCTTCTTTAGTATACTCTTTTTTTTTTTGCATCCTTTCAATTTGGCTTTTCCATATGTCTTTTCTGTGTGTTTCGATAAGTTGATTAAGTATGTTTTTGTTTTAGGTTAACGGTTATGATGTTAATGGAGGCTTGTTTTGGTACGTAGGTGAGAGTTAAGGGACAGTGGTTGGCCAGTCGGTACTCTGATGTATGGAATCGTTGTTTTTGCTCGAAGGTAAGGGCTTCATGAGACTTTAGGAAGTGTTCATTCCAAATTTAGTTGATTGGAAAATCAAAATAAGGGATTAACTGAGTGATATTGTGGTCGATTTGTAGGTTCTGGTAGGCTCGTGGTTGCGTTACATCGTTTCAGTACCAAGTGTGTCCCCGAAAATACAGAAAATAAGAATCGACGAAAGCCAAAATTACAAACTATCGATGCCACACGAGCGTGTGGTCACCCATGTGGTAGGCCGAGTGACGGAACACGGGCGTGTAACCTACGAGCTAGGCCGTGCACCGTGTGATGGCTTGGCCAGGCCATGTGATCTACACGGCCAAAGTCAATTTGGGTCGTATGGGCCACACAGGCATGTAGGCCTACACGAGCGTGTGAGATTCTGGACGAGGCCGTGTGATCCACACGGCCAAGGCCAATTTTGTGGCGTGTGGGCCACATGGGTGTGTGAGCCTATTTTTTTGAAATATTTTGTAAGGTTGCACAAGTCGCCCTAGTCAACTGTGGACCTTTTGTAGGGTCAGTAAGCTTTACTTAGACCCCTTCTTATGTGATCTGATTGTATGAGTTCTGACTAATCATGAATTATGATATCCTATTGTAAGAATTATGATTGCATAATGGTATGAAATCTTATGTATGTTGCATTGCATCGAGGTGGGTTATTGATTTCTGGAAGAAGTGTCTTAAAGGCTATTAAGCTTGATATTTGGCAGCTCAGCTGCATAAATCTGATTATGTGCTGCATTTCAGTACAGAATGGTGTGTAGGGCTGGGTGGGTCTATTTAATCCTCACATGGTGTGTAAGGTTGGACGAAGATGGTGTGTAGAAGCTGGTGGGTAAGATTCTGTTTATATGTATTTGCATTCTGTATTTGATACGGGCTAAGGCCCTAATAAAAGTCTGAGACTATATCTGAATGGGCTTAGGCCCAAACTGTATTCTGACATATATCTGTATGCATATTTTCTGTTGAGGTTGCACACTGAGTTTACGAAAATTCACCCTATCTGTTTCATCTGTACAGGTAATCCTCAGACTTGACGGATTGGCACAGCGAAGGACTCGACAGTGGACACACGTACACTTTTAAGACTGTTTTGTTATCTTTACAATTTAATTCTTAATTTAAGGTTTTGATGTAATTTTGGATTGGACTTGGACTATTTGTTTTAAATTTTGGTTTGGTTTGTTTCATGATTTTAATATTGATAAGCATGATTAAACCTGATTTTCACTAAGGGTCAAACGGTTTTCTAAAAATAAGAGTTTTCTAAAGCTTCCGCTAAAATATGCTTTTCATAACACGAAATACGTGACTTATATCGAATTAAGATAAAGACTAATTAACTAGAATGGTTTTAACTCAACAAACATGTTTTCAAATTTCATTCCATGTGATATCGCTAGATTTGGTCTTAACATCTAGGCCGAGTTTAGGGTGTTACATTAGTGGTATCAGAGCCAGGTTCAAAACTCGACTATAAAATTTTAGGTTCTAAACTAGGTTTTAAAGAATTACTTTCAACTATTTTCAAATACTCTGATTAAGTATGTGGTCCACTGAGTCTCCGACACCAATCCTGTAAGTTTTCTGAAACTTATACTATTTATTTCGAAATATCGTAGATAGTATATTCTGAAACTACTATAGGTAGTAAATCATATTGAAAACACTCTAGTTAGTGTATACTAAAAATTGTAGTAAAATTGTGACTTACGAAAACAAACTCTAAACTTTTGATATTATGTTGCATAAAATATCTACTAATAAATATCAAAACTCTAACTGATTCATAAAACTGTTAATGTAGATAAACTTCGAATCTAGAATGAGCAAACGTGGTACTCACGGTAGAGGCCGAGGTAGAGGCCGTAGAAGGGCTCGAGCTGAGTGCTCTTTCATAAATAATATACCGCATCTAGATACAAGTGAGACATCGATTTCGCTTGCAACTGAGACTGGGTCTTAGAGTCATTCGGCTGGGGACAACCCACTATTCCAAGCCATGTTGAGATTGTTGGAGAGGATTGCTAGGTCCAATACTGGATCTGGGGGCCGAGGGTCGGTTATAGAATGACTCTAGTCCAATGGGGCCAAGTTATTTAAGGGTGTCACTGGAGTCACCCCTAACATAGCCCAGTACTAGATGGAGGCCATGAAGAGAATTATGGATGATTTGGAGTTCAGCCCTGAGTAAAAGCTGAAAGGGGTTGTTTCTTTGCTTCGCGATAAGGCATACCAGTGGTGGCTGACTGTTAAGGAGGGCACTCAGCTAGATCGATTGGCATGGGATTTCTATAAAACTGCGCTCCAATAAAAATATGTAGTAGCCAACTATATTGATGCTAGGAGACGTGAGTTTCTGAATCTCACGCAGGGAGATTGAACAGTGGCCGAGTATAAGGTCGAATTTTTACGACCCAGCCGCTATGCGCGAGGTATGGTTGCGACTAAGTATGAGCAATGTGTTTGCTTTGAGGATGGCCCAAGAGATAACCTGAGGGTGTTGATAGCTCCGCCAAGGGAGCATGAGTTTGTTGTGCTAGTCGAGAAGGCCAAGATTGCTAAGGATGTTACGCACATTGAGCGCTAGAACAGGGATCGCGAGAGGGGTAAGAACAAGAGGGATTCGGAGCCCTCGAGTTCTGTGACGAGGCCTAGAAAAAAGGGCAAATCTGATGGGTTGGTTAGATTTAGGCCCCCTATTGCACCTACAGGGATCTTGTCGTGTGGGTTATGTGGTAGACGCCATCCAGGCGAATGTTGGAGGTCGACTGGGGTATGTTTCAGATGTGGGTCTACAGGGCACCGTGTTCGAGAGTATCCGCTGAGGGCCGATCAGATACAAGCTCTGGGTTCTGGTACTGCGCAGTCGCCAAGGGTAGTTCAGTAGGGGTCGTATTCACACTAGGGGTGGTAACGGCATGGGCCGTGGTCAAAGAGCACCGGATAGAGGTGCTAAGCATACCGAGGGGAGGCAGTCCACTTTGGTTTCTGCTGTTTGTCACTAAGAGGACCGAGATGCTCCAAACGTCATTACGGGTACGTTTTTAATTTTTAATGTACTTTATCTTACATTGATATACATAGGCTCTACTCATTCCTATGTAGCTAGCACTGTGTCTGAAACGTTAGGGATTCCGATTGAGAATACTTCCAGTGAGATGACTATTGTGAGTCCCTTGGGGCAATCTATCTAAGTCAGTAAATTGTATAGAGATGTTCCGTTAGAGGTTCAAGGGACAATATTTCTGGCTGATCTGATAGAGCTTCCGTTTGGGGAGTTCAATTTGATTTTGGGTATGGATTGGTTGGTCAAACATCGGGTGAGTCTCAACTACGCGACTAAGAAGGTCATTTTGAAAATAGAGGGGGACATGAGGTGGTTGTAATTGGGGAACGACGAGATTAATTATGTAATGTGATTTCGACGTTGGTAGCAGAAAAGTTGGTTCGAAAAGAGTGCGAGGCATATCTAGCCTATGTGAGTGTTTCGAAATCTAAAGACTTTTCGGTTAAGGACATTAGAACTGTAAGTGATTTTTCAGATGTTTTTTCTAAAGAGCTACTAAGTTTGCCTGCGAGCCGAGAGGTGGATTTTAGAATTGAACTTATTTCGGGTACAGCTCCGGTGCCAATTGCCCTCTACCGCATGACACCGAATGAGCTTACCGAGCTTAAGTCTCATATTCAGGAGTTGTTGGATCATGGGTTTATTCGTCCCAGTGTGTCTCCGTGGAGAGTACCTGTTTTGTTTGTGAAGAAGAAAGATGGGACAATGAGGTTGTGTATCGATTATCAATGGTTAAACAAGCTGACAATCAAGAATAAGTACCCACTTTCGAGGATTGATGATCTATTTGATCAGTTCAGAAGGGCTTCCGTATTCTCCAAGATTGATTTACGTTCGAGTTATCACCAGTTGAGGGTTAAGGAGGCTGATGTGTATAAGACGGCATTTAGGACTCGTTATGGTCACTACGAGTTCCTAGTGATGCCCTTTGGTTTGACTAATGCACCAACGACTTTTATGGACTTGATGAACTGAGTGTTCCAACACTGTTTGGATCATTTTGTGGTGGTATTCATCGATGATATCTTGGTATATTCTAAGACTGATGATGAACACGATGTGCATCTCAGAGTGGTACTATAGATTCTTCATGAGAAACATTTGTATGCAAAGTTCAGCAAGTGTGAGTTTTGGCTTCGAGAAATATCATTTTTGGGGCATGAAGTTTCCACTGAGGGGATATGAGTAGACCCTCGTAAGGTTGAGGCAGTGTTGGATTGGAAACAGTCGAAGAATATGTCTGAGATCCGCAGCTTCTAGGGTTAGCGAGGCATTATCGAAGTTTTGTGGAAGGGTTCTCCGTAAGGGAGTCCCTTTCGTCTGGACTGATGTGCAACAAGAGAGCTTTAAAAAGCTCAAGACTATTCTGACTTAGGCTTTGATTCTGATACAGCCTGAGCCCGGTAAAGACTTTGTGGTTTACAACGATGCTTCACATGTCAGTTTGAGATGTGTATTGATGCAGGATTGTAAGGTGGTAGTGTATGCATCTCGTCAACTCCAAACTCATGAAGCAAACTATCCAATGCATGATTTAGAGTTGGCTGCAGTTTGTTCGCCTTGAAAATCTGGAGGCACTATCTGTATGGTAAGAAGTGTGTTATCTACACCGATCACAAAAGCCTTAAGTATCTACTCACTCAGAAGGAGTTAAATCTTAGGTAGCGTAGGTGGGTTGAGCTGCTTAAGGATTATGATTGTACCATTGAGTATCATCCTGGTAAGGCCAATGTGGTGGCCGATGCGTTGAGTCATAGGGCTATGACCGATCTAAGAGTGATGTTCACTCGGCTTAGCCTATTCAACAACGGAGGTTTGTAAGCAGAACTTCAGGTTAAACCGACATGGATTGAGCAGGTTCGAGGTAAACAGTTCGGGATAAGTCTCTTGAGTTGGACTTTCGTCAGGTTGAGAGTGGTGATACTACTGATTTTGGGATAAACAGTGATGGGGTACTTTGTTTCCGCAGTCAAATTTCTATACCAAGTGATAAAGATTTAAGACAGTCAATTTTGAGGGAGACACATAGTAGCCATTATGCTATGCATCCTGGTGGGAACAAAATGTACCGAGATCTTTGAGAGTTGTACTAATGGCCAGGGTTGAAGCATGAGGATACTGATTTCTTGGCTCACTGTTTGACTTGTCAATAGGTGAAGCCTAAGCATCAGTTACCTTAGGGTTTGCTACAGTCGGTTAAGATTCTGTTATGGAAATAGGAGCAAGTAACGATGGACTTCGTTAGTGGGTTACCTTTAACACCCACTAAGAAGGATTCTGTCTGGGTTATCATGGATTGATTGACCAAATCTACGCACTTTATTCCGGTTAGGACAGACTTCTCTCTTCAGAAGTTGGCTAAACTTTATGTCTCTGAGATAGTAAGACTACATGGGGTACCTGTCTCGATCATTTCTGATAGGGATTCTCCCTTAACGTCCCGGTTCTAAAAAAAGCTACATGAGGTTCTGGGTGCAAGGTTAGACCTCAGTACTGTGTTTCATCTTCAGACTGATGATCAATCTGAGAGGGTGATTCAGATACTGAAGGATATGTTGAGGAGCTGTGTTATTGATTTTCGAGGCAGTTGGGAGGACTATCTGCCATTAGCGGAGTTTGCCTATAATAATAGCTTCCAGTCTAGCATTCAGATGGCACCTTATAAGGCACTGTATGGTCGTAAGTGTCGCACTCCTTTGTGTTGGACTGAGTTGGGCGAGCGGTGTGTTCTGGGTCCTGAGTTAGTTTTTGAGACTAAGGATAAGGTCAGACTGACTCGGGATCATTTGAAAGCGGCTTCTGACAGGCTGAAGTCTTATGTTGATCTGACTTGTTGCGAGGTTGAGTATTCTGTGGGGGACATCGTGTTTCTAAAGGTCCCGCCATGGAAGAAGGTTTTGAGGTTCAGTCGCAAGGGCAAGTTGAGTTCTAGGTTTATTGGGCAGTATCAGCTTTTTAAGCGAGTGAGACCAGCCGCTTATCAGTTGGAGCTACCGCCAGAATTAGATCGCATTCATGATGTGTTCCACGTCTCAATGTTGAGGTGCTACCGCTCTGATCCCACGCATGTTGTCCCTGTTGAGAAGATTGAGATTCGGCCAGATCTGACCTTTGAGGAGGAGCCGGTTCCAATTCTGCATTGCGATGTTAAGGTTCTAAGGAGGAAATCTATTCCACTATTGAAGGTGTTGCGGCAGAATCATAGTACTGAGGAGGCTACATTGGAGCCTGAGAATGCGATGCGTCAGCAATATCCTCACCTGTTTTCATTAGGTAAATTTCAAGGATGAAATTTTCTTTTAGGGGGTAGAGTTGTAACGCCCCAAAATTTATATTTTTGATTATGTTAGAATGTGACACAATTATGTATCTGCTTCAGTGGTTAAGTGTTCTAGGTGTGTGTGGGAGGTCTCAAGTTCAAACCCTAGCTTGGGCAAATTTTGGTATTTTTCTGAAGTAAGCCTGTTACGTGAGCAGTGGGCTTATATTTAAGTTCTTGTAATTTCATATCAGAACGGGCCTGCTGGTCTGGTGGTTAAGTTGAGTGATGGATTGTTAAAGGTCTTGAGTTCAAATCTCTGCACGAGCGTAGGAATATATTTTTACTCATTTGACCGGGAGAGTTTTGGTCAAACAAAAATCTAAGGGAGTTGTGTAGTGGGAGTAGTGGGAGGAAAACTAGGGATTAGGATCATTTTGTTAGTTTTTCCCAAAAATTTCAGTTTCTCCAAAAGTCTCTGACGTCCTCCCCGTTTTTCCTCTTTTCTTTTCCCTACCGTACTTCTATTTTTATTCTTCCTCTTCGTTAGTATAATTTTTTTGCATCCTTTCAATTTGGTATTTCTATCTGTCGTTTCTGTGTGTTTCGGTAAGTTGATTAAGTATGTTTTTCTTTTAGGTTAACGAATATGTTGTTAATGGAGGATTGTTTTGGTACGTAAGTGGGAGTTAAGGGACTACGGTCAGCCAGTCAGTACTCTAGTGTATGGAATTGCTGTTCTTGCTCGAAGGTAAGGGCTTCGTGAGACTTTAGGAACTGTTCGTTCTGAATTTAGTTGATTGGGAAATCAAAATAGGGGATTAACTGAGTGATATTGTGGTCGATTTGTAGGTTCTGGAGGGCTCGTGGTTACGTTGCATTGTTTCAGTACCAGGTGTGTACCCGAAAATGCAGAAAACGAGAATCAGTGAAAGCCAAAATTGTAAACTGTCAACGCCACACGGGCGTGTGGTCGCCCATTTGGTAGACCGAATGACGGAACACGGGCGTGTGATCGACGAGCCAGGCCGTGCGAAGGTGACACGGCCGTGTGGACCACACAGGCTTGTGGGATTCTAGGCAAGGCTGTGTGATCCACACGGCCAAGGCTAATTTGGGCCGTGTGGGCCCACACGGGCAGGCCACATGGGCGTGTGAGCCTAATTTTTTGAAATATTCTGTAAGGTTGTACAGGTTGCCCAAGTCGACTGTGGACCTTTTGTAGGGTTAGTAAGCTTTACTTAGACCCTTCTTATGTGATCTGATTGTATGATTTCTGATGATCGCATTATTTCATGATAGGTTTTAAATATTTATAATTAATCATTCTCGGAACTAACTGTTATCGCGATGTACGCAAGTGTACCTATCGAACAGTAGTATAGTTTTAGTAAGACCGAATTGTCGAACCCAAAAGAACTAAAAGTACTAGTAATGACTGTCTTTTTATTATCTAGCCTAAGAATAAAGAGGTTTTGTTTTGACTAACTAATTATCTAAACTAAGAATTCACAGAGAACGAAATTGGGGGATTAATTTTTGAAAATGATTGAATTAAGACAATACCTAAGGAAAAATCCACCTACACTGTACTTGTTATTCTGGCTCCAAATCGGACGATTTATTCATTTAACCTGTTCCGTGGAGATCCCGAAGTTATGTTCTTATCCCTATTCAAGACTAATAACGTCTAATCCCTAGATTGAATAATTGAAACTTTTCTCTAATTAACACCCTAGGGTTGCATTAACTTGATCTATGGATCCCCTTATTAGGTTTCACCCTAATCCGGAAAAATCTTGTCACCCTATGTATAGGTGCGCAAATAACTCCGCTTAATTGTGACAAATGTACTCTTAGACAGGGTCTATTCCTCCCCTGAATAAGAGCTTATCTTGAATCAATATCCTAGGATATCAAAACAAAACACACAATTAAGAAAAAGTCAAATATTTATCATACAATTCAGAAAATAATAACAAGATTCGTCTTAGGTTTCATTCCCCTTAGGTATTTAGGGGTTTTAGTTCATAACTAAATAAGAAAACATCTCAGAATAATAAAGAATACAAAACATAAAGAAAATCCAAAACTCCTGAAAGGAAAATTGAAGAGAGATCTTCAGTCTTGATGATGAATCAAGCTTTAGAGAGGGATCAATCGGCTTTCTTGGAGTAATTTCTTACTCCCTCCCTATGTGTCCCTCTTTCTTCCTCCTCTATGGTGTATTTATAGGCTTTGGAATTCCTAAGGGCCCTCAAAATTAGCCTTTTCCAAATTGGACTCAACTTGGGCTCAGTAAGGACACGCCCGTGTGAATCGTGCTTCGAATCTGCCAACTTGACACGGCCGTGTGGTCTGCCCGTGTGAGGAAGTCCAGGCCGTGTTGATTTCGTACTTTGGCCCATTTTTTTCGTTTTTGGCCTGTTTCTCATTCCTTTCGCTCTCTTATGCTCTCTTAAGTATAAAACATGAAATTAAAGCATTAGGAGCATCGAATTCAACAATTCTAAGGGAAAATCATCCATAAAATGCGTTAAGCATGGGGTAAAAATATGTTTATATTAAAGTTTATCAAATACCCCTACACTTAAGCATTTGCATGTCCTCAAGCAAAATCTTCAACTCATAATCAAAATAAATTCTTCTTAATTTATAATTTCTATCGATAATATCTCAAAATAATCCATAGGTAATCATACATTGAGAATTCAACTAAAAGAACATCACAGTTTCAATCATTCCAAGTTGAGCATTTTATTCCGAAAACATAGGTGTCTCCCCTCTTCTAGGTAATTGCCTTCTATTCAAAATGTCACAGATTTTTACATCCTCACTAAAGATTCACTCAAATCACTCGAGGTGTTTAAGGACAATAAATGAAGCACTCAATAGTCAATAATGAAAAGTCATTACCATAGGCCTGCATGAAAATCAAATCTCCACCACTATAATTTGAGATGATACATCAATCAAAAGGTCTTTAGAGGGTTGTAATGAGGCTTAGTCAGGGGGTGTGGTTACAACCTGAAAGAAAAGGTTAGAATCGAGATTGAATTGAAAAATTTGCCTAACTAGAAAAATAGCTAGTCATCAATTGCGTACAACAGAGCTTTTTCTTAGAATATGGAATTTAACTTCTTTAGCTCAGAAGATTATTACTATTAAGATGTATACATTTTTTTTAATTAAGAACAAGTTAAATAACATAGACTAACTATTAAGAACAAGACATAGCAAAGTGATAAACCATAATTTATTCATATTTTTACCCCATGTTTAACGCATTTTATGGATGATTTTCCATTAGAATTGGTGAATTCGATGCTCCTAATACTTTAATTTCATGTTTTACACTTAGGAGAGCATAGGAGAGCGAAAGGAGCAAGAAACGGGCCAAAAACAGAGAAAATGGGCCAAAGTACAAAATCAACATGGCCTGGACCTCCTCACACGGGCAGACCACACGGCCGTGTCAATTTGGTAGGCTCGAACATGGCCTGAAGTAATCGCACACGGCCATGTCACACGGGCGTGTCCCTACTGAGCCCAAGTTGAGTCCAATTCGAAAAAGGCTAATTTTGAGGGCTTTTAGGCATTCCAAAGCCTATAAATACACCCTAAAGGAGGAAGAAAAGACACACAGAGTAGGGGGTAAGGAATTACTCCAAGAAAGCCGATTGATTCATCTCAGAAGCCGGATTCATCATCAAGACTGAAGATCTCTCCTCAATTCCCCTTCAGGAGTTTTGGGTTTTCTTTATGTTTTGTATTCTTTATTATTCTGAGATGTTTTCTTATTTAGTTATGAACTAAATCCCCTAAATACCTAAGGGGAATGAAACCTAAGACAAATCTTGTTATTATTTTCTGAATTGTATGATAAATATTTGACTTGTTCTTAATTATGTATTCTTAATTCTTGTTTTGATATCCCAGGATACCGATTCATGATGAGCTCTTATTCAGAGGAGGAATAGACCATGTTTAAGAGTACATTTGTCATAATTAAGCGGCGTTGATTCCGCGCCTAGACATAGGGTGACAAGAAATTGCCAGATTAGGGTGAAACCTAATAAGGGGATTCATAGATCGGGTTAATGCAACCCTAGAGTGTTAATTAGAGAAAATTCTCGGTTATTCAATCTAGGGATTAGACGTTATTAGTCTTGAATAGGGATAATAACATAACTTAGGGATCTCTATGGAACAGGTTAAATGAATAAATCGTCCGATTCGGAGCTAGAATAACAAGTACAGTCTAGGTGGATTTTTCCTTAGGTATTGTCTTCATTCAATCGATTTTTCCAAAAGCAATTCCCCAATTTTATTCTCTGTGCGTTCTTAGTTTAGATAATCAGTTAGTTAAACAAAAACCTCTTTATTCTTAGGCTAGATAATAAAAAGACAGTCATTACTAGTACTTTTAGTTCCTTTGGGTTCGACAATTTGGTCTTGCTAAAACTATACTACTGTTCAATAGGTACACTTGCCTACATTGCAATAATAGTTGGTTCAAGAACGAGTAATTATAAATATTTAAAACCTATCATGAAATCACGCGATTAAGTTTTTGGCGCTGTTGCCGGGGAACTGAAATATTAGGAACACTCAATTTTATTACTTTAGCCATTTATTTTTCGTGCACTTTAATTTATTATTATTATTTATTAATTTACTTTTTCCTTCTCTTGGCAGGCTTTTATAGTTTATGGCTAGAAGAAATCCGTCAGGACCATTACTTTTTGACGAAGAAATCGATCGTATAGTTCGCAGAAATCAAAGAGAAATAAGGCGAAGCTTAAGATACACAGAGTGTAACACCCCAAACCCGGCCTAGACGTTATGGCCAAATCTGACGTGTCACATGGACTTACGACTTAGTATGCATTCGTTGGTTTAAGTGATTGGGGTGGTCTTTGTAAAAACAGCGGTTGAATGAAAAGCTGGTTTATCAATCTTTAGGCTATCCATTTGTTGTGCTTTTTGAGTCTTGAAAACGTTCATTAATTTTGAAAAACCGCGCAGCCTAACACTAGTAGTTTCGTCATAGTATAAATATAATCAGAAAATAAAACCATAGCGGAAAAAAGAAATTTAAATAGCGGCCTTATTACAACTTAAAACCTAAAATTAAATTAGAATATAAAAATAATAAAAACAAACTAACTTAGAAAAACCAACTTTGCAGATGATGTGGCCACTCCGAATCCCTCACAGCTCCAAGCCCACTATAGTTGGGGATTTCCTGCAGAGATGAAAATAAAGGATGAGTTCGGTAAACTCAGTGTGTAACATAACCCAACCATAGCCCAAAACAGATCAAATCTCGAGTCGGACTTATCGGGCCTTGGCCCAAGACAAAATCGAAATGAAACCCATAGGCTCATAATAGATACAGAACAAATATATCATGAATGCAGAAATCCCAACCCGAGCCATCCATAACACCCCGTACCATCCTTTTTACACCATGTGGGAAACTACTCGACCCACCCAACTGCTACACACCACGTAAATTGCAATGAGGTCATCGATATTGTGACGAAGTCACCAGATCTGAATATTGTGGCTAGGCCACTAGAATGAATATATATATATATATATATATGTGTGTGTGTGTGTGGCAAAGCCACCAGATTGCAGCGAGGTTGCCAGATATTGTGACGAAGTCCCCAGAATAGATATATGTGGCAAGGCCACCAAATTGCAGCGAGGCTTCCAAAACGCTTCCTTCATCAATATAAACCCATGTCCCATACAACAGAAATAATATGTCATGGTATACAGAAACAGAACATCATGCTTTTTAGAAAAAAATAACCCTAGGGGTAAAATCGTAATTTTGCATGCATAAGGGGATTTCAGTAATTATTACCTATTGCTAAGGTTTCATGCTCATTCTAACGTTTACCAAGTAATCAGAAGTACTTAACTCGTCTTTTTACCAAAGTGGGCCCGTTGGCCCATTGGCCCGTTTTCGACCCATTAAGCCCAAAAATACCATTGTGCACGAAAATGCACACTCTGCACTCTAATCATCCAAATGCACCATATTCATTAACAACTGTCTCACGAGCGCTCGCACGCTCGCAAGTTCACAAAATACCAACGTTTCGGAATTTCAGCTTTTACAGATTCAGTCTAAGGTGCGAGCGCTCGTGAGTTCACAAAATACCAACGTTTTGGAATTTTAGCTTTTACAGATTCAGTCTAAGGGAGGGTGCCGTTTACACACCTGGTTGATGACGATTGATGAAGATATCTCCCACGCGATAATCCTACAATCGATCACTAACACATTAGACTTACAAATTAACGATAACTAACATAAATCCACGTCAACTAACCCAATCATCACACAAGTTAGTCATTTACGCTAGAGGGCAAAATAGTCATTTTACCTCTAGGGTAAATCAGAGTCCTACCCTACGGGGGTATTTTAGTAATTCTACAACTTATCCACTTGGGCCTATGGACCCATTGGGACCACATGGCCCATTTTAGCCCATCGCGGCCCGAAATAGCCATCCTACTGCTAGAGTAATGAGAAATACACACCTGCTAGGAGACTGCAGTTAATCCGCGCTCCAAACACTCTTAGCTGACGCCTAACCCAAACAAGCACATCACAAAGCGAAAGGGATCAGCCAAGAAGGGTATGCCTACTCTCCTCATGGTTTGCTCTATTTCAAGCCAACTCACCATCTACTCTTATGTTAGCTTCCCGATGCGGGATCCCTCCATCACCAGAGTTTAAAACCAACACCAACTCTTGCCGTCCCACCATAGAAAAATAATCAACCTTTGCGTACCAAGGGGTTCGAACCAAAATCCTCTCACATGCCAACTCAAGCCACCACCACTAGGCCATCAACTCATTTGTGTCATAAATCCAACACATTAAACTTTAAAGCGCACCTACTTGCTTCCAGATTTATTGAAAAGAAAAACCAAAATATATTGCAAGAGCCAAGACTTGAACCTTGGACCCCTTGCTTCCTCTATGGCGTCATTTCCTTGTCCCCTAAGTGGCACCACCTTGCCACTACACCACACTCCTTTTTGTGTCATCTTTTACCCTTTTACTCTTAAAAGCCCAAACGCCAATTGCATCACGTGTTCATAAAATTAAAATTCCGAAGACTACCACGGATTTAACTTAAGTTTGGGCCTTCCAAAGGCCCACTAACCTACTAAAATATATATTTTAACCAACCAGAATACACATAAATTTTAAAAATCACAGAAACATAGAAAACCCTAAAATTGGGGCGTTACAACTCTACCCTCCTTAAAGAAATTTCGTCCTCGAAATTTTACCTGAATCAAATAGATGAGGATATTGTTGACGCATTGCCACTTCTGGCTCCCAAGTAGCTTCCTCTCTGTCATGACTACGCCACAGCACCTTTACTAGCAGAACTGATTTCCTCCTCAAAATCTTAACATCTCGATCCAAAATCTGCACAGGCTCTTCCTCAAAAGTCAAGTCTGTTTGGACCTTGATCTTTACAACTGACACAATATGAGTAGGGTCAGAACGATACCGCCTTAACATGGAGACGTGAAAGACATCATGAATCCTATTTAACTCTGGAGGTAGCTCCAACTGATAAGCCACTGGACCCACTCGCTTAAGAATTCGATAAGGCCCAATGAACCGCGGACTTAACTTGCCTTTCCTCCCAAACCTTAATATTTTCTTCCAAGGCGAAACCTTCAAGAAGACCATATCACCCACGAGTACTCAATTTCCTTGCGCTTCAAATCGCATATGACTTACATCATCGGATGCTTCCTTCAACCGGTCTCTAATCAACTTGACCTTATCCTCGATTCGCCACCAACTCAGTCCAACAACCTATCGTTCACCCAACTCGGTCCAACAACTAGGTGTACAACATCTTCGCCCATACAGTGCCTCATAAGGAGCCATTCGAATACTTGCCTGATAACTGTTGTTGTATGCAAACTCTGCCAACAGTAAGTAATCCTTCCAACTGCCTCGAAAGTCGATAACACATCCCCTCAACATGTCTTCCAGAATCTGAATAACCCTTTTCGACTGACCATCAGTTTGAGGATGAAAGGCTGTACTAAAGTTTAACCGCGTACCCAAAGCCTCATGCAAATTTTGCCAAAACTGAGATGTGAATCTAGGATATCGATCAGAAATAATCAACACTGGCACTTCGTGAAGTCGCACTATTTCCGCCACATATAATTTGGCTAACTTCTGAAGTGAATAATCAGTGCGGACAGGTATGAAATGAGCAGATCTGGTCAACCTATCCACAATTACCCAAATCGAGTCCTTCTTCTACGGTGTCAAAGGTAACCCACTCACAAAATCCATGGTTACCCTCTCCCACTTCCAAAGTGGTACTTTCACTGGCTGTAAAAGTCCGGAAGGTAATTGATGTTCACTTTCACTTGCGACAAGTCGACATTTTCCCACAACTTCCGTTACCTCTCGCTTCAATCCAGGCCACCAATACAACTCCTTTAAGTCGCGATACATTTTACTCCCTCCAGGATGCATAGCACACAGACCTCCATGAGCTTCTTTCAGAATTGCTTGCCTCAAGTCAAAGTCCTTCGGAATACAAACTCTACCTCGGTAACACAAAACTCCCTCACTGTTCAGTCTGAACTCAGAAGTATCCCCATTCTTAACCTGGCAGAATCGAGAAACCAGGGACTCATCCCTCGACTGTTTTTTCTTAATCTCATCCACCTGTGTCGGCCTAACTTGCGCTTACGCTAACAGACTACCGTCGTCATCTGAGACTCAAATGAGCAAACATGGCTCTCAAATCGAATCTGATTCTACGACTTAGGGCATCAGCCACCACATTAGCTTTACCTGGATGATACTCAATCGTGCAGTCATAATCCTTAAGCAACTCTATCCATCTTCGCTGCCTAAGGTTCAGCTCCTTCTAAGTCGACAAGTACTTAAGACTCTTATGATCTGTTTATATAATACACCTTTCTCCGTACAGGTAATGTCTCCAAATCTTAAGCGCAAAGATTACCGCTGCCAACTCCAGATCATGAGTAGGATAGTTAACTTTATGTGGTTTAAGCTGTCGCGATGCATAAGCAACTACTTTACCCTCTTACATCAACACACAGCCCAACCCTACACGTGATGCATCACTGCATACGGTAAAATCTTTTCCAGACTTCGGCTGAATTAATACAAGTGCCTCGGTCAGAACTTTCTTCAGCTTCTCAAAAGATTCCTGTTGTTTCTCAGTCTAAACAAATGGTACTCCCTTCCTTATAAGCTTTGTCAAAGGTGCTGCCATCACAAAAAATCCTTCTACAAACCTTCTATAGTACCCAGCTAAACCCAGAAAACTTCGAATTTCCGACACTGACCTCGGTGGCTTCCATTCCAGAATCACTTCAATCTTTCGAGAGTCCACCTTGATCCCTTCAATAGAGACAACATTCCCCAAGAAAGTTACCTCTCTCAACCAGAACTCACACTTACTGAATTTCGCATAAAGCTCATTCTCCCTCAGCACTTGCAGCACAATACAAAGATGCTCATCATACTTATTCTCAGTTTCAGAATAAACCAGAATATCATCGATAAAGACGACCATGAATCGATCCAAGTATGGCTGGAACACTCGATTCATCAGATCCATAAATGCCGCAGGTGCGTTCGTCAACCAAAATGGTATAACCAAGAACTCATAGTGACCATACCGAGTTATGAATGCTGTCTTGTGAATATCCACCTCCTTAACCCTCAACTGATGATACCCATATCGAAGGTCAATCTTAAAAACTACTGAAGCCCCTCTAAGTTGGTCGAATAAATCATCGATTCTCGGCAGTGGGTACTTGTTCTTAATCGTCAGTTTGTTCAACTGCCGATAATCGATGCACATCCGCATTGACCCATCTTTCTTCTTTACGAACAACACTAGTGCTCCCCATGGAGACACACTTGGTCTAATGAAGCCTCTATCCAATAACTCTTGAATTTGGGATTTCAGCTCCACCAACTCCTTTGGTGCCATCCTATAAGGTGCAATGGACACCGGTGCCGTTCCAGGCAATAAGTCAATTCCAAACTCAACCTCTCGGTTCAGGGGCAAACCTGGAAGCTCCTCTGGAAAAACATCTTGAAAATCCTTGACGGTTCTAACTGTATCCACTGTCAGATCCTCAGTTTTTGATTGGCTTACAAATGCCAAATAAGCCTCACATCCCTTACGAATCCACTTCTCAGCTCTCAATGCCAACACCACATTATACAGATAATCCCTACGCTCACCTATCACCAAAACCTCCTCATCCTTTATGCTCTTTAACATTATTCGCTTAGCAGCACAATCCAGAGTAGCCCTATGCTTAACAAGCCAATCCATTCCTAAAATGAGATTGAATTCTCCGAAAGGTAGCTCCATCAGATCTCCAGAGAAAACTTTTCATTGAGTTTCTATAGGCACATCTCTATACAGTTTATCTACCCTAACCGAGTGACCCAAAGGACTTAGTACAGATACCCCACTCACGGTCTCCTCAGAGTGCACACCCAGTGACCCAGATATAGCACATGCAACATATGAATGGGTAAATCCAACATCTATCAACATAGTGTATGGCATACTGAAAATCAAAAACGTACCAGTTATGACGTCAGGTGCATCACCCTCCTCTCGACGACGAGCTGCATACACCAACGCCGACTGACGAGCCTCAACAAATCCAGCACTCCTGCCAAGCGCTCCTCTTCCTCGACCGTTTCCATTACCACCTCTGCCTTGCCCACATCCTCTCAGAAACTGTGGTCTACCCCTCACTAGTTGAGCGACCCTCTGCTCTAAAACTTGAACCTGATCTGGTTCCTAGGGACAATCTTTAACCCTATGCTCCATAGATTCGCATCGAAAACAAGCACCAGAACGTTTCTGACACTCACCCATATGCATCTTCCCACAATTCCTACAACCCTGCGGTCTAACAGCATTCATCGGTATTGCTCCAACTGGCTCCATTACCCTTGCTCTTTTAACATTCCTGTTCATACCACTTGAAAGTCCTGAATCTCTCCTAAAACAATTTCGATCTTTCTCACGATTCTGTCTTTCTGTATGCTTCACTTCCTCAGCTATCTTAGCTTTCTCCACTAAAGCAGCGAAGTTACGCTCTCTCTGCAGAGCAATCAGCACCCTAAGTTTATCTCTCAGACCATCCTCGAAGCGTACGCTACGCTCATACTCTGTAGCGACAATCCCAGAAGCATATCGGCTTAGTCTCGTAAACTTCGGACTCATACTCACCATGACTTACTCCCTTAGACCAGTTCGAAATTCTTTCCGTGAGCATCCACATAACTAGCCCCAACATACTTTCCTTTGAAGGTCGTCTTAAACAGCTCCCAAGTCACACTGCTGTCGTGAGGAGTTCCATCTCTCACCGTGAGCCACCACCGATAAGCCTCATCCACGAGTAACGATATGGCTCCCTTGACCGCTCCACGGCGGTCAATCATCCATAATCCGCTCTGTGGCTTCTAACCAATACTCGGCCACATTCGAGCTACACCGAATCGCCCTAAATATCTCTCGCTCTATTGGCCCAAGTCGCCGAAATAGACCCCAATTCGTTTCCGTACTTACCTCAGCAACCCTTTCCAAAACTCGAAGCATTACCTGGGACAGAGCATCGTCCCCGGCACCTTAATCATGAGACTCTACCTCCATTTCTGGTGGTACCGGTGCATTTGCTACCGGCCATGTCCTGAAGACGAAGATTCAGCCTGAGCATTACCTCAGCCACGTCTATGGCCTCTTCCACGAGCTGCTCGTGTACTCATTTCGTATTATCTGATTAAGAATTTTATGAATCAGTTTAATATTTTAGTGTTTATTACAGATGTCTTATGAATAATAGTAATTCAGAGTTTGAGTTTGTTTCCTTTTGTGGTAGCCTAGCTACAGTCTCGATCCACTTATCGAGTTTCTATAGTTCGGTGTTACCCTAACTAAAGTACCATGATAAGGTTTTGTACAAGCATATAATGATATTTGAAACAATCGAAAGGCTCGTAAAACTTACAGACTTAGGTAGGAGATTGATTGTGCCACCTTCTAAAAACCTAATTTTAGAAAACCGATTTTAATCTTTAAAATCATCTATTTGTAAAGAGAAAATATTGGAAACATTCTCGAAAACAATTTATAATCAAGTTCCAAAAAACGATTTTCGAAAACCTTTATTCTGTGTTTCTTTACAAACTCCCGTTTTTAGACCCGTTCCACAGTAGAATTGTTGCAACTTGGCTCTGATACCACTAAATGTAACACCCTAAACCTGTCCCAGACGTTATGGCCGAATTTGATGTGTCACATGGACTTACGACTTAGCATGCATTCGCTGGTTTAAGTGATTGGAGTGGTCTTTGTAAAAGTAGCGGTTGAATGAAAAGCCTATTTATCAATCTTTAGGCTATCCATTTGTTGTGCTTGTTGAGTCTTGAAAACGTTCATTAATTTTGAAAACCCACACAACCTAACACTAGCAATTTCGTCATAGTATAAATATAATCAGAAAATAAAACCATAGCGGAAAAAAAGAAATTTAAATAGCGACCTTATTACAACTTAAAACCCAAAATTAAATCAGAATATAAAAATAATAAAAATAAACTAACTTAGAAAACCAACTTTGCAGATGATGTGGCCACTCAAGATCCCTCACGCTCCAAGCCCACTATGGTTGGAGATTTCTGCAGAGATGAAAATAAAGGGTGAGTTCGAGTAAACTCGATGTGTAACATAACCCAACCATAGCCCAAAACAGATCAAACCTCGAGTCGGACTTATACGGCCTTGGCCCAAGATGAAATTAGAATGAAACCCATAGGCCCATAGCGATCTGAACAAATATATCATGAATGCAAAAATCCCAACCCAGAGCCATCCATAAGACCCCCGTACTAGCCTTACACCATGTGGGGAGACTACTCGACCCACCTAACGGCTACACACCACAGAAATTGCAGCGAGGCTGCCAGATATTGTGACAAAGTCACCAGATACAGATATTGTGGCTAGGCCACCATAACAGATATATATATATATATATATATGTGGCGAAGCCACCAGATTGCAGCGAGGTTGCCAGATATTGTGACGAAGTCACCATAACAGATATATGTGGCGAGGCCACCAGATTGCAGCGAGGATGCCAGAACGCTTCCTCTATCAATATAAACCCATACGTATACAGAAACAGAACATCATGCTTTTCAGAAAAAAATAACCCTAGGGGTAAAATCATAATTTTGCATGCATAAGAGTATTTCAGTAATTATTACCTATTGCTAAGGTTTCATGCTCATTCTAATGTTTACCAAGTAATTAGAAGTACTTACCTCGTCTTTTTACCAAAGTAGGCCCGTTAGCCCATTGACCCGTTTTCGACCCATTAAGCCCAAAAATACCATTGTGCACGAAAATGCACACTCTGCACTCTAATCATCCAAATGCACCATATTCATTAACAACTATCTCATGAGCGCTCGCGCGCTCGTACGCTCACGAGTTCACAAAATACCAACATTTCGGTATTTCGGCTTTTACCGATTCAGTCTAAGGGAGGGTGTCGTTTACACACCTAGTTGATGACGATTGATGGCGATATCTCCCACGCGATAATCCTACAATCGATCACTAACACATTAGACTTACGGATTAATGATAACTAACATAAATCCACGTCAACTAACCCAATCATCACACAAGTTAGTCATTTACGCACGAGGGGCAAAATAGTCATTTTACCCTCCAAGGGTAAATCGGTAGTCCTACCCTACAGGGGTATTTTAGTATTTATACAACTTATCCACTTGGGCCTACGGACCCATTGGGACTACATGGCCCATTTCAGCTAATCGCGGCCCGAAATAGCCGCCCCATCTTGCTAGAGTAATGAGAAATACACACTGTTAGGAGACTCGGTTAATCCGCGCCCAAACACTCTTAGTCGACGCCCAACCCAAACGAGCACGTCACAAAGCGAAAGGATCAGCCAAGAAGGGTATGCCTACTCTCCTCATGGTTTGCTCTATTTAAAGCCACTCTCTATCTACTCTTATGTTAGCTTCCGATGTAGGATCCTCCATCACCAGAGTTTAAAACCAACACCAACTCTTGCCGTCCCAACATAGCAAAATAATCAACCTTTGCGTGCCAAGGGATTTGAACCAAAGTCCTCTCACATGCCAACTCACGCCACCACCACTAGGCCATTAACTCATTTGTGTCATAAATCCAACACATTTTAAACTTTAAAGCGCACCTACTTGCTTCCAGATTTATTGAAAAGAAAAACCAAAATATATTGCAAGAGCCAAGACTTGAACCTTAGACCCCTTGCTTCCTCTATGGCGTCACTTCCTTGTCCCCTAAGTGGCGCCACCTTGCCACTACACCACACTCCTTTTTGTGTCATCTTTTACCCCTTTACTTTTAAAAGCCCAAACACCAATTGCATCACCTGTTCATAAAATTAAAATTCCGAAGACTACCACGGATTTAACTTAAGTTTAGGCCTTCCAAAGGCCCACTAACCTACTAAACTATATATTTTAACCAATCAGAACACACAAAAATTTTAAAAATCACAGAAACACAGAAAACCCAAAAATTAGGGCGTTACACAGAGAACGAGGAAAAAGACGATACTCAACCCCCAACCGAAGAGATGGCTGAAAACCAAGGCAATCAGCTATCTCCTGCAATTGCGGTTAATCAAAATCCTGCTCCACGCACTATGTATGATTATGCTAAACCTTCTTTAATAGGAACTGAATCGAGCATAATTAGACCTGATGTAGCTGCAAATACTTTTGAATTAAAACCTAACACTATTCAAATGATACAACAATTTGTTCAGTTTGATGGTTTGCAGGATGAGGATCCCAATGCTCATTTAGCCAACTTCTTAGAACTATGCGATACATTTAAAATTAATGGTGTCTCTGATGATGCTATTCGTCTTTGGTTATTCCCTTTTTCATTAAGGAACAAAGCTAAACAGTGGTTGAACTCGTTACCACGAGGGTCAATTACTACTTGGGAACAAATGACCGAAAAATTTTTACTAAAATATTTTTCGCCGGCTAAAATGGCTAAATTACGTAATGATATCTCTTCTTTTGTGCAGATGGATTTAGAAACACTCTACGATGCATGGGAGAGACACAAGGACCTTTTGAGAAGGTGCCCTCACCATGGGTTACCGCTTTAGCTATAGGTTCAAACGTTCCATAATGGCCTAAATCCTTCGACTCGACAAATGGTTGACGCAGCTACTGGCGGAACCATCAATAATAAAACACCTGAAGATGACTATGAGTTTATAGAGGAGATGTCATTGAATAACTATCAATGGCAAGTCATGAGGACAAAGCCAACAAAAATAGCCGGCGTTTATAATGTCGATTCGGTCACCATGCTCTCTAATCAAGTAGGACTCTAAAATAAAAAGATTGATGGTTTTTTTAGTTCTTCACAGGTTCACCCAGTAATGCAGTGCGAAGCAAGTAGAGGTGGAACAAGCCTTTCAAAATACCAACCTTATGGCCACAATATGGATAACGAGCAATTAAACTACATGGGTAATAATCTTCGACCTCAAAACAATCCATATAGTAACACTTGCAATGCAAGTTGGAGGAACTACCCTAATTACTCGTGGAGCGGTCAAGAAAATCAAAGACCACAACCACATCCAAGTTACCAACAACCACCCTACCAATAGGAAAAGAAGCCGAACCTTGAAGAGATGCTCTCAAAGTTTATTTCAGTGTCAGACACTCATTTCCAGAACACTGAGACAGCACTTAAAAATTAACAAGCGTCGATCCAAGGGCTCGAAACTCAGATAGGCCAGCTTTCCAAACTAATTTCAGAAAGACCACTAGGAAGTTTACCTAGTAACACCAAATCAAAAGAGCATATGAAAGCAGTTACGCTAAGGAGTGGGAAAGTGTTAACGGAAACTAAAAAGAAGCTAACACAAGAAGCTGTGATAAGCGAAACGGGGGAAGAAAAACCCAAAAATAGTGACAAACTAGTGCCAAAGGAATATAAACCTCCAGTTTCATACCTAGCAAAATTGAAAAAAGACCGCATTGATGCACAATTCGGTAAGTTTCTTGAACTTTTTAAGCAATTTCATATCAACTTATCTTTTGTTGAAGCCATCTCGCAGATGCCTACATACGCAAAATTTTTGAAGGAGTTTCTAACAAATATAGGAAATTCGAGGACTTGTCTATGGTAGAACTCAACGAGAAGTGCTCAGCCATACTCCAAAACAAGCTGCCAACCAAACTAAAAGATCTAAGGAGTTTTACTATCCCTTTCTTAATTGGTAGTCTGAATGTTGAGAAAGCGCTAGCTGATTTAGGCGCTAGTATTAATTTGATGCCATATAAAATGTTCAAACAACTTGGTCTTGGGGAACCTAAACCTACTAGGATGAGTATTCAATTAGCCGATAGATCTGTTAAATATCCTATAGGCATTATAGAAGATGTACTTGTAAAAGTAGATAAATTCAAATTTTCTCTTGACTTTGTTGTGCTTGACATGGATGAAGATGTGGAAGTGCCCTTAATTTTGGGGCATTCATTTTTAGCCACTGCTAGGCCTGTAATCGATATGGGTGATGGTAAATTGGTACTTAGAGTAGGTGACAAGGAGATTATCTTTAAAATTTATGATGCTATGAAGTTTTTTAGGGAACAGGATGACTCATGTTATTTTATTGACTCTATTGATCATACTACCCAAGATTTTTTTAGGAAACTTTACAAAAGGACACGACGGAACTGTATCTAGCTCAAGAAGAGGAGACAGATGATGAACCTAATGAGCATTATTCAAGACAAGTAGAATATAAGGGGATTAAGATAAACAATGAACTTAAGCAAAAACCCTCTATTGAATAGCCTCCTAAACTAGAACTTAAACAATTACCAAACCACTTGGAATACGCATTTCTTGGAAATAATTATACATTACCAGTTATCATTGCCTCTAACTTGCAACCCAAGGAGAAAGAGGAATTAATCCAAGTATTAAAAGAACATAAGAAGGCCATAGCTTAGAAAATTTCTAACATTAAAGGAATCAGTCCTTCTTTTTGCACCCATAAAATTTTGATGGAAGATGAATACAAACCGTGTGTACAAGCTCAAAGACGACTGAACCCCAACATGAAGAAAGTTGTAAAAACTAAGATAATTAAACTCTAGATCTGGAATTATTTATCCTATTTCAGACAGTTCTTGGGTAAGTCCAGTGCAGGTTGTCCCTAAGAAAGGAGGCATGACGGTTGTGACCAACGAAAAGAATGAATTAATCCCAAAAAAGACAGTCTCAGGATGGAGAGTTTGCATAGACTACAGGAAACTGAATGATGCCACAAGAAAAGATCACTTCCCCTTGCCATTCATTGACCAAATGTTGGAAAGATTATCCAGACACATGTATTACTGCTTTCTAGACGGACTCTTTGGTTACTTCCAAATCCCAATAGCTCCTGAAGATTAAGAAAAGACGACATTCACATGCCCATATGGCACGTTCACTTATCGTAGAATGCCTTTTGGATTATGTAATGCTCCTGCTACTTTTCAGCGCAGTATGATGGCCATCTTTGACGAACTCGTGGAAGATATCATGGAAGTATTTATGGATGATTTCTCGATATTCGATAACTCTTTCCATCTCTGTCTTAAAAATTTAAAATGAGTTTTAATAAGATGTGAGGAAACGAACCTTGTGCTTAACTGAGAGAAATGTCACTTCATGGTTCAAGAAGGTATTGTATTAGGGCATAAAATTTCTAGTAAAGAGATTGAGGTGGACAAATCTAAAATAGAAACAATCGAAAAATTACCCCCTCCTAGTTCGGTTAAGGCTATTAGAAGCGTTTTAGGACATGCTGGTTTTTATAGAAGATTTATTAAGAATTTTTCTAGAATAGCTAAACCTTTGACTAAATTGCTAGAAAAGATATACCTTTTAATTTCAATCAGGAGTGCTTAGAAGCTTTCAATACTCTAAAGGATAAATTAATTAATGCTCCAATTATAATTGCACTTGATTGGAATTTACCATTTGAATTAATGTGTGATGCGAGTGACTTTGAAGTAGGTGCAGTACTGAGACAGCGGAGAGACAAGCATTTTCAACCTATTTATTATGCTAGCAAAACTTTGACATCTGCACAAGTGAATTATACTACTACGGAAAAAGAGTTGCTAGCTGTGGTTTTTGCATTTGATAAATTTCGGTCATATCTCATATTATCTAAAGTTGTTGTTTACACTAACCATTCCGCCCTTCGCTACCTTTTAACTAAAACTGATGCAAAACCTCGACTTCTTCGATGGATTCTCCTATTGCAGGAATTCGACTTGGAAATTCAAGATAAGAAAGGAGCTGAAAATCTCGCAGCTGATCATCTGTCTAGGCTTGAGAACTCCAATACCAGAGAACTAGATGAAGTTTAAATAAATGATTCGTTCCCTGAAGAATAATTTTTTGCTATATCTGACTCCGAGGTACCTTGGTTTGCAGACATCGCAAATTTTTTAGCTGCTAACATTATCCCAAAAGGGTTAACACATCAGCAAAAGAAGCGATTCTTTAATGATGTGAAAAAATACTTTTGGGACGACCCCTTTCTGTTTCTTAGATGTACAGATCACATCATTAGAAGATGCGTTACAAGATCAGATTGAAACATTGCCATTCAGGGCCAACCGGAGGACACTATAGTGGAACTAAGACCGCACACAAATACTTGAATCAGGTTTTTATTGGCCCTCGATATTCAAAGATGCTAATAGGTACGTTACCTCATGTGACAAATGCCAACGGACAGGTAACATATCTAGACGTGATGAAATGCCTTAAAACTATATGATTTCATGTAAAATATTCGACTTTTAGGGTATCGATTTCATAGGCCCATTCCCTAGTTCATTTGGGAATAAATACATCTTAGTAGCAGTTGATTACATGTCCAAATGGGTGGAAGCCCAAGCTCTACCTACTAATGATGCTAGAGTGGTAGTACGTTTCCTTAAGAAACTCTTTTCGAGATTTGGAACACCTAGAGCAATTATCAGTGACAGGGGCACTCATTTTTGTAATACCCAATTTGAAAAAACCCTTAAGAAATACGGAGTTCATCATAGAACAGCCACCCCATACCATCCTCAAACTAATGGACAAGTAGAAGTAGCAAACCGAGAAATCAAATGGATCCTTGAAAAAACAGTAGAATCAAACAGAAAAGATTGGGCAATGAAAGTAGACGACGCCTTATGGGCTTACAGAACTGCTTTTAAGACCCCCATAGGAACATCACCTTACAGACTTGTTTATGGAAAAAGTTGTCATCTACCATTCGAACTAGAGTATAAGGTTTTTTGGGCTATTAAATTTCTAAACCTTGATCCCAAGATTGCAGGAAAAAATAGGTTGATACAGCTGAACAAGCTTGATGAGTGGTGAGCCAATGCATACGAAAATTCACGCCTATACAAGGAAACAACAAAGCGGTGCCATGACACTCATTTAAAGCAACGAAAACAATTTGAAGTTGGAGATCTTGTCTTACTATACAACTCAAGACTCAAATTATTTCCTGAGAAACTTAAATCACGATGGTCAGGACCTTTCGTAATTCAAACTGTTTTCCCATATGGCACAATAGAGGTAAGTCACCCATCATACGGTACTTTCAAAGTAAATGGACAACATCTCAAACTTTATAATGATGAGAATTTTAAAGACAATGAAGAGGAGCTACGACTCCACAAACCGCTCTGAATAAACCAACAAGGTAACAGTCGAGCTTCAACTATAAACAAGTGCTTCTCGGGAGGCAACCTAAGTACTAACGGTTTTAAATTATTTAAATTTCAAGTTTTAAACATTTAGGTCACTAACAGAGTATTTGAAGCACAAGTTCCCAACACCACACGGATGGAAACACAGCCGTCGATATGACCGTGAGAAAATAGGGTAAAAGATTTCCCCAAACACAGGCCGCAATAAAACGCCATGGCCGTGCGACATGGCCGTGGCCGAATCTGCCTAGCACCCGTGGACAACACTATCAAAATAACACGGGCGTGTGCAGAGCTACACGACCGTGGGAGAAGCAAATCACATCACACACGATCATGTAACATGATCATATAACCAAACGGCCTATACACACGGGCGTGCCAGAAGGCCGTGTAACGACACCTTAATTTGCAACGAACACGGCCGAGCCACAACCCACACGGGCGTGTGCACCGGCCGTGCCATTTGAGAAATTAGAATAATTCTTTTATTTTATTTTTATTTCTTTAAGTTTTTAAGATTCATTTGTTTTCCTTTTAAACATGGCTTATCTTTGTGACTACTATCAAGATTATTCCCCTCACTCTCTTTTTATCATTCAGAATCATGCTTGATATCCAGATTAATTTCCAATACTCGATCTCACCAATCCAAAAATATCATCCATTTTTAATACAGGAAGTTTCACTTCTCCCCCTATCTTATTTTTATACTTTAATATATATATTTACATTGAGGGCAATGTACGTCTTAAGTGTAGGAGGGATATTTATCTCATTATCAGAAAAATCCCTGAATGATTGCCTTGTTCTCTTGAAAAGCTTTGATATCATATTTAGGATAAATTTTAATTGATTTATGATTTTAATTGATATATCTTGAATTAAAACATAGGAAATTATGCATTGATTGTTTAAACTTTAAGACATTAGAGAATCAAGCATGATGAGTTGATTTTTAAGAATTTAAAATCTTAGGCTGTTTCCCCAAAGTTTAGGTATTACTTGGAGTTAGAATTCACAAATTTTTAAACGTCAAAAAGCCATAATTTTTGTGAGATTTTTGAGCCTTTTGAGCATCTATTAATTCTTTTTATGCTTACTTTTATTATTGCTTTGAGTGCGTCAGTATTGAACTGTTATTCTAGAACTTGCTTGATTATGCATGTCGAGACCACACCATTTGATTTGATATGTCAAAATGATTAAGGCACTTAGGATTAACCCACTCATGCCATGAAAAGCCTACCTCCACGATTAAACCCTACTAAACCCCCTTGAGCCTAACAAGCCATTTATTGTATTAACCTTAATATTAACCCTTAACCCATTATTGTTGAAATCCCCTAAATTAATCCCTATTTTTGTTGAGATTTGAATTGAATAAATTGTTTAGCTATGTCTTGTTCTTAATAGTTAGTCTATGTTATGTAACTTGTTCTAAACAAAAAAACTATGTATACATATCAATAATTCCATATTTTGAGAAAAAGCTCTGTTGTACGCAAGTGAAGATTAACTTTTGTTCTAGTTAGGCAATTTTTCAATTCAATCTCAATTCAAGCCATTTCTTTCAGCTTGTGACCACACCCCCTAACCAAGCCTCATTACAACCCTCTAAAGACCTTTTTATTGGCGTATCATCTTAAATTATAGTGGTGAAGATTTGATTTTCATGCAAGCCTATGGTAATGAATTTTCAGTATTGGCTATTGAGTGCTTCATTTATTGTCCTTAAACATTTCGAGTGCTTTGAGTGAATCTTTAGTGAGGGTGTGAAACTCTGTGATATTCTGAACCAAAAGTAATTACTTAAACGAGGGGAGGCACCTATGTTTACATGACTAAATACTCAACTTGAAGTGTTTGAAACTTTTATGTTCTTTTAGTTGAATTCTCAATGTATGATTACCTATGGATTGTTCTGAGATATTATCGATAGAAATTATAAGTTGAGAAGAATTTATTTTGATTATGAGTTGAGAATTTTGCTTGAGGACAAGCAAATGCTTAAGTGTGGGGGTATTTGATAAACCGTAATTTATACATATTTTTACCCCATGTTTAACGCATTTTATGGATGATTTTCCATTAGAATTGGTGAAATTGATGCTCCTAATGCTTTAATTTCATGTTTTACACTTAGGAGAGCATAGGAGAGTGAAAGGAGTAAGAAACGGGCCAAAAACGGAGAAAAAGTATGAAATCAACACGGCCTGGACCTCCTCACATGGGTAGACCACACGACCGTGTCAATTTGGCAGGCTCGAACACAGCCTGAAGTAATCGCACACGGGCGTGTCCCTGCCGAGCCCAAGTTGAGTCCAATTCGGAAAAGGCTAATTTTGAGGGCTTTTAGGCATTTCAAAGCCGATAAATACACCCTAGAGGAGGAAGAAAAGACACACAGAGTAGGGGGTAAGGAATTACTCCAAGAAATTTGATTGATTCATCTCAGAAGCTGGATTCATCATCAAAACTGAAGATCTCTCCTCAATTCCCCTTCAGGAGTTTTGGGTTTTCTTTATGTTTTGTATTCTTTATTATTCTGAGATATTTTCTTATTTAGTTATGAACTAAATCCCCTAAATACCTAAGGGGAATGAAACCTAAGACGAATCTTATTATTATTTTCTGAATTGTATGATAATTATTTGACTTGTTCTTAATTATGTGTTCTTAATTCTTGTTTTGATATCCCAGGATACCGATTCAAGATAAGCTCTTATTAGGAGGAATAGACCCTGTTTAAGAGTACATTTGTCATAATTAAGCGGAGTTGATTGCGCGCCTAGACATAGGGTGACAAGATTTTGTCGGATTAGGGTGAAACCTAATAAGGGGATCCATAGATCGAGTTAATGCAACCCTAGAGTGTTAATTAGAGAAAAGTCTCAGTTATTCAATCTAGGGATTAGACATTATTAGTCTTGAATAAGGATAATAACATAACTTAGGAATCTCTACGGAACAAGTTAAATAAATAAATCGTCCGATTCGGAGCCAGAATAACAAGTATAGTCTAGGTGGATTTTTCCTTAGGTATTGTCTTCATTCAATCGATTTTTCCAAAAGCAATTCCCCAATTCCATTCTCTGTGCATTCTTAGTTTAGATAATTAGTTAGTTAAAACAAAAACCTCTTTATTCTTAGGCTAGATAATAAAAAAACAGTCATTACTAGTACTTTTAGTTCTTTTGGGTTCGACAATCTGATCATGCTAAAACTATACTACTGTTCGATAGGTACACTTGCCTACATCGCGATAATAGTTAGTTCAAGAACGAGTAATTATAAATATTTAAAACCTATCACGAAATCATGCGATGACTAAGCAATTTATTCAACTCAAATCTCGACAAAAATAGGGATCAAAAATAATTGAGGGGATTTCAACAAAAAATGGGTTAAGGGTTAATATTAAGGGTAATACAAGAAATGGCTTGTTAAGCTTAAGGGGGTCTAATAGGGGTTAATCGTGGAGGCAGGCTTTTCATGGCATGAGTGGGTTAATCCTAAGTGTCTTAATCATTTTGACATATCAAATCAAATGGTGTGGTCTTGACATGCATAATCAAACAAGCTCTAGAATAACAGTTCGATACTGACGCACTCAAGGAAATAATAAAAGTGAGCATGAAAGAATTAATAGATGCTCAAAAGGCTCAAAAATCTCACAAGAATTATGACTTTTTGATGTTTAAAACTTGTGAATTCCAACTCAAAGTAATACCTAAACTTTGGGGAAACAACCTAAGATTTTAAATTCTTAAAAATCAACTTATCATGCTGGATTCTCTAATGTCTTAAAGTTTAAACAATCAATGCATAAATGCCTATGTTTTAATTCAAGATATATTAATCAAAATCATAAATCAATTAAAATTTATCCTAAATATGATATGAAAGCTTTTCAAGAGAACAAGGCAGTCATTCAGGGATTTTTCTGATAGGGAAATGAAGTAAATACCCCCTACACTAAAGATGTACATTGTCTTCAATGTACAAAAATATATATAAGATTATAGAAAGAAGATAAGGAGAGAAGCGAAACTTCCTGTATGATGAATTCCTCGAACAGGAGTTTTGGAGAGTAATCTGTGCGAGAGTGGAGGAGGATACTCCAGCGGTGGTAGAGGTTCATTAGTCCATAAGTCCTGCACCAAAAGAATATTATATCTAGTGGTAGCTATGGTCGTGGTCGATCAGGACATGGTAGTCGTGGAGAACCTTTCTCGGTGGAGTTTTTAGTTCCTATGCGATGATGAACTTAGGGGCTCTATATAACTGTGATAAAATCAGGAACTTTTTAAGGGATATTAGTAAAAATAATTACTCTTAATGAAATAACCGAAATTGATAATAAAATAAAATTCTAAAATCTTAATAAAAATAAAAAGTAGTTTTAATAAAAATTAAAAACATAAAATAATAAATAAATAGTTTTAAGCATCTTCATCGTTGGATGGTTCGCGAGGTGGGACTGGTGATGAGATGTGGAGGTGCTGACAAATCTACTGTAGAGTAGCATCAATGTTGTCAAATCGTTGAAAACACTACTGCTTGAATCGAGTGAGGCGCTCAGAGATGTTAGCATATGAGGCCGCCGCATGAACTGGACGAGAGGGTGGTGGTGGCTGAGTTAGTGGGTCCTCGTACTGTGGAGGGACATCATCAGGAATGTCCTCGTAGGCCTCCTCCTCGGTAAATTGGGCGAGACGATATTGAGGAGGGTAGGTTCATCGGCACTTTTCGATCATCCTCATGCTAAGCATGCTCAAGATGCCTTGTGGAGACATCTGGCCAATAAGGGTTAAGGATGATTCTTGGGCGGCGGTGCTGAGGAGCCCGAAGTGTCGAGCCAACCGAGTAACATAGGGACTAATAGAGATGACCCCCTTCCTATGCCACTCTGTCTGGTGCTGAATCGCGAGGGCGATGAAAATAGGCAAGGTCGATGACGTGTCCGTGCGACATACACCATAAAAAGTAGGCGTCGTGAGTGTTGACGACGCCGGTGCTCTCTTGCCTTCCTATAATTGTGTGAGCCAAAATGGCGTGTAGGTACCTCAAAGATGAAGGGAGAGCTGATGCCTTGGAGCGGCTAGGATTGTAGGTGGCCCTATCTGGTACTAGTGCGTCCTAGCACCGTGAAGGTGAACGATGGATGTGACGGTTGAGAGCATGTAAGTCATTCTCCTCCTTGAATTCCTCCGTATATAAACCTAGCGCCGTACCGAATTCTAGGACACTGAGCTGGCGGACTAATCCGCTTAGGCGAAATTGGACCGTGTCAGGATCATCGTAGTTCATCATCACGGTCTGAAGATGAAATATGGAGCATAATTCCATCGTAAGCTCGAGATACGTCGGTTCGATGATCCCAAAGAAAAGCTCCCAAGGGTCGGTGGTTAGGAGGGCCCGAATCGCTTCAGCCAACTGAACTTGTTCTACCGCAGCCCAGTCGATGCAGCGGCCCGCCATTAAAGGTCGGGCCCGGAATATTTAGAATAGTTCTTCTTGGGGCCCGATGAGGAACTTTAGGAAAGGGTGATGAACTTCTGCAGTAGGACCCAAGAAAGATGATGCTCCCTTCCTTTTCTTTGAAGCAGGGACAACGGCCTTTATACCACGTGAAGATGACATGGTACTTGCAAATAGAATCATCAAGTCGTCTTGATGAGTGGTCAAAGTAAAATGAAGATTAACGAAGATTATGAATAACATGAGTTGTTAAATCCCTTAGGGGAGATTAACGAATGGATTTAGATGTGATTAATAAAGGATTTATGGTTTCTTAAGAAGGATTAGTTGGTATAAATTATGTGTTCTTAAACTCCTAGGATTGACAACCCTAATAAGTTATCATAAGCTAGATGAGGTCGGGAGGTAAATAGTACTGAGTAAATTGTAATTTATCCTTGCTAAGAAAGTAAGGTCGGGAGATAAGCGAGTATCAACCATTCGATTAGTTAATTAGAAGCCGAGAGATAATAATTAGTTAATCAATGGCTAATCCACTCTAAAACCTTAATCCAAAGTTAGTTACAAACCCTGAAGCAAGTTAATCTTCCTGATTGGTTTATTGATTTATTTTGATTATTTATTTTTCTTTATTTATTTATTTTAGTAAATTATTTATTTTTATTTCTTCAATATTATTTTATGGTTTATCATAATATAGGAACTAATTACTACTACTTAGACTTGTTATTGTAAAAATATTTTTATTATTCATTTCATCCTCCCTTCGATCCTCGGAATACTTCCAAGTATTTCATTGTACAACTATATTACAAATTGACTCGTGCACTTGCGGACATCGCCATTCTTAATTCTTATCTTTTTTGTGTTATGTTTAAACTATAAATGATAGTACATTTATAGGTGGCCAGTAACCAAAGTCCAGGTACCATTGACATCTAGAGCATTCATTTCCTCAATCATAACATTATGCCATCCAGGATGATCTAATGTCTCTCGAGCAATTTTAGGTACAAAAACATTATCTAGGGATTTAAGAAAAGCACAAGAAGATGAAGACAAATGATTGTAGGAAACAACTTAAGATATTGGATATGTACATCTACGTTTACCTTTTCGAAGAGCAACAGGAAGATCAAGATCATCTGTGGTAGTCGGATATGATGGCAAAGATACTTGATCATCAGGATATGATTCTAGAGACTCGAGAGTCAAGTCAGAACTAGGTGGATATAGGAAACGGGACTAGGTGTATTTGATGGGAGGCTTAACTAGTGTATAGGTAGGCGGACTCAAATTTGTTATGATATTATAGATTAAAAGATCATCCTCCCCTTGACTTACAGTACCTGAACATAACGGTATTTTTTCCAAAAAAGTAACACCGGTAGACACAATATACTTACCAAGACTTTGACAATAACAACGATACCCTTTTTGTAGACGGGAATATCGCAAAAACATACACTTTAAGAACTTACGATCAAGTTTTTTAACTTGAGGGTGAACATCCCGAACAAAACAAGTACAACTGAATATCTTTAGTGCTATAGGGAACAATTGTTTATTTGGAAATAGGGTATGGAAAGGATTATTACCAGACAAAACCCCATTTTGAGAAGGGGTGTCAATACAAAAAGTCTGATTTAGAATACCCTGCTCAAGCATGTATTTTTGAAAATTTCCTGAAACATATTCTTTAGCATTATCACTCCTTAAAATTTGTATGGGTTTACCAAATTGGGTTTGAATTTCAGCACAAAAGGAAGAAAAGTGAAAAATAATTCTGAGTGATTTTTCATCAAATAAAGCCATGTCATTCTAGAATAATCATCAACAAATGTAACAAAATATCTAAAACCAATTTAGATGTAACTGGACAAGGACCCCAAACATCATATTGTACTAACTCAAAGGGAGCAGTGGCTTGCTTATTGACTCTAGGACTAGAACAAAGATGACGATGTTTAGCAAATTGACAAGACTTACACTCTAAAGAAGTAAGGTTGGAAAACTGAGGACAAAGTTTCTTTAACATAGAAAGCGAAGGATGACCCAATCGACAATGTTCTTCAGAAGAAGTGACTGTTCCAGCACAAGCTATAGATTATGGTTTCTGGGTATCAAGAATGTGGAGACCATCAGACTCATGTCCCTGACCAATAATCTTCTTCGTCATGAGATCCTAAAATAAAAAATAACCAGGAAAAAAAATGAGACACAACAATTAAGGGCACGAGTAAGTTTGTTAACAGAAATCAAATTAAGAGATAATTGTGGTAGACTCATAACAAATGGAGAGATGATGTGGGATTAGTGGTTTTAGACCCAATAACATTAGATTTTGAACCATCGGCTAAAGTGACAGGAGATATAGACTTATGTCGCTGAAAGAAAGTAAACTAGATTACCTGTCATGTGATCCGTAGCACCAGAATTAATGACCCATTTTGAAGAAGAGGAAACAAGACATGTATTGAGTTTACTTGACTCAACAAGAGCTGTAATGTGATCGGATGGCTGTTTCACAGTTTCTTGAAGCTGAGTCATTCTGGCATTCATCCGCAGGTATTGTAACAGACTTTTTAGAGGTCTCAGAACTAGATTCAATATGAACAAATTGAGCTTTCTTATACTATAGCTTCCTACAATCCAGCTTGATATGACCTGGTTTATGACAGTAGAAACATACAATTTCTCCTTGCTCCTGTCTACAAATTCCAATGTTCTTATCAGATTTGTAGAATCCCGACCCCATGCTCTTATTGTTGCCACCACTCTTGTATTGTTGTCTACCCGAGTCAGATGTGGTAGTGTGACTAATAAGAACATTGTTAGGCTGTGTAGATAGAACAGGTAACGAATTCTCCGTACAGAGGACCCTCTAAAAAACATCGTCTAGACTGGAAATTTCTGAACTGGAAAGGATTTGAGATTTGGCAGTCTTAATTCAGACGGAAGACCGACTAGAAAACTCATAACATTCATCTTCTCTCGCTGATTTTGTTGTACCTCTACATCGGTACTGAAAGGAAGCAGCATATTGAGCTCTTCATATGTTTTCTTGAAGTCCATAAAATAAAGGGTGAGAGATCTCTCTTTTATCTGCCCTGTAAAAATTCTTCCAAACATCATAGATACAAGAGATATTTCCTTCTCCAGAATATAAGAACTGCAAATAGTTCATTAATTGTTTCACTGTGTTACAATGAGTAACCAGACCAACCAACTCAATGTCAATAGAATTACAAATTTGTATATACAAGCAAGCATCTTCTCTCACCCAAGACAATCTAGAGTCATCCGTAGGTGGATCATCAGTCATATGACTATCCATAGAAATACTGAGCAGATATAATTCAATAGTATGGTTCCAATCAAGAAAATTAATTCCATTTAATTTATGTTCCGTTATTACCCACAAGATTGCTGCAAATTTCAACCGGAACTATATCAGAAACAATTCCAGTCTTTTTGTCAGACATAATTGCTGAAAAATTCAACAAGATAACAGATTACCCACAAGATAACCAAACCTGTCGTAACCAAGTCCCACACCTATATCGATGTTGACCCAAAAAACAGGTATGCAAATAGCGTTGAAAAACAGACACTAGTCGTTGGGTTCTGATCGACCGGCACACAACGTACCTCCCTAAGTTGGAGGTGTCTATGGATGAACCTTCAAAACCTAAACCTTAAATATGATAGTTAGAAAATGCAATTGGAAAATAAGTTTAACGAAAAAAAATAGTTTTTAATTATTTTTTTAAATTAGAACTAAAGTAATAAACACTTAATTAAAATTGTACATTTTCGATTTTAAGATAAACACTTCGACTGGATAGTCTTCTCTACAAAATTTCTACTAAGGTAATTTTATAATTTCTCTAAACTTCTAGGCTAAGCTGTACATAAGAAAAATATTTCTAGAAATTTTTTAAATAATTTCTTCGAAAATTTTCTCTATATAACTTTCTCTTAAATTTAAATGTGTGAAAAATAATTACTTATAGCTCTCTTTATATAAGGAGAGTTTAGAAAGTTCAACTATGATTAAACTTAACTCTTTAATATTAAATTATATATTAATATTATTATATATTAAATTAATAGAATATTTATTATAGATAAATATTATATTAAATTTAATATTAAATCTATTAAAATAATATTATTTTTGGAACAGTTAATTTAAAATCAAATTATCCGGTTGAGTCCCAATAAGAGTGTGATTCCCCCACTGTTCAACTGCCGGAGGACCACCCATTGTCCACGAAAATCCTGTCATCGTCGTCGCCGCCGGCACCAACGTGTCCGGTGGTGCCATCGTAGGTGCTACATCCTCATGGCACCTCGAGCCAGTTCAATCCAGGCCAGTGATGGCCCGGCCGATCCGATCCTGCCACCTGTTGGATGTCGGCCCAGTTCAATCAGTTTTGGTTCTCGAGTCCAATTTTTTATCTCAAGACCAAATTTCAAGTTAAATTACCCATTGGGCCAATTTTTTGACTTGAAAATTAATTTCCAAAAATATCATATTTATTTTAATTATTTTGATTAATTTATTTTTACTTGATCAAAATTAATTTTTCAAAATATCATTTAGATTTTCCAAATTAATTTTTTAAGAAAATTCTTTAATCAAATTTTCTAGTTGAACAACTCTCATGATCGCCTAATGTAATTCCACATCGAATTAATCAACTCAATTAAATTATTTCCAAAGTCGTAAAAATTTCTTCTGATTCAAATGTAGTCCAACAAGCTTTTGTTAAGCTAGCGAATGGACCAATCAGACATATAGAATTAGGCTCTAGTAATTGCAAATTATGTCCAGAAGCATCGTTCCAATAATTCACAATTTACTTAATCATGGAGTCAATTCACAAGAAGTATCATGGTTGACAACTCCTTATTGTTTACTCTTTACGGAAGCAATTCATCCAACTGATTTGTCCAATGACCTCGTAATGCATGTGTTACCCTCATATGATGATTCCTTTTATTTAAATCCATTCATCCAATACAATCATATTTTATCTCATTGTTACCATTATGTCTTCTTAATGATTAATATGATCACTGTCAACAAATGACAATGATAAATTGCTTGTTCGAGACAAGCAACCCATGGCCACGTTCCATATTTATCAATCCACACAATGCCAATGAAATGATATCATTAACTTTTTAATCTAGCTATGAATTCCATTTTTTCTAGTAAAGTCATGTCATACACAAGTCATGTACCCAACATACCGGTTATGGGCTCGATCTTCTTTAAAGCATAAGCCTCCACTTTGTCAAAGCACATGAGCTACATACGCATGGTCAATGACTAACTCGGGATTTAGGTAAATCACACCATAAATGTTACAAGTGAATTAATTCACAAACGAATTCAGAATTAATTCATCTTGGGTCTAGTCCAATATATCATTCTTCCAATGAATACATTTATGTCTTTACTCATGGAGTCAACTACTCTGATAGCCAAGACTAGTCTTCTCCCTAATTGGAATTGTAGACGGCATAATAATCCTTCTAAGTATTTGAATCAAATGCTCACTTTGATTCCTTTACGAGATTGCAGACTCATTTAGATTATCTACTAAAGTAAGTTGTTTTTCTTGCAATATAAATGTTTTTACATTGCCACTTATCATCAGTTTGAACCTAGACAATCAATGAGCTAATATTTATTTGTCACAATTTTGTTATGTATGAAAAATATGAAAGATGGAAACACAAAAAGATATAACAGTGAAATGTGAAATTAACTTTATTTATTCATCATTTAAATACATAGAAAATAGTAACATGTTTACTACAATATGGACACATTTCCCAACAATCTCTCGCTTGCCCTAGTGAAGTAAATGTGTCATGTTTCGCATTCTCATATCTTTGATATGTTTGTTAGAACTCCTACTTAAGAGTCTTATTAAATAGATTTGCACGGTTATCTTTAGAAGCTACTTTCACCACATCTACAATTCCTTCGGCTACTACCTCTCGTATCAAGTGATGCTTTCAATCAATGCGTTTCATCACAAGTGATGTTTTCAATCAATGCGTTTCATCCTCTTATGACTTCTTATTTCCTTGGTATTAGCTATTGCAGCACTATTATCACAATACAGTGTTATAGCTTTTTCCATACCAGTAATGACCTCAAGATAGTTAAGAACTTTCGAAGCCAAATCATTCCTTTTGTTGCCTTAGAAGCAACCACATACTCGACCTCCATAGTAGAGTCAACAGAGCAAGTTTTTTTTACACTTCTCTATACTATGCTCCATCGCCAAGGACAAATACACTTCTCGATGTCAATTTCCTCGAATCTTTATAGGTTTGAAAGTCTGAGTCTATGTATCCCATAGGAGTAAGGTTCTCCCAAGAATACACAAGCATATAATTCCTAGTTCTTTTAAGATACCTTACTATATGCTTTACAACTTGCCAATGCTTGAGACTAGGATTCGCTTGATATTGACTAATCATTCTCACTGTGAAACTGATATCTGGACATGTGCAAATCATCGCATACATAAGGCTTCCAACTACTGAAGCATATGGAACCTTAGCCATATTCTCTCTTTCTTCTACCATCTTAGGATAGTCATCAAAAGAAAGATGAAAACCTAACCGCCTATAAATGCACTATCGTTTATACAATAAATAAAACACCAAAAAAAAAATATAAGAATTGGGAATAGTGGTGTCCACAAGTGCACGAGTCAAATTGTAATATAATTTGCACAATGAAATACTTAAATCTATTCTGAGGATCGTACCCAAGAGAGGATGGAATAAATAATGAAAATAAATTTACAATAACAAGTCTAAGCAGTAATAATTAATTCCTATATTACGATAAATCATAAATTAGGTTGATAGATAAAAATAAGAAAACAACAAAAAGAATAAATAAAGAAAGGTAAATTAATGGAATAGATCGATAAACTAATCAGGAAGATTAACTCGCTTCAGGGTTTGCAACTAACTTCGGATTAGGAGTCTAGAGTAGATTAGTCATCGATTAAGCAATCATTAACTCCAGATCTCTAATTAACTTAATCGATTGGTTGATACTCACTTATCTCGCGATCTTACTTCTCAACTAGAATAAATTACAATTTACTTAGTTTAATTTATCTTCCGACCTCGTCTAGCCTATGATAACTTATTAAGGTTGCCGAGCCTAATAGTTTAAGAACACATAATTTATATTAAATAATCCATCTCGAGAAATCTCAATTCCTCCGTTAATCACATCCTCATATACTTGTTAATCTCCCCTAAGGGATTTAGCCACTCATGTTGTTCATAATCTCAACTACAATTAAATAAATCATGTAAGAAACACGATCAATTCAGAGAATAAAAAAGATTTGAATAATCTTGGATTGAATATCGCATAGGAAATGGAAAAAAAAATATCTCAATTAGAATAAAGAAACAAAACGATTGTAACAACCTGGTTTTTGTTAAATCGGAACAGTGGTTTCGGAACCACAAATCTGACGTCAAAAAATTATTTTAATATTATTTTTGGTGTTTACAGCATGTTATTTGATATGTGTGAAAATTTTGTGAGTTAATTTTATCGTTTGAGCAGTCAATTTGAGAAAAATGACTTAATCGCGTAAAATGCAAAAGTTGCATGCTATTAGTAAAAGGTGTTATTTGGCCTTGGATTTTAAATATGATGGCCTTAAATGGTAATTAAACCATTTGAAATTTTATTGGACATTTATGGATATTAAAAATAGATGTTATAATGGTTTTTCATTAAGGTTATAATAGTAATTAACGTAATTATTATGTGTTAAATAAAACAAAATCAAATTTTAGCTTCATTATCATCTTGTTGGCAGAATATTAAGAAAGAAAAGAATCCATTGTTGAGTTTGAAGGTTTGGCTAGTGCATGCTTTAATTGTAAGTCTATGTTAACTCGGTTTTTGATGATTTTTACGTTTTTGTGATCGTTGCTTTGTATTCTAGCTAGCCCATACCCTAATTTCTGAATTGGTTGATGAATTTGTAAGTTACCATTGCTGATAGTTTATGTTTTTGAATGTTGATTATGGAAAATGAATAATTATTGATAGATTAATATGTTTTGTTAAGTGATTTTTAAAGAAAATACAAATTAAGGATTTATTTGTGAAAAATGAAAAATGTGTGGTTAAATGTGTGAATAAGTGATAAATATGGGTTGATATGTGCACTAGGAAATTTTGGCTAGCTTGGGAGAGTATTAAATTGCATGAATTTTGTGTATTTGTGAAATAGGGACTAAATTGTAAAAATATGGAACTTTAGTGGCTAAAGTGTAAAAATGCTTAAATATGTGTTTTTGGACTGAATCTAATGAATCAATGAATAAATGAGTTAATTTTGAATTCATATAGATCATGAAAGAAAGAAATCAGATTTAGATCAGGGGAAATCGAAGGTTATTGAATAGTCGACCAGACACGTCAATCCCTATTACAAGGTAAGTTTATATACAAATAAATGTGTTTAAATTGAAATATATATATATATATATATATATATATATATGTTTATTTGATACTGAAATGCATCAAATGCTGAGTGATCGAGTACGAGCAAGAATTGACAGAGTTACGACATTTGAAAGCCCCGTACAAACCTAGGAATAGTATAGGATATAAATGCCATGACATTAGGAATATCGAGATGTGTTTACGTGTAATACCATGTCTGGGACATCTGCATCTTTATATGATTTCGTATAAGACCCTGTCTGAGACAGTGGCATCAATATGCGATAACATGTAAGACCATATCCAGGATATGGCATTGTACGAGATATATATGATTTTCGTGTATCCTTAACGATTCCGAATGGTTCAACGAGCATAGTCAAGTCGAGAAAGAATGTGTGAATAAGTTAAGTGACTCAGGTACATACGATATTCTTACAAGTGTTAAAAAGGGACAATGTGAATGATTGATAAAAGTTTTAATTTGGATGTAATGGCCTAAATTCAAGGTTATCGGAACAGTGGTTTCGTAACCACAAATCTGATTTAAAGAGAAATTTATTTCAATATTTTTGCATGAAAATTGATATGATAGGAAAATCGTATGAAAATATTGATAGAAAAATTTTATCGATTTAGTGGTTAGTTAGAAAAAGAAATTATTGAAGAAATTGGGTAAAAACAAGGTATCGAGACTTCTATCTCGTAAAACCGAGTCTAAAATAATTTTATAAATATTTATGAAATGTTATTAATGTGGTATTAAAATTTCGTTAGGAAATTTTAATGTTTGGGTAGTCAATTGAATGAAAAGGACAAAATTGTATTAGGTGTAAAAGTTGCTAAAATGATTAAATAGTTTAAGAGTCTAATGAGAAAGGATTTAAAAGGAAATTAGACCCAAAAGTTATTTGGGCTGGACGGCAAGGGTATAAAATCAGTAGAAAAATTGATAAATTAAAGGTAAAATTGGAATATTGCAAAATTAACTAAATAAAGCTAGGACTAAATAAGAAATATTTAGATTTCTCTTCATTTCTCTTCAATTCCAGCAGCTAAAAATGCCATAGGAGGATTCTATAAGCTGGTATTTCATAATTTTTGCACCAATTGAGTTAATCCTTGCCTTTTTCTTGTAATGTTTGTGTTTCTAAGACTTTTGCAAATAGGTCCTACTACTAAATTCATTAGTTTTTGATTTCATGGACGAAATTGAAAGTCACCATGATTGTAACACCCCTAACTCGTGACCGACGCCGGTGTCGGACACGAGGGGTTAACGAGACAAATCCTCTTAAAGTACCGACCAATTTGGCATTTCTGGACAGGCTGGAAAACTGCGTCACCGTCGCCTTAAAATCATATCTCGAGTTCCAAAACTCGGAAACTGGTTTCGTAAATTTTCCTGAATTTAGACTCATATATCCATCCATGGATTTATTTTTAGAATTTTGGTTGGGCCAATTGGTACAGTTTATTAGTTAAAGTCACCCATGTTACAGGGATTGACTGCTCTGACCTCCGCTCGTTACAACTTGAATATCTTTCTGTACAGGGCTTTAATACTGGTGCCGTTTGTTTCTAATGAAACTAGACTCAAAATGGAATCTGTACATATAAGGCATGACTCCTAATTCTTTCTGGATAATTTATGGTAAATTTTCAAAGTCACGACAGGGGACCCAGAAATCGTTCTGGCCCTGTCTCACGAGAACTTTAATATCTCCCAGTATACTGCTCATATGGTCGTTTCGTTTCGTCCATATAAAAATAGATTCATCAAGGATCAGTTCCATAATTTACTCACTATTTAATTCTACTTATACTATTTTTAGTGATTTTTCAATCTCATCTCACTGCTGCTGTCCGCAACAGTTACTGCAGTAGACTATGCCAATTTCATGAATTTTTCCTTGGCCTTAATCATCCATCATACATGACACAAATTATGGCCACCTTAACAAAATTTGAGTTTCTAAGACTCGTGGCTATAGGTTCTAGCATCCCACTCGACGACCACATAGGCCGTTTTCACATGGCTTAAAGTTTACAACCCACAATTCGACAAAATATAATAGCCTATACATGCCAAATGTTCTTCAACAACAAAAACAATACCACAAGATTTCAGCCGGTGTGATGACTTCAACGACGGTTCCGAGCACGCAACAATACGAGTCCAAGAGACCTAAAATGGGTGACAAGAAAACACCGAGTGAGTTTACAACTCAGTAAGTCATAAGCATTCGTCAATCCACCGATAAAGTTACTACTACATGTACAACAAATGAGGCTAGGTACTCGTCCATATCGAATCTATACCATAATACCTCGGACCTTTTGGTCCAATCTCGCACCAATTCATACATCCACATTTCATATTCTACACAACAAGATAATCGAAGCATTTTACACATTAACTCATTTTCCAGCACAACCATACAATTTCAATCATCACATAGATTTAAGGCTTACCAAATTCAACCCCAAGCATGAACGTATTACCTATTCGTCATGAGCTCAAGGTACTTACCCGATCCGCTGTCCATACTCACTCGATGGAGACACACCCTCCATATAATTGTTCGATTGGAGATATTTATATATATATAGAGTAATGCACACACGATTGCTTAATACTCGATTTCGCACACTTAGTGCCATGCGATTTAGGCCCGCACACACACGATGCCATGCCCTTCGAGCTCGCACACTTAGTGCCATATATTTCCAGCATGCACACTTAGTGCCATATATTTCCAGCACGCACACTTAGTGCCAATCTCGTCACCGTACACACGTATTGCCCGCACACTTAGTGCCGAAAGCAAACTTTCTACACATTTCACTATTTCTTTTACATTCAACAATTGTCATCACTCCATACACATACATTTTCATTTATATATATATATCATCCCATTAAACACAATTGCATAAATTTTACAATCATTTAAGCAATATCAAATACGTGTTAATGACTTACCTCGTGTTGGGTAAAATAGTTCCAAGTCGGCTACTCGATGACCTTCGTCTTTCCCTTGCTTGATTCTCCTTCTTTAACTCCTTGAGCTTAATCAATAAATCACTAGTTTAACCATCTTGCTAAACATTCATAATTCAACTACACATGCATATGTATGCTTGTATATTCGGCAACCATTCTTACTAATCGTCCATTTGGTCGATTATACACCTAACCGAATATGCACCAAAACTTGATTCAACATTACCTACATACTCACTTTAATGGCGAATATATATATATATATGTACAATGTCAACTAACATCTTTTAATCACCTAATTTCATCTCATGAACATTTAATCAAATTTTCCCAATCTAGCATATTTTCACATCCATTTGTAACATCATGTACAAACACATATACACATATATCAAAACACAAATTTTACCTATAATGCAACAAGCATAAATCGCACTTATGAGCATGCCATGGCGAATACATCCCACACCATCCCCTTTCAATTTTTGGTCATGGTTAAACAAAGAAAACTCCATGTCTTACTCAAGAATGCTAAAAGAAATTTCAAGAGTAGTCAATCCATCATTACATGTATCATCAACAAGCTTCACATTTAGCATGCAATGGCTTTAACACAATATCAACCTTGGCCAAATACCATTTCCATGGCATAACAAGGATTTGAACCATGGGCTAACATGAACATCAAGTTAGCAACTAAAACATGCATGAATCTCATGACACAACCTCAAACATACCTTAATCTTGACACAAGTATGACCAAATCTCCTTCTAGTTCTCTTCTAAACCAAGCATGAAGCAAAAATCCTTCCTTTTCCCTTAGTATTTTCAGCCAAGATTTTGAGAATGGATGAACAATTTTTTCCTTTCTTTTCCTCTACTCACGGCAACAAAGGGGGGCATCCATGCTCATTTTTTTTTCATTTCTTTATTTTTCTACATAATCCACTAACTAAACATGTTGGAAACATGTTCCTTGCCCATATTCTTGTCATGGCGGCCACTCACCTTAGGAAGTGGGTTATTTGACATGCAAGGACAACTATTTTCCCACATGTATTAATAGGCCACCTTACAATTGCCTAGCACATTTCTAAATTTTCTCACATAAGTCCTATTTGATAAAAATTCACTTACTATTAACAAAATCCAAACACGAAATTTTCACACATGCATATATACATATAATGAGCATCAATTATGATGGTTAATTATTATTATGACTCGGTTTGGTGGTCCCGAAACCACTTTCCGACTAGGGTCGATTTAGGGATGTCACAACTCTCCCCACTTAGAAATTTTCGTCCCGAAAATCTTACCGTAAATAGGCTCGGTATCGCTCTTTCATAGAGTCCTCAAGTTCCCAAGTGGCTTCTTCCATTCCGTGTTTATGCCACAACACCTTCACTAACGGGATTTTCCTATTGCGCAACTCTTTTACTTCACGCCTCATAATGCGAACCGGTTCCTCTTCATAGCTCAAATTAGGTGAATCTCAATCTCGGATGGAGCAATTACGTGCGATGGATCGAGACCTATATCGTCAAGCATCGAGACATGAAAACGTTGTGAATCCTTTCGAGCTCAAGGGCAAAATTAATCGATATCGATCGCCCAACTCGTTCGGATACTTCATATGGCCCGATAAACCTCGGACTCAATTTGCCCTTACGACCAAATCTAAGCACCTTCTTCCAAGGTGAAACTTTGAGAAAGACCTTGTCTCCAACCCGATATTCAATATCTTTTCTTTTCAAATCCGCATACGACTTTTGGCGATCCGGCGACTTTCAAACTTTCACGAATTACTCGAACTTTTGCTCGGCATCCTTAACCAAATCAACCTCAAGAATTTACCTTCACTAAGTTCATCCGAATAATGGGGTACGGCATTTACGATCGTATAAAGCCTCGTAAGGCGCCATCTTAATACTTGATTGAAAGCTATTGTTGTAGGCGAATTCAATCAAAGGTAAATACCGTTCCCATGAACCACTAAACTCAAGGATGCAACATCTCAACATATCCTCGAGTATTTGAATTATCCGTTCGGATTGACCATCGGTTTGGGGATGAAAAGCGGTGCTAAAATGCAACTTGGTACCCAAAGCATCTTGCAATTTCTTCCAAAATCGCGACGTAAATCTTGGGTCTCTATCCGACACGATAGAAATAGGCACCCGTGTAATCTCACAACTGAGAAACGTACAATTCCGCTAATTTGTCCATTGAAAAATCCGTGCGTGCGGGGATAAAGTGAGCCGACTTAGTTAGTCTATCGACAACGACCCAAATCGCATCCTTCTTACTCACCGACAATGGCGGTCCGGATACAAAGTCCATTGTGACTCGATCCCATTTCCATTCGGGTATCATGATCGGTCAAGTAATCCCGATGGCACTTGATGTTCCGCTTTCACTTGTTGACATATCGACACCTTGAAACAAATTGAAATGTCTCGTTTCATACCGGCCACCAAAATTGGCGTTTGGTCATTGTACATTTTAGTACTACCCGGTGGATTGACATTCGACTACAATGGGCTTCATTTAGAATTATCGAAATAAGTTCAATTCTTTGGAACACACAGACGACTTCTAAACCTTAAACAATCGTCATCATCAATTTGAAACTCGATTCCTTGCTCGTAACACACTCACCCCGTTTTGCAAGCAACTCCTCATCAACTTTCGAGCTTCCCGAATTTGATGAGCCAACAATGGTTTGGCCTTCAATTCGCTACTAACACATTGTCGGGTAGAATAGACAAGTGTACATTCATCGTCAGAAAAAAACAAGCGGTGATTTCGACTTAAGGCATCCGCAACCACATTGGCCTTTCCGGTGATAATCAATAACGAGTTCATAATCTTTTAACAACTCGAGCCATCGTCTTTGTCGCAGATTTAAGTCTCTTTGAGTCATCAAATATTTGAGACTTTTGTGATCCGAATACACATGGCACTTCTCACCAAATAAGTAATGTCGCCATATCTTTAAAGGCGAATACGATGGCGACCAATTCGAGATCATGGGTCGGATAATTTTTCTCATGTGGCTTTAATTGTCTCGACGCATAGGCCACAACTCGCCTTCTTGCATCAATACGCAACCCAACCCAAGTAGGGATGCGTCACTATAAATGACAAACTCTTTGCCCGATTCGGGTTGCACTAGAATTGGGGCTTCATCAAATAAGCTTTCAGTTGATCGAAACTTTTCGACATTTCTCCGTCCATTCGAACTTAACATCCTTTTGGAGTAAGCCGTCATTGGCGTGGCTATCGTCGAGAAACCTTTACAAATCGTCGGTAATAACCGCAAGCCCCAAAAAGCTCCTAACTTCGGTAACATTCCTTGGTGGTTTCAATCGACTATGGCGAAATTTTGTTCGGGTCCACCACGACACCGATCGCACATCACGTGCCCCAAAAAGCTAACCTCTTTCAACCAAAATTCACATTTATTGAACTTTGCGTATAATCGCTTATCTCGTAAGATTTGCAACACTAGCCTCGGTGTTCAAGATGTTCGGTTTCATCTCTCGAATAGACCAAAATGTCATCGATAAATACAACTACGAACCGATCCAAGTATGGCCTGAAAATTCTATTCATTAAATCCATAAACACCGCAGGGCATTAGTGAGCCCAAACGGCATCACCAAGAATTCGTAGTGACCGTACCTCGTTCTAAAAGCGGTTTTGGGTATGTCCGATTCTCGGACCCTCAACCGATAGTACCCGACCTCAAATCTATCTTTGAAAACACCGAGGCTCCTTTAATTGATCAAACAAATCGTCAATTCGTGGCAATGGATATTTATTCTTTATCGTCACTTTATTGAGTTGACGATAGTCGATGCACAACCTCATGGTTCCGTCCTTCTTCTTCACAAACAATACAAAGCGCCCATGGAGAAAAACTCGGTCGAGCGAAACCTCTATCCGTCAATTCTTGCAATTGAACCTTCAATTCCTTTAATTCGTTAATGCCATACGATACGGGGCTATTGAAATCGGCGTAGTACCCGTACAACTTCGATGCGAATTCCACTTCTCGAACCGGTGGCAATCCGGTAACTCCTCGGGAAAAACATCTGAATACTCACAAACCATCGGTACCGATTCGAGTTTCCTTTCCGTCTCTTTACTCCCAACCACATACGCAAGGTATGTTTCACACCCTTTTCACATATCTTGACGGTCATAGAAGATATTATTGCTTTGCACTCCTTTAAATCAAGAGACTCGACTCGGACTACCTCATTATTTGCACTCCTCAAATTAATGGTTTTCCTTTTGCGATCCACCACTTGCATCATGTACGGTCGACCAATCCATACCAAGAATAACATCGAATTCATGAAATGGTAGAAGCATCGGATCGGTAGGAAAACAGATTCTCGAATTATTAGGGGCATCTCTTGCACACTTTATCAACAAGCACGTATTGACCCAAAGGGTTTGACACTCGAATTACGAACTCGGAGACTCAACAGTAGAGTCTTCTTTGGATGCTAAGGTTTCACATACATATGAGTGAGTAGAGCGGGGTCAATCAATGCAATCACAATAGTATCAAAGAGAGTAAAAGTACCGTGATAACGTCGGGGAGGATGCCTCCTCTCGTGCGGATGGCATATGCTCTAGCAGAGCACGGGTCTCGGATCGGACGGTAGTATTAGAGGCTCCTCTCGATTACCACCCCTACCTCCAGAGATTCTCGGGGCCTACCTCCACCGTCGTTCCACTAGGTCTTGCACCTTGCGTCTTATTCCTCTCATCTAGCTCCGTGCAATCTCTAATGAAGTGGTCCTTGAACCGCATCCATAACAGCCCTATTAATGAGACTTACCCCAACATTCACCTAGGTGTCGTCTTCCACATTGGGGGCATTCAGTCTCTCTTGACGATTATTGCCCACACTAGCTATGAAGTAGCTCGGGAGTCCGTCAATGGTCGGGCTCTAATGGAAATTCCCAATGTCCTCGACTTCTTGGTGTCCTCCACGAACCTCTTTACAGCCGAGAACGGAGCTTTACTCGTCGATCTTTTACGGTAATCTCTTGCTTCAAATTCAGCCTTCTTCTTCTCCCTCCCAAGTTCTTCCGCCTTGCGTGCTCGTTCGACTAGTGTCACGAACTCCTTTATCTCCAAAATTCCCACTAGTAACTTTAACTCTTCATTCAATCCTTCTTCAAATCTTTTGCACATCGCAACCTCATCAGCCACACACTCCCGAGCATACCGACTAAGTCTTACGAACTCATGTTCAGATTCGAGATCTGATCATTCGGCCTTGCTTGAGTTCCAAGAATTCCTTACGCTTCGATCGATGAACCGTTGACTAATGTATTTCTTTCAAATTGGATTGGAAGAAATCCCAAGTAACTCGTTCATTTGGGACTATGGAAATTAAAGTCCTCCACCAATAGTAAGTGAGTCTCGCAACAAGGATATAGCACACTTAAGACATTCGTCGGGTGTGCATGATATCATCTAACACTCTAATGGTGTTATCGAGCGAACTCGGCCTTTTCGGCATCATCAAGAACTATGGCCTTGAACTCCTCGCCCCACGCTTCCTAATCAAGTCCACGGTGGTTTACTCAGCCTCACGGGATCGAGAATCGGAGGCATTGCGAGTCTTGGGGTGGAGTATTTAAATTCGGGAATGGTTGGACAGCCGGGTTGGTTCGGGCATATTCGCGACCCACTCATTCATCATAGTGAAGAAGGCTTGTTTCGCCCTTCATTTTGATTATTCGCGGATGACTGAGGCTCAACAGCGGTGTCCCTTGCGCAGAGCAGCCGCTACACTTTCAACGTCATCCGCCAAGGGTCTCTCTACCCGGGTTCCATCGCTAATCAAAACAAAAATTTCAACCGTCAAGTCATCACATTATTAAGCACTATCAATTTGGCATGTATAGCTAGACTCACACGCGCTATGGTAGTCCTAGAACCGACTAAACCATAGCTCTGATACCAATAAAATTGTAACACCCTAACTCGTGACCGACGCGGTGTCGGACACGAGGGTTAACGAGACAAATCCTCTTAAAGTACCGACCAATTTGGCATTTCTGGACAGGCTGGAAAACTGCGTCACCGTCGCCTTAAAAATCATATCTCGAGTTCCAAAACTCGGAAACTGGTTTCGTAAATTTTCCCTGAATTTAGACTCATATATCCATCCATGGATTTATTTTTAGAATTTTTGGTTGGGCCAATTGGTACAGTTTATTAGTTAAAGTCACCCATGTTACAGGGATTGACTGCTCTGACCTCCGCTCGTTACAACTTGAATATCTTTCTGTACAGGGCTTTAATACTGGTGCCGTTTGTTTCTAATGAAACTAGACTCAAAATGGAATCTGTACATATAAGGCATGACTCCTAATTCTTTCTGGATAATTTATGGTAAATTTTCAAAGTCACGACAGGGGACCCAGAAATCGTTCTGGCCCTGTCTCACGAGAACTTTAATATCTCCCAGTATACTGCTCATATGGTCGTTTCGTTTCGTCCATATAAAAATAGATTCATCAAGGATCAGTTCCATAATTTACTCACTATTTAATTCTACTTATACTATTTTTAGTGATTTTTCAATCTCATCTCACTGCTGCTGTCCGCAACAGTTACTGCAGTAGACTATGCCAATTTCATGAATTTTTCCTTGGCCTTAATCATCCATCATACATGACACAAATTATGGCCACCTTAACAAAATTTGAGTTTCTAAGACTCGTGGCTATAGGTTCTAGCATCCCACTCGACGACCACATAGGCCGTTTCACATGGCTTAAAGTTTACAACCCACAATTCGACAAAATATAATAGCCTATACATGCCAAATGTTCTTCAACAACAAAAACAATACCACAAGATTTCAGCCGGTGTGATGACTTCAACGACGGTTCCGAGCACGCAACAATACGAGTCCAAGAGACCTAAAATGGGTGACAAGAAAACACCGAGTGAGTTTACAACTCAGTAAGTCATAAGCATTCGTCAATCCACCGATAAAGTTACTACTACATGTACAACAAATGAGGCTAGGTACTCGTCCATATCGAATCTATACCATAATACCTCGGACCTTTTGGTCCAATCTCGCACTAATTCATACATCCACATTTCATATTCTACACAACAAGATAATCAAGCATTTTACACATTAACTCATTTTCCAGCACAACCATACAATTTCAATCATCACATAGATTTAAGGCTTACCAAATTCAACCCCAAGCATGAACGTATTACCTATTCGTCATGAGCTCAAGGTACTTACCCGATCCGCTGTCCATACTCACTCGATGGAGACACACCCTCCATATAATTGTTCGATTGGAGATATTTATATATATATAGAGTACGCACACACGATTGCTTAATACTCGATTTCGCACACTTAGTGCCATGCGATTTAGGCCCGCACACACAGTGCCATGCCCTTCGAGCTCGCACACTTAGTGCCATATATTTCCAGCATGCACACTTAGTGCCATATATTTCCAGCACGCACACTTAGTGCCAATCTCGCCACCGTACACACGTATTGCCCAGACACTTAGTGCCGAAAGCAAACTTTCTACACATTTCACTATTTCTTTTACATTCAACAATTGTCATCACTCCATACACATACATTTTCATTTATATATATATATCATCCCATTAAACACAATTGCATAAATTTTACAATCATTTAAGCAATATCAAATACGTGCTTAATGACTTACCTCGTGTTGGGTAAAATAGTTCCAAGTCGGCTACTCGATGACCTTCGTCTTTCCCTTGCTTGATTCTCCTTCTTTAACTCCTTGAGCTTAATCAATAAATCACTAGTTTAACCATCTTGCTAAACATTCATAATTCAACTACACATGCATATGTATGCTTGTATATTCGCAACCATTCTTACTAATCGTCCATTTGGTCGATTATACACCTAACCGAATATGCACCAAAACTTGATTCAACATTACCTACATACTCACTTTAATGGCGAATATATATATATATATGTACAATGTCAACTAACATCTTTTAATCACCTAATTTCATCTCATGAACATTTAATCAAATTTTCCCAATCTAGCATATTTTCACATCCATTTGTAACATCATGTACAAACACATATACACATATATCAAAACACAAATTTTACCTATAATGCAACAAGCATAAATCGCACTTATGAGCATGCCATGGCGAATACATCCCACACCATCCCCTTTCAATTTTTGGTCATGGTTAAACAAAGAAAACTCCATGTCTTACTCAAGAATGCTAAAAGAAATTTCAAGAGTAGTCAATCCATCATTACATGTATCATCAACAAGCTTCACATTTAGCATGCAATGGCTTTAACACAATATCAACCTTGGCCAAATACCATTTCCATGGCATAACAAGGATTTGAACCATGGGCTAACATGAACATCAAGTTAGCAACTAAAACATGCATGAATCTCATGACACAACCTCAAACATACCTTAATCTTGACACAAGTATGACCAAATCTCCTTCTAGTTCTCTTCTAAACCAAGCATGAAGCAAAAATCCTTCCTTTTTCCCTTAGTATTTTCAGCCAAGATTTTGAGAATGGATGAACAATTTTTTCCTTTCTTTTCCTCTACTCACGGCAACAAAGGGGGGCATCCATGCTCATTTTTTTTCATTTCTTTATTTTTCTACATAATCCACTAACTAAACATGTTGGAAACATGTTCCCTTGCCCATATTCTTGTCATGGCCGCCACTCACCTTAGGAAGTGGGTTATTTGACATGCAAGGACAACTATTTTCCCACATGTATTAATAGGCCACCTTACAATTGCCTAGCACATTTCTAAATTTTCTCACATAAGTCCTATTTGATAAAAATTCACTTACTATTAACAAAATCCAAACACGAAATTTTCACACATGCATATATACATATAATGAGCATCAATTATGATGGTTAATTATTATTATGACTCGGTTTGGTGGTCCCGAAACCACTTTCCGACTAGGGTCGATTTAGGGATGTCACAATGATTGATTTCTGTAAGTTTATGATGAAATAGAATGAAATTAAGGCTTTAATTTGTTTATGAGATGATTTTATTAGGTAATTTCAATAGAAATTGATTTTTAGGACCTAATTGTGAAAATGCTTGGAATTCAAGTCTATTGCTGAAATTCTGATTACTAAAGGTTGTAAAATAGTTTAAGGTGATAGAATAAAATATTAATTTAGAAAAATCAGTTCAATTGAGAGGCTAATTGAGTAGGGACGAGATTATCATTTATTAAAAGCTTAGGGGAAAAATGGTAATAAACAGCTTGCACAAAAACAGTTTGGACAGTAGCAGTAGACTAATTTTGAAAAATCACCATAAATTGTAGAAATCGAATTAGAAGATGAAAAAAATATGTAATTAAAGCTTATTGAGTCTAGTTTCTCATAGAAGAAATAGTGTAAGTAATGGATTTGTAAATTTTGAGATATAATGAATTTTGTGAGATAAGGTCAGAATGAATTCGGGTTCCCCTATTCTGACTTTGAAAAATCATAAAAAATTGAATAAAAACAATTATGGGCTTAAATTTATATGTATAGAATCATTAATGAGTATATTTTTAATATAAATAAATGAGAACATCATTTGAATTCTGTATAAAGAGATAATTAATTTTTAGTGAAGAAGGGTTAGAACTGTCGACAACAGAACAGGGGTGACTTTAAAGAATAAACTGTACTGATTGACTAAACCAAAAATTATAAAAGTTTTATGGTAAGAAGATATGTGAGTCTAGTTTCATCAAAAATTATCAGATTCTAATTTGGAGTTCTGTAGCTCAAGATAAAAATAATTTAGTGACTATGACTCAAGTAGACAACTTTGAATGAACTATAAATAATAGTTGAATTATAGAGAATGTTGCATATGAACATGAAATGTATTAAATTAATAATTAAATTTATTTATTTAGATCCAGAAGATTCAAATACGAAGCTAGATCGAGAAAAGGAAAAATTTCGGGATTAGTAGATTTTTTGTTTACAAACAAGTATCAAGGTAAGTTCATGTAACTTGAATTATATTCTTCAATGCTTGAAATGGATGTTTTTTATATGAATATGATTTGAATGTTCATTATATAAAAACTGATGAAACATTGATATATTTGATAAAATGGGAAGAAATCCCGGTTGAATGAAAGGAAAATTCGATGGATCTCTGAAAAGGAATTGACGGTAAAAAGGATCTAGCCCGGACGGATGATCCTATCCTGATATAGCCCTCCCGAAGAATATGTGTAAAATGGATTTAGCCTGGACAGGTAATCCGAATTAGGGTCTAAATTTAGCCTGGACTGGTAATTCAGATCCAAGCTCATTAGAGTAATTGTCGCTGTAGGGGATTTAGCCTGGACTGGTAATCCCGACAATACTCTATGAATTTATATTGCAGGGGATTTAGCCTGGACTGGTAATCCCGCTGCAAGGTTGAGGTTCACGGGAGTGTGCTCTCTGAAATGGAAATGTGCGCACAATAATATGAATTGACGGACCCGGAATTGTACACTAAAAATGTACCTCTGAAAAATCCATCGAAATTTCGATAAATTCAACGGGATAAATATGGAAAAATAACAAGGAAATGGAAATCATGGTATTGATGAGCTCATCAATCATGGTATATATTATTGGTACATGGAAATTATTGTACTAACTTGAATGTTGAGTTTGTGCATATTAGGGTAATGATGCATTGAATGGATATAGGAATGTTTATTGTATTGTATTGAAAATATTAGGTAAGTATAATTCTTGTTACATGAGCTTACTAAGCACAAAGTGCTTACCCTGTTTCCTTTTTCCCTGTTTTGTAGTGTTAAGAGCTCGGAGGTTGGATTTGGTCGGAGACACATCACACTATCAACCTCAGGACTTCGGTATATAAACAAACTTTATTTTGGAAATCAATGGCATATTAAAGCTAATAAAGTAAATGATTCTATGAAATGAATGTAAAGCCAGCCAATGGTATGGCTAACAAATCTTGGTTTAGTTATGTGATGAGGTTATCTTATAAAAATGCATGAATTTATCTTGAAAATATGTTGAATTGGATTGGTTGATTTGGATTGGTCTCGATATAATATTGCAGGGAATGTTAGATATCTGTAAAGGGATTGTATTGAGTTTCCCTAAAAAAAAAAGAAAAAAATTATTTATTTGTAAACTCCGGTAATACCTCGTACCCTATTCCGGCAATGAATACGGTAGGGGGTATTATATTTATTGGTATCAGAGCTATGGTTTAGCCGGTTCTAGGACCGATGTAGCAAATACAGGATTAGCTATACATGCCATTTAAATTATTATTGATAGTGTGATATCTCCCGACCATTTAAAATGTGTTTTTCTTATAGTAATGTCATCCGACCGAGCTCAATCTGAGGAAGCTGGGAGTCATACTCCGGCTTTAGTACAAAGAGAAGAAACTAGCAGTAGAAGACCCGAGATAGAAGGTCAAGGGAGGAGGAAAACAACCTTCTTTCAAATGATGAATGAATGGTTTAATCAATACTTAAGAACTAACCTCAGAGTGCAACAAGTTCAAGCTCCCCTCCCGCTCCTCCACCGGTTCTCGAGATCCCACAGGTGCAGTCTTGAATCATAGAAAAGGAAAGCTCTAGTAGATAAAATTCAAAAATATGGGGCTGAAGAATTTCGAGCAGCAGTTGATGATGATTCCGAACGGGCTGAATTCTTGTTAGAAAACACTACCCGAGTTTTGGAGGAATTATTTTGTGCACCAGAAGAATGTCTGAAATGTACCGTCTCACTACTAAAAGACACAGCTTACCATTGGGGGAATACTAAAGCTTTAGTTGTTTCGAAAGAAGAAATTACATGAGAATTCTTTCAGACCGAGTTCAGAAAGAAATATATCAGCCAGAGGTTTCTCGATCAAAAGAGAAAAGAATTTCTTGAGCTGAAACAGGGTAACAAATCTGTATCTGAGTATGAAAGAGAATTTGGTCGATTGAGTAAATATACTCGAAAATGGGTACAGTCAGAAGCTGAAATGTGCAAACGATTCGAAGAAGGGTTGAATGAAGACATTAAGCTACTGATCGGAATTCTTGAAATTCGAGAGTTTGCTACATTGGCAGAAAGAGCTTATAAAGTAGAAGAATTGAGCAAAGAAAAGAAACAGGCTGAGAGGGAAGCTCGAATTTTTAGTAAAAGACCGATGGGAAAATCTCAGTTTTCTGCTTCAAGGAAATTGAAGAAGTATCAGGATCGTTCTACTTCAGCCATTGGGTATTCGAGCAGAGAGCGAGGTTCTCAACACACTAATCCAAGGCCTTCTACTCCATCAGTGACCAGTGTTGGCAGTGTTGGCACTCCTAAACCGAGATGTCAGTACTGTAATAAAGCTCATTTTGGTGAATGTCGATTAAAGAGCAGGGTTAGTTACCGATGTGGTTCTTTTGACCATTTCCTCAGAGATTGTCCAGAAAGGGGTGAAAAAGAAGCTAAACAGATATCGAAGCTGAGTAATCCAGTTTCGAGAGGTAGACCACCTCAACCATTCGGTAATGTCAGTGGTAGTCGAGGAGCAACAAAAGATACTGCAGGTAGGCCTGAGGCACGAGCACCTGCTAGGACATATGCCATTCGTGCCAGAGAAGATGCCTCAGCACCCGATGTTATTACTGGTACATTTTCTTTACTTGATACTGATATTACTGCATTGATTGATCCTGGTTCTATGCATTCATATATATGTGTTAAACTTGCAATTATTAAAAATTTATCTGTTGAACCTACTGAATTTGTGGTTAAAGTCTCGAACCCCCTAGGCCAGTCTATGTTGGTGGATAAAATTTATAAAAATTGTCCACTAATGGTAAGAGGTTATTGTTTCCCGGCTAATTTGATGTTACTGCCATTTGATGAATTTGACGTGATATTGGGCATGGATTGGTTAACCCAGCATGATGCGGTAGTAAATTGTAGACAAAAATATATTGTGTTAAAATGTCGAATGGTGAGTTGCTCCGCTTAAATCGATCGATGTAAGGGTTATCGATATGATTTCATAATGGCAAGACAGAGGTATGTCAAAAAGGGTATGATGCTTACTTGGCTTATGTACTTGACACCAAAGTATCTCGAGTCAAAAATACAGAGCGATTCGATGGGTATGTGAATTTTTGATGTGTTTCGGAGGAATTACCAGATTGCCACCGAAAGAGAAGTGGAATTTTCTATAAATTTGATTCCAGGAACTACTCCGATTTCCATAGTTCTGTATTGGATGGCTCCTACAGAATTAAAAGAGTTAAAGACACAGTTGCAAGAGCTTGTTGATAGAGGTTTTATTCGACCGAGTCATTCACCTTGGGGTGCTCCGGTTGCTTTGTGAAAAAGAAAGACGGGTCTTTGAGATTGTGTATCGACTACCGTAACTTAATAAAGTAACCATAAAGAATAAGTACCCGTTACCCCGGATTGATGATTTATTTGATCAACTGAAAAGTGCTACTGTGTTTTCAAACATTGATCTTCGATCAGGTTATTATCGATTCGGTAAAGAGTCAGATGTACCAAAAACAGCCTTTAGAACCAGGTACGGGCATTATGAGTTTCTAGTTATGCCGTTTGGGCTAACTAATGCACCTGCAGTATTCATGGATTTAATGAATCGAATATTCAGGCCGTATTTAGACAGATTTGTGGTAGTATTCATTGATGATATTTTGGTTTATTCTCGGCATGAAGAAGAACATGCAGAACATTTGAGAATTGTGTTGCAAATTCTGCGAGAGAATCAGTTATATGCTAAATTCAGTAAATGTGAATTTTGGCTTCGAGAAGTGGGTTTTCTAGGACATATCGTATCTGCCGAAGGTATCAGGGTAGATCCAAATAAAATCTCAGCTATTGTTAATTGGAATCCACCGAAGAATGTATCTAAAGTTAGAAGTTTCTTGGGTTTAGCTAGTTATTACCGGAGATTTGTACAGGGATTCTCTATGATAGCTTCTCCAATGACTCGATTATTGCAAAAAGATGTAAAGTTCGAGTGGACTGATGAATGTCAACAAAGTTTCAACCGATTGAAAGACCTATTAACGAAAGCACATGTATTAGTGCAACCTGAACCGGGTAAGGAATTTGTTATTTACAGTGATGCCTTATTAAATGGTTTAGGTTGTGTTTTGATGCAATAAGGTAAAGTAATAGCCTATGCTTCAAGACAACTTAAACCACATGAAAGAAATTACCCAGTACATGATCTTGAATTAGCTGCTATTGTATTTGCACTAAAAATATGGCGGCATTACTTGTACGGTGAGAAATGTCATATTTATACTGATCATAAAAGCTTGAAATATTTGATGACACAGAAAGATTTGAATTTGAGACAAAGCAGGTGGCTTGAACTGATAAAGGACTATGATTTGATTATTGATTACCATCCGGGTAAAGCTAATATTGTAGCTGATGCTTTGAGCCGAAAATCTCTGTTTGCTTTACGAGCTATGAATACCCGGTTATCATTGACTAATGGTGGTTCAATCCTAGCAGAATTAAGAGCTAAATCGATATTTTTATAGAAAATATGTGAAGCTCAGAAGAATGATGATAAGTTACAAGTTAAACGGGCACAGTGTGAGTCAGGTAATGATTCTGAATTTCAGATTGGTTCTGGTGGTTGTTTATTATTCAGAGGTAGGGTATGTGTACCTCAGAATTCAGAGCTCATACAGAAGATTCTACGCGAGGCTCACAACGGTATTATGTCTGTACATCCGGGGAGTAATAAAATGTATAATGATCTGAAAAAGATATATTGGTGGTCGGGAATGAAACGTGATATCTCTGAGTTTGTATCAAGGTGTTTAATATGTCAGCAAGTTAAAGCTGAACATCAGGTACCTTCGGGGTTACTTCAGCCAATTACTATACTAGAATGGAAATGGGAAAGAATCACTATGGATTTTGTATCGGGGTTACCTTTGTCTCCGAGGAAAAAAGATGCTATTTGGGTGATTGTTGACCAATTAACAAAGTCAGCTCACTTTATTCCGGTACGTATGGATTATTCTTTAGATAAACTAGCTGAACTGTACATATCTGAGATTGTCAGGCTACATGGAGTGCCTGTCTCTATTATATCATATAGAGATCCCCGATTTACGTCTCGTTTCTGGGACAAATTGCAAGAAGCCTTGGGTACTCAGTTGTATTTCAGCATTGCATTTCATCCTCAGACAGATGGTCAATCTGAGCGTGTAATTCAAGTATTGGAAGATATGCTCCGATGTTGTATACTAGAGTTTGAAGGTAATTGGGAGAGGTATCTACCTTTGATTGAATTTTCTTACAACAATAGTTATCAGTCGAGTATTAAAATGGCTTCGTATGAAGCTTTGTATGGTAGAAAATGTAGAACACCGTTATATTGGACAGAGCTTAGTGAAAGGAAGATGCATGGGGTTGATTTGATCCGGGAAACAGAAGAAAAAGTAAAGGTTATTCGAGATAGTCTAAAAGCAGCTTCCAATCGTCAAAAATCATATGCCGACCTTAAACGAAAAGAGATTGAATTTCAAGTCGGTGAAAAGGTATTCCTAAAAGTGTCTCCTTGGAAGAAAGTCCTCCGATTTGGTCGAAAGGGTAAACTGAGTCCAAGATTTATCGGGCCATATGAAATCATAGAAAGAATTAGACCGGTCGCCTATCGATTGGCATTACCACCGGAACTTGATAGAATCCGTAATGTTTTTCATGTATCTATGTTACGACGATATCGATCAGATCCTTCACATGTTATTTTTCCGATAGAAGTGGAGATTCAGCCGGATATGACTTACAGTGAAGAACCGGTCAAGATATTGGTACGGGAAACAAAAGAGCTTAGAAATAAAAAGATAAATTTGGTGAAAGTATTGTGGCAAAAGCACGGGATTGAGGAAGCGATATGGGAACCGGAGGAGGCAATGAGGAAACAATATCCAAACCTCTTTACTGGTAAGATTTTCGAGGACAAAAATCCTAAAAGGGGGGAGAGTTGTAATGGCCTAAATTCAAGGTTATCGGAACAGTGGTTTCGTAACCACAAATCCGATTTAAAGAGAAATTTATTTCAATATTTTTGCATGAAAATTGATATGATAGGAAAATCGTATGAAAATATTGATAGAAAAATTTTACCGATTTAGTGGTTAGTTAGAAAAAGAAATTATTGAAGAAATTGGGTAAAAACAAGGTATCGAGACTTCTATCTCATAAAACCGAGTCGAAAATAATTTTATAAATATTTATGAAATGTTATTAATGTGGTATTAAAATTTCGTTAGGAAATTTTAATGTTTGGGTAGTCAATTGAATGAAAAGGGCTAAATTGTAATAGGTGTAAAAGTTGCTAGAATGATTAAATAGTTTAAGAGTCTAATGAGAAAGGATTTAAAAGGAAATTAGACCCAAAAGTTATTTGGGCTGGACGGCAAGGGTATGAAATCAGCAGAAAAATTGATAAATTAAGGGTAAAATTGGAATATTGCAAAATTAACTAAATAAAGCTAGGACTAAATAAGAAATATTTAGATTTCTCTTCATTTCTCTTCAATTCCAGCAGCTAAAAATGCCATAGGAGGGTTCTATAAGCTGGTATTTCATAATTTTTGCACCAATTGAGTTAATCCTTGCATTTTTCTTGTAATGTTTGTGTTTCTAAGACTTTTGCAAATAGGTCCTACTATTAAATTCATTAGTTTTTGATTTCATGGATGAAATTGAAAGTCACCATGATTGATTTCTGTAAGTTTATGATGAAATAGAATGAAATTAAGGCTTTAATTTGTTTATGAGATGATTTTATTAGGTAATTTCAATAGAAATTGATTTTTAGGACCTAATTGTGAAAATGCTTGGAATTCAAGTCTATTGCTGAAATTCTGATTACTAAAGGTTGTAAAATAGTTTAAGGTGATAGAATAAAATATTAATTTAGAAAAATCAGTTCAATTGAGAGGCTAATTGAGTAGGGATGAGATTATCATTTATTAAAAGCTTAGGGGAAAAATGGTAATAAACAGCTTGCACAAAAACAGTTTGGACAGCAGCAGTAGACTAACTTTGAAAAATCACCATAAATTGTAGAAATCGAATTAGAAGATGAAAAAAATATGTAATTAAAGCTTATTGAGTCTAGTTTCTCATAGAAGAAATGGTGTAAGTAATGGATTTGTAAATTTTGAGATATAATGAATTTTGTGAGATAAGGTCAGAATGAATTCGGGTTCCCCTATTCTGACTTTGAAAAATCATAAAAAATTGAATAAAAACAATTATGGGCTTAAATTTATATGTATAGAATCATTAATGAGTATATTTTTAATATAAATAAATGAGAACATCATTTGAATTCTGTATGAAGAGATAATTAATTTTTAGTGAAGAAGGGTTAGAACTGTCGACAACAGAACAGGGGTGAATTTAAAGAATAAACTGTACTGATTGGCTACACCAAAAATTATAAAAATTTTATGGTATGAATATATGTGAGTTTAGTTTCATGGAAAATTATCAGATCCTAATTTGGAGTTCTATAGCTCAAGGTAAAAATAATTTAGTGACTATGACTCAAGTAGACAACTTTGAATGAACTATAAATAATAGTTGAATTATAGAGAATGTTGCATATGAACATGAAATGTATTAAATTTATAATTAAATTTATTTATTTAGATCCGAAGATTCAAATACGAAGCTAGATCGAGGAAAGGAAAAAGTTCAGGATTAGTAGATTTTTTGTTTACAAACAAGTATCAAGGTAAGTTCATGTAACTTGAATTATATTCTTAAATGCTTGAAATGCATGTTTTTTATATGAATATGATTTGAATGTTCATTATATGAAAATTGATGAAACATTGATATATTTGATAAAATGGGAAGAAATCCGGTTGAATGAAAGGAAAATTCAATGGATCTCTCGAAAAGGAATTGACGGTAAAAGGATCTAGCCCGACGGGTGATCCTATCTGATATAGCCCTCCGAAGAATATGTGTAAAACGGATTTAACCTGCACGGGTAATCCGAATTAGGTCTGAATTTAGCTTGACTGGTAATTCAGATCCAAGCTCATTAGAGTAATTGTCGCCAGGGATTTAGCCTGGACCGTAATCCCGACAATACTCTATGAGTTTATATTGCGAGGATTTAGCTCGACCGGTAATCCCGCTGCAAGGTTGAGGTTCACGGGAGTGTGCTCTCTGAAATGGAAATGTGCGCACATGAATATGAATTGAGGGACCCGAAATTGTACACTAAAAGTGTATCTCTGAAAAATCCATCGAAATCCCGATAAATTTAACGGGATAAATATGGAAAAATAACAAGGAAATGGAAATCATGATATTGATGAGCTCATCAATCATGGCTTATATTATTGGTACATGGAAATTATTGTACTAACTTGAATGTTGAGTTTGTGCATATTAGGGTAATGATGCATTGAATGGATATAGGAATGTTTATTGTATTGTATTGAAAATATTAGGTAAGTATAATTCTTATTACATGAGCTTACTAAGCACAAAGTGCTTACCCCAATTCCTTTTTCCCTATTTTGTAGTGTTAAGAGCTCGGAGGTTGGATTTGGTCGGAGACACATCACACTATCAACCTCAGGACTTCGGTATATAAAGAAACTTTATTTTGGAGATCAATGGCATGTATAAGCTAATAAAGTAAATGATTCTATGAAATGAAAGTAAGGTCAGCCAATGGTATGGCTAACAAATCTTGGTTTAGTTATGTGATGAGGTTATCTTATAAAAATGCATGAATCTATCTTAAAAATATGTTGAATTGGATTGGTTGATTTGGATTGGTCTCGATATAATATTGCAGGGAAGGTTAGATATCTGTAAAGGGACTGTATTGAGTTTTCCTAAAAAAGAAAAAGAAAAAAAATTATTTATTTGTAAACTCCGGTAATACCTCGTACCCTATTCTGGCAATGAATACGGGTAGGGGGTATTACATTGGATGCCAGATTTATAACTTGAAAATGTATGAATGTTAAGATGTAAGTCCGACAATGCCTTGAACCCTGTTCCGGCGTCAGATACGGGTAAGGGGTGTTACAACAAATGCAAAAAAAAATTATAAACTAAATACTTCAATTAAATAAACAAGTCATTGAATCAAAACTGATTCAAGAAGAAAAACAAGAAAGTATTTAAAAAGCTGAAAAGAAAATAAACTAAAACTAATTATAAACTACAAGGGTGTTTGAAGGCATTTAGGACAACTTGATTACATTAAACCCCTGATGTCTTATTTATAGATGTGTTGGTGATAATTCTTGAAAAGAGTTATATTTAAGGCCACTAAATGGAACTAATTGGTTGTAACTAAGTGAATACATTTGCATTTTTAGGATATTTTTAGAACATTTCATAACAAAGCTTGGATTGCGATATAATGGCCATTATTTGTTACTTTTATCACTTGGGGAAGAAAGGTGTGGTTTTGTGTGAACATAGGTGTAGGAAGAGGAAGAATATATAGAGGGAGAAAAAGGGAAGTGAAACATTATCATGGCAAATGGTGAGATTGTTTGCCAACAGAATTGCCATGGAAATTCTAAGAAGATGACTCAGCATTTTATCCACATCATTCTCAGCCAGCTGTGTGTGTACCAGAAGAACCAACCTGAAAAGGGGAATGAAAAATGTGTGCTGAAGTGAGACAGATCTACCCAATAAAAGAAGGAGAGAGAAGAAGAAAAAAGGAGGAGAATTTGCGTGAGAAAGACACTGGTGATAGCAATCCTCTCCCTACGCAGAGAAGAACTCCATTAGAGAATTCCGGAGAAAGAAAGGGTGGCAGCTACAGAGAGCAGCATACAAATGTGAAGAAGGGGAAGAGACATCTATCCTAGATTCACGTACAATCAAAAGATAAAAGAGAAGCTGGAGTGTGGCAAGAAATCCTACATTTTTTGCCTTTGTTTTCCTGATTTCTGTGATTTAAACTTGTTTTAATGTTGATGAATGATTTTAATTTGGTGTTAACTTTTCCATCCATGAACTAAATCTTTTCTAGGTTGGAGTTATTGAGGTGAACGTTTTATCAACTTTAATGCCTGTGATTTGAGATTGTCTATATCACTGTTTCATTCGATTTATGCTTATTTTAAATACATGCATGCAAGCTCTAGACATAGTTGATTGTGTGATGTTTTCTTAGATGTATTTTTAATTCTGAAAAGGTTAAGAATCATTTGATGCAAGCGAATATGATCGCGTGGTTTCGTGATAGGTTTTAAATATTGATAATTACTCATTCTTGAACTAACTATTATCGTGATGTAGGCAAGTGTACCTATCGAACAGTAGTATAGTTTTAGCAAGACCGGATTGTCGAACCCAAAGGAACTAAAAGTACTAGTAATGACTGTCTTTTTATTATCTAGCCTAAGAATAAAGAGGTTTTTGTTTTAACTAACTAATTATCTAAACTAAGAACCCACAGAGAATGGAATTGGGGAATTGTTTTTGGAAAAATCGATTGAATGAAGACAATACCTAAAGAAAAATCCACCTAGACTGTACTTGTTATTCTGGCTCCGAATCAGACGATTTATTCATTTAACTTGTTCCGTAGAGATCCCTAAATTAAGTTATTATCCCTATTCAAGACTAATAACGTCTAATCCCTAGATTGAATAACTGAGACTTTTCTCTAATTAACACTCTAGGGTTGCATTAACTCGATCTATGGATCCCTTTATTAGGTTTCACCCTAATCCGGTAAAATCTTGTCACCTATGTCTAGGTGCGCAATCAACTCCGCTTAATTATGACAAATGTACGCTAAAATAGGGTCTATTCCTCCTCTGAATAAAAGCTTATCTTGAATCGGTATCCTGGGATATCAAAACAAGAATTAAGAACACATAATTAAGAACAAATCAAATATTTATTATACAATTCAGAAAATAATAATAAGATTTGTCTTAGGTTTCATTCCCCTTAGGTATTTAGGGGATTTAGTTCATAACTAAATAAGAAAACATCTCAGAATGATAAAGAATACAAAACATAAAGAAAACCCAAAACTCCTGAAGGGAAATTGAGGAGAGATCTTCAGTCTTGATGATGAATCCAGCTTCTGAGATGGATCAATCGGCTTCCTTGGAGTAATTCCTTACTCCCCTCCTCTCTGTCTCTTTTTCTTCCTTCTCTAGGGTGTATTTATAGGCTTTGGAATGCCTAAAAGCCCTCAAAATTAGCCTTATCCGAATTAGACTCAACTTTGGGCTCGAGCCTGCCAAATTGACACAGCCGTGTGGTCTGCCTGTGTGAGGAGGTCCAGGCCGTGTTAATTTTGTACTTTGGCCCATTTTCTCCATTTTTGGCCCGTTTCTTGTTCCTTTCACTCTCCTATGCTCTCCTAAGTGTAAAACCTGAAATTAAAGCATTAGGAGCATCGAATTCACCAATTCTAATGGAAAATCATCCATAAAATGCGTTAACCATAGGGTAAAAATATGTATAAATTACGGTTTATCAAATACGCCCACACTTAAGGATTTGCTTGTCCTCAAGCAAAATTCTCAACTCATAATCAAAATAAATTCTTCTCAACTTATAATTTATATCGATAATATCTCAGAATAATCCATAGGTAATCATACATTGAGAATTCAACTAAAAGAACATAAAAGTTTCAAACATTCCAAGTTGAGTATTTAATCATGCAAACATAGGTGTCTCTTCGCATTTAAGTAATTACCTTTGATTCAGAATACCACAGAGTTTCACATCCTCACTACAAATTCACTCAAATCACTCGAGGTGTTTAAGGACAATAAATGAAGCACTCAATAGTCAATAATGAAAAGTCATTACCATAGGCTTGCATGAAAATCAAATCTCCACCACTATAATTTATGATGATACATCAATCAAAATGTCTTTAGAGGGTTGTAATAAGGTTTGGTTAGGGGGTGTGGTCACAAGCCGAAAGAAAGGGTTAGAATCGAGATTGAATTGAAAAATTACCTAACTAGAAAAAGAGTTCATCATCACTTGCGTACAACAGAGCTTCTTCTCAGACTAAGAAAATTAACTTTTGAAGCCTACAAACAGAAGATCACTACTAATATGTATACATGTTTTTTTTTTTAAGAACAAGTCAAATTACAGAGCAGGATAAAACATAGCAAAGTAACTATTTCAATTCAAATCTTGACAAAAATAGGGCTTAAATTAATTTAGAGGATTTCAACAATAATAGGTTAAATGTTAATATTAAGGGTAATACAAGAAATGGCTTGTTAGGTTCAAGGGGGTTCACTAGGGGTTAATTGTAGAGGTGGGCTTTTCATGGCATGAGTGAGTTAATCCTAAGTGCCTTAATCATTTTCACATATCAAATCAAATGGTGCGGTCTCAACATGAATAATCAAGCAAGTTCTAGAATAACAGTTCACTACTGACGCACTCAAAGCAATAATAAAAGTGAGCATGAAAGAATTAATAGATGCTCAAAAGGCTCAAAAATCTAACAAAAATTATGGCTTTTTGATGTTTAAAACTTGTGAATCCAAACTCAAAGTAATACATAAACCTTGGGGAAACAGCCTAAGATTTTAAATTTTTAAAAATCAACTCATCATGCTTGATTCTCTAATGTCTTAAAGTTTAAAAAATCAATGCATAATTGCCTATGTTTTAATTTAAGATATATCAATCAAAATCATAAATCAATTAAAATTTATCCTAAATATGATATCAAAGCTTTTCAAGAGAATAAGGAAATCATTCAGGGATTTTTCTGATAATGAGATAAATATCCCTCCTACACTTAAGATGTACATTGCCCTCAATGTACAAAGATATATATTAAAGTATAAAAATAAGATAGGGGGAGAATTGAAACTTCCTGTATGATGAATTCCTCGAACTAGAGTTCTTGAGAGTAATTGGTTCGAGAGTGGAGGAGGATACTTCGGCGGTCATAGAGGTTCATTAGGTCATAAATCCTGTGCCAGAAGGATATTATCTCTAGTGGTAGCTATGGTCGTGGGTGAGCAGGACATGGTAGTCATGGAGAACCTTTTCCGGTAGAGTTTTAGTTCCTATGTGATGATGAGCTTAAGAGCTCTATATAACTGTGATAAAATCAGGAACCTTTTAGGGGATATTAGGAAGAATAATTACTCAATAAGAAATAACCGAAATTAATAATTAAAAATAAAATTTCTAAAATCTAATAAAAATAAAAAGTAGTTTTAATAAAAATTAAAAATATAAAATAATAAATAAATGTTTTTAAACATCTTCATCGCTGGATGGTTCGCGAGGTGGGACTGGCAATGAGATGTGGAGGTGCTGACAAATCTGCTGTAAAGTAGCATCAATGTTGTCAAATTGTTGAAAACACTGCTACTTGAATCGAGTAAGGCGCTCAGAGATGTCAGCATATGAAGCCGCCGCATGAACTGGACGAGAGGATGGTGGTGGCTGAGTCGGTGGGTCCTCGTGCTGTAAGGGGACATCATCAGAAATGTCCTCGTAGGCCTCCTCCTCGGTAGATTGGGCGAGGAGATATTGGGGAGGGTAGGCTCCTCGGCGCATCTCGATTATCCTCATGCTAAGCATGCTCGAGATGCCTTGTGGAGACATCTGGCCGATAAGGGTGAGGGATGATTCTTGGGCCGCGGTGTTGAGGAGCTCGAAGTGTCACGCCAGTCGAGTAACGTAGGGGCCAATGGAGATGGGCCCCTTCATATGCCGCTCCATCTGGTGCTGAATCACGAGGGCGATGAAATAAGCAAGGTCGATGATGTGCCCGTTCGACATGCACTATAAAAAGTAGGCGTCGTGAGTGTTGACGATGCCAGTGCTCTCTCACCTCCCTGTAATCGTGTAAGCCAAAATGGCATGTAGGTACCTCAGGGATGGTGGGAGAACTGATGCCTTGGAGCGACTAGGATTGTAGGAGGCTGCGCCAGGGGACAAAGTGTGCAAACACTTCGAGGGAGAGAAATGTATGTGGCGAGTGAGAGCATCTAAGTCATTCTCTTCCTTGAACTCCTCTGTATATAAACCCAGTGTCGTGCCGAATTCTGGGATGCTGAGATGGCAGACTAATCCGCCTAGGCGAAATTGCACCGTGCCGGGATCATCGTAGTTCGTCATTACGGTCTAAAGATGGAACGTTGAGCATAGTTCTATCGTGAGCCCGAGGTATGTTGGCTCGATGATCCCAAAAAACAACTCCCAAGGGTCGGTGGTTAAGAGGGCCCGAATCGTATTAGCCAACTGAACTTGTTCTACAGCGGCCTGATCGATGCAGCAGCCCGCAATTAAAGGTTGGGCTCAAAGTATCTGGAAAAGTTCTTCTTGAGGCCCACGGGGAAATTGTAGGAGGGGGAGACGAATTTCAGCGGTTGGACCCGTAGAAGATGACGCTCCCTTCCGTTTCTTGGATGCAGGGACAGCAACTTTTTTACCACGTGAATATGACATTGTACCTGCGATTAGAATCATCAAGTCATCTTGATGAGTGGTCAAAGTAAAACGAAGTCAAATCTTAAAAATCATAATTTCAAGCCTCAACTACTAAAACTAACTAAAAATGATAAGTTCAATGGTAGACTTTTGTGGCACTAGCATGGTGATAAAAGTAAAATGGCAAAGAATGGAATGCACATTACTATATGAATGAATAGAATTGTCAATACAAAAGCCATGATTATTTCAACTATTCTAACCATGGATATTCATTTCTAACTAATTAAATGGAGTAGATAAATCATGTAATGTGTAGGAATTTGAACATGAAAAGATGATGACTTGTCCTATAAATGAAATTTGTGTGATAGAAAGATAAAAATGACATGAAAAATATAGACTACTAAGAGAAATAGCATTATAAATGAGTGTAATTAAAGGGGAAAGAGTAAGCAAATGCTAGAAAGGGGAGAATGGACGTCAAAAATGAAATTGGAGGCGGCGCACGGGCGTGGCAGGGAGGCCGTGTGAATTTGCAGCAGCTAGGGCTAGGGTTTTTGAATGGGGACGAAAGTGAATAGTGCAGGGTATTTATAGATTTTGGGTCATACGACCATGGCACACACCCATGTTCCCCAATTTTTGCCCATGTTTTCGCGTTTTCCCTATTTGGACGCGTCTAAAATTCATCCCACGCCCGTGTACCTCGGGCATGTGGGTTCACACGGCCATGTCGCACGACTGTGTCTAGCTTCGTTTGCTTCTACCATGCCCATGTGTGCAAGCCCCACGCTCGTGTTAATTTGACAAGTTTGACCACAGGTGTTAGACACAGGCGTGTGCATGCCCGTGCTAGTTTCTCAGTTTCAACCACGGGTCTTCCACACAGGCGTATCGCATGCCTGTGTTGTTTTGGCAGGCTCGACCACGGCCATGTCGTACGGCCGTGGCGATTTATTGTAGCCCGTGTTTGGGGAATTCCTTGCCCTGTTTTCACACTGCCATAAGCACGCCCGTGTGCTTGGTTGTGTCTCTGTGGAAAACTTGTATTCAAAAGCTCCATTAGTAAGTTAGGTGCTGAAGACTAAATTTTTAAAGAAGTTAATATAGTTAGTGCTCAGGTCATCTCCCGAGAAGCGCTTATTTATAGTCTAAGCTCGACTTACCTCTCTGTTGCATGATCATGGTGTTTCGAGGAGTTTATACTCCTCATTCCTGCTATCAATCTCATCAAAATAAGGTTTTAAACTGGTGTTGCTTACCTTAAAAGTGTCGAACTTGGGGTGCCTTACCTCGACCGTACCGAATGGGAAAATACTAAGTACCGTAAGAGAGATTTCTTCATTTGGTTTGGTAGTAACAATGTGGGGATCTGCGATATCTAATAAGACTCTATCTCCAATCCTAAGTTGATTTGGAAAGGTATTGAGCTCGTTCTGTAGTAGATTCGGTTTGTTGGGTGTTCTTGGTTTATGCGTCCACCATTCATCGAGTTCCTCGATTTGTAATCTTCGATCTTCATGAATAGGTCCTCTACTATTGCTTGAGAATGACTAATGTGCTTCCTTTAAACTCATTTTCTGTAGAGTAGGTTGTACCATATTGTCAGTTCTAGGAGAACGGGTTAAACGATCACCTTCAATTCCCGATGTGTTCCCAGAATTGCGAGCTTGAAGGGTGATTGTTTCGTCTCCCACACAGAGTGTGAGTTCACCTGTGCCAACATCAATAACCGTTTTAGTAGTTGCTAAAAAGGGCCTTCCCAGAATTAAAGGAGTGTTTCTATCCTTCTCTATGTGTAAAATAATGAAGTCAACGGGAAATATAAATTTATCGATTTTTACTAGCACAACTTCAATAATACCCCTAGGAAATCTTATAGTTTTATCTACTAGTTGAATGCTCATCCTAGTCTGTTTGGGTTTCTTGAGACCTAGTTTCTTAAACATTTTATAAGGCATGACGTTGATACTAGCCCCTAAATCAGCTAATGCATTATTAACATCTAAACTACCAATTAAGCAAGGAATCGTAAAACTCCCTGGATCTTTTAGTTTGTTCGGTAGCTTATTTTTTAGAATAGCCTAGCACACTGCGTTTAGCTCCACATGCAACACTTCGTCCAACTTCCGCTTATTTGCTAAAAGCTCTTTTAAGAATTTCATTGCGTTTGGCATCTGCGATAGGGCTTTAATTTAACGGTAAGTTATATGTAATTTTTTTAAGAGTTTAACAAATTTACCAAATTGTTCATCTGAGCGGTCTTTCCTTGTCGGGTTGGGGTATGGCACATGAGGTTTATATTCGACTTATTCACCGTTTTGTTTTTATTGTTATCTACCTCACATTGACCTTTGTTTACCACAGTTTCTTGCCTCGGTTCTGGTTCAGGCTCAACAACTCCTTCTTCATCTTGAATATTAATTGCGTTGACTTGTTCCCTTGGGTTGGGTTCAGTATTACTTGGCAAGTTACCTTGTGGTCGTTCGGAAATTAGTTTGGAAAGCTGGCCTATCTGAGTTTCGAGCCTTTAGATCGGCACTTGTTGATTTTTAAGTGTTGTCTCGGTGTTCTAGAAACGAGTTTCTGACACCAAAATAAACTTTGAGAGCATCTCTTCAAGGTTCGGCTTCTTTTCCTGTTGGTAGGGTGGTTGTTGGTAGCCTGGAGGTGGTTGTAGTCTTTGATTTCCTTAACCGCTCCACGAGAAATTGGGATGGTTCCTCCAACATGCATTGTAAGTGTTACTATATGGATTGTTTTGAGGTCGAGGATTATTACCCATGTAGTTTAATTGCTCGTTATCCATGTTGTAGACATAAGGTTGGTATTCCGAATGGCTTGTTCCACCTCCACTTGCTTCGCACTGCATTACTGGGTGAACCTGCGAAGAACTAAGAAAACCATCAATCTTTTTTATTTAAGAGTTCTACTTGATTAGAGAGCATGGTGACCGAATCGACGTTATAAACGCTGGCCGTTTTCGTTGGCTTTGTCCTCATGACTTGCCACTGGTAGTTATTCAGTGACATCTCCTCTATAAACTCATAAGCATCTTCAGGTGTTTTATTATTAATGGTTCTGCCAGCAGCTGTGTCAACCATTTGTCGAGTCGAAGGATTCAGGCCATTATAGAACATTTGAACCTGTAGCAAAAGCAGTAACCCATGATGAAGGCACCTTCTCAAAAGGTCCTTGAATCTCTCCTATGCATCGTAAAGTGTTTCTAAATCCATCTGCACAAAAGAAGAGATATCATTACGTAATTTAGTCGTTTTAGCCAGCGAAAAATATTTTAGTAAAAATTGTTTGGTCATTTGTTCCCATGTAGTAATTGACCCTCGTGGTAACGAGTTCAACCACTGTTTAGCTTTGTTCCTCAATGAAAAAAGGGAATAACCAAAGACGAATGGCATCATCAGAGACACCATTAATTTTAAATGTATCGCATAGTTCTAAGAAGTTGGCTAAATGAGCGTTGGGATCCTCATCCTGCAAACCATCAAACTAAACAAATTACTGTATCATTTGAATAGTGTTAGGTTTTAATTCAAAAGTATTTGCAGCTACAGCAGGTCTAACTATGCTCGATTCAGTTCCTGTTAAAGAAGGTTTAGCATAATCATACATAGTACGTGGAACAGGATTTTGATTAACCGCAATTGCAGGAGGTAGCTGATTGCCTTGGTTTTCAGCCATCTCTTCGGTTGGGGGTTGAGTATCATCTTCTTGCTCGTTCTCTGTGTATCTTAAGCTTCGCCTTATTTCTCTTTCATTTCTGCGAGCTGTACGATCGATTTCTTCGTCAAAAAGTAATGGTCCTAACGGATTTATTCTAGTCATAAACTATAAAAACCTGCCAAGCGAAGGAAAAAGTAAATTAATAAATAAAAATAATAAATTAAAGTGCACAAAAAATAAATGGCTAAAGTAATAAAAATTGAGTGTTTCTAATATTTTAGTTCCCCGGCAACGGCGCCAAAAACCCAATCGCGTGGTTTCATGATAGGTTTTAAATATTTATTATTACTCGTCCTTAAACGAACTATTATCGAGATGTAGGCAAGTGTACCTATCGAACAGTAGTATAGTTTTAGCAAGACCGGATTGTCGAACCTAAAGGAACTAAAAGTACTAGTAATGACTGTCTTTTTATTATCTAGCCTAAGAATAAAGAGGTTTTTGTTTTAACTAACTAATTATCTAAACTAAGAACACACAGAGAATGGAATTGGGGAATTGCTATTGGAAAAATCGATTGAATGAAGACAATACCTAAGGAAAAATCCTCCTAGACTGTACTTGTTATTCTGGCTCTGAATCGGACGATTTATTCATTGAACTTGTTCCGTAGAGATCCCTAAATTATGTTATTATCTCTATTCAAGACTAATAATGTCTAATCCCTAGATTGAATAACCGAGACTTTTCTCTAATTAACATTCTAGGGTTGCATTAACTCGATCTATGGATCCCCTTATTAGGTTTCACCCTAATCCGGCAAAATCTTGTCACCCTATGTCTAGGCGCACAATCAACTCCGCTTAATTATGACAAATGTACTCTTAAATAGGGTCTATTCCTCCTCTGAATAAGAGCTTATCTTGAATCGGTATCCTAGGATATCAAAACAAGAATTAAGAACACATAATTAAGAACAAATCAAATATTTATCATACAATTCATAAAATAATAACAAGATTCGTCTTAGGTTTCATTCCCCTTAGGTATTTAGGGGATTTAGTTCATAACTAAATAAGAAAACATCTCAGAATGATAAAGAATACAAAATATAAAGAAAACCCAAAACTCCTGAAGGGAAATTAAGGAGAGATCTTCAGTCTTGATGATGAATCCGGCTTCTGAGATGGATCAATCGGCTTCCTTGGAGTAATTCCTTACTCCCCTCCTCTCTGTCTCTTTTTTTTCCTTCTCTAGGGTGTATTTATAGGCTTTGGAATGCCTAAAAGCCCTCAAAATTAGCCTTATCCGAATTAGACTCAACTTGGGCTCGGTTGGGACACACCCGTGTAACACGCCCGTGTGCGATTACTTCAGGCTGTGCTCGAGCTTGCCAAATTGACACGGCCGTGTGGTCTGCCCGTGTGAGGAGGTCTAGGCCGTGTTGATTTCTTTCTTTGGCCAATTTTCTCCGTTTTTGGCCCGTTTCTCGTTCATTTCGCTCTCCTATGCTCTCCTAAGTGTAAAACCTGAAATTAAAGCATTAGGAGCATCGAATTCACCAATTCTAATGGAAAATCATCCATAAAATGCGTTAAACATGGGGTAAAAATATTTATAAATTACGGTTTATCAGAATACTTGACAGGATATTTGTAGCACTCTAGACATAGATGTTGCGAAGAAGAAGATTCATTGTAGTTATTAATCCAGAGTTTTGTAGACATATAGTAACTTAGATTTTTCAGCTTAAGATCTAGCTATTGAAAGAGGCAGGTTACAGTATTGACTCTCTGAGCAATTGAGTAGACAATATTTTCCCATGACATTATTTTGATATGAGCATTTCACCTGAATAACTCCAACCCTATTCATTTGACAACAGGATTACTCTTACTTTTCTCTGTAATTTGCCACTACATTTTATTTGCCATATCAATTCCTTAATTTTAGCATTTGATTTCATTAATTCATTATACAAACATCCTATTCAACTTGAGAGGATTTCCTGCTATTTAGTATAGTTAATAGGATTATAATAACTAACTCAATTTCTTTCCAATTTTTGATCCCTATGGAGACAATACTTACTTATCACTTTATTACTTGAATGGCGTGTACACTTGCACAATTGCATTAGTTATTTACACGCAACAAGTTTTTGGCATCGTTGCCGAAAATCGACAACATTGGTGAAAAGTTGATTTGTTATTATTCTTGTTATTTTTGTTAGAACAGTTAATTAGTATTTTGTTTGATTTTTCAGGTTTGTATTAGTGCATGAGAAGAAATATTCAATAGGATACAGAATATTGTTTTGATCCTGAAATTGAAAGGACATTAAGGCAAAGAAGGAAAGAGTTAAGAGAAATGGAGAGGATTATAAATGGTCCAATCAGAGAAGATCAGGTGCTCTAGAATGAAAGCAATGATGATATTCCTCGAATCATAGATGACAAAGACAGACTCATCAGAGAACATTTACTGCCTATTTTGGGTGATCTAAGTCCAGGAATTATTAGGCCACATATTCAAGCTTAACACTTTGAATTAAAACCAGTAATTTTTCAAATGCTGCAGACGATAAGGCAGTTTAGTGGTTTACAAACTGAAGATCCCAGATTGCACTTGAGACTTTTTCTTGAAGTCTGTGACTCATTCAAGCAGTAAGGCATTCCTGAAGATGCCCTTAGATTAAAATCATTCCTTTATTCATTGCTTGATTGTGCCAGATCATGGTTGAATGCATTACCATCAAGTATGGTGATGTAACAACTGTTTTTTTGTGGTGCTAGAAATAGTGGTTTCAGGGCCACAAATCCGACAAGTGAGTCCGTAAATATTATTATTAAATATTTACGAGTCAATTATAGCATTAAAATTAATTTTGAATTGGCAAATTATGTTATTTGAATTAATAATTTTTCTTGAAGTCTGTGACTCATTCAAGCAGTAGGGCGTTCCTGAAGATGCCCTTAGATTAAAATCATTCCCTTATTCATTGCTTGATCGTGCCAGATCATGGTTGAATGCATTACCATCAAGTATGGTGGTGTAACAATTGTTTTTTAGTGGTGCTAGAAACAGTGGTTTCGGGGCCACAAATCCAACAAGTGAGTTCGTAAATATTATTATTAAATATTTACGAGTCAATTATAGCATTAAAATAAATTTTGAATTGGCAAATTATGTTATTTAAATTAATAATTAGGTTCAAGTGGTATGACCCTAAAGTCAAGCGGTTTTAGAAAATGAGGTTCTATAAACCAAGCCGTAAATATTTTATTAAATATTTAAGAAATATTATTAAGGTTGTATTAAAATTTGGTTAAGAAATTTTAATGTTTAGATAGTTAATTAATAAAAAACGACTAAATTGTAAAGGATACAAAAGTCAATCGCTATTAACTTAATTGTTTTAATTGGCTAAAGAATCATAAGTTAACGGTTTTAAAAGTTAAATATACCTTGTTTATATTAGTGGACAAATATGGATAGATTTTATTGAAATTTAAATGGTTCAAAAAGGTTAACAAGATAAATTGGTAAATAAGTAAAATTAAAATAAAAGACGAAACCTACCATCATCTTTTTCATTTTTTTTCTTTCGTTCTTTATCTATCTGAATACTCCATGGAAGCCAAGTTAAGTTTCGGCCAAAGTTATTTCTTCATGCATGGTAGGTAATTTCTATCCGTTTTTCATGAATTTGATGTTTTTGATATCGTATTAGCTTAATCTAGCTAACCCGAGGGTCAATTTGTTAAATTTTTAAGTATATAGAATTTTACCATGGATAAATTTGTGATGTTCTTGGAATTCTATGATAGATTATTAAGCTTGGTTGTTGAATATAAGTATTGTGTTAAGTAATTTTTTATGATTTTCAAGTTTAGGGACTGATTTATGAAAATGGTAAAATTCAAGGAAAATATTGTAAATTATGGATAAATATGGGCTTTTAAGATTGGGTAAAAATTTTCTAGTATGATTTATGATTAGAAATGATGAAATTGCAACTTTCAGGCTTAGGGACTAAATTGCAAAAAGGGCAAACTTTAGGGAAATTTTGTAAAATTTCAAAAAATACTTAATTGCATAAAAATGAATTAATTTTTCTATTAGAATTAATGAATTGAATGGAATTATTATTTTAGATCAGGACCGAGTGGAAAATCGAGGAGAAGAGAAAATTACCAAATAGCCCCTATACTTAGTCATTACTGCAACTTAGTCAGGTGAGTTCGTATGAACTGTAATCATTATAATGTTAATTAAATTAAATGTTTACTATGTTTTTTTAAATATAAATGAATCAATATATATGTAAACAGACGGATACCGAGTCCTGGTTGAACCTTAAGAATTCTTAGGATATAAATGACATGTCATTAGGGATTTCATGTTTCCGGTGCTGGTCTTGAATGTCCTACCAATGGCTAAGATCCTACATTTGTTGTGGATTCCCCACAGTATGTGTGAGCAGCATCGTGTAGCTTACATTTTGACCCATAGCTCATGTGAGCAGGCCCATTTCACAGCTCGTGTGAGCATTGATGTAAAGGAAAGGTTACAGTAAGAAAAGGCACACTTCGTGTAAGCTTTCCCAAGTATCTGATGTAATTCTAAATGGTTCAATGGGTAAGAAAAGGAATGGAATGGTAGGTGACTTAATGGAAAGGCTCATAACGGTATGAAAAGGTTGATGCTTATATAATGTATCTTTTGAAATCTATTTATGTTATAAATGAGTTTAAATGATGGTCAATGAATCTACTAACATGTGAACTTGATAATGCTTGAATAGGCTTGGAAACAGTAAGTAAGTAAATGGAATGAAACATGATCGTATGGTAAGGATGATGAATTAAATGCTATGTTTATACGTAATTGATTTAACGTGAATTATGAACAGATATACTAACTTGTGAGATTGATAGTGTTATATAGGCTTTTACTAAGCTTATGGCATTGGTAACGGTTGCACTTATTCTATAAATTTCATTATTGAAATGGTAGGTTATGTTCTAATTTTATACGAGCTTACTAAGCATTCATTGCTTACGTAGTTATTTTCCTTTGTTCTACAAATTATCAGAAGCTCGATCGGTTGGAAGTTCATCGGAGATCTATCACACTATCCAGTGGACAATTCTGTAGTTATTAGTATTTTGGCTATGGTTTATAATCGCATGTATAAGGTGCTTCATAATGGTATTATGGTGTATGTGTTAATGGTGTTTTAAAAAGTATAAGCTTTGGAAAGCTATGTTGGTTTGGTACACTTTGATACCTCACCAAGTTATGTGATTTTTGGTTGCTTTAAAGTGCTTGTTTATAGAGTTATCGTGGCATGATTATAAGGGCTTGAAAATGGTTACTTGTGACATGTTTTAGTTCATATTTGTATTAGGTTATCATGTATTGAAATGAGAATGTTAACATGTATAGGTCTTTAGTATTGATGGCTCATAAATGTATTAAATGGTTGAATTACTATGCTATTGTCTTGAAGTTTATGTTTATATGATGGACTAGTATGGCTTGATAAGTAAGGTCTTTTTAACCATTTTTAGTGATGGAAAATCATGATCTTATGGTATGTTTTGAATGGTTGATTGGTAGTTAAATGAGGTATGTTTTAGTACCTCTACGAACTAGGTTGGTAAGCATGAAATGCAGCTTATAGACATGTTTAGATAATTGATGTGCATGGTCATATGGTATGATAATGTTGGCTTGGAAATGGTATATTGTAATGTGTTCTAATTACCTAGTGGAATTAGGTATTCATGCTTGAAATAATGCAACATTAACCTATTATATAGATGATGTTTGGGTGCAAATGTGGCGTCTTTGAATGGCACATTGGTTAGCCAACTTAAGATGTTTGAAATGGCATTTTGATGTGTGTTTAGGTGATGTTTAGATCCATTTCAAGTGTGCATAAATGAGTTGAAGAGTTGTTCATGGAATGGATTTGAGATGGCTTGATTTTTAGGTAAATTTGGGTCCACACGGCCTGAGAAACAGGAGTGTGACTCAGCCGTGTGTCATCTAATGATTTTCTTAAGGTGCAAGTCAGTGAGTTATACGGTCTAACACACAGCCTGGCACATGGGCGTGTGGGGCAACTTCGAGCATTACAAGACCTGGCACACAGGCGTGTGACACGGCCTATTACACGGGCGTGTGACACAGCCGTGTAACCCTACTCAAAGAGTTACACAGGTGAGGACACGGGCAGGGACACGGCCGGGTGTCCCTAGTTCAAAAGTTACACAGCCTGAGACACGGGCGTGTATCCGTGTAAGGCACACGGCCGTGTGACCTATGTTTTTGCAAATTTTGCAACTTTTTCCTAAACTTTCCAAATTGTTTCAAATGGGTCCCGATTTGTTTCTAAGTTATTTTTAGGGCCCATATGGCTCGATTAGGGACAGTATGCATGTATGTGAATGGTTTATAATGTGGTTAAGTTATTGAATGATTTAAAGTTTAAATGTTTCCAATTGTACAGTAATGCTCTGTAACCCTAATCCGGTGACGGAGACGGGTTAAAGGTGTTACAGCTGGCATCTTGGAATGAACTGTGTCAAAGATTCCCGCTTAGGTACAATCCTCCCAACATGAATGCCAAGCTTAGGAATGACATTACATCGTTCAGGCAATCTAAAGATGAGACATTGTACAAAGCATGAGAGCGTTTCAAGGAACTAATTAGAAAATGCCTGATGCATGGTTTTCAGCATTAGACACAAATGGAAATGTTCTACAATGGATTAAATGCTCATATGCGACCGATGGTGGATGCATCTGCTAATGGGAGGTTACTTGACAAATCCTACGATGAAGCATACAAAATTCTGGAAAGAATAGAAAATAATGATTATCAGTACCCCACTACTAGAGTTGGTACTGGTAGAAAAGTTGTTGGAGCAATGGAACTTGATGCGATTACATCTTTAACAGCTCAAGTATCATCTTTAACAAATAAGATTAAAGATATGAAAAGACCCTCTGCAGTACAAGAGCTGAAGGTTGTAGAATTAGCATGTGTATACTATGGAGAAGATCATGTTTTTGATGAATGCCCATCCAATCCAGCCTCAGCGTATAACATGGGGAATTTTAATCGTAGCAACAATAATCCCTACTCCAACACATACAATCCAGGGTGGAAACAACATCTAAATTTTAGCTAGAGTAATCATGAAATGGGAAATGTCAGCATTGTTAATAGAGAGAATGTGGTTGGTGTACCACTGGGACACAATCAACCAATATCGCGGCAAAATGTGCAACAAAGTTCGTCATCTTCAGCATCAACTATGGAAGCTCTATTAAAAATGGCTAAGAATGATGTGATTATTTAGAGCCAAGCAGCTTTCTTAAGAGCTCTAGAGAATCAAATAGGACAAATTGCCACTGCATTAAGTTCCAGACAACAAGGAGCATTGCCTAGTGACACAAAAAGTTCTCGATCTCAAGGAAAGGAACAATGTAAAGCCATAACACTCTAGAGTGGCACTTAGCTGTTAGAAGTTGTGAATGATGCCTTTTTTGAAGAGGAAAGTTCAGAAGTTCCTGGAAGCATAACTTTCGAATAAAAAGTGGAACAAACTACAAAAATTGAGAGTAGACAAAACCATACAGAAGTAAATTCATCTTGCAGAGCCAATACAAATTCCATGGCAAGGCAACCTCAACAAATAGAAGGAAGGCCACCGCCATCTTTTCCTCAACGTTTCCAAAAGTCGAAACAAGATGTTTAATTGAAGAAATTTCTAAAGGTCTTGAAGCAATTACACATCAACATACTTTTGGTGGAAGCATTAGAACAAATTCCTAACTATCTAAAATTCATGAAAGATATCTTATCCAAAAGTAAAAGGTTAGAGGAGTTCAAAATTGTTGCACTTACTTAAGGGTACACGGTAATTTTGAAGAACAAACTGCCACCAAAATTAAAAGATCAATGGAGTTTGACTATTCCCTGCTCAATTGGAAACCATTATGTAGGCAAAGCATTATACGACTTAGGTGCAAGTACCAATCTAATCTCTATGTCTGTTTTCAGGAAACTTGGGATAGGAAAGGCAAGACCTATAGTCACACTACAACTAGCTGATAGATCATATGTCCATCCAGAAGGTAAAATTGAAGATGTACTGGTAAGAGTTTACAGTTTCATCTTTCCAGCATATTTTATTATTCTGGAATGTGAAGTAGATGAAAAGGTACCTATAATACTTGGACGACCTTTCTTAGCAACTGGTAGAACATTGATTGATGTACAGAAAGGTGAGTTAACCAGGAGAATTAATGATCAACAGTTGACATCTAATGTGTTTGATGCTTTAAAGTGTGCAAACCTGGATGAAGAATGCCATGCTTTAGAATTTGTTGACATTCTAATTCAAGAAGAATTTGCAAGACATATGCATAACAATTCTGATGTAGACTTTGCCAAATTAAATAAAACAGAATTGACTAAAAAATTTGGAGAATTGATGGAAATTTAGCAATTTGGAAATGGATTCAGAATGAGCTTTGAATCATTCGACTTCTCAAGTTGATCTTTCAACCCTCCTTGCTCATTAATAGAAGATCTACCTATGCTGGATTTGAAGCCATTACCAGGGCATTTGAAGTACGCTTATTTGGGAGATAATGATACCCTGCCTATAGTTATCTCTACCGAGCTTACAACAGACCAGGAGAAGCAATTAATGGAAGTCTTAAAAAAAATCTAAGAAAGCTTTAGGATGGTCAATTACGGATATCAAAAGAATTAGCCCAGCAATCTGCATGCACAAAATAATACTTGAAGATTGCCATGGCAAATCTATTGAATTGCAAAGAAGACTAAATCATGTCATGAAGGAAGTATTTAAAAAGGAGATTATCAAATAGTTGGATGTTGGAATTATATACCCAATTTCTGATAGCGTTTGGGTGAGCCCAATTCAATATGTACCCAAGAAAGGAGGAGTTACAGTAGTCAGTAATGATAACAATGAACTCATTCCCACACGTACTGTCAGAGGTTGGAGAGTTTTTATGGATTATCGAAAGCACAACAAAGCAATGAAGAACGACCATTTCCTTTTGCCTCTTACAAATCAAATGTTAGACACGCTAGCAGGGAAAGCCTTTTACTGTTTTTTAGATGGCTACTTAGGGTATAACCAAATTGTCATATCTCCTACTGATTAAGAAAAGACTACATTCACCTTTCTTTATGGAACATTTACTTTTAAAATAATGCCATTTGGGTTGTGTAACACCCCTTACCGGTGTCCGACGCCGGTACAGGGTACGAGGCATTACCGGACTTAAACACAATTATTCATGCAAAATCAGGCCATAAAATTTCGTTTGGTTTAAAACTTTTCATTCACATGCATAATGTCCCTTAAACGAGTTTCAAGGCCCAAAACACACATCGGAGGTGGTTTGGGACTAAATCGAGAACTTTGGAAACTCTTGGAAAACTTCAAAAATTTTCATCATAAAACAGGGCCACACACTCATGTGGGTAAGCCGTTTGCCCTCACACGCCCGTATGGCTTGGGACACGCCTTTTTCCCTTACCCGTGGAGCTCTCTGTTTCTGACGTCATCAACAATTTAGGGGCACACGGCTAAGGCATACGCCCGTTTCCTTAGGTTGTATGACAATTAAATTCTCGAAATTAAATGCAGACTTCACACAGCCAGGGCACACGCCCATGCCTCCAGGCCGTGTCCCTCACACGGTTGAGACACACGGCCATGTCTCAGCCCATATGGCCAATTTGAAGCTAAATTCAAGATGCAGGGGATACACGGCCAGACTACACGCCCATGGGGCAAGCCGTATGCCACATATGGCCTAGACACACGCCCGTGTGTCTATCTGCGTGGACAAATACAAGACTATTTTCCAAGCCATTTTGCCACCCTCACTTGAACCCATTCATACATAATCACATAGCATAATTTTAAGCTTATAATTGTAATCATCTTAACCCTATTCAATCCATTACAAGTCATGTCCATGTCTTTACTTACCATGCTTAAACATCACACTTAGTTCATAATAATTTGTTAACTTCACATCCACAAAGCATTATCATAGAAATAAACTCATGATCAATCTTAGCCAACTCTCATGATTATAAATCTCATCCAAGACATTAGCACATGCATACACATACAATTAGATTTACAACACAATAATCATCATAAGCCACATCTCATGGCGATATACAAATTAAATCGTAAATCATTATAGGCCAACACTTTTGGCCACTTTAGCAATGACTTAAACAAAAAAAGACATAGTCCCTATACATGCCAGAAACTCAAGAGCTTGAATACTTATACCCCCAAATGATGGCTTCATAGTGTGATAGCATCTCCGGCGATCTCCAACCCGAGCTAGCTTAATTAACATAAAAGAGATGGAAAAATAGGGGAGTAAGCTTTAAAATCTTAGTAAGTTTATATGCAAATAATGATTAACTATAACTTTTATTTACTATGTCCATCCATAAAGAGACTAGTATTATAATTTACAATTAGCCTCATGGTGACCATTTACTCATTCATAAAACTTACTTTTTTTATCTTACGAACACTAACTGCATGTCGAGTCTTTGGATTAGTAAGCACAATCTCTTCAGTATAGTCTACCACATTATTTAACAAGTAATTCAACTCTCTTAACAACATGTACATCATTTACAAGAAATCTTACTTTTAGCACATCTCTTAACAATTTATAGCTCATATCTCTTTATCTTTTCATAACGACTTTGATTGTCAGTTACACTTATCTTTTCTTCTTCTTATATCCGAAGAATCACAACTTAAGTAAATAAACTATGCCATAACACAACTCATTGAGGCTCTTAGGCTTAATACATAATCATTATCAAATCTTAACATGCATTCCATTTATCATAATTGTACTTTATTAATCACCAAGCCATCAATGTCTCACAAACATAAATTATTCATAAACAACTTATCAAATATCTATCATACCTCGAGCTCACTATTCATGAGTTTGTCATACTGATAAACACCAAATTATACATATCTATACCCCAAATACTTAGCATATTTATGGATGTTTATTACCAGATTTGTAGATTTTGGTGCTTTTAATCCAGTTATTTCATGTTTTGTACTCAGGAGATCACCAAGAGTCGAAAGAAGCCAAAAATGAGCTAAAAAGGGACAAAACGGACTTAATCGAGAAGATGACATGGCCTAAGCCTTGCCACACGGGCATCTCACACGCCCGTGTCCTTCGGGGGTGTCGACCAAGGTTTTTACGATTCACATGGCCTGGCCATTGAGCCCACAAGGCCGTGTGCAATTTAACGGATCGAACACGGCCGCGGCACACGGGCGTGTCCCTTTTTCAAAGAGTTGTATTTTACACGGAAAAGGGTATTTAGGGAGGAAGAAAGCCAATCCAAAGCCTATATAAACACCCTAAGTGTAACTTAGAAAGAGGCCGCTCTTTCCAGAACTTTTCTGGAATACAGAACCACACACCAGGAATTACTTGAAGAAAGCCAGACGATCCATCTCAAAAGTCGGAGCTACTCCAAGACTAAAGATCTCTCTCAAAATTCCTTCAGGGGTTTTAGAGTTTTCTTTATGTTTTGTTATTTTCATACTCTTGAGATGTACTCTTATTTTATTATGAACTAAACCCCTTAGACACCTAAGGGTGATAAAACCTATGATGGATCTTGTTATTATTATCTGAACTGTATGATAAATACTTGATTTGTTCTTAATTATGTGTTCTTAATGCTTGAGTTAATAATCCGGGTATTAATTCATGATTTGATGTGCTTATGCAGAGGAGGAATAGACCCTTCCTAAGAGTAGATTTGGCATAATTAAGCGGAGTGATCGAACGCCTAGAAATAGGGTTACGAGATTTTGCCAGATTAGGGTGAAACCTAATATGGGAGTCCATAGAGTGATTTACTGCTTCCCTAGGGGTTTTAATTAAGAAAGAAATTTCGATTAATTCAACTGAGGGTTAGACGTTATTAGTCTCGAAAGGGATAATAACATAGGTTAGGGAGTCTCACGGATCAAGTCTAGTGAATAAATCGTCTGGTTCAGAGTCAGATAACAAGTGAAATCTAGGTGGATTCCTCCTTGGGTGTCGTATTTATCAATTGCTTTTCTTCAAGTCTTTTTCCAAATTTTCTCTTTGCTTTAATTAAATTAGTTAATTAGTTTAAACAATTAGTTAATTAAAACAAACCCTTTTATTCTTAGGCTAGATAATAAAAAGATAGTTATTACTAGTACTTTTGGTTCCCTTGGGTACGATATTCCAGTCTTGCCATTACTATACTATTGTTCGATAGGTGCGCTTCCCTTTTCGTCATGATAATAGTTAGTTTAGGTTTGATCTTTATTATAAATATTTATTACTTGTTACGAATCACGCGATCACATACATACTTGTAACAACTCGCAACACAGTCACATTGCATCTCTTCATTGACATACTTGTTGAACCACTCAGAATACTAAGAAAGTCTTGCACATACATGCCACAATCGTAGCCAAAGCTACCACATATCATGTAATACTCGCATTTGAGCTACTCACGGGCATGTTCACCAAGTCAGTACCCGGACCCTATAGCATTATCATGTAACGCCCGCTCATTGAGCTACTCACGGGACTGTACACAAAGTCAATACTCTGACCCATATGGCTTTAACATGAAATGCTCGCTCAGCGAGTTACTCACAGGCCTAATCACAAGTTAGTTCCCGGACCCACATTACATATCTCATATCATGAACTCAGACCACAACTCATGAGTCCAGATCACATAATTTCTTTAGTGACAAATCACATGTAGCCTAAACTATTACTAAGGTTTAAACGGGATTTTGAGCTTATCTGAATTTTTGTCAGTTTCAACCACAATATCAATTGATCAACCATACATTATCAAGGCATTTATAACATTTAAAATACTATATAATAATGCATTATTTACATATAAACTTACCTCAAAACCAAATTGGTAAAAAGATACCTGACCATCGATTTCTCATTTTTCACCTGTTCTAGGTCTGATTCTCGTTTTCCTTAATCTACAATATCACATTTAGTCTAATTATTAGTTGCATTATTCAATGTGATCAAAAAATTATATTTTGGAAAAATTACATTTTTGCCCCGGGCTCGTAAAATGAAATACACTCAATTTATTTGTTACCCAAGCCTAGCCGAACCATTTTCATAACTATAGCATCTCATAATTCTCATCAAAACACACTTTTACTACACATTTTATAATTTTTACAAAATGGTCATTTTAGACGTTTTCACCGAAAATCACTTAACAAAAGACGTTTATCTAACTTCCAACATTTATTTTCTATCATTAGTCATTAAAACACATGCATGTAATTCATGGGTAAATTTTTAAACATGAACCATAGCTTAAAATAATGGTAGAAATAGGTAAATCGAGTTATGGGGACTTCAAAAATGTAATAAACTTTAAAAACGGGGCTTGGATGCACTTACTATTGAGCTTGGAAGCTTGAACAAAACCCTATCCATGGATTCCATGGGGGTTTCGGCTGGATGGGGAAGAAGATGGAAAATTTTGGTTATTTTGGCTTTTTAATTATTTTATTTACTAAATTACCAAAATGCCCCTAACTTAAAAATATTCATTTCACCTATTTCATGCCAATTTTTGTCCAATAAGTTGTTCAATGGTCTAATTATCATTTAAGGACTTCCAATTTAAAATCTCATAGCAATTTGGCACCTTTAACATCTAGAACTCACATTTTGCACTTTTTATGATTTAGTCATTTTGACCAAATTAAGTGACCGAACGTCAAAATTTTTAAACAAAAATTTCAAGAAATCATTCCTTGAAATCATAGACTATAAAAATATAATAAAAATAAATTTTCTCATGTCGAATTTGTGGTCCCGAAACCACTGTTCCGACTAGGCCCAAAATCGAGATGTTACAGGTTGTGTAATGCCCCGGCAACATTCTAGCATTGTATAATGTTAATATTTTCTAACATGGGAGAAATTCCTTGAAGTATCCATGGATGATTTTTTGGTGTTTGGTGACACTTTTGAAGATTGCTTAAAAATTTTAGAGTTAGTACTTTGTCGATGTCAAGAAATAAATTTGGTGTTGAATTGGGAAAAATGTCACTTCATGGTTAGTGAGGGCTTTGTTTTGGGCCATAAGATTTCACAGCAAGGAATTTTCGTCAACAAAGCAAAAATAGAAGTCATTGAAAATTTGCCACCACCCACTTCAATGAAAGGAATTAGAAACTTCTTTAGTCATGCTAGATTTTACCGTCTCTTTATCAAGGATTTTTCTAAGATATCCAAGCCTCAATGTCAATTGTTAGAGAAAATCAGACCATCTCACTTTGACAAGTTATGCTTAAAGGCGTTCGAAGAGTTAAAGGAGCGATTAATTACAACACCTATAGTCACTACACCAAACTGGACTTTACCTTTCAAACTAATGTGTGATGCAAGTGACTTTGCTGTCGGAGCAGTGCTGGGGAAAAGAAAATCCAAGATGTTTCATGCTATATATTATGTCAGTCGCACATTGACAGATTCATAACTCAATTGCACCACTATGGAGAAAGAATTGTTAGCAGTGGTGTTTGCCTTTGAAAATTTCAAAGCTTATTTAATGGGCATCAAAGTCATAGTTTATATAGACCATTCTACCATCAAATACTTGGTGACAAAAAAAAAGGCCAAACCTAGACTCATTAGATGGATATTGTTGCTGTAGGAATTTGATTTGGATATCAAAGATAGGAAAGGCACTGAAAATCAAGTGGATGATCACTTGTCACGACTGGAAGTAGGGAATAAGTATGGTAATGGTCAAATGATTAAAGACAAATTCCATGATGAGCAGATATTGTTGGTTATGACATTGCCATAGTATGCTGATATTGTTAACTTTCTAGTCAGTGGGTTGCTACCACCTGCAATCAACCATCAAGGACAAAGGAAATTCCTTCACGATGTCAAGCAATATTATTGGGACGAGTTATTTCTATTTAAGTAGTGTGTAGATCAAGTAATTCGAAGATGTACTCCAAATGATGAATTTCAAAGTATCTTGCATCACTGTCATTCTGCACCTTATGGTGGAACATATTGGAAGTATGAAAAGTGCTGTAAATGTGCTCCAATCTGGTTTTTATTGGCCTACCATGTTTAAAGATACTAATAAGTTCTATCAAAACTGTGATTGCTTTCAAAGAACTGGTAACTTATCAAGAAAACACGAGATGTTACTCTAAAATATTTTAGAGGTGGAATTATTTGATGCTTGGGGAATTGATTTCTTGGGTCCATTTCCACCATCCTGGGGAAAAATCTATATTCTTGTCACTGTGGATTATGTCTCCAAATGGGTTGAAGCTATGGCTCTACCTACAAATGATGCCAAATCAGTTCTGAGATTCCTGCATACAAATATTCTTACCAGGTTTGGTACCCCTCATGTCTTATTTAGTGATGAAAGCTCACATTTTGATTGTAGATTAGTTGCCAACACTCTGAACAGATATGGGGATAAACATAAAATTACCACGGCATATCACCCCCAAACAAATGGACAAACTGAAAATTCCAACAAAGAAATCAAGCAGATTCTAGAGAAAGCTGTCAATCCCAACTGCAAGGATTGGTCAGTAAGGTTGGATGAAGATTTTTAGGCTTATCGCACAGCTTTCAAGACACCGTTGGGAATGTCACCCTTCAAGCTTATTTATGGTAAACCATGTCATTTTCCAGGTGATCTAGAACACAAAGCATTTTGGGCAATCAAAAAACTAAACATGGACTAGGGTGTTGTTGCCACTCATCGCTTACTGGAGCTTAATGAGATGGATGAATTTCGAGCTCAAGCTTATGAGAATGCAAGACTATACAAAAAAAAAAAAAGACATATCACTGGCATGACAAGAAAATTTTTCCACGGCAATTTGTACCTGGACAACAAGCCTTGCTCTTCAATTTCGGACTAAAAATATTTCCTGAAAAATTACAGTCGAGACGGTCTGGACCATTCGAAGTTGAGCGTATATATCCTCACGAAGCTGTCGATGTTAAAGATGGAAACACTATTTTGGAGCTCCTATAATACGTGAAAAAAATTTCATTTCTCTTCACAGTACTTAATAATTGTTCTTTTGCAGAAATTTTTCTTTGTTCATTTTTTTTTACTTTTCTTATTTGTTACCTAATAAATTTATTTAACTATTTATTTGTTTTTCTTGTTACATGTTCTCTTTGGGCCCAAAAGACATTCAAATTGGAGCCATTAGCCCAAATTCTTTTAATTTTACACTAATTCCATTTTCTTTTCCCGCTAAATGTCAATTGTGTTACCTTGTCAGATCATGATTAAGGCCAATCTTATCACACACGTTACAATTTCTTCTCTCCCACATTTTAACCTAGTCGATTCAGTTTCTTCCTACATTTTCATTCCACTTCGTTTTCTGCTTTTACTCTCTATTTCATTCATAACCGCAATACAATCTAGCGTTATCCATTTTCAAGCTTTTTATATTTTCTTCAATTGCATCCCAACCAGCTTCTGCTTCGACCTCTGCTCTCTACACACCGTCTTCAGTAAACTTGCTAAAGAAAAATACCATAAAAATATTTCCAAACGATCATTCTACATGGAAAAAAGGATTTATTTTTTAGGATGCTCCTTTCATAGGGTATACAGAGGCCATATCATTAGTTGTCGAAAAGCATGGGTTAGGAATATTCTATCTCTATCCCGATGATGTCTTCCCAAAGGTAGTGAAAGATTTTTATGCCCACATTACTTCACTTGACAATGCATTTATATACGTGTCTGGCACATCAGTTCTATTTGATGAGGACCTCATCAATGCTCAATATGGATTGTCTGAAGGTCCTAATAAGCATGCTGACTTTGTGAAGACAGTGTCCCCAGAGCGTTTAGCACAGGTTCTCACTGATGTTTGTGTGGAAGGTACACAATGGTCAATCTTAAGAAATAATTGTTACACTATCGACAGAGTCTCATTGAAGCCTTAATACAAGATTTGGTACCATTTCTTGAAAACTCATCTCATTCCTTCTACACATAATGTTACAATCTCTAAGGACCGATTATTGCTTCACCACTCCATAATAGTGGGCCAAAAGATTAATGTTGGAAAAATCATCTTTCTTGAGATTCATCGTTGTGCCCAAAAATATGCTGGCAGATTAAATTTCCCTTCACTGATCACTGTACTTTGCCAAAAAGTCAAGCTTCTCTGGTCACAAAATGAAAACCACCTTCCTAAAAAATGGGCTATTACTACGCACAATGCACAGAAACTGGCTTGTGAGGAAATGACAAGGCAAACTGCCACACCTCCATCTTCTCCCTCTAGGGTTGCTTCTATTACACCATTGACTTCTCATACTGAGTTTGAGCAGAGAATGATTAAAGCTGTAGAAGGTTTGAAACAACATTTTTGTATACTGGAAAAACATCATAAAATGATTGTTACTGACTTTGGCAAAGCTCAAGAGGAAATGGCCATCTTTTGTGGATATGTCCACCAATATGATATTGTCATTCGTAAATCCCTGTAAAAGAATTTCTCGCGCCGACTGCCACCATTTCTTTTTTTCCTAAGGAGCTGCTATTGAATCCTAAAGCAGAAGATGAAGATCCTACTACTGCCCCCACGCACAACCAGGACCTAGAAAAAGATAAAGCTAGGATAGAATCTATCCACATCAAATCTGATGATGATAGAATGGATACCACACAAACTTCTGCACATGTACCACAATCTAAGGCTTCTATGACTACCCAGGAACGTGCAGTAATTGATGAAATCACAAAGTCCGATACCGATGATGATGAGGAAGAGGTGTCCATCAACCAACTTAAGAGAAAAAGATTAAAAAAGGTTGCTGATAAAACCGTTCATGCTGATAGTGATGACCATGAAAGGCCGCAACGTTACAAAAGAACTACAAGGAAATCCACCCAACCCAAGTAAAGTCTTTTTTTCCCCTCCAAGCTTTGATTTTTATTTTTTCATGATCCTTCATTATGGTTTTTATCTGTTTCATCCATTCATATAGCTTTTATTCATTTTAATCTTTCATGTCCATGCATTGAGAACAATGCATCCTTTAGGTTTGGGGGTGTGTTGTGCATATATACTGCATTGTTAATTGTTCATATAGTTTTTTTTGCCATAACGTTCAATTGCCATTCAACTGCCTGGTTTTGTGAGTATATGATTATCAATGATGTTGAATAAGGATAATAACTCTTCTTTGTAAACTTAGAAAATATTGTGATAGTTGTTTAGGCATGTTTAGCATAGGACAATTGTTGAAAATGACTTTCTAAAAGTAGAATAATAGAAATATAAATGCAATTAGACTATAGTAGCATTCTTTGAATAAATTTAGGACTTCTTGACTTAATTTCAGTATAGTAATAGGGTATAATTTTTGTCATGGTAAAATAATATGAATACTCCAATGTTTGAACCTATTGAGTAGGTTAGTAATATTTTTTTTGCTCCATTATATTGTTGACCAGAAAAATGAGTTCAAATATGAGTGTTTGTCTAAAAAAAAAAGTGTACATATTTTAGGGACATTCCACTAAATTTTGAGGCTAAATTGCTAAAAAAGTAGTTGTTTGCTCCATCCATCTTTTTAGCTAAAAGCACACTCCACTAAATTTTGAGGCTAAATTGCTAAAAAAGTAGTTGTTTGCTCTATCCATCTTTTTAGCTAAAAGCTTTTGTTTCATGAGTGATTTATATTCAAATTGTGACACGATATAATACATGGCAGTCTAGTGTATGCTTCATTGAGGTTGTCAAGTATACAATCATATGACAATATGAATTCCCTAGGAAAGTTTTGTGTTGGAAATTGAATTAGTGTCTAAAAAAATTAAGTTTAGGAGAGAGATAACCTAAGTATTTTTAGAGAAATGTACTATAGTTTTAATTGCTGAAATATTTAGAAAATTTTACCTTTAGGAAACATTTTCTGCACTGTATTTGCTTATTATGTAGAAGATTATTGAAAATTAAAGTACAGAGTATGCTTATTATGATTTGGAAGTACAATTGGTGACTGATTGTTTTGGCAATTCCATGCATTCATGCATATTCAAACATCATTTGCTAGAGGACAAGCAATAATTCAGGTTTAGGGGTGTGATAACTCTTGAAAAGAGTTATATTTAAGGCCTCTAAATGGAATTAATTGGTTATAATTAAGTGAATACATTTACATTTTTAGGATATTTTTATAACATTGAATAACAAAGCTTGAATTGTGATATAATGGTCATTATTTGTTACTTTTATCACTTGGGGAGGAAATGTGTCATTTTGTGTGAACACGGGTGTAAGAAGAGGAGGAAAATGTAGAGGGAGAAAAAGGGAAGTGAAACGTTGTCATGCAAAATGGTGAGATTTTTTGCCAATAGAATTTTCATGGAAATTTCAGAAAAATGAATCAGCACTTTATCCACATCATTCTCAGCCAACTATGCGTGTACCAGAAGAACTAACCTGAAAAAAGGAATGAAAAATGTGTGCTGAGGTGGGACGGATCTACCCAATAAAAGAAGGAGATAGAATAAGAAAAAGAGAGGAGAATTTATGTGAGAAAGAGACTGGTGACAGCAATCCTCTCTCTACGCAGAGAAGAACTCCATTGGAGAATTTTAGAGAAAGAAAGGGTAGCAACTACAGAGAGCAGAATACAAACGTGAAGAAAGGGAAGAGACATCTATCCTAGATTCACGTACAATTAGAAGATAAAAGAGAAGCTGGAGTGTGGTGAAAAATCCTGCATTTTCTGCCTTTATTTTTTTGATTTCTATGATTCAAACTTGTTTTAATTTTGATGAATGATTTTAATTTGGTATTAACTTTTCCACCTATGAACTAAATCTTTTTGGGGTTAGGATTATTGGGGTGAATGTTTTAACAAGTTTAATACCCATGATTTAATATTGTCTATATCATTATTTCATTCGATTTATGCTTATTTTAAATACATGCACGCAAGCTTTAGACGTAGTTGATTGTGTGCTGTGTTCTTAGATGTATTTTTAATTCTAAAAAGGTTAAATATACTATATCTTGAATCGCTTGATACAAACGAATACTCGACAGAATATTCCTAGCACTCTAAACATAGATGTTGCCAGTTGTGCAGAGAAAAACGTTCATTCTAGTTATTAATCCAGAGTTCTGTAGACATACAGTAACTTAGATTTTTAGCTTAAGATCTAGCTATCGAAAGAGGCAGGTTACAGTATTGACTCACTGAGCAGTTAATTAGACAATATTTTTCCATGACATTATTTTGATATGAGCATTTCACCTAAAAAATTCCAGTCATATTCATTCAACAATAGAATAACTCTTGCTTTTCTTTGTAATTTCCCACTACATTTTATTTGCCATATCAATTCCTTGTTTTTAGCATTTGATTTCATTAACTCATTGTACAAACACCTTATTCAACTTGAGAGTATTTCCTGCTATTTAGTATAGTTAATAGGATTATAATAACTCATTCAATTTCTTACCAATTTCTGATCCTTATGGAGATGATACTTACTTATCACTATATCACTTGAATGACGTGTACACTTGCACAATTGCATTAGTTATTTACACGCAATAGTTGGCAGCCCAAACTAGGTCTTTGGCATGTTTTAGGTCCTCGTATAAGTTTGATTGTATGAACAAAAATAACCTTGAAATACTAAGGTAGCATGTCAGCCTTATGTCGTGCCACACACCTTGTGTGGTGAGACACAACACCCTCATATAGCCTTGTATCGTTCTTTTGGTCCTTCTACATCAATTGGACCTTTATATCTCCATTCTACACACTCAATTCAACCAATTAGCATAACCTATGGCCCGTGTCGGTCTATTAGGTCACAACACCTACAAAATATGTTAAAAACACTTATTTTTATTAACTCTTAATTATATGGCCTAATTATTGAAAATGAACTATAAAATCATAAATTGCTTACAAAACAAGCTCTTTAAGTGCGAAATTGATCTAAATTGACTATTACATTTGATGACAGGTCAAAATCTAATGCAGTCGGCTGAGCGTTTGGCTTCGCATCGGTCATTGCAAACCATTCTAGTACTTTATCGATGTATAAGGCTTATGATAGAGCTATGTTTTTGTTCTTTCAATTTCTAAGGATTCGAATTCCAAGATATAACTAGCTTTACCCAAGTTCTTCACACTAAACTATTAAGATAACCATAGTTTAACAGGTGACAATTCTCCTACATTGTTTCTGATAAGTAGAATATCATTGACATACAGAACGAGGAAAACCACCTTTTTGTCCTTTATATGCTTATAAACATAAGGTTCATCAGTGTTTTTTTCAAACCCAAAATTCTTGGTCGTTTGATCAAATATTTTATTCCATGAGTGGGACACCCACTTAAGTTCATAAATGGATTTTAGCAGTTTTCAAACTTTCTGCTCATTTGCTTTGACAACATAGTCAGTTGGTTGAGCCATGCAAATGGTCTCATCAAGATAGCCATTTAAGAATGTTATATTGACATCCATTTTCCAAATATCGTAATCGAGAGTCGTGACATTGGATAAGAGTATGCGAATAGACTTAAGCATGGCTACAAGATAAAACGTCCCATCATAATCGATGCCTTCTTTAATGTATAGTATTTCCCTACAAGTTTAGCTTTATGTGTTTCCACTTTCCCTTATGCATTTCTCTTTTTCTTGTAGATCCACTTCCACCCTATGGGTTTAATCCCAACCGGTAAGTCTACAAGTTCTCACATTGTATTAGATTTTATAGAATCTGTCTCGACATCTATGGCCTATTTTCAGAGCTTGGAATCAACATCCTACATAGCCTCCTCGTAAGTGAGTGGATCATCATCCTCATGATTTTCTTTCGTATTATAAATACTACCATCATAGATGAACAAGTCTGGTTTCTTAGAAACTCTCCCACTATGACAGATTCCCCTATGTTGTTGATTGTTTGTAGGTCTTTCTACAAATTTCTCAAGAACTAAACTTGGTGATTGTTCTACAACTCCAAAAAGTTCCATGAGTACCCCTTTACTTCAAAGCTTAAAGTTATCCATTTAGCTTTCCTCAATAAAAGTATCATGAGTAGAAACTTTAATCGTATTATTTTTCAGATTGTAGAATAATGTACCCTTTGCTCCTTTTGGATATCCTACAAACATGCACAATTCTATCCGTGCATCTAACTTCTTTCCATCCTTACCCAGAACATGTGTTCGAAAACCCCATATTCTAAACTCATTTAGAGTGGGTTTCTTTCCATGCCACAATTCATAAGGTGTTTTACAAGCAGACTTAGTTGGGATATCATTCAGAATATAGCAAGTCATTTGTATCACATATCCTCAGAAGGAAGTAGGAAGTTGTGAATAGCTTAACATTGAATGAACCATGTCAATTAAGGTTATGTTCCTTCTCTCAATTACACCATTTTGCTGTGGAGTGCCCGATGCAGTCAACTAGGATAAAATCCTATTATCTATAAGGTATCTTAAGAACTCATCGGACAAGAATTCCCCACCTCAGTCAGACCAAATATTCTTTATAGATAAACCTAATTACTTTTCCACTTCCGCACGAAACACTCAAAATTTATCAAAGGTTTCTCTTTTGCAATACATTAGATACACATATTCATATCAAGAATAGTCATCGATGAAAGTCACGTAATAATCGCAACCTCCTCGGGCACTGATGCTCATGGGACTACATACATCAGTGTGTACAAGTTCTAAAAGTTGGTTGTGTAACACCCCTAACCCATATCCATCACCGAAACAGGGTTACGGAGCATTACCAAAATTTACAGATCAATTACAGATATTTCATTTTATTTACTATTCACTCCTAAAACCAAACACAATTAATCATAGCATCCCTCATATGGGTCCTCGAGGTCCAAAATACGAGTCGGGAAAAAATCAGAATCATAGAGAATTTTTCACGAGATCTCAATTTTTTTAGGTACAGGGGACACACGCCCGTGTGGCTAGGCCGTGTGGCTCATACGGCCAATGACATGCTCGTGCCCAGGTTGTATGGGCACTCGATGTGAGACACACAGCCGTGTCCCAGCACGTGTCCTTACCCGTGTAACTCTCTGACTTATATCACACGGCCAACCACACGTCTGTATGCTAAGCCGTGTGGACAATTAAATTTTCGAAAATTAGGTGCAAGGTTCACACGGCCATGACACATGCCCGTTTGCTAGGCCATATGCCTCACACAGCTAAGACACACGCCCGTGTCTCTGCTCGTGTGCTAAATTCTGAGCATTCTGTTTCTCAATTTTTAAGACGCAGGGGATACACAGCCAAACCACACGCTCGTGCGCATGGTCGTGTGCCACACACTATAACACCCCTCTCTCATATTCAATGCTGGAGTAAGGTTACGGAGTATTACCGGACAAAAAGTACAATTTGCAAATACATTTTCATACATTTATACAATCCATACAATTGTTAATCATTCTCAAACATAATGTCCCTAAAATGAGCCTACGAGGCCCAAAATATACTTTGGGAGTGGTTTGGGACTAAACTGATAACTCAAGAAACTTTTACGAAACTTGGAAAATTTTTCAAATGCAGGGGTCACACACCCGTGTATCCCGCATGTCTCCCGACCGTGTGCCTCACATGGCCAAGAGACACGCTCGTGTCTCAGGCCATGTGGATATTCGAAATGGGATCACATGGCCGTGTCCCAGCCTGTATCCTACCCCATGTAGCTCTCTGACTTACTTCACATGGTCAGACTACACGCTCGTTTGTCTAGCTCATGTGCCACACACACGCCCGTGTCCAGGCCATGTGCCAGGCCGTGCCAAAATTAGGGAGTATACTGACTTGCACCACACGGCCAACCACACGCCCGTGAGACCAACCCGTGTGAAAACTGGGTACAACACGGCCAAGCCACACGCTAATGTGTCCCGACCGTGTGAACAAAATAGGCTATTTACCAAGCCAATTTTGCTACCCAATTTGGTACACACCTACAACAAGTTGAAAGGTACCAAAACAAATCATAATAAGTTTCCCATTACAACCAAATCAAGCATTTTCCATTCATATACCTATCACATGTCAAGACAATAATTAAGGTATACTCAACTCAAATACCAAACATCTGAACACAAGCATCCATCAACAAGTTAGTCACATAAACAATAATTCATTCGATAATAGTGACTCATCGTATAAACAGTATTTCATCTATATAAACAGTAAACCATCCGTATAAACACGCAGCTTATTCACATAACCAATAACAGAATTTATGCTCGTTGAACCTATTAGAATATTGAGGGATACTCGGGTGACATACATTACGTATATAAATCAATAATCCGTTAATTCATTATCATTTCCGCTCTTTCGAGCTATGATCAATAAGCTCCTCCTGAGCTGATGGATAGTAAGCTCTTTTGAACTGAAACGATAAGCTCTGACGAGCTAAAAATAGTAAGCTTTTACGAGCTGATATATCAGTAAGCTTATACGAGTTGTGGTTGAGTCTACAACACATGCAGGATCTCAACCAAACGGTAACCCTAGTGACATGTCACTCATATCCTACGAATTCCTACAGTTCAAATGGGACTCGGTAACCGTCAGACTATATCAATAAAGCACTTGTATTTCAAGTAAATCAATTAATCCATTATATACATTCATTTCAAATAATTACAAGTATTTAAAAGTTTGATTCTAATCATACGAACTTACCTTGTATCGCTCTGATAACAAATATCGGCTAATCGTCAACCCTTCCTTTTCCCCGATCTAAATCCAATCCTTGCTTACCTTGATGTCTATATATATATATATATATACCAAAATCAGCTTATTTAATCACCTATTTAAGCAATTTAGTCCAAAACACACATTAGGGCTATTTTACACATTTGCCCCTAAACTTTCACATTTTTACAATTTAGTCATTATCACATAAAATTGCAAATTCATGCAATTTAGTACAACCCATACTTAGCCGAATTTTAGTGGAGTCCCTAGCAGCCCATATCTTTTTTTTATTCACACTTTTACCCACATAATTTCACATTTTCACATATTAATCTTTTTTGACATTTTTATCAAAAATCACTTTACAAAACAAGTAAATCTATCAATAAACTTTCATAATCCATCATCAATATCAATTTACCCAAACATTCAACAATGGAAACATGTTAAATCTTTAACAATTTCAAAATCTAAGGCATGGGCTAGCTAGAACACGAAGCAACAATCTCAAAAACGTAAAAATCATTAAAAATCGAGCTAAAACCATACCTTAATTTAACCATGAAAGTATCGAATGCTTCAAGCCCTAAAATGTCTTCTTTTCTTCTTTAAAATTGGCAATGAAGAAAGATGAAACATAAAAATTTTGTTTGTTTTATTTATTTTATCATTTATTAACCAATTTACCAATTTAGCCTTTAATAATTTTAATATTCACATATATACCATGCCACTAACTTCCACTAACTCTATTTTGGGCTAATAACCACATAAGGACCTTCACTTTAATAAACCATAGCTATTAGACTCCTTTAACTAATAGCACACAAATTTTACGATTTACACGATTTAGTCCTTTTTATCAAATTAAGCATTCAAAAGTAAAATTTCTTTACGTAACTTTCACACAATAATTCTATCATGCTGTAAAATTTAATAAAATTATAAAATCAATATTTTGACTCCGGATTTGTGGTTCTGAAACCACTGTTCCGATATAACTAAAAAACGGGCTGTTACACACACGGTTGAGACACACGCCCGTGTGTCTGCTGTGTGGACAAAATAAGGCTATTTTCCAAGCCTTATTTCTTACCCATTTTGCCTTGCACCTACAACAACACTCAACACATTTCCAAAAGAATTTGGTACATATAAATCAACTCAAATACAAGTATTATATAGGATATATTTACTCATATGTTCAAGTGTTTAACTTACCACAATTGCATTTATGTTTATTTGCAAGTTTATCAACTAATCTAACTCATATGCACTCATCATTTGATTTATATTCCTTCTACAAATAACTTTTTCAACACACACATCAAACATAATATGGACTTATAGAATTACATCAATATTATACTTTACACTAGCCAATGGCTAGTTACAACCAAATATTTCATCATTTTACCTAGCTTAGCCTATACATGCCATTATACCAAAATAAGTTTGTTATTTATACCAAAACAGGCTGAAGGATAGTGTGATGATGCTCCGACCAATTTCCAACCTTTACAAGCTTTTGAGCACTATAAAACAGAGGAAAATTAAACATAGTAAGCATGTAATGGTTAGTAAGTTCGTATAATAAGAAGTAAACTTACCAATCATGCACATTTAAATTAAACACGTATAACATGCATCCAAAACGTTTTTGATCATTTTCCTAAACACAATCTCTTATCAAACAAGTTAGTCATATGAATCATGTGAATATCAAGATAACAGAGATGAGCTCATCGTATGACAATTTTCGGTATTTCAGGGATATTCAAGAATTAAATCATATTAAACTCCTCTTTTCTTTCATCAGGAGTTTTTTCCATTGAATTATTAAAATATCGATGGATACTCAGATAATATACACGAGGTATACAATTTAGTTATCTGTAAATTCATGTTCAGAGGTACCCATTAAGGCACATAACCAGGAAGCACACTCTCGAGCTATGTATCAAGATGCTCGTGTGAGCCATGTAACAGGAAGCTTATCCAGGCTATATCAGGAAACTCATAAGAGATTATAACAAGAAGCTCAATGAGCTTATCAGGTAACTCCGATCATCAGAGAGCTCCGGATAGCATAACAGGATGTTCAAGCGAGCCATATCAGGAAGCTCATAAGAGCCTATATCAGAACGCTCATAAAGAGTTGCGTTTGTATCCGCATTTTATACAGGATCACAATCGATCGAATCATGTAATAGGATGCTCACAAAGAGCTGCGGTAGTATGCAACACATGCAATATTACTACCGATCAGGATGCTTGCAAGAACCATGTAATAGGAATGCTCAAGAGGGCTTTTAACAGTATGCTCGTTCAGGACTATAATCATTACGGGAAATCATGTGTCCATCGAATTTCATTATTCAAATGGAACTTAACATTTTTCAGGCATTATCGAACATGTGATTATTTCATACATTATAACATTTATATTATTCACATAAACACCTAATACTTTCAATTCAAGCATAAAATTAAGCACAATTTAATTACACGAACTTACCTCGACACTTGTTCGTGTATAAAGATCTACTAATCTGACACTTTTTCTTTCCCTTGATCTAACTCTTTTTTTTATCTTTCTGGATCTATATAAATGAATTTGACATCAATTTAACAATTTACATACTCAATTTTATTCAATTCACATCCTAGGCAAAATTACCATTTTGCCTCTATACTTTCCATAAATGACGATTTCATCCATAGGCTCAGAAAATGAAATTCACGCAATCTAGTCCTTATTCCAAGCTAACCAATTTTTACATGTCTTAATAATAGCCCAAGAATTTCACAAAAATTAGAATTTTTCCATGGGTTTTACCATTTTTCAATTAATCCCTAAATCTTAATTTCATCAAAATTCACTTTGTAAAAGTTGTTTATATATCAACAACCTTTCATTTTCTACCATAAATTTCAAAATTTCAGCATATATATCCATGGAAAATTTTTCATACTTTAATAACTTTGCAAATTAATCCCCAAAATAGACAAATTAATTTATTACGATATCGTAAATATAAAAATTACTAAAAACGGGACAAGAATGCTTACCTTATTAAGCCAAGAAAGTTTACTTGAATGTTTTTATCTTTCCTAGGGTTTCCATAGAAAATATTTGGGAAAGAGGATATTAAGTTTTTATCATCTTTAATTATTTCATATTCCAATTTAGTCCTTTTCTTTTTCTAATTTTCCATGAATGAATCATCATAAATATCTACTAACTCCCTTTTAATGGTCTAATTGTAATATAAGGAGCTAAAATTTTGAATTCCATAGCTATTTGATACCTATAGATACTAGAACTCAACTTTTGCATTTTATGCAATTTAGTCCTTTTATCAATTAAACATGAAATCGGTAAAATTTTCTTATCAAAATTTTCATGCATATTTCCTATCATAATACAAACCATGAAATAATTTTAAAATAATTTTTCTTTCTGATTCGGATTTGTGGTCCCGAAATCACTATTCCGATTTCACTGAAAAGGGGTTATTACAGGTTGGCCCTTGTACCTTTCGCATTAAAATACCGCTTAGTCATTTTACCTTCCAAGAAATATTCATATTGTGGAAGACTAACTTCCTTAAGCATACTTAAGGGACCATCTTTCACAAGTCTAGTAATTCTTTCTTGGTTAATATGACCAAGTCTTAAGTGCCATAGGTACCCCTCATTAGAGTGAGAAGTTTTAAGTTTCTTATTTACCAGTTTAGTTTGAAGCATCCAGTAGTTATTTAGGTTGATAAAAGAGAGACTGTTTTTCATCCATCCATTACAAGTTAAAGAACGATTTCTATTAATAGTAATCCTTTTATTGAATGTCACGGAATAATCGTAATTAAATAAACATGCTATAGAAATTAAGTTCCTTTTAAAATAAGGTACATAAAACATGTCCTTTAAAAAAATTTTCCTAAAATTATCAAAATATAAAATAACTTCTCCCACTACTTAGACTAAAACATAGCTTTCATCTCCGGTTCATAACGAAAAGCTTCTGTCACGCAGACTTCTCATTTTGCTGAACCCTTGTAAAGAAACATATACATGGTTTGTGGATCCAGAATCAATAACCTAGTTTTCAATTGATTATTCCACTAACCAAGCTTCAACCACAAAGAGTTATGTACATTTTCCCTTTTCAGTTAAGTAATCCAAATACTCCTTACAGTCTGATTTGAAATGCCCTTTCCTGTTACAGAAGAAACATTTGATCTTTTTAGGATCTTTTGACTTCTTAGTCTTCCTCTTATTCACGCGAGGTGGAACCGAAGACTAAGTTGGTTTCTTCTTTCCCTTAGCTTTCTCTTTCTCCTTAAAGTACAAAGAGCCCACAACTAAGTTTGCCTCAGGTTTCTCCTTAACACGCTTACCACTATTCAACAGCAAGTCATAGGATTGTAATTCCTTCATAAGTTGAGTAAAGGTAAGCACCTTGTTCCCCAAATTTGTAAACGATCCTAAAGTCAACGAACTCTTTCTTTAAATATTTGAACACTACTTAAATACGAGTGTTCATGTCTAGTTCAACCCCATTGTCCTCCGCTTTCGCAAAGAATCTAATAAGCTTAAGTATATGTTCTTTGACTGGAATGTCAGGTTTCTACTGAGAGTTTATCAAATTTGTAATAGTAAATTGTCGAGCCAATGCAACTTAACCTCTGAACAAATCCTTCAAATTTTTCATGATCTCTTTAGTAGTACGAAAATTCTCGTATTGCTTTTGCAGCATACTAGTTATGCTCACTAACATATAACATCGAGCAATCGAGTCAGAATCTCTCCAACGATTTCTCGCTTTGGGCTAAGCTTCAAGTGTCAAGGTTCGTCAAGGACAAATTTGTGTTTCTCATAGTTGAGAACTATCAGCAAGTTCCATTTCCATTCTCGAAAGTTATCCATATTCAATTTATTCTTAGTAAGAATGTTAATAAGAGGAGTTAGAGACATATTTGAACTGAAAACAATAAAGATTTACTAATTGCTATCTTTGTATTAAGCAAATATTTTCATTTCAGCAACATATAAAGAATGTAATATGATGCATGCATCTTGTATTAAAACCTTGAAAAACATTTTTTCGTTGCTACGATCATTCTCACACCCATCAATCATGTCGCCTTGGGTACCCATGATTAACTAGCAAGAACATGGATTGCATCCAATCAGTTCGTGAATCTTAATTCTCAAAACTCCACATGAATCAACAATCGTTTAATGTTTGGCCATCATCTCTAGCTTAAATATCGTTTCTTGTGAAACTTTTAATAAGAGACGATATTGAATGTGTGACCATTGACTCAACACTCATTATGAACAAGCTTTCATTTGTGATTCATCTTGGGACAATCTTACTGAGAGTCATGCATGACTAATTGTCCTTAAAAAGAAATCTCATCCAGTGATCCCACATGATAAAGTTTACCTTGGGGTGCAACCAGGCTAGGAGCCGGCTCGAAACTTGACTATGCTAGCACTTAGGGACCATCAATAGAGGTCGTAGGTCTTGTTCAATGACTTTCTCCCACTCAATATTTTCAAAACAAGCAAGGTTTTTATCCCAAATTTCAAGAATGATCATACAATAGTCCTAGTGGCATTCTTACCTAATCTATATGACTTGCTTTCAATAACTACATGGCATGCTATGGAAATTTTATAATATTTACATTCATTTATTCATAAAAATCAATAAATTATAAAAACAAACAATTTTGATTCTTCATAATTTTTCTTTTAAAGGAAAAACCGAAGAAATGAATGTAAACCATACACCAGGTAAGATCCCAAGAAAGAGAGATGAGTCATATTTAACCACTTAAAAACTAACTTTTTTTCTCTCTAGAGTCAATCCTAGACATGCAGCTTCTCATTACCATACTTCTCATAGTAATCGAATAACCTAAAGAAATGAATGAAACAATACAACATATGTATTTTCTCATTACCGCACTTATTTTTTAATCGATCAACTATGAATCATCTCATACATACATATATATATATATATCAAACTTATAGTATAACATAATATAATTATTATAAACAATTATAAAATGATATATATATATATATATATATAAAAAGATAGGTAATTAAAATAAAATTATAAGCCAAGGTTTCTATGGTTCTATTTTTAGAAAATAAATGAAAAACAAAAATTACACAGTTTACAATGTGATATAAATAATATAGAATATCAATATTTTAGGTAACTAATCTCCTAATAATTAGCTATACAATGTGATACAACTAATCACATACCTAGATTGATTTCCTATAGTATTAAACAAAAAAAAGTCATAGAACCGAGATAAGAAAAGGGATTGTAAATACTAAGGTTTGAATTTGAACTTAAGTGTCAACATTTAAAAATAATTATATGAATTAATTGGATCAAATCCTAAATTTATTTTTTATACTAAGCTCCGAAAACTCAAGGTTATCTTATATTTCTCCTTTAAGAATTCCCTTTGTTTTTTCTGTTTGAATTATAGTCCAACATTTGTGGAAGATTGTAGCTTTTATTAGACTCACTTTATATATATATATATATATATATATATATATATATATATATCACAAGTATATGTTAGGAGCTCTCTAACTACATTCAAGCTTAGCATCAAGCTAACAAACGAAATTGTAAATATTGAGGTTTGAAGTTTATTACACCCCCTACGACTTTGAACACGTGGCAACATAACTAGCCGCTTGAGGAGCATTTGCAAGCAACTCTCTGCTCTCCATTGCCCGGGCAGTCATCGGATTACCAGCGTCTTGAAAGGCCTACCTTTATTCAATCTCCTGACCCATCCAAAAGGGTTCTAGCCACCGAGTTAGTAGTCCTTGCGAACAGACTACTTGTTACATCTTTTTTTGTGAACATGCCACTCGTGCCCCATGGCACCCCACTTTTCTAGTGTAAACACTCCCTCTACTATGGACATGCCCTTTAGGCCATCAAACCCTACCTAAACATAACAACCCTGTCAGGATAAATCGGCCTTCAGAACCTCCACATTCTCCTCTTTATCTCCTTCCTTATTGGTCTTCTTGTAAAAAATTCATATTTATAAGATGGCGGTTTTTAAAAAAGAATATAAACTTGAGAATATCTTATATATCTCAAGTATATATATATATATATATATTAGGAGTTCGCTTTGTTTTTCAGTTTTCGCTATTATGTATCCTGAATTGTAGTCAACATTATGGAAGATTTTGTATTTTATTCTATGTAAATTACTTTATCACCTATGTATTTAATTTTGTTAAACCAAGTTGTGAATTTTTATATTATATAAGAGATGTGCCAATGTGATTATTGCTCTATTCAACTGGGAAAAAAAAAAAGGTTTGGATGTTTTAATTAATAAAAAATCCCAAAACTAGTGCATATGACCACCTCTTGAGGTCCAAAAGTTCAGCATTTTCGTTGCTTTTAATATTGACTAAGCCAATATTGGCTTTCCCACATCTCCACTTGCCTCGTTGAATTAGCCTTTGTTTCTAGAAAGTCTTGCAGCTCTTGGGGTTCATAAGGTGGAGGCATACCGCATGGGGTTACATCGCTGGGAGACATCACCAAGGATTCTACCATTAACTTCTTCCACGTACCGGTTCTCGGGCAAGCCATTGTTTCCGAACACAGCTCGACTGATCCCGGAGGAACTGTCGGTTCGAATTTCAAGAGCTTGGCGTATTCATTTAGCAAATGAAACATGTAATCATACACATTGTCCATCTTTAGATCCTCATGTATGAATTTCCCAGCAGCCTCCCCAATTGCCTGTGCCTAAACAAATTTTAAAAATGAAAAAAAAAAAACTCCCATTTTCTTGATATATATACAAAGTTTTAGAATAAAGAAATACTTTTTTAGGATGAATGTTGCCCCATTCCACTGCAAATTTGAGAGATTTACATTTGGTGTTTTCACTAATGGGCCAATAATGCTGCAATGGTTGCATGCCTCGGATGAAGAAATCGTAGAAACGAGACCTTACATATAAGGTCATTGAATCACAAGCTAGGATATATTTTTCGCTTACAGACCACGCCCATCCTTCCGTATATATCTTATATCTGTAGCATTTAATTGAAATCAAATGGAATATAAAACATAAAATTCAAATCAGATCAATTCATCTATTTTAAAACTTTTAAAAATACAAAATTTTATATACTAATTTTAAGTTATTTTCACTAAATTAAATATAAAATATTTATTTTTATACTATAAAAAAAGTAAAGCTCATTATAAATTAAATAATAAAAAGTAAAGTTTACTTTAATTTTGAATAATCCCAATTTTTCTAACTTATAAATCGAAACACGAATCAAATAAAATCAAACCAAAACTAAAGTAAACATACCGTTTGACTTTATTTTCAATTTTCTCCATTTGTTTAATGATTACCTGTGGGTGCATTGGTCCTCTAGATTTGATTGCTTGAACCCTTGTTTAGATTCTCGGTCCCAATCCTGGAATAAAACATATAACAAAATTAACAATACAAGGACTGTATCTCTACATGGTAAAATTTCCTGATAGGTCCCTATATTATAGGTTTAGGAGCTTGATAAATTTATTTCCGCAGCTCATAGGTAAAACTGCAAAATAAGCTTAAACTTTAAAGAAAAATGCAACTTTTATAATGATACAATAAAAGAAAAGTGAATAATTTAGTTATTATCATTTAAAATTCATATTTTTTTCTTTCATCCCTATAATATTATTTTTAATATTTAAATTTACCTTTTTTCATTGAAGCACACTATATCTTATTACTTCATCCATGATCCAACACTTTTTTTTTAGTCACTTAAAAACATTGTAAATATGCTTTATCAGTTAAAGACACAAATCAATATTTTTAGTATGTAAAGTTATTTTTATTTAGAACTTTACCTTTTACCCCAATTTATAATTGTATTCATTAATTACTCTATAATATAAGGCCGGCCAAATAATTCAACCATTTGTAAATATAAATATCACCATTGAGAAATTTCCTAGATAGCCAGTATCACATCGGTGAACGCATCATTTTTATTAAAATTAGTATATTGTTATTGGTCTATTTTAGAATATTATTTTACATTTATCGATATTTTTTAATAAATATAAAATAAATGATACTGAATATATTTTAAATATAAAATATTCATTAATTATATAAAATACTTGTTAATAAACTCCATATATAAAATTCACCATTCAATAAATTTAAATTTAAATTTAACAAGGAAAAAATTCGAAGGGTGAAGTTTTTTTTTTATAAAAGAAGTTAGATGATGAGTAAGGATTTTTTTATTTTATAATCGGGTGAATTTTTGTATTATTTTTAATTTTTATATTTTAAATGTGTTTATAATCGGGTGAATTTTTGTATTATATTTTAATTTTATATTTTAAATGTGTTTACCTTTTTGACTAATACATAAATAGTATGCATCGGCGGATACTATCAGGACGAACTGGTAGATCAATACGGACTAAAATTTTCCCAATACAGAAAAGGATGTTGTTTTTTCCGCTTTAACACGGAAGCAATGCGCATCTAGCGGTGGAACACAACCGAAGGAAATTTCCATGACAGTACACATTTAGAAGGGAGAAAATGGTAAAATCTTTGACTGACCTGAACGTATAGGAGGGTGTTCCAGTTATTTTTGTCGGTAGCATTGCATTTCATAAGGTCCTTCCTGGTAGGGGCGACGCTGGGGTTCCCTCTCCAATAAGCATAAGGCACCCTTTCCTTCCACTTCCTCCTCTCGTTGCCCTTCTTTATCTCCTTCAATACATTTCTCCATGGCCTTATATTTGTCTCAGCCCTAATAACAAATTAACCATTTCACACTCTTTAGTTTCATAAACACTAGAAAGAAAAGTAATCGTATATATTTTGTAAATTAATCCATTATTACCAGCCCCAGAAGGACCAATCTGGGAACACAATGTCCAAGCTCCATTCATCAGCACAATACCGAAACAACGGCGGTGGTCGGGCATTTGGACCTTGAAAATCCCTTGAACGAACCACCGGCCGATCATCACAATCGAACATCAGCTCCAAGTCCGGCAACCTTCCAGGGTACATCCTTAGAAGCTGCAATATGCCCCACAAAGTGAACTTATCTCTGGTCTGTATCGAGTTCCTGTATTTCTCTACGTATGCTTTGCCCTTCACTATCACCAGCCTGAAATGCGCCGTCTTGCGTGCCCCCTCGATCATGTCTCGGCTGATCCCTGTCTGCTTCCAGTGCCGTAAATCTTCATGGATCCATCGGAAGAACGACGGGCATTCAACTTTTGATGTGTTCATGGGTGGAATACCGGTGGTGGTAGGATAGTCCCTCCGACATGTTTGTGTCTGGTTTTCAGTGGAACATTCTAGTGGGAACTCGGGCTTGTGTCTTGCCGTTGTTGATTTGGAACCCACGCCCATATTTTGATACGAAGCTGAAAAGGACTACATAGAAAAAAAAAAAACAGCTATAAACATACGTATACATATACATATATATAATTAAGGGTTGTGCAAGACTTACAATATCAAGCCAACCAACGGAAACCATCAGAACGGTAATGAGAAAGACAGCTATGATAGTGGAAGCCGCCGCCTTCTTGACAGGCCAACAAGGCGTATCGATAATGGGTTTTTGTAACTCCAACATGGACATAAGACAGAAACCGGTTTGATGGTTCTGATCATTATTATTGTTCCTTTTTATTCTTCCATGGATGGAGGGCTTGTCATAGTCCAATTCTTGTTTAACATAGTATTTCTTCTTTATACCTAACATTGCTAAGCTCAAAGCCCCTTCAAACTTCTCCACCTCGACCAAACCAGGATCGATCCTTTATCAGCTAATAGACCAAATTAAGAAGGGCAGGCCAAGGGTGGAATTGCATGTCGTTTTGGTTTATGTATTAAGGTCAAATGAAACTTTCTTAATGACTTTAAAAAGTTTGGTTATGTGGGGCAAGTCGAGGCTAGAGGTAAACTATAGGTTTAATTTTGTTATTAGACCCTATACTATGCAAAAATTATGGATTTAATCCTTATACTTTAATATAATCAAATTTAGTTCTGTACACTTTAAATTGATCAATTTTAGTCCTTATACTTTTTGAATTTTAAAATTTTAGTCTTGGACAAAATAGTAGAAGTTAAATTTGTTCTGTTAAATTCAATTATTAGTCTTGTATTATATGTACAGTTGTAGACTTAGCTCATATTCTTTAATTGGATCATTCTAAGTTTATATACTTTTGAAATTTTAATTTTGAAGCAAATGATAGTTGTTAATCTATTAATTAATTTATTAGTGAGTAATATGTGAAAATAATAAGTTAACATGGCATTACACAATGATATAATATGTTTGTCGCATTAAATTTTGAAAATAATAGACCTTAATTGAATGAATTTAACAATTATTATTTTTGGTGAAGACTAAAATTTAAAAGTTTAAAAAGTACAAGAACTAAAAATGATGAAATTAAAGTACAAGTACTAAATCCACAACTTCATAGAGTACAGGGGCTAATAGTAAAATTTATCCTAAACTATATATAAAACTCTGGCCTAAATTTAATAAACAATATCAAAGGAGGCGTGACTTGGTGACCATATAAACATGTGGTAAGGCACACTGTCTCACATTTTACATCGAGGAGAACGTTAATTTTGGTTAATATTTTTCTTGCTTTTAAAACGGAGATGGATGTTATCACGTTTTCATTCACATTTTTTTTTTTGCTCCTTTAAACAATACATCATACTCGTGAGCAACGGTTCTCGAATTTCAGTCTAAAATTTTATTTATTTATTTTTTGCATTAGTTAAAATTATTCTAAGTCATTTTAAATGGCGGTGCATTTATTTATAATTAATATAAAAATATCCGTAACTGTTAGATTAAATATTATAACGATATTGTAACATAAAATAAAATAATAATAAAAACTAAATACATCACACTAAAAGAAATATCCATCTAAAATGCCTTCATTTAGAATAGGATTAGTTTTTTTTTTTTTCCTACTGCTATTCTACCGAACAAAGGATTACAACAAAACACAGAATTTAAGGCTCTGCTTTGTGTTGCCTATACCTAAAACAAAGTGGACATTTTTTGGGTATTAATTTCTTTTGTCCAAATGAAACAACATATTAACATAAAAAAGAAAAAGGAAGTAACTTTGATTTGCTTAAATAAATGTAAATGCATAACCTGTTTTGGGTTTAATGCACTGTCACTCAAATCTAAGTAGTAAGATTCTTTTTATTTGAAAGAAATGTAAATCAAAAGTTAAATAATAAGTGTAATATATCGCAATGGGGCCTATTAATAATTTTAACCTAATTTTTCTGTTACGGATAGTCTTAATAACTCTATCTGTTATTTTATTCTCTTCTCGAGGAATATGCTGAATCGATACTCCATTGACTGAGGAGTTTCAAAAGATAATGGATTCTTCTTATTAAAGCGGAATGAAAATGCTTTCGATCTTCATCTTGAATAATATTAACTGTTTCAATACTATCTATTTAAATTAAAATTCTTTCAAGTCTCCAATCAAAAGCGAGTTTCAACCGTTAAGAATGCTCCAAAGCTCAGAATCAAGGGCAGAATAATTACCCAAATAACTAGTAAAGCCAATAATCCATCTCCCATTATGATCCCGTAAAAACCCTCCAGCTGCAACAAACTCGTCTTCTGTTCTATAAGTAGTAAGACTTTTCATGTGAAGTAACAGATAAGATATTTTTTATGGAAAAATTTGTTAATTCTAAATGAAATATATATATATATTGACATAATTGACGGCATAAGCCACTGCATTTGAATGTGAATGACAATAACAATAGCCCCAACCATAATCTACGCCACAAATAACTCTGGGAAGATCTAAGGAAATTATACAAGTCAAATTCAACCCAGACACGGCAGCACCAACAGTCTGTATATTTCAACTTGTCCTCTTCAATTAATGGAGTTGTACATTTTGAACAAATAGTTAATATTAATATAGAATTTTAAATCTCCTTTATTTATTTTATTATTTTTAAGTGAAAGATCTAAAACGTATTTAGTAAAAAAAAATCAATTGAATCTTAAAAAAAAAATTAGATTGAATTAGTATTAAAAACTGTGTTAAAAGGGATATCGACGGTTAATGATTGAGTCGGATAACTTAAGCGTTGCTCTAGCGTTGAGGAATAGAATCAAAGGACCACCGGCCAATGCTAGGCGACGGGTCAATTGGCTAAATTGGCAGTGGAGCGAGAAATAGGGCTGCAAATACTGCAACATCCGCTAGAGGAGCTGCTACTTGTGATGCACGAGGATAGGGATGGTTGCGCTATAGCTCGAGTAATTGTGCAATAGTCTTCACCTGTTCGGTTTTACGCTTTCTTTTCATTAATGAAAGGGTATAAATATGCAATAGGTCCTTGAACTCTTCATAATTTATAATTTAATCCTTATATTTTTATTTTCGAAAATTTAATCCCTTTGCTTTCCAGATCGAAATCAAGTTCAATTGTTAAAACTATTAATTTTTATGTTAAATTTTTGGTGTAACATTTTGAAATAAAAAATTTTCACTTGGTAACAATGTTATTAAAGAAAATGAAGTTGTAACAAACTGAATTAATTTTAATTTAACAAAATAATCATAACAATGTTAAATATTGAACCTAAATTTTAAAATCTAAAAGTAAAAAGATTAAAATCTTAAAATGAAAGTATATAGACTAAATTCTAAATTTATAAAGAGTACATGGACTTATAACATATATTTAACCCGATGAAAATATTATAGACTAATTTGACCAATTAGTGAAAGATAGAAACAATTAAAAAACCGATATGTGGCATGACAAAAGCCATGGGAGAAGACAGAAGAGGCACAAAATAGGCTCTATCAAACCTTTGCCCAAAGAGAAACCGTCGCCTACGAAAGGCTCGGCATAGCCACCATGGAAGGCAGTTTTTTAGATGTGACTCAAACTAAGGCTGCGTTTATTTCACTGGAAACAATTTTTATAAAATAATTTTTTAAAAATAGATTGATTTTTTTGGAAAATTTGATATTTTCTGATGTTTGGGTGATTCTGCGTAAAATGTTTTCTTTTGTTTAGCCAATTTTTCTGAAATCATTTTCTAAAAGTTGTTTTAGTAAAACAAACACAACACAAAAATATTTATTACAAAAATATCATAGTATAATTTCTTTTGTAATAATTAATATCATATATAAACTTAATAACAAATAATGCCTAATTAAAACTTAATTTAAATTACATATATAAGGGTGCATATTGACATGTTAAAGTTGGAAGGGATAAATGAAGCTAAGCATGATTTAAATAAATACTCATATTTATATAATTAAAATATTAATATTTTATACTAAGTTAAAATATGTCATAAGTCCTTATACTCTTATTAAATTTGGAATTTAGCCCTTGTACTTTTATTTTTGAGAATTTAGTCCTACTTTTAGATTTCAAAATTTAGATCTAGCTATTAACACTATTAAAATTATTTTGTTAAAATTCAGGTTTATTATAAAGGTCATTTTTAGTTACATGATTACCAAGTGAGTATTTTTATTTAAAATGTCACATCAACAAATTAAAAAATTAACAAGATTAACAATTGGACTCAATTTTGAAATCAAAAGTAAATAGACTAACTTTCTAAAATAAAAGTACAATGACTAAATTCCAAATTTATGAAGAGTACATGGACTTATGGCATAATTTTAATCTTTATATTGTAAAATATTTATTATTAATATAAAATTTTAATAATATATGAAGAATATTATTTAAACTTTAAAATTATTATGTTTAAAATTTCTTATAAAATAAAATTGTAATATTGAATAATTTATATTAATAAATTATTATATTATTAAATATAAATAATTAAACATCTACACTTTCTAACAATGAAATTATTAATATTTAGAAATAACTTATGTTAGGATCATCCTAAAATCTTAATTTTAAGCACCAATAAAATTTCGTTATATCATCAAATTTTAAAAACATGAAATTAGTATTATACACCAATCCATATTCAACCTACTCTCCAACTCTAATTTTTTAAAAAAATAAAAAAAATAAGTAACAAAAATAAAAAATTTAAATAACACAGAAACTTTAAATTTTACACAATTCTTATTATTGAAGATTCAATGCAATATAATTTTTACTTTTAAAAGATATAACATGAAATAGAAAACAATTTAAAATAAAAGAAAAAAATCCACCATCTAGAAACTATTTTTTAAAATTGGTTTTATAAAAATAAAAAATATTAATTCCTAAGAAAACAAAATGATTAAAAATTGTAAAAAAATGTTTGTTTATAATTTTAAAATTAATTATTTTAAGTACTTTAATTAAAGTTAAATTAAATTAAAAAATATAATAAATATAGATGAATGTATAATAATATTTTATTATCTTTCAAATTGAATGATAAAATATTATTTTATTGGTGCCTAAAAATTAGACTTTTATTTAAATTAATTTTATATGAAAATATAAATAAGTTTGACTAATATTTTGAAAAGGTAAAGATTTATTTTCCGTTAAGTCATTTCCGACGCTAAATGATGAGTTAGGTTTCCACTCCAATTGTCGTGCTTGTTGACTCGAATTTCAGGCCAAGGAAACAGGGCATTTAGTGGATACAGTTACGTGAAATGCACGCCCTGAAATAGCTTAAGTAAAAAAGCATCATTTGGCTTTCATAATAATATTCATATTTACTACTACCATATATAATATTAATAAACTTCTTTCAATGGTTTAATCACCTAGCATACCAAAAAAGTTGAGCCACTAGGCAATAACCTACCTTTGGCACTATAAGCCAAACCAAAATTCAGGCAAACATTATATCAATCATATCATGCCTACACTATCAACAATTTTCCAAGAAACTCATGTCATTGTTAATGGGGAAATCCAACAGCAATTGCAGTGCAGTGTCGGATGAATCTTCGGACTCGCTCGAACACGACGAATCCGATCGTTCCTCAATGCAAGACTTGATGAAGCTCTTGCACTCTGTTTCCTCGATTGGATTGCTTGCAGGGTTCAAGGACCCTGCTATGTTGGGGCAAACATCCATCGTGACGGCCGAAACCGATCCACATTTTGCTGATGAAGATGTCTGCGATATTGGGCTTGGACAAGGATACACAGTTTTATATTCCGTATTTATCTTCCGGAACGATTCACCGACTTCCGAATTCCATAACCGTAGAAAATGATCAGAGTCCGGTTTTGCAATTGGTGGCGAATTTGTTTGCAATGACTCCTTAGAAAGGCGAGCCTCCGCTTCGAGCCTAGCGCTCTCCCATTGAGCCATGTGGCGAGTGGCGGGAGACGTCGGGGCAGCTACGGTTGGACCGCCGCAAGGGGTAAAGGGCTTGTGAGTTTGTGGATCGAGACCCATACAAAGCAGTCGTTTCTTGAGGTGAGTGTTCCATAGGTTCTTAATCTCATTATCCGTTCTTCTCGGAAACTGAGCAGCAATGGCCGCCCACCTGAAATTCATCATGTGCTATTCAGTTAAAAAGCCACAAATTCACCATCCGTCTAGATTTCATTTTTTTTTTTTGGTTAAATGTTATTAAAAAATCATACAACAAATACATATAAAATAATATTTTAGCTAAAATAATAAATGTATTTTTATTTAGATTTTACATGAAATTATAAAATGATAAAATATGTAATAATATTTGGTATTTTATACAAAAATGAATCCGCAGTCATTTCTTAACTGAGTTGCCATCTATCTCTAAGTATGGATATTAATATTCGATTATCTGAATATCCCTAAGTATACTCAAATTTAACCCAATTTTACTCCCCCGATACCTACAAGTCTGTTTCGTATTCTAAAGAAAGCTAATAAAATCCCAGCTATAAAAGAAAGAAATACCTATTTCCAAGAATGGCATGAAGCTGAATGACAAGCTTCTCCTCTTCAAGGGTAAAGGGACCCCGTTTTATGTCTGGTCTTAAATAGTTCGTCCATCGAAGCCTGCAACTCTTGCCGCACCGAAGAAGACCTGTAAACCCCCATGAATTTAAACATAAGCCAACAGAGAAATGGCACACCAAGTTCCACTTAGCTCTAAATCAAAACACGCCCATCAACTTGAAATATCAGTAAACGCAAAGAAACAACGAAACCCAATTATATACTAGTGTATAGGAAACCCGAATGAACTCCCCTTTGGTCCTGAAGGAAAACTTCCAAAATGCTTTTAAAGAAGAAGAAGAATAAAAAAGGGTTTTCTTGGAACTCAAATCATAAGGCCAAAAAGGTGAGCAAAAAAAACCTGCAAGTTTAGGAAGAGATCGCCAGCCTCCATGGCCATGTTTCTTGATGTAATTTGTAAGGATCTCATCTTCTTCAGGTGCCCATGGCCCTTTCTTTAACCCCTTCTTGTCACAACATGGTGCCCTCCCCATCTTTTTTTTTTTTGTTCCTTTTATGAATACTGTTTTCAAGCCACAATCACCTTCACACTAAACACTAAATTCAACATAATAAAACATGGGCATGATTTTTTTTTTATATAGTAACTTCACTGAGTTCACTGAGTTTTTGTGATTTTTGAGTGACAAGTGTGTTGTGAAGTTAAATCATATAAAGAAATTGAACAAGAGAGAGTGTAAGAGAGATCTGCTTTAAATGCGAGTTTTGATCTTATCTAGGCAAATCGAAAGTGATTATCAAAGAAATAAATACGATATGAAGTGGGGATGCGATGCCATCATCAGTGAGTTTCAAGCTGGCTTCTGTTGCTAAAAAAACAACAGTGAAACTATTGATGGTTGACGAATACATCATAAACATTAAAGAAACCTGAACCTTGAAAATTCATCATTGAGACAGAAAAATAATGACAAAAAACAACAGTGAAGAGAGTAAATGAGGGTGGGGGGCGTTCCTTCTTTTGAGGTGTTTCTTTTATTAGTTGCATAGAACTGGAAAATAAAATGAAATTGAAAAAAAATAAAACAAAACAAAGAGAGGGCAGTGAAGATGAAAAGGAAAAACCATTAATGGCAGATTCTATCAGAGATAGGACATGGAAACATTTATGGGGAAAGAGAAGGAGTAATGGCTATGAAAAGGACATGCATCACCTTGAAATTATTCACCCCCACATTTTGATTTTGTTTGTTTAGCGAGAAAATGAAGGAAGAATAAGTTGAACCAAGAATCTTAACACTGTTTACTGGGGGACTGAGATGCTAAATAGAAAAGGAACGGTAAGTCTTTTCAGCATTGAAGGAGAAATAAATGTGGTCAATGCAAAGTCAAACAACACATCATGTCAAGTGGCAAGAGAGATTTTGCCGTGCATGTTTGGACCTTGGACTTTGATTTATGGAAAATGGACGAAAGACGTTGTTACAGATAATGTCATGTGTCCATACCTAATATCTGTTGTTTATTGTCTATTTTCTCTTTTGCTTTTCTTTCTATTTAGAGAGTATGGATTTTTTTAGACTTTAACGAGCGAATAATGGGGTGTATACTTTACCATTATTTATGCAATTATTTGTTTTTATAGGTTTATAATATAAAATTTAATATTATTTATTATTATGTGTGTAAGAAATTTATTTTTCAGAATATGATTTTTTAGCATTATTTTGACACCCACAAATATCTAACTCAATGTTATATCAAATACATTAATTTATATCACACATGTAAGGAGTTAACCCTATAATGTACGTACAAACTACCTCATCACATGAAGAAGACAAGTTTAGGGTTGAGAGGTTTGACCATGAAATTTATTTAATTGTTGTACCAATCAACTAACCAAATTAAATACAATGAAAGTCAGACTTTCATGATTGTTAACTTCTATCCTATAAAAGCTCAAATATTCCTCCTTTCTTCCCACTCAAAATTTGCTCAAACATTTTTAAAAAAACTATTTTTTATTGCTTGTGCTTTGGAAAAAATAGCCGAACACAATGTCAACTACATCGTCAATATGGTGAAATCTTCAACTTAAATCTTTTTTAATTTTTGTGCTAATTTTTTTAAGATTTTGTAAAATTAATATTATTCTTTTGTGATTTTTTTAAATAGTCGATAAGTTGAATTCTCTCGATCTGACATAATTTAAAATTCTTGGAGCCTAATCTTTGTATTGTAGAATGCCTAAATGATGTCAGTTTACATGTGATATCAGGAAAAAGATTGTATGAAACAGTTAAGCCACATCATCCTGTCCCTTCTCAATCAATTAATGTAACGCCCCGAACCCGAGACCATCGCCGGTGTCGGACGCGAGGGGTTAACGAGCCAAGTCCTCTTAAAGCACCGACCAATTTGTCATTTCCAGACAGGCTGGAAAACTGCGTCACTGTCGCCTTAAAAATCATATCTCGAGTTTCAAAACTCGGAAACTGATTCCGTAAATTTTTCCTGAATTTAGACTCATATATCCTTCCATGGATTTATTTCTAGAATTTTTGGTCGGGCCAATTGGTACAGTTTATTAGTTAAAGTCACCCATGTTACAGGGATCGACTGCTCTGACCTTCGCGCGTTACAACTTGAATATCTCTCTGTGCAGGGCTTTAATACTGGTGCCGTTTGTTTCTAATGAAACTAGACTCAAAATGGAATCTGCGCATATAAGGCATGACTTCTAATTCTTTTTGTATCATTCATAGTAAATTTTTAAAGTCGCGACAGGGGACCCAGAAACCGTTCTGGCCCTGTCTCACAATAACTTTAATATCTCTTAACATGTAACTCCTATGACCGTTTCGTTTCTTCCATATGAAAGTAGACTCATCAAGGTTCATTTAAATAACTTATTCACTATTTAATACCATTCCTAAAAATTTTGGTGATTTTTCAAAACCACACCACTGCTGCTGCCAGCATCTGATTTCAAGGTAACCTTTACCTATCTCATGATTTCCATGATTCAATTGGCCCTTTTTGCATACATAGCACAAAGTGTGATCATGATTAACCATTCCAATGGCTAATCTTTTCAAAACAATTCCATACCCCATAATGATCATCATACAAACGAATATAGAATCATACTGAAAACGTATATAAGCCATTTTCGCATGGCTATCCAAGCTTACACAAAACCGAGAAGTACATGACCTTCAACAATAGGGTAGTCCTATACATGCCATTTCAAAGTTCAACCAAAATTATACCAAAATGGAGGCTTTGATAGTGTAGATGACTTCGACTTTAATGATCCCGAATCCGATCGCTAACGAGCAAAATCTATAAAACAGAGAGCCAAAGCAACGGGTAAGCATTTTTATGCTTAGTAAGTCTCAAGCAATAAAATCAGCTTTAACTAAAGCATTACATTCACATAGCCAAATGAATCATTTCATTAATACACATTCACATAATCATACTTACTTCACACTTCATCATTATATACTTTCACAAGATATCAACCAATTCAATAGCGGAAAACTCGTTAGTCGATTGAGCGAATGTTACTCAAACGTATCGACTTTTCCAATGCACATATAAACATACCTTATCCTTTGGGCTTTTCGAGCGTACTAATTAAATTTATTACAGCAACCAACGCTCACCTTCAGCCCAAGCTTCTTCGGATTACAACCGGATATAACCACATGCACGAATGCCTTGGTCTTAGCCCGGATATAACGACTTGCACAAATGCCTTGGGTATTAGCCGGATTTAACAACTTGCACGAATGCCTTGGTCTTAGCCCGGATGTAGTCACTAGCACAATTGCCTTCGGTCTTAACCGGATATAATTACTAGCACAAATGTCTTGGGACTTAGCCGGATATCATTCAATTGCTCATGTACACATACATCAATAATCATTACACATCCATGTTTCATTTTCGTTACTAAGGCTCAAACATATCACTAGCATAATCACCTTCGGGACTTAGCCCGGGTATCATTCAAATACTCATACACACATATATCAATAATCATTACACATCCATATTTCATTTCACATAATTCGAGTAGGGTCATTACTTGAAGACTTACCTCGGATGTTGTCGAACGGCTTCAACGGCTATTCGATCACTTTTTCCTTCCCTTTATCGGATTTAGCTCCCTTTGCTCTTGAGCTTAACGAATACAAGTAGAAGTATTCAATATTTTCTCAATAATGTTTACTAGTCAATCACATTCGCATCTCATATCATCTCACTTTATTATAATTTATCATTCAACCTTTGAACCAAAACGCCATTATATGGCCACATATACATACATCCATATATTTAAGCTCAAGAATTTTAACATAACATCAAGTGCTCAAATTACTCATGTGGCCGATTATACATGGTCATAAATACACAAAATCAAAAATAATTTCAAGGTTTTCACATTATAAGGTACTAAGCCGAATACACTTGCTAGGTTCACATACATTCTTCATCAATTTCTTCTTTAAACAAACACATTTAAGCATTCCTTTCGTATTATCAACTCCAACCACATTCATTACTCAAGTATAGTATTTTCACATTCGGCAATAGTATTACATACAATAGCCGATTCTTCTTACTTTGTATTTGTGCATCTATTTGATCATTAGTTTAGTTCAAACACCCATACACCAAGATTCATCAAGTTTAGCATGAAAGATAAACCTTAATCCTCAATGACCACTATGGCCGAAAATCCTAGTCAACCCAAAATCACAATTTCTAGCATAGGTTACCTAGAGAACTTGGTAACTAGCTCAATTTCATCTAACGTTTCAAGAATTCACATGAATTTCTCACTTTATTTATAGCTTAGAAACCGAATGGTTGCTCCTTTTCCTCCCTTAGAATCGCCAAGAAGAAACAAGAACAAAAACTTGTTTCTTTCACCCATCCACCATTCTCCTTAAAACACAAGACAACAATCATTTTCCTCCATTTCTTCCATGGCCGATTACCCACTATCACCACACAATCAAGATTTTAACAAGGCTAAGTAGGAAACTTAGTAACTAGCTTAATGTATGCTAATATTTCAAGAACTAACATGAAATCACTTACCTTGTTCCAAGCTTAAGGGTGACCGATTGGCTATCTCCCTTCTTCCTTTGAGTTTCGCCAAGCTAAGGAGGATGAACACTTTTCTTCTTTTTTTTTTTCTAGTTACGGCACAATGGGGGGCAAGGATGAAACAACCTTGGTTTCTCTTCCCACCCCTCATATTTTATTGTTCCTCCCACAACATGTTATCACAACATGTTTATTATATTCTTTACCCATCACATTTTGTCTATCTTCATTACCATGGCGGCCACTTCCTATAGTTTGGCTAAATTGACATGCAAATCCTCATGTCTTTATTTCATGCATTATTTGGCCACTTAAAATTTCACCTATCACATTTTCAAGTCCTATCACATGGGTCCTTTCTTATTAATTAGCACCTAATTAATAAAATCAAAACACTAAATATTTACACATACAAATTCCACATACAATAAGCATGTAATATAACACCTAATTATTTTTGTGACTCGGTTTTGTGGTCCCAAAACCACTTTCGACTAGGGTCAATTTTGGTGTCACAACTCTCCCCACTTAAGAAATTTTCGTCCCGAAAATCTTCTCGTAAATAAGGTTGGGTATCGCTCTTTCATAGAGTTCTCGGTTTCCCAAGTAGCTTCTTCTATCCCGTGTTTGAGCCATAACACTTTCACTAGCGGAACCCGCTTGTTTCGCAACTCTTTCACTTCACGTGCGGGATACGAATCGGTTCTTCCTCATAACTCATATTGGCTTGAATTTCAACTTCGATGGACTAATCACGTGCGATGGATCGATCTATAGCGTCAAGCATCGAAACATGAAAGACATCGTGAATCTTCTCGAGTTTAGGGGCAAAATCAAACGATATGCCATCGGACCGACTCGCCAGATATCTCATATGGCCCAATGAACCTCGGGCTCAACTTGCCCTTACGGCCGAATCGAGTATCTTTTCCAAGGCGAAACCTTGAGAAACACTTTATCTCCCACCGATACTCGATGTCCTTACGCTCAGATCCGCGTCGACTTCCGACGATCGGAGGCTATCTTCGACTTTCACGGATTACTTTCACTTTCTGCTCAAATCTCTAATCAAATCCACCGAAAATTTTGCTTTCACCGAGCTCATCCAAAACAATGGTGTACGGCATTTACGACCGTACAAAGCCTCGTAAGGTGCCATCCCAATACTTGATTGAAAACTATTGTTATAAGCGAATTCAATCAAAGGCAAATACCGTTCCCATGAACCACCGAACTCGAGGATGCAACATCTCAACATATCCTCAAGTATCCGAATTATCCACTCGGATTGACCATCGGTTTGGGGTGAAAGGCGGTCTTGAAATGCAACTTGGTACCCAAAGCTTCTTGCAACTTCTTCCAAAATCGCGAGGTAAATCTCGGATCTCTATCCGACACGATAGAAATAGGCACCCGTGTAATCTCACAATCGAGAACGTACAATTCGGCTAATTTGTCCATTGAAAAATCCGTGCGTCGGGGACAAAGTGAGCCGACTTAGTCGATCTATCTACCACGACCCAAATCGCATCCTTCTTACTTGCGACAATGGCGGTCCGGATACAAAGTCCATTGTGACTCGATCCCATTTCCACTCGGGTATCGTGATCGGCTGAAGTAATCCTGAAGGCACTTGATGTTCCGCTTTCACTTGTTGACATATTAAACATCTCGAAACAAAGTTGAAGATGTCTCGTTTCATACCATGCCACCAAAACCGACGTTTCAAATCGTTGTACATCTTCGTATTCCCCGGGTGGATTGCCATTCGGCTACAATGGGCTTCGTTTAGAATTATCGAAATAAGTTCCGAATTCTTTGGAACACACAGACGACTTCTGAACCTCAAACAATCGTCATCATCGATTTGAAACTCCGATTCCTTGTTCGAAACACACTCAGCCCGTTTTGCAACCAACTCATCGTCGACCTTCTGAGCTTCACAAATTTGATGTATCAATAATGGTTTGGCTTTCAATTCAGTTACTAACACGTTGTCGGATCGAACGGACAAGTGCACATTCATCGTCAGAAGCGAATAATGATTTACGACTCAAGGCATCCGCAACCACATTCGCCTTTCCCGGTGATAGTCAATGACCAGCTCATAATCCTTTAATGTTTCGAGCCAACGTCTTTGTCGCAGATTTAAGTCTCTTTGGGTCATCAAATATTTGAGACTTTTGTAATCCGAGTACACATGGCACCTCTCACCAAATAAGTAATGTCGCCAAATCTTTAAGGCGAATACGATGGCGACCAATTCGAGATCATGGGTCGGATAATTTTTCTCATGTGGCTTTAATTGCCTCGACGATATGCCACAACTCGACCTTCTTGCATCAATACACAACCTAACCCAAGTAGGGAGGCGTCACTATAGATGACAAACTCTTTGCCAGATTCGGGTTGCACTAGAATTGGGGCTTCAGTCAAATAAGTTTTCAGTTGATCGAAACTCTTCTGACCTTTCTCCGTCCATTCGAACTTAACATCCTTTTGGAGTAGCTTCGTCATTGGCGTGGCTATCGTTGAGAAACCTTTTACAAATCGTCGGTAATAACCGGAAAGCCCTAAAAAGCTCCGAACCTCGGTAATATTTCTCGGAGGCTTCCAGTTAAGTATGGCTGAAATTTTGTTCGGGTCGACTTGAATGCCCGATGCAAATATCACATGCCCCAAGAAGCTAACCTCTCTTAACCAGAACTCACACTTGCTGAACTTAGCATATAATTGCTTATCCCGTAGAATTTGCAAGACTAACCTCGGTGTTCAAAGATGTTCGATCTCATTTCTTGAATAGACCAAGATGTCATCAATGAATACGACTACAAACCGATCTAAATATGGTCGAAGATCCGATTCATCAAATCCATAAATACCGCAGGGCATTAGTAAGTCCAAACGGCATCACTAGAAACTCGTAGTGACCATATCTCGCTCAAGGCGTCTTGGTACGTCCGAATCTCGAATTCAGAATCGATAATAGCCCGATCTCAAGTCTATTTTCGAGAACACCGAGGCTCCCTTCAGTTGATCGAACAAGTCATCATTACGCTGATAACGGATATTTGTTCTTTATCGTCGCTTTATTAAGTCGACGATAGTCGATGCACAACCTCATGGTCCCATCCTTCTTTTCACAAACAACACCGGCGCACCCAAGGCGAAAAACTCAAGGGGCAAAACCTCTATCCACCAATTCTTGCAACCGAGCTTTCAACTCCTTTAATTACATTGATTGCCATACGATACGGAGCTATCGAAATTGGAGTGGTACCGGTACCAATTCGATGCCAAACTCTATTTCCGAACAGGTGGTAAACCCAATTCTTCGTGGAAAACATCCGGTATTCACAAACCACCGCACAGATTCGGGTTTCTTTTCGACTCCTTGTCATCGAGCACATACGCAAGGTACGCTTCGCACCCTTTTCTTACATATTTCCGCCAACATTGCGATATTACGGTGGCAACCCTTTAAGTCCGTAGACTCAACCCGAATTATCTCGTTATTCGCGCACCTCGATCGATAGTCTTGCTTTTGCAATTTACAACCGCATCGTGCATGGTCAACCAATCCAAACCAAGAATAACGTCAATTCATCGAACGGCAAAAGCATCAAGTCCGCGGAAAACAAGAACCTCGGAATACTAGGGACTTTTCTTGCACACTTTGTTGACAAGCACGTAATGACCCAAGGGTTTGACACCGAATTACAAACTCAGAGACTCAATAGGCAAAGTCTTCTTTGGATGCTAAGGTTTCACATATATAAGAATGAGTAGAACCAGGTCAATCAAAGCAATCACATTAGTATCGAAAAGAGTAAAAGTACCGGTAATAACATCTAGTGAGGCAAAGATCCTCGCGTGCGCGTATGGCATAAGTCCTAGCAGAGTACGAGCCTCGGGTCTTGTTGTAGCATCTCTCAACCCTCTCGACCGCCACTAGCATTGCCCGCATTTGGATGGCCTACCTCGGCGAAGGTAGCACCGGGTTTCCACTTTGACTTACATTTTGTTCAAGCAACCTCGGGCGTCCTTGATAAAGTGGTCACCGATCCACACTTATAGCAGAGCGATCACGGAACCTCAGCTCCCGAATGCCATTTGCCACAATGCGACACTCCGCTCTCTCTCGGCGATCATTTCCACCATCGGCGATCGAAGTGACTCGTGTGGTCACAGGAGGTCGACCGCGATCTCGTCTAGAAAAGCCCGGCGCCTCTAGACCGGCTCACATCATCTCGAAATCTCTTCGATGCTGTTGAAGAGACTTTCCGAGGACCTTTTCGAATTCTCCGGTTCCCACATCAACATTTTGTTTCTCCTTCCTAAGCTCTTCGCTTTACAAGCTCGCTCAACAAGTACTACGAACTCTCGTATTTCGAGAATGCCAACGAACATCCTTATATCATCATTCAGCCCATCCTCGGCGTTTACACATAATAACTTGGACGAAATGCATTCTCGCACAGTCTTGGCTAAGCCTCACAAATTTTCGTTCGTAGTGATGGCGACATAGAGCCTTGCTTAAGATCAAGAAATTCCTTTCGCTTCTGGTCGATGAATCTCTGACTCCTGATATACTTTTTTCAGAACTCGGTTTGAAAGAACTCCCAAGTCACTTGCTCTCTAGGCACCACAGAAGTCAGAGTACTCCACCAATAGTAGGCGGAATCACGTAGCAAGGAGATGGTACACTTTAAGCACTCATCGGGTGTACAAGATAGCTCATCGAGCACCCAGATAGTGTTGTCCAACCAAAATTCAGCTTGCTCGGCATCGTCATCATCCGTAGCTTTAAATTCAGTGGCTCCATGTTTTCGAATCCTATCGACTGGGGGCTTACTTGACCTTATTTGTTCAGTTACCAGAGGTATTGTAGGTGCGGGGGTTGCATTTGTCGGAAATGGAGGTTGTGGAACAGCCGTGTTAGTTCGAATGTATTGGTTAAACCAGTAATTCATCACATTATAAAAGGCTTGCCTAGCCTCATCGTTCGGATTGCTGGCCATAGGTTGAGAGTTCGCCAGTGCTGTCCCTTGCGCGGGAGCAGGCGCCACACTCTCCACATCATCAGCTATTGCTCGGTTGGGATCGGGATCCATTGCTATAAACAAACACAAAGTCAAATTGTCAAAAATCACCACACTATCAATTCATTATTTAATGGCATGTATAGCTAGACCCCAAACATATCACGGTAGTCCTAGAATCGACTAAACCGTAGCTCTAATACCAATAAAATTGTAACGCCCCGAACCCGAGACCATCGCCGGTGTCGGACGCGAGGGGTTAACGAGCCAAGTCCTCTTAAAGCACCGACCAATTTGTCATTTCCAGACAGGCTGGAAAATTGCATCACTATCGCCTTAAAAATCATATCTCGAGTTTCAAAACTCGGAAATTGATTCCGTAAATTTTCCCTGAATTTAGACTCATATATCCTTCCATGGATTTATTTCTAGAATTTTTGGTTGGGCCAATTGGTACAGTTTATTAGTTAAAGTCACCCATGTTACAGGGATCGACTGCTCTGACCTTCGCGCGTTACAACTTGAATATCTCTCTGTGCAGGGCTTTAATACTGGTGCCGTTTATTTCTAATGAAACTAGACTCAAAATGGAATCTGCGCATATAAGGCATGACTTCTAATTCTTTCTGTATCATTCATAGTAAATTTTTAAAGTCGCGACAGGGGACCCAGAAACCGTTCTGGCCCTGTCTCACAATAACTTTAATATCTCTTAACATGTAACTCCTATGACCGTTTCGTTTCTTCCATATGAAAGTAGACTCATCAAGGTTCATTTAAATAACTTATTCACTATTTAATACCATTCCTACAAATTTTGGTGATTTTTCAAAACCACACCATTGCTGCTGCCAGCATCTGATTTCAAGGTAACCTTTACCTATCTCATGATTTCCACGATTCAATTGGCCCTTTTTGCATACATAGCACAAAGTGTGATCATGATTAACCATTCCAATGGCTAATCTTTTCAAAACAATTCCATACCCCATAATGATCATCATACAAACGAATATAGAATCATACTGAAAACGTATATAAGCCATTTTCGCATGGCTATCCAAGCTTACACAAAACCGAGAAGTACATGACCTCCAACAATAGGGTAGTCCTATACATGCCATTTCAAAGTTCAACCAAAATTATACCAAAATGGAGGCTTTGATAGTGTAGATGACTTCGACTTTAATGATCCTGAATCCGATCGCTAACGAGCAAAATCTATAAAACAGAGAGCCAAAGCAACGGGGTAAGCATTTTTATGCTTAGTAAGTCTCAAGCAATAAAATCAGCTTTAACTAAAGCATTACATTCACATAGCCAAATGAATCATTTCATTAATACACATTCACATAATCATACTTACTTCACACTTCATCATTATATACTTTCACAAGATATCAACCAATTCAATAGCGGAAAACTCGTTAGTCGATTGAGCGAATGTTACTCAAACGTATCGACTTTTCCAATGCACATATAAACATACCTTATCCTTTGGGCTTTTCGAGCGTACTAATTAAATTTATTACAGCAACCAACGCTCACCTTCAGCCCAAGCTTCTTCGGATTACAACCGGATATAACCACATGCACGAATGCCTTCGGGTCTTAGCCCGGATATAACGACTTGCACAAATGCCTTGGTATTAGCCAGATTTAACAACTTGCACGAATGCCTTGGTCTTAGCCGGATGTAGTCACTAGCACAATTGCCTTGGTCTTAACCGGATATAATTACTAGCATAAATGTCTTGGGACTTAGCCGGATATCATTCAATTGCTCATGTACACATACATCAATAATCATTACACATCCATGTTTCATTTTCGTTACTAAGGCTCAAACATATCACTAGCATAATCACCTTCGGGACTTAGCCTGGGTATCATTCAAATACTCATACACACATATATCAATAATCATTACACATCCATATTTCATTTCACATAATTCGAGTAGGGTCATTACTTGAAGACTTACCTCGGATGTTGTCGAACGGCTTCAACGGCTATTCGATCACTTTTTCCTTCCCTTTATCGGATTTAGCTCCCCTTTGCTCTTGAGCTTAACGAATACAAGTAGAAGTATTCAATATTTTTCTCAATAATGTTTACTAGTCAATCACATTCGCATCTCATATCATCTCACTTTATTATAATTTATCATTCAACCTTTGAACCAAAACGCCATTATATGGCCACATATACATACATCCATATATTTAAGCTCAAGAATTTTAACATAACATCAAGTGCTCAAATTACTCATGTGGCCGATTATACATGGTCATAAATACACAAAATCAAAAATAATTTCAAGGTTTTCACATTATAAGGTACTAAGCGAATACACTTGCTAGGTTCACATACATTCTTCATCAATTTCTTCTTTAAACAAACACATTTAAGCATTCCTTTCGTATTATCAACTCCAACCACATTCATTACTCAAGTATAGTATTTTCACATTCGGCAATAGTATTACATACAATAGCCTATTCTTCTTACTTTGTATTTGTGCATCTATTTGATCATTAGTTTAGTTCAAACACCCATACACCAAGATTCATCAAGTTTAGCATGAAACATAAACCTTAATCCTCAATGACCATTATGGCCGAAAATCCTAGTCAACCCAAAATCACAATTTCTAGCATGGGTTACCTAGAGAACTTAGTAACTAGCTCAATTTCATCTAACGTTTCAAGAATTCACATGAATTTCTCACTTTATTTATAGCTTAGAAACCGAATGGTTGCTCCTTTTTCCTCCCTTAGAATCGGCCAAGAAGAAACAAGAACAAAAACTTGTTTCTTTCACCCATCCACCATTTCTCCTTAAAACACAAGACAACAATCATTTTCCTCCATTTCTTCCATGGCCGATTACCCACTATCACCACACAATCAAGATTTTAACAAGGCTAAGTAGGAAACTTAGTAACTAGCTTAATGTATGCTAATATTTCAAGAACTAACATGAAATCACTTACCTTGTTCCAAGCTTAAGGGTGACCGATTGGCTATCTCCCTTCTTCCTTTGAGTTTCGCCAAGCTAAGGAGGATGAACACTTTTCTTCTTTTTTTTTTTTTCTAGTTACGGCACAATGGGGGGCAAGGATGAAACAACCTTGGTTTCTCTTCCCACCCCTCATATTTTATTGTTCCTCCCACAACATGTTATCACAACATGTTTATTATATTCTTTACCCATCACATTTTGTCTATCTTCATTACCATGGCGGCCACTTCCTATAGTTTGGCTAAATTGACATGCAAATCCCTCATGTCTTTACTTCATGCATTATTTGGCCACTTAAAATTTCACCTATCACATTTTCAAGTCCTATCACATGGGTCCTTTCTTATTAATTAGCACCTAATTAATAAAATCAAGGCACGAAATATTTACACATACAAATTCCACATACAATAAGCACAGAATATAACACCTAATTATTTTTGTGACTCGATTTTGTGGTCCCAAAACCACTTTCCGACTAGGGTCAATTTTGGGCTGTCACAACTAATGACATGTCAGCAAATTTTTACATGTCATTTATACCTCATTTGATTAGATTTTTTAATCATTTAATGACATATCTCATTTACACCTCATTTAATTAGATTTTTTAATCACAAATCTCTAAAATCCCTATTAAAAGTTACTCAACCCTAATAAAAATTCTATCTTCACGTCTCTGCCCTGCTGCCCTGCTGCTATTATGTTTTTCGACAACTGCTTTGCTGCTTCACGTCTCTACCCTGCTGTTATTTTTTTTCCAGCAACTGCTTTGTTGCTGATTTGCTTTGGTTTCTATGCAACCCCTACTGTTATTATTTTTTGTAAGTTGGAAATCTTGGTTGTAAGTTCATTGTGTTTGGGTTCTCGAACCTGAGATCCTGACCATTGGAATAAGCAACAACCTAGAAGTGGAATTGTTGGCTTGAAAATGATGAAAAAATTACCAATATATCTAATATTAGTCGTTTTTATATCTATTCACTATCAACCACTGAGGCGGAACTTTTAGTAATTGATCATGCTATTCATTGTGGAAACTATAAATTGCCCATGACAAATGTTAGCATTGATTGCTGGAAGGCAATAGAGATTGATTTTTGGATATGGATCACAACATGCAGGTTCGTCTTAACATTTGCACTGGGAGTTGGTCCTATTCCAAGTCTCCTTCTACCTGAAATCTTCCCTAATCGAATCTGGGCAAAAGTTATGGCGTTCTGTATGTCAGTGCACTGGGTAATTTTCTCTTCTTTTCTTTTCCTCTTTCTCTTCCATATCATTTGCCCGAAAAGATTGTGACAACTTTCGTAACTCCGCAAGCTAGGATATGAAATTATTAGAAAACAAAATAGAAATAGAGAATCTTATTGCTATCTTCTGATGTTCTTTTTCTTGGTTGCTTTTATATTGCTCTTTAAGTAATTAATTTCTTCATTGGTTTGCTCTTCCTGCTCTTGCTAGAGCAACTCGGTCCACAGCTCTTACACTCGATTTTCGCCAGTGTTTGCATGATGGAAGAATTTGTCAATAAAGTCACCAAACTCCAGCAAACTCCAGCAAAGAGCAACAAGAACGGTACAGCTAAGCAAGTGCCTGTAATAACTATTACTCTGCCTTTGTTCTCTTCAAGTTTCTGGTGATGTTTCAATGAAATTGTAAGTTTTAGAAAGGTCACCTTTAAAAACAAACTGCTATAATGTTTATAATTGTGATTCAATTTACAAACAAATTACGTGTTGATATTGTGCATATTTAGTTAAGCTTCGATTTTGGCTATTCTGTTCTGCAATCGATTTAATATAGCAACTAATTGGTTATTGTGGATGTTTCACTTGCTCAGCGATAAATTTGTGCAGATTTTAAGTTAATTGAGATGAGGTTCAAGGTTCAATCTCTATATTTGTAAATCTTTCCTCCTTTCCTCATTGCAATTTACTTATTCAATTGTATAAAAAATTAATTAGTTATTATCGAAGTAACATGATCTTTGTTTAGATAATCGATCGAAAATAGAATAAATAATCTAAAATTAATATTTTCAATGATTTATAAGCACCTTTGATAATCCAACATAAAAAGCAAATGATAGAATAAAAATACATCAAATTACCAAAACAATATACATACAAAAATATTGATTGAACTTATTCCATATTAAATAATAACTAAAACAAAATAAAAGATAACACTATAAAAACCATATAATAGTATTATTCTCAAAACATTATAAAAGAATTACAAATAATAATAAAATTGAAGTCTTTCTCATGAATTATCATCACCTTTTTGAGATTCTAAACCATTTGAGAAATGTTCCTGCATTAAAAGTTTTATACTATTAGATAAACCCTTGAATTATATATATAATAATTTGTGACAATATAAGTAAAACATATTACTTGAGTCTTGAATAGGTATGGATCATTCTCTTCCAGCAATTTAGTATAACTCATGTTAGATGAAGAATTGAACCTCCAATTTGAATAAAATCCAACATAAAAATATTTTTACAATACATGTACTTAAATATTTACGACTTTTGACATTTAAAAGAATAATACATTCAATCAATACTTTTAGAGGATGAAAAAAGTGATTATGGTAGTTTAGAGTCATTAACATTGGGATTTGATGATAGGAAGAATAACCATAAGTTTGAGACTCCATTGGGAGAGGCACTATTGGAGAACCTTCGTGCATAAGTGATTTGTTTTGTTTCCCTTGGTCAAAATAAAAATTATTTGTTAAATTCAAGACATAAATTAATTAAATAACATAAAAAATAGATGCAAATATAATAATAAAGGAAAGCATACTCACTTGATATTTTCTCCTTATCTTTTGAAACTTGAGAGAGCATTGCCTTCTTTGTTTTTTTTTTTTTTTGATTTTTCTCGAATTGGCTTTTCATTCGAGAATTTCTTGAACCCTTTGTTTTGACACATACAAGATCAAACATTAATTTTTCACTTGATCTCCCATTGCTATCATTGATAGCATCTTGAAAGATGTATGCTTTGAAATTTCCAAATCATTAGCTTGTTGCATAGTTGCCATCTCCTTTTCAACTAAATGCAATGCCTCAAATAGTTTTTCTTTGACAATTTGAGTACACTTAGGAGTCAATGAACCTTTTTCAAAAAGGTTGTAACCGATATGATTCAACTCATTAAGGCGCAATAAACAACTAGATTTTTCTTCATGTGCTGATGAGGCTCTAAAATCACTTGCCAGCAACGACTTTGCTTTTTTTGTCCATCTCTTAAGTATATATTTTTTAGGTATCTCTTTAATGTTATTCATAAGAAAAACCCATAAAGCATGACGACAAAGTAATCCAAGACTTTCAAACATGTTACAACTATATGAGACAATGCTATTTGGAACATCAAACTCCACACAGTAAATTCTTTCACATCCATCTTCAGTCACATGATATAAAGAAATATTTTTGATGTTACTAAATTCAAAACAATTCAAGCCTATGCAATCCATCAACTCCTCTTCAAACCTTTTAAACATAGCAAGAGTGTAAACATTGGATGCATGCTTCAAAATCCCACATCCATTAACTTTGTTTGGTGTTCTATTTTTACATTGAAAATATTGATTTAACTCTATCTGGCGAAATTCTTTTTCCTTTTCCTCATAATGTTGTATAACATGAATAAGAGATAAAGAGCAATTCATAATCTGATGTAATATGCTATTCATACTCTCGCTTCTTTGGGTGGATCTAATTCGAGCCAAAAAATATCTATGCTAAAGGAAGGGCACCATTTTACGCGAAGTTCATATAGTCTCTTAAGCCAAAGCATGATTTTGAAGTTCAAAATTTTCAATCATGGTAGCCCAACTTGATTCAAACTTTGTTTCACTTTCACATCCATAAAAGCATTTATTAAATTGTACTTTAAACTCAGCATTGACAAAAAGACTAGCAAGATGTTGTTTAGCATCATTTGAAATATGCCACATGTATAATCTATGAGAAGATTCTGGGAGGACAATCTCTACTGCTTTCATCATCGCTCTTGATTATTAAGAATACTCTTCAGTTGTCAATGGCCCATGGCTTCTAAAAATTTTTCAAATAGCCAAGTAAATGACTCAGTGGTTTCATTCGATAAAAAAACACAACCGAACAAAACAGTATTCTAGTGATTGTTGATTTCGACAAATGGAGCACAAACCAAATTATACTTATTGGTTCTATATGTGGTATCAAACGCAAGAACCTTCAAAAAAATCGTAATCCAATTTTGATCTTCCATCTCTAAAAAAAAGTCGATTATTCTGGTCCACTTGCATTGAATAGAAAAATATAGGGTTTTCAGCTTGCTTATATTTGAAAAAATTGATAATGCTCTGTGCATCCCCTGCTTCAATCAGTTTCTCTCTTTCAATTCGCAAGAAATTATGACAATCTCATTTGGTAAATGTAATATTTTCAAACCCAATCTCCTTCCTGAGAAATGAATATGAACTTGTTTGTTTAATTCCTGCAGCAACCATTGAACGAATAACATCTCCATGTCCTTCCAAAATTTTTCTTCCTGATTTTAAATTAATTCTTTCTTCTGAAGTTGCTAAGTGGTGATTATGATAATCATTAAAGTAAGAAACAACCCAAATACATTTTTCTATTGTAAAACGAATTTTAGCTTGATAACCTGTCCTTGTCTCTAGACGATTAAATTTTTTCACTTTGCCAATATCTTCGTGTTCATGATACCCAGATTTCGAGCATAAAAATTCACGTTGTCTTATAGGTTCAATCATACTTCGTCTCTTATTTCCTCTTCGAATACTAAACCCCTTACTCAAAGCAAACTGATTATAAAGATTGTAAGCCTTTTTTTTGGAATGCACTTTCAGTCCCACTTTTATTTCTTCAACAAAATTATCTTGTTTCCCGACAAGATGAACTATTTCATCTTGATTTGTCTCCATAAATGAAAATTATAAATTAACAAAACCTAAGAATAAATTTTAATATATAATAAAAAATCATGATAATACAAGAAATCATTAAAAATTTAAAAGAACAATTAAAATATAATAAAAACACAGACTTAAAAATCAAATAATTTTTTTTCAATACGCTAAGTAATTATTATTAAAAATCACAATTATTTCAAAGAATCTAAATAGAACTATATTTCAAACAAATGAAAATCAAGTAGAGTACTTAACATCCCAAACTAAATCACCCAACAAGCCTTGAATAACCTAACATGTTGATCCAATTGAGCATAATGCTAGAATTTACTAATTTTATCTAAAACTATTTAATTATATTGTATTACATGAAAAGTCGCCTAAAGATTAGATCTTTGTTTTCTCCTCAAGAATAGTTTAAACTATTCATTTAATTATTAAGAACTAGCATTGACTTTCTTGCTCTCCTATCTATTTTAGTATAATAGAAAAAAGAAGAAGAAGAAAACCTCACTTGTAAAATAAATTGCAGTAGCCACGCTGAAAAACCAAAGCAAATCAGCAAAGAAAGCGATTCTTTGAAAAAATAATGATGGGCAAAAGCAATTGCGAAAAAAATAATGACAAGTGGTAGTAGGCGAGGCGACGTGAAGCTAGAATTTTTATTAGGGAATATAGAAACCAAAGCAAATCAGCAGCAAAACAGTTGCTGGAAAAAAGAATAGTAGGGCAGAGACGTGAAGCAGCAAAGTAGTTGCCAAAAAAATAATAGCAGCAGGGAAGATAGAATTTTTATTAGGGTTGAGTAATTTTTAATTGAGATTTTAGGGATTTGTGATTAAAAAATCTAATTAAATGAGGTGTAAATGAGATATGTCATTAAATGATTAAAAAATCTAATCAAATGATGTGTAAATGACATGTAAAAATTAGCTGACATGTCATTAATTGATTGGGTGTTAAATATGACTCCTATTTTCAGTCAAATTTGAAAAATAATCTTTCAGTTAACCTCTGTTTACTTGTTTCAATCAAACACTGATTAGTTTAGATTATTTTATTATTATTTGACCTATAAATTTAGCCTATAAATAGGCTCTTTTACAACCTTAGAAAGATACACCCATTAGAGATTAGAACTCAAACACATTTAAAGAATTTTGTGTTTACGTTTTGAAGGTTCTTTATTTTCGGGTTTTCGGGATTTAGTCTTTATCTCCATCTTTTGTACTCTTCATTCTTTTGCCATTATAGTAGAATTATCTTTGCCCGTGATTTTTTATCCTCTTTGGAGGGGTTTTTCCACGTTAAATTTGTGTGTTCAATTTCTCAATTTATTCTGCTATTTTTATTGTTCGTTGTTTAATCGGGTCGATCCTAACAAGTGGTATTAGAGCTAGTTCAATTTTCATAGATCAACTCATTCAGAGATGGAAACAACAAGGTTTGAAATTGAGAAGTTCGATGGTGAGACAAATTTCAATCTGTGGCAAGTTCGGATGATGACAATTCTAATTCAATCTGGTTTGAAAAAGGTTGTTACCGGGAAAAAGCCTGAGAATCTAAAAAAACAGAATGGGAAGAGCTTGATGAAAAGGCTTTGTCTGCAATCTAGTTATGCCTCGTGAATACGATATTGCAGGAGGTATTGATGGAGAAGACCTTATCTGCCTTATGGAAAATGTTAGAAACTCTTTATGCGACTAAGTCTCTAGCTAACCTTTTAGTGTTGAAACAACGTCTATTTACGTTTCGCATGAACGAAGGTGAGCTTCTTAGAGATCACATCAGTCAATTCATTACTCTTTTAAATGATTTAAATAACGTTGAGGTTCATATTGATGATGAAGATCAAGCTATGCTATTATTGTGCTCTTTACCTCATTCATACAAGTCTTTCAGGGAGACCCTAATTTATGGCAGAGACAAACTCTCGTTTGAAGATGTGAAGGGTCATTTGTTGAGTAGAGACAAACTCAACAATGAGCTTCATTTGGATAGCATGATAGATAGGCAAGCTTCCGTTTTGGTAACATCAAAGAAATGAGACAAAATGTGTCGCTATCGTAAAAGGTTAGTCACGTCAAAGCAAATTGTTATAAGCTACGAAATAAAAGAGTTGTTGAGAGTAGCGAGGAAGATGTAGCTGGTGCTAATTTGGCCGATAAAAATGATGATGATTTCTTGTTAGTGTCAACGAGCGATAACTCCAAGCTCACATCCGAGTGGATCCTAGATTCATGATGTTCTTTCCGCATGTGTCCCAATAGAGAATGGTTCTCCACATACAGTTCGGTTGAATATGGAGTTGTGGGCATGAGAAACGATTCATCTAGTAAGGTAATTGGTATTGGTACTGTTAAAATTAAGATGCACGATGGGACGATTAGGACACTCTCAAATGTCAGGTATGTACCTGATTTATGAAAGATTCTCATCTCCTTGAGTATTTTAAACTTGAAATGATGCAAAATCAACATCGAGTCGAGCGGCATTAAAGTATCTCGTGGAGCTCTCGTTTTGTTAAAAGGTAAAAGAACCGACAGTCTTTATATTCTAGAAGGTTATACAGTGACCGATAAAATCGGACGTCCCTCGTCCATTACGGAGTTGAAGTCAACTTGTTTGGAGCAGAGGCAACTTGGTCATAGAAGGGAAAAGGTATGATCGTTTTGTTAAAGAGAGGTTCTCTTTTGGATGCAGGTTACTGTGTTCGTGAAGATCAAACCCGAGTTAGTTTTGATTTGGTAGTGTACAAGTCAAAGGCTAGAAGTCTTCCAGTTTCTAAGCACAAATTCGACTTAGTTAAATCCCTGCATAGTTCAAGATAGGCTAGTGGCGGGCTTTGGCAAAAATGGTTGTCGAAACCCTTTTTATTTTGAAAACAATGGGGATCGACTTTTGAAAAACAAAAAATGTGGAGTCGCCACCAATATTTTGATTTAGTTGTGATTGGGCGACCTACTAAAACATTTTATTCTATGAAAAATAAATTTGGTTCATGTAAAATAAAAAAATGGGTTCGGGAGTCAGTTACGCATGAGGAAGGGTTAGCACCCTCATTACGCCCAAAAATTGGTACCAAATTGATTTGATGCTGTCCTTATACCAAAAGGTTTTTTTTTTTAAAGAAAAGATTTTTCAAAGTATGATTCTTTTTTAAAATGTTTGAATAGTTCAAATTAGTGGTCAAAAAATCTCTCGTTTCAAAGATATGCAGTATCATACCTAGTACGATTGGATACGATCCTTTATACCTTTAAAAATACGATTAATTTTTGACTTTTGAAAACTCGTACACTAAATTATAAAAAGGTTATCCAAATATTTAGTTCACCGAAAAATTATACCCAGTACGAATGAGCATGATTTTCCGAATTCCCCAAATATTGGATATTGCCTTATTTCAAAATTTTTGAATGCTAAAGAAAATTGGAAAATTGCTCAAAATGTGTTTATCCATTTTAAAATGGAGTACTTAATGAATTGTATCAAAAAGTTTGCATGGGAAAGAATTTATAAACATGAAATAACAGGACACAACAAGTCACTATTAACAAATCCACAATTATGTACAACTATTCTAAGTAAAATGTGACAAATTCTTAATCATGGCTGATGAACAATCAATAAAATGATATACAACAATAATTAACATGACATAATATAAAATTATCCATAAATATGTACAAAATGCAATGGAATTAGAACTTAGTATAGTATAGGACATTTTAAAATTGACGAATTAATTAACACATATTATAAGTTGACAAACTTGTATAAAAACTAGGGATTTATTTAAAATAAATATTGTAAAACAAAACATTTGAATCGAATAATATGCAAAATATTTTAAACACAATTTCATTTAGATATTTACACTGTACATAATAACTTAAATAATATATAGAATATAAAAGACAAATACAACACATGATAAGATATAATGTACATAGCAAATTTGTAAAACATGTATATATAAATAAATTTAGAAATAATTATTGGTAAAAGATGTCATGAAATTAATAATGTATATAAAAAAATAAGTAAATATATAAATTATGCATGTAACTAATCTTTTAAAAAAATTCTAATCATACACACAAAAGGTAAAAAACTATGTGTACAAAATACATAAATTTAGTGATGTATATTCATAAAGCTATATTTATAAAGGAAATTTTAAAACAAATAATATATAACATAATTTTACATGTAATAAATTAATTTGGATTGATGAAACATATATAAATAATACATGTACAAGGATAATAAAATATGAGAGTGTATATAATAAATAAATTATATGATTTAAAATATGGTCCTTAAAATAAATATGTTATACACATAAATAACTTGAAAAGAAAATATATACATAAAAAATATTTACATAAAGTTATACTGAACATAATAACATGTACTATAGGAAGAATGATTTAATATGAGTAATGTACATATGAAGAAATTTTAAAAACAATTGTATGTCCAAAATAATATTGAATTAAAATATGAATTCTAAGACTGACTTAATTTTATTATATATTTAATAAATTTAAAACATAACTATATTCAACTCTATTAAAAATTACATCAATAAAAACAATATGACTTCCATAATCCATGTAAGTATTAAATATACGTTTAATAACAATTTAAATGATATATAAAATAGATGAAATTCTCAAAAGAACATAAACATTAAGATATGTAAAAAGCATAGAATTAATAGCATACATAAACTAAAATGATTTTTACTTCAAATAATACACCAATTATTAAAATAATAGAACAAAAACAGAAAAGATTACAAAATTCAGCTATCAAAACAACACAAAATATCACAACCAATGATTAAGCATGTAAAAAAATGTATGTGCAGTAAAATAAAGAAATAAGACTTAATTGAAACAAAATTGAAACAGGAGAAACAATTTACAAATGAAATAAAATAAAAATAAGATCAATGTGCCATGCGCACAAACATGTGGGGACTGGTATTGAAAATATCCCGCGCCCATAATGCTGCATTGAACCGCGGATCAAGGTGAAAAAATGCACAAATTCTAGAGCTAAATTTTAAAAAACAAAGTAGGAAATCTGGATGCATTTGAGGGCTTTGCACAGAAAGAAGGACCCACTTCGGAATTTGACCATTTAAAAGGACAAGGCGCGGATCCGGGTATTCCAACAGGCTAGCGCGCGGATCCTTAAAGCATGGAACGGCGCCGTTTTTTGCACAATGAATTTAAAACCCTTTTTTCATCCTTTTGTCCCAAATACTGCCAACCTTCCAAACAAAGAACCACAGCCCCAAAATTAAAAATGCTAGGGTTCTTAACATCTGACGGATTCACCATTTTGTTTGGCAATCGATAGTATACCACCATGAATAGATCCATGCCACGTCCATGAAAATGTGGTAAGATACTTTCCTTTTTCTTTTTCCTTCGCAAAATGTTTGAATCCACTATTTTTCTTTTTTTTTAAAAAAACAGAACAAAATTAAAAAAATGAACCCGAATTCAACGATGTTCGACCCTCGCCCGTATCCATATATGAGATGTAGGCTTTCATTGGTGTCGATTCAGGTGTTTTCTCTTTGTATTTCTATACCAAAATTATATGCTAATTAAAAAACGAAAGAAGAAAATGTTTGGGAAATCACCTCTTGGTAATTTTTCTTACTCTTTGGTATTCAATATGCGTGCGTACTTTCGCTTGTGCGTGTAAAATTACAGGGACGAAATCAATGGCTTCTTATAGCCTGATTTTTGGAATAAAAAATAAAAATAAAAATTACATTATTTGTTGTATTCTGTTAGTAATTCTTCTGGTATATTCCTGTGCAAATTCGACCGTACAGAGGAGGCGTGTGGAGGAGGCCGCGCAAGGAGCCACTCGTGGGAGTCCCAATTCTCTGGCCTATTCTGGCACGTTCCAGAAGCTTCTAGTGCTGCTGAGATAATTTTGGGTGTATTGGGCCTCGAGTTTTAGGGCTTGTCGGGTCATGGGTTATTTTGGTAATTGGGTTGGGTGTTTATTTTATGTAATTGGAGTAATGGACCTTTATTATTTTTGAGGTTTTTTTTTATTTTTGTTTTATTTTTGGTTTTTAATTTCTATTTTTTATTCCAATGGGCCCGGGCGAAATGGGCTATTACAATGGCATTGTGGAAATATGAGTCCAGGTGGAGATTTGTTAAATATGACTCCTATTTTCAGTAAAATTTGAAAAATAATCTTTCAGTTAAACTCTGTTTACTTGTTTCAATTAAACACTGATTAGTTTAGATTATTTTATTATTATTTGACCTATGAATTTAGCCTATATATAGGTTTTTTTACAACCTTAGAAAGATACACCCATTAGAGATTAGAACTCATAACATATTTAGAGAATTTTGTGTTTACATTTTGAGGGTTCTTTATTTTCAGTTTTTGAGATTTAGTCTTTATCTTCATCTTTTGTACTCTTCGTTCTTTTGCCATTATAGTAAAATTATTTTTGCCCGTGGTTTTTTTATCCTCTTTGGAGGGTTTTTTCACGTTAAATTTGTGTGTTCAATTTCTCAATTTATTCTGCTATTTTTATTGTTCGTTGCTTAATCGAGTCGATCCTAACATTGAGAAGGGACACGGATGACATGGCATAATTGTTTCATACATTCATTTCCTGTGGTATCATTAATGGCAAAGTTCAATATCATTCTAGAGTTGGTTACCGCCTTTGAAGGATGAAAACAGAAAACATTTGCATTTCATTTTTTATTCGAGTGGACGATCATTATGCTACAAGATACTACTTTAATAACCAACCTTCTAATTACTAAGAAGGTGGTATTCGAAGCTAGTGGCATCAATTCGAAGTATGAGTGCAGTTGGTTGTTGGATGTCGTGCCGTCAAGGGAGAAATAGAGAATGATTTAGACTAGTGTTGAGTGAAATACACATGGTTGGAAAAGCTTATCAAATTGAACCCTTCACTGCATGCCATTGTGAAGGAGATGGATTGATACACACAAAGCTTAGATGCTCTATCTCTCAATAAGGTCCATACCATGTATTTTCCTTTATTTGACTGTTTTAATGTTGTCAATAGATTAAATCGAGGTTCTACTACTCTAGCATATTTTTATAGAGCGTTTTGTAGGACAGTTTGTGAACTGATCGACAAAGTAAACGGTTGTTGCTTGCTCTTGCAAACATGGACATGACTATATTCTATTGCATTGGATATTAAAATAGATTTAGGGATCACTTGGACCATACTTACTATAGGAGGGATTTGACATAGATGCGTCAAGAAATTGGTAGAAGAGTAGGTATAAAGGTATGTTGATGTTGCATTCACATTCAATGAAATTTTGTATTCCTATTAATGAATATAAATGTATTTGTATATTTTTGCAATTCTAGTAGATATCATACTTGAACAACGTAGTGTTTGCCACCATATCAGAGATTATTTTTCGACGATATGCTTTATCCAAGGAGCAAATGGCCATCACTCGTTATGTACATCGTGGAGTGGTAGCACCCTGATTAGGTAAATTATAACCATATGATACGTGACCACTTGGCCAGAGTAATGATATAAAAAAATAATTAAGAATTTTTTTTATCATCCTTAAAACATTTAAATAAGAGTATTATTTACCGATGAAAGCTTAGTTTTGTTAGCAAAAATCTCTAAGTTTTCTAGTATTGTTATAAGTTTTATTTGATTATACTTCAAAATTCTTAAAATAAAATCATAATAATTTTTAAAATAAAAATTATGATAATCAAATTGTGTTTTATCTTTAAATCAAATTAATTTTTGTAAGTTATGGATTCACGATTTAATTTATTTTACTAAAAAAACCACAGACTCAGTTTTTCTCTTTTTCTCATTTCATCATCAAATAAAAGGTGAAATGAAATCTTTCAAATAATTCTCAACACTACTATGCACTTAATTGATATTAAAATTATTGATATCTGAGCTTTTACTTGTAACGTGAGGCTAGACTCCTTAAGAATATAAAATTTTATTTTAGTTAATTTAGTTAAAGGTAAAATTAGATAGAATTTTAAATTATAAGATATAAATTATTAAAAAAATTAATTTATATTTGAGCTCATAAAATATATAATTTAATTTTAGTTTGTGAGAAAAACTTTTGACTCACCCCTACTTATAACATCATAGTAAAATAAAAATAAAGTTGGGTGTAATATAGAAGAAGGATTAAAAATATTATAGTTCTCATGGTTCTTATCTTATCATATTATATTTTAATCTTTCGTTCATTTTTAATTTATATTTATTTGATTTGATTTTATAATTATTCGTATTTATTATTGCTTACACTTATAAACTCTTAAGCCACTTATTAGCAAAATTTTAATACGTGAGGTGGTATAGAACAAAGGCTTTTCTAAAGTTTGCTTGGGTTGGTGCCAGAAGGGTGAAACTGAAGTTGAAAATTTTTTATTGCATTTAAGTTGTTGGTTTCTTTCAATTGCCGACCAATAAATGAATGTAGACACTCTGACATGCCAAAACCAAGTCCCACAAGGCTTCAATTTCAAGGCCCACAAGCCTTGTACAATTTCAAGAGCATCCCAATGCTTCAATCACTTATAGCTTAGCTATGCGAAAATAGAAATTCCTAGTAATATTTTGTTATCCATAATTTCTAAAGTGAGATGTTATTGTCGAAACCATTTTTTAAAAAGGGATGTTTGAAAAATGGGGATCGACTTTTGAAAAATGAAAACGGGAGTCGCCACCAACCTTTTTAGGTGTGATTGGATCACCTTATAAAACGTTTTGGTCTACGAAAATTAAGAAAACAGGTTCGGGAGTCGGTTACGTACGAAGAAGGATTAGCACCCTCGCAACGTCCAAAATTGGTACCAAATTGAATAGTTTTCAGTCTTAATGTCAAAAATTTGAAAGGATTTAAAAATAGGATCCCTTTTTTAAAACCAGAATTATTTAAGTTGAAAAAATCGAGATTCCTTAGCTCCGAAAGAATACAATCATCACATCCAGCATGATAGGACACGATATTCTTAAACTCTCATAATTGAAATCATCTCGTGATTTACAAAATCTATTTAGAATGATACTTTAGGCATTTAGACAAACGGAAAATCGCAACCCAACATGTTAGGGCACTATTTCCCGAATTCCTAAATACGAAAAACATTGCCTCATTTTAGAAAAACTTTTTGGATAAAATATGACAATTAAATGAAATATATTTTTTAAAATAATGATTTGAGTAAAATTTAAAATTAATTTACTAAGAGTAATACTAAAAAATTATTAAAAATGAAAAAGTTTGATATGATACTAAAATTATTAAAAAATTAAAATATATAAAAAATTAGGAAACATGGATTAAATCAAAATAAAAGGGTTGAAAAACAAAGATGAACAAAGAATAAAATAAGAATAAACCGTAGAAAATAAGAACGTAAGAGGGAGAGAAATTTGAGTGAAAGCTCTTAAAATTTTTTATTGTTTCCCAAAACTCCAGTGTGTTTACAATGAAGGGAGAGGCCTCTATTTATAGTTGAACCTCCTCAAATCCAACGATACAGATCAATTACATCAACGATTAAGATTAAAAGGTATCTACAAATTAAATATCTAATATTTCAAAATCATATCTTCTAAGATTGCATATCATATCTAAGATTGCAATCATATTTAAGATTGTATCATATCTAAGATTGCATATCATTGAAGATTATATTTTCATATGAGTCAAACTTGTAGATGGACCTTAAATCTTTTCAAGTAATGGGTCATTCTGATTGGGCCAAATTATATTTGTAATTCTGGACTAAACTTAGATTTCGTGTTTTTTTGGGGGGGTTTATTATTTTTGTTTTTGGACTTATTTCTGGGCCCGGGCAAAATTGAGTGTCTACAGCTGCCCCTCTTTGCTCATTGTTGTGTAACAGGAATAGAGCAAAGACTGTAAAAGGACCAACTTTACCCGGGCTCGCTGAGTCTTGAGTTCTTGATCCTTGATCTTCTTTAAATGGCCTCTTGACGGCTTCAATCTGCTTCACTGCAACTCAGGAAGGCGATATCTGCTATCTTTGATCTGCTCCCGTCTAATCTGAGACGCCAAATCATTATTTTCGATCTGCTCCCGTCTAATCTGAGAGATACCAAATCTGTTATCTCCGATTTGCTCCCGTCTAATCTGAGATGCCAATCATCATCTTGGATCTGCTTCGACGTAAACACATGAAGGTCAGATCTGCTATGTCTTCGATTTGCTCGCCGTCTAATACAGAGATGCCAAATCATCTTGGATCTGCTTCAATGAAAGTCCAATCTGTTATGTCTTCGATCTGCTCCCCGTCTAATACAGAGATGCCAAATCATCTTGGATCTGCTTCAATGAAGGTCAGATCTGCTGTGTCTTCGATCTGCTCCCCGTCTAATACAGAGATGTCAAATCATCTTGGATCTGCTTCAATGAAGGTCAGATCTGCTATGTCTTCGATCTGCTCTCCGTCGAATATGGAGATGCCAAATCTGTTTTTTCGATTTGTTCTCTGACAATACAGAGATGTTAAATTATCTTAGATCTACTTCAGCGTAAACACGTGAAAGCCAAATCTGCTATGTCTTCGATCTGCTCCTTGTCAACGTAAGGATGCCAAATCATCTTGGATCTACTTCGATGTGAAAACATCCGAAGGTTAGATCTGCTATGTCTTCGATTTGCTCTCCGTCAAATATGGAGGTGCCAAATGTGTTTCTTCGATTTGTTCTTTGACAGTACAGAGATGTTAAATCATCTTGGATCCGCTTCAGCGTAAACACCTGAAGGTTAAATCTGCTATGCTTTAGCTTTGTTACCCTCTTTCGGGGGTTAAGGCGCATCAATCTTCATTGTCCCTTGAAGGACATAACCTGTATAATGTGTATGAGTTCATGCCTAATGATTAGGATGCTATGATCGAAGTGAGTCAAATGTCCCTAATTAAACCTGTTATAATGCAAAATGTTTATAAATATGACCCCTATTCCAGACGTCACCACTCATTCTTTCATCGAAGTTTATCCTTATTTCTCTCGAAGTATCATTCCTACTCAGCCTGTGGGTTTGTACCATTCTTCAAATGCTATGACCCACCAAAAATGTCTGTAAGATGATCCTCTTTTAGGATCGAATCGTTTGATTTGTCCAATCATCATTTTGGACTAAAGAAAGAATTTCCTCGAGTTCTTTCAAACCTCACTTACGTGAATTCTTCGAACAATTGTTCTGTTTTAGTTTCTTGTATTATCTAGAAATTTCCAGAGTAATGAGCAAAACTTCATTTGTGAAAATTATTTAGTTCATCTATCATTATTTTAATGCAACATACTTTAAGAATAATGGAAGATGAATTTAATCTTGAGAATAATTAGATTTGAATAAATTTATCAAAAATACAAAGGAAATTAATCTGAAAGCCTATCTTTAAGAAGAAAAAGAGTCTAAAGATAGCAAACAGGACAAAAGTTAGATACCCTAGATATCGCCGCTTGAGCGTTTATATGCCAGCTCCATGAAGACTTTCTTGAATTCAACATGTGTTTAAAAGATCCAAAGTACTTTGTTGATGCCCCGATATGCAACACGTTTCACTCTTCATTGAATCAGATATAGCAAGATTATCGTGTGCTCTTCAAAATTTGAGCTGCCCTTTCGGGTTTTCAACTCAAAACCCCTTTGGTCATAAGGCGCCCTTTGCGGGTTTTCACCTTGGCCTCTCCATTTTTTTTTTTCGAAAACTCAAGGTGCCCTTTGCGGGCTTTCACCCTGAATTCTTCTCTCCTTTAGACAAAGTACTTTTTGAATGAGTCTGAATTCACTGGATTGGGCAAACTCTTCCCATCCATTTCCGTTAAGATCAATGCACCCATAGAGAAGGCCTTCTTCATGACATACGGCCCTTCCCAATAAATAGGGAGGATCTTTTTTAGCACAAGATCCCCCTCGTAGAATTCTCTTGGTCGCACTTTCTTGTCGTAAGCTCGCATCATTCGCTTCTGATACATCTGACCATGACGAATGGCCTTTAGCCTCTTTTCCTCAATCAAGTTCAACTAATCATATCGCGATTGTATCCATTCAGCTTCATTCAACTTTATCTCTAACAAGACTCGAAGAGACGGTATTTCCACTTCAATTGTTAACACTGCTTCCATCCCAAAAACCAACGAGAAAGGAGTTGCCCCGGTAGAGGTTCTGACAGACATTCAGTAAGCTAAGAGTGCAAATGGTAAACTTCTCATGCCAGTCTCAGAGGTTTCACCATTTTCCCACTATCTTCTCGATGTTTTTGTTAGCGACTTCCATTTGCCCCATTCATCTTTAGGCGTCTGACGAAGAGTTATGATGCTTAATCCTGAACTGACTGCAAACTTTTGTTATCGTTTTGTTGTTCAAGTGCAGTGCATTGTCTGATATGATCCTTTCATGCATCCCATACCGACAAATAATCTCTTTCTTCAAGAAACGACTTACAGCCGACTTAGTAACATTCGCATAAGAAGCAGCCTCTACCCACTTTGTGAAGTAATCAATGACCACAAAAATAAAGCAATGCTTATTTGAAGCTTTTAGTGATATTGGCCCAATGACATTCATGCCCCACATAGAAAAAGGCCATGGAGAAGTCATAACGTGTAGAGGTGAAGGTGGTACATGAATCTTGTCTCCATAAATCTGACATTTATGACATTTTTTAGCGTAGTTGATACAATCCCCTTCCAAAGTAGACCAATAATATCCAAACCTCATGATTTGTTTAGCCATCGTGAAACCATTAACGTGCGTCCCACAAACACCCTCATGAACTTCTTCCAAGATTAATTAGCTTCCACGGTGTCAACACATCTCAACAGTACTTGGTCCTTTCTTCTTTTGTACAAGATGTCCCTATCCAAAACATAGTCACAGGCTAATCTCCTTAAAGTTCACTTATCATTTTCAATTGCCTGTTCTGGGTATTTACGATCTCTCACATATCGTAATATATCCTGATACCAAGGGTTATCATCCTTTTCTTCTTCCTCAATGTTACAACAGTGAGCTGGAGCCTCGAAGATACTCATCTGAATGGGTCTTATCTCCTCATCTTTATTCACTTTAATAATTGAAGCCAAGGTTGCTAGAGCATCTGCCATCTGGTTTTCGTCTCGTGGGATATAATTGAAAGTGATGTCATCAAACTCCTCAAGTAACCCCAAAACTACCTTTCGATAATTGATCAATTTAGGATCCCTTGTCTCCCATTCACCTTTAAGCTGGTAAATTACCAACGCGGAGTCTCCATAAACTTCCAAAGTTCTTATTCTTCGCTCTATAGTCGCTCGGAGTCCCATGATGCACGCTTCATACTCGGTCATATTATTTGTACAATCAAAATCCAACTTGCACGTGAATGGATAATAATCACCATTTGGGGATACCAAGACTGCCCCAATTCCATTTCCCACTGCATTGGATGCCCCATCAAAGCTCAACTTCCAAGGATAATCCTCTGTAGCTGCTACACACATCAACTCCTCATTTGGGAAATCAAAATTCAACGGCTCATAGTCTTCTAGAGCTCTACTAACCAGAAATTCCGCTATCGCACTTCCTTTTATAGCCTTCTAGCTCACATAAACTATGTCAAACTCTGAAAGCAGAATTTGCCACCTCACCATTCTTCCATTCAAAGATGTTGACTCCATCATATACTTCAGAGGATCAAGTTTTGAAACAAGCCAAGTAGTATGATACAACATATATTGCCTCAACTTTCGAGTCGTCCAGATTAAAGCACAGCACAATTTCTCAATTGGCGAATATCTCATCTCACACTCTGTGAATTTCTTGTTGAGGTAGTATATGGCCTTCTCCTTTCTTCCAGACTTGTCATGTTGGCCAAGCACACATACCATAGAATTGCTAAACACTAATAAGTACAGAATTAATGGTCTACCTGGATTAGGTGGAGATAACACAGGAGCATTTAACAAGTATTGCTTAACCTTATCGAAAGCACTCTGGCATTCCTCATCCCAAGTACCTTGGTTGTGTTTTCTAAGGAGGCGAAATATAGGGTCACATTTCTCAGTTAATTGTGAAATAAACCGAGCAATATAATTTAACCTTCCAAGAAAACCCCAAACTTCTTTTTGAGTACGTGGTGAAGACAAATCTTGTATAGCTCTAACTTTGTCTGAATCAACTTCTATTACTTTTTCACTGACCACAAAACCTAGTAACTTCCCCGACCTGGCTCAGAAAGTGTATTTTACCGGATTAAGTTTTAATTGAAACTTCCTTAATCTCAAGAATAGTTTCTTTAAAACCTCAATATGTTCCTCCTCTGTTCGATATTTGGCAATCATATCATCAACATACACCTCAATTTCCTTATGCATCATATCGTGAAATAAGGTCACCATAGCCCTTTGGTATGTTGCCCCTGCATTCTTTAGCCCAAAGGGCATTACCTTGTAACAGAAACCCCACAAGGTTATGAAGGTGATTTTGTCCATGTCTTCAGGATGCATCTTTATCTGATTGTACCCTGAAAAACCATCCATTAAGGAGAACAACGAATATCCCGCTGTGTTGTCTACCAAAGTGTCTTTGTGAGGCAGAGGGAAATTATCTTTTGGGCTAGCTTTGTTCAGATCCCTGTAATCAACACACATTCGTACCTTCCCATCCTTCTTAGGAATTGGTACAATGTTAGCTACCCATTCAGAATACTTCACCTCTTGTAAGAATCCTGCATCGAACTGTTTCTTGACTTCATCCTTTATTTTTAATACGATATCAGGTCTCATTCTTCTCAACTTCTGTTGAACTGGTTTACAATCCTGTCTTATTGGAAGGCGATGCACCACAATATCAGTATTTAACCTTGGTATATCTTGATAGGACCATGCGAAGATATCCTTGAACTCACGTAACAACTCAATCAGTTATTGCCTTATATCATCAGCAATATGCGTGCCAATTTTCACCTATTTCCCTTCCTCTAGGGCTACATTCTCTACTGCCTCTTTCTCATGTGGCATGATTTGTTTCTCCTCCCGTTTCACCATCCTCAAAAGATCTAGAGACACATCACAATCTTGGACATCTTCAAAATCCTCAAATCGAGTTTTGGAAAATGGGAATCGACTTTAAGAAAAATGAAAACGGGAGTGGCCACCAATCTTTTTAGGTGTGATTGGATCACCTTATAAAATGTTTTGTTTTAAAATCATTAGTTTTGGTCTACGAAATCAGAAAATGGGTTCGGGAGTCGGTTACGTACGAGGAAGGGTTAGCACCCTCGTAACGCCCAAAAAATTGGTACCAAATTGATTATCAAGTGTCTTTAATGTCGGAAATTCAAAAATTTTAAGATGCAATCCTCTTTAGAATATTTTTATTTTGAAAATTGAGATTCACTTGTATCAAAATATTGACACTAAGTTAGCCCCCCTTTTTGAAATCCCTATCTCGAAACGACAAAATGCCACATCCAATAAGTTAGGACACAACACTTTGAAATTCTAAGACAGTTGCTCGTATTTTGAAAACCTTAAAAAAATTAGAAAGGTACTTGACTATTTGAACTCAACGAGAAAAGTTGCAACCCAATAAGTTAGGGCACTACTTTTTCGAAGCTTCCAAACACCTAGCATTGCCTTTTTTATTTTTGAAAACTTTGAAGTCTCGTTTTTAAAACTGATGCATGAAGGAGCACATTAACATAATAAAACATAACATACAAGATAACATATTATAGAAATAGGTAAATAAAAGCATAATAACAATAACATAAATGTCATACATTAATTAATTAATTTATACATAAATGTCATACATTAATGTCCAACCACCTTTTGGACTGAAGAAGAAATTTCCCCGAGTACATCCGACCCTCAAATATGGAAATTCTTTAAACAATTGTCTTGTTTCAGTTTCTTGTATTATCTAGAAATTTCCAGAGTAATATGCAAAACTTTGTTTGTAAAGATATTTAGTTCATCAATCATTATTTCTATGCAACACACTTTATGAATAATGGGACGAATAAATTGATCTTGAGGATAATGATTTATCAAAAGACAAAGGAGGTTAATCTAGGAATCTATCTTTAAGAAGAAAGAGAATCCAAAGATAGTAAGCAGGACAAAAATCGATGCCCAGATATCACCGCTGAGCGTCTATACACCACTCCATGAAGACTTTCTTGAGTTCAACATGTGTTTAAAAGATCCAAAGTAATTCGTTGATGCCTCGATATGTAACATACTTCACTTCTCGTCGAATCCAGATAGCAAGGTCACTTGCATGACTTTCCAAATTTGAGTCGCCTTTCGGGTTTTCAACTCAAAACCCTTTGGTCTCAAGGCGCCTTTATGGGTTTTCACCTTGGCCTCTGCATCTTTTCTTTTTTTCTTTTCTTTTCTTTTTTTTTGAAATAGAAGTCCCAAAGTGCCCTTTGCGGGTTTTCACCTTGGCTTTCCTTCTCCTTCAGACAAAGTACTCTTTGACTGAGTCCGAATTCACTGGATCAGATAAATTCTTCCTATCCATTTCTTGTCAAAATCAATGCACCTCTAGAGAAAGCCCTCTTCGTAACATATGGCCCTTCCCAATTCGACATCCTTTTGCAAGGTTTCCTTTATGAGATTCTTTTGGACGAACCTTCTTTGTCATAAGTTTGTGTCATCCATTCTTGGTACATTTGCTTAGGATGAATACTTTCAAGTTAAGTTTACTAGAGGTATTCAATTCTTGACTCCATCAAAGCTTGGAGGAAAAATCTTGATTCATAAACCCATGAGAAAGGGATTACCCCAGCAGCCGTCCTGGCTGTTGTTTGTCAAACCCTACAAAAAGATGGTTCAATGATTCTCAGCAAACAAGAATGAAGTTGCTGACTTTATCCTTCAACCTGGAAAGCTGAGGTACAGAGATTACTCCTAGAGCATACATCCCACCATGACTCGATGATGTTTCTAAAGCATCCCTAATCTTCATAAATTGCCCCCAACTGTGAAGCTGCCAAATGAGCGTAGCAAATAGGAGGCACAACAAATATGGCTGTAGTGCTCCTTTGATACATATAGGATAGAGAATAAACAAACTCTTGCAGATCATCAGCCAAAAACCCAGCCTGGTCTAAGAGAACATAATAGTGGGTCTGCCTCGTGATTCCAATCATTCCAGCATGGGTACCAAGGTAAGAATCATTGTTCTTTGGATGGCATACTTTGTTGTCAATGACAATACCATGTAGCACATTGTCAGGAGATCCCTGCTGAAAAAAAAAACTTGGTATGATGGTTTTTCGTACCACAATCTTTAGGGTCCCACTTCTCGTCAAGGAATGTGCATGCCTCAATAACTTGATCCAAACTTGATTGAATTGAGACTCGCTAACTCCATCCCTAAAAATAATGATTTGATCAGGTTTCCTCTTTGTATAGAAGTCTAAGAGAGCTTCCTTCATGATACCGTCATCCACTTTGTCAGAAACTAGTTTTGAAGAAAGAATCTATCATTTTAAGCTTCAGAGACTGTGTACGGCCTGATGCCCCATAGCTAGAAATCAATGGCCACCGCCTCGAGCTAACCATCGCAGCTATTGACAGCACATCAGACTGCTCAGGAGAACCAAACAATGTACCCATTCCAAGGATGATGGTTGGAACCTTTGAAACAACTGGAATTGAAGGTGTTTGCCCCAGCGTAAGCATAGAGAGTAAGCGGTAGTTTCTTATGCCAATTTTTACCAGTCTCGGTCATCTTCTGTAATTTATTTTTTCTTTTCTTTTCTTTTGGCAACCTTTGTTATACTGTGGTATGGCGCATTATCTTTGAAAAGACTGCAAACTTTTGGCATTGTGCAGTTATAATCTATTCTTTTTTTTTTTTTGGAATGGATGACTTTTGACTTTGTAATATTGGCATATGAAGCTATCTCCCCCTCTTAATAGAGTAGTTAACGTCCACAAAGATGAGTCATTGTTAGCTTGAAACTCTTGACGAGCTCGGGCCATAACATACATGCCCCATAAGTCTTGACTCCTTTAAATTTGACATTCATTATACAACTGATACTATCCCTTTCCATGGTGGACCAACAGTGCCCCAAAACCTCATGTTTATCCTGGCAATTGCAAATCCTCCTGCATGCGTCTTTGGACCATATTTTTGAATTCCCATAATAGTCTCAACAAGGTCTTGTTTTGTCTCCTTAGCTAATTCCAATTTCGCAATCTTTCCTTCCTCTAAGGCTATATTTCCTACCACCACTTCATGGGGTAAAAACCATTTTCAACAAATTCAGAAACAAGTCACAATTTCTGTCACCTTCAAAGTACTGAGATTCCTCTAAACACATATCACACTCAAAAGGAACTCTGAATCTATAGTATCGTTGCCCGTGTCATTGATATCTAGGGATGTATGATAGGCATACAAAAGAATATATAAGGAATAAATGAATTCAAAAATGACTATTTACATGAAATGAAAATTTATAAAGAATGTCAAAGGTCAAAAAAATCAGAATGAAAGAATATTTACTCGGATAAATAATAAAAGTATGTTTTATTGAAAATAAAAATGTCTGAACATGAGCCCACTTCTCAAAAGAAATCTCATTACTCCTAGGCTTTAGAACAACAAGAGTGTTCTGAATATTACTCCGTAAAATTCCTAAAGATTACAAGAAGTTCTTCTGCAGTCCAATTGTTTAAAGAACTTCCCGGTTCGTAAGGGCGAATGTCCTCAAGATTTCTTTGTTCAGTCCCTTCCTCATGTATGACATTGATGGGATTATTTTCATTTCCAAGCACCCCCTTCTCCGGTAAGCTATCCCTCTTGACACAAAAGTCAGGGATATGTAAGGGAACGTCTCTTTTTCACTTAGCCGTGACCCTCTTCTCTCTCTCTCTCTCTCTCTCTCTTTCTTTCTCTTTTTTTTTAATAAATTTAATTAATTATGGTCTTTTTATAATTTAAATGCATATAATGCGATGTAATACAAATGCATGAATGCAAAAAGGTATCGATCTCGACTTAATTTCATTTAGAAAACTTTATTTAGAAAAAGAATAGCTTTACATATGGATGGATTACAAATACGCCTTCGTCCTATGGCCCAAAGTTTTAACTCAACAAAGCTAACTCTTGACAATAATTTGACTGTGCTCAATGTATCAGCTTGTACCTTCATGGTCCGTAAATGATCTACTACCATCCCGAATTTGAGCTATGGCTTCACCCATAAGATAATCTTTACATCTATGGACACCCTTTCTGTGAAGTTGTTCTGATTATCTTGAAAGAAAGATTGGCAAACAAGTGGGCATTCTGCTAACATGCTACCTTAAAATGATATTCAACACCTTTAGGGTTTCTTGAGAGCTTTGATTCTGTCCACATAAAGCATTTTGAAATGCTTAGATGGGTATCTTCTCAGCATAGTTAATCTCTACTTTAAAAGTCTTTTAAATGATATGGACTTCTTTAATCTCATTCTTTTGCGTCTATTTTGACAGATTATTAGGGCTTGCATTTCCATTATCTCTGATAAGTGCAACATAGTGAACTCATGCTTGTTGTTTGGTCCTATAATAAATAAGCCTTTTACCATCATAGGCACAATTCTTTCCATCCAACTCACCTTTATAGGTCCACGCATTCTGTCAATCACTTTTCTTCCAACACTCTTACCATCGACCATCTTCCTATGAAAGAGAAATGTTGTAATGGTGGAAATGTCCATCAATACTCTTCTTGTTCACCTTAAAATGATTGGTGAGTACATTACCTTTTGCCTCGCAAAGCACGCCTTGCCATAGAGTGTCGAACAATCTTCTTCGTATCCAATTCTGCTTTGATTGGAAACAATATTAAGACGCACTAGTGGCGGAAGAGGCAGGAATTCCAAGACTGCCTTTTCCCTCCTGTTCTTTCCATTTTAGCTCACTCCCTCTCCCTATGACATTCATCAACTTCCTCACAAAAGTTGGAATACAGTTAGCCCTTGAGTAAACTTTATCAACTTGAATCATAGGACAACGCCACAAAATTGAATATTCCTCCACCACGGGTACCATATAGGCTTTTCCAAAAGTAAAGAAACTGTATACAAGATTCCAATATTGAGTGATGGCCCGAAACAAATTCTCGTCTATTCCCAAGTCAAGCAAGTACTGCAAGTCCCCATGGTTGTTGTAGAACAACTACTTGGCTTCGCTACCCCATTGATCCCATATTTCCTTTAACTCATGCTGATTATCCTGTGTGATACGAATGTAATCGGCGACTCGACACATATCCCATGGCTAGACTATTTTCTTTTACTAACTGAGTTTGCTCTGACCATATATGGACGTTAGCGTTGTCTTCCACTCTATCAAGAAGTTCGTTATCCATAATAAAACTCTCTAACTTAGAAACTGACCGAAAATCGATACCTTTTAAATGCGAAATGATATGCAACAAAAGAAAGGAGATAGTTAGTATCACATGATAACAATAAACTCAAAGATAACCTGCAAGGGTAATAATTACGGTATAATTCTATCTAGGTTGAGCTCTTACGGTCCTTCTATATGTGGTTTAGTTCTAAAGTTGAGGTACCTGAACCAGCAGATTCCTCGATCCTCACCCATTATAGGCTCATTTGAATCGAGTTCAGTTCAGGGGGACACATTTCCCTATGGCTACACGGAGATGAAAATCTCACGAAACCATAGGTACGGATGTATCCCGAAAGTGATCCACTATCTTGTACGGAGGCGAAAACCTCACGAAGGCGTAGCTTCTCACTCCCACTTAAGGGTGTGACCACAACGGTCATGCAAATGCAATGCGTATTAGAATATAGCAACACATGCAATAACACAAACACATGTAATGCAAAGAAGATTAAATTTTAAAATTTTCAATTTTCGACATTAAGACAAGAGATAATCAATTACACGGCTTGACTCTCTTATTATTCCCCAGCGGAGTCGCCAAGCTGTCAAAACCATTTTCAAATCGAGTTTTGGAAAATGGGAATCGACTTTAAGAAAAATGAAAACGGGAGTCGCCACCAATCTTTTTAGGTGTGATTGGATCACCTTATAAAATGTTTTGTTTTAAAATCATTAGTTTTGGTCTACGAAATCAGAAAATGGGTTCGGGAGCCGGTTACGTACGAGGAAGGGTTAGCACCCTCGTAACGCCCAAAAAATTGGTACCAAATTGATTATCAAGTGTCTTTAATGTCGGAAATTCAAAAATTTTAAGATGCAATCCTCTTTAGAATATTTTGATTTTGAAAATTGAGATTCACTTGTATCAAAATATTGACACTAAGTTAGCCCCCCTTTTTGAAATCCCTATCTCGAAACGACAAAATGCCACATCTAATAAGTTAGGACACAACGCTTTGAAATTCTAAGACAGTTGCTCGTATTTTGAAAACCTTAAAAAAATTAGAAGGGTACTTGACTATTCGAACTCAACGAGAAAAGTTGCAACCCAATAAGTTAGGGCACTACTTTTTCGAAGCTTCCAAACACCTAGCATTGCCTTTTTTATTTTTGAAAACTTTGAAGTCTCATTTTTAAAACTGATGCATGAAGGAGCACATTAACATAATAAAACATAACATACAAGATAACATATTATAGAAATAGGTAAATAAAAGCATAATAACAATAACATAAATGTCATACATTAATTAATATATATATATATATAAGAAATATAAAATATGGAAAATTTTAAATAAGTAAAATATACATACAAAAAAAACAACATATCTTAAAGAAGAATAGATAAAACATATAAAATGTAATTCAACATATATTTAAACATATTAATAAACAAGAAAATGATGCATGATGTATGATTGTATAAAAACAAAACAAGACAAACAAATACAATAATATATAAAAATAATAATAATAATAATAATAATAATATAGTAACATATGTTATCAAGCAATCAACACTTTATAAAATCATGAAAATAGCATTTAATACATGGACAATTTATAATATAAAAAATATAAAAGGTTTAATAAAATAAAGTGAGTAATTTGGATATATGTGTATATAATTAAAATACAATTTAGAAATGGGTGATAATAATATATTATAGATAAACTTTAATTTTAAGATAAAATAATAAAAAATATGATATTGTATTATATCAAATAATATAAACATTTAATAATACATAAAAATATAATATTTAATAGTGAATTTTAAAATAGATAATATATGATAGTATATAAAATAATAATAAATGAAATAATTTATAATATATAATATAAAATGTAAGTTTTAAAATAATGTATAATATAAATAAATAAATATATAAGATATATAAGTTAAAATATAATATATAATAATAATTTACAAATTTTGAAAATATAAATAATATAATAAATAATATATATAATAAATTAAAAATAAGTTTAAAAGTATATAAAAAGGGTGAAATTAAAAAAAGTTGAAAAACTAAGATAGACGAAGAATAAAATAAGAACAAACCAGAGAGAGAAAGAACGCAAGAGGGAGAGAAATTTGAATGAATGCTCTCAAGAATTCTTATTGCTTCCCCAAAACTCAAGTCCCTTTACAATGAAGGGAGAGGCCTCTATTTATAGTTGAGCCTCCCCAAATCCAACGGTACAGATCAATTACATCAACGGTTAAGATTAAAGGATATCTACAAATTAAATCTCCAAGATTACAAAATCATATCTTCTAAGATTGTATATCATATCTAAGATTGCAATCATATCTAAGATTGTATCATATCTAAGATTGCAATCATATTTAAGATTGTATCATATCTAAGATTGCATATCATTGAAGATTATATTTCCATATGAGTCAAGCTTGTAGATGGACCTTAAATCTTTTCAAGTAATGGGCCATTCCTATCGGGCCAAATTATATTTGTAATTCTGGACTGAACTTGGACTTCGTTTTTTTTGGGGGGTTTATTATTTTAAATACTGAAATGGGCCGTGCAAAATTGAGTGTCTACACTGTGATTCCTCTAAACACATGTCTTGCTCACGAGAGAAATTAGGATTTGATATATCAATGCTCATGTCATTGATATCTAGGGATCTGTGAAGTATAAAGAATATACAAAGAATGAATGAATTTAAGAATGATTATTTATGTGCTATGAATGAAAGAATAAGAATTGCCAAAATTTAACGGAATATTGTTTGATAAAAATGAAGCAATACTCGTTCAAATTGATAAAAGTTATGCTTTATTAAAAAATAATAGATGATTGTAAGCCCATTTCACAAATGAAATCCTATTACTCCTAGGCTCTAGAGTAACAAGAATGTTTCGAGAATTACTCTGAAAAATTCCTAAAGACTACAGGAAGTTCCTCCACAGTCCAATTGTTCAGAGAGCTTCCCGGTTCGTAAGGGTGAATGCCCTCAAGGTTTCCTTGCTCCCTTATGTCGTTTTGCATCTTTGCCAATTGCTCTTGCAATTGGTCCTGCGTGTCCTTCTGTAACTGTTCAAATCTTTGGTCCATGTTCTTAGTTTTTGCACGAGTTCCATGGTGATGTGTTGCTTCCAGATTTTCTTTCTCTTACTCTCTTTCTCCCTATTAATTTTAACTAATTAGGGTCTTTCTATAAACTTGAATGCATATGATACAATGAGATGTTATGAAATGCAAATGCATGAATGCAAAAAGATGTCGATTCTGATTCAATTTCATTTTAGAAAACATTATTTAAGGAACAAAAATCTTTTCATAAAACAGATTACAAATACGCTTTCGCCCGTAGGCTTAGAGTCTTAACCATATCTAATAACAATGTTAACTCTCGTCCTCTGTCTGACGATGACTCATACATTATACTCAGCGTTTTAGCTTGTACTGCCAAATCCTGCAAGTGTTCAGCAACCTCTCGAATCTGAACTAAGGCTTCTCCCATGAGATAATCCCTATTTCCAACTTGATCTTGAAGATGGTGAAGTTCTCCCTTCCATTGTTCTTCTCTTGCCTCGAGCTGCTCAATCCGTAGCTCACAGCCCTGTAGTACTGCTTCCAACCTTCCAATATCGTGCTTCATTTCGTCGATCTTATTCAAGCTTGCCTTTAACTCTATTGCAAGGTTACGACTTCGGTGATGATAAAGAGATCGTCCAAATTCAGCCACCTTAGTTTTTAATATTTGATTTTCCTTCTCTAGGGCCTAATTACGTAACTACATCTCTTGGAACTTCTTCTCCCAATACTTGGCTTTGGCTCTTTCTTCCTGAATCTCTTGCTGCCACTGCTCTGGAGATCTCCCTAATCCGACCCTTTTCAACGTTATCTGGACCTTTTTGTAGTGCGTCTTTAAATCATCCCGATCTTCCTCGATCTTTCTCTTTTCCTTTTTCACCTTCTCGACTTCCATCTTTTGAACATCGACGTTGAGACTTAAGCACATTTTTTCCTCTTCGAGCTTCTCAATCCTCTTTTCAATCTCTGAATTCTTTCTCTCGAACTCTTGCTTCATAACCTCCAACTCTGATGGAATCAATCGTAAGCTCTCCTCTAATGATAGAGCCACTCCCAAAATTGGCCTAGGGATATTATCGTTGACTCTCCTACTAAACCACCTTTTATACTCAAGGATTGACGTCGAGCCTTTGGTCAAGATCTTCATACAGAAAGGCTTCTTCCAAGCCTCAGAAATCTCTCGCATCTTGTTCTTATAGTGATCTCCTTTATAAGAGAAATCACTTTGAGCTAGACCCTGTGTAATCGGTATGAACTGCCTCGCTCTATATTGCCTTAGAACAAACAATCGTGCATATCCAACAACTCCCCAAATTCCTGGCAAAGGGACCCAATCAAAACTGCCACAGCGGTAAAGGACTTCACTAGGAACCAACCAAAGAGCCTTCCACATAACATCTTCCTCTCAAAGATTCTGAAGAATATCTATCCACCTCTCCTCTGAAATGTCATCTCTCCTCGGCATGTCTACTGCTTCTTTTAAGGGAGAATAACCCTCAAAGAATACTCGGCAAGGAACCTTATCAAGCTTCCAAAAATGACTGTGGAACCAAACCAACAACAACTGTGCACATCCAATGAATCTACCTTCATCGGGTCTCTGACATGCACTCAAAGATCTAAATGTCTCAACTAGGATTGTTAGTACCGGTTTATTTTGCTTACCAACGTGATCGAACAAATCTGCAACTGCCTCATCTATGTGCCCCAACGCCTTTGGAAAAATCACCATGCTATTTTTTAAAAGGTTTTATTCACATCTACCTATATTATGGTGTGCAAAAGAGTTATTGGCAAATAAACATTAAGGATACAATGAAGCCCAATGACTGTCTACGTTTTACACTGACGGAAACAATCTACTGAGCACTAAGCAGAGCATAGCAAGGATATCAATTTCTATAAAGAATTTCTATAATAATTCTTTATAAAACAATTTAGGAATATAAAATATGGTTGGAGAAATAGAAATAAACTTTATTTTTATGTTTTTGGGACTGCTATACAAATGAAAATTCACTTATTTTTATAGGAGACCTCATGCCTTTTCATAGCGACATAACTAGACCTGATGGTGGCCTGACCCGAAGGCCCGCCCGAAATGTGAGAGGGTTTGGGCAAAAATATAGGCCCGAAAAATAGGTTTGGATAAAAAAATAAGGCCCGTTTAAAAATCAGTTCGGGCCTCGAGTAAGGCATTTTTGGCCCGGCCCAACCCGGATTCACTAAAGGATAAAAAAATCTATTTTTTAATATTATTTTCTTATTGTTTTCTCCTATTTTGCTACTATTTTACTATTATGTTTCTAACATTTTATTGTTATTATTTGGATATTGTATAAAACTTATTTTATTGTTAATTTTGTTATTATTTTAAAGACATTTGTTAATTTTGTTATTATTTTAGAGACATTTGCTTGTTAAGTTGCATCTATCTTAGTGTTATTTAAGCATACATTTTTTAAAGTTTTATTTTCAATTTGTTGGGAAATATTTATTTTGATGTTTTAGTATTTTTAATGTATTATATATATTTTAAAATTATATAAAAATAATATAAAAATTAATATGGTAAGGCGAGGTCAGTCTTAGTTTTAACATTTTTATCCGGTCGGGCCTAGCAAACGGGCTTGAATTTTTAGTTGAGCCCGGCTCAAACCCGATCTAGCCCATGCACATCTCTAGAACATAACTACCCAAATGGATAGTCATATCTTTAGCAATAAACATAATTATTTAATTGATATCTACTTGAATAATTATGACTATTTATTAATAATTGATCGCCGCCCACGTCTAGATTGGAAATATTGTAACAAAAAGATATAAAATTAAGCAACGTTGTTCACAAGTATACGGGTCAAATTATAATATAGATTTGTGTTACAACGAAACACTTCGGGAAGCATTCCGAGGATTGTACTCAAAGGAGGTTGAACTAAAACTAAATTAACTCTTCACACAATTTTACTATCATTGTTGGGCTCAGTTGATTGATACTGAAGAATAAATTATAATTAATCAAAATTCGGTTAAAATGAAGCCATACAGGTAAAAGCTCTGTAATGGTACCTTATCAAACTAATAATCATCAGATTAATGTCCAGTCTCACTTAATTCATCATCCGATATATTATACTTTGAATCACTTATTTTTGCACTAGTTGTAACACCCTTTAACCCCAAACCGTCGCCGGAACAGGATTATGAGGCATTACTGAACATATCAATCAATTTATGTACAATTCAAAAATAAATAACAAACATATTAAAATTAAATCGTAAAGCCCCTTTAATGGACCTTCAAGGCCCAAATCGCATAGTAAAAATGAAACTGGATTTCTTCAAGTACTCCGAATTTTTTTTAAAATTAAAAAAAAAAACTCAATATATCTCCTTTATAAATATCTAAACTTCTCTGCAAATTTTCAAACAGCAACCAATATCAATTCCAATAATTCAACCAATGCATTTACATACTCAAATATACCTAGATTATATTTAACATATTGACTTGATAACTTAATTATCATTTCTAATTAATTCATAAAATCATTCAAACCATTTTAATTCATACTAATACCATAAACAATTTTCTACCATTTTACTAGTTTAAAACATCAAAACACCAAATACTTTTATTTACAACATAATTATATAACATACCAAAATAATCATTATAATACCTATGTATATGCCACTTTCATTTAAGGAAGAAAACATCACCAAAAATTTTACGTTGAAATCGGGACCGATTGGATGCTGAACTGGGACTCTGGACTTCTATTGACCTTCGCACGAAAACAACTGTACGTTGAGTATTTTATACTTAGTGATATTACCATAACTCAAACTATATAATTCAAATAATTTAAATTGTATTTATCATAAGCATTATAAATCATAAAGATTAATTTCCATTTAATATCATATAACAATTATATCATTTCATCAACAATATTACATTTTCACAATTTGTTCTTCCATCAATTCATAAAACTTTAATTACATATTATCATATCACATATATCACAATGATTCATAAATCAACTTATACCTTCTTCTCATATTTTCAATCATTCAATTTACTCATTTCATTTGTCACCGTATTAACATAAATCAGACTTTGATAGATACATGGATTTCATCCAAACACACCAGAAATGTCCAACCAAACACGCTAGTATAATCCTCCAAAGCACACCGGTATCATATAATCCTCCAAAGCACACCAGTATCATATAATCCTCCCAAACACACCAAAATAATATAATCCATCCAAAATACACCAGAATCGCACAAAGTGCCTCTTCAGATAAATCCGAAGGATATAAACATCAGCATCTCCAAATCACATCTCCAAATCCCTTTCCAAATCCTATGGCATGCCAATTATATCTGACACAGTCCGACTAGTTAATAGGGTATTCTTTCACTCTTTTTTTTTTTTTTAATTTCAATTTCAATTTCATATCAATTTCAATTTCATTTCAATATACAATCAATTCAATATACTTCTAATCTCAATCCACATGTAATTCAATACTCATACTTATCCATATTTCATTTCAAATATTAATACTTACCTTATAATGTACTTACCTTACATATAAATTTAAATATTACATCTAATAAATAATAGTTTGAGTTATAGTAATACTAACCGTAAATTTTCTCGAGCTACTCATTGATTATCTTTTCCTTCCCTTTTATGCTTGACATCTCAGATTCTTTATTAGCTACCAAAATTAAAATAATTTACACTATTAATTACAACACTAGTTTAAAATAAATAATTAAATTCTATTCAATTTATATCCTATTTTCAATTTAATTCTAACTAAACTTACTTATTTTCTTAACTCAATTCATATTTTGTTTCTATTCAAATTCCTTCCATATTCAACTTAATTATCTAATATTTATAACAAAACCCTAATTTAAAATTTCTTTCAATTTAGTCCTTCTAACACAAAACTTATAGCTTACTTTACAATTTAATCTTTTTACTAATTCTAACTTAGAATTCATTCAATTAAATCTCTAATTCATCTTTTTGTTCAACATAAACTATACTTAAAAACTTATGAACTTCCAAACTATCAACTTAATTCTATCAAAATCTTGTTTTAAGACTTCTAAAACATCAAAATTAAAAGAAAATAGCTTGATTGACTTACCTATTAAAGCTTAAAGCTCCCAAACCTTAGTTTTTCCTTTTATTTTTCTTTCCTCCTTTCTTTCTCCCTATTCGAATTGCTCTGTTTCTTTTCTATTTCTTTTGTTTTGTTTCTTTATTTATTTTATGCTTTCGTGCCTTTTTATTTTGTTTACTTTATTTTTTATTTAAGTTAATTTAATAATTATAAAATATCTATTTAATAACAATATAATTAATACATTTGTATACATGTATCTTTGTACATTTGTACACTGTCATTACCATCCATTTGTCTTTCTTTTATTTATTTATAAAATAAAAATTTTATAATATTAATATTTAATTAATAAATATCTTTAACTTAAAATTTAAGTAAATACATAATTATAATACAAATGTATATATTCATATTATTACAAATGTTATTATCTAATTTGTTTTTCATACCAAAAATCTTATAATTTTAATTATTTATCTAATAAATATCTTTTACTTTATTAATAATAAATAATAAATATCTCCTTAATAAATAATACTTGTATTACAATTGTATTATACATATTATTACACATGTATCATCTCATTATCTTACATTTGTCAACTTATTAATTTTTTTCACTAATATAATATCAATTAAATAATAATAATAATCAATAAATATCTTTTACTTATCATTTAAGAAAATATACAAATATATTACAAGTGTATTTTCTTGTATTTTACACATGTATTTAATTATAACCATACAATTGGCATGTTTTGATTTATTTACTTATTTAAGTTATAAATTAATAATACTATAAATTAACATAACATAATATAATATAATATATATATATAAATATATATAATTAAAACAAAATCTTAAATTTTATTTCCTTTATGCTGCCTCAAATTCCAAGTGTGGCTTAATTGCCCTTTTGGTCCTTTTTATTTTCTATCAATCTATAATTAAACTTTTACCCTTTATTCAATCTAATTCCCTTTTTTTTAATTACTCTAAATTAAGTCAAATTCACCTAATTAAAACCCAATTAAACATACTACTAGACTTATAATTATTCCTAATAATTATTTACGAACCCGTTTCACTAAGATGGAGGCCCGATAATGTATTTTTCCGATGTTCATGAATTTTGGGTCATTACACTAGTTGAGGTTTTACTAACATCAACACTAAAGATTCGACAAGTTCAAAAATTATGTCTAAGTTTTCCACAACTTTAACAAGTATGACTTATTTTCTTCTATTCCTCATGCTTCTTTGGAATCTGGTTCTATTGCTTACAAAGGACTTCAACTCTTGTCACTCAAGCCTTTGTTTTTTAATTTAGAAGAAGCACACAAAGGTGCAACCATCTCAGCCCAAACTCTTCCAACTCTCTCAAAAGCTTCTTGACTTTTTGAGGTAGGGTACAAAACATGATTGAAAAGAAAAATTAATGAACCTTGTCGCAGTTTCTCCATTGCATCACTTTCAATACCAGAATAGAGGGATGGCAAAGTGGCATCTCTTGCATTTTTCGTCCAACAATTCATTAAGCATAAATATGATATTGACTCCATATGCTCAATCTTCATTACAAATATAGCATGTCTGCAAGGAAACCCTTCCATTTCAAAAATTTGACATGAACATTTCATAGTGTCGTCCACTAAATTGTAACACAATTTTATCTTTTTCTCAGGTCGCAAATAACGTCTTACCCAATAAACTCTTATATGCTAGTCCATTTCTATAGCATTCCCTTTTTGGATGATCATGCCCTACCTACTTAGTTCTTTTTGGAATCACTTGAATGAATTTTGGGTATAAACTTCGGCGGCATGTTTCTTACTTGGTTGAATGAAGCTTATGGCCACAGGCTCACTTTGCCTCTTATCAAATATCAAATTCTACTTCCAATCTATGCATGGTTGCTATTACACTATTAATCGAATATAAAAAGCGAAGCAAAGATCCACTTCTCTTGATATACTTTTTTTGGAATGAGTTGCACCCTTTGCAACTAAATTCCATTTTCATACGTCTAAAAAATTTACCAATCAAAAAAGTTAGCGCTCACATCCATCTTGTGTTATATTTGTCTAAAATCCAATGATTCTTATATAGGTCATGTGTCTCAATCATGTTTTTCCACTCTCGGTCAAATTTGTCTTTAGAACTTCAACTTTGTAAATATGAGAGACAACATTCTTTTGTATGTGCCAAATGCAAAGTCTATGGTTAACTTTTGGAATTACTATTTTCAAGGTCAAATTCATTGCTAAACCCTATCCGCAACCACCGAGACTGGCTTTTTCATTCTTATGCAATGTAGAAACTCATTCAACACCCAAACAAAACTACCATGTTTCTTATTTCACAAAGTTGCAAATGTAAATGTAATTGTTTAATGATGATTGTTCACTCCAACAAATACCAAAATTAGGAGATTTTAGCCATTCATCTTGTATGTTGTATCGTATGCAACAATGTAACACCCATAACCCAATCTGGTCGTCAGACCCGAGTTACAAAATGTTACAGTCATAACTAAAATAGAACACATTCAAATCACATTGATTATCTCAAATAAACATGAAATACTTCATAAATGCATAATTATTACTCAAATTTAGCAAAAATCATCCAAATATTGTCAATTCAATTTATGATCAACAAATGTATCATTTCTCAAATCATATATGAGTTTATGTATGCTTCAATATCATCTAGAATTTAACTAGGATTAATTTGCAACAGTATTAAAATTTCAGTTCAATTATAAATAAAAAAAATTTAGAGCTCAATTTAATCATCATAAATCAATAGTCAATCATTATTCATGGCACATATGTGAAAATGAAACTTAAATCAGGTCCACATGATCTTAAAAATAGTTTAGAAACAAATAGGGACTAATCTGAAACAAAACATAAAAAACGTGGAAAATCAAAAAATAGAGATCACATGGTTGTGTGGCAAGGCCATGTGACAAAGCCCAGGTCATGTGGCCAAACCATGTATAATTCGAAGTTAGGGGCACGTGACCGTGTCTCTAGGCCGTGTAACAGCTTGATGTCGTGTGGACTAAAAATCAATAAGGCACACGGCCATGTGAGGAGGATGTGTGTGGCACACAACCGTGTGGCAGACTGTGTCCCAGGTCGTGTGCAACCAAAATGACTTCAAAGACAAGTAATTTCAAACACCATTTCTTAGGTATCAAACCCAACCATTTCCACTTATTCAAAACACATTCAAACATGTCAAAAATGTCACATCCCGAAATTGAGTCTAGAAGTTTTGAGGGTATTTCTGGAATTGTGGCACAAAATGAGTTCGAAAATTCAGAATGTGGTAACCCGAAAATATCTTCGTCCATGGCTTTAGAAAATTTAAACTAATTTATGAAAATAGTGTGAAATAGACTTTAAATTTTAAAAAAGAGGACTGCTTTGTAAAATGGTTTAATTTAGGAGTAGCTTTAAAGCAATTATACCAAGTTTTAAAATCAGCCCATATTTTCCCCATTTCAGCCTATTTTTGACGTGAAAGAAAAAAAAAAAAAGAGAAACACCTCTTCACCTTTTTCTTTGTGCCGTCCATTACAGAGAAAAATCCCTAAACATCATTCTTCAATCTTTGGTCTTCACCACTCCAAAACTTATTTTCTATCATCTTACAAACATCATACCTCTTTTAAATAAAAGAAAAACACCAAAAATACCATCAATTGTATTGATATTCTCCAAGTGGGTTTTCTCGAATTTCAATCAATCATTTGACGTTTTCTTCAATCGGAGTAAGATTTTGTATTTTTAATAGTTTTTAATGTAGTCTAGCCATTTAAATCTAAGTTTCAATCAATTAAATCAAAGATTTTTTATGTTAGCTAAAATTGGGATTGTTAATGGCAGATTTTATATTTATAAACAAAACTACTGTTTCTACGTAATTTTTAACTTTTTTTAATGTGATTAGAAGGTTTTTAAGTTCTGTTAAAGAATTCGAACATTTTGTTGAGTATTCGTTAAAAAAGACCATGTATGTCAAATTTTCGAAGCCATGAATCTGAGCCATTTAGGGTGGTTTGAAGGGTGAGAACTATTCTTAGATGAGTAATTAGACATTTAGAATCGATTTTAAGCAATGAGAATGAATAAGGATTAAGATATATGAGTTTCGAGTTTGCTAGTTGAAAGTTCAATTCCAATAGGAACTAACCTTAGACCAACATTTTTGCTTGTTGAGATGTGTTTATAGCTATAAAATTAATTATGTATATTGTGTGATTGTTATGTGTGGAGCTTTAAAATCGTTGGGACCTTCTTTGTGTAAGGCGAAAGACAAGGAAAAATTAGTTTAAACTTTTGGAAAATAGGTGAAAGCGTGAACGGTGAGTTTTTTGGAATTACTGCTTGTAGACACGACTCATAGTGTTAATCGGGAGCTTAGGAATAGTCTAAACCCTTATCCTAAGTTCTAAGTGTAAGCCTTTCTTATACTTTTTGTCTTGTTATGAAAATATGCACAATATTTGTCGAATTGTGGAATGTAGTGTTGATGTGACAAGTAATGTAAGTGAATATTGGTATGTGATATGTGATAATTTGATTTTAATTCATTCATATGTGAATGGAGATGTGATGGCTCAATGAGCATAGTTGTGACACTTAAAGTGTAATTAAATGTGAATCCGATAAGTGTGCTGTGTGTACAAATTGTGATGTGAATTGAGGTTTATGAACAAAGATTAAGTGCATAAGAACAATAATTAAATGTGTGTATTTGTGGATACTTTGGCCTTGTGATCTCTTGAAATCGTTAGTTATAGTTGGCATGCCATAGGATTTTGTGAGTACTCACCCTTGTGTTTTGGGCAATGAGGCCCTAGGACAAATCGAAGAGATAATGGAATATCGAGCTAAGCTCCATTCACTGGGATATGTTGGTGTGTTGGAAAGTGTTTAGCTTTATACTACACTTATAGGATATGTTAGACTTTTTGAGTCATTGGTCTGATGGAAATATGTGTATCCAATGTGTGGTGATAGAGCTCACTTTTATATTTCATGTTTCCAAGTTGCCAAATTATCATTAATTGATTAATATATGAAAGTGTTGTGCGCAAATGCATGTGAATATATAAGCTAGACTTGTGAGTTAGTAAAGCATGAATATATTGTTTTGTCTTGAAGAATTATCGTAAAATGAATTGTTTATATATGAGTTGAGTGTAATTGCATGTGAGAGTATATGCTAGTTTTATGATTTAATGAAGTGTGAATATGTTATTTTGACTTAATTAGAATATGGTTGTGAATGTATTGTAGTATGCTCTTGCTTAACCTTTGATGTTGTGTGTGCTTTGTGGTTATTCCGACATTCACTGAACTTGTTTAAGCTCACACACTACTCACTTAATCTTGCAGATAAGTAGTGTTTTCAATGTGAGCGGTGCAGCCAAGGAAGTGATCCTAGAAAGGCAATAAAGTTTTGAGTAGGTGGTTTTATAATTATTTTAGAATTATGTTTGATTATTATTTGTTTATTATGATTTTGGACTTTGGAGTTTTGGTATGGTTTGGAACTATATTTATGAATGTTTGATGATTGGTAATGTGTCTAATGATGCATGTTGAAAGGAATAATTGTTGAGCATGAGTGTGTCCCCTGTTTTGCTATATTATTATTGATTTGTATAGAGGTACCGATACTCGGGGCTTAAATATGGATACCTTGATGTTAAAATGTACATGCAAGAAAATAGTAGCTTAATTTGGTATCTATACATGAGGTAAAAATATCGATACCTATGATTATGTATCAATCAAATGTTTTTGGTTCCAAAATGAGTTGGAAAAACAAAATGTTATAATGGTATCAATTTTCTTATTAGTATTAATATCTGACATACTAAAATATCGATATCTATTGTTGTGTTTCGATACCTATGTGGTTTTCTTTGGAATTTTATTAAATGGTCCTTAAGCATGTTTTTGTATTGTTTCTAATGTCGATTAATGATTGTAAAGTAGTGAACACCTCTGTAATTGATTAAATTAATAAAAGTTGACATTGTTTGAATGTTATTTATGTATGTGTAAGTTACGGTGGTGAATGTGGCATCTTGATACTTGGGTTCGGAGACCAAGCCGAGTGTGGGGGTGTTACAAAAAACATACGAAAAAATTTTATCCTAAGAGTCTAATCAATGTACCCTCATTGGTACCACAATTCAAACATTTAGAATCCAAATCACATACATCATTTCCCAAAACACAAAACATGTATCTATCAAGCATTTCAAAACCTTAAACCACAATCATAACCAAACTTGGAAATGTATGAATCTTACCACTTATATACATATGGTTAAAACATACCAAAAGAGCCAAATAAACACAACCACAACATCACATAACAAAGCATGGAACAATGTGTCTAATAACAAGTGAATTTGAACTCCTAGTACATGCCACTTATAACCTAAATCAAAGCAATCACAATTTATACCAAGCTGATAAACAGATAGTGTGAGCTCCCACTTGAACTTCTAACCGACATAACTTTTGACGATCTACAAAAAAAATAATACAATGGATGTAAGCAAATTTTTGACCCATTATGAATCAAAATTTCTACTCTCGATCAAATTTTTCTTTGACCCACCATGAATTCTTGCATATTTTAAATTTCTTTAGAACTTTAACTTTGTAGATTTGAGAGACAACATTCATTTGTATGTTCCAGATGCAAAGCCTATAGTTAACTTTTGGCATTACTGTTTTCAAGGTCGAATGCATTGCCTGAACCCCATCTGTAACTACCGAGACTGGCTTCTTCGTTCTCATGTAACATAGAAACTCATTCAACACCCAAACAAAACTATCATGTTTCTTAAACAAACTTGCAAATGTAAATGTAATTGTTTGGTGATGATTGTTCACTCCAACAAATACCAAAATCGGGAGATTATAGTTATTATTTCTTGTATGTTATATCGAATGAAACGACATCTTCAAAAGTATGTGTAATTTGTCCTGCTGCATGAGTATACCAAAAAAAAAATTTTGAAGTATGCAATGACATTAGTAATCTATCTTTGGTATACATCATGTACAAACCAAGATTAGTCGTTCGTCTCGACTCAAAATATTCTAAAGCAACATTTGTATCCCTACATTCTATTACATTCATAGAATTTGTTTGCAACAAGTTAATAAGATCTTTTTTTCCTGAAGCTCATCTTCTCATATCCCCCAACTTGCTCAGCGAAGAACGATATTATTTGGAAGGTTGGATTCTAGCTCATCTCATTGCCAATGCTTCAACCTTTGCACTGGCTGGAACTTCACGAAACAACTTTATCAATTCTTTTGTGCATGATGTACAACCAATTCATGATGGTACTCTTTAGGTGAAGTTAGTAACAACCCATTTTTGTTTACACTTTTTTTAGAGCCACACACATCTTCACATCACATCCAGTTTTAGTTATATTTTAGGCTTTTGACTCATTTTCTTATTATTTAATCATTTCTTTAAATGCTCCCCTTCCTTGTTACAGTATAAATACTTAACAATAACATCTCCAGTTTTAGGGTTTGTCTTTGTTCTTCCAAGCCTAACACTGAATCCAAGAATATAACCATAGGTTAGATAATATGATTGATCATCCTTTTAGCTACAAAATTCCATTCCATTTTAACTTCCTTTGCTATTAATTCAGTTACGTTGTTAACATCAAAAAATTCATGAACTCGACTCTTCTTGGAAGTATTTTCCTTGCTCTGACTCATCATTTAAGTTCCTATTTTCTCAATTTTATCCAAAACCATCAGCATTCCTAAATGCAGTTATGAACTAACCACTAAACACTATGTTCAATCCCTAAATACCAAATCCACAAATTGCAATAACAAAAAGATTAGAATTTCGGAGTGAACTTCAATTTTTTCACATATATTTATGCAAAACCACAGAAATCACCGTACTTATTGATGAAGATGCTTGACAAACAATTTCAAAAATTTCCCTAATACATTGCCCTAAAATCTCACTTAACCTCAGTTATCAATCATAAGAATTTGAAAATGGCCACCATTGAAGATGATACTTTTCTTCCTTGAAAATAGAGAAAGTTCATTTATGGCTTATATGTGTTTAGCATTAGCTCAAAATTTTCAAAAGAGAGCATTATTTCTTTTAGCTTTAACTTTTATTGAAAAGTTCCTTTAGTTCTCTCACCAAATCAATTTTTATCTTTCACTAGTGTTGGAACCGGTTGAATTGGTGAAAAGATAAATTCACATTTCTTTATAAAATTTTACATGGCATGATCATTGGTGGATTTTGGGATGGAAAAACCGAACCACCCAATGGATTTCGAATCGATCGGCTTTGAATTGAGCACATTTTTTCTTTTGGAAAGTGGATGCAAAGTGGTATGGGGTGGATTTTTTTTTCTTTTGGATAATGAGTATGGAGTGATTATGGTAATTGCTTGCCCCACCCCGACTCACTCCACTATATGAAATTACCAATTTATCATATTGTATTATAAACTATTAGAAGGGTAAAATACAATAACATAATATAGAAAAAAAATCATATAATTTATATTTAAATATTTTTTTGAAGAATTATTTTTGAATATTTACTTGACTTTTAAAAATTAATAATATTAAAGATAAGTAGCAAAAATTTAATTGAAGCAAAGCGAGGTGGGGCAAGGATGTATGTATCAAACATCCATGAATTTAGTAGTGCTTTTCAAATTTATATATACATAATGGAACGGGGTGGGTGGTGAAGTAGAGCATACCAACTGTGGAGTGGTGATGAATTTAGCAATATTCATCCCATCCCACTCTATTATTATCCCTAGGTGGATTAGTATTTCTTTCTCTTCTACCCGGGTGCCGACCACCACAATGCTGGCACCAAAAATTAATTAAATTTTTTTCCGATGCCGGTCACCTAGACGCCATCACCTAATAAAAAAATATTTTTTTGAACCTAGAAATACTCATATTTTTCAAAAAAAAAGTATACAAAAAATACATATGAGTGTCGACCGTTGCATTGCCGAGACTAATTTTTTTTTTTTAAAACCTTGACCCAATTAGCAGGTAAACATTACACCGTGATTGACTTGGGTGCCGGCACCGCCCGACACGGTAGATTTTAGGTAATTTACGTCATAATTTTTCAAGTTAGGTCATTTTCGTAAATATATATATATATATATATATATATATTGGGTTAGTTGGGTAAAAAAACCGGTACAACACTACTTTATTTGCTTTCTTCTTGCTCTCTGCTAAAGTCAATGATTTTTAACTGGAACTTGTACTGATTTGGGATGCTTGGCACAAGTTATTTTTTCCTTTTGGTTCAACTCCAATTTGTATGCATCCAACCAAAATCCATTTATTTCTCAGTGCCGAAAGATTAAACCAAAATTTTATCCATTATTCAGGTTACTAACATCACATTTAAGGGCTTCCATCTAAACCCAGGCAAAAAGCTACCATGAACAGAGGTATTACTATTTTCACCTGTGTTCTTTATCACATATATATATATATACCTAAAATATTTTGCTCTGAAAATTGTTCTATTGCCTGGGCTTCTGTCATTGCCAAAATAAATTTACATTTTGCTCCTAGCTTGATTGCTTCATTGAACTTCCATTGATTACAGAATTAGGAAGTGAAAGGCTGATTTTTTCCATGTATTTGCATGATTGATTCTTTTTTCTTCTTTCCTTAATTTGGATAATTAACATGTGATGACCCTGTCTTTATGCTTTTTTTGTTGGATCTTTTAATTACAAACTAATTATTTACTTTTGTTGCAGACTAAAACTTCAAGCACAGTAGTTCCAATACAAATAAAGGGTAAAAATAATTATAGTCATTAAGGGAACTATTGAAGAACTTTTGAAGTGCAAAGAGATGTAAATAACACTGATCCAAGTATCCTTCTCCGCAACTGCTTACTACTTTTTTTGATAATTAATTCCAATTCATGATTTCATTGGTATTGGTTCCTGGTATAATGCTAAACTAATATCATATTTTTTTTACATATGATCACAAGTAACTTTTATATGCATGTTTACAGAACTTATAAGCTTAGCATTATGCCAAGAACTATTCATTCACAGTCTCACTATGTGTTTCTTAAATATATATAATTCTTATCATTCCTACCCTGTTGTTTTGCTAGATCTCTATCTCTTATTATCTTAGTAAGAAACTAAATAAGATTTTGACATGTTTTTTAGTGCAAGTGATGAAGAATGGTGTTGAAGTTCTAGTTTTGGAAAACCTTCAGTGACATTGATAAATTGATTGGATCAAATAAGGAGGTGAGATTAGTACATCTCCGACAGGAAATCTTGCTTAATGTTGAGAGGAGCTGTCTGTTTACATGCTTTGTTTGATGCTATTGTTGTTGTGTTGCTTCTATGTTTTTTGTTTTAAATGCCGTGTTTCCTATTTTTAGGTGTGCGTTACTTCATTTTCATCAATAAATGATCCATTGCTGGTGCCGTGTCATATGAGACCACTATGGGAATCGGATAATGGATTACAAGAGGAACTTGGGGTCTGGTGGGTAAGACCCCCGGAGCTATGGGGATGGCCAACAGCTTGCTTGGAACCTGGGGTATAGGAATGTGATAATGAGGAAGTTGTTAACATCCTTAATGGTGTTAATGCTAATGAAAGTGGCTCAGCACTGATTCGTACCATCTTCAAATTATTGAAGAACACTTAAGAGATTGTCTTGGCGCAGATTTGCAGAGAGTCACATGGCCAAGATGCAAACTGCAGAGAAGCTGAAATTCTATATTTTTCACTACCCACTGTTTTATCGTTGTAGAATAAGGATGTGGTCTGAGCCTTTTATTTACCAAAAGAATCCATTGGCTCGCAGGGGCCAACAGTCTAGTATATATAATATGAGAAGAAAGGCCTTGGAATGAGCACAAAATAATTCTATATGTCATCTTTACAGAACGGGCTAAAATAAGGGGGTTTTTTTTTTTTTTTTATCCGGATTAATTTAGAGAGGGAGAAGCTTAGGAACCAGAAAGAAAATGAGCACAAAATAATTGTAATGTCATTTTTACAAGTGTGAAAATTAGGCTTTGATAAGTTTTATGGCTCACCTTGAAGATTTATACATTTATTATTTGGTGGAAGGACATTTTAATTGAAATCTGTACTATATATTCAATCATCCAAACCACCAATTACTCCCAATGCCCAGATTAGAAAAGATGGCACGTAAATATTCCTTCTAATTGAAATTAATTTATTGTTAACTCGTAGTCTCTGTATTTTTTCAATACAAAAATAGGAATATAATGCGTTTCAATGTATTCGAACCTACGTCTTCTTATATTGACAACAATATTCATGCCAATCAAGCCAATATTCTTTTTTTAATATCCTTTATTTATCCATGCACGAAGATAAAAGAATATCTTTTAATTTTTCTTGTTTATCTATATATAATATAAAACCAGCTCTTAAGGGAGCCTTTAAGAATTAATAAAGATATTTTAGGTAGTACAAAAAATCAATAAGAGCATTTAGGTAATATAAAAATTAATAGAAATATTTTAGGTAATAGGGTAATTTAGACATTAAAACTTAATAAGGGCAATTTATATATTTTTAATTTTAATAAATAAATTTTAAATTTTATTATTTTATTTAAGGTATATGAGAAACTAAAATTGTTTGAGGAGGTAAAATTAAATTATATATTTTTATGATAGTAAAAATACAATTATGTTATTTATTAGTTTATAATTTTAAATTTTAAAATTCAAATTTGAGTAAATAGGTTCATAAAAAAAAAAAAGCAATTAAAGATTCAATCTATGATTGATTTGAGTGTTACAATTTTAATTTATTATGATTCATTAGGATATATTGTTGATTAAGTTAAGAGGTGCAGTTAAATATTTGAATTGAAATGTGTGATGATGACCCTTGGTGTTTTAGGGTTTTAGTTGATATTTATTTAATCTCTTAAGAGTAGAGGTTGGGGGACTGAGTTTTAATTGTTATGGAAGAATATGAGGTTGAAGACAAGTAATTTGTTTTGGGAGTTAGAGGAAATTGCATTGCTTGTTTGATGAAATAGTCACAAAGGTTTTAGAATATACTACCAACCTGGACTTTTTACATTAACATATCATCTTTTTTTGCTGATTTTCGCAATAAAAATATTATAATTGCAATCAATTTATGATTTGAATGAAAGCAGTGGGGAATGGGGATCATAATGGTGTTGCATTTTGTAGTTCAAAATTAATGGATGTTACTGCTTAATTCATTTCCGCCATTTACAATTATGATTATATTGTTATCTACTTCACTTTTTTAATTTATAATTTTACTGTCTCAATTAACATAGAACTACGTAATAATTTATAAATAAAAAGTATCTAATTTCTATTCATTTAAATATCTTCCTATGTAAATATATAATCAATATTGGGTTTCGAGAAAATAGCTTCACTCCATAATTCTGCTACAAACTAACTATCATTTTACATTTAACTTTTTAATATTGGATGGGAGGTTATCACTAATTTTATTCATAACTTAATTAATATTCCTATAATAAAAATCATACATATCATGTAGCATTTCAATTTTTTTTCAACATGTCTTTAATTTCAAATTTTTAAGATTTTTATTTAAAAATAAAATTATTTTTATATCTTAATTAAATAAAAACCAGACGAGGTTAGTGCTACCAACTTTTTAAGTTTGGGCCACGCAAATTACAACAAACACCTTCACACCCTAACATGTTTATCTATACTTTTGGACCAACGACAATTGCCCACAAAATATGTGTTAGCCTAATTTTGATTTTAGGTTTCTGAAAGTAACTTTGGATATTCTGATGACAAGTGACTTATGTAATCGCCCAACAGTGTAAAAACTCTTTATATTTTTTCTCAAAAGTAATTAATTTTTTTTTATTGTTTTACTTGAACTATCAAAATATATCAAAAAGGTCTTTAATTGTTAAAGTTGATCGCTCCTAATTTTTTTCAGTTAAAATCACCATATGTCACAATCATGGCGTGATATGTGGCAAAAAAAATTATTAAAATTATTAAAATTTAATAAAAATATAAGAAATATTTAATTTTATTAAAATTAAAATACATATACAAATTGTAAAAAATTATAAAATATATAGAAATATATAAAACTTTATAAAGTCATATGAAAATGATAAAAAATGTAAAGAAATATAAAATTCATAAAAGAATTATAAATATTATCATACCAAAAAAGCATTTTATATTTTTTCTATAACATTTATTGATTTTTATTTTTATCATTTTTCGTCACATGTCACGTGTTGCAACACATAATGACTTTAACTAAAAAAAATTCGAGGATCGTTAACTTTAATAGTCAACAGTTAAAGTTAATAATTAAAAAGTCTTTTAATGATTTTTATAATATTTTATATTTTTTACTAATTTTATATTTCTTAAATTTTATTAAAATTTAATAACTTTTATAATTTTTATTAATTTTTGTCACATGTGATGCAATGATTAGACAAATAACTCTAACAATCAATTGTGATCTTTTAATACATTTTAACAATTGAGTACCAAAAAAAAGATTTAATTACTTCTTTTTTTTAATTTTTAAGTCTTTTAATACATTTTAACATTGAATAAAAAAATATAGATTTATTCGTTTCTTTGTTTAAAATTTTGAGGACGTTTTTCACCAGCATAACAGGACTAAAACATTATATCAAGCTACCTAGTGAAATTATAAAATAGCAATGTTCTAAACATAAAGAAAATGCGAATAAAATGCCTGGAATCAAAGATGCCACAGAGGGCGTCGTTTCATTTTAAATGTCAGATACTTTTATTTATTTAAATGACAGAGACGAGCAAACAAACTGCCAAGAACAAGGGGGAGCATAAATTTCTTGCGCAAGACATAACCTTAAAATCGAGTCGACGATGATCAGACCAGACCAAGCCAGTATATAAGTAGGTACTACCCCTCGGCATGTATACTAAATCGAAGCATGGCTCATATAATTTCTCTACTGCTATTCTGTTGAAATTATGAAATTTAAGAAATGAATAGAAGCATCCAAGGGGTACATAGATAAAGCATCAACTCGCTCTTCACAACTACTAAAGCACCTTGAATGACCAGCTTCATTAACATTACCTGACAAAAAAATAAAACAACTGTACATCAACTGACATTATATTTATATCGCACATCAAATACTAGAACATTCCGGAAAACGAGCAATGCATTTACTCTAAAACTGGTCATGTGGGTAGTTGCTCACCATTTGTTATCACCTTTGGGCTAAAACAAAAAACACCCTCAATAAATCACCGGCAGTAAATAGCCTGATCAATATGAGGAGGGATTTGCTTAATTTCGGTCCCAAGTTCTTGTTCAATCCTATACCTGTTAGAGAAGATCATATGACATTGCAATGAATGAGGAGAACCTCAACGTATGTAGTGGTATAGTTTCAAAAGGTTAGAGAAGCAGAAATATACAAGTTAAAGCGGTCCTCGTAAGTGATCAAATTCACTGCTAATCCAAGATGACCAAACCTTCCCGATCGACCAACCTGTACAGTAAGAGGATTGGCAAATTTAAAAAAAAAAAAAGAGATAAATATTGCAAGCTTGAAAGAGCGAAAATAGGTTGATCAACATACCCTATGAAGGTATGTTTCTGAGTTCTTGGGGAAGTCGAAGTTTATAACAACATTCACAGCTTGGATATCTATACCCCTTGTGAAAAGATCTGCAACAAGTAGAAAGACATCATTAGGAACTTATTATTCATATATTGAATGCCAAAGAATGCTTATGAAGAGAAGAACTCTTTAGTGCACTGGCATCAGTAATTAATTCCAAGGAAACTAAAATTTGAAGTATCTCATATCCCTCGAACACACAGCATGGCACCACATACCAGTACAAACAAGGTTCCTGCATGCACCATTGCGGAAATCATGAAATACTCTGTTACGATGATCCTGAAGCATTTTTGCATGGATATAAAAGCATGAGTAGCCAAGCTCTGTAATTTTCTTCGCCAACAGTTCCACCCGATTCACAGAGTTGCAGAAAATGATTGATTGGTTTATTTGCAGCTGAAGATAAATAAATATCACAACTCATCCAAACAATGCAAAGAAGAGAAAACTTGATAAGGGTTTATATAAGGTCAGTCAAACCTTAGAGAAAAGAGTGTTTAGGCAGTGGACTTTCTGTCTTTCTTCCACAAAGGCATAATATTGTGTAATACCCTTCAGAGTAAGCTCATCCATAAGATTAATAATATAAGGTTTCTTTAGGTATCTGTCTTTAAAGTCCTTAACGGTAACAGGAAATGTGGCAGAAAACATCAAAATTTGACGTTTTGGGGGAAGAAAACGTAGCAGCTGCTCTAGAGAAGGTTGGAACTCTGGAGACAAAAGTTTATCTGCCTGAAAGAAACAGAATCACAAAATCAGATTTTGCAGATCATAAAGTTAAAATCAAGCATAAACAAGACAAGGAAAAGAATTAAATACTTCTCCATTCCACAAGTGTCTTGCTTCCTTTTGCAGACACTTGTAAGAATTATTATAATAATTATTCAATCGCACTTCAGAGTTAGTTCCAAAACTAGCCTTTATATAAAGATAAGAAGTTAAAAAAGAAAAGGGAAATAAGACGACAGAAGATAACCAGAAATGGGGACTCTGGGTCCTAATGAAAGTGAATATAGACAGCAAACTGAGAAATAACCACAACCAACTTCAGAACTTCATAGCATATTGGCTTAATTTTCCAAACAAAGTTGTAATAACATTATTTGTAATAACAAAGAGGAACAAGTATTTGTAATAACATTAAATTCTTTAACAACCCAATAATTATGCAGCCAAAACAGTTGCTAGAATATGGACCTTTGAAAAGAAACCAGGAAACTGTAAAATCAAGATAAACAGTATTAATAATTGCCCTGCTAGTTCAATTTTAGCAAATATTTCCAAACTGTAAACCTGAGGTGACCAGAACCCACTCCGCATCCCACCCAAACAAAAATGACACAAACCATAAATTACCATGAAAGTTCTTTCCTCCATATCTATCAAAAATAATTCTAACAACATCATGTTCTCTCAAGTTTAACTCAAAAGGAAAAAACATCAAACTAAAAAAAAGATACAGAGAGAAACCATCCAATAATTACCTCATCCATGATAAGCATTGAACAATTTTTCAAAATGCAAACACCCTTTTTAGCAAGGTCTAGTATTCTGCCAGGGGTTCCAACCAGTAAATGGACCGGTTGATACAATCGCATAATATCATCCTTGAGACTGGTACCTCCTGTTGTGACCATAACTTGAATTTGTAAATGCTTCCCCAGTTCCTTACAAACTTGTGATGTCTGAAGAGCAAGTTCTCGCGTTGGAAGAAGTATAACAACTGTGCAAAAAATAAACATTTGGTAAAAGCAAGAAACTAACCAGATGATTAGTGTAAATAAAAAAACCTGGTGTACTAATAACTTAATGAAATAGAGAAGGGAATATGAAATTAAATCATATTTCAAATTGCAGCAAAAGGGTCAACAAAGAACTTAATTTGGCAGGTTTCAGAAAGATGAGTGAAAATTTCTGCTTGGACTGATGGAAAAAGTTGCAACAACTTACAAATGGACGACTTAATGCACATGTTTAAGGAACTGCTACAAAGGTTTGACCGTCAGTCAACTAAGTCCGTCCATGCCAAAGCCCATAATTCAAATATCAGTTAAAAGAAATGAAACAAATGACACTCACACTTCTCCAATATCAGATTGACAAGCAGATCAAACAACTAGAAGAACAATAAATAATTGAAATGGCCTAAGAATCCTACTTTCAGTACCCACAGCCATTTTATTGGGCTTGAATTAGTAACACAAACACACACAATCAAGAAAATAAAAGTAGATGAAATCTAACCTTGAATAACATTGTTATCTTGGTCAATTTTTTCCAATGCAGGAATGCAAAATGCTGCAGTTTTCCCAGTTCCATTTTTGGCTCTAGCAAGAATATCACTTCCAGTTAAAGCAATGGGAATACTCTCTTCCTGAATAGGAGATGGTCTTTCAAATCCCTTCTCATATATTCCCATAAGAAGTTCACGTTTCAGAAAGTAGTCTTCAAATTCATTTCCTTTGGTAGCTGTCACATCCTGGCACAAATTTAATAGGCAGATCAGTATTTAAGCATCAAAATTAAAATTTTAAAACATATCAGAGAAACAAGATGGAGTGCTACCGAGGATAAAGTAATGCAATTGCAAGCCTAAAAATGGCCCTTTGTTCAGAAGGCCTCAACATCAAGGAACTAGGTATCAGTGTCCTTAAGTTATAAACTTTGGAAACTGTCCATTTAAAATCATATACCCTATAGGAAATTAAATGAGTAATTCACCTGCATTGCCTAAATAACATAAGCCAGAAATTTTTCCTTCAAGAATTTTCATAGTTTAACGAAGGTATGGCAATTATATAAAGCGAAATAAACAAAACCAATGCTACAATTTCTTTAACCATAACTGGTAAAAGCAGAAACTTCAAGGAATTTTTAAAACGATAGATAAGCTATGCAATATTATTAAAAAGGTTGTATTAACTTCAATATCTACTCGATTAATATCATTAACAAAAATACCTCCGTTTTGTAGCGTGTATCTGATGGTGGTAGCTTTAGCCTTGCCTTCCAATCTTGTGAACTGAAAGATGAAAAAGAATGTAAAACCGTGCACAATTCAATATGCAATACATAAAAGAAAATTCAATAAAAAAAATCAATAACTGTAAACATTGCACAAGAAATTTAATTTATGAAAAAAAAATTATGAACACTCAATACGTAACATATACAAGAAAATTCAATAAAAATTAATCACAAATGCAATTAACAAGAAGAAAGGAGAAGAAACAAAAAAGAACCTTGAGTCGACGGCTTCAGATTGTACGGTCTTCTCGACCTCATCGGCGACAGTGGAGTCATTTCCGCCGGGCAATTGGTTTCGTCTGAGCCACTGCTGTTGATGTTGATGTTGTTGCTGTTGCAGATGATGATGTTGCTGTTGTTGAAAATGATGATGATTCTGCACCAAATTTCTCTGCGCATACTGCGGTTGCTCCGGCCTCGATTGGAAGCTAGGGTTCGCGTTCGCTCCGCGGCCACGGCCGAGCACCGGTGGATACCTCCCTCTATTATTCATAGCACGGCCCTAAACTCCCAAAAAAACAAACAAATTCTAAAACCTAGGAAAAAAAAACAGAAATCTATATATACAACCGCAAAAAAGGAAGTTAAAGAGTGGAGTTTCTTCCAATGGGTTAACGCCGTAAATAGTGGCAAAACCGAGGGTCGTCCTACGTAACAACGCTGCTAGGGTTGGTTAGATGAAGAAAAAAGAAAAACCGGTTAGATGGGAAATTTGAAATGAAAATGGTGGGTGCTGCTGCGCCGATCTATTGAGAAAATAACAATACAAAAAAAAAAAAAATATATATATATATATATGAGAGGGTTTTTGAAGAAATGGATGATTTTAGATTTCTTTTCTTTTCTGTTTTTGTTTATGGGAGAAAATTTCAGATTTTAAATATCGTTTTATTAAAAGGACAGAGTTAATTTAGAGTTATTCATCTCTACTTTTTAAATCTAATGTCATTTAATATATAAATTTAATTTTTTCATATTTATAAATTATTAATTTCATTTCATTTTACACTCATCTATATTTTTATATTTAATATTTTAGATTGCTTTTATTAAAATTTTAAATTTTGATAATTTAATCTATGTTTTAATTTTTATATAATATTGTATTATTATCTATTTAATTTATGCTATATAAATTATATAATATATCAAAATAAAATAAAATATATTACGAAAGTATAAAATGAATAAGTTAAATCAAGTTCATAACTTAAATGTTGAAATATAAGTTCAAGTCATATGTTAAATGGACTTATTTTTTTCTAAACTTATTTTTTTGAGCTTCATACTTTTAACTAACCTATTTGCGAATCCTGAGCAAATAGTCTAATTCATAAACAATCTTACCAATTTATCTTTGATCCATCGATAGTTTAAGCTTATTTATTATTGGACTTGTGATTTGTCACACCAAGCACTTTAAAAAATATTATGGGTCACCTATAGGGGTGAAGCCATAAAATTTTTGAGGGGCGAAATTAAATTGTATGTATTTACGATAGTAAAATTATAATTTTACTATTTTAATAGTTTATATCTTTATAATTTTTAAATGATTAAATCAAATTTTTATCACTTTTGGAGGGGCCAAGTGCAATTTTACAATTACATTAAAATTTTAAGAGGTCCAAATGAAAATTTTCCATTTTAGGGTGGTCAGGGCCCTGCCAACCCCCGTTGGATTCGCCACTAGTCACCTAACTATGGGTCAATTTTTTTCTGGTCACTCAATTATGATTTTTTTTTTAATTTGGCCACTTAAAAATAGATTTGTTTCTTTTTTGGTCACCTAACTATGCTTTTTTTAAATTGGTCACGCAACTAATCGAGATTGTTTTTTTTGCCCATTTCCATTAATTGCACTAACAGGAGGGTGATGTGGCAATTGAAAATTCGATGTAATAATAAATTTAGATATAATTTTAAAGAAATCAACCCTCAGAATTTACAAATGGTCGCAATTTAATCCTAATTTTAAATTTTTTATTAAATTTAATAGTAAGATTAAATAAATAAATAAAAACAAACCACAACCCACCGTTCCCCCTCTCTTCCCTCTCTACTATTGCTGGTGCTGCAGTAGAAAGCCAAATATGGCTTTTTTACTTGAATAATGTAAAAAAAATTAAATACCAAAATGGTATGTCAGTAGGATTAAATATCAAAATGGTATGTCAGTAGGGATGGTGTCTATCTCATAGGCGACACCACCATTTTTTTTCTAAAATTTATTTTTTTATTTTTTTAAAAAAATTTATTTTATTAGTGGTGCCTCTTTCATAAGCGGCACCACATTCGTATACAATTTTCGGGTCTGGTATGCGCCCGTATATAAATACGAAATTGGTATATAGGGGTGGTGCCTATCTGATAGACGGCACCAATGACCCCTATCTAATAGGCGGCACTGGTGACTCTTATTTGATAGGCAGCACCAGTGAAGTAATTTTGGGGTTCTATTTAATTGTCCCGATGAAGAAGAGAATTAAGCTTTAAAAATAGCAGAAGAGAAGGAAGAAGAAAGGGAGAAGAAAAAAGAAGGATAAGGTATTTTTGTTTTTTTGTTTTTAAATAGAATGGATTGTGATGAGGATAAATTATTTTGTTAGTATTGTGTAGTTTGTTATTGTTATTTTTATCTTTGTTTTTAATCTATTTTAAAGTTATTTTGATAGTAACTATTATAAATTATCTGTTTAGTTTAATGTTTATTGTGATTTGTTAGGTTATGAATGTAATTTTTATTAATTTTTAATTTATTTTAAAGTTATTTTGTTAGTAAGTTTTGTGATTAGGTTAATTGTTTGTTTAGGGTTTAGGGTTTATTGTGATTTGTTAAGTTATTAATGTAATCTTTTAATATTTTTAATTTATTTGAAAGTTATTTTGTTAGTAACTATTATGAATTAATTATTAGTTAGTGATGAGACTAGAGAAAAATAGATAAAAACTGAAAATAAAAAAAAAATTATTTTCTGTCATAGATATTGGTAGAAATGACAATAAATTTGATATTGTCTGATGAGATAACAACTTCAGCACAAAGGGAGAAAGTTGATAAGATGATTAGAGAAATGTAAGATTACAGAATGAAACCCGAAGAAGACATCATTCAACACTTTATTACCGTAAATCAAAAGATGCAAGTGTTATGGAAGGGTCATGAACTAATTAGAAAGAATAAAGTGCAATACTTGAGCCTTAGAGAGACATTAATAGAACTGGAGCATCAAATCATTTTAGACGAACTTTGGCAGACATTGGTACCACAAACCTATTGAAATATAGTTATATACTTCGTGAAATTTATAATCTCTTATGGAGCAAGGAAAATAATGAGACAAAGTGTAGGTTCGTGAAAGTTGACTCGGAAGCAAAATGTCTTTGACATGCCATGGATGGATAAATTAGTTGTTAAGAAATTACCAAGAGAATTTATAAATTCCATACCCGTTATAAAGATTGAAGAGGAAGAAGATCTTGAGGAATTTTCAAATTGGATTGTAGAAGATGAATTTAAAGAGAATTCAGAATTTAATATAGAAAATTTCCCGGAGGAAGATACAAAATCGGAGATGGAAGAAAACGTAGAAATGAGTTTTAAATGTTAGAGAGTGGAGAAAATGAGTAAATATGATTGTACATGTACGAAATGATAACTGAAAAAGTCTGAGCTTAAGAATGAAAAAAATTGCATATTGATATAATTTTGGTCTCTTTTTAATCATTAAATTTTTTATGTAAGTATTTTTTTGTTGTTTGAAATTGTTTTGAGAATTTTTATTTCTTTTTTAACAGAGTTAGTATTGAAGATGGAAAATCAGTTTTTCGTATGTGTTTATTTCAATGGAGTAATTTTGACAACAACCCTTGGATGTATATTTGAATATCGCCAACAAATAGTAATGAGATTTAATAGAAATGTCTCGTTTAATGATATGAAGGAAAGGATTAGTGCAAAAATTGTTAGACATTATGGGAGAAGGATCTCGAAACTTTTCTACAAGTTTCTAGTTTCGACAGATCCCATCAAATTCACTGAAATGGAACTTATGGACGGTGAAGACGTGAAGACAATGGTCGCTCTTTATTGTGGGAATCTAAGCGACCAAAATGCACCGATTCAGTTATTTGCTGAGTTAGCTGGTGTAGTGCCAACTGAAGATCTCACTCCATTAGGTGAAGAACATGGAGCTCAAGAGCTATGTATGGTGGTTCTGATATTGTACGTTGATAGTCAATTGATTGTACGCGGGATCGCCATCGATCTTAGTGCTGCACCCGAGACTAATGTGGTTGGTGATAATGGATACGATAGTAGTGATAATGGATACGATAGTAATGATCCTTCTAATCACGAGGTCGATAGTGATAGTGATCTTGATGTGGACGAGGTCCCAGATGATATTGACGACGAAGGTATGAATGACAATGGAAACGTTAACGCGTCTTCAGTTAGGAACCAGATTTGACGTATTGTGATACACAATAATCTTGGGGCACATATATTGCTGATAGACCCTGATGCGGTGCACATAGCGGAGTTTTCGGGTTACCTTAATATGCTACCTGCTCATCGGTTGGCCGTATATTCCGATCTTGAGGAGTTGTTCGTGGGCTAAAGATTCGAAAGTAAGGAAGATTGCGTATTTTCCATTAAACGGTATAGCATGAATATATTAGTGGACTACAAAGTCGCCGTGTCTAAACTGACATTATATATTAAGGAGTGTTAGAGGTTGGTGAAAGGCTGCAATTGGCAGGTATGAGCCGCATTTATCCAGAAGTCATAGATGTGAGAAATACGAAAATTTGTTGGGTCTCACACATGCACTTCAACATGTATGACAGAAGATCATCGAAAAATTGATTTCCAAAACTATCTATACGTGCATCATGCCAATGGTAAAGGACATGCCGATGAGTAAAGTTTCGGTACTGATTGCCAAAATGCAGGTACGATTCCAGTATCGAGTATAATACCAGAAGGCATGGATAGCTAAACAGATGGCAATAGAGCAATTGCATAGAAATTTCGATGCAGCGTACAATGAGCTATAGGCATGGATAACTACTATGCAGGAGCACGTACCAGAGACTATTATTGAGTTGCAGACACGATCTTATTACGGTCTGAATGACCAACTACAACTGGGAAAAAGAATTTTTCAACAGATGTTCTGGACGTTTGATCCATGCATGTGCACATTTCTCCACTACAGGCCGTTTGTGCAAGTAGATAGGACCTGACTATATGGCAAATATATACAGATCCTGCTTCTTGCGATTGCTCAAAACGGGAACAAGAACATGCTCCCGATAGCGTTTTCTATCGTGGATAATGAGAACATGAAATTGTGGGAATTTTTTTTTATGAACCTGAGGAGGTATGTTATTAGTAACAGTAATATTTGCATCATCTCTGATAGAAGGAAATGATTAATTGTCACCATTAGGCATTCAGTGTGCCATAGAGATCCGTTTATTGCATCCGGCACATTGCGACTAACTTTCACTGAGATTATAAGAATGTAGACTAGCAGAAACAAATTGTGAGAATATGTAAATGATAAACTTATCTTTTCAATATATGTTTTAATGTTTTAGGGCGAGACTGTAACTTATATTTTCTTAATACATACAAATCGTACGAGCTAGAGCCACACATTTTCCGACAAAAGATAACTCAACTTAAAAGTGACATGGAGAGTCAAACGAACACACCTTTCCAACAGTAGTTGGGTATCATGGAGCCGTGCCAATAGACTCAAAGTTTCGACAGGGGCTTTCACTATGGTCATATGACCACCAACTTGGCGGAGGAGGTTAACTCCGTGTTGATGAAAACATGAAATCTTTCGACTTCATCTGTCTTCTCAGTTATGTTCTACAGGTTGGCTAACTTGATGCCAAGAATGGGGCAGCAACAAGTCAACCAGATGGAGGCAAGACACGTGTTTGTCGAAGATGTCAGAGATGCAATGGTTGTAAACTTTCGGATGGTGAGGTCGATGAATGTAGAAGTATATTCACGATGTCTTGAAACATTTTGAGTTACGGAGACCATCGATCGTCGACCCGATATACCACCTAGGTCCTACGGAGTTGATCTAAAAAATAAACGGTGCCATTGCAGGAGTTTCTAAACACTTTGTTATCTATACACATGTCGTGGTAATTTGTGCTAAAGTCTCGCTCAATGTTGAACAAATTATCGATGAGGTGTACACCCTCGAGCACATGTTACGTGTCTAAGAGAACGAGTTTCTCGTCCCACCTGACCTATCTACATGGGAGGTGCCTCCGATGACTTTCGAGTTTGTCCTAGACAAAGGGTTGCATAGGAATCCGAAAGATCGTTTGCAATCATCCAAAATCCATAATGAAATGGAAATTAGGAATAAATCTGATGGGAAGCTATGTGGCGTATGCAGATTAGCTAGTCATAATCAGAATAAATGCCTGCACCGAAACTACCATATTGGATAATCATCGCGATCGGGTAGGAATTGAGCTAATGTACTCTAATGTTACAATGAATCTAATTTAAATTACAAAGTTTGTTTTAGGTTTTAATGTTGCAATGAATCTTAATTAAATAAATACAAAGTTTGTCTAAATTTTGGTGTAATTAATCTAATTTGGATTACAAAGTTAGTCTAAATTTTGTTGCATTTATATTTTTGTAGAATTAAATAAATAAAAACTTGACTATTTAAATTACAAAACCCCCTAAAATTGATGGTTTAATGGTGTGATTCTAGGGGTATATTTTTGTGGAGGTCGACGTTCATATTATGGGTGATTGCGGCAATTAACGTTCTATTCACTCGTACGTGGGGGTGTACGAAACATAAATGAAAAATCATATGCCTCAAACGTCATTGATGAACTTAAGCTGGAAGAGTGGAGTACTGGGATGGATATTGGCCGGAAGGAGTAGAGTACTGCAGTGGTAGTGGGCTGAAGATATCAAACTCTGAATGATATCTATGGCTTGACGAGCCCAGGAAATAGTCATTGCCTCCCAAGTCTAGATGATAAGAACTATCCCCAGAGTGTAGCTCTGGCTCCGGCTCTGGCTCGGGTGCAGGAGGCGGATATAGAAGGGGATGAGAGGGTTGCCCAAGTTGCGTCATGTGCGAGGGGACTACCATCAGCTGCCCACCAAACAAATATGATTTCCCCATCTCAAAGTACCACTGTATGTATTCTAATGAGGGCTGCAGATCCAAAGCACGATCCATTTGAGGTTTCCGCCCCAATTGGTTGTTCTACATTGTAATATATTCTCCATGCACTTTCGCTCAATCATTTTCATGTTTCCCCCTCTTGTTAATCTCGTGGATGTTCTCTAACTGTACTGGCAGTATCAAGATATAATATACGCAAATAAACTGCCGGATTACTCGATCACCATGGTACCACTCTACTATTTGGAAATTGATAATGGGTGCATTAATGCACCATAGGTTTGAGTGGACGTGGGTAGACGAGGGAATAACCGCCATAATTTTTGGGACAAAATAGGGCATCCAGATGAACTGCATAATTAATAACATGATTATATTAACGCAGGTCGAGTAAGATAAAATAATAAAATGTCATAAATATTGGAAAAACTTACCCCTTCTCCAGCATGATTCTCAATCATCAGACGGTATACTGATATCGTGTATGACCTCTCAATACCCGGATTAGTGCTCCATCTACGAAAACAAATTGTTAGACTAATATCATCCGAAAAAAATATCAACTAACTGTTATAATGAGTAAAAATTCATCACCCATTCACAAGTGGAAATACATATGATTGGTGACTAATCGATGCCAAGAATGGCATCCGGTAAAGCGCCCAAGACTGCAACAATATAAGACATCCGCTTATGTCCACCACAGAAAGATTTGTCATCCGACAAGGTTTGCGATACAACATAGCTAACATTTCGGACCCCCAACTGTATGAACGGATGTTCTGCAAATCAGATAATAGGGGTAAGTATATCAAGTGGACCTTGTTTCTAACTCCCTTTACCCGTAACCGAAGCCGAAACAAGGTACGAGGCATTACCGGACTTACATCGAAACATTTAGTCACTTTTCACAACATAAACTTGCATACAATTTAAAACTTTTATACATTCATCGACATTGTCCCTTATAAGGTTCTATGATACCTTATTCAAGCCTCATTGATACCAAATCTAACAACATCAAAAGCATGCTTCATGCATCACAATTCAACAACAAAACCACATACCAAAATATGCCATCACATAGGCATTATATATACATCACAATACAAGGGCCAACTTCATCTTTCAGAGCCAAATACAATGGCCACCACATTTACAAGCCAAAATATATCATATGGCACTAGCCTATAGATGCCATATACCAATATATACATAACTTCAAAAGTACTAAAATGTTGGTTGATAGTGCGATGACGTTTCCCTACGATCTTCGAATCCGAGTTAGCTTCGATGATCTATAAAATAGTGGAAAGATAAACACAGTAACCTTAAAAAGCTTAGTAAGTCATATACAAGTAAAACATCACATGCATCAATATTACTTCCACCAATTAAACAAATTATGAATAAACATACACAATGTACATTCAAGCTCACAAACCTTTCTCATATTACACATCTTCAATACCATATTTGAATTCATCAAATACCTTACTTTCCGTTACCCATATAAGTCTCTATGTACTGGTGTCACTTCATTTACTTACACATTCTTCCTTGACTTAACTTTGCCCGTTGAACCATTCGGAATTGTCAAGGATACTCGGTAAACACATATCAATGCCACTGTCCCACACAGGGTCTTATACGAAATCGATTAACGATGCTGATGTCCCACACATGGTCTTATACGTAATCATAATACAACGCCACTGCCCCACACAGGGTCTTACATGTAATCATATATCGGTAACCTAATGTCATGACATTTGTATCCTGTACTATTCCTAAGGTTCGTACGAGGATTTCGGATGTCTTAACTTTGTCAATTCTTGCTCATATTTGATCTCTTGACATTCATGGCAATTCAATAGCAATGTAACACAATTATATGAATGTAACAACATTTATTTGCATATAGACTTACCTCGTAGTCGGAATAACGAGTAGGGTCTACTATTCGATAACTTTTGTTTTCTCTCGATCTAAATCTGATTTCGTTTGTTCTTAATCTAATTACAATCAAAATTAACTCATTCAATCACTTACATTCAAATTCACTCAAAAACACTTAAATGGACATTTTGCACTTTAGCCTTTAAAGTTTCACATTTCTTATAATTTAGTCCTTATTTCAAAACAACACAAAATACACAAAATTCACTTTAGCCCATGCTTAGCCAAATTTTATTTAGCTTCCTAGCAGCCCAATAATCACATTTATTTCACATTTCAACCACACATTTTCAACATTTCTCAATTTAATCCCTAATAGGTATTTTTACCAAAAATCACTTAACAAAACTTGTATATTAAACACCAAGCTTTCATTTTTCATCATTAACCATTCAAGAACACAAACACTCATCAATGGCATATCACACAATCATGGACACTTTCAAAAATTAAGACATTGGCTAGCTAGAACACGAAGAAACGATCCAAAAAACGTAAAAATTATCAAAAATCGAACACAAATCATACCTCAAATTAGCCACCAAAGTGTCGAATGTATAAAAGTTTCAAACCCTATTTCTTTTGCTGCTTTTCAGATATGCATAAGAAATAAAATGACTTCTTTTTTTACTTTGTTTTATTTATTTTACTCTAATTTATTAATTTACCTATTTACCCTTATTAATACCTTTATAAAATACCTAACACATGCCCATATATGTCAATATCCATTATCAAAGGTCAAATTGACATGCAAGGACCTCCACTTTAAAAGCCAAGGTCAAATAGCACCTTTAGCAAATAGCATGTAACTTTTACATTTTATGCGATTAGGTCTTTTTCGTAATTACACATTCAAACGCTAAAATTACTTCACGAAACTTTCACACATAGCAATTAACATGTTCTAAACACCAAAACTAATATTAAAATAATTTTACGACCTAGGATTTGTGGTCCCAAAACCACTGTTCCGACTAGGGTCTAAATTGGGCTGTTACAACTCTCCCCCCTTAGGACTTTTTGTCCCCGAAAATCTTACTAGTGAATAGGTTCGGGTATTGTTTTCTCATAGTATCCTTGAGTTCCGACGTAACTTCTTCAACCTCATGTCGATGCCATAATACTTTCACTAATGTAATTCTTTTATTTCTCAGCTCTTTGATCTCATTAGCTAGGATTTTAATCGGTTCTTCACTGTACGACATATTTGACTGAATCTCAACCTCTGTCGGAGAAATAACATGTGATGAGTTGGACCGGTATCATCAAAGCATCGATACATGAAACACATTATGTATTTTGTCTAACTCAGACGGTAAGGATAACTGATAAGCCACTGGATCGATCTGCTCAATAATCTCATATGGCCCGATAAATCTCAGACTCAACTTTTCTTTCCGACCGAACCGCAATATATTTTTCCACGGTGATACTTTTAAAAACACTTTATGCCCGGTCTGAAACTCAATGTCTTTCCGTTTCAAGTCTGCGTACGATTTTTGACGATCTAACGCAGCTTTCAAACTTTCACGGATTACTTTCACTTTTTCTTCAGTCTCTTGGATCACATCAACCCCGTGAATCTTATTCTCGCTAAGTTCAGTCTAATACAATGGAGTTCGACATTTACGACCATATAAAGCCTAGTACGGTGCCATTTTAATACTCGACTGAAAGCTATTGTTATAAGCAAATTTAATCAATGACAAATACTTTTCCTACGTACTTTCAAACTCAAGAATGCAACAATGTAACATATCCTCGAGTATCTGAATAACTCGCTCGGATTGACCATCCATCTGTGGGTGAAATGTCGTACTGAAGTGTAACTTTGTACCCAGTGCATCTTGCAATTTCTTCCAAAACCTCGATGTGAACCTCAGATCTTTATCCTAAACAATAAAAATAGGTACCCGTTCAATCTCACTATCTTGAAAATATACAGCTCAGCAAGCTTATCAAGAGAGAAATCCATACGTACAGGAATGAAATGAGTTGCATTTGTTAATCGATCAACAACAACCCATATTACATTATTCTTTCTCGGAGATAGGGGCAAACCCGTTACAAAATCCATAGTCACTCCATCTCATTTCCACTAGGGAATCATAATTGGTTGCAACAAACCTGACGGTACTTGATGCTCGGCCTTTACTTGCTGACAAATCAAACATTTCGAGACAAATTCTGAAATATCACGTTTCATACCACACCACTAATAAAGCTGTTTCAGATCATTATACATTTTTGTACTTCCCGGATGAACAGATAAATGACTATTGTGTGCTTCGTTCAAAATCATTTGTATCAACTCTAAATTTCTTGGAACACATATTTGGCCTCTGAATCTCAAACATTCATCCGAATCAACTTGAAACTCTAAATCAGGGTTTGAATCATATTAAGCTCGTCTGGCTAACATCTCATTATTGACTTTTTGAACTTCACAAATTTGCTATAAAAAAATGGTCTTACTTTCAACTCCGCTACAATCGAACCGTCATCAGATAAGGCCAACTGAGTATTCATTGCACGCAAGGCAAAAAAAGATTTCTGACTTAATGCATCGCCCGCGACATTTGCTTTTCCCGGATGATAATCAATTACTACCTCGTAATCCTTTAACAATTCAAACCATCTCTGTTGCCATAGATTCAAATCTTTCTGAGTCATCAAATACTTCAAACTCTTATAATCTGAATAAACATGACATTTCTCACCGAACAAATAATGACGCCAAATCTTTAATGCAAACACAATAACTGCCAGCTCTAAATCATGCGTTGGATAATTCTTTTCATGTGGCTTCAACTGTCTCGAGGCATCAGCTATGACTTTGCCTTCCTGCATCAATATGCAACGCAAACCATTCAACGATGCATCACTATAGATCACAAATTCTTTACCTGTTTCTGGCTGAACTAATACTGGAGCTTCGTTCAAAAGAACTTTCAACTGATCAAAACTTTTCTGACATTTCTCAGACCATTCAAACTTTACGTCTTTCTGAAGCAGTTTCGTTAACAGAGTCACATTCATTGAAAAACCTTTCACAAATCATCTATAATAGTCGACTAGTCCCAGAAAATTGTGGACTTCAGAAACATTTCTCGGAGTCTTCCAATCCATTATTGCAGAAATTTTATTCGAATTGACTCGAATACCCGATACTGACACAACATGCCCCAGAAAACCAACCTCGTGCAACCAGAATTCACATTTACTAAACTTTGCATACAACTGTTTATCACGCAGAGTTTGTAACACAATTCTTAAGTGCTCGGCGTGTTCAGTTTCATCTTTTGAATAAATCAAAATATCATCTATGAACACAATAACAAATCAATCTAGATATGGTCTAAAGATCTAATTCATCAAATCCATCAATATAGTAGGTGCTTTCATTAATCCGAAAGGCATATCGGAGTTTTTGGCACATCGGAGTTTTTGACTCTCAACTGGTAATAACTCAATCTCAAATATATATTTGAAAACACTGTAGCCCTTTTCAATTGATCAAAAAATAATCTATTCTGGGCAAAGGATACTTATTCTTGATGGTCACTTTGTTGAGTTGTTAGTAGTCTATACACATTCTCATCGTACCATCTTTCTTTTTCACAAACAAAATAGGAGCACCCCAAGGCGAGAAACTCAGACGTGCAAATCCTCTATCGGTTAACTCTTGCAACTAAAATTTCAATTCTTTTAACTCTGTCGGAGCCATTCTGTATGGAGATATCAATATCGGCGTAGTCCCTAGCACTAGTTCAATGCCAAACTTAACCTCACGAATTGGTGGTAATACCGGTAACTCTTCAGGAAACACATTCGGATACTCACTCACAACTGGCACCGATCCAATCTTCTTTTCAATCACTTTCATATATAACACATAAGCAAAATAAGCTTCGCAACCCTTTTTCACATATTTCTGAGCTAGCATCGATGAAATCACTGCCAGTAAACCTTTCAAATCATCTGACTCAATTCGGATAATCTCATTATCCTGACACCTCAAATGAATCATCTTTCATTTACAGTTCACAACGGCATCATGTAGTGTTAGCCAATCCATACCCAGAATTATATCAAATTCATCAAACGTTAACAACATTAGATTGGCCGGAAAACAACAATCTCTAATCATCAATGGATAGTTCTTGCACACCTTATCAACCAACACACACTTGCCTAAGGGGTTCGATACTCTAATTACAAATTCAATAGACTCTATAGGCAAAGTCTTACTGGATACTAAATTCACACATACATACGAATGAGTTGATCCAGGATCTATCAATACAATAACTTTAGTATTATAAAGAGTAAAAGTATCGGTAATAACGTCTGGTGATACTGCATCTTCCCGTGCACGAATAGCATAAGCTCAGGCAAGTGCTCGAGCCTTAGATCTCAAAGTAGAATCTCTAGCTGCTCTTTGGCTACTGCTCACATTTCCCATGTTTTTTGGGTGGTCTACTTCTAGCCGTAGTGTTACTCGGCTTCGTGCTCTGGACATTATCTTTTTCAGCTAACTCTGGCAGTCTTTGATAAAATGATCTAATGATCCACATTTAAAACAAGCCCATTCTTTGAATCGATAAGCACCAAAATATCTGTTTCCACAATATTTGCACTCGGATCGATTCTGTCTCACACTACCAACACTAGCAACCGATATAGCTTGAGCTCTAGAACCCGTTGGTTGTCTTTCATGATCTCTATTTGAACGTCCTATAGATGCATTGGAACGATTAAACGAGTCTCGAAATTTCTTTGTTGCATATTGAAAAAACTTACTAGTCGATCTCTTTCTCGAATCTCTAGCCTTGAAATCAGCTTTTCGCTTTTCTTTGTTGAGTCCCTCGGCTTTACAAGCCCTTTCAACTAAAACAACAAATTCTTTGATTTTAAGAATCCCAACCAATAGTTTTATATCTTTATTCAGTCCGTTCACAAATCTTTTGCACATGATTTCTTCAGTGGCCACATATTCCTAAGCATATCTACTTAAGTGTACGAATTCTCTTTTGTATTTGGCAACGGTCATCCGACCTTATTTCAACTCTAAAAACTCCTTATGTTTTTCATCAAGGAATAACTGACTTATATACTTTTTATGGAACTCCGATTGGAAAAATTCCCATGTGACTCGTTCTCTCGGTACTACCGATATCAAGGTCTTCCACCAATGATAAGCGTTATCTCTGAGTAAGGACACCACATACTTGATACATTCATCGGGAATACATGACAGTTCCTCAAATACTCGAATTGTATTCTCGAGCCAAAACTCAACTTTCTCAGCATCATTGTCAACTATAGCTCAAAACTATTCAGCCCCATGTTTTCGGATTCTATCAACCGGTGGCTTATTCAATGGTATCGGATCTATTACTTGCAGTGCAATCGGGACTTGCTGGGGAATAGGTGGGGGTAGAGGTTGTTGAGCGGTCGGATTCGTCCGAACGAATTCCGCAAACCACTCATTCAAAGTTTGGAAGAAGACTTGTTTTGCCTCTCCCTCGAAACTACTCATTGTTGGCCTAGAATCGGCTGGTGCTGCTCCTCGAGTGGGAGGAGGCGCATTACTTTCAACATCATCGGGTACCACTCGTTGGGGATCCATTACTATACGAAAACACATTTTAACTTGTCAGAAATCATCACACTATCACAATTTGTATATATAGTATGTATAGCTAAACTCTCACATGCTACGTTAGTCCTAGAATCGACTAAACTATAGCTCTGATACCACTAAATGTAACATCCCTTACCCGTAACCAAAGCTGGAACAGGGTACAAGGCATTACCGGACTTACATCGAAACATTTAGTCACTTTTCACAACATAAACTTACATACAATTTAAAACTTTTATACATTCATCCACATTGTCCCTTATAAGGTTCTACGATACCTTAAAACATGCTTAAAAGGGATTCTAGACTAAACCGATAACTCAAGAAAACTTTACAAAACTTAGAAAATTTTCCTCACTACATGGGTCACACGCCCGTGTGCCTAGGCCGTGTCACTCACAAGGCCAAGAGACACGCCCTTGTTTTAGGCCGTGTGGATACAGGGCATACCTACTGACTTGCATCACATGGCCAAACCACACGCCCATGTGTCTAGCCCGTATGCCTTATACACACTCGTGTCTGGGCTGTTTGCTCGACCGTGCCAAAACTAGCTTACATTCTGTTTCTGACATCAGCAATCCAATAAGGGGCATACGGTCAAGGCACACGTCCATGTCCTCAGCCCGTGTAGCATATTAGATTCCAAAATTAAGGTGTAGACTTCACACGATCAAGGTACAGACCCATATCCCTAAGCTGTGTCTTCTATACGACTAAGACACATGGCTGTGTCTCAGCCTGTGTGGCTACATTGAACCTAAAATAAAATATGTAGGGGACACACGGCCGAAATACATGCCCATGGGGTAGACACACGGCCTAGACACACGCCTGTATGCCTAACCCTGTGGACAACTTAAGGCTATTTTCCAAGCCTATTTGCCACCCTCAAACTCAATTCCATAAGCACACTTTCACAAGCCATTAACAATGTTCAACATCACATATAATAGGCTCACAAATAACCTCATTCAAGCCTAGTTCATACCAAATCTAACAACATCAAAAGCATGCTTCATGCATCACAATTCAACAACAAAACCACATACCAAAATATGCCATCACATAGGCATTATATATACATCACAAAATAAGAGCCAACTTCATCTTTTAGAGCCAAATACAATGGCCACAACTAACCACATTTACAAGCCAAAATATATTCTATGACACTAGCCTATACATGCTATATACCAATATATACATAACTTCAAAAGTACCAAAATGTTGATTGATAGTGCGATGATGTTTCCCTATGATCTCTGAATCCGAGTTAGCTTCGATGATCTATAAAATAATGGAAAGATAAACACAGTAAGCTTAAAAAGCTTAGTAAGTCATATACAAGTAAAACATCACATGCATCAATATTACTTCCACCAATTAAACAAATTATGAATAAGGATACACAATGTACATTCAAGCTCACAAACCTTTTTCATATTACACATCTTCAATACCATATTTGAATTCATCAAATACCTTACTTTCCGTTACCCATATAAGTTTCGTACATACCGGTGTCACTTCATTCACTTACACATTCTTCCTCAACTTAACTTTACCCGATGAACCATTCGGAATTGTCAAGGATACTCGGTAAACACATATCAATGCCACTGTTCCACACAGGGTCTTATACGAAATCGATTAACGATGCCGATGTCCCACACATGGTCTTATACGTAATCATAATATAACGCCACTGTCCCACACAGGGTCTTACATGTAATCACATCTCGGTAACCTAATGTCATGACATTTGTATCCTATACTATTCCTAAGGTTCATACGGGGCTTTCGGATTGTCGCAACTTTGTCGATTCTTGCTTATATTTGATCTCTTGACATCCATGGCAATTCAATAGCAATATAACACAATTATATCAATGTAACAACATTTATTTGCATATAGACTTACCTCGTAGTCGGAATAAAAAGTTAGGTCGACTATTTGATAACTTTTGTTTTCCCCCGATCTAAATCCGATTTCTTTTGTTCCTGATCTAATTACAATCAAAATTAACTCATTCAATTACAATAAAAATCAACTCATTCAATCACTTATTCATTCAAATTCACTTAAAAACACTTAAAAGGGTATTTTGCACTTTAGTCCCTAAAGTTTCACATTTCTTACAATTGAGTCCTTATTTCAAAACAACATAAAATACATTAAATTCACTTTAGCCCATGCTTAGACGAATTTTCTTTAGCTCCCTAGCAGCCCAATAATCACATTTATTTCACATTTCAACCACACATTTTCAACATTTCTCAATTTAATCCCTAATAAGTATTTTTACCAAAATTCACTTAAGAAAACTTGTATATTAAACACCAAGCTTTCATTTTTCATCATTAAACATTCAAGAACACAAACACTCATCAATGGCATATCACACAATCATGGAAACTTTCAAAAATTAAGACATTGACTAGCTAGAACACGAAGCAGCGATCTCAAAAACGTAAAAATTATCAAAAATCGAACACAAATCATACATCAAATTAGCCACCAAAGTGCCGAATGTATAAAAGCTTCAAACCCTATTTCTTTTGCTGATTTTTAGCTATGCATAAGAAATAAAATGACTTCTTTTTACTTTGTTTTATTTATTTTACTCTAATTTACTAATTTACCTATTTACCCTTATTAATACCTTTATAAAATACCTAACACATGCCCATATATGTCAATATCCATTATCAAAGGTCAAATTGACATGAAAGGACCTCCACTTAAAAGCCAAGGTTAAATAGCACCTTTAGCAAATAGCATGCAACTTTTACATTTTATGCAATTAGGTCATTTTTCGTAATTACACATTCAAACGCTAAAATTACTTCCCGAAACTTTCACACGTAGCAATTAACATGTTTTAAACACCAAAAATAATATTAAAATAATTTTACGACCTCAAATTTGTAGTCCCAAAACCATTGTTCTGACTAGGGTCTAAATCGAGCTGTTACATTGTTGTTGTTTGCATCTAGCATGAGTACACCCCTTACAGTGTGCATATTGTAAGCTCGAACGGTATACATCACCTCCCATTCACTGGAAATACTCAATAAATGCTTAAAATTGGATTTTAGCCATGAAAACCTCAATGTAACACCCCTTACCTGTATTTGATGCCGGAACAGGGTTCAAGGCATTACCGGACTTACAACATAATATTTATACAATTATGAGTTATAAAACTTGCGTACAAATTTAAAACTTTTAACTAACATCACATTGTATCTTAATCAAGCCTACGAGGCCTAAAATATGCATTAGAACTGGTTCGGGACTAAACCGATAACTCGAAAAACTTTTACGAAACTTAGAAAAATTTCAAATCTGCAAGGATCACATGCCCGTGTGCCCCGGCCGTGTCACACGCCCGTATGGCCCGGCCGTGTCACACGCCCGTGTGCCCCGGCCGTGTGTAATATCCTGAATTAGGGTTTAATCGGAATAGTGGTTTCGTGACCACAAATCTGAGATAGAAATAATAATTTTATAATTATTTTGATGATTATGATATGATTGCATGATTGTGTGAAAATTTCGTGATGAAATTCTATGCCTAAAGTGCTTAAATTGAAAGTAGGGACTAAATCGAATAAGTTGCAAAACTTGCATTCTAGAAGTTTTTAGTATGAAATTGTTTTGGAATATTAATGAGGAGGTCTTAAATAGCAATTTGACCAATTTTAAGTTCATGGACAAAATTAGGACATGGAAGGAATTTTTGGAAAGTTTAGTAGTAAGGGTATTTTGGTCATTTAGTTATTAAAATGAATTAAAAACAAAATTAAAAGCCAATTTTTGTCCATCTTCTTCATTAGGCCGAAATTTCAAGGGTTCTCCATAGCTAGGGTTTGTTTCAAGCTTCCAAGCTCCATAATCAAGAAAAACGAGATTCAAGTTGCGATCGAGGAAAAGAAAAGATTGTGGACTAAATTGCAAAATTTTTATATTTTAGTACCAAGGTAAGTTCATGTGTAAATAATGTAGCATTAATGTTATTTTTAAGTTATTAATGTTAATTATATGATATGCTGATTTTTAATCGCGAAATATTATGCTTTGTGGTTAATGTTGAGTAATATGCAAATTATGTTTACTACTTGATAAATATGAATTGCTACCGAGTATCAGTTCCGATATTCCATGGAAGACGGAAAATGTGAGATCGAGGGAAAAAGCCTGTTTGAACCTTAGGAATAGATTAGGATACAAGTGACATGTCACTAGGATGGTTGAGCATCCGAACTCGTTGAGTTGAGTCCGAGTTCACTTATGGATGCAAATGTCCGAACTCGTTGAGTTGAGTCCGAATTCGTGAGATGTAACTAGGCATCCGAACTTGTTGAGTTGAGTCCGAGTTCATTTATGGATGCGAACGCCCGAGCTTGTTGAGTTGAGTCTGAGTTCACTTATGGGCGGGTTACATGGTAGCTTGATTACATATGAGGCACTTATGTGCAAATTATCCGTGTATCCGAGTTGTATTCTGATTAGTTCAACGGGTGAAATTTCTAGTGAAATGGAAGAACACTTAAGATGCAAGCGACGTTTTGGTAAGTGTTGTGAAATGGACACTTTGGACAGGTATGTTCTTAACCCTCGGGTTGAAAATAGATACAACAATGATAAGGTGGTAAGATGAGGAATGATGTTTAGAAATGTGATATATGTTTTGGTGATACCATGCTAAAGTTGTTTGGTATATTTGTATTGTTATGTTACTTGTTATTTACATATGAACTTACTAAGCATTTATGCTTACTCCCTCCTCTTTATTTACTGTAGTTTTGAACAAGCCAGCTCGGGAATCGGGACGGGTCGAAGGTTCGATCACACTATCCAAAGGACTTTCATCTAGGTAAATGGCTTGTAAAACTTAAGTATGGCATGTATAGCAATATGCTTATTTTGTGTAAATAATTTTATGATATGGCCATGTTTGGTTGAGAAAATGTTTGATATTGATAAGTTATGGTGATGGCTAATTTAGATCATGTTTGATATTATGGAAGTTTAATAGGTTATCTAGTTTATAAAAATTCATGGAAAGATGAAACTTGCCTTAAAATAGAATATTGCTGCAGCAATGACATGAATTTGAAAAATCACTAAAAATAGTATAAATGGAACTAAATGATGAGTAAGTTATGAAATTGAAGCTTAATGAGTCTATTTTCATGTGGATTGAACAAAATAGGTATATAAATTATATTTTATGAGATATTTAAACTTTTGTGAAATAGGGCCAGAGTGATTTCTGGATCCCCTATTCTGACTTTAAAAATTCATAATAAATTTTACAAAAATAATTAGAAGTTTTTATTTATATGTACAGGTTATTTATTGAGTCTAGTTTTAATAGAAACAAACCTCATAGTAATTTAATTTCTGTATAGAGAAATATCTGATTCGTAATACACAGAGGTCAAAGCAGTCAAACCCTGAAATAGGGGAGACTTTAACTAATAAACTATACTAATTGGCCCAACCAAAAATTCTAGAAAAAAATTAGTAAATAGATATATGAGTCTAGATTTAGGGAAAATTTACAGATCTAGATTTTGAATTTCGTAACTCGAGATATGATTTTTCTTGTAACTATGACGCGGGTAGTTAGAAAGCTGTGAATGTAGAAATAAATGATTTGAAGTTCTTAATTTGATAAATATTGTTCGGTAACCCCTAAAGCTTGACTCCGGTGATGGTCTCGGGTGTGGGGGTGTTACATTTAGTGGTATCAGAGCAGGTTTAGTCAGTTCTCCGACTACGTGTTGTATGTACGGATTTTGCTATACATGCCATATGTATGAATTGTGATAGTGTGACGACTTTTGACCTTTTTAAATGATTTTTATATAGTAAATGGATCCCGATCCAGCTGTGGCAGATGAAGTAGAGAGTAATGTGCCAGCTCCAGCTGAAGGGGCAGCACCGACTGAAAACCCACCTCCTACTGTTGGTCAGGGAGGAGGAGAAAGGGATCAGGAAGCCTTTCTCCAAATGATGAGTGCATGGTACACTGAGTTCGTTCGTACGAACCCAAATGTACGACCTCCCCCACCTCCCCCAATTCCTCAACCTATGCCTCCGATGCCTCAAGGAGTGGATATGATAAAATTTCATAGAACCCCCGTTGATAGAATTCGTAAACAAGGGGCTGAAGAATTTAGAGCAAGTATTGATGATGATGAAGAGAAAGCAGAGTTCTGGCTTGAAAATTCTGTTCGGGTATTTGATGAATTATCTTGTACACCTGAAGAATGTTTGAAATGTGCTACATCTTTGTTGAAAGATTCAGCCTGTAATTGGTGGAAGACTTTGATTTCGGTGGTACCGAACGAGAGGGTAACCTGGGAATTCTTTCAAGAAGAGTTTCGGAAGAAATATATTAGTGAAAGATTTATTGATCAGAAATGTAAAGAGTTTCTTGAGCTGAAGCAAGGTAATATGACAGTCTCAGAATATGAAAGAGAGTTTGTTCGATTGAGTAAGTATGCCAGGAATATGTTCCTCTGAAGCCAAGATGTGCCGACGATTTGAAGACGGGCTCAACGAAGACATTAAGGTATTTTTCGGATCCTTGAACTGAAAGAAATGGTAGTACTTGGTTGATCGAGCTTGTAAGGTGAAGAACTCTTGAAGGAAAAGAAAAGGTAGAATCAAACACAAAATTGGAAGAAAAGACCAATGAGTAATGCACCTTCACAAAGAACCCGGAAAGTCAAGAAATATGAATCCTCGTTCCCAAGTTTCATTTGGGCAATCATATGGAAATTTTAAGAAGCGAATGTGGGTCCTAAATCTCGAGATTATTCGCGGCCGCGTGTGGGAAATACGAGATTTGTTAAACCTGAGTGCCAGCGGTGTGGTAGAAATCATTTTGGTCCGTGAAGAGCAAATGAATGTTTTCGATGTGGTTCTCTGGATCATTTTATTAGAGACTGCCCAGAGAGAGCTGAGAAAGAAAAATTTCAGAGTGTAAAAGCTAGTGGTGCAAACTCGAGGGGAAGGTATCCAAGAAAAGCTGGAAGTGAAACAAGCAGTAAGAATGTAGCCAGAGATGCAGTAGTTAGATCTGAGGGAAGAGCTCCGGCTAGAACTTATGCTATTAAAGCACGTGAAGATGCTTCCTCACCCGATGTGATTACCGGTACATTTTCTCTTTATGATATTAATGTTATTGCTTTGATTGATCCTGGTTCTACTCATTCATATGTATGCATGAAATCGGTGTCTAGTATGAATATACCGTTGAGAACACGTAATTTATGATTAGAGTGTCGAATCCACTAGGCAAATGCGTGATAGTTGATAAAGTAAGTAAGAAATGCCCTTTAATGATACGGGATCAAATTTCAGAATCGGTTCTGATGGTTGTTTGATGTTTAAAAATCGGATTTGTGTACCGAAAAATGATGAGTTGATTCAAAAGATTTTGCATGAAGCACATGATAGTTGTTTAGCGGTTCATCCGGGCAGTATGAAGATGTATAATGACTTGAAGAAAATGTACTGGTGGATTGGAATGAAAAGAGATATTTCTGAGTTTGTATCAAAGTGCTTAGTTTGTCAACAAGTGAAAGCTGAACACCAAGTACCTTCGGGATTACTTCAGCCTATTATGGTTCCTGAATGGAAATGGGATCGGATTACTATGGATTTTATATCGTGGTTGCCGTTAACTCCGGGGAAGAAAAATGCCATCCGGGCAATAGTTGATGATCGACTAAATCGGCTCATTTTATTCTCGCACGTCTGATTATTCTCTTAATAAGTTAGCTGAATTGTATATCCAGAGATTGTTAGACTTCATGGGATACCTTTGTCAATCATTTGGATAGAGATCCAAGTTTACCTCACGGTTTTGGAAAAAGTTGCAAGAAGCATTAGGTATAAAGTTAAATTTCAAAGACCGCCTTTCATCCACAAACCGATGGACAATCGAGAGAGTAATTGATTCTTGGAGACATGCTCGGATGTTGCGTATTGGAATTTCAAGATAGTTGGGAAAGGTACTTACCATTGGTAGAATTTGCTTATAATAATAGTTATCAGACAAGTTTGAAGATGGCACCTTATGAAGCATTATATGGTCATAAATGTCGGACGCCACTGTATTGGACTGAACTCAAGGAAAGTCAGATTTATGGAGTTGATTTAATAAAAGAAACCAAGAAAAGGTGAAAGTGATTCGAGATTGTTTGAAAGTCGCTTCAGATAGATGAAAATCTTATGCGGATTTGAAACGAAAAGAAATGGAGTTTCAAGTTGGTGATAAGGTATTTTGAAAGTGTCTCCATGGAAGAAAGTCCTTAGATTTGGACGAAAGGGCAAGTTAAGTCCGCTTTATTGGACCGTATGAAATAATTGAAAAAGTTGGACTCAGTAGCATATCGGCTAGCGTTACCACTGAATTAGAGAAGATTCATGATGTGTTTCATGTATCTATGTTACGTCGGTATCGTTCGGATCCTTCACATATAATTTCACCGACAGAAGTTAAACTACGACCGGATATGACTTATGAAGAAGAACCGATTAAGATTTTAGCTCGAGAAGTCAAACAACTAAGAAATAAAAGTGTTGCACTTGTGAAAGTGTTGCACTTGTGAAAGTGTTGTGGCAAAAGCATGGGGTAGAAGAGACTACATGGGAACCTGAAGAAACTATGAGAAACCAATATCCACACCTGTTTACTGGTAAGATTTTCGAGGACGAAAATCCTTAAAAGGGGGGGAGAGTTGTAATATCCTGAATTAGGGCTTAATCGGAATAGTGGTTTTGTGACCACAAATCCTAGATAGAAATAATAATTTTATAATTATTTTGATGATTATGATATGATTGCATGATTGTGTGAAAATTTCGTGATGAAATTCTATGCCTAAAGTGCTTAAATTGAAAGTAGGGACTAAATCGAATAAGTTGCAAAACTTGCATTCTAGAAGTTTTTAGTATGAAATTGTTTTGGAATATTAATGAGGAGGTCTTAAATAGCAATTTGACCAATTTTAAGTTCATGGAAAAAATTAGGACATGGAAGGAATTTTTGGAAAGTTTAGTAGTAAGGGTATTTTGGTCATTTAGTTATTAAAATGAATTAAAAACAAAATTAAAAGCCAATTTTTGTCCATCTTCTTCATTAGGCCGAAATTTCAAGGGTTCTCCATAGCTAGGGTTTGTTTCAAGCTTCCAAGCTCCATAATCAAGAAAAACGAGATTCAAGTCGCGATCGAGGAAAAGAAAAGATTGTGGACTAAATTGCAAAATTTTTATATTTTGGTACCAAGGTAAGTTCATGTGTAAATAATGTAGCATAAATGTTATTTTTAAGTTATTAATGTTAATTATATGATATGCTGATTTTTAATCGTGAAATATTATGCTTTGTGGTTAATGTTGAGTAATGTGTAAATTATGTTTACTATTTGATAAATATGAATTGCTACCGAGTATCGGTTCCGATATTCCATGGAAGACGGAAAATGTGAGATCGAGGGAAAAAGCCCGTTTGAACCTTAGGAATAGATTAGGATACAAGTGACATGTCACTAGGATGGTTGAGCATCCGAACTCGTTGAGTTGAGTCCGAGTTCACTTATGGATGCAAATGTCCGAACTCGTTGAGTTGAGTCCGAGTTCGTGAGATGTAACTAGGCATCCGAACTCGTTGAGTTGAGTCCGAGTTCATTTATGGATGCGAACGCCCGAGCTTTTTGAGTTGAGTCTGAGTTCACTTATGGGCGGGTTACATGGTAGCTTGATTACATATGAGGCACTTATGTGCAAATTATCCGTGTATCCGAGTTGTATTCCGATGTGTTCAACGGGTGAAATTTCTAGTGAAATGGAAGAACACTTAAGATGCAAGCGACGTTTTGGTAAGTGTTGTGAAATGGACACTTTGGACAGGTATGTTCTTAACCCTCGGGTTGAAAATAGATACAACAATGATAAGGTGGTAAGATGAGGAATGATGTTTAGAAATGTGATATATGTTTTGGTGATACCATGCTAAAGTTGTTTGGTATATTTGTATTGTTATGTTACTTGTTATTTACATATGAACTTACTAAGCATTTATGCTTACTCCTCCTCTTTATTTACTGTAGTTTTGAACAAGCCACTCGAGAATCGGGACGGGTCAAGGTTCGATCACACTATCCAAAGGACTTTCATCTAGGTAAATGGCTTGTAAAACTTAAGTATGGCATGTATAGCAATATACTTATTTTGTGTAAATAATTTTATGATATGGCCATGTTTGGTTGAGAAAATGTTTGATATTGATAAGTCATGGTGATGGCTAATTTAGATCATGTTTGATATTATGGAAGTTTAATAGGTTATCTAGTTCATAAAAATTCATGGAAAGATGAAACTTGCCTTAAAATGAATATTGCTGCAGCAATGACATGAATTTGAAAATCACTAAAATAGTTTAAATGGAACTAAATGATGAGTAAGTTATGAAATTGAAGCTTAATGAGTCTATTTTCATGTGGATTGAACAAAACAGGCATATAAATTATATTTTATGAGATATTTAAACTTTTGTGAAATAGGGCCAGAGTGATTTCTGGATCCCCTGTTCTAACTTTAAAAATTCATAATAAATTTTTCAAAAATAATTAGAAGTTTTTCTTTATATGTACAGGTTCTTTATTGAGTCTAGTTTTAATAGAAACAAACCTTATAGTCATTTAATTTTTGAATAGAGAAATATCTGATTCGTAATACACAGAGGTCAGAGCAGTCGAACCCTGAAACAGGGGAGACTTTAACTAATAAACTGTACTAATTGGCCCAACCAAAAATTCTAAAAAAAAAATTAGTAAATAGATATATGAGTCTAGATTTAGGGAAAATTTACAGATCTAGATTTCAAGTTTCGTAACTCAAGATATGATTTTTCTTGTAACTGTGACGCAGGTAGTTAGAAAGCTGTGAATGTAGAAATAAATGATTTAAAGTTCTTAATTTGATAAATATTGTTCGGTAACCCCTCAAGCTCGACTCCGGCGATGGTCTCGGGCGTGGGGGCGTTACACCGTGTCACTCACATAGCCAAGAGACACGCTCATGTCTCAGGCTGTGTGGACATTCGAATTGGAATCACATGGCCGTGCCCCAGCCCGTGCTCAACCCCATGGAGCTCACTAACTTACCTCACACGGCCAGACCACACGCTCGTGTGAACAGACCGTGTGCATCACACGGCCATCAGACACAACCGTGTCCAGGCCATGTGGAAACAGGGCATACATACTGACTTGCATCACACGGCCGGAGACACACCTATGTGCCATGGCCGTGTGAAAACTAGAGTGTACACTGACTTGGGTCACACGGCCAGCCACACGCCCATGTGCCAGCCCGTGTGCCACACACGGCCAATAAACTCATGTGTCTAGGCTGTGCCAAACCTGTAGGGTATACTGACTTAAATCGAAGGGCTACCCAAGGGACGGACGGTCGTGTACCAAGACTATGTGTCACACACAGTCGAGCCACACGCCCGTGTGCTTGGCCATGTAGAGTAAAAATAGTCTTGGTTTAAGCCACATTTCTCACCCTCCATAAACATACCTAAACCACATCATCTCATACCATTTCAATGCATTCAAAGGCAGCCAAAGCATGCTAATCCATACACATAACATGCCATCTAACCACAACCATTTCAACTACTAAATTCCATATTCAAAACATGCCAAATCAATATACTAAATTATGCCAATACAAAGCATTATATACATCACATATATCATTTATCAAACACATACTTTAGGCCAACTTAAATGACCAATACAACAAACATTTACAAGCCAAATCATATAGCCAAAATCACAACTCAAAACATACCATCTTAACCCTAGCCTATACATGCCATATACCATATATACAAGTTTCAAAAGTACCAACAAAATGATCGATAGTGTGATGATGTTTCCCGACGATCCCCGAGTTTGAGCTACCTTCAATTATCTATAAAACATGGAAAGAACACACAAAGTAAGCTTTAAAAGCTTAGTAAGCCATACACAAATAAATTACCACATAAATCAATTACATTTTCATCCATGAGCAAAATATGAGTAATCATATATAGATACAAAAGCCTTTCTCAATGACTACTTATTCAAATTCACATGTAATTTCATTAAATACTTCTCCTTTCAATACTCATAAGCATCTCGTACATACTTGAGTCACTTAGCTCATTCACACATTCTTTCTCGACTTAACTTTGCCCATTGAACTATTCAGAATTGTTAAGGATACTCAGAAATCACATAAACTCGTACAATGCCATATCCCGGATATGGTCTTACATGTTATCACATATCGATGCCATTGTACCAGACAGGGTCTTATACGAAATCACATAACGATGCCGATGTCCCAGACATGGTCTTATATGTAAACATAATACAATGCCAATTTCCCAGACATGGTCTTACATGTAATCATATCTCAGTAATCCTAATGTCATGACATTTGTATCCTATACTATTCCTAGGTTCGTACGGGGCTTTTGGATATCGTAACTCTATCGATTCTTACTCGTACTCGATCATTCAATATTCATAGCAATTCAGTGACAATTAAACATATATAGTTCGATTTAAATACATATTTACATATGTACTTACCTCGTATATACGATGAACGGATCGAGTCGACTATTCAACAACTTTCGTTTTGCCTCGATCTAGAGCCGATTTTTTTCGTTCTTCATCTATATTTATTCAAAATCAATCCATTTAATCACTAACTCAGCCAATTTAGTCTTTAAACACATTTTAAGCCAATTTGCACTTTGGCCTTAAACTTTCACATTTCTTACAATTTAGTCCCTATTTCATAAAAACACAATTTTCAACAATTTCAATTAAACCCAAGCTAGCCGAATTTCTATAGGCTTCTTAGCAGCCCACATTTATCAATTTTTCAAGCATTTAACCACACATTTTCATCTTTACACAAATTGACCCTTTTTATGCAAATTTCACTAAAAATCACTTTACGAAACATGATAGTCTATCATCAAAAATTCATATTTCATCATCAAATGCGAAAAAACACAATAACTCATCAATGGAAACTCTCAAAATCTTTAAGAGTTTCAAAAATTAAAACACGGGCTAGCTAGTACTCAAAGCAACGATCACAAAAGCATAGAAATCATTAAAAACCGAGCTCAAAACATACCTTAATCAAGCCATAAGCTAGTCGAACCCTAAATGCTCTCCAAGCTTTATTTTCTTTGTATTTTTTGCAATGGATGATGAAAATAAGAATGATTTTGGCTTTTATTTTTACTAATATTAACATTATTAACCAATGTACAACTTTAACCTTAATGAAACCATTATACATTCACCTAACACATGCCCATTTATGTCAAATTTCACTATCAATGGTCAAATTGACATGCAAGTGCTCCACACTGCCTTTTATAACTAATTAGTACTTTTAACAATTAGAATGCAACTTTTGCATTTTAAGTGATTAAGTCATTTTCCTCAAATTGAGCTATTAAACGATAAAATTAGCTCACAAAATTTTCACACATACATACAATCATGCTATAACCACATAAAATAATATTAAAATAATTTTTTGACATCGGATTCGTGGTTCCAAAACTACTGTTTCGACTTAGCTAAAATCGGGTTGTTACACTCAAACCTGTAAATTTTCCCTCATTGGGTGGGCGTCCAAGTAAGTTATAGTAAAGGGCAGTCGGCCTAGATATCGAACTTATATTCGTGACTGCATTCCCATCGATGGGGAGCCCGAGTTGCAGTGTAATATCCTGTAGAGTGATGGTGCACTCCCGACACGACAAATGAAATGTATGGGTCTCCAAACGTTATGGCTTGACCAAAGCAGATATTAAGTTGTATCGCAAATCAAAGGTCCGAATCAATGCCGCTAATCTGAATCCGGGTAACTCCAAGTATGGCATGAGGCGTTCATTTGGAAGATAGCCTACACTATTCACATGACCCCTCAATGCTCGGTATTGTCCCTGAGATTATTAAATTAGCAAAATAGTTAATATAATCTAATTTAATTCCGTAAATGACGCGAGTAACAAATAACAATTTCATTATCATCTCATTAATAATATTTGATATGTGATCATCATTATTAATTAAAAAACTTATTTGTTGCAAATCTACAATTAAAAAAAAGGAATTCATTTAGTTTGTTGCAAAAACACAAGAAAGAATATTATATACTAAACTAAGATAATTAATTTTGATAATTAATTTCTAGAGGGTCCATTTTCAACAATTATCAAAACACATTAATATTATACATACAATAAATAATACGATAAATATAGTACAATAATAATATAATTACAATAAAAATATCTCATAAATTCCCATATTTTACCTACATAAAAAATTATGTTAGTTTACAATAATAATATAATTAAAATAAACATAAACTATCTAAACATAAAAAACATACAAATTGACAAAAATAAAATAGAAACAAACATGTTTAGTTTATTTCAAACAACCTATAAAATTATATAAAAATAAATTTAATCAACATTTCAATAAATAAATAAAATTGTCAAATAAATAAAAAACAAATAAAATTACATTATAACAAATCACAATACAAATTAAACTAAACAAATAATTTATAACCTAATCATAAATTACTAACAAAATAACTTTAAAAATTAAAAAATTACATTCATAAAAATCACAATAAACACTAAACTAAACACAAACAATTTATAACCTAATCATAAATTACTAACAAAATAACTTTCAAATAATTAAAAATTTTAAATTCATAAAATTACAATAAACACAAACAATTTATAACCTAACCATAAATTACTAACAAAATGACTTTAAAATAATTTTAAAAGAATAAAAAATTTACATTCATAAAAAATCACAAAACACTAAACTAAACACAATCAAAAATAACATAAAAATAACTAATCCCTTTAAATTAAAAAAATTAATTACTAACAAACATATCTTATTTTTCCCTTTCTTTCCTTTGTTTTTTCTCATTGCCGAAACCCTTCTACAAGGGGGACCATGGTTATAAGGTACCCAATCCTCATTTTTTGTCCCTTGGACTGGACTAAATACTGCAAATTTGCAGTGCATAGCTGCTAACGGAGGGGACGACTCACTGGTACCAGTGCCGCTTGTCAAGGAGGTGTGACTGGTGCCACCAGTCCATGTGGCACCAATGTGGTGCGGGCAGATGGGTCGTATTTTGACCGTATTTAAGGTTTTTTTAATTGTGGTGCCGCCTATGAGAGAGGCACCACTAATAAAATAATATTTTAAAAAAATAAAAAATAAATTTTAGAAAAAAAATGATGGTGCCGTCTATGAGATAGGCACCACCCCTATTGACATACCATTTTAATATTTAATCCTATTAACATACCATTTTAATATTTAATTTTTTTTACATTATTGAGGTAAAAAAGTGACCAAATATCATAACTAAAATTTTTAATGGAATTGTTATGATGATGTAATAGAACCTAAATTATTTGAATACCAAACCAAAGTGAAAGATATTTTAGAAGCACAATTGACTTGGGAAATTTTGCTTTTCAATCTACAACCACACTGAGAATCACTTTTTGTAAATTTTTCCCATACATTTATTATTATATTTTTTTAATATCTTTATGTATTTTTATATATTTCTTTGAAGTTTTTAGAATTAGGATCAAATTGAGATCATTTATCAACTTTAAAAGTTATTTTTTTTAAAATACAGCTAAATCGATATAATATGTGAAAGTTGATGGCTAAATTTGTTATTATAGTAATTTTTCAACTGCCACATCACCCCGTTAGTGCAGTTAAGAGAAATGAACAAAAAAAAACTCAATTAGTTGAATGATCAATTTAAAAAAAATATAGTTGAGTGGTAAAAAAAAAAAAACAAATCCATAATTGAGTGACCAAACTAAAAAATCATAATTGAGTGATAAAAAAACCATAGTAAGATAATGATATAGTTTATCCATTTTATTTTTGTTACAATATAAAAGGAAGGAGAATAATAATATTTAAAAGGGTGTGATCTAAATTCTAATAAAATCTTAAATAACCTTAAACTCATTTTCACTCAAAATCTAAAAATCAACAAATTTGAACATTGGCACTTTAAAACAAGAAGGGAGAATGTGTAAAGAAATTGTTGAAATCAAAGTTTGAAGAGGTAAAATAAAAAGATTATGTTTACTTTGTCATTTATTCATCCAACAACTCTTAAAATCTCCACTCCAAAAATCCAAGATTGAAACTTGATTTTTTGTTTTGTTTTGTTTTTCAAACTTGTTTAAGTGGAAAATGTATTGAAAATCGAACTTACCAAATACAACTAATTGAATTGAAATCAATATTTGATGAAGAAATGAGAGAGAATGGATGAAATTTTGGTGTAGAAACCAATGTAATTGCCTCCTAACCGCTACCTTCACAAATTTAAATATGAAAATGCCCTTGGGTAAATGACGACAAAAGGACCTCTTTTCTAGCTAACTCTATTTTTCAGTTCTAAGACATTGACTCATACAATTTAGTCTAAAAACCAAAATTCTAATTAATCACTTCCATCTATTAATGCAACTTATTAGCTCTACTAACATGAAAATCTAAAATCATGCTCATTCTCGGAAATGACTTGGTTGGAAATTTCGAAACTAAATCAAATTCCAGTCACAAAAAAATTGAAATCCCTAAAAAAAGAATGCATTGCAAATATCATTATATATATATATATATATATATATATATATATATATATATAACAAGTCAACACAAAAAACAAAACGTGAACAAATCGAACAAGATGTTCAACTTTAATGATCAGATGATCTATCACCCTTTCAAACAATATCAAAAGTAAAATAAAAATTAAAAATACAACTCTAAAATAATAATAAGAAAGAACAATGTTGGGATTTTATAAATAAACCATGGTGGTGTATTAAAAATTTATAATTAATTAAGATTTGTCTTCAGAGTCATCTTCATCAGCGGCGGTTTCTCGTTGATCAGCTTGGCTTTCAGCTAATTTTGGAGATGCAGAACTATTGTTTCTCTTGTGGGAAGCCGCTTGGAGGACATGGGCGTAGTTGCCTTTCACCATGAAAAGCTGCGCAAAATGGTGTTTACAATAGAGGACCCCATCTAGAGCAGCATACGAAGAGTGTGTTAATGCGCACCCTCCATGGGCACACCTAAAGCATGTCTTGTGGAAACATTCCCCTTCCATTGTCACCTATTAGTGGTTTAAATTACATATTAATTTTATGCATCATTACATAAATAATTTTACAAGTGTTGATAAATAAATATAAACTGCCACACATAGAGACTAATAATCGTATAAAAAAATAACGGTTGAAAGTTTCGGAGTTGGAAAGAGGAGCTCCCTCTCTCTCTTCTCTTAGCTTTCTATTATGTTGAGAGTGAGTGTCCTCAACTAAGTCTTCTATTAGCTTGTAAGGGTTATGTGTCAATTGCGTATAGTCCACACGTCTGTAGTCATGTAGCATTTGATGAGGTGAGATGTTGATGAGAATATTTCTAAAGTTGATTGAGCGAAATATTTGTTCATAATGATTGACTTAATGAAATCTTTCCGTTACAATGAAGACATATAAAAAGAATTTACGAACCTTTTCTAATGGGTACACTGTCTTGTGGCATGCAGCACACTTGTCTTGGGTTCCACAAAACAAGGATGAAAGTTTGTTTGGAGTCTTCACCTAACAAAGAGATATCGAGTATTGGTCATCAAAATACTAAATGAGTCTAATCAAAGTGCAAAATATAGAAAGGAAGGAAAATATACCTGATCAATTTGCCTTTCCTTTGCTGCAAAAGTGATAATCAAGAAATTTAAAGTTGTTAGCTACAGTAGGGTCAAAAACGAATTTATGCAAACAAAAAAAAAAAAGGTTTCGAATTATGGTCATAAACAGAGAAAGAGAGAAAAAAAAATTGGGTATTAGTTATTTACATGTTTGGAAATTCTTGCTGAAATTGCCAGATTCCTTAAATAATTGCTCAAAATGAGGCTTGCAGTAAAGAACTCCATCCATAGAAGAATAAGTACTCATCTGAGAAGGACAAAATACATATTTTATGTGAATTAATAAATAAATAAAAAGACAATTTCAAAAGGGTTTAAAAATCAAGAAACATACCACAAGGTTTCCCTTGCAATGGCTGCATTTGAAGCAAGTTTTATGGTAAGGAACTCCTTCAAGAGTTAACATATCCACAACATGAACGGTCTTGTCACAAGCCTTGCATTTGTCCAATGTTCCGGTGAATGCCATTTTCGTTTGAATTTGAGAAACTCTTTTGAAGATGTTTAAAAGAAAAAAGAAGAAGAAAAAACTATGCACTGAAACAACAGGTCCGAGGAACAAATAAAAGGAAAAGCAAGCTTGCCCTGTTGTCGTCTTTGTTAAAAATAAAACCCTCTCGCTCTGTTTATAAAAACACTGATATATATCAGATTATAATGGAATTTTCATGCATTTGAGGTGGCGATTGGAGGACACGTGATTGGATATCCCGACATTTATGTGGGAAATTTGGGATGTTAATGTCTTAAACGTGGATGGAAACCCTGTTGAACTGGAGAGAAACAAGGCTCCTTCTTTTTGACCGCCAAATTTGGATGAAGCAACATATGAGCTAGCTATTTTTTTGCTAGCATAGCAAGTTTAGCATCATCTATTTTTTTTATTGAATTAAATAAATTTATCTTTTAATTTTAACAAATGTATTGCAATGTTGAGTAAATCAACAATACAGAAATTTTAAGCATTGAGTTCTTGTTATGTTGAAGAATTGATTCACAAAATAAATAATTGGTTGAGCTGTTAAAAGAGCCATTGAAATTTTGGTACATGCCTTTTAAATAGTTTATTTTAAGTAAGATTCTTTTTTTTTATTTGTATTTAATTTAGTTATTATTTCAGATGAAATTATGTTTATGTTAAGAGTTTTATTTAACTATAAAATTAAAAGGTAAATTTGACTACAATGCCTCCTTTCTAGTGACATATGTATGCTATTGGTTGGGAATTCAAATCTTACCATAGATAAAATAAAATTATTTTTTTTGGTAGGCGATTATGTGTTCTATACTTTCCAATCCAACAAGACACTCATATTGTGTGAATATACACTCTAGATAGCTTTTTCAAGCACTCGGGCTCTTCACAGATTTAGGAGACAAAACGTGAGTTCAACACAAGGACAATATTATTGGAAAAATCAATTTAAAAGGCAGTGTTTTTTAAGCTGAGCGGAAATTTAAAAATTTTCTTAAAACCGAGTAGTCATAACATTTATAACAATAAACCATTTACCCGAATTATACTTGTGTTTTCGAAATAAGCAGACTTGGTCATTCCCAACTTTCAACCTCTCGATCTTCTTCGCTAACCTCGACCTCAGTTTGCTAAAGTGTGGACTCTGTTCGCAAATTAACAAAAATTTTGTGAAAACATTCTAGGCTAGAAACCGATAACTCAAAGAAAAAAAAAAGAATTATTTCAATAGGAAAATAAACCACTTTTTTATTCAACTAAATAACTACGTAGGTGAATGGTTTATTTTTGCCTAGCCAATTATTTTTATTTATAGACAAAAATACAAGAATCTCAGTTGAAAAAGGTCTAAATAAATAATAGTATTTTAATAGAAAAATGCATATACTCCTAGTAAGACAAATAGAGGTGGGCGGCATACCACTAAGATTACCTAGGGTTGCTGTCAATGTTTTTTAAACCGGACCAATGGTTGAATTGGTCAAGCCACCAATACGTCGATCCAATTGGTCCCATTAAAAAAATTATTAAAAATAAAATAAAAAATCAAAAATTTCAGTTCAATTGGTTCAACCACCGATTCAGCTAGATTCTATAGTACGACAAGCCATTTAAGAGTTTGATTATACTAACTAAATAAAATTTGCAAAGGACTAAATTATAAAGAAAACAAACTACACAACTATCAAATACAAACAAATACAATAACGAAGAGTGGTTGATTGATTTCCATGTGGTTGGTTGAATTTCGAATTAGGGGTCTAAATTGCTATTACTCCTAAATTGGCTCCAATTTACCTCTCGACCTCAACTTTACCAATTTTGACAAATTAGGCCAATTTATCTCTCGACCTCACCGACTAACCCGAGACTTATCAAATTGTTGCCCAATAAGATCTCCTCTCGATCTCACTTATTTTGATTTTCCCTTAGGGCCGTCAATCTTAAGTTTTTAAGCCTATTCAATTTAGTCCAGTTTTGCAATTTATTCCCCAAACTCAAAAATCAATTAACCAACATTTCCATCAACCAAATCCCTAAATATTTAGCCACTAATACTCATATTGAAACCTGTAATCAACAAGAAATCAAATGAAAATAACATTAACTTAAACCCTAACCAAATCAATAAAAACCCAAGCTTTCTCGCAAAAGCTTGGATACAACAACAATGGCAGCAAGAAAAGTAAACAAGAACATTAAAGGAGTGATTTTTAATAGAAAAATGTAACAAAAAGAAATGACATTCGATTAATGGATTAGATTATAACTGCAAGAGAGTTTGAAGGACTAAATAAGCAAATAGATCCTATGTAACACCCCTAACCCGTATCTGCCGCCGGACTAGGGTCACAAGGCATTACTGAACATAAGCACAGTTTTGAACATTCTCATATTATCACAAGTCATATTCTTATATACATGTAGAGCATATAATTAATTAAATATAAGCATATTACATATACAAATCATAGGTTAATCACTTTAATGATAAGTGAATACTAAAATAAAAATTAAAGATTTTATTTCTTAATTCTATACATGCACAGGATTAACCAATTAAGTCATATTACAAGGCATTATCAATTTCATAAATAATCAATAATATTTCACTAAACATTTAAGTAATATCAATTCCATCATTCAGCTTAAGTTAGAAGTTTACCAAATGCACATCCGCATACAAATATATACATATATATGTTACTTATTAATTAACCATTTTACTATCAATACATTCCTAACACATACTCAATATTTACCTTCATCAATTGTACCTATTTTACAAATCATATAAGCATGATATATGCATATGCATTTCCAAAACAAACCGAATCATAAGGACAAGTATTATTCGATTTTACACATATACCAACCATAGTATAAGTGCATTTATACATATACATTTATTAAATTCAACTAACAAAGTATTTCTGATTAAATTAGCACATATCTTTTACCATAATAAACAATTTATGAATTATACATATCATTATTCCGAACCATAAGGGAACACCGAATATATCCTATGCATGTATCTTAATTGTCACCTAACTAGTAGGTGATATACTTAGCTCATTTAACAATCATTATGTATCATGTAGCTGAAACACATAAACAACTTCATAAACATTATAATACCTTGGATATATTTTTAACATAAGTTTAGTCCAAGACCAAATATTAACACATCCCTTATCATATAAACTACCGCAATTCACATGAATATATATATATATATATATGTCGAACTAATAATCAATTATAGTCAATATCTCTTACTATTATTTAACCGAATGTATTAGTCAACTAAATGAGGTTATTACTATCATTACAAGTCATAACCAAAGCATTTCAACCAAAAGTAACATAACAAATGTATTTCATACTTACCAGTATACCACGGTCGAATCATTCAAACCACATCCAGCTCACCAATCAACTTCAATGCACAAAAACGCATATCACAAATATTATTCAACCATAGCACCTAATATTATAACTAAAATAAACATAAACCATGCTTATACACCTAATATTAAGTACGTTTATTTGCTTGTAAACTTACCTTAGACAACGGTAATTAGGACGAGACAACTAGTCGACAACTTTGGTTTTCCCCCGGTCCAAATCCAATTTCTACATTTCTTGATCTAATTCAATACAAATTCAACTTATTTAATCATATATTCAATCAAATTCATCCAAAAACACATAAATAGGCTAATTACAATTTTGCCCCTGACATTTCACATTTTTCGCAATTTGGTCCCTATTTCACAAAACACAAAATACACATAATTTCACTAAACTCTAGTATAGCCGAATTTTGCTAAGGTTCATAACAGCCCATTTCTTTCATTTATTTCACATTTTGACCCCTTAATTTACAAAATCCACAATTTAATCCAAAATTTGGATTTTTATCAAAAACCACTTAATTAAACATAATAATCTATCAACAAATATTTATTTTTCATCATCAAACAACAAAAACATCAAGCTATTATCAATTGCAAATAACCAATTCATCATCAAATCTGAAAATTGAAGCATGGGTTTACTAGTATTCGAAGCAACGATCACAAAAACATAGAAATTATCAAAAATCAAACAAAATTCACTTACCAAATCAAGCTAACCATGGTCGAATGTTCAACAAGCTTTCATCTTTTCCTTTCTTTTGATTTTCGGTAAAAACAAAGGTGATAATGGCTTTATTTTCACGCATTTGATTTATTTTATTTACAAAACTAACCTTTAAAAATAATCCATTTAACAACTTTGCCAAACCATTAATTCCACTAACTTTATAATGGTCCAATTTCATCATAAGGACCTCATCTTTATTTAACAAAAGAAAATAGGCACTTTTAACAAATGGCTAGCCACTTTTACATTTTACGGGATTAAGTTTTTTTTTTCAAATTAAGCACACAAATGATAAAATTTCCACACGAAACTTTCACAGATATCAATTCACTTATTATAAGCACAGAAAATAATATTAAAATATTTTTCTAACTCAGATTCGTGGTCCCAAAACTACCATTTCGATTAGGGTCTAAATCGGGTTGTTACATCCTACCTACAATGTAACTAACTTAACTAACTACAAGAAACTAAGAAACACTAGAAAAATAAGCAAGAAATGAAACCTAGACTATGAAGAAGAAAACTAAACCCTAAGAGATGAAGAGAATAATCCTAAAAACCTAAAAATATGAAGTGTGCTCTTTGTTTCACCAAATTTGACCTATTTCAACAGAGTTCATGTACAAAAATGTTGACCAAATTACCCCTAAATGTCTAATTTTGGTCTTGGGACATGTTGGACAAGGATTGCCCCTATGGTCATTTTTTGTCTCCTTCGACAGTGATATCACGATACCCAGAACCAAGTATCGCGATATCAGCTCCAATCTTGAAATGGGGTCCTTGGGAGCCTTGGGTGTCGCGATACCATTGTAGGTGGCTCAAGCTTCCTTGTTCCAACACTGTCAGGGGTATCATGACTTTCATGCTTCGATATTGCGATACCCTCCTTCTCGGTGCTGTTCTCACTCTATTTGGGCCATCGTGGGCTCTCTAAATCACCCACCAACCTCATTAGATGTCCTGGATGCCAATTGGTCATCTCAGGTACCAAAATAGCATAAAATACACACTAATAAATTATTTGTGCAAAGAATTGAGACTAAGTAAAAACATGACAAAAACATATAAATTGTTTGGAAACAAGTCCTTTAAGCATACTAAGGAGCTTAGTTTGACATATCAAACGACAGATCATACCCTCCCATACTCAAGTCTTTGCTTGTCCTCAAGCAAACATAAAAAACATGCAAAAGACGACCCTTGGACTAAATAAAACAAAAAGTCAACACGATGGTAAAATACTAAACTCGTATAAGGACTATCTCACATGCAACCTAAGACTGATATTTAGCTAACTCAATTATTTTTAAAACAAATAAAATTAGTTCAACAAATTGAAAAGGCTAGCAAATCTAGAGGCAATCTAAATGAATGTATGTACAATTATGTTATCCATCAAAATAGACTATGTAGATACATTATAGACATTTGAAGTGAATCGAAGGCGTTCATCCGAATAAATTCAGACAAGTCAAGAGAATTGTGTGAATGAAATATTCGGGTCGTAAAGGTTTTTTAGGCTTGTAACGTTCTGAGGCTTGGAATAGTTTAGAGTTAAGATAAAAGGTAGCTTAAAATGGTTTCAAACACTAAAAATAATGAAGCACACGACATTATTCCCTATTCACCCCTAATTTATTGTAAAGCTCACCTCCTTATTTCTCATTCTCTCACATTCCTTATTTCTCCAAAAACTTAGAAGATACTGTTTGAAATCAGTTAATACAGAAAGCTAAAAAACACTTATACATTATGAATCCAAAGGTTTCCTTTTAACCTCGAATTTGATTTTTCGTTTGAGCTCATTTTCCTACATCTTTCATTCTTTCACTCACAATGCTTTTAGCATTTACCATGCTTTTAACTCTCACAATATTTTGATTTTATTGATTTCTTTTTCTTTTCATTTCACCTAGAAAGAGTCTATATACACTATATCAAACAATCTCTTCTTTTCTCTCTTAAGAATACAACGAAGTCACCAAAATATCTCTATCTACCTCAAATATCCATGGCTCGACATCAATTTCATAGTGTGTAACACCCGACTACCATTAGTAACCCGAAACTAGGGAAAGCGAGGATTAAATTAAAAGGACTAGTAAATTGCTGGACCCCGTTGGGGAAATTCAAAAGTTTTGGTGGCTAAAATATGATTAATTGGATTCTAATTTCAGTTTAGTTAGATTGGAACTGACTGGTTCCACAGTGGGAGACAACATGATTAAGGAATGGATGATTAAAATGGCAGGTGATGACTGTACCTAAGGAGTGCATATATAGGTGTGAGTGGAGATTGAATTTTCTCAATTCTGTTTATAAATCTTTTTTTCTCCATAGCATCATCATCTTCAGTCGTTGATAAACATGTTAATTTGCATATTTCTTGTGTTTAATTTGACTTATTTCTGAATTAATCCCTGCTTAATTGGTGTTTTTATGATTTAATCTTGTCAGGGATACAATAGGTCAAAAACAAGCAAAAAGGGGCCAAATTGAAAGATAAATCATTGAGTTGGGGCCAAATCATAAAGATGGGAAGGCCAAGGACTTAACATCAAAGTTTGACTTTGTAAAAATCTAAAAATAGAAGATATTATTTTATTTTATTTAGTTTTATTATTTATTTTTATTTTATTTTATTATTTTAGGATTAAGCTATTTTTAGTAAATAAATAGAGGCTTTTAGTTCTTAGAAAATCATCCCTTGTCTTTGTATTCCTACTTCTGTTTGGAATAGAAATACTCTCATTTTCCCTTTTCAAATTGAAGTTTAGCATTCTGTCAATTTTCATTTGGTTTTGTTTCTTTCGTCAAATTGGGTTAATTGCCTTCCAAGTGCTTTTTTTTTTCCAATTTCCATCACCTTTCACATAAATCCATCATCATCACTCTCAAGCATGAATAAATTCATGCTCCACTAAATTCCATCTTAGCTTTAGGCGGTGTTCTTTTTGGTCGAGATTCGTATCGCTTAAAATCCTTCCAATCAAGATTCACCTTTTTCCTAAGTATCGGGATAGACCAATCATCCCTTAAAGTTGAATTCGATTTCAAGTCAAAGTGCACGTTGGGTTGGAGTCATGTTTGCTTACAGTTGGAAATTTGAGTCGGTCGTGCTGTATTAGGATTTCTGAGAACAAATCGAGGAAGAGGTGATCGGGTTTAAACGACCCACGCGGTTGAGGCTGTTGATTTGAGTTGGGTTCTTTAGAACGCAAGGCTATCAGAATCTTGAATCGATAACACATATATCTCAGTTAGATAATCGGTAAGGGTTGGTTTGCAGGTCGTACCGAAACCAGCTAGTAGAGGAAGAATTGGTGGTTAGGACGTTCTTAACTGCTATAACCAGCTTATCGATTGGAGGAGAAGATTAATTTTCGAAGATCGATTCTCAACACGAAATTGACCGAGTCTAAGGCTAAGGCTCATTACATTTGACTGCAAATCCCAATTTAATTATTTACCTTAGTAGTTTTAATTATTTAATTTCTAATCAATTTCAAAATCCCCCATTTTACTTATTTATTTGCTTCTTTTTCAGCTGGTACGTTTTGAGTCGTGGGCGCGACTCTAGCCACGACCCTTGACACGACATTCTATTCATAAGTTAGACTCGAAAGTTGATTATTGCATCCAATCCCTATTGACTCGAACCTACTACCGCTCTACTACTAATTAGAGCTATTTTGTAGGAATTATTTTTGGTAGATTCGATGCCCATCAAATTTTGGCGCCGTTGCCGGGGATTGAAGATATTTTCTAACTTTTGTTTGTCTACCTTATGACCAGATCAGAACCGAGAAATTTAGAGTTTGAGCCAGAAATTGAGAAATTGGCCTGACAACTACGAAGAGAGGCTATACGACGTGGTAAACGGCTAAATTCCAAATTTGAAGCTATATTTTACACCGAAGAAATTTTTGATGAACCAGACAAGATGGCCGAACAGACGATACGCCAGCTCGCAGCCGCACCAGATGAACAACAACCCTTATGTATAACTTATCCAGCAGGAGGGACGCCGTTCGAGTTAAATTCAGGTTTGATCCACCTACTGCCCGCTTTTCGTGGACTACAATACGAAAATCCACACACTCACCTTAAGGAGTTCCATATGGTGTGCACAAGTATGAAGCCCCAGGGAGTAACAGAAGACCAAATCAAACTTCGTGCTTTTCCATTTTCATTAGTCGACTCTGCTAGAGAGTGGCTATTTTATTTACCTCCGGGATCTGTCAACACATGGTCTGACATGTCTCGTTTGTTTCTTGACAGGTTCTTCCCTGTAGCCCGAGCAGCCAAACTACGGAGGGACATCGTAGGAATCCGTCAGAAAGACACTGAGTCGCTCTACGATTACTGGGAGCGGTATAAAAAAGTTGTGTGCAAGCTGCCCACAACATGGGCTGACTGAACAGTTACTATTGCAATATTTTTATGAGGGTTTACTCTCGATGGAAATGAAAATGATAGATGCTGCAAGTGGGGGGCGCTTATTAACATGACGCCTCAGAGAGTGAGAGGGTTGATTTCAACCATGGCTGCCAACTCTCAACAATTCCGACCGGTTATAGAACCCACGAGACGGGTTCATAGATTAAGTTCTTTGTCTCTGAAAGATAAGATTGATAAGCTGACTAATGTTGTTCAAACTTTGCTTTTAGATAAAACAGCCCCAGCACGATTATGCGGAATTTGCCCCAAGCCAGACCACCCGACAGACTCATGTCCGATTTTACAGGAGGATTCAGCGGAACAAGCAAATGCTGTCGGGAACTTTCCAGGACCGCCCCAAGGACGAAATGACCCCTACTTGAACTCGTATAATGTGGGGTGGAAAGATCACCCGAATCTTAGTTATGGGACGAATCCGCGGTTCAATCAACCGTTTCAACAGAGGCCACCGCAGAATCAACAGATGCCACCCCCGAAGTCATCCTTGGAAGCCATAGTGGAAAGGTTAGCCAACAGTACTGAGAAATTCCAACAAAAAATTGACATTCATTTGTAGGAGTTGGACAAGCAAGTGAGCAAACTTGCGCTCACAGTTAGCCGTTTGGAGTCCCAGGGTAAGCTGCAATCCCAAACTGAGCCAAATCCACGACACAATGCAAGCGCTATGACGCTAAGGAGTGGGAAGGTTTTGGAGCCCGTACTTGACACAAGTCGCGGCCACGACACTAGTCGTGCCCACGACGCAAGTCAAAATAAGGAGAAACTTGACACAGAGGCTCCAGTAGAGTCAGCACCACAAAGTCATTTACAGTACCACCTCCGTTTCCTGGACGGCTTGTCCAATGTAAGAAGGAGTGAGACAAGAAGGAGATTCTCGACACTTTTCGAAAGGTAGAAATCAACATACCTCTCATCGACGCGATCAAGCAGATCCCACGATACGCCAAATTCTTGAAAGAATTATGCACAAGTAAAAGGAAACTTTTGGGAAATGAAAAGGTAAGCATCGAAGAGAATGTCTCCGCCATTCTGCAACAGAAAATACCACCAAAGTATAAGGACCAAGGTATATTTTTCATATCCTGTAAAATAAGTAGTGTTGGTATTAAAAAACCAATGTGTGACTTAGGCGCATCAATTAATGTTATGCCTTTGTCAATTTATAAACTACTTAATGCGGGTCCTTTAAAGGAAACAGGTGTGATAATCCAGCTTACAGATAGATCTGTGGTACATCTGGAGGGAGTGTTAAAGGACGTTCTTGTCAAGGTAAGCGAACTAATATTTCCTGTAGACTTCTATATTATCGACATGGAGGATGACAATTCGGCAAATTCATCTGACATACTCCTCGAGAGACCATTTTTTAGCACCGCTCAAACAAAGATTGATGTACGAAGTGGAATACTCACTATGGAGTTCGATGGAGAGATGGTGAAATTTAATGTCTATGAGGCCATGAACTGTCCCGGCGTGATTTCTAACATTTCTAACATTGATATAATTGATCCCTTTACTGAATTATGCTTAGAATATCATGATGAGGATGAATTACGAACCGTTCTATGCAGGAGTCTGGACTTAGACGTCATTAAGGAACTGGAAGAATGGATAAACTTTGAAGATTCGGTTCACGAAACGGTAGCTCATATGGAGGCACAACAACAATGGAGAAACCCAGGTAAATTTATTGAATTAAATCCTTCACAGAGTAAGCTCGTACCATCTGTTTTGCAGGCTTCGGAGTTAGAACTCAAACCACCCCCAAGTCACTTGAAGTATGCTTTTCTCGGTGAAGGAAATACACTGCCAGTGATAATCTCGAGTAAACTCTCGAAGATAGAAGAAGAAAACTTGGTACGAGTCCTTAGGGATTATAAAAAGGTAATTAGGTGGACAATAGCCGACATCAAGGGATTGAGTCCATCGACTTGCATGCACAAAATTCAGGTTGTCGATAATGATGTTCCTAAAAGAGAGGCTCAAAGGTGTCTCAATCCGCCTATGATGGAAGTGGTGAGAAAAAAGGTCAAAAAGCTACTTGACGGTGGGATGATCTATCCCATTTCTGATAGCAATTGGGTTAGCCCAGTCCACGTAGTCCTAAAAAAGACTGGAGTGACCGTAATTGAGAATTCGACAGGTGAGATGGTTCCCACTCGGGTCCAAATAGGGTGGAGAGTCTGCATCGATTACAGAAAGTTGAATTCTTTAACTCGGAAAGATCACTTTCCACTTCCTTTTATTGACCAGATGTTAGAACGATTAGCTGGAAAGTCTCACTATTGTTGTCTTGATGGTTACTCAGGTTTTTTTCAGATTCTAGTGGCACCGGAGGATCAGGAGAAGACGACATTTACGTACCTATTTGGCACATTCGCTTGCAGACGGATGCCGTTCGGATTCTGTAACGCACCAGCTACTTTTCAGAGGTGCATGGTAAGCATATTTTCAGACTATGTTGAGAAAATAATCGAGGTGTTTATGGACGACTTCACTGTATATGGTGAGTCCTTCGAGGTATGCTTGACTAATATTGCAAAAATTCTGAAAAGATGCTTAGAATTTAATCTTGTTCTAAATTATAAGAAATGCCATTTTATGGTAGACAAGGGATTAGTTCTAGGTCAGATTATTTCTACTGAGGGAATTTCTGTCGATAAAGTAAAAATCGACATCATTAACTCACTACCATACCCCACAACTGTGAGGGAGATTCGATCTTTCCTTGGTCATGCAGGTTTCTACAGACGGTTCATTAGGGATTTTTCGAAGATTGCGCAACCTCTCTGTCACCTATTACAGAAAGACAAAGAGTTCGAGTTTGACCAATCGTGCAGAGAAGCATTTGACACGCTCAAACATAAGCTCGTTTCGACACCAATTGTTCAACCACCAAATTGGAGTTATCTTTTGAGATAATGTGTGATGCTAGTGACCATAGCGTGGGAGCAGTCCTTAGACAAAGGATCGAGAAGGAACCACACGTCATCTCCTATGCCTCTAAAACTTTAGACGCTGCCCAAATCAATTATTCAACCACTGAAAAAGCGTTTCTAGCTATAGTCTTTGCCTTAGAAAAATTTCGTTCATATTTGTTAGGAACTAAGATTGTGGTTTTTTCTGATCATGCAGCCCTTAAATATCTGATCGAAAAGAAGGAAGTAAAACTGAGACTTATAAGGTGGGTACTACTTCTGCAAGAATTCGATCTCGAAATAAAAGATAAAAAGGGACGTGAAAATTTGGTGGCTGACCATCGGAGTCGAATTCCTCCATCAAAGGACGTAACACCACTTAAAGATGATTTTCTAGACGAAAATTTGCTTGCTGCTCAGACGATTTTTCCTTGGTATGCAGACATGGTGAATTATCTTGCTACAGGTATGGTCTCTCCTAACCTTTCACGATCTGAAAAAGACAAGATAAAACGTGAGTCTCGATACTATATTTGGGATGACCCCTATCTTTGGAAGTACTGTTCTGACCAGGTAATTCGTCAATGCATTCCTGAAACTGAGGTAAAATTAATTCTATCCTTTTGTCATTCTTATGCATGTGGTGGACATTTTGGCCCTAAACGAACTACGCATAAAGTCCTCGAATGTGGAATATATTGGTCAAATATTTTTCGTGACGCATATCTATTTTGTAAGACTTGCGAAAATGTCAAAAGGTAGGGAATTTGAGCCGAAAAAATGAAATGCTTGTAAACCCTGTACATGTCTATGAAATTTTCGATATATGGGGCATTGATTTTATGGGCCCTTTTGTCTCATTGTTCGGTAATGTTTGTATTATACTTGCTATTGACTATGTCTCAAAATGGGTAGATGCAAAAGCTACTCGTCGTGCTGATGCCAAAACAGTAATCGATTTTTTGAAAAGTTGTATTTTTTCCAGGTTTGGCACTCCGCGAGCTTTGATCAGCGATTGAGGGACGCATTTTTGCAATAAAGTAATTGATACGCTCTTGAAAAAGTACGGAGTAGTGCATTGAGTCGCTACAGCTTATCACCCACAATCGAATGGTCAGGCGGAGGTGTCGAATCGGGAAATCAAGTTAATTTTGGAGAAGACCGTTAAACTAGATAGGAAAGACTGGAGTTTACGACTTAACGATGCATTGTGGGCATACCGAACAGCTTATAAACGACCTATAGGTATGTCTCCTTATCGACTAATTTTCGGTAAACCATGCCATCTCCCTGTTGAGCTAGAACATAAGGCGTTCTGGGAGGTCAAACTATGCAACATGGAATTGGAAGCTGCAGGTAAGCATCGTAAATTAAATATCCAGGAACTTGAGGAAATTCGACGAGAAGCGTATAAGAGTGCCCAAATTTACAAAGATAAGGTCAAAGCGTACCATGACCAAAAGATAAACCGCAAACAATTTATGGTAGGCCAGAAAGTATTACTTTATGACCCTACATTGAGAATTTTTGCAGGTAAGCTTCGGACTAAGTGGTTAGGGCCTTTTATTGTTACTCACGTATTTTCACACGGTGCAGTCGAGGTCAAAAGTGAGGAATCCGAAAAAATTTTCAAAGTCAACGAGTAGCGCTTAAAGCATTTTTATGAAAAATTTCAAGTTCACTTGGTTGAGGAATTAGTCCTCGAAGAGCCGGCTAAATAAATTTCCAGGTCGTCGAGCTAACGACGTTAAAAAAATGTTTTTTGGGAGGCAACCCAAATTTATTTTCATTAATTCTCTTTTATTTAATTTTTAGTTTAAGTAAATTAGGATGTAAATAAATAAATTAATTCTTATTTAACTTAGTCAATTTGATGTTTTCAGGAACACTATGGGGGTTATTAATTTTCAAAAAGATGAGTAATGAAGGTGGCGTGGGCACGACTTGCTAATTTGGTGATAGTGAAAAAAGAAAACCAACATTCACTAAAATTCCTACCCAAACCCATTTACCCACATACCAAAATACCCAAAAACCAAGCCCAATTACCCATTTCCTTTAAACCCAATTACCAAATCACCTACCAACACCCACATCCATCAATCTAACCCAATTAAATCATCAACCCAAACCAATCAAACTACCTATACCCAATACCCACATAAACCCAATACCTAAGATTGGCCCAATAACCAACACCTAACCCAATTACCTCACCCAACCTAAAATAACCCAAATAAAAAAATAAACAAAAATAAAATTTTAAACACCCAAAACCCATTATTCCTTCATCTTCATCTTTTTCAAACTCCAAAAAGAAACCCTAACCCAAGCAAGCCACGTCGCCACCGCTGTCACACCCCCATCGCCGACCACCGCCATCAACTTTATATGGTTAAAACACAATGTCGTGGCAACATAATTCCCACCGAAGGACGATTACAAAGGTTTTTAAATTTTTTAACCCCAGAGCATCGCATACGTTATGACGAAATTCGACAACGTCCAAGCCCGGTCTGTAAGCAAATCGATTCCACCACTCTTGATTTGTTAGATATTCATGATACTGTAGTTAATTATTTTGATGCTATTGGTTGGAGCTCATTTGCAAATATTTCTTGTCATGCATATTATGAGTTTATCTATGAGTTTTACACCACATTTAGCTTCAATGTTAATGCATTACAGACAGTTGAAACACAAAGCATTGTCTGCTTTCGTTTACTTGAAAAGGACTTTCGAATGTCAATATCTGATTTTAATGTTGCCATGGGTTTTGTTGACCTTGATAATATTCAATTCGATTCCTATTATACTGCTCTATTAGACATTCCGAGCGACTTTAATGCTCAAGATGTCTATCTTGTTTTAACCAATTCTAATCAACTTTATAATCCGAAAACCACAAAAGACTTATTGGTGCATGAACCTGCTTTAAAATATATTCACCGATTTTTGGCATTTAGTTTTTCGGGACGAAACGATTCATCCGCTGTTTTAACGAGAACTGAATTATTTTTCTTGTGGTGTATGCATTCCGGTTATAAAGTTAATTTAGGATATTGGTTTGCAAAGAATTTTCATGCTATTTTGCGTTGTAATCGTCCTCTAATACTTGGGTCGTATATCACGAACTTAAACTCTACACTTTTTTCTGAAATTGATTTCTCGTCCTTGACATGTGCATATCATATGGGTTTGCTTGCCGGCACCCCTACTGCATGTTATTTTGTTCCTCCAGGTACACGGACTGCTCATGGGAATATGGTTTTTCGCCAACGCCTACATTTCGCTACTCGAAAACAAGAGGAACAACCTCCAATCGTAAAGGACCGTTTAAGCCGAATCGAAGCTCGTCTTGGAACAATGGAAACCCAAGTCTCCACAATCCTCGACATCCTACAGAATCGTTACTCCCAACACCAACAACGTCCTTAACATATATGGGGAGTATCCTTTACTTTTTATTTTTTATTTAATTTGGGCTGCTAAATTTTCTTTCATATAATATATGCTTGAGGAAAAGCATTGATTAAGTAGGGGGGATGAATGGTAAATATGCATGATTTTTGCTGCATGTCTCTCTTTTGCATATGTTCAATCTTATGTTAAATTCATTCGATAGTTTATTTAAACATTGAGCCTTTAATCTCATATTTAGTTAATTTGGAAAAATTGGGAAAATTTTGAATCATAATGTTCAAGTATATAGATTAATCGATATTTGTGTCTTAAAGTTGCTATATGTAGCTAGATTTTTCGTATAAATTGATTGTTTGGAAAATATATTTGCTTGTGCATGAATAAATAAGTAAATTAATAAAAGTTCAAGTTATGAGTGAAGTTTCGAAAATGTGACCGGATTGAGTAACCGGGGTAAGGTGCTTGGGTTGTCATCTTATCTCGCGTAAAAAGGTTCGAGTGACGAGTCGATAACTTATAAACATTCCGCTAACTGAGCTTTCAAAAAAAAAAAAAGAGGGAGAAATAATATATAATAAATAAATAAAATTTTAAGACTATTTGAACTGAGTAACCGGGCTAGGGTGCTTGGGTTGTCATCCTAGTTCGCGTAAAAAGTTTGACCACGTCAATAATTTTATTTTTCTAATGCGTAATTAATTAAAAATGGCTTGCAAGTTATTGGATTCAAACTCAATTTAATGAAATTGTTTAGTTCGCATATTTCAATTTTACGTCATTTGTTGATCAAACTTTATATCTTGAGCATTTATTTATTTTTTGCCTAAGTTGTTTACATTGATTATGTATGCGAAAAAGAGGCTCGATTTTTAATAAATTGTAGAACAAATTTAATGTTTGAAAGAACAAACATGCTTAAGGGCAAGCATGAGCTAAGTAGGGGGGATTTGATAAACATGTTAATTTGCATATTTCTTGTGTTTAATTTGACTTATTTCTGAATTAATCCCTGCTTAATTGGTGTTTTTATGATTTAATCTTGTCAGGGATGCAATAGGTCAAAAACGAGCAAAAAGGGGCCAAATTAAAAAATAAATCATTGAGTTGGGGCCAAATCATAAAGATGGGGAGGCCAAGGACTTAACATCAAAGTTTGACTTTGTAAAAATATAAAAATAGAAGATATTATTTTATTTTATTTAGTTTTATTATTTATTTTTATTTTTATTTTATTATTTTAGGATTAAGCTATTTTTAGTAAACCCTATCTATATAAATAGGGGCTTTTAGTTCTTAGAAAATACTCTCATTTTCCCTTTTCAAATTAGAGTTTAGCATTCTGTCAATTTTCATTTGGTTTTGTTTCTTTTGTCAAATTGGGTTAATTACCTTCCAATTGCTTTTCTTTTCCAATTTCCATCACCTTTCACATAAATCCATCATCATCACTCTCAAGCATGAATAAATTCATGCTCCACTAAATTCCATCTTAGCTTTAGGCCGGTGTTCTTTTTGGTCGAGATTCGTACTCGCTCCTAAAATCCTTCCAATCGGTATTCACCTTTTTCCTAAGTATCGGGATAGACCAATCATCCCTTAAAGTTGAATTCGATTTCAAGTCAAAGTGCACGTTGGGTTGGAGTCGTGTTTGCTTACAGTTGGAAATTTGAGTCGGTAGTGCTGTATTAGGATTTCTGAGAACAAATCGAGGAAGAGGTGATCGGGTTTAAACGACCCACGCAGTTGAGGTCGTTGATTCGAGTTGGGTTCTTCAGAATGCAAGGCTATCGGAATCTTGAATCGCTAACACGTGTATCTTAGTTAGATAATCGGTAAGGGTTAGTTTGCAGGTCGTACTGGAATCAGCTACTAGAGGAAGAATTGGTGGTTAGGATGTTCTTAACTACTATAACCAGCTTATTGATCGGAGGAGAAGATTAATTTTTGAGGATCGATTCTCAACACGGAATTGACCGAGTCTAAGGCTAAGGCTCATTACATTTGACTGCAAATCCCAATTTAATTTCTGATTTATTTAATTATTTATCTTAGCAGTTTTAATTGTTTAATTTCTAATCAATTTTACAATCCCCTACTTTATTTATTTATTTGCTTCTTTTTCAGCTGGTACGTTTTGAGTCGTGGGCACGACTCTAGCCACGACCCTTAACACGACATCCTATTCATAAGTCAGACTCAAAAGTTGATTATCGCATCCAATCCCTATGGACTCAACCCTACTACCGCTCTACTATTAATTAGAGCTATTTTGTAGGAATTATTTTTGGTGGATTCAACGCCTATCAGTCGTTCTAAAGAAAAAAGGGGATGCAACTGAAGGAAGCTCTTCATGTCACAGCAGACGCGTGAATTGAAGACGCGTGAATTGAAGTCTGGTAGTAGAGAAATTGAGGAACTGGTAAGCTTCCTCATCATTTTGCATGTTTGAATTGAAGAATGAGGTAAGGTAAGAACTCTTAAGAGTTTTTGCATAATCATGGATTCTGGGTTTTAAGGGTTGAACACCTTTATTTTTAACCAATAAATGGTTGTCACATTTGGTTGCTTAAACAAATGAGGCTCTAATGTTTGAACAACTAAGTTAACAAGGATAAGGAAACGATGTGAGTTTTTGTACCTTGCCAGTTGTTTACTGAATGTTGATAATGAATAGTTGTTGATGGGTTATCTAGCGTGGTGAATGTATAACGATAAATGTTATGATATACTTACTTATTGTATGCAGGGTGTGGAAGGGAAATTATTGATGCGATAGATGAACTTAGGAATTGGGAACGAGAATTTTTGTTAGATAGCGTCATACGGTATTACTGTGTGCAAACTATGATATAAGAAGCTTTGGGCTTTGCAAAGGGGACATTGCAGTGTTTGAGCATCAATGTTAAAAAAGACAAAATGGATGAATGAGCAAAGAAATCGAGAAATTAGAATTTCGTTAAGATTTCACCATCTGGGATTGCTGGGAGGAAACCACGATGTACGAAGTTTTGGGCCTTGCCCCGAGGGGACACTTCGGTATTCACGCATCAAGACAAAATGTAAAACAGGTTCTTCTAGATGACATTGTGATGAAGGTTATTAGGTTCCATAGAGCAACACTGCAATGACGGTCAGTAGGTTTTATGGGGCGATACCTCAACAGAGGTCTAATGTGTAAAACCATAGTTAGGCTATGACAACCGATGTAGTCTGCTGGGATAGTAAACATAGGGTAATCCGTCAGAACAGTAAACACGGACTAGTCCGCTGGGACAGTAAACACGAGGTAGTCTTCTAGGACAATAAACACAGGGTAGTTTGCTGAGACGGTAAACTCGGGAAGACCGCCTAGACGTCAAACATGGGGCCACAATTGGAAAATCTATTACCGGAAGGAATTCCAAGGGATTTAAGTAGAGTTAGCGTTATGATTGGGGTGATAAGTCACCAAAATGAATGAGCTTGATAGGTTTGAAAAACATAGACCACCGGGATAGTTAGAGAATTCACCAAAGACATAGATGAATGGGGCTTGGGAAATGTCTCGATCCCCAGTTAGGGTGGAAAGAAAAAGAGGCTTAAACAATGAGGTATACGTAGTACACAAAAATACTGTTGAAAAAATCCCGGTTTGAAAACGGTTTTCTTGCACAGCAAAAAATTAAAATTTTGAAAATTGACCCGGTTTGTGATATTTATAGTAAAAACTTTAACCGAATTTGTACTTGTGTTTTCGACTTAGTGGACATTGGTTGTTCTCGACTTTCAACCAAATGATCTTCTTTACTATTCTCGTACAACGAACTACTTCGAGTGTGGGCTCGAACTAATTGAATCGAAACATAGAACTAGAAAAAGTTTTCTCTCCTTTTTGGGTGAAAATGAAAATTTTCTATTCTCAATAGAAACCAGTAGAATTGTTATTTTGGAAAAATGTATGTAATAGTTGAAAATAAATTCTCTCTATTTTTTGGTAGAATAACAATCTTTCAAAGTTGTGTTAATAGCTCTATCGATGCCATCTATTTATAAAAAGAAAAGGTAGAACCCTTGCTGAATTGTAATGATTTATTTCAAATAGAAAAACAACATCTTACTTAGAATAGAACTAAGGTGGAAGGCACATCCTAATATTCCTACTAGGGTTGTCGCCACCTTTATATCCATGAGGGCTTTTTGGGCTTGTAATGCTCCAAACCCAATCCGATGAACCAAATCAGAATCTAGGGTGTTACTGTTCAAGTACATATGTAGCTCACTCAATTCCACAAATTTTACATTTGATTACTACTGTTTAATTATTAATTCCTTTAAGAAATACATAAGTATGAAAAATACTAGAATTCAATTGGTATACCTAGAGAGTTTATTTACAACTTTGATTGAATTAATGTCATGGTCTATCATAACCATTTTGTGTAAAAAACTTCTATAAGACAACTTAGACTCGAACAGGCCAATAACCTTGCTTTGCATGCATAATAGCCCAATACGCCACTTCTTTAGCGTAGCATAGGAGTCGTCCCTCCAGGCGAAGACCCTTAAAACCCACCTAAAACATAACATACAAAGATAAGTTCAACGGAACCTAATGAGGCAAATACTATTTACCTAAATCATATTTGCATGCCATATTTAATGTTTCAAAACCATCTTGCTACTCTTGTTCTTCCTCGAGTCTCTAACAAAAATTACCTCTATTTCCATTTCTTTATTCACGATCATTACCATACCTTACCTTGAGACCATTTCCTTCTCTTCAGTGCCCTTGAGACCTTACCTACATTCTCCGTTTACCAAACAATAACTTCCTCAAACTTCAGAAAGAGACTCATACACGGGTGTTTGATGTTTCCTTTCGAGCGTATCATGTTTATTTTCATTTTCAAAATACATTCTCATTTACCAAGCTATATCTCTTAAAATTTTCATCTATGTACGAATCTTAATCATATCGAGTACCTTACCGTAGTACACACAGATACATTTCGTACTTACTAATCTCACTGTTTGCATTAGGAATAATAAGAAATACACCTATCACTCAGTATAGAGTCCGCCACAATGAGCGTTCTTCATGGTTTGTTATTAGGAGTCTTCCTAGAATATGCAATAGGAGTAGCCCATCCTGTGTGCATCGTGAGAACTTTCCCAATAGGATCCACCATAGAGGATATTCCTTCGTAACCTACCGCAAAAGCATATTATTTATTCTTTACCGCGAAGGCTTTAAGTCTAGAATCTATCTTTCATATTGTTCCTTCCTTATTTGACAAGAATTCCATCTCTTCAGGATATGTTAAAGAAGTCATTTCTTTCTTTCAAGGTCCGCCAAAAAGGCATTTTCTTTAGAAGGTTTCCATAAGAGTCATTCTTTAAAGTGTGCCACAAAGGCGTTCTTTACAAGATTTGCTATAAAGGCTTCCATCTCTTAAATCGCCACAAAGGCTTCCATTTCTCTAGTGTGTTTACAACAGTGATTCGTCTAGGCTCATATTTGGTAAGGTTTGCCCCTCATCATTTCGGGTCACACAAAGAACCCCATTAGGTAATAAACTTTTTTTGGTTCTTCCCATATGATGCTAGAGCTAACAAGCTATGGTCTTACACGATATAGTCTTTCCATATGATGCCATAGCCCAGCTATGGTCTTACACAAAATGGTGCTATGAGCACTGGCTTTCCTTTCAAAGATCGTGATTAAAGTCTCGACGGACCCTTTCTAGACTTCACCACAGTGAATAGACACTGACTCACAAATAGACCTTTCATGCATTTGCCTAAACTTAACATACATCTTAGACATTCTCTTATAGTTATACTTTCAACTCCAAATTTCCCATTATATACCGTATACTTGTCAAGTTCATACCAACTATACATGTAAGTCTTTTCTAACATTCATATATCAACATATTCATCATACTGTCCCTTTTAGTTTCAGATTACAATTTATACGATCTTTCACAGAAGTATCTAGAATATACAATATACAACATACAAAAGTCGGCTTTGATGCTAAATGGACGTTATATTAAATTAATTGGATTGAAATGGTTAAATAAATTGTTTTGGCATGTGATAGGAATGTGTTAGTGTAGATGAAATGGTAAATGATGTTGGTTTGATGAATTTGTTTGGGAGTTATGAAATAGGTACCAAATGGCCTATATTTTACCAAAAACCGAGTCCACGTCCTGACAAGCAATCTTCTTCGTCGCAACATCGGTTGACAGTAACTGACGTCTCGACATCGAGTGGTCTAACGTTGTGACGTGAAAAATCGTTTGGCGACATCATGAAGCGGAGGAAATGATGTCATGATGTCAGTCCTGAAAATTTAAAACTTTACAATTTGGTCCCATTTCATGTTCGAGTCAATAAAAGAGCTTTCATAAGCTCGATTTAGGCTCAAATTTAATTGTGTATTGTAATGTGAATGTATCTATGATATGATTGAATGTTTAAATGATTTATTTGTGGTATATTTGACAGTAGTTGCTCCGACAATGGATGTGGAATCCTGTAGCTCACACCCAGTGATCGGGTCGCGTGAAGGGTGTTACAAATGGCGAGTCAACATTTTTATTTTAAATAAACCTAAGTACCATGTGACACATTTTGATTGGCGCCACGTGGCAACCAGTTTTTAGCACTGTTACAAAAAAGGGTTGAACCGGGTTATAGAATGATAATACAAGTATCAATTTGGACAAAAAAAAAGTATAGGTACCAAAGTGGGAAAACAAGCATTGTTCAGAAGCTTAAATTTAGAATTAAGCCTAAATAATCCCTACATTTAAAAATATTATTTTTCTATTTTTATAATTTTAATCGATATATTAATTAAAATTTAAAGCATGGTTTATGGTTGTGAATTTGATTCTTATATTGTATATAAGTTGGGAATTTAGTCCGTATACTCTAATTTGGTCATTCTTAGTCTATTTACTTTCTAAATTTAAAATTTAAGTCGTTACCTAAACGATAACTGTTAAATTTTGCTATTTTTAAAATTTATGAAGTAAACATATTATTCCATGTCTAATGTATGTCAATTTGTTATTTCTACATAATAAGACAAAAAAAGTTATGTTAGTTTAGTTAAGGCACAATGACTTATTTGGTCCTTTAATTTTACACAAAAAGTCATTTTAGCCTTCTATTTTATTTTTCGCCTCTTTATCCATTGAACTTGTATTGTTTGTTATGTTAGTCATGTTACTTCAAAATGAATTGAAAAATTAACGTTTGTTAACTTTGTTGATGTGACATCTAGGTATATACCACATTAACAATTAATTAATTTTAAAAAATTTAAAATTTAAAAATAAAAAATATATCAAATAATTTTTTTTGTTAATGTATACCACTTCAAAATAATTTTTGTAAAGGTGGAATATCAAATAAGTCATTATGCCTTTAGTTAATGTATTTAATGACTATCATTTGAGTCATTATCATAATTTCAAAATTAAAAAGTATAGAGACTAAAAATAATCAAATCGGAGAATAAACATTAAATCTACAACTTACGACAGTACTATATCGATACCAAAATTTAACCTAACAAATTTTACTGTTACTATTTGGGTAAGCGTTAAAATTTAAAAATTTAAAAAAAGATTGATGAAATTAAATTATAAGAACTAAATATGTAACTTATGCATAGTATAGTAGCTAATAGCAAAATTTGACAAAAAAAAAATAATAGTAATAAGAACTTGGGGGACTTGGATCTTAAGTTTAAAAATTCAAGATTCGGCACATTTTATAAATAATAATTCTTTTTATCCAAATTGAAGTTTAAAAATTTTATATCGTTTTACCCGCCACATGAAACAGAATCAGTTTAAGAAACTAAAAAGAAACAGAATCAGTTAGCTCCCACGCGCCCCAAACACAACTGCTTAGCGCTTACGATACTGTAGTCTTTCCGAGGGTATATTAGTCAGTAAAACCCTATAAAATCTCATTCTCCACACAAATAAAAGGCCGTTTTAGTAAATTCAAGTACTTCGCGGAAAAACAAAACAAGTTATCCACCAATCACCTAATTTCCCCCTGCAAGTTTTCCCTTCTTTTTTTTCTCAGTTCCCAAACAGAGGGGAAAAAGAAGAAGAAATGAAAAATAGTGAGGAATTCTTTAATTTCTACCATTTCTAATCTCGCAAAGTTTGAGGGAAAGAACCGAAAGAGAACGAATATACAAAATCTTTCAACTTTACAATTGAAAGAATATAAGGACGCTGATTTTTCATCACTAGTGTCATTTCTGCTTTAGTTTTTACTTTCTCTGAAGAAACTGCGCCTTTCTCAAGCATTTCTTCTCTTCTTTGATCAGTAAGTTTACTCTCTCTTCGCTTTTATTTGTTGTTTCTTTTGCAGAATACGTGCTTAACTTCTTTGTTTACATATACGTAGACGTAGGCGTTCTTGCATGAGTATAAATTATATTTGGATTTGCTGTTCTAGGACTGCTAGTGCGTATTCATTAATAATTTAATCTTGCCAGGTGTTTGATTAGAAAGTCAATGAGAGTTCTTGAAACGCTTGTCAAGAATAAAGATGGATTTTGCTTGTAGTTTTAAGCGTTCTACTAGCTTTCGCGCTAGTGAAGGTACTAGTTATAGGATACTGGATCCCTTATGCCATAGGTTTAGATGTAAAAATTTCGGTTACAATGTTTTTGATTCCAAGATTGGATTGAAAACTCGATCCTTGAATAAAACGAGGAAAAGTCTGGTGTATAGTGGCTGTTTAAGTTCAAATTTGGTTTTCAGAGGGAAATTTGATAGTCATTTGTGCTGTGCGTACTCAAGTACATCGTTTTATGGTTTACGTGATGTCTTGAAAGTAAGAGGAGTTAGGTCGCGTCGTCAAGGTAATAATTCTTTGGCATATGCCGTTGGGAATGGTGAGTATGTGGAGTTTGTGGAGAATAATGACGAGAACTCGAGTGGTACTGTCTCAAATGGTTTGGGAGAAGAAGAAAGAAATGAAAGTAATGAAGTGGAAACACCAACTGTGGATGAGTTGAGGGAATTGTTGCAGAAGGCAATGAGGAAATTGGAAGTGGCACGTCTTAATAGTAGAATGTTTGAGGAAAAGGCTCAGAGAATATCAGAAGCTGCGATAGCCTTGAAGGACAAAGCAGCTCATGCTCGGATTGATGTTAATAGAAGGCTTGATATGATTCCAGATATTTTGAATGAAGAGCGTGTTGCTAAAGAGGCTGTTCTAGAAGCAACAATGGAACTATCTTTAGCCAAGGCAAGGCATCAGGTGGCCATAGAGTCTCAGAAAGAGGGAAATGATTTCCCAGAAAGATCTGGGGAAAGTGATGTGGAAATTGATGTTAGGGAAGATAATGGACCACTATTGGCTGCACAAGATGAGGTTATAAAATGCAAGGAGACGCTCGAGAATTGTGAAGCAGAGTTATCGCACTTGCGGAGTAAAAAATATGAGTTGCACAATGAAGCACATCGATTGAATGAGGTTGCAGAGAAAGCAGAGATGGATGCCTTTAAAGCTGAGGAAGATGTGGCCCATATCATGCTTTTAGCAGAGCAAGCTGTTGCTTTTGAGTTGGAGGCTACACAGTGTATGCATGATGCTGAGATGGCCCTACAAAAAGCCGAAAAATCTCTTTCTACTTCAACTGGTGAAGCTGTCCATGGGAAGGTTTTGGGTGAGGAGGCTGTTGTCGAGGAGGGGGAGATCACTCAAGGGGCCTCTGATGCTGTTACTGTTGAAAGAGAAAAGGATGATACGGTAGTTGTTGAACTTGAACCTAAGGAAGACATCTTATCAGAGAAAGCGAGAAAAAGTTCCGAAGATCACGAACTAGTTGATGAGGAGAGTGATCGTGAGAATGGAATGCTGGGTTTAGAGTCTCTTAAAGAAGCTGAAATTGAAGCAGAGAAGTCAAAAAATGTTCAACCAAAGAAGCCTGAAACTCCAAAGGATCTGACAAGGGAGAGTTCACCTACCAGTACCCCAAAGTCATTGTTGAATAAATCTTCCCGTTTCTTCTCTGCGTCATTCTTTTCCTTCAGCGTTGATGGGACAGAATTCACACCAGCATCAGCTGCCCAGGATCTTGTGGAGTCTGCAAGGAAACAAATCCCTAAGCTGGTTGTAGGAATACTTCTCTTTGGAGCCGGGTATGTTTTGAATTTTACTACCTTGTTTCATTAACTAATTTAAATATATCACTCTTCCGGAAATTCCTGTATATGTCTTTACTGAACATTGTTGATTTCTTGCTTTATGACTCAAATAGTCGTATTAAATTATCTTTAGTTTTTTATAGAAGCTGTAGAAACAAGATGTGTTTCCTTTGCAATGCTATGCCATTTCTTGTTTAATTAAAAGTTTAGATCTAGAAAAACACTGCTTGATTATAGAGCAACACTGAGTCAAATCTTCTGAGAGGGTCTATTCAATCGAGTCCGTGTTTTATCAGTTTATTGCTACTTATAAGATTTCCTGCTTGGAGAAATGATTCCCACCTTCAATTACAGGGCTGCCTTCTATGCTAATCGGGCAGAGAGGAATTCTCAGCTGCTGCAGCAGCCAGATGTCATTGCCACTAGTATAGAAGAAGTTTCCGCAAATGCAAAGCCTCTGATCCGACAAATACAGAAAATTCCCAAAAGACTCAAGAAACTAGTTGCTACGTTTCCTCATCAAGAGGTATGTGATTCTTTATTAATTATCTATTTTTTATTTTTAAGCCTCTGATCCGACAAATGCAGCTTGTCATCATCTCATTTCAGTGTTTAAATTTCACAGATGAACGAGGAGGAGGCCTCCCTCCTTGATGTTTTGTGGTTACTGCTTGCAAGTGTAATTTTTGTGCCTGTCTTTCAGAAACTTCCTGGAGGTGACTAAAGTACTGTATTATTTATTTCAAATTTGAGCATGTTGCATGGAGGTGACGTTCTTAGAAAAACACATGAGTATTCTTTTCATTCATGAATTTTTGGGATAGCATTTGGAGTTCATGCTTGATTATTTTTTTGTTTTCTTTTTATGATGTTTCCTATAGTCCTAACTACACTAATTTCTGTTTGGAGCTTTTCTTCTCCTTATCATTATCATTCATTGCTCTATTTTTCCTTTTCTCTTCCTGGAATAGTGTATTAGTTGATGTTTCTATCCTATCTGCCCCAAATTTTAGGCAGCCCCGTTCTTGGATATTTGGCTGCTGGCATCTTGATTGGACCTTATGGTCTATCGATAATCCGTCATGTACATGGAACCAAAGCAATTGCTGAATTTGGAGTTGTTTTCTTGCTATTCAATATTGGCCTTGAGGTGGAGTATATTATCATATCCACGGTTCCAGCTTTACATTTGAACTCCATCATTATGAGAAGATAATAAACTTGTACCCTCATTTTGCTTTTTGCAGCTATCTGTTGAAAGGCTAAGTTCCATGAAGAAATATGTTTTTGGACTAGGCACTGCCCAGGTGATTGAGAAAATAAACTTTCTATCACTTTCACTTGTATTTTACTAAGTTCTTTTTACTTAATTTTATGTGATACAGGTCTTGGTGACAGCAGTTGCAGTTGGTCTAGTTGCTCATTTTGTTGCTGGGCATCCCAGTCCAGCTGCGATAGTGATTGGCAATGGCCTGGCATTGTCTTCAACTGCTGTTGTCCTGCAGGTAATTAACACAGACTGATTTTGCTTCAGATTTCATTTATTGTAACATGATATTATCATTATTCTTGTGCTATATGAAGAAAGGCAAAAAAAGGTAATTAGACAAGCTTCCTAGAGCAAAATATTTTAATGTTCTTGTTGATTATGTTTCCTGTTATACTCTTCTGCAGCATCGTGAAATCTTTGAAAATTAGAATATAACTTAGGATCTTCCCATGTCTTTACAAATCCACCTAATAGTTTTGATATATTTATCATATGACTATAATCTGATTGCATCAGACTTTATCATTTTCCTTTTTATTTGTGTGTATATATATTGTTCTGTCACAATAGCTACCTACCAGAGAAAATGAAACCTAAAGGTTCGATTTGATGGACATATAATTGATGTTGTCTTCATTTGCAGGTATTACAGGAGCGAGGTGAGAGTACTTCACGCCATGGACGCGCAACATTTTCTGTCTTACTCTTCCAGGTTATCCTATGATCTCGAAAAAAGTGACTGGCTCCAGGATGCAATTTGTTATAAATTGAGTTTAGCGGTCAGGGAAGATAGTTCAGTGTTTTTATCCAAAATGAACATCTTGATAACTTATACATTTATCCCTGCATCTTCTGTTTTTGTCCTTTTGTTTTTTTAATCATCTTTCCTGTTCTTCATGTTTTGAACTGTCATCTTTACCCTTCAAATGTGCAAAAGACAAAACTAGATATCTACTCAACATGATATGGTAATTGGCTATGTACTTGAGCCATCTAGCTTCAGTATTGCTTAAGATACTTTATGAATGATTAGACTAAACTAGCAATTATGGAAAATACAATTCCTACATATGATATGCTTGGATTCCTCGTTAGTCTTTCGAGTTCTGCTTGGACATTTAGTTAATTTAGATGTCATGGTTGCAAGCCATTTTATTGCTTGTTATCTATTCTTTTCAGGACTTGGCTGTTGTTGTTTTGCTTATACTCATACCTCTTATCTCGCCAAATTCATCAAAAGGAGGGGTAAGGTTTCTAAATTCTAATGATCCGTCTTTGCTTTTCCTATTTGTTCTGCATTTGACATTGAAGGTTCAGAATTTGTCTTGCTATGATGGTATGTCATTTACTTACATCCGGTTTTTTTTTTGTTCTAATGCTTGCATAAAAACGCTCAGGCTTTGATGAATGGTTTTCCTAAACTTTTATTAATAAAAGACTGCTTGTTCCTTCATCTCCTTGAGATATCTTAGTAGCTATTTACGCTCTTGGAAACTTACTCCATTAATTTGCTTAAAGGGAGCATGTGCTTTCCCCAACATCATGCCTTTTGTGTTAGTTGATTTTGCTTCCATAAAATGCTTCTAATGAACTCCCAAGAAAGTAGTCTGAATAAATATTTGCTAGTGTAAATTTAAGGGAAGAAACTTGAAGAATTTTGATGGTCAAGGCAAGTTAAGAAAAAGCGAAAATTTCCCCTCAGTCTGGTTTATATGACTGCCTTATTACTGTTATCTTTGCTGTTATTGCTTCACCAACTGATATTGGCAATTTGGGTGATGTATTTTTTCTGGTTTCCAGGTTGGTTTTGGAGCCATTGCAGAAGCTCTTGGACTAGCTGCTGTTAAGGCTGCAGTTGCCATCACTGCAATTATTGCTGGTGGAAGATTGGTAAGTTTTATATCTAAGACATTCATAAATTATGACCTCAGGTTTGCCCAATAATTTTCTATTCTGTTACTACCGTTTTTATCTTAATTTGTCCTGTAATGTTGACTGATGAAAAACTTCAAAGACTATATATATTAAGAGTGTTCAAATATAACCACGTTGGTGTATGTGATATTATTCAAGTGGAGATGATTGATCATTTATTTAATGCACATAATAATGTATTTAATAGATTGATACTACCGACTCAGTAGCATTTTTTTTTTTTTTTCCCAGACTTGATTCAGTAGCATTTAGTCCAGTCTTCTGAACTTCTACTTAATATTGTCCATACCTGCGCCCAATTCTGGAAAACCACTCTAGTGCTTCAGACACACAGCATCTGCTGATTCTTATAACCTTTTCTTATTTCCTGCAGCTGCTTCGGCCAATTTATAAGCAAATAGCAGAAAATAAAAATGCAGAAATATTCTCTGCCAATACCCTCCTTGTTATTTTAGGGACAAGTGTCCTAACTGCAAGGGTATGAAAACTTTACATTCTTGTTCTTGACTTGTTTTTTTCCCCTGCTGTAGAAGTTATACTACCTTAGAGCCTCCCCTTTTCTTTCTCTTCTTGTTGAACAGGCTGGACTTTCCATGGCATTGGGAGCATTTCTAGCTGGGTTGCTTCTTGCAGAGACTGAATTCGCTTTGCAGGTTGAATCAGATATTGCTCCATATCGAGGGCTCTTATTGGGTCTCTTTTTCATGACGGTTGGTATTTTTGGCATCTCGACAATCTGCATATGAGTAGATGTTTGTTTCGTTGAATAGCATTCTTGCTTCAGTTGTAAAACATGCCTGGTGATCATTTTATGGGGCCATAAGGTCATGTTTGGTAGGATGAAATAGATTTTTATGCCACTAGTGTAATATTATAAAATTGTCATATCACCCAATTTCATTATTTCAACAGTAGAGGATTTTATAAAAAAGCAACAACAGTAGAGCATTATTTTATCCCACAGTCCGGAGGGGGGAAAAGGTTGGGGGATGTAGTTGGATAAAGTCTTCGTATCATTTATATACACCACTGAGTTTGGAGAATCTTGGCTCTTGCTTAGGCTTGTATTGCTTTTAGGTTATTGGTACTGCCATAGATTGATTATCAAGTATGTGCAACTGATGACGTTTGCTGACTGAGTTTTCAGGTTGGCATGTCCATTGACCCAAAACTTCTTCTTTCAAATTTTCCTGCCATTGCGGGGGCATTGGGACTCTTAATTGGTGGCAAGACTATATTGGTGGCACTTGTTGGTAAACTTTGTGGTATTTCAATCATATCTGCCATAAGGGTTGGTCTTCTTCTTGCACCAGGTGGAGAATTTGCATTTGTGGCTTTTGGTGAAGCTGTTAATCAGGTTTCTGTCCCTATTAACTAGCATAGTTTAGTCATGAGGTTATTTCATTCACATGTAACGTTAATCCTGCATTTGCCAAACTTTTAGTTAATCTCTTGCTCTTTAGATTCTACTTTTGATTTTCTTCCGGCTTAGGGTGATTTGAGAAAAAATAATTTTGATAACATACTTGTGACATTAATTATAGTCGTGTCACTCTTTTTAGGTAAATGACCACTTTTTTTTACCTAATCGCCTGGGATCATTGTTCTTTTAAATATGATTGCTAATCCAACTTCTAACTGTTAATAACGAAATGTTTGTTGCTTATTCAAGTATATTGCTTATTCAAGTATAAATGGTGTTGTTGGCAGGGTATAATGTCTTCTCAGCTATCCTCATTGTTGTTCCTTGTTGTGGGGATCTCAATGGCCCTCACACCATGGCTTGCTGCTGGAGGCCAGTTAATTGCTTCTCGTTTCGAGCTTGTTGATGTTCGAAGTTTATTGCCTGTTGAGAGTGAGGTAATGTTTCCAACTTACAGCTCCATTGAGTTGTGATTACGTTTTCCCTCTCAGCAGTTTCTGGATAACTAAAGCAACCTTGCTATGGTTCTTTGAAATCCATGTTTTGTTGCATGAGGTAGTAATAATTAGATTCGGAAAGTCCAAGGCATCCGAGTGATTATCAATCCCCTGTAGGAAGAAAGCTTCATTGGTTTTGCAATAAAAGTACTGAATATTAAAGTTCAATTAATGTATGTACATTATTAAAGTTTGAGGGAATATAAAGTATCTGTATGTAGTACAGCTATTTTCAATACATTAAAGACCTGAGTTATGAGGTCGCTGATGGTTACAAATCTGCTTTTATGACTTGGTTTTATTTCCAGACTGATGATTTGCATGATCATATTATCATTTGTGGCTTTGGACGTGTTGGGCAGGTATTTAATATTTAAACCCTTTAATTGCGAAATTAGTCTAAAAATGTTAATCTGATGAACCTGCTCTCAAAATTGTAATTTGAACATGTATATAACAATGGCAATTATTCTCTTTTTCTTTTGACCATGCTCAGATCATAGCTCAGCTTCTTTCAGAACGCCTAATTCCATTTGTTGCTCTTGACGTAAGGAGGTATCCTCAAATTCTTTTTTTGAAGGAATTATTTGCATATTTTTATGATTGTCAATTGTAATTGTTATGATTTTGCAAACATCTATCTCCATCTTAAGCTTAGGGGTAGACCTATTTCATGGCACGTTTTTTCTTCAATGCAAAGCAATTAACATTTTTGTTGAAGAAGCTAAAAAACATACACGTAGATAAGGCTAAGGCATTCTGCAATGATCATAAATTTTGTTGTACTTTCAACATCTATACCTGTGGTAGAAATAATATGTAGCCAGATATCTCAAGCTCCTCAATAAAAGCTTTTCTCTTTCAGTGATCGGGTGGCTATGGGGCGTGCACTGGACCTTCCTGTTTATTTCGGAGATTCTGGTAGTCCAGAGGTAAAGCAAAACTAGTTTGAACTAAGCAAAACTTGTAGATCAATGTTGAACATTTTTTATACCGGGTGCTAGGTGCTTCATAATGTTGGTGCTGAAAGAGCATGTGCTGCAGCAATAACCTTGGATTCTCCTGGTGGCAATTATAGAACTGTTTGGGCTCTGAGCAAGCATTTCCCTAATGTGAAGACTTTCGTCCGTGCTCACGATGTTGATCATGGCCTTAATTTAGAAAAGGCTGGTGCAACGGCTGTAATATTCTGATACCTTCATACCAAAATTTCCTCCCATCGTCCTGTTTGCTTCCCTCTAATTCTCTTCTTGCTTCGTGGGCTAACCACAGGTTGTACCGGAGACCGTGGAACCAAGTCTGCAGTTGGCAGCCGCTGTTCTTTCACAGGTATGATGGATGATTGTTCCTTAACAATAGATGGATCTGGATATGCAACCTATGCATCCGCAACATGTTATCTAAGCCTTCTTACTTTTTGCCATTTCTTTATGCAGGCTAAAATTCCCTCATCGGAGATTGCGGCAACAATCAACGAATTTAGATCCCGCCATCTTAGGGAGCTAACAGAGGTATTCTCAACTGCCCTCTTTTCAATTCCAGCGATATTAAACTTTGCATTCGAACATCAAACCCGATATATGTGTGCGTTCTTATCCAAAGCTGTACCAAGATGATGGAATTCCTCTTAACTATGGATTTGGAGTCATGAGTAAATCCAAAGCTCAGCAATCAGATTCTTCGGATGATAACAATGTCACCCTTGGCAATGTGAAAGATTCTCAAGAGTAAAAAGGGGGAAAAAAACGTATAGAAGATCACTTGCCCCCATTGTTGTAAGGTGTAAAAAGGGGAGAAGGCAAGGAAATTACAAAACTTTTTAGACTGACTACAACTTTTCAAAGTGATTGATTCCTTTGATTGCATTTAAAAATGTGTTTTTCATAAAATACATTTGTATAGAGAAAACACATGTAAATATACATTCATTTTTATTTTTCCCAAAATAATTTCATCTCCTAAAAAATGTTTCTGGTTTCTGTAAATAAATGGCTGTAACCCAAAAATATTTTATTATAGTAAAAGAGTGGCGATAAAGTAATAATTCCTGGTACATACAGATTCTCTTAATAGGCAAATTTTAACAATGACTCGTATAAAATTACAATATATATATATATATATATATATATATATATGTGCTAGGGCCAAGCATTGGCTTTAGCACTTATTCTTCCATAAACTAAGAGATACAAATTGAAATGGTATACCAAGAGGGAAGTTTCAATTGCTCATGAAAAGAGCTTTGCACTGCTTTACTGTATCCTCAGGGCTGGTAACTGCAATAACGATAACAGTTATAGTAAGCCTGAAGCTTTCATAGGCACAAAATTTTCTGTCAATGGAAATTAGATATTGTGATTGGGAATAATGTTAACTTGAAATGCACAACTGACCTGTGTGTCCCTCTGTTCTCTCTGATTCATAAATTTCATGATCATTCCCTCCCTGATCACAGAACACCCAGCCAAGATCACTAGCCACATGAAAGTGCGGAAAATTAAACAAACATAAGGTATAAATTGAAAGAAAGCCAAAAAGCAAAGGGTAGTGACAAAAAATCTATAATGTAGTTTGGCCATAAGATTTGAATCAAATAAGAATCCAACCTTGTAAGTTTTGTCACCAAAGAAATGAATCTCTTGAAATTCTTCAAGGTATCTCAAGCAGTATGTTTTGTCCCAACCCTGAGGAAAAACCTATTACAACCAACATGAAGCAATGATTAATTCAATGAATCTCTATACTCCTTGTACTTAAAACGGTTAAACCGCAAATTATATGTGTCACTCACATCAAAGCTTATTTGTCCTCCAATTGAGAATGTCAAGTGAAGGTGAGCGAACTTTTCTCGAAGCACCGAAACCATTTTTGGGCGTATGTTGTGAACCTGGAACCCCAAGTGTTTTATATGTATGTAAAGCATACATCTATAAACTCTACACTATAAAAGTACAAATTCTATAAGGTATATATTTACCTTGTCATACTTTTCAAATTCATCCCTTTCTTCTTGGCTGCAGTTTCGCCCAATTGGAGATACATTGAGCATCCCACTTCGGAATTCTATGAATGTACCCCTAAACAGAATGTTGATAAAGGATTGGTCTTATTCAGCTCGAATGATAAAGGAATATGCACAGGGTTGAACTAGACTTTAAAAAATGAACTCTTCCAATGATCTTACCTTTTTATCGGGATATCCAAGTCAGCAATATAATGCAGTGTGAAGTTTATAAATTCCTGCACAATCATTTGCAGTCTATGAACAAAAAGAGTTGAGAACATGCAATGCAGTATTTCTACATATCATTCAATCACCACTTAACTCTGTGCAAGTTGGATACTCTAGCCATCCCACATTTATTTTTTGAAATAGAAGAGTATAAAGATTGTAGAGATTCTCGAAATCATCGATAACCAGACATGTTGGTAGACATCTCTAGCGCAAATCAGAAATTGCTAATGAATGCCAATGGAGTCATAACAACACCACATATGAACCCTTTTTGTTATGCAATACCTTCTAGATTTTTAATAGAATAGGATCACATTTAAGGAGAAAAAATCTTACCTTGACCTTTTTTTCTCCCAGAAATGACTTCAAGCTCTGAAAAACGGAAAAAAGAGACCCGTTAAAGAAAAGCAAATAAGCTTAAACAAACCGAGGAAAAAAAAGATTAAAGAACATATCATTAGCTCAAGCAAATACTATCCTTGCAAGTATCTGGAGAAAGTGTCTTAAAATTAGCATTTAAACACCTAGAAAATGCAGGCTATGAGTATACCTGGGTGCCAATGAGTTTTCCATCTTTATGAGCAACAAGCCCATTTTCAGAAAATACATAATCATAGTCATTGACAACTGCATTGAAAAATGTAAGCTATGGTTAATAAACACAGGCATTAATATTTCATAAAAATTTTAATCTATAATTATAGAAAGAGATATAATTGGCCACAAATTCTTCATTAATAGTTATAGAGAAACAATGAAAAGAACAACATTTCATAATTAGAAGTATAATGTCAAGAGCTGAAGCTAACCTGATTTCCCAAGTTGCTCAGATATCTTACTGAGATCAGATCCACCCACCACTCCAACAGTAACAACCTACAATTGAAAATAAAACTGGATAAACTCCCAAAAAAAAATAAGAAAAGAAGAAGTCATTTTTATGTTCCAAAAAAGATTTACCTTTTTCAGTTCCTTCATGAACTCCAACATCTTGGGTGTAGCCACCTATATACCATTTTAAATGAATGATACATTCAACAAAAAAAGAAGAAATGAAGAAAATAAAGGTCAAAATCCCACTTAAATTCAAAAACCCAAAATCATATCACTAAAATTTATAGGATTAAAAAAGAGATTGAATACCTTTCTTGGAGCTGTAAGAGTGCCATCAACATCAAATAAAGCAATCAAACCAGGTTTTCTGATAGCCATTGAAGTTTATCTGTTTTTCCTTCTTCTGCCATAAAAATTACAAAAGCTTCAAGTAAAACTGCAAACTAAAATTAAAATTAAAATTCAAAAAAATGCATTATTATGATAAGAAGTGGAAATTTAGAGCCAGAGAAGAGATGGGGATTAACTGAGAATTTTTAACCTTGAGTTTTGATGGGATTTCGAGAGAGAAAAAAAGAGTTAAAAAAGGTGAAACAAAAGCTTAGGGGATTTAAAGTATAGATCTTTAATGGCGGAACAAGGGAGGAATTGCCAGGGATTAAACAATTTGCTGAGAAGGTTTTGGTTGAGATAGAGAGCTGCTTTAGATCTGGGAGTTGCTTAGGTAAGAGAATGCATGGCAACGGGGTAGTAGCCCATCTAAGTGATGCTTCAGTTGTCATTCATACTCGTGTTATGAACGTAAAGCTTTCATGAAAATCAAAGGGTGAGAAAAACTCGACCAGTAAAGGATAATGCTTAATGGCATATTCCAAGTAGAAATGGACAAGTTTTGTAAATGGTTGAAAGATAATGGGCCAATGAGCCTAACCAACAAAACTTGGCCTGGAGCTTTAACTGATTTGCTTATCTCACATCTGTTTTTCTCTAGGCCTAATTCTGCTATTTCTCCTATATTATTGATTTCTTTTATTATTTATATCCATTTTACATTCTACTTCTTCTAGATTCAAGCTACTTCTCTTAATAATGTCATCTTAAGGTTTGAATTTATGTCTTCTCTTAAGACTTCTTCTAGATTGAATTTATGTCATCTTTATCCAATGATGTTTGAATTGGACAGAAAATCAACTACGTACTGATTTAGAAAATGATTATGAACCGGTATAAACTGATTGAACTAAGTTTTTATTAAATTTTAAATATATATTTTTATTTTTTTAAAACTTTTTAATGAGTTTTTAATCGAATTGATCGAATCGATAAACCAATGACCTTACCAGTTCGACCACTAGCCTTGTTTTAAAAACATTGGCCTTACCACTATACCCAACACTAGTTGATCTATATTATTGGTATTTTTAATTCTTGTACTTTTCAAATTTTAAAATTTCAACAATCATAAAATTGTATCGTTAAATTCTTCTATTTTCAAAATCTTTTGCAACAAGCATATTATCACATATATAATTGTAACACCCCCACATCAACCGAATCACAGATTCAGAAGAATGATGTCGCGTTACGTTACATTTCCATAAATTTAACTTATAAATATCGTTCATATCAAATATTCAAACATTATTTATATCCATATACATACATTATTAATGTCAAAGACTCTTAATTAACATGCCTTGGGGTTACATGGGTTCAAATACGAAGTTGGGTTTCAAATCCAAAATCTAATATCAAAATTCAACAATATGTCTCAAGGCAATGAGATCTTATCTCGAGACTACTTACTATTTTTGCCTTGATGTAGTTATGTCTTGAGAAATTGGGGTTCATGTCTTGAGATTGGGCCTTTTGTGTCTCAAAATTGGTCTTGAGACACCTTTGTTTTCTTAATTTATTTTCGATGTTCGGATGTTTCGAGACAAAAGTAATTGTCTGAAGACCTAAAACAATGCAAAACTAATATAAGTTCAATGTTTACTTTTCGAAGCATGTCATTATATATTTCGAGACGCGCTCAACATGTATTGGGACCTAAGAACATTATTGCATGAAATTATCATGTTTACATCTTGATGTCTCGAGACCAAATGATCAATTTACCTAGATTGTACAACAGATGTCTATCAAATGACTTCCAAATCAAGTTTAACCTATGCCAACAAAAACATCAATCCATCATTCACCAAATTAATCACATACGTATTTACAGCATTTCATGCATCAACTCTATGCATAATTAAACAAGCTATCAAATAAGCAAAACTATGCATATTAATACAGAAATAACTAGCCAAACTTAACTTCAAAATAATTAAAAGGCACATTAGAAAACAAAACATACCAAATCATCTAAAACTGATACTTAAAACACAAGACTCGATCTAGGAATATGTCATTAAATAAATTTATAGACATAGATATTAAATTTGACCGAGTTGAGTTAAACTACCTTCGATCTACTAAAGAACCTACTCTAAACCTGTGCATGAAAATAAACAAAGTAATACACTGAATATTACATACCTAGTGATGCTAATATAATTCAAACTCAATACAAGAGATTTAAATAAATAACAAGTATATACATATGTAGCATTGATAACTGTAGCTTCATTTAGTCTACCATCAATGTATGCAACCATATACAAATGTATTTCAATCTTTCATTGAATTCACAAGTCCACAATTATTATATTTCGATAATCGGTATTCATTTCAACATATTATATATTCGTGTCATTGCATTTTCAATACAAAATATACCAAAGCAATATCACATATATTTCTTATTCAATTTGGCCCTTATTAATCAATAATAGACATTATAACGGATACTCAAATCTTTATATATATCAAAACAACTCCACAACCCTTAGGAAATTGGAACTACTCAATCTGTATATCAATATATGTCCACGATCCTCTAAAATTTGGGACTGCCCACGACCTTCTGAAAATTGGAACTAAATAATATCACCTATAATGACACTATGACATACCAACTATACCCAAACTACGTCTAACATCATTTAATAGCACAATCATCATTATTTACTATCAATGCAAATGTCAATATCTATCATCGTAATACCATTAGTGTATTAAATACTATAATTAAATTATGTATAACATATTATCATGGCATCGAAATTTTATCACCACATTTTCATAATCAATTCATATAAATCATATGAGACATATATTATCAATTTTCATCATATTATCATCATTCATGCATAGTCTTATATAAGTATAATATCGTATCACACATCTAGGGTTTCAAGTTTAGAATCGATTACATTGACATTTATTTCGCATTTGACTATTTCACTAGCTAACCAATAAAATAAGTAATTGAAAGCGAATTATAATAGCACAAACCGATTTTGTTCACCTACGCCTTAACTCTCAACGTTCCGACTTTGCCATTAACTATGTACGATAAGTTCGATTATGAAGTCGAAATTAGTTCCACATATAACGTATAGAAATACATCAATTAAACATGAAATGTAATTTATTCATTTTAGTCCTTGAAAACCATAATATCAAAAAATCTTGTATCTTTTGATATTCCATATCAAATCAGAATACGACTTCATATTCACACTCTAGGAACAGCATACTTTCAATTATAACAAAAGTTTCCATCAGCTTTCATTCTATTTAATTTGGATCCTAGTATCACAAAATCAATTATAAAATCTAACTAAATTTCTAACCTAATCCAACACTTTCTACTACATTCTAACATGATCCATACATAATCTAAACATATCATCCATAATTTCAATCACAGTTAAGCTTCAACCTCACTTAAACTTATTAATAGCAATTTAATAAAAATAATAATAAGAAAATCTAATTCATAGGTTAGTTAGATTAAGCTCAAATGATTAAGAATCCATCAAAAATCAAATGAAAAACCACCCTTACCTCATGAATTGGCCACGACAAGAAGGAAGAAAAGCTAAGAAAATTTTCCTTTCTCCTCCTTAATGGTTCGACTAATAAAGAGGAAAAAAAAAAGAGAATTTGCTTTTTTATCTCTCCCACCATCAATTTTATACGTGCAATTAGTTTTATTATCATTATTTTTTAATTTCATTTAATGCCGATCTAATCGCTAATAACTTGCGTGACAAAGCTTAATGGAATTGGATGGCTTGGATCAAGTGTATTTATTAAGCTTAATTTGGCCACGGTTTAATTACCATGCACGACCATGATCAATTGCTACATAAGTCCCTCTCATTTACTTTATCATTTGTTAGCTTTCTCAATTTAGTCTCTGCACTGTTTTTTTTTTTTTTTGGGTGAATTAAACAACTATCTAAAAGAAATTAGCATAGTCGAGAATTTTCTATTCCATCAATCTCAAAAACAGGTACTAGCTCTTCAGGAATGTATTCAAAGATCTTCATATTAGTACTCCTTATTGTAGCTAACTTTGCAAGACGGCCAGCGACTTGATTGCTCTCTCTTTGAACATGTTTTATCTTCCAATGTTGTATAGCTTGTAGACTCACGTGGATTCTACGTAATAAAGCTAAGCATGAATCTGTCAAATTGGCATCTTGAATAACTTTGACTACTTCCAAATTTTTCGTATGAATCACAACTTTTTGATATCCCCTTTCATGGACGAGTGTTATGCCATCTAGAACACCCCATAGTTCAGCATCGAAGACTGTGCATAATCCCAAATAACAATTGAACCCAACGATCCACTCCTCTTCTTGCTTACACGCCATCCCTCCTGAAGCCGCAAAACATGCATCCAACATAACAGCTCCATCAGTGAACAAATGGATCCAATTACCTGTCATCGAAGAATCATGATCTGCTTAAATTTGATTAGGCAGGACCCACTTACGAGCAGGAAAATATTATTTTGCCCAACACACAAAAGACTTAATAGTTTCAGTAAAGCTCTAAGATATTCCTTGGAAATAAAAAGGTTCATGTTCTTCCATAAACGCCAAACAATTAAACCAAAGAGACTTGACCAAAGACTTCCCACATTGGGCATCTATATAGAAGAGCAAAGATTTATCCCTATCCACTCGAGCAAATCACCAGAGAAAAAACTGCTTTGAAGTTCCAAGAGAATAACACGAAACCAAACCTCTCTAGCTGCCGAATAATTCTTAAGGACATGAATTAAATCCTCTTCGCCATGTCCACAAAGCGAACACAAACCATTTTGTCCAATATCCCGTTTGATCCATTCCATATTCGTTAGAAGGCGTTGCTTGAAAACAAGCCACAAGAATAACTGAACTTGTTGAGGTCCCAGAAACTTCCAAGTAACCTTCCACCATTTATCTTTAGAATACCAAAAACTTTCATGAAGAGACCTACAAGCACTTTTCATAGAAAATGATCCAGTAGATGTGCCAATCCAATTAATTTTGTCATTACCTGTAGAAGGATATGGAGGAAGGATGCTAACAATTCTTTTAATAATATCTTCTGACAACTAGACTCTAAACAAGTCCAAATTCTATGCCCCATCATTGGAAATCATGTCACACAGAAAACATTCTGACACAAGATTGCTTTGAGAAAGAATATAATTCATCAAAGGACCAACATTAGGAATCCAAGGATCCTTCCAACAACGGATGGAATTTCCTATTCCCATATACTAACATAAGTTTTCGCGCAAAAGAGGCCAGACCTTAGCAAGGGCTCTCGAAACAGTTGAGCAATTCCCTCGTATTATGCTTTCAGGAATTTTATCCTCCATCCTGTATTTTGCTCGCAGAACTCAAACCAATAAGGCATCATTTTTAGAAACAAGATTAAATCCTAACTTCAGTAAGAAGGCAAAATTTTGATATTCTAAATGACAGAAACCGAGACCTCCACGAGAGAGAGGTTGACAAATAGAACCCCAATCAACCAAGGATATATTTCTTATCCCATTGGTAGAACCCCAAATGAATTGCCTAGCCAAACCTTCGATTTCGTCACAAACACCTTAGGGAATACTCATAGATTGCATAAAATAATTTGGGATAGAAAGGACAGATTGGACAAAGGTGATTCTATCAGCCATCGAAAGTTGCTTAGCACCCCAATTATTCAATTCGCTACGTACCTTATCCACAATGAACCTCAAAGTAGAGCAAGTAACTCTGCCATGAAATAATGGCACTCCCAAATAGATACCCAAATTGTGCACCTTCTGATATCCAAGTAAGCTACTCAAATTATCTTTAAGATTATCTTCTACTCCTCCAAAGAAAAACATAATGGTTTTCTGAACATTAACCTGATGACCTGAAATATTGCAAAATTTATCAAGAATTTCCTTAAGGACCTCAGCATGCTTCAAGTCTACCTTAGAGAGATAACTAAGTCATCTGCAAAGAACATGATAATCTGATAGGTTTTCACTTACCACTAGAAATAGCTGACTGAATCCTATGTCCTAACCATTCCATACAAAGCACAAAAAAGTATGGAGATAATGTGCATCCCTATTGAACGCCTTTAAGAGGCTTAAACTTAGGAGTTGGCACCCCATTTTACAAAATCTTCATGGTGGAGTTTGAGATAGCTGACATGATTCCTCTCCTAAGAAAACATGGAATACTTGCTGCTTGCAACAAACTATCAATGAAATCCCATTGTAATCTGTCATAGGCCTTTTCAAGGGTGATTTTGACAGCCATTCATCTTTTATTCTTAGCCTTCATAGAGTGTATGACCTCCTAGGTTATAAGGATATTATCAGATGTTTCTTCCCGCAATAAAACCAGCCTGCTCACAAGAAAATGATTTTAGGGAATACCACCCTAAATCTACTTGCAATTACCTTGATTACCAGCTTATAAAGGACGGAGTAGAGACTAATAGGATGAAATTGTGAGAATTCCTCAGGATTAGCAACTTAGGGACGAGAATAAGAAGAGTACTGTTAAGTCCTTGATCAATAGAACAACCATTGAAAATACTTTTAACCTAGTTACAGATCGCTTCTCCTATGTTATCCCATTGATTCTAAAAGAAACTGGCATGGAAACCATCACTACTTGAGCTTTTAGAGGGGTCATGCCGAACAGAACTTTCTTAATTTCCTAATTCGAAATAGCACTCTCCAAAAAATCCTTATCACACTATTCAATTGGAGGAAAAGAGTTATGAGGTAGAGACCCCCTAAGTCGGATGTTCCCTATATAATTTCTGAAAGAAATTAACCCTCTTTTGCTGAATAACATCAGGATCATAAATCCAATCCCTATCCTGACTACGCAAAGAAGTAATGCGATTAGCCTTCCTCTTTTAGATTGTACGACGATAGAAAAATCTAGTATTTAGGTGCCCCAAGTTAGTCGCAACTGAATTTCTGTTTCCATAACAATTCTTCATGCAAAAGAACCGATTCTATTGTCTCTCTAATCTTCATCTCTTTATGGACCAAAAATTCTGAATCCAAAGTTTCAATGCCTTCTGAACATTCAATAAGGAGTGAAACTTTTTTTTACGATCACCAATATGACCGTATATAGATTTATTCCAGACCTTGAGGCTAGCAGTTAAATTAGAAAAGGATTCAAATATTTAACCGTTATACTTCCAATTCTCATTGACAAAATTGAATAAGGATGGATGTTCTGCCCAACCCGCAAGAAATTTGAAAGGACGCCCCTTGGGTAAGGAGTGAGCTGGATTAAAATTAAGAATAAGTGGTTGGTGATCCGATTTAAACCTAGTAAGGTGAGTAATCAACAATCCAAAAAGGCTTGAACCCACGCTTCATTCCCTAAAGCACGATCAAGACGCTCAAAAGTCCTCGCTCTTTGCCAAGTAAACAAAGGACCACTGAAACCAAAGTCATGAAGCCCATTAAATCGACAAAATCTCCAAATTAAGAGCACGTTGTCCCACTAGACCTCCCTCCTTTTTTCTCATCAGAGGACAAAATAGCATTAAAATCACCAATAGTTAACTACGGGATCGAAGCAGAAGGGATAGTAGTCTTCAGTTGCTCCCAAAGCAATCTTCGTTTCCTCCAATTAGGACTACCATAGACAAAAGCTATAAAGACATACTGAGAAGAAACACTACTGCAAATACGGACCAAAATGAATTGAGGATGATTACGTATAACCTCAAGATTAACAGTATTTTTCCAACTAATCCAAATGCCTCCTGAAAATTCTACTGCTTCAACTCGGTGAGAGTACTGAAAACCCAACTTGTCAATGACTTCATCAGTTTTTCTCCCACATACCCTTGGCTTCAACAAGCTAAAAATATCTGGTTTAAAACTTTGTGTTCGCACACCCTTGACAATTCCATGAAAGAAGGGAAAGATTCAAATCCGTTAAATATTAAATCAACACAAAAAAAAAACTAACTTACAAACAAGGGGCAAATTTAAAGACAAGTTACTTCCCTGACTCCTTACGGCCATCATCTGGAGCATCCTGCAGAGACTCAACCAAATTTCTCATCGACTCGTGAAGAGGAACCTGAGTACTAGAATTTTTAAAAATATTTCCTCTATCACGAATGGTCCGGTTGAGCTTCTTGCCTCTCCGTCTTCCATTAAATTTTCCGCCAATAATTCTCACACCAGTATCCGCAAAGCCACCACCCACCTCTGTAACTTGACCCTCACCCATGTCTCCCAAAGAATTTGGTTGAACATTCTCCTTGAAAACAACTGTAGAATGTTTATTCGAATCTAAAATACTTTTCTCTAAAGAAAATAGCACCTCCGAATTCCTTTTATAAATAGGATTAAAGTGAAAGAATAAGGCATAATTATTCATGGCGCAAGAAGAACTTACCCTAGATCGATCACCAATTTTTCCCATTCACGGTTTCGCTGTTTTGAACAGTAGGAAAATCCTCCAAAATTAAAGGCATCTGGACGTCCTTAATATGGTCTGAAAATGCTGGACCTTGAAAACCCTTTAACCTAATTCGACATTTGGCGAAATCAGGTCTATTAGCTAAATTAATAAAGCCCAGACCATTGGCTTGCAAAGGATGGCTCCCTTGACCCGTTGGACTTGGAACACTCCAGCGGAAACAAAGCCATGTCCACTCTTCCCTTTTCCATTAGGCTCCTTAGCCCCAACAATCAATTTGTGGCCCACTGATTTCCTATGGCCCATAGAACTATCCTGTCCAGACTTTTCAATCAACGAAATGGAGCCTTATTTGCACCGACAAGATTCAGAGAGATAAAATTCCCAGCTTGATTAGTGCTATTGTTCAAATCCCCTTCACGAGTCTCCCCCTGAAAATTTTCTGTTTCATTTAGGGAATCCAACACATTAAATCTTGATTTACCTGCCAAATTTCTAAGATTTTCGGCACTAATCTTTCTAGCATCCCTTGAATTACACCTACTCCTCCTCTCGACAAGCATCCACGGACCATAGGCGTCATTAGCATCCGTTGATTCCTTCCCCACCGGAGCTGAAATAATCGTTTGATCTCCCTTACCGGACGATTTCCCTTCAAAATCTGCCCCTGGAATAATCACCTTCGACGAGCATAACTCCTTCATGTGTCCATAACAACCACATGAAAAGCAAACAGTAGGTAAATATTCATACTCTATTCTTTGGAGGGGCCCGTTTATCAGAACTTGTGAGACTAAAAGTTTGTCCAGACTGACATTAACCACCATACGCGCAAATCTTCCCCTTGCTCTGCTATCTGTGTTGAAGTCTAGCTTGCCAACCTTACCAACCATGCCCCCAATCTCTCATAATATCTTCTTTTTGTACATATAACCCGGTAGCCTGGGAATTCTAATCCAGGACATGACCACACTAGGAAAGGGTTGTGTTAGATCAAAGTCAATGGACTATGGCTGAACAGTTAAATATTGGCCAAAGATGATCCAAGGTCCTTGAGAGAGTACCCATTCGTAACCTTTTTTATTCTGGAATTTGGCCAAAAAATAGCCATTAGCAATATCCATCAAGATTTCCACAGAGCATAAATTTTGTTTTGGAGTGCAGCATACCTTATGCTCCTTCCTAAAAGCTTGATCACCACAGTAAAAGACATATCTTTGATCAACAACTGGTTAATTCTCTCTGAAAACTTAATAGAATGAATGCCATTAACAAAAGATCTCATAACGTCTCCCTCCACAAAGGCAAAGTCACCATCTTCATCAATACCCGATCCACTATTCTTCCTTCCTAATTCCCAAGAACTTTTCCCTATTAGCCTCTCCTTCTATGAAAGCGGTGGATCAGGATCCAGTTCCACTGCCTTCGTCACATTCGAATCTACTTTCTCATTCTGACAAGCCCCACCCTTGTCGTCTTCGTTAGGAGAACCATTAGAAATCGTCATTCACAAGAGAAAACCTAAAGTAATTAGAAGTTGATTGAATTTAGGTGGTTTATTTTAGATTTTTTTTATAAAAATAACCAAAAAATAATAATTAATTACTTAAATGACCTATTTTTTTTATAAAATATGAAAATAACTTAAAATCTACCGCAAAAGTTGGAAGAGCAAAGTGTTTGGTACCATCAATATGTCACGTCAGTAATCTACATTAAAAAATTAATTTTTTGGTATAGTCATGTAGAATAGCGCCACTTGTATAAACATTAGAAAAATACTGTGATTTTTGAAAGTATGGGAGGTTTAAGTAATTTTACCTTTTTCTGGTGGAGCCAAATAAATTGGCACCACCAGATTCCAAGAAAGTAGCCTATCTGCCTATTTGTCTATTGAAACAAGTAAAATTACTTAAACCTCCCGTACTTTCAAAAATCGCAGTATTTTTCTAGTGTTTATATAAGTGGCCCCCATTCACATGGCTATACTGAAAAATTAATTTTTTAATGCAGATTGTTGATATGACATGTTGGTGGCGCCAAACACTTTGGCTCCACCAATTTTTACTGTAAATTTTGGGTTATTTTTATATTTTATAAAAAATAAATCATTTAAGTAATTAATTATTTTTTGGGTTATTTTTATAAAAAAAAAAAAAAGCCTTCATTTTAACCTGTTAAGTGGCATTAAATAGGGAAAGCTTCTGCACTATTTTCTTTAATAATTCACAAAAACCACTTTATATTTCTAATTGCCAAATCCATAATTTGCTCAAGGACATTCTTGATTTAATAATAAGTTGTCCCAGTTTAAATAAATTTGACCTTAAGATTCAAATTTTTTTGACAACAAAAAAGTCAGGTCGTTACAATAATGCTATGTCAACTTATCATTTCTACGTAATATTGAAAAAATACATCCTTTTAGTTAATGGATTAGTGGTTATCATTTGACTTAGAATTAAAATTTCAAAATTTATAAAATATAAAGACTAAAAATAATTAGATCGAAGAATATGCATCAAACCAACAACTTATACATGGGACGGAACTAATAGCAAAATTTTAACATAATCAATTTAGGTGTTACCATTTGAAATAAGATTGAAATTTTACATTTTGAAAAGATTATTAGAATACAAAAATTAAATATAACCTTTCTTTCGTCTCAGGAAATTTCTCAAAATTTACAGCTAAGGAACCGTACAATTCTTATTTAGATAAATTTATTTTTACCTTTGGAAAAGTGAAATTAAGTTTGAATCTTTGGTAAAACCTGACTTCTAAATTCTAATGCATTTCACTTTCAAGTTTTTTAAATATATTCATAAAAGGTTAACATACAATTTGGGATCTACTTTTAGCACTTAAGTATATTTTTCAATTTAATAACTACTTTTTTTGTCCTATTTAAATACTGACTTTAATTTCAATATTCAATACTTTTTTTTTCCAAGTACTTATTATTTACTAGAATTTGTGCGCCATACCAAATGAGACCAAAAAAAAAAAAAAAAAAACCCTCAAATACTAAATTGAATAAAATAAAAATCAAGCCTTAAATGGTGTATTAACCCATATATAAAAATATTCTACTCATTCTCATTTCTAACACTTAGAAAGAAAAAGAGGAAAAAAAACGATTTAATCCACTTAACCGATGGAATAAACAGATATTAAGTTGATTCAGTTTGAAAAACAAATCAACTTCAAAATTTGTCAATAACACAGTGAAGGCAAAACAAGCACAACTTATTGATCACGAAGAAAGCTAAATCGGTGAAAGGGTCTCAAATACAGATCATAGGCTGCTCTGATATGCCATCGGTACTCCATCAACAGCCCCAGGCAGACTTCAATAATCTTTGTTTCCGAAGTTCTTGCACCAAAGCTGTGAAGGAATCGGACGGACAGGCTGATGAGGTCGTTGCTGCAACAAAAAGGATGGTTTATAAGTTTTGAATCAATATCATCTGAAAATTAGTAGATTTTAGTCACCAAAGTTCTCAAATTAAAAGTTGAGCAATTTGTGTCTGGCATTATCAGTTTGATCAGCTGAGACCCAGAACCACTTAAGGAGATAAAGACGTGCATAAAGCAATACAAATACGGACATTTACTTCGATAATTTGATGAAGACACAGTATGACAATCTGTGAGTGACAAATTGAGCTTGGAAGGCACATAGACGATTGAAATCCTAACATACAAGTATAAAGAGTAAAAATGCCATTGAGGAAGCTAAATGTCAGTTACCAGATGAGAAAATGAGAAGCTGGAATTTACATTAGTGATGGGCTTGGAAACCATCAATAAGATAGACTTTATGCATGATGAGGGTGACTTTTTTAACTTACCTTCTTCACATATTGATTTCATTAAGGAAAGTGGGAAGTGTTAGATCTATCAGTGTTCAATTAGGAATATATGCTGATCAAGCAACTACAAGAAAAACTCGACTTTTCTGCACCATTTAGACGTTGAAATGAAACTGAGAGAAAGTTTAATGAACACTAGAACTATGTTTGATTAATAAAATTTAAACAAAAACAGTCAACTAAATGTTTGAATGATCAAGCAGATAGCTGGTAGCCTATTCGAAAGGGATTATCATAATTGACCTTCGTATCCACTTCTATCTTTGTTTGTATCTAAATTTTCAGGCTTCAAGCAACATTTCTACTAGCCTATGTTACTCAGATTTGAGAACGCACATCGGATATGGGTATGTAGCCTGTTACACCTCGTCACCAAACACCTCGTAGATACCTCACCTAAACGCCTATCATTAGAACTTCTTAGTGGCCTCGCAGGGTAAACCCTTTGATCGACGAGCAGACACCTCGCCCAACATATCCCTGCAATCTGTCCACATCAAGCAAGCCCCACTCACTGTTCATCCTACCTAGACCACTTGTCTGCCAATGCCTCAACGAGAAAATGAGATGTGGCACCTCGGGACAAGCGAAGACTTGTATATATAAACAGGGACCTCAACGATAGAGCCTAAGTACCCATAAAACACCTGAATTTCCCACCTAACTGGACCTCCACCATTCTTCTAGCTCCTTCTACCTATCTCCGGCCACCGTACGGCTCCCCACCAAGCAGGGTGAACCGTTCTGAGCCACCATTACCTCTTCTATGTATAACATATCCTATGCTGGATTTTTTTCTATGTTTCTCTATACAGGAAAGTCATACCCCACCATACCCATGCCCAGAAATGTATCCAAATTTCAACAAAAATGAGAAGCGCAGGAAAAATAGCTACATGATTTGACCAAATCCATAACCAACATCTTAGCATGAATACTTCATAAAGAATTGAATCCTTTCAATTTTCAAAATGGTAAAAACCCCCTAGAGTCAACAATTCAATTAGTTAGGGCTAATATAGGTTCTATTTCTAAACAGAAATCAGAAACGGTAATAAAAAAATTAAAAAAAAAAGAGAAAAGAGGGGGATTTATGAACCTCGAGCTCGGCTGATTTCATGGCAATGGGGATGCAAATGAGGAAAACGCCGAACATGGCAATGGCAGTGTTGCGACGCCAGTGCTTGGGCCGGCAGTACGGACCCCCCGACATGCTCCACACCTTCGCCCTGAAATCCTGAACTCCATGCCCATGCTCTCCCCCTCCCATTTTTCCCCCTAATTTGATCGACGGATTGAATCACTAAGAAATCTGTACACAAAATAGATAATAAAAAAAATGCATCAAAATGAAAGAAGAAGAAGAAGAAGAAGAAGAAGAAGAAACAACAGAGCTTTATGAAATAACTTGTTTGGAGGATTAAGAGAGAAAAAAAGAGAAGGATTATTTGGTGATTGGATTACCTTTGAGTAATGGCAGGTCAAGAACAAGGATCAGCTGAGGTGACAGTGATGGAATGGATTTAAAGCATCGTTGGTGGTTTATGAAGGAATTTATCGTCTTGTTATTATCATAAGAGCCCACTGAAGCCCATTGCTTGAAGATTTACAGAGCTATTTAAAGTGGTTCTGATTTTAGTGGGCTGCTCTTAGTAGGGTTAATGTCACGGTTGCCCCTCAAATTTCATTCAATGTGCCTATACAAAAAATAAAATGTTGACTTGGGTATTTGTACTATTTTTGCCATGTCTTAACGTACCACAAACTTTTAATATTGCTTGATTTACACGTTAACTTAAGCTACAACCGATCAATATATTGATGTGAGATTTTAAATATGATTTTTACAAGTTAATTAAACTATTTGATATTTTTCTTTTCTTTTTATTTTTAAGCAATAAATAAACTTTAAACAAAATCTATAATTAATTATACCATAATACATGTCATTTATTTATTTGATATTATTAAGTTAACGTGTAAATTAAACCCAACATATGATAAATGATTATCTAATTCATATCCAACGTGGTTTTTCTAATAATTAATTTTTAGATCACATGCATTGCATATGAATATACATATTTATATTTTATTACCGAAATGCTTATTATGAGTTTGAATAAAAGTAAAAACATAACTTTATCTTGAAATTTAATGTAAATCTATATCTTAAATATTAAATTTTAAAAATTGCGGAGTATGCTTCACATTTCGGTCAAATTAAGACATAAATAGAGAGCGATATCGTGACAAGGAGCTATGTAACATCACGACAACGCAACGACGAAACAGGGTAGAAGCACAAACGACGTTGCGGCGTCACGATAGGGGACGTGGCAACGTGTCATGCAATTTTCTTATTTTTCCTTTTCCAGTCAAATTATGATTATTTGTCCCAATCGAACTCTGATTAGTGCAGGTTATTTTAAGATTATTTTACCTACGAATTTAGCCTATAAATAGGTCATTTTCTACCCTAGAAAGATTAACCCATAACACATTTAAGTATTAGTTTCTACAAGCTTTCAGGGAATTTTCTGTTTAAGTTTTGAGGGTTTTTATTATGGGGTTTCAAGGTTTACTTTTATCTCCATCTTTGTCCTCTTTGTTTTTGTCGATTTAGTGAAATTATCTTTACCTGTGGTTTTTTATTCTTTTCGAATGGGTTTTTCCACGTAAAATTTGGGTGTTTGATCTTTTCAATTTCTTCGTTTTTTTTCTTATTTGTTGCTTACACAGGTTTATCTCTAACAAATCGGTATCAGAGATTGGTTCGTTTTTTACATTCAACCCGTTCAGAGATGGTAGCAATAAGGTTCAACATTTAGATGTTTGATGTCATTGATTTGCCATAATTTGATATGACAAATTAGGCTTTCTTGGTATACTTAATTAGCTTATTCTCAAGCAAATTAGTACTTAAGCTCGCATGGAGAGCTTCGTTGATACACAACTTCATTATTTAAGCTCACGTGGAGAGCTTCGCTGATACACAGCTTATCCTTAGCTCACAGGGGAGCTTTGTTGACATACAGCTTGAAAAACCTTTCTTAAAACATTCTTTGAAAACCTTAGCTCACATAGGAGCTCGCATAAATTGTGCTAAAATCATATTTTCAATTTGTAGTTGAAAAAAGAGTATCGTCGCTTAAAATAGAGCTTTTATTTTTGAAGCGGAATGTTCCTATGAATGAAGTGCTATCCACTTATAAAAAGTTATTCGAATTTAAGCAGGAGAGTACACAGACTCTAGGGAAGACTTGGGAGAGATTCAAGAGAATACTACGGAAATTAATCGGAAATGGGGTTGAGAGTGCGATATAGCTTTAATATTTCTATATAGGCTTAGACAAATATAGTCGGTTATAGTTTGATGTCATGGGGGAAGCATTTGGACCAAAACGACGTGGGAAATAATTTTGGCACTTGAGAATGTCAATAGTAATGACTCTGCGTGGAAGTATGAGTGTACCCCCAATTTTGAGAACCCCAATAGTAGGGGAGAAGACATAGGAAATGAAAAGGGATCTTCTGTATCTGCATTAATGACTGCCTCTGGACATACTAACGTCCAGGGTGTGAATACTGCAATAAAATATATATTAATGAGGTGGTATCCGAATGGGTCCAGTTGTAATATAGTTACAACGGAGTAGGTGAGTACTCCTAGAACCGTACCCAAGGGAGGCGAGTGCTAGATTAATTTTTACTTAAACACTAAAAGATCTAATTAGTACTTTAGTTTAGTTATAGTACAAAGGTAAAATAAAAGGAGTATATAGGGTTTTATAATAAAAAATAAAATGATATAAAGAACTAAAAATTCGAGAGATTGAAGAATATAAATATAAAGTGAAAATTTTATATTAGATGATGATAGAGGAAAGTGAATAAGGGTGACTCTAAAATAGATTTAGTATAATATACATAATAAACTAAATCAATATGTGATGATGATGAATGAATATTATTTTTTTACCTTATCATTGATTAAAATGTTCTTTCATCTCTTTTCAGTGCCATTGTCATTTGACTATAACTTGAAATTTTATATTTTAAAAACCATTACTATAACAACCCGATTTCAGTAGTGTCAGAAAATGTAGTTTTGGAGCCACAATTCTGACAAGTGAGTAAATATTTTCATATTTATTTAATGTCTATAAGGTTACATTAAGGTCGTGATAATTTTTCATTAAAAAAAATTGAGGTTTAGCTAGTTAATTAGATGATAAGGATTAAGTTGCAAAAAGATACAAATGTGGAATTTTATTTGTTAAATGATAAAATAGCATTGGAAATGTATGATAGTGGACTTAGGTAGTAATTATATCACATGAATTTATGGTGGACAAAGATGGACATGATTTAGTTGTTATGTAAGATATAACTTAAGGGCAATATGGTAATTAACAATTTAATTAACAAAAACAAAATTTGTTGGTGGCCATCTTCTTCTTTCTTTGTTTCACCACCCAATTTGTGAAGGAAAGCACCATTTTTGAACCTGAAGGTTCGGCTAGTGCAATATGTAAGTGGTTTTTCTATTATTTTTCAATGATTTTTACGTTTTTGAGCTCGTTTTAACTTAAATTATGTAGCCCAGGATTAACTTGAAAAAATTAATAAAGGTTGAGGGACTTGCTATGGTTGAGTTTGAATATGTTTTGATGTTAGTTGATAGATTATTAATTTTGATTGTTAAATGAACATGTTTTGTTAGGTGATTTTTAAAGGATTTAAAGTTTAGGGATTAATTTGTTTAAATGGTAAAATTTATATATATTTTGTAAAATGAGGAAAAATATGGATTGATATGAGTATAGGGAAAAATTTGCTAGCATATTTTTGAGTAGAAAATGGTGAATTTTCAAGCTATAGGCTTAAGAACTAAATTGTGAAAAAGTTAAAATAGTAGGGGTAATTTTATAATTTTCTATTAATATGGATTATAGACTTGAATTGAATAACTGAAGTTACTGAAATATTTAATTGAATGAAATTATTTATTTAGATTAAGATACGCAATAACCGAACTTAAACTGGGGAAAAGCAAAAGCTTTAGATTAGTTTTCAACTCTACTTTTGCGACCTTAGTTATTGAGGTAAGTTCGTTTGAATTATAATCTTATTAATGATAGTTTGACTTGATTATCTGTTATATTATATTAAATGTGATTTGACTCGAAAGTATCATGATGTTTTGAATAATTGACAGTTAAATAATCCCGTTTGAACCTTAAGAATTCTTAGGATACAAATGACATGTCATTAGAGTTATACGGTTTCGGGTGCTGGTCTTGAATGTCCTACCGATGGCTGAGGTTCTGCATTTGTTGCGGATTGTCCATAGCTCGTGTGAGCAGTATTGTGTAGCTAACATTCTGAGCCACAGCTTGTGTGAGCAGGCCCATTTCACAACTCGTGTGAGCATTATTAAAAAGAAAATGTTATGATTACATGAAAAGGCACACTATAGGTAAGTAAAGGATGAAGGAAAGGCCTGTATAAAAACCTATTATTGCTAATGTTCAATTGAAAAGGTAAGATGTATATGAACTTATGAAATGTGATGAATGTAAAGTTATTATGTGATGAAAAAGAAAGGTATGGAATTTATGTCCTAGTATATGAGATGATGCACGTATGTTATGTTTTCATGATATTTACTAACCATGTGAATTATGGTGCTTAGGAAAGTTTAATGTAAAATGATGCAATGTTGTGTGGATTGTTAATTGATGTTCGGTAAGTTGAAATTTACCTTTTACGAACTTACTAAGCATTAAATGCTTATGAAGATGTTTTCCTTTATTTTGTAGATCGTCGGAAGCTCGATGATTGAAACTTTGTCAAAGTTCTATCACACTATCCAGCAAGCATTTTGGTAGATTTTGAGTTGTTTTGGATATGGTTATAAATGGCATGTATATGGTTTAATGTCATTTATACTTTTGTTGTGTTTTCGTTACTTTTGTAAATTGTTATATGTATATATGGTACAGTTGGCTTGTACATGTTAAAAGCTATATGAAAGTGGTCATTTTGGTATGCTTGTTTCGAATGTTGAAATGGGTTGATAATTGTTGACATTAGGTAACTATTTTACTTATGTTTTATGATTGATATGTGACAATTATAGATTTGTTCTTAATTGATTTTGTTTTGGTATGAAATGGGGTATCTTTGAATGGCATATTTGTAACACCCTTAGCCCATGTCCGATTGCCGGTATAGGCTATGAGGTATTACCAAGCTAAACATTTAATTTCAATCACATAATCTACCAACACAAGTATAAATCGAACTGAATACATACAGATTTATAAGTCATAAGTGCCATTTTCATACGGCCAAGATAATTACAATTTCAAAACATATTTTTTTGTTTTTTGTGTCAACAGTCCAACCTATACATGCCATATCGAGTCCAAAATATAACTGTACCAAAAAGATCGATAGTATGAAGAACTGCTGATGATCCCCGAGTCGATAGCCAAAATCAACAATCTATAAAACAAAGAAATAAGAAACAGAGTAAGCTTTCGAGGCTTAGTAAGTTTTAAGCAATTCATACTATTAATGCTCATCATTAAAATTGAACATTGAGTATCACAAAACTTGTATTCTAATTGTAATTCACTTGACCAAATATACATCAGTACATTAGTTACAAACCCCTTGGCCGAATATGTATGTATGTATACACAAGACTTCTTGTACATATTTCACTATTTACATAGATTATACTAATACCTTTAATCACATTCTTTCATATGAAGACTTACATTAACCAATTATATTATTGTCTTATCCTCAAATACCGAATTCATTCGCACACACACACACACACATATATATATATATATATATATATATATTTCGTGCTTTGATGCTATTAAATCACTTAAAAAAAATCAATTCAAATATAAGCACATAACATGAACCTTAACATGTAAAACATATAATACTTATACAACGACGTTTACCACTGATATTCAAAGTCGAAATCTTATTTAACTTACTGGCATCGGTTCAGTCAAATCTTAGAGCTCGAATACATTACTAGCGCAAGCTCATGGGTCTTTAACCCGGATATTTTCCCAAAGACGTAGCTGCGGACCTCAAGTCCGGATATATTTCTAGCATATAGCTGCGGATCTCATGTCCGGATATATTTCTAGCATATAGCCCGCGGATCTCATGTCCGGATATTTCCAATCTCATACTCATTTGATCATAACACATGTCACCATCTTATCACTTAATAGTCGATATTACATTCGAGTATAAACTCGATACGCACATCATCATTCACATTTCAGCTCAATGGTTATATCTCATATCGCTCATTCTATTCATCATTTAATCTTAAATTCAAAGTGGCCATCAAACTATAAGTTATATACATGCATTATCTATTATACATCTTAATTCAAGTGCAAGCCAAAGATCACAATTTACCTACTATACTCTTATAGTGGTATCGTCAATTATATGCTAAAGGAAACTACTTAAAACTTACCTCGGATATATTTGCACGGTTGCAAAATGGTTACTCGGTTACTTTCTCTTTTCCCTTATTCGAAGTTGCCCTCCTATGCTCTTGAGCTTTAATTCAACAAATTTTAAACTAATCATTAATCGACTATTCAAATATTATTTTCTGAATATAATACATATATATTCGAATTTCACACATACAGATTATAGTAAGCTTATAAGAAATCAATAAGCAATTCATTAGTAAAATTTTTTTATCAATGTTTACAATATAATCACAATTTCACTATAAGCTAACTTCCTGAGCAACAGTCATTAAATTATTTATAACTGGAGCTACGAAACTCTAAATTAGTTTTTGTAAATTTTCCTTGAAAATAGACTCATTTACCTTTTATCCATAAAATTTTCAGGATTTTTGGTTTGGCCAATCAAAACCAGAATTTTCTTAAAGTTTCCTTTATTTCACTGTTTGACTATACTGACCACTCTTCACTACGAATCAAATTTCTCATTGTACAGATTTTAAAATATGTTCTTGTTTATTTCATTTGAAACTAGACTCATTAAGGAGTCTAAGAATATAAATTTTATCTTATAAAAATTGTTAGAATTTCGACCCGATTAAGCAATGAACAAGAAAATAGCAGAATAAATTGAGAAATTGAACACACAAATTTAACGTCGAAAAACCCCTCCAAAGAGGATAAAAAACCACGGGCAAAGATAATTTTACTATACTGGAAAAAGAACGAAGAGTACAAAAGATGGAGATAAAAACTAAACCCTGAAAACCCGAAAAACAAAGAACCCACAAAACGTAAACACAAAATTCTCTAAATGTGTTATGAGTTCTAATCTCTAATGGGTGTATTTTCTAAAGTTGTAAAAGAGCCTATTTATAGGCTAAATTCATAAGTCAAATAATAGTAAAATAATCTAAACTAATCAATGTTTGATTGAAACAAGTAAACAGAGTTTAACTGAAAGACTATTTTTCAAATTTGACTGAAAATAGGAGTCATATTTAACAAATCTCCACCTTGACTCATATTTCCACAACGCCATCTTTGCCAAAGCCCTCCACGAGCCTATCTTGAACTATGCAGGGAATTAACTGAGTCGAATTTGTGCTTAGAAACTGGAAGACTTCTAGCCTTCGACTTGTACACTGCCAAATCAAAACTAACCCCGGTTTGATTTTCACGAACACAGTGCCCTAACTTTTCAAAACCTGCATCTAAAAAAGAACCTCTCTTCAACGAAACAGTCATACCTTTTTCCCTCCTATGACCAAGTTGCCTCCGCTCCAAACAAGTTGACTTAAACTCCATAACGGATGAGGGACGTCCGATTTCACTGGTCACTGTATAACCTTCCAGAATATAAAGACTGTCGGTTCTTTTACCTTTTAACAAAACGAGAGCTCCACGAGATACTTTAATACCGCTCGACTCGATGTTGATTTTGCATCCTTTCAAGTCTAAAATACTTAAGAAGATGAGATTCTTTCGTAAATCAGGTACATATCTGACATCTGAGAGTGTCCTAATCGTCCCATCGTGCATCTTAATTTTAACAGTATCAATACCAATTACCTTACTAGATGAATCGTTTCTCACGTGCATAACTCCACCTTCAATCGAACTGTATGTGGAGAACCATTCTCTATTGGGACACATGTGGAAAGAACATCCTGAATCTAGGATCCACTCGGATGTGAGCTTGGTGTTATCACTTATTGACATTAATAAGAAATTATCCCCATTTTCATCGGCCAAATTAGCACCAGCTACATCTTCCTCGTTACTCTCAGCAGCTTTTTTATTTCGCAGTTTATAACAATCTGCTTTGACGTGACCTAACTTTTTCCAATAGCGACACCTTTTATCTCGTTTCTTTGATGCTACCAAAACGGAAGCTTGCCTATCTGTCTTGCTATCCAAATGAAACTCATTGTCGAGTTTGTCTCTTAAATGACCCTTCACATCTTCGAACGAGAGTTTGTCTCTGCCATAAATCAGGGTCTCCCTGAAAGACTTGTATGAAGGGGGTAAAGAGCACAATAATAGCATAGCCTGATCTTCATCGTCAATATGAACCTCAACATTCTTTAAATCATTTAAAAGAGTAATGAATTGACTGATGTGATCTCTAAGAAGCTCACCTTCGTTCATGCGAAACGTAAATAGACGTTGTTTCAACACTAAACGGTTAGCTAGAGACTTAGTCGCATAAAGAGTTTCTAATCTTTTCCACAAGGCAGATGAGGTCTTCTCCATCAATACCTCTTGCAATACCGTATTTGTGAGGCACAACTGGATTGCAGATAAAGCTTTTTCATCAAGCTCTTCCCATTCTGTTTTATTTAGATTCTCAGGCTTTTTCCCGATAACAACTTTTTTCAAGCCTGATTGAACTAAAATTGCCATCATCCGAACTTGCCACAGATTGAAATTTGTCTCACCATCGAACTTCTCAATTTCAAACCTTGTTGTTGCCATCTCTGAACGAGCTGATCTATGAAAATTGAACTAGCTCTGATACCACTTGTTAGAATTTTGACCCGATTAAGCAACGAACAAGAAAATAGCAGAATAAATTGAGAAATTGAACACACAAATTTAACGTGGAAAAACCCCTCCAAAGAGGATAAAAAATCACGGGCAAAGGTAATTTTACTATAATGACAAAAGAACGAAGAGTACAAAAGATGGAGATAAAAACTAAACCCCGAAAACCCGAAAAACAAAGAACCCACAAAACGTAAACACAAAATTCTCTAAATGTGTTATGAGTTCTAATCTCTAATGGGTGTATTTTCTAAAGTTGTAAAAGAGCCTATTTATAGGCTAAATTCATAAGTCAAATAATAGTAAAATAATCTAAACTAATCAATGTTTGATTGAAACAAGTAAACAGAGTTTAACTGAAAGACTATTTTTCAAATTTGACTGAAAATAGGAGTCATATTTAACAAAAATTTTTGTACTATTTATAATGATTTTCTAAAAAGCGAGCAGGATTTTGGATTCATTCGACACCATGTCACACACAACTTTAAATATCTCTATAGGAAATTCCTTTGCTTGCACTGTTTATTTTATAAGAAACTAGACTCATTGAGCTTTGATTACATATTTTATTCAGTCTCTAATTCCACTCCAACAATTTATGGTGATTTTCAAAAATCACGCCATCTTCATTTGTCCTAAGCAGATTATTACAATTTGCTCTTAAATTTCCAAGTCCAAACACTTAAGAACTTACCATTTGAGTTTAGAGCATATCATCATATATAATTAACTCAACCTTCAATAATTCAATTTGCTAATTAAAACATAGAAATTTATAACCAATTCAAAATTCCTTAACAATGGCGAATATCAAAAGGGCTATCAAAGGACATCATCAATCGACTAACAAGCTTCAATTGTAATTCAAAGCTTAAGTTCACATTCGCCATTATAAGCAAAACAACCATTCAAAGCTCACTTCAATTATTTAACAAATAATACTAATGTTTAATACTATCTCCCAATTTGGTATGAGTTACCGAATGAAATTAAACTCTAATTCATGCACTAAAATCACATTCGCACAAGCAAACTTCATTTCAATTATGCCACTCTTAAACTTATCTATAATACCCTAAGTTCATTTAGTAGCTAGGCAACAATTATACAAAAACAACAAGCATTTAACAACAATGTACTTAACCAATTCCTTAAGCATACATTCGGCAATATATATATATTAATGACTAAAACACTTAGGCCGATTCTAAAACATCCATAAATCTTCATAATAGCACATGTAACTAGCTCAAATCTCAAACCATCTAATATACTATCAAAATATATATAACATTACAACCATTCTCTTTAACATCTTCCATAGTCGAATGTTCATATCACCACCAACTTCAAAATTTTGGCATGGGCTAAGTAAGGAACTTAGGATCTAGCTTAAACTATGCTAAGATTTAAAAAGAAAACTAACTTGAATTTCTTACCTCAATTTCCAGCTCAAAGGTGACCGAAAGACTTAAGCTATTTCCTCTTTTGCTCTCTTATTTTCGGCTAGAAGGAAGTAAAGATGAATTCTTCTTCTTTTTTTTTTCTTCACCCATTTTCTATCTTTAATAACCTTATTCTATATTATAAAACCATATAATAGAAATAATGCTAATATAATATAATATATATATATATATGTTATATAATAATTAACAATATGGCCGGCCACTAACTAAAATGGACAATTTGACATGCAAGTCCATACTTTTATAACATGCATTAATAGACCCTTACACATTAACCTATCACATTTTAAAAATGTCTCATATAAGTCCTATTAAATAAATTCACATTCAAATGAATAAATTAAAGATTGGAACTTTCACACATGCATGTTCACGCACAATAAGCATAGAAAATAACGGTTAATTATTTTTATGACTCGGTTTTGTGGTCCCGAAACCACTTCCCGACTAGGGTCAATTTAGGGCTATCACAATATTAGTTAGAATATTTAGGTTGATTGAATTGGTATATTTATGAAAGTTTTGTAACAGCCCGTTTTTAAAGTTAATCGAAACAGTCGTTTCGGGGCCACCAAATCTGACGAGCAGGTTTGTAAATATTATATTTAATATTTACGAGTTAATTGTGGTTTTAATTTTTTTTTGATATTGTGATTTTTTATATTTTATAAACGGTTTATTAAGTTCAAGTGGTATGACCATAAGGTTAAGTGGGTTTAGAAAATGAGCTATCGGGGACCTCGTTTCTATAAACCGAGTCATAAATATTTTTATAAATATTTACGGAGTGGCAATAAGATGGTACTAAAGTTTTGTTGAAAAATTTTATCGTTTCGATAGCTAATTAAGCAAAAAGGACTAAATCGCGTAAAGTGTAAAACTTGTGTGCTATTAGTTAAGGTGTCTAATAGCTATGATTTATTAAATTGGAGGCACTTATGTTGTAATTATACCATTTAAGTATTAGTGGACATTTATGGGAGTTGGTATTCTTGAAATTTGTTTTAAATTAAAAGGTTAAAATAGTAAATTAGATATTAATGTTAAAATGAATAAAGCAAATTACGTATCATCTTCCACTATCATTTTGGCAACCGAAAATTGAGAAAGAATGGTAGCCATGGAAGCTTTTACATTCGGCCATGGAAATTGGATTGCATGGTATGGTTTTTTATTCCCGTTTTTAATAATTTTTACGTTTTTGGAATCGTTGCTTTGTGTTCTAGCTAGCCCGTATCTCCGATTTCAAAACTGCTAAAGTACTTGAATGTTTCCACTGTTGAATGCATGAGTATTTTGTTAGTTGATGCTGGAAAATAAATCATTGTTCTTAAATGTACAAGTGTTGTAAAGTGAATTTTGGTAAAAATGTCAATTTTAGATTAAATTGTGAAATGTGGAAATTTAGTGGTTACTATGTGTAATAAATTGAAAATATGGGCTGATAGTAATATATGGAAAATTCGGCTAGCTTGGGTTTGTGTTTAATTTCATGAAATTGTGATTTTATGTGATAATGACTAAATTGTAAAAATGTGAAATTTCAGGGGTAAAATAGTAATTTTACCAAAATATGAAATTGAGTTAAAATGAATAGAATATGAATTGAAATAGCTGAATTTGATTGATTAGATCAAGTTAAGCCTCGTACGAGTCTATATCGAGGGAAAAATAAAGTTTCGGGCTAGTCGATCCATTTCAACGTTTTGACGATTGAGGTAAGTTCGTATGCATTAAGTATTATTATATTTGAATAATTAATGTGTTGAAATTGTACAAATGATATATTCATGACTATTACTATGTTAAGCAATACATCGAATAATTATATGTGGCACTTAACGTGCGAAGTATCGGGGATGGCACTTAGTGTGCGATACATCCAGAATGGCACTTAGTGTGCGAAGTAACGAGGATGGCACTTAGTATGCGAAACATCCAGAACGACACTTAGTGTGAAAGGTATCGGATATGGCATCTAATGTGTGATACATTGAATATTCAACGGGTAAATAAAAGATGTGATTGAGTATGTGATTGGTACGAGATGATACAGGTATCTACGGAAATTGGTACAATATGGTACAGGTATGTACGGAAATTGGTACAATATGGTACATGTATGTACGGAGATTCAATTGATTATTGAATCTATAAAAATGGTGAGTTCATGATCATTGTGAAACGAATAGTGATTGAATAATAAATTTGGTTGATGATTACATGTTAGGCTTTTGGGTCAAAATGAGTTGAGATATACTCCATTTTCACTCATTTAAATTGTGGCTTAATGGTTATGAGAAAAGGGTAAAGAATGGCAAATTCTTAGATTTGAATTGCTATTGAAAGCATGGAAAAGAATAAGTTTTTGGATGATTTAAAGATATTTAGCTATGTGCTTGATATGTGAATACACATAAGTAATGTAAACTCAGGTCATAATGCTTTATGATAATTTTCTAGTTCATGTGATAATAAAAATTTAAAAGCTAATGTTGTTTTAGGCTAAGGCCAAGACATGTTGGATTGACTTAAATGGTTTATGCTTATAACTTGAAGTTATAAGCTTTATTTCTTTGAATTACAAACTTACTAAGCTGTAAAGCTTACTTTGTGTTATTTTTTTATGTTTTGTAGTGTTTCGAAAGTTTGCTGGGTTGGAAGTCAACGGAGATCGCATCACACTATCCTGCTATTGATTTTTGGTATTTTTACACTTTGGGGCTTGGTATATGGCATGTACAAGCTAGAATGTTTATGTATTTAAGTTTTGATATGTATATATGTTATGCCATGAGAGTTGGCTAGCAAATGATATGTTTGTGCTTAGTTTTGGTATGGATTTGATTAAGTTATTGAATAATGATGATTTAGTTATAGTAAAGCATGTTTTAAGCATGGAATTGGCTGAAAACTCTAGCAGAAATGTTGTTTTATGTTGCTTGTAGGAATGACCCAAAAAGGGGTGGCAATTTTGGCTTAAACCAAGCCTGCATTGTGCCACATGGCCAGGGCACACGGGCATGCCTTGTGGCCATGTATGCAAAGCAGTAACCTCCTAAGACCGCGTGTCATATGGCCGTGGGCTTAAGTCAGTAGCTAGCTAAGTATCACACGGCCATAGCACACGGGCGTGTCTGTTGGCCGTGGGTGAAAGTCAGTATGTATACTCTGTTTTAGCACGACTGGATCACATGGGTGTGTCTGGTGCCCGTATAAGGCACACGGCCGGGGTACACGGACGTGTGACCCCTGCAGAGATGAAAATTTTCTAAGTTTCCAAAAGGTTTCAAATGTCATCGGTTTAGTCCCGAACCTCTTTCGAGCATGTTTTAAGGCTGTGATGAGCCTAGTAAGGGACAATATGATTGTAAATGATAAAGGTTTTAAATTATATGCAAAATGTATGATTCGAATGTGTTTAAATGTTATGACGTAAGTCCGGTAATGCCTCAAACCCTGTTTCGGCTTGGAATACGGGTAAGGGGTGTTACAAGTTTGATGTGCGTTTAGTTCCATTGAATATATGTGCAAATAGAGTAGCTTGTTGGGCAAGGTTTGGCTTTGAGATCACTTGTTTTAAAGGATAATTATGGAGCACACGGCCTAAGACACGGGCTGTCGCACGGCTGTGTGCCACACACGGCCAACCTACACGGTCGTGTGTCTTAAACATTATAGGTGCAGGTAACACACGGTCTGAGACATGGTCTAACACACGGTCGTGTCTCCCAAAATAGTTTCGAGCACGGCTTGCGACACGACCGTGTAGCCCTATTTCGACTATACACACGGGTGAACACATGGGCTAAGACACGACCGTGTGTCCTTACTTTGAATACTCACACTGTCTGGGTTGTGTCACACGACCATGTGACCCTTGATTCACAAATTTTTCATGTTTTTTCCTAAATTCTTTGTTTTTTTTTTCAAATCAATCCCTGTTTGTTTCTAAATTATTTTTAGGGCCCCGAAGGCTTAGTTTAAGGCTCAAAATGTAATTTTTGCCATAGTTAAATTATGTTATCAAATGTTGAGATGTAAATTGCATATTGTTCACTGTATTTGATGCTAAAGGTTTTATATCGTATAGTAATGCTCCATAATCTTAATCTGGCGACGGAGACGGGTTAGGGATGTCACAATTACTTTAATATTCTATTATTTTTGAGTCATTTCAAACTTATCAATGCTAAAATTTTCCATTTGTTGAATGTTACTTATAATAATAAATCTTACATTTAATTAGTATATAACTATAACACTAATTAAATGCTAATTGATTTAAAATAATCTATATTGTTAAAATACTCAACTTGTAGTTAAAAAAACTCTATTATACAAAAAATTATGATATGATTTTATCTTTTAATTATATGATATTTTATCTATTATTCTTAATGAAATAGTTCAAATGAATAAAACTCCATTATTTATAAAAAATTTATTTATTTAATGTCAATTTAGTAATTAAATGATCACTAAAAATATTATTGCTGATTTAAAAGGTTTTTTTCCAAACTTATGCTTATGTATATATAGAGATTATTAAAAAAACTTATTTATTTTTAAGATTTTTATTTTTAAATATTTGATGATGTGATAAAATGTCACATTAGTATAATGTACTGTGACACATCAAGTGTTGTTATATACTTGCTTTGTCAATCTGTCATCGCTAATTATAAAAATAGATGAAACTTTAACAAAAATACTAATTTATCTATTTGATCTAATGTAAATAAATTAATTGATCTATTTTAAGTAAATAAAACAAAATTGCAAGTAGATTTCTAATAAATAGCCACCACGATACTTTTACCAGCATATTTCATAAAAGAATTTAGAGTAAAGAATTAGATTTCAATTGGCAAAAGTGGAAGCCTTGGGTCTCGAGTATCCAGGTTTGAAACCTATCATACGTAATTATATAGGTAGGCCTCTAAGTCCAATCATGTGCGGTTTTTCATAAGTGAGTTTTAATTCAGTCAATTTATTGGCTTTAGTTTAGATTGTATCAATTTTTAGTCTGCTTGTGATATAATAATTTGATTTTGCATTGTAATTACTCAAATAGTTTGTTTACAATAATTTAATACTTGTGATTACTTGTCCCTATATTTATATTTTAATTGTATTCTACTTGCCCTTAAATAAAAGGTTTAAGGGTATAAAAAAGCCCTTAAACTTTTTCAAGAAAACCAACCTTTTTTTTTTCACTCAATTAGGTAATTGAATTGTCAAATTGCATAAAAAACGCCCTTTGACCATTAAAATTAATGGCCACCAATTTTTTTTCCAATTAAAGCTATCATGTGCTTAACACGGCGTGACATGTGACAAAAAAATAAAAAATAAAAATCAATAAAAGTTATAGAAAAATATTAAAATTTTATAAAAATATATATAGAAAAATATAAAAATTATTAAAAATAGAAAAATTATAAAAAATATAAAAATTGTAAAGAATTTATAAAAATTTGTAATTTTTATAAAAATAGTAAAAAATTATAAAACATATAGTAATATAGAAAAAAATATAATTTTTTTATAAAATTGTAAAAATATTATAAAAGATTATAAAATCAAGTAGAGGAAAGAACTATGTTAGTGAATGACTTGATAGAAGTTGATGAAGTTTTTTACACCGAGATTGTTGTGAGAGTTGCTTCTAAGGGGAGTTTTACATACATACATACATACACACACTAAAGATCATTACAAACATATGAAATCAGATAATTTTTGGATACACACGTACACTACACATCATTACAAATATTGACAAGGAAGCAGCACAAGGAATCAAATGATGCATGCTATAGCATGACAAAATGCAACAATAGCTATAAGGACATTCACTTTTTCTAATATTTCTAAAGTTTGGTTTGAAATTGGTTTGATAATCAAAGGCAACAAGAAAAGATTGAATGTAAGTAGGAGGAGAAAGGTAAGCACAACTAAGGAAACATTGGATTAATTACGATCGGCTTGATTGTATTGGAGAGACACGATAAAGGGACACGATAATTTTATAATTTTTATGAATTTTAGATTTCGTTACATTTTTTATAATTTTCTTACTACTTTATAAAATTTTAAATAATTTTTTCCATATTTTCTAATTTTTTATGATTTTTATAAAAAATTTAAATTTTATTATTTTAATAACTTTTAAATATTATTTATTAAAATTTAATAATTTTTATTAAAATTTATTTTAATAATTTTTTGTCACATGTCATACAGTAGTGGTGACACATAGCGACTTTAACTGAAAAAAAATTAAGGATAGTAACTCTTAAAGTTAACAATCAAAAGACTTTTTTGATTTATTTTAATAATTAAAGTAGTCAATTTGTTTGAAAAATAAAAAGTAGGGATTTAATTTTTTTTTTTGAAAAACAAAGACCATTTTACCAAGAAAGGCCCATTTCCTACTGTATTTACGGAAATGGGCCACTTTATTTATTATTTATTGGAATGGGCCGAAAATGCTAAAACACGTCCACGTAGGAGCGTTTTAAGGAGAAATTCCAGCAAAATGCGTCCCTAAGGGAGCGCTTTTGATATGTTAGCAAAAAACGCGCTGACGTGTATGCGCTTTGCTGACATGGCAAATGCGCTTTCTCAGGGATGCGTTTTAGCCCGTGTTTTTCTAGGGTGAGGGCTATTTTTAGTGCCTAGGGTTTATGGGTTTAGGGTTAAGGTTTTGTTAAAATAATTTAGGAATTTATTTGTTTAGGATTTAGGGATTTTAAAAAATAAATTAGGGTTTAGAATTTTTTAAAAATTAATTAAATTAGTTTTAAGGTTTGAAGTAAATTAATTAAAGCTGGGGTTTAGGATTTTAAGAAAATTAATTAAATTAGGGTTTAAAATTTTTAAAAATAATTTTGTGTTTAGGTTTTTGGGTTTAGGGTTTTTATAAAAGGGTTGAGTCTTGAAAAAATTATATTGATAAGAAGGATTTTGTTTTTATTTTCTATAGTAGTTTCTGAAAAAATAATTTTGAGAAGACGGTTCTGAAAAAATAATGTCAAAAACGCTTCAAGCAGTATGCACTGTCAGCAAAAGTATTGAAAAAAGCTCCCACGTGGATGCTTTTTTTTTTACAGTAGTTCCTAAAAAAATAATTTTGAGAAGACGGTTTTGAAAAAATAGTGTAAAAATCGCTTCAAGCAGGATGCGCTGTCAGTAAAATTACTGAAAAAAACTCCCATGTGGATGCTCTTTTTCTACAGTAGTTCTTGAAAAAATAATTTTGAGAAGACAGTTCTGAAAAAATAGTGTAAAAAAAGTTTCAAGCAGGATGTACTGTCAGCAAAATTATTGAAAAAAGCTCCCACGTGGATGCTCTTTTTCTACAGTAGTTCCTGCTTGGCCTTATGCTATAAATGAGCCAAATTTCATTCTCATGTTGCATAAGTTACAGCAAGAAAAATTAGAGAGGCTAAGCATAGAAATTGAAGATGAGTGGATGTATTATCACTGCTATTTATTATGATGGTGATGTCCGTGACACCAAGAATGACGTTGTTTTTTTATAGGAGAACACATCGCAACTGGTTTTTAACCAGAACATAGATTTGACAGAACTTCGTAAAAAAATTAGGCGCAAAATCTTCGGAACGACACCAATAAGAGTTTCATCTATTAAGTATCGATTTTGTGCTTCGGTTGATCCTGTGACATATGACTCATTTGATATCAAAGGTGGTCATAGCTTGGAGGCAATGGTGCAGACTCATCTCGCTAGTGGATCACCCTATCTTAAGTTATATGTACAATTTTCATCGCCAAATGAAGCATTTGTGACTTCAACATCTACTGCTGTTCGAGAGGAATACACGACTCTTGCCCGACACTCTGTTAGTGGGAGGCAAAATACGGAAGTGCCCGTGTTTGGTGGCAGTATGGAATACATAACTCCTGCATGACACTCGATCAGTGGATGGAACATGCACCACGGTGGGTCGATGTTCGATGTTGGAAATACGTACTGGGGAATGACATCAACTTCTAGTGGTTGGCAATACACATCTGATTGTGGACATTACGAAACGTCCACAAGAAGGGATGATGTAGTCCCTACGACGTCCATCGGCGAAGGGACCTCATACGTTACAAATGATTGTGGGTTGGATGATGAGTCCGATGTAGATCCACCTTGAGAGCCCAGCCTCGAAGGTGCAGATGTTGTATTATTTTTTGAACCGAAGCCTGTTCCAATCGAACCTGAAGATGGTGAATGAGGTTCAGATAAAGAAGAAGAATTTCTGCGATTCACGGTGTACTCACCTCCAGCCCACATGCATAATATCGATCTATCGGCAGATGATGCGTTGGAGTTTCTAGATCTACCACACAAAATGTGTGACCGTACAAGTTCGTCGTTGGATTCAAGTGACTTGAAAGTTGGTAAGGAGTTTTCCAGTAAGGATAGTTTTCTTGGTGCATTAAAACAATATAGCATCATGAACGGGGTTAACTACCACATGGTTAAATCCAAATCTGAGAAGTTCAAGGCCAAGTGTGCAGTGCAAGACGGTACATGTTCATGGAAAATCATGGCTTCGGTTAGGAAAAATATAGGGTTGTGGGAGATAAAGAAGCATAAAGGTCCACATACGTGTGTTGTTGGTACAGTATCACTGGGTGTTTAGGGTTTTTGAATAATATTGTTATTACTTAATGTTGCATTATTTAACGTACTTCGTTGACAGATGTTTCACAAGATCATCCCAAGATGGATTCAGATATGATAACTGGCTTAATACTATCGATGGTGAAGGCCGATCCCAGGACTTCTGTGTCGGTCTTAATTGCCAATATTCGTAGCCAATTGAGGTACATGGCCTCTTACCGCAAGGCCTGGATAGCTAAGCAAAAGGCGTTAGAAAATATGCATAGTGGGTAGGACGCTTCATATAATAAGGTGAGGCAGTGGTGTCAGGTTCTAGAGAGGTACGTCCTAGGTTGAGTAACAGACCTTGAAACAAGCCCTACGTACTATAACGACTACTTACTCCGTAGATGCCAAGTGTTCAAGCGTCTATTCTGGAGCTTTAAGCAATGCCGGGACACATTTGTGTACTGTAAGCCATTGGTACAAATTGACGATACCTTTATGTATGGTAAATATACCCATCGGCTATTGCTAGCTGTGGCACAGGATGGTGGTGGGAGAATCCCTCCAATTTCATTTGAAATAACATCGGGGGGTCAGGTGACGACTGAGATTTCTTTCTTTCTAGGTTGAGGAGACATGTTTGCCCCCAACTTGATATCTGCATTATATCAGATTGAGGCACTAGAATACTAGCCGCAATTGAGCGACAGGAAAGCCTATGGGATCTTGTACACCATCGGTATTGTCTAAGGCACGTTACATGTAACGCCCCAGTACCCGAGACCTTCTCCGGAGTCGAGCACGGGGTGTTAACGGAGTTAATTCATTAATTAAACAACTCAAACAATTTATTTTAGAATTTCAAGACAAGCTCGCTAACTGCGTCACAGTCTTTAAAAAATCCATATCTCAAGTTATGAAACTCAAAATCCAATTCCGTAAATTTTCCCTAAAACTAGACTCATATATCTACTTACTAATATTTTCCTAGAATTTTTGTTCTAGCCAATTAGTACAGTTTATTAGTTAAAGTCTCCCTTATTTTAGGGTTTGGCTACTCTGACCCCTGTGTATTATTAATTACATATCTCCCTATACAGAGTTTCAATGACTATGAAATTTGTTTTTCATAAAACTAGACTCAATAAGGATTTCATACATGGAAGGTAAAACTCATAATTATTTTTTTACAATTTATGGTGAATTTTTAAAGTCAGAACAGGGGATTCAGAGATCGCTCTGACCCTGTTCCACTAAAACTTAAATATCTCATAAAATATAACTCATTTACCTATTTAATTTATTCCATATGAAAATATACTCATCAAGCTTCGATTAAATAACTTATTTATCATTTAATTTTATTTTTAATATTTTTAGTAATTTTTCAAATTCACGTCACTGCTACTGTCAGATTTTGTTTTGTGGCAAATTTTACCTTTCCAAGGATTTTCATGGCTTAGTTAAGACATAAAGCATACATGTTATCATATATAAACTTGATTAGTCATTCCAAGAGCTAATCATTCTCAAAAATTTCCATTCCATCCATGGGCCATATCGTAAGACTATACACACAAAATGATTGGAATGCTATACATGCCATATTTCCAAAAATTACAAGTCATTATACCGCGATTGTCCAGTGATACTGTGAGTGTGCCTCCGGCCGTCCCGATCTCCAAATTGACTTGTCAAAACTATAAAGAATGAAAAGGAGGGAGTAAGCATAGATGCTTAGTAAGTCCACATGCAAATAACAAATAACTTAACAAAACAATTATACCAACCAACATTAGCATAATATCACCAAAACATATATCACATTTCTATTCATCATCTTACCATATTATTGTTGTCGTATCAAGTCTCAAACCGAGGGTTAAGTACATACCTGTCCAAAGTGCCCATTCCAAAACACTTACCAATACGTTACTTGCATCTTGAGTATTCTTCCATTTCACTAGAATTTTAACCGTTGAACACATCAGAATATAACTCGGATACATGGAAAGTTTGCACATAAGTGCCACATATGTAGCCAAGCTACCATGTAACCCGCCCATAAGGGAACTTGGACTCAACTCAACGAGCTCGGACGTTCCCATCCATAAGTGAACTCGGACTCAACTCAACGAGCTCGGATGCCTAGTTACATCTCACGAACTCGGACTCAACTCAACGAGCTCAGACATTCGCATCCATAAGTGAACTCAGACTCGACTCAACGAGCTCGGATGCCCAAATATCCTAATCTATTCCTAAGGTTCAACGGGACTTTCCTCGTTCGTACTTCTTTACCATTCTCTTTGGAATAGTAATGACGATACTTCGGTAGTCTTTCACATTTTTCACATAATTCAAAAATTTTTTGCATTGTCCAACAATGACCACAAAGCATAGAATTGTATGATAACAATCATAATATTGTACAAATAGCATTAAATGATTTAAAATAACGGTTATATTACAATATTTACATATGAACTTACCTCGATACAGAATGAGAATAGTCGAGCCTATTCATCGTAAACTTTATTTTTCCCCCGATCTCGACTCGAACCTCTTTTCTTTTGATCTATAATACCAAATTAATTTATTTAATACACACATTCATCAAAACAGCCCCTAGTAAGAACTTTGGCAAAATTACCATTTTGCCCCTAAACTTTCACATATTTACACTTTTTCCCCAAGGCTCGTAAATTAAACCTCATCCTATTTTCTTATGTTTTATGACATGCTGATCATTTTTCCATTCTATAGCAACATCAAATTCACACTCTAACATGTACTTATGAATATTAGGTATTTTTACCGATTATGTCATTTTACTAGTTTTTACGAAAAATCACTTAGCAAAAGTTGTTTAACACAATCTAAAACTTCATATTCTACCATAAAACATCAAAATTCATACATATCATCCATGGGTAAAATTTTAAATATAAACCCTAGCTCAAAATATTGGTAGAAATAGGTAAACCGAGCTACGAAGATTTCAAAAATGTAAAGAACATTAAAAACGGCATAGAAATCACTTACAATCAAGGCTTAAAAGTGTTGAAACCCTAGCTATGGTGGAGAGAAAAATTCAGCAGCAACTTATGGAGAAGATGATCATTTTTGTGTTATTTTTCCCATTTTATTTCATTTAATATCCAAATGACCAAAATGCCCTTCCTTACTAAACTTTCAAAAATTCCATCCATGTCCAATTTTTGTCCATAAACTTATAAATTGGTCAAATTGCTATTTAAGACCTCCTAATTAATATTTCAAAGCAATTTCATACTAGAAACTTCTAGAATGCAAGTTTTGTAACTTATTCAATTTAGTCCCTAACTTCAAATTAAGCACTTTATACATAGAATTTCTTCACAAAATTTTCACACAATCATGAAATCATATCATAGACCTCAAAATAATCATAAAATATTTATTTCTATCTCAGATTTCATGGTCCTGAAACCACTATTCCGATTAGGCCCTAATTCGAGTTATCACATTACATCCAACTACTATGGGCAATATCGATCTACTATTGAATGACGACAAGTGATCAACATAGGTATTTAATCTCCACTAATATAATTTTGTTTGCAATATTAAATTTATTCTGAATTGAAGAGTGGTATGTAATTTTCGCTATCAACTTATATTGACAGGGTATGAGATCAATAATGATCGTTTTCATGAGATTTTGGTGATTTTGCAGTCAGTTAACGATCAAGGCACAAACTACCTCTGTAACATACCTTTCGATCAGTGGACACAAGCATACGACGGCGACCTACGATATGGTCATATAACTTCTAACTTGTTTGAATGTATAAATTCTGTTCTAAAATGAATACGTCATTTTTCGATAACCTCGGTTGTGCGGGAGACATATTTTTGTTTGGCAGCATTATTTCCAAAGCCAGAAGCAAGTTATAAAGGCCAAATGTAAGGAGGCCATGTATGGTGCCGAAAGGTATTGCAAGAAATTAATAAGGCGAAAGCGCGACCCAACATCATGCACATAATGCGTCACGATTACGACAACCTATGGCTTCATATGAAAGAGTTCTACAAACCAAACCAAGGGATTATCGACGGGAAATATCGTGTATGTAACATCCCGATTTTGGGCCTAATCAAAATAGTGGTTTCAGGATCACAAATCTAACGAAGTAAAATTTATTTTTAATATATTTTTATGGTCTATAATTTCACGAAATGATTTCGTGAAAATTTTGTTCAAAAATTTCGAAGTTTGGACACTTAATTTAATCAAAAGGACTAAATCATAAAAAGTGAAAAAGTTGAGTTCTACATGTTAAAGGTGTCCAATTGTCATTATATTTTAAATTAGAAGTCATTATATGGTAATTAGACCTTTCGATAAGTTGTTGGACAAAAATGGACATGGTTAGGTGAAATTTGAAAGGAAGACATTAAGGGCATTTTAGTTATTTAGTAATTAAAAGAATTAAAAAGGGAAAATAAGCCCAAATCCATGCCCATCTTCTTCTTCCAGCCGAAAATTAGAAGAGAAGCCATGGCTAGGGTTTGGCCAAGCTTCCAAGCTCCATAGTAAGTGCGTCCTAGCCTCGTTTTTAATGTTTTTTACATTTTTGAAGTCCCCGTAACTCGATTTACCTATTTCTACGATTATTTTGAGTTAGGGTTCATGTTTAAAAATTTTCCCATAAGTGATATGCATTTTTTTGATGTCTAATGGTAGAAAATGAATGTTGGGTGTTAAATAAACGACTTTTACTAAGCGATTTTCGGTGAAAATGTCTAAAAGGACCATTTTGTAAAAAGTATAAAAGTGTTTTAAAAGTGTGATTAACTGAGAAATGTGGGTTGCTATAGTTATGAAAATGGTTCTTCTATACATGGGTAGTAAATAAATTGAATAAAAATCATTTTACGAGCCTAGAGGCAAGAGTGTAAATATGACAAAGTTTAGGGGCAAAAACGTAATTTTTCCATAATATGATTTTAGGATGACATTGAATAATGTGACTAATAAATAGGCTAATGTGATATTTTAGATCAAGGAAAACGAGGATCGGACCTAGAACGGGTGAAAAATGAGAAACCGACGGTTAGGTCCCTTTGTGCCATTTTAGTGTTGAGGTAAGTTTGTATGTAAATAATGCATTATTATGTTGTATTTTAAATATTTTAAATGCCTTGATAATGTATGAATGATCGATTGATATTATGGTTGAAATCGACAAAGTTCAGATAAGCTAGAAATCCCGTTTGAACTTTAGGAATAGAATAGGATATGAGTGACATGTCACTAAGGATATTTGTGATATATATGCAATATATATTATGTGGATCTGGGTGTTGGTCTTGTGCATCCTACCGGTGGCTGGATAGTCCAGCATGTGTTGCGGATACCTGACAGCTTGTGTGAGCAACCCGTGTAGTTATGCCTTGACTGACAGCTTGTGTGAGTAGACCCGTAAGTAGCTCGATGTGCGAGCATTACATGATATGTGGTAGCTTTGGCTACGTATGTGGCACTTATGTGCAAGATTTTCGAGTATCCTTTAGTATTCTGAGTGGTTCAACGGGTATGTCAATGAAGAGATGAAATGTAAGTATGATGCAAGTCGGTTCAGGTATGTACGACGAACTCATGAGTTATGAACTTAATGTATGATGAGTACTTGGTAAGAATGCACATGAAAGAGTTATGTTTATGTGATATTGATAATTGTGAGATTAATGATCTACAATTATGATAAATGATGCATGAATGATTTAATAATGAATATGTGTAGGCTTGAGAGCCTAATTGAGTTGTGGTACAACACGGTCCATTTATATAAATTGTAATACATTGGACATGAGAAAAAGGAAAGGCAAGCATAATTGTTGATTAAAGTCATTTTGAAAACATACAGAGATATGAGCTATAGATTGTTAAGCTATGTGTGGAAACCATGCCTACTTGTAATGATGTATGTGTTGTTAAGAAAGTTGAAATAACTTCTTAAATAATGTGACATGTTATAATGGGGAATTATGGATGTTAGGCTAATGTTAAGATACGTAGATAATGCCTACAAATTAATAGAGCAAGCATCAAGAATGATTAAGAGAAAATCTCAAGATTCAATATAAATTGTAACCATAATGTTCTTATAGATGGTTAAAGTGATTAAATGTTAATAGTTAATCATTATTTGCATATAAACTTACTAAGCTTTAAAGCTTACTCCCTTTCTTTTCTCACCTCTTATAGGTTTGTTTAGCTAGCTCGGGTTGGAGATCACTGAAAATGCTGTCACACTATCAAGCTACCATTTGGGGGTATAAGTATCCATGTACTTAAGTTTATGGCATGTATAGGAACTATGTCTTTTGATATTTAAGTCTTTGCTAATGTGACCAAATGTGTTGGCCTATAATGATTTTTAGTTCAACTTGTAAATATCCATGAGATGTGGCTTATGGTGATCATTGTGTTGTAAATTTAATTATATGTGTATGCATGTGCTATTGTCTTGGATGTGGTTTGTAGCCATGAGAGTTGGCTAAGGTTGATCATGAGTTTATTCCTATGCTAATGCTTTGTGGATGTGAAGTTAACAAGTTATTAATGAACTAAGTGTGATGTTTAAGCATGATAAGTAAAGATACAGACATGACATGTTATGGGTTGAATATGTTTAATATGATTGCATTTATAAGCCTAAAACTGTGCCATGTGATGTTGTGTAAATGTGAGTAAGTGAGGGTGGCAAAATGACTTGAAAAATAGCCTTGTATTTGTCCACACGGGTAGACACATGGGCGTGTGTCTAGGCTGTGAGTCCCATAGACGTGTAGTCCGGTCGTGTGTCCCATGCATATTGTATTTTAGCTTTGAATTGGTCACACAGGCTAAGACATGGCCGTGTGTCTCCTTGGGACATGAGCGTGTGCCCTGGCCGTGTGAAGTCTGCACTTAATTTTAAAAATTTAATTCGTCACACGGCCTAAGGACACGGGCGTGTGCCTTGGCCGTGTGCCTCTAATTTGTTGATGACGCTATAAACAGAGAGCTCCACAAGCAAGGGACAAGGGCGTGTCCCAAGCCACACAGGCGTGTGAAAGCACACGACCTACCCACATGGGCGTGTGGCCCTGTTTCATGATGAAAATTTTTTAAGTTTTCCAAAAGATTGCAAAGTTCTCAGTTTAGTCCCGAACCACTCCCAAAGTGTGTTTTGGGCCTCGTAGGCCCGTAATAGGGACAACAAGTATATGTTTGATGTTTTTAGTTTGAACAAAATTTTATGGCCCGATTTTGTATGATTGTGTATGTTAAGCTCGGTAATGCCTCGTACCCTGTCCCGGTGTCAGATTACGGGTAAGGGGTGTTATAGTGTACACCTGAGAAATAGGACTTGTGACTATGGGACATTTGACGCACTTTGTTATCCATGCGCTCATGCAATTGTAGCTTGTCAGAATCTCCGTTTGGATCCTATGAGCTATGTCGACGAAGTGTACAAAATAGAATATATGTAACGTGTGGAGACACATATTCCCACCTGTCCGATATGAACGTAAGTGGCCGTCTGTATCGCTTGCTCCGTTTAAGTTGTTACCGAATAGAGAATTATGTCGCAAACCAAAAGGTCGACCTTGCTCGAGTAGAATACATGATAATATGAATATCCGGGAAAGAACGAATCAACAGAAGTTGTGCAGATAGTGTAGGAACCCAGGTCATACAATTCGAACATGTCCAAATCAAAATAGTTGATAATTGCTTAAATGAAACTATGTTGCATTATTTCTATTCTTTTATTCAAAAGAGCTTCTATTTTATTAAATAGGACAAAATATAAAATAATTAACTATTAAAATATTCAAAACAACTTTTATTTTATTAAATAAAATAATATAAAAATAGTTTGTACAAATATATTAAAAAATCAATGCATGTGCCGGTCGAAATTAGTGCCACATGGGGGTGGTTGATGGTTACACGCCGGATTCCTTCTTGATTCAGCTTCTGGCGGGGGTTGTGGTTGCTCCGGTGGGGGTTGTGGTTGTTCTGGTTGTAGATGTTGCGAGGATGACCCACCTTGATAGAACAAAGAATGCGGAGGTGTTTGCATTACCCACGGCGGAGGTGTTTGAATCCCATAAGGCGATGGAGATTGGAAATAAGATGAGTTCCCCGACGGTGCCTCGTGCGATCCCTCCTGCAACGATGGCCTATATATCGTCTATTGAGTCAGAGTCATCGGGAAAGGAGATACACTGGGCCATGCATTCCAACCTAGCATAGGATTGGAAAAAGGAAACATATAAGAGTTAGGATATATATAAGGGCCAGGATACGCACTTGGCATAATCTGAAGGGGCTGTGGTGTGGGCGTCGTCGCTTGAGGTGTTGGGCCCGGTGATTGTGTAGACACTGTTGATGGGTCCACCCCGTCATCCATTCTCCTTGAATTTAAAAGGTCTTATCGTTCCCTTTCGACACGGATTTACCGATGCCTCTGCTCTTTCGAGAGTAAATATTGCTTGCCATAGATCCTAAACCATAGCATGTAATCCGACGCACATGTTAACTCTGGAACGATGATCGGTTCGCGAGTAGGTATATGATCATACTGATTTTCCCATATTTCGATATATTCCGAGAAGAATGGTGACCAATGCGTATTCGTTTGCAGTAAGTTGATTTTGTGCTCATCATCGAGTGTCTCAGGTGTCATGGGAATCGGTTGTTGGAATCCAAATTGTCGCAACACTCTATCCGTCTGGTGCATTTTGATAGTAGCATAGTTGATCAATGAGACCTTAACATGCCAAATATTTGGATTTTGAAAGAATTCATCTAGAATTACTGCCCGAATTGCCAGATCCTCGTATGGTGTCCATTGAAACTATATGAACGTGATAAAAATATTAGTTATATACATAATACTAAATACTAAATACTAAATACTAAATATTAAATACAAAACGACTATGTTAAGTATATATATTTCATTTAATACTTACATGTGCTTCCGACCGTTGGTCTAATAGAAGCCGTATATCTTCAAGAGTGGTAGGTATTCCAATATAACTCGCTGAATGGTTCTACCTAATTAAATAAATTTTTAGCATAAAATTATATTTTAAATTTATGTAATCATTGTAAAATCTAATATAAATTTTACCTCATTATGAGTGAGAATGTACATGGGTGGTTCACTCGAGGGCATAAAAATGAAAAGCGAAACTGAGCCTATGATTGTTGTAGTGATAGGCAACCTCTAATTTTGGCTTTATTTGGTTTTGTCGCCCCGCACATCTTCCAGTACAATGTTTCCAACACGGCAGACCCCCAACTAAGTTCACCAACTGCTCTAAAATCAATGAGTTTCAGCAGCCACCTCAGATGTACAAGGTTTCGTGACAAGTCCAGCTTCAGATAACCTCCAATGATCTCAAGGATGTATGCCCAAGCATATCGTATTCTTTCTACTTCAGTCGAATCATCCCCCAGCTTCGGGAATGTGTCTCATAACCAGCCCATCTCGACCTGACTTCTGTAAATATTATCCGGAATCGTACCCAAAAGATTATAGCATATGGCTCCCTAGTTAGCAAATTGAGTGGACTCGGTGAATACGACCCATCCACCGGCAATCGTAATTGTAACTACACGTCCTCCAAAGTGATGGTACACTCCCTGCATGGAAGATGGAATATGTGCATCTTGGGTCTCCACCTCTCTGTGAACGCGCTAATGAGTTTCAAGTCCAACTTGTACCCCTAGTCTATATTGGCCATGTGCCAAAAACTCGCTTCCTTCAAGTACCAGACATATTACGAATGTAACATTGTAACACCTGATCTACAGATTGTTATAAAAAATTATAAAATAAAAATTAATTAATATTGCATAAATGAAAAAAAAATATTAAATAATATTCAAAAATTGAAATTAACCCTTACCATTTTTATTTGTTCGACAGAGATATGTTTATGATCAAGACGGATTAATTTCCCGGTCATTGCTAACACGATCAAATATCTTAGAAATGATAAAAAAATACTAATTTAAAAAAAATTAAAGGAAATAGTTAATTAAAGAGAGCTTTGAGAAACTTAGAGAGAAATTTGATAGCTTTTTTGACAATTTTCAAAGAAATATTTGTGTGAAAAAAATACGAGGGGGTTTATAGTGTTTTTTTTTTATCGTTAGACCCTCAACAATAAAAAATTTAAATGATCGTTGAGGGTAAAAAATACGCTAAAAAACGTCCTTAGAGAAACGCTTTTACCATATTAATAAATGCGTCTATGTCAATATATTTTTTGTTGATACGACAAAAACACTTTTTTTAAAGACGCTTTTTAATATTTTTGTCCAGTCTGATAAATAATAAATAAAGGCACCATTTCCAAATAAAGTTGGAAATGGGACTTTCTTAGTAAAATGGTAAAAAATTTGAGGCTTTTTACTGAAAAAAAGAATAAGAAAAAAATAGTGAGGTTACAGTCATTCTACACTGAAGTCGAGATAGAGAGATATGGCAAACCCCTCTTCCAAAGCTACAGTTCCTGTTCCCCGGAAGCTCCAAACGTCATCATCTTCACCTGGTGGGGCTGCTACCTCCACCAAATCCGATGACGGAGCTAACCCCTACGAGCCTCGAGTTATGGGTTTCTTTAAAAGGGTAGGAATGCACGATCCCAATGTAGAAAACTACAGTTCCAGAGACTTCTACTCCAATCTATTATGCAACACCCTCAAGACCCACACTGTCCGACGTGGCCACGTCACCTGCTTGGCCACCGTCACACCCGCTGTCGCCGTAATTCTTTGTTTTGAACTTGTTATCGTTTTTATCTGAATTATTATAACAACTATTCCTCTCAGTTTGTTTTGGGTTGCAGAATTATTTTGGTGGGTTACATGGAGGGGCCGTTGCGGCGATAGCGGAAAGGGTGGCGATTGCGACGAGTAGGACGGTGGTCGGTGTGGATAAGGAAATTTTCCTTGTTGATTTGGGGATATCTTATCTCTCTGCTGCTCCGAAAGATGTGAGCTCTTTTGGATTTTTGATATCTCATTTTTGGTTAAATCCCAAATTATAGTATAGTATTGATTCAAATTTCAGATTTTGTCTCAGTTTTGAACCTGTTTCTTTTTCCCTTTTTAGTTATGTTGAGAAAGATTTGGCTGGAAAAGATAGGATTATATGCATGGAATCATAGGGAGATTGCAACTTGCAACCGTGACCTTGCTCAATTTTCATAACATTGTTAATATTCTCCTCCTAATTCTCTAGTGATGACCAAAGTCGTTCTAGAATGTCTTTAAGAGAACGTTGATTTTTTTTTGAACCTCTGGTATCTATTGGATTTCAATTAAATTTGGAGTCAAAAGTGGAATTGATATAGGTTGCTTTTGTCAAATTGCTTTGCATGATCCTCCCTTGTCCTCTCATTTAAACATTATGCCTTAGGTAAATTCTACCTTTGATATAGGTTAGACTCTAAATTGGTTTGTAACTTCCAAAACTCTAATTCTAGTTTGGACGTTAGATACCAGTTTAGATAACATGAAACATATTGATCCAATTTTATACACGTGTATATCTACTACATTTAAACCTTGGATTTGACAATGTTTAAAAAGAGACATGTTAGAGCCAAGCAGTCTATGAGATAGGTATAGACGTGCTTAATGCGTTTTGAATATACTCCGTCTAACATCGGAATTGATGGCTACCTGATTGATACTTGGAGGAGGAGACTTTTAGTGTAATTAATACGTCTCAGAAAATAACTAGCTTTGTATGATCTAGTCTTGTTCTTTTGCATGCTTGATTACAGTCTTCCTTGGGATGTACGTAAACCACTATTCAATATGCAGGCAGAGCTGATTGTTGATGGAGCTGTAGTGAAAAGTGGAAGGAATATAACTGCAGTTTCTATTGAATTCAAGATGAAGAAAACTGGGAAACTGCTCTTTACTTCTCGTGCTACCTTCCATAATTCACCCCTTGCCAAGTTATGAAATTCCCAAAACAATATTATGCCCTTATTATCTCAATTTCCAACTCATTTTTCTCAATAAAAATGTGAAGTAGACAAAGTGATCCTAGGATTCCATGAGATCATTCTTGTGCTTATAAATGTAATGTTTTATCTTCAAATCAACACAACTCTTTTGCCACTAAACCGGCGTTTATTTAATGTAACGAAGTAATTTATTATTGATATAGTTCATAAATTAGCTACAGTGAAAAAAATCACCGGAAAACAAAACGTGGATTACATGGACACTTTGCATCTCTGTAGTAGTAGGAAAATTATACAATGTAATAAGTTCTAAATCTTCTGTTTTGAAAATTTAGGCTTTTGAATCATGAATGCTAATAATAAACTACTAGATGTGGCAGCCAAAGCCCGTACAAATGAGAAAAAGAACTCAAAAACCTATTTGGCAAAGCAGTTCTTCTATATCTCATCACCAGCGTATCCATTTATAGGGAATATGGGTATCCTGTGGGTGCTTGGCTTGATAGGTGGTGTGGCAACTAAGCATCCAAAACCAATTTACAGTTTGACTATAGATGCTGGTCTCATATGATCTTATGTCCTTGCGTGTTCCGGAATAAGACGTTGACGTAGTTCGGGAGATGCACCAGCCAATTCTGCAGTTGAAATGTGTAATTTGAGAAGTCAGAACAGGTATAAAATGCAAAAACAATTAACCTACCTAGCTTACCTTGAGCCGTGAAATCGAATAGAGGAGGTAGAGCTCGCCCATTAGGCAAACATGCAGTGGGGTCTCTCAAATCATCAAAGAAAGGGTGTGCACAAGCCTCAATCTGAAAACCAGGAAGTGAAGATGGAGGTAAGAGTTTGCAAAAGAACATGAAACTATTTTAATCCGTTACGACTGCATGAAACTATTTTAATCCGTTACGACGGCTTGCAGTTGGTTGCTACCATTCGAAATAGAGTGCTTAAGCTACAACTTGGTCATAAAGGTGGGTTGGGGGATAACCACACAACTGTTGTTCCCTATCAAGATTCAAGTCAATAAACAAAAATGGATATGCAGCTGAAAACAACAATGATACATGATGTGAAATACTTACAGCGGTGCAACGTAAGTTTGGCGAATACTGAAGCAGCCTTGACACAAGATCCAATGCTTCAGGAGGTATTTTCCGGTTAAATATCTAAAAATTGTAACTTGAGTTAGATATCCACTATTATTGCACAACATATATGGATAATTAGAAGACGATCCAATAAGCACACCTTATGCCATGGATGAGCTTTGATCTGAGGGAATTTGAACTCTGTATATTTTGGATTCATACATTTGATTTCTTCCCTAGTGGGAGTTCCCAATTTCTGATATGATAAAGCAAAATGAAGTGAAAAAATTAAAAAGCAGATAAAATGCAAAGTAAAACTACGAGTAACAAAAAAGCCATAGATGTGCACCTTTATGATTTCCACTAGCTGATCAACGCCACTTTCACCAGGAAACAATGGCTGCAAATGGTGTATAACCCAGTATGCTTTAGAAAATAACATCTATCTACTACAAAGTACTAATGCATAGAACAGTTTTCTAGAAGATATGAGTTTAACACACTACAAATGGATGCCTTGGAGAAGAAGACAAAAGGAGGCAGATGGTAGATAGATGAAAGAATAATGTTGTAAAACCTGTTTCGATGAAGGACTTCAGGATGCCAAAGCCCTCTATATCTTACAGAGAAATGACAAGGGCTCAAAAAGTGACTGCATAAAAAGATGGTGCAGAAAGAGATGCAAAGGAGAATATAACAATGTTGAAATGCAGACACATTGTGAATGTCAATGAAACCAGCAGATTTGAAATACATTGAAAGTAGAACCACGCAAGCATTAGATGGAAAATAGAACATAAGTTGACAACAAAGCTACATCTAAAAGGAAATACACATATTTTTAATTCACCTGTCCAAGCAGAAGCTCAGCCATGACACAACCGACAGACCACATGTCAATAGCAGTTGTGTATTCCGTTGCTCCAAATATCAGTTCTGGAGCCCTATAAAATCGTGAGCATATATATGATATGTTGGGTTCACCTGGCATCTGAGGATTGCTGAGTAAGTCTCAAAAGTTTTACAAACCAGAAAAAATGATTTTCAAACTTCCAAAAAGATTAAACATACCAACATCTTCGCACTGCCAAAATCACATATCTTGAGATGGTGAGTCTGGGGATTGACCTGCAAATACATCCAAACATTAGCTCCAATATGCTTTTACCATTTAATAAAACCAATCATTATAAGAACAAAAGCAATGACATGTTGAAGTCAACTATATATCACAGTGAAGAGAAGACGCATTAAATCATGCGTGCACACAAAGAAATCCTTGAACAAGCATTAAGCATTATGACTGACCAGCATTACACCACAGTGTCACGTATTATAGCGCATTCAAGATGAAAAAATTTGTCAAGTCGAGGTGATAGGTAAAATTCTCAAACAAGAAATTGAAGCACTTCTTAATATCAATCACCAGTTCATAACATAAATGCAAAAATGTCTTACCAGTAAATTTTGCGGCTTAATATCACGATGGCATACACCAACCACATGGTGTAAATAATTTAGAGCACGACATATCTACAAAAGAAGAAAAGAGAGAAAGAAAGAGGGAGAGAGAGAGAAAAGCAGTATAGCTTGTCATAATGTGCGCTTAGAATAGCAACACGAAATGGTTAGATCAATAGTTGAACCAGTACAATTTCACAACCCACTATTAATTAGCTAAAGCTACGCAAGGTCAAGGATCACCTGGTATGTATACAGCTGTACATAAAAAAAGGGCATATGGCGATTCATTCTACAATAGTGTTTTGAAACTCGGAAAACTGTTTCAGGTACAAATTCCAGAATAAGGTTAAGATAGAGCTCATTCTTTTCGGTGGTTGAAAAGAAATAGTGCTTCAATTGGACTGTATTAGGATGATCAAGTAGATGCATAATCTGCAGCTCCCTATTCTTGTATCTTTTATCCTGCAGAACCTTCTTTATAGCAACAGGTTCACCTCTCTCCATACATTTAGCCTACATCATAACATAACGTGTTATAACTCAGAGAAATATACTTGATAAATGCAAACACTGAGAGAAAATGGTTATAGACAAGAAGGTGATGACATGTCAATATACTCATACCTGAAAGACGACACCAAATGAACCAGTCCCAACCACACGCTCAGCCATATACGAGATTGTCTGGAGCCAAATAAAAAAAGATGCTTTGTTAAGAATTAATTGCTGCTTAATACAAACATAGTAATCAAATGCAATGGAATACAAGCATGTAAACCAAGTTTCTAACATGACTATGGCTTCAGCAACATTTTTTAGATATAACCTAGAATAAACAACCTAATAGAAAAAAACTTAATTCCCACTCCACCCAGAAGGAAAAAAGCAGTTGGAAATTTTCAAGAAGAAAAAGAATCAAGCAACATTAGTTCACACATAGGCTGCTAAACATATTTCAGATTAGCAGTTAACAATGTGCAACAAAATGTCAACCAAAATCAAATCACCTGTTTTGGATGCCCGCCTCGACCACCAACAACAGTTGTAATTATTTGACCTGCTTCTGTTCCATTTCCATTAATAACATTAGATCCAACATCCTGCGCAATACAAGTTTCAAAGCTATAGGTTTAGAAATAATTAGGGAAGCTAACTTTAGATAGCTTTAAATCATTTCAAATAATCAAATAACATTATGCAGAAGTTGGTCACAAGATTTCTTGAAGAGATAGATTGGTTCCCTGCTAAGGTTCAATTGAAGTCATAAAAAAAGATAGAAAATAGTAATAGCTTCAAATTATATCAAGAGCTTCAAAGCTATTAAGGATGAAAAGACGAATAACTTCTCAAATGGATGGCATTCCAGCATACTTGGTTATAAATTATAAAACAAGTTAGATATGAAGACAAGGTAAAAACGTCAACATACATGTACAGAGACATTTTGAAGACTATAAGACCACAGATCACCTTATCATAATGGCCAGTAGTTTTCTCATCTCTAATTCTCATTTCATGCATTTCATTAGGGAGCTGATCGAGATCTAATTTCTCTGTTATATTACTAGAACTAGAAGCTGCATTGGACGTGCTTGCTGCAGTTTCCGATGAAGTAGAAGCCATATGATGCTCTGGCCCAGAGGTACTCCTATCAGAGATATTTGATTCCCCTGTTGCCTTGAATTCTGCTTCTTGATCAACCTTTGCCCTCTTGGTGAAGCTATCACCACCCTGATGAGACAAGAAAAATTTTCTCAGAAGAATCAAGAAATGGAAAACAAAAGTCGAAAGAAAAACAAGCATCCTCATAGAAAGAGTAGCTTTTTATATTTCTATCTTTAATATTAGCCTCAATGTAACTCTCATATTATGTTTTATTCAGCACATGGAATTTTGTATATACAGTGTAGGAAATTTCCACAAGATTGCATAAATATAACACAAATTGGCAGAGGAAAGTAGCTTAATACATTTACAAATAAATACCCAGTTCAGTCTCAATGTAACCATTTCAAAACAAGACAAAAACAATGAAGCAAAGAGGAAAACAATTACTATATAAATATCCAGCTGTAAAGCGACAAATAGTCACGTACGAAAAAAAACTAGTATTTTTTAATTAAAAAAAAACGCATATTCAACATAGAATAATTAATACCCCAGTTAAATCAAGAAATAATATACAGAAATCAAAAGAATTTTTTTCCCTGTTTAGCTACTCATGAATGAAAAGTTCATATATATACATATATATTCAACGAAGAATCTTAAAAATAAAATAAAAATAATCCGTTATATTTACTTTCTTTCCTTCAAACCATTTTCTTGACAAACAAACGGAGCTTAAAGCCCATCGGGTCCATGAAAAAGAAGCGGGGAAATAGAACTTACGGAATCAGAAATAGAAGAGCGAGAGGAAGCAATGCTCTTGAGACGACGCATCACATTCATGATCTTAGATATTCACCAAAACCAAACCCTAATTTATTGGAATAAAAACTACGAATTATGCCGTCATGAGAAACAAAAGAAAAAAAAAAACACAAATGTAGAAGAGAAGAGAGAAAATCCGCTTTCTCTCTTCTACTTCCACCTTCTTCGATTCTATTACCAGAGAATATGAACCAAAAAATATCCTAACCAAAAAAATTAAAATATTCCTCGATCTCTATTTATTCTTTCCTATGTGTTTCTTAGAAAACACAAATTGAAAGAAAAAAAATTAAAAATAATAAAAATAATAAAAGCCACCATATACGTTTCCTGGTTTGGTGTTTATGGTTGGTCAAAGCCGATCATACCAGCCTCATCTTTTAAACTTAAGTCAAAGGATAAATTTGAACCGTGGATAGTATTATTGTTAGAGATCCAACGATCGGTAATAGAGAAAATTTTGGGTAAATTGACAAAGATTTTGTTTTGTTTTTTTTTTCTTTTTATGGTTTTGATGAGAAATCAAATTCTTTATTTGGAAAGGTCTAAAAAGTGTATTTACGGCGGATATAGGGGACAAATATATCCATCGCCAAATATTCGGCGGAGCTTTGGCCAATCTTTGACCGTTCTTTTGCCGGTAAGTTTAACTTTTCTTTTAACAAATTTCTTTTTATTTTTAAGATTGAGAAGTTTTTCTGGTGAAATATAATATTGAGAAATAAGACTATTTTAGCCTTTCATTTTTAATTAAGGCTTAGGTCTGCAGTGTATGGCCACTATATTTGTCTAGGATGGGGTTGGATCCGAACATTCATGAATATTTGATTTGTTTTTTTGGATTTGAATATTATGAATTTAGATTTTATAATTATTATTTGTAGTTATATAGATAAATATTTTGGGTGTTTATTATTTAAATTTGCATTGTTTATTCAAATAAGGGATTGAGATTCAGATATTTGAATTTACTAGATATAAAATCTTTTGTTCCCAACTGGTCCTTCTCCTACTGAAGAAGATGCTATGTTGAAGAAGGAGCTCACATTTTCGTCCATTGTCTGCACCAAAAGATATTTGCTCTTTGCCAAGAAAAAACTTTATTGAGAATCAAAACATGTATGAAATGAGCTTTGGTGATTGAGGCATTGATGTTATGAAAAGAATTATGTTTGATCTGTTACTTTTGTGAAGCCCTATGGAGGTGGTTTATAAGTTCTATGCCAACCTCCTCATGTCATTCAATGATCCCTCTAGCAAACTCTTCCACAATACCTATGTTTCGAAAGAAAAAGATGATATAGTTTTGACTGTAACACCCTTATACCCAGTTCGACTGCAGAGACCCGATATAAGGCTATTATATTTGGTGTCAAAGCAATTTTGACTAGAAACTATGTAATTTGAACATTTATTATAACTTATTTAACTGAATAATTATTATTAGAAACGTCTGAGGCCATTATTGGTTAATTGTTACGTTTAGAAATAGTTTAAAAATGATTTTTACTCAAAACAGAGGACAAGTATCGATACTTAAACACATGGTATCGATACCTTCTGAAAGATATTTATATCCCTAAACAATATCAATATCAAAATAGCATTTTGAAACTCCAAATTTTCAAAATACCTTGGGCTTCGGTATCGAAATATTACCTTTAAAATTGATGCCAAATATGATATCGATAACGATATCACATTTTTTTTTTGAAAATTATGAGTTTTAAGGCCCAGGTATCGATACCTGTCCCCTTGGTATCGTTACCTTGGGTTATTCTTGATAAAAATCATTTGGAAATTTGCTAAAACCCCTTGCAATACACCAGTTTCATCTCAACGCTTTAAGACCAATTCAAAATGCATTAAAACTACTTAAAACAACTCCAATTCAATCACAATTATCACATTATCAAACCACAATCGTATGCATACATATAGTTTTCAATAATTCATTTCATATAGAACCAAAATAGTTAAATCAAAATACCAAAATAGATAAAGTTTTAAAATTTTGTATTTTAGTTTGTAACACTTGGAACACATTTGGTCTACCTATGTATATGCCATTTTGACCCAAAATATAATACCTACACTTATTCCCTCGGTGATGTGATGACATTAGAACTCACAACCCTAACTTAAGCTCGACAAGTCTAACTGTACTTACGCGTTAAAAATATACGTGTTAAGCCGGTGAAGGCTTAGTAAGCACTACAAGAATAAATGAACATAACATATATTAAAAATGTTACTAAAATACATCATATACTCACACATGGACATCAATATAACATAACATTCATTTCAACAAATTTATTTACCTTAGAATGATTTTTATACTTACCTTGATACCTTAAATATTCATATTACTAGCATTTCACACATTTACCCACAGCAGATTGTTTAGAACAATTCAGGATATACGGATCAAGTACAGGGATGCAACTATATGAATGAGTAAACGGAGAGCACCAAGATGCTATACAGAGAGCACAAATGCACTAAATAGAGAGCACTAACATGCTAGAAAACAGAGAGCGCGCTGAGGATCTTTAATGGCATGCCACTAATATCCTAATAGTTCTAATTCTGTCTACTCGGGTATAAAAGCTAAATTTCATACATTTGTATATTTTACATAAGTATTTCGGAAAAGATTTCACATTTTTCCATATTCTACAATTTAGTCCCCATTTCATAAATCACAAGTATAATGCTTTTTCCATACACTTTAATTTTTCTCAACATAAATATTTAACATTCAACCAAGTATATCATTTTATGTTCTTCATTTATACTTTTTTTAACATATTTCATAATTTCACAATTTAGTCGTTTTATTTAACATAATAATATTTACTTAACTACCCTAGGTAACTAACTTACTAACATACTACAATAAAAATATTTAAAGAAAATAGATTGAAATTCCTTGTAGTACTTACAAAAAAATTGAGATGATATATTTCCTCCTCTTCTCACTCCTTGGTCTTCTATTTTCCTTTTCCTTCAATTTGATCCTCTCCTTTCTTTTCTTTTTATTCAATTTCATAACAAACATTTAACATTTATATGTTAAAAACCACAATCAAGTGACTTTCCTATGATATTTAATATAAATAAACATGTATGACATGATAATTTTTTCATCTCTTACCTTAACTCCTTGAAGACCAAAATCCTAACTCTTGCTTTTTCTCTCCTTTAACATATCTAGGGAGATTCTCTTACGAAACTAAGATGCTCATTAGCATTCTCTATAGGTTTTACTAAAGAAATACCAAAGAAAAAGCAAAGAAAAAGAAAGGTTTTGAGCTTGGTTTGTTCAACAATGGAGGAAGGACACAAATGACATAAAAACAAAGATAGGTAAAAGTAGAAATGAAGGTAAAGGTTGGCTTGGTGAAAAGATGATAACTTTTCATCTTTTCTCCTATTTTCTACACCATTCCACAATAATATCTCATCTTTTTTAATTAAAAAGGTTAAATTGCTAATAAGTCCTCTAGCCATCCATCTTTACACTTTAGCCTTAATCATTATGTCTAAAAATATCTACTTGGCTAATTACCAATTTACCCTTCTTCATCTTTCATAATGCCTAGGATGACATACTTAACTTTTGGTAAAATTTATTCTTAATCCTTCATTCCTTTCTATCACCACTATGTATCTCCTAACTTTTTTATTTTTTCTACTTTGGCTACAATAATTTCTATTCTCTTTCAATTAAGTCAATACTTCTATTTAAAATTTTCCTATCTAAGGAGTATATTCTAATTTCCTATCAGGTCTAAATACTTTTTAATTTAATACTTAAAATTTCTATTTATTCTATTTCAAGAATTTTCAATTAAATCATAACTCGATACCTCTCTATACCCAGCTCCAAGGCATAACGCGGATGTTACATTGACCTTGTACAAATTAGGGAGTTGTTGTTTCATGTCCACTGATATCAAATTGGATGTGTCACACTCTAGTTTTGAGAGTCAGTTCGGTTGGAGAGACTATGCTGGCGAAAACCACCTCATAAGATGTGATTAATTAGTGGAAGCATGTGAGAATGAGTGATGATTAGAGTGAATCCTGAGCAGGATTTGGATTTGAGTTATCTATAAATAGGATAGCCTAATAGAGGAGAGAAGATTCTATTTCATCTTCTCTATTAGACTTTCTTATCATCGAAAAAAACCAGAAGAGTTCTTCATCGTTAACGAAGGTGTTATTTGTGAAGCTTACAAGAGCTTCTGTCTTAAGTTGTCTGTTGGTAAACTCTTACACCTTCCTTTAAGTTTTACCAAATAGTAAGAGCTTGTTGTAAGAAAGGTTCAGTAGGATTTTCTTTGCATACTGGGTAAGAAGGAAACTTCTATCCAGAAACCATTTACATGTCTTCAGATTCATGATAGTTCATAAAGTTTTGGTTTTTTTTTTAATGTTTAAAGAGGTCGTTTTATTGTTTTAGCCAAAGAAATGGGAGAATGTCCTCGTACCAGAAGGAAATAACCCGTGAAGTAGATAAAGCTTTGAGTAAAGAATTCTGGTGAGTTCCTTTGTTCCTTGAGTCTATAAATCTGTATTATTTGATTAACTATTATCACTGTATAGCTAGGTAAGTAGCTTTGTCTTTTGACTTCAGTGTCCGTGTCTAAGGAAATGTGTTTAAAGTGTCAGTGCATGCAAGGGTGTAAACAGTTAAGCAGACCCAGAAATCTGATATAGTCATAATAAAAATACTCCTTTTTTGGTGCACAAGCTCTGTATCCAGAATGGTGTAAGGAGGCAACGGAGGGACGTTGTGTACAATGATAAATAGAAGACATAAGATAAAATGTTTTGCTCTGGTATGACACTTTGGTGCTGTAACACCCATTAACCCTAACTCGTCGCCAGAACAGGGTTACAAGGCATTACCAAAATTAAACACTAATAAATGAACAAAACCGAGTCATAAATCTGTATTTCAATTTTAAATTTCTCAAATTTCATCTTTAAGTCCATAATATGGACCTAGAAGGCCCAAAATAAGTTTAGGAAGTGATCTGGGACTAGACCGGAAACTTTGGAAACTTTTTCTTGATAATAGGGGCACACGCCAGTATGGCCTGGGACATGCCCGTGTGGCCTGCCCGTGGGGCCAGCTTGTGGGCAGATCTGACTTGCTCACATGGTCGTGGAACTAACTTGTGGGCAATTCTGACTTTGCCACACGGCGTGGACACACGCTCATGTGACTTGGCCGTGTGAAAACTTGATTTTTCACCATTTTTAAGTTATTTTCACATATCAAACACACCTAATTCATGCCCAAAACATTGACTTATAAATCTTGATCAAATAACATTCATTTATTCATTTCAAATACTTCTTAAAAGTTACAAATTACCTTACACCCAAAACATAAAATATATTTAAGTGACTAAAACAAAACCTAATACATGCCACATTTCCAAAAGATAGATTCATCACCAGAAATTAAGCTGAGGTTGGGATTGACTCGGATGCTGAACCAAACTTCAACTTTACCGAGCCTACACACGGAAACAAATCGTACGCTGAGTATTGGAAATACTCAGTGGCATTACCATAATTCAAATTATAGTAAATATAAAATATCATAAACTTGCATAGATAATTAATAAATCATACATATAATTCGTACCAAGTTATCATATTTCCATTGTATCATTTTCATTATTTGATTCAATAAATCATCAATAAGATTACCAATTATTCATGAACCTTCAACTATTCATGAACCTTTGGTTCATCTCCCAATCACATATAAATATCTAATTCACATTTGAAATATGAATAATTCATGAACCTTGGTTTTATGCCTTCAATCTCATAGCACAAATTGCATTTCTCATTTCATCTTACAATATCATTTTCTCATTTCATTCTATAATTCAATTTATCAATTTCATTTGATTTTTCTCTTCACATATATTTTCCCTATTAACATAACTCAGACTTTGGAGGATACACGGATCCAACCAAACACACTAGAGTGGCGGCCAATTCCTCATTGGATAGTTCGAAGTAAATAAGTGACGACCAACGTCTCATTGGCTAAACCGAAGCAAAGTGGCGACCAACACCTCATCGAATCTATCCGAAGCAAATGTGACACACCAAGTGTCTCATCGACTCGAGGTTGAAGAATCCCTAAACTTTTCTTATCCTATGGCATGTCAACTATATCCACCCTAGCCCGACTAGTTAATAGGGTATCGGAATCACATACTCATATCACTTTCACTTTCAGTTGATCATAATCATTTGAATTCAAATCAATCGTAATAACAATTCAATCACAAATCATTATACAATTCAATTTCACACATGTATACATTCATCAATCAATTCCAATTCTCATTCAATTCAAATATCACTACTTACCTTAATTTTAATTTTTTTCATGCACATATATTGAAATTAAACATTTAATAATAAATAAATTGAATTAAGGTAATACAAACCGATATTTTCTCTAGCTACTCCTCGATCACTTTTTCCTTTCCCTTCGCATTCAACGTCTCGGTTTCTTTGTTTGCTACGAAAATTAGCATAATTATAATTAATTAATAACACACATATTTTATAGAAAATAATAACTTTCCATGCAACTTTAACCTAAATCCCAAATTTGTCCTAACTATTTTCATCTTCTTTCTTTTTATAATTCATATTATTTCCTTATTCAATTTACATCAAAACTTTAATATAACCATCAAATTTTTATCAATTAAACCCCAAATTTCATCATTAATTCAACATAAACCCTAATTAAAAGTCTATCATCTTTCAATATTTTCACACAAATTCAAAAATATTCAACTTTAGAACTTCAAAAACATCAAAATCACTAAGAAAGTGACTTAATTGACTTACCAATTTAACTTCCAAGCTTCCAAACCTTAATTTCTCCTTTTTCTTTTCTTTTCTTCTTTCTTTCCCCAAATTTTCGTGACTTCTCTGCACCTTCTTTTTTTTTTGTAATAATTCTTTCATTTACTAATTAATAATTAATTATAAAATATCTAATTAATACAATTAAAAATACTACATGTGTATTCATACACACATGTAGACATGTAATAATTCACCACCATACATTTGTACTAATAATTTAAATACACATGTCACTAATTTAGTTTAATTACTAATTTAATCATTTATCCTTTCTCTATTCTATGATTAAGTTTTTATGCTCTACTTAATTTAGTCCTTTCAACTAATTTCTTCTAATTAAAAATAGATTCACCTAATTAAAACTAATTCAACTCACAACTAACTTCATAAATATATATATTTTTATAAAAAATTTACGAACTCATTTTCCTAAGACAGAAGCCCTAAACTCACTTTTCCGGTGCCCTTGAAAATTGGGTCGTTACATTTCTCCCCCCTTAATAAATTTCGTCCTTAAAATTTACCTGAGAATAGATGGGGGTACTGAGCTCTCATGGTTTCTTCCGGTTCCCAAGTCGTTTCTTCCACCTTATGACTTTTCCATAGCACTTTCACTAGAGGAACTCTTTTATTTCTTAAGTATTTTATCCCCTGTGCTAGAATCTCAACTGGTTCTTTTTCATAAGAAAAATCCGGTTTAATCTCAATATCTTCAATGGAAATGACATGAGAAGGATTTGATCTATATCTGCCTAGCATTGAAACATGGAAAACATCATGTATCTTCTGTAATTCCGGAGGTAAAGCTAATCGATAAGCAACTGGTCCAATTCTTTCTACAATTTCATACGACCCAATGTAACGAGGGCTCAATTTACCTTTCTGACCAAATCTCAATACTTTCTTCCATGGAGAAACTTTAAGAAATACTTTATCCCCAACTGAATACTCAATGTCCCATCGTTTCAAATCAATATAGGATTTTTGTTTATCAAATGCAGCTTTTAATCTCTCTTGTATTTTCTTGACTGTCTCTTCTATTTCTAGAATCAATTCTGGTCCAATCACTTTTCTTTCATTCAGTTCGGTCCAACACACAGGTGATCTACATCTTCATCCATACAATACTTCATACGGAGCCATCTAAATACTTGATTGGAAGCTATTATTATACAAAAATTCAACTAAAGGTAAATAATGTTCCCAACCTGATTCAAAATCAATGATGCTAGCCCGAAGCATATCTTCTAATATTTGAATTACCCATTCGGATTGTCCGTCATTCTGTGGATGAAATGCTGTGCTGAAATTAAGTCGTGTGCCTAGTGACTCATGTAACTGCCTCCAAAATCTTGATGTAAATAGAGGATCTCGATCTAAGATTATAGATATTGGAATACCATGCAATCTAACAATTTCCCGAATATATACCTCAGCCAGTTTCTGAAGTGACCAATCGGTTCTCACTGCTACAAAATGCGCTGACTTAGTAAGTCGATCAACTATTACCCAAATAACATTTTTCTTACTCACTGACAACGGTAGGCCCATAAAAAAATCCATAGTGATGCGATCCCATTTCCGCTTAGGAATACTTATCGGCTGAAGTAACCCAGTAGGAACCTGATGTTTCCTTTACTCGCTGACATGTAAGACATTTACCAACATATTCAACTATATCTCTTTTCATTCTATACCACCAATACAAATCTCGTAGATCAAGACACATCTTTGTGCCTCCTGGTGTAAAGCAAATGAACCATCATGTGCCTCTCGGAGTATTAACTCTTTCAATTTAGATTTAGCAAGAACACAAACTCGATCTCAGTACCTTAAGCATCCATGTGCATCAATGCTGAAATTTTCTACCATACCAGTCTGTATCATCTCTCTTTTCTTCAACAATTTGTCATCTTTCAATTGAGCTGATTTAATCTGGTCGAACATCACTGGTTTAACTTTCAATTCAGCTATCAAACTCCTATCATCACAAATACTGAGCCGTGCAAACATTGCTCTCCAATCAATTGCGGCTTTTCTACTCAAAGCGTCAGCCACTACATTAGCTTTTCCTGAATGATAGTCTATGAGACAATAATAATATTTTAAAAGCTCGATCCACCGTCTCTGTCACAAATTCAATTCTTTTTGGGAAAGTAGATATTTCAAACTTTTATGATCCGTATAAATATAGCATTTCTCACCGTATAAGTAGTGTCTCCAAATCTTCAAGGCAAAAATCATTGCTGCTAGCTCCAAATCATGAGTTGGATAGTTACGCTCACGGGGTTTCAACTGACAAGATGCATAAGCTATTACTTTCCCCTTTTGCATCAGTACACAGCCCAAACCACTTAATGAAGCATCACTGTATACGATAAAATCTTTCCCCGACTCTGGTAATGTTAGAACTGGTGCCTCTGTTAACATTTACTTCAACTTTTCAAAACTTTCTTGGCATTGATCATCCCACACAAATGGTACATTCTTTTGTAGCAGCTTGGTCATCGGTAAAGCTATCTTCGAAAATCCATTTACAAATATTTTATAATACCTAGCTAAACCAAGAAAACTACGTACCTCTGATACGTTTTTTGGTGGTTTCCACTATACAATCGCTTTAATCTTTTTTGGATCAACTCGGATTCCATCTACAGATACTACATGACCTAAGAATACAACCTCTGACAACCAAAATTCACATTTGCTGAGCTTTCTATATAATTGTTTTTCTCGTAATATCTGTAGTACAATCCTGAGTTGCTGATCATGCTCTGAATCTAACTTCGAATAAACTAATATATCATCAATAAAAACTACTACAAACTGGTCTAAATACGGTTGAAAGATACGATTCATGAGATCCATAAAAGTAGTTAGAGTATTTGTCAACCCGAATGGCATTACTAAAAACTCATAGTGACTATATCTTGTACGGAAAGCTGTCTTTGGAACGTCGTTTTCTTTTACTTTCAACTGGTAGTAGCCTGATCTTAAGTCAATCTTTGAAAATACAGAAACTACTCTCAACTGATAATACCGGAGCCATCTTTCTTCTTAACAAATAATACCAGAGCTCCCCACGGTGATATGCTCAGTCGAATAAAACCACGGTCTAATAAGTCTTACAACTGTATCTTCAGCTCTTTTAACTCTGTAGGTGACATCCGATACGGAGGTATAAAGATTGGTGCTATGCCCGGATAAACCTCAATAGTGAACTCGACTTCCTTATCTAGCGATAAACCTGATAATTCTTCAGAAAATACATCAGGAAACTCACTAACTGACTGAATTTTACAGCATTGACTTTCAACTGAGTCTGAATTAATAACATATGCCAAATATGCTTATCAACCCTGCTAAAGTAATTTACTAGCCTTTATTGCTGAAACAATTCGTGCTGGCCCACTAGTACGAATACCATTTACTACAACTCGACCTTCATTCTCTGTCTAAATGCTGAATCTCTTTTTATAGCAGTCCAAAATCACTCCATGTTTAGATAACCAATCCATTCCCAGTATTATATCAAAATCCCCAAATGGCATAATCAACAAGTCAACCAGAAAAGTTTTATTCTGTAAATGAGCATCTTGGATAGACCTGGTTCACTAACACTGTTTGCCCCATCAGACTCGACACCTCAATAGACACTCTAGACATTTTGGATTTTAATTTTCCCGACTCAACTAATTTTGAATTAATATAGGAATGCGAAGATCCGGGATCAATTAACGTATGAACAGGCTCAGAATATAATAGAAATATACCTGTTACCACATCATGAGCATCTCTTTCTTCGTGGGTTCTGACCACATATGCTTTAGCCGGCACCCTAGCTTCAAACTGCTGAGTCACTCTGTTATTCCCTCTTCTCGTACCCCATTCTTTAGATACTGATCCACCTCTGCCCAATCCTCTGCCTCTAGTAGTAGAGACCGATCTCTGTGATGCCACAGGTGTAGCATTATCATTTTTCAAGCAATCTTTAATATAATGATCTGTAGATCCATATTTAAAACACCCTTTGGTCAATCTCCAACATTCACCTCTGTGCTTTTTCCCGCAATGTTCACAATCTAGAATATTAACATCTCGGGACAGACCTCTTACATTACCGATGGGTACTGTAGTTTGTTTCCCCTGTCTCTTTTCTCTTTTATCTGATCTAAAACCGGATCTCCATTCACTTCAGGAATCCCTGGATCTTTTAGGTAAATGATTCGAACTTGCATTTCCTATATGTTTCCCAACCAGTTTAGAAGTTTCAGACTTTTTGTCAAGTCCTAAGACTTGCTCTACCATCTTGGCCCACTCAATCAAATCAACAAATTTAGTGATTCGCTGAGATACTAATTGCAGTTATATTTCATCTCTTAATCCACGTAAGAATCTTTTATAGCTGCCAGCTTCTGTCGGAATAAACTCGGAGGCATATCTGCTAAGTCTAAAAAATTCCCTCTCGTAATCTATAACTGACATATTACCCTGTTGTAGCATTAGAAACTCTTGCTTCTTGTCTTCGATATACATTTCTCCGATGTATTTCTTTTGAAACTCTTTCTGAAATAGATCCCAAGTTATCTGATTCTCTGGTAAATGTCAAACCACTGATTCCCACCATAAATAAGCCTCCCCTTGCAGTAATAATACAACATATAACAGACTTTCCCGGGGGGTGCATTCTAGTGATTGCAATACTCTCTTGGTCGACTTCATCCAATTTTCAGCTATAGACGGATCAATTCCTTTCAGACCCGAAAATTCTGTGGCCCCGTATTTTCTTAGTTCCTTAATGGGGGCCCGTCTAGGAACAGATACAGTCGTAGCAGCAGGTACAGACTCTACTACTTGCTGAAGTGCATTAACTAATTTTTTTACTAATTCAGATTCACTTCTACCTTTTTCATCTCTTTCTGTATTAGGGGGTTGGTTTCTAACTGGATTTACACAGGGAGTAGTTGACTCCGTTTCGTCTAAATCATACGACTCTTCATCCCCAGTGAACATTTCTTCATTGGTATCATTTATTCTTTCATCAGACATCTTTAATCTACGAAATAGAAGCAAACAAATAGGTCCGCATCCAAAAATCCCGACTCAGTTTTGACTTAACTGTGGCATGTACTTCTAAGCTCACTTACAAGCTCGATTTAGTCCAAGAATCGGCTAAACCTGATAGCTCTGATACTAATAAAATGTAACACCCTTTAACCCCAACCTGTTGCCAGAACAGGGTTACGAGGTATTATCAAAATTAAACACTAATAAACGAACAAAACCGAGTCATAAATCTGTATTTCAATTTTAAATTTCTCAAATTCCATCTTTAAGTCCCTAATATAGACCTACGAGGCCCAAAGTAAGTTTAGGAAGTGATTTGGGAATAGACTGGAAACTTTGGAAACTTTTCCTTGAGAATAGGGGCATACGCCCGTGTGGCCTGGGACATGCCCGTGTGGCCTGCCCGTGGGGCTCCTATGGCCGTGGGGCAGCCTGTGGGCAGATCTGACTTGCTCACACAGCCGTAGAACTAACCTATGGGCAATTCTGACTTTGCCACACGATGTGGGCATACGCCCATGTGACTTGGCCGTGTGAAAACTTGATTTTTCACCATTTTTAAGCTATTTTCACATATCAAACACACCTAATTCATGCCCAAAACATTGACTTATAAATCTTGATCAAATAACATTCATTTATTCATTTCAAATACTTCTTAAAAGTTACAAATTACCTTACACCCAAAAAATAAAATATATTTAAGTGACTAAAACAAAACCTAATACATGCCACATTTCCAAAAGATAGATTCATCACCAGAAATTAAGCTGAGGTCGGGATTGACTTGGATGCTGAACCGAACTTCAACTTTACCTAGCCTGTGCACAGAAACAAATCGTACGCTGAGTATTGAAAATACTCAATGGCATTACCATAATTCAAATTATAGCAAATATAAAATATCATAAACATGCATAGATAATTGATAAATCATACATATAATTCGTACCAAGTTATAATATTTCCATTGTATCATTTTCATTATTTGATTCAATAAATCATCAATAAGATTACCAACTATTCATGAACCTTCAACTATTTATGAACCTTTGGTTCATTTCCCAATCACATATAAATATCTAATTCACATTTGAAATATGAATAATTCATGAACCTTGGTTTTATGCCTTAAATCTCATAGCACAAATTGCATTTCTCATTTCATCTTACAATATCATTTTCTCATTTCATTCGATAATTCAATTTATCAATTTCATTTGATTTTTCTCTTCACATATATTTTCCCTATTAACATAACTCGGACTTTGGAGGATACACGGATCCAACCAAACACACCAGAGTGGCGGCCAACGTCCCATCGGATAGTTCGAAGTAAATAAGTGACGACTAACGTCTCATTGGCTAAACCGAAGCAAAGTGGCGACCAACAACTCATCGAATCTATCCGAAGCAAATGTGACACACCAAGTGTCTCATCGACTCGAGGTCGAAGAATCCCTGAACTCTTTTTATCCTATGGCACGCCAACTATATCCACCCTAGCCTGACTAGCAAATAGGGTATCGAAATCACATATTCATATCACTTTCACTTTCAGTTGATCATAATCATTTGAATTCAAATCAATCGCAATAACAATTCAATCACAAATCATTATACAATTCAGTTTCACACATGTATACATTCATCAATCAATTCCAATTCTCATTCAATTCAAATATCACTACTTACCTCAATTTTATTTTTTTATGCACATATATTGAAATTAAACATTTAATAATAAATAAATTGAATTAAGGTAATACAAACCGATATTTTCTCGAGCTACTCTTCGATCTCTTTTTCCTTTCCCTTCGCATTCAACGTCTCAGTTTCTTTGTTTGCTACGAAAATTAGCATAATTATAATTAATTAATAACACACATATTTTATAGAAAATAATAACTTTCCATGCAACTTTAACCTAAATCCCAAATTTGTCCTAACTATTTTCATCTTCTTCCTTTTTATAATTCATATTATTTCCTTATTCAATTTACATCAAAACTTTAATATAACCATCAAATTTTTTATCAATTAAACCCCAAATTTCATCATTAATTCAGCATAAACCCTAATTAAAAGTCTATCATCTTTCAATATTTTCACACAAATACAAAAATATTCAACTTTAGAACTTCAAAAACATCAAAATCACTAAGAAAGTGACTTAATTGACTTACCAATTTAACTTCCAAGCTTCCAAACCTTAATTTCTCCTTTTTCTTTTCTTTTCTTCTTTCTTTCCCCAAATTTTTGTGACTTCTCTGCACCTTCTTTCTTTCTTTTTTTTAATAATTCTTTCATTTACTAATTAATAATTAATTATAAAATATCTAATTAAACAATTAAAATACTACATGTGTATTCATACACACATGTAGACATGTAATAATTCACCACCATACATTTGTACTAATAATTTAAATACACATGTCACTAATTTAGTTTAATTACTAATTTAATCCTTTATCCTTTCTCTATTCTATGATTAAGCTTTTATGCTCTACTCAATTTAGTCCTTTCTACTAATTATTTCTAATTAAAAATAAATTCACCTAATTAAAACTAATTCAACTCACAACTAACTTCATATATATAGTTATAAAAAATTTTATGAACTCTTTTTCCTAAGACGGAAACCCTAAACTCAATTTTTCGATGCTTATGAAAATTGGGTCGTTACAGGTGCAAACCGTGACTGGTGAAAACCCGGCCTTACTGGGGAATACGTGTGTGTTCAAAAATAATAAGAAATGTTAAGGGGTACGGAGGTGATGAATAGTAAAATGCTCTGATGAGCAAGATGAAGATACAAAAAAATGAGTTCTTTGGAACCAGGATTAGAAGCTAGCATAAGGAATGGTGTATGTGGGAAAAAGGGTGCTTGTGTGAAAAAAAGTAGTGCATATTGCATGAAATGTAATAGTAAGCCTTTTAGTTGAAAAAAGGTAGCCCACTCAAGTGGCATACATGCAGAGCAATTGTGCTCGTGTCCGTCATAAGCGAACCTACAAACTAGTTAATGTCCACTGGTAGGCTGAGTCTGATCGCAGTAGTATCCTCTAGTTGATACTTCAGATAAGAGAGTTATATCCACCAAATGTGGCATGCTAGTCTATTAGTTGAGTTTAATCTCCTAATGTCTGATGGTATTTTAGTGGGATTTATTTCCCAGGAAATCACTAAGTTCTCTTGAACTTACCTAGTTTCTTATTACTTTCAAGTCGATAATTGAACGTAGTGATTAAAGGAAAACAATTAGATCAGCGGCCATTGTGAGCCTCCTTTGTTTTCATGGGTAACATGTATTTGGTGGGGGTAGTAGGACGATTTTTAGATCGCCATTTTAAAAGTCATTAAACTATATTTTAACAACAATATTTTGAGATTTTCAAACGTTGATTGGTAGCCTTGTTGGCTTATAATTAACTGTGAGTTATGGATGTTATCTAAGCTGTCATCAAGGATTGTTTACTTGTATCTTAACCTTTTAAAATGGCGTAGTACCATTTTAATTTCTTCTTCAATTATATATATACTTTCAAATTTATGGAACATCATTTTGGTAAATGGTTACCTAAATTTGTGTGTTGTAGCGAATGAAGAAAAAAGAAAGATGTTGATAAATTCAATAAATGCTAAAGGGGGAAATAGAAAGCAATGCCCCTCCACTAGTGAGCATCCCTACGCCTTCTACGAGCTAGGGAGTTTTGGGAACGGAGGCTAAGGAAGCCTTGATCAAAATGATGAGCCATGTTATGGAGCAATAGTTCGACCGGTATATGGGAGCTGCCCTAAACTAGTCTCATAGACACCATGATGAATCAATGAGATAAGAGGAGACTGTGAAGATAGCAAAGGTTACTGTAATACCCTTTACCCGTATCCCATGCCGAGACAAGGTACGAGTCTTTACTAAGCTTAAACACATGCTTACAAACTTTTCCGAGTCATAAAAACTTGATCAAATTTAAAACTTTTCAATATTTATCAAAAACTCTCTAATATGGACCTACAAAGCCCAAAACACCCTTAGAGAACCATTCGGGACCAACCCGGGTCTTTTAAAGAATTCTAAAAATAACACTTGAAAATAGGGGCACACGGCCGTGTGGGAGGGATGACACGCTCGTGTGCACACTCCGATATGGTCGTGTTGAGTGCCCGTGTAGCTCACACGGCCTGGTGTCTATCGGGACACGCCCGTGTCCCTAACCTGTGTGGAATTTATTTTCAAATTCAACCTATAGGGGTTTTTACACAGCCTCGCACACGTCTGTGTCCCTCATACCGCCACGACATGCCCGTGTCTCAGCCCGTGCTTGAAAACCTTGACATTCTGTTTCTGATGTTATCAAACATCGAAGGTCACACGGCCAGAGCACACACCCATGTGGAACGATGGACATGCCCGTGTGCCATGTTCCACGCCCATGGCTTAGACCGTGCCAAACTGGAGGGGTATTCTATTTATGATGTCAGTACTAATTTGGGGTCACACGGCCAAGGCACACGTTCATGTTCCTAGGTCGTGTGGCGAATTAAATTCTTAAATTCAGGAGCAGACTTTACACGGCCTGGGCACACACCCTTGTTCTATGGCCGTGTCCTTCACACGGCTGAGACACATGGCCGTGTCTCTACCCGTGTGTTTACTACCATGCATACCAATTTGTAAATTTTAAGGCGCAGGGGACATACGGCCTAGACAAATGCCTTTGGGGCTGACCGTGTGTCGCACACGGCCTAAACACACGCCCGTGTGTCTACCCGTGTAGACAAAATAAGACTATTTACCAAGGCCCTTTGCCATCCTTACATACTTAGTTCCACACAAAACCAACCAATATCAATACAAGCACAACTTATATAACTAAATCAGCCACAATAGGCATTAACTCATCCATAAGGAATACATCTTTTATATAAATCAAAATGAATATTAGCCATAATTCAAGGCATAATACAAAATGAAGGGTTTCCAACCCAAGCCAACACATTTGGCCAATTCCCAATGACACAAACTATTAAAGTCTAAGCTTTATACATGCCATATTCCAAATAATAAATCTAACTATACCGAGTGCTTCGGTTGATAGTGTGATCGTAGCCTCCAACGTCCTATTAATCCTCAAGCTAGTGAGGTGACACTAAAAGAAAAGGGAAAGGAGATAGGGTAAGCATAAAGCTTAGTAAGTTGTACATAAATAAATATACAACAACAACTTTACCATTTATCAACAAGCTCATACTATAAAAGTAGCATAGCCCTAACTTACTCATCTCTATCCATACAAATCACATAGCATATATATATATATTAAGCTCACATCTCATACATACCAATTTGGTACCTGTATCACTCACGACACAGTTATATTTTCCTCAATAGCTTAAATTCATAATTCTCAACGTTGAACCATTTGGAACATTACCGGATATTTATTAAGCCTCAAACATCGGGTAAGAAGCTGATGCCATGTCCTAGACATGGTTTTATGCTAACTCTCACATATCCATGCTGATGCATATCCTAGACATGTCTTACACTAGCACATCTCGTAACCGATGCATGTCCCAAACATGTCTTAAACTGGCTTACATCTCGAGGCCGATACATGTCCCAAACAAGTCTTACACTAGCTCTCGTCTCAATGCCGATGCATGTCCCAGAAATGTCTTACACTGGCATTTCATAATGTGGCCGATGCATGTCCTAGACATGTCTTACACTGGCTCACTATAACTTATATGTCATGGCATGAATATCAGATTTAATTCTTAAGTTCAAACGTGAAATCTACTATCTCTATTTTCATCATATCAACTCATTTCCATAATCAAACAATTCATATTATATTAATTTAGATACAATTCAAACTCATAAATTAGCAATGTAGTTGTATTATTTACATACAACTTGCCTCGGATTACAAAACATAGCGACTAGTCGGCTTAGTCAATTTGCTTGGCCTTTCCCCGGTCTAGGTTCAGATTCGGTATTTCTTGATATATAATAACAAAATGTACTTATTTAGTCACTTTATCAATCTAGGCACTCAACAATTCATAATTGGGAAAAATAACCATTTTGCCCTTAAACTTTTGCAAAATGACTATTTTACCCCTAGGTTCAAAAATTGATTTTTATCGAATACCTTCGTATCTTAAGCCTAGCCGAACCCTTTTCACTCTTGTAGCAACTCCAGATTCCTACTATTTCACACATTTATCATCTGTTTTATAACTTATGCAAAATGGTCCTTTTTGGTGTTTTCATGCTAACACCTTTCACAAAAGTTGTGCATAACACACCCAAGACTCAAATTCTTCCATAAAATTTCAAAAAAAACTCTAAATTCTCTCATTCAAAAACCCTAGACTTTTAACCATTTTGCAAAATAGTACCTTTATTTGAAAGCTCATGCTTCAAGGGTTCTAAAAATGCAAAAATCATCAACAAAGGGTATGAAAATCACTTACTTGTGTGAGGAATAAGTTGCTGAAATTTTGAAGCTAAAAACCCTTAAAAGGCTGAGAAATCGGTGGAAATGAAGACAGAATGAAAAAAAGAAAAACAAAAGATGATAGTTAGGCTTAGGTATTATTATATTACACATTATGTCATCAAATTTACCTAATGTTGACTTTTGAACATTTTTACCTCCCATAGCCGGCCAAGCTATCTCAATAGGGTAACAATTTAACACCCTAAGCTATCAATTCAAGACTTTTTCACTTTATGCAATTTAGTCTTTTTTCGCAATTGGACTCACAAACGTTAAAATTACTTCACCAAATTTTTAATGCACTGATATAAGTATGCCATGACTTCTAAATAATACTAAAATAAATTATCCAACTCTGGATTTATGGTTCTAAGACCACTATTCTGACTAGGCCCTAAATCAGGCTGTTATATTTCTCCCCCCTTAGGGATTTTCGTCCCTGAAAATCTTACCGGTGAATAGATTCGGGTATTGGTCTCTCATAGTCTCATCGGGTTCCCATGTGGCTTCCTCAACTCCATGCCTATGCCACAAAACTTTCACTAGTGCTATACTCTTATTTCTTAACTGGTTGACTTCTCGAGCCAAAATCTTGACCAGCTCTTCGCCATAGGTCATATAGGGTGAATCTCAACCTCTGTCGGCTCAATTACATGTGAAGGTTCTGATCGATATCAGCGTAGCATGGACACTTGAAACACGTCTTGAATCTTTTCCAATTCTGCTGGCAAAGCCAATCGATAGGCAACCGGTCCTACTCTCTCGATAACCTCATAAGGTCTTATGAAACGAGGACTCAACTTGCCTCTTCTACCAAATTTGAGGACTTTTCTCTACAGGGATACTTTCAAAAATACCTTATCACTGACTTGAAACTCAATTTCTTTTCGTTTCCAATTTGCATAGGATTTTGGTCTATCTGAGGCGGCCTTCAACCAGTCGCGAATCGCTTTAACTTTCTCTTCAATCTCTTTGACTAAATCGACCCCATGAGTCTGATTCTCTCTCAACTCAGTCCAATATAAAGGCGTTCGACATTTTCGCCCATACAAAGCCTCATAAGGCGCCATTTTCACACTTGCCTGATAACTGTTGTTGTAGGCGAATTCTACCAATGGTAGATACTTCTCCCAACTGCCTTGAAACTCAAGGACACAACACTTTAATATGTCATTTAATATCTGAATTACTTTTTCCGACTGACAGTCGGTTTGCGGGTGAAATGTCGTGCTAAAATTTAGCTTTGTTCCCAAAGCCTCTTGTAACTTTTTCCAAAACCTCGAGGTAAAACTCAGGTCTCTATCCGAAATAATCGATAGAGGCACTGCATAAAGTCTCACAATCTCAGAAACATACAAGTCAGCCAATCTCTCAAGGGAGTAGTCGGTACGCACTAGTATAAAATGTGTCGACTTTGTTAGCCTATCCACAACAACCCAAACAATATCCTTTTCCTTTGGGGTTACCGGAAAACCTATCACAAAGTCCATAGTAATCCGATCCCACTTCCACTCAGGGACCATTATGGTCTAAAGTAGACCCGAAGGTACTTGGTGCTTCACCTTCACTTGTTGACAAACTAAACACTTAGAAACGAACTCTGAAATGTCTCTATTAATTGCCGACCACCAATACATTTTCTTCAGGTTGTTATACATTTTCACACTACCCGGGTGGATGAACAAACACCCACTATGTGCCACTCTCAGAATCTTCTGAATAAGCTCATTGTCCTTGGGTACCCAAACTCTATCATTAAACATTATACATCCATCAGTACCAACCGAAAGTCTGATTCAATCCCCAACTCACACTGAGTTCTCTTGGCTTGCAATTCCTTATCTCTGTTCTGATCTTTACGGATCTCTTGTAGAAATGTCGGTCTAGCTCTTAACTCTGCTAGAACCGAACCATCATCAGATAAAGCCAAATGGGCATTCATTGCTCTCAACGCAAATAACGATTTTCTACTCAATGCATCGACGATCACGTTCGCCTTTCCCTGATGGTAGTCGATAATCAACTCATAATCCTTTATTAGCTCTAACCATCATCGTTGCCTTAAGTTCAATTCCTTTTGAGCCATCAAGTACTTAAGACTCTTGTGATCGGTGAATACTAGGCATCTCTCGCCATATAAATGGTGTCTTCAAATCTTTAATGCGAACACTATGGCTGCTAGCTCCAAATCGTACGTCGGATAGTTTTTCTCATGTGGCTTCAGTTGCCTCGAAGCGTAAGCTATGACCTTACCTTCTTGCATGAGCACGCACCCTAGTCCATTCAAGGAGGCGTCGCTAAAGACAACAAATTCCTTGCCTAACTCTGGTTGCACTAAAACTGGGGCCTCGGTCAACAAAGTCTTTAATTTCTCGAAACTCTGTTGGCATTTTTCTGTCCATTCGAACTTGACATCTTTTTGCTGTAGCCTTCTCATCGAAGTAGCTATCATAGAGAATCCGTTTACAAACCGTCTATAGTATCTAGCTAAACCCAGAAAACTATGAACCTCTGTCACATTCCTCAGTGGTTTCCACTCCCCAATAGCCGAGATCTTGCTTAGGTTAACTCTGATCCCGTCACCCGACATAATGTATACTAGAAATCTGACCTCTTTAAGCCAAAACTCTCTCTTACTGAACTTGGCGTATAGCTACTTATCCTTCAAGGTCTGCAACATAGTTTCCAATTACTCCGCGTGCTCACTCTTATCACGCGAATAAATCAGTATGTCATCAATAAAAACGATGAAAAACTTATCTAAATACGGTCAAAAGATGCGGTTTATCAAATCTATAAACACTGCCGGAGCATTTGTTAAGCCAAAGGGCATAATAAAAAACTCATAATGCCAATATCTCGTTCGGAATGCGGTTTTCGATACATTTTGTTCTTTAACCCTTAGCTGATAGTAGTCAGACCTCAAATCAATCTTAGAAAACACGGTGGCTCCCTTTAAGTGATCGAACAAATCATTGATCCTTGGCAAGGGGTATTTATTTTTCATAGTCACCTTGTTGAGCTGTTTGTAGTCGATACATAATCTCATCGACCCGTCTTTCTTTTTCATAAAAAGTACTGGAGCACCCCACGGGGAATGGCTCGGTCTCACAAAACCCTTATCCATTAACTCTTGCAACTGTACTTTCAACTCTTTCAGCTTTGTTGGGGTCATTCTATACAGTGCGATCGAAATAGGTGTCGTACCAGGGACCAACTCGATACCAAACTCAACTTCTCTCACTGGAGGCAGTCTGGGTAATTCCTCTGGAAATACATCTATAAACTCACAAACCACTAGTACCGATTCAATCTTCGACTCAGACACTTGAGTATTCAGCACAAAAGCTAGATAGGCCTCATATCCTTTTCTCAAACATTTCTCAGTAGTCAAAGACGATATTACCATAGACAAATTATCCGATTCAACTGGTCCGACCCGAAGAATATTCCCGTCTTCACACTTCAACTTAACAACTTTCCTCCCACAGTCCACTACAACACTATAAGAAGTCAACCAATCCATCCCGAGGATTACACTAAATTCATTAAACAGCAATAACATCAAGTTAGCCAGAAAATAATGACCTCTAATTGTCAAAGGACAATTTCTACATACTTGGTCCACTAGTACATGTCTGCCTAAAGGGTTGGACACTTTTATTACAAACTCAGTGGACTCTACTATCATGTTTATACGGGGTATCAATTCCATACAAATATAAGAGTGGGTAGACCCCGGGTCAATTAAAGCAACAACAGTTATATCATGGATAGAAAAAGTACCCGTGATCACATCAGGAGACTCTGCCTCTTCACGGGCACGTATCGCATAAGTCATCGCAGGCGCTCTGCCCTCAGACCTCACCGCAGCATCTCTTATCGCACATCTACTACTAGCCCCACTTCCGGGGTTCTTTTATGGTCTACACCTCAAAGGAGCACTACTCGCCTTCACATCTTGCTTTTCCTCTTTCTCATCTAATTTGGGGCAATCTCGGATGAAGTGGTCTAGTAACCCATATTTGAAGCACCTTCTTTTATTTCCTCGGCACTCGCCGAAATGACGCCTACCACATTGCAGACACTCTGGCCTATTTGGCTGAGCACTACCAACACTCGCGACAAAAGTGGTCTTGTTGTGTTCTGCTTATTTTTGTTTCTCTTCAAGAACCCTACTGAAGCATTCGATCGGGTAGTGAGCTCTCTCAATCTCTTAGATGAGAACTGATGTAATTTTCCCATCTGTCTCTTCTTTGAATCTCGAGACTCAATAGCTATTTTCTTTCTCTCTTTAACAAGCTCCTCTGCCTTGAATGCTTTCTCAACGAGCACTACAAATTCTCTTAGTTCTAGGATGCCAACAAATACTCGAATATCTTTATTAAGACCATTCTCAAACCTCTTTCACATGGTAGCTTCTGTCACACTCCCAGGCGTACTTGATGAGTCTAACAAACTCACGCTCATATTCCGTCACTATCATTTGGCCTTACTTCAGCTTTAAAAATTCTTTCCTCTTTTGGTCTATAAACCTTTGGTTAATGTACTTCTTCCGGAACTCTTCCTGGAAGAATTCTAAAGTTATTCTCTCTCTCGGTACAACAGACGCGAGAGTGTTCCACCATCGGTAGGCTGAATTTCACAAAAGCGATATTGCATATTTTACGCACTTCTTAGGCGTGCACATCAATCATCAAATACCCTAATGGTATACTCCAACCAAAACTCTACCCTCTCTGGGTCGTCATCTATACTAGCCTGAAATTCTTCGGCCCCTTGTTTTCGAATCTTATCCACTTGAGGTTTCTCCCTCCTAACCGTGTCCGTGCCTTACGAATCTACTAGGGCATAGTGAGGAATCGAAGGGCGTCGGGGAGGTAGAGTGTTCGAATTCGCTCGAACAAACTCCATGTACTAAACATCTATCATACGGAGGTAGGCTTTTTTAGCCCCTCCGCCCTGGCCCATAGTCACGGGCTCACTCTCAACTGGCGTAGTCCCTTCAGCGGGAGCCAGCACATTACTCTCCACATCATCCACCGTAGCTCCGTCGGGATCCATATACTATATGAAAACACAATTTATAATCGTTAGGGGTTGTCGCACTATTAATATACAATTATGGCATGTATAGCGCGACTTGTACTCATGCTAGGTTAGTCTTGGAACCGACTAAACCATAGCTTTGATACCACTAAATGTAACACTCCTTACCCGTATCCCATGCTGGGACAAGGTACGAGGCATTACTATGCTTAAACACATGCTTACAAACTTTTCTGAGTCATAAAAACTTGATCAAATTTATAACTTTTCAATCTTTATCAAAAACTCTCTAATATGGGCCTACAAAGCCCAAAACACCCTTAGAGAATCATTCGGGACCAACCCGGGTCTTTTAAAGAATTCTAAAAATAACACTTGAAAACAGGGGCACACGGCCGTGTGGGAGGGACGACACGCCCATGTTCACACTCCAACATGCCCGTGTTGAGTGCCTGTGTAGCTCACATGGCCTGGTGTCTATCGAGACACGCCCGTGTCCCTAACCCGTCTGGAATTTATTTTCAAATTCAACCTACAGGGGTTTTCACACAGCCTAGCACACGCCCGTGTCCCTCCCACGACCATGAAATGCCCGTGTCTCAGCCCGTACTCGAAAACCTTGACATTCTATTTCTGACGTCATCAAACATCGAAGGTCACACGGCCAAAGCACACGCCTGTGTGGAATGATGGACACGCCCATGTGCCATGTTCCACGCCTGTGGCTTAGACCGCGCCAAACTTGAGGGGTAATCTGTTTATGATGTCAGTACTAATTTGGGGTCACATGGCTAAGGCACATGCCCGTGTCCCTAGGCTGTGTGGTGAATTAAATTCTAAAATTCAGGTGCAGGCTGAGACACACAGTCGTGTCTCTGCCCGTGTGTTTACTACCATGCATACTAATTTGCAAATTTTCAGGTACAGGGGACACACGGCCTAGACACACGCCCGTGGGGCTGATCATGTGTTGCACACGGCTTAGACACACACACGTATGTCTACTCGTGTGGACAAAATAAGGCTATTTACCAAGCCCCTTTGCCACCCTTACATACCTAATCCCACACAAAACCAACCAATATCAATACAAGCACAACTCATATAACTAAATCAGCCACAATAAGGATTAACTCATCCATATGGAAAACATCTTTTATATAAATCAAAATGAATATTAGCCATCATTCAAGGCATAATACAAAATGAAAGGTTTCCAACCCAAGCTAACACATTTGACCAATTCCCAATGACACAAACTATTAAAGTCTAAGCCCTATACATGCCATATTCAAAATAATAAATCTAACTATACCGAGTGCTTCTATTGATAGTGTGATCGTAGCCTCCGACGTCTTATTGATCCTCGAGCTAGTTAGGCGGCACTAAAAGAAAGTGGAAAGGAGAGAGGGTAAGCATAAAGCTTAGTAAGTTGTACATAAATAAATATACAACAACAACTTTACCATTCATCAACAAGCTCATAATATAAAAGTAGCATAGGCATAACTTACTCATCTCTATCCATACAAATCACATAGCATATATATATTGAGCTCACATCTCATACATACCAATTTGGTACCTGTATCATTCACAACACGGTTATATTTTTCTCAATAGCTTAAATTCATAATTATCACCGTTGAACCATTCGAAATATTACCGGATATTCATTAAGCCTCAAACATAGGGTAAGAAGCTGATGCCATGTCCTAGACATGGTCTTACACTAGCTCTCGCATATACGCGCCGATGCATATCCCAGACATGTCTTGCACTGGCACATCTCGTAACCGATGCATGTCCCAGACATGTCTTACAGTGGCTTACATCTCGAGGCCAATGCATGTCTCAGACACGTCTTACACTAGCTCTCGTCTCAATACCGATTCATGTCCTAGACATGTCTTACACTGACATTTCATAATATGGCCGATGCATGTCCCAGACATGTCTTACTCTGGCTCACTATAACCTATATGTCTTGGCATGAATATCCAATTTAATTCTTAAGTCCAAACGTGAATTCTACTATCTCTATTTTCATCATATCAACTCATTTCCACAATCAGGCAATTCATGCTATATTAATTTAGATACAATTCAAACTCATAAATTAGCTATGTAGTTGTATTATTTACATACAACTTACCTCGGATTACAAAACGTAGCGACTAGTCAGTTTAGCCAATTTGCTTGGCCTTCCCCCAGTCTAGGTTTGGATTCAGTATTTCTTTATCTATAATAAGAAAATGTACTTATTTAGTCACTTTATCAATCTAGGCACTCAACAATTCATAATTGGACAAAATGACCATTTTGCCTTTAGACTTTTGCAAAATGACTATTTTACCCCTAGGTTTGAAGATCGATTTTTATCAAATTTATTCGTATCTTAAGCCTAGAAGAACCTTTTTCACTCTTATAGTAACTCCAGATTCCTACTAGTTCACACATTTATCATATATTTTATAACTTATGCAAAATGGTCTTTTTTGGTGTTTTCATGCTAACACCTTTCACAAAAGTTGTTCATAACACACCCAATACTCAAATTCTTCCATAAAATTTCAGAAAACACTCTAAATGCTCTCATGGAAAAACCCTAGACTTTTAACCATTTTGCAAAATAGTACCCTCATTTGAAAGCTCATGATTCAAGGGTTCTAAAAATACAAAAATCATCAACAAATGGTATGGAAATCACTTACTTGTGAGAGGAATAAGTTACTAAAATTTTGAAGGTAAAAACCCTTAACAATGGCTGAAAAATCGGTCGAAATGAAGAGAGAATGAAGAAAAGAAAGAAAAAAAAAAGATGATAGCTAGGCTTAGGTATTATTGTATTACACATTATGTCATCAAATTTATCTAATGTTGACTTTTCAACATTTTTACCTTTCATGGCAGGCCAAGCTATCTTAATAGGGTCTAATTGCCCCTTAAAGACCCCCAATTTAAGTTTCATAACAATTTAACACCCTAAGCTATCAATTCAAGACTTTTGCACTTTAAAATTACTTCAAAATTTTTCATGCACTAATATAAGTATGCCATGACTTCAAAATAATACTAAAATAATTTATTCAACTCTGGATTTGTGGTTCCGAGACCACTATTCCTACTAGGCCCTAAATCAGACTGTTATAGTTTCACCACCAGCAAACTCTGCACCTCTAGTCTCAACTATAACAATGTCTAGAGGGGACCTTGTGAAGGTCATCTGTAAGCGTGGTGCCAAAGAGTTTCGAGGCAGTAAAAAGAATGATCCCAATTGAAGTAGAAAATTGCCTTTCTCGAGTCTGTCAGGTAATTGAAGAGCTGCACTGATCCCCAACTGAAAGTCTGAGATGTGTCATCTCCCTACTTGAAGATGAGGCATAACAGTGGTGGACCACAATAACCAGTATAGTCCAAAGGGAGCAAGTGAACTGGGAATTATTCTTAAATAGGTTCAGAGAAAAGTTCATCAATAGACTCTTCATTGAACAGATGAAGAAAAATGTTTTGGAGCTCAAGCAAGGAAGGATGACAATATTTGAATATGAGAAGGAGTTTATCAGGTTAAGTAAGTACGCCAAGGACCTAGTTCCCTACGATTAAGGTTTGTGTATTAGGTTTGAAGGAGGTTTAAATCAGGAGCTTAAGGTATTATTGTCTACCCTTGAGATTAGAGATTTTACTTCCTTATCTATGAAGGCTCAAAGAATGGAGATAGTCATTCAAGAAAGAAATAAGGTCAGGGACAAAGAAAGGAGCAAACGCGAAGCTTCCGACATGATTTCTAAAGTTAGGTTCAAGAGACCCAGGGATGTAAGAGGATCTTCTGCTTTAGGTTCAAGAGACCCAGGGATGTAAGATGGATATTCTGCTGCCCCAGCAAAGGAGTCTCAAATTATGGGTTTCCACCAAGAGTAGACTGTACGGTAAGCGACATCCATAGCTAGCAGGGGAGGAACCCAGAGAATGAACTTTCACATGTGTAATAGTTGCAGGAAGAACCATATGCTTGGAATTCTTCTGTGGCACAATCACCACAAACTTGGAATTCATAATGATTTTTTGATGCCACGAGCACCATATGCTTGGGGTTGCAGTTCTCGTCAAGGAACTTGCAAGCCTCTATATTAGGAAATCTCTACTTGACAAACTTAGTATGATGGTTTTTCTGTCTAGTTTTATTTTAAAGATTTTTGGGTTATAATATTGAAGATTTTAAACTTGAATTTCATTTACTTTGGGTGTTATTTTCCGAACCCTTCTTCTATCTTCTTACCATAATATAATTTCTACTATTTCGATTATTAATGCAACCCTCATTACTTATGCATCAATTATTAATTTGTTTGATTATGTTACTAGTTGAGATGATGGATTAAAGGGGAGTTATCTAGGGGAAACATTTGTATTTATTGTTTAAATCTATTCTCCTATTATGATTTTGTTCAAAAATTTATTGTAGGGGGAGATTGTTGAGGCAATTTTTTAGTAGTGCCTAGACCAGTGCCAATTAGTTATGGCACTATTTACTCAGAAAACTTGTTATGTTTAAGTTGGAAAATTTTGGCACCAAAAATCCTTGTGTTGTGGTTCTTGTTGGTAGTTTGGACAACAGCTAGTCCATATTTGATATCCAAACTACACATAGCAGAATATCTTAGAGATTGGTTTAGATTTAGATCACAACAACCAACTTCCCAAGTTTGGTGGATCGAATCCAAAACTTGGAAGTATATCCTAAAGATTCAAGACTTATCCTGAGCTGATTGAAGACATTCTTTATGCTTATCATCTTGCTTGTTTTGAGGGAAGATTTATTGTAATTGATATAATATGTTATCAAGTCTCAATTACTTATATATTGTGAAGACTTGTATAGGTATTATAGTGATTTGAGAGCAATTATTATTATTGTTGACCTAAGCTTTATTTGACAAAACCATTTTGATATAACAAACACTATGTTTTCAATAAAAATAATTTTAAACAACACTTAGCAAAAATTGTACTTCAAATCATATCTAAAATAAAAAAAAATGTTAAATTTATACTTGGAATATTTTTCAGCGCCAAGTCAATTAAAAACAATACTTCAAACATTTTCAAACCAGTTAAAAATGCTCCAGGCCAAAAATTATCGATCCAGTATCTATACTTTTTGTCAGGTATTGATAAATTTCTAAAAATCGATATCAAAATAGGCTACTGACTTGCAAATGAGTTACCAACTATCAATATGGTATCTATACCTTTTTGCTTGGTATCGATAAACTTTAAATGGTATCAATTTTGTTATACTTTTATCGATACATTTTTTAGTATCGATACGAAATTAGCATTCTATCATTTTGAGGTATTTATTAAGTATCGATCCGGTATTGATACCTTTTATTTGGTATCGATAATTTTCTCCTGGTATCGATTTTATCGGTTTAGTGGTCACTGAATTAAGGCATTAAATGTTAAAATTAAGTATCGATACCTTTTGTTACAGGTGAATTAAATAAATTGGTATTTTAATCCCAATGGCTCTATTAACTTCTAAAACAACCACAACGGTTGAAAATCAATTAGAGGGTAAAAATACCATCTTCCAAAGGTCCTACAATAATAAGAAGGAAAATAAAAACTAAAAGATCAATCAAACAACCTTTGTGCTCAATTTTTCTATACTTTTCTTACATACACTTGTGAAATTCATTGTTATTCTATCAGCTCAAGTATTTTTCGTTGTAATTGTGCTTAATTGGCAGGCACTTTAATCTTATAAGTGTTATTTCTTTGTTTGCTTTTTTGTATTTCTTTGAGAGGGTTTGTGTCTTATGGTTTGGGTAGAAACCTTAAAGGAGTTTATAAGGTTAAATCTTGTGCTCAAAGGTTGTCAAATTAGTGAATTTGGGAAAATCTTTAGTTATGGAAAGCTAAAGTAGTGGAGTAGACAATTGGGGTCGAACCACTATACATCGCCGTATTCATTGTCTCCATTTATTTTCATTGCTTCCACCAAAATTTTAAAAGGCTAATTCACCCCATTTTGTCTATTTCGAGTTATTTTATTGATCTAACAATTGGTATTTGAGCTAGTCTCTTTTAGATGGTTTAACAATCAAAGAGGAGATCCTTGAGGAAGCTCATCAATCAACAACTCAATCCAAACAATAACATCTACTTCTGGGTCAATTTTTCTTGGTGAATCTCATTCTCTCTCCAAGCCTCCTTACTATAATGGTGCTAACTGTTCCTATTGGAAGACAAGGATGATAATGTTCATCCAAGCAAATGATCTTTTCATATGGGACATCATCATGGATGGTTCCTCCATACCACTCAAGCGAAAATGAGAGCTTGTAGTTCCAAAGAGCAAGAAGGAATGGAATGAGGAATATAAGAGAAGCACTCAACTTAATGTCAAGGCAATACACACTCTATTTTGTGAGCTTGGTCCGACGAATATAGTAGAGGGTCATCATGGTCAAATGCTAAGGAAATTTGGGACAAGTTGGAGGTCACTCATGAAGGAACAAGTCAAGTGAATAAATCTAAAATCGAAATTATCACTCTAAATTATGAAACCTTCAAGTTGAACTTGGAAGAGGATATTAAGACGATGTCTGATCGTTTCACCATCATCATCGATGGTCTAAAGTCTTATGGGAAGATTTATCCAAATGAAGAGGTGGTAAAAAAAATACTTTGAAGCTTACCTAAATCTTAGAAAGCCAAAGTGACTGCAATTGAAGAGGCAAATAATTTAGAAACATTAGCTTTAGATTAGGTTATTAGTTCTTTGCTTACACATGATATGAGACTCAACAAAGGGGCTGAAAAAGAAAAAGGTTAGTGTTGCTCTTAAATCCACCACAAATAAAGATAGTGAATCAAGTGAAGAGATGGATGAAGACAAAGAGATGGTCATGTTTTGTAGGAGATTCAAGAGGTTCATTAAATCCAATAAAGGAAGAAAATTCCAAAAGAAGGAGGGACTGAAGCTTGAATCTACGAAAGAAAAAGATCCTATTATTTGTTATGAGTGCAAGAAACTAGGACATATCAAGTTTATTATCCTCAATGAAAGAAGAAGGGATCAACCAAACAAAAGCTTAAGGCCAATGTGCCTACTTGGAGTGATGAGGATTCCTCCAATAAAGAAGATCAAGAAGTAACCAACCTTTGCCTTATGGCCATTGATGACTCTAAGGTAACTTCTAACTCATCAATTTCTTATTCATTTGATGAGTTACAATATGTCTGTGATGAGTTACAATTTGAAGTCATATTTTCAAAGCATAAGAAAAATATATCAAAATTGAAAAATGAAATTGACTTATTTTTCAAAACAAATCATCAACTTGAAGAGAAAGTAAACAAAATGTAAAAAATTATTAATGATTTTGAGAAGAAGAGTTTGGACTTACATAAAACTCTCAAAAGTTCATAAAGATCATGAAAAGCAAATTGGGTTGCTTAAGAGTGAAAAAACTCACTTTAACAAGGTTTTTCCAGCAAGGTTTGAAAAAGGAGACAATTCCAAACAAAACTTTGTTAAAAATATCTTTAATCACTATAAATATAGAGGTCCTTTTAAAACTTATAAGGGAAAATTAGTTAGAAGTATATGGGTCCCTAAAGGACTCATTACTACTAAAGGTAAGGATATCCTTTCTAAATGGATACCTAAAGGGACTAAAATCTTGGAAACTAATGCTTATGGACCCAAAAGAATTTGGGTACCAAAAAAAAAAAATTAACTCTATGTTTGTAGGAAAATAAGCATTGCTTCAAGATAAGAAATTCAAGCAAAGACTCATGGTACCTTGATAGTTGATGCTCAAGGCACATAACGTGTGAAAAAAGAAATTTTATCGAATTGAAGCCAAAAAGTGGAGGAGAAGTTACATTTGGTGACAACTCCAAATAACTTATTGCAGGAATCAGCTATATTAGTAAAAACTCTTCAATCTTTATTGAAAATGTTTTGTATGTCAACAGTATTAAGCATAATCTATTAAGTATTAGTCAAATATGTGATAAAGGTCTCAATGTCATCTTTGAATCAAAAGGATGTAAAGTAATAGACATTGTGTCTAATAAGATTATGCTTGTAGGATATAGGATGAGAAATATTTATATGGTGCATTCAGATGATATGCATGACTCAAACATATGCCTTGAAAATAATTCTTTGTTGTGGCATAGAAAATTAGGACATGCTAGCATGGGCATAATGCATAAATTAGCCAAAAATGACTTAGTAAGTGGTTTGCCAAAAATTGACTTTGATTTAGATAAAATTTGTGATGCATGTGTTAAAGGCAATCATAAGAGAGGCATACTAGTAGAGTTCTTCAATTAATTCACATTGATCTTTTTGGACCAATTAGGACTACTAGCTTGGGTGGAAAACAATTTGCTTTTGTTGCTTGTAGATGATTACTCTAGATTTACTTGGGCTCTTTTCTTAACTACTAAAGATGAAACTTTAGAAAAATTCATCACATTTTCAAAAATTAATCAAAATAAAAAAAAAAGTTTCTCTATCAATAATGTTAGAAGTGACCAATGGAACCGAATTTCAAAATATTGATTTTGAATTTTTTTTGCAACTCAAATGAGATTAGCCATAATTTTTCAGCACCTAGAACCCCTTAACAAAATAGAGTTGTTGAGAGGAAAAATATAAATTTAGAAGAAATGGTTAGAACCATGCTTTGTGGAAACAATTTATCAAAATATTTTTAGGCGAAAACCATAAACACCGCTTGCTATATTGTTAATAAAGTAATGATTAGGCCTATTTTAAAGAAAACTCCATATGAACTTTTCAAAAACAAAAAGCCTAACACTAGCCATTTTCATCCTTTTGGATGTAAGTGTTTTGTTTTAAATAATGAAAAAGATTGGAGACTACTCTTCATTGGTATCGCAATATCCACCCTCCAAGAAGACCCCCAAGTTTGAAACTGTCCGAGGTATCACGATATCCTCTTGCTTGGTATCGTGAAGCTGATATCGTGAGGGGAAAAATTGGATAAAAATGGTAGTCTTTGTCCACTCGAAGCACCAATCGATAAAGGCTTGTTTAAGGGTATTTTTGGCATACAAAGTGAGTTAGAATAGTTGCTATATCAACCAAAATTTGGCTAAGAGAGAAAGGAGGCCACATTACCTTAGTTTAGGCTTAGTTTTCTCTAGGTTTTCTCTTAGATTTTCTTCTTCTTCTTCTTCTTCTAGGTTTTTTCATTTTGATTTTCTTAGTTGTAGATTTTACATTTCCCAGCAACTTTTCTTCTTGTTTTAGTTGTTCTTAGTGTTAGTTAAGTTAGTTATCACTATAGTTTAGGTTTATTTAAATATTTAGTTCCTGTACCTTAGTTGTAAGACATTTTCAGATTTAGTTTATTGTATTGCTTCTTCTTTTTTTATGTTTATTGCTTTAGATTTTCTTATTGAATACTTTTCTTTACATTCCTTTTACATTTTATTGCATAAAAATCTCAAATTTTATATTTTTCTTAAGTGTTACTTTAATGGCTTCTTTGCTTTTCATTTCTATGGTTGTTAGTTTTATTTCCAACATGAGTAGCTAAACCTTTAAGGGGTTAGTTGATGAAGATGTGGTGAGTTGATTTTTAAATGAAGAACCAAATGTAAGAAATTTGACTAATTTGAATAATCTTAAAAGCTTAGGATTGATGACCCTAAGGGAGCATTAAGGCAAGTGAGACCGAGAAGAGATCTTGTTGGGCACCAATTTATTAGTCCCAGATTAACCGGTGAGATCGAGAGATAATTCGGATTAATTTGTCTAACTTGGTAAAGTGGAGACTGAGAGGTAAAACGTAGCCATTTTGAGAGTTTAAGTGATTTTGATCCCTAATCCAAGGATTAGTAAACCACATCAACGTCAACCAACCACCAATTGTTATTTGAAAGTTAATTACATAACTTTGCATGTTTTACAATTTAGTCCTTGTTAGCTAGATAGTAAAGTAAATTAATTTCTCTTAATTTTTATCATTTATCGAAATATAACTTTTTACGATTTGTTGGTTAGACTCTTTATTTTACACACACGACATTTAGAAATCGATTCAATCGATGATTCTCATGGGTTCGATCTTTGGAATACTCTAGTGTTCCATTGCAACACTACAGATATTACAACTGACTTGTCACACTTGCAGTAAAGCCGTGATTTTAATATCTTACCTTAAATTCCCGAGTGTTGATTTTCTACTCTCTCCCGTCATTTGCGAGATCGAGGGAGAGAGGCGGTCAATGATCTAGGAATATTAAACAATGATGATAAGGCGGATCATTAATCAAATAACAAGATTCAAGAACAAACAGAATAAACTCTAAAGGAGCTCGCCATAGAGGAAAGGGAAGTCAATCATCTAAAAGAGTACAACTATGTGAAGGATAATAAGATTTTGAGAGATCCATCCAAAGGGGTAACTACTAGAAATTCTCTTAGAAATACATGTAATTATGTTGTATTTATCTCATGCATTGAGCCTAAAAAAATCAAAGAAGCATTAAATGAAGAATATTGGATATTGGCTATGCAAGAGGAATTAAATCAATTTCAGAGAAGTAATGTATGGATTGTTGGAAAAACGGGTTTGGAAAATGCAATAGAAAATAAATTTAGGGAAAAAATAGAGTTTTAATTTTTTTTCCAAAATAAGATCTTGGTTGTGATACCTAAAGTAATAAACATTTAATCAAAATCTTACCTTTTCGATTAGTCTAGGATGAGCGCTTCGAGCGAACAGTCTTCTCCACTATCTTTAAGCTCATATATGCCGATTGTGGGCTCGCTTCAAATCAGAAAATTTTTCACAAAAATTACCAGTCGAGTAATTTTACAATTTCTCTAAACTTTTGGGTCAAGTTGTAAATCAAAAAAATATCTCTAGAGATTTTTTGGAATAATCTCTTTAGAGAATTTTCTCTCTACAACTTTCTCTTGAATTCAAGTGTATGTATAATGACCCAAGGCTCCCTTTATATAGGTAGAGTTTTGAGAGTTCAACTATGATTAAACTTAATTACTCTAAAATTAAATTAATATAATATTTATCAAGATAAATATTAGATTAAATTTCATATTAAATCTTATTAAAATAATAGAATGTTTATCTATAATGTAAACATTAAATTAAAGACAGTCACTTTCATATTAAATTAATAAAATACTATTAAGATAAGTATTAAATTAAATTTAATATTAAACTATTAAAATAATATTAATTTTTAAATAATTAATCTGAAGTTAAATTCTCTGGTAGAGTCACAGTAGGAGTGTAACTCTTCCACTTCTCAATTGCCGCCGGCCACTAGCCACCGGGACGCAGTTGTCGCAACCACCGGCACCACCGTGTCCGGTGATGCAGGTGTGACACCCTTATGGCACCCCAAGCCGGTTCAACTGCTGTCGGTTCGATCCGGGTCGGTGACGACCCAACCGGTCTGGTCTAGCCACCGGTTGGATTGTTAGCCCGATTCACATACCGAGTCCAATTCGACCAGTTTTTGGGTCTTGGTCTCAGTTTTGGGCTCTCAGTCCCAATTTACGATCTCATGTCCAATTTTTAAGTTTAATTATCCATTGGGCCAGTTGTCTAACTTGAAAATTAACTTCTAAAAATATCATATTAATTTTAATTGATTTGAGTAATTTAATTTTACTTGATCAAAATTAATTTTTCCGAAAATCACTTAGATTTTCCAAATTAAATTTTCAAGAAAATTATTTAATCAAATTCTCTAGTTGAACAATTCTCATAACCACCTGATTTAATTCCACATCGATTAAATCGACTCAATTAAATTATTCCCAAAGTCGTAGAATTTTCTTCTAATTCAAATGTAGTCCGATCGAGCTTTTGCTGAGCTAGCAGAGGGACCAAGCGGACATATACAATTAGGCTCTAGTGATTACAATTATGTCTAGAAGCATCGTTCTGATTATTCGTAATTACTTAATCATGGAGTTAGTCCATAAGAAGTACCATGATTGAAAACTCTTTATTGTATACTTTTTACAAAAGCAATTCATCCAACTACTTTATCCAATGACCTTGTCATGTGTGTGTTACCCTCATTTGATATCCTTGATTCCTTTGAGTTAAATTTGTTCACTTAATACAATCCTACTTTATCTCATTGTCATTGTGTCTTCTTAATGATTAATATGATTACTGTCAACAAATGACTGTGATAAATTGTTCGTTCGAGAACAAGCAACCCGTGGCCATGTTCCATATTTATCAATCCACACAATGCTAATGAGAGGATATCATTAACTCTTTAATTGAGCTATGAATGCCACTGTTGGTAGTAAAGCCATGCCATACACAAGTCATGTACCAAACATACCGGTTATGGGTTCGGTCATCTTTAAAGCATAAGCCTCTACTTATATCAAAGTACATGAGTTGCATATGCATGGTCAGTTACTAACTCAGGATTTAGGTAAATCACACCATGAACGTCACAAGTGAATTAATTCACAAACGAATTCAGAATTAGTTCATCTTGAGTCTAATCCAATGTATCATTCTACCAATGAATACATCTATGCCTTTATTCGTAGAGTCAACTGCACCGATAACCAAGACTAGTCATTTCCCCAATTGGAATTGTAGACGACATAATAATCCTTCTTAGTATTTGAATCAAATGCTCATTTTGATTCTTTTACGGGATTACGAACTCATTTAGATTATCTATTGAAATAAGTTATCTTTCTCAAAATGTAAACGTTCTTTACAATGCCACTTATCTTCAGTTTGAACTTTAGACAATCAATGAGCTAATATTTGCTTGTCACAATTTTGCTATGCATGCAAAATAGAAAAGACATAAATACAAAAGACATAATACTGAAATATGAAATTAAATTTATTTATGTATTCATCGTTCGAATAAATAGAAAACAGTTACATGTTTACTACAATATGGGCACATTTCCCAACAATATCCCACTTACCCTAGTGAAGTAAATGTGTCATGTTTCACATTCCCATATCCTCGACATGTTTGTTAAAACTCCTAGTTACAAGATTTTTAGTAAACAGATCCGCAAGGTTATTTTCAGTAGCTACTTTCATCACATCTACAATTCCTTCAGCTACTGCCTCTTGTATCAAGTGATACTTCCGATCAATGTGTCTCGCCCTCTTGTGACATCTCATTTCCTTGCTATTTGTTATTGCAACATTGTTATCACAATACAGTGTTATATTTTTTTCCATACCAAGAATAACCTCAAATTCGATTAAGAACTTCGAAACCATATTGCTTTCTTTCATTGCCTCAGAAACAGCCACATACTCGGCCTCCGTAGTAGAGTCGACAGTACAAATTTGTTTTACACTTCTCCATACTATAGCTCTACAGCCTAGAATGAATACATTTCCTGAAGTCGATTTCCTCGAATCTTTATAGGTTTGGAAGTTTGAGTATGTGTATCCAACAAGAGTAAAGTCCTCCTCAGAATACACAAGCATATAATCCTTGGTTCTTTTAGGATACCTTAATATATGCTTTATAGATTGCCAATACCTGTGACCTAGATTCGTTTGATATCGACTAATCATTCCTATTGTGAAACAAATATCTGGATGTGTAGAAAGCATCACATATATAAGGCTTTCAACTGCCGAAGAATATGGAACCTTACTCATATGCTCTATTTCTTCTGTTGTCATAGGACAGTCATCTAAAGAAAGATGAAAACCTGATGTAGTCAGTTGAATGCCTGCTTTGCATTGGTCATTGCAAAACATTCCAGTACCTTATGGATGTAAGAAGCTTGAGATAGTGTTATCGTTTTATTCTTTCAATCCATAAGGATTTGAATTCCAAGAATATAACTAACTTCACCGAAGTCCTTCATGCTTAACTGTTGAGCTAACCACAGTTTAACCGACGACAATTCTCCTACATTTTTTCCGATACGTACAAAATGAGGAAGACCACCTTTTTGTCCTTTATACGCTTATAAACACAAGTTTCATCAACATTTTGCTCAAATCTAAAAGTCTTGATCATTTGATCAAAACTTTTATTCCATGAGTGGGACGTCTACTTAAGTCCATAAATGGATCTTAGTAGTTCACCAACTTTCTGCTCCTTTCTTTTGACAACATAGCTAGTGGGATGAGCCATATAAATAGTCTCATCAAGATAACCATTCAAGAATGTTGTCTTGACATCCATTTGCCAAATTTCGTAATCAAGAGCAATAACAATGGATAAGAGTATGCGGATAGACTTGAACATGGCTACCGAAGAAAATGTCTCATCGTAATCGATGCCTTCTTTCTATGTGTAGAATTTCCCTCCAAGTCTAGCTTTGTATGTTTCCAATTTCCCTTTCGCGTTTCTCTTCTTCTTGTAGATCCACTTACACCCTATGATTTTAATCCCAATTGGTAAGTATAGAAGTTTCCACACTGTATTGGATTTCATAGAATCCATCTCGACATCCATGGCCTATTTTCAGAGGTTGAAATCAACGTCCTGCATAGCCTTATCGTAATTGAGTGGATCATCATCCTCATGATTGGCTTCCATATTATAAATACTACTATTATAGATGAAGAAGTCTGATTTCTTAGAAACTCTCCCACTATGGCAGATCCCCCTATGCTGTTGATCGTTTGCAGGTCTTTCTAGTACTTTCTCGATCATTGAACTCGGAGATTGTTTTACTACTCCCGAAAGTTCCTCAAGTACCAATTTACTTTGAGGCTTAAAGTTACCCATGTAGCTTTCCTCGAATCTTTCGAATTGTAGAATAATCCTCTTTTGTTCCTTTTGGATATCATACAAACATGCACAATTCTGCCCATGCATCTAACTTCTTTGCATCCTTATCTAGAACGTGTGCTGGACAACCCCATATTTTAAAGTGATTTAGAACGGGTTTCTTTCCATGCCATAGTTTATGAGGTCTCTCACAAGAAGACTTGGTTGGTACATCATTCAAAATATAGCAAGCCATTTGTATCGCATATCCCCAGAAGGAAGTAGGATGTTGTGAATAGCTTAACATTGAACGGACCATGTCAAGTAAGGTTCTATTCCTTCTCTTAGCTACGCCATTCTACTGTGGAGTGCCCGATGCAGTCAATTGGGATAAAATCTCATTCTCTTGGAGGTATCCTAAGAACACATCTGACTAATATTCCCTACCTTGTTCAAACCAAAGATTTTTTATGGATAAACCTAATTGCTTTTCCACTTCCGCATAAAAATCTTGTAATTTATCAAAGGTTTCGATTTTGCAATGTATTAGATACACATATCTATATCGAGAATAGTCGTCGATAAAAGTCACGTAATAATCGTAACTTCCTTGGGCACTGATGCTCATGGGACCATATACATCAGTGTGCACAAGCTCTAACGGATGGTTGGCCCATGTACCTTTCACATTAAAAGATCTCTTAGTCATTTTACCTTTCAAGTAAGATTCACATTGTGGAAGGCTAACTTCCTTAAACATACTTAAGGGACCATCTTTCACGAGTCTAGTGATTCTTTCTTGGTTAATATGACCAAGTCTTAAGTGCCATAGGTACCCCTTATTAGAGTGAGAAGTTTTAAACTTTTTATTCACTATTTTAGTTTAAAGCATCGAATAGTTATTTGGTTTGATAAAATAGAGATTGTTTTCCATCCATCCATTACAGATTAAAGAACGACTTCTGTAAATAGCAATCCCTTTATTGAATGCCACGGTATAACATCATAAAATAAACATGCTACAGAAATTAAATTCCTCTTAAAATGAGGTACATAAAATACGTTTTTTAAAACAATCTTCCTAAAACTATCAAAGTGTAAAATAACTTCTCCCACTGCTTCGGCTGAAACATAGCTTCCATATTCGGTCCACAGCGAGAGGCTCGTGTCACGTAGATTTCTCATTTCGCTAAACCCCTGAAGAATCACACACATGGTTAGTGACTCCAGAATCAATAACCCAGTTGTCAATTGGTTCTTCCACTACGCAAGCTTCAATCACAAAGAGTTTAATACCTTTGCCCTTTTGGGCTAAGTAATCCAAATACTCCTTGCAGTTTGATTTGAAATGCTCCTTTCTGTTGTGAAAGAAACATTTGATCTTTTTAGGATCTTTTGATTTCTTAGCCTTCTTCCTATCCACACGAGGTGGAACTGAAGACTTAGTTGGTTTCTTCTTTCTCTTAGCTTTTTGTTTCCCCTTAGAGGATGAGGGGCCCACAACTAAGTTTGCCTCAGGTTTCTCCTGAATCGGCTTACAACACTTTTCGCAATTATCGAATCCTAGACATGCACCTTCTCATTACCACACTTCTCACAGTTATCGATTAACCTAAAAAAGTTAATAGAACAATACAAAACATGTATTTTATTATTATCACACTTCTTATTTTGAATCAATCAACTGTGGATCATCTCATATATATATCACGATTATAACATTACATACTATTATATACAATTATAAAACAAATATATAATGAGATAGATAATTAAAATAAAATTACCAACCAAGGTTTCTATGGTTGTATTTCTAGAAAATACATGGAAAAATAAAATTACATAAGTTTTCATCACAAGGCATTCCTTGGGTCTTCAACCGCCATCGTATCTTTTACTCATCATGGACTCATTTTTGGAAAATTTATATTTAAGTCTTATGTCCATTTCTGGCTCACAAGAATTCTATGAATTTAAAAAAAAATCCCTACGTGGAGATGATAGTCCACGGTCTATTTCTTAAGAACCACAACCTCGGCAAAAACAATTATATAACAAATATATAATATCGCGTCCATTCCCATATATAACTCAAAACATGCATAAGATCTAAAGAATGTCACTTTCTATGTAATCAAATCATTCAAGAAGAAGATATATTTATTTTGATTATCTGTTTATACTTATAGATAGGACACGACCTGGCACATGACACTAATTGTTGGAAAAATGGGTTTGGAAAACGTAGCGGAAAATAAATTTAGGGAAAAACTAGAGTTTTAAAAAATTTTTCAAAACAAGATCTTGGTTGTGATACCTAAAGTAATAAACATTTAATTAAATTTTTACCTTTTTGATTCGTCTAAGATGAGCGCTTCGACCGAGCAGTCTTCTCCGCTATCCTTAAACTCACGTCTGTCGAGTGTGGGCTCGCTTCGAATCAGAAAATTTTTCACAAAAATTACTAGTGGGGTAATTTTGTAATTTCTCTAAACTTTTAGGTCAAGTTTTAAATCAGAAAAATATCTCTAGAGATTTTTGGATTAATCTCTTCAGAGAATTTTCTCTCTACAACTTTCTCTTGAATTCAAGTGCGTATAATGACCCAATGCTCTATTTATATAGGTAGAGTTTTGAGAGTTTAACTATGATTAAACTTAATCACTTTAATATTAAATTAATATAATATTTATAAAGATAAATATTAGATTAAATTTCATATTAAATCTTATTAAAATAATAGAATGTTTATCTACAAGATAAACATTAAATTAAAGATAATTATTTTAATATTAAATTAATAAAATACTATTAAGATAAGTATTAAATTATATTTAATATTAAACTATTAAATTAATATTATTTTTTAAATAATTAATCTAAAATCAAATTCTCTGGTAGAGTCACGGCAGGAGTGTAACTCTTCCGCTGCTCAACTACTAACGACCAACCGCAGCCGGCCACCGGGATGTTACCGTCGCAGCTATCGGCACCACAGTGTCCGGTGATGTAGGTGTGACACCCTTACAGCATCTCGAGCCTATTCGGTTGTCGCTAGTTTGGTTTGGGTCAATAACGACCCGACCGGTCTAGTCTAGCCTTCTGATGGACCGTTGGCCCAGTTTCACATACCAAGCCCGGTTCAACCAGTTTTTGGGTCTTGGTCTAGGTTTTGGACTCCCGAACCCAATTTACGATCTCAAGTCCAATTTTCAAGTTCAATTACCTATTGGGCCAGTTGTCTGACTTGAAAATTAACTTCCAAAAATATCATATTAATTTTAATTGATTTGATTAATTTAATTTTAATTGATCAAAATTAATTTTTCCAAAAATCAGTTAGATTTTCCAAATTAATTTTTCAAGAAAATTCTTTAATCAAATTCTTTAGTTGAACAATTCTCATGACCACCTAATTTAATTACACATCGAATAAATCGACTCAATTAAATTATTCCCAAAGTCGTAGAATTTTCTTCTAATTCAAATGCAGTCCGGTCGAGCTTTTTTTGAGCTAGTGGAGAGACCAATTAGACATATACAATTAGGCTCTAGTGATTGAGGCCATGTTCCATATTTATCAATCCACACAATGCTAATGAGAGGATATCATTAACTCTTTAATTGAGCTATGAATGCCACTGTTGGTAGTAAAGCCATGCCATACACAAGTCATGTACCAAACATACCGGCAATGGGTTCGATTATCTTTAGAGCATAAGCCTCCATTTATATCAAAGCACATGAGTTGCATACGCATGGTCAGTGACTAACTCAGGATTTAGGTAAATCACACCATGAATGTCACAAGTGAATTAATTCATAAACAGATTCAGAATTAATTCATCTTGGGTCCAGTCCAATGTATTATTCTACCAATGAATACAAATATGTCTTTGTTCGTGGAGTCAACTGCTTCAATAGCTAAGACTAATCATCTCCCCAATTGGAATTGTAGACGACATAATAATCCTTCTCAATATTTGAATCAAATGCTCACTTTGATTTTCTTACGAGATTATAGAGTCATTTAGATTATCTTCTGAAGTAAGTTGTCTTTCTCGCAATGTAAATGTTCTTTGCAATACTAGTTATCTTTAGTTTGAATTTTAGACAATCAATGAGCTAATATTTGTCTTGTCACAATTTCGCCATGCATGCAAAATATAAAAGACATAAATACAAAGGACATAATAGTGAAATGTGAAATTAACTTTATTTATTTATTCATCGTTCAAATAAATAGAAAACAGTAACGTGTTTACTACAATATGGGCACATTTCCCAACATGGTCCTTTGTAGAAAAACCTTGTGAAAAATCTACTATAGGTACTAAGTGGGTTTTTAGGAATAAGCTACATGAGAGTGGTAACATAGTGAGGAACAAGGCTAGGCTTGTTGCTCAAGGATACACTTAAGAGGAAGGAAAAGTCTATGATGAAATGTATGCTCTCTTAGCTAGAATCGAAACCATTAGAATGCTCTTAGCTTTTGCATGCTTTAATGATTTGAAATCCTATCAAATGGATGTGAAAAATGTTTTCTAAATGGTTTTATAAATGAAGAAGTGTCTGTTGGACAACCACCAAGTTTTTAGGATCCAAAATTTCCAAACGATATTTTCAAACTTTCAAAAATCTTATATGGTTTGGAACAAGCTCCTAGAACTTGGTATGAAAGACTATCAATTTTTCTTATTGAAATAGGTTTTTGTAAAGGGAAGGTTGATTCAACACTTTTTATCAAAAGAAAAGACAAAGATTTATTAGTGGTACAAATTTATGTTGATGACATTATCTTTGGTGCTACTAATAATTTTCTTTGTGAAGAGTTTTCAAAGCTAATGCAAGGTGAATTTGATATGAGCATGATAAGAGAACTAAACTTCTTTTTAGGACTCCAAGTCAAGCAAAGAAAGGATGTCATCTTCATCAATCAAGCTAAGTACATAAGGGAAATGCTCAAGAAGTTTGGGATGGACAATCTCAATCCACAAGCTAGACCTATGAGCTCTTCTACAAAGCTTGACAAAGATGAATAAGGTAAATGTGTAGCTATAAATTTATATAGGTCAATGATTGGTTATTTGCTCTATCTTACTGCAAGTAAAACTGAGATTATGTTTAGTGTTTGCTTGTATGCTAGATATCAATCTTGTCCTAAGGAATCTCATTTACAAATCATTAAAAGAATCTTTAGGTAACTTAGAGACACGCCTAATTTAAGTCTTTGGTATCCTAGAGAATCATCCTTTAACTTACATGTTTTCTCGGATGTGAATTTTGGAGGTAGCAAACTAGATAGGAAGAGCACCTCCGGTACTTGTCAATTCTTAGACAACATGTTAATTTCATGGTTTTCAAAGAAACAAAATAGTGTTGCGTTGTCCACATCGAAGCAGAATACATATCCGTCGTTAGTTTTTGTGCTCAAGTTTTATGGATGAAACAACAACTTAAGGACTATGGAATTGATATAGATACTATTTCTATCAAGTGTGACAATACTAGTTCTATTTGTCTCACAAAAAATCTCATCCAACATTCTAGAACTAAGCACATTGAAATAAGACATCATTTCATTAGAGATCATGTCCAAAGAGGTGATATTGTTCTAGAGTATGTATATAATTTGCATCAATTAGCTGATATTTTTACAAAACCTTTAGATAAAGAAAGATTTTGGATACTTAGGAGAGAACTAGGTATTACTACCTTACATTGATTTTGTGCTCAAATAAATTTATGCACTTAATTGTTTGCAAAAATATTTTATGACTTGAAATTGTTTGAAAAAGTATGAACAAATTATTTCAATGGCTCTCATATGCAATTGGTTAGGGGGAGTTGATATTATATGTCTAGCCTATTTTTGACTTATTTGGTCTAGTTTACATGATTGTTGAATGCCTTTGAATATGCTAACTTAGACTTTGTAAGATGTTAAAATTCAAATTTTACATGCCTTATAATACTCTATGTTTCATGTGCATCATACTTAATTGTGGCATTTTTAAGCTTATGAAATCATTATAACTTAGAAAATAAGTTGGGAATAATTTTCTGCACTTTATCTGACCACCTCTCTCTGTCCTCACAAATTGAGAGAAAAATTAACATTAATTAAAACAAATATCACTATCGCGGCTTACTGTAAGTATGGCATGTAAGTTGTAATATAATTGTACAACAGAGTACGGAGTACTCCGAGGATCAAACCCATAAGAATCGACGATTGAACAATTTCTAAATATCGTGCGTGTAAAATAAAGATTCTAACCAACTAATTGCAAAAACCAAATCATAAAATCAAGAGAGATTAATCTACTTTACTATATAGCTAGCAAGGACTAAATTGTAAAACATGCAAAGTTACGAAATAAACAATTAAATAACAGTTGATTGTTGGTTGACATTGATGCGGTTTACTAATTCTTGAATTTTGGATCCAAATCGCTTAAAGTCCCAAAATAGCTCCATTTTACCTCTCAGCCTAAGTTTTACCAAATTAAACAAATTAATCTGGATTGTTTGTGGATCACACCAATTAACCTGGGACTAATGAATTGGTGCCCAACAAGATCTCCTCTCAGTCTTACTTGCCTTAATGTTCCCTTAGGGTCATCAATCCTAAGTTTTTAAGTTAATTCAAATTAGTCCAATTTATTATGATTTGGTCATTCATCCAAAAATCAACTCACCACATCTCCATTAACCAACCCTCTTAAAGGTTTAGCTACTTATGATGAAAATAAAGCTAACGGTCATGGAAATGAAAAGCAAAGAAGCCATTAAAATAAAGCTTAAGAAATATATAAAAGTTTGGATTAAATAAGAAAATCTAAAGCAATAAACATAAAAGGAACAAACTTTAGCAGATTTAAAGTAAAAGAAATTGAATACATTAAACTAAAACTAGAAATGTCATTACAAGCAAGGAAAATGACTAAATTTGTAAATAAACCCTAGCTATAGTGTTACCTAACTTAACTACTATAAGAACAATATGAGCAACAGAAAAAGTAAAGCAAAACTAAATATAAACTAAGAAAGAAGATGGAACTAAAAACCCTAGAAAAAGAAAATAAAACTAAAAAGAAACCTAAGCTAAAACTAACCTAATGTGGCTCTAATGTGTCTTTCCTCTCTCTCAGCCAATTTTTAGCTGATATTGTAGCTATTCTGACCTAATTATTGTGTCCAAAATGCCTTTGAATGGGTCTTCAATGGTTGGTGCTTCAGTTGGACAAAGACTACCATTTGTGTCATTTTTTGTCCCCTTAGAAAATGGGTATCGTGATATCCAAGTATAGATGTCGCGACACCATCGACAATCTTGAAATGGGGTCTTCCAAGGCAAGTGGATGTCACGATACCACTATAGGTTGTCTTCATTAAGGCCTTTATGTCTTCATTAAGGCCTTTGTGTGGGTATCGCGACCCCCATGCTTAGATGTCGAGATACCCCTTTCCTCTGGTGATTAGTTTTCCATAGTTTTGGGCCTTCGATAAGCACTTATAACACTCAAAAGCACATTAAGGCCCCCAATGGCACAATTGGCCAATTTTGGGTATCAAAAACTATTAAAATGAGATATTTACACTTGTTAAATTGAAATCCTAAAAACTATAAAGCTACGAAAAAGACACTAATTTTCTCGGAAACAAGCTCATTAAGTGTATGGGAAAACCTAATTTGACATATCAAATTATGGTAGATTAGTATCAAACTAGAAAAAATTTATTGATACTTTATAAACAATTATCAATACTCATTTAAAAATATCGATACCCGTTAGGGTTTTATAATCTTGCACCATTTTTTAAAAAACAAAAACTGATTTTTCCCCAAAAATCTCTTCATCCATTTTTTTTAAACTCTCTAAAACCCTAACTCTCCAAAAACTTCAAATATTCCACTTTTTCTTTAAAACTTATAAACATAGCAACTCTCATTGTCATTTTCATCAAGGATTACACAAGGTTGCTTAAGAATTTCGTCATTTTAAGACCAATTTTGAGGTAAATTTTCTTTTTATTTGTTTCTAATTTCATTCAATATTTGTTAAATTTTTATTTTGAAATTGAGTTTTTGGGATCATTTAGAATCTATATATTGTGTTTTTGTGCAAGGGATTGCCTATTTTTGCCCACATTCTTGAAAATTTTGTTTTAACCTTTTGCTCACCAAGTGTTTGTCAAACTTCCCAAACAAAATTTCTTAATGAACTTAGTGTGTTTTAGAACCTTATATTACCATTATGCTTGTTAAGAAATGATCTCGCTCTGGTCTCTCATATGCTGCTGCCTCTAGTGGGTCTAATTCGTCTTTCGGTGAATGTTTTCATTCCCCAGGAGAACAAGAACATTTTGATGAAAACTTTTCCATTAGACTTGCTAATACTTCTAAAATTCTAGACATTGACTGCTTAGAAATGTTTAATTTTCATTATATTCCTATTTTACGTGAGTGGAAATGGCTTGACTTCTTTAGAATCCGTTCTCCAACTTACAAAAACCTTGTCCAAGCCTTTTATTGTAACGCCAAGCTCGAGCATGATGAGTCTGACAAAAATTTTTTGCTATCAACTCTTATATTATGAATACAAAAATTCTTTTGACCTTAAAAGATTTTGAAAATCTTTTATCCTTACCTTCTAGTGGTGTGTCAAACGAAAAAGGTCTGTTTAATCCCGCCATCTGTGTTCCATCCAACCTTGTTGTAAATTTAGATATGCATGATCAATTCTTTCATTGTATCATCTCTTGGATCTTTAGAACTATTTTTAAACATATCGTCATTTGAAACACCAACTATTGGTGGATCAATTGTTTTAAGTCTAATAGGCGGTCGGAAGTTGCTTTTATTATGTACAATGGCATAACCAAAGCTATTGGGAAGACTCTAGGTAGCTCTTTAACCTTACCTTTTGGGACTTATCTTTCTTACATCTTCACTTGTTTACGTATAAATACTTGTGTCAATACCCTTATCTGAAAACATCAACCTATCAGCATTAGGGCATTTCATCATGCCGGGTACAAATAAAATCCTACTACCGGAGAATAGGAGAAAGTAGGCCAACACATGCTTAATGACGATGAAGACCTTGGAGTTGATCTTGATGGCATTCCACCTCTTGCCGAGTAAGCTCCTCCACCGGCTTCTTCATCAGCTGAACCATTTGCACCTTCTCACTCTAATGACTTGTTTGTTGCAATCCTTAGTTCTGTTACTTCTTTGAGTAAGGAGTTTAGAGGATTCCGTAATCGAGTCAATGATGCTTTTGATCATGTTAATGATAAGGTTAGTAATCTAGGTTCTAGGATAGGAAGTTTGGAGGAGTAAATGGCCCAACTACATCCTCATTTTCCTCCATCGGATCCTCAATCATCATCTAGGGATGATTAGATCTAGTTTAAACCACTCATACATTTGCATCATGCATCCTTTTGGTTTGTTTTTGCACTTTATATTTTCTTCTATTGTCCTTTTTCACTTTGGTTGCACTTTAATGTCTTATTTGGTATTTTTGAGATACTATCATGTTTAATTTTAATCTTAGTTCTTTATTTTTCTTATTTTCGATCTCTATTATTGAACTAACGACATTTCTCTCCTGTAAGCTTTATTTTCTTTATTTTGCTATAACAAAAAGGGGGGGAAGAGAAAAGTAATTTTAATGGTTGATTGATTATGATTAATTGATTATATGCCAAATTTAGTGACCAATTGTTTCAAAATGTTTTTCAACTAATAATGAATACAAATGAATGCTAAATTTGACAATGAGCAACAAAGCTTTCTAAGCCTTAAAGTGAAAATGGTTTTTAGAAAGGGGGAACAAATTTATTCAAAACCAAAATTCACAAATTGTTTTGTTATATAAAATAGGGGGAGATTGTTTACCCAAGCTTTGTTTGACAAAATCATTTTGATATAACAAACACTATGTTTTAAGTAAAAATAATTTTAAACAACACTTGGAAAAAATTGTACTTCGAAGCATATCTAAAATACAAAAATGTTAAGTTTATACTTAGAAAATTTTTCAAGGCCAAGGTAATCACTTGTTGTGCAAGGTGCTAAGATATTCTCTCTGGGTAAGGCCCCGCAAATGTAAGGAAATGGAAGTGAGTAAACATATAATGTGTTTTTCATTATCCTGCATTTTTCATTTTCCGTGCCTGAAGCGATAGAAATTGGTCTTAACAATGAAAGTATTACTTGCTTTTTTGCTTGCAAAAATCAAATTTAGACCCAATACAATTAATTGAGAGTTGATTGCACTAAACATCCTCAAACTATGACGCTCATTTTAAATTGGTATCCAAACTTTAAAATGTTCTAATTACATCCCCAAACTATCAATGTTATATCAATTAGGTCATTTCATTAATTTAACTATTAAATGACACTTCAAATCTTTTGTAGCTAAATTTAAAATGAATTTTAAAACAAATATAACATTATCCCATAACTTTTAAAATAAAAACTAAAAATAAAGTAAAACTAAAAATAGAGTGAATGAAAAAGCTTTTATAAAAGCTTGAAAACTAAAACTAATATTTTTAAAACATTTATTTTTACAATATTTTTTCTTAGATTTTTCACTTTAAAGTATATCACATAAGGTATGAAATTTCATTTAACAATTAAAATAGCTATTTTAGTAATTAAATGACCTAATTGATATAACTTTAATAGTTTAGATATATAATTAGAATGATTTGAAGTTTAGGGACCAATTTAAAATGAAGATAATAATTTAAGAATGGTTGGTGCAATACTATTAATTAATAATGAAATTATTTAATTGCATTTTTTTCTCCTTTTCAAAAACCCAAATCTTAGAGTGTTAGAAATCAAAATTTTATATAATAATATTATATAATTTAAGCCATAAAACTTAGACATTATTGAACCTTAAGTTGTGGTCTGTCATAGGGTGTTCATTTACTTTATAATTAGCCTAGGTTCAAATAATTGTTGTACAAAAAATACTTAGACACTACTTGGTTTGTGAAAATATTTTTGTTTTCATTATTAAAATTGATTTTAATTCTTATTTTTTAAATTTTGAAAAGCACACTTGGTAAAAGATAAAAATTTGTTTGGTACACTATTTTCTTATAATAAAAAGATTAAAAATAAAATTAAAAAAAATACTACATTCATATGGATTCTAATTTTGATATTTAAAAAGGTTGAGAAAAAGAATGTTTATGTCTTTAAATAAGTTTGAACCGAGACTAATTTATTAATCAAATTTAAAGTTAAAACCACTATATTCAACTTTTTCAATTTTACAAAATAACTTTAGTAAAACAAATAAAACAACTTTTTGTTGTTTTCTATTTTCACATATTTCATTTTCAAAATTTTCAACAAAATACAATTTTCTTAGTGATTTTCATTTTGAAAATGAAAATGGTCTATGTTTCCTAGATCAAATGACCCTATGTTTTTTGCTATTCTTTTTTGGGTAACTTTAGCTTATGATGGGATTGGAGGTAGGGAGGGGAAAGGAAATTAAGGGAAATGATCATCCTATCCTTTGTTTGGGTAGGATTTTAAGTTAGTTTAGTAAAGTAAAGAAAGTTTAGTATCCTTGCTTTCCTTAAAAGTTAAATGGGGAAGCTAAGAATAGGAAAGATATCTTTTTATCCTCTCTTTATTTTATAAATAGTTTTATGAAAAGGTTTTAATTATAAAAATTATTACAATTAATAATTTCATTATTTTTCACTATTTATCCAAATAAAAAGTAAAAATTACTTTATCTTCCTTTCATTCAATACATTTAACTACCCAAACAACATAATAGGTAATTTATTTACATTCTTTAGCTTTCCACTCTTTTACTTTCTTTTCTTTTCTACTTTCTCATCCAATATATTTCACTATTTTTCTATTGTTTTTCACTTTTTTTGTTGTCATTTCACTATTATGTTGCTACTATTTTATTATTATTGTTTGGGTATTATATAACTCTTATTTTATTATTAATTTTACTACTATTTTAGAGGTATTTACTTGTTAAATTGCACATATCTTAATATTATTTAAATATAAAGACTTTTTAATTTATTTTCAATTTATTGAGAAACATTGATTTTAATATTTTTAGTATTTTTATTAATTATATTCTTTTAAAAAAACTATATAAAAATAAAATAAAATAATTTTAATATTGGTGGGTCGAGTCTGAGTTTTACATTTTATCTGGATCAAGCTTGAGAAAACATTTAGGCCCATTTTTGGGTCGGGTCTAGGTCTAGAATTTTGTTAGGGCCCCGAACCTGGTCTGGCCTGGGCCATGGACAACTCTAAATGATAGTTCAAGCACCAAAAGTGGGAAAAAAAAGTGTGGGTACCAAAATGAGAAAACAAATAGAGTTTAAGAGTCCAATAATGACATAAGCCTATTATGAAATACATAACTAAGTTTGTGTCACAAGTTAATTAAAAACCAATTCAATTGAGACAAATCTAAAAAAAAACAATTTTTTATATGGATCTTTATATTTTTCAATAAAAATAAATAACTTAAACTACAACTTCAAATAAAATCTTAAAATGAATGAGTGTTTAAGTTGAGAAGATTCATTATCTTCATCCATAGTGTGAGTGTCGAGTCACTTAGAAGATAAAACTAAAATAAAATAAAGTAAAAAGATATTTTAACAAAAGGAAAGTGATGGGTTTTTCAAGAGAGATGATAGATCATTATGTTTGTTTGGTTGAAATAGTTATTGTTTTTTTAGTATAAATTTCTGAAATAAGATACGACCATTGAATATACCTAACGATAAATTTGGGCAAATTACCAATAAAAGCCCCCTTTTTTTTTAAATTTACCGGAATGGGCCAGGTCAGAAATTATTTACCGGAATGGGCCAGTTTTACAAAAGCGCGTCCATGTCGGTAGCGTTTCGGGGGAAAAAGTAGAAGCGCTTCCTCAAGGAAGCTTTGCCTCGTGAATGTAAAACGCTTCCTTGAGGGCGCTTTACATCACGTGGCAAAGCGCTTCCTTGAGGAAGCATTTTCCCGTGTTTGAACAGTAGCAACGGCTACTTTTTGACCGTTAGTAACCCCTAACGGTCCAAAAAAAAAACTATAAAACCCCCACCCTTTCATTTTTTCACACTTAAATCCTTTCAATCTTCAATCTTTCAATATTCTCTCAAATTTCTCTCAAATATTTCAAATTTCTCTTAAATTCCTCTCAAAACTCTCGTTAATTTTTTCAAAAAAGCTCTAATTTTATTTTTTCTAAATTTATTTTTTAAAATAAAAAAAATTTGATCGTGTTAGCAATGGCCGGAGAATTAATTCGCTTCGATGATAAGCACATATCCGTCGAACAAATGTAAATGGTAAGTGTTAAATTTAATATTTAAATATTATTTAAGATTTCTGTCATTTATGCAAATTTAAATAATTTTTATTTTATTATTTCTTATAAAAGTCTATAGATCGGATATTGCAATGCTATATCCGTAACATGATTGGTCCTCCATCACTGTTGATAGAGGATTACCTACGAGAAGTGGGTTTTTAGCACGTGGCGATGATAGGCCGGGGGTGCAAGTTGGACCCGAAACTTATTAGTGCGTTGATAGAAAGGTGGAGTCTCGAGACGCACACATTTTATCTTCCATGTGGAGAGTGCACTATCACTTTGGAATACGTGCATTTGCAATTAGGATTGCCGGTGGACAGGGACGCAGTCACTAGGTCCATTCATTCTGCTGATTGGGGAGCAGTATGCTACGAGCTTTTGGGTGCTATTCCGGATAATATTAACGGAGGTCGGATCGAGATGTGCTGGTTATGAGACACATTTCTGGAGCCGGATGATGATTCTACCGAACTAGAAAAAATTCGATATGCTCGAGCATATAGTCTTCAGATAATTGGAGGTTATCTGATGCTGGACTTGTCACGAAACCTTGTACATCTGAGATGGCTGCTGAAACTCGTTGATTTTAGAGCAGCTGATGAATTTAGTTGGGGGCCTGCCGTGTTGGCAACACTATACCGGGAGATGTGCGGGGCAACGCGACCGAATAAAGCGAAAATCGGAGGTTGCCTATCACTACTGCAATCATGGGCACAGTTTCGCTTTCCATTTTTACATCCTCGAGTGGACCACCCATATACATTCCCACTCATAACGAGGTAAATTTTATATTAGATTTTACAATTATTACATAGATTTAAAATATAATCGTATGCTAAAAATTTATTTAATTAGATGGAACCGTTCGGCAAGTAATGCTTGATTAGCTACCTGTCTTGAAGATATACGGCTTCTATTAGAGTAACGGTCGGAAGCACAAGTAAGTATTAAAAATATATATAAGTATTAAAAATATATATACATACATAATAAAATAGTGGATTCGTATTTAGTATTTAGTATTTAGTATTTTTTATTTAACTAATATTTCCATCATTTTTATATAGTTTCAATGGACACCATACGAGGATCCGGCAATTCGGGCAGTAATTCCGGATGAATACTTGCAAAATCTGAACGTTTGGTACGTGAAGGTCCCATTGGTCAACTTTGCTATTGTGGGGATGCACCAATCAGACAGAGTATTACGGCAATTTAGATTCCGACAACCGATTCCTGTGGCACCTGAGGTGTTGGATGATCATCACAAAATCAACTTACGGTAATTGCATATGGATTGGCCGAGATTCTGGTCACACTATATCCAAATGTGGGAAGATCGGTATGATTATATACCTACTCGGGAACCGATCATCATTCCAGAGTTAGCGTGCATACCGGAATACATGCCATGGTTTAGGATCCATGGCAAGCCATATTTACTGTTAGAAGATGAGAGGCAGCAGCAATTGCGTATCCAAAGGGAACGACGTGGCCCTTTAAATCCTAGAAGAAGGGACGAGACGCAAGCCCATCAACAGCACCCACACAATCATCTAGCCCAGCAACAAGACCTACACAGTCACCGGGCCCAACAGTTCAACCGTCGACACCCACAGCACAGCCTCTTCAGATGATGCCAGGTACGTATCCTAGCCCTTTTATATATCCTAGCCCTTATATGTTTCCTTTTTCTAGTCCTATGGCAAGTTGGAATGCATGGCCCGGTTCATCTCCATTTCCGATTACTCCAAGTGGACCGCTGATCTATAGGCAGCCGTCGCACGAGGGATCGCAGTAGGGGCCGTCGGGGAGCTCTTCTTTTTACCAATCCCCATTACCTTATGGGTTTCAAACACCTCCGCCATTAATGATGCAAACACCTCCACAATCACTATTCTATCAAGGCGGGTCATCCTCCTAACACCCACAACCAAAATCCTCGCCGGAGCAAGCACAACCCCCACCGGAAGCTGGACAAAGGAGGAATCCAACGCGTAACCGTCGACGATCTTCATGTGGCACTGAATCCGACTGGCACGGACATTGATTTTTATTTTAATATATTTGTACAAACATTTTGAATCTTTTTATATTATTTCATGTAATTAGATAAAAGATTGTTTTAAATAAAATAATTGTAATTTACTTTTATATTTTTAATAAAATGGAAATTATTTTAAATAAGGCAACATTTTGAATATTTTTATATTATTTCATGTAATTAGATAAAAGGTTGTTTTAAATAAAGTAATTCTAATTTACTTTTATATTTTTAATAAAATGGAAATTATTTTAAATAAGGCCACATTTTGAATATTTTGTATTATTTCATGTAATTAGATAAAAGGTTGTTTTAAATAAAGTAATTGTAATTTACTTTTATATTTTTAATAAAATGAAAATTATTTTAAATAAGGCAACATTTTGAATATTTTTATATTATTTCATGTAATTAGATAAAAGGTTGTTTTAAATAAAGTAATTATAATTTACTTTTATATTTTTAATAAAATAGAAATTATTTTAAATAAGGCAACATTTTGAATATTTTTATATTATTTCATGTGATAATATAAAAGGTTGTTTTAAATAAAGTAATTATAATTTACTTTTATATTTTTAATAAAATGAAAATTATTTTAAAATAAAGCAATATTTTGAATATTTTATATTATTTCATGTAATAAAATATAAATAATACAACATATTGACAATTACAACAACTATCAACTATTGCGATTTGGACATGATCTACTTGTAGGCCTGGGTTCCTACACTATCCACATAACTTCTGTTGATTGGTTGTTTCTCGGATATCCATATTGTTGCATATTCTAGTCGAGCAAGGTCGACCCTTTGGTTTATGCCGCAACTCTCCATCCGGTAACAGCTTAAACGGAGTAAGCGATACAGAGGGCCACTTACGCTCATTTGGGACCAGTGGGAATATGTATCTCCACACGTTGTACATGTATTCCAATTTGTACACGTCGTCGACATAGCTCATGGGATCCAGACGAAGATTTTGACAAGCTGCAATTACATGAGCGCATGGATAACGAAGTGCGTCAAACCTCCCACAATCGCAAGTCTTATTTCTTAAGTGTATACGATATTGCCCGCCAGTAATACCTTGGTGCGGTTTGTCAAACTCTGTCACACGAAACCATAAGTTGTCTCGATCGTGACACACTGTATGCATAGTGTTCACCCGTGCCTTCGCCTTGTTAATTTCTTGCAATACCTTTGCGCACCATACATGGTCTCCCTGCATTTGGCCTGCATAACTCGCTGCTCGTTTCGAAAATAGTGCCGCTAAACGAAAATATGTCTCTCGCACAACTGATGTTATCGGTAAATAACCATATCGTAAGCCGCCGTCGTATGCTTGTGTCCGCTATTCGAAAGGTATATTACATAGGTAGTCATGGCCCTCTTCGTTAACTGAATGGAAAACTGCCAACATCTCATGAAAATGGTCCTTGCTTATCTCATACCCTGCCAATATAAGTTGCTAGCGAAAATTACATACCACTTTTCCATTTAAAATAAATTCAATATTCCAAATGAAATTATATTAATAGAGATAAAGTTAAATACCCATGTTGGCCACTTGCCGTCGTTCACCTTTAGATGGATATTGCCTGTAGTAGTTGGAAGCAATGTGCCTTAGGTAATACCGATAGTGTGTGTGATGCCATAGGCTTCCCTGTCGCTCAATTGCAGCTAGTATCCCGGTGCCTCGATCCGATATAACACATATATCAGGTTGGGGGCAAACATGCATCCTTAACCTAGAAAGAAAAAAATCCCAGTCATCAGCTGACTCCCCCGATGTTATTGCAAACGCAATTGGAAGGATTCTTCCACTACCATCCTGTGCGACTGCTAGTAATAGCCGATGGGTATATCTACCGTACATAAAGGTACCGTCAATTTGTACCAATAGCTTACAATATGCAAATGTGTCTCGGCATTGCTTAAAGCTCCAGAAGAGACACTTAAATACTTGGCATCCACGGAGCAATCGGTCGTTGTAGTATGCAGGTTCTGTTTGAAGGTCTGTTATGCAACCTGGGACGTATCTCTCTAGCACTTGACACCACTGCCATATTTCATTATATGAAGCGTCCCACCCACTATGCATCTTCTCCAAAGCCTTCTGCTTAGCTATCCAAGCTTTGCGGTAAGAGGGCGTGTACCCCATTTGGTTACAAATATTGGCAATTAAGACTGGCACTGAAATCCTAGGATCTGCCTTCACCGTGTGTAGTATTAAGCTAGCTAACATAGCTGAATCCATCTTGGGATGATCTTGTGAAATACCTGTCAACGAAGTACGTTAAATAATGTAACATTACATAATAACAGTATTATTCAAAAACCTTAAATATTATACCTGCAGCACATGTATGTGGACCTTTATACTTTTTTCTCTCCCACAACCCTATCCTTTTCCTCAACGAGGCGTAGATTTTCCATGAACAACTTTCGTCTTGCACTGCACACTTCGCCTCAAACTTATCGGATTTAGATTTAACCACGTGGTAGTTAACACTGTTATTGATGCTATGTTGTTTCAATGCACCAAGAAAACTATCCTTATTGGAAAACTCCTTACCAACTTCAAATTCGCTCGAATCCAATAACGAACTTGTATGATCATGCATTCTGTGTGGTAGATCTGGAAACTCCAATGCATCATCTGCAGATAGATCAACATTATGCATGTGGGCTGGAGGCGAGTATGCCCTGAATCATGGATCTTCTTCTTCATCTGAACCCTCTTCAACATCTTCAGGTTCAGTTGGAATAGGCTCCGGTTCAGAAAATAATCCAACTTCTGTACCATCGCGACCGGGCTCTTGAGGTGGATCCACATCGGACTCATCATCCAACCCACCATCATCTGTGACGTATGAGGTCCCCTCACCGGTAGACGTCATGGGGAGTACATCATCCCTTCTTCTGGGCATTTCATAACGTCCCCAACTGGATGTAGATTGCCAAGCACTATAAATTGATGTTATTTCCCAGTACGTATTTCCAGCATCAAACATCGACCCACCTAGGTGCATGTCCCATCCACTAACAGAGTGTCGTGCAGAGGTTGTGTATTCCATACCGCTACCAAAAACCGGTGATTCCGTGTTATGTAACCCACTAACGGAGTGTCGGGCAGGGGTCGTGTATTCCTCTCAAACAGCAGCCGCAAATGTATCATTTGGCGATGCAAATTGTACATATAACTCAATATATGGTGTTCTACTAGCAAGATGAGTCTGCACCATTACCTCCAAGCTACGAGCACCTTTGATGTCGAACGAGTCATATGTTATTGGATCAATAGAAGCACAAAATCGATACCTAATAGACAACACTTTCATTGGCGTCGTTCTGAATATTTTACGCCTAATCCTTTTACGAAGTTCTGTCAAATCTATGTTCTAGTTAAAAACCAGCCGTATTGTATTTTCCGAAAAAAACAACACCGTTCTCGGTGTGACGAACCTCACCATCATAGTAAATAACAGCACTAATGCGCTCACTCATCTTTAATTTTTATCCTTCTTAGCCTCTCTTTTTTTTTTTTTTTGCTGTAAGTTATGCAACCTGAGAACAAAATTTGGCTCATTTATAGCCCAAGTTATTTCAGAAACCACTGTAGCAAAAGAGCGTCCACGTGGGAGCTTCTTTCAGTACTTTTGCTGAAAATGCATCCTGCTTGAAGCTTTTTTGACACTATTTATGCAGACATGTCTTCTCAAAATTATTTTTTCAGAGACCACTGTAGCAAAAGAGCATCCACGTGGGAGCTTCTTCCAGTAATTTTGCTGAAAATGCATCCTGCTTGAAGCGTTTTTACCACTATTTGCGCAGACACGTCTTCTCAAAATTATTTTTTCAGAGACTACTGTAGCAAAAGAGCGTCCACGTGGAAGCTTCTTTCAGTACTTTTGCTGACAATGCATCCTGCTTGAAGCGTTTTTTACACTATTTGCACAGACACGTCTTCTCAAAATTATTTTTTCAGATACTACTATAGCAAAAGAGCGTCCACGTGGGAGCTTCTTTCAGTACTTTTGCTGACAATGCATCTTGCTTGAAGCGTTTTTGACACTATTTGCGCAGACACGTCTTCTCAAATTTATTTTTTCAGAGACTACTGTAGCAAAAGAGCGTCCACGTAGAAGCTTTTTTAGATTAACAAATAATTTAATTAAGTTACCCTAAACCCCAAACCCTTTATTTGATTTTTTTTCTTAAATACCCTAAAACCCTAAACCCTAAAATCCTAATTTATTTTTTAAAAAATTTATAATTAATTTACTGAAGTAACCCTAAACCCTAATTTATTTGATTTTTCCTTAAAATCATAAACACTAGACCATAATTTAATTTTTAAAATTAGTAATTAATTTAATTAATAAACACTAAACCCTAATTTATTTAATTTTTTCTTAAAACCTTAAAATTTAAAACCCAAAATTCCCAAAACCCTAACCCTAATTGCAAAAACCCTAATAAAAACACGGAAAATGCTTCCTCAAGGAAGCGCTTTGCCTCGATGAATGACAACTTCAAAGCATTTTCTGCTTTTCCCCGACAACGCTACGACGGCGTGGACGCGTTTTGTAGAAACTGGCCCATTCCGGTAAATAATTTCTGACCTAGCTCATTTCGGTAAATTTAAAAAAAAAAGGGCTTTTATTGGTAATTTGTCCGATAATTTTTTTATTTTAAGAAAACATCTCTTAAAAATATTGAAATACCCTATTGTTTAATTATTTTTTTAAAAAAAATATTTTTTTCTTTAAAACATCTTTAAAATGTCTTTTAAGTGGAGCAACAATGAGATATACACTTGACTTTTGTAGTTAAAAAGTGTTTTTCTGCCCAAATCTAAAAATTGAAATTTAAGTACTTTTAGTTTTAAGTTTTTGCGTTTGGGGTGAAAATAATCAAAATATTTTTATTTATATTAATTATTTAAAATTTATATAAAAATTAAATTATATTTTATATATGATTATATTAAATTATTTAAATACCATTTATCATTATATTAAATTATTTAAATCTCATTTATGATTATATTCAATTTTTAAAAATATTTTTATAACATTAATTTTAAAATAATTTATATTAATTAATTAAAAATATTTAAGATTTATATTTCATTTATCATTATATTAAATTATTTAAATATCATATAACTTAACTAATTTTTTATTTTCTACTATTATATCTAAAATTAACAAATCAAACTTTTCTACCAGCATTTTTCTAAACTCACTTTTTTAACCGCAACAGCAATGAAGATCAACAACTAAGATTAAAATCCTTAGTTTAAAAACATGAGTTGATTTGAAAAGCTTTTTATTTACCTTTGCTTTTAGTTTCAAATCATGATTGGCAGGGTTGTTTTTTCAACTTCTTGTTTAAATCTATAGTTTCTTGATAATAAAAAAAAATATACCAGTAATAATGTTAATCATACCTTTTAAGTCTAATGCTAAGAATTTTGTTGTGTATTTTGGTGACCTAAATTTTATATGATTTCTTTTACTTGTCTATTTAGATTTTGGAATCATAAATAATACTAAACATATAACTTTTGAAATTAAAAGTGATTTTAAATTTAAATATTCAAAAGTGATTTTAAATTTAAATAGATAGCTTTGTGTTCACGAAAAAAATTTTGGAGTCAAATGATATAACTCTTATTCATAATCTATTGTATTTTATGTAATATTTAAAATACATATATAATTATTTAAATTTATAATGATTATATTTTAATATTTAAAATATAGTTTATATATTCAAAGAAAGTTTTACAAATATTTAATATTAATTGTTTAAAATATCCAAATTTTATATTTCATATATTGTAATAAATTATTTTTAATATTTTTATTAAAATATAATAATATTAACAATTTAAACCTTATTTTATACATATTTTTACTTTATAACACCATTTCTAAAAAGACATTTTATTATGTAAAAGTAATTTTTACAATAATATTTAACACTTAAATCTTAACCTAGATTTTTAAAATCTTTTCTCACCCTCTTTTTTAAAAGTAATGCTAAATTTACCCAGATACCTTTTAATTAAATAAAAGATGCTTTTTATGATTATAAAGATTGCATATATTTTATGCTTGGGAGGACATAAACGTGGCTTCAAAAAAAAAAAAACCCTACATGAGAAAGAACAAAGGCCGAGTCAATGGGATGCTGGAAAGAAGCAGTTATAGGTGCCAAAAGGTTTTGGTAGCAACCAGAATCTTGCCTCTCCCGTGTGATTCAGGTTCTTTGTTATTTATGGTAGTTGCCCAGCTTAGTATATGTGCTATGAACCACCTTTTTTATTACCTCTGGCAAATCTTGAATCACAGCCGTTCCTTCGATCTCCGCCATTAGGTCCACCAGGCTACAACTGCAGCAACAATGTTGGAACCAGATAAATGTTACTTGACTCGAAAGCAAACGAAAGATATGATGAATCCGTTCAATAGCAATAGAGGATCAATGTATCTACCTGCTATTCCTCGAACCTGGAAGCTTTGTTAGTGAATCTATGCTAGCTACATAGATGAGATCATAAGTCCGGGGGTACGTTGAGAAAGGCTCACACCTGCAAACACCAATCACTAATTTCAGTTTCCCGTTAAGACCACCGTATCATCATTGGAGAATAAGAAAGAGGAATCCGAAAGACGAGCATCCATGAAAAAGATTTAAGGATAAGGATTAAACATGGATCTAGTTGGAAGGTTTTAACTCTCCTATAGATAATACAGTTTTCTATGGGAGATCCGATCAACGAGGGATAAGCAATACAAGGTTTGCCTTGAGCAGAAAGGAACCAATACATTTTCAAGGGTATCGTAGAAATTTTAAGGCTAAGCATTATAGTATACTATACTCTAGTTTATCAAACGGGAAACTAATTGTTAGTAACCATTGGCTCTGATTCAATTAGGAGTAAACAAGGCTAGAAATGCTATAGTAAATCACCAATCATGGTATACTTCGATAAGGCCTCTATCGTAAATAATATTGAGAGTTAATGGCTTCCGAGCAAGAACAATAATTATCACCCATACTGGATCAGTCTCGAGTGTTGCTGCAAAACCTCCGAAAAATGCATTCATGTCCATGACATTGCATATTGCTGGCGTCCCAACCTTAACCTTCAACGTATTCTTATAATAGGCAACTCTTGTTGCCCACCGCCTCGTGTCTGCCTAAAACAAGTCAATCCCATTGTTCATGATCAACGCCCTCAAAGGAGCCCTTAATAGCCTTTCTAGCCACCCAGGAATTTTCCCAATAGCATATCCTCCATTAATAAAAGATGGAGTCATACATCTTTTCAAATTAACATACCTATCAACCAAAAACAAGAGAACTTCAGAACACAATAAACAAGATAGAAATGGCAACCATAAACTATCAAACGTGCAACTAAATTGGGAGGAAATTAAAAGGCAAATCTCATTAGAATTCTAAATAAATCTAAACTAAGCAGGTCCGTGATGATCGCCATGTAACATTTGGGTCATCTGATTCATCACACAATCCAATCCTGAATTCATTTGGGTTTAGACACGGATCTCTATCAAGCTTTTTCCAAATAACCATGTTTCCTTCGGCGATAATCAACTCATAGCACAATGCTCTTACCACAGCCTGGATCTCTTCCCATTCTTTTTCTTTCTTAGGCCACTGCACAGAGGGTCCAAAGATGACCAAAAATCCACTCGGACGAAGTAAGCAGTCCACTTCAATGAAATATGTTGCATCTAAAAAACCAATCCAATATTTGTTCATGTAACATCGAAAAAACGAGGTTGATATAAGAAACGAATATATCAAAAGCATTTCAAAGAAAAAAAACCCACTATAAGCTGCAAAAGGGATGAGGCATCGAGAGCAGTGGATGAAATCGAATGCAAATGCAGGAAAGGGGAGCCTGCGAGTGCCGAACATTAGAATAAAGGCCGGTATGCCTCTTTCCAGTGCAAATTGTATTTGTGCTTTGTGAGAATCCCTTGGAGCAAATGAAAGTGTCAAAATGCGTTCAGCCAACAATGAACCCCCAAAACTTACGACTTGCAAAAAGGATTCATATACATGATATTCAAACATTACAAATCAATAATCACAACAAGGTGCTAATACCATATATCAACTTACCTCATATCCCATATCAAGAGCAGTCCTAATAATTCCACTTTTGATGGGCATGAAACGTCGGAGCTTGTCAATATATGGTAAAGCTCTATCAGGAAACATGGTTCCACCACCAGGAAAAATGAAATAAGGACCTTCCTCTTTCATCCATCCTTGGTGACCTTTTCTAGTAGCAATTTTGTTGTGTGGCATATTTGAATGCCATACCTAACCATTACACAACTTAATGGAATAGTTTAATAATTTCTATAATAATAATAAAACCAAGAAAAAACACAATTTTTTTTACCTTGTGCAAGCTTTCAGGCCACTGAATGAGTTGTCAGATTTAATGAATCTGACAATTGATTTGTAAAATAAATTATCTGTTGAACTTCTGGTTCACTGATAAATGATAAAACTAACATATTTTAATCTCATTCTTAATGCGTTCTTGGATGATTATTTATGCAAATTGGTGAATTTGATGCTTCTAATCCCTTTAATTCATGTTCTTATACTTAGGTGAACATTTGAGAGCGAAATGAGTGAAAATTGGAGAAATAGAGCAGATTTAAGGAGCCACATGGGTTGGAGCTCGTGTCGATTTCGCAACCTACTTCCCAAACACGTGGAAAAATTCAATTTTTAGGCTTTTTGAGCATTCTATAGTCTATAAATACCAAATAGAAGAAGAGATATGGGGGCCATCAGAGAATATCGAAGAAAACACTTGAAGAATACCATTATAAGCCAAATCTGAAGCGGATCTCCATCAAGATTGAAGATCTCCTTTTAATTTCTCTTGAAGTTTTTATGAGTTTCTTTATGTCTTGTGGTTATTCTGACTTTGAGATGCTTTATTTAAGAATTATGAACTAATTCCCTAGATACCTAAGGAAGATGAAACCTATGATGAATTTTATTATTTGATTTATGTTTTACATGATAAATACTTGATTCTTCTTCTCAATTATGTGTGCTAATTTCTTGTTTTAATATTTCTGGGATATTAATTTATGTTTAATGTGCTTAATTCAGTAGAGAAAAAGTCCCTGTTTAAGAGTAGATCTAGCATAATTGAGTGGAGTTGTATGCAATCCTAGAAATAGGACGACATAAATCTACCGGATTAGAGTCAAATCTAATAGGGAAATCCATAGATCGAGTTAATGCGACAATAGGGGTTTTAATTAGAAATATATTTCAATTAATCAACCTAGAGTCAGTTGTTCTTACTCTCGAAAGAGATATTAACATAATTTAGGGATTTCTATGGATCAAGCACCAAGTGAATAAATAATTTAATTCAGATTCAAAATAATAGGTGGATTCTTTCCTGGGTATTGTCTCTCTCATTAGTTATCTTTCGATTATTTTCCTATTTCATTCTCTGTTGAGTTCTTAGTAAATTAGTTTAGTAAATATTAGCTTAAAACAATTACTCCAATTTGTCGACTAGATAATAGGAAAACGGTCATTTCTAATATTTTTAGTCCTCGTAGATACGATATCTTTACTCACCGTAGCTATACTATTGTTCAATAGGTGCGCTTGCCTTAGTCGTATTTTAGTTAGTCACGTAAAACACACATCATTCACATTGCTTTGTACGAGGATCTTAGACATTGATAATTCATTTCAAGTACTTTATTAATCTAACTTTTTATTCTCTCCCCCTAATGTTAGGAAAACTAACATCTCATGTCATAACTAAATCTCGAATTAATAGCTCAAAAATATTTAATAATATAAGGAGACTTATATAAATATACATTCCCAATATCTTATGATGACCCATCTTTGTGCGTTATGGTGGAGTAGTTGGAACATATACCGCACATCCAAAAATTGTAAAATGGGAAATATTTGGCTCTTGACCAAAAATCAATTGTAAAGGGGAGTATTTATAATTTATTGTCTTGATGCGTACAACATGTAAATCAATACAATCTCATGCTGAAATAGGAATTTTTGTTCTCATAAATAATGGTTTAGCTATTAAATGGAGGCATTTGATAAACGATTCAACTAAATCGTTTTATGTGTGAACATGAGCTATAGGATGTTCAACATTTATCCTGATTGACATATGTCGAAACCTCTTTTTTAAAAGGGATGGAATCTTTAAAAACGGGAGTCGCCACCAACCTTTTTAGGTGTGCTTGGATCACCTTTATAAAACATTTTGGTCTACAAAAAATGCGAGAAAACAGGTTCGGGAGTCGGTTACACACGAAGAAGGATTAACACCCTCGCAACGCCCAATATTGGTACCAAATTGAATAGTTTTCTGTCTTCATGTCAAAAGTTTGAAAGAATTTAACAAAAGGATCATTTTTTTAAAAAAAAAACTGGAATAATTTGATCTGAAAATCGAGATTCTTTCGTTTCAAAAGAGTGCAAACATCATATCCAGCATGATTGGACACGATATTCTTAAACTTTAGTAACTAAAATCATCTCGTGATTTACAAAATCTATTTAAAATGATACTTTAGACATTTAGACAAACGGGAAATCGCAACCCAGCATGTTAGGGCACTACTTCCCGAATTCCTAAATACAAAAGATATTGCCTCGTTTTTTAAAATTCCTTTGGATTAAATGAAATATAAAACTTTAAAAGCGATAATGCGTTTAACCTATTAAAAGATCAATATTAAACTAATTAAACTACATACTTTAACATTTCATGCAAATATAACATAGAAAATGATAAATACAACATAAATTACACAATATACATTAACATTTCATGCATATATAATAACATAAATATACACACATTATTATTTCATGCAAAATACAAAATAGCAAAATAATGAATATAACAATACAAATTACACATATATAATAGTATTTCATGCGAATATAATCTTAAAATAACGACATAAATAATCAATTTTAAATGCGAATATATAACAATAACAAAATAACATAAAAATAAAAATATCCCATGAGATAAAATTAACATATTAAAACAATACCAAATAAATACAAAAGGATAAAAACAAACAAATTAAAAAACAATTTGAAAAATAAATGAGGAAAAAAATATTTAAGCAATATATAATTAACAAAAGAGTAATTTTAAAAAATACAAATATACTATATGATATAATAGCTTAATATATATTTATATAAATAATACTATATTAAATACGTACAAAACTTTATAATAAATTTTAGAAGTTTTCATAATATGCTAAATAATTAACAATGATATATATATTATTTAATAATAGTATGCAAATTTTAAAATTATACATAATAATAAATATTGAAGTACTATAAAATATAATAAAAATAATATAATGAATAATATATATAGTAAAATGATATAATATATTATAAAATATAAATAAACCATAGATAAATAATAATAATAAGCAGTATAAAGTAAAAATAATATATATATAAAATAAATCATTTATATATATACATAATATTTATAGTAAAATAAATAATATATAAAATATTTAAAATAAATTATATATGAAAAAATAGAAAGGACAAAAATTAAATGGAAACAAAGCTCTAGGGTAAAATTTAAAAAAATAAAAAATCCTAATTGAAACACACTATAAAGCTTGAGGGATGCACTGGGTAATTTGACCCTAATCCTAAAACGGTGTCATTTCCCAAAATAAGCTTTATAATTGCAGCTAGGACCAAATTGCAACAAAAATAAAAGGTTAGGGGCAAATTAAAATAAAATAAAATGAAATTAAAAATGCGGAAGGATTAATTGGGCAATTTGCCCTTTAAACAAAAACGCGCGGATCCTATCCGGGTCACGGGTCAACGCGCGGATCCTAGCTTTGAAACAACGCCGTTTTGAAGCTTATCGTTTTAAGCAAAACGACGCCGTTTCTATGAGGCTATAAAAGCCAACTTTCAACCTAAAAATCATTTTAAACCCGTCTTTAAAAAAAACTAAAAAAACTCTGAAAGAGGATTGAGGGCCAACCCTCTCGGAGCTCCATCGACCACATACGACGACCAGAAGCTGGAAAGCTTCATTTTTTGACGCGAATCTGGCGATAAGTATTTTTCGTTTTATTTTACGATATTTGTATGTATTTATAAAAAGAAAAAAAATGAAATAATCACCTCTGTTTCTTTAATCCACTGCTGGTCTTTTATTGTATATATGTGTATATAAAAAAAACCGTAGTCTTACATCGTTCTTGATTCGGGCTTTTATAGCCACTGAAAAAATATATTTACAATCTTGATTTTATTTCTTGCTATATTTGTTTCGTCTCTACTGTTTCTTTCCCTTTTTGCAGGTAACAGTGAGAAATCCGGCTGTGAATGCGCTGGCATCGATTCGTGCGTCGATTACGACGTGATATGGAGCCGGAGTCACAGCACCGATGAAGCCCACTGGAATGGCGCGAGACGAAAGGGCGTGACGCTTGGGGTACTTGCAGCGTGAAGTTTGTGGAAACCCTAGGGTTTCCAGATTTGGTTTAGGCATTGGGCCTCACTAGTTTGGGTCTGGTTTAAGTATTTGGGCTGTTGGGTTTTAGGTGTAACCGGGTATAGGGTTAATGGGTCCTTTGGGCTATGTAAATGGGCTAAAAATTTTGGGTTTTGTAAACGGACTATAAAACTTTTATTAATTTATTTAATTTTTGTTTCTGCTTTTATTTATTTATTTTATGGGCCCGGGCAAATTTGGGCTATTACAGCTACCCCTCTTTGCTCATTACTGTGTAACAGGAATAGAGCAAAGATTATAAAAGGACCAAATTTACCCGGCCTGGCCTAGTCTCGGAATCTTAATCCTTATCTTCCTCAAAGGTATTCTGATAGCTTCAAACTTGCTTCATCGTAACTTAGGAATGTCAAATCTGCTATCTTCAACCTACTCCCTGCAAACTCAGGAACACCAAGCTGGAATCTTTGATTTACTTCTTGCCTAATACGGAGAAGCCGAATTTGTCATCTTCGATCTGTCCTCTGTCAACACAGAGACACCAAATCTGTTATCTTCAATCTGCTCTCTGTCAATACAGAGACGCCAAATCTGTCATCTTCAATCTACCCTCTGTCAATACAGAGATGCCAAATCTGTTATCTTCGATCTGCTCTTTGTCAATACAGAGACGACAAATCTGTTATCTTCGATCTGCTCTCTGTCAATACAAAGACGAAAAATCTGTTATCTTTGATTTGCTCTCTGTTAATACAGAGACGCCAAATCTGCTATCTTCGATCTGCTCTTTGCCAATACAGAGACCTCAAATCTGATATCTTTGATCTGCTCTCTGTCAATACAGAAATGCCAAATCTGCTATCTTCGATCTGCTCTTTGACAATACAGAGACGTCAAATCTGCTATCTTCGATCTACTCTCTGCCAATGCCAAATCTGCTATCTTCGATCTGCTCTCTACCAATACAGAGACGCCAAATCTGCTATCTTCGATCTGCTCTCTAACAATACAAAGATGTCGAATCGGCTATCTTCGATCTGCTCTCTGACTATACAGAGACGCCAAATCTGTCATCTTCGATCTGCTTTCTGTCAATACAGAGATGCCAAATCTGTTTATCTTCAATCTACTCTTTGTCAATACAGAGACGCCAAATCTGTCATCTTCGATCTGCTCTCTGTCAATACAGAAAAGCTAAATTTGTTATCTTCGATCTGTTCTCTGTCAATACAGAGACGACACATCTGTTATCTTCGATCTGCTCTCTATCAATACAAAGACGCCAAATCTGCTATCTCCGATCTGCTCTCTGCCAATACAGAGATGCGAAATCTACTTCAATCTGTTCCTCGTCTAATACAGAGACGCCAAATCTTTTATCTTCGATCTGCTCTCTGTCAATACAGAGATGCCAGATGTGCTTTCTTTGATCTGCTCTCCGTCAATACAGAGACGCCAAATCTGCTTCTTCGATCTGTTCCCCGTCTAATACAGAGACGCCAAATCTTCGATCTGCTTCGATGTAAACACACGAATATCAGATCTTCTATCTTCGATCTGTTCCCCGTCTAATACAAAGACGCCAGATGTCACCGGTGATCTACATTATCCCTTAAGGGACATAACCTATAGAATGTGTATGTACTTATGCCTAATGATTTAGGTGCCATGATCGAAATGAGTCAAATGCTCCCAAATAGACATATTATGATGCAAGACGTTATGAAAATGACTCCTATTTTGGACGTCTTTACTCATTCATCCATCAAAGTTCTACATTTATTTTACTCAAAGTATCAATCATACTCTGCTCCTATGTTTTGAATCAGATTGGTCCTATTGTACCATTCTCCGAATGTTACGACCTGCTGGAGACGATCCTCTCCTAAGATTGAATCATTTGAATTGTCCAATTATCCTTTGGACTGAAGAAATTTTCTCGAATACCTCCGAACCTTATTCATGGGAATTCTTCAAACAATTGTTCTGTTTTAGTTTCTCGTATTCTCTAGAGATTTCCAGAGTAATATGCAAAACTTCGTTTGTAAAAATATTTAGTTCATCAATTATTATTTCAATGCAACACACTTTGGAAGACAAATAATTTGATCTTAAGAGTAGTTAGATAAATCATCAGAATACAATAGGAAATTAATCTGAAAACATATCTTTGAAAAGAAAAAGAATCTAAAGATAGTAAACAGAACAAAAATTCGATGTCCAACATATCACAGCTTGGGCTTCTGTATACAAATTCCATGAAGACTGTTTTGAGTTTAACATGTGTTTAGAAGATCCACAGTACTTTGTTGATGGCCCAGTATATAACACACTCCACTTCTCTTCAAATCCAGTATAGCAAGGTCACTGCATGTTTTTCGAAATTTGAGTAGCCCTTTCGGGTTTTCAACTCAAAACCCCTTTGGTCTCAAGGCACACTTTGCGGGTTTTCACCTTGGCCTCTCCATTTTTTTTTTAGAAGTCTCAAAGTGCCCTTTGTAGTTTTTCACCTTGGCTTCCATTCTCTTTAGACAAAGTGCTTCTTGACTGAGCCTGAATTCACTGGATTGGGTAAATTTTTCCCATCCATTTCTGTCAAAATCAGTGCACCACCAGAGAAAGCCTTCTTCACAATATACGGTCATTCCCAATTTGGCATCCATTTTCCTCTAAAGTCCTTCTGTATGGGAAGAATCTTTTTCAATACAAGGTCCCCTTCATGGAATTCTCTTGGATGAACTTTCTTGTCATAAGCTCGCATCATTCGCTTCTGATACATCTGACCATGACGAATAGTCCTTAGCCTCTTTTCTTCAATCAAGTTCAATGGGTCATACCGTGATTGAATCCATTCTGCATCATCCAGCTTTATTTTTGACAAAATTCGAAGAGAATGTACTTCTACTTCAATGGGCAACACTGCCTCCATCCTATAAACCAATGAGAAAAGAGTTGCCCCAGTAGAGGTTCTGATTGACGTTCGATAGGTAAAGAGTGCAAATGGTAATTTCTTATGCTAGTATCTGTAGGTCTCAGTCATTTTCCCTACTATCCTCTTAATATTCTTGTTGGCAGCTTCCACTGCCCCATTCATTTTTGGGCGATATGGAGATGAATTATGATGTTTGATCTTGAATTGGCTGTAAACTTTCACAATCATGCTATTATTCAAGTTCAATGCATTGTCCGATATAATCCTCTCAGGCATTCCATACCGACAAATAATCTCTTTTTTCAAGAAACGCCTTACTGTCGACTTGGTAACACTAGCATATGAAGCTGCCTCTACCCATTTTGTGAAGTAGTCAATAACCACGAAAATGAAATGATGCCCATTCGAAGCTTTTAGTGATATTGGCCCAATGACATCCATGCCCCATATGGAAATGGGCCATGGAGAAGTCATAACATGTAAGGGTGAAGGTGGTACATGAATCCTGTCCCCATATATCTGGCATTTATGACATTTCTTAATATAGCTGATACAATCTCTTTCCATAGTAGACCAATAGTATCCAAACCTCATGATTTGCCTTGCCATCGTAAAGTCATTAGTATGTGTCCCAGAAACACCTTTATGTACTTCTTCCAGGATTTGTCTAGCTTCCATAGCATCGACGTATCTCAAGAGTACCTGATCTTTCCTTCTTTTATAAAGGATGTCTCCATCTAGTACATATTCGCAGGCTAACCTTCTCAAATTTCTTTTGTCATTCTCAGTTGCCTGCTCAGGATATTCACGATTTCTCACATACCGTAATATATCTTGATACCAAGGATGGTCATCCTTTTCATCCTCTTCGATGTTACAGCAATAAGCTGGAACCTCAGAAATGCTCATCTGAATTGGTCTCACATCCTCTTGTTTATTTACTTTAATCATGGAAGCCAATGTTGCCAAAGCGTCCGCCATCTGATTTTCGTCCCGTGGGAGATAACTGAAAGTGACGTTATCAAACTCTTCAAGTAACTCTAAAACTACCCTTTGATAATTAATCAATTTGGGGTCCCTTGTCTCCCATTCACCCCTAAGCTGGTATATTACCAACGCAAAGTCTCCATATACTTCCAGGGTTCTAATTTTTCACTCTTTGGCTGCTCGAATCCCCATGATGCATGCTTCATACTCGGCCATATTGTTCGTACAGTCAAAATCCAATTTACATGTAAATGGATAATGATCACCATTTGGGGATACAAGACTGCCCCAATTCCATTTCCTACTGCGTTGGATGCGCCGTCAAAGTTCAACTTCCATTGATATTCTTCAATAGCTGCCACATATATCAACTCCTCATTAGGGAAATCAAAGCTCAATGGCTCATAATCTTTTAAAGCTCTGCTAGCCAAAAATTCTGCTATCACGCTTCCTTTTATAGCCTTTTCACTCACATAGACTATATCAAACTCTGAAAGTAATACTTGCCACCTTGCCATTCTTCCATTTAGGGCTGTTGACTCCATCATGTACTTTAATGGATCAAGTTTTGAAATTAGCCAAGTCGTATGATATAGCATATATTGCCTTAACCTTCGAGTTTTCCAAATTAAAGCATAACACAACTTTTCAATTGGCGAATATCTCATTTCACACTCAGTGAATTTCTTACTGGGGTAATATATCGCTTTCTCTTTTCTTCTTGACTCGTTATGTTGACCAAGCACACATCCCATAGAATTACTAAACACTGATAAGTACAGAATTAATGGTCTATCTGGACTAGGTGGAGATAGTACTAGAGCGTTTAACAAGTATTGCTTGACTTTATCAAAGGCATTCTGGCATTCCTCATCCCAAGTACCTGGGTTATGTTTTCTAAGGAGGAAAAATATAGGATCACATTTCTTGGTTAATTGTGAAATAAACCGAGCAATATAATTCAACCTTCCAAGAAAACCCTGAATTTTCTTCTGAGTATGTGGTGGAGGCAATTCTCGTATGGCTCTAACTTTGTCTGAGTCAACTTCTATTCCCTTTTCGCTGACCACAAAGCCCAATAATTTTCCCGACTTAGCTCCGAAGGTGCACTTTGCCGGATTAAGCTTCAACTGAAACTTCCTTAATCTCAGGAACAACTTCCTCAAGACTTCAATATGCTCTTTCTCTGTTCGAGATTTGGCAATCATATCATCAACATACACCTCAATCTCTTTCTGCATCATATCGTGGAATAAGGTCACCATAGCCCTTTGGTATGTTGCTCCTGCATTCTTCAACCTAAAGGGCATTAGCTTGTAACAAAAGGTGCCCACAATGTTATGAATGTGGTTTTATCCATGTTTTCAGGATACATCTTTATCTGATTGTACCCTAAGAAACCATCCATAAAGGAGAACAACGAATATCCTGCTGTATTGTCTACCAAAGGGTCGATGTGCGGTAAAGGAAAATTGTCCTTCGGGCTAGCTTTGTTTAAATCTCTGTAATCAACACACATTCGTACCTTCCCATCCTTCTTAGGGACAGGCACAATATTAGCCACCCATTCTGAGTACTTAACTTCTTGTAGGAATCCAGCATCAAACTGCTTTTTGACTTCTTTTTTTATTTTTAGCACAATATCAAGCCTCATCCTTCACAATTTTTGTTGAACTAGGTTGCAATCTTGTCTTATGGAAAGACGATAGACCACGATATCAGTATTCAATCCCGGCATATCCTGATATGACCATGCAAATATATCTTTAAATTCACGTAGCAACTCAACAAGACCTTGTCTTGTTTCCTTAGCAATATGTGTGCCAGTTTTCACCTCTTTCCCTTCCTCCAAGGCTACATCCTCTATTGCCCCTTTCTCATGGAGTAGGATTTGTTTCTCCTCTTGTTTCACCATTCTCAACAAATCTGGAGACATGTCACAATCCTTGTCATCTTTAAAATCCTGAAGTTCTTCTAAACACATGTCTTGCTCAAAAGAGAATCTAGGATTTGTAGTATCAGTGCTTATGTTATTGATATCTAGGGACTTGCGGGGTACGAAAGAATATACAAAGAATGAATAAATTTTAGGAACGTTTATTTATATGTTATGAATGAAATGGAAAAAAAAATTTGAAAGAATTTAAAGGTCAAAAGAATATTGAACGGTATAAAAGAATATTCACTCGAATTCATAACAAAAGTTGCTTTTTATTGAAATACAAATATCTGAACATGAGCCTATTTTACAAATGAAATCTTACTATTCCTAGGCTTTAGAGCAATAAGAGTGTTCTGAAAATTACTCTGAAAAATCTTTAAAAACTACAGGAAGTTCTTCTGCAACCCAATTGTTTAAAGAGCTTCCCGGTTCGTAAGGGCGAATGCCCTCAAGGTTTCCTCGTTCAGACTCTTCATTATGCACAGCATTGATGTGATAACTTCCTTTTCCGAGCAACCCTCTCTTAGGGTGAATTATCTCTCATGATATAAAAGTTTGTGATATATGAGGTAACGTCATCAATTCCCACTCAACTTCTCTTCCACTTAAACGCGCCCTTCTTCTTTCTTGACGCTTCTCTATTTCCTTCCTTATTTGCTTGTGATCTGGCCTGTAACCCAAGCCAAAACGGTCTCTCTTCTCCTTTAGTTCTAGAATTTGAATCCCTCCTTGAAGATATCTTTCTAATCCTTTTCCTGGCAAGGCTCCTTTCCCTATTGTCATCTGCAAACCCATTCTTATGGTTCTGGATATCCTGGGCACCGGCACCTCATTCCCCTCTGAAATGAATGTTGTATTAACGAATTCTAATGAACGAAAAGAGCACTCAATAGCCTCCTCATTTACTTCTACATAGGGTGCGTTACTGGTAACTGTCGTTATAATGTCTTCTTCCGCATTTATGGTGACCAGCCGTCTATCTACTACTAACTTCAATTTTTTATGCAAAGATGAGGGCACCGCTCCTGCGGAATGTATCCAAAGCCTCCCCAACAAGCAATTATAAGAGGGCTTGATGTCCATCACTAAAAAGTCCACCTCATAAGAGTTTGGCCCAATCATCAAAGGAATATCAATTCTTCCTATGACCTTTCTCTCCGTACTATCGAATGCTCTCACTATATTATGGCATGTTTTCATGTGAGAACTGTCTATGGGTAATATGTTCAATATGGATAATGGTAAGACATTTAAGGCTGATCCATTATTAATAAGCACACTCGGCAATGTATGCCCCTTACAGCGAGTGGTGATGTGTAAAGCTTTAGCTGATCCCATGCCACCAGGTGGGATTTCATCATCATTGAAATAGATGAAATTGTTAGCACTTATGTTACTAACCAAACGATCCAACTTATTGACGGATATATCATTAGTAACGTAAGTATCATTGAGCACCTTCATTAATGCTTCCCGATGTACCTCTGAACTCAGAAGCAAAGCCAACACTGATATGCGAGCTGGTTGTTTGCGCAATTATTCAACCATGCTGTACTCACTGTGTTTTAAGAATTTTAGAAATTCTCTGGCTTCTTCTTCTTTTACTGGCTCATTAACCAGTGTTTCAATCCCCTTTCCTTTGTCAAAGGCTTTTGCTTTTGCGGGCTCAACTCTGACACCTTTTACATCATAACGCTTCCCACTACGTGTGTAAGAACCCTCATCTTGAACCTCTTTATAAGCACTAGCTATATCCTCCTTCTCCGACATTGTTACATTGCAGTCATAATTCCAAGGTACCCTCTTATTATCCTTATAAGGAAAGGAAACAGGTTTGTGAATAATGACTTTTGGTACTGTTTGTGTTTCAACTTTATTATTCCTTGGTAGAGAAATAATGATCCTTGGCCGGTTGACTCTTTGATTCTTTGGTCTACCCTCTAATGTGCATATATGTCCCTCATCTGAGCCAACTTCATAGAATTCCAGCTCATTATTATCCATAAGGCTTTGTATCAAAGCCTTAAACTCCTCACATTCGTGGATCTCGTGTCCCTTTTCTACATGGAACTCATAGTAGTCCTTAGCTCATTTATTTCCCTCTTCAAAGATTATCATTTCTCTTTTCACCATTTCTTTCCAGATTACTTTCATCGGCATTCTTACCCCAGCGACGTCCTCTTTAATCCTCTTCATACCAGTATCCCCAATTATGTTTACCCCTTGATCGCCATGATTTAGAAACGGGTTCTCATCACTAGCGGTATCGTCAAATTTTACAACCCCTATCTTGATAAGTCTTTCCACTGCTTTTTCAAAGCCAGTGCAATTTTCGATCGAATGCCCCGATATCCCTGCATGGTATTCACATTTGGCGTTTGCATCGTTCCATTTGATATATGGAGGTTGCAGTGGTTTCAAATGAAAAGGAGCTATTGCATGCGCATTAAATAAACTTTGATAAAGCTCTCGATACGTCACCGGAATAGGCGTAAATGAGACCTTCTCAGAATTTTGTCTCAAACCAGATCCCTGCTTTTGAAAATCCTGTTGCCCAACTGTAGTTGCTCTGGGTTGACTAACCGTAATCTTTTTTGAATTATAACTACTCATATTGTTCAGCTCATTATCTTTCCTTCTTGGGGCCGGTCTTTTAGCAGTTTCCCCCTCTATCTTGCCACTCTTATGGCATTCTCAATCATTTCTCCTGCCATAACTATATTAGCAAAGCTCTTGATGGTACTTCCAATCATATGAGTAATGAATGGGGCCTTCAAGGTGTTAATGAATAGCATGGTAGTTTCTTTCTCCAAGAGCAGTGGTTGAACTTGCATGGAAACATCTCTCCATCTCTGTGTATATTGCCTAAAACTCTTATTAGGCTTCTTTTCCATGTTTTGCAAAGTGATTCTATCAGGAGTCATGTCAGTCACATGATTATATTGCTGCATAAAGGCTTACGCTAAGTCTCTCCAAGAACCAATCCTTACGTGACTCAATTAATTGTACCACCTAGCTGCTGCCCCAACTAAACTATCCTGAAAACAATGAATCAATAATTGATCATTGTTTACATAGCCAGTCATCCGCCTACAGAACATGGTGATATGGGCCTCTAGGCAAGTAGTCCCATTGTACTTTTCAAATTCTGGCATTTTGAACTTATGGGGAAGCACCAAATCTGGGACCAAACCAAAGTCCTTGGCATCAATTCCCTGATGATTATCAGCCTTTTCCAATACCTTAAATTTCTCCTCTAACCATCTACAACGTTCCTCTAATTGCCTTGATGATTCAAACCTCATCTCTTTCCTCTAAGCCACATCTAAATCAGGGATAACTGGATTGGTAGGGTTATCTCCTGGGTTGAATTCTGAGCCAGTTTGAAAGTTTATAGGTATTCCAACATCAACTTGCCCATGTTGAGGCCTTATTGTGATGGACGGCCTTCGGAGATATGCCTTAGGTTCAGCTTGTACATGGGGTGGAGTAAAGCCCGGAGGATGATCTTCATTATCTTCTTCAATGACGGTCATAGGAGCCTTTCCTTTATCCGTCGCTCCTTTCAGCAGCTGAGCCATCTCAGTCATCATATTCCTTTGAGCCTCCAACATTTGATCATTCATCTCCTGTTGGATTTTCACCAATTGTTCTTGCAATTGCTCTTACATTTCTTTCTGAATCTGCTTAAGTCTTTGATCCATATTCTTTGTCTTAGCGCGTGTACCGTAAGGATGTGTTGCTTCCAGATTTTCCTTTCTCTTACTCTCTCTTCCTCCCTAATAATTTTAACTAATTAGGGTCTTTCTATAAATTTGAATGCATATGATACGATGATATGTAAGTGCATGAATGCAAAAAGATATCGATTCTGATTTAGTTTCTTTTTAGAAAATGTTATTTAAGAAACAAAAATCTTTACATAAAGCAAATTACAAATACGCTTTCGCCCTCAGGCCCAGAGTTTTAACCCTATCCAATAACAAAGCTAACTCTTAACCTCTATCTGACACTGACTCATACTTTGTACTTAATACATTGGCTTGCATTGCCATATCTTGCAGATGATCAGCAACCTCTCGAATCTGGACTATAGCTTCTCCCATGAGATAGTCTCTATCTCTAACTTGATCCTGAAAATGGTGAAGCTCTCCCTTCCAATGTCTCTCTCTTGCCTCGAGCTGCTCAATCTAAAGTTCACAATTCTGCAATGCTGCTTCCAACCCTTCAATACTGTGCTTCATTTCCTCAATCTTGTTCAGACTTGCCTTTAACTCGACCGCAGAGTTACGACTTCGGTGATGATGAAAAGATCGTCCAAACTCAGTCACTTTAGCTTTTAATCCTTGATTCTCCTTCTCTAGGGCCTGATTCTGCGCTTGCATCTCTTGAAACTTCTTCTTCCAAAACTCAACTTTGGCTCTTTCTTCTTGAACCTCTTGTTGCCACTGCTCTGAAGATTTCCCCAATCCAGCTCTCTTCATTGATAACTGTGTCTTCTTATATTGCGTCTTCAAGTCATCTCGGTCTTCCTTAATCTTCCTCTTTTCTTTCCTCACTTTTTCGACCTCAATTTTCTGAACGTCGACGTCTAAGCTTAGGTAAATCTTTTCCTCCTCAAGCCTCTCTATCTTTCTCCCGAGCTCCAAATTCTTCCTTTCGAACTCTTGCTTTATGACTTCTAACTTGGATGGAATCACTCGTAAATTTTCCTTCATCGATCGAGCAGCCCCCAAACTTGGCCTAGGGATGTTATCATTGATCCTCTTACTAAACCACCCTTTGTATTCAAGAGTTGTGGTCGGACCTTTAGTCAGAATCTTCACACAGCAAATCTTCTTCCAAGCCTCAGAAATTTCTCGCATCTTCTTCTTATAATGATCTCCCTTATATAAGAAATCACTCTGAGCTAGCCCTTGTGTTGCCGGTATAAACTGCTCTGCCTTTTATTGCCTTAAGACGAGTAATGATGCATAACCAACAACTCCCCAAATTCCAGGAAGAGGTACCCAATCAAAGCTTCCGCAACGATAAAGGATTTCGCTAGGAGTCATCCAAGGGGCTTTCCACATAACATCTTCTTCTTGGAGATTCTGAAGTATTTCCAACCACCTTTCCTCTGTAATGTCATCCCTCCTTGGTATAGCTGCTGCTTCCTTTAAGGGAGAATAATCTTTAAAGAACACTCGGCAAGGAACCTTATCAACCTTTCAAAAGTGACTGTGGAACCAAACTAACAACAACTGTGCGCATCCAATGAACCTTCCCTCTCCAACTCTCCGACATGCATTCAAAGATCTAAATGTCTCAGCTAGGATTGTAGGTACAGGTGTATTCTGCTTACCTAGTCGATCGAATAAATTCGTGACTGCCTCATCTATGTATCCCATAGCTTTTGGAAAAATCACTAAACCATAAATACTTAAGGCCAGGACATCAACCTTTCTCTTCACATCTGGGTGTGCCAATATTAGATCCCTCAAACTTGTCCACGGAATGCATTTACCCTCACCCTTTTGTTGGATTCGAGCTGCGGCCCACTGTTCACTCATCCCTGTGATCATCATTAATTTCTTCATGAAAGTCGGAAGATTAGCAGCCCTAACATAAGCTTTGTTACCTTGAATTTTCGGACAACGAAGCAAAGTTGTATCCTCCTCCAAATTAGGCACTAAGTCTACCTCTCCAAATGTAAAGCAACTATAAACAGGGTTCCAAAACTGTACCATAGCTAAAAATAGATGCTTATCCACCTTGATGTCTAACAAATAGGGAAGATCTCCATAATTCTGGTAGAACAACTGCTTAGTCTCGTCATTCCATTGGGTCCAAATGTCTCTCAACTCCTGAAACTCATTCTGTGTCGAATTAATACGAGTGAAGTCCCATAACTCTGATGTATACCCCTCGGTGACACTATCTCCTTTCTCTAACTGGGTTTTCCCTGACCAAGTACAGAGAGAGGTGTTGTCCTCCACTTTATCAAGATATTCGTTCCTCATTACAAAACTTTCTAATCTAGAAATCAAACTTTGAATCGACACCTTTAAATGTTGAGTGACATGCAATGATAGCAAAATAAAATAGGTCAGTATCATATATAAAAAGTATAATAAACAAGCACTTATAAAGGTAGCTTACTAAAGGCTATCACTATACTCCCTAGGGTAAGCACTTAAAGTTCACTATATGCGTTTTAGTTCTAAAGTGAGGGTACCTGAACCACTAGATTCCTCGGTCCTCACCCATTATAGGCTCATATGAACCAAGTTCGGTTCAGGGGGACACATTTCTCTATGGCCATACGGAGATGAAAATCCCACGAAGACATAGGTACAGATGTATCCCGGAAGCAATCCACTAGCCCATGCGGAGGTGAAAACCTCATGAAAGTATAGCTTCTCACTCCCACTTAAAGGTGCGACCACAACGGTTATGCAAATGCAATGTGTTCGAAAATAACAAACATATGCAACAAACATATGAAAAAGGATCGATATTTTTTTAAGTCGTTCCAAATTTTTGACATTAAGATAGAAAATAATAAATTTTGGCTTGACTATCTTATTGTCCCCAGCAGAGTCGCTAAGCTGTCGAAACCTCTTTTTTAAAAGGGATGGAATCTTTAAAAACGGGAGTCGCCACCAACCTTTTTAGGTGTGGTTAGATCACCTTTATAAAACATTTTGGTTTACGAAAAATGCGAGAAAACAGGTTCGGGAGTCGGTTACGCACGAAGAAGGATTAACACCCTCGCAATGCCCAATATTGGTACCAAATTGAATAGTTTTTTGTCTTAATGTCAAAAGTTTGAAAGAATTTAACAAAAGGATCATTTTTTTTAAAAAAAAAAAATGGAATAATTTGAGCTGAAAATCAAGATTCTTTCATTTCAAAATAGTGCAAACATCATATCCAGCATGATTGGACACGATATTCTTAAACTTTAGTAACTAAAATCATCTTGTGATTTACAAAATCTATTTAAAAGGATACTTTAGACATTTAGACAAACGAGAAATCGCAACCCAGCATGTTAGGGCACTACTTCCCGAATTCCTAAATACAAAAGATATTGCCTCGTTTTTTAAAATTCCTTTGGATTAAATGAAATATAAAACTTTAAAAGCGATGATGCGTTTAACCTATTAAAAAATCAATATTAAACTAATTAAACTACATACTTTAACATTTCATGCAAATATAATATAGAAAATGATAAATACGACATAAATTACATAATATACATTAGCATTTCATGCATATATAATAACATAAATATACACACATTATTATTTCATGCAAAATACAAAATAGCAAAATAATGAATATAACAATACAAATTACACATATATAATAGTATTTCATGCGAATATAATCTTAAAATAACGACATAAATAATCAATTTTCATACGAATATATACCAATAACAAAATAACATAAAAATAACAAATATCCCATGAGATAAAATTAACATATTAAAACAATACCAAATAAATACAAAAGGATAAAAACAAACAAATTAAAAAACAATTTGAAAAATAAATGAGGGAAAAAATATTTAAAGTAATATATAATTAATAAAAGAGTAATTTTAAAAAATACAAATATATTATATGATATAATAGCTTAATATATATTTATATAAATAATACTATATTAAATATGTGCAAAACTTTATAATAAATTTTAGAATTTTTCATAGCATACTAAATAATTAGCAATGATATATATATTATTTAATAATAGTATGCAAATTTTAAAATTATACATAATAATAAATATTGAAGTCATATAAAATATAATAAAAATAATATAATGAATAATATATATAGTAAAATGATATAATATATTATAAAATATATAAATAAAACATAGATAAATAATAATAATAAACAGCGCATGAGTAAAAATAATATATATAATAAATCATTTATATATACACATAATATTTATAGTAAAAATAAATAATATATAAAATATTTAAAATAAACTATATATGAAAAAAATAGAAAGGACAAAAATTAAATGGAAACAAAGCTCTACGGTAAAATTTAAAAAAATAAAAAATCCTAATTGAAACACGCTATAAAGCTTGAGGGACTCACTGGGTAATTTGACCCTAATCCCAAAACGGTGTCGTTTCCCAAAATAAGTTTTATAATTGCAGCTAGGACCAAATTGCAACAAAAATAAAAGGTCAGGGCCAAATTAAAATAAAATAAAATGAAATTAAAAATGCGGAAGGATTAATTAGGCAATTTGCCCTTTAAACAAAAAAGCGCGGATCTTATCCGGGTCACGGGTAAGCGCGCGGATCCTAGCTTTGAAACGACGCCGTTTTGAAGCTTATCGTTTTAAGCAAAACGACGTCGTTTCTATGAGGCTATAAAAGCCAACTTTCAGCCTAAAAATCATTTTAAACCCGTCTTTAAAAAAAATTAAAAAAACCTCTGGAAGAGGATTGAGGCCAACCTCTCGAGACTCAGTCGAGCCTCCGTCCACTGGCTCCCACGCCTCTGCGCCATGCAAATCAAATCGCCACATCTGACGGGAAGCTGGAAAGCTTCATTTTTTGACGCGAATCCGGCGGTAAGTCTTTTTCGTTTTATTTTACGATATTTGTATGTATTTATAAAGAAAAAAAAAAATGAAATAATCACCTCTGTTTCTTTAATCCACTGCTGGTCTTTTATTGTATATATGTGTATATAAAAAAAAAACAGTAGTCTTACATCGTTCTTGATTCGGGCTTTTATAGCCACTGAAAAATATATTTACAATCTTGATTTTATTTCTTGCTATATTTGTTTCGTCTCTGCTGTTTCTTTCCCTTTTTGCAGGTAACAGTGAGAAATCCGGTGATGAATGTGCTGGCGTCGATTCGTGCGCTGATTACGGTGTGATATGGAGCCGGAGTCACGGCACCGATGAAGCCCACTAGAACGGCGCAAGACGAAAGGGCGTGACGCTTGGGGTACTTGCGGCGTGAAGTTTCTGGAAACCCTAGGGTTTTCAGATTCGGTTTAGGCATTGGGCCTCGCTTGTTTAGGTTTGGTTTGGGTATTTGGGCTGTTGGGTTTTAGGTATAACCGGGTATAGGGTTAATGGGTCCTTTGGGCTATGTAAATGGGCTAACAATTTTGGGTTTTGTAAATGGACTGTAAAACTTTTATTAATTTATTTAATTTTTGTTTCTGCTTTTATTTATTTATTTTATGGGCCCGGGCAAATTTGGGCTATTACAACATACAATAACTATTGAAAGCTTGGGGCATAAACTCACGAACATTAGCAACATGGATTGTTTTAATTGCATAATCTGAAATTAATCATTTAAACAAGCAATCTTGCAAACGACAGGTTACGAGTTGATAACGCACGTGATTATTTTGTAGATGCATCTACCAAAATCATATAATATCAAAATCATTCACATGGTGGATGAATGAGCCCATTTTCATTTCAGAAATGCAAGACATTAAATCTCAACTTTAGCCAGTGAGTTTGTAATAATCAATTATCATTGAGAACAAGCAACACATGAGAATTCTTTAAATTAAAGAATCTTTTGGTTCTTTAATAAATGTCTATATGAATTCTCAATTAATTTTCACATCATATATAATCCAGGATGGTCTAACTGGTCACGCTAGATAGTAAATGTATTTGTATCACTAAACTTCTGTTTTACTTTAACATGTTTTTCAATTGTACTAATAATGTCAATATAAATTTTGACAATTGATAATTTTATCGTTATTCTTTTTATTTTGTATCCACATGTAAGCAATATTATGATATTTACTTCTGGAAATGTCTACATCAATGTGAAGTCAATATTGTTATTAACTCAATAAAAGAAATATAATTTGCAAACAACTATTTGCAATATTCACTTTAGGGAATTTGCCAAAATCTTCAAATGTTCAAATTGACATTAATAATCAAAAGTGATTATACAATTTGTTATATTTATTGCAAACATTCACTTCAAGGAATGTGCAAAAAATAATTTGGACAATAATGTAAGCATATATCATATTCCTTACCAATAAGATTATATAGATATCATTCGCTTTAAGGAATGATTAATTAGTATGAATCATTAGTCATTTTGTTCTAAAAATGAACAAAAAGCAACATTTCAAATCTTTCATCTTCTTTTTATTTATTTGTCAATAATGACAAGAGGTTCCATTTTATAATTGTCATGTATTACTACATTCATTTCGAGGAATGGAGTAAAATCAGTGAAACAAATAGTTCATTATTTTGTTTGGCCTTAAGAAAGCATTAGATCAATCCAAAATACTTTTAAAGTCCTTTTCACAAGAGTTTTTCATCATCAATTAACTAGAAAGAAATAACTAAGTCATGCATGGAGTTTATTGCAAATCAAATGTACGAATAAAACTGACAGTTAAAATATCAAACCTGATATAATGCTAGTGCTAACAAAAAATTCATAAACCATTGCATACATGTATGAGATTTACTTCAAAATCATACATCTCATGTTCATTAAAACTTTTCCATTTATAATTGCTCATATAATTTCTCTAAATAATTAACAAATATAAAGTGTATGAACTACCTTTAATAATTTTACGAAAGCAACAAGTTTTGTAACGCCCCAATTTTCGGGAATTCTGTGAATGTTGTCATAGGTTTAATTATGTTAGTAGGCCTCTAGAAGGCCCAAGCTTAAGATAGAACCCGACAATTTTAGTTAATTTTTGTTCCATAAGAAAAAGGGGGTGAAATTATGAAATAGGACCTATGTGAAAATGTTTGAAAATGCTATAGGCTAAATTGAAGTGGCCAAATAAATAGGAGTGCAAAATAGGAGGATTTGCATGACAAACCTCCCATTTTACATGAAGTGGCCAGCCATCATGTTGTTGTAGACAAAATGTACACTTGATATCCATAATTTATGGTACAAATTGATACAAATTGATAATAGGTTAGGTAAATGTTCCATGATAATAGGTTAGGTAAATGTTCCATGATAATGGGTTGGGTAAATGTTTCATGATAATGGGTTAGGTAAATGTTTCATGATAAGAATTTCATGTCTTTTGTATTAAAGAATTAAATGGATGGAATATGAAGTTTTATTAAAAGAAAAAGGGGTGAAAAGAACAAAGTTTTGTCCATCTTTGTTCATCATAGCTGAAAGTTAGAGAAGAGAAAGGAGAGGAGAAAGCTCTTGAGTATTCGGTCATTAGGAGGAGGAAAATTGAAGGTAAGTTCTTGGTAACTTGCTTCTATTTTGAGGTTCATAAGTTCTTCTTGATTCTACCTTAACTCTTGAAGCATATTTTGGTTTTGGTTGTATTGTGAGCATTTGGTCATGAATTAAAATGAAGGAAATGGTTGTTGTTTCATGTTCTTTTGATGAAAAATGGAAGATAGGTGAAGTTGAGCCAAACAAATGAACATGCATGTGCCTTAGATGCTAAAGGGAAAAATTGGCTAACATGTTGTGCTTTAAAATGATGAAATGGAGATTATACTTAAGTAAAATCATAGATATGTGATGATTGATTGGTGATATACATGTTTAAATAACATGCATGCAAGTTATGTGTGAAAGAGTGAATTTGGTAATAAATCTGCTTGGGACAGCAGCAGTAATGTGACTTTGGAAAATCACCATAAATTGTGGGAAATGAATTAGAAGCTGAATAAATTATGTAGCTGAATAAATTATGTAATTAAAGCTTATTGAGTCTAGTTTCTAATGAAATAAACAAGAACATATTTTGAATTCTGTACAATGAGAAATTTGATTCGTAATGAAGAGTGGTCAGATTAGTCAAATAGTGAAACATGGGAAACTTTGAGAAAAATCTGGTATTGATTGGCTAAACCAAAATTCTGAAAATTTTATGGATAGAAGATATATGAGTCTATTTTCAAGGAAAATTAACGGAACTTGATTTGGAGTTTCGTAGCTCCATTTGTAAATGATTTAGTGACTGTTGCTCGGAAGACAGCTTGCAGTGAAATTATGATTATGTGGTAAACATTGACAAAATTTGTTAATGAGTTGCTTATTGTTTTCTTATAAGCTTACAATGATCTGTAGGTGTGGTTGGCGAATATTGTAAGGGGTTAATCGTAGTTTGTATTTGAATAGTTAGATTAACGTGTTAGTAATCCAATTGTAGGCGGTTCGTGTGTGGATCTCGTCGGCATATAAATCGCAAAGCAGTGTGTAACTAACACCCTCTTTCTTAGTCTGGATCGGCAAAAGTCGAAAAGTCAAATGCCGAAACCGGTATTTTGTAGATTTGCGAGTGTGCGAATGCTCGTGAGGTAAATCGATTAATGTTTTTGGTAAGCTGCAAAATTTGGACTGCAAAGTGCATGATTTACGTGCCTCGATATTTTTGGGCTTAATGAGCCAAAATTGGAATGATGGGCCAATCTGCCCAATTCGGTAAGAACCCTCGGTAGTGATTACATTAGTACGTGAAAGGTAGGAATATGCATGAAAAACCCTAAAATAGATAAATTACTGAAATACCTTTAAAAGTGAAAATTTATAGTTTTACCCTTAAGAGATAAATTACCAAATACCCCTAGGGTTAAATTGACCTAAATGCATGTTTGATTTGTTGTTATTTATGCATGCCATGTTGTTATTATCGATGCATGGACCGGGATATTGACGGAGGAAGTACTGAAAGTGGCTTGTCCACGTCTTGGAGGCTTTGCCTCAATTCTTTGATAATGAAGCGAGCAAAGGTTGCAAGCTGTGGAGTGTTGAAATTTGGGTGGGTTGAGCTATTCCCACATGGAGTGTATGGTGGTACGGTGGAGTGTAGTGGTTGGTGGGTTGAGTAGTCTCCCAAATGGGCTTGTATATGTTTACTGATGTTGCATGTATTTTGAAATGGGCCTATGGGCCATCTTGTTATCTGAATAAGGGCTAAGGCCCGGTTATTATAATCTGAAAAGGGCTCGCCCATACCACTTATTACTGAATGGGCTTAGGCCCAATAGGCTTGAGTGACTTGGGCTTTGAATGGGTTTTCCTTACACTGAGTTTCCCAAACTCACCCCTTTTATTTTCATCCACGCAGAAATCCCCAACCATAGTGGGCTTGGGTCGTGAGGGAATTCGGAGTGGCCACCCGTTCTGAAAGTTTGATTTTCTTCTGGTGAACTGGACATCCTTTTAATTACGTTTGAGGTTTTGGGCTTTTAAATGTAATAAGGCCGCTTATTTATTTTTGATGGTTTTTATATGTTTTATTAAGATAGATAATATTTATTTTAACTGTTGAAATTGGATAGCTTTAGGGCGCGTTTTCAAAAACAACAGTTGATTTCAAAATAACACGACAACAAGCAAAGCTTCCGCAATGAAAGTATTTTCCAAAATTAATCACTTTTCCTAAAAATGACTTAATCAAATCGGTTTCCTAGAAATATCCATGACGTTAAGGTGTGGCAATGGCGGTATGCATGTCTAGGATTGGATCCGAAGGAGCTTGGTATTAGCGATCCGATGGACTCACCACCTCTTTTCCGGTTTCCTACCGGTGCATGACTTCCTTTCACTTTAACCCCTAATGAATTAATCTTTTGAACATCAAATACGATTTTCTGGACTTAGAATGGAAATTTTTTTTTTTACGTTTTGATGTGGCATGCCGGATCCGGCCATAACTTCTGGGCCGGGTTTGGGGTGCTACAAGTTTCCTAGGGTTGTATAGTAAGAAAATATAAGGCATTTACAAAATCAAACCACACAAGTTGTTTTAAATTGATTATACAAACGGAATTTATAGAAATGCAAACGGTCAAATTAATATAGTCATTCTCATTTTTAAGTTTATGAAAATGTTTTCAACAAAAAGAATTCAAGAATTAAAAATGGCAATAATTAAACTTGAAATTCAATATTAGAATCAACCCAAAATCAATTTAGACATTTTTGAAAAATTGTCTTTAGAACTACGATATATGAGTATTGAAAAATTTCAAATTGTATAACCAAAATAATAAGAGACATTAAAGGAACATAAACTATATTCGAACAAAATCAAATATGAACAATAATAAATTACATAGGTTTATTAACACAAATTTACATATTGATATGTTTTAGCCGATACATCATTTAATTATAAAACCTACTATAGCAACATAAAGAAGTTAATCAATATTCATTTTCATGAACAAATAAGATGTTTGAAACCATAAGTAACCCATGGAACCAAAACTTAAAGTAAAATCATCTCAAATATTTAAACCATATATCAAATTGATTTAATATCTAAAGATGCTATTATTGAGAAAAATGTAAAGATAGAGATCTAATTAAGTCGATGTACATTTCTTGTTCAACTTGTTCAACGAAGTCTTGATGATTTTATCAATAAGTAAGCAAATTTAAACTCCAATAGTAGACTTTGAATCCAATCAAAATTTATCAATAGCAAACTTTGAGAATGAATCTTATTTCACAATTTCATATAGATAGTGATATCAAATCCTTCACCGTTCTTAATAACATAAAAATAAAATAAGTTAATCAAAATAATTATAATTGATCATGAATTAGCTAAAAAAAATCAAATATGAAACGTTAAATAAAAGAAACTTTCTGTAAAAACTTTGCATCTTGCCATCTAAGATCTTGGAAATCATGGAGAATAAATTTGATCGTCGATAAAAGGTTTTTATCACTTTGAGCAAGATAAATTTAATCACCGATAAAAGGAACTATCACTTTGAGCAAGATTGTACTGATAACGTGTTATAAAATAAAGAGAGATAGAGAGAGTAAAGAACAAAGAAAATATAGGAAGCAATAGAGAATGTAATTTATTGATCGATGGGATGATTACAATGCTTCTTCAAAGTCTCTATTTATAGGCATAAGAAGTATAAATAAAGTAGAGATCTAATTCTAATAACTATTAGAATTTAAAGTACATCAAAACTTATCTTGATCTTGATGGACATTCACTTAATAAGATATTCATAATACCTTTAAGTTTTTTGTATTTTTTTACTTTTTACTTTTTCGAATTTAAAATTATAAGTTTGATTGTAAACGAGGTTAAACTTTGTCTATTAAATTTAAATTCCTTATAATGTTATTTTTTTACATAACTATTAAGTGAGTATTTTTTAAGCTTAGGGTGTAAAAAGCTATTGAACTTTTTCATGAAGAGCAATTAAGCCCCCTTTTTTTTTTCCACTCAATTGGGTACTTGAACTATCAAAATGTATCAAAAAGGCATTTTGACTTTTAACTTTAATTGTTGACCGTTAAAGTTAATGACCCCATTTTTTTAATTAAAATCATCATGTGTCGCAACACGGCGTAACTTATGGTGAAAAGTGATAAAAATTAAAAATCAATGAAGTTATAGAAAAATATTAAATATTTAGAAAAAATATTTAGAAAATATTTAAAATTATTAAAAATAGAAAAATTATAAATATCACAAAATTATAAAAAAGTAAAGAATTTATAAAAATCAATTTTTTAGAAAAATCATAAAATATATAAAATATATAGTACTATAGAAAAAAATATAATTTTTTATAAAATAGTAAAAATATAAAATAGTAAAAATATTATAAAAATTTATAAAATCAAGTAGAAGAAAGAGTTATACCGATGAATGAATTGATAGAAGCTGATAAAGTTTTTTGCATCGAAACTGCTATGGGAGTTGCTTCTATGGGGAGTGTTACATACATACATACATACATACAAATTCACTATAGATCATTACAAACATATGAAATCATATAATTTTTGAACACACAAGTACACATCATGACAAACATCGACAAGAAAGCAACACAATGAATCAAATAGTGCATGCTATGGCATGACAAAATGCAGCAATAGCTACAATGATGCTCACTTTTTCTAATATTTCAAAAGTTTGGGTAGAAATTGGTTTAAGCCAACAAGAAAAGATTAAATGTAAGTAGGAGGAGAAAGGTAAGCAAAACTAAGGAAACATTGGGTTGATTATGATTGGCTTGGGCATATTGGAGAGACACGATAATGAGATACAATAATTTTTATATTTTTTATACGAACTTTATATTTCTTTATATTTTTATAATTTTCTTACGAATTTATAAAATTTTACAATTTTTTATGATTTTTTATAAATTTTTCTAATTTTTAATAACTTTTAAATATTTTTATTAAAATTTAATAATTTTATAACATTTATTGATTTTATTTTATCATTTTTCGCCACGTGTTACGTCATGGTTGTGAAACATGGTAGCTTTAACTGAAAAAATTAGAGGCAGTTAAACTTTAACAGTTCACTGTCAAAATAGTCAAATGGTCTTTTTAATGCATTTTAAGAGTTCAAATACCCAATTGAGTGTAAAAAAAAAGGCTTAATTGCTTTTTTGGAAAAAGTTTGAGCACTTTTTAAACCCTTAAGCTTATATTTTAATACCCACTAACGTTTACATATTTTGTCAAAATGGCTCTAATTTTATTTTTGAGCATTTTTTAGCTATTAACCTTTGTTTTTTTTTAATTTGCTTTTTCTAACCGTTTTAATGAAAAAATACCGCTAAAAAAGTAAATGTAGATGATGTGGAAGTTCATATGTGAAATATTTTTAATAAGATGTAATTTATTGCTTAAATAATCTAATAAGATAATTGCATGGGAAAAATAATAAAAAATAATACATTAAATTAAAAAATAACTCTTAATTTAAAGAAAATAAACTTAATTATTTAAAAATTTTAACTCAGCAAAAAGACTTCTCAATAAATAAAAGTATGAAAGATTGAAACCTTTTGAAAGAAAAGAAATATTGAAACCTTAAATTTATTCATTAAATCATTAGAAAATGCAGTTAAAAAAAACAAAGGTTGATGGTAAAAAAAAAACTCAAAAATACAATTAGAGCTATTTTGATAAAACATGCAAACGTTAGTGGCCAAATTTATCATTAAGCCTAATAAATTTATAATGTAATTAAAAATATTTTTAAATTTTTAATAAACTAATTCATTCAATTTTGAAAATCATAAAAAATAGTAAAAATCCTTTTAAAGATGATAATAAATTGAAAACATTAAAAATTAAAAAATTAAAAATTTGAATGGCTAATATTATTCCCAATTTAAAATACTTTATGAAAAGTAAGATGAAACCTAGGTTGAACATGTCACTCTAGAAAGATCTTGACCTTCTATCAGCATTTTGAGTTTCACACTACTACATATCAAATAATTTCTTTTTGATCCCTTTTTTTATTATTATCTAATTAAACATAATAACAAATAATAAATAAAACACACAAAATTTAAGCTATCAATACGCAACTAAAAGAGAAAAATTAAATTAACTATATAAATTTTATATTTGTACTAGAAAATATGATTTTTTTAATAAAAATAAGTTGAAATTCGTGTTACGACTTTACCTCTTAAAAATATTATAAATTAATGTAGAAAGCAAAATCAAAACTAAATTGAGAAAAGAAAATGTTAAGTATATTAGATTAGATTAGATCTTAAATATTAATTTTAAAGTACAAAAATTAAAAAAATAAAAACTTCCTTTGGAATAATAAATACTCCTGCAACTCAAATATTTTTAATTTGATTACTAAAATAATATTAAAGTATTTTTAAATTTAAAAATATACAATTTTTAGTTTTGCTAAAAATAAGGTTATCCATAGTAAATTGAGAATGCTTTATAAGTCATATAATAAATGAATTTTTCAAAGAAAAAATTAAAATAATTCCTTAATCAAATATCACTCATATTTTAAAAGGTCAACCTTATGATTTATAAACGTTAATCTTTTCATATTTGAAGCCAATTTATAGTTTAAATTCTATTTTAAATAGCTATCATTAAATAATAACCATTATAATAATTTGACTTTAGAGTATACTGTCAAATTAATTAGAGATGTTAATGATATTGTATTATGTTTTATATTTCTCAGCTTTTTTTCTCTTAGTTAAACTCTGTTTTTAATTTCCTATTTACACCTTAATTAGTGTAGGTTATTTTAATATTATTTAACCTACAAATTTAGCCTATAAATAGACCCTATTTTTCACCCTAGAAAAATAACTCATTACACATTTAGGTATTAACTTTTACAAGCTTTCAGTGATTTTGTGTTTATATTTTGAGAATTCTTATTCCGAGTTTCGTGGTTTAGTTTTATCTCCATCTTTGTACTCTTCATTTTTGCCGTTTTAGTGAAATTATCATTGCCCGTTTTTTTTTTATCCTCTTCGGAGGGGGTTTTTCACGTAAATTATTTTGTTCAATCTTTTCAATTTCTTCGTTATTTTACTTGTTCGTTGCTTAATCGAGTTTATTCCCAATAAACTGGTATCAAAACTAGTTCAGTTTTCGCAATCAACTCGTTCAGATATGGCAGCAACAAGGTTTGATATTGATAAGTTTGATAACATCACAAATTTCAATTTGTGGCAAGTTCATATGAAAACAATTTTGATTTAGGGCGATTTTGAGAAGGTCCTTATAGAGAAGAAGTCTATAGACATGGATAAATCAGAATGAGATAGGTTAGATAAAAAAAGCTCTATGCATGATTCAATTATGTCTAACAAATAATACGGTTGTACACATTCCATATGAATGAATGTGAGCACCTTAGAGATCACATCAGCCAATTTATTACTTTTTTGAATGATTTAAAGAATGTTGAGGTTCAAATTAACGATGAAGATCAGACTATACTCTTATTGTGCTCTTTACCTCATTCATACAAGTCTTTCAAGGAAACCCTGTTTTATAGCAGATATAATCTCTCATTTGAGGATGTGAAGGGTTATCTGTTGAGTAAAGACAAACTCGACAATGAGTTTGGTTCGAATAGCAAGTCAAATAGGCAAGCCTCAGTTTTGGTAGCATCAAGAAAACAAGACAAGAGATGTTACTATTATAAGAAGTTAGGTCACATCAAAGCCAAATGTTACAAACTATGAAATAAAAGGATTGTTGACAGCAACAAGGATGATTTAACTATTTCCAATTTGGCCAATGACAAGGGTGATGATTTCTTGTTGGTGTCAACAAGTGAACACTCTGAGCTTACGTCCAAATGGATCCTGGATTCGGGGTGTTCTTTCCACATGTGTCCCAATAGGGATTGGTTCTCCACATACAGTTTTGTTGAATGTGGAGTTGCGTACATAGGGAATAGTTCACCCAGTAAGGTAACCGGTATTGGTATTGTTTAGATCAGGATGCACGACGGGACAATTAGGACACTGTCAAATGTCAGGCATGTGCCTGACTTAAAAAAAAATCTCATCTCATTGGGAATTTCGGACTTGAAAGGTTGTAAAATTAACATTGAGTCAAGCGACATAAGGTATTCAATGGGGCTCTCGTTTTGGTGAAAGGAAAAAACATTAACAATTTTTATGTTTTGGAAGGATCAACGATGATCGGTGAAACAAGAGGTCCCTCGTTTGTTAAGGAGTCGAAGTCAACTCATTTGAAGCGGAGACAACTTGGTCATAGGAGGAAAAAATGTATGATTGTTTCATATAAGAGAGATTCTCTTTTGGATGCAAGTTTTGAAAAGATAGGGCATTCTGTTAGTAGAAATCAGACCCAGGTCAGTTTTGATTTGGCAGTGCACAAGTCGAAGATTAGAAGACTTCCAACTTCTAAACACAACTTCGACTCAGTTAATATCCTGCATAGTTCGAGATAAGTCCGTAGTGGCCTTAGGAAAAGAAGGCGTTGTGGAACTATAAGTCAAGGTGGAGATTTGTGGAGTTATGCCTCATATTTTTTGACTTTTCTTCTTCTAGTTAAACTCTATTTTTAGTTTCCCACTTAAACTTTAATTAGTGTAGATTATTTTAATATTATTTGACCTACAAATTTAGTCTATAAATATGTCATTTTTCTACCCTAGAAAAATAACCCATTACACATTTAGGTATTAGCTTTTGTAAGCTTTTAGAGAATTTTTTATTTACATTTATAGGGTTCTTATTTCGGGTTTTGGGGTTTAGTTTTATCTCTATCTTTTGTACACTTCATTTTTTCCATTTTAGTGAAATAATATTTGCCTATGGTTTTTTTATCCTATTCGGAGAAGTTTTTCCATATAAAATATTTGTATTCGATCTTTTCAATTTATTCGTTATTTTACTTGTTCGTTGCTTATCACCAACATAAACTGAATAAATTAATTGTAGGATGGGTGATAATTATTATTTATAAAATAAAAATAAAAGTTAATATTTTCTTTTCTTAAGAATAATAAATTAATTTGATGCAAAGATTGTTGGAACAAAATCAAAATTTTGTGTTTGAATTTTTGTTAAATTTCATTTAACAGTTGCAAATGAGTACGAAAGCAATAAAATGGTTTTCAAAGTTGCATTTTATTACATTAAAATTTTCAAACAATTCATTAATTCTGTCAAAAATATTTTAGTGAAGAAAATGTTTTTCTAATGGAATAAGGTTGGAATTTTATTAATAAAAAAAAAAACAAAAGAAACCTAGGCTCAAATTTAACCACAGGCCCAAAACTGTTTTAAAAAAAAACAATCAGACCGAAAATAAAAAATAAAAATAAAAAACAGATTAATCCAACCAAATTCTACGCTGTCATCCACTCTCAATCAAGTCCCTTCATTTTCATCAGCTGACAGTTTCGATTCAAGAGAAAACCAACCTGTTCACTGCCTCGATTTCGAACGTATCAACGGTCTCCCCTCTCCGTTCCAGACTCTTTCATTGTCGAATCCTCAGTCTAACTCTCTGACCCACCTCCGATCCTATTCCAGCGACTCCACGGCATACCCAGGCACCCCTCCTATTAGGTAAAACTGATCCCCTCTTTAAACTTTCTTTGGCTATGGTGTGAGCTACCAAATTTGCCGATCTAGATGTATGTTTAAAAGATAGGCTGTTAAAACTTCACCGATGATACTGAATTTCCTTTATGTAAGCTCCTATCTCTGATTTATCAACCTCACTTGACTCAGTGGTAGCAAATTTTATCATGTTTATGTTACTATTATTAATTTGTAGTTGATTAATTTTTTTGGATTTTTTTCTGCTTTTAATTTGAATTAATGAATTTGGTTGTTATTAGTTTCTTGATGGAATTAGGGTTTAAGGGTTACATTTAGACTGCAGTCTTTTCCATTTATTTTGCTGGCTATTTTGATTTTGTAGCATTGCACCATATTCATAAGTTGCTTCATCTGCAGTTAGGTTTTAACCGTGAAGTTCCGGTGATTATTTGCTTTTCCTTACCTGAAAATGTCATCATTAAGGAATGCTATCAGCAGACGTGCTCACAAGGAACGAGCTCAACTGTGAGTCTCAGCTTTTTATTCCCTTTATTATAGCCATGCATTCTACATAACTTTTCCTTATTGTGCATTTGCTTTCATGTTGTTCAATACTTGATTATATTTTAGATCATCGAGGAGAAAATTTGGGCTTCTTGAGAAACACAAGGATTATGTCATCCGTGCGAAAGCATTCCACAAGAAGGAAGAAACGCTACGGGCAAGTTTATTTGTTTAGTGCATTCAATTTCTTGCTGTTTATATTATAGTATGTGCTCACTAATTTCTTCCTCTTTTTTTGTGCTCTTTTTGTTGATTTGCTCTACAGAAACTCAAGGAGAAAGCTGCATTCAGAAACCCAGATGAATTTTACTTTCAAATGATAAAAACGAGAACTGTGGATGGAGTTCATAAACCCGAGTAAAATACAGCTTTCTTGTTTATACTGTTTTCTATTCAGGCTTGCAAATGTAGAAAGCTTATTTGGTCTTCTTTTCTTATTTTCCGAATTCTTTGTTTGTATAGGAGTCAGGCTAACAAATACACTCAAGAAGAACTCATGCTAATGAAAACTCAAGACATAGGATATATACTACAGAAATTGCGAAGTGAAAGGAAGGTACCAATGAATGATTTTTGGTTTATCAAGGGGTATATGATATTTCCTACATGGTCATGGTGATGAAAACTATGTGCAACTAATCATCGCTACTATTTTATTCTGCTGTAGAAAATTGAGAAGCTAACTGCAGTGTTGCATTTTGTTGATAATCATCCATCTAACAGACACATTTACTATGCCGAGGATAGGTTTGATTTCTTAATATCAGTATATCACCCTTTTTTTTATTCCTTGTCTCTGGTTGTTAGCTAGAAACAGAAATTGTGAGCTGTTGTTGTACAAGACTAGTATAGGGTGATAACCTTTCAAGTAAAAAAGTGATTTACCTTTAGTTTGCCTTCTTTGAAATTCAACCGAAAAGTATCTATTTATCTTCTATTGTTCTACCACATTCTTTAAATAATATCCATCATGACATTTGATTTTTTAAGCTCTTTGAAAGTTTTAGTAACATTTATCATATTAATTTGTGATACTTCTATAGTGTCAGAAATGCATCCATGATTGGCCAAAAGAGAAAAACAAAAAAGAAATATAGTTGAAATTGCTTGCTTTTGTTTTCATTGATTAGAAAAAATACTCTGATTTTGCATCTGTGGTTGCTTTCATTGGTATGGTTGTTGGACCGGTAAAATTAGTTGAAATATAGTTCTTGAGCCCTAAGGTATAGAACAGTTTAGCGGTATATGTTCTCATTATCTTCACAAACTGGGAAAAAAAAAAAAGGAGACCTTTTGATGAATCAAAGTAAATTTTATACTTATTGATATTATGTATTGTTTTGAAATATAAGAAATATGTATTCATATATATTCTTCTTTACAGGGAAGAAGCTAGAGAATTACAGTCACAAGCTTCAGAAAGCAGAGTTACTCCCCCTTCTGGTGATATCCCTGATCTTATTAAAAGGTTAGTTAATTGACAATATTTTACATGGTGTGTTTGATAAATAACTTGAATGGCCATTGACAATATGTTCACTGCCATAGGTTGTCTTCATCTTGACCATGATTTCCCATCTTTACACATTTTTGACCTTTCACATGTAGGAAGACAGTTGCTTCTTACAGGGAATTAGAAGCCAGGAAGAGTAGAGTGAATCAGCTGGAGAAGCTATATATGGAAATGTCACTGAAGAAGGAATTACAGGTACGGGTAATATTTTAGGGCTTAATTGCATCAGATGTCCTCAAACTATAGTCCAGAGTCTAAACTATTATCCAAATCCAAACTTCAAATCATAGTAATTGAGCTCTTATGGACTTGTCAACTTAACCATCAGCAGAGGCGTTAAATATTAGCTTTCATTTTGATGTTGAGCATGTTTAAAACACGAAAAACAAATTTTAAATACATGTGTACTTGTTGGATTGAAAGCTTGGATTTAAAGTGTTCAAAAAATGGAGAATGCTTTATGTCAAATCTAGTGCAATCAATCCAACGTTTTAAGAAAATTCCAATATAATGTGTACAATGCATTTAAATTTTAAAATCGGTTTCATGGTACAGAAAAAGGGTCGGAAGCGAAAACTCTGTGAAGACGAGTTAGTATGTCCAACCTCCAAGCCAGTGTATAAATGGAGATCAGAAAGAAAGAGGTGACAAAGATGGTTGTGTTGGTGAAGGAGGCAATTTGGCTTTAGCAGCTTTCCCCATGTTTTGAGAGAGATCTAAGCCATAAATATTGAAAGTTTTGCATTGTTATGATTTTCAGGGCATGGGACCAATTATATATGATATGAGAATTATTATTACTTAAATGAGTTATTTATTTATTTATTATGTCTGAACTCTATTCAATTCAATTTAATCCTAAATACTTTATATTACATTATTTTTATATATTATGTAATTTAAAATACGTTAAAAATAAATCTATACTAAATATATAATATTATTTTAATATAAACATTAAAATAATGTTAAGATGACTATATAAAAATTTCAATAAATAAAAATATATAAAATTATTAAATATTAAAATAATATAATGAAAATATTTTTAAAAGAATTAAAAATAATCAAGAAGGGCATAAAATAGGATTGGGTTAGTCTTTTATAAATATGAACGGATTTGAGAAAATTTTTAGGCTCAGATTTAAAATATATTAGTATCATGCTTAAACCCGGCTCGAACTCAGCCCATGAGCATCTCTATGTTATAGATAGTTTTACGCATTGTGCTAAAAAGAGTAGATATAATCGAACCTATAATGAAATTATTAAAAATTAATTTATTATAATCATATTTTTAAAATTTAATCAACTTAAGCGATGGATTATTGATTATTAAAATATACAAAGCCGAACCAACAGGCTTAATTGACTCACAATTATTATTTTAATTTATTTCAAATATATTTATAATATAATATAATATAATATATAATTTTAATTACCTAAACCTAAAATTTAACTACCCAACCCAACCAACAATCCATTAATACTAGCCCAAGATTTATTTATTTTACTTAAACACAAACTCAATTACCCAATAGATTTAATTAAAGATAAATTCATTACACAATTAGTAAGTTTATTTTTGATCGTTGAATTTTAAAAGTTATAAAATAATTACTAAACTATTTAAAATTTTTCATTTAAGTCACTGGACTATTAAAATCACTGTTGTACGGCCTTATTTATTCGCACTACTTATACTAATCGAAAAGTCTCCTTCCTTCCCTTTCTCTTGAACATCATGGATCTGCAAACCAAAATCTAGACAATTTTCTTTTTTGATCTTCAACACTGACCATCAAATCAACTTGGAGCTTGCTAGTTGAACTTTTGAAAAAAACTTAATTAGCTCTGTGACTTAAATGAAAACTTTCCAATAGTTCAATAACAAATTTACAACTTTTTAAAGTTAAGTGACTAAAATAGAAACTTAGTAAGAGTTTAGTGACCTTGAGTGTAGTTTACCCTTTAATAAATCAATCCAAGCACAATTAAAAACAATCGGCTGCTCCCAAGCCCATATCTATTTGCAGATACTAAACCCTAGCTCTTTCTCACCCAAAATCCCAAACCCACCCCTTTTCCCACCGGGTGCTTCCATTCACGTCGTCGATTGCTTCCCTTCACTCTGCTTTCTTCATCGTCTCCATCAATTGCTTGCTTCACTTTTCACTTAGTGGCTTGCTATTTTTTTTTCAAAGGTAGGTTAAAGACTTCATATTTGGATTAATTGTTTACTCTGTATTTAAATTTTGAGTTTTTTTATGTGTATTTAGCAGTAGGCGTATGAGGCTTCAAAATTTACCTTTTTCTTATTCAGTTGAATTGTGATTGTTTAACTTGAAGCACTGTTGTTGGTGTTAAAATTGATTTTTTTACCTTAAAAAAAATCATTGTATAGGAAAACAAAGAATTAAAAAAAATTAAGTCTAATTGTGCTGGGAATATATGTAATCAATAACTTAGGTCTTTAAACAGAATTAAAAAAAAAAACCTCTTTCGTCATTGGCTGGTAGCCTATGAAGCATGGACACAGACACGCAATACGAGTACGGCACGATACGGATACGGTGACACGGTAATTTTTAAAAAATGAGGACATGGATACGGTAGGATACGACAATAAAAAATATTTTTATTATTTATATATATATTTTATGTAAAAATACTCAATGTAAATGAAAATTTTGATATTTTTCATTAATATATTGTACTAGTAAATACTAAATTCTCTATAAAAAATATATTTTGTTTAATTTGACTTGCAAATAATATCTTATTTTATTTAACAAGAATTTGGGTCACACATATTTTTATTAATTTATAATTAAAATTAATTTTTAAATATTTTAAATCTAATTTATATGGGTCTCACATATTTTTATTATACTTATTTTCTCTATTTTTATACTACTATAATTTGTTTTTACTTTCTTACCCCATTATAAATTTATAATTATATAATATATTAACTATTTTTTTCTTTCTTACGTAAACACTATATCCCCTTTATTTTCTTCCCCCTTTTTCCCTTCTCATTTACCATCCTTACCTTTGCCTCTGTATTTCATTCTCTGCAAAAAAAACCCCAGCCCAGCATCATCATCTTCATAAAAGCAAATCAGGTATGTTAAAAATCTCATAAATTATCACGGTTAAAATTGAGAAAAAAATCAACACTAATTAAAACAAATATCACTATCGCAGCTTACTGTTAGTGTGGCATATCAATTGTAATATAATTGTACAACGGGGTACGGAATACTCCGAGGATCAAACCCATGAGAATCGACGATTGAACAATTTCTAAATATCGTGCGTGTAAAATAAAGATTCTAACCAACTAATTGCAAAAACCTATACTACGGCAAATCATAAAATCAAGAGAGATTAATCTACTTTACTATCTAGCTAGCAAGGACTAAATTGTAAAACATGCAAAGTTATGAAATAAACAATTAAATAACAGTCGATGGTTGGTTGACATTGATGCGGTTTACTAATTCTTGAATTTTGGATCTAAATCGCTTAAACTCCCAAAATGGTTCCATTTTACCTCTCGGTCTCAGTTTTACCAAATTAAACAAATTAATCTGGATTGTCTGTCGATCTCACCAATTAACCTGAGACTAATGAACTGGTGCCCAACAAGATTTCCTCTCGGCCTTACTTGCCTTAATGTTCCCTTAGGGTCGTCAATCCTAAGTTTTTAAGATCACATGCTTCACAGTTTTCTCGACTGGAACCTTGATGACAAGGTTCATTCTGAACCAGGGGGTACTATTGTGAATGGGCTGCCAAGTGCCAAGGTCAACATACAAGAGGATTAAGGAAATTGGCCAACAACAAACACGAGACCCACTCGCAACCGCAAGACACCTTAGAAATTCACTGATTTTGTTATAGGAGCCCTGTCAGCAGAGGAATAACGGCCTTAGAGTACAAAAGGACAAGGGAATGATGAATTGAGCATGCTATTCTATTGTAAACCTAAAAAATTTTGTTTCTCTCATCTCTTTCTTCTTTGAATATTGGCTTTTTGTTGTTTAACATTTACCAATAATCTGCTGCAAATGGAATGAACCATTCTTCTTAGCTTCATTCTTCTCTCTAGGACTATATTTTATTGTGGTTGCAGGAATCAGTACACTCCAATCTCCTAACTATTATCGTTATTTTCTTTTAAAAAACACGGTTAATTATCATCGTTGTCGTCTTCGATTTCTTTTAAAAATAATCTACATTTCTTCTTCTTCTTTTCTTAATTTGTAGGAGTGATATTATAAAATTTTAAAAAACTCACTCGAAATGTATATTAAAAAAGAGTGACGTTATACTAAACTTGAATTTAATAAAATAATTTCAATAGTATTAACAATTAAATTTGCATTTTAACTCCAAAAATTAAAAGGACTAAAAACAAGGACTTTGATCATATATTAACCAAAAGAAATATATACCTAATTCTCTTTTTAAGGTAAATTATACTCAAGTTCAGTAAACTATTAATAAGTTTACGTTTTAGTCACTAATTAATCAAAATATTAGAATCGCTAGTATATGACCTTCTAAGGTTGCATCGCTTGCATTAATCAAAAGTTCTTATTCCCTTTTTCTTTTACAATTTAATTTGTTTTAATAAAATAACTTTGGAAGTCACGAATATGAGAACAAAAATTCAAAAATTTTTGTTCTTCAATCTTTGACATTGACCATCAAATTGATTGGGATTTAAGATATGTTCTTCTACTCATCGATAGGAATTAATCCACTGCATCAACCATCAAATCGTTGGTTGGAACTTGCTAGTTTGACTTGTAAAAAATTTAAGAATCCAACTACTTAAAAACACACCAAAAATACATAAAATGTTAAGTTGTTTTTGAAAGTATAAGATTGTTAATTTTTGTGTGTACCGTGAATATGACAATTTAGTTCTGTCATCTTTTATAATGGAGATCAACAGCGGCAGAACAAGGCATCAAATTTTGTGGGTTAATTAATCTTTTCAAAAATTCTAAGAGGATTTAACTAAAATTTTCAATCAATGAAAGTTTCCACGAAATCTAATTAAAAATTTCAAAACTTACTTTGGAAGCGCTTAATAAAAACATTCAAAAAAAAAAAAAAATTGAGGCCAAGTTTAGATGAGGAGGAAAAGGAAAGGGGTATTATTGATCACATTTTACGACCACGCTACTTATCCATCAGTTCTAACTTAATTGAGCTGAAGCTCCAATTTTATTTATATTCTTCCTATGGAAGGTTATATTTCACATCCCATAGTGGAAGTATGCCACTCTCATTTTTGGTTGCTTAATTTTACACAATTTACTTCATATGGAATCAGAAAAAGAAAGCCCAACATTTTCATTACCCATTCTGATCCCAAGTATAAACTTCATTTTTTATTATACTATTATTTAAATATATATATATATATATATATTAGTACATTTGAAAACATATATTGCTTAACATATTCTTTAATATTTACATTATAATATATTTTAAACTAAGACTATTTTTGGAGCTAATATTTTTATTAAAATCTTCTCAAATTTCAAATGAAGCTTCAACTAATAATTGTAAAATATTAATTATTGTTGAATACTTCAATCAAGTTCAAATTAACCAACTAATGAAATTTAAATATCCAATTCGAATTTGGGCTTTATTGCATCCTATTGTCATCCAATTAGGAAATAAAAAAAAAAACAGTTTTCAACTTCACTCATGGGAAACCCTCTCCATGACACAAACTGCTTAGCGTTTGAGAAAAACAAAAAAAGAAGACAAAAGGGCAGTGGTTTCCCTGTTTTGTACTATTATCTGCAATCCTCAAAATCCCCAAACGGCTGTTCCAAACAAAAATAAAGAAAAGCTAGAAACACGGTTTCTTGAGAAAAAAGAAGCATGGAGAACAATATGAGCATGGCGGAGGCACAGCTGACGCCACCGGCAGCGGCGGCGGTACAATTAACAGACCTAGTCTATTCATTAGAGCAAGCAACCCAGATGGCAAAACAACTACCCGTCACGTCGGACCCAACCTACCTCTTCCAAATCCATTCATCTCTCCATCGAGCCCATCATTCTCTCTCCTCTTTCCTCTCCGCCGCCCAGACTCAATTCCCCGTCCCTCCCCATCCCCAGCATCTTCCGCCGCCGGTTGCGGCGGAGAACTCTCTCTCCTCTGCCACTGGAGCTGCCAACGAGAATGGCAGCGACCCGATGCAGGTGGGCGATGAGAATGAAACGGAGGCGGAGGAGAATTCCAAGACGTCGATTGATAAGGTGGAGGAGAGGATGAGGGAATGTTTTTTTATCAAGAACAAGAGGGTAAAGAGGCAACTCTCGCCGTCGTCCGCGGCGTTAGCGGAGGAGAGGAGGGTTTGTGATGACAGATTCGTGGGTGGTATCATGGGTTTCGATCCTGCTGGGGAGAAGTTACGGGCTTTGGATCTTGTCTACCAGTTTCATGGTTGAACCATACACAGACAGGGTTGAAACAGAACAGAGGGTATTTAATGCAAGCTTTCTTCTTCTTCTTCTTATTATTATATTAAGGCAATTGGGTTGTATTGCCTTTAAATTTATTCATTTTCTTCCTTTTTTTAATTCATTTTTCCTATCTTTTCTTTTTATTGCGTGTTAATAGCAAGAAAATTGAAAAAGAGTAAGAGGAAATTAGAAAACACCTTGAATGAGCTTTTCTTTTCCCCCCGCAGCTTGTTCATGGCTGAGATCCTTCACCAAATATAATATAAACCTGCAATGAGCAATGCATCTCATCGATTGTCTTTCAAAATAAAATATAAAAAACTAGGGAAGATTATGTCCAGGTTCTAACCCTCGAACAAGTAAAATGGAAGTGGCAGCGTTTGATCTTCGCAAATCTTTTGTCACTGCATAATTACCATTATCTTAAAACCTATCACAAAATAACTATATAAGTTTCCTTAGGAAATTTGTTAAACTTTGTGAACAATAAAAATTACTTTTTGACTCATTTGACTGCCAGGTAAATTGAGGTCATTACTGCTGAGAATGTCCCCATATTACCTAAATTATGGTCTCAGAAATAACAGCAATACTTAACAACAATGACAACGATATTGATGATAACATGCTGAAATAAAGTATAAAACCTTATTACCTAAAATGGAGCAGTATTGAAGAGATGGCAAGCATAAAGTCTAAAAATGAGGGTTATATTTGTTCCCCACTGCAATATTTAGTGTTCTACCTTTACAATGTTGACGAATCAGCACATGGGTCTTAGAATGCTCTAAAGTTTTCCTTAATCAAATGAAAACCAAAGGAAGTTGCATGCATATATGCATGGATGCAATTCAAGCCCTTACCTTGGTTAGAATCCAACAGGATTAAGGTCGATGTCCTAATGAATTGTCCAAGAAACTAAAAGATAAAGTGGCTTTAAAATTGTAGAGATGAGATTAACCAAAACATTCTTCACTATAAGCTATAGAATATTCCAACTCAAATATAAATCAAAGTGCTGCCTAAGCTGAGTTTTTGATGATTATAAGACCAGAAGGTAAACATGACTTTACATCTTAAGGTGGGATATCTTGTACATCAAAAAAGGCAAAAGTTTATCATTTTCTTAACCAAACAAAAGGCGTCGTCTTACAGCCTTGGACAATTTAGAACCTGAAACTTTCCTCTTCTGTTTTGATGACCCAACACCTGGACTACTTGACTGTTTGACTAAATCTTCCCCTAGTTTTGCCTGGGATGGTGTTTTGGTTGTACGGTAAAATTCGGTGATACTTAATTGAACACCTTGTGGCTTTGATGATTCTGACATCTCGGAGGACCCTTCAGATCTTGGTGTTGAAATCTTTCTTCTCTTCATAACTTTTAGTTCCTGCCAGAATTTAGACCCACATATATTAGGCCACAGACGGCCTTGAAAATAGTTTTCATATCTCAGCTAAAAGTAACAGAATTCCCACAATGCAAGAGCCGGCACTCGAACATTCTATAATAGCAAGCTTTGAATAATGCCTTAAAAGGTGATTATACCAACTTCCAACACAAGCATCAGAATCTAATTCCATTGTTCTAACAATGCCATTAATTCATTTATTTAATTGCCCTAGTTTGCTCCTCTTTGTTATGTACTACAAAGGGTCTCATGCCAGTATATAAACTACAAACAGAACCAATTAAACCAAATGATTTTGATCTGAAATCCCTTTGCACACTAAGATCTTTCAGGATATTCAATATACAATTTTCAAATAATAATTTCAGGGTCTTTCAAGGGGGAAAAAACCATACCTTTTCTTGTCTAAATTTGAGAGCTTCTTCTGGGAAAGCTGAAAGAACTAACTCTGGATTTTCATCGGTTAAAATCCAGCATCCATCAACATGAATCTGGGGCTCAATTGACTCATCCAACAGGCCAATGGGCTCATCATCAACTTCTGTGAATTCTTCTTCAAGCATGTTGGACTGTTCAACAGGGACTGCACAACTAAGTTCGTTAGATATGGCTTTCTTCCACTTGACCTCGTAATATTGATGCCCATATCTTATCTTCACACGTTGAATAGAATGAAACTCATACTGCCCAACTAACAAAGTCTTATTTGGATTTCTCGCCAACTCTCTCAAATACAGGGTGGACAGCATTGGAAGCATCCGCTGCCGAATATAAGACGGCTGCCATGACTGATGATAAGCTAAGAAATCAACTAGCAAGTCAGTTTTTGGATCTCCCCATTCCAGCAAAGGGCCTTTTTCTGCAATAGGAGGATGTAAATATCTTAATATAACATCAAGATCAACCCAAAAATATATCTGTTAAAACAGCGAATTAGACCTTGAAATAATATCAAATGAAAAGAATAACAAACTCATGCATACAAGAATAACTAGTCCTTGACACCCCAACTCAACATCTTGGAGGCTGGCAGAAGTCAAGGCCAAGCAAATAGATACAAGAGAGTATGTAGGACAAACCAGTAAACTCTCCGTGATTGTTGCACGTGTACATTTCAATGATCTCATCATTTGGGAATTTTGTTTCCTTGGAAATCAAGTTGCAAACATTAATCCACCAATTCTCATGTTTCTTCTTGTCCTTGTCTTTTCTAACCTGATATTCAGACACCATGAACTACTCAGCAATGAAACTAGGAACACAGTCTGAATTAAGAACATCAGAAGTCCCAGCTTTTAAAGTCATATCAGGTGATACGAGATGATGAAAGAGCAAAACAACAGATCAATAGGCAGTGAGGTAGTAACAATGGTAACAAAAGAGAAAATCAAGACAAATAAGAATATAAACCTTATCACAGGATGAGCAGTTGCACTTAAACCCTTGAGACTTTTTCAAGCAACCTTCATTGCTATCAGTAATACAATATTCACAACAAGACTTAAAATGAGCCTTTTTGCTGCCAGGGTGCCCACAGAAAGAGCAATGAGACTGCTTTGCCTTTGGTGAGCTCTCATCTGAACAAGGTGTAGCATCACCAGCACATCTAATTTCACCCTGAAATAGTGGTACATGCCCTTTGCCTATTTCATATAATCTGCAAAAACATCATGTCTGGACAGTTATGGAATGATATTACTAAATACCCTCTAGAACTACAGGAAGCAAATAATTTGACAAGTTTACATGTAAAAGCATACTTATCAAATATCTCATCTTCACTAAACCCTCGTACCAAACGAAGTGCTTTATCAAGCCCGATCCCTTGCACGCCATTTAGGTCATGGTCATTTCCAACCAAAAGAGAGACGGCTATCAAGTGTTTCCTCTTCAGTCCAAGACCAGCTTCAATATCCGACATATTGTAGCATTCAAACGGTTCCTGCATATCAAATAACATCCCCATGCTTGAAAAAATCTCGAAAAGGGAAGTAACTAACAAATTGGGCACATTAAAAGAATGACTAACTGGTGAAGTAGGAACAAACTAACTTTTGAATTAGGCCTAAGACTTTTAATAACACAAGTAGCCCCAAAGAGGAATGCATCACTGTCAGCAGTAATACAAGCATCAACATGACCATCTCTATTTAACCGAGCACACAATGCTTCAGCCTCACCATTAGCTTTCAACACTGGCATTCCCAATAGTTCAAGCAGCTCCTACAGCAAAAAGCACCCATCCTCAATTAACATAAATTACTAACAAATTTGTAAATAAAAGGGAGGGAAAAAATGAACTCACAACACAGTCATTAACACATTTTATAAATGTCGAGTTCCTCTCCTTGGAAACACCCTCTTCGGCCACATTCGAAGTTGAAGTATCAATGCCGGAGAAACGGAAAAACCGAACCATCCTTGCTTGAGATTTCAACGGCGACGGAGTTCCGTCCAAAACAAACACCGGAAAGACTCCAAACTGTTAACAATTTAAACCAAAAAGCAAAAATCAACACTCTAAATATCTCGCTCGCGTAACTAAGAAAAAGAAATCGAATGTACCTTAGAGAAAAGGTTAACAGTGCGGAAGAAAGTAAGCCTGAGATGAGGGTTCAAAGCTTGATTTTTTAAGGCAGTCTCGTGCTGAACGATCCAAAAGGAGAGATCAATGGCGACCTTTTTGTCTCTCAAGAAATCGAATCCTTCGAATCGAGCGTAGGATTTTAGAAGTTCCCAGAATTTGCCCCCCACCCCCATTCCAAACACCAAAAAGTTTCAATTTTAAGCAACCGATATATTCAAAAGAAAAATACAAGAAAATTAAAAGAAAACGAAGCGAAGAGAAATGGAATTCGGCAGTTAGCATTTGGAAGATCTTTGGCGGGGGGCCGTAAAACGAAGCCCAAATTAGACGGTACCATAAGCAGGGCTTGGCCCAATATGTGGGAGTCAGGTCAGCATTGGATGCTGTATTGAAAAGGGAGGGGGGCGGGGTCCACGCATCGGTGGAACTAAGATATCGCACGTTGAAGTGTGTAAATAACAGATATTTAGATGGCGACATGTCTGATATTATGAATCTGCAAACAATCTTGTTTCTTTTTCTTTTTTTTTAATTTCACATACATTGTAACTCACTATCATGTTTTGTCTTAATTTAACTTTTATAGTAATCGGATAAAATTATGACATGAATTATTAAATCAAAAAAAAACATGTAAATTTAAATATATACCATGTAATACCAGCAAAATAATGCTTAAATTTTTAGGGTTTTTATTTGATATATTTTGATTTATAAATTTATATGTGGATAATATTGATAAAAATCTCTAAAATAGATACATAATTCAATTTAAATTTATATTGATGTATTCACAATATTTTATATTTTAAATGGAAAAGTTAATATTTTTAACTTAATTGACGTACATGTGAATTGTCATGTGCATGACACATCAATATTTAATTAATTTTAAAATTTTAAAAATTCAAACAAAATTTTAAAAATAAAAACATTAAAATTATTTAAGAAGTATTAAAATTATATAAAATATATTTTTAGTATTTTTAATTTTAAAAATTAACTAAATGTTCACATGTTATCGACTTGACAATCCACGTATATGTCACGTTGACAAAGTTATAAACATTAATTTTTTATTCATTTTGAGATAATTTAAAAATAACAAATTAAAGAATTAAAAAGACAAAAATTAAATAAATAATTAAAATAATTTTTTTATAAAATTGAAGGGCCAAATAAATCATTATACCTTAATTCTTTTTAATAATGGTCTTAATTTACCATAATGTATAATCTTTTAAGTTTTTTAAGCTTTTATGCATCAAATATAAACCTTATTATATTGTCATTTTATTTGTTACATGATTATCAAGTCAGTGTTTTTTAATAAATTTAACATTATTAACAATTGGACTTAAATTATAAAATTTAAAAGGATAAAATACACTAGTAGTCACCCAACTATTAGTAATTTTTGTCACTCAACTATGAAAAGTTATAAAATGGTCACACAACTATTAATAAATTTCATTTTTGGTCACCCAACTATGAAAAGCTACAAAATGATCACTCAACTATTCAATTTTATCTTTTTGATCATCCAACCATATTAGATTTTTTAGTGTTTCCATTTTTATGTTAGATGGTGGGTGATAAAAAAAAAGAAGATAAAATTAAATAGTTGGGTGACAATTTTGCAACTTTTATAATTGAGTGACAAATTTTTTTACTAATAATTAAGTGACTACTAATGTAATTTACTTAATTAGAGAAAGTAATATCCTAAAAATAATAATAAAGTGATTAAATTTTAAATGTAAAAATAATATAAGTACTTTGAACACAGTTTAACCGATAAAATTCTATTACTTTAAGCTCACTATAAATAAAAAAAAAAAGCTGACATTACTTAAATCAAAATATGTAGAGACAACACACTCATATAATTACGATTAAATAAAGTAAGACTTACGCTTGAAATCTTTTTATTTTTAAGACATCCAAAGTCTTAATTTTAAAATTAAGAGGGTTTTGGCGTCACTATTAATTAAGTAGACCATTTATATTGCTAAGACAATTATCACTCATCACCTACATATTTTATAATTGTACAACACCCACTTATCTAAATTTTTTTTTTTTGATAAAAAGACCCAAAGGTCAACATCATTTTATAGCATTCCGTAAAATAAAATCATAGATTTTTGAAAGATAATTCATATCAAAATCTGTAATACAATTCTGGACATTAGGCCAATTACAAAGACTATCCACAACTTTGCTACAACCACGCGGGGTCCAAACAAAACTAAAGCTAACCCACCTATCTAGATCTTGAATGAACTAACCAAGGGATGTCATTTGTCTCCATATGCATATTCTTATAATAGCCCATCTCATCCTGTAAGAAGACAGACACAACCAGTACTCCATTTTTTTTCAAGTCTTTTGACTCCATCAACTCCTTTAAGAACTCTCTGTGTACATAGATTAACCGGCCTTGCATCCTCCTCCTCTAAATTCCTTGTACGCAACAATGACTCAAGGAAACAGAATAAATAATATGAAGGATTTGGCACATGATAAGTAATGTAGGGGCCGGGGCAAGCTATCCTCGATGAGATCTCCATAGTGGAAGAGTATCAATTTCAAAGGCCCCACAGTGTTCCCATATCATTTAAATTAGCACCCATGAATTAGATAGATCAACGACAGTGGAAGCTTGATACGGTTCACGAGACCATGGGATTGGGATCATTGCAATGCTTTTGCATGTGGTTTACACTGAAATAAAAGCTCAGCAAAGTGACTTCAACAATAGATAAGCTATTATTAATTCTAATCTAGTTAATTATCAGTCTCATCAGTCAAACTTTGTTCTTTTCGAACGACACACCTTCAAATCCGAAAACGACTTTTATTTTAATCAAATCTCTCAATTTTCATATGAATGAAATCAAAGTAATAAAAAAAACAATTAACGTACACCGGTAGAACCATCCTCCTCTGTCATTTCTCTTACTTTACTTTACTTTTTTTTATTTTATATTTTAATATTTACTTTTGTCTTAATGGGTTAACTCCACCAAACATCCCAAAATTCTAAAGTGATTTCTCAACTTGAAAATATTTTAATTTAATCCTTAATATTGTATTAATACCACCTTTCTATTAATTTAGTCATCAATTTAGGTGTTAAATCGAATATGTTTAAAACTCACATATTAAATTTTAAACAATTTGGATATCATGTTTTAAATCATCATATCTAAACTGCTTATGCAATAAGTATATATATTTTAGATGTATTCCAAATTAGATTTAAGTTGCTATTTAATGCACCTGGAGGAATAATTTGATTGATATGATACTCATAATTTAAAGGTTCAATCAGAACCTTTTTAAATTCATATACCAAATAAAAATCTAAACTATAAAGTGAGGACTTCTGATAAATAAACCCTTATTATACATATATTCTTAATACAAAACCATGGCTTCTTCACCTGTATAAATAAGCTTCTTCCATGGAGTTCTCTCCCTTGCCTCACACCTAGAAGCTATCTCTCTCTTTCATATTGTTTCAAGTTTTTCTTTTCCTCTGTAATTTTACGTAGAATCTTTTCTATTTTGCCGCAATGACTTTGGAACGAAGGCCTCGAATGCTAAAAGATTTCCTCCACGATGATCCCAACTCGTGTTCCTCAAACGGGTTCAAATCGTTTCCGAGAAAATCCACCCAGAATTCCATCATTTTCCGAGAAAATCCAAACCAAAAACTTCAAAGAAGCCGATCAAAAGCCGCGTCAGCAACAATCTCAGCCTTCCAAGCAATGATCAACGTCATTAAAAGCATCCATTTCGCTTCTTCAACTCCTTCCATCTTACTACCCAGAACCCTTTCACGTAAACCGTCGAAAAGGAAAATATCACAAAACAAAGAAGCCGAAATCAAAATGACCGTGACGGTCAAAGATATCATACGCTGGAAATCGTTCCGTGATTTACTGGAGGAAAAATCTCAGCCGTCTGATTTAGCTCCTTCTACTTCTTCCCCTCACCACCATTGCACCACCACCACTACAACGACAGGATCTAATACCCCTTGTAGTTGTACTACTAGCAGCAATGGCTCGAGCTGGTGTGACAGTGATTTCACCTCTGAATATTTACCGTCCGATGAATACGGTGAAAACGAAGTCGACAATATGGTGGGTAAAATATTCTCACCGTGTGTCGGCAAGGACACCATGGAGACGACAACAAGGACGGCAGCCAACACAGATATGGGACCCAAAGTAAGTGTAAAATTATTTTAGTGCTTCGCGTATCTTAAATAAAATCTTATGTGTCTGCTGATGAGGGTCCTTAGATGCTTGGCTTTACGTAATCCGACAGTGTTTTGTGTTGTCGTTTAGTTAAACTTTGGTTTGACTTTTGTTTCATTTGCTGTTTTGTTTAATACCTTAGATTTGTTTGTTTTTGAAGACAAAGGACCAGCGTTGTTTAAGTTACATAATACAAAATATAAACCATAAGAGTCGAGATTAACACTAGGTTGGAACTTGGAAACTTCTCCCCTCATTTTCATTGTTTAATTATGCTTTCAGTCACTGCACTTTTTCTATTTTTGAAATTTAGTCCTCTACTTCCAATTAATAACACATTCTCAAATATAAGAGAAGTAGATTCATTGCATCTGCATTATCAATTAGAGAGTGGCAGAATTAAAACTAGAAGAATTAGGGGGAGAATGTGACCTATTTTAATCTGATACTAAATCAATGATCTTTTTATCCTATTAACAGCATGCAAGTGAAGAGGAAGAACTGCAACAGAGTCCACTGTCGGTGCTTCATTTCGAATACGGTGGTGATGATGAAGATGGTGAAGAAGCAAAGGAAATCGAAGAAAAGGCATGGGAGCTGCTGAATGGTGTGAAGGAAACAAGTCCACTAACAAGGTACAAAAAGAACAACATTTGTATTGACAAACTGCTTTTGGATCTATTTAGAGAAGAACTGGAGACAAAGTGGGATCAAACAAGAAACATTGAAGAGCTTGAACGTGAAATGGTAAGGATAGCGAAAGCATGGATTTGTGAAGAACAAAACGAGAAACGGGGAGTAGGCGATAAAAGAGAGGAATGTGTTGGAGATATGGAAAGGGAAGGAATGTGGAGGGACAGGTTTCAGGAAGAGCAAGAAAAGCTGGCAATGGGAGTCGAGAGGTGGGTGATGAATGTTTTAGTGGACGAGTTATTGGTTGATATTCTATAAACTGCGACGGAAAAAACCCCAAAACGGCAACATAAGGGGATGTGGAATGCCCCCGGAGAAACCAGGGAGGGATCGATCCTCTGGTGGTTTTGGTTTTGTTTGGTTGCCTTGGAGAAAAAGGAACTGGAAATGTGGTGTTGATGATTATAATATATATGTGGGCAAATCACGAAGAGGTAAACAAATCCTGGTAAAACACATTGTACCGGCAAAAGATGGTAAGATCTTTGAGGTTCCCATAAGAAAAAACAAAGAAAGGCAAATCTCGTGCCCTTTGTATTTGGGTCCTAAATCAGAAAGTATGCTGAAATTTTGTAGAAATAAAAGAAAATAAAGAAGTGTAATATTATTTTTAGTGAATATATATTTGTATTTATAAAAGAATAAGGGAATTTGCAATGAAAATTAAAATGACTCTCAATGTTTATGGGGTTTTGGGTTTGAACCCTTATTTTTTTTTATTGATATCATCAATGTTACAATTTTTACAAAAATTATCTTAATTTTTTAACGAAAAACATGAGTTAACCATCAATCAAACGATAAGTCATGAAATAGCCTATGTGACATGCCACATAAGTACGATGTCATAGATGACATCATCTATAAAAAATTGTTTAACAAAATTCTCTTCTTCTTTTTTCTCATTTTGTTTCCATCTTCTTGTTCTTCTCTCTTTCTCTCTTTCCCTGTTGTTGCTATTAAAAAAAAAAAAAACAAAGTGACCTACCACTATTTTCATCATAGCTTAAACCTGCATTTCACTCTCTCAATTACCCATTTCAATTACAATAAAAATCAAAGCAAAACTATTTCTAAACGAAGCATTTAATCCATAAAAAATTACTTAAAATCAAAGAAAAACACAAGTTCATCCCTAAATGGAAATGCTAAAAAAGAAAATAAAAATAACCCAAAACAAGCATTAGAAACACATGCAGGTGAAGGGAACTACTAGGTGGAAAAAAATAAAAAAAAAAACCTAGAAACCCATTTAATGCTTGCCAATGATGATGATGATAATGATCCATTTGGATTCTTTTATAAAGAAGATGAAAACAACTGCTTGAACCTGGTTTCGAAGATCATCGTGTTCATGGCCGATTTCGAATATGAGAACCGGTTGGGGCTTGGCTTATTGAAATCTAGTGATAACTGTGGGAGATCATTGTGTTCATGGCTTAAAGATGATGAAGAAAGGGATAAATGTGATGAAGATATGAAAATTGATTTGAAATCTGAGCTTTTCAACAATGGGAGATTCAATGAAGAATCTGAGGAGGATTTGGAGCTTCTATGAAGGAAATGCTTGAAAGACTTTGGGTTATTATTTGATAATAATAAGACTTTGTTGCTTTGAGATTTGGGTTTTGATGGTTGATTATTGGTGCTTAGTGAACATTTTTTTAGACCCAGTAGTTCCCTCCACCTGCTTGAACACCTTGGAGCTTTAGGTGAAAACAAGTAATGATTCAACTTGGAAACCTCCATTGATGAACCTGGTTCCTCCACTTGTATGTGTTTCTCATGTTTGTTTTTGAGTTTTTATTTTCTATAACAGTAGCTAGAGATGAGGAGAGAATGAGAGATGAAGAAAGAAGATGGAAACAAAATGAAAAAAAAATTGTTAAACAATTTTTTATAAATGAGGTCATCTATGACATTGTGCTTATGTGGCATGCCACATAGGCTACTTCGCTAACCCGTTATTTGATTGACAGTCAACTCATGTTTCTCGTTAACATTAGGATGATTTATGAAAATCGTAACGTTAAAGGTATCAATCCAAAAAAAAAAAAGGTTAAGGGCTCAAACAAAAAAAATTCATAAACGTTAAGGGTATTTTTGACAATTATGCCAATTAAAATCCAAGGATAAGAGCATAAATGCTTTAAACCATCATGCGAGTTATGTTTTCTCTTATACGATATCTATCATGTCTTAAAGTTATATAGTTTTTTTTTTCATGTCTGTTTTACTATTCATGTTTGGGGTTCATAGTTGTTCCACTCAACGACATCGTTTTTAATGTTCGAATCTACGTCTCCCCTTAAAAATGTAATGTATCTTGCACTAAAGATTTGTTGGTTAAGGTTATATAATTTCCTTAAACTAACGAGAGGTCTTTTCCATTTTCATTGATGATAAAATATCATTAAGAGGATATTAAATGGATTTATTTTTGATATTTTTAATATCTAGATACGTAGGCTCAAACTCGTAAATAATACACATAAGCTCAAAATTTAAAAAGTATAAAGATAATAAGTTAATTACTAAAAATTCACTAAGGGTTATTGGCTCATAACGTAATGGGAATAAGATTGAAAAGCCTTATAAGAGACTTCCCCTGCAGAGTTTAAAAGTTCACATAAGGCATATTCCTTGTACCTTCAAGAAGCTTTTGTTGAAAAATATGGAGTGCTTACAAAAGTGCTCATTCCCTGATCAACTCTGACAAACTAGATTGTTTTTATTTTTGAGTTATTGACAATTTATTGAACTAGATTTTTGGGTTGTGCTGATATTGTAAATTGTATCTAGTCCACCAATGAAGATCATATCACTTGAGGAAACATATATGGAGGATAAAATCAGATCATGCTTATCTAATCCTTTGGATCAAGGAAGTTGGATTGGATCATTGAAGTATTAGTTACAACAATATTTGTCTACCTTATTTGTTATTATTATATTATACTCAACTTATTTAGTTGTTGTTTAATAAGGATTGTAATAAATCTTCCTTATGTTATCAAATCTCGAAATATTCTATATAATTGAGAGACTCATATAAGTTCTTGTATAGAGAGATTGAACACTTAATTTGTTCAAGTGAGAAATTTTATTTTATGAGTGCATTGTGATTGTAAAACCTGTTATATTGTGGTTTTACATGCTAAGTTTATAGGGGTGAATTTAGTTGTGAGAGTATCAGTCTTCAAAGTATAAAAGTGAAGAAATTTTCACAAGTGTGTGATAGATTTAGGATCACTTGTTGCAAGTGTTGAAATTAGTGAATATTTCTTTTTGAGTTAAGCTTAGCAGATGTAAAGAAACTGAATTGCTAAAAAATCATTGAGTCCCTTATTTTATTCTTGTTATTGCAGTGCCTGAAGAAGTGCCCACTCTCTTAGCCACTTCTTCCAAACACATAGCTTATTTCTCAGCTACTATTTGAGCCAACAACTTCAATAAGTTTTCTCAAACTCAAACCGTTGAATGAAATAAGACAACAATCTAACAACCTTAAAAATGTGGAAGAATGTTTCTGTTGGGATCTAGTGCCCTTAGTGTAGTGTTTTTGTCAATGTACTTATAATTTTTCAAACATATTGGTTTAATAAATATTTATTATTATCATTAATATATTCTGTATATTGTCCTTAACGAATTTTGCACACGAAGAAAAATGAAAACAAATATTAACTCATTGATTATCTAATGTTTAACTAATATTAAGTGGCATTACGTGGTCGAATCGTAATGTGAAAAGGCAACTTATATTAATAGATAATCTAAACATGTCTTTAGTCTGATCGAAATTGAGCAAATCGATTAAAAGACTAATATGTCGTTTAACAAGTCCAATTAAGGAGATACGTTGTCTTAGGTATCGAAGCAGATGACTCCTAAAAGATAGAGATATAGATGTGACTAACTAGATTGACAATATATCGGATAGAACCCAAGTATAATAGATCATCGATTTATTTATAGATTTATTTACTTGTGACGTTCATAGTGTGGCACATCTTAATCCTGAATGGATGATAGGCAATTTATGTATGACATGTATACTTTGATGTAAATAAAAGCTTAAGTTCAAATATATAAAGAACCAAAAATTGGTACGTTGGGTATATAACCTCCGCAGTAGGTAGCATCATTCCATGACAGTGGAATTTAGAGCCCAGTAAAGGGTAAATGATGTCCTCTCATCAACATTGCATGATAGATGAAAAGTATCGTGGCCACAAGTCATTTGTCTTTGTGATAAATTATTTAATTATTATTTGATAGTCATTGACTTTTCATAAAGGAAAACGTAATGGTTACTAGGAGATAAAATAAGATATATTGGGAGAACGAATTTATCCCAAAGAGATTAAGAATATCCTATGAGGGTAACACACTTATGATAAGGTCATTAGACAAGCACGCAATGAGTGACTTTCGTAATGGTATATGATATGGGAGAGCTCAATCACGATACTTTAGTGAAATGACTTCATGTCTAAATATTGTTGTAATTAATAAGCTAAAAGTCGAAATTAATTACGAATTTTTTGATCTCTAATTATATATGTCCAATCGGTCCCTCCATTAGCTCGAGATAACCACAAACGAATTGCTTGTAGAACAAATAAATATGGAATGAATAAAAATGATAAAGTAAGAGAAATATATCGCATGTATCATTACCCGCAATGAATGCGTTTTCTCGCTAAGTACAAAAATGACTTAGGAATTAATTTAATATTTTTGAATTATTATTTAATTAAATTTAAAGTTTGAAATGGGAATTAAATTAATAAGTCATTATGAATTTTTGAATAAGACAATTAAATATATTTTCTTGTAGATTATAATACGGTAAAGTTGCAATGATTTTAACGAAATTAAAATTTGGTTGAAAAATAATTTAATTGAAAAATCAATTTAAATAAAATTAATTAAATTAAATAAACAATATTTTGGGTAATATAAAATAACTATTGGGTTGGATACGTTAGCTCAAATAATCAAAGCAAAATTGCAAAGATGGGTGAATTGGCTTTTAAAATTTATGTGGATGCTAGAGAGAAAGGATAGGGAAATGAACACAAGAATTTAGAGTAGTTCGATCCAATTGCCTACTCTATTACCTTAGCTTTCCACTACTAAGGATTTTCCCAAATTCACTAATTTGACAACCTTTGAGGATAAGGTTTAACCTTACAAACTCCCTTAAGGTTTCTACCCCAAACCTTAAGATACAAACCTTCTCAAAGAGACACAAAAAAGCAAACAAAGAAATAATCCTTACAAGATCAATGTGTTTGCAAATTAAGTTCAATTACAATGAAAACACTTGAGCAAATAGAATGGAAATAAAGCTCACAAGTGTATGAAAGAAAAGTACTGAAATATTTGGCACAAAGGTTGTTTTGATTGATTTTTAAGCTTGAATATTCTCTCTTCTTGTTGTAGGACCTTTAAAAGTTGATATTTATACCCTCTAATTCAATTTCAACTGTTGTGATTGTTGAGAAAATAAATAGAGTTGTTAGGGATGAAAATATCAGATCATTAAATTCACCTACAACAAAAAGTATTGATACTTTTCCACGAGTATTGATACTAGTAGCATTTAATGCCTAATTCAGTGACCGTTAAAATTAGTTTCCAATTATACTAAGAATGATTTATCGATACCTAAAAAAGGTACCGATATATTTTTAATAGGTCTCGATGTTTTTTGTCATTGTTTGAAAGATCATAAAAACAATATGGAAAAATGGTATCGATATAAAGTAAAGTATTGATAAAATTCAATAAGTATCAATGTATTTCTAAAAGTATCGATACTTATTATTTTTTTCAATTTTTTATTCAAGCCAGAGAGCAGTTTTGGTATTGATAAAAAACCAAGATATCGATACATTTAGGGGAATATCGATACTTTTTATAGGGAGCATTTTTCCAATTGATTTAAGATTGTTTCAATCAAGTTTAAGAGTTTAAAATTTTTTTGAACTTTGTCCAAAATATTTTAAGTGTTCAAAACATTTTCTAAGATGTTTGGAAGTCTTGAAATAATTTTTATGTTTTGAACTTTATTAATTCTTCGTTCTAAAAACAAATTTTCATTTAAAAACATTTTTGTTTGTTATATCAAAATAATTTATCAAATAAAGCTAATTTAACACGATAAATTATAAATGTTTTGTTAAAGTCCAAGAAACACATATAATTAGACCTAATACAAGAAAATGTCAAACTTGACTTTGTACCATGTAAGGGGCATCAAACCCTATTGTTTTACTAGGGTGTTGTCGTCTCATGTACTACAGTTATACTGGAGTTGTAACACCCCAAACCTGTATCCGTCATCAGAACAGGGTTACGGAGCATTACAAAAAATTTCACTTCAAACGAATACAATTTTTAAGCATTTCAAATCATATCAATAATCATATTAAAATCAATCCAAATCATACATATTACCCCTTATACGAGCCCTCGAGGATCTAAAAACATATTAGAAACAAGTCGAGACTAAATCAAAAACTCAGAATTTTTCAGAAAACGGTGAAATTTTTCAAAACTGCAGGGGTCACAGGGCCAAGTCCCAGCTTGTGTCCATGCTTGTGTAACTTACTAGCTTGGGTCACATGGCCAAGCCACACGTCTGTGTGCCAAGCCGTGTGCTAGGCCGTGTAACAGCCTGACTTGCAACCCTTTGAAAGCTACAAAGGACACATAGCCATGTCGTATGGCCGTGTGTTACACACGGTTGAAACACACGCCCATTTCTCTTCCCGTGTGAATGAAAAATAGGTCATTTCCAAGCCATCTTTCTCACCCATTGAAACATGTACCTACAATCACTTTTACACAATTGAACAAGCCATCAAAATGCATCAAAACTATACATAATCAAGCAAATCAAATAGGATACATTTGCATACAACCAGTATGCCCAAAGGACACCTCAAGCTCAATAATCAAACATGCACACTTATAAACATAATTTGGCCAAATGTCCAACTAACCTTTAGCTAAGTTTATACCAAAACGTACTATTTAATTTACCTATCAGTTTCAATCCAAAAGGTACCAAATGTACCAATCAACAACTAGCACTTATAGCCATTCATGATATTTATAACAAAAGTAGCAAAAAATCATATTTAAACATATCACAAGACCATTTATACATGCATTTTGAGTTACCATTTCATCTTCAAACATTCAACCATAATAAGCTAAAACATCAACCACTTAAAGGTCAATTATATACATGCCAAAACTAAATCCATATCATCACTCATAATGGCATAAACACAAACCAAGACCAATGGCTACTTTATTAACCAAAATTCCTATACATGCCATTATAACCAAACTTAGAAACATCCAAAAGTACCGATATAGCCGATAGATTGTGTGATATAACTCTGAAAAAGTTTCAATTCGAACGAGCTTCTGTTTCACTATAAAACATAGAAAATAACACAGAGTAAACATAATTGCTTAGTAAGTTCGTATAATGTAAAATACAACTCACCATTTAATCACATAATATGTAATTTAACATGGCATATTCCAACCACAATTTGGCTAAAGCCTAAGCATGTTAGCCATTTACACATATAATGTAATAGCCTAAAATTGGGTCTAGTTGGAACAGAGGTTTCGAGACCACAAAATCTGAGATATAAATAATTATTTTATGATTATTTTGAGGTCTATGATATGATTTCATGATTATGTGAAAATTTCGTGAAGAAATTCTATGCATAAAGTGCTTAATTTGAAGTTAGGGACTAAATTGAATAAGTTGCAAAACTTGCATTCTAGAAGTTTCTAGTATGAAATTGCTTTGAAATATTAATTAGGAGGTCTTAAATAGAAATTTGACCAATTTCTAAGTTATGGACAAAAATTGGACATGGATGGAATTTTTGGAAAGTTTAGTAGTAAGGGCATTTTGGTCATTTAGGGGTAAAATGAATTAAAATACAAAATTAAAAGCCAATTTTTCTCATCTTCTTCACCATGGACGTGTATACCAAGGGAGACTCCATGGATAGGGTTTTCAAGCTTTCCAAGCTCAATAGTCAGTCCGTTCTAACCCTGTTTTTCAAGTTCTTTATGTTTTTGGAGTCCTGGTAACTTGATTTAGCTTATGCTAGCAATAATTCAACCTAGGGTTCATATTTGGAAAAATACCCATAGGTTAAATTTGTGTATTCTGGTGTTTTATGATAAAATATGAGGTTTTAAATTATGTTAGACAACTTGTGCTACTCGATTTTAAGTGAAAACGAGCAAAAGGGCTTAATCGGTAAAAATACCTAATAGTCATAAGTATATGTTAGAGTGAGAATTTGATGTTGCCATAGAAGGGAAAAGTTATCAGCATGTCATAAAACATAAGAATAAGGGATGAATTTTAATTCCCGAGCCTAGGGGCAAAAGTGTAAATATGCAAAAGTTTAAGGGCAAAATTGTAATTTTTACAAAGTTTGAGTTAAGGACTGTTTTGAATAGTAAATTAATTAAATAAGTAAAATATGATGTTTTAGATCCCGGAAAATGAGATTTGAACCTAGAATGAGAGAAAAATCGAAAATTGGGAAAGTTGGTAAAATGGCCGTTTTAGTATCGAGGTAAGTTCATATGTATAATAAGCATTAATTTATGCATTTTCAATGTAAAATTGATATATTTACTATGATTTCGAGGTGTTGAAAGTATGTAAGTTGGTATGATAATAATACTGACAATAATCTTGTAATTTATATTTGAAAGTTAAATTTAGTGAATTAATTGAATTATGTTAAATTAAATGTTTATGGTGCCCAGTTTATGAATTGATTTAAAAATATGTCTATGGTACATGAAGTGCATTGAATTATCATACATAAATGTGATTTCTATAATTACGGATATTATGAGAAATTGTAAGTTCATATGATTTTTAATAAGGCAATGTGTAATTTAATTGTATTGCCTTAATATTAAATGAGATGTAAGTTTATATGTAAGTAATACATCACTATTAGTTGTATTATGATATTTTATAATAATATTGGAAATATGTTTGTGGATAATTACTTGATTGGTGAAATTGTTGGAAAAGAGAGAAATCCGGTTGATCCTTGGAAAGATTGGATGATCTGATGGTATGTAGCTAGGTCACATGTATGGTGCTGAGTACACATCATGTGTACAAGAGAGCTACGAGACATTATGATGTAGCTAGGTCGCATGGGTGATACTATGTGTACACCATGTAGACAAGAGAGCTACGGGATATATGTAGCTAGGTCGCATGCGTGGTTCCAGGTGAAGGACACCATGTAGACAAGAGAGCTACGAGATAAACTGGCTAGGTCACATGGGTGGTACTAAGTGTTCACCATGTGTACAAGAGAGACGAACTATATGATGGGTGGAGCTATGTGCTGAAACCACCAAGTATCGAGGATTGATCCGAAGTGTTCAATGGGAGACTCTCTATGTATTGCTTTGTGAGTTTTGTGATGAATAAGTGCAGGAACTTGGTTATGTGAATGATGTGTTCATTAAGTGACCAGGATGTGGTAAGGTTATAAACAAGTAAGTTATACATGAGAATGATTTTATGGTGACCTTGTGATCATGGGCCTATACTTGTGATGTATGAAATGTGGTGAAAATGATTTGTGATATGTATGTTAAAATGAGGTTAATACAAAGAAAGTGTGAAAGAGTGAATTAGCAATAAAACTGTTTTGGACAGTAGTAGTGATGTGATTTTGAAATATCACCAAAAATATTATAAATTGAATCAGAGACTGAATGAGATATCAAATTAAAGCTTAATGAGTCTATTTTCATATAAAAGAAACAGAGCAAGCATAGGAGTTCTATATGTTGAGATATTTATGTTTTTGTGAGACTGGTTCAGAATGATTACGTGATCCCCTATTCTGAATTTTGGAAAATCACAAAAATTTGGATAAAAATAATTAGAGGCTAAAACTTATGTTTTTAAAATCCCTAATGAGTCTATTTTCAAGATAAATCAACAAGAACATTATCCGAGTTCTGTACTGTGATATAATTAATTTTTAGTGAAGAGAGGTCAGAACTGTCAGAAAGCGAAACAGGAGAAATTTTAATGAATAAAATGTACTAATTAGCTAAACCAAAAATTATGAAAATTTTATGGTGGAAATATATGTGAGTCTAGTTTCAAAGGAAATTTACGGATCTTAATTTGGAGCTCTGTAGCTCGAATTATAAATAATTAAGTGACTATGACTCGTGTGGACAGTTTGATGTGAGCATTTATTAGTAAATTGTGAAATCGTACTTACAAGAATGCTATATACATTAAGGATGTGGAATAGAGAGGAGGAGGAGGAGGAAAAATAAATATATGTGGAATACATGGAAACTATGGTATATGAAATATTGATATAATGAAATAAATGATATGTGTTTATAAGAAAACAAAAGAGAATGTTATGTATCATGACATGTATATATATATATATATATATATATATATATATAGTCTCAATGTAATGCTTGTTGGGTATGGAATTGAATTGAAATGTTTCAGGTAAACATGTTATTCTGCGCATCTGAATTGTGGTATTTTATAAAGATATGATCTAGCTTTAAATATGAATGCTTGATGATTAAGCTAAAGATATTTGATAAGATGATAATCTTGGTATAAATGTATAAGTGGTACTATAATAAACAAGGTAAAATGAGTATGAGAGACACATGTATGATGACATACAAATGCTATGTTTGTGGTTTAATTGAGGATGTTTAATCATTAAATGAATACCATGTTATATGCTGTTGATCTTGTATAAGTGTGTAAGAGATCAAGGTTGACCAAAGCTTGGAAAATAGCCTAGGTATATTCCACACAGGCAGAGACATGACCATGTGTCTCAGTCGTGTATGGAACACGACTTTGGGACACGGGCGTGTGGAGCCTTAAAGTATGAAATTTTCAAGATTTTTGTAAGTTCTCGGTTTAGTCCCGAACCCTTTCTAAAGTATGTTTTGGGCTCTGTAAACTCAAATAAGGGACTATGTGTAAGTGAATGAACGCTTTGAAATATGAATGAAATTTTATGGCCCGTATTTTAGTTTAATGTTTGTATGTTTGTCCGGTAACGCCTCGTACCTTATCCCAGCCTCAGGTACGAGTAAGGGGTGTTACATATAACATAGGCATCATAATCATGGATGAGCATAACATTTAACCATGTATCATATACATATATCATCCATCTCAACTCTCAATATACCAAGTATTACTATTCTAATGAAATTCACATGTGTCCATGTCCTAGCTCATATCGAACTCATACCATCCTTTTTTCCAAATCATATCCATTGAACCATTTAGAATACCGTTGGATACCCGAGATAGCTCATACATATGTGCTAACTCATATAACTGTAATCTGTCAAATCCTGTACATGTATGTTCACACGAGCTGTGAATCAGAATGCTCACACGAGTTGTGAAAATAGGCCTACTCACATGAGCTGTGGGTCGAAATGTAGCTACACAATACTGCTCACACGAGCTGTGGAGTATCTGAAACACATGCCGGACCTCAGCCATCGGTAGGACGTTCAAGACCAACACCCGAATCATGTAAGCCCTAATAACATGTCATTTGTATTTTACGAATTCCTAAGGTTCAAACGGGGCTTCTAGTCGTCAAAACATTGTTGGTTATGTGATCGGTATATATATATGGCAATTTCCAACACATGTATATTTCAATTGAAAACATATAAATTCAATATAATCACACGAACTTACCTCGACGAGTAAACGTAGATAATAATGCAACTAATTTGAAACTTTATCTTTACCCAGATCTAAAGCCGTATGAGGTTTGTCTTGATCTAAGTGGATAAATTTAGCTCAATTCAATATGTATTTTATTCAATTTAACCCAAATTTACATTTAATAAAATTACAATTTTGCTCCTATACTTTTGATTTCTTTTCAATTTAGTTTCTAGCTCATAAAAATGGAAATTCATATAATTCAACCACAACCGATCATAGTTGAATATCAAATAGATCCTTATCAAGTCCTATATTTTATTATTTCACAATTTCATAAGGTAAAATTTTCTATTTTTCAATTTAATCCCTATTTGACAATTTCACCAAAATTCACTTAACAAAAGTTGTTTATCTAACAACAACTAATCATTTTTTTTCACAGTTCATCAAAAATCATACAAATTCATAAATGTAAAAACCCTAATAGTTTAACAGTTTCACAAATTAGTCCCTAGGCTAGTTAGATTAAGCTACAATGATCTCCAAAACATAAAAATCAATAAAAATGGGACAAAAATACATACCATGCAGCCAAAGACACCATGGCCGAACTAGGAAGCTTTCATGGTTTCTTTTTCTTTGAAATTTTGGTTGAAGAAAGGTAAAAGATGATAGCTTGATTTTTGTTTTATTTGATTTGTCATTTATTTACCATATTACATATATAACCTTTAAAAACATTACAAATTTCAATAATACCAAGCCATCATATTCCACTATCAATATTTATGGTCTAATTACCATATAAGGACTCAAAATTTAAGGTTCTATAGCTATTTAATACCTTTACCTACTAGAACTCAACTTTTGCACTTTACGCGATTTAATCCTTTTTATCAAATTAAGCATGCAAACGGTAAAATTTCTTAACGAAATTTTTATATAGTACTACTATCATGTGTAGACAATAAAATAATAAGAAAATAAATATTTTGATGTTAGATTTGTGGTCTCAAAACTACTATTTCGATTTCATTGAAAACAAGTTGTTATAGGAGTAGACCTGATCATGGGCCCGATGTAAAATTTTAAGCTCATTTTCTAGGTCCGACCCAAAAAATAGGCCTAAAATTCTGCCCGACCCAGGTTTAAAATGCTAAACCCAAGCTTGACCCGCCTATATTAAATTTTTTAGATTATTTTATATATAAATTTTTTTCTAAAATATAATACAACAAATACACTAAAAACATTAAAATAAATGTTTCCCAACAAATGGTACTTAAATACTACAAAGATAGTTGCAACTTAGCAAGCAAATGTCTCTAAAATAGTAGCAAAATTAACAATAAAATAAGAGTTATATAATATTCAAACAATAACAACAAAATATTAGTAATATAATAGTGAAATGGTAGCAAAACATCAACGGAAAAATAACAAAACAACTGATTTAACTGGGTTAGGCTGAACCCAAGCCAAAAATCCTACCCGAGGTTTGATCCATTTAGAAAATGGGTCTTATTTTCTGCCCAAACTCATTTTTGGGGCCTATATTTTTGCCCAAACTCTCTCACTTTTCGGGCGGGCCATCGGGCCTAGGCGAGTAGCTCGACCCATGATCAGGCCTATACCGGAGGACTTATTTCCTATTATAATAATATTATTTAATTAGACATTATTCAAACATAACTCTTGTACTTTTTCTTTATAAATAGGAACTACCAGTTAAACAATTTACACACATCATATAGCATTGTTATTTTGTAAAAAAAGTAATAGAAATTTATTTAACAAGAATAAATTCTATTTTCAGGAAAAAAAAAGTGTAGTTACTGAAAGTTAATTAAAAGTTTTCATTATGTGATTTGGTTTGTGTTGCTCGAGCCTACACTCAAGGTATTAAGTCAAGATCGACTTAATCGCTTCGTACAAAATATAAGTACTATTTTGATAATAGATTTGTTACTATAAATAACTCAATGATTCGGCTTTAGAAAATTAAATAATTAAATTTAGGCTTGTTGTTTGATAACTTTTTTATACAATAAATTTTCAAACTCACACCCAAACACAGGCAGTGATGGGCATCGAAACCACCAAATATAAATTCCTATGACAAAATAATAGTAATAGTAGTATAGAGCAGTAGGGTTGAATCTACAGGGACTAGCTATCTAATTTCACCCTTTTCTATGACTGAAATCACCGTCACGGTCACGACTTGTGCGTAGCAAAGCTGAAAAATAAAAATGGGGGGTTTAAATTGATAAAGATAATAAAATAAGGAAATACGAAGTGTAATAAAATAAAATAGAAATAGATTCAAAATTGCAAAAAAAATAAGTTTAAGTAAATAAAGTAAATTGGTAAATAAAATATTTTTAAGCTTCGCCTTAGCCTCGATGTACTCCAATCTTGAATCGGTCCTTGAAATAGATTATCCCTTCCAAGTGATAAGCTGGTTATAGCAATCGAGGATCCCTCAAATCGTCAACTCTTCCTCTCGTAGCCTATCTCGGTATCACTTGCAAATCGACCCTTGTCGAATTTCCAACCACATGGCACGTATCCGTAATTTAAGATTTTGACAGACTTGAGATCTGAAAAGCCCAACTTGAATTAACGGCCTCAAATGTGTAGGTCGTTTAAATCCGATCACTATCTCCCTTGACGGAATCCAACTAGCTTTTTCCAAGTGAACATGCCAATTTTTTCGCAGGATTTTGAATACAGCACTGCCGACTTAACTTCCCAATTGTACGCCAAATAATTCCAACCCAACGCGTGCTTTTTGAATTGAAATCGAATCAAATTTGAAGGACAAATTTGTACTATCCCATATAACGGAGATATAGAAAATATCGAACTGCAAAGTATTTAGTGTGGGTTCATATCTCATGATACTTTATCGAAGTGATAACCGAGCTAAGGCTAAAAAAGTTTAGTTAATCATGAAAAGTATCATGCTTGAACATAAATGGTTTAAATGAAATAGTGGAAAGTGGAAAGTGGAAAATGGATTAAATGGAATTGTGGAAAGTGGGAAGAGGAAGGTCTTGGTAGGCAATTAATCAAAAATTTGAAAGTAAAAGAAAAAGAGTTGAAATGGCATAATAGAGTATGACATAATAGAGTATTGATGCGGTCATTGAGAGCACTAAAAATATCCTATCCCTATAAAATATTGAAAATAAAAAATAATAGTATAAGGGAAGTAGGGTTAAATCTTTAGGGACCGGATTTGCACAATTGCTTGTTCCTCAGAATCCTGGTTAGAATTGTGCCCAAGAAAACCTGCATACCTGGAAAAGCAATAAAAAAAACAGAATTAAAAGTTTTGATATGGAAAAATAAAATAAAAACAGAATTAAAAGTTTTGATTGGGATTTCTAAAATTAAAAATAATAGAAATAAATAAAGTTGAGGAAAATGTGTTCTTATAGAGAGATTCCAGCCTCCTGTTGTCTCGATCTGCCTTGGGTTCAGTCTTCGACTTTTAGGTGATCATTCTCAAACAGAATAAGCCAGTTATAGTGGAAGAGGATGCCTACGACCACCAGTTCCAAGAATTTAGACTTACAATTTAGCGGAACTTGACTCTAGCCAATAATCACTTCTGTGAGATTATCTTACGCTAGATCATCACTTCTCAATGGCGAATCCCACGCCATTTTGTCTCTTGGGCTCCCCAACCTCTGACGCAGTAAGCTAACGAACTGGCTGTGTAACCTTTCCAAAACATACAAAGCGACTGCCTTTGCACACGTTGCAAAGATCACCTTTGAAGGGACATGGACGAAAGCATCAGCCCAATAATACGGAGAAGGGATGAATATTCATCGAGAAGGCTAAGTACAGATCCTAAGCCTCATGAACCCTTTTTGGGGAATTTTGACAACCTTCGGCTAGATAAATTTAGTGGCTCATGATTTTTGGGAAAAAACAAATAAAAAAATAGAAAAGGAATTTTTTTTTGAAATATGAAAAAACAAAAATACTAAATTTATGGGGAAGAGAGTGTTACAGCAAAAGATGGACGAAATTTGTGTCACTTCATCCCCTATTTATAGTACTAAGAAACCTAGCCTATTCCTAATTAAATTCTAAAAGATAAATACAAATAAATAAAGATAATTAAAGATAAATGAAAATAAATCTTAAAATTAAATCTAAATAATAATCCTTAATAATTATCCTAATATAATTAAACATTAAATAGAGTCTTGTGCTGTAAAATATCTTCTTTTACACTTTTGCCCTTATGTCTTCCATACTTGTATTTTTGGCACCACCTTTTTCCCTATGTTGCATGTTGGCCCATCGTATCTTCAAATTTTCACTTTTTGCCCTTAAATTTCCTTTTGCCTCCAATTTAGTCCTTGAAAGATAAAAGACCATAAATAGCTCAAATTAGTAGGGTCATACTCAAAATAAACATGCAGTTAGCACATAAAAATATGTCGTTCTAGAGTATTATCAAATTCCCCCTACTTAGCCCATGCTTGCCCTCAAGTATGGTTCCTATCCACTGTGAAGTTTAGAAATTGCCATGAAAGAAGTACCACTCCAAAGTTTTATAAAAATTAGTCAAAATGCATATGAAAAATAAAGAGAACCCTTAGCTTGCTTTAAGTAAACTTGAAAAAGTATTCCAATTAACACACACAAAAATTAATATTGACTTGGATTATTTTATGAAAATTAGGTAATTTACCAAACCTATCAAGACATCCTATTTGTTTCTACTTTTAGTCCCCACATTTTATTCATACATCTATTTTTTTTTCTATTTATTTTTTTATTTTTTAAATTTATTTATTTATTGTTGCTTAAGAATATATTGAACCTTTTGACACGAAGAGAGATGACAGTCAAGCACTTCACCCCGGTTACTCAGCCCAACATACTCCTAATTTTTATTTTTCTTAAAAACATATCGAACCTTTTGACGCAAAGAGAGATGACAGCCAAGCACCTCACCTCGGTTACTCAGTCCAACACATTCTTAAAAATTAATTCCGGTTAGCAGAGTTTTACCTAACACGTCACACAACCTTTTAACGCGAAATAGGATGATAACCCAAGCATCCTACCTCGGTTACTCAGCTAGTCACGTCTTAAGATACACTCATAACTACGGAAACATTATTATTAAATGAAATTTTAATTTTGGAGGACTGAGGGGCAACAATCAAGTGTCAAAAATAAGTTTCAGCAATCACCTTAATAGTCATGAACATATTTTAAGCATGCAATTGTATTAAGTGTCCTCTTTTCATTTAGATTTAATCAAATTTACTAAAAGCAAAATAGGGTTAACTCTATTAATCATAATTATTTTAACATAATATAAATAAAAACACTGGAGGTGAAATCAATTATAGCAAAATCATGCTTGTAGGTCAAATAGTGGGCAATTCTTGGTAAAAATATTGGGCATAAAAAGAGGCAAAATATTCTAAAAAATTAAATATGGGCAGAAACAAGCATAAGGCAGTAGCAACAACAACAAAACATTAAAAACAACAGATAAATCACAGAAATAATGAGGAATGCCTCCTCCTACTTAAAACACATTGTCCTCGACGTGAAAGAAAAAGGAAAACATATATTTTAAACAAAAAGGGTTTTAGGAAAACTCCCCATGTAGTCACTGTCATTCATGCATAGCCAGAAGGAAGAGAAGGTTCGGCGTCACGTGGAGGAGAGGAAGGAAGGAAAGGCGCTCGTCGGCTAAATTAACATGTTGGGGCATCGAGAAGTGGTTGTTGATGGTGAAGGGTGGTTCAGCGGCGGCTCGACTGCGGGTCCTTACCATGGCGCTTGGAAAATTGGTGGTGGGTGGGGTGAGGAAGAAGGTGCAGCAACTAGTAGGGGTTTGTGTGAAAAATGGGATAAATTGTTAGGGTTTGGGGGTGTATAGGAGGGATGTTTGGTTGCAGGGTGAGTGTTTGGAGGCCATTTTTAGGTAGTCATGGGGCAGGGACGCACTATTCCTAGTTGGAATAAGGATAGGATAAGGGTTGTTTGTTAAAGTATGCTAATTCCTGAGTTTTTTTTTCGCCGGTTTACCTAGATAGAAGAAGAAAAATTTATTAATATCCAAAAAATAAAATAATAAATAATAAAATAATAAAATAAAGAATAATAATAAAAATTCTCCTTTTTTTGCCACATCCACCATATTCGGATTCAACCATCTTTGCGCCTCTCGCCGTAGTTTCATGTTTTCCTCCAAGAAAATCTTATGTGTGCCTATCAAGGGGTTAATCTCTTTTAAGTCGGTAATAGTCTCATCATTCTTCAAAAATGTGTGTTTAAGATGCTCGGGAAATGATTTTAATTTCAGATCTGGTGCCTGCATAACAGAAGGTAGAAGTTTAGTATCCATAGGAGCCAACAATTTATTAATAGAAAAATTATCAAACATCATTTTAGATTTATCTTCATAAGATGACTCAAAAGTTTTTTCTACTAATGAGTCAATTATGTCGACACGGTTTATGTTCAAGATTTCGCTTGGGTGACTAATAGCATCGTAAAAATTAAACTTCACGATCTCTCCGTCAAACTCCATCATGAGGGTTCCGCTACGCACGTCAATCTTAGTATTTGCAGTACTAAGGAAAGGTCACCCCAATAAGATATCTGAAGACCCATGAGCTTTATCCTCTTCCATTTTTATTACATAAACATCTGCAGGGAAAATAAGCTCGTTAACTTTCACTAATTCGTCCTCGAGGACTCCTTCGGGATGCACAACAGACCTATTTAAAAACTGTATGATAACACCTGTTTTCGTAAAAAAACCCACGTTAAGTGATTCATAAATAGAAAAAAGGCATGACATTTATGGAGGCCCGTAAATCACACATAGCCTTTTTTATTCCTAAGTGGTCTATTTTGCATGGTATTACGAACATGCCCCTATCCTTGTATTTCGCTGGTATTTTCCGCTATAACACTGCAGATACATTCTCAACGTTTACCCTTTCATTACCTGTTAATTTTTGCTTGTTGGTGCAGAGCTCTTTAAGAAACTTGGTATATCGCAAAATTTGTTTAATGACATCCAACAATGGTATGTTGATCTCGACATTTCTGAATGTTTCGAGGATCTCCTTGTCCTCTTTACCTTTATGACACTGGTATAACCTTCCTGGAAATGGAGGTTGAATTTTAGGCAATGGAGGTTTCGTTCGAACTTGTTTATCATTCTCGGGCTTTTCTTGGGTGGAATCTTGGCCAAGATTTCTGTCAGAAATTGGTTTTAGTACCTTTCCACTTCGCAACGTTACTGCATTTGCGTGTTGTCTTGGATTAGGTTATGTTTGTGACGGCAGCTTCCCTTGAGAGTTTAATTTCTCAATTGATATGGTCAATTCTCTTATAGATGCCTTCATTTATTTTTGGAAATTAAGAGTTTGCTTTAGAAATCAAGGACATTAGCTGTCAATTTATTGACCATAGTTTCTAGAGAGATACCTGAATCTCGTGGCTGTTGTGGAAATTGATTTTGGTATGGCTGACTATACAGTGGGTTGGCCCTATAACTCAAGTTAGGATGGTCCCTCCATCCTGGGTTGTAAGTGTTAGCGTAAGGGTTGTATCGCCTTTGTGGTGGCCTAGAGAAATTTCCCACAACATTTAAATGAGCTATAGTATCATCATACAAACTGGGACATGCATCAGTTGTATGTTCAGGTGTAGCACATATTCCGCATACTCGGGTTGGTTTGGCTTTTTCTGCAACAAGAGAGCTCACAATATTAGTAAGTCTATCAACTTTATCTTTTAACATTGAATTACTTAGCTAATGAACCCTTTTAGGGGGTTCAAGATTGGCTCGGAATTACTGAGTATTTGCAGCCACCATGGAGATCAAGTCTCTTACTTGTTGAGGAGTCATGTTGACTAGCACTACTCCACTAGCGGCGTCTACCATATTCATCTCCATGGGTTTTAGGCCTTCATAAAAATATTGGAGAAGAGATTATTCTGTTATACTGTGTTGTGGGCAGCTTGCACATAGCTTCTTAAATCGCTCTCAATAGTCGTAGAGAGACTCTGCTTCTTTCTGCCTTATTCCAACGATCTCTCTTCTTAACTCAGCTGCACGTGATGCTGGAAAAAACCTATTGAAAAACAATCGAGAAAGATCAGCCCAAGTTGTAATAGATCTAGTAGGTAAATAAAATAGCTATTCCCTAGCTGAATCTGTTAGGGAAAAAGGGAAAGCACGTAGTTTAATTTTATCCTCAGTTACCCCTGAGGTTTCATACTAAGGCAAACCATATGGAACTCTTTCAGATGTTTGTGGGGATTTTCGTTTTGCAACCCACGAAAAGTTGGCTGTAGCTGGATTAAGCCTGACTTTAATTCAAAATCAGTATCCATAGTAGGATACGCAATGCACAATGACAGTTGTTCTGTCGGAGCTTCGCCAGTTGCCAAATTGTTTGAGCCATTGGTTGATGTGCTAGATTCGGGTTTTCGTTAACCCTAGCGTTAAGCACTTCTTCTGGGGAATCGACTTCTACTTTTTCACTTTCAAATGTTTGAGTATGGTTTTTGTTAACCCTAGACTCTACTTCGTCGTCGATTCTGATTTCTGATGGTAGGTTACTCCGAATCCCAACCACTCCTGACTGCTTTTTCTGTAACTTTGTCTCATTGCGGTTGGCTCTCGCAGTTTTCTCTATTTCCGAATCAAACACAAGAGTATCTGGAGCAGATCTGGTAAAAAAAAAGAACAAGATTAGTACGTTATTGGTCTCCGACAACGGCGCCAAAATTTGATGTAGTCGTTGAGAGCACCAAAAATATTCTATCCGTATAAAATATTAAAAATAAAAAATAATAGTATAAGGGAAGTAGGGTCAAATCTTCAGGGATCGGATTTGCACAATTACTTGTTCCTCGAAATCCTGATCAGAATCGTGCCCAAGAAAACTTGCATACCGGGAAAAGAAATAAAAAATAGAATTAAAAGTTTTGATCTAGAAAAATAAAATAAAAATAGAATTAAAAGTTTTGATTGAGATTTTGAAAATTAAAAATAATAGAAATAAATAAAGTTGAGGAAAAGGTGTTCTTATAGAGAGATTCCAGCCTCTGATTGTCTTGATCTACCTTGGGTTCAATCGTCGGCTTTTAGGTGATTATTCTCAAACAGAATAAGCCAGTTATAGTGGAAGAGGACGCCTACGACCACCAGCTCCAAGAATTTAGACTTACAATTTAGTGGAACTTGACTCTAGCCAACAATAGTTTCTGTGGAATTATCTTATGCTAGATCATCACTTCTCAATGGCGAATCCCACGCCATTTTGTCTCTTGGGCTCGCCAATCTCTGATGCAGTAAGCTAACGAACAGATTGTGCAACCTTCCCAAAACATACAAAGTGACTGGCTTTGCACACGTTGAAAAGATCACCTTTGAAGGGACATGGACGAAAGCATCAGCCCCGTAATGCGGAGAAGGGATGAATATTCGTCGAGAAGGCTAAGTATGGATCCTAAGCCTTATGAACCCTTTTTGGAGAATTTTGACAACCTTCGGCTAGATAGTTTCAGTGGCTCATGATTTTTGGGGAAAAACAAATAAAAATAATGGAAAGGGAATTTTTTTATTAAAATATAAAAAGAACAAAAAGACTAAATTTATGGGGAAGAGAGTGTTACAGCAAACGATGGACGAAATTTGTGTCACTTCATCCCCTATTTATAGTACTAAGAAATCTAGCCTATTCCTAATTAAATTCTAAAAGATAAATACAAATAAATAAAGATAATTAAAGATAAATGAAAATAAATCTTAAAATTAAATCTAAATAATTATCCTTAATAATTAGCCTAATATAATTAAACATTAAATAGAGTTTTGTGCTATAAAATCTCTTCTTTTGCATTTTTGCCCTTATGTCTTTCATACTTATATTTTTTGCATCACCTTTTTCCCTATGTCGCATGTTGGTCCATTGTATCTTCAAATTTGTACTTTTTGCCCTTAAATTTCCTTTTGCCTCTAATTTAGTCCCTGAAAGATAAAAGACCATAAATAGCTTAAATTAATAGGGTCATACTCAAAATAAATATGCAATTAGCACATAAAAATATGTTGTTCTAGAGTATTATCAAGTATGACGTAGGAATGGGAAAAAAATAGAGAATTTCTTAAGTGCCAAATGTAAAGTGTGTGTTCAATTGGCTATAGCCACTAAGTATTTATATAAACTGTTAATGCTAAAATTCAGCTAGACATTTTTGAAATATTGTCACTAAATAATTCTAAATATTATTATTAAATAATTCAAAATTTAAAAATCAAATTTAAACTAGAGATTAAATTTAAACTAATTACGAGTTGTAACAATATAAAAATAATTCAATCTTTATTTAGCCACTTTTTGAATCTTCAATCTTTCAATCAAGCCCTCCTCTTTGCTTTTTGTTCCGATTTAACCCCCTTTTTGTAAGAGTTTGAATTCAACACATCAACTTCATTCCTGATAAGAAAAATCTAAATTTAATAATATTTAATTCGATAATTAATCAAAAATAAATATATTAAAAATATGAATTTACCTTACTATCATGGCCTGCATCATGGCCTGCAGAACAATTTCATCATCTTAAAAATTTGATTAACATCCTCCACCAATTGGTGAAATACTGAACACCCTTGATTTTTTATGATCTTAATTTAAGACTATTATGCTTATTCATCCATTCAGAGTGTGTATAATATAAGGCTCATTGTTTTTCTTAAAGGGAAAGGGGCTTATTGTTCGATCTTTATATTGTTCCAAAAATGAAAATAAATAATAATAAAAATAAGATGAAAAATAAATATGCCAATAACTTCCTTAATAATAAGTACCTAATTATGCCGTATTAAATCGTTATGGCATACCAAAACCTAATCCTACTCTAATAATAATAAAAACCCTAATCTAATTCAAACTTTTAAATAAAAAAACTTAATTTTATTAAGATAAACTTAAACTATTATTACATTCACATAAATGTTAAACTTTAATTTACATAAAATAATTCATTAAATACAATGTGTTATGTCGATTATCATTATGATGCAATTCTGCAATAATTAATTATGATGATATTTATTTATATGTATTGTTTATATTTAACTAAAAACAATAAGAAAAATCTGTTATAATCCAAAATATGTCCATAAATAGTAACTCCTCATTTTCTCAATTATTTAATCATGGAGAAGCCCATATGCAAAATTAGAAATTTCACTTTTTTTTTTTTTAAGTTCCTTATTTTCTCTCCTTTTTTTTTTTTTTGGGGGTTGGGGGAGGAGGGCAGAGCAAACGTGAAACATGCAGTTACTACTTGTACTTAAGCATAATCAAACCGCCACCTGAGTCAACATGCAAGGGAAAGGAAAATTGCAAACTGAGCTGATTTATGATAACTTTATTATACATGGTTGATCCATCTATGATTTTCGTATCTCTCATTAGAGTGGATTGAACCAAAAAAAAAAACAGAGGCACCAATGAAAAACGAAGAACAAACTCGTTTTTTGTTTGGGATTTCGCTTTCTGATAGACCTAAATGGAAGCAGTTTCTCATTTGCTCTTCTGGGTTCTTCTTTGGTTACCTTGTCAATGGCATTTGCGAGGTTTTTCTTTTTCTTTTCTTTTTCCATTTTCTCGGCAACCAAACAAAGTTAAATGTATCATTTTAAGAATTTTATTTTTTTGACATTTGCTGCTTTTCAGGAATATGTATACAATAGACTACAGTTCAGGTAACTGCTGTAGTTTTTATTTTGGTAATTATTTTCAATTTTTTTATATTAATTTTTTGTGTTCAGCTATGGCTGGTACTTCACATTTGTCCAAGGGTTCGTCTACCTTTTTCTGATTTACCTTCAAGGTTTCAGTCCAAAGAAAATGGTGAACCCATGGAAGACTTATGTGAAACTCTCTGCTGTTCTCATGGGCTCTCACGGCCTCACAAAAGGGTCTTTAGCTTTCCTCAATTACCCAGCACAGCTCATGTTCAAATCCACCAAAGTAAACCCCCGAAGTTGAAAATTTTCACTCTTCACAATATTGTTCTTGTTTTTGCGTTTATTTTTTTTAAAGCTTCATTAATGGATATCTTTAGGTTCTTCCAGTGATGGTAATGGGTGCCTTCATACCTGGTTTGAGACGAAAATACCCAGCACACGAATATGTTTCTGCAATACTTTTAGTACTGGGTTTGATCCTTTTCACCTTAGCGGATGCACAAACTTCACCAAGCTTCAGTGTAATTGGTGTAATAATGGTGATTGGTGCTCTTGTAATGGATTCATTTCTGGGTAATTTGCAAGAAGCTATCTTCAACATGAACCCTGAAACAACACAGGTGATTTTTTGCTGATGATGGTTTAAACATGTGAAAAAAGTAGGGCGTTTAATGCTATACTTTTTTATGGTGACGTTAGATGGAAATGCTGTTTTGCTCCACCGTCGTTGGTTTGCCATTATTGATCCCACCCATGGTTTTAACAGGAGAAGTATTGGAAGCATGGAATTCGTGTTCTGAGGTAAATTTTAACTCTTCACTTTTAGTAAGCTTAACAATTCGGATCCAGACTTTTGACATTACTTTAGTATTCAACCGTTGTGAACCCAAAAAGAATCAAATACCAAAACCAAAATAACCAAAATTGAATTGGTTATGATCTTTTTATTTGATTATGGTTGAATGTCACATTGGTTTCATCAACTTAATAATTAGTCTGATTTTTATAATATTAAATTCAAGGTTAGTTTACCAATTGAGGTTAAAAATATACTTTCGGAAATTATTGTGACAAACACTTTTACCAGAATAAAATTTTGATATTATTTTCATTAAAACAAGTTTTTAATTTGAGTCAAAATCCCGGTTAAAATCAACAAATATTTTGATTTGAAATCAATGTTTGAGTTTAAAAATGCAGAATGTAAGGATTTACTTTATTTATCTAGTTTGAACGAAATTAAAAAATTGAAAATGTTAAAAAGAGTAAAGGGACAAAATTCAAAAAAGTAAAAGAAATTAGAAACAGAAATTGATGTTTACAATCAAGTTTGAGTTGCATCATATTATTGTTCCTTGAGCAGCATTTGTATGTGTACGGCGTATTAGTGTTTGAAGCCATGGCTACGTTCATCGGACAAGTTTCAGTCCTCTCCCTCATTGCCATTTTTGGAGCAGCCACTACAGCAATGGTGTGAATTTCTCTTTTTTATCCATTAATGGGAACTCAGTCACTTTTAATTTTTGAACTATATAATAAAACACAGAAGCAGCAGATGCAAATGAAGTGATATTGAATGCATTGGCACAGGTAACGACTGCGAGAAAGGCAGTGACATTACTGCTATCTTACATCATATTCACAAAGCCATGGACCCAGCAGCATGGGACTGGGCTTATACTTATAGCTATTGGAATCACCTTGAAACTCTTGCTGGTTGATGTCAAGCCGGTTTACAAAAAAGTCTCGTCTGCAAATGGAAGAAGCGGAAGCTCTTCAAATGGTGGACATGAAATTGAAGAAGAGGAAAACCCCATGGTCTAAAACTTGATTATTAATATTTACTACTATTGCTCTTTATGTTTCTTTTGAAATGTTAAGTTAAAAGTTATCTACATATCTTTAAACCATGACTTACACTTTAACCAAAATTAAACTATATATCAAATATTGTTTCAATGAGATTTTTCACTTTATTATTTATTTATTTAAAAATTAAAATGCTTCTAAAAGCAATTTTTATTTAATTATCAGTTTAAAAAATAATTATAACTTGAGTGGTTTACATTTACTTTTATTTATCTTCCACTATTTATCTAACACCTCATTTGATATTTACATAATTTTTAACAAATATATTTATTAAATACTTATTTTTGTTATAGAAAAATTAATAAAACATTAAATAAAAGTGGATGAAAATATAAGAGAATTTTTCTTGTTTTTATTTCACTCGGTAAGGATTCTATTTATAATTTATAAGTAATTAAAATTCAATGCAATACCATAAATGAAGCTTACTTAAGTGTTTCATTAATGCATATATTAAACATTGCATAATGAATGGGAGGTTTTATCTCATAAATGAGGGGGGTTAGAATATAGGCATTCACATTTATTTATAACACTCCCTCTTGGATGTCCACTAGAGAAAGCAGTGCCTTATTAAAACCTTTATTAGGAAAAACCCTGTGAGATAAAAACCCAATGAAGGAAAAAGAGTACACAATCTCTTATTAGAAGTTGTCTCATTAAAAACCTTTACCAAGAAAACCCAGTGGGACAAAACCTTGGTTAAAGGAAAATAGTACAATGTATTTTAGACTCCCCCTAATGACGACATCACATTATATCTTTGAGTTGACGCATTCCAATTTTGTTTCGTAGTCTTTCAAATGTTGAAGTTGGCAATGCCTTGGTAAAAAGATCTGCTAAATTATCACTAGAATGAATTTGTTGAACTTCTATGTCACCTTTCTTCTCAAGATCATGAGTGAAGAAGAATTTTGGTGAAATATGTTTTGTTCTGTCACTTTTGATATAACCACCCTTTAATGGAGCTATACATGCTGCATTATCTTCGTATAAGATAGTTGACATATTTTCTTGTAAAGGCAAATTACATATATTCTGGATATGTTGGGTTAATAACCTTAGCCAAACACACTCTCGACTTGCCTCATGTATTGCAATTATTTCAGCATGATTTGAAGAGGCAGCAGCTAATGTTCGCTTTGTCAAACGCCATGATATGGCAGTACCTCCACATGTAAATAAATATCTCGTTTGAGATCGACCTTTATATGGATCCGATAAATATCCAGCATCAGCATAACCAACTAATAGGGATTTTGAATCATTTGAATAAAATAACCCCATATCAATGGTCCCTCTAAGATATCTAAATACATGTTTAATTCCATTCCAATGTCTACGTGTTGGAGAAGAACTAAATCTTACTAACAAGTTTACAAAAAAAGGTGTATCAGGTCTTGTGTTATTTGCAAGATACATCAATGCTCCTATGGCACTTAGATATGGTACTTCAGGACCAAGAAACTCTTCATCATTCTCGTAAGGACGAAATTAATTTTTATTCACATCAACGATTGTACAACCAACGGGGTACTCAATGGATGTGCTTTATCCATATAAAATTTATTTAAGATCTTTTTCGTATAAGTTGATTGATGGACATGAATTCTATTTTTTAAATGCTCGATCTGCAGGCCAAGACAAAATTCTGTTTTTCCGAGATCTTTCATCTCAAATTCTTTCTTTAAATAATTTACTACATTTTGAAGCTCTTTAGGAGTTCCAATAATATTTAGATCATCAACATAAATAAAAATTATCACAAAGTTTAATTTAGACCTTTTTATAAAAACACATAGACAGACTGGATCATTTTTATAACCTTCTTTTAATAAATATTCACTAAGATGATTGTACCACATACGTCCAGATTGTTTTAATCCATATAAACTTTTCTTTAATCTGATTGAGTAATTTTCCCGGGAAACTCTATATCCTTCAAGGATTTTAAATCCTTCTGGAATCTTCATATAAATTTCACTATCAAGTGTACCATACAAATAGGCTGTAACAACATCCATTAGACACATGTCAAGGCTTTCACATACTGCCAGACTAATAAGGTATCTAAACGTGATTGCATCCACCAAAGGAGAATATGTCTCTTTATAATCAATGCCGGGTATTTACTAAAATCCTTGTGCTACAAGCCGTGATTTATATGTTACGACATCATTTTTCTCATTTTGTTTTCGTACAAATATCCATTTATATCTTACCAGATTTACATATTTAGGGGTTTGGACTATAGGTCCAAAAACCTCATGTTTAGAAAGTGAATTTAATTCTTCTTGAATTGCGTCTTTTCATTTTGTCCAATCATTTCTATTTCTACATTTCTCAATAGATTTAGGCTCAGGATCCTCATTTTTTTTGTTATTTCAATAGCAACATTATAAGAAAAATTTTTGTTGGCAACTGTAGTTGTTCGGTTCTATCTTTTTCCTGAAGTAACATAACTTATTGAGATTTCTTTGTTATCACCATTTGCAGGTACCTGAACCTCTTCTGGGGTTTTTTATGAAACAACCTGATTTTGAGCCTAGTCGGAACAGTGGTTTTGAGACCACTAATTTGAGGTCAAAGAAAGTATTTTATTATTATTTTAAGATTATAACATGTTTATATTAGTGCAAGAAAAATTTGGTGAAGTAATTTTAGTGTTTATGAGCTTAATTACGAAAAAGGACTAAATCGCATAAAGTACAAAAGTCATATTTTGTATTTTGATAGCTAAGGGTGTCAAATAGCTAGAGACACTAAATTAGACGTCTTTAAAGGGCAATTAGACCCTTTAGAATTGCATGACTGGCCATCGGAGACAAATGTGGTCAAAGTAAAAATTTTGGTGAAATTAGGTGTTGAAATTGAATAAAATAAAACAAATAGTAAAAGTTGTCATTTTTTTTCATCTCTCCCTTTCTTCTCCACCGATTTTTCTCCAAGCAAAATGGCCACAGAAGCTTGAAAAATTTCAGCAACTAAAAGCCTTGGCAAGTAAGTGATTTGAGGGTTTTTCTTGAATATTTTTGTACTTTTGATGTCCTTGTAGCATGAGCTTTCTAACAAGGGACTATTTTGTAAAATGGTTAAAAGTCTAGGGTTTCGCCATGTTAGTAGACATGCTGTTTTCTAAAATTTTATGGAAGAGAATGAACCATGGTTGTGAAATAAACAACTTTTGTGAAGAGATTTCTCATGAAAACCCTAAAAAGGACCATTTTGCATAAGTTGTAAAATAGGTGATAAATGTGTGAAATATTGATAATTTTAGACTGCTTAGACTGGTTCTAGTGTAAAAAGTAATCAACTAGGCTTAAGATATAAATAAATTCGATAAAAATCAATTTTTGGACTTAGAGGTAAATTGGTCATTTTGTAAAAGTCTAGGGGCAAAATAACACCAATTTTAAGTTGTTGAGTATCTAGATTAATAAAATGATTAAATTTATAAATTTTTATCATTCTAGATCAAGAATTACAAAATCCGAGCCTAGATCGGGGAAAAGCGAAGCAAGTGGACTAAGCCGAACTAGCCGTCTACATTTTGCAATCTGAGGTAAGTTATATGTAAATAATACAACTACACTGTTATTATATGTACTTAAATTGAGATAGCATGAATTACTTGTTTGTGGAAATAATTGTGTATGATGAATATTGAGATAGTAAGACTCCCATTTGAACCTTAGGAAATAAACCGGATATTCAGGCCATGACATTCGGAATGTTTGTGTGCTAGTGTAAGACATGTCTGAGACATGCATCGGCCATATTATGAGAGCTAGTGTAAGACCATGTCTGGGACACGGTATCGGTATTGAGATGAGAGCTAGTGTAAGACATGTCTGTGACATGCATTGGCTACATGATGTGTCAGTATAAGACCATGTCTGGGACATGGCATTGACTTAACGTGAGAGCCAATGTAAGACCATGTTTGGGACATGGCATCGTCATTATACCTTATGCTTAAGGCATAGTGAATATCCGATAGTGTTCTAAATGGTTCAACTATGAGAGTTACAGTTTAAGTTAAACGAGAAAAGTATAACCATGTTGTGAGTGATACAGGTACCTAAATGAAATGCATGAGATGTGATCTTAATATATGCTATGTGAATTGTGTTGGATAGTGATGAGTAAGTTATGCTTATGCCTATTTTAGTGTTATGAGCATGATGATGAATGGTAAAGATGTCGCTATATTTATTTTCATGCAACTTACTAAGCTTCATGCTTACACTATTTTTTTCCATTCCATAGTAGTTTGAGGATCATCTTTACATCTAAGAAACCAGTCACACTATCAACTGAAGCACTTGGTATAGTTAGATATTTTATTTTGATTATGGCATGTATAGGACCCTGACTTTTGAGTTTTGTGTCATTGTTAATTGGCCAAGTGTGTTAGCTTACTTTAGCTTTTGATTCATTTTGTATAAGGCCATGGAAAGATGGCTAATATTGAAAGTTATTATGTGAATGTAAGTTAATCTTTCATGAATGTGAAATTTTTGGCATGGTTGAATATATGTAATGTATATAGGTCTTGATTTTGGTTGTTTGGGTGTGAAAATCATATTAAGTTAAACCTTGATATATTGGTTGTTATTATGTTGTGTTTCAAGGTGGCAAAAGAGCTTGGTAGATAGCCCTATATTGTCCACACAGGTAGACTCACGGGCATGTGTCTAAGCCGTGTATGACACATGGTCAGCCCCACAGGCATGATGTTCAGTTGTGTGTCCCCTGCATGTAAAAATTGTAAGTCAGTATGCATGGTAGTAAATACACCGACAAAGACATGGCCTTGTGTCTCAGCCGTATTGAGGACACGACCTAGCACACGGGCGTTTGCGTTAGCCGTGTGACCCTTAAGAATTGCTGACGTCAGAAATAGAATGTCCAGGTTTTTACAAACGGGCTAAGACATGAACGTGTCATGGCCGTATGAGGGACACGGGCCATGGACACGGATGTGTACCGAGCCTTGTGAAAACCTCTGTATGTTCGAATTTGAAATTAATTCCACACGGGTAAAGCACACGGGTGTGCCTCTGTATGCTTAGGCCGTGTGAGCCACATAGGCCAATAGCACGACAATGTTGAATTGGTAACACGGGCGTGTTGCCCCTCCCACACGGGCGTGTGCCCCTGTGTCTAGTGTTATTTTTTAGAGTTCGTTGGAAGACCCGAATTGATCCCGATTGGTTTTTATATGAATGTTTGGAGACTAGTAGGCCATATTGAAGAAGTTTAGACAAAGTTTTAAATTTGATCAGGTCTTGATGATTTAGAAATGTAGGAATGCATGTGTTCAAGATATGTAATGTCTCATATTCCATCTTGGCGTAGGGTACGGGTGTGGGGTGTTACATTTAGTGGTATCAGAGCATGGTTTAGTCGGTTCTAGGAAGTACGAGTCTAGCTATACATGTCATAACTGTATATTGATTACCTAAGGACTCCTGACGAGATAAATTGTGTTTTATTCAAATAGTAAATGGATCCCGACGTAGCTACAGCGGATGATGTGGAGAGCAATGTGCTGGCTCCCGTTGAAGGGACCGTGCCAGTAGATAGTGAGCCTGTGATGATGAGTCGGGGTGGAGGAGATAGAGAAGCTTATCTCCACGTAATGGATGCCTACTATTTAGAGTTTATTCAGGCGAATCCGAATACTCCACTTCCCCCACCTCCTCCGATTCCTCAGTATGCTCCTGTAGCTTCGCAAGGAGTGGGTGTGGTTAGGAGAGAGAGACCCTCGGTAGATAAGATTCAAAAGCAAGGGGCTAAAAAATTTCAGGCCAATATTGATGATAACCCAGAGAGAGCAGAATTTTGGTTAGAAAATACCATTAGGGTATTTGATGAGTTATCTTGCATGCCTGAGGAGTACGTAAAGTACACAGTGTCACTCCTACGGGACTCAGCCTACCAATAGTGGGGTACTCTCATGTCCGTTGTACCGAGAGAAAGGATAACATGGGAATTCTTTCAGGAAGAGTTCTGAAAGAAGTAAATCAGTCAAAGGTTTATAGATCAGAAGAGGAAAGAATTTTTAGAATTGAAATAGAGCCGAAATACCGTAACAAAGTATGAGTGTGAATTCATGAGGCTCAACAAATATGCTAAGGAGTGCGTGTCTACCGAAGCTATCATGTGCAAGAGATTTGAGGACGGATTAAATGAAGATATCCGATTGTTAGTAGACATTTTAGAACTGAGGGAATTCGTGGTACTAGTGGAGAGGGCATGTAAGGCTGAGGAGTTGGCCAAAGAGAAGAGAAAAGTTGATATTGAATTCTGAGACTCAAGGTAAAGGTAGATGGGGAAATCACAGCAGACCTCATTTAAAAGATCGAGAGAGTTTCTTACCCGATTGAATGCATCAATAGAATTCTCGAATAAGAGCAAGAATAAGCAGCATGCGGCGTCTAAAGCCCAAACCACTTCTATTGTGAGTGTTGGTAGCGCTCGTTCAAATAGGCCACAGTGTTCATAATGTGGTAGACGTCATTTCGGCAAATGCTAAGTGAATGAAAGAGGTTGCTTCAAATGCGAATCTTTGGACCACTTTATCCTAGATTGCCTTAAACTAGACGAGAAAGAGAAAAAACAAGATATGAGGGTGAGTAGTGCTCCTGCAAGGGGTAGCCCATAGAAGAACTCGGCCAGTAGCGCTAGCAATAGAGGTAACCCTAGAGATCCAACTGTGAGGTCAGAGGGCTGAGCGTCTGTAAGAACTTATGCCATTCGCGCTTGGGAAGAGGCATCTTCACCAGATGTTATCACGGGTACTTTTTCTCTTCATGGTATTTCTGTTATTGCTTTGATTGATCCGGGGTCTACTTATTCCTATGTATGCATGAAATTAGTACCGAGAATGAATATGTCTGTTGAGTCTACCGAATTTGTGATAAAAGTGTCAAACCCGCTAGGCAAACATGTGTTAGTTGACCAAGTATGTAGAAATTATCCCTTGACAATTAAGGGTCATAGTTTTCCGGCTAACCTTATGTTGTTGCCATTTGATGAGTTCGATGTAATCCTTGTAATGAATTGGTTAACTTCTCATAGTGTTGTAGTGGACTGTGGGAGGAAATCCATTGAGTTGAAATGTGAAGATGGGACTGTTCTTCGGGTTGAACCAGAGGAACCAGATGACTCACCTGTAGTAATATCGTCTTTGACTGCTGAAAAATATTTGAGGAAAAGATATGAGGCTTATCTCGCTTTTGTGCTGAATACTCAAGTGTCCGAGTCGAAGATTGAATTGGTACCGGTGGTTTGTGCATTTATAGATGTGTTTCCGGAAGAGTTACTTGGATTAGCTTCAACCAAAAAGGTCGAGTTTGGCATTGAGTTAATACCTGGCACGACTCTTATATCGATTGCCCCGTATAGAATGACACCAATGGAATTAAAGGAGTTGAAAGTACAACTACAAGAGTTAACGGATAAGGGGTTCGCGAGATTGAGTTTTTCCCCATGGGTTGCTCTGGAACTTTTTGTGAAAAAGAAAGACTGGTCGATGAGGTCATGTATCGACTACAGACAGCTCAACAAAGTGACTGTGAAAAACAAGTATCATTTGTCAAGGATTGATGACCTATTTGATCAGTTAAAGGGAGCCACTGTATTTTCCAAGATTGACCTGAGGTTAGGATATTACCAGTTAAGGGTTAAGGAGTAAGATGTACTGAAAACCGCATTTTGGACGAGGTACGGGCGTTATAAGTTCCTCGTTATGCCCTTTGGCTTAATGAACACCCCAGCGGTTTTTATAGACCTGATGAATCGCATTTTCCAACCATATTTGGATAAGTTCGTCATCATTTTTATCGATGACATATTGATTTATTCGCGTGATGAGAGTGAGTAAGCTGAGCATTTGAGAACAGTTTTACAAACGTTGAGAGACAAGCAGTTGTACGCCAAGTTCAGTAAAAGTGAATTCTGGCTTAAGGAGGTTGGATTTCTAAGACACATTGTGTCGGGTGATGGGATTAGAGTTGACCCAAGCAAGATCTTGGCTATTATCGAGTAGAAACCATCGAGGAATGTGATAGAGGTTCGAAGCTTTTTGGGTTTGGCTAGATACTACAGAAGATTTGTGAATGGATTCTCTATGATAGCAACTTCGATGACAAGATTGTTGCAAAAAGAAGTCAAGTTCGAATGGATAGAAAAGTTCCAATAGAGTTTTGAAAAGTTAAAGGTTTTGTTGACTGAAGCCCCAGTGTTAGTGTAACCGGAGTTGGACAAACGGTTTGTGATTTATAGCGGTGCCTCCTTAAATGGATTAGGGTGCGTGCTCATGCAAGAAGGTAAAGTCATAGCCTACACTTTGAGACAGCTGAAGCCATATGAAAAAAATTACTCGATGCACGATTTAAAGTTTACCGCCATTGTGTTTGCGTTGAAAATTTAGAGACACCATTTGTATGGCGAGAAATGTCGAATGTTCACCGACCATAAATGTCTCAAGTATTTGATGACTCAGAAGGAGTTGAATCTAACGGTAACGAAGATGGCTAGAGTTGATAAATGATTATGAGTTGGTAATTGATTATCAACTAGGAAAAGTGAATGTGGCCGCCGATGCCTTGAGTAGAAAATCATTATTTGCGTTGAGAGCAATGGACGTCCAATTAGCCTTACTAGATGATGGTTCGATTCTAGTAGAGTTGAGAGTTAGGCTGATGTTTTTACAAGAGATCCGTGAAGTTCAAAAAGGTGACAAGGATTTGCAAGCCAAGAGAACTCTGTATAAGTCAGGGGTTGAATCAGACTTTCGCATTGGCACCGATGGGTGTATAATGTTCAAAGATAGATTTTGTGTACCGAAGGACAACGAACTTATTCAGAAGATTCTACGAGAGGCACATAGTAGTTGCTTGGCTATCCACCCTGGTAGTGTGAAAATGTACAATGACCTGAAGAAAATTTATTGGTGGTTGGGAATGAAAAGAGACATTTCAGAGTTTGTCTCTAAGTGCCTAGTGTGTCAACAAGTGAAGACTGAACATCAAGTACCTTCGGGTCTACTTCAGCCTATCATGGTCCCGGAGTGGAAGTGGGATCGGATTACTATGGATTTTGTGATGGGTTTGTTGGTAACCCCGAAAAAAAAAGATGTTGTTTGGGTTGTTATGGATAGGTTAACAAAGTCGGCACATTTTATACCAGTGCGTCCGATTACTCCCTTGAGAAACTGGCCTACTTGTATGTTTTCGAGATTGTGAGGCTTCATGGAGTGCCTCTGCCGATTTTTTCAGATAGAGACCCAAGATTTACCTTGAAGTTTTGGAAGAAGTTACAAGAGGCATTGGGAACTAAACTAAATTTTAACACGACATTTAACCCACAAACTGACGGCTAGTCAGAGAGAGTAATTTAGATTTTAGAAGACATGTTGTGATGTTGTGTTCTCGACTTTCAAGGTAGTTGGGAAATGTACTTACCATTGGTTGAATTCACTTACAACAATAGTTATCAGTCAAGTACGAAGATGACACCTTATGAGGCTTTATATGGGCGAAATTGTCGAACACCTTTATATTGGACAGAGCTCAGATAGAGTCAGATTCACGGTGTTGATTTAGTCAAAGAGACTGAAGGGAAAGCTAAAGTGATTCGTGACTGTTTGAAGGCCGCCTTGGATAGACAGAAATCCTACGCAGATTTAAAACGGAAAAAGATCAAATTTCAAGTCGGTGATCAAGTATTTTTGAAAGTATCCCCGTGGAGGAAAGTCCTCAGATTTGGTAGAAAAGGCAAGTTGAGTCCTCGTTTCATAAGACCTTATGAGGTTACTGAGAGAGTAGGGCCTGTAGCCTATCGATTAGCTTTGCCATCAGAGTTAGAAAAGATTCATAACATGTTTCATATGTCAATGTTAAGTTGATATAGATCGGACCCTTCGCATGTGATTGAGCCAACAGAGGTAGAAATTCATCCGGACATGACTTATGGCGAAGAGCCAGTCAAGGTTTTAGCTCGGGAAGTCAAACAATTGAGGAATAAAAGTATATGAACTCGTGAAAGTTTTGTGGCATAGGCATGGGGTCGAGGAAGCCACATGGGAACCCGAGAAGACCATGAGAGATCAATACCCGAACTTGTTTGCCACTAAGATTTTTGGGGACGAAAATCCCTAAGGGGGAGAATTGTAACAGCCCGATTTTAGGCCTAGTCGGAACAGTGGTTTCGAGACCACTAATTTGATGTTGGAGAAATTATTTTATTATTATTTTAAGATAATAACATGTTTATATTAGTGCAAGAAAAATTTGGTGAAGTAATTTTAGCGTTTATGAGCTTAATTACGAAAAAGGACTAAATCGCATAAAGTACAAAAGTCCTATTTTGATAGCTAAGGGTTTCAAATAGCTAGAGAACCTAGATTGGAGGTCTTCCAAGGGCAATTAGACCTTTTGAATAATATGGCCTGCCATAGGGGACAAAGGTGGTCAAAAGTAAAAAATTTGGTGAAATTAGGTGTTGAAATTGAATAAAATAAAACAAATAGTAAAATTTGTCATTTTTTTCATCTCTTCATTTCTTCTCCACCGATTTTTCTCCAAGAAAATGGTCATGGAAGCTTGAAAAATTTTCAGTACCTAAAAGCCTTGGCAAGTAAGTGATTTGAGGGTTTTTCTTGAATATTTTTGTACTTTTGAGGTCATTGTAGCATGAGCTTTCTAACAAGGGGACTATTTTTCCAAATGGTTGAAATTCTAGGGTTTTTCCATTTAGTAGACATGATTTTTTTTGAAATTTTATGGAAGAGAATGAACCATGGTTGTGAAATAAATAATTTTTGTGAAGAGATTTCTCATGAAAACCCTAAAAGGGACCATTTTGCATAACTTGTAAAATAGGTGATAAAGGTGTGAAATATTGAGAATTTTATACTGCTTCTAGTGTAAAAAGTAATCGACTAGGCTTAAGATACGAAGAAATTCGATAAAAATCGATTTTTGGACTTAGGGGTAAAATGGTTATTTTGCAAAAGTCTAGGGGCAAAATGGTCATTTTGCCCAATTTTAAGTTGTTGAGTATCTAGATTAATAAAATAATTAAATTTATAAATTTTTATCATTCTAGATCAAGAATTACAAAATCCGGTCCTAGACCGGGGAAAAGCGAAGCAAGTGGACTAAGCTGAACTAGCCGTTTACATTTTACAATCTGAGGTAAGTTGTATGTAAATAATACAACTACATTGTTATTATATGTGCTTAAATTGAGATAGCATGAATTACTTGTTTGTGGAAATAATCGTGTATGATGAATATTGAAATAGTAGGACTCCCGTTTGAACCTTAGGAAATAAATCGGATATTCAGGCCATGACATTCGGAATGTTTGTGTGCTAGTGTAAGACATGTCTGAGACATACATCGGCCACATTATGAGAGCTACTGTAAGACCATGTCTGGGACATGGCATTGGTATTGAGACAAGAGCCAGTGTAAGACATGTTTGGGACATGCATCGGCTACATGATGTGTCAGTATAAGACCATGTCTAGGACATGGAATTGGCACGGATACGTGGGAGTCAGTGTAAGACCATGTTTGGGACATGGCATCGACTTAATGTGAGAGCCAGTGTAAGACCATGTTTGGGACATGGCATCGTCATTATACCTTATGCTTAAGGCATAGTGAATATCCGATAGCATTCCAAATGGTTCAACGATGAGAGTTACAGTTTAAGTTAAACGAGAAAAGTATAACCATGTTGTGAGTGATACAGGTACCTAAATGATATGCATGAGATGTGATCTTAATATATACTATGTGAATTGTGTTTGATAGTGACGAGTAAGTTGTGCTTATGCCTATTTTAGTGTTATGAGCATGATGATGAATGGTAAAGATGTCGCTATATTTATTTTTATGCAACTTACTAAGCTTCATGCTTACCCTATTTTTTTCCATTTTCTTATAGTGCCGCCATAGTAGTTCGAGGATCATCTCTACGTCGGAGAAACCAGTCACACTATTAACTGAAGCACTTGGTATAGTTAGATATTTTATTTTGATTATGGCATGTATAGGACCCTGACTTTTGAGTTTTGTGTCGTTGTTAATTGGCGAAATGTGTTAGCTTATTTTAGCTTTTGATTCATTTTGTATAAGGCCATGGAAAGATGGCTAATATTGAAAGTTATTATGTGAATGTAAGTTAATCTTTCATGAATGTGAAATTGTTGGCATGGTTGAATATATGTAATGTATATAGGTCTTGATTTTGGTTGTTTGGGTGTGAAAAGCATATTAAGTTAAACCTTGATACGTTGGTTGTTGTTATGTTGTGTTTCAGGGTGGCAAAAAGACTTGGTAGATAGCCCTATATTGTCCACACGGGTAGACACATGGATGTGTGTCTAGGCCGTGTGTGACACACGGTCAGCCCCACGGGCGTGATGTTCGGCTGTGTATCCCCTGCACGTAAAAAATGCAAGTCAGTATGCATGGTAATAAACACATGGGTGGAGACACGACCGTGTGTCTCAGCCGTATGAAGGACACGGCCTAGCACAAAGTGTGTGTCTTGGCCATGTAACCCTTAAGAATTGCTAACGTCAAAAACAGAATGTCTACACGGGTTAAGACACGGGCGTGTCATGACAGTATGAGGGACACAAGACATGGACACGGGCGTGTGCCAAGCCTTGTGAAAACCTCTGTAGGTTCGAATTTGAAATTAATTCCACACGGGTAAAGGACAGTGGCATGCCCCTGTATACTTAGGCTCTGTGAGCCACACAGGCCAATAGCACGACCATGTTGATTTGGTCACACGGGCGTATTGCCCCTCCCACATGGGCGTGTGCCCTTGTGTCTAGTGTTATTTTTAGAGTTCGTTGGAAGACTTGAATTGATCTCGATTGGTTTTTATATGAATGTTTGGAGACTCGTAGGCCATATTGAAGAAGTTTAGACAAAGTTTTAAATTTGACCAGGTCTTGATAGGGATGCATGTGTTCAAGGTCGGTAACGCCTCGTATTCCATCCCGGCGTAGGGTACGAGTCTGAGGTGTTACATTTTGATTAGGTATATCTTTGGCCTCTTCTGGGGTACTTGCCTCCACACTATTACCATCTTGAATAATTGTTCATTTCCTTTTATGAGGATTTTTATCTTTGGAACCGATTGGTCTTCCACGCTTTATGCGTGGATTACTTTCTTTTGCACTAACAATTTGCCTTAGTGGGATATCAATTCGTGTTGGAGCATTTTAAGCTGGTATGTGAGATTTTGTAATTCTCTTTAGGTCAGTAAATGAATCTGGCAGTTGATTGGCAATGTTTTGCAAATGTATAATCCTTTGAACTTCTTGTTCGCATTCACTTCTACGAGGATCTAATTGAGATAATGATGATCCATTCCATGTAATTTCTTTTACCAGTTGTATTTTCTCTTCCCTTAATGTTGGGAATGCTGTTTCATCAAAATGACAATCAATAAATCATGCAGTAAATAAATCTCCAGTTAATGGTTCAACATATTTCATTATAGAAGGAGATTCATAACCAACATATATTCCCAACCTCCTTTGAGGACCCACCTTTGTGCGTTGTGGTGGAGCAATTGGAACATATACTACACATCCAAAAATTCTAAGATGGGAAATATTTGGCTCTTGACCAAAAGTCAATTGTAATAGGGAGTACTTATTATAACTTGTTGGCCTTAAGCGCACAAGTGCAGCTGCATGTAAAATAGCATATCCCTAAGCTGTAACAAAGAGTTTTGTTCTCATGGGCAATGGCCGAGCAATTAGTTGGAGGCATTTGATAAACGATTCAGCTAAACCATTTTGTGTATGAATATGAGCTACAAGATGTTCAACTTTTATCCCAATTTACATACAATAATCATTAAAAGCTTGGGATGTAAACTCATCAGCATTATTAAGACGAATAGTTTTTATTGCATAATCTGAAAATTGTGCTCTTAATCGAATTATTTGAGCAAGTAGTCTCGCAAACGCCAGGTTGCGAGTCGATAATAAACACACATGTGACCACCTACTAGATGCATCTATTAAAACCATAAAATATCTGAATGAACCACATGGAAGATGAATGGGCCCACATATATCACCTTGAATACGTTTCAAAAATTCGGGAGATTTAATCCCAACTTTAGCTGGTGATGGTCTAATAATCAATTTTCCTTGAGAACAAGCGACACAAGATAAATCCTTGAATTCAAGAATCTTTTGGTTCTTTAATGGGTGTCCAATTGAATTCTCGATGATTCTTTGCATCATAATAGATTCGGGATGGCCTAATCTGTCATTCCAAATAGTAAAAGTATGTAATTCTACAAACTTCTAGTTTGTAGTAACATGTGACTCAATTGCACTAATATGTGCATAATATAAACCTGATGAAAAAACAGGTAGCCTCTCCAATACATATTTCTTTCCACATTCAACATTCGTAATATATAGATATTCAACAATTTTCTCATTCATAGTCTCAATGTGATATCCATTAAGACGAATATCTTTAAAACTCAATAAATTTCTTTGAGACTTAGTGGAATATAAAGCATTATCAATGATAAATTTTGTACCTTTAGGTAATAATATAATAGCTCTTCTAGAGCCTTCAATAAGTTTTGAACTACCTGATATTGTATTAACATGGGCATTACTCATTGTCAAATGAGAAAAATATTTTTTATCTTTGAGTATCGTATGTGTTGTAGCACTATTTGCAAGACACATGTCTCCATTGATTTTGACCCATCAAAATTTTGTTGAATATTCATATTCTTCATAAAAATAAACAAAATATAATATGAGAAACATTGCAAATATTTATTAAATATATAAATTATTCTTTATGCAAGAAAATAAAATATACTTAAAACAACATAAAAATGTCAAAATAACATCAATTTTTCTAATGATTCTCAAAGAAATCTGGCACATCTAGCTGAGTTATATTATTAAGGTCATTAAATTTATCACCCTCGTAGGCATGGTCAATTTTAGTATTATAGTGAATATCTTCATCTTTTGCCTCCATTTCATCATTTTGGGATATAAAATTTGTCTCCATATGCTTTCCCTTCCTTTTAATGGTTGCTCGATAAAGTTTCACTAAATGCTCAGACGTACGACAGGTACGTGACCAATGCCCCTTTATACCACATCAATAGCATATATTCTCAATAATCTTTGAAGGATTATTTTGACCACTTCTTTCTTGTCTTTCATTGTTATTCTTTTTCTGGCGGTTTGAAGTATAGTTGTTATGATCACCATGATAATGATTACTAATACGTCCTCGACCACGTTCCCCACTACGTCCATGACCACGACCGCGACCTATATATTTTCTGTGTTCATAATTATTGTGTACTGTTACATTCACTTCAGGGAATGATGCAAAACCAGTGGAACAAATTCCATGATTTTTCATCAACAACTCATTATTTTGTTCAGCCACCAAAAGGCATGAAATCAATTCAGAATACCTTTTAAAAACTTTTTTACGGTATTGCTGCTGCAGGAGCACATTAGTAGCATGAAAGGTTGAAAATGTTTTCTCTAACAAGTCCTCATCAGTTATGTTTTCTCCATATAATTTAGGTTGAGAACTAATTTTGAAAATTTCTAAATTGTATTCACTTACAGTCTTAAAATCTTGCAACCGTAAGTGCATCCAATCATAACGAGCTTTAAGGAGTATCACAATTTTCTGATAGTCAAATCGTTCCTTTAAATTTTTCCACAACTCAAGAGGGTCTTTCACAGTGAGATATTCCACTTTTAATCCTTCATGCAGATGATGACGGATGAAAATCATTGCTTTTGCATTGTCTTGATTAGATGCTTCCTTATCTGCTAATATAGTATTTCCTAAACATTTAGCATCTAGGTAAATTTCAGCATCTATCACCCATGACAAATAATTCTTACCTGAGATGTCTAAGACCGCAAATTCAAATTTGGCAAGATTTGACATTATAATCCCTTGAATCAAAATAAAAAAAAAATAGTAAAATAATAAGTAGTCTCAATCGTAAAATAATTCAATTATATATACCAAATTTGCTAAATAATAATATGTATGTCAAATATTGGCATAAAGAGGAATAGTCATAATAATAACTTAACACAAATTAAATTAATTGAAATTTCTATTAATAAAAAATGTATATTTAATTATCATTATTAGATTTTAGTTGTAAAAATAAATGTGCAAATGTTATCTAAAGCAAATATTTCATCTAGAAAATAAAATAAAAGAATTATGAAGATATGTATACCGTATATAGTTTAACGAGAGTTATACGGGCAAATTATATAAAGTCAAAATGACGTGAACTTCACTATGAACTCGTAGAAGCTCGTGCTGATAACGTGTTATAGAAAAATTAATAAAACAATAAATAAAAGTGGATGAAAATAAAGAGAATTTTTCTCGTTTTTTATTTCACTCGTAAGGATTCTATTTATAATTTATAACTAATTAACATTCAATGCACTATCATAAATGTATCTTACTTAAGTGCTTCATTAACGCATATATTAAACATTGCATAATGAATAGGAGATTTTACCTCATAAATGAGGGGGTTAGAATATGGACATTCACATTTATTTATAACAATTTTACCCTTATCAAATTTTAGTTATTATAACATCTTTTACTAAACACTAACTTTATTTAAAATAAACAACTTAAATTATTCTTTGAAAAATTTACTTTAAAATAAAACTAGCTCCTCTTTTAAAAATTATAAATAAATATTATTACAAGAATATTTTTAAATTTTTAAATAATAATTTAAACTCAAAATAATATCCCAAATTTTATTTTTTACCATTTTAATCAAAACATCATTATTTTTTAATTATTTTTACATATATTTTTCCAAGTCATTAGTGGCACATAATTTAGTAACAATTTAAAATTTTAAATAAAAGGAATTTTAAATTTAACTCTTAATTTGAAACTATCTTATGCAATTAAACTTTTTTTTTATCTTATTTCATTTCACTTTATTTGGAATGGATGAAAGAAAGGTTTCCCCAAATTATTTTACCAAATAGTAGGGAAGGGAAAAAATATTAAGGAAGTCCTATATTTAAAGGGTGGATTGCAATTCGGCTCTTTTTTTGATAAAATAGGTAAATTAATTTATATACATTTCGAAACATACAATTTAACCCCTCCGCTAATTTTTCTTTAAATAATCACGTGGTAAATGTTAAAAATTATTTTTTATAGGTAAACTGTAGAAATGGTCACCCAACTATGTCTTACGTTATATGTTGGTCACTCAACTACTAATTTTTTCGATTTAGTCATTAAAATTTTTGAAATTAAATACTTTAGTCACTCTGAGCTGATGTGGGTTTTTTTATTGGTCTAATAACAAAATTAGCGCTCTAATGCTACATATTCTATAAATTTGATCCCAAATATAAAAAAATTCAACAAATTTGGCCCTCAATATTTACAAAATTTTTCATTTTAGTTCTATTATAAAAAAATAATAAATTTGGCCTTCAACATTTACAAAATTTATCAATTTAGTCCTAACTCTAAAAATTTTTAAAATATTATTTTACAAAAAAATCATTTTTAGCCATTCATAACCCATCGATTAACCCAAGTGAAATTTTAAAATAAGAAAAAAACAACCCTCTTTCAAGTCACTTGCAACATTTTTTTTTACTATACTTTAGGTTTCACACTGAACCAAACCAATTGATTTGGAACCTATCTAAAATAATTGATTGCATTACTACCCGAACAAATAACATTTTTAATGACCTTATTTTCTTTTGGATCTTAATTTTTTTTTGTGTGTTTTATCCTAACTTTTTAGAGTTTTTTTGCAAGTGACTTGAAAGAAGATATTTTTGTCTTATTTTATTATCTCACATGGGTTAGCTATAGAGATGACAAAAAAAAATCTGAATCCAACGGGTTCCAAGTCGATCTGACCCAAGAGGGTCGATTTTTTATTGAAGTTGGGGGTTGAGGAGGGTTAATTTTTAAAAATAGTCGGGTCGGGTTTAGAATGAAACCGCCCACCCTGCCTTGAGATATTTACGAAATTTTACTCTATACATATGTGATATTAATTAATTTAAAAATTCCTAAAATTTATCACTACTAGTCTCATTCTACCTCCTCTATGCTAGTCCACTTTCACCCTGTAAGGTTATTTCCTCCATTTTCTATCTTCTTAATTTAATAATTTATTAAAGGAATATTCCTTGCTTCTTTTTCTTTTCTGCTGTAATCACGTGTGTAAATGTACATTAACACACAACTCCAAAGATAAATCATTAAGCAAATCTAATTAGAAATGGTTGCAAAACCTTTCATTTTTAAAAAAAAAATAATTAATCACAATTTTAGAAGAAGTTTAAAAATAATAAAATTAAACTCGGGTTGGGTCGGATCGAAGTTGGGTATATTATTAAATTTTAAGTTTGGGTTCAGAGCGGGTTAAATTTTTTGAAGTCGGGGTCAAGTTGGTATCGAAGCATGAAACTAAAGCATCAGGTTGGATTGGATTGGGCAAAAAACCACCTTGTCCTGCCCCATTGCCATCACTAGTTAGCTGATGGGTTATAAAGGGCTAAAAATGATTTTTTTTAAATATCTTTTAAATTTTTAGAGTTAGGACTAAATTGACAGATTTTGTAAATATTGGGAATAAATTTATTGATTTTTTAGAATTTGAACTAAAATGATAAATTTTGTAAATATTGAAGGCTAAATTTGTTGAATTATTTTATATTTAGTATCAAATTGATAGAATATGTAAATATAAGAGGGCTAATTTTGTTAACAGACCAATAAAAAAAGCACACATTAGCTCAAAGTGAATAAGATACTTAATCCCAAAAAATTTAGAGACTAAATTGAAAAATTAATAATTGAATGATCAAAATAGAACAAAAAAAATTGGGTGACCCTTTTATAATTTAGTCAAAGTTAATTTTCACCATGTCTGATATTAGAAAATATTAACCGAGAGTATAAGAAATAATTTAATCATTTTTCTAATTGAGAAGCCAAATGCAATTCGTCCGGGTCCTTTTATCGAGGGAAAGATATATAGTTGTATAATAAAGTCATCATTTTAACCACATGTCCGTCGTCTTTACATGCATGAATACACGTATACCAGCACTTGCTCATCAATTGTTTACCCTTCCCATAATAAAAGTCAAACCATCTTGTTTTTTACATTAATGGGGTGGGTGAAAGGAGATAAAATTAGTTTCAACAGTAAAAAAGAAAATGAGGGAATCCGATGATATAGCAGTGGACACCAACAGCAGTACTCCACTGCTTGAAGAATCAGAGGTTAAAGATAAAAAAGAAGTAAGTGGAATGGAGCAGTGGAGAGGAGAGATTGTTAAGAGCATCGTATATGCGGGCCTTGAAGCCGTTTTCACTTGCTTCTCTCTCATTTCCTCCGTATCTGCTACCAATCTCTCATCAGGTTAGCACCATAAAGATATATATTATCATGCATGGCCTCATTAACGAGAGCTATCTTTGCTTTTTTTCCTTTTTCTAAAACTGTAAAAAATTATTTGCAGTGGAGGTGTTGGCGCTGGGCATTGCGAACCTCGTTGCAGATGGGATATCGTCGAGCCTTGGGGATTTTTTGTCTTCCAGCACCAAGGAAGGCTTAGCTATCAAGGAAATGGCGGTGACTCAATGGGAGTTAAATAACCATAGAAAGGACCAAGAAGAGCAGCTCCTTCAACAGTACCAAAGCCTTGGCATGGACCTTATCGACTCTAACATGGTATACCACTATAAACCCATTCATTTAATTTAACTACTTCTTTGTCTTTTAGTTCTCCCCCTTACTTTTTGCGCATTTTAAATTTAGTTTTTCTATTTTTAATTCAAAATATTATTTATCTTTGAATTGATTTAGTCCTTTTTGTATATATCTTTGGGATGGGAAGTTATTATGCTCCACAACATAATAATCTTGCAACTAGGCTGGTTAACCAAGCCAGTCAATTTTTATTATTTTGATCTAATAAATTAAGTCTGATAATCCCTTTTTAAACTAGAAATTTTACTCACATCACTAATATAATTATAATCTTACACATGCAAATGCTTAAATAAGCATATAAAGTTATTGAATCGGGTTGTAAAAATCTCAATTATGTATTTAGTTGTTAATGTTCTTACATGGTTTTCATTTTAAATATTGACTAAATTTTTATATTTTGAAATTTTAACATAAATCTTTTGAGGTTTTATTTATTTGTTAAAATTTGAAATTAGAAGCAGAAGGATTAAATTTTAGATTTGCAAAGATTCCCTGAATATGGCGCTTCATGCAAAAATACAAGAAAAATGTTAACCTAGTGTTAAATTTATGCAAGGTGGTGAATATATTCGCCAAGTACAATGACATTCTGAGAGACCAAAAAATGACAGCCCAGAAAGGGGTGATGCCGCCCGACCAAGGAGGAGAGAAGCCGTGGAAGAACGGCGTCGTAGCTTTTCTGACTTTCGTGGGTTTTGGCGCTGCACCGCTCTTATCTTTCGTCGTCCTCAAGCCATTCACGGACAATGAGTTGGTCATGTTTATTGGAGCATGCTTCATGTCTGCCATTGCACTTACCTTTCTGGGTATAGCCAAGGCCAAGATTTGTGGGAAAAGGAACTACGTACGGTCGGTGGGTTTTGTGCTTTTAAACGGCGCCGTCGCTGCTTCAGCTGCTTATTTCCTTGGATGGATGTTTTGATGAATTTAGAAGAGAAGTCAGAAACAATATGGAACAGAACTTAGAGACATGGAGAAGATGGAAGCTAATATAAGTTAAGAGTTATATATATATATGAATTTTGTATAACCCACATGTTGAATGTGGAAACTTGTAGAAACATATATATACGGATATATCAGACATTTTTAAACGGATATGGCATTGAGAGTGCGTGAGTATGAACAGCCACCTGATTAGTCAATGAAAGGAAGAATGGAAAAAGGTAATAGGAAAAGCCACCTGATTAGTCAATGAAAGGAAGAATGGAAAAAGGTAATAGGAAAGCGAAGGAGAAATGAATCTGAAATTAGATGAAACCAATTTCTTTAGAACTTTACGAATGAATTGCATAATCTTCATTTTCTGCTTAATTACATACTTATATTAGTACACTCTTTTGGTAAAAGAAATGCTAACAACCAAAACTAACTTGCAGTTTAGTTATACTTTAACATTCACCGACAAACAATGATGCAGATTTCGAAAATGAGCAAACAATGATGCAGACAACGACTTTGTGAGAACATCAGTAACCAAAAGAAGGAACTATCAGCCACAAGTTCAACATGTTTGACATGTTTGAATTTAGGGTGTAAAACTATCACACCAAATAGTAGGAATATCAACGAAACAAAAATTCAGTTCTCGTTTTCAGTTCTTGTAACAACAAGATTATCCACATGACATTGGATGTTGCAGCAGCTAATCCTCAGTGGAACGAGACACAACTTGTTATTTCTTCGAGCACCATGAAATAGGATTGTCACCAAAGTAAATACAATAACTGGTGGTGGATCGTAGATCATTAAAATCTAATCCCCAGTTAGCATCAGCATAGCCGACCAACGATAGTCAGGTAGAAGGGCAAAACATCAGCCCATGATCAACAATACCACAGAGATAATGTAAAACTCGTTTTAAAGCAATCATATGAGTGTCTGTCGGGACATGCATGAATTGACAAATGCGGTTAACATTATAAGCAATATCAAGTCGTGTTAGAACAACATATTGTAAGGCACCAACAAGACTCCTATATTCAGTAGGATTAGTAAATAGACTTCCATCATGTTTAGATAAAGTGGAAGAACTAGCCATAAGGGTATGTACTGCTTTGGCATTAGTCAAAGAGCCTAGTAAAGAAGGTCGAGGACATACTTACGCTGACACAGAAAAAGGTTCCCAGTAGCAGTACGGGTAACCTCAACCCCCAAAAAATAATACAGATCTCTCATGTCTTTAAAAGAGAACTCATTGTGAAGTTGTCACACAAACATATCAATATATTTAGAGGAATCTCCCGTAATGATAATATCATCCACATAGACTAATACATACATAGTTTTCTTGCCAATAACACGGATAAACAGAAAGGCATATATATCGTAATGAGAGAAGAAACTTCTTTAGCTTATCAGACTAAGCTAGTGGAGCTTGCCCCAACCCATATAAAACTTTTCTTAATCGACACATAAGTGGTTTGCCATTATCATCATATCGTACATACCCTGGAGGTTGTTGCATATAAACCTCTTTAATAAGATTGCCATTGAGAAAGACATTGTTAACATCAACCTGTCGAAGTTACTAGCTTTTGGATACTGCAATAGACAGAATAATCCGAATAGTATCTGGTTTGACGACCGGACTCAACGTTTCTCTAAAATCACACCCTGGTACCTGAGAACACCCTTTAGCAACTAAACGACCTTTACGTCGAGCCACAGTACCATCAGTATTCTTTTTGACCTTAAATAACCACTTACAATCAATTGCCTTTCTTCCAAGTGGTAAAAATACTAACTCCTAAGTGCGATTCCGAATCAATGTGTCATACTCAGCCTGAGCCGTTTCCTTCTATTCCTCATAAGCAAAGCTTCATTAATTGTGTGTGGCTCACAATCAGAAATTTCTACAGTTAAGACTATAGGTTTAAAAATGCCTACTTTGGAGCGCGTAACCATATGATGAATATTACCAAATGGCAGAGGTGTGGGGGCAACAGTAGGAGTGACCGAACTGGATCTGGCAGTATTTAAGAAGAAAGGGCCCCTATGAGGATGCAAATCTTCTGTCAAATAAGCTAAGTTTGTAGTAGCACCGACTGGTGTATCACGGGAGAAAACCACATCACATGAAAAATCTCAGGACAGCCATTAGAGATTACAATAGATGAGGACAAAGGCTGCACAATGGGAATATATGTAGAAACATGCTCACTCGATGTATTAGTAGATGAAGGTTGTTTAGGATATAAAAATTGATGTTCATAAAAAACAACATGTCAAGAAATAACAACTTTACCATCTGGTGTAAGACATTGATACCCTTTATGCTGAGAACTATATCCCAAAAATGTGCATGGTTGAGATTAAAACTCCAATTTATGATTTTGAAAATGACAGAGATAAGGAAAACAACAACACCTAAACACTCGCAGATGATCATAAGAGAGATCCTTGCCATAAAGAACCATGTATGGGGAGTTACCTTTCAAGACAAGGTGGGGAGTCTGTTTATTAATTACATCGCATATGTGAAGGCGTATCCCCAGAATTTCAAAGGTAGATTTGCTTGAGTAAGGAGCGTAAGACTGACTTCAACAATATGATGATGTTTCCGCTCCACTACTCAATTCTTTTCAGATGTAAGTGGACAGGAGACTCGATGAACAATGCCATGCTAGGCAAGCACAGACATGAATGTGGGATACTCACCACCCCAATCATTTTGAAATTGTTAATATACTTTCCAAATTGAGTTTTCATCATATTCTAAAACTGAAGAAAACATTCAAGAGCTTGAGATTTTTTTTGAATAAAGAACAACCAAGTGAAATGACGACTAAACATGTCAACAAACAATATATAGTACCAATTATTGCCACATCCAACAGAAGTAGGCCTCCACAAGTCTGACACAACTAACTTAAAGGAGCAAGTATACTGAGTAGTAGAAGTAGAAAATGGTAATTTGTGAGATTTGTCTTTTTGACAGGTAGTATATATAGAACCAAAAAATCCTTATTAGAGACAACATGACATTTATTTAAAACAGACTGAACAATTCAGTCAAAAGGATGACTAAGCTGTTGATGCCAATGTTTAAAAACTTTGCTGCCGGCAGAATCCGATTGAATTCCAATATGATTTATAGAAGGATATTCACAGCTACCATTAGGAGACACATGGGAAAATTGATACAGCCCAACACGAGTGTGACCCAGTAGCAAGATACCCTGAGTCTGTATGTTCTTTATTACACAATAAAAAAGGTGAAATTCAAATAACACATTATATTCATGAGTAAACTGAGAGACAAACAACAAATTCTTATGGATGGTCAGTACAAGTAAAACATTAGGTAGATGAAGCAACTTATTTTTTTGTAGCCAAAGTAGAAGACCCAATGCTATTAATTGGAACGAGAGTCTCGTCACCCATTAAAATAGGAACAATACCTGAATAATGTGTGGACTCGTTTAGAGCAGAATTCTCTTTGCATACATGATTCTAGCTCCCGAGTCAGGATATCACGATGAAAGACTCATAGGGTGAAGTGGAAACCTATATTGGGCCAAATTTAGATGAGACTCAATACCAGTGGAAGAGTTAGAGCCTGACACATCAGGAATACGAGGAAGCCCAACATAAAGTTGAGCTTCATAGAAAAAATATTGACACACTACAGTAAATTCAGGTGGCTGTTCTTGAGAAATACAGGCCCTAGGCTTGGTGGACCAATGCATCTATGGATCCATCGAAGCCCACTGATCATGGTCCCTTGCAATTGGCATGTTAATGCCCAAATTAGAGACACACGACCCACTATTGCTATAGCCCACATGGCTAGAAACATGTGGCCCAACACCATATTAAAGACGAGGCCCACTATCATCATATTGCTCATTGTTAGCCATCGACCTAAGAGAAGCAACAAAGTTAGGGTTAGTAACATTAGGAGCAAACTGAGATTGAGAGAAATCCCCATTGTCGTAGGTGGAGGCATAAACTGCGGCTGGTCATCACGACCACCACCATGGGCCGAACTAAGAGGAGAGAACCAGGACGAACCATCTCCACGTGCCACATCAAAAGATTGGTCAAGAGACAGATGAACTATCATCGGCGTCAGACCATCATAACTCCAATTGAACCTGTAAAAACACCATTGTGTGAGGTGGCCAAAGCGGCCACTGATCTGACACTGCACACGGTTCTTGAAATCACGACCACGACCACCAAGCGATGACCAAACGGACCTAGAAGAGTCTATTATCATTGATGCCGATAGAGGGGTCAACTCATTGAGATTCGCATGGTAGAAAGTCTCAACGACTATACGCTGTTGTCTATTTTCAAACTTAAGAAAAACTTCCATTAATCGACGCACTGGAAGAGGTTTAAAGGAGAAAGATGCAAGAGTAACCACCGCGTCGTACTCTGATGAAAGCCCTGTAAGGATAATCTCCACCCTCTTGGAGTCCAGAATCTAGTGACCAGAGGCCTCAAGCAAAGCGCAAGTATTTTGAATATTAACAATATATTCTTTAATCATTAGTGTACCTTTCTTGATTGAATGCAGATCATTTTTAATGCGAGATAACCTTGCACCAGTCACAGTGGCAAACATGTAATTAGCGGTGGTCTAGACATCGTCAGATGTTTGCACATCAATAAAACACAAAAGTAATGAACCACTAATCATGGAGAGCAACCATGATGCAATGAGTTTGTCTTGCTGATGAAAAACTGAAGCTTCTAGATTCAAGACCATCTGACCATCTTGACATGGTACAAACAGCGGCAGAGATGAACAAGATGCATCAACAAATCCAGTGAGATCATACCCTTCTAAAATAAGTTTAATATGTTGTTGCCACTGTTTAAAGTTTCTTTCATCGAGTTTAATGGTATCATGTTTAGGAAAACATTGTACCAAACAAATCTTACCAGATTCAGAATAAACCGAAGGTGTCGCATCGTGGACGGGCGGAGAATGATCATTAGTAAAGACATAATTCGTGGACTGAGCCATGAGAGCATAGTAAGAAACGCAACCAGAATCTTAGGTGAATGATAGGATGAAAGGAAGAATGGAAAAAGGTAATAGGAAAGCTAAAGAGAAATGAATCTAAAATTAGATGAAACCAATTTTTTTAGAACTTTATGAATAAATTGCATAATCTTCATTTTCTGCTGAATTACATACTTATATCAATACACTGTATCTCAACTGCTGGTAACAGAATTGCTAACAACCAAAAGTCAAGTTGACCATAGTAATATTAATTATTCAAAAATATTTGAACACGATAAAAAACACCTTACAGAGTGTAGGGTCCAATTTTAGCTCGGGGCCCAATAAACAACAACCCAAGATACAAAGCTCATTTACAACCCAAATACCACCCCACAAAACCACCCCACTAACTCCAACACCCCACTAAACCGACCACTAAAACACCCCACTAACTCCATCACTCCACTTGCCAGCAAAAAGAAAGAGGAATCAGTTGTAAAATTATGACTATCTCTTTAGATTTTTTATCAAAAGTATTAGATACAAGATATTGCATCGGTGATACAACCTCGACGAATGACGAGCAATGTTCACCCAAGCATTTAATGGGATTAGCTCGAAAAAGAAAATTGATATTCTGTATACGTATTTAGTCATGTTACCCAAAGAGGGGTGTAGCAGATCATTTGATTGAAGAAGATGGTATGAATCCTATACCTTTGAGTTGTAGCGAGATGGATAGAAGAAACCAAATGTTATTCCCTTGAAGTTGAAGTGGGAAGTACAAACTTTATGTCCCAGAAAGTACAGTGGAAGGGACTTTGAAACTATAGTGGGGCAAGCTTACTGATAGAATAGGATTGTTTCTTTGGGTTTTTTTGTCAAGAATACCAGCCAAACAAAATGGCAGTGTAATACGTTAGTGATAAGGCCCTGATGAACAACGAGCAATGATACTTTAAGCCTTTTAAAAAGGATCATTTACATTTTTGCATTCATATATCATTCATAACACATATAGTTAGGAGCATTGGATTCATGTCGATCATAGCATCCTAACTCTTTGACATAAGCATCACATCTAGTTAGGAGCATTTGATTCATTTCGATCATATTATCCTAATTATTTGGCATAAGTATAGATACATGAAACCGATTTTACAGGTCATGTCCCGAGAGAATAGTGTAACAACATCGGTGAATTCACTAGCCTTAACCCTCTAAGCAGTAGGAAAACAGGCTAAAAATTGCAGATCTTATCTCCCTAAGCAGTAGTGGAGCAGATCGAAAATGGTGAGCCTTAACCCCCTAAGTAGTAGGGAAACAGGCTGAAAATTGCAGGTCTTATATCCCTAAGCAGTAGTGGAGCGGATCGAAGACGGTGAGCTTTAACATCCTAAGTAGTAGGGAAACAAGTTGGAAATTACAGATTTTATCTCCCTAAGCAGTAATGGAGCGGATCGAAGACGGTGAGCTTTAACCCTCTAAGCAGTAGGGAAACAGGCTGGAAATTCCAGATCTTATCTCCCTAAACAGTAGTGGAGCAAATCAAAGACGGTGAGCCTTAACCCCCTAAGCAGTAGGGAAACAGATTGAAAATTACAGATCTTATCTCCCTAAGCAGTAGTGGAGCGGATCAAAGATGTTGAGCCTTAACCCCTTAAGCAGTAGAGAAACAGGCTGGAAACTACAATTCTTATCTCCCTAAACAGTAGTGGAGCAGATCGAAGACGGTGGGCTTTAACCCCCTAAGCAGTAGGGAAACAGGCTAGAAATTACAGATCTTATCTCCCTAAACAGTAGTAGAGCAGATCAAAGACGGTGAGCCTTATCCCCCTAAGCAGTAGGGAAACAGACTGAAGATTATAAATCTTATCTCCCTGAGAAGTAGTAGAGCAGATCGAAGACGGTGAGCCTTAACCCATTAAGCAGTAGGGAAACAGGCTGGAAATTACAGATCTTATCTCCCTAAGCAGTAGTGGAGCAGATCGAAGATGGTGAGCCTTAACCCCCTAAGCAGTAGGGAAACAGGCTGAAAATTACAGATCTTATCTCCCTAAGCAGTAGTGGAGCGGATCGAAGACGGTGAGCCTTAACCCCTTAGGTAGTAGGGAAACAGGCTGGAAATTACAGATCTTATCTCCCTAAGCAGTAGTGGAGCGGATCGAAGACGGTGAGCTTTAACCCCCTAAGTAGTAGGGAAATATGCTGGAAAGTCCAGATCTTATCTCCCTAAACAGTAGTGAAGCAAATTGAACACGGTGAGCCTTAACCCCCTAAGCAATAGGAAAACAGGCTGGAAATTACAGATCTTATCTCCCTAAGCAGTAGTGGAGCAGATCAAAGACGTTGAGCCTTAACCCCCTAAGCAGTAGGGAAACAGACTGGAAACTAAAATTCTTATCTCCTTAAGCAGTAGTGGAGCAGATCGAAGACGGTGAGCTTTAACCCCCTAAGCAGTAGGGAAACAGGCTGGAAATTACATATCTTATCTCCCTAAGCAGTAGTGGAGCAGATCGAAGACGGTGAGCCTTAACCCCCTAAGTAGTAGGGAAACAGGCTGGAAATTACAAATCTTATCTCCCTAAGCAGTAGTGGAGTGGATCGAAGACGTTGAGCCTTAACCCCCTAACCAGTAGGGAAACAGGTTGGAAACTACAATTCTTATCTCCCTAAGCAGTAGTGAAGCAGATGGAAGACGATGAGCCTTAAACCCCTAAGCAGTACGGAAACAGGCTAGAAATTACAGATCTTATCTCCCTAAGCAGTAGTGGAGCGGATCGAAGACGGTGAGGCTTAACCCCCTAAGCAGTAGGGAAACAGGCTGAAGATTATAGATCTTATCTCCACGAGAAGTAGTAGAGCAGATCGAAGACGGTAAGCCTTAACCCCCTAAGCAGTAGGGAAACAGGCTGAAAATTACAGATCTTATCTCCCTAAGCAGTAGTGGAGCGGATCGAAGACGGTGAGCTTTAACCCCCTAAGCAGTAAAGAAATAGGCTGAAAATTACAGATCTTATCTCCCTAAGCAGTAGTGGAGCAAATCGAAGACGGTGAGCCTTAATCCCCTAAGCAGTAGGGAAACAGGCTAGAAATTACAGATCTTATCTCCCTGAGAAGTAGTGGAGCGGATCGCAGACGGTGAGCCTTATCCCCCTAAGCAGTAGGGAAACATGCTGGAAATTCCAGATCTTATCTCCCTAAGCAGTAGTGGAGCAAATCAAACACGGTGAGCCTTAACCCCCTAAGCAGTAGGAAAACAGGCTGGAAATTATAGATCTTATCTCCCTAAGCAGTAGTGGAGCAGATCGAAGACGATGAGCCTTATCCCTCTAAGTAGTAGGGAAACAGACTGAAGATTATAGATCTTATCTCCCTGAGAAGTAGTAGAGCAGATCGAAGATGGTGAGCCTTATCCCTCTAAGCAGTAGGGAAACAGGCTGGAAATTAAAGATCTTATCTCCCTAAACAGTAGTGGAGCAGATTAAAGACTAGCCTTATCTCCCTAAGCAGTAGGGAAACGGGCTGAATATTACAAACCATATCTCCCTAAGCAGTAATGGAGTAGATTGAAACAAAAATTCTTATACCCCTGAAGATGCAGTGGGTTAAAGCGAGGCTACCTAAAGAAAGGGAGCGTCAAGAAGTCAAGACTCAGCAAGACCAAGCAAAATGGCTACATAAAGAAAAGGAGCGTCAAGAAGTCAAGACTCAGCAAGACCGGGCAAAATTAGCCCTTTTAAGGTCTTTGCTCTATTCTCGTTACACGACAATGAGTAAAGAGGGGCAGCTATAGGGCCCAATTTTAGCCCGGGGCCCAATAAACAACAACCTAAGATACAAAGCTCATTTACAACCCAAATACCACCCCACTAAACCACCCCACTAACTCCAACACCCCACTAAACCGACCACTAAAACACCCCACTAAACCACCCCACTAACTCCATCATTCTACTTGCCTGCAAAAAGAAAGAGGAATCAGCTGTAAAATTTGGCTATAAAAGCCATTCAAAACTATTGTAAAGGGTGATTTTTGGGGAAAAAAGGAGATTAATCAAAAATCAAAGTGAAAGAGGTGTTTTTTCGTCTATTCTAATTTTAAGTTCTTTGTTTATTTTATTTTATCTTTCAATTTTATTTTGCTTTTTTTTTACATACGAAAGTAAAAATAAAGGGGAAGAAGGTTACCCATTTTCAAGTTGTTGAAAAAATATTTTTTTTTAGGTCCAGCCACCATGTTCGATTGGTGAATGATTTACATTTAGGAGGTCCTTGATCGAGCAAATTCGGTAGGTGTTTTAGAAGGGAGGGGGAGAGTGTTATTTTTAATAATAATAATAATATTATTATTATTATTATTATTTTTACTACTTTTACTATTATTCTATATACTATTACTATTTTCATTTTTATTATTATTAGTAGTAACGTAATAGTATTTTTATTATTTTATTATTATTTTCACCTTTTATTACTATTATTATTATTATTATTATTATTATTATTATTATTATTATTATTATTATTATTAATATAGTGTTATTTTCTTTTATTTTATTATCATTATTAACATATCATTTCTATTTTTATCATTAATATATTATCATGCTTATTAATATTCCATTATTATTTTCTACTTTATTACTGTATTATTACTATTATTCTTGTCTTATTACCAAACTAATTAATTTATATTATTATTATATTATATCTTTTCCTTTTTGTATTTGTTTATTCATTTTATTTTCATTTTTTACAAAGTTCTATTTTATTTATTTATTTGATTTTTACATAATATCTATTTCCAACTCTTATACAAATTATTTATTTTAAATGTACTTATTGTTTATTTTGAAATTTTTTCATGTGATTTATTTTGCTTTTTATATATGTATATACATTACTTATTTTAATTTTGTCATATATATATATATATATTTCTTTTTAAAAAAAATCATTTTGTATATTATTGATTTTCGATTCTTTTCTCACATTATTATTTTGAATGCATTTATTATCATTTTCAAATTTTTTTACGCTCTATTTCGATTTGCTTTGTTTTTAATTTATTATATATGTCTTTTAATTCATTTGTCTTTGATTATCATGTTAGTTTGTAAGTAATGTATATTAGGTTACCATCACAAATTGTTTTATTAGTGCATTCGTTCTTGTTTACATGGCAATTGTATTCAGATATCATGGTTTCAAAGTAAAAAGTACACCTCTTGCACTGGATATTATTATTCAAAAGTTTTCGAAAATAATGTAATATTTCGTGTTTGGAAATTCGAGAAATCGTGCCCTAATGTGCTGGGTTTCGATTTACCGTTTGACCAAATAACCGAATATCCTTTTGAAATTTCAATTCATGAATTTTGTAAATCATGAGATGATCTTGGTTTCGAGGGTTTGAATTGTCGTATCATAACGTACCGGATGTGATATTTTATTCCTTTGGAATAAGAGAATCTTAGCATCCAATTCGAGTATATTCAAACACTTTTAAATGGGATTGTATTTTTAAAATCATTTCAAATTTTCGATATTAGGACATTAATTAATCAATTAGGTACCAATTTTGGGCGTTGCGAGGGTGCTAATCCTTCTTCGTACGTAACTGACTCCCGAACCCGTTTTCTCGAATTTCACAAACCAAATTCGAAGTTTTAATAATTCAAATTGTTTTATTAAGTGATCCGATCACACCTAAACAAAAAGGATTGGTGGCGACTCCAAACTTTTGTTTTAAAAAGTCAATTCCCATTTTGTCAAAATTAAAGATGGTTTCGACAGCTTCGCGACTCTACTAGGAACCAATAAGAGAGTCAAGCCGTAGGTTGATTATTTTCTGTCCTTTTGTCGAAAATTGAAAATTTGTTTTGAAAATCATGATTCTTTTGTTGAATTTGTTTGTGATTCCTATGTTTGTTAGAATACTCTTGCATTGCATTGCATGACCGTTGTGATCACACCTTTTAAGTGGGAGTGAGAAACTATGCTTTTGTGAGGTTTTCACCTCTGCATGGGCTAGTGGATTGCTTCCGGGATACATCTGTACCTATGTCTTCATGAGGTTTTCACCTCCGCATGGCCATAAGGAAATGTATTCCCCTGAATTGAACTCGATCCACATGAGCCTATAATGGGTGAGGATTGAGGAATCTGCTAGTTCAGGTACCCTTTCTCTAGAACCAAACCATACATAGCGAGCCTTAAGAGCCCAATCCTAGGTAGAGCCACTCTAAACCCTTGCGGTTACCCAAGTAGGCGTCCTATATTGTTCTTTTTCCTCCTGTTCTAACATGCTTTGTTTTGTTTATGACTGCATTGCATTACATCATCATAGAAATGAGGTGTTGATTCATATTTGATTGCTAAATAGAACAGTTTGTCAAAAGAAAACGAATTTCTTGATAAAGTGGATTATAGTACGGTTGTTTGAATATGGTCCAAGTAAACACAACGGAAGAAGGTTGATAGTTCGCAGAGGAAAACAAGACTTTACCTGAGGATTCAAGTCGACAAAGATTATTTGAGAGCCGTCACGTCCCGACTTTCTTAAAGGAGCTAACAAGCATCGCGAGGATAATGTAATAAGTCACGACCCGGATTAAGCAAAAAGGAGCTAGTGGAGACATCTATTGGAAGTTTGCGTGGTTTGACTTTTACAGAAAAAGGGATTGCCTGGAATATGAGGGCAAAGCGGCATATGTAATCCGTTTTATGTAAGGGAATTTGTTTTCTAGAAAAGTTGTTCTAATAGAATTGAATTCAGAATCAATGCATTACTTTCTTTTGCATTCATTCCATACATTTGCATTGCATTGCATCATGTGCATTAAACTTCACAAAAGAACCCTAATTAATTAGAAATCATGTTATAGTTACCCTGAAACATCACTACTACACACGGAGAAAAACTAGAGTTATGGATCAAAAGCTGAAAAAACTGGAACAAATGCAAAAAGAAATGCAGGATCGGCTGCAAGCACAGATGCAAGAGCAACTGGCCAAGATTCAGCAGGATATGAAAGATCAGATGCTAGAATCACAGAAGAACATGATGAATCAGTTAACCTGGTTACTGCTTGGAGGGCCAGGAAAAGGGAAGAGCCCTATGGTCAACCCCGAGGATGATAGTGAGGACCCTGCCTACCTACCGGGTTTTGCCTCAACAAATACCCTAGTGCAGCCCAACACATATCCACCAAGGGTGTCTGTCAATATTAGTCTTCAGCATCAAGCCGGCGTTTCGACATTAACACACTTCCCGACAGGCTCAGGTATAAGAGACAATCCAATAAATCCCGGTGTCCCTGATCTGGATGACATGGCAGAGGTAGAAAGGGCAAAAGGAGAACTCCCAAAGCAGCTAGACGACCGATACAAATGGCTGGAAGAGAAGTTTAAGGCACTAGAAAGTACTGATTATCAGTGTGGTATGGATGCTAAGGAGTTAAGTTTGGTTTCGGATCTAGTGCTCCCTCCGAAGTTCAAAATGCTAGAGTTTGAGAAGTACAACGAAACCAGCTTCCCTGAGGCCCACATCACGATGTTTTGTCAGAGGATGACTTGTCATGTCAATAATGATCAATTGTCAGTTCACTGTTTCCAGGACAGTTTGACTGGAGTTGTGGCCAAATGGTACAATCAGTTAAATCGTGCCTAAATCAAATCATGGAGGGACTTAGCACAGGCCTTCATGAAGCAGTATGGCCATGTGATGGATATAGCGCCTGATAGGATCACATTACAGAACATGGAGAAAAAGTCGAATGAAATTTTCAGGCAGTATGCTCAAAGATGGAGGGAAGTTGCCACACAAGTCCAACCCCCACTGTTGGAAAAAGAAACAACCATGCTCTTCATTAATACTTTGAAAGTACCCTTCATTAATCACATGTTGGGTAGTGCAACTAAGAGTTTTTTGGACATAGTGATGTTCGGTGAAATGATAGAGAATGCGATAAGGTATGGAAAGATAGAGGCTGAGAAAAGCAACAAGAGGTCAGCCCCGAAGAAAAGAGAAAATGAGGTTAGCAATGTGAGCGTGGGTTATGCAAAACCAATCACAGTAAAACAACTAAGAACAATGGCTACGAGCCAGCAAAGTTCACCAAGACAAGAGCCTAATATAAAGCAAAGTACGGAGAAGCTTCAGTTTACTCTCATTCCAATAACGTACCGGGAGTTGTACAAAAGTCTATTTGATGCACACGTTGTATCCCCTGTCTACTTACAACTGTTGCAGCCTCTATATCCCAAATGGTACGACTCAAGTACTCAATGTGAATACCATGCGGGAATAGCGGGACACTCGATAGAGAATTGCTTCTCTTTTAAAAAGTTAGTCAAAAGGTTCATTGAAATGGGAATTGTAAAGTTCGACGATTCGTCAGAACCTAATCGCTTTGGAAATGGAGTAAATGCGATATTTGAAAGTAGGGGCAAAAGGGCTGCGATGCCTTGAACAAGTCAGAAGGGGAAGGAACATCAGGGAATTTGAATGACATACCCGAAGAGAGAATCGGGGAATAAAAGTTTCCTAATCCTTGCATAGTTGGGAGTGTTTTAAATAATGGGACTGCGGAAGAGATCCCTATATTTTTAGAGCTAATCTAGAGTAATATTCGAAACACACTTGTTGCTTTAGGCCTAGAGGAAATAAAAATCCCTTTTGTGACGTAGGCTTGTGTCCATAATTTTTATTTCAATAAAATGCATCTTTTTAAGCAAATATTCTTTCATTTTTTTCTATTTCATAGTATACATTTTTTGTTCTTTGGACTGTCTTTTAAATATTCTTTCATTCTTCATTCATGATCATATCATACAAATAATCATTCTTAGAATCATTTATTCTTTGGAAATATGCCTTTGTACCTACAATAGGTCCCCAGATATTAACGACATGAGCAACGCTGTAACTGACTCCCTTTTAAGGTGAGATATGTGCTTAAGCGGATCTTAAGACTTTGAAGATGACAGAGATTGTAGCCTATGTCCTGATTTTGTTAAGGATGGTAGAACATGATAAAAAACAGATCCTACTCTACAAAGGGTCAGTGGACATTGTGATCAGGAGGTAAAGATCAGAGCCTGCATTGCCACGAAGACAAATCGAATCGTCATTGAGTTACTCTAAGAATTCAAAGATGTTTTCGCATAATCATGTCAGGATATGCCTGGGATATTAAAACCTGTGGGCACTAATATCTATACGGTGTTAGAAGGACACATGTTAATAGTTTCACGGTTGCCACACTAATCATGAGGCTTGGGTACTATTGATCCACCATAGAGGGGAATTATATCAGTTAGACAGTATTTAGAGAGGCAAGATCCATGTGCCTCATTTATTTCTTCACAGACTTTCTCTACGGAGGGGGCATAGGTGTTATCAGGCCATTCTCGTCTAATCGATTCATCTTGGTAGTCATCAATGGCTTCACAAAGAGGGTGAAGGTCGCTTCATATGCTAATATTACAAGGTCGATAGTCATCAATTTTTTTTTTAAAAAAAGGGAAAGATCAGGTGTCGACAAGTAATATCAGAAAAGATCATGTCTAATATAACTGCACAATACCAAAAGCTTGCAGTCTGTTCAAAGATCAGACACCATATCACAGTGCAGCAAAGGCAGCCAAAAAGAAAGAAACAAAGAAGATTGTGGAAGGTGACTAAGACTTGTAAATATTGACATAAAGAAGTTACCGTTTACCCTCTATACTTATCAAACATCGGCTAAGACCTTCATCAGGGTAATGCCTTTCTCATTAGTTTGTGGAATGGAAGCGTTTTGTCCATTATTTCTTTTCTTCGACTCTTGCTAAAACTAAAGTTGGATGAGGTAAAATGGATCCAATCCTGATATGATCTGTCAAATTTGAAGGATATTCGGCACGGTCAGATGATGCAGGCTTACGACAAAGGGGGTTCATCTTAAAGAATTGGAGACTTAGTGTTGAAGAAGATCCTTTCTATACAAAAGGGCTTTAGAGAAAAGTGGATGCCACATTAGGAAGGACCGTATGTAGTACAGAAGGCCTGTTCTGGAAGAGCATTGATATTGTCCGAGATGGATGGCAAGGACTTGCCCAATTCGGTGAACTCAGATTCAGTCACAGTTAATAATTTAAAAAAAACACACAAAAAAGAAAAGAAAAAGAAATTGGAGAGGCCAAGGTGAAAACCCACAAAGGGCGCCTTGAGACCAAAGGGGATTTGAGTTGAAAACTCGAAAAGGGCGGCTCAAATTTGGATCAAAGTGAGGCATACAATAGTCTTGCTATGTCTGAATTAACAATGAAGAAGTATGCTACGTCTTGGGCCCTCGACAAAGTGCTCCGGATTCCCTAAACACAAATTGTGCTCAAAATAGTCTTCAAGAAACTGGTACAAAGAAGCTAAGGTTGCGATATCTGGGGCTTTGATTACCTTGTTCTTTTCAAGATACGTCTCAATAAATTTCCTTCTTATTACGTTTGCTATCTTTGATTAACTTATTTGTTTTGAGCTATGCTCCCAATTATTTTCTCTCTTATCCATTGTTATGATCTTTTTTAAGCATTTTGCATTAAAATAATGATTAAGGGACTAAGAATACCTTCACAAAAGAGGTTCTGCATATTACTCTGGGAGCTTCTAAATAATACAAGAACCTGAAACGGGACTATTGTTTAGAACTTACCAAATTTAAGGGTTAGAAAGAGGAGTCTAAATTGTGACTATCTCTTTAGATTTTTTATCAAAAGTATTAGATACAAGATATTGCATCGGTGATACAACCTCGACGAATGACGATCAATGTTCACCCAAGCATTTAATGGGATCAGCTCGAAAAAGAAAATTGATATTCTGCATATGTATCTGGTCATGTTACCCAAAGAGGGGTGTAGCAGATCATTTGATTGAAGAAGATAGTACGAATCCTATACCTTTGAGTTGCAGCGGGATGGATAAAAGAAACCAAATGTTTTTCCATTGAAGTTGCAGTGAGAAGTACAAACTTTATGTCCCAGAAAGTACAGTGGAAGGGACTTTGAAACTACAGTGGGGCAAGCTTGCTGACAGAATGGGATTGTTTCTTTGGGTTTTTTGTCAAGAGTACCAGCCAAACAAAATGGCAGTGTAATACGTCAGTGATAAGGCCCTGATGAACAACGAGCAATGATACCTTAAGCCTTTTAAAAAGGATCATTTACATTTTTGCATTCACATATCATTCATAACACATCTAGTCAGGAGCATTGGATTCATTTCGATCATAGCATCCTAACTCTTTGACATAAGCATCACATCTAGTTAGGAGCATTTGATTCATTTCGATCATATTATCCTAATTATTTGGCATAAGTATAGATACATGAAACCGATTCTACAGGTCATGTCCCTAGAGGATAGTGTAGCAACATCGGTGAATTCACTAGCCTTAACCCCCTAAGCAGTAGGGAAACAAGCTGAAAATTGCATAACTTATCTCCCTAAGCAGTAGTGGAGCAGATCGAAGACGGTGAGCCTTAACCCCCTAAGCAGTAGGGAAACAGGCTGGAAATTGTAGATCTTATCTCCTTAAGCAGTAGTGGAGTGGATCGAAGACGGTGAGCCTTAACCCCCTAAGCAATAGGGAAATAGGCTAAAAATTACAGACGGTGAGCAGATCGAAGACGGTGAGCTTTAACCCCCCTAAGTAGTAGGGAAACAGGCTGGAAATTATAGATCTTATCTCTCTAAATAGTAGTGGAGCAGGACAAAGACAGTGAGCCTTATCCCCCTAAGCAGTAGGGAAACAGACTGAAGATTATAGATCTTATCTCCTTGAGAAGTAGTGGAGTAGATCGAAGACGGTGAGCCTTATCCCCCTAAGCAGTAGGGAAACAGGTTGGAAATTACAGATCTTATCTCCCTAAACTGTAGCGGAGTAGATTAAAGACTAGCCTTATCTCCATAAGCAGTAGGGAAACGGGCTGAATATTACAAATCATATCTCCCTAAGCAGTAGTGGAGTAGATTAAAACAAAAATTCTTATACCCCTGAAGATGCAGTGGGTTAAAGCGAGGCTACTTAAAGAAAGGGAGCGTCAAGAAGTCAAGACTCAGCAAGACTGGGCAAAATTAGCCCTTTTAAGGTCTTTGCTCTATTCTCGTTACACGACAATGAGTAAAGAGGGGCAGCTATAGGGCCCAATTTTAGCCCGGGGCCCAATAAACAACAACCCAAGATACAAAGCTCATTCACAACCCAAATACCACCCCACTAAACCACCCCACTAACTCCATCACTCCACTTGCCTGCAAAAAGAAAGAGGAATCAGTTGTAAAATTTGACTATAAAAGCCATTCAAAACTATTGTAAAGGGTATTTTTGGAGAAAAAAGGAGATTAATCAAAAATCAAAGCGAAAGAGGTATTTTTTTGTCTATTCTAGTTTTAAGTTCTTTATTTATTTTATTTTATCTTTCAATTTTATTTTACTTTTTTTTTTACATACGAAAGTAAAAATAAAGGGGAAGAAGCTTACCCATTTTCAAGTTACCGAAAAAAGGTTTTCTTTTTTAGGTCTAACCACCGTGTACGGTGCCGCCGATGACTGGGCGTGGAGGTCCGGTGACCGGAGCAAATTCGGACCGGTGTTTTAGAAGGGAGGGGGAGAGTGTTATTTTTAATATTATTATTATTATTTTTACTACTTTTACTATTATTCTATATACTATTACTGTTTTCATTTTATTTTTATTAGTAGTAACGTAATAGTGTTTTTATTATTTTATTATTATTTTCACCTTTTATTACTATTATTATTATTTTATTAATATAGTGTTATTTTTTTTATTTTATTATCATTATTAACATATCATTTCTATTTTTATCATTAATATGTTATCATGCTTATTAATATTCCATTATTATTTTCTACTTTATTCTTGTATTATTACTATTATTATTGTCCTATTACCAAACTAATCAATTTATATTATTATTATTATTATTATTATTATTATATTATATCTTTTCCTTTTGTATTTATTTATTCATTTTATTTTCATTTTTTACAAAGTTCTATTTTATTTATTTATTTTAGATTTTTACATAATATCTATTTCCAACTCTTATACAAATTATTTATTTTAAATGTACTTATTGTTTATTTTGAACTTTTTTCATGTGATTTATTTCAGCTTTTTACATATGTATATACATTACTTATTTTAGATTTTGTCATATATATATATATATTTTTTTAAAAAAATCATTTTGTATATTATTGATTTTCAGATTCTTTTCTCAAATTATTATTTTGAATGCATTTATTATCATTTTCAAATTGCTTTTACGCTCTATTTCAATTTGCTTTGTTTTTAATTTATTATATATGTCTTTTAATTCATTTGTCTTTGATTATCATGTTAGTTTGTAAGTAATGTATATTAGGTGACCATCACAAATTGTTTTATTAGTACATTCGATCTTGTTTACGTGGCAATTGCATTTGCATATCATGGTTTCAAAGTAAAAAATACACCTTGTAATAGCCCAAAATTGGGTCTAGTTGGAACAAAGGTTTCGGGACCACAAAATCCGAGATAGAAATAATTATTTTATGATCATTTTGAGGCCTATGATATGATTTCATGATTGTGTGAAAATTTCGTGAAGAAATTCTATGCATAAAGTGCTCAATTTGAAGTTAGGGACTAAATTGAATAAGTTGCAAAACTTGCATTCTAGAAGTTTCTAGTATGAAATTGCTTTGAAATATTAATTAGGAGGTCTGAAATAGAAATTTGACCAATTTCTAAGTGATGGACAAAAATTGAACATAGATGGAATTTTTGAAAGTTTAGTAAGGAAGGGCATTTTGGTCATTTGGTAATTAAAAGAAATAAAAAGGGAAAATAAAGCCAAAATTGACTCATCTTTCTCATGGACGCCGAAATTAGCATGGGGAAGCCATGGATAGGGTTTTCAAGCTTTTCAAGGTCAATAGTAAGTCCGTTATAACCCGGTTTTTCAAGTTCTTTACGTTTTTGGAATCCCGGTAATTTGATTAAGCTTATTCTAGCAATAATTTAAGCTAGGGTTCATATTTGGAAAAGTACCCATAGGTGAAATGTGTTTATTTTTCTATTTTATAATATAATATGAAGTTTTAAATTATGTTAGACAACTTGTGCTACTCGGTTTTGAGTGAAAACGAGTAAAAGGGCTTAATCGGTAAAAATACCTAATAGTCATAAGTATATGTTAGAATGAGAATTTGATGTTGCCATAGAAGGGAAAAGTGATCAGCATGTCATAAAACATAAGAATAAGGGATGAAGTTTAATTCCCGAGCCTAGGGGCAAAAGTGTAAATATGCAAAGTTTAGGGAAAAAATTGTAATTTTTCCAAAGTTTGAGTTAAGGACTGTTTTGAATAGTAAATTAATTAAATAAGTAAAATATGATGTTTTAGATCCCGAAAAATGAGATTTGAACCTAGAATGAGAGAAAAAAATCGAAAATTGGGAAAGTTGGTAAAATGGCCGTTTTAGTATCGAGGTAAGTTCATATGTATAATAAGCATTAATTTATGCATGTTTCAATGTAAAATTGATATATTCATTATGATTTCGAGGTGTTGAAAGTATGTAAGTTGGTATGATAATAATACTGACAATAAAGTCGTAATTTATATTTGAAAGTTAAATTTAGTGAATTAATTGAATTATATTAAATTAAATGATTATGGTGCCAAGTTTATGAATTGATTTAAAAATATGTCTATGGTACATGAAGTGCATTTAATTATCATACATAAATGTGATTTCTATGATTATGGATATTATGGGAAATTGTAAGTTCATATGATTTTTAATAAGGCAATGTGTAATTTAATGTTATTGCCTTGATATTAAATGAGATGTAAGTTTATATGTAAGTAATACATCAATATTACTTGTATTATGATATTTTATAATAATATTGGAAATATGTTTGTGGATAATTACTTGATTGGTGAAATTATTGGAAAAGAGAGAAATCCAGTTGAACCTTGGAAAGATTGGATGATCTGATAGTATGTAGCTAGGTCACATGTATGGTGCTGAGTGCACATCATGTGTACAAGAGAGCTACAAGACATTATGATGTAGCTAGGTCGCATGGGTGATACTTTGTGTACACCATGTAGACAAGAGAGCTACGGGATATATGTAGCTAGGCCGCATGTGTGGTTCCAGGTGAAGGACACCATGTAGACAAGAGAGCTACGAGATAAATTGGCTAGGTCACATGGGTGGTAACGAGTGTTCACCATGTGGACAAGAGAGCCGGACTATATGATGGGTAGAGCTATGTGCTGAAACCACCAAGTATCGAGGATTGATCCGAAGTGTTCAACGGGAGACTCTCTATGTATTGCTTTGTGAGTTTTGTGATGAATAAGTGCAGGAACTTGATTATGTGAATGATGTGTTCATTAAGTGACCAGGATGTGGTGAGGTTATAAACAAGTAAGTTATACACGAGGATGATTTTATGGTGACCTTGTGATCATGGGCCTATACTTGTGATGTATGAAATGTAGTAAAATGATTTATGATATGTATGTTAAAATGAGGTTAATACAAAGAAAGTGTGAAATAGTGAATTAGCAATAAAACTGTTTTGGACAGTAGCAGTGACGTGATTTTGAAAAATCACCAAAAATATTAGAAATTGAATCAGAGACTGAATGAGATATCAAATTAAAGCTTAATGAGTTCTATATTTTGAGATATTTATGTTTTTGTGAGACTGGTTCAGAATGATTACGTGATCCCATGTTCTGATTTTGGAAAATCTCAAAATTTTGGATAAAAATAATTAGAGGCTTAAAATTATATTTTTAAAATCCATAATGAGTCTATTTTCAAGATAAATCAACAATAACATTATCCGAGTTTTGTACTGTGAGATAATTAATTTTTAGTGAAGAGAGGTCAGAACTGTCAGAAAGTGAAACCGGGGAAATTTTATTGAATAAACTGTACTAATTAGCTAAACCAAAAATTATGAAAATTTTATGGTGGAAAGATATGTGAGTCTAGTTTTAGGGGAAATTTACAGATCTTAATTTGGAGCTCTGTAGCTCGAATTATAGATAAGTAAGGGACTATGACTTGTGTGGACAGTTTGATGTGAGCAATTATTAGTAAATTGTGAAATCGTACTTACAAGAATGCTATATACATTAAGGATGTGGAATGGAGAGGAGGAGGAGGAAAATAAATATATGTGGAATACATGGAAACTATGGTATATGAAATATTGATATAATGAAATAAATGATATGTGTTTATAAGAAAACAGAAAGAGAATGATATGTATCATGACATGTATATATATATATATATATATATGTATGACTAGTCTCAATGTAATGCTTGTTGGGTATGGAGTTGAATTGAAATGTTTCAAGCAAACATGCTATTTTGCGTATCTGAATTGTGGTATTTTATAAAGATATGATCTAGTTTTAAATATGAATGCTTGATGATTAAGCTGAAGATATTTTGTAAGATGATAATCTTGATATAAATGTATAAGTGGTACTATAATAAACAAGGTAAAATGAGTATGAGAGACACATGTATGATGACATACAAATGCTATGTTTGTGGTTTAATTGAGAATATTTAATCATTAAATGAATACCATGTTATATGCTTTTGATTTTGTATAAGTGTGTAAGAGATTAAGGTTGACCAAAGCTTGAAAAATAGCCTAGGTATATTCCACACAAGCAGAGACACGACCATGTGTCTCAGCCGTGTATGGAACACGACTTTGGGACAGGGGCGTATGGAGCCTTAAAGCATGAAACTTCCAAGATTTTTGTAAGTTCTCAGTTTAGTCCCGAACCCTTTCTAAAGTGTGTTTTGGGCTTCGTAGACTCAAATAAGGGACTATGTGTAAGTGAATGAACGTTTTGAAATATGAATGAAATTTTATGGCCCGTATTTTAGTTTAATGTTTGTATGTTTGTCTGGTAACGCCTCGTACCTTATCCCGGCCTCGGGTATGGGTAAGGGGTGTTACACACCTCTTGCACTGGATATTATTATTCAAAAGTTTTCGAAAATAGGGCAATATTTTGTGTTTGGAAATTTGAGAAATCGTGCCCTAACGTACTGGGTTTTGATTTACCGTTTGACCAAATAACCGAATATCCTTTTGAAATTTCAATGCATGAATTTTGGAAATCATGAGATGATCTTGGTTTCGAGAGTTTGAATTGTCGTATCCTAACGTACTGAATGTGATATTTTGTTCCTTCGGAACAAGAGAATCTTAGCATCCAATTCGAGTATATTCAAAAACTTTTAAATGGGATTGTATTTTTAAAATCATTTCAAATTTTTGACATTAGGATATTAATTAATCAATTAGGTACCAATTTTGGACGTTGTGAAGGTGCTAATCCTTCTTCGTACGTAACCGACTCCAGAACCGGTTTTCTCGAATTTCGCAGACCAAAATCGAAGTTTTAATAATTCAAATTGTTTTATTAAGTGATCCGATCACACCTAAACAAAAAGGATTGGTGGCGACTCCAAAATTTTGTTTTAAAAAGTCGATTCCCATTTTTTCAAAATTAAAGATGGTTTCGACAGAGAGAAATTTGGAAGGTACTAATTCTAACTGCTATTTATGTTGTTCGGATTCTTCATATACTTCATTGCGAATTTCGTCTTCTGATCTGTGGTGCAAAATGTGTTCTATTTTCTATTTTTTATATATGCAATGTAGCATATGTGGATGAAAATTATAGTCCCAACTAGCATGACAACATACGTTCAGCTTTACTCCAATGGAGAAGTATCATTAGCAGCATCACAACCAGTGTAATATCTACCCTCTTTCCTCGCATTATATTATCTCTGCATCCCTTCAATTTTAAATGCATACTTTTATGTGATTGCATGTAGTCTTGTAGGATGCATTCTATGAATTTACCATCATGATCATGCCATGGGGCATTTGACATATATTATGATACTAAATATTTCAAATACACATTATAGGTAATCCTGTCCTGTATGTTGGTGTTGCTTTGGTTTTGGCATTACCATTTGATCTTTTTTATTTGTCATCTCAGTACTTCTTACTAAGAACGCTCAGGCGGATAGCTCTCCCTCTATAGGCAAGTTTCTATTAACCCCTTGTAATTTAGCTAGTAAGCTGCATCACTATAGATAAGCCTTCCTTCCTATTAGAAGTTGGCCTCTCTCTCTCTCTATTTCTCATTCATTTTATCCTTCCAAATCAACTCTAAGGTTATGGTATTTGATGAATTTAGTTTAGTACAAGATCTAGATTTAATTTTCTAATTTCTTGTAGTTGTTTATTGTCTAAAGGTATTTTCAGATTTAGAGCATTCAGTCTGTCGAATGGTTCATCGCCAAGTAATTCTGATACCGAAGACTTTTTTAAATCTGAGCAACCTTTTTGTATCAAAAGAAAAATGATACATAGTTTCTCTTGAGACATAGGTGGCAACAATTGCATGGTTTGAAGCTGACTTTGCTTGTGGTAGTCACTCAGCTGCAATTCTTCTAGTGTTTGTTATTCCTTATGCTTTGCTGCTAATGCAGTGATTGCGATGGTACAAGGACATGAAGGAGAAAACACTACAAGAAAATAGACTTTTAGCGGCGCTTTTGAGAACGCCGCAAAAAACGCCGCTATAGGTAACGCCGCAAAAATTGGTGGCGTTTATTAACCGTCGCTAAAAGTCATGGCTTTTAACGATGTTTTTTCCACAAACGCCGCTAATTTTAGTAGATTGCAATGCATTTTTTTCACCAATATCCAGCCCTTCCTGCATTAAAATCCAACCAAATACAACAAATATAGCATAAAATGCATCCAAAAACAGCAAATTTAGCATAAAAAATACAACCAAAAACATTAATTCTAAATGATACTTCAAATTTAACGAAAGATATATGATGTAATTAATAAATAAAGTATAATTTAAAATATTCTTACAATAATGTTAAACGTGTGAAAGTTAAAAACATTCTTACAACAAGAAAACTAATGTCTAAGATGGCAGCTTTTGCGACTGTTGAAACATCTGTATCATCTGCTGAAGCTGTAGCTAGAGGTCATCATACTTTTTGCTCTCTTCTGCTGCCATCGCTGCTGCCTCTGCCTCCTTCGCTGCTGCCTCCGCTCTAAGTTGTTGCTGGAGTTCTTCATATTTTCGTTGAACCTCGGCAATTTGCTCAATTGTGTTCGCTTGCATCTGAGCTATCTGGTCTCTTAACCTCTGAACTTTAGCTTGAGCTTGACTTCCGGAAGGCATATATTCTTTGGGAGCTGATCCAAAATTGGGTCGGGGTAACACGGATCCTTGAAATCGAACCCGACCGTACCTTTCGGGACCCAAAACTTGGTGATAATTACATTATCAATGTTCTCAAGATTAACAGAACTATAAGTCGAAGCAATCGCTTCATATTCCACCTTCTTCTCTTTTAGTTTCTCCTAAAAAATCAATTAAACAGTTAAAAACGAAATATATAATAAAAAGGAATGCAACATAACTTAACATTATTTAAAACTACTAATGATAAATTGAATTAAACAATTATAATTAAACATTATAAATATTTAGAATAAATCAAATATTATTAAGTAAATATACCATAATTTCTCCAGCTAAATTTATGATTTCCATCTAACCACCGACGATGGCCCATGTAAGAGAACTTCTTTCCATTATACAACCACTTCGAACAAGTTTGCGCAGCACAACAAGGACAGGCATAACGTCCTTTAATACTCCAACCTGATAAATTTGCATAAGCTGGGAAATCATTAACTGTCCACAATAAAGCTGCACGTAAATTAAAGTTCTCCTTTCTTAACACATCATATGTCTCAACACCCGACCATAACTGTTTTAACTCTTCAATAAGTGCCTGTAAATAGATGTCAATATCATTTTCGAGACCTTTCTCTCCAGGGATAATCATTGATAAAATAAATGAAGATTGCTTCATGCAAATCCATAGAGGCAAATTGTAAGGAACAAGCACTACAGGCCAAGTACAGTACGAAGTACTCATGATTTTAAAAGGATTAAAGCCATCAGCTGCTAGCCCAAGCCTCACATTCCGAGGATCGCTTGTAAAGCTTGGAAATTTCCTGTAAAACGATTTCCAAGCTAAAGAATTAGCAAGATGCCTTAATAATCCATCATCGGTTCGTTGATCATTATGCCACCTCATAGAATAGGCTGTCTTTGACGACATGAAAAGCCTTTGAAGTCTTGGTATTAGGGGAAAATATCGCATAAACTTGACTGGCTTCTTTCTTAAATGTGCCCCACCTTCATCCCCATTCACATCTTTTGTATTCCCATTCATCCAACGAGACTTGCCGCAAACATGACAAGACTGTTGGTTCTTCTGATCACCCTAGTACAACATGCAGTCATTTGGGCAATTATGAATTTTATCGTACCCAAGGCCCAAATCTTTTATTAGTCTCTTCATATCTTGACAAGACTGGGGGATTTTTGCGAATAGAAATATCTCTCTCAGAAACTCTAGCAGCATTGTAAAACAGTTTCCGGTCCACCCTCCCAAACATTTTAAGTGAAATAAACAAATACAGAAGGACAATTTCGAATATTTTGATCCCTCGTAAAGTTCTTCGTTCATTTTGTTAAGTAAATTGTAGAACTTCACCGCTTCTTCATTTGGCTCCTCATCAGGTGCACTTGTTCCCGTTTCGCAAAAAACATTTCCACTAATATTACAATCGTCGGATGCGATAAAGTTAGGTGGAAACGATTGCTCACCATGACTGTGCATATTAAATGTATCCCGCAATATACCTTCCATGTCATCTTTCTAACATACTGATGGTAAGCAGTATCAAGATAAGTCGGATTAGTCATTGAAGAAGTTCCACTAGATGTACACTCTCAATGGAAAATCTATTTTATATACCCCTGAATAAAGCCATCAACAATTAGATGTTCGTAGACAACTTCACGAAAATGCCAATTGATGTTGCCACACCTCTTACATGGGCAGAGAATCATATTCTCTTGGCTTGCATTTTGAAATGCAAAATTTAGAAAAGTTTGAACTCTATTTCGATAGCCGTTGCTTACCCTTGACAAATTCATCCAACTCCTATCCATATCGTTGTTCTTGAAGTCTAAAGTTGACAATAAATTACACGAATAAGTTGTTTATTTATATGTATAATTAAGTTATGTAAGTAATGTATTATGTAAGTTATGTATTATGTAAGTTATGAATTTTGATCTTTAAATTATGTAAGTTATGTATTATGTAAGTTATGAAATTTGATCTTTAAATTAGGTAAGTTATGAAATTTGAACTTTAAATTATTATGTAAGTTATGTAAATTATGTAACTTATGAAATTTGGTCTTTAAATTATGTAAGTTATGAAATTTGAACTTTAAATTATTATGTAAGTTATGTAAATTATGTAACTTATGAAATTTGGTCTTTAAATTATGTAAGTTATGTACCATGTAAGTTATGAAATTTGATCTTTAAATTATGTAAGTTATGTATTATGTAAGTTAAGTAAATTATGTAAGTTATGAAATTTGAACTTTAAATTATGTAAATTATGTAAATTATGTGAGTTCTTGGTGAACTTGAAAAAATATATTACTTTTGAATATATATTACTTTTGAATTAGAAACATTTAATACATAATTTCCTTCTTTAAAAAACTTATAATTTCCTAAACAGCAACATGGTCAAATTTAAACAAAATTTTGGAATTCCAATCAAATTTGAAAAGCTTTATTTTTAAATACACTAAATGAAAAGTCAAATTGAAAGTATGGGAGAAACCACCAAAAGGAAGAAGAATGATATTTTACTAAAAGAGATTGTTGAAAGTAAAAAGGAAGTCTTGAGAAAAAAATTTGGTGGTCAAAATCCAAGAAGGAACATGGAAATTCTTTTCATGTTTTGGCTTTTACACTTAAACGTGGGCTAAGTGTCATCCAAATTTTTTCAATTTGTCAATTTGGGATGGCTGCTTTATGATATTGAAATTTCTATATATTTTATTTTTTTATAAATTGTTTAGGATTTGATTGAATTTTGTGATGAAAATATTTTTAATAAGATTTTTGTATGATTCATTTTATAATCACTGTAGCTATCATTAAAATAATTTTCACTTGTTGAGAGGCGTAAAAACAACTATTGAATTTGGAGTAGTGCTCGAGAGAAAATTGAGAAAATAAAAATAAATTTGAATCATAATAGGGTTAATATTTGATATATTGATTGGTATATTTTTTTCACAAGTAATTTTAAAAATTAACTTATGTCTATTTTTAGTATTTTACTCAATTTAAAATTTTATCGAGTTAAACAAAATGAAATTTGAGTCGATCGAATAAAATTGAGTGAAATTATTCAATTCAATTAAAATAGAAAACATATCAAATTAAAAACTTATTATAGTGTAACTAATTTAAAAATATTTTCAAAAGCCAAAATTTAAAATTAATTTGGAAACAAAATAGTTCGCTCCAAACAGAACCAGCAATTAAATTTTTACAAAATCGCAACCCCAAAACATTAGTTTTTCCATCATGATAAAACTATTATTGATTAGAATTTTGAACTAAAACGTACCTTAATAATTTCAACAACCTGGTCTACTCCACTCTCACCCGACAAGCAGAGGTGGAGTCAAAAAATAATATTTGTTAAGTAATTGAAAGTGAAAATGCATAGAAATAAGGAAAAAATTTAGCAAAAAACTGTACCTAGAATAGATGTCAATGGTCGTGGTGTATTTAGTTGCACCAAATATTAATTCAGTGCTCGATAGTACCTAGAACAGATGTAAGATTATAAGAGTAGCTCCAAATATATTTCAGTTTAAGCAAATATAAAAACTTTATCTATATCGATACCAAATACTAATTGAAGATTAAATGGCGACTTCAGTTGAACCAATAGTTGCAAGAGGAGCAAGAAGCGATGGCGAAATATATACAACATTAATTCACTAATCTGAGACACATGGAACTATATCCTAAAAGTCAAAACACAAGGAATTAAAGTATATGTACCATATTTAGTATCTGATATAATTTTACTTCATATATTTTACTTCATATAATTATTATAGTAATAGTTAAATTTATTAACAATCGTCATAGTATAAAAATAGGGTAGAAAAAATTAGGTTTGGGTTAAAAGCAGTCTAAAAGATATTTTTGTACAAAATTAATTCAAATACTATGATATATTAATTTGGTAACAGGTACTCGGTATCATGAAGTTTAGTTCATTAGTTAATATTGTAAAATTGAACAGTTTCTAAGTAAATCTTGACAGAATAACCCAAACAAGAAGGAATTATATAACCAACCTGCAGTGTACAAGAAGTAACAGATAGGCATTTGATACTTGATAAGGATGCTAACAAACTGATACAAAAATTATCAATCTGAATGGCTAATCATTTTTTCAATTGCTCCCTGGAATGCATTACTTTATCAAATTAGATTCAATACACTGAACATAAATGTAAAAGTAATTAAGTAAAAAACTTACTTGCATTTCAGAAACAGATACAGAAGAATGACCCTGAAAAAGTTTAAAAATTAAATGTCAGCAAAATCCAACTGATTTGTACAAAAATAGGTCATCTTCAAACTACAACCATCTAAATTGAAAATTGATATAAGGCATAATGTGAGTAATCTAGTCAATGTTCAAGATCAAGTGATGGAGAATTGAAAGACAATGACATTTCCTCAGTAAAACTTCATGTTAGTTTTGCCTCGGCATGGGAGTAAAACTAGTTGGTTAAAGCAAAATAAGTGAATCAGTAATGAATTTAAATTGGTATGTGGCTATTGAGCTAAAGTTAAGATGGTTGGTTTGAATGATGTACAGGCATGTGATATTAAAGACCCAAAGCAAAACATAGAGTGGACAGTGCCAAAAGGAGGAGGTGGCCCAGGCTATTCAGTCAAGTAGAATATATAAGCTAATCCCCTTTCTTTATCATTGCTCGTTGCAAATATAGTTCTACTTTTGTACGAATATACTTCTCATGGTTAGAATATACTTCTAAACAAATAGAGTTACTCTAATTCCCCATAAATCCAGACATAGGTTCAAATTTACTACATGCAAAACTCTTTAATAATCATGGGTTTTCATCATGCAATAGTTGTTCAGTGGCGTGGCTTCTATTTTTCAATGATTACAGAAGGTACTCATACATTTTCTTTGAAGCTCAAAAAAAAAATTGAAGGATATCAAATCTTTAGTAACACTTATCAAAAATAAAAACTTCTCAGCCTACTATTATCACAGTCAAATTAAACTTCTCAGCGCAAAAATATGCAACAGAAGAGTTACAATGGAAAATACTTACCGATTGGTTGCGGTAGAGGATGGCGACGCAGCAGAGGGGACACTTGATGGCTATGTAGCAGATGCACGGGGCGAAGGCGATGGAGGAGATGGGTTGCGATGCACGGGGCGAAGGCGATGGAGGGGATGGTTTGCGATGCATGGGGAGAAGGTGATGGAGGAGATGGGTTGCAATGCACAGGGAGATTTGGGGATTTCTGAATTTATTGAAATTGGGATTTCAGAATTAGGGCAAACAAGAGGAAAAGGTGTAAGTTTAATTCGTTAAAATCGATTTGGGATTGCAAATTTGCGGCGTTTATATTACAAACGCCACTAAAACTTTAATTGAAATGCAGTTGTAGAAGGCTAACGGTTATTGAACTTTTGCGGCGTTTTCTAAAAACGCCATTAAAACTTAATTCACCGACGCGAAACAGCGTCGCCCTGGGCAAATTGGTATTGAAAATTTCCGGCGTTTCTGAAAGCGCCACAAAAAATTTTATACCTTGTTTTGAAACGCCGCCGTTTAAGCCAAATGGTAATGCGTTTTTGCGGCGTTTTTTTGAAGCGCCACTAAATGTTTAATAGTATAAACTGAAACTGCATCGTTTTGGTCAAATAAGAACAAATTAGCGGCGTTTTTCGGCTAAGCGCCACTAATTGTTTTACTCAAACGGTGCCGTTTGTCCAAATTTTAATACATTTTAGTGCATTTATTTGTTTATCAATTTTTTTAAAAATCTAATATTTTAATATATCAAATGGTTTATATTAAATATTTTTAAATATAAAAGCATTATTTTATATATATAAATTAATTAAATAAAAAATGATGTTAATTATATCAATAACTGCGTTAATATTTTACAAGATTTAGATCAAAATACAGTTCATGTACACAATTGCACACTAAACCACTTTTCATGTATGCTTTTGGGATTTAACCCATTTTGATATATATTCTTTTAAAATAATAATTTAGATATATTTATCTTATTTATATTTATCTTCTAAATTAAAATCTAAAATTATAGCCTAAACCCAAAACCCTAAACCTAAAATCATAAACACTAAACCATGAACACCAACCACCAAACCCTAAATCCCAAACTTTAAACTCCAAAATCATATATACACTGTAACCCCTGAACCAACCATAAATCCTAGATCACCATAAAGCCCAAACTATAAACTCTAAAAATGTTAACCCTAAACCATAATCCTAAACATATTTTTGGGAATTCGTGTGGCCAATGTAAGTGTAGTACAAAACATATATTTTATATTCTTATATTAAATAATATGGGTATTGTACAAAATGACATGAATCTCAGTAAAATCCAAATGTTCTTCAATTCTAATAGTATCCTTTCCTTGAACCCTACATCTAGGCTTACACGGCCTAAATATAATCTTAATATATATTACAAGTTCTAATATATAGGGATAAAAGTAATTAAAATAGAATCTTAATGCTTACCAAAATCCTAAAATAAATTAATTTCTTATCATGAATCGTAACCCCTAATCCCTAATAGCCTAACCCCTAAAACCATGAACATTAATATTAAAACCCTAAAACCTAAAATAATAAACCCCAAAACTCAAACTCTAAAACATAAACCCATACCCCAAAATAATAAACATTATATCATAAACCTTCAAACACTAAATTAATCATTGACATTAAACCTAAAATTCATAACCCTAAACTTTAAAATAACATAATTTTTACGGTGTTTACATAAAATGCCACTAATACCTATATATAGCTCAACAAAAGACGACGTCGTTTTCCTTAACAATTTTGCGGCGCTTTGAAACAAACGCCGCTAATTCTGATATGTTGCGGCGTTTTAATTAAAATGCCACTAATGCCTCTATAGCCACTTTTGCGGCGTTTCTACAGAAGCGCCGCTAATTCTATATATTGTGGCGCTTTTAGTAAAACGCCACTAATGCCTCTATAGCTACTTCGTCATTTCTCTTATGGCTTTTGCGGCGTTTTTAAAGAAACGTCGCTAATTCTGATATATTGCGGCGTTTTAAGTAAAACGCCACTAATGCCTCTATAGTTCATTAACATACGTCGTCGTTTCTTTGAACACTGTTGCGACGTTTTCTGAAAAACGCCGCTAATGCTTGATTATTTGCGGCGTTTGTTACATAAGCGCCGCTAATAGTGATCTTTTACGGTGTGTTTTTAACAAGTGCCACTATATCTCTAACTTTTAGCGGCGTTTTCTTTAAAGCGCCACTAATATATAACTTTTGCAGCGTTTTTTGGCCAAACGCCGCTAAAAATGCCGCTAAAAGTCTGTTTTCTTGTAGTGAGAAAACTCTTTTTAATGGTAATAATACATCTAGTTCCCTGATGCTATTGTTTCCTTACTAGTTTATATTTAGTCAGCCATGGACATGGAACTATGAACTTCGTTAGTGCTTTATTTTACAATATTGTATGCCTAATTATTCTTTTCTATCTGTTCATTGCTTTTTAACCCACTTTGCATGTAATTTCATCTTTAAAATATTCAACAGCAGTCCCTGTAATTTTTCTATTAGCCCTTAACTATCATGTCTACTTGATAGGTGAACATATGTTTACCTTCGCCTCTTATTCTTCTCGAGTGTTGATGACTCGATCTACTCGTTTTACTGGGATGTAACTCATTATTGGGATCGTAGGTATGTCGACCTCTCCTTTTTCCTCACCATGCTGCTCTTAACTTTTGTTTCTGAGGGCACTTTGCCATTTCTCACATCGTATGTTACGTCATTACAACTACGTACAACAGAAACTTGACATTGAGATGCATAAACATCAAATAATGAAATATAAACTGATGTTCTTTCTCCTATATCCTCCTCCAAGTGTCTTTACTCAAATTTTGAAGTTCAACAAACCGAGTTGTTAGTCCAATCTGTCATACAAGCGACAATGGGTAAGGATCTTTGGTGATATAACTATACATGAATTAATAATGCGTTTACATGCATAACCATTCGTTTTTACTCTCGGTAGGTTTATTTTTGGGTTATTGGAAGCAGTTTGATCCTGCGTTGCATTTGGCCGCCACAATTAATTACGGTATTTATGGTTTCCACCTTTGAGATGCTTAAAAGGTTTCAATGGATATTCTTCCGAGTCGAAAATGAGTGGAATAAGATTACCAAGTCGAGTTTTGAGATGAAAAGTTACTTGGCTCAACCAATCACTATGTATAGAGTATATATTTTAGCCTAAAAAGATTGCCGGTGATTATTGCACTTTGGTTTGCCCTGTTTCACATGAATGATCGTATTTGTACGAGCACGGGGGTTACATGTAGCTTTCTTTGTTTTTTTATGAGGAAAGTAACTTGATATATAAATAAAAATTAAAGTAAGGTTTGATAACAGAATTAAAAGGACTAAGGCAAACATAAAGTAAATCCTGAAAATCAAATCAACAACATCCATTTATTATAATATGGAAGAGCGTTCTGCACACAAACGATTAAAAATATGTAAACAATAGTAGTAGTATCCATTTCAATCTCAATTTTTTTTAACAATCTTGTTGTGATCATATCTGTTGTTTTTTTTATACAAGATGCCTAGAATTACTCATAGTTTCTTTTCGATTTAATATTTGGATATTTCTAAATAACTCAACTGTTATTATGATCATGTATTCATTTCAGTTTCTTTCGGATAATTGTATTCATTTCTGAGTTTTCCACCAACCAAGAAACTGAATTTTGATTTTTTCAAAAAAGATTCTCAACGCTAAGATAAATAATGTAAGAAAACATTTTTATTTTTTTATAACTAGATTTAAACTAATTTGCCTTTTTTATTTCAGATTCGGATGTTGATTAAAGTCTTTTTATCAAACGATGGTTTCTAGGTACAATCACCATATAAGTTTATTGTATTTGAAAAGTTCTAAAAGATAAAACTACTATCTAAGATTAAATCTAAAAATTAATTTTTGTTATAAAACTAAAACAAATATAGTATGAGCGAGTGAGAAGTATAAAAAATAGAAGGATGATTCAACTTTTACATTGACCTATAATAAGCTTGTACATGCTCTCTATTTATAGGGTTCAAAACCCAAAAATTACAATGTACTAAGGACCAACATGAAGGTATCCTATAAATGATTTAGGGGTTAGAAAAAATGAATCTAGGGATTATGGATATTAATTTTTTTAGAGGTTACAATAGGATGAAATTAGAGGCTATAGTATCAATTTTATCAAATGATTTACAACACTCCCCATTGGATGTCTACTAATGAAAATGTACCTCACTAAAATCTTATTAGGAAAAATCATGTGGAATAAAAACCTAATGAAGGAAAAAGTTACAAGCTGCCACGTTAAAAATCTTTACCAGGAAAATCGAGTGGGACAAAATATTGGTTAAAGGAAAAGAGTACAGCGTGTTTTAGGTTCCCCCTAATGGCAACATAACATTACATATTTGAGTCAACGCATTCAATTTTGTATACTAGTCTTTCAAACATTGTGTTTTGCAATGCCTTTGATGTAATCACCCTTCAATTGAGCTATATATGTATTATCTTTGTATAAGATAGTTGACATCTTTTCTTGTAAAGACAAATTACATATCTTCCAGATATGTTGGGTCAATAACCTTAGCTAAAGGCACTCTCAGTTTGCCTCATGTATTGCAATTATTTCTATATGATTTGAAGAGGCGGCAACTAATGTTTGTTTCCTTGAACACCATGATATGGAAGTACCTCTACATGTAAATAAATATCTCATTAAGATCGATCTTTATGTGGATCTAATAAATATCCAGCATCAGTATAACCGACTAATAGGGATTTTGAGTCATTTGAATAAAAATAATCTCATATCAATGGTCCCTCTGTGATATCTAAATACATATTTAATTCCATTCCACTGTCTACGTGTTTGAGAAGAACTAAATCTTGCTAACAAGTTTACAACGAAAGTTATATAAGGTCTTGTGTTGTTTGCAAGATACATCAATTCCCTTATGTCATTTAGATATGGCACTTCAAGACCAAGAAACTTTTCATCAGTCTCATAAGGACAAAATTAATCTTTAGTCACATCTAACAATCATACAACCATCGAGGTACTCAATGAATATACTTTATCAATGTAAAGTTTCTTTAGAATATTTTCCGTATAAGTTGATTGACGGATATGAATTTCATCTTTTAAATGCTCGACCTGCAGGACAAGACAAAACTTAGGTTTTCCAAGATCTTTCATCTCAAATTCTTTCTTTAAATAATTTATTGTTGATCGGCTGTTTAACGTCACAGCAATAATGTGCAAGCGTACACTATCGATGCAAGTATAGTAGACAGATGAGAGTCTACTGGATACCGATCCCACATGGTAGTCTTTTGTCTATTAATGTCGATGCAACAACTAGATGGAAATGAGATAAATTGTGAGAATAGTTGTCGATGCAATAAATTGAAAACAATAAAATAAAATATGATAATGATAAAATGAGATCCCCAACATGAATATTTAGCAGAATACTAAGTGCTCACAAGGTATAAAAAGATAGGTGATTGTCAAAGCAATAAAATTCAATGCATATCTTACTCAGCGTCACTACTCTATTTAATCTGAGACTTAAACATGCATACTAACCTCACCTTTTGATGATGGCAATACAACACTATTAAGAACAAGTAGACTAAATTTCTCTAATCCTTACTCAACTTCTGTTGTAATGCTTGTTGGCTCAAATCATCACTTGCACTTTCCGATTATCGTTATCGCAATAACACTTCTTGTGTTAAAAAATTTAATCCCCAAGATTAAAAAATAAAAGCAAGATTAAATAAGATAACATTTAATCAAGAATCCATGCGTACTTCCATACAAACAGCAAATAGAGAATAATCACTAGTATTCATAAAGAAATAAGAAAGAATCAAGTGGAGAATACTATTCTTAGAAAACTCGATTGAATCTCTCTATTCCCTCTTGTTTCGCACTTAGGTCTTCTCCTCAGAAGCTAGTCTACATTTGGTTTTCACGTTGGCTCACCTGTGAGAGGCATAAGCTACCATGGCCGGAAGCTTCAAGATCAGATGATGAAGATGATGATTCAGAAAAAAAAAAAGCTCTCTTTTTCTTCTCACGTCTACTTTTTATGTCCTCTTCTAACAGTACAAGTGTCCTTTCTTAAAAATTATTTTGTCCTTGTATGTATAGATTGGTTATACCAGACTGGATAGCTCACGTAATTTTAATTCTTATTCGGACAGCTGTCAGGTGCGGCGACAATTCTGGACGCAATTTGGAATCCATTTATATAGCGACATTAATGTGAAAAGATTGCAAAATTAAGGACAAAATAGGCTAGGATTCACTGAGTTATAAAATGCAATTTACTAAACAAAAAATGCTAAAATGTATGCTAAGGATAACTAAATGGGAAAAATTTAACCAATAAGTAAGGGGGAAAACCTATGTTCTTTCTAGTGCTATCACATCCCCAAACTTGATTTTTTACTTGTCCTTAAGTAAAATAGAAACTAGCAAGGCTACAAAAATTTTACTAAGGGAAATGATCATTCTAGCAACTTGAACCTTCTAAATTCTCAATGGATGAATCACATTCAGATGGAAGAATATTGCATCAACAATTGATAAGCATGAACGAATAAGGTTGCAACTTCATCAATGCTAGCATCATGCTTCAAACCCTAAGTGCTAACTACCATTACATCATTTATCTTACAATATTAAGTATTTATATATTATATATACACATTTTTTTTTAAAATAAGGGATATTGTTGCATTACTGTACCCTTGATCCTGAGAAGTAACGATTGGGTGCAACAAACCCCTAGAGTGTACGTAATTGCGCTGACACACACTCATGTAGCAATAGGCTATGGCCAGATTGATTTTTCTAACTCTTGTATTGGAATGTTCCCTTTTTAACATTCCGTACTACACCCACTTTGGAGTGTTTCTAATTTATAACTATATATACATATATAAGTAGCTGTAAAAAGCAAATTCATTCAAGATTTAAGGAATGATACCAGCCATCCACTATTAATCCAACCTAATCCATTTATTAAAGAATTGAAGCTACAACCTGTCAAATTTATCTAACTCATTCATTGATAATTCACATGATTCAAGAATTAAGCGTCGAATGTAACATAAAATTTTGAACAATTTTCATTAACTATAATTAAACCTTGCATGCTTTATTACTAAAAGAAAATATTTGAAATGTGGGTGCATTTCCAAGCCTCATGTGCATTCCCCCAAACTTAAAGTTTGCATTGTCCCCAATGCACTAACATGAAAATGTAATGACATTAAAAAAAATGCAATGACAATGTATACTTATCAAAATAAAACTTACAGCTACATGAAATGCATGAATACTACAACTAAAGCTTAAAATAACATGAAATGCATGAATACTACAACTAAAGCTTAAAATAAACTAACTCAGTTATTTGCAGCCATCGATGTGGCTACATGATGTTTCTTTCTCCTCATTTTTTTCTCCTCCTTTTATTTTTTATCCTTGGAGCTCTTCCTTTTCTTTTATTTAGGCTTTGCACGGTCTTTGGATTGCTCCTCAGTTTTCGACTCTGCCCTGGCATCATTGGCTACTTCCTACGTAGGAGAGGCCACCTGGAGTGGTCCAATGTAGATGACTATTGCCAATGAATTGCATTGCTCCTCACTGGTTACCTCAATAACTTCTGTCGGTCTCGCTCCAACTCACTCTAAATTATAAATATTTGCACCCACAGACTCGGGTGCACTAACAGTCTTCTCAACAGAATCTTCTTCTTCTTTTTCTTTCTCTTTTTCAACAACTTTTTCTTCTTCTTCAGCAACAACTTCCTCTTCTGTAGCAACTACTTCCTTCTCAACAACAGTATCCTCTTGATCAGCAAAAATACCATCCCCGAATAAGTTATCAATCTTTCGCAAGCATTCTTCAATGTTCCTAGATTCCTCTTCTTTCTCATTATCAGAGACCTGTACAATGGGTAGGGATGCCACTGATCTGTCTTAGTTTTCTAAGTTGTCATTCGAGGAAGAGACGTTATAATTTCAAATGATTGGTGGAAACACTGGGAATTCTGATAGTGGGGATGTGTAACACCCCAAACTCGGCCCGGACGTTATGGCCTAACTCGACGTATCACATTGAAGTGTTTTAGCAAAAATCGTGTTTTCATTGAAAACCCTTCTTAAAAAAAAACTTAATTAACAAAAAAACTCCTTTCAATCACTTGTTTGAAACATAAGATTTGATGAAAACATGTCACTTAAAAATTTAGTTGCGGAAACATAGAAAAGACATACTATAGTTTAAGAAACCATGTTCAACTTCTTATAATTACATCACATAGAAATAATAATCCAAATAATAACAAAATGGAAGCCTTATTACAATCTGATTTGAAAATTACTTAATCAAATAGAAACTTATATGCTTAAAATAAAAAACAACTCCAAATTAACTTGCTAGCTGGCCACCCAAAGTCCCTCCAAACATCGAACCTTCTACTGAGCATCACCTGAAAATAAAATAAAAGAGGGGGTGAGTTTTTCGCAAACTCAGTGTGTACAACCCTCGAAAAGAAAAACATGCATTCTAGAAATCATCATACATCAAACATACAATGCAATCCCATCCCAATAATCCATCTGCTACACACCAGCTCCGTCCCCCGTCACACCATGTAGGGATATAAATATCGACCCACCCAACTGACACACCAATGGTAGCCCAGTTGCGGAACTACCTTCATTTACATATTGAGCTTTAAAAGTCGTCGGTGGATCCACGATTGTCAAGCAACCATGCGATCCTCATATACTTCCTCCGTTCCATAATTTCCAACCCATATGCAACCTAAGCAGAATATCATATGTATGCAGCAGATATGCATGTCACATCCATAAAACTTACGTTCAAACCTAGGGGTATTTTGGTCATTTCTGCCCTTAAGGGCATTTTGGTAATTTTCCCTTTAATATGGTTTTCAGTTACCTCGGCCCGATAACAAATCCTGTGAGCTAAGATGAACGAATACTACACACCAGGTAGGATTCCAGAGAAGATGAGGTGAGTCATTAAGACCGCTTACGTACCAAACTCTCCCTAGATCCAATCCTAGACATGCATATACCCGTTGCCACACCTTAACCCTATGACTTGTCCATGGTCGTAATATATTAATTAAGTTTTATGAAGTTATCATATACTAGGACCAAAACCCCTACATACATGCATATGGCCCACTTGGCCCAATCTCATTCATATGGCCCATCAGGCCTAATTCACATTCGTATAGCCCATCAGGCCCAATTCATATTCATATGGCCCATTAGGAGCCAATCACATGCATATTCATGCTCGCATACAAATTTTCATCTCATAGAATCAAATGTTAATTTTTGCCTATTATGGGCCTAACAACCCATCGGGCCCATTAAGCCTATTCTGGCCCGGTTGGCCAGATCGTAGCCCAAGTCCATGGAATCGCCCATGGGCCTTAGAAACCTATCAATTACCTTCTCACGAGTGTTCGTGCACTCGCAAGACTACAGCAGCCAAACTTTCGGCTTTTCGATATTTCGGCTTTTGCCGATCTACGTGTGTGTGCAGTGTATGTACACACTTAGTAAACAAGCGTGCTGCGATTCCCTTAGTCACCAACCGTGAACACCAATCCTTAATAGCCTTCCTTGATCACGTACTCCCTAGATCAAAACCGCAAACACCTAAAGAGCAATTTCGGCAGAGAGCTAAGATCCGAGATCAAATACTAATTCCACTAGGTTCAGTCAAAGAGTATTTGGCTCTAGAGATTTGAATGGCAACAATTGCTTATTCGGAACCAAGGGAGAGAGGAGGAAGAATCGGCTAAACCCAAAAGTGAAACAAAAAAATCGGTAGGAGGAAAATAAAAAGGAGAACAAGGGTTTTCGGCTTTTGGAGAAATCGGCAGAAAGAAAAGAAAGAAAAAAAGATTTTCGGCTTTTAGGGAAGAGGTTTCTGGCAACAATGTGAGAAAAAGATTTCGGCATTAGCCTCATACCCTTGCATTCGGCACCTATTTACAACCCTTATGGCTGAACTCCTCAAGCCCAAGTTCCCATTTCGGCTCCACTTGCTCCTCACTTCTCATCCCCTCATTTTTCTCCCTGATAACCCCTTGATCCTTGCCTCAAATTTCTCTCCTGAACACTTCCCTTAGAGTCCATTTCCACGCCACTTCCAACCTTCTAGAAGGCCAAAATTAAACTTCTAAAAATACTAAGCTAGGATTCAAACCTTGGATCTCTTTGCTAGCTACTAATGCCACCTCCCTACACCCTAAGTGGCGTCACTTAGCCACTCTTCCACAAGGCTTTTTGATGCCATTTTCCCCTATCTTTATTTAAAAGCCCAACTACTTGCCAACCCTGATTATTTTAATAATTAAACTATAATTTCTTCTACCCCTAGATTCGAACTTTAACCTTGACCAAGACCTACTATCACGTAATTAACACTTAACCGGAATTGCTAAGTGCAAAAAGAAAAAATTCAAAATTTCAGGATTTTTGGGTTTCGAGATTTTTGGGGCGTTACAACTATACCCCCTAAAAGAAATTTCGTCCTCGAAATTTCCAACTACTAGTACAGCTGTATAACATAGACTATCACACCACGCTCCCCTGCGCACTCTAATTCCAAACTAAGTAAATAGCACATTAAGGATAAAGTACGTACCAATATCTGCCTCTAGAGCGTCTCCGTCCTCTCGATGACGTGCTGCATAGACCAAAGCTGGCTATCTCACCTCAGCATGACTAGCACGTCTGCTTGGTGCTGCACGGCCCAAACCGTTTCCACCCCTGGCCTGGCCATGGCCTCTAGGCGGCTGTTGACCACCCCTCGGTGGCTGAGTACTACCTTGACCCACTACTGGCACTCGACCTAACATTCGGGGCCAATCCTTGATCCTATGTTCCATAGACCCGCAAGCGAAACAAGCTCCCATCCTCTTTCAACACTAGCCTCCATGGCTTCTCCCACAATCAACACAAGGTGGCACCCTTGGATTAGTAACAGGAGGTCCTGCCCTAACTGGCCCATTAACTCTGGCCTTAGCCCTAGGCCTCTCTCCCTTTTATTCTTACCCTTTTCTTTTTCCCGATTCAGGCGCTCAGTCCGCTTCGTCTCCTCCGCTATCTTTGCTTTCTCCACCAATTCTGAGAAAACTCGCTCCCTTTGTGGAGCTATCAATACCCTAAGGCTATCTGTCAGTCCGTCCTCAAACCTAATGCAACGCTCATAGTCCGTTGCCACCATTACTCTTGCATACCTACTAAGGTGTAGAAACTCCGTCTCGTACTCCGCCACCGATTTGTTTCCTTGGATCAAGTTCAAAAACTCCTTCCTTCTATCAGCTACGTAGCTTGCATCTACATACTTTCCCTGGAATGCAGCTTTGAAAAACCCCCAAGTGACCCGCTCCGGTTGGGTGCTCTCTTTCACAGTCAACTACCATTGCTAAGTTTCTTCCCTAAGCAATGACACTGCCCCTTTCAACTTTTGTTCATGTGAATAGTCCTAGTCCTCCATTATCCTTTCAGTGGCCTCCAACCAATATTCTGCCATGTTAGGAGCCACGCCAGCCATGCCCTTAAAGATCTCAGCCCCGTTCGATCGAAGTCACTTCGGAATGAACCCCCGATTTCCAGTGCCATTGTTGGGCCCAGCGACCCTTTCCAGAATCCTTAGCATTGCCTGCGACAATGCATCTTCTCCCGCGACCAGATCGTACGGTCCATTCCCAGCTACAGGTGAGGCTGGAGCCTCTTCTACTCCAACATCGGGCATATGGCCTGATGCCGACAATTTAGCCCTCATACTTTAGCGGCCTCGGCCACGGCCTCTTCCTCCACTTCTAGCACTTATCGTTGATTCACATATTATCTGGATTAAAAATTTTATGAAGTTTTAGTTAGTTTCAATATTTAACCCAATGTTTTATGAAAGTATTTAGAGAGAATATTGTTTTCAAAAATCCTCTAATAGTTTCAAGATCCTACCGGCTTCAGTTCTTGATAAACCGTAATTTATACATATTTCTATCCTATGCTTAACACATTTTATGGATGATTTTTCCTTAAATTTGGTGAATTCGATGCTCCTAATGCCTTAATTTTATGTTTTATTCTTAGATGAGCATAGAAGAGTGAAAGGAATAAGAAACGGGCCAAAAACGGAGAAAATGGGCAAACGTACAAAATCAACACGGCCTGGACCTCCTCACATGGGCAGACCACATGACCGTGTCAATTTGGCAGAATCGAAGCACGACTCACACGGGTGGACCACACGCCCGTGGCTATTTAACAGGCTTGACCACAGCATGAAGTAATCGCACACGGGCGTGTCCTTGCCGAGCCCAAGTTTAGTCCAATTCGAAAATGGCCAATTTTGAGGGTTCTTAGGCATTCCAAAGCCTATAAATACACCCTAGAGGAGGAGGAGAAAGGGGGACACAGGGAAGGGAGCAGGGAAATGCTCAAGGAAAGTCGATTGATCCATCTCAGAAGCCGAATTCATCATCAAGACTCAAGATCTCCCCTCAATTTCCCTTCAAGAGTTTTGGGTTTTTCTTTATATTTTGTATTCATTATTCTTCTGAGATGTTTACCTTTTTAGTTATAAATTAAAAACTAAGGGGAATGAAACCTAAGACAGATCTTGTTATTATTATCTAAATTGTATGATAAATATTTGACTTGTTCTTAATTATGTGTTCTTTATTCTAGTTTTGATATTCCAGGATTTTGATTCAAGTTAAGCTCTTATTCAGAGGAGGAATAGACCCTATCTAAGAGTACATTTGTCATAATTAAGCGGAGTTGATTGCGCGCCTAGAGATAGGGTGACAAGATTTTGCCAGATTAGGGTGAAACCTAATAAAGGGATCCATAGGTCGAGTTAATGCAACCCTAAGGAGTTAATTAGAAAGAAATTTTAATTATTCAACCTAGGGTTAGACGTTGTTAGTCTCGAGAGGGATAATAATATAACTTAGGGATTTCTACAGATCAAGTTAAATGAATAAATCATCCGATTCAGAGTCAAATAACAAGTGAAGTCTAGGTGGATTTTTCCTTAGGTATTATCTTAATGCAATCGTTTTTCCAAAAGTAATTCCCCAATTCTATTTTCTGTGAATTCTTAGATTCGTTAATTAGTTAGTTAAAACAAACCCCATTATTCTTAGGCTAGATAATAAAAAGACAGTCTTTACTAGTACTTTTAGTTCCTTTGGGTTCGACAATCTGGTCTTGCTAAAGCTATACTACTGTTCTATAGGTACACTTGCCTTCATCATGATAATAGTTAGTTTCAAGAATGATTCATTATAAATATTTAAAACCTTTCACGAATATCACGTATCTATTCCACTCTAACAAAATCATCTAATGTAGCCCTTTAACTATCTAATGTATAACAATTTAAACAAATTTAAGAATAAAAGTACTTGGTTCGACGTCGGAGACTCAATGTGCCGCTCAATAAGACTTCCACTTTTCCAAATCATTGTAATTTTTTTTTAAAACACAAAAAGAAATCAAGTAATAAGGCCCACTTTACAGCCCTCATTTTCCAACCTAGGCTCTGATACCACTAAATGTAACACCCTAAACCTAGCCCAGACATTATGGTCGAATTCGGCGTTTCATATTGAAGTGTTTTAGCGAAAATCATGTTTTCATTGAAAACCCTTCTTAAAATAAAAGAAAATCTTAATTAACAAAAAAACTCCTTTCAATCACTTGTTTGAAACATAAGATTTGATGAAAACATGTCACTTAAAAATTTAGTTGCGAAAACATAGAAAAGACATACTATAGTTTAAGAAACCATGTTCAACTTCTTATAATTACATCACATAGAAATAATAATCCAAATAATAACAAAATAAAAGCCTTTCAATCTGATTTGAAAAGTACTTAATTAAATAGAAACTTATACGCTTAAAAAAAAAACAACTCCAAATTAACTTGCTAGTTGGCCACCCAAAGTCCCTCCAAACATCGAACCTTCTACTGAGCATCACCTGAAAATAAAATAAAAGAGGGGGTGAGTTTTACGCAAACTCAGTGTGTACAACCCTCGAAAAAAAAAACAAGCATTCCAGAAATCATCATACATCAAACATGCAATGCAATCCCATCCCAATAATTCATCCGCTACACACCAGCTCCGTCCCCCGTCACACCATGAGGGATATAAATATCGACCCACCCAACCGACACATCAATGGTAGCCCAGTTGCGAAACTACCTTCATTTACATATTGTGCTTTAAAAGCCGTTGGTGGATCCATGATTATCAAGCAACCATGTGATCTTTATATACTTCCTCCGTTCCATAATTCCCAACCCATATGCAGCCTAAGTAGAATATCATATGTATGCAGCAGATATACATGTCACATCCATAAAACTTTCGTTCAACACCTAGGAGTATTTTAGTCATTTTCTCCCTTAGGGGCATTTCAGTAATTTTCCCTTTAATATGGTTTTCAGTTACCTCGGCCCGTTAACAAATCCTGTGAGCTAAGATTGTGACAGCCCAAAATTGACCCTAGTCGGAATGTGGTTTCGGGACCACAAAACCGAGGCATAAAAATAATTTAAAATTTATTTTGATGCCTATAATATGTGTATGCTCATGTATGACATTTTTTGATGATTGATTTAGTGTTATAAAGGTGAATTCCACTAGAAAGGACTTAGTAGCGAACTTTGAAAGTACGATAGGGGAATGTGTGATGACTAATTAAAGCATGCATGCAAAATAATGGACTTGCATGTCAAATTCCCCCTTTTATAGGTGGTGGCCGGCCATGACATGGGTTATAGGCAAAGAAAACATGTTGAAACATGTTTTGTTAATGGAGCATGAAAGAAATGATTAATAATTAGATGTGGGAAGAGAAACAAAAAAAATGTGTGTGAGAGTGTAGCATTCCCCCCATTGCCGTGCAACTAAGAAGGAAAACAAAAATTTTGTTCATCCTTGTTCTCTCCTTTTGGCCGAAAATACTAAGGGAAGAAGAGATTTTTGCTTCATTTTATTTGTTTAGAAGAGATCTAGAAGGAGATTTGGCTAAACTTGCACCAAGATTAAGGTATGTATGAGGTTGTGTCATGAGATTCATGCATGTTTTAGTTGCCAACTTGATGTTCATGTTAGCCATGGTTCAAATCCTTGTTATGCCATGGAAGTGGTATTTGGTCAAAGTTGATATTGTGATAAAGCCATTGCATGCTAAGTGTGAAGCTTGATGATGATGCATGCAATGATGGATTGTCTACTCTTGAAATTTCTTTGTAGCCATCTTGAGTAAGACATTGAGTTTTCTTTTGTTTAACCATGATTGAAGTTGAAAGGGCATGATTGTGATGTATTTGGCCATGATGCATTCATGAGCATGGTTCATGCTTCTTGCATGTTAGTTAAAATTTGTGTTTTGGATGGCTAGGGACACCTTGAAATTGACCATGCACATATATGTATATATATGTTTGCACATGATGTTTTGGTTATGAAGTAAGTGATGAATATGTTTGTTTAAAGAAGAAAATGTTGAAGAATGCTTGTGAAATTGCAAGTACATTCGGCCTAGTACACATATGATGTGGAAATCTTGGAATTTATTGTTGAATTGGTGCAAGTATGACTAAGTATATTCGGCCTTAGGTAGCCTATTGATGGCCTTAGCTTTTCCTTGATGCTTGAATGAATTGTATTGAATTGCTTGATGTAGTATAAAATGTGCATGACCATTGTGTATTCAAGCTAAAGGGTGGCCATATGACCATTTAAACTCCTTGTCATATTCGCCATAAGCTAGCATAATGAGGTTTTAATAAATTGAATTTGTTTGAATTAGCTCAAGAGCTTAGAGGGCCACAATTGGACAAGGGGAAGGAAAAAGTGATCGAATAGCCGTAAAAGCCGTTCGACAACATCCTAGGTAAGTCCTCAAGAAGTGACCCTACTTGAATTATGTGAAATGAAATATGGATGTGTAATGATTATTGATTTATGTGTGTATGAGTATTTGAATGATACCGGCTAAGTCCCAAGGCGATTATGCTAGTGATTACATTTGTGTTTGAGCCTTAGTAACGAAAATGAAACATGAATGTCTAATGATTATTGATGTATGTGTGCATGAGCAATTGAATGATATCCGGGCTAAGTCCCGACGACATTTATGCTGGAAATTATATCCGAGTTAAGACCCGAAGGCAATTGTGCTAGTGGCTACATCCGGGCTAAGACCCGAAGGCATTCGTGCGAGTCGTTCTATCCGGGCTAAGACCCGAAGGCATTCGTGCACGTGGTTATATCCGGTTGTATTCCGAAGAAGCTTGGGCTGGAGGTGAGTGTTGGCTGCTGTAATAAATTCCATTAGTACGCTCGAAAAGCCCAAAGAATAAGGTATGATTATATGTGCATTGGAAAAGTCGACATGCTTGAGCAACATTCGCTCAATCGACTAACGAATTTCAGCTATTGAATTGGTTGATACCTTGTGAAAGTATATAATGATGAAGTGTGAAGTAAGAATGATTATGTGAATGTGTATTAATGAAATGATGCATTTGGCTATGTGAATGTATTGCTTTAATTAAAGCTGATTTTATTCCTTGAGACTTACTAAGCATAAAAATGCTTACCCCGTTGCTTTGGCTCTCTGTTTTATAGATTTTGCTCGATAGCAATCGGATTCGGGATCATTAAAGTCGAAGTCATCTACACTATCAAAGCCTCCATTTTGGTATAAATTTTGGTTGAACTTTGAAATGGCATGTATAGGACTACCCTTGTTGGTTCAAATATGTTGTGATGTATATGTATGCGGCCATGCGAAAATGGCTCGTAAAAGTGAAGTCTGAACTTAGACTATTTGCGGTTTGTATATATATATATGGTGTCATGATGTGATTATGGATTGGAAATGGGAGTGTTGGTCACATGATCAGCCATTGGTATGGTTAAAATGATCATATGTGAACCTATGTATGGCAAGACTAGTTGGTTCATGGAGACTACAAAATAGGTAAGACCTACCTTAAAAACAGATGCTGCCAGCTGCAGTGACGTGAATGTGAAAAATCACCAAAATTTGTAGGAATGGTATTAAATAGTGAATAAGCTATGTAAATGAACCTTGATGAATCTACTTTCATATGGAAGAAACGAAACGGTCATAGGAGTCACATGTTAAGAGATATTAAAGCTATTGTGAGACAGGGCCAGAACGGTTTCTGGGTCCCCTGTTGCAACTTTAAAAATTTACTATAAATTATCCAGAAAGAATTAGGAGTCATTCCTTATATGTACAGATTCCATTTTGAGTCTAGTTTCATTAGAAACAAACGGCACCAGTATTAAAGCCCTGTACAGAGAGATATTCAAGTTGTAACGCACGGAGGTCAGAGCAGTCGATCCCTGTAACATGGGTGACTTTAACTAATAAACTGTACCAATTGGCCCGACCAAAAATTCTAGAAATAAATACATGGATGGATATATGAGTCTAAATTCAGGGAAAATTTACAAAACCAGTTTCCGAGTTTTGAAACTCGAGATATGATTTTTAAGGGGACGGTGACGCAGTTTTCCAGCCTGACTGGAAATGTCAATTGGTGGGCGAAATATGTGGATTTGGCTTGTTAACCCCTCGTGTCCGACACCGGCGATGGTCTCGGGTTCGGGGTGTTACAAAGATAAACGAATACTACGCACCAGGTAGGTTTCCAAAGAAGGGAAGATGAGTTATTAAGACTGCTTAAGTATCAAGCTCTCCCTAGATCCAATCTTAGACATGCATATACCCGTTGCCACACCTTAACCCTATGACTTGTCCACGGTCGCAATATATTAATTAAGTTTTATGTAGTTATCATATACTAGGCCCAAAACCCCTACATACATGCATATGGCCCACTTGGCCCAATCTCATTCATATGACCCATTAGGCCCAAATTCACATTCGTATAGCCCATCAGGCCCAATTCATATTCATATGGCCCATTAGGCCCAAATAACATGCATATTCATGCTCCCATACAAATTTCCATCTCATAGCATCAAATGTCAATTTTTGCCTATTATGGGCCCAACAGCCCATTGGGCCCATTAAGCCTATTCTGGCTCAGTTGGCTAGATCGTAGCCCAAGTCCATGGAATAGCCCATGGGCCTCAGACAACCTATCGATTACCTCGTCATGAGTGTTTGCGCACTCGCAAGACTACCGCAACCAAACTTTTGGCTTTTTGGTATTTCGGCTTTTCGACATTTTGACTTTTCAGTTTTTACCGATCTACGTGTGTGTGCAGTGTATGTACACACCTGGTAAGCAAGTGTGCTGCAATTCCCTTAGTCACCAACCTTGAACACCAATCCTTAATAACCTTCCTTGATCACGTACTCCCTAGATCAAAACAGCAAACACTTAAAGAGCAATTTTAGCAGAGAGCTAAGATCCGAGATCAAATACTAATTCCACTAGGTTCGGTCAAAGAGTATTCGGCTCTAGAAATTTGAATGGCAACAATTGCTTATTCGGAACCAAGGGAGAGAGGAAGAAGAATCGGCTAAACCCAAAAGTGAAACAAAGAAATCTGTAGAAGGAAAATAAAAAGGAGAGCAAGGGTTTTCGGCTTTTGGAGAAATCGACAGAAAGAAAAAGAAGAAAACAAAAGGGTTTTCGGCTTTTAAGGAAGAGGGTTTCTGGAAACAAGGTGAGAAAAAGATTTTGGCATTAGCCTCATACCCTTGCATTCGGCACCTATTTATAACCCTTATGGCCGAACTCCTCAAGCCCAAGTTCCCATTTCGGCTCCACTTGCTCCATACTTCTCATCCCCTCGTTTTCTTCCTTGATAACCCCTTAATCCTTTCCTCAAATTTCTCTCCTCAACACTTCCCTTGGAGTCCATTTCCACGCCACTTCCAACCTTCTATAAAGCCAAAATTAAACTTCTAAAAATACTAAGCTAGGATTCAAACCTTGGATCTCCTTGCTAGCTTCTAATGCCACCTCCTTACATCTTAAGTGGCGTCACTTAACCACTCTTCCACAAGGCTTTTTGATGTCATTTTCTCCTATCTTTATTTAAAAGCCCAACTACTTACCAACCCTGATTCTTTTAATAATTAAACTATAATTTCTTCTACCCCTAGATTCGAACTTTAACCTTGACCAAGACCTACCATCACGTAATTAACACTTAACCGGAATTGCTAAGTGTAAAAAGAAAAAATTCAAGATTTTGAGATTTTTGGGGCGTTACAGGATGGGCTCAGTTGGCCTAATATGGCTTAATAAACCGTAATATATAAATATTTCTATCCCATGTTTAGCATATTTTATGGATAATTTTTCCTTAAAATTGGTGAATTTGATGCTCCTAATGTCTTAATTTCATGGTTTATACTTAGGTGAGCATAGAAGAGTGAAAGGAACGAGAAACGAGCCAAAAACGGAGAAAATGAGCCAACGTACGAAATCAACACGGTCTGGACATCCTCACACGGGCAGACCACACGGCCGTATCAATTTGGCAGAATCGAAGCACGACTAATTATCGCATTATTTTGTGATAGGTTTTAAATATTTATAATTACTCGTTCTTAAACTAACTATTATTGCGATGTAGGCAAGTGTAACGATTAAACAGTAGTATAGTTTTAGCAAGACTGGATTGTCGAACCCAAATGAACTAAAAGTACTAGTAATGACTGTCTTTTTATTATCTAGCCTAAGAATAAAGAGGTTTTGTTTTAATTAACTAATTATCTAAACTAAGAACCCACAGAGAAAAGAATTGGGGGATTGCTTTTGGGAAAAATCGATTGACTTAAGACAATACCTAAGGAAAAAATTCACCTAGACTTTACTTGTTATTCTAGCTCCGAATCGGACAATTTATTTATTCAACTTGTTCCGTAAAGATCACTAAGTTATGTTATTATCCCTATTCAAGACTAATAACGTCTAATCCCTAGATTGAATAATCGAGACTTTTCTCTAATTAACACTCTAGGGTTGTATTAACTCGATCTATGGATCCCCTTATTAGGTTTCACCCTAATCTGGAAAAATCTTGTCACCCTATGTCTAGGGGCGCAATCAACTCTGCTTAATTATGACAAATGTACTCTTAGAAGGGTCTATTCCTCCTCTGAATAAGAGCATGTCTTGAATCAGTATCCTGATATATCAAAACAAGAATTAAGAACACATGATTAAGAACAAGTTAAATATTTATCATACGATTCAGAAAATAATAACAAGATTCGTCTTAGGTTTCATTCCCCTTAGGTATTTAGGGGTTTTAGTTCATAATTAAATAAGAAAACATCTCAGAAGTATAAAGAATACAAAACATAAAGAAAACCCAAAACTCCAGAAGGGAAATTGAGGAGAGATCTTCAGTCTTGATGATGAATCCGGCTTCTGAGATGGATCAATTGACTTCCTTGGAGTAATTCCTTACTCCCCCTTCTCTTTCTCACTTTTCTTCCTTCTTTAGGGTGTATTTATAGGCTTTGGAATGCCTAGAAGCCCTTAAAATTAGCCTTTTTCGAATTGGACTCAACTTGGGCTCGGTAGGGACACGCCCGTGGCACACGCCCATGTTCGATAACTTCAGGCCATGCTCGAGCCTGCCAAATTGACACGGCCATGTGGTCTGCCCGTGTGAGGAGGTCCAGGCAGTGTTGATTTCGTAATTTGGCCTATTTTCTCTATTTTTGGCCCGTTTCTCGTTCCTTTCGCTCTCCTATGCTCTCTTAAGTATAAAACATGAAATTAAAGCATTTGAAGCGTCGAATTCACCAATTCTAATGAGAAATCATCCATAAAATGCATTAAACATGGAGTAAAAATATGTATAATTTATGGTTTATCAACTCATACGGGTGGACCACACGCCCGTGCCTATTTAACAGGCTTGACCACGGCCTAAAGTAATAGCACACAGGCGTGTCCCTGCCGAGCCCAAGTTTAGTCCAATTAGAAAATGGCCAATTTTGAGGGTTCTTAGGCATTCCAAAGCCTATAAATACACCCTAGAGGAGGAGGAAAAAGGGGGACACAGGGAAGGGAGTAGGGAACTGCTCAAGGAAAGCCGATTGATCCATCTCAGAAGCCGGATTCATCATCAAGACTGAAGATCTCCCCTCAATTTCCCTTCAGGAGTTTTGGGTTTTTATTTATGTTTTGTATTAATTATTCTTCTAAGATGTTTACCTTTTTAGTTATGAACTAAAACCCCTAAATACCTAAGGGGAATGAAACCTAAGACAGATCTTGTTATTATTATATGAATTGTATGATAAATATTTGATTTGTTCTTAATTATGTGTTCTTAATTCTTGTTTTGATATTCCAGGAGATTGACTCAAGTTAAGCTCTTATTCAGAGGAGGAATAGACCCTGCCTAAGAGTACATTTGTCATAATTAAGCGGAGTTAGTTGTGCGCCTAGAGATAGGGTGACAAGATTTTGCCGGATTAGGGTGAAACCTAATAAAGGGATCCATAGATCGAGTTAATGCAACCCTAGGGAGTTAATTAGAAAGAGATTTCAATTATTCAACCTAGGGTTAGACGTTGTTAGTCTCGAGAGAGATAATAATGTAACTTAGGGATTTCTATGGATCAAGTCAAATGAATAAATCGTTCGATTCAAAGTCAATTAACAAGTGAAGTCTAGGTGGATTTTTCCTTAGGTATTGTCTTAATCAATCGAGTTTTCCAAAAGTAATTCCCCAATTCTATTTTCTGTGAATTCTTAGTTTAGTTAATTAGTTAGTTAAAACAAACCCCATTATTCTTAGGCTAGATAATAAAAAGACAGTCATCACTAGTACTTTTAGTTCCTTTGGGTTCAACAATCCGGTCTTGCTAAAGCTATATTACTGTTCGATAGGTACACTTGCCTTCATCGTGATAATAGTTAGTTTCAAGAATGATTTATTATAAATATTTAAAACCTGTCACAAATATCACGTATCAAGTTTTTGGCGCCGTTGCCGGGGAACTAAGATATTAGGAACACTCAATTTTTATTACTTTAGCCATTTTACTTTTATTGCAATTTAAATTTTTATTTTCTTTTCTAATTCTTCATTTATTTTCTTCTGGCAGGTTTTTTATAGTTTATGACTAGAAGAAAAATCCGTCAGGACCATTACTTTTAGACAGTGAAATCGATCGCATAGTTCATAGAAACCAAAGAGAAATAAGGTGAAGCTTAAGATACACAGAGAACGGGCAAGAGGATGATATTCAAACCCCAACCAAGGAGATGGCTGAAAACCAAGAAAATCCGCTACCTCCTGCAATTGCTGTTAATCAAAATCCTGCTCCGCGCACTATGTATGATTACGCTAAACCTAATTTAACAGGAGCTGAGTCAAGTATAGTTAGCCTTCTATTGCTACAAATAATTTTGAACTGAAACCTAACACAATTCAAATGATACAACAGTTTGTTCAGTTTGATAGTTTGCAGGACGAGGATCCCAACACTCACTTGGCAAATTTCCTAGAATTTTGCAATACATTTAAAATCAATGGCGTTTCTGATGATGCCAAACTTCATTGGTTGTTTCCATTTTCGTTAATGAATAAGGCTAAACAATGGTTGAACTCGTTACCAGGAGGGTCAATCACTACTTGGGAACAAATGATCAAAAAATTTTTATTAAAATATTTTCCACCGGCTAAAACAGCCAAATTACGTAATGATCTCTTCTTTTGTGCAGATGGATTTAGAAACACTCTACGATGCATGGGAGAGATACAAGGACCTTTTGAGAAAGTGCCCTTACCATAGGTTACCGCTTTGGCTACAGGTTCAAACGTTTCATAATAGCCTGAATCCTTCGACTCGGTAGATGATTGATGCAGTTGCTGGAGGAACTATCAATAATAAAACACCTGAGGCAGGTTACGAATTTATTGAGGAGATGTCACTGAATAACTATCAGTGGCAAGTTATGAGAACAAAGCCGACAAAAGCAGCCGGTGTTTTCAACCTCAACGCGGTTACTATACTATCTTACCAAGTAGAACTTTTAAATAAAAAGATTGACGGTTTGTGTAGTTCTACTCATGTACATCCAGTGATGAGGTGCGATTCGAATGGAGGAGGAGCATGCACAGAATATCAACCCTTCAACACTAGCATCGAGGAGGAACAAGTCCAACATATGGGTAACAATAACTCTAGATCCCAAAATAACCCATATAGTAACACTTATAATGCAGGTTGGAGAAACCATCCCAATTTCTAGTGGAGCGGTCAAGGAAATCAAAGGTTACAACATCCTCAGGGTTTTCAACAACCACGTTACTAGTAAGAAAAGAAGCCGAACCTTGAGGAGATGCTAACCAAATTCATCTCGGTGTCAAAAACTCATTTTCAGAATACTGAGACAGCACTCAAAAATCAACAAGCATCGATCCAAGGGCTCGAAACTCAGATTGGACAGCTTATCAAGTTGATTTCTGAACGACCACAAGGTAGCTTGCCAAGCGATACAGAATCTAACCCAAGGGAGCAACTCAACACAATTACTAGTCAAGATGAGGAAGGGTTAGTCACACTTGAACCAGAACCAAGGCAAGAAACTGAGATAAGCAAAGGTAAAGGTGAGGTAGACCACAATGAGCAGAAACCGGTAAGTACAGAATACAAACCTCGTATGTCATACCCTAATGCGCAAAGGAAAGACCGCTCAGATGAACAATTTGGTAAATTCCTTAAACTCTTAAAAAAATTATGTATTAACTTACCGTTTATTAAAGCTCTATCGCAGATGCCAGACGCAATGAAGTTTTTAAAGGAGCTTGTAGCAAATAAGCGGAAGTTGGAAGAGCCTTCACATGTGAAGCTAAACGCAGTTTGCTCAGCTATTCTACAGAATAAACTACCCAACAAATTGAAAGATCTAGGGAGTTTTACAATTTCTTGCTTAATTGGTAGTTTAGATGTTAATAATGCATTAGCTGATTTAGGGGCCAGTATTAACGTCATGCCTTACAAAATGTTTAAACAACTAGGTCTTAAGAAACCCAAACAAACTAGGATGAGATTCAATTAGCAGATAAAACTATAAGATTTCCTAGGGGTATTATTGAAGATGTGTTAGTTAAAATCGATAAATTTATATTTCCCATTGACTTAGTTGTTCTAGACATAGAGGAGGATAGCAACACCCCTTTGATTTTAGGAAGGCCCTTTTTAGTAACTGCTAGAACGATTATTGATGTTGGCACAGGTGAGCTCACACTTCGTGTGGGAGACGAAACAATCACCCTTCAAGCTCGCAATTCCGGCAACACATTGAAAATTGAAGGTGATTGCCTAAACCATTCTACTAAAACTGACAATATGGTGCAACCTACTTTGCAGGAAATGAGTTTGAAAGAAGTACATGAGCCATTTTCAAGCAATAGTAGAGGACCTATTCGTGAAGAACGAAGGCTACAAATCGAGGAGCTAGATAAATGGCTGACACATAAACCGAGAACACACGATAAACCAAAACTACGCTAGAACAAGCTAAATACCTTTCCAAATCAACTTAAGGTTGGAGATAAAGTTTTATTAGATGCCGCAAAACCTCACATTATCACTGCCAAACCGAATGAAGAAATCCCTTTTACAGTACTTAGCATTTTCCTATTTGGTACAGTCGAGGTAAATCATCCCAAGTTCAGCACTTTTAAGGTAAACAATACCCGCCTAAAACCTTATTTTAATGAGATTCACAGTAGGAATGAGGAGTATAAACTCCTCGAACCACCATGACCATTCAATGGAAAGGTAAGTCGAGCTTAGACTATAAATAAGTGCTTCTCAGGAGCCAACCCGAGCACTAACAATATTTAATTTCTTTAAATTTTAGTATTTAACATCTAACATACTAACTGACTCATGGAATGCAGGCTTTCGAAAGCACACACGGCTAAGAACACGGGCGTGCTTAGAACCGTGTGGAAGCAGGGCAAAGATTTTCCCCAGCACGGGCTACGATAAATCGCCACGTGTAACACCCCGTACCCGAGTCCGTTACCGGAGTCGAACACAAGGTGCACACAGACTTAACTTAATTATTTTCACAGTCCATAAAAAAAATTTCCAGACAAGCTGGTTACTGCGTCACTGTTTCCTTAAAAATCATATCTTGAGTTTCAAAGCTCGAAAATCAGTTTTGTAATTTTTCCCTGAAACTAGACTCATATTTCCATCTACATATTTTTTTCTAAAATTTTTGGTCCGGCCAATTAGTACATTTTATTAGTTAAAGTCTCCCCTAATCCAGGGTTCGACTACACTGACCTTCACGCATTACGAATTGGATATCTCCCTGTACAGGGCTTCAATACTGATGCCGTTTGTTTCTATAGAAACTAGACTCAAGGAGGAATCTATACATATATGGCATGACTCATAATTATCTCTGGTTAATTTACAATGAATTTCCAAAGTCGGAACAGGGAATCCAGAAACCGTTCTGGCCCTGTTCCACGAAAACCTAAATATCTCTTAACATACAACTCATATAACCGTTTCGTTTCTTCCATATGAAAGTAGATTCATCAAGGTTCATTTACATAATTTATTCACTATTTAATTCCATTCCTGATATTTTTAGTGATTTTTCACATCCACACCACTGCTACTGTCAGCATCTATTTTCAAGGTAAACTTTACCTATTTCGTGGTTTCCATGGACCAACTAGAGTTTTGTCATACATAGGTCCACATATGATCATATTTAGCCATTCCAAGGGCTGATCATTGCCCAACACTTCCATTCCAGTCCGTAGTCACATCATGAAACCATATATACATACATAAGCACAAATGGTCTAATGCCATACTTCACTTCTACGAGCCATTTTCGCATGGCCGTACACACATACATCACAAAAAGTACTTGAAAAACAACAAAGGGTAGTTCTATACATGCCATTTCAAAGCTCAACCAAAATTGTACCAAAAAGGTGGCTTTGATAGTGTGGGCGACTTCGACTTCAAAATCCCAAGTCCGATAGCTGACGAGCCAAAATCTATAAAACAGAGAACAAAGAAACGGAGTAAGCAATTTATGCGTAGTAAGTTTTGAGCAAGAATTTAAACACAACTGAAGTATAGCATTCACATAATTAAACGGATAATTCCGCGTATTCATATATTCAAATCATTTCTACTTTACATTCCAACCCCTATGTTCATACATAAGGGATCATCTTAGCCAAATACCGGAAGCTCATTACTCAACTGAGCGAATATTATTCGAAGGAACTCAACTATTCCAATGCACATACGGACATACCTCATTGCTGGAATTTTTTTTTTCAAACGTATTAACTGGGATTTTTACAGCAAGATCATTCATTCCCGAATCACGTACCTTCGGATCTTACCAGATATAACGACTCGCTCAAAAGCCTTCGGGACATAGTCCGGTTATAATAGCTCGCACAAATGCCTTCGAGACTTAACCCGGATTTGGGAACTCGCACAAATGCCTTCGGATCTTAGTCCGGATTTGGGATCTCGCACAAATGCCTTCGGATCTTAGTCCGGATATGGTCACTCAACACAAAGCCTTCGGGACTTAGCCCGGACATCATTCGAATCATCATGCACATTTAACACTAAATCATGACACATTTGTATTTCATTTTCATTAGCAAAACTCAAACACAAGTCACTTATCACTCTTGCAATTTCGGCTCAATATCCACACACAAGGAGCATGATTTCGATTTGCTTAAAACATGATCTAATCAAATCATAATTTAAGCTCTATTACTCAAGAACTTACCTCGGATGTTGTCGAACGATTCCGATGGCTATTCGACCACTTTTTCCTTCCCTTTATCGGATTTAGTTCCCCTTTGCTCTTGAGCTTAATTTAACAAATAATTTGATTTAATCATTTGAGCATCGAAAAGAGGAATTCAAGGTACTTAGCCCACATATATTCATTAAACATTAAAGTCACATATGTACGGAAATCATGAATCAAACTCAACACATTAGTTAGTATTCTCCTTAGCCGAATTTTCTAAGTCAAGATAAAGCCTTCAACATGCTTACTTATGGCCGAACAACACATCAACCTATGTACTCATTCATGTGGCCGAATATGCATGTTGATGTTGAGGCCAATTACACGTTTAATACCACACATAAATGGCATACATTTTACTAACTAATGCATTACATATTGTAGCTTAATACGCATCTATCATTTACTTCATAACCAAAAACATCATCATAAGAAAATATATACCTTGAGATAGTATATATGTCATACCAATACATCATGTGCAAACATATATACATATAGGTGCAAGGGCCGAATCTCAAGTTGATTATAACCAAATATAAATATATATCCACACAAATCTTACCTACCATGCAATAAGCATAAATCATGCTTATGGATATACCATGGCCGAATGCATCACAACACCATACCATTTCAATTTTGGTCATGGTTAAACAAAGAACTTAATGTCTCACTAAAAATGCTAAAAAGAAAATCCAAGAGTCATCAACCCACCATCACATATATCATTAACAAGCTTCATATTTAGCATGCAATGGCATTAACACAAAATCCACCTTGGCCGAATACCATTCCCATGACATAGCAAGGATTTGAACCATGGCTAATAAGAACATCAAGCTAGCAACTAAAAACATGCATGAATCTCATGGCACAACATCAAACATACCTTAATCTTGATACAAGTATAGCCAAACCTCTTCCTAATCCTCTTCCAAACCAAACATGAAGCAAAAACTCCCTCCTTTTTCCTTAGAATTTTTGGCTAAGAGAGAATGAAAAGGATGAACAAATTTTTTTTTCTCTTTTCTTCAACTCACGGCAAAGTGGGGGACACTCACACCATTCTCTTTTTTTTTTTCTTCACTTTCATTATTCAATTCCCATGCTCATTATTTTATTTTTTTCTTACATACACCATTGTCACAACATGTTTTATGACATGTTTTTTTTGCCCATAATCCCTTGTCATGGCCGGCCACTACCAATTAGGGGGGAAATTTGACATGCAAGTCCCCCCTTTTGATTACATGCACTATTAGGTCCTTATAGATTAGCCTATCACATTTCAAAAGTGTCACACAAGTCCTACTAACTGAATTCACATGCAATCGACTAAATCGAAGCTTGAAATTTTCACACATTCATAATTACATATTCTAGACAATAAATATTACGTTCCAACATTTCGGTGACTCGGTTTAGCGGTCCCGAAACCACTTCCGACTAGGGTCAATTTTGGGTGTCACAACTCTCCCCACTTAAGAAATTTTCGTTCCCGAAAATCTTACCGTAAATAGGTTTGGGTATCGCTCTTTCATAGAGTTCTCGGGTTCCCAAGTAGCTTCTTCCATCCGTGTTTGAGCCATAACACTTTTACTAACGGAACCCTTTTGTTTCGCAACTCCTTCACTTCACGAGCTAGATACGACTCGGTTCTTCTTCATAACTCATATCGGCTTGAATTTCGACCTCGATGGACTAATTATGTGCGATGGATCAGATCTATAGCGTCGAAGCATCGAAACATGAAAGACGTCGTGAATCTTCTCAAGTTCGGAGGCAAAATCAATCGAGATGCAAGCTGACTGGCTCGTTCGGAGACTTCATATGGCCCGATGAACCTCGGACTCAATTTTCCTTCTGCCAAATCGAGTATCTTTTCCAAGGCGAAACTTTAAGAAACACTTTATCTCCCACGATACTCAATGTCTTTTCGTTTCAAATCCGTCACGATTTACGATGATCTGCGGTGTCTTTAGACTTTCACGGATTACTTTTACTTTCTTCAGCATCTTTAATCAAGTCCACTCAAAAATTTTACTTTCACCGAGTTCGGTCCAAAACAATGGCGTATGGCATTTTCGACCGCATAAAGCCTCGTAAGGTGCCATCTTAATACTTGATTGGAAACTATTGTTGTGGCGAATTCAATCAAAGGTAAATATCGTTCCCATGAACCATTAAACTCAAGGATGCAACATCTCAACATATCCTCAAGTATCTGAATTACCCGCTCAGATTGACCATCGGTTTGTGGATGAAAAGCAGTGCTAAAATGTAGCTTGGTACCCAAAGCTTCTTGTAATTTCTTCCAAAATCGCGAGGTGAATCTCGGATCTCTATCCGACACAATGTAAATCGGTACCCGTGTAATCTCACAACCGAGAAATGTACAATTCACTAGTTTATCCAATGAAAAATCAGACGACGGGATAAAGTGAGCCGACTTAGTCGATCTATCAACAACAACCCAAATCGCATCCTTTTACTTGTGGACAATGGCGGTTCGGACACAAAGTCCATTGTGACTCGATCCCATTTCCACTCAGGTATCTTGATCGGCTGAAGTAATCCTGAAGGCACTTGATGTTCCGCTTTCACTTGTTGACATATTAAACATCTCGAAACAAAGTCGGAGATGTCTCATTTCATACCATGCCACCAAAACCGACGTTTCAAATCGTTGTACATCTTCGTACTCCCCGGGTGAATTGACATTCGGCTATAATGGGCTTCGTTCAGAATCATCGAAATGAGTTCCGAATTCCTTGGAACACACAAACGACTTCGAACCTCAAACAATCATCATCATCAATATGAAACTCCGATTCCTTGTTGAACACACTCAGCCGTTTTGTAACCAATTCATCATCGACTTTACGAGCTTCACGAATTTGATGAATCAATAATGGTTTGGCTTTTAATTCACTACTAACACATTGTCGGGTAGAAACGCACAAGTGTACATTCATCGCTTCAGTTTAACAAAGGATTTCCGGCTTAAGGCGTCCGCAACCACATTAGCCTTTCCCGGGTGATAATCAATGACCAGCTCATAATCTTTCAACAACTCAAGCCAACGCCTTTGTCGTAGATTCAAGTCTCTTTGAGTTATCAAATATTTGAGACTTTTGTGATCCGAAAATACATGGCACTTCTCACCAAATAAGTAATGTCGCCATATTTTCAAGGCGAATACGATGGTAGCTAATTCGAGATCATGGGTCGGATAATTCTTCTCATGTGGCTTTAATTGTCTCGACGCATAGGCCACAACTCGACCCTCTTGCATCAATACGCAACCTAACCCAAGTAGGGAGGCGTCACTATAGATGACAAACTCTTTGCACGATTCGGCCGCACTAAAATTGAGCTTCCGTCAAATAAGTTTTCATTGATCGACATTTTTCCGTCCATTCGAACTTAACATCTTTTGAAGTAGCCGTCATGGGTGTGGCTATCATCGAGAATCCTTTTACAAACCGTTGGTAGTAACCAAGAAGTCCCAAAAGCTCGAACCACGTAATATTTCTGAGGCTTCCAGTTAAGTATGGCTGAAATTTTGCTCGGGTCGACTCGAATACCCGATCAGATACCACATGACCCAAGAAGCTAACCTCTCTTAACCAAAACTCACACTTGTGAACTTAGCCTATAACCGCTTATCCGTAAAATTTGCAACACTAATCTCGGTGTTCAAGATGTTCGGTCTCATCTCTTGAATAGACCAAGATGTCATCAATGAACACAACTACGAACCGGTCCAAATATCGTCTCAAGATCCGATTCATCAAATCCATAAATACCGCAGGGCATTAGTGAGCCCGAACGGCATCACTAAGAACTCGTAGTGGCCGTACCTCGCTCGAAAGCGCTTTGGGTACATCCGAATCTCGAATCCATGAATCGATAATAACCCGATCTCAAATCTATCTTTGAAAACACCGAGGCTCCTTTAGTTGATCAAACAAATCATCAATACGCTGATAGCGGATATTTATTCTTTATCGTCACTTTATTCACCGACGATAGTCAATGCACAACCTCATGGTTCCGTCCTTCTTTTTCACAAACAATACTGGTGCACCCCAAGGTGAGAAACTTGGTCGAGCGAAACCTTTGTCCATCAATTCTTGCAACTGAGCTTTCAACTCTTTTAACTCGGTTGGTGCCATACGATACGGAGCTATCGAAATCGGCGTAGTCCCGGTACAAGCTCAATACCAAACTCTATCTCCGAACAGTGGCAAACCGGTAATTCTTCGGGAAAACATCCGGTATTCACAAACCACCGCGCAGATTCGGTTTTATTTCCAACTCCTTATCATCAAGTACATACGCAAGGTATGCTTCGCACCCTTTCTTACATATTTCGGGCCAACATTGATGATATTACAGCTGGCAACCCCTTTAGGTCCGTAGACTCAACTCGGATCATCTCGTTATTTGCGCACCTCAAATCCATAGTCTTGCTTTTGCAATTCACAACCGCATCATGCACGGTCAACCAATCCAAACCAAGAATAACATCAAATTCATCAAACGACAAAAGCATCAAGTCCGTGGGAAAAGCAGAACCTCGAATTACTAGGGGCATTTCTTACACACTTTGTCAACAAGCACGAACGACCCAAGGGATTTGACACCGAATTACGAACTCGAGAGACTCAATAGGTAAAGTCTTCTTTGGATGCTAAGGTTTTGCATATATAAGAATGAGTAGAACCAGGTCAATCAAAGCAATCACATTAGTATCAAAGAGAGTGAAAGTACCAGTAATAACATCCGGCGAGGAAGCATCCTCGCGTGCCGATTGCATAAGCCCTAGCAGAGCGCCGAGCCTCGGATCGGGTCGTAGCATCTCTAGATCCTCTCGACCACCACTAGCATTGCCCGTATTTCTAGATGGTCTACCTCGAGTAGTGGTAGCACCGGTTGCCCACTCGATTTACATTCATTCGAGCAACCTCGGGCAATCTTTAATGAAGTGGTCAACTGATCCGCACTTGTAACAGGAGCGGTCATGGAATTTACAACTTCCGAATGCCATTTGCCACAATCATCGCTCTGCTCGTCTCGACGTTCATTCCCAACACCGGCGATCAAGTGCCTCGTGTACCCACGGGTCGATCATGATCTCGTCTAAAAGGCCCGTGCCTCTAGACCGCCCACATCATCACGAAATTTCTTCGATGCTGTTGAAGAGACTTTCCGAGGATCTTTACTTAAACTCTCCGGTTCCCACATCAACTTTTTGTTTTTCTTTTCTAAGCTCTTGACTTTACAAGCTCGCTCGACAAGTACTACGAACTCTCATATTTCAAGAATGCCAACGAACATATTTATATCTTCATTCAGCCCATCCTCGAAGCGTTTACACATGATAGCCTCGATTTAAACACATTCCCGGCGTATCTACTAAGTCTAACAAATTTTCGCTCGAATCGATCGACATAGAACCTTGCTTAAGCTCAAGAAATTCCTTCCGTTTTTGATCAACAAATCTCTGACTGATATACTTTTTCCGAAACTCAGTTTGGAAAAACTCCCAAGTTACTTGCTCTCGGGGCACAACAGAAGTCAGAGTACTCTACCAATAGTAGGCAGAATCGCGTAGCAAGGAGATAGTACACTTTAGGCAATCATCGGGTGTACAAGATAGCTCATCGAGTACCCGGATAGTGTTGTCCAACCAAAACTCAGCTTGCTCGGCATTGTCGCTATCCGTAGCTTTAAATTCAGTAGCCCTATGTTTTCGGATTACATCAACTGGGGCTTATTTGACCTTATTTGGTCGATTCTGGGAGGTATTGTAGGTCTTGAGGTGGTATTTGTCGGGAATGGAGGTTGTGGAACAACCAGTATTAGTTCGAATGTATTGGTTGAACCAATCATTCATCACGCTATAAAAGCTTGCCTAGCCTCATCATTCGGATTACTAGCATTAGGTGAGAGTCCGCGGAGCCGTCCCTTGTGCGGAGCAGCGCTACACTCTCAAGATCATCACTACCGCTTCGGTCGGGATCGGGATCCATTACTATAAATAAGCACATTTACAAATGTCGAAATCACCACACTATCAAATAATCACATAAAATGGAATGTATAGCTAAACCCAACGCATTACGGTAGTCCTAGAATCAACTAAACCGTAGCTCTGATACTAATAAAATTGTAACACCCCGTACCCGAGTCCGTTACCTGAGTCGAACACAAGGTGCACACAGACTTAACTTAATTATTTTCACAAATCCATAAAAAATTTCCAGACAAAATTGGTTATTGCATCACTGTCGCCTTAAAAATAATATCTTAAGTTTCAAAGCTCGAAAATCAGTTTCGTAATTTTTCCCTGAAACTAGACTCATATTTCCATCTACATATTTTTTTCTAGAATTTTTGGTCTGGCCAATTAGTACATTTTATTAGTTAAAGTCTCCCCTAATCCAGGGTTCGACTACACTGACCTTCACGCATTACGAATTGGATATCTCCCTGTACAAGGCTTCAATACTGATGCCGTTTGTTTCTATAGAAACTAGACTCAAGGAGGAATCTATACATATATGGCATGACTCATAATTATCTCTGGTTAATTTACAATGAATTTCCAAAATCGGAACAGGGAATCCAGAAACCGTTCTGGCCCTGTTTCACGAAAACCTAAATATCTCTTAACATACAACTCATATAACCGTTTCGTTTCTTCCATATGAAAGTAGATTCATCAAGGTTCATTTACATCATTTATTCACTATTTAATTCCATTCTTTCTATTTTTAGTGATTTTTCACATCCACACTACTGTTGCTGTCAGCATCTGTTTTCAAGGTAAACTTTACCTATTTCGTGGTTTCCATGGACCAACTAGAGTTTTGTCATACATAGGTCCACATATGATCATATTTAGCCATTCCAAGGGCTGATCATTGCCCAACACTTCCATTCCAGTCCATAGTCACATCATGAAACCATATATACATACATAAGCACAAATGGTCTAATGCCATACTTCACTTCTACGAGCCATTTTCGCATGGCCGTACACACATACATCACAAAAAGTACTTGAAAAACAACAAAGGGTAGTCCTATACATGCCATTTCAAACCTCAACCAAAATTGTACCAAAAGGGGCTTTGATAGTGTGGCGACTTGACTTCAAAATCCAGAGTCCGATGGTGACGAGCCAAAATCTATAAAGCAGAGAACAAAGAAACGGAGTAAGCAATTTATGCTTAGTAAGTTTTGAGCAAGAATTTAAACACAATCAAGTATAGCATTCACATAATTAAACGGATAATTCCGCGTATTCATATATTCAAATCATTTCTACTTTACATTCCAACCCCTATGTTCATACATAAGGGATCATCTTAGCCAAATACCGGAAGCTCATTACTCAACTGAGCGAATATTATTCGAAGGAACTCAACTATTCCAATGCACATACGGACATACCTCATTGCTGGAATTTTTTTCAAACGTATTAACTGGGATTTTTACAGCAAGATCGTTCATTCCCGAATCACGTACCTTCGGATCTTATCCGGATATAGCGACTCGCTCAAAAGCCTTCGGGACATAGCCCGGTTATAATAGCTCGCACAAATGCTTTCGAGACTTAACCCGGATTTGGGAACTCGCACAAATGCCTTCGGATCTTAGTCCAGATTTGGGAACTCGCACAAATGCCTTGGATCTTAGTCCGGATATGGTCACTCAAAGACAAAGCCTTCGGGACTTAGCCGGACATCATTGAATCATCATGCACATTTAACACTAAATCATGACACATTTGTATTTCATTTTCATTAGCAAAACTCAAACACAAGACACTTATCACTCTTGCAATTTCGGCTCAATATCCACACATAAGGAGCATGATTTCGATTTGCTTAAAACATGATCTAATCAAATCATAATTTAAGCTCTATTACTCAAGAACTTACCTCGGATGTTGTCGAACGATTCCGATGGCTATTCGACCACTTTTTCCTTCCCTTTATCGGATTTAGTTCCCCTTTTCTCTTGAGCTTAATTTAACAAATAATTTGATTTAATCATTTGAGCATCGAAAAGAAGAATTCAAGGTACTTAGCCCACATATATTCATTAAACATTAAAGTCACATATGTACGGAAATCATGAATCAAACTCAACACATTAGTTAGTATTCTCCTTAGCCGAATTTTCTAAGTCAAGATAAAGCCTTCAACATGCTTACTTATGGCCGAACAACACATCAACCTATGTACTCATTCATGTGGCCGAATATGCATGTTGATGTTGAGGCCAATTACACGTTTAATACCACACATAAATGGCATACATTTTACTAACTAATGCATTACATATTGTAGTTCAATACGCATCTATCATTTACTTCATAACCAAACATCATCATAAGAAAATATATACCTTGAGATAGTATATATGTCATACCAATACATCATGTGCAAACATATATACATATAGGTGCAAGGGCGAATCTCAAGTTGATTATAACCAAATATAAATATATATCCACACAAATCTTACCTACCATGCAATAAGCATAAATCATGCTTATGGATATACCATGGCGAATACATCACAACACCATACCATTTCAATTTTGGTCATGGTTAAACAAAGAACTTAATGTCTCACTAAAAATGCTAAAAAGAAAATCCAAGAGTCATCAACCCACCATCACATATATCATTAACAAGCTTCATATTTAGCATGCAATGGCATTAACACAAAATCCACCTTGGCCGAATACCATTCCCATGACATAGCAAGGATTTGAACCATGGCTAATAAGAACATCAAGCTAGCAACTAAAAACATGCATGAATCTCATGGCACAACATCAAACATACCTTAATCTTGATACAAGTATAGCCAAACCTCTTCCTAATCCTCTTCCAAACCAAACATGAAGCAAAAACTCCCTCCTTTTTCCTTAGAATTTTCGGCCAAGAGAGAATGAAAAGGATGAACAAATTTTTTTTTTCTCTTTTCTTCAACTCACGGCAAAGGGGGGGACACTCACACCATTCTCTTTTTTTTTTTCTTCACTTTCATTATTCAATTCACATGCTCATTATTTTATTTTTTTCTTACATACACCATTGTCACAACATGTTTTATGACATGTTTTTTTGCCCATAATCCCTTGTCATGGCCGGCCACTACCAATTAGGGGGGGAAATTTGACATGCAAGTCCCCCCTTTTGATTACATGCACTATTAGGTCCTTATAGATTAGCCTATCACATTTCAAAAGTGTCACACAAGTCCTACTAATCGAATTCACATGCAATCGACTAAATCAAGCTTGAAATTTTCACACATTCATAATTACATATTCTAGACAATAAATATTACGTTCCAACATTTCGGTGACTCGGTTTAGCGGTCCCGAAACCACTTCCCGACTAGGGTCAATTTTGGGCTGTCACACCACGGCTGTGTAACATGGCCGTGCGTGAACCTTCCAAACTAACACGGGCATGCAACACGCCCGTGCTTTGAAACTGTGGTTAAACCTGTCAATTTAACACGGGTGTGCGCCTTCCTACACGGGCGTGGGAGAAGCGAACGGAGATTGACATGGCCACGCAACATGGCCGTGTACACCAATGCACCTAATTTCGAAAAATACGAAACGCACGGGCTAAGCTTTGAGCACACGGGCGTGCCCCACCGCCGTGTGCCCCAATTTCTCTATAAACACCTATTATTTATTTTATTTTATTTTTATCTCTATATTTTGAAATTATTCTTTTTTATTTTATTTCCCTTTAATACTATTTCATCCTGAGTTTTTACAATTTCTATTCTTCGACTATTTCATCACGAGTAATTATACTTCAGTATACCTCTTAAAGAATTCCTGATTTGCTCACAGTCAGAAAGAGCTCCAAATCTCACTATTACTCAGGAACTTGAAACTCCACTGGGAAAGTACTTATGGACTAATGAACCTCTACTACCGCCGGAGTATCCTCCTCCACCCTCACTCCGATTATTCTCCAAAACTCCAGTTCAAGAAAATTCATTCATCACTTAGGAAGTTTCACTTCTCTCCCTATCTTATATTTATATTCTTTTCTATATATCTATCTTTGTACATTGAGGGCAATGTACATCTTAAGTTTGGGGGGTATTCATTTTTATATCAGAAAAATCTCTGAATTTTGTTTTATTCTCATGCGATTTTCTCATATCATTATTAGAATGAATTCCAATTAGTCTATAATATTTATTGATATATCTTGAATTAATACATAGGCATTTATGCATTGATTGTTTAAACTTTAAGACATTAGGGAATCAAGCATGATAAGGTGATTTTTGAATAATTAAAAAAAAAACTTTTAGGTTGTTCCCCCAAGTTTAGGTATTATTTTGAGTTGGAATTCACAAGTTTAAACATCAAAAAGCCATAATTTTTGTGAGATCTTGAGCCTTCAAGAGCATCTATTAATTCTTTCATGCTCACTTTCATTATGAGTGCGTCAGTATTGAATTGTTATTCTAGAACTTGCTAGATTATGCATGTCAAGACCACACCATTTGATTTGTCAAAATGAGAAAGGCACTTAGGTTTAACCCACTCACTCCATAAAAGCCTACCTTCACAATTAACCCTTAGTGAATCCCCTTGAGCCTAACAACCCATTCATTGATGTACCCTCAATATTAACCCATAACTCATTATTGTTGAAATCCCCTAAATTAATTTGATCCCTATTTTTGTCGAGATTTGAGTTGGAATAGTTGCTTAGCTATGTTGTATTCTATTTTTTAATTTGACTTATTCTTAATATATATATATATATATATATGTATACATTTTAGTAGTAGTGATCTCCTGAGCTAAAGAATTAAATTCTATATTCTGACAAAAAGCTCTGTTGTACGCAATTGATGACTAGCCATTTTTCTAGCTAGGCATTTTTCAATTCAATCTCAATTCTAACACTTTCTTTCAGCTTGTGACCACACCCTCTAACCAAAGCCACGTTACGACCCTCTAAAGACCTTTTGATTGATGTTTCATCTCAATTTATAGTGGTGAAGATTTGATTTTCATGCAAGCCTATGGTAATGACTTTTCATTATTGACTATTGAGTGCTTCATTTATTGTCCTTAAACACCTTGAGTGATTTGAGTGAATCTTTAGTGAGGATGTGAAACTCTGTGACATTTTGAATCAATGGTAATTACTTAGACAATGGGAGACACTTATGTTTTCATGATAAAATACTCAACTTTGAATGTTTGAAACTTTGATATTCTTTTAGTTAAATTTTCAATGTATGATTACCTATGGATTATTTTGAGATATGATCGATAGAAATTAAAAGTTGAGAAGAATTTATTTTGATTATGAGTTGAGGATTTTGCTTGAGGACAAGCAAATGCTTAAGTGTGGGGGTATTTGATAAACCGTAATTTATACATATTTCTATCCCATGCTTAGCACATTTTATGGATGATTTTTCCTTAAAATTGGTAAATTTGATGCTCCTAATGCCTTAATTTCATGGTTTATACATAGGTGAGCATAGGAGAGTGAAAGGAATGAGAAGCAGGCCAAAAATGGAGAAAATAGGCCAACATACGAAATCAACACGGCCTGGACCTCCTCACACGGGAAACCACACGACTCACACTGGTGGACCACACGTTCATGCCTATTTAACAGGCTTGACCACGGCCTGAAGTAATAGCACACGGGTGTGTACCTACCGAGCCCAAGTTTAGTCCAAGTCGAAAAAGGCCAATTTTGAGGGTTCTTAGGCATTCCAAAGCCTATAAATACACCCTAAAGGAGGAGGAAAAAGGGGGACACAGGGAAGAGAGCAGGGAACTGCTCAAGGAAAGCCGATTGATCCATCTCAAAAGCCGGATTCATCATCAAGACTGAAGATCTCCCCTCAATTTCCCTTCAAGAGTTTTGGGTTTTTCTTTATGTTTTGTATTAATTATTCTTCTAAGATGTTTACCTTTTTAGTTATGAACTAAAACCCCTAAATACCGAAGGGGAATGAAACCTAAGACAGATCTTGTTATTATTATCTGAATTGTATGATAAATATTTGACTTGTTCTTAATTATGTGTTCTTAATTCTAGTTTTGATATTCCAGGAGATTGACTCAATTTAATATCTTATTCAGAGGAGGAATAGACCTTGCCTAAGAGTACATTTGTCATAATTAAGCAGATTTGGTTGCACGCCTAGAGATAGGGTGACAAGATTTTGCCAGATTAGGGTGAAACCTAAAAAGGGGATCTATAGATCGAGTTAATGCAACCCTAAGGAGTTAATTAGAAAGAGATTTTAATTATTCAACCTAGGGTTAGACGTTGTTAGTCTCGAGAGAGATAATAATGTAACTTAGGGATTTCTACGGATCAAGTCAAATGAATAAATTGTCCGATTCAGAGTCAAATAACAAGTGAAGTCTAGGTGGATTTTCCATTAGGTATTGTCTCAATCAATTGAGTTTTCCAAAAGTAATTCGCCAATTCTATTTTCTGTGAATTCTTAGTTTAGTTAATTAGTTAGTTAAAACAAACCCCATTATTCTTAGGCTAGATAATAAAAAGACAGTCATTACTAGTACTTTCAGTTCCTTTGGGTTCGACAATCCGGTCTTGCTAAAGCTATATTGCTGTTCAATAGGTACACTTGCCTTCATCATGATAATAGTTAGTTTCAAGAACGATTCATTATAAATATTTAAAACTTGTCACGAATATCACGTATCAAGGCTACAATAGAACTATTCCAGGCTCTGGTATAAGCATAAAACAAATTCTGGGATTCCTTTATATCTTCTACTGTAGCGACAAGCCTGATCTGCCTATTGTTGATGGAATTTACCATTTTTTTCGACATCCTTCAATTTGCTTCTTAATGATGTCTCTGCATTTAGGTTTGTTCCTTTATTGTCAGCTTTGGCTTTGCCCTTTCTTGTCTTACTGGTTTTCACCTCCTTCAGTATTAGTGTGCCCTTACCACAAGTCATTCTTTCTACAAAAGCTTCATTGATTGGGCCCTTATTTTCCAAGACTTTCTCACCAGTGAGGGGTACGGTTCTTCTTTTCTGGAACAATAACATCACCAGTGATGGGAAAACCAAGATCCTAATCTGTCTTGAGGCACAGTCAGTAATTTCTTGGTGAAGTATTGCGCCTACATCAATTTTTCTACCCTTAAAGATAGAATATTCTGTCGAGGGTGACTATGGTGCTGTGAATAGAAAGCTTTAATCTGCAGTTGACAAAATGAAACCAAATTTTTTCTTATAGTGTCAGGAAGCGACAGTGCATCGTATAATTCTTTTGATGGGAACCCGTCCACCAATAGGTCTAGTTTTTCATCTATGATGTCATCAATAAATTCGGAGTGATCGTCAACATCGACCTTGGTGTTTTACAGCCTGTTGATTTTTTCAACGTTCCATGGTATTAAACCTTTTCGAACGAAAATGAACTATAACTCATGATCGTAGAGATTAGCATAAAACTCACGTACCCATGAAGGCGAGTAGCTTCTAGGATGGGTGCAAAAAGTTTCCCACATTAACTTCGAGATGGTCTTGTAGACTTGTTTACCCAAGTCTTGTTGTGGCGAAAGGAAAATGCCCTGTTCGGGATGGAATTTTTGCTTCAACATCTTGTTGTGAAATCGTTCCTTTTCTATTTTATTCAAAAAGATTATTTGCCCATTTGTCTGCACTGGCCTAAGGGATTCTAATTCACGAATTATGGTCACAAAGGACCCATGTTTTCCAACAGATTTTGTAGCTTTCTTGACCGATCCTCTTGTTTTTTCCATCTTTTGTTGAGGTAAAATGGTTTAAAGTTAAAAAGATATGATCTTGAGAAGATAAAAGAAATAAAAATGGTTGCTTGAATGTGTGATAGTCGGTATAGTGGGAGAGGATTTATAGTCAGTGAAAGAGGAAGATAGAGAGGCGTGTTGTTTTATGGAGAGATATAAGGCTTGCGAGAAGAGCTGTGTCCAACAAAAATTGTGCCCACTCGAAAGGATCAAACGCCTGGGTAAATTTTTTCCAACTATGGAATCTGAATTTCCCTGAATTCTTATGAGATATAAATGGTAGTAAGGACTTATGGAATGCACCGACAGTAAAATTTTAATACATTGACAAATGTACCTAATTTATTCTACAAAAAGGAAGGAAAAAAAAATTTAACAAAACATAAATAAAAATAAACTAAAATCACGGAACACTAATTAAAAAGTAAAATTTTTAACCAATTTAATGGTCTCTGCCTACTTTTAAAATTTTTGACCAATTTAATAGTCTTTGCCTACTTTTGGTCACTGTTGCCAAAATAGTGTTTTAGCCTCTGTCCATTTACTTTGAACTGGTTCCATCACGTAAATCTTGAATTCTAACTGCACCATGAGGAAATACGTCGACAACTTCAAAAGGTCCAGACCAACATGAACGCAATTTACCTAGGTGCAATTTGAGTTTAGAATTGAATAATAAAACCTGTTGACCCGTGATAAATTGTTGCTGCAAAATAATCTTTTCGTGCCATTTTTTGGTCTTTTCCTTGTAAATTGTAGCATTTTCATTAGCATTTCTCTTAATATCTTCTAGTTTAGTGATATCCAACAGTCTTTTCTTTCTAGCCATTTTATAGTCCATGTTCACTTGCTTAATTGTCCACATTGTTTTGTGTTCCAGTTCAACTGGCAAGTGACATGCTTTCCCAAAAATCAATTGATACGGCGACATCCCTAATGGAGTTTTGTATGTTGTCCGTAATTCCCATAAAGTGTTAACCACTCAGAAAGACCAATCTTCCCTCAAAGGGTTGACAACCTTATCAATAATGCTCTTATTCTGTTAATTCGATACTTCGGCTTGTCCATTGGTTTGTAGATGATAAGTAGTAGCCATTCTATGATTAACTCCATATCTCTCCAATGTGGTTGCCACTTGGTTTTAATGAAAGTGTGTACCCTGTTCACTAATCCATTTCTTTGGTGCGCTAAAGCAGGTGAGTATATACTTGTGAAAAAATTTTAGCACTGTCTTTGCATCATCCTTTGGGGCTACAACAACTTCCACCCACTTTGAGATGTAGTTAAAAACTACTAATATATAAAGATTTCCAAATGAGCTCGAAACGGTCCCATGAAATCCATACCCCAAACATCTAATAATTCAACTTCCATAATTGGCTGCTACAACATTTCATTGCATCGGGATATAGAACCAGTGCACTGACACCTATCGCATTGATTCACAAAATTGCAGGCATCTTTGAATAATTTCGGCCAGTAGAATCTTGATTAGAGAACTTTAGCCGCAGTTTTAATACCATTGAAATGACCTCTATAAGAAGCATCATCATAATACTTTAGGATTGAAAGCATTTCTCCTTCTGGAATACAACATCGAATGATTTTGTCGTTGTATACCTTGAATAAATACGGTTCGTTTCAATGATGCTTCACTACTTTACAAAGAAATCTTTTTTTTTTATGGCCTGTGACATCCAATGGGAGTTTTCCATACATAAGATAATTAAAAAAATCTGCATACCAAGGAGTTGCATCTATAGCAAATAACTTCCCATCTGATAATGTGTCGACAATTTGAAGTATGTATTCGTCTTCGCTACCAACTTCCAATTGAGACAGATGGTTTGCAACTTGATTCTCTGAACCCTTACGGTCTTTTATCTCGATGTCAAATTCTTACAATAGTAATATACAGCATATCAGTCTTGGTTTGACATCTTTTTTCGCAAAGAGATATCTCAACACCGAATGATTAGTTAATACAGTAACCTTTGAGCCAACAAGATAGGAACGAAACTTGTCGAAAGCAATACTACAGCCAGTAGTTATTTCTCTGTAGTTGTATAATTGAGTTTAGCCTCTGTAAGAGTTTTGTTAGCATAATAAATGGCGTGAAATATTTTTCCCTTTCGTTGTCCTAGAACCATACCCACAGTAAAGTCACTTGCATCGCACATAACTTCAAAAGGTTTATACCAATCCGGTGTAACGACAATGGGTGCATTTACAAGCTTCTTTTTTAACTGAATAAACGCATCCAAAACATGTATCGTCAAAGAAGAATTTTCAATTCTGTTCCAGCAATTAGCATAAGGGTTTGAATTGTTATAGCATGAATTGTTTGACTGTGTGTATTTTGTTCCAGCAATGAGCCTAAGGATTTCAATTCACAAGGTTTATACCAATTGTGTGTATTTTGTAATCCGAGGTAAGTTGTATGTAAATAGCACAACTACATTGCTATTATATATGCTTGAATTGTTATAGCATGAATTGTTTGACTGTGGAATTAAGAATGTTTAATGACATTCGGGATAGTAGAATTCCCGTTAGAACATTAGGAAGTACATCGGATATTCATGCTATGACATGTGGGGTCATTTGTGTGTAGGCTAGTGTAAGACATGTCTGGGACATGCATCGGCCACATTATGAGAGCCAGTGTAAGACCGTGTCTGGGATATGGCATCGACATTGAGACTTGTGCTAGTGTAAGACATGTCTGGGACATGCATCGGCCTCGAGACGTAAGCCAGTGTAATACATGTCTGGGACATGTATCGGTTATGAGATGATTGTCAGTGTAAGACCATGTCTAGGGGGTGGCATCTACTTGAGATGTGAGCCAGTGTAAGACCGTGTCTGGGACATGGCATCGGCACCTTACCTATGTTTGAGGTTTAATGAATATTCGGTAGTATTCCAAATGGTTCAATGGTGAAAATTATATTTTAAGCTAATGAGGAAAGTATAACTATGTTGTGAGTGGCACAGTACCTAATTGGTATGTATGAGATATGAGCTCATTGTATAATATGTGACTTGTATGGATAGTAAAGAGTAAGTTATGTCTATGTCTCATTTTTCTTTCCATTTCCTTACAGTGCCGCCTAACTAGCTCAAGGATCACAGTAGTTAGAGATATCGATCATACTATCAACCGAAGTATTCGGTATAGTTGGATTTATATTTTTGAATATGGCATATATAGGACTTAGACTTTATTATTTTGTGTCTTTAAGAATTGGCCAAATGTGTTGGCTTGGGTTGAAAACCCTTCAATTTGTATTAAGTTTTGAATGATAGTTAACATTTATTTTGAATTTATAAAAGATGCATTACCATGGTTAAATGTATGTCTATTATGGATGAATTGGTTATATGAATTGTGTTTGTGTTGGTATTGGTTGACATGTGTATGAAACTAGGTATGTAAAGGTGGTAATGAGGCTTGGTAAATAGCCTTATATTGTTCACACGGGTAGATACATAGGCATGTGTCTAGGCCGTGTGTGACATACAGTCAGCCCCATGGGCGTGTAGTCCGGCCTGTGTCCCCTGCACGTAAAAATTTCAAGTCAGTATGCATGGTATTAAATACACGAATAGAGACACGGCAGTGTGTCTCAGCCGTGTGAAGGACACGACCCAACACACGGGCGTATGCCTTGGCCAAGTGACATCTTGAACATGCTGACGTTAGAAATAGAATGTCTATATTTTTGCACACGGGCTAGGACACGGGCGTGTCGTGGCCATGGGAGGGACACGGGCGTGTGTTTGGCCATATCAAAACCCCTGTAGGTGTGAATTAGAAATTAATTCTACATGGGTGTGGGACACGGGCGTGTCCCAGAGTGCTTAGGCTGTGTGAGCCACACGGGCTATCAGTACGACCATGATGAAATGGTCACATGGGTGTGTTACCCTTCCACATGGGCGTGTGTCCTATTTTAAAGGCAATTTATTAAGGTTGGTTTAAGGACTCGGAATAGTTCCGAATAGTTATCAACGATCGATTTTGGACTCGTAAACCCATAATAAGAAGATTAAAGTAGAAATTCAAAAAGTTTTAAATTTAGACTGAGTCTCGGTAATTTGAGATTGGTTGTATGCATGAGATCAAGCTAGGTAATGCCTTGTACTCCAACTCGGCGTGGGTTACGGGTATAGGGTGTTACATTTAGTGCTATCAGAGTTATGGTTTAATCGGTTTTAGGACTAACCTAGCAAGAGTACGAGTCTAGCTATACATGCCATAACTGTATATTGATAGTGTGATAATTTTTGACGATTATAAATTATGTTTTTATATAGTAAATGGATCCTGATAGAGCCACAGCGGATGACATAGAAAGTAACGCGCTGGTTCCCGCTGAAGGGACCGCGCTAGTAGAGAGTGAACCCGTAACTATGGGCCAAGGCCAAGGGGCCAGAGAAGCTTACCTTCGTATGATGGATGCTTGGTACACAGAGTTTGTTCGTGCGAATCTGAACACTCTACCTCCCCCACCTTCTCTGATTCCTCAATATTCCCCGGTAGCTCCACAAGGTGCAAACATGTTTAGAAGAGAGAAGCCTCCAGTAGACAAGATCCTAAAACAAGGGGGCGGAGAATTCCAGACTAGCATAGATGATGACCCAGAGAGAGTAGAGTTTGGCTAGAAAATACCATTAGGGTATTTGATGAGCTAGCATGCACATCTGAAAAGTGCGTGAAATGCTCAGTGTCGCTTCTACGGGATTCGGCTTATCAGTGGCAGAACACTCTCGTGCCTGTCATGCCGAGAGAGAGGATCACGTGGGAATTCTTTCAGGAGGAATTCCGAAAAAAGTATATTAACGAAAGATTTATAGACTAAAAGAGGAAGGAATTTCTAGAGCTAAAGTAAGGTCGAATGTTAGTGATGGAATATGAACGTGAGTTTGTGAGGCTTAGCAAGTATGTGCGGGAGTGTGTATCTACAGAAGCCATCATGTGTAAGAAGTTTGAAGACAGCCTCAATGAAGTTATCCGAGTGTTTTTTGGTATTTTAGAGATAAGAGAATTTGTAGTGCTCGTTGAAAGAGCAAACAAGGCAGAGGAGCTAGTAAAAGAAAGAAGGAAAGCGGCTTTCAAGTCGCGAGATTCAAAGAAAAGACGGATAAGGAAATCACATCAATCCTCATCCAAGAGATCAAGGGAATTTACTACCCGATCGAATGCTTCGGTGGGGTATTTAAATAGGAACAATAACTAGCAGAACACAACTTCTAAAGTCCAAACCACTTCGGTCGTAAGTGTCAGTAGCATTCGGCCAAATAGGCCAGATTTCTTGCAATGCGGTAGGTGTCATTTTGGCAAGTGCCAAGGGAATGAAAGGGGCTATTTCAAGTGTGGATCATTGGAACACTTCATCTATGATTGTCTTGAATTGGATGAGAGAGGGAGAAAACAAGATGTGAAAGCGAGTAGTGCTTTTTTGAGGGGTTGGCCTCAGAAGAACCCCAGAAGTGGGGCTAGCAGTAGGGGCACGCCAAGAGATGTTTCGGTGAGGTCCGAAGTCAGAGCACCTACAAGGACTTATGCTATACGAGCTCAGGAAGAGGCAGAGTCTCCTAATGTGATGACGGGTACCTTTTCTATCCATGAAATATCTGTCGTTGCTTTAATTGACCTGGGATCTACCCACTCTTATATTTGTATGGAATTGATACCTCGTATGAGTATGCTAGTAGAGTTTACTGAGTTTGTAATAAAAGTGTCCAATCCTGTAGGCAGACATGTACTAGTGGACCAAGGATGTAGAAATTGCCCTTTGACAATTAAGGTCATTGTTTACTGTCTAACTTGATGTTATTACCGTTTAATGAGTTTGATGTAATCCTTGGGATGGATTGGTTGACTACTTATAGTGTTGTAGTGGACTGCGGGAAAAAGATAATTGAGTTGAATTGTGGAGATGGAAATGTTCTTCGGGTTGGACCAGATGAGATGGATAGATTTCCTTGAATAATATCGTCTTTGACTGTCGATAAATATTTGAGAAAAGAATATAAGGTTTATCTAGCTTTTGTGTTGAATACTCAAGTGTCTGAGTTGAAGATTGAATCAGTGCCAGTAGTTTGTGAGTTCACAGATGTGTTTCTGGAAGAATTACTCGGATTACCTCTAGTGAGAGAAGTTGCGTCTGAAATCGAATTGGTCCCCGAGACAACACCCATCTCGATTGCTCCATATAGGATGGCTCCAATGGAGTTGAAAGCACAGTTGCAAGAGCTAACGGATAAGGGTTTTGCGAGACCAAGCTTTTCTCCGTGGTGTGCTCTAGTACTCTTCGTTAAAAAGAAAGATAGGTCGATGAGATTATATATCGACTATAGACAACTCAACAAGATAATAGTGAAAAACAAGTATCCTTTGCCAAGGATCGATGATTTGTTCGATCAGTTGAAGAGAGCCACCGTGTTTTCTAAGATCGATCTGAGGTCCGGCTACTATCAGTTAAGAGTAAAGGAGCTAGATATGCTGAATACTGCATTCTGGACAATATACAGGCATTTTGAGTTCCTCGTCATGCTCTTTGGTTTGACTAATGCCCCGGTGGTGTTTATGGATTTGATGAACCGCATTTTCCAACCGTATCTAGATAAGTTTGTTGTCTTCTTTATAGATGACATATTGGTTTATTCGTGTGATGAGAGCGAGCATGCAGGGCATCTGAGAGTTGTAAGAGTGAATTTTGGCCTAAGGAGGTTGGATTCCTAGGACACATTGTGTCAGGAGACGGGATTTGAGTTGACCCAAGCAAGATCTCGACTATTATAGAATGGAACCGCCGAGGAATGTGACAGAAGTCTAAAGTTTTTTAGGTTTGGTCGGATACTATAGACGGTTTGTAAATGGACTCTCTATGATAGCTACCCTGATGACGAGACTACTGCAGAAAGATGTCAAGTTTGAATGGACAGAAAAGTGCCAATTCGAGAAATTAAAGGCTTTGTTGACCGAAACCTCAGTGTTAGTACAACTGGAATCAGACAAGGAGTTTGTGGTATATAGCGACACCTCCTTGAATGGTTTGTGGTGTGTACTTATGCAAGAAGGTAAGGTTATGCCTTACGCTTCAAGGCAACTAAAGCCGCATGAGAAAAATTACCCGACGCATGATTTATAGTTGGTTGCCATCGTATTCATGTTGAAAATTTGGAGACACCATCTATATGGCGAGAAGTGTCGAGTATTCACTGATCACAAAAGCCTTAAGTACTTGATGACTCAAAAGGAGTTGAATCTAAGGCAACGATGATGGTTAGAGCTAATAAAGGATTACCAGTTGATTATCGACTACCACCCGAGAAAAGCGAACGTGGTTACCGATGCATTGAGTAGAAAATCACTATTTGCATTGAGAGAAATGAATGCCAATTTGGCTTTCTGTGATGATGGTTTGGTTCTAGCAGAGTTGAGAGCTAGACTCACATTTTTACAAGAGACCTGTGAAGCTCAGAAAGGGGATAAGAAGCTGCAAGCTAAGATGAGTACCGATGTATGTTTAATATTCAGAAAGGGGATAAATCCGAATTTCGTATTGGTACCGATGTATGTTTAATATTCAAAGACAGGGTTTGTGTACCCAAGGACAATGAGCTTATTCAGAAGATTCTGAGAGAGGCACATAATAATTACTTGTCCATCCACCCGGGTAGTGTGAAAATGTACAACGACCTTAAGAAAATGTATTGGTGGTCGGGTATGAAAAGAGACATTTCAGAGTTTGTATCTAAGTGCCTAGTGTGTCAGCAAGTGAAGGCTGAACATCAAGTACCTTCGGGCCTACTTCAGCCTATCATGGTCCACAAGTGGAAGTGGGATCGGATCACCATGAATTTTGTGACGAGTTTTCCGGTAACCTCAAAAAAGAAAGATACAGCATGGGTTGTTATGGATAGACTAACAAAGTCGGTACAATTCATACCAGTGCGTACGGACTACTCCCTCGAGAAAATGGTCGACTTGTACGTTTTTGAGATTGTGAGACTTCATGAAGTGCCATTATCGATTATCTCAGACCGAGACCTGAGGTTTACCTCAAGGTTTTTGAAGAAGTTACAAGAGGCATTGGGAACCAAGTTGAGTTTTAGCACGGCATTTCACCCGCAAACCGACGAACAGCCAGAAGGAGTGATTCAGATTTTAGAGGACATGTTGCGATGTTGTGTTCTTGAGTTTTAAGGAAGTTGGGAAAGATACTTGCCATTGGTTGAATTCGCCTACAACAACAGTTATCAAGCAAGTCTAAAAATGGCGCCTTATGAGGCTTTGTATGGGCGAAAGTGTCGAACGCCCTTATATTGGACTGAGCTCAGAGAGAGTCAAATTCACGGGGTCGATTTACTCAAAGAGACTGAAGAGAAAGTTAAAGTGATTCATGACTGCTTGAAGGCCGCCTCGGATAGGCATAGATCTTATGCGGATTTGAAACAAAAGGAAATTAAGTTTCAAGTCGGTGATAAGGTATTTTTAAAAGTGTCCCCGTGGAGGAAAGTCCTCAGATTTGGTAGAAGAGGAAGTTGAGTCCTTGTTTCATAGGGCCTTATGAGATTATCGAGAGAGTAAAACTGGCTGCCTATTGATTGGCTTTACCACCAGAGTTGGAAAAGATTTACGATGTGTTTCATGTGTCCATGCTATGTCGTTATAGATCAGGCCATTCGCATGTGATTGCATTGACAGAGGTTGAGATTCATCCAGACATAACTTATGGAGAAGAGCCAGTTAAGATTTTGGCTCGGGAAGTCAAAGAATTGAGAAATAAGAGTATTGCACTTGTGAAATTTTTGTGGCATAGACATGGAGTCGAGGAAGCCATATGGGAACCCGAGGAGACTATGAGAGATCAGTACTCGAACTTATTCACCAGTAAGATTTTCGGGGACAAACATCCCTAAGGGGGGAGAAATGTAACTGTCCAATTTAGGGCCTAGTCATAATAATGGTCTCAGGACCACAAATATAAAGTTAGAGAGATTATTTTATTATTAAAATAGAGTCATAGCATGTTCATAACAGTGCACGAAAAATTTGGTGAGCTAATTTTAATGTTTGTAAACCCAATTGCGAAAAAGGACTAAATGGATAAAATGCAAAAGTCCTAAATTGATAGCTAGAGGTGTTAAATAGCTAGAGAATAAAAATTGAGGGTCTTAAAATGGCAATTCAGACCTTGTAAAAGAGTTTGGCCGGCGATGAGACAAGGAAGGGTATTTAGTCAAAGGGTTAGGTTGGTTGATGTCAGAATATGCATTTTAATAATACCCTAAAGCCTAGCATTCACCTTCTTCATCTATTTTTCTTCTCTTTGATCGAAAATTAGCCATAAGAGGGCTTGAAAGCTTCAAAAAAATTCCAGCCACTTATTCCTCTCTCAAGTAAGTGATGTTAATGGCTTTTCTTGAATATTTTTGCATTTTTGAGACCCTTAAAACATTAGCTTCCAAATGAGGGGTCTATTTCGCAAAATGATTAAGAGTTTAGGTTTTACCATGAATGGATTTGTAATGGTTGCTTAGTTTTTATGATAGAATATGAGTCTTATTAGTGTAATAGACAACTTTTATGAAAGGTGTTAGCATGAAAACACCTAAAAGGACTATTTTGCATAAGTTGTAAAATAGTTGATAAATGTGTGAAATAGTGGGAATTTGAAGCTGCTATAAGAGTAATAATGGTTCGGTTAGGCTTGAGATACAAAGAAATTTGATAAAAATTGATTTTCAAGCATAGGGGTAAAATGGTCATTTTGTCAAAGTCTAGGGGCAAAATGGTCATTTTACCAAAGATGTGAAATTTTGATTGCCTAATTGTATTTAGTGACTAAATGAGTTAATTTTGCTAATATAGATCAAGAATTGCCAAATCCGAACCTAGACCGAAGGAAAGCCAAGCAAATTGACTAAACCGACTAGTTGTGTGTATTTTGTAATCCGAGGTAAGTTGTATGTAAATAGTACAACTACATTGCTATTATATGTGCTTGAATTTTTATAGCATGAATTGCTTGACTGTGGAATTGAGAATGTTTAATGACACTCGGGATAGTAGAATTCCCGTTAAAACCTTAGGAAATACGTCGGATATTCATGCCATGACATGTGGGGTCATTTGTGTGTGGGCTAGTATAAGACATGTCTAGGACATGCATCGGCCACATTATGAGAGCCAGTGTAAGACCGTGTCTGGGACATGGCATCAGCATTGAGACAAGTGCTAGTGTAAGACATGTTTAGGAAATGCATCGGCCTCGAGACGTAAGCCAGTGTAAGACATGTCATGCATCGGCTACGAGGTGATTATCAGTGTAAGACCATGTTTAGGACGTGGCATCGACTTGATATGTGAGCCAGTGTAAGACCGTGTCTGGGACATGACATCGGCACCTTACCAATGTTTGAGGTTTAATGAATATCCGGTAGTATTTTGATCGTGTGGTTTCGTGAGTGGTTTTAAATATTTATAATTACTCGTTCTTGAACTAACTATTATCGCGATGTAGGCAAATGTACCTATCGAACAATAGTATAGTTTTAGCAAGACCAGATTTTCAAACCTAAAAGAACTAAAAGTACTAGTAATGACTATCTTTTTATTATCTTTATTTTAATTGACTAATTATCTAACTAAAAACGCACAAAGAAAAGAATTGGGGAATTGCTTTTGGGAAAAATCGATTGACTTAAGACAATACCTAAGGAAAAATCCACCTAGACTTTACTTGTTATTCTGGCTCCGAATCGGACGATTTATTCATTCAACTTGTTCCGTAGAGATCCTTAAGTTATGTTATTATCCCTATTCAAGACTAATAACGTCTAATCCCTAGATTGAATAACCGAGACTTTTCTCTAACTAACACTCTAAGGTTGCATTAACTAGATCTATGGATCCCCTTATTAGGTTTCACCCTAATCCGGTAAAATCTTGTCACCCTATGTCTAGGCGCACAATCAACTCCGCTTAATTATGACAAATGTACTCTTAGACAGGGTCTATTCCTTCTCTGAATAAGAGCATGCCTTGAATCAGTATCCTGGGATATCAAAACAAGAATTAAGAACACATAATTAAGAACAAGTTAAATATTTATCATACGATTCAAAAAATAATAACAAGATTCGTCTTAGGTTTCATTCCTCTTAGGTATTTAGGGGTTTTAGTTCATAACTAAATAAGAAAACATCTCAGAAGAATAAAGAATACAAAACATAAAGAAAACCCAAAAATCCTGAAGGGAAATTGAGGAGAGATCTTCAGTCTTGATGATGAATATGGCTTCTGAGATGGATCAATCGGCTTTCTTAGAGTAATTCCTTACTCCCCCTTTTCCGTCTCTCTTTTCTTTCTTCTCTAGGGTGTATTTATAGGCTTTGGAATGCCTAAAAGCCCTAAAAATTAGCCTTTTCCAAATTGGACTCAACTTGGGCTTGACAGGGACATGCCCGTGGCACACACCCGTGTTCGATTACTTCAGGCCGTGCTCGAGCCTGCCAAATTGACACGGCCGTGTGGTCTACCGTGTGAGGAGGTCCAGGCCGTGTTGATTTCGTATTTTGGCCCATTTTCTCCATTTTTGGCCCGTTTCTCATTCCTTTCGCTCTCCTATGCTCTCCTAAGTATAAAACATGAAATTAAAGCATTAGGAGCATCGAATTCACCAATTCTAATGAGAAATCATCCATAAAATGCATTAAACATGAGGTAAAAATATGTATACTTTATGGTTTATCAAATTCCAAATGGTTCTACGGTGAAAGTTATGTTCCTAAGCTAATGAGGAAAGTATAACCATGTTGTGAGTGGCACAAGTACCTAATTGGTATGTATGAGATATGAGCTCATTGTATAATATGTGACTTGTATGGATGGTAAAGAGTAAGTTATGTCTATGCTTACTTTGGTATTATGATCATGTCGATTATTGATATATTGTTGTTGTGTATTTACTTATATGCAACTTACTAAGCTTTTATACTTACTCCATTTTCTTTCTATTTCCTTACAGTGCCGCCTAACTAGCTCAAGGATCACAGATGTCAGAGATATCGATACACTATCAACCGAAGTATTCGGTATAGTTGGATTTATATTTTTGAATATGGCATGTATAAGACTTAGACTTTACTATTTTGTGTCTTTGAGAATTGGCCAAATGTGTTGGCTTGGGTTGGAAACTCTTCAATTTGTATTAAGTTTTGAATGATAGTTAACATTCATTTTGAATTTATAAAATATGCATTACCATGGTTAAATGAATGTCTATTATGGCTGAATTGGTTATATGAATTATGTTTGTGTTGGTATTAGTTGACATGTGTATGAAACTAGGTATGTAAAGGTGGCAATGAGGCTTGGTAAATAATATTATATTGTCCACACGGGTAGACACACGGGTGTGTGTCTAGGCCGTGTGTGACACACGGTCAACCCCATTGGTGTGTAGTCCAGCCGTGTGTCCCCTGCACGTAAAAATTTCAAGTTAGTATACATGGTATTAAATACACGGGCAGAGACACGGCTGTGTGTCTCAGCCGTGTGAAGGACACGGCCCAGCACACAGGCGTGTGCCTTGGCCGTGTGACAACTTGAGCATGCTGACGTCAGAAATAGAATGTCCATGTTTTTACACATGGGCTAGGACATGGGCGTGTCGTGGCCGTACGAGGGGCACAGTCGTGTGTCTGGCCGTGTGAAAACCCCTGTAGGTGTGAATTAGAAATTAATTCTACACGGGTGTGAGACACGGACGTGTCCCAGAGTGCTTAGGTCATGTGAGCCATATAGGCCATCAGCACGACCATGATGAAATGGTCACACGGGTGTGTTACCCTTCCACACAGCGTGTGCCTTATTTTAAAGGTAATTTCTTAAGGTTGGTTTAAGGACCCGGAATAGTTCCGAATAGTTATCAACAATCGATTTGGGACTCGTAGGCCCATAATAAGAAGATTAAAGTAGAAATTGAAAAAGTTTTAAATTTGGACTGAGTCTCAGTAATTTGAGATTGATTGTATGCATTAGATCAAGTTAGGTGATGCCTTATACTCCGCCTTAGCGTGGGTTACGGGTATAGGGTGTTACATATGGACCAATTTCTCTTCTTGAGTTACATCTAATGTTGCGGAGACAATAACTGGAAGAGTATTGTGGTCACCTAGAAAGACATATTTAAGATGATGAGGTAGTGGTTTCAATTCCAGAGTAGGAGCTTCTTCAATAGATGGTTTAAAATTTGGGGTTGTTCTGTTGGCTAGGTCTAAGGATTCAATCTGCCATCCATGCTTGAGTTCAAGATTATTAGCTTCAGCTGTCACAATCGTCTAAGTATTTGGTGTTAAATGTCACTAAAAAAACTTTAGAAAGTATTATACTTTGGTCATTGAACTCTTCCTCAATTATATCATCCAACACATCAACAATAATACATTCTTCTTTGTCCTTGCATTGATTAGATTCAAAAAAACTGAAGGTGACTTGCTTATCATTAAGTCGCACGGTTAATTCACCTTTGTAAACATCAATAAGAGTTCGTCCGGTGGCTAAAAATGGACGTCCCAAGATTATAGGAATCTCTTTATCTGCATTGCAGTCAAGTATGATAAAATCAGCTAGAAAAATGAATTTATCCACACGAACTAAGATGTCTTTTATTTGTCCTTCAGGTTGAGCCAAGGATTGACCGGCTAGTTGTAATGTCACTACAGTAGATTTCATGTGACCAATTCTTAACTTTCTAAAAGTAGATAGTGGCATTAGGTTAATGTTACCTCCCAAGTGGCATAAAGCCTTACACAAATAATAATTACCAATTGAACATGGGATGGTAAAGCTCCTAGGATCTTTCAATTTAAGAGGCAACTTGTTTGTCAAAATAACGCTACAACCTTCTGTGAGGGCAATAGTTTCAATATCAGTGGGCTTCTTCTTCTTGGACAAAAGGTTTTTCATAAATTTCTCATAACTCAGAATTTGTACCAAAGCATCTACTAGAGGAATATTGATCTGCAGTTGCTTCAGTGTGTCTAGGAACCGCTGGTACTGCTTGTCATGCTCATTCTTCCTAAATATTTGTGGGAAGGGTAAAGATAGAGACATATCTACTTGTGTCGACATCTTTGATTGCGGCGATAGTTTTGAAGGTCAGACATTAGGCATATGAGTGACAATTTGTGGAACTTCTTTGTCTGTTGCATTGACAAACTCTTCAGATTCAGCCTTCTAACCAGTGATCACTCCATCCATATATTTAAGTGCTACAGTAGAGTCGATAAACGATTCGCCAGTTTGTTTACCACTCTAAAGAGTGATAGCCTTACAATGTTCTTTTCCCCTCAGACTAGGATTTTCTATGTCACTAGGTAATGAGCCTAGTGGTTGAGTATTCAGATTTGAAACAAGTTATCCTAATTGTGCCTCCAATGCTCAAATGGAAGATGAATTCCCTTGTACGATAGCTTTCATACTAGTAATATACTCTCGTATTAACACTTCAAGAGTTGCTATCGAGTCAGAAGTAGAAGCTTGTGTGTACGGTTGTTTTTGATGTCCTTGAACATGATGATTTGGTATTAAAGAGTGTTGTGGCTGCATTAGATTTTGGTGTGAATGTGCCTGGCCTTGTTGTGGATGCATTTAAGTGTGCTGATTGTATTTCTGCTGTTGTTGATTGTAATTCCCTTGTCTGGGATTATAATTTCCCTGAGTAGATGTACTCTCATATCTGAATATTGCAGTAGTTTATCCACCATTCTGAGTTCCCCAAAACTGTTGGTTGCATGCAGAGTTGTTGTAAGAATTACCATAAAAATTGTTACGGATGTTGCTAATATAACAGGCATTCTCTGCATGTTGTGGGCAATCTTCATAGATATAGTTGTCACTACAAATCTCACAACAAAAAGTAGGAATGTCAACTTGTTGAGCGACTTGTATAGGTGCAACTCCACTAGTCCCTTGCATATTTTTAATCATGTTTGTGAGAGAAGAAACTTGAGCACTTAGTGCAGTTATTGCATCCAATTTGATAACTCTTGAAGTAGTTTTTGCTTGTGCAGCTCTGGAGATAGGGTATTGATAATCATTCTGACCAATTCCCTCAAGAATTCTCATAGCATCATTATAAGTACAATCCATCAAAGGTCCATTGGTTGATGCGTCGACAAGATTCCTTGTATGTGAATTCAGCCTATTATAAAAAATCTCAATTTATGTTTCTGGTTGAATGTCGTGTATGGGACAACGTTGAAATAAAGATTTATAACGTTCCCATGTGGTGTAAAGATTTTCATCATCTATCTGATGACAAGCAGTAATGTCATTTTGAAGACGAGCATTCATTTTCAGCCGATTAAATCGTAAAACAAACTGTGTTGCTAATGCATCCCAAGAAGTAATTGATCTAGCAGGTGCCCAAAAAACTAGGTACATGCTCTTCCTTATAGGGAATAAGGAAATAATTGCATCTTCAAAGCATCATCAGGAATGCCTTATTGACTAAATGAAGCACAGATCAATAACAAGGATTTAAGATGTTCTCTCACATCTTCGTATAGCAGTCCCACATATTTTCCATTAGAATTCAGCATTTAAAACATTACTGACTTGAGTTCAAAATTCCCAGCTTGGATTGCTGGCTTAACAACTCCTGGTTGTAATATCCAAAACAGGTACTAAAAATCTCGTATAGTCCCATTTTGTATTCGAGCATCTTGTGATAATGGGTTATTAACATTTTGCTGTTGCATCGGGGGTGTGGCTACATTGTTCCTTGGTAGAGCCATATTTCTTTGTTCTCAAAGTCTACACCGAACAGTCCTTTCAATTTTTGGATCAAAATCGGCAAGAAATTCAATTTGATTCGGGTCAACACCTAAATTGAAGTAAAAAAATTAGCAATGAAAAAAAAAAGTTAGTGAATACTAAATATTATATAAGGAAAATAAAGTGCAAAAACACAAAAAAAAAAAACACCAAACAAACGCCATCCCTGGCAACGACACTAAAAACTTGATCGGTTGTTTAACGTCACAGTAATAATGTGTAACCATACACTATCGATGCAAGTATAGTAGACAAATGTGAGTCTGTTGGACATCAATCCCACAGGGATGGTAGTCTTCTGTATATTAATGTCGGTGCAACAACTAGATGGAAATGAGATAATTGTGAGAATAGTTGTCGATACAATAACTTGAAAACAATAAAATAAAATATGATAATGATAAACTGGGATCCCGAACATGAATCTTTAGTAGAATAGTAAGTGCTCACAAGGTATAAAAAGATAGGTGATTGTCGAAGCAATAAAGTTCAATGTATATCTAACCTAGTGTCACTCCTATATTTAATCTGAGACTTAAACATGCATACTAACCTCACCTTTTGATGATGGCAATATTAAGAACAAGTGAAATAAATTCCTCTAATCCTCACTCAACTTCCTTTGTAATGCTTGTTGGCTCAAACTGTCACTACACTTTCCAGTGTTAGTGAATGCAATAACACTTAATCAAGAATTCATGTGTACTTCCATACAAACAGAAAATAGAGAATAATCACCAGCATTCATAAAGAAATAAGAAAGAATCGAGTGGAGAATACTATTTCTGGACAACTCGACTGAATCTCTCTATTCCCTCTTGTTTCGCACTTAGGTCTTCTCGTTAGAAGCTAGTCTACATCTGGTTTTCATGTTAGCTCACCCATGAAAGGCTTAAGCTGGGATGGCTGCAAGCTTCAAGATCGGATGATAAAGATGATGATCCAGAAAAAATAAAATCTCTCTTTTTCTTCTCACGTCTACATTTTATGTCCTTCGCCAACAGTACAGGTGTCATTTCCTCAAAATTATTTTGTCCTTGTACGTACAGGTTGGTTATACCAGACTGGACAGCTTAAATAATTTTAATTCTTATCCAGAAAACTATCAGGTGCAGCGACAATTCTGGATGCAATATGGAATTCACTTATGCAACGACATTAATGCAAAAAGATAGCAAAATTAAGGATAAAAGAGGCTACGATTCACTTAGTTATAAAATGCAATTTGCTAAAGTAAAAAAGCTAAAATGAATGCTAAGGATAACTAAATGGGAACAATTTAACCAATAAGTAAGGGGGAAAACCTATGTTCTTTCTAATGGTATCAATTGCATTTTGAAGTTTTTTAGAAGTTCCAATAATATTTAGATCATCAACATAAACAACAATAATTACAAAATTTGATCAAAACCTTTTTGTAAAAACATATGGACAAATTGGATCATTTTTATAACATTCTTTTAATAAATATTCACTAAGACGGTTGTACCATATACGTTCTTTGTAATCCATATAAAATTTTCTTTAATCTGATCTAGCAAATTTTCCGAGAAACTCTATATCTTCCTAGGATTTTTATATAAATTTCACTATCAAGTGTACCATACAATAGATTGTAACAACATCCATTAGACACATGTCAAGTTTCTCATGTACTGCCAGACTAATAAGGTATCTAAACATGATTGCATCCACCATAAAAGAATATTCCTCTTTGTAATCAATGTTAGGCTTTTACGAAAATACTTGTGCTACAAGTCATGTTTTATATCTTATAACTTCATTTTTCTCATTTTGTTTTCACACAAATATCCATTTATATCATATCGGTTTTACATCTTTAATTTTTTTGGACTACAGGTCCAAAAAAACCTCACGTTTAGAAAGATAATTCAATTCTGCTTGAATTGTGTCTTTCCATTTTGGCCAATCTTTTCTATTTCTACATTCCTCAATAGATTTAGGCTCAAGATTCTTATTTTCTTTTGCTATTTCAATAGCAACATTATAAGCAAAGTTATCGATAATTATATTTTTCCAGTTCTATCTTTTTTCTTAAAGTAACATAACTTATCGAGATCTTTCGTTATCATCATTTTTGTAACACTCCTTACCCAACCCAACTAACGAGCCTTGAGTATCGAATGTTACAACAACCCAATTTAACACAAAAAAATTATTTAGAGTTATTATCTCAAATGGTTTAACACTGTCAATTTAAAATTTAAGATGTTAGCTATAATCCATGCCATTAAAGAATTGGGTCCTTACTGATTTACTATTTTAGCTTACAACTTAAACAAACTTTATACAGACTCTTCCAAATAATCCTTGAGGTGTGGCCTCTAAGGGGGCCTCTCTATATGCATGAATGATATCCATACGTTTCACATATATGTCGTTGTCTAGCTTGGTCCCTCCACTCAATTTCAGGTTAAAGTTTTATCCTGTAATAAGCAGACCATTTATAAGTTCAAATGAACTTAGTGAGATTTTGCAATATAACCTAAAATAAAATAAAAAACTTCCAAAATGAAGTTTTAAAGAGAAATTTAAACTCCCTGATCATTTTTTACCGTTCATGGATTTTAATGACGTGGTTGGAGCTTTTTCCCTCTTTTGCAGCTTACCGTTGGCAAACTTATTCTCTATCTGGGATGTGTGTATGTATTTTACAGTAATCACTCTCTATGGTATGGGCCAGATTTCTGCCATATTCTAAATTTATTTTTTTCGTCGACTTGTTCAACATTTCATAATACTAACTACGTGGCCAAACATCTATGGGGATGCCCTACCGTTGAGGCGGCTTCACACTTTTCTATTTTGTCCTAGCTAATTGCTCGTCTCGTTCCCAGCCGCTAGACAACTGATAGTAACATTTAAATCCCTACTGATCCATATTCTCTGTTGCCTTTTGGAGAAATTCCGTCCCTATAGTATTTGGTGAACTTCCATGTGGTCTACTTTGTGTTACTCCCAATTAAGTTGCTTACTTCTTCATAAATGAGCTCTTTATAAATATTTAGGCATCTTCCACTACTGGACCATTTGGCGATCGATACCTCCTAGTGGTCCTCGGTAAACCTATCAGGCACTAGATGCCTCTTCTTGCTCGCAGACCCTTAGGTTTCTTTTGAACATTTCACGGTCATTATCAATCTTGACTTATTAGCTAAACCTAAGAAATCGTACCAAAGTTTTCTATCAACCTTATTACTCCCTGCTTGAGTTATACCTAAATCTTCTTTTCATTATTCTGGCATCTTACGAGTTCTTTATCTTAACAGACGTCATTCCCATTGTTGAACTCTGACCTTGCACACCCTAATTCCCATATTTAATGTTCGGGCAGACTACCACATGTAACACCCAAAACCCAGACCAGAAGTTTTGACCGAATTTTGGAGACATTGGCCACCAAAATGACTAAAAAAAACATCGTTTAAGCACAAAAAAATCTTTTCAAAAATCTTTTCTCATACAACTACTTAAACCAGAAACAAATTTCATCAAAATGCTTTGTGAATAATAAACCTATTTCCACCGAAAACTTGCTTGGAACCATTATCCCATTTGATAAATTAATAATTTCACAACCAAAATAAGTTTGAAAGTTTCAATAATCAAACTCAAAGTCAGAAATTTACATTGAAAAAAAAACAAAACTGTTATCCCGTCAGAAAATCATATTCAGTTCTTAAAACTCATGCATGGCATCACAATTTTAGTTTTTTTTAAAACCATAATCTAAAAACTTAACGATTGTCCGAAAATAAAACTCATACCACAGTTTATAATCTTTTTTACAAATCAATAGAAATTATTAGACTGAGATTTTTTAAAACAATAATCAAACCAAAACCAACCAAATTACTTAAACTCTGAGACTTCTGAATGCCGAGCCCAGCTTCAAAACACAAGATTACCTGAATAAGAGAAACTAAGGGAAGTGAGCTACGTGAGCTCAGTGTGAGTTCGAAAAAATAGAAAAATAATGAAGAGGCAAAACAAACGTACAGAAGGGTACATACAGACATCATATGATAGTCTCAACCTAACAATCAGAATTCAATTTCACTATTAACATATCAAACCTGAATTCAAAATTCTAGTCACACATGTTACTTATATGCATCAGTTAATACATTTCGTTTCACAAAAACTCTAACATTCATATACACTTCCCAGAAATTCATACATGTATAATGTATTCAAACGTATAACGAATACAATAAACAAAACCCACCCAACCAACCAAAACACTGCTTCATCCACCCTGTACGATAGACCCTTCTACCCTGCACACCACAATAGGGTTATGGTAGACCCTTTCTACCCTACACACAACGTAATGGTCTAAGCCACTAAAATAGAATATGCAGCTAAGCTAACATATATAATAATGCGGTAAAATTGCCACAACAGAATATTGCAGTTAAACTACCAAATCAAACTTCCTCCTTCAATCAGTAACAGTATCCCAAACACATTTATAAAAGCTTAAATGAGCATTGGGTTACATAAGAATCAAAATGGGTCAGTTATAAACGAAAGTTAAAATCTGTAAAAATAGGGCCACACGACTATGTGACTGATACACACATCCGAGTAACAGAAGGACGCGACCATGTGGTTGAGACACACATTCGTGTGACTAAGTTACATGGTCGTGTGGCCAGACTGTGTAACTCATTGTGCCGTGCAAAAAAATTAACATATTTAAGAAGAAAAGTAAACACAACCGTGTGGCTAGATCACACGCCCGTGTGGCTGAGAAATACAGCCGTGTGACTAAGGCACATGCCCATTTCAAAGACGATAAATTCTCCAAATAGAAGTCACATGCCCATGTGGCCAGCTCGTGTGACCCACACTAGACTGTGTGACTCGAGAATAACCTAATTTTTACAATGGCACACGGCCGTATGGACCTCCCTTGTGGCCTCGAAACCACACCAAATTCAACTGAACTTCATGAAATTCCTCAATGATTTGATTCCTAACAACAGCAGTTTCAAAAACACACACCTAAACTACAATTCCAAGCACAACGAACAATTGAAATGCCTTAATTCCACCAATTCTGAAAACTTGTAAACCAACATGCTAATTTATAAGCAATCAACCTAATAAGTTCAAATGAATCAACTAAAAATTAAAAATTAACTTAAAACTCAGAAAGAAACAATTAAACAATATTAACACTTACCCGATTCAAAACCCCAATAGATGTAACTGAACATAAACGATTGAAACTAAAGATTCGATACTAGATTTTTGAAGTTATAATGTTGTGAAAATGATACAAGAACAGAATTTTCAATACGAAGAAAAACACAAAATGAATTTTAAGAGAAAATGGACCAAAATTTGAAAATTGGAAAACAAAATTGAAAGAGGAAAAACATGAACAAAGATAATGGGAAGGAACGTGGAAACCAATTTTTGAGATTATTTTCCCCTTAATTAAAATCTAATTAAAATGAATAAAGTTAAATATAATTAAAATAAATAAAGTTAAATTAATACAAAAAGAAACAAAATTAAAACAAATTTTTCAGGATTCAAGCACTAGACCAAGGCAAACTAACAACATACTTTACCACCGAACCAGCATGCTCATTCTGACACTAGAACGCTAAAATAAACTTAACTGTCCAACCTAACCATTAACCCTAACTTCCAACCTTAAAACTTGTAACCCTAATTTTTGGGGTGTTACTGTAACGCCCCTAACCGAATCCGGCACCGGAATAGAGTTACGGAGCATTACCGGAGTTACCGATTCATTTATCAGATATTTCATTAATCCGATATCTTTTCTTTTCCACATTCAAGTCTCGTATTCAAGTCATCCGGATCTTTATAAAGAAATTTGATCGTCGTTTTCATTTATTTCATGTTATAATACATTCAACTAATGCTCTGAACAAAATTATCATTTTGCCCCTAAACTTTTAATTAATGACGATTTCATCCTTAGGTTAAAATAAAATAAAATTATTGCAATTTAATCCTTATTTCCAACCGTTATTCTCACACAAATTGATAACAACCTATGAATTCTATAAAATGTCAGAATTTTCCATAATTTCAACACTTTTTAATTTAATCCTTAAAATATGTTTTTCCCTGATCTTGAGCTAAATTAATAATTTCATTCAATTTTGTAATTTAAATAATAAAATAATCCATTTCATGCAATTTGGTCATTTCTGACATTTTTACAAAATTACCCATAAAGTTTTACTTTTATTCAATTTAGTCCCTGAGCCTAAAACATGCAAATTAGCCATGCTAGATGAATATTCATACATATTTTTTCCTTCTCCTCCTCTCCATTCCACATCCTTAATTTATATAACATGAAACAAGTAACATTATCAATAATTTCACTATTTACTTATGTATATTCAAAACTGTCCATTTGCATCATAGTCACTAAATTATTTATATCTTAAGCTAAAGAACTCGAAATTAAGATCTGATAATTTTCCCTGAAACTAGACTTACTTATCTTATTGACATAAAATTTTCAGAATTTTTTATTTATCCAATAAGTACAGTTAATTCTTTAAAGTTGCCCCTATTCTGCTGTCTGACAGTTCCGACCCTTCTTCACTAAGAATTAATTATCTCATCGTACGAGATTCTTATGATGTTCCCGCTTATTTATATTGAAAATAGACTCTTTAAGGATTTTAAAAATATAAATTTAATCCCTTAATTATTTTTCTCCAATTTTTGATGATTTTCCAAAGTCAGAACAGGGGAACCCAAAATCATTCTAACATTGTCTCATAAAACTTATTATATCTCATGATTTACAATTCCATTGCTTACATCGTTTCTTTTATAAGAAACTAGACTCAATAAGCTTTAATTTCATATTTTATTAATCCTATAATTAGATTTCTACAATTTTTGGATATTTTTCAAAGTTAGATTATTGCTGCTGTCCAAAACTATTTTAGTGCAAAATGTTGATTTTCATTTTGCCCCAAATTTCACAGTTCATACAATTCAGTCCTTACTTAATTAACCCCTAAATTAAACTAATTTTCTCAATTAATACTTTTCCTAGACATTATAAGTTATTTCATAACTATTGAAATTCAGAATTTCCACATAAAACTCTAACTTTAAACTCTTTTACAATTTAAGTCCCAAACATTCACTTTCTATTCAATTCTTTCAATAAAATCAGCATATAAACAATTTAAAGCTCTAATTATATATCAAATCATCATATACTTCCAGCACATATTCATATAAACTTTCAATTTCTTTCATAGAATCAAGAACTAATGAATTCAACAAATGGACCTAGTTGTAAAAGTCACAAAAACACAAAAATTTCAAGAAATAATCAAGAATTGAACTTACTTGCGGTAAAAATATGAAAAACCAGCTTAAGGGAACTCTTTCATGGTGTTTTTGCTTATGAGAATGCAGAAAAATAAAGAGAAATCTAGATAATTCCACTTTAGTCCTAGCTTTATTAAGTAAATTTTGTAATTTTCCAATTTTACCCTTATTTTCTTGGTGATTTCATGCTCTTGCCGTCCAGCCCAAATAGATCTTGGGTCTATTTTTCTTTTAAACCCTCTTTCTTTTATCATTTAAGCTATTTAATCATTTCCCACAATTTTGCATTTGATACAATTTAGTCCTTTTTGTTCAATTAGCTATCAGTACTTTAAAATTTCTTGAAGAAACTTTAATATTAACTTATTAACACTACATAAATATTTATAAAAATATTTATGGCTCGATTTAAAATTCCCGAGGTCTCGATACCTCGTTTTCAATTCTAATTATTTTAATATATATATATATATTTTTGTACATTTCACTATTTCAAAATTTTTCCTAACTTCACATTTAACTTATACTCACTAAATTAATAATATTTCCTACTCATTTGTCGGATTTAGTGATCTCGAATCACTGTTCCGATACCACTGAAAATTAGGCTGTTACAGTTACACCCCTACTTAGTGTTCCGACAGACTATCCCGTGTTTAGTGTTCCAGAAGACTATCACGTGTTTAGTGTCCTAGCAAACTATCTCATATTTAGTGTCCCATCGGACCAGCTATGGTAACATAACATCTTTCAGCTATGGTCTTACACAATTTAACCCGTGTTTACCGTCCTAGAGACTACTAGGACGCCATAACGCCTTTCAGCTATAGTCTTAGTTTTGTTTTCCATGATGCTATAGCATCTCTCAACCATGGTCTTACTCATTTATATCATGATGCCATAACATCTTTTAGCTATGGTTTTACTCAGTTTTAACATGATACCAAAACATCTTTAAGTATATAGCCTCCGATCGGTCCCATGGCATAGCCATGATCTTTCTTGTTTACTCTTCCCATTGCACTTCTTTCATTCCTCCATTTCATTGTTCTTAACCTTTATGCTTGAATACCGTAGTGTCCCCTCCATACGGCCCAGAGCTTCTTCATCACAGGTGCACACAACAGCATCGTATGACTCTATCTAATAGAACCATCCCATTTCCTTTCCTAACTTTGCCTAAACCCCTCAATAATTCCTTTACATGCATTAAATTCATTTTATGGACGCAATACTATGGAATCATAGCTAATTCATGCATATTGAACTAGAATGGTGGAAGCCCATAAACTCATGAAACTTTACAACATACTTAGCCTTTTAGGGGTTGAGTGCAGAAACTTACCTCACTTCCTTATTTTCAATAGCTTCATTTTGCCTAAATGCCAAGGTCTCCTTTATCTTGACAACTTAACATAAAAACCATCTATCTGTTATTTAAAGGGCATTCATACCTTGAAAACCCAAAATTTATTATTGTAGGAAGCATTTAAGAGTTCTTACCTTAACTCTTCAATCCATAAGTACAAAAAGGTAAGAAAACTTACTAGTTACAAAATTTCTCCACTTCTAGACTTCAACTTACACAACAATCGTCGCATGCAAAGCTTTCTTCAATTGAATTCTCTTTTTCTTAGGGTAACTGGAGAAGATGATGCCACCGAAAGAAAAATGTATAAAACAGATTTTAACAATCCTGTCTTCATAGCCGCCTACTTATTTATAAACTCCTTTGGCGTGATTTCCACCGATTTCCACCACCGTACATTTTTAATCATTTTGTCTCCTACTATGGGACCAACTAGTTCCATCTTAACCGAACCAAAATTGGGATCTAACTGTTCATATTTTAGCCACTAAATTTTCTAATCCCCACTGGAGCTCGACAATTTCCTAGCCCATTCAATTAAATCTTAGTTTTCAAAATCCTGAGTCAATTTGGGTAACAAGATGTTACAATTTTCAAGTACCTAAACCTCTTTTGGGGTTATTATTATTAGTTATATCTTTGGCCTCTTCTTGGGCACTTGCCTCCACAATATGACCATATTGAATATTTACTCCTTTCCTTTTAAGAGAATTTTTATCTTTGGAATAGACTGTCTTCCATGCTTTAGGCGTGTATTATTTTCTTTTAAACTAACAATTTGCCTTATTGGGACATCAATTTGTATTTGAGCATTTTCAGTTAGTATGTGAGATTTTGTAATTCACTTTAGGTCAGTAAATGGATCTAACAGTTTATTTGTAAAATAAATTATCCACTAAACTTCTGATTCACATTGAGTTTTACGAGGATCTTAGATAATGATAATTTATTCCAAGTATTTTATTCATACAACTTTTTATTCTCTCCCCTTAATGTTAGGAAAACTATCTCATAATAATTGACAACTTATATCATAACTAAATCTCCAATTAATATCTCAAAGATATTTATTAACAGAATGAGATTTATATCAATGTACATTCCCAACCTCCATTGAGGACTCACTCATCTTTGTGCGTTGCGGTGGGGCAATTGGAACATATATCGCACATTCGAAAATTCTAAGATGGGAAATATTTAACTCTTGACCAAAAGTCAATTGTAATGAGGAGTATTTATTATAACTTGTTAGACTGATGCGTAAAGTGTTGCTACATGCAAAATAGCATATCCCCAAGCTGTAACAGAGAGTTTTGTTTTCATAAGTAATGACCTAGCTATTAGTTGGAGGTGTTTAATAAACTGTTTTGTGTGTGAACATAAGCCACAAGATGTACAATTTTTTATCCCAATTGACATACAATAATAATTGAAAACTTGGGATGTAAACTCACCAACATTAGCAAAAAGAATTACCTTAATTGCATGATTTGAAATTAATTATTTAAACAAACAATCTTGCAAACAATAGGTTGCACGTTGATATCACATATGTAATTATTTTGTAGATGCATATACCAAAATTATATAATATTAAAATCATCCATATGGTGGATGAATGGGCCCATATTCATTTTAGAAAGGCAAGACATTAAATCTCAACTTTAGCTAGTAAGTTTCTAATAATTAATTTTCATTGAGAACAAGCAACACATGAGAATTTTTTTAAATTAATGAATCTTCTAGTTCTTTAATAAAAATTCGTATGAATTTTTTATTAATTTTCTCATCATATATGATCTGGGATGGCCTAATCGCTCATGTCAAATAGTAAAAGTATGTGGTTCTACAAACTTCTGGTTTGTAGTAACATGTGTCTCAATTTCACTAATATGTGTATAATATAAACTTGATGAAAAAGCAGGTAGTCTTTCCAAAAAATATTTCTTTTCACATTCAATATATGCAGATATTCAATATTTTTTTCTCATTTACAATCTTGATATGATATCCATTTTAGTGAATATCTATAAAGCTAAATTATTTGAGACTTAGATGAAAGTAATGCATCATCTATAATATATTTTACCTTTGAAATAATATTATCATATATTACTTTGGTATTTACATAATATGATATTAAATGAGAATAATCTTTTACCTTTAAAGATAGAATATGTTGTAGCAAAATCTACGTGACATATGTCTTTATTTTTGGGTTTAACGAAAGAACACAAAAAAAATCATATTTTTCTTTAAAAGGCAACATTATTTAAGAAATATTGCAAATAGTCATAGGAAAATATATATAAAATTATTTCTTATGAGGGAAAATTTAAAACATACAAATGAGTTATATCATTAAGGCCTTTAGAATCAATATCCTTGTATGCATGGTTAGCTTTAGCATCATAATAAAAACTTTCATTTTTCTTCAAAAAATTATCCTCCATTTCATCATTTTTGGATAAAGAAATTTGACTTAATATTGTTTCCCTTCTTATTTGTTTAATGGATTATTTGATAAAAAATTTACTAGATGCTTAAACGTACGACAAGTACGTGATCAATGCATTTTTGTACCACATTAGTAGCATGAATTTTCAATAACCTTCAAAAATTTTGACCACAATTTTCTTATTTTTTATTATTATTTTTTTTTCTAGTGGTTAAAAGTATCACTATTACACCCACCATGATAATAGTTATTAGTACATCTCCAACCACATCCTCAATTACAACGACAAATAAAAGGAGTAAACAATTTTAAAGATATTATTGCCATTACTGCAAATAAAACAGAGATGGAGGTATAGAAACCCATAAAGAAATTGTCAGGTGCAAATGCTTGAAAGAAAAATGCTTTGTGAGGTTAGATAATCTTTATACAAGTGAGCATGTACTAACCTTGCTAGCCTGTAAAATTTAGTGATTATAGCTAGATTAAATACATTAAAATATATATTACATTTTATCAATGCATAATTCAATAATTAACTAGATTTACTGGATTAAGTTGAAATGTTGTGGTAACCAAGAAAGATAAGTAGTAACTTCAAGCATAAATCAACAAATTCAAGGAAAAAACTATGAACAGAAATAACAATAAAAGAGGAAATATTCAGCCATCAAGAATTTCAAGAGCTGCTTATAGAAAAAGTCAAATTTGTATTGGCCAAGCACATTTTAAATAAAATTGGGAACTTAATGCACATGTCAACTACATTCAAAACACACAAAATTAACAAACAACAAATCTCCCTCAAAATGCTTGATAGATTACATATATAATGTAATTGCAAATCTGTAACCATTATGCATGAACATGAAATCTCAAACTACCACGTAATCCACAAATAATAAATCGATGAAAAGAGCATGCAAGTACTAAAGTAACATAAATAAATAAATAAATAAAATAATATCAAATTTATGCAAATTATCTAGGTCAATATGACAATATATAAATTAAAACAAATTGAAATAATTGAAATTTCTTTAGTAATCTTAAAAAAAAAGTCAAATAGCTTAGAAAAAATGATTTGTATGTTTTGAATATTTCTCTTTCTATAAAAATATAATGAACAAATTAAAACAATGATGAAAATACGATACCGTATATAGTTTAATGTGAACTTCATTATGAACTTATAAAGATTTGTGTTGATAACATGTTATAAAACTAAAAGAAATATAGAATGAATATAAAACTAAAAGAAATATAAAATGAACAAGTGAGAAGAATAGAAGATGAAAGCATGATTCAACTTTCACTTTGGCCTACAATAAGCTTGTACATGCCTTCTATTTATATGGCTTCAAAAACCATAAGAGACAAGTATTATGGATCAACGTTAAAGTACCCTATAAATGATTTAAGGGTTACAAAATAGTGAATTTAGGGATTATGGACATTTTTTAGGGGTTATAATAGGATGAAGTTGAAGGTTATGGATATCCATTATATCAAATGATTTATAACATTTTTATATATTTCCTAAAGTAATTTATGAATTTCTTAAACTTCAACTAGTTAAGTTTTACTAATATTACTTTAATAAAAAATTGTGAATATTATGCACTTGTGTATATTCAAACCCTCACAATAATAATAATAGTAATGATGTCAATGAGTTGGTAGTTAGTTAGAAATTTAAAATTAATATTTTAACATAATTTAAAATTTAATTCATAGGCCATTTATAAGAGCTAAATATTGCAGGTTTTTTTTTTGGTAAATAAAACCGCACTAGGCGATTACAATAATAAGCATATAATCAACAAACTATAATGTCTTTTTGAACTAAACCCCGTATAGTTTGAGGAGGTTCGAAAAACACCTGAATACTTGTGAATCCTATAGCAACATGCTTAGCCATAAAGTCTACAACTTCATTGTGAACTCTGGAAATATGACGGATACATACTTTCCAATTCTTCTGAATCAGCTTGTGAATGGTCTATAGTTCCATAATATAACTATTAATAGATTTATCGGCTAAAATTAATTCCACTAACAGAGCATTATCAGACTCAAGCTCAACTTGTTGATAACCTTTGTTCCAAGCTAGTCGAAATCCTTCTAACATAGACCTTGCTTCAAACCTGAATACTTCATCTTTGCCTAATGTCATCGAATAACCACAAAACTAATTACCGTCAACATCTCTAATTACTCTTCCAATCGCAGCCGAATAAGAGCTAAGCGAGAGTGCACCATTTGTATTAAGTTTAACCCATCCACTCTCAAGTCGCCTATTTGAAGTTTTTAAGTTAAAGAAAAAAATTGTATATTATTTTATTTAGATAGTGACATATTGTAATTAAATTACGTGTAGAATGATTGTATTAAATATTAATTTAAATTAACTTAAAAATATAAAATTTTAAATTAATAGAAGAAATAAAATAAAATTGATTTTTTTCACCAAAAGGAATTAACCAAATTTTATCTTGGCTTAATATGTCTTTTGATTCATGTACTATAGTTAAATTATTACTTTGGTAGTTGTACTGATTTTTATTAGTTTGGCCCTTATACATTATTTTTTGTATTAATTTAGTTTCTATATTTTCATTTTGTTATTTCATTACTAATCCCAATTTTTCGTTAAAAAATTCAAATCAGCCACTGACATGTTGTCACATGAAAAAAAATAAAAATTTCACTTAAAATTTTAAAAATATAACAAAACTAAAAAATCATAAATAAATAAATAAATCTCAAAACTCAAAATTTTATTCAAAAAATAAAAAAATCATAATCTACTTTTTGAAAATGAAAAGTATGAACAACTTCAAACAATTTTTTATATAAAATTTGTTTGTTTGGAATTTTAGGCTTTTAGAAAATTTTAGAATTTTAAGAAAAAGTTAAGAATTTATGTTGTTTTTTACTAAAACACTTAAAATTCTTTAAATGTATCAAAAATTCATAAAATGCAAAAAAAACCTAAAATTTCCCCAAAAACACACCATAAATTCTTAAAATTTTTCTAAATTTTAATTTTATGAATTTTTAAAATTTTGTGAAGTTTCACATATTTATAATTTTAAAAATATATTTTTATAATTTCAAAAGCATATTCTTATTTTTAGTTTTTTTATAATTTTATAATTTTATAATTTTTTAATTTTTATATATATTTTTAGATTTTTAATGAGATTATTTTATTTTTATTTTAAATGACTTTATTTTTTACTTTTTTTGACATGCCACACTGTGGCATTGGTTAGTTTAATTTTTTTAACAGAAATTTAGATCGAAGTAACTGGCTTAATATAAATGAATGTAAAGAGGGCAACTAATAAAAACAATCAAATACAAAAGCTAAACTATTAAAAATGTGAGAATCGAATGTCGATAATGACAATGAATCACAAAGAAAGAGAGAAAAATAGAGCACACAATTTTTACGTGGAAACTTTTTCGAGAAAAACCACGATCAGAGGAGAAGAAAAATTCACTGATTGTTGAATTCGAATGATACAAGAGGGGAGACGACTACGTCTATTTATCAGTTTAAAAACCTTAATCTAATCAAAGTCTAATAGAAGTAATACAGTAAGGTTGAAACACCTTATTCAAATAATATCAAATAGACGACTTCTATACGAATTCTATTTGTGCAGTCTGGACCGTACTGCCGAGACCTCCGGCCTCCACACCCCCAGTTGCAACTCCAGTACAGTTTTATGTTTAATGGGGATATGTGGCGGCCTGCGGCCTTCGTCCTCATAAATCCCATTATCTTGTCACTTTTTTTTAATAGAAATTTATGTCACACAAACTCTAACAGAAAAATATAGTATAAGTATTAAAGTGATAATTTAACTATAATATAGGGGCAAAAAAGTATTAATATTTTATCTTTCATTATAAGTTGATGTCATAGATGACAGATGAAATTTCAAGTACATTTATCAACCCGCTGAGGTTAAAATTTATGAATATTTTAAAAATAAATATTATATGTTTTAATTTTTTTTGAATAATCTCATTATAAGTTCTAATCATATCTATTCTTTTTAACACAATTTCTAGAACTACCCGTAGCCCCTCTCATAAATAGGAGGATAATATACTTCAATGCACTCGCATCCATGTCCTCTTGCATTGATAATAATGCTCATGTCAATCGAGCTAAGATTCAGTCAACATATGTTTTAAATTTTTTTAACAAATATATCATTTTATTAAATTATAAGAGCTTCTTATATAATCAAATGAACTTTAGTTTAGTTCAGGGTGTGTTAAATGGGTGTATCTGCTATGGGGCTATTGCGAGAGAGGCTGATGGGTTTGTGCTTGCTGGCTGCTATGGCTTCGCAAATAAGGCCATCGATGCTGTTTGGGCAAAGCTAGAGGCGTTGACTTTGGGCTTGAAGTTGGCCTCAAATTTAAAATTGTCCAAGCCTATTATGGAGTCTGACAACGCTACTCTCATTAATACAATCAAAAACCGTGAAAAGGATGTCACTATTTTCGGCTGCTGCATGAAACAGGAATGCAGGCCTATTAGAAATTTTGAAGCGATCCATTTTAATTGGATTGATAGAAATAGTAATGAAGTTGCGGATTTGCTGTGTAAAATTGCTATTAATAACAGATGTGATTTGATGTTTAATTTGGATTATTTTTGAAAATCGACGATATTATTATTCGAGATGAAATGAAATAAGGTTGACCTTCAGGTAGTTTTTTGTCAAAAAAAATTATTATTTAAGTTTTTAAAATTTTAAATTAATAAAAGTAAAATTGTACTTTGGCTCTCTTACAAATGATAAAAATTTGATTTAATCCTTTTAAAATTATAAATATATAAGATATTAAAATGGTAAAATTATATTTTATTATTATAAAATTATAATTTAGTTCTGCCTCCTCTGAAAAAAATTTCTGGCTTCGCTCTTGATTTAGTTATGATTGATATTATTATAGCAATAAAGAAGATTTGTATTTAAACATGTTTAAGTAGATTTGGTTAGGCATTTTATAGAAAAAGAATTTTTGTATAAAACATTTTAAAATGATATATATTATTAACATAGATTTATAATGAATTTCAATAAATAAAATGTCTAATTATACTTCCATTTCCTGTACTCTTTGGATTTTTAAATTTATAATCTCTACTTTTGAATTTACTCCTTTTACTTATTTGATTTGATTGTTAATTATTTTCTAAAATTTAATTATATATTATCAATTGAAATTTAATTTTAAATTGAAACTTTGAGTATTAAAATATTACACATTTGTGTAAGTTATTAATAATGTTACCGGTTGAATTTCAATTATTAAAGTAAAGAGACTAAATTTTAAAGGTCCTAAGAGAATAGGGACTATAGGTTAAATTAACCTAAATAAAATAAATCTCTATTCAATTTAGATTTTTCATACGCCGCTTGGACACAAATCGAGTCCTACGACGAACTTTAGACGGGTTGGATTTGTGCTTTGTTTTGAAAACACGAAACCAAGAAAAGAAAAGAAAAGAAAAGCCTCCGACAAATATAAACTTCGATTTTCTTCCTAGACTTTCTGGGTGCTTCAAATTCTTTTCCGAGAAAAGAAGAAGAACCGAAGTGTGTTAGAAAAAAAATGGCAGAGAATCACGAATTACCAGAGGCAACTATCCAGAACATACTGGACCAAGATAGCTTGAAATGGGTTTTCGTTGGTGGCAAAGGAGGTGTTGGTAAAACCACTTGTAGCTCGATTCTTTCCATCCTTCTGGCTCGGGTCCGATCCTCTGTCTTGATTATATCCACCGATCCTGCTCATAATCTCAGCGATGCTTTCCAACAACGATTCACTAAGACTCCCACTTTGGTCAATGGCTTCAACAATTTATATGCCATGGTACCCTTCTTATTTAATTTTGCTTTCTGCGTATTCGTGGATTTGCTTTCCTTTTTTCCTTTTCTGAGATTTACTCTTTTTTTTTTTGTAAATTCGGGGTTTTGAGATTTGTCCTGTTTTGAGTTTGATTGCAAATACCTAGTCCGTAAATTCTCCAATTTTAACTTCTTTCACTTGAAACAAAGTATGATTTTTCATTGTAACCTGGTAATCGATTCACCCTGCTTAATGCTTAGCTTCTGTGTTGGTAAAACTTCATAATATGATTTTGCCGATTTTTGTCACTTTTTTGTCCCTTAATTGTTTACTATTAATGATGCATAATAGGAAGTGGATCCTACTGTGGAAAACGAAGATGTGAATGGACCTGAAGGAATGGATAGTTTATTTTCTGACTTGGCAAATGCAATTCCAGGAATTGATGAGGCAATGAGCTTTGCTGAGATGCTTAAGTAAGACATCTTCTCCTTCTGTTTGATGCTTTGATTGTGTGATAAATCATTGAGATGCATTAGCTGTTTATTGCTTCTTTTGGGTTTTTTTTTTTTTTTTATATTGATATTTTTTTCAAACAAGGTAATGGTTGCTATGGATGTTTTATTAAAGGCTTTCAACTTTCTCTCTCAGTGTGTTCTTAATTAGCCAGTCTCAAAAAAGGGCATTCACTACTACATTTCTTGTTTAGGAAATATTGCTGATCAGCAGTGCTGATTGAACGCATTCTCTAGGTTTTAGCTTTGAAAGTTTTAATTCTTTTATTCAAGTGTGACCTAAATAAATAGAGTGGTCAAATCGAGGACTTTGCTTGTTTCGTACTGTTTTTATCCTCATTTCCACCGGTTGATGATAGTAGGATTTATTTGAAAATTACCCCTTCTTTCCCCAAATATTTTAGATTAATTATGATGGCTTCTTTCTTTTTAAACTTTTTTTTTTTTGCATGCCCTTTTTTGCCTTCTGCTGGTGTTTTTTTCATCCGCCTTTTGATCTTTTGTTGTCTGAATGTAATCCTTTTCCTGCAGATTGGTACAAACAATGGATTATTCTTGCATCGTATTCGACACTGCACCAACTGGACATACTCTTCGGCTTTTACAGTTTCCTTCTACATTAGAGAAGGGGCTCGCAAAAATGATGTCATTAAAAAGCAAATTTGGTGGCATATTGAGTCAGGTATAATAAAATTTTATATTATCCTTTAGCAGCATTTCAAAACAAAAAAAAAAAAAACTACTAATCTTTCTTGAATATCTTATTTCTAGTGATCAGTTCGTTCAATACTTTCTTCCGAGTTCGTCTTCTATATCATTGTAAAGTTTGTATGGCATTGGGATATCACATTCACTCTTTTTGTAGCTCACTTGTCAACGCACAACTGTTACCAATCGCTACTATAGGTTGTAGCTCATAAAGTCTGAAACTCATTATGGCAGATGACCCGTCTTTTCGGGATGGATGATGAATTCGGGGAGGATGTAATTTTGGGGAGGCTTGAAGGAATGAAAGATGTGATCGAACAAGTTAATAAGCAGTTCAAAGACCCGGTAAATTCCCATTATCTAATACTTTCCTATTAAATTTTCTGTTCTATTTTTTGATCGGTCGGTATATGATGAAATATAACTGGAAAATTGACAACAAGCTGCCTGCAAGCCAACAGAGGCAGTGCTTGCACAAAGCTTTCGGACTTTCTATCTTAGCATATTAAGAACTTTCTAAAGGGATGAATCAATATCACACACAAACTTTAGTTTAATGTTCAATTTTATACTTGAAATTCTGATTCGATTCAATTTTCACAAATTACTAACATAGTTTTGACGGAACTCCTTTTTGCGTATATATCATGCATACACAAACAATTATATTTATCCAACATTAAAATAAATGGATGTATTTAATTTTTCAAAACGTGTACAATTGAGAATTGAAATTTCATATGTACAATTGAAACCAAAATCAAAGTTTCATGTAGATAATTGCACTATATGAAAGTTCAAGTATAGCATTACATATTGGATCGAAGTTCGTGTATAAATTTGAGATTTATCCCCTTTATAAACAACATAGTTGGTTGCCGTGCTTTCTGACTAATTAAGTAGAGTAATCTAGCATATACTAAATTTGGCCATCATGATATACTTGGAGAGGAGGAAAGCCGTGGCTATACGTGGAGATATATGCTCGATACAATTCTCTTACTTGGCTCTCACTTTTCATCGTGAAGTTACCTAAATATCTCTTAAACTTACAAATATTAGAACTTGTGAAGTGTGTTGGGAAGCAAATTCTTTTTTCTCTTAACTTTCATTTTCCATTTCTGGTTTCTTGAAGTTTTGCAACTTCGAAGGACATCTACTTTCCGGGTTTTATTCTATCTCAATCAAAGTTTCTTGAGGTGCTCATGCTTTTGGTATAATACACTTTCCTTTTCGGCAGGACATGACAACCTTCGTCTGCGTTTGCATTCCGGAGTTCCTCTCTCTATACGAAACAGAGAGACTGGTGCAGGAACTCGCCAAGTTTGAGATAGATACACACAATATCATCATCAACCAAGTAATTTTCGACGATGAAGGTACGCTTTTACTTGCATACTATATCTCTCATTTTCCCTTTCTCCACCATTACAGTTATTGCTTAAATAAAAAGCTTACCATCAATTGGCCTGTGTTTTAATTGAAGATGTCGAGTCCAAGTTATTAAAAGCGAGAATGAAGATGCAACAGAAGTACATTGACCAGTTTTACATGTTATACGATGACTTCAACATCACGAAGCTGCCGCTGCTCCCACAAGAGGTGAGTCGCAGTATACTGTGTGACCATTTTAGTTTGTAAATATACAATCAAATTGTCAATTTGTATGGGTTTATAACAGGTTACTGGGGTTGAAGCTCTGAAGTCATTTTCACGTCATTTACTTTCACCATATCAACCCTTGTGTAAAAGAGGAACGGTAGAAGATCTTGAGCGAAGAATATCGATGTTAAAGGTACAGATATCAGAAGCTGAAGCAGAACTTGAGAAACTCCGAAAATGAGATGGAAACGTCTGAATGGTGTTCTATATGAGAGCGTATGGTCTATTCAGTTTGCCGATTTGCTCGGCATCGCATGATATCATGTGACATTGTCGATTGAAACAGAATTTAGCATTCTATTTGTGTTGCTGAATAATGTTTACATAAGCATAATTTAATTTTAGAGAAAAGAAATTCTTTAAACATTGCATTTTCACCATTGACATGCATTAGATGTTGCCATTATATTAGTGTTATGAAAGGATTTTCTTAAACTATATTTTTTCTTTCGACTAGCTAGCTTTACTATGGTTTTCAGCATGGACTATTTGGGTTTTCCTAATAATAAAAAACCCTCATAATTTTGATATTTAGAGGAGAATTTTTAAAAAAGTTTTCATCCATTCCAATTATATAAAATATTATTTAATTACCTAAACTATTACCATTTAGTAATGTATTAAGTAATTATACAATTAATTCAATTACATAAAACATTATTCTATTATACAAATTATTACATTTTTTAATTACGTAAATTATTATAATATTGTTAATTATACAAAATATTATATAAGTATAGAAAGCACTTAATTTTACGAATTATTATAAATCTTCCTTCTTTTATATAATATTAATTATACAGCATTAAAAATGGGAAGGGTTTAATCAATATTTTAAAGGGTTAATTACATTAGATGCCATTAAACTCTGATTATTTTTCAATTTTATCACCGAATTTTTAAACTTATAAAGATGCTACTAATATTATCGCATTATTATAAAATGCCACTTCACTTAATCGTTGATAAATTGATAACATAGCAAATGTGCCACATGTTTTAAAAATTGTTTTTTTAATACTAAAATGTTTATTTTCTTGTTACCAAAAAAATTGTTTATTTTCTTTATTTTCTTATTCTTTTCCTCTCTTTCCCCTTTCATCTTCTTTTTTTAATCTTATTTCCCTTCCCAATAAACCCTAGCAGCCATCCGATTGATTCCCCGGGTATTGAGCCTGTTGGTAGATCTCCCAAGATTGTTCCTTAATTCCAACAAGCCCAACCCCAACCCTACCCTAACCTTTAATCCCATGATTGCAACTGTTTTATTATGGTATTTAGCCTTTACAAACATATTCAAAGCTAAGTCATGACAAAAAATAGTAAATGGAATAGAAACTAAAGAGTTAAACTTTAAATATGTGTATATATTACTTGGGAAATGTATCCACGAAATCCTATATAGAAGTGTTCAAAGGTTGGGTCGATCAGGTTTAAGTCTAGCTTAAGCATAATATTAAAATATTTTCTACTTGTCCTAAGTTTAGCCTGGTCTGAAATATAAGCTTAAAATTTTGTTTAAGTCCACCTATATTTATAAAAGACAAACTCAAATTCATTTTAGTTATATCCATATTATTTTTAAATTTTTTATGTCATTTTAATTTAATATTTAACAGCTCTATATTTTTTTATAAATTTATTAAAAGTTTCATTATTTTAATGAGTTTATTTCAATTTATTTGTTTTGGGAAAAACATTTTCATCATCTTCGGACGTTTGGTTGAGGAAAATAAGTTAAATCAACGCAAAACATTTTATAAGTCAACTGAAAAAGAGAGCGTTTTTCCGTAAAATGTCTTACTACTTTAAAATCCGGAAGACATTTTACGCAACTCAAATCTCCTTTCTCTCTTTGACTCTTGCTTTCTCGTTTTCTTATTCGTCTTCGGTTCTCTCTTCGAGAAACAAAAACTCTAGTTTTTTAGAGAAATAATCGACAATGATGAGAAATTAACCAAAACGCAAGATCGATGAATTCCTTTCATATATATTAGAGATAGGAAGAGAGAGGAACAAAAGAACCATGGAGAAGGCGAAAGGAGTGATGGGGGCAGGCCAAATTTGGGTTGTTGATTTCTTTGATAATTCCACTACTCCTTCATCGCGTGACATCTTCAATTTTTTTGGTTTCACTCGTCTTTCTACTGATCAGGTTCCCTCTCTTTTTCTATTTCTTATAATAAATAAATTCACTTTCAATTTTGTTATTATATTAGGGCTTCAGCTTCGCCTTTGTATTTTTTTCAAGAGGATTTTGTTCTAAGTCAGCAATAGAAGGATGCTGAAGCCAATTGGAACACACAGGTACCTCTTTTCTTTTTTCTTTGTAGTTACTTTTTTTATACATTTACAGTTCACTCTCATACACCCTTATAATTTACTTAATAACATAGGAAATAAGAGATGCTTTAATTTGATTTTATTTTGGATTTAAAATTTTGAAGTTATCAACTTTTTAAGGATATAAATGCTTGAGATGAAAACTTGAGATTACTTTTTAATCAATTTAACTGCAGCACTACAATGACAAATCATTAGTAAAAATGTAATGGATCTATATGTATATCTATTCATCAAAGGATTGAGTTTCAACATCTGAGTTGGTGTTTAAAGAAAAAGTAAAGGGGAAAGGGAAGGGGAAGAAGATATGTCTTCTCATGGTGCATGGTTGAGGCCTACTGATTGATTGTTGCATCATATTAACACAGTATTTGATTGCAAAATTGAAGTATATCATTAAAGTTTTTGCTGGTTTAGGTGTTCATTTAGGTTAGAGTTCCATTTTGACAGTTAAGGATGTCTTAAAGGGTTGGGAAGTGTAAGCTAAGCTATGATTATTGGTTTTTCTCTTGTGTTGTATTGTTAGCTCAGGCATCTATTTACCATTTACCCTTTGTTTTTTGTTCTTTATTATTTGTTCTATTTTTTTTTTTTTTTTTTTTGTGCTTATAAAAGTAGTGAAACGATCATAAGAGGAAAGATGCAGGAGTGCTAATTGTATGGGATAAAGGAGAGTTCTTGGCCAGTAAAAGTAGGACTAATAAGAATTTTGTGATGGTTGAAGTGGAGTAAAGAAAACTTTAATGTTGCTATATGTAATGTATAAGATACACAAGCAAGCAACCTGCTGCCCCTAAAATTCCACTAAAGGCTAGATTATCTTTTAGTCAAATGTTTTGGTTGTGCAATTTCTATTTCTGGGTTGGTTCATCAAAATATTTTGAGCCATATATATGGGCATATTTTTTAGCCTTATAAAGACAATAAACATATCTTCTTGGATCTAATTATCATGTTCTATCTTTTGTAGGTTACTAGTATAAAAGAAATGCTTTCTCCAGAAGCATACATTTTGGTCTATTCTAGACGGAGTATAGTTTTCAATTGCAATAGAACATATCTCTTGTAAACAAGCCATCTTATCTGGAGAGTATTTTCTCATGTGCAATTGAAGCAGTTATTGCCAAGTTCAAAGATCCAAATGTTGTGTATTTGGTTAAAACATCAAATAGAGCTTCTTTAGATGTAGGTGAACCTGTCATTCTTCACATTTCAAACCTGGAATAAAAGAAATAGAAATTGGAATTGGAATCTAGCCTAGAAATAGAAATTGCACAATCATAACATTTATAAAAAAATAAAACATTGTAATATATATACACAAAACATTACAAAATGTAATTTTATAGCAGTAAAATAAACTCAATAAAAAGCAAAAGATAAAAAGTAAAGAAAATTACAAATGTATGTTTGTTTAATTGAAAATAGTTTTCATGAAATATTTTCACGAAATTTGTTAAATAACAGAAAATATTTTACACAGGTTCATTCAAACATCAGAAAAGACAAAAATCATTTTCCGGAAGTTATTTTCAGTGAATTAAATGGAGCCTTAATATAAGTTTATTTTTCAATATGTTATAAATTAAATAATATATAAAAATAACATAATATAAAATATTATTAATTTTTTTGGGTCTTAATTTTTTTAAACGGGCTTAATTTTTTTCTAAGCCCATTTTTTGGTCTAATATTTTTATCCAAACTCTCTTAAATTTCAGGCAGACTACTGAACTTAGATAAATAACTTAACCTATGAATAAATCTAATCCTATGCCTTCAAAGAATTGATGAAAGGTGAGTGCGACCACCAAAGGCCTTTATATAGTCTTTGGACTTTAAAAATCACCCAATAATATCACTATGATTACAGGGTATACCACTATTCCCAATTCCAATCTTTAAAAAAGGTCACATATATCAATTTTCATATGGGTAATCTAAAAAAATAGTCACTTTTGTTTGCCTCAGGTTACATTTTAGTCACTTATGTTTGAAATGTTACGTTTTAGTCACTTATGTTACTATTTTGTTACGAAGTGATCACTCTAACGTTAAGTTTCATTATCTCTCTAATGGTAATCCTACGTGGCAGTCCAACTAGATTTTAGATGCCAACTTGGATTTCTAAATGGGATGAAAATAGATTTTTAATTAAAAAATTTAATTAATTAAAATTTTTAAACCTAAACCTTAACTAAAAAATCTGTTCATCTCCTCTTTTTAATTTTTCTTCAGTCTCTTCTTTTTTTCAATGATTTTTTTTTCATTTGATTGAAAAAAACTATTATTAAGATCAAAATAGTTGAAATCAAATTGATTACTTCATAAAGATGGATTCAATGGAGGGTTTAGGTATGTCTTCTTTGCATTCCTCTATCTCTTTTATTCAATACTGAAAAACAAAAGATTAGATTTTTTATTGTTTAATGAAAACCCTAAATTAAAATTCTTGAAATGAATATTAACAACTAAAAGAATTTCAAATCAAAAGTTAAAAGAAAAGTCTGTTACCCTAGCACGTTTCTTGTCTGCCGCCCCTGGTATGCGTTTAGGTTTTTTTTCAATCGGTGTTTTATTATTTTTCTTTTCCAGATCTGTCGGAGTATAGAGATTAGCATCAATCTACTGGTTGTCAGAAGCTTTTCATCACGTTTGGCTTCACGTCCTGTAGGAATGGAGAATGATTTAGCGGTTTTGTCTCTAAATGATGAGGAAAACGAAATTTTACAGATGTCAACAGATCCTCTTGTAGTAAGGGAAAGAGAGCTTTATCTAGTAGGCTATTTTTTAACAGCCAGTTTAATTCACTTCCCATCCATGAAAAGTACAATGGCTAATCTATGGCATCTAGTAAGGGGTGTTCAAATTCGGGATCTCGGAGAAAATAGGTTTTTATTTTAGTATTTTTCACATTATAGATTTGGAACGGGTGTTAAAAGGAGCCCCATGGACCTTTAATAATCATTTGTTGATTCTATCTTATCTACAACAAGGGGAAGACCCACTGAAAGTTCCATTAATTCATACCCCTTTTTGGGTTCAAATTCATGATGTCTCTGTTGGTTTGTTTTCTGAAAACTTGGCAGTGCAGTTGGGGAACTTCTTAGGGGAGTTTTTAGAATATAATGAATCAGGCATAGGGAAAGAAAATCGCAATTATATGCGAGTTAGAACTAAATTGGACATTAGGTGTCCGTTGAAAAGAAAGAAGCAGATAATGTTTAAAGGACGATGCTCCTACGTCATGTTCAAATATGAACGTCTATCACTTTTCTGTTTTTATTGTGGTAGATTAAGACATAATGATTTTTTTTTGTGATGCTAAAATGATGCTTGGGGTGGAGGTCGCTGATATGGGGTGGGATTTATCATTGAGACCCCAATCCTGTAGAGCGCTATTAATGACTAGTATTTGGCTTAGGGAGGAAGGTGGGGAATAATGGGGGACAATGGAATGGAAGTAAAGTATTGAGAGGTCGGTCTCGGGAAGAAAGAACTGTTGGAAAATGTGGGATAAACATTGATCCAATTTTGGGTTTTAATTTGGAAGGGAATATGCCATTGCTAGATCAGTCAAAGAGATATGTAGGGATGGATCAATCACAATCTGCCATGGAGCATGATCTTGAAGACAGCGTTATCATCGGAGAAGAAGGGAAGAAGAGAAGTAGAGGCGTGATAGAAGAGACATCTAGCAAAGGAGGGTATGAAACTTTTACGATAATAACTAGGAGAGGGGAGGATTCTGATCATTTATTATCGGCGGCTGCCAAAAGGCAAACCGACCGGTCACAATAAAAATCTTAAGTTGGAATGTTCGTAGTTTGGGGAGGCCACGAACAATTCGCCAACTTCAGCACATGCTGAAGTTACACAATCCCCAAATGGTTTTCTTTATGGAGACGAAGTTATATGGGAAAAAAATGGAACGAATACGAATAAGTTATGGTTTTCAAAATGGAATTGAGGTCGATATTGAAGGCACTAAGGGAGGGCTATGTTTGGCATGGAAAGTGGATATTCACATAACACTTCGAACTTTTTCCAAAAGGCATATTGATGTATTTGTAGATGATAATGAGGCTAGTACAAAGTGGAGATATACGGGATTCTATGGTTCCCCATATGCACAGGATAGGAATGAAGTTTGAGAGGTGTTAAAAAGTTTGACAACAGTAGAGGATATCCCTTGATTTGTATGTAGAGATTTTAATGAAATCATGTATGGGTTTGAAAAAAAGGGAGGATTGCCAAGAGATGAGGGAAGAATAGAGTCATTCCGTAGAACTTTAGACGATTGCCAATTTATTGATGTAGGGTATTCTGGCACTTGGTTTACATGGGAGAGAGAAATTTACCAGGGACAAATATTCAAGAAAGGTTAAATAGAGGAGTTGCTACGGCAGGATGGATTTCCATGTTCCCGGAGGTCAAAGTTCAACATCTAGTGCATACTTTATCAGATCATTGCCCACTTTTGATTAATATAAAGAAAGGCGACGAAAAACAAAGAAGTATTTCTTTTAAATTTGAAGCTTGGTAGGTGCTGGAAGATACTTTCTTTTAAAAAGTTAAGCGATTATGGGAGTCATCCTGAGGAACACTATTGATGAAGTTAGAAAATCTAAAGAAAGGTTTGAGTTTTTGGGCAGGGAATATTCGAGTGAGTAGAAGGAGAAAATGATAGATTCTTACAGATAAATTGGCGAAACTGATGAGTAATGATTGAGATGAAAGAAATATGGCAGAAATGATTGATACGGGAATTCAATTGAACTTCGAAATAGAAAAAGATGAATGTTACTGGGAGTAGAGGGCTAGACTCAATTGGCTGAAATTTGGGGATAGAAACTCAACTTTTTTTCATAATTCAGCATCTCAACGGCGACGAAAGAATTGGATTCATAAGTTGCAGAACGATAAAGGCAGGGAAACGGAGGCTTTGAATGAAATTGAAGCTGTTGCTCGATCTTACTTTTATAACTTATTTACGGCTAGAAATAGAGGAAATTATGATTATGTGCTGACTGGCATTAACTGTTGTGTGTCTGAGGGAGATAATGAGAAATTAACAACAACGTATACCAATGAAAAAATTCAAGAAGCGGTATTTGAGATGGGGGCAATTAAAGCACCAGGGGAGGATGGGTTTCCAGCTTTGTTTTACCAGAAATGTTGGCACATTATTGGATATGAGGTTGCCTTTTTTTGCTTACAGATTCTTAGTGGCGATATGGAGGTTAGTTCGCTAAATCATACTAATATCGTGTTTATCTCGAAAAAATGTAAGCCGATAAATGTCGCATTTTCGTCCAATTAGACTATGTAATGTTTTAAATAAAATATTGGCAAAAATGATTGCAAACCGTTTCCGAAGAGTGATTGAAAAGTGTACTGATGAAGCGCAAAGTGCCTTTGTAGCAGGACGATTGATCTTGGACAATGTATTGATAGCATACGAAATTCTTAATACGATTAAGCACAAAAGACAAGGAAAGAAGGGATTAATGGCAGTGAAGCTGGACATGAGTAAAGCGTATGATAGGGTTGAATGGAGTTTTTTAAGGGCAATGGTGATTCAAATGGGGTTTGCTACAAAATGGGTTGAAAGGGTTATGAAATGCATAATATCTGTTTCTTATTCAGTTGTCATTAATGGATTGATTGGGGAGAGATTCCAACCAACCAGAGGTCTTAGACGAGGAGATCCGCTAAGTCTATTTTTGTTTTTATTATATTGAGAGGGTCTTTTGAGCTTGATGAGACTAGCGATGCAGGAAGGAAGCTTAAAAGGGGTGAAAGCCAACAGGAGTGGACCAGCGGTATCGCATTTATTATTTGCAGATGATAGTATTCTATTAGGGGAGGCAATAGTTTGGGGTGTGAATCGGCTGAAAGTAATCCTAAGCTATTACAAATCTTATTCGGGTTAGCAGGTTAATTTTGAAAAGTCTGTGGTTTTCTTTAGCAAAAATACGACGGAGGTGAATAAATAGTTAATTGCTAGTCTATTGTTAGTTTGATGTTCAGAAGAATCAGAACGCTATCTTAGTTTGCCAAATATGGTGCGTAGGAGAAAAAATGAGTCTTTCCAAAATTTAAAGGATCGTATTAAATTGCGTATTGATAGCTGGAGTAATAAATATCTATCCAAAGGAGGAAAAGAAGTTTTTATTAAAGCCATCCTTCAGGCGATTCCAACTTACACGATGGCATGTTTCCAACTGCCGAAAACCCTATGTGATGAAATGGAGGGTATTATTGTGAAATTTTGGTGGCAACAGGGAAGAGGAAAAAATGGTATTCATTGGTGTACTTGGAAAAATTTTTATCGTTTGAAGGAAAATAGGGGTTTAGGGTTTCAAAATTTAAGTCATTTTAATATTGCGCTTTTAGCTAAACAAGGCTGGCGATTGATTTGTTACCTTAACTCATTATTAGCAAAAGTATTAAAGGAAAAATATTATCCACAGTCTAATTTTCTTGAGGCAAGGTTAGGAAAATTACCTTTCCTTACCTGGAAGAGCATTTGGGCGGCAAATGGACTTCTTCAAGATGAATTATGCTGGAGAGTAGGAAATGGAAGGGATATTTTCATTTGGAATGATTGTTGGATCCCAGGGATAGATACAATCAATAGACAGGACAGGACAGACAATGAAGAGCTGGAGTTAGTATCAGATCTAATTGATTGTTTGAGTAGAAAATGGAAAACAGAGTTGATATGCAGTACCTTTAATGAAGAGGTAGCTCACAAAATATTGCAGATCCCTATTTCAGGAACTAGTCATGCGGATTTTCAAGTTTGGAAGGGAGAACAGTCGGGAGAGTTTTCTGTACGTAGTGCCTATAAACTATTACAGAATTCTTTACTAGATCCTAGAAGTTATTTAATACAGGCCAAATCTAAAAAATTTTATAGCAAACTATGGAGTTCACAACTTCTCACAAAAGTTGCAATAACGATTTGGCGTATTTTCTGGAATTACATGCCCACGTTTGTCAACCTTAGGTGTAAAAGGGTACTCACGAACGTCCGATGCCTCAGTTGTAGCTCGGGGGATGAGGATTGCTCTCACATATTCAACACTATCCTACAAATATAGAAGTTTGGCAGCTTTTAGATATCTCTTGGGTCAATAATATCTTAATCTTTGAGCTATGGGACTGGCTTACTTGGGTATTCATGAAAGGGTTCGAGGAGTAGAGTCGACTTTTCTGTTATGCTTTATGGCTTATCTGGTATTCTAAAAACCAGCTTGTCCATGAACAGGTATCTATAACAGGAAGACAATTAGCACAGAAAATTCTAAGTTATAAGGCTGAGCAAGAGGGAACGAGAACAAAGCAGGAAAGTCCAGATAAGGCTAGAAGATACAAAAATATGGAAGCCTTACCAACGGTTAAAGTGCATTTTGACGCGATGTTTAACAAAAAAACTTTCAAATCTGTGTCCGAAGTGGTGGTTTGGGGCCTTAGAGACAAATTGCTGGCATCGAAGATGATTCTTCACAATAATGTTCCATCTCCGTTCGCGGCAAAAGCATATGCAGGATTGGAAGCAATTAAGTTAAGGATCTTAATGGGTTTTCAAGAAGTACAAATCAAAGGGGATTCGCGAACAGTAATCAGAAAGTGTCAATCAACTAAAACAGATAGATTAGCAATAGGAGCAATCATATGGGATATTCGAAGTAAGAGTGTTCATTTCCAAAAAATAAAATTCCAAGATATTCCCAAAATAGAAAACTCGCGTGCCCATAAGATTGCAAAAGAAGCTTTAGCGAGCGGAGTAACCTCTTACTTGGTTCAAGAAGACCCGAATCTGCAAAATTTGTTTTCGGAAGGACGTTGGGGAAGGAGACCAGACTAGAAGATGATGGAGAGAAGAGGGTGAAGTTTAGGGGATAACAATGGATGTATTTTATTTGGGCAGAGCTATCGACATAATGGATGGACAACCTTGAAATGACGATTTAAAAAGCATGAGTCCAACTATCATTGAAATGATTGGGGCTGAGTAGGTTTATCTTCTTTGTATATGCATTTATTATTTTTTTCAGTTTCTACTTTATTCCTTTTCTTTAAGTTTTCTTTTTAGAAACTTAGGATTATTGGTTATATTCTGAGTTTGGCCTTTTTGCTTCTTTATTTGACGGGTAGGTCTAAGGCCCACTTTTGTAATTACTTTCTATCTTCATTAATTCATTAAATAAAAGCCCAGTCGTTTATATTTCAAAAAAAAAAAAAAGAATTTCAAATCAGAAAAAAAGGATACCCACAAAGGGATTGTGAACAAATAAGCCGATTCAGATAAAAAATCGGATTGAGAAACTAATTATTTAAGAACGTGAAGAATTGGAAAATACAATGATTAGGAACAAAAATAATTACCATCTTCTTATATGTCGATAACCACTTCATTTTAAGTGTTAGAACATAAATTTGTCGGTGAAGAAGACATACTTGGACCCTTCATTGAATTCTCTTTTGTTTTGGTACGTGAATAGAAAATTTTGATGATAATAGCTTTTTTAGTCAATTGAAAAAGAAAACTAAAAAAAAAGGGAGATGAACAGTTTTTTAACTAAGATTTAGGGTTTAAAATTTTAATTAATTAAATTTATTTAATAAAAAATCTATTTTCATTCCATTAGGAAATCCAAGTTAGCACTTAAAATCTAGTTGGACTGCTACGTAGGATTACCGTTAGGGAGATAACGAAACTTAACGGAAGAGTGATCATTTTGTAACAAAATAATAACATAAGTGACTAAAACGTAACATTTCAAACATAAGTGACTAAAATGTAACCTGAAACAAACAAAAGTGACTATTTTTGTAGTTTACCCTTTTTATATTGCGGTTTTAAACTCATATTACAATTGAGTTAAATACAGAAAATATTGAAAAAAAAACAAAATCACAAAATATATATTTCTTCATAAAACAACAATATATTTGATTCGTAAAGCAAAATTGGTGTCTAAGAAACTAAGTTGAATACCAATGCTCAAGCATAGAAACAAAACCATAAGCATGGCCATGAGTAGCATAAGTATGAACATGAAGATGATTTTCGTTTTCTCATGTTTTCTCTTCATTAACATAGTTGTTCTCATAGGTTTTGTGAAGGTGAGACTTGGTGTAATGCGATTTAGTAAACATATCAACCATCAATGTACTAATTCAGTAGCCATAACCAACAACCCTGCAAGTGGAAGCTTAGGAAAGATTTTCACCAAGGCAAGGAGATGTTGAATTTTCAGTGGCATCAAGAAGAACATGGATGAGGCCCACGGATAAAATCACACCAGCGGCAAAGGCTTTGATGATGAAAAAATGTTTGTTTGGGAAAACCTTGGGAGATCCACCAGCGAGTTTGGTGTCTGGGGAAGCCACTGGTGGTGGTGGAATTGGTGGCTGATAGGTTTGTTGGGAAGGGAAATAAGATGAAAAGAAAAGAAGAGAAGAAGAAAAAAAAGGGGAAAGAGAAAAAAAAACACGGAAAAAAGAAAAGAAATAAAGAAATAAAAATAAAATAAATATTTTAATATTAAAAAAATAATTTTTTAACATGTGGCACATTTAACATGCCAGGTTAGATGCACATTACCGAATAACAATAGTAAATGGTTAAGTGGTATTTTTGTAATTACATAATAACATTATTGACATCTTTGTAAGTTTTTAAAGTTCGGTGGTAAAAATTAAAAATTAATCAAATTTTAGTGGCATTTGGTGTAGTTTGCCCTATTTTAAAAGTCAAATTGGTAGTCAAATCGATTGAATCACTAATTTTTGATTTAATAATAATTAAGTTAAAAATTTAAAAATAGGCAAACTACATTAATAGTCATTCAACTATGTTATTTTTTTCTTTTTCGGTCACCTATTAGTAATCCAATTATGAAAAGTAACAAAATGGTCATTCAACTATTTAATTTTATCTTTTTGGTCACCCAACGACCTTGAATTTTTGGGTGTTTTCATTTTTACGTTAGCTAGCTTGTAAGAAAAAATTAAATAGTTGAGTGATCATTTTGTAACTTTTCATAATTAGGGTGATTAGAAAAGAAATTTACCAATAGTTGGTCTGTAACACCCTTAAAATTTTAATATTTTAAAAGCAGTTATAAATCGAGATAGTGTACAATTGATTTCTCGATAAAGTAAAATAAGAAAATGAAAGTGATAAAAGAGAAGGTTAAGGAGTATCAAAGAAAGTTAAATTAAAAAGTATGCTGTAGTATACTAATTAAAGTAAGGATTAAATCATAAAGATGTAAAAAGTTTCGAGGTTCAAGTATAATTATTTAAAATTTGGGGAAATAAAGTATAAGCATGAGAAAAATTGAAGGACCAAAAGAGAAAATAACGTAATTTTTTTATGACATGAAATTGGTGTGTAGGGACCAAATTGAATAAGTGAAGAAATATGAAGGATTAAATTGCAATTTACCAAAAGTAAATAGTGATTCAAGCATGAAATTTTGAATAAACATGAAGGATAAAATGATCATTACTCAAATTAGATAATTATACGGGGTAATAATTAAGAAAGAAAAGTGTTAAATTATGATTGGTTGAATATTTTATTATTTTATAAGATATTTTATTATTTAATTAATAAATTAAATAAGATATTTGTATGGAAAAATGAAAAAAATTCTTCATACTTCCAATGCCACTTATATATACATGAAAGAAGATTTTCATTTCTTTACAATTTGGACCCTTACCATGAAATTCCACTTTTTCTTCCAAATTTCTTGAAAATTTCTTTTGCCACCCAAAAGGAAAGTGAAGTAGAGAGACTAGAGAGTTAGAATATTATCTTGAAAGAAAGAAATTGAAAGAATATTATCTTGAAAGAAAGAAATTGAAAGTGGAAGTGGAAAAAGTTGTGGAAGAAGTGAAGAGATTAAAGAGACAAGGTAAGAACTTCAAGAATTTTACTTTATTTAATTTTAATCAAGTATAACTTATGCTAAATAGTTGAATTTATTTGATATATTGAAATAATAGTAAAAGGACTAAATTGTAATGTGTAAAAAGTTTATGATTTAAATAAAAGTATTAAGATAAAGAATTTAAATGATGTGTTAAGTGTTAGTGAATTAATTACAAAGTGATATTAAAGTGAAATTATAGTAAATAATAAATTTTCATGATGTTAAGGACTAAATTGTAAACCTTGAGAAACTTAAAATTAAAAATAATTGAAGTGAAATGCATAAAAATAAGATATCTGAAGTAAGGAATTATTATGAATTATTTGATTAAAGTGTTATGTAATTGTGAAATTGAATGAAAAGTGAAGTTAGAAAGACAATTATAATAATTACTAGGTTTTGTAATGTTAAGGACTAGATTGCAAAATAATTAGAAATAACTATAAGTATTAAAAACATAAGAAAGTGATTTCTAGCATAGGTATTCATTATGTTTTAATGTGTTAATTGAGTGGAATAAAGAAGTAATGGAAATGTTGTGAACTGTGAAAAGAAAGTGATATGAATTATAGTATGTAAAGTGAAAATGTAATTAAGTTTACTTGTAAGCTTTAAGGAACTAAATAGAATAATAATAAAAAGTATAATGTTATGTACAACCAAAGATCTTAAGTTTGATAAATGAACTAAGTGTTAAATGTTGATATAATCATATGAGTGATAATAAGTAGAATTTTTATTAAAACAGTTTTACACAGAAGAATAGTTCAAATTTGAAAATTCATCAAAAATTGTAGAGATCTACTTAAAGGTTGAATTAAATATGAAATTAAAAATTATTAAGTACAATTTAACATAAAAGAAACGGTGTAAGTAAAGGAGTAGTGGATTATGAGATATATGAATTTTTGCGAGACAAGCTCAGAATGATTTCGAGTTCCCTATTTTGATTTTGAAAAATTATTTCAAATTGTACACAAATGTTTAGGATATGAAATTTATATGCTTAAAATATTGACGATTCTACTTTTAAAGGAAATAAACAGAAACATTATACGAGTATAGTACCGAAAGATAATATATTTTTAGTGAAGAAGGGTCAAAGCTGCTTAACAGTAGAACTAGGGAAAATTAAAACAATTTACTGTATTAATTGGCATAATAAGAAATTCTAAAATTTTTATGATAAAAAGGCCATTGAATCTAGATTCAAAAACAACAAGCGGATCTTAATTTAGAACATTGTAGACCAAATTATAAATAATTTAGTGATTGTTACTCAAGTGAAAAATTTTACTAAAATTATGTAAATAGTAAAATTGAAATTAATGTTGCATATAGGTATACAATACTAAAACCATAAATTCTCGTATAAATACATGTGCATAAAGGATGAGGAATGGAGAGGAGGAGGAGGAAAATAATAGAAAAGTTATAATTGTTAAAAATTGTTGCAAATGATGGATTTGCTAATATATAAGAGAAGTTTAAATGTATTGTTGAGGTACTAACTGAGTGATTGTTATAAAATAAATTAAGAAAGTCTTATGATAAATTGATTGGTATATGTTAGCAACATGTTATGATATGTAGAAAGAATAAATTATTTTTTAAGAGTAAGTCCTCTAAATTAAAACTTCGATAATTATGTTAATTTTTAAACCTTGTTATCTTTGATTGAATAACATGTTATATTATGTGGACTTGATGTAAAATGAATTGGATTGGTTAAATTTTAATTTCTAAATAGGGATTTTAGTGAAAAATCTTAAAAACTAATTTTTTTTTTGGAAACAGGGAGCATGTTGCGACGATCATTCAATTTAGTGGAGTCAGCGAGTGGCATCGCAATGTAGAACCCCCGACATTGCAACGTCACCTCAAAATTTGACAAATTTTGCATTTTAGTGCTTGTTCGGCCTTAGATTGTGTAGAAAGCTATTATAAACCATATAAGTCTTGGAAATAAATATGAAACATATAGGAAACATATATTGACCCAAATTTGATTATGTAGACACTTAAAATATATTGAATTAGACTGTAGTTGCTCTAGCAACAAATGTAGCATCTTGGTATCTGGATCCAACAATTGGATAAGGTATAAGGGTATTACATGATCGGTCATTTTGTAACTTTTCATAATTAGACTAATGAAAAAAAAGAAAAAAAAAAAACCTTGGTACTCTTAAAAAATTCATAAAAAATAATTAAAAAATATATTAAAATTTTTATAAATTGGTTGGACTGATTCAATTGTTAATTTTTTTGTCTTGGTTTTGGTTTTCACTGAACCACAAATAATTTGGTCTATATCCGATTTTATGCCACCGGTAGAACCACCAATTTCTGGCTCAATCTGTAAGTCTGGTCCGGGTTAATAGCATAACATGTTCACACTCCCTCCTTGCTTTTATCTATTTTCGTTCGAATCTGTTTTAATGTTGATACCAGAACCTTTCAAGTTTGAGTTTTATCTTGTGTAAATATGTGTAGATTGGATTTTATTTTAGTTTAAATCTCATGTGAATTTTATCCAGATTTATTCTAATTTAGATCTGAGATTGTTTTGGTCATAGTTATGTTGCAATTCCTAAACAAGAAGGTGAAGAAGGTGAAAAAGATGAAGATGGAAGGTTAGCACTAAGTCTCAAGTATACAAGCAAAACAGTGCAAACAAATTATATATAAACTGCCTTTCCTTTTATTAATTCTGCACTTGCTCCCTCATTTCTTTCATATATGATTTACTATCATTAGTCTGGGAGACTGTAAACAACAATAGGACTTCTCACAGTGTGATGAGTGGTTTTCCATACAAGTGAAGCCGATAGCACCCTGAATTTAGTGCTCAGCTCGGGTTTCGCTACCACCACCACCTTAAAACTCCGCTTCTGCAACAAACGAGTGAACAGGAGACTTGTCGGCCTAACCGTGATTTGCAGTCCTTTAGGAGCCTTAATGGTAGCGTTGTACACAGATGGAGGACCTACATTGGTGACTCGTCTCTTGAAAACACCAACGGTCGGCTGTTGGCTGTTTTTCATTTTAAGCTGCATCGACGGGTAGTTAAGAGCATCATAGCCGAATCCAGGAAGCAATGAGGAGCAGTTTACAGATTTTGTGCCGATTAAATGTGCTATAGATGATCCACTGTAGCCTTCATGGCATAGGAATTGCACATAAGACATCTCATCAATGTCATAGACTAGGCCTGGGTTTATGGCTCTTGCAGGGTTCAATTGACCAGCACCGTAGGCAAACTCGGCATCCTTGTTCACCCTCTTGCTCATCGGTTTTGCTACATAGAGTATTCATATATTGCAAATAAGAGTGTAAGGGATGATAGATATATTGCAAATAAGAATGATATTAATGTCATTACCGGTGGTCATGATTGCAGATTTGATGGCGGCTGGTGTCCAAGTTGGATGAAACGATTTTACATAGGCTGCAACACCTGCAACATGAGGGCAGGCCATCGAAGTGCCAGACATGAGAGTGAACTTTGAACGTTGGGTGTCACCTTTGAGCCCTGTTAGCGACTTTACAAGAGTGTAAGCTGCCAATATATCGACACCAGGGGCAGCAATATCAGGCTACACCAGGGTGCACACAGAGACCATTAGTTTTGATATTAAGCACTCGATGATCGATGGAAATGGTAGAATTCAAAGCTTATACCTTGAGAATACGGTGCGAGCCGGGATTTGGACCCCGAGACGAAAATGAAGCAACAGATGGAGCAGGAATCTTGATTTCCTCAGACTTGTATACCACTGCTGTAGGTGATCTGCCAATTTTCATTTGATAGCTTCAGCATTTATCATTATCAAAAAATCATGGAACAAAATTAATATAATCATATAACCTTGTGGAATGTATATAATTTTGTATAGTTTCACCAACAGTCGAGTTCACCATGGTAGCTGGTGCCATAAAAATTTGTGCAGTGTCAAGGTATTGTTCACTTTCAACAATGGTGCCTATGCCTCCAATTCCTTTAACAACAGAATCAACACCCCATTGACTTAGTGTGCAATAAACAAGCCTTCCTTTCACCTTGCTGGGATCCAATGTGTTATCGAAACAGAACCTTGCGTTTCCCTTGCTTTCGGAGTTCATCGCAACATCGGCCCCACTGACAATGGGGTAAAGACCTTCCTTTGACTCGAATGTGTTGATTCCAATTCCCTGCTTATGTATATGCACTTCAAGGAAGTGTTCGGAAAACAATTTAAGAACATATCTTTAAATGATATATCGAACTTACCCGAAAACTTTTTCCATTACCCAACTTGACCGTGCTCATGAACTGTCGGTCGATGCCACTCGCTGCCACAGTAAGAAGCCATGGGGAATAGTTAGAAACTGAACTCAAACTTGGACCGTCATTCCCAGCAGAAGTCACGGTAACGATGCCCTTCTTCAGGGCATGAAATGCACCAACTGATATAGAATCGGTCACGAAATCTTGAGTTCCCCCGCCGATCGATATCGATATAATGTCCACTCCATCGCTGGTAGCATCGTCCAATGCAGCAAGAATATCCATATCAGCACACCCTGAACTGGCCCAGCACACTTTGTACATTGCTATCCTAGCTGATGGCACCGCACCACGAGCTGTCCCCTTGGCTAGCCCGTAAAGATTTGCATCTCGAACCAGGTTGCCTGCTAGTGTCGATGAAGTGTGCGTGCCATGGCCATCCATGTCTATTGGTGATAAAATGTCGGCAGGGTCGGGGTTGCCATCAAGCTTGTAGTATTTAGCACCTATAATCTTGCTTTAGAATGAACAGCCAACATTAAATCCATGAGTTAAAACATTACCAATAAACTATCAAACCAGTTAAGTTCAAGAGGACTCATTGCTTTTTACTTGTTGCAGCCTGAGAAATTCATGAAACGACCGCACGTTCCCTTCCATTTTGAGGGCGGTGGACCAAATCCATCATCCTTAAAGCTCTCGGACTGCGGAGTAATTCCTGTATCAAGTAGACCCACAATTATGTTCCTCTCAAACTTCAAATTTCTTTTAGCTGTTAGAGGAAGTCCAATGAAGTCCCACGATTTCGTAGTGTGTAGCTTCCGATATCGGTTTGGAAACACCGATGCCACTTCATCCAGACCTAAACATTTCAATAAATCAGGTTAATCCAATCATATGTTAAAGAAATGGAAATTAAATGAACAAAATAAGAAAGAATTTTTAGTACCCTTCAACATTTCAGCCTCATTTTCAGATAGCTTGGCAGCAAAGGCATTGAAGCTCTTGGTGTAGCTATAAATAATGGACTCTTTGGCACCATGTTCACTGTTCAAAAGCTCCATTAAAAAACCAGGAAACTCAAACTATGTAAGTCAAATGCATCAAAATACAATGCAACTTACCTTCCTTTGACAGAGGAAAGAAGGCCTATGTGTTTTTGAACTGCAGATTGCTTGCTCAATGGACTATCTCCCAAGTAAACAATGTAAAAATTCTGTTCACATGTAATAATCACTAATAACTACTCCCATAAAACTATATAACATAAAATTAATAATTATTTAGATAAACGAAAAAAAGGGGGAAATGCACCTTTGTTTCTTCTCCATGTGCAACAATATTCAAAACAATCAGAATGAAAAGAAAGCCCAGTTTCCTCATGCTAAATGCTAACATGTTCATGTTTTTTTTTAGCTTTCATTAAAGCTGTAGCAACATGCTTTTATATTAAGAACAAAGTTTTAAGGCCATTAATAATAAAATTGCTAATGGATAAACAAAACTTATACTTCACTTCTTGAGCTCAACAATTGGCTTTTTTTTTTTTTTAAATGGCTATGGAATGGGAGGAGACTTAAAAGAAAGACAAACAAAAATTTGTGTTGAAATATGTGGGGCTTGTCAATGTCACATTTAGTTTGAGATTTGCTTGTTTTGTTGCAAGAGGGGCTCCAATGTTTTCCTACATGTTCCATGTTTTGCAATGCTTCAAGTGGGAATTATAGCTCTATAATTATATGTAGTCCATGCAATAATTTATCATTTCTTGATGTAAGGTAAGCTTAATTTATTATCTCTAACATTCAGTAAAAGTGTAATGTATTTTATCGAAAAAATGAATTATTTTTTAATTTAAATCGTGTATCAATTTCAGGTTTAAGTTGAGAAGTTACTTGAAAACAAAGGGGAAAATCACAATCAAAGAACCCTTTTGCCTTGGTGTCCAATTCAAGCAATTAAAGCTTCTAGGACCAAAATAAAATTAATAGGATAGAATTTGACAGAAACTTTAAGCTTGCTAAAGAGATTGTTTAACTCGAAATCACTTTGCTTAGCTTATGTTACAATGTTTCTTAACCTCTCCATTTAAATATTTGTACATATCAATCAATGATATTATTATATATTTTCTTGCTATTGAGTTGACCAACACAAACGTTAATCTTGATCAGTTAAATTAGACTACTCTCTATCTATCGAGTTATCAGAATGAAATAACGACTGACAATATTTCATTAATAGATAATTTCTTTAGAGGGAATTCATTTATTCATCAAATCTTCTTATTGAGTAACCATGCACAATTTCATACATTATGTAATATTTTAATTAATTATTAAAAATTAAATATTTTTATATTTTTTAAAAGGTTTTCAATGAAGCCAACGTAAATAATATATATATATATTTTTATCTTGCATACCCATTGTTTTTTATTTAAATCCTTTAAAATGTTGGTTTGAATTGTCATGAGTGAATTTGTTATACATCACATGAATTAGGACTACGCTCAATATGCATCATTGTTATTGCAACAATAAGCAATAATGTTTATGTTAAATCGGATTGATTAGGCGGATTGATTGGACTGAGAACTATTGGGGTATTGGTCTAGCAATAAATATTAGATCAGTTGACTCAAAAACTAGTATGGACAGATTGAATTAAGCTAAAAAATAAACCAACATAAAATTTTAATATTTTTGTAATTTTAATAATTTATTTAATCAAATTGATCAAAAATGAACCATTAATTTGACCAGTTCAATTTAAAGAAGATGTAGATTTAAGCTCGTTCTTCTTCCTATTTAAAGATTAGGTAAAGATTATGGATATTAGAAATTTAATTTAAATTATTAATTTTTAAAAGGGATGAAAATCAAATCTGATTATTTCATTGGAGAGGGCTCAAGGCATACCCTTTCAATTCGTCCCTTGTATTGAGAGATGTCTAAACATGGTGAAGTCTAGCCCTTATTTTTTTTTTTTTGATTGTAAAAATATACAATTTATCTTCAAGAAGAATATATTTTAAGCCATCTTTAAATCCAATTCCAAAGGAGGATTTATGGCTAGAAATATATACAGTTGTTACTATTAGTATTATTATAAAGCCAAAGGAAGATTAAACTTTCTGTACAACAAGCCCTGGGTATAAAGCCACCCAACTTACTGATGTGGTAGCAAAAAGATGATTTTAAAAAGAAAAACAAAAACAAAAAAAAACTTGGAAATAGAGATCTACAAGACCAAATTGAAAAACATATAGGGGCTACAATTAGGCTACAGAATAATATTGAAGGCTAAAATATAACAGTAACAAGGTATATATATATACATCTAATGTCCCAGTTAGAGAAGGAATGCTCCCTTAAGATCCAAGCATTTCTTTATTTTCTACACTTTGAGCAGCGTCTATATGTATATGTTGGCAACATTACACAATATATATATATATATGTGTGTGTGTGTGTGTGTGTGTGTGTGATGATTTTGAGTTATAGAGGGCTCAGATGACCCATCCATGGATGAAATTGGTCTCACCAGCCATGCTTCTGGGGACTGAGGATCCTTCAGCTTCAACATAATGGTGGTGGTACCTACTACAAACACCACCAACATTCACGTTTTAATAATCAATTAAAGGGACCTATGAAAGCAATTTAAGACTCAAACAAACAGTAAATTTATACCTTAAACTTTGCTAAAGAGATTGTAGCTTGATACTATACCAAAAAAGAACAAAAAAAAGTGCTCGAGAAATATATACATGTAATGATTGTACCCTATCTGTAAAACAGGTTCATGGTCACATTCCATAGGGTTGGGGTGAGAAGGATGCAGTGGAAAGTGGCTATTTTCAGCCGTTGTGCAACAACTCCATAAGCCTTGGCTTGTTTTCAGGTTTTGTCCTTCCCCATCAAGCTGAAATTAAGGCCAAAAATAGACACAAATATTTTTATATTTATGGTTTATTGTAGTTATTTTCAACAGAATATTAAAAGCATATTGTTCATGGTGTAGTAATCATGGTTATTAACCTTGATTTTCAACTGTTTGTTAAGCTCTCCAAGCTGACGCTCCTGCCAGAAATTCCACATACATATAAATGGTGTAATAACCAAAAGAAATAGTTGTTTGTTTAACTTGTATTTAACAATAATACATTTACTGTGACATACATGAGCACAAATATCAAAGGTGATGAGTATTAAAAGAGATAAAGAATTCAAATATCGTATCTTCTTTAATTGGCAAAAGTTTAGAATGTTAAATTAATGATAATTGAATAATAAATTCTCAAGAACTTCATCTTAAATTAAAAAGTTGGTGTATTATTCGAGAAAGACATCAAAACTATTAATTTCTTTTTATTTTACCGTAAAGTGTATATCATCCTATAAAAATGTTTCACAAGTCACAATCTTATTGACTAATATTATATTTTTGGTAAAATAAGACAAGTAATAGTTTTTATCACTCTTTAAAAATTAATTACAGAATTAGTATATAGTTTAAAGACCAGTTTTGCATTTAACCCTTCAAAATGATCAATCATACTTAAAAGTACCTTTTTCCGGAGATCTTCCATTTGTTCCATCATAATCTGAGTCTGCAGTTACGGAAAACAAGCAGAAGCATACATCAGATGCATTCGTGTATATATATGTATATATATATCATTTAAGAGCTGGTTAACAAAAACCAAAGAACAAGATTTTAAAAGACTGTTAAAACTGATATTTGTCAGACATGGATTCAAAGAAATAAAAGACAAAGAAGTTGTTTAACTAAAGAGACATGGAGGTAACATCAATACCTTCCTTTGTCTAGCCAGTACAAGAGTTCCTTCAAGCTGCTTCTCAAGGTTTTGCAGCTCTTTCAGATTCAATGGTCCAAGATCATCTCCAAGCAAATGCCTGATATTAATCGCACCTAATTATGTCAAATCTACATTTAAAGTCGACTAATATCTAGTTTAGTATTACTTCTTAAAAATATTTTAGGATAAAAATAATTTTAAATAAAAACATTATTAAACAAAATGCTTTTAACTTTTTAAAAGTGTTTTTATAACAAAAAAATGTTTAACAAAAGTAATTTTTGAACAAAAATAAAATCAGAAATTTTCACTTTTACTCAAAAGTACTTTTTGACTTATGAAGCAATACTAAACTGATTCAAAGTATATAGATAAGGTGGCAAAGAAATTAGCTTGCAAGGTGGAGAAGAAGCTCTTAAGAAGCAAGGTGACAACCTTATATTTGTTTCAAGTTGACTAAGCATTAAAGTGGCATAAGTTTAAGCATTATCCATAATAAATGGGTAAGTTTGACAGCAAATTAAGTAAGCTAAGTCGGTTTAAATAAGCCTATAAATATGTAAATATAGTGTGTATGAAAAATATAAGTGGCATGAGTAAAGAGTGAAAGAAACAAGCAGCAGAAATATAATTTGTATATTTTTCTTTTATATATTTGTAAGTAATAAAAATAGTTTGATTTTGAGTATTCATTAGGTTTCCAACAAGTGATATCAAAGTTAGGTTTGTATTGACGTCATAATGGTAAACATAATTCAACCACAAATCTTGAAATTAACAAAGAAAAATTATGATAATTGGAGCATTCAAATGAAGGCTCGGTTCTAAAGATTATTGGGATGTAATCGAAGAAGGATATGTCAAGCTCGAAAATGCAGCTATCGAAGCGACTTTAACAAACAAAAAGAAGAGAGCATTGGAAGAAGTTTGTAAAAAAAATATAAGAGAGAGTTGTTCTTTATTTTTCAAGTGTTATGAATCAACATTTGAAAAAATTTCAGATACAAAGACATCAAAGGAAGCATGGGGAATGCAAAAATTCCTTCAAGGAGCCAAAAAGGCCAAAAAGGTACGTTTACAAATGCTCAGAGTCGAATTTGAGATGTTAAAAAATGAAAGTTTCAGAAAGTATTGATGATTATGTCACTTGAGTGAAACCAGTGGTAAATGAAATGAAAAGGAATGGAGAAACTCTTGATGATGTAAGAGTAATGGAAAAAAATTTTGTGGTCATTAACATGCAAATTTGATATGTAATTGTTGCCATCAAAGAATCAAAAGATCTGTCACAAATATCTATTGACAAACTTGTGACTCCCCTCCAAACCTATGAGCATAAATGATGCAAAATGATGATACTAAAAATTTGAAGCAAGTCTTGCAAAGCAAGCTGTCCTTCAATGAAGTGGAGCTGGCAGTAGTTTTGTACAAGATACAAGCAATCGTAGAGGATGTAAAGGTGGAAATAGAGGTGAATGAGGCAATCAATCATATGGTAGAGACCAAACAAGTGAAGAGTATCAAACGCCAAGTCGTGGACAAGGAGTTTGAGGCAGAGGTCAAGGTAAAGACAAATTTCAACAAGGAAATAAATCTCAATAAAATGTTATAATTTTCAAAAATATGATTATTTTAGTTATGAATGTAGATCAACTCCTAAGGTGGAGGAGAGAAATCATATAGCAGCAACTAAAGAAGAAGAAAATGTGAAATCTAGTGTATTCCTCACTTAAAATGAAAATGAAAAATCAAATAAAAACATTTTATATTTGATAATTGTGCCAGCAATCACATGTGTGGCCGAAAAGATTTATTTTCATAGTTGGATGAGAATATTCACAGATAAGTAACATTTGATGATGAATCACACATCAAGGTCAAAGGTAAAGGCAAAGTTACCATTATACAAAAGAACGAAGAGAAGAAGTACATATCAGATGTTTATTACATATCGACTTTGAAAAGTAACATTATCAGCCTTGGACAACTTCTAGAAAAAGGATATGAAGTGCATATGAAGGATCACACGCTTGCCTAAAAACGTAAGATTGGTGAATTAATTCGTCAAGTTGATATAACACGTAATTTTCTATTCATTATTGATATTGAATTTGGAGAAGTGAAATGTATGAAGAATGCAATCAACGATGATTCATGGTTGTGGCATTTAAGGTTCGGACATTTTGGATTTTTTGGCCTGAAGCTATTGTCAAAAGAAAAAATGGTAAATGGATTGCCAAAAATTAATCCTCATCAATTGTGTGAAGCTTGCATTAAAGGAAAACAACACAAACAAAGGTTTAAAGTTGGAAATTCTTAACGAGCTAGGAGACTATTAGATTGTGCATTCCAACATAACAAGTCCTTTGATATACCATAACTTAGCGGAAACAAGTACTATCTTACTTTCATTAATGATTTTAATAGAAAAAGTTGGATATATCTTTTTAAAACAAAATTAGAAGCACTTGATAAGTTTATCGAGTTCAAAGCTATGATAGAAAAACAAAGTAGACATTATATTAAGATACTCATATCTGATAGAGGAGGTAAACATACTTCAAAGCTATTTGAAAGCTTTTACAAGGAGCACATAATCATTCACTAGTTGACAGTTGCGTACACGCCACAACAAAATAGAGTTACTGAAAGAAAAAATCGCACTTTTCTTAATATGACAAGAAGTATGGTTAAAGGTAAGCATTTATCAAGAACCTTCAGGGCTGAAGCTGTTCAATGTGCTATTTATTTGTTGAACCAATGTCCAACAAAAAGTGTGAAATATAATACACCAAATGAAGCCTAGAGCAATGAAAAGCCAGAAGTTGGACATCTCAAGATTATGCTGATGTTCCTAACCGGACAAGAAAAAAGCTTGATGACAAATAAGTGAAATGTATTTTCATTGGTTATGAAAAAAGAAGCAAAGCATATAAGTTATACAACCTTCTTACCAAGAAAGTTATTATTTCAAAAGATGTTGAATTCGATGAAGCTGATTATTGGAGATGGAGAAAAAGAAAATAAAATTGAAGGATTATTTTTCAGTGATGACAAAGACGATGACTTCATCAATCAAGATGAACAAGGTGAAGATCAAAACCCTCCACCAAGTCTTCCTACAACATTGTCATCATCAATCAAGAATGTGTAGTTGAATACTTTATGTGAACTAAAGCGAACCCCGAGAGCATGGAACACAATAAGACATTTATTTTGTTTGAACAACCACCTAGATATAGCAAACAAGGACAAGAAGACAGTCTATCATTTGAAGAAAACTTTATGTGAACTAAAGCAACCCCTGAGAGCATGAAACACAGGAATAGATGAATACTTTCAAAAGAACTAGTTCATGAAAAGTCCACACGAGCATGCCTTATATATAAAAAAATGGAGTTGGTGACATCATGATCGTGTTCTTATACGTGGATGATATGATTTTCAAGGGAAACAATTCAGGTATGTTCAATAACTTGAAAGTTATGACTAAAGAATTTGAAATCACAGATATTGGTGAAATGTCATCCTTTCTTGGAGTCGAAGTGAAACAAATGAAAGAAGGAATATTTATGAAGTATGCAGAACAAATTTAAAGTAATTTCAAAATGGAAGATTGTAAGCCGGTAGCCACACCAGTAGAACCAAGCCTGAATTTAAGTGTTGATTCATCTAGAGAGCTGATAAATCCAACGTTGTTTAAAAGTATTGTTGGAAGTTAGTTAGTAGATACATGGAGAAACCAAAACAAGACCAATTGATTAAATATTCAGATAGTGATTATGGTGGTGACTTGGATGATTGCAAAAGCACATTCGGATCTTTATTCCATATTGGCTTCGCAACATTTTTATGGTCATCGAAAAAGCAACAAATAGTAGCCCTCTCAACATGTGAAGTAGAATACATGGCTATTGTATGTGCACATGTCAAACAATTTGGTTGAAGAATATTTTTGGCGAATTATCTATTATATAAGAAGGTTCAATTATAATTTATGTTGACAACAAATCCACAATATTTTTTACAAAAAATTTGATGTTTCATAGTCAGAAACAAACATATCAATACACAATATCATTTTATTTAAGAATAAATGAAGAATAAAAATATAAAGTTAATTTACTACAGAACAAAACATCAATTCACAAAGATTTTCACGAAACTATTAAAAGCGGACGTACGCCATGAATTCAAAAAAAAACTTGAAATGAAAGCTGATTTTGAGGAGTGTTGAAGTCAAATCGAATTTTAAGTCGACTAAGTATGTAGATAAGGTGACAAAGAAATTAGCTTGCCAGATCGATAGCAAGCTGCCAAGAAATTAACCTGCAACTTGACGAAACAAGCCAAGTTGCAACTTTATATTTGTTTCAAGTTGACATGAGTTTAAGCATTATCCATAATAAATGGGTAAGTTTGACAGTAAATTAAGTGGGCTAAGTGGGTTTAACTGAGGCTATAAATATGTAAGTATAGTGTGTATGAAACATTTAAGTTGCGTGAGTAAAGAGTGAAATAAATTAGCAGCAGCTAGTGATTAAAAATATATATTTGTAAGTTTCTCTTTTATATATTTGTGAACAATAAAATTAGTTTGATTTTAATTATCCAGCAATTAATAATATAATGGCTTTGTTAAATAGTAAAACTGATTTTTTAACTCAGAAACGACATGCAAGACCTTTGAGTGCGTTCAAGTGCTTCATATTTTGCCTTCAACTTGATTATCTCTTGGTACCAACTCTGCATTGATAAGCAAAGCCAAAGCATCTAAGCAATTACATGAAAAAGGGCTGATATAATCAAACACAAAACCTGCATAGTTACAAGCCTAACAAGACAGGCGAACATTTATACAATTTGTAATGTTGCAGAAGCAAACTAGAAGAAGGCTTGTTTGTAATTAACCTGTGTTTCATGTTCAGGGATGTTGTGTTGAGGTTGAGGAGTAAAGCAGCATTGTTGGTATCGCTCAAGGGTCTTGGTCATACTGAAAAAAAAAAAAACAAAAGCAGCTCTAAAGGTTTTCTTATTTTTTGAGCATAATCCACAATACCAGTTAAACTTGGCTTGAGGTGCAAATTTTACTGTAAACCTTTTAAATGGTCTCCTAGAACCATTGACAAAACCAAAAGCAAAATGAATGTTTTATGGAAAATGGGTGTGCTTGATTTTATGTCAGCCTTTTACAAACCTCCGTAATAAAATATTAAAATCATTGCTGTAAGAAAAGAAAACAAGAATCATTGAAAAAAAAAAGGAGATCATAAGATTAAAAGACAAAAAAAGAAAAAAGAAAAAAAAAGAGGATCTTTCATTGGCACCCTCTTCTTTTTCCATGGGGATGAGAAAGGGGAAACCCTAGATTTTGCACTGTGGTTGAGAAGACAAAACACCAGTTTACTGACGGGGTTCTGAAACAGCCATCGAAATCCCTGAATTGGGGGCCTTTCTTGTTTCAGCTTTGAGGTGAAAAGTACACGAGTTCTGTGGCACTGATCAGTGAAAGCAAAAAACATTCACAAGTCCTAAGAGTTAAAAAGACCCAGTTTATGATCCAAAAAGGATGGGTCTTTTCCTTTCGGGTTTTTTTTTTTTTTGCAAATGAGATGAAACGTGTCGATCTTTCATTGATTAAAAGAAATTCAGTTTCCCCAAAAACATGAATCCACAAAAGCAAAGGGAAAAGTCATGGCCTGTCCACCCACAAAGAACCATAAAAATGAAAGAAAGATTTGCAGGTCTTATACGAAAACCCAGGGAAAACAAGTAGGGAAAGTTTATGTAAATGACCCAGAAAACTTGACAAAAAAACCATGAAAATTAATGAGAAAGGAACGTGTGAAATATATATATATAAACCTATAGATGTACCCTGAGCTGCCAAACTCGTAGAGCTTGCCACGATTAGAGAAGATGATAAGGGCAACCTCAGCATCACAAAGCACTGAAAGCTCATACGCTTTCTTCAGCAACCCATTTCTTCTCTTGGAGAAGGTCACCTGTCTGTTGATCTTGTTTTCGATCCTCTTCAGCTCCACTCTTCCTCTCCCCATTTCTCTCTTCCTTTTTTTTTTTTTTTTTTACAACTCTCTTGTGTTTGAACAATCAAAACACTTAATATACTATATTTGTCGATTATCAAATAGGGTTCTTTGGAGAGATGAAAGTTTAAATGTATATTAAGCAGAAGGGAAGGCTTCAGTGGATGCTTTTTACAACAAAAAAGGAAACTACATAGTGTTTCTTCCATTTTAGGCTTATCTATTTATTATGTTTTCGGATTTAATTTTTAGCAATTCATTCTCTCTCTCTCTCTCTCCCTCCCTCTCTGCACGCCTAGGTTTTGACCTTAGTTATTGGTTGGTACGAAATGTGTGCGTTAATTAATTTCTTTAGAAGAAAGTGTAGGTTTATTTTTTCATTCGCTTCTATCAATATAGAATGTACAATATTCTTTGTCTTTTAGATTCCTCCTTTCATGATTTTTGAGTAAAGTAAATTCAATTTTTACAATTATTTTTAAAATAAAAATTAAGAAGATAAAATATTCAATTAAAATTGATTTGAAACAATAAAAACATAAAATTTATTTTTCTTTTCAAATAAAATTTTGCCTTCCATAGCGTTTTTTTAACACTTATTTGTCATTAAATCTTTTTCTCATCATTTGATACATTGACATTTGTGTTTTTTACTCTTAAACTTGTTGGTATTCACCTTAAACACTTTGTTAACTCTTTGACCCATAAAGTATTGAATGATTTTTTTTTAAATTCTTTAATCTTGTTTCCTCCTAAATAAGTTTACTAGCAATTTATTATATCTCACTTATCTTTAATAATGTTATAGTTAATTTGAATTGACCCCACAATTTAGAGGTTGTGAAATCAATGTAAAATTGTTAATTATCTTTATGATATATTCTTACATTTTCTTAGATCCATCAAATTTCGTGTCGTGAATTGTGTCATTAAAGTGCTAGCAAGCAGACTTGTCCACACAATAGAAATATTTTTTTCACAAACATAAAATATTCTTATGTACTTTCAATTTGTAAAATTGTGGTTTTAATATTGTTGGTATTAGTTGTCCACAAAAATATAAGGTTCAATCTATGTAATTGTTAGATTATGGTACAACTTATCTTCCTCATTGCTTAAGTTAGTAATAGCAACAATATAAGGTTTGATTTTTGTGTAATTGTGGTTTTAGTGTTGTTAGTAATAGTTATTTGCAAAAATAAAAGGTTCAATCTAGTTAACTGTTACATTATCGTGCAACTTCTCTTCCTCATTGTTTAAGCCAGTAATAGCAATAATTTAATAATAATTAATGTCAAGACAAAATCCAAAACATCTAAATGAAATTTGACTTGTTCACTTTAAATTTAATCCATTAAATAAAAACAACAAATGAGGTTAGCAAATGAAAAGAAATAGCTTCAAAATAATGTACAAAACAATACATAAATGCTCAAAATATTATTAAAAAAACAAATAATAAAGTAAATCTTAGTTCTCCTTTAAATAGATATTACAATACTATCATAAATAAATGCTACTAACTTTAATGGACAAAGAAATAATTTTCATCAAATATATATTGAACAAAAATATTAAATTGTCTTTATAATTTTCACTAATAAATAATTCACTTTTGAAAAAATTATGAGCTTCTAATGACTAATGAGCGGAGAAAAATTAATTTATTCATTTTAAGCATTTCATTAATTACATGAATATTGACAAATTTTCACATTAATGAATTTGTTTACAAATATGAAAACTTTCAAATTGACCATTTTGGTGGTCGACAAACTATATATCACATAAACATTATAGTGTTTGGAAAATTACCTTAAATTTAGGTATAATTGTTTGTAATTACATAAATGTGGCATATTTTTGTAACGATTGTAATTTGTGGGTCGTATTGAATTTAATGTAATTAGAGCACATCAATTACACTCTCTAATTCTTAGTGGAGATTGAGAATTGAGGTAATTATGTAGGTAATTACAAGAAATTTCCAATTACCATGATTTAAGTTTATGAAACTATTTATAAAAGTTATTTATATACAATAATAGTGGCATAATTTAATTTTAGGATATATATTAAAAATATAATTCTATACTTATTATTGGATAAAATTCTTTGATATTTGGCACATTTATTTCACACAAATTTTTTTACCTAATAGCAAATTAAGTTTACGAAGCCTATATTATCCATGCATTGACACGATTCGGGTACCTTAGCATAATGTTGTAAAAGCTATTCAACGTTTTATAAAACTTTTCTATAAATTCTATATTATTTTTTTACTTAATTTGCATAAAATAATAGTGATCAAAAGATTATAAAAATTCATAAAGTCGGTTTATTATTGAATACCATAATATAAATCAACCGCAAATTAACTTTATAAAAGTTATTATAATCAAAAGATTACGTAGTTAATTTGTGCCTCAGATTTTAAAGTACTAAGAGATGTTTGGGAGAGATCCCAAATTAAGTTTAGAATTGCATGTGGTAATCCATTAATACTATCATCATCACCACCTTGTTATTTATTTTATTTTCCTTATAAATTATTCAAATTGTTACATATCATTTGTGAGAAAATATTATGTAGTATATGACGTTTATGCAAATAAAAATAAAGTTTTTTTTTTGGCACTATTTCATGGGGTACAATACCAATTGAAAGAATGGAGCTAGGCATAGCACCAAAGATAGCTTGCAAACTCTTTAAGACATTTAAAAGTTCGAAATGTGGTTCTGATAACATTTGTTGTTTTAAAAAAAAATTCATATTAATAAAACCACCTTAGTATAGTCTAAAAAGACAATGTTGGATCGTGCTAGCATATTATATATACGTCATAACTTCATTCGAAGGTTAAATTGAAATGATCCATACTTTGGAGAGTACGTGAATGAAATTGATCAAATACTAACAGATGTTACAAAAGAAATAGTCCAACAAATATGGTATGCTAGAGCAATTTGATTAAATTGCATATGATTATTTTATTTTTATTTTTATTTTATTAGTAACCATATTGTTGGCTACTTTCTTAAACTAGTATATTACACATGATGATTCGATTTTGATTTTTGTTACTTGTTTAGAATTTTTTAATTGATATTTTTTATAATAATTAATATTTTTAAAATATTAAATTATATAGTTGTGTAATTACAATTTATACAACCAAACACGACATAGAGAATTATGTTGTAATTACTATCAACCAAATATATTTAGGTAGTGTTTGGAAAGTCACCTAGTAATTGAATTTGAGTCTAATTACTTGTAATTACACAATGATGTCATGTTTGGATAATTATTATAATTGATGGGTCCTACGGAATTGGGTGTAATTAGAGCACTGCAATTGCGCTTTCCAATTCTTAGAAGAGAGGGTGAGAATTAGAGTAACTACATAGGTAATTACACCTAAATCCAATTACCCCATAGCTTTCCAAACACTCATACATGATTTAACTTTAAAAATTATTTTTATACAACTTATAACAATTATGTTATAAGCATGAACATGTATAAATGTTTGAGATGGTTATAGCTAAAAATTTTTAAAATTATATTATAACTCCTAAAAATATATTATAAAAATATTTTGTGTATTTTATAATGTTAAAATATAAAAATATATTATTTAAATACTAAAAATTCAAAATTTATTGTAAAAAATATTATAAAAAATAATTTACGTGTTATAATATATGTGAAAAAATAAAATAAAATAAAATAAAGAAAAAATAAAATAACACACAAATTTTACGTGAAACCCTTTCGGGAAAAAACCATGGGCAGAGGAGAAGAAAATTCACTATGTCGAAAATATGAATCAATACAAGAGGAATAGACTATGTTTATTTATAGGCTTATAAAGCCATATTATAGTAGGATTGAAACACCTTATCCTAATCAATATAAAATAGATGGAGTTTAATAAGGTTTAAAATCTTATTTTAAAATAAAATAAAAGAAGTCTAGTTCTATATGGATTTTACTTTTATTTTATTTTCCATCTTATTTTATTTAAATAAGAATTTGGGTCACTTAATTCTAACAATCTCCGCCTTGACACAAATTCTCAATGAACAAGTTCTTCATCGCGAACTTTCAATAAACAAGTTCTCCACCTCTTCCATAAAACCCTTAAGGGTTTAACTTCAACAATGAACACCAACCAAGTCTAAGCAATGCTTAAACTTGGTTATAGGAAGTGACTTAGTCATCATATCTGCAGGATTTTCATGAGTACTAATTTTGCTCACAACAATATCACCACGAGCAATAATATCACGAACAAAATGATACCGAACATCAATGTGTTTTGTTCTCTCATGAAACATTTGATCTTTTGTAAGAAAGATGGCACTGATCGTCACAAAATATCGTGATGATTTGAAGGTCTTCATTAAGTTCACTAAAGAGTCCTTCAACCAAACAGCTTCTTTACAAGCCTCGAGAATCGCCATGTACTCACTTTCAGTGGTAGACAAAGCGATCGTAGTTTGCAAAGTGGCTTTCCAACCGATTGCACAACCTCCGATTGTAAAGACATAACCTGTGAGAGATCTTCTTCTATCAAGGTCTCCAAGAAAATCAGCATCAACATATCCAAGGACTCCATCTCTAGTTCTTCCAAACTGTAAGCAAACATTAGTAGTACCTCGTAAGTATCTTAAAATCCACTGAACTGCTTTCTAGTGTTCTTTACCAGGATTCGCCATGTATCTCGCTAACCGCACCGATGCATGATAAATCGGACGTGAACAAACCATAGCATACATGAGAGATCCTCTCGCACTAGAGTATGGAACATGTGACATGTACTCAATCTCATCATCGATTGTGGAGACAAAGTCGATGAAAGTCCGAAATGAGTCGCTAAAGGAGTACTAACAGCTTAGCACTCTGCATATTGAACCCAAAAGAACTTTCTCAATGTACCCTTCCGACTTAGGTACAATTTACTTGCTTTTCTATCTCTAAGAATTTCCATACCAAGTATCTTCTTTGTGGTCCTAAATCTTTCATCTCAAATTCTTCACTTAGTTGGGCTTTGACCTTTCTTATCTCTACTTTATCTTTTGTTGCTATCAACATGTCATCAACATAAAGAAGTAGATACACAAAAGAACCATCACTTTTTTCTTAAAGTAGACACAACTATCAAAACTACTTCTTTTGAAATCATGAGAAGTCATAAAGGAATCAAACCTCTTGTACCACCGTCTTGGTGATCTGTTTCAAACCGTAAAGGGACTTTTTCAAAAGCAAACATAGTCCTCTTTTTCGAGATCAGAAACCCTCTGGTTGTTGCATGTAAATATCCTCCTCAAGTTCTCCATGCGAAATGCGCTTTTACATCTAACCGCTCAAGCTCCAAATCATGCATGGCCACAATACCAAGCAAAGCTCAATCGAACTATGCTTAACAACCGGGAGAACACATCTGTGAAGTCCACTCGAATTTGATCAAACCCTTTGCAACAAGCCTTACTTTATATCTGGATTCTTCAACTCCTGGAGTCCCTTCGTTCTTTTTAAACACCCATTTACAACGAACAGCCTTTTTACCTTTAGGAAGTTTTACAAGATCCCATGTTCTATTTTTGTGGAGTGATTCCATCTCCTCTTGCATAGCAAACATCCACTTTTCTGAGTCTTCACAGCTAATCGCCTCAGAATAATTAAATGGCTCTTGATTCGCATCTATATCTTCAGCCACATTTAAAGCATAAGAAACTAGATCAGCCTCGACATACTTCTTTGGAGGTTTAATGTCTCTTCTTGTTCTGTTTTTGGTGATAGAGTATTGCGGTGAAGAAGCAACTCTATTCTCAATTTTTGTACTGGCTTGAGGAGTTGATTCAGTATTAATCGATGCTCCATCCGCTTTTGGTTTTCTTTATTGGAAGAGTCTTTAAGAGATAAGTTAGGTAGCATAGCGCTTTCATCAAAACAACATTTCGCTAATCACAACTTTTCTATTTTCAGACACCATAACTTATAGCCTTTACACCACTTTATAACCAAGAAAATGCATTTAATGGATCTCGGTTCCAATTTTCCATTATCAACATGGGCATACAGGACACCCAAAAATCTTTAAATCGTAATAATTAGCAGGATTACCGCACCATACCTCTTGTGGAGTCTTTTTCTCAATGGCAACGGATGGAGATCGGTTGATCAAAAACATGCAAGAGAGGTCGTACGCCAAAATGACTTGTAAGTTGGCATTTGACAACATACATCGAACCTTCTCCATGATCGCTCGTTCATTCGCTCGCAACGCCGCTTTTGTTGGGAGTATGACGAATCGTCAAGTGTCTCATGATCCCTTCGACTTGCACAATCTATTAAACTCATCGTAACGTAACTCTAAGCCATTGTCTGCATGCGGAGGTATTTTATCCGCTTTTCCGTCTGTTTTTCAATCATAATTTTCCAAGACTTAAATGCGGAAAACACATCACTTTTCTCGCTTCGTGAAGAACGCCCAAACTTTTCGGAAAAATCATCAATAAAGGTTAGCATATAATTAGCTTCACCTCTCAAGGCACTCTGGATGGCCCCACAGATCGTAATGAATATACTCCAACGTTTCCTTTGTGTTATGGATTCCTCTAGTGAATCAAACTCTCTTTGCTTCCCAAAACACAAGTGCTCACGAAATTCAGGTTTGCAAATTCCTTGCCCATCAAGAAGTCCTCTTTGCTCAATTCACCATGCCATTCTCACTCATATGCCCTAGGCGATATGCCAAAGTTTAGTAATATCATCATCGACAAGGAAGAGGAAGCGGCAATGTGATCACCAAGAATGATAGAACCCTACAAAACATATAACTTGGCAATTTTTCTCTGCCCTTTCATCACAACAAGGGACCCTTTGAAAATCTTTAAAACCCCACTTTCAGCTTTGTATCTGTACCCTTTTGAATCAAGAGTACTTAACGAAATTAAATTTCTTTTCAATTCTGGAACATGTCGTACGTCGCTAAGTGTTCTGACAACTCCATCAAACATCTTAACTTTAATTGTTCCAATACCTGCGATTTTACACGAAACATTATTTCCCATCAAAACAACACCTTCAGATACTGTTTTGTAAGTTGTAAACCAATCCCGATTGGGACTCATGTGGAAGGTGCAACCTGAATCAAGTATCCACTCCTCGCTTACTTTAGAATCATTGACAAAAGCGACTAGAAGTTCACCATCGCTGTAGTCTTCTACAACATCAGCTTCACCGGAATTTTCTGGTTGTTTTCCCTTTTGATTCGCAGCCTCTCTTTTAATCTTATTTTGTAGCTTATAACACTCAGATTTAATGTGCCCTTTCTTCTTGCAGAAGTTACAAGTTTTACTTCTATTTGAAGACTTCGATCTACCCTTAGATTTACCACGAGGATTCCGTTCCTGTGTCCTACCACGATCATTATCAGCATTCCGATCTTGTCTCCCACGAACAATAAGACCCTCTCCCTGAGAGTCGGTTTTAACCACAAGATGTTTCATCTTATCATACGAGGTTAAAGAATCATAAACCTCATCAACTGTGAGAGACTCGCGGCTATATAAAATCGTGTCTCTAAAGATTGAATAAGACGGGGGCAACGAACAAAGTAGAATCAACCCTAAATCTTCCTTATCATACTGAACCTCCATGGCCTCCAAGTTTGAGAGAATTTCTTTAAACACTGTTAAGTGTTCGTGTACAGACGCACCTTCCTCCAAACGATGAGCATAAAGATGCTGCTTCATATGCAACTTGCTTGTTAGAGTTTTTGACATACATATTTGTTCTAGCCTCTTCCATAATGCAGCGGCAGTCTTCTCTTTCATTACATCTTGCAAAATTTTATTGGACAAATGCAGATGTAATTGTGTTAACGCCTTTCGATCCTTACGCTTCTTCTCTTCATCTATTAATATCGAAGGCATCTTATCTATCCCTAGCAGGGCATCCTCCAGATCCATCTGCGCAAGAACTGCTTGCATCTTAATCTGCCACAATACAAATTTGGTATTACGATCCAACAGCGAAATTTCATACTTCAAAGATGCCATTACTGTGATTGAGATGAATAACCCGGAAGCTCCGATACCAATTTGTGAAAAAAATAAAATAAAATAAAATAAAGAAAAAATAAAATAACACACAAATTTTACGTGGAAACCCTTTCGAGGAAAAAACCACGAGCAGAGGAAAAGAAAATTCACTATGTCAAAAATTTGAATCAATACAAGAGGAATAGACTATGTCTATTTATAGGCTTGTAAAGCCATATTCTAGTAGGATTGAAACACCTTATCCTAATCAATATAAAATAGATGGAGTTTAATAAGGTTTAAAAACCTTATTCTAAAATAAAATAAAAGAAGTCTAGTTCTATATGGATTTTACTTTTATTTTATTTTCATCGTATTTTATTTAAATAAGAATTGGTCACTTAATTCTAACAATATACTTTTTTAAAAAAATTGTATGGTCAAAAGTATGAACATAACTTATTTACATGTTCATGTTATGTATTATAAAAATAATAGTATACTTATTTATAAAAAAATTATATTTTTCCATAACTTATTTATTAAAAATAACTTTCTAAAGTTATGACAAGAAATTATATTATTTATCAAAAGTGTTATAAAAGTTATTGGACACTTTATAAAAACTTTTTTTAATAAAGATTATATATCATAAATTTTATAGTATTTTAATCTAATTTAAGTATTACATAAAACATTATAACTTAGTAGAAGTCTTTCTCTAAATTAAGTTTATATAAGTTTTTATAATCAAAGCTACAAACTATTTGCACCATGAACCTAATGTGATAGATGCTAATTATGCAAATACAAAAGGTTCTCTTACACCATATCATGGGGTATGATACCATTTGAGAGAATAAAGCCTAGCACAAGCACCAGAGAAGGTTCGTAAACTCTTTAATTTGGTACATTCAAAACATCATAATGTGATTAGGAAGACATTTGTTGTTCTAAAAAATATTTCTCATACTAACATCACCTCATAAAACTTTGTTTTGAGTTGCTTCTGCTTTATTTTTGGTGCCTTAAGAGAATTTCTATTGAGAATTCTCACTTTGCGAGAGTTAGGTTGACTTAGGTAAATTTGAACCCAAGCACGGATTGCGAGTTTAAAGTTTTAGCCCTGTGATAGTTGGTATCTAAGCTAAGGTTTCGAAGGTGCCGTTTGAGATGAAAAAAGGAGTAGAAGATCAAATTGAGCTTATGGAGACCCGTGGGAGGTCTAGGAAAGCTAGCCGATTTAGGGACATGCTGTCGACTTTGGAAGGTCGAGTGGTCAATCTCGAGGAGTCCATGGGGGACACAAGGGAGACACTTAAAGAAGTTGAGGGACGTATCGATGTGTTGGACTCAATGAAGGAGCAACTCAGGGACTTTGTGTTGGAGTCTTTCGGTTCAACTTTGGACAAGTTGATGGTAATGGATGATGCTCTCGTGGTCATGGTGATGACCTTGAAGGAAGAGATTATGGAGCTCAAGGGGGAGCTCACGATCTACAAGGCTACTCTGGGTAGTGAGATGTTGACTTCGGGATCGAAGCAATGTAAAATGGATGTCTTAAAATTAAAAGAGTTCAAGAGGATGAGGTTCGTAAGGGACGTGGATAACTTTCTCCGGGTAGTGGAATAATACTTCCATGCAATGGGCATTAGGGATGATGTCACTAAGTTAAACACTGCTTTAATCTATTTTATTGATGTTTCTCTTTTGAGGTGGCGTCGTAGTTCTGTGGGTGAGGAATGTAGTGGGATCACAATTGGGATTTGGGAGGAGTACCAAAAAAAGTTGAAGAAGTAGTTTTACCCACAATATATCAAGGAGGAGGCTCGAGTAAAGTTACACTGGCTTACGTAACAAGGTACTATTCAGGGGTTGTTAAAGTCTTTAATGAGTTGATGCTCCAAATATCCGACTTAAGCAATAAAGAAACATCTTATTGGTTTAAGGATGGGTAGAGTCTTTTGTTGATCTTGGTTCAAGGAAAGACAAGTTTGAGTCTTTCAAGCCCAAGGAGATTACCAATGATGGGGGAGACCATGAGGAAGAACGAGACAATAATGGTAACCGTGGAAATAGTAAGACTGGTGGTAATAAGAGACCAAAAAATGGGAAGTAGAAACTTAACAACAAACCAAAGGGGCTAGTAAAATGTTTCCTTTGTGATGGTTTGCCTATTATAAGAGACTAATTAAAGAAATTTGCATTTTCTGACATTGATGGGGATGATGAGCCAGCTAGAGCATCAAGGCTTGGTTTGATCGTGAACGGTGTTGAAGCTAGGAAGGTCAAAGAGAGTGGTAAGAAACAAGTGAAGTGCTTCTTATGTAGTTGTATGCATAGGATGCTTGATTGTCCAAAGTAATCTATGTTTGCGACTAGTAAAGGAGAGAAAGCAGAGCCTGATGAGATTAAGTTTTCAAAGCTTGGGTCAATGATACTCAATTTTACAAAAGCGAAGAGGGGCCGCAAGCAAAAACGGTTGATGTATCTGGACTGTTGGATCTAGCGCCCTAAGTGTAATATATTCATTTGTAAACTGGATTTTTTTTTCTAACAGATTGGTTGATAAAGTAATTCATGAATTACATTAATATTCTTTTTATAGTGTCTTCATGTGGTTTTTGCATGCAAAGAAAAATATAAGCAAATATTAGCCTAATGGTTATCTAATGTTTAAACTAATATTAAGTGATATTACATGGTCGGATCGTAATACAGAAAGACAACTTATATTAATAGATGAACCTAAACATATCCTTAGTCTAATGAAAATGAGCAAACCGATTAAAAGACAAATATGCCATCTATCAAGTCCAATTAGGAAAATGCTTTGTCTTGAGCATCGGAGCAGATGACTTCCAGAAGATAGAGACATAGATGTGACTGACTAGACTAACAATATATCGGATTGGACCCAATAATAATATATTCTAAATCAATTTATGGATATATTCACTTGTGACATTCATAGTATGGCATACCTTAATCCTTAGTAGATGACAAATTATGTATGCGTGACTCGTATACTTTGATGTAAGTAAAAGTCTGAGTTCAAATAGATAAGGAACTAAAAGCTGGTGCACCGAGTATACGAATTCTGTAGTATGTAGCATCATTCAAAATAGTGGAATTCATATCTGAGAATGGGTAAAAGAAATCCTCTCGTTGATATTACATAAAAGTAAACGTGGCCACGGGTTGTTAGTCTTTGTGATGAATGACTTAATTACTATTTGATAGTAACTGACTTTTCATGAAGGAAGATGTAATGGTTACCATGAGATAAAATAGGATCATTTTAAGAGTGAGGATTTATCCCAAAGAGATTAATTATACCTTATGAGGGTAACACACGACAAGGTCATTGGATGAGCACTAATCGAGTTATTTTCGTAATAGTATGTCATTAGGGAGAGCTCAGTCACGATACTATAGTGGAATGACTTCGTGAATAAATGAATTGCATGTTGAAACCAAAAATAAATTGCATGTTGAAACCAGAAATGAATTGCATATTGAATCAAATGAACATAAATTGATAGAAATGGTAAAGTTAGATAAATGGGAACATTCAAAAACGAATGTGGTTTTCTCACTAAGTATGAAAATGTCCTAAGAAATAATTTATAGTTTTTTGAATTATTATTTAATTAAATTAAATAATTGAAGTTTTGATAAACTGTAATTTATACCTATTTTTGTCCCATGCTCAGCACATTTATGGATGGTTTCTTTTTAGATTTGGTGAATTTGATGCTCCTAATCCTTTAATTTCATGTTTTATACTTAGGTGAGCATAGGAGAGTACAAAGAGCGAGAAACGGGCCGAAAACGAAGAAAATAGATCCACATGGAAAATCAACACAGCCTGGACTTCCTCATACGGGTGTGTCACACGGCCGTGTCCATTTGGCAGGATCGAAGCATGACTTACACGGGCATGCCTATTCAACAGCCTTGACCACGGGCTGGAGTAATCGCACACGAGCGTGTCCTTGCCGAGCCTAAGTATAGCCCTATTCTGAAAAGGTCACTTTTGAGGGCTCTTATGTATTCTAAAGCCTATTTAAACACCAGAGGAGGCACTTAGAACAGACAAATGGAGTAGAAGGCAAGGAATTACTCAAGGGAAGCCGATTGGTCTATATCAGAAGCCGGATTCATCGTCAAGACTGAAGATCTCCCTTCAATTTCCATTCAAGGGTTTTGGGTTTTCTTTATGTTTTGTATTCATTATTCTTCTGAGATGTTTTCTTTTATAATTATGATCTAAACTCCCTAAATACCTAAGGGGAATGAAACCTAAGAACGGATCTTGTTATTATTATCTGAATTGTATGATAAATATTTGACTTGTTCCTAATTATGTGTTCTTAATTCTTGTTTTAATATTTCAAGATATTGATTCAAGTTAATGCTCTTATTCAGAGGAGGAATAGACCCTGTCTAAGAGTAAATTTGTCATAATTAAGTGGAGTTGATTGCACGCCTAGAGATAGAGTGATAAGATTTTGCCAGATTAGGGTGAAACCTAATAAGGGGACCCATAGATCGAGTTAATGCAACACTAGGGCGTTAATTAGAAAGAGATTTCAATTAATCAACCTAGGGTTAGACGTTATTAGTATCAAGAGAGATAATAATATAACTTAGGGATTTCTACGAATCAAGTCAAATGAATAAATCGTCTGATTCAAAGTCAAATAACAAGTGAAGTCTAGGTGGATTTTTCCTTGGGTATTGTCTTAATCAATCGAGTTTTCCCAAGAGCTTTTTCCCAATTTTCTCTCTATGCACCCTTAGTTTAGTTAATTAGTTTAGATAAACAAATCCCTTAATTTTTAGGTTAGATAATAAAAAGAAAGTAATTACTAGTACTCTTGGTTCCTTTGGGTTCGACAATCTGGTCTTGCTAAAGCTATACTACTATTTGATAGGTACACTTGCCTTCATAGTGGTAATTGTTAGTTCTAAGAACGATTAATTATAAATACTTAAAACCTGTCACAAAATCACGTATCAAGTTTTTGGCATCATTTTCGGGGAACTAAGATATTAGGAACACTTGATTTTTTATTACTTTAGCCATTTTACTTTTATTACAATTTAAATTTTTATTTTCTTTTCTAATTCTTCATTTATTTTCTTCTAAAAGGTTTTTCTAATTTATGACTAGAAGAAACTCGTCAGGACCACTACTTTTTGACGGTGAGATCGACCACATAATTTGCAGAAACCGAAGAGAAATAAGGCAAAGCTTAAGGTACACAGAAGAAGAGCAAGAGGATGATATTTCAACCACAAGCAAGGAGATGGCTGAAAACCAAGAAAATCTGCTACCTCCTGCGATTGCTGCTAATCAGAATCCTGCTCTACGTAGTATGTATGATTATGTTAAACCTTCTTTAACAGGAACTGAATCGAGCATAGTTAGGCCTGCTGTTGCTGAAAATAATTTTGAACTGAAACCTAACACCATTCAAATGATCCAACAGTTTGTTCAGTTTGATGGTTTGCAGGACGAGGATCCCAACGCTTGGCGAATTTCTTAGAGTTTTGCGACACTTTTAAAATCAATGACATTTCTGATGATGCCATTCGCCTTCGATTGTTTCCTTTTTCATTGAGAAATAAGGCTAAGCAGTGGTTGAACTTGTTGCCATGAGGGTCAATCGCTACATGGGAACAAATGACCGAAAAGTTTTTATTAAAATATTTTCCTCCAGCTAAAACAACCAAATTACATAATGATATCTCTTCTTTTGTGCAGATGGATTTAGAATCACTCTACAATGCATGGGAGACATACAAGGACCTTTTGAGAAGGTGCCCTCACCATGGGTTACCACTCTGGCTACAGGTTCAAACATTTCACAATGGCCTGAATCCTTCGACTCGACAGATGATTGACGCAGCTGCTGGTGGAACTATCAATAATAAGACACCTGAGGATGCTTATGAATTTATAGAAGAGATGTCACTGAATAATTATCAGTGGCAAGTCATGAGGACAAAACCAACGAAAACAGCCGACATTTTTAATGTCAATTCGGTCACTATGCTCTCTAATCAGGTAAAACTTTTGAATAGAGAAATTGACGATTTTCTTGGTTCTTCACAGGTCCACCCAGTAATGCAATGTGAAGCAAGTGGAGGTGGATCAAGCAATTCAGAATACCCACCCTATGGCCATAACATGGAGAACGAGCAGTTAAATTACATGGGTAATAATCTTCGATCTTAAAATAATCCTTATAGTAACACTTACAATGCAGGTTAGAGGAACCACACAAATTTTTTATGGGGAGGCCAAGGAAATTAGAGACCGCCACCACCTCCAAGCTTCCAACAACCACCCTACCAACAAGAGAAAAAACCAAACCTTGAAGAGATGCTAACAAAATTCATCTCGGTGGCAGAAACTCATTTTTAGAATACCGAGACAGCACTTAAAAATCAACAAGCATCGATCCAAGGGTTCGAAACTCAGATAGGGCAGCTCGCTAAATTGATATCTGAACGACCATAAGGTAGCCTGCCGAGTAACACTGAATCTAACCCAAGGGAGCAAATCAATTCAATTACCATTCAAGATGAGGAAGGGTTAGTTGCACCTGAACCAGAACCGAGGCAAGAAACTGTGGTAAGTAAAGATAAATGTGAGGTAAGCCACAATGAACAGAAATCGGTAAGTACAGAATACAAACCTCGTGTACCATACCCTAATGCGACAAGGAAAGACCACTCAGACGAACAATTTGGTAAATTCCTTAAACTTTTTAAGAAGTTACATATTAACTTACCGTTTATTGAAGCTCTTTCGCAGATGCCAAACGCTGTCAAATTTTTAAAAGACCTTTTAACAAATAAAAGGAAGTTAGATGAAGCATCGCATGTGGAGCTAAACGTAGTTTGCTCAGCCATCTTACAGAATAATCTACCCAACAAATTAAAAGATCCAGGGAGTTTTACGATTCCTTGTTTAATTGGTAACTTAGATTTTAATAATGTGTTGGCTGATTCAGGGGCTAGTATCAATGTCATGCCTTACAAAATGTTTAAGCAACTAGGTCTTGGGAAACCCAAACAAACTAGGATGAGTATTCAATTAGCCGATAAAACAATCAGATTTTCTAGAGGGATTATTGAAGATGTACTCGTTAAAATTGACAATTTTATATTCCCAGTTGATTTCATTGTTCTAGACATAGAACAGGATAGTAACGTTCCCTTAATTTTAGGGAGGCCCTTTTTAGCAACTGCTAGAACAATGATTGATGTTGGCACAGGTGAACTCACACTTCATGTGGGAGACGAAACAATCACCCTTCAAGCTCGTAATTCGAATAACACATCGAAAATTGAAGGTGGTTGTATAAATCATACTATTTAAACTGACCATGTGGTGCAACCTACCTTACAGGAAATAGGTTCGAAGAACGTATATGAGCCATGTTCAAACAACATCAAAAGGCCTATCTATGAAGAATGAAGGCTACAAATCAAGGAGCTAGATGAATGGCGGACACAGAAGTCGAGAACACCTAATAAACTGAAACTAAGCCAGGACGAGCTCAATACCTCACCAAATCAACTTAAGGTTAGAGACAAAGTACTACTAGATGCAGCAGATCCTTGCATTGCCATTTCTGAACCTAATGAAGAAATTCCTCTAACGGTGTTCAGTACTTTCCCATATAGTACGGTCGAGGTAATTCATCCCAAATTCGACACTTTTAAGTTAAACAATACTCGTCTTAAACCTTATATTGATAAAGTTGATAGCAAGGATGAGGAGTCTAAACTCCTCAAGCCACCATGATCACACACCAGAGAGGTAAGTCGAGCTTAGACTATAAATAAGCACTTCTCGGGAGGCAACCCAAGCACTAACAGTATTGATTTCTTTAAATTCTAGTTTTTCACATCTAACCTACTAACTGAGTCTTGGAACACAGGGTTTTCCCATCCACACTGCCAGGTACACGGGTGTGCCTTAGGCCGTGCTCACACCACAGGAGGAGACACGACCGTGCGATACGGCTGTATGAAAATAGGGCAAAATTTTTCTCCAACATGGGATGCAATAAGTTGCCACGATGGTGCGACATGGCCGTGACCAAAACTACCAAAACAACATGGACGTGAGACACGCCCGTGCCTTATAACCATGGTTGAAACTGAGAATTTAACATGGGCGTGCAACACGCCCGTGCCATTCACCCGTGGTCGACGCTGTCAAACTAACACAGGCGTGGACCTATATACACAGGCGTGGGAGAAGCGAATGAAGAAGGACACGGCCGTGTGCACCCACACGCCCAAGGAACACGGGCATGGGCCGAATGTTAAACTCGCCCAAATTTAAAAATCGAGAAATACACGGGAAAAAATAAGGGCACACAGGCGTGCCCCATGACTGTGTGCCCCAAAATCTATATAAACCCCTTACTATTTATCATCCCCTTCCCCAAAAATCCCTAACCCTAGCCGCTGCCACTCCACACGCCCTACCTGCCACGCCCGTGCGTCGCCTATAATACTGTTTTCGATGACCCAAGCTTTTCCCTTTTGCACATACCATGTCATCTTCATGAGGGAAGAAAATCACCGTCCCTACCTCAAAAAAAAAAAAGGAGCAGCGTCATCCTCGGGTCCTACCGCAGAGATTCGCCACCCCTTCCTTCAGTTTTCCATGGGACCCCAAGAAGAAATCTTTCAAATACTTCGGGCCCAACCTTTAGGAGTGGGCTGCTGCATTGACTGGACCGCACTCGAACAAGTCCAACTGGCTGACACAATCAGAGCGCTCCTGTCAACCGATCCATGGGAACTCTTCTTCGCAATTATCAAGCGACATACCTTGAGCTCATACTAGAACTTTGCTCGACTTTCCATGTTCAAGACATCATGACCAACTTCGATGATCCTGGAATGGTCCAGTTCCGTCTCGACGGTCTAGTCCGCCAGTTGAGTGTACCCAAGTTCAGTACTGCATTGAGCCTATACACGAAGGAATTCATGGAAGACAATAAGCTCAACACCCTCCATCGCCATATCCATTACTCCCCATCGAAGTGTTGGATAGCCATGGTCCCCAACTCGGCCACCTACGATCCCAGTCGCTCTAAAGCATTGGCTCTCCCTTCATCCTTGAGGTATCTACACACCATCTTGGTACACACTTTAACAGGTCGACGAGAGAGTACTGGCATCGTCAACACTCACAACGCTTACTTTCTATGGAGTATGGCGAATGGGTACGTCTTCGACCTCACCTACTTTATTTCCTTCGCCATTTGCCACCAGACGGAGCGACATCGGAGGGGGGTCATCTCTATTGGCCCCGTATGTGACTCGACTGGCACAACACTTCGGGCTCCTCAACACAGTGACCCAATCATCCTCACTCACCCTCATTGGCCAGATGTCCCCACAAGGCATCTCGAGCATGCTACATATGAGGATGATCGAGAAGCGACGTGGAACTCACTCTCCTCAGTATCGCCTTGCCCAATCAGCCGAGGAGGAAGACCCTGAGGACATTACTGATGATGTCCCTCCACGTCATGAGGACCCACCGTCTCAACCACTACCCCTTCATCGTCCAGTTCATGCAGCGGCTTCATTGTCTAACATATTTGAGTGCCTTACATGATTTGAGCAACAATGTTTTCAACGCTTTGATCACATTGATGCGACACTACATCAGATTTGTCAGCATTTCCACATCTCATCGCCACCCCCACCTCGCGAACCGTCTAGCGATGAAGATGTTTAAAAACTTTTCTTTATTATTTTTATGTTTTTACTCTTATTTTTTTAAGACTATTGTTTATTTTTTCTTTAAGCTTATTTTTGTTTTTTAGGTTTTATAATTCTTATTGAACAAATTTTTTTAATTTCAGCTGTTTCATTACGAGTAATTATTCTTCTTTATATATTTCCTAAAAAGTTCCTGATTTTATCACAGTTATAAAGAGCTCCACTTAGGAACTTGAAACTCCACTGGAAAAGGTTCTCCACGACTGCCATGCCCTGCTCAACCACGACCATAGCTACAAGAGATATAATATTCCTTTGGCTCAACACTTGTGGAACCCAACCTCTACCACCACCGGAGTATCCTCCTCCACCCTCATCAGTACCTTAGCCGATTATTTTCCATAACTCCAATTCAAGGAGTCCATTCATAACTTAGGAAATTTCACTTTTCTCCCTATCTTATGATTTTATATTTACATTTTCCAGTATATCTATCTTTGTACATTGAGGACAATGTACATCCTAAGTGTGGGGGGAGGGGGAGGGGTTATTTATTTCATTATCCGAAAAATCCCTGATTTTGTCTTATTCTCATGTGATCTTCTTATGTCATGATTAGAATGAATCATGATTAATTTATGATTTTTATTGATATGTCTTGAATTAAAACATAGACATTCATGCATTAATTGTTTAAACTTTAAGACATCAGAGAATCAAGTATGATAAGTTGATTTTTGAGAATTAAATATTCTAGGTTGTTTTCCCCAAGTTTAAGTATTATCTTGAGTCGAAATTCACAGGTTTAAACATAAAAAAGCCATAATTTTTTGTGAGATCTTGAGCCTTTAGAGCATCTATTATTTCTTTCATGCTCACTTCTATTATTTCTATAAGTGCGTCAATATTGAATCGTCATTTTAGAACTTGCTTGATCATGCATGTCAAAACCACACCATTTGATTTGATATGTCAAAATGATAAAGGCACTTAGGTTTAACCCACTCACCCCATACAAGCTGTAACGTCCCGTAACCCTATACTGTCACCGGAACAGGGTAACGAGACATTACCAGTCAGTACAGTCCAATTTCAGTCATTAATTAAAATAAATATTCACACTCATCCTAGTTTTAAGATGTCGTCCCTTTAATGGGCCCTCGCGGTCCAATATGGACAGTAAATTCAATTTGGAACTAATTTAGAATCAATACGAATTTTTTTATAAATTTCAAAATTCATACTATATACCATTGCCAACCATAATTTACTTATTTCATCAATACTTTTACAACCTAAATGACTCTCATTAAACATTTTAGGTACATGCCATTATCAATACTCAACATACTTTATGTCATTGAATTCGGGATCGGCCTGAAATGCTGATTCAACAGTCTAGCCTTAACTTAACTCGCAAGACGAAACAAACCGTGACAATGAGTATACACTCATGGTATTTCTATAATTTGAACACTTAAACAATTATAAAACATATTAATTTATATATATTGAACTATTCAAACTCAATGAGAATTCAAACATTCACTTTCCAACCAATGTTTTGGTCTACTTTAAATTTCAAATCATTTATTATTTTTCAATAGCAATTATTCAATCAGTAATGTTCATTAACACTCAGAATAATTATTTATTCAAGAATGATCGTTATTCGGTAACAATCAATTATTCAATAATAACCGTTATTCAAGATCGATCAATTGATCGGTTATCCAAGAATACCAATTATTTAGTAAAATCAGATATTCAAGAACTATTAAGTTATTCAAGAGCGCCATTCATTCAAGGACAATCGCTTATTCAAGAATGATCAATTATTCAAGAATATTCGCTTATTCAAGAATACTAATATCCAAGAATATTCAATTATCCGTAATACAATTAATCAGAATAATCGTTATTTTATACCTTTATTTACCCTTATTAACATGACTCGACTCGATGGATACATGGATCCAACCAACACACCAATACGGCACATAGTGCCTCATCTACCAAGTCGGAATAGTAACAACAATAATGAGCAAAGATAAAGACACAGAGTACCTCATCGGAACAAATCCAAATAGGAACAAGAGCGATAAAGATAAAGATTCAACACACAAAGTGCTGAATCGATAACGATAATGATAATAATATTTGACACACACAAGGTCAATCGGTAACGGTAATAAGAATAATATTCGACACACACGGTCTTAGAATCGGTAATTCGATAATAGTAACAATATTCGATGCACAAAGTGCCAATCGAATAAGAGTAAGAATAATATTCGACACACAAAGTGCCGAATCGGTAATGATGAGATGCGTTAACGAGAATTAGCACATAAGTGCCTAAAATACGGCACATAAAGTGCCCGATCGGTAAAGTCGATAAATCCCGTACTCTTCCAATCCTATGGCATGCCAATTATATCTGACTAGCCCAACAAGTTAATAGGAAATTAATTCTTATTCCAATTTTACTTAATATTCATATTTACCCCTATTAACAAGACTCGGACTTTGGCGGATATATGGATTCCAACCAAACACACCAGTATGACACTCAGTGCCTGAACACTTCCAAATCCTATGGCATGCCAACTATATCTGACTTAGTCCGACTAGTTAATAGGGTATTCAAATCATTTTTCTATTTCAAATTCGCTTTCAATTCAATCACAATTTCTCATATTTCAATATCCAACCAATACACATTTCAATTAATCATAATTCCATTCCATTCCATTCAATTCAATTCAATTCAATTCAATTCAATTCAAATTCACTTTTCCACTTTTTGATCAGTATACAATTCAATACCAATATATATTTCAGATATTCACATATAATCATACTTGGTTCAATTCCAACCACTTTTCAATCAATACACAATTCACATATTTACACATATTCATAATTTATTTTATTTCAAATAATTTAATCAATGCACCTACCATACATAATAAATAATAAATTCAATAATTAAATATTAAGTTCGGGTTGTAGAAATACAAACCGTAACTTTTGAGCTAACTCCCGTTGACTTTATCTTGTCCTTTCCTAGCCGAGATTTTCGGTACCACATTGACTACGAAATTAATACAATTCATAATCATTAATACATTACTAATTTATATCTTGAGTTACAAAATTATAAATTAAGATATGTTAATTTTTCCTGAAACTAAACTCACAAATCTTCTTACCATAAAATTTTCAGAATTTTTGGTTTAGCCATTAAGTACAGTTTATTCTTTAAATTCACCGTTATTCTGCTGTCTGACAGTTTCGACCCTTCTTCACTAAAAATTAATTATCTCACAGTACATAACTCAGATAATATTCCCGTTGATTTCTCCTAAAAATATACTCATTATGGATTCTAAACATATAACTTTAACCCTCTAATTATTTTTCTCCAATTTTTGATGATTTTCCAAAGTCAGAATAGGGGAACCAGAATTCATTCTAACCTTGTCTCACAAAATTCATTATATCTCATAATTTAGAATTCAATTGCTTAAACCGTTTCTTTTATAAGAAACTAGGCTCAATAAGATTTAATTCCATATTTTATTCATCCTCTAATTCAATTTATACAATTTTTAGTGATTTTTCAAACTTAGACTACTGTTGCTGTCTAAAATAGTCTTAGTGCAAAATATTGATTTTCTACTTTTAATTTCAATTTAATCCTAACTAAATTCACTTACTTTTCTATCTTAATTCATACTTTATTTCTACTCAATTTTAACCAAACTTAGACATAATTATCTATTTTTCATCATAAAACCATAATTTCGAAATTCTTTCAATTTAATCCTTAAAGCATAAAACTTATGAATCACTTTACAATTCAATCCTTATTTCATTTCTAACTTGAATTTCTATCAATTTAGCCCTTAATTCATCATTTTACTCAACATGAACAATATTTAGAAATCTAATAACTTTCAAAATAACAACTTAATTTCATCAAAACTTTGTTCTAAAGCTTTTAAAACATCAAAATTAAGTAAAAAAGGGCTAAATTGACATACCTATTAAAGTTTAAAGCTTCAAAACCTCGATTTTCCCTTTTCTCCCTTTCTTTCTTTCTTCCCTTTCTTTCTGCCCTGTTCTTCTCTGTTTCGTTTGCTTTGTTTTTCTTTTTCATTTCTTTTATTTCATTTATTTCTTTATTTCATTTCTTTATTTTATTATTAAACTATTATAATATTTATTATTTATACATGTGTATATTTATTAATACACATGTATTAATTTATCACCTTACACTTGTCATAATTTTTATTTATTTAATTAATTAATATAAAATAATATTAATATAATATACTTTAATTATTATTATTTTACTTATATAATAAGTAAATACACATGTATAATACATGTGTACCATTTATATTTGTACACATTTAACTTATTTTAACCATACATTTATCACCCTTTTTGGCTTATTTCCTATTTAGTCCGTCCCTTCACTTTTCTTTATTCTATAATTAAACTTTCACATTTAATTCAATTTAATCCTTTCCACTAATTATTCTTAATTAAGCTAAATTTACTTAATTAAAGTCTAATTAACCACTCAATTGACTTCGTAAATATTTTTAATAAATATTTACGAATCTATTTTTTTTTAGAAATGGAGACCCGAAAATTCACTTTCCCGATAACCGTAAAATTTGGGTCATTACACAAGCCTACCTTCATAATTAACCCTTAGTGAACCCCTTTGAGCCTAACAAGCCATCAATTGATTTACCCTCAATATTAACCCATAACCCATTATTGTTGAAATCCTCTAATTTGATCCCTATTTTTGTCGAGATTTGATTTGAACTAATTGCTTAGCTATGTTTTATTCTTTGTTGCAACAATTAAGTTCTATGTTATTTGATTCAAGTTAAAAATGAAAAAGAAAAAATACTTACATATATATTAGTAGTAATTCGTCATTTTTGAGCTTGAGTGTTAATTGCATATTTTGAGAAGAAGTTCACTTGTATTCAACTGATAATTAGTTATTTTTCTAGTTAGGTGATTTCTTCAATTCAATCTCGATTCTAACCTTTTCTTTTAGCTTGTGACCACACCCCCTAACCAAAACCACGTTACAACCCTCTAAAGACCTTTTTGATTGATGTATCATCTCAATCTCTAGTTGTGGAGATTTGATTTTCATGCAAGCCTATGGTAATAACTTTTCATATTGACTAATGAGTACTTTATTTGATGTCCTTAAACACCTCGAGTGATTTGAGTGAATCTTTAGTGAGGATGTTAAACTCTGTGATATTTTGATCAAAGGTGATTACTTAGATGAGGGGGGACACCTATGTTTTCATAATAAAATGCTCAACTTGGAATGTTTGAAACTTTGATGTACTTTTAGTTGAATTTTCAATGTATGGTTACTTATGGATTACTTTGAGATACTATTGATAGGGATTATAAATTGAGAAGAATTTATTTTGATTGTGAGTTGAGGATTTTGCTTGAGGACAAGCAAACGCTTAAGTGTGGGGGTATTTGATAAACTGTAATTTATACATATTTTTATCCCATGCTTAGCACATTTATAGATGGTTTCTCCTTAGGTTTGGAGAATTCAATGCTCCTAATCCTTTAATTTCATGTTTTATACTTAGGTGAGCATAGGAGAGTACAAAGAGCGAGAAACTGGCCGAAAACGAAGAAAATGGACCCACATGGGAAATCAACAAGGCCTGGACTACCTGACACGGGTGTTTCACACGGCCGTTTCCATTTGGCAGGATCGAAGCACGACTTACACGGGTAGACTACACGCCCGTGCCTATTCAACAACCTTGACCACGGGCTGGAGTAATCGCACACGGGCGTGTCCCTACCCAGCCCAAGTATAGCCCTATTCGAAAAAGGCCTCTTTTGTGGGCTCTTAGGCATTTTAAAGCCTATTTAAACACCGGAGGAGGCACTTAGAATAGACACACAGAGTAGGAGGCAAGGAATTACTCAAGGGAAGCCGATTGGTCTATCTCAGAAGCCGGATTCATCGTCAAGACTGAAGATCTCCCTTCAATTTCCATTCAAGGGTTTTGGGTTTTCTTTATGTTTTGTATTCATTATTCTTCTGAGATGTTTTCTTTTATAATTATGAACTAAACTCCCTAAATACCTAAGGGGAATGAAACCTAAGAACGAATCTTGTTATTATTATCTGAATTGCATGATAAATATTTGACTTGTTCCTAATTATGTGTTCTTAATTCTTGTTTTAATATTTTAGGATATTGAGTCAAGTTAATGCTCTTATTCAGAGGAGGAATAGACCCTGTCTAAGAGTAAATTTGTCATAATTAAGCGGATTTGATTACGCGTCTAGAGATAGGGTGATAAGATTTTGCCGGATTAGGATGAAACCTAATAAGAAGATCCATTGATCGAGTTAATGCAACACTAGGGCGTTAATTAGAAAGAGATTTCAATTAATCAACCTAGGGTTAGATGTTATTAGTCTCGAGAGAGATAATAATATAACTTAGGGATTTCTATGAATCAAGTCAAATGAATAAATCGTCTAGTTCAGAGTCAAAGAAAAAGTGAAGTCTAAGTGGATTTTTCCTTAGGTATTGTCTTAATCAATCGAGTTTTCCCAAGAGCTTCTTCCTAATTTTCTCTCTGTGCACCCTTAGTTTAGTTAATTAGTTTAGATAAACAAATCCCTTAATTTTTAGGTTAGATAATAAAAAGAAAGTAATTAATAGTACTCTTGGTTCCTTTGGGTTCGACAATCTGGTCTTGCTAAAGCTATACTACTATTCGATAGGTACACTTGCCTTTATCGTGATAATAGTTAGTTCCAAGAATGATTAATTATAAATACTTAAAACCTGTCACGAATATCACGTATCAAGTTTGAAAATGGAATAAATTTAATTTTTCATTGTGAATCTGTTAAATGTAGAAATATTAAATATATTTTCTCAAAAATTCTTTTACGGTAAAGTTGTCATGATTTTAATGGACTCAATTAATTAATTTAAATTAGCTTATGATGTTTATTTTCGAAAATAGAAAAATATGTATTGGGTTGGATTGAATTATATAGTTCTAGGTTAAAAGTCTAAGAAACACTTATAATTAAACCCAATACGAGAGAGGCCCAAAAGCCCCTCATGCTAATAAATGGGACGATAAACCCTAGTATATTTAACTAGGGTTGCCATTCCTCTCTTTCTTTGTTAAACTAGGAAGTTGTGTTTCTATTAAATAACTTTTACTAATTCAACAAGGGTTTCACTTGTTCTCCCTAGAAATAAATGGCACCGGTAGGGCTAAACACACAATAAGTTTTACATAACTTTGAGATATTATTATTCTGCCTAAAAATAGTGAGAATTTATTTCTAAGTATAAATTCTATTTTTGGATTAACAATTTTACCAATTTCTATTAGAGAGAATTTTTTTCTTTCCTACTGAAATCAATGAACATAATTTCTGGTTCTGTATTTGATTTGAGTTCGTTTGATCCTACACTCAAAGCAATTCTGTAACACCCCCTACCCGTATCCATTGCCGGAATAGGTACGAGGCATTACCGGAGTTTACTGAATATTTTCAGATAATTCTGAATCATTTATTATTCATATTTTGAAAATAATCATAATGTCTCTCTATTGGGCCCTCGAAACCCCAAACATACATTAAAAACCAACCAGAATTAAATCGGGATCATAAAAAAAAAATTCGCAAAATCTTAAATTTTATTTTCATCTAAGTACTTACCATTTCAATACTTCTTATAATTAAACATGTTACCATTCAATCAATAGCTTGACACTTGTCTAAGCGTCAAACAACATCATTGATGGTATACTTGCATATATTTCATATAAATTTAACATTTATATACTTATTTTCTCGACATGTTACACTTGAGTTTAATAATTGTCTTTACTTACATAATTTCCTTGTATTAACATATCAAAGATAATCATATATGTACATGTCATGAAACATACCATTCTCTTACCGTTTCTTCATAAGTATATATCAATCATTTCATTATATCAATATTTCATGCACCATCATTTCCATATATTTTATGTATATTTATTCCTAAAGTTTATATCAAACTTAACATAAATTATATTCCATGTACTTATTCTTATTTTGTTTATCTATCTTCATAATTATTTCATACAACTATTTTGTACATATATTTCCATATGACCAGTCCTTGTAAACATTTCACACAACTATTTCATATGACCATTTTTCATCTGATACATATTACCTGAATATCAATTGTTCAATAGATGTCATCCCGTCTCCCATTCACAGTCTTATTTATCTTTGACATGATGCCATAGTGTCTTTCAACTATGGTCTTACTCATTTTCTGTCATGTTGCCATGTTATCTTTCAACCATGGTCTTATTCATTTCATGTCACGCTGCCATGGTATCTTTCAACCATGGTCTTATTCATTTCCTGTCATGTTGCCATGGTATCTTTCAACCACGGTCTTATTCATTTCATATCAGGTTGCCATGGTATCTTTCAACCATGGTTTTACACATTTCATATTAGGTTGCCATGGTATCTTTCAACCATGGTCTTACACATTTCATATCAGAGAGCACACTTCCGCGAACCTCATCCTTACAGTGGGATTACTAGTCTAGGCTAAATCCCCTGTAATATAAACTCATAGAGTATTGTCGGGATTACCACCAAAGCTAAATCCTACAGCAACGACAATTACTCTAATGAGCTTGGATCTGAATTACCAGTCCAGGCGAAATTCAGACCCTAATTTGGATCACCCGTCCGGGCTAAATCCATTTACACGTATTCTTCAGGAGGGCTATGTCAGGATAGGATCACCCGTCCGGGCTAGATCCTTTTTACCGTCAATTCCTTTTCTGAGATCCATCGAAATTTCCTTTTATTTAACCGAGATTTCTTCCCCTTTTTATCAAATATATCAATGTTCTATCAATTTTCATACAATGAACATTCAAATTATTTTCACATCAATAACATACATTTCAAGCATTTAAGAATATAATTCAAGTTACACGAACTTACCTCATTGCTTGTTTGTGTTTATAATTTTATTACTTCGATATCTTTTCTTTTCTACGATCAAGTCTCATATTTGAGTCGTTCGGATCTTTATAAATAAATTTGATCATCATTTTCATTCATTTCATATTCTAATGCATTTAATTAATGTTATAGGCAAAATTACCATTTTGCCCCTAAACTTTTAATTAATGATGATTTCATCCTTAGGGTCAGGGAAAATAAAATTCTTGCAATTTAATCCTTATTTCCAGCTATTATTCTCATATGTATTGATAACAGTTCATGAATTCTATAGAATATCAGAATTTTCCATAATTTCAACACTTTTCAATTTAATCCCTAAAACATATTTTCCCCAATCTTGAACTAAATTAATAATTTCATTCAATTTTGTAATTTAAATAATAAAATAATCCATTTCATGCAATTTGGTCTTTTCTGACATTTTTACAACATTGCAAGTTGAAGAAAGAGTGATCTTTTAGATATGGGGGCATCAGACTTGTTCATATCGGAGAAAGTCATGGGTAAACTTGGTTTTTCGATTAGTGAATCGACGAAGAAGATTAAGATTGTAAATTCTGAAGAGGTCTTAATTGTGGGGGTAGCATAATGAGTGGAGCTATAGATTGGTCAATGGAAAGTCAAAGAAGACTCTGAGGTAATTCACTTGCATGATTATGACTATGCTCTTGGCTTGAATTTCCTTGACAAGATTAATGCTCTGTTGGTTCCTTTGAAAGATTGTATGTGTATCTTGGATACTCGACAACAATGTGTTATGTTTGTGAGTCAGGACATGAAGGGAGGAACCAATGTACTGTCGGCAATCCAACTAGCTAGAGATGTTCATTATGGGAAGAACATTGACTTAGTAGATCGGAGTGCTACGAAAACCCCCTTGGAGAGGCTAGAGGTGCAAAAAATCAATATGAAGCTTATTAACTCATCAGTGGGGCTACCACCTACGAGAGAGGTAGATTGTGCATCAAAATTTAGAGGTAAAATAGTATGCAAATTGGGCAATTGGAGTGAGTAAATGCAGCTAGCAAGGGACCTTTCAAACACTTGTCTAGTGTTTTTCATTTTGACTTACTGTTGGCTTAAAAAAGACATAGGGCCCTTTAAGAGTTCTGAAGTAGGTAAGCCGAGAGGCTTACAAACCATAGTTGGCAGGAATACTGAAGGTTAACCTAGTGTTCAATGTAGGCATGCCTAAGCCTATTTGTGTGGATCAAGGGGATCTCAATCTAGTCAAGTCACAATATGGGAAAGAAAGAGTGGGAGGATCTTGCGAATGAGATGTAACAAAAAGAAGAGGCAATTCGAGTCAGGAGATGACGAAAGCTAAGGCAAGTGTTTCGAGGGGTGGGACTACATAAAAAGAAGGCTAGTTAGGACTCGATTGTGGCATCGAGAAAGTTTCAAGGTGAGTCAAACCAGTGTAATTTTGAGGATGCAACGAAGGCATTATAAGAATGTGTGGGGGAGAATGTCACGGGCCATGTATCAAAGCCTGTGACAATTGCATAAAGAGCATCCCATGGAGGTCAATCGATTAAATGGGGCTCATTCAACCCACTTGAACTGGCTAGATTTATGGAACATGTGGAGAAGCCTGCCTACTTGAAGCCTTGTTGGCCTCGTGAAACATTTAAGGAAATTTATGGGTACCATGGAAAATAGGGAAACTAATATTAGAAGATATGTAATCTCATAAGATTTGATTTTGTAATCTTAAATGATTGAGTCAATCCCTTAAGAATCTCAATTGTATATAGGCTCTAATCTCAACCATTTATGTAACTCAATCTACACCGTTGGTTTTTGGGGAGCTCAACTATAAATAGAGGTCTTTCCCCTCATTTATAATCATCTTATTCTTTGTATTATTTTTAGAGTAATAGGATACTTTGAGAGCATTTACTCAAACACTTGGCATGCTTTGCTTTCTTGTGGCATTTTCTATTATTTCATTGATATTTCATTTTGAGTTACTTCTATTTTATTTTCGGTGCCTTAAGAGAATTTCTATCTAGAATTCTCACTTTGCAATAGTTAGGCTAGCTTAGGTGGATTTGAATCCAAGAAATCGCCTAAGGCCACATAGATTGCAAGACTAAAGTTCTAGTCCCGTGACGCTAGCTTGCTCACACTCACTTCATAAAATAGAACTAGATTGTCAGTAAAAAAGAGGTGAGATAAGTTAGGACCGTTTCTAGCCAAAATAAATGGCTTCCATCTTCCTTCTATTATTTCCAAATTAATGTTATGACTAAGTCTTTCCATTCCAAGTAAAAAAAGTAAGGTAATAAAGGATCTCCCTAATGGACTCAACGTGTAACACCCCGATACCTGACCCGATCGCTGGATCAGAGTTACAAGGTGCCACACTCAATGGCAGAGCAACTACAATCAACTACATTCAATTAATACTATTAAATGATCAATTTCAACCCAATCATGCATACAATACAATATACAACAATTTCTGGGTTTTATACAAGCTTACAAAAGCTCTAAACTAATCGGAGGTCGAAATAGGATCAAATTATAAGAATCTCAAAATATTGGGTCGATGTCACGATGCAACATACTGAGTAGGTCTCATTGCAGCAACCAAAGCCCGGTGTCGCACCATGGCATAGCAACGTGATCTCATCGTAATGTGACATACTATTTTCAAATGGTCAACTTTTGGTACCTGTTTACAAACACTTAAAACTTTTTAAATTCAATTGCAATTATAATTTCAACCAAATATATATACTAAATGAGTCTTTTATGTTTAAAATTACCATTTATTCATGCAAACATTCAACCCTTTTCAACAATTCCATTCAAGTCTTTCATTAGGCTAATTGGAATTTATATACATATGCATATGAAAACATTTCCAAATAGACTATTAATATATCACAAAACATGCCCAACACAAAGGTGATACATTCATAATTTTATTTATATAACATATGGCCAAACTGAAATACTAATTCTGACTCAACCTAGGTACATGTTGTATAACCAACAAAAGAAACTATACAAACATAGTTGAGTCTAAGATCTTTTTCTAGAAGTTGAAGTTGATGCTTGGAACCTCAATATGAACCTAACCTATGCATGAAAAAACAAACCGTACGCTGAGCGATAAAACTTAATGGCATTTCTATGATTTTGACCGCCTCCGGATGTACCAACGTCCAGAGTAGAAATCCTACACAAAATATATAAAACAGTGGTATTCGCAAGTATATTGGTCAGGTTTTAATATAGTTACAATGGAGTATATGAGTACTCCGAGGATTGTACCAAAGGGAGGCGAACACTAAATAACCTAAGCATAAGTAGATCTAATTAGTATTTTAAATGGATTATATTACGATGAAATAGAAAGAAAGGTTTTTGGGATATATACTAATAATAAAAGAAAGAAAAGAAATATATAAATCATGGGAAATCAAATAAGTGAATATATCAAATTTAGACATGGGTGATTAGCTCACTTCAGTAATCATAACAAGTTGTCGCTTCAGGTTTTCTTATTCAATCAACTAGTCGATATCCTAGCAGGATCTTCCTATCTTCTACTAGAATAACAAGTTGAGAAGAACTACTTATCTTTCAACCTTACAGCTCAGACTGTTTTAGGGTTAATGTGTTCAGGGATAGGCCATACCAAATTTAGGTTAATTCCCACTTTAATAACTTCCTAGGGTTGTCAAGCCTAGGGTTTAGGTTCTTCCTTTCCTAAACAGTTGATCCGCTAAGAAAACCCTAAAAAACAGTTAATTAATCATACCTCCACTCGCTAATCCCGCACAAGAGGATTAGTTCCTCATGGATATCATAAACAATATAAACTTGATAGAAAGAATAGACATGAAGAATAATTCAAGAGTATAAAGTTTAGCATAAGCCTGATTTGTATTTGAATTGAGCGTAGAATCCTCACAAAGTTTGACGAGGTTCACAAATATGATTTCTCCCACAAAAGCAAATAACAAGAACTTGAAATAAACCTAAAACTTAAGAAAAGAGAAAAACTAAGGACTAAATCTAAGAAGAAAATTATACAATACGAAAGCTGTGTATAACATATGTTAAATAACCCTATTTATAGACTTTAGAGTGGCCATCATTCTTAGCCCTAGGTTAGCTGCAGTCCTCATGCTTAATGTTTGATTGTGTGAACCAAAACACCTCTAGCTTATAACGATTTCCTGTACAGGGGTGATGTCATGACACACCAAGTCCTATGTCGCGATATCAAGGACAATATGGTCATTTTTAGCGTATCTTTAGAGGTGTGTCACGACATCGTCAGGTTGTGTCACAATACTAAAGGAAATCTTAGAATTCTTCTATTCTTCTCCTTATGTTGCGACATCTAAATCTTTGTGTTGCAACATAGCAACCAATATCGGGTTAGCAGTTCTTCTAATAGTCTTCTGCATGCTCATGAAGTATATTAGCTCACCCTTAGGCCTCATTCGGCCCCTAAGGTCAATAAAAGACTCAAATTACATAGTTATTGAATTTAACTAAACTTACAAAAACGTAATTAAAACTTAACTAAAATGCTTGTGTTCAAGCTCCTAAAGTGCGAAAAGTAGTTTAATCTGCTACATTGAATTATGATAGATCAAACTCCCCCACACTTAAGTCATTACTTTTCCTCAAGCAAAACAACTCAAAAAATAAAAAGATGACAACTGAGCAAGTATGGTACAACTGTTAGTTTTGGAACAGATGAATAAGCATTTGATATTTATACATAATCTCAGCATGATACATTGTTGACTTACCAGTTTTGTTATCAAACACCTAAGTTTAGTATATTATAAAGCATATAAGTATTAAGAGTCTCAAATGTAGGAATCCATCAATAAATTATACAACTAATTTGATTATCTTAGTAGAATTTGAACAGTCATAAATACAATTATTCAGTATAATTTCAAATTGTGAATAAGTCTACCTAGATCACATAGGGCTTTTTGGTTTTAATGTTCTAAAGCTTAGGGCAAGTAAGGAATTCAAGAATAGTAAGCATCAAAATAGTTTCAAGTACAAAAATAGTTTGGCACATTATATTATTTCCTATTCTCCCCCTTAGTGACCCTTTCTCACCATATTATTTCTCTTTCTCTCACCTTCCTTATGTCTTCTTATAGGAAATCTCAGCATCATATAGTAACTATGGCTAACGTACGAGTTTTTCTATAAAAATGAATGAATGTTTCTATAGTTGTGACTTTGTCACTTTTCTTTCTTTTTCACAGTACCTCACTCACAATTGCTTTTATTTTTCACATACTTTTTTCTACTCGTGTAATTTCCTTTTTGAATTTTTTCCTTTTGCACCTTTAAGCTAACCTATAATCACTATACTCCACTAATCTTTCCTATCACTCTATTTTAAAAAACCACCATAATGTATCTACTTAAACCTTAATATGTATGGTCAGACGTCAATAATCATGCAGTTCAGGACCAAAGAAAAGGGTAACCACAAATTATCGTTTTTAGCTTGAGTTTTGTATAAAGGTTCATCAAGAAGTGTTTTCTAGCTCAAAACAGGTACAAAGAATGAAGAAATAAGGTTAGCTTCTTGGCTCTAGGTATATACCAAACAATGCCTTAGGTCATCCCTAGGTATCCTAGTATTCACAAATTTAGTCAACTAAACAATCACAATTTTATCATTTATACCAGCATGCTCGTTTCCTTGTATTCTCTATATCATTGGGTATATTCAATTTCTTAATGCCTATTCACTGTGTAATATATAAAACTTAATAGTCTAATAATAAAAAATTTTAAATCACCTATCATCATGCCAAATTTACTGTAAATACAATTAACCTATGTACATGCTCCTAACCAATCACTTGTATTTCTACAAGCTCAAGCACGCAGTTGACAAGAAAAATCAAAGAAAATAATAAAATTTAAACAAATTTTCTGTGTCACCCTTACACTTTAGAAAACACATTGTCTTCAATATGTAGCCTTGTAAAAATACGGAAAGAAGTTACCTGATTAATTGTGATAGTTTTGTGAGCTATTGGTGGGTGCTTCCTTCTTTGATTGTTGAAAGCTCAAAATTGTTGTGCATCTGCTATGATAGGTTCCTACACAGAAAATTTAAACAAAACACCAAAAAACAAATAATCTACTATTACTCTTATTCCTAGCAATTGAAATAAATTAAAAATCATCCCAAAAATTAATACAATCTTTCAAAACAAAAATTAGAAGTTTAATCATCCTCCTCAAAATCCATTTCATCATCTTCCTCCCCCTCTTCAGTTTCTTTTTCTTCTTCTTCTTCTTCTTTTTCTTTTTCACTTTCATGCTCCTCTTCTTCATGCTCTGGATGCTTCGACTCAGACATATCTGGCATGTAATTAGGTACCCTAATATTGTTTTGTCTTGCAAATTCCTGAAAAATCGGGCCTGACTCCTTTATCTAGTGTGCCATCCGATCCATCTTAGGATGACTGTTCTCGCCAATTTCTTGCCTAGTGGTCGATTTTGCTTTCCTTTGAGATGAAGCCAGAGCGACTGTCATCTCTTGTTGGCATTTATCTCACTCCTTTATCTATTTGGCCTAAATCTCAAGGTACTGTGTATACAAGGTGTCACCATTTATGCTTCGGGATGGCTTCATTGATAGCTTTGTAGCTTCCATCAAAACCCTTGCTCTTTTACATAAGGCTGTCACTAAGTGGTGAAAGAATATTCCCATTTTTTGGCTTCCGACGCATCGTTTCATATTTTGGTATATCTACGTGCCGATGCATACTTGTTTTTTCTGCAAAATAGCGTAAAGCAAAACCACTCGAAAAGTATTGACATTTGAAACATTCAAAGCAAGAGCTATTCTAGTGCATAGAAATTGAATCGACATTTTTGCTTCAAGAAATGTTATTATTAGATTAAAGGAGGTCAAAATATCAATACCTGGGTGATATTTCCATTCACCCTTTCCCTTTATTAAAAAGTTTATATTGTTGTCCATATTTATATCTTGAAAATATTCCAAATCAGTTTCTTCTATAAAATATTTTTCATAAAATTGAGCATTATAAAATTCACAAATAACCTGAGGGGTAATTTGTACTTGTTTCCTTGCACAGGTATCGTTTCCCATGTATGACCTTCAGCTTTTCTAGACTTTTGGTTCCATAAAGATGCATAAAATTCCTGAACTATAGGGACCACGACAAAGTCTTTTGGAATCGTACAAAAATGTTCCCATCTATGATATCTAACTAAAGGCCATATTTCCTGACAGAGAGCCATTAATGGTTCAAATCCCCTCTCTTGAATAAATATTTTTCCCTTAAGTTTTACAAAATATTTTTCAACATTCGGGTTCGGGAAATTAGAGAGATTCAGAGCAATTGATGATTCTACTTCTAACCTTTCTTTGCAGCAAAGTCAATTCAATTTTATGCTATAAACTAATGGAATATCAAGCAATAATCTTAATGAAATAGTAAAAATGAATAAGAAAATGCTTAACCTTGACTTCTTTGAAACTTTTTGTTGTTTCACTCTGAGAATTTTTCAATCTTGCACCCAAACAAATGTGGAGGAATAGTAATGGAGTTTTATGGAATTAGGGTTTGGGTGGAAAGGGGATTGAACATAGAGAGAGTGTTTTAAGATGGTTTAGTGTTTTAGGAAGGGTTAGTGTAACACCCCGAACCCGAGACCATCGCCGGTGTCGGACGCGAGGGGTTGACGAGCTAAATCCTCTTAAAGCACCGACCAATTTGGCATTTCCAGACAGGCTGGAAAACTGCGTCACTGTCGCCTTAAAAATCATATCTCGAGCTTCAAAACTCGGAAACTGATTCCGTAAATTTTCCCTAAATTTAGACTCATATATCCTTCCATGGATTTATTTCTAGAATTTTTGGTTGGGCCAATTGGTACAGTTTATTAGTTAAAGTCACCCATGTTACAGGGATCGACTGCTCTGTCTTCGCGCGTTACAACTTGAATATCTCTCTGTACTGGGCTTTAATACTGGTGCCGTTTGTTTCTAATGAAACTAGACTAAAAATGGAATCTGAAAATATAAGGCATGACTTCTAATTCTTTCTGGATAACTTATAGCAAATTTTTAAAGTCACGACAGGGGACCCAGAAACCGTTCTGGCCCTATCTCACAATAACTTTAATATCTCTTAACAAGTAACTCCTATGACTGTTACGTTTCTTCCATATGAAAGTAGACTCATCAAGGTTCATTTACATAACTTATTCACTATTTAATACCATTCCTACAAATTTTGGTGATTTTTCAAAACCACACCACTGCTGCTGCCAGCATCTGTTTTCAAGGTAACCTTTACCTATTTCATGATTTCCACGATTCAATTGGCCCTTTTGCATACATAGCACAAGTGTGATCATGATTAACCATTCCAATGGCTAATCTTTTCAAAACCATTCCATACCCCATAATGATCATCATACAAACGATTATAGAATCATACTAACAACGATATAAGCCATTTTCGCATGGCTATCCAAGCTTACATAAAACCGAAAGGTACATGACCTTCTACAATAGGGTAGTCCTATACATGCCATTTCAAAGTTCAACCAAAATTATACCCAAAATGGAGGCTTTGATAGTGTAGATGACTTCGACTTTAATGATCCCGAATCCGATCGCTAACGAGCAAAATCTATAAAACAGAGAGCCAAAGCAACGGGGTAAGCATTTTTATGCTTAGTAAGTCTCAAGCAATAAAATCATCTTTAACTAAAGCATTACATTCACATAGCCAAATGAATCATTTCATTAATACACATTCACATAATCATACTTACTTCACACTTCATCGTTGTATACTTTCACAAGATATCAACCAATTCAATAGCTGAAAATTCGTTAGTCGATTGAACGAATGTTACTCAAACATATCGACTTTTCCAATGCACATATAAACATACCTTATCCTTTGGGCTTTTCGAGCGTACTAATTAAATTTATTACAGCAACCAACGCTCACCTTCAGCCCAAGCTTCTTCGGAATACAACCGGATATAACCACATGCACGAATGCCTTCGGGTCTTAGCCCGGATAGAACGACTTGCACAAATGCCTTCGGGTATTAGCCCGGATTTAACAACTTGCACGAATGCCTTCGGGTCTTAGCCTGGATGTGGTCACTAGCACAATGGCCTTCGGGTCTTAACCCGGATATAATTACTAGCATAAATGTCTTCGGGACTTAGCCCGGATATCATTCAATTGCTCATGCACACACATACATCAATAATCATTACACATCCATGTTTCATTTTCGTTACTAAGGCTCAAACACAAACATATCACTTGCATAATCGCCTTCGGGACTTAGCCCGGGTATCATTCAAATACTCATACACACATAAATCAATAATCATTACACATCCATATTTCATTTCACATAATTCGAGTAGGGTCATTTCTTGAGGACTTACCTCGGATGTTGTCGAACGGCTTCGACGGCTATTCGATCACTTTTTCCTTCCCCTTATCCAATTGTGGCCCTCTAAGCTCTTGAGCTAATTCAAACAAATTCAATTCATTAAGGTCTCGCTTGCTAGCCTTGGCCGAATACACATATCATTGACTCAACATCACATAACTAAGCACTTTAGTCAATTTTCTTTAATTACGCACACATTAGGCCTTAGCTCACAACAAGGTAGCCGATTACCTAAGTCAAGAATAGGCATCATCAAGCTTGCCTCTAACCGAATGCATGCACAATAATTCCCCTCATGTGGCCGATTATACTTAGTCATACTTGTACAAAATCAACAATAAATTGCAAGATTTTCACATCATATGTGTACTAGGCGAATGTACATGCAAATTTCACAACATTCTTCAACAATTTCTTCTTTAAACAACATATTTATCACTTTCTTCATAATTAAAATATCATGTGCAATCATATATACACATATAGGTGCAAGGTCAATTTCAAGGTGTCCATAGCCATCCAAAACACAAATTTTAACTAACATGCAAGAAGCATGAACCATGCTCATGAATGCATCATGGCGAATACATCACAATCATGCCCTTTCAACTTCAATCATGGTTAAACAAAAAAAAAAACTCAATGTCTTACTCAAGATTGCTACAAGGAAATTTCAAGAGTAGACAATCCATCATTGCATGCATCATTAGCAAGCTTCACATTTAGCATGCAATGGCTTTAACACAATAACAACCTTGGCCAAATACCATTTCCATGGCACAACAAGGATTTGAACCATGGCTAACATGAACATCAAGTTAGCAACTAAAACATGCATGAATCTCATGATACAACCTCATACATACCTTAATCTTGATGCAAGTTTAGCCAAATCTCCTTCTAGATCTCTTCTAAACCAAAAGATGGTGCAAAAATCCTACCTTCTTCCTTAGTAATTTCGGCCAAAAGGAAAGAACAAGGATGAACAAATTTTTCTTTTCTTTTCTTTCACTCACGGCACAAGGGGGAAAAGGATGAGCAATTTTTTTTGATTTTTTGTTTCTCATCCAACATCATTAGTTTTTTATCATTTAACACATCATGCATTAAGAAAACATGTTTCAACATGTTTTCTTTGCCCATAAACCATGTCATGGCGGCCACTAAGCTTCTTTTGGGGAAATTTGACATGCAAATCCTTTATTTTGCATGCATGATCAACTAGTCATCACACATCTTCCCATCATACTTTCAAAGTTTACTACTAGGTCCTTTCTAGTGAAATTTACCTTTATAACTCTAAATCAATCACCAAAAATGTCACACATGAGCACACATATTATAGGCATCAAAATAAATTTTAAATTATTTTTATGCCTCGGTTTTGTGGTCCCGAAACCACATTCCGACTAGGGTCAATTTTGGGTGTCACAACTCTCCCCACTTAAGAAATTTTCGTCCCCGAAAATCTTACCGTAAATAGGGTTGGGTATCGCTCTTTCATAGAGTTCTCGGTTTCCCAAGTAGCTTCTTCTATCCCGTGTTTGAGCCATAACACTTTCACTAGCGGAACCCGCTTGTTTCGCAACTCTTTCACTTCACGTGATAGGATACGAATCGGTTCTTCCTCATAACTCATATTGGCTTGAATTTCAACCGATGGACTAATCACGTGCGATGGATCGATCTATAGCGTCAAGCATCGAAACATGAAAGACATCGTGAATCTTTTCGAGTTCGGGGCAAAATCAAACGATATGCCACCGGACCGACTCGCTCGGATATCTCATATGGCCCAATGAACCTCGGGCTCAACTTGCCCTTACGGTAGAATCGAGTATCTTTTTCCAAGGCGAAACCTTGAGAAACACTTTATCTCCCACCGATACTCGATGTCCTTACGCTTCAGATCCGCGTCACGACTTACGACGATCGGAGGCTATCTTCGACTTTCACGGATTACTTTCACTTTCTCGCTCAAATCTCTAATCAAATCCACCGAAAATTTTGCTTTCACCGAGCTCGGTCCAAAACAATGGTGTACGGTATTTACGACCGTACAAAGCCTCGTAAGGTGCCATCCTAATACTTGATTGAAAACTATTGTTGTGCGAATTCAATCAAAGGCAAATCGCTCCCATGAACCACCGAACTCGAGGATGCAACATCTCAACATATCCTCAAGTATCCGAATTATCCGCCGGATTGACCATCGGTTTGGGGGTGAAAGGCGGTCTGAAATGCAACTTGGTACCCAAAGCTTCTTGCAACTTCTTCTAAAATTGCGAGGTAAATCTCGGATCTCTATCCGACACGATAGAAATAGACACCCCGTGTAATCTCACAATCGAGAACGTACAATTCGGCTAATTTGTCCATTGAAAAATCCGTACGTACGGGGACAAAGTGAGCCGACTTAGTCAGTCTATCTACCACGACCCAAATCGCATCCTTCTTACTTGCGACAATGGCGGTCCGGATACAAAGTCCATTGTGACTCGATCCCATTTCCACTCGGGTATCGTGATCGGTGAAGTAATCTCAAGGCACTTGATGTTCCGCTTTCACTTGTTGACATATTAAACATCTCAAACAAAGTCGAGATGTCTCGTTTCATACCATGCCACCAAACCGACGTTTCAAATCGTTGTACATCTTCGTACTCCCCGGGTGGATTTCCATTCGGCTACAATGGGCTTCGTTCAGAATTATCGAAATAAGTTCCGAATTCTTTGGAACACACAGACGAATTCTGAACCTCAAACAATCGTCATCATCGATCTGAAACTCCGATTCCTTGTTCGGAACACACTCGGCCCGTTTTGCAACCAACTCATCGTCGACCTTCTGAGCTTCAAAAATTTGATGTATCAATAATGGTTTGGCTTTCAATTTAGCTACTAACACGTTGTCGGATTGAACGTACAAGTGCACATTCATCGCTCGTAAAGCGAATAATGATTTACGACTCAAGGCATCCGCAACCACATTCGCCTTTCCCGGGTGATAGTCAATGACCAGCTCATAATCCTTTAACAGCTCGAGCCAACGTCTTTGTTGCAGATTTAAGTCTCTTTGGGTCATCAAATATTTGAGACTTTTGTGATCCGAGTACACATGGCACCTCTCACCAAATAAGTAATGTCGCCAAATCTTTAAGGCGAATACGATGGCAGCCAATTCGAGATCATGGGTCGGATAATTTTTCTCATGTGGCTTTAATTGCCTCGACGCATAGGCCACAACTCGACCTTCTTGCATCAATACACAACCTAACCCAAGTAGGGAGGCGTCACTATAGATGACAAACTCTTTGCCAGATTCGGGTTGCACTAGAATTGGGGCTTCACCAAATAAGTTTTCGATTGATCGAAACTCTTCGACATTTCTCCGTCCATTCAACTTAACATCCTTTTGGAGTAGCCGTCATTGGCGTGGCTATCGTTGAGAAACCTTTACAAATCGTCGGTAATAACCGCAAGCCCCAAAAGCTCCGAACCTCGGTAATATTTCTCGGAGGCTTCCAGTTAAGTATGGCTGAAATTTTGTTCGGGTCGACTCGAATGCCCGATGCAGATATCACATGCCCCAAGAAGCTAACCTCTCTTAACCAGAACTCACACTTGCTGAACTTAGCATATAATTGCTTATCCCGTAGAATTTGCAAACTAACCTCGGTGTTCAGCATGTTCGGTCCCATTTCTTGAATAGACCAAGATGTCATCAATGAATACGACTACGAACCGATCTAAATATAGTCCAAGATCCGATTCATCAAATCCATAAATACCGCAGGGCATTAGTAAGTCCAAACGGCATCACTAGAAACTCGTAGTGACCATATCTCATTCAAGGCGCTTGGGTACGTCCAGAATCTCGAATTCATGGCGATAATAGCCCGATCTCAAATCTATTTTCGAGAACACCGAGGCTCCCTTCAGTTGATCGAACAAGTCATCAATACGCTGATAACGGATATTTGTTCTTTATCGTCGCTTTATTAAGTCGACGATAGTCGATGCACAACCTCATGGTCCCATCCTTCTTTTCACAAACAACACCGGGCGCACCCCAAGGCGAAAAACTCGGGCAAAACCTCTATCCACCAATTCTTGCAATCGAGCTTTCAACTCCTTTAATTCCGTCGGTTGCCATACGATACGGAGCTATCGAAATTGGAGTGGTACCGGTACCAATTCGATGCCAAACTCTATTTCCGAATAGGTGGTAAACCCGCAATTCTTCGTGGAAAACATCCGGTATTCACAAACCACCGCATCGATTAGGGTTTCTTTTCGACTCCTTGTCATCGAGCACATACGCAAGGTACGCCGCACCCTTTTCTTACATATTTCCGGGCCAACATTGCGATATTACGGTGGCAACCCCTTTAAGTCCGTAGACTCAACCCGAATTATCTCGTTATTCGCACCTCGATCGATAGTCTTGCTTTTGCAATTTACAACCGCATCGTGCATTGTCAACCAATCCAAACCAAGAATAACATCGAATTCATCGAACGGCAAAAGCATCAAGTCCGTCGGAAAACAAGAACCTCGGAATACTAGGGGACTTTTCTTGCACACTTTGTTGACAAGCACGTAATGACCCAAGGGGTTTGACACCAGAATTACAAACTCAGTAGACTCAATAGGCAAAGTCTTACTAGATGCTAAGGTTTCACATATATAAGAATGAGTAGAACCGGGGTCAATCAAAGCAATCACATTAGTATCGAAAAGAGTGAAAGTGCTTAATAACATCCGGTGAGGCAAGATCCTCGCGTCTTGTATGGCATAAGTCCTAGCAGAGTACGAGCCTCGGGTCTTGTTGTAGCATCTCTCGACCCTCTCGACCGCCACTAGCATTGCCCGCATTTGGATGGCCTACCTCGGCGATGGTAGCACCCGGTTTCCACTTTGACTTACATTTTGTTCAAGCAACCTCGGCGGTCCTTGATAAAGTGGTCACCGATCCACACTTATAGCGAGAGCGATCACGGAACCTCAGACTCCCGAATGCCATTTGCCACAATGCGACACTCCGCTCTCTCTCGGCGATCATTTCCACCACTGGCGATCGAAGTGACTCGTGTGGTCACAGGAGGTCGACCGCGATCTCGTCTAGAAAAGCCCGAAGCCCCTCTAGACCGGCTCACATCATCTCGAAATCTCTTCGATGCCTGTTGAAGAGACTTTCCCGAGGACCTTTTTCGGAAGTCTCCAGTTCCCACATCAACTTTTTGTTTCTCCTTCCTAAGCTCTTCGGCTTTACAAGCTCGCTCAACAAGTACTACGAACTCTCGTATTTCGAGAATGCCAACGAACATCCTTATATCATCATTCAGCCCATCCTCGAAGCGTTTACACATAATAGCTTCGGACAAAATGCATTCTCGCGCGTACCAACTAAGCCTCACAAATTTTCGTTCGTAGTCGGTAACTGACATAGAGCCTTGCTTAAGATCAAGAAATTCCTTTCGCTTCTGGTCGATGAATCTCTGATTGATATACTTTTTTCGGAACTCGGTTTGAAAGAACTCCCAAGTCACTTGCTCTCTTGGCACCACAGAAGTCAGAGTACTCCACCAATAGTAGGCGGAATCACGTAGCAAGGAGATGGTACACTTTAAGCACTCATCGGGTGTACAAGATAGCTCATCGAGCACCCGGATAGTGTTGTCCAACCAAAATTTAGCTTGCTCGGCATCGTCATCATCCGTAGCTTTAAATTCAGTGGCCTCATGTTTTCGAATCCTATCGACTGGGGGCTTACTTGACCTTATTTGGTCAGTTACCGGAGGTATTGTAGGTGCGGGGGTTGCATTAGTCGGAAATGGAGGTTGTGGAACAGCCATGTTAGTTCGAATGTATTGGTTGAACCAATCATTCATTACGCTATAAAAGGCTTGCCTAGCCTCATCATTCGGATTGCTGGCCATAGGTTGAGAGTCCACCGGCGCTGTCCCTTGCGCGGGAGCAGGCGCCACACTCTCTACATCATCAGCTATTGCTCGGTTGGGATCGGGATCCATTGCTATAAACAAACACAATTTCAGATTGTCAGAAATCACCACACTATCAATTTATCACTATATGGCATGTATAGCTAGACCCCAAACATATCACGGTAGTCCTAGAATCGACTAAACCGTAGCTCTGATACTAATAAAATTGTAACACCCCGAACCCGAGACCATCGCCGGTGTCGGAGCGAGGGGTTGACGAGCTAAATCCTCTTAAAGCACCGACCAATTTGGCATTTCCAGACAGGCTGGAAAACTACGTCACTGTCGCCTTAAAAATCATATCTCGAGTTTCAAAACTCAGAAACTGATTCCGTAAATTTTCCCTGAATTTAGACTCATATATCCTTCCATGGATTTATTTCTAGAATTTTTGGTAGGGCCAATTGGTACAGTTTATTAGTTAAAGTCACCCATGTTACAGGGATCAACTGCTCTGACCTTTGCGTGTTACAACTTGAATATCTCTCTGTACAGGGCTTTAATACTGGTTCCGTTTGTTTCTAATGAAACTAGACTCAAAATGGAATCTGCACATATAAGGCATGACTTCTAATTCTTTCTGGATAATTTATAGTAAATTTTTAAAGTCGCGACAGGGGACCCAGAAACCGTTCTGGCCCTGTCTCACAATAACTTTAATATCTCTTAACAAGTAACTCCTATGACCGTTACGTTTCTTCCATATGAAAGTAGACTCATCAAGGTTCATTTACATAACTTATTCACTATTTAATACCATTCCTACAAATTTTGGTGATTTTTCAAAACCACACCACTGCTGCTGCCAGCATCTGTTTTCAAGGTAACCTTTACCTATTTCATGATTTCCACGATTCAATTGGCCCTTTTTGCATACATAGCACAAGTGTGATCATGATTAACCATTCCAATGGCTAATATTTTCAAAACCATTCCATACCCCATAATGATCATCATACAAACGATTATAGAATCATACTAACAACGATATAAGCCATTTTCGCATGGCTATCCAAGCTACATAAAACCGAAAGGTACATGACCTTCTACAATAGGGTAGTCCTATACATGCCATTTCAAAGTTCAACCAAAATTATACCCAAAATGGAGGCTTTGATAGTGTAGATGACTTCGACTTTAATGATCCCGAATCCGATCGCTAACGAGCAAAATCTATAAAACAGAGAGCCAAAGCAACGGGGTAAGCATTTTTATGCTTAGTAAGTCTCAAGCAATAAAATCAGCTTTAACTAAAGCATTACATTCACATAGCGAAATGAATCATTTCATTAATACACATTCACATAATCATACTTACTTCACACTTCATTGTTGTATACTTTCACAAGATATCAACCAATTCAATAGCTGAAAATTCGTTAGTCGATTGAACGAATGTTACTCAAACATATCGACTTTTCCAATGCACATATAAACATACCTTATCCTTTGGGCTTTTCGAGCGTACTAATTAAATTTATTACAGCAACCAACACTCACCTTCAGCCCAAGCTTCTTCGGAATACAACCGGATATAACCACATGCACGAATGCCTTCGGGTCTTAGCCCGGATAGAACGACTTGCACAAATGCCTTCGGGTATTAGCCCGGATTTAACAACTTGCACGAATGCCTTCGGGTCTTAGCCCGGATGTGGTCACTAGCACAATGGCCTTCGGGTCTTAACCCGGATATAATTACTAGCATAAATGTCTTCGGGACTTAGCCCGGATATCATTCAATTGCTCATGCACACACATACATCAATAATCATTACACATCCATGTTTCATTTTCGTTACTAAGGCTCAAACACAAACATATCACTTGCATAATCGCCTTCGGGACTTAGCCCGAGTATCATTCAAATACTCATACACACATAAATCAATAATCATTACACATCCATATTTCATTTCACATAATTCGAGTAGGGTCATTTCTTGAGGACTTACCTCGGATGTTGTCGAACGGCTTCGATGGCTATTCGATCACTTTTTCCTTCCCCTTATCCAATTGTGGCCCTCTAAGCTCTTGAGCTAATTCAAACAAATTCAATTCATTAAGGTCTCGCTTGCTAGCCTTGGCCGAATACACATATCATTGACTCAACATCACATAACTAAGCACTTTAGTCAATTTTCTTTAATTACGCACACATTCGGCCTTAGCTCACAACAAGGTAGCCGATTACCTAAGTCAAGAATAGGCATCATTAAGCTTGCCTCTAACCGAATGCATGCACAATAATTCCCCTCATGTGGCCGATTATACTTAGTCATACTTGTACAAAATCAACAATAAATTGCAAGATTTTCACATCATATGTGTACTAGGCCGAATGTACATGCAAATTTCACAACATTCTTCAACAATTTCTTCTTTAAACAACATATTTATCACTTTCTTCATAATCAAAATATCATGTGCAATCATATATACACATATAGGTGCAAGGCCGAATTTCAAGGTGTCCATAGCCATCCAAAACACAAATTTTAACTAACATGCAAGAAGCATGAACCATGCTCATGAATGCATCATGGTCGAATACATCACAATCATGCCCCTTTCAACTTCAATCATGGTTAAACAAAAAAAAAACTCAATGTCTTACTCAAGATTGCTACAAGGAAATTTCAAGAGTAGACAATCCATCATTGCATGCATCATTAGCAAGCTTCACATTTAGCATGCAATGGCTTTAACACAATAACAACCTTGGCCAAATACCATTTCCATGGCACAACAAGGATTTGAACCATGGCTAACATGAACATCAAGTTAGCAACTAAAACATGCATGAATCTCATGATACAACCTCATACATACCTTAATCTTGATGCAAGTTTAGCCAAATCTCCTTCTAGATCTCTTCTAAACCAAAAGATGGTGCAAAAATCCTACCTTCTTCCTTAGTAATTTCGGCCAAAAAGGAAAGAACAAGGATGAACAAATTTTTCTTTTCTTTTCTTTCACTCACGGCACAAGGGGGGAAAAGGATGAGCAATTTTTTTTTTGATTTTTTTGTTTCTCATCCAACATCATTAGTTTTTTTATCATTTAACACATCATGCATTAACAAAACATGTTTCAACATGTTTTCTTTGCCCATAAACCATGTCATGGCCGGCCACTAAGCTTCTTTTGGGGAAATTTGACATGCAAATCCTTTATTTTTGCATGCATGATCAACTAGTCATCACACATCTTCCCATCATACTTTCAAAGTTTACTACTAGGTCCTTTCTAGTGAAATTTACCTTTATAACTCTAAATCAATCACCAAAAAATGTCACACATGAGCACACACATATTATAGGCATCAAAATAAATTTTAAATTATTTTTATGCCTCGGTTTTGTGGTCCCGAAACCACATCCGACTAGGGTCAATTTTGGGCTGTCACAGTTAGAGTTTGGGTTAAATTATGTTTAAGTTAAATATTAGAGGTTTTTAGGTTTAAAAACAGAGTAAAATACGGGTTATGCTTCTGGGTTGCGCAAGTAGGTTGGGTCAACCCTGTAGAAAATTGTAGCGATGTCGCAACACAAGGGTCCCATGTCACGACACCCGTGGCAGGTTGCCGTTGTCGCGACATCAGGGTTCGATGTCACGAAACAACCTACAATTTTGAAAACTTAGGGAAGCAATCTACCGTGTCACAGTAAAATGTTTCTATGTCGTGACATCGAGATGGCTTTCTTGATTCCTTCAATTCTAGCCTTTGTGTTGCGACATGGGGTTGCTGTCTCAGTTATTAAAAAAAAATCAATTTGATACAAATTAAAATCTAGACTAATCAGTTAGATATAGAATAATTTACAAAGAATTAGATATCAATTTGAATTATCAAGTTTTAGTGCCAGATTCATCCGACAATATCATTAATGTATATAAGGATGGTTCTTTTGTTCTTTCAGTATTAGTTCATCACCCGTCGTGCCACTCCACCTTCTTTCACTTATCTATTTCCCTAAACCTATTCTTTTGATCTAAATTGATTATAGGAAACACGTCCCTTGATTTAGGATTATTAGGGATAAAGATAGATAATTCATTACAATGCTTCCCTAAGTTTCTTTTCTTTTCTCCATTTTATTGGTGACCACATTTAAAAATTTCTATTTCACCATTAATCTTCATGGTTAATTCATTTTCTCCAGATCAACGGTGGACCTTGAAGTAGCTAGAAAAGGTCTACCTAATAGAATTGGTATCCCTTGATCTTCTTCGAAGTCTAAAACTACAACATCTGTCGGAATGATAAAGTTGCCCACTTTGACTAACACATCTTCCAATACTCCTTTCGAATGCACTGAAGGTTTGTCACCCAACTGTAGTGTAGTTTTTGTATTCTTGAGGTCCTCTAACCGGTGTTTTTTCACATAATGATAAAGGTATTAAATTGATTATAGTTCTTAAATCATATAGGGCTCTATTGAAATGAATACAACATATCTTTATAGGAATTGTAAAGCTTCTCGAGTCTTTCAACTTTTGGGGAACCTGTTTAGAGAAAATAGTACTACAAGAAGCATTCATGTTAACTTGTTCACCAACCTTAATTTTCCTATGCCTAGACATGATTTCCTTTAAAAATTTGGTGTACTTAGGGAATTTCTCAATTAGTTCGATGAAAGGCAGGTTGACATTTAATTTTTTGAACAAGTTTAGAATGCTTACAAACTTGGCTTCATCTTATTTTTGTTTCTCTTCCAATGTTGAAGGGAATGGTATTGACTGCCTCCGGATGTACCAACGTCCAAAGTGTGAATATTACGACTAAATATATAGGTTTAAGGTGGTGTCCACAAGTATACGGGTCAAGCTATAATATAGTTTCTTTACAACGAAACACTTGGTAAGTATTCCGAGGATCTTACCCAAGAGATTGTAGTTTGGGGAAAAATGTTATCAAGTCAATTACAAGAAATAATTACTAATCTACTCGAGTCACAAATTAGTAGTGTTAACTAAGAAGCAAGATGGTAATAATAATAAGAAACTAAATAAATTTAACTAAACCTAAATCTACTCCTATGTTCCTGTATCGGCTTTTCCTATTCCTTGTTTTGACTACGCGAGTTCCTTTTCACCTAGATCTAATTGTTTTACCTAATTAATTATTATGTAGAGTTCTAATCAATCAACTAGTCGATACCCTAGTAGGTTCTTTGTCACGTGTGAATATGATATGCAAATTGTGCAAGTATACATGTCGAATCAAGTAATAAAGTGATATGATAACGATTAATGTTATGGCAAAATCGAGTTAATTACGTAGTGGTAAATTAAAATAATAAGGATAACTATAAAATGTATATTGACTAATATTCAAAAATGTTAAGGCAAAGCAAAAGTAAAAATGCAACCACAATTACGAGAATAATTACGTGAATATATTGCGAGCGAATAAATAAATAACTAAGAATTTGCCCTTACTTTCAATAATGCCTCAGCAAAATCGAACTTAACCACAGAAGAGACCTAAAGTGACATGTTTCTTTCGAGACCAAGATATCAAGTTACTTGGCCTATATCTATAGGCCTTAGAATGTCACCTTCGACTATTTTGTCTTCATTCTATACAAATGTTGCTCTATGTTTAGAGTCTACTATAATTATTTAGTCGAATACCCAATTGTATAGAAATTGTCTCCACAGGGATCGAATTAGGTATAGAAATGGTCAAATTATGATAATAATTAATGTTATGGAAAAGCTGAGTTAAGTACGAAGTGGTAAATTAACATAATAAGGAAAAGTGCAAAATGTACATTGACTAATATTAGAAAATATGAAAAGTAAGAGTAAAAATGAAATGGTAATTACGAGAATAATTACGCGAATGAACTGCGAGTGAATAAATAAATAACTAAGAATGTTATGGCAAAGCTACTACGGCAAAGAATAGAAGGTCTGCTATGTTGATTTGAAGGTTGGGATTATTAAGAATCTGCCCTTACTTTCAATAATGCCTCAGGAAAATCGTACTTAACCTACTACTTTGAAGAGACATAAAGTGACCTGCTACTTTCGAGAGCAAGATCTCAAGTTACCCGGCTTGTGTCTCTAGGCCTTAGCATGATACTTTGCACTATTTTATCTTCATTCTATACAAACGCTACTCTATATTTAGAGTTGCTTGAGGTATTTAGTCGAATACCCACTTTTATCATTCAAACTCAGTCCAACTAATCCAACCTTTTCAGAATTAGATTCAGTTTATGGGCATATTGCACACTCATCTATGTCTAGAAAATGTATGCATACAGTTAGGAAATAAAAGTAATTGAATGAAACAGTAGATTAAATCAAATATATGCTTTAACCATTGTAGAAAACAAAAGTTTCATCATGTAATCCCAACCCTATGAGCTTTAATTCATAGGTTGGCGATTGAAATTCAAGTTCAAAATCCACCAAACACAACCCTTCCACACACAATTAAAAATATCTAGCAGGTAAACACAATCCAAGCTCCTAATACAAATGATAAAAATACTAATAAAATGTCCTAAAGTGCCACTAAATGTACCCAAGTACAAGCAATTAGCTAAGTCTAAATGAATGAAATATAACTCTTTTCAAGAGTTATCATACCCCCAAACTTGAGTTATTGCTTGTCCTCAAGCAAAATATGCATAAATTCATGTACCCATCTTGTACTGTCAATCTATTCGGAGACCAGTATATACATCAGTTCTCAGCCATCTTCTCTCTTTAAAAACAAAACATGTTCGAGTTTCAAAGGTTTGATTTAACAATGGTAGTGCAAAAAAGCACTCCCTAAAAATAAGATTTTCTAAGTTCCATGTATGTTCTAGCCATGACTAATATCTCCCAGCTTACTTAGTTCCTTTTTTACCTAAAATCAAGTCACTCATGCTCTAATCATACTTGTATAAACCATTTACATTTGTGTGCTTTTTTTAAATGATATAATATTAGTATAATAAGGGATTTAGCATGTTACAAAATTCTTCGACTTGATAATCACAATGAAGCATACACCGAATTACCTAGTACTCAATCATGTCGTAATTTAAACAGAAATCACTATTGAAGCTAAGGCTTTTGACTTAGAAGATGGATAGAGTAAACAACTACCTCCTTAGCTACTCAACTCGTTATTACATCAGAGTGCGCCTAATTTGTTTACTTTTTATTACACACTCTTACTTAAACTCACTTTTCTAGTCAACAACACGATGGAGCAAAAAAAGTGGTGCTGACTTACTCGACAATTCTAAGCATTGGAGTGCCTACTGTCCTTTATTTAATAATGCCAAGACAAAATGATTGAATTTTGGCTTCAAAAGTCCCTAAGTTCATTAAAAGATACTCACTATAACCTGAAAAAAACTAAGTATAAGACATCTTATTTTTAGAAATTGATTTTCAAGCAACCAATCTTAAGCTAAATTCACCCAATCCATTGTCACATGTTCTAAATGTGTTGAAGCATATCTACTTATCATCTAACATCATAAGTACAGATTGTATTCCTCATAGGTAAATATTACGTAATAGTTACATTGTCGTGGGAAAACATATTTAACTAAACTAAAATGATCATACATACTAAATATAACATGCAACCTAAATTCACGACACACCCCCAAACCTAAGGGATGCATTTTCCTCAATACATGATCAGATATATAAGAGAACAACCAAAAGAGAAATTTTTATAACAAATGCCATAACAAAAGAAAGGAAATGTAATATGCATGAAAGAAAGAAAGAAAAAACTTAGCTAGCTTGGAGTAACATGTAGATAGTTCATTCTACTCGACGAGTGGATTTTCAGACACTGACTTTGTACTGCTACTTCTTTTTCAGGGTCAATTCTTCCCCCCTCCTTGTTAGTTTCCGTGAGTTCATCAATCAGATAACCAATGTCACGGTCTTGTGCAAATATGAGAGCTAGTAGAGAAGGTGGAATAGGGTCTTTCCTTTTGGTAGTGGCAATATCATCCTTTTCTCCTTCTTCCTCCTTCTCAGCATTTAGGGATGTCATCTTTTTGGGATCTTCCGTAGCAGTTTGAGTAGGTGCATCAGTAGCAAGTTAAGTGGGTACTTCAACAATAGCTTGAGTAGGCTTCTTGGAAGCATTAAAAAATGGGAGCAATGTGACTGGGAAGATAGGAAATTCTGGCATTGACTTTGTAAAATTCTATTGCAGGTATTTCCTTGAGCCAAATCCCTACTCCTCACATAAGCCCAATATTTAGCTTGCTACTGCTGGGCTTGTGCCATCTCCTCAGCTAGGTGAAACTACTGGGTTTCAAAAAGGGACATCCTCTGCTTTAACTACTTGAATGAGTGTATTATTTACTGTTCAAAAGAGCTATGAGAAACTGGAGGTACTGTCGTGGGAGTATGCGTAACAGAGGAAGTGGTGGCATGACTCTGCTGAGTTACCCTGGCATGACCAGTGCCTTGGATCTTGGCAATGATAGTCCTAGTCAGTCCACCCTTGTGAGGGGTGATATCTTTCTTCGTATTGAGAGTGACTCGGGTGGTTTGACATAGAGCAATAATAAGTGACAGAAAGTTTAAACTACCCGTATTCTTCTTAGCACAATGATGTACATTTTGAAAAATGATCCTCCTGACATTAATCCTTCTCCCTTTTTATAATAGAGTGCAACAAAAGCATTCTTTCTTTCGAAAGAGTTGTATTTTGAGTAAATAGCATAAGTCGACTCGTCAATGAATGATACCATATTTTCCCAATAGGTTTCAACAAAGCTCTCTCGACTATATAACACTCTTGACTGGAAATAGTCCATTATGTTCTTTCAATACATAAATCCTTCAATACTTGGTTTAAACCCTCAATAGTGATCCTTTCAGTAAATGACATGTGCTCATCTTGCATACTTGCAATACCAAACTATGTATTAATATTGTTTTCATCAAAAGGAACAGAAGTACCTCTTACATGGATAAAATAGAAATCTGGAGAGTTGACATGGGCATAAAATTCTTAAATAATTTTCCTAAAATGTCCTCGGGGTGCAAACAAAAAATATTCCACGCATGTTTTTCTACTATGGAAGGCACAGATTCATCGTGTCCCATATATGGTTCATCTTTAAATAGGAGCCCTTGCTCAAAATAGAAAGGGCGCTTCGCGATGTTGCTATTGTATCTCATGGCTACAACACAATTAAAGAACGTCTTTTGCTGAGTAGCACTAGCCCTTTATGATTTAACAGTTTTTGAGGTAGTTTTGACACGAGCCATTGGAGAAAATTGGAAGAAATCTTGAAGAATGTAGTGGAAGAAAAAAAAAGAAATTGAAAGGAAAAAGTAATAAAAATGAAAAATTTAAGGGAAACTTAAGAGGCGTGAGTAGTTGAGGAGAGAAAAATAAGGGAGATATTGATAACAGTTCAACAAAAGTGAAACGTGTTAGGGAAGTTGCGTGAGTTGGTGGAAGAAAGAAGAAAAGTAAGAGGATTTTGAGGGAGGATTGTGTAGTGCCCTAGTCCATAAAAAAAAAAGTTTAACTACTCTTCCATAGGCTTGCAAGTAACAAAAATTATCCTAGTTAACAAAAGAAAAAATTTCTTCTTTTGGAATTATCTACTCGGTTATCCTCACATTACCCATTTCCCAATTTGTCGCAATTCTACGGTAAATTCCACTTAATATCGTAATTGCTTAGTTCACATTTTTTATTCTGTCTCTGGGAAAACTATCCAAAAATAAGAATAGAAATGGAAACAACATTAAAAATAAAATTAAAGTAAAGCAATTAAAGAAAAGATAGATAAAAGAAATTGTTAGCTCAAACATCTCTAAGATCAATGGAGTTCTTGTCTCGATCTATATGGAAACCTAGTAGTGTTTTAAGTGTTGCCCATTAACTTTAAATGTGACCCCCGTTTTCAAATTTTTGATATTAATAACTTTATGAGGATATACTTGGGCTACTTTAAAAGGACCTGACCAATGAGACTTTAATTTTCTATGAAACAATTTGAGCCTAGAGTTAAATAACAACACCTGTTGTCCTGGTTCAAGTAGCCACGACATGATTCTTTTATCATTCGAACGCTTGGTCTTTTCCTTGTACAACTTAGCATTCTCATACGCTTGTGCTTGGAAATCCTCCATTTCATTCAATTCTAACAACCTTTTATAGCCAATAGTGACCAAATCTATGTTTAGTTTCTTAATAGCCCAAAATGCTTTGTGCTCAAGTTCAACAAGAAGGTGAGATGACTTGCCATAGACAAGCTTAAAAGGTGACATCCCCAACAGTGTTTTGTATGCATTACAAAATGCCCACAAAGCTTCATTGAATTTAGCAGAACAATCCTTACGAGTAGGATTCACCACTTTATCTTTTTTTTTTAATTTCTCTATTCAAAATTTCAACTTATCCATTTGTTTGGGGGTGATATGTTGTGGTAATCTTATGTTTCACCCCATATCACTGCAAAGCATTAACTACCAACCCCTCATCACTAATGTTGGCTTTAGGTGTATCAAATCTTGTAAAAATATTCTTGTGTAAAAACTTCATTATTGACCTTGCATCATTAGTAGGAAGGGCAACAACCTCGACCCACTTAGAGACATGGTCCAGTGCTAATAGTATGTATACCTTACCTACTGACAAAGGAAATGGACCCATAAAGTCTATTCCCATACACGAAACAAATCAATCTCCAGCATGCTTTGCAATGTCATTTCATGTCTTTTAGAGAGATTTCCTTTTCTTCGGTAATGGTCGCATGAATGAATAGAATCATGAGCATCCTTGAGCAGGCTTGGCCAATAAAATCCTGACTGAAGTACTTTGGAAACAATTCTCATCCCTTCAAAATGTCCTCTGTATGAAGTTGAATGACAATGCTACAGAATGTTATGTATTTTGTCATCAGGAACACATTTCCTAATTATTTGATTAGTACAATGTTTAAACAAAAAAGGTTTATCCTAATAATAGTGCTTGACATCATGAAGAAATTTTCATCTTCTTTGATTTTTAAGATTGGGTGGCAACACACCACTCACTAAATAGTTCACTATGTCAGCATACCATGGTAATGCCATAGAAACTAACAACTGTTCATCTGGAAATTCTTCTATAATAAGTGTATCATGATCACCTTTACTTCCAAATTTTAACCTCGACAAGTGATCAGCCAATTGATTCTCAGTCCTTTTTCGATCTCTAATTTCCAAGTCAAACTCCTGTAGCAACAATATCCACCTAATCAACGTCGACTTAATTCTTTCTTGCTCATTAGATACTTAATAGTAGAATGATCTGTGTAGACTATGACCTTTATACCAACTAGATAATGAAATTTATTGAACGCGAACACCACAATCAATAACTCTTTTTTCGTGGTGGTGTAGTTAAGCTATGCTTCCAATAAAGTTCTGCTAGCATAGTATATTGATAAATTGTAATGTATAAAAATTTTTATCCCATGCTTAACACCTTTATGGATGGTTTCTCCTAAGATTTGGTGAATTCGATGCTCCTAATCCTTTAGTTTCATGTTTTATACTTAGATGAGCATAGGAGAGTACAAAGAGCGAGAAACGAGCCAAAAGCGGAGAAAATAGACCCATATGGGAAATCAACACAGCCTGAACTTCCTCACACGGGCGTGTCACACAACCATGTCCATTTGGTAGGATCGAAGCACGACTTACACAGGTAGACTACACGCCCATGCCTATTCAATAGCCTTGACCACGGGCTGGAGTAATCGTACACGGGAGTGTCTCTGCCAAGCCCAGGTATAGCCCTATTCAAGAAAAGCTACTTTTGAGGGCTCTTAGGCAATCTAAAGCCTATTTAAACACCGGATGAGGCACTTAGAATGAACAAACAGAGTAGGAGGCAAGGAATTACTCAAGGGAAGCCGATTGGTCCATCTCAGAAGTCTGATTCATCATCAAGACTGAAAGTCTCCCTTCAATTTCCATTCAGGGATTTTGGGTTTTCTTTATGTTTTATTATCTTTATTCTTGTGAGATGTTTTCTTTCATAAGTATGAACTAAACCCCCTAAATACCTAAGGGGAATGAAACCTAAGACAAATCTTGTTATTATTATCTGAATTGTATGATAAATATTTGACTTTTTCTTAATTATGTGTTCTTAATTCTTGTTTTAATATTTCAAGATATTGATTCAAGTTAATGCTCTTATTCAGAGGAGGAATAGAACCTGTCTAAAAGAGTAAATTTGTCTTAATTAAATGGAGTTGGTTGCATGCCTAGAGATAGGGTGATAAGATTTTGCTGGATTAGGGTGAAACCTAATAAGGGGATCCATAGATCGAGTTAATGCAACACTAGGGTGTTAATTAGAAGGAGATTTCAATTAATCAACTTAGGGTTAGACGTTATTAGTCTCAAGAGAGATAATAATATAACTTAGGGATTTCTATGGGTTAAGTCAAATGAATAAATCGTCTGATTTAGAGTCAAATAACAAGTGAAGTCTAGGTAGATTTTTCCTTGGGTATTGTCTTAATCAATCGAATTTTCCCAAAAGCTTTTCCCTACTTTCTCTCTGTGCACTCTTAGTTTAGTTAATTAGTTTAGATAAGCAAATCCCTTAATTTTTAGGCTAGATAATAAAAAGAAAATAATTACTAGTACTCTTAGTTCCTTTGGGTTCGACAATCTGGTCTTGCTAAAGCTATACTACTGTTCGATAGGTACACTTGCCTTCATCGTGATAATAGTTAGTTTCAAGAACGATTAATTATAAATTTTTAAAACCTGTAGCGAATATCACGTATCATATATTGCCCACAGTATTTTTTCTTTCCTTTTCCCCAACATGGCTCCCACAACATAATCGCTAACGTCACACATGAGTTCAAAAAGATGTGTCTATTCCGGAGCTACTACAATTGGTGTTGCTATAAGTTTTTTATTTAACTCTTCAAAGGATACCAAACACTGTTCATGGAAATTGAAAGATCTATTTTGCTCCAACAAAGTGTACAAGGGTTTAGATATCATTGAAAAATCCTTAATGAAATTTTTATAAAAACCTGCATGACCTAAAAAACTTCTAATACCCTTAACATTGGTAGAAGGTGGCAATTTTTCTATTACTTCAATTTTTTCTTTGTCCACTTCAATTCCCCTTTGTGATATCTCATGTCCTAGGACAATTCCTTCACAAACCATGAAGTGGCATTTCTCCCAATTTAAAACAAGATTCATTTCTTCATAGCATCGTAGAACCAATTCCAGATTTTTCAAACAATTCTCAAAATCATTCCCGAACATAGAAAAATCATCCATGAAGATTTCAAGAAAAATTTCCATCATATCAGAGAATATGACCATCATACAACGTTGAAAAGTTGTCAGGGCATTACATAACCCGAATGGACCCGTCTGAACGCAAAAGTACCATATGGACCTGTAAATGTTTTCTTCTCTTGGTCATTGAGGGCTATGGCAATCTAATTATATCTCAAATAACCATCCAAAAAATAGTAGAAAACTTTCCCAACCAATCTATCCAACATCTGATTAATGAATGGTAGGGAAAATGGTCTTTCCTAGTTGCCTTGTTATGTTTGCGGCAATCCATACATACTTTCCATCCCGTGAAAATGCGAGTTGGTATGAGCTCATTGTTGTCATTACTTACAACTATGACACCTCTTTCTTAGGTACACATTGCATAAGACTTATCCATGAGCTGTCTAAAATTGGATAAATGATGTCAACGCCAAGCACTTAATAATCTCAAGCACTTAATAACCTCTTTCTTGACAACTTCTTTCATGATCAGATTTAGTCTTCTCTACTGTTCAAATGAATTGCTAGGGCAGTCTTCCAACAAAAATTTATGCATGTAGAATGTAGGGTTAATTCCTTTTATATTAACCAAGGTCCATCCTAATGCCTTCTTAAACAGCTAAAGAACTTCTAACAACCTTGCCTCTTGCTCGAGTGTTAGCTCCGCAGAAATTACTAACGACAAAGTACTATTTTCTCCCAAATTTGCATACTTCAAATACTGCGGAAAAGGTTTTAACTCCAATTTAGAAGGTTCCTCTATAGAAGGTTTAAAAGGATTGGAAGGTCGGTTTGATAACTCCAAGGTTCAAACTTCTTCCCTAGTTTATCTATTATATGCTTGGCTTCTATAAATTCATTGAATTCCTCAAAAATTGCTGTATCACTCTGCTCAAGTGAGTCTTTATTGTCGTCAAAATTGCTGTGTCAATATCTGGTGTATTCCTCCATTGCTGTTTCTATAAACCCAATAGCATGACATTCATTATTAACATTAACACATTTCAAAGAATTAAACAAATTGAAGGTAACCTGCTGATCATTTACCTTCATGGTCAGCTTGCCTTTCTGTACATCAATTAAAGTCCTGCCAGTAGCAAGAAAAGGTCTTCCAAGAATAATTGGCACATCTTGGTTAGTTTCACATTCTAAAATAAGGAAATTCGTAGGAAAGATAAATTTATCTACTTTTACCAGCACATCTTCAATTTTACCTTCCGGATGTGCGTAGGATTGGTCAGCCAGTTGCAACATAACCATAGTAGGTCTTACTTTTCCAATTCCCAACTTCCTAAAAATCGACATAGGCATTAGATTTATACTCGCTCCTAGATTACATAATACCTTACCAATATAATGATTTTTAATTAAACATAAGATAGTGAAGCTCCCTAGGTCTTTCAACTTTGGAGGTAATTTATTTCTCAACATTGCTGTGCCCCCTTCAATAAGGGCGACAATCTCAAATTCTCTCAATCTGCGCTTCTTTGACAATATATCTTTCATAAATTTTACGTAATTGAGCATTTTCTCCAAAGTTTCTATTAGTAGATGTTGATATGGAGTTGCTTCAAAGCCTCCAAAAATATTTTGTACTAAATATCCTACTTGAAATTATGAAATCACTGAGGGAAAGGTAAAGTCATCCTACAGGTTGCTGATATTGTTTTGCCATGGCATTCTTATTGACAACATGTTTTGATTCTGTCATAGCATTTGGCTACTTAGCCTTTTTATGTTCAGTATAATTTTCAGATGACTCTGGGGTCTTTATTTGGTTGTTATTCGAGTTATTCTATTCTACTGTGACATTTTGAGCAACGTTATCAAGCTGAGTTCCGCTTCTAAGAGTGATGGCCTTGCACTGCTCATTCGCTTCTGATCTTGAATTCTCGATATCACTTGGGAATGCTCCCTGTAGTCTCAAATTTAGAGCATTTGCTATTTACCTTACCTGATTCTCAAGAGCTCGGAGAGATGTAGCCTAACTCTGAATTACAACATCATTCTTGGCCATATACTCCTTCAACAAGGATTCAATAGATGATGATGAAATCGATGCCTATCCTTGCTAGACATTTTGCCTCAGCATAGGTTGAGTATAAATAGGCAGTGCATTGATGGCATTCTATCTTGTCGTATTGTTAAAACTCTCCGAACCTTGATTATTCCAACTAAATTTTGGATGTTGCTTCCACTCAAGATTATACGTGTTGGCATAGGGGTTATTATTTCGGTTAAAATTACCCATGTAGCACACGGATGCTGGATTTGATGGGCATTCAACAAACACATGATCTTCACCACAATAAACACTCAATAGTTCGACTGATTTTATGTCCTGACTTATAGTAAGCCTTTTCATTGTTTTAATCATATTAGCCAAAGAAGATACCTGGGCTGTCAACGAAGTGATCACGTCTAGTTCCATAGTACCAACAACTCTCTTGCCCGTCCCAACTATTATGGTAGGACATTGATAATTATTGTTGACAATCTTTTCCAAAATCTCATATGCTTCATTATAAGATTTATCCAACAAAGTACCATTGACAGAAGCATCAGCTACCATTCTCGTATGTGCATTTAAACCATTATAAAATATCTCTATCTGAGTCTAGTGTTGAAATCCATGCATTAGACATTTTCAAATTAAGTCTTCAAATCATTCCCAAGCTTCATATAGTGTTTCATCCTCCAATTGCTGAAAAGATGTGATGTCATTTCTTAGCTTGGTATTCATATTTAGGGGATTATACCGTAGCAAAAACCTTTGAAAAAGATCATTCCATGATGCCACTATTCCCAACGGTAAAGCATTCAACCATGCTTTTGCACGATCTCTTAAAGAATATGGAAACAGTTTAAGTTGTAGAGCATCTTCAGGAACACCTTGTTGCCTAAATGAGTCACAAACCTTTAGAAAAAGTCTTAAATGCAGTCTTGGATCTTCAGTGGGCATTCCACCAAACTGTCTTACTTTTTGCAACATCTGAAACATTACCAGTTTCAACTCAAATTGTTGAGTCTGTATTTGTGGTATGACTATCCCTGGATTCATGTTATACAAAATTGACACAACATGCTCTCAGATTGGTTTATCCCAACCCCATGAGATTTAATTCTTGGGTTGGAGATTTGAAATTCAAGTTCAAAATCCACCAAACACAACCCTTCCACATGTAATTAAAAGTATCTAGCATGTAAACACAATCCAAGCTCTTAATACAAATGATAATAATGCTAATAAAATGTCCAAAAATGCCACTAAATGTACCTAAGTACAAGAAATTAGCTAGGTCTAAATGAATGAAATATAACTCTTTTCAAGAGTTACCATACCCCCAAACTTGAGTTATTGCTTGTCCTGAAGCAAAATATGCATCAATGCATGTACCTATCTTGTACTGTCAATCTATTCGGAGATCAATATATACATCAGTTCTTAGCAATCTTCTCTCTTTAAAACAATACCTGTTCAAGTTTCAAAGGTTTGATTTAACAAAAGTACTACAAAAAATTAGTCCCTAAAAATAAGATTTTCTAAGTTCCATGTATGTTCTGGCCATAGCTAATATCTCCTAGCTTACTCAGTTTATTTGTTACCTAAAATCAAGTCACTCATGCTCTAATCATACTTGTACAAACCATTTACATTTGTGTGCTTCTTTTTTTTTAAATCATATAATATTAGTATAATAGGGGCTTTAGAATGCCATAAAATTCTTTGACTTGATAATCAGAATAGAGCATACATCGAATTACCTAGTACTTAATCATGTCACAATTTATACAGAAATCACTATTGAAGCTAAGGTTTTTGACTTAGAAGATGGGTAATTTGTAATTGTTTTCCTCGCATAGGTATCGTTTCCCATGTATGACCTTAGGCTTTTCTAGACTTTTGGTTCTGTAAAGATGCATAAAATTCCTGAAGTATAGAGACCACGACAGAGTCTTTTGGAATCGTACAAAAATGTTCCCATATATGATATCTAATTGAAGGCCATATTTCATGACAGAGAGCCATTAATGGTTCAAATCCCCTTTCTTGAATAAATGTTTTTCCCTTCAGTTCTACAAAATATTTTTCAACATTCGAGTCCGAGAAATTAGAGGGATTCAGAATCATCGATGATTCTAGTTCATTAGTTCTTCTAACCTTTCTTGGAAGCATATTCAATTCTATTTTATGCTACAAATGTACCAACATCTGACATGTCAATACTGCAACTAAAGATATAGGTTTAAGGCAGTGTCCGCAAGTATACGGGTCAGATTGTAATATAGTTTGTTTACAACGAAACACTTGGTAAGTATTCTGAAGATCTTACCTAAGGGATTGCAGTTTGGGGAAAAATGTTATCAAGTCAATTACGAGAAATACTTACTAATCTACTCAAGTCACAAATTAGTAGTGTTAACCAAGAAGCAAGATGGTAATAATAATAAGAAACTAATTAAATTTAACTAAACCTAAATCTACTCCTATGTTCCTGTATCGACTTTTCCTATTCCTTGTTTTGACTATGCGAGTTCCTTTTTGCCTAAATCCAATTGTTTTACCTAATTAATTATTGATGTAAAGTTCTAATCAATCAACTAGTTGATACCCTAGTAGGTTCTTTGTCACATGTGAATATGATATGCGAATTGTGCAAGTATACACGTCGAATCAAGTAATAAAGTGATAAGTGAGATAGTCTCCACAAGGATCAGATTAGGTATAGAAATGGTCAAGTTATGATAACGATTAATGTTATGGAAAAACCAAGTTAATTAAGCAGTGATAAATTAAAATAATAAGGATAACTACAAAATGTATATTGAGTAATATTGAAAAATGTTAAGGCAAAGAAAGAGTAAAAATGCAACGGAAATTATGAGAATAATTACATGAATAAACTGCGAGCGAATAAATAAATAACTAAGAATATGTCGTTACTTTCAATAATGCCTCAGCAAAATCGTACTTAACCTACTACTTTGAAGAGACCTAAAGTGACCTAGCTTGTGTCTATAAGCCTTAACACGACACCCTGAACTGTTTTGTCTTCATTCTATACAAACGCTACTCTATGTCTACAGTCTGCTCAAGGTATTCAGTCAAATATCCATTTGTATCATTCAATCTCAGTCCAACTAATCCAACATTTTCAGAATTAGATTCAGTTTATGCGCATACTACACTTTCATCTATGTTTAAAGAATGTATGCATACAGTTAGGAAATAAATGCAATTGAATGAAACAGTAAATTAAATCAAATATATGCTTCAACCATTAAAGAAAATAAAAGTTTCATCATGTAATCCCAATCCTATGAGATTTAATTCATGGGTTGGTGATTGAAATTCAAGTTCAAAATAACATCCAACATTGTTTCGATCAAATCAATTTATGGGAGAGCAAAATAAGAAATAATGGAAGAACTTAGGAAGATGGCTATTGCCAAACCAATCTGTAATTCGGTAGTAGTGTCCTGTGGTGGCTAAGAGGGACTACCTTCTGCTTCCTCTTTTCTTCTCTACACAACCTCTACCCTCGATTGTTGCCTCCAAATCTCCATACTTAGGGATTCCTCATTTGGCTTTTTATAAGCATTTCTTTCTAGGGTAACTCCAACAGCCCACGATATCTTCTCTTCTGTTTTTAGGCAAAATTTTTTGGTACAAGCTGAGTTGGGCTGAGACTGGTATGCAGTAAATGTTGACTCAGTCATCTTTTTGAAATTGTTATGGCATATTAGGTGACAAACTGTCCAACCTTGTGCCTCGACAAACCTTCACCCCTTTATTTCTTTCTCCACATCCTGCACCTACTAAACTACCAAACAAAACCCGTCTACATTATATTAAAAGTATCTAGCATGTAAACACAATTTAAGCTCCTAATGCAAATGATAAAAATACTAATAAAACTTCCTAAAATGCCACTAAATGTACCTAAGTACAAACAATTAACTAAGTCTAAAGGAATGAAATATAACTCTTTTCAAAAGCTATTAATCTTCTTTTATGTTAGCAGCTACATCTACTGTTATGTCCGATTCTATGTTAATTGGATTGGGGACACCTTCGAGTATGTTTAGTTCATCAATACAGTCCCTAATTCCAAACTCATCACTGATTTCCATCATCTAAGTCCAGACCCTTGTTGGTAATAAAATGGTTATCTTGTTTTGAGTTGAGAACATCATGTACGGCCTCTTCCCTGTAGAGGTAATGCCTCTTATATCTTCAAAGAATTGCCATCATTTGTGTCATCTTATCTAACATTCTTGATAAAATATTGCATGTTTCGTTCTTAGCTTGGTAGATATGATCACACTCGGATGGATGTTTATTCATCTCATGTATGGGTTCCTTCAGATACTTGCTTTTGTCTTTGTGGTCATAGCTCTTATACGCATCTTAAGGTAACTCTTCCAGATGTTCGGTCATATTGTATTCATTGTTATCACTCTACTTGTTTGTCGAAGCTTCGTTCAACCAAATTATCCTTCAACATTGTGTCGTTCATCATACCAAAAGGACAACTCATTTGAATCAAATCCACTATTGTCGTCATCAAATTTATTCATGTGTGTGTCTATGTTCTGGGCTAAAGGTTTGTCGAACTTAATTGTTCCACATGAAAATATCTTTGGTGGATTAAAAAGAGATTTTATTAGGTATTCAAGCATATCAATTTTTTATCATCTAACTCATACAGAGGTTCATATGAATACCTTTCTTTCCCATATTTGCTATACAAACTCGATTGATATATCTAATCTCTATCTAACCAACTTGAATCCACGTTATCATATAAATTATCCCATGTCTCTCATTGATACTAACTATAATCATTATTTATTGCACTCGTAATTAAATTTTCTTAATAAAAATAGAAATAATAAAATAATAAAAATTATGAAAACAAAAATTAAGTTGAAGAAATAAATTAATAAAATTAGCATACTATCTAACTTGTTCAGCTTTTAACTAATTTTATTTACAAGTAATCGATTCAATAAAAATTATCACCATCGCAATCCTTGGCAATAGTGCCAACAACTTGACCACCTCCGAACGTATCAATGTCCAGACTGTGAATATTGCAATTAAAGATATAGATTTGAGGCGGTGTTCGCAAGTATACGGGTCAGGTTGTAATATAGTTTGTTTACAATGAAACACTTTGTAAGTATCCCGAGGTTTAGGTTTAGTTAAATTTATTTAGTTTTTTTCTTATTATTATCATCATGCTTCTTAGTTAACACTTTGCATGATGATAATGATAAGAAAAAAACTAAATAAATTTAACTAAACCTAAATCTACTCCTAGGTTCCTGTATCGGCTTTTCCCATTCCTTGTTTTGACTATGCAAGCCTAGATCCAACTTTTTTACCTAATTAATTATTGATGTAGAGTTCTAATCAATCTACTAGCCGATATCGTAGTTAGATCTTTTGATCTTCCACTAGAATAATGAGTAAGCAAGAACTACTTATCTTCCAACCTCACAGTCTAGACTGATTCGGGATTAAAGTGTTCACGGATAGGCTATACCAATCTTGGGGTTAGTTCCCACCGAAATGACTTCCTAGGGTTGTCAAGCTTATGGTTTAAGTCCTTCCTCTCCCAAACAGTTGATCCACTAAGAAACTCTATTATCCAATCAACTAATTAAGTTAAAGCAATAGAAACATGCAAAATATGTAAAAAACACAAATGGATTCATCAAACAATGTTAAAGAAAGAAATATAAAGAAAATAATAAGGAAAGGAGATGGTCATGGATTTATTGATGAAAGCATGGTTTCAGAACAATCTCCTATTGCGGAAGTCTCACTTTGGAATATGATCTTCCAAGCACATGAACATAAAATAACCAAAGTAAAAACTAAGAATGAAAGAAAAACTTAAGAATAAAACCCTCAAAATTGTGTCTTTAAATTGATTACAATAGACTTTATATAGGCTAAACTTGGAGTACTAAAGTTCTTAAATTATCCTTGAAGTTCTTAAAGTTTGACTGGGACAAATATACCAGATTTTGCCCAAACAGAGCGTGATTACTTACACATGCTCCTTCATTTCCTTTCAAGCATTATTTTTAGTGTTGTTTGGAATATCGATGTCAATTTTCCTTTTAATATCTCCCATCATACTCATCAATTGGCTCATCTGAACCTTCAGATTTGTCAATGTTTTTGCTGAATTGGTGCACTCGGATTGCACCTGCTTTACGTCTGTCTTCATTGACTGTATCTCCCCTTTGATTCGATCCAAACGCTGACCGCATACAGTATGGTCATTTAGGTTGGCCCTTTCCTAAGGTTTCTATAAATAAGAAGGTTGACAGTTAGTATTTTTAACCTGATTCAAAGTATTATCTCCTCCTTGATTTCCTCCCCTTGTTAGATTTAGGTGATCTCTCCATTCGGGATATAAGTATTTGAATATGGGTTTCCACCCCTATTTCCTATTAATTCACATCCTTAGTAGTATTATAGATGTAGTGGAAAAGTGGTTTGTCCCATCTATATATAGATGGTGCAGTATTCTAAGATTCTATACGGTTGATTCTATCTACTAATTGTTGATATTTGTCATATCATAGACAACCTGTACCGTAGATGTCTCTGGCCATATGTTTCTCGTTTAATTGGCCATCGGTAGGAGTTCATCACCATATTTTCTATTAATTCGTATCCATCCTCGTACGTTTTGTTCATTAAAGCGCCTCCTACAGCTCAATTTAATCCTGACCTTGAGTGCACATCCAACCCATTGTAGAAAATTTATAGTCATAACCACTCAAGCAAATTGTGGTGTGGGCATTTTTGAATCTGTATCTTAAAATGCTTCTATGCTTCATGAAAGCTTCCCCCTCTCATTGTTTGAACATATAAATTTCTCTTCTTAGCTGGACCGTCTTATTGATAGGGAAGAACTTTTGTAGAAACTTTCCTGCAAGTTCATCCCATGTCGTTATAGATCCTGGTGCCTACGAATCTAACCAAAAGAAGGCGTTATCAATTAATGAAAAGGGGAACAATCGAAGATGAATTGAATCATCAGTTACCAGATTATATTTGAAGGTATCACAAAGCCGGAGGAACTATTTTAGATGTTTACCCGGATCTTCTGTCATCGTTCCTCAAAACTGCAAATTATTCTACATTATCTAGATCATGGTTGGCTTGATCTTGAAGTTATTGGTTGTGACAGTTGGCTTCATTATACTCCCTTGAACCATATCCATATTTGGTAGTGCATATTTCTTCAGAGTCCTTTTGTTACGCGTAATTAGATTGTTTGCGGGTAGTTGTGGTGGTAGTGGTGGGTCTTCTAGGTTGTTATTATTAGCTTCGTCGAAAAGTGGATTCTTGCGTAGTGGTAAATTACCTCCAGCAGGTGGTTGGTTCTGCATTGGCTATTACTATTGTTGCTGTTGCTGTCGATGATTTCTTCAGATTATTCTTTCTGGATCTGTGACTAGCTCTATAGGTGTTCCCCTTATACGAGTTATACACTAAACCCAAAGAGAAAAGATTAGTAGAAAATAAGAAAATAAAACCGTAGCTCTAATATAAAATTTCCCTAATTGCTCTGTTAAAATGCAAAAAATTAAAATTAATATAGTGACATTGCCTCCCCGGCAATGGTGCCAACAACTTGACCACCTCCAGACATACCAACATCCAGGGTAGAAATCCTGCACAAATAGATGAAACGAAGGTATGTAATATAATTACAACGGAGTAGATGAATACTCCGAGGATTGTACCTAAGGGAGGCGAGCATTAAATTGATCCTAACCTAAGCATAAGTAGATCTAATTAGTACTGTAAATGGATTATATTACGATGAAATAAAAAGAAAGGTTTTCGGGATTTATTGTAACACCCCTCATCCGTATCCGTCACCGGACTAGGGTTAAAAGGCATTACACTGGACTAGGGTTAAAAGGCATTACTGGATATATCAGAACATTTCATAAACATTTCATAATCATTACAACATTAAAGTCACACATCATTACAGAGTCCCGTACGTAGGTCAACGAGACCTTAAACATGCTTTAGAAAGGGTGACACGCCCGTGTGAGCAGGCCGTGTGCCTCACACGGCATTAAACACGCCTGTGTGTCTAGGCCGTGCCAAAAATAAGACATACATACTGACTTGTCCACACGACCACAAGACACGCCCGTGTACCAGGTCGTGTGAAAATTAGGGAGGATACTGACTTGGGTCATACGGCCAGTCACACGCCCTGTGTCTAGCCCGTGTTCGAAACTGATTTTGCCACACGACCTAGCACACACCTCTGTATGCAATCGTGTGGTCTGCCCAGGTTCATTTCGAAATGGCCATTGAGAAACACGGCTGAGACACATGCCCGTCCTTGCCGTGTGAGCAAAAATAGGCCATTTACAAGGCCAACATGCCACCCATTTTTGGGTCGTCCCTACAAGCATCAAACCACAACATTTCATTCCAAATTTTCAACCAATTTCAACCACAATATATACATCTATCATGCCATAATATAATCAACCAATTTCATGCTATTAATGTCATATCCAAAACATAAGATTTATTATCTTAATACAATCTCATATCAACCTTACCAAATTTCTAAAATAAACATATACCAAAACTTACCAAATTGACCAATTCACTTGGCCATTCATGAACATATCATATACCAAAATTCATTCATAATCACATCCATAACCAAGCCATATCACATGGCTAGATATATATACATTACAAAACATATTCAAATACTTCTAGCCTATACATGCTATAATTTCATATATACACTTTCAAAAGGTACCAAAATAGAGTTCGATAGTGTGGTGATGATCCTCGACGATCCCCGAGCTCTCGATAGCTACGATATCTATAAAACAATTGAAAACACACACAAAGTAAGCTTTCAAAAGCTTAGTAAGCCATATTCAAATAAACTTATCACAAATCACAACTATAAACAAATCATTTGTATGAATCATAGAATAATTCAATGTCATGTTCATATTTCTCATTTATCTTAAATACTCATAATTATTTTCTCATATGTACATCACATTTCCTTATAATACAAACATATTTCATATGTTCACACATATATACATATGCTTACCTTTCATTCTTAATCTTAATATACATTTCAAACATACCTGAATCGGATACACGTTCACATAATCATTCATTTTCTTGGAATGCCCATTGAACCGTTCAGAATCAATAAGGATACGTGGATAGCTCAGAAAGCATGTACAATACCAACGTCTCAAGCATGGTCTTACATGTAATCAAATATTGACCTTACTGTCCCAGATAGGGTCTTACACGAAATTAAATACGATGCCGATGTCCCAAACATGATCTTTCACATAAATCATAAGTCGATGCCAACATCTTAGATGTGGTTTTACACGAAAACACATATCGGATCCTATGTCATGACATATATATCCTAACTATTCCTATGGTTCGTACGGAGGTTTTCGGACGTCGAAACACTGTCGATGCTTTCACAATTTCACATTTTCATCTTCCAAGAAATTTGTTTCATTTCAATAGCATATAAGCATAAATAAATTGATTCAAACATATTTATTTGTTTATCGACTTACCTCGTACGGATTCGAACAAACAGAATCGACTACTCGATGACTTTCGACTTTCCCCGATCTAATTCTGTTTTCTTTGGTTCTTGAGCTAAACATATTCAAATTTAACTCTTTTATTCACCAAATCATTTAATTTAATCCATATATACATATTTAGGGTATTTTAAAAATTAGCCCTCACATTTTCACCTTTTGACATTTTAGTCCCTAATTCATAAAATCACAAAATACACAAAATTTCCTTTTACACATGCTTAGCCGAATTTTTATAAAGTTCATACAAGTCCATATACTTCATTTATTTCACATTTTAGTCCCTTAAAATCTCAATTTTATAATTTAGCCCAAATTACTCAAATTCATCAAAAATTCAAAGACAAAACAAGTTAACCCAATACATATCTTTCATTTACTATCATCAAAATTCATAAAACTCATAGTTTCATCAATGGCTCAACTCAAAATCATCAACAATTTTAGAAATTGAGACATGGGCTTGATAGATTACTAAGCAACGGTCACAAAAACGTAGAAATTATTAAAAATCGAACAAAATACATACCTAATTCAAAGTGAACAATGGCCGAACCCTGTCTTGCTTATTCTTTTTATTTTCTTTCAATTTTCAGCAATAGATGATGAATATGGTCTAGTTTCATGTTTGTTTAATTTTTATTAACTTATAATTTTAATTTACAAAATTAACCTTGTTTGAAACATTATAAAATCACATGTATAAAGGCCATTAATGTCCATTCAAACTTCCAATGGTCAAAATAACAACATAAGGACCTTTCATTTAGAGAGACATAGTAAATAGGCACTTTAACAATTAGCAAGCCACTTTTACATTTTATGTGATTAGTTCCTTTTATCAAATTAAGCACACAATTGATAAAATTAACATACAAAACTTTCACACATGCTTAAACACATACTGTAAACATAGAAAATAATATTAAAATATTTTTTGACTCGAATTTATGGTCCCAAAACCACTATTTCGACTAGGGTCTAAACCGGCCTGTTACATCTCTGATAATAATAAAAGAAAGAAAATAAATAAATAAATCACGAGAAATAAAATAAGAAATATATCAAATCTGGGCATGGGTGATTAGTTCACTTCGATAATCATAACCAGATGTCACTTCAGGTGTTCTTGTTCAATCAACTAGTCGATTTCCAAGCAAGATCTTTCAATCTTCCACTATAATATCAAGTCGATAAGAACTACTTATCTTTCGACCTCACAGTCGAGACCAGTTCAGGGCTAAGGTGTTCACGAATAGGTCATACCAAATTTGGGTTAATTCCCACCTTAATGACTTCCTAAGGTTGTCAAGCCTAGGGTTTAGGTTCTTCCTTTCTTGAATAGCTGATTCGCTAAGAAAACCCTATAAAATAGTTAATTAATCTTACCTCCACTCACTAATCCCCCATAGGAGGATTAATTTCTCATGGATCTCATAAACAATATAAACTTAATAGAAAGAATAGACATGAAGAATAATTCAAGAGCATAAAGTTTAGCAGAAGCCTAATTTCTTTTAGAATTGAGTACATAATCCTTACAGAGTTTGATTATGTTCACAAATCTGATTTCTCCCACAAAAGCAAATAACAAGAACTTGAAATAAACCTAAAACTTAAGAGAAGAGAAAAACTAAGGACTAAATCTATGAAGAAAATTATACAATATGAAAGTTTTGTATAACATGTGTTAAATGAGCCTATTTATAGAATTTAGAGTGGCCATTATCCTTAGCCCTAGGTCAGTTGTTGTCCTCATGCTTAATGTTTGATTGTGCGGACCAAAATACCCTTGGCTAGTAATTATTTCCTGTACAAAGGTGATGTGTCATGACATCGAGGACAATATGCATGTCTTCAGGGTATCTTCAGAGGTGTGTTACGACATCCTCAAGCTGTATCTCGACACTGAAGGTAGTCTTGGAATTCTTCTATTTTGCTCCCTATGTTGCAACATAGTGACCGATATCAGGTTAGTGACGCCTTCTAATAGTCTCTTACATGCTCACGAAGTATATTAGCTCACCCTTAGGCCTCATTCTGCCCCTAAGGTCAATAAAAGACTCAAATTGCACACTTTATTGAATTTAAGTAAACTTACAAAAACATAATCAAAACTTAACTAAAATGCTTGTGTTTAACCTCTTGAAGTGCAAAAACTAGTTTAATTAGCTACATCGAATTATGAAAGATTAGATTCAAGTAAATATAATACAAAATTCAAATCAATTGCATATAATCAATTTCAAATTCAAATATCAACCAATTAATATACCACTCAAATTCAAATCAATTGCATATAAACAAATTTCAATTTATAAAACAATATGCATATGCCACAAGATGCAATAATCATGTCGAATGAATCAACTAAATATATTACTTCAATTAACAAACTAATTGAACATAGCATACCAATATCTTTAACATTGATCTATCGTAATTTGATATGTCAAATTAGGCTCCCTATTACACTTAAAGAGCTAATTCTCAAGCAATGTAGTCATTTTTAATTTGGTTTTCTTAAGTTTCAGATTTTTGCATTAATAAGTGATTTTGTGTGCTTTATGTTGTTTTGAGACCTGAGTTGGCAAAATAGAGCTCGAAGAACTAATGAGGTTGATTGAGTGATGTAGGGAGTCGATTGTGGCCCAAGTTCGAGGAACATGTAACTTAGAGTATGTTAATGACACTGACACCAAGTCTAGACCCTTCAAGGATGCCAAACTTCAATGAAAAAGCAACATGAAGCAAACTGCCGAGGGTGTCGTGACACCCACTCAATATCAAAACATTGAAGCCCTGAGTCGTGATATCCCTGGAGTGTTGAAGTGAAAAAGTTTGGAGGCCAAAGCTATGAGTATCGCGACATTGAAAACGCCCACAAGCTCAAGTTTTCTTATTGCCCTTATGCCATGACACCGAGCCATGGGTGTCACAACTCCGCTGCCTAACTAGACAATAAATGAATGCAAAGGTAGTTCTTGTCCAACCTGATCCCCAATCAAAACTAAATGTCCAGAGGTATTTTGGTCAATATTTTTGGGTCTGTAATCTGTAGAAAAGGCCAATTTTTTTTGAAGAAAAGGATATACTTTTAACATTTTCTTTTCTTCTTTTCGGGATGTAGTTGTCTTTTCAAAATCTTTAAGGTTTAGTTTTAGTGGTTTTATTATTTTCTTTAATGTTATAGTGGTATTTAAGTTAGTTGTTACTGTAACTTAGTTTTTTTACCCATTTAGTGCTTCAAACTCTTGTATATTTTTAGTTTAATTTATAGATTTAATATCACTCGGATTTGCTTTATTTTACTTGATAAGAATCTTATCTTTTATGCTTTTACTTGTCACCATTTCTGCCATTGTCACTTTCTTCAAGCTTTTTCAAGAAAGGCCTAAGCTTTCCTCAACTTTCTCTTATGTTTACTTTAATGAATATGTTGCTTGAATGTTGGGTTTTTTCTTTGTTGAAATTGATTATGAGTAGCTAAAGCTAAGGTGGTTGGTTGATGAAAATGTTGTCTAGTTAATTTTTGGTATATGGAATAAATCATAAAAATTAAACTAAATTGAATAGACTTCAAAACTTAGTATTGACATCCTTAAGGTAAATTTTAGATAAGTGAGACCAAGAGGAGTTTTTATTTAGCACAAATTCGATAGTCCTGAATTAGTTGGTGAGGTTGAGAGAAAAACGAGACTAATTTGTCTAAGTTGGTAAAGTGGAGACCGAGAGGTAAAATTGAATGAGTTTAAGAGTTTAAGTGGTTTAGATTTCTAATCCAACAGTTAATTAGCAACATGGAAGTCAACCAACCGCTATTCGTTATTATTTTGTGAATTTCATAATTTTTCATGTTTTATAATTTGGTCCTTTTGTGCATTAAGTAGTTAATTAGAGTAATTCACTCTCAATTGATGCTTTGTCGTAATATAGAAATTAGTGAGTAGCTACATGGACTCCTTCATTGCATGCATTTCGAGTATGAATCAGTAAATCACTAACTCTCTTGGTTCGATCCATGGAATACTCAGGTGTTCCATGAATCATTAAATCATAGATTAGATTTGTTTTAGTGTTGATTCTCAGCCTTGGTGCACCCACGTTGGGGCACAGTCAAACTTTCCATTTTCTTTTTACTGTAACACATTCAATTAAGTCTACATATCATTTCTGAATCAAATTAATCATTCCTTATCTTACCATATTAGCCTTCAAGCTCGTTAATTGGTTCACATAGTCTTTCACATGATATTGATAATCAAATATCAATTATAAATACCTGTAATTCAAATTTATAACATTTAGTCATTTTCAAAATATCAATCAGCCAATTCACAATTTATATTCCCTATTAACATGACTCGGACTCGAAGGGATACACGTATCCTAACCAACACACCAATTCGGCACCCAGTGCCTCATTAGAACATCCAAAGTAAATAGATTGAGCCCATTGTTCATCGGTATAACTGAAATAAAAATTGTACACTGCACTTATCGGAACATTCGAAGGAAAATATGCCCAGTGCTCATCAACATATAACCTAAGTAACCTATGCTCAATCTACCCTATGGCATGTCAACTATATCTGACTCTGCCCAAAAAGTTAATAAGGTAACCAATTATCCAATTCATCATATAGTACACTTTACATTTCATCATTTCCAATTCACAATCCAATTCATCATTTTATCACATAACATATTTCAACCCAATTTCATCAATTTCATATTTTCATCAAATTACATTATTATCTATTCTATTCAATTTAGTCTTCTAATCTGATAACTAATCTCAATCATAACAATTCAATTCAAATAATCAATTTCAACTTACCTCAATATCATACTATGCAAAATAATATAAATATGCAACAATTTTATTGATTCAAATAATAGAAATACAATTCAAATATTCGAGTTAATTGTCATTGGCTCTCACTTTTTTGTTCCCTCTCGACAACCCTATGTCGTCTTTAGCTAGGAATAATGATCTAACAATACACAATATCAAATTTCAAACCAAATCACATTCAATTACAAAGTCACATATTTTGTAATTTATTCAATTCAGTCCCTAAACCCGAGACAAGCATAACTTTTGATCCAGACCTTCAAATTAAAATTTGATTTCACATATATTCATTAGGGACCTTCAACTTTCTATTTCTACCAAAATTTCATAATATGTTTGTAATCTATTCAATTTGGTCCATAATGTACTAAATTATTAATTAAGCTTTACAATTTAGTCCTTTTCTTAAACTAAGCTTAATTTCCATCAATTTCACACCTAAATCGTCAAAAAATTAACAATGGTAACTTCCTAAAACTTTAATAGTTTCACAAATTAGTACATAAGCTAGCTAAATCAAACTCTCATGACCTCCAATCTACAAATTACAAGAAAATAACCTAAATAAGCTTACCAAATTATGGCCGAATGTTTTAAGCATTAGAGGTTTTCTTTAGCTCAAAAATGGTGGATGATTTAGGTGAAAAGAAAGATGTTATACTTTCTCTTTCTTTCCATCGAATTCTCACGTTTATACTTAGATTATGGTTTGATTAACATTAGTTAATTATGCTTTAATTATAATTAATCTTAATTTTTCTTTTTCTAATAAAATATCATCATATTTTCCATTAGAGAATGTTTAAAAATGGTTTATTAACCATTTTGGTTCTTTGGATAATTGTTATTTCAGTCCCCCAACCTTTGGCCAATTAAAAACCTATAGGGATTGGACTTTTACAATTTAGTCCCTGAGCCTTTATTAACTAGAATTTTGGATAAACTGATTAATCAAATGTCAATTCATTTATTACTTAACTCCATAAATATCCCTATTTAATATTTACGAACTTAGTTTATGGAGATGGGGTCTCGAAATCGTATTTTTTATACCACTAGAAATTGGGTCGTTACACAACGGGTAGACTTAAACATCTTAGTGAGACTCTCATCCTATAATATTTGTATAGAAGTAGTCAATACACACTGCATTATCACCTTATAAAGATCGTTGGTATGTCAGCTTTAAGTAAGTGTCTTCCAAGAAGTCCTATCTCACTCTATCATAGGCTTTCTCAATATCTACCTTAATGGTCATCCTCCCTTTCGACCCCTTATTGATCTTCATTGAATAGATTACCTCTTGAGCTATATTGATATTGTGCATAATAGATCTTCCTATAATGAAGCTAGGTTAAGTTTGGGCAGCAAGCTTAGGCTTCACAAGCTTCAACAGATTCACAATCGTTTACAATCTCTATTCTTCACCTTTTAGTAACCTTTGCCTGCTCACTGCCTTATTTCTCCTTCTCTCACATTCCTTATTTTTGGACATAAGAAGTCACAGTATAATACAACAACTATGGCTAGCTCACGAATTTTGTGCACTAATGGCTAAGTTTTTCTATTTTTGTGACTTTGTCACATTTTTCTTTTTCACATATCTCACTCATAATGCTTTTCGATTTTTCAAGTACTTTTCGTACTCATTTTTATTTTTTTTCCTTTCTTTTTGCACATATTGACGAACATATAATCATTATATCACATTGCTTCTTCCTATTTCACTCTATTTTTACAAAATCTATCATAGTGAATTGACTTAACCCTAAATACGTATGTCCAGATGTGTATATTTGTGTAATTTAGGACTAAAGAAAAAGGGTAAGTACATATTAATGCTTTGGCTCGGGTTTTGTAACAACCTGTTTTTAGTCAAATCGAAACAGTGATTTCAGGACGACAAATTTGAATTCTAAATAAATATTTTATTATTATTTTAATGTTTACAACATGATTGAATTATTGTGTGAAATTTTCGTTTAGAAATTTTATCGTTTGAGTGTTTAATTCGACAAAAAAAACTATATCACGTAAAGCATGAAAGTGGAGTTCTATTAGTTAAAGGTACTAAATGGCTATTAAATTAAGTAGTAAAGGTCCTTAAGTAGTAATTAGACCATTATATTGGTGAGTGGACATATTTGGACATATTATTAAGTGTTTTAATGGTTATTAATCTAGGCTAAAATAGTAAATTAGTTAATAAGAATAAATTAATAAAACAAAACAATTATAATATTTTTAGTTATCATCTTCATCAACCGATTATTAGGGCTAAAAGAAGCCATTTTATTATCTTCATCCGGCTATGTTATTTTTGCTCATTAGGGTACAACTTTTGATCTGTTTTTAATGATTTTTATGTTTTTGTGATCGTTGTAACTAGGTCTAGCTAGCCCAGGGACTATTTTGCAAAACTTTTAAAGATTTAAGAAGTTTCCATTGATGAATAAGCATGTGTTTTGATGATTGATGATAGTTATACAAGTTTTGTTAAGTGATTTTTAGTAAAATGTCTAATTAGGGATTAATTTGTAAAATGTTGAAACTTTGTGGTTAAAATGTGAAATAAATGGAAAATATGGTCTGCTAGGGACCTATTTGTAATTCAGCTAGTATGGGTTGTGGTTGAATTGTATTAATTTGCATTTTTATGAAATAAAGACTAAATTGTAAAAGATGTGAAACAATAGGGGCAATTGTGTAAAAATACCTTAAAGTGAATTTTGGATTAAATTGAATAGAGTGATGATTAAATAAGCTAAATTTGATATTATATAGATCAAGAAAAATGAAATTCAGATCTAGATTGGGGGAAAAACAAAGTTCTCAACTGATCGACCAGTTTAGTCGTTTTTACATCTGAGGTAATTTTGTATGTAATAAGTTTCATTATAAATGTATTTTAAATGCTTTGGTATGGCATAAACTGTGAATACGAGACTACGAACATGCTCGATAATGACTCAACGATGATTTGACATTGGAAATCCTGGTTGAACCTTAGGAATAGATTTGGAAACTAGTGACATGTCATTAGGGGATTATTGTGATTATGTGATTTGAGTGCTAGTCTTGTACGTCCTACCGGTGGTTGAGTATACCGACATGTGTTACGGTTACTTGACAACTTGTGTGAGTAGCATCGTGTATCTACTTCTTGACCCACAGCTTGTGTGAGCAGGCCCGTTGATAACTCGAGAGTGAGCATATATGTGATATGTGATTCAGATAGCATTGGCTATATATGTGGCACTTTGGGTGCGAGTTTCACATGTATCCGATTGTATTTCGAATGGTTCAACGGGTAAATGAAAGATGTGGTTGTGTACGAGATTGATACGAGATGGTACATGTATGTACATGAACCGTATAAGCTTAAATTGAATAAGTTATGAAGTTCATACATAAGATTATGATTGAAAATGTGAAAGGTTTCTTAGTTAAATGAACTACGTGTTGATATGTTCAATTTGATGATTTATATATTTATGTTAAGATTAAGTTTATTTCATAAGAGCTTACTAAGCTATATAGCCTACATTGTTTAATTTTCTGTGTTTTATAGTGATTTCAAAGCTAGCTCAGATTCTGGAATCGTTGGAGACTTCGTCACACTATCCCACATCACTTTGGTACCTTTTAAGCTTATGTTTTGAGTATATGGCATGTATAGGGACTTTGTCTATTTTGGTATATTTGGTAATGTGTTGTGCCATTTGAAATGGCTTGTAAATGCTTATGTTTTGGTTTGTATATATAGCCATGAGAGTTGGCTTAACTTGGTTGGTTTGATTATGTATATAAATGTATGTATATGGCTTATGTTATGAATTTGAGGTTGGTTTTGTGATGCTTATTGATAGTAGATGTTGTGGTTGTCAAATGATAGAAATCAGAGAAGATATATACTTGTGAAATTGAGCATAATGATGCATGTCTAGAAATGTTTACCTAGTTTAATGGTACAAGTTAAGTTTTGTATGAATTGGATGGTACAGTGTGGTATTGATATGTTTTGTATTGGTTGGTGTTGGAAATTGTGTGAGATATGCTTAAGAGAGGTTGATTGAATGCCTATTATATGCTTTGTTTTGGTGTTTTTGAATTTGGTGTAGGTGTATACAAGTTTGGGTGGCAAATTGGCTTGGTAAATAGCCTATTTTTGTCCACACGGGCAGAGACACGGGCATGTGTCTCAGCCGTGTGTGACATACGGTTACGTTACACGACCGTTTGTCTCTTGGTGTTGAAATTAAAATCAAGTCAGTATGCTCCACATGGCCTCACACATGGGTGTGTGACTTGGCCGTGTGACATAAGTCAGTATACCCTACAGGGTTGGCACGGCCTAGCACACAGTCTGGCACATAGGCGTGTATGGCCATTTTTAGGGCACACAGGCTAGCCACATGGGCGTATGTGTTGGCCTTGTGACCCAAGTCAAAGAATTACATAGGGTTAGACACGGGCTGGGACACGGCCATGTGCTTCCATTTCGAATGTCCACACGGCCTGTGACACAGGTGTGTCTTTGGCCGTGTGAGAGACACGACCGGGCCACACGGGCGTGTATCCCCTATTTTTAAGGAAAATTTTCTAAGTGTTAAGAATTTCCAAACTTATTGGTTTAGTCCCGAACCACACCCAATGCATGTTTAGTGCCTCGTAAGCTCGTATTAGGGACAATATGATTGGTTGTGATTGAATTGTATTTTAATTGATTAAATTGTATGTGAATTGTATGTTTAAATGTGTGATAAGTTCGGTAATGCTTCGTAACCCTATTCCGACGTTAAATACGGGTGAGGGGTGATATAGATTTTGCATGAAGGTTCATCAAGAAGAGTTTTCTGGCTCAACAAAGGTAATAAGGATTGACAAATAGGGTTAGATTTTTGGCTCTGGGTGTATACCAAACAATGCCTATTTAATCACAAATTTAATCAACCGACTAAGTACCTCAATATTCAAAAATTTAATCAACCGACCAATCACAAATTCAACTATCTATCATACGTACTAGCATGCTTGTTTCCCTATATCTTCTGTATCATTTGGTATATTCATTTACTTAATGCCTATTTATAATGTAATATATAGAACTTAGTATTCTAATGATAAAAAAAAATTAAAGTCATTCACTATCATGCCAAATTTATAGTAAATACAATCAACCTATATACTTGCTCCTAAACAATCACTTGTATTTCTACAAGCTCAAGCACACCTTTGACAGTAAAAATTAAAAGAAAAACACAAAATTTAAAAACAAATTCCTATGTTACCCCCACACTTTAGATAACACATTGTCCTTGATGTGTAGCCCAAAGAAAATAAGGGAAGAAGTTAATCGATTAACCGTGACATTGTTGTACGATTCTCCCTTTCTTGTTCATGTGAACTCATAAATATTATGTTTCTTTTATGTGAAGTTTTAATATAAAGAAGAAAAGAAATAAGCACAAATTTTAACATAAACCCTAGCCTCCCTTTTACCACACATCACAAACATCCAAAATAGTACCAAACCATTAATCAACATGTAACAACCCATTTTCAGTGAACAGAACAATGGTTTCGGAACCACAAATCCTAAAAATTTATTTTAATATTATTGCATGGTCTGCATTATGATAGGAATGTCATATGAAAATTCTGATAAGAAAATTTTATCCATTATGTCCTTAATTATGGAAAGGACTGAATTGCATAGAATGCAAAAGTTGAATTCTAGCATCTAGAAGGATTAAATAGCTATGGAATTCAAAATTTGAGGTCCTTATATGGTAATTAGACCATTAAAGAAAAGTTAGTAGATATTTTTGATGAATCATCTATGGAAAATTAGAAAAAGGTAAAGACTAAATTGGAAAGTGGAAAAATTAATGGATGATAAATAATTAAATAGAAATAGTATCATTTTATATCATCTTCATCCCCAAAAATTCCATGGAAACCCTAGGAGAGATAAAGGAGACCAATCAAGCTTAATTAGGTATGTTTACATGTCCCGTTTTTAGTAATTTTTATAATTTTGAAATCGGGATAGTCTAATCTATCTATCTTGGGGATTTATTTGAAAAGTTATCAAAGTAAAAAAGTTTTTCCAAGGATGAATATGCTGAAATTTTAAAATTTATGGTAGAAGGTGAAAGGTTGTTGATAGATAAACAACTTTTCACAAAGTGAATTTTTATGAAAATATGATTTAGGGATTAAATTGTAAAGATGTAAAAGTTATGGAAAAATTCTAAAATTTTTGAAATATATGTACTGCAAATGTTATATGAAAATTTCGTTTAGGTTTGGAATAAGGATTAAATTGCATGAATTTCATTTTCTGAGCCTAGGGATGAAATTAAAATTTATGAAAAGTATAGGGGCAAAATGGAAATTTTTCCTAGCATGTGAATTGAATGAAATTGAATATGAAATGTGAAAAATTGATGATTAAATTCATTTATATAGATCCGGACAACTCAAATTCAAAGCTAGATCGAGGAAAACAAAAAGTTTTGGATTAGTTGATTTTGTATACGAACAAGTATCAAGGTAAGTTCTTGTAACTAAATTGAGAATTCATGTGTTAATTGAATTGTATGTGTGTGATTGTAATGTTACTATGTATATAAAATTAATCTTATATCTGACAATGCCTGACAAACATTAAGTCCCGATTGAATAAATGAAGTTCGATGGATACAGGGTTTCCTGTATTGGTTGTGGTCCTGCATATGTTGCGGACATACCATAGCTCGAAAGAGCATCCCGTTATTAGCCCTCTTGAGCTTCTCATTATATGGTTCGGCGAGCATCTCGTTATAGCTTTTCAGAGCATCTCGATAGGTGGTGGTCCTACATTTGTTGTGGACACACCTTACCTCTTATGAGCATCTCGATTAAAGGTTCTTTGTGAACTTCCTGTTAAATTGGTTCTTTATAAACTTCCCGATAATGCTCGCTTGAACTTCTCGATATTGGCTATCCGGATCTTTGTGAACTTCCTGATATGTTTTTTTTGTCAACTTCCCGATAAGGTTCTTTGTGAACTTACTGGTTATGGCTCTTATGAGTTTCCCGTTATATAGCTCGGATAAGCTTCCCGAAATGGCTCTGTGTGAGCTTCCCATTAGAAAGCTAGAGAGTGTACTTCCCAATTATGTTCCCTAATTGGGTACTCTCAAATATGAATTAACGAATTATAGTAGTGTACACTGAAGTGTACTTCATGAGTGTATCCATCGATATTTTAAATAAATTCAATGGGTAAAGTTCTAATATGATTAAATTGAACTTGAAATAATTTGTTATCAAAATGTACATGTAATATGGAATATGCATATGAAAGTTAATAAATGATGAGCTCATCCATGTTCTTGGTATTACGTGAACTACTTAACTAACATGATTGGTGAAGTTGTGTTTTAGCCTATAAGCCAAATTGCTTGGATGCATTATTGTATGCTTATCTTAAATGTAAATATATGGTAAGTTTAATTTCTTCTATACGAACTTACTAAGTATTAAATGCTTACTAAGTTTTCTTTTCTCTGTTTTATGGTGCTCGGAAGCTTGTAAAGGTTGGAGATCGGTCAGAGTATCATCACACTATCGTCCAACTTGTTTTGGTATAAATGGAAAACTTACTTTAGTATAATGGCATGTATAAGCTATTGTTGACAAGAGGTCACGTAAATGGTTGTTTGTAATCTAGCCATTGGAATGGCTAGAGTGGTACATTTTGGTACATTTTATAAGGCCATAATATGTTTGAGGAGTTTTGCAATGGTTAATTAGTAATGAAATATAAACCAAATGGTAAATGAAATTGAGTTGGTATCATTGATATAACATGTAAATTAAACATAAGTAGAATTGAGGTAAGATTGGAAACACATGCCTAGATATTATGTATTGAATGGTTTGTTATATATGTGCAAGTGTGGTTGTAGGTTCATGGCAAATTTGGGTGAGAAATAAAGCTAACAAATGGCTTTATTTTGTCCACATGGGTAGACACATGGGCATGTGTCTTGACCGCGTGTGACACACGGCCTAACACATGGCCATGTGGTTTGGCCGTGTGTCTCATGCATCTTAAAATTAAGAAACAAAATGCTCAAAATTAGGCACACAGGCAAAGACATGGGCATGTGTCTTGGCCATGTGAAACCTACACCTAATTTGTGAAAATTAAATTGACCACACTGCCTAGCACACGGGCGTATGGCAGGCCATGTGGCATAAGTCAGAGAGTTACACGGGTAAATACACGGGCTGGGACATAGCCGTGTGCCTCACATCGAATACCCACACGACCTAAGATAGCTAATAAATGTTATTTAATGTATATTATTTTAGGTTTTTTACAAATGTAAACCTTGAATCAAGAACTTTAAAGTAAAATAAATCATAAACCCGACATAGGATACTTTCGTAAGATCTTGATAGGTTCAAAGTTATGAATTAAATCTTTTAATAAAATAATAATAATAAAAGATCGAATAAGTTGTAGATGGATTTTAATATTTCTCATAATTCATTGGTAATTTCTATTTTTTTTTGAATTCTAAAATAGAATTAATTTTAGGAATTGAAGGTCTTTTACTAGAATTATTTATGTATCCTTTAGGGTTCCCATTAAAAGTAAAAAATCTAATTTAAGTTTTAAATTAGATAAGTTTGGTGAACACATCTTAACCGAGTTACAAGTAAACTCGAGGCATTTTATTTAGAGTTTTTATTTAAGATTTTCATAAGATTTTAGCCTAAATTAAGACATTAATATGCTTAAATAAATAAATAAATAAAACTAACTCCTAAGACCCTGTAAGACTATCCCTAGATAGGTGTTGTGGGGGTGCTATAACCTTCCCCACATGTAACCATACTCCCGAACCTGAAATTTGGTAATGAGATCGAGTCTAAACTTTTAGGATTTTTCTGCAGTATTAATTCTAAACTTTTAGATGATAGGTGGTTAACCAACCTAGTTCTAATTGGTTAATGGCGACTCTACGTTAATTTAGGCCCTTCGTGTCTAGCTTTGCTTACTACGCCCCCGTACTCTTATGTAGGCAATGTTATTACACCTTTTATGGAGTATTACAAATTGTTTCTATATGTCATCTCCTAATATTTTCTTTGAAGGTTTCATCTCCTTATCCAGTCAATCCTTTGGTACTCCTTATCCAGTCAATCCATTGGTACTCCTACCATTTTGCATAATTTCGTTATTAGATGTGGGAAGAATAATCCTTTTGATTGATCTCGTACACACTCAATCATACTCTAATAAATCTAGGTACCGATGCATATTTGTTTCTTTTGCAAGCTCACATATACTAGAATAGCCTGTATCAGGCTAATATTGGAGATATCTACTATGGTTCGGATTCTTGAACATACAAACTTCATCCAGATTTTCTCCCTTGGAGTCATTAGTGCTTGATTGAATGTTGCTAGTACCTTTGTTCCTAATTGGTACATCCATTCTTCTTTTCATTCAGTTAAAAATCTCAAAACCTATTCCATGTCTATGTTTTTTAATTGTTTGAGATCTGTTTTGAATATGTAATCATATTAAAAATATGAAGCATCGTAAAATTGAAAAATACTTCTTTCTGTTACCAAAACCTTAACCCATCTGACTTTGACATGTGTTCGCATCTTATAATATGGTCTTACCGCTTCTCTTTCTTTTAATGTGAGATAAAATTCCTGCATAGCAGGTATTATTTTTGGTTCTTTGGGTGGTAAGAAAAAGTTAGTCCATTCCCGTTTACTTGAAATTTCCTATACTCCTTTGTAGTTCCTCATTAGAGGGTCAAATCCCTGGTCTTGGACAAATGTAATAGGCTACAACTGTTGAAGGTATTTTTCTATGTCATTTACTTGGAATTCAACAAGTGTAATCATGCTTTCACAAAAATTTAGTAATTCAAACCTGAATCTATTTTAGTGTTTCCTTCCACAAATTTTGACTTGCCTGAAAGTCTACCGAAAAAGATTTATGCAAATTTGGGGAAAGAAGAAGAGATTTTTGTGGCCCAAAAATAGATCATGATTAGAATGAGGGTTAAGGTTGTGTTAGAGATATTATTTATAAAGAATTAATAATTAATCAGTCCTAAGTCTACTAAAACTCTACTACAAACACGTCTTAAGTTAGTAAATTCAGACTACAGGTTACGTCAGGGTGTCGCGACACCCCCATTTGTTGTCACAACATTGAAAATAGTTGTTCTGGGTTGAATTTCGTTTAGTGTCATGATATGATGTTCTAGTGTCACGACATGAAGAGTAGGTTCTGTTTTGTATGATCGTTGTTGCTAGATCCTCGTTTATTTCACTTTCTTCATCTATTTCTCATTCCTTTTTCCAAAATTTCTCCTCTTTCAGATTGACTCCATAAAACCTTGCATTGCAACGATTGTGTTTCAATCACTTCTTTAGTCATCCCACCAAAATAATGTTTTACTCTCTGTTCATTGACCATAAACGTTTGCCCTCCGTTTCCGATCAGTTCTATTACCCCGTGATGTGTCACTTGGTTTATAGTATATAGGCATGTCCATCTTGATTTTAGTCTTCCAGGGAATAATTCCAATCTTGAATTAAATAAGAGTACTCGTTTTCTTATTCTAGCATCGTATCTGTATTTGCTTCTTTCCTTGTATAGTTTGGCATTTGTTGATTTCCTTAAAAAGGGGTTTTGTATGTTGCTCTATAAGCCTATAATGCATCATCTAATCTTGCTACCCAATCTTTCCTATTTGGGTTGACCGTCATTTCTAGAATCTGCTTAATCTCTTGGTTAGACACCTCTGCTTGCCCATTAGCCTGTAGATGGTATGCTATGGTCATTCGGTGTCTCACATTATATTTGGCTAAAGCTGCTTCAAATTGCTTGCTACAGAAGTAAGATCCTTTATCACTGACCAAAGCTCGGGGTGTTCCAAATCTAACGAAGATGTTTTGCCTTAAGAATTTGACTACCGATTTTGAGTCATTTGTGGGTAAAGCTATGGCTTCAACCTATTTAGAAATGTAGTTAAGAGCAAACAAAATATACTGATTTTCAAAAGAACTTGGGAAGGTTCCCATAAAATCAACTCCCCAAACATTAAATACCTCCACTTCAAGGATCCCTGTATATTGCATTTCATCTTTTTTTTATATGCTTCCTGTCCTTTGACATTTATCGCGTTCCTACACAAATTCGTAAACATCTTTATTCATAGTTGACCAAAAAATCTTGATTGCAGTATCTTCTGAGCTATTCTTTTTCCTTCGTAGTGTCCACCACATGGTGAAGTATGACAACCTTGTAAGATATCATTTATTTCTTCTTCAGCCACACATTGTTGTACCAATTGATCTGCACATTGGCAGAATACATATGGGTCTTCCTAAATACAATTTCTTGACTCATGCATGGTTTTCTTCTTTTGCTGCCATGATGCCTTGATTGGGAAAACCCCTTTACCGATGTAATTCATATAATTTGCATACCAGGGTGGCTTATTATCTCTATACTTTGCCTGATATGTCTACCCAGAATAACTGCTCATCAATAAAGGTTTCTTTGATTTCTTCAGAATTTTTCTCCTCAATTTCATTTTCTATTCTGGACAAGTGGTTTGCAATTTTTTTTTTGTTCCTTTTCTATCCATTATCCACAAATCAAATTCTTGAAGCGATAAAACCCACCTTATTAGTCTACCTTTTTCTGTCTTTTTTTTTCATAACATATTTCAATGTTGAGTGATCAGTGTAGACATAAACCTTATTTTCCATTAAATAAGGCTTAAATTTTTCACAAGCAAATACAATAGAAAGCATTTCTTTTTTCGTAGTAGTGTACTATGTTGAGTTAAGTGTCTTACTTGCATAATGAATAGTGCAAAAAATGTTGTTTCTTTTTTTGTCCCAGCACTGCTTCTATAGCATAATCACTAGCATCACACATTATAATAAAGGGTTCTGACCAATGAGGAGTAATGATAATAGGGGTAGAGATGAGTCTCTCTTTTATTACATCGAAAGCTTTACTGTATTTCTGGTCAAATATAAAAGGAGTTTGCTTCTGGAGGAGTTGATTCAATGGTTTAGATATATCAGCAATGTCTTTTATGAACCTTTTGTAAAACCGAACATGCCCCCAAGAAATTTCTTACTCCTAAGACTATTGTGGGATTAGGGAGATTCTTGATATTTGATGTTCGAACACCAACCTTTCTTTTACCATAAAATGACAATTTTCCTAGTTAAACACCAGATTGGTTTCTTCACATCTTTCTAAAACATTCTTATGGTTATCTAAACATTCTCAAAGGAATCCCCATATACTGAAAAATATCCATGATTAGGTCAAGGCATTCCTCTAGTATATCAACAAAAATAGCAGTCATGCATCTTAGGGCATTACATAATCCGAATGGCATCCATTTAAAATCGTATGTACTAAAAGGGCATGTGAATGTAGTTTTCCTTGATCATTTTGATGTTTGGGAATCTAATGATATCTCAAGTATCCATCAAGAAAACAATTACATTCTTTACTTTATGTGCTGAAAGGGCATGTGAATGTAGTTTTTCTTGATCATTTGTATGTTTAGGAATCTAATGATATCTCAAGTATCCATCAAGAAAACAATAACATTCTTTACTTGCCAATCTATCCAACATCTGATCAATAAAAGATAGAGGAAAATGATCTTTTTTTCCTTGCATCATTTAGTTTTCAATAATCAATGTATACCCTATAACAGTGATTGTCCTTGTTGGGATTAACTCATTTTTATCATCTTTTGAAATAGTTAACCCACCTTTCTTTGGAAGACATTGTGTAAGGCTAACCCATTTACTATCAGAAATTTCATTAACAATACCAGCATCCAACCATTTAAGTAATTCCTTTTTCACTACTTCTTTCATGGTTAGATTTAACTAGCATTGTGCATCCACCACTGGTTTATTCCCTTCTTCTAATCTGATATTATGCTGACATAATGCAAGGTTAATCCCTTTAATATCAGCAATAGCCCATCCAATTTCTGTCTTGTGTATCCTCGATAACTTAATAGTGCTCCTTCCTACTCAAAAGTTAGTCATGTAGATATGATTACAGGTAAGGTGTTCTACTATTTCAAATACCCATATTTCAAATGTTCAAGTAAGAATTTCAATTCCAGTTTTGAAGGTTTGACAATAGAAGGAACCATTTTTTTGCAATAGGGATGACCTATGTTTTTTGTCCTTTACTTTTATGCTGCCAATCAAGGAGTAATGTTATTTCCTTATTCTCTTGCTTAACATCATCCAGCCCCTCTTCTTCTGATTCATTTTCATTATTTTCAACAAAGTCCACTGTTGTCAACTCTAGGTTATGGTAGGTTTGTTCATTTGGCTTAGACTCTGCTAGTTTTGCATCTTCTAATTCCCAGTGTATGTCCTATGCTTTTAAATCTGTCTCATGCTTATCCTAATGTTTCAGCAACATTTTGTTTAAATTTAAATAAATTTTGATAAATATTAATTAGTTGAGCCATTGGCAAAACTCGACGAAATAATAATTGCACAAAATCAATCCATATGGTAATTGTATCTAGTGAAAGTACTTCTAACCAAGCTTTTTCTTGTCTATCTACAGTGAATGGGATTAATAATGGCTTGATAGTCTCTGTTGAAACACCAGTGTGTGTGATGGTACAACATATATGTTCAAACTACCTGAGAAAAGTTATTGGATCCTCTTTTCTGTAATCGGTAAACCTGATACTTCGAAGAAATCCATGTTAAAATTGAAGGACTTAATTCAAAATAAGAACTTTGGATAACAGGCCGAGTAATACTAGGCCGTACCCAATTCATGTCAAAGCACAGTTTTCCTAGCACTTACATCATTTTGTTCTAGGTTACTTAACAAATCACGTAAATGTTATTTCATCAACTTTCCTTGATCTACATTGTATATATTCCCATAAGAATCTACTGTTAACCTTGTTGGATAGGTGGATAACTGCATAAGTACCTTCTGTTGAAATCAATAGAAATTAGAAGAAAATTATTAATAAGAATAAACAAAAAAATGGTATCTATAATTTATTAATTTCCTAACAATTATATTAATACGTAAAAATTAAAATCAACTTAGTAATGCTGCCTCCCCAACAATGACACCAACAAATTGACCGCCTCTGAACGTATTAATGTCCAGAGTATGAATACTACAACTAAAATGTATGAAATATAGAGGCTATGTCCGCAAGTATATGGGTCATCTTATAATAAAGTTACAATTGAGTAGGTGAATACTCCGAGGGTCGTATCCAAGGGAAGCGAGTACTAGATTAATTCAAACCTAAAAACAAATAGATCTAATTAATACTTTAAATAAACTATATTATGAAAGAATATAAAAGGGAGAAATTTCTTATAACCTAGGGAAAGAAATAACATGCATAAAAAAAGAACAACAGAAAACTGGATCTCTTAACTCAATCAAATCTAAGCATGGGGGATTAGTTCGCTTCGTCGGTCATAAACAACTACTACTTCAGGTTTCTACTCAATCAACTAGTCATTACCCTATTAGGATCTCTTGATCTTCAACTAAACTAACGAGTCAGAAAGAACTACTTATTTCTCGACCTCATAGTCCAGACCGATTTGAGGCTAAGGTGTTCACGAATAGGCTAAACCAATTTTGGGTTAATTCTTAAGTAAATTACTTCCTAAGGTCGTTAAGCATAGGGTTTAAGTTATTCCTCTCCAAATAGTTTATTCGCTAAGAAAACCCTACATAGCAATTAATGAGTCACGCTTCCACTCACTAATCCCCTATAAGAGGATTAGTTCATCATGGATTTCATAAACATAGTAAAATTGATAAAATAAATAGACATTAAGAGTAAATCAAGAATAGAGTGTAAAGAGAAATCCTAATTGTATTTAATTAATGAGCGCATAATCCACAAAGAGTTTGATCGAATCTACAAATAAGATCCTCTGACAAACGCTAGTAGAAATAAACTGAAAAGAAATATAAAACCTAAGAAAAGAGAAACTGAAAACTAAATTTACAAAGAAACTTGATAATCTCCAAAAGACCCTTAAACTAGTGCTAAATGAGTCTATTGATAGAATTAGGGTAGTCGTCATTGTCAACCATAGCTTAGCTAATGTTCCTGTGTTTAATTTCCATTGTGCAAACCAAAACACCTCTGACTCGTAATTAATCCCATACAGTGCTGGTGTCGCGACACCTTAGTGTCTATGTAGCGACAATGAAGGCAGTATGCTTAGTTTTAGAGGTGACTTTAAGGGTGTGTCGTTGATAAACCGTAAATTATACATATTTTTACCCCATGTTTAATGCATTCTATGGATGATTTCTCATTAGAATTGGTGAATTTGATGCTCCTAATGCTTTAATTTCATGTTTTATACTTGGGAGAGCATAGGAGAGCGAAATGAATGAGAAATAGGCCAAAAACGGAGAAAATGGGCCAAAGTACGAAATCAACACGGCCTGGACCTCCTCACACGGGTAGACCACACGGCTGTGTCAATTTGGCAGGCTCAAACACAGCCTGAAGTAATTGAACACGGGCATGTCCCTGCCAAGCCCAAGTTGAGTCCAATTCAGAAAAGGCCAATTTTGATGGTTTTTAGGCTTTCCAAAGCCTATAAATACACCCTAGAGGAGGAGAAAAATGGGACGGAGAATAGGGGGTAAGGAATTACTCCAAGGAAGCCGATTGATCCATCTCAAAAGTCGGATTCATCATCAAGACTGAAGATCTCTCCTCAATTTCCCTTCAGGAGTTTTGGGTTTTCTTTATGTTTTTTATTCTTTATTCTTCTGAGATGTGTTCTTATTAGTTATGAACTAAAACCCCTAAATACCTAAGGGGAATGAAACCTAAGACGAATCTTGTTATTATTTTCTGAATTGTATGATAAATATTTAACTTGTTCTTAATTATGTGTTCTTAATTCTTGTTTTGATATCCCAAGATACTGATTGAAGACATGCTCTTATTCAGAGGAGGAATAGATCCTGTCTAAGAGTACATTTGTCATGATTAAGCGGAGTTGATTGCGTGCCTAGACATAGGGTGACAAGATTTTGTCGGATTAGGGTGAAACCTAATAAGGGGATCCATAGTTCGAGTTAATGCAACCCTAGAGTGTTAATTAGAGAAAAGTCTCGATTATTCAATCTAGGGATTAGACGTTATTAGTCTTGAATAGGGATAATAACATAACTTAGGGATCTCTACGGAACAAGTTGAATGAATAAATCATCCGATTCGGAGCCAGAATAACAAGTAAAGTCTAGGTGGATTTTTCCTTAGGTATTATCTTCATTCAATCGATTTTTCCAAAAGCAATTCCCCAATTCCATTCTCTGTGTATTATTAGTTTAGATAATTAGTTAGTTAAAACAAAAACCTCTTTATTCTTAGGCTAGATAATAAAAAGATAGTCATTACTAGTACTTTTAGTTCCTTTGGGTTCGACAAACCGGTCTTGCTAAAACTATACTACTGTCCGATAGGTACACTTTCTTACATCATAATAATAGTTAGTTCAAGAACGAGTAATTATAAATTTTTAAAACCTATCACGAAACCACGCGATCAATCGTGAGATCCCATTGTTGTGTTGCAACACCAAAGGTAGACTTGAAATTCTTGTATTATGCTACCTATGTTGCAACATAAAGCTTCTTGTGTTGTAACACAACAACCAATTTTGAGTTCCTACGCCTTTGAATGGTCTCCTGCGCACTTACTAAGTATGTTAGCTCATCTTTCAGAGGTGGCCCATAAGTACGTTAGCTCAGGCACCCACCTTTTTGTTGCAACTCTAAACGTAGTTTAGTCTTTCAAGTTAGTCACTGCACACAAGACAAATAAGGAAAGAAGAACAAACAACAAACAAACAAAACAAAAAATAAAAATATCCAAAAACAAGTTCACAAGTCTTTAATAGTTTACATGTAGCATAAAATAAATAAATAAAATGCAAAGACATTTAACTAATCGGAATCATCCAAAATTAACTCTGGCTCCATGGGTTGTTTCCCCTTCTCTCTTGTGCTCGAAGGTTTGTAGCTTTTATTTAGTCTTTCTCCTAGTCATTCTAAATTGATCCCTCCTGTTGGTGTTGATATGAATGTTGTATTCACCATATTTTGACATCTGCTAGGTTTTTCATTTCTTTCTTTTCTCGCGCTTTCTTGGTCTTTCCTTCCACACCTTTCTTGAACCATGGATATTTTTTTTTTGTTGGCCATATTGGTTTTCCCTCCTCATGACTACCGACCCATTTCTCCACATATTTCTTCCTAATTTCAATTGTTTGAGAGTCGTGACCTCTTGACTCGATTAACTCATCCAATTGTTTTTGAATGTTTTGTAGCATACCTTCTACCTTTGATTTGGATAAGAATGATTGTGTCCACCCTCCCACTGACTCATGTTGACGAGTACCTTGTTCTTATTGGATTGTTTTAAATTTTTTTATATATGGAATCAATTATCATGTGTGTTGTAGGTCGAAAAAACGATTCTAGTGGATCTATGGGTACTCCTATAGCTTGGCATAGATTTTTGTTTAAATACAGTAAAAAAAACCCCGTATCATATCTAATTACACAACTCAAAATTAACTTATAGACCCACGTACCTATAGAAATATGTTTCATCTACAAAATAGCGGTTAACAAAATGGCTTGAAATCCTCGTACGGAGAAAATGTAGCCATATTTTAGCCTAAGGGGTAAGTGGAACCGAGTTAAACAAGAGGGGAAGATTTGTATAAGTCCCTCTCTCCCACTCTCCTCTACGTTCTGTAAGGTAAAACATTATAAAGACCACATTCACACCCTTGAAATTTCTTATCCCAAGTAATTCAATTTCATCATTTGCACGCAAAAGGACCCAATAATACTGAGAGATCACGGACATGGAAATTTCAACCTCTCCTCCCCTAACATACACTTTATCCTTATCAGAAAATTTTAAATTAGCATAATGTTCTTGAACAACAGAAGGCACTATAGGCCTTTGAGTTCGAAGGCTTAATTCCCACCATCCATGGAAATCTACAATATGCCAAAACTCATTTTCGAACAAGGCCTCCGGAGTGAATCGACACTCATAGATAAACGCTCATCCATGAAGTTCATGAAATAAATCTTCTACGTTTGAGGACACAAATTTTAGGGTATTATGTGTAGTGGCCTCATTTGAAATATTGGGAGATTCCATTGTGTTTAGCCTTCTTGAATATAAAATGAAAATAGTCTAAGTTATCAAAGTAGAAAAAAGAGAGTGTGATAGGAACTTTTACAATGAAAGAGGCAAGTGTGAGACACCTAGAGTAGTGATAAACAATGTTGTGATTCTTGAGGGGGAACATCACACTCTCATATAGGCTATTCTAGAGTAGAAATCTATAGCAAAGAGTTAGAGTGAGAAGGGAAATCATAAAAGGGAGTTCAAACCCTAGGTTGAACTTGAAAGATGCCTTCGAAAGCCTCTGGGGAGAAAAGAATTGATAGTGTTGTATAATATATGATAGAGTGTTTTTTTTTTTGAAAGAAAACGACCCAGAGGTTAAAACTCAAATTATATTGAATCATGAATTACAATATCAGGAATATCTGTAGGATAATCCATAACAAAAGACATATTACATCTATTTGAAATTGAAAAATTACAATTAAAATCTTCAACTTTATTTCAACTTCAGTTTATCCACTTAACCTCCACCTTTGGGAACAACAATATTGGTGCAATATATTTCAAATATGGAATTTTCAATATTAAAAGATCGGGCTAATTTAACTCCCTCCTCAAGAGCATAAAGCTCCGCTCATTCTGTTGTCAAGAAGTCGTCTTTGAAGCCCCCACTGCCACTAATGACAAGGCTATCACAATCGTGGATAACCACAACAAATCCAATTTTATTGTTAATAACAGCAACATCCATGTTTATTTTCACAAAACCACTTGGCGGTTTCTCTTATTTCTGAACTATATGGGTTGTAACACCCCGTACCCAAGTCCGTTACCGGAGTCGAACACAAGGTGCACACAGACTTAACTTAATTATTTTCACAGTCCATTTAAAATTTTCCAGACAAGCTGGTTACTGCATCACTGTCTCCTTAAAAATCATATCTTGAGTTTCAAAGCTCGAAAATCAGTTTCGTAATTTTTCCCTGAAATTAGACTCATATTTCCATCTACATATTTTTTCTAGAATTTTTGGTCGGGCCAATCAGTACAGTTTATTAGTTAAAGTCTCCCCTGCTACAGGGATCAACTACACTGACCTTCGTGCATTACGACTTGGATATCTCCTTGTACAGGGCTTCAATACTGATGCCGTTTGTTTTTATAGAAACTAGACTCAAAGAGGAATCTATAAATATATAGCATGACTCCTAATTATCTCTGGTTAATTTATAATGAATTTCCAAAGTCGGAACAGGGGATCCAGAAACCGTTCTAGCCCTGTTTCACGAGAACTTTAATATCTCTTAACATATAACTCATATGACCGTTTCGTTTATTCCATATGAAAGTAGATTCATCAAGGTTAATTTACATAATTTATTCACTATTTAATTCCATTCCTACAATTTTTAGTGATTTTTCAAATCCACACCACTGCTGCTGTCAGCATCTGTTTTCAAGGTAAACTTTACCTATTTCGTGGTTTCCATGGACCAACTAGAGTTTTGTCATACATAGGTCCACATATAATCATATTTAGCCATTCCAATGGCTGATCATTTACCCAACACTTCCATTCCAGTCCATAGTCACATCATGAAACCATACATATATACATAAACACAAATGGTCTAATGCCATACTCCACTTTTACGAGCCATTTTCGCATGGCTGTACACACATACATCACAAAACGTACTTGAAAAAAAAACAGCAAAGGGTAGTCCTATACATGCCATATCTAGAGTTCAACTAAAAGAGTACCAAAGGGGCTTTGATAGTGTGGATGACTTGACTTGATGATCCCGAATCCGATAGCTAACGAGCAAAATCTATAAAACAGAGAGCCAAAGCAACGGGTAAGCATTTTAATGCTTAGTAAGTCTCAAGTAATGAAATCGGTTTTGACTAAAGTATTACATTCACATAGCTAAATGAATCACTTTAGTAATACACATTCTCATAATCATACTTACTTCACACTTCATCAACATATACACACACAAGGTATCAACCTATCTAAGAGTCGAAAGTTCGTTAGTCGATTGAGCGAATACTATTTCAAGCGAATCGACTTTTCCGATGCACATGCAAACATACCTTATCGTTTGGGTTTTTCGAGCGTATTAATTGAATTTATTGCAGCACAAAACGCTCACCTTCAAACCAAGTTTCTTGAATTTAGCGGATATAACCACAAGCACAATTGCCTTCGGGTCTTAACCCGGGTATAGCAACTCGCACAAATGCCTTCGGGTCTTAGCCCGGATATAACAACTCGCACAAATGCCTTCGGGTCTTAACTCGGATATAGCAACTCGTACAAATGCCTTCGGGTCTTAACCCGGATATAATCACTAGCATAAATGCCTTCGGGGCTTAGTCCGGGTATCATTCAATTGCTCACGCACACATATATCAAAAATCACGACACGTCCATATTTCATTTTCATTACTAAGGCTCAAACACAAAACATTTATCAAACCTTTCCCATTTTGGCTCAATAGCCACACACAAAGAGCATGATTTCAATTGACTTTACAACGTAGTCCCTACGCACATTCGGCTATCCGCCATAATATGACAAATCATTTCAATATAATACAAGTAGGATCATTACTCAAGACTTACCTCGGACGTGGTCGAGCGATTTAACGACTATTCGACTACTTTTTCCTTCCCTTTATCAGATTTAGCTCCCTTTGCTCTTGAGCTTAATTTAACAAATAAATTGATATAATCATTTGAGCATCGAAGAGGAATTCAAGGTACTTAGCCCACATATTTTCATTAGACATTAAAGTCACATATGTACGAAATCATGAATCAAACTCAACACATTAGTTAGTACTCTCCTTAGCGAATTTTCTAAGCCAAGAATAGGCATCAATATGCTTGCCTCTAACCGAATGCATGCACACCAATCCCCCTCATGTGGCCGAATATGCATGTCCATGTTGAGGCCAATTATACACTTAATACCACGCATAAACAGCATACATTTTACTAACTAACGCATTCCATATTGTAACTCTATACGCACCAATCATTTACTTCATAACCGAAACATCATCATATGAAAATATATACCTTGAGATAGTATATATGTCATACCAATACATCATGTGCAAACATATATATATATATATGCTAGAGCCGAATCTCAAAGTTGATTATAACTGAACATGAACATAAATCCAAAACACAAATCTTACCTACCATGCAATAAGCATAAATTATACTTATGGATGTACTATGGCCGAATACATCACAACACCATACCATTTCAATTTTGGTCATGGTTAAACAAAGAACTTAATGTCTCACTCAGAAATGCTAAAAAGAAAGTCCAAGAGCCATCAATCCACCATCACATGTATCATTAGCAAGCTTCATACTTAACATGCAATGACATTAACACAAAATCCACCTTGGCCGAATACCATCCCCATGACATAGCAAGGATTTGAACCATGGGCTAATAAGAACATCAAGTTAGCAACCAAAAACATGCATGAATCTCATGGCACAACATCAAACATACCTTAATCTTGATACAAGTATGGCCAAACCTCTTCCTAATCCTCTTCTAAACCAAACATGAAGCAAGAATTCCCTCCTTCTTCCTTAGAATTTTCGGCCAAGAGAGAATGAAAAAGATGAACAAATTTTTTTCTTTTCTTTTCTTCAACTCACGGCAATGGGGGGAATCACACACCTTCTTTCCCCCCCCTTTTTTTTTTTTATTACCCATAACCATTAATTTATTTTTTTCCTCCCATGATGCACCAACATAACATGTCTATGACATGTTTTGCCCATAATCCCTAGTCATGGCCGGCCACTAGCTATTAGGGGGGGAAATTTGACATGCAAGTCCACCCCTTTGATTACATGCACTATTAGGTCCTTATAGATTAGCCTATCACATTTCAAAAGTGTCACACAAGTCCTAATAACTGAATTCACATGCAATCGACTAAATCAAAGCTTGAAATTTTCACACATTCATAAATACATATTCTAGACAATAAATATTACGTTCAAACATTTCGGTGACTCGGTTTAGCATCCGAAACCACTTCCGACTAGGGTCAATTTTCTACTGTCACAACTCTCCCCACTTAAGAAATTTTCGTCCCAAAATCTTACCGTAAATAGGTTTGGGTAATGCTCTTTCATAGAGTTCTCGGTTCCCAAGTAGCTTCTTCCATCCCGTGTTTGAGCCATAACACTTTCACTAGCGGAACCCTTTTGTTTCGCAACTCTTTCACTTCACGTGCTAGGATACGAATCGGTTCTTCTTCATAACTCATATCGGCTTGAATTTCGACCTCGATGGACTAATTATGTGTGATGGATCGATCTATAGCGTCAAGCATCGAAACATGAAAGACGTCGTGAATCTTTTCAAGTTCGGGGCAAAATCAATCGATCATAATCGGACCGACTCGTTCGGATATTTCATATGGCCCGATGAACCTCGGACTCAATTTGCCCTTACGCCCAAATCTGAGTATCTTTTTCCAAGGTGAAACTTTAAGAAACACTTTGTCTCCCACCTGATACTCAATGTCTTTTCGTTTCAGATCCGCGTACGACTTCTGGCGATCCGTGGCTGCCTTCAGACTTTCACGGATTACTTTTACTTTTCGTTCAGCATCTTTAATCAAATCAACTCCGAAAATTTTACTTTCACCGAGCTCGGTCCAGAACAATGGTGTACGGCATTTACGCCGCATAAGGCCTCGTAAGGTGCCATCTTAATACTTGATTGAAAACTATTGTTGTAAGCGAATTCAATCAAAGGTAAATACCATTCCATGAACCACTCGAACTCGAGGATGCAACATCTCAACATATCCTCAAGTATCCGAATTATCCGCTCGGATTAACCATCGGTTTGGGGGTGAAAGCGGTCTTTGAAATGCAACTTGGTACCCAAAGCTTCTTGCAATTTCTTCCAAAATCGCGAGGTGAATCTCGAATCTCTATCCCAAGACTGTAAATCGAGACCGTGTAATCTCACAACTGAGAAACGTACAATTCAGCTAGTTTATCCAATGAAAAATCTGTACGCACGGGGATAAAGTGAGCCGACTTAGTCAGTCTATCAACAACAACCCAAATCGCATCCTTCTTACTTGCTGACAATGGCAGTCCGGACACAAAGTCCATTGTGACTTGATCCCATTTCCACTCGAGTATCGTGATCGGCTGAAGTAACCCTGAAGGCACTTGATGTTCCGCTTTCACTTGTTGACATATTAAACATCTCGAAACAAAGTCGGAGATGTCTCGTTTCATACCATGCCACCAAAACTGGCGTCTCAGATCATTGTTCATTTTCGTACTCCCCGGGTGGATTGACATTCGGCTACAATGAACTTCGTTCAGAATCATCGAAATGAGTTCTGAATTTCTTGGAACACACAACCGATTTCTATACCTCAAATAATCGCCATCATCAATTTGAAACTCCGATTCCACATTCGGAACACATTCAGCCCGTTTTGCAACCAACTCATCATCGACTTTCTGAGCTTCACGAATTTGATGAATCAATAATGGTTTGGCCTTTAGTTCGGCTACTAACACATTGTCAGGTAGAATAGACAAGTGTACATTCATCGCTCGGAAAGTAAACAGTGATTTCCGGCTTAAGGCATCCGCAACTACATTAGCCTTTCCCGGGTGATAATCAATGACAAGCTCATAATCTTTTATCAACTCGAGCCAACGTCTTTGTCGCAGATTCAAGTCTCTTTGAGTCATCAAATATTTGAGACTTTTGTGATCCGAAAATACATGGCATTTCTCACCAAATAAGTAATGTCGCCATATTTTCAAGGCGAATACGGTGGCAGCTAATTCGAGATCATGGGTCGGATAATTTTTCTCATGTGGCTTTAATTGTCTCGACGATAGGCCACAACTCGACCTTCTTGCATCAATACGCAACCTAACCCAAGTAGGGAGGCGTCACTATAGATGACAAACTCTTTGCCCGATTCAGTTTGCACTAAATTGGGGCTTCCAGTCAAATAAGTTTTCAGTTGATCAAAACTTTTCGACATTTTTCCGTCCATTCGAACTTAACATCTTTTGAAGTAGCTTCGTCATGGGTGTGGCTATCATCGAGAAACCTTTACAAACCGTCGGTAGTAACCAAGTCCCAAAAAGCTCGAACCTCGAATATTTCTGGAGGCTTCCGAGCTAAGTATGGCTGAAATTTTGCTCGGTCGACTCGAATACCCGATGCAGATACCACATGACCCAAGAAGTCGACCTCTTTTAACCGAACTCACACTTGAACTTAGCATATAACCGCTATCCGTAAAATTTACAACACTAATCTCGGTGTTCAAATGTTTGGTCTCATTTCTTGAATAGACCAAGATGTCATCAATGAACACAACTACGAACCGGTCTAAATACTATCTGAAGATCCGATTCATCAAATCCATAAATACCGCAGGGGCATTAGTGAGCCCGAACGGCATCACTAAGAACTCGTAGTGACCGTACCTCGTTCTGAAAGCGGTTTTGGGTACGTCCAATCTCGAATCCATGAATCGATAATAACCCGATCTCAAATCTATCTTTGAAAACACCGAGGCTCCTTTAGTTGATCAAATAAATCATCAATACGCAGTAACGGATATTTGTTCTTTATCGTCACTTTATTCACCGACGATAGTCAATACACAACCTTATGGTTCCTTCCTTCTTTTCACAAACAATCTTGGTGCACCCCAAGGTGAGAAACTTGGTCGAGCGAAACCTCTATCCGTCAATTCTTGCAACTGAGCTTTCAACTCTTTTAACTTGGTTGGTGCCATACGATACGGAGCTATCAAAATTGGCGTAGTCCTGTACAAGCTCAATACCAAACTCTATCTCCGAGCAGTGGCAAACCCGTAATTCTTGGGAAAAACATCGTATATTCGCAAACCACCAACACAGATTCGGTTTTATTTCTAACTCCTTATCATCAAGTACATACGCAAGGTATGCTTGGACCCTTTCTTATATATTTCGGGCCAACATTGATGATATTACACCGGCAACCCTTTAAGTCCGTAGACTCAACTCGGATCATCTCGTTATTTGCTCACCTCAAATCCATAGTCTTGCTTTTGCAATTCACAACCGCATCATGCACGGTCAACCAATCCAAACCATGAATAACATCAAATTCATCGAACGGCAAAAGCATCAAGTCCGCGGAAAACAGAACCTCAATTACTAGGGGCATTTCTTACACACTCTATCAACAAGCACATAACGACCCAAGGATTTGACACCGAATTACGAACTCGATGAGACTCAATAGGTAAAGTCTTCTTTGGATGCTAAGGTTTCGCATATATAAGAATGAGTAGAACCGGGGTCAATCAAAGCAATCACATTAGTATCAAAGAGAGTGAAAGTACCGGTAATAACATCCGGCGAGGAAGCATCCTCACGTCGCGCGTATGGCATAAGCCCTAGCAGAGCGCGAGCCTCGGATCTAGTCGTAGCATCTCTAGATCCTCTCGACCACCACTAGCATTGCCCGTATTTCTAGATGGTCTACCTCGAGCGATGGTAGCGCCGGTTCCCACTTTGATCTACATTCTGCTCGAGACAACCTCGGGCAATCTTTAATGAAGTGGTCAACCGATCCGCACTTGTAACAGAGCGGTCACGGAATCTACAACTTCGAATGCCATTTGCCACAATGTCGACACTCGCTCGTCTCGACGTTCATTCCCAACACTGGCGGCCAAGTGCCTCGTGTACCCACGAAGGTCGATCACGATCTCGCCTAAAAGGCTCAAGTGCCTCTAGACCGCCCACATCATCACGAAATTTCTTCGATGCTGTTGAAGAGACTTTCCGAGGATCTTTACTTAAACTCTCCAATTCCCACATCAACTTTTGTTTTTCTTTTCTAAGCTCTTGACTTTACAAGCTCGCTCGACAAGTACTACGAACTCTCGTATTTCAAGAATGCCAACGAACATTTTATATCTTCATTCAGCCCATCCTCGGCGTTTACATGATAGCCTCGGACGAAACACATTCTGAGCGTATCTACTAAGTCTAACAAATTTTCGCTCAGAATCGATGAATCGACATAGAACCTTGCTTAAGCTCAAGAAATTCCTTCCGCTTTTGATCAACAAATCTCGATCGATATACTTTTTCCAAACTCGGTTTGGAAAAACTCCCAAGTTACTTGCTCTCGGGCACAATGTAAGTCGAGTACTCCACCAATAGTAGGCGTAATCGCGTAGCAAGGAGATAGTACACTTTAGGCATTCATCGGGTGTACAAGATAGCTCATCGAGTGCCGGATAGTGTTGTCCAACCAAAATTCGCTTGCTCGGCATCGTCGCTATCCGTAGCTTTAAATTCAGTAGCCCCATGTTTTCGGATTCATCAGCTGGGGGCTTATTTGACCTTATTTGGTCAGTTACCAGAGGTATTGTAGGTGCGGGGGTTGTATGGTTGTGGAACAGCCGTATTAGTTCGAATGTATTGGTTGAACCAATCATTCATCACGCTATAAAAAGCTTGCCTAGCCTCATCATTCGGATTGCTAGCAATAAGTTGAGAGTCCGCCGGCGCTGTCCCTTGTGCGGGAGCAGGCGCCACACTCTCCACATCATCAGCTATCGCTCGGTTGGGATCGGGATCCATTACTATAAATAAACATAAATTCAAATGTCAGAAATCACCACACTATCAATTAATCACATAATGGCATGTATAGCTAGACCCAAACGTATTACGGTAGTCCTAGAATCGACTAAACCATAGCTCTGATACCAATAAAATTGTAACACCCCGTACCCGAGTCCGTTACCGGAGTCGAACACAAGGTGCACACAGACTTAACTTAATTATTTTCACAGTCCATTTAAAATTTTCCAGATAAGCTGGTTACTGCGTCACTGTCGCCTTAAAAATCATATCTTGAGTTTCAAAGCTCGAAAATCAGTTTCGTAATTTTTCCCTGAAATTAGACTCATATTTCCATCTACATATTTTTTTCTAGAATTTTTGGTTGGGTCAATTAGTACAGTTTATTAGTTAAAGTCTCCCCTGTTACAGGGATTGACTACACTGACCTTCGTACATTACAACTTGGATATCTCCCTGTACAGGGCTTCAATACTGATGTCGTTTGTTTCTATAGAAACTAGACTCAAAGAGGAATCTATAAATATATAGCATGACTCCTAATTATCTCTGGTTAATTTATAATGAATTTCCAAAGTCGGAATAGGGGATCCAGAAACCGTTCTAGCCCTGTTTCACGAGAACTTTAATATCTCTTAACATATAACTCATATGACCGTTTCGTTTCTTCCATATGAAAGTAGATTCAACAAGGTTAATTTACATAATTTATTCACTATTTAATTCCATTCCTAAAATTTTTAGTGATTTTTCAAATCCACACCACTGCTGCTGTCAGCATCTATTTTCAAGGTAAACTTTACCTATTTCGTGGTTTCCATGGACCAACTAGAGTTTTGTCATACATAGGTCCACATATAATCATATTTAGCCACTCCAATGGCTGACCATTTGCCCAACACTTCCATTCCAGTCCATAGTCACATCATGAAACCATACATATATACATAAACACAAATGGTCTAATGCCATACTCTACTTTTACGAGCCATTTTCGCATGGCTTACACACATACATCACAAAACGTACTTGAAAAAAAAACAGCAAAGGGTAGTCCTATACATGCCATATCCAGAGTTCAACTAAAAGAGTACCAAAGGGGCTTTGATAGTGTGGATGACTTCGACTTCGATGATCCCGAATCTGATAGCTAACGAGCAAAATCTATAAAACAGAGAGCCAAAGCAACAGGGTAAGCATTTTAATGCTTAGTAAGTCTCAAGTAATGAAATCAGTTTTGACTAAAGTATTACATTCACATAGCTAAATGAATCACTTTAGTAATACACATTCTCATAATCATACTTACTTCACACTTCATCAACATATACACACACAAGGTATCAACCTATCTAAGAGCCGAAAGATCGTTAGTCGATTGAACGAATACTATTTCAAACAAATCGACTTTTCCGATGCACATGCAAACATACCTTATCGTTTGGGTTTTTCGAGTATTAATTGAATTTATTGCAGCACAAAACGCTCACCTTCAAACCAAGTTTCTTGAATTTAGCGGATATAACCACAAGCACAATTGCCTTGGTCTTAACCCGGGTATAGCAACTTCGCACAAATGCCTTCGGGTCTTAGCCCGGATATAACAACTCGCACAAATGCCTTCGGGTCTTAACTCGGATATAGCAACTCGCACAAATGCCTTCGGGTCTTAACCCGGATATAGCAACTCGCACAAATGCCTTCGGGTCTTAACCCGGATATAATCACTAGCATAAATGCCTTCGGGGCTTAGCCCGGGTATCATTCAATTGCTCACGCACACATATATCAAAAATCACGACACGTCCATATTTCATTTTCATTACTAAGGCTCAAACACAAAACATTTATCAAACCTTTCCAATTTCGGCTCAATAGCCACACACAAAGAGCATGATTTCAATTGACTTTACAACGTAGTCCCTACGCACATTCGGCTATCCGCCATAATATGACAAATCATTTCAATATAATACAAGTAGGATCATTACTCGAAGACTTACCTCGGACGTGGTCGAGCGATTTCGACGGCTATTCGACTACTTTTTCCTTCTCTTTATCGGATTTAGCTCCCCTTTGCTCTTGAGCTTAATTTAACAAATAAATTGATTTAATCATTTGAGCATCGAACAAGGAATTCAAGGTACTTAGCCTACATATTTTCATTAGACATTAAAGTCACATATGTACGGAAATCATGAATCAAACTCAACACATTAGTTAGTACTCTCTTTAGCCGAATTTTCTAAGCCAAGAATAGGCATCAATATGCTTGCCTCTAACCGAATGCATGCACACCAATCCCCTTCATGTGGCCGAATATGCATGTCCATGTTGAGGCCAATTATACACTTAATACCACGCATAAACGGCATACATTTTACTAACTAACGCATTCCATATTGCAACTCAATATGCACCAATCATTTACTTCATAACCGAAACATCATCATATGAAAATATATACCTTGAGATAGTATATATGTCATACCAATACATCATGTGCAAACATATATATATATATAGGCTAGAGCCGAATCTCAAAGTTGATTATAACTAAACATGAACATAAATCCAAAACACAAATCTTACCTACCATGCAATAAGCATAAATTATACTTATGGATGTACCATGGCCGAATACATCACAACACCATACCATTTCAATTTTGGTCATGGTTAAACAAAGAACTTAATGTCTCACTCAAAAATGCTAAAAAGAAAGTCCAAGAGCCATCAATCCACCATCACATGTATCATTAGCAAGCTTCATACTTAACATGCAATGGCATTAACACAAAATCCACCTTGGCCGAATACCATCCCCATGACATAGCAAGGATTTGAACCATGGGCTAATAAGAACATCAAGTTAGCAACCAAAAACATGCATGAATCTCATGGCACAACATCAAACATACCTTAATCTTGATACAAGTATGGCCAAACCTCTTCCTAATCTTCTTCCAAACCAAACATGAAGCAAGAATTCCCTCCTCATTCCTTAGAATTTTCGGCCAAGAGAGAATGAAAAGGATGAACAAATTTTTTTCTTTTCTTTTTTTCAACTCACGGCAATGGGGGGAATCACACACCTTCTTTCCCCGCTTTTTTTTTTATTACCCATAACCATTAATTTATTTTTTTCCTCCCATGATGCACCAACATAACATGTCTATGACATGTTTTGCCCATAATCCCTAGTCATGGCGGCCACTAGCTATTAGGGGAAATTTGACATGCAAGTCCACCCTTTGATTACATGCACTATTAGGTCCTTATAGATTAGCCTATCACATTTCAAAAGTGTCACACAAGTCCTAATAACTGAATTCACATGCAATCGACTAAATCGAAGCTTGAAATTTTCACACATTCATAAATACATATTCTAGACAATAAATATTACGTTCAAACATTTCTGTGACTCGGTTTAGCGGTCCCGAAACCACTTCCCGACTAGGGTCAATTTTCAGCTGTCACATGGGTTACTGGAATAATCGGCTTATTCACTATGTTATGAATATGAAAGTCATGACTAAGTGTTCTCACCCTCTCCCAAACAATCCGAGCCTCTTCTTCTTTCTTTCAAAATTTAAAATTGTTGCGATTATTTCAGCTATTCCAAAGTGTTGTTATTAGATCTTCTAGCACTTTTCTGTCCAGCAGTTCCATTGCATCTTCAAGCCAGTCAAGAAGTCTAACGTCGAGACCGCCAAGGGTAAGTATGGCTAAAGATTCGGGCAATCTTTGGGAGTATAAATAACTAATTCTTCCTTTGCACAACACCTTGGACATGCCCGTCTAACATTCTATTTGACAGATAATATTTTAACATTTGTGGGAAGCAACTTATGACCTATATTCCAAGCAAAAACCCAAATTTTAGGAAGGATTTTAAGCTTCCATATAATCTTCCAAAAAAGTCTATGTAGATCAAAACCAGCTTTTTTGAGAAGGAGACACGAATATGCTGACTTTGTAGTGTAGTAGCCATGGGTGTTATAGAACCATATCATCCTATCGTTTGGGGTGTTTGAAATAATAGGTAATTTACAGATGCAATCCCCCACATATTCACCATAGAGCTTACAAACCCTATCCATGTTCTGTTTAAAAGAGTTGTATAACTAAATATCACGAACTGATCTATCCAGAATAGTAGAATCAGAGACGCAAAGAGACTTCTCGTCCAGGCCTTTGAACCCCCATTTATCCATGCAAATTCTAATTCTTTTGCCATCCCCTACCTAACAGCTGAAACCATCTTCAAGGCCTTTACCGCCGTAAAAATATTAGACCACGTGTAGAAGGGTTTGTCAACTTTTTTAAGGTGGAAAATATTGTCATTCGAGAAGTATTTTGAACTTAGAACTCAATAGCAAAAAGTGTCTTTAAAGCTAAGGAGTCTCCAAACTTGTCCACCAAAGAGTACCAAATTGAACAGTTTTAGGTCTCTAAAGTCGAGCTCTCTCATCCCTTTCAGCAAACATACTTTATCCCATGCACGCATTGCCCAGCCTCATCCTTTCTCCTTGCAAGCCCACCACAAGTGTCACAACTTTGATAGAATTTCCTCTATAGTGCCCCTAGGATCAAAAAACACAGACATAGAATAATTCGATAATGATTGTAACATTGATTTAATGAAGACTTCCTTACCACGGTAAGAAAGTAATCGTTTCTACCAATTATTGATTCTACAGGAGAAACGATTAAGAACGTTTTGGGAAGCCACTGTTTTCTTTTTGCCCACAAGAATAACCAAGATAATTATCCAATTTTACCATAGACCTGTCTTTGGTTCCTAAGAGTATTTGGAATAAAAAAATCATGGATTTATCATGATTAATTTGTTGACCTGATACTTTCTCAAATTCTCTTAGAATCTTTATGGTGGCTTCGACTTCTATATTTTTATTTCTGACAAAAAGAAGGGCATCATCAGCAAAAAACTAAGTGGTTTATACGGGGGCCATTCTAACTAGCTCGAATGCCACAAATGTGACCCACATCTGGAGCATTAAGGAGCATCAATAAAAAGGCCTCCATGCAAAATAAGAAAAGATAAGGGAAAAGGGTATCCCCTTGATAAAGCCCATGTTTGGGAAAGATAAACTCCGATAAATCCGTGTTGCATTTGACCACATACCTCATAGTCCTAGCACAATGCATGATTTTTTCAATCCAACTATTAGCCAAACCCATTTTCTTCATTACCTTTTTGAGAAAATTCCATTCGACATGATCATAAGCTTTGCTCATATTAACCTTTATGACAAACCCTTTGTTCAACCCATTTTTTGAACTTAGTAAATAATGCATCAGTTCGCGAGAGATAAGGATGTTATCTTAAATTATATGACACGGGACAAAAGCATCTTGATTCTAACTAATACACAAAGGGAGAGCAACCTTAACTCTATTGGCTAACACCTTGGATATAATCTTGAAGACGACCCTGTATAAACTAATAGGCCAAAAATGTATCATTTCTTTTGGATCCTTAACCCCAGGGATGAGAATAACCATCATGTCATTAATATCCTAAATATCCATCTTTCCTCTTAAAATACCATGACACAAACGAAGGACATCCTTACCCACCACATCCTAATTTTCTTTAAAGAACAAACCAGAAAGCCCAACAAATACTAGGAGTTTTACGAGGGTCCATTTGATTGAAAGCTTTAAAAATTTCATCATCCATGATTTGCCTTTCCAGCATGTTGTTAATATTTGGAGTGATACTCCTTTGAATATAGTTAAAAAAGCTCTCATCATTGTTAGTAGCTTTCGATTTAAAGAGTTCATGAAAATAGTTCCAAATAATCCCGCAAATATCGTTTGTACCACTCACCCATTTTCCAGTCAAATCCATCAAGCCCTAAAATTTATTTTTCTTTAATCTACTAGTAGCTTGAACATGGAAGAAATAGGTATTCATGTGGCCTTATATAAGCCATTGAATACGCGATCTTTGTGCCCAATAACTTTCCTCTTCTGCATAAAGGTGCCCCAACTCAATGCGAGATTCATTCAACATTTCAGTATTAGAATCTAGATAAGGCCCATCCATAAGTCTGTTAGCACATACGAATTTTTATTCTTTTATACAGAAGATATTGCCAAAGACCAAGCGTCGCCCGCACCCTCTCAATACTATCAATGATATTAGTACCATTACAGTCCCAAGCTTTCTTAATGAGCTCCTTAACTTCTTTCTCTTTTTCCCAGCAAGCATAAAATTTAAAAAGCAGCATCATGTCTTGTATATCCGCTCTAGATTTGCGACACATAGTGTCCAGCAAAATAACATCGTGGTCAGAATTAGCTTGTCTCACCACATTTGTCGATAGGAAAGGGAGACTTTCAAGGGCATTAGCTGATATTAAAAATCTATCAAGTCTTTATTTTATCATCCTGCTGCCCTCACGATTATTAATCCATGTAAACCAACCCTTGTCTATTTTTACATCCATGAGAGCCAGCTCCTCAATAATATTTTGAAAATCCTCCATAGCCACTCTAGGTTTCCTCCACCCATCATATTTTTTAGTGTCATTAATAATAGTGTTAAAGTTCCTACCAATGATACAATCTTCCCTAACTGAGTCACCAATGTTTCTAAGAAGATCCGAAGACCGATTTATCAAATTAAGTTCAGAAAAACCATAAAAATCGGTGAACCTGATTCTATTTTACCCCTCCATTCTAACAAGAGAATCAATATGATGGCTGGAATAATTTTATATTGCCACACTGACATCATCCTTCCACATTAAAGCTAAACAACCCCGATAGCCTTTCGAGTCCAGAACCAAGCAGCCTATCATCTTGCTGATGTTCTAAATACAGTTGAAATTCATAGCATGTATTTTAGTTTCGCATAAAAATACAATATCAGGATTTTTCGCAAAAATTAATTGCTTTAACTCCCGGACTATCATAGGGTTCCCAAGCCCATGATAGTTCCAGCAAAAAAAATTCATAGCTCTTGGCGAGGGTCGAGAAAAAACATTCTAGCAAAAAATTATACTAGAAGAAGGGCTTAAACCTCCAAAACACTACTTTTTGAACAATGAATTTTCCCACGACTTTCGCAGGGCATATATCTAAAATACTACTTTTTGAATGTTCTGTCATTCCATTGAAATGAAATTTTCATAACATTCAAGAAGCCTTAACCCTTTGTTTGTTCTTCATTGGGTTAATCAGACCCCTCTTCTGTGAATGCACATATCGGTCTTGTCTTGACTTATGATGTTTTAATCCATTCATTTCAAACCATTTTTTCATCAAAGTCCAATCCACTCCATTCCATGTCCGGGGATTCATCCACATTGGTGTTACGAACTGAACTTCTCCTGGATTTTCTCTTCTTACTAGAATGTCTCCTTGATGTCGCTGATCCTCACCATGGTAAAATTTTTTGTAGTAATGTGCAACTTTTCATCCAACTTTCCAACTTCAATTCCTAGTTCTGGATTAACTTCCAAGCCCTCATGTTCAACCAAGGCGTAGCAAACCTTCTATTCCCCTTCAATATTGTCTAGTTCAGCCTCTTCGTCCATTGAATCTTTCTCCATTGCTCGGTATCAAAAGATTTCAAGTATTTTTCCCAATTGGTTCTTAATAGCTTTCGTGTTTTCTTAACATTTTGACATTCCATTCTCAAATGCATCATCCTAATTGATCTGGTTGTGACCTTCCTAGGTTCTTCCAAACATGCTTCCCCATCCTGGTTGTTGCTGGACACAATATATGAGTATCTGTACCAATCATAGCAAGATTCGTATCATTGTTTCGCAAAAAGGTTGTAATCATCCCAACTAAGTGTATCAGGGCCATCTACCTCAGACATGAACTGTTTTTTGGGCTACTTGCAACCTTCGTTAAACATGACTTTCAGTCAACCATCTATCGGATGAATTCAAGTCGTTTGTTAAGACAGAGTGACAAGGCCGCATCTATAAATCTTACTTTGGCTACTTATCTCCACCTAAAAGTGTATACTAAAAATCACTCCGTCTTACATCGTCTTCCCTGGCAATGACACCAACAACTTGACCAGATGTGCACCGGTACATTATAACAACGAATTTATATAATAATTTTGAAAGCTCGATTTTACTGCAAGTGTACAGTGTCAGTTGTAATATTTATAGTTTCAATAAAACACGAAGTATTCTAAGGGATTGAACCCAAAGGAAGAGGCGACTGAACAATAACTAGCCTACACATTAGAGTCTAAATGGCTACTAATATGATTTTATAGTATGGAAATCCATAACAAGATAAGTTTGCAAGAAAATTAAATATTCTATTCTAGGGACTAAATTGAAAAAGGTGTAAAACTAAGGGACTATATAATAATTAACTAATGGGTGTTGGTTGACTTTAATGTGGTTCAACGAATCTTAGACTAGGGACATAAATGTTTAAATTGCCAAGTGGCTCTATTTTATCTTCCGGTCTCAATTTTACCAACTTAGGCGAATTAGATTCAGTTTATCTTCCGATCTTTCTAGTTAATCCAAGACTAATGAACAGGTGCGCGACAAGATTACCTTTCGGTCTCACTTTATCTTGATTTTCCCTTAGAGGTGTCACTACCTAAGTTCTTAATTCTATTCAAATTAGTCCAATTTATTACAATTTAATCATTTGTTCAAAGATTTTAGTTTACCCACATCTCCATTAACCAACCTCCTTAAAGGTTTAGCTACACATGCTCAAAATGAAAAAAATAAACATAAAAATAGAAAAAAGAAAAAAAAAGGTAGCCATGAAACTAAAGTTTAAGAAAAATGTGAAAGTTGAGATTTTTATGCAAGAAAACTTAAATAGCATGAAAAATCTAAAGCAAATAACATAAAAGGAACAAGCTTTGACATATTTAAAGTAAAATAAACTGAAATACAATCATGACTAAGTCATACACACTAAACTAGAAAGGCAGATAATCATAAACCTATGTAACCTTACAACGTACTTAGCATTTCAAGGGTTGAGTATAGAAACTCACCTGATGCTTCCTTGCTTCATCAGCTTAACTTTTCTAATCACCAGAGCTTTCATTCTCTTGGAAACTAAGCATGAAAACCAAATCATGGGTTAAACTCAGTATTTTAACTTAACCTTAAATTTTCCAGAACATGTAGAACCCTCAAAATGATTCTGGAAACTCTCAACCTTGGTTCTTAAATATTACGTATACTGAAAGATTAGTGCAACAACCTGATTTTGGGCCTAGTCAGAACAGTTGTTTCGAAACCACTAACCCGAGGTCGAAGAAATTATTTTTAGTATTATTTTATGTGTTATAGCATGTTTATATGGGTGTATGAAAATTTTGGTGAAATAATTTTAGTGATTGCATGCTCAATTGTGAAAAAGAACTAAATTGTATAAGGGACAAAAGTTTTATTTCATTAGCTAAAGGTGTCAAATAGCTAGAGAACCAAAATTAAGGGTCTTTAAAGGACAAATGGGCATTTATTAATGGCATGGCCGGCCATAGGGACAAGAAAATCAAAAAGGGTAAAAATTAGGTGAAATTTGGTGACCAATTTGACTAGAATAAAATAAAAGACGGAAAAGCTATCATCTTTTTTCTCTTCTTCTCTTCTCCACCGAAATTTTCAGAAAGGAAGGGGTCTTGAAAGCTTGAAATTTTCAGCCATTAAGTTATCTCATAAGTAAGTGATTTTGATGACTTTTCTTGATAATTTTTGTACTTTTGGGACCCTTATAGCATAAGCTAACTAATGAGGGGAATATTTTGCAAAATGGTTGAGATTCTAGGGTTTTTCCATGAGAGTATTCATATTTTTTACTGAATTTTTGTGGAAGAAAATGAATCTTGGTTGTTAAACAAACAACTTTTGTGAAGTAGTTTTCATAGAAACCCTAACTAAGGACCATTTTGCATAAGTTATAAATTATGAGGTAAATGTGTGAAATAATGGGAATTGTGGGCTGCTTCTAGTATAAAAAGAATTTGGCTAGGCTTGGGTAGTGAGAAAAATCGATAAAAATCGATTTACAAGCCTAGGGGTAAAATAGTAATTTTGTGAAAGTCTAGGGGCAAAATGGTCATTTTTCCAAAATATGATTTATGAAATGCATTAATTAATATGATGATTAAATTAGTGAATTTTTATCATTTTAGATCAAGAAATACGAAATCCAGACCTAGATCGAGGAAAGGCCAAGCTAATAAACTAAAGGCAATTAGTCGTCCACTTTTTGTATACCGAGGTAAGTTGTACGTAAGTAAGGCAACTTTATCGTTATTATGTGTTGAATGATTTATTTTGCATAAAATGGCTGAATATGATTATGAATAATGCATGATGAAATTAATGTGGTAAATACCCAGTTGAACCTAGGAATAGATTGGATATCCATGCCATGAAATTTGGGTGATTGTGAGCTAATGTAAGACCATGTTTGGAACATGGCATCGGTCACATTATAAGAGCCAGTATAAGACCATGTTTGGAACATGGCATTGGCGATGTTATGAGAGCTAGTGTAAGACCATGTCTGGGACATGGCATCGGCGTTGATATGTCCGCTAGTGTAAGACCATGTTTGGGACATGGAATTGGCATTAAGACGAGAGCTAGTGTAAGACCATGTCTGGGACATGGCATCAGCCTTGACATGTGAGCAAGTGTAAGACCATGTTTGGAGTATGGCATCGGTAATTCACCCTTTTATGTAAAGCTTGTCAGATATCCTTTAGTATTCCAAATGGTTTCATGGGTTATTTTAAAAGCTGATGATAATGCTATGGAATGATATAATCATGTTGTGAGTGGTACAGGTTCTTATTCGAAACTCATGAGATATGAGTCTAGGTTTGTTGCCTTGATGGTAAGAATGACATGAGTAAGTTCTAGCTATGAAATGATGGCCATAAAATTTCATTTAATTCAAAACTTTTTGAACACATGCATAGACTCATATTTAAAGACATATAACGTGGCATAAATGAGCACTTACACATCCATAATCATGCAATAACATGTCTTTCACTTTAACCATATTTGCTTACCATCCTGTATATGATATACATTCTTACATTAACTAGAACTAGACATGCGAAATCTTATTCTCATTTTATACCATCATAACGTAGTTACCAATTTGTCCATTAAACATCCATATCCAAGGCAACATTACTCATTTCTGTTTAATTCATGATCCACTAGTCTACATTTAACTTACCTGATGTATTACCAATCATGCATAACAAACAAAGCTAACTATATCATCACATCAAAACATAGGACATGACATGATTAATTAAACTTATAAACCATAATGGATAAGGACCACATCTCATGATCATATATTATAACTCAATGCAGACTGATACGCATGGTCAAAATCATAATAATAGTACATATCACAAACCAACTTCCTATACATGCCACTCACTTGATATTTCTAATATTTGAATTAATTCTCCCAAACATGATAGTTTGAGAGTGTGATTTTGCCTCCGACGATATCCAACCCCGAGCCGACCTACCAATACTAAAGAAATGGAGAGGATGGGTAAGTTTTATGCTTAGTAAGTCCATATGAAATTAATAAGCAATTACTAACATGCTTTTCAAGATAAAACACTATAATTGTACAATTACACATGTTTAGGTTAAGCTATTTTATTGAGTTACAGTTACTAAATCATTCATATCTGAAGCTACAAAACTCTAAATTTAGTTTTGTTAATTTTCCTTGAAACTATATTCATATACCTTTCTCACATAAACTTTCTAGAATTTTTGGTTTAGCCAATTAGTACAGTTTATTCATTAAAGTTTCCCCTGTTTTGCTATCTAACATTTCTGACCTCTCTTCACTAAAAAATATTTATCTCATATTTCGGGACTCTGATGATGTTCTTGTCCATTACTCCTGAAGGTAGACTCATTTAAGATTCTATTCATATAAATTATAACTCATAATTAGTTTTTTACAATTTTTAACAATTTTTCCAAGTCAGAATAGGGGATCTCGAATTCATTCTGACACTGTCTCAGAAAAATTAGAATATCACATAATATAGAACTCTTTTGCTCCCCCTGTTTCTTTTATATGAAAATAGACTCATTAATATTTAATTCCATAATTGTTTTTAATTTAATTCAACTTACAAAATTTTTGGTGAATTTTCAAAGTCACGCAACTGCTGCTGTCCAACACTATTTTACTACTAAAATTCACTCTTACATAATTTCACTTAATCCATTTTGTCTTATCGAAGTTCACTCAAATATCGAGAACATTGGTCATAATTTTCATAAACATATACCTGCACTTATTCATCATATAATCATGTTCATATGTATTTTTACTTAATCGATCTTCCCGTTGAACTCTTCAGAATAATAATTGATACTCAGTTGCCTGTACATATTTTCACACTTGTAGACAAGGCTATCTAGTACGCATAGTAACTTGCACTTAGTACTACACATGCGACCAATTATCCGGTACACGTAGTAGCCTGCACTTAGTACTACACACGTGGTCGAAGTTATCGGGTATGCATAATAGCCTGCACTTAGTACTACACATGCGACCAATAATCTGGTACACGTAGTACCCTGCACTTAGTACTACACACGTGATCGAAGTTATCGGGTACGCATAGTAGCCTGCACTTAGTACTACACATGCGACCAATTATCTGATACACGTAGTAGCCTGCACTTAGTACTACACACGTGACCTCACAATAGATCATTCGTATCGTTTCTATTCCGAAGACTCAACCAGGAAATTCCTTACTTTCCAACATGTTACAAATTTATTCATAGTCCTTTTTCAATTTGCAATTTACAACAAATAGTCATTCTATAGGCAGCCACATTTCATATGATAACAAAATATAATAAAATAAAAAGAATCGATAAATTATTTACGTACAAACTTGTCGAAATCTCATCGGTACAACCGTAGCAATTCATACAACCTGTAATAGTAATTTAACACTCAATTCATGTAACAATAATTTGCCATTCAATTTCACATGACACAACAAGCATTACATTTTTCCATATCATCCATCAACTTCTCTTAAATATATTAAATCATACAATTTATGCCATATCAATAGAGAATTACAATTCATGCATGGTATTGCATTATTATTAACACACAAACTTACCTCAATCTAGAAACGACAATTTACCATTTCAGTCCATAACCTTTTATTTTTCCGATTTAAGCCCGAATCTCGATTTATTTCATCTATAATATCACATTTAGCCTAATAATTAGTCATTTATTCATACGGTCCAAAAATCATATTTTTACAAATTTGCATTTTGACCCCTAAACTTTTGCATATTTTTACTTTTGTCCCAAGGTTCAAAAATTAAACTTCATCCTATTTTCTCATGTTTTATGACATGCTGATCATTTTTTCCTTCTATGGCAACATCAAATTCTCACTCTAACATGTACTTATGAACATTAGGTATTTTTACCGATTATGTTATTTTACTCGTTTTCACGTAAAATCACTTAGCAAAAGTTGTTTAACACAATTTCAAGCTTCATATTCTGTCATTAAACATCAAAATACATTCATATCATTCATGGGTAGCCTGCACTTAGTACTACACATGCCTTGATGGTAAGAATGACATGAGTAAGTTCTAGCCATGAAATGATCATGGGACGATATTGAAATCTTTAATTTATGTTGTGATGTATATATAAACATGTAGTGATATTTACCCATATTCACTTAAGAATGTTGTGTTTATAATATGCATGGTTGACGGTGTTACTTATTTATATGCAACTTACTGAGCTTTATGCTTACTCCCTCTCCTTTCCATTTTCTTATGGTGCCGCCAAGCTAGTATCGAGGATCAAGGGACCTCGGAGGCATCGATCACACTATCACCTGAAGCTTTGGTATAACTATTTTAATATTTTGATTTTGGCATGTATAGGGTTTTGAATCTTTTGTTTAGTGCCTTGTTAGTTTAGCCATAAGAGTTGGCTCATATGATGGATGTGATATTCATTTTGTATAGGTCATTAATGTTGGCTAATATTGATTACTATTATATGCATTGATGCAAATTCCTCATGGTTGTGGTTGATTTGGTTATATGTGTTATGCTTGGATTGGTTTTGGTTGATATTGTGTAGGTTGGTGCAACCAAGGATGGCAAAGATGCTTGGTAAATAGCCTTATTTTGTTCACATGGGCAGACACACAGGTGTGTGTCTGGCCGTGTATGACACATGGTTTGCCCCATGAGCGTGTAGTCCAGCTGTGTGTCCCCTGCACCTCAATTTTACAAGTCAGTATGCATAGTAGTAAACACACGGGCAAAGACACGACCGTGTGTCTCAGTCGTGTGGAGGACACGACCTAACTCACGGGCATGTGCCTTGGCCAAGTGCCCTTTTTTGGTTGATGATGTCAGAAACAAAATGTCAAGGTTTTTGTACATGGACTGAGACATGGTGTAACACCCCGAACCCGAGACCGTTGCCGGTGTCGGACACGAGGGGTAACAAGCCAAAACCACTTATGGCAATCGACCAATTTGACATTCCTGTGCAAGCTGAAAACTGCATCGCTGTCGCCTTAAAAAGCATATCTCGAGTTTCACAACTCAGAAACTGATTCCGTAAATATTCCCTGAATTTAGACTCATATATCCATCCATGGATTTATTTCTAGAATTTTTGGTCGGGCCAATTGGTACAGTTTATTAGTTAAAGTCACCCATGTTACAGGGGTCGACTACACTGACCTTTGCGCGTTACAACTTGAATATCTCTCTGTACAGGGTTTCAATACTGATTACGTTTGTTTCTAATGAAAATAGACTCAAAAAGGAATCTGCACATATAAGTCATGACTTCTAATTCATTCTGGATAATTTATGGTAAATTTTCAAAGTCGCGACAGGGGACCCAGAAACCGTTCTGGTCCTGTCTCACAAGAACTTTAATATCTCTCGGTATACTGTTCATATGATAGTTTCGTTACTTTCATATGAAAATAGACTCGTCAAGGTTCGATTGCATAATTTATTCACTATTTAACACCATTCCTAAAAATTTTGGTGATTTTTCACATCCACGTCACTGCAGCTGGCAGCATCTGTTTTTAAGGTAGGCTTTACCTATATTGTAGTTCCCATGGACCAACTATAGTCTAGTCATACTTAGGTCCACATATGATCATATTTAGCCATTCCAATGGCTGATCATGTGACCAACTCTCTCATTCCAAACCATAATCACATCATGAAACCAAATATAATTACAAACCACATATGGTCAAATTCCATACTCCACTTTTACGAACCATTTTCGCATGGCCGCACACATATACATCACAAAGTACTTAAAAACAACCGAGGGTAGTCCTATACATGCCATATCCAAAACTCAACTAAAGGAGTACCAAAAAGGGCTTTGATAGTGTGGTTGACTTCAACTTCTATGATCCCGAATCCGATCGCTAACGAGCAAAATCTATAAACAGAGAAACAAAGAAACGGAGTAAGCAATTTATGCTTAGTAAGTTTGAGCCATAATATACACACAACCAAAGCATAGCATTCAAGTAGCTAAACAATAATTCATATGCACAATTTCTCAAAGACATGCTTACTTCACAATCCCAACTCTTATATTCATACACTAATAACGGCTTAGTCAAGGCCGATAACTCATTTATCATCGAGCGAATACGCACATACACTTACTCATAGTGTGCAAAGCACACACAAACGTACTTGTTGTTGGGAATTTCACAAGCGTATTAACTGAAAATTTTTACAGCAAGTTCAAAGTTCTCGAATCACATACCTTCGAGTTTATCCGGATATAGCTACTGTTCAAACGCCTTGGGACATAGCCCGGTTATGGTAACCCGCACAAATGCCTTCGGACTTAACCGGATATCACAACTCGCACAATTGCCTTGGGCTTAGCCCGATATCATAACTCGCACAATTGCCTTCGGGCTTAGCCCGGATGTCACAATTTGCACAATTGCCTTCGGGCTTAGCCCGGATATCACTCGAACATTTATACACATCTTTGTTTCAATTTCATAACACAACTTTTATGCACAATTCACTTAGCAAAAATATCATTTCGGCTCAATGGCCACATACAAAGGCACAATTTCGATTGCTTATTACTTCATTCAATCGAATCAAAATCTAAGTTTCGATACTCGAAAACTTACCTCGGACGTGGTGGAACGATTTCGATGGCTATTCGATGACTTTTTCCTTCCCCTTATCGGATTTAGCTCCCCTTTGCTCTTGAGCTTAATTTAACAAATAAATTGGTTTTATCATTTGAGCATCGAAAGGGGAATTCAAGATACCTAGCCAATATATATACTCATTAGGCATCAAAGTCGCATATGTACGAAATCACGAATTGAACTCAACACATTAGTTAATATTCCTCTTAGCCGAATTTTCTAAGCCAAGAATAGGCATCAATATGCTTGCCTCTAACCGAATGCATGCACACCATTTCCCCTCATGTGGCGAATATGCATGTCCATGTTGAGGCCAATTATGCACTTAATACCACACAAAAACAGCATGCATTTTACTAACTAACGCATTACATATTGTAGCTCAATACACATCTCTCATGTACTTCATAACCAAAACATCATCACAAGCAAATATATACCTTGAAATAGTATATATGTCATGCCAATACATCATGTGCAAACATGTATACACATATAGGTGCAAGGTCAATCTCAAGGGGTTCATACCCATCCAAACACAATTTTTTTACCAATCAAGTAACAAGCATAAATCATGCTCATGAATGCACCATGGCGAATACATCACAACCATACCCTTTCAACTTCGGTCATGGTTAAACAAAGAATTCAATGTCCTACTCAAGAGCACTAAAAGAAATTTCAAGAGTAGTCAATCCATCATTGCATGCATCATCAACAAGCTTCACATTTAGCATGCAATGGCTTTAACACAATATCAACCTTGGCCAAATACCATTTTTCATGGCATAGTAAGGATTTGAACCATGGCTAACATGCACATCAAGTTAGCAACCAAAACAAGCATGAATCTCATGACACAACCTCAACATACCTTAATCTTGATGCAAGTATAGCCAAATCTCCTTCTAGATCTCTTCTAAACCAAAAATGGAGCAAAATCCTCCTTCTTCCTTAGTTTTGGCTCAAAGAAAGGATGAACAAATTTTTCTTTCTTCCTTTACAACTCACGGCAATGGGGAGATACCACACTCACACACATTTTTTTTTCATTCTTTTCTTACCCATGCTTATTTGTTTATTATTTCTCCCTAATGCCCAACAAAACATGTTTCATGACATGTTTAGCCCATATTTCTTTGTCATGGCGGCCACCACCTATAAAAGGGAATTTGACATGCAAGTCCATTGTTTTGCATGCATGCTTTAATTAGTCATCACACATTTCCCTTCATACTTTCAAAGTTCACTACTAAGTCCTTTCTAGTGAAATTCACCTTTATAACACTAAATCAATCATCAAAATGTCACACACAAATTAACACATATCATAGGCATCAAAATAAATTTTAAATTATTTTTATGCCTCGGTTTTGTGGTCCCGAAACCACATTCTGACTAAGGTCAATTTTGGGCTGTCACAACTCTCCCCACTTAAGAAATTTTGTCCCGAAAATCTTACGGTAAATAGGCTTGGGTATCGCTCTTTCATAGAGTTCTCGGTTTCCCAAGTAGCTTCTTCTATCCCGTGTTTGAGCCATACACTTTCACTAGCGGAACCCGCTTGTTTCGCAACTCTTTCACTTTACGTGATAGGATACGAATCGGTTTTTCCTCATAACTCATATTGACTTGTATTTCAACCTTTGATGGACTAATCACGTGCGATGGATCAGATCTATAGCGTCGAAGCATCGAAACATGAAAGACATCGTGAATCTTTTCGAGTTCAGGGGGCAAAATCAAACGATATGCAACTAGACCGACTCGCTCGGATATCTCATATGGCCCAATGAACCTCGGGCTCAACTTGCCCTTACGGTACGAATCTCGAGTATCTTTTCCACGGCGAAACCTTGAGAAACACTTTATCCCCACGATGCTCGATGTCTTTTCGTTTGAGATCTGCGTCGACTTCGACGGTCGGAGGCTATCTTGACTTTCACGGATTACTTTCACTTTCTGCTCAAAGATCTCCGATCAAATCCACCCCAAAATTTTGCTTTCACCGAGCTTAGTCCAAAACAATGGTGTACGGAATTTACGACCGTACAAAGCCTCGTAGGGTGCCATCTTAATACTTGATTGAAGACTATTGTTGTGCGAATTCAATCAAAGGCAAATACCGCTCCCATGAACCATCGAACTCGAGGATGCAACATCTCAACATATCCTCAAGTATTTGAATTATTCGCATCGAATTGACCATCGGTTTGGGGGTGAAAGGCGGTCTTTGAAATGCAACTTGGTACCCAAAGCTTCTTGCAACTTCTTCCAAAATCGCGAGGTAAATCTCGGATCTCTATCCGACACGATGGAAATAGGCACCCGTGTAATCTCACAACTGAGAAACGTACAATTCAGCTAGTTTGACCATTGAAAATCCGTGCGTCGGGGACAAAGTGAGCCGACTTAGTCAATCTATCTACCACGACCCAAACCGCATCCTTCTTACTCGACAATGGCGATGCGGATACAAAGTCCATTGTGACTCGATCCCATTTCCACTCGGGTATCGTGATCGGTGAAGTAATCTGAAGGCACTTGATGTTCCGCTTTCACTTGTTGACATATTAAACATCTCGAAACAAAGTCGAGATGTCTCGTTTCATACCATGCCACCAAAACCGACGTTTCAAATCGTTGTACATCTTCGTACTCCCGGTGGATTGCCATTCGCCACAATGGGCTTCGTTCGAATTATCGAAATAAGTTCAATTCTTTGGAACACACAATGACTTTTGAACCTCAAACAACCGTCATCATCGATTTGAAACTCCGAGTCCTTGTTCGAACACACTCGGCCCGTTTTGCGACCAACTCGTCGTCGACTTTCCGAGCTTCATGAATTTGATGTATCAATAATGGTTTGGCTTTCAATTCAGCTACTAACACATTGTCGGATCGAATGACAAGTGCACATTCATCGCTCGAAGCGAATAATGATTTACGACTTAAGGCATCCGCAACCACATTCACCTTTCCGGTGATAGTCAATGACCAGCTCATAATCCTTTAACACTCGAACCAACGTCTTTGTCGCAGATTTAAGTCTCTTTGAGTCATCAAATATTTGAGACTTTGTGATCCGAATACACATGGCACTTCTCACCAAATAAGTAATGTCGCCATATCTTTAAGGCGAATCGATGGCGACCAATTCGAGATCATGGGTCGGATAATTTTCTCATGTGGCTTTAATTGTCTCGACGCATAGGCCACAACTCGACCTTCTTGCATCAATACGCAACCTAACCCAAGTAGGGAGGCGTCACTATAGATGACAAACTCTTTGCAGATTCGGGTTGCACTAGAATTGGCGCTTGATCAAATAAGTTTTCGATTGATCGAAACTTTTCGACATTTCTCCGTCCATTCGAACTTAACATCCTTTTGGAGTAAGCCGTCATTGGCGTAGCTATCATTGAGAAACCTTTACAAATCGTCGGTAATAACCTAAGCCCCAAAAAGCTCGAACCTCGGTAATATTTCTGAGGCTTCCAATTAAGTATGGCTGAAATTTTGTTCGGTCGACTCGAATACCGATCTGAGATACCACATGACCCAAGAAGCTAACCTCTCTAACCGAACTCACACTTGCTTGAACTTAGCATATAATTGCTTATCCGTAAAATTTGCAAAGACTAACCTCGGTGTTCAAAGATGTTCGGTCCCATTTCTTGAATAGACCAAGATGTCATCAATGAACACGACTACGAACCGATCCAAATATGGTCGAAGATCCGGTTCATCAAATCCATAAATACCGCAGGGCATTAGTAAGCCCAAACGGCATCACTAGGAACTCGTAGTGACCATATCTCGTTCTGAAGGCAGTCTTGGGTACGTTCGAATCTTGAATTTGCAACTGATAATAGCCCGATCTCAAATCTATTTTCGAGAACACTGAGGCTCCCTTTAGTTGATCGAACCAATCGTCGATACGCGGTAACGGATATTTGTTCTTTATCGTCGCTTTATTAAGCTGACGATAGTCGATGCACAGCCTCATGGTTCCATCCTTCTTTTTCACAAACAACACTGGCGCTCCCCAAGGTGAAAAACTCGGACGAGCAAAACCTCTATCCACCAATTCTTGCAACTGAGCTTTCAACTCCTTTAATTCCGTTGGTGCCATACGATACGGAGCTATCGAAATTGGAGTGGTACCAGGTACCAATTCGATGCCAAACTCTATTTCCCGAACAGGTGGTAAACCCGGCAATTCTTCAGGGAAAACATCCGGGTATTCACAAACCACTGGCACAAATTCAGGTTTCTTTTCTGACTCCTTGTCATCGAGCACATACGCAAGGTACGCTTCGCACCCTTTTCTTACGTATTTCTGAGCCAACATTGCTGATATTACAGCTGGCAACCCCTTTAAGTCCGTAGACTCAACCCGAATTATCTCGTTATTCGTGTACCTCAGATCAATAGTCTTGCTTTTGCAATTTACAACCGCATCGTGCATGGTCAACCAATCCAAACCAAGAATAATGTCGAATTCGTCGAATGGCAAAAGCATCAAGTTCGCCGGAAAACAAGAACCTCGAAATACTAGGGGACTTTTCTTACACGCTTTGTTGATGAGCACGTAATGACCCAAGGGTTTGACACCGAATTACAAACTCGATGAGACTCAATAGGCAAAGTCTTCTTTGGATGCTAAGGTTTCGCATATATAAGAATGAGTAAAACCAGGTCAATCGAAGCAATCACATTAGTATCGAAAAGAGTGAATGTACCGGTAATGACATCCGGTGAGGCAAGATCCTCGCGTCTTGGCGTATGGCATAGGTCCTAGCGGAGCACGAGCCTCGTGTCTTGTTGTAGCATCTCTCGCCTCTCTCGACCGCCACTAGTATTGCCCGTATTTCGGATGGCCTACTTGACGTTGGTAGCACCGGGTTTCCACTCGACTTACGTTTTGTTCAAGCAACCTCGGGCAATCCTTGATAAAGTGGTCGGTCGATCCACACTTATAGCAGAGCGATCACGGAACCTCTGACTCCCGAATGCCATTTGCCACAATGTCGACACTCGTTCTCTCTCGACGATCATTTCCACCATCGGCGATCGAAGTGACTCGTGTGTCACAGGGTCGATCGCGATTTCGTCTAGAAAAGCCCGCGCCTCTAGACCGGCTCACATCATCTCGAAATCTCTTCGATGCCTGTTGAAGAGACTTTCCCGAGGACCTTTTTAGAAATTCTCCAGTTCCCACATCAACCTTTTGATTCTCCTTTCTAAGCTCTTCGGCTTTACAAGCTCGCTCAACAAGTACCACGAACTCTCGTATTCCGAGAATGCCAACGAACATCCTTATATCCTCATTCAGTCCATCCTCGAAGCGTTTACACATAATAGCTTCGGACGAAACACATTCCCGAGCGTATCTACTGAGTCTAACAAATTTTCGCTCGTAGTCAGTAACGGACATAGAGCCTTGCTTAAAATCAAGAAATTCCTTTCGTTTTTGGTCGATGAATCTCTGACTGATATACTTCTTTCGGAACTCGGTTTGGAAGAACTCCCAAGTTACTTGCTCTCTAGGCACAACCGAAGTCAGAGTACTCCACCAATAGTAGGCGGAACCGCGTAGCAAGGAGATAGTACACTTTAAACATTCATCGGGTGTACAAGATAGCTCATCGAGCACCCGGATAGTGTTGTCCAACCAAAATTCAGCTTGCTCGGCATCGTCGCTATCCGTAGCTTTGAATTCCGTAGCCCTATGTTTTCGAATTCTATCGACTGGGGGCTTACTTGACCTTACTTGGTCGATTCTGGAGGTATTGTAGGTGCGGGGTTGCATTAGTCGGGAATTGAGGTTGTGGAACAGTAGTGTTAGTTCGAATGTATTGGTTGAACCAATCATTCATCACGCTATAAAAGGCTTGCCTAGCCTCATCATTCGGATTGCTGGCAATAGGTTGAGAGTCATGGCGCTGTCCCTTGCGCGGAGCAGCGCCACACTCTCCACATCATCAGCTATTGCTCGGTTGGGATCGGGATCCATTGCTATAAACAAACACAAATTGAATTGTCGAAATCACCACACTATCAATTATCACTTAATGGCATGTATAGCTAGACCCCAAACATATCACGGTAGTCCTAGAATCGACTAAACCGTAGCTCGATACCAATAATATTGTAACACCCGAACCCGAGACCGTTGCGTTGTGCGGACACGAGGTAACAAGCCAAAACCACTTATGGCACCGATTAATTTGACATTCCCAGGCAAGCTGGAAAACTGCATCGCTGTCGCCTTAAAAGCATATCTCGAGTTTCACAACTCGAAACTGATTCTGTAAATTTTACCTGAATTTAGACTCATATATCCATCCATGGATTTATTTCTAGAATTTTTGGTCGGGCCAATTGGTACAGTTTATTAGTTAAAATCACCCATGTTACAGGGGTCGACTACACTGACCTTCGTGCGTTACAACTTGAATATCTCTCTGTACAGGGTTTCAATACTGATGCCGTTTGTTTCTAATGAAACTAGACTCAAAAAGGAATCTTCAAATATAAGGCATGACTTCTAATTCATTCTGGATAATTTATGGTAAATTTTCAAAGTCGCGACATGGGACCCAGAAACCGTTCTAGTCCTGTCTCACGAGAACTTTAATATCTCTCGGTATACTGTTCATATGATCGTTTCGTTACTTTCATATGAAAATAGACTCGTCAAGGTTCGATCGCATAATTTATTCACTATTTAACACCATTCCTACAAATTTTGGTTATTTTTCACATCCATGTCACTGCAGCTGGCGGCATCTGTTTTTAAGGTAGGCTTTACCTATATTGTAGTTCCCATGAATTAAAACATAGGCATTTATGCATTGATTGTTTAAACTTTAAGACATTAGCGAATCAAGCATGATAAGTTGATTTTTAAGAATTTAAAAATTTTAGGTTGTTTCCCCAAGTCTAGGTATTATCTTAAAATAGAATTCACAAGTTTAAACATCAAAAAGCCATAATTTTTGTGAGATTTTTTGAGCCTTTTGAGCATCTATTAGTTCTTTCATGTGCACTTTTATTATTGCTTTGAGTGCGTCAGTATTGAACTGTTATTCTAGAACTTGCTGGATTATGCATGTCAAGACCACACCATTTGATTTGATATGTCAAGATGATTAATGTGACAACCCGAATTAGGGCCTAATCGGAATAGTGGTTTCATGACCACAAATCCGAGATAGAAATAATTTTTTTATAATTATTTTGGGGTTTATGATATGATTGCATGATTTTGTGAAAATTTCGTGATGAAATTCTATGCCTAAAGTGCTTAAATTGAAAGTAGGGACTAAATCGAATAAGTTGCAAAATTTGCATCCCGGAAGTTTTTAGTATGAAATTGTTTTGGAATATTAATTAGGAGGTCTTAAATAGCAATTTGACCAATTTTAAGTTCATGGACAAAATTAGGACATAGAAGGAATTTTTGAAAGTTTAGTAAGGAGGGGCATTTTGGTCATTTGGATATTAAATGAAATAAAATGGGAAAAATAACACAAAATTGATCATCATCCTCCTTAGTTGCTGCCGAATTCTCCCTCTCTCCATAGCTAGGGTTTCTTCAATTTTCAAGCTCCATAGTAAGTGATTCCAAGCCTCGTTTTTAATGTTCTTTACGTTTTTGGAATCCCGGAAGCTCGATTAAGTTTATGCTAGTAATAATTTAACCTAGGGTTCATATTTGGAAAAATACCCATAGGTGAAATTTGTGTATTTTGATGTTTTATGATATAACATGAGGTTTTAAATTATGTTAAATAACTTGTGCTACTCGGTTTTAAGTGAAAGCGAGTAAAAGCAAGCATAATCGGTAAAAATACCTATTGTTCATAACTATATGATAGAGTGAGAATTTGATGTTGTTGTAGAAGAGAAAATGTTCAGCATATCATAAAACATAAGAATAAGGGCTGAAATTAAATTCCGAGCCTAGGGGCAAAATTGTAATTTTGTAAAGTTAGGGGCAAAATGTAATTTTTCCATGATGTGATTTTGGATTGAAATAAATAGTATGAGTATTAAATGAGCTAAATGTGTTATTATAGATCAAGAAAGACGAGAATTGATCTCGAGCAGGGAAGGAAAAAGTTTTGGACTAAATTGCAAAATTTTCACATTTTGCACCAAGGTAAGTTTGTATGTAAATATTACAATAATTTCATGTACATTCTTATATTTCAGCCTATTATATAAATATACTAGCTGATGTTAAAATGTAAATCGACTATTGGAAGAATGGAAATAAATATAGAGAGAGATCCGGTTGAACATTGGAGAGATCGAATGAAATAGAGGAGTGTAGCTAGGTCACATGTATGATCTTGAGTGCACATCATGTGTACAAGAAAGCTACTGAGACACCTGTAGTAGCTAGGTCACATGTGTGATACGAGATGTATCCCATGTAGACAAGAGAGCTACGTGAAAGATAAATGTAGCTAGGTCGCATGCGTGATTCCAAGTGAAGGACACCATGTAGACAAGAGAGCTACTGAGACAAATCGGTTAGGTCGCATGAGTGGTACTAAGTGTTCACCATGTGTACAAGAGAGCCGAACTAAGCGAAGTATGATGGTGGGGTGTGTCTTTGAAACCATTAAATATCGAGGATTGATCCGAATTGTTCAACGGGATGGTTTTGTGGTGATATTGTGGTTTGGACCTACACTTATGGTGAATGAAATGTGGTGAAAATGATTTGTGGTATATACATATATAAGATAAAATGAGGTTAGCATAAAGAATGTGTGAAAGAGTGAAACTAGCATTAAAACTGTTGTTAGATGGTAGCAATGATGTGATTTTGAAAAATCACCAAAATAGGAGGAATATAATTAGAGGTTGAATGAGATGTGAAATTAAAGTTTAATGAGTCTACTTTCATATAAAAGAAACAGAGCAAGCAAAGGAATTCTATATTTTGAGATATTTACAATTGTATGTGACTTGCTCAGGATGAATACGTGATCCCCTGTTCCAACTTTGAAAAATCATTAAAAATTGTACAAATAAAATTAAGAAATATAGTTTACATGCATAAATTCCTTATTGAGACTAGTTTTAAATGAAATAGACTTCAGGGTTGTTTGAATTGTGTACTGAGAGAAATTCAATTCGTAGTGAACAGAGGTCAGATCAGTCAAGCTGTGTAACAGGGAAACTTTAACTAATAAACTGTACTAATCGGCTGAACCAAAATTATAGAAAAAATTAGAAAAAGATTTATGAGTCTAGATTCAGGAAATTTTACGGATTTGAATTTCGAGTTTTTAACTCGAGTTATGATTTATTTAGTGAATATGACGCAGCGAGACAGCTTAATCAAAGTGGAATGAATAGTGAAGTTAAAGTAGATATACTTGAATTGTTGTGTAAACATGTTAGATTCTTTAATTAGTATTTACATACTTACTTACTAAGCTATAAGCTTACTTTGTTTCTCTCTTTTGTCTTATAGTGTCCTTGACTTGCTCGGGAGTTAAGGATCGTGAAGATCTACCGCACTATCATACTTTAGGGTATTTGAACTAAACGTTTTGAATTATGGCATGTATAGTAGGCTTAATTATTTTGTTACGTGTCATATTTGTCTAGGTTTAAAATATTAGTTACAGTACTCGACCAGCTACTTTGTATAAGCCATTAAATTTGGCTAATATTGTTCAAGACATATGTTATACGATGCACTATCAAATTGAATGACATATTTATATCTCGGTTATACTTAATGGTATGTGTTATGTTCTGGTAATACCTTGTATCCTGTTCCGGCGACGGTAACGGGTAAGGGGTGTTACATTTAGGGCACTTAGGATTAACCCACTCATGTCATGAAAAGCCTTCCTCCACGATTAACCCTTAGTAAACCCCGTTGAGCTAACAAGCCATTTCTTGTATTACCCTTAATATTAACCCTTAACCCATTATTGTTGTAATCCCCTAAATTAAATTTGATCCCTATTTTTGTCGAGATTTGAATTGAAATAGTTGCTCAGCTATGTCTTGTTCTTAATAGTTAGTCTATGTTATTTAACTTGTTCTTAAAAAAAAATGTGTGTACACATTAGTAGTAAGCTTTTGTTTTTGAGCTTAAGTATTTAAATTCCATATTCTGAGAAGAAGCTCTGTTGTATGTAAGTGATGATTAAATCTTTTTCTAGTTAAGTTATTTTTCAATTCAATCTCGATTCTAACTATTTCTTTCAGCTTGTGACTACACCCCCTAACCAAAGACACGTTACAACCTCTAAGACCTTTTGATTGATGTCTCATCTCAATTTATAGTGGTCGAGATTTGATTTTCATGCAAGCTTATGGTAATAAATTTTCATATTGACTAATGAGTGCTACTTTCATTGTCCTTAAACACTTTGAGTGATTTGAGTGAATCTTTAGTGAGGATGTTAAACTCCATGAGATTTCGAATCGAGGTAACCACTTAGATAAGGGGAGATGCCTAAGTTTTGCGTGATTAAATACTCAACTTGGAATGTTTCAGGCTCTAATGTTCTTTTAGTTGAATTCTCAATGTATGAATACCTGTGGATTATTTTGAGATATTTTCGATGGAGATTATAAGTTGAGAAGGATTTATTTTGATTATGAGTTGAGGATTTTTCCTAAGGATAAGCAAATGCTTAAGTGTGTGGGTATTTGATAAACCGTAATTTATACATATTTTTACCCCATGCTTAACACATTTTATGGATGATTTTTCCTTAGAATTGGTGAATTCGATGCTCCTAATGCTTTAATTTCATGTTTTATACTTAGGTGAGCATAGGAGAGCGAAAGGAACGAGAAACAAGCCAAAAACGGAGAAAATGGGCCAATGTACGAAATCAACACGGCCTGGACTTCCTCACATGGGCAGACCACACGGTCGTGTCAATTTGGAAGAATTGAAACATGATTCACATGGGTAGAACACACGCCCGTGCCATTCTAACAGGCTCGAGCATGACCTGAAGTAATCGCACTCGGGCGTGTCACACAGGCGTGTCCCTACCGAGCCCAAGTTCAGTCCAATTCGAAAAAAAGGCTAATTTTAAGGGCTTTTAGGCATTCTAAAGCTTATAAATATACCTTAAAGGAAGAGAAAAAGGGGACGTCAAGAAAAGGAGGCAGGGAACTGCTTAAGGGAAGCCGATTGATCCACCTCAGAAGCCGGATTCACCATCAAGACTGAAGATCTCCCCTCAATTTCCCTTCAGGAGGTTTGGGTTTTTTTTATGTTTTGTATTCATTATTCTTTTGAGATGTTTTCCTTTTTAGTTATGAACTAAATCCCCTAAATATCTAAGAGGAATGAAACCTAAGACGAATCTTGTTATTATTTTCTGAATTGTATGATAAATATATAACTTGTTCTTAATTATGTGTTCTTAATCCTTGTTTTGATATCCCAGGATACTGATTCAAGATAAGCTCTTATTCAGAGGAGGAATAGACCCTATCTAAGAGTACATTTTTCATAATTAAGCGAAGTTGATTGCGCGCCTAGAGATAGGGCGACAAGATTTTGTCGGATTAGGGTGAAACCTAATAAGAGGATCCGTAGATCGAGTTAATGCAACCCTAGGGTGTTAATTAGAGAAAAGTATCAATTATTCCATCTAGGGATTAGACATTATTAGTCTTGAATAGGGATAATAACATAACTTAGGGATCTCTACGGAACAAGTTAAATGAATAAATCGTCCGATTCGGAGTCAGAATAACAAGTGAAGTCTAGGTGGATTCTTCTTTAGGTATTGTCTTAATTCAATCGTATTTCCACAGGTAATTCCCCAATTCTATTTTTCATGAATTCTTAGTTTAGATAATTAGTTAGTTAAAACAAAACCCTCTTATTCTTAGGCTAGATAATAAAAAGACAGTCATTACTAGTACTTTTAGTTTCTTTGGGTTCGATAATCCGGTGTTGCTAAAACTATACTACTGTTCGATAGGTACACTTGCCTATATCATGATAATAGTTAGTTTCAAGAACGATTAATTATAAATATATAAAACTTATCTATCACGAAAATCGCTATCAGGAGAGAATCGAAACTGCCTTGAATTTGGATGTAATCCTTGAAAGAGCTGAAACAGGTTTAGAGGCATTGAAAGTGATATGTATGTAGACAGAGGTGAAGATGGTGGTAGAGGTTGGGTTCCACAACCACAGTGTCCAGCGAAGAGGTTATCGTGGTGGTCGGTGTCATGGTGGCTATTGTCGTGGTCAAACAGGACATGGCAGTCGTGGAGGAGTGTTTGTTTATTCCTGAGTAGCTCCCATCGACTGAACCTTTTGAAACTGCAGTGCCATAAGTAATATTTAAGGGATTTATATTTATAAGGTTGTTAGAGTTAGTAATAATGAAATAACTAGATAAAATAAAATTCAAATTAAACTAATAAAAGTCTTGGGAGAAAATGATAAATAAAGTCCAAAAGAAATGAAAAAAAAAAAAAGAAAAATTAAAAATTAAATGGACTTAAAAGTCCTCGTCGACAGCTGGATCCTGAGGTGGTGGTGCTAGAGGTGATATGTGAAAATGTTGGCAGATTTGTTGTAAAGTAGCCTCGATGCTGTCGAATCACTGAGTGCAATATTGCTCAAAGCGATGAAGGTGGACTGAAACTTCAGACAATGAAGCAGCCGCATGAACTGGCTGGTGTCTCAGTGATGGCTGAGAAGGTGGCTCGTCCTGAACTCGAGGGATATCATCAAGAATATCCTCGTCAACATCCTCATCGGTGGCTCGTGCAAGTCGATACTGAAGAGGGTCGAACCCACGCCAACGCTCAATCATTCGCATATGGAGCATACTTTGGATGCCCTGTGGGGACATCTGGCCAATAAGAGTGAGCGATGAAGACTGTGCCACTGTATTCAGGAACCTGAAGTAGCGCGTTAGATGATTCATATATGGGCCGATACTGATGACTCCTTTTTGATGTCATTCTGTCTGATGGCGAATAGTAAGGGCGACGAAGTACGTGAGATCAAAGATGTGCCCACTCCGTATTCTCTACAAGAAGTATACGTCATGAGTGTTGACGACGCCAGTGCTCTCTCGCCTCCCTGTTAATGTGTGTGCTAAAAGGGCATAGAGATAGCGCAGAGCTGGAGACAGTGCCGATGCCTTTGAACGACTAGGATCATAAATACCTATAGCAGGTTAGAGGTCATTCTAGTACACAGAGGGTGAACGATTAATGTGATAATGGAGGTTGGGGAAGATGTCAGCGCCCATGAACTTGTCCCTATAGAGTCCCAAGGCAGCTCCAAATTCGGGGACACTCAACTGACGTACTAGATGTCAAGGCAGAATTGAACTGTTCTTGGGTTGTCGTGTTCTGCCATCACCATCTGTAATTGGAAAGTTGAGCCTAGTTCCAAGGTGAATTCTAGATATGTGGCTCGATGATGTCAAAAAATCAGTCCCACGGAGCGGTGGCTAGGAGGGCCCTAACTCAGTCAGCTAGGTAGACTTGCTCTAGTGCGGGCCAATCGATGCAACGGCCCATGCCTAAGGGTCAGGCCCGTAATATCTGGAATAGTTCCTCCTGGGGTCCCAGTGGAAATTAGAGGAATAGGTGCCGTGTCTCGGTGGTAGGATGCGAAGAAGATGTTGTTCCCTACCGTTTTTTCGAGGAGGGGACTACGGCTTTCTTGCCTTTCGGGTTCTTCATGATGTCTGCAGGGAAAAAAATATGTTAGCAATAAAAAATAATCCCTAAAAATAGCATGGATAAGTACTCAAGCATGTTGAAATTCAATAGAGACACTTCATAGGAATCACGGACCAAAGGAATAACGTACTGAAAAATAACTAAATCCTAATGAATATGTAACACCCCATACCCGATACCGTTTCCGGAGTTGAACACGAGGTGTTAACGGACTTAATTCATTAATTAAACAAATCATACAATTCATTTTAAAATTTCCGACAAGTGGCTAAGCGCATCACAGTCTCTTTAAAAATCATATCTCGAGTTACTGAAACTCAAATCCAATTCGTAAATTTTTCCTGAAACTAGACTCATATATATATATCTACTAATTTTTTCTAGAATTTTGGTTGGGCCAATTAGTACAGTTTATTAGTTAAAGTCTCCCCTGTTTCAGGGTTCAACTACTCTGACCTCTGTGTATTACGAGTCAGATATCTCCCTGTACAGAGCTTCAATGACTATGCCGTTCATCTCTAATAAAACTAGACTCAATAAGGAATCTGTACATATAAAGCGTGACTTCTAATTATCTTTGTAAATTTTATGGTGAATTTCCAAAGTCAGAATAGGGGATCCAGAAATCACTCTGGCTCTGTTTCACAAAAATTTAAACATCTCATAAAATATAGCTCATATACCTGTTTCTCTTATTCCATATGAAAATAGACTCATCAAGCTTCGATTCCATAACTTATTCATTATTTAATTCCATTTCTACTATTTTTAGTGATTTTTCAAACTCACATCACTGCTGTTGTCTGAATCTATTTTATGGTAAATTTTACCTATTTCATGGTTTCCATGGATTAGCTAGCAATTTGACATACATAATACCAAATATGATCATGATTAGCCATTCCAATGGCTAATCATTACCAAGCATTTCTATTTCCATACCACTCAATAACCATATCATAAGACCATATATACAAAATGATTATAATGCTATACATGCCATACTCAAAATATACAAGCCATTATGCCAAGATGGTATACGGATAGTGTGGCGTGCCTCCGACCGCTTCCGATTTCGAGCTGGCTTGTCAACACTACAAGGAATGAAAAGGAGGAGTAAGCATAAATGCTTAGTAAGCTCACATGCAAATAGCAAGTAACATAACCATATAAGCAAACATAAAACATCATTTGCATAATCATCACCAAGACATTCATATCACCTTTTCATTTATCATCTTACCATATTGTTGTTATATCGAGTTTTCAACCCGAGGGTTAAGTACATACCTGTTCAAATTATCCATTTCACAACACTTACCAATACGTCCCTTTCATCTTGAGTATTCCTCCATTTGAGTAGAACTTTACCCGTTGAACACATCGAATATAATTCGGATACATGGAAAGTTTGCACATAAGTGCCACATATGTAGCCAAGCTACCATGTAACCCGCCCATAAGTGAACTCGGACTCAACTCAACGAGCTCGGCGTTCGCATCCATAAGTGAACTCGGACTCAACTCAACGAGTTCGGATGCCTAGTTACATCTCACGAACTCGGACTCAACTTAACGAGTTCGGACGTCAGATCCATAAGTGAACTCGGACTCAACTCAACGAGTTCGGATGCCCAAATATCCCAAAGACATGTCACTTGTATCCTAATCCATTCCTAAGGTTCAACGGACCTTTTCCCAATCATGTGTCTCAACCATCTTCTACGGAATGCCGATACCGATACTCGGTAGTATTTCATTTTTCCAAGTATATCACATAATTTGACATATTATCAAACAATTATCACAAGTATAATATTTCATAATAATTATCATATCATTTAAAAACATTAAAACATTTAAAATAATAACTATGTTACCAACATTTACATATGAACTTACCTCGATGCTAAAATGGCTATTTTACCATTTCGTCCACCACTTGGTATTTTCCCCATTTTAGCTTTGAATTTCAGTTTTCCTTGCTCTATCATTTAAAATATAGTCTAATTAGGACTCACATTATTCAAATTTACCCAAAATCATATTTTGGAAAAATTACAATTTTGCCCCTAAACTTTTGCATATTTACACTTTTGCCCCAAAGCTCGTAAATTAAAATTCAGCCTATTTTCTTATGTTTTATGACATGCTGATTATTTTTCCTTCTATGGCAACATCAAATTCTCACTCTAACATGTACTTATGACTATTAGGTATTTTTACCGATTAAGCCCTTTTGCTCGTTTTCACTTAAAACCGAGTAGCACAAGTTGTCTAACATAATTTAAAACTTCATATTCTATCATAAAACACCAAAATACACAAATTTCACCTATGGGTATTTTTCCAAATATAAACCCTAGGTTAAATTATTGCTAGTATAAGCTAAATCGAGCTAACGGACTCCAAAAACGTAAAAATCATTAAAAACGAGGCTAGAACGAACTTACAATCGAGCTTGGAAGCTTGAAAACCCTAGCCATGGTTTCTCCTTGCTATATTCGGCCATGGGGTTGAAGATGAGCAAAATTGGCTTTTAATTTTGTATTTTAATTCATTTTACCCCTAAATAACCAAAATGCCCTTACTACTAAACTTTCCAAAAATTCCATCCATGTCCAATTTTTGTCCATAGACTTAGAAATTGGTAAAATTACTCTTTAAGGACCTCTAATTAATAATCTAATTCAATTTTATGCAAAATACTTCTAGAACACAAGTTTTGCAATTTATTCAATTTAGTCCCAAATTTCAAATTAGGCACTTTATGCATAAAATTTCTTCACGAAATTTTCACACAATCATGCAATCATATCATAGACCTTAAAATAATCATAAAATAATTATTTCTATCTCGGATTTTGTGGTCACGAAATCACTATTCCGACTAGGCCCAAAATCAGGATATTACAGAATAGACATATCAAATTATTATTAGCAATAGTAATACGAGAATAGTGCCAAAAGAAATACCTAGTGAATAACCTAGACAACTAATATTGGACATAAAAGCAGTAAATTGGTGAAGAAACAATGCACATGAGATGATAATATGGAATATGGTGTGGGTAAAGCATGAAGACATGAAATCCATGGAAACACAAGAATGAATAAATGTATCATAATGCATAGGGTAAGTCCGAATAAAAATGGTAGATTACTAAACAAGAACAAGGAGCATAAGCATGAATATCATTAGAAGTGTGAAGATTTAATAAAAAATAGTCAAATAAAACAAGAAATATCATAAAATTAGTAAAAGAAATGAAGATGATAGAGAGGAAAGAATGGACAAACGCAATAGTGCTTGATGGTGCTCGGTGTACGCGTAGAGGAGTGGAGGAGGAAGGCTGGTCGGCAGCGGTTTGTGGTGGTCAGAGGTGGGGGAAATGGGGAAGAGGAGAAGGAGATGAATAGCAATAAGAATGGGTTTAAATAGGAAAAGGGAAATTAGGGTTAGGGATTGGGTTTAAAATAGGGGCCACGGTCATGTAAGCTCCGTGTTGGGCCACACGGCCATGGCAAACACCCGTGTAGTGTGTCCTTAGCCCATGTTTTTCGTGAAATTGTAGTCAGGCTCGCACATGGGCCCTTCGATACGCCTGTGTTTCCATCCCGTGCGGTTCGCACAGCCACGTCGCACGGTTGTGTGCATGTTCGTTCGCTTCTCCGACGCCCGTGTTAGGTATTTCACGCCCATGTTCCTTGTTTAAGCTTATGGGTTGATGTTTCAAGTCAGTATCGCACACGACCTACGGACACACCCGTGTGTCCAGGCCATGTGGCCCACATGGCTGCATCGCACGGCCATGTAGTGCTCCTTTTGTTTCTCCCACGCCTGTAGGCAGGCTAACATGCCTGTGTCATTTAATTAGGATTGTGCACGGCCCTTAAGCACGGCCGTGGCTTTCACTTGTGTTCTATCCTAACTTCGTTTATTATTTTTATTTTTGGGAAATTCCTCACACGGCCTAACACACGCCCGTGTATCAGGCCATGTGTCTCTCACGGTTGTCTCGCACGACTGTGGTATTTTATCGTAGGCCGTGTCTTCGCTAAATTTTTGTAAAAATTAAGGTACAGTTTTTCCACGGTTTGGGACACGCCCGTGTCCCTTAATCGTGGGCTTAACATGGCCATATCGCACGGTCGTGGCTCCTTTGTCGTAGCCCATGTACCTTTCTTTTGAAAAAAATGTGAGTCTTGTTTTAGCACGGCCTTGGCAACGCCTATGGGCCAGGCCCTGTCAGATGTCAAAATTTCCTGTAGTTAAACTATGAACAGTTAAAGAAAAATTAAACCCTATTTAGTGATGTTAGTGCTTGGGTTGCCTCCTAAGAAGCGCTTATTTAAAGTCTAAGCTCGACTTTACTATGTGACATATTTAGGCAGGTTCGTGGAGCCGTAGCTCCTCTCTATTATCCTTAAAGTCCTTACCGTTATAAAGTTTAAGACGATGCCCATTTACCTTGAAGGTGCCGTGAGTTGGATGACTTACCTCTACTGTGCCATATGGAAAAATAGTTTGGACGATGAATGAACCTGACCAACGTGATTTTAGCTTTCCAGGAAACAATTTGAGCCTTGAGTTGTATAGCAAGACCAGATCCCCAGCTTCAAATTGCTTGTGTTGCTATAATTGAGCATCATGGAGGCATTTCGTGGCTTTTTTGTATAAGCATGAATTCTCATATGCATTAGTTCGCCATTCATCTAACTCGTTTAACTGCATCAACCTGTTTTCGCCTACAAGTTTGAGATCAAGGTTTAGAAACTTTATAGCCTAGAATGCCTTAGGTTCTAACTCAAATGGTAGATGACAACTTTTTCCATAAACAAGTCTGTAAGGGGATGTTCCTATAGAGGTCTTAAAAGCAGTTCTATAAGCCCATAAAGCATCATCTACTTTCATCGCCCAATCCTTTCTGTTTGATTCTATTATCTTTTCTAGGATACGTTTAAGTTCCCGGTTTGCTACTTCGACTTGTCCACTAGTTTAAGGATGGTAAAGGGTAGCTATTCTGTGATGAACTCTGTATTTCTTAAGGGTCTTATCAAATTGGGCGTTACAAAAATGAGTACCCCTATCACTGATAATTACTCCAAGTGTTCCAAATAGAGAGAAGAGTTTCTTAAGGAATCGTACTACCACTCGAGCATCATTAGTAGGAAAAGCTTGGGCTTCCACCCATTTGGACATATAATCGATAGCTACTAAGATGTATTTATTCCCAAATGAACTAGAGAATGGACCCATAAAGTCGATACCCCATATATCAAATATTTCACATGAGAGCATGTACGTTTGGGGCATTTCTTCACGTTTAGAGATATTACCTGTTCGTTGGCATTTGTCACAAGAAGCAACATACCTGTTGGCATCTTTGAATAGTGTAGGCCAATAAAAACCTGATTCGAGTGTTTTATGTGCGGTCTTATTTCCACTGTAATGTCCTCCAGTCGGTCTTGAGTGGCAATCCTCCAATATTTTAAATGCTTCTGACCTTGTAATACATCTCCCAATGACTTGATCTACACATATTCAGAAAAGAAAATGATCTTCCCAAACGTAGTTTTTCACATCAGTAAAGAATCGCTTCTTTTACTGATGTGTCAACCCTTTTAAGATAGTGTTAGCAGCTAAAAAATTCGCAATGTCTGCAAACTAAGGTACTTCAGAATCAGATATAGCAAAGAATTGTTCTTCAGGGAATGAATCATTTATTTCAAGTTCATCTAGCTCTTTGGTACTTGAATTTTCAAGCTTGGAAAGATGATCGGTTACGAGATTTTTAGTTCTTTTATTATTCTGAATCTCCAAGTCAAATTCCTGTAATAACAGAATCTATAGAATGAGTCGAGGTTTTGCATCAGTCTTAGTTAAAAGGTAGCGAAGAGCAGAATGGTCAGTATAAACGACAACTCTAGACAATATTAGATATGGCCTAAATTTATCGAATGCAAAAACCATAGCTAACAGCTCTTTCTCCATGGTGGTGTAGTTTTCCCGTGCAGCTGTCAAAGTTTTGCTAGCATAATAGATAGGTTGAAAATGCTTGTCTCTTCGCTGTCCCAAAACTGCACCTATTGCAAAATCACTTGCATCACACATTAGTTCGAAAGGTAAATTTCAATTAGGAGCGATTATAATTGGAGCATTAATCAATTTATCCTTTAAAGTATTAAACGCTTCTAAACATCCCTGATCGAAATTAAAGGGCACATCTTTTTCTAGTAATTTAGTCAAAGGCTTAGCTATTTTAGAAAAGTCTTTAATAAATCTTCTATAAAACCCGACATATCCTAAAACGCTTCTAATAGCCTTAACCGAACTAGGGGAATGTAGTTTTTCAATGGTTTCAGTTTTGGATTTATCAACCTCAATCCCTTTACTAGAAATTTTATGTCCTAAAACAATACATTCTTGAGCCATAAAGTGACATTTTTCCCAGTTAAGTACAAGGTTTGTTTCCTCACATCTTATTAGAACTCGTTCTAAATTTTTAAGGCAAATATGGAAAGAGTTACTGAATACTGAGGAGTTATCCATAAATACCTCAATGATGTCTTCTACGGGTTCGTCAAAGATGGTCATCATGCAGTGTTGAAAAGTAACAGGAGCATTACATAATCCAAAAGGCATTCTACGATAAGAAAACGTACCATATGGACATGTAAATGTCATCTTTTCTTGATCTTCAAGAGCTATTGGGATTTGAAAATAACTAGAGAGTCCGTCTAAAAAGCAGTAGTACATGTGCCTTGATAATCTTTCCAACATTTGGTCAATGAATGGCAGGGGAAAGTGATCTTTTCTCGTGGCATCATTCAACTTTCTATAGTCAATGCAAACTCTACAACCTGTGACTGTCCTTGTTGGGATTAATTCGTTCTTCTCATTGGCTACAATAGTCATGCCTCCTTTCTTAGGAACAACCAGCACTGGACTTACCTAAGAACTATCAGAAATAGGATAAATAATTCCAGCATCTAGGAGTTTAATTACCTCAGCTTTAACAACTTCTTTCATGTTGGGTCAGTTGTCTTTGAGCTTGCACACATGGCTTATATTCATATTCCATTAAAATTTTGTGGGTGCAAAAAGAAGGGCTGATCCCATTAATGTTAGAAATTTTCCAAGCTATGGCCCTTTTATGCTCTCCTAATACTTGGAGTAATTCCTCTTTCTCCTTGGGTTGCAAGTTAGAAGCAATAATCACTGGTAATGTAGAATTATTTCCAAGGAATGCATATTCCAAGTGATTTGGCAATTGTTTAAGTTCCAGTTTAGGAGGTTCTTCAATAGAGGTTTTTTTCCTAAGTTCATCATTTGCCTTAATACCCTCATATTCCGCTTGTCTTGGGAAGGGCTTATTGGAATTCAGTTCAGCTTTTATCTTTCCTATCCCAATCATCATTATCTACCTCCTCTCCTTGAGCAAGACACAGTTCCAACGTGTCCTTATGTACGATTTCCTGAAAAGAATCTTGATTAGCATGATCAATAGAGTCAATGAAATAACATGAGTCATCCTATTCCCTAGAAAATCTCATGGCATCATAAATTTTAAAAATAATCTCTTTGTCACCTACTCTAAGCACAAGTTTACCATCACCCACATCAATAACAGACCTAGCAGTGGCTAAAAATGGATGACTTAAGATTAAAGCCACCTCAACATCTTCATCCATGTCAAGCACAACGAAGTCAACAGAGAATATAAATTTATCTACTTTTACAAGTACGTCCTCTATAATACCCCTAGGATATTTAACAGATCTATCAGCTAGTTGAATACTCATCCTAGTAGGTTTAGGTTCCCCAAGACTAAGTTGTTTAGACATTTTATATGGCATCAGATTAATACTAGCGTCTAAATCAGCTAGTGACTTATCAACATTCAAACTACCAATTAAGCAGGGAATAGTAAAACTTCCTGGATCATTCAGTTTGGTTGGCAGTTTATTTTAGAGTATAGTCGAGCACTTCTCATTAAGTTATAGTCGAGCACTTCTCATTAAGTTCCACTGTAGATAAGTCTTCAAACTTCCTTTTATTCGTTAGAAGCTCCTTTAAAAATTTTGTATATGTAAGCATCTGTGATATAGATTCGACAAAAGGTAAGTTAATATGCAGTTGTTTAAAAAGTTCAAGAAATTTACCGAACTGTTCATCCATGCGGTCTTTCTTTAACTTTGTTGGATATGGAATTGGTGGTTTGTATTCCTTTGGCATTAGATTGTCATTGTTTTCAGGTTTTCCCTCCTCTCCTTCGGTTCAGTCAGCTTCTTGTGGTGGCTTCTTTTCAGATTCAACTAACACTTTCCCACTCCTTAATGTAACTGCTTTCACATGTTCTTTTGGATTAGGTTCGGTGTTACTAGGTAAACTTCTTGGTGGTCTCTCTAAAATCATCTTAGCCAACTGACCAATTTGATTCTCGAGCCCTTGAATCGATGCTTGCTAATTTTTAAGTGCAGTTTCAGTGTTCTGAAAACGAGTTTCCACTACTGAAATAAAATTTGTCATCATCTCCTCAAGGTTCGACTTTTTCTCTTGCTAGTAAGGTTGTTGTTGGAAGCCTGTAGGGGGTGGTGGTCTCTGATTCCCTTGGCCTCCCCATGAAAAATTTGGGTGGTTACTCCAACCTGCATTGTAAGTATTACTATAAGGATTATTTTGAGGTCGATGATTATTACCCATATAATTCATTTGTTTGTTCTCCATGTTGTGGCCATAGGGTGGGTATTCTAAATTGCTTGTTCCACCTCCACTTGCATCGCACTGCATTACTGGATGAATCTGTGAAGAACCAAGTAAATCATCAATTTTTCTATTCAAAATTTCTACCTGATTAGAGAGCATAGTAACTGAATCGACGTTAAAAACACCGGCCACTTTCGTCAGCTTTGTCCTCATGACTTGCCACTGATAATTATTCAATGACATCTCTTCTATAAATTCATAGGCCTCTTCAAGTGTCTTATTATTAATGGTCCCACCAGCAGCTGCGTCAATCATCTGTCTAGTCGAAGGATTCAGTCCGTTGTGAAAACTTTGAACCTGTAGCCAAAGTGGTAGCCCATGGTGAGGGCATCTTCTCAATAGATCCTTGTATCTCTCCCATGTGTCATAGAGTGTTTCTAAATCCATCTGCACAAAAGAAGAAATATCATTTCTTAGTTTAGCTGTTTTAGCCTGCGGGAAAAATTTAAGCAGAAACTTTTGGGTCATTTGTTCCCAAGTGGTGATTGATCCTCGTGGTAACGAGTTCAACCACTATTTAGCCTTATTCCTCAATGAAAAAGGAAATAATCGAAGGCGAATGGAATCGTCAGAAGCACTATTGATCTTCAAGGTGTCGCAAAATTCCAGAAAGTTTGCTAAATGAGTGTTTGGATCCTCATCCTGCAAACCATCAAACTGAACAAACTGTTGTATCCTTTGAATCGTGTTAGGTTTCAGTCCAAAATTATTTGCAGCAATAGTAGGTCTAACTATACTCGATTCAGCTCCTGTTAAACTAGGTTTAGCATAATCATACATAATACGAGGAGCAGGATCCTGATTTACTGGGTTCGCAACAGCCACAGGAGGTAGCTGATTATTATGATTATCAGCCATCTCCTCAGTTGTGGTTTGAATATCATCCTCTTGCCCTTCCTTTATGTATCGTAGGCTTCGCCTTATCTCTCTTCAGTTTCTGCGAGTTGTGCTTTCAATCTTATTATCAAAAAGTAAAGGTCCTGACGGGTTTCTTCTAGTCATAAACTATAAAACCTGCCAGAAGTAAATAAAAGAAAATTTAGTAATTTAAGCAAAAATATAACTAAGTTGCGAAAAAAATAAAAAAATGGCTAAAGTAATAAAAATTAAGCGTTCTTAATATATTAGTCCCCGGCAACGGCGCCAAAAACTAGATGGTCGTGAAACTAACTAATAATTCGACTTAAGGCAAGCGCACCTATCGAACAGCAGTATAGTTATGGTGAGACCGAAATATCGTATCCACGAGGACTAAAAGTACTAGTAGTTACTCTCTTTTTATTATCTAGCCTAAGAATTTAAGGGTGTTTTTAAACTAAACTAATTTTCTAATTTATCTAAGATCACGACAGAGGCGAAAATTGGAAAATACTTTAGGAAAACCAATTGAGAAGACAATACCCAAGAAAGAATCCACCTAGACTTTACTTATTACCTTTGACTTAGACGATTTATTCACTTGACTTATTCCGTAGAAATCCCTAATTTATGTTAATATCTCTCTCAAGACTAAGAATAACTGACTCTAGGTTGATTAATTGAAATCTCTTTCTAATTAAAATCCCTATTGTCGCCTTAATTTGATCTATAGACTCCCTTATTAGATTTGACTGTAATCCGGTAGATTAATGTCGTCCTATCTCTAGGATTGCATTCAACTCCGCTTAATTATGAATGATCTACTCTTAAACAGGGACTTTTGCTCCTCTAAATAAGTATATCAAAAACCTGGATTAATATCCTGAAATATTAAAGCAAGAATTAAAACTCATAATTAAGAATAAGAACAAGTATTTATCATATAAATCAAAGCATAATAAGGTTCGTCATAGGGTTCATCTCCCTTAGGTATTTAGGGAGTTTAGTTCATAATAATAATTGAAAACATATCAAAGTTTGGAAAACAACAAAACATAAAGAGAACCCAAGAACTTCTAGGAAATTGGATAGAAATCTTTAGTCTTAATGTAGATCCTGGCTCTGAGGAGATTTCGATGGCTAATTGCGAGTATTTTCTGCCTCCAACTTTGTATGTCCCTCTCATCCTCTTTTAGGGTCTTTATATAGACTTTTGAATGCCCAAATTAGCCCAAAATAAGCCTTTTCGTAGTAGAACTAGACTTGGGCTTGACAGGGACACGGGCGTGGCAAACGTCCGTGTGAAGATGCTCAAGTCGTGTGCAATTCTAACTTGGATTAATGTCGACACGACCATTATACACGGGCGTATGGATTATCCGTGTGGAACTCCCTAGGCCGTGTGAAACATTGATTTAGGCCCAGTTTGTCTGTTTTTGGCCCGTTTCTCGCTTTTTTTGTTATCCTAAGCTTGCCTGAGTATAAGATATGAATTTAAAGAATTAGGAGTATCGAATTCAATAAAATCAAGGAAAAATTCATCATAAATATACCAAGCATGGGGTAAAAATATGTATATATTACGATTTATCATGAACTGATTTCGTTAGTCGATTAACTATGACCCAAACAACATCTTTCTTTGAGGATGACAACGGCAATCCCGTCACAAAATCCATGGTAATTCGATCCCATTTCCATTCGGGAACCATCACAGGCTAAAGTAAACTCGAAGGTACTTGGTGCTCGGCTTTCACTTGCTGACAAGTTAAACATTTCAACACAAACTCTGAGATGTCTCTTTTCATGCCCAGCCACCAATACAATCTCTTCAAGTCATTATACATTTTAGTACTACCCGGATGGATGGACATACAACTACTATGTGCCTCGTGAAGAATTTTCCCAATAAACTCATCATCTCTAGGTACACAAACCCTATCTCGGAACGTCAAACAACCGTCGGTACTAATCCGTAAGTCTGATTCGTCAACTGTCTCACACTGAGTCATCTTGGCTTGTAAATCTTTATCACTCTTCTGAGCTTCACAAATCTCTTGAAAAAACATAGGTCTAGCTTTTAACTCTACTAGAATCGAACCATCTTAGATTACAGACAACTGAGTATTCATAGCTCTCAAGGCAAACAATGACTTCCTACTTAATGTATCAACGACTATGTTCACCTTTTCGAGGTGATAGTCAATTACTAACTCGTAATCTTTAATCAACTCCAGCCACCTTCGTTGCCGTAGATTCAAATCCTTTTAAGTCATCAAGTATTTTAGGCTTTTATGGTCAGTGAATACTCGGCATTTCTCGCCATATAGATGGTGTCTCCAAATCTTCAGTGTGAACACTATGGCGGCTAACTCTAAGTCATGAGTCGGATAGTTTTTCTCATACAGCTTCAGTTGTCTCGAGGCATACACTATCACCTTACCTTCTTGCATGAGCACGCATCCTAATCCATTTAAGGATGCATCACTATACACTACAAATTCTTTTCCCGGTTCTAGTTTCACTAAAATTGGGGCTTCAGTTAACAACGCCTTAAGTTTTTCAAAACTCTATTGGCATTTTTCTGTCCACTCGAACTTGACGTCCTTCTGTAGCAACCTCGTCATCAGAGTAGCAATCAAGGAGAATCCTTTAACGAATCACCTGTAGTAAATCACTAAGCCTAGAAAGCTTCTAATCTCCGATACATTTCTCAGCAGTTTCCACTCAACAATAGCTGAGATTTTACTCGGGTCAACTCTAATTTCATCGCCCAACACAATGTGTCCCAAGAATCCAACCTCTCGGAGCCAAAAATCACTTTTACTAAACTTGACATACAACTGCTTATCTCTTAATGTCATCAAAACAGTTCTTAAATGCTCCGTGTGCTCACTCTCATCACGAGAATAAATTAATATATCGTCGATAAAAACAACCACAAACTTATCCAAGTACGGCTAAAAAATACAATTCATCAAGTCCATAAACACGACGGGGGTGTTTGTTAAGCCACAATGCATGACAAGGAACTCATAGTGCCCGTATCTCATCCGAAACTAACTAATATTTAGTGTTAAGGAACTCATAGTGACAAGGAATGCTTAACTGTTGTCTACCACACTGCAAACACTTCGGTCTATTCAGTCGAGTGCTACTAACGATCACAATGGAAGTGGTCTGAGCTTTAGACGCCACATACTGCTTATTCTTGGTTCTGCTTGAAAATCCTGTCGACACATTTGTTCAAGTAGGAAACTCCCACAATTTCGTGGATGAGGTCTAAAATGATCTTTCCATTTGCCTTTTCTTTGAGTCACATAACTCAATATTAGCTCTAATACCGACTATAATACCCTGCCAGACACAGAAAAATTCGAATCTAAAATACCGACTTATGCTGCTTCCAATCCAGAATAGCTTCAATTTTTTGATGATCGACCCTAATCCCCTCAACAGACACCACATGACCCAGAAAAGGTACCTCTCGTAGCCAGAATTCACAATTGCTAAATTTAACGTACATTTGTTTCTCCCTCAGAATTTGCAAAACCACTCAGAGATGTGCATCATGCTCATCTTCAGTTCTCGAATACACCAGAATGTCATCTATAAAAACCACTATGAACTAGTCTAGATAGGGTTGGAATACTTGATTCATCAGATCCATTAAAGTCACTGGTGCATTCTTCAGTCCAAGTGTCATTACTAGGAACTCGTAATGACCATAACGAGTCCTAAATGTTGTCATGTAAACATCAGCCTTCTTAACTCTCAATTGATGATACCCCAATCGGAGATCAATCTTAGAAAAGACTAAAGCTCTTCGAAACTGGTCGAATAGATCATCTATACTCTGTATGGGGTATTTATTCTTAATGGTTACCTTATTTAGTTGTCAGTAATCAATGCACACATGCATGGTTCCATCCTTGTTTTTCACAAATAAAACCAGTGCTCCTCACAGAGACACACTAGGGCGGACAAACCCTTGATCTAGTAACTCTTGAATCTAAGCCTTGAGCTCTCCAAGCTCCTTCAGTGTCATTCTATAAGGGGCGATAGATACCAGAGCTATACCAGGCAGGAGCTCAATTCCAAACTCAACCTCATTTCTAGGAGGTAACCCAGGTAATTCATAGGGAAAGACATCTGGAAAGTCCTTAACTGTTCTGATATGTTTAAGAGATAAAACCTTAACATTAGAGACACCGATATGTGCTAGATACGCCTCACAACCTTTACGGACTATTTCTGTGCAGAAATCAAATTTGACAAATAATTCCAACGCTCTCCAATTACCACAACCTCATCACCCTCTGTAGTTTTCAATACCACCCGCTTTGCAGCACAGTCCAAATTCACTTGATGCTTAACCAACCAGTCCATACACAGTATTATGTCGAATTCTCCAAAAGGGAGTTTTATTAAATCCGCCAAAAAGATCACTCCTTGAACCTCCAAAGGTACATCCTTAAATAGTTCATTCACTCTCACTGACTTCCCTAATGGACTCAACACAGTAATCTCACTCGTAGTGTTTTCAACCATTACACCCAAAGTCTCAGATACAGTGCATGCTATATAAGAATGCATAGACCCAACATCAATCAATGTAGTATAAGGTACATTATGGATAAAGAACGTACCCGTAATAACATTTGGGGCATCCCCGTCCTCTCGGTGACGTGCAACATAAACCAGTGCTAGCTGCCTCGCCTCAGTATAACCAGCACCTCTACCTGGTGCTCCACGACTATGGCCCATACCATTTCCACCCCTAGCCTGACCACGGCCTCTCTGTGGCTACTGAACACCTCTCAGCGGCTGAACAGTACCCATACCAGTAACTTGCATCTGATCGGGCATTGGGCGATCTCCGATACGGTGCTCTAATGATCTGCACATCAAACATGCCCCAATCTTTTTCCAACATTCACCCTGATGGCGTCTCCCACAATCCGTACAGGGCTGTGGTCTAGAAGCAGGAATAGGGGGCCCAACTTTGACTGGCCTATCAACTCTGGCCTTTTTTTTAGGCCTTTGAAATGAACTTGGGGGCTTTGCATCCTTCTTGTTCCTACCCTTTTCCTTCTCACGGTTCTGGTGCTCAGCACGCTTCACATCCTAGGCGATCTTTGCCTTATCGACCAAATCAACAAAATTTCACTCCCTCTGTGGAGCTATCAGAATCTTTAAGCTATCCTTGAGGCCAACCTCGAAACGAATACAGGCTCATAATTAGTTGCCACCATTTCACATGCATAGTGGCTTAATCGCATAAATTCAGACTCATATTTAGCCACAAATTTATCCCCCTAGGTCAAATTCAAAAAATCTCTCCTCCGGGGATCCACATAACTAACGCCCACATATTTTCCTTGGAACGCAGTCTTGAAAAATTCCAAAGTCAATCGGTCGGGCTGAGTACCCTCTTTAATTGTAAGCTGCCATTAATAGGCTTCATCTCGTAGCAACGATGCTGCACCTTTTAGTTTCTACTCTGGGGTGTAGTCGAGGTCATCCATGATCCTCTCTGTGGCCTCAATTCAATATTCAGCAACATTAGGGGCAACTCTAGCAATACCCGTAAAAATTTCAGCCCCATTAGACCAAAGTTGTTTCGTAACTGACCCACGACCCACAGTACCAGTATTAGGCCCAACGACCCTTTCCAAAATTCACAACATAGCTTAGGACAGTGTGTCATCCCTAACTGCAAGATTGTGTGACCCAGTCTCAGCCACAGGTGTAGCCGGTGCCTTTCTAGCTTCATTATTAGGCATATGGCCTGAGGCCAAAGACCCAGCCTAAACACCTCTATAACCTCCGCCGTGGCCTTTTGTACCCCTTCCACAAGTACCTTTGGTGCTCATTATCGCTTTGCGTATTATTTGTATTAACAGTTTTATGCATCAGTTTATGGTTCCAGTGTTTATTAACAGATGTTATATAAAAAATAGTATCAGTAATTTAGAGTTTTTGTTTTCGCAGATCGCAATTTCACTGCAAATTCAGTTTACCCTAAATAGAGTATTTAAGTATAGTCTGCTACCTATAGTAGTCTCAGTATTTCAATTTAAACAAGCAGTAATTTTAGAGAACTTACAGGATCGACGCTGGAGACTCGGTGTACCATATATTTTGTAAAACATTTCTAAATATTTCAAATCATTTGAAACAGTTCTTTTTCGAAATTTAATTTTAAAAGAAACCCAAATCCACAACCGAGTTTTGCAACTTGACTCTGATACCACTAAATGTAATATCCTAAACTCGACCTAGACGTTATGGCTGAATCTGCGATGTCACATTGAAATGTGTTTCAAAAAACATAATCTCGTTGAAAAATTCGTGTTATACTAAAACCCCTTTGCGGACTTAACGTATGTTTAGGATATCTTGTTCATTGTTAAAACTTAAGTTGTCTTAGCAAAATGTTAAACATATTAGATTCCCATTACATTTTAAAAACAAGGTTTTTTGTGGAAGCTTTTTAGAATATGTTGCGTATACGTGGTGTTTGAAAAGCATTTATCTTTTTGAAGATCCATGACCTACCACTATCAGATATGAATCAAGTAAATAAATCCCAAATAAAAACATAGAGAGGCCTTATTACAAAAAAAAAAACCCAAATTAAATACTTATAAATTAAAAGTTAAAAATGTAAGCAAATGTAATTGTATGGCCACCATCGAGTCCCTCGCAGCAATGATCCGCCTAAGGATTACCTGCGTAGAGAAGCAGAAGGGTGAGTTTATGAAAACTGAGTGTGTAATCCCTTATCAAACAAATAGTCAGTCATACAGTGGCGATCCCAACCTGGGCCTAAGCCTGTTACAGTAACAGTTCATTTCCACTTAGGGCTTTAGCCTATTGCAGTATTAGTATCAGTGTGGGCCTTAGCCCATTTTAGTAGTAGTAACAGAATGCAAAAAAAATCCTACCCATCCATCCACTGCACTCCACTCCGATTAGTCCTACACTCTATGTAGGGATAAAATCAACCCACCCATCCCTACACTCCAAAATATAACACCGGTTGCAGCACTAAACTGTATATGCAGTAAAGCTGCCAGTATAGTACACTTCCTCCAAATATAATAAACCCATCCCCATGCAATATGTCATGTCATAATATCATACGTGTATGCAACATGTCATGCTCAATTACAGACATATATATCATGGAGGTATATCAGTCATTTTACCTCATAAGGGTATAATCGTCATTTCATCAAATTAGGGTTTAGGTATACTTTCTGACCCAACAGTAGGTCTACAGTCGTCTCGAGAGACCCGTGCAACCTTAACAATCAAACAGTGAAAATGGGCCTAAGGCCCATATTGTAGGCCCACATACCTGTGGAGCCCGTTTAGCCCAGTAATCGCCCTGGCCATGTGAACTACACAGCCTAGCCCAATATTCTCCATGCTTTCATGTAGTTTACCCGTGTGGGGCCTACACAACCCATTTCGGCCCAACATGGCCCAAAACGGCCTATGCCCATGAATTCGCTCATGGTGGCCTCCACAATCAAATTTCCACATTTTAGGCATTCAGATTACCACACAAGCGAGCGCATGCTCGTGCAGCATCAATAATCATATTCTTTTTTGGCTTTTACCGATCTACGTTTATAGCAGTATGGTTACACACCTGTTTGATAGAAGAGCGCAAATCTCCGTGAACACCAACCTATAATCAGACATGACCCAATGTCAGTCATATAGTTGATAAGGTTAACACCCTCTTATTAACACTTAATTCCCATCTGATATTACCTGTCCTAATTCAAATGAAAGTGGTTTATCCGCCTTAAACCGCTAACTAAGATGAACTTCAAGATCCTTGGCAAAAATCTGCATTACCGCTGAATCTTATTAACCAACACCATATACGCGAATAACTTGAACCAAGTAAAACAACTTACTGAAATGTGGAACTAAGAAAGGTAGAAAGCAGTATTCGGCCTACAATAGTACATCCTAAAATCGAGGCACGAGATGAACAATCACACCTCTGTCAGAGATAGCAGACAAAAGATGGTGTTAGAGCGAAAAGTTACTACGACAGAGAGAAAAGAAAGGGAAAAAGAACAATTGAGAACCCAAAATAGTGGTGGTGGCAATAGCAATGTTCGACTATAAGCCAAGAAGAACCAAGTTACCTTAATTCAGTGCGGGGAGATTCGGCTTCAAGAGAAGAGGGTATTCGGCTAGTAATAAAGGGAATGATGTCGGCTCAAAACCAAATGAAATACAACTAGTAGAGATTCGGCAAGGGTTATGGAGGTAAAAGAAGAGTATTCAGTCACAAAGAGAAACAATTGAGAGAAAAAGAAGAAGAAGTAGCCAACCAAGAGGGAAACCAATAAGAGAATAAAGAGAAAGTTGCCTATTCGGCGCAAGCAAAGAACAACCCACAAAAAACCCTAATGGTTAATAGCCAACATTCGACTGCCCCAAAGCAAGGAATAAAAAGAACCCGAAAGCATAATAGAAGCCGAAAATGATAAGAGAGTATTTAGAAAATTCACAAACCGAAGTAGAGTACTCAACTCATCCCCTAACCGAAATCCTGAGTGCCACAGTCTAATTTCGACACACTTCTTCCTCTCCTCTCACCTCCCTTATTCTTTTTCCTATAATCCCTCCTAAAACTCGGCTACACAAACCCTATACCCCTCAAACACTCCAACCGCCCACACCTCTATCCAAATCCCCTTTATTCCTCCTACAATTCCTCTATGTCGTCCACTCCCTCTCAATCATTCAATTCAAAGTCCATTCAAACACCTCAATTTTAGTCCACCTCAAACACTTCCACGACACCTGCAGCAAAATAATATGCTCCTTTTTCAATGCCACTCCTCGAACCTTAGACCCCAAGAAACACTCCACACACCTCAATCCCCTAGACTAATAGGCATTTTATGACATATTTTGCTCACAATAATTTAAAATTCTACTAACAACGGCAAGGGTTAATTTCCTAAAAAAAGATTTTTGCAAATGCCCAAGCTTGAACCCAAGACTTCTCAGGTGCTTCCTAGAAAACTTAACCATTAAGACAAGTATGCACTTGAGTTACACAATATACAGAAAATAAGTACCTATATTTTGGGGTGTTACAATATGGGTAGGCTGAGGAATCGAAGGAGGTGGGGGAGGCAGAATGTTCGGATTTGCATGAATGAACTTCGAGTACCAAGTATCCATCATATGGAGGTAGGCTTCTCTAGCCCCCTCCGCCCTGACTCAATGTCACTGGCCCACTTTCGACTGGCGCAATCCCTTCAACGGGAGCCAGCGCATTACTCTCCACATCGTCCACAATAGCTCCGTCAGGATCCATTTACTATATGAAAACACAATTTAAATTTTTTAGGAGTCGTCACATTATTACAATATTTTTTTGGCATGTATAGCTAAACCTGTACTCATACTAGGTTAGTTCGAGAATTGACTAAACCATAGCTCTGATACCACTAAATGTAACACCCCTTACCCGAGTTCGACGCCGGAACTGGATGCGGGATGTTACCGTACTTAAACACATGCTTACAAACATTCCATTCTATAAATTTTTGTCCAAATTAAAACTCTTTGAAAACCAAACATAAAGTCCCTAACACAAGACCACGAGTCCTAAAACACGCTTAAAAAAAAATCCGAGACTTAACTAAGTACTTTATAAAACTTTAAAAAAATTCAATGTAAATAGGGCACATGCCCATATGGAAAAGTGACACACCCTTGTGTCGATTTAACATGATCGTGCTGAAGGCCCATGAAGCTCACACGGCCTGGGCATATCTGCACACGCCTATGTCCCTAACCTGTGTGAATTTATTTTTCAATTCGAACCTATAGGGGTTTTCACATGGCCTGGCATACGCCCGTGTCCCTCACACGGCCATGACACGCCCATTGTGACAGCCCAAAATTGACCCTAGTCAGAATGTGGTTTCGGGACCACAAAACCGAGGCATAAAAATAATTTAAAATTTATTTTGATGCCTATGATATGTGTTAATTTGTGTGTGACATTTTTGATGATTGATTTAGTGTTATAAAGGTGAATTTCACTAGAAAGGACTTAGTAGTGAACTTTGAAAGTATGAAGGGGAAATGTGTGATGACTAATTAAAGCATGCGTGCAAAACAATGGACTTACATGTCAAATTCCCCTTTTTATAGGTGGTGGCCGGCCATGACAAAGAAATATGGGTTAAACATGTCATGAAACATGTTTTGTTGGGCATTAGGGAGAAATAATAAACAAATAAGCATGGGTAAGAAAAGAATGAAAAAAAAATGTGTGTGAGTGTGGTATCTCCCCATTGCCGTGAGTTGTAAAGGAAGAAAGAAAAATTTGTTCATCCTTTCTTTGAGCCAAAACTAAGGAAGAAGGAGGGATTTTTGCTCCATTTTTTGGTTTAGAAGAGATCTAGAAGGAGATTTGGCTATACTTGCATCAAGATTAAGGTATGTTAAGGTTGTGTCATGAAATTCATGCTTGTTTTGGTTGCTAACTTGATGTGCATGTTAGCCATGGTTCAAATCCTTACTATGCCATGAAAAATGGTATTTGGCCAAGGTTGATATTGTGTTAAAGCCATTGCATGCTAAATGTGAAGCTTGTTGATGATGCATGCAATGATGGATTGACTACTCTTGAAATTTCTTTTTAGTGCTCTTGAGTAGGACATTGAATTCTTTGTTTAACCATGACCGGTTGAAAGGGTATGGTTGTGATGTATTCGCCATGGTGCATTCATGAGCATGATTTATGCTTGTTACTTGATTGGTAAAAAAAATTTGTGTTTGGATGGGTATGAACCCCTTGAGATTCGGCCTTGCACCTATATGTGTATACATGTTTGCACATGATGTATTGGCATGACATATATACTATTTCAAGGTATATATTTGCTTGTGATGATGTTTTGGTTATGAAGTACATGAGAGATGTGTATTGAGCTACAATATGTAATCGTTAGTTAGTAAAATGCATGCTGTTTTGTGTGGTATTAAGTGCATAATTGGCCTCAACATGGACATGCATATTCGCCACATGAGGGGAAATTGGTGTGCATGCATTCGGTTAGAGGCAAGCATATTGATGCCTATTCTTGGCTTAGAAAATTCGCTAAGAGGAATATTAACTAATGTGTTGAGTTCGATTCGTGATTTCGTACATATGCGACTTTGATGCCTAATGAGTATATATATTGGCTAGGTATCTTGAATTCCCTTCGATGCTCAAATGATAAAACCAATTTATTTGTTAAATTAAGCTCAAGAGCAAAGGGAGCTAAATCCGATAAGGGAAGGAAAAAGTCGTCGAATAGCCATCGAAATCGCTCCACCACGTCCGAGGTAAGTTTTCGAGTATCGAAACTTAGATTTTGATTCGATTGAATGAAGTAATAAGCAATCGAAATTGTGCCTTTGTATGTGGCCATTGAGCGAAATGATATTTTTGCTAAGTGAATTATGATAAAAGTTGTGTTATGAAATTGAAACAAAGATGTGTATAAATGTTCGAGTGATATCCGGGCTAAGCCGAAGGCAATTGTGCAAATTGTGACATCGGGCTAAGCCCAAGGCAATTGTGCGAAGTTATGATATCGGGCTAAGCCCAAGGCAATTGTGCGAGTTGTGATATCCGGGTTAAGTCCCAAGGCATTTGTGCGGGTTACCATAACCGGGCTATGTCCCAAGGCGTTTGAACGAGTAGCTATATCCGGATAAACTCAAAGGTATGTGATTCGAGAACTTTAAACTTGCTGTAAAATTTTTCAGTTAATACGCTTGTGAAATTCCCAACAACAAGAGTACGTTTAGTGTGCTTTGCACACTATGAGTAAGTGTATGTGCGTATTCGCTCCGATGATAAATGAGTTATCGGCCTTGACTAAGCCGTTATTAGTGTATGAATATAAGAGTTGGGATTGTGAAGTAAGCATGTCTTTGAGAAATTGTGCATATGAATTATTGTTTAGCTACTTGAATGCTATGCTTTGGTTGTGTGTATATTATGGCTCAAACTTACTAAGCATAAATTGCTTACTCCGTTTCTTTGTTTCTCTGCTTATAGATTTTGCTCGTTAGCGATCGGATTCGGGATCATAGAAGTTGAAGTCAACCACACTATCAAAGCCCTTTTGGTACTCCTTTAGTTGAGTTTTGGATATGGCATGTATAGGACTACCCTCGGTTGTTTTAAGTACTTTGTGATGTATATGTGTGCGGCCATGCGAAAATGGTTCGTAAAAGTGGAGTATGGAATTTGACCATATGTGGTTTGTAATTATATTTGGTTTCATGATGTGATTATGGTTTGAATGAGAGAGTTGGTCACATGATCAGCCATTGGAATGGCTAAATATGATCATATGTGGACCTAAGTATGACTAGACTATAGTTGGTCCATGGGAACTACAATATAGGTAAAGCCTACCTTAAAAACAGATGCTGCCAGCTGCAGTGACGTGGATGTGAAAAATAACCAAAATTTGTAGGAATGGTGTTAAATAGTGAATAAATTATGCGATCGAACCTTGACGAGTCTATTTTCATATGAAAGTAACGAAACGATCATATGAACAGTATACCGAGAGATATTAAAGTTCTCGTGAGACAGGACCAGAACGGTTTCTGGGTCCCATGTCGCGACTTTGAAAATTTACCATAAATTATCCAGAATGAATTAGAAGTCATGCCTTATATTTGCAGATTCCTTTTTGATTCTAGTTTCATTAGAAACAAACGGCATCAGTATTGAAACCCTGTACAGAGAGATATTCAAGTTGTAACACACGAAGGTCAGTGTAGTCGACCCCTGTAACATGGGTGATTTTAACTAATAAACTGTACCAATTGGCCCGACCAAAAATTCTAGAAATAAATCCATGGATGGATATATGAGTCTAAATTCAGGTAAAATTTACGGAATCAGTTTCCGAGTTGTGAAACTCGAGATATGCTTTTTAAGGCGACAGCGATGCAGTTTTCCAGCTTGCCTGGAATGTCAAATTGGTCGGTGCCATAAGTGGTTTTGGCTTGTTACCCTCGTGTCCGACAATCGCAACGGTCTCGGGTTCGGGTGTTACAATATTATTGGTATCAGAGCTACGGTTTAGTCGATTCTAGGACTATCGTGATATGTTTGGGGTCTAGCTATACATGCCATTAAGTGATAATTGATAGTGTGGTGATTTCGACAATTGAATTTGTGTTTGTTTATAGCAATGGATCCCGATCCCAACCGAGCAATAGCTGATGATGTGGAGAGTGTGGCGCTTGCTCCGCGCAAGGGACAGCAAATGGCGGACTCTCAACCTATTGCCAACAATCCGAATGACGAGGCTAGGCAAGCCTTTTATAGCGTGATGAATGATTGGTTCAACCAATACATTCGAACTAACACTACTGTTCCACAACCTCAATTCCGACTAATGCAACTCCGCACCTAAAATACCTCCGAGAATCGACCAAGTAAGGTCAAGTAAGCCCCAATCGACGAATTCAAAACATGGGGCTACGGAATTCAAAGCTACGGATAGCGACGATGCCGAGCAAGCTGAATTTTGGTTGGACAACACTATCCGGTGCTCGATGAGCTATCTTGTACACCGATGAATGTTTAAAGTGTACTATCTCCTTGCTACGCGATTCCGCCTACTATTGGTGGAGTACTCGACTTCGGTTGTGCCTAGAGAGCAAGTAACTTGGGAGTTCTTCCAAACCGAGTTCAAAGAAGTATATCATCGAGATTCATCGACCAAAAACGAAAGGAATTTCTTGATTTTAAGCAAGGCTCTATGTCCGCATCGACTACGAGCGAAAATTTGTTAGACTCAAGAGATACACTCGGGAATGTGTTTCGTCCAAGCTATTATGTGTAAACGCTTGAGGATGGACTGAATGAGGATATAAGGATGTTCGTTGGCATCTCGAATACGAGAGTTCGTGGTACTTGTTGAGCGAGCTTGTAAAGTCAAGAGCTTAGAAAGGAGAATCAAAAGGTTGATGTGGGAACCGGAGAATTTCTAAAGGTCCTCGGAAAGTCTCTTCAACAGCATCAAGAGATTTCGAGATGATGTGAGCCGGTCTAGAGGCGCTTGGCTTTTCTAGACGAAATCGCGATCGACCCCTGTGACCACACGAGTCACTTCGATCGCGATGGTGGAAATGATCGTCGAGAGAACGAGTGTCAAGATTGTGGCAAATGGCATTCGGGAGTCAGAGGTTCCGTGATCGCTCTCGCTATAAGTGTGGATCTGCCGACCACTTTATCAAGGATTGCCCGAGGTTGCTTGAACAAAACGTAAGTCGAGTGGAAACCCGGTGCTACCATCGTCAAGTAGGCCATCCGTAAATACGGGCAATACTAGTGGCGGTCGAGAGGGGCGAGAGATGCTACAACAAGACCCGAGGCTCGTGCTCCGCTAGGACCTATGCCATACGCCAAGCCGCCGAGGATGCCGCCTCACCGGATGTCATTACCGGTACATTCACTCTTTTCGATACTAATGTGATTGCTTGATTGACCCCGGTTTTACTCATTCTTATATATGGGAAACCTTAGCATCCAAGAAGACTTTGCCTATTGAGTCTCTCGAGTTTGTAATTCGGTGTCAAACCCTTGGGTCATTACGTGCTCATCAACAAAGCGTGTAAGAAAAGTCCCTAGTATTTCGAGGTTCTTGTTTTCCCACGGACTTGATGCTTTTGCCATTCGACTGAATTCGACATTATTCTTGGTTTGGATTGGTTGACCATGCACGATGCGGTTGTAAATTGCAAAAGCAAGACTATTGGTCCGAGGTACACGAATAACGAGATAATTCGGGTTGAGTCTACGGACTTAAAGGGTTGCCACCGTAATATCGGCAATGTTGGCTCGTAAATACGTAAGAAAAGGGTGCGGCGTACCTTGCGTATGTGCTCGATGACAAGGAGTCGAAAAAGAAACCCGAATTTGTGCGATGGTTTGTGAATACCCGGATGTTTTCTCCAAGAATTGCGGGTTTACCACTGTTCGGGAAATAGAGTTTGGCATCGAATTAGTACCGTACCACTCCAATTTCGATAGCTCCGTATCGTATGGCACCAACGGAATTAAAGGAGTTGAAAGCTCGATTGCAAGAATTGGTGGATAGAGGTTTTGCTCGTCCGAAGTTTTTCACCTTGGGGAGCGCCGGTGTTGTTTGTGAAAAGAAGGATGGAACCATGAGGTTGTGATCGACTATCGTCGACTTAATAAAGCGACGATAAAGAACAAATATCCGCTATCACAGATCGACGATTGGTTCGATCAACTAAAGGGAGCCTCGGTGTTCTCGAAAATAGATTTGAGATCGGGCTATTATCAGTTGCGAATTCAAGATTCGAATGTACCCAAGACGCCTTGAGCGAGATATGGTCACTACGAGTTCCTAGTGATGCCGCTTTGGGCTTACTAATGCCCTGCGGTATTTATGGATTTGATGAACCGGATCTTCGCACCATATTTGGATCGGTTCGTAGTCATGTTCATTGATGACATCTTGGTCTATTCAAGAAATGAGACCGAACATGCTTTGAACACCGAGGTTAGTGCTGCAAATTTTACGGGATAAGCAATTATATGCTAAGTTCAGCAAGTGTGAGTTCTGGTTAAGAGAGGTTAGCTTCTTGGGTCATGTAGTATCTGCATTGGGTATTCGAGTCGACCAACAAAATTTCAGCCATACTTAATTGGAAGCCTCAGAAATATTACCGAGGTTCGAGCTTTTGGGGCTTGCCGGTTATTACCGACGATTTGTAAAAGGTTTCTTAATGATAGCCACGCCAATGACGAAGCTACTCCAAAAGGATGTTAAGTTCGAATGGACGGAGAAATGTCAGAAAAGTTTCGATCAACTGAAAACTTATTTGACTGAAGCGCCAATTCTAGTGCAACCCGAATCTGGCAAAGAGTTTGTCATCTATAGTGACGCCTCCCTACTTGGGTTAGGTTGCGTATTGATGCAAGAAGGTCGAGTTGTGGCCTATGCGTCGAGACAATTAAAGCCACATGAGAAAAATTATCCAACCCATGATCTCGAATTGGCTGCCATCGTATTCGCCTTAAAGATATGGCGACATTACTTATTTGGTGAGAAGTGCCATGTGTATTCGGATCACAAAAGTCTCAAATATTTGATGACTCAAAGAGACTTAAATCTGCGACAAAGACGTTGGTTCGAGCTGTTAAAGGATTATGAGCTGGTCATTGACTATCACCCGGGAAAGGCGAATGTGGTTGCGGATGCCTTAAGTCGTAAATCATTATTCGCTTTACGAGCGATGAATGTGCACTTGTCTGTTCGATCCGACAATGTGTTAGTAGCTGAATTGAAAGCCAAACCATTATTGATACATCAAATTCATGAAGCTCAGAAAGTCGACGACGAGTTGGCTGCAAAACGGGCTGAGTGTGTTCCGAACAAGGACTCGGAGTTTCAAATCGATGATGACGGTTGTTTGAGGTTCAAAAGTCGACTGTGTGTTCCAAAGAATTCGGAACTTATTTTGATAATTCGAACGAAGCCCATTGTGGCGAATGGCAATCCACCCGGGAGTAATGAAGATGTACAACGATTTGAAACGTCGGTTTTGGTGGCATGGTATGAAACGAGACATCTCTGACTTTGTTTCGAGATGTTTAATATGTCAACAAGTGAAAGCGGAACATCAAGTGCCTTCAGGATTACTTCAGCCGATCACGATACCCGAGTGGAAATGGGATCGAGTCACAATGGACTTTGTATCCGGACTGCCATTTTCAGCGAGTAAGAAGGATGCGGTTTGGGTCGTGGTAGATAGATTGACTAAGTCGGCTCACTTTGTCCCCGTACGTACGGATTTTTCAATGGTCAAACTAGCTGAATTGTACGTTTCTCAGATTGTGAGATTACACGGGGTGCCTATTTCCATCGTGTCGGATAGAGATCCGAGATTTACCTCGCGATTTTGGAAGAAGTTGCAAGAAGCTTTGGGTACCAAGTTGCATTTCAGCACCGCCTTTCACCCCCAAACCGATGGTCAATTCGTGCGGATAATTCAAATACTTGAGGATATGTTGAGATGTTGCATCCTCGAGTTCAGTGGTTCATGGGAACGGTATTTGCCTTTGATTGAATTCGCTTACAACAATAGTCTTCAATCAAGTATTAAGATGGCACCCTACGAGGCTTTGTACGGTCGTAAATGCCATACACCATTGTTTTGGCCGTACACAATCCTGATTAATTGCCACGAGCGTGTTGGATAGGCCACGGGCATAGGAGAAACGACAGGAGCATTACGTGGCCATGCGATGTGGCCGTGTGAGGCGTGTCCTAAGGTCGTGTGTGACACTGACTATAAACATCAAACCATAAACATAAACCAGGTACACGGGCATGGAGTACCTAACACGGGCGTGAGAAAAGCGAACGATATGGCACACGGCCGTACAACACAGCCGTACGCACCACACAGCCTGGGGACATGAGCGTGTGAAGGGCCCGTGTGCAAACCTGACTACGATTTCACAAAAAACACGGGCTAGGGACACACCACACAGGCGTGTGCCATGGTCGTGTGGCCCAACACGGGGCTTACACAATCGTGGCCCTTCTTTTAAACCCAACCCCTAACCTTAATTTCCCCTTCCTATTTAAACCCCCATTTTTTACTATTCACCTCCTTCTACTCTCCCCTATTTCTCCCACCCTCTGACCACCACAAATCGCCGCTAGCCACCTCCCCCTCTACACATACACCTCCTCCGCTAACCAGCCCACACTGCGCGAGCACCACCATCGTTCATTAGTCGTTTACCCCTCTTTTCACCTTACCATTTTCATTTATTTTCCTTTCTTTATGCTATTTCTGGATTTAGTCTTGTTTAATTTGTTTCCACTACTAACGATTTCCCACATAATTAGTATTATCAATAGTTCTCTTTCATATTTTAGTATCTTTGCTTATTTAGTTATTCCTCTTTATAATACTCTCATGCTTATTAGTTTAGGACAATTCTTAGTTATTTTTTTATATATTATTGGTATTATCCACTATAACTTGATTTCTCTTTTAGAATTGGCTTTGCTTAGCCTTAATACTATTTTCATCTTTTATTCAGTAATAACCATTTGTCCCTTTAGTTCATATGCAATATCACCACTTGATTTTAGCATGCTTGAACTTTTGTCTATATTATCTTACGAGCAAGTTATTATTATTTTGGACTACTCAGATTTTGCTTACAGATGTGGGGATTATTATTAATACCTTAGTCTTTTCTTAGCAGACATCATGACAAACCTAAAAGGCAAGAAATATGTGGTTCCCACCTCGAAAAAATGAAAAAGAGGGACATATTCCTTAAGTCCCACCACCGAGGTACGACACCCATTCCTCCAATTCCTGCCAGGGCTCCAAGAAGAACTATTTCAAATTCTACGTGCCCGACCCCTAAGTGTGGGGCCCTGTATCGATTGGGCAGCACTAGAGAAGGTCTACCTAGCCGATTCAGTACGGGCCCTCCTCGCTACAGATTTGTGGGACCGATTCTTTGATATCATGGAGCCGACATATTTGGAATTCACCTTGAAACTCGGCTCGACTTTCCAGTTACAGATAGCGATGGCGGAACACGACGATCGAGGAACTGTTCAATTCTGCCTTGGCGACCTTGTACGACAGTTGAGCGTCCCTGAATTTAGAGCTACCTTAGGACTCTATACCGACGAGTTTATGGAGACTGACCATTTCCCCCACCTCTACCGCCACACACATCGTTCACCTGTATCGTGTTGGGTCGACTCCACCCTGCTACAGGCATTTATGATCCTAGCCATTCAAAGGCATCAGCTCTACCTCTAGCTCTACGCAATCTGCACGCCATTTTGGCACACACATTAATGGGGAGGCAAGAGAGCACGGGCGTCATCAACATTCACGGCGCATATTTCCTGTGGAGCATGAGCCATGGGCATACATTTGATCTCGCATACTTTTTTGCCCTTGCCTTCTGCCACCAGACAGAATGACACCGAAAGGGAGTCATCGGCTTCGGCCCATATGTGACTCGTTGAGCACGATATTTTGGCCTCCTGAATACAGTGGCGCAGTCTTCATCGCTCACTCTCATTGGCTTGATGTCCCCACAGGGCATCCAAAGTATGCCCCATATACGAATGATTGAGTGTCGTCATAGGTTCGACCCTCTTTAGTACCGACTCGCACGAGTTACCAATGAGGATGAAGTCGAGGATATTCCTGATGATATCCCTACATTTTAGGAAGATCCACCATCACAGCCACCATGGAGCCACCGACCAGTTCATGCAGCTGCTTCAATATCTGAAGTTTCTGACCACCTTCATCCCTTTGAGCAGTATTGCACTCAGTGATTCGACAGCATCGAGGCGATGCTACAACAAATCTGACGACATTTTCACATATCTCCTCCAGCACCACCACCACACAATACAACTGTCGACAAGGACTATAAAGTCCATCTAATTTTTAAATTGCTTTTCTTTTTATTTTATTTTTATTTTGGCATTTCTTTTCCACTTTCATTATCAATTACTTACAAGACTTTTATTAGTATAATTTGAATTTTATTTTATCAAATTATTTCATTATTACTAACCCTAATAACCATATACATATAAATCCCTTAAATTTTATCAATGGTATCGCAGTTTCAAAAGGTTCAGTCGATGTGTACTACTAAGGCATACACATACAATCATCCATGACTACCATGTCCTGCTCGACCGCGACCATAGCCACCACGACACCGACCACTACGATAACCTCTTCGCTGGGCACTGTGATTATGGAACCCAACCACTACCACCACATTCACCTCTATCTACATGTCACATACACATCACTTTCAATGCTTCTAAACTTGTTCCCGTTCTTTCAAGGATTACATTCAAATTCAGGGCAATTTCGATTCTCTCCCTCTCTTCTAATCTTATGCTTATATTGCTCTTATCTATCTCTGTACATTGAGGACAATGTACACCTTAAGTGTGGGGATGTTGCTTATGTGATTATCAGAAAATCCTTGAATTTTTATCTTATTCTTAAATAATTTTCTCATATCATTATTAGAGTAAATTCTGATTGATCTATCATTTTTGTTGATATGTTTTGAATTAAACCATAGGTAATTGTGCATTAATTGTTTAAACTTTAAGACATTAGAGAATCAAGCATGATGAGTTGACTTTTGAGAAATAAAATTGCTAGGTTGTTTCCCTGAATTGAGGTATTATCTTGAAGTTTTGAATTTACAAAATTGACATCAATTACCCATAATTTTTGTGAGATTTTGAGCATTTTAGAGCATATATCTTTCTTGCTCACTGATTTTATTGGTTATGAGTGTGTCAACATTGATTTGTTATTCTAGAACTTACATTGATTATACATGTCGAGACCAAACCTTTGATTTGATATACGAAAATGATAAAGGCACTTAGGTTTTAACCCATTTACCTCATAAAAGGCCTACCCTCATAATTGACACCTAGTGAACCCTTTTCAGCCTTAACTATTATTTCTTGAATTTTTCCCTTAATATTAATCCATAACTTAACCCTTTTTGATTCATTAAGAATTTCTACCTTTTTATTAACTCCCTTTTTTATCGAGATCTAATTTGATTAGTTGCCTATTTCTTTTTCGTTCATTCCAGTTGCTGAATTATTTCTTATTATGTATGTTCCAATTTTTGTACTAATTCTTTCTTTAAAAAAATGTATATTTATATTCATACAGTTACATATTGTTTTAAAGAGCTTGGATGAATTAAAGTTGTTATGTTAAGAAAAAGAAGCTCACATCATTTGCTTTAGATAGTCCAAATTAGGGCGCTTTCTTGTAATTCAGCACTTAGCCTCACTCTTCTAAGTTTGGTAATTTATTTAAATTAATCTTGACTCTAATCCTCTTTTTTAGCCTTCATCCACACCTTTAACCCAAGCCCCATTACGACCCCGTTAAAAACCTTTTGATTTGTGTATCATTTCATTATAGTAGTGGGGATTTGATTTTCGTACAAGCCTATGGTAATAAAATTCTATGTTTGACTATTGAGTGCTTACTTATTGAACCCTAAACACCTTGAATGATTTGAGTAAATCAATAGTGAGGATGTCAACCTTGTCCATTTAGAATTAAAGGTGATTACTTAGATAAAGGGGGATACCTATAATTTTATGACTGAAATGCTCGATTTGGATTGTTTGAAACTTTAATGTTCTTATAGTTAAACTCTTAACGTATGATTACGTGTGGATTATTTCAAACATTATTGGTGAGAATTATAAGTTGAGAAGAACTTATTTTAATTGTGAGTTGCGGATTTTGCTTGAGGACAAGCAAATGCTTAAGTGCGGGGATATTTGATAAACCATAATATATACATATTTTTACCCCATGCTTGACATTTTTATTGATGATTTTTCCTTGGTTTTATTGAATTTCATGGTCCTAATCCTTTAATTTCATGTTTTATACTCAAGAGAGCTTAGGATAGCAAAAAGAGCAAGAAACGGGCCAAAAACGGACAAATTAGGCCTAAATTAGTGTTGCACACAGCCTAGGCACTTCCACACGGGTTAAATCACACGCCCGTGTGAGGCACACGGGCAGACCACATGCCTGCGTGTCATTTCCCTGTCGATTAGAAACCAACTCAAAATTTCACACGGCTTGAGCACTTGCACACGAACGTGGCACACGGCCGTGTCCCTGTCGAGTCCAAGTCTAGTTCTACTTGGAAAAGGCCACTTTTGAGGGTTTTGAAACATTCTAAAGCCTATATAAACACCCTAGAAGAGTATTAAATGACACACAGAGTTGGAGGCAAAAAATACTCGAGAATAGTCATCAAAATCACCTCGGAGCCAGGATCTACATCAAGACTGAAGATTTCCATCCAATTTCCTAGAAGTTCTTTGGGTTTCTTTATGTTTTGTTGTTTTCCAAAATTTGAGATGTTTTCTAGTAATATTATGAACTAAACTTCCTAAATACCTAAGGGAGATGAAACCTAAGACGAATCTTATTACTCTTTGATTTATATGATAAATACTTGTTCTTATTCTTAATTGTAAGTTTTAATTCTTGCTTTAATATTCCAGGATATTAATTCAGGTTTTTGATGTGCTTATTCAGTAGAGGAAAAGTCCCTGTTTAAGAGTAGATCATTCATAATTAAGTGAAGTTACATGCAATCCTAGAGATAGGACGACATAAATCTACTAGACTAGAGTCAAATCTAATAAGGGAATCCATAGATCGAGTTACTATGATAATAGGGGTTTTAATTAGAAAGAGATTCTGATTAATCAACCTAGAGTCAGTTGTTTTTTGAGTCTTGAAAGGGGTAATAACATAAATCAAGGATTTCTACGGAATAACTCAAGTAAATAAATTGTTTAAGTCAAAGGTAATAAGTGAAGTCTTGGTGGATTCTTTCTTGGGTATTGTCTTCTCAATCGGTTTTTCAAAAGTATTTTCCAATTTCCATCCCTGTCGTAATCTTAGTTAATTAGATAATTAGTTTAGTTTACAACATTCTCTTAAATTTTAGGCTAGATAATAAAAAGATAGTAATTACTAGTACTTTTAGTCCTCGTGGATACGATATTTCCGGTCTCATAGCTATACTACTATTCGATAGGTGCGCTTGCCTTAAGTCGATTTTTTAGATAGTTTCACGACCATCACCACCCTAACAGAAGTTGGCTCAACCAGCCTACCATCCTTGTTTCCTAGTGTAACAACACCAAAGTTAATACTCTTGGGCTCATTCACAGCATGTCCTTTCTTGGATATCTTACCATGTTAGGCTTTAGGTCTAAAAGAAGGCCCAACAATATTAGTACCCATATTAAACCATGTCTTATGAGTAGTAACAAGTGTCACAACCTCTTCCTTTGCGTATTCCTAAATATCTGTAATTGAAAGAAATTTTGAGCCGTTATACTTATCAACAAAATTCTCAATCCCTTCCATATTTAACCTCCCTTGATGCACATTCCACCAAGATTTTTGTTCGAAAATCATCCATGAGCCGTAATTCTTGCTTTCCATCATGCTCTCTACCAACAATGATGTTGTTTAGTCAACAGAATCATCATTCTCAATTGCCATCTTAGGTTCAGATGGGCAATGCTACACTCGGTTGTCACTATTTTACAAAATCTAAAAGAAGTTTGGACTTAATTAAATAGAATGGTAAGTTGGCGGGCTCTACTAGAAATTTGGAAATTTTTAGTGGCTAACTGGTAATTAGTTGGGTTCCAACTTCGGTTCAGTTAGAATAGAACCGACTAGTTCCTTAGTGGGAGACACAAGAATTAGCGATGAAAGGTTATTTAGGGCTTTGATGGCCTTGTGTGTAACGACCCGATTGTCAAGGGTGTCGAAAAGTGTATTCCCGGGACTCCATTCCTGTAAATTGGACTCATAATTTACAAAGTTAGTACTGTAGTTAATTAATTTTTGAATTAGTAAATTTTGTGAAATTAGGAGTTATTAAGGTACAGGGACTAAATCACGCAAATGTTAAAAGTTGAATTATAAATTGAAATAAATTAAAGGGGATAAAGTAGCATTTAAACCATTTAATAAATGGTTGTGTATATAAGTGGTCGAACATGGTTAAGTGTAAATGCATGTATATATATTTTATATATGTTATATTATAAAGTTAGTAATAATAATAATAATAAATTAAATGAAAAATAATTAAATGAAATAGAAATGAAAGAGGATGTATGCAAATTAAACAAAAGAAAGAAAGAAAAATTAGAAAAGAACGCATGGCACTAGGGGTTTGGAAGTTCAAGCTCAAATTGGTTAGTGCAATTTAGTCCCTATACATGTAATTTTTATATTTTTTGAATCTTAGTACCTAGGGCTACCCGACCCATGCTGTAATTTTTAGTATTGTTCAAGATTTTAGATGTTGGCATTGTTGAATAGTTTAAGTATTAGGGATTAAATAGATAGATTTTTAACTTGGAAATGGAACAGGACTAAATTATGAAATTAATTGTTGATTTTGAATAATAGGGACTAAATTGTGAAAAAATTGAAATTAAGGGGTCAAATTGCGAAAGAGGAAGCTAAATGTGGTCTAGAGTGAAATTAGTATAAAAATATGAAGTTAAATGAGAAGTTAAAATTAGTCTTAGTTTAGGGACTAAATTCAAGAATAAGGAAAATATAGTGTGAAAATTTAAAATTTAATGTGAAATTGAAATGTGTAATATTAATGTGATTTAATTGTTTATTATGTAGCTAATGTCGTACCGGAATCCTAAAGTAAAAAGGGGAAGGATAAAATTGATGTCTAATAGCTCGAAATTCACGGTTTGTGTTTCTATAATATGAACTAAGTTATAAATTATTACATTTTGAGGTGAGTACTTTTGTACTTAGAAATTGAATTGAACTCATAGTCGATGGAAATGGATTGATTCAGTAAATTATGAATTTATTGAATATATATGGAGATTGAATTGAATATATATTTATATGTGATAATTTGTATATAGGTGAAATTGAGACATTGGTTGTATTGAAAAGTGAAATGAAACCTTATTAACTATATCGGGCTGAGTTGGATATAGATGGCATGCCATAGGATAGGAAGAGTTCAGGGATTTTTTCGACCTCGAGTCAATGAGGCACTAGGTGTCCATTTGCTTCGATTTAACCGGTGAGACACTGGGTGTCAATATATATAGCACTGGGCACAGTTAGTACTTCGAATTTATCCGATGATGCATTGGCTGCCAAGCTGGTGTGTTGGTTGGATTCGTGTATCCGTCCGAGTAGTGTTAATAGGGGAAAATAAAATAATAATTTTATGTGATTGATATTGAAAAGGAAAAGATGAGAAATGAATATGAGATGAGAGAATATTGAAATGGAAAATATGAGAAATGAAATATGAATTGATGAATTGATATGTGAAACTTGAATTATTTCAGGTATTGAACAAAGATATGAATCATGCCATTGCATGAGATGATGTATTCAAATGTTAAATGAAATGCCATTGATATATACTTATATATTTGAACATGTGAAAATCTTAGATGTGAATAAGGAATCAACAAAAATTACACTATTAAATTGAAAAACATGAACATAGCTTACTTGTTGCATTTTGCATTTTTAAATACTTATATCAAGTTTATATTATTCAAATTATAGAAATACCACTAAGTTTTACTTAGCATGCGATTTTGTTTTCCGTGTGCAGGCTAGGTACTGTTCATGTAACAGCCCGGTTTAGACTTTAGTCAGAACAGTGGTTTCAGGACCATGAATCCGAGTCAGAAAAATATTTTTATATTATATTTCATGCTTAAAGTATGTGAATTGATATGTGTGAAATTTTCGTATGAAAATTTTATCGTTTGTGTACTTGATTTTATAAAAAGGACTTAATCGCATAAATTGTAAAAATCACTTGCTATTTGTTAAAGGGTTATAATGTTATGTTCTTTTAATGTTGAGGCCTTAAAATGAAATTATGCCATTAATTAATAGCTTGGACAGTTATGGGCTTATGTTATATGGTTTTCTAATTAAATTACAAAGGTTAAAATGGTAAATGTTATATTATTATGAAATAAATAAAACAAATATCACAAGATAGTGGAGTATTCATCCTTTTTCATGATCGAATATGGAGAAGAAAAGAAGCCATGGTTGTGTTTAAGTTTCGGCACTTAGGAAGCTAAATTCGGGTATGTGTTTTGCTCGGTTTTCAATAATTTTTACATTTTTGAAATCGTTGCTTCGAATACTAGCTAGCCCATGCTTAAATTTTTGAATTTGATGAAGAATTTGTGATTTTCCATTGTTGATAGTGGAAACACAAAAATTTACACACTTTTATAAAATAATTAATTTTTATAAAATAATTAAAGTGCACTTAAAATATGAACATGTTGAAATTTAGTTAATTTTATAATTATTTTCGATCAATTTTGGTTATTTTCAACAGATTTACACAAAGAGCGAAAAATGGCATGGCAGACACTGCCAGAAGCACAAAATCGAGAAGCAATTTGAAGTATCAAGGCGAATTAATTTCCAGCCTAAGAGGATCCAATTATGTGTATTAATTTATAATATAATTAATTTTAATTTATACCAATTTAATTTGGGCTAAATAAATTATTATTAATTAATTATGGAAAAAATGGTCCAATTGAACCGAATCGATTGAACTGAACCAGCCAAGGATTGGGCAGCCCAAAGTCGTCCATATGCTGACCCAAATCAGCTTATTATCTGATTAATTAAGCTTGCAAAGGAGCCCTTGAAGACTTGTCAATGTTGCATTCAAGCCCCTCCACAATTGGTGGCTTTATGGATTTGCCCCAAGCTATATTTAGCAAAGTTGAAGACATCAACTTTGCCACATAGATGGCCGGCAAAAGGGTGGCTCTTTGGCTGCTATTTTTAGCAAATTTTAGCTGCCACATTCAGCTATAAAAACCCCCCCTTGGCTGATCATTCAAAGCACACATCAATTCATTAACATCTCTTCTCTCCTCTCTCACTTTCTCCTATCTTTTCCCCATTTCAAGTCCTTTGCTCTTGTGCCGATTTCTCCCCTTGGGAAAGGGTTATTCTTTAGCCATTTTGGAGCAACATTGAAGTGTTCATAGTAGCCTTGATCGGCAAGGACAACAAAGAATGAAGAACGGAGCAACTTTGTCAAAGCCTCGGAAAAACACCGGATTTGATTCTTATTCCCTATCTCTTTAATTTTTATTGTTGTTATGATGAGCATATCTATGAATATTTATGTTGTTGGAATGGTTAATTTAATCAGCTTAGCTTGAATTTAATTCGTGTTGGTTTGATTGCATTTCCTCTGCTTAAATTATTAATACCGTGTTTATGCTGTTATAGGCCTCGGTAAAATGCTTGATTAAGTAAAATCATGCCTAAGTTATTCTTGCATTACAATTGTGAGGTAGCTAATGAATTAATTATTTAAACGGATTGAAATTGTAATTAATGGACACAATACTTAATTAGTGCATGTTTATTCTTCTAAGGTAGCTGAAGGTTAAATTAGCAACATATCTGGCGATACACTTGCCTTGCATAACTTGCACAATTATTGTGATTAAACTGTTTCAAGGTAAGAATACCTTGTTACCTCACATAGTCTTTTATGTGTTTATTAGATTTAATTAATCGTTTGAATTGACATAGGGATATGCAGGAGATTAGTTCAATTTAATAAGTATGTATGTGCCATAACATGTGTGCTTGTTAAAATCAGTTTAATCATTTGAATTAACATAGGGATATGTTAAGAGATGAATGGAGTTGTGTAGGTGAATATTTTCATAAGTTAGGAAATTACCGAGTTGTCGTGAATTTATTCGTAATAGCATAAGCATGAGTTTAATAATTCTAAGTTCAAGAAATGTAATTAAATCAACACAATTATGTCATCTTGATTAAATCATATTTTGAAATCGTGCATTAGAACTTTTATTTTTATTTAGTTTAAAATCTTTTTTTTTAATCGCCCTTTTCAAAACAAAATATTGTTCTTCACCAAAGTGTTTTAAATAGCATTCATAAATAATTCTTTTCGCAGTAGCTGTGGGTAAGAAAACTCGACATTTACTTGTCACTTTATTACTTGTTGCGATTGTGTACACTTGCACATTTCCGTCGTTCCAAGTTTTTGGCGCTATTGCCGGGGACTATTGTAAAAAGTCATTATTTGTGAATTTGTTAGTTTTGCATTTTTGTTTTTTTTTTTGTTTAATTTTTAACTTAATTAATTTTTCTGTGATTATTTAAGGTGTTTATAAGTATTGACCGAATTATTGACCTACTCCCTGTAGACCCTGAGATAGAATGAACTTTTCGACAGTGAAGAAGACAAGCAAATTAGAAGAGGATCGAAGAGATGAACTTCAAAAATTCGATCCAAGGAAATGGAGCAAAACCTGCTCAAAATCCTATCCTTATTGCTGATGACAGGGATAGAGCTTTACGACAGTATGCCTTGCCAGTATTTAATAATCTTAATCTGGGTATTAGGAGACCTGAAATTGATGCACAACAGTTTGAACTGAAGCCATTCATGTTCCAGATGCTTTAGATGGTGGGCCAATTCAGTAGAATGCCTACCGAAGATCCTCACCTACACTTAAGATTGTTTATGGAGGTGAGTGATTCTTTCAAGTTAGCCGGAGTACCGAAGATGCATTACAATTGAAGATGTTCCCATATTCGCTGAGGGACAAAGCTCGAGCTTAGTTGAACTCATTGCCACCAAACTCAATTTCCACATGGAAAGAGTTAGCAGAAAGATTCCTTATGAAGTATTTCCTACCTAGCAAGAATGCTAGGTTGAGGAACGAGATCATTACTTTCCAACAAATAGATGATGCGTCCTTGTATGAGGCATGGGAAAGATACAAAGAGTTATTACAAAAGTGCCCTTATCATGGAATCCTACATTGCATCCAACTTGAGACATTTTATAATGGTCTCAATGCTCACACAAGGATGGTAGTGGACACTTCTGCTAATGATGCTCTCCTTTCTAAGTCTTATAATGAGGCTTATGAAATCATTGAGAGGATTGCCAGCAACAATTATCAATGGCCAACCAATCGAACAGTGTCAGGAAGACAAGTTGCCAAAATTCATGAAGTAGACGCTCTTACTTCACTCGCATCTCAGGTATCATCAATATCCTCAATGTTAAAAAATCTTACTACTAATGGTTCTAACAGTTTTGCAGCACAACCACCAACCCAATTTGCAAATAAGGCCTGTGTCTATTGTGGAGAAGAACATTTGTTTGAAGAATGTCCATTAAACCCAGGATCCATGTACTACATAGGTAACCAGAACCTAAATTGAGGAAGCCAAGGACTGCAATCCAATTTTTATAACCCATCGTGGTGAAATCACCCCAATTTTTCCTGGAGTAACCAAGGGGCTGGAACCAGTAACACTTACGCTCAACCTAGACCAACCCAGCCGCCTAGTTTTCCCCAACAAGTTTAGAAACCAACCCAAGCTGAACCATCCAATAGCTTAGAAAATTTTTTGAAGGCATACATGGCCAAGAATAATGCCTTAATCTAGAGCCAAGCAGCTACATTGAAAAACCTGAAAAACCAAATGGGCTAGCTTGCAACTGAACTCAAGAACTGACCACCAGGTGCTTTACCTAGTGATACAGAAAAATCCAATGAATCCAAGGAAGAAGCATTGCAAAGCATTGATATTGAGGAGTGGAAAGATAGTAGAGCCCAACACCATCGAAGCTGAAAAGAAGCAAGCTGATGCTCAAGATTCAGAAGAAGTTCAACTGAGTGTTGAAATTCCAGTTTCACAAGAACCAGAATCTGCAAAACCCGACAAGGTAATTTTAGAACCAGCTAATTCTGATCAACTAACAACTCCGTTAGATGCAGAATTGCCATAGAGGACAAATCAATCAGTTCCAAAAAAGAAACCACCACCACCCTACCCTCAAAGACTTCAAAAGTAGAAGCAGGAGATTCAATTCAAGAATTTCCTAGATGTACTCAAGCAACTTTTTATCAACATCCTATTGGTTGAAGCACTTGAGAAAATACTGAACTACGTCAAATTCATGAAGGATATCCTGTGCAAAAAAACGAAGACTTGGAGAATTTGAGATGGTAGCTCTGACGAAGGAATGCAGTGCATATCTTCAAGACAAACTACCCCCAAAGTTGAAGGATCCTGGATGTTTTACCATACCTTGCAACATTGGAGCAATGTATTATGGTACGACATTATGTGACTTAGGTGCGAGTATTAACTTGATGCCTATGTCAATATTTAGGAAGTCGAGGATACGTGAAGTTAGACCAACTATGGTTACACTTCAATTAGCAAATCGATCTTTAGCACATCCAGAAGGAAAAATCGAGGATGTATTGGTACGTGTGGATAAATGTATCTTCCCTATTGATTTTGTTATCCTAAACTTTGAAGCAGATAAAGAAGTGCCAATTATCTTAGGAAGACCGTTCTTAGCAACCGGAGGGACCCTTATTGATATGCAAAAGGATGAGCTTACTATGCGAATTCAGGATGATCAGATAACATTTAATGTTTTTAAGTCTATGCGATTTCCTGACACAATTGATGATTGTTCTGCAGTATCCGATTTAGAGGATTTAATAGTAGAGAAGGAGCTCAACTACGTTGAGGATCCGTTGGAACAAATTTTGACATCAAATCCTCTGAATGATGAAGAGGAAGATGAATACTTAGCGTTGTTAGAAGCTAATCAAAAGGGATTTAATCTGCAATCCCGTTTTGAATCTTTGGAATTAGAGAAAAGAGATTATGCCCAACCAAAAGCGTCAATCAAGAAGCCACCTAAATTAGAACTCAAGGTACTACCTTCACATTTAAAATATGTTTATTTAGGTAACGCTTCTACTTTTCCTGTGATTGTTTCAGCAGAATTAACTAATGATCAAGAAGAGAAACTCATCCTGGTGTTGAAACAATTCAATAAGGCTATCGGATGAACCATAGCCGATATTCACAAAATTAGTCCATTGGTATGCATGCACAAGATTATCCTTGAAGATGGAAAAAAAAGGGATGATTGATGGACAACGAAGACAAAACCCCATCATGAAGGACATAGTAAAGAAAGAAATCATCAAGTGGTTAGATGCGGGTATAATCTACCCCATCTCAGACAGTTCATGGGTAAGTCTGGTCCAGTGCGTGCCAAAAAAAGGAGGTATCATGGTCATTGAAAATGAGAATAACTAGTTGATACTGACTAGAACAGTTACATGATAGAGAATTTACATCGGTTATCGGAAGCTAAACAAAGGGACTAGGAAAGATCACTTTCCTTTGTCGTTTTTAGACCAGATGCTGGATAGACTCGCAGGGTGAGACTACTACTATTTTCTCGATGGATACTCGGGGTATAATCAGATTACGGTAGCACCAAAAGATCAACACAAGACAATATTCACCTGCTCGTACAGTACATTTGCATTTAGATGCATGCCATTTGGTTTATGTAATGCACCTGCTACATTTCAAAGTTGTATGATGTCTATTTTTACTAGCATGGTTGAGAAGTATTTAGAAGTTTTTATGGATGATTTTTCGATATTTGGAGATACTTACAACGATTTTTTAGCCAATCTAGCAAAGGTACTAAGGAGATGCGAAGAAACAAACCTAGTACTCAACTGGGAAAAGTGTCATTTCATGATACGAGAAGGTATTGTTCTAGGGCATCAGATAATGAGACATGGAATCGAGATAGATAAAGCAAAGGCAGATGTTATAGAGAAACTTTCACCTCCAACATCTGTAAAGAGTGTTAGGAGCTTTTTGGGCCACGCCGGTTTCTACTGAAGATTTATCAAGGACTACTTCAAAATTGCTAAACCCTTATGCAAATTATTGGAGAAGGACTTGAAGTTCAAATTTGATGAGGAATGCTTAAAGGCTTTTAAAGATTTGAAGAGTCGATTAGTTACGGCACCCATAATCGTCACACCAAACTGGGATTTTCCATTCAAATTGATGTGTGACGCAAGTGACTTCGCAATAGGAGCTGTCATGGGCCAGTGAAGGAACAAAGTTTTTATCCCATCTACTATGCAAGTCGAACTCTGACAGGAGCTCAACTGAATTATACGGTAACAGAAAAAGAGTTACTTGCTATTATGTTTGCTTTTGACAAGTTTCGATCTTATTTTATAGGTACCAAAGTGACTGTCTATACGGACCACTCGGCAATTAAGTATTTACTTTCTAAGAAAGATGCTAAGCCGAGGTTAATCCGATGGGTACTTCTACTTCAAGAGTTTGATCTAGAAATTCAAGATCGAAAGGGAGTGGAAAATCAAGTAGCAGATCACCTGTCCAGATTGGAGCCGGAAGAAAGGAACTCTCCTCTTATACCAATTCGAGAGACATTTTTGGATGAACACATACTGAAGGTAAATCATGTCCATAATACCCCTTGGTTTGCTGATAGCTAACTATTTAGCTTGTGGTTTGATGCCGATTGATAAGACATATCATTAAAGGAAAAAGTTTCTTCACGATGTGAAGTACTATTTCTGGGAAGAGCCATATTTGTTTAAAAAGTGAACAGATTAAATGATCAGAAGATGTGCAGTAGAAGATGAAATACAAAAGATTCTATACCATTGTCACTCAGCTCTAAGTGGGGGACACTTTGGAGGTACTCATACTGTGGCCAAAGTATTGCAAGTCAGATTCTTTTGGCAACACTATTCAAGGACGCATATGCGTACGTACAAAGTTGTGATCGATGTCAAAGGGTTGGAAATGTCACCAATAGAAAAGTGATGCCTTGAACAAATATCATTGAGGTAGAATTGTTCGATTTATGGGGTATTGACTTTCTTGGTCCTTTTCTACCATCTTTTGGTCACAAGTACATATTAGTAGTAGTAGACTATGTGTCTAAGTGGGTCAAGGCTGAAACTTATCCGACAAATGATGCTAAGGTTGTAATTAAGTTTTTGTAGAAACACGTGTTCACAAGGTTTGGAACCCCAAGAGCTATTATCAGTGATTAAGGGTCTCATTTTGTGAACAAGTGGTTGAAATGGTCATTAGATAAACATGGAGTAAAACACAAGGTCGCTTTAGCTTACCATCCGCAGACGAATGGGCAAGCTGAACTGGCGAACAATGAGATCAAAGGCATACTTGAGAAGGTAGTTTGCCCGAATCGACGAGATTGGTCCAAAAGATTGGATGATGCTTTATGGGCTTACAGGACAACATATAAGGCACCTTTAGGGATTTCACCCTACAGTTTGGTCTTTGGAAAAGCCTGTCATCTACCCCTAGAGTTAGAGCACAAAGCTTACTAGGCCCTACGACAACTCAACTTGGATCTTAAGCTTGCTAAAAGAGAAACGGATGCTCCAACTCAATGAGCTAGAGGAATTTCAAATGTTCTCGTACGCAAATGTCAAATTACTCAAGGAGAGACTTAAGAAATAGCATGACAAGCACATTCGAGTTCGAGAATTTGAAGCAGGTCAACAAGTTTTGTCATTTAATTCCATATTAAGGTTCTTTCTAGGTAAACTAAAATCATGTTGGTCCGGTCCATTTACAATTCATCGCGTCTATCCATATGGAGTTGTTGAACTCCAAGGTAAAGGAGGTAAGGGAGGTAAACTAAAATCACGTTGGTCCGGTCCATACATTATTGGGGATGTCGTAACCATTTTTTTTGAAAAAAACGGGAATCGACTTAGATTTTTGGAAATGAAAACGAATAGAGGAGTCACCACCAATCTTTTTTGATGAGGTGTGATCGGATCACCTTAAATTAATCATTTTAATAAAAGTTAAGATTTACTAAAACGATAATTTTTGGTCTACGAAAATCAGAAAATGAGTTTAGGAGTCGGTTACGCATGAGGAAGGATTAGCACCCTCGATACACCCAAAATTGGTACCTAGTTGATTAATTAGTGTCTTAGTGTCGAAAATTTGAAAACTTGAAAGAATTTAAAATACGATCCCTCTTTGTAAAGAAAATGCTCAAATGTTAAAAACCTTCTCGTCTCACAATATAAAATGTCACATCCAGAGAGTTAGGACACGACATCTTGAATTTTCGAGAGCGAGCTTACCTTTTATATAAAAATTCATGTATTTCAAAAGGTTATTCAGTTAGTTAAGGTGAACGAGGAAAATCGAAACCTAGTAAGTTAGAGCACGTTTCCTCGAATTTCCGAACACCGAATTTTGCCTTTACTTGCAAAAATCTTATTTCGAGGTAACAAAATGCCATACCCGGTAAGTTAGGGCACAACACCTCGTATCTCTGAGAATAAGCATTTTTCAAAACTCATATCGGGATTTAAAAGAGTATTCCGTTATTTAGGTTAAAGGAGAAAAATCGAAACCCAGTAAGTTAGGGCACGATTGTCTCGAATTACCAAATACTGAATATTACTTTATGAAAGAATTATTATTGGGTTGGATATAATAATAATAATAATAATATTAAAGTAAAGTAAATAATAATACTATATATAAATATATATATATATGTATATAATAGAAATACAAACTACTATATAATAATAATAACAAATATAGAAATACAAAAGGTAAATATAATAAAAATATTAAATTAAAGTAATAAAAATAATACTATATATAAATATATATATATATACATAAAATATACACTAATATATAATAATAATAGTAATAGCAAAAATAATGAAAATATGAGTAATATTAATAATATATTAGAATACAAAAGTAAAGTAATAACAATAGAGGTGATAATAATAATAATAATAATACAAACAATAATACATATATATATATATAATAATAGTAGTCGAAATAAAAATAATAAAAGTAACAATAATGATAGTAATAATATAAATAAATATGGAGAGGCATATATAATATAATAATAGTATAAATAATAATATATACATGAGAAATAATAATAATAATATAAATAATAGTAAAAATAATAAAATAAAATAAAAATAAAACAAAGCTCTCAACTCTCTTTCTCCCTCTTTTCTAAATCCGGCCATTGGTCCGGCTTTGCTTCGGTCACGGACCTCCACGGGCCGCCGTCGGTGCCACCATACTCGGCGACCGGACCTCAAAAAAAAACCTTTTTCGGTAATGAAAATATGGGTAAGCTTCTTACTTTTATTTTTACTTTCGTATAAAAAAAACAAAATAAAATTGAAAGGAAAACAATAAACAAACAAAGAACTTAAGATGAGAATAGACAAAAGAAACTTCTTTTACTTTGATCTTTGATTAATCTCCAAAAACTAGCCTTTCCAAAAAACCAAAAAAAAACCCCTTTCTAACATAGTCTTGAATGGCTTTTATAGCCAAATTTTACAAATAAATTTTTTGTAGGCAAGTGGAGTGGTTGGGGTGGTTTAGTGGAGTGGTTTAGTAGGGTGGTTGGGGTGGTTTAGTGGAGTGGTTGGAGTGGTTGGAGTAGTTTAGTGGAGTGGTTGGAGTGGTTGGAGTGGTTTAGTGGAGTAAAGATATTTGGATTTTATTTCTTTTATTTTTTTTTATTTTGGGTTGGGTTAGTGTTTCGGGCTAAGTTTTGGGCTAAGGGTTTTGGGTTTGTATTGGGTTTTAATTGGGTAGTTGGGTTATGTTTATTTGGGCCCAAAATTGGGCTTGTATAGCTGCCCCTCTTTGCTTGTTGTCGTGTAACGAGAACAGAGCAAAGACTTAAGAAAGACCAATTTTGCCCTGTCTCACTGTGTCTGGACTTGTTTAGTGCTCCTTTTCTCCAGGTAGCTTTATTCCAATTTTGTTGCTTCGCTTCGCTTCACTGCTCTACTGCAACTTCAAGAAGGTAAGGTTTGTTTTGATCTGCTCCACTGCAACTCCATGGAGATAAGACACGTGACTTCAATCAATTCCACTGAAACTTCAAGGAGATCTGCTGTAGCTTCGATTAATCCACTGAAACTTCAAGGAAATCTGATGTGGCTTTTAGCTGCTCCACTGCCATTTCAGGGGGAAGATATTCACTGAAACTTCAAGGAGATCTGTTGTGGCTTTTAGCTGCTCCAACGCCATATCAGGGAGAAGAGATCCACTGAAACTTCAAGGAGATCTGCTGTGGCTTTTAACCGCTCCAACGCCATTTCAGGGAAAAGAGATCCACTGAAACTTCAAGGAGATCTACTGTGGCTTTTAGCCGCTCCAACGCCATTTCAGGGAGAAGATATTTGATTTTCAACCTGTTACCCTACTGCTTAGGGGGTTGAGGCTTGTTATCATTGATCTGTTTCCCTACTGCTTAGGGGTTTAGATCTGTAAACTCAACCTGTTACCCTACTGCTTAGGGGGTTAAACCTTGGTGGTTTGAATCTGCTTCACTGCATTCGAGGAGGAAAAATTTGATGTATTTGATCTGCTCCACTACAACTTCAGGGAGGCAAGATCTGTGATTTTCAGCCTATTACCCTACTGCTTAGGGGGTTAAGGCCCATCTTCATTGATCTGTTTCCCTACTGCTTAGGGTGATAAGATCTGCAAGTTCGGCTTGTTACCCTACTGCTTAGGGGGTTAAATCCCTTTGAATTTAATCTGTTACCCTACTACTTAGGGGTTTAAGGTCTGTACATTTAGCCTGCTCCACTGCGACTTCAAGGAGATGAGACTTGTAATCTTCAGTCTGCTCCACTGCACTTCAGGGAGATAAGGCTAATGACTTCAATTTGCTTTGCTGAGGCTTCAGGAAGACAGGATTCGCTGGATTTGATCTGTTCCACTGCAACTTCAGGGAGACGAGATTTTTAATTTTTAGCCTATTACCCTACTGCTTAGGGGGGTTAAGGTCTGGTGAATTCACTGATTCTAGGAACATGACCTGTAGAATCAGTTCTTATGTATTTATGCTTATGCCAACGAATTAGGATGCTATGATCAAAATGAATCAAATGCTCCTAATCAGATGCGTTATGAATGATCTATGAATGTATAGGTGCAACATGTTGTGAGCGAGAATCCCTTTTAATGTTTAGGTTGCCATTGCTCTTTGTTCATCAAGGTTCTTTCACTGAAATGGTACCCCGTCTTCTTGTTCAGCTCAAATTTTGAACAGAAAACCCGAAGGGGTAGTCTCAATTTAAACTCTTTCTTCTCATATGCTTCCAATATTTGAGTTTGGTTAGTTCTAAATAATAGTCCTGTTTTAGGTTCCTGTACTATTTAGAAACTTTCAGAGCAATATGCAGAACTCTTTTTGTGAAAATGGCTTTTAGTCTATTAATCATCATTTCAATGCAAAATTCTTGAAAAAGATTATAGTAATGATGGAATTGAAATTTATCAAAAACAAAATTTGAAGGGAATAGATTCATCACGGTCAACAAACATTTCTGGAATAAAAAATGAATAAGAAGGGAATAGGTGCCCTAGATATCGCAACGTGAGCTTCTCTGTACTGGCTTCCTGAGGACTCCTTTTTTCCCAATATGTGTTTAGAGGATCTAGAGTACTCTTGTAGATGCCCCAAAATTTATGGGTTTTCAATCCAAAATCCATTTGGTCTCAAGATGCTCTTTACGAGTTTTCACCCTGGCCTCTCCCCTTTTTTTTTTTAGGCGAAGTATTTCTTAACCGAGTCCGAATTCATGGGATTGGGTAAGGTCTTGCCATCCATTTCAGCCAATATCAATGCTCCTCCAGAAAAGGCTTTCTTTACCACATAAGGTCCTTCCCAATTAGGCATCCATTTTCCTCTGAAATCTTTTTATATGGGCAGGATCTTTTTCAATACTAGGTCTCCCTCGTGGAATTCTCTGGGACGAACCTTTTTGTTGTAAGCTCGCATCATTCGCTTTTGGTACATCTGACCATGACGGATAGCCTTTAGCCTTTTTTCTTCAATCAAATTCAACTGATCATATCGGGACTGGATCCATTCTGCTTCATCTAACTTTACTTTTGACAAAACTCTGAGGGAAGGAATCTCGACCTCAATAGGTAAAATCGCCTCCATTCCATAGACCAATGAGAAAGGCATTGCCCCGGTAGAAGTCCTGACAGACGTTCGATAAGCATAAAGGGCGAATGGCAACTTCTCATGCCAGTTTTTATAAGTTTCAGTCATTTTCCCCACGATCTTCTTAATGTTTTTATTAGCTGCCTCAACTGCACCGTTCATTTTTGGGCGATACGGCGACGAGTTGTGGTGTCTGATCTTGAACTGACTACAGACTTCCGCTATCATGCTATTGTTCAAATTCAATGCGTTGTCAGCTATGATCCTTTCCAGCATTCCATATCGACAAATGATTTCTTTTTTTAGGAACTTGCTAACTGCCGATTTTGTAACATTGGCATATGAAGCGGCTTCCACCCACTTGGTGAAATAATCGATGACTACAAAGATGAAACGATGCCCATTTGAAGCTTTTGGTGAAATTGGCCCAATCACATCCATGCCCTACATCGAGAAAGGCCATGGCAAAGTCATGACATGTAGAGGTGAGGGAGGTACATTAATCTTGTCTCCATAGATTTGGCACTTATGACATCTTTTGGCGTAGTTAATACAGTCTCCTTCCATAGTGGACCAATAATATCCAAACCTCATAATTTTCCTGGCCATTGTAAACCCATTAGCATGTGTCCCACAGACGCCCTCATGGACTTCCTCTAAGATTTTCTTAGCCTCTATAGCATCTACACATCTCAACAGTACTTGATCCTTCCTTCTTTTGTACAGGATCTCCCCATCTAAGACATAGTCATGGGCCAGTCTTCTCAACGTTCGTTTGTCATTCTCGGTAGCTTGATCGGGGTATTCACGATTCTTCACATATCGTAGGATATCGTGGTACCAAGGGCGATCATCAATTTCTCCTTCTTCTTCGAGGTTGTAACAATGAGCCGGAGCTTCATAAATGCTCATTTGGATTAGTTTCACATCCTCTAGTTGGTTCACCTTGATCATAGAAGCTAAAGTTGCTAGGTCGTCAGCCATCTGATTTTCTTCTCGTGGGAGGTAGTAGAAGACAATATCATCAAACTCTTTAATTAACTCAAGGATCAACCTCCGGTAACTGATCAATTTGGGGTCTCTTGTCTCCCATTCACCTTTGAGTTGATAAATTACTAGGGCAGAATCTCTATAGACCTCTAACACCTTGATTTTATGTTCTATGGCTGCACGTATTCCCATGATGCATGCTTCGTATTCTGCCATATTGTTCGTGCAGTCAAAATCCAATTTACTAGTGAAGGGATAAGATCTCCGTTCGGGGATACCAGGACTGCCCCGATTCCATTGCCCATGGCATTTGATGCTCCGTCAAAATTTAGCTTCCAAGGATGACCTTCTTGAGGGTCTTCTTCAGTGGTTGCTATGTACATTAGATCTTCATTTAGGAAGTCAAAGTTTAGAGGCTCGTAGTCCTCTAGGGCTCTGCTGGCTAGGAAATCTGCTATCGCACTCCCCTTTACGGCCTTCTGGTTCACATAGACTATATCGAATTCAGAAAGTAGAATTTGCCATCGGGCCATCCTCCCATTCAAAGCAGTCGACTCCGTCAAGTACTTCAGAGGGTCCATTTTAGAGATTAGCCAAGTTATGTGATACAACATGTATTATCTCAGTCTTCGGGTTGTCCAGATTAAGGCACAACACAACTTTTCAATGAACAAGTATCTCGTCTCGCACTCAGTGAACTTTTTACTGAGGCAATATATCGCCCTTTCTTTCCTTCCCGATTCATCGTGTTGGCCAAGCACGCATCCCATAGAATTTTCAAATACCGTCAAATATAGTATCAGTGGTTTATCTGGACTAGGTGGTGTCAACACTGGGGCATTAGACAAATATTGCTTAACTTTGTCAAAGGTCTTCTGGCATTCCTCGTCCCAAACACCAGGGTTGTGTTTCTTAAGGAGACGGAATATGGGGTCACATTTCTCGGTTAGCTGTGAAATAAACCGAGCAATGTAATTTAATCTTCCTAGGAATCCCCGAACTTCCTTTTGAGTACGCGGCGGAGGTAACTTTTGTATGGCTTTGACTTTATCTGGGTCAATCTCAATCCCTTTTTCACTGACTGCGAATCCAAGTAGTTTGCCAAACCTGGCCCCGAAGGTATACTTCGCTGGATTGAGTTTCAGCTAGAATTTCCTCAACCTAAAAAATAATTTCCTCAAGACTTGCACATGCTCTTCTTCAGTTCGAGATTTGGCGATCATGTCATCGACATAGACTTCAATTTCTTTATGCATCATATCATGGAATAGGGTTACCATGGCTCTCTGATATATTGCTCCCGCATTTTTCAATCCGAACGGCATCACCTTATAGCAAAAGGTTCCCCACATAGTCACGAATGTGGTTTTATTCATGTCTTCAGGATGCATCTTGATCTGATTGTACCCCGAGAAACCATCCATGAAGGAGAAGTGTGAGTAGCCTGCAGTGTTATCCACTAAAGTGTCAATATGAGGCAATGGGAAATTATCTTTCGGGCTGGCTTTGTTTAAGTCTCTGTAGTCTACACACATCCGTACCTTTCCATCTTTTTTAGGGACGGGGACGATGTTGGCTACCCATTCCGAGTACTTAACTACTTGTAAGAAGCTTGCTTCAAATTGTTTCTTAACCTCCTCTTTTATTTTTAACAAAACATCAGGCCGCATCTTTCGAAGCTTTTGCTAAACTGGCTTGCATTTTTCTTTGATGGGGAGCCTGTGTACCACAATGTCAGTACTTAGCCCAGGCATATCTTGATATGACCATGCGAAGACATCCTTGAACTCTTGGACTAACTCAATAAGGTCCCACTTTGTCTCTGTGGTAATGCAAGCTCCGATCTTTACTTCTTTCCTTTCTAGTTCATTCCCAAGTTCACGATTTCTACGGTCTCTTTGTGGGGTAGAATCTGTTTCTCCTCGTGTTCTACCATCCTTAACAAATCAGGGGATAAGTTACAGTCTCCGTCTTCCTCAAAGTCATGAGATCCTTCTAGACACATATCCCGCTCAAGAGGAGACTCTGAATGAGTAGCAACGTCACTCACATCATTGATATCTGGAGACCTATTGTAGGTGCGAAGGAAGATACAAAGAATAAGAGAATCTAAGAATAAAGATATGTATGGTATGATCATGAATGAAAGAAAAAAAGAATATTTGCATGGAATAAGTCAAAAGGATGCATTTTATTGAAATAATGATTTCGAACATAAGCCTATTTCACAAAAGGACACTTCTTACTCCGAGGCCTAGAGCAATAAGTGTGTTTTGGACATTACTCTGAGTTAGTGCTAAAGACTACAGAAATCTCTTCCACAATCCAATTATTCAGAACGCTTCTCGGCTCATAGGGGCCAATGCCCGAAAAATTCTCTACCCCAGTTCCTTCTTCATATGTGGCGTTGATGTCCAAACTCTCCATCATTCCTTCCAAGATTTCCTTTCCCGACGTCTTCCGCTCGGAGTGAATGACCCCTCTAGATACAAAAGTCTTCGATATATGGGGGAAGATCATTGGTTCCCATTCGATTTCTCCCCCACTCAATCACGCTCTCCTTCTTTCTTGCTTCTTCTCAAGTTCCTTCTTCCTTTGTTTCATGTCTGGCTTAAACCCTAACCCAAAATGGTCTTGTTTGTCCTTCATCATTGGTACATTAATCCTTCCCTGGAGGTATCTCCCGAGTCCTCTTCCGGGTAGAGCCCATTTTCCAATAGTTAGCCGTAGTCCCATTCTTATAGTCTCAGATAACCTAGGTATTGGAATTTTATTTCTTTCGGTGATGAACGTCGCGTTCACAAACTCCAAAGATCGAAAAGAGCACTCGATTTCCTCATCATTTGCCTCGATATATGGGGCGTCACTGGTTATTGTCGCGATGATATCCTCTTCAGCATTGATCGTTACTAACCGACCTTCAGTCACTAATTTCAACTTTTGGTGCAGCAATGAAGGGACTGCCCCTACCGAGTGTATCCATGGTCTCCCCAATAGGTAATTATACGAAGGCTTAATGTCCATGACCAAGAAATCTACCTCGTAAATGCTCGGCCCAATTAAGAGGGGTACTTCAATTCTCCCCATTACCTTCCTCTCCGTGCCATCAAATGCTCTCACTACACTTTGGCATGTCTTCATATGGGAACTATCTACTGGCAACCTACTCAGCGTAGATAGGTGTAGGACATTCAGCGCAGAACCATTGTCAATCAATACCCCCGGTAATGTGTACCCTTTACAGTGAGTCGTGATGTGCAAAGCTTTAGTTGATCCTCAGCCCCCTGGCGGTACCTCATCATCATTGAAGAATATGAAGTTGTCAGCACTTATATTGTTGACTAAGCGGTCCAGTTTGTTTACAGAGATATCGTTAGCAACATAAGTTTCATTCAGCACCTTCATCAATGCTACTGCGATGGGTTTGAGCTTAAAAGTAAGGCCGATCGATATACTCTACCGGCTATTTGTGCATCTGTTCTACAACACTATATTCGCTGTGCTTTAAAAATTTAAAGAATTCCTTGGCTTCTTTGTCAGTCACTGATTCATTAACAGTTGGTTCAGGCCCCGCCGGCTTCTCTTTCTTTTGCTCAATTGCTAATGATTTTTCTTTAACCTGTTCAACTTTTTTACTTGGGGTATAACGTCTTCCGCTGCGCGTATAAAAACCCTCGTCTTGAACTTCCTCTAATGTATTAATCGAGGTCTCCTCTCCCGGGAATGTCACATTGCAGCTATAATTCTACGGTACCCTTTTGCTATCCTTGTAAGGGAAAGCAACGGGCTTATGGATCACGACCTTTGGCGCAACTTGTGCCCCGGCTTCATTCATTCTCGGACGTGATATGATAACCACTAGGTGGTTAGCTTTGTAAACACCCTTCATCGATCCTTCTTCGGAGGCACACACATCTGTTTCTTCCGAGCTCCCGACATATTTGAAGAATTCTAGCTCCTTATTATTCATCAATCCTTGTAACAAAGCCCTGAATTCGCTGCATTTCTGAATCTCGTGATCCTTTTGATCATGGAACACGCAATAATTCTCCGCTTCTCGGGGTCTGACCCCTGAATTCTGTGCTATCAACCCTCTTTCCACCATTTTCTTCCAAACTTCCTCCAAAGTGGTATTCACTTCTGCAATACTCATCTTAATTTCTTTCCCTGAACTCTCGATTATCGCATTTATTCCCTTATCCCCATGGTTAGGTAATGGGTTTTCTGTATTGGATGCATCATCAAATTTCACAATCCCCATGTTGATGAGTCTTTCAACTAATTTCTTGAAAGTGGTCCAGTTTTCTATCGAGTGTCCTGTAGCTCTCGTATGGTATTCGCATTGGGCATTTGCGTCATACCATTTGGGGTATGGAGGTTGCATTGGCTTCAGATAGAAGGGAGACACGACATGTGCATCAAATAAACTCTAGTATAACTCCTTGTACGTCATTGGAATGGGCGTGAATTGAAGTTTCTCCCTATTTTGTTTTGTGTTGGGCTCCGGTCTGGGTGGGCCCTGCTGTCCAATAGTTGTCGACCTTGGTTGGCTTACGGTGATCGATTTCGAATATGAGCTCACATTATTCACCTCGTGCTCTTTCTTTCTCGGCGCTGACCTCTTAGCGTTTTCCCCAGCCTCTATTTTCCCACATCTTATGGCATTTTCTATCATTTCTCCAGACATTACTATGTCCGAAAAACTCTTGGTTGCGCTACCCAACATGTGGTTAATAAAAGGTGCCTTCAGGGTATTGATGAAGAGCATAGTGGTTTCTTTTTCCAGCAAAGGGGGTTGGACCTGTGTGGCCACTTCTCTCCATCGCTGGGCGTACTGCCTAAAGCTCTCATTATGCTTTTTCTCCATATTTTGTAAAGTGATTCTATCAGGGGCTATGTCCGCCACATGACTGTACTGCTTCATGAAGGCTTGTGCTAAATCTTTCCATGAACTGATCTGGGCGCGACTCAGTTGGTTGTACCATCTAGAAGCGGCCCCAACTAGACTTTCTTGGAAGCAGTGAATTAATAGTTGGTCATCGTTGACATGGCCTACCATTCGTCTACAGAACATAGTGATGTGAGCTTCGGGACAGCTAGTCCCATTATATTTCTCAAATTCCGGAGTTTTGAACTTGGGAGGGAGTACCAGGTCCGGAACCAAACTTAATTCCTTAGCATCGATTCCACCACGATAGTCGGTGCTTTCTATTTCTTTAAATTTTTCTTCCAACCATCTACACCTTTCTTCAAGCTCTCTCGGGAGTTCTACCCTTGTCTTTTCTGCTTTTGTTACTTCATCAAGATTGAGGACCACAGGGTTGGTTAGGTTGTCCCCCGGATTAGAGCCCGAGCTGACCTGATAATTCATCGGTGCTGAAACACCGGCCTGAAATGGTTGGGGCCTAATTGTGACCGATGGCCTTCTTGGGTACATGTCAGGTTGTGTCTGAACGTCCGCTGGGGCAAAACGCGGAGGGTAGGTAAGATCTTCATTATCTTCTCCCGCATTGATCAAAGGGCTTTTCCCTTTTTCTAATCCGTCAACCAATAGACGAGTTAATTGGTCCATCATGCTTTTCTGGGACTCCAACATATGGTCCCTCATATCTTGCTGTATCTTAGCCAGTTGCTCTTGCATCTGCACTTGTAATTGTTCTTGCATCTCCCTTTGCATTTATTCTATCCTTTCTAATCTCTGGTCCATTGCTTTGGTTTTACGGCGGGTATAGTGGCTGTGTTCGGTTGCTTGATTCTCGTTGGTTTCCAGATTAACTGAAATAATTTTGTTTAATCAGGGTTCTTTAGTGAAAGTTTAATACAAATGTTGCAATGTAATGCAAATGTACGGAATGAATGCAAAAGAAAGGAAGATGTTGATCTTGAATTCAATTCCATTAGAATAACTTTTCTAGAAAGCATATTTCTTTACATGAAAATAGATTACATATGCGGTATTGCCCTTCATAGTCCAAGTAAACGCTGATCTTTTCTTCATGGTCGAATCCTGTAAATTCTCCAAGAGATGCCTTTGCTAGTTCCTTGCTGCTGAATCTGAGCCTCGATCTCCTGCTCGCTTATCTCCATGATACTCATCAAAAAGTGCCGGCTCTTGGATAATCTTCGTTGGCAATTAAATCAAGTCATGTATTCCTTCGTGGACTTCCACTTTCTCTCGTCATGCCTTTGTTGGCTTGAATCTCTGGCAATTACATCATGTATTCCTCCGTGAACTACCAGCTTTCTCTTATCGTGTTTGCTTGGACTATATTCAGGCGATCGCACTATAATCTACTTTATCAAGAAATTCGTTTCCTTATGACAAACTATTCTATTTAGGAATCGAATTTCGAATCAACACATTCTTTTTTTGATGTAATGTAATGCAAATACATGAATGCAAAAAAAAAGGAAGGCATTGATTCTAAATTTAATTTTATTAGAACAACTTTTCTAGAAAGCAAATTCCTTTACATAAAACGGATTACATATACGACTTTTCTCTCATATTCCAAGTGAAGACACCTATCTTCCTCTTCATATCCGGATCTTATGGTCGAGTCTGACGAATTCTCCAAGAGATGTCTATATTAACTCCTTTTTTGCTCGATCTAGGCTGCGACTCGTTGCTCACTTATTACTGTGATACTTGTCAGCTCCTTTAAGAAGGTCAAGACGTGACGGCTCTCAAATACTCTTTGTCAGTTTCTGTCTTCAGGCAATGAAGCAAAGTCTTGTATTTCTTCACGGGCTATCAGTCTTCTTTCATGTGTTCACTTGAACCATATTTAGACAACCGTATTATAATCCACTTTATCAAGAAATCTGTTTTCTTATGACAAACTGTTCTATTTAGCAATCAAATATGAATCAACACCTCCTTCCTAGGATGATGTAATGTAATGCAATTATAAACAAAACAAAAATAAAACACGTTAGTGCAGGATAAATAAATAACAAATTAAGCAATTCAGGTGACCACTAGGGATTCGGAGTGGCTCTACCTAGTGTGGGCTCCTTGGTCTCTCTATATGTGGTTTGGTTCTAGAGTAAGGGTACCTGAACCAGCAGATTCCTTGATCTTCACCCATTATAGGCTCATTTGAATCGAGTTCAATTTAGGGGAATACATTTCCCTATGGCTACACGGAGATGAAAATCTCACGAAACCATAGGTACGGATGTATTCCGAAAGTGATCCACTATCCTGCACGGAGGTGAAAACCTCACAAAGGCGTAGTTTCTCACTCCCACTTAAGGGTGTGACCACAACGGTCATGCAATGCAATGCGAGAAGATATATGCATAAAAACTTAAAACGATTAAAGAAAATAGGAATAAAATGATGAAAATAGTACGAAAAACGGGTGAAACGCAATGAAGAGATCGTATATCAAAACCAAATTCTCAATTTTCGAAAAAGGACAAAAGTTAATCAACTTGTGGCTTGACTCTCTTATAAAACTCCCAGTGAGTCGCTAAGTCGTCGTAACCATTTTTTTGAAAAACGGAATCGACTTAGATTTTTGGAAATGAAAATGAATAGAGGAGTCGCCACCAATCTTTTTGATGAGGTGTGATCGGATCACCTTAAATTAATCATTTTAATAAAAGTTAAGATTTACTAAAACGATAATTTTGGTCTACGAAAATCGAAAAATGAGTTCGGAGTCGGTTACGCATACGAGGAAGGATTAGCACCCTCGATCGCCCAAAATTGGTACCTAGTTGATTAATTAGTGTCTTAGTGTCGAAAATTTGAAAACTTGAAAGAATTTAAAATACGATCCCTCTTTGTAAAGAAAATGCTCAAATGTTAAAGACTTTCTCGTCTCACAATATAAAATGTCACATCCAGTAAGTTAGGACACGACATCTTGAATTTTCGAGAGCGAGCTTACCTTTTATATAAAAATTCATGTATTTCAAAAGGTTATTCAGTTAGTTAAGGTGAACGAGGAAAATCGAAACCCAGTAAGTTAGGGCACGTTTCCTCGAATTTCCGAACATCGACTTTGGCCTTTACTTGCAAAAATCTTATTTCGGGGTAACAAAATGTCATACCCGGTAAGTTAGGGCACAACACCTCGTATCTCTGAGAATAAGCATTTTTCAAAACTCATGTCGCGATTTAAAAGAGTATTCCGTTATTTAGGTTAAAGGAGAAAAATCGAAACCCAGTAAGTTAGGGCACGATTGTCTCGAATTACCAAATACAGAATATTACTTTTATGAAAGAATTATTATTGGGTTGGATATAATGATAATAATAATAATATTAAAGTAAAGTAAATAATAATACTATATATAAATATATATATATATAATAGAAATACACACTACTATATAATACTAATAATAATAAATATAGAAATACAAAAAGCAAATATAATAAAAATATTAAATTAAAGTAATAAAAATAATACTATATATAAATATATATATATACATAAAATATACACTAATATATAATAATAACAGATATAGCAAAAATAATGAAAATATGAGTAATATTAATAATATATTAGAATACAAAAGTAAAGTAATAACAACAGAGGTGATAATAATAATAATAATAATACAAACAATAATACATATATATATATATATAATAATAGTAGTCGAAATAAAAATAATAAAAGTAACAATAATGATAGTAATAATATAAATAAATATGGAGAGGGCATATATAATATAATAATAGTATAAATAATAATATATACATGAGAAATAATAATAATAATAATAATATAAATAATAGTAAAAATAATAAAATAAAATAAAAATAAAAAAGCTCTCAACTCTCTTTCTCCCTCTTTTCTAAATCCGGCCATTGGTCCGGCTTTTCTTCGGTCACGGACCTCCACGAAATCATTGCCATCGGTGGGACCAGACACTGCAATGCCGGACCTCAAAAAAAAACCTTTTTCGGTAATGAAAATATGGGTAAGCTTCTTACTTTTATTTTTACTTTCGTATAAAAAAAACAAAATAAAATTGAAAGGAAAACAATAAACAAATAAAGAACTTAAGATGAGAATAGACAAAAGAAACTTCTTTTGCTTTGATCTTTGATTAATCTCCAAAAAATAGCCTTTCCAAAAAACCAAAAAAAACCCCTTTCTAACATAGTCTTGAATGGCTTTTATAGCCAAATTTTACAAATAAATTTTTTGTAGGCAAGTGGAGTGGTTGGGGTGGTTTAGTGGAGTGGTTTAGTAGGGTGGTTGGGGTGGTTTAGTGGAGTGGTTGGAGTGGTTGGAGTAGTTTAGTGGAGTGATTGGAGTGGTTGGAGTGGTTTAGTGGAGTAAAGATATTTGGATTTTATTTCTTTTATTTTTTTTATTTTGGGTTGAGTTAGTGTTTTGGGCTAAGTTTTGGGCTAAGGGTTTTGGGTTTATATTGGGTTTTAATTGGGTAGTTGGGTTATGTTTATTTGGGCCCAAAATTGGGCTTGTACAGGGGAGATAAGACTGAACAGAATCAAATTTTGTTCATTTTATCAGATGTTTAAATTTTCTTATTTTCCTTTTTAATAAATGATTTAGGATATATTTTTGGGATTAGTATGTTTAAATAAATTATGTCTAGGAGATTGGAACTTAAGCGGGACCGCTTGTGACCCCTCCAAACTTTCTTGGGAATTGATTTTAACATAATTTTCCGAGAAATTATTCCCTAAATAAAATTAAATTTTTGGTTTTTAAAATAAAAGGGTCAATTATGATCCAAGTTTTAATTTGCAACTCAATTTCAAATTTTCATTAAGTCTAGGGACTTAATTAAAGTATTTTAAAATTTGGTTGCTCTTTTTGTAAAAATAAAAATTAGATGCCTCTTTTTGTAAATATTTTCAAAAGGCTTCTAGAAAAAATTTTAGTTTAATAAAAATAAAGTTGATAATTATTAATATATAATTATATTAATTATAATATATATTAATTATTATCAACTTTATCTAGAGTTAGGATTAGTTTTAATTTAATTATATTTTACTTGATAAGTTTTTTAAATAAGATGATAACCTTTAATATATAATTATATCTATTATAATTTATATATTAATTTTTAATTAATTTAGCATAGAATTAGGATTAGTTTATCTTATTTTTAAATAAATTAATAGCATTAATAATTTAATATGTATATATTTAATTATTAATTGTTGTTAACTTGGATTAGAATTAGAACTTAGAGTTTTTAGCTATTAAATTTCTCTAAGAATTCTACCTAAAGTCCTATTCCCTTCATTATAAATACCACATTCTTCATCATTCACCACTCGAAACCTTAAAGCACCAAATCCCTAAGTGCATAAGCCACTAGCCGAATAAAGACCCAACCGTCGACCAGCAGACTCACCCGTGCACACTTGCTTCCTCCGTGCGCCCAACAGCTGCTCCTTGGTGCCACTCGATAGGCCTACTCGCAAGGAACCCCGCACCTCACGCTCTCTCTAGCCCCAACACGCGTGCGCCCAAGCTGTTGCCTACTTGGTGTTGCGGCCTACAGCCTGCATAACTGCCCACGCCAAGCCTCATCGCCGCACGCCCATCCACACAACACACCTATAGCAAGCCCCTTAGCCGAAAACCTCCAACCTACCCTAAATTGACCTTTTTTGTTTCATAATTATTTTCTTTAGGAGTTTTAAATTTTTACGAAAAAAGTGGTAAGACCGAATTTTCTCCTAAATTTTTAATTTTATTTAATATTTAATATTTCAATTCATTGAATCATTAATAAATTTTATTTAATTAAATTTTTGAGAAAATAATTTTTTTCCATCTTTTGTTTAGGTTGACCATGCCTCGCAAGAGAACTCGTGCCTACCCCTAAATTGATGATTGTGAAGAAGCCGAAGAAGATACGGGAGTATCTTCAAAAATAAACAGATACATCCAGAGAAAGGCTTTACATTGAAAGAGAGCAACTACAAAGATTTTATGGCACGTATTCGTCAAGTTGCTGAAGCCCTCAATTAGGAATTATTTTGTGAGAAGAGACCTGGTGTGGATGAGGAACTAGTTCACGAGTTCTATGCGAATTTAACCTCATACGAGTTGATGGAAGTTCCAGTTCATAGAATCAACGTACCAATAACTTCAAATGCTATTAATGAGTTCTTTGAATTGCCTGATTTCGAAAATGATGATTATCTGTGACAACCCGAATTAGGGCCTAATCGGAATAGTGGTTTCGTGACCACAAATTCGAGATAGAAATAATTGTTTTATAATTATTTTGGGGTTTATGATATGATTTCATGATTTCATGAAAATTTCGTGATGAAATTACATGCATTTCGCTTAAGTTGAGAATTGGGACTAAATCGAATAAATTGTAAAACTCGTGTTTTAGAAGTTTTAGTATGAAATTGCTTTGGGATATTAATTAGGAGGTCTTAAATAGCAATTTGACCCATTCTTAAGTTATGAACAAAAGTTGGACATGGAGGGAATTTTTTGAAAGTTTAGTAGTAAGGGCATTTTGGTCATTTGTATATTAAATGAAATAAAATGGGAAAAATAACACAAAATTGGTTATCATCTTCATTAGTTGCTGCTGAAAATTTCTCTCCTCCATAGCTAGGGTTTCTTCAACTTTCAAGCTTCATAGTAAGTGAATTCAAGCTCCGTTTTTAATGTTCTTCACATTTTTAAAATCCTCGTAGCTCGGTTTACTTATTTCTACCATTAGTTCAATTAAGGTTTATGTTTAAAATTTACCCATGAATGATAGGCATGTATTTTGTTGTTTGATGGTAGAATATGAATGTTTGAAGTTAGGGAACGATCTTTTCTAGCGATTTTTAATGAAAACGAGCAAAACGACATAATCGATAAAAATATCTATTGTGCATAACTATGTGTTAGAGTGAGAATTTTATGTTGCCATAGAAGAGAAAATGATCAGTAGGTCATTAAAAATAAGAATAAGGGCTGAAATTAAATTTCCGAGCCTTGGGGCAAAATTGTAATTTTGTAAAGTTAGGGGCAAAATGTAATTTTGTAGAATGTGATTTTGGATTAAAATAAATAGTTTGAGTGTTAAATGAGCTAAATATGTTGATATAGTTCAAGAAAGGTGTGGAATCGACCTCGAATGGGGAAAGGAGAAAGTTTTGGACTAAATTGCAAAATTCCCATATTTTGCACCGAGGTAAGTTTGTATGTAAATAATACATAAATTTCATTTACATTTTTATATTTCAGCCTATTTTATATATATTAGCTGATGTTGAAGTATAAATAGACTATTGAAAGAATGGAAATAAATAATAGAGAGAGAGAGATCCCGGTTGAACATTCGGAAAAAAAAATTGAATAAAATAGATGGTACGTAGCTAGGTCACATGTATGGTGCCGAGTGCACATCATGTGTACAAGAAGGCTACGAGATACTATATAGTAGCTAGGTCACATGTGTGATATGGGATGTATCCCATGTAGACAAGAGAGCTACGTGAGAGATAAATGTAGCTAGGTCGCATGCGTGATTCCAAGTGAAGGACACCATGTAGACAAGAGAGCTACGAGACAAATCGGCTAGGTCGCATGAGTGGTACTAAGTGTTCACCATGTGTACAAGAGAGCCGAATTAAATGAAATATTATGGTGGGGCTGTGTGCTAAAACCATCAAGTATCGAGGATTAATCCGAATTGTTCAACAGGATGGTTTTGTGGTGACATTGTAGTCGTGGACCTACACTTGTGATGCATGAAATTTGGTGAAAATGATTTTTGGTATATATATATGTAAATTAAAATGTGGTTAGTATAAAGAATGTGTGAAAGAGTGAAATTAACATTGAAACTGTTTTGGACAGTAGCAGTGACATGATTTTGAAAATTCACCAAAAATAAAAGGAATTTAATTAGAGGTTGAATGAGATGTTAAATTAAAGCTTAATGAGTCTATTTTCATATAAAAGAAACAGAGAAAGAAAAGGAATTCTATATTTCAAGATATTTACAATTGTGTGACACCTGTTCAGGATGACTATGTGATCCCCTATTTCAACTTTGAAAAATCATTAAAAACTGTACAAAACAAATTAAGAAATATAGTTTATATTCCTAAATTCCTTATTGAGTCTAGTTTTAAATGAAATAGGTTTCATGGTTATTTGAATTGTGTATTGAGAGAAATTAAATTTGTAATGAACAGAGGTCAGATCAGTTGAGCTGTGTAACAGGGGAAACTTTAACTAATAAACTGTACTAATTGGCTGAACCAAAAATTCTAGAAAAAAATTAGTAAAAATTTTTATGAGTCTAGATTCAGGGAAATTTTACGGATTTGAATTTCGAGTTTCGTAACTTGAGTTATGATTTATTTAGTGATCATGACGCAGGAGGGACAGCTTGATCAAATTGGAGTATACAATAAAATTAAAAATATGATATAATTGAGTTATGTTGTAAACATATTAGATTTCTTATTTGTTATTTATATACTTACTTACTAAGCTATAAGCTTACTTTATTTTCTCTCCTTTGTCTTATAGTGTCGTCCATTAGCACAGAGTCGAGATCGTAGAAGATCTGCTTGCACTATCAATATTCTTGGTATCTGAACTCAACATTTTGAAATATGGCATGTATAGCGAGACTTAGTTATTTTGTTAAGTGTCCTAATTGTCTAGGTTAAAATTACTACTTATAGTATCAAACTAATCATTTTGTACGAAGCCTTTGAAGTTGGTTTGTATTGTTAATGGCATATGTTGTAATGATCAAATTGCACGTCATATTTTTGTTGGGTTTTGTTTAATAGTATATACTATAATTTGTTAATACCTCGTACCCTGTTCCGGTGAAGGATACGAGTAAGGGGTGTTACATTTAGTGGTATCAGAGCTATGGTTTAGTCGGTTCTCGGACTAATAAAGTGTGTGTAAAAGTCTAGTTATACATGCCATAAAAATATTGTGATAGTGTGGTGACTCCTGATTATTCTAAACTGTGTTTTGTTTTAATATAGTAATGGATCCTGAAGGAACTGCGGCTGATGATGCTGCTAGTAATGCGTCGGCACCCGCACAAGGGACCGCTACCGTGGAAAGTAGACTGAGACATTGAGACAGGAGATGAGGCTCGGATGCCTTTCTCCAAATGATGAACAATTGGTATCTTGAATTTATTCGAGCAAATCCAAATGCTCAACCTCCTCCACCCTCATATACCTCAAAGCGATTCACAGTAGCTACTCAAGGCATAGATTTGGTAAGAATGAACAAGCCTCCGGTTGACAAGATTCAAAACAAGGGGCCAAGAGTTTAGGGCAAAGGTCGATGATGATCCCGAGAAAGCGGAATTCGGCTTGAAAATTCTACCCGTGTATTTGATGAGCTCTCATGTACACCGAGGAGTGCTTAAAGTGTCTTTGATCGCTTTTGAGAGATTCGACCTATCACCGGTGGAAGACTTTAGTAGCAGTGGTGCCAAAAGAAAGAGTTACTTGGGATTTCTTCGGGAAGAATTTAGAAAGAAATACATAAGTCGTGATTTATTGATAAAAACGGAAGGAGTTCCTTGAATTGAAACAGGCAAGATGTCGTGGCGAGTATGAACGCGAATTTGTGAGACTCGACAAGTATGCCGAGAATGTGTGTCCACCGAGGCCATTATGTGCGAAGGTTTGAAGATGGGCTCAATGAGGACATTAAAGTGCTTGTAGGAATTTTGGAGTTGAAAGAATTTGTAGTATTGGTTGATCGAGCTCTTAAAGCCGAAGAATTGAACAAAGAAAGAAGAAAAGCTGCTATTGAGGCTCGAGATGCCAGAAAAAGGCCGATAAGCAAGCCATTTCAATCTCAATCAAAGAGGTTTAAAGAGACAAACCCTCGAATGACAGTTTCAACTGGGGATTCACACAGAGGTCGTGGTAGAGCATATTCGGGGTCTAAAACTCAAGCTACTTCGGTGGCAAGTGTGGGTAATGTGCAACCTAGAAAGCCGAGTGTCGTGATGTGGCGAGCAACATTATGGTGAGTGTTGGGGAACCGAGCGAGCTTGTTTCAGGTGCGGTTCTCGTGAGCATTTTATTAGAGATTGTCCGGAGAAAGTTAAAGAAGAAAGATTTCAGAATGCTAGACAGAATACCACTGCTAGTAGAGGTAGACCACCGAGAAATATTGGAGGTGGGACTAGCAGTAAAACTACGATGAAAGATTCAACGGCAAGATCGTAAACTAGAGCACTGCTAGAGCTTATGCTATACGTGCGAGAAGATGCATCATCTCCGATGTCATTCTTGGTACATTTTCTCTTTATGATACTATTGTTATTGCATTGATTGATCCTGGGTCCACTCATTCCTATATTTGCATGAACTTAGTATCTAATAAAAAGTTGCCTGTTGAGTTTACTGAGTTTACAATTAAAGTGTCGAACCCCTTAGGCCAATATGTGCTAGTTGACAAGGTTTGCAAGAATTGCCCATTAATGATTCAAGGCTACTGTTTTCCGGCTAATTTGATGCTTTTACCATTTGACGAGTTTGACGTTATCTTGGGAATGGACTGGTTGACATTGTATGGTGCCAAGGTAGATTGTAAACAAAAAACACTAGAGTTGAAATGTGAAAATGGAGAAATTTTGTGGATTGAAACAGATGAATCAAATAAATTGCCTATGGTGATTTCGCACATGTCTGCACAGAAATACATGAGGAAAGGGTGTGAAGCTTATCTAGCTTATGTAATGAATACTGAATTGCCTCAACTGAAGTTTGAATCAATACCGATAGTCTGTGAGTTTCCAGATGTATTTCCAGAGGAATTGCTTGGGCTGCCTCCGAACAGAGATAGAGTTTGCCATTGATTTGTTGCCTGCATCTTGCCGATTTTGATTGCTCCATATAGAATGGCTCATGAATTAAAAGAATTGAAGGCTCGATTGCAGGAGTTAACGACAAAGGGATTCGTGAGACCGATTTTCTCTCCTTGGGGTGCTCCTGTATTATTCGTAAAGAAGAAGGATGGTTCAATGAGACTTTGCATTGATTACCGTCAACTTAATAAGGTGACTATAAAGAACAAGTACCCATTGCCAAGGATTGATGATTTATTCGATCAGTTAAAGGGGGCCACAGTGTTTTCAAAGATCGATTTGAGGTCTGGTTACTACCAGTTGAGAGTTAAGGAGTCGGATGTGCGAAACGCCTTTAGGACAAGGTATGGACATTATGAGTTTCTTGTGATGCCTTTCGCAACAAATGCTCCAGCTATATTTATGGACTTAATGAATCGGATCTTTCAGCCATATTTGGATAAGTTTGTAGTAGTGTTTATAGATGACATTCTAATTTATTCTCGGGATGAGTTTGAACATGCCGAACACTTGAGAACCATATTGCAGATCTTGAGAGAAAAGAAACTGCTTGCTAAGTTCAAAAAGTGAGTTCGGCTTCGTGAAGTCGGATTTTGGGACATATAGTCTCGGTGATGGTATTCGGTGGATCCAAGCAAGAATTCTGCGATCATTGATTGGAAACCGCCCAAGAATGTATCCGAGGTTAGAAGATTTTTAAGCTTAGCCGGGTATTATAGACGTTTTGTTCAGGGATTTTCGATGATTGCCTCTCCTATGACTAAGTTGTTGCAAAAGAATGTTAAGTTTGAATGGACTGATAAATGTCGTGAGTTTTGAAAAGTTGAAAGCACGATTGATGAAGCACCAATTTTAGTACAACTGAGCCGGAAAGGAGTTCGTAATTTATAGTGATGCATCATTAATGTGCCTTGGATGTGTGTTGATGCAAGAGGGTAAAGTGGTAGCTTATGCTTGAGACAGTTAAAACCGCATGAGAAGAACTATCCTACACATGATTTGGAATTGGTCGCTATTGTCTTTGCCTTGAAGATTTGGCGACATTATTTGTATGGTGAAAAATGTCGAATTTTTACTGATCACAAAAGTTTAAAGTATTTGATGAATCAAAAGGATTTGAATCTGCGACAGAGGAGATGGCTTGAATTATTAAAGGATTATGATCTAGTGATTGATTATCATCCGGAAAAGCAAATGTAGTTCTTGGCGCCTTGAGCAGAAATTTCTTTTACTTTGAGAGCCATGAATACGGGTTAGCATTGTCGATGATGGGTCAATCTTAGCAGAGATGAGGGTTAAACCGTTATTTCTCCGATTGATTTGTGATGCTCAAAAGAATGATAGTGAGTTGCGAACCAAGAGAACTCAATGCGAATCAGGTTATGACTCAGATTTTCGAGTTGGACCGATATGACTGTTTGATGTTTCGAGACAGGATATGTGTACCAAAAATGATGAATTGATTCATAAAATATTACATGAGGCGATAGTGGTCATTTATCGCTTTACCACGGTAGCACAAAAATGTATAATGATTTAAAGAAGTTGTATTGGTGGCGGTATGAAAAGGGCATTTGAATTTGTAACCAAGTGTTTGATCATCAACAAGTAAAAGCTAAACATCAAGTGCCTTGAGGATTACTTCAACCGGTAATGGTGCCCGAGTGGAAATGGGACAAGATTACCATGGATTTTGTAACCGGTTTGCCTTTAACTCCTAAAAGAAGGATCTTTATCTGGGTAGTGGTTGATAGATTAACAAAGTCACCCACTTTATACCATCGTACTGATTTCTCACTTGATAAATTAGCGAATTATATATTGCTGAAATTGTGAGGTTACACGAAGTACCTATGTCTATAATATCGATAGAGATCCGAGATTTACCTCGAGATTTTGGAAAAGTTACAAGAAGCTTTGGGTACAAAATTGAACTTTAGTACCGCGTTTCATCCACAAACAGATGGTCAATCGGAAAGAGTAATCCAGGTACTCGAGGATATGCTTAGATGCTGTGTCTTAGAATTTGGAGGTAGTTGGGAGAAATATCTATCTTTGATTGAATTTGCCTACAATAACAGTTATCAGTCAAGTATACAAATGGCACCGTACGAAGCCTTGTATGGTCGTAAGTGTCGGACTCCTTTATATTGGACCAAACTTAGTGAGAAACAGATTCACGGAATTGATCTAGTTAAAGAAACCGAAGAGAAAATAAAAGTAATTCGGGATTGCTTGAAAGCTGCTTCAGATCGACAAAAGTCATATATAGATTTAAAAAGAAAAGAGATTGAATTTCAGGTGGGTGATAAAGTGTTCTTGAAGGTGTCACCATGGAAAAAGATTCTGAGATTTAGCCGAAAAGGCAAGTTGAGTCCGCGTTTTATTGGGCCGTACGAGATTACTGAGAAGATTGGACCAGTGGCATATCGGTTGGCCTTACCGGCAGAATTAGAAAGAATTCATAACGTGTTTCATGTATCAATGTTGCGACGTTATTGTTCTGATCCTTCACATGTGATTTCTCCAACAGAAATTGAGATTCGACCGGATATGACCTATGAGGAGAAACCAATAAAGATTTTGGCTCAAGAAATTAAATAGTTAAGAAATAAAAGTATAGCCTTAGTGAAAGTATTGTGGCACAGACATGGGATAGAAGAGGCTACGTGGGAACTCGAGGAAGCTATGAGGAAACAAAGACGAACCTCTTTCTGGGTAAGATTTTCGGGACGAAAATCTCTAAAGGGGAAGGATTGTGACAACCCGAATTAGGGCCTAATCGGAATAGTGGTTTCGTGACCACAAATTCGAGATAGAAATAATTGTTTTATAATTATTTTGGGGTTTATGATATGATTTCATGATTTCATGAAAATTTCGTGATGAAATTCTGTGCATTTCGCGCTTAAGTTGAGAATTGGGACTAAATCGAATAAATTGTAAAACTCGTGTTTTAGAAGTTTTTAGTATGAAATTGATTTGGGATATTAATTAGGAGGTCTTAAATAGAAATTTGACCCATTCTTAAGTTATGAACAAAAGTTGGACATGGAGGGAATTTTTTGAAAGTTTAGTAGTAAGGGCATTTTGGTCATTTGTATATTAAATGAAATAAAATGGGAAAAATAACACAAAATTGGTTATCATCTTCATTAGTTGCTGCTGAAAATTTCTCTCCTCCATAGCTAGGGTTTCTTCAACTTTCAAGCTTCATAGTAAGTGAATTCAAGCTCCGTTTTTAATGTTCTTCACATTTTTAAAATCCTCGTAGCTCGGTTTACTTATTTCTACCATTAGTTCGAATTAAGGTTTATGTTTAAAAATTTACCCATGAATGATAGGCATGTATTTTGTTGTTTGATGGTAGAATATGAATGTTTGAAGTTAGGGGAACGATCTTTTCTAAGCGATTTTTAATGAAAACGAGCAAAACGACATAATCGATAAAAATATCTATTGTGCATAACTATGTGTTAGAGTGAGAATTTTATGTTGCCATAGAAGAGAAAAATGATCAGTAGGTCATTAAACATAAGAATAAGGGCTGAAATTAAATTTCCGAGCCTTGGGGCAAAATTGTAATTTTGTAAAAGTCAGGGGGCAAAAATGTAATTTTTGTAGAATGTGATTTTTGGATTAAAATAAATAGTTTGAGTGTTAAATGAGCTAAATATGTTGATATAGTTCAAGAAAGGTGTGGAATCGACCTCGAACGGGGAAAGGAGAAAGTTTTGGACTAAATTGCAAAATTCCCATATTTTGCACCGAGGTAAGTTTGTATGTAAATAATACATAAATTTCATTTACATTTTTATATTTCAGCCTATTTTATATATATTAGCTGATGTTGAAGTATAAATAGACTATTGAAAGAATGGAAATAAATAATAGAGAGAGAGATCCGGTTGAACATTCGGAAAAAAAATTGAATAAAATAGATGGTATCGTAGCTAGGTCACATGTATGGTGCCGAGTGCACATCATGTGTACAAGAAGGCTACGAGATACTATATAGTAGCTAGGTCACATGTGTGATACGGGATGTATCCCATGTAGACAAGAGAGCTACGTGAGAGATAAATGTAGCTAGGTGCATGCGTGATTCCAAGTGAAGGACACCATGTAGACAAGAGAGCTACGAGACAAATCGGCTAGGTCGCATGAGTGGTACTAAGTGTTCACCATGTGTACAAGAGAGCCGAATTAAATGAAATATTATGGTGGGGCTGTGTGCTGAAACCATCAAGTATCGAGGATTAATCCGAATTGTTCAACAGGATGGTTTTGTGGTGACATTGTAGTCGTGGACCTACACTTGTGATGCATGAAATGTGGTGAAAATGATTTGTGGTATATATATATATGTAAATTAAAATGAGGTTAGTATAAAGAATGTGTGAAAGAGTGAAATTAACATTGAAACTGTTTTGGACAGTAGCAGTGACGTGATTTTGAAAATTCACCAAAAATAAAAGGAATTTAATTAGAGGTTGAATGAGATGTTAAATTAAATCTTAATGAGTCTATTTTCATATAAAAGAAACAGAGAAAGAAAAGGAATTCTATATTTCAAGATATTTACAATTGTGTGACACCTGTTCAGGATGACTATGTGATCCCCTGTTTCAAATTTGAAAAATCATTAAAAACTGTACAAAACAAATTAAGAAATATAGTTTATATGCGTAAATTCCTTATTGAGTCTAGTTTTAAATGAAATAGGTTTCATGGTTATTTGAATTGTGTATTGAGAGAAATTAAATTTGTAATGAACAGAGGTCAGATCAGTTGAGCTGTGTAACAGGGGAAACTTTAACTAATAAACTGTACTAATTGGCTGAACCAAAATTCTAGAAAAAATTAGTAAAAATTTTTATGAGTCTAGATTCAGGAAATTTTACGGATTTGAATTTCGAGTTTCGTAACTTGAGTTATGATTTATTTAGTGATCATGACGCAGGAGGGACAACTTGATCAAATTGGAGTATACAATAAAATTAAAAATATGATATAATTGAGTTATGTTGTAAACATATTAGATTTCTTATTTGTTATTTATATACTTACTTACTAAGCTATAAGCTTACTTTCTTTTCTCTCCTTTGTCTTATAGTGTCGTCCAGCTAGCACAGGAGTCAGAGATCGTAGAAGATCTGCCCGCACTATCAATATTCTTGGTATCTGAACTCAACATTTTGAAATATGGCATGTATAGCAGACTTAGTTATTTTGTTAAGTGTCCTAATTGTCTAGGTTAAAATTACTACTTATAGTATCAAACTAATCATTTTGTACGAAGCCTTTGAAGTTGGTTTGTATTGTTAATGGCATATGTTGTAGTGATCAAATTGCACGTCATATTTTTGTTGGGTTTTGTTTAATAGTATATACTATAATTTGTTAATACCTCGTACCCTGTTCTGGTGAAGGATACGAGTAAGGGGTGTTACATTATCCTTCCTTGATAAGCAATATAAAGCTTGAAAATTTGCATGAAATTCTTGAGGAACTTACAGTTCTAGGTTCTAAGTGGATTGTGTCAAAGCAAGGAATCCACACTTGTCGAAGAGAATATTTGACACCACTCGTAAAGGTATGGTTCTTTTTCATCCGTTTCAGCCTTATGCCTAGCTCACATGGGACTACAACTTCATTAGAGCGAATGGTCCTATTATACTCGATCTTAACTAGAAAGACCATTGATGTGGGAAAAATCATCCTGAGAGAGATGCGAAATTGTGCCGTTAGACATTCTGGCCTAGCCTACTTTCCCTTTAAAATAACAATTTTGTGCTTGAAAGCTAAAATTCTTGCAAATGTAAAGAAAACAGGCTATAACCAGGGCACAATCACAGATTGGGACCTTTACCGAACAACTAGAGATTCTGTTCTACAGTAGTGAATTGAAGAAAGTGGGGATTCCGAAAAAGAGGAAGAAGATCCCATAGAGATCGAACTAATGCAATCGACTGAAGTCCTTGATAAGGTGGAACCATTGGAGCCAGAAGTTGAACTTGATGATGAAACCTCAATGTTTAGAGCTCAACCGCCTAGCCCAAATCTTCGAGATGAGCTGTCAAAGTTGATGGACATAATGCAGCATATGCAATGGCAGCAACAAGCTTACTAGAGATACTCAAAAATAAGGGATGACTCGATACGAAGTGCTCTTAAGAAAATTTACAATGACCTATTTATTTTTGTGCCTAAATTTCCAGATTTTATATTTGAACCATGAAGTCCATTATCGAAGAAGGAGCAAAGCGATTCATGCAAAGGCAATAATGATGGAACAAAAGATGAGTCAAATTCAGAAAGGTCTGCAAATAAATAAAAGAGGAGATCTTGACCTTATTTTATTTATGTTCTTAGGTTATTTTACGATTAGGTTTAATTAGGAATTTTTATTTTCGCATAATAAGAGAGGAAAATCATAAATAAAATTTGAACAAGTCGCAAAGTATAAAGTGTGGAAATAGGTATATACATGTCTAGGATTGGATCTAGAGAGAGCTTGGTACTTAAGCAGTCAATTTGACTCACCTCTTCTTTTCTAGAATCCTATCTGGTGTATAGTATCTATTCACTTTACACAATGAGGAAATTGTTCATCTTAAGTAGGGGGACCGAAAAATTGAATTTGAATTATTTCCACTTAGAATAAAATTTTATATTAATTATGATTAGGGTATATTTTGTTCAATAATTTGAAATTTTGTTAAGTATGCTAAACTTTAGTATAAATAAAGTTCTATTATTTCAATAAATTATTATGTTAGCTTAATAATGATATGAATGTATTTCTAATAAAGCATACAAATCGTACCATTAATTTTTAGTTCCTTACGAAAGTTAGGCATGTATGAAAGTTTAAGTCTTTAGAATTAACTTAGTAGTTTCTTGAGGCGAAATCCTAGGAAGCATGGAACATTGAAAATGATTTAGACAACTTTTGTTTGGACCGTTTGAGCCTTTCAAGCCAACCATGATGAAATTTTTATCCTTTAAAACCCAACTTTGAGAATATATGGCCTAATTTTATTTGAACCCTTGCAAATTTAGTTATCACTTCTCTCTTAACTATCTTAAAATTGTCCCAAACATTAGATGTAATGACCCAACTTTTACAGTTATCGAAAAAGTGCATTTTCGGGTCTTTGTTTCTGAAAAATGGATTCGTAAATATTTATTAAAAATATTTATAAAGTTAAGTGAGTGGATAATTAAAGTTTAATTAAGTGAATTAGCTTTAATTAAAAGTGATTAGGAAAAGGATTAAATTGAATATGATGTGAAAGTTTAATTATAGAATAAAGAAAAGTGAAGGGACTAAATAGGCAAATAAGCCAAAAAGGGATGACAAATGTATGGTTAAAATAAGTTAAATGTGTACAAATATAAATGGTACACATGTATTATACATGTGTATTTACTTATTATATAAATAAAATAATAATAATTAAAGTATATTATATTAATATTATTTTATATTAAATAAATAAAAGTTGTGACAAGTGTAAGGTGATAAATGAATACATGTGTATTAATAAATATACACATGTATAAATAATAAATATTATAACAGTTTAATAATAAAAATAAAGAAATGAAAGAAATGAAAGAAATGAAAAAGAGAAACAGAGCAAACGAAATAGAGAAGAACAGGGGAGAAAGAAAGGAAAGAAAGAAAGAAAGGGAGAAAAGGGAAAATCAAGGTTTTGAAGCTTTAAACTTTAATAGGTAAGTTAATCAAGCCCTTCTTACTTAATTTTGATGTTTTAAAAGCCTTGAAACAAGGCTTTAAACTTTATTAGATTTCTAGATAATGTTCATGTTGAATAAAATGATGAATTAGGGATTAAATTGATAGAAATTTAAGTTAGAAGTGAGATAAGGATTGAATTGTAATGTAATTCATACGTTTTGAATAGTAGGGATTAAATTGAAAGAATTTCAAAATTATGGTTCTATGCTGAAATTAGAAAGCTGAAATTAGTTTAAAGTGAAAATTGAATGAAAATATTGAGTTAAATATGAAGGATAAAAGTTAGTCTCGTTTTAGGGACTAAATTGGAATTAAGGAAAAAGTTGGATAGAAATTGAAATATTTAATGTGAAAAATTTAATGATAGTGTATTAATAATATTTAATTAATTCCCGTAGCTAATGAAGTCTCGAAAAATCTCAGTTAAGCAAGGATAAGGTGAAGACAACGAGAATTAGCTCGGAAACCACGATTTGTATTTCTATAAATCGAATCTAATAATTATTTGTTGAATTTATTATTTATATGAATGGTAAGTATTATTATTATTATTATTATTATTATTATTATTATTATTATTATTATTATTATTATTATGGTATTGAATTAAATAAAATTCATGATTTATTAGTGATTATTGATATTGAATAGAGTATGTGAATATTGAGTGGATTGATATGGAAAAATGTATTAAATTGGATTGAAACTAAATTACAAATGAAATTGAAAAGTTGAAAGTTTATTGAATACCCTATTAACTATATCGGGCTAGTCGGATATAGTTGGCATGCCATAGGATTGGAAGTGTTCAGGGAAATTCCGACTGTGTGTCGATGAGACACTGTATGAGTCGACTACTGTGACCGTTTCGGATTCGTTCCGAAGAGGTACTCTATACCTAACTGTGACTGTTACTGTTTCAGATTTGTTCCGATGAGGTACTTTGTGTACCGCTACTTTTACTTTTACTGTTACTGTTACTATTACCCTTACGGTGTATTTCGACTTCGGCCGATGAAACACTATATACTATCCCCGGTGTGTGGGTTGGATCCGTGTATCCGTCCAGGTCCGAGTCATGTTAATAGGGGTAATGAAAAGTATTAAAGACATGCACTCTTGAATAATTGGTATTACGTAATAAACGAGTGATACTGAATAAATGAATATTACTGATTAACTGATTATTACTGTTGACTGACTGGTATTGAATGATAAAGATCAATTGGTTGTTACCAAAGAATATTGACTGTTATTGAAATGAAATAGTATAGAATATTGAATGAAAGGTGGATAATCAAGGATATCAAAGAATGAATGTTATTAATTTATTATTTATTGACTGTTATGTCTAAAAAGACTGCTTGATTGCATGACAGATGAAGATTACTGTATAGTAATGAAAGTATATTGAAGATCGATTAATAAGGTTTTAAAGCTAAATAATGAAGAGTAAATGGTTGAAGTATTAAGATTCTAAAGTAATGCTTAAAGTTCAAGAATACATGAATGTTGACTGCTAATGAAAGTAAATGTTATATTAATTGTTGAATGATGAAATGAAAGGTATAAATGGACAATGAAGGTAGACCGAATCAAATGGTAAGGTTTATATGTTATGAAATTAAGTTATATGACTGAAGCATAGAGACTATGAAGTTAAAGTTTAAAGCTCGAATGTACATATGAATGACGAGTATTATTATTTAGTGATTTACAAGTTTATTATGATTAATATATGACTTAAGTAAATGTTAAATTTCTTACACTATTCAGTAATTCTGTTTATAGAAATATCACTGAGTTTACACTCAGTGTACGATTTGTTCCGGTGCGCAAGTTAGGTTAAAGACAGATTGTCGAATCAGCATCTTAAGCCGATCTCAAACTCAAAAAGGTAAAGCATGTTAGTTATCTGTAATGGCAAGTACCTATGATGTCTTAAGTGTGTTATATTGGATTGTGATTGTAATAGTGAAATAAGTAAATTGATAATTGATAAGTGTTTAAATTTAAGTATTAGATAATATATAAAATGCGTTTGGATTGATTTAATATTGGTATTTGTATTGGTTGTGGATTGAAATTTACAGGGTTGGTAAATTTTTAAAATACAAGGTTCATTTTGAGTTCACATAGTTTGTCACATGGGCGTGTGCCTTGGTTGTCACGGCCGTATCTTAAAGTCAGTTTAGTACACGGGTAGGCCACACGAACGTGTGCTGTGATCATGTTAAAAAGTCAGTGTTGCACATGGGCTGAGGACACGGGTGTGTCCCAAGCCACACGGGCATGTTAATTTAGCCACACGGGCGTGTGGTACAGTTTTCAAAGAGGAAAATTTGAAATTGTACAAAAAATTTTCTAAGCCTCCTATCAAACCTCGATTGGATTTAAATGTATATAGTAAGCACTATGGGCCCATTAAGGATATAATAAGATTCATATAAAGTAACATTATTCAAATATTTTCGTTTCAAGTGTTAAAGGACTGTAAAGACGGGTAATGCTCTGTAATCCTGTTCCGGCGACGGGACGGGGTTAGGGGGTGTTACATTAGACTCAGTACTATTCGAAGTATTCTTTAAAAATAAGTTTGGGGGAGTTGAAAAGAAGTATCAAATGCTCTAAAATTGTAGCACATTCAGCAAAATGCTCGGAATATATAAAAAAAAAAGAGCATGAGTTCTTAAAATAAGATGTACAAAAGAGCATGTCAAAACGAGGAAAGTTGATGTATTGAAGGTAATTATTTCGAAGGCCCGATGCAAGCTAAGTCTAGGGTTTAAAAGCCTAAATCTATCTATCTTTTACCTACCCTTAAGCCCGGCCATGTTACAACCTTGCTAAAGACCTATTGGTTCAAATGTTCCAATGCTACCTACATTAGTGGAGAGAAATTGCTACGTACAACATATGAAGACATAAGTTAAACTTAATGATTGCAGCTTAATCTTGAATAAAGGGAATAAAATTACATTGGTAAGGTTTAAAATGACTTTATTAGGAAGCATTTAGTCTAATTTTTGCTATCACAATAGTTGTTATGATTAATTTGAATGATATGTATACTTAAGTAGCATAACTATCAAATTTCTTGTCTTTGAGCATAGATATATTAAATTCATAATTTTGAGAAAATTGTTGTTCTGAAGGAATTTTTAAAAGGTGTTTCTGAGAAATTCTGTTCAAAATTTGTGCATTACTCGCAATGGGTTTTTACACACTTTTTCATACCCTTTTTAACTTGGATTCATGCGAATTCGGTTAAATTCTTGTCGAAAAATAATTAATTTTTATAAAATAATTAAAGTGCACTTAAAATATGAATATGTTGAAATTTAGTTAATTTTATAATTATTTTTGATGAATTTTGGTCATTTTCGACAGATTTGCACAGAGGGCGAAAAATGGCTTGTCAAACATTTCCAGAAGCACAAAACTGAGAAGTAATTTGAAGTATCAAGGTGAATTAATTTCCAGCCTAAGACGGTCCAATTATGTGAATTGATTCATAATATAATTAATTTTAATCAATACCCAATTTAATTTGGACTAAATAAATTATTATTAATTAATTATAGAAAAAAATGGTCTAGTTGAACCAAACCGATTGAACTAAATCGGCCAAGGATTGGGCAGCCCAAAACCGTCCATATGCTGACCAAATCAGCTTATTAGCTGATTAATCTTGCAAAGGAGCCACTGAAGACTTGTCATTGCATTCAAGCCCCTCCACAATTGGTGGCATTATGGATTTGCCCCAAGCCATATTTAGTAAAGTTAAAGCCATCAACTTTGCCACATAGATGGACGGCCAAGGGGTGGCTCTTTGGCTGCTATTTTTAGCAAATTTTAGCTACCACATTCAACTATAAAAAACCCCCTTGGCTGATCATTCAAAGCACACCTCAATTCATTCACATCTCTTCTCTCTATCTCACTTTCTCCTCTCATTTCCCCATTTCAAGTCCCTTGCTCTTGTGCCGATTTCTCCCCTTGGGAAAGGGTTATTCTTCAGACATTTTGGAGCAACATTGAAGTGTTCATGGCAGCCTTGATCGGCGAGGACAACAAAGAACGAAGAACAAAGCAACTTTGTCAAAGCCTCAGAAAAACACCAGATTTGATTCTTGTTCCCTATCTCTTTAATTTTTGTTTTTGTTATGATGAACATATCTATGAATATTTATGTTGTTGGAATGGTTAATTTAATCAGCTTAGCTTGAACTTAATTCGTGTTGGTTTGATTACATTTCATCTGCTTAAATTATTAAAATCGTGTTTATGCTGTTATAGGCCTTGGTAAAATGCTTGATTAAGTAAAATCATGCCTAAGTTATTCTTGCATTACAATTGTGAGGTAGTTAATGAATTAATTATTTAAACGGATTGAAATTGTAATTAATGAACACAATACTTAATCAGTGCACGTTTATTTTTCTAAGGTAGCTGAAGGTTAAATTAGCAATGTCTCTGGCGATACACTTGCCTTGCATAACTTGCACGATTATTGTGATTAAACTATTTTAAGGTAAGAATACCTTGTTACCTTACATAGTCTTTTATGTGCTTATTAGATTTAATTAATCGTTTGAATTTACATAGGGATATGCAAGAGATTAGTTCAATTTAATGAGTATGTATGTGCCATAACATGTTTGCTTATTAAAATTTGTTTAATCGTTTGAATTAACATAGGGATATGTTAAGAGATGAATGGACTTGTGTAGATGAATATGTTCATAAGTTAGCAAATTATCGAGTTGTCATGAATTTATTTGTAACAGCATAAGCATGAGTTTAGTAATTCTAAGTTAAAGAAATGTAATTAAATCAACACAATTATGTCATCTTGATTAAATCATATTTTGAGATCATGCATTAGAACTTTTATTTTTATTTAGTTTAAAATCTTATATTTTTTAATCGCCCTTTTCAAAACAAAATATTGTTCTTCACTAAAGTGTTTTAAATAGCATTCATAAATAATTCTCTTTGCAGTCCATGTGGGTACGATAACTCGACATTTACTTGTCACTTTATTACTTGTTGCAATTGTGTACACTTGCACATTTACGTCGTTCTAGAAAGCTTGAAGTTTTTTTGGTTTGATGATGAAATATAAATTTTTGTTGATAGATTATTATGTTTAATTAAGTGATTTTTGATAAAAAAAAAATGTGTATTAAGTACTAAATTGAGAAATTTTTAAATTGAGAGGTTAAAATGTGAAATAAATAAAATTAATGGGCTGCTAGGGAACTAAGGTAAATTCGGCCTAATATGGGTTTGATGAGATTTAGTGTATTTTGTGTTATTTTGAAATAGGATAGATTTGTGATTTACGTGTAAGACCATGTCTGGGACATTTGCATCGTATTTGATTTCGTGTAAGACCACGTTTGGGACGTTGGCATCGGATTATGATTTTCGTGTAAGACCCTGTCTGGGACAGTGACATCGATATTTGATTACATGTAAGACCATGTCTAGGACATTGGCATTGTACGAGTTTACGAGTTATCCAAGTATCGTTATTGATTCAGAACGGTTCAAAAGGCATTCCCAGAAAATAAATGATTAAATGAAAGACATTCCAATTCAGGTACGTTGAAATGTATACAATATTTGAAAACGAAAGGTAAGTATATATGTGCAAAGAATGTTATGTGATGTATATGGAAATTGATACGTGATATTTGCGACAAGTTTGAAATATTTATAACTAATCGCTCTTGAAACTAACTATTATCACGATGAAGGCAAGTGTATCTATCAAACAGTAGTATAGCTTTAGCAAGACTGGATTGTCGAACCCAAAGGAACCAACAGTACTAGTAATTACTTTTTTTTTTATTATCTAGCCTAAAAATTAAGGGATTTGTTTATCTAAACTAATTAACTAAACTAAGAGTGCACAGAGAGAAATTGGGGAAAAGCTTTTGGGAAGATTCGATTGATTAAGACAATACCCAAGGAAAAATCCACCTAGACTTCACTTGTTATTTGACTCTAAATCAGACGATTTATTCATTTGACTTGATTCGTAGAAATCCCTAAGTTATATTATTATCTCTCTCGAGACTAATAACGTCTAACCCTAGGTTGATTAATTGAAATCTATTTCTAATTAACACCTAGTGTTGCATTAACTCGATCTACGGATCCCCTTATTAGGTTTCACCCTAATCCAGTAAAATCTTATCGCCCTATCTCTAGGCGTGCAATCAACTCCGCTTAATTATGACAAATTTACTCTTAGACAGGGTCTATTCCTCCTCTGAATAAGAGCATTAACTCGAATCAATATCCTGGAATATTAAAACAAGAATTAAGAACACATAATTAAGAACAAGTCAAATATTTATCATACAATACAGATAATAATAACAAGATCCGTCTTAGGTTTCATTCCCCTTAGGTATTTAGGGGGTTTAGTTCATAATTATAGAAGAAAACATCTCAGAAGAATAATGAATACAAAACATAAAGAAAACCCAAAACCCCTGAATGGAAATTAAAGGGAGATCTTCAGTCTTGATGATGAATCCAGCCTCTGAGATGGACCAATCGGCTTCCCTTGAAGAATTCCTTGCCTCCTACTCTGTGTCCCCCTTCTAAGTGCCTTCTCAGGTGTTTAAATGGGCTTTAGAATGCCTCAGAGCCCTCAAAATTGGCCTTTTCCGAATAGGGTTATACTTGGGCTCAGAAGGGACACGCCCGTGTGCAACGCCCATGTGACACGCCCGTGTGCGATTACTCCAGCCCGTGGTCAAGGCTGTTGAATAGGCACGGGCGTGCAGTCTACCCATGTAAGTCGTGTTTCGATCCTATCAAAGAGACACGGATGTGTGACACGCCCGTGTGCGGAAGTCCAGGCCGTGTTGATTTCCTATGTAGGTCCATTTTCTCCGTTTTCGGCTCGTTTCTCGCTCTTTTTACTCTCCTATGCTCACCTAAGTATAAAACATGAAATTAAAGAATTAGGAGCATCGAATTCACCAAATCTAAGGAGAAACCATCCATAAATGTGCTAAGCATGGGATAAAAACGTGTATAAATTACGGTTTATCAAATACCCCCACACTTAAGCGTTTGCTTGTCCTCAAGCAAAATCTCCAACTCACAATAAAAATAAATTCTTCTTAATTTATAATCCCTATCAATAATATCTCAAAATAATCCATAAGTATTCATACACTGAACATTCAACTAAAAGTACATCAAAGTTTCAAACATTCCAAGTTGAGTATTTTATCACGAAAACATAGGTGTCTCCCCTTATCTAAGTGATTAACTTTGATCAAAATATCATAGAGTTTAACATCCTCACTAAAGATTCACTCAAATCACTCAAGGTGTTTAAGGACATCAATTAAAGCACTCATTAGTCAATATGAAAAGCTATTGCCATAGACTTGCTTGAAAATCATATCTCCACCACTATATATTGAGCTGATACATCAATCAACAAGGTCTTTTAGAGGGTTGTAATGTGGCTTTGGTTAGGGGGTGTGGTCACAAGCTAAAAGAAAAGGTTAGAATCGAGATTGAATTGGAAAATTACCTAGCTAAAAAAATGACTAGTCATTAGTTGAATACAAGTGACCTTCATCTCAGAATATGGAATTAACACTCAAGCTCAAAAAGATGAATTACTACTAATATGTGTTGAAGTTTATAAATATATATATTTTAAGAACAGGTCAAATACATAAAAGAATAAAACATAGCTAAGTAATTAGTTCAAATCAAATCTCAACAAAAATAGGGATCAGATTAGGGGATTTCAACAATAATGGGTTATGGGTTAATATTGAGGGCAAATCAATTAATGGTTTGTTAGGCTCAAAGGGGTTCACTAAGGGTTAATTATGAAGGTAGGCTTTTATTGAGTGAGTAGGTTAAACCTAAGTGCCTTTTATCATTTTGACATATCAAATCAAATGGTGTGGTCTTAACATGCATAATCAAGCAAGTTCTAGAATAAAAAATCAATACTGACGCACTCATAATAAAAGTGAGCATGAAAGAAATAAAATATGCTCTAAAGGCTCAAGATCTCACAAAAATTATGGCTTTTTCATGTTTAAACTTATGAATTTCAACTCACGATAATACCTAAACTTAGGGAAACAACCTAAAAGTTTATAATTCTTCAAAAATCAACTTATCATGATTGATTCCCTAATGTCTTAAAGTTTAAACAATCAATGCATAAATGCGTATGCTTTAATTCAAGACATATCAATAAAAATCATAAATTAATTAAAATTCATTCTAATAGTGATATGAGTGATTCACGTGAGAATAAGACAAAATTCAGGGATTTTTAATGATGATATGAAAGACACCCCCACACTTAAGATATACATTGCCCTCAATGTACAAAGATAGATATATTGAAAAATATACATAAAAAAGCATAAGATAGGGAGAGAAGTGAAACTTCCTAAATGATGAATGAACTCCTTGAATTAGAGTTATGGAGAATAATCGGCCAAGGCAATGATGAGAGTGGAAGAGGATACTTTGATGGTGGTAGAGGTTCATTAGTCCATAAGTCCTTTTCTATTGGAGTTTTTAGTTCCTATTTGATGATGAGCTTTGGAGCTCTTTATGACTGTGATAAAATCAGGAACCCTTTAGGAAATATCATGGAGCATAATTACTAGTAATGAAATAGCCGAAAATAAAAATTGTAAAAACTCAAGATAAAATAATATTAAAAGGAAATAAAAAGTAATTTCAAAATATAAAGATAAAAATAAAATAAATAATGGGTGTTTATAGAGAAATTGGGGCACACGACCGTGGGGCACACCCGTGTACCTTCATTTCAGCCCGTGCATTTTTTAGTTTTCAAAATTGGGCGCTTTGGTGTACACGGCCATGTTACACGGTCGTGTCAATCTTCGTTCGCTTCTCTCACGCCCGTGTTATTTTGACAGGCTCGACCACGATCGGTGGGCACGACCATTTCATTCGTCCGTGTTAATTTGGCAGAATTTCCCACGGCCATGTCGCATGGCCATGGAAGATTTATCGGATTCTGTGTTGGGAAAACATTTTTTCTCTATTTGCACACAACCGTATCGCACGGCCGTGTTGCATCCTGTGGTATGTGCACGGCCTACGGAACGCCCGTATGCCTGGCCGTATTGTTCTGAAAATCTTGTATTCAGTGACTCAGTTAGAGAATTAAATGTTAAAGACTAAAATTTAAAGAAGTTAACACCGTTAGTGCTTGGGGTGCCTCCTGAGAAGAACTTGTTTATAGTATAAGCTGGACTCTACCTCTCTGGTGTGTGATCATGGTGGCTCGAGGAGTTTACACTCCTCATCCCTACTATCAGCTTTATCAAAATAAGGTTTAAGACGAGTATTGTTTACCTTAAAAGTGCCAAATTTGGGATGAATTACCTCAACTGTACCATATGGGAAAATACTGAGTACCATGAGAGGAATACTTTCGTTAGGTTCAGAAGTGGCACTGCGAGGGTCTGCTGCATCTACTAGTACTTTATCTCCAACCTTCAGTTGATTTGGTGCATCATTGAGCTCGTCATGGCATGGTTTTGGTTTATCATGTGTCCTTGGTCTATGTGTCCGCCATTCATCCAGTTCCTCGATTTGTAGCCTTCTTTCTTCATAGATAGGTCATTTGTTGTTGTTTGAACACGGCTTATATGCATTCTTCGAAACTGTTTCCTGCACAAAGGGTTTCACCACATGATCAGTACTAGTAGAATGATTTATACAACCACCTTCAATTTTTGATTTGTTACTCGAATTACGAGCTTTAAGGGTGATTGTTTCATCTCCCACACGAAGTGTGAGTTCACCTGTACCAACATCAATAATAGTTCTAGCAGTCGCTAAAAAGGGTCGTCCTAAAATTAAAAGTGTGTTACTTTCCTCTTCCATGTCTAGAACAACAAAGTCTATTGGGTAAATAAATTTATCGATCTTAACAAGAACATCTTCAATGATACCCCTAGAAAATCTAATGGTTTTATTAGCCAACAGAATGCTCATCCTAGTTTGTTTGGGTTTCCCAAGACCTAGTTGTTTAAACATTTTATAAGGCATAACATTAATGCTTGGCCCTAAGTCAGCCAATGCATTATAAACATCTAAACTACCAATTAAACAAGGGATCGTAAAACTCCCTGGATCTTTCAATTTTTTGGGTAGCTTATTCTGTAATATGGCTGAGAAAATTGCATTCAACTCCACATGCAATGCCTTATCCAACTTTCATTTGTTTGCTAGAAGCTCCCTTAGAAATTTGACTGTATCTGCGAGAGAGTTTCGATAAATGGTAAGTTAATATGTAATTTCTTTAATAGTTTAAGGAATTTACCAAATTGTTCATCTGTACGGTCTTTCCTTGTCACATTGGGGTATGGCACCTATGGTTTGTACTCTTTACTTACCGTTTTCTGGTCATTGTGGTCCACCTCACCCTTACCTTTACTTACCACAGTTTCTTGCCTTGATTCTGGTTCAGGTGCAACTAACCCTTCCTTGTCATGAATGGTAATCGTATTGAGTTGTTCCCTTGGGTTAAATTCCATATTACTCGACAAACTACCTTCTGGTCATTCAGAAATCAGTTTGGTGAGTTGGCCTATCTAAGTTTCGAGCCCTTGGATTGACACTTGTTTATTCTTAAGGGATGTCTCAGTATTCTAAAAATGAGTTTCTGACACCGAGATGAATTTTGTTAGCATCTTCTCAAGGTTCAACTTTTTCTCTTATTGGTAGGGCGGTTGTTGGAAGCCTGGAGGTGTTGGTCTCTGATTCCCTTGGCCTTTCCATGAGAAATTTGGGTGGTTCTTCCAGCCTGCATTGTAAGTATTACGATAAGGATTATTTTGAGATCGAGGATTATTACCCATGTAATTTAACTGCTCGTTCTCCATGTTGTGGCCATAAGGTGGGTATTCTAAATTGTTTGATCCACCTCCACTTGCTTCACACTGCATTACTAGGTGAACCTGTGAAAAACTAAGAAAACCATTAATTTTCTTATTCAAGAGTTCTACCTGATTAGAGAGCATGATGACCGAATCGACGTTATAAACGCTGACTGCTTTTGTTGGCTTTGTCCTCATGACTTGCCACTAATAATTATTCAGTGACATCTCTTCTATAAATTCATAAACATCTTCAGGTGTTTTATTATTGATGGTTCTGCCAGCGGCTGCATCGATCATCCGTCGAGTCGAAGGATTCAGGCCATTATGAAACATTTGAACTTGTAGCCAAAGTGGTAACCCATGGTGAGGGCACCTTCTCAAAAGGTCATTGTATCTCTCACATGCATCATAGAGTGTTTCTAAATCCATCTGCACAAAAAGAAGAGATATCATTATGTAATTTGGCTGTTTTAGCCGGAGAAAAATATTTTAATAAAAACTTTTCGGTCATTTGTTCCCAAGTAGTGATTGACCCTCGTGGTAACGAATTCAACCATTGTTTAGCTTTGTTTCTCAATGAAAAAGGGAATAACCAAAGGTGAATGGCGTCATCAGAAACGCCATTAATTTTAAATGTATCACATAGTTCTAAAAAGTTTGCCAAGTGAGCATTGGGATCTTCGTCCTGCAAACCATCAAACTGAACAAATTATTGTATCATTTGAATTGTGTTACGTTTCAGTTCAAAAGTATTTGCAGCTACAGTAGGTCTAACTATGCTCGATTCAGTTCCTGTTAAAGAAGGTTTAGCATAATCATACATAGTGCGTGGAGCAGGATTCTGATTAGCAGCAATCGTAGGAGGTAGTGGATTTTCTTGGTTTTTAGCCATCTCCTCGATTGTGGTTGAAATATTGTCCTCTTGCTCTTCCTCTGTGTATCTTAAGCTTCGCCTTATTTCTCTTCGATTTCTACGAACTATGCGATCAATCTCACTATCAAACAGTAATGGTCCTGACGGGTTTCTTCTAGTCATACATTAAAAAAACCTGCCAGGAATGAAGAAAAAAAAAATTAGAAAAGAAAATAAAAATTTAAATTGCAAATAAAGTAGAATGGCTAAAGTAATAAAAATTGAGTGTTCGTAATATCCTAGTTCCTCGGCAGCAGCGACAAAAACCTGATACATGATATTCGCGACAGGTTTTAAATATTTATAACTAATCGTTCTTGAAACTAACTATTATCACGATGAAGGAAAGTATACCTATCAAACAGTAGTATAGCTTTAGCAAGATCGGATTGTCGAACCCCAAAGGAACTAAGAGTACTAGTAATTACTTTCTTTTTATTATCTAGCCTAAAAATTAAGGGATTTGTTTATCTAAACTAATTAACTAAACTAAGAGTGCACAGAGAGAAATTGGGGAAAAGCTTTTGGGAAAATTCGATTGATTAAGACAATACCCAAGGAAAAATCCACCTAGACTTCACTTATTATTTGACTCTGAATCAGACGATTTATTCATTTGACTTAATCCGTAGAAATCCCTAAGTTATATTATTATCTCTCTCGAGACTAATAACGTCTAACCCTAGGTTGATTAATTGAAATCTATTTCTAATTAACACCTAGCGTTGCATTAACTCGATCTATGGATCCCCTTATTAGGTTTCACCCTAATCCGACAAAATCTTATCACCCTATCTCTAGGCGTGCAATCAACTCCATTTAATTATGACAAATTTACTCTTAGACAGGGTCTGTTCCTCCTCTGAATAAGAGCATTAACTCGAAGAATTAAGAACACGTAATTAAGAACAAGTCAAATATTTATCATACAATTCAGATAATAATAACAAGATTCGTCTTAGGTTTCATTCCCCTTAGGTATTTAGGGGGTTTAGTTCATAATTATAGAATAAAACATCTCAGAAGAATAATGAATACAAAACATAAAGAAAACCCAAAACTCCTAAATGGAAATTGAAGTAAGATCTTCAGTCTTGATGATGAATCCGGCCTCTGAGATGGACCAATCGGCTTCCCTTGAGTAATTCCTTTCCTCCTACTCTGTGTCCCCCTTCTAAGTGCCTCCTTAGGTGTTTAAATAGGCTTTAGAATGCCTCAGAGCCCTTAAAAATTTGCCTTTTCTGAATAGGGTTATACTTGGGCTTGGCAGGGACACGCCCGTGTGCGATTACTCCATCCCGTGGTCAAGGCTGTTGAATAGGCATAGGCGTGTAGTCTACCCGTGTAAGTCATGCTTCAATCCTGTCAAAGACACACGGTCGTGTGACACGCTCGTGTGAGGAAGTCCAGGCCGTGTTGATTTCCTATGTGGGTCCATTTTCTCCATTTTCGGCCCATTTCTCGCTCTTTTTACTCTCTTATGCTCACCTAAGTATAAAACTGAAATTAAAGGATTAGGAGCATCGAATTCACCAAATCTAAGGAGAAACCATCCATAAATGTGCTAAGCATGGGATAAAAACATGTATAAATTATGGTTTATTAGAAATGAAATGTGAATATGTGTAAATGAAACATTAGTAATGAATAAGATATGGTTTATAAAGTGGCATACGTGAAATTGTCAGATGTTATATGAAAGAAAGGTGAAATTGAGTATAAATGATGAAATGAGATTTAGCGAACCAGAGTCACTCTGGTGTAAAATTGGCAAATATGCCTCTTTCACGGCAAGACTGACTAGGTCACTTACGATCCGTTGGCAGAGCTTTCCAAGTCGGTTCCCACGATATTCCCTGGTAAAGGGGGCGTGAGAGGGCTTGAGATAGGTACCGATTGGCTAGTTTACGTACTAACCCTCGTAGCGAATCTCTGACTTTTGTAAATTTTTTAATATATATATATGATTAGATGTGTTATTTCCATAATGTGTTCATTTGGTTATATGAAAGTGTGAATTGAATGATATAGGAGAATTGAGTTGAATAACCTTGTGAAAGCTAAAGTTATTGAAGTAAGCAAATATAATATTGAATGATGATAATACGACATGAGAACATGTTATAACTTGGAAAAGTTGTATGAGATAGCATATCATGCATATGGCTTTGTAATGAAATTATTTGTTATGGTAAGTTTATTAAGATACGAGCTTACTAAGCTTAAAGCTTACTCTGTGTGTTTTTCCTATGTCTATAGAGTTTCAGAGATTTTCTGGGGTTGGAAGTTGTTGGAGACGTCATCACACTATCCGGTTATCGTTTTGGTAAATTAAAGTTTTGAATTTTGGTTATGTGGCATGTATAGGCTAGTTATGATAAGTTGATTTTGGAAATAGTATATGTATACAGCCATGCGAAAATGGCTTGTTCATGATGCAAATGTTGGTATTTATATTCAGTCACATTATAAGCTTAATTTAAGAGGTATGATCCATGGTAAATATGTGGTGATGTTGGTTTCATGAATTTTGTTTTGAGTAATGATATGTATTGTTTATGATTAGCTTATTTTGGTAAACTTGATTCATAGTATGTCTTGAATTTATGGATTGATATAATTCAGTTTAAGTGAAGTAAATATGGTTGATAGATGTGATTAGGTTGTGGTTTATTATTGACTTGTTTTGGTTGTATAAGTTATCTTCTGAATTGATTTGGAAGTGGTAAATAATGAGAATACTTTATGGTCATAAGGTTATTTTATAATCTGTCGTGACATTAACTTAGCTAGTCGAATTGATGAGAAATGACTTGGATATGTATAGGTAATATTGGCAAGTTGCTTAGCACATAAGCTTTGTATATTGGTTCAGCAATTAAGCTAGAAAATAGCTATTGGTAACATGGTAACTATGCACTTATATATAGATGGCATCTTAATCATATTTGTCTATTTGGTAAGGTTGGCTAATAGTTCATGTATGGATGCTTGTTTAGCCATATGTTATGTTTTTTTTTTGACTTAGTATTAAATGCACATATGACTAAGTTGTCTAAAATCTGTACTTGACTATTTTGTGGAGTGGGTTATGCCAAATATGCTAAAGGGCCATAAGCCATGTGATATGGATTATTCTGTTTGATATGTGCATGAATTGAAGTAATAAGTTCGACAATCAGCTTATGAAATATATGTAATGATATATGCTCGGTTATAAGTTAAGCATTAGATAGTCGTGATTCATTGGATATAATGTTTGAATATTACTTTGGGAAATGTATGAATGGCTGCCTATTAATTAGTTTGAAATGATTCATAATGAGATGGATTAGATATGCATGAGTAGGGGAAGAAATGTGGTTCAAATCAAGCCAAATTTTATACCACACGGTCTGGACAAACGGGCATGTGTGACTGCCCGTGTGACCAAGTCAGTATGTATACCCTATTTTGCCATGGCCTAGACACACGGACGTGTCTAATGTCGTGTGAGGCACACGGCCTGTTCACACGGGGGTGTGACCTGCATAACTTTGAAATATGTTTAAGTTTTGAAAAAAATTGTATGTGTTCGGTTTGGTCCCGACCTCTTCCTAATGCATGTTTAAGGTCTCGTTGACCTAAGTAAGGGATTTTATGTTGATGTTTAACTATGATTTGTGGATAATATGTATAAATTGTTTGTAAAATGTTCCTGTAACACCCTTCACCCGTATCCAACTCCGAGACAGGGTTCGAGGCGTTACTGGACTTAAACATACAAAACTGGGTTACCAAATTTCGCCTAAAATTAAAATACTTTTCAAGCACATCATATTGTCCCTTATACAGGCCTTCGAAGCCTATAACATACATCGGGGAGGTTCGAAACTAAATCGAGAACTTTCAAAAGTCTTTGGCTAACTTAACAATTTTCCAGCTTTGGAGAGTCACACACCTGTGTGGGTTGGGTCGTGTGGTCGCACACGTCAGTGTCTTGGGACACGCCCGTGTCCTCAGCCTGTGTAACTCTTTGTTTATGACATCAGCAACCGTTTAAGGGCACACGGCCAAGGCACACACCCGTGGCCAGAGGCCATGTCCTCCACATGGCTGAGACACACGACCATGTCTCTACCCGTGTGGTCAAGACTTAGGCTAATTTCCAAGCCTTTTTGTCATATTTACATCTTAGGTTAATTTCCAAGCCTTTTTGTCATATTTACATACACACACATACATGATTTCAATGGCATTCATCATGTACATATGCCATATACTTCTCATACATAGTGAACAAGCACAATCACATAACCACATCATAAGACATTAACACATATCATGGATAAATAGGCTTACAAGCCAAAATCATTATAAGCCATATCTCATGGCTATAAACAAAAAATCAATATAAACCAATACCTTTGGCTAATCACAACAAAAGTCAACATAGAAAAACTAAGTCCCTATACATGCCACTCATTTGAAAACATTTAACATACACATATCAATACTCCAATGATAATGGCTCGACAATGTGATACTGCCTCCAACTATCTCCAATCCCGAGCTGACCTGACAAAACTGAAAGAAATGGAAAGGAGGGAGTAAGCTTTACGCTTAGTAAGCTCGTATAAAAATAATAAGCAATGTGATAACATGTTATTTTTATTTTTTTTCTATTTATTCAAATTCCAGCTAAGTTATTTTTCTAAGTCACAGTCATTAAATTATTTATATCCTGATCTATGGAAGTCCAAATTAAGATCCGTTAATTTTTCCAGAAACTAGACTCATATCTCTTCTTATCATAAAAGTTTTGGAATTTTTGGTCTAGCCAATAAGTACAATTTATTATTCAAAGTCTACCCTATTTCACTGTTTCACAGCTTTGACCTTTCTTCACTAAAATTTATTTATCTCCTAGTACGAGACTCAGATAATGTTCCTGTCTCTTTCTCCTGAAAGTATACTCATTAAAGATTTCATTCATATGAATTTTAACTCATAATTATTTTTAAAAATTTCTAGTTATTTTCCAAAGTTGAGATAAGGGAGTCTGGAATCACTCCGACTCTGTCTCACAAGAATTCAAATATCTCATAATACAAAATTCTTTTCGTTATGTGAAACTAGACTCATTAAGCTTTAATCTCATATTTTATTAAACTTCTAACTCAATTTCCACTATTTTTAGTGGATTTTCAAAGTCGGACCAATGCTGCTGTCCAAATCTATTTTGGTACAATATAATGATCACTATCATAAGATCATTTCCAACTATCATGAACTTATCATTTCATGGATCCCTTACTCATTTTTTTACAATGGAGTTCAATATAAAAGTTATTATTTCTCATGGGCACACTCAGTCATACATTCCAAGTATAGGATAATTCCCTATCACATGCACTCAATCATCAAATTAGTCTCATGACAATGCACCATGTAAATTTGTCTTAGAAGAGCTCATCATTTATCATTTCATTGATATACATCATATTAATCCCATTGAGTTTCTAGGAAATTCTGATGGATTATCCATTTATCGTCAATTCATAAGATGATCATTTCATGTATGCACTCCCGCGAACCTCACATCTTACGGTGGGATTACCAGTCTAGGCTAAATCCCTCGTATCGTAAACTCATAAGGTGGTGCCGGGATTACCAGTCCAGGCTAAATCCCTTATTGTGAAAAACACCCTTACTGAGTTCAGATTTGAATTGCCAGTCCAGGCTAAATTCAGACCCTAATTGGATTACCCATCCGGGCTAAATCCTTTTCATAACTGAGATCAACGGATTACCCATCCGGGCTAAATCCTTTCTGCAACACATGCAAGATCTCAATTCGCTTGTAAATCATGGTTTATCCATTGAATTCCCTTTTTAACCTCAACCGAGACATTTTTCGACAAATCATTTTCAAAGATGCATTTCATGTAATTTCATGCCATCAATAAATGCACTTATCATGCACTCATAAATCATACAATTAGGCATGTTAGGAGTTTACTTTAAGTTATCCAAAGCTACTTGTCGAAATCTCGTCAAGTAAAACCATGTAGCAATTCATACCACCCAGGTAATAATAATTTAACACTCAATTCATGTAACAATAATTTGCCATTCAATTTCACATGACACAACAAGCATTACATTTTTCCATATCATACACACCATCCATCAACTTCTCTTAAACATATTAAATCATACAATTTATGCCATATCAATAGAGAATTACAATTCATGCACGATATTGCATTATTATTAACATACGAACTTACCTCGATCCAGAAACGGCAATTTACCATTTTAGTCCATAACCTTGTATTTTCTCGATTTAAGCCCGAATCTCAATTTCCTTGATCTATAATATCACATTTAGCCTACTAATTAGTCACATTATTCATACGGGTCCAAAAATCATATGTTTACAAATTTTCATTTTGACCCCTAAACTTTTGCATATTTGCACTTTTTCCCCAAGGCTCAGAAATTAAACTTCATCCTATTTTATTATCTTTTATGACATGCTGATCATTTTTTCCTTCTATGGAAACATCAAGTTCTCACTCTAACATGTACTTATGAACATTAGGTATTTTTACCGATTAATGCCATTTTACTCGTTTTCACGTAAAATTGCTTAGCAAAAGTTGTTTAACACAATTTAAAGCTTTATATTCTACCATTAAACATAAAAATACATGCATATAATTCATGGGTAAATTTTTAAACACAAACCCTAGCTCAAATAAATGGTAGAAATAGCTAGAACATGTTACCGGGACTTCAAAAATGTAAAGAACATTAAATGGGGCTCGGGATCACTTACAAATGAGCTTGTAAAGCTTGAAAACCCTATCCATGGTTTTTTTCATGAGGCATTCATCCACGACGAAGAAGATGAGCAAATTTGGCTTATTTTGGCATTTTTAATTCATTTAATTACCAATTTACAAAAATGCCTTTAATGAAAAACTTTTAAAAACCTATCATACCATGAACATTTTTGTCCACAAACTTAAAAATGGTCTAATTACTATTTAAGGACCTTTAATTTAAAAACTCATAACAATTAGACACTTCTAATATGTATAACTCAACTTTTTCACTTTTTTACAATTTAGTCCTTTTGACAAAATTGAGTGCCTAAACGTCGAAATTTTCGAACGAAATCTTCACGAAATCATTCCGTGAAATCTTAGACCATAAATATATAATAAAAATAAAATTTTCCTCATCAAATTTGTGGTCCGGAAACTACTATTCCGACTTGGCCCAAAATCAGGATGTTACAGTTCCGATATGTCCGGTAATGCCTCTTAGCCCTAGTCCATCGATGGATTCAGGTCAGGAGTGTTACAGTTCAATTTATCACCGACTCAACACCAAATCAAAAATTCCAAGCTCAAGTGTGGTGATATCTTATTTTGTAATGGCATGTACCTAGGGAGTCTTTTGTTGATTTGTTTATAAGGTGTTGTTATCTTAGTTGCTAGTGAAATGATGGTTAAATGTGTATATGGTTGTGGTTAAGGCTATGTTGGTATGTTAGCCTAGTTTATATTTTGGTATGTGATAATTTAAAGTTTGGTAGCTTAGCATAATGCTTGGTATGTGCTTAGCTTCAAATTTGGTAACTTTAGAAGTTGAAAGTTAGTTCAAATATGGTAAATGTGATATGAATTAAAGTCTTGAATGGTTGATGTGTTATTGATGTATTTGAACTTTTAAAATGTGTACCAATGACGGTACATTGGTTAGGCATATTGAGTGATGAATTTGGTGTACTTTGGGCATGTTTAACCGTGTTTTGAGTAGGTTAATCGATCGGTAATTGAGTTGTTTAGTGCCCAAGTAAGTAGGAAATGGTAAACTTGATTTTTAAGGAACTTTTAGGTGCACACGGCCTGGCCACACAGGCATGTCTTACACATGGGCATGTGACCCAAGTCACTAAGTTACACGGACTCAAACATGATCGTGTGTCCCAACTTTGAGAGTCACACAGCCTGGGCCATTCCACACGGCTTGGCCACACAGGCATCTCTCCCTATTTCGATCGCTACACTACCTGAAACATAGGCGTGTGTCTCAACTGTGTGAGGCAAACGGCCTGGCCATACGAGTGTGTGACCCCTGTATCAGAATTTTTGTAATTATTTCCTAAACTTCTAGAATTGTTTCAAATTAGTCATTGCGTGTTTTTGAACCCATAGACTCGTAATAGGGGATGTAATAGTAACTTTTACTCTGAATTCGAATGGATTAGCAAACCTATATTAGGTGCATTCAACTAATATTATCAAAGGTAAATTAAAAACATAATCCTAGTCGGAGTATGGATTAATACTCTGATGCTAATAATTGGAATAGTCTTGTATGTATCCTAATTTTGACATTCAATAAGGGATAAATAGTTATAAGAGTGTAGACAGTGAAAGAATAAGTTTAGCAATGTATAAATAGTGATAATAATGTAGACAGTGGAAAACCAAGTTTAGCATTGCATAGCATGAATCAGTATTCGATTGTATAATATTCTAGTATGATATAATTTGATTGTTGTGTCCTGCCCCTGTATATTACATTGTTAGTGGCTAGTTTATATGTTGATGATGATTGATTAATTGTTTGAAATGTTAGTAATGTATGTGACCCCAAATTCGACGACAGAGAAGGGTTAGGGTTGTTACAGTACAAGAAGGGTTATATATACGGGAGAAGCCTTATTCAGCAGATGAAATTCTTCTCCATTTTGATTATGTTTTCTTCTCATCAATATCATCCCCTTTAGTTGCTCTGAAGAAGAGAGGGTAAAGGAAAATGTTGCACAGGGTGCTGATCGTGAGGTTTGAGTTCAAGAAGTAGAGAATCTAGTAAGCTGGTAAGCTTTCTTATCTTTCTGTACTCATGAATTAGAATAAGAAGGAGAGTTAAGATTCCTAATAAGTTTCTGTATACAGGTTTTGCGTTATAAGGTTTGAATACATTTGATTTAACCGATATGGTGTTATTGTTCTTAGCTTCCAGGACGATGAAGGCTTTGACATTTGGAAAAGCTCAGCTAACAAGGATGAAGGAGTTCATGTGAGATTATGTACTCCATATTTTGGTATTATTTTGCTTGAATTATTTGTGTTAAGTCTGTGCTACGTTATTTGATTCCACTATTGTGTGTGAGATAGTGATTAAGCATGTTAAGTATGCATAAAAATGTTTATGTATGATTGTTAGATGTCATATAGGTGTGAACTGACATTTAAATAAGTGTCGTATTGTATGTTAAGTACTAAATGCATTTATTTGTGTGAATTGCAGGATTATGTTACATGCAGAGTACTGAGGGAATTACCTTGACAAGGTAGATAAAGATAGGAAAAATTGGCATAATGGGGATATGGGCGGAATGTTATGGGTTTAAGGGAGTTTGGGAAACATCCTAGAATGGTAGGTTATAGCAGTATATGAAGTCCACTAGAACAGTAAACATGAGATTATATTGTGTAAGGCCATAGCCCAACTATGGCAACATGTGATGTCATCCAGGACAAAGAACCAAGAGGCCCGTTCGGGCATAAAAAGAGAAGTCGCGATACGGTTCGTGAAACAAGCGGCAAGACAGAATGATCTTAGTGTATCGAAGAACGTGGGTAAACAAGATAGTAAGAGAAATCGATAGATTTCGAAGATAAGAAAAGTTGGTAGAAGTGTCTAAGAATGCGGGTAAGCCTATTAATAAGGTACCCATCAAGACTTCAATTATAAAAGGAATCGACTTAAGTGGTTTTAACGCGGTAGTGCTAATGGAAGGGATACCTTCTCGAAGTATCGATGTATCTGCCAATATAAGTTTGCCAACAATTAGCGGGTAAACAATCATCAGGTGTAATAAAGTGAGACGAGTAAGTAGATTCTAATCAGGTGTATCTGCTGGTACTAACAAAGGAAGAAGTCCGCTAAGGACAAATTAAGGAAGTGATAGTATGCGAAGGAGACCATTTGCATCTTGGTAGGATGGATTGAAATGGAAAAAGTCCTAAGGGACTATTTTACAAGCATGAATGTACTAAGAAAGAGGGGTGTGTAGTTGATCACGTCTCTCTCTCTCCATCCTTGCGAACAAATAGAGAAATATATGAAGATCAACAATCGGAAATTAAAATAAAATATCAAAATCGTGGCTTTACTGCAAGTGTAACAAGTCAGTTGTTATATTTGTAGTGTTACAATGGAACACTAAAGTATTCCAAGGATCGAACCCAAGAGAATTAGCAATTTAGTGATTTCTATTCAAAAGTGCATGTAAGAAAGGAGTCTATCTAGCTACTCACTAATTGTTATAGTATGGCAAACCATTAAGTTGAAAGAAATTAAACTAATTAATAACCTAAAACAAAAAAAAAAGACTAAATTGTAAATAATGTAAAATATAAAACTACAAAATACGATAACAGACAGCAGTTGGTTGATTTCTATGTTGTTAATTAACCCTTAAATTAAGGATCTAAATCATTAGCACTCCTAAATTGGTTCCCTTTTACCTCTTAGTCTCCACTTTACCAACTTAGACAAATTAGTTTCGCTTATCTTTCTATCTCACTAGCTAACTCGGGACTAATGAATTGGTGACAAATAAGATTACCTCTCAGTCTCTCTTATCTTGATATTCCCTTAGGGTAATCAATCCTATTTTTTGAAGTCTATTGGTTTAGTCTAATTTTACGATTTAGTCCCCGAACCCAAAAACTAACCAAACAACATTTTCATCAACCAACCACTTAGGGTTTAGTTACCTATTACCATATTAAAGCTAATAAACATGAATGAAACACCTATGGAAGACATTAACAAAAAATTGAACAAAAAGATAAAAGCTTTGATTTTTAACTTAATAAACTTAAACAAAAAGCAATTAACACAAGGATAAAGAAACTAGAACAATATAGATGAGATTTTTAATAGATGAAAATAAAGAAAACTAAAATTGTGACACCCCTAATTTGACCCTAGTCGAAAAGTGGTTTCGGGACCACAAAATCGAGTCATAAAAATAATTAGCCGTCATATTTTATGTTTATTATATGTGAATATGAATGTATGAAAGTTTTAAGCTTTGATTTAGTAAATTGCATGTGAATTTAGTCAATAAGACTTATGTGTGACACTTTTGAAATGTGATAGGTCAAAACATAAGGATCTATTAGTGCATGTAATAAAAAGGGTGGACTTGCATGTCAATTTCCCCCCTAATTAGTAGTGGCCGGCCATGACAAATAGGGTGGACAAAGTGTGATGGGCAAAACATGTCATAACATGTTATGTTGGTGTTTCATGGGAGGAATGATAAAATAAGGAGCATGGTAATAAAATAATGGAAGGGAAAATGATGAAAACAAAAAAAAAAAAGGCTTCATCCTCTTTGTTCTTCTTGACCGAAAAAAAAATGAAAGGAAGAAGAAATATGTTTTGAGGATTTCAGCAAGATAGCAAGCTAAAAATTTGAGGTATGTGCATTCGGTCATAGAGAAAATTGAATCAAAAGTTGGTTGATCCTTGTCCTCCATTGCCGTAGCCTAAAGGGAGGGAGAAGAAAGTTTGGTTGCCTTGATTTTTGGCTTAGAAGATGGCTAGAATGAGGTATGTATTGAATGATTCTTGAAAATCTATGCATGTTTGAGATGATTAGTTCAAACTCTACTTATCCCATAGATTAAACTTAGAATTTTGAGGTTTGGAAGAGGTAAGTACCTTGAAATTCTTGAACAATTATGTATAAAGAAGGTGGTTAGTTCAAGTTCTAATCATTCAATGGCTTGTTTATTTTGTTAAGTTCGGTTTCAAGGTTTGATCAAATTATGGTTATATTTGACATGGTTGGTTTATTTTGTTATGCTTATTATATGATAGGTATGATTTGTGTTTGGGTGATGTGTATGTGATATTGATTACATGATTCGAAAATGAGATATGTTAATGATGAAATATAATCGGCCATGGAAGTAGCTCATTTTGGAAGTATGATTTGTGGTATATTTTTTTTGTGGTTGATTATAAAATTTGGCTTAAGTGAGGTAATTGGTAAAAGATGTGTTTATGATATAATACATATGCTTTCATAAGCTAAGTTATGTATATGTGATATATTGCATATTGGTTGTTAAAGTAAGGTTTGAGATGTTAACGTATGAATATGTTTTGTATACTATTTGATGTTCATTTAGGTACGGTTATAAATGATGCAATTAGTTTTGATTTAAATTGTGAAATTGGTTGAATTATTAAGGAATAAATTTTATGACCGAATATATGGTTAAAAGGTTGGCCATGCATATGTATTTTGGAAATGGTAAAGGGTTGTATATTTATATTTGGCTATCAACTGGTAAAATATGTTTTACATGCCTATGATATGTTTTGTTTGTGGTTCGACAACTAATGGTTAAGTTGTTAAGTTACATGCTTGAGTTTAAAATGTGCCTTATATGTGGTTTATGAATTTGGTAAATGATAGATTGATATTTTGGATATTTCATTAGTCAAGTGATATTGTAACTATGGTATGATTTGATTCGGCACTTATGTGTAAAATTGGTAGTTATTATTTTGGTAAAATGTGCAAAATTTGGTAAGACCAAATTTTATACTTAAGCTTAAGTGAAGTTCTTAATGCTACATATATATATATATATATATTAACGATTAATAAATCATGTGGTTTGGCTTGACTTAGTAAATAGTGAAGAAATGCATATTTATACATAGTGTTTATGAAAGGTAGTTTTATAAATGTGATATGAGTATTTTGTTTGTAAATGAGTAGTAAATATGTTAAGAATGGTTCTAAAATGTATATGGATGCCGTGTGATTGTGTTTGATTGGGAAGTAAATTGTTTGATTTAGCTCAAGAGCTTAGAGGATCAAAGTCGGATAAGGGAAAAGAGAAAGTAAACGAATAGCCGTGGATATCTAGTCGTCGACCACTTCCGAGGTAAGTTTTAAGTGATTAAACGTTGAGTAAATTCAATCATAATAGGACATAGTGAGTTGATTTAATAAGATATGATGGGGCCATGATATGTTTTAAACTCAAATGGTAAGTTCATAAGTGTTTGGGCTTGGAAATTTAAGAGCAAATTGTAATAATTTGCTTAGGCAGTAGCAGTAACGTGATTTTAGAAAATCACCATAAATTGTTGGTGTGGAATAATAGGCTGAATAAAATATGTAATCAAAGCTTAATTAGTCTAGTTTCTTATAAAAGAGACCGTGTGAGCAAAGAAATTTCCTATAAACAGATATTTAAAGTTGTGTGACACGGTGTCAGAATGACTCCGAAATCCCCTGTTCTGTTTTTATAAAATCATTATAATTTGTAAAAAAATGGTTATAAGATAAAATTTATATGCTTAGACTCCTTAATGAGTCTAGTTTCAAATGAAATCAAATACAACACATTTTGAATTCTGTAAAATGAGAAATTTGATTCGTAGTGAAGAGTGTTTAGATTAGTCAAACAGTGAAACAGGGGAAACTTTAAGAAAAATCTGGTATTAAATGGCCAAACCAAAAATTCTGAAAATTTTATGGATGGAAGATATATGAGTCTATATTCAGATAAAATTAACAGAAATTGATTTGGAGTTTTTTAACTCTAGTTATAAATAATTCAGTGACTATTGCTCAGGAAAAACAGCTTGTGCTGAATTTGAGATTATGTTGTAAACCTTGACAAAACTTGTTTTAGTTGCTCATAAGCTATTGATTAAACCCATACGTGAATTCTAAATTGTGATATTGTAAAATGATATATGAGTGACAGATGTAGATTCAGCCAAGACAAAGTGTATACGTGAAAGTATATGTGGTATGTGAAGTATATTTGGATAATTGTGATGTGAATACATGAAAATTTATATTTTGATTTAGGATTTTAATGTGATGAATGTGAACATGCATATGTGTGATAAGGCCGAATGGCCAATGTGATGAATGTGAACATGTGTATGTGTGATAAGGCCGAATGGCCAATGTGATGAATGTGAACATGCGTATGTGCGATAAGGCCGAATGGCCAATGTGATGAATGTGAACATGCATATATGAGATAAGGCCGAATGGCCAATGTGATGAATGTGAACATGTATATATGTGGTAAGGCCGAATGGCTAATGCGAAATGTGTATGAGTTAGATATGAGATAAAGCCGAATGGCTAATGCGAAACGTGTATGAGATGGATATGTGGTAAAGCCAAATGGCTAATGTGAGATATGTATGAGATGTGTATATATATATATATTGTGGCCAAATGACAAACGGCGGAAGGTGTGTTTTATTAGATATTGATAAGGTAAATAAATTACAAATATGATAGTCGATGTGAATGCTGTAACATGTGAATAAATATGCATGAAACTCTGTGATGTAAATCCGGGATTTAAGGCCCGATGACTATATGTGGTGACTATGTCCGGGTTAAGACCATTGACTTCATGTGGAGATTTCATCCGAGCTAAAGGTCCCGCCGATAATCCGAGGAGAGTTTAAAGTTATAAGACTTCGTAATAAGAATTACTTATAAATTTACTCAATGCGAAAGGTTAAGCAGTATGTACTCCAAGTTTATATGTGAGCTTGATTTGAACTAAATCATAAGGTAGTTATGTGATGCATACGAGAGCAATCTATGAGACTATTCCTATGATTATGTGACATCGGATCGGTGTGAGAGGTTATGTGAAATCATACAATATATCTATGTCACATGAGCTCACTTTTATGTGAAAGTTTATCGCCTATTGTTTATGATGAGATGTGCATATTCGGTAAAGGGATGGTATGCCCGAAGGATGAGTGAAATAAAATACGAACAACTATGTTATAATTTGATTGTTATCTGTTGACACCGCTTAAAACTTACTACGCATTGTAATGCTTACTCCGCTTACTTTGTTTTCACTGTTTTATAGATCTCATTCTGCGGTTACTGTGCTCGGGGATCGTCAACAACTAGTCACACTATCACTATCCACCGTTTATTCTTGTTATGTTTAGAATTATTTTATGGCATGTATAGAATAGACTAGTGGCGGAAGAATATTTTTGGTTAATGTATATAAGCCATGCGAAAATGGCATCTTTTGAATGTTTACTTAGAAGTTTAAATTTTATCCTGGTCAGTGCTTAGTACTTATTTAAATGAATGATCTTTATTTCAAGAAAAAGTTCAAAATTTTACTATTCTGACATAAGTTACAAGTCTGGTAATGCCCCTTACCTATTCCGACGACGGTTACGGGATAGGGGTGTTACAAAAATAACATTAATTCAAATATGAAAGAGTGATTACAACTAAGTTTAAAGTCTTTAACATGTAAATAAAACTAAGCTACAACAAAAATGAACTTAACTAACAATTATGAAACTAATTAAAACCAAAAAGCAACATAAATTAAAACCTTAAAACTATAAAGAAAAAAACTACCCTACTTTTAAGCTAAAAGATAAAGGAAACCTTAAAACTAAGGAGCTTTTTAACTTAAACTAAAGCCTTCTTTTCTCAGTTAATTTTTGGCTTTTTAAAAAATCTAATCTGACTCCAAAATGTTGTCAAAAATGCCCCTTTTCGTCTTTTATTTGATTAGTGCTTCGAGTGGACAAAGATTGTCGTTCATGTCATTTTTTGTCTCTATACGACAAGGATATCGTGATATCGAGAGGTGGGTATCATGACATCTTCGACAGTCTACTCAGGGGGTCTTTGATGGTGGATGTTGTGATACCCAAGGGTGGGTATGGTGACACCACTGTAGGTGGTTCTCATTCCTCTTCATTTCAGGTCTGTCGGAGGTGTTGCGGCAACCATGCTTCAATATTGCGATACCTTTGTCCTTGGTGAATTTTTTTCACACGTTTGGGCCTCCGATGACTCCCTACAACACTTAATCAACCATGAAGTTCTCGATGGCACATTTGACCATCTCGGGTCTAAAAAAACGTAAAAAGGGCACAAAGTGCATGAAGAGCTTATTAAGGCTAAAGAAGAAAAATTAAATGAAAACTGTGAAAAAGACATTAAAATTACTCGAGAAAAAGTTCATTAAGTATAATGAGAAACCTAGTTTGACATATCAAATTACATACAGCATATCAAACTCCCCCACACTTAATTTTTTGCTTGTCCTCAAGCAAACACGCAAAACATGCAAAATGAAAGAAGACCCTTGAACAATGAACTTATTTGACAATTGATAAATGGGCGTGCCCTATGTACCAAGTTCCTTTATTGTACAACTCAAAGTTGATGCATTGCAAACTCCTAGCTTTGTGAGCAAATTGTCTTAGTTAAAAAGGTTACAGAACAAACAAAAGTAAAGGTAGTTTACGAAAATCTAATTTCACATTATTCTATCACAATAAGACATGAAGATATGATGTATCTATGTACAAAAGAAATTGACTTATTCATTTACAATAAGTTTCCACAAGTTTCAGTATATACACAGAGACAATAAGGTCACATAGGCTTAGTGGCTTGTACGTTCTGAGGCTTAGGTTAGTGCAGATTTAACAAAAAGTAAGCTCAAAACGGTTCAAGCAATATGAACAGTATAACACAAGACATTTTTCCTAATCCCCCCTAAATGCTCCTTCTCTCACTTTCATTATCTCTCCAATAATGTGAAAGAGAAGGGTCGATTTTAGCTTATTTTTGTACATTATGATTTAATATTTACAGATTTGATTTATGAAGATGGGGTCCCGAAATTGCTATTTTCAGTACCACTGAAAATCAGGTCGTTACACAAGAAGTAGGCTTAAACATCTCAGTGAGACCCCCATTCCATAATTGTAACACCCCTTACCCATGTCTTACGTCGGCACAGGGTACGAGGCATTACCGGACTTAAATACAATCAATCATGTAAAAATTAGCCATAAAATTTGAATTCTATTTAAAAACTTTCACACATATGCTTACCATCCCTTATATGGGGCTACGGGGCCCAAACGGGAGCAAACCGTAAACATATGAAACTTTTGCAACACTTAGAAAATTTTCACACTTTAGAGAGTCACACGCCCGTGTGGCTTGGACACGCCCGTGTCTTCAGCCCACGTAACTCTCTGTTTATGACGTCAACAAAAATTTAGAGTCACGGGGCCAAGTCACACACCCGTGTGCTAAGGCCATGTCCCCCACATGACTGAGACACAACCGTGTCTCTGTCCGTGTGGTTAACACTTAGGCTATTTTCCAAGCCTTTATGTTACCCTTAATCCTTCACATCTTTATGCACACTAAGGACACATATCATGACATCATTTTAATGATTTAGCATCTCATATTAAGACACATTCATAACATTAATGCCAGCCATATATGGCCAACAAGCATAACCACACCACCTCATCACAAGCATTAGAACATAGCATAGATAGATAGGTTCACAAACTATAATCAAAATAAGACACACCTCTTGGCCATATACAAATAACTCAATATAAGCCAATGCATTTGGCTAATTATAATAACACATAACATAAAGATAAGTCCCTATACATGCCACTCACTTAAAAATGTTTAACGAATCAATATTACAAAGGTGATGGCTTGATAGTGTACTGCTCCTCCGACGATCTCCAGTCCCGAGCTAACCTGACAACACTAAAGAAAAGGAAAGGAAGGGAGTAAGCTTTATAGCCTAGTAAGACCGTATGAAAGATAATAAGCAATTATCAACTTGCTCCTCCAGGTAATACAACCATATTTGCACTTTTACTTATGCTCAGGTCAAGTTATTTTCTCGATTCACAGTCACTAAATTATTTATATCTGGAGATACAGAACTCCAAATTAAGATCCGATAATTTTTCCAGAAACTAAACTCACATATATTCGTACCATAAAATTTTCAGAATTTTTGGTCCAGCCAATTAGTACAGTTTATTCTTTAAAGTTACCCCTGTTTTGTTGTCTGATAGTTCCGACCCCTCTTCACTAAAAATTAGTTATCTCCTCATGTGGGATTCGGATGATGTACCCATTTATTTCTTTCGAAAATAGACACATAAATAATCTAATAATATAAATTATAACCAATAATTTTTTTTTACATTTTTAAAGATTTTCTCAAATAAGAATAGGGGATTTCGAAATCATTCTAAATCTATTTCACACAAATCCAAATAAGTCATAATATGAAATTCTTTTGCTTACCCCGTTTCATTTATTATAAGCTAGACACGATTATCTTTAATTTCATATTTTATTCAATCTCTAACCCTCTTTCCACTATTTTTGGTGTATTTTCCAAGTTGGACTACTGCAGCTATCCCAAAACTGTTTAGTGTAAAATAATGGCAACTAAGCTTATAACACCTTTACAAACCATTTTAGACATCATGGTGAAAATACATATTGGCACATCATAAGCAGAGAACCATAATCACAAGGTCATAAATATTTCATTCTCATAGGCATAGCTTACTTATTTGTATCCTTACTAAAGTTGCATCATTTCATGATCGTAATAGCATTTGAGCTTCGAGTACATACCTATACCTTTTCAACATGCTCACAACATTTCATAGTTTGTTCCTAATACATAAATGGACATGAGCACAAATTACTCATCACTATAAAATACAATTCATATATCATATATCGAGCTCACATCTCATACATTTCAAGTAGGTACCTGTACCACTCACAACATGGTCATAACCTTTCTCATTTAGTTTAAACTATAAATCTCTCCGTTGAACCGTTTGGAATACTAAAGGATATTCGATAAGCCTCAAACATAGGGTAGAATGCCGATGCCATGTCCCAAACATGGTCTTACACTGGCTCATCCATTAAGTCGATGGCATGTCCCAGAATGGTCTTACACTGACTATCGTAATTGAGGTCGACGCCATGTTCCAGACATGGTCTTACACTGGCTCTCACATATCTGTGTTGATGCCATGTCCCAGACATGGCCTTACACTAACACATCTCATAGCCGATGCCATGTCCCAGACATGGTCTTACACTAGCTTACATCTCGAGGCTGATGCATGTCCCAGACATGTCATACACTAGCTCTTGTCTCAATGCCGATATCATGTCCCAGACATGGTCTTACACTAGCTCTCATAATGTGGCCGATGCATGTCCCAGACATGTCTTACACTAGCACACAAATAACCCAAATGTCATGGCATGAATATCCGATTTATTCCTAAGGTTCAACTAGGAGTTTCTACTACATCAATTCACATCATGCATATTCATATTCACAATCAACCAATTTATGTTATATCAAGTCATTCTCACATGATAACAATGTAGTTGCATTATTTACACACAACTTACTCGTTTTAATGATATCATATTCCATCAAATTTCCAATGTATTCAATCATCACCCAAATGTTATTAACATTTGGCATCACTTTCTCATATACAATATCATCAACATATAATTCAATACAATGATAGCAAGATAGATTTCAAGTATATTAACAATAACATGGATATCATGCTTATTTAATCACACGGACTTACCTCGGTGTGAAACGACGAAATAAGTCAATTACTCGATTATCTTGCTTTTCCCCCGATCTAATTTCGAATTTCATCTTCCTTGATCTATAACAACACATTTAATTTATTTATTCATCATGCTACTCAAATTAGCCCAATTTCACATTTTTGGTAAAATTACATTTTTACCCCTATACTTTGTCATATTTACACTTTTGCCTCTAGGCTCGTAAAATGAAATGTGTTAAATTTTTTTACTACCCATGCATAGCCAAACCTTTTTCATGCTTATAGCAGCCCACATTTTCCATTATTTGACACATTTACCCACTATTTTACAACTTTTACAAAGTGGCCCATTTTAGGTGTTTTCATGAAAATCATTTAATAAAAATTGTTTATTTAACAACCAATATTCATTTCCTTCCATAAAAATGCAGCAAAAAACATGAATATTCTCATGGAAAACCCTATACTTTCAACCATTTTGCAAAATAGTTCCCCATTAGTTAGCTTATACTACAAGGGTCTCAAAAATACAAAAATTATCAAGAAAGACCCTAAAATCACTTACTTGCAAGGTTCTAAAGTTGCTGAAAATTTCAAGCTCCCATGGCTATTTTTCTTAGAGAAAATCAGTGGAGAGAAGAAGATGGAAAAAAAAAAGATGATAACTAGGCTTTTTATTTTTATTTTTTATTCATTAGTCAAATTTTGTCACCTAATGCCAACTAACCATTGTCTTTCCATGATTTTTGTCTCCATATTCAGCCACCACATTAATATTTGTCTATTGTCTTAATAAGGACCTCTATTTTAATGTTCCATAGCTAATTAACACCTTTAGCTAATAAAATAAAACTTTTATACTTTATGCAATTTAGTCCCTTTTTTTCAAAATTAAGCATGCAATCGCTTAAATTAATTCACCAAAATTTTAAAACATCCATATAATCATGCTATAACACATAAAATAACATGAAAATAATTTCTCGACGTCAGATTTGTGGTCTTGAAACCACTATTCCGACTAAGCGCAAAATCGTGTTGTTACAATAATATTTGCATGGAAGTAGTCGATATGCATTGCATTATCACCTTAGTAAGATCATTTGTTATGTAAGCCTCAAGTAAAGTGTCTTCTAAGAAGTCCCATCTCAATCTACTTTACTGACCATCCACCTCTTCGACCCCTTTTTAATCTTCATTGAATGGATTGCTTCTTGAGCTATAATGATATTGTCTATAAGAGATCTTTCTACAATGAAGCTAGGATGATTTTTGGCAACAAGCTTAGGCATCACATATTTCAGCCGATTCACCATCGTATTTGTTATTATCTTATAAAGGATCGAGCAAAGATTTATTTGTCGAAATTGGGAGAAGTTCACAGGATTATCCCCCTTTGGAATAAATACCAACAAACTATTTTTGATTGAGTTCTCAAACAACTCACCTCTAACTATAACTGTAACTTTTCTACCAATAGAATCACCCGCGATGTCCCATTGGCTTGAAAAAAATTTGAATTGTAAAGAGAGCTTCACGAATCTTAGCTATTGACACCTCTAAAACTAATTGACATCTCCTTCTTAACAGTTGATAAATCCAGAAAACAATTTCATTTTGGAAATATGCTATTAGAGCCCCCTTCATTTGAATACAATTTTTTAAAAAGTGATTGCCTCTCGCAATAGTTTTTCCTCTCGAGTTTAAGGGCTCAAATTTTGTTGTGCTCCCAACAAGTTAAAACGTGTTTATAGAAATAGTTGGTATTACAATCTCCAAACATAATCCAATCTAACCTTGCTTTCTAATGCCATAACAATTCTTCTCAGTCTAGAATAATCTCAAGTTCCTTCCTATTATCCCATTCAAGGATATTGAGATTTTTTGACTAATATTTCTCCAAAGCAACATGTGTACTTTTGATTCTAGAAAGAATAATATGTTTCTTCCTGTTAATGGAACTAAATGAATCATGATTCCAGATTTGAACTGCCCTTGTAAATTCATTAATCTGCTCCTCTATGTTATTAACTTTCCCAAGGATTTAAATAGTGGTCCGATATCGGAATAGCGGTCATTATATAGCGGTAGCGGCACCGTCTGAAACTGCTATTGCTAAAAATAGCAGTGTGAAGCGGAGTCACACCGATAGCGGTGGATCGCAGCTGCAATTTAACGGTTAACAGCCAATTGCGGCAATAACGGGCTGCTATTCTCGTTATTTTTCGTTATATAGTAAATAAATAAATAAAAATTCAGCTCCTCTAAACAAAAATCAACAGAAACACAAATCAAAAGGGAATATATTCCCCTACCTGCAAAATCAAAGAGTTTTCAATCAAAAAAAGTAAAAAGAAGTCCAAATAAATAGAAAAAAGCAATCATATTTCGATTTAGAGTTTAGAGACCGTAAACTCCAAAGACCAAATGGCAAACAAAATCACAACACCGGATCGGAGGAATTTATAATAACACCGGATCGGAGGAATTTATCAAACAAAATCCAAGTAAGTACCTGAAATTTTGTCTTGATTCTTGCTTGCATGTCTTGAATCTGCATTCTGCAGTGTAAATGCCAAATATGTTCTTTACTTCTTTAGATTAGGGATTTAAGAACAAAGGGGTTTCGCTATTTAAATCCCTGGTTGGGGTTTAAAGCATGTATACGAGTGAAAGCACGTTTAAAGCATGGCCACTCACCTTAGCCCAAAGAACCATCTCCATAACATCTATACCAACAACTTTGGGGAGACGACCAAATGCTTATTTACAAACGTTTAAAATGCAAAATAAAATGCGGTTCCTACAAAAATGTTGAAGAAAGAACATTGAAAAATCAATAACTATAACATCCAGTTGTAAAAAGAAAACTAAGAAAAGAATATACAAAATAGGCTTTTTCAAACCTAAAAGGAAAGGACCTTAAAAGGAGAAAAAGAGCTACCATGGGTGTTTGAATAAAAAATAGGGTTTGTTTAGAGGGGAAAGATCTCAGCTGTTTTGACTTTTGACCATATCTTTATTTATAATTTCAAGTTTCTTCAAACTCTATTATTTGATTAATATATTGGTTGATGTCATGAATTTTTTAAAAATAAAATTAATGAGACTTTACATTATATTTTTGTTTCAAGTTTTATCTTCACCATATTTCAGTTCAATTATGTTATTTTTTAAATTTTATTTTATTTTTCATTGAAATTGAGTTTAATTATCCATGAATTGCAATGTCAATTTGATATATATATATATATATATATATATATATAGGATTTTCTTTTTCTTTTTAAAGAATATATTTAGGATTTTAATGATCGGACATGTCGAAACCATTTTTAAATTGAGTTTTAGGAAAATGGGAATTGACTTTAAAAAACAAAAACAAGAGTCGCCACCAATCTTTTTAGGTGTGATTGGATCACCTTTAAAACATTTTGTTTTAAAATCATTAGTTTTGGTCTACGTAATAAAAAGAATAGGTTCAGGAGTCGGTTACGTACAAGGAAGGATTAGCACCCTCGTAATGCCCAAAAATTGGTACCTAATTAATTATCAAATGTCTTTAAGGTCGAAAATTTAAAAATTTTAAGATACAATCCTCTTTAAAATATTTTGATCTTGAAAATTGGGATTCACTTGTATCAAAATATTGATACTAAGTTAGCTTTTTTGGAAATTTCTATCTCGAAACGACAAAACGCCACATCCAGTAAGTTAGGACACAACGCTTTGAAATTCTAAGGCAGTTGCTCGTTTTTTGAAAATCTTAAAAAACTTAGAAGGGTACTTGACTATTCGAACTCAACGAGAAAAGCTGCAACCCAATAAGTTAGGGCACTACTTTTCTCAAAGCTTCCAAACACCAAGCATTGCCTTTTTATTTTTGAAAACTTTGAAGTCTCGTTTTTTTAAAACCGATGCATGAAGGAGCATATTAACATAACATACGAGATAACATGTTATAATAATAGGTAAGTAAAAGCATAACAGCATAAATATCATACACTAACCAACATATATAAGAAATAAAACATGACAAGTTTTAAATAAGAAAAACTATACATAAAACACAATGCATATTTAAGAAGAGTAGGTAAAATCCTAAACATATAGTTCAACATATATTTAAACACAAATGATGCATGATATACAATTTTAACACATATAAAAAAATGCATTTGAAAATAAATTAAAAAGGTCTAAGATATTACATAACATATAAAATACATAACATAGCAATAATACATTAATTCTAAAGCAAAAGCAAATATTGTATAATAAAAACATAAGTTTTTTTTTTAAAATATATGTATAATACAAACGATTGATAAATAAAATGAGCATATAAAAATATGATATTCAATGATATAATATATAAAAATATATTTATAAGAATAATAATTATATAAAAATATAAAATATAATGGTTTAGAAAAAAATAATGTATAAAATATCAAATATGTGAAATAATTTATATTTACAATAAAATAATTGTATAATATATATAAATATAAGTTTAGAATAATATGAAATAAATAATTAATGATGAAATATACGTATTATACAAATTATTATATTATAATATCTTCAAAATGTGTAATAATAGAATACAAGTAAAGTAATTATTTACATATAAATAAAAATAAGTATATAATACAAGTTAAAACTTTTAATGATAATAATATATAGATAAAAATATTTAATAGTGTAAAATGACATAATAATATAAAATAAATATAATATATAATATAAAAGTATATATGTGAAAATAATATATAATATATATAAATAATATGAGTAATATATAAAATAATTATATAATATATAATATAAAAATAAAAATAAAGAAAATAACAATAAAATTTATATTTGTATAATAATAGAAATAAATATATAGGGTTAAATTTGAAGTTTAATAAAATTACAGGGGCGAATTTAAAAATAAAGCTGAATTAAGGTCCTAATTAAAACACGCGTAAAACAAAAAGGACTCATTGGGCAAATCGCCCTATTCCCAAACCGGCAGCGTTTTAATCCAGGTCTTTAAACAGCTATTGCAGGGACTAAATTAAAACTAAAACAAAATAATAGGGCCAAATCATAAATAAAATAAAGCGTAATTATAAACACAAAGAAAAGTGGAAGGACCGATTGAGTAATTAACCCAATCCTCAAAAACACGCGGATCCTCCCCGGGTAATCGGGTCAACGCGCGGATCCTGTGCTTAGAAACGACATCGTTTTATACTTATTGGATTAAGCCAAAACGGCGTCGTTTCATTTATGCTATATAAGCCACATTTAAAGCTTTAAAATCATTTTTTACACCTGTCTTTAAAACAAAACTTAAAACACTCTGCAGAGGGGAAGAAAGAGACCCCGGCTCTGGCCTTCGGCCACTGGGTTGCATTCACGCACGCGCTTCACACGCCATCGTTTTGCGATGATCTGAAGGTTAAAACCTTCATCCTCTCAAGCAAAACCCAGGTAATCCCTTTTCCTTTTAAACATCAGCAGTTTTTTTGCTAAAACAATTCATATATATGCGTTCAAAAATAAAGAACAAGATACAAGATTAAATCACCTTTTTTAGAAACTGTTTATATTTCTCTGAATGAGTATATGTAAGTATATTTCTCTTCTGTCAAAAAAATAGGTCCTTTATACAATGAAAGCATTCGGGCTTTATAGCCACTGCTGTTATTACATAAACTGAGAAAGAAATCTTCGATTTCTTTCCATTTTTTGTCTACTGTATCCACCGTATCTTTGACCATGATCTGTTGAGATTCCTTTGATTTAGTTTCCTTTTTCTTGCTCTGCTTTTTCGTATCTGCTGTGTTTCCTTTTTCATTTTGCAGGCACCCGAAGATCTCGGTGATGGTCATGCTGCTTGTGACACGATTTGGGGCTGGATAGAGGGACGACCGGTGATCGGGGCACTGGTGAGCATTGAAGGTCCTTGGGATATCGCATTAATGGCGGCCTCGATTTTGGGGACTGAACAGACGCTCCTCGAACCCTCTAGAACCTCTTGCGGTGCCACAGTGTTTAGGAAACCCTAGGGTTACCTGCTTCCCTTAAGTCTTTTGGGTCTTTTGGGTTGTTTTAGATTTGGGCTTCAGATGTAAATGGGTATAGGGCAGTAGTAGGGTTTGCTGGCTAGTTTTAGGCCTACTGGCAGCAACCGGTCTATTTGGGTATAACGGGTCTGAGGTACTTGGGCTTGTGTTTGGGCTCTTGTAAACTGGACTTTATATGGACTGTTAAATAAACAAACATTTATTTATTTATTTATTTATTTATTTATTTAAGGCTCGGTTAAATTTGGGCTATTACAAGACAATTGACCATTATACTTTAATTAGGAATCTATGGATACTTTTAATTAATTAGGTGTATTAATTAATACATAGAGGGTTAGGCTAATCGAGGTGTAGTTAACTTAATTCGATAAGAAGAGAAAAAAACGTGATAATCTATATATTCGATTAATTTAATAATAATTTATTTAATACATGTATGTTCCATATATGTATACTTAAATCATATCCAACGTGGCAAAGGTACATTTCAAATTAGATGAGAAGGAATATGAATAGCATTTTTGAATAATTCTTTTTTATCATATTGTTATTGTTAATAGAATATTTAGAACTATCTGTAGTTCTTCTCGACTTTTAAATACGAGAATAATGCATTTCAGCACATTTAAACTTATATACTTTTGCATTGACAATAATATTCATACCAATTGAGCTTCGACTCAATCGACTTCTTTCTTGAATAATTAAAGATATATTAATTGTATTTTTTAATTTCTCTAGTATATGCTCAAGAGATTCCACATGTAAATGTGTATATATTTGGTTTAAAGTGTTTGCTCAAACTTGTCTTAAAAGTCATGTAGAAAACAAAAAATAACTCTAAAATCAACTTAGATAAATGGTTGTTTAAGTTTATTTAAGCATTGACAATCATATGTCCAAGTTCGTTATGGATATTATTTTTAATAATAATAATAGTAATACATTATTAATGGATGTTCCTTGGTTCTATGCATGTCAATTTATGCATTTGGTACCGCCTTTCTATGTTTAATTACAGTGCATGCAGATATGTATGTAATGAATTTAAACCATGCTTTAACTCAAATTTCCAAGGATTTTATTTGAATTGGAAAACGAAGGAACACACTCGTAATTATGCGGTTGAGGTTGGGGTTGGCGACCGAACTGAATAGGTGCATTCAGATTTTTATTTCAAAAAAAAATACAATCACTAAAATATTATAGATTAATAAGTTAGAATTGTTTGGAGAGATTTTACTGAAAATGAAAATTACTTTGACGATAATCATATTACTATGTTTTTTAATATGAAAGCTTCAACCTTATCGATTTATAATTTTACTTTCTATGTTATTTTTAATTAATATTGTAATTATAATTTATAATGATAATTATTTATTATTTATTATTATTATTTTAAAATTTCATAACTTTCATTACTCGGGGTTTGTTTAGGGTTACACACAAAATTAATGAAAAATTTTAACCTCTGTTGCTTGGGGTTTGCTTACGGTTATTACACACAAAATTAATGAAAAAATTATAGCCTCCATCACTTATGACTTGTATTATAAAGGTAAAAATAAAGAAAAATTAATTCATTGTGTTTTTCTTTATCAAATCCGATAGATGACTTCAATTCAACATTAGATAAATCTCTATTGATTTTAGTTTACATAATATGAAAAACTTGAATTTTAAATTTGATCCAATTTGAATATAAATTTTATTAAGATGGAACAAAACAAACTATTTATACCAAAAACTTTGGAACCAAGTAATAATGGGTTAGGGTGTATTGTTGTTTTTAAAATACATATATATATGTATGGATTATGCAATAAATTTAAATTTTCCATGTTAATGATGTTTACTTTTTTTTGTATTATATTGTTGATGATATAAGTAATGAGTTGCTTATATTTCTAAATATAATTTTATGTTTCTTATATATAAAAAAAATAAAGCATGTCACCACGTGAAGAGTTCCCAACTAGAGGATTGGAGGGTGCACCAAGTAATGATATAGGTTGGCACTTTGGAACTCCAGTGCCAAATGCGAAAGGAAATATCGTATGTAAACTTTGTGGTAAAGTTTTGAAAGGAGGAATAACACGATTCAAAAAGCACATTGCTCATAAAATTGGCTGTAACATCCCGATTTTGGGCTTAATAGGAGCAATGGTTTCGGGACCACAAATTCGATGATGAAAATTTCATTTTTTTATATTTTTATGGTCTATGATTTCACGAAATAATTTCATGAAAATTTCGTTCAAAAATTTCGATGTTTGGGGACTCAATTTAGTAAAAAGGACTAAATTGTAAAAAGTGCAAAAGTTGAGTTTTACATGTTAGAGGTGTCTAATTGTCATTAAATTTTAAATGGGAGGTCCTTAAATGATAATTAAACCATTGTATAACTTTTTGGACAAAAATGGCCTTGGTTGGGTAAAATTTAAAAGAATAGTAAAAAGGGCATTTTGGTCATTTAGGGTAAAATGAATTAAAAGACAAATTTTAAACCCCAAATGTGTCCCTTTCTTCTTGCTACAGCAGAATGTACCAAGAGCATCCATGGTTAGGGTTTGGCTAAGCTTCCAAGCTTAATAGTAAGTGATTCTGAGCTCCGTTTTTAATGTTCTATATATTTTTGAAATCTTGGTAACATAATCTGTTCATTTCTTCCATTATTTTGAGCTAGGATTTATGTTTAAAAATTTACCCATGAATGATATGCATGTATTTAGATGTTTAATGGTAGAATATGATGTTTGAAATTGTGTTAAACAACTTTTGCTAAGCGATTTTACGTGAAAACAAGTAAAACGACATAATCGGTAAAAATACCTAATATTCATAAGTACATGTTAGAGTGAGAATTTGATGTTGCTATAGAAGGGAAAAATTATCAGCATGTCATAAAACATAAGAAAATAGGAAGAAGTTTAATTTCTGAATCTTGGGGCAAAAGTGCAAATATGTAAAAGTTTAGGGGTCAAAATGAAAATTTGTAAAAATATGATTTTTAGACCCATATGAATATTGTGACTAATTAGTAGGCTAAATGTGATATTATAGATCAAGGAAATCGAGATTTGGGCTTAAATCGGGAAAATACAAGGTTATGGACTAGAATGGTAAATTGTCATTTCTGGATCCGAGGTAAGTTTGTGTGATTTAATAAACCTATTATTCATGTTATTATTGATATACATGAAATATAATTTGTTATAATTGTATTGAATTTGATGTTAATAGAAATTTGATGGAATGTGATATTTAAAAGAAATGGGTAATTACCGAGAATATGAGATCTTGCATATGATTGTTCTGTTTGCATGAGTGGTTGTGCTAAGAGATAGCACAGGTAGGTACTCGAAACTCATGAGTACATGTTTGACATGTGAAATGAAATGGACTTGTGAATAGAGTGCAAATGAAATAAGTTTTAGTATTGTTCAATTAATGGACACAAACGGTGATTTGTGGCTAATGAATTGAGATTAAATGAGGAAATCTCGGTTGAACCTTCGGAATGAAAAAACATGGTGCTAAGTGGATATACCACGGTTATACGTGTAACGTGGTGCTAAGTGGATATTCCATGATTACACATATTGATACATGTAACGTGGTGCTAAGTGGATATGCCACGGTTACATATATTGATTCATTAACGTGGTGCTAAGTGGATATACCATGATAAAACATGTAACATGGTGCTAAGTGGATATGCCACGGTTACATATATTGATTCATTAACGTGGTGCTAAGTAGATATACCACGGTTAAACATGTAACGTGGTACTAAGTGGATATGCCATGGTTATACATGTTAATTTGAAAAGTAGCGCTAAGTGCGTATGCCACAATTACATGTTAGCCCAATAGTGTGGAGCTATGTGCTAAAACTACCGGATATTGTTACTTTCCAAAGTGTTCACCGAGAGAAACAAGTTTGCTAAATGAAATTTAACGTAAAAAAATGTGGGATAATATCGGAATATGAATATATGAGTTTTGAATTATGAGTTAGATATGTGATTGAATTTTTGATAAGATAAATATGGATAAGTAATATCTTGAAAGTTGATAATAAGAAATTTTAGTGAATGAATGAAATTTGGGATAAACAATCTAAAACAGCAGCAGGGGAGTGATTTTGAAAAATCACCAAAAATAGTATAAGTTAAACTAGAAGTGGAATGTGATATGGAATTAAAGCTTATTGAATCTATTTTCATATAAAAGAAAGAAACAGAGCAAAAAAGGAGTTCTTTATTTTGATATATTTATGTTTTTGTAAGACTGGTTCAGACTGATTTCGTGATCCCCTATTCTGAATTGTAAAAATCATTAAAAATTATAAAAAAATATTTAAGAAACATAATTTATATGGTTGGATTCCTTATTTAATTTATTTTCATAATAAAGAAACGAGAACCTCATTTGAATTTGGTAGCAAAAGATAATTAAATTTTAGTGAAGAGTAGTCGAAGCTGTCAAATAGAAAAATAGGGGATACTTTAAATAATAAACTGTACTTATTGGCTAAACCAAAAATTCTGAAAATTTTATGGTGGAAAGATATATGAGTCTAGTTTCGGGAAAAATTTATGGATCTTAATTTAGAGTTCCGTAGCTTCAAATATAAATGATTTAGTGACTGTGACTCAAGAAAACAACTTAACCAGAATATGTGTAAATGTACAATTGGGATATGGAAAGCATGTTAGTAAATTGCTTATTATTTTCATGCAAGCTTACTAAGCGTAAAGCTTACCCCCTCCTTTCCATTTCTTTTAGTGTTTTCAGGTTAACTAAGGGTTGGAGATCGTCAGAGGCAGCATCACACTATCAAGCCAACACCTTGACAGTATAAACACATATGCTAGAATTATCAAGTGAGTGGCATGTATAGGGACCTAGTTTTATAACATGTGTTATTATAATTTGGTCAAATATATTGATATTTAGTGAGCTAATGATTCTGACTTATAAATCTAGCTATTCATGTTATGTCTGATATTAGTGATGTGCATATGCTTGTTTGCCATGCATGGTTGGTAATATGTTATGTGTTGTTGTAAGAATGCCATGCTTGTGTCTTGATTGTGAATATATAATTACTTAAATATGCCATTTAAATTGCTATGATAATGTATAAGTGTATGTAGGTAATTAAGGGTGACAATTGGCTTAGAAAATAGCCTTGAAATTGACCACATGGCCCAATCCACATGGGCGTGTGACTCTCCGAAGCAAGAAAATTAGTTAAGTTGCCCAAAGATTTTCAAAATTCTTGGTTTAGTCCCGAACCACCCCAATGTATTTTATAGGTTTCGAAGACCTATATAAGGGACGATATGCATGTGTTCGAGACGCTTTAATTTTTGATGAAAATTTTATGGCCCGATTTTGCATGTTGTGAATGTTTAAGTCCGGTAACACCTCGAACCCTGTCCTGACGTCGGATACGGGTGAGGGGTGTTACATCGGCAATGTTGCACCATCCCTAATGTTACTGGTATGTGATACTTTATTATTATTTTTAAATGTTATTATAAATTCATCAATAAATATTATATATAATTGATAATAATATAAAGTGTGAATTATTTTTATTTTATTAACAGGTGTCATTAGAGAAAGTATGATGAATATACTGAAAGAAAGCAACATGAAGAAAATAGACAAAAAGAGGAGAAAAGATGAATTCTTATCTCAATTAAGAGAAGAGGAGGATAAACACGAGGAATTCATTGATGAGGTTTCTGCTATAAGGCAAGCAACTCGAGAAAGTATCCAATCACAACACGAGTGGCATAGAAGGGAAGAATTCAGACGAAGTACTGGTGGTTGGAATAACATGTATGAAGAAGGGAGATCTTCTCATGGATCAGCTAGAGAATATCATAGAGAAAGGAGAAGTAAATCCATCTCAAGCGAGTCTGAGTTTACCTTAAGGGGGGCTATACCTGAATTGGTTAGAAGCAAAAGTTCAAAGCAACCAAAGGTCAATGACTCTTTTTTAAAGAGTTTTCGAAGGAAGATAGCTGAAGCGGTATCTAAATTTTTAATATATGAAATACTTCATTTTCAATTAGCAAGCTCTCTATGGTTGTATAACTTAATTCAAGTGTCAATAGAAGTTGGACAAGGTGTAAAGCTCCCAACACCTTATGAGGTTTCAGATGTGTATTTGGAGTCAGAGTATCAACGAGTTCGTGATTGGGTAAATGGACTAAAGACTTATTGAAAAGAATTGGGTGCAACTCTAATGTGTGATGGTTGAACCAACAGTTTGAATCAAATGCACATCATTAATTTCCGTATTTATTGCAGTAAAGGAACCATTTTTTGGAAATCGGTAGATGTCTCAAGTGTTCGTAATAAAGATGCTGAATTCTACTACAGTTTGTTAGATTCAGTTGTAGAAGAAATTGGAGAAAATTACATTGTCCAAATAGTGACTGATAATGAGGCAGCAATGAAAGCTGCTGGAAAAAAAATTAATCTTGAAAAGAAAACATCTATTTTGGACCTCATGTGCAGCTTATTGTTTAGATTTATGCCTTGAAGATATTGGGAAAAAGCCCGGTGCAGCATAAGTGTTAGATGAGGCAAAGAAAGTGACTCGCTTTATATACAATCACATTTCGACTGTTGATTTGATGAAGAAGTATACACAAGGGAAACAAATACTTCAACCCGCTCTTACTCGATTTGCAACTCATTTCATTCAACTTGAAGAGATAATAAGACAAAAGCAAGGTCTGATAGAAATGTTTAATTCAAAGGTTAGTATTTTATAATTAGTTAATATAATTACTTAAATATAGCAACCTTTAATGATTTTATTAGTTCCAAATAATTTAGATTATATTATTTTAAAATTTTTCTTATGAATATATAGGAATTTAAAGAATCGAAATGGGGACAGCAAAAGTCAGGGCCTGCTTATAAAGCCAAAAAAATTGTTTTGGGAAAAGATTTTTAGAAAAAAGCCAATGACCTCATAAAAGTTTACGAGCCCTTAGTAAAAGTATTGAGACTTGTGGATAGCGATGAAAAACCAACAATAGGCTTTATTTATGAGGCTGTTGATAGAGCTAAATGAGCAATTCAACAAGATTGTCGATATTTCATCGAGTACGAAAAGATTATTGACAATAGATGGAATTTTATGCAATCTGACTTGCATTCAGCTGGTAAGATAAAATGTTTCATATAATTAATAAATATTTTTATATTTTATTGTTTTAAGCTTTAGATTATTATTATATGATGATATCTTATAAATTATACTTAGGTTATTTTCTCAATCCTCAATTTCAATTTGGGGTGGAGTATTCTGAGAATGTACTAATAGAAACATTAGAAGGTACACGATCAGTAATTGAAAGATTAGAACCTTCTCTTGATACTCAAGTCAGAATGGTTAATCAGGTTAGATTCAAGTACTATTATTTGTAACTTAGTTACAAAATTTGAAATAGAATTTTTTTTTTTTATATTTTTACTCTGTCTTTTATTTATGCAGTGGTTACTATTTAGAGATAAACATGAGACATTCGGTACTCCACAAGCACAAAGAGCTTGGAAGCAAATGAATCTGAGTAAATAGTTAATTAAATTATTTAATTTAATTTATATTATTTAATTATATTGTACATTTTAAAGTTATTTTGAAATTTAAATAAAATTATGCAGCTGAGTGGTGGATAATATACGACACATGTGTTCCCGAATTACAAAAATTAGCAATTAAAGTGCTTAGTCAAACAACTTCAGCATCAAATTGTGAACGAAATTGGAGCACATTTAGTTATATTCACACCAAGGCAAGAAATAGGTTAAAGTATAAAAAACTTGAGAAACTAGTGTTTACCTATTATAATATGAGGCTTTAGATAAGGCATCAAAAAACAATGAGCACTGATGATATAAACGTTAGTTTTAATCCTATCAGCCTTGATCATATCTTTGAAGATGTTGATCCACGATCAAAATAGCTTCATGAGAAAGAGAATCCATTATTAGATGGTGAAAATGCCGGTGTGTTGCTTGTGGATACCTCTGATGATGAAATGGATGTTAATCAATCTCAACAACAAAATTTGTCTCATTCAAGTTCTAGTTCAACGCCAAGTCGGAGTGGCGATAGACCCGATGGAGGTGGTTTAAGTCCAATTGATGAGGATGATGGATATAGTGTTGATAGAGGTGAAATTAGGTCTTCTAGTCAGTATGGAGGAGAATATGGGGTTGGTACCGCTATTGGACATTTCCGTGATAGATCAGAGTTTGATGGAAATATGTTTCCTAAACCTAGGAGAGATAGAAGTGAACCTAGAGCTCCATCAAAAGGAAAAGGCAAAAAGCATACTTCTATAGGCTCTTCATCTGGTAGGAGATCGAGTTCTAGTAACCTTGGGTATAGTGATTCATCTACTAGCACTCAAGGTTTTTATCCACCAGAACAACCTTCATATTTTCAACCTTCACATGGTTATCCACAACCATATGGTTATTATCCACCATTTCCTAATTATGGTGTGTCATACCAGCCTCAAATGCATCCTCCACCACCAATGTATCACCCACCTCCACCTCTCATATATCCTCCTCCTCAAATATATCCTTCATATCAATTATATGAAAACCAAGGTGAAAATGTTACTTTTTTTGGATATATTTTTGGACAAAGGCCAAGAGAATCAAATCAAAAACGCTCTCAAAGTGAAGGTGAAGGATCTGATCTTCCTCATCATTCCACTAATTGGTGAAAACTAAATCGTACCACTACCATTATTTGTAAGGTATTTTTTTAAAGAAAACTTTTGTTAATGTTCTTAATTTTGATGATATAAAACATTCAAAATATATCTTTAGATAAATGAATGGAGTATATTTTATGAAAAGATAATTAAGAATCGAAACTTGTTAAACTATATATGAAAGTAGAATGAGAGTGAGAATAAGTGGTAGGAAATAGGAATAATTAATGAGAATCTATACATTTATCTATTCCTTTTTCCTTTTATGGCATAGAATATTTATATCTTCACCATCTTCAAAGCTATCAAGAAATATTGAAGATATCTCTCGTGTATGAATTTTCAATTATTTTATTTATAAAAACTTTCAAACTTATTAAATATGATAAATGTTTAATATTTCCTTTTTTACTTTGTTATTAGTTAAAATAACATTCTTAGAAAATTCAGTAAATAAATATAAAATAATTAATGATTATAAAAGTTGTGTTCTCATATCATATTAATAAAAGTTCATAAGTGTTAGAAAACACTCTAAAAATCATTAAAAGTGACTTTTTATAATTATAATTATAATTATTATGTTTTACAATAAGTTGTGCGAATTTTAAAAAAATTCACGACCGCGATACCCGCAGTGACCACAATAGCATCCGTTATGTCCGCAACCGCGATAAACTCAATGTGACCGAAAACGCGGCCGCAATTGCAATTTAAATCCCTAAACTTTTCCCCATAAATCTTGCACTAAAGTTGTGAACTCTAAGGGTCCGTTTGGTAACCTATAAAAGCTTTTTCGTAAAAGTTTTTCAGGCTTTTCTGATGTTTGGTTGGTTGAAAATGATTTTCCAGGGTAAAATATTTTACAAAACACGGGAAAATGAGGCCTTTGTTTAAGGAAAATGTCTTACCCTCTTGAAATCGGTAAGACATTTTTCGGAAATTGACGCTTTTTCTCCCCTTTCCCCTTCCCCTTCCCCTTCCCCTTGGGTTGCAAATCAGTTTGGTCGAGGGAGAACCGAAGCCATTTTCAATGTTGAAGAATCCATTACATGAACCTCTCCCTATTTTAAATCCTCATCTCGAAATTTCTGCCATGAAAGCTGCTTCCTTCAACACTCCCCATTTTTCGTTTATCATCACAAAAAGAACATCAGCATAGCCATGTCCAACTCGATTCACAAGAACCCTATTTCTAAAACTCCCTCAGAGCTTCCAAAACAATCCCTTTTTTAAACCATCGGCTAATTCCTTTGCTTCTTTTTTTTCCTCCGTTTCTTCTTCTTCTAACGCATTCATCGAGTCAACTGCCAACAACACGTATTTGGGTTGGAACAAAGCTCCGGAGATTGAGAGCGATGGTGGTGGACAAGCTAATGCTTTGGGGAACAAAGACAAAGTTATAACCATGGTTCTTTTGGGATGGCTTGGGGCTACAAACAAACACTTAAATTGATGTCACATTTCAGAAAGGGCTAATGGAACACACAGCTACTGCTCAGCAGCAATTTGAAAATTCACATTCTTCCTTTGCCGTTGCTTTAAAGGTATGGTAGATTAGTGAGAGTTTGGTGGTTTCTATCGTAACTTAATTCTCACTTTAGCGTGTTAAAACTGTCAAAGGTTACCTTCCTTAGTAGCTTAATCATGATAAAATGTAATTGAGTATTCTCATTTTTTTTTATAATTTTTACTACATTTTGTAGATGTTCCTGACTTGATATCTTTTCTAGGATAAGTTGTAGTATATCTGCTTACAATTTTTTATAGCCATAGAATAAATGATGTTCATAATGAATTTTATACAGTTATAAAGGTGCCTTTGACTGAACATATTTCTGCAAAATCTTGTTTCTAGATTGCTACTGAGATAATATTTGAATGTAGGTATATATGCTCAATATTAGGATTTGTGCTTGAATGGGATATTTCTAGATTACTACTGAGATAATATCATAACCAGTGTTGTCAAGGCTGCAAAGTGCACTCTAGGTGCTAGACCCCTTAAATTGGTGCAAGAAAAATGCTAGCCTGAGTGAAGTAAAGCGCAATACATGTATGTACTTTTAGCAAGTCTGTATATATGATATATAAAGCTTAAGATGTATAGTAAACTCTAAATTATAGTCTAGTTTATCTACAGAACATGCAATTTTTTTATTAATCAATATGCATGATTTCCTTATAGTCAATGTTTGTTGCTAAATGCTCAAATATTGGGAAGTACATAGTTTGACATGATTCATTTCTAACTAGTAAAGAGATACCAAATGAGATCGTGAAAAATAAAAGAAATTAAAGGAGATTCAATCAAGTGGATTTTTTTATGCTATTGCCAGGCGCTCCTAGGTACAAGCCTCGTGTGCCTAATCAAAAGGATTTACTATGTTTTTAGACGATTGATTACAGTTCACAATAAACTTTTGAGTTTTGAAATGAATGTTTTATATCAAATTATGAACAGAGTTCTTTAGCTTATATCACTAAAGGTCTGCTCTAGAGTAGAACACAGTGGAATCAATAAGATAGTAATCTTGGCCTTTGATAAAAAAGAATTGAGTACGAGTCCAGGTTCTGGAAACATTTGGAAATTTCTATCACTTCAATAGCACTACTCTAATTGTATGATCAAAGTTAAAATACTTCTGTTATGCTTTGTTTTATTAGCTGTAGAAAAGGCTTTAGAATGCGCATTATATGTATTGATTTGTGAAGCAGATGAAGTCTCTGTAGTCTGGATGTTCAAATTCAAACTCTAAATAATTTTATTCATACTGTTTTGATTTTCATAAAACTCTCCTAAAGTTTTCTTTGATTATAAGCTTGGATGTCATGTTTATCTGTTTTGTGCACATTTTCTTATGTATGCTTTCCAATAAGGTGAAAAGGGCTCATCCTTTGTAGGTTTGGGCAGCTGGTTTTGCTATTGCTATACTGAAGCAACAAGGTTTGGGCAGCTATAGCCTGGGAAATGGCTACTGGTTTTAAAAAATGTTGTAGTTAGTGATTGCATATTGGTCATCTGTACACCCAAGGCAACACAATTTTTGATGCATTCTTTGATATTCTTTTTAATGCTTGGTATCTAAATCAAATTTCTCTGCAAATATTTGAGAAGAACCCTACCAAGATCAAGAATTATGGTATATGGCTTCGCTACCAAAGCCGTACTGGTTATCATAACATGTACAAGGAATACCGTGACACTACTCTAAATGGAGCTGTTGAACAGAAGTACACTAAGATGGCTTCTCGCCACAGAGTCCGGTTCCCATGTATCCAGATTATCAAGACTGCAACTATGCCAGCCAAGCTATGCAAGAGAAGCAGCTCCACAACTCCAAAATCAAGTTCTCATTGGTGTTCAATAAGGTAAGGCCGCCTACCAGGAAGCTGAAGACCACTTACAAGGCATCAAAGCCTAACTTGTTTAAGTTCTCTCATTGCAATGAAAAGAGAGTTAATGTGGTTTATAGTTCTAAAATTTTTTGTAGTGAACATCTGTCAGTTTGTTGATTGGATATTGTTTTTCATTTGAGAAGTCTAGGCCACATCTGACTGGTTAAAGTTGAATTTTCTTTAATTTACTATCGCATTTTGTTTACTTCGATGAACTGGTTTGCAATGTTTGAACTTTATTGTCTAGGGTTTTGTTTCTCAAAGGCAACTAGGACGCTTTAGTAAAAGAAATTGCTGGTTTTATTTCACAAGTTTTCTAATAACTTTGATGGTGTATCATTTTTTGGGACTTGAATTTGGTAACTGATACTACATTAGGGCTTGAATTTATTATTGATCCACTAAGTTAGGTAATTGTTCTTACATTTGGGTTTGAACTAAGCAACTATTTTTGTTTTAAGGCTTGAATTTTTGTTTTGTCCAATTTAAATCCCAAAACATGGCAATGGTTCCTATATAATGGTTTAAAATTTTTTTGCCTAACTTTTTTAGAGTAATGTAATAACTTGGCAACTTGTACATGCTTGATATTAATTATATAAATTTATTAATATATATAATAAACTCAATTAAAAAATGAAAAGATAATAAATTCTTAAATATATATTTGTTTAATTTAAAACAGCTTTTTCGAAAATTATTTTCAGGAAATCTACCAAATAACAGAAAATATTTTACACAGATTCATCCAAACACCAGAAAAGTAAATCATTTCCAGAAAAGTAAATCATTTTCTAAAAATCATTTTCTGAAAAATATTTTACTGACAAACAAACGGAGCCTAAATATTGCAACCGACCAACAAAGAATCCAAACGACCTCTTTTGTCTACTGGTCGGGTTCTATCCAGTAACTAAAAAAAGAGGCTAGTGATCTGATTTTAATCTCTACAAGTGATATACAGTAGTTGTAGGAAACACATTATCCCATTTTTTTTTTTTTTGCATAGACCCCGATCAAGACGTTCAAGGACATTACCACGTCCCAAAGTAAATTTCGAGCCTACAAACCCCATATCCTTCAACCTATGATCAAACACCAATTTTTGAAAACGAAGACAGCCTGCAAAATTTTCCTCAGAGTCGACTTGCAGCATAGCATTAAAATCGCCAATAAGCACCATCGGTCCTTGACAATAAACAATTACCCTCTCCAACTGTGTCCAAAGAAGTTTTCTTTTGATCGCTTGGGGGCTCCCATAAACAACCATTAGAAAGAAATTCTTAGAAAAATTAACATTGCACCGTTTGAAGATAATGAATTGGAAATGGTTGTATATTACCTCCATGTTAACATTCTATCCCTACAAATCTAAATACCCTTGCAAGTCATTTAGCTTCCACTCTATAAAAATTTGGGAATTGTGTTTTCTCAATTATCCAATTAGCTTTATTCCCACTTAATTTCGTTTCAGTCAAAGCCACAATATCCGATTTGTGTACTCTCATATTTTCCTTCATAATTCTATCAAAACGGGGATGTCTACATCCTTGACAATTCTATGAAAAAAATTTAATGACATAAATAAAATGATAAAAATTAGAAACAACACATGTTTTTTGCTTATTCAGCAACATCATTCTCCAATTCCTGATCTCTCTCTTTGGCATAATCAATCTCATCATCCATTAGATCATCACCCTTTTTCGCCTGTGCAGTAATATTCTCCACCAAAGCATTAACGAAGTCTTCCACCGACACTAGTTTTTTAATAGTACCGTCACACCCAATCTGAATGCCTTTCCCTTTTAACCCACACCGAACTTGCCTCTATTTAACTGTATTTGATTCTGACGACTGTGAAGAAGAAGATCCATCATGATGAAGATTTACTCACCACAGTTTTATCCATACTTTGAGAGACAAGTTGGTAAACACGAGGAGAGTACTGAATCGCCCGGACTCCGTCAATTGTTTTTGAAATAATATCACCCTCTTGAAGATCAAAATCATCCTCCTCAAAGCTTTCTTCATCTAAATGGATTGAGTCATTTTTCCCCCATTAGAGTGTTCTTGAATGACAACATAGGCTTATTCGTCATCTGTACTCTACTACCGATCCCGCCACCAGATGTGAAGAGAATGACCAGAATTTGCCATCAAAGAAGAATACAATTCGTGTTTTGCCCAGAGAGATGATAAATTTATATTGATCCATTTTTACTATGATTTAAATTTTATTAAAGTAAATAATGTAATTACTTTAAATTGAGTTGCTATATAAGCTAAAATCTTACGTAATGAAGTCAATTTGGATAATAATAATAAAAAAAGCACATTTGAATAAAGAATATGAAATTATCCGTACTTGGAAAAAATAGGAGGATGGTTGTATTTATTCCAAAATTCCAATTTGAGATTTTACTTTAATTGTGATTAGATGGTTATAGAATGGATGACGACATTCCCCTCAATTGGTGGAACTACTGACCTGATATCTGAAAAGAATCAAATGTCTTCGTACCATGATAGGTGATCTATCTTCAGCCGTTGATCTGGGCTTTAGCTTTATCAACTTAATGAGTACCAAAAACAGTAAAAGGGTTGACCGGGTTAAAAAAAAAAACTTTTAAAAAACAGTAAAAGGTTAGTGTAATTGTCTTTTTAACTTTGAAATTTTGTTCTAAAGAATGGCAGATTAGCTTACTACACATCTTACGTCACCCGGAACTTTGGTTGCTGATGTCATGGAAAAGCTCAGCAGAACTATCTCAGGAAACTTAAGCATTTTCATCACTTCACTGGAGGCTGATGTTAATGTTGTCGCCCGTGACAAGCAAATTGCAGGACTTTCTCCTATCTGTATGAATAATGCTACTGTTTAGGCTTCTTTAAGCCTCTTTTACTACCTCCCAAAAACAATATTAACTAAGAATAGGATGATTTCAGTTTGATTGGGTTGGATTTATCAGATATTTTAAATATTCTCTTGAATCATTTGTAATAATTTGGTTCTATTCTATTTTCAGTTTCTTATGGTAATTTTATGTTATGAGATTTTAGATTTATTTTAATGAACTTTAGAGCTTATTTGATAAGAATTTCAAAGCTATTTCATTAATATTTATGAATTTTTTCAAATAAATAATAAATAATATTTTTATTATTTTAATAAAAATTAAAATAATTATAAATTAAGGATGTGTGTGATAAATTGAAAATTGTAAATATTGAATTTATATTAGAAACCTATTTGATAATTGGTAAATATAAGTACTTATTAGGAAATAAATAATAAAGAGAATAAAATAAGATAAATAGAGAGTAAAGAGAAGCACATACATTATTGATGAATCGGATGTTTACGATGTTTCTACAAAATTTATATTTATAAACTTAAGAAAAATAAATGAGATAAAACTCTACTTTAAATGACTGTTAGAGTCCTAAAGTACATCAATATTATCTTGATATTGATGGATCTCCATTTAATGATAAGATATTCGTAATAGTATCTGTATATAATTACATTGTTTGATAAAAGTAAATATTAATTTTTTAAAATATTTTTTAATTTTAATCTTATTAATATAACATTTTATATTATTTTTATAGTTTTGAATGAAAGATAAAAGATGGAAATTTGAATATCTATTTTTTTAATGATAATTTATTTTAAAATTTTAATAAAAATAAATTCAACTTAATATTTTCTATATCAAGACTACTTACCTACTTATCTTATTTTGTTGAAAATTTTTATTAAGTAAAAATTAAAATGATTATCTTTTATGAATATCTTATTAAGTGGATGTCCATAATGATTAAGATAAGTTTTGATGTACTTTAAATTCTAATAGTGATTAGAAGTAGACCTCTACTTCATTTATACTTCTTATGTTTATATAAATAGAGACTTTGGAGAAACATTGTAAAAATTTCGATTGATCAATAAAATACAATCTCTCTTTGCTCTTTCATTCTCTTTTTTTCTTTATTTTTTATCTTTTATTTTATAACACGTTATCAGCACGATTCTCTTTTATTTTATAATACAGTCACTCCAAATTTATTACTCAAGTTGTTGTCGATTGCCTTTCAGAGCTATTGCAATTTTAGTCTTCAATTGAGGCCTGCGCACTATGGGTAATCATTAGAGTCTTTAACCACTTATCTTCAGGTATACTTTGCTATGGTTTATTTATTATATCATGTTTATTATAATTGGAGACTAATCATGACAACATTAATAGATAGATTTTGATTTGAAATCCAAACATGTTTGCGATGGTGATCATGAAATAAAGAATCTATTGGGACAATTATAAGTTCGTCCTAATTAATCTATTGCATTCCCCGAAGTGAACGCAAGCATAAAAGAAAATAAAAATCAATATTATTCCAATATTTGGTAGTACAAAATTAGTCGAAAGCTCTAGAAGAGCTAATATATTAATATCTTGTGATGGTTAATCCATTTGTTTTAAAAATATTCATAATGGATCTCATATTGAGATTGTGAATGAGAAAAATATTACATTTCATATTAATGAAAAAGGATTGAATTATTGATTACTCTTATTATTAAATTGAATTGACTTTGACTATTTTTGTGATCTTATTTTGTCATCATCCACATTAAGGGATTGAAAGCAAAATATTTGATCGAAAGATTTATTTATGAGCAATAGAATATGATAATTATATCTAAAGTTTGTTATGGTTGGAAGGACCTAAAGTTACAAGTTTTTTTTAAAACTATGAATATAACTCTATAGTATTCAGAATAAGTTTTCAATTAAAATTACGTGGAAAAATATTACTAATTAGAACTTGCAAGAGAGAAAACTTATGTATGAAAAGTTATTAGTTATGTACCTATTTTGCACCTAGAAAATAAGATTCACTTTCAAAGTTTGCTATTAATAGCTTTTAATTGAATTCAAAGTTTACTATTGGAGTTTAATTTGCTTACTTCTTGATAAAATTGTCAAGACTCAACGCAGAAAAAAAGATTTTGGCATATTCCTTTAAGCGAATATTGCATATAATTGTTTGGAATTTATATTTATTTTGTTGACTCAATTACATTATAGACTTCATATTGATTTAGACATTTCCAGTAGTAAATGTCACAATAGTACCTATATGTGGATACAAAGTAAAATGAATGACAGTAAAATTATCAATTTATCACAATTTATGTTGACATTATTAGTACAATTGAAATACATGTTAAAGTAAACTAGAAGTTTATTGATACAAATGCATTTACTACTTGGCGTGACTAGTTAGACCATTTTGGATCATATATGATGCGAAAATTAATTGAAAATTTATATGGACATTCATTAAATAACCAAAAATTCTTTAATTTAAAAATCTCATTTCTTGCATTTTTAAATAAATTTGGGCTCATTTATTCACCATGTGAATAGTTTTGATATTATATGATTTTGGTAATGCATATACAAAATAATTACGTATGTGTTATCAACTTGCAACCTATTGTTTGGAAGATGTTTAAATAATTAATTTCAGCCATGCAATTAAGACAGTTCATCTTGCTAATACTAATAAGTTTATATCTCAATCTTTTATGAATTGAGTTTGAAAAACTTTTGTAAAAGCTTGTTATTTATGCGCATAATGGTTTAAAGAAACTATTGATTGAATGCATTTGATTAATATCTAAACCATTACTTATGAAAACTAAACTTCCTATTTCAACATGAGATTATGTTGATTTATGTGTTGTACGCATCAGGCCAATAAGTTATAAATACTCTCCATTACAATTGATTTTTAATCAAGAGCTAAATATTACTCATCTTTGAATTTTTGTATGTGCGTATATATTCCAATTGCTCCACCAGAACGTACAAAGATGAGTGAATCCTCAAAGAAAGTTGAGAATATATATTAATTACAAGTCTTCTTGTATTAGTAGATGTTTTGAATGTATTGGAGATTCAATTATGAAATTATTTGTGATTACTATTTTGATTTGCTAGTTTTTCCGATATTAGGGGTAGAGAAATAATAGTTGAATGAAATCACTACTTGTAATGAGTTATCATTATCTAAATATTTATAGACAGTAATTTGAACCAAAAGTTCAAAAATGATAACTCACTTTATTACAAGTTAACTGTCAGATGTATTCACAAACTTAATGAGAATAACTAAGTGTTATGTACCATCTAATATTTTGAATCAAAGTCCCAGTAGGACAATCAGTTAGAATAAATGATAGATTGATCGGTTCTAGATTAAAATTCTTCTAGATGGTTATATAGTGGAGGTAAGTGCTCCAGAAGAGACCCAAGACATAACTAATAAGTAAAACTCCAGAAGAGATTCAGGTACCTGAAACTGATGATTAAAATAGTAAAAATAATATATCTCAATAAGTTATGTCAATTCAAGAAAATGTCGAACCGATAATAAAAGTGGTCGACAATGGTTTTGCATGCAATATTATTGTTGAAATAATGAAATAAAAAAAGAATCTTGAATAAATCTTGTGAGAAATATAGATATGAAATGGATTGTTCAAAATAGAAAGACGCAACTCAAGTACAATTAAATTCGTGGAGTTTTTATACCAATAGTCCAAATACTTAGAGGTATAAAGCTAGTGAGGGTACAAATGAAGTAGTTTTGCAAAAGCGGAATAAAAATATAAAGTTTTTTGCTAAGCCCTAGTATTGATTATGAAAAGATATAATATTCTTTTTGTGGTGGATGCAATAACTTTTAGATATATTATTAAACTAACAATTCCTAAAAGATTTAAATTGCATCTAATGGTTGTTGTTACAACCTTTTATAAATCACTATATAATAAAGTTTATATTAAAATCTTTAAAGGATTTAGAATACTAGAAGCATATTGAAATTATCATAAAATTGTTAATTTATATAAATTGAAATAATTTAAACATTTGTGATAAATTTGACATAGTGAATAGAAGTTGAAGGAGGATAATAAAATGATCCAAAATACTTATTTGTGTTTTTATAGAAGAATCATGATTAAAGTTTACTATTATTATTATTGAAACTCTTGAAGAGATCAAAATATATTTCCCCAAAAAAATTTCCCTCACTCATGAAATTTGCAACACTCTAGACCCGGCCTAGTTGTCTAAACCAAGTCCAGAAAGTTACATTAACTTTATTAAGTAAATCCACTTTTATAAGTATAATTAAAATTGTTTGACGGATCATGACAACCATTAAATCCAACAGATAGTTCCACAACTTTAGAAAAGTCGTAGTACTAAGAAACACTAGAACTAAATGATAAATATATAAAGGATAATAAGCAGATTGACCGAGCTTCCCCCACACTGACCCAATCAAGCCTATGAGTTACTTGAAATTCAGTCAACAACATAGTGAGTAGAGAACTCAGTATATAACCAATATAGACTCAACTAGAAGCACAATTTTAATAAGAAGTTCTCAAATCTCAAGTTCCAATCAGAATTAGAGAATATTTTGTACAGGTTTAACGTATCAGTTATATGGCAGAATAATTCCAGTTCAAATATAGAACAGATTAGAAATATATGCAGTTATTTCTAACCCCCATCTGATACACACTATCTCTGACTATCCCAACACATCGTTAAGGTCATTTAATATTCATCCAGTCCTACACACCATAAAGCGTCAGTTCTACACATTTACTGAGATGCAGACTAGTTGCCAGATCGAATTGCGACAAAGTGCCAGATTTACGTATAAGTTGTGGCTTAGCCATTGAATCAGAACAAATTACTTCTTCCTTTACATAATTCCCAACCAATGCAAATGCAAATTACAGATGTCAATAGCATATGCACAGTCATTCAGATTCAATTCATAAGTAGGTTATACAGCTCAATATCATTGGAAATTATCATAGTACGGATACTTTTATATAATCAATACCTCAGTCTCGGAGCATCAAATAACACCTATACAATATAATTCAGATCATAAATACATTGTGGAAGGCTAATGTTTGTGTTAGACGACGCTTAAGGCCTCAGAAACAAGTTCCAAATTTTATCCGCATGCTATACGGCTTGGCACATGTTTGTGTGTCCACCCGTGTAACTCACACGGCCTGATACATTCTCGTGTCGTCTGTCCGTGTGATCCTAAATTGTAAACAGTGAATCACATGGCCTGGGCAAACGCCCGTGTCTTTAGTTTGTGTGGTATTTAAAAACGACAGTGAGTTATACGGACTGGAATATGCCCGTACCCCTAGCCTGTGTGCTCCTTATCTTGTACTCAGTGAGTTACATGGCCTAGACACATGCCCGTGTTTTTGGCCCGTGTGAACTCTGCACTTGACCACACACGACCTAGACACAAGATTGTGTCCTGTGTTCGTGTGGCTCATATTTGGTGAACAATGTGTTATATGACCGTGTGGCTCCCACAACCTACCACACGGCCGTATGGCATCGACAACCATGCTTTTCGACTTCTAAAATTTGGAAAAATAGGGTTTTCGATACACACTTAAAGTGATTTTGAAGTTGTAAAAACGTAGAGTGCTTCCAAAGCCTAAAATGACTATCCAATAACTCAATTAACCCACTTTAATGACAATAATGAATAGTTATATGCGTAATACTGATGTGAAAGTTTCGACATGAAACATTCAACGAAATCAACTTTTACCGAAAGATCAACAACAATTACTTAAATTGACGTTTCGAGGTTCGCTACTTCCAATATCCTTGCCTAAGAGGGAGACCAAATGACTAATTATAAGAAAAATCACACAATAAACTCGAAATGCCCAATTCAGAACAGGCCACGAAGAACAAGAAAAAAAACCATGAATTCAAACGAATTAACAGTGAAACTTACTTAATAACCTTTCGATCGATGCAACTAACACGTATAACTTTAATTAGTCTCATATTTTCTTACGACAGTAACCAGAACAAAAAAGAATAAAAGAACAAAAAAAGAGAAAAAGAAAAAGGGAAGAACAATCAAAAGAAAAGAAAGAAACAAAATAAAGCATGACTAACGTTAGATCCTAATATAACCACCAATCAATTTCTAGCATTTAGCAGAATGTTCCTTATCACATACTCCAGGACTCAAACACAAGACTATTGACACAGACAGATGCTTAACTATTGAACCAGCAAGCTCATTCTTGACACAAGTTTACCTTGAATTAAACTTAATCAAGAAATTCAAATATAGAAGTTACTTAGAATAAATTAGCAAAACTTTTAAAGATGTGACTCGCACTCCCAACCTCAACCACATAAACAAAGTAGATAACTATAGATACAAAGACTTAATTATGATAGAATCCAACATTCTAGCATTCAAATTTTTGGAGCGTTATAACTCTCTCCCCTAAAATAAATTTCGGCCTCAAAATTTACCTGACTCAAACAGATATGGGTACTACCGTCAAATCAAATCTTCGAGTTCCCAAGTGGCTTCCTCAGTGCCATGATTTTGCCACAAACCTTAACTAGATAAATAGTTTTCTTCCTCAATACCTTAACATCATGATCTAGAATCTGAATAGGTTATTCCTCAAAAGTTAAGTCTGGTCCTACCTCAATTTCCTCAATCAGAGTAACGTGCGACGGATCAGATCGATACCGTCTCAGCATCGAGATATAAAATACATCATGAATTCGCTCCAACTCCGACGGTAATTCTAATTGATAAACAACAGGTTCAACATGTTTCAGAAAACGATAAGGTCTAATAAATCTTGGGCTCAACTTGCCCTTACAACCAAACTGTAGGACCTTTTTCCACGGACACACTTTCAAAAACACTTGATCGTCTACAGAGAATTCAATATCTTTTATCTTTAAATCAACATGATCAGAAGCGGCTTTAAGATGATCTCGAATCAACTTGACAGTATTCTCAGTTTCAAAAACTAACTCGGGCCCTAAAACTCAATGTTTGCTTAACTCAGTCCAACATAGCGAAATACGACACTTATGACTATACAGAGCCTCGTAAGGTTCCATCTGAATATTAAACTAGAAGCTGTTATTGTATGCAAACTTAGCCTACGGTAAGTAATCTTTCCAACTACCCCAAAAATCTATTACACAACCCCGAAGCATATCCTCTAAGATCTGAATAACTTGCTCAGATTGTCCATCGATCTAATGATGATACACAGTATTGAAATTCAGTCGGGTGTCTAAAGCCTCATGAAGCTTCTTCTAAAATTGAGACGTAAAACACGAATCTCTATCAGAGACAATCGAGACTATAATCTCATGCAGTCTCACGATTTCAACAATCTACAAATTAGCGAGCTTGAGTAATTTGTTCTGATAGGAATGAAATGAGCGAATTTGTTTAATCGATCAACGATAATCCAAACTGAATCTTTTTTAGTGGGGGCTAACATCAACCCACTAACAAAATCCATCGTTATACGCTCCTATTTTCATAGAGGAATCTTAACCAACTGAAGCAATCCTGAGGGCAATTAATTTCGTCTTTAACCTTTTGGCACGTCAGACAGAGGGATACAAAGACAACCACTTCCTATTTCAGACCAAGCCACCAATAAAGTTCTCAAAGGTCCTGATACATTTTATTTCCACGAGGATGCATAGCTTAAGGGCTACTATATGCCTTATGTAGAATTGATCACCTCAGCTTCTTATCATTTGGCATACAAACTCAACCCCTGAAACACAAGACTTTGTCACTGTTCAAGCTAAAATCTAAAGTTTCACTTGAATCAATCTGTTGCAGCCGCTAAACTAGAGACTCATCGCTCAACTGTTTAACCCGAATCTATTTGACCCAAGTCAGTTTAACCTACAATTCAACTAATAATTTTTCATCCTCAACTAAACTCAGACAAGCTAACATCGCTTTCAGGTCAGTCATCGCTCTACGACTAAGAGCATTGACTACCACATTAGCTTTACTCTGATGATACTCTATCGTATAGTCATAATCCTTAAACAACTCAACCCACCTACGCTACCTAAGATTTAACTCCTTTGAGTTAACAGATACTTGAGGCTCTTGTACTAGTGTAAATGATACACCTCTCACCATACAGGTAACGCCTCTAGATTTTTAAAGCAAACACAACTGCAGCCAGCTCAAAATCGTGCATAGGGTAGTTACCCTCGTGTGTCTTATACTGTAGCAACGCGTAAGCTACCACTTTACCGTCTTGCATTAAAACACATCCTAACCCGACGTGCAACACATCACTAAAAACCATAAACTCTTGACCCGATTTAAGTTGAACAAGAATAGGAGCTTGCATCAAAACAGACTTGAGCTTTTCGAAGCTAGACTGTTGTTCCTCAGGCCATATAAACGGAGCGTTCTTATACAGTAACTTCGTCAGATGTGACACAATCAGGAAAAATCCCTTGACAAACCTTCAATAGTAACCTGCTAAACCCAGGAAACTATGAAACCCAGGTACATTTCTTGGTTGTTTCCACTCAACTATAGTTTCTATTTTCTTGGGATAGATCTAAATCCCTTTAGTAGTTATCACATATCCAAGAAAAGAAACCTCCTACAACCAGAACTCGCACTTACTAAACTTAGCATACAATTATTTTTCTCAGAGTATCTGGAGCACAATACGAAGGTGGTTATCATGCTTAGACTCAGTCTTAGAATAAATCAGTATGTCGTTAATAAAAACTACTACAAACTGATCCAAATACGATTAGAACACCTGATTCATTAACTCCATGAATGCTACAGAGGCATTCGTCAACCCAAAAGGCATCATTAGGAGCTCGTAATGTCCATAATGAGCCCCGAAGGCGGTTTTGTACACATCAGTCTTTTTAACCTTGAGCTAATAGTAACCAGAATAATGATCAATTTCGGAGAAAATAGATGCCCCACGAAACTAATTGAACAAGTCATCAATCTTCAGTAGCAGATACTTATTCTTTACCGTCAATTTGTTCAGCTGTCATTAATCTATACACATTCTCATCGATCCGTCCTTTTTAACAAACAATACAGGTGCCCCTTACAGAGAAAGACTTGGTTAGATGAACCCTCTATCAAAAAGTTCTTGGAGCCAAACTTTTAACTCTACAAGCTCCTTCGGTGCCATGAGATAGGATACAATGGACATGAGGGCAGTACTTGGTAAAAGATTAATACCAAACTCAACCTCTTTATCCAAAGGTATTCCTGGCAATTCCTCAAAAAAGACATCAGGAAATTCCCTCGCAGTACGAATATCTCCTATAGAAAGCTTCGTAGGAACAAAATCAGATACGAAGGCAAGGTATGCCTCGCACCCCTTTTGGACTAACTTGTCAACTACAAAAGTGGAGATTACATTAGAAAAATAATCTCGATGCTCACCAACCATAATAACCTTATTATTTTCATCTGTCCTTAGAATAATTCTCTTAGATGCACCATCTAGACTAACCTGATACTCTACGAGTCAATCCATTCCCAGAATCAGATCAAATTCATCAAAAGACAACTCCATTAGGTACAGCGAAAATACCATACCCTAAATCTCTAAGAGTACTCATCTATATACCCTATTAACACAAACCAACTGACATAAAGGACTAATCACAGAAAACTCTCTAGCAGTATTCTCAGCAGTTATAACCAGATTTATAGAAACAGTACTAGTTATATATGAGTAAGTAGGCCCAATGTCAATGAGAGCAAAGTATAAAACAGAATAGATAAAGATTATACCTACTATGACATCAGCATCATCAATATCCTCTTGACGTCTCGTTGCATAAACCAATGCAGGCTTTCGTGCCTTAGTCTGACTCACACCTCTACCCGATGCCCTTTGACCCCTACCAGAACCATTACATCCTCTGTCATTACCACGACTACTAGGTGGTTGCTGACCTACCCTCAAGGGTTGAACAAGACTTGGAATGGAAGTCTGTGCCACAACTGATGCATGATCTAGTTGACGAGGACAATTCTTAACTCGATACTCCATCGACCCACAACGAAGGCATGCTCATAACTTTCTTCAGCACTCGCCCAGATGACGCTTTCCACAGTCACTACAAAGTTGAACCTCAGTCACTAGTGCTGGTGCCTTGGATCTTGGAGGCCTATCAAACCTTGCCCGTTTCTTAGGGCAATGTCCAAAACTAGAAGGGCCTGAATCCCTTTTAATCTTACTCTGATCTCTCTTGTCGTCACGCCGTTTGCACTTATTGCGCTTCACCTCTTCCATTATCTTAGCCTTATCAATCAAGTCTGCAAAAACCTACTCCTTCTGAGGAACTATAAGAACCTGCAGATCATATTGTAACCCCTCCTTAAATCTCACACATTTATCATAATCGAATGCTACTAGAGCCTGCGCATACCTGCTCAATTGCAAAAACTTAGTCTTATATTCAGCCACAAATCGATCACCCTGAACCAGGCTCATAAACTCGCTTCGGCAAACCCCTACATAACTCGCCTCTACATCTTGCTCTGGAAGGCATTCTTGAAATAGTCCAATTAACCTATTCAAGCTGAGCACCTTGCTTAACCGGCATCCACCACTGATAGGCTTCATCTCAGAGCAGGGATATAATACTCCTCAATTACAAAGTGGGAGTGCAGTCAATGTCAGTCATGATACGCTAAATGGCCTCGAGCCAATACTCAGCAATAGTAGGGGCAACTCTAATAATGCCCCTAAACAACTTAGCACAATTCGACCAGAGTCGTTTAGTAACCGACCCTCGACCTCTAGATCTAGAATGGGTTCTGGCAACCCTTTTCAGTGCCCGAATCATGGATTGAGACAGTGTGTCGTCCTCAGCCATCGGAGTCTAGGATCCCGCCTCACTAGTAGGAGTACCAACTGTCTCACTGGTCTTTAGATTAGGCATATTACCCATAGAGGATGACTTTGCTTGAGCTCTTCCTCGGCGTCCATGATGCCCACGGGTTTTACGTCTACAACTATTGTATGAACTCATAATGTCAGTTTATCTACAATTTTAGAATTCACAAATCAGTTCAGGGTTTCTACACAGTGCTTCTACTAGTTCCTATCAGAGTATTTAACCCAATAACAGTTTCATCACTACAATTTTTCCACTATACACGATAGCAAAATAGAAATACTTAAATGTTCAACATCGAAGGCTCGGTCATTTATAAAAACTAGCTTTTAGAATGATGTAGATATCTTATTTTCATTTAGCTATCTTCTGACACACATTATTAGCCCAAAACACAGTTTGAGTGTTGACTAACCTAACTCTAATACCACTAAATGTAACACTAGACCCGACCTAGACATCTAAACCAAGTCCAAAAAGTTACATTAACGTTATTAAGAAAACCCACTTTTATAAGTATAGTTAAAATCGTTTAACAGATCATGACAACCATTAAATCCAATAGATAGTTTGACAACCTTAGAAAATTCGTAGTACTAAGAAACACTGGAATTACATGATAAATATATAAAGGGTGATAAGCAGATTGACCAAGCTTCCCCTACACCGACCCGATCAAGCCTGTGAATTGCCTAAATTCAGTCAACAACACAGTGAGTAGAGAACTCAGTGTATAACCAATATAGACTTGACTAGAAGCACAGTTTTACTAAGAAGTTCTCAAGTCTCAAATTCCAATTAGAATTAGAGAATATTCTGTATAGGTTTAACGTATCAGTTATATGGCAGAATAATTCCAGTTCAGATACAGAATAGATCAGAAACATATGCAGTTATTCCTAATCCCCATTCGCTACACCATCTCTGACCATCTCAACACACTGTTAAGGGCATTTAATACCCATCCAGCCATACACATCATATAGTGTCAGTTGGACATGTTAACCGAGATGCAGATTGAATTGCGACAAAGCGCCAAATTCACATGTAAATTATAGCTTAGCCACTGAATCAGAACAAATTCTTCCTCATTTACATAATTCCCAACCAATGCAAATGTAGATTATAGATGTCAACAATATATAAATAGTCATTCAAATTCAACACATAAGTAGATGATACAGCTCAATATCACCGGCAATCATCACAGTACGTATACATTTATATAATTAATACATCAGTCTTGGAGCATCAGATAGCACTCACACAATCTAATTCAGATCATAAATACATTATGGATGGCCAACGTTCGTGTTAGACGATGCTTACGGCTTTAGAGACAAGTTCTAGATTTTCTCCGGACGCCACACAGCCTAGCACACGTCCGTGTGCCCACCCGTGTGACTCATACAGCCTGACGCACACACTCATATCGTCTGCAGTGTGGTCTTAAATCGTAAACAATGAGTCATATGGCCTAGCCACACGGTCGTGTCTTTGGTCCGTGTGGTATCTAAAAACAACAATAAGTCACACGGCTTGGGCACATGCCAGTATGCTCATTATCTTGTACTTAGTGAGTTACACAGCCTAGATACACGTCCGTGTCCTTGGCCTGTGTGAACTCTGCACTAACATGACCACACACGACCTAGACACAAGGTCGTGTCCTGTACCCGTGTAGCTCGTATTTAGTGAAAAATGTGTTACACAGTCGTGTGGTTCCCACGACCTACCACATGGCCGTGTGGCATTGATAGCCATGTTTTTTTACATCCAAAATTAGCAAAAAAAATGGTTTTCGATACGCACCTAAAGTGATTTCGAAGCAGTATCAACATAGAGTGCTTTCGAAGCCTAAAACGACCACACAATAATGCACATTTATATACAGAATACAAATGTTGAAAGTTTCGACAAGAAATCTTCAACGAAATCAACAGTTATTGAAAGATCAACAACGATTACTCGAATTGACATTTTGAGATTTGTTACTTCCGATATCCCTGCCTAATAGGGAAACCAAACGACTGATTATCAAAAAAATCACACAATAAACTCAAAATGCCCAATTTAGAACATGCCACGAAGAATAATAAAAAAAACCATGAATTCAAACAAATTAACAGTGAAACTTATTTAATAACCTTTCGATCGACACAACTAACAACGTATAACTTCGATTAGTCTCCTATTTTCTTATGAAAGTAACCAAAACGAAAAAGGATAAAAAAACCAGAAAAGAGAAAAAGAAAAAGAAAAGGGGAAGGACGGTTAAAAAAAAAGAAAAAAACAAAATAGAGTATGACTAACGTTAGATCCTAATTTAACCACCAATCAATTTCTAGCATTTAGCAAAATGTTCCCTATCGCATACTCCAAAACTCAAACATAGGACCATTGTCACAAACAAATGCTTAACCATTGAATCAGTAGGCTCATTTTTGACACAAGTTTACCCTGAATTAAACTTAATTACACTACAACAAAATTGACTTTTAGCAGCGTTTTTTAAAGTCTTTAACGGCGCTTTTAAGCACTACTAAAACTATTTGCGGCGCTTTTCACACAAACGCCACTAAAGGTCATGACCTTTACAACGCTTTTCCTAAAATCGTCGCTAAAAGTCATAAAATTCAAAAATAAAATAAAATATTATAAAGGTCATGAAAAATATAAAAATTTAAAGTTCATTATCAAATTAAATTTTCTATTAAAATTTTAACTTTAAAACTAAATACAAAAATTAATGAATTTAAATTTAGAATTTAAAATAATAAATTAATAACACAATTAAAACCCAAAAGTTAGAACACAAGTTATCTTAAATATTAAAATAAAAATAAAATTTAGAATCAAAACTAAAATAAATAATAAAAATTAAATTAAATATAAAGATATCAATAAAATAAGATATTATAATGAAGTTCCTTAAATGAAATAAGGACTTAAATCATAACCATGTAAAATATAAGATTTGAATATCCATTCCCATGTGAAATATCAACATTGATTATTTAAATTAATTAACTAAGTCAAAATTGCAATTGTGTTTTCATCTTTCAACTCAAATAAAAATAAAATGTTGAAACAAAACAATTAAATAAAAAATAGAATAATTAGTTGACACGAGATTATTATTAAGTATATGCAAATATGCAAAGTAGACGATTACAAAATAGGGTGTAGTTTTTGATCAACTAATTAGTTGATCCTATTGCAGGTTCTATCTATAATCTACTTAACTAACATACAAACATAAGGCACTCTAATACTTTTTTGCACATAAAATATCTAAGAGTCACACCTGAATTCGGATTCAGAGCACATACAGTGTCAACTGCATGTTATCATCCTTATTCACTGCTGCAATGCCTCCCACAAGCAATCGTAGAGGTAAGAGCTAGTCATTATGTGCCTTCTGCAGATTGTTCTTAGATCGCAATCTAGTGTAATTGGTTTTTCCTATTCCATTTGCCACCAGTCAAAACATAAAAGAGCTATTGCCACACAAAAAGTAATCATCAAAACAATATCCAGAAAAACAATATACAGTTAAATTATGAGAATGCAGAAAATACAAAACGATACTGCTATTTTTAGATCCCACAACATTACTTTCCCATCATAAGATGAAGAAAGTAAATGAAGAGGAGACGTATTGTGCCACTTGCAAGCTAGAATCCAAAAACTATGTGACGAGAACTGAAACACAGGTGTCGATGTTCCTTGAAAAGTAGAAAAAAAAAAGTTTCAAGTGAGATGGAGTTTTAGTGGTTTCATGTGCTTGCACATGCAACAAGTAGGAGAAAAAGAAGGGAAAAGAAAAAAATGAAAGCAACCTAAGAAATAGTATCCTTTTACCCTTTTTTCTCAGATGAACAAAAATGGTACATCCAAAAATAGAACATCCAAAAATCAAATTAACAATAATAATTATGACAAAGAGCTCATTCAACTAATTTGATATAATTTAATCAATCAACTCAATAGTCAATTAACAATATTAACTATTATGGTTAAAATGCTAAAATTTATATTTTTAAAATATATATATTCTAATAATAAAATTCAAATCAGCATTTCAATAGAGTCAACAATACTAACTGATTGAACTAACAGATAACAATTAAATTAAATTATGTCAAATCAAAGTTATTTGACCATGATAGAGGAGAAAACTATAATTTGACCATTTTATTGGTTATTTCAATTTAATTTCAATTTATTCAAATAAATTGATTTCAATTATAATCATCTGAACCAAACTAAATTCTTTTTTTTTTATAACTAATTTCTTTTACAAATATAAAAATAAGAAAATTATTTAAATTAGTAAAAAATTAAAATACTTTATACAAATATATTTTAAAAAGTAGTTAATCAAATGTATACAACGTTAACTAGTGCTAAGAAGTGGTATTTACCTCACATATCAAAGATCTTTTAGTCTGCACCATATCATTAAAAATAAGTTCAAATCACAAATGATCAACACAAGCAGCATACTTCTTGATGGCATTTCTATCTACCTAATCCTCATTAATATATTTTATATATTTCTTATGCATCATGGTATTTCTTTGTTTTTTTCCATTACTTTATATTGTGTTTTATTACAATCTATGCTAATACGATATGAATGAGACTTAGTTTGCAACAAGAGGACAAGCATGGATGTAGCCAAATCATCTAGCAGATCATAAAATATGGGACTACAGTACAAATTCTATTTAATAGAATTATACTGAAGATGGATATTCTTGAAGAACAAAAAGGCTTCTTAACAATATAAACCAAAAAGAAACTTACCCTGGGCAGTTCCAATCCCCTTTCTTCATTCGAACATCATCCGTAGCAACCCTCTTTCGGCCCTCTGCTTACACTTTAAACACCTTGTATTTCTAGAAAAGTTCATGAAACTGCACCTGTAACATTTAAAGCAATAAATAGCCAAGGTAGAATAGAGATAGGACAGTTAAGTGTAAAGTCCAAAAGATAGATATAGGCATTCACCAATAAAATGAAATTCTTAACCAACCTTACTTGACTTCTCCATCTTTCTCTGCAAGATATTATTGCAATTCATAAGCTACCAAACAAACAGTTACAAGCTAGTTAAATCACTAATTGTCACATGAGCAGGCTTAAATGCAGAATAACAAAAGGATTATCATAAAGAAGTAACGAAACTCCTCATGTATGAGAGCATATAGAGTGCACACAAAGTATAGAAAATAGGGCCCATTTTGCTTTACCAAAAGAAAGGGTCATTTGTATCCAAAAAAAAAAAAAGCAAGGGCCATTGCTAGTATAATAAGTTACAGTCTCCACCAACATGTAAAATATTGTCTGCCTCAGCCATAGGGTCCCACAGTTTTCTTCATCACAAATGAAAGATATGCCCAATCAAACTCTAGGATGTTCGCTCCAATCCATAGGCATTCACAAGTGTATTTATACAGGGAGCCTCACATTTATGCCCATCAAACACTTAATATCTCATTTGAACTGTAGTACATAACTAATGTGGCCATAGAATACCATAAACCACACAGTATAAGTAAGTGAAGACAAAGGAGTAGGAGAGACGAATACAAGTTTGATGGAAATACAATCCAGCACAGCTCGATTCCTACGAAAATCAACACACTGTACAAACAAAATATTCATGAATTATTACAAGGAACTAACTGCAACCAGTTTTATTCAAATCCACGTTGGGGGTAAAGAATTTACCGATGCAACGTAGGGAAAGGTGTTATCCACAGAAGGTGAGGCAAACTATAGAAATACCTGCAATCAGATGAGGGATCAGAAATGGTCTGATTCCGTGTATAAGATTTATGTAGAAAAAGAATCGATTATACATAAACTAGAAAAGTGCTTATCCAGATACTTGTACTATAGCACAACACTTACCACGAGTAGAATTGATAATGTAATGAACGGGCGAATATAATGCCGATGAAGTTTCCAACAAACATCGTTGTCACGATATCTGGATTCATTTCCACCAAGTTTAGTATTGCAATGAAGAGGAACAGAAGGAATAAAAGGATTCTTTTCAAAAAAGAACCCATGGAAGGGTCACAACTTACGTTCTTTCTTGAGGGTTTCCGGCCATGCAGAGCAAGATGTTATCGAACAGAAACTAATCCTTGAGCGAAAAAATTTAAAAAGCCTACCTTCATGCCTGCAAGCCATATATAAGAGCAATGAACATGATATATACAAGATATAAGGCAACAATATAGCCTAAAAGGCTAAAAACCAGAAATTTTATTATAAATAACACAAACATTCTTACATTTTCCTGAAAAAAACTTATTCATAATCACATGTTTATCGCTTTTTACTGAGAACATAAGCCATTTCACTTACTTGCACCATTTATAATGAACTTTGATGGGTTTTTGAGATACTCCACTACTTCTTCAAGCTCTTGTTTTGCATCATCACAGCCTTTGACATCTTTAAATGTCTTAACATTCTGCACATGAAGTAATTAATGAGGGGAAAAAAATAGGGTTTAGGAATATCTATTTTGTTTCCAATAAATAGCCCTAGCCCATCATACCAAAACCAAAGTTGCATTTTCACTTGCATGTCTGCAAAACAGGTTCTTGATCAGCATTTTTCTGATGAACCATGAAATTTTACCAAATTATAATAGTTTCCCTTCAGTTATGAATAATTTTCCAGTAAAATTTTGTCATTGCCCGTTGTCAAATAGAAATGCAGTTGTCAAATGAAACAAGAAGCCATAGTCATCATTAGACAGCAAGAAGAGGATTCGAGTACTTACCTTCTCTGGAATCACTTCTTTGTAAAAAGGACTATATAACATAATGAGAAAAACCACACCAAATATTTTGAGAAATACAGAATGAGAAAAACCACACCAAATATTTTGAGAAACTTGAATGAACAAATAACATTAAAAAATTTCCACATTACTGGACCAAAAAATAACAATGGGGTAATATCTAAAAATGAAGCAAAACCAAACAAGACAAACCTTGGCTGATGTATCCAATGCCTCCGCAGAACCAATATTTTTGCTTGGTGTAGCCTTACGCTGTTTACCCTTCTGAAACAAGAAAAAGAATCTCATTTGGCCCAAAACTGACAGTTAATCATATCAAAAACTTCATAACATACAGAAGATTTTGAAATAACATTTGCACCTGTTCCTTGTCAGCAAGAAGAACATCTGTAGTAGCATGAGGGGATTCCAAAAATTCCAATAATTTGGCAGTGACTTCCTCCTTACTTCCCTCTTCGTTTTCTTTATCTTTCACCTCCTCTTCCTCCGATTTCTTGTCATCTAGGGTTTCCGTCGCCATAGAAATCACCAGCAAAATTAAAAGGAAACTGTACGTTCCCTTGAAAATCTAAAATTAAAAGAAACCCTAACAGATTGAGAGAAAAGGAGTAGCTATGGTGAGTGAATTCGGTGCCGTGAAATGAAAAGGAAAAAGAACTGGGAAATTTGGGGGCAAATTTTGAGATTAAAAGGGAAAAATAATTAAGTACAAACTTTTATTCTGGGATTTAGGGAGCGCGACAAAGATGAGAAGAAGAGGGAGTAAGCGGGATTTTAATCGGTATAAAAAATGAAGGCCTTTTGCGACGTTTTTTTTAGAAAAACGCCACTAATTCTCGGATTTATAATATGGCTTAACTTTTTAGTGTGTTTTTACTAAAAATGTCACTATAGCTCAATTTTTTGTGGCGTTTTTAAGCAAAATGCTACTATTGCTCAATTTTATTTTTTTATTTTTAACATATTTTTCTATTTTTGCTTTCAAAATTTTTGTGCTAAGATTATTATTTTTGGAATTTTTTTAATTTTGAATATTGAATTTTTAATTGAAATATGGACTAAAATATTAAATATTAAATTTTAAGTTTTTAATTTTTAATTTTTAATTTTTAATTTTTAATTTTTAATTTTTTTGAAGATTTCTATAATTTTTAAATTAACATATAAAATACAAAAGGAAACTTTAATGAAATAAAATGGAATTGGTGAATTAAACAAAATACAAAATGGCACAAAGAATACAAGCATTGTTCTTTTAAGTATGGTCCGTATTAGTTGTTTAGATTTTTATATAAATGGCATTTAATTATATGTATACACCTAAATTTTAATAGAGATATATCTCGAAATTATATATGAATTTCGGTTTAATGTTTTATTGTGGACATGAAATTCTAATTGTGGTTTAAATGTATAGTTGAAGTTTTAATTTTGATTTAATCATACACATTTTAATATATATTTTAAAATATAATAATTTATATTTATCTTATTTAGATTTATATTATAAAAATCTAAGATACACAAGTTAAGTAGTTCACAATATTTACCCTAAACACTAAAAATTAGACCTCAAACCCCAAATTTTAGACCATAAACCCTAAATATTAGACCATAAACCTACACCCTAAACCCTAAATATATATATATTACAAGGGACAAAAGTAATTAAAAAAGAATCTTATTGCTTACCTAAACCCTAAAATAAATTAATTTTTTGTCATTTTATCAAAAACCCTAAACCCTTAAACTCTAATAGCCTACCCCCTAAAACCATGAACAGGACTAAGACCCTAACTATAAAACAATAAATCATAAACCCCAAACTCTAAACCATAAACCATAAACTCAAAAATTTAATCACAAAATAATAAACATTATATCATAAACCCTAAACCCCCAAACCATAGACATTAAACCTTAAATCATAAACCTTAAACCCTAAAATATATTATTCCATCTAATTATTCGAATTGGGAAAAAAATGGGTGATTATTTTAAGGATTTGGATTAGGGAAAAAGGGGAAATTATTTCTTACATAATTTAAACTATAATCATAATTTAAACTCATAATCCTTAAACCCTAAACTATAAATCCTAAAACATAACCCCTAAACCATGACCCCTAACACATAAACATTAAACCCTAACCCTTAAACCACCCTTAAACCATAATCCCTAAACCCATAATCCATAAACCTTAAAATAGTAACTCATAAACATTAAACCCTTAACCATATACCATAAACCCTAAACTATAATGATAATTAATTCAATATTTTAAAATTAATACTATCTCTTTTACAATTATATAAGAAAATATTTATGTAATAAACCGAAAGTTACGGTATCGGAAATTGAGTCTTAAGTACTTTTTTCAGTGAAATTTATTCATGAATATTTATTAGAAATATTTATGAATTATAGTTGAATGGTTATTTAATGTTTGATTAAGTTAAGTAGCTTGAATTTAGAATAATGACTAAATTGCATACGGTATAAAAGTTTAATTATAGATTAAAGATTAGTAAAAGGGACTAATCTAGCAATTAGACCCTAAGTGCCATGTGTGTGAATGTATGATATAACATGTGTAATAGTTGGTATATATGTGTAATAGCTATAAGATATTTTATGTTATAGCTATTACACATGTTAATTTTATATTTATTATAGGTTAATAATAATATAATATAGTATAATGAATAAAGAATAATGAGTAAAGAAACATAGAAAGAGTTACAGAGAGCAAACGTGAGAAAGAAAGAAAGAAAGAAAGAAAGAAATAGAAAAGGAAATTTGAGGATTAAGGCCCTAAAGCTTGATTGGTAAGTTGTTTTAGCTCATTTTCTTATGATTTTTATGTTTATGGATGCCTAATTCAAAGTTCTACATGTATGAGGTTAAAATGAAGAAAAATAGAAAATTTTTAGATATTGATTTAGTTGAATAAATTGAGGTTTTATGGGTTAAATTGATAGGAATTGAAGTTAGAAGTGAAAATTGAGTGATTTATTAAAAGAATTCTAAGTTAGGTTTAAATAGGGATTAAGTTGAATAGAGCTCAAAATTTATGTTTTATAATGAATTTTATGAGTTAGAAATTGTTAATGAGTTGATTAAAAGAGAATATGAAGCTTAAGTTAAAGAAAAAAAGATTAGTAATGGAAAAAGGACGAAATTGGAATTTTTGTAAAAGTTTGATAGAAAGTGAAAAATGTGTTTTATGAATTAGTATATTGATGATTTTTAATTGTATGATTGTTAGTAGCAAACGTAGCACCGGATACGTCATCAAAGAAGGGAAAAGAGAAAGTGAACGAAGATATCGATTAAATTCGATAAATAGTGGTTTGTATTTTTATAAACCGAGCTTAATCGTTATTGCTATATTTGATATTTATATTGTATGAAAATGTGAATGAGGTAAGTATTTTTACCATATTGAAATGAATGTGATTTTGAATACCCTATTAACAGTGTCGGGCTAGTCGGATATAGTTGACATGTCATAGGAATTGGAAGTATTGGGATATTCCGACATTGAGTCGATGAGACACTATGTGTCGACTACTGTTAAAGTTCCGGATTTGTTCCGATGAAGTACTTTGTGTACTATAATGTTAAAGTTCCGGATTTGTTCCGATGAAGCACTATGTGCTTATCCCAGAGTGTGGGTTGGATCCGTGTATCCGTTAGTGTCCGAGTTATGTTAATAAGGGTAAATAAAGTAAAGGTTATTAAAGTACTGATTGATATTGAATAATAGCAATAATGTGTTTGAATTACCATGTTTTAAAGTTGATTAAGCTATTGTTTATAGAAATACCACTGAGAGTATTCTCAGCGTACGGTTTGTTTCGTCGCAGAGGCTAAATCTGAAAGTATAAGGACTCAACATACAAGCCGATCCTCGAACTCAAATTGGTGAAGTTTCTATCTTTTGGAAAATGGCATTGTACCTAGGATGTCTTTTGGTCATTTTGAAAGTATCTAAGTTGTTAAGTGATATTTTGGTATGTTTTTTAAATGTTACCAAAACCTTAAGTATGGTATGTTTTGATATGTTAGTGAAGAGTAATAAGAGGAATTGTTGGTAAATGTTGTAGAGAGAAGAAATGAAGATGTTATAAACTTAGTTATCAACATTTTATACTAAAACAGATTTGGACAGTAACAGTAGTCCAACTCTGAAAATATACCAAAAATAGTATAAAGTGAATTATATGATGAATAAAATATGTAATTGAAGCTTAATGAATCTATTTTTATATGGAAGAAACAAAATAGGTAAAAGAGTTGTGTTTTATGAGATATTTACGTTTTGGTGAAATAGGGTTAGAACAATTTCTGGATTCCCTGTTTTGACTTTAGAAATTCACCATAAATTGTGTATTAAGAATTAGGACTCAAACTTTATTTGTATGGATTCCTTATTGAGTCTATTTTTAATTGAAACAAATGGCATAGTCATTGGATTTCTGTAAAGGAAGAAATTTGATTCGTAGTGCACAAGGGTAAGAGTAGCCAAACCCTGAAATAGGGGAGACTTCTTCTAATAAACTGTACTAATTGGCCTGACCAAAAATTCTAGAAAAAAATTAGTAAGTAGATATATGAGTCTAGTTTCAGGGAAAATTTACGGAATTGGATTTCGAGTTTCGTAACTCTAGATATGATTTTTTTAGCGACCGTGACGCAGATGGATAGTTTACTACGAAAACTGTTTAAGTGCTATGATAAGTTTTGTAATGTCTCCTGCTTGACTCCGGCAACGGTCTCGGGTAGGGGGACATTACAATTTAACATATAAATTAAAAAATAATTAGTCATGTAGTATTTCATAATGGCGTTTATTAAAAAAGCGCAGCTAATACTCGATCTTTAGCGGCGTTTTTAAAAAGCGCCGCTAAAGCCACTAAAAGCTCAATACAAAATGACGGCGTTTTGCAAAATTCTTTTGCGGTGTTTTTTAAAAAACACCGCTAAAGATCAAGCATTAGCGGCATTTTCTAAAAAGCGCCGCTAAAGGTGTACATATAGTGGCGTTTTTAAAAAAGCTCCGCTAATACTCGATCTTTAGCGGCATTTTTAAAAAGCGCTGCTAAAGCCACTAAAGGCTCAATACAAAACGACGGCGTTGTGTTATTTTTTTTGCAGCGTTTTTTGAAAAACGCAGCTAAAGATCAAGCATTAGCGGCGTTTTCTAAAAAGCAACGCTAAAGATGTACATATAGCGGCGTTTTTAAAAAAGCGCCGCTAATACTCGATCTTTAGCAGCGTTTTTAAAAAGCGCCGCTAAAGGCTCAATTTTTTGTTAATTTTTTTGCTGTATTTTTTGAAAAACGCCGCTAAAGGGTGTACATATTGCAGCGTTTTTAAAAAAACTCCGCTAATACTCGATCTTTAGCGGCATTTTTAAAAAGCGCTGCTAAAGCCACTAAAGGCTCAATACAAAACGACGGCGTTGTGTTAATTTTTTTTCAGCATTTTTTGAAAAATGCAGCTAAAGGGTGTACATGTAGAGTCGTTTTTAAAAAAGCGCCGCTAATACTTGATCTTTAGCGACGTTTTCAAAAAGCGCCTCTAATGCTCATTCTGTAGCGGCGTTTTTCATTCAAACGCCGCTAAAAACCTGTTTTGCTATAGTGTTAGGAAATTCAAAGATAAAGGTTGTTTAGAATAAAATAGCAAAACTTCTAAAGATGTGACTCGAACTCCCGACCTCAACTACATAACCATATATATAGTGACTTAATTACGACAAAATCCAACATTCTAGCATTCAAATTATTGGGCCGTTACAACTTTTAAAAGAATGGTGATATAAATGTTTAGCAAATACATTCAAATAGTCATTTGAAAAACTAGTATTCAAGATTGAAGATGTAGAATATGAAAAAGTAAGTGATTTTTTAATGAGGGGGAGTAAATATGTGTTGTACTTTTTTTCTCTTAACTGAGGTTTTGTCTTATTGAGTTTTCTTGGTAAGATTTTTAATGAGACAGCATATCAAGCGTATTACAGATATGTGTACTCTTTTTCCTTAATTAGAAATTCTTTTCCCCTCTGGGTTTTTATCTTAGTAAGTTTTAACGAGACACATTATCTACCAATAGACATACAATGAGGAGTGTTATGAATATATTATTAAATGGATGTCCATCAAGATCAAGATAAGTTTTGATGTACTTTAAATTTTAATAGCGATTAGAAGTAGGACTTTACTTCATTTATATTTTTTATTCCTATAAATAGAGACTTTTGAGAAATATTGTAAATTTCCGATTAATCAATAATATACTTTCTCTATTTCTTCTCCTATTTTCTTTGTTCTTTATGCTCTATCTCTTATTTTATAATATATCTAACATATTTAAAATATTAAATATTAAAATTTTTAATAATTTATCAAACATACTCTAAATAAAAATAAAATTGAATTAGATTGGATTTAGGTAACCCTAATTTTTTAACTTGTATTTCAAAAACAGTTCATTCGGATATAGAATCTTTTTTCCAATCTCACCCGAAAACACAACAAGGACAACTGTTCTTTGGATTTTAATGGAATAATGAGGGTGATGGTGTAGGTCAGAGAACTTACTATGTATAAAAAGTTTTGGATGGTCGACGATTATCTTTAATGCTCACTTTCCAGTTCTGGCCATGGCCATCAACATCACCTGAGCTCTCAGCTATTACATTTCGCACTACAAATTTCACCTTTTTTTTTTAATGGTAGAGAAAAATCAAGGCTTAAATATTAAAAAGAATACTAGTAAAATAATTAAAAACTTAATTTGGATCTTAATTAGAAGTTAATAATAAATTAAGCTCGTGAAATTAATTTTTTTATTGAAGTCTTTGATGATTCATTAATCGATAACGTGATAACTGGTGTGAAAAATAATAAATAGTAAACAAAGGTAACTTTCTACTAAAACCATAAATGATATTTTAAAATTATTTTTACTAGGGCCTTTTAGCATTTAAGTCAAATTTTATTTTAAAAATTCTTTAAAATGTTAAAATTTAAAAAATCATAAAAATTATGAAAAATAGAGAAATTATGGAACACTATAATTAATATGAGAAACAAAACTCTAAAAATTTTAGAAAAGGGAAAAGAGAAAGTTTTAAAATTATAAAAATCAATAAAAATTTCAATCCAAGTAAATGTAAAATATTAGTTATTTTTTCAAGATACAACCAAATAAATCGTATAAGGGATATCCCCAATTTTTGTATTCTGAAAATATATTTTATGTTTGAATCTTAGTTACATCCACTATAAAAAATATATTAAGTTTTTATCCAATAATTAAATGAGTAATTTGTTCTATAAAAATTCAAGTAAATGTAAGTAAAATATGTGTTGGGTTGATTTTTAATTATTAAATTTAGTAATTGATTTTTATTTCTAAAATTCTATTTTATTTTTAATAATTTTAATAATTTGATATTCTTTTAGAAATTTTCATATTTTATAATTAAAATATCTTTTTCAGCTTGAATTTTTATAAATCTTTATATGTTTATAACTTTTGAGTCTTTCAAAAAATAGAATTTGTAGCAATTTTTTTAATTTTAAATATTTTATCTAAATGCTAAAAAAATTTATAAGATAATTTTAAAAATTAAGTTCTTAATCGAAAATCACACTCATTTGCTTCGTCATCATTTTTCATGCCAATAGTTACATTTGACGTGTTATCAACTACAACGTTATCACTTAACGAATTGTGAAAGACTTCGACGAAAAAATTGATTGGAATGATTTGATCAATCCCTAACTTATTAGTAACACTCAATTTTAGTTTTTATTTGGTTTTAATTAATTTTTAATTATGTTAGGAGGGTTTTAAGCATTTAAGCCAAAAACAAAATATGAACATTTAAAAGTAGTATAACTAAGTTTATAGGTCTAAAAGTTATTAATCCACATTTAATTAAGTTGTTGTTGTTAATCCAAAATTCAAAAATCTTCTATTAAGAAAATTATCACTAATTAAATCAATGATGTGGCTAATAAAATTTATCTTGCACGCTAAATATAACATTTATATGGAATTGATGCTAAGCAAATATTAAAAAATAAAAATTCTTAAAGATTACAAAAATATTTTCAAAAGTTGTAAAACAGTTAAAAGAAATTATGAAAAATCCATGAAATACTTGCACAATAATAATAAGAAAGCCAGAAGAGTCCACACATCAATTTTGGAGAAGACATTTTGTGGCAACTTATACATATGTTACAGAAAATAATAAAAACTCTGTACATTCATTTGCCTCAAATTTGTAGTTGTTTTCTACCTGACATCTTACCAAATGAATAAACAAAAGCTTTTTCCTTTTTCTTTTTAGATTTTAAAAGAATGGACTCATTCCAGTTCTAGTACTTACAATATGCTTAAATTTTAAATTTAAATTTTATACTTTAATTTTTACAATATCAAACTTAATCTTCTTTTGAATTAAAAGGTTGGCATGCACATGTTCGTCAATTTTTATTTTGATTCTTATATTATGTTTAAATTTGAAATTTAATCTTTATAATTTAATTTTGACATAATTTAGTATCTCAACTTTTAGAATATCACTGTTTTGTAAATATTTCATTCGGATTAAAATGTTGATGTAATTGTGTCTAAATACATAGATTTTTTACTCTCTTTTATAAGATTATATAACGGAGATCAATTTTCAATTCTAGTCCTTGTACCATGCTCATCTTTGAAATTTAATCTCTATAATTTAGCAATCAATTTCTGGAATGTCATTAGTTAGTCTAAATAACTTATTTTGATTAAAATATTGACATAAATTTTAAGAATTGCCAATACTATTAAAATTCTCTATTAAATTTAAGTCTATTAGGTTGTCATTTTTTATTATATGGATACCAAATGAGTTTTTTAATTTCAACATATCACTCCAACGAAATTTAACAAAAGAATTTTAATAATATTAACAATCAGGCCTAAATTTTGAAATTTAAAAGTAAAATTTAAATTCCTAAAAATATTGAGATTAAATTTAAAATATACTGAATAGAATAGAATAGAAGCTTAGAACATATTTTAATTTTTCAAATTTTTACTCTATAATTAAATAAAAAATTTAATTAACCCAATGCAAGATGTGATTAAAAACATACTAGTTGCATAATTATTTTAATGTTCCAAATGACGGTATGAATGTTGCTCAAACAGGAGTGTAGCGAATAAAAGATACTGCTTGGCAGGGGCGAAGCCAGAACAAATTTTTAGGGGGGGCCGAATGAAAATTTAATTTTTTACAGTCTATATCTTTATAATTTTTAAAGGATTAAATCGAATTTTTATAATTTTAGGGGGGCAAAGTATAATTTTACCTTTACTAATTTAAAATTTTAAAAAATTTTAAGGGCCTAAATATAAATTTTCCATTTTAGGGGGGGCCAAGGCCACTGCCAGCCCCCCTTGTATCTGCCTCTGCTGCTTGGTAGTGACTTTTTTAATGCACTAATATAACTCAATTTGAATAACAAGTTCAGCTATATATAATATGAAGATTGGTGTAAATGCCAACACTATATCTTGGCTTAATCAGTAAGAAATGAGAATTCCCAAGTATTATATTAGGTGATTTCATAATATTGTATTTGTAAAATCTAGTTGTACTCAGAGCACCTCGTATGGTAAGTTTCAGCCACGTTAGTTTTGTTGATTGGAATAAAATTGATCTCTTAAGCCTCTAATGGAACCACGTCGCCTAACATCGCTTAAACCTTTTCATAGGAGGGTGACACATGCTTCTTAAGTTGCAATCTCACAATCTTTAAATAACAATCACTGGCTTTTAGACACCTTGTAAATTATCCAATCATGGAATATTTTTCTACTTTTTTTTTTCAAATTTAGACAAATGTCAAATACAATTTCCTTTCCGCAAGTCTAAGAAAGAATATTGAAGAGTTTGAAGAGTTCGTAAGTCCTTGTAACTGTATGTAAACCATGAAACATATCCTCCATTGCATCAAAGTAACCTCGAAATCATAAGTTACCATACCTTCATACCTTAAGAGGAGTTTAGGACATCTACAAGTCAATTAGAAACTTGGAATTAGTCCACACCTCAAGACCTTCCAATGCCTAGCTCATTGCTTAAATCTTACAAGCTCTCTTCACCACCCATAGTTTCTCTCTTCCCTCAAAATTTTAGGTCAAAGTTTAAGTCATTCACCCTCAAGGAGTTTAACAAATACACCCCACGTCTCTCCCACACTTTCAAAGTTTACCTCCCTCAAATACTACAAGAACTGATAAACTTATTGCCAACGAATTTGAGGATTTAAAATCATAAAAAAACAAAGCTTACTTTATAATAAATAAATCGAAAAACTCAAAACAAAGAATTAATATAAAAAATAAGAATCAAATCAAATTATTATTAATAGTTCAAAAATCTTAAAAAAAAAACCCAATCTAACCAAACCAAAATCACCGAAATTGCACCTCTTTTGAGAAAACAAGAACTTAAAATATTTCTTGAGCCGAAGAAACCTTGCAACTTAGCCATGTCAATTGAATGATGTAAGTGGATATGAACCAAAATCCTTGCCAATTGTAAATGTGGGCTATGCACCAAAGCCTTCTCTCAATGACCTCAAATCCCAAATCTCACTCGTAGCGGCTTTGAGTTAGTCTCTCAACTAAACTCTCAAAAATGTGTAAAAAGTATGATGGGAGGAACACATGTTTTTGAAAAGGATAAAAATATGCCTTTAATCTTTGTCTTTTGGCAAAAATTAAGATTTAATTTTGTATTTAAAAGCTAAAATTAAGTTTTTTTATTTTTATTTAAAATTTTAGTTTAATTATTAACATTGTTATTATTTTTGTCAAAATTTGTCAATTTAGCATATTAATTAGGCTGCTCTCATATGATTTATCATATGACTAACGAAAATAAATATGTTAAATTGATAAATTTTAACGAAATTACCAACGAAGAATTAGACTAATTTCTTTTTAAATTGAAAATATAAGAAATTTGAATTTTTTAACTTTTAAAATATAACCTTCTAAAAGCCTACATGTTTTTTATATTGTTAGAAAGTGCTATATAAAAATTAAAATGTAAAAAAGTCTTTAAAATAATTGTTTTGATAAGTGTCGAACCATTTTTAAATCGAGTTTTGAAAATGAGAATCGACTTTAAGAAAAAGCAAAACGGAGTCGCCACCAATCTTTTTAGGTGTGATTGGATCACCTTATAAAATTTTTGTTTTAAAACATTAATTTTGGTCTCTGAAAGTCGAGAAAACAGATTCGGGGTCGATTACGTGCGAGGAAGGTTAGCACCTCGTAACTCCCAAAAATTGGTACCTAATTGATTATCAAGTGTCTTTAATGTCGGAAATTTGAAAGTTTTAAGATGCAAACTTCTTTTAATTAGAATGTCTCAATTTTGAAAATTAAGGCTCACTTATTTTAAACGAGTCAAAACATCACATCCAGTAAGTTAGGACGCAACATTTTAAAACCTTCGAAACTAAGCTCGTCTTTCGAAAATTTCTATCTTGAAACAACAAAACGCCATATCCAGTAAGTTAGGACACTATGTTTTGAAATCTCGAAATAATTGTTTAAGTTTTGAAAACTCAAAATCACTTAGAAGGGTGCTTGACTATTCGAATTCAACGAGAAAAGTCGCAACCCAGTATGTTAGGGCACTACCTTTCTCGAAGTTTCCAAACATCAAGCATTGCCTTTTATTTTATTTTTTTTAAAAAAACCTTGGAATATTATTTTAAATGACGTTTTAGGATGACATATTAATGCATCATGAAGCATAGATGTACAAAATATTCGACATTTCCATACAAACATAAATAATATCATTAAGACAAAACTAAATAACATGAACATATGTTTAATGAAAAAATCATACTAGGGTAAATATAAGATAATAAACAAATAAAACATGAGTAAACTAAAAGAAAAACATAATACATGTAAAAATTATACAACAATATATATCATAAAATAGCACATAAAAGAAATAATTAAACATAGTATATAAAAATGAAACTATGCACAAATAAGATAAATGACATACACTAAAAAATGAATAAATAGAACATTTACAAATTATAAAAATATAATGCAATAGTTCAAAATACATGAAATGATAATATAATATATATACATGCATAGAAAATATATATTTGAAAATAAACTATATAAAAAGGTTAAATATTATAATATATAAAATACATAATCAAATGCATAAAAGATAGGAATAAATATACATATTTGAAAAATGAAGAAATTAAAATAAAAAAGTGTTGAAAAACTAAGATAGACGAAGAATAAAATACGAACAAACTACAGAGAGTAAGAACGAAAGAGGGAGAGAAATTTTAGTGAATGCTCTCAAGAATTCTTATTGCTTCCCAAAACTCAAGTGTTTTACAATGAAGGGAGAGGCCTCTATTTATAGTTGAGCCTCCCCAAATCCAATGGTACAGATCAATTACATCAACGGTTAAGATTAAATGATATCTACAAATTAAATCTCCAAGATTACAAGATCATATCTTCAAGATTGCATATCATATCTAAGATTGCATATCATATCTAAGATTGTATCATATCTAAGATTGCATATCATATCTAAGATTGCATATCCTTAAAGATTATATTTCCATATGAGTCAAGCTTATAGATGGACCTTCAATCTTTTCAAGTAATGGGCCATTTCGATTGGGCCAAATTATATGTTTGAAATTTTGTACTGGACTTGGACTTTTTTTTTTGAACTTATTTCTGGGCCCGGGCAAAATTGAGTGTCTACAATAAGTAAGGAAATTAACTTTTTTTCCTTTCAAAAGTCAAAATTGCCTTTAGCTAAATGTATGGTGGAGACTTATTTAGTAAGAGTTAAATTGTATTTTGTCTTTTTAATAAAAATAGATAAATTAATCATTGTACATTAGACCAAATAGCAAATTGATATTTTTTGTTGAAAATTTCATTCATTTGTACTGTTAAAAACTGGTGTTGTAACACCCCAAACCCGGCCTAGACGTTATGGCCGAATCTGGCGATGTCACATGATAGCGTTTGAAACTAAGTTGTCACAATAAAACAATTTTCATTTGTTTGCACTTTTTGCCCTCAAAATCGTTACTTATTTAGTCAATCGCTTTAACATATTTCGTTGCAGAAGCTTTTAAAAGTCATTTTGTGTAAATCGTGTGTTTAGAGAAAACTTTGCCTTTTTGAAAACCGAATTTTTAAACGTCTAGCAATTATAATCCAAAACTAGTAAAATCCCAAATTTAAGGAAAAATCCATAGATGCCATATTACAGCAAAATAAACTCAAATAAAAGTAAATTCATAAATAGGTAATAGATAGCATAATAGAAGACGTGTGGCTACCCCTGGGTCCTCTGCCGCACCGATACACCTATGTATGGGGATTACCTATACAGATAAAATAGAAGGGTAAGTTTACGTAAACTCCGTGTGTAATCCCCATACAACAATCAGACAGTAAACAAATAATCACAGTCTGGGCCTAAGCCCTCTACAATATCAATATCAGTATCAGTTTGGCCTTAGCCCATCTCAATAACAGATATGCAGATACAAAAATCCTACCCAACCAGCCTCTACAATCCATCTCCGTCTAACCCTACACTCTATATGGGGATATAATCAACCCACCCATCCCTACACTCCAAATTAGTATAGGATGCGGCACTAGACAGTGATTTGCAGCTGAGCTGCCAGTAAATTAAGCTCGAAGCCTTTCAGTACACTTTTTCTGGTCAATATCAAACCCTAACCCGATGCAATACAACATGCAATTATGTCATGCTATCTCATAGTAATAGTTCATACAATGTCAATTCAGTGAAATATTATCATCCTCAAACACTTATATACGTGTGACAGTCATTCAGTCATTTCATACAATTAGGGGTCTAGGTAAACTTACCAACCCCACAGTAGGTTCACAGTCGTCTCGGGCGACCTGTGCAACCTTAGCAACAAATCAGTGAAAATGAGCTCACAAGCCAGTGTTGTCTACCCGTGTGGGCCTACACGGCCCAAATCCGTCAAGCTCGTGTCTCTCACAAGGCATAACTGGCCATTACATAACCGTGTCTGGTACGCATGCCTGGCCTCATTGATCACATGCCCGTGTTCTATCACACGGCTTACCACACGGGCGACCACACACTCGTGTGGCGTCGATAGAAAGCTATTTTAGCTATTTTCCAAATCCCATTTTTTGCGTTTCGGGTACACACCTGTATCATTTTTGATGTCTAAACCCTCCTAAGCACTCCAGTACCTAAGATTGACCAATATTTCTCTCGGTTAATCATTTGGACAATCAAACTAACCAATCTCGAAACAAGGTACTCTTTCCTTGAGTGATGAAAACTTACCCCCAATACTTCAGATTGATTTGTTTACGGAATAGTACAAAGAAAGCCTCGATCCTCATGAAACGCTGCTGCCAAAACCTCAAAATCGGACTAACGAGAATACAAACAACATCTAAGAACGATAACAATCGCCATACACTTACCACTCGCGTATGATCAACAATACAGAGGGAGGGACGAAAAATACCAGTAATGAAAGGACATGAGAGAATACAAAAAAATAAATTGATAACGGAAGACGAAAAAACTCAGAGAATTTTGGCAAAAGGAAAAAAAAATGGGAAAAGACATCAGTTTTTCTGAGAGATTTTCCTTTGGAATAACATTTTTACTCAAACTCCTAAATTCACTCAACCACTACCTAGAATCCCAACTCTACTGAAACACTCTCACGAAAATGAGCAAAAATTACTACTCTCGCTCACGCAAGGATTCGAACTCAGGACCATCAGCAAGCCAATACACTACTTAACCACCAGATCAGCAGGCCCATTCTGATATGATTCTACCAATAATTAAAATTAAGCCCGACAGGCCAGGTTAAGGCTTCACCCAGAAAAATACAAAAATTTTCCTAAGACAGGGCCTGAACTTGGGATATTTTACACACACCCAGAACACTTAACCACTGAAACAGATACAAATTTATGTCAAAATTTACAAAAGTTGAAAAAAAAAACAAATTTTTAGGGCGTTACAACTCTACCCTTAAAAGAAAATTTTGGCCTCGAAATTTACCAGATCAGAACAAATGCGGATACTGCTGACGCATCGCACCCTCAAACTCTCACGTAGCCTCCTTAGAGCTATGATTATACCAAAGAACCTTAACCAGTGGGATGGATTTTCTTCTTAGAACCTTTACATGTCGCTCCAATATCTAATTGGCTCCTCCTCAAAGGTCAGATCTAAGCCTAACCTAAATCTCCTCAACTGGAATAATATGCATGGGATCAGAGCGATAGTGCCTCAACATCGAAACATGAAAAATATCATGAATCCGATCTAACTTTAGTGGTAACGCTAATTGGTAGGCAACCGGTCCCACTCGTTTCAGTATGCGATAGGGTCCAATAAATCTAGGGCTCAACTTGCCCTTACGACCAAACCTCAGTACCTTCTTCCATGGTGAGACTTTAAGAAAAATGAAATCTTCCTCAGAAAACTTGATCTCACGATGCCTTAAGTCTGCATAAGACTTCTGTCTATCGAATGCCGCTTTTAGTCGATCCCGTATCAACCTGACTTTATCCTCAGTATCAGAAACTAGTTCAGGACCCAGAACTCGTCGCTCGTCCAACTCAGTCCAGCATAAAGGAATGCGGCACTTACGATCATAAAGTACCTCGTAAGGTTTCATCTGTATACTAGACTTGTAACTATTATTGTAAGCGAACCCTGCCAACGGCAAATACTCCTCCCAACTGCCTCAGAAGTCAATCACACAGCTCATCAACATATCCTCCAGTATCTAAATCACCCTATCAGATTGACCATCTATCTGAGGATGGAAAGCAATACTGAAGTCTAACCTTGAACCTAGAGCCTCATGTAGCTTTTTCCAGAATCGAGATGTGAAGCGAGGATCCCTATCAGAGATGATCGAAGCTGGTGCTGCCCCATGCAGTCTCACTATCTCAAACACATACAATTTAGCTAGCTTTTACAGTGAGTAGTTAGTACGAACCAATATAAAATAGGCGGACTTGATCAATTGGTCCACGATGACCCATACAGAATCCTTCTTAGTGGGTGTGAAGGGTAACCCACTAACGAAGTTCATAGTCACTCACTCCCACTTCCAAAGTGGAATCTTAACTGGTTGCAATAACCCCGAACGTAACTGATACTCAGCCTTAACCTGCTGGCAAGTCAGACATTTACCCATAAAATCGGTAATTTCTCGTTTAAGTCCTGGCCACCAGTATAATTCATAATGGTCTCGGTACATCTTATTTCTTCCAGGATGCATATCATAAGAGCTACTATGCGCCTTTCACAGTATAGACTGCCTCAATTCAGTATCTTTTCTTACACAGATTCTTCCACGAAAACAGAGTACCCCTTCGCTATTCAGTCTAAAATCCACAGTATTTCCACTCTCAACCCGTTGGAAGTGAAAACTCAAAGTCTCATACTCCAACTGTTTACCCTTAATCTGCTCAATCCACGTAGGCTTAACCTGAAGCTCAGTTAGCAGACTTCCATCATAAAATAAACTGAGGCGAGCAAACATAGCCCTCAAATCAGTTATAACCTTACGACTTAGTGCGTCGGCCAGCACATTGGCCTTACCAGGGTGGTATTCAATCGTACAATCGTAGTCCTTAAGCAGCTAAATCCATCTACGCTACTTAAGATTTAGCTCTTTCTGAGTGAGGAGATATTTGAGGCTCTTGTGATCCGTGTAGATGATACACTTTTCACTATATAGGTAATGCCTCCAGATTTTCAATACGAATACTACAGTGGCCAACTCTAAGTTATGCGTCGGATAATTCACCTTATGAGTCTTAAGCTGACGAAACGCATACACTACCACCATACCTTCTTACATCAACACACATCCCAAATTGACATCTGATGCACCACTGTAGACAGTAAACTCTTTTCAAACTCTGGCTGTATCAAAATAGGGACCTCAGTTAGTACAGTTTTTAGCTTCTCAAAGCTCTCTTGCTACGCATCAGTCTAGTTAAACAATACACCCTTGCGTAGCAGCTTAGTCAAAGGTGCTGCAATTAGTGAAAAACCCTTTACAAACCGTCAATAATACCTTATCAGTCCCAGAAAACTGCGAATATCAAATACAGTCTTAGGCTGTTTCCAATCCAACACCGCTTCAATCTTTCGAGGATCAACCCTAATCCCCTCAGCAGAAACCATATGTCCCAGAAACGCTACTTCATGTAATCAGAACTCACATTTAGTAAACTTGGCATACAGTTGTTTCTCTCGCAGAATCTGTAGAACCACTTTGAGGTGTTCATCGTGCTCATCCTCAGTCCTCGAATACACCAGTATGTCGTCAAAAAATACCACTAGGAACCGCTCCAATAGGGCTGGAACACTCTATTCATCATATCCATGAAAGCTGCTGGTGCATTTGTCAGCCCAAAAGGCATCACTAGGAACTCGTAGTGACCATAACGAATCCTAAACGCCGTCTTATGTACATCAGCCTCCTTAACTCTCAACTGGTGATACCCTGATCAGAGATCAATCTTAGAGAAAACTGAAGCTCCTCGAAATTGGTCAAACAGATCATCTATCCTCGGTAGGGGGTACTTATTTTTTATAGTCAACTTGTTCAGTTGTCAGTAGTCAATGCACATACGCATGGATCCATCTTTTTTTTTCATAAACAAAACTAGTGCTCCTCACGGAGACACACTAGGACGGATGAACCCACGATCCAATAACTCTTGAATTTGAGCTTTAAGCTCTACGAGCTCCTTTGGTGCCTTATAGGGAGCGATAGACACCAGAGCTGTACTATGAAAGAGCTCAATCCCAAACTCCACTTCTCTATTCAAGGGTAACCCCGGTGGCTCTTTAAGAAAAATGTCTGGAAAGTCCTTAATTATTCTGATATCCTTAACTGAAGAATTTCGAAAATCTGAAACACTGATGTTAGCCAAATAGGCCTCACATCCCTTACGAACCAAAAGCCAAAATTTGCTAAAGCTAGGCCTTGAACTTGGGACCTCACACACACACACAGAACACTTAACCACTAAAGCAGATACACAGTTGTGTCAATTATTTACAGAAACAAATTTATCAAATTTTTGGGGCATTACAACTCTACCCCCTAAAAGAAAATTTCTGCCTTGAAATTTTACCTGATCAGAAAAAGTGAGGATACTGCTGACGCATCGCATCCTCAGGCTCCTACGTAGCCTCCTTAGTGCTATGATTACGCTATAGAACCTTAACCAATGGAATAGATTTCTTCCTCAGAACTTTTACATCGCGATCCAAAATCTGAAACGGCTCTTCCTTGAAGAGAAGATCTGGTTGAACCTCAATTTCCTCCACAGGAACTATATGGTGAGACTAGAGCGGTAGCGTCTCAACATCGAGACATGAAACGCATCATGAATACGGTCAAGCTCTGAAGGTAACTCCAACTGATAAGCAACTGGTCCCACTCATTTCAGAATTTGATACGGCCCAATAAATCGAGGGCTCAAGTTACCTTTGCGACCGAACCTCAAAATATTCTTCCATGGCGAGACCTTGAGAAAGACGAAGTCTCCTACAGAATATTCTATCTCTCGTCATTTCAGATCTGCATAAGACTTCTACCTATCAGAAGCCACCTTCAGATGATCTTGAATCAAACAGACCTTGTCCTCAGTCTTAGAAACTAACTCTAGACCCAGAATACGTCGTTCACCCAATTCAGTCCAGCATAAGGGAGTGCGACACTTACGACCATACAGTGCCTCATAAGGTGCCATCTGTATACTAGACTGATAGTTGTTATTGTAAACAAACTATGCTAATGGCAAGTAATCCTTCCAACTGCATCAGAAGTCAATCACACAACTCCTCAACATGTCCTCTAGTACCTGAATCACCATCTTCGACTGACCATCTGTCTGAGGATGAAAAGTAGTACTAAAGTCTAACCTTGAACCCAGAGCCTCATGCAGCTTCTTCCAGAACCGAGACGTGAAACGAGGGTCCCTATCGAAAATGATTGAGATAGGTACCCCATGGAGCCTTACTATTTAAGATATGTAGAGTTTAGCCAATTTCTGTAGAGAAAAGTCTGTCCTAACTGAAACGAAGTAAGTAGATTTGGTCAATCGATCCACGATAACCCAGATAGAATCCTTCTTAGTGGGTATTAAAGGCAACCCACTAACAAAGTCCATTGCTATTCGTTCACATTTCCACATGGGTATCTTAACCGGCTATAGCAAACCAGAAGGTAACTGATGCTTAGCCTTAACCTGCTGACAAGTCAAACAGCGAGTAACGAAATCAGTGACCTCACGCTTCAACCCTGGCCACCAATATAACTCTCGGAGATCTCGGTATATTTTATTCCCACCGGGATGCATAGCATAAGGGCTACCATGCGCTTCCCTCAGAATCGATTGTCTCAAATTCTCATCATTCGGGACACAAATCCAACCGTGAAAACATAGTACCCCATCACTGTTCAACTCAAAATCCATAGTGTTCCGACTCTGAATTTGTGTGAATTGAAGACCCAAAGACTCATCCTCTAACTATTTACCCTTAATCTGATTTATCCAATTCGGTTTAACCTATAGCTCTGCCAATAAACTACCATCATCAAATAAACTGAGGTGAGTAAGCATCACCCTCAGATCAGTCACAGCCCTACGGCTTAGTGTATCAGCCACCACGTTGGCGTTACCAGGGTGGTATTCAATCGTACAGTCGTAATCCTTAAGCAATTCAACCTATCTACGCTGCCTAAGGTTTAACTCCTTCTGAGTGAGGAGATATTTGAGGCTCTTATGATTAGCATAAATGATACACCTCTCACATAAAAGTAATGCCTCCAGATTTTCTGTGCGAATACCACTACAACCAACTCCAAGTCGTTCGTTGAATAGTTCGCCTCATGAGTCTTAAGTTGTCGTAGCTTCCTATCTTGCATTGGAACACAACCCAGACTCACATGTGACGCATCACTGTATATCATAAAGTCTTTACAAGGCTCAGGCTGTATCAAAACAGGAGCCTGAGTCAAAACCGTCTTGAGCTTCTCAAAGCTCTCCTACTGTGCATCAGTCCAAATGAAAGGAATTCCCTTACGCAGTAGCTTCGTTATAGAAGCTGCGATCAAAGAGAACACTTCTACGAAACATCGATAATATCTTGCCAGCCCTAGAAAATTATAGATCTCAGACACATTCTTTGGCTGTTTCCAATCCAACACAGCCTTAATCTTACGAAGATCAACTCGTATACCTTCAGCAGAAACTACATGTCCTAGAAATGTCACTTCCTGAAGCCAAAACTCACATTTGCTGAAGTTCGCATACAATTGTTTCTCACAAAGAATCTGTAGAATCACTATGAGATACTCATCGTGCTCATCCTGTCTTAGAATATACCAAGATGTCGTCAATGAACACCACCACAAACTGATCCAGGTAAGGCTGAAATACTCTGTTCATTCAATCCATAAATGTCGCCAGTGCATTAGTCAAACCAAAAGGCATAACTAGGAACTCGTAATGTCTATATCGAGTCCTAAATGCCGTCTTATGCACATCAGCCTCCTTGACTCTCAACTGATTGTAACCCGAATGCAGACCAATCTTAGAAAACACAGAAGCCCTTCTAAACTGGTCGAATAAGTCGTCTATCCTTGGAAGTGGGTACTTGTTCTTAATTGTCAGCTTGTTTAGCTGTCGATAATCGATGCACATCCTCATCGTCCCATCTTTCTTCTTTACAAATAGAACAGGTGCTCCCCACAAAGACACACTGGGACGAATGAACCTACAGTCTAACAGTTTCTGTATCTGAACCTTAAATTCTGTCAACTCTTTCGGTGCCATTTAGTAAACGGCGACAGACACCGGAGCTGTGCCAGGAATCAACTTAATCCCAAACTCTACCACACGGTTCGGAGGTAACCCCAGTCGTTCCTCAGGAAACACATCTAAAAAATCCCTCACAGTTTTGATGTCCTTAACCGAAGAGTCCCCAAAATCAGAAATACTGACATAGACCAAAAATGTCTCACATCCTTTTCTTACTAACTTTTCTGCTGCAAAGTAGAAATCACATTTGTCAAATAGTCACGTTGTTCCCCAATCACCACTACCTTACTGTCCCCCTCGGTTCTCAAGAAAACCCTTTTCGATGCACAATCCAAACTCACCTGGTGTTTAACCAGCCAGTCCATTCCCAAAATCAGATCGAACTCCCCAAAACGAAAGCTTCATTAGATCAGCCAGAAATACTGTCCCTTAGACCTGTAATGGAACGTCTCTAAACAGTTTACTTACTCGGATGGACTGTCCCAACAGACTCACAGTAGTTACCTCACTAAAAGTACTCTCAACTAGAATACTTAAGGTTTCAGACGCAGTACTAGCTATGTGTATAACCTATGTCTATCAGTACAAGATAAGGTACATTAAAGATTAAAAATGTACCCGTAATAACATCCGGGGAATCTCTATCCTTATGACAATGAACAGTATAGACCAAAGTAGGCTGCCTCACTTAGTCAATCCAGTACCTCTGCCCGGTGCTCTCTGTCCTCGGCCCATGCCATTAGCACCTCTGGCCTGACCTCAGCCCTAGATGGCTGCTGAACTACTCTCGGCGACTTGCAGTCTTAGTAATCGGAGCTTGCATCTGATCAGTTCTTAATGGACAATCTCTAACACGATGCTCTATGGACTCATATCTCAGACATACCCCAATAGTCCTCCAACACTCACCCGGATGGCGTCTACCACAATGTCCACAAGGTAAGATCACAATAGGTGCAATAAGAGGCCCAACTCTCACTGGCCCATCAGATCTGGCCTTTTTCATAGGCCTCATTCCAGAACTCGAGGGCTCTGAATCCTTCTTGTTCTTACCCCTCTCGCGATCTCTGTTCTGGCGCTCCGCGCGCTTAACATTGTCAGCAATCTTGGCGTTCTCGACCCGAACAGCAAACTCACACTCCCTCTACGGAGCTATCAGCACCCTGAGATTATTCCTGAGACCGTCCTTAAAACGAACACATCTCTCATATTCAGTCGTCACCATGCCTCGCGTATAATGGCTCTGTTTCAGAAGCAACCTCATATTCGGCCACCGATCGATCACCCTGGGTGAGATTTAGGAACTCACGTCTCCTAGCATCAATATAATTGGCTCCCACATACTTACTCTTAAATATTGTTTTAAAATACTCCCAAGACAACCGTTCGGGCTGAGCGCCCTTCTTAACTATCAACTACTACTGGTATGCTTCGTCGCGTAGCACAGAAATAGCCCCCCTTAAGTTTATACTCAGCAGTAAAGTCTAAGTCATCCATAATTCTTTCTGTGGCCTCCATCCAATACTCGATCACGCTAGGGGCGACTCCAGCGACACCCCTGAACAACTCAACCCTATTGGACCGGAGTCGTTCCATAACCGAAACACGACCCTTAGATTCAGTGTTAGGCCCAGTGACCCTCTCTAAAATCCGTAGCATGACTTGAGATAGTGCGTCGTCCCCAACCGCACGATCACGAGACCTAGTTTCTGTCACAAGGTGATATCGGTGTCTCACTAGTATCCAAGTTAGGCAGATTCTAAGTTAATGAGGACTCCACTTGAACCCCTCTACGGCCTCTGCCATGACCTCTAGTACCCTATCCACAAGTACCATGCATGCTCATCTCAAAGTTTGGAATTTATCTATATTAACAGTTTTATGCATTAGATACAGTTCCAAAATTTATTAATAGATATTTTATGCAGTATAGTATCAAAATATTCAGAGTCAGTTATCGCGAGTAGTAGTCTCACTACAGTTTTCAGTGTAATATACTACCTAAAGTAGTTTCAATATATTCCAATCATATTTTCGGATAATTTTAAACAAAGTTTTAGAGAACTTATAGGATCGGCATTGGAGACTCGGTGTACCACATACTTATTTCAAAAATATTTCAAATTATTTACAAATTATTTCTTTAAAACCAATCTTTAAAACCCAAATCCACAGTCGAGTTTTGCAACTTGGCTCAGATACCACTAAATGTAACACCCGGACCCGACCTAAATGTTATGGCCGAATCTGGCAATGTCACATGATAGAGCTTTTGGAATCGTTACAATGCAAAAAAAGCTATTTCTCGGTTTACACAACTTTTCATTGTCTTATGCCAATTTCTAAATCGTGTCACTCATTTCCAAATCGTTAACCAAATTCAAAACGACATATTTTGTGGAAGCATTAAAATTGTTTTCGTATACATGGGAGTTTAGTAAAACATTTGATCCTTTTGAAAACCCAAGTTTTTCTTACCACTAGCAGTGAAAACCGTAAAACATTGCCAAAATCCCAAGTTATGCAAAAAAAATCCATAATGGCCATAATTACATCAAAATTTTTCCCAAATCAAAATTAAATCATAAGTAAACAGAAAATAGTCCAAGTGAAAAGAAAATCGTGTGGCCACCACTGAGTCCTCTGCTGCTCCGATCTGTCTAATACCGGGGATTACCTGAACAGATAAAACAAAAAAAAGGTGAGTTTTTGCAAACTTGGTGTGCAATCCTCACAGATAAACATGCATAGCAACATACATCAAAATACAGTTTGAGGCTGAAGCTCATCATAGAATCAATTCGGGCCTTAGCCCATTCAGATGCAGAATCAGATCAGAATATCAGAATCTTACCCACCAGCCTCTACACACCATCTTCGTCCAGCTTTACACACCATGTGGGGATATAATCAACCCACCGAACTCTACACACCATACTGTACAACAACGCGGCACATAAACAGAATAATGCAGCTGAACTGCCAGATAACAGGTTGTAAGCCTTTTAGACACTTCCTCCGAAATATATCAACCCAATCCTCAATGCAATGCAACATACTAATATTACATGCTATAATGCAACTTAACAGATCATACAATCTGCTAGATACACATGCAAAAGGTAACATGCTTAATACATACATATCATAATCAGATCACAGAATCAGGAGTCTAAGTAATGCTTACCGACCTTATGATAAGTCACAGTCGACTTGGGTGGCCCGTGCAACCTTACGAAATATTTTAGGAAATTGGGCTCACACGCCCATGTGGCCTCCCTGTGTGGGCTCACACGCCCGTGTGGCCTACACGGCCTAGATTGGCCTTAGCCGTATGGATCACACGGCCTAGCCCAGAATCCCACATGCCTGTATGGTTGACCTGCCTAATAAGTCGAGCCCGTTTTTCGCGCACGACCTTACTGACTATTACACGATCGTATCATGCACCCGTGTCTTGCACACATGGCCTGGCTCTTTGATCACATGCCTGTGTACTGTCACATGGCTTACCACACCGGTGACCACACGCTCATGTGGTATCAATAAATATATTTTCAGCTTTCACCATTTCTCGTTTTCTGTGTTTTTGGGTACACATCTGGTATTATTTCGCTACCAGAACACCCTCGAGACCACCAAAACCTAAATTTGATCAATTAAACCCCATGTTAGACGCTTAAAATGATAAACTTAATCAAACCACTTCAGAAAAAGTAACTCCTTTAACCCCTCCAAACCCTTACCTTCGTACGATCACGACAATTCCACACTACTAAAGTGTCGAACAGTAGTCCACAGTCCCTTAGTCTTCTCCTGAACCGGTCAACAGCACTAATAGTTAATTCCACATACGACAATTAAAACAAACTTACTACACCTGAATTTTTGAGACAACAACGATATTATCATAGAGAAACACAACTTACAGAATACTTATCAGCAGGACAAAATCCCTTCTCCACAAATTAATTGAACCCACGTACGAATAAAGGGAACCCCAACCGTATAAAAAAGAACAGAATAAGTGAAGAAGAGTGAAAGAACGAACACTTGAAAATTTCACAAACGTCAAGAATGGTACAGAGATTTTCGGTAGAGGAGATAAACCAAAAAGAATGATAACAAAATGAAATCAGAAAATTTAGCAACACTCCCACATCCCTCAAAACACTTCCCTACTAACTCCTCAACATAACCACCACAGTCTTTTAGTTTGACTGAAACTCTTTCGGTCAAACAAGCAAAAATAAACTCCCTCGCAATGATTCGAACTCAGGACCTCTAACACTCCAACACTCCACTTAACCACCAGACCAGCATGGTCATTCTGATTTAGAATTACAGACAATATAACATAAGCCTACTGAACTAGAGTGAGGCTTTATTCTTTAAAAAGCTGAAATTTGACAAAGCTAGGCCTTGAACTTGGGACCTCACACACACATCTAGAATACTTAACCACTAAAGTAGATACACAGTTGTGTCAATTATTTACAGAAACAAATTTATCAAATTTTTGCGGCGTTACAGTAGTACTCTGTTACCCTAATCCAGCAACAATTATGGTTTAAGGGTGTTACATACATGGTCTAGCACACGGTCATGTACCTGCTTTTAAAGCTAGGGTTTTAAAAAAAATTGTGTTCCTTCCTACCCAGTGTCACCAAGTCCTTACCCTCCTAACCATCGTCAAACATCCCCACTGCCTATTCATCTTTTTGTCGACCGCTGTTTCCTTTCAAGATGCCTTCTACCCCCTCGCCAGTCCCTCACGCTGCCAACTCCTACCCCATCGTCTATTCTTATTTCACCTCCGTCCCTCATCAAACCGGCCAAAACATCATTGTCCCTTAAGCCACAGTCGTCTCATACCCATAAATCCACTATCTTCTCCTACAACTAGCCAACTTTCAACCTTCTTTAATAGTGTCCATGCCCTCGCTGTAAGTCGATCAGTATTCCTCTTCTTTTCACTATTTCCCATCTCAAACTCACAATTGTTTTAACCCCCATAACTGTCTCCTCCTTTCCCCACTCAACCCCCACCGTTGTTTACTCTCTACTCGTTGTCTTCCTTTTCCCCACTCAACCCACGTCGTCGTTAGCCTCTTCGCCATCCTCTTCGCTGCCGACTACCCCTCCAGTTACCTTTTTCATTGTTGATTGCTTTTCTACCGCCATCATTCACCACCATATTTTTACAATTTTTCTTAAGCTATTATTATTAGTATTTTTATTTAGTATTATTTTTATTTATTTACTTTATTTCATTTCTTATATAAGTTATTTGGTTACTACATTCGAATAGGTAATTTGTTTTGTTTAATGTGTTTGTTGTGATTCGTTCATGTGTGGTTTTATGTTCTTATTGGTATGGGTGTTTCACTATTGCTGGCAGTCATCCTTTAGATTATTGTCAATATTGAATTAGTTTTTTCTAGGACATGTTGTAATATGGTTATTCGCTTGTTTCTACCGAAATTTTCTACATAACTATTGGTTATATGCATTTTTATTCTGTTGACAATTTTGTGCTCTATTGGCATTTGGCCACCACTAGATTCATTTATTCTCTCTAGTCTTGTTTTGATTGACCTTCTATTGTATTAATTTTCATGTTGACTGATTAGTACATATCAAAGACTGATACATTTTATTACCACTCTTATTTTAGGTACACAATGACTAATACTAGAGAAAAAACCAAGGTCGCTGTCCCTGCCTCTAAAAAGTGGAAGACACCGAGTCCATCTTCGTCTTCATCCCTAACCACGATTAACAGACACCCGTGTCTCCAATTTGGTATGGGTTCAGATAAGGACCAATATCAACACTAAATGAGAAACCCTTGAGAGTGGGTCGATGAATTGATTGGAAAGCTCTACAAGCAGTCTGTTTAGCTGCCAGGGTTCAGGTGTTAATCGACACGGTACCATAGGACCGATTCTTTACTATTATGGAGCACACATATGCCAAATTTACACTAGAGTTCTACTCTACCTTTTTCTCATAATCAGCGATTTCACAATGAGACAAGCCATGTATTATTTCTTTCCATCTTAGAGATATGACGCATTACTTGAGCATCCTAGGCTTCTGAGCTGCCTTAAGATTATATTTCGAGGATTTTATGAGTACCTCCTAAGTTTCTGAAACTTTCTAGGCACATCAATCGACCAGCCTCACTCTGCTGATTCGATATTGCCAAAACTGAGTCATAGTATAACCTAAGTCAGTTGAAGGCAACATACTTACCTCCGATTTTGCATTATATTCATGCCATTTTAGCCCATACATTGGCTGGTCGAAAGGAGAGTAAGGAGGTTTTCAGTACTTCGTGCACCTATTTTTCATGGAGTACAGAGACATGCCACTCGACCGATGTCGCTTACTTTGTGGCTCATTGTTGTTGCCACTAATCTGCTCGCCACAAGAAGTGTAATAGCCCGTCTGGTGAAATCTCTATATTTGGTTACTGTTTGCCTTATAGTTGGTAAAATAAGGATAGGTATGAGTAAGTAAAGTGTTGTCTTGGCTTAGTATAGAATTTTGAGTATTACACCATTTGGTAAACTCATTGTTTGGTGAGCCCTAAGGTTTGGCGGACTCTTCTATTAAGCATCCGTCCAACCTAGAGGCTTTGGGTGAACTTGTTAAGTTCGCAGCTATTTAGATTTATTTATTATTTTAATATGGTAACTCGGTCAGTTAAGTTCAGATTTAGTTAGAACGGAACAAGACTACTATAGATGATAAGACTTAAATTATGTCAAGTGCACAAGAGTGTTAGTGGATTTATCTGATTTTTCCACTAATCTTTGTCTTTTTGCTTTAATATATAATGATAGCAATGGTCTTTCTAAACACCTTTACGTTTTCCTCTTCTTTCTTGATTTCCTCTAAAACTTTCTTTAAACCTAAGTTTAGAAAACTTCTTTGAAGTGAAGGTTCGTAATATTCAGCTGACTTATATGTTAGTATCAGCTCACTGGTCATTACTGATGAACCCTAAGTTATCCTCAAAGTCATTTATGTGTTTTTTGTTCTGCATGCATAGATGTTAGAAAAATGAGCGAGGAAGGAAACTTCCTGGTTCTAGATTAAGTGTTATTGATTCTTTCATGCATAGTCAGATTTAATAAATTGATGATTTGATATATATATATATATATAATTATCTTTTTTTTAGCTTAAAAAACTAACGAAGGTCCAAGTGATAAAGGCAAAAGACCTACTTTATAGAATTTGCTAGAGTTTTTGGTGAGTTCTTTCTTACTTCCATGTTTTGTAGTTTCATTATTTTAAAATTCATGTAAGTTAAGTATTCTTTCTCTGTAATGAATGAAAAGAGTATGTGTAGATAATGGTTATCCAAAGTCATTAGTCTAAGTTTTGTCTGTGATATGAAGTAAGTGGCATCATTCATTTTTAAGCCACTACCACTTGTTTCTGATATGTATGATATGATCATATATGTGGTGATGAAGATAAGGAGATAGGTTTGTGTAGTCTCCGATAGGGCAGCTATATTTCAAACTGAACTGGCAAATCACAATAAAATATGTTATTCTGAATGAAAAAGAGATGAGGAGATAAGGGGGAGAATGTATGTGAATGAGACTGAATGATATGCTTCCGATTTTGAATTATGGGTAAGTGGATGGCATGAAGATAGGTTGTCTGCGTTATTTTAAGTTGGCGTACATTATACGCCTAAGTGATAAGTAAGTTGGCATATTGAGTTTGTCTATGTTTTGCATGCGCCATTGGGCGTACTATGTTTAATGTGTGTAAGTCCCTCAAAAAGGTTCACTTGTACTATCAGTAATATTATGTATGGTTTTCTTTTAGGAACTCACTAAGTTCGTATGAACTTATTCTATTACCTTTTCCTTCTCAGGTTTGCTGACTGAAAGATGATTTTATTTGAAGGACTACGTCAGAATGCTGCTTCATGTAAGCTAAATGTTTTATTCTGTATATTGCATGACTTATGGGGGTGGCATATAAATGTATTCTGGAAATGATTTGTATAAGGAACTTTTGTTTTGTTAAGACTCTGTTTTTATGAGATCTTTATTAAATACCAAAGTTTAGACTTAAAGTTTTACCTTTTTGTTAGTGAAATCGTTCTATCCGAACTTATACGCCATATGGCTTGAACGTTATTATATATTGTTAATGATTTAATTTAAACTTTAGTAAAGCAATAGTTATAATATGTTTTATAACTATAAATTTTTAAGAATCACAAAAAGCTTCTGCCAAAAGTTTTGAAGTTAGTTTGATTTGAAGTAGTGACACATCATACTCAGATCCAAATACTGGGTTGGGTTTGGCGTGTTACAGGAAGGGCTCTATCTGTATAGGCCCGTACGTGACTCATCTAGCAAAGCACTTTAAGCTTCTCGAAACTCTAGAGCAAACAACACCCTTCACTCTGGCCGAATAAATGGTCCCTCAAGGGTTGTCTATCATGACCCACATGCGGATGATTCAACTTCCACACAAAGTGGGTCCAAACCAGTATACACTACTTTATATGGATCCTTAGGATGAGCATGAGGAGCTCCTAGACAATGACCTGCCTTAACATGCAGACCCAGCTTGATCCACTCCTCCTACTAATCACTTTACTATTGCATATACGGCCACACTTGAGGACATCTATCGCACACAGTAGCAACAATCCAAGCGGATTGACCTCCTTGAGCAGCGACAGTCAAAGCGGGTCAACTGCCTTGAGCAGCAGTAGTTAGACTGGCTCGATCGCCTTGAGTAATGACATTCAGAGCACTTTGGCCAGCTTCAGTGCCAACAGGATCGCATTGAGGCCTATCTACAACAGATGTGCCAAGATTTTCATATTTCTTCACCCGAGCCCCTTGTTGTACCTGCCCTTCTCGATCCTAACATCCCACACGACGTTGATCGGTGACTTTATTTAGTTTTATGTTTTATTCATTTTTATTTTTATTTTTATTTGTACTTTTATTTTTTATTTTTTTATTTTTTTCTAATTTATATGTTTTGTTTTATTTTATTATGCACTCTACTTTATTACTTTTTCGACTATTTTTCTATTTTTGTCACATTTTATCTTATTTTATTTTTGTTTTATTTTTTATTAGTGTGTTCGCCATGTAATTAATTTAGGAAATCCTACATTTATGAATTTCTCTATTCCGGCACAATCATCCAAATTCAGGGCAGTTTTAGTTCTATTCGTCCCTTTCTTATGATACTTTGCTTTCTATGATTATATTTTTTTGTACATTAAGGGCAATGTACATTTTAAGTGTGGGGATGATTTTATATGTTTATGCAATAGAGTCTATGAATTGTTGTTTGTGTTTAATTACTTTTCTCAAACCTAACATTAAAGTTAATTTTTCTTTAATTTGAAATTTTTATTGATTTTGTTTAGGATTAATTTATACATTTTTGTGCATTGTTTGATTTATACTTTAAGACACGAGCAAGCCAACCATGATAAGCCATATTTCAGAAATTATTATTTTAGGTTGTCTCTTTGAACTGAATTATTATTTTGAAATTTTAAATTTACAAGTTTGACATCAAAACCATAATTTTTTTGAGCTTTTGAGCCTATAGAGCATCTATTATTTCGTGCTCATCTTATTTTTGGTCGTGAGTATGTCAACTTGATTTGTTATTCTATAACTTTTTTCGGTTATACATGTTGAGACCACATTATTGATTTGATATGCTGAGATGATAGAGGCACTTAGGATTTAACCCACTTAACCTTTAACACAACTTACCTATTGAATTAACCCCTAGTAAACCCCGTTGATCCTAACACATTTTTTTTCTTATCACCCATTCATGTTAACCTGTAAACCACATTAATTTTGTAAATCAAACTTTTTATTGACTCCATTTTTGTCGACATTCGATTTGATTAGTTGTCTGACTATATTTTATCATTTGCATTGCTGAATTTTACTTTGTTCTTAGAAAAACAATGAAAAAAAATAAAAAAGATTGATTGAGCATGTTTTAACCTCATTCTTAATGTATTTTAAGTGATTATCTGTAACGACCCATATTTCACAAGCACCGAAAAAGTGAACTTAGGGCCTCCGTCTTAGGAAAACGAGTCCCTAAATATTTATTAAAAATATTTACGAAGTTAGTTGCGGGTTGAATTAGATTTTGATTAGGTGAATTTAGTTTAATTAGAAGTAATTATTAAAAAGGACTAAATTGAATAGAGCATAAAAGATTAATTTTAAAATAGAGAAAAATGAAAAGGGACTAAACTAGTAATTAAACCAAATTAGTGAAATGTGTAAGATAGAGAATAAATACATGTGTATTTAAATTATTAGAACAAATGTATGTTATATATATATTTACTTATAAATTAAGTAAAAGATATTTTTATTATTATTATTATTATTATTATTATTATTATTATTATATTTTATCAATTAATTGAGATAATGACAAATGTATGGTGATGAAATATTACATGTGTACATGTGTGTATGAATACACATGTAGTATTTTTATTTGTATTAATTAGATATTTTATTATTAATTATTAATTTAGTAAATGAAAGAAATAAAGAATGAATAAAATGAAATAAAAGAATGAAAAACAAGAAATAGTTACAGAGAAGAAACGAAATAGAAAGAAAGAAAGAAGAAAAGGAAAGAAAAAGGAGAAATTAGGGTTTGAAAGCTTGGAGGTTAAATTGGTAAGTCAATTAAGTCTATTTCTTAGTGATTTTGATGTTTTTGAAGTCCTAGAGTTAAATACTTTTGAGTTTATGTGGAAATATTGAAAATTAATAGATTTTTGAAAAGGGTTTATGTTAAGTAAATGATGAAATTATGGATTAAATTGATAGAATCATTGAATAGAATTGATTAGAGGACTAAATTGTAAACTAGGCTATAGGTTTTGAGTTTATGGGCTAAATTGAAAGAAGTTTGAAATTATGGTAAAATGATGAAAATTTGATGGTTATATTGAAGTTTTAATGGAAATTGAATAAGAAAATGATGTGAATTGTAAAAAGGAAGAAGATGAAAATGGTTAGGACAAATTTGAGATTTAGGTAAAAGTTGCATGAAAAGTTATTATTTTATATAAAATATGTGTGTTCTTAATTAATTGTACTTATGCTAATTTTCATAGCAAACAAGGAAACCGAGACGTCGAATACGAAAGGAAAGGAAAAAGTGATCGAGGAATAGCTCAAGAAAAATATCGGTTTGTATTATCATAATTCAAGTTATTTCTTATTAAATGTTTAATTTTAATACATGTGTATGGAATTTGAATGTGAGGTAAAAATTGATATTTAAGTTGAATGTGAATTAGATTTATTTGATGAATAAATATATGTATGTGAAATTGAATTTTATGATTGAATTGAGTAATGTTGGTATGCATATGAATTTGAAATATGTGAGAAAATATGGTCAAAGTGCAATTGATGTGAATTGACTGAAATAGAGGAAGTAATCTGATACCCTATTAACTAGTCGGGCTTAGTGGATATAGTTGGCATGCCATAGGATTGGAAAGGTTCAGGGATACTTCGACTTCGAGTCGATGAGACACTTGGTGTATCATTATTGCTTCAGATAGATTCGATGAGGCGTTGGTCACCACTTTACTTCGGCTTAGCCGATGAGACGTTGGTCGTCACTTATTTGCTTTGAATTATCCGATGAGGCGTTGGTCGCCATTCTGGTGTATTTGGTTGGATCCGTGTATCCGCCAAAGTCTGAGTCATGTTAATAGGGGAAAATAAGTGAAATAATAAAATCAAATGAATTTGATTAATTGAGCTATTGAATGAAATGAGAAAGTGATATTGTAAGATGGAGTGTGAGATGAAATTTGTAAAGAGATTGAAGGTATGAATCAAAGGTTCATGAGTTATTGGAAATCTCATTGATGATTTATTGGATTTATCATTGGAAATGATATAATGGAAATATGATAGTTTGGTATAAATTTATATATATGATTTGTATGTATGATTTGCTAATTATCTATGTATGTTATGATATTTTATTGTTGTTACAATTTGAATTATGATAATACCACTGAGTATTTCCAATACTCAGCGTACGATTGTTTTCCATGTGTAGGTTAGGTAGAGTTGAAGTTCAGTCAAGCATCCGAGTCAATCCCGACCTCAGCTCAATTTTGGTGATGCATCTATCTTTTAGAAATGTAGCATGTACAAGGTTTGGTGTTTGTCACTTGTAAATGTTTTATATTTTGAATGTAAATGCGGTGCATAATCCTTAAGAGGTAATGAAATGAATGAATGAAAAATTGCTAACTTTGAAAGGTTTGATGAATATTATTTGATCAAGATTTATAAAAAAATGTTTTGGGCATGAATTAGGTGTGTTTAGTATGTGAAAATAGCTTAAAAATGGTGAAAAATTAGGTTTTCACACGGCCTAGTCACATGGGCGTGTGCCCAGGCCGTGTGGCAAAGTCAGACTTGCCCACAGGTTAGTCCCACGGTCGTGTGAATAAGTCAGATCTCCCCACGGGCTAGCCCCAAGGCCATGGGAGCCCCACGGGCAGGCCACACGGGCGTGTGCCCCTATTCTCAAGGAAAAGTTTCCAAAATTTCCGGTTTAACCCCAAAATACTTCCTAAGTATATTTTGGGCATCGTAGGTCCATATTAGGGACTTTTAGGTGGAATTTGACAAATTTTAAATTGAAATATAGATTTATAACTCTGTGTTGTTCGTTATTAGCGTCTTATTCTGGTAATGCCTCGTAACCCTGTTCTGACGACGGGTTGAGATTAAGGGGTGTTACATTTTATTGGTATCAAAGCTATCAGGTTTAGCCGATTCTCGGACTAAATCGAGCTCATAAGTGAGTCTAGAAGTACATGCCACAGTCAAGTCAAAACTGAGTCGGGATTTTTAGATGCTGACCTATCTAATTGTTTTTGTTTTATAGAATAAAGATGTCTGATGAACATCTTGATGATATAAATAAAGAAATGTTTACTGGGGATGAAGAGTCATATGATTTAGATGAAACAGAGTCAGCTACTCCCAGTGTAAATCCAGTTAGAAACCAACCCCCTAATGTAGAGAGAGATGAAAAAGGTAGAAATGAATCTAATTAGTAAAAATATTAGCTGATGCTCTTTAGCGAGCAGTGGAGTCTATGCCTGCTACTATGACTGTATCTGTTCCTAGACGGGCCCCAATTAAGGAACTAAGAGAATACGGTGCCACAGAATTCTCGGGTCTGAAAGGAGTTGAGCTGTCCATAGCTGAAAATTGGATGGAGTCGACCAAGAGAGTATTGCAACAACTAGAATGCACCCTTCGGGAAAGTCTGTTATGTGTTGTATCACTACTGCAAGGGGAGGCTTATGTATGGTGGGAATTAGTGGTTCGACATTTACCAGAGAATCAGATAACTTGGAATCTATTTTAGAAAGAGTTTCAAAAGAAATATATCGGAGAAATGTATATCGAAGACAAGAAGCAAAAGTTTTTGATGTTGCAATAGGGTGACATATCAGTAATAGATTATGAGAGGGAATTCTTGAGACTCAGCAGATACGCCTCAGAGTTTATTCCAACTGAAGCTGACAGTTGTAAGAGATTTTTACGGGGTCTGCGAGATGAGATCAAATTATAGTTGGTATCTAAACGTATTACTAAATTTGTTGATTTGATTGAGTGGGCTAAGATGGTAAAACAAGTCTTAGGATTTAACAAGAAGTCCAAAACTTCTAAATTGGTTGGGAAACGTATGGGAACTGCAAGTTCGAACCCTTTACCTAAAAGATCCAGGGATTCCCGAAGTGGATGGAGATCCAGTTTTAGACCAGATAAAAGAGAAAAGAGTCAGGGGAAGCAAACTACAGTATCTATCAGTAGTGTAAGAGGTCCGTCCCGAGATATTAATATTCCAGATTGTGAACATTGCGGGAAAAAGCACAGAGGTGAATGCTGGAGATTGACCAGAGGGTGTTTTAAATGTGGATCTACAGACCATTATATTAAAGATTGCCTGATGAATGATAGTGCTACACTTGTGACATCACAGAGATCGGTCTCTACTGCTAGAGGAAGAGGATCGGACAGAGGTGGATCAGTATTTAGAGGAGGAGGTACGAGAAGAGGGAATGACATAGTGACCCAGCAGTCTGAAGCTAGGGTGCCGGCTAGAGCATATGTGGTTAGAACCCGCGAAGAAGGTAATGTTCATGATGTGGTAACAGGTATATTTCTATTATATTCTGAGCCTGTTCATGCTTTAATTGATCTTGGATCTTCGCATTCTTATATTAATTCAAAATTAGTTGAATCGGGAAAATTAAAGTCTGAAATATCTAGAGTGTCTATTGAGGTGTCGAGCCTGTTAGGGCAAACAGTGTTAGTGAACCAAGTCTGTCCAAGATGCTCGTTGATTATACAGAATAAAACTTTTTCGGTTGACTTGTTAATTATACCATTTGGGAATTTTGATATAATATTGGGAATAGATTGGTTATCTGAACATGAAGTGATTTTGGACTTCTATAAAAAAGAGATTCAGCATTCAGACAGTGAGTGAAGGTCGAGTTGAAGTAAATGGTATTCGTACTAGTGGGCCAGTGCGAACTGTTTCAGCAATAAAGGCTAGTAAATTACTCCAGCAGGGTTGTTCAACATATTTGGCATATGTTATTCATTCAGATTCAGTTGGAAGCCAGTGCGGTAAGATTCAGACAGTTTGTGAGTTTTCTGATGTATTTCTTGAAGAATTACCGGGTTTATCGCCAGATAGGGAGGTCGAATTCACTATTGAGGTTTATCCGAGCACAGCTCCAATCTCTATACCTCCGTATCGGATGTCACCTATAGAGTTAAAAGAGCTGAAGATACAGTTGCAAGACTTATTAGACCGTGGTTTTATTCGACCGAGCATATCACCGTGAGGAGCTCCGGTATTATTTGTTAAGAAGAAAGATGGCTCGATGCGACTCTGCATTAACTATAGACAATTGAATAAGGTGACAATCAAGAACAAGTATCTATTTCCTCGTATTGATGATTTGTTTGATCAGTTGAGAGGAGCTTCTGTATTTTCGAAGATTGACTTAAGGTCAGGTTACTACCAGTTGAAAGTAAAAGGAAGCGACGTTCCAAAGACAGCTTTCCGTACAAGGTATAGTCACTATGAGTTTTTAGTAATGCCATTCGGGTTGACAAATGCTCCAGCTGTTTTTATGGATCTCATGAATTGTATCTTTCAATCATATTTAGACCAGTTTGTAGTAGTTTTTATTGATGATATACTAGTTTATTCAAAGTCAGATTTAGAGCATGATTAGCATCTCAGGATTGTACAACAGATACTACGGGAAAAATAATTGTACGGAAAGCTCAGCAAATGTGAATTTTGGTTGTCAGATGTTGTATTCCTGGGTCATGTAGTATCTACAGATGGAATTCGAGTTGATCCAAAGAAGATTGAAGCGATTGTATAGTGGAAACCACCAAGAAACATATCAGAGGTACGTAGCTTTCTTGGTTTAGCTGGGTATTATAGAAGATTTGTAAATGGATTTTCGAAGATAGCTTTGCCGATGACCAAACTGCTATAAAAGAATGTACCATTTGTATGGGATGATCAGTGTCAAGAAAGTTTTGAAAAGTTGAAGCAAATGTTGACAGAGGCACCAATTTTGACGTTACCAGAATCGGGAAAGGATTTTATTGTATACAGTGATGCTTCATTAAGTGGTTTGGGCTGTGTACTGATGCAAGAGGGGAAAGTAATAGCTTATGCATCTCGTCAGTTGAAACCACATAAGCGTAACTATCCAACTCATGATTTGGAGCTAGCAGCAGTGATTTTTGCCTTGAAGATTTGGAGACACTACTTATACGGTGAGAAATGCTATATTTATACGGATCATAAAAGTTTGAAATATCTACTTTCCCAAAAAGAATTGAATTTCTGACAGAGACGGTGGACCGAGCTTTTAAAAGATTATGATTGTGTCATAGATTATCATCCAGGAAAAGCTAATATAGTGGCTGACGCTTTGAGTAGAAAAGTCGCAATTGATTTGAGAGAAATGTTTGCACGGCTCAGTATCTATGATGATAGGAGTTTGATAGCTGAATTAAAAGTTAAACCAGTGATGTTCGACCAGATTAAATCAGCTCAATTGAAAGATGACATATTGTTGAAGAAAAGAGAAATGATACAGACTGGTACAGTAGAAAATTTCAGCATTGATGCATATAGATTCTTATGGTACCGAGATCGAGTTTGTGTTCCTGCTAAATCTAAATTGAAAGAGTTAATACTCCGAGAGGCACATGATGGTTCATTTACTTTACACCCAAGAGGTACAAAGATGCATTGTGATCTACGAGATCTGTATTGGTGGCCCGGAATGAAAAGAGATATAGTTGAATATGTTGGTAAATGTCTTACATGTCAGCAAGTAACGGCAGAACATCAGGTTCCTACTGGGTTACTTCATCCGATAAGTATTCCTGAGTGGAAATGGGATCGCATCACTATGGATTTTGTTACGGGGTTGCCACTATCGGTGAGCAAAAAGAATGCCATTTGGGTAATTTTTGATCGACTTATTAAGTCAGCTCACTTTATAGCAGTCAGAACAGATTGGTCATTGCAGAAGCTTGCAGAAGTGTATATTTAAGAAATTTTTAGATTGTATGGTATTCCAATATCTATAATTTCAGATCAAGATCCACGATTTACATGAAGATTTTGGAGACAGTTACATAAATGATTAGGCACACGGCTTAATTTTAGCACAGCATTTCATCTACAGATTGATGGACAGTCCGAACGGGTAATTCAAATATTAGAAGATATGCTTCGAGCTTGCATCATTGATTTTGAATCAGGTTGAGAACGTTATTTACCTTTAGCTGAATTTGTGTATAATAATAGTTTTCAATCAAGCATTCAGATGGCTCCGTATGAAGCATTGACAAAGATGTAGATCACCTGTGTATTGGACTGAACTGAATGAAAAGAAAGTGATTGGAAAGAAATTGATTCTAGAAACAGAAGAGACAGTCAAGAAAGTACAAGAGAGATTAAAAGCTACATTTGATAGACAAAAGTCGTACATTAATTTGAAATGACAGGGCATTGAGTATTCAGTTGGGGATAAAGTATTTCTTAAAGTTTCTTCATGGAAGAAAGTGTTGAGATTTGGTCGAAAAGGTAAATTGAGCCTTCGTTACATTGGGCCGTATGAAATTGTAGAAAGAATCGGACCAGTTGCTTATCGATTAGCTTTACCTCCGGAATTACAGAAGATACACAATGTTTTCCAGGTTTCAATGCTACGCAAATATAGATCAGATCCTTTTCATGTCATTTCTATTGAAGATATTGAGATTCAACTGGATTTGTCTTATGAAGAAGAACCAGTTGAGATTCTAACACGGGAGATAAAAGAATTAAGAAATAAAAGGGTTCCTCTAGTGAAAGTGCTATGGAAAAGTCATAAGATGGAAGAAGCGACTTAGGAACTGAAAGAATCTATGAGAGCTCGGTACCCCCATCTATTCTTAGGTAAATTTAGAGGTCGAAATTTATTAAGGGGAGAGAAATGTAACGACCCATATTTCACGGGCACCAGAAAAGTGAATTTAGGGCCTCCGTCTTAGGAAAACGAGTCCCTAAATATTTATTAAAAATATTTACGAAGTTAGTTGCGGGTTGAATTAGATTTTGATTAGATGAATTTAGTTTAATTAGAAGTAATTATTAAAAAGGACTAAATTGAATAGAGCATAAAAGATTAATTTTAAAATAGAGAAAAATGAAAAGGGACTAAACTAGTAATTAAACCAAATTAGTGAAATGTGTAAGATAGAGAATAAATACATGTGTATTTAAATTATTAGAACAAATGTATGTTATATATATATTTACTTATAAATTAAGTAAAAGATATTTATTTTATTATTATTATTATTATTATTATTATTATTATTATTATTATTATTATTATTATTATTATATTTTATCAATTAATTGAGATAATGACAAATGTATGGTGATGAAATATTACATGTGTACATGTGTGTATAAATACACTGTAGTATTTTTATTTGTATTAATTAGATATTTTATTATTAATTATTAATTTAGTAAATAAAAGAAATAAAGAATGAATAAAATGAAATAAAAGAATGAAAAACAAGAAATGATTACAGAGAAGAAACGAAATAGTAAGAAAGAAAGAAGAAAAGGAAAGAAAAAGGAGAAATTAGGGTTTGAAAGCTTGGAGGTTAAATTGGTAAGTCAATTAAGTCCATTTCTTAGTGATTTTGATGTTTTTGAAGTCCTAGAGTTAAATACTTTTGAGTTTATGTGGAAATATTGAAAATTAATAGATTTTTGAAAAGGGCTTATGTTAAGCAAATGATGAAATTATGGATTAAATTGATAGAATCATTGAATAGAATTGATTAGAGGACTAAATTGTAAACTAGGCTATAGGTTTTGAGTTTATGGGCTAAATTGAAAGAAGTTTGAAATTATGGTAAAATGATGAAAATTTGATGGTTATATTGAAGTTTTAATGGAAATTGAATAAGAAAATGATGTGAATTGTAAAAAGGGAGAAGATGAAAATGGTTAGGACAAATTTGGGATTTAGGTAAAAGTTGCATGAAAAGTTATTATTTTATATAAAATATGTGTGTTCTTAATTAATTGTACTTATGCTAATTTTCATAGCAAACAAGGAAACCGAGACGTCGAATCTGAAGGAAAGGAAAAAGTGATCGAGGAATAGCTCAAGAAAATATCGGTTTGTATTATCATAATTCAAGTTATTTCTTATTAAATGTTTAATTTTAATACATGTGTATGGAATTTGAATGTGAGGTAAAATTGATATTTAAGTTGAATGTGAATTAGATTTATTTGATGAATAAATATATGTATGTGAAATTGAATTTTATGATTAAATTGAGTAATGTTGGTATGCATATGAATTTGAAATATGTGAGAAAATATGGTCAAAGTGCAATTGATGTGAATTGACTGAAATAGAGGAAGTAATCTGATACCCTATTAACTAGTCGGGCTTAGTGGATATAGTTGGCATGCCATAGGATTGGAAAGGTTTAGGGATACTTCGACATCAAGTCGATGAGACACTTGGTGTGTCATTATTGCTTCGGATAGATTCGACGAGGCGTTGGTCACCACTTTGCTTCGGCTTAGCCGATGAGACGTTGGTCGTCACTTATTTGCTTTGAACTATCCGATGAGGCGTTGGTCGCCATTCTGGTGTGTTTGGTTGGATCCGTGTATCCGCCAAAGTCCAAGTCATGTTAATAGGGGAAAATAAGTGAAATAATAAAATCAAATGAATTTGATTAATTGAGCTATTGAATGAAATGAGAAAGTGATATTGTAAGATGGAATGTGAGATGAAATTTATAAAGAGATTGAATGTATGAATCAAAGGTTCATGAGTTATTGGAAATCTCATTGATGATTTATTGGATCTATCATTGGAAATGATATAATGGAAATATGATAGTTTGGTATAAATTTATATATATGATTTGTATGTAGGATTTGCTAATTATCTATGTATGTTATGATATTTTATTGTTGTTACAATTTGAATTATGATAATACCACTGAGTATTTCCAATGCTCAAGATACTGATTGTTTCTGTCTTGCAGTTAGGTAGAGTTGAAGTTCAGTCAAGCATCCGAGTCAATCCCGACCTCAGCTCAATTTTGGTGATGCATCTATCTTTTAGAAATGTGGCATGTACTAGGTTTGGTGTTTGTCACTTGTAAATGTTTTATATTTTGAATGTAAATATGGTGCATAATCCTTAAGAGGTAATAAAATGAATGAATGAAAATTTGCTAAGTTTGAAAAGTTTGATGAATGTTATTTGATCAAGATTTATAAGTAAATATTTCGGGCATGAATTAGGTGTGTTTAGTATGTTAAAATGGCTTAAAAATAGTGAAAAATTAGGTTTTCACACGGCCTAGTCACATGGGCGTGTGCCCAGGCCGTGTGGCAAAGTCAAACTTGCCCACAGGTTAGTCCCATGGCCATGTAAGTAAGTCAGATCTGCCCACGGCCATGGGACCCCACAGGCAGGCCACACGGGCATGCCCCAAGCCACATGGGCGTGTGCCCCAATTCTCAAGAAAAAGTTTCCAAAGTTTCTGGTTTAATCCCAAAACATTTCCTAAGTATATTTTAGGCCTCGTAGGTCCATATTAGGGACTTTTAGGTGGAATTTGAAAATTTTTAAATTGAAATATAGATTTATGACTCTGTGTTGTTCATTATCAGCATCTTATTCCGGTAATGTCTCGTAACCTTATTCCAGCAACGGGTTGGGGTTAAGGGGTGTTACATTATCTGACGTTAATTTTGAATTTTAGGGAGCAAAACGAATGATAAACGGGCGTGTGGTAGGTCGTGTCAATTTTATGGAATTACGCACCGAGCAGCAGAAAATCACGATTTTTAGGTTTTTCGGGCATTCTAATACGTATATATGACAAAATAAGAAGATAGAAGTGAGTCGTCAAAGAATATTCAAGAAAACAACTCGAAAAACACCATTGAAGTTGACTTTAAATAAGATTTTCGTCAAGATTGAATATTCTCACTTGATTTCTTAGGAAGTTATCGTAAGTTTCTTTATTTCTTTCAGTTATAGTGTATCTTGGATGTTTTTATTTTCAAGCATGAACCAATTTTCTAAATACCTAGGGGAGATGAACCCTACGACAGATTCAGTCGTTTGATTTATATCTTACGCAATAAATACTTAGTTTCTTGTTCTCAATTATGTGTGCTTAATTATTGGTTTAATATTTTTAGATTATTGATCCATGTTTAATGTGTTTAACTCGGTGGTTGAATAGACCTTGTCTAAAAGTAGATATTGTTTAAATGAATGGAGTTGCATGCAATCCTAAAAATAGGACAACATAAATCTACCAGATTAGAGTGACATCTAATAGGGGAATCCATAGCACAAGTTTATGTGATAATAAGGGTTTTAATTAGAAAGAATTTTCAATTATTTAACCTAGGGTCAGTTGCTCTTATACTCAAAAAAGATATTACTATAATTTAGGGATTTCTTCGGATCAAGGTGCTAAGTAAAGAAATCGAGTAATTTAGATTGATAGTGACAGATGAAATCTAGGTGGATTCTTTTCTAGGTATTGTTTCGCTTATTGGTTGTTACTCAATTATTTTCGTGATTTGTTATTTGTCGTGTTCTTTAGTAAATTAATTTAGTTAATTTTAGTTGTTAAATAATCACTCGAATTATTCGGTTAAATAATAGAAAGATGGTAATTACTAGTATTTTTGGTCTTCATGGGAACAATATCTTTACTCACTGTGGTTATACTATTAATTGATAGATACACTTGCTTTAGTCAAATTTTTAGCTAGTTCGTGACACATCATATATACATATACACATTATAGATGTGTTTCTAAATAATTTAGGGTCTGTTGGATTAATTATTGAAAATTTTCCATTAATTGAAAATAAATTTCCAATAATTTAAGTTTTTAAATGTGTTTGCTAACTACGATAAAAACTATTTACTAGATTTTTTAAATAAAAAGTGTTGAAAATAATAAGCAGATAAGAACTACTCATCACTAAATGAATAATACGTTAAGTTGGTTTATTTTATTTATTTATTTTCAAGAATATATTATCCTTTAACGATTTTGAAGACTATCTTATCTGTAATACCCTAAATTCCAGCTTAGACATTATGGCCGAATCCGGATATGCCGCAAAGAATGGGTTTTGAAAACAAATTGATTCCATAAACTAATTACTAACAAAACTCACATTCCTTCATGTTTGTCACAAAAAAACATTATTTTAACAGTTCATTTGCCAAAACTCTTATTACAGTGAAACAGTGAAAGTTAAACAAAACCAAAACATTTTAGTAATCCGTATCGTATTTTTAGAAAACCTTTTTTTGGCGCAAAGTCTATTTCCGTAAAATATTTTATCAAGCATGCAATATCTCGAGCGTATAAAACCAAATCAAGTTAAAAACCAAAACAGCCCAAATAGTCTCAAAATTACAACTCTCTAAATGATATCCCAAATTATTAGGTAAACCATAAATTAATAATTCTAAACAGTTTTATGGAAGAGTGGTCACCGCTGAGTCCCCGCTGCATCGATCCACCTAATACTGTGGATTACTTGACAGTACAGACATACAGATGTAAGTTTACGTAAACTCAGTGTGTAGCCCAACAGAATTAAGCAAACAGTCATACAGAATCATATAGACGGTCGAAAACAAATACAGACATAGATTCGGGTTCAAGCCCATTTTAGATACAGATACAATAAATAGAATCAGACATTCAGAATCCTACCACCATCCTCTACACACCATCTTTGACCATCCCAACACACCATGTGGGGTTAAAAACCCCTACCCATCCCTACACACCAGGTTGTGCCATTACGACACGTATCAGATATAGTGCATCCAATCTGCCAGATAATAGGCGATGATCGTCGTACAGATCACTTCCTCCATCAATATAAAACTTACCCCACAATCATATACAGAACAGATACAGAATACATACTAGACATGTTCAACATGCTATGAACAAATATAAGAATATTCAGATATGCATGGCATAAACATACTCAAAACAAATTATCAGTCTATTAGATCTACAGTTTTGAGGTTGGGTTAGCCCTTACCGACCCTAGGTAGGCCTACAGTAGATTAAGACGACCCGTGCAACCCTCGGAGAAATTTTAAAAATTTAGGCCCACACGCTTGTGTAGGCCCACACGCCCATGTTGACCTTGCCAGTGTGGCCCACATGGCCACACTCGAGCCACTACACAGCCGTGTCTTGTGGACGACCATGCCTACGTTGATCACACGACCTACCACACGGGTGACAATACGCCCGTGTGGCGTCAACGGAATAGTTTTTCAACTTTTGTCGAAACCTCGTTTTTTACGATTCGAGTACACACCTGGTACGGTTTCGATGATAAAGCACTCCCGAGACCACCAAAACCTAAATTCAATATTAAACCTCAATTGAACCGAACCAACGAAGATTGACAACGAATGAACTCAAGCACATGCTACTTACCCAACTTCACAATCAAACCCGACTACAGTTTGCAGGCGCAGAACTCCATTCGTCACGATTCACTGCCAAAACCTAGAATCATATTAACGAGTGAACCAAAATTGATATAATCGTTAAAATACTTACCCCCAAAATAAACAAGTTCACTACTCTTACCTACCGGGCACACGAAGAACTCAGAGAATTATAACGCTGATTTTGGAAGAGCAATATTGATAGAACAATGAAAAGGGAAAAATTTCCTTGAATAGAAAAAAAAAGTAAAATGACAGAGAGGGAGGAAAAGAACATCGATTTTCTGGAAAGAGAGAATTTTGAAAAAAATAAAAATCTAAATGAAATTATCCTCAAATCCCCCCCTTTTTTCTCCTATTAAACCACTAACTCACAACTTTCTCACAATTCTAGCTCCACCGAAACTCTTATCAGACAATTGAGCAAAAATAATACCCTCGCTCTTGCAGGGATTCGAACACAAGACCTCCAACACATCAACACCCTTACCACTCGAACCAGCAGACTCATTCTAATATGGAATTACAAACAATTATATATAGGCCCAAAGAACAAAGGTAGAGCTTAGATCCAAAAATAGCTGAAAATTTGGTAAAGGTAAGGCTTGAACCCAAGATCTCCCACACACACCCAGCACACTTAACCACTGAAGCAGTACTGAAGTCCAACCTCGAACCCAAAGCCTCATGCAACTTTTTATAAAACCAAGATGTGAAGCGAGGATCCCTATAAAAAATAATCAACATAGGAACCCCATGCAGTCTAACTATCTTGGAGATATAGAGCTTCGTTAACTTCTGCAGAGAGTAGTCTGTTCGAACCGAAATGAAGTGAGCAGACTTGGTCAGTTAATCTATGATGACCCAAACAAAATACTTCTTAGTGGGTGTCAAGGGTAACCCACTAACGAAGCCCATCGTCACACGCTCCCATTTCCACAAGGGAATCTTAAAAGGTTGTAGCAAACCTGAAGGCAATTGATGCTCAGCCTTAACTTACTGACATGTCAGTCATCGAGCAATAAAATCAGTAACCTCATGCTTCAATCTCGGCCACCAATACAGTTCACGGAGATTCTAATACATTTTATTACACCAGGATACATAGCATAAAGTTTACTATGTTCCTCTCTAAGAATCGACTGTCTTAAACCAGAATCATTTGGTATACATATCCGCCCTCGAAAACATAAAACCCCATTACTATTCAACCCAAAATCAGAAATAGTATCACTCTTAACCTGTCAAAATCGTACACCCAAAGTCTCATCCACTAACTGTCTATCTCGAATCTGATCAATCCAAGTCAGCTTAACTTGCAAATCAGCCAACCGACTCCCATCATCAAATAGACTAAGGCGAGCAAACATTGCTCTCAAGTCAGACATTACTCTACGACTTAGAGCATCGGCCACCGCATTGGCCTTACCAGGATGGTACTCTATAGTGCAATCATAATCTTTGAGCAGTTCAATCCAACGGCGTTGCCTAAGGTTCAACTCCTTCTGAGTAAGGAGATACTTAAGGCTTTTGTGATCAACGTAAATGATACACCTCTCACCATACAGATAGTGCCTCCAGATCTTCAATGCAAAGACTACTGCAGTCAACTCTAAATCATGCGTCGAATAATTTTCCTCATGTGGCTTAAGATGTCGGGAAGCATAAGTCACAACCTTACCATCCTGCATCAGAACGCACCCTAAACTGACATGCAATGCATAACTGTATACCATAAACTCCTTATCGGATTCAGGCTGTACTAGAATAGGAGCTTGAGTTAACACAGACTTGAGCTTCTCGAAGCTCGATTGTTACGTATCAGTCCAAACAAATGGAGCACTGTTACGCAGAAGCTTAGTTAACAGAGCCACAATCAGAGAAAACCCCTCTACAAACACCAGTAATATCCCGCCAAACCCAGAAAGCTACGGATCTCAGATACGTTCTTAGGCTGTTTCCAATCCAGCATATCTTTTATCTTTCTCGGATCCACTCGAATCCCCTCAGCAGATATGACATGCCCCAGAAAGGTTACCTCTCGCAGCCAGAACTCACACTTACTCAACTTAGCATAGAGCTACTTCTCTCGGAGCATTTGAAGCACCACTCTAAGATGTTCGTCATGCTCATTCTTAGTCTTAGGGTAAACCAGAATGTCATCGATGAAGACCACGACGAACTAATTTAGATAAGGCTGAAACATTTAGTTCATCAGATCCATGAATACAGCCGAACTCGTAATGTTCATAACGAGTCCTAAATCCAGTCTTATGAACATCAGCCTCCTTAACCCTCAACTGATGATAATCCGATCAAATATCAATCTTAGAGAACACTGAAGCTCCTTGGAACTGATCAAACAGGTCGTCGATCCTTGGAAGCGGATACTTATTCCTCACAGTTAACTTATTTAACTGCCGATAATCAGTACACATTCTCATGGTCCCATCCTTCTTTTTAACAAACAGAACCGGTGCTTCCCACGAAGACAGACTCAGATGGATGAAACCACGGTCCAAAAAGTTCTTGCAGTTGAGCTTTAAGTTCTGCAAGCTCCTTCGGTGCCATAAGGTAAAGAGCGATAGACACCGGACCAGCACCCAGAAGAACCTTAATCCCAAACTCAACCTCTCGACTAGGAGGTAAACCCGGTAACTCTTCAGGAAAAACATCCAGAAAATTCCTTACAGTTATGATATTCCCAACAGAAGAGTCCATAGAACTAGAAACACTGACGTAGGCCAAATATGCCTCACACCCTTTTCACACCAGTTTCTCTGCCACAAGAGTGAAGATCACATTAAATAAATAATCTCGACACTCCCCGATCACAACCACATCCTTATCTTCCTCAGTCCTCAGACGACCCTCTTAGTCGCGCAGTCTAAACTAACTCGGTGCATAACCAACCAATTCATGCCCAGAATTAAGTCGAATTCCCCAAACGGAAGTTCCATCAGATTTGTTGGAAACAACAATCCCTTGCACTTCTAACGAAACCTCTCTATAGAGTTTACTAACCCGAACAGACTACCCCAATGGACTTAGTATAGCGATCTCACTAAAAGTGCTCTCAACAGTAACCCCCAAGTTTTCAGAAACAGTGCTAACTACATAAGAATGTGTAGAACCTATGTCTATCAAGCAGTATAAGGTACATCGAGCATTTCTATCCTTTCGACGTCGAACAGCATAAACAAGTACAGGCTGCTTTGTCTCTATCTGAGTAGCACTTCTGCCTGGTGTTCTCTGTCCATGGCCCAAACCATTACCACCCCTAGCCGTTCCACGGCCCTAGATGGTCAGCCGAATCGCCTCCGAGGTCAGATCAACTCAGGGTGTAGCTTGCATCTGATCTGCTCGCTTTGGACACTCCTTAATACGGTGCTCAAGAGACCCACACTTCAGATAAGCCCCAATCCTCCTCCAACACTCGCCCGGATGGCGCCTACCATAGTCACTGTATGGTTGGATCCCAGTAGGAGCAACAAGAACCCTTACTCTAACTGGCATATCAAACCTGGCCTTTTTCTTAGGCCTTTGCATAGAACTTGAGGGCTCCGAATCCATCTTGTTCTTACCCCTCTCTCTGTCCCTATTCTGGCGCTCCACGAGCTTAACATCCTTTGCGATCTTCACCTTCTCTATCAGAACAGCAAACTATCACTCTCTGTGTGGAGCAATTAGTAACCTCAGATTGTCTCTTAAGCTGTCCTCAAATTGGACACACCTCTCGTACTCAGACGCCACCATGCCTAGAGCGTAGCGGCTCAACCTCAAAAATTCGGCATCATACTCGGCCACAGACCTATCCTCTTGCGTGAGATTTATGAACTCACATCTATGAGCATCAACATAGCTTACCCCCACATATTTACTCTGAAAAGTTATCTTGAAGAAATCCTAACTCAATCGATCAGGCTGAGTGGAATCTTTAACCGTCAGCCACCACTGATAAGCCTCATCGCAAAGCACCCTTCAGTTTCTACTCAGAAGTGTAGTCTAGATCATTTATAATCCTCTCTGTGGCTTTCAACCAATACTCGGCCATATTAGAGGCAACTCTAGTGACACCCTTAAATAATTCAGCACCATTAGACTGAAATCGTTCAGTTACTGACCCTAGGCCCTCAGATCCAGAATGGGGTCCAGCGACCCTCTCCAGTATCCTCAGCATGGCTTGGGATAGTACGTCGTCCCCAGCCGAACGGCTTTGAGACCCAGTATCAGTAGCAGGTGAAACTAGTGTCTCACTCGTATCCAAATTCGACATACTGCCTAGAGAGGAAGACTCAACTCGAGCCCCCTACGACCTCTTCTACTGCCACGAGTACCACGTCCGCGAGTTTCACGAGCGTTCATTGTCTAATTTGAGGTTTATCTACATTAAAAGTTTTATGTATCAGTTTCAATTATTTATTAGCAGATATTTTATGTATAAATTATCAGAAGTTTAGAGATGTTTTCAGAAGTTTCAGTCTCAGAAGATACTATCTATAGTATTTTCAGAAAAAACTATCTCAGTTTCAGAAGTACTTACAGGATCGGTGTCAGAACTCGGTGTACCACATACTCTTTCAAATTATTCACGAAATTTGAAAACCAATTCTTTTAAAACACAATCTTAGAACCCAAAATCCACAGCCGAGTTTTGCAACTTGGCTCTAATATCACTAAATGTAACACCCAAAATCCCGACTTAGACATTATGGCCTAATTCAGATATGTAGCAAAGAATGGGTTTTGAAAACAAATTGATTCCATAAACTAATTACTAACAAAACTCACATTCATTCATGTTTGTCACAGAAAACATTATTTTAACAGTTCATTTGCCAAAACTCTTATTGTAGCACCCCAAACCCGGCCCAGAAGTTATGGTCGGATCCGGCATGCCACATCAAAAACGTAAAAAAAAAAAATTCCATTCTAAGTCTAGAAAATCGTACTTCATGTTCAAAAGATTAATTCATTAAGGGTTAAAGTGAATGGAAGTCAGGCACCGTAGGAAACCGGAAAAGAGGTGGTGAGTCCATCGGTCGCTTAAGTACCAAGCTCCTTCGGATCCAATCCTAGACATGCATACCGCCATTGCCACACCTTAACGTCATGGATATTTCTAGGAAAACCGATTTGATTAAGTCATTTTAGGAAAAGTGATTAATTTTGGAAAATACTTTCATTGCGGAAGCTTTGCTTGTTGTCGTGTTATTTTGAAATCAACTGTTGTTTTTGAAAACGCGCCTAAAGCTATCCAGCTTCAACAGCTAAATATAAGTATTACCTATCTTAGTAATACATATTAAAACCATCAAAATAATTAAGCGGCCTTATTACATTTAAAAGCCCAAAACTTCAAACTTAATTAAAAGGATGTCTAGTTCACCGAAGAAAATCAAACTTTCGAACGGGTGGCCACTCCAATTCCCTCACAGCCTCAGAGCCCTTTTCAGATTACAATAAACTAGGCCTTAGCCCTTATTCAGATAATGATGGCCCATAGGCCCATTTCAAAATACATGCAACATCAAGAAACATATGCAAGCCCATTTGGGAGACTACTCAACCCACCAACCACTACACTCCACCGTATCACCATACACTCCATGTGGGATAGCTCAACCCACCCAAATTTAACACTCCACAGCTTGCTGAGATTGCCGCCGCTTATCAAAGAATTGAGGCAAAGCCTCCAAGACGTGGACAAGCCACTTTCAAGATTCCTCCGTCAATATCCCATCCATGCATCGATAATAACAACATGGCATGTAGTAAATAACAACAATCAAACATGCATTTAGGTCAATTTAACCCTAGGGGTATTTTAATTTATCTACTAGGGTAAAACGTAAATTTTCCACTTTTAAAGGTATTTCAAGAATTTATCTATTTTAGGGTTTTTCATGCATATTCCTACTTTTCACGTACTAATGTAATCACGTATCAAGGGTTCTACCGAATTGGGCTGTTGGCCCATCATTCCAATTTTGGCCCATTAAGCCCAAAAATATCGAGGCATAGAAATCATGCACTTTGCGGTCTAAACATTGCAGCTTACTAAAAACATTAATCGATTTACCTCACGAGCATTCGCACACTCGCAAATCTACAAAATACCGCTTTTAAGATTTCAACTTTTCGCTTTTGCCGATCTAGACTAAGAAAGAGGGTGTTAGTTACACACTGCTTATGACGATATGCTTGACGAGATCCACACACGAACCGCCTACAATTGGATTACTAACACGTTAATCTAACTATTCAAATACAAACTACGTATTAACCCCTTACAATATTCGGCCAACCACACCTACAGATCATAGTAAGCTTATAAGAAATCAATAAGCAACCCATTAACAAATTTTTGTCAATGTTTACCACATAATCATAATTTCACTGCAAGCTGTCTTCTTGAGCAACAGTCACTAAATCATTTATAAATGGAGCTACGAAACTCCAAATCAAGTTCCGTTAATTTTCCTTGAAAATAGACTCATATATCTTCTATCCATAAAATTTTCAGAATTATTGGTTTAGCCAATCAATACCAGATTTTTCTCAAAGTTTCCCATGTTTCACTGTTTGACTAATCTGACCACTCTTCATTACGAATCAAATTTCTCATTGTACAGAATTTAAAATATGTTCTTGTTTATTTCATTAGAAACTAGACTCAATAAGCTTTAATTACATAATTTATTCAGCTTCTAATTCATCTCCCACAATTTATGGTGATTTTCCAAAGTCACGTTATCGTCTGCTGTCCCAAGCTGATTTATTACCAAATCACTCTTTCACACCTAACTTGCATGCTTGTTATTTAAACATGTATATCACCAATCAATCATCACATATCTATGATTTTACTTAAGTATAATCTCCATTTCATCATTTTAAAGCACAACATGTTAGCTGATTTTTCCTTTAACATCTAAGGCACATGCATGCTCATTTGTTTGGCTCAACTTCACATATCTTCCATTTTTCATCAAAAGAACATGAAACAACAACCATTTCCTTCATTTTAATTCATGACCAAATGCTCACAACACAACTAAAAATCAAAATATACTTCAAGAGTTAAGGTAGAATCAAGAAGAACTCATGAACCTCAAAATAGAAGCAAGGTACCAAGAACTTACCTTCAATTTTCCTCCTCCTAATGACCGAATACTCAAGAGCTTTCTCCTCTCCTTTCTCTTCTCTAACTTTCAGCTATGATGAACAAAGATGGACAAAACTTTGTTTTTTCACCCTTTTCTTTTAATAAAACTTCATATTTCATCCATTTAATTCTTTAATACAAAAGACATGATATTCTTATCATGAAACATTTACCTAACCCATTATCATGAAACATTTACCTAACCCATTATCATGGAACATTTACCTAACCTATTATCATGAAACATTTACCTAACCCATTATCATGGAACATTTACCTAACCTATTATCAATTTGTATCAATTTGTACCATAAATTATGGATATCAAGTGTACATTTTGTCTACAACAACATGATGGCTGGCCACTTCATGTAAAATGGGAGGTTTGTCATGCAAATCCTCCTATTTTGCACTCCTATTTATTTGGCCACTTCAATTTAGCCTATAGTATTTTCAAACATTTTCACATAGGTCCTATTTCATAATTTCACCCCCTTTTTCTTATAGAACAAAAATTAACTAAAATTGTCGGGTTCTATCTTAAGTTTGGGCTTTCTAGAGGCCCACTAACATAATTAAACCTATGCCAACATTCACAGAATTCCCGAAATTTGGGGCGTTACAACTCTACTCTCCTTAAAGAAATTTCGTCCTCGAAATTCACCTAATCCAAACAGATGAGGGTATTGCTGTTGCATCGTCTCTTCTGGCTCCCAAACTCAGAAGTTTCCCCTTCCTTAACTTGTTGAAAACGAGTGACCAAAGACTCATCGTTCAACTGTTTTTCCTTAATCTGATCCACCCAGGTTGGCCTCACTTGCAACTCAGCCAACAGACTTCAATTATCATACAGACTCAAACGAGCAAACATTGCTCTCGGATCGACATCTGACTTACGACTTAGAGCATCGGCTACCACATTAGCCTTGCTTGGGTGATACTCGATCGAATCAGTCATAATCCTTAAGCAACTCAATCCATCTCCTTTGCCTAAGGTTCAGCTCCTTCCGAGTCAACAAATACTTAAGACTCTTATGGCCAAGTATATAATACACCTTTCTCCGTACAAGTAATGTCTCCAAATCTTAAGTGCAAATATCATCTGCGCCAACTCTAAATCATGAGTCAAATAGTTTCCCTCATGAGGCTTAAGCTATCGTGATGCATATGCAACCACCTTACCCTCTTGTATTAACACGTAGCCCAAACCCACGTGTGATGCATCACTGCACACAAGAAAATCATTCCCGACAATCGCTAAATTAACACAGTGCTTCAATGTAATTTTTTCAACTTTTCAAAAGCTTCTTGCGCTTCTTAGTCCATACAAACGGTACTCCTTTCCTTATGAGTTTTGTCGAGGTGCCGCCATCACGTAAAAACCTTCTACAAACCTTCAATAGTATCCCGCCAACCCTAGGAAGCTTCAATTTCCGACACCGACCTAGGCGACTTCCACTCCAAAATCACTTCAATTTTTCGAGGTCCACTTTAATCCCTCAAGAGAGACCACATGTCCTAAGAAAGTTACCTCCTCAACCAAAATTCACACTTGCTGAACTTCGCAAAGAGTTCCTTCTCCTTAACACTCGCAAGACTATACGGAGATGCTCATCATGTTTCACTTCAGCCAGAATATACCAGATATCGTCAATAAAGACGACTACGAACCGATCTAAAATGGTTGGAACACACGATTCATCGATCCATAAACGCCGCAGGGCGTTCGTCGACCTAAATGGCATACTCGTAATGACCATACCGAGTCCCGAATGCCGCCTTATGGATATCCGCCTCCTTGAATCTTAATCGATGATATCCAGATCGAAGGTCGATCTTGGAAAATACGAAGCTCCTCTAAGTCGATTTAACAGATCGTCAATCCTTGACAAGGGATACTTATTTTTAATCGCCGCTTTGTTCAATCTGGCGATAATCAATGCTCATCCGCATCGTACCATCCTTCTTTTTCACGAATAGCACTGGTGCTCTCCATGGAGACACGCTTGGCCTAATGAAGTCCCTATCCAACAACTCTTGAATTTGAGCCTTTAACTCTACTAACTCCTTCGATGCCATCCTATACGGTGCGATGGACACGGCGCCGCTCTGTGCAACAAATCTATTCCAAACTCAACTTCTGGTTCGGAGGCAATCCCGAAGCTCCTCCGAAAAACATCTTGAAACTCCTTTACGGTTCTAACCTTATCCACTGTCAGTCCTTCCTCTTCTGACTGACTTACAAATACCAAATAGGCCTCACAACCTTTCCGAATCCACTTCTCGGCTCTTAATGCCGACACCACATTAGACAAATAATCCCTTCGCTCACCTATCACCATAACCTCCTCATCCTTTGTGGTCCTTAACACCATTCGCTTAGCAAGACAATCCGTGGTCGCTTTATGCTTAACAAGCCACCATTCCTAAATGAGATCAAACTCTCCGAACGGTAACTCCATCAGATCTCCAGGGAAAATCCTACCTTGAGTTTCTAAGGGTACATCCCTATATAGTTTGTCTACCCTAACAGAGTGACCCAAATGACTTAGTACAGAGACCCCACTCACAATCTCCTCAGAGCAGTCCAAGTTGTCCATAATCCGTTCTGTGGCCTCCAACCAATATTCCGCTACATTCGGGGCTATACCAGACGCACCTCTAAAGATCTTCGCTCCGTTGGCCCGGAGTCGTTCAGAAATCGATCCTCGAATTTCGTTGCCCGAACTTGTCCCGGCAACCCTTTCCGAACACGGTATTGCATGTGACAGGGCATCATCCTCGACCGCTGGCCATGAGACTCTACCTCTGTTGTTGGTGGTACCGGCATCCACCGCCAAGATATGTCTCAAGACGAAGATCTCGCCGAGCACTTCCTCGGCTCCGCCCACGACCTCTTGTACTCATATCGTATTATCTTGATTACTAATTTTATGCATCAATTAATATTCCAGTGTTTATTACGATGTTTTATGAATCGACAAGAGTTCGAGTTTGTTTTCGCAGAATCAAGTCTAGCTACGCTTTGATCTCTTATTAGATTTTCCTATGGTTTCAGATCATCCTATCTAGAGTATCCTAGCAGATTTCAAGATGATAGATAAGTCGAAAAATATTCGAAGAGTTCGAGTAATACTTACGACTTGATCCGAGATTCAAATGCCACTTTCTAAAGATCTAAATTTTGAAAATCGAGTTTTTTTTTGCATTCTTTATAAAATTTTCGTTTTCGAAAATCTTTGTTTTGTAAACCCATTCTACAAACCGAGTTGTTGTAATCGGGCTCGATACCACTAAATGTAGACCCCAAACCCTACCAAGTTATGGCTTGGATCCGACATGCCACATCAAAACGTAAAAAAAAAAAAATTCCATTCTAAGTCTAGAAAATCGTACTTGATGTTCAAAAGATTAATTTATTAAGGGTTAAAGTGAATGGAAGCTGTGCACCAGGTAGGAAACCAGAAAAGAGGTGGTGAGTCCATCGGACTACTTAAGTACCAAGCTCCCTTCGGATCCAATCCTAGACATGCATACCGCCATTGCCACACCTTAACGTCATGGATATTTCTAGGAAAACCGATTTGATTAAGTCATTTTAGGAAAAGTGATTAATTTTGGAAAAATACTTTCATTATGGAAGCTTTGCTTGTTGTCATGTTATTTTGAAATCAACTGTTGTTTTTGAAAACGCTACTAAAGCTATCCAGTTTCAATAGCTTAAATATAAGTATTACCTATCTTAGTAATACATATTAAAACCATCAAAATAATTAAGCGGCCTTATTACATTTAAAAGCCCAAAACTTCAAACTTAATTAAAAGGATGTCTAGTTCACCGAAGAAAATCAAACTTTCGAACGCAGTGGCCACTCCAATTCCCTCACGACTCCAAGCCCACTATGGTTGGGGATTTCTGCGTGGATGGAAATAAAATGGTGAGTTTGGGGAAACTCAGTGTAAGGAAAACCCATTCAAAGCCCAAGTCACTCAAGCCCATTGGGCCTAAGCCCATTCAGTAATAATGGGTATCGGGCCGAGCCCTTTTCAGATTATAATAAACCGGGCCTTAGCCCTTATTCAGATAATGTGATGGCCCATAGGCCCATTTCAAAATACATGCAACATCAAGAACATATGCAAGCCCATTTGGGAGACTACTCAACCCACCAACCACTACACTCCACCCGCACCAGCCATACACTCCATGTGGGATAGCTCAACCCACCCAAATTTCAACACTCCACAGCTTGCGAAATTGCCGCTCGCTTATCAAAGAATTGAGGCAAAGCCTCCAAGACGTGGACAAGCCACTTTCAAGATTTCCTCCGTCAATATCCCAGTCCCATGCATCGATAATAACAACATGGCATGCAAGAAATAACAACAATCAAACATGCATTTAGGTCAATTTAACCCTAGGGGTATTTTGTAATTTATCTACTAGGGGTAAAATCAGAAATTTTCCACTTTTAAAGGTATTTCAAGAATTTATCTATTTTAGGGTTTTTCATGCATATTCCTACTTTTTACGTACTAACAGTAATCACGCATCAAGGGTTCTTACCGAATTGGGCCTGCTGGCCCATCATTCCAATTTTGGCCCATTAAGCTCAAAAATATCGAGGCATAGAAATCATGCACTTTGCGTCTAAACATTGCAGCTTACCAAAAACATTAATCGATTTACCTCACGAGCATTCGCACACTCGCAAATCTACAAAATACCAGTTTTCGGCATTTCGGCTTTTCGGCTTTTCGGCTTTTGCCGATCTAGACTAAGAAAGAGGGTGTTAGTTACACACTGCTTATGCATTTATATGTCGACGAGATCCACACACGAACCGCCTACAATTGGATTACTAACACGTTAATCTAACTATTCAAATACAAACTACGTATTAACCCCTTACAATATTCGGCCAACCACACCTACAGATCATAGTAAGCTTATAAGAAATCAATAAGCAACCCATTAACAAATTTTTGTCAATGTTTACCACATAATCATAATTTCACTGCAAGCTGTCTTCTTGAGCAACAGTCACTAAATCATTTATAAATGGAGCTACGAAACTCCAAATCAAGTTCCGTTAATTTTCCTTGAAAATAGACTCATATATCTTCTATCCATAAAATTTTCAGAATTATTGGTTTAGCCAATCAATACCAGATTTTTCTCAAAGTTTCCCATGTTTCACTGTTTGACTAATCTGACCACTTTTCATTACGAATCAAATTTCTTATTGTACAGAATTTAAAATATGTTCTTGTTTATTTTATTAGAAACTAGACTCAATAAGCTTTAATTACATAATTTATTCAGCTTCTAATTCATCTCCCACAATTTATGGTGATTTTCCAAAGTCACGTTACTGCTGCTGTCCCAAGCTGATTTATTACCAAATCACTCTTTCACACCTAACTTGCATGCTTGTTATTTAAACATGTATATCACCAATCAATCATCACATATCTATGATTTTACTTAAGTATAATCTCCATTTCATCATTTTAAAGCACAACATGTTAGCTGATTTTTCCCTTTAACATCTAAGGCACATGCATGCTCATTTGTTTGGCTCAACTTCACATATCTTCCATTTTTCATCAAAAGAACATGAAACAACAACCATTTCCTTCATTTTAATTCATGACCAAATGCTCACAACACAACTAAAAATCAAAATATACTTCAAGAGTTAAGGTAGAATCAAGAAGAACTTATGAACCTCAAAATAGAAGCAAGGTACCAAGAACTTACCTTCAATTTTCCTCCTCCTAATGACCGAATACTCAAGAGCTTTCTCCTCTCCTTTCTCTTCTCTAACTTTCAGCTATGATGAACAAAGATGGACAAAACTTTGTTCTTTTCACCCCTTTTTCTTTTAATAAAACTTCATATTTCATCCATTTAATTCTTTAATACAAAAGACATGATATTCTTATCATGAAACATTTACCTAACCCATTATCATGAAACATTTACCTAACCCATTATAATGGAACATTTACCTAACCTATTATCATGAAACATTTACCTAACCCATTATCATGGAACATTTACCTAACCTATTATCAATTTGTATCAATTTGTACCATAAATTATGGTTATCAAGTGTACATTTTGTCTACAACAACATGATGGCTCGCCACTTCATGTAAAATGGGAGGTTTGTCATGCAAATCCTCCTATTTTGCACTCCTATTTATTTGGCCACTTCAATTTAGCCTATAGCATTTTCAAACATTTTCACATAGGTCCTATTTCATAATTTCACCCCCTTTTTCTTATGGAACAAAAATTAACTAAAATTGTCGGGTTCTATCTTAAGTTTGGGCTTTCTAGAGGCCCACTAACATAATTAAACCTATGCCAACATTCACAGAATTCCCGAAAATTGGGGCGTTACACTTATTACACTGAAAGTTAAACAAAACCAAAACATTTTAATAATCCGTATTATATTTTTAAAAAACCTTTTTTTGGCGTAAAGTCCATTTTCGTAAAATATTTTATCAAGCATGCAATATCTCGAGCATATAAAACCAAATCAAGTTAAAAACCAAAACAGCCCAAATAGTCTCAAAATTACAACTCTCTGAATGATATCCCAAATTGTTAGATAAACCATAAATTAATAATTTTAAACAGTTTTACAGAAGAGTGGTCACTGCTGAGTCTCCGTTGCACCAATCCGCCTAAAACTGTGGATTACCTGACAGTACAGACAAACAAATGTGAGTTTACGTAAACTCAGTGTGCAACCCAATAGAATTAAGCAAACAGTCATACAGAATCATATACACGGTCGAAAACAGATACAGGCATAGATTTCGGCTCAAGCCCATTTCAGATACAGATACAGTAAATAGAATCAAACATTCAGAATCTTATCCCCATCCTTTATACACCATCTCCGACCATCCCAACACACCATGTGGGGTTAAAAACACCCACCTATCCCTACACACCAGGTTGTGCCGTTACGACACGGATCAGATATAGTGTAGCCAAGTTGCCAGATAATAGGTGATGATCGCCGTACAGATCACTTCCTCCATCAATATAAAACCCACTCCACAATTATACACAGAATAGATACAAAATACGTACTAGACATGCTCAACATGCTATGAACAGATATCAGAATATTCAGATATGCATGGCATAAACATACTCAGAACAAATTATTAGTGGCCACACTCGAGCCACCACACGGTCGTATCTTGCATAGGGCCATGCCTACGTCAATCTCACGTCCGTGTTCTTGCACATGGCCTACCACACGGGTGACCACACGCCCGCGTGGCATCAATAAAACAATTTTTATGCTTTTGTCAAACCTTGTTTTCTGTGATTTGAGTACACACCTGGTACGATTTCAATGAGAAAGCACTCCCGAGACCACCAAAACCTAAATTTGACACCATCATTCCTAAAAAGCAGTATTAAACCTCACTTGAACAGAACCAACAAAAGTTGACAACAAATAAACTCAAGCACACGCTACTTACCCAACTTCACAATCAAACCCGACTACGGTTTGCAGGGGCAGAACTCCGTTCGTCACAATTCGCTGCCAAAACCTAGAATCATATTAACGAGAGAACCAAAATTGATATAATCATTAAAATACTTACCCTTAAAATGAACAAGTTCACTACTCTTACCTACCGGGCACACGAAGAACTCAGATAATTATAATGCTGATTTTGGAAGAGCAATATTGATAAAATAATGAAAAGGGAAAATTTTTCCTTAAATGGAAAGAAAAAGTAAAACGACAGAAAGGGAGGAAAATAACTCAGTTTTCTGGAAAGGGAGGAAAATAACTCAGTTTTCTGGAAAGTGAGAATTTTGAAAAAAAAAATAAAAATCTAAATGAAATTATCCTCAAACCCCCCCTTTTCTCCCACTAAACCACTAACTCACAACTTCCTCACAATTCCAGCTCCACCGGAACTTTTATCAGATGACTGAACAAAAATAATACCCTCGTTTTCACAGAGATTCAAACACAAGACCTCCAACACACCAACACCCTTCCCACTTAAACGAATAGGCTCATTCTAATATGGAATTACAGACAATTATATATAGGCCCAAAGAACAAATGTAGAGCTTAGATCCAAAAATAACCGAAATTTTGGTAAAGGTAAGGCTTGAACCCAAGACCTTACATACACACCCAGAACACTTATCCACTAAAGCAAATACATATTTTGTATCAAGTACTTATAAAAACATAAATAAAAAGATCAGGGCATTACATCTTATCAGTTTTATAAACATTTAAATTAATTACATTGTTTAATATATAAAGTTGGAGGGCCAAAAATGTCATTATGCATTTTAAAAACAAACCAATCGAAAAATCGACTGGAGACCAAATCCTAATTTTATTCAAGTATAGGGACCTTGTGTCTAAACTTTAAAGATTAACATTATTAAAAGTAGTATTACCCTAAGGGTGTAAAAAGCCCACAAACTTAAAAAAAAATTAAGCTCTTTTTTTATTCTTTGCACTCAATTGAGAACTTGAACTTTCAAAGTATATAAAAAAAAGGCTCTCAAACTTTTTAAAAGAAAAAAAAAACAATTAAACCCCTACTTTTTTTTGCACTCAATCGAGTACTTGAATTGCTAAAATGCATCAAAAAGGCCATTTGACCATTAACTTTAACAGTTGACTTTTTTTAGTTAAAGCTACCACTTATCACAACCACGGCATGACATGTAACAAAAAAATGATATAAAAATAAAAATTAATAAAAGTTATAAATAATATTTAAATTTTATTAAAAATTAGGAAAAAATATTAAAATCATAAAAAATAACTATAAAATTTTATAAAAATCATAAAATATTATAAAATATATAGAAATATAGAAAAAATTATAAAATTTTATAAAGTCATAAGAAATTTATAAAAATATGTAAAGAAATATAAAATTAAGTAAAAAATATAAAATTATCATACCAATAGAAGCATTTTATAGTTTTTTCTATAACTTTTATTGATTTTTATTGTTATCATTTTTCGCTAAATGGCATCTTTGTGTTGCGACATGTGATAAAAACTAAAGATCATTAACTTTAACAAATAATGGTTAAAGGGTCTTTTTATATATTTTATATATATTATTTTATCATTTTATAAAACTTTACCAAAAAATTATATATATTTTTACTATTTTTATAAATTTTATAAATTTTTATTAAAATTTAATAATTTCTATAACTTTTATTGATTTTTATTTTTATAAATTTTTGTCACATGTCACGCCATGATTGTGTCATGGGGTGGCTTTAATTGAAAAAAATTAGGGGCCGTTAACCTTAATAGTCAAAGGGTCTTTTTGATATATTTTGATAGTTCAAGTATTCAATTGAGTAAAAAAAGAAAAGAAAAGTAGGGCTTAATTGTTTTTTTTGAAAAAGTTTAAGGGCCTTTTTGATGTATTTTGAAAGTTCAAGTACCCAATTAAGTGTAAAAAAAATACAAGAACTTAATTCCTTTATTGGAAAAAGTTTGAGGGCTTTTTATATTATTAAATGTTAGTATTATTATTATTTGGATCGAAAGAGCTTGATATAAAGTTAAACGAAGTCCTATAAAATTATTAAGCTTAAAGGTGAAAAAAGTCCTCAAACTTAAAAAAAAAAACAATTAAGTCCCTTCTTTTTTTTTTACACTCAATTGATCACTTGAACTTTCAAAATGCATAAAAAAAAGCCCTCAAACTTCATCAAAAAAAAAACAATAAAGCCTCTAATTTTTTCTATTCAATTGGGTAATTGAACTTTCAAAATTCATCAAAAAGACCCTCAATTTTTTAAAATAGCAATTAAGCCCTGCTCTTATTAAAAATTAAAAAAGAATAGAAAAATAATAAATAATAAATTTTAGAAAAATTATTAAATTTTAATAAAATTTAAAAATTTAAAAATTATTAAAATTAGAATTTTTATAAAATAGTAAAAAGTAAAAAAATTGTAAAATTTTATAAAAATCATAAAAAATTAACAACCCTAATTTTTTTAATTAAAGTCATCACGTGTCGCAACACAATATGACATATGGCGAGAAATGATAAAAATAAAATAAATAAAAGTTATAAAAAATTATAAAATGCTTCTTTTGGTACGATAATTTTATAAATTTTTTATGAAATTTATATTTCTTTACATTTTGTATAATTTTCTTTCGACTTTATAAAATTTTATAATTTTTACAATTTTTATATTTTTTACGATTTTTTAATTTTTAATATTTTAATTTTTATTAAAAGTTAATAATATTGATAGCTTTTATTGATTTTAATTTTTATATTTTTCAAGTTTTTAATCAAAGAAGAGGCTTAATTGCTTTTTTGAAAAAGTTTGAGGGTTTTTTTGATGTATTTTGAAAGTTCAAGTATCTAATTGAGTAAAAAAAAGTAGGGGCTTAATTGTTTTTTTTAAAAGGTTTGAGGGCTTTTTGCAACATTAAGCCAATTTATTAATAGAATCAGTTGGTCCCAGGCTCCCAGCCAGACTGGCGATGAAAACGACATCGTCCGTGTCGGCTACTTGACGTATTTTTTCCCTAAAAAAGAGTAATTATCTCCTTCTCTCTCAAAGACGCGAGAGCGAAAAGGATAAAAAGAAAGAAATTACATTACAAACAGCAAAAAAAAAAAAAAAAAAAAAAAAGAAAAGAAAAAGCCCCAGTCCCCAGCCGAGATTGAAGTTTGATCGCCATTCTCACACGCTCCCTCTCTCTTTGCTTAGGGCAAAATCCTAATTAACGCTTTCTTCATCTCACTGCATTTGCTTCTCTGCAAACGCTTAAAAAAAAGTCATCTGATTAACGCTTTATCTGATGATTGATTTGCTATGGATTTTCATTCCTGCTGCTAGCTTTGATACGGATCTGCTGTGCTTTCAGTTTCGATCTCCTCACTGTTAAACTCGTAATTCTCTTTTTTTTTCCCCGCCTTTTGATTCTTCGCTCTTTTTTTGTTTTTGTTTTCCTGAATGATTTTTTTTTTTGTTGTTCTTAGGCTTTGATTGCCAATGGCGTTGAAGCGGGGGCTATCCAGTGTTGGCGTCCACAGGAACAGAAGTTCTGGATCTCGGTTCCCTATCGTGATTCTCGTTCTCTTCTCAGTTCTTGCTCCGCTTGTTTTCTTTGTCGGTCGTGGACTTTATATATCTGGTTCGCTCTTTTTTTATCTCTCTCTCTCTCTCTTTATTTCCGCCCGCATTTAAGTAATTATTTTGCAGATCTCACTTTGGTATTTTGCTATTTGCATTTCATAAAATTTGTTTCGAAATGATATCACTTAATTCGTTTGTTTAATTGATTGATAAATGTGTTATTTTGCTTTCATAAAAAATTAAAATGCTGCAACTTTTTAGTGATTGATTCTGTTATTTGGTTGGTTATTTCTTTCTTTAGTTTTTGATATGTGATTTGATTAGAAAAGTTTAAGATCAAGTGGTCTACTTTAGTTACACAACATTTATCGCAAATTCTTGTTCCTAATAGGTTTCGATTTTAACTGAAACTTGTTGCTGCACTTAATGTAACTTTAATATTCGCATTGATAGAACTTTTAACCTTTCCTACAAAAAGAAAAAGGAAACTTTTAACCTAGAAATTCAGCGGATTTTTAATTGAACCCTAGTCTTCATCTAATCAGCTCAGCTAATCTTTGCTGAATTTGTTTTGTTAATCTAAATTTGAGATGTGAATTCAATTGTGTTGTTATCCATGTCGAGTATCTTGCCTTTTTAATAACTTTGGTGTTTTCCAATTGCTTGCATCTGATCTTTCCGCTGATTATTGTTTCTTGTGCAGATCAAAATAATGTTCAAAGTGGTTATACCAAGCAGGTTTCATCTCAAAAGCTTTTCCATTTACATTGCTGATATAATGACCGACTCACAAGGCTCCTATATACTCGTTATATATAGTTTTAAAATGGTTGAGTTTTGCAGAATGTTGATTGGAGGGAAAGGCTGGCGTTGCAATCTATCAAAAACCTTTTCACTAAAGAGGTAAGTTCATGGCGGAGAATATTCCATCTGAATTAATTATATTTCTTGCTCTAACAAGGGATAGGTTCAAAATGTTGATTATTTTTTTATCTGGTGTTGCCACTAGGTTATTGATGTTGTAACTACAAGCACAGCTGATCTGGGGCCGCTAAGTCTAGATTCTTTCAGAAAAGGCAACTTGTCTGCATCATGGAAAGTTGTGGAGACATCAGTTGAAGATGATGCTACTTCTCAGGTTGGTTTCATATTAATGATGAACCTCATTGGTCTCATATTTTGAGCGCTTTTCTATATTTAACAGCCTTTACCTTCTTCTTTTTTCATTTTTAGTTTCTGATTTATTGATGTATATTGTATTCTCACATGTTCTTAGTCAAACCTAAAGGCTGCAGAATTGAAACAAGAAATGTCCAAAGATGGAAAGCTTCTAGACGGTAATCTCACCTGAAATATATGCATAATGCCATAATTTTCTTTCATTCTGACATGCCTGTCTCATGCAGATGATCGATCACCTGATGCTCCTGCTAAAACACTTCGAAGGGTAATTAACATCTTTTGATGCACCATATGCTCTAGTGATATAAAAAAGTGAATTATAAATGCTACTTTCTTGCAGCAACTTAGAGATAATAGACGTGCAAAGCGGGCTGCTGAATTGGTGCAACAAGATGATGAAGCTACTTTGAAACTTGAAAATGCTGCCATTGAACGATCGAGAGCTGTGGACTCTGCTGTTTTGGGCAGATACAATATATGGAGGAGAGAAATTGAGAATGAGAACTCAGATTCCACAGTGCGCTTGATGAGGGATCAAATTATAATGGCACAGGTTTATATAGGCATAGCAAAAATGAAAAATAAGCTTGGTTTGCAACAAGAACTGAAGATCAGGGTCAAAGAGAGTCAGCGTGCTGTAGGCGAGTCAACAGTTGATGCTGATCTACCTCACAGGTAAAAGAATGGTATATCTGTAATCTCATTGACAATGTGCGGTCTATGTTTCCTTCTGTTTTCAGTCTTGGTGATTCTTGCAAATTCTTATTCTGTGTTCTCATTCAACTTTGTTTAGTGCACCTGAGAAAATTAAAACAATGGGCAAGGTTCTATCAATAGCAAGAGAGCAATTGTATGATTGCAAGTTGGTTACTGGAAAGCTCAGAGCAATGCTTCAGAGATCAGACGAACAAGTTAGGAGCTTGAAAAAACAGAGCACGTTCTTGAGTCAATTGGCTGCCAAAACAATTCCCAATGCGATCCATTGCTTGTCTATGCGTTTGACCATAGAATACTATCTCCTTCCCTTGGAGAAGAGAAAGTTCCCTAGAAGTGAGAACTTGGAAAATCCAAACCTCTACCATTATGCTCTCTTCTCTGATAATGTCTTGGCTGCATCAGTTGTTGTCAACTCAACTATCATGAATGCCAAGGTGATACAAGCTGCCTTATCTTGCATAACAGTCTTGGTTGTTCTTCCCTGTTGCACTTCTAGAACAGAACTGATTGTAAGATCTTTAAGAATTGAGGCTTGGCTGCAGTCTTGACTAAATCTTCCCTTTGTGGTCTTGCAGGATCCTTCAAAACATGTTTTCCATCTTGTTACCGATAAACTTAATTTTGGAGCAATGAACATGTGGTTTCTGTTAAATCCCCCTGGAAAGGCCACCATTCATGTTGAAAATGTTGATAAATTCAAGTGGCTTAATTCATCCTATTGCCCTGTTTTACGGCAGCTTGAGACTGCTGCAATGAAGGAGTATTACTTCAAGGCAGATAATCCAACCAAGTCTGCATCTTCAAACTTGAAGTATCGAAACCCAAAGTATCTATCAATGCTGAACCACTTGCGGTTCTATCTGCCACAAGTATACCCCAAGTTAGATAAGATCCTCTTTCTTGACGATGACATTGTTGTCCAGAATGACTTGACCAGATTATGGTCTGTGGATCTACATGGGAAGGTAAATGGTGCGGTAGAAACTTGTGGTGAAAGCTTTCACCGCTTTGATAAGTATCTAAACTTCTCAAATCCTCATATTTCACGAAACTTTGATCCTAATGCTTGCGGGTGGGCATATGGAATGAATATGTTTGATCTCAAGGAGTGGAAAAATAGGGATATCACTGGCATATACCACAAGTGGCAAAATATGGTGAGTCGATGGAAAGACCATTTATCTGATTTCATTTTATTTATTTTCTCCTCCTTCATCCATGTATATAGATAAGTCATTTAGTTGTTTAGAGGTCAAATCAAAGAGTTCTTGAATCATCTTGTATTATTCTAGCTGACATGTTGCTTAAGTTATTCATGTTATTAAATTGCAGGATAATTGTTGTATGGTCTGATTTCCCTTTTTTTTTTTTTTTCTTGCCCTTTAAACTGTTGTATCAGAATGAAGATAGAGCATTGTGGAAGCTTGGGACACTCCCTCCTGGGTTGATTACATTTTACGGTCTCACACATCCGCTTGAGAAATCATGGCATGTACTTGGTCTTGGCTACAATCCAAGTGTAGACAAAAAAGAAATTGAACATGCCGCAGTTATCCACTACAATGGCAACATGAAACCCTGGCTCGAGCTGGCGATGACCAAATATCGATCATACTGGACCAAATACATCAAGTATGATCATCCCTACCTTCGCAGCTGCAATCTTAGTGAGTAAACCTGATTAATTAAAGCATTTCATTTTTTTTCCTTTTTGGCTTTACTCCCCCCCCCCTCCCACATTGATTATTCTTCTTTGTAATTCATTAAATTCATTCCCTTGAGGACTCGCCCATTGGAACGAGTTAACTGTGTACGAATGTTAACCTGTGAAAGAGACACTATGATCCTTTTTTTCCCCTTTTTTGGATGTAAGTTCAATTTTAGACAGAATATGGAAACCGAATATGGAAAGTAGTCCACTGTATTTTTTTTCTTCAATAAGGGCTCGTTTTTGCAAGATTTAATATGTATGAGCATTTATATTATGTGACTCTAATTTCTTTGATTTCTTTAAGCGGTTTTTTCATTTTATACTTGTTACTGTCTACTATCATGCTGCGAAGTAAATCTGTATTGTTTCTTGTATAGAAGAGAAAATGCATTGTAGTTGATTTATTTTACACGTAGTGAGTTTTTACTTGACACTGAAGTCGTGCCATAATTTCTCCGGTACTGTCCATTATCATCAAAGAGTTCGAAAATATCTTTTGTTCAATGTTGTATTTGATAAAAATCATAATTTTGGTATCTAAAGATGAAGGTGTTAATTTTTAGTGTTTAATTCAAGTTTTAAAGTTAATTTGATGAAATGTTTTAATTAATTAATAATATTAGTGATTAACTTTTTAGAACCTTAAAAAAATCTGAACAATTAGTTTGTTTTTGATAAATTAATTCACAATTAACATTAAATTCATTTTATTAACAAATTAAATTTATTTTATTAACAAATTAAATATGTAACTTTTGTGCACCTTGGTAATGTTGTTTGAATCAGATTGGACTAGCTGATTAGATGAGTTAGATCAAGAACGGATTGGACTAGCCGATAAGATTAGTTAGATCGAAAATCAACTAAGGTAGTGGTTTGGAGGACATTGAATTGAATTGGATTGGACTAGCCGATTAGGTTAGTTAGATCAAGAACGGATTGGACTAGCCGATTAAATTAGTTAGATCAAGAACCAACTAAGTTAGTGGTTTGAAGGACATTGAATTGGTTAAGAATCAGTAAGTACTAAAATGGATACACTAAAAAATACATATTTTTAAAAATAAAATGTCTGCAATTTTTTTTCTATATTTTTTGAGTATTTCAAAAAGTAGTACTTATTTTTATAGCAACTTATCAAAAAAAGTCTGCTAAAAACTACAAACCATAAAATTAGGTAGAAGTATTACAAAAGCTCATGTATTAAGAGTTGGGTTGCATTTTGTTGTTTTTATTTAAAAAATGAGCAAATTAGTCCCTATATGGTCTCGATCAAACAACAAATTGGTCCTTCTGTTAAAATTTTTTATTCATTTTTACTGTTAAAAACTAATCCATATATGTTAGCATGAAGTACACTATTTAGTTATTCTGTTAGCATCCTCAAATTTTAATAGTACAAAATTGATGAAATTTAAAAAAGAAAAAAAATTACTTTTTACTCTAATGTAGAAAGACCAATTTATCTATTTTTTTTATAAAAGGGGACAAAATACAATACTAGACCTTCATCGTATTTTTTGCCCATAAAATTATGACTTGCATGACAAATTTGGAAAATGCATGCCACTTAGATTTTAAGAGTTTATCAATTATGGAGTCAATATCATACCATACATTGCCTTTCGTAGATATATATGTTTGCGCGTGAAACAGTCAGTTGATTTCCTTACATTCAATTTGGTTATTACCCTGTTATTTACTAATTAAATAAACTTAATTAAAATTAATCAAATAAATTTAAATTTTATGTAGAGTCAGATTCAAAATTTTTAAATAGATGACATAGTTATCATTACATATAAATCGGTATAGGAATAAAATAAGTATATAGATACTATATAATTTTAAAAAGGTGGTTGGAGATATCAATTAAGTTTAACCACCATTTGTTTTTGACGGGGCAACCGTAAGGAGGTCCGAACGGCAAATTGCTAATTAGTAATTAGTGGCTAAATCCACCTTCTCTCCCGCGTCCATTTCGCCATCCTTTCTCTCTCTCTCGTCTTCTTCGTTTCTCTCTTTCTCATTTTCTGAAACTACATTTTTCTTTTTCTTTTCCTTTTTCAATTTTCTTCAATTTCTCTGTTTCTTTTATGTTTCTCATTTTAATGGATTAATCCAACGGGAAACTTCAAATTTGAACCGGACCGATCCATTTTTCACACAGGTAAGTTCATTGTCTGTTTCACATTACACGATTACATTTTCATTTTCTTGAGAATTATTCATATGAATGACCGGTAAACTGTGAATGGGTTGGTTATTTGGATCGATATTCTCTTGTTTCCTTCTTTCATCAATATTAATTTTTGAACTTCTATGCAAGTTGATCGATTCGTCAATGTGAGAACGGATCATTGTTTATTTATTGTAATTCGGAGAGTTTATATCCATTATTGTATTTTCGAATGCATTATCGCTTCATGAGCTAGATCCCGGACTGCTTGTTATGTCTTACTATTTGATTCAAATTAGATTTTTTTTTTCGTCTGCACGGTTAGAGTTAGTTTGATTCTGCGGGGGAAAATGTATTGTGGCTTTCACTAATATGTAAAATTTTATATTCTGTATTTAATTTCGTAAGTATTAATGTTGAAAGTGAAACATAAGGTTATATTTGGCTTAGTTCATGAACGGTTTTATCATTAATTCATTAGTCTATGTTTTGTGCTAAAGAGTAATTTCTCATGGTTTATGGTTGTGCATCTTTAGTGCTAGATTTATAGTTTCAAGAATTGACTGGAGTGGCTGTTAGTTCTCATCTTTTTTATTTTTGTTTTTACAGGTGGATTTGGGTGTAAATAATTCAAATGGATAGTTTCTAGGTGTTCGAAGTAATAATGCAATGAAAGAAGAAGAAGAAAAGAAGCTTGGTGAAACTTCGGTAAGGGGTTGCAGTGCTCCTGAAGTAGCTTCTGTTGTGAAGGACACGATGGAAGCTGCTGTTTCTTTAGAAAATTGAGATAAAGGTGCTGCACAATCTCATGGTAATCAGGTGGGCTCAAATGGATCCTTTCAGACAATTAGAAATACTCTTCTGGCGGGTTTGAGGAGTACTCTCAACATCTAGCAAGCACGTGGGGGATGGAGAATTATTATTCCTCAACTTCTGAACTGCAGCATGATTCTGGTTACTCTTCTCTGGGTTCACCTATAAAGCCTAAGCCAAAAGCTGATATGCCAACTGTATCTTCTGAATTATTACATTTAGTTGATTCTGCCATTATGGGGAGGCCTGAAAGCTTGGAGAAGCTGAAGAATATTGTAAGTGAGTCTGAGTCTTTTGGAAGTAAGGAAGATGTGGATTGCAGTCCATTTTTGGTTGTTGATTCACTTATTGCCACAATGGGTGGAATTGAAAGTTTTGAAGAGGATGACGAAAACAGTCCTCCAAGTGTGATGCTAAACTCTAGGGCTGCAGTTGTGGCAGGTGAGCTAATTCCTTGGCTTCCATGGGAAGGAGATAGTGACATTGTCATGTCTGCAAGGACACGGATGGTTAGAGGCTTGCTGGTTATATTAAGGGCTTGTACGAGAAACAGGGCAATGTGCTCTATGGCTGGCTTATTAGGAGTTCTTTTGAGGTCAGCTGAGAATATTTTTACTCAGGATGTTGGCTCAATAAAGCAGATAAAATGGGACGGAACTCCCTTATGCTATTGCATCCAACATTTGGCGGGGCATTCGCTTAATGTTATTGATTTGCACGGATGGTTTCAGGTCGTGACAAGAACAATTACTACCATTTGGGCACCTCACTTAATGCTTGCACTAGAGAAGGCAGTTTGTGGGAAAGAGTCTAGGGGACCAGCATGTACTTTTGAATTTTTTGGTGAATGCTCTGGCTTACTAGCTTCTGGGGACAGTCGTTGGCCATTTACCAATGGATATGCCTTTTCAACATGGATCTATATTGAATCATTTGCAGATTCATTAAACACCGCTACTGCTGCAGCTGCCATTGCTGCTGCTGCAGCAGCTGAGTCAGGAAAGTCATCAGCAATGTCTGCTGCTGCTGCTGCAAGTGCGCTTGCTGGTGAAGGCACAGCACTTATGCCTCGTTTATTTAGTTTCCTATCAACTGATAATCAGGGAATAGAGGCATACTTTCATGCACAGTTTTTAGTGGTTGAAAGTGGGAACGGAAAAGGAAAAAAGGCTTCTGTACATTTTACTCATCCTTTCAAGCCACAGTGTTGGTATTTTATTGGATTGGAGCATGTATGCAGGCAGGGGCTTATTGGTAAAGCAGAGAATGAATTGAGATTATATATTGATGGATCCTTATATGAAAGTCGTCCTTTCGAGTTTCCTCGCATCTCTAAGCCACTTGGATTTTGTTGCATTGGAACAAGCTCCCCTCCTACAACGGCTAGCTTACAGAACAGTCAACCTCAATTCCCTTTATTTGCTGAAATGGGCCCAGTATATATCTTTAAGGAACCAATTGGGCCAGAAAGAATGGCACGTATGGCTTCTAGGGGAGGGGATATGCTACCTTCTTTTGGTAATGGTGCAGGGCTTCCTTGGCTAGCCACAAACGATCATGTGCAAAGAATGGCAGAGGAAAGTTCTCTATTAGATGCTGAGATTGGAAGTTGCCTATACGTACTCTACCATCCCTGTCTTCTTAGTGGGCGATTCTGCCCAGATGCTTCTCCTTCTGGTGCTGCAGGTGAACGGATTCATCTTTTTCTTTTCTAGTCTTTTCTTTTTTTGAAGGATGAATATGTTCACCTTTAATTTCAGTATTGACATGACCTTTTAGCATGTGACTTTTGGTTTATAGATTCCAATGAAGTGTTTGAGAATACTAAGATCTCCTTGTGTGGGTGTGCTTGGTTCTTATCCTATGCTCTTTTCTATTTATCCATGATTGTGCTTGGTTCTTATCCTATGCTGTTTTCTATTTATCCATGTTCCTGAATTAGAGTATGCTTTACAAGATTGAGTAGAGAAGGGAAAACATTAATCTTATTTTCTTTCTCCTCCCTAAGCCTGTGTGCTATTTTAAAGTTGTATAAGCAAGCTAGATGCTTCTATTTCTAGGTATTGATATGATCCTGGTAGCGGATCAAAAGTTCAATACAACCGATGATTGGATCCTGCTAGTGGATCAGAAGTCCGATATAATCAAGTTTGAGGATATAGATAAGCGGATCAAAACTCACAGGTGCCAATGGGTTCAAGTACAAAAGCACAAGCTGGAAGATACAAAAAGCAATCTCTTGCTTAATGTTACTGATTCTTGGAGATGAAGTCACTTGGATGAATTGGATTATAGAATCAAGGTGGTTAACACGTTGCAAGTTGGAGGAGGAAGATTGTGACAAAAGTGATTTTTATTCACAAGAGATTAGTTGTATCATACTTGTTTGTTTTCCTGTAACTTTTCTCCCCTCTTTATCAGTGCATGCATATCTGGTGGAGGAGCCGTTGATTGCTGGGTGGATGATATGTCAGTTTACTAGACTGTGCATGTAAATTCATCTACTGCTCATGCCCTAGCTTTTTCATGTATTACATTGGTTTGCTTGACTTTTTTCCCTTTTTGAATAAATTTGATTGTGGACCTTGCAATATATTTACCATATGTGTGGAGAAAGAATTATCTGTTTATATTAGTTTCTTAAATCATGATTTTTACTTTTTTTCCTTCCTATTTGTCTTCTGCATCATATTTATACTTGGAATTGGTTGCCTTCTTTTCATTCTTTTGCATTCAAGAATTGGTTTGTTCTCGCTCAATTACCTTTTTTTGGTGATTCAGGTAAAGTGCGCAGGCCGGCTGAGGTTATTGGACAAGTCCATATTGCAACACGGATGAGAGCTGTGGAGGCTATCTGGGCATTAGCTTATGGAGGTCCCATGTCTTTACTTCCTCTGGCGATCAGCAATGTGCATCAAGGTAGCTTGGAACCAGAAAAGGGTAGCCCTCCATTGTCTTTGGCTACAGCTTCCCTTGCAGCACCAATTTTCAGAATTATTTCAGTTGCCATTAATCACCCTGGAAACAATGAAGAGATATATCGTAGAAGGGGACCTGAGATTCTGTCTAGAATCTTAAACTATCTCTTACAAACTTTGTCTTCTCTTGGTGTTGGAAAGGATGATGGGGCGAGAGATGAGGAGCTTGTGGCTTCTGTTGTTTCCATTTGCCTATTTCAAAAGCATAATTACGCTCTTAAAGTGCAGCTCTTCAGTACACTGCTTTTGGATCTTAAAATTTGGCGTTTGTGTAGCTATGGCCTCCAAAAGAAACTCCTCTCATCACTTGCAGATATGGTCTTCACAGAGTCATCAGTCATGCGAGATGCCAATGCTATGCAAATGCTTCTTGATGAATGTAGAAGGTGCTATTGGACAATCCGTGAAAAGGACTCCCTAGATTCTTTTTCCCTAAATGGTGATATGCGCCCAATGGGTGAAGTGAATGCTTTGGTTGATGAGCTCTTAGTTGTCATTGAACTTCTAATAGGAGCAGCACCACCTTCTATGGCTGCAGATGACGTCTGTTGTTTACTTGGATTCATGGTTGATTGCCCACAATCCAATCAGGTGAACTCATGTTGTTTTCTAATTTCATTTAGTAGTGCCTTTGAGGATGCACAATTCACTTCTTTTTAATAATTTTTAGATAAAAGTTGAGAGCATTTTTGTTACAAATGTTAGATCATATTGAAGCATGGGTATCTTTGTGATGGCTGCCTATCTTTCTGATTTAATTAAGTTGTGAAAGCACTTAATTTTTAAAGATGTAAACATTCTGATGGGGATACTTAAAATTCTTTTCTTTTCTTTTCTTCTCTGTCATGAATTTTGCTTGTGTATAACTTTTGTACTTTTGTAGTTTCCTTTGTTGGATCAGTATATGATGAAGAATAACCTGCCCTTGTGGCTATGAGCATGGCTCATATTTCTGGCTGATATTGTGGGTTATCTTGTGTGTACTATTTTCTTATTGTTCTACATGAAAAATTACTTGCTAGTATTTCTTTTAGGTTGCTAGGGTGCTACATTTAATCCACAGGCTAGTGGTACAACCAAATGCAGCCAGAGCTCAAACATTTGCAGAGGCATTCATTGGTTCTGGTGGCATAGAAACACTCCTTGTCCTCCTGCAACGAGAAGCTAAAGCTGGTGATCACCACATTCCTGAAACTAACACTAGGGCTGATGAAAGTTCATCTGTTCAAAGATCTGAACCAGGAGATAGTGGTGGTGGGGTTCCAGGACAAAGTCAGAATGAAGGATCTCTGAAGGAGAGAGATCAAACTTCTGAAAAGAAAGATTTTGAATCTCAACCCCTTGGTTGTGGGGTCTTTTCTCCTATTCCGAAAGTGGAAAGGATGTCATCTGTTTCTGAAAATACTTTTATGAAGAATTTGGGTGGAATAAGTCTTTCAATTAGTGCTGACAATGCAAGGAATAATGTTTACAATTTTGACAAAAATGATGGAATTGTTGTTGGGATCATTGGGCTGTTAGGTGCTTTAGTAGCATGTGGCCATCTGAAATTTGGTTCACCTGTGTCTTCAGAGATGACAAGCAGCCTTTTTGGTGCTGAATTAAATGATGCAGGTGGTGGTATGTTTGAAGATAAAGTTTCTCTTCTGCTTTTTGCTTTGCAGAAGGCTTTGCAGGCTGCTCCTAATAGGCTTATGACGACCAATGTGTACATGGCTTTACTGGGGGCTTCGGTATGATAAATATATATTTGCTTTAGTAATAACTTGCCCTTTTTGCTCAATGATAATTTTTCTTATATTTTCTTACAGCTTTTGTTGGTTGAAAAACTTATTGCTCCATTGTATTGATTTTCTACTTTTCAGCTTGGATACACTGCCTGTGATATTTCAACTCGCTTAAGTAGAAAGATTATCTCCACTTCGGAGCTATGTTAGCTTCTTACAGTGCCTTACACTTGCATGTAGCATTGAATTCTTATGTTCTATATGCTTCTTGTTTCTTTTAACTTCCACAGATCAATGCTTCTTCGACAGAGGATTGGTTGAACCTATATGATTCTAGCAATCATTTTGAACATTTGCAACTTTTGTTGGTTTTGTTGCGTGTGCTGCCACATGCACCTAGAGCTTTCCAAAGCTGCGCACTACAAGTATGCTTGCCTGGATTTCTTGGTTGTTTCTTTTGTTTTGTGGTTCTTGAATTAGTAGAAAATAAGCTTTAATTACATTTTTTTTTCTTATGATAGCAAAACATAATTTTCAACCATTGTCAATTTCTGTGTGTATGTAGCATTTCTCATCCTGAATTCAACTCCGTTCACATATTGGTCTGCTACCTTTTGTTTTCACACTTTTAATTTCCCTTATTATGGATTTTCTGTTTTTCTATTATAATACCTGAGCAACTTCTTTTCTATATGATTTCAGGATCTTCTGTTTTTGGCTTGCAGTCATCCAGAAAATAGAAGCAGGCTAACAAAAATGGAGGAATGGCCTGAGTGGATACTAGAGGTTCATATCTCTAACTATGAGGTAATTTTTTCCAACTTCAAAAGCTTTTATCTTTTCTCTATGCTTGTGTCCTTCCCCTTGTCATCTTTGATTGCATGTAAATCTAGCAGTTGGTGTGGGTTGGAATTAGAATTTTAGCATTTTCCAATTACCATTTGACCTTAGTAAATTTGAATTTAATTATACTTTTAGTGTTTCCAGATGGATGCAAGAAAACAGTCTTGTTCAGTAAACTTAGGAGACATAGAGGACCTCATACACAATTTCCTAATCATCATGTTGGAGCATTCAATGCGCCAAAAGGATGGATGGAAGGTTTGTCTTTTGTTGAAATATGTATATATTTTAAATTTAATTAGGTAGATAAATCTTATTTGGATAGATAAGTTTTATTCATATTCTAGAAATATTTTTATTTTATATTTTAGTAGTTTACTAGAATAAGGGAACTATTTTCTTTTTATGTTTTAGTAGTTTATTAGAATAAGGGAACTATTTTCCCAATTAGGATTAGGACTTTTTTTTCTCTATTTAAGTTCAATTCTTTAGTTAATAAGAAAAGTATAATTTTATTCAAAGCTATCTTGAAATCTTTCATGGCATCTGAGCTAGGTTAAAATCTCTAGTAACATCATGGTTAAAACAGCCTTCACTGGAGATAAGAGATCCAGCAATCAAACAGAGGAAAAAAGTTCTACAGTTGAAACAACTACCGAGAGTACAATGACTCAAGGGACAGAGGCGTCTCACCTTTCTTTTCAACTGACATCTCACAAGTTGAATGGCAAGAATTATCTGGAATGGTCGCAGTCCGTAAAATTAGCAATTGATAGGCGCGGCAAGCTAGGTCATTTAAATGGAGAAGTTGAGCAACCACAGGTGGGTGATCCAAAGATGAGCAAGTGGAGGTCAGAAAATTCTATGGTAATTGCGTGGCTTATTAATTCCATGGAAGCTTCCATAGGTAAACCTTTTCTTTTTCTCCCAACTGCTAAAGATGTTTGGGACGCTGTGAAAGACACCTATTCAGATTTAGAAAACGCTTCACAGATTTTTGAGTTAAAAATAAAACTGTGGAAAGCTAGGCAAGGGGAAAAAGAAGTTACTCTTTATTATAATGAGATGATGTCTCTTTGGCAAGAACTGGATCAGTGTTATAATGATGAATGGGAGTGTCCCGGAGATGGTGTAAAAGCTATGAAAAAAGAAGAGAATGAAAGAGCTTATTTGTTTCTGGCTGGTTTAAATAAAGAATTTGATGAAGTGAGATCTCGGATCCTAGGGAAAAAACCGCTTCCAAAACTTCGTGAGATTTTTTCTGAGGTTAGAAGAGAGGAGACAAGGAGAAAAGTAATGTTAAAGCCAGGGTTTGAAGCTAATGATGATAATTTTGCTCTTGTAACTATTAAAAATAATGATGATAGTGAAAAAAAGAAAAAACCTTGGTGCGATCACTGCAAAAAATATTGGCACACTCGTGAAACGTGTTGGAAGCTCCATGGGAAACCGACAAATGGAAGGAAAAAGAATGGCAATGGTCGTGGTTTACAATCAGGGGATAGCAGAGCTTTCCAAACAACTAATGGAAATTATGAGGGCCAAAGTTCTCTGGAAGGGTCTCCATTCACTAAGGAACAATTAGAGCATCTACACAAGTTTTTTCAATCACCACAATTTCAGATGAATTTTTCTATTCCTAACTCATCCAATAATCCTTCTTCCTCTTTTGCCCAATCAGGTACTGATTTTTCTGTTTTTTTCAGTGTCAAGCATTGTAAAACAAACACATGGATCGTTGATTCTGGAGCTAGTGATCACATGACTAGCAGTCATTTTCTTTTTTCAACTTACACACCTTGCGCAGGAAACAAAAAGATCAAAGTAGCAGGTGGGTCCTTCTCGGCAATAGCCGGGAAAGGCACTGTTAAAATTTCATCTTCCTTGGTTTTACATGATGTTTTACATGTGCCAAATCTAGCTTGTAATCTCATATCGGTCAGTAAATTATCCCAGTCCTCAAATTGTCATGTTATATTTGACTCCTCTATGTGTAAGTTTTAGGACATGGTCTCGGGGAGGATGATTGGCAATGCTAAAGAATTTGGTGGAATTTACTTTCTTGAAGACGATCATCTAAGTCAACCAACAACTACTTTATGTTTAAATTCTGTTTTTGATTTTGATAAGGTTATGATTTGGCATTATAGGCTTGGACATCCTAATTTTTATTATTTAAGATATTTGTTACCTAATCTATTTAAAAATAAAAGTCCTTCTTCATATCATTGTGAATTTTGTGAATTGGCTAAACATCATCGGACATTCTTTCCACCTCAAAAATATAAAGCCTCCAAACCTTTTTCGTTAATTCATAGTGATGTTTGGGGACCTTCAAGAGTCTCGACTTTTTCAGGAAAACGTTGGTTTGTCACATTTATTGATGATCATACTCGACTTTGTTGGGTGTTTTTATTAAAAGATAAGTCCGAAGTTAAAAATGTGTTTCAGTTTTTTTATGCTATGGTGAAAACACAATTTGGTGTGAAAATAGAAGTATTTCGAACTGACAATGGTGGAGAATTTTTTAGCGACCAATTAGGTATTTTCTTAACCAAACATGGAATAGTCCACCAAAGTTCTTGTACAAATACACCACAACAAAATGGGATTGCAGAAAGAAAAAACCGACATCTTTTGAAAGTAACTAGAGCCTTGATGTTCACTAGTCAAGTACCACGTTATCTTTGGGGCGAAGCCTTGTTAACAGTTACATATCTTATTAATAGAATGCCCAGTAAAATTCTAAATTATAGAACTCCTTTTAGTCTCTTTAAAGATAACTTTCCTAACTCAAAATTGATTACAGATTTATCCCTTCGAGTTTTTGGGTGTAGTGTTTTTGTTCATCTTCACAACCAAGGTAAACTAGATCCTAGAGTAAAAAAATGTGTATTTGTTGGTTATGCTTCTAATAAAAAGGGTTACAAATGTTATGATCCAATTGATAGGAAGATTATAGTTACCATGGATGTCACATTTGTTGAAACAAAATCTTATTTTCATTTTAATCTTCAGGGAGGGAATTATACTAAAGAAGATTTTATAATTGATCAAGAAGAGACTAGGAATATACAACATAGGGATTCTAATAATGGGGAAGGCGAATTTATAATTAACACAAAAATTAATGATGTTAATGTTAATGAAAAGGAGGATGAAGGTGTAGAGTCTTATCATGAAAATAAAGAACAAACAAAGGAGTTAATTGTTTACTCAAGAAGAAATCGAAATCAAGAAAGTGGAATCCACCAGATTCATCACCAAGAATCCGACCCGCAAGATCCTGTCAAAAGCCCAGGTAAAGCTCATAATCCAGCCAATGAATTTTTTGATTTAGATATTCCAATTGCCAAAAGAAAAGGTGTTAGAAATATTGTCAAATATCCCATGTCTAACTTTGTATCCTATAAAGCCTTATCTTCGACATTCTCAACCTTTGTTTCGTGTCTCGATATTGTCCAAATACCAAAAAATGTGAAAGATGCTTTACAGGTTCCTGAGTGGAAGGAGACTATTTTAGAGGAGATGCGTGCTCTTGAAAAAACAGGTACATGGGAAACAATGGAATTACCTGTAGGGAAAAAAACAGTGGGCTGTAAATGGGTGTTCACAACCAAATTCAAACCAGATGGATCTTTAGATAGATACAAAGCCCGATTGGTAGCAAAAGGGTACACTCAAACGGGATAGATTATCTTGAAACATTTGCTCCAGTGGCCAAATTAAATTCCATTAGAGTTCTTTTATCAATTGCTGTTAATCTTGATTGGTTTTTACAGCAACTAGATGTGAAGAATGCTTTCCTAAATGGAAAACTTGAAGAAGAAGTTTACATGGATCCTCCTCCAGGTTTTGAAGAAAAATTTGGAACTCGAGTATGTAAACTCAAGAAATCTTTATACGGTCTGAAGCAGTCTCCTCGAGCTTGGTTTGAACGATTCACTCAAGTTGTTAAAAAACAAGGTTACTCACAAGGGCAAGCTGGTCACACAATGTTCTATCGACATTCACAAAAAGGTAGAATAGCTGTTATTATAGTTTATGTCGATGATATCATTCTTACAGGAGATGATGTGGATGAAATAAGACGTCTCAAGGAGCATCTAGCATTGGAGTTTGAGATCAAAGACTTGGGTCCTTTGAAATACTTTCTTGGAATGGAAGTTGCTCGATCAAAGAAGGGTCTTGTGGTCTCTCAGAAAAAATATGTGATTGATCTTTTAAAAGAGGCTGGGATGAGTGGTTGCCGCCCAGCTGACACACCAATTGATCCAAATGTAAAATTTGAAAATAAAGAAGGTCGATTAGTTGATAAAGGGCAGTACCAAAGATTAGTTGGTAAGTTAATTTACTTATCACATACAAGGCCAGACATAGCTTTTGCAGTAAGCTTAGTGAGTCAATTTATGCACTCCCCAATGGAGGAACATGAAGAAGCAGTGTTTCGAATTCTAAGATACTTGAAGAGTTCACCGGGAAAGGGCTTATTCTTCAAGAAATCCGAACAAAGAGGAATTGAAGCTTATACAGATGCAGATTGGGCAGGCTCAATAACAGACAGAAGATCTACATTAGGATACTGTACATTTGTTTGGGGAAACCTTGTGACTTGGTGAAGCAAAAAACAAACTGCTGTAGCAAGAAGTTGTGCAGAGGCTGAGTTTAGGTCAATGGCTCAAGGAATTTGTGAAATGGTTTGGTTAAAAAGAATTATGGAAGAGCTGAGGAAACCAATAACTTCACCAATGAAGTTGTACTGTGATAGCAAAGCTGCCATTAGCATTGCTCACAACCCAGTCCAACATGACAGAACTAAACATGTTGAGATTGATAGACACTTTATCAAGGAAAAGATTGAAGAAGACCAAATGTGCATGCCGTTTGTTCCTTCAAAACAACAGATTGCTGACATACTCACCAAATGACTCTCTAAGACAAGCTTTGATTTTCTTGTAAGCAAGTTGGGCATGATTGATATATATGCACCAACTTGAGGGAGGGTGTTGAAATATGTATATATTTTAAATTTAATTAGGTAGATAAATCTTATTTGGATAGATAAGTTTTATTCATATTCTAGAAATATTTTAATTTTATCTTTTAGTAGTTTACTAGAATAAGGGAACTATTTTCTTTTTATGTTTTAGTAGTTTATTAGAATAAGGGAACTATTTTCCCAATTAGGATTAGGATTTTTTTTTCTCTATTTAAGTTCAATTCTTTAGTTAATAAGAAAAGTACAATTTTATTCAAAGCTCTCTTGAAATCTTTCATCTTTATCCATCTTTTCCACACTGTATCTTTAATTATTCATTTGTCCCCCTTAATCTTAAGCATTCCTATTCCATTTAAATTTTCCAGACATTGCTTCCATTTTACAGGATATTGAAGCTACGGTTCATTGTGCAGAATGGCTCTCTATCGTGGGTGGATCTAGCACGAGGGATAAGAGAATTAGGTATCACTCACTAAATCCTGTTTCGTGGTTTTCATTTCTTTTGCTATTCATATGCAGTTGACCTTAGTTGCTTTCCCTGTACTGCCATGTAAAAAAGGCACATGTCTATGTGAGAACATCCTCAAGATGTTTGTGCAGGGGATAATCAAGTTAAAGGACAAATGTCAATTTTGTATTTACACAGATAAAGTAGTCATAATTTCAGTCTTGTGGAATCACTGAGTCATTAAATTCTGTGATTTTGACTTCAATATGAAGTGCCAAATGTGGAAACTTTATTTGTTTCTTTTCTATTCTCTAAAAATCATGCATCGAATAAAGAATTGAACATATTCCATATATTTGCATTGGATGCATAGATGGCTATAAAACTGCATTGATTAAGTTAATCTAAACTCACTGATTGGTTTACATGATATGCTCTTCATGGAGCCAATAAAAAGTGTTAGTTCTGTATAGTTCTTGAATAAGTCTGCTAAAACACTCTTAGGTACAGTGGTTGTTTATCCTTAAAGCTATCATTCATTTTTTTTCCTGATAAATAAGTATAGCCCTTAATATATTCTCATTTCCTATGTGGTTTTATTCTGAAGGCGTGAAGAATCTTTGCCAATATTCAAGAGAAGGCTATTGGGCGGCTTGATGGATTTTGCTACCAGAGAACTGCAGGCTCAGGTAACAATGAGTCATTACAAAGTGCAGTTTGACACATAACTGATAGCTTTTATATATTTTTTCATTTTAAATTAGTAAAGTATCATAGAAAATGGAATATCTATGTAAGTTGAGATAATCGTAAAGAAAGAAAATGAAAAAGCAATCTTCTTTCAACTACCTTCTGCCATTTTAATGTTCTCATAACTGGTTGCTTTCACCGAAATTTTTGTTTGTTTTCATCATTGAGCTTTTCCTCTGTAGCAGACTCAACTTATTGCTGCTGCTTCTGCTGGGATTGCAGCAGAAGGTTTGTCCGCAAAGGATGCTAAGGCGGAAGCAGAGAATGCTGCTCAGCTTTCGGTGTTTTTGGTAGAGAACGCAATTGTAATTTTAATGCTTATTGAAGATCATTTTCGGTTACAAAGTAAAATTTCTAATGCCTCACGGAAAGTTGATGGTAATGCATCTCCAGTTCATATCGCGTCTACCTTAAATAATCACTCAAATTCAACAGTATCAATCAGTAGAGAATCATCTGAAGCTGAGGATGATGATATATCTGTAGATACTGGCGGGCTCCCTTTTGATGTATGTATATTGTCTCCTCGAAGACACATCTGTATTGCATACCTGAAATTGTACATAATCTATTGATTTATGTTTATATGTAGGTCTTATCTGTTAAACTTCACCATATTCTGTTGTTGCTTTATTTGATAGAATATCTACCTCGGTTTCATAACTTTTGGCATTGGACATGTGATAATTCTTAGGAATGATGTTTTTAATGTTCTTTTAGTTAAAGAAAATGTATATTTCTTGGAATGTCTAGTTGAACATTGCTTTGACTTCCTCTCCCCTATCCCTTGCTTTAATATGTGTTGTTTCTACCCTTCATGTTCAATTACTAAACAATGTCCTTTCTTCAATTGCTGATGCCAATTGGCAGATTTCTGCAACAGCAATGGAATGGCTTACTGCAGCAGCTGCTGCTGAGCCTTATGACTCTGTCTCTGCTGCTTTTGTGTCATACGGTAGTTGTGCTACGGATATAGCGGAGGGTTGGAAATACAGGAGTCGTTTATGGTATGGTCTTGGACTATCTGAAAAAGAAGTTGGCATTGGTGGTGGTGGCAGTGGCTGGGAGTTGTGGAATGCTGCTTTGAAAAAGGATGCCAATGGAAACTGGATTGAACTTCCCCTAGTGAAGAAGTCTGTAAACATGCTCCAAGCTTTATTGTTGGATGATTCTGGGCTTGGCGATTGTCTTGGTATGGGTGGTGGATCAGGTACTGGGATGGGAGGAATGGCAGCACTTTACCAGTTGCTGGACAGTGACCAACCATTTTTATGCATGCTTCGCATGGTACTTCTTTCAATGAGGGAAGAAGATACTGGACAAGACAACATGCTCACAAGGAACGTAGGCATAGAAGATGGAATGTCGGAAGGAGTGAATCACCAAGGAGGTAACAACATGTCTTTAGATGACAGTGCTCAAATGGCTGTTGGAAAACCATGGTCCTCTTTAGTGTGGAGGTAAGTTAAATGGAGGAAATCGTAACCAATAACATGATCCATATACATTTCTCTGCACTTTGCTTTGTTGTTTATGTAAGTTAATCAGAGGAAACCTGAACCAATTACCACATATGGGCCAAAACTATATATTTCTGTGAGCTTTTGTATGTTGTGTATTTAAGTTAAGCAGAGGAATTGTAACCAATAACCACATATGAGACATTAATCTCTTTGCTTTTCCTATAATTTTCTCCTGCTTTTATTTTTCTTCTTCCAAATAGGCATGTACCCATCCCACTAAATATATTTGTGCTATTTGACTATGTAGTCCAATGGTATTGTTTCCGCTTCACTTCCAAGATTCATATAGGAGTTTTTGAATTTAATCATTTTAATTACATGCAGTGTGCTTTCTCCTATTTTGAACATGCCAATCTCCGACTCCAAAAGACAAAGAGTTTTGGTAGCATCCTCTGTTCTCTATTCTGAGGTTAGTTCTAACTGAATCAACTTAGTGGGAAACATGAGCAAACCTTTTAACCATTTAGCTTCTCTTGTTTGCTTCTTTATCGACATTTTTTGTGACATAGAAATATGTTTTCTTCTTCTTTGCTAAGTTCTCTTCTATTATCATATTCATGCTATTATCATCATGTCATAAGCAAACTATCGGTTGTTGATCAGTATGTATGCTGCAGGTATGGCATGCTGTTGGGAGGGACAGAAAGCCACTTCGTAAACAGTATCTTGAGGCCATTGTACCACCTTTTGTTGCTGTTTTGAGGAGGTGGCGACCAGTTTTGGCAGGAATTCATGATCTTGCTACTCCTGATGGTTCGAATCCTCTTACCGTTGATAATCGCATATTGGCTGCTGATGCACCGCCATTAGAGGTTCTCATTATCATTCTTATCTCCTAACTTTAAATCCCTTTCGTAAGGTGTCAATTCTGTCTTTCCTACTGCTATTAGTGCTAATTTCCTATTCCCAATGTATTCACATATGCTTCTCGATTTTGCATGAATCTCTTAAAGGAGTCTGCATTTATTCTCAACAAAGATTTTGTTATTGTCGACCTTATTCTACATCATTTGGGGTTCTTTAATTTTCTTTAATTTTTTCTTTTCAGGCAGCCCTTGCAATGGTCTCTCCAGCTTGGGCTGCTGCTTTTGCATCACCACCAGCTGCTATGGGATTGGCAATGATTGCTGCTGGTGCTAGCGGAGCAGAAACTCCTGCTCCTCCAACAACAGCACATCTTAAACGTGACTCCTCCATGCTTGAGCGCAAAACAGCTAAGCTGACCACTTTTTCTAGTTTTCAGAAACCTCTGGAGGTTCCTACCAAAACACCATCTCACCCAAAAGACAAGGCAGCAGCAAAGGCTGCTGCCTTGGCAGCTGCACGTGATCTTGAACGCAATGCAAAGATTGGTTCTGGAAGAGGTCTCAGTGCTGTTGCAATGGCTACTTCTGCACAGCGGAGGAATGCTAGTGATATGGAGCGGGTGAAAAGATGGAATGATTCTGAAGCCATGGGGGTTGCTTGGATGGAATGTCTGCAACCATTTGATACAAAATCAGTCTATGGGAAAGATTTTAACGCTTTATCCTATAAATTTATTGCAGTCCTTGTTGCAAGTTTTGCTTTAGCAAGAAACATTCAGCGATCAGAGGTTTGGTTACTGCTGGCTGTCATTATTGTCACTAATTTCCTAAGGCAAAAAATAAAAATTGTTTAAATAGATTCATCTACTTTACTTTTCCAGACTGATAGGCGTGGACAAGTTGATCTAGTTGCACAATATAGCTTATTCACTGGGATACGTGCTTGGCGCAAACTTATTCATTACTTGATAGAGATGAAATGTCTCTTTGGGCCATTAGGGGACCAATTTTCAAGCCAGGCACATGTAAGTTTTGAGACTTACTTTCCTCCTGTATGGCCATAGTATATGTTGCTAGATAATGGATTTGATTTCTTCTCCCCTTGCCTAACATTTTTCTTTTCCATTTATGGTATGTGTAGATTTTCTGGAAGCTAGAGTTTACGGAAAGCCCTTCTAGAATGAGACCATGTTTGAGAAGGAAATACATAGGGACTGATCATATTGGTGCTACTTCTAGTTTTGAGAATCAAAATGATGCGAAAAAGAATCAAGAGAATGTCATAAGCTTGTGTAATGCCCCTATTATAGCAGCTGAAGCAATTTCAATGGAGTTAGTGAATGAAGATGATGAACAGCCAGAAATTGATAATGTAGATAACAGAACCTCTAAAAATGGCCAAAATGGGGAAGATCCACCAAGGCTGTCTAGAATAACTGAGCAACCCTTGCAGAAATCAATAGAATCTGCTTATACTAAACTTGCCAGTGTGCAAGACTTGGTCCAAAGTTCATCAGAAATAGCTCCTGGGTATGTTCCTAGTGAACATGATGATAGAATTGTGTTTGAACTTCCTTCTTCTATGGTTCGGCAACTGAAGGTTATGCGAGGAACCTTTCAAGTAAGTTTTTAAAATCGAATTAAAAATCCTTGCAGATTATATGCAGTGATCTTGTTGCTTGTTAATGCAATTCGTTCTTTGACGGTGATGTTCTTAACTTTAGTGACTTCAATTCTAAAACCTAGATGATAAATTCTGATGCCCCTGATTCCAGAAAGTACTGATAAGCTTTTCTTTAATTAGGGTGACATGTTCTGCATTTAAGTCATAAAAGGACTGGCTGATTACAAGAACTAAGCAACTGTTCTTGAATCTTCAGAGAAGAGCGACTTTTTTTTATTTAGCATGCTGCTGATTTTGGGAAAAAGTGTGAATTTAATGGTAATATAATTGTTAAATTCCTTTAAGTGAGAACTATGCTGCTAACTGTTATGTACAATGATAATTTGTATGAATATACTTGCGTGTGTCTATATTGGAGAGGGCTACTAGGACAGATGGACCCCAGGTTAGAATCTTTAGCTCAGAAACTTCCCCTGTAATGTTTTCTTCCAGAACCAGCTGGTTTGGCCACTGATTATGCTACTAAATATCTTTTATGATCCTGGCTTTCTGTACAAATTGTGAAATGTGAAAGCGAAAGTTTTTTCATGACTAACATAGAATCCTGATTGGTGATGCTGTCCCCTTCTGCCCTATGATAATTGACTTTGGCTACTAGTTTTCTATGATTGGTCAAAGAGAAATTCTCTGCATTTTGTTTCCTAAAACATGATGGAGAGCACAATTGCAAATTTAATGCAAAATTGTCCTTACTCTTTTATATTTGTTAACTCATACAAGAAAAGAAGGGTTTTTTTATGAGCTATTCTCCATTTTTCAGGTGACCACAACGAGAATAAATTTTATAGTTGATAACACTGAAAGCAGCATAGGGCCTGATGGTTCAGAAGGAAACTCTGAAGTAAGAAATAATAAAAAAAATCGTTGTTGGCTGATGACTTCTCTTCATCAAATATATAGCAGAAGGTGAAGTTATAGTGGTGATATTATGTTAGTTTTTGTTCTCGTTTTTGTTCATGCTGATTTAGAAAATTTAAGTATAGTTGTTACTTTGTGCTACAACTTTTTTGTCATTTGACATCCTAAGCAGTGTATTGATCATCATTGTCTCACAAAATAAGCCTAGATATTGCCAACAAACCTTGATTACATGTGAGCATGCATGCATTCCTATATTTGTAAAGATGCATGCCTAGAAAATGAGAAGAGAAAGAAAAGTCTTCTGGCATTTTTTGTGACACTGTCTTTGTTTCTCTCATTGTGCCTGTTAACAACCAGAAATCTTCTAGAAATTCCTTAGTATTCTAAACATGTTGATGTGAATTTCTTCACAGAGCACTGCCGTTGGATATAACCTGCATAACAGAAATGTCTTTAGACTGTAAAATCCAGTAAAATAGAGTGAATTTTAAGTCTTCTCTCTGTGTGCTTATTGCTTATTAATATTAGCAGGAGTTTAGAGGTATACTTTATTTTAAAATTGGCATTGTAATCCATAGCAAAATATTTCTTGCTGCTGCATTCAAAGATCTTTTGGCTTTAATCATCTAATGCTGCTTTTGCTTTAGCATCTGCTGTTGCACCTCATTTTGCTAGTTTATATTTTCCATAGGTATCTCCTAAGGAGAAGTGCTCTGGAGCTGTTTATGATTGACCGTTCTAATTTCTTCTTTGATTTTGGGGTATGTTCCTATAGAAAAGATGTATGCTTTTTACGGTTGTTGATCTATTATATGCACCTCTTTTGTGAATCCTTGGCTTTGTTATTCTTCTTTGTTCTTTTATTTAAAAGATAATACTTGATCCAGAGTTCTGAGGGCCGAAGAAATGCCTACCAAGCTATTGTTCAAGCAGGACCCCCTCATTTGAGCAACATTTATCTTGCAACTCAGGTTTGCACTTTGCTTGGAGATTTTGTTTATTTTGAGACCTAGAATGTGCTCATATATACAAATGGAGAATATCATTTGTATTTAAAACAAAAAGAGTGGAAAATTTACGGATATCTCTCTTTTTTTTGAGGGAATTTGAGGATATCTTTCATCTATAAAATGGGGTTCATTTGAAGGTATCTAATGGTGTAAATGTTAACTGCTTTTAACAAGGACTCATTTTTATTCCCATTCCTGAACTAATAAATTTTTTTTTATGCTGTAGAGACCTGAACAACTCCTGAAAAAAACTCAGTTAATGGAGCGCTGGGCTAGGTGGGAGGTATGAATTACTGTGCACATATATAACTCACTTGTATTGAATAAGCAGCATAATTATTGTCTGAATTATACCTTCTGCAGATCAGCAATTTTGAATATTTAATGCAGCTAAATACACTGGCTGGGCGTACCTATAATGACATCACTCAGGTCAGTGTTTTCTAGAGTGCACTTTAACGGGTTAGTACTTACTTTTTCTGGGCAGTTTTGTATAATATCACTTAGCTACTTTTTCTGCCTCTCTCTCTTTCTTTCTTTTTTCTTTTCTTTTTATTATTATTATTATTATTATTTTTTTTTTACTTACAGTATCCAGTATTCCCGTGGATTCTTTCTGACTACAATTCAAAGAGTTTGGATCTTGCTGATCCTTCAGCATTCCGTGATCTTTCAAAGGTGTTTTGACGTCAATTTTGCTGGCACTTTGTCTCTGCACTCTCCTTTTCTGCCATTATAACTTCATCTGTATTTGCAGCCTACTGGGGCACTAAATCCAGACAGGCTTAAGAAATTCCAAGAGAGATATGCCAGCTTCGATGATTCAGTCATCCCCAAGTTCCATTATAGCTCACATTATTCAAGTGCTGGAACAGTAGGTTTTCTCTTTTGCTTAAAATTTGTCGTCATACTGTTGTGGTAGTTATTTAAATTGCTTCAAATAGGAGCACTGTTGGACACTTGGATGTATGCCTGCAATTCACGAACAAATAGGGCCATTGTTGGACAGTTGTATGCAATGTCTGTGTTGCCTGTTGAGTGTCTTACGAAAATAACTTACATTCTGTACTATCTTCTGTTAGCCTTACAAAATATGTTTTGCAAGATTGACTAATTCCCTTTATGGGGCCAACATGTTTCTTGCTGTGCCGCTAAAAGTTGTAGTTTATCTCCTTTAGCATGTTGGTTTGGTTCAATGAAATTTTGCAGTTGCATTGCACATCTTCCATTTCACTAGGTAGTATGTTTCATTTTAAAGGTAATTAACTACTATTTACTTTGATTTCAGCATCAATTGTATTGTCCTCGGAATTATTTGCTAGGATTTATTTGAAACAAGTTGTAACAAAATGGATTTCCTTGCCTCTAATTCTTGTATCCTATTTTTTGACCGAATTATTCCATTAGTTTCTATCCAAATTTCAATATTTATGCAATTAGTCAATTAGGTGAATTTTGATATCATATTATAATTTCTTTTATTTGTATCTGGTCTTCTTGCAGGTGTTATATTACCTTGTTAGAGTTGAGCCATTTACATCTCTTTCAATTCAGATGCAAGGTAGAAATTTTGGTCAGGCAGACCGTGTGTTTTCAGATGTTGCTGCTACTTGGAAAGGAGTCCTTGAGGACATGAGTGACGTGAAGGAATTGGTATGTGTTTTTTATTTTGTCTATGAGAAAATCAAACTTCTCTTGTGCAAAGAACGAATAAGATTTTATCTTGTACCTTGTAATTGTTGCATTTACATGCATTTGTACTTCATAGATTATCAAAAAAAAAAAAAAAAATTTATTTGTTTTTATTTTATTCTATTTATGTTAGGTTCCTGAGCTGTTTTACCTACCTGAGATGTTAACCAATGAAAAATCAATTGACTTTGGAACAACACAATCAGGAGGAAAGCTTGGTATGTACTACCCGAGTATCCTCTTTTCATTATCCGAAGAGAAATAAATGCCAGTTGTGCTAGTTCTGATTGTTATTTATTTATTTCCAATGTGCAGGTTCAGTCAAACTTCCACCTTGGGCTGAAAACCCTGTTGATTTCATTCATAAACATCGAATGGCTCTTGAAAGTGAGCATGTGTCTGCACATTTGCATGAATGGATTGACCTTATATTTGGGTCTGTTTTCTTTTGCTTTCTCCTCTTTCCTAAAGAAAGGCTATTGGATTTTTTTTAATAGTAATTGTTCATTGAGATTCTTGTTTCAGGCAATCTTGAATTTATTAGAACTTACTGGAGTGAATTGGAATGTTCAGGTATAAGCAACGGGGTAAAGAAGCTATATTGGCAAATAACACATTCTCTTATATTACATATGAAGGGACAGTTAATATTGACAAGATCTCTGATCCAGTAAGTTGTTTTACTATTTTTTTCCCCATTGTCTGCTCTATTTGGAACTTTCACATTGTCTTACACATTTATTATATAAATAAAAGGTAAAACAGCATGCTATACAAGACCAGATAGCTTATTTTGGACAAACTCCATCCCAGCTTCTTACTGTTCCTCACATGAAGAAGATTCCATTTTCAAAGGCTCTCCATTTGCAGGTAGAAATTTCATTCTTGGTTCGCCCTTTCTATTTTTAGCTTTGATGCAGTGTTATATAAAAACTTTATCTGCAATTACTTCCCTTGTGATCCGAATAAGGTCCTTAAAATTGAATATGCTAAAACTGATTACAGTGAACATTTTAATGTCAGACAATCTTTCGAAACCCAAAAGAAGTCAAACCATATGCTGTCCCGGTCCCTGAACGGTGCAATTTACCTGCAGCTGCTATTCATGCATCTGAAGATGCTGTCATAATAGTTGATAGAAATGTGCCAGCAGCTCGTATTGCACAACATAAGTGGCAACCATTCACTCCTGATGATCAGGGAAAACCATTTGTATTTCAGCATGGACAGGCAACGGCAAGCTCTACTAGTGGAGCACTTACAAGAATGTTCAAAGTACCAGGAGGCTCAGGTTCTGATGAGTGTCAGTTTCCCCAGGCACTAGCATTTGCTTCATCTGGGATCAGAAGCTCGTCTATTGTTTCCATCACGTGTGATAAAGTAATTATCACAGGTAACCTATTTATTTACATTGTTCTGCCAACTTTTAGTTTCAGTTAAATTTAATGTCTGATAAACTTTCAACGCTTCCTAGGCGGACATGCAGATAACAGTATCAAGATTTTGTCACCTGATGGAGCAAATACACTAGAAACGGCTTTTGGACACTGTGCTCCTGTCACTTGCCTTTCTCTATCGCCAGATAGCAACTATCTCGTGACAGGATCACGGGACTCTACCGTATTACTTTGGAGGATACATAGGGCAAATACATCCGGCTCAAATAGCACACCTGAGCCACCTGCTTCCCCTCGCAGACCACCCTCACCTGCTAGAGCTAATTTAGCTAAAATCATAGCAGATAAAAGCAGGCAGCATTGGATAGAAGGTCCCATACATGTCCTTCGAGGTCACCACAAGGAAATTCTTTGTTGCTGTGTCAGTACGGATCTATGTTTGGTTGTTTCATGTAGCTTTTCATCAGATGTTCTTTTGCATTCTATAAGAAGGGGTCGCTTGATTAGACGGCTTGCTGGTGTGGAAGCTGACGCTATCTGCCTTTCATCTGAGGGAACCATTTTAACATGGAACCAATCGAAACGAACTCTCAGCACATTCACTCTCAATGGAGTTCTGGTTGCAAGAGCACAACTTCCTTCCTTGGGTGGTGTTGGTTGCATGGAAATTTCCATGGATGGTAAGAGTGCTTTAATTGGAATGGACTCAACTTTGCGCAATAACAGCCGGGACTCGAGTTTGAAGAAAGCCGTAGTTGATGATTCGGCTCTTGAGTCAGAAGAGAACAAAAGAAACAAATTGGATATACCATCACCTTCCATTTGCTTTTTGGATCTGCATACTCTCAAGGTATACAAAAATGTTTAAGCAGATTCTATTATGCCTTAATCCCCATCTGCACCTCCTGTACATAAATCAATGCGGCATGTTTGTGGTTTTGGCTTACATTAATTTTCTTTTTATGTGCCACCTTCTCATTTGCAGGTGTTCCATGTCTTGAAACTCAAAGAAGGTCAGGATATTACAGCTCTTGCTTTGAACGAGGATAACACAAATCTTCTAGTGTCAACTGCAGATAAGCAGTTGATCGTTTTCACAGATCCGGCCGTAAGTTGAACTTTTTCCTTTTCTCCATTTCTTGGTTCTTCTTCAGTCATTTAGCCTAAATATTAATTACTTTTTAAATGATCCTTGGAGATAATATTTCAAAAGAAAAAAGCAGGAGCAACATAGCTTTAAAACTACTAATCTTAAACCAAAACTGTTGAATTAAAAGTGTTTGAATTCGTATCGTTTCATCGGATGTAGTTGAGCAAGAAAAGTGGTGGATCAGCTGCTTAAGCATAGTTTAGGAAGGTGAAGGGCTCAGCCCTGTTATAAATGTCGTGGTCTTCTATCCAGCCCTTGAGTTTTTTGATTGGCTAAAGAATGAGTATAGAAGATGCACTATTGATGCCACCAGGATCGATTGTGTAAAGAAGAAATCAAGCGAATAACAAACACGACTTAACCGCGCCAGCTGCTCTTCATGTATATAAAATATAGTGAAACAACCCTATAATGATATGATTAACAAACAACTGGGTTCTATGTTACTCGTACTTGAAGATGAGTATCAGATACGGGTAAGTTCAAAGAATTTCTTTAAACTTTTATTTTTTTTTTGATGTATTTGGATGGTTATATCTCATACCCCATGTGCCAAATCCATAAACTACTTGGAGGCTTGTTGAAATATTCAGCATTGTTTATTTCTTATATTAAAATATGAGAATGAGAAATCGAAAGCAGATCATCTTCTGTTGTATTCATTGTCCCTCACTTTTTGAAGCTTGTTTCAAGGGGGAAAAAAGAACAACTTTTATCATTATTGTTGGAACTTAGAAATCAGAATGAAGAAATTTGACAGAAACTTGAGCTTGAAGGCTCGATGCTTGCTGAACAAACAAGAAAATTCAGCTAAGAAGCTTTGAGCAAAACAAACAGAATCGGGCAAGAATTTGAGAAAAGAAATGCTTGAGTAATAAAAAGAAAATGAAGAAGAAAGTGTGTATTTTTCATTAACTTGAAATTGAGGCATAATGCCAATACATATACCAGTCAATAAGCTAGTCAAAACAAACAAATTTCATCTAAACAATTACCTACTACCACTAAGTAACCTTGAAACTTATAAAACATGACTTGCACACATAGGTAAGCTGATTTACCAATCTATCAGCACTTAATTACATAAAAAACAATACAACTAAGTTCATTTTCAACTAAGTAACAAAACCAATAGTTGAAGTAACAAAATGAAAAAGCAGCTTGAACTTTAGCTGCAACTGCATGGCTCGGCAGCTTCTCTGCTTCTTGTCTGCATGCAGGCCAATCTTCAACACTCCTGCTTGGCTTGCATGCTGCAAATTCCCATCTTAGCTCTCAAATCTTCAAACCTTGACACACAAAGAGGCTTTGTCACGATATCAGCAAGTTGATCCTCAAATCTGCAATGAATTAGTTTCACTTCTTGAGCTTGTTCCATTTCTCTAACAAAATGAAACTTTATTTTGAAATACTTTGTTCTCCCATGGAACACTAGATTCTTTGCGATTGCAATAGTAGATTGATTGTCACACTTGATCTCTATTGTTTCCCTTTGATGTAGATTCAAATTAGCCATGATTTTTCTTAGCCAAATGGCTTGGTTGACAGCTCCTACAATTGCTACATACTCCGCCTCTACTGTTGATTGAGCTTTAACAGTTTGCTTCTTTGAGCTTTAACAAAAAGTGGTTGAACCAAGGGTAAACAGATACCCTGAGGTGCTCTTCATGTCATCTATCGATCCAGCCCAATCACTATCAGCATAACCAAGTAGCTTCATGCTATCAACCTTGGTGAACATAATTCCAAAGCTCAGTGTATCTTTGACGTATCTGAGAACTCTTTTTGCAGCTTGAAATCCTTCACATTACAGCAATGCATGAATCTAGATATCAGACTCACAGCAAATATGATGTCTAGTCTTGTGGCTGTCAAATATAACAGACATCCCACCAGGCTTCTATAGGATGACTCAGCTACTCTCTCGAGATCTCGTTGGCTGGTTAGCTTTTCTCCAACAACAATAGGTGTGCTTCTTGCTTTACAATTCAGCATGGAGAACTTGTTCAAGATTTTTAAGGCAAATGCCTTTCGGCTTAGGAAAATCCCTTGCTGAGTTTAAGACACTTTCATGCCAAAGAAGTAGGACATTTGTCCCAAGTCTGACATCTCAAACATCATTTCCATTCTTCTATTGAAATTAGCCAATATGTCGTTGTTTCCTCCTGTAACCTGCAGGTCATCCACATACAAGGAGACTATGAGCTGTGTTTCATCACTTTCCTTCTTCACATATAAGGTTGGCTCACTGATGCTTCTCTCAAACCCCAAGCTAGCCAGGTAGTTGTCAATTCTATCATACCAGGCTCTTCGTGCCTATTTTAAGTCATATAAGACCTTTTTCAGCTTGTAAACTTTATCTTCTACAATAATAAATTCATCTTTATCAGAAACACTGTATGGGATTGAAGAAGAATTAAATAGAGTTTAAGAATTTTGTAATAAATAGAAATATAAGAAGCCTAAACAAGGCATCGAAAAATAGATGAAAAAAATCTTCTATTTTACTTACAGCTTTCTCTCTTTGTGAAAACCTATCATTTACTTTAATACAACATTAGCTTCTTTATTCCGCTTTTTCCAAAAATAGTATTTGAAATTGGTATCAGAGGCCCCCAGTGTAACGATACTTGGAGAAATAATATTGTATCATTGTAAGTTCTTATCTTTAATTTATAATTCAGTTTATTTCATTGTTATTTATCTTAAAACCCATATATTTGTTATTCTGTCCTACAGTAGCCTGTTTATGTTTGAGAGAGAGACTTTAGGACTTTGAATGTTAAGACATAATAGATAATAGACGATTTTAGGCACCAAAGTTAAATATAATGGAAGAAAGCAGTTGTTTATATAAAGATAAAATTTGCAATCATACTATGCATATAGACTCTAAGAATGAAAATAATATTTCGCCCTTAGTAAAGGTTTTAATAGTTTAATAGATATAACCTCTATATATTTTAATAAATTATATAATAAAGTAAGTAAAATAGAAGAGTAAGTAAATAATATAGGAGAAATTACGAATTAGATTTGAACAACAAATCTAAAAAAATTTATCTAATGTTAATAATAAATTAGAACAAGTTCTTATTAACAAAAATATAAAACAAGAAATATATTTAGGTCTTTTATATTAAGGAATAGTAATATAATATTAACTTTATCTGAGGAAGAAGATACTTCTTCGAAGAATCATCTTCTACTAATAAAATAAGTAAGAATCCTAAAAATAGAAAAGACAATATACTCGTCAACAAAAATATAATTTTCAATCTTATAAAGAACTTATAGAACATTGGAAATTTAAAATTTACTAAAAGTACAGATAAAAATGAAAGAATAGAATATTTAAAATTAATAAAAACAACTGTCGAAACCATTTTTTTGGAAACGAGAATCGACTTCGGTTTTGAAAGTGAAAATTAAAACGGGAGTCGCCAACGATCTTTATTAGGTGTGATCGGATCACCTTTGTTTTAATAAATCAATTTTAGTTTACTAAAACAGCCTTTGGGCTATGAAACTTGAGAGAATGGGTTCGGGAGTTAGGTTACGTGTGAGGAAGGATTAGCACCTCGACACGCCCAAAAATTAATACCGAATTGATTAGTTAATGTCTTAATGTCGAAAGTTGAAAATCGAGAATAGATTTTAAAATACAATCCTTTTTATTGACATCGATTTTAAAAATGCTTGAGTTAGCTTGAATCGATTGTTTAGAGATTTCCTTGTCTCGAGATATCGAATATCACATCCGTAAGTTAGGACACAATACCATGAATTCCGAGCACAAAGTTGTCCCTACTTTGAATGAGAATTTCATGTGTTTTAAAACTTGAAAAGGATATTTTGCTATTTAGAAACAACGAGAAAATCGAAACCACATAAGTTAGGGCACAATTCCTCGATATTTCAAAATGCATGACATTGCCTTATTTGGAAAATTTTGCTTTTGAATAGTAGCGAATGCAATATTCAAGCAACATGTGTTATTTATTTAGGTTAAAATAAGGTGATTTATTGAATAAATACATTGAGGTTTAATTTGTAAAGCGATGATATGAAATACAATATAATAATAAACATGGGCGATAATACATGACTAACATCACGTAAATATACAACAATAAGGTAAAGATGCAAGTGAACAATTTATGATACATGCAATGACGATAATGGCTCACATACATCATTCACATACTAACATTAGCAATTAAGGAACAAATTATATTTAATTACCTAAAAAAATAGTATAAAGCAAGTCAAATTGAATAAAATAAAATAAACAAGACGATTTAAAAGCTAATAGGCAAGTTGAAACAAAATAAAGTAAAATACTAATTTTTTTAAAAAGAAAAAAATCAATAACGTATAAAGCAATTTAAGAAAAGATAATATGTATAATTTTGGAACAAATAATGTGCATAAAAGCATAGCATATAGCATGAGTAATAAAAATCTATAATGAATAATAAATAGAATGTTTTTTTAAAAATAAATAAATAGAATTTGGAAAGGCATATGAAAACAATTTAAACTAATGGAATAAATTTTAAATAAATAATACAAAAGACGATTCTAAGATATAAAATGGTACTTTTAAAGTAAAATATGATATATAATGTGTTACGAATAATGTTTTCAACATAAGATAAAATAATATAATTTTTTTTACCAAAATAGCCATGCAAATTAACGAAATATAAAATAAGCAAACAAATTACAAAAGAGAACATAACATAGATAATATTTATATTTAAAGTAATCGACATATAAAACTTGGAATAAACAATTCTAATGAAGAGTAAAATGAAATAAACTACATGTGTATATGTTATAAGAATTGATGGGTAAAGAAAACTTAGAATAAACGCCCATAAAAGAATTTTTGTTTTTAAAAAGAAGGCGATATACAAATGACACATAAATTTTAAAACAAAATACATTATAACCTCTAGGTAAATAGCAAATGAAGCACGCATAAAACGAATCGAAATAGAAAAGCAATACCAAATAAAAGAGTAAAAGCAACAAGATACATTATAAGTAATGTAAAGCTACCAAAGTCTAAATCAAACGCTCGAAATTGTGAGGACTAAATGAGACAATATCCGAATCCAATGCGATGCATTTTGACTTCATAGGCCAAGGATTAAAGCGAAAATGAAATGAAGTAAATGGGCGAAATTTAAAAGAAAATGCAAAAGGGATTAAATCGAGATAAGCGCAGAAAAGAGGAGGGACCATGACCTGAAAATATCCCATTTTAGCCTTTTAAAAATCTTGCCGTTCTGTGACCCCTTTTAGCCATTCGTTTTCTCCTTTTTTTCAGTTTCTATTGTTTCAAGAAGGAAACAGAGGGTCCCTTGCTCTCCCTCCTCCATGGCCACCGCAAAGCAAAAAGAGGAACTTAGATTCCTTGCTCCCACCACGGCCAATGGTCAAAACCACGGGTTCGACGGCCTCCAGATCGGCGAGAGGACACCGAAACGTATTCGTACCGTGAATCGGAAGTAAGTCTTTTTCTTTCTTTTATTAATATTTCGTGAAATGAAAAAAAGGAACGAAATAGCAGACGAGAACCAGAACTGAAAACCAAAAAATCTCATTTTTTGAAAGTTTGTTCTTCTTTATTAATCTCCCCATTCAAAGTGTTCTTCTCCCTTCCTCTTTCCTTTGTCTATTTTCGTATAAAAATAAAAATAAAAAAACAAATGATACAAAAAAATAAATGAAATCAGAACATAGAACAAGACTAGCAATAAAATCAACCTTCGTGTTTTTGCTATTGTGATTTTGTTTGCTAAAGTTCGTGTTCCCCTTTTTCAGTACCATCTCCTCTACTCCAAAAATGAGATTTTGGCCTTTTTCTTTTTTTTAAAGCCGATCTCCAAAACATTTCTTTTATTCTTTATTTTATTTTTGCTCTTTTGTTTATCTTTTCCCCCATCATTCGCGTGCTTCCTTTTGTCTTTGTATTTGCTTTCATTGCAGGTGCTACGCGACGCGTGGAAGAGGCAACGTTCAGGGGTGTGGTGACCGAGGTGGCATGCGCGGTGGTTGGCATGCGTGGGGTGAACGGCAGCTGAAGAAAGAGGCTAGGGTTGCTGAAACAATTTGGGTAGTTGGGCTAGGTTTTGTTTTAATTTTGGGCCATGTATTGGACTATTTTTTGTTTATTTGGTTTGGGTTCTTTTTAGGCCAAAATTGGCTATTACAGCTACCCCTCTTTGCTCATTCTCGTGTAATGAGAATGGAGCAAAGACCTTAAAATAGCCAATTTTGCCTAGTCTAACTGGATCTTGGCTTCTTGGTGCTTCTTTTCTTCTAATAGCCTCGCTCCATCCCACTGCATCTTCAGGGGTATTGGAAATAATTCTATGGTTTGCTCCAATGTAATTTCAGGGAGATGGTAATGGCTTTAATCTGCTCTACTGCAACTTCAGAGAGATAAGATTTGTGATGGCAGATTTGATCTGACCCTACTGCAACTTCAGAGGTATAGGATTTATAGCTTTAATCTGCTCTACTGCAACTTCAGAGAGATAAGATTCGCTAATTCAATCTGCTCCACTGCAACTCCAAAGAGGCAAGATCTGTAATCTTCAGCCTATTACCCTTCTGCTTAAGGGGTTAAGGCTTGGTGGCTTGAATCTGTTTCACTGCAACTTCAAGAAAGTGAGATTCGTCATCTCTGATCTGCTCCACTGCAACTTCAGGGAGGCAAGATCTGTAATTTTTAGCCTATTACCCTACTGCTTAAGGGGTTAAGGCTTGGTGGCTTGAATCTGCTTCACTGCTACTTCAGAAAAGCGAGATTCGTCGTCTCTGATCTGCTCCACTGCAACTTCAGGGAGGCAAGATCTGTAATTTTCAACCTATTACCCTACGGCTTAGGGAGTTAAGGCTCGTAAATTTAGCTTGTTACCCTACTGCTTAGGGGGTTAAAGCTCGTAAATTTAGCTTGTTACCCTACTACTTAGGGGGTTAAAGCCCATCATCTTCGATCTGTTTCCCTACTGCTTAGGGGGTTAAGATCTGTAAATTTAGCCTGTTACCCTACTGCTTAGGGGGGTTAAGGCCCTTTGTCTTCGATCTGTTTCCCTACTGCTTAGGGAGATAAGATCTGTAATTCAACCTGTTACCCTACTGCTTAGGGGTTTAAGGTTCTTCGTCTTCGATCTACTCCACTACTGCTTAGGGAGATAAGATCTGCAATTCAACCTGTTACCCTACTGCTTAGGGATTTAAGGTTCTTCGTCTTTGATCTGTTACACCATTCTTTGGAGAACATGACCTGTTGAATTCGTTTCATGGACCTATTTATGCCAAATGATTAGGATGTCATGATCAGAATGAATCAAATGCTCCTAGCTAGACGTGTATGAATGACGTTTGCATGAATGCAAAATGTCCCCCCTTTTTAATCACTCGTTGTTCATCAAGATTTTATTATTGACGTATTATTCTATCTTTTTCTTGACTGGTATCTCTGGCAGAATACCTGAAGGATAATCGCAATCTAGGCTATTCTTTCCCCAACTTTTCCAATCCTTGAATTTGGGCAATTCAAACTAATTAGTTCCGTTTCAGGTCCTTGTATCATTTAGAAGAATTTCAGAGTAATATGCAGAACTCTTTTTGAATATTATTAGTCCATTAATCATTAACTTAATGAAAGACGCTTGAAAAAGATTATCGCAATAGGCGAGATGGAATTTTATTAAGAGTGAAGCTCAAGATGAACAAGGTAATTAAGATAGCACATTTGCTAAGGTACAAAATGTGAACCTCGAATTAATTAAGGTGGCACATTCGCTAAACAAAATGAATAAGATAAGAATAGGTGCCCCAGATATCGCAGATGAGCTTCGTTGCACAAACTTCTCGAGGACTTTTAAACTCAAGCATGTGTTTGGAAGACCAAGAGTACTTCGTTGATGCCCCAATATGTAGCATCCCCCTCCATTAATTCGGAGAAGGCAAACCGCCGCATGCCCCCAACTTCGATCAAAATTTGAATCGCCCATTCCTGGGTTTTCAACTCAAAACTCCTTTGGTCTCAAAGCGCCTTTTTCGGGTTTTCGCCTTGGCCTCTCTGTTTTTTTTTTTTTTAGGTAAAATACCTCTTAACCGAATCTGAATTCACGAGATTAGGCAAGCTTTTACCATCCATCTCGGTCAAAATCAGAGCCCTTCTAGAGAAAGCCTTCTTTACCACATAAGGTCCCTCCCAATTCGGCATCCATTTTCCTCTGAAGTCCTTTTGTATGGGAAGGATCTTTTTCAATACGAGGTCTCCTTCATAGAATTCTCTAGGGCGAACCTTCTTATTGTAAGCCCGCATCATTCTCTTTTGATACATTTGACCATGACGGATAGCCTTTAGCCTCTTTTCCTCAATCAAGTTCAACTGGTCGTATCGAGACTGGATCCATTCTGCTTCATCTAATTTTAGTTCTGAAAGTATGCGTAGAGAGGGAATCTCGATCTCAATAGGCAGAACCACTTCCATTCCATAAACTAAAGAAAAAGGTGTTGCTCCGGTAGAGGTTCTGACTGACGTCCGGTAGGCGTATAGGGCAAATGGTAATTTCTCGTGCCAATCTTTATAGGTCTCAGCCATTTTTCCTATGATCTTCTTGATGTTCTTATTGGCGACTTCTCTCGCACCATTCATCTTTAGGCGTCTGGTGACGAGTTATGATGTTTAATCTTGAACTGGCTACAGACCTCTGCTATCGTGCTATTATTCAAGTTCAGTGCATTGTTCGATATGATTCGCTCAGGCATCCCATATCGACATATGATTTCTTTCTTCAAGAACTTACTGACTGCCGACTTTGTGACGTTGGCGTAAGAAGTGGCCTCTACCCATTTGGTGAAGTAATCTATAACCACAAAGATGAAACAATGTCCATTAGATGCCTTTGGTGAGATTGGCCCAATGACATCCATGCCCTACATGGAGAAAGGCCATGGAGAAGTCATGACGTGAAGGGGTGAAGGAGGTACATAAATTTTATCTCCATAGATTTGGCATTTATGGCACTTCTTGGCATAGTTGATGCAATCTCCTTCCATAGTAGACCAATAATATCCGAATCTCATGATCTGTCTGGCCATGGTGAAACCATTAGCATGCGTTCCACAGACACCTTCATGAACCTCTTCTAGGATTTGCTTAGCCTCGGCAATCCCACACATCTTAGGAGCACTTGGTCTTTTCTTCTTTTATACATGATTTCTCCATCCAAGACATAGTCACTGGCCAACCTTCTTAATGTCCTCTTGTCATTCTCAGTCGCTTGGTCTGGGTATTCACGACTCTTCACATATCGTAAAATATCCTGATACCAAGGATGGTCATCTTTCTCTTCTTCTTCTTCGATGTTGCAGCAATGAGCCGGAGCCGCATAAATGCTCATTTGGATAGGCTTCATATCCTCTTGCTTGTTCACTTTGATCATAGAAGCTAAAGTTGCCAAGGCATCAACCATCTGGTTTTCATCTCGTGGGAGATAGCAGAAAGTGATATCGTCAAACTCCTCGATTAACTCAAGAACCAGTTTTCGAAAACTGATCAGCTTGGGATCTCTTGTCTCCCATTCACCTTTAAGCTGATAGATCACTAGCGCAGAATCTCCGTATACCTCTAATACTTTTATTTTTCGTTCTATGGTTGCACGGATGCCCATGATGCATGCCTCGTATTCCGCCATGTTGTTTGTGCAGTCAAAATCTAATTTACTGGCGAAAGGATAATGATCTCCGTTTGGGGATACCAAGACTACCCCGATTCCATTACCTACAGCATTTGAAGCTCCGTCAAAATTCAACTTCCAATGGTGGCCTTCTTGAGAGTCTTCTTCTGTGGTTGCAACATACATTAGATCTTCATTCGGGAAATCAAAGCTCAATGGCTCATAATCTTCTAGAGCTCTACTGGCCAGAAAGTCTGCTATTGCACTCCCCTTTACAGCCTTTTGATTCACGTAGACTATGTCGAACTCAGAAAGTAGAATTTGCCAACGAGCCATTCTTCCGTTCAAAGCGTTTGATTCCATCATGTATTTCAAAGGGTCCAGTTTTGAGATGAGCCAAGTTGTGTGGTACAACATGTATTGCTTCAGTCTTCGGGTTGTCCAAATCAAAGCACAACACAACTTCTCGATCGACGAATATCTCGTTTCACATTCAGTGAATTTCTTGCTGAGATAGTATATTGCTCTTTCTTTTCTTCCAGTCTCGTCATGTTGGCCTAGCACGCATCCCATGGAATTCTTGAACACCGTCAAGTACAATATCAGTGGTTTATCCGGACAAGGTGGCATCAGTACTGGGGCATTAGATAGGTAATGCTTGACCTTGTCAAAAGTTCTCTGGCACTCCTCATCCCAAACACCTGGATTATGCTTCCTAAGGAGACGAAATATCGGATCACATTTTTCTGTCAGTTGTGAGATGAACCGAGCGATGTAATTCAGCCTTCCTAGGAAACCTCGAACTTCTTTTTGAGTACGTGGTGGAGGTAATTCTTGTATAGCCCTGACTTTATCTGGGTCGATCTTAATTCCTTTTTCACTGACCACAAATCCCAACAGTTTTCCTGACTGGGCTCCGAATGTACACTTTGCGGGGTTGAGTTTTAGTTGGAACTTCCTTAACCTTAAAAATAGTTTCCTCAGGACCTGCACATGCTCATTTTACATTACGATTTTGCAATCATGTCATCGACATAAACTTCGATCTCCTTGTGCATCATATCATGGAATAAAGTTACCATGGCTCTCGATATGTTGCTCCGCGTTTTTAGCCCGAATGGCATAACTTTATAACAAAATGTTCCCCACATGGTTCTGAATGTGGTCTTTTCCATATCTTCCGGATGCATCTTTATCTGGTTGTATCCCGAAGCCGTCCATGAACGAGAAAAGTGAGTAACCCGCCGTGTTATCCACTAATGTATCAATGTGAGGTAACAGAAAGTTATCTTTTGGGTTGGCTTTGTTTAGATCCCGATAATCTATGCACATCCGTACCTTTCCATCTTTCTTAGGAACTGGGACTATATTGGCCACCCATTCTGAGTACTTGACCACTTGTAAGAAACCGGCGTCGAACTGCTTCTTGACCTCTTCTTTTATTTTCAACAAAACATCGGGTCTCATCCTTCGGAGTTTCTGTTGAACTGGCTTGCATTCTTCCTTTATAGGAAGTCGATGTACCACGATATCGGTATTCAATCCGGGCATGTCTTTATATGACCAGGCGAAGACATCCTTAAATTTCCGGAGTAACTCGATGAGGTCTCGCTTTGTTTCTGCAGCGATACTAACTCTAATTTTCACCTCTTTTCCTTCTCCTAAGCTCACAATTTCCACCGACTCTTTGTGAGGTAAGATTTGTTTCTCCTCTTGTTCTACCATTCTTAACAAATCAGGAGATAGGCCATAATTTTGGTCATCTTCAAAATCCTCCGTGTCCTCTATACACAAGTCTTGTTCGAAAGGAATCTCTGAGTCATTGGCAATATCGCTCATATCATTGATATCTGGGGACCTGTTATGGATGAAAAAAGAAATCCAAAGAAGAATGAATCTAAGAATATTTTATTTGTATGGTATGATTATGAATGAATTGGAAAGAATAAAAGAATATTCACTCAAGATGATACGCAAAAATGCATTTTTCATTGAAATAGCGATATTTGGACATATGCCTATTTCATAAAAGGATTCTTACTGCCCCTAGGCTTAGAGCAATAAGCTTGTTTTGAACATTACTCTGAGTTAACCCTAAAAGTTACTGAGGATCTCCTCCACGGTCCAATTGTTCAAAACGCTTCCAGGGATGTAAGGGCGAATTCCAGCTAAATTTTCTTCAGTTTTCCCTTCAGATATGGCGTTAATGCTCAAACTGTCCAATATTTCTTCGGCGGGCTCTTTCCTTGTCGATCTTCCTTTAGAGTGAATAGTCCCTCCTGAGACGAATGTTTTGGATAAATAAGGGAAGGTCATCGGCTCCCACTTGACCTCCTCACCGCACAAACGCGCTCTCCTCATCTCTTGCCTTTTCTCCACTCTTTCTTCTTTTGCTTCAGATCCGCTTAAATCCTAAGCCAAAGCGGTCTCGTTTTCCTTCAACACCGGTACCTCGATCCTTCCTTGGAGGCATCTTCCAAGTCCTTTCCCCGCAAAGCTCCTTTGCCAACAGCTTAATCGTATGCCCATCCTTGTGGTTTTGGATATTCTAGGTCTTTGGGATCTTGTTTCCTTCAACGATGAATGTAGCATTGACAAATTCTAGTGATCGAAAAGAACACTCTATCGCCTCATTGTGCGTACCTACGTGCGGTGCATCACCGGTGAGAGATGCAATGATATCTTCCTCCGCTTATCGTTACCAACCTACCTCGCTTACCAACTTCAACTTTTGGTGTAGGGACGACAGATCGCTTTGCCCGAAGTGAATCCACGGTCTCCCCAACAGGCAATTGTATGATGGCTTGATGTCCATTACCAAGAAGTCTACCTCGTATGTATTTGGGCCAATCAAGAGAGGTATCTCAATCCTTCCCATCACTTTTTTTTCCGTACCGTCGAATGCTCTCACGACATTTTGACATGTCTTCATGTGAGAGTTATCCACTGGCAACCTATTTAACGTGGACAAGGGCATAACATTCAATGCCGATCCATTATCAATCAATACCCCTGGCAATGTGTATCCTTTGCAGCGAGTGGTAATGTGTAGGGCCTTTGTAGATCCCATGCCTCCCGGTGGTATTTCATCATCATTAAAGAAAATAAAATTATCTGCGCTGATGTTATTGACTAGGCGATCAAGTTTGTTGACAGAGATGTCATCCGCAACATATGTTTCATTTAAAACATTCATCAATGCACTTCGGTGAGTATCTGAACTCAATAGCAAGGCTAGTACGGATATACGAGCTGGATGTTTGTGTAATTGCTCCACAACGCTGTACTCGCTGTGTTTTAAGAATTTTAAGAATTCCTTAGCCTCTTTTTCAGTTACAAGCTCATTGACGGGTGATTCAGGTCTGGTCGTCTTTTCCTTTTCTTGTTCAATGACCACGGATTTTCCTTTAGCTGATTCTGCCTTTGTGTTCGGAGTATAACGCCTTCCGCTGCGTGTATAGAAACCCTCGTCTTGACCTTTCTCCAAAGCGACAATTGGATTCTCCCCTCCCAGGATCGTTACATTGCAGTTGTAATTCTAAGGAACCCTTTTGCTATCCTTATAAGGGAAAGCAACGGGCTTTTGAATTATGACCTTTGGCGTAATTGGTACTCCGACTTCATTGACTCTTGGTCGGGATATAATTACGACCGGATGATTGACCCCTCGGACATTGTTGGTCGGCCCTTGCTCTGATGTGCAGACATCTTCTTCCTTCGGGCCCTCGGTGTACTCAAAGAATTCGATCTCTTTATTTTCTATCAATCTCTGTACTAGAGCCCTAAATTCATTGCACTTTTGGATCTCATGCCCTTCCTCGTCGTGGAATTCACAATAGTACTTCCCTCCTTTAGGCTTCTCCTCTAAACCTTGTATAAGTAAACCTTCTTCCACCATTTTCTTCCAAACCCATTTCAACGGGGTCTTTACCTCCGATACGTCTATCTTAGTTCTCCTTCCTCCACTTTCGCTTATCGCGTTTACCCCATTGTCTGAATGACTGGGTAATGGGTTTCCCACCACATTAGGTTTTATGGGATCATCGAACTTCACAATGCCCATATTTATGAACCTTTCGACTAATTTTTTGAAGGCCGTGCAGTTCTCAATTGTGTGCCCCACAATTCCTGCATGGTATTCGCATTGCGCATTTGCATCATACCACTTTAGGAATAGAGGTTGCATGGGTTTTAGGTAAAAGGGAGACACTACATGCGCATCGAACAAGTTCTGGTAAAGCTCCCTATACGTCATTGGGATTGGCGTGAACTGGACTTTTTCCGTGTTAGGCCTTGGGTTGGAATCTTGACTCGCGGAACCCTGATGGCTAGTAGTCACTGCCCTCAGCTGGTTTACTGTGACCGGCTTGGAATAACCCTTATGATATGCGCTCACATTGTTCACCTCATTTTCTTTCCTTCTTGGAGCCGTTCTCTTGGCATTTTCCCCCGCTTCAATCTTCCCACATCTTACTGCATTTTCTATCATCTCTCCGGACATTACTATGTCCGAGAAGCTTTTAGTAGCACTTCCTAACATGTGGTTAATGAATGGGGCCTTTAGAGTGTTAATAAATAGCATGGTCGTTTCCTTCTCCAAGAGGGGTGGCTGGACTTGCATCGCTATTTCCCTCCACCGTTGTGCATATTGTCTGAAGGTTTCACTCGGCTTCTTTTCCATGTTTTGTAGGGTGATTACATCAAAAGCTATGTCCGTCACGTGACCATATTGTTTCATGAAAGCTTGAGCCAAGTCCTTCCATGAACCAATTTGGGCACGGATGAGCTGGTTATACCACTTGACCGCAGCTCCGATCAGACTGTCCTGGAAACAGTGGATCAACAGCTGATCATTGTTAACATACCCTGTTATCCTTCGACAGAACATCATAATATGAGCTTCAGGGCAGCTCGTCCCGTTATACTTTTCGAACTCCGGGGTTTTAAATTTTGGTGGGAGCATCAGATCTGGGACTAAGCTTAAGTCCTTGGCATCGATCCCGCCACAGTAATCAGCAGCTTCCATTGCTTTGAATTTTTCCTCAAGCCATTTGCACTGACTATCGAGTTGTTTTACCATATCTACTTTTCCTTTCTCCATTTCTGCCATGTCATCAAGGTCCGGGACAAATGGATTAGCTGGATTATCCACAGGATTAGAGCACGATCCTATAGGAATGTTTATTGGTGTCGAGGCATTGGCACGGTATTCTTTGGGGCTTAATAGTGACGGATACCGTTCGTGGATGCACCTCGATTGTGGTTGAGTGTTTATCGAAGCAAAGCACGGAGGATAGATAGGGTCTTCATTATCGTTCCCCATGGTGCTCTTCCCTTTCTCGCGTTCTCTAGCTAAAGAATCGCGCCTAACCGCCTATTAGATTATTTTGGGATTCTTCCATTTTTCCTTCATATCTTGTTGTATCTTAGCCGATTGCTCTTGCATCCGTGCTTGTAATTGCTCTTGCATTTCCCTTTGCATTTGTTCTATTCTCTCTAATCTCTGATCCATTGCTTTGGTTTTACGGCGGGTATAGTAGCTGTGTTCGATTGGTTGATTCTCGTTGGTTTCCAGATTAACTGAAATAATTTTGTTTAATCAGGGTCTTTTCACGAAATTTAATGCACATGATGAAATGTAATGCAAATGAATGAATGCAAAACAAAAAAGGCGTTGATTCTAATTCAATTTTATTAGAAGAACTTCACTAGAAGAAAAATTTCTTTACATAGAACGGGTGATTACATATCTGAATTTGCCCTAATGCCCAAAGCCTTAATTTTTCTAAGGAGCCAAGCTAGTTTTCGGCCTCGATCGATTCGACTCGTACTTTAAGCTTAATACATCAACTTATTGCCAAGGTTTGCAAGTGATCGGCTACCTCTCGAACTCGAGCCACGCTTACCCATGACATAATCTCTATCTCTAATCTGGTTCTAAGAATGGTGAAGTCGTTCTTCTGCAATGGTCGTTGTTTGCCTCAGCGGTTCCACTCAATTTTACTATCTCGTAGTGCGGTCTCGAGTTCTTCTACTTTCCTTTCAACTCTTGATCCTGCTCGAGACTAGCTTTCGGCTCAATTCGAATTACAGCCTACGATGTTGATGAAGTGATCTTTCCAATTCAACCACCCGGGCACGTAACTTCTCCTTTTTGTTTTGGCTTTCTAACAAACTCTTTTTCAGAGTGTCCTCTCGTATTCGGGCATCTTGAAACCTTTTCTCCCAATGGTCAGCTCTAGTTTTTTCCGCTTTGATCTCTTGACGCCATTGCTCTGATGTTTTACCTAAACCGGCAGTTCTTATTGACATACGCAGCTTCTTGTAATCGGTTTTCAAACTATCCAAACCTTCCTCGGCCTTGTTCTTTCCTTTCCTTAACTTTTCAGCCTCTAGCTTGTGGATATCGACGTCTAATCCCAATTTCATTTTCTCTTCTTCTAGCTGTTCTATCTTCTTCCCCAACTCTGAGTTCCTTCTCTCAAAGTCTTGTTTAATGATCTCTAACTCGGATGGGATAACCCGTAAATGCTCCTCTATCGGTTGAGTGTTCCTTGATTCGCCTAGGGATGTTGTCGTTGACTCTCCTACCTTACCACCATTCATACCCGGGGTGGTCATCGAACTGTGGTAAATCCTTTCATTCTTCGAGCTTGGTTCCATGCATCTGATATCTCGCGAACCCTCTTTTTATAATTATTGTCTTTATAGGAGAACTCACATTGTGCCAAACCCTATGTCACCGGTATAAATTGCCTTGATCGATATTGCCTTAACACTATCAATGGAGCGTATCCAACGACTCCCCATATTCCGGCCAGAGGGACCCAGTCAAAATCACTGCACCTATATAGGATCTCGTCAGGAATCATCCACGGAGCTCTCCATTCAACGTCTTCGGCCCGCAAATTCTGGAGAATAGTTATCCATTTCTCTTCTGAGATGTCGTCCCGCCTCGGTATGGCCACGAATTCCCTTAATGGGGAATAATCCTTAGAGAAAACCCGATAAGAGACCTTCTCCACCCTCCAGAAATGGCTATGGAACCAAGCCAAAAGAAGCTGAGCACAACCGATAAATCTTCCCTCGCCTACTCTCCGGCATGCATTCAAGGATCTAAAAGTTTCTGGTAGTATTGCTGGGACAGGTGTAGTACCTTTATCAATCCGATCGAATAGATCTGAGACCGCTTCATCTATGTGTCCTAGTGCCTTGGGAAAGATGATCAAACCGTAGAGGCTTAAGGCAAAAACATCAACCCTTTTTTCGAATCCGGGTGAGCAAGAATCAAGTCCCTCAAATTCCTCCAAGGAATACACTTACTATCCCCTTTTTGCTTGATGAGAGCTGCAACCCATTGCTCGCTCATCCTCGTTACATTCATCAACTTCTTCAAAAAGGGAGGGATGTTGATGAGTCTTGAATAGGCCCTATCACTGAATCTTGAACAATTAAGTAACGCCATGTATTCCTCCACAAGAGGTACTAAATCCACTTCTCAAAGGTGAAGCGGTATGTGAGGTTCCAAAAGCTGCGAGAGCCCAAACAAGTACTTGTCTACCTTTACATCGAGCAAATAGGGTAAATCACCGTAATTCAGATAAAAGAGTTGCTTGACTTAGCCATTCCAACTATTCCATATATCCTTTAACTCTTGCAGGTCATTTTGAGTCACACTGATGCGAGTGAAATCCCACAACTCCGATTCATATCCCTTGGTCAAACTATCTCCTTTCTCTTGTTGCGTTCTCTCAGACCACACTCGGACGGCCGCATTATCCTCCACTCTATCAAGAAATCCTTTTTCCATGCTAAACTCTTCTATTTAGTAACCGAACGTAAATTAACACCCTTTTATGATGAGATGCCATGCGAAAACAATCAAAACACAACAAGTTAGTATTATATACAAAGAATAAAATTCAAAACAAATAAGGAGTAAATAAACGCCTAATAGGGTAACCACTAGGGTTCGGTGTGGTTCTACCTAGGGTAGGCTCCTAGGGCTCATTACATGTAGTTCGGTTCTAAGGTAAAGGTACCTGAACCAGCAGATTCCTCGACCCTCGCCCATTATAGGCTCATACGGACCGAGTTCGATTCAGGGGAATACATTTCCCTACGGCTATACGGAGATGAAAACCTCACGAAGACGCAGGTACGGATGTATCCCGAAAGCGATCCACTATCCTATACGGAGGTGAAGACCTCACGAAGGAGTAGTTTCTCACTTTCACTTAAGAGGGTGAAATTGACCAATAATGCGATGCAATATGCAAAGAAACATCATAGAACTAAACTACTTAAATCAAGCGTATTATGAAAAAGGTCACGAAAATAACAAACAATATGCAATGCAGATAATTTAAAACCGATTTTCAATTTTCAAAAAAAACAAAAATTAACCAATTTAAGGCTTGACTCTCGAATTCCCCAGTGGAGTCGCCAAGCTGTCGAAACCATTTTTTTGGAAACGAGAATCGACTTCGGTTTTGAAAGTGAAAATTAAAACGGGAGTCGCCAACGATCTTTATTAGGTGTGATCGGATCACCTTTGTTTTAATAAATCAATTTTAGTTTACTAAAACAGCCTTTGGTCTACAAAACTTGAGAGAATGGGTTCGAGAGTCGGTTACGTGTGAGGAAGGATTAGCACCTCGACCGCCCAAAAATTGGTACGAATTGATTAGTTAATGTCTTAATGTCGAAAGTTGAAAATCAGGAATAGATTTTAAAATACAATCCTTTTTATTGACATCGATTTTAAAAATGCTTGAGTTAGCTTGAATCGATTGTTTAGAGATTTTCTTGTCTCGAGATATCAGAATATCACATCCCGTAAGTTAGGACACAATACCATGAATTCTCGAGCACAAAGTTGTCCCCTACTTTGAATGAGAATTTCATGTGTTTTAAAACTTGAAAAGGATATTTTGCTATTTAGAAACAACGAGAAAATCGAAACCCCGTAAGTTAGGGCACAATTCCTCGATATTTCAAAATGCATGACATTGCCTTATTTGGAAAATTTTGCTTTTGAATAGTAGCGAATGCAATATTCAAGCAACATGTGTTATTTATTTAGGTTAAAATAAGGTGATTTATTGAATAAATACATTGAGGTTTAATTTGTAAAGCGATGATATGAAATACAATATAATAATAAACATGGGCGATAATACATGACTAACATCACGTAAATATACAACAATAAGGTAAAGATGCAAGTGAACAATTTATGATACATGCAATGACGATAATGGCTCACATACATCATTCACATACTAACATTAGCAATTAAGGAACAAAATATATTTAATTACCTAAAAAAAATAGTATAAAGCAAGTCAAATTGAATAAAATAAAATAAACAAGACGATTTAAAAGCTAATAGGCAAGTTGAAACAAAATAAAGTAAAATACTAATTTTTTTAAAAAGAAAAAAATCAATAACGTATAAAGCAATTTAAGAAAAGATAATATGTATAATTTTGGAACAAATAATGTGCATAAAAGCATAGCATATAGCATGAGTAATAAAATCTATAATGAATAATAAATAGAATGTTTTTTTAAAATAAATAAATAGAATTTGGAAAGGCATATGAAAACAATTTAAACTAATGGAATAAATTTTAAATAAATAATACAAAAGACGATTCTAAGATATAAAATGGTACTTTTAAAGTAAAATATGATATATAATGTGTTACGAATAATGTTTTCAACATAAGATAAAATAATATAATTTTTTTACCAAAATAGCCATGCAAATTAACGAAATATAAAATAAGCAAACAAATTACAAAAGAGAACATAACATAGATAATATTTATATTTAAAGTAATCGACATATAAAACTTGGAATAAACAATTCTAATGAAGAGTAAAAATGAAATAAACTACATGTGTATATGTTATAAAATTGATGGGTAAAAGAAAACTTAGAATAAACGCCCATAAAAGAATTTTTGTTTTTAAAAAAGAAAGCGATATACAAATGACACATAAATTTTAAAACAAAATACATTATAACCTCTAGGTAAATAGCAAATGAAGCACGCATAATAAAACGAATCGAAATAGAAAAGCAATACCAAATAAAAGAGTAAAAGAAACAAGATACATTATAAGTAATGTAAAGCTACCAAAGTCTAAATCAAACAGCTCGAAATTGTGAGGACTAAATGAGACAATATCCGAATCCAATGCGATGCATTTTGACTTCATAGGCCAAGGATTAAAGCGAAAATGAAATGAAGTAAATGGGCGAAATTTAAAAGAAAATGCAAAAGGATTAAATCAAATAAGCGAGGAAAAGAGGAGGGACCATGATGAAAATATCCCATTTTAGCCTTTTAAAAATCTGCCGTTTCAGGACCCCTTTTAGCCATTCGTTTTCTCCTTTTTATTTCAGTTTCTATTGTTTCAAGAAGGAAGCAGAGGGTCCCTTGCTCTCCCTCCTCCATGGCCACCGCAAAGCAAAAAGAGGAACTTAGATTCCTTGCTCCCACCACGGCCAATGGTGAAACCCCGGGTTCGACGGCCTCGAGATCGGCGAAAGGACACAAAAGCGTACTCGTCTGCAGTGAATCGGAAGTAAGTCTTTTCTTTCTTTTATTAATATTTCGTGAAATGAAAAAAGGAGCGAAATAGCGAGCGAGAACAGAATCGAAAACCAAAAATCTCATTTTTGAAAGTTTGTTCTTCTTTATTAATCTCCCCATTCAAAGTGTTCTTCTCCCCTCCTCTTTCCTTTGTCTATTTTCGTATAAAAATAAAAATAAAAAAACAAATGATACAAAAAAATAAATGAAATCAGAACATAGAACAAGACTAGCAATAAAATCAACCTTCGTGTTTTTGCTATTGTGATTTTGTTTGCTAAAGTTCGTGTTCCCCTTTTTCAGTACCATCTCCTCTACTCCAAAAATGTGATTTTGACCTTTTTCTTTTTTTTAAAGCCGATCTCCAAAACATTTCTTTTATTCTTTATTTTGTTTTTGCTCTTTTGTTTATCTTTTCCCCATCATTCGCGTGCTTCCTTTTGTCTTTGTATTTGCTTTCATTGCGGGTGCTACTGACGCGTGGAAGAGGCAACGTTCGGGGATGTGGTGACCGAGGTGGCATCTTGTGATGGTTGGCATGCGTGGGGTGGCAAATGAAGAAAGAGGCTAGGGTTGCTGAAACAATTTGGGTAGTTGGGCTAGGTTTTGTTTTAATTTTGGGCCATGTATTGGACTATTTTTGTTTATTTGGTTTGGGTTCTTTTAGGCCAAAATTGGCTATTATAACAACTTTATGAAAAACATAAAGATTTGTTTACTTTATTTAATTATCATTATATGTTAAATTATGATACTACTTACGATAATAGTTCTAATAATTCGATTATCTAGAAGACTTAAAGGTTACTAGTTATAAATCTGATGAAGAAAACACTTCAACAGATGAGGAAGAAAATATAGAAATTCCAAAACCAATGGATACTGAAGAAACAAATCTTTATGGAAAAAGAAAAATAGAATCAGATCTTCACTATGATGATTATCTGAGAACTTTTCATAAAAATTTTGAAAAAGTTGAAAGCACAACTAGAATTTTTGGTAATCAAATCGAAAATATAGCTACTAATGAAATTAAATCTGAATATCCAGGAGAGTCATCTAGTCAACCTATACCACATAGGATAGATGATTTAAATAAAAGAAATGTGGCACAAGGTGGAATATATTTAGACTTGACTAATATTCCAATATCAGATTATGAAAAAACTACAGATGATTGGGCACAGTCGATGGCTATTGTTGTAAACAATAACAATACTTGGACAAAAGAAAATTTCTTAAATTATTTTGTTTTGAACATTTCAAGGTGATGTTCTATAATTTTTAAGAAGAAGGGAAGAATCAGACAAAGGAAAAGAACAAAAAGGCAATTAATAAACCAAATAGGAACTCCCAAATATCTTTTAAAAGCATTAACTTTTATTCTAAAAACAAAATTTTATGGTTATTTTGATAAATAAATAAAAAGATCAAGATAGTGTATCTAGTTACATACGGTCAAAAATTAAATTATGTGATATTAGATATTTAGAAGAATTTTCAAAAAAATTTCATGAATATAAAAATTAGAAAATGAAAATAAAGAATTTTGGAAAAACTAATATTTTCATAAATTACCACCACCATGGGATGAAATTTGTATACAAAAATATGTAAATTATCTAGAAAAACACAGTAAAAAGGTGGAGTAGCATCAAAAATATAGACTCTATAGGAAATAGAATAAATTTTGCAAAAGAAAGAATAATTTTACATTGTTTACAAACTAAAGCCTCTAAACAAGTTAAAAATAAATTAAGTGCTAAACATTGTACTAAAATTTTAGAAAATGAATGGGAATTTGGATGTAAACCAATACATTCTAATACTTATAAAAAATATAGAAAGAAAAATAGAAGATATAAGTTAATTAAATGGAAACCAGAAGTAAAAATATAATGGTTATAGTAAAAAGAAAAAATTTGTTAGAAGAAAAATTTCTAAAAATCTTAAAAACAAATATGTAAATGTTCTAAATGTGATGAAGAAGGTCACATAGCACTACATTGTCAATTGTCCTAACAAAGGAAAAAATGCAAAGAAGATGATTAAAACTCTTGAAGAACAAGACTTAGATCATATGCTTAGAAGAGAAATAAATCTTGAAGAAATATTATATGAATTAATATCGAAATGGATTACGATTCGGATAATGAAGAATATATATTTATGTTTAATGTAAGAAGTAGTTCTAATAATCAATTAGAAGAAATTCACGAATCGAACATCGGGATATAAAATTAGGAAATTTAATTAGAGAAGAAAAAGACTTTTACGATGAAATGATAGAAAAAATAAATAAAATTATATTTCTAAAGAAGAAATATATAAAATTTCTAAATTCAAGATATGAAGTCAAAGACACGAGAGAAAAATTAGCGGTAATACAATCGCTAAAGATACTAGAGGAGGATTAACAAAATCCCATTATTTACTAAAGATAAAATTAAAAGGATTGAAAGGAAATATCCTCAAGTTAGATATATAAACTTAGGAATAATAATGATAACTATTAGAACTTTATTTAGAAAAGTTCATGATATACCTATAATAGCAGTATTATTAGATAAAAGATTTGAAAATCCAATAAAAACACCTATTGGAGGTATTCAATCTAATTTACATACTGGTGTAATAGGATTTAAAGTTAAACCAAATTACTTTATATATATTACAGATCCTCTAATAGAAGAGTGTTTATGTCTAAGAATTCAGACAAAAAATTCTAAAATAAATGATTTATTAGAAGATCTAGTAACGCCTCAAAATTTATATTTTTGGTTCTGTTAAAATTTGACACAAGTGCATCTGTTTCAGTGGTTAAGTGTTCTGGGTGTGTGTGGAAAGTCCTAAGTTCAAGCCATTACTTAGGCAAATTTTGGCTTTTTCCTGAATTAAGCTTTAACTTCTAGTCAACGGGCTTATATTAAGTTATTTGTAATTTTCAATCAAAATGGGCCTGTTGGTCTGGTGGTTAAGTGGAGTGATAATATGATGGAGGTCCTGTGTTCGATTATCTGTGATGGCAAGAGGTAGTATTTTTGCTTCAATTTCGGCTAGAGTTGTATTGAAAGAGGATTCTGAGTAGTGGGTTGTTAATGGGATAGTGGTGAGAGATTTGAGGAGATAATAGGGGAAATTATCAGAATTTTTGTCTATTCTAATTTTTATTTTCAAATTTTCGGCTCTCTTTCTCCTTTTCCTAAAATTCTGACTGCAACTCCCCTCTACTGTCGAAATTTTTTATTTCTTTTTCATACCTCTTTCGGCTTTCTTGATTCGTTACTCTTTATGCAAATCCTGGCCGTGTCCGTTTGCTAAGTTTTGTTTTGCTTAATTTTAACACTTTTCGATAAAGTGCTGATGAGGGATTGGAGTTGATGTTTTTGGCTAGGTGAAGATTTGGAGGCTCGTAATCATTGTTTGGAGATTTAGGTTCGTGGAATCTTGGTTGCTCGATCGAAGGTAAGGTTCTGAAGGTTTAGGTTGAGCATCTTATTATAATTTCGTTTAAGTTTCGTTACTAACACTGAGTTTGGGCGATATAATATCGATTATAGGTTCTGGAGTGCTCGGGGATTGTTTTAGCTTCAAATGGAACCAGGTGTGCACCCGGATCCCAAGAAAATGCATTTTTGGAAAAAGCTTACAACCTTTTTGTCGACGCCACACGACCATGTGGTAGGCCATATGCTATAACACGAGTGTGTGATCGACGAGGCCAGGCCATGTACACAAGACACGATCGTGTGATGGTCAGGCAGGCTGTGTGCGACACACGGGTAAACCACACAGGCGTGTGGGATTTTGGGATCATATGGCCAAGACAAAGTTAGGTCGTGTGAGCCAGACAAATGTGTGGGCCCACACGGGCAAGCCACATGGGCATGTGAGCCCATTGATTTGAAATGATTGCTAGGGTTGCACGGGTTGACCAAGTCGACTGTGAACCTACTGTAGGGTTAGTAAGTGTTACCTAGACCCCTAAATATATGATTTGAGTGTATATGATGTATGATTAACTATTCATGACTATTGATATGTGTATGTATATGTATGAATGATGGTTGCATAAAAGCATGACATATTGTATGTTTGCATTGTATTGGGTGGGGATAATGATATTTAGAGGAAGTGTACTAAAAGGCTCTCAAGGCTAATTTACTGGCAGCTCAGCTGCAAACTACTGTCTAGTGCTGTATTAGATACTACTTGGTGTGTAGGGATGGGTGGGTTGATTATATCCCCACATGGAGTGTAGGGTTGGACGGAGATGGTGTGTAAAGGCTGGTTGGGTAGGATTTGTGACTGTATATCTGTTACTGCTACTGATACTGTGTTGGGCTAAGGCCCTACTACATAACTGTTTTTGTACTGAGATGAGCTAAGGCCAAACTGAAATCGATATTGTTACCATAAAGGGCTTAGGCCCAAACTATGATTATCTATTTACTGTATGTTTGTAATGTATGGGGTTTGCACACTGAGTTTAGGTAAACTCATCCTTTCTGTTTAATCTGTACAGGTAATCCCCAAACATAGGCGAATCGATGCGACAAAGGACTCAATGGTGGTCACACAACTTCTTTTACACTGTTTATTACCTATTTATGATTTTAATTTTGTTTGGGAGCATTTTGCTGTAAATATGGCCTCTATGGATATTTACTAATTTGGGTTTTATTCTGTTTTATGATTTATTTCTGCTAGTAGTAGGAAAACTCGAGTTTTCAAAGGAACCAAATATTTTATCAAAAACACCACGAATTCGTGAACTGCTTTAAAAGCTTCTGCATAGAATAAATGTTTTGAAAACTTTCGACTGAGTAATTAATACGACTTTAAAACTAATAATTAATGATGAAAAGTTTCTAAGTGGAAATTGTTTTAAGCAAAGTTACGGTTTTCCAACACAAGCTATGGTATTCAAACACACTACCATGCGACATCCCCAGACTTGGTCATAACGTCCAGACCAAGTTTGGGGTGTTACATTTAGTGGTATCAGAGTCAGGTTGCAAAACTCGACTGTGAATTTGGGTTTTTAAAGAACTGATTTTTGATGATTGAAATTGAAAGTACTCTTATTAAACGTGTGGTACATCAAGTCTTCGACGCTGATCCTGTAAGTCTTCTGAACTATTATTTGTTTATAAATTGAAATGCTATAGATAATATATACAGAGACTACTATAGATAGACTGTACTGAAAACACTTAAGTTAGTGTATACTGATACTGTAGTAAAACGTATAGACACTAATAGACACTGTGATGTACGAAACAAATTATACACTTCTAATATAGTTTTCATAAAATATCTGTTAATAAACACTGGAACTATAAACTGATGCATAAAACTATTAATACAGATAAAACACGAACAAATAATGAGCACGAGAGGTACTCGCGGACGGGGTACAAGAGGCCGTGGTAGAGGTCGTAGAGGGGCTCGAGCAGGGTCCTCATCTTCTAGAAACCTACCTAATTTGGATACTAGCGAGACACCGGCTAGGCCATGTTGAGGATTTTAGAGAGGGTTGCTGGGCCCAATACTGGAGTTAGAGGCGGGGGGTCGATTACGGAACGACTTTGGTCTAACGGAGTTGAGCTTTTCAGGGGTATTACTGGAGTTAGCCCTAATGTGGCTGAGTATTGGATAAATGCCACAGAGAGGATTATGGACGATCTGGACTGCACACCAGAGCAGAAATTAAAGGGTACTGTGTCGCTGCTACGTAATGAGGCATATTAGTGGTGGCTCACTATTAAGGAGGGCACCCAGCCTGAACAACTAACCTGAGAGTTCTTTAAGACCGCATTCCAAGGGAAATATGTAGGGGCTAGTTATGTGGATACCCGTAGGAGAGAGTTCTTAAATCTGACTCAGGGAGATAGATCGGTGGCCAAGTATGAGGCTGAATTTTTTAGACGGAGCCGCTATGCGCGAGGTATGGTGGCGACTGAGTACGAGCGATGTGTTCACTTCGAGGATGGCCTCAGGGATAATATTAGGGTTCTGATAGCTCTACAGAGGGAGCAAGACTTTGTTGCACTGGTTGATAAAGCGAAGATCACCGAAGAAGCACGCTGAGCTCTAGAACCGAGAGAGAGGTAGAGGCAAGAGGGATTCGGAGCCCTCGAGTTCCATTTAGAGGCCTAAGAAAAAGGCCAAAATTGATGGGCCGATCAGAGTTGGGGCTCCTATTACTTCTACTGGACAACTGCCGTGTACTGACTATGATAGACGCCATCAGGGCCAGTGTTGGAAAAGAATTGGGGCTTGTTTAAGGTGTGGTTCATTAGAACACCTTATTAGAGAGTGTCTGCGAAGTTTTGATCAGATGCAAGCTCTGGGTACGGGTACTGCACCACCACCGAGAATAGTTAGTAGCCAATGAGAGGTCGTGGTCAGGCAAATGTGGTAATGGGATGGGTCATGGTCAGAGAGCACCGGGCAGAGGTGTAGGTCATACTGAGCCAAGGCAGCTGGCTCTAGTTTATGCTACACGTCGCCAAGAGGATAGAGATGCTTCATACATTATCACGGGTAGTTTTTTTATTTATAATGTACCTTATACTGCACTGATAGATATAGGATCCACTTATTCCTATATAGCATGTACTGTGTCTAAGAACTTGGGTATCTTGATGGAGAACACTGTGAGTGAGGTGACTATTCTGAGTCCACTAGGACAATTAGTAAGGGTGAATAAGTTGTTTAGAGATTAGAGGCTTAAGGGGCTATATTTCTGGCTGATCTGATGGAACTGCCTTTTGGAGAGTTTGATTTGATACTGGGAATGGACTGGTTAGTCAAGCACCGAGTGAGCTTAGATTATGCCACGAAAAGAGTTGTACTAAGAACTGAAAAGGATAGTGAGGTAGTCATAATTGGGGAACGCCAGAACTATTTATCGAATGTGATCTTTGTGTTGAGGGCGAAAAAGTTAGTTCAAAATGGATGTGAGGCGTATCTGGCCTACATCAGTGTTTCAGATTCTGGGGATTCTTCAGTTAAGGATATCAGGACGGTTAGGGATTTTCTGGACATTTTTCCTGAGGAGCTACCTGGGTTACCTCCGATTCTTGAAGTAGAGTTTGGGATTAAGCTCTTTCCTGGTACAGCTCTGGTGTTCAAAGCTCCCTATAGAATGGCACTGAAGGAGCTTGTGGAGCTTAAGGCTCAAATTCAAGAGTTACTGGATCATGGATTCATCTGTCCTAGTATGTCTCTGTGGGGAGCACTAGTTCTGTTTGTGAAAAAGAAGGATAGATCTATCTGTATGTACATCTGAACAAATTGACCATAAAGAATAAGTAACCCCTTCCGAGATAGATGATCTATTCGACCAGTTTCGAGGAGCTTCAGTTTTCTCTAATATTGATCTACGATCAGGGTATCACTAGTTGAGAGCTAAGGAAGTTGATGTGCATAAGATGACGTTTAGGACTCATTATAGTCACTAGAGTTCCTAGTAATGCCATTTGGACTGACTAATGCACCGGCAGCTTTTATGGATCTGATGAACCTAGTGTTCCAGTCCTATCTGGATAGGTTCGTGGTAGTATTTATTAACGACGTACTGATGTAATCAAGGACTGAGAGTGACCATGATAAAGACCTCAGAGTAGTTCTGCAGATCTTGCGAGAGAAACAACTGTACATCAAGTTCAGAAAATGTGAGTTTTGGTTACGGGAAGTAACGTTTTTAGGCCATATGGTTTCTGCTGAGGGGATTAGAGTCGATCCTTGAAATATTGAGGCTGTCTTAGATTGGAAGCAGCCTATGACTGTATTAGAGATCCGCATTTTTTTGGCACTAGCAGGGTACTATCGACGTTTCGTAGAAAGGGTTTTACTGATTGCGGCCCCTTTGACTAAGCTACTACGCAAGAGTGTGCCGTTTAACTAGACTAATGCGCAGTAAGAGAGCTTTGAGAAGTTCAAAACTGTATTGACTGATGCCCCTATTTGGATTTAGTTAGAGTCTGGAAAAGAGTTTACTGTGTACAGCAATGCATCACATATCAGTTTGGGATGTGTGTTGATGCAAGAGGGTAAGGTAGTAGCATATGCATCTCATCAGCTTAAGCCTCATGAGGTAAATTATCCGATGCATGACTTTGAATTGGTCACAATGGTGTTTGTACTAAAAATTTGAAGGCATTATCTGTATGGTGAGAAGTGTATCATTTACACCGATCACAAGAGCCTCAAGTACCTCCTCAATCAGAAGGAATTCAATCTTAGGCAGCGTAGATGGATTGAACTACTTAAGAACTATGACTGTACGATTGAATACTATTCTGGTAAGGCCAATGTGGTGGCTGACGCACTGAGCCATAGGGTTATGACTGATCTTAGGGCGATGTTTGCTCGCCTTAGTTTATTTGATGACGGCAGTCTATTAGCTGAACTTCAGGTTAAACCGACGTGGATAAAACAAATTAAGGGTAGACAGATGGAGGATGAGTCTTTGGATCTTTGCTTTTGGCAGGTTAAAAGAGGGGATACTGGGGATTTTGGACTAAAAAGCGAAGGGTAACTCTATTTTCGAGGAAGAATCTGTGTACCGAAAGATACTGAATTGAGGCAGTCTATACTGCAAGAGGTGTATAGTAGCCTTTATGCTATGCATCCTCGCGAAAATAAGATGTACCGAGATCTTTGTGAGTTATACTGGTGGCTAGGGCTTAAACGAGAGGTTACTAACTTCGTCGGTAAATGTCTGACTTACCAGCAGGTTATGACTGAGCATCAGTTACCTTCAAGGTTGTTGCAGCCAGTTAAGATTCCACTTTGGAAGTAGGGGCGAGTGACTATGGACTTCGTTAGTGGGTACCCCTCACACCCACTAAGAAGGATTCAGTGTGGGTCATCGCGGATCGATTGACCAAATCCACACACTTCATACCGGTTCGTACGGGCTACTTATTGTAGAAGCTGGCTAAACTGTATATGTCTAAAATAGTAAGACTATATGAGGTATCGATTTCGATCATATCTGATAGGGACCCTTGCTTCACGTCTCAATTCTAGAAAAAGCTACATGAAGCTTTGGGTACAAGGTTGGACTTTAGTACTGTGTTCCATCCTCAGACTGATGGTCAATCTGAGAGGGTGATTCAAATACTGAAGGACATGTTGAGGAGTTACATGGTTGATTTCTAAATCATTTGGGAGAACTATCTGTCACTAGCCGAGTTCGCTTATAATAACAACTTCCAGTCGAGTATACGGATAGCACCATATGAGGCTCTGTATGGTCGTAAGTGTCTTACTCCTTTATGTTGGACTGAACTGGGTGTGCGTCAAGCGTTGGGTCCTAAGTTGATTTTTGAGACTGAGAAAAAGGTTCAGCTAATTAGGGACCGTCTGAAGGCAGCTTCTAACAGGTAGAAGTCTTATGCTAATTTGAAGAGACGAGAGAATGAGTATTTTGTAGGAGATTTCGTGTTTCTGAAGTTCTCGCCTTAGAAGAAGGTTCTGAGGTTTGGTCGCAAGGGTAAGCTGAGCCCTAGGTTTATTAGGCCTTGCTGCATTTTGAAGCGAGTGGGGCCAGTTGCATATCAGTTGGAGTTACCTCCAGAGTTGGATCGCATTCATGATGTTTTTCATGTCTTGATGTTGAGGCGCTACTGCTCTAATCCCATGCAAATTGTTTCAGTGGATGATATTGAGGTTAGACCAGACCTGACTTTCGAGGAGGAGCCGATTAAGATTTTGGATCGAGACGTAAAGATTCTGAGAATAAAATCCATTCCACTGGTTAAAGTTCTATGGCGTAATCATAGCACTGAGGAGGTCACGTGGAAACCTGAGGATGCGATGCGTCAACAGTATCCTCACCTATTCTAATCAAGTAAATTTTGAGGCCGAAATTTTCTTTTAGGGGGTAGAGTTGTAACGCCTCAAAATTTATATTTTTGGTTCTGTTAACATTTGACACAAGTGTGTATCTACTTCAGTGGTTAAGTGTTTTGGGTGTGTGTGGAAGGTCCTAAGTTCAAGCCATGACTTGGGAAAATTTTGGCTTTTTTCCTGAATTAAGCCTTAACTTCTAATCAGTAGGCTTATATTAAGTTATTTGTGATTTTGCATCAGAATAGGCCTGTTGGTCTGGTGGTTAAGTGGAGTGATAATATGATTGAAGTCCTGTGTTTGATTATCTGTGATGGCAAGGGGTAGTATTTTTACTTCAATTTCAGCTAGAGTTGTATTGAAAGGGGATTCTGAGTAGTAGGTTGTTAATGGGATAGTGGTGAGAGATTTGAGGAGAAAATAGGGGAAGTTATCAGAATTTTTGTCTATTCTGATTTTTATTTTCAAATTTTTGGCTCTATCTCTCTTTTTCCTAAAATTCTGACGGTAACTTCCCTCTACTGTCGAAATTTTCTATTTCTTTTTCATACCTCTTTCGGCTTTCTTGATTCGTTACTCTTTGTGTAAATCCTGGCTGTGTCCGTTTGGTAAGTTTCGTTTTGCTTAATTTTAACACTTTTCGGCAAAGTGCTGATGAGGGATTGGAGTTGATGTTTTTGGCTAGGTGAAGATTTGGAGGCTCGTAATCATTGTTTGGAGATTTAAGTTCGTGGAATCCTGGTTGCTCGATCGAAGGTAAGGTTCTGAAGGTTTAGGTTGAGCATCTTATTATAATTTCGTTTAAGTTTCGTTACTAACACTGAGTTTGGGTGATATAATATCGATTATAGGTTCTAGAGTGCTTGGGGATTGTTTTAGCTTTAAATGGAACCAGGTGTGCACCCGGATCGCAAGAAAATGCATTTTTGGCAAAATCTTACAACCTTTCTGTGTACATCACACGGCCGTGTGGTATGCCGTGTGCTATAACACGAACGTGTGATCGACGAGGTCAGGCTGTGTGGAGAAGACAAGGCCGTGTGATGGCCAGGCAAGCCGTGTACGACACACGAGCTGGACTGAGTTGAGCCGTGTGGGCCATACAAGCGTGTGGGATTTTGAGATCACACGACCAAGGAAAAGTTGGGCCGTGTGGGCCACACAGACATGTGGGCCCACACGGGCAAGCCACATGGGTGTGTGAGCCCATTTATTTGAAATGATTGCTAAGGTTGCACGGGTAGCCCAAGTCGACTGTGAACCTACTGTAGGGTCGGTAAGTATTACCTAGACCCTTAAATATATGATTTGAGTGTATATGATGCATGATTAACTATGCATGATTACTGATATATGTATGTATATGTCTGACCGATGGTTGCATAAAAGCATGACATATTGTATGTTTGCATTGCATTGGGCGGAAATGATGATATTTGGAGGAAGTGTACTGAAAGGTTCTCAAGCCTAATTTACTGTTAGCTCAGCTGCAAACTACTATTTAGTGTTGCATTCGATACTACTTGGAGTGTAGGGATGGATGGGTTGATTATATCCCCACATGGAGTGTAGGGTTGGACGGAGATAGTGTGTAGAGGCTGGTTGGGTAGGATTTGTAACTGTATATCTATTACTGCTATTGATACTATGTTGGGCTAAGGCCTACTGTATGACTGTTTTTGTACTAAGATGGGCTAAGGCCAAACTGAAACTGATACTGTTACCATAAAGGGTGCAGGCCCAAACTGTGATTATTTATTTACTGTATGCTTGTAATGTATAGGGTTTGTACACTGAGTTTACGTAAACTCACCCTTTCTGTTTAATCTGTACAGGTAATCCCTAAACATAGGCGGATCGGTGTGGCAGAGGACTCAGTGGTGGCCACATGAATTTTTTTCGCTGTTTATTACCTATTTATGATTTTACTTTTATTTGGGAGCATTTTGCTGTAAATATGGCCTCTATGGATTTTTACTAATTTGGGCTTTATTCTATTGTATGATTTATTTCTGCTAGTAGTAGGAAAAATCAAGTTTTCAAAAGAACCAAATGTTTTATCATAACCACCACAAATTCGCGAGTTGCTTTAAAAGCTTCCTCATAGAATAAACGTTTTGAAAACTTTCGACTGAGTAATTAATACGACTTTAAAACTAATAAGTGATAATGAAAAGTTTCTAAGCAAAAATTATTTTAAGCAAAGTTACGGTTTTCCAACACAAGTTACGGTATTCAAACACACTACCATGCCACATTGCCAGATTTAGCCATAACGCCCAAGTCGGGTTTTAAGTGTTATAATCTAGCAATAAGTTGGCCTTCTATTAATGAATATACTAATACGACAAAAGTAGAAATTAAAGAAATTAATAATAAAATCATTGAGCTTTTTGAACCTAATAAATTTACTAAAGAAATACAACGAAAATTATTACATTTAAGGGATCTATCAATACTAAGAGATTGGATGATAGATAGAATAAGTAGTGCTAGTACTTCAAAACCTGTAAGTACTATAAAATATATGTCGTCAGGAGATAGATTATATTTTAAAAATAATGTTATAACAAATATAAATGATAATTTAGTTTTACCCTCAAATACTCAAACAGAAGAAGAAAAGGATAATATAAGTACAAGCTCTACACCGATAGGAATGAAAACAGTTCATATACCTATATTTCCAACTGAATCAAGTAGAAATTCTAGAAACACTAGAATGGAAGAAATACAAACTTCAACAATTATTCAACAAATGAAAATTGGAAATAGTGATGTTATTACATTTTCAACTTTTCAATCAAGAAAATATTATACATATATTGAAATTACATTTCAATTCAGAGAATATAAAACATATTCTTAACATGCTTTATTAGATACAGGAGCTACAACAAGTAGTTGCAGAGAAAATGCTATTTCTGTAGAAAAATGAGAACCTATGAAACATCCAATAAGAGTTATATGAATAGATGGTAATGAAACCATAATTCAATTTAAGACTAGAAACATACCGATTTACATAAATAATGTAAGATTTGTAATACCTAAGATATTGTGTTTTCCTACAATGCATAGAGACATATTATTAGGAAATAACTTTATATATCAACATCTATCATTTTCTATAGATAAAAATTTAATTATATTATCAAGAAAAAAACTTCTGTAGAAATATCATTAGTTGAAAATTATAAATTTGTGTGTGATAAAAATTTTACACCACCAAGAAAATAACAGATTCTTCGGTTAACATGATTTGGTTTTAGTTGTTTAATTTGTTATTTTCTTGATGGTGTAAAATTTTTATCACACAAATTTATGATTTTCAACATGGCCTAGGACAGTACGTCATCCCCAGCTAATTGAACATGAGAACCAGTCTCAGTCACAGGTGAAGCCGGTCTCTCACTAGTATCTAGATCAGGCAGGTTTCCAGAAGATGGGGACCCTGCTCGAGCCCCTCTACAGCCTTTACCACGGCCTCTTGTACCCCGTCTGCGAGTACTTCTCGTGCTCATTGTTTATTTGCATTTTATCTATATTAACAATTTTCTGTATCAGTTTACAGTTCCAGTGTTTATTAACAGATATTTTATGAAAACTGTATCAGAAGTGTATAATTTATTTCGTACATCACAATGTCTATCAGTGTTTATAGGTTTTACTACAGTATCTGTATACACTAACTTGAGTGTTTCTAGTACAGTTTATTTATAGTAGTCTCGGTATATACTATCTATAGCATTTCAGCTTATAAAAAAATAACAGTTCAGAGGACTTACAGGAGTGGCGCCGGAGACTTGATGTACTACACGTTCAATAAAAGTACTTTCAATTTCAACCATCAAAAATCAGTTCTTTAAAAATCCAAATCCACAGCCAAGCTTTGCAACCTGGCTCTAATACCACTAAATGTAACACCCCAAAACCCGACCTAGATGTTATGGCCGAGTCTGGCGATGTCACATGGTAGTGTGTTTGAATACCATAGCTTGTGTTGGAGAATCGTAACTTTGCTTAAAAAAATTTCCACTTAGAAACTTTTCATTATCACTTATTAGTTTTAAAGTCGTATTAATTACTCAGTCGAAAGTTTTCAAAATGTTTATTCTATGTAGAAGCTTTTAAAGCATTTCGCGAATTTGTGGTGTTTTTGATAAAACATTTGGTTCATTTGAAAACTCGAGTTTTCCTACTACTAGTAGAAATAAATCATAAAATAGAATAAAACCCAAATTAGTTAAAATTCATAGAGGCCATATTTACAGCAAAATGTTTCCACTCAAAAGTAAAATCATAAATAGGTAATAAACAGTGTAAAAGAAGTCATGTGGCCACCACTGGGTCCTCCACCGCACTGATCCATCTATGTTTGGAGATTACCTGTACAGATTAAACAAAAAAGGTGAGTTTACGTAAACTCAGTGTGCAAACCCCATCTATTACATACATACAGTAAATAGATAATCACAGTCTGGGCTTAAGCCCTTTTATGGTAATAGTATCAGTTTCAGTTTGGCCTTAGCCTATCTCAGTACAGAAACAGTTATACAGTAGGGCCTTAACCCAACACAGTATCAGTAGCAATAACAGATATACAGTTACAAATCTTACCCAACCAGCCTCTACACACCATCTCCGTCCAACCCTACACCTCATGTGTGGATATAATCAACCCACCCATCCCTACTCTCTAAGTAGTATCGAATGCGGCACTAGACAGTAGTTTGCAGCTGAGCTACTAGTAAATTAAGCTTGAGAGCCTTTCAGTACACTTCCTCCAAATATCATCATCCCCACTCAATGCAATACAAACATACAATATGTCATGCTTTTATGCAACCATTGGTCATACATATACATACACATATCAGTAATCATGAATAATTAATCATGCATCATATACACTTAAATCATATATTTAGGGGTCTAGGTAACGCTTACTGACCTTATAGTAGGTTCACAGTCAAGTTGGTCGACCCGTGCAATCCTAGCAATCATTTCAAATAAATAGGCTTACACGTCCATGTGGCTTGCCCGTGTGGGCCCACACGGCCCAACTTTACCTTGGCCGTGTGGATCACAGGGCCTGGCCCAAAATTCCACACGCCCTTATGGTTTACCCGTGTGGGCCCACATGCCCGTGTGGCCCACACGCCCAACTCAGTCCAGCCCGTGTGTCATACACCGTCTTCTTGGCCATCACACTACCATGTTTTGTGCACACGGCCTGGCCTCGTCAATCACACGCCCGTGTTATAGCACACGGCCTACCACATGGCCTACCACATGACCGTGTGGCGTCAACAGAAAGGTTTTCAGCTTTTTCTGAAAATACATTTTCTTGTGATTCGGGTACACACCTGGTTCTGTTTGAAGCTATAACAATCCCCGAGCACTCCAAAACCTATAATCGATATTCTATCGCCCAAACCCAGTGTTACTAACGAAACTTAAACGAAATTATAATAAAATGCTCAACCTAAACCTTCAGAACCTTACCTTCGATCGAACAACTAGGATTCCACGAACTTAAGTCTCCAAACAATGATTACGAGCCTCTAAATCTTCACCTAGCCGAAAACATCAACTCCAATCCCTCATCAGTACTTTGCCGAAAAGTGCTAAAATTAAGAAAAACAGAACTAACAAAACGAACTCGGCCAGGATTTGCACAAAGAGTAACAAATCAAGAAAGCCAAAAGAGGTATGAAAAAGAAATAGAAAATTTAGGTAGCAGAGGGGAGTTGCCGTCAGAATTTTAGGAAAAGAAGAGAGAGAGCCGAAAATTTGAAAATAAAATTAGAATAGACAAAAATTCTGATAACTTCCCCTATTATCTCCTCAAATCTCTCACCACTATCCCATTAACAACCCATTACTCAGAATCCCCTTTCAATACAGCTCTAGCAGAAATTGAAGCAAAAATACTACCGCTTGCCTTCACAGAGAATCAAACACAGGACCTCTATCATATTATCACTCCACTTAACCACCAAACCAACAGGCCCATTCTAATGGAATATTACAAATAACTTAATATAAGCCTGTTGACTAGAAGTTAAGGCTTAATTCAGAAAAAAGCCAAAATTTGCCTAAGTCATGGCTTGAACTTAGGAACTTCCATACACACTCAGAACACTTAACCACTGAAACAGATGCACTTGTGTCAAATTTTAACAGAACCAAAAATATAAATTTTGGGGCGTTACTTAGATCTTCTGATAAATCATTTATTTCAGAATTTTTTGTCTGAATTCCTAGACATAAACACTCTTCTATTAGAGGATCTTTAATAGATATAAAGTAATTTGGTTTAACTTTAAATCCTATTACACCAGTATGTAAATTAGATTGAATACCTCCAATAGGTGTTTTTATTGGATTTTCAAATCTTTTATCTAATAATACTGCTATTATAGGTATATCATGAACTTTTCTAAATAAAGTTCTAATAGTTATCATTATTATTCCTAAGTTTATTTATCTAACTTGAGGATATTTCTTTTTAATCCTTTTAATTTTATCTTTAGTAAATAATGGGATTTCATTAATCTTTCTCTAGTATCTTTAGCATTTGTATTAGGAAATTTTATATATTTCTTCTTTAGAAATACGATTTTTATTTATTTTTCTATCATTTCATCGAAAAGTTTTTCTTCTCGATGAAATTTCCTAATTTTATATCTTGTTGTTCGATTTAGGAATTTCTTCTAATTGATTATTAGAACTACTTCCTACATTAAACATAAATATATATTCTTTATTATCTAATCGAATCCATTTCTAATATTACTTCATATAATATTTTTCAGGATTCATTTCCTCTTCTAAGCATATGATCTAAGTCTTGTTCTTCAAGAGTTTTAATAATCTTCTTTGCATTTTTTCCTTTGTTAGGACAAGGTGGTGCTATGTGACCTTCTTCATATATATAAAACATTTACATATTTGTATTTTAGATTTTTAGAAGTTTTTCTTCTAAGAATTTTTTCCTTTTATTATAACCATTATATTTTTACTCCCTAGTTTCCATGTAATTAACTTATATCTTCTATTTTTCTATCTATGTTTTTTAAAAGTATTAGAATGTATTGGTTTACATCCAAATTCCCATTCATTTTCTAAAATTTTAGTACAATGTTTAGCACTTAATTTATTTTTAACTTGTTTAGAGGCTTTAGTTTGTAAACAATGTAAAGTTATTCTTTGAGTCTATATTTTTGATGCTACTCCAACCTTTTTACTGTGTTTTTCTAGATAATTTACATATTTTTGTATACAAATTTCATCCCATGGTGGTGGTAATTTATGAAAATATTAGTTTTTCCAAAATTCTTTATTTTCATTTTCTAATTTTTGATATTCATGAAATTTTGTTTTGAAAATTCTTCTAAATATCTAATATCACATAATTTAATTTTTGACAGTATGTAACTAGATACACTATCCTGGTCTTTTTATTTATTTATTTATCAAAATAACCATAAAATTCTATTTTTAAAATAAAAGTTAATGCTTTTAAAAGATATTTGGGAGTTCCTATTTGGTTTATTAACGCCCTTTTTGTTCTTTTCATTTGTCTGATTCTTCTCATCTTCTTAAAAATTGTAGAATATCACCTTGAAATGTTCCAACAAAATAATTTAAGAAATTTTCTTTTGTCCAAGTATTGTTATTGTTTACAACAATAGCCATCGACTGTGCCCAATCATCTGTAGTTTTTTCATAATCCGATATTGGAATATTAGTCAAGTCTAAATATATTCCACCTTGTGCCACATTTCTTTTATTTAAATCATTTATCCTATGTGGTATAGGTTGACTAGATGACTCTCTTGGATATTCAGATTTAATTTCATTAGTAGCTATATTTTCGGTTTGATTACCAAAAATTCTAGTTGTGCTTTCAACTTTTTCAAAATTTTTATTAAAAGTTCTCAGATAATCATCATAGTGAAGATCTGATTCTATTTTTCTTTTTCCATAAAGATTTGTTTCTTCAGTATCCATTGATTTTGGAATTTCTATATTTTCTTCCTCATCTGTTGAAGTGTTTTCTTCATCAGATTTATAACTAGTAACCTTTAAGTCTTCTAGATTATCAGAATTACTAGAACTACTATTGTCTGTGGTGTCATAATTTAACATATAATGATAATTAAATAAAGTAAACAAATCTTTATATTTTTCATAAAGTTATTTTATTAATTTTAAATATTCTATTCTTTCATTTTTATCTGTACTTTTAGTAAATTTAAATTTTCAATGTTCGTAAGTTCTTTATAAGATTGAAAATCATATTTTTGTTGATTTAGTATATTTTCTTTTCTATTTTCAAGATTCTTACCTATTTTATTAGTAGAAGATGATTCTTCGAAGAAGTGTCTTCTTCCTCATATAAAGTTAATATTATATTACTATTTCCATAATATAAAGGACCTAAATCTATTTCTAGTTCTATATTTTGTTAATAAGAACTTATTCTAATTTATTATTAACATTAGAAAAATTTCTTTAGATTTGTTATTCAAATCTAATTCTGTAATTTCTCTTATATTATTTACTTGCTCTTCTATTTTACTTACTTTATTATAAAATTTATTAAAATATATAGAGGCTATATCTATTAAACTATTAAAACCTTTACTAAGGGCGAAATATTATTTTCATTCTTAGAGTCTATATGCATAGTATGATTGCAAATTTTATCTTTATATAAACAATATGTTTCTTCCATGATATTTATCTCTGGTACTTAAAACCGTTTGTTATCTATTATGTCTTAACACTCAAAGGCCTAAAGTCTCTCACTCAGACATAAATAGGCTACTGTAAGACAGAATAACAAATATATGGGTTTTAAGATAAATAACCATGAAATAAACTGAATTGTAAATTAAAGATAAGAACTTACAATGAATACCACAATATTATTTCTCCAAATATCGTTACATCGGGGGCCTCTGATACCAATTTCAAATACTAAATCTAGAAAAAGTGGAATAAAGAAGCTAATATTTTATTAAAGTAAAGGATAGGGTTTTTACAAAGAAAGAAAGCTGCAAGAAAAATAGAAGATTTCTTAAACTATTTTTTGATGCCTTCTTTAGGCGTCTTACATTGCTATTTATAACAAAATTCTTAAACTCTATTTAATTTTTCTTCAATCCCGCACAGTGTTTCTAATAAGGATAAATTTATTGTTTCTTCCACGTAGCCCAATACCGCATTAATGATTGCTTCCACCTGTCTTTGTCACATCATTGATGGATACAATCAATTCTTTTTTGTCTTCATCTGGATGCCTTATTATTTAAGTCATCCCTAAACTTAAATGTGGATCTTCCACGTAACCTTCTTGCTTTTATCCTTCTTGGATGTTATCAAGATTCATTAACTCTATTTCATCTAGATGTAATGAATTTGGTAACAGTGACAGTCTTGGTGAGTTCCAAAGCTCCCACATGTTTCTGATTTTATCTATTATTTGTGATGGAAAATCATCGATCTCCATGTCAGCTATCTTTTTTAATAGTTGCATGGATTAAAACCCAATTAAATAGAAACACGTGTTCTATATAAATCTCCATGTAATCTTTATATAAATCTCTTTATTAAGGAAGCCATTAAGGAAGGAAGACTTTACATCGAGTTGATGTATTTTCCATTGCTTTTGTACAGCCAAAGCAACCAACAGCCTGATTGTGTCAAGTCTGGCCGCTGGTGCAAATGTCTCAAAGTATTCAATGCCATACTTTTGACTGAATCCCTTCACTACCAGCCTTGCCTTCAGCTTGTTCAAAGTTCCATCTACATTATGCTTGGCTCGAAACACCCATTTCACTCCTATGACCTTCCTGTTGGCTGGTCTTGCAACTAGTTCCCATGTTTGATTTTTTTCAATCATGTTCATTTCATTGATCATGGCCTGTTTCCATCCTTATTGTGCTTTAGCCTTTTCAAAACAACTTGGTTCAACAGCAGCCACATCAGCCCTCTCATATATTTTAGCCAATGGTCTGATTCCCCTGACTGGTACATCATCAATGTCCATTTCAGGTTCATCTTGATCACCTTCAATCTGATCTGTTATCAAGTCTTCAGCAGCAAATTATGGCTCATTCTTATCCCAATTCCAGCTTGGCTTCTCATCAAATACAACATCTCTGCTCACAAAGACCCTATTAGATGAAGGATCCAAGATCCTATAGCCTTTCTTCATATTATTGTAGCCCACCAGGATACCAGTTTGAGCCTTCTTGGCTAACTTGTCCCTCTTGATAGCAGGAACATGTGCATAACAGATGCAACCAAAAACCTTTATGTGAGCAAGTGATGGCTTAAACCTAAACCAAGCCTCGAATAGAGTTTTTTGAACTAATGCTTTGGTTGGTAGCCTATTTTGAAGGTATACAGTAGTGTTAACTGCCTTAACCCAAAATGTTTTAGGCAAATTCCTTTCAAACATTAGGCACCTAGCCATGTCCATCAGAGTTTGATCCTTCCTCTCTCTAACACCATTTTCTTGAGGTGTGTAAGTGTTAGTAAGCTGGTGCTTAATGCTTGCTTCATCACAGAAGATTGAAACCTTACTAAAGTATATTCTGTACCATTATCAGACCTTAGTGTCTTGAGTTTACAACCTGATTCTGTTTCTGCTGCAGCCTTGAACTTCCAAAAAACTGATATTGTTTCTGATTTGTGCTTTAGGAAGTAAACCTAGAAAAACCTCAAGAAATTATCAATGAAAAGAATGAAATACCTGTTACCATTCAAGGACTGTGTCTTCATGGGGCCACACACATCAGTGTGGACTAGCTGCAGCTTTTTTGAGGCTCTCCAGGCCTTGTTCAAAGGAAATGGTTGTCTAGCTTTCTTTCCTAGATGACACACTTCACATACTTCTTCTTTCTCAACTAAATTAGTGAAGTTTTCAACCAGGTCCCCTTTGGTCAGCTGAACCAGTGACTTATAGTTGGAATGGCCTAGGCTTTTGTGCCATAGCTTAGATTTATCTAAAACAGTTGTGTAGGCACTATCTGAACTCTTGTTCTAATCCACTACAAAACTTCTGTCAGTCATAGTTACTAACATGAGTTTTGATCCACTTGGATCACTGATTATGCATTATTTGCCTTTAAACACTACAGAATAACCCTTTTTAAGCAACTGAGCTATACTAAGCAGATTTCTGTCAATTTCAAGCACAAATAGGACATTAGAGACAAGTTTGGTACCTATAGGAGTGTCTATTAGCACATCTCCTTTGCTTTCTACTTTGATAAAGTGTCCATTTCCAACTTTTACCCTTGTTTTGAAACTTCTATCAATGTTCTTAAAGATAGTTGTAACAGCCCGTTTTTAGGTCAAATTGGAATAGCGGTTTCGGAGCCACAAATATAAATTCAAAATATTTATTTTATTATTTTAATAAGGTTTAAAGCATGATAGATTATTTATGTGAAAGTGTAGTAAAGAAATTTTATTGTTTAAATACTCAATTCGGTAAAAAGGACTAAATCGCGTAATGCGTAAAAGTTAAGTAATATTTTGTAAAGGTGTTATATGGCTATAGCTTGAAATGTGGGAGTCCTTGCATGTCAATAGACCACATTAAGGGTTAGTGGAAGTTGTTAGCTTGGTAAATTTGAAATTATTAAAGTTTATTAAGGTTATTTTGGTAAAATGTCAATTATGTTAATAATAATAAAACAAATAAAAATTTCATTATTCATTCATCTTCCCAAATTGATTTGAGAAAGGAAATCAGCCATTTTAGGGCTTGACATTCGGCTAAGCTTGAGGGAGTAATTAAGGTACGGTTTTTACTCGGTTTTTAATAATTTCTACGTTTTTGAGCTCGTTACAGCTTAATCTAGCTAGCCCGTACCTTCATTTTTGAAACTGTTATAGATTTTGAAAAGTTCCATTGTTGAATACTTGAGTTCTTTGTTATTAAATGATGGATTTTTGGGGTTTGATGATAGTTTTATTAGTTTTATAAAGTGATTTTTGACAAAAATGCAAAATAGGGACTAAATTGTGAAATTGTAAAAAGTAGTAGTTAAAAGTGTAAAAAAATGAAAGTTTTGGGTTGCTAATAGCATATAGAAAATTCGGCTATCTTGGGTTATAGTCTAATTTTGTAAATTTTCCATTTTGTGTATAAAGGACTAAATTGCAAAGTAGTCAAAAGTCTAGGGTAAATGTGTAATTTGGCCAATAATGAATGTTTTGGGCTAAATTGAATTGAATGAAAGTTTGAATGAGTTAATTTGATATCATATAGATCAAGATAAGTAAATACCGAAATTAGATTGAGGGAAACGAAAGGTGGACAAGTAGTCAACGGTTATCCGGGCAACTCGAGGTAAGTTCGGATAATTAGAATCGAACTATACTAATGGTTGAATTGAATGTTTATAATTGAATTATATTAGGTATGAATACTTTGATGATATACAAAATTTGTTACCGAGCTTGAGTTGAACTATATAAATTCATTGGATACGAGTGATGTGTTACTATACTTATCGAAATGGTCGAGCTCCTGCATTTGTTGCTAACTCACCAATAGCTCGTATGAGCTTCCTGTTCAGCTCGAAAGAGCTTCCCGTTCATCTCAATCGAGCTCACTGTTATCAGTTCATGATGAGCTTACTGGCCATGCCTCGAAAGAGCATGTATGATGATGAATTGACGGATTATTGACATTGTTCACTTGATTATTCTTTAAAATTCTAATAAATTCAACAAGCCTAAATAATGTTATATAAACAAGATATGGTTTATGTATTAGTTGAATGACTAACATGTGATGATTATGTGTAATTAGGTGATGGATTTATATTGAATTGTTGGCCTGTTATTATTGCATTTGATTTCTTTAAATGGTAAGTTTAATTCTGAATTATACGGGCATACTAAGCTTAGAAGCTTACTCTGTTTCTGTTTCTATGTCTAATAGAAGTTCGTTAGCTCACTTGTTCCGGACAAGTCAGAGTTGCACGTCACACTATCCAAATTTTCGTTTGGTATTTTGAACTTATGAACCTTTGTAAATATGGCATGTATAGGCTAGTTTGATAGTATAAGTTATGTTTTGGAACCATGTTTTGAGTAAGAATTGTATATAAGTTAAGCCATAAGATTTGGCTTATTTGGTACTATGTTTTGGTTGTATATATATGTGTTTAATCATGGTATGTTTTTAGTATGATAATGTATTTATGAGATTATGTAAAGGTAGTCTTGATTTAAGAGGTTAAATGGATGAATTGTATATGATGTTATACAGGTGTATGAACATGTGAATGGTAAGTTTGGATATAGCTTTATTTGTGTATTGAATTGGCTCATTTGGCTACAAATTGAGTTGTTCATATGAGGTCAAATTTGAATGTATTTGCTTGTGTTTTAGGGTGGCAAATTTGCTATTCAAATGGCCTATTTTTGTCCACACGAGCAGAGACACGGGCATGTGTCTCAGCCGTATGCGACACACAGTCATGTTACACGGCCGTGTGTCCCCTGGGGTACCCTACGAATTAAAGTCAGTATACCCTCCAATTTTCACACGGCCTAGACGCACGGGCGTGTCTAATGGTCGTGTGTAGAATACGGACTGGCACACGAGTGTATGGTCGGCCGTGTGGCCAAGTCAGTAGCCTCCTTAATTTTCACACGGCCTGGCACATGGGCATGTCTTGTGGCCGTGTGGATAAGTCGGTATATGTGCCCTGTTTTGCCATGGGTTAGACACACGGCCTGTTCACACAGGCGTGTAACCTTTTAAAAGTTAAAAAATTTCTAAGTTTCTGAAACTTTTATATGAAACCAAGTTGGTCCCGAATGCATGTTTAAGTATTGTATGCTTGATTTTATGTTCATAACGAATGTGAATGAATGACATTTACTGTAATGAGATGTTATTTCAATTATAATTGTTCTGAACTGAATGACAAGTCTGGTAATGCCCTTTAACTTATTCCGGCGATGGTTATGGGTTAGGGTTATTACAATAGCAGCATCAGAGGTCATGTGGTTTGTGCAAGCACTGTCTATCAGCCATCCTTTTGTGGCTTTCCTTTTGAAAGCTGAGCAAGAGACTACAAGACTTGCTCTTCTTGGTCACTACCTTCTTCTGCCACTTGAGCTTCAGCTCTAGACTGTTGAGGTTGGTTTTGATTCAACTTGCCTTTGTTTCTGTAAACCTTCTCAACATGGCCCATCATTTTGCAAATTTTGCACTACACATCAGGCCTGAACCAACAATTTTCTCCCTGATGACTAAGCCTTTTGCAATGTGGGCAATGTGAATATCTTCTTCTTGCTCCATCTCTCCTAGGCTTTTCTGACCAGACATTCTTCCCTTTGTAGCTAGAGGAGCTGGAGGTTGGTCTATTCTTGGCTTAGAAGGCACCTTCTTGATGCTCTTCTTGTCTGCTGGCTCTTCTTTGCTCCTGAGCATAAAGAGCATTGATCAGCTCAGTCAAAGAGATGCTTGACAGATCTCTTGAGTCTTCAAGGGATGAGATCTTGGCTTCATATCTCTCAGGTAAGGTTGCAATGACCTTTTTCACAATTCTTGCTTCACTAAACTGGTCCCCAAGCAACCTAATGTTGTTCACAACAGCCATGATTCTGTCTGAATATTGCTTCATTATTTCTTCTTCTTTCATCTTCAAATTTTCATAGTCCCTTCTCAAATTCAATAGTTGTTGCTTTACTATCTCAAGCCTGTTTTGGAGACTCACACACCATGATCCTTGTGAAAATCACATCAGACACACTATTTTGGATGCATGACATGGCCTTGTATTTTTTGGCTCTATCATCTGAGTGCCGCCTGATCTGAGCCACTGTAGGATTGGTTCTCAAGGATGGTGGTTCAACATCGGAGTTGACAACCTCCCACAAGTCAAATGCCTGCAGGTAAGTCTTCATTTTTGCTACCCAAATGTGGTAGCCTTCACAATTGAATACTGGTGGTGTAGCTGGAGAGAAACCTGATGAAGACATGATTTTGAGGAATGAAAAATGACAGGTCCACTAAGAAATGTGCTCTAAATACCAATTGTTAGAACTTAGAAATAAGAATGAAGAAATTTGACAGAAACTTGAGCTTGAAGGCTTGATGCTTGCTGAACAAACAAGAAAATTCAGCTAAGAACTTTTGAGCAAAACAAACAGAATCGGGCAAAAATTTGAGAAAAGAAATGCTTGTGTAATAAATAAAAAATGAAGAAAGCTTGAAATTGAGGCATAATGCCAATACATATACCGGTCAATAAGCTTGGTCAAAAGAAACAAATTTCACGTAAACAATTACCTATTACCACTAAGTAGCCTTGAAACTTATAAAACATGACTTGCGCACATAGGTAAGCTGATTTACCAATCTATTAGCACCTAATTACATAAAAAAAATACCAACTAAGTTTATTTTCAACTAAGTAACAAAACCAATAGTTGAAGTAACAAAATGAAACAGTAGCTTGAACTTTAGCTACAACTGCATGGCTTGGCAGCTTCTCTGCTACTTGTCTGCATGCAGGCCAATCTTCAACAAATATCTTGGAATTGGTCTTTGTACATTTAAAATGAGAAAAAAAATCACTATAAGCTAGAGAAACAAGCAAAATGGACAATTTTTCTAGTCTTTAAAAAAGTTAAATTTACAAGAATGATGTGGCATTATTTTTAAGTAATATGATAAATTCACATAACCTGAATGACTGCATTTAAACTAACTTGATTATACTTTATTCACTAATTAAATACTATTGTTTGACAATATATCAATTGAGCATGCAATGTCATTAAAAATGATCGTTTTAAAATTTAAGGGCTAGAATACACTTGGTCCTATTAGAATTCATTTACATAATAGTCTTAGGAACAGCGTAAATATGAAGACCCTCCTTCATATGAAGCGTGAACATTGTCCTGTAATTCACTGCTTTCGTATCATCTACTAATTTTAATCGGAAATGTCGAAGGACAGCAATTGATACTATCTTCATCTGTCGATATGCAAAATCTTTGCCTAAGCAAATTCGAGGACCAGCCTGTCAAAACATTGAATCAATTTTACACAACTAACTAGAAAAGACAATAATATCAACCAACAACCAAAATAAATGTACTCACATGAAATGCTACGAATTTGAAAGGCGATTCAGGCTGGAATACTCCATTGTGAAGCCATCTTTCGGGTCGAAAACAGTGAGCGTCTTCTCCCCAAAGTGTAGACATTCTTCCCATGGCGTAGGCCATGTAGTACACTCCATCACCTTTCCTGACTTTATGGCCATCCGGCAGAATATCATCCTCCATTGCACACCTTCCATCCTTTGTTAACATCAAATTAATTTCGAATCTAATTTCAGATAAAAAGATGTCAAACTATTTCAACTCACTCTATCATGTTAGGGTTTTCTTTTTCTTTTTAAAGTAAGTTCGAATTTACATTTTTTAATACTAGTTAAAAATAGAAATATTTGATTAAATTTGTAAGCTATTCAAGTCAAATTTAAAATACTCAAATTCACACACTTATAACCTAAACTTTGGTTATAATTGAATTAAATTCAAGATTTTCTCTTAAAATGAAACTTTAATAGTTTACAAATACAAATATCTCTCTAAATTAAATTTAAAACTTTGAGAAAAGCCTAGCTATTTTCTACATAAATGCTAAGGAGAATGTTTGTAGAATATAGGTTAAATTCGTCCCTATACTATATTCAACTTTGGGATTCAGTCCCTCTACTTCAATTTGATGTTCTTATTATTAATATTATGCCTTACTCTCTAAATCACTGACACCATTTAAAAAATTCTTTTGATAGGAGAATGTGAATTTTTTTAGATCATTTAAACGATAAAATTATAATTATCTATAAAAACAAAAAAACTGATTAATGAAAATTTTAAACAGTGCTACTAATTTAGATCAAAGCATAATATTAATATAGGAAATGTAAAATGGGATGGAAAATGTTTGTAGAATAAAAAGTTTTTGAGTGAACTTACAATTGGAACTGCAGGGTAAAGCCTTAAGGTCTCAGTTAATGCAGCATGAAGATAATGCATTTGGTCAAGGGTAGCCTCGGTTATGTTGGTCACGAAATCATCGACATATTCATATTCTACTTCACGATTGCTGATGTCCCTCACTTCTTCTGCAATTTTCTCTTGTATCAATGGGTTCTTACACAGCATATAGAAGAACCAGCTTAAAGTATTTGCAGATGTGTCTTTGCCTGCTATTATGAAGTTCAGTATTATTTCCCTTAGGTATTTGTCATTCATCGTTTCTGGATCCTTCTCGCTTTCCACTAAAAATCTTGAAAGTATATCTTCTTTCACATTCTTCAAATAAATAAATACAAACTATTAAAAACCATATAATATATTCTAAGTTGATATCTCCTTAAATCATAAATAGATTTCAATCTTCATTATAATAAAATTGATTGAATTTTCAAACTATATATATATATATATTGTATCACCATTGGTTGTGAACTCAAATTTAGCTTTAAGCATATTTAAAACCAATGAATGAATTGCAAATAGGTATATCTCAAGAGTTAAAAAACCATCCCAAATTTTAATGACACATTAATCCTGTATTTTTATTTTTTAATACGTGAACTCTAAATTATTAATACAGTAAGTATACATCTATTCACAAATAACATGTAATGCTTAAATTGATGGTTAGACTAATAGAATAACACTATTGATACAAGATAACTACTTCAAAAATTCAATTAAAATATTATAAAGTTTAAAATTTTGAATCATAATTTGAAGTCATTTAGTGCACTTAACCCTTCTTAAAAAAAAGTGATTTATTAACAAAAAGGAAGTTGATATCCAAATTTATGGCTCACCAATTCTGGGTTCATGGGGAGTAGTTTCCTCTTGGTGCTAATAACATTGTGGACGAAATTGTGAATGATTTGGATATTGTTTTTGAGGGCAGCTTCGGAGCCAATATTAAGAGACCTTTTAAACTTCCAAAAAGGGTCAACGTAGCGCCAGTACACCATCTCATTGGCATCATCGAAAGCCTTCATAAAGGTGTTCCCTTCTTTACTCGAGCCATCCATGCATTTCAGATCAATCCCAAACCCAACTTTGAACATCGACTCGAGTGTGCTTTTCATTAACATCTTCTACACATCACCGTGCAAAAAGAATTAAATAAAGGATATTATTTTATACACTCACCGTGTAAATTTTTAATTCTGTAAGTATGATGATATATATATATATATATTGAATACCTACTCATGGAGACTACCAAATAATTGTGATAAAACTAAATTCTTTTGAAATTTAGCATACAAAGCTACCATTTCTAAAGAAATAGTTTTCAAAATCGAAGGGCTTACTTGCATATCAAAAGCTTGGCCCGACACAGCCAACTCGTAAATATTCCCAACAAGCTTAGCAGCATCTCCTCTGAAGACAGAGCAGCTAAAATCTCTAAGAACCCTAGTCGAGAACTCGAAACTGGCAAGCTTCCGCTGCTGCCGCCACTTAACTCCGTCCACCGCGAAGATCCCTTCTCCCAAAAAATCCAAAAATATCTCTTGATTCCGTTTACCTTTGCAGTATCTATCAAACCTAGTTTTCAATACATGCTCCACGTTTCGTGTATCGATGGTGTATATTTCACTCTGTTCTAAAGCTAGTAGCCTGTAAGTTGGCTGTTCTTTGGCTGCTTCCGCTTGATAGTCGTAGAGATAGTTTAGATATAAAAGCTGATTAAAAACGGAGCCCTTCACCGGCGGGTAATCGGGATCGTTGATCGATTTTCCGGTGACGGTTTTGATGGCGAGGAATAAGAAGATCAGTAAGAGAAATAATGGTGGCAATGATATGAGGAAGAAGATGGTAGCGAGTATAATATCCATTTTTTTCTTCTTCTCTTTGTTTTAGTGAAATGCTTTGCAGTTGAAGGCAATGGATATATTGTTGAATTATGTTCCATTCATTATCTATCTTTCGAAGAATGCAATCAGATTTTATCGTTTAGAATTTTGTCATTTTTATGGGAAACGTAAGTATGAATCATTCATGCGCATATGATTGATTTTTCCGCACACTTACTTTTCAACGATGTAATCCAATTATTAATAAAATAATTTTGCCATTCAAGCTATTTAAATTTATCCTGTCTAGTTATCATCATATTAAGGTTATCATCAGATTAAGGGTGGATTTAGATAGGCAGTGTGTTTAAATATTATAGCATGAGACAAAAATAAACTAAACGCACCACACTTTATCTCACTACTCTACCAGTTGTCACTTTTTAAATTTGTACAAAATTAATTTTAACTTTCAACATTTACATATTAGGTCAATTTAGTCTTGATTCTAAAAAATCTAACCTCAACACTTACATATTGTATAATTTGCTCTTTTTTGCAATTTGCTTTTTTGGTGACCCTTTCATTTAAAAGATAAATAAATAAATTTATTAGCTAAGTTTGATTGAAAATATATAAAAAAATTAGAAACACCCAAAATTGAAGATAATAATTCTAATTTTTTAAAATTTAACTCTCAATATAACAAAAAAAAGTAAAAGCTGTAAAAATACCAAATTACAAAATATGTAAATGTTAAGGGTTAATTTTTTTAGAATAAAGATTAAATTGACATAATTTATAAATATTGAGGGTGTCAATTTTAAAACTGACATTGTTAGCCGTTGGTGATAAAAAGAAAAAGAAAAATAATGGAGTGATCATTTTGTAACTTCTCATAATCAAGAAACTAAAAAGAAATTTACTAGTAGTAATGTGATAATTTTGTAATTTTTCATAATTAGGAGATAAAAAATTTATTAATAGTAATAAATTTTTTCGGCGTGCTATTTTTTTAAAATTGGATATCAAGATGAAATTATTTTTCATTGAAATTTTCGAAGTCGAAATGAGGTATAATTCGTCCACCCCAAAATATTTACTAAAATACCTTTTTTTAATTTTATAACTACATTTTATATTTTTAAATTATATTTTTTGTAATTTTATAAGATTTTATAACATATTTAATTTCATAAATATTTTATTATACCATTTTATAAATATATTTGATTTAATTTTATAAAAAATCAACATAATATAAAATATTTTGTAAAATTTTAGATCTAGTTAATGTGGGATTAAGAAAATCATTTCGAAATTGGGAGCAATCCTATTAAATAATTCAAGTATTTATAAGTGAAAAGCGGATTATGATTGGGGCTTGAAAAAAAAATGTCATAAATCGTTGTATAACGCGTCCCACCCATTATGCATCTTCTTCAATGCCTTTTACTTTGCGATCCACACCATGCAGAATGATGACGTGTAATCGAATTGGCTACGAATATTTGCAATTAAAATAGGCACAACTACTCTAAGACTCGCTTTCACCATAGGTAGTATTATATCCACTATCATCTCCGAATTCAATTTCGAATGATCCAGTGAAATACCTACGACAAGACAAGTACGTTAAAATTAGCAATTCAACTCTCCAAATATAAAACAGTCTTGATGCAGTACCCGCGACAACACATGTATGTAGAGAAGTATATTTCTTTATGGTCCACAGCCTCGTCTTCTTCTTAACAAAAACCATGATTTTCCATACACATCTGTTGTCTCGCATTACGCACTTTGCCTCAAACTTGTCAGATCGAGATTTAACAATGTTGAAGTTTACCCCATTCTTGATATTGTATTGCTTCATTACAGCGACAAAACCATCTTTAGAGGAAAACTCCTTCCCCACTTCTAAATCACCCGAATCCAATGAAGAACTCGCGTGACACAATTTTCTGTGTGGTAGTTTTGCAAACTCCAACCCAATTTCTACTGATAGGTTCACATTATGCATGTAGGCTAGAGGTGAGTACGCCCTGAACTGTGGATCTTCTTTAGCACCTTTGCCTAAACCTTCACCGCCTGAACCTCCATCTTCTGGTTCAAAAAATAATGCAATTTCTGAACCATCGGCACCGGGCTCCCGAATTAGATCGGCATTAGATTTAATGCCCTATTCATTCTCAACCCCACCAACATCTCCAAGGTTGGATGTCCCCTCGCTAGTGGACGTCGTAGGGAGTACATCATCCTTTCTTGTATAATTGTTGAAACAACCAAAATCACCTGCTAATTACCAACTGTTGGAACTTGATGTCATTCCCCTGTAAGTGTTCTCAGCATTGAACATCGACTAACCGAAGTTCAAATCAAAACCATTAACTGAGTGTCTTGTAGGGTCTAATATTCTGTGTTACCACCAAACCTCGATTGTTTGATGTTCTACCTGCCGCGATTGAAATCTAGGGCCGAAATAAAAGAGTGTTTTCCTATTGATAATTCTGGGATATCATAATTAGAACTTTCTAACAAAGCTGTGAACCCACCAAACAACTATATTGTTGGACTCTCGGCTTGTTCTTCCATTCCAACCTCTTGAACTAGAACATATGTTGACCTTCGAGGGCCTTCATTTGTCCTTTCAAACTCCACATATAACTCGAGAAATGGTGATCCATTGTCAATATGCGTTTGCACTATCACCTCCAATCCCCTCGCGTCTCTAATATTGAAAGCGTCGACCGAAGCACAAAATTAATATCTAAGTGACCATACTCTTATCTGATTGGGTCCGACGATTTTTCACCTAATTCTTCCACGCAGCTCCGGCAATTGTATGTTCAGGTTAAAAGCCAACCGTGTTGTGTTCTGTGAAAAAAACGATCTCATTATCGATGTCACGCACTTCCCGTCGTAATAAACAATAACATTAATTTTTCCACTCATTTTCAATGAAATAACATGTTCCACATGTTCGAAACAAAAACATTATGCAAGAAAATAATGTTATACTTAAATATGAACAACAAAAATCGATCATTACTTGATGCAAATTGTGTGGTAGCTCCAAATTATGCCTTATGTACGAATTTCCTCTTCTTTTGATTCTTCTTACAAATTTTTTTTTGCTCATAAATACCTTATGCCACTCAATGCTGAAAGCTACCCTTTTATAGAGCCAGGGTGAGTGGCAATTGATTTAGAAAATTTTCCTGGGTGAGTGGTGAATTGAAAGTGCTAGAGGGAAAACGCTACACGTAGGACGCGTTTTCAGTATGTTGTCAGAAAATGCACTGAAAGTGCGTACAACAGGACACGTTTTCAGCTAACACGGCATGAAAACGCGTCCTGTTGGATGCGCTTTCAATGCTTTTTTTTTCTGACAGTGCACTGAAAATGTGTCCTACGTGGAGCATTTTCCCTCTAGTACTTTGAACTCCCCACTTTCTCTCACTTACCCATTAGATATCTTAGGATTTCTGAGATATATTTTCTAAATAAAAATGCACTGAAAGTTCAAAAATACTGCAATGAAAAATCTAATCGACCTCAACCTCCAATAAAAAACTGACCAAAACTCAGTTGTATTAAATAAAAAATAAAAAAATTACAAACTAAGATTTAATCAAATCGAGTAGTTCGAGTTTCGATTATGAATCGAATTGAATTTTACAATTCAAATAATTCAAATATACGATTGATGTAAATATGATGCTTGTAAATATCTAAATAATTATTAACTTTACATCTAAAAAATTATACAAAAACTAAATAATATATAATTAACTTTAAAAATATTTAAAAAACTCAAAACTCTAAATCTTAAAAACCACAAAACCCTAACCTTAACCCTACTTTAAAAAAAAACAAAACCTAACCCTAAAAATACAACACAAGGAAAATCAGTTGAAAATACTTCCATATGGAAGTGTTTTTATTATTTTAGCCTAATCCCATTATTTTTCAGAAAAATGTAGTTTTTTTTGAATGACATTTTTAAAATTTAAATCTTGTTAATACCTATACTTAAATGAAAATTGAGATTAACAGTTATAAAATTGATTACCCTACTTTTCAATTTAAAATTTTAATCTAATGTTAGCATTTTCCATCAAAATTTATTATCAGTCACACCAATCATAGAAGAAAAATCATTATAGACTCAATAAATTTTGATAGATGCAATCATACCAAACATAGAAGTAAATTATTATAAACACAATAAATTATTATACAAAATATTAACATTATTAACCGGTGAACTATAATTTTTTAATAAAAAGATTAATTTAAAAATAAGAATTAAATCTCAAACATTACTTTATGATTAAAAATGGATGAGCATAACTTTGAGATTAAAATCTGAGCTTATAACCACGCGATTTCTGGTGCACAATGATGAATTTGGAAGGAAATGCTTGTTTTATTAGGTGGAAGAAATTGATTGATTTGGTAAATATTATTATATTCTATATGAAACAAATTCAACATATAAATTATCTGGTCTACCATTTAGGCCCATTAAAAGCTAAAGGCCCAAATAACATGCGCGGTTTCTAAAAATTCAAATTTCATCATCTTCCCCAATCACTTACACTTGTGATTTTCTATCAACCATTCCTTCAATCAGCTGAAATATGATTTCTCCAAGCGAAGAAGGAGAAGGAAATTCAAAACGAAAATGGTCCTTACAAGACTTCGAGATCGGCAAACCCCTCGGCAAAGGCAAATTCGGTAGGGTCTATCTTGCCAGAGAAGTCAAGGTATATTTATATTCCCTTTTCTTTCTTTTTTTTTTCATTCAATTCACTGTTTGTATAGTTTTATTTACGATTTCCAACCGAATCGAGATGCATATGAAAAGGGTTTTTTGTGTGAGGGCAAATAATTCCTTAAACAGAGTGATTAATTGATTCGATTGTGTATTTTTTTTTTTTTGGTAGAGCAAATACATTGTGGCATTGAAAATCATATTCAAGGAACAATTAGAAAAATACAGGATCCACCATCAGTTGAGGAGAGAAATGGAAATTCAAACCAGTCTTCGCCACCCCAATATACTGCGGCTTTACGGCTGGTTTCATGATAGTGAACGTATTTTCTTGATTCTTGAGTATGCTTATGGGGGTGAGCTTTATAACGAGCTTAGAAAACACGGTCATTTCAGTGAGGAACAAGCTGCTACAGTAATCGCCCAATCTCTTTTTGTTTTTTCCCTCTGTTTCAATCGCACTTTATTTTATACAATTTTTTTCTTCTAATTATTAGAAATACTCTGAAATCTTTTTCAGTACATTGCTAGTTTGACAACAGCGTTGGCATATTGTCATGAGAAACATGTAATTCATAGAGATATCAAACCAGAAAATTTGCTGCTTGATCATGAGGTAGGCCGATGCATTTCTTTCTTCCATTCTTGATTTGGCATCCACTTCTTTTGCCTAGCTGTGATCTACTGAGAAACCCATTTTAGAAGTATAAATTGTCTTCAACAAGGGAGTTTTTGTATGAAATCATATGTTGGGTTTAATCATTAATGTTACCCTTCTTGAATTGTGTTCAAGTTTGCAAGTAATTCCATTATGACTATATATATGTAGGGTCGGTTGAAGATTGCAGATTTTGGATGGTCGGTACAATCCAGAAGCAAGAGACACACAATGTGCGGAACTCTGGACTATTTGGCACCAGAAATGGTGGAAAATAAAGCTCATGATTATGCAGTGGATAACTGGACTTTGGGTATTCTTTGTTATGAGTTCCTCTATGGTGCTCCCCCCTTTGAGTCCGAGAGTCAAAGCGATACATTCAAAAGGTAACTAGGAATACGGTGTTTTCTTATGCTTTAATCTAATGTGGTATAATCATCAAGCTGTTGTATTACAGGATTATGAAGGTTGACCTCAGCTTCCCATCCAGTCCTAATGTCTCAATGGAGGCTAGAAATCTCATCAGCCGGGTAACAATATGCATTGGTTATGAAAAATCATGGTCAAATTCTATAGAAGGTATTGTATTATACATTTTGGAGGATTTAGCCCCTTTATTATATTTGATAACTTCTAGTCCTCTACTTTTTAAATTGTGCATTTTCAGTCTTAAGATCAACTTTTTTCTGTTAATTCTGTTAAATAATTTAACATTCCTTTTTAACATATGATGATGTGACATATACACGATAATTTTTTTTTAACAATTAAACAATTTTTGCACATTTTCAAAAATGAAAAAAAAAAGTATTGTATTTATCGAACTGTACCAGAAAAAAATGCCAGAGGTATGTATTCCATATCACCATGTGTTTTACAGCATAAGTCATGTTAAGTTATTTGATGAAATTAACATAAAAAAGGTTGATCTCAAAACTAAAAATACACGTTTTGCAAAGTAGAGACTAAAAATCACAAATTCTAGTAGAGTGACTAACTAAATCTGTCCAAATGCATAGTACAATGACCTTCTACAGAATTTGACCAAAAATTATTGTAGAAGTTGACATCTGAAGTTCTGAATACAGTAACTGAATGTTATTTGCAGCTTCTTGTGAAGGACTCCTCGAAAAGGCTCTCTCTTCAGAAGATAATGGAGCACCCTTGGATTATTAAGAATGCAAACCCTACGGGTACTTGCAAAAAATAGAACTTGTAGTAGTTTTAGATTCTATGTCGTAAAAGCTGTTAACAGATTGCAATTCAGCTGTGAATGTATTGTTCAAACTGGGATGATAATCATCACTTTATTCTCTTTTGTGATGCATTAAGCTCTACTTTTGTCCATATAGGCGTTCATCTATGAATCTGATTACATAGGATTATAGTTGTATTTTCTCTTCTGGGTCAATTTCTGCATATCTTTAATACGTTTCAGATTTCAAGCAAGTGGCCCCTTGAAGGTGTAGATGGCAAACATACGACTGGGAAGGATTACAATTCCATAATTATATCTGTTAAATCATTTATTTGAATTATTTCAGATACAACTATTCAGAATTTAAATAATTTGGGTTTGGATTACAATTCCATAATTATATCTGTTAAATCATTTATTTGAATTATTTCAGATACAACTATTCAGAATTTAAATAATTTGGGTTTGGATTGGTTCTGATTATTTGTTCGAATTATTTTTAGTTTGAATAATTTCAAGATCGAATCATATTAAATTTTAAATGATAAATCTTAAAATTATACCTGAATGTTGGTCTAATGTGTAATTTTATATATGAAAATTTGATTTTATCCAATTCTCATAAACTATTAACACAATAGCATAATTTTATGTTTAAATATTATGTACACAAATAATTATATTTATCTAATTTAAAAATAATTTGATTATTTGTTTTTTAAAATATTTATGATTAAATTGAAATGAAAGTTTTATGTACATATTTGAATCATAATCAAAATTTCATGCGTATAATTACACCATATCAAAATTCATATTAAATTAAAGTTTATATATAATTTTGAAATTCACCTCTTAATTTTAATTATTTTGAGTTTAAATCATAAAGTTAAGTAGATTTAAATTATTATTTTTATGATTAAATTAAATTAAATTTAAATTTAAAGTTATGTAAAAATTATATGCTCAAAATTGTTGAACCTCCAACTCTCTCTGGTTATTAAACTAAAGTTGCGTACCATAGAACTAAATCTTACACATAACATGAATTTTATTATTAATATATATATATATATGGGCATAATACCAAAAAAGGCCTATTTTCAAAATTATTTACGGAATGCTCTAAAAAATAATAATTTGAATGGACCGAAAACACTAAAACGCACAAATATGAATACGTTTTCAAGGGAAAACGCAGAAAAGCGCGTTGATGAGGATGCGTTTTTTCTCGTGTCAAGAAAAGCGCGCTGACGTGGACACGCCGTGCTTTTCCTCGTATTTTCCCCCAACGGTCACCTCCAACGGTCAGGAAAAAAAATTATAAACCCCCACCCATTTTTTTCACTCCAAATTTCTCTCTAAATTTCTTAAAGAAGCTCTCAAAGCTCTCTAAATTTTTAATTTTTATCTAAATTAGTATTATTTTTTATAATTTCTAAGAAATTTGATCATGTTAGCAATGGCCTGGCAATTAATTCGTCTCGATGATAAACATATCTCCGTCGACCAAATGAAAATGGTAAGGGCTAAATTCATTTTTTAATATTATTTAATATTTTTATTTCATTTTTGTAATTTAATTAATATTTTTTATAATTTTTTATAACAGTCGGTAGATCGAGTGTTATAATGTTTTATTCGTAATATACCTGGTCCTCCATCACTATTGATTGAAAATTACTTAAGGAAAGCGGATTTTTGGCACGTGGCTAATACAGGTCGTGGTGCAAGTTGGACCCGAAACTCATTAGCGAGTTTGTGGAGAGGTGGAAACCCAAGATGCACACATTTTATCTTTCATGTGGAGAGTGTACCATCATTTTGGAGGACGTGCAGTTACAATTGGGTTATCGGTGGATGGGTCCATACTCACCGGGTCCGCTCAATCTGTTGATTGAGGAGTTATATGTTACGATCTTTTGGGTACGATTCTGGATATTATTTACGAAGGTCAGATTGATATAGGCTGGTTAAGAGACATTCTCAATGCCGAGGAATGATTCGATTGAAGTACAAAGAATACGATACACTCGGGCGTACAATCCAGATTACATGTCGTGGTTTAGGATCCATGGCAAGCCATATTTGCTCTTGAAAGAGGAGAGGCATCAGTAAATCTGTGTCGAAAAAGAACGACGAGGCCCTTTAAATCCAAGGACAAGAGATGGCGAGACGAGCCCATCAATAGCGTCCACACAATTACCGACCCTAACGGAGCAAGCGGCGATGCCCACACCACAGCCTCTTTAGATTATGGTAGGTATGTATCCTAACCCTTATGTGTATCATAACCCTTATATGTATCTTTTTTCCACTCCTATGCAAGGTTAGAATATTTGGTTTGATGCATCTCATTTTTCGATGACTCCGATTCAACCGACGATATATAAGCCATCGTCCCAGGAGGGACTATATGAGGCACCGTCGGGGAGCTCAACTCATTTCCAATCTCCACCGCCTTATGAGATTCAAGTCAGTTACGCTCATTCGTCGTGGGTGATGCAAACACCTCCGCAATCTTTGTTCTATTAAAATGGGTCATCTTCCCAACAACCACAACCAGAAGATGATCCTGAACAACCACAACCCCAGTCGGAAGCTAAACCAAGAAGGAATCTAGCGCGTAACCATCGACCACCTCCATGTGGCACTGATTCCAACCGGTACATGCATTAATTTATTTTGAATATTTTTGAACAAATTATTTTTATATTATTTCATTTAATAAAATAGAAGTTCTTTTGAATATTTTTGTACAATTTATTTTTATATTGTTTCATTTAATAAATTAGAAGTTATTTCAATGTAGACATGTTGGCATTGTATGATCGGGATTCTTCTACCACCCGCATAACTTCTGTTGGTTCGTTCTTTCCCAGATATCCATATTATCACATATTCTAGTCGAGCACGATTGACCTTTTAGTTTGCAACGCAATTTTTTATCCAGTAACAACTTAAATGGAGCAAGCAATACAGACGGTCACTCACGTTCATCTGGGACTAGTGGGAATATGTGTCTCCACATGTTGTACATGTATTCTAATTTGTACACTTTGTCGACATAGCTCATGGGATCCAAACGGATATTTTGACAAGCTGCAATTACATGAGCGCATGAATAATTAAGTACGTCAAACTTCACACAACCGTAAGTCTTATTTCTGATGTGTACACGATATTGTCTGTCGGGTTCGCTCTGTCGAACTCAGTCACACGAAACTATAGGTTGTCGCGATCGTGACATACTGTGTACATAGAGTTGGCTCGTGCCTTGGCCTTATTAATTTTTTACACTACCTCCCGGCACCATACATGGCCTCCCTACATTTGGCCTTTATAACTAGCTGCTCGCTTTGGGAATAGTACCTCCAAACGAAAGTATGTCTCCCACACAATCGATGTTATCAGCAAATGACGCATTCTTTTTAAAACAAAATTGATGCATTCAGTCAGGTTTGAGGTCATCTGACCATATCGTAAGCTGGCATCGTATGATTGTGTCTACTGATAGGAAGGTATGTTACAGAGGTAGTTTGCACCTTGATCGTTAATTGACTACAAAAGCGCCAACATCTCATGAAAACGATTCTTATTGATTTCATACCCTGTCAATATAAGTGGATAGGGATAATTACATACCACTCTTCCATTCAGAACAAATTGAATATTACAAACCAAATAATATTGGTGGTGATTAAATACCCAAGTTGGTCACTTGTTGTCGTTCAGTGGTAGACCGATATTGCTTGTAATAGTTGGACGCAACATATCTTAGACAATACGATGGTGTGTGCAATCTTAGAGGCTTCCCTGTCATTTAATTGCGGATAGTTTTCAATGCCCCGATTTGATATAACGCAGATATCAGGTTGGAGGCAGACATGCCTCATCAACTTAGAAAAAATAAATCTCAGTCATCACCTAACCCCCTCAGTATTATTGCAAGCGCAATTGGAATGATCCTCCCATCACCATCCTATGCTACAGTTAGCAATGGCCAATGGGTATATCTACCATACATAAAGGTACCGTTAATTTGTACCAATGGCTTGCAGTACTGAAATGCGTCCTAGAATTGCTTAAAGCTCCAAAATAGACGCTTGAATGCTTGACATCCACGGAGCAAGTTGCCGTTATAGTATGCAGGAACTGTTTCAAGGTCTGTTACGCAACTTGAGACGTACCTTTCCGGTACTTAACTATCCAAGCCTTACAGTAAGAAGACGTATACTTGAATTGGCTATGAATATTGACAATTAAGATTGACATAGCAATCTTGGGATCCGCTTTTACCATCGGTAGTATTAAGCCTGCGATCATCTTCGAATCCAGCTTGGGATGATCTTGTGAAACACCTGTCAACCCATGAGTACGTTAAATAATGCAACATTAAATAATAATAGTAATATTCAAAAACCCTAAACACCCAGTGATACTGTACCAGAAGCAACACACATATGCGGACCGATTAACTTCTTTATCCCCCACAACTCTATCCTCTTTTTGACCGAAGCCGTGATTTTCCATGAATATGTACCGTCTAACACTGCACACTTGGCGTTGAACTTCTTGGATTTGGATTTAACCACGTGGTAGTTAACTCTGTTCATGATGCTATATTGCTTCAATGCACCGAGAAAACCATCCTTACTGGAAAACTCCCTACCAACTTCTGTAACAGCCCGACTTTGGGGCTAGTTGGAACAGTGGTTTCGGAAACACTAACCCAAGGTCGAGAAAATTATTTTTTATATTATTTTATATATTGTAGCATGATTAGATAAGTACATAAAAATTTTGGTGAATTAATTTTAGCGATTGTTTACTTAACTGCGAAAATAGACTAAATCGTATAAAGTACAAAAGTCTTAAATTGTTAGCTAAAGTTGTTAAATTGCTATGAACCTTAATTTAGGGGTTTTTTAAAGGGCAATTACAACCTTAATTTGGGGGTTTTTTAAAGGGCAATTACACATTTTCCTAAGAGCTTGGCCGGCTATAGGGAACAATTTGGTCAAAAAGTAAAAAGTTTAGGTGGTTTGGTGACTTAATTGAATAAAATAAGACAAGATGAATTCATCCTTTCATTCTCTTCTCCTACCATCAAAATTTTCAGCCATTAGAAGGGTCTTTGAGCTTCAAAATTTCAGCAAGTCTAAGCCTTTGCAAGTAAGTGATTCTCATGGGTTCTCTTAATGATTTTTACATTTTTGGACCCCTTAAAGCATGAGCTTTCAAATGATGAGACTATTTTGCAAGATAGACAAGAGTCTAGGGTTTTACCATGAAAGAATGTGTGTTGATAACTGAGATTTTATGGAAGAATGTCAGTCTTAGATGGGTAATAAACAACTTTTGTTAAGGTATTTCTCATGAAAACCCTATTAGGGACTATTTTGTATAAGTTATAAAATAGATGATAAATGTGTGAAATAGTGGAAATTTTAGATTTCTATAAGAGTAATAAGGGTTCGTCTAGTCTTATTGTATGAAGAAGTCCGATATAAATCGATTTTCGAGCATAAGAGTAAAAAGGTCATTTTGTGAAAGTTTAAGTGCAAAATAGTCATTTTACCCAATTATGAAATTTGAGTGTATAAATCGATGTGCTGATGAAATAAATGAATTTTATTAATTTAGATCAAGAGAAACGTGATTCGGGCCTTGATCAGGATAAGAATAAAGTTTACGAGGATTAAGCTCGTCCTCATCATTTTGTATCGAGGTAAGTACATAAATAAATGTTAACAAAACATACTTAAAAATACCTTGATAATATACATGTGCAATTAGCTTATTGTGGTTATGTATCTAAAGTTTAAATTGTTGCCATGAATGTGTAAATGACATGTTCTTCAAGTATAATACGTTGCGAGCAAATGCGATGCTATTTGGTGAAACATGAAATCCCGTTGAACCCTGGATATAGCATAGGATACGAAGGGGCATGTCATGAAAATTATATGGTCTGAACTCATGAGTTTATTTTGAGTTCATGAGATGATTTTTTTATAGGTAACGTGGGTCCAGGTACTGGCTTTGTGCACAGGCCCGTGAGTGGCTCAATGAGCGAACGTTACATAATAGCCATGGGGTCCAGGTCCTTACTTGATAAAAAGGCCCGTGAGTAGCTCAAATGTGAGCATGTCATAGTATGAGGTAGCCCCAACTATCTATATGACATTTATATGAAAATTTCCCTACGTAGTCCTATGTATTTCGAGCGTTCAACGGGTAATGCAAAGATTTAGTTGATGAAAATTTAATAAAGTACGTAGACTGAAATCATGGATAAAGCCTGAGTCTATGATGAGATGTCTTTAAGCATATATGAATGAAAGGAAGAATAAGATCAAGAAGTCTAAGTGACTCAAATCTTTTATGCATGTCAATTTATCGTTTGATAAATATGTTTTCTTTTAATTACACTTTATTTGCATATATGTACTTACTAAGCTTACATGCTTACCTTCCTTTATTTTCTTTCCTTATAGTGCCACTAAGCTAGCATCGGGGATCCAGTAACTTCAAAAGCTTCGATCACACTATCACTTAAGACTTTGGTATAGTTAGTTTAATTGTTTTGTTTACTGGTATGTATAGGGACTCGAGTATTTTGTTTAGCGTTTTGTCAAGTAGCCAAAATATGTTGGCTCATATGTGATTATGATACTCATTTTGTATAGGGCATAAATGTTGGCTAATACTAATTATTATTCAATGTGATGATGCAAATTTATAATGGTTATAGTTGTTCTGGTTATGCATACTATGTTAGTATTGAATTTGGTTGATCTTATATAAATAGGTGTTTGTAAGGGTGGTAAAGAGGCTTGGTAAATAGCCTCATTTTGTCCACACGGGTAGACACACGGGCGTGTGTCTATGCCATGTGTGACACACGGTCAGGCCTATGGGCGTGTTGTTCAGCCGTGTGTCCCCTGCATGTAAAAATTTCAAGTCAGTATGCATGGTAGTAAACACACGGGCAGAGACATGACCGTGTGTCTCAGCCATGTAAAGGGACGGCCTAGCACACGGACGTGTGCCTTGGCCGTGTGGCCCTTATGGATTGCTGACGTATAAAACAGAATGTCTAAGTTTTTACATACGGGCTAGCACACAGGTGTGTCCTAGCCGTATGAAGGACACGGGCCAGGGACACGGGCATGTGCCAGGCCATGTGAAAACCCCTATAGGCGTGCATTTAAAATTAATTCCATACGGGTTCAGGATACGAGCGTGTTGCCCTTCCCACAAGGGCGTGTGCCCCTGTGTTAGGTGTTATTTTCAGGGTTCGTTTAAGGCCCCAGATGAATTCCTAATGAGTTTCAATGAATGTTTTAAACCCCGTAAGCTTTTACTGAGGAGTTTATATCTGAAATTGAAAAAGTTTTAATTTGACCACGTTTTGGTGTTAAGAAGACGTTTTTATACATAAGTTTTGGTTAGGTAATGCCTCATATTCCGAACCGGCGTGGGCACGGGTGTGGGGTATTACATTTAATGGTATCAAAACTACGATTTAGTCGGTTCTCGGACTAACGTAGCGTGTGTATGAGTTTAGATTTACATGCCATAAATAAAATTGTGATAGTGTAATGGCTCCTGACCTTTGTAAATGTGTTTTCTTATAGTAATGGATCCCGATCAAACTATAGCAGATGACGTAGAAAGTAACGTACTGGCTCCCGCTGAAGGGGCGGTGCTATCCGATAATCGACCTCTCGCGGTTAGTTAGGGAGGAGGAGAAGGGGCTCGAGAGACCTTTTTCTACATGATGAATAAGTGGTACACGGAGTTCGTTCGAGCGAATTCGAATGCTCAACCTCCTCCACCCCCACCTATCCCTCAACCTGTCCCCGTAGTACCCTAGGGTACAGACTTTGAGAGATGGAATAGACCTCCAGTAGATAAGATCCGAAAGCATGGAGCCAAGGAGTTCCGTGGTAATAGAGGTGATGACCCTGAAAAGGCAGAATTCTGGCTAGAGAATACCATCAGGGTATTCAATGAATTATCTTGCACTTCTGAAGAATGTTTGAAGTGCGCCATATCGTTGTTGAGGGCTCGGCATATTTTTGGCGGAAGACGTTAATCTTAGTGATGCCTCACGAAAGGGTCACATGGGAGTTCTTTCAAGAGGAATTCTGGAAGAAATACATCAGTGAGAGGTTTATAGACCAAAAGCGTAAAGAATTTCTCGATTTGAAGCAAGGCCGCATGACGATTACTGAATATGAAAGAGAGTTTGTTCAACCCAGTAAGTACGCCCAGGAATGTGTATCCTCCGAGGCTAAGATTTGTAGAAGGTTCAAAGATGGACTTAATGAGGACATTAGACTGTCAGTGGGTGTCCCTGAGTTGAAAAAGTTCATGGTACTTGTTGATCGAACCTGTAAAGCCGAGGAATTAATCAAGGAAAAGAAGAAAACAGAAGCTGAAACTAGATATGCAAGGAAGAGGCGTACGAGCAAGTCATTTCCATCTTAGTCTAAGAAATCTAGAGACGTCACATTCGCACCGAGATCGTAAGAAGCAAGATTCGGATTTTAAGTCCCGGACAACATCAGTGGCAAGTGTGGGCAATGCCAGATCTTCTAAACCAGGATGCCAATATTGTGGTCGAAATCATTTCGGCAAGTGTAGAATGAACGATGGATCCTATTTCCGATGTGGATTTCAATATCACTTTATTAAAGATTGCCCCGAGATGACTGACAAAGAGAAATTTCAAGGTACAAGGCCAAGCAGCACAAATTCTAAAGGAAGGCCTCAGAAGAATGTTGGAGCTGGGGCTGGCAGTAAGAATGTGACGAGAGACACCACCGTAAGGTCTAAAGCTAAGGCTCCGGCTGGAACCTATGCCATACATTCACGTAAAGATGCATATTCTCCTGATGTGATCATCGGTACATTTTCTCTTTACGATAATACTATTATTGCTTTGATTGACCCTGGCTCTACTTATTCATATGTGTACATGAAGTTGGTGTTTAACATGAATATGCCTGTTGAGTCTATGGAGTTTACGATTAAAGTGTCGAACCCATTAAGCAAACATGTGATAGCTAATAAGGTATGTAAGAAGTGTCATTTGGTAGTTAAGGGTCATTTCTTTTCGGTCGATTTGATGTTGTTACCATTTGATGAGTTTGATGTCATTTTAGGTATGGACTGGTTGACATTCCATGATGCTATAGTAGACTATAAACAAAAGGCTATTAAATTGAAATGCAAAAATAGTGAAACCCTTTGGATTGAATCAGGTGAATCGGGAAACTTGCCTATTGTAATATCTGCAATGTCTGCCTAAAAATGTTTGAGGAAAGGATGCGAAGCTTATTTGGCTTTTGTAATGAATACAAAGGAATCAGAATTAAATGTTGAGTCAGTGCCGGTTGTAAGTGAGTATGTGGATATATTTCCGGAAGAATTGTCTGGGTTACCCTCTGATAGAGAGGTTGAATTTGGCATAGAGCTAATACCAGGGACCACGCCTATTTCGATTGCTCCGTATTGGATAACTTTGACTGAGCTGAAAGAACTAAAGTCACGGTTGCAAGAATTAACCGACAAGGGTTTCGTGAGACCAAGCTTTTCATCGTGGGGTGATCCGGTGTTATTTGTGAAAAAGAAAGATGGATCTATGATGTTGTATATAGATTACTGGCTGTAAATAAGAGAACGATCAAGAACAAATACCCGTTGCCGCGAATTGACGACTTGTTTGACCAACTAAAAGGAGCAACATGGTTTTCTAAAACAGACTTGAGATCAGGCTATTACCAACTGTGAGTTAAAGAGGCAAATGTGCCTAAAACCGCTTTTAGGACGTGGTATGGCCACTATGAGTTTCTTGTCATGCCTTTTGGTTTAACAAATGCCCCTACCGTGTTTATGGATTTAATGAATAGAGTATTTTGGCCATATCTAGATAAGTTTGTAGTTGTATTCATAGATGATATCCTGATCTACTCTAGAGACAAGGTAGAACATGTCGAACACTTGAGAACGTTTTGCAGACTCTGAAGGATAACCAGTTGTATGCCAAATTTAGCAAAAGTGAGTTTTGACTTAGAGAAGTCGGCTTTTTGGGCCACATTGTTTCGATCGATGGTATTAGGGTTGATCCTAGCAAGGTTTCTGCTATTGTTGAACGGAAACCGCCAAGTAATGTGACTGAAGTTAGAAGCTTTCTAGGGTTGGTCGGTTATTACAGGCGTTTTGTAAATGAATTCTCTATGATTTCGACTCCCATGACAAGGTTGCTGCAAAAAGAAGTTAAGTTTGAATGGTCGGATAGGTGTCAACAAAGTTTCGAGAAGTTGAAGATGTTGTTGACTAAGGCTCCCCTGCTAGTACAACCCGAATCAAGAAAAGAATTCGTGATTTATAGCGATGCTTTTCTAAATGGGTTGGGATGTGTACTTATGCAAGAGGGCAAAGTTGTGGCCTATGCCTCGAGACAATTGAAACCTCACGAGAAGAACTATCCAATACACGATTTAGAGTTGGCCGCTATAGTATTTGCTTTGAAGATCTGGCGACATTATTTGTTCGGGGAAAGATGTCATGTATACATCAATCATAAAAGCCTTAAGTACTTGATGACCCAAAAGGATTTAAATTTGAGGCAACGTAGATGGTTGGAACTATTAAAAGATTATGAGTTGATTATAGATTACCATCCGGGAAAAGCGAACGTGGTCACCGATGCATTAAGTAGAAAATCATTGTTTGCTTTGAGAGCAATGAATACCCGATTGACCTTGTCAAAGGATGGTTCGGTTCTAGCAGAGTTAAAAGCTAGACCAAAGTTTCTTCAAGAAATTTTTTAGGCTCAGAAGAGTGATAGCGAACTTCTATCCAAGAGAACCCAGTGCGAGTCAAATGTTGAATCAGATTTTTGGGTCGGTTTTGACAGTTGTTTGAGATTCCGGGATAGGATTTATATTCCTGAGGACACCGAATTGATTCGGAAGATTTTAGATGAGGTACAGTAGTTGTTTATCAGTACACCCTGTAAGTACGAAAATGTACAACGACTTAAAGAAAATGTATTGGTGGCCGGGGATGAAAAGAGATATTTCAGAGTTCGTATCAAATGCTTAGTATGTCAACAAGTGAAAGCCGAGCACTAAGTACCTTCGGGTCTACTTTAGCCTATTACGGTCCCCGAATGGAAGTGGGATCGAATTACTATGGATTTCGTGACGGGTTTACTGATAACCCCGAAGAAAAAGGATGTTGTTTGGGTTATTGTGGATAGGCTAACAAAGTTGGCACATTTTATACCAGTGCGTGCCGACTACTCCCTTGAGAGATTGGCTAACTTGTACGTTTCTGAGATTGTGAGACTACACGGGGTACCCTTGTCAATTATTTCAGATAGGGACCCAAGATTTACCTCTAGGTTTTGGAAAAAGTTATAAGAGGCTTTGGGAACAAAGTTGAATTTTAGTACGACTTTCCATCTGCAGACCGATGGCCAATTAGAGAGAGTAATTCAGACCTTGGAAGACATGCTCCAATGTTGTGTATTGGAATTTCAGGGTAGTTGGAAAAGTATTTGTCACTGGTGGAGTTTGCTTATAATAACAGTTTTCAGTTGAGTTTAAAGATGGCACCTTATGAAGCGTTGTATGGGCGTAAATGCCAAATGCCTTTGTATTGGATCGAGCTTAGAGAGAGTGTCAGATTCACGGGGTTGATTTAATCAAGGAAACCGAAGAAAAAGTTAAGGTGATTCGTAATTGTTTAAAGGCTGCTTCGGATAGACAGAAATCCTACGCAAATTTGAAATGAAAAGAGATCGAGTTTCAAATCAGTGATAAGGTATTTCTAAAAGTATCTCCGTGGAAAAAGGTTCTTAGATTTGGTAAAAAGGGAAAACTGAGTCTACGTTTTATCGGACCATATGAAGTGGTTGAGAAAATCAGGTAGGTAGCCTATCGGTTAGCCTTACCATCAGAATTAGAAAAGATCCATGACGTATTCCATGTGTCCATGCTACGTTGATATCGTTTGGACCCTTCATATATAGGGGTGAGCGTTCGATCGAATCGAATCGAATTGAATGAAAAAATTTCGAGTTAATCAAGTTGACGAATCATATTTTATCATCCTAATTTGATTTGAAATTTTCTCGAATCGAGTCGAATAAGATGAAATCTGAATCGAATTGAATCGAATCGAATATATTTGTTCGAGTTAAATTTTAAAAAATAATTTTGGGTCCTTGTAACCACTGTCACCCATCGTAATAAAATTTGTCCACCTTAATCAAATTTTTTATTAACTTTCATCACCTCATAATTTATTTATTAAACTTTTATATACGGGTTAGCTTCTTTGCTTGTTTAGTTGTTTCAATTATCTTCAAATTCTTGTCATTATATATTTTGGAATTAAAAATATATTAAATGTAAAAATGTGATTTTTAATAAAAGTTATTTTAAAGATAAAATGTGAAAGTAATACCAATATAAAATTTTAACATGAATATTTAATGGCATAATTAATAATTCAATTTTAATATAAATATTCAATATGACTAAACAATTCAATAATATAAATAATATAAAATGTGAAATTTAATTTAATAATATAAATAGTAGATATAAATAAAATTTTATTACTATTTATGTTTAGTGATTTTTGGATAATTTTAATTTTTATTTGAGAGTAAAGGGTGAGAAGTAAAAGTTTAGGGGAAAATAAAAGTTTTGGGGATTAAAAGTTTGAGGAAAGTAAATAAATAGGGGAGTAAAATTTTGGAGGGAAAATATTAAAAAAAATTGGGGGGGATGGGTTTGGGTAGATGGGAGGTGGGATGGGAATGAAGTAAAAATTTTAGGGGGAAAGTGAGAGGGAGTAAAAATTTTGGGGAAAAATAAAAAAGTTTTGAGGGTTTTTGGGAGTAAAATTTTTAGAAAAAGTAAATGGGATAGTAAAATTTTGGTAGGAAATGGATTATGGGTAGATTGGGGGGTTAGGATGGAAGGGGAGTAAAAGTTTTGGGAGAAACTGGGAATGAGTAAAAGTTTTGAGGGAAAAGTAAAAAAGGTTTGGAAGTTTGGGGTAAAAATGTAAAATATTATAGTTTGATATTCGAGTTATTCAAGTTATTCGAATTTGAAAACTCAACTTGATTCGAACTCGAAATTCGAAAAAAATTTGAGTTGACTCGAATAACTCAATTCGTTTAACTCAAAATTTATTTTTTTTTTCAATTTTTTCGAGTCAAATCGAGTTTGCTCACCCCTATTCATATGTGATTTCTCCAGCTGAAGTAGAGATTAGATCAGATATGTCTTATAGTGAGGAACCTGTTAAGATCCTAGCTCGAGAAGTTAAGCAACTGAGAAATAAGAGCGTTCCCCTTGTGAAAGTGTTATGGTAGAGACATGGGGTTGAATAGGCCACATGAGAACCCGAAGAAATCATGAAAAGCCAATACCCAAACCTTTTTACTGGTAAAATTTTCGAGGACAAAAATTCCTAAAGGGGGGAGAATTGTAACAGCCCGACTTTGGGGGTAATTGGAATAGTGATTTTGAAACCACTAACCCGAGGTCGAGGACATTATCATTTTTTATATTATTTTATGTATTGTAGCATGATTGGATAAGTACATGAAAATTTTGGTGAATTAATTTTAGCGATTACTTGCTTAATTACGAAAAAGGACTAAATCGCATAAAGTACAAAAGTCTTAAATTGTTAGCTAAAGGTGTTAAATTGCTATGAACCTTAATTTTGGGGTTTTTAAAGGGCAATTAGACCCTTTCCTAAGAGCTTGGCCGGCCATAGGGGACAATTTGGTTAAAAAGTCAAAAGTTTAAGTGGTTTGGTGACTTAATTGAATAAAATAAGACAAGATGACTTCATCCTTTCATTCTCTTCTCCTACCATTGAAATTTTCAGCCATTAGAGGGGTTTTTGAACTTCAAAATTTCAGCAACTCTAAGCCTTTGCAAGTAAGTGATTCTCATGAGTTCTCTTAATGATTTTTACATTTTTAGACCCTTTTGAAGCATGCGCTTTCAAATGAGGGGACTATTTTGCAAGATAGACAACAATCTAGGGTTTTACCATGAAAGCATTTGTGCTAATAACTGAAATTTTATGGAAGAATATGAGTCTTAGATGGGTAATAAACAATTTCTGTGAAGGGATTTCTCATGAAAACCCCATTAGGGACTATTTTGTATAAGTTGTAAAATAGATGATAAATGTGTGAAATAGTGGAAATTTTAGATTTCTATAAGAGTAAAAAAGGGTTCGGCTAGGCTTATTATATGAAGAAGTCCGTTATAAATCGATTTTCGAGCATAGGGGTAAAATGGTCATTTTATGAAAGTCTAAGGGCAAAATAGTCATTTTGCTCAATTATGAAATTTGAGTGTATAAATCGATGTGCTGATGAAATAAATGAATTTTATTAATTTAGATCAATAGAAATGTGATTCGGGTCTTGATCAGGGTAAAAATAAAGTTTATGAGGATTAAGCTCGTCTTCATCATTTTATATCAAGGTAAGTACATATGTAAATAATGTGTTAACAAAACTTACTTAAAAATATCTTGATAATATACATGTGCAATTAGCTTATTGTGGTTATGTATCTAAAGTTTAAATTGTTGCCATGAATGTGTAAATGACATGTTCTTCAAGTATAATACGTTGCGAGCAAATGCGATGCTATTTGGTGAAACATGAAATCCCATTGAACCTTGGATATAGCATAAGATATGAAGGGGCATGTCATGAAATTTATATGGTCTGAACTCATGAGTTGAGTCTGAGTTCATGAGATGATTTTTTTATAGGTAACGTGGGTTCAGGTACTGGCTTTGTGCATAGGCCCGTGAGTGGTTCAATGAGCGAACGTTACATAATAGCCATGGGGTCCGAGTCCTTACTTGATAAAAAGGCCTGTGAGTAACTCAATGTGAGCACGTCATAATATGAGGTAGCTCTAACTATCTATATGGCATTTACATAAAAATTTCCCTACGTATTCTTATGTATTCTGAGCGTTCAACGGGTAATGAAAAGATTTAATTGGTGAAAATTTGATGAGGTACGTAGACTGAACTCATGGATAAAGCCTGAGTCTATGATGAGATGTCATTAAGCATATATGAATGAAATGAAGAATAAGATCGAGAAGTCTAAGTGACTCAAATCTTTTATGCATGTCAATTTATCGTTTGATAAATATGTTTTCTTTTAATTACACTTTATTTGCATATATGTACTTACTAAGCTTACATGTTTACATTCCTTTCTTTTCTTTCCTTATAGTGCCGCTAAGCTAGCATCGGGGATCCAGTAACGTCAAAAGCTTCGATCACACTATCACTTAAGACTTTGGTATAGTTAGTTTAATTGTTTTGTTTACTGGCATGTATAGGGACTCGAGTCTTTTGTTTAGCATTTTGTCAAGTAGCCAAAATGTGTTGGCTCATATGTGATTATGATACTCATTTTGTATAGGGCATGAATGTTAGTTAATGCTAATTATTATTCAATGTGATGATGCAAATTTATAATGGTTATGGTTGTTCTGGTTATGCATATTATGTTGGTATTGAACTTGGTTAATCTTATATAGATAGGCGTTTGTAAGGGTGGCAAAGAGGCTTGGTAGATAGCCTCATTTTGTCCACACGGGTAGACATATGGGCATGTGACTATGCCATGTGTGACACATGGTTAGCCCTGTGGGCGTGTTGTTTAGCCGTGTGTCCCCTGCACGTAAAAATTTCAAGTCAGTATGCATAGTAGTAAACTCATGGGCAGAGACACAGCCGTATAAAGGCACGGCCTAGCACACTGGCGTGTGCCTTGACTTTGTGACCTTTATGGATTGCTGACGTCAGAAACATATTGTCCAAGTTTTTACACACGGGTTAGCACACGGGGCGTGTCCTAACTGTGTGAAGGACACGGGCCAGGGACACAGACGTGTGCCAGGCCATGTGAAAACCCCTGTAGGTGTGCATTTAAAATTAATTCCACACGGGTTCAGGACACGGATGTGTTGCCCCTCCCACACGAGCGTGTGCCCCTGTGTTAGGTGTTATTTTCAGGGTTCATTTAAGGCCCCAGATTAATTCCTATTGGGTTTCAATGAATGTTTTAAACCCCGTAAGCTCTTATTGAGGAGTTTATATCTGAAATTGAAAAAGTGTTAATTTGACCACGTTTTGGTATTGAGAAGACGTTTTTATGCATAAGTTTTGGTTAGGTAATGCCTCATATTCCGAACCGGCATCGGCATGGGTGTGGGGTGTTACAATTTCCAATTTACCCGAATCCAATGATGAACTTATGTGGCCACACCTCCTGTGTGGTAGATCTGGAAACTCCAACGCATCATCTGCCGATAGATTGACATTATGCATGTGGGCTGGAGGCGAGTATGCCATGAATCGCAAATCTTATTCTCTTTCATCTAAACCCCCTTCACTGACTTCAAGTTTTATTGGAACAGGTTTCGATTTTAAAAATAATGCAACTTCTGCACCACCGGCACTGGGCTCCTATGGCGGATCCACATTTGAGTCATCATCTGACCCACCAACATCTGCAATGTAGGAGGTCCTCTCGCCAGTGGATGTCGTAGGGAGTATATCATCCTTTATTTGTATGTTCAGAATGTCTCTAATCAGGTGTGGATTGTCAACCACTAAAAGTTGATGTCATTCCCCAGTAAGCATTTTTAGCATTAAACATCGATTCACTGAGGTGTATGTCCCATCCAATAACAGAGTGTCGTGCAGGGATCGTGTATTCTGTCCTGCCACAAAAAAATAGATAGTTTCGTATTCTGCATCCCACTAACAGTGTGTCGGACAGGAGTCGTGTATTCCTCTCGAACAGTAGTAGATGTTGAAGTCGCAGAGGCTTCATTTAGCGTTGAAAATTCCACATATAACTTAAGATAGGGTGATCCACTAGCGATGTGCGTCTGCACCATCACCTCCAAGACACGAGCACCTTTGATATCAAATGAGTCATATGCCACGAGATCAGCCCGAAATATAAAATCAATACTTAATAGACAAAACTCTCATTGGAGTCGTTTCGAAGATTTTGTACCTAATTTTTTTACGAAGTTCTGTCAATTCCATGTTCTGATTAAAAATTAGTTGTACTGTTGTTTCCAATAAAAAATAACGTCGTTCTCGATGTCACGGACCTCACCGTTGTAGTAAATGTGACAGCCCTAAATTGACCCTAGTAGGAAAGTGGTTTCGGGACCATGAAACCGAGTCTTATAAATAATTAAAGGTTATATTCTGTGTTTATGATGTGCGTAAATGCTTGTGTGATAGTTCCATACTTTAATTTGGTCAGTGTATGTGAAATTTATTAGTAGGGACTTATGTGAGACAATTTAGAAATATGCTAGGCAAGTGTTAAAGTGGCCTATTAATATATGTGGGAAAGTGCTTGTCCTTGCATGTCAAATTAGCCAAATTAAAGCATAGTGGTCGGCCATGCTATGGGTGGAAACATGTCACAAACATGTTATGTTAGTGATGTATGTTAGGAAAAATAAAATAAGGAGCATGGTAATAAAATAATGAAAGGGAATATGATGAAAACAAAGAAAAAAAAAAGTGTCCATCCTTTTTCATTCTTCTTGACCGAAATTCAAAAGGAAAGAAAGGAGGAAATGTTGAAGAGATTCGGCCATGCTTGTAGCTAGGTTAAGGTAAGTTTGATGTTGTTCCATGAGATTCATGCATATTTTTGATGTTAGTTTGAGTTCTACCTAGCCTATGGTTTAAATATTGCTATGTGATGAAGATGATACTCGGCCATGGGTGTTGTTTTCTTGGTTGGTGTTTGTTTCATGCTAAATCTAGATGAACAATGGGGGTTGCCATTTAGGTTAAGATCAAAGAAATTAATCTTGTTAAAACTTTGAACTAATAATGCCCATATGTGTGATAGCCGAACATAGACTTTGTTTAAAGTCTTGGTCAAAGGCGGGTTAAGTGTTTTGGAAATGATTAAGCTAGGTGTTTGACCTTTTTGGTTCGGCATAGTACATAAAATGTTGCTAGATGGAGAAAAAATTCGCCGATTAGAGGTGTGCTAAGGCGAATATAATTTTGTATATTAATGAGTAATGCATGTGTTGAATTGATGGAATGGAGAGGATGTTTTAATAGTGCATATATGTGTATTAGCCAAGTTTTGAACTTGAAACAAAATGGTATTTGGTCAATACAAGTGACCATACTTGTAGAATGTATTAAGTATGCAATCGGCCTCAACATAGACATGCATGTTCGACCACACGAATGAATGCATAGATTGATGTTGTACATTCGGCTATAGGTAAGCATAATGAAGATCCTATCTTGACTTAGACAATCGGCTCAAGGAGAATTTGTTAAGTGCTTCGTTAATTGATATTAGGTTAATGATGTGTGTATTTGGTCATAAAGGTGCACATGAGGAAATGTTTGATTAATTGTACTAAATTGCTCAATGTGATTAAAAATGCCTATGACCATTTTGTATTTGAGCTAAAGGTGGCCATATGACCTATCAAACTCCTTGTCATATTCGGCCATAAGCAAGCATAATGAGACTTTAATAAGTTAAATTTGTTTGGATTAGCTCAAGAGCTTAGAGGACCACAGTTGGATAAGGGAAAGGAAAAAGTGATCAAATAGCCGCCGAAATTGTTCGACCACCTCCGAGGTAAGTTTTCGAGTAATGGAACTTAGATTATGATTCGATTAGATTATGTCACAAGCAAATCAAAATCATGCTCTTTGTATGTGGCTATTAAGTCGAAATTTGTAAGTGTGATAAGTATCTTGTGTTTGAGCTTTGGTAATGAAAATGAAATATGGATGTGTCATGATTTATTGATATATGTGCATGGTTATTGAATGATATCCGGGCTAAGTCCCAAGGCTTTTGTGCTAAGTGACTATATCCGGACTAAGATCCGAAGGCATTTGTGCGAGTTACTATATCCGGGCCAAAACCCGAAGGCATTTGTGCTAGCGACTATATCCGGGCTAAGTCCCGAAGGCATTTATGCTAGTGACCATATCCGGGCTAAGACCCGAAGGCCTTGTGCGAGTGGTTATATCCGGCTAAATCCCGAAGATACTTGGGTTGGGAATGAGCGATCTTGCTGTAATAATTTCAATTAATACGCTCGTAAAATCCCAACAATGAGGTATGTTTTGTACATGCATTGGATTAATTGATTCCTTTTAAGTAGTATTCGCTCAGTCGATTAATGAACTTCCGGCCTTTGGCTAAGTTGATCTTTTGTGTGTGAATATAAGGGTTGGTAATGTGAAGTAAGTATGATATTGAGAATTTGTGCATATGAAATTATCCGTTTAGCCATATGAATGCTACATTTTAGTTGTGTCTAATTTTATGGCTCAAAACTTACTAAGCATTAAATGCTTACTCCGCTTCTTTGAATCTCTTTTTATAGATTTTGGTTCGTCACTATCGGACTCGGGATTATTGAAGTCAAGTCTCCCACACTATCGAGCCCTTTTGGTACACTTTTGGTTGAACTTTGAAATGGCATGTATAGGACTACCCTTTTGTTGTGGGTCATGTACCCTTTGGTTTTGTATAAATTTGGATAGCCATGCGAAAATGGCTTATATACACTTTGAGCGTAGTATTATAATCGTTTTGTATGTTGTTCATTAAGAGGTATGGAAATGTTTGGAAACGATTAGCCATTGGAATGGTTAATCATAATCATATTTTGTGCTATATATGCTAAAAGGGCTAGTTGAATCATGGAAACTATGAAATAGGTAAAGTCTACCTTAAGGGCAGATGCTGACAGCAGCAGTGATGTAAATTTGAAAATCACTAAAATTAGTAGGAATGGAATTAAATAGTGAATAAATTATGTAATCCAACCTTGATGAATCTACTTTCATATGGAAGAAACAAAACGGTCATATGAGTCGGATTTTAAGAGATATTTAAGTTTTCGTGGAACAGGGCCAGAGCGATTTCTGGATCCCCTGATCTGACTTTGGAAATTCATTATAAATTAACCAGAGATAATTATAAGTCATGCCATATATGTATAGATTCCTTTTCGAGTCTAGTTTCTATAGAAACAAACGGCATCAGTATTGAAGCCCTGTACAGGGAGATATCCAAGTCGTAATGCGCAAAGGTCAGTGTAGTCGAACCCTGAAACAGGGGAGACTTTAGCTAATAAACTGTACTAATTGGCTTGACCAAAAATTCTAGAAAAAAATTTGTAGATGAACATATGAGTCTAGTTTCAGGAAAAATTTACGGAACTGGTTTTCGAGTTTTGGAACTCGAGATATGATTTTTAAGGTGACAGTAACGCAGTTAGCCAGCTCGTCTGGAAATTTAAAATGGACTGTGCAAATAAGTGATTTAAGTCTGCGAACCCCTCGTGTCTGACTCCGGCAACGGTCTCGGGTACGGGGTGTTACAGTAAATAACAACACTAATACGTCCACTTATTTTCAACCAAATTATCTGTCGAAAGAAATTCAAAACAAAAAACATTATGCAAAAATATAATGATTCGTATAAATATTAACACAATAAATCAACTTATACCTTCTCAACTTCTTCAATTTCAATTCTTTCTAAAATTCTTCAATTCCTCTTGCTGTAACTTATGCAACAAGAGAATGAAATTTAAGTCATTTATAGCCTAAAGGATAGTGGGGTACACTGTCACTAGCAATACTGAAAAGAGCGTCCAGCTGAGAGCTATTTCAGTACTTTGGTTGACAGTGAATCCTGCTTGAAGCGTTTTTCAACCCCAACTATCAGGTTTCCCTAGAATCTTGGGATATTTTTTCAGAACATCTTCTCAAAATTATTTTTTCAAAATCATTAGTAAAAAAAAAACGTCCAGCTGGAAGCTTTTTCTGTACTATTACTGATTGTACAAAAAAGAAAACAAAATCTATCTCGTCAAAATAATTTTTTTAAAACACATCACATCAAATTTATTTTTTCATATCCCATCTTGTCAACTTTATTTATTCCAGAACAATATTTAGCAATTAAAAAAAAATTAAAACCTAGACCCTAGACCTTAAATCCTAATTTATTTTTTTCCTTAAACCCTAAACAAACACTAAACCCTAAATCTAAGCCTTAATTTGCAAATAACCCAAAAACCCTGATCAAACGCGGCAAAAAGTGTGTCTCCGTAAGCGCTTTTTACTAAAGCGCGTCCACGGCAGTGCGCTTTTGCCTGACATGAGGAAAAACGCGTCTACGTTAGTGTGTTTTAGTGTTTTCGATCCATTCCAATTATTATTTTTTGGAGTGGCCCATTTCCGTAAATAATTTGAAAAATGGGCCTTTCCAGTACTATGCCCTAAATAATAAGATATTTATTAACTCCAACCATAACCTTTATATATTTTTAATTAAATTTATCATTCAATATTGATTTTTTTATTATAAAGAGTTGAATTGTTGTTTTGTCTAATTTCTTTTGTGAATTTTTATAAACATTTTGTTAGGGATAGAACTGTGAGAAAATAAAAGTAAAAGTAGAGAAGATCAAACACACATATATTTACGTGAAAAAACTCCTCCGAATATTATTATTCTAGGTTACAATAGCCCCTTTTATAGGTTAAATTGGTAGATTAAATATGACTAAAATAACCTAGGCTAATCAGATTTTGAATGAGAAACAGTAGCAATGTTTAACTAGGAGAAGAAAATCTGGTTGAATTGGGGAACACGTCGTCACATCACATGTTCCTTATTGGGTCACTGTTCTTCGTGTTGTCGAGACGTAGCCAAACTCCTCGTTGGGACGTCGTGGTCATTTCGTCACAACGTCGGCTCTTCCTCACCGAGACGTTGGCTCGTAAATACGAGACACACTCCACACATTTTATATATTTTTTTAACTTTGAATTTTTTGAAAGAAATTTTATAATTTTAAAATTATTTATTAAGGTGACATATAAGACAAACAATATCGTGTTAGGTAGCATGAAGTACACATTAACATTGTTAACAAATTAATATTTTAGTCAATATTTTCATTAAAAAATAATTTAATTTTTTTAAAAGGTTAATTGTCAACAATAAGTACCAAATTGTTTGACAAATGTAAACATAATAATTAAATTTGTCATTATACCAAAAAATAGCTTAAAAAATAACAATGTTTATTATAGAATAAAAATTAGGGAGAGTTATAAATAAATATCATTAATTTTATTTAAATATAAATAAATATTGATGAAAATTAATAATTTTTCTTCGATTTAAGGTTTAAATTTTATAATTTAAGAGTTTAAATTAGTTTCGTGATTTAAATTTAAGATTTAATGTTTACATCAAATTTTAATTTTAAATTTATGTTTAAATAAAATTATTAATAATTATTTATAAGCTTTTGGTAATTGAATTATAACATTAACACTAATAATATGTCAACAAAATCAAATTGTAAAAAATAAAAAATGGAAATAAAACATAAAAGAAGTATAAGATAGAACAAAAATCATAATTTGATATGAATTGTTTATAAACTGTTTGAGAAGTGTGGAGATTTAAAAGGTCACAAAGGATTAGGAATAACCTTTTAACTTGTTGTTATGAAAATTTGTTTACTAGTATGACACGGTGGTTATTTTCTTTGTTATTTAATTATGTGTTTGAAAGTTTGATTTCTATTTATAGAGGTAGAGCACATTTTATAATTAATTGTTTTCTTTTTAGGAGAAGCAACATAATGGCTCTTAGAATTGTGATTGAGAAAGCATTAGATAGGATGAACTAGATTTATCTAATGACATTAAACAAATACGGGACAAACAAAAAGAATTTCAAATTTGCTTGTTTATCTCGAAATTCATTATATGACAAATCTCCTTTCAAAATTAAACATTATAGACGAATCGAGTTTCAAACAATTTAACGACTATCTAATGCCTATATGAAAACTAAGATTTGGGTTAAAAAAATTAGATTTAGATTTGAAAATTAAATATTTTTATTTAGATATCCAATAAAAATGTTTTGGATTCGATCAACTTTGAGTATAATTTTATAAAAAAATTTAAAATTTAAAATCCTTTTTAAAACATAGAATTTTCAAAATCCAAACAAGAAATTTAGTGATTTAAATTTAGATCTTAAAATTAATAATTGTTTTTGGGCTTAAGATTAATTTGATGTATATATTATTGTTGTAATATTTTTCATTTATATATAAATATTTTTTAAAAGAATAAAATTTAAATCTAGTTAAAATTCAAATCTAAAATTGAATTATTTAAATAATTAATTTTATTTATTGAAAATATTAAATTTGAAATATTTTAACTTCCCAAAAAAAACAAAAACAATGAATTTGCATATTATAAATTTTAAATTAATCTAAATTCAAATTTCAATTAATTTCAGTTCCACGACATTACTCAAGGAACTCAAAAACTCTGCATTTGATGTTGAATGAACGATTTTACATGTATCAATTACAAACTAGAACCTTGATTTTCTTTTATTTAAAAAGAAATACATCACATGCCACCCTAAAATAGCATCGCTCTCATTTTGACTATTTTAAAATTATTTAAATTGGTCACTGCTGTTAAAAATTTCATTAATCCACTAACATATTACTGATATGACATTTTTTATTTTATTTTAACTAAAATTAGAGACCTCTCTATAATTAATTTAAAACACATTTTTTAGATTTATTTGCAACACATTTGGGTTTCCTTTTTCATATATATCAATTACAAAAAAAAATTAATGAAATAGATTAAAGGTAATATTATTTAGCAAAATAAGTAAAAGATCACTGGATGAGGGACGTTTTATGTAAAAGCATTACAGAAGCGAGATTTTGGCATAAATTGCACAATTTTGGTGCATTGAACTTTATCTAATTATAAATGGGATAATACGATAATGGCCCTTAAAGGTTTATCAAATTTCAATGTAATCTTTTCACTTTAAATTTTTATTTAAAAACAATTTATTCTAAAATATAAAATTAGTTAACTTAAAATCTATACCTATATCTTTCCAAAAGGACTTTCCTCCTTAAGACACATGGCACACACCCACCAGCTACTTTTCTATTTCCTTTTCCTTTTATAAAAAGGTTAATTTTCAATTTTGGTCCTTTTAATATGCTTAAATTTTAATCCTTATACTTTAATTTCTAAGATATTTATATTTTTATAATTTTATTAATTAATTCATATAGTTAATATTGTTAGCTTTTCAATTAAAATATTACGTGATTATATATAATTTGAAAGTATATTTTATATCCATAAAGTTGAGAGATTAAATTATTAAAAATAAAAGTTGGAGGACTAAATTCCAAATATACAAAGTGTAGAGACTTAGAGTCATGATTGTTTGAACCGATTGGGGTATTAGTTTAGAGAGAGACATCAGACTGGTTGACCTGCAAATCGGTACGAGTTGGTAGAACTAGGTTAAAAAACCATTTTTTAAATAATTTTATTTGTATATTTTTAATGATTTATTTAATCGAACCATACAATCCAGTGGTCTGACCATCTTTTAAGTTTTAAAAACTTTGCTTAGAATATATTTTATCTTTAATTTTTTATCATATAATTTGACATAAATAAATAATTAACCAAATACGAAGAGTACTAATTAAATAATTGTAAAAATGTCAACTTCCCTCAACGTAGTCTTGTAAATCTTTTGACACTACGACGAAACAATGTTCTCTCTTGTTAGTTGATTTTTTATTAGATCTAATTCATTAAATATTTCATCTAAAAAAATCGAAAGATTTAGATTATATAAATAGATAAAAAACGTATTTAAATAAATAAACCAAATAATCAGATCATATATTCAGTATTAGAGTGCCATCACTAATTCCATTCCAGAAATTGGTTTTATGTTGTAAATAAATTAGAAAAATGTTTTGCAGACAATTTATTAGTGAATTAACAAAATTTTAATAAAATTAAATTCGAAGGAATTAAAGAAAACAAAAACAAAAAAACAAACAAGAAGTATGTTGGATTTATTTAATATCACAAATCAATACCTTAATCAAATGGTCCAGCTTATGATTCAATGAAATCAAATCAACCCAAGCCTTGTTATAAGGTTCAGTCCATTAGACTGGATCCTCACCATATAAATACACCTAAATGATCAATAAAAAATACTACGACACCTTCACACTGGATTCAGGTTTAAACAGGGTTTTTCAAGTTGAGAATGCACAGATCGTTGGTTCGGCCATTCATGGGGGCGCGCGGGTTTTCCTCAACCCCCGAGAAAATTGTGGCGTCGGTACTGTTCGAGAGATTACCTGTCGTTATTCCCAAACTGGATCCTGTGGTTTATGCATTTCAAGAGTTTTCGTAAGTTTTCATTCTCGCGAGAAAATCTGGGAATGTTCTATCTAGGATACTTTAGCTTTCTATTGGTTAGCTCATTGATGCAAAAAGGAAGAAGAAAAGATACAATATTTTGATTAAAACAATATGATTAGTGGTTTATGGCACGAAGTTATTAGCTTTTTTAGTTCAAATTTTCAGCTACTAATTGGGGTTTTATGGAAGTAGATGAAACTCTTAGGATTTATTTATGTAATTGCTTTTGTTTTATGCAGCTTTCGATGGAGGCAGCAGTATCGACGCAAATATCCTGATGAATTTTTGGACATGTCTAAATCTAGGCAAGTTATAAATTTGATTCAGTTATATTAGGGCCACTTATTTGTATGTTGGGTTTTTTTTATCCAACTTAAGTGGTTACTAGCTAAGCATAAAAGTTCTTTATTTTATGCATAGCAATTAAGAAAAAAGGGAAAGCAATTGATTTATCCAAATGAATGATTTAGAGTCGTGATTCCTCTGGAGAGCTGATTTGGGGAAAACAATGTGGAGTAATTCAGGCTTAATTGTTTTCAACTGAAAAACAACAGCCTCAAAAGTAATGAAAGTCGTTCGTTTGGATACATTATGTATGTTATGCTCCTCCTTGCTTTGCACTTTTAATGAGTAAATCCATATGACTTCAGATTTGCACATTAAGAAAAGGGTGAAGTGCAACAAAGATGATTTTAATTTTCAGCTAATGAAGTGAAATTGTTGTATAACCAGGGGAAAAGGTGATTACCAAATTGACTACGTTCCAGCTCCAAGGATCACTGAAGCTGACAAAATGAATGACAGAAAGTAAGTGGTAGATTTCATATTGCTCATTGGAACTTCATTACCAGGAGACCATTCTTTGTTTGAAAGAGATCGGATATGTGTTGTCAAGAACTAACAATCTTTGGGAATAACCGGCCTGAAATCTGCATTAATAATCTCTAGGAAGCTGACAAAACGAATGACGGAAAGAAAGTGGCGCATTTTATATTGTTCAGATTAACACTTTTACCGATAGGCTATTCTTTGTTTGATAGTGACCAGATATATGTCATGCAGAACTAACAATATATAGGAAGAAATTATCAGAATTGGATCTCAAAGTGCTTTTTATTAGAATTGGATCTCAAAGTGCTTTTCTCTTCTAGTTAAAGTATCTGTCTCCTTATTTATACATAAGAGTAATGTGAAGGAACAATAAACATCATTCTTAAGAAAAAATTTTCTTCCTCTCGGTGGTTGTGGCCTTGTGTGGATAAAAAGTGAAGTTAGTACTTATGAGCTACTATTAGTAGTTTAGTACAATATTCTGATTGCGGAAGTTCTGAACTTTATATCTGTCAAGGTCATTGCAGAGAGCACTTGATAGAAGATTGTATCTTCTTCTATACAGTGACAGTAATGCAGCTCCTAGCGGGAAACCAGTGTGGCATTTTCCAGAAAAAGTTTATGATTCGGAGGAGACGTTGCGCAAGGTAATGGTTTTTACGCATCTTGTTTCTTCTTATTTTTTGTTTTATCAATATGATATAAATATGAAATATTTGCAGTGTGCAGAGTCTGCCTTAGCATCCGTACTCGGAGACCTCTCTCACACTTACTTTGTCGGAAATGCTCCCATGGGGCACATGGTTATACAGCAGATGGAGAATGTGCCTGAACCATTTAAGGTATTTTAAGCAAAATGGTTGTATTATCTACCTCTTATATTGATGTAATAATTGTCTTTGCTAGTCTTTTTAATCAAATGTCAATCTTGTTTGGATTACATACATGCACTTCACTTTTTCCTACCTTGTGCTTTTTCTTTCTGTCAGCGATTTTTTTTCAAGTCTCAAGTGATTGATACCAACAAGTTCAATATCCGGAAGTGCAAGGATTTCGTTTGGGTGACCAAAGATGAACTCTTGGAGTATTTTCCTGAACAAGCTGAATTTTTTAAGAAGATGATTATCAGCTGATGGCAAATTGCTCCATTCGGTTTCCAAGCCATACAAGACTTTCATATAACCCAAATTTGTGGTTTACTTGTAACTTTGCAGTAGAGAGTTTACATCAGAAGTTCAAACCGAGACTAGAAAACCAAACATCCGAACGTGAGTCAATTAGGTGAAAATGACGAAAACCTCATTGGCTAAGGATGGATTGGATTGTCCAATACTTTCAGTTTCTTATGTTGGCGACTATTGATGCATGATCTTGTTTTATTTTATTACATATTCCTCTCAACTCTGCTGCAATAATGGTTGCATGATCTAATATGTATGTGTGCCCTTGATCTTTGGTCATGGTAGGGTAAACTACACAATTTAACTTTGGGTTTTATGCAGTTATAATTGGCTGAACAATTCCAATGTCTACCTTCCTGGATAGTGGGTAAATGTAGATGACTTGATAACCCTATTTTGTTCCTTTTTAAGTAGAGGTACTGAAAATGGTATTTTGACCACAAGGCACACATGTGAAAGATGGAAGTCTAGCTGGTGACCTAATTAGGACTCCTTCCACAATGCTGACTTGAATTAAATGAGCATCTCTGCCCTAATCAATTAAACTACCACTTATTATTGGAATAAAGTTTGACATCCATTTTTCCTTTTTACGCTCTCCTCCATATATAGGAAATTTTGTTCATCTGTCGTCCTCCCTTAAAAGAAAAATCATTTGCCAGTTTGATGTAGTTGGTTCAAATTTCAATTAATTATTTTTATTAATTTGAGATCCGAATTTCAATATTAAATTCTCAATGTAAAAGGGAAAGATGAATCTTGTTGTTTTTAATTTGGTTATTCAAAATATGAATATTGTATCGCATGGGTGATTCGGTGAATACTACAGTGTCAAATCCAAAATGAGATATAAAACTTAAACCGGTTACAATGTAAAACACTTAACGGTGACATTTAATATAATTAACCATTTCGAACATGTATGTATATGTATGTGTATATATCCACAGACACATGCTTGGGTGATAACGTGCTGAAAGTATCAAGAACGGGATTGGGCAGACGTCTCTCGTTACTTAAGCGGGATGGGGAAAGGCAGTTGAACAAAAGTAGGTGAAATGTTGTTGGCTTGACCAAGCCTGCAAGATAAACTGGAATTAATCCCAATATATATACATATAGTCCCCATTCCCGAACTCCATCTATCCCTTCCCCGTTCTTCTATCTCTATCTCTTGTGTTTGTGGGGGCAGTCCAACCTCTTCCACCTTCCCACCACTTTCTCAATCATTCTCAGTGGAGCCCTCAGAATTGTAGCCATTCCCATCAGATCATATGGATGGCCAAGAACTTATTAGTACCCCACCGCCTGCAGCGCAACCACTCACCGCTCCTTTCCTCTTTGCACCTTCCACAACTCCATCTTCCTCACTGCACCCTCTTCCTCCTTTAGAGTCTCAAATCATCCCTGATATTGATTGGGTTAGCCTCCTCTATGGTCAAGCCTTGCTGCTGCAGGGTCATGATGAGAGCAAGCCAATGACTGAAGCAGCTTCTTCTTTGATGGCCGAAAATGGAGGTTGCCATCAGATTGAGAATGGCAACCAAGACAAGAGGAAAGGTAACCGGTTCAAGAAGACAACCCGACCGAGGTTTGCGTTCCAAACCAGGAGTGCTGATGATATTCTGGACGACGGCTATAGGTGGAGAAAGTACGGCCAAAAAGCTGTGAAAAATAGTAATTATCCAAGGTTCGTTCGTTTATCATCAAAATGGCTCTTGTTTTCTCTTTTATATATACGTTGTTTGTCGGTTCGTAACTCGTCATGCATACACAAGCAAAATTTGCATGGAACATATATAAACAATTTCTTCAAGCATACTTAATTGGTAATTTCGATCCATAAACCTAATTAGCTTTAGGGTTCGTATGTTAGATAATTGACACACACATATATACAATACAATATGTTTTATAACTTTGTTGTTATAATTGAAATAGGAGTTATTACCGGTGCACACATCACACATGCAATGTGAAGAAACAGGTTCAAAGGCTGTCGAAAGACAACAGCATCGTGGTGACGACATACGAAGGGATCCACAATCATCCTTGTGAAAAGCTAATGGAAACCCTAACTCCACTTCTCAAGCAAATGCAATTCCTAGCTAGGTTTTAATATCCATTTTCTTTCATTTCTCCTAATCACTTAATATCACCAACCCCAACAACAAATAATTTCATACTTACCTAATTTCCCTTTCTTTATTTTTCCATGTAAAAATATTGAGTATGTTTATATCTTAAATGTTCTTTATCTTCCATTCATGTTTAAAGCCACAACATTGTTATTAAGTCATTGAAAATTACTCGAAATTTTTAATAATTTATTTTATAGTGAATTATTAAATATAAATATTATATTTATATTTGAGTTCTCCTCAGGTGAATTTAGAAAACAAGAGAACTATTTTCTAGGGTGAGCAAAAATTAGTGTAGATTGCCTTAATCAGTTTAACTATAAAACATTTACTTTCCTCGGTTTTGGTTAAAATATTTATTTTAGTTAATGAGATCTGTAATTGAATTGATTGATTTCATCAACTTTAATATATATATATATATATATATATATATATATATATATATGATATATTGGTAAACTATCAAAATAGTCACTTTTGTTTACCTCAAGTTTCATTTTAGTCACTTATATTTGAAATGTTACATTTTGGTTACTTACGTTATCACGTTGTAACATTTTAGTCATTGAGCTATTAGTTGCTGTTAACAGTGTAATGGTAAGCTGACGTAACACGTTAAATTATTATTTCAAACAAAAATTTTAGGTTAATTTATACAATTGGTCCCCATTTTTTTTTGTTTTGAGAATTTTTTTAATGTTCTTTTAACTTTCCCTTTTTTTTTCTTTTTCTTTTCCATTCTCTTCTGCTTCTCCCTTTGTTTTCCTCCCGTCTCTATTTCTTTTAACATAGTTTTTCTATGTTTTCCATTTGTTAAAATTAGTCCCTATACTTTTATTTTTTTGAACAATTTAATTTTTTTGAGTAAGACGAGCTTGTGGACTAGTTTTAACATATTAAAAACATAGAAAAACTAAGTTAAAAGAAATGGAAAAAGGAGGGAAATGGAGGGAGAAGCATAAGAGAATAGAAAATAAAGCAAAAAAGGAAAGTCAAAAGAACATAATAGAAAAAAATTAAATTACTCAAAATGAAAAAATATAGGGGCCAATTATAAAATTTAACCTAAAAATTTTGTTTGAAATGATGATACGTGCCACGTCAGCTTACCGTTACACCGTTAACGACAATTAACGGCTCAGTGACTAAAATATTACAACACAATAACGTTAAGTAGGGTGTAAATGAACAGAACGTTCAATGAATTGTTCGTGAATCGTTTGTATAGCGTTCTTTTATGTTCGTTTATTAAGCTAAATAAACAAGTATGAACAAAATTTTTATGTTCGTTTAATAAATGAACGAACACGAATAGAGGTGTGTTCAGTTCTTTATATTCATGAGCAAGCTCGTTTAAAAGTTAGTTTATAAGCTCGTCTATTGACTCGTTTATTTATTAATGATATTTTCTTATAAAAATTCCATTAGTATATATTAATACAATTATCTTAAAAACTCGTTTATTCTTCCATTAGTATATATTAATAAAATTATCTTGATTTGTATTTTTTCATTTATAATACAATTATTAATATTTATATTTGACTATTTTATATCTAAACAATATATGTGTGTATATATTCATTGTTTGTTTGTTTGTTTGTTTATTTATTAACATTGTTTGTGAACATGTTCATTTAATGGCCATGAACATGTTTGATTAAGTTAAATGAACATGTTTGTGAACATTAAACAAATGAACATGAACACACATAATTTTAAATAAATAAGCATGAACAAAAATTTGAAATTCTTAAAGCACACAAACTGAACACGAACAAGCTTAAAAATAAACAAACGAAAATGAATAGAGGTTTGTTTATTCAAGCTCGTTCATTTACAGCCCTAAATATAAGTGACTAAAATGTAACATTTCAAACATAAGGGACTATTTTGATACTTTACCCTTTTTATTTTTTAAATATATTTAATATAAAAATAAATACATAATATATGATTTAAATTAATGAAATTATTTTACTTAATTCTATTTAGTTCTGTTGAGTTTTGAAATTTTTAATTTAATTTTATAATTAGTGTTTAAAGAAAAGGAATACATTTGTGTTTCGCCCTCAAAATTTTTCGAGTTTTTTTTTAAGTTTGATTTATTTTATAGGATTTATAATTTATAATGATAAATTTAATAAATTTCTAGTTTAATTTGGTAAACTAATATAAAATAAAGATAGTATTCTTAATTTGGTAAGATAAAGTTTAATAATTGTAATATATAAGTATAAATAGTACCTAAATATTAATTAGATAAAAATAAACTTAAATAATTATAATATATAATACAAATTGAACATTTAATTTATTTTTCCTAAATTTTGGTGATCAAGATTATCCCAAATTTAAAAACACTTTATCAAAATAGCCCCAACCCACATGGGTTGGGTCTACTTTGAACATAAATATTTTATATAAATATCCCGCCCCCTTATCAACAATTCGGACTTCACCCGTGGTTGGAACATTTTTAAAATATATTGTTTCAATAATTGCAAATGAAAATTATAAGTAACAAATAGTTATATCATTTGTTATTAACAAAGAGTTGCCACTATTAAAAGTAATGAGTTATGTCATTTGGTTAATTAATAACAATTATAATGATTCAAGTACATATCCATTGAATAACTTGAATAATTGTGTTCATTGTTAATAAATATGACTATCTAAATAAGCATCTGTTAGATACTTATGTCTCTACGAAGAGGTATGAAAAAACTCCTATAACTAGGAGAAATTTTCATTTGCATGATGTTCAAATATCTTTCTATAAATATTATTACAAAGAACTCGGAAAGGTTTCTTTGGTCTTGTCCATCTTTCAATGTTCAAAGATTATTCTTTATAGAATTTAATATTCTTGCTAAACTCTTCTTGATGTTCAGTGGACTGTTTTTATTAGTGCAAAACACATAAAATTATATATTTTCATTACATCTTTGAGATTCATTTTTTAACTTAAATATAAGTTATAATCTAATTAAAAAAAATCAGTTAACTGGCTTAATCAATGAAATGGAGTTAAAATCAAGGTTGATGGTTGGATTATGTATAAAAAAGGGATTGGGGACAAAAATATATAAATTAGTTAGATTGTAAGAAGAACCTAAAACTTGTTTGGTTCAAAATTTCCGGTTGAATCGCACAAAAATTGTATGGTTCAAAATTTGAGACAAGGGAATATTAAAATTTTACCCTCCCCCACCCAACAAAAGAACATAGCATTATTCTCATTTACAAATTATTCAACACTGCATTTTGCCCACTTCCTTTCCATTTATAACTCATTCCAGTAACTATCAATGGAGGTTAGCTTCTATCTCTTTTTGCTTTTCTTTGTGTTCATGATATTATTATTCATATAATATTATGTTTTAAAAAGAGTTGTTTAATAAATTGGGATTTCAGATATATTTGAAAATTTTTAAATCATCTTTTTGTAGGGTCCTTCATTGCCTAATCTTGGAATTACTACTTTTTGGAATGTTTTCAAACACGCAAGGATTAAGTAATTGAACGAAATCTAAATTTAATATATTTTTCCAGTTCAAGTAATGTATAATTTATACAAAAGTGGTTATATAAACCAAAATGCTTATTGGTTTAGTGTCAATGACATCTTGGACTCATTTTTTTAATAAAAAGAATATACCTTCACTTTTTTTTTATTCTATATGACATGAACCAAATGCACCAAATACATATACCTAAAAAAACCTCAAAAAAATCTAAAATCCATGGGGTTTATACGAAATATGGTAGATAGTGAGCAAGGCGAAGGACTATGTGACCGAAAAGGTGGCGGAAATGAGGAAGCCAGAAGCCAGCATTAAGGGTGTTAACATAAATCATGTCAGACGTGACGGTGTCGAGTACGGAGCTAAAGTCGCCGTCAGCAACCCCTACAGCCAATCCATCCCCATTTGTGAGATATCTTTTGTTTTTAAAAGTGATGGCAGGTTTGAATCTTCCGATATTTGAATCTTTGAAGTTTCAAAGTATTGGATAATGTGTGTATATATATATATATATATATGTTTATGAATATTTGTGTGTGTTTTATGGAATAGAGAGATTGCACGAGGGACGATACCAGACCCTGGGTCATTGAAGGGGAACGATACGACGATGCTGGACGTGCCGCTGAAGGTACCGCATAGTGTACTGGTGAGCTTGGTGAAAGACATTTGCAGAGACTGGGACATTGACTATGAACTCGACTTGGGACTCATCATTGATCTTCCGGTCTTCGGAAACATCACGATACCGGTTAATCAGAAAGGCGAGATCAAGCTTCCCACTCTCAAAGACTTCTTTTGATTTTTTCAGCAATCGTGTCATGTTTATGTCCCTCTTTTATGTGTTCATATATGTTTTTAATTTGTCTGTCATTATATTATGTTTTTCTTTTTATAATTCAGTGAACCTTTTCTGATAGTTACATTTTATTATAATAATAGTTAAGTTTATAGTATAATCGATTTTTATGTTGTATTTTTATCTACAATAAAAATTATAAAGTGTATTGAATTTTAGTAAAACTAATTTTATTACTAATTGAAATAAAAATAATAAATTTTATTTAAAGATATTATTTTAATAAGATATTTAAATTTTATGTAAAAATATATTAATTATATTTTATTAAACAAAAATAATTTTAATAAATAAAATTACATTTGTAAACTTTATTAAAGATATGGTTTGATACTCATTATGTACACAAATTCAAGTATATGTTATGTTCAAGTAATAAAATCTCAAGAGTCTGAAATTGATCTATAAGAAAGTTGATTAGATTTTACAATGTTACAAAATGTTAAAACAAATGTTTACTACTTAATTTTGGAATGAGTGTAGAAATATTAAAAATGAAAGTGGGTGAAAAAAGTAATAGAAATAAAATAAAATAAAAATAATTGCAAGAGATAAATTAAAGATAATAAATAAATACTTGGAATAAAATATGCTGAGGTTTGAAGATTCATGTGTAACAATTTAAGTCCAATGATTAAACATATATCCATAAGTAAAGATATACCCATCAAAGGAGTGCCGATATGATAGTCTAACAATTCAAGTCCAAAAGTGTAGCAAATAAATCCAATAAATAAAGGATGGTGAAATATGAAAATTCAATTGTTTAAATTCAGTCTAAAAATGTAACATATAATATTATACTTACTTGACAACTTCAAAACTTATAAAAAGGTGCAAGTATTTATTATGCCAATTTTAGATTTCTACAACAAATAAATGTTAATTTATCCAAACATTCATTGTTATTTATTGTCAATAATAAATCAAAACTCTATTGCTTTGCAAGAATAACTATAACAAGTGAATGATAATTCATTTTAACTCAAGTGATGAATATGAAATTTTCCTTAGTATTTTTCAAGAGTTTTTGTCCTTTCATCTTAGCATAGAAAACTTAGATTAACATAACAAAATTAAACAACTCAAACTTAGATCAAAAAGTAATATTAGATATAATAAACTTAATATTTTATTAGGATAGTGAAGAAAAATGAAGAACATAATAAATACTAATAAGAAATGGTCTTGATCTCAACTCCAGTATACCTTTCATACTGAAAACTAGAAGTTATTTATAGAAGTTTAAGAAGAGCTGAAGGACGATGAATAGTCTTGATAGTAATCAATTGCTAGGCCACTTTGTCATTTTTTGGAATAATTGTATACCTGCTACTTTGATGGCTTCTTTGAACCATGACAACGTCTCCAATTGGAAAAGCCCAAAATAATTGATAATACATTCATCTTGTTTATTTACGCTAGAAATTTCAGTTCTAAACGGAGATATAGTCCAAACACGAAAATACATTAAAATTATTTATTATTTTAAAATTTGTAACTTTCTCTGTACTTTTGTTTAATACATTTTGACATTAATATTTCAATATTTGGATAGAACTTTAAATTCCCTTTTAATAATATAAAATTTACTCAAAATGGAGTTGTAAAGTCTAAAATATGATCGAAACATTAAAAAGTGTTTAAGTTAGAAGTCCTAAATTTGTCCAAATTACAAAATTACAAAATTTGAGAATTAAAATATCATTCATCATCTTAGATTAACTTTAGACTTAGGATATTTAATCCATTAATTTCATATGCAGACATATTCTTTCCAATCCCCAAATTGATAAACAAATAAAACTTTTATATAAAGCCAAAATTTACGATATTTTTGTCCTATTATTGAGAGTTAATATTTTAATATATTTATTCTTTTAAAAATTAATAAAGAATTTTAATGTGATTAAATTTAAATTTGTGTTGCTTACCTCAATAAAATATTAACTTTATCACTAAACCAAAATTTTATTATAATATAATGTTCACATTTTAATTGTATTATGTATATTTTATTACCTCTATAAATTATATATATATATTAAAATATTATTAATTGAGTTAGTGTTACAAGTCAACTCGACACTAACTTAACATTGATGACAATACCATGATAAACAATTGTAACTTATTTAGTATTCTTAAAATGATGTATTTACATGATTCAATTTCATTTTACTCACAATTTAATATATTTTTCCATTTTAATATTATATATATTTCATGTGTTATTATTAATTAATTTCAAACCATACATTTTATTAGTTATTGTTTATTATTTTAAATTATCATCTATATTCTGAATACATATTTTCTCTCTATATGACTATATATGAAATTTCTAATAAAAATATAATTATTTATTCTATTTCTAGAAATTGAATCACACGTTAGTCATTGTCATATTTCAACAACTCTAATGAAATTATTTCAAGACCTCCAACTGCCTATTTAAATGTCCTGAGTCTCAGTCAAGGCCCAAGCTTACAGATCAATCTAATACTGGAGGATGTAACTCGGATGACGAATTGGAGTTCCATTTTATAGACGTTCCTCCGCTCTACCGTAAAGATAAATACTAACTCTGGTAGAAAAATTAAGATATTTTTGAAATTTTTATTCTATTTATTAAAAATAATTTATGAGAATAGCTAAATATTACTAATTGAATTAAACTATTCTATTTATTAAAAATAATTCACGAGAATGACTAAATATTACCAATTAAATTAAACTATTTCTTTTGTTCACTTATGTATTAAAATATGCATAAAAATTAAGACATAAGAATTGATCTAGTAAATTTTAAAATATTTTGAAATTTATTTATTAAATAAATTCCAAATTTTATTATTTATCCTTATTTCTTTATTTTAAATTATAAATTAATGAAAAATCAATTACTTTTCATAAAGTCCAACTTTAATTAAATTATATTTAACCTCAAGTATTTTAAGTTAACAAAAGATAAATTCATTTTTATTTTTAAAATTCATTAATATATATATTATCTTTTTGAAAGTTAAGTGTATTTTCTAAATCTGGAATTAAATTATAATTTTTTAGAAAATAAAAAAAATCTCTTATTTTATTAGTAGCATAATTCTTTTTGTCACATTTCCCCATTGTATCATATATTATGATTTGAATATCTTTGATATTTGTTTTGCAGAAACATAGGTTACTCCACTTATTAATTACAAAGAAGAAGTGGTTAGTGGTTGTCTCTAATTATGTTCATGATGTTGATGTTTATCAATTTGCCTATGCCACCATTGCTACCTTTGTTGAATATTACTGGATTCAATCTTAAGTCTCATCAAACTGGGCAGAAATGCAAATTTTATATTTTTCGATTTGTTCAAATGTTTGTAAATATTAAATCTCAATTTAAATTTAAAAATTTTATTTCACTGTCCTATAGAAAAAAAATAATATAATCTTTGATACTTGAATTTAGTATTTTTTTCTTCTTAATTTGGTACATAAATTGATTAAATGTTATATAAATTATACAAAACACTAACAAGTGTTAATTTTGTTTTGTTATGCTACAAATTTTTTTAGTGTTAGAAGAAATTGTGTTAAAAAAATAGGTATTGAGTTATGCTTAATGAATTAATATTAAATAAGAAAAAAAAGAATTTTAATACTCAAATTAAAAGGAATTCATTATTTTCAATTAATAAAATAGTTAATTAAATAAATCTAAAAGTGATTGAACATATAAAAAAATCATATCATCTGTTACATGCCGGTCATACATTGATTATTTTTGCTACCTCATAAAAAAATTAACATTGTTAGTATATTGGAGTAATTTGTAAAACATTTGACAAGTTCAAGTATCAAATCGAAAAAAAAAAAAAAAGATTAGGTACTAAAGTAGGAAAAGGATTCAAGTTCAAGTACCAAATTGGCCCCAAAAAAGATTAAGTACCAATTTAAGAAAAAAGTGTCAAGTTTAGGTACTAAATTAGGAAAAAGTGACAAGTTTGGGCATCAAATTGGACAAAAAAAGTTTAGGTACGAAATTAAAAAAAAGTGTTGAGTTCATATACCAAAAAGTATATTAAGCCAAAAATAAAATAATAAAATTTCATAATCTCCTCTCTCTTTTCTATGAAAAAATTGGGAAAGCAATAAATATTAACTGTCTCCAAATTCAATGCAACCAAAAAAAAGGAAAAAAAGCTCTAGTCTACATAGAGCAGCCTGAGATTTGAAATCTTGTGTAGGAACAGAAACAACAAATTTATGATGCCTCAAATGCATTAAAATGAATCAAAAAGTCCTCCACTTAAACATGGACTCGCCAACTAAAACATTATTATAAAACCACAAAATGAGATCCCCTCCAAGATTTCCTAGCCATCCTTCTTCCCTATTATTCTTTCCTTTCCCAAATTAGCTCTTTAATCATGGAAAGGGACCAGGCAAAGCCTCTAGCACCGGTTTCGGACCTTCCGAGTAGCGACGATGGCGAGGTAGCTTTGCATCTTAAGCAAGTTCGACGCAAAAAATTCGTCAAGTGTTTCGGTTCCGTTGCAGCTCTAGCGATCATTCTAGCTGTGGTGATCATAATTTTGATTTTCACAGTGTTCCGAGTCAAGGACCCGATCATCAACATGAACGGTGTCGCGGTTACGAGCCTGGAGCTGATCAATGGCACAATCCCGAAGCCGGGTTCCAACATCTCCGTGACGGCTGACGTTTCGGTTAAAAATCCCAACGTAGCATCATTTAATTATAGGAATACCACTACAACGCTTTACTACTATGGCAAGGTAGTAGGAGATGCCCGAGGCCCTCCGGGCCGTGCAAAGGCCCATCGGATCGTGCGAATGAATATTACCATTGATATTATCGTGGATCGGATCTTGGCCAGTCCGAATTTGGTCATGGATGTTCGGTCCGGGATGTTGACCATGGTCAGCTACTCGAGAGTTGGGGGAAGGATCAATATATTGAACATTATAAAGAGGCATGTTACTGTGAAGATGAATTGCTCCATGACTGTCAACATTTTCAGCCAAGCAATTCAACAGCAAAAATGCAAGCGGCAGGTTGATGTCTAAGCTACGTAGAGTGTAAATGAAACATTATGAGAGAGATTATATAGTTTATGTAGTACGATTATAATTTTGGTTTTTTTTTTTGTATATTAATTACATATTGCTAGTGAACTATATGATTTTAAAATTTAATTTGGGGCAAATTGATACACGGCAGAATAGTATTTTTCATTTATGTACCACATCACACATTGAGTGAAAGTTTAGGAGCCAAATGTGTTATTAACCCCTATATTAAAGATGCATAATATGTAAATGCTATAATTTTTTCCATGAACTATATTATTGGAGTTTCGATTTAATTCAGACTTTGGTTTTAACAGCTTTATATTTTTAGCTCAGAAGTAGGGCATCAATTATAATGGGATGGTTTATATTTTGGTCTAGATTGTAATTGAAAGGCTAATGGGGGGACCAAAATGGCTTTAATACTAAGCAAATTATTTAAATGAAATTTTCTTCAACAACTCTGTTTCAGTCTTTTTCTTGCATTGATTATTTGAGTAATTGAATTGCTATATAAATGACTAGTCATAGGCCACTATCAATGCAAAATAACTTTCTTTGAGAACAAAAAAAGAAAAAAAGGTCAAATTTCGAAACCATAAAGATCAAACTGCAAATTTGTTGTAGTTGGGTAGCATTTGGTTGGTAGTTAATTTATTTGTGTTTTTTTAGGTGTGTGGAGGAGAGATTCCACTCTTATTTAAAAATTCTTCAAATTTTAGATGGATTGTTGTATAAAAAATTTATTAAACTTGACATAAAAAATTTAAAAATTATAAAGGTAAGGTATTTTAGAGAATATTTTTGGAAAATAATTTATTTCCCTCTGCTTTGGAATACAATGTCGGATGCACTCAAATTACTCTAACAAATCATAATAATATTTGGACAGCACTCTTGAAAAAAAAAAAATTCTCTTAAAATTGAAACCAAAATTTTATACATAATACACAAATGAATGACTAAATGCCTTTTATAAATGATTACAACGATCATCATTTGATGCAACAAGTTTGAATTGAATTTCAATTTTTTCCATAAGGAGCAACGGTACATATACATATAGGCACTTTGTTTGTTTTATGTTGTATATAATTCTTTCTTTCATTTCTATTATATAGATATTATATATATATATATATATATATATATATATATATATATGATTGTAACATCTCTAACACCCCTTATATAAAAATAGTATTATTTCGGATTTGCACGTATTAGAATCTTTGGAATAAATAAAATAGGAATCATTAGCGTTAGCGTTAGTAAAGAAGGTAGTTGGATACTATAGGAAATTAAAAAGACTCTTGAATTGAGAGAAATTAATTTGAGGTATTGACTAAATCTTAATAGTGTGAAAAGTGTTGAGGAAAAAAGTGTGAGAATTAAAAATAAGAATGGTTAAATTGAAGTGAAGTGAGAAAGAGAGAAGACTAGAAGTGTAACTATACCATCATGAAGCAGAGATGGAATTGTAGAGATTGTTAAATGGTAAAATGATCTTTTCTAAAATAACTATTTATTCGTAAAATGTTGAAGAATTATGAGTCTTGAGATCATGTTGGAAATTGAGAATCAATATGTGCCACTTGATGAAAATGACAATCTTTAGATTTTAAAATCATATTTTATTATTTTAAAAATTAAATCAAATAGATTTTTGTGATAGAAAAATGTTGAAATCTCTTTATTCTTCATCCATTTTCATGTTACTCTCATTTCTCATGAGAATCAACTTTCATTTTATTCCATCTTAGTCCTTTCCATAATTTCCAACTATCTCAAGCTTAAAACTTCAAATTTCTTAGTGAAATCAATAAAGTAACCTCATAGAAGGCTTAGTTTCTTGCTAAGACAACTATTGCATACATTGGAGGAGAGAGAAAACTGAAGTCAGGGTTTGGGGTAAAAGTTTAAGATAAGGATGATAAGGTTTCATTGTTAATTTCATGAATTAGTAAGATGATGATGTTTATTTCAAGTAAAAGTGCATGGAAACATTATTTTATTATTGTTTTGTTATTGAATCTTGTATATTCTTTTTTTATGAAAATAAAGAAAAAGAGAAGATGAGTGCATCTCAAGTTGGTAACAAAGGGAAAGAGGTAACTAAAGATTGAAGGAAGAAGAAGGAAGCTCATCCAAGTATTTTGTAACACCTTATACTCGATTCGATTGTCGGGTTTGAGATATGAAATATAAACCATAATTTATACATATTTTTATCCCATGCTTAGCCCATTTATGAATGATTTCTCCTTAGATTTGGTGAATTCGATGCTCCTAATCCTTTAATTTCATATTTTATACGTAGAAGAGCATAGGAAAGTAAAAAGAGCGAGAAACGGGCCAAAAACGGAGAAAAAGGACCCACGTGGAAAATCAACATGGCTTGGACTTTCTCACACGGGCGCGTCACACGGCCGTGTCCATTTGGCAGGATTGAAGCACGGCTTACACGGGTATACTACACGCCCGTGCTTGTTCAACAGCCTTGACCACGGGCTGGAGTAATCGCACACGGGCGTGTCCCTGCCGAACCCAAGTATAGTCCTATTCGGAAAAGGCCAATTTTTAGGGCTCTGAGGCATTCAAAAGCCTATTTAAACACCTAAGGAGACACTTAAGAGAGGGACGCTGAGTAGGAAGTAAGGAATTACTCAAGGAAAGCCGATTGATCCATCTCAGAAGCCGAATTCATCATCAAGACTGAAGATCTCCCTTCAAGTTCCTTCAGGAGTTTTGGGTTTTCTTATGTTTTGTTATCTTTATGCTTTTAAGATTTTTTCTTTCATAAGTATGAACTAAACCCCCTAAATACCTAAAGGGAATGAAACCTAAAACGGATCTTGTTATTATTATCTGAATTGTACGATAAATATTTGACTTGTTCTTAATTATCTGTTCTTGATTCTTGTTTTGATATTCCAGGATACTGATTCAAGTTAAGCTTTTATTCAAAGGAGGAAAAGACCCTGTCTAAGAGTAAATTTGTCATAATTAAGCGGAGTTGATTGCACGCCTAGAGATGGGGTGATAAGATTTTGCCGGATTAGGGTGAAACCTAATAAGGGAATCCATAGATCGAGTTAATGCAATTCTAGAGTGTTAATTAGAAAGAGATTTCAATTATTCAACCTAGGGTTAGACGTTATTAGTCTCGAGAGAGATAATAATATAACTTAGGGATTTCTACAGATCAAGTCAAATGAATAAATCGTCTGATTCAGAGTCAAATAACAAGTGAAGTCTAGGTGAATTTTTCCTTAGGTATTGTCTTAATCAATCAAATTTTCCCAAAAGTATTTTCCCAAATTTTCTTTCTGTGCATTATTAGTTAGTAATTAGTTTAGATAACCAAACCTCTTAATTTTTAGGCTAGATAATAAAATTGAAGTAAATACTAGTACTCGTAGTTCCCTTGGGTTCGACAATCCGGTCTTGCTGAGCTATACTACTGTTCGATAGGTACACTTGCCTTAATCGTGATAATAAGTTAGTCTCAAGAACAATTCTTTCATAAATCTTTAAAACCTGTCACGAATATCACGCATCAATGACCAATACCGGTAAAATTAACATCACATAAGCATCAAACAATCATTCATACATGTAATTAAGTAGAAATCACATTCACTTTAAACTATATATAACAACCCAATTTACAATGGTGTCGAAAATAGTGGTTAAGGGACCACAATTCCGACGGTTGAGTTGATAATATTTATATTTACTAGTCCATTATAGTGTTCTATTAATGTTTGAATTGGTGAATTTGATCAGTAGGTTAGAAATGAAAGTGTATAATCTAAATTGTAAGAATTAGTGAAAAGCTGGTCAAATAAGTTTAATAAAAATTGTTCAAGGTTCAAAGTGGTAAATGACCACTCTTGCATGGTAGTAAGATTGAGTCAATGTTTAGTGGAAACACCTATTAATTTCCATTAATGATGAAATTAAGAGGTTAAGTGTATAGGTTGAAGTGGTGGGAAAGAGGGTTTCATTCTCGTCTTCCTTCACTAGAAACATTGTTATCTGTAGAGGAAAGAAAAGCTCTAAGTTTTCTTGATTAATCAATTTTACATGTAAGTGTTTCCAAAGCCTATTCTTTATGATTTTGGTGTTTTTGAGATCCTTGTATTTCGATTTAGCTACCATGTATGTCTAGTCTCAAAATTGATAAAGTTCAAAGTGTTGTCATTGATAAACGGAATGTATTAATGTATAGATCAAGAGCCAAATCAACTAGTAGATAACAAAGGAAAAGGAAAGATAATTGATTCATCATTGACGTTTAATTCTTGCTACTGTACCGGTTAGTTCATATGGTATTATGTTTATTTATGAAATATTGTATATGAATATATATGGTAAAATGTTAGTAAACTTGTATTGATAAGGTGAAAAAAGTATTAATCAATAAAAATAAATTTTTGTTATGTATATGGAGCCCAAATGAACAAAGGGTACAATTGGCATGCCAATAGGGGTATTTGTGCACTATATGAGAAGAAGGGTGATGGGAAGAAGATGGAGGAAGTTTACTGAAGTTTTCTAGAATACTAAATTTATTGTGGATTTCCAATTTAATCTCTTCAGACTGGTGTGTTATTGGTTGGAAAGCTCTTATGAGAAAATTGGCGTGTTATCGAGGGAGAATATTTAGCCTACCGGCTTTACACGATGTGCATATAGTGTGTTATCGATTGGTGATAAACGCCAAATTATACATATTTTTACCCCAAATACTTAGCATATTTATGGGTGTTTATTACTAGATTTGTGGATTTTGGTGCTCTTAATCCGGTTATTTCATGTTTTGTACTCAGGAGAGCACCAAGAGTCAAAAGGAGCCAAAAACGAGCAAAAAAGAGACAAAATAGACCAAATCGAGAAGATAACACGGCCTAATCCTTGCCACACGGGTAGCTCACACGCCCGTGTTTTTCGAGGGTGTCGACCAAGGCTTTCATGATTCACACGGCCTGGCCATTGACCCACACGGTCGTGTGCAATTTAACGGATCGAACACGGCCTAGCAATCACGTCACACGGTCGTGGCACATTAGCGTGTCCCTTTTTCAAGAAGCTGTATTTTACAAAGAAAAAGATACTTAGGGAGAAAGAAAGCCAATCCAAAGCCTATATAAACACCCTAAGTATGACTTAGAAAGGGGGCCTCCCTCCAGAACTTTTTCGGAGGACAAAACCATACGTCGGGAATTACTTGAAGGAAGCCAGACGATCCATCCCAAAAAGCCGGAGCTACTCCAAGACTGAAGATCTCTCTCAGAATTCCTTCAGGGGTTCTAGAGTTCTCTTTATGTTTTGTTATTTTCATACTTTTGAGATGTACTCTTATTTTGTTATGAACTAAACCCCTTAGATACCTAAAGGGGTTGAAACCTATGATGGATCTTGTTATTATTATCTGAACTGTATGATAAATACTTGATTTGTTTTTAATTATGTGTTCTTAATGCTTGAGTTAATATTCCGGGTATTGATTCATGATTTGATGTGCTTATACAGAGGAGAAAAAGTCCCTATCTAAGAGTAGATTTGGCATAATTAAGCAGAGTCGATCGAACGCTTAGAAATAGGGTTACGAGACTTTGCCGAATTAAGGTGAAACCTAATATAGGAGTTCATAGATCAATTTACTGCTTCCCCAGAGGTTTTAATTAAGAAAGAGATTTCAATTAATTCAACTAAGGGTTAGATGTTATTAGTCTCGAAAGAGATAATAATATTGGTTAAGAAGTCTCACGGATCAAGTCAAATGAATAAATCGTCTGGTTCAGAGTTAGATAACAAGTGAAATCTAGGTGGATTCCTCTTTGGGTGTCGTTTTTATCAATTACTTTTCTTCAAGTCTTTTTCCAAAATTTTCTCCTTGCTTTAGTTTAATTAGTTAATTAGTTTAATAAACAACCCCTCCTTATTTCTAGGTTAAATAATAAAAAGATAATTATTACTAGTACTTTTGGTTCCCTTGGGTACGATATCCCGGCCTTTCCATTACTATACTATTGTTCGATAGGTGCGCTTGCCTTTTTGTCATGATAATAGTTAGCCTAGGTTTGATCTTCATTATAAATATTTATTACTTGTTACGAATCACACGATTAGTTGGGAAGCTGTTATAAGTAAACTGGCGTGTTACCGGAGAAGAATACTTATCCTTCTAGCTTTTCACTATGTGCATCTGGTATGTTATCGATTGGAAAGCTCTTATGAGAAAACTAGCGTGTTATTGGGGGAAAATACTTGGCCTATGGGCTTTTTACCATGTGCATCTGGCGTGTTATCAGTTGGTAAGCCTTTATGAGCAATTTGGCGTGTTATCTAATGGTTACCCGCGTATCCCATTCTATTCATTTGGAGTCGTCGGGCTGAATGTTTCTGAATTAGAAATGTTGACTGAATGATTTATATGAATTAATATAAGGTATAATTGAGTGTTGAAATGTTTGAGATACTTATACGTTCGAATGCAATGCACTCAAATTGTACATGTGAAATGTGTTGGCATGATAAAGAAATTAGTTAACTGGTACAAATGTATGAATGTTTTGCGAGGTGAGTTTAACGTTTTAAAACTATGTACTTACTAAGCATATTTAATTCTTACCCTATTTATCTTTTCCATTACTTGTAAAGATTTTGGCGAAACTCAACAGGCGAATTGATCATAACTTACACTATCCAGCTTTTGTTTTGGCAAAATTATTTTAATTCTGCACTGGGTCAAGTTGCATGTATATAAGGTTTATTTGGTGGTAATGTATATGAAATGAATGATGATGTTTTGAACATTGCGTATATATGTACCCTTTTGTGATAATTGTTCAATGTTGGCGCAAACTATTAGTATGCCTAAAATGGAAGCAATTGCGTGTGTTACAAATGTTAACTCATTTGGTTAATTGGTGGAATTATAAAAGTGGATTATTTGGTAGATAATAACAAAGTAATAAGAACGCACGACAGATAGTCTTTTGGCGATTAGGCTCGAGTGGTCACTTTTTTTATAGATCACCTTCACGTGTTTTTTTAAAAGTATTCGTATAGAATTGTAAAATAATAAAACTAAAAAAGTTGCTTAAACCTTGATTAGTCTCATAAATTTTTATACCTCTAATATGTATGTATGATTAGAATAAAAATTTTAGTGACTTTAAAATAGATTTCTTTGACAGTCTTGTATGTGAATGCCTCTATTTTTCTATAACACTCCGTAACTCGTGTTCGGCGTGCTCCAATATAATCATTTTTGGGCCTCAAACGAGCTTACAAAAGCTCTTTTGCTAACCTGAGCGTGAATGAGGACCAAATTGTGAAGTTTTCAAAGTTTCAAATCAACATCATGACATTATAACCTCCATGTCATGACATTGTCAAACAGATGGTCACATCGCGACTTCAAACATCTTGACATTGCGATGTCACTTACTGTCGACCTATGTTACGACTTCAAAGTTTGGAGGTCGCAACATTGTCCCCGTTTTGGAAACTTAACACTTAGGTACCTATTCATTTACTTTCAAACCAAAATGAATATGATATATCTCAACCATTTACAAGAGTAATACTATTAAACATTCCCATATATACCAATTCAAGTATGTAATCATCTAGATCAACCATTCAAACTTATACTATTCAATTAACCAACTAAAAGTCATTATCAATTTCAATCCAACTACCTAAATCGAAATACATCATTTACTAAGTTAAACATGCCACATTTATAAAACTTAAAAGCTTATCACTTAAATGACTTCAATATGAATCACACAAGCATACATTCAATTTTGATCTTATACTTAACATTTAAATTTACCATTTCTCAAGCCATTTATCAATTTGGCTAATAAATTGCCATACTTATAATCTTTAACAAACCAAAACATGGAAATTAAGATCTTTACACATACTAGCATCACTTAAGACCAAAACATGCATCAACTTAATCACATAATAAACATATTACAAAAGTTCAACCATTATCACATTTTCACAAGATATTATCTCCAATTTGACGATTTTTACAACAAGGGTCCTTATGTATATGCCACAATGTCTAGACTCAAAATGAACATATAACTACTGTCTTTTGATAATGTATGCTCTTCCGTTGATCTGGCTCGATAAGTTCTGCAAGGTGTCAATCTACAAGGGAAGGAAAAGCAATTAAAGTAAGCATACCAATGCTTGGTAAGTTCAAATGGAATTACCATACTTACCTTGATCATTAAAAGTACAATATCTACTAATCATTTTGCTATTCAACAAGACTATCCTTGTCACTTAATTGCATAACTAGACACATATGAACATTATCAAACAAATATGTTAGTCATGTTTACACATCATGAGTAATATTACTAACATTAAGGAAATCACATGTTACATATCAAGTTATAAGCATAAGCATTTCATTTCCAATACACTTTCAAGTTTTCCATTTCAATTCAATTCAATTGAATATTGGTCGATGAAACTATAGTAAAATGAACTCAGATACATGGATGATTAAGTTACTTATATAAGCTGACATTATATTAGGGTTGCTCACATAAGCTAAAGTTAATTTCACATTTCACTATTATATCTTTTGTGTTTCTGTCTTTCATGTTTTCCATAAATAAGGAAATTGTGATAAGTAAATGTTAGCTCATTGATTGTCTAAGTACAAACTGATGATAAGTGGCATCGTAAGAATGTTTATATTGCGATAAAGATAACTTACTTTAGTAGATAATCTTAACAAATCTGTAATCCTATAAAAAAATCAAAGTGAACATTTGATTCAAATACTTAGAAGGATTATTATGTCATCTACAATTCCAATTAGGGAGATGACTAGTATTAGCTATCGGAGCAGTTGACTCCACGGGTAGAGACATAAATGTACTCATTGGAAGGATGATACATTGGCCTAGACCTAAGTTGAATAAATTCGGAATTCGTTTCTGAATTAATTCACTTATGACATTCATGGTGTGACTTACCTAAATCCTAAGTCACTGACCATGCATATGTAACTCATATACTTTGATATAAGTAGAGGATTATGCTCTAAAGATGATTGAACGATAATCGGTATGTTGGGTACATGACTTCTGTATGGCATGGCTTTACTAGCAACAATGAAATTCATAGCTTGATTAAAGAGTTAACGATATCCTCTCATTAGCATTGTGTAGATTGATAAATATGGAATGTGACCATGAATTGCTTATTCTCGAATGAGTAATTTATCATAGTCATTAGTTGATAGTGATAATATTAATCATTATGAAGATACAATGGTAACAGTAAGATAAAGTAGAATTGTATTGAGTGAACAGATTTAACTCAAAGGAATCAAGGATATCGTATGAGTGTAACATACAAATGGTAAGGTCATTAGACCAAACAGTTGGATGAATTGCTTTTCTAAAAAGTATACAATAAGGACTTTTCAATCATGGTACTTCTTGTGAACTAACTCCATGATTAAGTAAATTGCGAATCATCAAAATGATGCTTCTGGACATAATTGCAATTACTTGAGCCTAATTGTATATGTCTGATTGGTCCCTTCGCTAGCTCAACAAAGCTCGATCGAACTGCATTTGAATCCAAATAAAATTCTACGACTTCCAAAATAATTTAATTGAGTCTATTTATTCAATGTGTAATTAAATTAGGTGATCATGAGAATTGTTTAACTACAGAATTTGATTAAAGAATTTTCTTGAAAAATTAATTTGGAAAAGCTTAGTGATTTTTGAGAAAATCAATTTTGATCAAGTAAAATTAAATTAATCAAATTATTTAAAACAAATATGATATTTTTGAAAATTAATTTTCAAGTTTGACAATTGGTTCAGTGAGTAATTGAACTTGAAAATTGAACTCGAGGGCCAAAACCCAAAAACTTGTTGAACTGGGCCATTTGTATGAAACTGGGTCGACAGTCCAACCAGTGGTTGGATCGGATTGGCCGGGCCACCATTGGCCCGAACTGAACCGGTAGTAGCTAGACTGGCCTGGCCCATTTGGGCAAAACGATGACGGTTCGGGTGTTGGGGGAGTCACGCCGGCAATGACACCGTACTTTGCAACTATATTTTGCAAAATGAAGACTATATTGTGCAATGTAAACATATATACTTGGGAAAATGGATCAACAAAGAAATGAAAAAATGTGTGGCAGGAGGTTAGGTTAGAATCTATTTTCTAAACCAGATAACTGATTTATGCCATCAAGCAAAGGTGGTTATAGACCCAACCAAACAATTCTGTCACTCTACTTGCAGCATACTAGGCAATTCATTACTCCAGCAGTTCTAGGAATTGTAACGCAAGCAGATTTAAGAATGGAGACGTCGTTGCAAGCATATAATGAGGATGTCGCATACCCTCCCGAAGAAGGCCTCCCCAAAGAAGGGTAGTTTGGGTACATAGTGGCAGGTAGAAATGCTTGAGGAATTGCACTATAATACTCGCATGTTTGAGACGATGCGACCATATATTGACCACTATGTGGCTTAACAAGGGTTGGTAGATTCGGAGTGGATGGCATCCACCAGAGGAGACGAAGAGGAGGAAGGAAACGAAGAAAAGAAAGAGGAAGACAATGACGATAAGGAAACAAAATACGATAACATCACACTTTATGTTGACGGCTACGAGGCGATGTTCACTCCTGAACACCCCTCCATTAAGTGTTTGGACGGCGAGAGGTCTTATGGAGAAAGGATTATGTTGGCGAGTGGGATTGGAAGCCAAAATTCAATATGGAAGGATGCTTGGATTCTAGGACCTTGGGATTTAAAGGTACAAACATAAGAGAATAATCAATTAGTAAGCCATGTATCTGATTTAATTGTTCAAAGATCAAACTTCTAAAAAGAAGATCTAATAAAGGATACCTTTATTGCGAAAGAAGCAGAGAGAATTTTGTGTATTCGTCTTCTATGTGTCCCAAAGATGGATACATTAGTGTGGTGTGGCAAATTTTCTGAGGAATTCTCAGTGCACAATGGATATAAAATTTTATTATCGGAACATTATTCTACTACTGGAAACAACGAACAGAATACTTATAACCTTATTTACAAAAAACTATGTAGGCTGGAGCTGCCCTCAAAAATCAAGATTATGAATTGGTGATTTATTAACAATTATCTCCTTACTCAATTTCAAAGAAGACTGGTAGGATCTGCAAGTTGCCTCAAATGTCTAGGAGAGATTGAAAGTACTGAACATGCTTTCCAAGATTGCCCATCTGTAGCAGAAATATGGGAAAAAGTAGATATAAGATTGAAACAAGAGCAAAATTAGGTAAAATTTAAAGACTGATAATTACATCTATATAACAATAATTCAATTTATAAATGCAGAAGAATTGCATGCGCACTTTAGGCAATATGGATAGCTAGAAATAAATATGTGCATGACAGGATACAATAGACAGGAGATGATATAGTGCATTTTATATTGAGATTTATACATGAATTGGATGGGTTAAATCAAAGGCTACACGTTTGAAGGGTGGTAGGCGAATAATGGAGGCCACCAGAAACAGTAGAGGTGAAATTAATTTTGATGATGCTTTTAATCAACAAAACAAAAAATCATGCTCAGGGATTTTGGTTAGAGATTTAGAGGGTCAAGTTCTACATTTTAAAGTATTTATCAATACAAACATACCAACAACCTTCATTGCAGAGGCACTTTCTTGTGTCTAAGAAACCAAATTTGGGCTAGATCTAGGACTTGAAATGGTCGTGATTGAGGGACACTCACTAACTGTAATTACAAAAATGCAATCAACAAATGAAGATAATTTTGAAATTAGGGCATATACATCCAGTGCAAAAATTGTAAGTTATGGCTTTGAGGCATGTCTATTTAAGCATGTAACAAGGCAGGCAAACAAAGGAGCACATGTTCTTGCTCAAGAAGGATTACGAAGTGAAGAAGTTACTTATCTACAAAACAGACTCCCAAGAGCAGTGGAAATAGTGGTAGATGATGAGTGTAGGAGGATTTCATCCAGAATGAACAGACGAAGATAATGCAACAGTGAAATAGGAGGAAGGGAACAAACTCAAAACAGATCTAGTCTTTTCTATCTCCAAGACAATAGTAATGGAAAAGAATGTTGTGCAATGGAGAGAAACCATAGGTCCCTTGTTGATTTAAACAAATGGGCAAGGAAACAGAGGTACTTGAATCTGGGCTTGATATCGGTAAAATCCTGTTCAGAGGAGACAGTAGGAAGAAATGGAGGTATATCTGGTGGTCTGAATCTCATAAATGAGGACTATGGACGGTCATGCAACGGATTGGAATGGTGGAAGTTGTTTCATTTGGAAACCTGAATGTCAATAAAAGGCCGGATTGCTGCTTAGGAAATAGGTTTAAGTTAATTTAGGAAATGATGGTTTTCTTTAAAAGTGTAAAATGTTTGTTTCTTTTTAGGATTTGATTTGATTTGATTTGTTTTTAATTTCTTAATGCAAGCCAGCTATTTCTGTCAAAAAAAATTACTTGATTAAAATTAAAATTTCCAAAAATCACTTAGATTTTCCAAATTAATTTTTTAAGAAAATTTGTTAATCAAATTCTCTAGTTGAACAATTCTCACGGCCATCTAATTTAATTCCACATAGAATAAATCAACTCAATTAAATTACTTCTAACTTCATAGAATTTTCTTTTGATTCAAATATAGTCTGGTCAAGCTTTTGTTGAGCTACTGGAGGGACCAATAAAACATATACAATTAGACTCTAGTAATTGCAACTAAGTCCAGAAGCATCATTCCGATAATTCGCAATTACTTAATCATAGAGTCAGTCCACAAGAAGTGTCATGATTGAAAACTCCTTCTTGTATACTCTTTACAAAAGTAATCCATCCAACTGTTTTGTCCAATGATCTCGTCATGTGTGTTACCCTCATAAGATATCATTGGTTCATTTGAGTTAAATTATTTCACTCAGTACAATCATATTTTATTTCATTATCACCATTGTGTCTTCTTAATGATTAATATGATCACTGTCAACAAATGGTTGTAATAAATTACTCGTTTGAGAACAAGCAACCATGGCCACGTTCCATATTTATCAATCCACACAATGCTAATAAGAGGATATTGTTAACTTTTTAATTTAGCTATGAATTCCATTCTTGCTAGTAAAACCATTTCATACAAAAGTCATTTACCCAACATATCGGCTATGGGCTCGATCATCTTTAGAGCATAAGCCTCCATTTATATCAAAGCACATGAGTTGCATACGCATGGTCAGTGGCTAACTTAGGATTTAGTTTAATCACACCATGAACATCACAAGTGAATTAATCCACAAACGGATTTAAAATTAATTCATCTTGGGTCTTATCCAATGTTTCATTCTATCAATGAATACATCTATGTCTCTACCTGTGGATTAGACTATTCCGATAAACAAGACTAGACATCTCCCCAATAGGAATTGTAGACGTCATAATAATCCTTCTTAGTATTTGAATCAAATGCTCACCTTGGTTCGTTTACAGGATTACAGACTCATTTAGATTATCTACTGAAGTAAGTTGCCTTTCTCACAATGTAAACATTCTTACAATGCCACTTATCTTCAGTTTGAACTTAGACAATCAATGAACTAATATTTTCTTGTCACAATTTCACTATGCGTGCAAAATATAAAAGACAAAAATATAAAAGACATAATAGTGAAATGTGAAATTAAATTTATTTATTTATTCATCATTCAAATAAATAGAAAATAGTTACATGTTTACTACAATATGGGCACATTTCCCAACATCAACAACATGCCATTCCTTATCATATTCATTTAACACCTTTTTACCTTAGTAGCTCACTATTCGATCCTTATTTTAGATTTGATTGACTCACTTATTGTAACAACCCGGTTTAGACCCTAGTCGGAATAGTGGTTTCAGGACCACGAATCCGAGTCAGAAAAATATTTTAATTTTATATTCTAATCTTAAAGTATTTGAATTGATATGTGTGAAATTTTCGTATGAAAATTTCATCATTTGAGTGTCGATTTGTGAAAAAGGACTTAATTGCGTAAAATGTAAAAGTGGCATTCTATTTTTTAAAGTACTAATTTGCTATGTTTTATTAATATTTAAGCCCTTAAAATGAAATTAGGCCATTATTAAAGTTAATGGAAGATAATGGCATGCATTATATGGTTTTATAATTAAATTATAAACGTTAATTTGGTAAATGATTGATATATGTTAATAAAATAAAACATAAAGTAAAAATCATACATGTTCATCTTATTTTGGCCCAAACTCAAAGAAAAATAAAACATTTGCAAGCTTTAAGGTTCAACACACTTGGGAGCTTGATTAAGGTATGGATTTTGTTTGGTTTTTGTTAATTTTTACGTTTTTGAGATCTTAATATTAGTAAACTCATGCTTTAATTTTCAGAATTGATGATGAATTTGAGATTTTTCATTGTTAATAATGTGATGAAATTTTTGTTTGATGATGAAGAATAAATCTTTGATGTTTGATTTTCATGTTTAATTAAGTGGTTTTTTAAAAAAATGTGTATTAAGGACTAAATTGAGAAATTTGTAAATTGAGAAATTTGAAAATTGAGGGGTCAAAATGTGAAATAAATGAAAGAAATGGGTTGCTAGAGACCTAAGGTAAATTCAGCCTAATATGGGTTTGATGAGATTTTGTGTATTTTGTGTTATTTTGAAATAGGGACTAAATTGTGAAAATGTGAAATGTTAGGGGCTAAAATGAAAAATTCCCAAGTTATGTGTTCTTGGATAAAATTTAATGAAATTTTGTATAAGTAAATTGATTTTGATATTAATTAGATTGGAAAAAACGGAATTCGGATCTAGATCGAGGGAAAATCAAAGTATTGGATTAATCAACTTAATTTGTCGTTACTGCGAATGAGGAAAGTTTGTATTTTATTAAACGTTACAAAATCATATTATAAATGCATACTAGTTGTATGATTGGATTCAATGCCAAATGGTGATACAAATATATGTATTTTGAATAAGTTATATATATGTTATTATGATATTGAATTGTTCGAGAAGCAGAATATATGAATATGAGAAAGTTCAGATAATGTGAAGATGTCTATAAACCCTCGTACAAACCATAGGAATAGTTATGATACATATGCCATGACATAGGATTCTGATATGTGTTATCGTGTAAGACCACATCTGGGACGTTGGCATCGATTTGTTATTTACGTGTAAGATCATGTCCGGGATATTGGCATCGTATATGATTTCGTGTAAGACCCTGTCTGGGACAGTGGCATCGATATTTGATTACAAGTAAGACCACGTCTAGGACATTGGCATTGTATGAGCTTATGAGTTATCCGAGTATCCTTATTGATTCCGAACAGTTCAACGGGCATTCCGAGAAATAAATGTTTAAGTGAAAGACATTTCGATTTAGGTACGTTGAAATGTATACAATATTTGAAAACAAAAGGTAAGTATATATGTGCAAGAACGTTATGTGATGTATATGGAAATGAAATATGAATACATGTAAATGAAACATGAATAAATGAATAAGATATAGTTTATAAAGTGGCATACATGAAACTGTTAGATGTTATATGTATGAAAGGTGAAATTGAGTATAAATGATGATATGAGATTTATATATATATATATATATATATATGATTAGATGTGTTATTTCCAAAATGTGCTCATTTGGCTATATTAAAGTGTGAATTGAATGATATAGGAGAATTGAGTTGAATAAGCTTGTGAAAGCTAAAGTTATTGTAGTAAGCAAGTATAATATTGAATGATGATAATTCAATATGAGAACATGTTTCATAACTTGGAAAAGTTGTATGAGATAGCATATCATGCATATGATTTTGTAATGAAATTATTTGTTATGTTAAGTTTATTAAGATATGAGCTTACTAACCTTTAAAGCTTACTCTATGTGCATTTTTCCTATGTTTATAGAGTTTTGGATACTTGCTCAGGTTGGAAGTCGAAAGAGATCTCATCACACGTTCAGTAAATTAAAGTTTTGAATTTTAGTTTTGTGGCATGTATAGGCTAGTTTTGATATAGTTGATTTTGAAATTTGTATATGTATATAGCCATGCGAAAATGTTTTGATCATGATGCGAATGTTTGTATTTATATTCAGACATATTATAAGCTTAATTTGAGAGGTATTATTCATGGTAAATATGTGGTGATGTTGGTTACATGAAATCGGTTTTGAGTAATGATATGTAAGGTTTATAATTAGCTTATTATGGTAAACTTGATTCATAGTATGTTTTGCAATTGTGGATTAATATAATTTGGTTTAAGTGAAGTAAATATGGCTGATGGATGTGATTAGGTTGTAGTTTATTATTGACTTGTTTTGGGTATATAATTTATCTTGTGAATTGGTTTGGAAGTGCTTTGCAGTCGTAAGGTTATTTTATAATGTGTCGTGACATTAACTTAGCTAACTGAATTGATGAGAAATGAATTGGGTATGTTTAGGTAATATTGACATGTTGTTTAGCACATAAGTTATGTATATTGGTTTGGCAATTGGGCTATAAAATAGCTATTGATAACATGGTAACTATGCACTTATATATAGATGGTATTAAAAGTATATTTGTCCATTTGGTAAGGTTGGCTTATGGTTCAAGTATGGATGCTTGTTAAGCTATATGTTATGTTTTGATTTTGACTTAATATTAAATGCACATATTACTATGCTGTCTAAAATATGTACTTGACTATTTTGTGAAGTTGGTTTTGCCAAATATGCTAAAGGACAATAAGTCATGTGATATGGATTATTCTGTTTGATATGTGCATGAATTGAAGTAATAAGTTCAATAATTAGCTAAGGAAATATATGTATGATATTTGCTCAGTTATAAGTTAAGCATTAGATAGTCATGATTCATTATTTATAATGCTGGAATATTACTTTGGGAAATGTATAAATGGCCTATTTTGTGCCCACACGGATAGGGACACGGGCGTGTATCTCTGCCGTGTTGCTCGAGGCTCATTTCGAAATGAGCCTAGGCTGATCACACGGTTGCACACACACGGACGTGTGCTAGGTCGTGTGGCCAAGTCAGTTTCGACCATGGGCTAGACACACAGGCATGTCATGTGGCTGTGTGGATAAGTCAGTATGTATGCCCTGTTTTGCCACGGTTTAGACACACAAGCGTGTCTAATGCCATGTGAAGCACACGGCCTATTCACACGGGTGTGTGATCTTTGTAATTTAGAAAATTGTTAAGTTTTTGAAAAATTTTGTATGTGTTTTGTTTAGTCCTGACCCCTTCCTATTGCATGTTTAGGGTCTTGTTGACCTAAGAAAGGGACTTTATGTTGATTTTGATTATGAAATGATGATATATGACTTTTGATTTCTAAATATTCTGATATATCCAGTAATGCCTCTAAACCCTAGTCTGGCGACGGATACAGGTTAGGGGTGTTACATTTGGTTGGTATCAGAGCTATCGTTTAGTTGGTTCTAGGACTACCATAGCATATTTGAGTCTAGCTATACATGCCACATTTAACCTAGGATAGTGTGATATTTTCCGACTCTGACAAATTTTTTTTTGATGAGACAGATAAGTTTTCCAACCGAGCTAGTTCTGATAGTACGGAATGTGTAATCAAATGTTTGAATGGAAATGTGTTGATTATGAGTTGAAACTCATAAAGGTATGGATCAAATTATATGACATGTCGTTATTGATAAATGTAGTAATGATATGAGTATATGAGTTGTGATATGTGGCCTATGATTATTATATGAAATGCTTTAATTATGAATTAGTGATTTGAGTTGCCATATGAACTATGTGATAAGTACAAAAGTGAGTAAAAGCAAAAGTTTATTAAATGATTTGAGAATGTGAAATTAGTAATGAATTGGCTATTTGTGATAGTATGTGTTATGTGCATTTACGTGTAAGTTAAATTTAAGGCTTTACTACCCTTACCCCCCTTATCAATGAAATGTTAAAATGAAATTTGTAAGATTTGGTTGAGTAAGTTCACAAGTGTGGAGTTACAGAAATCCGTGTTCAGAAGATTAATAATATGGTCAGAAAAGTGAATGAATCAGCAAATCAAGACAGTATTAAAAGAGATATTGGATAGTTTTGGAGATTATTCAGATTATGTAAAGTCACTGTTACGGAAGAAGTTAACTTCGATTAAATGACATATTCAGGTAAGTTATCTAAGGAAAGTATTAACTAGAAACTTCTCTGGATTGATTTCTGTAATTAATAAGATTATATGAACTTAATGATGACATAATTAGACAGTTGAATAATGTTTGAATTGTATTGATGGCTGGGTGTAGTAGTTATAGTCGAGCAGTTACAATGACTTCTTTAGGACAATTTATGTGCACATTTATCCTCAGAAGTATATGTGACTGTTTAGTTTCAGAAAGAATTATTATTGTATAAGAACATTAGCTAAACATACGAATAGACGAAAGCATCGTTGGTCTGTTTGGGTTATATTCGACATTGCTATGTCTTTCTCTGGTATTTATTCCTTTGTGTGGATATGAAAATCGACGTAAAATCTATATGATGCTAATACTCTGTTTCTACTGGCTATTATCCTGTTGAAAATAAGTGAAGATTATATTGCTTCTGTTACTGTGACAGCCCAAAATTGACCCTAGTCGGAAGGTGGTCTCGGGACCACAAAACCGAGGCATAAAAATAATTTAAAATTTATTTCGATGCCTATAATATGTGTGTATTCATGTATGACATTTTTGATGATTGGTTTAGTGTTATAAAGGTGAATTTCACTAGAAAGGACCTAGTAGTGAACTTTGAAAGTATAATGGGGAAATGTGTGATGACTAATTAAAGCATACATGCAAAATAAAGGACTTGCATGTCAAATTCCCCCTTTTTTAGGTGGTGGCCGGCCATGACAAGGGAGGATGGGCTAAACATGTCATGAAACATGTTTTGTTGGTGCATTAGGGTGAAATAATAAACAAAGGTGTATGGGTGATAAAAAAATGAAAAAAAATGTGTGTGAGTGTGGTAATCCCCCCCCTTGCCGTGAGTTGAGAAAGAGGGAAGAAAAAATTTTGTTGTGTTCATCCTTTCTCATCCTTTTTGGCCGAAAATCATAAGGGGAAGAAAGAGGATTTTTGCTTCATGCTTGGTTTAGAAGAGATCTAGAAGGTGATTTGGCTAAATTGGCATCAAGATTAAGGTATGTATGAGGTTGTGTTAGGAGTTTCATGCATGTTTTGGTTGCTAACTTGATGTGCATGTTAGCCATGGCTCAAATCCTTGTTATGCCATGGAAATGGTATTTGGCCAAAGTTGTTATGGTGATAAAGCCATTGCATGCTAAGTGTGAAGCTTGATGATGATGCATGCAATGATGGATTGTCTACTCTTGAGTAAGATTTTGAGTTTTCTTTTGTGTTTAACCATGATTGAAGTTGAATGGAGCATGATTTTCATATTCGCCATGATGCATCCTTGAACATGGTTCATGCCTCTTGCATGTTAGTTAAAATTTGTATTTTTGGATGGCTATGGACATCTTGAAATTGACCATGCTCATATTGTATATATATGTTTACACATGATGTTTTGGCTATGAAGTAAGTGATGAATATATTAGTTTAAAGAAGAAGATGTGGAAGAATGCTTGTGAAATTGCAAGCACAATTCGGCCTAGCACACATATAAGTGCTTGATGCTATATTATAAGTTTTGGGCCACAATGTGCAAAGCATTAACTAGTAAATGCATGCTGTTTTTGTGAGGTATTAAGTGCAAAATTGGCCTCAACATGTACATGAATATTCGCCTTGGGTAGCCTATTGAAGGCCTTAGCCTTTCCTTGATGCTCAAATAAATTGTATTGAATTGCTTGATGTAGTATAAAATGTGCATGACCATTGTGTATTCAAGCTAAAGAGTGGCCATATGACCATTTAAACTCCTTGTCATATTCGGCCATAAGCAAGCACAATGAGGTTTTAATAAATTGAATTTGTTTGAATTAGCTCAAGAGCTAAGAGGGCCACAATTGGACAAGGGGAAGGAAAAGGTGATCGAATAGCCGAAAAAGCCGTTCGACAACATCCGAGGTAAGTCCTCAAGAAGTGACCCTACTTGAATTATGTGAAATAAAGTATGGATGTGTATTGATTATTGATTATGTATGTATGAGCATTTGAATTCTACCCGGCTAAGTCCCGGCGAATATGCTTGTGATTATATTTGCGTTTGAGCCTTAGTAACGAAAATGAAATATGTATGTCCAATGATTATTGATGTATGTGTACATGAGAAATTGAATGATATCCGGGCTAAGCCCCAAGGCAATTATGCTGGAAATTATATCCGGTTAAGACCAAGGCAATTGTGCTAGTGGCTATATCCGGGCTAAGACCAAAGGCATTCGTATGAGTTATTCTATCCGGCTAAGACCAAGGCATTTGTGCACGTGATTATATCCGGTTATATTCAAGAATCTTGGGCTGGAGGTGAGTGTTGGTTGCTGTAATGAATTCAATTAGTACACTCGAAAAGCCCAAAGGATAAGGTACGTTATATGTGCATTGGAAAGTCGACATGTTTGAGCAACATTCGCTCAATCGACTAATGAATTTCAGTTATTGAATTGATTGATATTTTGTGAAATTATATAATGATGAAGTGTGAAGTAAGAATGTGTATTAATGAAATGATGCATTTGGCTATGTGAATGTATTGCTGTAATTAGAGTTGATTATATTCCTTGAGACTTACTAAGCATAAAAAAATGCTTACCCGTTGCTTTGGCTCTCGGTTTTCTAGATTTCGCTCGAAGCAATCGGATTTGGGATCATTGAAGTCGAAGTCATCCACACTATCAAGCCTCCATTTTGGTATAAATTTTTGGTTGAACTTGAGATGGCATGTATAGGACTACCCCTTGTTGGTTAAATATGTTGTGATGTATATATGTACGGCCATGCGAAAATGGCTCGAAAAAGGAAGCATGAACTTAGACTATTTGTGGTTTGTATGTATATATTGGTGTCATGATGTGGCTATGGATTGGAAATGGGAATGTTGGTCACATGATCAGCCATTGGCATGGTTAAAATGATCATATATGAAGCTAGGTATGGCAAGACTAGTTGGTTCATGGAGACTACCAAATAGGTAAGACCTACCTTAAAAACAGATGCTGCCAGCTGCAGTGACGTGAATGTGAAAAATCACCAAAATTCGTAGGAATGGAATTAAATAGTGAATAAGCTATGTAAATGAACCTTGATGAGTCTATTTTCATATGGAAGAAACGAAATGGTCATAGGAGTTACATGTTAAGAGATATTAAAGCTATTGTGAGACAGGGCCAGAATGGTTTCTGGGTTCCCTGTCGCAACTTTAAAAATTCACTATAAATTATAAAAAAAGAATTAGGAGACATACCTTATATGTACAGATTCCATTTTGAGTCTAGTTTCATTAGAAACAAACGGTACCAGAATTAAAGCTCTGTACAGAGAGATATTTAAGTTATACCACGCGAAGGTCAGAGCAGTCGATCCCTGTAACATGGGTGACTTTAACTAATAAAATGTACCAATTGGCCCGACCAAAAATTCTAGAAATAAATCCATGGATGGATATATGAGTCTAAATTCAGGGAAAATTTACGAAACCAGTTTCCGAGTTTTGAAACTCGAGATATGATTTTAAGGCGACAGTGACGCAGTTTTCCAGCCTGACTGGAAATGTCAAATGGATGGGCAAAACAAGTGAACTTGGCTTGTTAACCCTCGTGTCCGACACGGCGATGGTCTCGGGTTCGGGTGTTACAATTTTATTGGTATCGAGCCACGGTTTAGTCGATTCTAGGACTACCGTGATGTGTTTGGGGTCTAGCTATACATGCCATTAAAATGATGAATCGATAGTGTGGTGATTTCGACAATTTGACTTTGTGTTTGTTTATAGCAATGGATCCGATCCCAACCGAGCGATAGCTGATGATGTGGAGAGTGTGGCGCTGCTCCGTGCAAGGGACAGCGCCGGACTCTCAACCTATGGCCAGCAATCCTAATGACGAGGCTAGGCAAGCCTTTTATAGTGTGATGAGCGAATGGTTTAATCAATACATTCGAACCAACACTACTGTTCCACAACCTCCATTCCCGACAAATGCAACCCCAAGACCTACAATACCTCCTGATGACCAAATAAGTTCAAGTAAGCCCCAATCGATAGGATTCGAAAACATGGGGCCACTGAATTTAAGGCTACGGATGATGATGATGCCGAAGCGAGCTGAATTTTGGTTAGATAACACTATCTGGGTGCTTGATGAGCTATCCTGTACACCGATGAGTGCTTAAAGTGTACCATCTCCTTGCTACGCGAGTCCGCCTACTATTGGTGGAGTACTCTAACTTCGTGGTGCCTAGAGAGCAAGTGACTTGGGAATTCTTTCAAACCGAGTTCAAAAAAGTATATCGATCGAGATTCATCGACCAAAAGCGGAGGGAATTCCTTGATCTTAAGCAAGGTTCGATGTCGATTCATCGACTCTGAACGAAAATTTGTGAGGCTTAGCCAGTATCGCGAGAGTGCATTTCGTCCAAGCTATTATGTAAACGCTTGAGGATGGGCTGAATGATGATATAAGGATGTTTGTTGGCATCCTCGAGATACGAGAGTTCGTAGTACTTGTTGAGCGAGCTTGTAAAGTCAAGAACTTAGAAAGGAGAAACAAAAAGTGATGTGGGAACCGGAGAATTCGAAGAGGTCCTCGGAAAGTCTCTTCAACAAGCATCGAAGAGATTTCGAGATGATGTGAGCCGGTCTAGAGGCGTTTGGGCTTTTCTAGACGAGGACGCGATCGACCCCTGTGACCACACGAGTCACCTCGATCGCGGTGGTGGAAATGATCGCGAGAGAGGCGGAGTGTCCACATTGTGGCAAATGGCATTCGGGAGCTGTTGGTTTCGTGATCACTCCTGCTATAAGTGTGGATCGGCCGACCACTTTATGAAGGATTGCCCAAGATGCATGAACAGAATGTAAGTCGAGTGCAAACCCGGGTGCTACCATTGCTCGAGGTAGGCCACCTAGAAATATGGGCAATGTCGATGGCGGTCGAGAGGATCTAGAGATGCTACCATCGATCCGAGGCTCGTGCTCTGCTAGGACTTATGCCATACGCCGCACGCGAGGATCTTGCCTCTCGGATGTTATTACCGGTACTTTCACTCTTTTCAATACAAATGTGATTGCTTTGATTGACCCCGGTTCTACTCATTCATATATATGTGAAACCTTAGCATCCAAAGAAGACTTTGCCCATTGAGTCTCTCGAGTTTGTAATTCGGTGTCAAACCCTTGGGTCATTACGTGCTTGTCAACAAAGTGTGCAAGAAAAGTCCCTAGTGTTCCGAGGTTCTTGTTTTCCCACGGACTTGATGCTTTTGCCGTTCGATGAGTTCGACCTTATTCTTGGTTTGGATTGGTTGACCATGCACGATCGCGGTTGTAAATTGCAAGAGCAAGACTATCGATTTGAGGTGCGCGAATAATGAAATAATTCGGGTTGAGTCTACGGACTTAAAGGGTTGCCACCGTAATATCGGCGATGTTGGCCCGTAAATATGTAAGAAAAGGGTCGCGGCGTACCTTGCGTCGTGCTCGATGACAAGGAATCGAAAAGAAACCGAATCTGTGCGTGGTTTGTGAATACCGGATGTTTTCCCGAAAAATTGCGGGTTTACCACTGTTCGGAAATAGAATTTGGCATCGAATTGGTACCGGTACCACTCTAATTTCGATAGCTCCGTATCGTATGGCACCAACGGAATTAAAGGAGTTGAAAGCTCGCTTGCAAGAATTGGTGGATAGAGGTTTTGCTCGCCTGAGTTTTTCGCCTTGGGCGCGCCAAGATTGTTCGTGAAGAAGAAGGATGGAACCATGCGGTTGTGCATCGACTATCGTCGACTTAATAAAGCGACGATAAAGAACAAATATCCGTTGCCGCGTATTGATGACTTGTTCGATCAAGCTGAAGGAGCCTCGGTGTTCTCGAAAATAGATTTGAGATCGGGCTATTATCAATTGCGAATCCGAGATTGGACGTACCCAAGACGCCTTGAGCGAGATATGGTCACTATGAGTTCCTAGTGATGCCGTTTGGGCTCACTAATGCCCTACAGATTTATGGATTTAATGAATCGGATCTTTAGACCATATTTGGATCGATTCGTAGTCGTGTTCATTGATGACATCTTGGTCTATTCAAGAAATGAGACCGAACATCTTTGAACACTGCGGTTAGTCTTGCAAATTTTACGGGATAAGCAATTATATGCTAAGTTCAAGAAGTGTGAGTTACGGTTAAGAGAGGTTAGCTTCTTGGGTCATGTGGTATCTCGTGATCGGGTATTCGAGTCGACCGAATAAAATTTCAGCCATACTTAATTGGAAGCCTCAGAAATATTACCGAGGTTCGAGCTTTTGGGGCTCATCGGTTATTACCGACGATTTGTAAAAGGCTTCTCAACGATAGCCATGCCGATGACGGCTACTCCAAAAGGATGTTAAGTTCGAATGGACGGAGAAATGCCAAAAAGTTTCGATCAATGAAAACTTATTTGATGAAGCCCCAATTATAGTGCAACCCGAGTCCCAAGGAGTTTGTCATCTATAGCGACGCCTCTCTACTTGGGTTAGGTTGCGTATTAATGCAAGAAGGTCGAGTTGTGGCCTATCGTCGAGGCAATTAAAGCCACATGAGAAAAATTATCCGACTCATGATCTCGAATTGGCGCCATCGTATTCGCCTTAAAGATTTGGCGACATTACTTATTTGGTGAAAGGTGCCATGTATACTCGAATCACAAAAGTCTCAAATATTTGATGACCCAAAGAGACTTAAATCTGCGACAAAGACGTTGGCTCGAGTGTTAAAGGATTATGAGTGATCATTGACTATCACCCGGAAAGGCGAATGTGGTTGCGGATGCCTTGAGTCGTAAATCGTTATTCACTTTACGACGATGAATGTGCACTTGTCTCGTCCGATCCGTGTGTTAGTGGCTGAATTGAAAGCCAAACCATTATTGACACACCAAATTCGAGAAGCTCGAAAAGTCGACGACGAGTTGGTTGCAAAAGCGGCTGCGTGTGTTCGAACAAGGACTCGGAGTTTCAAATCGACGATGATGATTGTTTGAGGTTCAAAGGTCGTCTGTGTGTCCCAAAAATTGAACTCATTTCGATAATTCAATGAAGCCCATTGTAGCCGAATGGCAATCCACCCGGAGTACGAAGATGTACAATGATTTGAAACGTCGGTTTTGGTGGCATGGTATGAAGCGAGACATCTCCGACTTTGTTTGAGATGTTTAATATGTCAACAAGTGAAAGCGGAACATCGGTGCCTTGATTACTTGACCAATCACGATACCCGAGTGGAAATGGGATCGAGTCACAATGGACTTTGTATCCGGACCGCCATTGTCGCAAAGTAAGAAGGATGCGGTTTGGGTCGTGGTAGATCGATTGACTAAGTCGGCCCACTTTGTCCCCGTCGACGCACGGATTTTCAATGGACAAATTAGCGGAATTGTACGTTTCTCGATTGTGAGATTACACGGGTGCCTATTTCCATCGTCTCGGATAGAGATCCGAGATTTACCTCGCGATTTTGGAAAAAGTTGCAAGAAGCTTTGGGTACCAAGTTGCATTTCAGACCGCCTTTCACCCCCAAACCGATGGTCAATCCGGCGGATAATTCGGATACTTGAGGATATGTTAAGATGTTGCGTCCTCGAGTTTAGTGGTTCATGGGAGCGGTATTTGCCGTTGATTGAATTCGCTTACAACAATAGCTTTCAATCAAGTATTAAGATGGCACCCTACGAGGCTTTATACGATCGTAAATGCCGTACACCATTGTTTTGGACCGAGCTCGGTGAAAGCAAGATTTTCGGTGGATTTGATTAGGGATCTTTGAGCGAGAAAGTGAAAGTAATCCGTGAAAGTCGAAGATAGCCTCCGATCGCCGTAAGTCGTGCGCGGATCTGAAGCGTAAGGATATCGAGTATCGTGGGCGATAAAGTGTTTCTCAAGGTATCGCCTTGGAAAAAGATACTCGAGTTCGGTAGTAAGGGCAAGTTGAGCCCGAGGTTCATTGGGCCATATGAGATATCGAGGCGAGTCGGTCCGGTGGCATATCGTTTGATTTTGCCCCTGAACTAAAAAGGTTCACGATGTCTTTCACGTTTGATGCTTCGACGCTATAGATCCGATCCATCGCACGTGATTAGTCCATCAGAAATTGAAATTCAAGCTAATATGAGTTATGAGGAAGAACCGATTCGTATCCTATCACGAGAAGTGAAAGAGTTGCGAAACAAGTGGGTTCCGCTAGTGAAAGTGTTATGGCTCAAGCACGGGATAGAAGAAGCTACTTGGGAGACCAAGAACTCTATGAAAGAGCGATATCCAAGCCTATTTACCGGTAAGATTTTCGGGGATGAAAATTTCTTAAGTGGGGGAGAGTTGTGACAGCCCAAAATTGACCCTAGTCGGAAGGTGGTCTCGGGACCACAAAACCGAGGCATAAAAATAATTTAAAATTTATTTCGATGCCTATAATATGTGTGTATTCATGTATGACATTTTTGATGATTGGTTTAGTGTTATAAAGGTGAATTTCACTAGAAAGGACCTAGTAGTGAACTTTGAAAGTATAATGGGGAAATATGTGATGACTAATTAAAGCATACATGCAAAATAAAGGACTTGCATGTCAAATTAGCCCTTTTTTAGGTGGTGGCCGGCCATGACAAGGGAGGATGGGCTAAACATGTCATGAAACATGTTTTGTTGGTGCATTAGGGTGAAATAATAAACAAAGGTGTATGGGTGATAAAAAATGAAAAAAAAATGTGTGTGAGTGTGGTAATCCCCCTTGCCGTGAGTTGAGAAAGAGGGAAGAAAAAATTTTGTTGTGTTCATCCTTTCTCATCCTTTTGGCCGAAAATCATAAGGGAAGAAAGAGGATTTTTGCTTCATGCTTGGTTTAGAAGAGATCTAGAAGGTGATTTGGCTAAATTGGCATCAAGATTAAGGTATGTATGAGGTTGTGTTAGGAGTTTCATGCATGTTTTGGTTGCTAACTTGATGTGCATGTTAGCCATGGCTCAAATCCTTGTTATGCCATGGAAATGGTATTTGGCCAAAGTTGTTATGGTGATAAAGCCATTGCATGCTAAGTGTGAAGCTTGATGATGATGCATGCAATGATGGATTGTCTACTCTTGAGTAAGATTTTGAGTTTTCTTTTGTGTTTAACCATGATTGAAGTTGAATGGAGCATGATTTTCATATTCGGCCATGATGCATCCTTGAACATGGTTCATGCCTCTTGCATGTTAGTTAAAATTTGTATTTTTGGATGGCTATGGACATCTTGAAATTCGGCCATGCTCATATTGTATATATATGTTTACACATGATGTTTTGGCTATGAAGTAAGTGATGAATATATTGGTTTAAAGAAGAAGATGTGGAAGAATGCTTGTGAAATTGCAAGCACAATTCGGCCTAGCACACATATAAGTGCTTGATGCTATATTATAAGTTTTGGGCCACAATGTGCAAAGCATTAACTAGTAAATGCATGCTGTTTTTGTGAGGTATTAAGTGCAAAATTGGCCTCAACATGTACATGAATATTCGGCCTTGGGTAGCCTATTGAAGGCCTTAGCCTTTCCTTGATGCTCAAATAAATTGTATTGAATTGCTTGATGTAGTATAAAATGTGCATGACCATTGTGTATTCAAGCTAAAGAGTGGCCATATGACCATTTAAACTCCTTGTCATATTCGCCATAAGCAAGCACAATGAAGTTTTAATAAATTGAATTTGTTTGAATTAGCTCAAGAGCTAAGAGGGCCACAATTGGACAAGGGGAAGGAAAAGGTGATCGAATAGCCGAAAAAGCCGTTCGACAACATCCGAGGTAAGTCCTCAAGAAGTGACCCTACTTGAATTATGTGAAATAAAGTATGGATGTGTATTGATTATTGATTATGTATGTATGAGCATTTGAATTCTACCCGGCTAAGTCCCGAAGGCGAATATGCTTGTGATTATATTTGCGTTTGAGCCTTAGTAACGAAAATGAAATATGTATGTCCAATGATTATTGATGTATGTGTACATGAGAAATTGAATGATATCCGGGCTAAGCCCAAGGCAATTATGCTGGAAATTATATCCGGTTAAGACCAAGGCAATTGTGCTAGTGGCTATATCCGGGCTAAGACCAAGGCATTCGTATGCGAGTTATTCTATCCTGCTAAGACCAAGGCATTTGTGCACGTGATTATATCCGGTTATATTCAAGAATCTTGGGCTGGAGGTGAGTGTTGGTTGCTGTAATGAATTCAATTAGTACACTCGAAAAGCCCAAAGGATAAGGTACGTTATATGTGCATTGGAAAGTCGACATGTTTGAGCAACATTCGCTCAATCGACTAATGAATTTCAGTTATTGAATTGATTGATATTTTGTGAAATTATATAATGATGAAGTGTGAAGTAAGAATGTGTATTAATGAAATGATGCATTTGGCTATGTGAATGTATTGCTGTAATTAGAGTTGATTATATTCCTTGAGACTTACTAAGCATAAAAAAATGCTTACCCGTTGCTTTGGCTCTCGCTTTTCTAGATTTCGCTCAAGCAATCGGATTTGGGATCATTGAAGTCAAGTCATCCACACTATCAAGCCTCCATTTTGGTATAAATTTTTGGTTGAACTTGAGATGGCATGTATAGGACTACCCTTGTTGGTTAAATATGTTGTGATGTATATATGTACGGCCATGCGAAAATGGCTCAAAAAAGGAAGCATGAACTTAGACTATTTGTGGTTTGTATGTATATATTGGTGTCATGATGTGGCTATGGATTGGAAATGGGAATGTTGGTCACATGATCAGCCATTGGCATGGTTAAAATGATCATATATGAAGCTAGGTATGGCAAGACTAGTTGGTTCATGGAGACTACCAAATAGGTAAGACCTACCTTAAAAACAGATGCTGCCAGCTGCAGTGACGTGAATGTGAAAAATCACCAAAATTCGTAGGAATGGAATTAAATAGTGAATAAGCTATGTAAATGAACCTTGATGAGTCTATTTTCATATGGAAGAAACGAAATGGTCATAGAAGTTACATGTTAAGAGATATTAAAGCTATTGTGAGACAGGGCCAGAATGGTTTCTGGGTTCCCTGTTGCAACTTTAAAAATTCACTATAAATTATAAAAAAAGAATTAGGAGACATACCTTATATTTACAGATTCCATTTTGAGTCTAGTTTCATTAGAAACAAACGGAACCAGCATTAAAGCCCTGTACAGAGAGATATTCAAGTTATACCACGCGAAGGTCAGAGCAGTCGATCCCTGTAACATGGGTGACTTTAACTAATAAAATGTACCAATTGGCCCAACCAAAAATTCTAGAAATAAATCCATGGATGGATATATGAGTCTAAATTCAGGGAAAATTTACGAAACCAGTTTCCGAGTTTTGAAACTCGAGATATGATTTTTAAGGCGACAGTGACGCAGTTTTCCAGCCTGACTGGAAATGTCAAATGGATGGGCAAAACAAGTGAACTTGGCTTGTTAACCCCTCGTGTCCGACACCGGCGATGGTCTCGGGTTCGGGGTGTTACAGTTACTGTGGATTCCAGTATTTATAAGTGATATTGTTCTTTCTGGATATTTTTTGGGATATCATCGGGGTTGATATCATGTTATATGGGTTATAATTTTCTGATATTCTGTATAGCTTCAGATGTTGAAAATTTCGCTATTCTAGTTTTTTTAAGATTCTATGGGATTATCTATAACAGATATCTATTTGACGGAAATGGCTATATTTATTATAATTATAATTCCTGTTCTGAAATTTGGGAGTACTGCAGTACTGTTATCAGAGTTATAAAATTTGTGCTTTTGCATTGGTTGCTGTTCAAATCATATTTAATTTTCTTCTGGGTTCAAATGTTTTATTAATGGCCGGGATATTATCCATCGCTACGGTTAAGACGTCAGTCTTATTATGACATTATGATTTCTATTGATGGTTGTGATTTTTGTATAATGATATGTCTAGGTTATCTTTCTAACAAGAAGAAAATATTTCTTCGAAAAGACCGATTCAGTGATGTAGTTTGACTTGAATTATTTGACGGAAAAGATGAGTTAGTTATATGAGTTTGAATCTATCCACCAGATTGGAAATAAACTTTGAAAGCACATGTGTGAATTGATGGATAATCTGGAGGAAGAATTCATATTCTTGAAGACTTGATACAAAATTATATCTATCAGAACAATTCTACCTGAGAAATTTTGTGGTAAATTAAAGTTAGTTCGATTGTTGAAGTTTTCCTTTTTGGCAAGGAGATATTGTCAACCGAAATATCAGTACTAGTTCAATCTAATTTGAAGAAAAAGTTTATGATCTTCAGTCATGCATCAATGAACAGTTTGAAGTGTGTTATAATAATAAAGAGTATAAAAATATTTTGTGATTTCCATACGGTTAAAGCTGTATGAAAAGAGTTATGTGACATATTTGATGATTACAAGAGTTTAAAATGTTTGACGTTGCAGAGCAAGATTCAAACTTGGCACAGCAAAGCTAGCTTGATTAGTCAAATTTTTTTTTATTCTGTAAGTAAATATTATTTACCCGAGAGAAATGATTGTAGTTTCGAATGATTTGAATAAGAAACTTTTGTGTGCTTTATGAACAATGAATGCGTGATTGATCTTATCAGAGGAGGATTATAAGTTAGCTGGATTGGAAGTTAAAAAGGGGTTCAGCATAAATTGATTTTTGATTCAGAACTTCAGATATGGAATTGATGATTGTTTGTTGCTTTGAAATAGGATGTGTATACTAAGAAACTCTGAGATTGTATAACCATTGTTGCAACAGGCTCACAGTATCAGTTAAATTGTTCATACAGGAGTAACAAGATGCATGATAATTTGAGAAACTGGTATTGATAAATGGGTATAAAATGTAATGTTTCTGACCTCGCATTTAAATGTCTAAGCTATCAACAAGTTAAAGTTAATTATTAAGCATCTTCAGGATTATTTCAGCATGTTTTGATATCTGAGTAATGGTGAAATAGAATTTTGATGAATTTTGTATCGGGATTTATCTTTTATCATTGAAAAAGATAGATGTTATTTGAATTATTGTTAACTGTCTGAATAAGTCTTTCCATACGCATAGATTTGTCTTTTGATAAATAAGTTGAATTATTCGTACTCAGACTATCAGTTTGCGTATGGTGTCAGTCATTATTGTTTCAGACTAAATTCCAAAATTCATATGGTAATTCTGGGCGAAATTACAATAAGCTGTGAGTACGAGGTTGTTTTGAAAATTCTCGAAATATCTATTCGTCACTGTGTTATTGTAACAACCCGATTTTGGGCTTAGTAGGAACAGTGGTTTTGAGACTACCAATTCAAAGTCGGAGAAAGTATTTTATTATTTTTTTAGAGTTATAGCATGTTTATATTAATGCATGAAAAATTTGGTGAAGAAATGTTAGCGTTTGTGAGCTTAATTTCGAAAAAGGACTAAATAGCATAAAGTGCAAAAGTTTTAATTTGATAGTTAGGGTGTTAAATTGCCATGTATCCCAACTTGGGGTTCTTTAAAGGGCAAATAGACCCTTAGAGAGAGGCTTGGACGGCCATGAGACAAAGAAAATTTAATGGTCAAATGTTAGGTATTTGATGACATAATATATGACAAAATAATACCCTAAAAGCCTAGCCATCATCTTTTTCCTCTATCATTTCTTCTTGACCGAAAATATCAGCCATTAGAAGGGTTTTTGAAGCTTGAAATTTCAGCCATTTAGTCTCTCTACAAGTAAGTGATTTTGATTATTTTTCTTTATTATTTTTACATTTTTAGAACCATTGTAGCATGAGCTTTCAAATGAGGGGACTTTTTTGCAAAATAGTTGAAAGTCTGGGGTTTTACCATGAGATTTTTCATGTTGTTTTCTAAAATTTTATGGAAGAAAATGAATCATGGTTGTGAAATAAACAACTTTTGTAAAGAGATTTCTCATGAAAACCTTAAAAATGACCATTTTGCATAAGTTGTAAAATAGGTGATAAATGTGGGAAATAATGAGAATTATGGGTTGCTTTTAGTATAAAAAGTGATCGGCTAGGCTTGGTTAGTGAGAAAATATGATAAAAATTTATTTTCAGACATAGGGGTAAAATGGTAATTTTGTGAAAGTCTAGGGGCAAAATGGTCATTTTGCCCAATTATGATTTTTCAAGTGTTTAGGGTAATTTTCTGATGAGATGAATGAATTTCTATCATTTTATATCAAGAATTACAAAATCGGGGCCTAGACTGGGGAAAAGTGAAGCAAGTGGACTAAGCCGAGCTAGTCGTCTACATTTTGTAATTCAAGGTAAGTTGTATGTAAGTAATACAACTACATTGTTATTATATGTGTTTGAATTGATATAATATCAGTTGCTTGTTTGTGGAAATGATTATGTATGATGAATATTGAGATCGTAGAACTCCCGTTTGAACCTTAGGAAATAAATCGGATATTCATGCCATGACATTTGGGTTATTTGTGTGCTAGTGTAAGACATGTTTGGGACATGCATCAGCCACATTATGAGAGCCAGTGTAAGACCATGTCTGGGACATGGCATCGATATTGAGACGAGAGCTAATGTAAGACATGTCTGGGACATGCATCGACCTCGAGATGTAAGCCAGTGTAAGACATGTCTGGGACATGCATCAGCTACGAGATGTGTCAGTGTAAACCATGTTTGGGACATGGCATCTGCATGGATATGTGAGAGCTAGTGTAAGACCATGTCTAGGACATGACGTCAGCCTCGATTTCGATAGTCAGTGTAAGACCATGTCTGGGACATGGCATCCGTATTATACCCTATGTTTGAGGCTTAGTGAATATCCGATAGTATTCCAAATGGTTCAAAGGTGAGAGTCATAGTTTAAGTTTAGCAAGAAAAGTATAACCATGTTGTGAGTGGTACCTATTTGAAATGTATGAGATGAGAGCATGTGAGTTGTATTAGGTAGTGACGAGTAAGTGGTGCTTATGCCTACTTTTGTATTATGAGCATGATGATAGATGGTAAAGTTATTGTTATATTTATTTGCATGCAACTTACTAAGCTTTATGCTTACCCGATTTCCTTCCATTTTCTTATAGTGCCGCCTAATTAGCTTGTGAATCAACGGTCGTAGGAGGCATCGATCACATTATCATTTGAAGCACTTGGTATAATTAGTTCTTAAACTTTGATTATGGCATGTATAGGACTCTTTGATTTTGTTTTAGTGTCACATTGTTTTGGGGCCAAAGGTGTTAGCTTGCTTCAATATTTGACTCATTTTGTATAAGGCCATAAAAAATGGCTAACATTGAAAGTTATTATATGTAACGCCCCAATTTTCGTGAATTCTGTGAATGTTGGCAAAATTTCATGCTTTGATTTTGTCATTTGTGAGTGAAATTATGAAATAGGACCTATGTGAAAATGTTTGAAAATGCTATAGGCTAATTTGTAGTGGCCAAATAAATAGTAGTGCAAAATAGGAGGATTTGCATGTCAAACCTCCCATTTTACAAGAAGTGGCCGGCCATCATGTTGTTGTAGACAATATGTGCACTTGATATCCATAATTTATGGTACAAATTGATAAAAATTGATAATGGGTTAGGTAAATATTCCATGATAATGGGTTAGGTAAATGTTCCATGATGGGCATTTCATGTCTTTTGTATTAAAGAATTAAATGGATGAAATATGAAATTTTATTAAAATAAAAAGGGGTGAAAAGAACAAAGTTTTGTCCATCTTTGTTTATTATAGCCGAAAGTTAGAGAAGAGAAAGGAGAGGAGAAAGCTCTTGAATGTTTGGTCATTTGGGGAAGAAAATTGAAGGTAAGTTCATGGTAGTTTGCTTCTATCTTGATGTTCATAAGTTCTTCTTGATTCTACCTTAACTTTTGAAGCGTATTTTGGTTTTTAGTTGTGTTGTGAGCATTTAGTCATGAATTAAAATGAAGGAAATGGTTGTTGTTTCATGTTCTTTTGATGAAAAATGGAAAATAGGTGAAGTTGAGCCAAACAAATGAGCATGCATGTGCCTTAGATGCTAAAGGGAAAAATCGGCTAACATGTTGTGCTTTAAAGTGATGAAATGGAGATTATACTTAAGTAAAATCATAGATATGTGATGATTGATTGGTGATATACATGTTTAAATAACATGCATGCAAGGTATGTGTGAAAGAGTGATTTGGTAATAAATCTGCTTGGGACAACAATAGTAATGTGACTTTGGAAAATCACCATAAATTGTGGGAGATGAATTAGAAGCTGAATAAATTATGTAATTAAATCTTATTGAGTCTAGTTTCAAATGAAATAAACAAGAACATATTTTGAATTCTGTACAATGAGAAATTTGATTCGTAATGAAGAGTGGTCAGATTAGTCAAACAGTGAAACATGGGAAACTTTGAGAAAAATCTGGTATTGATTGGCTAAACCAAAAATTTTGAAAATTTTATGGATAGAAGGTATATGAGTCTATTTTCAGGGAAAATTAACGGCACTTGATTTGGAGTTTTGTAGCTCCAGTTATAAATAATTTAGTGACTGTTGCTCAGGAAGACAACTTGTAGTGAAATTATGATTATGTGGTAAACACTGACAAAAATTTGTTAGTGAGTTGCTTATTGATTTCTTATAAGCTTACTCTGATCTGTAGGTGTGGTTGGCCAAATATTGTAAGGGGTTAATACGTAGTTCGTATTTGAATAGTTAGATTAACGTGTTAGTAATCCAATTGTAGGCGGTTCGTGTGTGGATCTCAATCGAGATATCGTCGCAAAGCAGTGTGTAACTAACACCATCTTATAGACTAGATCGGCACAAGCCGAAAAGCTGAAATGCCGAAAAGCCAGTATTTTGAGATCTTACGAGTGTGTGAATGCTCATGAGATTAATAGTTTGATGTATATGGTAAATTAAAGTGATAAGACTGCAGAGTGCGCGATTCTGTGCATTTCGATATTTTTGGGCTTAATGGGCCAAAAACGGGATAATGGGCCAACGAGCCCAAATTGGTAAGAAAACGCGATAAGTGTTTTTGATCGTGCGTAAATGGCTATGTTATGTATGAAAACCTTAAGAATAGTTAAATTAGTTGAATACCCCTATGTATGCAAAATTACCATTATATCCCTAGGGTTACTTTTGACTAAAAAGCATGACGACCTGATTTTGTATGATGTATGCCATGATTATATATCTGTTGCATGGGGACTTGGGTTATACTATGGAGGAAGCGTCCTGGTGGCTATGCCACAATTATCTGATCTGGTGGCTCTGCCACATATATCTTTCCTGGTGGCTCTGCCACAATATCTGTATCTGGAGACTTCGTCACAATATCTGGCAGCCTCGCTACGATTTCTATGGTGTGTAGCGGTTGGGTGGGTCGAGTAGTCTCCCCACATGGTGTAAGGTTGGTACGGGGGTGTTATGGATGAATCTGGGTTGGGTTTCTACATAAACATGTAATATCTGCTCGCTCATTATGGGCCTATGGGCTTCATTCGAAATGCTCGGGCTAAGGCCAACTTATTTTGTTTCTGTGGTTTGAGCTGATATAGGCTATGGTTGGGTTAATTTACACACTGAGTTTCCCCAAACTCATCCCTTTTATTTTCATCCACGCAGGTAATCCCCAACCATAGTGGGCTTGGAGCTGTGAGGGAATTCGGAGTGGCCACCCGTTTTGAAAGTTTGATTTTCTTCTGGTGAACTGGATATCCTTTTATTTATGTTTGAGGTTTTGGGTTTTTAAATGTAATAAGGCCGCTTAATTATTTTTGATGGTTTTAATATGTGTTACTAAGATAAGTATTACTTATTTTAACTGTTGAAATTGGAAAGTTTTAGGGCGCGTTTTCAAATACAACAATTGATTTCAAAATGCCACGACAACAAGCAAAGCTTCCGCAATGAAAGTATTTTCTAAAATTAATCACTTTTCCTAAAAAGGACTTAATCAAATCGATTTCTTAGAAATATACATGACATTAAGTTGTGGTAATGGCGGCATGCATGTCTAGGATTGGATCCGAAGGGAGCTTGATACTTAAGCAATCCGATGGACTCACCTCCTCTTTTCCGGTTTCCTACGTAGTGCACAGCTTCCATTCACTTTAACCTATAATGAAATTATCTTTTAAAACACTAAGTAAATTTTTCTGGATCAACAATATAAAATGTTTTGAACGCTTCGATGTGGCATGTCGGATCCGGCCATAACGTCTGCGCCGGGTTTTGGGGTGTTACATTTAGTGGAATCAGAGCCTAGGTTGCAACAACTCGGCTGTGGAATGGGTTTACAAAAACAAAGATTTTCGAAAGCGAAAATTTTATAAAGAATGCGAAAAACTCGATTTTCAAAATTTAGATCTTTAGAAGGTGGCATTCTGAATCTCCGGCTCAAGTCTGTAAGTATTCTGAATTTTTCTGAATATTTTCTTGAATTATCTGTCTGTACTAAAACCTTACTAGGACACTCTAGATAGGATGATACTGAAACCATAGGAAAATATGATAAGAGATTGAAACTGTAGCTAGACTTCGATTCTGCGAAAACAAACTTTGAATTACTGTCTGATTCATAAAACATCTGTAATAATCACTGGAATACTAAGTTAATGCATAAAATTCGTAAACAGATAATACGATATAAGTACAAGAGCTACTCATAGAAGAGGCCGTGGACGTGGCTGAGGAAGGGCTCGAGTGGTATCTTCGTCTTCGGGACATGACAGCGGCAGATGCACCGGTACCATCGGCAACGAAAGTGGAGTCTCATGATCGTGGTGCCGGGGATGACGCTCTGTCGCAGGCAATGCTTCGTGTTCTGGAAAGGGTTGCCGGGATAAGTTCGGGCAACGAAATTCGAGGATCGATTTCTGAACGACTACGAGCCAACGGAGCGGAGATCTTTAGGGGTGTGTCTGGTATCGCCTCGAATGTGGCAGAATATTGGTTGGAGGCCACAGAACGAATTATGGATGACTTGGATTGCTCGTGGAGCGGTGAAGGAGCCATATCGTTGCTACGGGACGAGGCTTACCAGTGGTGGCTCACTGTGAGAGAAGGAACCCCAGCTGATAGGGTAACTTGGGAACTGTTTAAGATGGCCTTTAAAAGGAAGTATGTTGGAGCGAGTTATGTGGACGCCCGCAGGAAGGAATTCCTGAATCTGGTGCAAGAAGGTAAAACAGTTGCCGAGTACGAGGCCGAGTTTCTGAGGTTGAGCCGGTATGCCGTGGGCATAGTTCTACGGAGTGTGAGTGAAGTGTGCGCTTCGAGGATGGTCTTAGAGATGACCTCAGGGTGTTGATCACTTCACAGAGGGAGCGGACTTCGCGGTCTTGGTGGAAAAGGCATGGATCACTGAGGAGGTTAGGCGTGCTGAAAAACAAAATCGGGAGAAGGATCGAAACTGTTTCCAGAGCAATTCAGGACCCTCGGGTGGTGCAAATAGGATTATTAAGAGAGCAAGAGTGGAGGAACCAGTTCGAGCAGTGCCGATGAATATGGTCAGACCATCAATCTATGGAGACTGTGGTAAGGTACATTTGGGCGAGTGTAGGAAACGCTCTGGTTCTTGTTTCCGATGTGGATCTGTGGAGCATAGAGTACGGGACTGCCCTCAGAAAGCTGATCAGGTTCAAGTTACTGAACAGAGGATTGCTCAACCCGTAAAGGGTAGACCCCAACCACCGAGAGGACGTGGATAAGGTAGGGTTGGAAATGGAAACGGTCGAGGTCGGGGCACCGGCGGGGTGTCGGAATCTTGAAGCTCGACAACCGACTTTGGTGTATGCACTCGTCGTCGAGAGGAGGCGGCCTTTTGACGTCATAACTGGTACGTTCTTGGTTTCTGGCATGCCATATACTGCTTTGGTGGATATTGGATCTACTCATTCCTATGTTGCATGTGCCATATCTGGGTTGTTGGGTGTGCACTCTGAGAAGATGGTGAGTGGGGTATCGTTGTTAAGTCCTTTAGGTCATTCGGTTAGGGTAGACAAACTATATAGGGACGTACCCTTAGAAACTTAAGACAAGGTTTTCCCTGGAGATCTGATGGAGTTACCGTTCGGAGAGTTTGACCTCATTCTGGGAATGGATTGGCTTGTTATGCATAGGGCGACTTTGGATTGTGCTGCAAAACGAATGGTGTTAAGGACCATGGAGGGTGAGGAGGTTATGATGATAGGCGAGCGAAGGGATTATTTTTCCAATGTGGTGTCAGCATTAAGAGTCGAAAAGTGGATTCAGAAAGGTTATGAGACCTATTTGGCATTTGTAAGTCAGTCGGAATGGGAGGGATTGTCAGTGGATAAGGTTAGGACTGTAAAGGAGTTCGAAGATGTTTTTCCGGAGGAGCTTCCAAGATTGCCTCCGAACCGAGAAGTGGAGCTTGGAATCGACTTATTGCCTGAAACGATACCAGTGTCTATCGCACCGTATAGAATGGCACCGAAGGAGTTTGTGAAGCTAAAGGCATAAATTCAAGAGTTGTTGGATAGGGGCTTTATTAGGCCAAGCGAGTCTCCATAGGGAGCACCGGTGCTATTCGTGAAGAAGAAGGATGGTACAATGCGGATGTGCATTGATTATCGCCAGTTGAACAAACTGAAAATTAAGAATAAGTATCCACTGTCAAGGATTGACGATCTGTTTGACCAGCTTAGAGGGGCTTCTTTATTTTCTAAGATTGACTTCCGATCTGGATATCATCAGTTAAGGGTCAAGGAGGCGGATATCCATAAGACGGCATTCAAGACTCGGTATGGTCATTACGAGTTTTTGGTTATGCCATTTGGACTAACGAATGCTCCTGCAGCATTTATGGATATGATGAATTGGGTGTTCCAACCATTCTTGGATGATTCGTAGTCGTATTCATTGATGATATCCTGGTATATTCTGAAACTGAAGCGAAACATGATGAGCATCTCCGTATAGTGCTGCGAGTGTTAAGGGAGAAGGAACTCTTTACGAAGTTCAGCAAGTGTGAATTTTGGTTGAGGGAGGTAACATTCTTAGGACATGTGGTCTCTGCCGAAGGGATTAAGGTAGACCTTCGAAAGATTGAAGCAATTTTGGAGTAGAAGCCACCTAGGACGGTGTCAGAAATTCGAAGTTTCCTAGGGTTGGTAGGATACTACAGAAGGTTTGTGGAAGGTTTTTCTGTGATGGCAGCACCTCTGACAAAACTCATAAGGAAAGGAGTACCATTTGTATGGACTGAGAAGCAGCAGGAAGCTTTTGAGAAGTTGAAGAAACTTCTGACTGAAGCACCTATGTTGATTCAGCTGGAGTCTGAGAAGGATTTTACTGTGTACAGTGACGCATCACACGTGGGTTTGGGCTGCGTGTTAATGCAGGAGGGTAAGGTGGTTGCATATGCATCACGACAGCTTAAACCTCACGAAGGGAACTATCCTACTCATGATTTGGAGTTGGCGGCAATGATATTTGTACTTAAGATTTGGAGACATTACTTGTACGGGGAGAGGTGTATTATATACACAGACCACAAGAGTCTTAAGTATTTGTTGACTCAAAAGGAGCTGAACCTTAGGCAAAGGAGATGGATTGAGTTGCTTAAGGATTATGACTGTTCGATCGAGTATCACCTAAGCAAGGCTAATGTGGTAGCCGATGCTTTAAGTCGTAGAACCAGATTCGATCCGAGAGCAATGTTTGCTCATTTGAGTCTCAGATGATGATGGCGCTTTGTTGGCTGAATTGCAAGTAAGGCCAACCTGGGTGGACCAGATTAAGGAAAAGTAGTTGGAAGATGAGTCTTTGGTTACTCATTTTCAACAATTTAAGGAAGGGGAAACTTATGAGTTCAGTTTAAATGGTGATGGAGTTCTGTGTTTCCGAGGAAGAATTTGTGTTCCGAGGGACTCTGATTTAAGGCAGACAATATTGAAGGAAGCTCATGGAGGACTATGTGCCATGCATCCTGGAGGGAATAAGTTGTATCACAACTTGCGAGAATTGTACTGGTGGCCTGGACTTAAGCGAAAAGTAACGTAATTTGTAGGAAAATGTCTGACATGCCAACAAGTGAAAGCTGAGTATCAATTACCTTCTGGACTGTTACAGCTGGTGAAGATACCACTTTGGAAGTGGGAGAGGGTAATCATGGACTTTGTGAGTGGGTTGCCTTTGACACCATCAAAGAAAGACTCGGTGTGGGTGATTATGGATAGGTTGACCAAATCAGCCCATTTCATACCTGTACGTACTGACTTTTCGCTTCAAAAGTTAGCCAAGTCGTATGTGGCGGAGATTGTACGACTTCATGGAGTCCCGCCGATTGTCTCGACCGAGATCCCGATTCACATCTCGATTTTGGCAAAAGTTGCATGAGGCGTTGGGGACGCGATTGAACTTTAGTACGACTTTCCATCCCCAAATTGATGGTCAGTAGAGAGGGTTATTCAGATTCTGAAAGACATGTTGAGGGGATGCGTGATTGACTTTCGAGGTAGTTGGGAGGATTACTTGCCGTTAGCGAATTTGCATACAATAACAGTTACGGTAGTATTCGAATGGCACTGTATGAAGCCTCAGATGGACGAAGGTGTCGTACACCTAGTTGTTGGACTGAACTAGGAGAGCGACAAATTCTTGGACCAGAGTTGGTAGCTGATACCGAGGATAAGGTCAGAATAATTAGGGATCGGTTAAAAGAAGCATCTGATAGGCAAAAGTCGTATGCGATTTGAAGCGTAAGGAGATTGAGTACTCGATGGGTGATATGGTCTTCTTAAAGGTTTCTCCTTGGAAGAAGATATTAAGGTTGATAAAGAAGGGCAAGTTGAGTCCGCGGTTCATTGGGCCTTATCGGGTTTTGAAGCGAGTAGGCCCAATGGCTTATCGATTCAATTGCCTCGAGTTAGACAGATTCACGATGTTTTCACGTCTCCATGTTAAGCGTTATCGTTCGACCTTGCTCATGTCTTGCCGATTCGTAAATTGAAGTTCGATCGATTTGACCTTTGAGGAGGAGCCTGCAAATATTGGCTCGAGATGTTAAGGTTCTCAGAAGGAAATCTATCCCGTTAGTGAAAGTGCTTTGGTGTAATCATGGAAGGGAAGAAGCTACTTGGGAATCAGAAGAGACTATGCGTTAACAATACCTTCAACTATTTGGATCAGGTAAATTTCGAGGCCGAAATTTTTTTAAGTGGGGTAGAGTTGTAACGCCCCAATTTTCGGGAATTCTGTGAATGTTGGCAAAATTTCATGCTTTGATTTTGTCATTTGTGAGTGAAATTATGAAATAGGACCTATGTGAAAATGTTTGAAAATGCTATAGGCTAATTTGTAGTGGCCAAATAAATAGTAGTGCAAAATAGGAGGATTTGCATGTCAAACCTCCCATTTTACAAGAAGTGGCCAGCCATCATGTTGTTGTAGACAATATGTGCACTTGATATCCATAATTTATGGTACAAATTGATAAAAATTGATAATAGGTTAGGTAAATATTCCATGATAATGGGTTAGGTAAATGTTCCATGATAATGGGTTAGGTAAATGTTCCATGATGGGCATTTCATGTCTTTTGTATTAAAGAATTAAATGGATGAAATATGAAATTTTATTAAAAGAAAAAGGGGTGAAAAGAACAAAGTTTTGTCCATCTTTGTTCATCATAGCCGAAAGTTAGAGAAGAGAAAGGAGAGGAGAAAGCTCTTGAATGTTTGGTCACTTGGGGAAGAAAATTGAAGGTAAGTTCATGGTAGTTTGCTTCTATCTTGATGTTCATGAGTTCTTCTTGATTCTACCTTAACTCTTGAAGCATATTTTGGTTTTTCGTTGTGTTGTGAGCATTTAGTCATGAATTAAAATGAAGGAAATGGTTGTTGTTTCATGTTCTTTTGATGAAAAATGGAAGATAGGTGAAGTTGAGCCAAACAAATGAGCATGCATGTTCCTTAGATGCTAAAGGGAAAAATCGGCTAACATGTTGTGCTTTTAAATGATGAAATGGAGATTATACTTAAGTAAAATCATAGATATGTGATGATTGATTGGTGATATACATGTTTAAATAACATGCATGCAAGGTATGTGTGAAAGAGTGATTTGGTAATAGATCTGCTTGGGACAGCAGCAGTAACGTGACTTTGGAAAATCACCATAAATTGTGGGAGATGAATTAGAAGCTGAATAAATTATGTAATTAAAGCTTATTGAGTCTAGTTTCAAATGAAATAAACAATAACATATTTTGAATTCTGTACAATGAGAAATTTGATTCGTAATGAAGAGTGGTCAGATTAGTCAAACAGTGAAACATGGGAAACTTTGAGAAACATCTGGTATTGATTGGCTAAACTAAAAATTTTGAAAATTTTATCTATAGAAGATATATGAGTCTATTTTCAGGGAAAATTAACGGCACTTGATTTGGAGTTTTTTAGCTCCATTTATAAATGATTTAGTGACTGTTGCTCAGGAAGACAGCTTGCAGTGAAATTATGATTATGTGGTAAACACTGACAAAAATTTGTTAATGAGTTGCTTATTGATTTCTTATAAGATTACTATGATCTGTAGGTGTGGTTGGCCGAATATTGTAAGGGGTTAATACGTAGTTTGTATTTGAATAGTTAGATTAACATGTTAGTAATCCAATTGTAGGCGGTTCGTGTGTGGATCTCGTTAGCATATCGTCGCAAACAGGTGTGTAACTAACACCCTCTTATAGACTAGATCAGCACAAGCCGAAAAGCCGAAATGTCGAAAAGCCGGTATTTTGAGATCTTGCAAGTGTGTGAATGCTCATGAGATTAATAGTTTGATGTATATGGTAAATTAAAGCGATAAGACTGCAGAGTGCGCGATTCTGTGCATTTCGATATTTTTGGGCTTAATGCGCTAAAAACGGATAATGGGCCAACGGGCCCAAATTGGTAAGAAAACGCGGTAAGTGTTTCTGGTCGTATGTAAATGGCTATGTTATGTATGAAAACCTTAAGAATAGTTAAATTACTTGAATACCCCTATGTATGCAAAATTACCATTATACCCCTAGGGTTACTTTTGACTGAAAAGCATGACGACCTGATTCTGTATGATGTATGCCATGATTATATATCTATTGCATGGGGACTTGGGTTATACTATGGAGGAAGCGTCCTGGTGGCAATGCCACAATTATCTGATCTGGTGGCTCTGCTACATATATCTGTTCTGGTGGCTCTACCACAATATTTGTATTTGGTGACTTCGTCACAATATCTGACAGCCTCGCTGTGAATTCTGTGGTGTGTAGCGGTTGGGTGGGTCGAGTAGTCTCCCCACATGGTGTAAGGCTGGTACGGGGGTGTTATGGATGAATCTGGGTTGGGTTTCTGCATAAACATGTAATATCTGTTCTGTTCTGTTATGGGCCTATGGGCTTCATTCTGAAATCTATTCTGGGCTAAGGCCAACTTATTCTGTTTCTGTGGTTTGAGCTGATATAGGCTATGGTTGGGTTAATTTACACACTGAGTTTCCCCAAACTCATCCCTTTTATTTTCATCCACGGAGGTAATCCCCAACCATAGTGGGCTTGGAGTTGTGAGGGAATTCGGAGTGGCCACCTGTTCTGAAAGTTTGATTTTCTTCTGGTGAACTGGATATCCTTTTATTCATGTTTGAGGTTTTGTGTTTTTAAATGTAATAAGGTTGCTTAATTATTTTTGATGGTTTTAATATGTGTTACTAAGATAAGTATTACTTATTTTACCTGTTGAAATTGGAAAGCTTTAAGGCGCGTTTTCAAATACAACAATTGATTTCAAAATACCACGACAACAAGCAAAACTTCCGCAATGAAAGTATTTTCCAAAATTAATCACTTTTCCTAAAAAGGACTTAATCAAATCGGTTTCCTAGAAATATACATGACGTTAAGTTGTGGCAATGGCGGCATGCATATCTAGGATTGGATCAGAAGGGAGCTTGGTACTTAAGCAGTCCGATGGACTCACCTCCTCTTTTCCGATTTCCTACCTGGTGCACAGCTTCCATTCACTTTAACCTATAATGAAATTATCTTTTAAAACACTAAGTAAGTTTTTCTGGATCAACAATATAAAATGTTTTGAACGCTTCGATGTGGCATGTCGGATCCGGCCATAACATCTGGGCCGGGTTTTGGGGTGTTACATTATATGAATGCAAATTAGTCTTTCATGAATGTGAAATTGTTGGTATGGTTGAGTATATGGATTGTATTTAGGCCTTAGCTATGTTGTTTGGTTTTGAAATCATACTAATTTAGACTTTGATGTGTTGGTTGGTGTTAAATTTGTGTCTCAGGGTGGCAAGGGCTTGGTATATAGCCTTATATTGTCCACACGGATAAACACACAGGCGTGTGTCTAGACCGTGTGAGACACACAGCTATCCCCATGGGTGTGTTGTCCAGCCGTGCGTCCCCTACACGTAAAAATTTCAAGTCAGTATGCATGATAGTAAACACACGGGCAGAGACACAGCCGTGTGTCTCAACCGTCTAGAGGACACGGCCTCTGGCCACGGGCGTATGCCTTGGCCGTGTACCTTGAACTGGATGCTGACGTCAGAAATAGAATGTCAAGGTTTTTAGACATGGGCTAAGACACAGGCATGTCATGGCCGTGTGAGAGACACGGGCCATAGACACGGGCGTGTGTCAGGCCGTGTGAAAACCCCTGTAAGTTTGAATTTGGGATTAAATTCACACGGGTACGGGACATGGGTGTGTCCTTAGATACTTAGGCCATGTGTGTCACACGGGCCATCAGCAAGGTCATGTCATAAAGACCACACACGTGTTACCCTTCCACACGGGCGTGTGCCTTATTTTCAAGGGTTAATTTTCTAAAGTTGGTTAAGAACCCGAATTGGTTTTGAATGGTTTCGAATGGACGTTTGAGGCCTCATAGGCCCATGTTAAGGAATTTTAAACAAAGTTTGAAAAAGTTTTAAATTTGATCAAGTCTTAATGATTCGAAAACGTTGGAATGCATGTATTTAAGTGAGGTAATGCCTTGTATCCCGTCCTGATGTAGAACTCGGGTATGGGGTGTTATAGTTATAGAATTTCAAAGCAATTAAGAAAGATTGTTGCAGTTTGATAAATTATCAAGTGAGTATAAAAGTGACATTATATGAGGTATCGTATGGTTGCAAGTACCGAACTCCATTGTTTCAGGACTGAGCTTTATAAGAAAAAGGATTCACAGGTTTGAATTCATCAATAAAATTGAGCAGAAAATGAAAGCAATTCAGTACAGTTATAAACAGTTTCATCTTGATATCATGTATAGCGGAAGACAGATCAGAATCTTAGTTGTGAGATTAAATAGATATAAAATTTGAAGTCATGTGTGAATTTAAAATGTATTGTGTAGAAGCATATCCTTAATCTACTTTCTGGTAAGATTTTTGGGGACGAAAATCCCTAAGGAGGGATAGTTGTAACAGCCCGATTTAGACCCTAGTTAGAACAGTGGTTTCGGGACCACGAATCCAAGTTAGAAAAATATTTTAATATTATATTCTAAGCTTAAATTATGTGGATTGATATGCGTGAAATTTTAGTATGAAAATTTCATCGTTTGAGTGCCGATTTGTGAAAAAAGGACTTATAGAATGTAAAAGTGGTATTCTATTTGTTAAAGTACTAATTTGCTATGGTTTATTAGTTGTTAAGTCTTTCAAATGAAATTAGGCCATTATCAAAGTTAATGGACGGTAATGGCATGCATTACATGGTTTTATAATTAAATTATAAAAGTTAATTTGGTAAATGATTAATAAATATTAATAAAATAAAACATAAAGTAAAAATCATGCATGTTCATCTTATTTTGGCTGAAACTCAAAGAAAAAGAAAACATTTGAAGGCTTTAAGGTTCGACACACCTGGGAGCTTGATTAAGGTATAGATTTTGTTCGATTTTTGTTAATTTTTACATTTTTGAGATCATTGCTTCGAATATTAGTAAACCCATGCTTTAATTTTCAGAATTGATGATGAATTTGAGATTTTTCATTGTTAATAATGTGATGAAATTGTTCTTTGATGATGAAGAATAAATCTTTGATGTTTGATTTTCATGTTTAATTAAGTGATTTTTGATAAAAATGTGTATTGAGAACTAAATTGAGAAATTTGTAAATTGAGGGGTCAAAATGTGAAATAAATGAAAGAAATGGGTTGCTAGAGACCTAAGGTAAATTCGGCCTAATATGGGTTTTAAATTCAGCCTAATATGGGTTTGATGAGATTTTATGTATTTTGTGTTATTTTGAAACAAGGACTAAATTGTGAAAATATGAAATGTTAGGGGCTAAAGTGTAAAATGCCCAAATTATGTGTTCTTGGATAAAATTTAATGAAATTTTGAATAAGTAAGTTAATTTTGATATTAATTAGATTGGAAAAAGTAGAATTCGGATCTAGATCGAAGGAAAATCAAAGTATCGGATTAGTCGACTTAATTTGTCGTTACTACGAACGAGGTAACTTTGTGTTTTACTAAACGTTACGAAATCATATTATAAATGCATACTAGTTGTATGATTGAATTCAATGTCGAATGGTGATACAAATATATGTATTTTGAATAAGTTATATAAATGTTATTATGATATTGAATTGTTCGAGAAGCAGAATATATGAATACGAGAAAGTTCAGATAATGTGAAGATGTCCGTAAAGCCTCGTACGAACCATAGGAATATTTAGGATACATATGTCATGACATAGGATTCCGATATGTGTTATCATGTAAGACTACGTCTAGGATGTTGGCATTGATTTGTGATTTATGTGTAAGACCATGTCTGGGACATTGACATCGTATATGATTTCGTGTAAGACCCTGTCTGGACAGTGGCATTGATATTTGATTGCATGTAAGACCACATCTGGGAAGTTGGCATTGTACGAGCTTATGAATTATCCGAGTATCCTTATAGATTCTGAACGGTTCAATGGGCATTCCGAGAAATAAATGATTAAGTGAAAGACATTCCGATTCAGGTACGTTAAAATGTATACAATATTTGAAAACGAAAGGTAAGTATATATGTGCAAGAATGTTATGTGATGTATATGGAAATGAAATGTGAATACATGTAAATAAAACATGAATAAATGAATAAGATATGGTTTATAAAGTGGCATACGTGAAATTGTCAAATGTTATATGTATGAAAGGTGAAATTGAGTATAAATGATGATATGAGATTTATGTATATATATGATTAGATGTGTTATTTCCATAATGTGCACATTTGGCTATATGAAAGTGTGAATTGAATAATATAGGAGAATTGAGATGAATTAACTTGTAAAAGCTAAAGTTATTGTAGTAAGCAAGTATAATATTGAATGATGATAATTTGGTATGAGAACATGTTTCATAACTTGGAAAAGTTGTATGAGATAGCATATCATGCATATGATCTTGTAATGAAATTATTTGTTGTGTTAAGTTTATTAAGATACGAGCTTACTAAGCTTTAAAGCTTCCTCTGTGTGCATTTTTCCTATGTTTATAGAGTTTCGGGGACTTGCTCAGGTTGGAAGTCAAAAGAGATCTCATCACACTATCCGGTTATCGTTTAGGTAAATTGAAGTTTTGAATTTTAGTTATGTGGCATGTATAGGCTAGTTTTGATATAATTGATTTTGAAATTTGTATATGTATATAGCCATGCGAAAATGTTTTGATCATGAAGCGAATGTTTGTATTTATATTCAGACATATTATAAGCTTAATTTGAGAGGTATGATTCATGGTAAATATGTGGTGATGTTGGTTACATGAAATCAATTTTGAGTAATGATATGTAAGGTTTATAATTAGCTTATTATGGTAAACTTGATTCACAGTATGTCTTGCAATTGTGGATTAATATAATTCGGTTTAAGTGAAGTAAATATGGCTGATGGATGTGATTAGGTTATGGTTTATTATTGACTTGTTTTGGTTATATAATTTATATTGTGAATTGGTTTGGAAGTGGTAAATAATAACCTGCTTTGCGGTCGTACGGTTATTTTATAATGTGTCGTGACATTAGCTTAGCTAATCGAATTGATAAGAAATGAATTGGGTATGTATAGGTAATATTGACATGTTGTTTAGCACATAAGTTTTGTATATTGGTTCGGCAATTGGGCTATAAAATAGCTATTGATAACATGGTAACTATGCACTTATATATAGATGGTATTAAAAGTATATTTGTCCATTTGGTAAGGTTGGCTTATGGTTCAAGTAGGGATGCTTGTTAAGCCATATGTTATGTTTTGATTTTGACTTAATATTAAATGCACATATTACTATGCTGTCTAAAATATGTACTTGACTATTTTGTGAAGTTGGTTTTGCCAAATATGCTAAAGGACTATAAGTCATGTGATATGGATTATTCTGTTTGACATGTGCATGAATTGAAGTAATAAGTTCAATAATCAGCTTATGAAATATATGTATGATATTTGCTCAGTTATAAGTTAAGCATTAGATAGTCATGATTCATTGTTTACAATGTTTTAATATTACTTTGGGAAAATGTATAAATGTCCTATTTTGTGCCCACACGGGATGGGACACTGGCGTGTGTCTCTGCCGCGTTGCTCAAGGGCCATTTCGAAATGAGCCTGGGCAGATCACACGGTCGGACACACACAGGCGTGTGCCAGGTCATGTGGCCAAGTTAGTTTCAGCCACTGGCTAGACACACAGGCATGTCTTGTGGCCATGTGGATAAGTCAGTATGTATTCCCTGTTTTGCCACGGTCTAGACACATAGGCGTGTCTAATTCTGTGTGAAGCACACGGCCTATTCACACAGGCGTGTGATCTTTGTAACTTAAAAAATTGTTAAGTTTTCAAAAAATTTTGTATGTGCTCTATTTAGTCACGACCCCTTCCTAATGTATGTTTAGGGTCTCGTTGACCTAAGAAAGGGACTTTATGTTGATTTTGATTATGAAATGATGATGTATGCCTTTTGATTTCTAAATATTCCTATATGTCCGGTAATACCTCTTAACCCTAGTCCGGCGACGGATACGGGTTAGGGATGTTACACTTACAATCATTTTGGCCCCCAAGGCTCGTTTTCAAATGATTTTTTCAATAACTTATGTGATCTTTCTATCAAAATTCACATTTGAACATAAGTGAGGCAATATAATCAAACATTTCAATTTACGATTTCATTTACCAAGTTTACCAATTATAATCTTCATTAACATGACTCACACTTGGACAGATACACGGATCATCCAACCAATACACCAAAGTGGCACCAAGGTGCATCATCGAATAAACCAAATTAGGGTAAACAGGCACGTAAAGTGCATACTAGCGCTCGTAGCACATCACTGGTGCACAAAAAGCATATTGGCACACGAAGTGCATCCTGACACACGAAGCGTATACTGGCACACTAAGTTCTTACTAGCACACAAGGTGCATTTTGGCGCATACGTGCATAAACCCGTACACAATTTAATCCTATGGCATGACAACTATATCTTACTCAGCCTGACTAGTTAATAGGGTACCAATGTTCAAATATATTATACAATATGATACATATGCCATTTCCCATTCATATTCATAATCATAAGCCAATTTCATCGTCAACTCCTATATTTCATATCAAATGACATATTTCATTTCCATTTCCATATTACATATCATTTTCTATTTTTTTTATTTAGTATCTTATTTCGATATTACATATTAAATTCAATCAAAGCAATTCATACTATTTTCATATCCTCACTTCAATGATCATTCATTCAAAAAACATGTATATACAAATAGATATTTCTATCTCGAATCATAAAAGTACAAGTTGTGGTCTCGCGTCACTCATCGACAACTTTCGATTTCCCTTTTTATCTTGAAGGTTTCACGTTGACGTTAGCTACGAATAGTCACAAAACGTATAATACTATCAATTTCCATATATTTCACAATCAAATATCAAGAATGCATATTTTTATTTTAATCAATTTAGCCCCTAAAACCGGGACAAACAATTAAATATCAATTAATGCATATTTTTATTTTAATCAATTAATGCATACTTTCAATCTAAAGCTTCGAATTAAAATTCAATTTCACATTTACTCATTAGGGACCTCATACTTTCTATTCCTACCAATATTTCATGACATTTTTTCATTTTATTTAATTTGTTCCCTAATATAAAAAAGCTAACAATCAAGTTTGTTTGTTAAGCTTTACAATTTAGTCATTTTCATAATCTAAGCTTAATTTCTATCAATGTCACACCTAATTCATCCAATTCTAAAAAATTACAACTTACCAAAATTTCACCAATTGATCCATTGGTTAGCTTAATCAAGCTCTCAAAATCGAAAATCTATAAAAATCAAAGAAAAATGGCTAGAGACTTACTTGTAAAGTTGATCAAATGCTCAAACTAGGTTTTTAAGCTTCCTTCAATGGCTTCTAAGGTGGATGATGAATTTTGTGGGGAAGATGACTTTTTTCATTTTTTCCCACTAAAATTTTGTTATATATTAATTAATTAACTTAATCGTGATTAGTTAAACATTAATATTTAATCAACTTAAGTTAATGACATTTAACATCACATCTCAATATCATCCATTTAGAATTGGTCTATTAGCCACTTTAGTCCTTGGAATAATTGCTATTTAAGTCTCCAAGCTTTTTCCTAATTAAAAATCTATAATGATTAAACTTTTACAATTTAGTCCCTAGGCCTTAATTAACCACATTTTTTTACAAAATTGCTTATCCAAATTTCAATTCATTAATATAATAGCTCTGTAAATATCCTTAAATACTATTTATAGACTAGATTTACAAAAATGGGGTTCTAGAACTGTATTTTTTAACACCACTAGAAACCGGGTCGTTACAAGTACAATATTTGAATTTATTTACAAAGAAAACTCCTTTGGTTAAGCTTTGATTCAAGGGTCATCTAGACTTGATCTCAGAAGGATGCGGTTTGCTTTAAATGTCACAGTGACTTGCTCTTGAAACATGTTTGGAAAGATGCTTGCTTGAGAATTTGATTTCAGTTGGATTCATGGGTCATCGAGGCTTGATCTTGTATAAATAATATTTACTTCAGGGTCATCAAGACTTGATCTTGAAAACATGATTTATCTCTTTTCTTTAGTTGAACTAGATTGAAAGGCGATTTTTCTTCAAACTGATATGGTGTCATCAAAATTTCTTCAAGTTCTTCAATTTCTTCAAAGAATTTTTGGATTTCTTGAACTTGTGAATGTATACAATGTCTTGGAGGTAACCCCTTTTTATAGTACCAGTCAACCAAGTAAAAGAGGGTTGTTGTAAATTTTAACCTTTTTCGTTTAAGTGTTCTGCAAGAATTAAACTCCTTTATTTAGGATTTATCTCTTATTAATTGATTAAATTAGAGATAAAATAATCTTTTAATATTATTACTTAATTATTTTATGTTAATTAGTGATAATATAAATTTTTATTATATGTTTATCTCTTAATTAATTTAAATTAATTTAAAAAAGAGTTAAATAGTATATGATATCATCATTTTCCTTCATGGTAATTTCAACTTGACCCACAGTAATTCTAATTTGACATATTGTACTTTATAATTGGTCCAAAAATTTCATTATCTACACTCCTGCAAATGACAAAACATATATGAGATTAGTTCAAGAAAAGAAGTTTGTGAACTACCAAATTTTGACAAACATCATAGTTATAAAGTGTAAACAATATGGTATCTTCTAGTTTAACCAAAATAAGTACTCAAATGAGCTGTGTCCAAAACATTATCATCATAGTTAAATCAATCCGAGCTAATTAAATTATGATCAAATTTTCAAAATCTAAAAAGTTTAAAATGAGTAAATTAAAATATATCAACTAACTAATAAATTGAACCTGAAAATTATGTGTATATATATTAATGAATTTGTGGTAAACTAGATTAGATGTTATTGCTTTGAACTCTCCATCAAGGGAAACCTATAGATTTATTAGATAATGAAATATGAAGAACTTCTAGCCTTTTATTTTATTTTTATCAAATAACATAATTGTAATTATATATTTTTTTAAAAATAAAATCAAAAGAATATGTGTCAAGTTGATTGGTTTTAATTTGCAAGTCTAAAAACCATATGCATCTTAGATGTGAACTGAGATTGTACAAATTTTCTCTTGAAAGAATTTGCTTTAGAAAAATATAAAGACCTAACATCCATGCCCATTTAACATATTGGATGTCATGAAAATTAATTATTCTTTTGTTGATAAAAATAAAAGTAAATTATTATTTTTATTATAGATGTAATAGATATAACATTATTATATAACACGAACAAAATTTTTTAACAAAAATCAAGATGTAAAAATTAAATACTTTAGTATTAGCGGAAAGCAAATATTTGTTGGTTCAATGATTGAGAGGAATAAGAACCAAATCTTCTCTTTTATTAGGGAAAGACTAAGTAAGTGTATTTATAGTTGGAAGAATAAGTTTCTATCTTGGCCTATTTGAGAGGTGATGTTGATGACAGTGGCACTGACACTTATAGTTTTTTGCATGAGTGTTTTTCTTTTGCCCTTTAATATTTGTAACACATTGCATAAGATGATGAGCTCTTTCTGGTGGGGTTGAGTGGTGTTGATTGACGAGAAATTCATTAGGCATCATGGAATGCTTTATGTTTGTCGAAAAATTTTGATGTATTGGGTTTTCGTGACTTACAAATTTTTAATGTTGCGATGTTGGAAAAGCAAGGTTGGTGTTTGCTTTCGTGTCCGAATACTCTATTGGTGAAGGTTTTCAAAGCTAAATACTACTCAAAGTGTGAGTTTCTTGAAGCAACTGAAGGTGTTAATCCTTCCTATGTTTGGCGGAGAATTATTGGTGGCAAACAATTGCTTGTAAAGGGGGTACACGTTGGTGGGTTAGTGATAGGATAAGCATAAAGGTCTTCTCTAATCCATGACTTTGTGATGACAATGATTTTTATATTTGATTTGATGCATTAAAGGGAATGAAGAGTATAACAGCGAACTGATAGCTCATTGTCAATGGTTATGGTTGGGATAAGGAGTTGCTTGAAGGGTTGTTGGTGCCAAGTGATGTTTCAAGGGTTCTTCAAGTCTTGGTTGCGCATGGTCATGTTTTTTATCGAAAGGTGTGGCATTTCTCTCCCAATGGGCATGATGCTATAAATTTAGTTACCGTTTGGCCTACGTAACTTTTGTTAGGGGTGAGGGATTATCTTTTGTTGGCTTTCGGCAATGACTTTGGAGCAACGCTTTACCTCCTAAGGTGAAGGATTTCACCTAACTATGTATGAAACAGTTTATTCCATGTAAGGCTCGTCTGCTCAGTAAGGGTGTTGTTGATCGCACCCTTATTGGAAAAAATCCAGTTCGAAAACAATTTTCTTAACAACGAAAAATTAAAATTTTGAAAACTGAGCCAGTTTGTAATATTTATAATAATAGACTTTTCCTGAAATCGCACATGTGTTTTTGGCTAGACGGATCCTTGTTGTTCCCGGCTTTCAGTCGAACGGCCTTCTTTGCTATTCTTATACAATGAATTTCTTCGAGTGTGGGCTCGAACGAGTTTGAATCAAACACAGAACCATAAATTATTTACTTTACTTTTAGCGGGAAATAAAAATTCACTCTTTAATAGAAACATGTAGAATTGTTATTCCGGAAAATAGAATTTATACTTAGAAATAAATTCTCACTATTTTTGGGAGAATGCATTTAATGCCTATTTAATAGAAAAGAAAACAATCGTCTAGTTGAACTAGGAGAGAGGGGTGGTTAATTAGGTGCACCTCCCCTCATATATATTATGATGGGGATTTGAGCCTCTTGTACTGAGTCCAATTATATGTGCTTCTCGATCCTTTTATCCAACACTTTATAATTTAATCCAACTCAAGACATGTTTTTCTATTTTCTCAAAATATACATTATTTATTAAATTAATTTAAATTAATAATTTTTCCATGAAATAATTTTCTCAACCAAATTCTAATTCGTTAAAATCATGACAACTTTATCGTAAAAGAATCTATGAGACAATATATTTAATTTCTATATTCAACGGATTCACAATGACCAATTAATCAAATTCTATTTTAAACTTCAATTAATTAATAAATAATTCAAAAACCATAAATTAATTCTCAGGTCATTTCCATGTTTAATAAGAAACTACATTCATTTCCTAATGTAACATATTTCTCTAAATTTATCATTTCTATCAATTTTTTTTCATTTGATTTAGTATTCAATTTATCATAACAGATTGGACATATATGATTAGGGCTCAACTGATTTATAATTAAGTTTCAACTTTTCACCTATTAATTATAAACTCATTTTTTCACAAAGTCATTCCACTATAGTATCGTGACTGAGCACTCCCTAATGACATATCATTATGAAAGCTAATAGATCAGTGCTCGTCCAATGACCTTGTCATGAGTATTTTACCCTCATAGGATATCCTTATTTTTTCATCAAAAGTCAATTACTATCAAATAGTAATTAAGTTATTCATCATAAAGACGAATGACCCATAGCCATGTTTACTTTTCATCTATAAGAGGATATCATTTACCCATGTCTTGGGTTATGAATTCCACTATTGTGAATGATGTTATTTACTGCAGAAGTCGTATACCCAATACACCAGCTTCCAGTTCCTTATCTATTCGAACTCAGGCTTTTACTTACATCAAAGTGTACGACTCACGCATACATAGTCCATCATCCACTTAGGATTAAGGTATGTCACACTACGAATGTCACAAGTGAATAAATCCATAAACGAATTCAGGATCTATTTTGCTTAGGTCTAGTCTAATGTACTGTCAGTCCAATCAATCACATCTATGTCTCTATCTTTTGGGAGTCATATGCTCCGATGCCCAAGACAAAGCATCTCCTCAATTGGACTTGATAGACAACATATTAGTCTTATAATTGATTTTCTCATTTATGATTAGACTAAAAATGTTTATGTTCGTCTACTAATATAATTATCTTTCTATATTATGATCTAACCACATAATACCATTTAGTATTAGTTGAACATTAGACAACCAGTGAGCTAATATTTGCTTCTATTTTGCTTTACAAGCAAAAATTTCATCAAGACAATATATAAAAGGTATTAATGTAATTCATGAATAATTTTATTAACCAACCTATTCGAAAAAAATTACAAGTCACACTTTAGGCATCAGATCCAATAGCCCAAGCGTGCGTGTACTGAGGCTTAGAAAATTGCAATTAAATATAAAAATACGTGCAGTGTCTCTAAGTGTACAGGTCAAATTGTAATATAGTTAATTACAATGAAACACTTTGGAAGTATTCCGAGAATTGTACCCAAGAGAGGTCTATTTAAATTAAATTAATAATAAGGCCTAACACACTAAGTCTAGGTAGCTATTAATTTACTTATTATAGTACGGAGAAATACTAAATTCAGGATTTGAATACGAAAAGAACTAAATTGCATAAATAACCAAAATTCTAAATTAACAAATGAGATTAACAAGTTGAAGGGTGATTAACGTCCATGGTTGCGATTAACCTAAAGTTTGGAATTTTACGAATGAATTAACAATTAGCTTAATTAATACCTTTTGGCCTATAATTAAATTAATTAATTGACTTACTCCACTTATCTTTTGACTAGATGGATCTAAATAGGGCTAGATTGAATCGGGTCTAAATAAAATACCCTTTCGATATCATCTACCTAAATTACTTCATAGAGTCATCAATTCTAGGGTTTAAGCACATTCAACCTAATCCAATTAATTGGTTTACAAACCCTAACTCTAAGCTAACCACACCCACTTCGATCAACCTACCTTCCTAGGGATTTAGTTATTAGACATTCTAGATGCAATTAATCCTACCCAGTTATCAAACATCAAAATAATGTAAAATAATAAGAAGGGTAAGAAATTCTCAGAAATTTCGATGATTCCAAGACTTGTAATTGATTAAACGACCACATTAATCCACAGAATATGTCGATTACCGCTTTAGAATGAAGCACAAACGAAAACTAAAAATAGATTAAATTGAAAACTGATAAATAAAGTCTACATGTATTTTGACCTAATTAGGTCGATCATGCTCTAAATTATAAGTTAAATTAGATTGTACGGATAGAAACACCCTTGTAAATTTTGGCTCATCGAGCTTCAATGTCACGACATTCACTAACCAATGTTGTGACTTTGCAGACAGCTTGCTCGATCTCTAGGACTAGGTTGAATATCATGACTTTACTCTTCTGATGTCGCAACTAAGGATGAGCATTCGATCGAATCGAGTCGAATCGAATCGGATGAAAAAACTTCAAGTTAATCGAGCTCACGAGTCATATTTTATCATCCTAACTTAATTTGAATTTTTTTTCGAATTGATTCAAGTGAAATGAAATTCGAGTCAAGTCGAACCGAGTGAAATTTTTTAAGTTAAATTAAAAAATTAAACATGCCAAATAAAAATATTATTACAGTATAACTAATTCCATGTTAGAGCACATATATTTGAAACCATATATATTTGAAAAATTTTTCAAGGAAAAATAATAAAATAAGATACTTGAGTATGATAAATTTGTATCATTAATTAGGTCGCCCAAATTTATTATTTTAGAAAATTTTAAAATTATAACTTTTAATGTATATTTTTTATACTTTTTATACTTTTTATAATTTTTTAAATATAAATTTTAATTTTTTATAAAAATTATAAGTTTAAAATTATTTTGAATTTTGAAAATTATTTTGATTTTTTTTTTTGTAATTTTTGTTGAGAGAAAGACCAATTTGCTTATTTTCAAAGTTGACAAGGACCAAAAGGGTATTTACTTCACTCTGTTATTCAAATTATTCAAGTTATTCGAAATGCGAAATTCAACTCGAATCGAGCTATTCGAGTTGACTTGAATAATTTGAATAACTCGAATAACTCAATTCGATTAACACAAAATTCAAAATTTATTTTGAATCAATTCGAGTTTTGCTCACCCCTAGTTGTGACTGTGAATCCAATGAGCTTTTCTTATAGATCTTGGTCCAAAATTCGGCTAAGTGTTGAGGCAGCATACAATGTTGCATTTCCATACTGAATGTTACGACATTCTATTAAGATCATTGGCTTCTTAGCTTCGATTGTTTCTTATGCACTCGGTTAACTTGTTAGGTCTACCTTAGGCCCAAATTAGCCTAATAGGTCATAGAACATCACCAGAAGCTCAATTTATTCACTTGCAACTAGAAACTAAATACTTTTTAAAATAAATGAAAATAACATGAAAGTACTTGAATACAAGCTTCTTAAGTAGTGAAAAGAGCCTGATTTTCCATAATGAATTATAGCAAAACAATTGCTTTGGATTCGAGGTGTCATATGTAACAACTTGTTTTCAGTGGTGCCAAAAACAGTGGCTTCGAGACAACAATTTTGACAAGTGAGTCAATACATATTATTATTTAATGTTTATGAGTTTTTATTAGTATCATATTAAAATTTAGTTAAGAAATTTTAATATTAGTTAGTTAATTAAGTAAAAAGGACTAAATCATAAGAATTGCAAAAGTTAGTTTCTGTTAGTTAAATGTGTTAAATGGCTATAGAAATGTAAATTAATGGACCTAAACAGGAAACATACCATATAGATATGTAGTGGACGGTTATGGACATTATTTTGTTAATTGTTAAGTAAATTCTTAAGGGTAATATGGTAATTAAATAAATTATTACATAATCAAATAGGCAAAATGCTATGATCTTCTTCCTTTGCTATGATCTTCTTCCTTTCTTTGTTTTGATCGAAAAATCACCATGGTAGCTTAGAGAGCATTCGGCCAAACCTTGTTCTTCATGCATGGTATGTAATTTTTGCCTTTTTTAATGACTTTTATGTTTTTGTTATCTTTTTAGCTTAATCTAGCTAACTCGTGGGTTAATTTTTAAAACTATTAAATGTTTTGAAAGATGCCATTGATGAGTTTGAGGTGTTTTTGAAGTTTGATGTTAGATTATTAAGCTTGATAGTTAAATATGATTATTTTGTAAATAATTTTTAGTGATTTTAATGTTTAAGGATTAAATTGTTAAAATAGTAAAAATTCATGGAATTATTATGAAATTGTGATAAATATGGGCTATAGAGAGACCCTAGGAAATTCAGCTAGCATGGGTTTTTTTTAAAGCAGTTAATTCGTAAGTTTTAGGTTTAGGGGCTAAATTGCATAACGGGTAAAATATTGAGGTAATTTTTCAAATTTATAATGAATGGGCTTATAAGTTTAAGTTTAATTATTTGAGTAGGATGAATGGATTAATAGAGTGGAAACTATTATTTAGATCAAGAAACGAATCAATCAAACTCGAATTGTGGAAAAGCTAAATTAATGGATTAGTCGTCAGCATCGTATTCATAACCGTTTTTGTTTAGGTAAGTTTGTATATTATTTAAACTTATTAATTGTTGTTTTTGGTAACATGTTAACTATTATTCATGTTAGGTATAGTTAAATTGAATGATATATGTGTCGATTAGTGATTTTGGACTAAATTTCGATGTTGATTAAATTGATAATTATGTTTGGAAAATGTGAAATACATGGATGTGAGCTTGAAATGGTATAGTGAAAATAGAGTTAAATGATTCGAAGATGTAATGTAGCCCGCACAAACCTCGTGAATACTTAGGATACAAATGACATGTCATTAGGGGTTATTTACAATTTCGGGTGCTAGTCTTGGATGTCCTACCAATGGCTAAGGTCATGCATTTGTTGCGGATTCTCCACAGCTCGTGTGAGTAGCATCGTGTAGCCTAACATCCCTACCCACAGCTCGTGTGAGCAGCATTGTGTAGCATAACATCCCTACCCACAACTCGTGTGAGTAGACCCATTTCACAGTTCGTGTGAGCATATACGGTTACAATCACAGGTTATGTGATCATTTTCTCAAGTATATGATGTTATTTCATTTGGTTCATTGTGTAACAGCCCGAATTTGGGGCTAGTCAGAATAGTGGTCTTGGGACCACAAATCCAGAGTTGAATAAATTATTTTATTTTTATTTTGGAGTCATAGCATGTTTAAAATAGTCTAGGAAAAATTTGGTGAAGTAATTTTAACGTTTGTGAGTCTAATTACGAGAAAGGACTAAATCGCATAAAATGCAAAAGTCCTAAATTGATAGCTAAAGGTGTCAAATAGTTAGAGAATAAAAATTGGGGGTATTTAAAGGGAAATTAGACCCCATTGTGATAGCTTGGCTAGCCATAGAGATAAAAACCTTGAAAAGTCAACATTAGGTAATTTTGATGACATAAGATGTAATATAATAATACCTAAGCCTAGCTATCATCTTTTTCTTTCATTCTCTCTTCATTTTCACTGATTTTTCAGCCATTTTTAAGGTTTTTGAGCTTCAAAAATTTCAGGAACTTATTCCTCTTACAAGTAAGTGATTTTTATACCCTTTGTTGATGATTTTTGCATTTTTAGAATCCTTATAGCATAAGCTTTCAAATGAGGGGACTATTTTGCAAAATGGTTGGAAGTCTAGGGTTTTTCTACGAGAGCATTTAGGGTATGTTCTGAAATTTTATGGAAGAATATGAAGCTTAGTTGGGTGATAAACAACTTTTGTGAAAGGATTTTTCAAGAAAACACCTAAAATGACCATTTTGCATAAGTTGTAAAATAGATGTTAAATATGTGAAATACTGGAAATTTGGAGTTGCTATAAGAGTAAAAAGGGTTCGACTAAGCTTAAGATGTGAAGAATTTGATAAAAATCGATTTTCAAACCTAGGGGTAAAATGGTCGTTTTGTCAAAGTCTAGGGGTAAAATGGTCATTTCACCGAAGAAGAGAAATTTTGACTACCTAATTTTATTTAGTGTCCAAATAAGTGCATTTTGCTATTATAGATCAAGAAATACCGAATCCAAATCTAGACTTGGGGAAAGCCAAGCAAATAGACTAAACCGACTAGTCATAACATTTTGTAATCCAAGATAAGTTGTATATAAATAATACAACTACATTGATAATATATGTGTTTGAATTATATTGGAATTATTATAGCATAAATTGCTTGATTGTAGAAATGAGAAAATGTGATGAGAATAGAGATAGTAGAATTCCCGATTGAACCTTAGGAAATAAATCGGATATTCATGCCATAACGTTTGGGTCACTTGTGTGAGCTAGTGTAAGACATGTCTGGGACATGCATCGGCCACATTATAAGAACTAGTGTAAGACCATGTCTGGGATATGGCATCGGCATTGAGATGAGTTCCAGTGTAAGACGTGTCTGGGACATGCATCGGCCTCGAGATGTAAGTCAGTGTAAGACATGTTTGGGACATGCATCGGCTATGAAATGTGTCAGTGTAAGACTATGTCTGTGACATGGCATTAGCACTTTACCCCATGTTTGAGGCTTATGGAATATCCGATAGTGTTCCAAATGGTTCAATGGTGAAAGTTATAATTTCTAGTTAATGAGGAAAGTATAACCGTGTTGTAAGTTGTACAAGTACTTATTCGGTATGTATAAAATGTGAGCCCAATTTATGCTATATGATGTGTATTGAATATTGATGAGTAAGTTTTACTTATGCCCAATTGTATGTTATGAGCTTGTTGGTGAATGTTAAAGTTGTGTTATATATTTATTTATGTGCAACTTACTAAGCCTTATGCTTACTCCCTCTCCTTTTCCATTTTCTTATAGTGCCGCCTATCTAGCTCAAGGACCAACGGGAGTCAGAGATATCAATCACACTATCAGTTGAAGCATTCAGTATAGTTTGATTTGTATTTTTAAATATGGCATGTATAGGGATTTAGACTTGTGTTTTGTGTTATTATTAATTTGGCCAAATGTGTTGGCTTGGAATAAATCCCTCATTTTGTATTAAGCCTCAAATGATGGGTAATATTTATTTTGATTTATATGCAAAGATGTTATTTTCATAGATGAATAAAATGTACAAAAGGAATGTTGTCTATTGTGGCTAATTTGGTTGCATGAGATAGTCTTATCTTGATTGTGGTTGCTATTATGTAGGTTGTATAAGTAAGGGTGGCAAATAGGCTTGGTAAATAGCCATATTGTCCACACAGGTAGACATACGGGCATGTGTCTAAGCCGTGTATGACGCACGGTCTGCCCTATGGGCGTGTGGTCCAGTCGTGTGTCCCTTACACGTAAAAATTTCAAGTCAGTATGCATGATAGTAAACACACTGGCAAAGACACGACCTTGTTAGGGACACAGCCTAGCACACGGGCGTGTGCCTTGGACGTGTGACATTTTGGGTATGCTGACGTCAGAAATAGAATGTCCAGGTTTTTATACACGGACTAGGACATGGGCGTGTCATGGCCATGTAAAGGACACGGGCCAGGGACATGGGCGTGTCATGGTTGTGTGAAAAACACGGATTAGGGACACGGACGTGTGCCAGGCCGTGTGAAAACCCCTGTAGGTATGCATTTAGAATTAATTCCACATGGGTGGAGGACACGGGGGTGTTGCCCTACCACACGGGCTTGTGCCCTATTTCAAAGACAAATTTTCTATAGATGGCTTAAGGACCCGAGTTGAGCCCGAATAGTATCCAATGGTCGATTTGGGACTCGTAGGCCTATGATAAGAAGTTTAAAATAGAAATTGAAAAAATTTAAATTAAGTCAAGTTTGGTGACTCGGAAATGTATGAAAGCTTGAGTTTAGATTTAGGCAATGCCTCGTATCCCGTCCCAGCGAAGGGTACGGGTGTGGGGTGTTACACAATGGGTGATAAAAGCTTAAACGAATGTATGTACATGAAATGTGATATGATCTTGACTTCTGAATTGGAAAATGTTGGTATGAACACTTGAAATGGCAAAGTTATACTTATTGGATATATGATGGATGAAATGTATACTTGACATGTTTATTATTACATGTTCCATGATATGTTGGAATTATATGTTTCATAGTTATACTTACTAATCTTATGAGGCTTGTGTTGTATAGAAAAGAAATATATGCTTACGATCTAATGAATGAATTTATGCATGAATGGTTTGAATATATACATATCTGGTAAGTTTATGTTTATGTTATACGAGCTTACTAAGCACTAGTTGCTTGCGTTAGTTATTTTCTTTCCCTATAGATCATCGAAAATCTTGGTCGATTGGAAGTTCAAGTCGGAGCACACACACTATCTGTTCTTCAACTTGGTAGAAGTTTTGGTCATTTTGATGCTGGGTTATAAATGACATTTACTAGGAGTTTTTAAGTTCTTTTATTATGATAATGTTGTTTAAACTTTGGTTTCAGCATACTTATGGATATGTATATTTATCATTTGTTTTCACTTGTATATACCCATATATATATGCCTTTGGTTATTTGCTTCATGCTTCTTGGAAGTTGGTTGAGATATGGTAAAATGAATGTAAATGGAATGGATCAAATGGGTAATGCTTGTGTCCCAGGCTCGAGGGGGTGATTATGCTAAATTTGGACGATTGCAAGGGTTGGTGCCGAATCAAATCGAAATAGTATTGTTGGATTTAGATAGTAGGCGCTCTATGTGTTTTTTTTACCTTGCTTTGGTCGATTTGTTTTTCGGAATACGTTAGTATGAAAATCAAAGAATGTTTATGCCTCTCATATTGTTTCTTTTGTAAATAATTTCATGCATGGCTGGAACTATGTGCCCAACTGTAGGTTGGTGGCGTAAGTAGTGTAGAATGATGTGCTCATTGGACCCTACCACCAATGTGAAAGCTAAAATGCAATATGGATGTGGCCAATGTGACAGCTTGGGCATTGATAGTGTGAGATTCGGAGGGAGCTTTCATTGGGTGTTGTTTGGGATTTGGGATGGGCGTATGGAGGCCAACACTTAAGAAGCATTAGCGACTCAAGAGGCTATTGCACGGCTGAGGGAGATGAGTTTTGATATGGTTATTATAAAGATGGATTGCTCCCGGATTGTTGAGTTGTGGAATAGTTTGACAAATAAGATTGAGTTTCTCTGAATTCCCATTTACTGATCCCATCTTTTACGAAATCGATCCCCTACAAGAATATGTGGAGCTTGGCATGTAACATCCCAAAATAGGGCCTAGTCAGAATAGTGGTTTCGGGACCACAAATCTGATGTTGAAATATTTATTTTATGATTATTATGAGGTCTAGAATATTAGTATATGCATGTGTTAAAGTTTCATGAAGAAATTTAATGAGTAAGGTGTCCAATTAGAAATTTAAAACCAAATTGAATAAAGCGCAAAACTTGGATTCTAGAAGCAATTTGTATAAAATTGCTTTAGATTATTAATTAAAAGGTCTTAAAGAGCAATTTGCCCAATTTTTAAGTTTTTGGAAAAAAAAAAGGGCATGTATGGATGAAATTTTAAAGAAAGGGCTTAAGGGCATTTTGGTCATTTGACTAATTAATGAAATAAAATGGGAAAATGAAGGAAAAATCATCCATTCTTCTCCCTCATCCAGCGAAAATTCTCAAACCCTCAATAACTAGGGTTTTCAAAATTTTCAAGCTCAAAAGTAAATGCTCCCAAGCCTCGTTTTTAATGTTCTTTGTATTTTTGAAATCTCGGTAGCTTACTCTCTCCATTAATACCCATATTTTAAGTTAGGGTCCATGTTTTCAAGGTAACCCATATGTGACATGTTTATACTTTGATGGGAATATGAAAATTGGATGTGTGTTAAATATCTTTTTTTAGGTAATTTTCATGAAAAACCCCTAAAAGGACCTTTTTGCAAAAGGTGTAAAATATATGGTAGAAATGTGAAATAATGGAAAATTTTGGGCTGCCATAAGAGGAAAGAACATTCGGCTAGGCTTTGGTAATGTATAAAATTCATGCATTTCATCATACGAGCCTAGGGACTAAATCGTAAATAATGTGAAAAGTTAGGGGCAAAACGATCATTTTGTCCGGGGGTGAAATTTAGACTCGAAAGGGATCATGTAAGGTATTAATGAATCATTTTATTGTTATAGACCCCGAGGAACAAATTCCGGAGGTCGATCGAGGAAAACGAAAAGTTTCGGAATAACCTAGATGTAAAATTGAAACGGATACCAGGTAAGTCCGAATAACTTAAAGTAAACTCATAATATATCTAATTGCATGTTTTATGAATGTATAAATGTTGTATTTGATGATGGCATGACAGTCTATGAAATGTCTTATTAATAATGACATTATGATAAATGTCTCGGTTGAGGTTAAAAAGGAAGTCTGATGGGTAAACTATGATTTACATGTGACCTGAGATCCTGATTTAGCTCAGACGGGTAATCCGTTGATCTCAAATATTGAAAGGATCTAGCCCGGACGGGTGTTCCTTGAATGATCGAGCCTCTCGAAGAATATATGTGCATTGGGGATTTAGCCCGGACGGGTAATCCAATCAGGGTCTAAATTTAGCTTGGACTGGTAATTCAGGTCCAAGCTCATTATGGGTATTTTTTGTTACAAGGGATTTAGCCTGGACTGGTAATCCCGACATCACCTTATGAGTTGATATTACGGGGATTTAACCTAGACTAGTAATCCTGCCGTAAGATGCGAGGTTCGCGAGGGTGCGTACAAGAGATGATCACTCTTATGACTTGATGGTAAATGGGTAATCCATCGAGATTTCCAGGAAACTCAACGAGATTAACATGGGATATAAAAATGAAAACATTGGATGATGAGCTCATCTAAGACAAATTACATAGTGCATTGTTGTGAGACTAACTTGTTGATTTAGTGCATGTGATAGGGAAACTATTTCATGCTTGTTGGTTTTATTGCCTAATATAGATGCATGCAAATTAATCGGTAAGTTTACTTTCTAGTTATCCAGGCTTACTAAGCATGTAAATGCTTACCCCTCTCTTTTCCCTATCTTACAGAGCTCGTGGACTCGCGAAGGTTGGGAAACAGTTGGAGAGTCAACACACTATCATCTTGTCTAGCTTTGGTATATAGATACTCTTATTTTGTTCAATGGCATGTATAGGCCTTTTGTTATTTTGTTATATGTGTCATTTGATTAACCAATATGAAGGCTTATAAAATTATACATATTCACTTATATATGGCCATGGAAATTGGCTCATGTTGGTGTAGGTTATGACACACCAAATTGTGCATGTTATGTTCCAATGTCCTTGTGATGATTAAATATGGTGTATTACAATTAGTCATATGTAGCATGACCAAATCACATGGGGTGGTTAAGCCACAATTTTGACAATGAGTTAAGATAATGAGCCAATCTTAATTGAGTCACAAGTTATGGAAATCCTTAAGATAAAGGGGACAACCTAGCATGTATAAAAACCGATGAGATGAGGTTTACATGCAATGATGTATATTAAGGTCATTTAAGAGTATAATTAGACCATGTTATGTGTTATTGAAAACTATAAGTAGATATGGTTATTAGAGAGTGACCTAAGGCTTAGAAAATAGCCTAATAAGGTCCACACGGGTGGACACACGGATATGTGTCTAAGTAGTGTGTGACACACGGACCACCCCATGGGCGTGTGAAATGGTCGTATGTCCCCTGCGCCTAAAAATATTAAGTCAGAATGCATAGTAGTAAACACACGGGTATAGACATAACCGTGTGTCTCAACCATGTGGAGGGCACGGCCTAGCACACGGGCGTGTGTCTTGGTCGTGTGCCCCTAAATACATGCTGACGTCATAAACAGAATGCTCGAGTTTTAGGACATGAACGACTACACGGGCTTGTCTAGGCCATGTGAAGGACACGGGCCAGGGACACGGGCGTGTACTTGGTCGTGTGAAAACCCCTGTAGGTCCGAAATAGAAAATAAATTCAATTAATTCCACACGGGTAGGGGGACACGGGCGTGTGCATTGCCTCTACACGAACGTGTGAGGCTTAATTTAGAAATTTTTTCAAGAACTTTCACAGGTCCTCGGTTTAATCTCAGACCTTTCTCAATGTATGTTTTAGGCTCGTAGGCCCATAATAGGGACAATAAGATGTTGTTTGATATAGTTCAAATTGAAACGAAATTTTATAACCCGTATTTCTCGAAAATGTTCTAGTACATGTCTGGTAATGTTTCGTACTTGATCTCGATCTCGAGTATAAGTAAGGGGTGTTACATTTAGTGGTATCAGAGCCACAGTTTAGTCAGTTCTAGAATTACCGTAGAGTGTATCGAGTTTAGCTATACATGCCATTATACAAATGTGATAGTGTGATATCTCCTAACTGTTTAATTGTCTTTAAATATAGTAAATGTCTTCCAATCATGCACAAGATGAGTCCGAGGGATCCGAGAGCCATGCTCCAGCTTCCGTACAACGAGCTGTTTCTAGTAGTAGTAGAAGGCATCTGTCTGAAGGCCGGGAAGAGGCCAAAGCTGCCTTCTTTGACATGATGGATGAATAGTTTGGGGATTTTTTTTAGTAATCGCCCCAATATACCACGACCTCCCCCGCCCCCTAACTGACCTTATGAGGAAGTGCCACGAGGTATGGCACCTGTAAGAGTTGGTAAAGCCCCGGTGGACAAGCTTAGAAAGTTTGGGGCTGAAGAATTTAGAGCTAAGATTGATGATGATGCTGAACGAGCCGAGTTCTAGCTTGAGAATATTACACGAGTGTTGGATGAATTATCTTGCACACCTGAGGAGTGTTTAAAATGTGCTGTGTCTCTCCTGAAGGATACTGCATACCATTGGTGGAAAATTGTATCTTTAGTCGTACCAAAAGAAAACATTACTTGGGAATTTTTCCAAGAGGAGTTTAAGAAGAAATACATTAGTCAAAGGTTATTAGACTCAAAGCGAAAGGAGTTTCTGGAACTCAAACAAGGAAATAAGAATGTAGCGGAATACGAAACAAAGTTTGTAAAGCTAAGTCAATATACGACTGAATGGGTTCAAACAGAGTCAGAAATGTGTAAACGCTTCAAAGAAGGTCTGAATGAGGAAATCAAGCTATTGATTGGGATTCTTGAGATGCGAGAGTTTACTGCATTAGTTGATCTGGCCAAGAAGGCCGAGGAACTCAATAATGAAAGGAAGCAAGCTAAGAGAGAAGCTCGAGTTACGAACAAGAGATCCAGCGGTAAGACGCTCTCATTTCCCACAAAGAAATCAATGAGTCAACATGAACGCTCCACTTCATCGGTAGGATATTCGGGTAGAGCAAGAGGCTCCAAACGACGTAATCAAAAGTCTTCCTCCCCTATGGTGACTTGTGTGGGGAGTGTAGATGACCAAAATCCAAAGTGTAAAAGCTGCAATAAATTTCACTTCGGAGAGTGTAGGATGAAGAGCAGTGCGTGCTATAGATGTGGTTCTCTTGACCACTTTCTCAGAGACTGCCCAGTGCGAACCGATAAAGAGGTGGAAATAGCCCCGAAATCGAGTGCTCCTATTTTACGAAGTAGACCTCCGCGATTTCTTGGAAATACTAGTGGCAGTCGAGTTGTGGCCTAAGACACTACTAAATTAGAAGCTCGAGCTCTGGCAAGAACGTATGCAATACGCGCTCGAGAGGAAACCTCTGCTCCTGACGTTATCACGGGTACTTTTTCTCTTTTTAATACTTGTGTTGTTGCCTTAATTGATCCGGGGTCAACGCATTCATACATTTGCATGAGATTGGTATCTAGTATGAATATATCCATTGAACCTACGAAATTTATAATCAGGGTGTCGAACCCACTAGGCAAGTCAGTCCTGGTTAATAAAGTCTGTAAGAATTGTCCCTTGATGATTCAGGGTCATTGTTTTCCGGCTAACCTTATGTTATTTCCATTTGATAAGTTTGATGTAATACTTGGCATGGATTGGTTAGCCCTACATGATGTAATTGTAAATTATGGTAGCAAGTATATTGAATTGAAGTGACAGATGGTGAGATTTTACGGGTTGATTTAAGAGAATTAGATACACTGCCGGTTGTAATCACAGTAATGTTTGCTCAAAGATATATGAGAAAAGGGTACGAAGCCTACCTTGCTTTTGTACTAAACACTAAGGAAACGGAGTTGAAGATTGAGTCCGTACCAATAGTATGTGAATATCCAAACGTGTTTTCGGAAAATTACCTAGACTACCTCCTGAGAGAGAGATAGAGTTTGGTATTGAACTAGTGCCAAGAACAGCTCACATTTCTATTGCTCTGTATAGGATGGCACCAATCGAGCTGAAAGAATTAAAAGTACAGTTGCAAGAGCTGATGGATAAAGGTTTTGCAAGGCCAAGATTTTTGCCTTGGGGTGCTCTCGTATTGTTTGTAAAGAAGAAAGATGGTTTGATAAGGCTATGCATAGATTATCGGCAACTGAACAAGGTGACTATTAAGAATAAGTATCCTTTGCCAAGAATCAATGACTTGTTCAACCAGTTGAGGGGAGCCACTGTGTTCTCTAAGATAGACCTGAGGTCCGGCTACTGTCAGTTGCAAGTTAAGGAACCGGATATGCCTAAAATAGCTTTCAGAACGAGGTATGGTCACTATGAATTCCTGGTCATGCCATCTGGTTTAACGAATGCACCGACCGTATTTATGAACCTAATGAATATGATATTTCAGCCATACTTGGACAAGTTTGTTGTTGTGTTTATTGATGACATTTCGATTTATTCTAAGGATGAAACTAAGCATGCGAAGCATCTGAGAATTGTGTTGCAGAATTTACGGGAAAAAAAATTGTATGCTAAGTTTAGCATGAGTGAATTTTGTTTCCAAGAAGTAGGGTTCTTGGGTCATATTGTTTCGGGTGATGGCATCTGAGTTGATCCAAGTAAGATCTCTGCCATCGTTCAATGGAAACCACCTAAAAATGTAACCGAGGTTAGAAACTTTTTGGGCTTAGTCGGTTACTACTGAAGATTTGTGAAAGAATTCTCCATTATAGCGACTCCAATGACGAGGTTGCTACAGAAAGACCTTAAGTTTGAATGGATAGAAAAGTGTCAACAGAGTTTCGAGAAGTTGAAGACATTACTGACTGAAGCCATTGTTCTAGTATTTCCTGAGTCGGGAATAATTTGTGGTCTACAGTGATGCATCATTAAATGGGCTGGGTTGTGTACTTATGCAATATGGCAAGGTGATAGCCTGTACTTCGCGGCAGTTGAAGCCACATGAGAAGAATTATTCGACGCACGACTTAGAGCTTGCCACCATTATTTTTGCCTTGAAAATTTGAGGCATTACTTATATGGTGAGACTTGCCGTATATTTACAGACCACAAGAGTTTGAAGTATTTGATGACTCAAAAAGAATTGAATATAAGACAGTGAAGATGGTTGGAACTAATTAAAGATTACGAGCTGATCATCGATTATCACCCAAGAAAGGCGAATGTGGTCGCTGACGCGTTAAGCAGAAAATCTTTGTTTGCACTAAGGGCCATAGACGCTCGATTGGCATTGTTTAATGATGGTTCGATTTTGGCAGAGCTAAGGACTAAGTGGATATTTCTTCAAGAAATTTATGATGCTCAGACTAATGATAGTGTCCTGCAAGCTAAAAGAGCTCAATGTAAGTCGGGCAATGAATCAGCAGATAAGTCCTGATGGATGCTTGACGTTCAGAGACGAAGTTTTTGTACCGAGGAACGATGAAATTATGCAGAGAATTTTGCAAGAAGCACATGATAGTCGTTTGTCTATTCATCCGAGAAGTACCAATATGTATAATGATTTGACGAAAATGTACTGGTGGGACGGCATGAAAAGAGACATCTCTGAATTTTTATCGAAATGCTTGATATGTAAGCAAGTCAAAGCTGAACATAAAGTACCTTCTGGTTTACTACAACCTGTGATGGTCCCCGAATAGAAGTGGGATAGAATCACTTTAGACTTCGTGACAAGATTACTATTGACCCTGAAAAAGAAAGATGCTATATGGGTTGTGGTTGATAAGTTGACAAAGTTGGCTCATTTTATTCCGGTAAGGATAGATTATTCACTTGACAAGTTGGCAGATTTGTATATATCTGAAATTGTGAGATTATACGGGGTACCGTTATCGATTATTGCAGACAGAGACTCGAGATTCACTTCGAGATTCTAGAAGAAGTTACAAGAAGCCTGGGGTACTAGGTTGACTTTTAATACAGCATTTCACCTACAGATTGATGATCAGTCTAAACGGATGATTCAGATTCTTGAGGATATGTTGCGATGTTGCATCCTTGAATTTCAGGGCAGCTGGGAAAAATACCTGCCATTGGTAGAGTTCGCCTACAACAACAGTTTCAAATGAGTTTGAAAATGGCGCCTTATGAGGCCTTGTATGGCAGAAAGTGTCGAACTCCATTGTATTGGACAAAACTCAAGGAGAGTCAGATTCATGGAGTTAATCTAATTAAGGAAACTGAAGAAAAGGTTAAAGTGATACGTGATTGCTTAAAAGCGACATCGGATAGACAAAATTCATATGCTGATCTGAAAAGAAAATAGATTGAGTCCCAAGTCGGAGATAAAGTATACTTGAAAGTATCTCCATGGAAAAAGGTATTGAGATTTGGCTGGAAAGGCAAACTGAGTCCGCGATTTATCGGACCATACGAGATCACTGAAAGTTGGCATTGTCACCAGAACTGGAAAAGATTCATGATGTATTCTATGTATCTATGTTAAGGCGATATCGATCAGACCCCTCTCATGTGATTTCACTGACTGTGATCGAAATTAGACCGGACATGACCTATGGTGAAGAACCGATAAAGATTCTGGCTCGTGAAATAAAACAGCTAAGAAAAAAAGATGTGGCTTTGGTAAAAGTCTTTTGGCATCGACATGGTGTGGAAAAGGCTATATGGGAGCCGAAAGAAACCATGAGAAGCCAATATCCGAAGCTGATTACTGGTAAGACTTTCGAGGACGAAAGTCCGTAAAGGGGGGAGAAATGTAACATCCCAAAATAGGGCCTAGTCGAAATAGTGGTTTTGGGACCACAAATCTGACGTTTAAATATTTATTTTATGATTATTGTGAGGTCTAAAATATGAGTATATGCATGTGTTAAAGTTTCATGAAGAAATTCTATGAGTAAGGTGTCCAATTGGAAACCAAATTGAATAAAGTGTAAAACTTGGATTCTAGAAGCAATTTGTATAAAATTAATTTAGATTATTAATTAGAAGGTATTAAAGAGCAATGTGCCCAATTTCTAAGTTTTTGGACAAAAATGGGCATGTATGGGTGAAATTTTAAAGAAATGGCTTAAGGGCATTTTGGTCATTTGACTAATTAATGAAATAAAATGGGAAAATGAAGGAAAAAATCAGCCATTCTTCTCCCTCATAGAGCCAAAATTCTCAAGCCCTCCATAGCTAGCGTTTTCAACATTTTCAAGCTCAAAAGTAAGTACTCCCAAGCCTTGTTTTTAATGTTCTTTGTATTTTTGAAATCTCTGTAGCTTACTCTCTCCATTTCTACCCATATTTTAAGTTAGGGTTCATGTTTGCAAGGTGACCCATGTGTGACATGTTTATTCTTTGATGGTTTATGGAGGAATATGAAAGTTGGATGTGTGTTAAACATCTTTTCTTAGGTGATTTTCATGAAAAACCCCTAAAAGGACCTTTTTGCAAAAGGTGTAAAATATGTGGTAGAAATGTGAAATAATGGAAAAATGTGGGCTTTCATAAGAGGAAATAACATTCGGCTAGGCTTGGGTAATGTAGAAAATTCATGCATTTCATCATACGAGCCTAGGGACTAAATCGTAAATAATGTAAAAAGTTAGGGGCAAAACGGTTATTTTGTTTAGGGGTGAAATATAGACTCGAAAGGAATAATGTAAGGTATTAATGATTCATTTTTATTGTTATAGACCCCGAGGAACAAATTTTGGATGTCAATTGTGGAAAACGAAAGGTTTCAGAATAACCAAGACGCAAAACCGAAACAGATACCAGGTAAGTTCGAATAACTTAAAGTAAACTCATAATATATCTAATTACATGTTTTATGAATGTATGAATATTGTATTTGATAATGGCATGACAGTCTATGAAATATCTTATTAATAATGACATTATGATAAATGTCCCGGTTGAGGTTAAAAAGGAAGTCCGATGGGTAAACCATGATTTATATGTGACTTGAGATCCTGCATGTGTTGCAGAAAGGATTTAGCTCAGACGGGTAATCCGTTGATCTCAAATATCGAAAGGATCTAGCCCGGACAGGTGTTCCTTAAGTGATCGAGCCTCCCGTAGAATATGTGTGCATTGAGGATTTAGTCCGGACAGGTAATCCAATTAGGGTCTAAATTTAGCTTGGACTGGTAATTCAAATCCAAGCTCATTACGGGTGTTTGTCGCTATAAGGGATTTAGCTTGGACGGGTAATCCTGACATCACCTTATGAGTTGATATTATGGGGGATTTAACCTGGACTGGTAATCCCGCCGTAAGATGCGAGGTTTACGGGAGTGGGTACATGAGATGATCGCTCTTATGACTTGACGGTCAATGGGTAATCCATCGAGATTTCCAGGAAACTCAACGGGATTAACATGGGATATAAAAATGAAAACATTGGATGATGAGCTCATCTAAGACAAATTACATGGTGTATTGTTGTGAGACTAACTTGTTGATTTAGTGCATGTGATAGGGAAACTATTTCATGCTTGTTGGTTTTATTGCCTAATATAAATGCATGCAAATTAATCAGTAAGTTTACTTTCCAGTTATTCGGGCTTACTAAGCATGTAAATGCTTACCCCTTTCTTTTCCCTGTCTTACAGAGCTCGTGGACTCGCGAAGATTGGGAGACGGTTGGAGAGTCAACACACCATCATCTTGTCTAGCTTTGGTATATAGATACTTTTATTTTGTTCAATGGCATGTATAGGCCTTTTGTTATTTTGTTATATGTGTCATTTGATTAGCCAATATGAAAGCTTATAAAAGTATACATATTTACTTGTATATGGCCATGGAAATTGGCTCATGTTGGTGTAGGTTATGACCTACCAAATTGTGCATGTTACGTCCCAATGTTCTTGTGATAATTAAAAATGATGTATTACAATTAGTCATATGTAGCATTACCAAATCACATAGGGTGGTTAAGCCACAATTTTGTGAATGAGTTAAGATAACGAGCCAATCTTAATTGAGTCACAAGTCATGGAAATCTTTAAGATAAAGGGGACAACCTAGCATGTATAAAAACCGATGAGATGAGGTTTACTTGCAATGAGGTATATTAAGGTCATTTAAGAGCATAATTAGACCATGTTAAGTGTTATTGAAAACTATAAGTAGATATGGTTATTAGAGGGTGACTTAAGGCTTAGAAAATAGCCTAATAAGGTCTACACGGGTGGACACACGGGCGTGTGTCTAAGCCGTGTGTGACACACGGACCGCCCCATGGGCGTGTGAAATGGCCGTATGTCCCCTGCACCTAAAAATATTAAGTCGGAATGCATAGTAGTAAACCCATGGGTATAGACACGGCCGTGTGTCTCAACCTTGTGGAGGGCACGTCCTAGCACACGGGCGTGTGTCTTGGTCGTGTGCCCCTAAATGGATGCTGACGTCATAAACAGAATGCTCGAGTTTTTGGATACGGGCGACCACACGGGCGTGCCTAGGCCATGTGAAGGACACGGGCGTGTGCTTGGCCTTGTGAAAACTCCTGCAGGTTCGAAATAGAAAATAAATTCAATTAATTCCACACGGGTAGGGGACACGGGCGTGTCCCAAAGCACACGGGCGTGTCCTAAAGCACACAGGCGTGTCCTAAAGCACACAGGCGTGTGCATTGCCTCTACACGGGCATGTGAGGCTTAACTTAGAAACTTTTTCAAGAACTTTCTCAGGTCCTCAATTTAATCTCGGACCTTTCTCAATGTTTGTTTTGGGCCTTGTAGGCCCATAATAGGGACACTGAGGTGTTGTTTGATTGGGTTCAAATTGGAACGAAACTTTATAACCCGTATTTCCCGAAAATGTTCGAGTACATGTCTGGTAACGCCTCGTACTTGATCCCGGTCTCGGGTACGGGTAAGGGGTGTTACATGGCAAGTCTGGAAGCACAAGAAAACGTTCTTTTGTTGATATTATTATCAATATTCGATACTGGGTCATTCATAGTATTACTATACCTTCCCTATTCATCGTGGATTGGTTATTCGTCAGCAAAGGTTTAGCTTATGATGTGTTTGGAAGGCCTCGTCCAAATGATTGTCTCAGAGTTAGGTATAATAGCTTGGGACAATTTCGAAGCATGATGACATTTTTTTTCTTTGTCTTTCCAATGGACGTGTAGGATAGCAAATAGAGCAGCTCTAGATTTGCTCAGGCAACTTTGTTGCGTGCTAACTACTTTACATCGATTGAGGTTGCTAGTAGTTTTTCGAATAATCTTTCAATAGGTTTTACCGGAGCCAATGGACATAGGTGTGGGTGATTGGGGTGAGCATATTGGCGCGGGAATAGTGGTCCAGGCTATGGTTCGAAATCTTTGCTCGTTATTTGTTTGTTTTTATGTTACTTTTAATCTAATCGGATGATTTTTGCCTTAAAAAGATTCTATTATTAACTTAGATTCAGTAGGTTAATGGGCCTTATTTTGATATAAATTACATATTATATTCGGCTTAGATTAAAATAATTGGATTGGATTAATTTAAAATACATGTTTATTCAAAATCTGTTAATTCGATGAATTTAATTATAATTTTTGAATATTAATTAAATTTCAAGTACTTAACTAAAAGTTACAATATATATATATTAAAATGTGATGTATGAATAAGTTTATTAAAGTTTTTAAGCCCAATCCTTAAGGAAGTCTTTCTAGGTAAAAAAGCAATGAATATGAGATTAGCATGTCAACTCCCTTCCTGCAATTTAATTAACAACTGGAAATCTTCCAAGGGTTTTGCACGATTCAACAATACATGTGCAGCCCTTGAGTTTCCTTAGTTCTAATAAACTCCATTGAATTAGCAATAAAATCCCATGCAAAGATCATAAATCCAAAGCAACAACACACGAAAACACGATAATAAATGCCACCCTCGCTGTTTCCAAACCCAGTATTAAATGCAGCAGCAGCAGCCTCTACCCACCTTTCATCTTCTCCTTTTTCCCTACCTCCTTTCCCTTTTCTTTTCCCCTAATGGATCCTAATCATCTTCCCTTCAAATGTCCACCCCGTCCCCTAACTATCTCACTAACTTAGGCCTCGGCTATTCCATCGCCATAGCCCTCGGTTTCCTCGTTCTCCTCTCTACCATCCTCCTCGCTTCCTACATCTGTTGCCGCTCTTCCTCCTCTTCTTCTTCTTCCCCTCGTGCTTTCTCTCCCAACGCCACCGTTGCCTCCGCTTCCGATGGAATCAACCTTCCCAGGATTATTTTCGTTGCTGAAGATGACGACAACGAAAACGCCGTCGTGGGGCTTGACCAAGCCGTTATAAATTCTTACCCAAAGTTCCAGTTCAGTAAAGATCGATCTGCTGCGGTGGATTCCAGTAATGTTAACACGACTTGTTCGATCTGTTTGTGCGAGTATAAAGATTCGGAGATGTTGAGGATGATGCCTGAGTGTAGGCACTATTTCCATGTTCCTTGTCTTGATGCTTGGTTGAAACTAAATGGGTCTTGTCCCGTTTGTCGGAACTCGCCACTACCGACTCCGCTTTCTACACCTTTGTCGGAAGTCGTTCCTTTGTCTCAATACGCTGCGGATCGAAGGAGTCGGAGGTGACTTATCGTTTTTAGTGGTTGTTTTCCGGTTGTGTTTTTGGGTTGTTTCAGTCAAAGAGAGTAAATTTGTATATGCATAATTGCACAAATTTTTGTTTTTTTGTTGTTTATTTGACAGAGAAACATTGATTTAACTGCCATGTTGCTTTGGTTCCCCCTTATCTGATTGTTTCGCATTCTTCTTCAAGCAGTTGACATTTGACAAGAATTATGCCTACTTAAAAGTACAGTCGAGTTTCGGGTTTCGATCATGTTTGGACTCGAATCGAATTAGATCCGATTTTTAGAACTTGACTTGTCATCAATGTCTCCTTCTTGAGTTTTAATCGGCCTAAAGTTTGTAACTTAATTGAAACATAAACCTGTTTAACTGGGAAACGTATACAGAGAGACCCATAGTGTTTAAAAAAATGTATGCTTTTGTTGAGACAACGTGAGTGTTGACCTCCCCAAAATTGGAAATATGCCTGAAAGCTCTCTCAAATCCCAGAAACCTTAAATTATCAATATCCATTGAAGATCACTAACTTGTTTATAAAGATAACGCAAATTGTGGGAGATTGAAAATCAGAAACTTGGAGATTGATGCTTTTATAACATGGGACTGACATGTGAGTCTCGGAAGCGTTGACATGGCCATTACAATGCATTCTCAAAAGCTCAAACCTCAATGAAGATTAGTATAAAATAGTAACCATGTGCCCCAAGGTCAAAGCTCATTGTTTTCCAAATTAAAATATATATCAACTTGGCTCAAATTCACTTTCATTTTCTACTTTGTTACTCATCGTCTTTGCTGTCTCATGATTGCTTGTTTTGTACATTAAGCGATTTCTTTCCCGAGTTAACTCAATAGGTAGCTTTTATTTGTTGGATTCAATCGCCGATTGGAGATGATACTTCTCGTTCTCGATAATATGGCTAAAGTAAATACCCTGGTGAAGATGGGGACATGGAAAAGTGTAAATAGGACAATCTTTATATTGGGTATTTGTGCTCTTCTGGTTTCAGTGGCTACCTTGTCTGGGTCTTATTCTTTTAGATCTCTCCTTGTTACTAATTCCTTCTGCGACTATGTGAACCCTTTGAATGAAGGCGAAGCGAGGATGAATTTCGAGGTTGTTATTCGGAAAATCCGACAAGAAATGGATGAGTTGAAGAACGGCACGTTGAAAGAGTCGTCGTCATCGGAAATCTTGCTTAGACATAGTGTTTTTCTTGCTGATATTCTTGGTCTAATCGAGTCGATGCAGGCATTGGGTCCCGACGTCAAAGACGCGACCGTCGACCATCCATTGGTAAAACTGAATCATCAATCCGATGAGCCTGCGGATTACTTCCTGATCGAGGAAATTCGGAAGTACGTTCGGGTGAAGCCGAACAGACTAGGGAAACAGAACTTCATGGGAGCAAATGGTACGTTCACGAGCATCGGCCACGCTTGTTTCGCAATGAAGGAGGAGCTGGAAGAGTACATGGATTACGACGTTGGCGAAATCTGCAACGACGATTGGAAGCTAGCTCAGAAACTAATGGTTCACGGCTGCGATCCGTTACCGAGGAGGCGGTGCCTCGCGAGAGCCCCGCGGGTATACACTCAGCCGTTCCCCATCAACGAGTCTATCTGGAAACTGCCCGACGATCGCAACGTCCGATGGAGTGGCTATCGGTGCAAGAACTTCACTTGTTTAGCAAACAACGGAACCCGCAAAGGATTCTTCAAATGTGCAGATTGCTTCAATCTCACACACCATGAAATGCCGAGATGGATCCAACCCACGGATTTAGACCCCGAAACAAACACAACCGCAGACTTTTTAATACCCGAAGTGCTTAAAATCAAGCCTGGGGAGGTCAGAATTGGATTGGATTTCAGTGTGGGTACCGGGACATTTGCAGCAAGGATGAGGGAGTTCAACGTGACGATTGTTTCAGCCACCATTAACCTCGGGGCACCGTTTAGCGAGATGATAGCTCTTCGAGGATTAGTTCCTCTTTATTTGTCAATAAACCAGCGGCTACCGTTCTTTGACAACACCCTGGATCTGTTACACACGACGAGGTTTCTGGATGGGTGGATTGATTTTGTACTTTTGGACTTTGTGTTGTTTGATTGGGACAGGGTTTTGAGACCAGGGGGATTGCTGTGGATCGACAGTTTCTTCTGTTTGAAAGAAGATTTGGAAGATTACATGGAGGCATTCAAGGTGCTGAGGTATAGAAAACACAAATGGGTCGTTGTTCCAAAGCGAGATAAAGATGATGATAGAGAGGTGTTTTTCTCAGCTGTGTTAGAGAAGCCGCCAAGGCCATTCTGATATATACGGTTATCTTTTAGTTCATGGTTTCATGTTAGAAACACAGGTACAAGTTTCTTAATTTCTTTACAGAATTCGATTTTATTTTAGTTTTTTGGAATCAAAATGTTTGTAGATGCCAAGTAGAAATATTACAGTAACATCATCTTGTTCCTAAGTAATTTCTGAATCCTGGTCTCTGCTCTTTGTCACGGCTATAAGATGAAAATGTTTGAATTTGGTTTGATCATTGTCGACAGGGACGGAACTAAATGGAAGGGGGGAGGGGCATTTGCTACTTTTTGGTTTAAATGCGTCTTAAGTTATGCCAATTGAGCCCTGATCCCTTTTTTTCTTAAATATCTTTTATGTCCCTATAAATTTTGAAATTAAATAAATTAGGTATTTCTAATATTTAATTTTTAAATTAATGGCTTAACCACTAAGATTTCAAAAACTTTTATTTTTTATTTTTTGGTATGAAAATAAAAGAACGGAGAAATTACACCAGTATCATCCTCGTTTTAGTTAAACCATCCCGATCCCTTTGTCTCGTCGTCAAGACTTCATCTGGCTCAACATGGTAGGTATAGAGATCAATAAGCTTACCGAAGGCAAGGTTCACCATCGCATCTACTAATACATTACCTTCCCGATAGAAATGGTTCACTTGCAACCTCCCCCCCCATTTCAGCTTCAAAGACTGAGCAACAATCAATATTATGGGCGAAACCCTGTACCGACCATTTCCCTTCATGATCTCTAACAGCAACCCTTGTAGTTGTGATCCTGGAGAAGGCATTCTTCACACCATTTGTATTGATCAATGCAATTTGTCTACCACCCGCTCATTCCTAGCAAAAACATTCTTAATTTTTTATTTCGCATTTCTATCTTCTTTTTCTTTGTCTATCTTCATTTTTACTTTGTGTTAAGTGTCATGGGATTAAAACTTTAGTCTCACAATTTGAGTAGCCTTAGGCGATTTTTTCGCTTCAAAAACACCTAAGTCAACCTAACTCCCAACAATTGAGGATTCAAACAAAATTCCTCCAATGCACCAATTGCAAAGCAAAAGCAACTCAAAGATGAAAGAACTTGAAAGATGAACAAAGTCACAACAAAACAAAAAACACTAGAGAGAATGTTTGAGTGAATGCTCTCAAGAATTCTATTACTCAAAACTGAAGTGATTTACAATGAGGGAGAGAGGCCTCTATTTATATTTGAGTCTCCCCAAATTCAACGGTACAGGTTAAAATACTCAACGACTAAGATTAAAAGCTATCTAAAAAATCAAATCTCTAAGATTACATAATCATATCTTCTAATATTACAAGTCATATCCAAGATTGCATATCTTTGAAGATTACGTTTCATATTTTCCATGACTTGTAGATGAGCCTTCAATCTCTCCAAGCAACGGACTAGTCCAGTTGGGCCAAATTACCTCTCTTGGATATGATGGATCATACAAATGTGTCATGGTTGTGGGCTCCCATGTGCAACCCATGACATTCTCCCCCACCCGTTCTAGCCACGCCCTCGACGTGTCCTCCAAGTTGAACTGGTCTATTTTGTCTTGGAACTGTCATAAGACCTCGACAGGTTCCCAACTGTTTTACTATTAAGAAGTCCCTTTCATCGCACTAAGTACTCATGCCTCCACCGATAGTACTTTTGTCTGATAACTTGATCCGCCATGATGCAATCTACTTCTAGATCATAAGAGCCATTTACCCCTATTGGAGCTCGTTCGAACTTGCTTCAATTTGGATCCTCTTGATCCTCATGAAATGGCTTAAGCATACTGACATGGAACATTGGATGGGCCTTGAGTTTCGCTGGCAACTTAAGTTTGTAGGCCACATTGCCTACTTTTTTCACCACTTGGAAAGGTCCCTGATACCTTCGCACAAGCCCTTTATGCAAGCCATTATGATTTAATATTAAGTGCAATATTGCAAGGACAAAATCACCAACTAGAAATCCCACATCCCTACGACTCTAATCAACCTACTTCTTGTTGCACTTACTCGCCCTGTGTAAGTAAGCTCTAGCAAAGTAACTCTGCTCTTACCACTCCTTTGTAAATCTATAAACTGCTAGATTTGGTCCTCCATTACAAATCGCAATAGCATCGAGTGTAAGTGTCTGTTTGTAACACCCTCTACCCGTATTCCGAGCCTAGAATAGGGTACGAGGCATTACCAAACTTAATATGATCAATCATAAAAAAAAATCAGCCATAAATTTTTTTTCTAAATTAAAAACTTTCATACATATGTTTAACGTCCCTTATATGGGCCTACGGGGCCCAAAACATACATTCAAGGTGGTTCGGGACCAAACCGTAAACATATGAAACTTTTACAACACTTAGAAAATTTCCACACTTTGGAGAGTCACACGCTCGTGTTTTCAACCCGTGTAACTCTCTGTTTATAACTTCATCACCCTTGTCAGTCGTGCATTTCATATAAATAACAAGAAACGTGTATGGGCTTAATTCTCATTCAATTTCTCATATATATACACAATTTCACGTTATGTAATCATACAACATATATCAGCCATATCTCTGTAATCTAAATATATTTTCATAACAACTTATCTTGATTTTAGACTATTTCCTATTTAAGCTTAAATAACCAAAGTATTTGAAATATCATCTTTATGCAAATAGTACACATGAGGTATATAATTCTATAATTATGAATAAACACATTTATCAAACATTTTCCATATTCATATATCAATGTCTCATGTCTCCATATATCAATAACCGTCATTTTCATGAATTCCGAGTTCAATTTCATAATTATTTGTCTCGTGTTCAATTTATTCCATATCGGAATTTTATTCATTAAAACATTTGAATTATCAATACATATGGACAGTACATTCAAGATGAACAATTATATAATCACAAATGAATTCATTTATCAACCAAGTTCTATACTCGTATCTTATCAACTCTGCGTCCTTGTATCACATAATTCCATGTAACACTTACCAAACTTTGTCAAATTAGTGAACGTCTTATGAAATTGAATACTTCGTTTTCTCGATGCCATAGTTCAACTATGGTCTTACACATCTTCACATAATGATGCCATAGCCCAGCTATGGTCTTACACATATTCACATAATGATGCCATAGCCCAGCTATGGTCTTACACATATTCATATATCGATGCCATAGCCCAGCTATGGTCTTACACGAATCACATATCTCACTGATGCCATATCCCAGATATGGTCTTATACTGTAGCATATATCACACCGATGTCATATCCCAGATATGGTCTTATACAGTAGCATATATCATACCGATGTCATATCCCAGATATGGTCTTATACGGAAATTACTTGTCACTTGTCACTTGTCACTTATAGCCGAAGCTACCACTATTCACTGATCAGGTAACCGGAGCTACCATTTTTCACTGATCAGGTAGCCGAAGCAACCACTTTTCACTGATCAAGTAGCCGGAGCTACCACTTTTCACTAATTAGGTAGCAGAAGCTACCACTTTTCAGTTGTCATTTGTCATTGATCAAATAAGTGTAGCCGAAGCTATCACTTATCACTTTCACTTTTCCTTGATCAGATAAGTGTAGCCGAAGCTATTACTTATCACTTTCATTTGTCCTTGATCAGATAAGTGTAGCCGAAGCTATTACTTATCACTTTCATTTGTCCTTGATCAGATAAGTGTAGCCGAAGCTATCATTTATCACTTGTTGCCATGGTCCAACCATGGTCTTTTCCTTCAATTCGTCTTGTCACTGAACTGAAATGCTCAATTTGATCATTTATTCTATTTTCGTGCTTTTACATTATTAATGATTTTATCATCAATACATATGAAATAACACATCATGAAATTCATAAAATTAACAAATAATCACTAAAATTTAGCCATATAAATTCACAAGTTCAATTTTTGTATTATAACGATAATCATAATTTCATAATAAATATTCTAAATAAAACATTATATCATTTCTAATCCAACACTTATCGATTATAATCGGGCATGTGATCAATTTATACACGAGTCATTCATATATTTTTGTATATTTTCCTCCTCCTCCTCTCCATCCACATCCTTAGTATAAACAACACACTTGTAGGTAACATTATCCATAATTTTCACTATCTACTTATGTGAATATTCAAGCTGTCCATCTGTGTCATAGTTACTAAATTATTTTTATCTTGAGCTACAGAACTCCAAATTAAGGTCCATAAATTTCCCAGAAATTAGACTCATATGTCTTCTTATCATAAAAATTTCATAATTTTTGGTTGGGCTAATTATACAGTTTATTCATTGAAGTCTCCCCTGTTCTGTTGTCTGACAGTTTCGACCCTTCTTCACTAAAAATTAATTATCTTCTCGTATAAGATTCGAATGATGTCCTAGTTTATTTCTCTTGAAAATAGACTCATTCAGGATTCGAAACATATAAATTTAAGCCTCTAATTATTTTTATCCAATTTTTTTATGATTTTACAAATTCAGAACAGGGAAACCCGAAATCATTCTAACTTTGTCTCACAAAAGTTATTGTATCTCATGATTTACAATTTCACTGCTTACATAATTTCTTTTATAAGAAACTAGACTCAATAAGCTTTAATTTCATATTTTATTCATCCTCTAATTTGATTTCTACAATTTTTGGTAATTTTTCAAAGTTAAACTACTGCTGCTGCCCAAAACAGTTTTAATGCAAAATGTTGATTTCTATTTTACCCCAAATTTCACAATTCATACAATTCAGTCCTTGCTCAATTAACCCCTCAATTAAGATAATTTTCTCAATTAATACTTTTTCTAGACAATATAAGTTATTTCATAACTATTGAAATTTAGAATTTCCATATAAAACTCTAACTTCAAACTCTTTTACAATTAGGTCCTAAATATTCACTTTCTATTCAATTCTTTCAATAAAATCAGAATATAAAAAATTTAAAGCTCTAATTCCATGCCAAATCATCATATACTTCTAGCACTCATCCATAACAACTTCAAAAATTAGACATGGAATCAAAAACTAATGAAATAGTAAGTTGGACCCAATTGTAAAAGTCCAAAAACATAAAAATTTCAAGAGAAAGCAAGAATTAAACTTACATGAAGCTAGAGTATGAAAATTAGCTTGAACCCTCCTCCATGGCTATTTTTCAGCTGATGAATATGAAGAGAAATGAAGAGAATTCTAGATATTCCAATTTAGTCCCATTTTTATTTAGCCAATTTTGTCAATTTTCCAATTTTACCCTTATTTCACCCATTTCCTGATTTTTCTCAGCTATTGCCGCCCAAAATATCTCCTTTGGGCTTATTTGCACTTTAGGTCCTTCCTCATTTGACAATTGAGCTATTTAATCCTTTTAGCGACTTTTACACCCTTTTCAATTTAGTCCTTTTTATTTAATTAACCACCCAAACGTCAAAATTTTCTGACTAAATTTTATTACTACCTCACCAAGACTCCATAAATATTTCTAAAAATATTTATGGCTCGATTTATGAATTCAAGGTCTCGATACCTTATTCTCGACCCAATTTACATAATTAATTCTTTTAAATCACCAAATTCACTAATTTAAAAATGCATTTATATTCACATTTGACTCATAGGTATTAATTTATTAAATTTTCAACTCACCCGTCAAATTTAGTGATCTCAAATCTCTATTTTAGATACCACTGAAAATTAGGTTGTTACACTGTTGGCCCATCATTATCTTGAACAGACTTTGATTTGTGGCCCCACTTTGCTGCAAATTGTAAGAAAATTGGGCCACATCCAAAATCCAACCGGAGTCTTCAACTCTACTTTATCTTGTTAGCACACCAAACAAGTTTTCACATAGGTCTCCACATTATCACCCATGTGAGGCTAATAATAACAATCCTATAAAAGGGCCAAAGTGTAATGCATACTTGGATGGTCAACCCATCTCGAGTTATGACACTTCTTCATGACTTCCTTACGTAATTTCTTATCTTGAAGGACATAAAGGTGATGCCCCAAGTGTGTAGTAACTCTCCCTTAAGCTAAAATCTCCTAGTTTTTCCCTCATTGGCAAGTTCGATCAAATTTTTGGCTATGGGATCATGGGACAATCCTTCTCGAATGCGCTCCAAAAGAGAGTTATCAGGTTAACTGATTGTCACAAACTCCATCTTTCAATTAAGTGCATCAGCCACTGTGTTGGCACTCTCTGACTTATATTCCGTGCTAAAATTAAACTCTTCTAAGAAAACCTATCAACGAGCCCATTTGGGAGACAACTTTTTCTAGGTTAGAAAATAACTATTTGCAACATTATCAGTAAAGATCATGAACCTAGAACCCAACAAATGGTGTCTCCATGTACGCAAGCAATGCACCACAGTGGTCATTTCTTTCTCTTGAACTATATGTTGTCACTCCATCTAATTAAGCTTTCGAATCTCAAAAGCAATTGGATGCCCATCTTGTATCAATGTTCCCCCAATCGCATAGTCTAATGCATCCGTGCATACCTCGTACATCTTTGAATAATTTGACAAAGCAAGTATTGGTTCCCTTGTCATTACTTGCTTTACTTGGTTAATTGTATTCTCCTACTAGTGATTCCAATCCCAACCTTACTCTTCTTCAACAAATCTATCAAGGGTGTGGTGATTTTGGAGTAGCCTTCGATGAAACATTAGTAACAGTTTGCCAACCCAAGGAATGATCACAACTCTGTCACATTGGTTGGTGGTTCCCAATAAAAAATGGACCCAATCTTACTTTCATCCATCCAAATCTTTCCACCTCTCACAATGTGGACTAAAAATGGCACCTCTGGTTGGGTGAATGAGAATTTATCCTTCTTGACATACATCTCATCTTCCTACAAGCGATTTACTATACACCACGATATCATCAAGGTAAACAACCACAAAATGATCTAGGAATGATTGAAGTACATTAATCATTAGGGAGCAAAATTTGGTCGGAGCATTTGTTAGTCCGAATGGCATCACAAGGATTTCATACAAACCATGGAGCATCACGAAAGCTGTCTTCGGCTCGTCCCCTTCGTCTATTCGAACTTGATGGTACCCCAATCTTAAATCTAACTTGGTAAACTATCTTGCACTACCAAGCTGATCAAACAAATCTACAATAAGAGGAATTGGGTACCTATTTTTCAGAGTGACCCTATTTAAGGCCTGATAATTTATGCAGACCCATCATGCTTCTTTTAAAAATTGGATTGATGACAGTGTCTTTCCCTCCATGCCTCTTTTCCTTTTCATTCGCACCATACATTAATGGTTTGAATTCGGTATCACCATGTAATTGCTAGAAGAAAAAATAGATGCATAAATCCAGTCAAAGAAACTCAATCCAACCATAAAGTCATAGTCATCAGGTGGTATTACTTTAATGGTTACCTTATCGATCCAATTGCCAAGTTGGAGATCCACTCCTTTTGCTACACCCTTTATTGGAACACTTTCTAAGTTTACCATCTTGATCCAATCTGATTCATTTTGGATCTTGAATAGTCTCTTCGGACATAAACAAATCTAACACACTTGTGTAAAAATGTAAGACCTTTTGTTAATTCTATGAGAGACAAATGACCGGGAATTTGAACTACGACTAGAGCTAGCAGAAGTGGAATAAAAGACATAGCCGTTTGATCTGAAGCTGGAACTCTTGCCAAAGCTTGTATGATCTAAGTATACAAGGAAGTTTCAGTCCTTGATGATATTACTAGTATCTTTTCTATCTCTAATGTTACTATGTATGCATTAATTAACACCAGGAACTACACCAATCTTAGTGGTTTTATGCAAAATGTCTTTAACCAAATTAAAGGAATCAAAAGTTCAATTGCAAGGATTAATCGACAGAAGTTTTATTTGAGTGAGTGTATCACTTTGGGACACGCTTATATTATTTTGTGAAAAAGGAAGACGAGTCAATAAGTTTGTTTATAGATTACTTGTAGTTGAATAAAGTCACGATAGAGAATAAACATTTGTTAATTCATATTAAAGACCTATTCGATCAGTTGAAAAATGCTACAGTATTTTTGAAGATAGATTACTGATCTGGTTACTATTAGTTGTGAATTACATATGTAAATGTACCGAAACAACATTCAAAATCCATTATGAGCATTACGAGTTTCTAGTTATGTCTTTCGTATTAATTAATGCTCAATAGCATTTGAGGATTCAGTGAATCAGGTTTCTTTTCAGTCATGTTTTGATGAAATCATTGTTATTCTATATTGATGATATATTGATATGTTATAAGACTAATTCAGAGCATGCTAAGCATTTGAAAATTTATATTATAGATGATGAAGCTATCACAAGAAAACATCAAATTTCTTTGGTCAAGTCAAGTAACCACTTCAGTCTAAGTTCGTGAAGGAATGCATTATTTACAATAATGCTTCACTCAGATGATCTTGAATTATGCCAATTTGATTATTACAAATTCGAGAGTTAGATCGTAAATTCTTCAGGGAGTTTGTGTGATATAAAGAAAATATTTGAATTTGTTAGTAGAACGGGAGCAGATTCAGAATAATTAGAACAATAAATTTTAGTGTAGATTGTGATAATAATCTATATTTCTGGAATCGAAAATGTGTACTGAATAGTTTTGAGATTGTAAAGATATTTTACATAAGGTTCTTAGCAACGTCTATTTGATTTAAGTCAGACAGCGATAAAATGTGTAATAACTGGATACAGAATTATTAACGGCCAGAATTAAGACGAAACATTTCAGAATTTTTACTGAGATGTCTAGTATGTCAATAGGTCAAAGTTGAATAGTAAATTTTATCTGAGTTATTACGGTTTGATATGAGTTCTGATTGGAAATGGGTGTAAGTCAAGATGAATTTCATTTATAGACTACCTTTGAAGATGGGAAAGAAAGACTTGATCTGGATTGCTATTACCAGGTGAGAAATTTTGAGGACGAAATTTTCTTAAAAGGGGAAAGTTGTGACAACCTATTTTTTAATAATGTCGGAAACAGTAGTTACGGGGCCACAAATCTGACGAGCGAGTCCATAAATATTACTATTTAATATTTAAGAGTCAAATATAGTGTTTTAATAAATTTTTATTTGATAATTTATGTTATTTGAACGAATATTTAGGTTAAAGTGGTATATCCCTAAAGTCAAGTGGGTTTAGAAAAATAGGTATTGAGACCTCGTTTCTATAAACCGAGCCTGTAAATATTTTATAAATATTTTTGGAGTGTTAAAAGGGTCATATTAAATTTTGGTTAAGAAATTTTAACGTTTAAATAGTCAATTAATTGAAAAGGACTAAATTGTAAAATATGCAAATGTTGAACTCTATTAACTAAAAGGGTTAATTGGCTAAAGAATCTTAAATTAATGGATTAATGTGATAATTATACCAAATTAATTAGTAATGAAAGGTAGTCGCATTGCTTTTAATGAATTAAATATAATTAAAGGGTAAACTTGTAATTATATAATTAAATTAAATTAAAACATAAAAGAAAAGATGAAAAGAACAAAAAAAATGGCATAATTTTTAGCTGGAGAATCAAAACTCCATGGGAGCTTGAAATAACCGTTCGGCCAAGCTGGTCTCATCTTGCATGGTATGTGATTTAAGGTCGCTTCTTATAATTTTTTATATTTTTAAAATTGTTACAATTTAGTCCAGCTAACCCGTATTTTCGTTTTTGAAATTGTTAAAGATTTTAGATTTTTCCATTGATGAATCTTAGTTATTTTTATGTTAAATAATGATTTTGTAGTCTTTATTTTTTAGGGCTATTTTGTAAAGTAATTTTATTTAATTTTTAGTTAAAGGATGAATTTGATAAAATATTAAAATTGATATTGAATTTTTGTGAATTGCGAATAATTTTGGATTGTATCAAAATAGAAATAAGTTCGGCTAGCATTGTGTATTTCAAAAAGTTTGATAAATTTAGAAATTCGAGTTTAGGGACTAAATTGCACAAAAGTTAAAATATTAGGGGTAATTTTATAATTTCACAATAAAGTGGGTTATAAGCTAGAATTAATGGTATTAAGTTAATTGGACTATTAATTAAATGAAAATTTTTATTAGATCAAGAAACAAATCAAATGGATTTAAACTAAGGAAACGCTAAGGTATCAGATTAGTCATTAGCTTCGATTTTACAACTGTTTTTGTCAAGGTAAATTCGTTTTTACAATTGATAAAGATGTGATAAATTATTATTATGGTTCAAATAGAGGAATTAATCAAATTAAATGATATAAGAGTTAATACTAATATATTTGGGGATTTTGAATTATAGATTGTCTATTTAAATGTTACTTTAATTAAAGTTCATGGTAATTCGATTATTGAATATAATTCACTCGAGTTTTATAATGTTGTTTCTAGTTAATGGAATTGTATATATATATATATATATATATGTGTGAGATATCTTTGGTTATTTATATAACAATGAGAATTGCAAGTATTATACATATATATATTTGAAATTAAGAAGAGATTGTTAATAGTAATTCTAGGATTTGAAATAAATTGTTTGTGAATGTAGCGAGTTCTATTGTATACAGAAATGAAGAAGTGCCCCTGTTTGCACGATTGTGCCCCTGTTCGCACTTTTTTGCCCCTGTATACACTTCGGTGTCCCTATTTGCACGATTGTGCCCTGGTTCGCACTTCAGCGCCCCTGTATACACTTCGATGTCCCTGTTTGCACGACTATGCCCTTGTTCGCACTTTGGTGCTCCTGTATACACTTTGGTGTCCTTTTTTGCACGTCTGTACCCCTAACTACACGTACGTGCCTATGTTCTGCATCTATGATGCCTCAGAAAATGGAGTGATGACCGAGTATGTGAACCGAGTACTAATGATTTAGACTAAATGATATGGATTGTTACATGGAATTGGTATGGTTACTCGAGTACTCAAGTTAAAATTACTAGTTCATCGGGCTATAGAAAGAGTTGAATTGCAATTTATTTATGTGCTTATATATTATGGCATAATTATAGTAATGGTAAGTGAAATATATTATAATGAGTTTATTAGTTACATGTATGGATTATTACTTTGAGAATATATGATTTATGGCATGAAAAAGTCCTTTGAAATGAATATTGTTTTGATGTATTTGGATTGAAGAGGTAACATTGGAGTTATATGGATGAATGATTTATATAGTGAAATTCTTTTCATGGTATGAGCGTGTAATTAAAGATTTACGAATATATGATATATAAAATTATCTATGATTTAACATAAGAATATGGAATTTATGGTAAGCTTAGTTAAAAGAAGACGAAGATACATGGTAGTCATATAATAGATGAATAGTGAAATTGAAATGTTTGATATATTACATGCCTTGTTTGGGCTAGATTTATATGTATACTACTTCACCTATTAACCTTGTGAAGTATAATGTATAGGAAAAGGAAATTTGGCCTATGATTAAATGAGTTTTCTCATGGTTGTTTAATTCGATGCATTTGGTAAGTTTAAGTTCTTTTATATGAGCTTACTAAACATTAGTTGATTATATAGTTTTCTTTGTTTTATAGATCACCAAAAAGCTCGAAAGGTTAGAATCTTTGTCGAAGCACGATCATACTATCCATCAATCCACTTTGGTAACTTTTGAATATATTGAATTGGTTATAAGTGGCATGTATAGGGTTGCGTGTTATTTTGGTATGATTTGAATGTAATAAGGTTTTAAGTGTTGTTTTGGTGGTTGGCTTGTTTTTGAATGGTGCCAAGTTCATTTTGGTTTATGTTTTTCGATGAAGGCTTGTAAATGATATGTCTTCATATGAGATGATAGTAACTATGCATACTCTCATGTAGGTAGAAAAAAGATGGTTGTTTGATATGTTTGTGATATGGCTTTTTGGTATGTATATGGTATGCTAAATAATGAAAATTATATTGTTGAATAGATTCAAAATTGATTGTAATTGTGGTACATATTGTTGGTACATTGGTTAGAACATATAGGATGATTGATTTGGTATATTATGAGTAAGTTTGGAATGAGTTTTGGTCTTATGAATGTTTGTGAAAATGGTGTGTATTGATGTGTAAGTTTTAACTTGTTTAAGGGGTTTAATTTGGAAGCACACAGCCTGGGACATTGGCTGTCACATGGCCATGTGCCACACATGGTCACCTCACATGGTCGTATGTGCTTTGTTAGTTTTAGTGTAGGTTTCGCACTGTTTGAGACACGGGTTGAGACATGACCGTAGGCATCAAGTTAATAAATTACACAGTATATGACACGGGATAGGGCACGATCATGTGTCCCTACTTCAAATGCTCACACAATCTGAACTGTGTCACACGACCTGGTCACACAACCGTGTGACCCATGTTTTCCAAATTTTCAAGTTTTTCCTAAAATTTATGTCTTAATTCCTTTTGATCCCTGATTACTTTCAAAATAATTTTAGGGCCTTGTAAACCTGGATTATGGCCCAAGTGAATATTTATTCTGTAAATTGATATATGTTTATAAATTAATTGAATTTTTGTTTTGACTCAAGATAGGTTGTTCTGTTTAGTTCTATAACACTACAATCCTTAATTCGACAACGGAGACGGGATATGGATGTTACAACCCTAAAATACAATAACAAACCTTACAAGTACAACAGTACTTCGTGAATCCCACTATAACCATACAATTATAGATACTTTGCAATCTGGTATGAATTTTTATGAGCCAACCATAGTTTGCACCATTTACTTCAGCCGATACCATCACCGTGTTATCATTTTTTTATACACCAATTATCATGCACTTATCATACTTAATCTTCCATATCTTGTTAACTGAGGAATCCTTCCAATCAATTCATGAATCTCTTATCCCATAATACTTACCTAAGAGAACATATCTTTAAAAACTACTTCCCACACCCCTTATCTTAACCCATGCTCTTATTTCAAACAACTGCCCACTAACAGAATCTTGGGTGGATAAATATATATGGCGGATACTTACGCAAAGTTTCATACCATTGGTTCACACTTAGATATACCCTGATCCATTTTTGTACACATATTCATATTGATAATTCACAAGGTATAACAACTAGTTGAGCTCCATATCCTGCTATTACAAAATCTCATAATTCACAATAACACTAACTCCAGTTCAGAATAATTTTAGAAGAAGATGTGATACCCCTTACTTTTCATACTAGCAAAACACCAAAACAAATACCCTTCTTGACATACAAATACACATCTCTTTTTCATGGAAAACCCTTAAAACTTTATTCAACTCTTATTCCAGAGTATATCAATACCTTATCTTGGTTATACTTATTACAAAACTACTAGAACTTGCTCATATCTTACCATAAATGCAGACATTCACATTTATAGCTTACCATATATTCTTGATAGTTTACACCACATAGAATTAGCAGAATACACCATACAAGCAATTAGATAGAACACGCCACTAAAGCGATCCATTTGGAATTTGCCACAAAGGCATCCCTTTCAAAGTTTTTCATAAAGGCTATTATTTTCAGAGTTCACTACAAAGGTTATTCTTAATTATCGTGTTTACGATATGGATTTTCCTAAACTCATATTACATGAGGTTTTTCCATCATCATCCTAGGACATGTAGAGAACTTTATCAGGTAATCACCATTCCTTAATTATTTTTCAGAGGGTGCCATGACCATGGATTTTTCCTTCAGAGTTTGTGTTTTCAATCCTAACGGACTCCATCAGACACCATCGCTGTGAACAGACACAAACTCTTTTAACAGACTCTTTATGCATTAACATAATCTAAATTCAACCTTTTACTTCACTAACATACACCCAAACAGAACACACCTCTCCTTCATACATATACGTACTCAGCCACACCTCAATGTTTCAATACTTGTATACCAATCATCACATACTATACTTTTCATGACTTTGGATCCAGAGTTTAATCAATTTCTTATAGGCATACTTCAAATATGAATAGTATACATGTAAGAGTTAAAATAAAAACTCACCTGATTCTCACCTATTACAGTTCAAAGCTCCAGATTTAGATATCCATCACAAACTAGTAGCAACCATTGCTTAGAAACATAATTTCACCATTAATACTCTCATACATGCAAATTAATTATCATTTCAATTGCTGACCATCTCATGCAAAAACCTTATACTTACAATCTTACTATTTATTTACCAAATACAGATTTATCCATTCAGTACTTAACATGTAGAATTGAAATACTTACCCTAATACGGAGTGATTAATGATTAAAAAAGAACCTTAGCCTCTAGATTATCGAGGTAGGATACATTTATATTTAAGGAAGGTTTCAGCATATACCACTTAAAAAAGAGGAAGAAAAAGAAAGAAGAACCCCTTTCAAAACATATTCTCACCTATAAATATGAATCATCTTACTTAGTGGAATTTAACAAATATCATGTGTATCAGAACTTGCCTTCTTATTGGCTTATAGTTTCTGAGAGAAATATAAATAAGTTCCCTTAATCAAACTTATCAGGCTAAACTATACAGTTGGTTTCTAACCAGATCTCTTAAAATCTAACTAGAACAGTATTCCATACAATTTAGGCATACTATACCTTTGGCGAATACTCATCTTATATTTCCCTTTTATCCCTTAACATGGATGTCTCCTTAATACATGGTAAAATATTATAAAATCAAATTTTTACTTACAATTATGGCAGATACTATACGCCCATACGTATACGCTAAAACAATCTTTTTGGCGGATAATGTTACGTTAGACATACTATTTACTACTATAAGCCGAAACTTTGGATTCGTCAGATCTGGGGTGTTACACATCAGCCCATGATTTGTCTTGTCTTTGACACCCTTGAGTATCGAACCAAAATTTTTTTTCTTGTTTCTGCTCATCACTCTCATTGACAGTAGAGAGCTTAGATCGCTTTGGGCAATCTTTTACCCTATCTGGGCTTTGATAAAAGTAGTAACTTATCGGGCCATTCTTCTCTCATGGCTTGCCTTACTTAGCTTTTTGGGTCTCGCCACCTTGTCTTTGTTTCCCCCACCATTACCTTTGGGTTTGAATTTAGGCTTGGAAGATTAAGACTTTTTCGATTTCTTAACATTTAGCTCAAGAAGCGATTTAGCAATGGTCATGGTTTTGGAGAGTTCTTCGACCCCCCAACATTATAGTCTTTACTTAACCCACGGCTTCAATCCATCCATGAAAAAGAAGAATGTTTCATCTTCACTCAGATTAGTGATTTGCATCATTAACTTACTAAATTGTTTCACGTACTCCCTAATTATGCCTTGTTGCGAAAACTGACGCAACTTAACCCAAGCCTCCTTCTTGACATATTCTGGGTAAAATTGTGCTTTAAACTCATCTGTGAACCTACGGCGCCACCATAACAAAACAACATCAGTGAGATAAAAAGAAGCAGTGTTTACCTTAGCACCGTTATCCTTGATGCCTATGTCATGAAAGTATTACTCAATCTCCCATAAGAATTTTTCCACATCCCTTGTAGATCTTGCCCCCTTGAACTTCTCCAGTTTGGGAGCGTCAACCTTATTGTTCGATGTTCCACCCAACACTCCTTTTCCCACATCAACACAACACAAAACAAGCTCTCCCTCAAGCTCCTCAATCTTTGTGTGCAACTCCGCCATTGTGGCTTCGTTATCTGCCTTTATTTCCATCATAATAGCTTCAAGAGTCTTATTATTTTTCGCCAGCTTCACCACATTGAGGAAAGCTTGCAATGCATCCATATTAGAACTAAGGGCCTCTGCCACATACTCCTTAATTTGCTCATTCTCTAAGCCAAGCTCCTCTATATGTCCCCCCATCATCTCGAGAGTTTCTTTAATGTCCCCTATGGACTCGTTAAGATTGACCACTCGGCCTTCTAGTGCTGACAGCATATCCCTCGAACAGCTAGCTTTCCTGGCCCTTCCACAGGTTTCCATTGGTTCAACTTGTTCGGCAACTTCTTTCGACATCTTTTAATAGTGCCTTTGCAACCTTAGCTCAAATACCAACTGTCACGGGGCTAGAACTTTAGTCTCACAATCTCTGTGGTATTAGGCGATTTCTTCGCTTCAAAGTGTAAACTCGAAATTATAAAGGATTCTTCTAGTAATTTTTACCACCTTTTTACTTAAAAATAATATTAATCTTGAGTATTTGTTAATTAATTAAGTGGATTTTTCTTAAATGTTAATAATGGACATGAATTTATAAAGTATGTGAATTTGTGCCTTTTTTATATGCTTTTTTGCATAAAATTGCAGTATTTCATGTTATGTATTAATATGTCAAATTTACTCATGCAATGGGACCATAAAGTTGAGTTTATTATAATGTTCCATGTACATGAGATATTATTCTCATTTGTTGGATGGCAAGACCAAACTTAATGGGTCATCAAGATGCCACCCTAACCCAATAAAAAAAATGATATATGTTGGTCAAGTCTACAAGCTAGTTGGGTTATTAACAGTCCAGTTCAAGAGAAGAGAGGCCCAACAAGAAATCAATTTTGGGGCAATTATTTGAAGTTCCTCACAATTGGAAAGACATAGGAAATTGGTACACAAGATTTACTTGAGAAACCGTCCACCCCTTGCATGATTTAAGCATGAAACATGCTTGAATCAAGCAACCAAATAACCTTCTCTTCCACATATTATGGTTGGCTATAGGAAGGAGAAATCTAAGGGATTGTTGTTGTTATTTTTAGTAAACTTTCCTACCTTCTTCAAGTATAAATACCACACCTATTTCACCTTTTCAATCATCCCTTACTCATCCCTTCATCCCTCATTTTCACAATATTATTCATTCCCTCTCTTGTTCTCTTCATTCACTACACCTATCATTCCATTTTTCCTTAAGTTTTTAGCTAGCAAAAGCTATGAAGAGATCATCTCTTGCCAACTAACTTGAGAAGCCATTAGCAAAGGTGCAACAGGAGGAGCAGAAGAAAACACCTTCAATTAAAGTCAGCGAGACTGCCGACTTGAAATAGAGTTTATTCTTCTCTTACTTGTTGATTTAAATTAATTATGTTTGCAATGTGTTTTGTGATCTTCACATCAACAATGGTAGCTTAAATTTGTTTAGCTAGGTTAATTGCATTAATTCAATGAGATTTGTTTAATTCATGTTTAAAGTGTTTGAAGTGCATGCTTAATATAGATCCTAACCCGACTAAATTGAAGGTTCATAATAACTTTAACTAGGTCTATTATCTTGCATAGTTTTTAAGTTTATGTTATTAAACTGTTTCAAATCTAACCTGTCCCTGTTACTTCACATAAGTACTAAGAAACCCTTAGTTTAATATAATCAGTAAAATGCATATTTCACTAAGTAAAAAAGATTTCGAAAGGACTTAATTTAGTTTCCAAACTCATGAAAGATCAAGTTACCATGAAATATTTTTCGAACACTATTAAGCATGATGAAAATTAATCAAGTTGATTAATGTAGTTATCCTGTCTATTCATGTTATTGATTGTTGAAGTTGTGTTTCTACTACTAAATTCATTCATATATTTAGATAATTTTCATACTTAGATTAAAATTGCATTAGGGATCAATTTTGCATCTAGTTTAATCATCACCACTCAAATTATTGTGTTTTTATCACCAAATTGTTAACTTATAATTTTACAACTAATCGATTAACATGCACAATCCTCCATTTACTTACTTATTACTTGAACGACTGTGTATACTTGCACAAATTGAGCGTTACAAAAACACCTAAGTCAACCTAACTCCCAACAATTGAGGATTCAAACAGAATTCCTCCAATGTACCAACGCAAAGTGAAAGTAACTCAAAGATGAAAGAACTTGAAAGATGAACAAAGCCACAGAAAAACGAAAAGCATTAGAGAGAATGTTTGAGTGAATGCTCTTAAGAATTCTATTACTCAAAACTGAAGTGATTTACAATGAGAGGGAGAGGCCTCTATTTATATTTAAGCCTCCCCAAATTCAACTATACAGATTAAAGTACATCAATGGCTAAGATTAAAAGCTATCTACAAAATCAGATATCTAAGATTACATAATCATATCTTCTAATATTACAAAAGTCATATCCAAGATTGCATATCTTTAAAGATTACGCTCTATATTTTCTATGATTTGTAGATGAGCCTTCAATCTCTACAAGCAATGGACCAATCCAGTTGAGCCAAATTACCTCCTTTGAACATGATGGATCACACAAGTGTGTCGTGGTTGCAGGCTCTCATGCGTAACCCATGACAGTAAGCTTTTTTTTATGTTCGCCAAGTTGACATGCATTTTGTTATTTTCACTTTTCTTTTTTACCCTTACATACTAGCGTGTGGCAATTCATATTAAAAATTAAATATATGTATCTTGTCTATTTTTTTATCCAGATTTTTTTTCAATTATAATTTTATTCAACTTTTAAAATTTTGAAATAATCATATTGGACTTTTTACTATCAAAACAAACCCAAAGAATCCAAACCAAACAAAAATCATGTCTTTAACCACGGCCCAAATAAATCAAGGCATGTCTGTCAAAAGTGGAAAAAAAAAAAAGCAAAATATCATTCTAGAATTATATCCAGTCACAATGAATAAACTGGCAACCATCTTCATTTCTGAAAACAACATTTCCATGTCGATTCCAGTTCCCCGAGGTGACCAAATGATGCTACCAAAATGAAACCCCAGATCTCAGCATCTTCTCCATCGATTGAGTTCCTTCCGATCCCTATTCAAGCTCCCTTTCTCTTTGTATTTCCAGGTAAATTTCTTCTCCCCGCTTTAAGCTCTCATTTGCGATTAAATGTGCCATCTAATTCACTGATCTTTGAGTATACTTGAATCGAATTCTTTGAAAGTTAAATGCAAACTATTTGATGTCTTTGATATAAGCCCTAATTTCTGATTTATCAACACTATTGGACTAACATTTCTTGATAATCGTTAATGCATCACCTTCTATTTCAATCCTCCTCACTCTCATTTAGATCCCCAATCTCACTGCCCGAGTGCATGCACAACCTTCAGCAGTAAACGGAGATGTAATCTCTTTCCCAAAGTTGCATGTGAAACCACGCCTCTATTGTTTCTAGCAACCAACCAAGATGTCGATCGGAACTGATGGCGATTGTAGGCCAAGTTAAAGTTAATGCGAACAAACCCATCCTCTGGAGGTCTCCAAGTCACAGACATATTCTGTTTAGTTAGATTCCTAGCCTCCAACTCTTCAATTTCCTAGATATATTTGAAAATCTGTTCAGCTATTCCTCTACCCGAAGTATATTTTCATTCGTCTACTCTTCTATTTCTTTCAGTCGAGATTACCCATATCGCGCAACAAAAGAATTGGCATTGATAGCTCGAGGCTCTTTGAAACACCCAGGTAAGCTAATCTCATTCTTCTAGATTAACCTCCGAAATGACCCACTCAAGATTTAATTGTTTCCATACTTCAATTGATACAGGGTAGTCTCTAAAAACATGGCCAGTGGTCTCCACCCCCTCTTTTACTTGGGCAGATTATGTTCACTCGCAGCTTTTTATGTTGTTGATTAACTAGAGTTGGTAGAAAATTTCAGGAAACTTTCCATAGGGTAATTTTATGTTTTGCCGTAAGCTTAAGGGTCCAAAGTCTTCTGTAAAATTTAATCATGTCATTCTGTAACTCAATAGAATTATGATTAGTTGTATGTTCAAGTAAAAGTTTGTATCCACTCCTAACCGAGTACTCACCAGAAGGCTCACCCCTCCAAACCACTAAATCATCATGTTCCACCAAAGCTAAAGGGATCCTCAAAATTCTTTTCGCATCCAGCTCAGAAAAGGCATCTTCAACAACTCCAACTTTCGATGTTCTGGTACAACTATCAATTAAGTCGGAAACCTTTGTAACAATTTCTGATAACCCCATGAATTAAATAATTTTCAGCTCCTGGGATCCAAGCATCATCCACAATAGAAATCTTATCCCCCTTCTCCACCCGCTAACAAAGCCCCTTCTCATAGAGTCCCTTTACTACCCAAATACTCTGCCAAGTATAGGAAGGTAGATTCCCTAACCTTGCTTCCCAAAAAATCACAATTTGGATAGTATTTAGCCTTTAACACTCGTGCTAACAAAGAATTCTTATTACAAATTAGGGGCCAACCCTGTTTTGCTAACAACGCGAGATTAAATTTTGCATCCTCCCCTTTCTTTTAATTCACATAAACCATTCCAATCACACCAATGTAGACCCATTTTACTATGACCTCTTTGGAACCAAAATTAAGCCATTATGCTTTCTAAGTCTCTACAAAGCGATTTCGATAAAAAAAACCACGTCAAAGAATAAGTCGAAATGGCTTGTAGGACAGCTTTAATGAATACTTCCTTCCCCCTTAATACAAAAATCTGGTGCTCCAATTATCTATCTTCTACTTGACTCTATCTTTTAAAGTTTGAAAAGCTAGCCTTTTTAGTCTTCCCTCCATATTTGGAAGTCCAAGATATCACTCTGGATTATTCGAAGCCCTAACACCTAAGATTCTCGAGACTGATGGCTTCTCACTCTCGGTAGTATTTGTACTGAAAAAAGTTGTAGACTTATCATAATTTATGCACTGACCTGAACTATTCTCATATTCCTTAAGAACCTCCTTCGAAACCAGTGCTCCTCTCCCATTTGCTTAACCAAACACGACACAATCATTAGCAAAAAGCAAATGTGAAATTTGTGGTCCTCTTCGATTTACCTTGGCCCTTTTTAGCAAACCATCGCTGACCACCAATTTCATTACATATAAAAAATTAAGGAATGGACTCAAAGGGTCCCATTGTCGTAGCTCTCTGCTTGGTTGAAAAGCCTTCATAACATGCCCATTGATGATCACCAAATACTTAATTGATGAGATACATTGCGTAATAAGCTCAATCCATGACAAAGCAAACCCTATCCTTTTCATCATAACTTGAAGAAAAACCCATTCAACCCTATCGTATGCATTTCTCATGTTTAACTTTAAGGCCATAAAGCCCTTTTTGCCAACCCTTTTTTGTTTAAAAGATTGTAAAACCTCATAGGCAAATAGCACATTATCATAAATCAGCCTCCCAAGCACAAAAGCACTTTGAGCACTCTCAATACAATCATCTAACACTCTTTGAAACCTATTAGCTCATTCAACTTTTAAATTTAATCATAAGGGTTTAGTCTTATATATTTATATAATTTCTAACTCATATTTATTTTCAATTGTTATTCATATTTTACGAAAAATTAAAAAATATAAAAATTAAGATAAAAATTTAAAATTAGTTTATATTATAAAATAAAAAGATAAAAAGTAAAGAACAAAGAGAACGGAAGATCAAAGAGAGAATGTATTTTATTAATCAATCGAAATATTTACAAAGCTTCTCCAAAATCTCTATTTATAGGCATAAGAAGTATAAATGAAATAGAGATTTACTTCTAATGACTATTAAAATAGTACATTAAAACTTACCTTGATCTTGAAGGACATCTACTTAATAAGATATTCATAACACTCCCCCTTGGATGTCCATTGGTAGATAATATGTTTCATTAAAACCTTACAAAGATAAAAACCCTGCGGAAAAAAATTCCTAGTGAAGGAAAAAGTGTAACCTCCCAAAATCGGCCTAGACGTTATGGCTAGATTGAGAAGGTTACATTAGCCATCGAAATGGCTAAGCTAACTTACATTATTTTTGAAGACTTTAAATAAACTCACTTTAGAGAAAACTATAGTTGTACTTTGAGTTAGTTTAAAAGCATTCATTCATTAGGTCGTGTATGCTTAGGATTCATTTTATTGTTGATAGTGTTGTTTTAGAAAAACCGTTTGTTTGTCATTCTTCTTTAAAAAAAACTCGATGTTAAACTAATGTAGCTGAAATTAGGGAATAATGTCAAATTTTACTTAAGCCCGATGTCATGCATTTTTCGGTTATAATGCTTGATTAATCCATACATGTAAAAGGCCCCAAATAAAAATCTACTAAGCCACAAACTAGAAATAATTAAAAATTACAAACCAAAACCAATAAAGACTTAATAATACTTATTAAGAAAAATAATCTAAGGTCCAAGGTGATTCTTCGAATGCCAAGTCTGATCCTAATTTCGAGGTTTACTTGGAAAGTTAAAAACTATTAGGGGTGAGCTTATGAAAAGCTCAGTGTGAGTCAAACAATTATTTAAACAAACATAAATATCGAATATAGTGAAAAAGATTAGCTTTAACAGAAGAAAATAGAACCATTATAGAAATTTCATATCATTACATAGCCATTATCAATATTGATGTCAAACGGTGTATAAGCATGAGTCATCATTTATTCGAAGAACAATCATTAATTTTAATACCATTCAATGCAATGCAATACAACACATATCATATATCAATAACATTCAAATATGTGGTGAGCATGATGCAATACAAAAAGGCTCTTACCAATACCATCCGCTACACACCACGAGTTTCCCCAGAACCCATCATCCGAACTTCAAAATATTATGGGCTTAAGCCCATTGTGGTTAAAATCACTGTAACAATATGCAGTAAATTCTGCCAGTAAAAATACAAATAAGCTGCCAATAAAAATGCAATAAATCACCATTCTCCTCGGTACTCTAGGTGCAATGCATTGACTACGAATAATGTGGACTTAATATGCTATCTGTACTCTACGGAACTCCTTCGTCAACCACAAAATCCCAACCCAATGCATATATAATATGCCACACAATCTCACACATAATCATTTCTCAATACTTTTCACATTCATTTGACATGCTCAGCATGTCCTCAATAATCACATTCTTTCAGTAAATGGAAACAGTGATCAAATCTTTCAAATTAACATTGTGTTGGTATCAATCAATATCATTCAATTTCACATACTTTATGGATTTTCATTGAGCATAAATAGCACCTTTTTCAGTACACAATATAACAAATATCTCATGCGTTTAAATCACACATAAGCCTAATATCTCAACACATTATATCATTCAGTCAAACATTCTCATATCTCATAACTCAGATATGCAATTACAAACTCAATCAAACATTCATACTATCAAACTAGCAATTTTGCCAACATGTCAATCTTTTAAGGCTCGAAACATACCTGGTTCGACCACTCACAAAATCAATAATTTGGTTATTAAGCCAATCTAATCAGGAATCTAATTTATCAAATATAACATGATATTTAACATTTTCAAATAATTTTATGAGTTTAGGACCCACACCTTATTCTTCGTTTCCTCGCAACATACTAGCGAATCATCCAATTTTCCTTAATAATTCCTTAAACGAACACTGTATCGATGCAAATCGTACATACAATTGTTCTTCACCTTTACGAATGATTTGGGACGTTTTCAAATGGCCAATCGTTCAAGAACGTTTTTCCCCAAGCTAGTCGAGAAAAAGGTAATGACACTTTCTTGGCAATGTTTGAGATCGATCTTGGAGTTCAAGATTTTAGATTTGGGGTTGATTTTAATGAGGAAAAATGATAGCAATATGGTGGAGAATATTTAACAAATCTTGTGGCAAAAAAGAAAAAAAAAAGAAAAAAGAAAGAGATGATAAAACTAGGTGTAAGCAATGACAACAATGGAGGAAAGGAAAAAAATTAAAATCAAAGAGAAGGAGAGAATGAGACGAACGGCTAGGGCAATGAGGAGAGGATTAAACGGTTATTATTAGTGAAAAATTAATATTTATATCTAGGTTAACTAGGCTTGGATGGCCTACACATTAAAACAATGGGTTTTTGTCAAAAAAATTAAATTATTTTTATGGGAATGGAATTGAAGTTAGGACCTCAAGGATAAATTCACTAATGTTTAACCATCAAACTAATAACTCATTCTTGATATAATTTTGAAATATTTATTTTTAAAAAATAAGACATGTCACAAACTAAGGTTTAAGGAAAAGTTTGCAAAATAATAAAAATGGTGAGAGAGAAGAGATTTGGACTTAGGTTTCAAGGAACATTTCACTAACACTTAACCAAAAAATTAATACCTCATTTTTTCCTAAAAATGTATAGATAATCTCAAAATTTTAAGCATGACCACTCTCTCTCAATTCACAAACCTAATTTTACTAACCCCAAATTTTTGGGATATTAAAAAGAGTACATATATCTATAATACACATAATCTACTACCTTATTAAAAACCTTACCAAGAAAATCTAATAGGATAAAACCTTGATTAAGGGAAAAAGAGTATAGCGCGTATTTACTTCCCCTCATGAAAACATCACATAAAATCTCATATTCTATGTATTCAATCTTGAATACTAGTTTTTCAAATGACCATTCATTTTTATCAACATTCTTTTGAAAGTCATGAGTGAGGGAAAATTTTGGGGCAAATATATTTTGATCTCTTTAGGAGTTTCAACAATAATCATAACAAATTTTAATCATGATCCCTCTATAAAATTACAAATAGGTATTTTGGATCATTTTATAATCCTTTCAACTACTATTGACTAAGCTCAATTTACCACATATGTTTAATTATTTCAATTCATATAAATGAACAATTTCTCGATAATTTTAATATGCTTCTGGCATTCTAAATCCTTTAAGGATTTTATTATAAACTTTACTATATAGTGATTCATAAAAGGTTGTAACAACAATCATTAGACACAAGTTAAATTTTTTATGAACTGTTAGTTTAATAATATATCTAAAGGTTATTGCATCCACCATAAAAGAATATTATATCTTTTCGTAATCAATGCCAGAACTTAGCAAAAACTTCTTATTTTATTTCGTTTTACAAAACTACTTCATTTGCACCCTCACTGGCTTTATACCTTTAGATATTTGGACTATTGGTCCAAAAACTCCACAAGTTTAATTGTACTTGAGTTACGTCTTTCTATTTGACCAATTTACTCCATATCTATATTTCTCAATAGATTTATTCAAGATCCTCCTTTTATTTCATTGTTTCAATAATATTGCATATAAAACCATTGCTAATCATTTTTATTATCGGTTTGACATTTTCTCAAATTGACATAACTTATCGAGATCTCTTATTTTTATTATTTTAATCTTCAGTTTCAAGTACCTGAATCTCTTCTAGAGTTTTACTTATTAGTTATGTGTTGGGTCTCTTCTAGAGTACCCGCCTCCACTATATGACCATCTAAAAGAATTTTCATCTTTGGAATCGATCAATCTATTATTTATTCTAAATAATTGACCTACTGGAACTTTGATTCAAATTAAAATATTAGATGTTATATAACACGTGGTTAATCTCATTAAGCTTGTAAATACATTTGGCAGTTAACTTGTAATGAGTTATCCTTATTGAACTTATTACAAGTTATTATTTCTCTTTTCCTAATGTAGGGAAAACTATCAAATCAAAATAGTAATCACAAATCATGTCATACTAATAGTAATCACAAATCATGTCATACTGAATCTCCAATACCTTCAAAACATTTAATAATTCAAATAGACTTGTAATTAATATATATTCCTAACTTTCTTTGATGATTCATTCATATTTGTGCGTTGTGATGGAGCAATTGGAATATAGACACATATACAAAAATTTAAAGGTGAGAAATATTTAGCTTTTGGCTAAAAATCAATTATAATGGGGAGTATTTATAACTTATTGGCTTGATGCGTAAAACACATAAATCAACATAATCTCATGTTGAAATAGGAAGTTTAGTTCTCATAAGTAATGGTTTAAACATTAATCAGAGGTGTTCAATCAATAATTTCTCTAAACCATTATGCGCATAAATAAAAAACTTTTACAAAAGTTTTTCAAACTCAATCAATAAAAGATTGAGATATGAACTCATCAGTATTAGCAAGATGAATTGTCTTAATTGCATGATCTGAAATTAATTATTTAAACAAGCAATCTTACAAACGACAGGTTGCAAGTTGATAACATATACGTGATTATTTTTTAGATGCATCTACCAAAATCATATAATATCACAACTATCCACATGGTAGATTAATGAACCCATATTCATTTAAAAAATGTAAGACATTAAATTTCAACTTTAGCTAGTGAGTTTATAACAATCAATTTTCATTGAGAACAAACAAAAAATGAGAATTCTTTAAATTAAAGAATTATCTAGTTCTGTAATAAATGTCTATATGAATTCTCAATTAATTTTCGCATCATATATGATCCAAGATGGTCTAACTGGTCCCGCCAAGTAGTAAATGCATTTGTATCAGTAAACTTCTGGTTTACTTTAACATGCGTTTCAATTGTACTAAATTGTAACAAATTGATAATTTTACTATCATTTCTTTTATTTTGTATCCACATATAAGTACTATTGTGACATTTACTACCAGAAATGTCGAAATCAATGTGAAGTCTATAATGTCACTAAGTCAATAAATATAATTTCCAAATAATTATATTCAATATCCACTTCAGGGAATATGCTAAAATCTTCAAATGCAGGGCATTTAGTCTAGTGGTATGATTCTCATTTCGGATACGAGAAGTCTTGATTTCGATTCAAAATGCTTTTAAAACCTTTTTAACAAGAGTTTTTCATAATCAGTTAACTACCAAGAATAATTATTTGAGCCATGCATAGAAACAAGTCTATACTAAATATATCAATAAATGTCACATCTCAAACATAAAATATGACGTAATGAAAACTAGCAAAATTTTTTCATAACCATCATCATAAACATACATGAAATTTAATTCAAAATCCATTCATTCTAGCTTATAGAACTTTTCATTTACAATTACTCGTCTTATTTCTCTAAATAATTAACAAATGGAAAAATATAAAATGTATGAACTACTACCTTTAACAATTCTTTGAACTAAATCAAATCTAAATAACCATAAAATTCATTGGTTTGTTAACATAAATTTGTATGCTAGATATGTTTTAATCAAATATGTTATTTAATTATAAAACCTACTATAATGATATAAATAAATAAGTTAATATTCATTTTCATGAACAAATGAGATGCTTAAATAATATGTAATACATGTTATCAAAACTTAAAAAGAAGATCATTTCAAAATATTTAAACCATATATCAAGTTGATTTAATATTTAAAGACGCACCTTTTTTTTTGTTGTTCTACGTTGAGTCTTGACGATAAAAAGTAAGCAAATTAAACTTCAGTAGTAGACTTTGAATCCAATCAAAATCTATTAATAGTAAACTTTGAAATTGTCTCTCTTCTTAAAAAGTTATTGGAAATTATTGTTCTTTTCTTGCGTTCTTCATTTTTCCACTTTGAGAAAGTTTATTATGACAATCCCCCATGACTATTATTATAATCCAATTTACTACATCCATATTAAAGATTATGACTTTCAAATTTATTACATATTGTTACATTCTCTTCGAGGAATGGCTAGATTTCGTGGTTAAAAACTTTTGTTCAATCATAAGCAAAAACAATTTTCATAATATTACTACCGTAGAAGCACATTTGAATCGTGGAAAGTTGAACAAGTTCTCTCTTGCAAGGTTCTCATCAGTAATATTTTTCCACGTAATTTTAATTGAGAACTTATTCTGAATACTGTAGAGTTATACTCACAGTTTTAAAAAACTTATAACTTCAGGTGCATCCAACCATGACGATCTTTAGATAGATTTACCATATTCTATTACTCATAAGTAGATCTTTCATAGTCAAATATTTTACTTTCAACCCCTTAACGGGGATGATGACAAAAGAAGATCACAAAGATAGTCACGATCAATTCAATTTAAAACAAGAGTAATAAATATAAATCAATAACTCAATCCTCTTTTGATTTATATGAAAAATAATTTTTTTCTCCATTCAAAATCCCAATATGATATCCATTATAATGAATACATTTTAAAACTAATGCATTAACATCACAAATTTTGTACTTTTTAGATATTGATATGTTAGCTCTTCTGGAGCTTTCAACTAATTTTGTACTAATAAATATTAGAGTAATATTTGTTTGTTTCAATACCAAATAAGATAAATATGTTCTATCTGTAATGATAGAATTCATTACTACATTCTCATATCCTTCCTCAAAGAATATTAACAAAAACAAAATATCTGGGCATACGCCACATATGTGGCCAATAATCTTCATACGCCACATATGTGGTCAATAATCTTTTATATCACATTGATAACATAGGTTATCTTTTACCCTTTGAAGAGTTATCTTGAGAACTCTCATTGTTCTCTTATTTATTACTATGTTCTCACTTTTAGTTGTCCATGATTATATTTTTTATTTTCTTTATGTTTGCATTCATTTCGGGGAATGTAACAAATCTAGTAGGACAGATTTCTAAACGCCTCTATTGATTCTTTATTTCATAATCACTAATCGTAAAACATACGTGGATTTCAAATCAAAATCTATCTATTATGATTAGTCTCCAATTATAATAAACATGATATAATAAATAAATCATAGTAAAATATATTTGAGATTCTTTAACTTCATTATTATCACCTAGCTATTGTCACGAGCACTATTACAAGTAGTAAAATAATTTTGTTTTCGTAATAACATTTATAACCTAATAGTAAAAAATTCATTTAGTAAACAAAATCAAAATTTTTGTGTACAATGCTTGAAAGTTATTTGATACACATTGTACCAAATTTCAATACAACATATATGTTATAAAATCTTATGATGCTCTAATCAAATATTTATAAATTTAATTTAAAAGATATAATACAATAATTTCAAGCATATTTAATAACAATAATTTAATCATAAAATATTTTAATCATCCAAATATCATAATATTGTTATTTAATAAAAGAATCTTAGTTTAAAAGAATCCTTAAATTAAAAATAATTTTAGTAAAATAATTTTATCAAAATCCATTAACAAAGGAGAAAAACATACCGCGTAAGGATTATATATATTTCTTTGTATAATGATTACACATAATACTCATGCCTCAATTAAAAACTGAAATAGCAGTTGTAGCGACGTAAAAATTTTGCTTTCGGTCGTTAATTGAGGCGATTATTTGAAAATTTGAAAACCGGCTTTCAGTTTTATTTAAAAAGGGAGTCGCCACCGATCTTTTTTCTTAGGTGTAATCGGACACCTAATGAATCCTCTTTTCCAAAAAAAAATTTATTTTTGGATAACATAAAAGGCTGAGTTTAGATCTACGTCAAAATTCAGAGAAAAATTAGGGTTTGGGAGTCAGTTACGCACGAGGAAGGTATTAGCACCCTCGTAACGCCCAAAATTGGTATTTTATTAACATGTGTTGTCTCAAATTTAAAAAATGCGAGTTCAATGTAACATTTAATCGTGATTCGGTTGAAACACGAGAATTTTTAATTTTTTTGATTTTTGGGAAGGACATACCGTTTTAACATGAGTCGATTGATGTTCACCCAACATAGCGATGAAATCGATGACTTAATGTTAAATCGGTACGTTGCCTTGCTTATTGAAATAAAAAACATGAATAAACATCTTTAAAAGCGGTGAGCAATGAGATGATATAAAATGGTAGGAAGCGAAAAATAAGAGTTAGAAATATATCAAAACAAATAATAACTATGACGATATATTAAAAACAATAACAACGTATGCGATATTAAATGTAATAATAGTATCAAACACAAAATAAAAACAATGAATATATATACATAATAATGATATTAAGAGTATGTACGTAATATATATATATATAAAATTGTGTTAGAAATATACTATATATAATATTTGAAATATATACATAAGATAGTAAAAATATATAACTAGTAATGTTAAAATATATACATAATAATATATAAAAATATTGAAAATGTATGTACATAACATATATGAAAAATATATACGTAAGATAATATGTAAAATGTAACATAGTATTAGAAATATATACATGATATATATAAAATACAACACTAAAAAGGCATATATATACATAATATATAAAATGCATATATAATATAATGTTAAAATATTTACATAATATATACATACATAATAATAATGTTGAAAACATCTATTAATAAGGTTACATAAATATGTACCTATATATATGTATTAAAAATACATAACAATATTAAAAATACGTACATAGTATATATATACATATAATATAGTTATTAAGAAAATACATACAATATATAGTATTAAGAATATACACAATACATAGGGTATTAAAAATATAGTATTAAAAAACATAATATATACATATAAATATAAAATATACACTATCATTAATACTAATAATAAATATAGTAATAATATTAATAACAAAAAAATATAATATAATAAAATATTAAAATAAAGTGATTAAAAATAATACCATGTATAAGTATATATATATAATATAACATACACTAATATTGTATATAATAATAATACTAGAAATAATAATAATAATAATAATAATAATAATAATACTAGCAATAATAATAAGATATAAAAAACAAATATAATATAATAATAATGTTAAAAATAGAGTAATAAATAGTAATAGAGAAAATAACAAAGATAATAGTAATATAATAGTAAAAAATATAATATTAAAATAATACTAAATATAACATAATAATAATATAAAATAATAATAATAATGTAATAATATAAAAATAGCAATATATAATAAAAAACTTAATCTAATATAAAAGAAGTGAGAATAAACAAAAAAAGGATTAAAAAAAATTAACAACAGAATTCTGGGGCGGATTTGCAAATAAAAAAAAAGCTTATTAGAACACGCATGAAAACAGTGGGGGCCAAAAGAGCAATTTTTCAAAGCCTTTAAAACGATGCGCATTATGGGGGATCATTTTGAGAATCATAACAAATTTCAGGGTCAATTTATAAATAAATATAAACTTAATTTAAAACACCAAAAATGCAGAAGGACTGCGCACGCAATTTCCCCCTTTAATTAAAAACACGCGGATTCTAGGAGGGTTTGATATATATATGTGAGAAAATAGGTCCAAAAACAAAACAAAAATGGGAAAAAAAATCACCTTAGGTTTATGCTTTCTGTGCTTCGATCTCTGATATTGGGTTCGATTTGGTTATATTCTCTTACTTGAATATTGATGGAATCGATGTTTGGTTTCGAAAATCGAATGCTATTTTGTTGCCCTTTTTTGTTTAAACTGTCGAATCCATTTACAATACTTTGTTTGGCTTTTTATAGCCATTTTTTACACTATCTGTTTCCCTAGATTTTGCTGTTTGCGTGTTCTCTTTGTCTTGCAGGGTATGGCTGGTGGAGTAGGTGGAGCAGGTGGCCATGGCAGACGGTCAGGGGTGGTTACGGCGTTGAGGTAGTTTAGGGTTTCATTTTTTTTAAACTCTAAGTCTAGAGTTGGGTCAAAAATTGAGCCTTTTAAGTTTGGGCGAGTTTTGAGTATTGGGTTTGGGTAGGTTTAGTTATTGTAATTGGGTAGTGGGCCTGGTTGTAACTGGGTTTTGGGTTATTTGTATTCGGGTCTGGGTAATTTGGGGTGGTGGGCTAGGTAAATTTTGGATTGTAAATGGGTTTGGGTTTTGTGGGCAAATTTTGGGCTTCTACAGCTGCCCCTCTTTGCTTATTGTCGTGCAAGGAGAATAGAGTAAAGACCTTCAAGGAAGACCAAAATTGTCCAGTCTTGCCGAGTCTTGACTTCTTTGGTGCTTTTCTTGTTCAGGTAGTCTCCTTCCAGTCCAACGCGTCTTATAGCTTTAATCTACTCCAATGTAACTTCGAGGGTATGAAATTTGTGGCTTCGATCTGCTTCACTGTAACTTCGGAAAGATAAGTTCTGCAGCTTCAAACTGCTCTTCTATCGCTTCAGTGAGATAAGGTTTTGGTCTTCTCTTCTGCCCCTTTAGAAAGGCAAGATCTGATATCCTCGATCAACTCCGCTGCAACTTTAAGGAGACAGAATCTAACGTCTTCAATCAGCTTCAATCTCTATTCTCTACTCGGCATGTGATCCTGAGCTCAACTCATTTCTCGCAATATGAATTGACTCTTTAAAAACAGACATTATAAACAGAAATTGAAAATATCTCAGCACGTGAGCCAAGGCTCCACTCACCTCTCGCAATATGAGTTGGTTTTTGAAACTTAATTTGAAAAGCAGATTTTGAAAATACCTCGACATGTGACCCGAGACTCAACTCACCTCTCACAATATGAGTTGATTTTCTGAAAAATATAAATTGAAAAAAACAGAAATTGAAAATACTTCAGCGTGTCCTGAGACTCAACTCATCTCTCGCAATATGAGTTGATTTTTTTGAAAAGAAAAAATTGAAAATAGCTCAGCACGTGAGCCAAGGCTCAACTCACTTCTCGCAATATGAGTTGGTTTTTAAAACTTAATTTGAAAAGCAGATTTTGAAAATACCTCGACATGTGACCCGAGGCTCAACTCACCTCTCCCAATATGAGTTGATTTTTGACAAACAGAAATTGAAATTACCTCAGCGTGACTTGAGTCTCAACTCACCTCTCGCAATATGAATTGATTTTTTTTTTTGAAGAACAGAAATTAACATTACCTTAGCGTGTCCTGAGGCTCAACTTACCTCTCGCAATATGAGTTGATTTTGATGAACAGAAATTGAAAAACAGAAACTGAAAATACCTCAGCATGTGAGCCGAGGATCAACTCACCTCTCGCAATATGAGTTGATTTTCTTAAAAAACAGAAATTAAAAATACCTCAGTGTGTGACCCGAGGCTCAACTCACCTCTCGCAATATGAGTTGATTTTTGAAACATAAATTAAAAAATAAAGATTGAAAATACCTCAGCGTGCCCCGAGGCTCAACTCACCTCTTGCAATATGAGTCGATTTTTGAAAAACAGAAATTGAAATTACCTCAGCGTGTCCTGAGGCTCAACTCACCTCTCGCAATATGAGTTGATTTTTTTGAAACACAGAAATTGAAAAAAAAAAGAAATTGAAAATACCTCAACGTGCCGTAAGGCTCAACTCACCTCTCGCAATATGAGTTGATTTTTGACAAACAGAAATAAAACATCAAAATACCAAAACCTGTCATCTGGTGGAACCCAGGTGTCTTTCCCTTTGATTCAGTACAGCTATCATCACATCCTCTTGCTCTACTGGAGTACCTGTATATGTCATGCATGATGTTATCATGATATGCACATATTTGTCTTAAATGTCTTTATACCTACATGATTATGCTATGCGCCTTAGGCATGCTTGCCGTATGTCCTTTTTCGTCACGATTTTTGATGATCTGCGTTCATTGCTTTGACTCTTGACTTTCTCTTCAGGCTTTGTACCCGTCTTCAAGCTTCACGAGTAATCGAAGTTTCTCAAATATCACTCATTTGTCCCTGGTTGAACTTTGTCCTTACTTTGAGACTTTTGTACTTATCAAATTCTTCTCCGGGTAATGCTTAACATTTCTTTTGTTTAGAGTATGTCATTTCACTATTTATCATTTAAATAAACCATATAATGGGATGCATGAAAATGGTCAGGTAGGGACAAAAAAGGGTACTTCACATTCATTTATTTCAAAGGTAACAAACAAAGAAAGTTAACCAAGAATAGTAAAAGGCATCATAAAGAGGAAGGGGATCGCATTCAACGGATACAAATGCTCTAGATATTCAACACATGAACTCTTCCACGTTTTTTAATCAAGAATCTTTTCAAGCATGGCTTCTTGCGTAGAAGATTTCGAGTTTTTCAGAAATGCTTCAAATACTGTAGTTTTGCTGTTTGACCCACCGTTCAACCGCCTTGCTCTTTAAGCCCGAGTTTGCTTCATTAGGATGCCCTTTTGGGTTTTCATCCTAATCTTTTGTGTTAATCAAGATGCCCTTTTCGGGTTTTCACCTTGATCTTTTTTTATTATCAAGACGCCCTTTTCGGGTTTTCACATTGATTCCTCCTTTTTTTTTAGGCATAATATTTCTTCACAGCATTTGAATTCACTAGATTAGGTAACTCCTTCCCATCCATCTCCGTGAGAATCAAAGCTCCACCCGAGAATGCCTTCTTTACGATGTATGCTCCTTCCCAATTTGGTGCCCATTTTCCTCGCTGATCTTTTTGTATTGGGAGAATCTTTCTCAGCACGAGTTCACCTTCATGGAATTCTCTTGGCCGTACTTTCTTATCATGAGCCAGGATCATTCTCTTTTGGTACATCTGCCCATGACAGATTGCCTTTAAGCGTTTTTCTTCAATAAGATTTAGCTGGTCATATCGAGCTTGAACCCATTCTGCTTCCTCTAATTTCGACTCCATTAAGACTCGTAGAGAAGGGATCTCAACTTTGATAGGTAGCACAGCTTCCATTCCATAGACCAGAGAGAAAGGAGTTGCTCCCGTAGATGTCTGTACAGATGTGCGATATGCATACAAAGCAAATGGTAGCTTCTCGTGCCAGTCTTTATAGGTCTCGATCATTTTCCCAATGATCTTCTTAATATTTTTGTTCGCTGCTTCAACAGCTTCGTTCATCTTTGGGCGATAGGGCGAAGAGTTATGATGTTTTATTTGGAATTGCTCACACACTTCTTTCATCATCTTGTTGTTCAAATTCAAGGTGTTATCTGAAATGGTTCTTTCAGGCAAATCATATCGACAAATAATTTCTTTTTTCGAAAACCTGTAAACTGCAGTCTTCGTCACATTGGCAAACGAGGCGGCTTCTATCCATTTTGTGAAGTAATCAATAACCACAAAAATGAATCGGTGTCTATTAGAAGCTTTTGGGGAAATTGACCCTATAACATCCATGCCCCACATAGAAAAAGGCCACGGAGAAGTCATGACGTGAAAGGGTGAAGGGGCTACATGAATTTTATCGCCATAAATCTGACATTTGTGGCATTTTCATGCAAAACTAATACTGTCACTTTCCATCGTCAGCCAGTAATAACCGAGTCTCATAATCTTACTGGCCATAGTGAAGCCATTGGCATGTGTCCCACAAATTCCCTCATGGACATCTTCAAGTATTTTTCTGGCTTCAACAGCATCTACGCATCTCAAGAGCACTTGATCTTTTCCTTTTTTTGTATAGAATGTCTCCATCAAGAATAAATCTCGCTACCATTCTTCTGATTGTTCTTTTGTCGTTCTCATTTGCTTTTTGGGGATACATTTGATTCTTGATGTATTCTAAGACATCATGGAACCATGGCCGTTCATCTGGCTCTTTTTCAATGCTGAAACAATGTGCAGGGACTTCATATATGCTCATTTGAAGAGGCATTATTTTTGTTTCTCTGTTTGCTTTGAACATTGAAGCCAAAGTGGTCAGGGCATCAGCCAATTGGTTTTCTTATCGTGGGAAGTAATTAAAAGTTATTTCTTTGAATTCTTTAATCAGTCCTGCCACTAGGTTGCTGTATTTGACTAATTTTGAATCCCTCACTTCCCAATCTCCACGGATTTGGTATATCACCAACGCTGAGTCCCCGTACACCTTTAAGATTTTGATGTTTCGTTCAATAGCTGCACGAAGTCCCATGATACAGGCATCATATTCCGCTATGTTATTAGTAAGAAGAAGTTTAATCTGGCAATGAATGGATAATGGTTCCCCTATGGCGATACTAAGACTGCTCCAATCCCATGCCCCAATGCGTTCGATGCACCATCAAAGCTTATCTTCCATGACTTTTTTTTTGGTAACTCGCACTCTTTTTCTGTAATGCACATTAAGCCTTCATCCGGAAAATCAAATCTCAATGGCTCGTATTCATCCATTGTTTGAGTTGCTAAGAAGTCAGCTATTGCGCTTCCTTTTATCGACTTTTGGCTCACATAGACAATGTCGTATTCTGATAGCAGGATCTGCCATCATGCCATTCTTTCTGAGAGTGCAGGTGATTCCATCATGTACTTTATTGGATCCAGCTTTGAAATTAACCATGTCGTATAATACAACATATATTGCCTGAGTCTCCGAGCTACCCAAACTAGAGCGCAACAGTATTTTTCAATGGATGAATACTTTGCCTCATATTCATTGAACTTTTTGCTGAGGTAGTAGATCGCTTTTTCTTTCTTTCCTAACTCGTCGTGTTGCCCCAGTACGCAACCCATTGAATTTTCGAACACAGTCAGATACAATATTAACGGTTTTCCTAGAGTTGGCGGTACTAGCACCGGAGGACTAGACAAATACTATTTTATCTTGTCAAAAGCCACTTGGCATTCTTCGTTCCATTCTCCTGGATTATGTTTTCGAAGGAGTCAAAAAATGGGTCACACTGATTGGTAAGTTGAGCAATGAACCTAGCGATGTAGTTCAACCTCTCTAAAAATCCTCTGACTTCTTTTTGCGTGCGCGAAGGTGGTAGTTCTTGTATGGCTTTTATCTTATCTAGATCAACTTCAATACCTCTCTCACTGACTATGAAGCCTAGCAATTTTCCTGAGGTAACCTCAACATACATTTGGCTGGATTGAGCTTCAGCTGGAACTTTCTCAGTCCTTCGAACAACTTCCTGAGGTTCCCAACATGCTCTCTTTCCCCTTTAGTTTTGGCGATTATATCATCGACGTAGACTTTTATTTCTTTGTGCATCATGTCATGAAACAACATCACCATGGCCTTCTGATATGTTGCCCCAGCGTTCTTTAATCCGAACGGCATCACCTTATAACAGAATATTCCCCACATCGTTACGAAAGTAGTTTTCTCCATATCTTTAGGAGCCATCTTTATCTGATTATAACCCGAGAATCCATCCATGAATGAAAACAATGAATGCTTGGCTGTGTTATCCACCAATGTATCGATGTGTGGCAAAGGAAAATTATCTTTAGGACTTGCTCGATTCAAATCACGATAATCCACACACATTCGTACCTTGCCATCTTTCTTCGGTATTGGTACTATGTTAGCTACCCATTGTGGGTACTTTGAGACTTGTAAGAAGGCAGCATCGAATTATTTTTTGACTTCTTCTTTTATCTTTAACAGCATTTCAGGTCTCATTCGTCTTAGCTTCTATTGAATGGGTTTGCATTCTGGTTTCAGTGGGAGTCTATGGACCACTACATCCTCATCCAATCCTGGCATGTCCTGATACGACCATGCAAATATATTTTTGTACTCATGAAGCAAAGCGATCAGATCATGTCTGGTGTTATCTGAAATGGAGGTCCCAATCTTCACTTCTTGCCTCTTTTCTTCATTTCCCAAGTTACTATCTCAACAGATTCTTGATGAGGTAGAATCTATTTATCTTCTTGTTCTACCATTCATAGTAATTCAGGAGACGAGACATAGTCTTCAATATTTTCTTCAACTTTGAACTCTCTTAACCAAATAGCTTTCTCGAAATCGATTTTAAGATTTGTAACGGGTTTGTTCATATCGTTGATATCTGAGCACCTGAAAGTTGAATGGAAAAGGAAACTATAGATGAGCATCAAAGTAGTGAGACCAACAAGCATGGCATGATGTGAGATATATGCAATGACAGGTTGTGAGGAAAGGGAAAAAATTTTAATGAGAATGAAAATATATATGCAATAACAGGCTGTGAGGAGAGGGAAAAAATTTTAATGAGAATGAAAAGACCATGACAAAATGCATCTCCATTAATGTTCATTTATATGATAAAGAGAAAATCATAAGATCTTACAAAAGAATCCCTACTATTACTTAGGGACACACAAAAAGAAGAGTGTTAACATTGAGCATTACTCTGGAGAAGATTTAGAAACTACAAGGGGATCCACAGCAATCCAATTATTCAAAACGAATCCAGGAGGACAAGGGTGTATCATTGAAACATCTTTAATTGCATTACTCCTTTTGTCAATGACATTTATACTGACATTCTGAAGACCCCTTTCAATTAATAACAGCGTACTTCGTGGATTATCTTGTCCAAGGTATATCATTCTTGTAGATGTAAATGTTTTTGACAAAGGAGGGTACGTTATGGGCTTCCATTCTATTTCTCGGCCTAAGGTTCTTGCGATCCTTCTTTCTTGATTTTTCTTCCGTTGTTTTCTTTTTTGACGCATGTCTGGCTGGAACCCCAAACTGTATCGGGCCTTGTGGTGCACTAGCTTTAGAGCCCTGACTATTCCTTGCAGATACCTTCCCAAACCTTTCCTTGCTCGGGCTCTTTTTCCCATAATCAGCTCAACTCCCATCTTGGTATTCCTTGACAGCTTAGGCATGGGAATTCTATTTCCTTCAGAAACAAAAGTGGCATTGACAAATTCCAATGATCGGAAGGAACATTCTATTGCATCTTTGCTCACTTCCAGGTACGGTGCATCGGCAGAGATAGATGCGACAATGTATTCTTCTCCCTCAACAGTGACCAAACAGTCATCCATGATAAACTTCACTTTTTGATGGAGAGAGAACGGAACTGCTCCAGCAGAATGGATCCAAGGCCTTCCCAAGAGGCAATTGTATGATGGTGTAATGTCCATGACTTGAAATTTAACATCGTATATATAAGGGCCCACTTCTAGAGGGATTTCAATCTTTCCCATGACTTCTCGTCTTGTCCCATCGAATGCCCTTACTGTGGAATGACAGGGCCTTAAATAGGACAGATCCATCGGGATTCTGGAAAGTGTGGCCAAATGCATGATGTTGAGTGTCGACCCATTATCGATGAGCACGTTCGGTATTATGTAGCCCTTGCAGCGAGTCGTAATATGCAGTGTTTTTACTGATCCTCTACCGTTTGGCGGTATCTCATCATCACTAAAAGAGATGAAATTGTTAGCGTTCAGATTATTCACCCACCTATCAAGCTTCTCAACAGATATGTTGTTCGATACGTAAGCTTGATTTAACACCTTCAGCAAAGCGTTCTGGTGTGGCTATGAGTTTAACAGTAGAGATAAAACCGAGATTTGTGCTGGTTGCTTTTTCAATTGTTCCACCACATTATACTCACTATGCTTGATAAATTTTAAGAATTCCTATGCTTCCTCCTCGTCCACAGGCTTTTTAACTTCTTGTTCAAGCCCCGTTTCATGCTCATCTTTGATCACGTGCATCGATGCTTTCCCTTTCTATTTCAAGTCACTATATTTCTTTACCTGCTCGACTTCTTAAGAATAACACCTCCCACTGCGGGTGTAATGACCTACTTCTCCAACACTTCTGATTGCGGTTTCGAACTTTTCACCTTCAGGTATGACAATGTTGATGTCGTATTTCCACGGTATCGCCTTGTCGTCCTTGCAAGGGAAAGGAGATGGTACTTCGATTATCACTTTTCGTTTCACCGACTCCTTCTTCGCGTCATAATAAATTATTAACGGTCGGTTGGCACTATACGGAAAACCTGATGATTGATTGTTAGAGGCACATATTTCTCCTCTATCGGCCTCTTCGCCTTTATAAAAAATCCCAATCTCCTTATTATCCATCATATTTTGCAGTAATCTCTAGAACCCCTCGTAGGACTGAATGTCGTGCCCCTCAATACCATGGAATTTGCAAAAACTTTGACCTTTTGCATTTCTTCCTTTGAATACTCTGTTAAGATGACAGAACAACCCCTTTTCAACTAGTACCTCCCAGATTTTCTGCAGAGGTGTTCTTATTTCAGAAACCCATCTTCTACTTTGCCATTTGTCCTCCTCTCCCACTACGCTCACGTTCCCTTCGGTGTGGTTTGGGAATGGGTTCCCGACCGTACCGCTAATACCGTCAAATCGCAGAATGCCCGTATCGATGAGTCCTTGAACTCTCCATTTGAAGGCAAGGTAGTTTTTCGTAGAGTGCCCCTAGTTCCCGGCATGGTATGCATAACTAGCGTTTGGATTGTACCATTTTGGGTATGGAGGCTTAAGGGGTGCCATGTAATGCGGGGATATCAATTGCTTCTCCAAAATTTTTGGGTAAAATTCTCCATACGACACAGGAATAGGAGCAAATTGCGATTTCTCAGGATTGGGTCTCGCTGGCCTTTGTTCGTTTTAGGCTGGCCTTGGGAGGGTATAGTATTTTGTGGAAATGTGGCGGTTGGTCTCGAGTTATTTTTGGCGTAAACGGGGTAAGAAGAGTAAGGAGGTGGTGCTTGGTAGTAAGGGGTTTGGGGAGGATAATAGAAATTCGGAGGTGGATAATTTCGAGGTCGGGGTTGGTTTGGATACAAATTAAGGGTATAACAGCTTCCCATTCCCACCATATGGGCTTCTGGTTCTTTCTTCTTCATGGGCACTACCCTTCTTAAACTTTCTTGACCTTCCATTCTACCGCTCCTGACGGCATTCTCTATAAGCTCGCCGGATATTACAATATCCACAAAGTCCTTCGTGGCACTTCCCACTAGTTTGTCATAAAACAGCGCCTTTAAGATGTTGATAAAGAGGACGGTTATCTCCGTTTTTGTTAACAGGGGTTCCACTTGGGCCGAGACGTCTCTCCACCTTTGAGCGTATTGTCTAAAGGTTTCTGCTGGTTTCTTTTCCATCATTTGTAGAGTCATTCGATCAGGCACCATATCCGATACATGCTTGTACTGCTCACAGAATGCTGACGCCAAGTCCTTCCAAGATCGGATCTTTTCCCTACTAAGTTGGTTGTACCACCGAAGAGCCGATCCTACTAGACTATCCTGAAAACAATGTATGAGTAGCTTATCTTCTTTCACATAACCGGTCATCTTCCGGCAAAACATGATGAGATGCGCTTTTGGGCATCTTGTCCGATCGTACTTTTCAAAATCTAGTACCTTAAACTTTAGAGGTAAAATTAAATCGGGTACCAAACTGAGCTCTTTAGCGCTCAGTGCAGAGAAGACTTCAGTGCCTTCTATCGCCTTGAGCCTTTCCTCTAGGCTCCTATATTCTCATTTGCATCGTGATTATCCAATTTCAACCTGGTTATCTCTGCTGGATCGTCCAAATCTGGAACGAGTGGATTAGCAAGACTAGCCCCCGGGTTTGATACAAACATTTCTTGCCCCAAATGAGCAGATGGTACCGGCCGTTGCTTCAGGTCTGTGGGTTCCCCTTGGTTGTACCCTCTTTGTATTATGTGGGTGTGCAGCGGAGTGAATCCTGGGGGATAGAGAGGATCTTAACTGTGATTAACTCTTGACCGAGGTTCCTCGACGTCAGGGCTCTGCATCGGTCCCTTTCCCTTAACTAAAGCTGACATCATTTTCATCATCTTGGCTATTTGATCCTTCTGTTCGAGCGATTCTTCTCGAGATCTCACCATTAAATCTCTTGTCTCTTCCTACGATTTGGCCAACTGCTCTTGTAATTCCCTTTGAATTCTTTCCATCCTTTCAATCATTTCATTGAATTCAGCCTCCATTACTCTAGCTTGTCGGCGTGTCCTATACAAATGACGTGGTTCCAGTCTTGTGGTATTACAACTGTGAATTGTATGTTTTAACCTCAGCGAACAATTATGGGATATGCAGTGAATAAATGAATGAATGCATAAATGTCAAATAAATGTTAATCATGAATGAATATACAAGAATTTAGTGTTGATTTCAAGACGGCCCCTATTTAGGCATTTCATTTATCAAAAGAGTCCATTACAAAACATTTTTCCATTTTCGATTCAGCCATTACACAAACTTCCTAGCTATATCGCCATATTTCTTTACTCGTGCTAAGAATTCTGATATGTTCGATCTTCGACTTGGAGGGAATTGGCAAATGAAGATTTCAGCTTCTTTCGATAGTTGTACCACGTGCATGGCTACCCCACGAATTTCATTGATCAAACAGTTAAGTTACATTTCTTTTTCTTAGAGGTCCTCTTCGTAAGCACGAATGTCTCTATCATACTGACTATTCTTTTCTTTCAAAGCCCCTAAGAGAGTATCTAGCTGTTGTTGACGATGCTGCAGCATGTCTTCTAAATCCCGTATCCTCTCTTTTAGTTCTTGACATTTAGATCGACTAGTCATTACCACGGCGGACACAGTTTTATATTCGGCGTTCTTCTTCCTTAACTCCATCATAGCCCGCGTAGCCTTTTCTTCTTCTTTCTTCGCTTTCGCCTTCCAGAATTCCATCCCGCCTTTGATGTTGCTTAATTCTTCTTTCCATTCCGCTGATGATTTGCCCAACCTACTATTCTTGATAGTGACTCTTAAATTCTTATTTTCTAAATGAAGGTCCCTTAAGTCGTTTCTTACGACTTCAACTTCTTTTTCAGCTTCCTCGGTTTTGGACCTTTCAATCTGAACGTCGATCTTCAACTGGTAATTTTCTTCTTGAAGAGCGCTGAGGTCCCTTGACATCTTGGTCTTTTCACGTTCAAACTCTTGTCTTGCCACTTCTAACTCGGATGACATTTCCTTTAAGAAGGGATTCTGAAAGGCGTAACTCATTGACGAAACTTGCTGACTATTTACCCTTCATATCCTCCATACGTCATAATCTTAAGTGAGAGTATCAGCGTACAGGGCCAAATCCATCAGATGAACTTCCTTCTAAGATTTTGCAGCGCCTCGGACCCTCTTCATATACCCTTCACCCGCAAAAGCAAACTCGGACTGTGCTAATCCTCTAGTGGCAGGTATGAATTGTCACGAAGAAAATTGCCTTTGGACTAATATCGGGGCATATCCAACTCCTCCCCGTAATCCGAGTAGTGGCACCCAGTCTTGATCCCCGACCTTGTATAGCAGAATCAAAGGGTGTATCCACGGTGCTCTCCACATTATATCCTCAGCGCGAAGGTTTTGAAAAACTGAAACCCAATGTTGTTCAGTGACTTCCTTTGGCCATTCTTTCTTGAGATAAGCTTCCAACGGGGCAAATGTTTTCGAAAACATATGGAACGGTGTGCGCTCTACTTTCCAGAAATGGCTCAAGATCCAAACATTGAGCAACTATGCGCATCCAATAAATCGTCCTTCCCCTTTCCTCCGACAACTACTCAAGGATCTAAAGGTCTCGGCTAGGATAGTCGGGACAGGGTTGATTCCTTGTTTTAATCTTTTGAAGAAATCCACCACCGCAACTTCTATGTGTCCAAGGACTTTCGAGAAGATGATCAAACTGTAAATGGCCAAAGCGAATAGATTTACCCTTTTCAACATGTCGGGATGGTTCAGAACCAAATCTCGTAGGGAAGACCATGGAATGCAAATAATTTTATTCTTCTTCTTTATCTATTTTTCGGCCCATGCGTCAGTCATGTCTGTCAATCTTACTAACTTTTTCTTGAAGGTCATCGGCTTAGGTTCCTTCACATATACTTTATAGAATTGAGCATTTTCAACACGAAGCAAAGCAACGTACTCCTCTATAGTTGGAGTCATATCTTCTCGATTGAAGGTAAAACATTGGTAAGCCAAATCCCAAAATCTAACCATAGCTTGGATCAATCATTTGTCAACGTTGACAGCAATCAAGTTGGCTATGTCCCCATATCTTTCTGTGATGATACCCCTAGTGTCCGAGTCCCACTGATTCCAAACCCGAACCAAATCTTCAAGGTTATTCTGGTGAACATTCACAGTTACGTGCTCGGGCAAATTGGCAATACATCCCTCCACTAGACTATCTATTTTTTCTTTCTGAGTTTTTAGAGACCAGTCCCGAACTACGACATTCTTCTCGGTTGTTTGTATAAGTGACTCTTCCATTAGAAACTCGTTCTTTTGGCAACCGATCTCTAGTCAACACTTTCCTAATATGATGCCTTTAATGCATGATTAAAAAATAAGGCAAAGACAAACAACCTTGATTAGTAATTAAATACAGGTAGAAAAACATGGAAAATTTAACAAATCGTACTACCCAATCTAATTTATTAAATAGACCCAATCTCCTTGTATAGAAAGTGAAAATGCAAAAAGTAAGAGGCGTTCCTCCTGTGCACTTATTTTGGTGACTACTAAACGGACGAAGGTTCGGCATGGCTCTAATTAGGTGGCTCGTACGGTTCAATATATGTGGTTTTGGTTCTATACAGGTACTCGAATTGTTCGTACTATCGTCTACTAAGACTAGTACGAAGCCTCGGTCGTAGCCCCTCACGGGCTCACGAATTTAATTCGAGGGATTACATTTACTTATGTCTATACGGAGGGACAAGTTAACTCACGAAAGCATAAGTCATATGTAACCCGAAAGTATTCACTAGCCTGTGCGGAGGGACAAGTTAACTCACGAAGGCATAGCGTTTACTTCCACTTAAGCAGACGGAGCCCGGGTAGAGAGCTCATGTTATGCAAAATGTAAGTGCACGGTGTGTGGGGAGAAACTCACAAACCTTTCGTTTTATTTTAAAAAAAAACTACAAAACTAAAACCATAAAACTTAAAGCTGAAAAACAAAAAGGACAAAACGGGTTAGGAAAACATTTACAACATAATGCAAACGCATGACTTTGAAAACAAAAATTTGAGGATCACGACTAAATGTTAATTTGAACAAAGAACTTTGAAAATTTTGACAACGCGAGTTTAATTCGACTCGACTCTCAAAAATGGTTGTCCCCAGTGGAGTCGCCAGCTGTAGCGACGTAAAAATTTTGCTTTCGGTCGCTAATTGAGGTGATTATTTGAAAATTTGAAAACTGGCTTTCGGTTTTATTTAAAAAGGGAGTCGCCACCATTCTTTTTTCTTAGGTGTGATCGGACACCTAATGAATCCTTTTTTCCAAAAAAAAAAATTTATTTTTGGATAACAAAAAGGCCGAGTTTAGATCTACGTCAAAATTCAGAGAAAAATTAGGGTTCGGGAGTCGGTTACGCACGAGGAAGGTATTAGCACCCTCGTAACGCCCAAAATTGGTATCTTATTAAACATGTGTTGTCTCAAATTTCAAAAATGCGAGTTCAATGTAACATTTAATCGTGATTCGATTGAAACACGATAATTTTTAATTTTTTTGATTTTTGAGAAGGACATACAGTTTTAACACGAGTCGATTGATGTTCACCCAACATAGCGATGAAATCGATGACTTAATGTTAAATCGGTACGTTGCCTTGCTTATTGAAATAAAAAAACATGAATAAACATCTTTGAAACGGTGAACAACGAGATGATATAAAATGGGCGGGAAACGAAAAATAAGAGTTAGAAATATATCAAAACAAATAATAACTATGACGATGATATTAAAAAACAATAACAACGTATGCGATATTAAACGTAATAATAGTATCAAACACGAAATAAAAACAATGAATATATATACATAATAATGATATTAAGAGTATGTACGTAATATATATATATATATATATATATATATATATATATATATAAAATTGTGTTAGAAATATACTATATGTAACGGCCTAATTTTCAGTAGTGTCGGAAATGGTGATTTGAGATCACTAAATTCGACAAATAAGATTGAACAAGATAGTAATTTAATATTTATGAGTCAAGTAAGAATTTAGAAGAATTTGTGAAATGGTGAAATTAGTGAATTAAAAGAATTTATTAGGTCAAGCGGGTCAAAAATGAGGTATCGAGACCTCAAAGTTGAAAATCGAGCTATAAATATTTTTATAAATATTTATGGAGTGTCATTGAGTTAGTATTAAAGTTTAGTTAGAAAATTTTAACGTTTGGATGGCTAATTAATTGAAAAGGATTAAATTGAAAATAGCACAAAATTTGTTAAATTGTGAGTAAATAGCTTAAGTATTTAAAAGATGGATTTAAAGAGCAATTAGACCCAAAGGTTAATGGCTGGACGGTTTGGGTATGAAATAAGCAAGAAAACAATGTGAACAAGGGCAAAATTGGAAATAGATAAAAGTTAATAGTTAAATAATGATGTAATTGAAAAATCTAGACATTTTCTTCATAATTTCTCAGCCAAAACGCCATAGAAGGTCTGGAGAAAGCTGGTTTTCATATTTTTACATCATGTGAGTCTAATTCTTGCTTTTTCTTGATAATTTTATGTTTTATGACTTTTACAATTAGGTCCACTTGTAGAATTCATTAGTTTTTGATTTTATGGGTGAAATTGGAAGTTACCCTGGATGGATAAGGAATTTTATGATGAATTATTATGAAATTTAAGTTCTAATTTAATATTAAGGTGGTTTTATTAAGTGATTTTGATAGGAAATGATATTTAGGACCTAATTGTGAAAAAGTTGTGAATTGAAGGTTTCTGTTGAAATTAAGAATATAAAAGGTTTTGAAATAGTTTATAATGATAAAATAAAGTGTTAATTGAGAAAAATTAGTTCAATTGATGGGTGAATTGAGTAGGGACTAAATTGTGAAAACTGTAAATTTTGGGGTAAAAGTGCAATTTCGAAATTTGAACAGCATAAATTGTGAAGTGAAATAGAAATCAAATAAATGCTAATGAGTAGAAATATTTTATATTATAGATCAAGAATCCAAGAAGAACGAGGAAAAGAAAAAGTTGCGGAATAGTCCCAAAATTTCAATATCTTCTACAAATTAGCCGGGTAAGTTCATATGGTTGAAATTAGATGTTTATTTGTGAATGATTGAAGTATATAATGTGTTATTATATACTAATTTGTTGTGGGATTGTGTAGATTTTGTTAATGAAAGAATAAATGTGGAAATGCAAATTAGGAAAAATGCAGGATTGAGTACGTTAGTATCGTGGCGTGTGATGAATTGATTGGATAAGACCATGGTTGTTCCATGGCAAAGTGTGAAATGTAGGTATGGTATCATCCATCTTGAGTTGTGAAATGTAGGTATGGTATTATCCATCTTGAAATGTGAAATGTAGGTATGGTATTATCAAATCCATCTTGAGTTAAGAAATGTAGGTATGGCATTTCCCATACCGAGTTAAAAAATGTAGGTATGGTATTTCAATGAGGAAAACCATACTGAGTTGTGAATCGTGGCATTGAGCAACGACGTACTCAATTTAAATAAGCCGTTTCCTAATTTGATTATAAGAAATAAAGAGAAGTGATCCAAATGAAAGAGATTGAGTAGTTATTCTTGTTGAGCTCAACTATGTGAATTATTATAACAATGGTTGTGAATCGCAGGAAACTTTAGTAAATGTTTTGGTATTGTTTGGAAATATTATGTTTGGTAAGCATTACTTTTAACCTATGAACTTACTAAGCTTCAATAAGCTTACTTGTGTGTGTTTAATATTTTTATGTAGATTGACTTGAAGTGAAGTGGGTAGATCGGATCAACACAACAAAGCACACTATCCAGATCAATTCGGTAGCTTTTGTTTTATGTTTGAAGATTTATATGGCATGTATAGAGTTTGAATGAATTGAAGTAAAGATGTTATAAACTAGTTAACAATATTTGTACTAAAATAGTTTTCGGTAAGTAGCAGTAGTTTGACTTTGAAAAATCACTAAAAATAGTAGAAATGGAATTAAATAATAAATAAATTATGGAATCGAATATCGATGAGTCTATTTTCATATGGAAGAAGCAAAACAGGTATATGAGCTATATTTTATGAGATGTTTAAATTTTTGTGAAACAGGGCCAGAGCAATTTCTAGATCCCCTGTTCTGATTTTGGAAATTCACCATAAATTTTACAAAGATAATTAGAAGTCATACTTTATATGTACAGATTCCTTATTGAGTCTAGTTTTATTAGAGACAAACGGCATAGTCATTGAAGCTCTGTACAGAGAGATATCTGATTCGTAATACACAAAGGTCAGAGTAGTCAAACCCTGAAACAGGGGAGATTTTAAATAATAAACTGTACTAATTGGCTTGACCAAAAATTCTAGAAAACAAATTGGTAAGTAGATATATGAGTATAAATTCAGAGAAAATTTACGGATTTGGATTTCGAGTTTTATAACTCGAGATATGAATTATTTAGCAACTATGACACAGTTGGACAGCTTGTGCGGAAAGTGTGATATAAATTGTTTGAATTTGTTTAAGTGCTCAAATAAGTTTAGTAATGCCTCGTGCTCGACTCTGGCGACGGTCTCGGGTAAAGGGGGCGTTACATTTATTGGTATCAGAGCCTGGTTTAGTCGATTCTCGGAGCAATTTGATGTGTAAAGTGTTTAAAAATACATGCCATATAAATCGTGATAGTGTGATGTGAATGATCCGATCTAATTACTAATTTTTGTTATAGATTGTAAGGATGTCGATAGACCCGATGGTGCTAGTCGGAAGAGGAAGTTAATAGTAGAATCTGACTTCGAGCGGGAACAAGTGGTAATGTCCGATTTCTTTGATGAGAGAGGAAGAACTTAAAAATATGATTTACGGATTAATGAATCGGTGGTATCATGAAACAATACAAGGAAGAAGTCGGCACAACAACCTCCTCCTCCCCTCTTGTACCACCGATTACAACCCGGTTGCTCCTCCTTTAATAGATGAATCTAGCAAAGAACACCAATTGAAAAACTCGAAAGTTTGGAGTGAAGAATTTCGAGGAGATCGGACGATGATCCGGTTAAAGCGAGTATTGGTTAAAGAGTTTGGAGAGAGTTTTAAATAGATGATGTGTTCTCCGGAGGACTATTTGGGATGTGCGTTTTGCTATTGAAAGAAGAAGCGTATAATTGGTGGGAAACCATTGAGGCGATGGTACTGCAGATAAACTTACAGGAATTCTTCCAAAACGAATTTAAGAAGAAGTATGTGGGAAAGAGATATTTAGATAAGAAGAAGAGAATTTCTTGATCTTCGACAAGGGAATAAAACAATGGCGAATATGAAAGAGAATTTGTGTATCTCAAGAGATATGCTCGGGATGTTGTAAACGAGAGGAAGAAATGTGCATTAGATTTGAAGAAGGGCTTAATGATGAAATCGAAATGATGATTGGAGGTACAGAGATTCGAGAATTTGTGATTACATCGATCAAGCTCAAAAGATGGAAGAAGTGTATAACGAAAAGATGCAAAGAGAAAGAAGAGGTAAAGAGGTATACAAAAGAAGTTTCTCTAAACCAACCCGACTTTTTCGCCAAAAGTTCGAAATGATTACGTCGACTGTTATAATCCGAACGATCGAATAACATAAAACGACTCAATAAGATGTCGGAGTAACTAAGAAACCAGCAGACTAGTGTTAGTAGTGTGCAAAATATTCCGAGACTTAGATGTAAAAATTGTGGTAGATTTCATATTGGTGAGTGTTGGGGAAGAGCCGAGCTTGCTATAAATGTGGTGGAACTGATCATTTTATTCGGACTGTCCTCAATTATTAAAAGAAGATAGAGAACAAGGGAGAAGCAAGCAAATACTCCTCGAAAGGTAAATGTTCAGTCAAAGTAGTGCTCTGGGACTTTTTCATTCGAGAACGAGAGATCTGCACCCGATCGAGAGACAAGAGTACCTGCGTACATATGCTATCCGGGCAAGGGAAGAAGCTTACGCTCCGGATGTGATAGTGGTAATTTTATCTTTTGATGATTCTGTATGCTTTAATTGATCCTGGATCTACACATTCATATATTTGCCTTTGCATTAGTGTCGAAAAAGAAAATGATTTGTTGAGTCCATGACCTTGAATTGCAAGTCACTAATCCACTAGGGCAAAGTGTGTTGGTTAATTTAATATGTCGGAATTGTCCACTTTGAAAATACAAAGGTGTGAATTCTCTGCTAATTTAATGTTGTTACCTTTCCGAGAATTTGATGTTATTCTTGGAATGGATTGGTTGATTGAACACGATGCCATAGTGAATTGTAGAGAAAACGGATTGATTTAAAATGTCGAGAGGGAAATAGTTTCAGTGAGTTTGGGGATAAAAGAATGATGTCGGGATTATTTCACCTTTCTGTTCGAAAATTGATTCGGAAAGGTAATAAAGCATTTCTAGCTTATATTCTTGATACTCGGGGTTCGAATTGAAGATGGAACAATTGTCGATTGTTAATGAGTTTCTTGATGTGTTTCTGAGGAATTACCCGGTTTACCCCGGATCGTGAGGTTGAATTCACAATTGATGTAATTAAGATGCAGCTCAATATCAATAACACCATATAGAATGGCACCGGTGAGTTAAAGAGTTGAAGACACATTGCAAGAGTTATTGGATAAAGGGTTCATCGAATCGAGTACATCACCTTGGGGGCACTGTCTTATTTGTGAAAAAGAAAGATGGTTCGTTGCGATTGTGTATTGATTACGAGCGGTTGAATAAGGTAACAATTAAAATAAATATCCATTACCTCGTATCGATGATTTGTTTGATCAATCGAAAGGTCTTTGCAGTGTTCTCAAAAATAGACCTTAGATCTGGGTATTATCATTGAAGGTTAAAGAGTGTGATGTGCCAAAGGCGCTTTTGAACTCGGTATGGTCACTACTGAATTTTTGGTAATGCCTTTTGGTTTAACGAATGCCCTGCTGCATTTATGGATTTAATGAATCGAATTTTTCAGTCTTATTTGGATAGATTTGTGGTGGTATTTATTGATGACATATTGGTCTATTCAAAGACGAATCCGAACATGCACACACTTGAGAATTGTACTCTGACTTTGAGAGAAAAAGCAGTTATATCTGAAATTTAGTAAATGTGAGTTTTGGCTTCATGAGGTTGGATTTGGGTCATATTATATCATTGAAGGAATTCGTGTGGATCCAAGTAAAGTTTGGCGGTGGTGAATTGGAAAACACCAAGAATGTAAGCGAAGTCACGAAGTTTTACGGGATTAGCGAGGATACTATCGCCGTTTTGTAAAGAATTTTTCCATGATTGCTTCACCAATGACTCGTTTATTACGAAGAATGTTGAGTTTATGTGGTCGATGAATGTCGTGAGCTTTGATCGATTAAAGAAAATGTTAACGAAGCTCGGTCTTAACTCAACCGAATCGGTATACCGTATGTTGTGTACATGATGCATCTTTAAGTGGTTTGGGTTGTGTGTTAATGCAGTCGGGAAAGGTAGTGGCTTATGCTTCACGGCAATTAAAACCACATGAAAAGAATTACCCTACACATGATCTTGAGTTAGCTGCAATTGTTTTTGCCTTAAAATTTGGAGACACTATTTATATGGTGAGAAGTGTTATATGTATACGGATCACAAAAGTTTGAAATACTTAATGACTCGAAGGAACTAAACTTAAGACATAGGCGGTGGTTAGAGTTCTTTGAAGACTATGATTTGGTTATTGACTATCATCCGGGAAAGCTAATGTAGTTCTTGATGCCTTGAGTCGAAAGTCATCCTTGTTTGCACTTCGACAATGAATGCTCATTTGGCTCTTAATGAAGAAGGTGTTGTATTAGTAGAATTGAAGGTAAAACCAATGTTTCTTCAACAAATTCAGAAGCTGCAGAATGAAGATCCAAAATTGGTGTTGAAACGACAAATGGTTCGGGATAATTTAGATTCAGAGTTCAGTATTGATGATGAAGGTATATTGCGCTATCATAATAGGATTTGTGTTCCCAATAATTCTGATTTAAAGAATGATATTCTTTCCGAAGCACATAATAGTATGTATTCTATTCATCCGAGTAGTACAAAAATGTATGGTGATCTGAAAAAGACATATTGGTGGCTGGTATGAAAAGAGAAATTTCAAATTTATTGCAAAATGTTTGATTTGCCGACAAGTTAAAGCGAGCATCAAGTGCCAACGGGTTTATTACAACCCATTATGATTCTGAATGGAAGTGGGAGCATATTTCAAGGGATTTTGTGTCGAGGATTGCTGTGACTCAGAAAGAAAGATTCGATATGGGTGATTGTTGATAGATTGACAAAGTCAAGACACTTTATTCGGTCGAATAGATTTTTCACTTAATAAGTTAGTAGAATTGTATGTGTCGAGATTGTGAGACTACATGGAGTTCCAATATCTATCATTTCGCATCGGATCCGAGGTTTACTTCAAGATTTTGGAATAAATTGCAAGAAGCCTTAGGCACCAGATTGAATTTTAGTACTGACATTTCATCCTCAAACAGATGGACAATCGAGCGAGTGATTCAAATTTTAGAAGATATGTTAAGATGTTGTATACTCGAGTTTGGTGACAGTTGGGAAAGGTATTTACCGTTGGTGAGTTTGCTTACAACAATAGCTATCGATCTAGTATAAAAATGACACCATTTGAGGCTCTTTATGGTAGAAAATGCAAGACTCCATTGTGTTGGTCTGAATTGAGTGAATCAAAAATAGTTGGGGTTGATTTGATTCGAGAAACCAAGAGAAAGTCCGGATTATTCGAGATAGTCTAAAATCGCTTGGATCGTCGAAGTCATATCTGGATTTAAAGCGAAGAGACATAGAATATGCAGTGGGTGATAGAGTATTTTTAAAAGTTTCACCATGGAAAAGGGTGTTACGATTTGGTAAAAGGAAAATTAAGTCCGAGATTCATAGGGCCATATGAAATTGTGGAAAGGGTTGGTCCTGTGGCTTATCGTTTGGCTTTACCTCCGGAACAAAAGAGTACCATTGGTTAAAGTATTATGGCATCGACATGGTATGGAGGAGGTAACTTGGGAAACAGAGGAGTCAATAAGATCACAAGATATCCAAATCTATTTTAGTAACAAATTTCGAGGACGAAATTTTTAAGGGGAGAGTTATAACGACCTAATTTTCATGGTGTCGGAAATGGTGATTTGAGATCACTAAATTGAAATAAGATTGAACAAGATAGTAATTTAATATTTATGAGTCAAGTAAGAATTTAGAAGAATTTGTGAAATGGTGAAATTAGTGAATTAAAAGAATTTATTAGGTCAAGCGGGTCAAAAATGAGGTATCGAGACCTCAAAGTTGAAAATCGAGCTATAAATATTTTTATAAATATTTATGGAGTGTCATTGAGTTAGTATTAAAGTTTAGTTAGAAAATTTTAACGTTTGGATGGCTAATTAATTGAAAAGGATTAAATTGAAAATAGCACAAAATTTGTTAAATTGTGAGTAAATAGCTTAAGTATTTAAAAGATGGATTTAAAGAGCAATTAGACCCAAAGGTTAATGGCTGGACGGTTTGGGTATGAAATAAGCAAGAAAACAATGTGAACAAGGGCAAAATTGGAAATAGATAAAAGTTAATAGTTAAATAATGATGTAATTGAAAAATCTAGACATTTTCTTCATAATTTCTCAGCCAAAACGCCATAGAAGGTCTGGAGAAAGCTGGTTTTCATATTTTTACATCATGTGAGTCTAATTCTTGCTTTTTCTTGATAATTTTTATGTTTTTATGACTTTTACAATTAGGTCCACTTGTAGAATTCATTAGTTTTTGATTTTATGGGTGAAATTGGAAGTTACCCTGGATGGATAAGGGAATTTTATGATGAATTATTATGAAATTTAAGTTCTAATTTAATATTAAGGTGGTTTTATTAAGTGATTTTGATAGGAAATGATATTTAGGACCTAATTGTGAAAAAGTTGTGAATTGAAGGTTTCTGTTGAAATTAAGAATATAAAAGGTTTTGAAATAGTTTATAATGATAAAATAAAGTGTTAATTGAGAAAAATTAGTTCAATTGATGGGTGAATTGAGTAGGGACTAAATTGTGAAAACTGTAAATTTTGGGGTAAAAGTGCAATTTCGAAATTTGAACAGCATAAATTGTGAAGTGAAATAGAAATCAAATAAATGCTAATGAGTAGAAATATTTTATATTATAGATCAAGAATCCAAAGAAGAACGAGGAAAAGAAAAAGTTGCGGAATAGTCCCAAAATTTCAATATCTTCTACAAATTAGCCGGTAAGTTCATATGGTTGAAATTAGATGTTTATTTGTGAATGATTGAAGTATATAATGTGTTATTATATACGAATTTGTTGTGGGATTGTGTAGATTTTGTTAATGAAAGAATAAATGTGGAAATGCAAATTAGGAAAAATGCGAGGATTGAGTACGTTCAGTATCGTGACGTGTGATGAATTGACGGATAAGACCATGGTTGTTCCATGGCAAAGTGTGAAATGTAGGTATGGTATCATCCATACTTGAGTTGTGAAATGTAGGTATGGTATTATCCATCTTGAAATGTGAAATGTAGGTATGGTATTATCAAATCCATCTTGAGTTAAGAAATGTAGGTATGGCATTTCCCATACCGAGTTAAAAAAATGTAGGTATGGTATTTCAATGAGGAAAACCATACTGAGTTGTGAATCGTGGCATTGAGCAACGACGTACTCAATTTCGTAAGCCGTTTCCTAATTTGATTATAAGAAATAAAGAAAGTGATCCAAATGAAAGAGATTGAGTAGTTATTCTTGTTGAGCTCAACTATGTGAATTATTATAACAATGGTTGTGAATCGCAGGAAACTTTAGTAAATGTTTTGGTATTGTTTGGAAATATTATGTTTGGTAAGCATTACTTTTAACCTATGAACTTACTAAGCTTCAATAAGCTTACTTGTGTGTGTTTAATATTTTTATGTAGATTGACTTGAAGTGAAGTGGGTAGATCGGATCAACACAACAAAGCACACTATCCAGATCAATTCCGGTAGCTTTTGTTTTATGTTTGAAGATTTATATGGCATGTATAGAGTTTGAATGAATTGAAGTAAAGATGTTATAAACTAGTTAACAATATTTGTACTAAAATAGTTTTCGGTAAGTAGCAGTAGTTTGACTTTGAAAAATCACTAAAAATAGTAGAAATGGAATTAAATAATGAATAAATTATGGAATCGAATCTCGATGAGTCTATTTTCATATGGAAGAAGCAAAACAGGTATATGAGCTATATTTTATGAGATGTTTAAATTTTTGTGAAACAGGGCCAGAGCAATTTCTAGATCCCCTGTTCTGATTTTGGAAATTCACCATAAATTTTACAAAGATAATTAGAAGTCATACTTTATATGTACAGATTCCTTATTGAGTCTAGTTTTATTAGAGACAAACGGCATAGTCATTGAAGCTCTGTACAGAGAGATATCTGATTCGTAATACACAAAGGTCAGAGTAGTCAAACCCTGAAACAGGGGAGATTTTAAATAATAAACTGTACTAATTGGCTTGACCAAAAATTCTAGAAAAAAATTGGTAAGTAGATATATGAGTATAAATTCAGAGAAAATTTACGGATTTGGATTTCGAGTTTTATAACTCGAGATATGAATTATTTAGCAACTATGACACAGTTGGACAGCTTGTCTGGAAAGTGTGATATAAATTGTTTGAATTTGTTTAAGTGCTCAAATAAGTTTAGTAATGCCTCGTGCTCGACTCTGGCGACGGTCTCGGGTAAAGGGGGCGTTACACTATATATAATATTTGAAATATATACATAAGATAGTAAAAATATATAACTAGTAATGTTAAAATATATACATAATAATATATAAAAAATATTGAAAAATGTATGTAAATAACATATATGAAAAATATATACGTAAGATAATATGTAAAAATGTAAAATAGTATTAGAAATATATACATGATATATATAAAATACAACACTAAAAAGGCATATATATACATAATATATAAAAATGCATATATAATATAATGTTAAAATATTTACATAATATATACATACATAATAATAATGTTGAAAACATCTATTAATAAGGTTACATAAATATGTACCTATATATATGTATTAAAAATACATAACAATATTAAAAATACGTACATAGTATATATATACATATAATATAGTTATTAAGAAAATACATACAATATATAGTATTAAGAATATACACAATACATAGGGTATTAAAAATATAGTATTAAAAAACATAATATATACATATACATATAAAATATACACTATCATTAATACTAATAATAAATATAGTAATAATATTAATAACAAAAAATAAATATAATATAATAAAAATATTAAAATAAAGTGATTAAAAATAATACCATGTATAAGTATATATATATATATATATATATAATATAACATACACTAATATTGTATATAATAATAATAATAATAATAATAATAATAATAATAATAATAATAATAATAATAAGATATAAAAAAACAAATATAATATAATAAAAATGTTAAAAATAGAGTAATAAATAGTAATAGAGAAAATAACAAAGATAATAATAATATAATAGTAAATATAATATTAAAAATAATACTAAATATAACATAATAATAATATAAAATAATAATAATAATAAGATAAAAAACAAATATAATATAATAAAAATGTTAAAAATAGAGTAATAAATAGTAATAGAGAAAATAACAAAGATAATAGTAATATAATAGTAAAAAATATAATATTAAAAATAATACTAAATATAACATAATAATAATATAAAATAATAATAATAATAGTAATAATATAAAAATAGCAATATATAATAAAAAACTTAATCTAATATAAAAGAAGTGAGAATAAACAAAAAAAAGGATTAAAAAAAATTAACAACAGAATTCTGGGGCGGATTTGCAAATAAAAAAAGCTTATTAGAACACGCATGAAAACAGTGGGGGCCAAAAGAGTAATTTTCCAAAGCCTTTAAAACGATGCGCATCATGGGGGATCAATTTGAAAATCATAACAAATTTCAGGGCCAATTTATAAATAAATATAAACTTGATTTAAAACACCAAAAATGGGGAAGGACCGCGCACGCAATTTCCCTCTTTAATTAAAAACACGCGGATCCTAGGCGGGTTTGGATCGGGTCGGGTCGAGTAGGCTTAAAACGACGTCGTTTTGGGGTTAAAGGGCAACCCCCAAAACGACGTCGTTTTGGGAGGCTATAAAAGCCCCAAAATTAACAAAAAAAAATCATTTGGTGAGGAGAGAAAGAAAAAAAAAAGGAGAGAAGGAAGAGAGAAGGAGGGGGATTTAGGCCATGGGCGATCACCGTCCGATCGTGGCGTGCCCCACAAGGCACTAGTGGCGGAAAAGGTAAAATTTTTTATTTTTATTTTATATTTTTTTATGTTTTGATATATATATATGTGAGAAAATAGGTCCAAAAACAAAACTAAAATGGGAAAAAAAATCACCTTAGGTTTATGCTTTCTGTGCTTCGATCTCTGATATTGGGTTCGATTTGGTTATATTCTCTTACTTGAATATTGATGGAATCGATGTTTGGTTTTGAAAATCGAATGCTATTTTATTTCCCTTTTTTGTTTGAACTACCGAATCCATTTACAATACTTTGTTTGGCTTTTTATAGCCATTTTTTACACTATCTGTTTCCCTAGATTTTGCTGTTTGCGTGTTCTCTTTGTCTTGCAGGGTATGGCTGGTGGAGCAGGTGGAGCAGGTGGCCATAGCAGACGGTCAGGGGTGATTGCGGCGCTGAGGTAGTTTAGGGTTTCATTTTTTTGAAACCCTAAGTCTAGAGTTGGGTAAAAAATTGGGCCTCTTAAGTTTGGGCTAGTTTTGAGTATTGGGTTTGGGTAAGTTTAGTTATTGTAATTGGGTAGTGGGTCTGGTTGTAACTGGGTTTTGAGTTATTTATATTCGGGCCTAGGTAATTTGGGGTGGTGGGCTAGGTAAATTTTGGATTGTAAATGGGTTTGGGTTTTGTGGGCAAATTTTGGGCTTCTATAGCAATAACTTTGGAAGGCAATCAACAACAACTTGAGTAGCAAATTTAAGTGGCCATCTATTGCATTGGTTGTTGCTTGAAAGGGGTAAGGCTTGGTAAAAGGGAAAAAAAAATTGTGACTTATGAAAAAAAACAATTAAAAGAGAATCATGTTGATAACATGTTATAAAATAAAAAGATAGAAAATAAAGAATAAAGGGAATGAAAGAGCAAAGAGAGAGTGTGTTTTATTGATCAATTGGAGTATTTACAAAGTTTCTCCAAAGTCTCTATTTATATGCATAAAAAGTATAAATAAAGTAGAGATCTACTTCTAATGACTATTAGAATTTGAAGTACATTAAAATAATCTTAATCTTGATGGACGTCTACTTAATAAGATATTTATAATAATTTAAAATATTAAAATATTATATCAATTCATATGCATTAATATAATTTGATATTTACTTAAATTAAGTGAAACATATCAAAATTTTGATTGTAACAAAATTTAAATTATTGGGTATTGGAACTATTTCAACTATCATGCTTATCCCCATGATGTTTTATCATAATTCCATTTCGAACTTTCAAATTATGATTAAATTATTTAATTATCGAGCGAATCAAATTGAATAACTTAATATAATATTCAAATAGCTTGTAAACCTATTGAACTCGAGTTTAAATATAAATAATAGATTTTTAAATTGAACTATGGTAATTTAGTCTATTTTACTAAGTAAATTAACTAAATCTAAGGAGTTTGAAGTTCTCCTTTTGGATTCAAACTCAAATTTTGAAAATAAACTTAATTTGAAATAAGTTAGAACTTTCTATATCTTAACTCGATTCAATTGCATCCTACCAATGAAGTTTCTTCCAACACCTTTTAAAAATTCCATATAGCACATCTATAAAAAAATTAAAATAATATTTATTTTAAACCTTTTTGGTAAAAATAAAATAACATTGAGCGATATTATTGAGTTAGTAGATTAACCTTTATAAAATTAATATAATTTGTTTGAATTAAATCCCGCACAATGAGATAGAACTTTTATAAATTTTATCGCCATAACCTTAATCCATAAAAACACGTGAAAAATAATTAATAATTTCTTAACTATGTGAATTTAACAAACTCAAATTCAAATTGGTATTATAGTATAATGCTGGAATCTAAAGTAAGATTTAAAACACACAACTACGACAAGAACAATAAAGAGAGCCTTTTTCAACAACCTCAAAATCTCATGTATTTATTATACATCTTCTTTTCAAAACAATATAGTAAAAAATATTTACCTTCTAAAAATACTATATTATAATCAATTATTTGTAATTCGATATTTTAAAATAAGATATTAAATTCAAAATTTTTATAAAATAATTTACGCAACTCCAATATTCAACATAAGGGTCTAAAATAAAATGTATAATAATATATTAATAGAAATTAAAAAGGTGGAAAGGAACTAACCCTTCATGTTAAGGTAATGTGGAGCCCACTGCTGCTAACCCCTAAGAGTGATAGCCGTCCATGACACACCTTTATCCATTAGATAATCGACACGTGTCCCATTTTGGTGAACCTTTCTCAAAACCCTGCACCGACCCTCCCCTATGTGCCCCCACGTTCCTCTTACATCACATAAAAGAAAGAAAAACATTTCAGGATTCAATTTATGCTGGACCCCACCCCACCCCACCACACCGTACCATAACCCCGTCCAAATCTAAACGCCGTCAACTTCCTAGGTTTCCGAATTCCCTCCGAGCCTTCAGGTTTGGCTCCAACCCTCAGGCTCAGACTACAACGACGTTTTATATATTCCCATCATAAAACCCTACATTTCCTACTTCAACTCTCACACACCTCGATACTTTTTGGACACCGTGAGAATCGGAGACCGAGAATCCGTCTTTTTAGGGTTAGGTTCGGATTTTAATTTTTGTAGCAATGGCGGATGAATCGGAGAGTAAGCAGTCGGCGGTGGAGTCGATGATGGAGAAGATCAGCGAGAAGATTCACGGCAATGATTCATCGTCATCTTCGGATTCGGATTCGGATCATGAGAAACCGGCTTCCCCTTCTTCCGTTAAGGCTAAGATTTATCGGTTGTTTGGAAGAGAGAGACCAGTTCATCATGTGCTTGGTGGTGGAAAACGTACGAACTCTTAACTCTCTCATTTCAACTTTTTTTTTTCCATTTTTCAATTTTCAAATTTTATTATGGAGATTAGAGCTTTATGCTTTTAATTTTGCTTGTTTTGTGGACTTGATGTACATGAGAGTAAAAAGATAGTCCAGTTACGTTTAAAATGGTTTACTTGGATTCTATATTAGTGGATCTGTATTTTATTTTATGCTTTTATGATCTGTTTGATAGTTTAGAAAAATGCATTGCTGAACTCGATCCCATTTTTGATTTTTTATGGATTTTTTTTGGAAAATATAAAATATTTGTTTTTCTTTGAAGTTTTGCTTGATAATAAAGCCATTAGATGCAACCTTAAAACATTTTAGGTCTTTTGCTTTTTTACCTTTTTTCTTGTTTGCATTCTGGGTGAATAGATTAAAGCATAGATCAATACTGATGTTGTATTTTTTCATCTTATTTTGTTGGTAATAATTTGTGCAGCTGCTGATGTGTTCTTGTGGAGGAACAAGAAGATTTCAGCTGGTGTCCTTGGTGGAGCAACTGCAATTTGGGTCCTTTTTGAGTTGATTGAATACCACCTACTTACTTTAATATGTCACATTTCGATACTCTGTCTTGCACTATTGTTTTTGTGGTCCAATGCTCATACCTTCATCCACAAGTAAAGTTTTACAGTCTTTGCAGCAAATTTAGTTTATTTGGTTTTTTAGACTAAGATATTGTATGATTTCTTAAAGACACCCACCCATTTTCTTTATAGGTCTCCACCTCGCATCCCCGAAATTCATTTGCCAGAGGAGCCATTCCTCCAAGTTGCCTCTGCATTGGCAATTGAACTTAACCAGGGATTGAAACTTCTGAGGGATATTGCATCTGGAAGAAATCTGAAGGAGTTCCTTATGGTGTGTTTATTTCTTGTGTGTATGGGGATATGCTTCATCTCAAGTATGGGTGGGAGAATTACTTATGTTTCCATTCGTTGATTTGAATTTTCAGGTTATAGCTGCATTCTGGGTTCTGTCAATTGTGGGAAGTTGGTGCAACTTCTTGACCTTGTTCTATATATGTAATGACACTGACTTTTCTTAGTATATTTATCTATATGATATCATATACTGAAGTTTATTTATCTTTTATATGAAATCAGGTTTCGTATTGCTGCACACGGTACCTGTATTATACGAGAAGTACGAGGATAAGGTAGATCCATTTGCAGAGAAGGCTGCAATCGAGGTTAAAAAACAATATGCAGTTTTTGACGCCAAGGTTCTTAGTAAAATTCCAATGGGCCCTTTGAAGGCCAAGAAGGTTTAACAAGGAAAGGGGGGTTCAGTCTCCACCTCTCCGGCAACATTTGGCTAGTTCTGGGATGTGGTTTTATGTGCTGAATTCACATTAGCTAGAGGCATTTCGTCCTCAAATCAAATTGTTCACAAATGTTTTGGTTTGCAATTCAAAACATCATATATGAGTAAGAGGCAATATCAGTTGTTAGGGATAGGCCAAGCTTACAGATGGCACCACTATCAGGTGATGATTTTATTATGACATTTTGTTTCATTTGGATAACAATCAGCTTTTTTTTATGTATGTTTTCCTCCAGATTTTGTGCTGTTTTATGACCTTGTGTTGTTTCCTTCTTCGTATGCTACTATGAAAAATTTCCTTATGGTTAGCCCCCCTAAAAGTTAATCGTGGCTACAAACAAAGAGAGAAGCCATACTTTTGAATGATATTTGGATTGGATCACTAGAAGAGACATCAATATCTTTTCCTTTTCCGTATGTCAAGTGGGTCTGGTTTTCGAATTTGGTTCTTAAAAAGGAATGAATGTGTGTTGTTTTGGCTATAAACTGGCGAAAGATATCAGCAGGGAGGGGAGGACTTCAATGAGTGGAGACCTCACTAACACAAAGGGAACTCGTAGGATGCTGGGTTACTCCATTTTTTGGAGCGTCTTGAACCTTCGGCTACCATCACTTCTCCACCAACGGGACGCTCCAATTCTAAAACTGAATTTTATGTATAAAATTTTAATACTTCCAACTCGATCACAAAATAGAAAACTTCCTCCCGAAAAATATTAATTATAATATTATATTACATTAATCTTTACGTAAAAATTAAAAATATCTTAAGAGCTTGTTTGATAACTCGGTGAATAAATTCAATTCATTGAAAATTAAAATATTGAGAATATTAAAAGCCATTTAATTCATCTTTTTCTATAGAAGGATAAAAGGTTAAAGTACCCGCAAGATACTTTTATCATAAAGAATGGATCTTATTTTTATTTTAATTGCATTTAAATTTTAAATAAAAAATTTATTTACAAAATCATAAAACATAAAAATTAACTTCATTAAACAATAAATATTAACTCTATTTCAATTAACTCTATTTCAATTTGATATTAAATTTTTATAATAATACAAGAACAGTAGATGAACTAATTTAAATTTGTCACAATAATAGATAGCCTCTAAAGTACATTCACCAAAAGATAAGTATATCATAAGTAGTTTGATTAAGAAACCTCTGAGATACATACACCAAAAATATATTGTATGTAACTTATCATACATTAGTCAATCTTTAGTTTACTCTTTTAAAAAAATCTTGAGACTATATATCCTTTTAAGTAAAAAACCATAATCATAAATATTTAAATTAATTACTTTCATTTAATATTTAAGTTTTCAAACTATAAATTTATATTTTAGTAAATATCGATCATTTTTATAATTCAAATTCAATACATATTGAATTCAAAATTTAAAATTGAACATATTTTTAATTTATCAAACATTATTGAAACTTAAATAATTACAAAACAGTTAAAACTTATAAAAATTCAAATAAAAAAATTAAAATATATAAAACCAAAAAGGAGTATTTTGGGTGATTTTCTCAACCAGGACAATGCATATAAATAATTCAAGATTGATACATCTTGTTTAATATTACAAGCTTTCGAGACAGATTTTATATAAAATAAAAATTAAAAAGCAGAACAGCAATGTCAGGATGGCCGAGTGGTCTAAGGCGCCAGACTCAAGTTCTGGTCCTCGTGAGAGGGCGTGGGTTCAAATCCCACTTCTGACACTTTCCTAATGTTTTTTTCTTTTTGGGTCAGTTTTTTTTAACTTCTCTCTCAGCTAAGCCTGGGCTAGTTTTATTATTTTGTAGACTGGGCCAGCTCTCCAAGAATCATACTATATGAATCAAAGACAGACTATGGCAATGGCAAGAAGTGGTAAGCATTTGCCACACATTCATTACCAAAAAGAACGACATATGGCCGACATTTCCAACATGCAATGTTTTTGGTCCCCTCTCTAACGCAAGATTCCCATCCCTAACTAGCTTACTCACTTGTCCGGAATGTTCTTTTTTTCAACCAAAACCATGATGTTGCTTTTGACTAATGAAAATCTTTGTCAAAACTACTGTTGAAATTTATTGTAATACTAAACGAGCCTAGTAAATTTCTTGACATTGCATTTAATGGTGGAGAATCTGTGCCTGAAAACCAGCAAGTGAAGACATATCTTGATGATAGGCTAAGGTTTGTATAGGAGATCACTAGAGAAAATAAAAACTGGTTCTATTTGGACACGGTCACAATTGTATTATAGTGCTTCTTTGAAGGTATTAAAGAAGCTCTCTAAGAAGAAGACAACAAAAGTTTGCAGAAAGTTGATTGCATTGACTATGGAATTTAATTTGTCCTAACATATATAGCTTCTCCATGTGCCCCTTCCCTGTCTTGTCTACCTTGTTTCATGCAAGAAACACTGGAAAGATCCTCTCTCTCTGTCTCTATATCAACAGTTGCGTGTGGATATCGGCAACACATCCTTTCGAACGTTCACACCAAGGCAAAAGGGTTCGCAAAGCGAGTTACTGAATTAGTGTTGGATTTCAGATTAACTTATTGTGTAAAAATGATTGATTTTTGTCAAGAATTGTGAACTACTGCTGGTAAAGATAACCATTGGAATTAATATTGAAAACTTTTAGCTCCCCATCAATGCTATATCAAGTGTAACATATGGTGGGACAACTGAATTGTCCTTCCTCCATGTCCCATATATTGAAAAAAATATTGGAAGAAAAGGCACAAACAAGCATGTTTTTTGTTTAACTTTGGAACCTCTCAAAATGGTGAAATTTTTACCATCATCATCCAAAGATGTTCTCATTTCTTGTAAGAGAACAATGGCAGCATATAATTTTCAATGTTCAAATCCCAAACTTCCATGTAAATCTAATCAATACCGTACCATTTTAGTTTCATAAGCACGAATCAAAATGAGGGAAAGAATCTGTGATTCCATCCATGGATTGGTGTAACCTTATAAAACAGTTTATAGATATAATATGAAAGTTCATTTACATTACTAACAAGAAGCTGGAAAAAATCCATATCACATTAGTTTAATTCTTATTAGTTTAAAAGAAAAGAACCTTGCTGTCGTTCATAAACATCTAAGAAAGAAGAAGACACATAGATGAGACAAAATAAAAAGTTGACACTTGATCAGCTTCCACCCATCATGCAGCTCTTTCTTTATTCTGCTATCATCTTTTTTCTCATATTGAGAGCATGAATGAATCATTTTTCTGAAATGAAACAAGGCAAAAAAACAACATAAGAATCTGTGATGTTTTTAGTAAGTTTAGGGTTTAGAAATTATGTTTTAGTTATTAACAAAAAACTTGGAAAATACCTATTGATCTTTTGCAATGAAGAACAGCCTCATAAATAGAGTTTTCAAGATGGCATGAAGCACCCATTGAAGCACAAGGTGTAAACTGCTGTGGAGATGCCTGTGGTGAACCGTTCCAGCTCTTAGCTCTCCCCATCATCCTCCTCTCAATGTCATCAACCCTGGTACTTTTTCTCGAGCACCCTAGCTTATGGCACAAAGGTCTGAGATGTTCAAAAAGGCTTCTCAGGACTTTCTTTGTTGATTTCCTATACTTTCTAACAAAGCAGCAACCACTCCTCCCCTTTGGATTCTCAGTTCTTGAAGTAAAAGGTGGGGTTTGTATGGAAATGGAATCTAAGGTATTACAAGAATCTCTCTTTGATGGATCAATATAAATAGGTCTAATGAAGCCATTGGTGAAAAGCTCATCAGCATGAATAATAACAGGTTCGGGAGTTTGAGCAGTAGCATCAAAATTGAAGTTCTGGTCTGTTAGAAATCTATTTGACGACTCTCCATAATAGTACCCAAAAGATTCTCTGGGGGACTCAACCAGGCCATCTAAGGAGGTTTTATGGTCAGATAACCAACTAGAAGAAAAACTCTCAATGGCTAAGGGTTGTGAGCTTTCCATTATCATCAACCATTAATGTGTTTTGAATGGATTTAAAGAACTTATATAATGGGTAGCTTAGAAATGACCAGAAAACCATGGTGACCGCGACGGCATACATTGTCTATTCTGTCAAAGTCAAGCAGGAGACAAATGGGCCAAAGTAATAGACTGTAGCTTTTGTGTTCTTATCTGTTTTTCTTATATATATAGCTAATCCGTTATTACAAGAATGATCTGTTTGTCAAAAATGGTTCCCTGTAAGTTACCCATTAATATCATTGAATTCATGCCTGTGATGAGAAAAATGCCCAACTTTTGAAATGGTGTCTTGGAAGATCCCTCCAAGCTTTTTATGCTCTTCCAGATTGATTTTACCATATGTATTGTTGATAGGATTTGAAACTATATAAAAAATGGCTAACTGTTTGACTGACAACCATGAAACTGAAGTGGTCGTTATACGCAGCAGGTAAATTGAAAGAGTCGGTCACAAGCGGCATTAGAAAAACATTGCTGCATATGTGTCTGATACTGATGCTTTGTGTTTTGAGTGCACAAAACCATGTCCTCTCTCATGCAAATGGAGCGCATGGGAACTAACAATGAATAACAAACACACACGTGTACGTAAACAATTTTCATCAACAACATATATACCTGGCCCTTTTGTAAAGACTAAACACAGTTATTAGCAGTAAAAGTAACATGCACGAGACAATTCCTTCCTTTCATTTCTACAGCAAAATATTAGTCTCTAACATAGGTACATGTGAAACATATATGTAATTGATTAATTATTTTATCACATACACCAATTAAAAATTAAAAAACTAGATAAAATAAAAAAGGCTTGATTTACTTTTTGATCTCATGTATATAAATTAATTGGTTCATATTTTAAGTCAAGGGAACAAAATCTAATATAACTTTTCGTTAAAGTTCTCTATAATATTTTTACTAAGAGTGGATGTAAATAAGAAATATTTGTGCTCAATTTGAAATAGGTAAATCTAGTTAGATTAATAATTTAGGCAGGGTTTGGATGTGTGGCGGGGTGTGGTGTAGTGCAGTACGTTTAGCCTACTTTCTTTTTTTTTTTCACGTTATAATATCTAATCTCACTACCACCATTATTTTTATACTAACTACAGATAAACGCATGCCCGTCTAAACCCATCATTAATGAATTCAATTCAAGTATATTTTATGTTAATTTGAGCAGTTTGCATGACCGAGTTAAAAATTAGAGTATAGGAATCAAGTTTAATAAAGTGAATTTGAAGAATTTGATTTGACTTCATACAACTTGATTGCGTGATGAGAAAATGAGGAGGGACCATTTTCCAAATAAAAAACAGGAATGAAATTTTCATACATTATATTACAAATGGGATTTTAAGCAACCAAAAGAAAACAAGAGAAACAAACAAAAGGTTAGAGTATAATTCCATGAGGTCTTATTCTTTGCTCATTAACCCTTGAATTGTATATATTTCTTATACTCTAGGTTTTTCAATTTTTTAAATTTCAGTCCTAACCTAAATGGTAATAATTAAATTTGTGAGGTCAAATTCTATTATTAGTCTTATACAGTGCATAAATTATAAATTTAGTCTCTATTCTCCAATTTGACCATTTTAGTTCTTACCATTTTTAAATTTTTAAATTTCAATTTAGACCTAAATGGTAGCCTTTAAGTCTATATTAACTAAATTGACGTAATTTTTTTGTAAATATTATATGAAAATAGTAAGGTAACATAACATTGCACGTTAAAGTATAAAAATTAAATTGACAACTTACACACAATACATGAACTAATAACAAAATTTAACATTTTTTTAATATGAAAATAACAACGATATAACATTACGCGTTAAAATATAAAAACTAATTAACATATGAAAACTAAATTGACAACTTACGGTACATGAAGTAATAGCAAAATTTGACATTCTTTTTAATATCTATAGCAAAATTTGAAAATTCAAATAAATTAAAGGAATATATTTAAAATGTTATATGTGTGAAAGCTAAATAATTTTCTAAGAAAAAAATGGCTTAAAAGATATGATAAACAAAATTGAATTATGAAAAAGAAGTAGCATGTGGGGGAGGTGGCATTAATATTGCTATTTGACAGAAAAATGAAGCAGCAAAGGGTATTTGGGGAGGTACAAGATGAAGGCAGTACAGCTTAAATGGAGGATCTTTACCAAAAGGCTATGCAATGGGAAAGTAATATTAAACAAAAAAAAGAAAAAAAAGAAAAAAGGCAAAAGGACAGGGGGTCCTAACTGGTCGGTCTATTAATGGATGCCAAAACTTTTCCCATCCTTAAAGTCAGTAATAATGACAAATGTTTATAACACACCCATTCCATGCAAAATATATCTCGACTTTGTTTAAGTATCGATTTAAATATTGATTTTATTATTGCTGTTAAAATAAATATTAATTTTGATATTAATATTAAAAAAATACACCTGTCCCTCCCCCTCTAGAGTTGAGAATAAATTCGAATGCATTTAAAATGTGTGGACAAAAATATTTGAAAGGATAAATAAGTTTAGACAAGAATAGATTTGTTTAAAATATGATTCAAGTTTGAGTTTTATATTTGAAGTAAGAGTTTGATCCTTTTTTTAGTTGTGTAAGTTATTATATTGTTATATATATACATATATTGTCGAAACTATTTTTGAGTTTGAAAAACAGGGATCGACTTTAAAATAAGGTATGGAATCGCCATCGATCTTTTTCGAGGTATGATCGGATCACCTTGATCATTTTAATAAAATATTTTGATTTATTAAAACAATGATTTTGGGTCTATGAAAATCGAGAAAAAAGGTTCGAGAGTCGGTTACGCACGAGGAAGGGCTAGCACCCTCGTAACGCCCAAAATTGGTACCAATTGACTAATTAATGTCCTAATGTTGAAAATTTGGAAAAACATTAAAATACGATCCTTTAAAAATGTGTGAACAACTCGAGTTGGATTTTAAGATCCACTCATTCCAAAGGAATAAAATACCACGTCCATCACGTTAGGACACGATATTTTAAGCCTCCAAAACTGAGCTCACTTTATGATTTCCAAAACACACAACGAAATCTTAAAAGGGTACTCCATTATTTGGCCAAACGGAAAATCGAAACTCAACACGTTAAGGCACGATTTCTCGAATTTTCAAACATGAAACATTGCCTTATTTTGAGAGGTTTTTTAAATGAGAGCGGTTATAAAAGCGACGGAGCACATTTATTCGGTTTATTTGAAAAAAAAAATGAAATGAACAATTTAAGGTGAATAAGTAAATAAACTCGATCATAAATCAATACACGAAAATGCAAAAGCAAAGTAATGAATATGAAACATGTACATGACTAATATACTACACCATTTATCAACAATTATACAAAGATGCAAAATATGTAAATTAAAACACACAAAAACAATAAATAAAAAAACCAACAAACAATACATGCAAAACTTTGAAATTTATTATAAAATAAATAAAAATAATTAATGTATAAAATATAAAGTTTATCACATAAATAAATTTTAAAATAAATGTTATAAGCTGAAATTTAAAATTAATGCTATACAAAAAATTTAAAGCTAAAACAAATATAAATATAATGTCAATTATGTAAAAAAAATGTATGCCCATGCAAAATTTGAAAATAAGATGTGTATGAAGTGAAATACCTAACTAAAATAATATACATAAAATAATAATGGATGAGAGTGTTAAAACACACATATATATATATATATATATATATATATATATATATATAAAATAGGATCTTTAAGAGAAATAAATTATATATAACTAAGTTTAAAAGAAAATATAAATACTGAAACAATCATAAAATTGAGAATGTACATAGGTTGAACTAATTTTAATATAACTATATGTAAATAATAATATATAAGGATAATTAAATTAAATATTATACATAACTTTAGAACAATATGATATAAAAGAATGTCTTAAAATAACTATATAATTAAACAAATAAGGAAAAAAACAAATGTAAGTAAAATACCAAATTGAAATGAGGTAAAAATGATCAAAGTAATTCAAAATATATTTAAATATATATATATATAGAGAAATGAATACTAACTAAACTTAAAAAAAAGAATTACATATTGAAAATGAAAGAAAAAATCAGTTGAAATAAAATCAAACTTAAAGGGATAATTAATAAATAAAATAAACCAGTAAAATAGAAATAGGGGCCAAAGTGCAATGGGCGTGAATGTGCGAGGACTAGAAACGCAAATGTTCCCAACCCCAAAAACAACACCCAGGCGCGAACTGAATCGAAATGGCGCGCAAACTTCAGGAAAAAAATGAAAGAAACAGAATAGGGTTAAAATAACAGGCGGTACAAATGGGAGGGACTAGCCGCGAAAATTACCCATTAAAGGGGAAAATGCGCGTAGCCCAAGTCAAAACACGCAGTCTGCTTTCATTTTTATCATTTAAACCATTTTTTTTGTTTAAAGAAAAATTTTAACCTTTTGTTTTTTTAAAAAAAAACCCTAAAAACTTTATAACATTTTCTCAACTCCTCCACTTTCCCTCTATTTCCCAGCCGAAAGGCCAGTGCCCAAGCCTTCCGTTTGCGACCAGCGAAGGCCCTCCGACGGTGTGAGCACGATGCGACCCCGGTGAGCTCCTCCCTCTCTCCCTTATATTTGGTATTTGTATTGTAAACCCGAATGAAAATAAAAAAACGTAATAAAATAGAACTAAATCACCTTTGAAGTATATTCTTGATTGCTTTCTATTGATTTTTGTATGTATTTTGTATATAATCCGTGCTCTATTTTTCTGGAAAAAAAAGGGAAAAAAAACCTCCCAACAAAATGAATATTCATGGCTTTTTACAGCCATATTTACAACTGATTTTGCCTCTACTCGTTGCAGGTATGGTGAACATGGAGGAGGGGTACACAGACGTGGGACGCTGGTGTGTGGTGGTGGAGAACGTGGGTAGTGGCGGTTGAATGTGGGCACATGGTGGCTGAAGGGAGGCAACAAATCTAGGGTTTCCCTCATTGCTGAAAAGTTTTGTGGGCTAGGGTTTTTTTTTTAAATTTAGGCTTGTTTAATTTCGGTTTGTGGTTTGTATTTTGGACCGGGCAAAATTTGGGCCCTACAGCTGCCCCTCTTTGCTTATTGCTCTGTAACGAAAATGGAGCAAAGATCTTAAAAAGGGCCAATTTTTTCCGGTCTCACTGGTTTTCGACTTTCTTTTGGTGCTTTTATTCCTTTAAGTAACCTCGTTCCTAGTTTATTGCATCTTCAGAGGTGTAGGAATTGGTACTTTGACCTACTCCGATGTAATTTCAAGGAGATAAGGTTAGCTATGATCTGCTCCACTGTAACTTCAGAGAGATAAGATTTGTTTATTTATAGCTTCAATCTGCTCCCCCCGCATCTTCAGGGATATAAGATTCGCTATCTTTAGTCTGGTCCACTACAACTTCAGGGAGATAAAACTTGTAATTTCAACATGCTCCCTTACTACCTCAGAGAGATAAGGCTGGTGGCTAAAGTCTACTCTATTGCCGATATATAGAGATAAGATTGGCCATCTTTGATCTGCTCCACTACTGCTTAGGGAGATAAGATCTGTAATTTTTAGTCTGCTCCGCTGTAACTTTAGGGAGATAAGACTTGTAATCTTCAGCCTGTTTCCCTACTGCTTAGAGGGATAAGGCTCACCATCTTCGATCCGCTCCACTACTGCTTAGGGAGATGAGATCTATAATCTTCAGCCTGTTTCCCTACTGCTTAGGGAGATAAGGCTCACTGTCTTCGATCCGCTCCACTACCGTTAGAGAGATAAGATCTGTAATTTCTAGCCTGTTTCCCTACTGCTTAGGGGGTTAAGGCTCACCGTCTTTGATTTGCTCCACTACTGGTTAGGGAGATGAGATTTGTAATTTCCAGCCTATCTCCCTACTACTTAGGGGGTTAAGGCTCACCGTCTTCGATCTGTTCCACTACTGCTTGGGGAGATAAGATCTGTAATTTCCAGCCTGTTTCCTTACTGCTTAGAGGGTTAAGGCTCACCGTCTTCGATTTATTCCACTACTGCTTGGGGAGATAAGATCTGTAATTTCTAGCCTGTTTCCCTACTGCTTAAGGGGTTAAGGCTCACCGTCTTTGATCTGTTCCACTACTGCTTAGGGAGATAAGATCTGTAATTTCCAGCCTGTTTCCCTACTGCTTACGGGGTTAAGGCTCACCGTCTTTGATCTGCTCTACTACTGCTTAAGGAGATAAGATCTGTAATTTCCAGTCTGTTTCCATACTGCTTAGGGGGTTAAGGCTAGTGAATTCACCGATATTGCTACACTGTCCTCTAGGGACATGACCTATAGAATCGGTTTCATGTATCTATGCTTATGCCAAATAATTAGAATACTATGATCGAAATGAATCAAATGCTTCTAACTAGCTGTGTTATGAATGATATATGAATGCAAAAATGTAAATGATCCTTTTTAAAAGGATTAAGATATCATTGCTCGTTGTTTATCAGGGCCTTATCACTGACGTATTACACTGCCATTTTCTTTGGCTGGTATTCTTGACAAAAACCCAAAGAAACAATCCCATTCTACTCAGTAAGCTTACCCCACTGTAGTTTCAAAGCCCCCTCCACTGTACCTTCTGGGACATAAAGTTTGTACTTCCTACTGCAACTTTAGAGGAATAACATTTGGTTTCTTCTATCCATCCTACTGCAACTCAGAGGTATAGTCATACCATCTTCTTCAATCAAATGATCTGCTACACCCTTCTCTGAGTAACATGACCAGATGTGTATGCAGAATATCAATTTTCTTTTTCGAGCTGATCCCATTTAATGCTTGTGTGAACATTGCTCGTCATTCGTCGAGGTTGTATCACCGATGCAATATCTTGTATCTGATACTTTTGATTAAAATATAAAGAGATAGTCACAATTTAGACTCCTCTTTTCAACCCTTAAGTTTGATAAGTTCTAAACAATAGTCCCGTTTCAGATTCTCGTATTATTTAGAAGCTTCCAGAGTAATATGCAGAACCTCTTTTGTAAAGGTATTATTAGTCAATTAATCATTATTTCAATGCAAAATGCTTAAAAAGATCATAAAAATGGATAAGAGAGAAAATAATTGGGAGCATAGCTCGAAACAAATAAGTTAATCAAAGATAGCAAACGTAATAAGAAGGAAATTTATTGAGACGTATCTTGAAAAGAATAAGGTAATCAAAGATAATAAATTTAAAATGGGTAAAATGGAAAACTAGATGCCCCAGATATCGCAGCCTGAGATTATTTGTATCAACTTCTTGAGGACCATTTTGAGTTCAATTTGTGTTTAGGGAATCCAGAGTACTTTGTCGATACCCCAAGATGTAGCATACTTCTTCATTATTAATTCAGATATAGAAAGACTATTGTATGCCCCACTTTGATCCAAATTTGAGCTGTCTTTTTCAGGTTTTCAACTTAAATCCCTTTTGGTCTCAAGGGGCCCTTTGCGGGTTTTCGCCTTGGCCTCTTAAGTTTCTTTTTCTTTTCTTTTTTTGTGTTTTTTTTAAATTATTAACTGTGACTGAATCTAAGTTCACCGAATTGGGCAGGTCCTTGTCATCCATCTCGGACAATATCAATGCTCTTCCAGAATAGGTCTTCTGTACTACATAAAGTTCTTCCTAGTTTGGCATCCACTTTTCTCTAAAGTCATTTTGTATAGAAAGAATCTTCTTCAACACCAGGTCCCAAATTCTTTAAGATGAACCCCCTTTGTCGTAAGCCCGCATCATCTGACCGTACCAAATATCCTTCAAATTTGACTGATCATATCAAGATTGGATCCATTTTACCTCATCCAACTTTAGTTCTAGCAAGACTCGAAGAAAAGAAATATAGACAAAACGCTTTCATTCCACAAACTAATGAGAAAGGAATTGCCTCGATGAAGGTCTTAGCCGACGTTTGATAAGTATAAAAGGTAAACGGTAACTTCTTTATGTCAATCTTTACAAGTCTCGGTCACCTTCCACAATCTCTTTTGTTTCTTTCTTTTTGGCTGCCTTTGCTGTACTGTGATATGGTGTCTGATCTTTGAACAGACTGCAAGCTTTTGACATTATGCAGTTGTATTAGACATGATCTTTTCTTATATTACTTGTCGGCACCTGATCTTTCTCTTTTTTTTTTTTTGAAATTTGATGACTATAGACCTTGTAATATTGGCATATGAAGCGACCTTCACCCTCTTTGTGAAGCCATCGATGACTACCAAGATGAATTGATTAGACGAGAATGGCCTGATAACACCCATGCCCCCCGTAGAGAAAGTCTGTGAAGAAATAAATGAGGCTCATGGATCTTGTCTCCCTAAATACTGCCTAACTGATACAATCCCCTTCTATGGTGGATCAATAGTACCCAAACCTCATGATTAGTGTGGCTACCGTGAAACTATTAACATGTGTCCTTCTACACCGTATAGACATTAGCACCCACAGGTCTTAATATCCCAGGCATATCGTGACATGATTATGCGAAAACATCTTTGAATTCTTAGAGTAACTCAATGACGATTTGCTTTGTCTTCGTGGCAATGCAGGCTCCGATCTTTACCTCTTGCTCCAATGTCCACTGACCCTTTGTAGAGTAGGATCCATTTTTTATCATATTCTACCATCCTTAACAAAATCAGGACATAGGCTATAATCTCTAACATCTTCAAAGTATTGAGATCCGCTTAAGCACATATCTCACCCTAAAAGGGAGTCAGTTACAGCGCTGCTCATGTCGTTGATATCTGGAGACCTATTATAGGTATAAAGGCATATTTCCAAAGAATAAATAATTCTAAGGATGATTATTTGTATGATATGATCATGAATGAAGAATGAAAGAATATTTAAAAAACAGTCCAATGAACAAAAGAATGTATACTATGAAATGGAAAAAATGAAAGAATATTTGCTTAAAAAGATGCATTTTATTGAAATAAAAATTCTAGACACAAGCCTACGTCACAAAAGAGATTCTTATTGCCTTTAGGTCTAAAGCAACAAGCGTGTTTTGAATATTACTCTAAATTAGCTCTAAAAATATAGGGATCTCTCTAAAAATATAGGGATCTTCCACAGTCCCATTGTTCAAAACACTCCCAAGTATGCAAGGATTTAGAAACTTTTATTCCCCGATTCTCTCTTCGAATATGTCATTCAGATTCCCCGATGTCCCTTCCCTTTCTGACTTGTTCAATGCATCGCAGCCCTTTTGCCCCTACTTTCAAATATCGCATTAAATCCATTTTCAAAGCGATTAGCTTTTGAGGAATCGTCGAACTTCACAATTCCCATTTTAATGAACCTTTCGACCAACTTTTTAAAAGAGAAGCAATTCTCTATCGAGTGTCCCGCTATTCCCGCATGGTATTCACATTGAGTACTTATGTCATACCATTTGGGATATGGGGGCTGCAACGGTTTTAAGTAGACAGGGGGTACAACATGTGCATCAAATAGACTCTTGTACAGCTCTCGGTACGTTATTGGAATGGGAGTAAACTGAAGCTTCTCCATGCTTCGCTTTGTATTGGGCTCTTGTCTTGGTGAAGCTTGCTGGCTCGTAGCCATCGTTCTCGGTTGTTTTACTGTGATTGGTTTTGCATAACCCACGTTCACATTGCTAACCTTGTTTTCTCTCTTCTTCGGGGCTGACCTCTTAGTACTTTCCTCAGCTTCTATCTTTCCACACCTTATCGCATTCTCTATCATTTCACCAGACATCACTATGTCCGTGAAAATCTTAGTTGCACGGCCCAACATGTGATTAATGAAGGGTACTTTCAAAGTATTAATGAAGAGCATGGTTGTTTCTTTTTCCAACAGTGGGGGTTGGACTAGTGTAGCAACTTCCCTCCACCTCTGAGCGTACTGCCTGAAACTTTCATTCGACTTTTTCTTCATGTTCTATAATGTGATCTTATCAGGCGCTATATCCATCACATGGCCATATTGCTTCATGAAGGCCTGTGTTAAGTCCCTCTATGATTTGATTTGAGCGCGATTCAGTTGATTGTACCATTTGGCCGCAGCCCCAATCAAACTGTCCTGGAAATAGTGAACTAACAACTGATCATTATTGACATGATCAGTCATCCTCCGATAAAATATCGTGATGTGGGCCTCAATGCAGCTGGTTCCATTGTATTTCTCAAACTCTGGCATTTTGAACTTCGGATGGAGCACTAGATCCGAAACTAAGCTTAACTCCTTAGCATCCATACCACACTAATAATCAGCACTTTCCAGCGCCCTGAACTTCTCTTCCAACCATTTGTATCGGTCTTCCAGCTGCTTTGGGAGTTCTCCTTTTGCCCTTTCTACCTCTGCCATGTCATCCAGATCAGGGACACCAGGATTTTTTAGATTGTCTTCGGTGCCTGAGCCTACCGAGAAGTGTGTTAATGCCGAAATACCGGCCTGATGTTGAGGACTGATATTGACAGACACTCTTGGTGGATATGTGTTGGGCTGCATTGGGGTATTTGTTGGGGTAAAACCCGGTGGGTAGGCAGGGTCCTCACTATCATCCCCGGGGTTGACCATAGGGCTCTTCTCTTTTTCTGGCCCTCCAAGCAGTAACTGGGTTAATTGATTCATCATGTTTTTCTGCTATTTTAGCATCTGGTCTTTCATATCCTGCTAAATCTTGGCCAGTTGCTCTTGCATCTGTACTTGCAGCTGATCCTGCATTTCTTTCTGCATTTGTTCCAGTTTTTCAGCTTTTGATCCATAACTTTAGTTTTTCTCCGTGTGTAGTAGTGATGTTCAAGGGTAACAATAACATGATTTCTAATTAATTAGGGTTCTTTTGTGAAGTTTAGTGCACATGATGCAATGCAATGCAAATACATGAAATGAATGCAAAAGAAAGTAAGGCGTTGATTCTGAATTCAATTATATTAGAACAACTTTTCTAGAAAACAAATTCCTTTACATAAAATAGATTACATATGCGGCTTTGCCCTCATATTCTAGGTGATCCATTTTTCTGTAAAAGTCAAACCATGCAAACTTCCAATAGATGCCTTCACTAGCTCCTTTTACTTAATCTGGGCCGCGCTTGCTCACTTATCCTCGTAATGCTTGTTAGCTCCTTAAAGAAAGTCGAGACGTGATGGCTCTCGAAAAATCTTTATCGACTCGAATCCTCAGGTAAAGTCTTGTTTTCCTCCGCGAACTATCAACCTTATTCCATTGTGTTTACTTGGACCATATTCAGACAACCGTATTATAATCCACTTTATCAAGAAATTCATTTTCTTATGACAAATTGTTCTATTTAGCAATCAAATATGAATCAACACCTCTTTTCTATGATGATGTAATGCAATACGGTCATAAACAAAACAAAACACGTTAGCACAGGAGGAAAAAAAAAATATAGGACACATACTTGAGTAACTGCTAGGGTTTGGAGTGGCTCTACCTGGGATAGGGCTCTTAAGGCTCGCTATGTGCTAGTTGGTTCTAGAGAAAAGGTACCTGAAATAGTAGATTCCTCAATATGGATCGAGTTCAGTTCAAGAGAATACATTTCCCTAAGGCCATGCGGAGGTGAAAACCTCACGAAGACATAGGTACGGATGTATCCCAGAAGCAATCCACTAGCCCATGCGGAGGTGAAAACCTCACGAAAGCATAGTTTCTCATTCCCACTTAAAAGGTGTGACCACAATGGTCATGCAATGCAATGCAAGAGTATTCTAAAAAACATAGGGATCACAAACAAATACAACAAAAGAATCATGATTTTCAAAACAAATTTTCAATTTTTGACAAAAGGACAGAAAATAATCAACTTACGGCTTGACTCTCTTATTGGTCCCCAGTGGAGTCGACTCTTTTATTGGTCCCCAATGGAGTCGCCAAGCTGTCGAAACCATTTTTAAGTTTGAAATATGGGGATCGACTTTAAAAAAAGGTATGGAGTCGTCACCGATCTTTTCTGAGGTGTGATCAGATCACCTTAATCATTTTAATTTATTAAAACAATGATTTTAGGTCTACGAAAATCGAGAAAAAAGGTTCGGGAGTTGGTTACGCACGAGGAAGGGCTAGCACCCTTGTAACGCCCAAAATTGGTACCAATTGACTAATTAATGTCCTAATGTTGAAAATTTGGAAAAACATTAAAATATGATCCTTTAAAAATGTGTGAACAACTCGAGTTGGATTTTAATATCCACTCATTCCAAAGGAATAAAATACCACATCCATCACGTTAGGACACGATATTTTAAGCCTCCAAAACTGATCTCACTTTATGATTTCCAAAACACGCAACGAAATCTTAAAAGAGTACTCCGTTATTTGGCCAAACGGAAAATCGAAACCCAACACGTTAGGGTACGATTTCTCGAATTTTCAAACATGCAACATTGTCTTATTTTGAGAGATTTTTTAAATGAGGGCGATTATAAAAGCGGTGGAGCACATTTATTCGGTTTATTTGAAATAAAAAAAATGAAATGAACAATTTAAGGTGAATAAGTAAGCAAACTCGATCATAAATCAATACACGGAAATGCAAAAGCAAAGTAACTAATATGAAACATGTACATGGCTAATATACTACACCATTTATCAACAATTATACAAAGATGCAAAATATGTAAATTAAAACACACAAAAACAATAAAAAAAACCAACAAACAATACATGCAAAACTTTGAAATTTATTATAAAATAAATAGAAATAATTAATGCATAAAATATAAAGTTTATCAAATAAATAAATTTTAAAATAAATGTTATAAGCTGAAATTTAAAATTAATGCTATACAAAACAATTTAAAGCTAAAACAAATACAAATATAATGTCAATTATGTACAAAAAAAAGAAAAAAATGTATGCCCATGCATAATTTGAAAATAAGTAATGTGTATGAAGTGAAATACCTAACGAAAATAATATACATAAAATAATAATGGATGAGAGTGTTAAAACACACACACACACATATATATATATATATATATATATAGTAAAATAGGATCTTTAAGAGAAATAAATTATATATAACTAAGTTTAAAAGAAAATATAAATACTGAAACAATCATAAAATTGAGAATGTACATAGGTTGAACTAATTTTAATATAACTATATGTAAATAATAATATATAAGGATAATTAAATTAAATATTATACATAACTTTAGAACAATATGATATAAAAGAATGTCTTAAAATAACTATATAATTAAACAAATAAGGAAAAAAACAAATGTAGGTAAAATACCAGATTGAAATGAGGTAAAAATGATCAAAGTAATTCAAAATATATTTATATATATATATATATATATATATATAAAGAAATGAATACTAACTAAATTTTAAAAGAAGAAGAAGAGAAGAATTACATATTGAAAACGAAAGAAAAAATCAGTTGAAATAAAATCAAACTTAAAGGGATAATTAATAAATAAAATAAACCAATAAAATAGAAATAGGGACCAAAGTGCAATGCGCGTGAATGTGCGAGGACTAGAAACGCAAATGTTCCCGACCCCAAAAACAACACCTAGGCGCTGACTGAATCGAAATGGCGAGTAAACTTCAGGGAAAAAATGAAAGAAACAGAATAGGGTTAAAATAACAGGCAGTACAAATGGGAGGGACTAGCCGCGAAAATTACCCATTAAAGGGGAAAATGCGCGTGGCCCAAGTCAAAACATGCAGACTACTTTCATTTTTATCATTTAAACCATTTTTAAAAAAAAAAACATTTTAACCTTTTATTTTTTTTTAAAAAAAAACTCTACAAACTTTATAACATTTTCTCAACTCCTCCACTTTCCCCTTATTTCCCAGCTGAAAGGCTAGTGCCCAGGCCCTCCGTTTGCGACCAGCGAAAGCCCTCCAACGGTGTGAGCAAGATGCGACCCCGGTGAGCTCCTCCCTCTCTCCCTTATATTTGGTATTTGTATTGTAAACTCGAATGAAAATAAAAAAACGTAATAAAATAGCAATAAATTACCTTTGAAGTATATTCTTGATTGCTTTCTATTGATTTTTGTATGTATTTTGTATATAATCAGTGCTCTATTTTTTTGGAAAAAGAGGGAAAAAAAACCTCCCAACAAAATGAATATTCATGGCTTTTTATAGCCATATTTACAACTGCTTTTGCCTCTACTCGTTGCAGGTATGGTGAACGTGGAGGAAGGGTACACGGACGTGGGGCGCTAGTGTGTGGTGGTGGAGAATGTGGGTAGTGGCGGTTGAATGTGGGCACATGGTGGCTGAAGGGAGGCAACAAATCTAGGGTTTCCCTCATTGCTGAAAAGTTTTGTAGGCTAAGGTTTTTTTAAAATTTAGGCTTGTTTAATTTGGGTTTGTGATTTGTATAATTTATATCACATAAAAATTAAATCTCTTATAATATATAATAATATTATAAATATTATTATGATGTAAACATTAAAAAATATGTTATGTTGACTAAGTATAAATTTTTTCGAAAGGTAAAGAGATTAAATTAAGAAAATATAGAAACAAAAAACAATGAGATAAATATTATACAAGGAAAAGGATAATTAAACTAGAGTCAGTAGGCTTACCCCATACACCTGACGCTACTGTCACTGGTACAATCAATAGTGGCGTCGAAAGAGAACTTGGATAAAAGTGAAAGAGGAGGAGAGTCTCATTTAGTATGATTTGCATACAATAAAACCCTAGTTAGAGAATGAGTCGCTTTATTTATGCCTCTATGTGTCCCACAAAACAAATATGAGCCTAAAATAAACTTAATTTACTTATTTACAATATGAGCGAGCTTCACAAAATTTGAGACTTATATTTTACTTGAGCTGAGTTTAGCGGTATTTAAATAGCTTATTTAGTTAATAAATAGATTAATTGAAACTTTAAAATATTTAACAATTAATTAAACAAAACTTTTAGGAAAAATTATTAATCAAATTGAACTAACTTTGATTAATTAAGTCCTTCTTCAATTGTCTAAATTTTACAAATATGTTCAACTTTTTTTTGTCAACATCATCTTAAACTAACAAATCAAAATATTTAACATATATTAAATTATGGCACACTCATGATGTCGATAAATTTTATTTTCAAAGTAGCATTTAAGAATTCAGATTTCAAAATTTGGAATTTAAAAATAGTGCAATTTGAGTAGTAAGCTATTTAGAAATAAATCAATGGATTTGCTGAAAGCTTTATTTCTTTGGTATATTTCGTATCTGTTTTTCGATCCATAATGTTTGGGGTTTGTGACTATCTCTACTAACAATGTTGTTTCCAAGCATTGAACTTACGTCTCCCTTAAGAGTGCGACGTGTCTTACTACTACACCAACACTTGTTGGTTGCTAGAGGCTTATTTAGTAATGAATTTGAAATCCTTAAAGTATTTTTGGATTTGGCAAATCACGACTTGATACTTTTCTAATAAATCATATTGAATCTCATTTAACTTATTCATAATATATTCATTCCATTCTTACAACTTACATAATAAATGAAATCCAAATTCTCAAACAAAGCATAAAAGTTTAAGAAAATTGGGTGGAAGAAATGGGGTTTTTTTATTATTAAAATTGGACAAAAAATAATAAAATATCAAAATAATACAAGAAAAAAATTATGTACCAAAATGGTACATCCAGGGTGGTCACGCCACAGCCATAGGCGGCACCACCCTAGCTCCAACAAAAATTATGACTTTTCTGTTAAAAAAAAGTTAAAAATGAAAAAAAAAAGGATGGAGGGGGTGCCATAGGCGGCACTGGTTTTGCCTCTGGCAGCGCGGCACCGCCGATTAGACCCTTCATGCAGGGGTTTTGTTTTCAAACTTCATTTCGGGAATAAAATGAGAAGAAGAAGAAAAGAAGGAGAAGAAGAAAAGAAGAGAAGAAGAAGAAGGAGAAGGAGGCGGCACTAGTGAGGGAGGGAAGAAAAAAGAAAAAGAAAAAGAGAAGAGGAGGGAAGGAAAAAAAAAGGAAAAAAAAAGGTAAATTTTTTTATAAATTTGAGTAATTAATGTTAATTTAAGTAAATAATTTATTTATTTTAGGTGTTATTATTATTATTGTTGATTGATTTTGATTTAATTCAGATTTAATTTTAAATTTATTTTTTACAAGGTCTTATTTGGTTAAAAGAGATATTAAGGTATATTTGTATTTATTTTATATTTTCATTCATTCCTAATTTATTTTAAATTTTATTGAAGTAAAAAAGCGTATGTATGTTATGTGCAAAGAATGTTTTATTATTATTATTTTATGTAATTTATTTGTTAAGTGTGTCTTAGGTTAATTAGATATATTTATTATAAAATTTATTTGGTATGTTATATATTCTTATTATTTTAATTTTTTATTTTTTATGTGATGAGGTTTTAAACCTTTTACAAAAATAGTATAAAAATTAAAAAATATTTTAATGAAAAATAAAATATGAAAAGAAATAAAATACTGAAAAAAACTTTTTGGGGAAAGTGGTGCTGGTGGTTTTTTACTAAAATAATATAAAAATAAAATACAAAAATAGTATATTTTAAAAATAAAATCCAAAAATAAAAAATACCAACAAAGTGTCAAAATTAGGGTTATTTATTAAATTAATATAAAATACTTAAATAATACATTTAAAAATTATGTACTAAAATAATATAAAAAATAAAATACAAAAATAATATATTTTAAAAAATAAAATTAAAATAAAAAATACCAACAAAGTGCTAAAATCAGGGTTATTTATTAAATTAATATAAAAAACACTTAAATAATACATTACACATTATGTACTAAAATAATATAAAAAATAAAATACGAAAATAATATATTTTAAAAATAAAATCCGAAAATAAAAAATACCAACAAATGGTCAAAATCACTGAAAAATAAGAATATTGCAACATAATCCCTCCTTGTTTTCTCATCTATTTTATTTCTCAAGGAATTTAATTACATATTATAATATATTTTAAAATAATATTGAACAACTTATCATGTTTTTAATTATTATTGCATCACTCACATTATTATTAAAAAAATAATTTAAAATATATTGAACTACATGCTAGGTATATTATATATATTATATTTTAAACAAAAATATTTTACTTATTATCATTTTAAAATAATAATAAAAATATTTATATTTGAGTTGGATATATTTATTTTTTAATGTAGTATAGCAAAAAATATGTTGTCGAAAAAACTGTTTAGTTTTTTATTTTTGTAATTAAAAGCAATATATAAAACTTAGTTATTCGATAAATATTTAAAATCTATCAAACATTAAAATTAATAACCGAAATTTATTTTGAAATTGCAGCATCGCAATGGCTTCATTGATTAGGGAAGATCCTCACATATTTAACACAGTTTATTTGTTAATTACGGGTTCCATTAAAAAAAGATCTTCGTAATTAAGGAAATAAATTATGTTATTATAACTATTTTTTTGTAATTTAACATTGCTAGGGCCCATACCGCGCATTAAGGGGCTGGGTGAATGGTTTAGGATATTCCCCGGATGCACGACTGATGCCCTACTTGGAGCTAGCTGGATTTGGTCAACAGCATTGACCTGGACATTCGATTTGCGGTACGATTTAATATCTGCATTGGTCGAGCGTTGGCGCTCAGAGACCTACACTTTTCATTTGTCGTGTGGGGAGTGCACTATCACTCTGGAGGATGTTGCATTGCACTTTGGGCTCCCAATCGACGGGAGTGCTGTAGCTGGTGTAAATGCGATAGCTGAGCCGGCTGCACTTTGTTATAGCATACTAGGAGCTTCGCCCGCTGATGATGAGTCCAATTTTTCGAATTTGAAATTTACATGGCTGAAAGCCAAATTTGAGCATTTATCAGTTAATGCCACTGAAGAAGAGTTGATGTGCACAGCTCGAGCATACATTATGCATATAATAAGGGGTGTACTGGTGCCCAATGCGAACAAAAACATGGTTTATCTCCAGTGTTTACCTCTATTAGCTTATTTGCATAATGTTCGCTCGTATAGTTGGGGTTCCACAGTTCTGGCTATGTTGTATAGTGAGTTTTGTCGGACGACAAAGCCTGATGCCGTTGACATAGGCAGATGCCTTGTATTGTTGCAGTCATGGGCTCTTTATTGGATGTCATTCTTGGCATCGGTTAGTCACTAACCATACGTATTTCCACTAGTTAACAGGTGATAAAATTTAACTTGTTATTAATTGAAAATTTCTTTATAATGATACTATTCTAACGATACCATATTTACTTGAAAATTGTTTTCGTAAATGGAGTATTTATCCGGGTATTGAGAGGTCATACACTGTTCCAATATATCATCTGATGATTGAACAATATGCCGGGGAAGGGGTAAGCTATTCCAATATTTGTGACATGTAATTACTTTGTATATCTTACTCGAACCGTGTTAAAATTTAACCATTGTATTAATCGTGCAGTTTATATGAATGTCATATCGTAGACCAGAAATTGCGGCTATTATACCATCGTCTGCCTATGTTGATTCTCAATTGTGGTGCACTAATGCACCAATTATCAATTTCAATGTAGTCGAGTGGTACCATGGGGATCGAGTACTACGACAGTTTGGTTGCATCCAGTATATCCCGGATCCGCCAATGCAGGTGGGGAAGGTTCACGGCATCAACAAGAGATGAAAACATGTAAGTCATTGGGGAGTCGTGCACCAAAAATATATTGCGGTGTAGGATAATCGGATGGCTCGAAGACCTCAGATGGATATGTCTTCCGATTTGCAACCATCGTTAGAGTACATACAATGGTACTTTAGTATGGTGAAGCCATATTTACTTAGTGGGCAGTCGACTGTAGTTCCTCCGCACGTGCAGTGACCTGGGGCATACGAGTTAGTGACGGATATAGAGCCCGAGCCACAGCTAGATCCCAAGCCTGAGCTTGAGCCCGAGCCCGAGCCACAGCCAGAGCCCGAGTCCAAGCAATCGCATTCAGATTCGGCTGATACTTCTTATCATCTAGATTTGTCGGGCAATGACTATTTCTTAGGCTCGTCAGGGGGCGGATAGTATTACGGGTTTGATATCTTTGGTCTGTATCCACCGCAGCACAGCACTTCTCCCGGCCCGTACCCACTGCAGTACTCCACTACCCTTGGCCCGTATCCACTACAGCATGACACTCCTCCCGGTTTAAGTTCATCGATGCCATTCGAGCCATATGATTTTTCTTCCATGTATCAGACACCCTCACCTGCGACTAAAGATGATGTTGGTCGTCGCAATCACCCACAACGTGAACATCAACCTCCGCAGAAATATACCTCTAGGACCACACCATCGAACCATCAATTTTAGGGGTTTCTTGGGTTTTGATATTAAAAAGTTTGTATTTTTTTGTATATATTTAATTAGATTAATTGGAACTTTGAAAAAAATGGAACACAATTTGACCATAACGTAAATTAGATTAATTTGGACATTTTGAACATTAAAACACTAAAACTTGTAACAAACTTAGTCTTGTAATATAAATTGGAACAAACTTTAAATACATTACAACATTAATCTAATTAAATACATTAATCTAATTGGAACATTAAATATATACAAAAACATACAAACTTTGCAATATATATTTTATATAAATTAAATACATTATAACATAAGCTTAATTCCTACCCGATCGTGATGATTGTCCAACATGATAGTTTCGCTACGGGCATTTACTCTAATTATGACCAGCTAACCTGAATAATCCACAATGCTTACCGTCAGATTTCTCCCTAATGTCCATTTCATTACGAATTCTGGATGATTGCGGACGACCTCTCGGATTCCTGCGTAGCCCTCTATCTGGGACAAGCTCAAAAGTTGTCGAAAGCACCTCCCACGTAGACAGGTCAGGCAGGACGGGGAACTTATTTTCTTAGACACATAACGTACACTCGAGTGTGTACACATCATTGACAAATTGTTCAACATTAAGGTTCACTTTAGCACACGCTGCCACGACATGCACACATGGATAATGAAGTATTTGGAACCTCCTATAATCGTACAGTCTGTTCCGGAAATCAACTCCATAGGACTTAGGTCGTATACCGGGTCGACGACCAATGGTCTCCGTAACTCGAAACGTTTCAAGGCTTCGTGAATATATTTCTACATTCATTGACCTCGTCATCCAACGGTTTGCAACCATTGCATCCCTGACATCTTCAACAAACACGTGTCCCGCCTCCATTTGGTTGACTTGTTGCTGGCCTATTCTTGGTATCAAAGTATCTAACCTGTAGAATGTAACTGAGAAGATAGATGAAATCTGAAGATGTCGTGTTTTCAACAACACAGCGTTTACCTTCTCCACTAAGTTTGTGGTTATTTGACCATAACGAAAGCCCTCGTTAAAACTTTAAGTCCATTGTCATGGCTCCATAGTACCCAACCACTGTCGGAAAGATGTGTTCGTTTGACCCTCCATGTCACTCTCAAGTCGAGTCATTCTTTGACGGAAAATGTGTGGCTCTAGCTCGTGCGCTTTTTATGTATTAAGAAAAGATAAGTTACAATATTGCCCTAAAACATTAAAACTTATACTGAAAAGATAAGGTAATCAATTACTCATTTTCACAATTTGCCTCTTCTAGTCTGCATTCTTATAATCTCGATGGAAGTTAGCTGCGATGTGTTAGATGCAGTAAACGGATCTCCATGTACACTGGAATGCCTAATGGCGGCTATTAATCATTTCCCTCTATCCGAGATAATGGAAATATTATCATTTCTAATAACATACCTCCGCAGGTTGGTAAGGAAGAATTCCCACGATTCCATGTTCTCCCTATCTACGATGGCAAATGCTATCGGGAGCATATTCCTGTTGCCGTCTTGAGCAATCGCAAGAAGTAAGATTTGTGTATATTTTTCATATAGTCAAGTCCCATATACTTGCACAAATGGCTTATAATGAGGAAATGCACGCACATATGGATCAAACGTCCAGAACATCTGATGGGAAATTCTTTTTCCCGATTGTAGTTGGTCATCCGGGCCGTCGTATTTGTAATTCAATGACAGTCTCCTATACGAACTCCAGCATAGGGGCTATCCATCCTTGTAGCTTGTTATACGACGTATCGAAATCCCTATACAATTGCTCTATTGTCATCTGTTTAGCTATCCATGCCTTTTGATATGATACTCGATACTGAAATTGTACCTAGATTTTGAAAATCAGTATCAAAACTTTAATGGTCGGCATGTCCTTTACCATTGGCAAGATACACGTACAGATAGTTTTAGAATCAAGTTTTCGATGATCTTCTATCATACGTGTCGATGTGCATGTGTGAGGCCCAACAAATTTGGGTATTTCCCACATCTATGAATTTTGAATAAATGCAGCTCGTACTCGCCAATTGCAGCCTTCCACCGACTTTCAACACTCCATAATATATAATGTCGGTTTAGACACTGCAACTTTGTAATCCACTAATATATTCATGTTATACCGCTTAATAGAAAATACGCACTCTTCTTTACATTCGAATCTTTGGCCTACGAACAACTCCTCAGGATTAGAATTTACGGCCAGCCAGTGAGCAGAAAGTATTTCAGGGTACTCAGGGAACTCAGCTACATGCGCCGCGTCGGGGTTTATGAGCGATATGTGTGGCCTAGGATTATTGTGTATCACAATATGTCGCATCTGGTTCCCGACTGAAGACGCGTTAATGTTTTCATCATCATTCACGTCTTCATCGTTAATTTCATTGGGGACATCGTCCACATCAGGATCACTATCACTATCGACCTCTTGATCATAAGGATCACTACTATCGAATCCATCATCACCAACCACATATGATCGATATCGATCCCACGTATAGTCGATTCACTATCAACGAAGGATATTGAAGCCACCATGTACGGTTCTTGAGCTCCATGTTCTTTACCATATGCAGTGAGATATTCATTTTGCTCCATACCGGCTAACTCAGCAAATAAGTGAATCGGTGCATTTTTGTCACTCTCATTCCCACAGTAAAGAGCGATCATTATCTCCACGTCTTCGTCGTCTACAAGTTCCATTTCGATGAATTTGATGGGGTCTGTCGAAACTGGAAACTTGTAGAAAAGTTTCGAGATCCTTCTCCCACAACGTCTAACAATTTTTGCGTTAATCCTTCCCTTCATATCATCCAATGAGATATTTCTATTAAATCTCATTGCTATTTGTTGCTGACATTCAAAATATGCATCCAATGATTATTGTCAAGATGATTCCATCGAAATAAACGCATACGAAAAACTGATTATCCATCTTTAATGCTCAATCTGTTAAAAAATAAACAAAATTTCTCAGAACAATTTCAAACAGCAAATAAATTACTTAAATAAAAAATTTAATTAATCAATATGTAATTTTTTTCATTCATAAGTTCATACTTTTTCAATTCTCATTTTGTACATGAACAACATTTATCTTTACATTTACCCATTTAAATTCAGTTCTATGTTTTCTTCCATCTCCGACCCTGTATCTTCCTCTAGGAAATACTGTACAATCCAATTTAGATATTCTTGATTCTCTTCATATTCATCTTCTACAATCCAAATTGAAAATTCCTCGGGATCTTCTTCCTCTTCAATCTTTATAACAGGTATTGAAATTAGAAATTCTCTTGGTAATTTCCTAACATCTAATTTATCCATCCATAGTATGTCAATCACATTTTGCTTCCTAGTCAACTTTCGTGAACCTATACTTTGTCTCGCTATTTTTCTTGCTCCATAAAAGATTATAAGCTTTACGAAGCATATAACTAGATTCCAATAGGTTCGTGGTACCAATGTCTTCCAAAGTTGGTCTAAAATGATTTGATGGTATTGTTCTATTAATGTCCCTCTAAGGGTTAAGTATTGCATTTTATTCTTTCTAATCATTTCATGACCCTTCCACAACACTTCTTGCATCTTTTTATTTACTGTGATAATGTGTTGAACAATGTCTTCTTTTGGTTTCATTCTGTAATCTTGCACTTCTCTCATCATCTTATCAACTTTCTCTCTTTGTGCTGAAGTTATTATCTCATCAAGTAATACCAAATATGTTGCCATTTCTAACAATATCTATAACATGCCAAATAAATTTCATAAATATTATCTAATCAACCTAAAACACATATAACAAATAAATTACATAAAAAATCAAACATTCTTTACATAACATAAATAGGCTTTTTAGGGTTTTTACAAAATTAATATAAATCAACAATAATAATAACTAACAATAATTAGGGTTTTTACTAACAATAATAACCAACAATCCTAATAATAGTTTTTACTAACAATAATAATAAGGATTTTTACCTAACAATAATAATAACTAACAATAATAACTAACAACAAAAATCAATAAAAATCAACAATAATAATAACAACAAAAACACAATAACAATATAAAATCCATTAATTAAAAAATTATACCTTCTCTTTTCTATTTTTTTTCCTTCTCCTTCTTCTCTTCTCCTCTTTTTTTTTCTTTTTTCTCTTATTCTCCTTGCTGTTGCTTCTTGCTTCTGGAGTTGCTGCTTCAGCTCTTATACTGGTTGGGTGCCGCCTCTGGCACCCCCTCCATCCCTTTTTTTTTTAGATTTTTTTTTTCATTTTTAACTTTTTTTAACAGAAAAGTCAGAATTTTTGTCAGAGCCAAGGTGGTGCCGCCTATGCCAATGGCGTGACCACCCTGGATATGCCATTTTGGTACATAATTTTTTTCTTGTATTATTTTGATATTTTTTTTCCTATTTTGGTAAATAACTCAAAAAATGGATTTGAAGGGGAGTTAAACACCCCTACGCACAACCGCAATCTCAGGCCCATAAATTCTAAACTCTGTTAAGGGGTATGTCACAATGAAAAGAAAAGGGGTCATAATACAAACACAATTCCTAACTTCTAGATTGAACACTCAAACAATGTAGACAATAGTTGTTGTAGGTGCGTGATAATAAAAATAAATTTATAAAAATTAATCAATGTCATTTTTTAATATTCTATTTGTGTCCATATTATTCAGCGATGTATAATAAGGTTATCAATTTTTATGAAAAATTTCTCCAATACTTCTTTATAGAATAATTATAAGTGCTAAAAGTAATATGTTTTAACCTCATTCTTAATGCGTTTTAAGTGATTATTCGATGTTAGTTATGAATTTTATACTATTAATCATTTAAATTCATGTTTTAATGCTTGATAGAGTCACATGAGCTAAACCATTTCACATGACTAGATCACACGGCCGTGTGACCCACATGAGTTAAACCATTCCATACGCCCGTATGGTAGGCCGTGTCGTTTTCATAGGATTGCACACCGAACTACGAAAAATTGCAATTTTTAAGTTTTTCGGGCATTTTAAGATGTATATATGATAAAGATAAAAAGATAGAATTGAGCCATCATAAAATATTAAAAAAAAAAACAACTCGAAAAACACCATTGAAGTCAACTTTGAAGTAGATTTCGGTCAAGATTAAATATTCCCAGTTGATTTCTTAGAAGTTATCATGAGTTTCTTTTATTTCTTTTGGTTATATTGTATCTTGAATATTTTAATTTTCAAATATGAACTAATTTTCTAAATATTTTTATTTTCAAATATGAACTAATTTTCTAAATACCTAATGGAGAGACCTATGATGGATTTTGTTGTTTGAACTAATTCTTGCTTAATTGAGTAGAGTTACACGTAATTCTAAAAATAGAACGACATAAATATATCGAATTAGAGTAAAATCTAATAAGGGAATACATACCATAAGTTAATATGATAATAGAGGTTTTAATTAGAAAGAAATTTCAATTAATTAACCTAGAGTCAGTTACTCTCATGCTCAAAAGAGATATTAACATAATTTAGGAATTTCTACAGATCAAGTTACTAAGTACAAAAACTGTGTAATTTAGATTGATAGTTACAAATGAAATCTAGGTGAATTCTTTTTTGGGTATTATTTTGATTTTTGGGTGTAATCAATTTTCCTGATTTATTTTTTATCGTATTTGTTAGTTAATTAATTTAGTTAATTTCAGTTTTTAATCAATCGATTAAATAATAAAAAAAAGGTAATTACTAGTACTTTTAGTGTTCATGGGAACAATATCTTTACTCACTATAATACTATTAATTGACAAGTACACTTGCCTTAGTCAAATTTTTAGTTAATTTCATGAATATCAAACAATCTGAAAATAGTAAAAGATGAAGGAAAAGAAAGAATTTCTGTTTTCCATTTTTGGTGTGCTTTTGCATATCTTACGAATGAAATTTGTTTAATTTCCCGTATCTCTATAAAGGAACATAACTATCAAATAAGTTTCTATTTGGATAATAAACACAGTCATTCGTTAAATATTACTTGAATAATTATGATATTTATAGGACATAACTTATCGCCAGCCAAATACAACAAGTTTTAAATTGTGTATGAAACATCTGAGATAGAATACTAACAGTCGCCTAATGTGAAAAGCTAGCGTTGTATTTTTAACTCATACCGCCATTAAACATTCTGAAATGGAGAAGTCAAGTAGTCGTCTAAGGGTTTACATTCCACACCACATTTTATTGGTCAACCACCAAACATTGCAGTGGACATGGTGAGCCACGTTTGATATTCACCATATACACTCAACTCAAGGGAAGGAGCCAATAGTAAACAGTAAACAATGGTGGAAGATGAATGTGTAAAGACGTGGAAATTCACTTCCAAACAAATCCTCTACTACCCTATGCTTTTCTCCTCTCTATATAACAGCTATTCACAAATACCCCCAAGCATCATAATTTAAGTACATACAAGAGTAGGATCAAAGATGGCATTAACTCCAGCAACCTCACTTGCTTTTTTCTGCTCAATGGTTCTCTTACTGGTTGTTATTGTTGATGCTGGTGGAATTGCTATTTATTGGGGTCAGAACGGATACGAGGGTACCTTGGCCGAGACTTGTGCCACTCGTAGATATGACTTTGTCAACATAGCTTTTCTTCCGACGTTTGGCAATGGTCAGACACTGATGATTAACCTTGCCGGTCATTGTGATCCCTACATAATGGCTGCACTAGTTTGAGTTCCGACATTAAATCATGTCAGGCGAAAGGAATTAAGGTAATGCTTTCAATCGGGGGAGGTGCTGGGAGCTACTACCTTACCTCGGCTGAAGATGCTAGGGAGGTGGCTACTTATCTTTGGAACAACTTTTTAGGGGGAACATCATCTTCTCGACCATTAGGGGATGCGGTTTTGGATGGAATCGACTTTGATATTGAAGGGGGAACGATCCAACATTGGGTTGACCTTGCAAAGTACCTCTCAGAATACAGCAAACGCGATAAAAAAGTGTACTTAACCGCAGCACCTCAATGCCCCTTCCCTGATGCTTGGGTCGGGAGTGCCCTGAAAACTGGTCTATTTGACTACGTTTGGGTTCAATTCTATAACAATCCACCATGCCAATACACATCTGGAAGTTTTGGAAATCTAGTAGATGCATGGAAGCAATGGACTACAGACATTCCTGCAACTAAAATTTTCTTGGGACTCCCAGCAGCCCCGGCTGCAGCCGGAAGCGGCTTCATTCCAGTAGCTGATCTTACCTCAAAAGTGTTCCCTGCTATCAAAGGTTCCAGCAAGTACGGAGGTGTTATGCTATGGTCTAAGTACTATGATGACCAAACTGGATACAGCTCTTCTATCAAAAGCCATGTTTGATTGCTATTTATTAATCTTGTAACCGTGCTATGAGCTTTATGCTATAATGATATTTTTAATGTTCTATGTCAACAGAATATCGAATTAAGTTAAAAGTAAAGAGACAAAATTTAATATCGAAAAATAAAATTTAGAATTGGGGCAGAAAATAAGGAGAGGTAAAACTTAGTGTACAGTTGGAGCCATTCATGAATATTAATGACCAGAAGGATGCTGTTAGCTAAATACAAAAATACTCACATTTAAACAAATGATGCATCCTTTCTGACATAAACAAGGCATAGAAGCAAAAGAAAAGGGTAGAAGAAGATCAAAAATTAAAGAATTATCAAACTAGGTTCTATTGCCAAAGATGCAAAAAACAGACATGAAATTAAACTGATGTTACTGTTGTTGAATTTGAGATCTCAATATCTTCTGGAAGGGGTTTCACATACCTCCCTAATGCTTTTTGACGGTGTTTATGCCTCATCCTCTCTAGTTTGTCCTTGCTTTTCTGCTTCCTTGTCTCTTTTTGCCGGTTCCGGAGATTTCTCTCTCTGTCAAGAACACCTTGCCAGACGACCTCACCTGTTGATGGCCATAACCATCGTCTTTTTAGGTGGTCAGAATCTGCTTCCTCGGCTAAATCCTCATCCATGACCTTTAAAGTGTTGAATGAAAACCATTTAATCCACATTTTACCGCTCCGATCCTTGAACTTGTGGTATTCTTGCATCGCACCGGTTTCGGGATTCACGTATACAATCCGACGTGCACTGTGATATGCCCAAACATTTATAAGCAGCTCAAGCACCCGTGAATAGCAATGCTTGTCCTGTAGAACACAACCACTACAATGTCAACAAAAGAATCGACCGACTTTTGAAAAATAATGTAGTCTACCATCTAAAAAATTTGCAATATCCTGATGGAATTCATAACTCAATTGATGAATGCCATTCAATAATTGTATAAATTATATAATTTGAGATGAACTTTCATAATAATAATGCACTTTATAGTTTACCTTGGAGAAACTCAGATAACAGTGACCACTTTGATAGTGCTCATCATACATTTGTGCATCTAATGCATCCACAAACATCCTGCAAATAGCAAATGAGAAATTAAGTGTTTATGGATTGCAACAGTTTCAACTGTTCATGCAGAGAAAACATTAAGTGTAACAGCTCTCACCTTGAGAACATAACAAACTCTAGGAAGGACTTTGTTGGCAAGGCCCAACTCTGCATGACAGACCATGTGCCTTCTCCTTCAGGCATGGGTGGCAAAGAGTTGAAATCCTGCCCTAAGCCATACATCCTTTTAAGAGTCTCAGAGAATGCAAGCCTGCAATGAAATGATAAACGAGTTTAGCAAATATGTTTAGGCTTTTGCAGTTGAAATAATCAGCAAATTTACAGCTCTTACTTGCACTTTCCAGCATTTATGGCGTCACAAAATGACCAAAAGTCCCTCTGCATGTTGTTTCTTGGATCAGTGTCCATCCGAACCCAAAAGTATAGTGCGTCACCATTCTTTCGCTTTTCAATGGCGTCTAACAATGAAGTTTCAGCAATTCCGGACAAGGATGCCTGTTTTGGCCCCACAATTAGGTATGAGTAAAGGGGAACAAATAAAAGGACAAGATATATTTAATTAAGGTGTTGCTAAGCCAAATGGCATGATTCTCACAAATTAATCTAGAAACAAAAGGGTTTGACATATTACATTACCTTCCGAGCTGTTGCTCGCCATGACTGAAACCCTATCCAGGCATTCCTGTGTAGACGGTCAATCCGGTTAGCAATAGCAAAGAAGGCCCCATATTCACCAAGAGTGTCTCGGTAGTATGGGTTGTTAAGAAGTTGCAGACGAGACGGTCCATCAACATCATCCATCCCAGGTCTTCGACCTTTGGTGGACTGCAACACACATTAGACATTTTTTAAGTGCCACTGCTTTATGGAGATTCGCCAAAATTATGAATTACAGCACCTTCATGCTTTCCTTTTTCAACTTCTATTTTTTGAAGGAGACATAGGTCTCCAATTGTTTACAAATAAGTTTTAAAGAGATTCTTAATTTCATTATAAGTAACTCAATAAGTACAATAAAACACAAACCTATATGATTCTTTCACTGACTTACCAATCCAATTCCACGGTAAAGAGAATTTTGGTGCAGGAAAGGCCATGTTCCTTCACCAAAATAAGGTTCATAAATACACAATGGTTGACCAATCCTTTCGAGTTCCCTTTCATCCCTTTCATGCAAGTCATTTCTCATACGGTCAGCCTTCTTGGCATTTCGATATACGTCCTCCCAGGTTCCACGAGGTTGATCAGTTCTATCTTTCAACTACAACATATTTGAAAGAGCATGAAACTTCACTACGTAACAACTTAAAGAAAAAAAAGCTGAAATTGTTCTACTAAACTTTTGGCTAACATACACCCACAGAACAATTCTTACCTCTTGCTCCTCTCGTCTCCTTTTAGTATCGAGAATATGCGTCCTTTTTTCTTCCTCCCAAATTTCATATGAAAATGAATCATCCACAGCAATTAATGAACCAAACTTCTCCCTTCGAGAATGGTTCCATTGCTCCTCTAACTTGTTCAAAAAATTGGCACTCCTGTCTCCAAGAGTAGAATTTAGAAAATCCCCAAACAGGTTCCATTGCCATTCTTCCTTTAACTTTGAAGGAAGTTCAGCAACAGCCTTAAGAGGTGCAACTTCTGATGGAAGCTTGAGAATATTTTCCAGTAGAAAGGCATATCCTTCAACAGTTTCCTGAACCATCAAGTTTTTAACAGTTTCTCTCCCAATCGAAGCAATATTGCGTGCCAATGGAGACAATTTTCCATTCGATATCACTTGCAAAATGATTTGGGTCAAAACTTTAATATTCTCCTTGGGAAAAATATAGCCGTTTACCCTGTCATCAACCTATTTGTTATTACCAACATACAGTCAGTAGCTTGTTTGCCTAATGATACCGAATATGCATGAACAAAAAAGAGTGTTATAGGCTTACATATTTCCTGATATTGGAGAGTTCTGGTGCTATGATTGGTTTCCCAAGGGACATGGCTTTCGTCAAAACTTCCGGGAATGATGGCTCATCAAGAAATGAGCCATATATCACAATGTCAGTCATGCTCAGAACGTTGTCGACTTCTTCCTCAACAGCCACATGCTTCACCACACCACTAGGATACCTCAAGTTGAGAGCAATTCTCTAGGAAAGCGAAATATATGTGAAGTGGTAGTGAGAAGCTTGAAAACTATGTCCACATATAAATTTAACCACAGCACTCTATGTAGTAATTATGGCCATACCTCAACAGCCATGCTGTAGTTGCTTGTTGAATCATTGCTTAAAATAATGATTTTCGGGTGGGAATTTGAATTATTGTCAGCAAAGAGGGGTAATAAAGCCTGCAAAATAAGGGCATGCTCCAACCACAAGCCCTTGTACATGAATTGACTTCCAACAATTGCAATGAGTACTTCATCAGGTCCATAACCCATCTTTATACGCTGACTATCTTTTAACAAATTCATTGCATTCTCTCCTTTCCATACCACAGCTGGAGAACCAGGAATGACATAATAGTTTCCAGAATCAAATGTAGAATAGATCATCTGCAGAAGGTAGAGTAAGAAATCAGATCATTAGAAACAAAACCCAGGTTAGAAACCACTCTTAGGAGCATAAACACTAGAGGAAACTGAAATCACATAAACTAGGCATTGAAGTAAAAACTGGCTCAAAATATAAATCAGTTACTAGGATGTCTTCTAATAAAATAGGAGCATTATCACTTTGTTGCATGCATCATGCATTTCTTCCATTGCTCAGACCATCTTAATAGGACTAAATAGCACCTATATACTTTCACTACTTTAGTTAATAATATGTTAACTATGAACCAATGATGAAATGATTTTCAAAGATATATTACCGGAAGTGCATAGTTAGGGAAGACAACAACAGTTGCACGACTGAAAACTTTTTTCCAATCATTCACAAGCTCAATCTGTCCACTTGAAGTGTATTCTCTAGAACGTATGGCAAGCGCTCGTTCATGGATTGTCCATATAAGTGGAATAGATTTGAAAGGTTCCTGAATAAAACTATAACAAGTAAACTCACTCACGTTAATTGACTTGAACAGAATAACATTCTAGTGAAATTTCTAAACATGCATCACAAAATATCAAATAAAACAAATTAATGTCTTCAGCATGTATGGAGAAGTGGCTTAAACTTCAGAAAGCAATAGGTATAGAATTTTGCCTAAAGAAATATAGAATAACCTACCTAGAAAAGATACTCTTGGCCTCAAGAGAGCTAACAAGTATACCGTCATAGCTGCAGAACAATATATCACAATTACATACCAAAAAAAAAAAAAAAAAACTTTTTATGGGAAAAATTCAAACCATTTTGAGGAAGAAAAGGATGTCTTATCCAGAATGAAAGCAAAAAACCATCACAATCGCTTGATCAAACTTCTTAAAATAGGAATTAATGTACATAACTTGTCATATAAAATATCAAGCCTAAAGTGGGTTTTTGGTAGATTACAAACAAAGAAACGTACTTCAGCCAATCAACAGCAATCTCATTCCGTTCGACTTTAAGAATGGTGACCGGAACTCCGACGCTTTGCCAAGCATTGCGTGCAAGACCATCTTCAAGGGAGTATACCTTTCAACAAAGTAATTAAAACACATTAGGCTATCACTCCAAACATTCCCAGCAATATATAAGCACTAAGTTATCAGCTGAAAAGACATTTAGGGTTTTCTTGACTAAACAACAGAATTCAACAATTAAAACTAAAAGAGGTCAAACTCACAAATGATGAACTGCATAAGAACTCATTGTCATTTACCTGAAGTTCATAGCCAATCTCTTTCAATGCGGTTGCAATGGTCACCATTAGCAATTGTTGTGGGTGAACCAATAGATCAGCAAACACCTTCATTTTGAAGTAAAACAGCACTATAAATATCAGCATGCAGCAAAAGATCCAACAACAAAAACTGACCCCCTTAAAAATGTATCCATTGATTGAATCAACAAAAATAAGAGACAATTTTAACTAACCAATGCAAGCTGAGGTTTTCTATAATGGAAACGGTGTTGACTCCGGTTGAAACCAGATGAAGAATCCAAATTGACTAGTTTATTTTCTCTCTGAAACTTCTCTAATAGCTTGCACGGTTCCAATCTGATATCTTCACCAAAATCTAGCGCACCCATCTCTTTCAAATAACTCAATTCTCCAAATACCGAATCTTTATCATCTAAGAAGGAACCTTGAGATTTGTCCATTACTGAACCGGGCAAAAACATTTGGAAAAACACAACAAAGAAGAGGAAAACAGCAACGGTGCAAATCCATTGGAGATAATCTAGCTTCTTGAAGAGCAAAAGCCGAGAAAATCTCGATCTGGGTCGGCTCGAAAACGGGTGCCTTTCGTTCCTGCTACCGGCTCTCTTCAACGAGATCCCATTTTCTAAGGAACCCATTTACATTCTCATCCAAAAAAAAAAAAAAAAAAAAACTTAGCTCTTGAAACGCAAAAAGAAAACTCAATCTAAAATAACCAAAACAAATAAACGAAACACACCCAACAAAGCAAAGCAAAGACTAGAAAGTGGGATGTATTAAAGTTTATTTATTACAGAAAGAGGAAGCTTGTGATATGGCAACAATAGCATTTAGATGGATATTGAATGGATCATTGAATTGTCAAAGATGAATAGAGATACACAATAATTGACAGACGGCATAAGAATTTTTTTGGGGGGCGGGGGGATTTTCAGATTTTTACTACGAAGGGAAAGCAAAAGAGTAATAGATTAGTAAAAAAAAAAAAAAACAAAACAAAACGTAAGATCAGATCAGTAGAATTTGGCTGCGAGCTGTAATCTCTTCGGTCGAGAATCTTATAATATTATTATTCCCCTTTATTTTAGCGTGTTCTGTCTTTAATTTTTTCTTTTTCCTTTTTATTTATGTTTTTAGCTTTAAATAATTAAGATATTCCTGCCACGTTTTTTATAATATATTTTAATTTCAGTAAAATTATCGGCATGGGGCTGCTGTTAATTATTTATTTTTCAGTCTGACCAATAAAAATAAAAATCAGCATGAGAGATGATAGATGATAGATTCTTTGTTTAACTCTTTTTATTGAGACCAGTTAGTTTATTAATGACAGAAAAACAATATATCTGTTTTCAGGAATAGTTGGCCGACAATATATCTGTTTTCAGGAATAGTTGGCCGACACTTTTTTTTTTATGGTAGTACTATATTCTCTCTGCCACCCGTTTCAAGCAGGCGTTTGTAGTCCAACGGTTAGGATAATTGCCTTCCAAGCAATAGACCCGGGTTCGACTCCCGGCAAACGCAGATGATATTTTCTCTGCCTTTTTGTGAGAGCATTTTTTAATGCATAATATAGCAATCAGATCCTGTGTCAGCACTGGATTTTTAGCAAAGCTATCAAAGAATAGATGTTAGCTGAGACAGACATTATAACAGCAAGTAATATACATATTGTATTTGCATAATGTTAAGTAAAAACATTGTGACAAAAATTTGATTGATTGATCAAGTCTTTTCTGGAAACAAAAGTTTATAGTGAATTTCAACAGAATATTTGGACTTTGCCCTGTTTGAACACTATTTAAATGTAAAAATTTTGCTGAAGAACTGAGCATTCTTAGCTGCTAAAGGTCCACATCTATCTGCCGTGTCTGCTGCTAATGATCAATGTTTATCCGAGAGTATCGAAGCAGATGGTTTTGTGAAGAAGATTATCAAACTGGATGTTCCACCTCTTAGGACGGTTTTTGAGGATGTAATTGGTTATGCAGAACGCAATATTGGTTATGCAGAACGCAATCAGATGGTATTCCAGCTTTTTCATAATCTGCCTAGAGGGGAGTCAAGGGCATGATCATCAACCAACCAAAGGCCGTAATCTTGGAAGCGCTTGATCTTCTTTTCAAAGCCGGTGATGTAATTATTATGAATTATGACGTGCATTCCCTTGGTTTGCTGCACCCATGTCTGGTTCTTGAAGTATAATCCTCCTGTTGGGAATGCTGCCTGAGGAAGCAGGTAGAGATCCACCTGTAGAACATATTATTAATTTATGATTATCAGAAAATCAAATCTTAATACCACAAATTTTAATAATATATCACACACCATCTATTATGGATATTAAAGACAGACAGCGAGAGAGAAAAAGGGCTCGTAGAACCACAAATCTAACACCCCAGAGACTTTACATACCCAAACCAAAAGCAAAACTTTGCAATGGACCAGAAATGCAAGTAGGACTTTCTAAACATTGGATTGGATTAACAATAGATGTTTTTTTAGCATTATGATAAGCCGATTTCCAAGTTACGGATTACCAAAATATGCAATTACACACTTCTGAGAATTCATTTGAATATGAATGCACTAAGTGCAACGCTGATCAAAGGATGTACATGTATTAGCAAAGTTTTTTCAAATTATGGCATGTAGAACAAGCAAGGGATATTGTCTGAAACTCCGAACCTTGAGGAGTTAGCCACAATTCAGGAACACAGGCAAATGTGGCATAAAATTTCAAATTAACAAAGAAGAAAACAAATGAGAAATATTAGGGGTATATGCTACAACCTAAAATGGAACTACTGAGAATTCATTTGAATATGAATGCACTAAGTGCAGCGCTGATCAAAGGATGTACACGTATTAGCAAAGTTTTTTCAAATTATGGCATGTAGAACATGCACGGGATATTGTCTGAAACTCCGAACCTGGGGGAGTTAGCCACAATTCAGGAACACAGGCAAATGTGGCATAAAATTTCAACTTAACAAAGAAGAAAACAAATGAGAACTATTAGGGGTATATGCTACAACCTAAAACGGAAATGGTAAGAAGATGCATAAACATACCAAACCAGCAGTTTTGTTTAGAGCCCAGTTAAAAGCAGGCTGATCATTTGCTTTCTTTGCTTTGGACCATGGCTGAGCTTGAAGTTCTTCGATCCATTTCTTCATTACAAGTTTAGCTCCATCTTTGGGACGCAGAAAAATCATGCAACTACAAATATAAGTGCGACCCTTTTTCCCCGGAGGTGGCAAATCATGGGAATGGTTCAAAGCCTTCACCTGATCAACCAAAGAGAAGTAGCATGAAGCAACTTTACGATAAAGAAGCAGTGGCAGCAATATTTCCAGTATATAGCAGCCTAGAGTCGGGTAGTGGGGCGACTATTAGGTTAAGTACAAGATTCAGTCTTCGTTCCATCCTCTCCATTCTTTTTGCTACTATTATCCACTGAATACAATCCAATTATTCATAGTTTAAAAATCATGGTAATTGTGGAATGGCTTCAGATAAGCTAGAGTTCATTAATTTCTCATGATCTAATAAAATTGCTTAATATTAATGAATATAGTCAGGCTATTATTGCCTAACACAGTAAAACATATAGCAAAGTTAGCATACATACAGCAACCATGTCATCAGTGAAGTAAACATCATGGTTTCCTTCCAAATAAGGAAAGGGATCTCTCAACCACACCATATCAACATCGTTATACATAACATTGTAGCCAAGCTCCAAAATTTTCAGCAAATGTTGAGGCCTCCTGGAAGTAAAATTGAAGAATCCCTAGATCAAGCACCCAATCAGCATCAATTGAAAATGTTAGGGGGAGAAACAAGAACAAAAACCCAGATATGTGAAACAGGGATAGAACCTGAGAGCCAAATTTATGGGCAGTTTGTGAATCAATTGCGGGAGGGACAAGGACGGCATGGCCAGGCCATTTTTCATTAACTTTATAAAGAGTAGCGTAATCCTCAGCTATCACAAGGACTTTCTCTTGGTGCTTTTGTCTGGTAATACTAATCAGCCAATTATTGAGGAAAGGCAAGTAAGGTTGACTCACGGCGCAAATGATTAGGGTACCATTTTTGGCGACGAAGGAAGCGGCTTCGGCCAAAGTGTAGTCACGCCATTTGGAAAGGGAAGAAGATGCCTTTTTAGAGTTAGAGAAGGTGGCTACGGGCATGCCAGACCAAGGCACGAACACTCCGAGGATTACCATGAGGGAGAGGAGGATAATTAGGCCTGTTGGACTGAAGATCGAAATGGGTCTTTGCGAGGTTGATGAAGAACGTGGGGAGACTGGATAGGCGTTCGAGAATGGATTCTGGATGGGTCGTTGGTGCAAGAAGGATGACATTGTTGCTGGTAATATTGAAGATCATGAACAAAAGAGCTTGTTTATGTAATTTTAGACTAACAGTAACAACAAGATTCCAATGAAGGGGGAAATTTTGGGTTTAAGGAAACGCGTTCTGAGATCGGATCTGTAAACCATAGCTGATGACAATAGCTTTATAGTAGGAGGAAAACAGTACTGGAAAGGATATGATTGTGGGTCGGGTTGTCGGTGTTGAGTCCGAAATTTTAATGATCTTCCATTTTTATTTTTATTTTATTTTCATTTTAAATGCTATCTTACATAAATAATTTTTAGTTATTATTTAACTATAATAGTTAATTTAAATTTTTAGTTAAATTATTTTGCAACGCCACCATAAAATATATAATTTGTATTACAACATATTTTTACCAATGATTCATCATATGTGGAGTGGTAGAGTTATAACCGGTTTGCATGAATTGGTATTAGCACAATGATTAACAATACCAAAAAAAAAAAAAACAAGTGGTTGAAGTTTTGTGTTAACAATTTAAAATTCAATGTTGAAACACGGATAATGTTAATTTATGGTTTTTTTTTAAATTTGTTGTATAAGAGCCTAATATTTACAAAATTTCAAATAAAAATTTTCATACAATTCAACTTAATTTATAATAAAAGTCATGTGAATATTAACATATTTAGAATAAAACACATTACAACTAAATATAATATTGTTTGAAAAGAGAAAAAGTAATAAAACATATTTAAAAACCCTTATTTGAACACCTTATTTTTATTTGACCATCTTGAAAAACTAAACCTTCAACTGAGCACTTGATTAAATCATTATATAACCATTTGAAAAAGTTTAACCCTCATATGTACATCCCTAAAAATTAGACCCAACTTCAACATTTAACCAAAAATATTAGAATTCTTTGTTTTTTTAGAGAATTTATAATTCTAGTAGTCCTTATATTATCCATAAATTATAAATTTAATTCAAGCACCTTAATTTTAGAATTTTAAATTTCAATCTCTTTGAGACACTTCAAATTTTGAAAAATATAAAACAAAATACTAAATTAAAGAACAAAAAAATAAATATATCTGCGTTACTAATATCAAATTTTGACATAACACATTTGTTAACATTAACAAATATTTAAATCAAAAACATCAAATTAGACTACAAAACCCTTTTCCACCATCCAAACCTTCAAACACCAATATATAACCAAATTTCATATGAGATGGAGAATAAAGATCATATTATAGGATTATTGATCAAGACTGAAGCAATTATTGTTAAGACTGGACAATGTTACTCACCTTCATTATCAGATATATTATACAAATTGCTCATTATTAAAAACCAAAATTAAGAGAAGAAGAAAAAAAAAAAAGAATTTCATCTCGGGCAATTTAATATACTACTACTACTGATGAAGGAGCCAACAACTGAAAAACATCGAGGGTGGCTAATTACAGGCAACTCCCTCCTCATAAAGGAGAGATTTTACATAGTGTGGCATCATCGTTGTCGTAAGTTTGTTTTAGGAGATTCATGCAACATATCCAGCCTTTAGCTTCATTTGTTTTTGTTTGACAAAGAAAGATGACAGCACACTTTTGCTCCTAACAGGTGCACGTATAATGTCGCGCTTTGGGTTATCAAATGACCTGAATGCTGTCAAAGGTTTGGAACCCTCCAACTCCTGCCAATGAGAAAAGGGATTTTACATAAACATGTAATGTAACAAAGTACATAGGAATATTTACCAACCCACTTGGAATCGTAAGTTGGTTCCCAGTTATAGCATCATGCTGATAACATAAAGGTATTGTCCTCTTTCGGTGCCGTTGAAGAACTGACATCCCCTCAAGATTTTGTCCCCAGCTCTGAGGAGAGCTTAAGGGTGCCTCATAGGTAGCTGAAGAACAAATCCAACCACACCGCTGAATCCATGGTGCTGAAGAGTGCAAGGCATGGATCAGAACCATGACTTATATGATATAGAGGTTGGATTTGCTCTTTAGCAACCTAAGAGACACCCCTACGCTCTCTTTACAACCAGGGGACAAAACTGTGAGGATGTGTCAATTCTTTAGCAGCACCTGAAGAGAACAACCCAATTTGTGTGGTGTTCCCAACACGTTTCAAATTCTAAAAAAGAAATAAGATAAAACATTTTCCAGAATTTACAAATGAAAATGAAATGAAATGCCTCTCTAGCCAAAGATCAACTAGTATACTAATAGGAATGAAGATGACAGTTCAAGATGAATCATTCTTGTGTTAACATAGAAGCATCAATTTAAAGAACATCAAGCACGTATGTATTCTTGCTGATTTAAACATTACCCTATGGGTGATACCCAGTGATGGGACAAGTGCATTAGAAGCAGGAAAAAGTGCTGCTGAAGACTTTGCCCTTGCATTGTCTCCATTCTCTGCCAGAATTACAGTCAAAATACAAGTATTATCATCTAAAGCCTTTTTTAACAATACTAAAAATGAGCTACTGGTCTAACGTACATACCCAGTAACTGGAAAACCTCAGAAGCGGAAGCAGGAGGTTTTGAGATTTCATTGCTGCATGGTAAGCAATGTTAATAACTTCTTTCTCTCAGCTGAACATTAGAAGAGCTACACTGAAAGGAAAATATCCATTCAACATAGAATTTTTAAGCCAAACTAACCTTGCTGAAGTTTGTGAAGTCCCTTTCAAAGTAGACTTGGTTTCTGAGGATAAGTGCCAAGAAAGAGTTTTTGATGCAGGAGTATCTATACTTGAAAATCATTTAATCAGTACCATGATGTTTACCTTCTTCCTTTAAGAAATTATATCCCAACAATGCAGAAAACAACTAACATAGAAGAGTTCCTGCCTGCTAAGAAACACTATACCTGAAGGCTGAAGACGAGCTTTAGCATGGAGATAAGTTTGCCTAGGATCTGTCTGTACCTGGGGACTAAAATGTACCTTCTTGCTGACAGAATCTGGCTTAGAAAAAATTGCAATAGAAGAGAGGCAAGAAACAGGACAAAAAGGAAATGGAAATGAGAAAACATACAAAACTTCAACCCACTAATTACCTTCCAGGAGAAAAAGAAGGCCTCTATCAACTACTCTTACTCGGTAAAATGTAGTGCTTGTGATGTCTTGGGATAAATGCCAACAACTGCTGCTGCCTGATACCTTCTTTATCCGTGTATGTTTGGCACGTAAGAAGTTTCTGACATTAAAAAGCCTAAATTAGCTAAGGCTCTCCATTCAATAAATTTCTTGTACTAGCATATTAAACCAGAGAAGTACAAAGAGATTACCTGATTTAAACAAGATGCTTTTAGCTCTATGGTAGACACTTCCAATGTTTGCTGCTCAAGAAGATCAGTCAACTTGTAAGCCACGGTGCCAAGGTGATCAACAGCATTTACAAGAGCCCGTACAGCATAATCTTTCAGGTTGTCCAGTACCCTAACAAATGTAAACACAAGCCAATGCATAAGCATTGATATGAAAAACATCACAGAAGCAAGCCAGTGCTTGTGGTAATCGACCAAGTTCTGAAATCAATTATGGTTTTGCTTGCATGAACATGAAAAGGCTGTTAAACAAACAATGAAGGAACTAAGCAAGTATTTAAGTAAAATAGGTAACCTTACATCTGCTTCTGCTCATTATGGAGATACGACTTTTCGCAGTACTCAGCAGCTGAATAAAGCTGAGGCCTTAAGTTCTTGAGCTCCTATAAAATCAAAGGGTCAACTAATCAATTAGTATAATAATGAAATGCTGGGAAGCTCAAAAACTCATGAAGACAAATTTTGACATCAACAAGGAGAACAAGTTAGCAAACCAAATTAAAATCGTAACTCTTTTGCAGATATTAGATTCAGATACATGAATTTTCCAATTTTCTTCTAATAAGATATTATTAGATAATACAATATGTAAAGCTTTTTCATTGCATAATTCAATTCGAATTCGCATTCTACTTAGACTAATACCATGGCTCTAAATTCAATAATGGGAATTAAGCGATTCTTTTTCTTCAATAAACACAATAAGAGACTATATCTAACTTACAATAGATTCATCCATTGCTGCAACTCTACTTTCTAGCTTTGAAACATTTCTAACTTCAGTCATAAATGCAAAGATCTACCAATATTAAACCGTGAAGACTTATTATTAAGTCGCCAAAAATCAAAAGGAAAAAAAAAACACAAAATTTCTAAGCCAAACAAAGGGAATTTCTTTATTCAGGTCATTTTCTCTCCCTCACATTTCCCCTCAGCAATCAAGCAGTGACTTTAAACTTAAAGTAAACCCAAAAAACAAAATCTTCACAAAACAATCAAATTTTAAAAGTTAACCAGATCTGGTAAATGAACCTGCAAAGCTTTAACGAAGTTCTTGCTACGCTCCATGGAAACCTCGTCAAAGGTCATGGCGGGATTATCAGGCCTGGGTAACTCCACTTCCATTTACGTCACGTTCTCTTACAAAAATTTCGAGAATCAAAATCACAAAACCCCCTAAACCTCAAATAAAACCGTAAAGAAGAAAAAGGAAAACTCAATCCCAAAAGAGAGAAGCGAAGGTGCAGTTATTAAATGAATGAAAGTGGTAAGAAAGAGACTAATAAGGAGATTTGGGGTTAGGTTTTTGGTGGAATAGCTAAACAAACTTGAGAGAGAAAGTAGAAATAATAATTTAAACCCCAAAAAAGAAAAAACTAAAAGGAAAAGTGAAGTGGAAGCAATTCCAGGGAAAGAGAATTGTTGAAGAAAGTTTTGGAGTTAAAAGCAAGGGAAAATGACTGTCCACTGAGAGAGAAAGAGAGAAGGTTACTGTTTTATTTAATTCTAAAGTGCTAGCGTTTAATGTGGTGGTTGACATTTCCACTGACTTCACTCACACAATCGGTTTCGGTGATTTTATTTTCATTATTCTATCGTCACATGCGCATCTAGATTCCCTTCTCTCCTCTATTTGAAATAAATATAATGTTTGCATGAAGAGAGGTTATAGCGGTTTAAAGGTCATTCACCCGCTCACTCCAATTAATGGAAATAAGCATGATATTCATTTGGTTGGATGGAAGAAATAAGTATTGTAATAATATTTGAAGAATAGATATATAATAGTAAAAATAATATATATTTGAATGTGTTTTTTAATATGTTTTATTTTATAAAATTAGACAAATATACCCTTTAGCTTTTTTATTTTTGTTTTTTTTTAAACATCTAATTCAATTATATTTTAGTATACTTTATCGTATACTATTATTTTTGTATTTGCACATAACCTTATATTTTATAAATTGAATATCCAATTATACCACTTAAATATGTTTACCAAATATCTAATATTATATTCTATTATAGTAACATTATTTTATGCTTAATAACATCACTTGTATTATGAAAGAGTGTTACTATCAAAACAAAAATATTGTTAAAGAAGTAGCACCAACAATCATCTCAACATCCATAATCAAGCTAAAACAACCACTATGCTAAAAGCTTCCAACTTAAACCAATAATAAAGATGAAACAGATTTAAATCGATTGTAACCTAGTGAAATAGTTGTTTATATTTTTCACGCTTTTTGCTGCATTTTTCTGTTTTTTATTCTCTATTCTTCTTGGCTTAAAAACACCAACATTTTACCTTTAACTAGACAAATAAATCATGGATGTGGATGTTATCAGTTAAGATTTTAAGATTATTTAAGTGATATCCATTGGAATCAAATTCCACTATAAGCACAAAGAAATGTGAAAAGGATAATAATGTTACAGATAACTGTTAAATTCAGTCCAAAAGAAACAGTTTTAAAGCTAGAGAAGGAAAATTTCTAATCTCGAACAAGCTGAAAAGCCTAGATCTAAAATGCCCAATACTTTTCAAATACTAATCATTTAAACACATAAAAAATTAGGGACGTTTCAAATTGATGAATAAACCAGTTAAAGTAAAAGAGAAAATTGAAAGAATTTAAAGAGAAATTTACAAATGGGGAACAAAGAGGGATAATTGGGATCTTACTTTCTATACTTTGCTTGTAAATTTGTAAATCAAATCAGGTTTTCTTGGTTGCCTTTCTAGATTTTGCTTGTAAATTCCCTTTTTCTCTTTATGGAAATCAAATGAACTACCATAGCAAGTGAATTAAACAAAGAGAAACAAATCAAAACATACACAAATCTCCAAAATTAAATGATAAAGAGATTTACAACCTCTAAACTACGACTGGAATTGAATGAGGTCAGTGGGTTTGAGATTTGCTAGTTATGGAAGAAGTGTTGAAAAAATGGGTTTAAAAAATGCAACGGAAAATAGAATTGAGAAAAAAATTAGAGTTTTATTTTTTTTTCCAAAACAAGAACTTAGTTTTACTATCTATGATAATATATACTTAATTAAAATTATACTTTTTCGATTCGTCTAGGATGAATGTTTTGACTGAGTAGTCTTATTTTCTATCTTCAAGCTCACGTCTGCTGAGTGCGGGTTCGCTTCGAATCAAAAAAATTTCCACCAAATTACCAGTAGGGTAATTTCATAATTTCTCTAAACTCTAGAGTCAAGTTGTAAATATGAAAAATATCTCTAGAAATTTTTAAAATAATTTCTTTAAAAATTTTGAAATTCAAGTGTATGAAAATAATAACCCAATACTCTCTTTATATAGGAGAGTTCAAATAGTTCAACTATAATTAAAATTAATCAATTTAATATTAAATTAATATAATACTTATCAAGATAAATATTAGATTAAATTTAATATTAATTCTATTAAATTAATAGAATATTTATTTACAAGATAAATATTAAATTGAATTTAATATTAAGATAATCACTTTAATATTAAATTAATAAAATACTATCAAGATAAATATTTAATTTAATCTAATATTAAAACTATTAAAATAATATTATTTTTGGAATAGTTATTTTGAGATCAAATTATCCAATAAAATCCCAGTAGGAGTGTGACTTTTCCACTGCTTAACCACATCGAAAGACCACCCGCCAGCCACCGTCATGCAACCAACATCTTCATGTTCGGTGGTGCCATCGCAAGTGCGACACCATCATGGCACCCTCGACTCAATTCGGTTGTTGTCAGTCCGGTTCGGGCCAATGACGGCTTGGTCGATCTGGTCCTGCCTCCGATTGGATCGTTGGCCCAATTTTACATATCAGGCCCGATTCGACTAGTTTTGGGTTTACAGGCCCAATTTTCGATCTCAACTCCAATTTTCAAGTTCAATTACCCATTAAGCAAATTGTCCGAGTTGAAAATTAAATTCTAAAAATATCATATTAATTTTAATTAATTTGATTAATTTTTTACTTAATCAAAATTAATTTTCTCAAAAATCACTAAGATTTTTCAAAATTAATTTTTCAAGAAAATTCTTTAATCAAATTCTCTAGTTGAACAATTCTCATGATTGCCTAATTTAATTCCACATCGAATTAATCGACTAATTTAAATTATTTTCAAAGTTGTAGAATTTTCTTCTGATTAAAATGCAGTCCAATCGAGCTTTTGTTGAGCCAACGAAGGGACTAATTAGACATATACAATTAGGCTTTAGTAATTGCAATTATGTCCAAAAGTATTGTTTTGATAATTCGCAATTTACTTAATCATGGAGTCAGTCCACAAGAAATACTATGATTGAAAACTCGTTATTGTATACTCTTTACAAAAGCAATTCACCTAACTAATTTTTCCCAATAACCTCGCATATGTGTCTTATCCTTATATGATATCTTTGATTTTTTTTAGTTAAATCTGTTCACTCAATACAATCCTATTTTATCTCATTATCACCATTGTGTCTTCTTAAGGATTAATATGATAATTATCAACACATGATTGTGATAAATTGCTCGTTCGAGAACCAACAACCCGTGGTCATATTCCATATTTATCAATCCACACAATGCCAATAAGAGGATATCGTTAACTCTTTAATCGAGCTATGAATTAAATTATTGTTAGTAAAGCCATGCCATACACAAGGCATGTACCCAACAAACCAGCTATAGGCTTAATCATCTTTAGAGCATAAACCTCAATTCATATCAAAGCACATGAGTACATACGCATGGTCAGTGACTAACTCAAGATTTAGGTTAATCGCACCATGAATGTCACAAGTGAATTAATTCACAAACAGATTCAGAATTAATTCAACTTGGGTTCAATCCAATGTATCATTCTTCCAATAAGTACATTTATGTCTCTATCTGTGGAGTCAACTACTCCGATAGCCAAGATTAGCCATCTCTCCAATTGGAATTGTAGACGATATAATAATCCTTCTAAGTATTTAAATCAAAGATTATGGACTCGTTTAGATTATCTACTGAAAAAAATTATCTTTCTCGCAATGTAAACGTCCTTATAGTGCCACTTATCATCAGTTTGAACTTAGACAATCAATAAGCTAATATTTGCTTGTCACAATTTCGCTATGCATGCAAAACATGAAAGGTTGAACACAAAAAACATAATAGTAAAATGTGAAATTAACTTTATTTATTCATTGTTTGAATACATAGAATACAAATACATGTTTACTACAATATGGGCACATTTCTCAACAAGAAACTTGTGAATAAATAGAGGCATAGATGGAATAAATTATATTTCCTCTACTTGATAAAGCGTAATTGATATTCATAAGGAGGACTAAGGAATAGCTATCTTGGGCCCAATTGTAATAGAGTGTTAAACATCCCCACCCGTAATCCATAATTCATTCAAACCAAACATTTGTTTTGGAGTGTTTTACTGTAGAAATCAAAATCGGGCCTAAATGGAATAACCATTCAACCCAACCAAACATTTTGCAAGAGTTGTGGGTGGGTGAAGATGATCGGATTATGAGTATCGAGAAAAGAATGAAGAGGAAATAGGAATAGAATAGAGTTTATAGCTTTTTTTAGAAGAGTGTCATGGTTTTGCTCTATTCTTTGTTGGCTAAATATGTCACATGATTCTCTTTTATAACTCGCAAAAGTTGTAAATAGATCTCATTAAAAGTGAATGGTGCAAATAGATCTCATTAAAAGTGAAGGTTGTCAACTCTTAACATGTTTTTTTTATAATCATTGGAAACATCTTATACTTCAACACATTTGAGAATCATAGAATCTCAATGTAATCATAACACTAATTGGTATATTCCGCGAATTCTTTAATTTCATCATAATTCTCTAAGCAACTTCAAATTTTAAGGAAAGAAAGTGCTAACTTGTAAGGTACTGCCTTTTTCATACCGTGAAACACCTTTTACAACTCTTCTACGTTGCTCTCCATGTTAGTATTCTAGTGAGGTACTAGGGGCATATATTTCTAATCTTTATGTTGGCGAACTTGTTTATTGACTGGTTGTTGGGGATTTCATTTTGTTGATGCAAATATTAGACAAAGTTTAGGTTGTGGTTGCGTTGGTCAGTTCAACCCGTTTAGGACAAGGTAGAGTCGATTGTTTTGGTGGTGTATATGTTGGAAAATCAGGTTTGGAAAATGCAACAGAAAATAAGTTTAACGGAAAATCAAAGTTTTAAATCTTTTTTTTCAAAAACAAGAACTTGGTTGTGTTATTTAAAATAATAAACACTTAATCAAAATTGTAGCTTTATAATTCGTCTAGGATGAATGCTTCGACTGAGTAGTCTTCTCCATTATCCTCAAGCTCAGGTCTGTCGAGTGTGGGCTCGCTTCGAATTAGAAAATTTTTCAAAAAATTACCAGTGAGACAATTTCGTGATTTCTTTAAACTTTTGGGGTTAAGTTGTAAATAACAAGAATATATCTAGAAATTTTCTGAAATAATTTCTTTAGAGAATTTTCTCTCTACAACTTTTCTTGAATTCAAGTGTGTAAGAATAATAACCCATGTTCTCTTTATATAGAGAGAGTTTAAGGAGTGTTGAACTAGGATTAAAATTAATCATATTAATATTAAATTAATAAAATATTATCTAGATTAATATTAAATTAAATTTAATATCTCATACTAATATCTAGATAAATATTAAATTTAATTTAATATCTCATATTAATATCTAGATAAATATTAAATTTAATTTAATATCTCATATTAATATTAATTAATAAAATACTATCTGTAACACCCCTCACCCGTATTCACTATCGAATAGGTTTATAAGGTATTACCGACCAATACACGTCATTTATCAAACATATCTCTTACAATATGCATTCATAATCAAATATCATTCATTACTATCACCTTGTCCCTTATGAGGGCCTAGGAGGCCTTAAACATACTTTAGAAGTGATTCGGGACTAAACCGATAACATTTACAAACTTTGGGAAACTTAGAAAATTTTCCAACATTTAAAGATCACATGCCCGTGTGAACAGGCCGTGTGCCTCACACGGCCACCAGACACGCCCGTGTCACAGGCCGTGTGAAAACAGGGCATACATACTGGCTTGCACCACACGACCGAGGACACGCTCGTGTGCCATGACCGTGGGAAAACTGGGGAGGTTACTGACTTGGGTCACACGGCCAACCACATGCCCATATGCCAGCCCGTGTGTCGCACACGGCCAGTAAACACGCCCGTGTATCTAGGCCGTGTCAAAACTGTAGGGTATACTGACTTAATTTGAAAGGGTTCCCCAGGGGACACAAGGCCGTGTAACCTGACCGTGTGTCACACACGGCTGAGACACACGACCGTGTCTCTGCCCGTGTGAACAAAAAATAGGCCATTTGAAAATCCAATTTTCCACCTTTCTCTCATGCACACATAACAACCAAATTGGTACCATTTCAATACACTTATAAGCAGCCAAAACATACCAATTTATACACATATCATGCCATCTATCATCAACCATTTCTGATACTCAGTTCCATATTCAAAACATACCAATTCATTATACCAAAATCATCAAAATTTACAGAACCTATAATTGCATTTCATCACCTTTCCCTCAACTAAATCATACCTCTCAAACATATCAATTCATCATCTATAAATCTTACCATAATATACCATTCCTCAAGCATTAGTACATCAATTAATAACTAACCAAATGAGCAACCTTTAGCCATATCAACAATCGTGGCAACAATGCCAAAACACAAGACATTATATACATCATATTTCACTTATCAAACTTATGAATTAAGCCAACTTAAATGGCCAATTACACACCAACATTTACAAGCCAAGTCTCATGGCTAAAAACCATAATTCAAAACACATGTCCACATAATTTAAGCCTATACATGCCATATAACCAAGTCACAAGTATATAGATACTGAAATCATAAACCGGATAGTGTGATGCGGTCTCCGTTGACTTCCAACCAGAACGAACGTCCAAATCACTATAAAACATAGAAGAATAACACAAAGTAAGCTATAAAGCTTAGTAAGCTCGTATGATATTTAATTTATCTTATTGAATAAACACATATTAAGCATTTACATATACTAAAATCAACTATTTATATAACTTCATTCAGACCAACATTTCCTCACATTTTCTTTAGTCAAGGTGAATCGTGTTAATATCGTCAAATAATAGTATTTCGCACTTTATATACCTTATGTATAGATATAGTTAAAACAAACATAACTGATGCCTCATTTAACATCAAGTTCATACCTCCATATAACCAAATGAATCCATTTTGGCAAAACACATATTTATAAACAAATCTTTCTCATTTCATATATATGATACAATATGAACTTACCACTTTCATACGATTCTCACATAAATTTTATACATACCTATATTACTTCTTTCGATCGTACTTTCATTCTTATCTTGACTATGCCAGTTGAATACTCGATATCTCGCACACTAAGTGCCGTACTCAATATCTCGCACATTAAGTGCCATTCTCAATGTTTCGCACACTAAGTGCCATACCCAATTTCTCGCACGCTAAGTGTCGTACATAGCCGAAACTATCTCAAATCGTACACTAAGTGCCATATTTAGCCGAAGCTATGTCGAACCGCACACTAAGTGCCATATTTAGCCAATTTGTCGTCAAACATAACTGTAGTCCCGTATTTTCAATTTATGCAATATCAAAGCATTAAAAACATAATTATAACAATGTTTATTTCATACGAATTTACCTCGATTGTTAAAACGACAGAACGAATCGACTAGTCCGATACTTTATCTTTTCCTCGATCTAAACCCGTATTTCACTTTTCTCAATCTAGTTATAATCAAAATCAGCTTATTTTAATTATATCTCTATTCAATTTAATGCAAAATTTACTTTAAAGTGTATTAACACTTTTGCCCTATAATTTCACATTTTTGCAATTTAGTCATTATCACATAAAATCACAATTTCATGAAATTAAACACAAACCCAAGATAGCCGAATTTTCCATATATTACTATCAGCCCATATTTTTAGTTTATTTCACATTTTATCCACTAAATTTCCACATTTTACAATTTAGTCCAAAATTGACATTTTTACTCAAAATCACTTTACAAAACATGTAAAACTATCATCAAAATTTCATATTTCATCATCAAACATCAATTAAAACATGTATTCAACAATGTTAACTATCAAAATATTTAACAATTTTGAAATCAGAGGTACGATCTAGTTAGATTACGAAGCAACGATCTCAAAAACGTATAAATGATTAAAAACCGAGTCAAAATGGACTTACTTTCTCAAAGTACCATGGCCGAACCTTTAAAACACAAAAATGGTGTCTTTTTTCTTCTTCCCAATCGGCTAGATGAAGATGATAGCCTTCAAATTATTTTTTTGTTTTATTATTATACTTAAAATAACCAAATTACCATATTAACCTTTAATAAAAACTATTAAAAACATATAATGGTTGTCCATAATAGTCCACTATCATTTAAAATGGTTTAATTACCATTTAAGGCCATCATACTTAAAAGCCAAATTCAATTGATACCTTTAACTAATAGAATGCAACTTTTGCATTTTACGTGATTTAGTTCTTTTCTCAAATTAAGCAATTAAAAGATAAAATTAGCTCACGAAATTTTCACACATACATACTGTCATGCTGTAAACACATAAAATAATATTAAAATAATTTTTTGACATCAGATTTGTGGTTCCGAAACCCCTGTTCCGATTTAGCTAAAACCAGACTGTTACACTATCTAGATAAATATTTAATTTAATTTAATATCTCATTTTAATGTCTAGATATGTATTAAATTTAATTTAATATTAAATTCATGAAAACAGTATTATCTTTGGAAAAGTTAGTTTGAAATCAAGTTATCCGGTAGAGTTGCACTAGGAGTTTAATTTTTCCACTGCTCTAACATTGAAGAACCACCGTCGTTGACCATCCACCAACCGTCGGATCACTGCCATCGCAACCATTGTGCCTTGTGGTGTCATCGTAACCATTTTGCCTTGTGGTGCCATCGTCAGAGCAACTCTCCCAACACCCCGAATCGTCGCTATTTTGCCCAAATGGACATATCCAGCTCAGTTGCTGCTGGTTTGGTCTAGGCTAGTGATAACCCTACCGGCTTGGTCCTGCCACCGGTTAGACCGTCAGCTTAGTTTCATACAAAAGGCCCAGTTCAACTAGTTTTTGGTTTTTAGTTCTCAAGTTTTTTTTTCAATCTCGGGTCTAATTTTTAAGTTTAATTACCCACTAGACCAATTGTCTGACTTGAAAATTAATTTCCAGAAAGATCATATTTATTTTACTTAATTTGATTAATATAATTTTACTTCATCAAAATTAATTTTCCCCAAAATCACTGAGATTTTCCAAATTAATTTGGTCAAAAAAATTTCTTTAATCAGATTCTCTAGTTGAACAATTCTCATGACCACCTAATTTAATTCCACATCAAATAAATCGACTCAATTAAATTATTTCCAAAGTCGTAGATTTTTCTTCTGATTCAAATGTAGTCCAGTTTAGTTTTTGTTGAACTAGCAGAGGGATCAATCAAACTTATACAATTAGGTTCGAGTTAATTGCAATTATGTTTAGAAGCATCGTTCCGATAAGTCACAATTTACTTAATCATGGAGTCAGTCCATAAGAAATACCATGATTGAAAACTCCTTATTGTGTACTCTTTATGAAAATAATTCATACAACTGCTTTATCCATTGACCTCTCCATGTGTGTTACTCTCATATGATATCCATAATTCCTTTGAGTTAAATTCGTTCACTCAATACAATCATGTTTTATCTCATTGCCACCATTGTGTCTTCTTAATTATTAATATGATCACTATCAACTAATGATTGTGATAAATTACTCATTTGAGAACAAGCAATCCGTGGTCACGTTCCATATTTATCAATCTACACAATGCCAATGAGAGGATATCATTAACTCTTTAATTGGCCTATGAATTCCATTGTTGCTAGTAAAGTCATGACATACACAAGTTATGTACCCAACATACCGGCTATCGACTCGATCATCTCTAGAGCGTAAGCCTCCACTTATATCAAAGCACATAAGTTACATATGCATGGTCAGTAACTAACTTAGGATTTAGGTAAGTCACACCATGAATGTCAAAAGTAAATTAATTTACAAACGGATTCAAAATTAATTCAACTTGGGTCCAGTCCCACGTATCATTCTTCCAATGAGTACATCTATGTCTTTACCCGTAGAGTCAATTGCTTCGACAACCAAGACTAGTCATCTCCCCAATCGAAATTGTAGACAACATTTTAATACTTCTAAGTATTTGAATCAAATTCTTACTTTGATTTTTTTACGAGATTACAGACTCATTTAGATTATCTATTGAAGTAAGTTATCTTTCTCGTAATGTAAACATTCTTACAGTACCACTTATTATTAGTTCAAACTTAGACAATCAATAAGCTAATATTTACTTGTCACAATTTTGTTATGTATGCAAAATACGAAAGAAAAAAACACAAAATATATAATAATGATCTTTGAAATTAATTTTATTTATTTATTTATCCATCATTCAAATACATAGAAAACAACTACATGTTTACTACAAGATGGACATATTTCCCAACAACATAATGTAATAAGTGAGTTCTTTCATGGAGAGATATGGAGAAAGATGGAGAAGAGAATAAGTTTGGAGGAGAAGAGTGACCCTTGGTAATGATGGCCTAATATACTTAGGTTGTCATAGGGTTATGGGGGATGTGATTAGTGGATCCCTTGATGAGACTTCATATGTATAATAATATTATATGTGTATAACACATTTTATGTGTCAGTAGCTCGTTGAGCTTCCATCAACTCTTCTATGCACTATTGAAGAAGATTTTTCCATTAACAATCAATCTTGTGTTTGTTAGTGTTGAAATGCATGATGTTATAAGAATTGTTCTTAGAGCTCTAAAAACTACTACAGACTAAAGTTCTAGTTTAGTACCTAATGTCTCAAAGTTGGTGAAGGATATCTTGGATAAAAATTGTAGTATCCTAGATAATGAATTACATTGGGGAAATATTGTTGTTGATTGAATGAATTGTAAGAATCGTCATATTGTTAGCCAAAGTTTTTGTTTCTTTGAGGAGCTTGGCTATTCTGATTGGCTTGGTTTCGGAGGTTTGGGAAGTTTTTGGTTATTAAAGTTTGTATAGTTGGGGAAATTATTGTTGGGATAAGCCATTTTTGTAACTAATTTTAAAGGTCAAGAGTGAGTCTGTGCTTACCAATTAATTGTTCATACAAGAAAGAGGTTGTGACAGTTTTAGGCAATTCACTCAAAAGGCAGAGAGCCAGAGGAGGCTCTCATAACATTTAACAATGAGGAGAAAGCTAAGGAAAGGAAAAAAAAAGATTCTACATTTTTATTGATTCAAACCAACACTAGAGATTCAATATTTAACAATTGTTAATAGAAAGAATAGTTTTACATTTGTATGAATTTGAATAAATATGAATTCATTAATCTTATGTTTGGGTTTAAGTAATGGAGGAAATGAAATAATTCGTTGGATATAATTTTAAGTTAGGCTAAAGAAAGTATGGAAATTTGATTATCCATTACTTTTCTTAAAAGCTAAATTTTATTTACTCCAATTTGAGGAGACGGTTAAGGAAAACAAAACAAAACAAAATTTTAAGACATAAATTATAACTTTTTGCCTTTTTATAAATAGTTTTATAAAATAATTATAATTGTAAATTTTCGTTATAATTACTGCTTTCCTTTCCACTCGTTTTTCAAACAAAAAAATTAATTTTAAGAACAATTATGATGAATTATCTAGAAGCGGATGGAGGTGATGATGATTCTCGACCGTCCGAGGATTATAATACTAAGAAAGTGAGGTTCGAGGATGGATTTGATGTGGTAGCGATGGATATGGTAGTGGACATTGATCCATCTCTGAGTATGGCTATGTTGTGGAAGGACAAACTGTCTAGGTGTAGGCTCAACCGAGTCTGTTACAGAATTTATGGAATCTGATGGAGGAAGTGATGGAGACCATATCTTGTTTGAAGGTGATGTGATAAGATCCACCGTCAATGGAATTTTGATAATAGATTTCTTAGACCGAGTTAAACAAATTCTTTATAAGAAAATAAAGACGATGGTAGTTCTGAAACTGCTGGGTCAGAGTATTAGTTATGATGCCTTTCACAATAGGATCAGTAGCCTTTGAAAGCCATTAAAACCTTTTCAATTAATGAATATATTAAATGGCTATTATTTGGAAAAATTTTAGATTATCGAATACTACGAGAAAGTTTTAACCCATGGGCCATGGATCATTAACGGGCAGTACCTGATTGTTTAGCCGTGGACTAAAGACTTTTCTCCGCTCCAACCGCATCCAAGTGTGGTGATGGAGTGGATCAGGTTACCAGGCTATCGGGGTTTATGTATAAAAGAAATATCATTCAGGTGATCAGTGGCATAATAGGTAAGGCTGTAAAATTCAATTTTAAGAATGATAATAGGATCAGGGGGTGCTTTGCCAAAATGGCGGTGTTCATTAATCTCGATAGGCCACTTGTCTCCTTGGTGCTTGTTAACGGTGAAATCCAACGGGTAAAATATGAAGCTTTACCGACGATTTGCTTTTATTGTGGTAAGTACAGGCACTTGAAAGAGATGTGCCCATCGTTGACTGTGGATCCCAGAAATGACAGTGTTAAAACGACGGTTGATGGTGAACCAAGAGAAGCGAAAGATAGGACTAGAAAAATGCTTAAAACGGCGTATGGACCATGGATGCTGGTGGAGCGAAGATCCTGTTGAGGCAAGAGTGATTTACGAAGTTTTAAGGGTAAGGATATAGAAAAGGAAAAAATTGGTTCCAAATTCGCAGCCTTTAATAGAGTGAGAGAGTTGATGTAAGGTGAAAGTGAGATTAGTGAAGAAATCATGAAGGGAACGACTATACAGAATGAGGAGTCTGATAGAATCACTAAAGGAACTAGGGCAAAGGATAATATTAATGATTTGCTAGGCGCACAGACTAGGTCTGGTAAGGATTTGGATACGAGCTTAGAGGCCCAACTGAGGTCTGGTAATGATGATTGATAAATCATAAATATAACATATTTTAATCCCATGCTTAGCATATTTTTGGATGATTTATTATCTAATTTAGTGAATTTGATGCTCTTAATCATTTAATTTTATGTTTTATACTTAGGAGAGCATAAGGGAACAAAAGGAGTAGAAAACGGGCCAAAAACAAACAGAACGAGCTGATTTAAAGATCCACACGGCCAAGACTAATCTCATACAGTCTGAGCACGTGCCCGTGTGAGCCACCGGGCTGGCCACACACCCATGTGGAAGCCTGTGTCGATATAGCTCCCTGTTTCCCAAAAACGCAGAAAAAGCCAATTTTTAGGGTTTCTGAGCATTCTAAAGTCTATAAATACATATTAGAAGAGGACCTAAGGGGACACACAAAGTAGAAAGCAGAAATTACTTGAAAGAAGCCGTTGGAATGACCTCAAAAGCAGATCCACTTCAAGATTGAATATCTCCATTCAAATTTCTCTCGAAGTTTATTTGGGTTTTTTTATATCTTGTTGTTTTTCTAAATTTGAGATGTCTTCCTTTTACATTATGAACTAAATTCCCTAAATACCTAGGGAGGATGAAACCTATAATGGATCTTATTATTTAATTATCTGAATTACACGATAAATATTTGTTTTTATTCTTAATTATGTGTTCTTAATCCTTGTTTTAATATTTTCAGGATATTAATTCAAGTTTGATGTGCTTATTCAGTGGAGCAAAAGTCCCTGTTTAAGAGTAGATCTAGCATAATTAAGCGGAGTTGCATGCAATCCTGGAAATAGGATGACATAAATCTGCCGGATTAGAGTCAAATCTAATAGGGGAATCCATAGATCGAGTTAATACGACGATAGGGGTTTTAATTAGAAAGAGATTTCAATTAATCAACCTAGAGCCAGTCGTTATTAGTCTCGAAAGAGATATTAACATAATTTAGGGATTTCTACGGATCAAGGCAAGTGAATAAATCATTTGATTCAGAGTCAGAATAATAAGTGAAGTCTAGGTGGATTCTTTCCTGGGTATTGTCCTCTTTATAATTTTTTTTAAGCATTTTTCCCAATTCGCTCTCAGTCGCGTTCATTAGTTAATTAGTTTAGTTAATTTTAGATTAAAACAAATCCTTTTTATTTTAGGCTAAATAATAGAAAGATAGTTAATACTAGTACTTTTAGTCCTTGCGGATACAATATTCTGGACTCACCATAGCTATACTACCATTCGATAGGTGCGCTTGCCTTAGTCATGATCGTAGTCTAGTTTAGTGATTCATAAAACAATCATCAAGTTTTTGGCACCATTGCCGGGGACTAAAATATTAGGAACACTAGATTTTTATTACTTTAGCCATTTTTATTTTTATTTTTATTATTTTATTTTTTACTTTTAATTTAGTAACTTTTCTTTTATTTGCTTATGGCAGGTTCTTGTGGTTTAAGACTAGAAGAAACCCGTCAGGACATCTACTTTTTGACAGTGAAATTGAAAACACAACTCACAGAAATCATAGAGAAATAAGACGAAGTCTATAGTATATAGAGGAAGAGCATGAGGACGATACCAATATTACCGAGGAGATGGCTGAAAATCGGAATAATCTGCTACCTCCTGTGGTTGCCGCGAATCCTGTAAATCAAAATCCTTCTCCTCGTACTATGTACGATTATGCTAAGCCCACTCTCACTGAGGTTGAATCGAGTATTGTTAGACCTGCCTTTGCTGCAAATAATTTTGAACTGAAACCTAACACTATACAAATGATTCAACAGTTTGTTCAATTTGATGGTTTACAGGATGAAGACCCAAATACTCATTTGGCCAATTTCCTAGAATTCTGCGACACTTTCAAGATAAGTGGTGTTTCTGATGATGCCATTCGCCTACGATTATTCCCTTTCTCATTGAGAAATAAGGCTAAGTAGTGATTGAACTCCCTACCACGAGGTTCTATCACTACTTGGGATCAAATGACCGAGAAGTTTTTATTGAAATATTTCCCACCAGCTAAGATAGCTAAGTTGAGGAACGATATCTCTTCCTTCATGCAAATGGATTTAGAGACTTTGTATGATGCATGGGAGAGGTATAAAGACTTATTGAGAAGGTTCCTTCACCATGGGTTGCCTCTATGATAACAGGTTCAAAATTTTCATAATGGTTTGAACCCCTCAACTAGGCAGATGATCGACGCAGCTGCCGGTGGTACTATAAATAATAAAACACCTGATGAGGCTTATGAGTTTATTGAAGAGATGTCACTAAATAATTACCAATGGCAAGTTATGAGGACAAAGCCAACAAAAGCAGCCGGTGTTTTTAACATTGATGCGGTTACCATGTTGACAAATCAGGTAGAAATTTTAAATAGGAAGATTGATGGTTTATGTGGTTCTACACAGGTACATTCGGTGATGCAGTGTGACACAAATGGAGGTGGAATGAGCAATTCAGAAAATCTACCCTACGGTTCTATCATGAAAAATGATCAAATGAATTATATGGGTAATAATCCTAGACCTCAAAATAATCTTTACAGAAATACTTACAATGCAAGTTGGAGGAACCACCCAAATTTCTCATGGGGAGGTCAAGGAAATCAAAAACCACCACATCCCCTCTGAGTTTTCAATAGCAACCTTATAGGCAAGAAAAGAAACCGAACCTTGAAGAGATGTTTGAAAATTTTATTTCAGTGTCAGAAACTCATTTCCAAAACACAGAGATGACTTTGAAAAACCAGCAAGCATCAATTCAAGGGCTCGAAAATCAAATTGGGCAGCTTGCTAAATTAGTTTTGGAAAGACAACAAGTAGCTTTCCTAGTAACACTGAACCTAACCCAAGAGAGCATGTAAAAGCGGTTACATTGAGGAATGTGAAAGTTTTAACTGAACCTGAAAAAAAGTTGCCACAAGAATCTAATAAGGAAAAGGACGAGGAGGGAAAACCCGAAGTAAGTGTAACACCGGTGCTTAAAGAATATAAACCACTAATCCCATATCTAGCAAAGTTGAAGAAAGACCATATGGACGCACAATTTGGTAAATTTCTTATTTTAAACAATTACATATTAACTTACCTTTTGTTGAAGCTATTTCGCAGATGCCTATATACACTAAATTTCTGAAGGAGCTTCTAACAAATTAAAGGAAGTTTGAAGAGCTATTTACTATGGAACTCAACGAGGAATGTTCAACTATTCTTCAAAACAAGTTACTAACCAAATTGGAACACCTAGGAAGTTTTACTATTCCCTGTTTAATTGGTAGTTTGAATATTTAGAAAGCATTAGTTGATTTAGGTGCCAGTATTAATTTGATGCCTTAAAAAATGTTCAAGCAGCTTGGTTTTGGGGAACCAAAACCCACTAGGATGAGTATTCAATTAGCTGATAGATTTGTTAAGTATCCTAGGGGTATTATTGAAGATTTCCTTGTGAATGTAGATAAATTCATATTCCCTATTGATTTTGTTGTGCTTGACATGGATAAGGATGTTGAGGTTCCTTTAATTTTAGATCGCTCATTCTTAACTACTGCTAGAGCTGTTATTGATGTGGGTGACAATAAACTTGTGCTCAGGGAAGGTGACGAAGAAATTATTTTTAAAATCTATGATGCCATGAGATTCTCTAGAGAACAAGATGATTCCTGTTATTTTATTGATCATGCTACTCAATATTCTTTATAGGAAATTGTTCATAAGGACACGTTGGAACTGTGTCTTGCTCAAGAAGAGGAGGTAAATAATGATGATGATGTGATAGGTAAGACAAAAGCTGAATTAAATTCTAATGAGTCTTCGCTGAGACAGAAGAATTATAAGGGTGTTAAGGTAAACAATGAATTAAAATTAGAACCCTCTATTGAAGAACTTCCTAAATTAAAATTAAAGCAATTGCCAAATCACCTAGAGTATGTGTTTCTTGGAAATAATTCTACATTACCAGTGATTATTGCCTGAGATTTGCAGCCAAACGAAAACATGAGTTACTTTAAGTGCTGAAGGAGCATAAAAGAGCCATAGCTTGGAAGATTTTCGACATTAGAGGGATCAGTCCCTCTTTTTACACCCATAAAATTTTAATGGAAGTTGATTATAAACCTTGTGTACAAGCTCAAAGACGACTAAATCCTAACATGAAAGAAGTCATAAAAGCTGAGGTTGTTCCTAAGAAAGGAGGTATGACTGTTGTGTCTAACAAGAATAACGAATTAATCCCAACACGAACAGTCACGAGATGGAGAGTTTGCATTGACTATAGGAAGTTGAACGATGCCACGAGAAAAGATCATTTTCCCTTGCCATTCATTGATCAGATGTTGGAAAGATTATCTAGGCATATGTATTATTGCTTCCTAGATGGACTCTCTGGTTACTTCCAAATCCCAATAGCTCCTGAAGACCAAGAGAAAATGACATTTACATGTCCATATAGTATGTTTGCTTGTCGAAGAATGCCTTTTGGATTATGTAATGCTCTTGCTACCTTTCAGCGTTGCATGTTGGCCATTTTTGATGAACTCGTAGAAGACATTATGGAGGTATTTATGGAAAACTTCTCGGTATTCGGTAATTCTTTCCATATTTACCTTAAAAATTTAAAACAAGTTCTAATGAGATGTGAGGAAACGAACCTTATACTTAATTGGGAAAAATGTCACTTCATGGTTCATGAAGGGATTGTGTTAGGTGATGGTCGTGAAACTAACTAACAAAATTCGACTAAGGCAAGCGCACCTATCGAACAGTAGTATAGTTGTGGTGAGACCGAAAATATTATATCCACGAGGACTAAAAGTACTAGTAATTACTATCTTTTTATTATCTAGCTTAAGAATTAAAGAATGATTTTAAACTGAAACTAATTATCTAATTAACTAAGATTACGACAGAGATTAAAGTTGGAAAATACTATTTGGAAAATTGATAGAGAAGACAATACCCAAGGAAGAATCCACCTAGACTTCAATCATTACTTCTGAATTAGACTATTTATTCACTTGACTTAATCCGTAGAATCCCCTGATTTATGTTAATTCTCTTTCGAGACTAAAAACAACTGACTCTAGGTTGATTAATCAAAATCTCTTTCTAATTAAAACCCCTATTATCGCATTAACTCGATTTATAGATTCCCTTATTAGATTTGACTCTAATCCGGCAGATTTATGTCGTCTTATCTTTAGGATTGCATGTAACTCCACTTAATTATGAATGATCTAGTCTTAAACAGAGAGTTTTGCTCCATTGAATAAGCACATAAAAAACCTGAATTAATATTCTATAACATTAAAACGAGGATTAAAACTCACAATTAAGAATAAGAACAAGTATTCGTCATATAATTCAAATAGTAATAAGATCCGTCTTAGGTTTTATCTCCCTTAGGTATTTAGGGAGTTTAGTTCATAATAATAATGGAAAACATTTCAAAATTTGGAAAACAGCAAAACATAAAGAAACCCAAAGAACTTTTAGGAAATTGGATGAAAATCTTCAATCTTAATGTAGATCCTCCTCCCGAGCTTATTCCGATGGCTGTCATTGAGTATTTTCTACCTTCTACTCTACGTGTCCCCTTTAATCCTCTTCTAGGGTGTTTATATAGACTTTTGAATGCTTCAAAACCCTTAAAATTAACCTTTTTCGAGTAGAATTAGACTTGGGCTCGACAGGGACACGGCCTTGTGGCACGCCCGTGTAAAGGTGCTCAGGCCATGTGCAATTTTTACTTGGTTTAGTGTCTACACGGCCATGACGCACGGTCATGTGGTCTACCCGTGTGTCACACACGAGCATGTGAATCACCCGTGTGGAAGTGCCTAGGCCGTATGAAACACTGATTTAGGCTCAATTTGTTAGTTTTTGGCCTGTTTCTCGCTCTTTTTGCTATCTTAAGCTCTCCTGAGTATAAAACATGAAATTAAAGGATTAGGAGCATCAAATTCAATGAAACCAAGGAAAAATTATCCATAAATATGCCAAGCATGGGGTAAAAATATGTATATATTATGGTTTATCAAATATCCCCACACTTAAGCATTTGCTTGTCCTCAAGCAAAATCCTTAACTCACAAATAAAATAAATCATTCTCAACTTATAATTCTCTTCAATAATGTTTCGAAGTAATCCCTAGCAATCATACATTGAAAGCTTAACTAAAAGAACATTAAAGTTTCCAACAATCCAAATTGAACATTTCAATCATAAAATCGTAGGTATCCCCCTTTATCTAAGTAATTACCTTTAATTCCAAATTGACAGGGTTGACATTCCTTACTAAATATTCACTCAAATCACTCAAAGTGTTTAAGGTTCAATAATTAAGCACTCAATAGTCAAACATGAAAAGTTATTACCATAGGCTTGCATGAAAATCAAATCTCCACCACTATAATGAGATGATACACAAATCAAAAGGTCTTTAACAGGGTTGTAATAGGGCTTGGATTAAAGGTGTGGATAAAGGCTGAAAACGAGGGTTAGAATCGAGATTAATTTAAACAAATTACCAAACTTAGACAAATGAAGCTAATTGTTGAATTACAAAAAGGTGCCAGAATTCGAACTATCTGAAACTAATGATGTGAGCTTTTTCTCAATAAAACAACTTTAACTTATCCAAGCTCTTTAGACAAATATGTGAATGAATGAAAATAAATATACTATTTTTTTTAAGAATAAGAACAAGTATAATAATGGAACGTACATAATAATAAATAACTCAGCAACTGGAATGAACGAACATAGTTAGGTAACTAATCAAATCAAATCTCGATAAAAAGGGAGTCAATGAGAAGGGAGAAATTCTTAACAAATCGAAAAGGGTTAAGTTGAGGGTTACTATTAAGGGGAAAAATCAAGAAATAATAGTCAAGGCTCAAGGGGTTCACTAGGGGTCAATTATGTCGGTAGGCTTTTTATGGGGTAAATGGGTTAAAACCTAAGTGCCTTTATCATTTCAGTATATCAAATCAAAGGTATGGTCTCGACATGTATTATTGATGTAAGTTCTAGAATAGCAAATCAATGTTGACACACTCATAAAAAAATTAGTGAGCAAGAAAGATATATGGTCTAAAAGGCTCAAAATCTCACGAAAGTTATGGGTGTTTGATGTCAATCTTGTAAACTCAAAACTTCAAGCTAATACCTCAATTCAGGGAAGTAGCCTAACAATTTTAATTCTCAAAAGTCAACTTATCATGCTTGATCCTCTAATGTCTAAAAGTTTAAACAAACAATGCACACTACCTATGATTTAATTCAAAACATATCAATAAAAATCATAAATCAATCAAATTCATTCTAATAGTAATATGAGAGATTTATTTGAGAACAAGATAAAAATTCAGGGATTTTTTGATAATCATAAATAACCTCCCCACACTTAAGATGTACATTGTCCTCAATGTACAAAGTTAGATATAATATAAGCATAATATCAGAAGAGAGGGAGAGAAGTGAAACTACCCTGAATTTTTGGATGAAATCCTTGGAATAGTAAACGCCAGAGTTGTGGATAAGGCTAATGAAAGGTATGATTCTGAGTTGCTAATAAGAAAATAAACACAATTGTGGAAGAGAATTAAATGATCACTCGTTAATAGCCATAAAGATAAACATAGTTCAAAATATAAAACAGAAGTCTTAAGAAAATTAAATAAAAGAAAAAAAAAGAAAAAGAAAACGAAATAAAATAAATGGACTCAGAGGTCCTCATCATCAAATGCGTCAGCGTCATAGGGTGGTGAGGAAGGCGTGGGGGTGGATCTTGGGTTCAGATAGGTGAACGGAGAAGGGAGGAGATGAAGGAAAGAAGAGAAAAGAGAGGGGGAAAGGGATGGGGAAGAAAGAAAAAGAAAGGAAAGGGAAGGAGAGAAGGGATGATGGTGACCAGAGGGGGAGTGAAAGGTGGCTGGAGTAGGGGGATTAAAGAGTTGCGGCAGCTAGGAGAAAGGTGGGATGAAAAAGACAAAAGAGAAGAAATTAGAGTTTGGGGGGTTAAAATAGGGGCACGGTCGTGTGAAGGCCCGTGTTGGGCCACACGGTCGTGTCACATGACTGTGTTGTTCGAGTTTAGCCCGTGTTAATCACAAAAATTGAATGCCCAATAGTCACACAGCCATATCGTACGGTCGTGTCCTTCGTTGTTCGCTTCTTCCACGCCCGTGTAGTATCCCACACGTCCATGTGTTCGAACATACGGCCGTGTGCCTTACCCGTGTAACTCTCTGACTTGTTTAAAATTTTAAAATTTTAGCTCCAGTTTTCACACGACCCACGACATGCCCGTGAGTCCAGACCGTGTGGTCCACACGGCCGTCTCGCACGTCCGTGTGGATCTATTGCAGGCCATGTGGCTCGATACTTAGGGATTTTTTAGCCCTGTTTCCACACGGCCAAGGACACGCCCGTGTGTTCAGGCCGTGTGGGTCACTGTTCCTGCATAAAGAAATACGAAAAATAGCTAAAATAAACTAGTTAGCGGTGCTAGTGCTCAGGTTGCCTCTCGAGAAGCGCTTATTTAGAGTCTAAGCTCGACTTTCCTCTCATTCACATGGTCATGCAGATCACGGAGTCGAGACTCTTTTTTCTCATTATTGATTCTATTATCTACATAAAGTCTAAGTCGAGTAATATTTACCTTAAAAGTACCGAATTGAGAATGATTTACCTCGACTGTACCGTCTGGGAAAACATTCAGTACCTTGAAAGGAGTCGCTCCGTTTGCATTAAGCTCCGAAGTAGCAATTTGGGGGTCCTTTTCATCTAACAATATTTTATCCTCGACCTTAAATTGCGTTGTTTCATCCCTGCACCTATCGTGGTGCCGCTTTGATTCATCGTGTGCTTTTAGTTTGTCCTTGACATGTGTTCACCATTCATCTAATTCATCGAGTTGAAGCCTTCGTTCCTTGTGACTCGCTCTATTTTTGTTGCCTGGATTAGAATAGGGCTGCATCACGTTCTTCCTAGGCGACTTCTGCAAAGGAGTTTGAGTTGTAATATTACTCAAATTACCAAAACTTAAACAATCATCTCGATTACTAGATATTTTAGTAGAATCATGAGTTTGAAGTTTAATCGTGTCATCTCCTACACGATGTATCAAGTCACCCGTGCCAATGTCAATAATAGTTCTAGCAGTTGCTAAAAAGGGCCTTCCTAAAATTAGAGGTACGTCACTATCCTCATCCATGTCTAAAACAACAAAGTCAACTGGGAATATGAATTTATCAATTTTGACAAGCACGTCTTCAATAATACCCCTAGGAAATCTAATTATTTTATCTTCCAATTGAATGCTCATCCTAGCTTGTTTAGGATTCCCAAGGCCTAGTTGTTTAAACATTTTATAGGGTATGACATTAATACTTGCCCCTAGATCAGCTAACGTATTACTAATAGTTAGACTACCAATTAAGCAAGGAATCGTAAAACTCCCTGGATCCTTCAACTTGTTGGGTAGTCTATTTTGTAGAATGGCTGAGCAAACTGCGTTCAATTCCACATACGATGTATTATCCAACTTACATTTATTAGCCAAGAGCTCCTTTAAAAATTTCATTGTGTTTGGCATCTGCGAAAGAGCTTCAATAAACGGTAAGTTAATATATAATCTTTTTAATAATTTAAGGAATTTACCGAATTATTCGTCCGTGTAGTCTTTCCTTGTCGCATTGGGGTATGACACACGAGGTTTATAGTCTTTGCTTACCGGTTTCTGTGTACCATTGCTTACATCAACCTTACCTTTATCTTCCATATTGTTTTGCCTCAGTTTCGGTTCGGCTTCAACTAACCCTTCATCATTGTGCACAGTAATGGCATGAAGTTGCTCCATTAGGTTAGTTTTAGTGTTACTTGGTAGGCTACCTTGTGGTCATTCAGAAATCAACTTAGCAAGCTGTCCTATTTGAGTTTTGAGCCCTTGGATCGACGCTTGTTGATTCTTAAGTGCTATTTCAGTATTCTGAAAATGAGTTTCTGATACCGAGATGAATTTTGTGATTATCTCTTCAAGGTTCGGTTTCTTATCTTGTTGGTAAGGTGTTGTTGAAAACCTGGAGGATGTTGTGGTCTTTGATTTCCTTGACCACCCCACAAGAAATTGGGATGGTTCCTCTAACCTGCATTATAAGTATTACTAGACGGGTTATTTTGAGGTCTAGAGTTATTATCCATATAGTGGACTTGTTCCTCCTCGGTGCTAGGGTTGAAGGATGGATAATCTGTTTTGTGTATTCCTCCTCCATTTGAATCACACCTCATCACTGGATGTACCTGAGTAGAACTATACAGACCATCAATCTTTTTTTTTTAAAGTTCTACCTGGTTAGATAGCATAGTGACCGCGTCAAGGTTGAAAACACCGACTGCTTTTGTTGGCTTTGCTCTCATAACTTGCCACTGATAGTTATTTAGTGACATCTCTTCAATAAATTCGTAAGCCTCTTCAGGTGTTTTATTGTTTAAAGTTCCATCGGCGGTTGCATCGATCAGTTGCCTTATTGAGGGGTTTACACCATTGTAAAAAGTCTGAACCTGCAACCATAGAGGTAACCCATAGTGAGGGCACTTTCTCAATAAGTATTTGTATCTCTTCCATGCGTCACAAAGAGTTTCTAAATCCATCTACACAAAAGAAGAGATATCATTCCTCAGTTTAGCTGTTTTAGCTAGCGGGAAATATTTAAGTAAAAATTTTCCAGTCATTTGTTCCTAAGTAGTGATTGACCCTCTTGGTAACGAGTTTAACCACTATTTAGCTTTGTTCCTCAATGATAATGGAGACAACCGAAGGCGAATGGAATCGTTAGAAAAGCCATTGATCTTAAAGGTGTTGCAAAATTCTAGAAAATTTGCTAAATGAGTGTTTGGATCCTCGTCCTGCAAACCATCAAACTGAACAAACTGTTGTATCATTTGAATAGTGTTAGGTTTCAGTTCAAAATTATTTGCAGCAACAGTAGGCCTAACTATACTCGACTCCATTCCTGTTAAAGTAGGTTTAGCATAATCATACATAGTACGAGGAGCAAGATTCTGATCTACTAGATTTGCAACAACCACAAGAGGTAGCGGATTATTCTAATTTTCAGCCATCTCCTCAGTTGTGGTATGAATCTTGTCCTCTTGGCCTTCCTCTATGTATTGTAGGCTTCGCCTTATTTCTCTTTGGTTTCTGTGAGCTGTGCTTTTGATCTCACTGTCGAAAAGTAGAGGTCTTAGTGGGTTTCTTCTAGTCATAAACTAAAAAAACCTGCCAGAAGTAAATAAAAGAAAATTTAGTAATTTAAGAAAAATTAAAAATAGAATTAAATTGCAATAAAAATAAAAATGGCTAAAGTAATAAAAATTAAGCGTTCCTAATATCTTAGTCCCCGGCAACGGTGCCCAAAACTTGATGGTCTTAAAACTAACTAACAAAATCCGACAAAGGCAAGCGCACCTATCGAGCAGTAGTATAGTTGTGGTGTGACCAGAAATATCGTATCCACGAGGACTAAAAGTACTAGTAATTACTATTTTTTTATTATCTAGCCTAAGAATTAAAGAATGATTTTAAACTGAAACTAATTATCTAATTAACTAAGATTACGATAGAGATTAAAGTTGGAAAATACTTTTTAGAAAACCGATAGAGAAGACAATACCCAAGGAAGAATCCACCTAGAATTCACTCATTACTTCTGAATTAGACGATTTATTCTCTTGACTTAATCCATAAAAACCCTAATTTATGTTAATATCTCTCTCGAGACTAAAAATAACTGACTCTAGGTTGATTAATTGAAATCTCTTTCTAATTAAAACCCCTATTGTCGCATTAACTCGATTTATGGATTCCCTTATTAGATTTGACTCTAAGCCGGCATATTTATGTCGTCCTATCTCTAGGATTGCATGCAATTCCGCTTAATTATGAATGATCTACTCTTAAATAGGGACTTTTGCTCTACTGAATAAGCACATCAAAAACCTAAATTAATCTTCTGGAACATTAAAACAACGATTAGAACTTACAATTAAGAATAAGAACAAGTATTTATCAAATAATTCAAACAGTAATAAGATCCATCTTAGGTTTTATCTCCCTTAGGTATTTAGGGAATTTAGTTCATAATAATAATGGAAAACATCTCAAAATTTGGAAAACAACAAAACATAAAGAAACTCAAAAAACTTCTAGGAAATTGAATGGAAATCTTCAATCTTGATGTAGATCCTCTTCCCCAGCTGATTTCGATGGCTGTCCTTGAGTATTTTCTGCCTTCAACTCTACGTGTACCCTTTAATCCTCTTCTAGGGTGTTTATATAGACTTTAGAATGCTTTAGAACCCTTAAAATTAGCCTTTTCCGAGTAGACGCCCTTGTAAAGGTGCTTAGGCCGTGTGTAATTCTGACTTGGTTTAGTGTCGACACAACCATGACACACGGGCGTGTGGTCTACCTGTGTGTCACACACGGACGTGTGAATTACCCGTGTGGAAGTGCCTAGGCCGTGTGAAACACTGGTTTATGCTCAATTTGTTCGTTTTTGGCCTGTTTCTCACTCTTTTTGCTATCCTAAGCTCTCCTGAGTATAAAAAATGAAATTAAAGGATTAGGAGCATCAAATTCAATGAAACCAAGGAAAAATCATCCATAAATATGGCAAGCATGGGGTAAAAATATGTATATATTATGGTTTATCACTAGGCCACAAAATTTCTAGTAAAGGGACCGAGGTTGATAAAGCAAAAATTGAAATTATTGAGAAATTACATTCCCCTAGTTCAGTTAAGGCTATTCGAAGCTTTTTAGGACATGCTGGGTTTTATAAAAGATTTATTAAAGAATTTTCTAAAATAGCTAAGCCTTTAACGAATTTGCTAGAAAAAGATGTGCCTTTCGATTTCAATCAGAAATGTTTAGAAGCATTTAATACTCTTAAAGATAAATTAATTAATGCTCCAATTGTAGTTGCACCTGATTGCGATTTACCCTTTGAACTAATGTGTGATGCGAGTGATTTTACAGTAGGTGCGGTTCAGGGGCAGCGAAGAGATAAGCATTTTCAACCAATTTATTATGCTAGCAAGACATTAACAGCTGCATAAGAAAATTACACGACTACTGAGAAAGAATTATTGGCTATGGTTTTTGCATTCGATAAATTTAGACCATATTTAATATTATCTAAAGTTGTCATCTACACTAACCATTCGGCTCTTCGTTATCTCTTTACTAAATCAAAAGCAAAGCCTCGACTAATAAGATTGATTTTATTGTTGCAGGAATTCGATTTAGAAATCCAAGATAAGAAGGGAGCTGAAAATCTTGCAGTAGATCATTTGTCCAGGTTAGAAAACCCACATCTCAAGGAGCTTGATGAAGATGAGATAAATGACTCGCTTTTTGAAGAACAAGTCTTTGTTATAACTAACTCTTAAAGCCCTTACTTTGCAGATATTGCAAATTATCTAGCGGCTAACATCCTTCCAAAAAGGTTGACACATTATCAAAAGAAGCGATTCTTTGCCGATGTGAAAAATTATTTTTGGGAGGATCCTTTCCTTTTTCGTGTATGCGCAGATCAAGTAATTCAGAGATGTGTTACAAAATCAGAAGCGGGTAAGATCTTGGAACACTGCCACTCAGGGCCAAGAAGAGGACATTACAGTGGGACTAAGACAGCACATAAAGCACTCGAATCAGGTTTTTATTGGCCCACACTATTCAATGACGCTAACAGGTATGTTACTTCTTGTGATAGATGTCAGAGAATAGGTAGTATCTCTAAATGTAATGAAATGCCTCAAACGTATATGCTCTCATGTGAAATATTTGATGTTTGGGGTTGACCACGTAATTTTGTGTGATAAGTTTTATATATTTATAATTAATCGTTCTTGAAACTAACTATTATCTCGATGTAGGCAAGTGTACCTATCGCACAGTAGTATAGTTTTAGCAAGACCGGATTGTCGAACCCAAAGGAACTAAAAGTACTAGTAATGACTTTCTTTTTATTATCTAGCCTAAAAATAAGGTGTTTTTTTTAACTAACTAATTAACTAATCTAAGAATTCAAAGAGAATGGAATTGGGGGATTACTTTTGGAAAACGATTGAATTAAGGCAATACCTAAGGAAAAATCCACCTAGACTGTACTTGTTATTCTGGCTCTGAATCGGACGATTTATTCATTTAACTTGTTCCGTAGAGATCCCTAAGTTATGTTATTATCCCTATTCAAGACTAATAACGTCTAATCCCTAGATTGAATAATTCAGAATTTTCTCTAATTAACACCTTAGGGTTGCATTAACTTGATCTATGGATCCCCCTACTAGGTTTCACCCTAATCCGACAAAATCTTGTCACTCTATCTCTAGCCGCGCAATCAACTCCTTTTAATTATGACAGATGTACTCTTAGACAGGGTCTATTCCTCCTCTGAATAAGAGCTTATCTTGAATCAGTATTCTGGGATAACAAAACAAGAATTAAGAACACATAATTAAGAACAAGTTAAATATTTATCATACAATTCAGAAAATAATAACAAGATCCGTCTTAGGTTTCATTCCCATTAGGTATTTAGGGGATTTAGTTCATAACTAAAAAAGAAAACATCTCAGAAGAATAATGAGTACAAAACATAAAGAAAACCCAAAACTCCTGAACAGAAATTGAAGGGAGATCTTCAGTCTTGATGATGAATCTGGCTTCTGAGATGGATCAATCAGCTTCTTTCGAGTAATTCCTTCCTTCCTCCCTGTGTGTCCTCTTAGTTTCCTCCTCTAGGGTGTATTTATAGGCTTTAGAATGCTTAGAAACCCTCAAAATTGGCCTTTTCCGAATTGGACTCAACTTGGGCTCGGCAGGGACACGCCCGTATGAGTCGTGCTTTGAATCTGCCAAATTGATACGGCCATGTGGTCTGCCCATATGAGGAGGTCTAGGCCGTGTTAAATTCGTTCTTTGGCCCATTTTTCTCTGTTTTTTGCCCGTTTCTCGTTCCTTTCGCTCTCCTATGCTCTCCTAAGTATAAAACATGAAATTAAAGATTAGGAGCATCGAATTCACCAATTCTAATGGGAAATTATCCATAAAATGCATTAAACTTTGGGTAAAAATATGTATAAATTACGGTTTATCAGGGGTATTGATTTTATAGGCCAATTCCTTAGTTTGTATGGAAATAAATATATCCTAGTAGCAGTAGTGATCGCGATTTTCATGGCAGGTAAGTTTTATATATTTATAATTAATCATTCTTGAAACTAACTATTATCACGATGTAGGCAAGTGCACCTATCGAACAGTAGTATAGTTTTAGCAAGACCGGATTGTTGAACCCAACGGAACTAAAAGTACCAGTAATGATTGTCTTTTTATTATCTAGCATAAGAATAAGAGGGTTTTATTTTAACTAACTAATTATCTAAACTAAGATTTCACAGAAAATAGAACTGGAGAATTACTTTTGGAAGAACGATTGAATTAAGACAATACCTAAGGAAGAATTCACCTAGACTTCACTTGTTATTCTGACTCTGAATCGGACGATTTATTCATTTAACTTGTTCCATAGAGATCCCTAAGTTATGTTATTATCCCTATTCAAGACTAATAACGTCTAATCCCTAGATTGAATAATTGAGACTTTTCTCTAATTAACACCTTAGGGTTGCATTCACTCGATCTATGAATCCCCTTATTAGGTTTCACCCTAATCCGAAAAAATCTTGTCACCCTATCTTTAGGCGCGCAATCAACTCCGCTTAATTATGACAAATGTACTCTTAGACAGGGTCTATTCCTCCTCTGAATAAGAGCTTATCTTGAATCAGTATCCTAGGATATCAAAACAAGAATTAAGAACAAGTTAAATATTTATCATACAATTCAGAAAATAATAACAAGATTCGTCTTAGGTTTCATTCTCCTTAGGTATTTAGGGGATTTAGTTCATAACTAAAAAGGAAAACATCTCAGAAGAATAATGAATACAAAACATAAAGAAAACCCAAAACTCTTGAAGGGAGATTGAGGGGAGATCTTCAGTCTTGATGGTGAATCCAGCTTCTGAGATGGATCAATCGGCTTCCCTTGAGCAGTTCCCTGCCTCATTTTCTCTCCGTCCCTTTTCCTCTTCTTTTAGGGTGTATTTATAGGCTTTAGAATGCCTAAAATTCCTCAAAACTAGCCTTTTCCAAATTAGACACAACTTGGGCTCGACAGGGACACGCCCGTGTGACATGCCCGTGTGCGATTACTTCAGGCCGTGCTTGAGCCTGTTAGAATGGGACGGGCGTGTGTTCTACCTGTGTGAGTCGTGCTTCGATTCTGCCAAATTGACACGACCGTGTGGTCTGCCCGTGTGACAAAGTTCAGGCCATGTTGATTTCGTACTTTGGCTCATTTTCTCCGTTTTTGGCCTGTTTCTCTTTCCTTTCGCTCTCTTATGCTCACCTAAGTATAAAACATGAAATTACAGCATTAGGAGTATCGAATTCACCAATTCTAAGGAAAAATCATCCATAAAATGTGTTAAACATGGGGTGAAAATATGTATAAATTATGATTTATTAAATACCCCCACACTTAAGCATGTGCTTGTCCTCAAGCAAAATCCTCAACTCATAATCAAAATAAATCCTTCTCAACTTATAATCTTTATCGGAAATATCTCAAAATAATCCACAGGTAATCATACATTGAGAATTCAACTAAAAGAACATTAGAGCTTCAAACATTCCAAGTTGAGTATTTAATCACGCAAAACTTAGGCATCTCCCTTTATCTAAATGGTTACCTCGATTCGAAATCTCACAGAGTTTAACATCCTCACTAAAGATTCACTCAAATCACTCAAAGTGTTTAAGGACAATGAAAGTAGCACTCATCAGTCAATATAAAAAGTTATTACCATAAGCTTGCATGAAAATCAAATCTCCACCACTATAAATTGAGATGAGACATCAATCAAAAGGTCTTTAGAGGGTTGTAACGTGGCTTTGGTTAAGGGGTGTGCTCACAAGCTAAAAGAAACGGTTAGAATCGAGATTGAATTGAAAAATCACTTAACTAGAAAAAGATTTAATCATCACTTGCGTACAACAGAGCTTCTTCTCAGAATATGGAATTTAAAGACTTAAGCTCAAAAACAAAAGATTACTACTAATGTGTATACACATTTTTTTTATTTTTTTATTTTTTTAAGAACAAGTTAAATAACATAGACTAAATATTAAGAACAAGACATAGCTGAGCAACTATTTCAATTCAAATCTCGACCAAAATAGGGATCAAATTTAATTTAGGGGATGTCAACAATAATGGGTTAAAGGTTAATATTAAGGGTAATACAAGAAATGGCTTGTTAGCTCAACGGGGTTTACTAAGGGTTAATCGTGAAGGTAGGCTTTTCATGACATGAGTGGGTTAATCCTAAGTGCCTTAATCATTTTGACATATCAAATCAATTGGTGTGGTCTTGACATGCATAATCAAGCAAGTTCTAGAATAACAGTTCAATACTAGCGCACTCAAAGCAATAATAAAAGTGAGCATGAAAGAATTAATAGATGATCAAAAGGCTCAAAAAATCTCACAAAAATTATGGCTTTTTGATGTTTAAAACTTGTGAATTCCAACTCAAAGTAATACCTAAACTTTAGGGAAACAACCTAAAATTTTAAATTCTTAAAAATCAACTTATCATGCTTGATTCTCTAATGTCTTAAAGTTTAAACAATCAATGCATAAATGCCTATGTTTTAATTCAAGATATATCAATCAAAATTTATCCTAAAAATGATATGAGAGCTTTTCAAGAGAACAAGGCAGTCATTCAGGAATTTTTCTGATAATGAAATGAATACCCCCACACTTAAGATGTATATTGTCCTCAATGTACAAAGATATATATTTTGAAAAATGTAAGTGTAAGTTCATATGATAGGGAGAAAAGTGAAATTTCCTGAGTTAAAAATGGATGAAATTCTTGGATTAGCTAGAGCGAGTTGTTGGAAATAAAGCTGGAGGAAAAACATGATTCTACAGGACAAAAGGAGAATTAGGGGACTAATTTGATAGTAATCATAAAGATAAGCTGTGTTTAAAAACAAAAAAATCTTCAAAAATTAATAAAAGAAAAATAAAATAAGATAGATAATATAATTTTTCAAGTGGCACGGCCGGTTCACACGCCCGTGTGGATCGTGTCCCGCCCGTGTTTGTCGCGAAGTGAGATGTCGTCACACGGCCTTTGGGTACACCCGTGTGGCTACATGATCATGTTACACGACCGTGTGTGATGTGGTTCACTTCTCCCACAGTCGTGTAGCTCTACGCACGCCCGTGTTATTTTGACAGTGTTGTCCACGAGTGCTAGACACGAGCGTGTCGCACGCCCGTGTTCATTTGGCAGATTTGACCACGATTAGGTCGCACGCCTGTGGCCACTTATCGCATTCCGTGTTAGGAAAGATAACTTTTACCCTGTTTTCGCACTGCCATGTGATCGGTTATGTGGAGGTGGGAACTTGTGCTTCAAATACTTTGTTAGTGACTTAGATGTTTAAAAATTAAAATTTAAATAATTTAAAATTGTTAGTACTCGGGTTGCCTCCCGAGAAGCACTTATTTATAGTCTAAGCTCGACTTACCTCTCCATTGAATGGTCATGGTGGTTCGAGGAGTTTATAATCCTCATTCCTGCTATCATTCTCACCAAAATAAGGTTTTTGACGGGTGTTGTTTACCTTAAAAGTGCCGAACTTGGGATGACTTACCTTGACTGTACCGAATGGGAACATGCTAGGTACCGTAAGAGGTATTTCTTCATTCGGTTTGGTAGTGACAATGTGAGGATCTGCGGCATCTAATAATACTTCTTCTCCAACCTTAAGTTGATTTGGGAAGGTATTGAGCTCGTTCCGGCGTAGTTTTGGTTTATCGTGTGTTCTTGGTTTATGTGTTCGCCATTCATCTAGCTCCTCGATTTGTAGCCTTCGATCTTCATGAATAGGTCCTCTGCTACTGCTTGAGAATGGCTCATGTACTTCCTTCAGACTCATTTCCTGCAAAGTAGGTTGCACCATATTGTCAGTTTTAGTAGAATGGTTTAGACGATCACCTTGAATTTTTTATGTGTTGCCAGAATTGCGAGCCTGAATGGTGATTGTTTCGTCTCCCACATGCAGTGTGAGCTCACCTGTGCCAACATCAATAATCGTTTTAGCAGTTGCTAAAAAGGGCCATTCTAAAATCAAAAGACTATTGCTATCCTCCTCTATGTCTAGAACAATGAAGTCAATGGGAAATATAAATTTATCGATTTTAACTAGCATATCTTCAATAATACCCCTAGGGAATCTTATAGATTTATCTACTAATTGAATGCTCATCCTAGTCTATTTGGGTTTCCCAAGACCTAATTGTTTGAACATTTTGTAGGGCATGACGTTAATACTAGCCCCTAAATCAGCTAATGCATTATTAACATCTAAACTACCAATTAAGCAAGGAATCGTAAAACTCCTTAGATCTTTTAGTTTGTTGGGTAGTTTATTCTGTAGAATAGCTGAGCAAACTGCGTTTAGCTCCACATGTGATGCCTCGTCCAACTTCCGCTTATTTATTAAAAGCTCCTTTAAAAATTTCATTGTGTTTGGCATCTGCGATAGAGCTTCAATAAACGGTAAGTTAATATGTAATTTTTTTAAGAGTTTAAGGAATTTACCAAATTGTTCATCTGAGTGGTCTTTCCTTGTCACACTCGGGTATGGCACACGAGGTTTATATTCGACATTCATTGATTTGTTTTTATTATGACCTACCTCACCTTGACATCTGCTTACAACACTTTCATGCCTCGGTTCTGGCTCAGGCTCAACGAATCCTTCTTCATCTTGAACATTAATCGCGTTGATCTGTTCCCTTGGGTTGGGTTCAGTATTACTTGGCAAGCTACCTTGTGGTTGTTCAGAGATTAGTTTGGAAAGCTGGCCTATCTGAGTTTCGAGCCCTTAGATCGATGCTTGTTGATTTTTAAGTGCTGTCTCGATGTTCTAGAAACGGGTTTTTGACATAAGATAAATTTAAACAGCATCTCTTCAAGGTTCGATTTTTTTTCCTGTTGATAGGGTGGTTGTTGAAAACCCGAAAGATGTTGTGGTCTTTGATTTCCTTGACCGCCCCACGAGAAATTGGGATGGTTCCTCCAACCTGCATTTTAAGTGTTACTATATGGGTTATTTTGGGATCTAGAGTTATTGTTACCCATATATTGGACTTGTTCCTCCTCAAGGCTAGGGCTGAAGGGTTGATACTCTGTACATGCTCCTCCTCCATTCGTCTCGCACCTTATTATTAGATGTACCTGAGTAGAACCAAGTAAACCATCAATCTTTTTATTTAGAAGTTCTACCTGGTTTGACAGCATAGTAACCGAATCGACGTTATAAACGCCTTCTGTTTTAGTTGGCTTAGTCCTCATGACTTGCTACTGATAGTTATTCAGTGACATCTCTTCAATAAATTCGTAACTCTCTTCAGGTGTTTTGTTGTTGATGGTTCCTCTGGCTGCTGCATCAATCATTTGCGTTGTCTAGGGGTTCACACCATTGTAGGACACCTCCGCAGTAGGTCCTTATATCTCTCCCATGCATCGTAAAGAGTTTCTAAGTCCATCTGCAGAAACGAAGAGATATCATTACGTAATTTGGTTGTTTTAGTCAGCAGGAAATATTTTAAAAGAAATTTTTCGGTCATTTGTTCTCAAGTAGTAATTGACCCTCGTGGTAACAAGTTCAACCACTGTTTAGCTTTGTTCCTCAATGAAAAAGGGAATAACTGAAGACGAATGGCATCGTCAGAAACGCCATTAATTTTAAATGTATCGCAGAATTCCAGGAAATTTGCCAAGTGAGTGTTTGGATCCTCATCCTGCAAACGATCAAACTGAACAAATTGCTGTATCATTTGAATAGTGTTAGGTTTTAGTTCAAAATTATTTGCAGCAATAGCAGGCCAAACTATACTTGACTCAATTCCTGTTAAAGTAGGTTTAGCATAATCATACATAGAACGAGGAGCAGGATTTTGATTTGCTAGTTCAACAGGTATCGTAGGAGGTAGCTGATTGTCTTGGCTTTCAGCCATCTCCTCGGTTGGGGTTTGAATATCGTCCTCTTGCTTGTTCTCTGTGTATCTTAAGCTTCGCCTTATTTCTTTTTGGTTTTTGCGAACTGTGCAATCGATTTCTTCGTCAAAAAGTAGTGGTCCTGACGGGTTTCTTCTAGTCATAAACTATAAAAACCTGCCAAGATAAAGAAAAAGTAAATTAATAAATAATAATAAAAATAAAATAGAATTAACTTGCAAGAAAAATAAATGGCTAAAGTAATAAAATTGAGTGTTCCTAATATCTTAGTTCCCTGCAACGGCGCCAAAAACTTGATCGCAATTTTCGTGATAGGTAAGTTTTATATATTTATAATTAATCGTCCTTGAAACTAACTATTATCACGATGGAGGCAAGTGTACATATCGAATAGTAGCATAGTTTTAGCAAGACCGGATTGTCGAACCCAAAGGAACTAAAAGTACTAGTAATGACTATCTTTTTATTATCTAGCCTAAGAATAAGGGGGTTTTGTTTTAACTAACTAATTATCTAAACTAAGATTTCATGGAAAATAGAATTGGGGAATTACTTTTGGAAAAACGATTGAATTAAGACAATACCTAAGGAAGAATCCACCTAGACTTCACTTGTTATTCTGACTCTGAATTGGACGATTTATTCATTTAACTTGTTTCGTAGAGATCCCTAAGTTATGTTATTATCCCTATTCAAGACTAATAACGTCTAATCCCTAGATTGAATAATTGAGACTTTTCTCTAATTAACACCCTAGGGTTGCATTAACTCGATTTATGGATCCCTTTATTAGGTTTCACCCTAATCCGGCAAAATCTTGTCACCCTATCTCTAGGCACGCAATCAAATCCGCTTAATTATGACAAATGTACTCTTAGACAGGGTCTATTCCTCCTCTGAATAAGAGCTTATCTTGAATCAGTATCATGAGATATCAAAACAAGAATTAAGAACACATAATTAAGAACAAGTTCAATATTTATCACACAATTCAGAAAATAATAACAAGATTCGTCTTAGGTTTCATTCCCCTTAGGTATTTAGAGGATTTAGTTCATAACTAAAAAGGAAAACATCTCAGAAGAATAATGAATACAAACAATAAAGAAAAGCCAAAACTCCTGAAGGGAGATTAAGGGGAGATCTTCAGTCTTGATGGTGAATCCAGCTTCTGAGATGGATCAATCGGCTTCCCTTGAGCAGTTCCCTGCCTCATTTTCTCTCTGTCCCTTTTCCTCTTCCTTTAGGGTGTATTTATAGGCTTTAGAATGCCTAAAATCCCTCAAAACTAGCCTTTTCCAAATTTGACTCAACTTGGGCTCGGCAAGAACACGCTTGTCTGCTCAAGCCCGTTAGAATGACACGGGCGTGTGTTCTACCCATTTGAGTCGTGCTTCAATTTTTCCAAATTGACATGGCCATGTGGTCTGACCGTGTGAGGAAGACCAGGCCGTGTTGATTTCGTACGTTGGGCCATTTTCTCCCTTTTTGGCCCGTTTCTCATTCCTTTCGCTCTCCTATGCTCACCTAAGTATAAAACATGAAATTAAAGCATTAGGAGCATCGAATTTACCAATTCTAAGGAAAAATCATCTATAAAATGTGTTAAGCATGGGGTAAAAATATGTATAAATTACGGTTTATCAAGTAGATTATATGTCAAAATGGGTAGAAGCTCAAGCTTTACCTACTAATAATGCTAGAGTGGTAGTTAGATTCCTTAAGAAGCTAGTTTCTCGATTTGGAACACCTAGAGCAATCATTAGTGATAGGGGTACACATTTTTGTAATACTCAGTTTGATAAAATACTTAAGAAATATGGAGTATATCATAGGACAGCTACCCCTTATCACCTTCAAACTAGTGGACAAGTTGAAGTCACCAATCAAGAACTTAAACACATCCTAGAGAAAACCATAGAATCAAATAGGAAGGGTTGGGCGATAAAAATAGATGATGCTTTATGGGCCTATAGAACCACTTTTAAAACTCCCATAGGAACATCTCCTTACAAACTTATTTATGGGAAAAGTTGTCATCTACCATTCGAATTAGAACATAAAGCATTTTGGGCTATAAAATCCCTAAACTTTGATCTCAAACTCGCAGGTGAGAAGAGATTGATGCAGCTGAATGAGTTAGATGAATGGTGAGCAAACACTTATGAGAACTCAAGATTATACAAAGAAGCGACAAAGCGACCCCACAGCGCTCGTTTAAAGCAGCCCAAACAATTCGATGTTGGAGATTTTGTCCTCTTGTATAATTCAAGGCTCAAATTGTTTCCCGGAAAGCTAAAATCAAGATGGTCAAGTCCATTCGTAGTGCAATCTGTTTTCCCATACGGTACGATAGAGGTAACTCACCCAAAATTTGGCACATTCAAGGTAAATGGTCACCGACTTAAACTTTATAATGATGAGAATTTCTGAAACGATAAGAGGAGCTTCAGCTTCTCGAACCTTCATAACCATGTGCACAAGGTAAGTCCAGCTTAGACTTTAAATAAGTGCTTCTTGGGAGGCAACCCGAGTACTAACACCACTAATTGGTTTATTTTTATCTATTTTTCATGTTTAAATACAGGTTTTTGACCGAAGCGGGCATGTCCTTGGCCATGTGACTTAACATGGGTGCGATAACAGGCTACACGGCCGTGTAACCCACATGGTCTGGTCACACGGGCATGTCTTTGGCCATGTGGACTTTGAGACTTAGTTTTTAAAATTTAAAGAAATCAACAGAGAGGTACATGGCCTGGTGACATGGCCGTGTACCCCAAAACTTAAATCCCCAAAAATCGATAGAGACACGGGCTAAAAGATTGTACACGGCCGTGCGATATGACTATGTGAAACCACACGGCCTGGACACACGGGCGTTTCCTAGGCCGTGTGAAGATTGGGCTAAAATTTCAATTTTTAGACATGTCAGAGAGCTACATAGGCGAGGCACACGGGCGTGTGGGAGACCACACTGGCATGGGAAAAGCGAACAACATTGCACACGGCCGTGTGATACGGTTGTGTAAACTACACGGCCGTGTGATACGGTTGTGTAAACCACACGGCCTGGACACACGGGCGTGTCTTTAGCTGTGTGAAGACTGGGCTGAAATTTTAAACCTCACACGGGCTATACAGAGGCCACATGGGTGTGTGACATGGCTGTGTGGCCCAACACGGACCTTTACACGATCGTGCCCTTTTAAACCCCATACCTAAATTTTTATCTTATTTTTATTTCTTCTCCAAACTTTCCCCAACCAGCCACCGATCACCCTTTCTCCGGCCACCGACCACACCAACACGCTCTCCTTTACTTTCCTCTCCCTTCTCTTCTCCCTCATCACACGAATCTCCGCCCCTCCCAATAAAATTTTCATTTTCCTCCCTTTCTTTTCCCCTTTCCTCTTCTTTCTCTACGCCTCTCCCCTTCACCCAAACCCCAGCCTCAACCAGACTAGTCCCCCTCGCGCCGATCTGAACCACCAAAGCCCACCCGATCCACCACCGTCCGTGTCCACTCCGGTCACCCCCATTAGTTTTTATTTTTTCCTTTTCTTTTATTCATTTATTATTACTCTTATTATTTCTTTATTGTTTTATTTTACTTTGTTTATTTTTATTAGCTTTATTGTTTATTATCATTGTTTTCTTAATTTGTTCATCCTTGGTTGGTTCAATTTTTTTAAAAGCTAATTCTATGCTTATTGCTAAATTTTCCTCCTATTCATTTAATCGTTGATTTTGGACTAATTCTTGCTTTAATTATTGGACTGATTTAGTTGGTTCTTGATGTTGGTTACTTTTATGGTACTACGCCTATAGTTTGTCTTAGTTAATTTTATGTTTTCTTACTATTCTTTTTCCATTCACTTTCTGTTAATCATTATTAGTATTATTTATTCATTTCTGAAGGTAATATTTTAATTATTAGTATCATTAGTAGCTCCACTAAAAGTTTTATTTTTTTAAGCATGTCTACATTATGATTGGTTCGTCCATTTGATTTATTTCATCGTTTTATGGCAGATTTATCATGACGAACGACAAGGCAAATCTAAGGTAGCCGTCCCCACTTCAAAAAAATAGAAGGGCCTGGTGGGACCTCCTCCTCGAGCGTATCTGTTGAGGCTCGCCATCCTTTTCTTCGATTTTCAGCGAGCCTCTAGGAGGAACTGTAGTTACTTCGACAACGACCACTTGGATTAGGGCGCTACATTGATTGGGACGCGTTAGAGCAGGTCAATTTGGCTGATGATGTGCATGCGATTATTGCCACAGCCTCGTAGGATAGGTTCTTCACCATCATCGAGCCCACCTACTCAGAGCTCACCTTAGAGTTCGGCAGTATATTTTCGGTCCAGCAGGTCATATCAGTCCATGACGAGCCCGGCACCATCACCTTTCACCTAGGTGGGTTGGTACAACACATGAGTGTCCCAGAATTCGGTGCTGCTTTGAGACTTTACACAGAGGAGTTCATGAGTGCCGAGGACTTTCTCATTGGCGGCCTGACGAACTATGACGCGAGTTGCTCTAAGGCGACACATCTCTTTCTAGCTTTACAGTATATTCACACCCTCCTCACTCACACTTTGACAGGACGTGGAGAGAGCACCGGGGTGTTTAGTACTTATGACGCCTATTTTCTGTGGAGCATGGCTACCAAACATATTTTTTATTTGGCGTACTTCATCGCGCTCGCCTTCCGCTATCAGACTAAATGCCATAAGAAGGGCCCCATCTGTCTCGACCCTTACGTGACTCGTCTCGCTTGATATTTTGATTTACTCGACACATCAGAGCAGTCCTTGACACTTTCCCTAGTCGGTCAGATATCCCTTTAGGATATCTCGAGCATGATCCACATGAGGATGATTGAGCGGCAACGTGGTGTAGACCCTCCTCAGTACAAACTATTTCAGTCTGACGTTCAGCATAACCCAGAGGACTTCACTAATGATGTTTCTCCCTATCACAAGGAGCCACCCCAGCCACCACATTCGAGTCATAAACCGGCCCATTCTGCTACTAGCTCTCGAGGAGTGTCTTTTGAGAAGTTCATGAGTTTCCGTCAGTACTGTACTAAGCGGTTCGATAGTCTTGATGCGACTTTGAAGCAGATCTGTCAGCATTTACATATTACTCCTCCAGCGCCGACGATGCGCGCATCTAATGATAAGGACCATTGAGTCCATTTGTTTTCTTTTTTTTTTTATCTTTCTTTTTAATTTTTTTAATTTTATTTTGTTTTGAACTTTATTTTAATCATTATAGTTGTTTCTAATCAAGTAACCGTCTTAATCCTCTTCAGTATTGTGTTTATCTTCTTGTCAGTTGCTCAGAATTTTGCATTACCTCTACACTTATCTACAATTCCACTTTTCACTATTTTGGGAATTTCATCAATAAATCAGGGCAGTTTCAATTCTCTCCCTATCTTATGATACTTTTGTTTATATTGTGTTTATCTATTTTTTGTACATTGAGGACAATGTACATCTTAAGTGTGGGGAGGTTATTTATATAATTATTTAAAATCCCTGAAATATGCCTTGTGCTTAAGTAATTTTCTCATTTTATGTTAGAATGAATTTTTCTTTAATTTATGATTCTTATTGTTATGTTTTAGATTAAATTCATATATACTTATGCATTGATGGTTTAAACTTTAAGATACTAGAAAATCAAGCATGACAAGTCTATTTTTCAGAATTAAAATTTTTTAGGATCTTTCCCTAAATTGAGGTATTACCTTGAAGTTTGAAAATTTGCAAGATTGATATCAAAAGCCATAATTTTTGTGAGATTTTGAGCCTTTAGAGCATACATTTTTTTCGTGCTCACTTTATTATTGGTTATGAGTGTGTCAATATTGAATTGTTATTCTAGAACTTGCTTCGATTATACATGTCAAGACCACACTTTTGATTTGATATACTGAGATTATAAAGGCACATAGGTTTTAACCCACTTACCCCACAAAAAGCCTACCTTTACAATTAACCCTTAGTGAACCCTTTTGAGCCTAATAAATCATTTCTTAATTTACCCTTAATATTAACCCATACATCATACTTTTTGATTCACTGAGGATTTTTCCTTTTCTATTGACTCCCTTTTTGTCGAGATTTGATTTGGTTAATTGCCCAACTATTTTATTTTCTTTTAGTTGTATAATTTTCTCTTATTATTCATTCATTCAAAAAAAAAGTGAAAATAATTATAATAATACATATATGTTGATTATTATTAATTCTTTGTTTTTAGCTTTAGTAGTTAACTTCATATTCTGAGAAGAAGCTCATGTTTGCCTTTAATAAATTCGATTGATGTAATTATTTAGTGTTAGTTTATTTTTCTAGTTAGATAATTTATTAATTTGATCTTGATTCTAACCTTCTTTTTCAGCCTTTATCCACACCTTTAACTCAAGCCCCGTTACAACCCTTTAAAGACCTTTTGATTTGCATATCATCTCATTTATAGTGGTGGAGATTTGATTTTCATGCAAACTTATGGTAATAATCTTTCATGTTTGACTTTTGAGTGCTTAATTTTTGAACCTTAAACACTTTGAGTGATTTGAGTGAATCTTTAGTGAGGATGTCAATTATTGTTGATTTTTGAATTAAAGGTAATTATTTAGATAAGGGGAAATACCTATGTTTTCATGCTTTAAAAATGATAGACTTGGATCGCTTGTGTATTTAGTGCTCTTTTAGTTAAATTATCAATATATGATTATTTGTGAATTATGATAAAACATTATTAATGAGAATTATGAATTGAGAAAGTTAATTTTAATTGTGAGTTGAGGATTTTGCTTGAGGATAAGCAAACGCTTAACTGTAGGGATATTTGATAAATCATAAATATAACATGTTTTAATCCCATGTTTAGCATGTTTTTGGATGATTTATTATCTAATTTAGTGAATTTGATGCTCTTAGCCCTTTAATTTCATGTTTTATACTTAGGAGAGCATAGGGGAACAAAAGGAGCAGAAAATGAGCCAAAAATGGAAAAAAACGAGTTGATTTAAAGATCCACACGGCCAAGACTAATTCCACACGGTCTGAGCACATGCCCGTGTGAGCCACACGGACTGGCTACACGCCCATGTGGAAGCTCGTGTTGATATCACTCCCTATTTCCCAAACACGCGAAAAAAGCCAATCTTTAGGGTTTCTGAACATTCTAAAGTCTATAAATACATACTAGAAGAGGACCTAATGGGACACACGGAGTAGAAAGCAGAAATTACTCAAAGGAAGCCGTTGGAATCATCTCAGAAGCAAATCCACTTCAAGATTGAAGATCCCCATTCAAATTTCTCTCAAAGTTTATTTGGGTTTTTTCTGTCGTGTTGTTTTTCTAAATTTGAGATGTCTTCCTTTTACATTATAAACTAAACTCCCTAAATACCTAGGGAGGATGAAATCTACAATGGATCTTATTATTTAATTATCTGAATTACAAGATAAATATTTGTTCTTGTTCTTAATTATGTGTTCTTAATCCTTGTTTTAATATTTTTCAGGAAATTAATTCAAGTTTGATGTACTTATTCAGTGGAGCAAAAGTCCCTGTTGAAGAGTAGATCTAGTATAATTAAGCGAAGTTGCATCCAATCCTAGAAATAAGATGACATAAACCTGCCGGATTAGAGTCAAATCTAAAGGGGAATCCATAGATCAAGTTAATGCGCCGATAGGGGTTTTAATTAGAAAGAGATTTCAATTAATCAACCTAGAGCCAGTTGTTCTTAGTCTCGAAAGAGATATTAACATAATTTAGGGATTTCTACTGATCAAGGCAAGTGAATAAATCGTTTGATTCAGAGTCAGAATAATAAGTGAAGTCTAAGTGGATTCTTTCCTGGATATTATCCTCTTTATAAGTTTTCTTCAAGTATTTTTCCCAATTCGCTCTCTGTTGCGTTCATTAGTTAATTAGTTTAGTTAATTTTTAGATTAAAAACAAATCCCTTTTATTTTAGGCTAAATAATAGAAAGATAGTTAATACTAGTACTTTTAGTCCTTGTGGATACTATATTCTGGACTCACCATATCTATACTAACATTCGATAGGTGCACTTGCCTTAGTCGTGATCGTATTCTAGTTTAGTGATTCATAAAACGATCATCAATGATGCTCTGCATGCTGAAGATGGGTCAAAATTGGGCCATGGTGATGTTGGACTTAAGCTGAAAAAATTGAGGAAAAGGCTAGTTCAGGACGTTGGGCCAAATGATTTAAATTTTAGGTCGGTTGCTGTAGTTTTGTCCAATAAGGAGCACACACTTTAATTCTAGTGTGTCTTTGGATTCGAGGGTTACTGGTAATCCAAGTAATGGGCCGTTGGGAAAGCAAGCTAGTCTAAATTTTATTTCCAAATCTAAACGTGGCAAGCAGTTGTCTCATGCATTGACAGACGCAGATAAAGATCAAGTTCATTCTAACTCTAGTTTTAATTTTGTTTGTTTAGAACATGTGTCTGTTTTATCTGCTATAGGAACAATTGCAGTAGGATTTGAACATCCCGTGTAGGTTAATAATTTTGATGGTGTCAAAGCACATTTTAACCCAACATTTGAAGGACCAGAGAAAGTTGATGTTCAATTGATTGAGAGTATTTTAGATCCTGGGAAGCACTCTGTTGTAATTTTTATGGAAATTCCAAATCCAAATTCCCATGAACACTCTGAAAGATAAAGTACTAAGACATTAGGAATGGGCAATTCAAGAAATATAGACCGAAAAATGATGTTAAATTTGGTACTGCTCGGGGAGGTTGAAAATTAAATAATGCTTTAAGAGGATGAGAGATTCACTTCAAAGCTTTTAGGAACTTTTGGATTCCTTTAACTGATTCTATGGAGACGACGGTGAATCTTATCTTATCTAAACTGATGAATGAAATAGGAAATATAGTGCAAGATGAGACAGACCCTAATGGTGATAGTAACACCCCTAACCTAAGTTCGACGCCATTACCGGGTAAGAGGCATTACCGTTCACAAATCACATACGCACGTACAAGTCAGATCATACGAGCTCGTTAAAAATTAAAAAAAATTCAAACTTTGTCTAAAACTTCTTATCATGGGCCTACAAGGCCCAAAACATCTCTTGGAAGCCACTCGAGACCAACTCGGGTCCTTTAACCAACACTAGAAAAATGACCTTTAAAATAAAGCACACGTCCGTGTGGATGGACAACACGCCCGTGTAGAACTTGAACATGGTCGTGTTGATGGCCCGTATAACACACACGGCCTAAGCACCTAGGGACACGCTCGTGTCCCATGCCCGTGTGAATTAAATTCTAAATTTGAACCTACAGGGGTTTTCATACGGCCTGACAGATGCCTGTGTCTATGGCTCGTGTCCCTCACACAGCCATGACACGCCCGTGTCCTAGCCCATGTCTAAAAATCTTGACATTCTGTTTCTAACGTCAGCACGGCCAAGGCACATGCCCATGGCCAAAGGCCGTGTCCTCCACACTGCTGTGTCTCTACCCGTGTGTTTACTACCATGTATACTGACTTGAAAATTTTATGTGCAGGGGGCACACCGCCAAATAACACGCCCATGGGACTGACCGTGTGTCACATACACTACCTAGATACACGTTTGTGTGTCTACCTGTGTGGAAAAAATAAGGCTATTTATCAAGCCTTTTTTCCACCCTTACTTGCACTAACCTACATAACATCAACATGACAAATCCACACAACAATACAAGGTCAAATTAGCCACACAAGGAATTATCTTATTCATGAAAATACCATCATATGCACATGTCAATAATGAACATTAGCCATTATCCAAGGCTTTATACAAAATGATGGGATTCATCCCAAGCCAACACATTTGGCCAAAATAACATTGACACAAAACTCAAAATTCTAAGTCCTATACATGCCATATTCAAAATAATAAAACCAACTATACCAAGTGCTTCAGTTGACAGTATGATCGATGCCTCCAACGTCCGATGATCCTCGAGCTAAATAGGCGGCACTATAAGAAAATGGAAAGGAGAGGGAGTAAGCATAAAGCTTAGTAAGTTGCATGCAAATAAATATAACAATAACTTTACCATTCATCATCATGCTCATAATACGAAAGTAGGCATAAGCACAACTTACTCATCACTATCCAATACAATTCACATAGCACATATTGAGCTCACATCTCATACATTTCAAATAGGTACCTGTACCACTCATAACATGGTTATACTTTCCTCGTTTAACTTAAACTGTAACTTTCATTGTTGAACCATTTGGAATGCCATCGAAATATTCACTAAGCCTCAAACATAGGGTATAATACCGATGCCATGTCCCAGACATGGTCTTACACTGGCTCATCCATCAAGTCGATGCCATGCCCCAGACATGGTCTTACATTGACTATCGAAATCGAGGCTGACACCATGTCCTAGACATGGTCTTACACTAGCTCTCACATATCCATGCCAATGCCATGCCCTATACATGGTCTTACACTGACACATATTGTAGCTGATGCATGTCCCAGACATGTCTTACATTGGTTTACATCTCGAGGCCGATGCATGTCCCAGACATGTCTTATACTAGCTCTCGTCTCAATGCCGAGGCCATGTCCCAAACATGGTCTTACACTGGCTCTCATAATGTGGCCTATGCATGCCCTAGACATGTCTTACACTGGCACACAATTAACTCGAATGTCATGGCATGAATATCCGATTTATTTCCTAAGGTTCAAACGAGAGTTCTACTATCTCAATATTCATCATACATAATCATTTCCACAATCAAGAAATTTATGCTATATTAATTCAAACACATATAATAACAATATAGTTGTATTATTTAAATACAACTTACCTCGGTACTCAAAATGTGACGACTAGTTGATTTAATCTATGTACTTAGCCTTTTCCTAGTCTAAGTTTGGATTTTGTATTTCTTGATCTAAAATGGAAAAATTTAGTCATTTAATCATCATTTAAATCTAAACGCTCAATAATTTATGATTTGGGCAAAATGGTCATTTTGCCCCTAGACTTTCACAAAATGACCATTTTACCCCTAGGCCCGAAAATTGATTTTTATTGAGTTTCCTTATTAGTCAAGCCTAGCCGACCATTTATCTCTCTTATGAAAACTCCAATTTTCCAATATTTCACAACATTAATATCTATTTTACAAACTTTACAAAATGGTCCTATTAGGGTTTTCATGAGAAGTCCCTTCACAAAAGTTGTTTATTTCACAACCATGATTCATTTTCTTCCATAAAATTTTAGAAAACAAAATAGTCCCCTTGTTAGAAAGCTCATGTACAAGGGTTCTAAAAATGTAAAAATTTTCAAGAAAAGCCATTAAAGTTACTTACTTGCTAGAGTAGAGAGTGACTAAAATTTTTGAAGCTCAAAAACCCCTACAATGGCTGATTTTTTGGTGGAGAAGGAGATAGGGAAAAGGATGATATCTTTTCTCTTTATTTTATTTCATTTTGGTCAAATAAATTACCAAATTTCCACCTAATCTTGATTTTCTCTATCTTTTGTCTCCTATGGCTGGCCATCACTTATCCAAGGGTCTATTTGCTCATTAAAGGCCCCCAATTTTGGTTCTCTAGCTATTTAACACCCTTAGCTATCAAAATAGGACTTTTGCACTTTATGCGATTTAGTCCTTTTTCACAATTAAGCATGAAATCGCTAAAATTAATTCACTAAAATTTTCATACTCTCATATAATCATGCCACAACACATAAAATAATATTAAAAATAATTTCTCTAACATCGGATTAGTGGTCCCGAAACTACTATTCCAATTGGGCCCGAAATCGAGTCGTTACAGTGATGATGTCTCTCGACGGTAATGGTATGGTTTACTTTTCTTCTTTCTTTTTTTTTTACATGAAATTTTCAATTTTTTCTTGGAATTGTCAGGGCTGTGCTAGTTCCAGATTTCCTCAAGTATTCTGAGAGTATAATTTGGAGTACAAGCCATATATCATTAGTTTTCTTGAAACCAAAGTAAGTGGGATTAAAGCACATAAAATTATTGCGAAGTTGGGTTTTCAATAATCGCATCATGTGGAGGCTATTGGTTACTCTGGGGGTATTTGGATTGGTTGGAAAAATTATGTTTGGGTTGAGGTGGTTCGTAATCACTTTCAATTTATTTTAACCCGGGTTTGGTCTGGTTCTTCTTCGATGCCGGTTGCTTTTCTTTTGTGTATGGGAGTCCAAATCGTCAGAAGCGCAATGACCTTTGGAAGGAACTAAGTTCATCACTTCCTGTAGGGCAAATTTCATGGGCAACTATTGGTGATTTCAATGTAATCTTGTCACCTAATGAAAAAATAGGTGGTCTTTTGCCTTGTAAGAGATGTTCCCATTTTAGGGATTTTGTAAATATGGCTTAGCTGCATGATTTAAGATTCAAGGGACCCTCTTTCACTTGGCACAGAGGTAACCTCTTTGAGAGATTGGATCGCGTGTTGAGAAATGAGGCATAGATAAAAAAAAATTTCCAAATAGCTTGATTACTCATCTTCTGAAGATTAAGTCAGATCATTGACCGCTCCTTCTTAATCTTAATCCGAAGATTACTTTGCCTAAAGGAAGGTCGTTTCGATTTTTGGCAGGTTGGGTTTTTGGTTGTTTCGATTTAAAGTAATTTTTTTTTCATCCAACTATGAAAAGCTACAAAATGATTACTCAATTATTTGAATAATTTTGATAATCATTTTGTAACTTTTCATAATTATATAATTAAAAAGAAAATTTAATAATAATACAAGAACTATTTTGTAACTTCTTATAATTAGTTACTAGTTAGATAATTAGTAGTTTAGTTTAGCCTAAATCATTTTATATTTTCCAAATAAATGAAAAAATAATTTCATATTAATGTGGGGTTAACGTAGGAGCAGCAAAATTAGGAAGTATGAAACATCATTGATGCGATGATGGGTAAGAAATTAGCATCATAGAGACATGATTATGGCGGTGGGTGGATATGATGGAATATATTTTCCTTTTCCATCCAGCTGGAATTGTTTTTTTTTTTCTTTTTCAGAAAATATGAAAAAGAATCTCTCCACATATCCAATATCTTGGAGTGGAACTATCACATTATTACTGATGTCAACTACATAATATGTAATTGTGGATTTGGTATTATTATAACTTACCACTCAATTTTGTTATTTCTATTAACTAATAGGATGATTGTTATGTTTTTTTTTTTGAGATATTAACATTTTATATTATATAAGTTTTATAATATTAATATTTTAATGGATTTACAGAAGATAGAAAATTAATTACTGACTTCATTCTAGTAAGAAATAAAATATATAATATATATTAAAGCAAAATCCTTATATAAGAAAACCTTGTTGATGTAGCATTGTTAAAGTAATACCAACTGTTACCATTCAATAAATCAATTTTAATTTTTAATTAGGAGGTCTATTTAAATTAAAATTGTTCTGATTGTGCGTTTAACTTCTTTTCATTATATTATATTTAATATATGTATAGTTAATTCGTTTTAAACATTGGAAAGTCTGAATTTAGCAAAAAAAAAAGATTAAATTTGAAATAACATAATTTATATTATATTAATTCCAAATATTTTATTAATATATATTAATACTGAAACCTCTAAAAGGATAACTCCATAATATTAAAAAGCCCAAATTCTTCTATAAAAAGACTACTCAATTAGTTGGATCTCTGCTCTGACTAGACGAATCAAAAATTGCTACAACATAAAGAGTTTTAGGTAGTCAAACACATTCCAAAGGAAACTAATCGTGTTGCTGACGGGATTGCTAAGATGGTCTCTGTGGATGTGGTGGGAGTTAATGTGATGACAATAACTCTTGTGGAATTATCACAGGATATTGTTAGGGTTAAATTTAATGGTGTCTTTGTTATCGTTAGACTAGTTTAATTGCTTATGTTTTCTATTTTACAAAAAAATAAAATAAAATCTTAGTTGACATGATTATTTGAAATTTTTTAATTAATTATAATCAAATTATTCTATATTGAAAAATTAGTATTTAAAGTCAATTGAGTTTCAATTCGATTGACATGAATATTATTACCAATATAATAGAACATAAGTTCGAGTGTGCTGAAGTGCATTATGAAAACCCTATAATTCTTTCTCCCTACCATGGTGATATTTCAAATTGAAATCCCTAAATTTTTTTTGTACAAAAATATTAAGTAGTAGAAGCATTTTTAATATCATAATTTTAATGATGGACACACCCTACATTTATCAGATTAAGGACGAATATTTTTTTGGTAAATAAAAAAACTAAACTTAAAAAGATTATACTACACTGATATAATCAAAAGTAGTATTAGTTTTGTCACTTTTAAGAACTACTAGAAGATTTGTAGGAGCATATGTCCTTCGATCTTGGCAGATATCATCTTAACAATTCAATTTATGACTAAATTAACTTTCTTTAAAATATGTGTAATCTCCCAATGCTCAAACTTGATTAAGTATGAATATTGATTTTATTGAAGGGTAGAAATAATTTAAGGAATATTTGCTTTGTTTATTTATTTATTCCCAAAAATAAATTAACCTATAAAACAAATGTTTAATATTATTGTATACTTTTAATAAGTTTAAATATGATATAAAATAAAGTTTTAAAATAAACCTTATATCTATCGAATTATTTCCTTATTCATACATAATATATAAGTATAGGAACTAAATTTTAAAATTCATATAAATATAAGGATTACTAGCACATTTTAATCAAATATTTAAAATATTTTATATTTTAATTTTATTAATAGTAAAAGTGGTTACCAAGTTGATTTTAAGATATTAAAAATGTATTTAGGCCATTAGACGTCTAATTTTGTCGATGTACAACAAACTAAAATGATTTTTTGTTTATATTTTATGATAAATACTTTAAAAGAAGAAGAAGCAATTACACCACATAAACAATAAGCTCCAATAAAATACCAAAGTTAAAGTATTGTGGACTTCTCTAATAAGTTATTAACTTGAGAATTAATGATATAATCATATTATATCATATATTAATATAAAAATATAGTAAATACTGTATAAAATTTTTAAAAATATTTTTTCATAAATCATGAATTGAATTTATAAACAATTATAAAATATTTTAATGTATTTTAATTGATTTATATAATTAATCATGACGATGCACGCATGAGATAAAAACCTAATTATAGAACTAAAAAAGAAACTAGATCTAAAGTATTTACGGAAAGGTTAGGCTCTTGGCTCCTCTCATGGGGGAGGTTTTTTTGCAAATTGGTTAGAGCTTGTGTTTTTTTAGTCATTGGTGACTTGATTTTCTTGAGTCTAAAGTGAATCGGTTTCTCTATTTTAAGTTGACTTATTTTTATTTACTCTTAATATGAAAGATTTAAGATTTTATAAGTTATCTGATAAAGATAAAATCATCAATATTGAATCCAAAGTATTAATTATATAATCCATTTTAATTATTGAATACTGATGGAATTTTGAATATGTGAAACTTCTATTTTTTCTAATTGCTTTGACTTAAATTTTTTTTATTCATACAGTACATGAAATTTGGGGAAGTATAGAATAGTGGCTCATAATATACAAAACACATTCATGAACTCAATGGAGATTTACATTTTAGTTTACTATATCTAGACCAGGAAGATAAGCAATCATGGCTACAATTACTTGCAACAAGCTTATCATACATTATATGGTACTTCTTATATAATATTGTTTAAGACCTCCCATGATTTCTTTATGCTTGCTCAGTGATCCAACTCAAGTTTTTATGCATTGAAAATGATTTCAAGCTTTCCTCGAAGATATGAAAGTCCATGGCCCGAAGCAGCTAAGATCCCATCTAGAAGTTCACCAGATCGGGCAGCTTTGACCTGCTAGGATAGGGTGTTGCACAAGTTTATTCCCAATTTGGATTACTATTTTACTGATGAATTTACTATAATTTCTTAACATTACATTACTTTTCAATTAACGAAAATGGAACTTTTGGGTCGCTCCAACTTGTGCCTGAATGGGATTTTGGCAAAGGATATTAAAATTTTGGGTTATAAGGCTCCACACGAGTAATGGGGCACCTCTAAACCTTGTTGAAAATTTCATATAAATTTTGGTTGAAATAAAAGAAGGTTGCTTTGATTTTTAAGTGTTTATGAGTTCACCTATTCTCTTTACTCTGGCCTAGGACATGGGTTTTTTTATTCTACCCAAATCCTAATTATTCAAAATAATTGAACTCAATTTATATTTAATTTATCAAATACATTTTATATAAATTAAATAAAAACTTACTTATTAAATACAAATTTTGGTGAGAAAATAAATAGATTAATTGTATAGAATGATAATTATATTAAATTTGAATTATTACACTTACATTTTTATATTAAATAAAAATGATAACGTAAATGCTTATTTCGTTAGCTTGCAAATACGATATTAAAAGGATCATACAAAGTGAATATAAAATTTTAAAATCATTAAAACAAAAAGAGAACTGTAAAATTAATATTGTAACATGGAATAAATAAAAGATTATAATGTAACTAAAAAAGCGATGGCATCATTGTCTTGCTTTGATTCCCTACAATTTGTAAAATATAAATATTATTTATAATATTAAATTTAATATTCATATTTTATTAATTTATGAACATAACTTACATCTAGATAGAGTTGTCCATGGTCGGGATACCTGAAAAATAAGAGGGTTTGGACAAAAATATAGGCCACAAAAATGAGCTTGAGCAAAAAATAAGACCCGTTTAAAAAATGGGCCGAGCCTCGAGTAACATTTTTTTACTCAAAGTTGGCCCGACAAGAATTTGCAATAAAAAAACCCTACTATTTTGCTGCTATTTTTCCATATTTTGCTATTGTTTTCCCACTTTTTACCATTGTTTTGCTACCATTTCACTATTATGTTCCTACTATTTTGTTGTTAATGTTTGGATATTGTATAACACTTATTTTATTGCTAATTTTGCGACTATTTTAGAAGTATTTGCTTATTAAGTTGCACTTATCTTAATGGTATTTAAGCATAAATACTTTTTTTTTCAATTTGTTGGAAAACATTTTTTTTAATATTTTTAGCATATTTGGTGTATTATATTTTTAAAAAATTATATAAAATTAAAATTTTAAAAAATTAATGCGGGTGGGCCGAGTCAAGCCAAGCCCGGTTTTTAGCATTTTTATCTTAGTCGAGCTTAGAAAAAAATTTAGGCCCATTTTTCGGGTCGGAGCCAAGCCTATCAATTGGGTCTAAAATTTTGTTAAGGCTCGGCCAGGCCCAACCCATAGACAACTTTACATTTAGACCTATTCTTAGGTTAAGTTATCCGCCCAATCTCAAAGGTTTGCTTGAAATTTAGGAGGTTTCGACAAAAATATTAAGCCCAAAAAATAGGGTTGGGAAAAAATTAGACTCATTTAAAATTTAAAATATATTAAAATATAGGTCGAGCTCAGGCTCGAACATTCAAGCCCTAAGTCTGACACAACCCATTTTTTATGTTTTTATATTATATTATATTATTTTACTTTATATAATATATGATTTATAACACATAAACTAAATCTACAATAATGTATAATATTATAGTTGTAACACCTCTTACCCGACCCGATTGCCAGGGCTGAGCTACAAGATGCCACAACCGTTGCCGAAGCAACTATCATCAAATATACACTAATTATATCATTCAAACATATATTCATATCTTAAACATATTCATAATATGATACAAAAATAAATCCAAGTCTTAATTGAGCTTACGAAAGATCATTTGTTGATCCGAGCACGAAATAGGACCAAATTGTAAAGTTTTTAAATTTTAGGGCTGACGTCGTGACATCACCTCCTCCACGTTGTGAGGTTGCCAAATAGTTTGTCATGTTGCAATGCTCAGCCTCTCAATGCGACGTCAAAATAGGGCTTAAAGCTTCAACATATTCGATCCCTCAAATTGGTAAGATTTCAAGTCCTTTTCTTATAATTTTTATGCTTTTAGGTCGTAGGAGCTTGATTTAGCTAGCCTATGTACCAATTTGTAAAACTATTAAAGTGTTCAAAAGGTTTCATTGATGAATACTTGAAGAAATTAGTGTTAATTTGTTAGATTTTAAGCTTAGAAGTGAAAAATGACTAGTTTGTAAAGTATAGCTGCTAGTTTTTGAACATAGGGATTAATGTGTATAAATTTTGAAATTGATGTTAAATTTCTATAATTATAGATAATATAGGGTTATAGAAAGATGTAATTTGGATTGGTTTCGAAATTGATGCTTAAATTTAAAAGTTATGGCAATTTCAATTTTAGGAACTAAATTGAATAAAATGCAACAATTTAGGAGGCATTCAAATAATGAAATTGAATTGATATATGCATATTATAGGATGTTATCACGAATTGAATCAAATTGAAGATAATCAGGGAAAAGGTAAAATTGTATGTTAGTCCTCAAAGATTCAATTGCTTGTTGTTTTGTCAGGTAAGTTCATATGGAAAGTAATTTTTTATTCATGTTATGAATTAATTGTATTTGATTTTCTTTTTGGTATGCTTAAATGTGAATTGATTGATTTTAGCATCAATAGGAATAAATTGCAAGAATGAGAAATTAGGGTTATTAATAAATGATTTAAAGTATTGAAGTGGATATGGAATGTTATGTGAAATGTGTAAATTGTGTATACTACTACGGGGTTTGAAATGATATGATAACGATAATGGTATGTTATGTGAAATGTGTAAATTGTGTATGCTACTACGGGGTTTGAATTGATATGATAACGGTAACGGTGCCCGTATGAACTTAGTAAACGATTAGAATACAAATGACATGTCATTAGGGTAAAAAAGGAATGGGTTTGATCAGTGACTTTTATGATGGTTTGAGATCCAACATGTGTTGTGGATTATCTAAAGCTTGTGTGAGCATAAATCGAACTACGCTTCTTTGAGCAACCCTGATCTGAAGCTTGAGTGAGCAACCCAAATACGAAGGCTTGTGTGAAAATTTTCATAAACAAAAGCTTGTGTGAGCAACCCAAATACGAAGGCTTGTGTGAGTCATTCATAAACAAAAGCTTATGTAAGCAAAATAGTCCCGAGTATCTGAGTTCAATTTACTAAAGATTTTTTTAGTGAGAAAATGGTAATTTAACGAGAAAATGAAATAGTTGAAATGATTGTACATGAATGGAAATATATATATATGCTTGCATATGGTTTACGATTTGATTAGTACATGTTTAAAATGAATTGTTATATATGTATATGATTATGTTATAAGTTCATGCCTTGTAAATGAACTAACCTTTGAATGTATTTGTTGATATGCATATGAAAGTATAAGGATGCCTAAGGATTGTCATGCTTTATTCCAATATGCTTTAATTGCTTAATTATTGAATTGTGAAGGTAAGTTAAGTACATTTTCATATGGACTTACTAAGCATTCATTATGCTTACCCTTTGCCTCCATTTTTTCCTTGTAGATTGATGTGTTGATGGAATCTGCGAAAAGTTTACACTATCCCTTGTTCGATTCGGTAGTCTTTTGATGTTTTAAAGTTCGATTATATGGCATGTACATAAGTGTTGTTATATTAAACTAAAATGTAGTTTTAGTTGAACCAGTGTTTGATCTTTGAAAGTTAATACCTATAAGTATGTGTTTGTTTTAATAACATTTTGTGACATTTTGAATGGCATTTAAATGGCATATTTAAACATGAAATGGAATGCTAAAAGGTTGGTTTTGAATAGCTAAAAGGCATGATTGTATATGTTGAATTTGATTAGATTGAATTGGCATGTTTGGGTGCCAAATTATGACATATTAGGTTGAATGATTTGAAATGGTAAAATGCGATGTTTTGGTAAGTGATTTGGTATGTTTTGTGTAGGAAAAGTTTGGCAAATATGCACCAAAGGTGCAATTGATTAGGTTGTGTTTTTGGCAAAAACAAGAGAATTAGTGGACTATTTTTGGTATTGTGATACCACACCCTGAATATCACAATACCCATTTGTTGTATATTTTGAAAACTTTTCAATTTGATCTTCAGGTTGGGAAATCTGGTTATTGCCTTCGAGATCACAATATCAAGCACTGGTTATCGCGATACACACCTGATATATTTTGAAGTTTGGATACTGTCTTTGGTATCGCGATGCCTTCTTCTCACATTTTGAGTCTTTTTAGTTTAATATTGTTTTATGCTCGGGTCAACAAAAGAGGTTTCGTAGGCTCAATTGAGACTTGAAATTTATTGTGTATTATAATATGAATGTGTTTATGATAGGAATGTATGTTTGAATGATATAATTATAGTATATTTGACAGTAACTGCTCCGACAACGAATGTGACATCCTATAACTCGGACCCAATGATTGAGTCGAGTAAGGGGTGTTACATTCACATTTATTCATAAGGGAGCTCCTACTTTCTATTCCTACCAAAATTTTATAACAGTTTTGTATTTTATTCAATTTGATCCCTAATACATGAAACTAACTATTAAACTAACGATTAAACTTTACAATTTAATTCTTTTCATTAACTAAGTTTAATTTTTATCAATTTCACACCTAATTCTTCAAGAAATAAAAAATGACGACTTTCTAAAACTTCAACATTTTTACAAATTGGTACATGGGCTAGCTAAATAAAGCTCTCATGACCTCAAATATATAAAAATTACATGAAAAAGGCTTAAATTACCTTTGATTTTAGCTTGGCCGAATGTAAACTTCAACCTTTTTTTCTTTCTAATTTCCTCCTTTGTTATCTTATATATAAAATTAAAATTTTATTAATAAATTTAATTATGTTTTATTATAACATTTTATCTTTTAATTAAACCTAAATGAATTCCATTATTATCATCCACTAGTTATTATTTATTATTGGTTTATTTATTATTTTAGTCCATTGGATAATTGTTATCTAGGTCCCCAAGCCTTTTTCTAATTAAAAATCTATAGCGATTGAACTTTTATAATTTAATCCCTAAGCCTTAATTAATTATTAATTCGACAAAATTGCTCGGTCAATTTTCAGAGACTGAGAGGAGATTCTTAGCTAAGAGTGATAAACAATATAACTGGTATAGGTTTATTAGCTTAGTTAGTGATTAACAAATCAATCGACTATCATTTTAATCATTTACATTATCTAAAATAGTAGGTACAAAGTTTAGCTTAATTTGTTTCATTGATAATTAAAATATAGTTTATAAATAATTTGTTGGAAAAAATAGATTTATTTTGGAAGCTTTGAGGCATATTCTCGATTAGTAAAGGTGGAGATTTGAATACTAAAATTATAGTTTTATATTTTACCCCATGAGACCTTTATAACAGTATACCAGATGCTCAAAACGATTGAGTGATGAATGATAAATTGATGCTCAAAGTAAGCCACTTGTGAATTATGTTGAGAAAAATGGAAAGCTTAGTTCCAAATTGGTTAGATATCAAGTGTGAAATATTTTTATATATATGAACCAACTTGGTGGTTATTGAATGACTAAACTAATGCTCTTCCTCACGCACTGTAGTAGCCTATTTTAGGGTCAAACCGGAACAGTGGTTTCGAAACCAAAATCTGAAGTAGAAATGCTAATTTTATTACTTCTTTAAGGTCTACAACATGATTGAATAATTGTATGAAAATTTCGTTAAGAAATTTTATCGATAGAGTGTCCAATTTGACTAATAGGACTAAATTGCAATTAGTGCAAAATGTTTGTTCTAGATGCTAGAGGTGTCTAATTGAAATGAAATTTTAAATAGGAGGTCCTTAAATGGTACAGTTGGACAAAAATAGACATGGCTAGGTAAACTTTCAAAGTTTGGCATTAAGGGTATTTTGGTAAAAGGGTAAATAAAGACAAATAAAACAAACAAAAATGTAAAAATCATTAAAAACAGGACAAAACGGACTTACAATCGAGCTTGGAAGCTTGGCCAAAACCCTAGCTATGGTGACTCTTCAAATTCAGCACAAGGGGACTAAATTGGAAGATGACATCTTTTATTTGTTTTATTTGTCTTTATTTACCATTTTAAAAATACTTTAATGTTAAACTTTAATTTACTACCATGTCATTTTGTCAACTATATAATAGTCTAATTTTAGGACCTCCAATTTAAAATTCATTTCAATAGACACCTCTAGCATCTAGAACAAACATTGATGAAAATTTCATTAAGAAATTTTATCGATAGAGTGTCCAATTTGACTAATAGGACTAAATTGCAATAGTGCAAAATGTTTGTTCTAGATGCTAGAGGTGTCTAATTGAAATGAAATTTTAAATTGGAGGTCCTTAAATGGTAATTAGACCATTATACAGTTGGACAAAAATGGACATGGCTAGGTAAAATTTCTAAGTTTGGCATTAAGGGTATTTTGGTAAAATGGTAAATAAAGAAAAATAAAACAAATAAAAAGATGTCATCTTCTCCAATTTAGTCCCCTTGTGCCGAATTTGAAGAGTCACCATAGCTAGGGTTTTGGCCAAGCTTCCAAGCTCGATTGTAAGTCCGTTTTTATCTTGTTTTTAATGATTTTTACGTTTTTGTGAATGATGTGACTTGATTTAGCTATTTCAAAGACTAATTTAAAAGAAAATTAAATTCTAAAATTTTACCAATGTTGAAAATTTGTGTATTTTGATGTTTAATGGTAGAAAATGTATGTTTGATGATAGATAAACAACATTTACCAAGTGATTTTTATGAAAATGTCAAATAGGGACCTATTTGTTAAATATGTAAAATGTGTGTAAAAATGTGAATAAATGAAAATTTTGGGATGTTATGAGCAAGAAATATGTTTGGCTAGGCTTGGGTGTGATGAAATTGAATGAAAATTATTTTACGAGCCCAGGGACTAAAATGTAAAAATTTGAAAAGTTAGGGGCAAAAATGTAATTTTTTCCATAAGGTTTTTTTGGGATTAAAATGAATAATGTGATAATTGAATGAGTTAAATTTGATATTATAGATCAAGAAAGATGAGGTTTTGACCTAGACCGGGGAAAGAACAAGGTTGTGGACTAAATCGAACAATTATCCATTTTGTACCGAGGTAAGTTCGTATGTTAAAAATAAGCTTTAATATGATTGTATTTTATTGCTTTAATATTGCATGAATTGCATGTTTGATAAATGTGGATGAGCTTAATCCTATGAATGAGTCCGAAGACGAATTGACAAGCAGAAATCCCGTTTGAACCTTAAGAATAGGGTAGGATACAAGTGACATGTCACTAGGGTCATTATGTGTTATGTGATTGTGTGATCCGAGTGCTGGTCTTGTACGTTCTACCGGTGGCTGAGTATACCAGCATAAGTTGCAGATACTTGACAACTTGTGTGAGCAGCACCGTATAGCTACGTTTTGATTGACAGCTTGTGTGAGCAGGCCCGTCGATAGCTCGGGAGTGAGTGATTATGTGATATGAGACTTAGGTAGCTTTGGCTACATAAATGGCACTTAGTGTGCAAATTTTCCCAAGTATCCGACATTATTATTCCGAGTGGTTCACGGGTATGTCAAAGATGAGAATATGTCTAAATTCATTTTGAGATGGCTTAGGTATGTACATAAAGCTCATGCTTATTAAATGTGTGACATGGTGAATATGAGGTAAGTTTTGTGATGGAATAAATTATGATCATGAAATTTTTGTAGGTTTACGTTAATTATGTTATATTATTTGAATGTTATGTGCATGGTAAGGATTTCTTATTTCTTCCATACTAGCTTACTAAGCTATATAGCTTACTCCATTTATTTTCCATGTTTTTATAGTGTTTCCAAGCTAACTTGAAATCGGAGATCGTCGGAGATTCGGATCAAACTATCAAACTCTCATTTTGGGTATTAATGGTCTTAGCATATTGAATGTGTGGCATGTATAGGGACTTGGTCATTTTGTTATATGTGTCATTTGATTTTGCCAAATGTATTGGCTCATATTTGTTTAAGTTGATTTAGTATTTAGCCATGTAATTGGCTTATTTTGGCTCAAATGGTTATAAGCCCATTTATTTATGTATATGTGCTAATGACTTTGGTGTTATGGTCATGGCATGCTTGGTGTATGATGGAGTGTGATTTTTAGCATGAATGTGAAATGTTTGGAAATGTGCTTTATTGGTGAGATGATAATCTTATGCACAAATAGGTGTTATAAAAGTAGTTTAATGATACCTTATATCTGTGAAATTAGCATGGTTAATTTGGGACATAATAAATGCTGTGAGTATGATATTGGATGGTATTGTATTGGTATGATTTAATGATGATTGTGAATGTTTGGTTGTCTAAGTAAGCCATGTTTTGTGCTTTTGAATTGGTGTAAGTGCATGTGTGAATAAGGGTGGCAAATGGATTGGTAAATAGCCTTTATTTTGTCCACATGGGTAGACACATGGGCTGTGTGACACACGATCTGCCTGTAACGCCCCTTACCCGTGTCCGTCGCTAGGATAAGGTATGAGGTATTACCGGACTAAAACATACACATATATGCAAAAACTAGGCCATAAAATTTCTTTTAATTCAAAACATTTTAAACACATGCATGTCATCCCTTATTTGGGTCTACGAAGCCAAAAACACACATCGTGTAACAGCCTAAAATTTTAGTGGTGTCGAAACAGTGATTCGAGATCACTAAATCCGACGACTGGGATTAGGAAATTAAAATAAAATCATATTTAGAAGTGAGAGAGATGTTAGAAATATTTTAAATAGGTGAAATTAAAATTTAAAGAGAAATTATTAAATAAATTAAGTTGAAAATGAGTTATCGAGACCTCGATCTCGTAAACCGAGTCGAAAATATTTTTATAAATATTTATGGAGTGTTAGTAATATGATGGTAAAATTTTGTTGGAAAATTTTATCGTTTGGGTGGTTAATTAAATAAAAAGGACTAAATTGTAAAGGTGTAAAACTTGTGAAAGTGATTAAATAGCTTAAGTATCTAATGAAGAAGGGCCTAAAGAGAAAATTTTCCCAAGTGAGATATTTTGGACGACAATAGCTGAGGAAAAGTCAGGAAATTAATGAAATAAGGGCAAAATTGGAATATTACCAAGATTAACTAAATAAAGTTAGGACTAAATTGGAATTATCTAGGTTTTTCTTCATTTTTCTTCTTTCTCATCAGCTAAAAATGCCATAGGAGGCCTAGAATAAGCTGGTTTTTCATATTTTTGAATCATGTGAGTTTAATTCTTGCTTTTTCTTTAAAATTTTTGTGTTTTTAAGACTTTCACAACTAGGTCCTACTATTAAATTCATTTATTTTTTATTCTATGAGTGAAATTGAAAGTTTCCATGAATAAGTTCTGTAATTTTATGATGATTTAGCATGGATTTGAAGTTTTAATCTTATTATATGATGATTTTATTAAGCAATTTTAGTGGAAATTGATTTTTAGGACCTAATTGTGAAAAAGTTTGGAATTAAGGTCTAATGCTGAAATGATGATTTAAAAAGGTTATGAAGTAGTTTAAAGTAATAGAATAAAGTGTTAATTGAGAAAAATTAGTTCAATTGGAGGGTTAATTGAGCAGGGACTAAATTGTAAAAATTGTAAAATTTAGGGTAAAAGTGCAATTTTGAAAATTAAAGTGCATAAGCTGTAAATTAGAGTAGAATTTGAATAAATGCTAATGAATAAATGGAAAAATTTTATATTATAGATCAAGAAATCGAGGATAAACGAGGAAAAGAGAAAATTCCGGAATAGTTCCAGAAATCTCTACAACTACTGTAAATTGTTTCGAGTAAGTTCGTACGGTTAAATTATTAAATTTCAATATTATTTTATGAATGGTGATTAATATTTATGTATGTTAATTGTTGAAAATAAGTAAATTATGTACAAAAGTTACGAAATTGAACTGAGTATTTCGGAGGAACGGAACGCAAGAAATGAGTACAATTGTTCAGTGAAAAAGATGAATTGACGGTAAATTACCCAAGTAAATCGAGATTCAGTATTTGTTGCGAATTCTTGTGTTTGCTTTCTGTTTAGCTCTTACGAGCTTCCGTTAACTCATATGAGTTTCAATTAACCCTTTCGGGGTTTCAGTTCAACTCTGATGAGCTTCAGTTAGCCTTTGAGCTTCCATTTAGCACTTGTGTGCTTCAGTTAGCCTTCGGACTTCCGTTTAGAACTTGTGTGCTTCAGTTAGTCTTCGGGCTTCCGTTTAGCACTTATGTGCTTCAGCTAGACTTCGGGCTTCAGATCACGATGTACTCAAATCCGTAAGCCGCTCCTTGAATGGACAAGTTGGTAAGTCGTAAATGTAACGTGTGGAAAAAGAAATGTAAGTAATGTTATCATTATTATTATTGAGCTCAATTAAGTAAAATTTTTTTAAATGAAATTATGAGTTACAGGATGAAAGTAACTTACTTGAAATGTCCATATGATTTGAATTTTGGAAAACTAATATTTGGTAAGATTTATAGTTAAAGTCGACGAACTTACTAAGCTATAGTCAGCTTACTTGTAATGTTTATTGCTCTTTGTAGATTAACGGGAGGGTCAGAGGATCGGATCATCACGCTCAAGTCACACTATCTCGATTTTCCGGTAGATTTTGTTATAATACTTCAAATGGTTTATATGGCATGTATAGGAGTTATATGACTATGTTTTGTATTAACTCATGAATATATTAGTTAAGTTAATATAAGTTGATATATGATATGAATGAAAATTAACTAAGATGTTTAAATACTACTTGAAAGTATGAATGGATACAAAGTTAGATAAAATAAGGACTAGTGATATTGTCATGAAACGAATGTGATTTGGATGAAGGTTGTATTTATTGAATTGTTGATTGTGTTGAATAAGTTGCAAATTTAAAATTGTAGAGAAGGTTAGATGTTTCTAAAGGGGTTATATTGAGTTTTTTTTAAATAATAATAATAAAAATAATAATAGAATATAAAAAAGTAATTATATTACGAAAAATTTCCAGAGTACTTGAATAAGTCTCTATTCATTTATAATACATGATTTAGGCCTCGAGGGTTCATGAAAGAGACTTAATGATTTAATATTAATATGTTTGTTGTTTATTCATGAATTGCTTGTAAATTAACCAATATGTTTGGTAATGCCTCGTAACCCTATTTCAGCGATGGTTTGGGGTTAGGAGGTGTTACATTTATTAGTATTAGAGCTTCGGTTTAGCCGATTTTTAAAATGGACGTGATGTGTAAAATATTTAGAAATACATGCCATATAAATCTGTGATAGTGTGATGTGTATGATCCGATTTAACCCTTATTTTTTTTAATAGATTGTAAAGATGTCGGATAGACCTGAACATGCTGAACAGGAAGAAGCAAATAGTAGAGTACAGACATCTGAATAAGGGACAAGTAGTGATGTTCCAATTTCCTTGATACGAGAACAAGAACTTAGAAACATGATTATTGAAGTATTGAATCAGTGGTATAATGAGAGAATGCAAGAAAGAATCAAACCCAGTAACCTTCTCCCCCTACAGTACTACCAGTAGTACCCTCGGTTGCTCCTCCACCTCCTCCTCCGATAACTGAATCAAGTAAGAAAACTCCAGTAGAAAAACTCAAAAAATTTGGGCCTGAAGAATTTTGGGGTAGGTCAGATGATAACCTAGTAAAAGCTGAGTATTGGTTGCAGAGCACGATAAGAGTTTTTAAAGAAATGGCTTGTTCTCCAGATGATTATTTAAGGTGTGTTGTTTCCTTGTTAAAAGAAGAAGCATATCACTGGTGAGGGACAATAAAAGCTATGGTACCAGCTGAGAAACTTACTTGGGAATTTTTCCAGGCTGAGTTTAAAAAGAAATATGTTGGTAAAAGATATTTAGACAAGAAAAAGAGAGAATTTCTTGATCTTCGATAGGGAAATCGGACAGTAGCTGAGTATGAGAGGGAGTTTGTATACCTTAGCAGATATGCTCGAGAGATTGTTCCTACAGGAGAAGACATGCGTGTCTGATTTGAAGAAGGGTTGAATGATGAAATTAGAATGATGATAGGTGGTACTGAGATTCGAGAATTTGTGGTTTTATCAGATCAAGCTCAAAGGATGGAAGAAGTGTACAACAGAAAGATGCAACGGGAAAGAAGAAACAAAGAATCTTATAAGAGAAGCTTCTCCAAATCATTTTCAGCATTTTTGATTAAAAAGTTTAAGGAGGATTCTATTCGAGCTACATCGGTACCTGAACGATCGAAGACTAGAGTAACTCAACCTGATCGTGGAATATCAATTAGACCAGTTGCTAGTGAAACCAGTGTACAAAATACTCCCAGGTCTAAATGTCAACACTGTGGAAAATACCACTTGGGTGAATGCAGAGGTAAAGTAGGAGCTTGCTACAAATGTGGAGCCACTAATCATTTTATCTGGAATTGTCCTCTGTTACAAAAAGATAAAGAAGAACAGGAGGAGAAACAGATGGCTACTTCTCAGAGAAGTAAATGTGTAAGGCAAAGCAGTGCTGCAGGAGCTAGTCGTTTGAGTGCAAAAGATTCTGTTGCTCGGTCAGAGGTTAGAGCACCAGCACGTACATACGCCATCTGAGCTAGAGAAGAAGCCACGACTCCAGACGTTATTGCTGGTACTTTCTATCTCTTTGATGTTATTGTATATGCATTAATTGACCCAGGGCCTACACATTCTTATATTTGTACAGTATTAGCATCAGAAAAGAAATTGCCTATTGAACCAACTGAATATGATGTTCAAGTTACTAATTCGTTAGGACAAAGTGTGATAGTAAATTTAGTTTGTCGAAATTGTCCGCAGAAAATAAAAGGCTGTGAGTTCCCTGCTGATTTAATGTTGCTACCCTTTCAGGAATTTGATGTTATACTGGGAATGGATTGGTTGACAAAACATGATGCTGTGGAAAATTGTCATAAAAAGCGGATCAGTCTGAAATGTCAAACAGGTGATATACTTTCTGTTGAGCCTGAGAATTCAAATGATGTTGTCAAAATTATTTCAGCTTTTTCGGCTTAGAGGTTAATGCGGAAGGGTAATGAGGTATTTCTAGCTTATGTCCTTGATACTCGAGGATCTGAACCAAAACTAGAACAGTTGTCAGTTGTTAATGAATTTCCTAATGTATTTCCTAAAGAATTACCGGGTTTACCACCAGATCGGGAAGTTAAATTTGTGATTGATGTAGTACTGGGGACAGCTCCTATATCAGTGACACCATACCATATAGCACTAGCTGAGTTAAAAGAGCTGAAGACACAGTTGCAGGAATTACTAGACAAAAGGTTTATTAGACCGAGTATGTTACCTTGAGGTGCACCAGTCTTGTTCCTGAAAAAGAAAGATGGATCTCTAAAGCTGTGCATAGACTACAGGCAGCTAAACAGAGTTACAATTAAAAATAAATATCCTTTGCCTCGCATTGATGATTTGTTTGATCAGTTGAAAGGTGTTGCTGTGTTTTCAAAGATAGATCTTCGATCCGGATATTATCAACTGAAAGTTAAAGAATGTGATGTGCCAAAAACTGCCTTCAGAACTCGGTATGGTCATTACGAGTTTCTGGTAATGCCTTTTGGTTCAACTAATGCTCCTGTTGCATTTATGGACTTAATGAATCGGATTTTTCAGCCTTATTTGGATAGATTTGTAGTTGTGTTTATTGATGATATACTGATCTATTCAAAGATAGAACCCGAGAATGCTTAACATTTTAGGATAGTGCTACAAACTTTGCGAGAAAAGCAATTATATGCAAAATTCAGCAAATGTGAATTTTGGCTTCATGAGGTTGGATTTCTGGGTCACCTTGTTTCAGCTGAAGGGATTCGAGTAGATCCGAGTAAAGTATCTACAGTGGTAAATTGGAAAAGTCCAAAGAATGTAATGGAAGTGCGAAGTTTCTTAGGTTTAGTTGGATATTATCGCCGTTTTGTTAAAAATTTCTCAATGATTGCTTCGCCTATGACACGATTGCTACAGAAGAATGTTGAGTTTGTGTGGTCTGACGAATGCCAGCAAAGTTTTGATCAGTTGAAGAAGATGTTGACAAAAGCTCTAGTGTTGTCTCAACCAGAATCAGATGTGCCATATGTTGTATACAGTGATGCATCTTTGAATGGTTTAGGTTATGTGTTGATGCATTCGAGAAAAGTGGTGGCCTATGCTTCTCGACAGTTAAAATCACACGAGAAGAATTATACTACGCATGATTTGGAGTTGGCTGCAATTGTTTTTGCTTTGAAAATTTGGAGACATTGTTTATATGGTGAAAATTTTTATGTGTATACAGATCATAAAAGTTTGAAGTATTTGATTATGCAGAAAGAGTTGAATTTGAGACAGAGATGATGGCTTGAGTTATTAAAATATTATGACCTTGTTATTGATTACCATCCAGAGAAGGCTAATATAGTTGCTGACGCACTCAGTCGGAAATCATCTTTGTTTGCACTTAGGTCAATGAATGCCCATTTGTCTGTTAGTGAAGATGGATCTGTAATAGCAGAATTGAAAGCCAAGCCTGTATTTCTCCAACAATTTCGGGAGTTGCAAGATGAAGATTTGAAGTTGGTATTAAAGAAACAAATAGCTCGAGACAAGTAGGATTCAGAGTATAGTATTGATGAAAATGGTATGTTATACTATCATAAAAGAATATGTGTTCGAAATAATTCAGACTTGAAAAATGATATTCTTTCTGAAGCTCACAGTAGCAGGTATTCTATTCACTCTGGAAGTACAAAAATGTATTGTGATTTGAAATAGATGTATTGGTGGCCTGGTATGAAAAGGAAAATTTGTGAGTTTGTAGCAAAGTGTCTAATATGTCAACAAGTGAAAGCAGAACATCAGGTACCAAAGGGTTTGTTACAACCTATTATGATTCCAGAGTGAAAGTGGGAACATGTTACAATGGATTTTGTATCCGAGTTACCTGTGACCCCAAAGAAGAAAGATTCAATCTGGGTAATTTCAATAGATTGACAAAATCAGCACATTTTATTCCAGTCAGAACAGATTTTCCACTGGAGAAGTTAGCAGAACTGTATATCTTTGAGATTGTGAGATTACATGGGGTTCCAACATCCATTATTTCGGATTGAGATCCAAGGTTTACATCGAGGTTTTGGAGCAAACTACAGGAAGCTTTAGGCACAAAGCTAAGTTTTAGTATCGTTTTTCATCCTCAGATTGATGGGCAATCAGAGCGGGTAATTCAGATTTTGGAAGACATGTTGAGATGCTGTATACTTGAGTCTGGTGGTAGTTGGGAAAAGTATTTACCACTGACCGAATTTTCTTACAACAACAACTATCAATCTAGCATAAAGATGGCGCCATTTGAAGCTTTATACGGAAGAAAATGTAAGACTCCATTACATTGGTTAGAATTGAGTGAATCCAAGTTAATGGGGTTCGATTTAATTCGGGAAACTGAAGAAAAGGTTTGGATTATCCAAGATTGTCTAAAAGCTGCTTCGAATCGTCAGAAATCATATGTTGACTTGAAAAGAAGAGAAATAGAGTTTAATGTAGGTGATCAAGTGCTCTTAAAGGTGTCGCCGTGGAAAAAAATATTACGATTTGGCAGAAAAGGAAAACTAAGTCCAAGAGTTATTGGACCGTACGAGATTATTGAAAGAGTCGACCCTATAGCATATCGGTTAGCTTTACCTCTAGAGCTTGAGAAGATTCACAATGTGTTCCATGTGTCTATGCTGAGACGTTATAGATCAGACCCTTCACATGTGATTCCGCATACAGAAATTGAGCTTCAGTCAGATATGACTTATTTAGAAGAACCAGTGAATATTTTGGCTCGTGAAATTAAAGAACTGGGGAATAAAAAGGTACCATTAGTTAAAGTGTTATGGCATCGACATGGTTTGGAAGAAGCAACCTGGGAAACAGAAGAGTCAATGAGAACATAGTGTCCAAATCTATTCTCAGGTAAAAAATTTCGAGATCTCGATATCGTAAAACCGAGTCAAAAATATTTTTATAAATATTTATGGAGTGTTAGTAATATGATGGTAAAATTTTGTCATAAAATTATATCATTTGGGTGGTTAATTAAATAAAAAGGACTAAATTGTAAATGTGTAAAACTTGTGAATGTGATTAAATAGCTTAAGTGTCTAATGAGGAAGGACCTAAAGAAAATTTTTTCCCAAGTGAGATATTTTGGACAGCAATAGCTGAGAAAAAGTCAGGAAATTAATGAAATAAGGGCAAAATTGGAATATTGCCAAGATTAACTAAATAAAGTTAGGACTAAATTGGAATTATCTAGGTTTTTCTTCATTTTTCTTCTTTCTCATCAGCTAAAAACACCATAGGAGGCCTGGAATAAGCTGGTTTTTCATATTTTTGCATCATGTATAATTTTTGTGTTTTTAAGACTTTCACAACTAGGTCCTACTATTAAATTCATTTGTTTTTGAATCTATGAGTGAAATTGAAAGTTTCCATGAATAAGTTCTGTAATTTTATGATGATTTAGCTTGGATTTGAAGTTTTAATCTTATTATATGATGATTTTATTAAGCAATTTTAGTAGAAATTGATTTTTAGGACCTAATTGTGAAAAAGTTTGGAATTAAGGTCTAATGCTGAAATGATGATTTAAAAAGGTTATGAAGTAGTTTAAAGTAATAGAATAAAGTGTTAATTGAGAAAAATTAGTTCAATTGGAGGGTTAACTGAGCAGAGACTAAATTGTAAAAATTGTAAAATTTGGGGTAAAAGTGCAATTTTGAAAATTAAAGTGCATAAGCTGTAAATTAGAGTAGAATTTGAATAAATGCTAATGAATAAATGGAAAAATTTTATATTATAGATCAAGAAATCGAGGATAGACGAGGAAAAGAGAAAATTCCGGAATAGTTCCAGAAATCTCTACAACTACTGCAAATTGTTCCGAGTAAGTTCGTACGGTTAAATTATTAAATTTCAATATTATTTTATGAATGGTGATTAATATTTATGTATGTTAATTGTTGAAAATAAGTAAATTATGTACAAAAGTTACGAAATTGAACTGAGTATTTCGGAAGAACGGAACGCAGGAAATGAGTAAGATTGTTCAGTGAAAAGGATGAATTGACGGTAAATTACCCAAGTAAACTGAGATCCAACATTTGTTGTGAATTCTCGTGTTTGCTTTCTTTAGCTCTTACGAGCTTCCGTTAACTCATATGAGTTTCAGTTAACCCTTTTGGGGTTTCAGTTCAACTCTGATGAGCTTGATTAGCCTTCTTCAGCCTGCTTATGATTGTGTCCTTCAGATTAGCCTTCTAAGCTTCCGTTTAGCACTTGTGTGCTTCAGCTAGACTTCAAGTTTCAGATCACGATGTACTCAAATCCGTAAGTCATTCCTTGAATGGACAAGTTGGTAAGCCATAAATGTAACGTGTGGAAAAAGAAATGTAAGTAATGTTATCATTATTATTATTGAGCTCAATTAAATAAATTTTTTTTAAATGAAATTATGACTTACAGGATGAAAGTAACTTACTTAAAATGTTCATATGATTTGAATTTTGGAAAACTAATATTTGGTAAGATTTATAGTTAAAGCCGATGAACTTACTAAGCTATAGTCAGCTTACTTGTAATGTTTATTGCTCTTTGTAGATTAACAGGAGGGCCAGAGGATCGGATCATCACGCTCAAGTCACACTATCTCGATTTTCCGGTAGATTTTGTTATAATACTTCAAATGGTTTATATGGCATGTATAGGAGTTATATGACTATGTTTTGTATTAACTCATGAATATATTAGTTAAGTTAATATAAGTTGATATATGATATGAATGAAAATTAACTAAGATGTTTAAATACTACTTGAAAGTATGAATGGATACAATGTTAGATAAAATAAGGACTAGTGATATTGTCATGAAACGAATGTGATTTGGATGAAGGTTGTATTTATTGAATTGTTGATTGTGTTGAATTGGTTGCAAATTTGAAATTGCAGGGAATGTTAGATGTTTCTAAAGGGGTTATATTGAGTTTTTTTTAATAATAATAATAAAATATAAAAAAGTAATTATATTACGAAAAATTTCCAGAGTACTTGAATAAGTCCCTATTCATTTATAATACGTGATTTAGGCCTCGAGGGTTCATAAAAGAGATTTAATGATTTAATTTTAATATGTTTGTTGTTTATTCATGAATTGTTTGTAAATTAACCAATATGTTCGGTAATGCCTCGTAACCCTATTTCGGCGACAGTTTGGGGTTAGGGGTGTTACACATCGGGATTGATTCAGGACTAAACCAAGAACTTTGAGAAGTTTCAGGATAACTTAGAAAATTTTTCCATGAAACAGGGTCACACGCCCGTATGGGCATAGGGACACGCCAGTGTGTCTTTGACACGCCCGTGTCCTCAGGCCGTGTAACTCTCTGCTTGTTACATCAACATGCAAATCGAACCACACGGTTGGGCCACATACCCCGTGTGCTAGGCCGTGTCATCCACACGGCTGAGACACATGGCCGTGTCTCTACCAGTGTGGCTAACACTTAGGCTATTTTCCAAGCCTTTTGTTACCATTAATCCCTCACATCTTTACACACATTAAAGTTATACATCATGGCATCATTTGAATGATTTAGTATACTTCACTAAGGTGTATTCTCAACTTTAACGTGCTATCGCACACAAGTTTCACCTACTCATATAATATCAAGTCTAGACACAATAAATCCATATTCATTGACCTTGTCAAGTGACCTTATTTAAACATTAAGCATTCATGTTCAATTATCATCGTCTTGTTTCTATACCATACAATTACTTCATGGCTATAACCATTTTGATTGGTTATGGAAAATTTATCATACGCACATGTCTTAACACCCAACATGCAAGTCCCACAAGCGTAAAAACATCATCGCATCACAAGCATTAGAACTTATCATAGATAACTAGGCTTACAAGCCACAATCATTATAAGCCACATCTCATGGCTATATACAATGAATCAATATAAGCCAATACATTTGGCTGATCATAATAACATCTATCATAAAAACTAAGTCCCTATACATGCCACTCACTTGAAGGTACTTAATACACATATGTCAATACTCCAAAGGTGATGGCTTGATAGTGTGATGCTGCCTCCGACGATCTCCAACCCCAAGCTGACCTGAAAACACTAAAGAAATGGAGAGGAGGGAGTAAGCTTGAAGCTTAGTAAGACCGTATGAAAATAATAAGCAATTCACCAACATGCTTCTCAAGGTAATACAACCATAATTGCATTTTTACTTATATTCTGGTCATGCTATTTTCTCGAGTCATAGTTACCTAATCATTTATATCTAGAGCTACGGAACTCCAAATTAAGATCTTCTAATTATACCTGAAACTATACTCATATATCTTCTTACCATAAAATTTTTAGAAATTTTGGTCTAGCCAATAAGTACATTTTATTCCTTAAAGTTACCCCATTTTTTGTTGTCTGATAGTTCCGACCCCTCTTCACTAAAAATTAACTATTTCATAATACAGAACTTAGATGATGTTCCCATCTATTTCTCTTGAAAATAAACTCATTAAAAATTCTAAGAATATAAATTATAACCCATAACTATTTTTGTAGAATTTTCAATGAATTTCTCAAATCAGAACAAGGGATTTCGAAATCATTCTGACTCTATCTCACATCAATTTAAATATTTCATAGTATGAAACTCCTTTGCTTACATCACTTCTTCTATGTGAAACTAGACTCATTGAAATTTAATTTCATATTTTATTCAGCCTCTAACTCAATTTACACAATTTTTGGTGGATTTTCAAAGTCAAACTACTACTGCTGTCCAAAACTATTTTAGTGTAAATTAATAATACTAAGTTTATCACACCTTATTAATCATACAACATGAATTGAATTCACATTTCATGAATTTCATGTAAGTGCCTGTACCACTCACAACATAGCCACAAGCTCTATCATTTCGATATAAACCATACATCTCTAGTTGAACCATTTGGAATACTATAAGATATTCAATAGCCCCAAACATGGGATAAGATGCCGACGCTCCATGTCCCAGACATGGTCTTACGCTGGCTAGTACATCAAAGTCAATGCCATGTCCCAGATAGGTCTTACACTGACATTCAACAAGCTGACGCCATGACCCAGACAAGTCTTACACTAGCTTGTATATCTCGAGGCCGATGCATGTCCTAGACATGTCTTACACTAGCATACATATCGCCCAATGTTATGGCATGAATATCCCAATCTATTCCTAAGGTTCAACCGGGAGTTATTACTACGTAAATTCTCATAATTTACATTCACAACGCAAGTCAACAATTCAGACCATACTAATTGTACAATACATGGTAACATTATATTTGCATTTTTACGTACAACTTACTCGTTTCAATGGAATAACATATTCCATCAAATTTCTAATGTAATCATCACATGAGTGTTATTAACTTTTGGTATCACTTTCTCGTACATAAGTCCATTAACATATAATTCAATACGATTATAGCAAAATAGATTTCAAGTATACTAACAATAATATAGATAAGATGCTTATTTAGTCACATGAACTTACCTTGAATGCAAATTTCGACCAATTATTCCATTTTAGTCCATAACCTCGTACTTTCTGATTTAAGCTCGAATCTCGGTTTTCTTAATCTATAATGATAAAATCCACTACTTTAATCATCATATTAACCAATACATTTCATAATTTATACTTTGGCAAAATAACCATTTTGCCCTTAGACTTTCATAAAAAATACAATTTTACCCCTAGGTTCGTAAATCGATTTTTATCGAATTTCCTCCCTTACCAAGCCTAGCCGAATTCTTTTTATAACTATATCAACTCACATTTTCAACCTATTTTAGGGACTTCACAAAATAGTCCCTTTAGGTGTTTTTCATGAACACCACTTCACAAAAGTTGTTTATTTAACAACCAAGACTCATTTTCTTCCATAAAATTTCAGCTAACAACATAAATTCTCTCATGGAAAAACCCTATACTTTCATCCATTTTGTAAAATAGTCCCTCATTAGCTAGATTATGCTACAAGGGTCCCAAAAGTACGAAAATTATCAAAGAAAGATTATCAAAATACTTACTTGCAAGGGTGAAAAGTGGCTAAAAATTTCAAGCTTTCAAAACCCCTATTTTTCTGGTATTTTTTGTGGAGAGAATGAAGGTGAAAAGATTATATCACTTTTTCTTTATTTTATTTTATTTCTAGTCAAACAAGTCACCAATTCCACCTAACCTTTGAAAATTTTCATTCCCTTGTCTCTATGGCAGACCACCATTAATTTAAAGGCCTATTTGCACTTTAAAGACCTACAATTATGGTTCTCTAGCTATTTAACATATTTGGGTAGTAAAATAAAACTTTTGTCCTTTATGCGATTTAGTCTTTTTTTGCAATTAAGCTCACAAACGCTAAAATTAATTCACCAAAATTTTTATGCACTCATATAATCTTGTTATAATACCCAAAATAGTATTAAAAATAATTTTTATGACCTTAGAATAGTGGTTTTGAAACCACTATTCTGACTAGGCCCAAAATCGGGCTATTACATTGCCCCATGGGCGTATGATCCAGCTGTGCATCCCTTGTACTTTAATTTTGAGAAACAGAATGCTGAGAATTGAGCACACGGGTGTGTGCCCTGGCCGTGTGAAGTCTACACCTATTTTATGAAAATTAATTTTCCACACGGCCTGGCATACGGGCGTGTGACTTGGTTGTGTAACCATGATTTGTTCATGGGTTACAAGTCAGTGAGTTACACGGGGTCAGGACACGGGCATGTGTAGCCACACGGCTTGTCCACACGGGCGTGTCCCAAACCACATGGGCATGTGACTCCTGTTTAGGGAAAAAATTCTTTAAGTTTTGTAAAAATTTCCTAAGTACTCGGTTTAGTCCTAGACCACTTCCAAAGAATATTTTGGGCCTCGCAGGCTCGTGCTACGGACTTTATGATTAAATGTGAATGGTTTTAATTTGGACGCAAATTTATGACTCAGAATTGTATGATTGTTTGTGTGATAAGTCTGGTAATTCCTCATACCCTGTTCCGGTGTCAAATACGGGTAAGAGGTGTTACATTTAGTGGTATCAGAGCTATGATTTAGTCGATTCTCGACTAACGTAGCATGTGAAAGAGTCTAGCTATACATGCCATATGTAAATTTTGATAGTGTGACGACTCTTGACAATTTAAAATGTTGTTTTCATATAGTAAATGGATCCCGACAGAGAAGTGGCTGATGACGTTGAGAGTAATGCGATGACTTTAGCCCAAGGGACCATGTCGTCTGAAAGTAGACCTGTGACGACTAGTCAAGGAAGAGAGGCTAGGGAAGCCTTCTTCCAAAGATTGAATGAGTTGCTTGCCGAGTTTATTCGAACAAATCCGACTGACCAACATCTTCAACCCCTACCTAACCCTCAACTGGTTCCTGTAGCTCCCCAATATGTGGAATTAGTTAGACTGAACAAGCCTTTAGTCGATAAGATTCGAAAGCAATGGGGCTGAAGAATTTAGAGCAAATATCGATGATGATCCCAAGAGGGCAAAATTTTGGCTTGAGAACTCTATTCGGGTATTTGATGAGCTCTCTTGCACACCAGATGAGTGCTTGAAATGTGTTATATCACTCTTGAGGGATTCGACATATCATTGGTAGAACACTTTAGTATCGGTAGTACCAAGGGAAAGAGTTTAGAAAGAAATATATCAAAGAACGGTTTATTGATCAGAAACGTAAAGAGTTCTTGGAGCTGAAATAAGGTCGAATGATTGTGACCGAATACGAGTGGGAGTTTGTTAAACTCAGTAAGTATGCTTGGGAATGTGTTTCAACAGAGGCTATCATGTGTAAGAGATTTGAAGATGGATTGAACGAGGACATCCGACTGTTAGTTGGGATTTTCGAGCTGAAAGAATTTGTTCTACTAGTTGAACGAGCATGTAAAGTCGAAGAGTTGAGCAAAGAAAAGAGAAAAGTTGAGTTTGAAGCTAGGGACTCGAGAAAGAGACCGATGAATAATATATTTCAATCATCGTCAAAGAAATCAAGGGATATGCATACTCGTTTGAATGTTTCAATTGGGTATCCCAACAGAGATCGTGGGAAGTAATATTTGGTTGCTAAGGCCCAAACTACATCTATAGCGAGCATTGGTAACGCTAGGTCTAAGAAGCCTGAATGCCAACACTACAGTATACGACATCCAAGTGAATGTAGGATGAATAACCGGACTTGCTTTAGATGTGGCTCCCAAGATCACTTCATTCAAGATTGCCCAAAAATGGTTGAAAAAGATAATTTTTAGAATGCAAGGTCGAGTAATACTGCTACTAGAGGGAGGCCAGTGAGAAATACGAGAAATGAGACTAGTAGCAAATGTGTATCCAAAGATTTAGCTGTGAGATCAGAAGCGAATGCACCTGCAACAACTTATGCCATTCATAATCGTGAGAATGTGTCCTCCCCTGATGTGATCACTGGTACATTTTCTCTTTATGATACTAATGTAGTTACATTAATTAATCCTGGATCGACTTCCTATATTTGCCTGAATTTGGTATCTAGTAAGAATTTTCCTGTTGAGTCTACTGTTTTGTGATTAAGGTGTCGAACCCTTTAGGCAAATATGTTTTAGTTGATAAAGTTTGCAAGAGTTGTTCTTTAATTATTCGGGGTCACTATTTTCCAAATGACTTAATGCTTTTTCCATTTGATGAGTTTGATGTGATTCTTGGAATGGATTGGTTGACTCTGCATGATTTAGTAGTGAATTGTAGACAAAAGGTTATTAAATTGAAATGTCAAAACAATGAAACTCTTCAGTTTAAATCGGATGAATCGGGTGAATTGCCTATTGTAATTTCGTCGATGTAATCTTACAGGTATGTAAGAAAGGGTTGTGAAGCATGTGTCGCATATATACTGAATACTAAGGCATTTGACTTGAAGATTGAATCTGTGTCAGTAGTTTATAAATATCCGGATGTGTTTCCAGAGGTTGCCACCGGTCAGAGAGGTGGAGTTTGCCATTGATTTTATACTGAGGATTGCACTGATATCAATAGCTTCGTATAGAATGGCTCTGACTGAATTGAAGGAATTGAAGTCTCAGTTGCAAGAATTGACAGATAAGCGTTTTGCGAGACCGAGTTTTTCTCCCTAAGGTACACCGGTATTATTCGTCAAGAAGAAAGACGAATCCATGAGACTTTGTATTGATTATCGTCAGCTTAACAAGGTTACAATAAAGAACAAGTATCCCTTACCGAGGATTGACGATTTGTTGGATCAGTTAAAAGAGGCAACAATATTTTCAAAAATAGATTTGAGATCTGGCTACCATCAGCTAAGAGTTAAAGACTCGAATGTGCTGAAAACCGCGTTTAGAACGAGGTATGGGCATTATGAATTTCTTATTATGCCTTTTGGATTAACTAATGCTCATGCCGTTTTTATGAATTTGATGAATCGAATCTTCTAACCTTATTTAGACAAGTTTGTGGTTGTATTTATTGATGACATTTTGATTTATTCACGAGATGAATCCGAGCATGCCGAACATTTAAGAATTGTGTTGAAGACTTTTAGAGATAAGAATTTGTTTGCTAAATTCAGTAAAAGTGAGTTTTGGCTCCGAAAAGTCAGATTTTTGGGGCATATTGTCTCAATGGAAGGTATAAGAGTTTATCTGAGTAAGATTTCAGCAATTTTTTTATTGGAAACCGTCGAGAAATGTATCTGAGGTAAGAAGCTTTTTGGGCTTAGCAGGGTATTATTGACGATTTGTCAAAGGATTTTTGATGATCGCAACACCTATGAGAAGATTTTTACAGAAAAATGTTAAGTTCGAGTGGTCAGAAAAATGCCAAAAGAGTTTTGAACAGCTGAAAGCATTGTTGACTGAGAAACTGATTTTAGTGCAACCTGAATCAAGAAAAAAGTTTGTAATTTTCAGCGACGTGTCACTGAACGGTCTTGGATGTGTGTTGATGTAAGAGGGAAAAGTGAAAGCTTATGCCTCGAGATAGTTGAAATCGCATGAAAAGAATTATCCAACGCACGACTTGGAATTGGCTGCCATTGTGTTTGCTTTAAAGATTTGGCGACATCATTTATTCGGTGAGAAGTGCCATATCTTTACCGAACACAAGAGTTTGAAGTATTTGATGACTTAGAAGGATTTGAATTTATGACAATAGAGATGGCTCGAGCTATTAAAATATTATGAGTTGGTAATCGATTATCATCTGGGAAAGGCAAATGTAGTCGCTGATGCTTTAAATAGGAAATCTTTGTTTGCTTTTAGAGCAATGAATATGCGACTAACTTTATCTGATGGTGGTTCAATTGTAGCTGAGTTAAGAACTAGACCAGTATTTCTTCAGCAAATTTGCGAAGCTTAGAAGTGTGATACAGAACTTCAAGCTAAGAGAGTTCAGTGCGAATCGACTAGTGATTCAGATTTTCAAATTGGGGCCGATGATTGTTTGATGTTTTGAGGTAGGATTTGTCTACCGAGAGATACCGAGATTATTTAGAAAATTCTTCACGAGGCACACAGTGGTTGTCTGTCTGTTCATCCGAAAAGTATGAAGATGTACAATGAATTGAACAAATTGTATTGGTGGTCAAGTATGAAACGAGATATCTCTGAATTTGTATCGAAATGTTTGATTTGTCAACAAGTAAAGGCTGAACATCAAGTACTTTCAGGTTTGCTTCAGCCTGTGATGATTCCTGAGTGGAAATGGAACAGAATTAAGATGGATTTTATAACTGGATTACCTCTGACTCCGAAGAAGAAAGATGTCGCTTGGGTAGTTGTTGATAGATTGACGAAATTGGCTCACTTTATTCCGGTACGTACCGACTACTCACTTGATAAGCTAGCTGAATTGTACATTGCTAAAATTGTAAGATTGCGCGGAGTGCTTATTTCTATTATATCGGATAGAGATCGGAGGTTTACGTCTCGATTTTGGAAAAAGTTACAAGAGGCTTTAGGCACAAATTTGAATTTTAGTACCGTATTTCATTCGTAAACTGACGGTCAGTCTGAAAGAACGATTCAGGTACTCAAAGATATGCTTCGTTGTTATGTATTAGAGTTCGAAGTTAGTTGGGAATAATATCTACCTTTAGTAGAATTTGCTTATAACATCAGTTTTCAGTCAAGTATAAAGATGACACCGTATGAGGCATTGTATGGCCGCAAGTGTCAAACTTCATTATACTAGACCGCAGTGAGAGACAGATTCACGAGGTTGATTTGGTTAGAGAAACCGAAGAAAGAGTAAAAGTAATTCGTAATTGTTTAAAAGCAACTTCGAATAGACAAAAATCGTACGCGGATTTAAAATGAAAGGAAATTGAGTTTCAAGTCAGTGATAAGGTATTTTTGAAAGTGTCTCCATGGAAGAAAATCCTTAGATCTGGTCGCAAAGGTAAACTGAATCCGTGCTTTATTGGTCCATATGAGGTTATTGAGAGAATAGGGTCGGTGGCATATCAATTAGCTTTACAATCAAAGTTAAAAAGGATCCACAATGTGTTTCAATTATCGATGTTACGTCGTTACCAATTAGATCCTTCGCATATAATTTCACTGACAGAGGTCAAGATTCAACCCGATAAGACTTATGGTGAGGAGCCGATTAGGATTTTGGCTCGGGAAGTTAAACAGTTGAGAAATAAAAATATAGCCCTAGTGAAAATGTTATGGCAAAGTTATGGGGTCAAAGAGGCTACGTGGGAACCAGAGGAAGCTATGAGAAATGTAACGACCCATATTTCACGGACATCGAAAAAGTGAGTTTAGGGCCTCCGTCTTAGGAAAACGAGTCCGTAAATATTTATTAAAAATATTTACGAAGTTAGTTATGGGTTGAATTAGATTTTGATTAGGTGAATTTAGTTTAATTAGAAATAATTATTAAAAGGATTAAATTGAATAGAGTGTAAAAGATTAATTATAAAAAGAGAAAAATGACAAAGGACTAAATTAGAAATTAAACCAAATTAGTGACATGTGTATGCTAGAGAATGAGTACATGTGTATTTAAATTATTAGTACAAGTGTATAATATATATATTTACTTATTTATTAAGTAAAAGATATTTACTTATTATTATTATTATTATTATTATTATCTATTAATTGAGATAATCACAAATGTATGGTGTGGGATTAATACATGTGTACATGTGTGTATGAATACACATGTAGTATTTTATTTGTATTAATTAGATATTTTATTAATTATTAATTTAGTAAATGAAAGTAATAATAAACAAATAAAAAAATAGAATAGAAAAGTTACAGAGAAAGTCACGAAAATTGGGGAAAGAAAGAAGAAAAGAAAAGAAAAAGGAGAAATTAGGGTTTGAAAGCTTGGAAGTTAAATTGGTAAGTCAATTAAGTCCCTTTCTTTGTGATTTTGATGTTTTTGGAGTCTTAGAGTAAAGTACTCTTGAATTTGTGTGGAAATATTGAAAGTTGATAGACTTTTGAGTAGGGTTTATGTTGAATAAATGATGAAATTAGGGATCAAATTGATAGAATTGTTGATTAAAATTGATTAAAGGACTAATTTGTAAACTAGCCTATAAGTTTTGAATTTTAGGGGTTAAATTGGAAAAAAATTGAAATTATGGTAAAATGATGAAAATTTGATGGTTATATTGAAGTTTTGGTGGAAATTGAATAAGAAAATGATGTGAATTGTAAAAAGGAAGAAGATGAAAATGGTTAGCACAAATTTGGGATTTAGGTAAAAGTTGCATGAAAAGTTATTATTTTATATAAAACATGTGTTATTAATTAATTGTACTTATGCTAATTCTCATAGCAAACAAGGAAACTGAGACGTCGAATACGAAGGGAAAGGAAAAGTGATCGATGAGTAGTTCGAGAAAATATTGGTTTGTATTATCATAATTCAAGTTATTTCTTATTAAATGTTTAATTTTAATATATGTGTATGGAATTTGAATGTGAGGTAAATATTGATATTTAAGTTGAATGTGAATTAGATTTATTTGATGAATAAATATATGTATGTGAAATTGAATTTTATGATTGAATTGAGTAACGTTGGTATGCATATGAATTTGAAATTAAGATTGAACTGTTAATATGATTGAATAGAATTCGAATGATTGTGATCAACTAAAAGTAGAAATGAAGTGAAAATATGTGATTATGTGAATTCGAAACAAATTATGATTGAATTGAGAAATATGTGAGAAAATGTGATCAAAGTGCAATTGATGTGAATTGACTGAAATAGAGGAAGTAATCTCATACCCTATTAACTAGTCGGGCTTAGTGTATATAGTTGGCAGGCCATAGGATTGAAAAGGTTCAGGGATACTTCAACCTCAAGTCGATGAGACACTTGGTGTGTCATTATTGCTTCGGATAGATTCGATGAGGCTTTGGTCGCCACTTTGCTTCGACTTAGCCGATGAGACATTGGTCGTCACTTATTTGCTTCGAACTATCCGATGAGGCATTGGTCGCCATTCAGGTGTGTTTGGTTGGATCCGTGTATCCGCCAAAGTTCGAGTCATGTTAATAGGGAAAAATAAGTGAAATAATAAAATCAAATAAATTTGGTTAATTGAGCTATTGAATGAAATGAGAAGGTGATATTGTAAAATGGAATGTGAGATGAAATTTGTAAAGAGATTGAAGACATGAACCAAAGGTTCATGAAGTGTTTATATTTGAAATGTGAATTGAATAATTATATATGGTTGAGAAATGAATCAAAGGTTTATGAGTTATTTGAAATCTCATTAATGATTTATTGGATCTATCATTGGAAATGATATAATGGAAATATGATAGTTTGGTATGAATTTATATGTATGATTTGTATGTATGATTTACTAATTGTCTATGTATGTTATGATATTTTATTGTTGTTATAATTTGAATTTTGATAATATCACTGAGTATTTCCAATACTCAGTGTACGGTTGTTTTCCGTGTGCAGGTTAGGTAAAGTTGAAGTATAGTCAAGCATCCGAGTCAATCCCGACCTCAGCTCAATTTTGGTGATGCATCTTTCTTTTAGAAATGTGGCATGTACTAGGTTTGGTGTTTGTCACTTGTAAATGTTTTATATTTTGAATGTAAATGTGGTGCATAATCCTTAAGAGGTAATGAAATGAATGAATGAAAATTTTCTAAGTTTGAAAGGTTTCATGAATGTTATTTGATCAACATTTATGAGTAAATGTTTTGGGCAAAAATTAGGTGTGTTTATTATGTGAAAATAGCTTAAAAATGGTGAAAAATCATGTTTTCACACGGCCAAGTCACATGGGCGTGTGCCCAGGCCGTGTGGCAAAGTCAGACTTGCCCACAGGTTAGTCCCAGACCGTGTGAGTAAGCCAAATCTGCCCACGGGCAAGCCACACGGACATGTTCTAGGCCACACGGGCATGTCCCAGGCCACACGGGCGTGTGCCTCTATTTTCAAGGAAAAGTTTCCAAAGTTCTCGGTTTAATCCAAAAACACTTCCTAAGCATATTTTGGGTATCGTAGGTCCATATTAGGGTCTTAAAGGTGAAATTTGATAAATTTTAAATTGAAATATAGATTTTTGACTTGGTGTTGTTCATTATTAGTGTTTAATTTTGGTAATGCCTCGTAACCCTGTTTCGGCAACGAGTTGGGGTTAAGGGGTGTTACAAGAAAACTGTACCTAAACCTCTTTTCCGGTAAGATTTTTGGGGATGAAAATCCCAAAAGGGGGAGAGAGTTGTAACAGCTCGTTTTAGGGTCAAACAGGAACAGTGGTTTCAGGACCACAAATTTGAAGTAGAAATGTTAACTTTATTATTTCTTTAAGGTCTACAGCATGATTGAATGATTGTGTAAAAATTTCGTTAAGAAATTTTATCGATAAAGTGTCCAATTTGACTAATAGGACTAAATTGCAACAACTGCAAAATGTGTGTTGTAGATGCTAGGGGTGTCTAAATGAAATGAAATTTCAAATTGAATGTCCTTAAATGGTAATTAGACCATTATATAGTTGGACAAAAATGGACATGGCCAGGTAAAATTTCAAAGTTTGGCATTAAGGCCATTTTGGTAAAATGGTATATAAAGACAAATAAAACAAATAAAAAGATGTTGTCTTCTCTAATTTAGTCCCCTTGTGTCAAATTTGAAGAGTCATCATAGCTAGGGTTTTGGCCAAGCTTCCAAGCTCGATTGTAAGTCTGTTTTTGTCATATTTTTAATTATTTTTACGTTTTTGTGAATGTTGTGATTGAATTTAGCTATTTCAAGGACTAATTTGAAAGAAAATCGAAGTCTAAAATTTTACCTATGTTGAACATTTGTGTATTTTGATGTTTAATGGTAGAAAATATATGTTTGATGATAGATAAACAACATTTACCAAGTGATTTTTAATGAAAATGTCAAATAGGCTATTATGAGCAAGAAATATAGCAAGAAATAGTTCGGTTAGGCTTGGGTGTGATGAAATTGAATGAAAATCATTTTACGAGCCTAGGGACTAAAATGTAAAAAGTTAAAAGGTTAGGGGAAAAAATATAATTTTTGCCATAAGGTTTTTTTAGGATTAAAATGAAAAATGTGATAATTGAATGAGTTAAATTTGATATTATAGATCAAGAAAGATGAGGTTTTGACCTAGACCGGGGACTGAACAAGGTTATGGACTAAATCGAACAATTATCCCTTTTGTACTGAGGTAAGTTTGTATGTTAAAAATAAGCTTTAATATGATTGTATTTTATTGCTTTAATATTGCATGAATTGCATGTTTGATAAATATGGATGAGCTTAATCCTATGAACGAGTCCAAAGACGAATCGACAAGCAGAAATCCCGTTTGAACCTTAGGAATAGGGTAGGATACAAGTGACATGTCACTAGGGTCATTATATGTTATGTGATTGTGTGATCCGATTGCTGGTCTTATATGTCCTACCGGTGGCTGAGTATACCGGCATATGTTGCGCATACTTGGCAGCTTGTATGAGTAACACCGTGTAGCTACGTCTTAACTGATAGCTTGTGTGAGTAGGCCCATCGATAGCTCAAGAGTGAGCGATTATATGATATGAGACTTAGGTAGCTTTGGCTACATATGTGGCACCCAGTGTGCAAATTTTCCCAAATATCCAACATTATTATTCCTAGTGGTTCATGGGTATGTTAAAGATGAGAATATGTGTAAATTCATTTCGAGATGGCTCAAGTATGTACATAAAGCTCATGCTTATTAAATGTATGACATGGTGAATATTAGGTAAGTTTTGTGATGGAATAGGTTATGATCATGAAATTTTGGTAGGTTTACATTAATTATGTTATATTATTTGAATGTTATGTGCATGGTAAGGATTGTTTATTTCTTGCATACGAGCTTACTATGCTATATAGCTTACTCCGTTTATTTTTCATGTTTTTATGGTATCGCCAAGCTAACTTGGAATCGAAGATCGTCGGAGATTCGGATCACACTATCAAACTCTCATTTTGGGTATTAATGGTCTTAGCATTTTGAATATATGGCATGTATAGGGACATGGTCATTTTGTTATATGTGTCATTTGATTTGGCCAAATGTATTGGCCCTTATTTGTTTAAGTTGATTTGGTATTTAGCCATATAATTGGCTTAGTCTGGCTCAAATGGTTGTAAGCCTATTTATTTATATATATGTGCCAATGTCTTTGGTATTATGGTCATTGCATGCTTGGTGTATGATGGAGAATGATTTTCAGCATGAATGTGAAATGTTTGGAAATGTGCTTTATTGGTGAGATGATAATCTTATGCACAAATAGGTGTTATGAAAGTAGCTTAATGATACCTTGTATATGTGAAATTAGCATAGTTAATTTGGGACATGATAAATGTTGTGAGTATGATAGTGGATGGTATTGTATTGATATGATTTAGCCATGATTGTGGATGTTTGGTTGCCTAAGTATGCCATTTTTTGTGCCTTTGAATTGGTGTAAGTGCATGTGTGAATAAGGGTGACAAATGGTTTGGTAAATAGCCTTTATTTTGTCCACATGGGTAGACACACGATCTACCCTATGGGCGTGTGCTCTGGCTGTGTGTCCCCTGCACCTTAATTTTAAGAAACAGAATGCTCAGAATTAAGCACATGGGCAGAGACACGGGCGTGTGTCTCAGTTGTGTGGACGACACGACCTCGAACACGGGCGTGTGCCCTGGCCGTGTGAAGTCTGTACTTATTTTATGAAAATTAATTTTCCACATGGCCTAGCACACGGGCGTGTGACTTGGCCGTGTGACCACAAATTGTTCATGGGTTACAAGTTAATGAGTTACACGGGGTTGGGACACGAGCGTGTGTAGCCACACGGTCTGCCCACATGGGCGTGTGACCTTTGTTTAGGGCAAAAATTCTCTAAGTTTTGTAAAAAATTTCTAAGTGCTCGGTTTAGTCCCGGACCATTTCCAAAGCATGTTTCAGGCCTTGTAGGCTCGTGCTAGGGACTTTATGATTGAATGTGAGTGGTTTTAATTTGGACGCAAATTTATGACTCGGAATTGTATGATTCTTTGTGTGATAAGTCTGGTAATGCCTCGTACCCTATTCCAGCGTCGAATGCGGGTAAGGGGTGTTACATGCACAATTTTTATTTACAAACTTGTTTTTCATATTATATATATTGTTCTCGTTCAATCATGTGATTTAAATAAATATTTTACATTACTATTTATTTCACTAACGTGTAAGTAACATAATTTATATTAAAATATGCACTAATTATTTTTAACTCAGTTAGATCAATAATTACTAATTTTTATTTTATTCGTACAATACCTTAATTTTAACTTTTTCTTATTCCTAGTAATCAAATTAATCTAAATCTCTAATTATAAACCTCTATAATTGAGATATAAGAAGTTTTAAACATGTAAACTTTGTTGGCTTAGATAGAGGCTTAAATAATTTGTTTATATACCAATAAATTTGTTACAATTGACAAATGTCAAAATTAAAATTAGGGTAAATTATAAAATAGCCACTTTTATTTGTCTTTAATTACATTTTAGTTATTTATCTTTGAAATGTTACGTTTTAGTCACTTGTGTTATTATTTTGTTACAAAGTGGTCACTCTACTATTAAACTCCGTTACCTCTCTAACTGTAGTCGTACGTGGCAGTCCAAATAGGTTTTAAATTTCAACTTGAATGTCCAATTGTTGGGATGAAAATAGGTTTATAATTAAATAAATTTAATTTGGACTGTCATGTAGGACATCCAAGTTGGCATTTAAAACTCATTTAGATAGCCATGTAGGACCGTTATTAGGGAGACAACGGAGCTTAGCGGTAGAGTAACCATTTCATAACAAAATAATAATGTAAGTGACTAAAATGTAGCATTTCAAATATAAGTGATTAAAATATAATCTGAGACAAATAAAAGTAACTATTTTTTTAGTTTACCCTTAAAAATAATCAAAGTTTTTGTTTTGTCCAAATGATTAAAATTTTATCATATCAATTCCGCTACATTAGCGTAAAATGGCAAGTGGTACTTTTTGTCAAAAGTCAAATAAACGAATATGGCTTATTTAACATTTTTTAAAAAATATAAGGATTTATTTGAAAATATTACTAATTTATTATGTCCGAAAATTTACCTTTTAGTTAAAATTCTATTTCATATACTAACAAATTTGTGAAAATTTAAAAATAATAAGTTTTTTATATATATTTTCTCCAAATCATAGAAGTTTTATCTTATTTTTCTGCTACATTAGCAAAAAAATACCAATTGGTTTAAATATAAAAATATTATTACTTTATCTCAAAACTATACGTAAATTTTATTTTTGTGTCATTTTACATATGAAATTTTGAGTTTGACCTTCGCTCTCACAAATTATTAACACAAGTATTGATATAACATTATTTTATGTTTATATATTACATAAAAAATAATTATATTTATCGAATATAACAATAAATTGATGTATTTATTTTCTTTGAATGTGTATGATTAAATCAAAATTAAAGTTTTATGTATACATTTGAACCACAATCAAAGTTTTCATATGTATAATTACACTAAATTAAAATTCATATATTAAATTACACATTAAATCAAAATTTATGTATAAATTTAAGATTTATCTCTTTAAAAAAATACTAATTTAAGTGCTTTCTTGATATATGAAACTTGTAATCTCAATCAAAGCTTGAGGACTTTTCTTTTGTTTTCCATATAATAACGGGATAATCTCTTTAATTTGATCTTGATTTCTTTTTCTTTTCTTTTCCTTTATATTTCATGGCACGTTAATTTTTTTGGATCTGAGCTGTTGCCACCAAACACTGAGCACTCTGACATGGCATGTAATAACTTGAAATTTACGGTTATTAGAAAGTGTATTTTCGGGTCTCTATTTTTGAAAAATAGATTCGTAAATATTTTTTAAAAATATTTACGAAATTAGTTATGTAGTTAATTAGGTTTTGATTAGGTTAATGTGTTTAAATTAAGAATAATTAAGTATAAGGATTAGATTGCATAAAGGGTAAAAGTTGAATTATAGACTAGAGAAAATTGAAGGGACTAAATTAGCAATTAAGCCATGAGTGACAAGTGTGTGGTAATATTAAAATACATGTCGTAAAATAAAATACATATATTTGAATGATAATAATCTATTATATTATTATATTATATTATTATAATATTATATTATTATATTGAATAAACTCAGGGATTGCAAGAAAGAAAGAGTTGTAGCAGGTATGCTATGCCAAAACTTAAACCCTTTCTCCACACGGGTTATTCAACAGGCACTGCCTTTTAGCTACAAAGCCTTAATTCAAAAGACTTAAGCTATCCACATCAATATAGGTATTGTTGATCAGAATTTCAATATTTTTGATGTGCAGGGTCCATTATATGGCAAGCACAGAGCATACTATACTGTAAATTCTTTGTAAACTCATCTAAAGTTTTCTAAGAAGAAGATTTAGAGAAAATGAAAGAGTTTTAAAAAGCCATAGGTAAATAACACACTAGTATTTTATTTAGGAAATTCTTCTCTGATTTTTACAATGAGAATACATCCTCCTTTTATAGCTGAAGGCGATATAATACAACAAAATAGTAAACAGTACACAGGATAAACATCAGACATTAAAGCATAAAGTAAACAATACATAAAGTAAAAGCAGGACTTATATTAGACATAAAGCAAAGTACTTTAATTATTAAAGCAAGATTCCCCACAAGTGATTTTCAGCTGTTGGCATTTGAATGGGGAAGCTGAACACTATCCATGGAATCTTCACTGGAGCAGGTCATTTCTTCATCTTTTTCTTTTTCATCATGTAATTCTATCTTGGCAAGACTGATTTAACTGTACTTCCATGGGTAATCTTGAGACCATTCTGTAGGGTCAGGAATTCCTTCATGATATTCACGGAGAGCTTTTAGGACCTCTTCATAATAAGGTGTGTATGTCCTTGGCCAGGTGTCCCATGGTGCATCAATATCTGGCGGTGGCCATATCTCAAATGGAATAATCCTATTGAGCTGGTAGAGAAACTTTTGTAGCTCTCTATATTGAACATCATCTTTGAAGATTTCATTTTCTAGAGATTTATGGATCTGGAGGTAGGGAAGGAATTGAGCTGGGTTGCTTTTCCACATTTGACAAAATATTGAAGCTTGTAGAAGATTATAATCATATAGCTTCCATAATTACCTCTTTTCTGATTGCAATGCTGCTCAATAATCTAAAGCCATTGTGGGAGTGGATGGAACCAACTAAGGAAAGTAAAGAAATTTTGTTGTTCTGGTTCAATGTTTCCTCTGATGGCTTTTTTTCAAGTAATAAAAGAGATCAGGGGTGTCAAACTGTATGGAAATATGGTAGAGATGGGTAACGTACCATAAAAACCATTTTAATTCATTTGGTTGTTCAACAAATTTAAACCTTATTGGGTGTATGAAAGGATAATCTAGATGGATACCCCAAGGTTTAAGAATAAGTCCCCCAAAATTCTTGAAAACTTGAATTTGATATTCGAACATCATATCCCTAGCTTTCAGATGAAAACAATTCTTTTCCACAAGAGTAAAAACTTCTGGTGGATATTTAGGGTGGAGATTGGGTGTGACAGTGTAAGGGGTAGGAGAAGTGGATGATGAGGAATAAGGTCTATACATCATGATTGGTCCAGGCCAAAAAACTCTTTTGTAGGTGAAGACTTCTGGATTTTCTTTGGGCCTGGAAAGTAAATCAGCAAGAACATTTTGCTTTCCTGATATATGTCTGACATCAAATTTAAATTCAGAAAATCATTCTGCCCATCTTAAGAGTTGTGGATGAGGAACAGTTTTTTGTTTAAACTTGAACATTTGTGGAAATGAAAACATATCCATTTCTACCAAAAAATGATAACCCAAAAGATGGAATTTGAATTTTGCCATACCTTTCTTGACTGCAAGAATTTCTTTGAATGTGGAGTGGTAATGAATTTCTGCTTCTGAAAATCTTCCACTCTTGTATCCACAAAGTTGTCTTTTGCCATTTCTTTTTTCAAGCAAGATTGCTCCCCAGTATTTATCACTGGCATCTGTTTGTAGAATTCTTTCTCCATCTGAGAGGATTTGAAGTGGAGGTAAATCCTGGGTAATTTCTTTCAATCTTTGAAGAGCTTTTGTTTGAGAAGAAGACCATGGAGGAGGGTCTTTTTTAAGCATCTTTTGCAGGGGGTTAATATACTTAAAAACTTTAGGAATAAAATCTCAAATATAATTAACAATCCCAATGAATTGTTGGACCTATTTGAAAGACAAATCTTTTGAAGGAAATTTGAGAAGTTCTTGAGCAATGTGTGGTCTATTTTCCTTCTTTGATATCCATTCCTAAAAACTGAATTTCTGATTTGTTGATCTGTATTTTTCTTTTTGACAACATTATCCCATATCTAAAAATAAGGGATTTAAATTCTTCAAGGAGTTGTGTATGAGAATCCTCATCTTTGCTGTAGAGTAAGATATCATCAATGTATACTAAAGCATTTTCCATCAAGGGATGAAAAATCTTTATCATTGCTTTCTGGAATAGGGAATGAGCAGTCTTTAATCCAAACGGCATGACTTTCCATTGAAAATGTTCATTAGGAATGCAAAATCCTATTTTTGGTCTATCATCAGGATGAATTCCTAATTGTCAAAAACCTACCTTAAGGTCAAATTTAGAGAAGACTCTTGCTTTGGCTAGACTTGAGAAGAGTAAATCTTTCTTTGGAAGAGGGAATTTTTCATCTTGCAGGAAATGATTAAAAGGTTGGTAATTAATTACTAATCTTAATTTTCCTCTGATCTGTTCAGATCTTTTATTTACATAAAAAGCTTCACATGCCCATTGAGAATCTAATGGTTCAATCAGATCTTGATGCCGTAATTCTTTACACTCCTTTGATGCTAGCATCAGATGGTCTGGATTTATTCCCTGGTGGCTGGCTTTTGTTGGGTTGATGTCTTCATTTTCTTGAAAGGTAGTTTAATGAAGAAATCTAGGTTTTTCCACAAAGGGTTTGGGCATTTATTCAGGAATTCAGAATGAGATTCTTCACAAGATTGGGCTTTTAATTCCTGGATAGTGTGAAGGATTTTTTCAGATTGAATGACAAAAAGTTTTGGGATTCTAACAAAGGGTTGGAAAAGATTATTGAATTTTACTCCTTCAGGGAGTATTCTGAGATGCTGGGTTTTTTTGTAGAGGTCAAAACCTACTACAATATCTTTTCCAGGGAGTTTTGATCCCAATATTGTAGTTTTTACACAACAGCCTGTGAAGAATTGAATAGTAATTGGTTTGCTAATCAAATGAGTAGCAAAAGGAACATTAGCAGCAGAATTAAAATACATTATATGAGGTTTCCACCATTCTGAGGGTAAAACATCTCGGTTCATGATGGTTTCTGCTACACCGGTGTCTATGAAGGCAATTATAGTAATGGGTTTACTATACTTGTTTAAATAGACCTTAACAGGTAAATGAGGAACTGAGACTGTGTCAACGGCTCTGTCAACAGTCTGAGCTTTAGCTTCAGCTTTAGCTTGTATCATCTGTATATCGGAATAATCCGATTCAAGTTCTGAAGAATCACAAGCAGGGATAGCACAAATTGTTTTGTCAGATGGTTCATCTTCAATGGAGCAAACAGATTCAATATTATCATCTTCTTGAATCTTTACTCCTGATTATTTTACTATCTGTGCAATCTTTTTGGCTTGTTTTTTGTTCTTTGGACAATTTTTTGAAAAGTGTCCCTTTTAATTACAGATGTAACAGCGATAAGATTTTGTTGACTTTCTTTTCTTCTTAAGATATCTCCATCGAGGTCTAACTTTCTTCCTTCTTCTTGAAGTTGGAAAAGAAAAATATTTTTTGAAGTGTTTCTTTTTTTTTGTGCGGCAATCACATAAATGATCTTTTGGGCATTTGTACTTCAAGTAGGAATCATCACAAGCTCTGTCAATTCTTTTGTCACTGTGGAGATCATCTTTGAATATCATTCTTCTGTTGCAGATATCTTCCAGAGCAACAAAGACTTCTTGTTGGAGTTCTCCAACAGTGATCTGGAGAATGTCTTTGTTTTGTGTTTGGAGGGCTTGATTAACTGCAACTTGAATTGGATTTGGAAGAGATAAGAGAATAACTGGCTTGAGATTTGGATTTAGGCCTAAAACAAAAAATAACTTTGTCATTACTTTAAAATGCCTTTCCAAATCCTTTTTGACATACGAACAACATTTTCTTTTATAGAATTCCCTTCTTTTTAATGTCAGCAAATCTTCAGGGTTTCCCACAAAATGTTGATGTATGATTCTAATTGGCTGAGACAGATCCTGTAGAACTAGAAACTGCATTCGATTATGTTGATCAATGGAATTCCACCAATCTCTCAACATTCCTGTAAATCTGGAGACAAACTCCATAAGAATGTTGTAATTGATATCTTCAGTAAGCTTGCGAGTTTCTAGCCAAGAATGAAATTCTTGGATTTTGTCTGGCCATTTTGCTGGTGGCAAATCATCTAGAGTGAAAGTGGTTCTTCCTATGGAAGATTTTGGCACCTGTCTTTGATGTGCAGAAGATGATTCTGGCATATCTTGCATTTTATCATCACTTGGTTCTTCAACTTTAGTTGTCTGAAATGCTTTCTGCAATTCTTCATCTTCTGATTCTATCTGTTCGTCTGATGAGAATTCAGACTTTTCTGATGATTTTGAACTTTCTCCTGAATCAGCTTCAGTGCTTGATTCTGGATTTTGTACAGTTGAGATATTAGGAATCGTGGATTTTGTATAATCCTTTAAAAATTTTGTTAAAGGATTTTGATCTTCTTCCTGGATCATCAAAGATTTTGAAACTTGTTTTGGAGGAGGAGATCTTGGTGGAGATTCCTCTGAAACTAGTTTTTTTCCAAGTTTCTTCTCCATTAGATAGGCTTCACTTTCACTGTCTGTTTTGGCTTCTTCAGTGATTTTTTCTTCTTTTTCTCTACTTCTTGTTTTTTGATTTCCAAAAAAATTTCATACGTACTTGGTTTGGTACGTTTTGGAACTTCTGGAAAGGTTATTCGTACTTCTTCTACTGGGAGTGGATTCTTTTGTCTGATAGAGGGAAACAATTCAATTGTTTTTGCTCTATGAGTAGGCTCAGGAATTTTTCCTGTTTCTTGAAGAGTCTTGATTTGATCTTTCAATTTTTGAATTTCTTTTTCTCTTTGTGCAAGATGAGAGAAGAAATCTTGTCCTGGTGCTGCTGGTTGCTTTACAACTGCATCCAATCTTTTTTGTAAAAGTTGGATCAGATCTCTGACCATTTTGGTGTTGTCATCTATTTTGGTTTCCACGGTTGAGATCTTTGAATCAATTCTTTTCAGAACATGATTCAGAGCAATAGCATTTTCTGTCTGCCAATTGAGAGTAGCTTCTGCAGCACTTATTTTAGATGGTGCACCCGAAATATCAGTCTGAATTTTTGAAGGAATTTTTGGTGTATGAGTATAACTCTTTTCAGAGTATTCTTCAAGAGGTGGGAAATCTTTGTCATATGATACTGTAGGTTGCATCATACACACAGTAGGAATTGGTTTTTATGGAGCAAGGAAATCTGGGTTCTTCTTAACCCATTTATTTATTTTCTTGTAACAGGGCTAAGGAAAAGGTTTTGGTCTCTTGGGGGTGTTTGCAGGAGATTGAGTGGATGATTTTGGAGGAGGAGGAGAGGGAGGTTTACAAGGTTCAGGTAGAACCTGTGTATTTGGTAAAGACTTGTGAGATGAATAATCAACAAGATAAACGTATTTACCATTGTCTTCTCCAAGTGGTCCAATGTCTGGATCTCCATCCATCCACCTTTTGTAAAACTCGTCTTGAGTTGAATTTTTCTTCTTCTTCTTTTTTTCTGGCTTTGATACAGTCATATCCATGCTATCAATCCAGGCGGCCAATCTGTCATCTGTGCATAATTCACATGGACAGTTTAAAGCCCAAGGACAATGTCCAGTTACAGGATCTTTAAACATGTATAAAGGTTTTCCATCTGCAGAAAAGCTTTCTATTAGGTTTCTTTCTGGGCCGGATTCACACAACGGGGCAACAACAGTCTAGATCCTCTTAATCATGAAGTTGTGCTGGTTTTTCGTTTGGTTGCATCATTAACTGAGTCGGGAAAATATTGGGATTCTGAGGATTGTGAAGATGACTATGATCAAACTTGATCTCAGTCGTTCTATCTCCCTTCGATGTAATCTAACTTGAGGTTGACTGGATTGGTTGGCTATGCCCATGGAGTTTTTCATAGCTAGTGATCCATTTTTCTGGGAGAAGTTTGATTAATTCCTTTTTTTGAATTTGTCTTGGAACATGAATACAATGAGGCTGGTCATTTGTGTTTACTGAGATAAGTAAGGAGTCATCTGTCCCATGCCTTGAGAGATTAAAGGCATGATCCTGAATTCTGTAGACAATCTGATAATGGAGAGTAGCCGTAATAGCTGAAGCCACTTGCGGTGCTCCTGCTATTTGGATCTGAACTTTTAGAGCTTTGGTCAGATTGGGACCTGCTAATGCCGTCGTGAAATTTGGGAAAAGAGTGACCATAACCAGGCCAGAATTTAACGTAGCTTCAATTGTAGCAATACATGCATTTTGGTATTCTAAATATCTAGAATCCAAAAGTGCAATTCTTGTAACTACAGGCTTTCCAGCTGTGCCATGGTAGTTTAAAGCAAGACGTATAGCTCCAAAGTGAATATGAGTGTATCCTGCACGTTTCTATTATGCTGGAAAATCTGCTGGAATTTCGAGAGTAACAAACTGCTCTGGTGAAGCTGCATAAATGGGAAAACTATCAAATCGTGAGGCTTGGATATATTCCCTGACTTGCTTAGTGGAACCTTTAATCAAAGTTCTGATGGATTTTACAGGAGAAAAGGCGGACTTTCTGTAGGCGGCATAAGGATTTACTGTAGGAAGATCTGTAGGCTGAACTTTATCTTCTTCATTAAGATATTCTATTTCATACAAAGAGGAAATCTTTTTTGCAGAATGAGATTTCATAGGAAAATCTAGTAAAGAGATGGGTGTAGAAGAAGTAGAATGACGTGCTAACATATTTTCTGTCAGGATTGAAAAGATTTTCTCATTTTCTCCAAATTTATCTATCACTTAGATTACTAAATATGAGTTTTCAATAAACTTTAAGGCTCTGATACCAAATACAGGTGTGGATAAACTCATGGATTGCAAGAAAGAAGGAGTTGTAGCAGGTATGCTATGCCAAAACTTAAACGCTTTCTCCACACGGGTTATTCAACAGGCATAATTAATTACCAATCTTAATTTTCCTCTGATCTGTTGGCATATCTTGCATTTCATCATCACTTGGTTATTCAAAAAGAAAGAAATAACAACAGAATAGAAAACGAAACATGGGAGAAAAAGGAAAGAAAGAAAGAAAAAGAGAAAGAAAAAATGGAGAAAAACTTAGGGTTTTAAAGTTCAAACTCAGATTGGTAAATTAATTTAATCTATTTTCTTGTAATTTTGATGTTTTTAGAATTCTAGAACAAAATTCTATTTGATTTATATTAAAATTTTAGAAGTTAGTGAATTTTTAGACGTTCATGTTGAACAAATTGAAGTACTAAGGATTAAATTGATAGAATTTCAAGTTAGAAATGAAAAAGGAATTGAATTGTAAAATAAATCATAAGTTTTTAGTAATAAGGACTAAATTGAGAGAATTTTGAAATTAGGGTTATTGGTGAAATTTGAAAGTTAAAATTAGTCTAAAGTGGGATTTGAATGAAAATATGAAATTTGTTTTAAATAAAATAAAGTTAGTTTTGATTAGGGACTAAATTGAAATGTGAGAAAAAATTGAATAATAATTGAAATATTTAATGTAAAATTCTGTGTATTAATGATTTTAAATTGTTTTAATTTCCATAGCTAACGTTGAGCTGAATACCTCGACTAAGAAAGGAAAAGACAAGGTTAACGACGAGTAGCTCGGGAATTATGGTTTGTATTTCTATAATCCGAATTTAGTAATTTTTATTTGTTGTATTTTAAATTAATGTGTATGGTAAGTAATTAACGTGGGTGTTGATTATTATTATTTGGATAATGAGTTGAGATTATATGAATTTGTGATTGATGAAATTATTAATTGATAATTGAAATGTGAATATTGTGGGAATTGAATATTGAATATTGGATGTGTTGAAAAGTGAATTGAAAACCATATTAACTATATCGGGCTGAGTCGGATATAGTTGGCATGCCATAGGATTGGAAGAGTTCAGAGATACTTCGACCACAAGTCGATGAGACACTGAGTGTCAAATTAATACTTCGGATAAATTCGATGAGGTACTGGGTACCAATTTACTTCGGCAAGGCTAATGAGACACTGGGTGTCAACTTATTACTTCGAATTATCCGATGAGGCACTAATGCCAAACTGGTGTGTTTTGGTTGGAACTGTGCATCCGTCTGAGTCTGAGTCGTGTTAATAGGGAAAGACCTAAACTGAAAGTCTTAAGCAACTAGCAATTCTAATTTCAAAACTAACTGCAATTAGTAAAAGACCTAAACTGAAATTTCTTCATTAAAACTTGTATTAGGTAGTACTAACCAAAACAAAAAGGTTTTCTCAAATCTATAATCTATAATAACAACAACATAAACACTAAAAAAAAAGGAATACAACTTCAATTCCGAATCAAATTCACAGCAAATTAAAACAACAAAAAGAATCAAAGAAGAATTAAAACAGATTAAGTGAGCCTTTCGAAGTGAACAACACCTAATTTAAGTCAAAATACAAAATCTAAACCAAGTTAAAATGAACCAAAAAAAAAAAAAAGAGATTAAAACGATTTAAGATCATCACCTTGGTTGTCTAGGAGCAATTCAAATCAAAATTCTAGGGTTTAATTTTCAGTGAAATGGAAAAGATGGATGCAGATGGGGAGGGTGACTCCAAATATATATGCCGACTGGTGGTGCAGTGCAGATTTTGAAAAAAAAAACGAAGATGAGGAAAATCAAAGATGAATACCGACGTCTGATGTTGAGAATCGTTGTTGGCTGACGGCAAGCAGAAGATCAGGGTGTCAAGGATGGGGGAAGGGGAAGGGAAGATCGGGGTGTTGAGAGTTGTTAGCTTCTTTTCTTGAAAATGTCTTACCGAAATAAAGAAGGTAAGACATTCCCAAATTAAAGGCTTATTTTTTAAGACATTCCCAAATTAAAAGCTTCTTTTTTAAGACATTTTCCCAAATTAAAGGCGTCTTTTTTACCTTAGGAAATTATTTTCAGCCAAACAAACACGGGAAAAGATTGAAAAGCTTCTCTGGAAAATGTTTTAGTGGCAAACAAATGGAGCCTTAATGTGCCACCCATCACTATTATTTAAACAGACTCGTATATTTTATGTATTTAATACAATTATATGTGTTATCCTGTCTTTAAATTGTCTTATTTTTTAAACAACCTAATAACAAATTTTCTATTCCCAATATATTATTTATTTAATTAATTTTGTGAATTAAATTATTTTCTTAACCCAAATTTTATTAAAGCCATGACACTTAACATATTAGAATCTACGAGTAAATAAATTTAATTGTCTCATTCTATAAAAGTACAATGACCACTTAATTTATTTGTTTTACTTCAAATTCAATTATTTAATTACAGTCAATTAAATAATAGTTAAAAGAAATTAAATTAGTTCTTAAATCATCTCTTGTTCATTGCAAGAAACGCATTTACTACGGATAGTAATACATGCAATCTATTTATTTTTTATCGTTTTCATTCATTTAATGTAACTGTTCTAAATGCAACTTTAATCGATTGTGATAAGCTAGTAGATGGACCGATTGAACATATATAATTAAGGCTAAAATAAATTGTAATAAATTTCACTCTTCATCTATTAATTACAACATTATTTAGTTATCAATCCACTAAAAATATATTTAACTCTCCTTATTATATGTAATTGTAAAAGTAACTTATAACTCGAATCAATTTGAAAAATTCATAATTTTTTTAAATTTTGAGTTAAGCTGAATCAAGTTATTCGATGTTTTTTTAATTAACTTGAATAAGTAATTTGATTTTTAAGTTTAAGTTGAATTGAATTTTACAACTAGAATAATTTGAATAGCTCAAATAACAAATTAATGTAAATACCCATTGGGTACTTGATGCTTTAAAAATGTGCAACTTGGTCCCTTTCAAAAAATTACAATAAATTGAAATAATCTTCAAAGGTAAAAAATATTTGTAAATTTTTAATTTATAAATATATAAATTCAAAAATTCAAAATATTAAAAATATTAAAATTCCTAATTTTATTTTTAAAAATTTTGAAAATGAAAATGTAAAGCCTTAAACAAATAATTTATCAAAACAAGTTTGTTATACTAATCATCTTGTATTTTTCTCTTATTTTGTTTTTAAAAGTTTTCAAATATATATGGTGGTTATGTTCTTCAACTTGAAAATTGATCGTATTGTCAACAAGATTTCAATATGGTCGGTTTAATTTTTTTAATTTAACTTGAATAAACTTATTCAACTCAACCCAATTCGAAATTTTTTTAAATCGTTTTAGGATGATAAAAGATTTATCTACTTGACAAACTCAAAAACTTTTCACTCGTTTCGGTCAACTACTCACCCCTACATCAAATGATCTTGCCATTAGTGTATATCCCTAATCTTTTTAAATTGAATCCATTTACTCAATATAATTATATTTTATCTCATAATCACCATCACATTTTCCTCCATTAAAAAGGCTATAGAGTAAATAAAGGACTGCTTAACGTGGCAGTGGCCAAATCTTAATCATAAACCAGACTACTAATTACTTCCCACGTAATTAAGCCCACCAACAATATAATGGAAGGCTCAATCATTTAGCACCCTACTCATTTTCACAGTTTATCACACTTGTAGGTTCTCCAATATGTTTTGTTGGATGAAAATTAATGATCGCCAGCACACTTTGCACCACCATGACTGGCAGTAGGAGCCATGGATTTGCCTGCCTATATATATACGTAGCGTTAGTGTATAATGGTATGATCGAAATTTAGTTTCCATCCAGTAAGTTGATATGGAACGACAAAAAGGAAATCAAACTACTAGTCTTTTAGTTGTTTTAGACTTAGTACTTGCTATTGTTGTTTATCTTCCTCTTGCTTTTTTTCCGGCAGCCTCGGCCATACCCTATACGGAATATAGCTGTCCACCTTATACCGGATATAGACGTTGGACACCACGGTGCCAGTTCGGACCAAAACCCGAACCCAGACCTATACCAAGATCGCCGCCACCAGCACAGCTATGCACGCCACCTCCGCCCGTTGAATTGTCTCCTCCACCACCACCTAATCCAGAGCTTCAACCACCATCACCACCACCACATAAAAAGCTTCCACCACCATCACCATGCTGCCCGTGTCATCATTATCGTAGGGGATGTCGGCCATGCCATCATGATGACGATGACTATCTCATCTGCCATCGTAAGAACATAACTAATTAAGAAAACTTAAGAGGCATGGCAAATCAATAAGTTCGTCTCCCACTTGCATGGTTCATGCTATCTCTGCTACACGTCAGCTGTTTCTCCGTCCTGCTGGATCATACTTTGTATGCGGCAAATAGAAAAAAATGTTGGGGGCGTATCCTCTTTGGGTTTGTGTTTAATACATTGTTATTTGATACTTCAAAATCTATTAGATTATGACATAGCGTGAAAATTTTATGTAATTAATTTTAAAAATTAATATAATAATTAAATATGATTTAGTTTGTTATAAGGTTATAAAAATCATACATGGCATAGCTTATAAAGTATTATTTATCATTATAATAATTAATTACGTGTAATTATTGATTATATATATTTCAAGGTAAATAATTTATAACAATATAGCGATAATATAATAAAAAGTATTGGAATATATTTGGTATAAGAATTGATTGTGGAAATAAAAAATTTTAAATTACAATTACAGTTTAATTTTATTAAAATGAAAAATTAAATAAATGAGTGCAAAATCAAAAAGTGAGTTAAAACTAAAAATGATGTTGAAAGCACTAATGACGGAGTTGTGGAATTATTCACAGAAGCAAAATCAAATTAGAAAGCGACACGCAGGATAATAGTTTTCTAAACAAAAAATCTGCCATCAGTCAAACTTGGCGAATCCAAGATAATTTCATTGTCCACCTAAGCACTCAAACATGACATCAGGAGAGACGTCCACGTGGAGTAAGTCTCCAGACGGTTCGCGGGAAAGAGAAAACACGAAACATCTGGAAACCAGAAGATTTTATTCCTAACCTGTACTAAGCTTTTCCCATATCTACTATAAATATCCCAAATCTTACACATTTTTAATCCAAATTCCAGTACGATAAAAAATCTGATCACGAGCACAAAGGTCTAGAACAAACCATCTCATTCTACTGGGTTGGTGGATAGATTAGAGCCGATAACTGAGTTCTGTGGAGTTGTGGAGCCGGGTGGATTGATTCTTATTTGCTTTGTTCTTCAGTCTTTGTTTACCGATCAAATTTCAGCTGTAAGTATCTCTTTTTCCCTTCCCTTTGCTTTATTTTTTTTATGCGTAATGAATTTTTGTATAAGATGAATATCTTTTCTGGGCTTCCTGTATGTTAAGTTTTTAAGGATGTTAGAATGTATGAACTTGTCTGGAGTCGGTGGATTGTTGGCAATGACATTTTCCTATGTTTAAGCCATATGTGTACATATGCGTATTTATGTCTTTCTTTTCTTGCTGCAATAGCCAGTAGTATGGTCTGGTAAATTAATTTAAGTTCTCAGGGGCTTGTATATATATATATTTGTTTTTTGGAGTCAGTATTATATGTTTTTTACATGTTCCGATACTCTGTTATCCAGATATTTCATGTTTGAGATTTGAATATGGTTTCTGTTCATAGTGTGATATAAATTTTTATTTTTGTTCGGGTAATTGATTATCTCGGTGGATATAAATTTCCTTTGTGCAGTCTTTTAACATTTATTTTGTCGCTTGCTTTTGTATCTGAGGATATCCACTGATTTTGCTTTTGTAGTGTTCCCTTGAGCAACCTATATTACCAGATCTCAATCTTTTCAACAAAAAATGATGCCTGTTTCTGGCTACATGGACTCAAATCCTCACCTGAGAAATCAAGCGCCTTATCCTCCACATTATTTCCCTGGTTTCGAGGCTGTTCCGCCTCATTTCAAGGCGGACCCGTCCAAGTCTCCCTTGATGTATGAATCTTGGCCTTGTAGCGGCAATTGCAGTAGGTACCCCCCTGTTCCTTACTATGGCTGCTGCAATCATGGCAATTTCCCTGGTTACTATAGTTTCAGACCTTCTTTCCCTCATTTTGCACCATCACCAGCATTTCACCATTATCCAAATTATCCTGTATTTCCTGAACCTTATCCTCTTGGTTATACCCCTCCACATTACTTAAACCAACAACCTCGATATGAATACAAGGATCCGCACACCAACTACCATTGCTGTGGCTGTCCTAACCATCTTCCCAACCAGAAAAATGATACAAGTTTAAAGATTGAAGAGCAGGAGAACGATACTGAGAAAAAGGAAGGTGATTCAGAGGCTCCAATTCAACCAAGTAGTTTCCCATATCCAATTATGTGGATTCCACCTGAGTACATGAAAAGTAAGGAGCATGGGAAACATAATGATGGGATGGAGGTGAGTGACTCGGATAAGGTGCCTTGTGCAAGGCCCTCAAAAAGCCTAAAATCGACTGAACAGGAGCAGAGAGTTCGGACTGGCTGGTTTCCACTTGACATGAATGGTTGGAAATCTTTGATGCAGGGAGAAGGGGAGAAACAATCTCGTAACCAACATAATCAAGACAACATGACGCAATTCCCAGTTCCTTTCTTTTGGTTACCAAATTCTGATAGGAAACAAGAGGATGAAAATCGAGATAAACAAAGGATGATAACTGCTTCAGATAATTCGAAACAAGCTCCAGTCAAAGTTGAGTTCATCCCAGGGGGATCTTCTGTCAGTGATGTTAAATTGGACAAGCCTGAATCAGACAAGGAGATTTCTCAGAATAAGAATGCTGCTGAGACAAGGGGGAAAACCACTAGTCAAAAATGTGTTCCTATTGAAGTGAAGGAAGGCAAGTCTGAAGGGACTGAAAAGAAAGGGAAGGATGTAAAGGATGCAAGTGTGAAGCATGCTGAAGACACAACAAAGAATGAACTCGGGACCGTTGCAAAAAGAAAATCTCCATCTCCTTCAAAAACATCAAAGTTTTCTCCTGTTTGTCTTAGAGTTGATCCCCTTCCAACGAAGAAAAATGGCAATGGCAATGGCAGTTCAAGGTCTCCTAGCCCTCGTAAAGGACAACCAGAAGACACATTGACAAAGGCCTCTGCGGCACCGGGCAGAAAAGAAGACTCTGCTGTAAATACACAGAATACCAGTGGTAGCCTTGACAGTGTGGAACTTGTGGAAAAGAAGATAAAAGAAATTCCAGTAATCGCAGAAAGGCCCAAGGAGACCAAGGAAAACAAGGCTAGAGAAAATATCAGTATGAATCAAGCTCAAGTTTTAGGAGAGACTCGAGAAGTGTCAGAGCAGCCTACAGCGGGAAAAACTAAAGAAGATAATCATGAGAATAAAACAGAGGAGGAAACAAAAACAAGTTTTGAGGAAGTCATGGGAGCTGAGAAAGAAGCTGACAGTGTTGAAGTGGCTTGCGATCAATGCAAAACAGAAGTAGGAAGAATGTCAGATGACAAAGCAGCGAAGCTCATCCAATCTGCCTTTCGAGGATTTGAGGTGAGAAAATGGGAACCATTGAAAAAACTGAAGCAAATAGCTGATGTTCGTGACCAAGTCAATGAGGTCAGAAATCATATCCAGTTTCTTGAGTCTTCCACTGATCACAACGAAGATGATAAGCTGAGACTGTTAGCAGGAGAAAAAATTATGACTCTTCTTCTAAGACTGGATTCTATTCAGGTATGTATATTGCGGATTAACTACATCTCAGAAACTTATCTGTTATGTTTCTCAGGGACACAAAACATATCTTTTGCCACTATTATCTACCTAATGTGATGTATTAGAAATGAATTTCTATTTGTTATTAGTAATTATTTGGTTATCAAGACATGCAGTTATTTAGAGATGACAGTCCCAGTGAGGATGCTTATTCAATCTTGGTTTATGTTAATGGTTCAGGGTTTGCACTCAAGTGTGCGAGATTTAAGGAAATCATTAGTCAAGGAGCTTGTGTCTCTACAAGAAAAGCTTGATTCTCTAACAAGAAGGTGGACTGAAGGAAAGGCCAAGGATTTGGGCACTACTGAATCTGCTGATTGTTCTAATGGTCAAGTGTCTGAAAATATCAGCATGGAAAAGGAGAGTGAAAATGCATCAGCTGATTTGGAGGAGTCGACGGAAAATGCAAACGACATTACACGCATGGTGGATGGCAAGGATGGTGAGATCGCAGAGCTTCCTTTTGTTGAACAAGGCATAGATGGGAAAACAGAGAATAATAGTATGGAAGCAAGTCATAGAACACCAAGAATAGAAGATGGAGGTAAATCACCGAACCTACCCAACCTTGGGCATGCGACTCCCTTGTCATCTATTCCCGAGCACAAGTTCAACGCCGATGATGTCTTGGAAGTGAATGGTCTAACTAAAGAGCAAAAACCAGGGGTGGTGGAAGTTAATGATCAGATTCTAGTGGATATTAACTCAGAAGATAAGAAACTGTGGTCATTGCCAAAAGCTGATCAAGTGGATGCCGTTGGTGAACTTGAAAAGGACATTGGAAATGGCAATGGTGAGAAAGAATCTGATCTGCCAATTGATACTTCTTCGCCAGATGAAGCAGAGAATTTGCAGTCCACAGAGAAAGACCAAGAGATTAACTTATTATTAGAAGTGTTGCCAGTTGGACTAATTGATGAGGAACTAGCCATTTCCAAAATTGATGAGCATTTACTTGAAGCAGAACCAAACTACAGTGTAGAGGATGAGAAAGAGATTGACTTGTTCAAAGAGTTGCCAGCTGGAGTAATTGATGAGCATTTACTTGAAGCAGAACCAAACAACGGTGTAGAGGATGAGAAAGAGATCGACTTGTTCAAAGAGTTGCCAGCTGGAGTAATTGATGAGCATTTACTTGAAGCAAAATCAAACAACGGTGCACGGGATGAGAAAGAAGTAGAGATCAGCCAAGAGGAGGTGGACGACAACAAATGCACAATGTTCTTTAAACCGGAGGAAATCCACTCAACAATAGGTGAAAAAAATAATGAGGGCCTGCAACGACATGAGGATGATTCAGGTGTGATTCCTGGTGATCATATGGCATCATCCGAATCAGAAGCAGGAAGCGAAGCAACTGAGGAGAAACTAGTATTGTTTGAGGAGATGAAAGATGCAGAGCAGCCAGTAGGAAGTGAAGAGAAGGAAGAAGCAAAGCTGGAAAAGGAAATGAACAAGCTGCTTCAAGCCGATGCTTCTTGGAAACCAAATGTAGCGAAGATTGGAGAAGATAATAAGGTGGTTGAAGAGAACAAGAAATTGAACGAGATGATGGAGAAACTTATGGAAGCTGGAAAAGATCAACTCACCGTCATATCCAACTTGACTGAAAGAGTGAAGGAGCTTGAAGAAAAGTTGGGTAAGACCAAAAAGTCAAGCAAAGCAGGTTATAGAAAAGTAAGATATGCACCTTCTTATTACAAGCTTGGGAAAATCAAAAGGAAGGCTAGTGAAGTTGCAATGTGAGGTTTAATGTTGATTGGGTCTAAGGGTGAGGTTTAATGTTGTGTTTATGTCGAAATAAAATCAATAATAAGGTTGATTTTTCGCTTGTTCGTTGCTACTGGTGTTCGTTGAGATTTCACATTTTTCAAGTAAATTTCAACCTATGCAAACAGCTTATTATTTTCTCGCATTTTCCCGGGCACAAGGCCCACAATAGGAATCATCTCCCTTTAATACTAAACTGGAGATTATAAATAAATGCTACTCATCTATCTCTCTCTCTCTCTGCATGGCCTTGACCATTTCTTCTCAATTTATCTCCGTTGTTGGCTTATTCTTGCCGGCAATACCGCTACCCTCAAGATGTCTCTTAACCGAAAGGTTTCTTTTTTTCCTTCTTTTCTTGATCAAAATTGAAGCTCCTGAAACAAGAACAGAAAATAAAGAAAGAGAAAGGTAGACCTAGGCTGACATACTAGAAATAACCCTCATCTTCGCACAAGGGCTTAACAAAACAACGACCTTTTGTCACATGAAAACTTAGGTTGTCGCTTGGATTGATTCCTCTGTTAAGCTCTGTTCTTGCATTGATCATGGTGGCAATGAAAACCCAACTCTTTAAGGTTTCATCGAAGTTCTTTACTGCAAAATTTTTGCATTTCCATTGAGATATTCGCGATAGTATCTTTCGCGATACCTTTGCTGGAATTGTTAGATTGTTCGTTGGTAACTTTTTTCGAGATGGCTTATTTTACATCGCTATAAGGGTTCTTTCTTTCAATGCAACTAGGGGAGTTCGACTCCAAAAAATCGAAAAAAATTTAAATTTTGAGTTAAATTAATTAAATTATTCGAGTTAACTTAATTTTTTTTGAATTTCGAGTTTAAATTGAGTTGAGTTTTTGAGTTTTTAAATTCGAATAACTCGAATAATTCGAATATCAATCTATAATATTTTACATTTTTACTCTAAACTCTCAAATTTTTTTACTTTTCTCTCAAAACTTTTACTCCTTCTCATTTTCCTTTTAAAACTTTTACACTCCTTTTATCTTAACTTTCTACTACCCAAAATCTATTTCTCACAAAAAATTTACTTTCCCATTTATTTTTCCTCCAAATTTTACTCCTCAAAACTCTCAAAATTTTTTTATTTTTTTTAAATTTTTACTCTCTCTCATTTTTCCACTAAAACTTTTACTGTCTTCTCATCCCACCCCCATCTATCCCAAATCTATCCCCCCTCCCTAATTTTTTTAATATTTTCCCTTCAAAATTTTACTCCCCTTTATTATTTTTCCTCAAACTCTTACTCTTTAAAACTTTTATTTTCTCCCTAGATTTTTACTTCCCACATTTACTCTCAAATAAAAATTAAAATTATAAAAATCGCTAAAAGTAAATAGTAATAATTTTATTTATATCTATTATTTATATTATTAAATTAAATTTCACATTTTCTATTATTTATATTATTGAATTGTTTAGTCATTTTGAATATTTATATTAAAATTGAATTATTAATGATGTCATAAAATATTCGTGTTAAAATTTTATATTGGTATCAATTTCACATTTTATCTTTAAAATAATTTTTATTAAAAATCACATTTTTACATTTAATATATTTTTAATTCTAAAATACATAGTGACAAGAATCAAGATAATTGAAATAATTAAGCAAGCAAAGAAGCTAACCCGTATATAAATGATTAATAAATAAATTATGAGGTGATGAAAGTTAATAAAAAATTTGATTACGGTGGACAGACTTTATTATAGTGGGTGACAGTGGTTACGAGGACCTAAAATTATTTTTTAAAATTTAACTCGAACAAATATATTCAATTCGATTCGAATTCCATCTCACTCGACTCAATTCGAATTCCGTCTCACTCGACTCGATTTGAAAATATTTCAAATCAAATTAAGATGATAAAATATAATTCGTCAACTCGAAATTTTTTCATTCGATTCGATTCAATCGAACACTCACCCTTAAATGCAACACAAGTCTGCCGACCTTTCGATAGGTTCCAAAGGGTTATAAACATTGACGCATCGGTTCTTTGGACTTCAAATGTCCCGGTTGTAACACCCCTAACTAGTATCCGTCATCGGAACAGGGTTTTGAAGCATTACCAAAACTTTCAAAACATTTTACAAATAATTTATGTAAATTACTATTCATTAACCAAGATAATTCAAAACGTCCCTTAATTGGACCCTCGAGGCCCAATACGAGCATTAGAATCGAATCGGGACTAAATCGAGAACTTTAAGAATTTTTCGCGAAATTACAAAAATTTTCCAAGATGCAGGGCTCACACACCCGTGTGGTCTAAGGGACACGCCCGTGCTAGAGGCCATGTTCGATCCTGTGTAACTGACTTGTGCACACAGCCATGCCACATGCCCGTGTGCTAGGCCATGTGGTTAATTAATTTAATTCAAAATTAGGTGAAGGTTTCACACGGCCAAGACACACGCCCTTGTTCTAGGCCATGTAGCACACACAGTTGAGACACACGCCCGTGTCTCTGCCCGTGTGCTCAATGTTGGGCATTTTGTTTCTCAAAATTAAGGTGTAGGGGACACGGCCTAACCACATGCCCATGTTACTAGATCGTATGTCATACACAGTCTAGACACACGCCCGTGTCTGCCCTTTTGGACAAAATGAAACCATATCTAGCTTCATTTCTCACCCAAAATTTTACCTAAGACCTGCACTTGAAACACACATCCAATACCAATCAATCCAAGCATTCAAATTAAACAATTTCATCATTCATGATGGCATATCATTACATGCATATGTGTCTATAAACTTACCTTGGATTAACTTAGGCATTAACATCAGTTGATCACATATTCTTAACATATATTTAACCACCATAACATGACATTACAAGTAAATCAAAACAACCATTACTAGCCCTTCCAATGGCTAGATTACAAGCATCATTATCAAGCCAATAATGGTCAAGTTATCCTGTACATGCCATTATACCAACATGATTATGCCATATATATACTTAAAATAACTAGCTGATAGTGTGACGATGCTCCAATGATCTCCAACCTTAGCGAGCTTTCGAGCACTATAAAACAGGGAAAATAAAACGGAGTAAGCATTACATGCTTAGTAAGTTCGTATAACGAAAACTAAACTTACCAATCCCGTTTATTAAATCTAAACATACAATATCATGTTTTCCATCTATTTGGCTAAATTGCCTAAACATATACATTCAATCAAACATGTTATTGACAAGGTTTTCATATACATCAAGTAAGGATATATGAGCTCATCATGCAATACTCTTTCAAGACATTATCATTTTATCTCATAATTCTCAAGCTGTGTCAAGAGTTTTATGTCCATTGAATCATTGAAATTTTGATAGATACTTAAGTAGTACACTTGGGGTGTACGATTCAATAATCCATCAATTTTTATTCGAGGGTACCCATTAAGGCATTTAATCAAGGAACAGACTCTCGAGCTACATATCGTATAACAGGATTACTAGTCCAGGCTAAATCATTTATATAACGTAAGCTCAAAAGAGCTCAATTAGGATTACCAGTCCAGGCTAAACCCTAATCATAACGTATACTCGAGAGGTATTATATCCGGATTACCCATCCGGGCTAAATCCTTTCTATAACAAGGTCAATAGGATTACTCGTCCAAGCTAAATCCCATCCGCAACAAATGCAGGACCTTATTCATTTCAGGAAAGCACATATATTCATCGGAATTCAATATTCAATCGGGACTTAACCCTTTTTCACCATATCAAGTATGTATTAAATTTCTCATTATAGCATTCAAGTAATATACATCAATATTAGTCACATTCCATACAAAAAAACATTCAATTAAACATATTTACATGCTCGATTAAGTTACACGAACTTACCTCGACACTTGTTCGCGTATAAAATCTACTAATCCGACACCTTTTCTTTTTCTCGGTCTAACCTCGAATTTGTGTTCTCCGGATCTATATAAATAGCTTTAATCATCAATTTCACGTATTTCATATTTATTTGAACTCAATTTACGTCCTAGGAAAAATTACCATTTTGCCCCTAACTTTTTCAAAAATTTCAATTTCGTCCCCAGGCTCAAAAAATGAAACTTGTGAAATTTACTCCCTATTCCAAGCCTAACCAAAATCCCATTATAAAATTTACAGCACATGTATTCATAAAAATTCACAATTTTTCTTCAATTTTACAAGTTTACATTTTAGTCCATAAATCATTTTTTTTATCAAGAATTACTTTGTAAAAGTTGTTTATCTATCAACAACTTTTCATTTTTTACCATAAATTTATAATTTTCAGCATATACATCCATGACTCATTTTCCATAATTTGATAATTTTTCAAATTAATCCCCCAAATAGATAGTTTAAGCTATCCCAATTTCAAAAATATCAAAATTACTAAAAATGGGACAAGGAAACTTACCCAATTAGGCTATGAAAGTTTCTTCTCTCTTCCCAGGGTTTCCATATAATTTTGGGGTTGAATATGACAAAATAAGATGATATTTTCTTTTTATCATCTTTTAATTAATTAATTAATTATTTCAATTTCCAATTTAATCCTTACTCTTTTCTAATTTTTTCATGGATGAGTCACCAAAAATATACATACTTTTCTTTAATGGTCTAATTACCATATAAGGACCTCAAGTTTTGAATTCCATAGCTATTTAATCCTTATAGCTACTAGAATTCAACTTTTGCATATTATGCTATTTTTTCCTTCTCGTAATTAAACACGTAATCGATAAAATTTTTGTATCGAAATTTTCACACGACATGTCTATCATAACACGGACCGTATAATAAAATAAAAAATAAATTTTATTTTTGGGCCGGATTTGTGGTCGCGAATCCACTATTTTGATTTCACTGAAAAATAGGCTATTATACCGACCATAAGTGGCATCTCCGCTATGGGCTTCCATAATCTATTCCAAGAGAATCGTATACCAAAAAGCGTAAGGAGATCAGATTCTAGTATAGGTATATCCTACGAGAATCAATTCGTTTGTGGTTCTACGTACTCGTCATCCCCATTGACATCAACAGGTTTGAAGGAGTGGAAGAGGATGATTAAGGAAATGGAGAAAACGAAACATGTAAGGTCTTCATCAGATGGTGCTATATTGGGTGTCGAGACAGGTCGTTGCCTAAGAAAGCGGCTCATCACCACCCCGTTACCCGTAATCAAAGTTTTCATGACCAAAAATCGACAATTGCCCGGTCAAGACTGTTATTTGGTTTGTGATTCGTTCAAAAGTTTTACGTAATGTTCAACATTTAAATTCAATCGTTAAAAAGAATCCTAAAGTAAACATTGTTTCTCACTTTCTATTTTCCATCTACATTGGAAAATTAGGTATTGTGTATTATATATGAGAGTTAATTGTAGTATTTTCAAAAGTTATATTTCAAATCTTGAAATTATTGATGTTATATAAATTCAATCCTTTTAAATATTATTATTCAAATCTTATGTTGAATATTTAAAATAAAAATTTAAACAAAAGTATTACATTTAATTTATATTCGGATCAAATTGTAATATAATTTTTTTACAATGAAACACTTGGAAAGTATTCTAAGGATTGTACCCAATGGATTGTGGATTGAAAAAATTATTATTAAATAAATTACTAAAAATAATTTTAAATATAATTAAGTTACAAATTAGTAGTGTTGATGCATAATTAAAATATTAATTAAACTAATTAAATTGATTAACCTAAAATAATCTAATGAAATTTCCTATTCCTAGTGTTAACGATGTGAGCTTTAACCTATGGCTGACTAATAGGTAAAAGATTAACTTGCTTTAGTGGTTGTAATTAGTAGGAGAACTCATGTTTTAATGATGAATTAATTGCTAACTAGACAGTATTACCTTTCGGCCTCTATTGCCTAACTAATCGATTAGTACACGCTTATCTTTCAACTTCACTTGCCTGACCAAGATAAATACACGATTTACTCGGTAACCTCGTTTTTCGATCCGTTTACATATATTACTTCCTAGGGTTGTAAATCTTAGGGTCTAAGAACACATGAAATTATACCAAATAATTCGTATGAGAAACCCTTGTGAATCCGCTAACTACACACACATCCACTCATTAAATTACTTAATAAATTATACATTTCCATAACCGAAACATGCTAGATATAAAATACACACAACTTATTCTAATATTCATATAAACATCAGTTGATCAGGCTAATGAAAATATAAATAAAAGAACAAGGAAAGTGGAAGAAACCTCTTGAATAAATATAGACGCGACTCTAGAGCAATCTCTGCTCTCGATCGTTTTCATATCGGAACATGAAAAATTTTGACTACACAAACATAAAAATAAAACTAAATAAAAACTAAGTAAAATAAAACTATCTAAGTCTAGGTCTAATGTCTAACCCCTTATTCCGATGACCCTAAGGTTGCTAACGAAAATATAAATAAAAGAACAAGGAAAGTGGAAGAAACCTCTTAAATAAATATAGACGCGACTTTGGAGCAATCTCTGCTCGTAATTGTTTTCATATCGGAACATGAAAAATTTTGACTACATGAACATGAAAATAAAACTAAATAAAAACTAAGTAAAATAAAACTATCTAAGTCTAGGTCTAATGTCTAACCCCTTATTCCGATAACCCTAAGGTTACTTATATAGACAACGGGCTACTTGGTGACCATTGATAAATGCTAGGGTCTAAATATCAAATATCCCAAGAGGGCCGTCCAAAAATTCAGTTCTATTGGCCTGCCATTGTTGCGTCTTCGTGATGTGAAAAGAATCCTTGTCATGATGTTGCCACCGTGAATGTCTAACATATGAAGCTGTGATTTATGTTTTAGTTAATGTTTATAGAGTTACACTAGGGTCGTATTAAATTTTGGTGATGAAATTTTAATGCTTAGTTAGTTAATTAATTAAGAAGGATCAAATTGTAAAAGATGTAAAACTAGCCACAATTGAATTATAGTGATTAGATGGTTTAATGATTATTTAAGGGAGGATTTATATGAACATTATGCCATAAAACAAGTTAATGAATGGTAATGGGTATTGTTTAAGCTTACATGAATGTTTTACAAAAGGGTAGTATGGTAATTAAAAAATTAAAAATAAAAACAAAAGATAACAATTTATGTTATCATCTTTATTGTTTCTTCATCACCGATTTTAAGAGGGGGAAACTCCATTTTTGGTGCTTGAAGGTTCGGTCCCCATAGCTCTTTGCGTGTAAGTAATTTCCAACATGTTTCTTGTAATTTTTATGTTTTTGAGATCGTTGTAACTAGGTCCTACTAACCCGAACCTTCGTTTTTGAAACTGTCAAAGATTATAGATGTTCTCATTGATAAATTATTGTTATTTTGGATGTTAAATGATGAAATGGAAATTTTAGTTGTTGATTATGATTAATATATAAAGTGATTTTTGTTAATTTTTTATTAAAGGATTGAATTGATTAAATGTTAGAATTGATAAGGGAATTTTGTGAAATTGGAATAAACGTGGGTTGAATATGGAAAGGTAAAAATTCAGTTGGCTTGATAAATTATAAAATTTTGTCAAATGTGGAATTTTGTGTTTAGGGACTAAATTGAGAGAAATTTAAAAGGTTAGGAAAAATGTCTGAATAATGAAAAGTTAAGGGTCATATGCCTTGAATTGAATGTGAAATGAATGTGAATTAAATAGATTGTATTTAATTACTGTATAGACCAAGATTTGAATCAAAAACACAATAACCGAGAAAAAAGAAAAATTATGAAGTAGTCCATATGTTTAAATCGGAAGTGCTTTAGAGGTAAGTTCATAGTTATTTTCTATTTAATGTGTTTCACTTGTAATTAATATGGTTATTAATTTGTTAGTTGATTTCTTTGAATATACATGTAAGTATAATTGTTAGGAATACAAGTACTGTAACACCCCTAACCCGTATCCGCTGCCAGAACAGGGTTTCGGAGCATTACTACCATTTACAGATCACTAAAAAAAATTTAAATACTTACCGATTCAATGCATCATATAAATAAATATATTACCATTCAATCAACAGTTTGACAGTTGTATAAGCATCAAACAACAACATTGTTAGTATACTTGCACATATCTCATATAAATTCAACACTGATATATCTATTTTCTCGACATATCGCACTTGAGTTTAATAATAGTCTCAATTACATAATTTCCTTGTATCAACATATCAAAGATAATCATATATGTACATGTCATGAAACATATCATGCTCTTACCGTTTCTTCATAAGCATATATCATTCATTTCATTATATCAATATTTCATGCTCCATCATTTCCATATATTTTATGTATATTTATTCGGTAATAGCTTATATCAAACTTAACATATATTATATTTCATGTACTTGTACTTATTTCATTTATCTATCTTCATAATTATTTCATATAACCATTCGTCATCCGATACATATTACACGAATATCAATTGTTCAACAGATGCTAGGCGTCTCCCATCCACGGTCTTATTTATCTTTGACATGATGCCATAGTGTCTTTCAACTATGGTCTTACTCATTTTCTCATCATGTTGCCATGGTATCTTCCAACCATAGTCTTGTTCATTTCATATCACGTTGCCATGGTATCTTTCAACCATGGTCTTACACATTTCATATCGAGTTGCCATGGTATCTTTCAACCATGGTCTTACACATTTTATATCGAGTTGCCATGGTATCTTTCAACCATGGTCTTACACATTTCATATCGAGAGCACACTCATGAACCTCATCCTTGCAATGGATTACCGGTCGAGCTAAATCCTCGCAATATAAACTCATAGAGTATTGTCGGGATTACCGGTCGAAGCTAAATCCTCTAACGACAATTACTCTAATGAGCTTGGATCTGAATTACCAGTCCAGGCTAAATTCAGACCCTAATTCGGATTACCCGTCCGGGCTAAATCCATTTTACACATATTCTTCGGGAGGGCTATATCAGGATAGGATCACCCGTCCGGGCTAGATCCTTTTTACCGTCAATTCCTTTTCAGAGATCCATCGAATTTTCCTTTCATTCAATCGGGATTTCTTCCCATTTTATCAAATATATCAATGTTTTATAAATTTTCATACAATGAACATTCAAATCATATTCACATCAATAACATACAATCTCAAGCATTTCAGAATATAATTCAAGTTACACGAACTTACCTCATTGATTGCTCGTGTTTATTATTTCATTATTCGATATATTTTCTTTCCATGATCAAGTCTCGTATTTGTGTCGTCCGGATCTTTATAAATAAATTTGATCATCATTTTCATTCATTTCATATTCTAATACATTTAATTAATGCTCTAGGCAAAATTACCATTTTGCCCCTAAACTTTAATTAATGACGATTCCATCCTTAGGGACGGAAAGTAAAATTCTTGCAATTTAATCCTTATTTCCAACTATTATTCTCATATATAATGATAACAGTCCATGAATTCTATAAAATATCAAAATTTTCCATAATTTCAACACTTTTCAATTTAATCCCTAAAACATGTTTTCCCCCGATCTTGAACTAAATTGATAATTTCGTTAAATTTTTGTAATTTAAATAATAAAATAATCTATTTCATGCAATTTAGTCATTTCTGACATTTTTACAAAATTGCCCATAAGATTTTACTTTTATTCAATTTAGTCCCTGAGCCTAAAACATGCAAATTAGCCATGCTAGATGAATATTCATACATATTTTCCTCCTCCTGCTCTCCATTCCACATCCTTAATTTATATAACATACAACAAGTAACATTATCAATAATTTCACTATTTACTTATATGTACATTCAAAACTGTCCATTTGCATCATAGTCACTAAATTATTTATATATTAAGCTACAGAACTCGAAATTAAGATCAGTTAATTTTTCCTGAAACTAGACTGACATGTATTCTTATCATAAAATTTTCAGAATTTTTGGTTTAGCCAATTAGTACAATTTATTCATTAAAGTCACCCCTGTTCTGCTGTCTGACAGTTCTGACCCTTCTTCACTAAAAATTAGTTATCTCCTTTTACAGAATTCAAATGATGTTCTAGTTTATTTCTAATAAAACTAGACTCATTCAGGATTCTATAAATATAAATTTAAGCCTATAATTATTTTTCTTCATTTTTTTATTATTTTTCAAAGTCTGAATAGGGGAACCCGAATTCATTCTAACCTTGTCTCACAAAATTCATTATATATCAAAATTTACAAATTCATTGCTTACACTGTTTCTTCTATGAGAAACTAGACTCATTAAGATTTAATTCCATATTTTTTCATCTTCTAATTCAATTTATAAAATTTATGGTGATTTTTCAAAGTTAGACTACTGCTGCTGTCCATAACTGTTTTAGTGCAAGATATTAATTACCATGTTATAACACCCTTATTTTCTTTTCTACACCATTTCTCATCACTTTCTCTTATTTTCTCTTCACTAACATATCAAGAACATAGGACCTTATGTAATAAAACTCTACTATAACATTATTTCCATGATTTATCAACAATAACAAACTTAAAAACATATTGAAATCTTGATGTACTTACCTTATTCTCTTGATACCAATCTTTAACTTGATTTTCTCTCCTCCAGCTTCTATTTCTTGAATCCAACTTGATATTCTAACTCCCCATGTTCTCCTTAACATTTTTCTCTCTTGGTAGCTATGGAAATTCATTTGATTTTTGGGTGAAAATGGTGAATTTTTGGTAAAGGACCAAATTGTAAAGAAAGTAAAACTTTCTTTCTTCCTCTCTTTCTCTCACGTTAGTTTGCATGGAAAGAAAGATGATGAAAATTCTTCATCTTTCTTTCCTTATATACTAAATAAATAATAATAAAATAATATTAAATATCTCATAAAATATTAATAAAATAATATTTATCTAATTAATTAATTTAAAATATCATTAACATAATCATTACATTCTAGAATTCTCTCTCTTACTTAATTGACCATTTTGCCCTTCATGATCTTTTAGAATTCCATCCTTGAGTCATCATTTAATTTGGTAAAATTGCAATTTAGTCCCTCATAGTTCTTCACTTATTCAATTTGGTCCTAATTCATCCATTTTCCTTAGTTTCTAGATCATTCTACCCTTAAAATATTTACACTATTGGTCCTTCAACTTTTCATATTTACACTTTAACCCTTTAAGTCTTGAGTATTTACTCTTAGGCAACAAAACTTTTCTAACTTTTACAATTTAGTCCTTTCCTGAATCAAGATATCATAATTTACTTCCCAATGTTGCCATAACTCAAAACTTCCCTTTTTATCACTTTATTTCCTTATTTTATTATATCAAGGATAATATATTACTGTAAAGATTTTCAGGGTATTACAAGTACACACGCACACACACACATATATATATATATATACATGAAATTGAAAAGTAGTTATTAAAAGTGTTTATTGGATGTGAAATGAATTGTATGAGATTGTAATGAGTTCTAATATGAATACAAATATGTGAAGTGATTTCATTGCACTTTGTGCCCCTATAAACACTTTAGTGTCCCTGTTTGCACAACTGTGCCCTTGTAAACACTTCGGTGTCCCTGTCTGTATATTCATGCCCCTGCATGCACTCTAGTGCCTCTGATAGCATATTCATGCCCCTAACTGCACTCCGATGCCCCTAATTGCACTCTTGTGCTCCTGATTGCACTTTGGTGCCCTTGTTTTTGCATCTCTGATGCCCTTGAAAATGAATGAAGTTCGAGTACTTGAACCGGATAATGCTGAAATTGAATGAATAATATGAAGAATTACATTGAGTGGACATATTCAAGTTATGATGAGTTCTTGGAAATTTATAGACAAAACAATTAAAAATTTTAGTTATCATGTTATAATATTTAAGTGATTCATTTATTAAAAGCAAGTTAAGTAGAATTTATACTATGGTCTTGCTAAGCCATTTAAGCTTACCGATTTTTCTTAAGTTATTTTGTAGTTAACGGTTGCAAACGGCTCTAAGGATTGACATCAAAGCTCATACTATCCATTTGCTCTTGGTAGCTTTTATATCTCTTTTTGGGTTGTGGCATGTATATAGGTTTTGTTGTAAGAAAGTTAACATTAGAAGTTTGGAAGATATGAAAAGTTATTTAGTATTTGTGATTATGTTATATGATGTTGAATGGGAAACTTTATTAGTAGGAATAGAAGATAATAGTATGGTTGGTTATGAATGATGATTAAGGTGTGTTAATGGATAAAGTTTTGGTGTATTGTTGTGTTATAATTGAGGTACCTATGAATGGTACATTGGTTAGAAGTCTAGGTACTAATTTTGATATGTTTTAAGTGTAGGATTTTGTTTGTTTTGGTCATGGAATGATTTGTGTTTTATGTGTACCTTGTTGGGCAAGTTTTGGCTTGATTTTAGCTTGTTTAAGAGGTCAATTCGAAAGCACATGGCCTAGGACACGGGTTGTCACATGGTCGTGTGCTACACACAGTTATCCCACACAGTCGTGTGTGATCTGTTAGTTTTATTGCAGGTTTCACACGGTCTGAGACACAACCGTGTGTCTCAATTTAGTTAGTTATAAGGCTAGTAAATGGCCTGCGACACGGTTGTGTGAGCCAAGTCAATGAGTTACACAGTCTATGACACGAGCTGGGACACGGCCGTGTGTTCCCACTTCGAATGTTCACACGGCCGTTTGACCTATGATTTCCAACTTTTCAAAATTTTCCAAAAACTTATGTTTTGATATAATTTGATCCTTGAATACTTTCAATCTATTTTTAGGGCTCTGAAAACCTGAATAAGGCCTATGTAATTAATTATTCTAGGAGTTATTCTATGTTTTTATTTTAATTGAATTTTTTTTTCTGATTCAAGATAAATTGATCTATTTGATTTTGTAACACTCTAATCCTTAACCCAACAATGGAGACGGGATATGGGTGTTACATTTAGTGGTATCAGAGCTACGATTTAGTCAATTCTAGGACTAACGTAGCATGCATAGAGTCTAGTATATATGTACCACATATACTCTATTATAGTGTATGCTTTTGATTCACTCCAAAATTTTATTTTCTTATAGATTCAATATGTCAGCTAAGTCGAATCAGGCCGTAGTTAACACAGCTAAAAGTAATATTCAAGCTTCGAATTATGAAACAAGTAATAGTGCATCAGTTCCACAGTCCTTTGGTGACGAAATGAGAAATGTGTTTTTCGGGATGATGAACCAGTGGTTCAATGAATTTAAGCAAACAAATCATGTAACTCTGTATCCTCTACCCCTTATTGTGCCTCCTCCGGCACCCCTGTGCCCTCCAAATTCTGTGCCTATGAAAATTACTCGACTGTCTGTGGATAGAGTTCGTAAATGTAGAGCTAAAGAATTTAGAGGCAAAGTTAACGATGACCTTGCAAAAGTTGAGTACTAGTCAGTGAATACGAAGATTGTAACACCCCTAACCTGTAACCGACACGGGATTAGGGTTACGAGGCATTACCAGATAGACAAAACATTTCAAACCAATTCAGAGTCACAAATATCATATAACATCATTTCATAAGCAATCATCTCCTAAGATGGTCTACAAGACCTAAAATGTACTTTTAAGAGACATTCGGGACTAAACCAAACACATTCATAAAGTTCAGAACTTTTAAAAAAAATTTCAATTCTACAGAGGTCACACACCCGTGTGACCAGACCATGTGCCCCACACAAGCATTAGACATGCCCATGTGATCCAGCCGTGCCAAAACAGAGCTTATATACTGACTTGTTCCCATGGCCAACAGACACGCCCATATGCTACAACCATGTGATTCTTAGCTAGCTACTAACTTAAGCCCACAGCTAACAAACACACCCGTGTGCTATGGCCGTGTGGCACAATGCAGGCTTGGTTTAAGCCAATTTACCACCCCTTTTATAGGACATTCCTACAAGCCAAATTAAACAACATTCATACAAAATATTCAGCCAATTTCATGTTCAAAACATGCTTCATTTCAACTATTTCATCATCATTCAAAACTCATTTAAACCATACCAAAACTTAACACAAACATACCATTTGATAGCCAACTTTCATTGCATAACCTATATTTACAATTCAAAACTTAATACATAAACCTTCTAGCCTATACATACCATACTTTAAAATATTTACACTTTCAAGAGTAGCAAAATGAGATCGATAGTGTGGTGACAATCCTTGACTATCCCCGAGCCTTTAGTAGCTACGATAACTGTAAAACAGACAGTGAACACACAGAGTAAGCTACAAAGAGCTTAGTAAGCCAAATACAATTGGTTTAACTACTAAAGCATATAAATACAATTCACCATATAAGTTCATAACCAATTCACAGAATAATTCATAAACTTAACCATACTCCTTTCTTTGTATATATGTCATGCATCATTTCCATACATATTTCACAGAGACAAAATTTTTGATATTCAAAAATTTAGTACGATACAAATGTACCTGCATAGGTTACACATTTCATATACTCAAACTCAGGTTTTTTATGCTATCATCAGAAGGGTTAGAAACGATATAGATGCTCATAAACAAGTACAATGCCGACGTCCCGGACGTGGTCTTACATGTAATTCAATATCGATGCCTCTGTCCCAGACAGGGTCTTACACGAAATCAGATAATTGCCGATGTCCCAGACATGGTCTTATACATAAATCTCAATACACGATGTCTCAGACAGATGTCAACTTTTCTTAGAAACATACAGAGCTTTTCAAATACTAGCATATTATCTTACTTTACTCCAAATATATACATTCAGCACTCAAGGCCATCCAATATAAATTACAGTTTATATGAGTAGAATTTATTTCAATTAACATGTAATTGTAATTTGACTTACCTCGTAGGGATTTCAGACGGAACGAGTCGACTATTCAACTATTTTGGACTTCCCTCGATCTAAGTCCGATTTTCTTTGTTCTTGATCTAATACAATTCAAATTCAACCATTCAATCATTCATTTCACTCAAACTAATCCATGAACACATATTTAGCGCACTTTTCACTTTAGCCTTTACATTTTCACACTTTGACAATTTAATCCATTTTTCACAAAATCACAAATATGCAAAATTCACCAAGACTTTAGCTTAGCCGAATATATATGGCTTCCATACAAGTCCAAATAACAAATTTAATTCACAATTTAGTCCCTCAAAACTCATTTTTACAATTTAGCCCAAATAGCTCATTTCATCAAAAATTCAAGAACAAAACACGATAATCTCACATATATCTTTCATAATCCATATAAGAACACTACAAAGCTCATATAATCATCAATGGCACATTTTATAATCTTCAACAAAAACAGAAATTTAGACATGGGTTTTGAAGAACACAAAGCAACGATCACCAAAACGTAGAAATTATAAAAAAACCGAGCAAAATAAGCTCACCTATTAAGACATGCACTAGCCGAACATCAAAATGCTTCAATGGCTTCTTCTTTCTCTAATTTTCGGCTGAACAAGTTGAAAATGCATGGCCATTTTATGTTTATTTTATTTTATTACACATTATAAGCCATATACCAACTTTACCCTTATTATTTACATGTAAAAATTCACCTACTAATGTCCAAGCCAATTAGGTGTTTTAACATTTAGCACTCAACTTTTATACTTTATGCGATTTAATCCTTTTTCATAATTAAGCACAGAAACAGACAAATTAAATCACAGAAATTTCACAGAAATAAATTCACATATCACAGACACAGAAAATAATATTAAAATATTTTTCAGACTCGAATTTGTGGTCCCGAAACCACTATTCCGTCTAGGGTCAAAACCGGATTGTTACAATTCTCCCCCCTTAGGGATTTTCGTCCCTAAAAATCTGACCATTAAACAGATTTGGATATTGCTGTTTCATTGCATCATCGGGCTCCCACGTAGCCTCTTCTACACTGTGACGATGCCACATCACTTTAACTAGAGGAATTTTCTTATTTCGTAACTCTTTAATCTCACGGGCTAAAATACGGATCGGCTTTTCTTCGTAAGTCATATCAGACTAGATTTCAATCTCAGAAGAGGATATCACATGAGACGGATCAGATCTATACCGTCAAAGCATCAATACATGAAATACATTATGAATCTTTTCTAACTCAGATGGTAGCCTCAATTTATAAGCAACCAGCCCAATTTGCTCGGTGATTTCATATGGTCCAATGAACCTCGAACTCAACTTCCCCTTTTTACCAAATCAGAACAGTTTCTTCCATGGAGATACTTTCAGAAACACTTTATCACCGATCTCAAATTCAATATCTTTTCGTTTTAAATCTGCATAAGATTTCTGATGATCAAAGGCAGCTTTCAAACTATCTCGGATTACTTTCACTTTCTGTTCTATTTCTTTTATCAAATCAATACCGTAAATCTTATTCTCACTGAGCTCAGACCAGTATAATGGAGTCCTACACTTTCTACCATACAAGGCTTCGTACGATGCCATTTTGATGCTCGATTGAAAACTATTATTATATGTGAATTCAATCAAAGGTAGATATTGTTCCCACACACCTTCAAACTCGAGAATATAACATTTCAACATATCCTCGAGTATCAGAATAATCCGTTCTGATTGACCATCTCTTTGCGAATGAAAAGCGGTGCTAAAATGCAATTTATTACCCAGAGCATCTTGCAATTTCTTCCAGAATCAAGATGTAAATCTTGGGTCTCTATCAGAAATTATTAACAATGGCACACCATGCAATCTCACAATATCAGAATTATATAACTCAGCTAGCTTATCAAGCGAATAATCAAACCGAATCAGAATAAAATGAGCTGATTTTGTCAAACGATCAACTACAACCCAAATTGCATCTTTTTTTTTCATAGACAGAGGCAAATCCAAAACAAAATCCATGGTTACTCGATCCCATTTCCATTCCAAAATCATAATCAGTTGTAATAACCCATATGGCACCTGATGCTTAGCTTTAACTTGTTGACAGATTAAACATCTCAAAACAAAGTCAGAAATATCTCTTTTCATTCCCGGCCACTAATATAGTTGTCTCAAATCGTTATACATTTTCGTACTTCCCGAGTGTACAGAAAATCTACTACTGTGAGCTTTACTCAAAGTCGTTTGAATCAAATCTGGATTTCTTGGAACACAAAGTCTATTTCTGAACCTCAGACAATCATCATCATCTATTTGAAATTCAGAATCAAAATCAGAATTACACTGAGTTTGTTTAGCCATAATCTCATTATCAATCTTCTGAGCTTCGATAATCTGTTGTAAAAACAAAGATCTCGCTTTTAATTCAGCAAAAACTGAACCATCATCAGACAGAACTAAATGAGCATTCATTGCAAATAATGATTTTCGACTCAAAGCATCAGCAACCACATTTGCTTTTCTTGGGTGATAATCAATCACAAGTTCGTAGTCTTTTAGCAATTCTAACCATCTTCTCTGTCGCAAATTCAAATCTTTTTACGTCATTAAATATTTCAGACTTTTATGATCAGAAAACACGTGACATTTTTCACCAAGCAGATAGTGAGGCCAGATTTTCAAAGCAAACACGATGGCAACTAACTCAAGGTCGTATATCGGATAGTTCTTCTCATGCGGCTTTAACTGTCTCGAAGCATAAACAACAAATTTTCCTTCTTGCATGAAAACACAACCTAATCCATTCAATGAAGCATCGCTGTAAACAACGAATTCTTTACCTGACTCAGGTTGTGCCAATACCGGAGCTTCAGTTAACATAGCTTTTAACCGATCAAAACTTTTCTGACATTTCTCAGACTATTCAAATTTCACATCTTTCTGAAACAATTTTGTCAATGGAGTTGCTATCATAGAGAAATCTTTTACAAATCATCTGTAGTAACCGGCAAGTCCCAAAAAACTGCGGGCTTCAAATACATTCCTCAGAGGCTTCCAATCCAGAATAGCTGAAATCTTACTCGGATCAACTCGAATATCAGATGCTGATACAATATGACCTAGAAAACCAACTTCTCACAACCAGAATTCACATTTACTAAATTTTACATACAATTGTTTATCTCGCAGAGTCTGTAGCACTATTTTCAGATGTTCAGCATGCTCAGATTCATCACGTGAATAAATCTGTGACAGCCCAAAATTGACCCTAGTCGGAAGGTGGTCTCGGGACCACAAAACCGAGGCATAAAAATAATTTAAAATTTATTTCGATGCCTATAATATGTGTGTATCCATGTATGACATTTTTTGATGATTGATTTAGTGTTATAAAGGTGAATTTCACTAGAAAGGACCTAGTAGTGAACTTTGAAAGTATGATGGGGAAATGTGTGATGACTAGTTGCTCATGCATGCAAAAATAAAGGATTTGCATGTCAAATTTCCCCAAAAGAAGCTAGTGGCCGGCCATGACATGGTTTATGGGCAAAGAAAACATGTTGAAACATGTTTTGTTAATGCATGATGAATTAAATGATAAAATAATTAATGATGTTGGAGGAGAAACAAAAAAAAAATCAAGAAAATAGCTCATCCTCCCCCCCCATTGCCGTGCAAGTGAAAGAAAAACAAGAAAAAAAATTGTTCATCCTTGTTCTTTCCTTTTGGCCGAAAATACTAAGGGAGGAGATAGGAGTTTTGCTTCATGCTTGGTTTGGAAGAGAACAAGAAGGAGATTTGGCTAAATTTGCATCAAGATTAAGGTATGTATGAGGTTGTGTTGGGAGTTTCATGCATGTTTTGGTTGCTAACTTGATGTGCATGTTAGCCATGGCTCAAATCTTTGTTATGCCATGGAAATGGTATTTGGCCAAAGTTGTTATGGTGATAAAGCCATTGTATGCTAAGTGTGAAGCTTGATGATGATGCATGCAATGATGTATTGTCTACTCTTGAGTAAGATTTTGAGTTTTCTTGTTGTTTTATCATGATTGAAGTTGAAAAGGAGCATGATTGCCATATTCGGCCATGATGCATTCATGAGCATGGTTCATGCTTCTTGCATGTTAGTTAAAATTTGTGTTTTGGATGGCTATGGACACCTTGAAATTCGGCCATGCTCATATATGTATATATATGTTTGCACATGATGTTTTGGTTATGAAGGAAACGATGAATAAGTTTGTTTAAAGAAGAAGATGTTGAAGAATAATTGTGAAATTGCAAGCACAATTCGGCCTAGCACACATATAAGTGCTTGATGCTATATTATAAGTTTTGAGCCACAATATGCAAAGCATTAACTAGTAAAATGCATGCTGTTTTTGTGAGGTATTAAGTGCATAATTGGCCTCAACATGTACATGAATATTCGGCCTTGGGTAGCCTATTGAAGGCCTTAGCATTTCCTTGATGCTCAAATAAATTGTATTGAATTGCTTGATGTAGTATAAAATGTGCATGACCATTGTGTATTCAAGCTAAAGAGTGGCCATATGACCATTTAAATTCCTTGTCATATTCGCCATAAGCTAGCACAATGAGGTTTTAATAAATTGAATTTGTTTGAATTAGCTCAAGAGCTAAGAGGTCCACAATTGGACAAGGGGAAGGAAAAAGTGATCGAATAGCCGTAAAAGCCGTTCGACAACATCCGAGGTAAGTCCTCAAGAAGTGACCTTACTTGAATTATGTGAGATGAAATATGGATGTGTATGATTATTGATTATGTGTGTATGAGTATTTGAATTCCACCGGGCTAAGTCCCAAGGCGAATATGCTAATGATTATAATTGTGTTTGAGCCTTAGTAACGAAAATGAAATATGTATGTCCAATGATTATTGATGTATGTGTGCATGAGAAATTGAATGATATCCGGCTAAGCCCAAGACAATTATGCTGAAAATTATATCCGGTTAAGACCAAGGCATTTGTGCAAATCGTGATATCCGGTTAAGTCCCGTGAGGCCTTGGTGCGGGTTACCATAACCGGGCTATGTCCCAAGGCGATTGAACGAGTAGCGACGTCGGTTAAACTCGAAGGTATGTGATTTGAAAATTATAAGCTTGCTGGAAAATTTCAGCTAATGCACTTGTGAAATTTCCCAATGACAAGGTAAGTGCGGTGTGTGCTTTGCGCTAGGAGTAAGAGCGTGTGAATATCCGCTCCTATGATGGAACGAGTTATCGGCCTTAATGAAGCCGTTATTTGTGTATGAACATAAGAGTTGGGATGGTGAAGTAAGTATGATTATGTGAATGTGCATTAATGAAATGATGCATTTAACTATGTGAATGTATTGCTGTAATTAGAGTTGATTATATTCCTTGAGACTTACTAAGCATAAAAATGCTTACTCCGCCGCTTTGGCTCTCGCTTTTCTAGATTTCGCTCGATAGCAATCGGATTCGGATCGTTGAAGTCAAAGTCATCCACACTATCAAGCCCCCATTTTGGTATAAATTCTTGGTTGAACTTGAAATGGCATGTATAGGACTACCCCTTGTTGGTTTAAATATGTTATGATGTATATGTGTACGGCCATGCGAAAATGGCTCGTAATAGTGAAGTATCAACTTAAACTATTTGCGGTTTGTATATATATATATGGTGTCATGATGTGACTATGAATTGAAATGGGAATGTTGGTCACATGATCAGCCATTGGCATGGTTAAAATGATCATATGTGGACCTATGTAAGGCAAGACTAGTTGGTTCATGGAGACTACAAAATAGGTAAGACCTACCTTAAAAACAGATGCTGCCAGCTGCAGTAACGTGAATGTGAAAAATCACCAAAATTTGTAGGAATGGTATTAAATAGTGAATCAGCTATGTAAATGAACATTGATGAGTCTATTTTCATATGGAAGAAACGAAATGGTCATAGGAGTTACATGTTAAGAGATATTAAAGCTATTGTAAGACAGGGCCAGAACGGTTTCTGGGTTCCCTGTCGCAACTTTAAAAATTTACTATAAATTATCCAGAAAGAATTAGGAGACATACCTTATATGTACAGATTCCATTTTGCGTCTAGTTTCATTAGAAACAAACGGAACCAGCATTAAAGCCCTGTACAGAGAGATATTCAAGTTATACCGCGCGAAGGTCAGAGCAGTCGATCCCTGTAACATGGGTGACTTTAACTAATAAACTGTACCAATTGGCCCGACCAAAAATTCTAGAAATAAATCCATGGATGGATATATGAGTCTAAATTCAGGGAAAATTTACGAAACCAGTTTCTGAGTTTTGAAACTCGAGATATGATTTTTAAGGCGACAGTGACGCAGTTTTTCCAGCCTGACTGGAAGGATGGGCAAAACAAGTGAACTTGGCTTGCTAACCCTCGTGTCCGACAACCGGCGATGGTCTCGGGTTCGGGTGTTACAATTTTATTGGTATCGAGCCACGGTTTAGTCGATTCTAGGACTACCGTGAGGTGTTTGGGGTCTAGCTATACATGCCATTAAATGATGAATCGATAGTGTGGTGATTTCTGACAATTTGACTTTGAGTTTGTTTATAGCAATGGATCCCGATCCCAACCGAGCAATAGCTGATGATGTGGAGAGTGTGGCGCCTGCTCCCGCACAAGGGACAGCGCCAGCGGACTCTCAACCTATGGCCAGCAATCCGAATGATGAGGCTAGGCAAGCCTTTTATAGTGTGATGAACGAATGGTTTAATCAATACATTCAAACTAACACTACTGTTCCACAACCTCCATTCCCGACAAATGCAACCCCAGACCCACAATACCTCCGTGAATCGACCAAATAAGGTCAAGTAAGCCCCAATCGATAGGATTCAAAACATGGGGCCACTGAATTTAAGGCTACGGATGATGATGATGCCGAGCGAGCTGAATTTTGGGTGGATAACACTATCCGGTGCTCGATGAGCTATCCTGTACACCCGATGAGTGCTTAAAGTGTACCATCTCCTTGCTACGTGAGTCCGCCTACTATTGGTGGAGTACTCGACTTCGTGGTGCCTAGAGAGCAAGTGACTTGGGAATTCTTTCAAACCGAGTTCAAAAAAGTATATTAGTCGAGATTCATCGACCAAAAGCGAAGGAATTTCTTGATCTTAAGCAAGGTTCTATGTCCGTTACCGACTACGAACGAAAGTTTGTGAGGCTTAGCCAGACGCGAGAATGCATTTCGTCCGAAGCTATTATGTAAACGCTCGAGGATGGGCTGAATGATGATACAAGGATGTTCGTTGGCATTCTCGAGATACGAGAGTTCATAGTACTTGTTGAGCGAGCTTGTAAAGTCAAGAGCTTAGAAAGGAGAAACAAAAGTTGATGTGGGAACCGGAGAATTCGAAGAGGTCCTCGGTAAAGTCTCTTCAACAAGCATCGAAGAGATTTTGAGATGATGTGAGCCGGTCTAGAGGCGTTTGGGCTTTTCTAGACGAGGACGCGATCGACCCCTGTGACCACACGAGTCACTTCGATCGCCAAAGGTGGAAATGATGGCCGAGAGAGGCGGAGTGTCCACATTGTGGCAAATGGCATTCGGGAGCTGTTGGTTTCGTGATCGCTCTGTTATAAGTGTGGAACGGCCGACCACTTTAGGAAGGATTGCCCGAGGATGCTTGAACAGAATGTGAGTCGAGTGGAAACTCGGGTGCTACCATCGCCGAGGTAGGCCACCTAGAAATATGGGCAATGTCGATGGCGGTCGAGAGGATCTAGAGATGCTACCATCGATCGAGGCTCGTGCTCCTGCGAGGACTTATGCCATACGCCGCACGCGAGGATGCTTGCCTCTCCGATGTCATTACGGTGCTTTCACTCTTTTCAATACTAATGTGATTGCTTTGATTGACCCCGGTTCTACTCAATCTTATATATGTGAAACCTTAGCATCCAGAAGACTTTGCCTATTGAGTCTCTTGAGTTTGTAATTCGGTGTCAAACCCTTGGGTCATTACGTGCTTGTCAACAAAGTGTGCAAGAAAAGTCCCCTAGTGTTTCGAGGTTCTTGTTTCCGGCGGACTTGATGCTTTTGCCGCTCGATGAATTCGACGTTATTCTTGGTTTGAATGGGTTGACCATGCACGATGCGGTCGTAAATTGCAAAAGCAAGACTATCGATTTGAGGTGCGCGAATAACGAGATAATTCGGGTTAAGTCTACGGACTTAAAGGGTTGCCACCGTAATATCAGCAATGTTGGCCCGAAAATATGTAAGAAAAGAGTGCGGCGTACCTTGCGTCGTACTCGATGACAAGGAATCGAGAAGAAACCCGAATCTGTGCGTGGTTTGTGAATACCGGATGTTTTCCCAAGAATTGCCGGGTTTACCACTGCTCGGGAAATAGAATTTGGCATCGAATTGGTACCTGGTACCACTCCAATTTCGATAGCTCCGTATCGTATGGCATTAACGGAGTTAAAGGAATTGAAGGTCCAATTGCAAGAATTGAAGGATAGAGGTTTCGCTCGACCGAGTTTTTCTCCATGGGGCGCACTAGTATTGTTTGTGAAAAAGAAGGACGGAAGCATGAGGTTGTGCATCGACTATCGTCAGCTTAATAAAGCGACGATAAAGAACAAATATCCGTTGCCACGTATTGATGACTTGTTCGATCAACTGAAGGGAGCCTCGGTGTTCTCGAAAATAGATTTGAGATCGGGCTACTATCAATTGCGAATCCGAGATTCAGACGTGCCCAAGACTGCCTTCAGAACGAGATATGGTCACTATGAGTTCCTAGTGATGCCGTTTGGGCTCACTAATGCCCCTGCGGTATTTATGGATTTAATGAATCGGATCTTTAGACCATATTTGGATCGATTCGTAGTCGTGTTCATTGATGACATCTTGGTCTATTCAAGAAATGAGACCGAACATGTTGAACACTGCGGTTAGTCTTTGCAAATTTTACGGACAAGCAATTATATGCTAAGTTCAGCAAGTGTGAGTTCTGGTTAAGAGAGGTTAGCTTCTTGGGTCATGTGGTATCTGCATCGGGTATTCGAGTCGACCCGAATAAAATTTCAGCCATACTAAATTGGAAGCCTCAGAAATATTCTTGAGGTTCAAGCTTTTTGGGGCTTCCTGTTATTACCGACGATTTGTAAAGGCTTCTCAACGATAGCCACGCCGATGACGGTTACTCCAAAAGGACGTTAAGTTCGAATGGACGGAGAAATGCCAAAAAGTTTCGATCAATCGAAAACTTATTTGATGAAGCCCCAATTCTAGTGCAACCCGAGTCCCAAGAAAGAGTTTGTCATCTATAGCGACGCCTCTCTACTTGGGTTAGGTTGCGTATTAATGCAAGAAGGTCGAGTTGTGGCCTATCGTCGAGGCAATTAAAGCCACATGAGAAAAATTATCCGACTCATGATCTCGAATTGGCCGCCATCGTATTCGCCTTAAAGATTTGGCGACATTACTTATTTGGTGAAAGGTGCCATGTATACTCGGATCATAAAAGTCTCAAGTATTTGATGACCCAAAGAGACTTAAATCTGCGACAAAGACGTTGGCTCGAGTTGTTAAAGGATTATGAGTGATCATTGACTATCACCCGGAAAGGCGAATGTGGTTGCGGATGCCTTGAGTCGTAAATCGTTATTCACATTACGAGCAATGAATGTGCACTTGTCTATCCGATCCGACAAGATGTTAGTGGCTGAATTGAAAGCCAAACCATTATTGACACACCAAATTCGAGAAGCTCGAAAAGTCGATGACGAGTTGGTTGCAAAACGGGCTGCGTGTGTTCAAACAAGGACTCGGAGTTTCAAATCGACGATGACGATTGTTTGAGGTTCAAAAGTCGCCTGTGTGTCCCAAAGAATTGAACTCATTTCGATAATTCAATGAAGCCCATTGTAGCCGAATGGCAATCCACCCGGGGAGTACGAAGATGTACAATGATTTGAAACGTCGGTTTTGGTGGCATGGTATGAAGCGAGACATCTCCGACTTTGTTTCGAGATGTTTAATATGTCAACAAGTGAAAGCGGAACATCAGGTGCCTTCAGGATTACTTCAGCCAATCACGATACCCGAGTGGAAATGGGATCGAGTCACAATGGACTTTGTATCCGGACCGCCATTGTCGCAAAGTAAGAAGGATGCGGTTTGGGTCGTGGTAGATCGATTGACTAAGTCGGCCCACTTTGTCCCCAGACGCACGGATTTTTCAATTGACAAATTAGCGAATTATCGTCTCCCAAATTATTCGATTGCATGGGGTGCCTATTTCTATCGTGTCGGATAGAGACCCAAGATTACATCGCGATTTTGGAAGAAATTGCAAGAGGCTTTGGGTACCAAGTTGCATTTCAGACCGCCTTTCACCCCCAAACCGATGGTCAATCCGAGCGGATAATTCGAGATACTTGAGGATATGTTAAGATGTTGCGTCCTCGAGTTTAGTGGTTCATGGGAACGGTATTTGCCGTTGATTGAATTCGCCACAACAACAAATTTTCAATCAAGTATTAAGATGGCACCCTACGAGGCCTTGTACGGTCGTAAATGCCGTACACCATTGTTTTGGACCGAGCTTGGTGAAAGCAAGATTTTCGGTGGATTTGATTAGAGATCTTTGAATGAAAGTGAAAGTAATCCGTGAAAGTCTCAAGATAGCCTCCGATCGTCGGAAGTCGACGCGGCCTGAAGCGTAAGGATATCGAGTATCGTGGGTGATAAAGTGTTTCTCAAGGTATCGCTTTGGAAAAAGATACTCGATTCACCGTAGTAGGGCAAGTTGAGCCCGAGGTTCATTGGGCCATACGAGATATCCGAGCGAGTCGGTCCAGTGGCATATCGTTTGATTTTGCCCCGAACTCGAAAAGGTTCACGATGTCTTTCGCGTTTCGATGCTTCGACGCTATAGATCCGATCCATAGCACGTGATTAGTCCATCAGAAATTGAAATTCAAGCTAATATGAGTTATGAGGAAGAACCGATTCGTATCCTATCACGAGAAGTGAAAGAGTTGCGAAACAAGCGGGTTCCGCTAGTAAAAGTGTTATGGCTCAAGCACGGGATAGAAGAAGCTACTTGGGAGACCGAGATGTAACACTCCTTACCCGAGACTGTTGCCAGAATCGAGCACGAGGCATTACTAAACTTATTCTATCCCTTAAATAGGTTTAAATTGTTTATTTAAGCATTTTGGAATGTGCTGCCATTCTGCGTCGTAGTCGCCTAAAAATTCATATCTTGAGTTCCGAAACTCGAAATTAAGATCCGTAAATTTTTCCTGAAATTAGACTCATATATCTATCTACTAATTTTTTTCATAGATTTTTGAATTGGCCAATTAGTACAGTTTATTAGTTAAAGTTTCCCCTGTTTCAAAACTCGACTACACTAACCTCTTGTTACTACGAACCATGTTTCTTCCTGTACAAAATTCATATCACTAAGCCGTTTGTTTCTCTTAAAACTAGACTCAACAAGTATTATAACCATATAAATTATACCTTCTAATTAGTTTTTTACAATATATGGTGAATTTCAAAAGTTGAAACAGGGGTTCCAGAAATCGCTCTGACCCTGTTTCACTAAAACTCAGATATATCATGAAATATAGTACCTTTACCTATTTTTCTTATTCCATAAGAAAATAGACATAATAAGCTTTAATTTCATATATTATTCATCTTCAAACTGTGTTTATACAATTTTTAGTGATTTTTCAAAGTTACGTCATTGCTGTTACTTGAATCTATTTTTAGGTTACTTTCACATTTTTCATAATTTTCATGTGATAATCACCATTCAATCATACATATTAATAAACATGCATATCATCAGCCATTTTTATTAGCTAATCACTAGCAAGTATTTACACATCATTCATTGTTCATATTATACCAAAAGTGGCTAAGTTTCTATACATGCCATACACAAAACAAAACGTCTAATTATACCGAGTTATTTCTTTGATAGTGTGATCGGCCTCCGACGTTTCCTTCGATCCCCGAGTGGCTAGATAAATACTATAAGAAGAAGAAAATAAAGAGATTAAGCACTAGGCTTAGTAAGCTTACAAGCAAATAAATCACAACATTCAACATAATGGATAATTATGCATAATATCATCTAACATCATAAATTTCTTTACTTCTCAATTTCTATCTTCTTCTTTATTCCCTTACCTTCTTTCTTACGACCTTTCCTTTTCATAAGTATAATCTACTTTTCCTTTGCTGTTAATTTACTGTAATTTAACTCGTATCCCGACCCGTTGAACCACTCGGAATACTAAGGATACTAGGGTCGCTTCTGTTTATCAATATCTCGCCAATGCCATGTCTTTGACATGGACTTACATGAATTATTCCTGTCTCCAATGCCATATATAATATGGACTTACATGGCTCAATCCTGTCTCCAAAGCCATATTTCTAATATGGACTTACATGGCTCATTTCGTTCATCTGTCAACCCTAATATCCTAACATTCCTAGGGTTCAACCGGCTTTCTAACACTTTTCCTCTGTCACTTCACCTTAAATTCGACTTTAAATATTTTCATAACATAAATATATAAATGCTGGAAATTGACAATAATAATGTAAAATAAAAGAATATTGCATTTATTTATCAAACTTACCTCGATACAAAATGTGACTAAACTTTACAATTTAGTCCTTTACTTTTCTTTTCCCGATCTACTCTCGAATTTCGCTCTTCTTGATCTATAATACCAAATTTAGCTTATTTAATATCAACATTTATCAAAACAACCCTTTACTCAAACTTTGGCAAAATTACATTTTGCCCCTAAACTTTCACATATTTGCACTTTTGCCCCAAGGCTCGTAAATTAAACTTCATCCTATTTTCTTATGTTTTATGACATGCTGATCATTTTTCCTTCTATGGCAACATCAAATTCACACACTAGCATGTACTTATGACTATTAGGTATTTTTACCGATTAAGCCTTTTACTGCTTTTCACTTAAAACCAAGTAGCACAAGTTGTCTAACATAATTTAAAACCTCATATTCCATCATAAAACATCAAAATACACAAATTTCACCTATGGGTATTTTTCCAAATTTGATTCCTAACTTAAATTATTGCTAGCATAAGCTTTATCGAGCTAAGGGACTTCAAAACGTAAAGATCATTAAAAACGGGGCTTGGAATCACTTACTATGAAGCTTGAAAGTTGAAGAAACCCCAGCTATGGAGAGAGGTAAGGTTCTGCTGGTAACTTGAAGAAGATGATACAATTTTATCATCTTTTTACCTTTTTATTAATGTTAATAACCAAATGACCAAAATGCCCCTCCTTACTAAACTTTCAAAATTCCTTCCATGTCCTAATTTTGTCCATGAACTTAAAATTGGTCAAATTACCATTTAAGATCTCCTAATTAATATTCCAAAATAATTTCATACTAAAAACTTCTAGAATGCAAGTTTTGCAAATTATTCGATTTAGTCCCTAACCTCAATTTAAGCACTTTATGCATAGAATTTTATCACGAAATTTTCACACAATCATGTAATCATACCATGAACCTCAAAATAATAATAAAATTTTTTTTTTTACCCTGAATTTTTGGTTTCGCAACCACTGTTCCGTTTAGGCCCTATTTCGGAATGTTACACGAGAACTCTATGAAAGAGCGATATCCAAACCTATTTACCGGTAAGATTTTCAGGGACGAAAATTTCTTAAGTGGGGGAGAGTTGTGACAGCCCAAAATTGACCCTAGTCGGAAGGTGGTCTCGGGACCACAAAACCGAGGCATAAAAATAATTTAAAATTTATTTCGATGCCTATAATATGTGTGTATCCATGTATGACATTTTTTGATGATTGATTTAGTGTTATAAAGGTGAATTTCACTAGAAAGGACCTAGTAGTGAACTTTGAAAGTATGATGGGGAAATGTGTGATGACTAGTTGCTCATGCATGCAAAAATAAAGGATTTGCATGTCAAATTTCCCCAAAAGAAGCTAGTGGCCGCCATGACATGGTTTATGGGCAAAGAAAACATGTTGAAACATGTTTTGTTAATGCATGATGAATTAAATGATAAAATAATTAATGATGTTGGAGGAGAAACAAAAATCAAGAAAATAGCTCATCCTCCCCCATTGCCGTGCAAGTGAAAGAAAAACAAGAAAAAATTGTTCATCCTTGTTCTTTCCTTTTGGCCGAAAATACTAAGGAGGAGATAGGAGTTTTGCTTCATGCTTGGTTTGGAAGAGAACAAGAAGGAGATTTGGCTAAATTTGCATCAAGATTAAGGTATGTATGAGGTTGTGTTGGGAGTTTCATGCATGTTTTGGTTGCTAACTTGATGTGCATGTTAGCCATGGCTCAAATCTTTGTTATGCCATGGAAATGGTATTTGGCCAAAGTTGTTATGGTGATAAAGCCATTGCATGCTAAGTGTGAAGCTTGATGATGATGCATGCAATGATGGATTGTCTACTCTTGAGTAAGATTTTGAGTTTTCTTGTTGTTTTATCATGATTGAAGTTGAAAAGGAGCATGATTGCCATATTCGCCATGATGCATTCATGAGCATGGTTCATGCTTCTTGCATGTTAGTTAAAATTTGTGTTTTGGATGGCTATGGACACCTTGAAATTCGCCATGCTCATATATGTATATATATGTTTGCACATGATGTTTTGGTTATGAAGGAAGCGATGAATAAGTTTGTTTAAAGAAGAAGATGTTGAAGAATAATTGTGAAATTGCAAGCACAATTCGCCTAGCACACATATAAGTGCTTGATGCTATATTATAAGTTTTGAGCCACAATATGCAAAGCATTAACTAGTAAAATGCATGCTGTTTTGTGAGGTATTAAGTGCATAATTGGCCTCAACATGTACATGAATATTCGGCCTTGGGTAGCCTATTGAAGGCCTTAGCATTTCCTTGATGCTCAAATAAATTGTATTGAATTGCTTGATGTAGTATAAAATGTGCATGACCATTGTGTATTCAAGCTAAAGAGTGGCCATATGACCATTTAAATTCCTTGTCATATTCGCCATAAGCTAGCACAATGAGGTTTTAATAAATTGAATTTGTTTGAATTAGCTCAAGAGCTAAGAGGTCCACAATTGGACAAGGGAAGGAAAAGTGATCGAATAGCCGTAAAAGCCGCTCGACAACATCCGAGGAAAGTCCTCAAGAAGTGACCTTACTTGAATTATGTGAGATGAAATATGGATGTGTATGATTATTGATTATGTGTGTATGAGTATTTGAATTCCACCCGGCTAAGTCCCGGCGAATATGCTAATGATTATAATTGTGTTTGAGCCTTAGTAACGAAAATGAAATATGTATGTCCAATGATTATTGATGTATGTGTGCATGAGAAATTGAATGATATCCGGGCTAAGCCCCGAAGACAATTATGCTGAAAATTATATCCGGGTTAAGACCCGAAGGCATTTGTGCAAATCGTGATATCCGGGTTAAGTCCCGTAGGCCTTGGTGCGGGTTACCATAACCGGGCTATGTCCCGAAGGCGATTGAACGAGTAGCGACGTCCGGTTAAACTCCGAAGGTATGTGATTTGAAAATTATAAGCTTGCTGGAAAATTTCAGCTAATGCACTTGTGAAATTTCCCAATGACAAGGTAAGTGCGGTGTGTGCTTTGCGCGCTAGGAGTAAGAGCGTGTGAATATCCGCTCCTATGATGGAACGAGTTATCGGCCTTAATGAAGCCGTTATTTGTGTATGAACATAAGAGTTGGGATGGTGAAGTAAGTATGATTATGTGAATGTGCATTAATGAAATGATGCATTTAACTATGTGAATGTATTGCTGTAATTAGAGTTGATTATATTCCTTGAGACTTACTAAGCATAAAAATGCTTACTCCGCCGCTTTGGCTCTCGCTTTTCTAGATTTCGCCGATAGCAATCGGATTCGGGATCGTTGAAGTCAAGTCATCCACACTATCAAGCCCCCATTTTGGTATAAATTCTTGGTTGAACTTGAAATGGCATGTATAGGACTACCCCTTGTTGGTTTAAATATGTTATGATGTATATGTGTACGGCCATGCGAAAATGGCTCGTAATAGTGAAGTATCAACTTAAACTATTTGCGGTTTGTATATATATATATGGTGTCATGATGTGACTATGAATTGAAATGGGAATGTTGGTCACATGATCAGCCATTGGCATGGTTAAAATGATCATATGTGGACCTATGTAAGGCAAGACTAGTTGGTTCATGGAGACTACAAAATAGGTAAGACCTACCTTAAAACAGATGCTGCCAGCTGCAGTAACGTGAATGTGAAAAATCACAAAATTTGTAGGAATGGTATTAAATAGTGAATCAGCTATGTAAATGAAGATTGATGAGTCTATTTTCATATGGAAGAAACGAAATGGTCATAGGAGTTACATGTTAAGAGATATTAAAGCTATTGTAAGACAGGGCCAGAACGGTTTCTGGGTTCCCTGTCGCAACTTTAAAATTTACTATAAATTATCCAGAAAGAATTAGGAGACATACCTTATATGTACAGATTCCATTTTGAGTCTAGTTTCATTAGAAACAAACGGCACCAGCATTAAATCCTGTACAGAGAGATATTCAAGTTATACCGCGCGAAGGTCAGAGCAGTCGATCCCTGTAACATGGGTGACTTTAACTAATAAACTGTACCAATTGGCCCGACCAAAATTCTAGAAATAAATCCATGGATGGATATATGAGTCTAAATTCAGGGAAAATTTACGAAACCAGTTTCCGAGTTTTGAAACTCGAGATATGATTTTTAAGGCGACAGTGACGCAGTTTTTCCAGCCTGACTGGAAATGTCCAATGGATGGGCAAAACAAGTGAACTTGGCTTGCTAACCCCTCGTGTCCGACACCGGCGATGGTCTCGGGTTCGGGGTGTTACAAAATCAAAATATCATTAATGAATACAACAACAAATTGATCAAGATACGATCTAAAAATTCTATTCATTAAATCCATAAATACAACAGGTGCATTCGTTAAACCAAAAGGCATAAATAAAAATTCATAATGCCCATACCTTGTTCTGAAAGCAGTTTTCGAAATGTCAGAGTCCTTTACCTGCAACTGATAGTAACTCGATCTCAAATCTATCTTAGAAAACACAGTAGCACCTTTCAACTGATCGAATAAGTCATCAATTCTAGGCAGAGGGTATTTGTTCTTTACAGTCACTTTATTAAGTTGACGGTAATTAATACACATTCTCATTGTGCCATCTTTCTTTTTCACAAGCAGAACAGGAGCACCCCATGGTGAAAAACTCGGTCTAGCAAACCCTCGATCGGTCAATTCTTGCAACTGAGATTTTAATTCTTTTAACTCGATCAGAGTCATTCTATACGGAGCTATTGAAATCGGAGTAGTATCAGGTACTAATTCAATGCCAAACTCGACTTATCGAATCGGAGGCAAACCAGGTAGTTCTTCCAGAAACACATCAGAGAAGTCACAAACAACAGACACTGATTCAACTTTCTTATCATTCACTTTCGAATCTAACACATAAGCTAAGTAGGCTTCACAACCTTTCTTCACATATTTCTGTATTTTCATTGCAGATACCACAGCTGGTGGTCCATTCAGATCACTAGAGTCAATTCGGATTATTTCATCATTCTTACACCTTAAATCAATGACTTTTCATTTGTAATTCATAATAGCATCATGAAAAGTTAACCAATTCATTCCCAAAATTATGTCAAATTCATCGAAAGGTAAAAGCATCAGAATAACAGGAAAATAAATATCTCGTAACATTAACGGACAATTCTTGCAGACTTTATCAATTAAGACACTTTTGCCTAAGAGGTTCGATACTCTAATTACGAATTCAGTAGACTCTACAAGCAAAGTCTTACTATGCACTAAATTCATACAGATATAAGAATGCGTTGATCCAGGATCTATCAATGCAATCACAGAAGTATCATAGAGAGTAAAAGTACCAGTAATCACGTCTGGAGACGAGGCTTCTTCTCAGATAGCATAGGCTCTGGCAGGTGCTCTGGCCTCAGATCTAACAATAGTATCTCCAGTAGTTCTTTGACCACTACTTGCATTTCTTGCATTTCTAGAAGGTCTACCTCTAGCTGAGGTGTTGCCCAGTCTCAAATTCTGTACATTCTCTTGCTCAGCAGGTTCAGAACAATCTTTTACAAAATGGTCCAGAGATCTATATCGAAAATAGGCTCGGTCATTCAATCTACAATTTCTCGGATATCTTTTACCATAGTGTTTACATTCAGGTCTTTCAGATCAGACATTCCCAGCACTTGTAACAGAAGTAGCAGGGACTCTGAAGTTTGAATGCGATGTAGCTCGATCTCGGTTTGAATGTCCCACATTAGCATTTGGACGACTTTGATCATCTTGGAATTTCTTTGACATAGACTGAAATGATCTACTTGAAGATCTCTTTCTAGCATCTCTAGCTTCAGAATCAACTTTTCTTTTCTCTTTACTTAATTCTTCAGCTTTACATGCTCGTTCAACAAGCACTACCATTTATTTAATCTCCAAAATCCCAACTAACAGACAAATATCTTCGTTTTGTCCATCTTCAAACCTTTTTCACATTATTGCTTCATTCGATACACATTCTCGAGCATACTGGCTCAATCTCACAAATTCACGTTCGTATTCAGTAACAGACATACAGCCATGTTTAAGCTCGAGAAACTCTTTACGTTTCTGATCAATGAATCTCTGATTGATATATTTCTTCCAGAATTCAGATTGAAAGAAATCCCAAGTAACTCATTCTCTCGGAACCATAGATATTAAGGTTTTCCACCAATGGTACGTCGTATCTCTCAGAATTGAAATGGCACATTTCACACATTCCTTAAGATTCAGAGACATTTCATCAAACACTCTTATCGTACTCTCTAACTAGAATTTAGTTCTTTCAGCATCATCATTCGTTGTAGCTCGGAACTCTTTAGCTCCATACTTTCTAATCTTATCAACTGGTGGTCTACTCAACTGTACCAGATTCACTCGTGCCATATAAGGAGTTTGAGAAGGATTAACGGGGGGTGGAGGTTGTTGTACAGTCGGATTGGTTCTAATGTATTGGTTGAATCATGCATTCATCATTTGATAGAAGGCTTGCTTAGCCTCACCATCACTGCTACTCGTAGCCGGTCTAGAATCAGCTTGCATCGTCCCTTGCGCGGGAGCAGGCGCATTACTTTTAACATCGTCAGCTACAGCCCTATCAGGATCCATTTGCTATATAAAAGCACATTTCAATGTCAGGAGTCATCACACTATCACAGATTCAGATATATGACATGTATAGCTAGACTCATATACGCTATGGTAGTCTTAGAACCGACTAAACCATAGCTCAGATACCAATAAAATGTGACACCCTTAACCCGTAACCGACATCGGATTAGGGTTACAAGACATTACCAGACAGACAAAACATTTCAAACCAATTCAGAATCACAGATATCATTTAACATCATTTCATAAGCAATGATCTCCTAAGATGGTCTACGAGACCTAAAATGTAATTTTAAAAGACATTCGAGACTAAACCGAATACATTTATAAAGTCCAGAACTTTTAAAAAAATTTAATTCTACAGAGGTCACACGTCCGTGTGACCAGGCCGTGTGCCCCACAAGAGCATCAGACACGCCCATGTGAACCAGCCGTGCCAAAACAGAGCTTATATACTGACTTGTTCCCACAGCCAATAGGCACACCCGTGTACTACAGCCGTGTGATTCTTAGCTAGCTACTGACTTAAGCCCACGGCTAACAAACACGCCTGTTTTCTATGACCGTGTAGCACAATTCAGGCTTGGTTTAAGCCAATTTGCCACCCCTTTTATGGGTCATTCCTACAAGCCAAAGTAAACAACATTCATACAAAATATTCAGCCAATTTCATGCTCAAAAAATACTTCATTTCAACTATTTCATTATCATTCAAAACTCATTCAAACCATACCAAAACTTAACACAAACATACCATTTGATAGCCAACTTTCATTACATAACCTATATTTATAATTCAAAACTTAATACATAAACCTTCTAGCCTATACATGCCATACTTTAAAATATTTACACTTTCAAGAGTACCAAAATGAGATCGATAGTATGGTGACAATCCTCGACTATCCTCGAGCCTTCAGTAGCTACGATAACTATAAAACAGACAGTAAACACACAGAGTAAGCTACAAAGAGCTTAGTAAGCCAAATACAATTGGTCTAACTACTAAAGTATATAAATACAATTCACCCATATAGGTTCATAACCAATTCACAGAATAACTCATAAACTTAACCATACTCCTTTGTTTGCATATATGTCATGCATCATTTCTGTACATATTTCACAGAGACAAAATTTTTCATATTCAGAAATTAGTACGATACAAATGTACCTGCATAGGTTATACATTTCATATACTCAAACTCAGGTTTTGTACGCTATCATCAAACGAGTCAGAAATGATATAGTTGCTCATAAACAAGTACAATGCCGACATCCCGGACGTGGTCTTACATGTAATTCAATATCGATGCCTCTATCCCAGATAGGGTCTTACACGAAATCAGATACAATGATGATGTCCCAGACATGGTCTTATACGTAAATCTCAATCGAGGCCTATGTCCCAGACACGGTCTTACACGATGTCTCAGACAGATGTCAACTTTTCTCAGAAACATACAGAGCTTTTCAGATACTAGCATATTATCTTACTTTACTCCAAATATATACATCCGACACTCAAGGCTATCCAATATAAATTACAGTTTATATGAGTAGAATTTATTTCAATTAACACGTAATTGTAATTTGACTTACCTCGTACGGATTTCAGACGGAACGAGTCGACTATTCAACTATTTTGGACTTCCCTTGATCTAAGTCTGATTTTCTTTGTTCTTGATCTGATACAATTCAAATTCAACCATTCAATCATTCATTTCACTCAAACTAATCCATGAACACATATTTAGCGCTCTTTTATTTTAGCCCTTACATTTTCACACTTTGACAATTTAATCCATTTTTCACAAAATCACAAATATGCAAAATTCACCAAGACTTTAGCTTAGCCGAATATACATGGCTTCCATACAAGTCCAAATAACAAATTTAATTCACAATTTAGTCCCTCAAAACTCATTTTTACAATTTAGCCCAAATAGCTCATTTCATCAAAAATTCAAGAATAAAACACGATAATCTCACATATATCTTTCATAATCCTTATAAGAACACTACAAAGCTCATATAATCATCAATGGCATATTTTATAATCTTCAACAAAAACAGAAATTTAGACATGGGTTTTGAAGAACACAAAGCAACGATCACCAAAACGTAGAAATTATAAAAAAACCGAGCAAAATAAGCTCACCTATTAAGACATGCACTAGCCGAACATCAAAATGCTTCAATGGCTTCTTCTTTCTCTAATTTTCGGCTGAAAAAGTTGAAAATGCATGGCCATTTTATGTTTATTTTATTTTATTACACATTATAAGCCATATACCAACTTTACCCTTAGTATTTACATGTAAAAATTCACCTACTAATGTCCAAATTTGTCCACCATTAAAACAAATTGTATATTTGACATACAAGGACCTTTATTTTAAAAGCCAAGCTAATTAGATGCTTTAAAATTTAACACTCAACTTTCATACTTTATGCGATTTAATCCTTTTTCATAATTAAGCACAGAAACGGACAAACTAAATCACATAAATTTCCTAGAAATAAATTCACATATCACAGACACAGAAAATAATATTAAAATATTTTTTAGACTCGAATTTGTGGTCCCGAAACTACTATTCCATCTAGGGTCAAAACCGGACTGTTACAAAGATAGTTTTTGTGGAATTGATGTGCACTCCTGAAGATTGTTTGAGATGTGTTGTGTCGTTGCTAAAAGATGAAGCATACTCATGGTCGGACACTTTGAGCACAATGACATCAAATGATCTTATTAATTGGGATTTCTTATAAATTGAATTCAAGAAAAAGTATGTTAGTCAGTTGTTTCTTGATAAGAAAAAGAAAGAGAATTCCTTGAACTAAAACAAGGAAATCGATCTGTAGCTGAGCATGAACGAGAATTTGTGCTGTTAAGCAAGCATGCCCATCATATAGTGTCAAATGAATAAGAAATGTGTATTAGATTTGAAGATGGGTTGAATGATGACATTTGCATGTCGGTTGCAGCATTAAAGTTACGGAGATTTGTAGAATTTTCAGAACGAGCTCAGAAAATTAAAGAAATCTGCAAGAGTAAATGGCAATTAGATTTGAAATTTCAATATTTTAACAAAAGAGGGTTCTTTAACTATGCTTAAACATTTCCATTGAAGAAGTTTAGAAATAAAGCAAGTCGATCGGTTACCCCTTCAGAGTTCACTAGCAGAGATAAACCGAAGCAAAACAATTTGAAGTCTGTTAATTCTCCAGCGGCCAGTGTTGGAAACGTAAAGAATGTTGAGAGAACTATCCTTTTTTGTGATAATTGTGGCAAGAAGCCTTTTGGTAATGTTGATCAAAGTTGGGAGCTTGCTTCCATTGTGGATCTACTAATAATTTTCTTCGTGATTGTTAGAAGCGAAAAAATTATTCGGGTAATCTGACAAGAAAGCCCGAAGCAACCTCACATAGAGGTAGACGACCTGGAAACAGTAACAATATTACTTCTAGTCATGGGAAGATTAGTGATATGAATGAACGATCTGAAGCGAGGCACCAACTAGAGTATATACAATTAGAGCTCATGAGTAAGCTACTGCCCCAGATGTTATTGCTGGTACATTTTCTCTTTTTGATATTAATGTATTTGTATTAATTGATCCTGGATCAACTTGTTCTTATGTATGCATTGCTTTAGTAGACAAAAATAATTTTTCTGTTATGTCCACTAATCACACTGTTAAGGTAACGAATCCACTAGGTCATTGTGTTTTAGTTAATCAGATCTGTAAATCATGTCCACTGAAAGTTTGGGGTTATGATTTTCTTTCTAATTTGATGTTGTTACCTTTTGATGATTTTGATCTCATTTTGGGAATGGATTGGTTGTTTGAGCATGATGTAGTAGTGAGTTTCTAAAGGAAGCAATTTAGTTTGTGGCGTCTGAATGGTGAATTTCTTTGTGTTAGGGCAGATAAGACTGATTGTACTACAAATGTGATTTCAGTATTGTCAGCTCAAAAACTAATTAGAAAAGAATGTGAAGCTTATTTAGCTTACGTTCTTGATTCGAAAGTGGCAAAATAAAAAATCGATCAAGTACCGATAGTTAAAGAATATGCTGATTTTTTCTGAAGAACTGTCTGGGTTGCCACTGACTCGGGAAGTTGACTTTGTGATCGAATTTGTACCTGGAATAGCTTCAATTTTGATAGCACCATACAAATGGCTCCTATAGAATTGAAAGGCAGTTGCAAGAGTTGTTAGATCGTGGATTTATTTGACTGAGTGTGTCACCTTGGGGTGCTCTAGTTCTGTTTTTGAAGAACGAAGATGCGCTGATAAGACTATGTATAGATTATTGATAGCTAAATCGAGTCACTATTAAGAATAAATACCCATTACCTCGTATTGATCATGTTCAATCAGTTAAAAGGGAGCTATAGTGTTTTCAAGGATTGTTTTGAGGTCCAGATATTACCAGTTGCGAGTTGCGAGTTAAAGAGCCAGATGTACTACAAACTTCTTTCAGAACCCTATATGGTCATTACGAATTTCTGGTAATGCCATTTGGTTTGATGTGGATTTGATGAATAGGGTCTTTCAACCATATTTGGATCTATTTGTTGTGGTATTCATTGATGATATCCTAATATACTCATTGAATGCGTTAGACCACGTTGAGCATTTGAGAATTGTGTTACAAACTTTATGTGACAAGCAACTTTATGTAAAATTCAGCAAATGTGAATTTCGGCTGCGAGAAGCCAATTTTTTGGGTCATGTTATTTCAGCTGATAGTATCCGTGTTGATCTAAATAAAGTATCTGTAATCATTGATTGGAGAATTCCAAAGAATGTTTCTAAGGTTCGTAGTTTTCTAGGTTTAGCAGGATATTATCGGCGTTTTGTTAAAAAAAATTCAATTATAGCCTTGTTAATGAGAAAATTATTGCAAAAAGATGTTACTTTTGTCTGGATCAATAAATGTTAGAAAAGTTTCAAGCAACAGAAAAGTATGTTAATTAAAGCTCCAGTTTTGACTCAACCTAAATTTGGGAAAGAATTTATAGTGTATAGCGATACATCTCTTTGTGGTTTAGGTTGTGTGTTAATGCAGAGTGGCAAAGATGCCTCGAGATAGTTGAAGCCTCACGAGCGAAACTATCTGACACATGATTTGGAACTAGCTGCAGTAGTTTTTGCCTTGAAGATTTGGCAATATTATTTATAAGGTGAAAAATATCATCTTTACTGATCATAACAGTTTAAAATATCTAATAACTCGAAAAGAATTGAATTTGCGCTAGCAAAGATGGCTTGAATTGTTAAAGGATTATTATTTAGTAATTAACTATCATCTTGGGAAAGCTAATGTTGTTGTAGAAGCTTTGAGTCTGAAGTCTTTATTTGCTTTGAAGGCTACAAATGCAAATTTCACATTAAAATGTGATGGTTCTATTTTGGCTGAGTTGATAGTAAAGTCAGTATTTCTATCGAAGACTCAAGAATTACAGAAAGTAGATTCAAGTTTGACCTAGTTAAAAGTGATAAAAAAATCTGATTTTTGTATTGGGAATGATGAATGTTTATATTTCTGAGATCGACTGTGTAAACCAAAGATTCAGGGTTAAAAAAGGAACTGTTGAAAGAAGCTCACAATCAGCTAGTCATAAATAATTGTTGTTTCGAGTTTTTTGTTCAATCAAATAGTCATTACCCTATCAGGATCTCTCGATCTTCCATTAGAATAATGAGTCGACAAGAACTACTTACCTGTTAACCTCACAGTCCAGTTCGGGGTAAGGGTGTCCACAGATAGGTTATACCAATTTTGGCTTAATTCTCACCTAGATAACTTTCTAAGGTCGTCAAGCCTAGGGTTTTAGTTCTTCCTCTACCAAATACCTAATTTGCCTGCACAACAATCAATTAATCATACATCCACTAGCTAATCCCCTATAAAAGAATTAGTTCCTCATGGATCTCAAAAACATAATAAACTTGATGTAAAAGATAAACATTAATAGCAAATCAAGAGACAATGGTTTAAGAGAATCCTGAATTGTATTTAATTGAAGCACAAAATCCAAAAAGAGTTGATCGAGTTCCACCAATCAGATCTCTCGACAAATGCAAAACTAAAAATAACCTAAAACCTAAGAAAAAGGAAAAACTAAAGACAAACTATTTTTATTATATAGTATGAAAAGTTATCCATAACAAGTGTTAAATGAGCTTATTTATAGAGTTAGGGTTTCCATCGTCCTTAACCCTATGTCAACTGATGCTTTCGTCTTTAATATTTAATTGTGCAGACAAAAACACCCCTGACTCGTAAGTATTTCTTGTACAGAACCAATGTCGCGACACCCTAGTGCATGTGTCGCGACATCGAAGGCAGTATGCTCATACTCAAAGTAGCTTCAAGGGGGTGTTGCGACATCCCTTGGTTGTGTCCCGTGTTACAACACAGTGACTAGTATTGAGTTCATACGCCCTCTAATAGTCTCATGCACACACACAAAGTATATTAGCTCACCCTTAGGCCTCATTCGGCCTCTAAGGTCAATAAAAGACTAAAATTACACTTTCTATTGAATGTAAACGAAACTAAGAAAACCTAATTAAATTATAATAAAAGTGCTTGTATTCAAGCTCCTCAAGTATGAAACCTAGTTTAATCTATTACACCGAATTACGATAGATCAAACTCCCTACACTTAAGTCATTGCTTGTGTTCAAGCAAAGCGAACAAAAATAGTAATTAAAAGAAAACCCTTAAGAAAATATGTTACAAATGTTAGTTTTCAAGCACATGACTAGGCATTTCATAGTTACACATAATCTTGGCATGATATATAGTTGACTTACCACTTTTGATATCAAGCACCTAAGTTTAGTATATTACAAAGCATATAAATATTAAGGGTTTCAAATGTAAGGATCCATCAAGAAGTTATACATGTAATTTATTATCCTAGTAGAATACAAACAGTTGTAAATGCAATTATTTAATATGATGTTAATTCGTAAATAAGTCTACCTAGATCACATAAGGCTTTTCGGCTTGTAACGTTCTGAGGCTTAAGATAGGTATGAAATTCAAGAACAATAAGCATCAAATAGTTTCAAGCACAGAAAAAGTTTGGCACATCGCATTATTCCCTATTCTCCTCCTGTAGTGACCCTTACCTGCACACTGTCTTATTTCTCCTTCTCTTACCTTCCTTCTTTCTCCATATAGGAGATCACAATATAATACAACAACTATGGCTAGCTCTCGAGTTTTTGTACACTAATGAACGAGTCTTTTTAAGTTTTTGGTGACTTTGTCACTTTTCTTTCTTATTTTTCAATACATTTCTCATTCACAAATTCTTTTACTTTCAAGAACCTTTTCTATTCATTTTTTTATTTTCTATTTGAAATTTTCTTTTGCTACACAAATTGGCTAACCTATAATCACTCTACCCCACCGATCCTTCCTATTTCAATCTATTTTTACAAAATTCCATCATAATGTATCTACTTAAACCTCAATACGTATGGCCAAACATCTATAGTCATGTAGTTTAAGACCAAAGAAAAGGAAAAATACAAATTAGCATTTTTGGCTTAGCTTTTGCATGAAGGTTCATTAAGAAGTGTTTTCTGGCTCAAATATAGGTGCTAAGGATGAATAAATAGGGTTAGATTTTTGGGTCTGGGTGCATACCAAACAATGCTTTAAGTAATCCCTAGGTATCTCAATATTCACAAATTTAGTCAACCAAACAATCACATTTTCAACAATTTATCATGCATACTAGCATGCTCGTTTCCCTATATTCTTTATAACATTTGGTACATTCAATTGCTAAATACCTATTTACAATGTCAAATATAGAACTTAGCAATCTAATAATCAAAAATTAATAATCATCTACAATCATGCCAAACTTATAATAACTACAATCAACATATATACATGCTTCTAACCAATCACTTTTATTTCTACAAGCTCAAGCACACAATTGGCAATAAAAATTAAATGAAAAACATAAAAATTTAAAACAAATTTTCTATGTCCCCCCCCCACACTTTAGAAAACACATTCTCCTCAATGTGTCGCCCTGAAAAGATAAAGAAAGAAGTTACCCGATTGGTCGTGGTAGTTCGTAAGCTATTAGTGGATACTTCCTCCTTTGATCATTGAAAGTTCGCTATGTTTATGTTTTTATTGTGTGGGGATTTTATACAAAAATCCATAAATATATAAATATTTGTTTAGTTCTAATATTCCATTAATTACAATATCCTAAAAGAAACATATAACTTTCCTAACAAAAAATAAACTGAACATAAAAATTGTCCTACTATATTTATATTTTATTATTCATATTCCCCTTGGAGTCCTCTTTTTATAAACTCTTCCTTTTGTTTTCTCTCTAAAATTACAAATTCTTTATAAATATCGTCTCCTAACAACTTCTTTGGAGGGTTCATCTCCTTATTCATCTGCTTCATAAGTACTCCGACTCTTTTACACATCTCCGTTATAAGGTATGGAAAGAAGTTTCCATTTTCCTGATTTCTTACACATTCAATCATGTTCCGATATATCCAAATACTAATACATATTTGTTTTTTTTTTTCAAGATCGCATAAACTAGAATGGCTTGTATTGGGCTAAAATTAGAAAGGTCGGCTGTAGGCCAAATTCTTGAACATACAAATTTCATCCATAGTTTTGCTTTTGGAGTCATTAATGCTTATTTGAATGTCTCGGGCATTGTTGTGCCTGTTTGAGACGTCTATACTTCTTTTCCTTCTATCAGAAATCTTAAAACCTTCTCCATGTTTATATTTTTAAATTCTTTGAGATCTGTTTTGTATACATAATCATGGTAATAATACGAAGCATCATAAAATTGAAAAATACTTCTTTTAGTTACCACGATGTTGACCCTTCTGACTTTGACATATGTCTATAGCTCATAGTACATGTAACACCCTATTTTTCAGTGGTGTTGAAAATAGTAGTTTCAGTGCCACAAAGTCAATGAGTAAGCTTGCAAAGATTATTATTTAATATTTACGATTCAAATACGATATTTAAATAAATTTTGAATTGACAAGTTATGCTATTTGAATGAATAATTAAGTTTAAGTGGTATAACCCTAAAGTTAAGTGGTTTTAGAAAGTGAGGTATCGGGACCTCGTTTCTATAAACTGTGTCATAAATATTTTTATAAATATTTACGGACTGTTACTAAGGTTGTATTAAAGTTTTGTTAGGAAATTTTAATGTTTAAATAGTTAATTAAGCAAAAAGGACTAAATTGTAAATGTTGAAAAAGTCAATCGCTATTAGTTTAAAGGTGCTAATTGACTAAAGAATCATAATTGGATGGCCTTAATGGATAATTTACCCATATCTAAGATGGTGGGATGGTTTTAAGTTTTAAAATATTTTAATTTTATATGTTTTATAAGTTAATTTATTATTATAATAAATTAAAGTTAAAATATATGATGAAACAAAAAGGTCGTCTTCCTAGTTTATTCTCATTTACATTGACCGAAACCCATTTTTGGTGATTTTGAAGCTTCAACCAAGCTTCAATGTATGCATATAAAGAACGAGTGGAAAATCGAGGAGAAGGAAAAATTACCAAATAGCCCCTGTACTTTGACATTTTTGTAATTTAGCTAGGTAAGTTTGTGTGAACTATAATCACCTAAATTTTAATTAAATTGAATGTTTAAAGTGTTATTCTAATGTAAATGAATCAATATATATGTTATGTGTTATTATGCATTTTATCAAGTAAAGAAACGATAGAAAATCCAACGACATTTCAATGACTACCGAGCCCCGTTTGAACTTTAGGAAAATATAGGATACAAATGATATGTTATTAGGGTTACCAAGTTTCTTACAAATGATATGTTATTAGGGTTACCAAGTTTCGGGTGCTGGTCCTGAATATCCTATCGATGGCTGAGTTCTGGTATTTGTTGCGAATACTTGTTAGCTTGTATGAGCGGCGTCGTGTAGCAACATTTTGACCGTCAGCTTGTGTGAGCAGGCCCATTTTATGGCTCAAGTGAGCATCTATGTAAAGGAAAAAGGAAAAGGAATAGTTTCGAATATATGTTATCACACTTTGTGTGAGCTTTCCCGCGTATCCGATATTATTCTAAGTAGTTCAACGGGCATGTAAAGGGAAGGAACGGTAAGTGTTCCAATCGACTATGTTACGAACTTATGTAAAGGTATGAAATGGTAATAATCAGTATATGAGTATCTATGTTATGGAAAGTATGAATTCAATGGCACTTTGTTCATATAATCTACCTTATCATGTGATAATTCTAAAGAGTTATATATATAAACACACTAACTTGTGTATTGATTATGATGTTTATGCTTATGTCTTGTATTATGCAAATGAAACGGATAAGAAAGGGTAATGAAACCATAAGTTTATAATTAAAAATTAGTGTGATGATATAAAGGGACTAATGAGTTAAATGACGTATATATGTGTGAGAAATTCACTTGTGCTGTGGATGAATTTACCTATGTCATGAATAAACACAGTAATTTGTGAATTGATAATGTTAATTAAGCTTATGCTAAGTAAATGGAATTGAAAGTAAGTAAATAAAGGGTTCAAAGTCTTATAAAATCCTACTATGCTAGGAATGATAAATATATATACGATGGTGATAAATTTACTCATTTGTGAGTTGATGTTTATGTAGTTGATATCTTGAAGCATTGGCATAGGTTTATGTTTACCTATAAAGTTCATTGATGAAATGGAATGTTATGTTTAAAGTTTATGCAAGCTTACTAAGCATTCATTGCTTACATAGTTATTTTTCCTTTATTTTACAGATAATTAGAAGCTCGATAAGTTTGGAAGCTCGTTGGAGATCTATCACACTATCCAACGATTATATCAATAGATTTTGATGTTTTGGTCAAGGTTATAGTGGCATGTATAGTTGGACTTGTGTTTAAAGATTTAGTTGTTATGTTTGGCATGTATGTATGGTATTGTGGTTGGTGTGCTTTTGGCACTTTGATGCCTTGATGGTTGATACTAGTAAGGCTAAGTTGGTGCATGTTTTAAATAACCAATTTGGTAAGTGTTAATGTAGTTTTAATCTAGTCAAATGTGGTAAGTTTTGGTATGAAAATAAGTTAGACATAAATGCTTGATGAATGGTCAAATATGCACATGTTTTGATAGATTTGATGAATTAAGATTGAGGTGCCTTATTGGAACATTGGTTATATGGATTATTGATATAGAAATGTAGTCATTTTTATGCATGTTTTGGATAGGTTTTTACGCCTTGGTCATATGTGCAAATGTGATTAGGTTCATGCTTGAGATGGGTGAAAGAAATGGCTTGATTTTGGCCATTTTCTTGTCTACACGGCTTAAGACACGGGTATTATTATTGGGTCTTTGAGTGGCCAGCAGAAGTTAGTCCATTCTCTTTTTGTTGTAATTTCCCACACTCCTATACATTTTCTCATTAATGGGTCAAATCCATGTTCTTGAATGAATGTGTACGACTGCAATAGTTAGTGAATGGAATGTCAATACTCCTATACAGATTATGCAATGTCACGGGTAAAGAAGAAGTTAGTCTCAACTAATCGACTCAATTAGGTGTAAAGTATAAAGACGTGTTTACTAAAAATTTCTTCCGAATTGATTTTCGTTAGTGAATGGAATAATACAGGGTTCATGATAATAGAATTAGTCAGAGAAATGATGTTTGAATTGTAAAGATGTCTGAGTATAACAATTGTGGTTGAATGGATTATAATGATCTCTTTTGAGTTTTCTATATATTTTTTTATCCTCAGAGATATGTGTGTGATTGTTCAGTTTCTAATAGAGTTCTTGTGTTGTGAGAATGCTAGCTAACTATGATGTTAGATGAAAGCCCTGTTGGTCTAGTCGATTTATGACCGGTATTTTCTTTTCTTTCTTTGGAATCCTATTCTATTATGTTTGGAACAAAAGTCAACGATAAAATTATAAGATGCTATTCTTCTGTTTCTACTGGTTATTGTTCGGTTTTATATGCATAAATGGAAAAGATGTTATCTCTGTTACAATTGATTCTAGAGCGTGAAGCATTGTTTTCTTCTAGTTTTCTCTGAGGAATCATCACGATCTTTATTATTTTCTTATGAGTTATGTTGTCGGATTTTCGGTATGGTATCGTATCTTGGATTTCCTTATCTTGGTTTTCCCACATTCATACTCTATAAATTATTAATCATGGCTCACCTTTGAAGTGTGCTTTTTGACTTGTGATGACTATGTTTATTATGATTGTATTCTAACTCGATCATGGGAACTATATGATTCAGGTTTTTGGAATTCTTAAATTTTTGTGAAAAGAATTAACATCGGCAAAGGTATAAGTAGTGGAATCATAAGCTTTAATTTGTATGATGGGTTTCTTTTCTCAGGTAAGTTAATTGAAGTCAGTGCATTCAATCGGGATGTCTTTGTTTTTTTGAGCTCATGCGATTATAAAGGCCTTTGATTAGCATGATAAGAGAACTTTGAAAGATTATGTGTTTGAGTTGTTTTTAATAGCACAATGAAACGAGCATTTTGATATGTGTTATTCGATAGTTGAGATTGACTCAGCCATTTTTATCAAAGTGAGCTGATTTGTTGGGAGGTGATTTGAGTCATATATATTTAAGTATGTCCTCAGCTAAGAGAATGAATTTTGTGCAATCACGAGTGTATAGACGGGTAGTCTGAATGAAGAATTGATATTTTTGAAAGCATGATATAGAAACAAACCTACTAGATTGGTTTTAAATGGGTGATGTTATTCTGAATTAAAGCTATCCTGTTAATAAAGTTATCCCAATTGTGAAAGTTTGAATGGTCTGTGCATGCTAGCAAAGTTGAAACAGTTGAAAGTATTATTAACCAAAGCTTTAGTTCTGAGTTTAGTTTGAATTGAGTAAAGAATTTGCGATTTTTCAATGATGTACTATGGAATAGATCAGAATATGTTTTAATACAAAAATGTAAAAAAGTAGTTTGTACTTTCAGACAGTTAAAGTCACATTAAAAAGATACTGTTAGGCTAGTGATTTAGAGACGGCCACTTTTATGTCTGTGTTGTGAATTTGATGATTTCCTATGTTCGATGAAAAATGTCATATGTGTAATATCCCGAATTAGGGCCTAATCGGAATAGTAGTTCGTGACCACAAATTCAAGATAGAAATAATTATTTTATGATTATTTTGAGGTCCATGGTATGATTGCATGATTGTGTGAAAATTTCGTGAAGAAATTCTATGCATAAAGTGCTTAATTTGAAGTTAGGGACTAAATTGAATAAGTTGCAAAACTTGCATTCTAGAAGTTTCTAGTATGAAATTGCTTTGAAATATTAATTAGGAGATTTTAAATAGAAATTTGACCAATTTCAAAGTTTATGGACAAATATTGGACATGAATGGAATTTTTGGAAAGTTTAATAGTAAGGGCATTTTGGTCATTTAGGGGTAAAATGAATTAAAATACAAAATTAAAAGCCAATTTTGCTCATCTTCTTCGCCATGGACGTGTATACCAAGGGAGACTCCATGGCTAGGGTTTCCAAGCTTCCAAGCTCGATTGTAAGTCCGTTCTAGCCTTCTTTTTAATGATTTTTACGTTTTTGGAGTCTCGGTAACTTGATTTAGCTTATGCTAGCAATAATTCAACCTAGGGTTCATATTTGGAAAAATACTCATAGGTGAAATTTGTGTATTTTGGTATTTTATGATATAATATGAGGTTTTAAATTATGTTAGACAACTTGTGCTACTCAGTTTTAAGTGAAAACGAGCAAAAAGGCTTAATCGGTAAAAATACCTAATAGTCATAAGTACATGTTAGAGTGAGAATTTGATGTTGCCATAGAAGGGGAAAATGATCAGCATGTCATAAAACATAATAAAATAGGATGAAATTTAATTTCTGAACCTTGGGGAAAAAGTGCAAATATGCAAAAGTTTAGGGGTCAAAATGAAAATTTTTAAAAATATGATTTTTGGACCCGTATGAATAGTGTGACTAATTATTAGGCTAAATGTGATATTATAGATGAAGGAAATCGAGATTCGGGCTTAAATTGGGAAAATACAAGGTTATGGACTAAAATGGTAAATTGTTGTTTCTGGATCGAGTATTGGCAGGTCGGCTCGGGGTTGGAAATCGTTGGAGGAAAAATCACACTATCACACTATCATTTTTGGGAAAATTAATTCAAATATTAGAAATATCAAGTGAGTGGCATGTATAGGAAGTTGGTTTGTGATATGTATTTTTATTATGATTTTGACCATACGTATCAGTCTGCATTGAGTTATCGTATAAAATCATGAGATGTGGTCCTTATCCATTATGGTTTATAAGTTTAATTAATCGTACCATGTCCTATGTTTTGATGTGATGATATAGTTAGCTTTGTTTGTTATGCATGTGTTCGAAAAGTTTTGAATTAAATGAAATTTTATGGCCTGGTTTTCGTCTATGTGTATTGTTAGGTCTGGTAATGCCTCGTACTCTGTTCCGGCCTTGGATACGGGTAAGGGTTGTTACATTTAGTGGTATCAGAGCTATGGCTTAGTCGGTTCTCGAACTAACCTAGCATGTGTAAAAGTCCAGCTATACATGCCACTGATCCGTGATAGTGTGATGTCTTCCGACGCGTATGAGCACCGTCTTGCTTAGACAGAGGTACTCTCCAACCGAGCTGCACTGACCATGTTCAATGTGATGCGAAGGTGTTTGAATAAAATTACGATTATGATGAGTCTCAATTTTGAAAAGTATGAATAAAAGTCTATGATATATATATAATGTTGATGAATTTCAATGATATTTTTTATGAGATAAATGATTATAACGAAATGAATTTATCTATGTTAAATTGTTTGGACTGAATTATGTGATTGTAATTATATGTATATGATGATGCACAAAACGAAAGTTGTGATTGTGATATAAATATCTATGTTTGTTTAACCCTTATATGATGTCATGAGTATGATTTGTTCGAGTAGATGAATGATAAGTCAAGCTATCCAGAAAACATAGGATGCATGCATAATTATACTTAACTAAATGAGATAACTGGAAAGTGAGCATAAAATCAATATGAATGTTAGTTACTCGAAATGAATAACATGATTGAGATATGATTGCTATGAAGAAAACTGTGTTACATGTATATGTATATGTATATGTATATGTATATGAGAGTTGAATCAGAGGCCCTACGACCCCTTTTCCCTTACCAAAGTGGTGTTTTATAATGGAATTTCATGAGATTTATACTGAATAAGTTTCTGGTTGAGAAACCAAAGAGTTCAGTGCTAGAATAATTATAAATATGATTAGAGATTGAAGAATGAATTGATAAGTAAAGTCAAAGCTAGAAAAGTATCAGATTGGCATAAAGATTATTGGAGTTATGCATTGTTCCAGTTAGAGAAGAAATTTATTTTGATAAATCGAATTACTAAGGTACAAGGTCGAGAAAAGTGCAAATAAAAATTTATTCAGAACTAGTCTTCTTTAGTGAAAAGTAATATGAAATTTGTGATGGCAGAAATAGTTGGGAAAATGATATCTGAAATGTGTAATATCTGAGTGTGACAGTTACGGTTGGACAGATTTAGCAGTTTCTTCTAAGATGTTCTATGTGTTTATCCGTTCCCAGAAATATTTCTATGGTTATTGATCTTTTGAAGAAATTTTTGTTATATGGGGATGTTTTCTAATCCTGATGTTAAATGAAAGCATTGGTAGCCTGACTGGTTTATAATTTATATTGCTTTATTCCTTCGGGCATTCTATTATATTCTGCCTGATAAAAAAAAATTGATGAGAGAATATGTATGATACTATGATTCTGTTCCTTCTACTTGATGCTCCATTTGATATGTATATATATGGGAAGATACATTGTTCTTGTTGCATTTGATTCCAGTGAGACTAAATGATGTTTTCTACTGGATTTCTTTTCTCTGAGGAATTATCGGGATCTTCTATATTTTCCTATGAGTTTGGTTTTCAATTTTCCTAAGATAGTGTCGTATCTTGGGTTTCTTTATTCGATTTCTTTATTCGGGTTTTTCTATCTTGGATTTCTTTATTCGGTTTTCTTGTTATCTTTATTCGTAATTTGTCAACTATGACTCATGTTCGGAGTGCATTCTTCAGCTCGTGATAATCATGTCAAGTATGGCTATACTTCTGATTTGATTTGGGTGATGTGGTGATTTCCGTATTGGGATTTTTCTAATTTTTGTGTAATCGGTATGGTGGATTACTTCTCTCAAGTAAGTCAATTATAGTTAATGTCTTCAATTGAGATATTTTGGTACTTGAGCTAATGCAATTGAGGCAGTTTTGATTAACGTAATGAATGAATAGTAAAGGATGGCATGATGAATTGTTTTGTAACTAGAAGAAAGGATTATTTTTGAGGTTATATCAGAATTATTTCCGTAGCGGAAAGAGGAAAATGTGATAATGAGTAGCAAACTAAAATAGTACAGTGAAGATCGACTTCTGATAATGAATTTCAGAATATATGAGAAATTAAAGAGATATATTGGAGACACCGCCTGAGTGAAAGTTCTTCAACACTGAATATGAAATTGAGGAATCTAAGTGAAGACCACTTTTCTGGTAAGATTTTCGGGGACGAAAATCCCTAAAGGGGGGAGAATTGTAATATCCCGAATTAGGGCTTAATCGGAATAGTAGTTTCGTGACCACAAATACGAGATAAAAATAATTATTTTATGATTATTTTGAGGTCTATGATATGATTGCAAGATTGTGTGAAAATTTCGTGAAGAAATTCTATGCATAAAGTGCTTGATTTGAAGTTAGGGACTAAATTGAATAAGTTGCAAAACTTGCATTCTAGAAGTTTCTAGTATGAAATTGCTTTGAAATATTAATTAGGAGGTCTTAAATAGCAATTTTACCAATTTCAAAGTTTATGGACAATTATTGGACATGAATGGAATTTTTGGAAAGTTTAGTAGTAAGGGCATTTTGGTCATTTAGGGGTAAAATGAATTAAAATACAAAATTAAAAGCCAATTTTGCTCATCTTCTTCACCGTGGACATGTATACCAAGGGAGACTCCATGGATAGGGTTTCCAAGCTTCCAAGCTCGATTGTAAGTCCGTTCTAGCCTCGTTTTTAATGATTTTTACATTTTTGGGGTCCCGGTAACTTGATTTAGCTTATGCTAGCAATAATTCAACCTAGGGTTCATATTTGGAAAAATAACCATAGGTGAAATTTGTGTATTTTGGTGTTTTATGATATAATATGAGGTTTTAAATTATGTTAGACAACTTGTGCTACTCAGTTTTAAGTGAAAACGAGCAAATGGGCTTAATCGGTATTTTCATAAGTACATGTTAGGGTGAGAATTTGATGTTGCCATAGAAGGGAAAAATAATCAGAATGTCATAAAACATAAGAAAATAGGATGAAGTTTAATTTCTAAACCTTAGGGCAAAAGTGCAAATATGCAAAAGTTTAGGGGTCAAAATGAAAATTTTTAAAAATATGATTTTTGGACCCGTATGAATAGTGTGACTAATTATTAGGCTAAATGTGATATTATAGATGAAGGAAATCGAGATTCGGGCTTAAATTGGGAAAATACAAGGTTATGGACTAAAATGGTAAATTGTTGTTTCTAGATCGAGTATTGGCAGGTCGGCTCGGGGTTGGAGATTGTCAGAGGAAAAATCACACTATCACACTATCATTTTTGGGAAAATTAATTCAAATATTAGAAATATCAAGTGAGAGGTATGTATAGGAAGTTGGTTTGTGATATGTATTTTTATTATGATTTTGACCATACGTATCAGTCTGCATTGAGTTATCGTATAAAATCATGAGATGTGGTCCTTATCCATTATGGTTTATAAGTTTAATTAATCGTACCATGTCCTATGTTTTGATGTGATGATATAGTTAGCTTTGTTTGTTATGCATGTGTTCGAAAAGTTTTGAATTAAATGAAATTTTATGGCCCGGTTTTCGTCTATGTGTATTGTTAGGTCTGGTAATGCCTCGTACTCTGTTCCAGCCTTGGATACGGGTAAGGGGTGTTACAATATGCTTCCTGATCCTAATGGGTTAAAGTATCTAATTTCCTAGAAAGATCTGAAATTTAAGACGGTGTGAATGAACTGAGATATTGAAAGATTTTGAGTAACTGTCGATTAATCTCTGAGAAAGCAGTTATATTTACAAGTGCCTGGATGGAAAATCTTTGATTATTTTTGTGAGTACTGGTTAATTGATTGATCTTAGTTGATGATGGTCTAATTCCAGCCAAATTAGATGCTAAAGCGAGATTTTCTTTGTGAAACTGAGAAGCTCAGAAATGTATAGTGAATTGTAATCTAAATGAGTTCAGAGTGAGTTTACTTCTAATGTCAAATTTCAGGCCAGACATGATTCCTGTTATTATTGTTATTTCGAGAATAATTTGCTTATTGATGAATCTAGAACTTATGCAGAAGTTTTTGTACCAAGCTCAATAGTAACATGTCTGTTCATCTAAGAGTAAAAAAATGTGCAGTTATATGAAGTAGACATTCTAGTGAATGAGTATATACCATGATATTTTGAAATTATGTTCAAATATTTATTTGTTAGCAAGTAAGCTGAACATCAAGTGTATTCAGGACTAATACAGTCAGTGATTGTGCAAGAGTGATAATGAGATATAGTTACTATAGATTTCGTATTGGGATTGTCATTTTCTCCAAAAAGGAAGATGTTATTTGGATTGTGGTTGATTGTTTGGCAAAAATCTGCATGATTGTTTCAGTGTGTATAGATTTATTATTTGATAGATCAAATGAGCTATGTGTTCCTGAGAGAGTAATTCAGAATTTCGACAATATGTTCCGACACTGTGTACTAAAGTTCAAATGTTATTGGAAAGAGATATATGAGGTTAAATCGATTTGTGATTCTGAGAAATTAGTGAAAGTGATTCATGAGAGTTGGAAGCAACTTCTTCTGCTAAGATTTTCGGGGAAGAAAATTCCTAAAGGGGGAGAGTTATAACAGCCCAATTTTGGGCCTAGTCGAAACAGTGATTTTGGGACCACAAATCTGACGAGGAAAAAAATTATTTTTATTACATTTATATGGTCTACAGTTTCCCCAAATGATTTCATGAAAATTTCATTCGAAAATTTTGACGTTTGGGCACTCAATTTAGTCAAAAGGACTAAATCGTAAAAAGTGCAAAAGTTGAGTTCTACATCTTAGAGGTGTCCAATTATTATGAATTTTAAATTGGAGGTCCTTATATGGTAATTAGACCATTCGTTAAGTTGGTGGACAAAAATGGACATGGTTAGGGATGTTTCCAAAGTTTTTCATTATGGGCATTTTGGTCATGTAGTTATTAAAATGAATTGAAAACAAAATTAAAAGCCATTTTTTGTCCATCTTCAACTCCTTGGCCAAAACTTGCATGAAGAAACCATGTCTAGGGTTTTTCAAGCTTTCAAGCTCGATTGTAAGTCAATTCTAGCCCCGTTTTTAATGATTTTTACGTTTTTAAAATCCTCATAACAAGATCTATCTATTTCTACCAATAATTTGAGATATGATTAAAGTCTAGGGTTTTAAACCATGATGAATATGTGTGTATTTTGATGTTTAATGGTAGAAAATGCATGTTTATGGTTAGAGAAACGACTTTTACTAAGTGATTTTCGATAAAAATGTATAAAATGACCTATTTGTAAAAGTTATGAAATATGTGTTAAAAATCTGATTTAATGGAAAATTTGGACTTCTATAAGCATGAAAATGATTCAACTATGCATAGGTAGTAAAGAAATTGAACACATTTCATTTTACGAGCCTAGGGACTAAAATGTAAATATGTGAAACTTTAAGGGCAAAAATGTAATTTTGCTATAATGTGATTTTTGGATCACATTGAATAATTTTACTAATAAATAGACTAAATGTGATATTATAGATCAAAGAAAACAAGGTTCAGACCTAGAACAGGGGAAAAACGAGAAATTGACGGTTAGGTCCCTTTTTGCCATTTTGGTATCGAGGTAAGTTCATAGTGAATAATGCATTATGTTTGTATCTTAAATATTTTAAATGATTCATTAATGTGTGGAATGAATGATTAATTCTATGGATACAATTGACAAGTTCCGATAAGTGTGAAAAATCCCGTTTGAACCTTAGGAATAGAATAGGATACGAGTGACATGTCACTAGAAACCCTATGATTTATGAGCTCATGAGATATATGATATATGTTTATGTGGTCCGGGTGTTGGTCTTGTATGTCCTACTGGTGGCTAGGTAGTCCGGCATGTATTACAGATACCTGACAGCTTGTGTAAGTAGCCCGTGTAGCTACGTTCTGACTGACAGCTTGTGTGGCAGACCCGTAAGTAGCTCAAGAATGAGCCTTCATGTGTTATGAGATATGAGGTAGCTTTGGCTACCTATGAGGCACTTATGTATAAGACTTTCTGAGTATCCTTTAGTATTCCGAGTGGTTCAACGGGTATATCAATGATGAGATGAAAAAGGTATAAATATGTTACAAGATGGTACAGATATGTACAACAACTCATGAGTAATGAGCTCAGTGTGTGATTAACATTCGGTAAGAAGTATTTGAGTAAGTTACACTTGAGAAATATCGATAACCTTATGAATATTGATTTACACTTAAGATGAATGGATACATGATAAGATTTGATAATGATCATGTGATAGGTTTATGAGCCTAATTAAATTGTGATATAGTACGGTTTATTTATTTAAATTGTGTTTCACTGGATATGAGGAAAATGAAAGATAGGCATAATTCCCGAATAAAGTCATTATGAAAATATAGGAAGATATAAGCTTAGACAAGTGAAAGATGGTTGAACTATATGTTGAAATTATGATTACTCATAAATAATGTGCATGTGATTAAGAGGATGGAAATAACTTGTTAAATAATGCGATATGTTATAATGGGGAGACTATGGTGGCTAGGCTAATGCCAAGGCATGTAAATGGTGTTTATAAGTTAAAAGAGTAAGTACTATGAATGAATAAGTGGTAATCTTGAGATTTAATGTAAATTGTAATAATAGTATTCTTATGGATGGATAAAGTAAATGAATGTTAATAGTTGTTTATTATTTCCATATGAACTTACTAAGCTTTATTACTTACTCCCCTTCCTTTCCTATCTCTTATAGGTTAATTTAGCTAGCTCGGGTTAGAGTTCGCCGGAGATGCTATCACACTATCAAGTTATCATTTGGGTATAAGTGAATGCAAGTATTTTAAGCTTATGGCATGTATAGGGACTTGGTCTATTAATTAATTATGTCATTGTTAATATGACCAAATGTGTTAGCTTATAATGGTTATGGTCCAATTTGTGTATAGCCATGAATGATGGCTTATATTGATCATATGATTATGCACATACCTATGTCTTTGAGATGTGGTTTGTAATTGTGTGTATATGATGGGTTATGTTATTAGTGATGAATGCTTGTTGATATTGTATTGGGATGTGTTGGTCATAATTGTGGCTGTTTTGGTTGCCTAAGTATGTTATGTTTTGTGCCTTTGAATTGATGTGAGTGTATATGTGAATAAGGGTGGCAAATGGCTTGGTAAATAGCCTTTAATTTGTCCACCCGGGTAAACATACGGACGTGTGTCTAGGCCGTGGTGACACGCGGTCTGCCCCCATGGGTGTGTGATCCAGCCATGTGTCCCCTGCATTTTAATTTTTGGCAAAACAGAATGTCCAGTAGCCACCACACGGGTAAAGACACGAGCGTGTGTCACAGTCGTGTAGAGGACATTGCCTAAGCACATGGGTGTGTGACTTGGCCATGTGACCTCAATTTAATGATGACGTCATAAATAGACTGCGCTTTAAGATGGACAAGGGCTGAAGCACGGACGTGTGATATGACACACGGGCATGTCCCTTAACCCACACGGGCGTGTGGTCTTGTTTCATGATGAAAATCTTCTAAGTTTCCCAAAAATTTCTAAACTTCTCGGTTTAGTACCGAACCACTCCCAATGCCCATATAAAGGACAATTTGCATATGTATGAATGAATTTAATTTAAATGAAATTTTATAGCTCGGTTTTGTATGTTTACTTGAGTTTAAGTCCGGTAACGCCTCGTATCCTATTCTGGCGTCGAATACAGGTAAGGGGTGTTACACTTTGCATTGTAAGACTTGAGTGTTAATTATTTCCTTTGTTGTTCCCCAAGAATAATGTTTTACTCTCTGTCTATTTACTAGAAAATATTGTCCTCCCTTTCTAATAATTTCTATTGCCCCATGAGGTTTACTTAATTTAAAGTATATGGGTCAATCCATCTGGATTTTAACTTACTAGGGAATAATTTTAATCTCGATTTAAACAATAGCACTTTTTGTCCAAGCAAAAATTCACGTATTTGTATTTTTGCGTCATACCTAAGTCTGCTCCTTTCCTTGTATAGCCTGGTGTTTTCATAAGCCATAAAACGAAATTCTTCTAATTCTTGTAATTGAAATAGTCTTTCTTTCTTGGCTAACTTTGAATCTAATTTCAATTCTTTGATTTTCTAGAATGCTTACATTTCTAATTCAATCAGCAAATGACAATTTTTCCCATCAACTAATTTGTAAGGAGATATTCCTAGCAGAGTTTTGCATGATGTTCTACAGGCCCAAAATGCATCGTCTAATCTTGTTGTCCGACCTTTCCTACTTGGATTTATTGTATGTTCAAGAAATTTCTTGATCTCTTGGTTGGACACCTCTTCTTGGCCATTAGCTTGTGGATGATATGTTGCTGTCATCTGATTCTCATACTATACTTTGCTAAAGTAGCTTCAAATTGTTTACTGCAAAAATGAGATCCTTCATCACTTACCAACACACTAGGCATTCCAAATCTAACAAAGATGTTTTTTTTTTCTTAAGAATTGAACTACTTCTTTTGTATCATTAGTAGGTAATGCCACTGCTTCGACCCATTTGGAAACATAATCGACTACTAATAGGATGTATTGATTCCCAAAAGAACTTGGAAAGGGTCCCATGAAGTCAGTTCCCCAAACTTCAAATATCTCTACTTCAAGTATTCCAGTTTGTGGCATTTCATCTCTTCTCGATATACTTCCAGTTCTTTGGAATTTATCGCATCCTTGTACAAATTCATAAGTATCTCTTTTCATAGTTGGCCAATAAAATACTAATTGAAATACCTTTCGAACTGTTCTTTTTCCGCCGAAATGCCCCCTACATGGTGACGTATGACACCCATTAAAAATGTCGTTTATTTCTTCTTCGACTACAAATCTTTGTACTAATTGATTTATGCATTTTCAGAATACATACGGATCTTCCCAAATATAATTTTTCAATTCATGCATGATCCTCTTCTTTTGTTTCCATGATACTGATGGTGGAAAAACGCCTTTAGCAGTGTAATTCACATAATTTGCTTCCATGGTATGCTACTATTTTTTACCCTCATCTGATGAGCGTCCACCCAGAATAACTATTCATATACGAAGGTTTTCTTGATTTCTATGGAGTTTTGCCATTCTAAATCATTTTCTATTCTGGATAAATGGCCAGCGATTTGATTCTACATTTCTTTTCCGTCTGCTATCCATAAATCAAATTCTTGAAGCAGTAACACTCATCTCATTAGTCTGGCTTTTGTTTCCTTCTTTTTTTTACATACTTTAGTCCAAAGTGGTCAATGTAAACATAAACTCTATTTTCCATCAAATAAGGGTGAAATTTTTCACAAGTAAACACGATAGCAAACATTTCTTTTTCAGTAGTAATGTAATTATATTACAATGAATTAAGTGTCTTACTTGCATAATGGATAGCTCCAAACATGTTCTTTCTCTTTTGTCCCAATACTGCTCCTATAACATAATCGCTAGCATCACACATTACAATAAAAGGTTATGACCAGTTTGGAGTAATAATTATAGGCGCATAAATAAGTTTTTTTCTTTTATTACGTCAAATGCTTTGATACAGTCTTGATCAAATATGAAAGGTATCTTCTTCTAAAAAAGTTGATTCAATGGTTTAGAGATGTGAGCAAAGTCATTTATGAATCATCTATAGAACCCAGCATGTCCTAAAAAGTTTCTTACTCCCCGAACTGTTATAGGGTTTGAGAGATTTTTGATAACTTCTATCTTAGCCTTATCTACTTCAAGACTTTTCTTTGATATTTGATGTCCTAGAACTAATCCTTATTTTACCATGAAGTAACATTTTTCCCAATTGAATACTAGGCTGGTCTCTTCGCATCTTTGTAGAACTTTCTCAAGGTTATCCAAGCACTCTCGAAAGGAATTTCTGTATACCGATAAATTGTCCATGAACTCATCAGGCCTTCTCCAGCATATCAACAAAAATAACATTCATGCATCTCATAAATATTGTTGGAGCATTACATAATCCAAATAACATTCATATAAAAGCATATGTGCCAAAAGGACATATAAAGGTGGTTTTTTCTTGATCATTTGGATGTATTGGAATTTAATGATATCCAGAATATCCATCAAGGAAACAATAATACTCTTTTCATACTAATATGTCAAGAATTTGATCAATAAAATAGAGCTTGAAATGATCTTTATTTATCGCATCATTTAATTTTCGATAGTCTATACATACCCTCCAACTAGTGACTGCCCTTGTTGGTATTAACTCATTCTTATCATTCTTAACCACCGTTAATCATCTTTTCTTCGAGATGAATTGTGTTGGACTGACCCATTCACTGTCAAAAATTGCATAAACAATACCTGCATCTAGCCATTTGCATAGTTCTTTTTTTACCACTTCTTTCATAGTCGGTTTTAGCTGACGCTGTGCATCTACCACTAGTTTTTTTCCCTCTTCTAATCTGATCTTATGTTGACACAGTGTAGGATTGATTCCTTTAATATCAACAACCGTCCATCCAATGGCTTTCTTGTATGCTTTTAAAACACTTAGCAAGGCCTCTTCTTGCTTTGAACTTAACCCAGTAGCCATAATCATAGGTAATGTATTTTGCTTCCCCAAGTATCCATACTTCAACTATTCTAGTAATTGCTTTAACTCTAAATTAGGCAATTTAGTAATGAAGGGTACCATTTTTGTTGTACTTGAACTGATTTTTTCTGGTTGTCCCTTGCTCTATGGCCACCAATCAAGTTGAAGAGCTATCTAGTCATTTTCTTGTTCTGTATCATCCCATTTTTCCTCTTCAGATTCATATTCATCGTGCTCAGCCAAATTTGTTGTCATCAATTCTAGTTTGATGCACTTTTGCTCTTTAGACTTGGATTCTACCATTCCCCAACTCCAAACTCTTGATGTTTCCCCCAGGTAAATTCATTTTCACTGAATTTTTCCAATATTTCCATTACTTCCTTTCCTATTTTCTTCCAGATACTTCCCCTAGTCATGATGTCAAATTTTCGCTTGTTTTGACTATCCAATCCATCATAGAAATGTTGGATTTGAACTGCAAAATGTATGTCTCCTCCCAGCACTGACCTAAGAATTGTTTTAAATTTTTCTCATACTTGCCGTAATGTTTCAGTAATGTACTGTTTAAATTTAAATTTTTTTCTTAAATACTAAGTACCTGAGTCATAGGCAAGAACCGTCGAATAAATAATTGCACAAAATCAACCCATGTAGTGATAGTATCAGGTGGAAGTGCATCTATCCAGGCTTTTGCTTTACTGTCCAATGCAAATGGGATTAGTAATAATTTAAATGTCTATTGGAACATTGATATATGTGACAATGCTACATATGTGTTCCTACAGCCGAAGGAAAGCTATAGGATCTTTTATCTTATAATCATTAAATCTGACATTATTAGACATCCAGGTTAGTAATGAAAGATTTAATTCAAAATGAGGACTATCAATAATGGCGCGAGTAATACTAGAGCGCAATCAGTCAACATTAGAAAAAAATCCTAATGCTTGCATTATTTTATTAAAGGTTACTTATCAAATTACAGAGATCAAATATTATTGGTGCTTTATCTTTGGTATCACTGTAAAAAGTTATTTGTTAATCATCTTAGATATGTAAAAATCCTTACGAATGCCTTTCTATAACCTGAATCCATAAGAAAGCAAGGGAGTGTCAATAAGGATAAAATATAAAAACCATATCTAAAATTTATTAATTTCCTAATTATTGTATTAACTGTAAAATTTAAAATCAATCTAGTGACATTGTCTCCCAAGCAACGACGCCAACAACTTGACCGCCTCCGAACGTACCAACATCTAGAGTAAAAATCCTGCAGAAAATATGTCAAAGAAGCAGTGTCCGCAAGTATACGGGTCATGTTGTAATATAATTACAACGTGAGTACTCTGAGGATCTTACCCAAGGGAGACGAACACTAAATTAATCCTAACCTAAGGACAAATAGAGCTACTTAGTACTTTAAATAAATAATATTATGACTAAACATAAAGAGAGATTTTTGGTATTTTTTTATAAATAAAGAATAAAATACTATAAAGGAAAGACTTTGAGAAATTTGATATGAAAATTGAATCAGATCTGAGCATGGGTGATTAGCTCGTTTTTGTAATCATAAATAACAATTGCTTCGGGTTTCTTGTTCAATCAACTAGTCGTTACCCTAGCAGAATCTCTCGATCTTCTACTAGAATAATGAGTCAACAAAGACTACTTATCTCTAGACCTCACAGTCTAGACTGGTTTAGGGCTAAGGTGTTCATGGATAGGCCATACCAATTTTGGCTTAATTCCCACCTATATGACTTCCTAGGGTCGTTAAGCCTAGGGTTTTAGTTCTTCCTCTACCAAATAGTTGATCCGCCTACACAACAATCAATTAATCATACCTCTACTCACTAATCCCTCATAAGAGAATTAGTTCCTCATGGATCTCAAAAACATAATAAACTTGATGTAAAAGATGAACATTAATAGCAAATCAAGAGACAAAGGTTTAAGAGAATACTGAATTGTATTTAATTGAAGCACGGAATCCACAAAAAGTTTATCAAGCTCCACCAATTAGATCTCCCGGCAAATGCAAAACTTAAAATAACCTAAAGCTTAAGAAAAAGGAAAAACTAAAAGACTAAATTATAAAGAAATTTATATAGGATGAAAAGTTGTCCATAACAAGTGTTAAATGAGCTTATTTGTAGAGTTAAGGCTACCATCATCCTCAACCCTAGGTCAGCTAACACTCTCGTGTTTATTATTTGATTGTACAGACCAAAATGCCCCTGGCTCGTAAGTATTTCTCATACAAGACCAATGTCGTGACACCCTAGTGCATGTGTCGCAACACCGAAGGCAGTATGCTCATACTCAAAGTAGCTTCAAGGATGTGTCGCGACATTAAAGGTAGTCTTGGAATTCTTGCTTTTTGCTCCCTATGTTGCGACATCAAACTCCCCGTGTTACAATACAGTGACCAGTATTGAATTGGTAACGCCTTCCAATAGTCTCCTGCACACTCACAAAGTATATTAGCTCACCCTTAAGCCTCATTCGACCCCTAAGGTCAATAAAAGACTAAGATTACATTTTTTTTCTATTGAATATAAATGAAACTAAGAAAACTTAATTAAACCATAATAAAAGTGTTTGTATTCAAGCTTATCAACTGTGAAAACTAGTTTAATATACTACACCAAATTACGACAGATCACCTAGTTTATAGAATGGGGTCCCGAAACCGTAATTTTCAAATCGTTACACTTTTGGTTAATTGCCATAAAAGTCTTAAAAGCCTTTTTTCGATTAAAATTCTATAGCAATTGGACTTTTATAATTTAGTCTTTAAGCCTTAATTAACTATATTATTGACTAAATTACTCTATCATTCTTCACTATATTTTCATACTAACTTTGTAATTTTTCCTATTTTATATTTACGGACTTGGTTTACGAAAATGGGGTTTCGAAACCGCTTTTTTTCGGTTCCACTGAAAATTGGATCGCTACAATTCTTTTTTTTTTAAATTCAAATTATGACATCATAATGATATCAATATTGCCACATGTTGCTGTCTAAAAGTGCCACTTGTACCATACTTGACACCTTTACAAAAAAATACCAAAACTCTATATAAAATGAAAAATCGAGTACCAACTTGAGGAAAAAAATGCATAAGTACCAACTTGGGAGAAGGTAACAAGTTTGGGGTCCAAATGTATATTTAAGTCAAACTAACAATAAAGTAAAACTAAAAAAAGATGACAATAAACAATAAAGCTTTTGTAAAAACTTAGAAAACCCCAAAATCAAAATTTTTACAACATCTATGTTCGCAATATTCACTTTTCCTTTAAATTTTTCATTTTATATTATGCCAAGTAAGACATGACATCTAATTTAACGGTTAAATTGATTATTTTAGTAACAAAACGACCTTATTGATATAATTTTGATAGTTTAGGAATGAAACTAGAATATTTTAAAATTTGGGGACTAATTTAAAAAGAGGGTCATGGTTTAGAGATGTCTAGCGTAATTAACTCTACATATAATTTGGGAATATAATTTTATATTTTAATTTGATATAACTTAGTTTTCTATTATCATGAAGATTTGTATTTGGAATATTGATAGTGTTTTCTTTCTAATTTCATAAATAAAGTTGAAAAATAATCATTTGTTTAATTCTTTTTATTTTATATTTTATTGGATAAATATGCATTTTGAAATTTAAATTTGGCTTTAATGTTCAAATGACATCAAATTTTTATTTTTTATTCATGACAATACACTAATTTAGCTTGTGTGACACATTTTAATTCAATTTTACAATTCCTTTAAAATTGGATGGTGCCAATCAATCAAAAGTTTAGACTCATGACCAACTTGTTTGATTCACATCATCCAATTTTAACATAAATACTGAAAAATGGATTAAAATGTGTAAAAAAATCTATTTTAAATAGCTATATGAATAAACAACATATAAATATCAATTTAAACATTAAAATTGTACTTAAATACAAAAAATATATTTAACTTTTTTTAATCATCCTTTCTATCAAGTTCGGGTAGTTTAGTGTACCATATAACTTTCTTTTGTTATTAATGTCATATCTTATTTTAAATTAAATTATTAATGTTATTAAGAAAAAATGCAAATAACGAGGTCAAATTGGAGTTATTTTTAAATAATATATTAACAAGAAATTACTATTTTATAATCATAATTTTATCACAAAATTCACAATAATAGTAATTTTGGAAATACGAAGTCATAACACATATAATAGTAATAATAATAGGGTTTAGGGATACAAATCATAAGTTCACCTGTAATTACAGTGGTTTCAATTGCAGATTGCAACACCTCTAATAGTAAATTGGGCCTTTGGCAAAGGCCCAAAGGCCTGGGATAAGGAGAAACAGTGACGACTTTCCAAGTCATGAACTTAGTAAGCTAGTATAACATAGATTTAGTAAATAAATTTAATTCTAATACAGATTCTTAATAAAAAAAATGAAAATTATATAAATACATAGAATTATCATATTTAAGCTAGCAAATGTATGCTGGGCTCTTAGAATATTTATATTGAAGTCCATAGCAAATAGTGTATAGACCACTTCAATGAGACCAACAATGGTGAAACACTTGAGATGATAATATTGAGACAAAGTGAAAGTTATTATTAAGAGGTTGAACGCCAGCTCAAGCAGTCTAGCCGGTCGGCCCCGTTCTGGTTAGCTAGAGCTTTATAAGTGGCCCCACGCTGTCATCTGATCTGAACCTGACCAGTTGTACAGGAATGGGGTTGTCCTCACTCAACACTTAAAAGTACATTGCAGTTAGCACCAGAAACAAGTAGGGTAAAAAAAGAAAAAAGAAAATTGCAGGTGTCAAATTGTGGGCGCCTAGTAAATGAATTTAAGAACACGATGTTTTATGAACTTTAATGGGCTTAATGTTAAGGGAGCAGTGTGGGTGGTGGTGGTGTTACAAGTTGGCTAAGCAATGAAGATGGTGATGATGATAATGATAATGATGACAATATTGGTAGACAAACCAAATCAAACCAGCCGCACGCAGCACGATGTGAGTGGTTTTTCCTTTTTTTTACTGATTGGAGTGGCTGCTAAAATAGGGGAGTTAATTTATAGAATGAAACAGAGGGGATGGATGGATCGATCCATGAATGGGTGATTCCATTTTTACTTTTTATACAGTTACCATATGGTGGGAAGTGTGGCAAAGCCTCTGTTTTGTCTGATGACTATTCCCTCACAAATCTCCAGATTTCGCGCCGATCCTACTGTTTTACCCGGGTTCCCATCCTTTTCAACTACCCTGCTTTTATGCTGTTGAGTGACAACTCCCTTCTGCCATAACTCCTCCACTCCCCTAAGCATCATCTTTCTTTTTCTTCTGTTTTTTCTCTCTCCCTTAACTTCTCCAACAAATAATATTTACTTATTACCAACAAAACACACTTCAATCACGAAATACGTAGTTGAAAATTTTAAAAAAAAAAATGTATCCTTCGTCCATTGTAGAATCGACTTTAATTTTTTTAAAATTTACTTGACGATAAAATTGCAAAATATTTGATAATAATATAAACATATATTAGTAATTCTACATATCATATGAAAATTACGCCTCCAAAAATAATATTTAATAAATAATAAAACATATGAATTTTAACAAATAATAATATATATAATGTGTAAACAATTAAAATAAAATAAAGGGTAAATTTTAAGAATAGTCAATCAATTATTCTATTCATTCTATTTTAGATTTTTCGATTTAATTACTTGATTTTTTAAATTACTTATTTTAATCACTCTTATCGTTAACTTAGTAACCAAAGTATAACGCATAGACTTTTTATTAGTTTAATAATAAATTTAACATTTTCATATTTACATATCTATCAATTTGGTTCTAAATCTAAAAATTTTAAGATCTAGCCCTTAATATTTACAACATTTGTTATTTTAGTTCTAATTTTAAAATTATCAAATATATTTAAAAAATCTTTAAAATATTTTAAAATTTATATTTTCTTTTCTCATTAACCAAACATATGGAAAAACATGAAAATTAAAGTTATTTTTTTTATTCTGTCTCTTTTGATTTAGTCTCTTTTTCTTTTACTACATTGTTAGTCTCAAATGACTAGTTAAAAGCTCAAAATTAACAAATTTATAAACCTAGAAAATTGACTGGGATGACCACACTAACTCCGATGGCCTTACTCTTTAAGGCTATAGTGTTCTCATGTATTTATCATTTCAAACTCAAGCATTGGAGAGGTTGCTAGTCAAGGCCATGACATTTGATATTTCCAACTTCATCAATAATTGAATGGACGGAAGAATAAAGTGGAAGATACTATTGAAAGTCATTTTGGTGCAAAATTCTTTAAAATATTTTTATATTTACTTTTTAAAATTATAATTTATATTTACTTTTTAAAAATTGTAAGATTTTTAAATATTTTTATAATTTTCATGATTAGGACTAAAATGAAAAATTGTAAACATTGAGGGCTAAAATTTGTTAATTTTTTTAAATTTAATATCAAATTGATAAAATGTGTAAACATTGGAGGCTTAAATTTGGTATTAGGCCAATAAAACAAATTTCACATTAAACATCCATTAGACAACTAATGAAAGAGTAAATTTGAAAGTTTCTTGATTAAAACAAAAATAAAAAACAGTTGGGTGACTAAAATAGAACGAACTGAATAGTTTGGTGACTATTCAATCTATTCTTGTAGCTTACTCTAAAACAAATCAGTTTAAATTATGAGTAAATTTTTTTTAAATAGATAAATACACCTAATTAAGAATACTTGAATGCACTCCAATTACTTTTTAATTCATATTTTAATTTTTCTATAGCATGTTAATATGCTATTATGGTAGAAAGCATTATTTAATATTTTATCAAAATGTTATCAAATTGACGAAAGAAAAGTTCTATATCAAAAACATAGTAATAAAAACCTCATCAATTCTAAATTAGTATTAAGTTGACTTGTGACACTCAACTCAATCAATATATAAATGACGTCGGTAAAAATATTTATTTTAATATTAAAATTTAAAGATAAAAATGATAAAATTGAAGTTTTATTAATATTAATGTCATGGTTTTAAATTTCTGCCATATGCATATTATAACTTTGTAAAAGATTTATGATTTGAGTTGAAAGAGGTTATTTTGAATTTTCTAACCAAGCAGAACATTTGCACCAACCATTTCACCTTTATTTATATAATATTAAGGGTGAAGATAAAGTAAACAAATATTTGAAAACAATTTTAACTACGTTTAATTTTATTATTAAAATATTATTTTATATTAATAATTACATTAAATAAATTCGAAAGTCCATTTTAATATTGTCCATGGCACGGATAAATTTATTGTTAACCCATGTATGTTTAGTGATTGGTGAATATATAAAGTGAATCTAATCTATCATTTTTCTTTTTCAGCATAGGTAATATATTAATTAAAAATTAAAAATAAATAACTATTTTTGTATTCTTTTATCATTATATTTAAATATTTAGATAAATTAATAATTGATGTTATATATATATATATATATATATATATATTTGGACATGTTTGCTGTCAAACAATACAAATGAATCGTGTCATACTATGTACGACAATATTATCTTAAAGCACAGAGTAATGATGTTTATGATGTTGCCTAAAGACAAAGTCAATTGCATGGAGATAATTATGTGATTGGATTTTAAAATAATATAACACAAAAGTTGAATAGTTTCTAAAATTAAAACGATAAAAAGCTGCTTAACTCGAGAGTTTAATGAGGTGAAACATTTTCAAAGTAAGTCTTACCTTTATCCTCATGACAACGGGTATAGATGTTGTGTTGGATTTGAGAAATCGAACCAAGTGTTTATAAATTGCATGAACGCCTTGATAATAATTGACAATAAAAACCAGTAAAAGTAAATAAATAGTGAGGCTGAGTAATACCAAAAAAATTAATTAAAAATATATAAAGGAGAGTGGGATTCTTAACACAAAATTCTAAGTTGTTGGAAGAGTAGATTGATATTAGCATTGAGAGAGCTAGACATTAGCTCAATTTGGCTGCATGAGAATGAGTTTGTGACCTTATTACATTACATATCTCTGCCTCCACTCCACCTTCTTAGTTTTTAATCACGTGTTTAGTGGACACACTTCAATAAAAAGTTGACCTAACAAGCTCCACCACTTTCTATTTTGTCTTCCTTCAATTATAAAGGAAGAAGTTATTATTAATTATAAAAACTGAAATATATTCCAATTACCTTTTTCTATATAAAAAAAAATCAAATACCTTTTGACCATTTTCTTTGTCCCTAGAGAATCTCAAGCAAGCCGCCATCAAAAAAGTAGTCATTGATAAATCAAATTTTACTGATTCACTCTCTTTTTTTCCCTTGTCTATATTTGACAACATAAAACAAATATATAGTCCATAAAATTCAAACCCATAATCATTTATCCTCAGAGGAAGTAAATAAGATAAGTTACCAATAGGCTCGAGCGTGCCCATTAGCACTAAGAACATCATTTTCAATGTTTGGTTAACACCTCATTCTGTCTGTCCTGTCCTACCCCATTACTTGTATGTTTCAAATGTATTTGGTGGGTTTTCCTTGACAAAATCTTACATAAAACAAGACAAAGACGTAGTATATTTAATCTTTTTTTTTTTAAATATTTTAGAAACAAACTATTGGAAGTGAGAAATGACTTAATGTGCACAAGATGGGCTATGCTGGAAAGAGGGTGTAGTAGTGGGCGTGGTGTTGCCACTTGCTACTATCAGCACTTTTCTGTTTCACTTTTCCTACAACTACTCTACTTTTGTCACTAATTTTTTTTTAAGCCCTTCTAAGCACATTAAAAGGTCAATTGCACATGTGCTTTCACTTTCCGTCGTCTATTCAGCCACTTTTGGCGACCAAATAACTCTTCCGTCACCCTTTCATTTTATTTTCTTTCTTTGTTGACGCTTATTAAAATAAAGGAACTCCTCCGTCATCTGTTTTGTTTTCATTCCTGCCAAATCATGGAAATGAAAACATTCCAATAGAGCCTTATAAACAATGTTTTTTTAGTGACTTGCATTGCAACTGAGTTGATTGGAAACCCAATAGTGTAATTGTTTGCCAAAAGCTGAAACTGTATGAGGTTTCTTCATCCTGCATCAATATTCTTCAAAGATAGTTTGTGAGAATTGTCAATTCTAGAATAGATGGCCCCTGGTCTCATTTTCAATTCCACATACAATACATTCTATGGGTACTTATTTAGTATCCTTATTATTGGACAGTACTATCTGTCCCGCAAGGAAGGAGTGTCTTGGGATACTAAACTTGCAACAACCAAGTTCGTGCCCTAGTACTTTGTTTTGCCTCCTTCATATTAAAATAGTATGCAAAGAATGGATTTATGATTATTGTTGTTAACAACCTTGTTTTTAAAATTTGATTATGAATTTCAATTTTAAAATATAATATGTTTTATCATTATAATTAATATTTGTTGGTGATCTTGATTTATTATAACAAGGAATAACAAGGCTCTTATTGTATTTTAATCATTTTGGTCCTTAATCGTTAAAATTAAATTATTTTCTTTTTAACAGAAAAACTGATTGAACTATTAAAATTTTAATTGAGTGGCAACTCCCATGACATTTTACATATACTTCATTTCTAATATAGATAAATTTTCTAAAAGATTTTATGAATTTTTATTTTTAAATGTTTTTATTTTTTTAATTTTTATGAATCATACATGAACCGTCATGGTAATGGTCACATCAATTTCGTTAAAATTTTAATAGTTCAGTCAATTTTTCCTTTAAAAGTAAGTAATTTAACTAAAATTTAAATATTGAGGGTCAAAATACCCTAAAAAAATAAAGACCAAAATAAAAAAAAATGAATAAATATTAGGGTCAAATTCACGTTTATGCCTTTTTTTCTTTTTTTTTTTTTTTTTTGGCTTTGATTGAATAACATGCCTCTATCTATACCATTTTATTTGAGTTAAATACTTCTTTTTGTCTAATTAGTTACTTAAAATATAATTCCATAACTCCAACTGTTACCTCCGTTAAAAAGGAGTACTCTTCAATCAATCAAGAGTTGACATGTAATAAGCACTTAATTTTTTTAATTTTAATTGAAAATTGGAAAAAGAAATAATTAGTTTATAATTAAAGTAAAATAGGGTAAATTTATTTGGGAGGTCCTCCCATAATTATTAGTGATTTTTTACAAGCTAATTCTGTGGAACTGAAGATTCTTATAATCTTTATGGTTTTATTTCTTTGCTAACAAAAGATGGTAAATAAAAAGTTTGGGTAATTAAGGTCTTAGTATCATATAAAGTTGGGATTATTTTTTTTATGCTATCAGAGTAAGGGTAATTTGATTTAAGAGTTGACTTCGATTTTTTGGTATTGAATATTTTAGAAATTTTACAGTTTTTTTTTTCATATTTTTTATTACTTGGGTGATTTGGGGCTTCTGATTTTTGCATGAAAAAATATAAGTTGGGATGGTTTTATTTGAAACTTATCTATGATGGTGGCGTTGAAGGTGGGGGAGATGGTGGAGAGGGGATGGGATGAGATGAGAAGGGTGGTGTTTTTTTTTTTTGGTGAAAAGAACATGAACAGGAAGACAACTTTAAAAGACTTTAAAATAAACTAAAAGCTTGATCTTACCGGATGAGCTTAGCCACCAAATCAGGAGGGACTTCAAAAGTCTGAACGGAGGTCTGCCAAGAGAGGCCGATCTTTGCTAGCTTATCAGCAACTAGATTATACTCTCTAAGAACATACGTGATTTCCCACTGTCCTTCAGAATGCAAAACACTTTTGACTCTTCTATGTAAGGGTGATGTTTTTTTTCAATTTTCAAATTAAATAAAAGGAAATTTATTTTTTATTACGTGTCAATCTTTGATAAGCTAAATTTTTTAATAGAAATAATAATTGGGACGCATAATAGATATAAAATTATAATTTATGTATTTGGTTGGAAAAAGGAACTTTAAATAGCTCCCTCAAATAAGGTTATTATTCAATTAAAATTTTTTTTTTTATATTATCAAAATATGAAGTAGCCATTATTACTCCTCCCGGCTCCCATTGATGGTATACAAAAGTTAAAAAGACTTCCCAACACACCTAAGCACTTCCACAAATAGTATATAGAAATCTTGGGTTAAACGCGAGTGGTGCGTGCGTTTAAAGATTTTTATATCCCTACACGTATTTGCTTTGCACTAGAAATGGAAAATATCTTTCTTTACATTAATAATATTAATCTCAAAAGAAATGGGGTGGATGGTTCATCAATATATAATTCTAAATCACACTCAGCATGCCATCTCCTCCCCATATATTTCCTTAAACAATAAATAATAATGTAATAATGTGAAATGAATAATATTTATTAAACATAAAAAATAATTACAAAAGTAATAACTTTAGTAAAAAATAAAATCCTCTTTAAAGTTAGTGCTAAAATTAAATTTATAGTTATGACTAAATATTATCAATTTAATTAGTTTATTGCTAACCTATATATTAAAATATGTGTAAAAATAATATTCTTACCAAACGTAGCATATAATTTTTTTTTTATCACTTTAATTATTCATGTCACCTTTCATGTTCGAGCAACAAGAAATTAGTTTGGAGTAATCAAAGATTCTGTGTTGGCATATTTGACCTTTAAATCTCTTGTGTTGTAATCTTGTTGCGCAACAAATGAAGAAGCATTTTGTGCATCATCGTCATCATCATCTACGCATGTAACTTGGAGAATGAAGTAGAGAGTTTTGAAGTGTTTAGATATGTTATGCTTATCAATATTAATTTGAGAATGTATGAGAAGCTGGATAATGAAGGCTTTTATGAGATAACTATCATAATAGTCCATGAGATAATTTCAACTTTTAAATTGGAGATTTAAGCTTATCAAACTACCACCGAAAAGACTCTTAAAATAACCTACAAATTGGTCGCTTAATCGCACCACGATAGTAGGATTTTGGATTATTTAAGTTGAATACGTTGCTTTATTTTTCTTGTTTTATTTGACACTCTTTTAGGAATTGTTTTAAAAGTTTTATTGAATGTAAATTAAGGTATTTAGGAGAACGATTTGTAACAATTTAGGTTCGGCTTTGGAGTTATAATTATCCATTGTGAGAAGGTGGATTGAGTTTAAACCAATAGTTATACTAGGTTAATTGTTGAATAAAATAATTCTCTAAACTAAAATTCTTAATTCGAATTACGTTATTTATTTTATTACTTTGCTTCTTGTTTTATCTTGTTATAAACGATTTTGCCAACCAAATTAATGTTTTATGAAGAAGAAATTAACTAGACTACTAAATTTTTTCTATACTAGCTTAGCAGTGATTCATTAAAAATTGAAAATGTATAAAACCTAAATTAATAATTCAAAAAATCATATTTAAAAAAATTCATACATATAGACCATCCCATTAACGCAATTGAATATGTAATATTTTAGTCAGTTCTTTATTCGAAAACAATTTAATTAAAATTTAAAATCAAGAAGCAAATTAATTAAAAAATAGAATCAAACTAGTAAAAGAGATTAACTTTGTTAAAATAAAAATAATTACTATATAAATAAAGGATGAGAGTTAAACTTTATAAAATTCCAACTGTAACTTAGTGGATGGTAGGAAATAAATTTAGATTGTTGGAAACATAATATTTGTGACAATCATTCTTTTATTGTGATAGCAGCTTCTTTATTAATATATATATATATATATATATATATATATATATTATATTATCTTATACATTAGTGAAGTTTTTAAACTTTATATATAGGATAGTGTCTATAGGGATATAGTAAAATATTAAAAAAAAATTTAAAAAAGACACATGGTAATTTTTAAGGTTATTTGTGAAATAAAAAATGTACCAAATACTAATCCTATATATATCGTGTTAGGTGAATATACCTAACAAGTCCCTCTATTATAGGGGCTAAATTAAATTAATTCTTTTATTATTAAATGGATTAATTTAGTTTTATATTATTAAAAAGAATCAAATACGGCTAAATTGGAACAATGTTATCATTTATTGCTTAAAAATGTTGTTTAGGCAATGTTTAAAAACTATCTAGTAATTGGATTTGGATATAATTGCTTCTAATTTCATAAGGGTTAGATAACTATTGTAATTGTTGGGTTCCACTAAATTGCGTGTAATTGAAGGACCCAATTACATTTTTCAATTCTTAGCGGAAATGTGAGAATTGAAATAATTATGTAGATAATTACACTTGAATTCAATTTAAAAATCACTTTTTGTCCAATTTTAAGTTATAAATTTTATATTATAAGCATGAACACGTATGCATGTTTGGGAATGGTTATGGTAAAAATTTCTTATATTATAAAATAATTTATGAGTATTTTGTAAAGTTATAATAAAAAATTATATTATTTAAATCATGCATTTTATTAAGTTATGGCTAAAAATATTATTAAAAACAATTTGCATGTCATAAAAGTATTACAATATATTTATCTATAAAAGTTATAGACAAGAAATATGAATATAATTTATTTATGTGTCTATGTTATATTTTTATAAAAATAATGTACTTATTCATAAGTGTTATATTTTTATCACAATTTATTTATAAAAATTAACTTTTAAAGTTATGACAAAAATTATATTATTTATAAGAAGTGTTATTTAAGTTATTGGTCACTTTATAAAAGCCTTTTCTTATAAATGTTATATATTATAAATTTTATATTATTTTTTACTTACTTTTCAGATTATAAAATGTTGTAAAATAGGTGGCATCTATTTAAAGATTCCGTTATAGTAGATCTCGTGAGATCTTTTAAATCGATGGTTGAAATAAAAAGTTGAAAAAGAAACGTGAATCCACCATTGATGATGTCACATAAGTTTTGAATTAAGAAAAGTGGGTTTACCTTTTAACCAATTTAACCGTTTTCAACACTAAAGAATGAAAGAAATTGATTTCCAGATAAAAGCAACATATTCAACAACCAATTTAATAGGATGTAGGTGACCGACACTATTTCTTAGTTTTTAACATGGTTTGATCAAATGACTATTATCTTCTCATTTCTATCTTCTAATCACAACCATTAGTTTAAAAAGGATCTCACTATAACCAGATCTTACCTTAGACGTGACTTATAACCTAGCATAAGTCTTTCTCCAAATTAAGTTTATATAAGTTTTTATAATTAAAGCTATAGGCTATTTGTAACAGCCCGTTTTTCAGTGGTGTTAGAAACAATAGTTTCGAAACCCCATTTTCGATGTTCAAGCCTGTAAATATTATTATTTAATATTTGTGAGGTTAGTATGAAGTTTAATTAGAGTTTGGTTCTTTAATTTTACTAATTGGGTAGTTAACTAAGGTATAAATGTATTGATCTTAAAGTTAGTGATGTTGGAAAATGAGATATCGAAACCTCATTTCATTAACCAAGCCAAAATTTCATATAGGTAATTAATGAAAAAAGTTAATCGCTACACTATATATGAAAAAAATTAAACATAAGACTCCCTAGGTACATGCCATGACCAAACTAAAAGCATTACCAACACTTGAGTCTTGGATTGCCACTGGATGCTGAAGTTAACGATCAAATCAAAAAGCACCTAACCTGCACACGGAAAATAAAACTGTACGCTAAGTATAACTCAATGGAACCTCTATAATTTGAATATTAAAACATAACATAAAACATTTCATATGCATAAGTTGAAAGAAATGAACAATGAAATGCAATTTACATATCATTTATGCCAATTCACATATTCCATTATACAATTTAACACATCTTCCTATATGAATTCATAGCAAATCACTTCACATAAGATTGCTCAACTCATTTCACTAAAAAACATTCCATTTCATATTTAATTGTCATTTCAATTCCCGTAATATGCATTCAAAGATCATAGTCATTTTTAATTCATATTGTTTCACATATTGTGATTTTGATTCCCATTTTTATTTCCCTATTAACATGACCAACACTCCAATTTGGCACTTGGTGCCTGACAAATAAATCCGTAATAATGAATTGCACCCTGCACTAGCTAGTAAAAACGACAATTAAATATGCCTAGCTGTAACACCCATAATTCATATCCGTAGTCAGAACAGGGTTACAGAGCATTACCAGAATACATCAATTACAAACATTTTCATACCATTTAACATTCATATCAAAAAATAATCATATACAATCATAATGTCCCTTATATGAGCCCTCGAGGCCCAAATTATGCATTAGAAAGAAGTCGAGACTAATCCGGGAACTCAGGGAATTTTTTGCGAAACTTCAAAATTTTTCCTAGGCGTAGAGGACACACATCTGTGTGCTAAGCTGTGTGAGCAATTTGACCTACATTAATTAGGTGCAGAGGTCACACGGCCAAGCCACACGCCTGTGGGCTAGGCCATATAGATAATTTTAAGTATTCTGTTTCTCAATTTTAAGATGCAGGGGACACACGGCCAAACCAGATGCCCATATGCTAGGCCGTGTGCACACATGACTGAGACACACGCTCGTGTCTCTGCTCGTATGGACGAAATGAGGCCATTTCTAAGCCAAATTTCTCACCCAATTTTGGCATCAATTTATCAGAATAAATTTCACATTTAAAAACCATATCAAAGCACTCAAAACATGCCAAAATTATCTCTTAAACATTACATATTATTGCATTCAACCAACGTGCCTTTAGGCACCTCAAGTGACAATTTATTTTCATGTATACCTAATACTCATATACATATTCAATCTCCATTTCACTTTCATCCATTCATCCACACATACACACACACACACCCCCCTAATTTATGATACCACGTACATATGTATATACATTAAAATGTACCAAACACTAGCCATTCAAATGGCTAATCTCAACAAAATATTTACTTGCCAACATTGGCCAATTAACCTATACATGCTATTATAACCAAAATTAGTTTTATATTTGTACCGAAATGAGCCGATGAATAGTGTGATGTGTTTCCGACCAGCTTCCAACCTTAACGAGCTTCCGAGTACTATAAAATAGGAAAAAATAAATAAAGTAAGCTTTAAAGCTTAGTAAGTTCGTATAACAAGGAATTTAACTTACCAAATCTCACAATTATGGTAAGCATTGAAGGCATATTCAAACCAAATTGGACAAAAGACCTAACACATATCCTCATCAATCTTATTAGACATGTATTACATATAACATTAAGAAACATGTATGAGCTCAATAATAATGAAATTTTCATATAAATATATTTTCCACATCATGTATCCATATATCGTATAAACCATATCCATGTATTTCAAGCATTTACTTATAATATTTTATCTTGAATTCATGTTATCTCATATCAGAACTTTACCCGTTGAACCATTTAAAATATCGATGGATACTCGAGTAGTACACAAGAAATGTACAAATCTATACTATGTCAATTCATATTCAGGAATGCTCATAACATAAACGGAAAGCTCTTTCGAGCCATATAACAGGAAACTCATATGAGTCATGTTGGGAAGGTTCAAGCGAGCCAATATCTAAAAGCTTCGGAGAGCCATTAACGAGAAGCTTACAAGAGCCTTTAATCGAGAAGCTCATGAAAAGGCATTTTTTACTACGCTCATAAGAGCTACGGTGTGTCCACAACACATGTAGGATCACAACCAAATCAGGATGCTCCGAAGAGCTATTAACGGGAAGCTCGCAAGAATCATATAACGGGAAGCTCCCAAGAGCTTATAACAGGGCGCTCTTTCAAGCTGCGGTGTGTCTGCAACACATGCAGGACCACAACCAATACGGGAACCCTATATCCACCAAATTTCATTTATTCAAACGAGACTTAACACTTGTTGGATATATTTGGATATGTGTTCAACACTTATACATGACAATTATACATTCCACACATAATAATATTAAATTTAAAACTTTTAAATACATAATTTAGTTACACGAACTTACCTTGACAAATATTCGTTTATTTGTAATCTACTAATCCAATACTTTCTCTTTTTCTTGTTCTAACTTCGTATTTGGTCTATCTGAATCTATAAGAATGAATTTAACATCAATTCATGTTCGATTCAATTCAATTCACATATTTGACAAAATTACCATTTTGCCTCTATACTTTTAATTAATTACAATTTCATCCCTAGGCTCGAAAAATGAAATTCATGCAATTTAATCATTATTCCAAGCCTACACGATTTTTACATATAACATTAGCAACCAATGTATTTCATAAAATTTAAAATTTTTCCATGAATTTTACATCTTTTTAATTTAGTCCCTAAATCATAATTTCATAAAATTCTCTTTACAAAAGTTGTTTATCTAACAACAACCTGTCATTTTCTACCGTAAAACTTCATAATTCATACATACTTATCCATGGAAAAACCTTAGTACTTTGATAACTTTACAAACTAATCCTCAAGATAGCTAGATTAAGCTATTACGATCTTGTAACACTCCTAACCTGTATCCGTCACCAGAACAGGGTTACAGAGCATTACCAAAACATTCAGAGCATTTACAAATGATTCATGTTAATTGCTATTCATTTACCGAAATTATTCATAACGTCCCTTAAGTGGACCCTTAAGGCCCTATATAAGCTTTAGAATCGAATCGGGACTTAATCGAGATCTCTAAAAATTTTTCGTGAAAATTTATAAAATTTTTCCTAGGTGTAAGGCTCACACACCCGTGTGGTCTAGAGACACGCCCGTGTGACCTTAAGACATGTCCGTGCTGTAAGCCGTGTTCGACCCCGTGTAACTCTTTGACTTGTGCTACATGGCCAACCACATACCCTTGTGAGTAGGCCGTGTGATCAATTTAATTTTCAAAAATTAGATGCAGGGTTCACACGGCTAAGACACACGCCTGTATTTTAGGCCGTGTAGCACACACGGCTAAGACACACGCCCGTGTCTCTGCTCGTGTGTTCAATTCTGAGCATTTTGTTTCTCGAATTTAAGATACAGGGGACACACGGCCTAACCACACTCCTATGTGTCAGGTCGTGTGTCACTCACAGTCAAGACACACGCCCTAATGACATGTCATTTGTATCCTATGACTTCCTAAGGTTCAAACGGGACTCGGTAATCGTCGGATATGCGATCGATATACAAATCACATATATATATAATTCAATTTAAAACATATAAATGTACAATTTAATTACATGAACTTACCTTGACGAGTGTACATAAATACAGAGGTGACTAATCCGATATTTTCTCTTTAGCTCGATCTAACTTTGTACGAGGTTTGACATGATCTATACGAACAAATTTAACTCATTTCAATGTAATTCTCATTCAATTTAATTCATCATGGAATTTTTGGCAAAATTACCATTTTGCCCTATACTTTTAATTGCTTTGTAATTTAGTCCCTAAGCTCAAAAAATGAAATTCATGCAAATTATTCCTTACCGAAGCCTAGTCGATTTTTATACATATTAATAGCAGCCCATATAACTCACAACTTCAAAAATTTTACCATAAATTTATAACCTTTTTCAGTTTAGCCACTAATTGATAATTTCACCAAAAATCTCTTTACAGAAGTTGTTTATCTAACAACAACCATTCATTTTCTATCATCAAATTTCAAAATTCACAAAACCCTAATACTTTAACAGCTTTGTAAATTAATCCTCGGGCTAGCTAGATTAAGCTACAACGATTCCGGAAACATAGAAATCATAAAAAACGGGACAAAAATGCATATACCTAATTGAGCAAAATAAGCTTACCTAAATTTCAAGCTTCCATGGCTAGGTTTTATTTTTTATTTTTTGTGGAAGATGATGATAATGAATGATAATAGTTTGTTTTATTTAATTAATTATAACTTTAAACACTTATTTCCAAAATTAACTTTAATAATTCATTCAAATTTCAATGATGAGAAATCCATGCTTATTCACTAACAACCTTAATGGATAATTACTATATAAGGACCTCCAATTTAAAATTCTATAGCTATTTAATACCTTTAGCTATTAGAACACAACATTTACACTTTACGCAATTTAGTCCTTTTATCAAATTAAGCATGTAAACAGTAAAATTTCTTAATGAAATTTTTATACAGTATTTTTGTCATACTGAAACCACTGTTCCGATTTAACTGAAAACGGGTTATTACATTCATTGCTGTTGAAGCTGGGAAACATTCAGATTAACTGAAATATGTGTTGAGTCAAAATTAACAAAGGTCAAAAACTACTTGATCTAATACATAGCAATTCTTGTAAAGCTTGTTTAAACAAAAGGAAGGAATAAAAATGTTTATTACCTTCATTGCTACGAGCTAAAACGAAGAGAATTTATTCTCTATAAGCAAAAAGTTGAAAACCAACTTAATAAAAAGATTAAGTGATTGTGGTGGTGGATATATTGAATCATTTCAATAACACCATCATACTTTCCTCAAATAGAGTAACCAAGCAAAAAATCAGACTCTAAAGGAAAATATAAACGCACTGCTAAAAAGCCCTGGGATATCATAAGAAATGTGGGGGAGGGGGCGCTTCTATATAAGGTACCCCACAAGAAAATAGACAAGACACTATATGAGTTATGGAAAAGTAGAAAACCATCTTACAACCACTTGAAAGTGGGAGGTGTCTTGCTAGCGTAACGTATAATGGTAAGTCAAGACCAATGCGTCATCGACACAATACCGTTAAAATAATTGATCTCAAACGAAGTTATCTCTATTGATTTTGGAAAATCAAAAGATAACATTGTGGATCCGTTAACTAAAGGCCTAAAATGAGATCATGTTGATAAAACATCAAAAGGAATGTGACTAAAGCCCAATGAAATAAAAGGCGTTATGTGAAGGAAAACCCTACCTAGTTGACTGAAGATTCCAAGATCTAGGTTCAAAAGGACAACCTAATTGCATAGACTTTGTAACGCCCCAAAATTTTAATTTTAATTTTTGGGAATTTGTGACACAATTGAGTATCAGCTTCAGTGGTTATGTGTTCTGGGTGTGTGTGGGAGGTCCCAAGTTCAAGCTTTGCCCTAAGAAATTTTTGGTATTGTTTCTAAATAAAGCCTTGACCTTGCGCAGTAGGCTTTTATTTAATTGTTTGTAAGCTTATATCAGAATGAGCCTGCTGGTTTGGTGGTTAAGGAGAATGTTAACTTGCTGAGGGTCAGGAGTTCGAATCTCTGCGTTGGCAATATTTTTGTTCGGCTCTGAGCGAGAGAGTTTCAGTTGTGATAGAGTTCTAGGTAGTGGGGAGTTAGGTTGAATGAATTAAGGGGAGTTGAGATAGGGGGTTATCGAAATCTCTCATTTGATTTCTTTTTGCAAAAATTATGTTCTCCTTTTTCCCTCTCTGCCGAAATTTTCACTTTTCCCTCTCTCTCTTCTTTTTTTTATTTACGTTACCAAGGGAAAAACCTCTTTTTTTGGTGCAGCACTTAATCGTGCTTGATCGGTAAATGGTATTTTTTTTTATAGTTCTATCGTAAATTTGATTAAGCAATTAACAGAAAGTTCATTTTTACTCACGTTTAGGTGCTACTCGAAGGTTTTAAACGGGTTTTCCAGTGTGTGGTGACTGCTGGTTATCGTATTCTTCTTGGTAAGATTTTGAAACAGCAATTGGCTTAGTTTTCAGGTTTTACGTTTGGGGTTTTTGGTAAGAATGGCTTCCATAATCGAAATTGATTGGGTTTTTGGGTGTTGGTTTATCGTTTGTTAAGTTCTGGAGGACTCATAGTTGCAGTAGCTTCGAAACGAGACCAGGTGTGTACCCGAAAATATAGAAAATGAGGTTTCAGCGAAAGCCAAAAACTATTCTATCGATGCCACACGGCCGTGTGGTAGACCGTGTACTATAACACGGGCATGTGATCGACGAGGCTAGGCCGTACGCACTAAACACGACCATATGATGGCTAGGTAGGCCGTGTGCGACACACGACCAAGGCCAATCTGGGCCGTGTGGGCGACACGAACGTGTGAGATTCTGGGCCAGGCCATGTGATTCACACGGCCAAGGCCAATTTGGGCCATGTGGGCCCACACGGGTAGGTCACATGGGCGTGTGAACCCATGTTTCTGAAAAGTTACTTAAGGTTGTATAGGTCACTCAAGTCGATTGTGAACCTATTATAGGGTCGGTAAGCATTACTTAGACCCCTAATTGTGTAAACTGTCTATATGACATCTGAACTAAACATGTCTGCTGACTGAAGGTATGTTCTGTTATTAGCATATTTACATGTCATTTATGGTATGTTGCACTGCATTAAGGTGGGTTGATGACATTTGGAGGAAGTATCTGAAAGGCTCTTGAACCTGTTATCTGGCAGCTCAGCTACAAACTTCTGATTATGTGCCGCATTTCGGTACAGCATGGTGTGTAGGGATGGGTGGGTTGATTTAATCCCCACATGGTGTGTAGGGCTGGACGAAGATGGTGTGTAGAGGTTGGTGGTTAGGATTCGATTCTTCATGTCAGATGTCAGTATTCAGATCGATATGGGCCAAGGCCCTAAATAAATTTTGAGATTGTATCTGAATAGGCTAAGGCCAAATTGATTCTGTAATGGGCTTAGGCCCGGACTGTAAATGATTGTATTTTGATGTATATTTATATACATGTTTTCTATGGAGATTATACATACTGAGTTCACGAAAACTCACCCCTTTCTGTTTAATCTATACAGGTAATCCCCAGACTTGATGGATCAGTGCAGCGGAGGACTCGACTGTAGCCACCCATAAATTCTAGAATTTTTTCGTAATTTTTTAGATTTTATTACTTATTTAAGGTTTAATGTAAATTTTGGGACTTTAGACTATTTTGGATTTTACTTTGGATTTTTAACTACTTTACAGTTTTAGAACGGCTTAACGGTAAAAACTCGATTTTGCTAAAACCAATGTTTCTTTCAAAACGAACAGTTTTCCAAAAATAAACATTTCCAAAAGCTTCCGCTGAAAAGATTTGATTTAGACATAACGAAGATTATGCGCTTTACTTCAAATTAAAATAAAGCTAATTAACTGGAACGATTTTAACTCGAAAAAATCATTTTTGACTTCCATTCCATGAGAGATCGCCAAATTCGGCCATAACGTCTAGGCTAGGTTTGGGGTGTTACAGATTTTGTGAGGTCACTGTGGGGGTACTTATCCCAGGTCCATTCTTATAATGTAAACAGTGACTAAAAATGGGATAGGTTAAGCAATGCTTTTAATGACCATTGTGTATTTTAATGAACCGAACAACATAAGTCACCTATTTGAGAGTGAAGTGGGGTCGTTTCAAGGAGAGTATTAGGGCATAATTCTCTCAAACTCTTGCAGAACCAGGAGATGTTCACAGTTATATGAACATAACCATGAGAACTAAAACCTTGCCAGGGAGGTAGTTGTGTGAGGTATATCATCGTTTACACAAAAGGTAGAACAGTTCAAAGACATCACGTCTACTAGTCAGCTAGTAAAGTAAATATACTTTCGCAAGGGAAGGTTCAAGGGTGGACACCTACTATCCTATGCAACTATCGATCGTAGATTCTATCACCACATCGAGTCAATGTTTTTCGATAAAACTATAAATTTTCATTCATATGGGGGATTGTTGGAAAAATTACATTTTATGGGAACTTTGAGACATATTCTCAATAGGTAAAAGTGGAACGTTGAATCATATTATTATGGTTTCATATTCTACTCTATGAGACCTTTACAACGGTATATCATATGCTCAAAATGGTAGAGTGATGAATGAGAAATTGATGCTCAAAGTAAGCTACTTGGAAATATTGTTGAGGAAAAGTAAAAGCTTAGATCCCACATTGGTTAAATACCAAAGTGTAAGATGTGTTTATATGTGAGTCCTCTTGAAAAGTAATTGAATGACCAAGTTTGTAACCCTACCTTGTGCGCAAGAGGGTGCAGGTCCAAACCCAACGAGGTTGGGGCGCAATCGCACGACGTGGGCGATGTGAAATGTCCGAACCAATCGGGCCCAAATAGGCCTGCAGATATTTTAAGCCCAACATGAATTTATTTTTCCTCAGCAAACATAATCTGCTTATATATGGACAACATCTGATTTGATTTAATTTTTAAATCAAATTAATTTTTTTGGCTCCTTAATAGCATATTTTATGGTTATTTCCAAATTTTCCACTATCCTAAATGCCTATAAAAGGCCGAGTAGTCTACAAAAATTTACACACTCATACTCTTACACACTGAAACTCTTTTACTCTCAAAACTCTTCCTTTTCCTCTCCATATTTTTTTCCAAGCATTCTGATGATAGAAAAAGGCAAAGTTCATTCGTTGATCGTTGTAAAGGTGCTACAACTTTGATCACTCTTGTTGTTGTATCTCAGGAGACATTCGACCAACGTTTCTCTAAGTACCGTAGAAGTGGCTGAATTTGTCTTAAGGAAACTGTGTTTCACAGACCTCAACATTTCGTAAAATCTCATTTCTCATTTATTTCAATTTTTTATTATGATTTATTTTATTTTCGTATTTGATAAATTAATTATAAATCATTCTATATATATTTTATTTCATATATATTTATTTATATTTAATTTATTTTATTCACTAACGTGTTTTATCTAACAAAACTTAGCTAATCAGTAACAGGAGTGGTTTCGCCTCATACACATCCTTTGACTCCTGTACAACTAAAGCACTTCTGTTAACCTTCATGTAAAATGAAAAGACATAATAGCCTTAAGATAATAAGCCTTCCCTCTAACTTAGAATCAAATAGGATCTCGAAGCACAAACTCCAAAACCTCTTAATGACCCATTTGTTTTGCAAATCCTCCTCCTCTACTGAAACAAGAGTATCATCCCATGTTTTATTAACTTTTATATAAAATGCTAAACTAGTAGAGGTTATATATAAATTCATAATTTTAAATTTAGATAAATATGGATAAAAATATAGATATATGAAAAGCTTAGTGCTTATGGAGCCGTGCAACTAATAAACCCAAAGGCAATATATTATTATTTCGTTATTAAAATTAAAGGAGATGTGAATTCCAGCGTTAAATATACTCATGTTTCAATGAATTAAATGTTATGAAAAATATATGTTAGGTAAAAGTATGTAATACTTTTCGGAAAAATTAAATTAAGTTCATGTATTTTTATTTTTTTAAAAATAGTTTTTTTATTTTATTTCGTTATATTTTATGTTCGTTTTATAGTTTATGTTTAGGGTTCATGATTGCCTTTTTCTAATAATGTATTCTTCAAGTTTTGAACTTAAATCGTCCTCTTAAAAATGCAATGTGTCTTGCTATTATACACAATCATATACAAATTATAATATTTTAACTCTACTTAGATTTTAAAATTTTGTAATCGGAGCTAACTTGTTTTGGTTGTTAAAGTATATATCTTAATTATTGTAAAAGAAAAAAAAGGTTTATACCTTAATTGAAAATTGGACAAAACCCAAATTGAATAAACGATGAAGAAGTGGAAAACTATAGGAATTTGGATAAAAGAAAAGAAAAGAAACCTTTTAATAGTGGCCAAAAATGAATGATAAGTTTCTAACAAGACAAAAATATTGTAAGTCAAATTATTGAATATAGCAAAGAAAAACTTATTATAAAAATATAACCTGCAAAAACCATTAACAATTATATAAAAAGGTGAAAAAATTTATTGCAATTTTCTCATCACAAATGCTTACTTCTTTTTATGCCACATTTCAAATTTTATGGTGTAAACGTGTTACAAACTTAAGAACATTATATATGAGTTTTTTTACTCGTGTGATGCACGTAAATATGTTGTTTATATATATATATATATATATGGTAAGTTATGTTTTTCACCTAAAATAAAAGGTGAAGATTTTTAATCTAGAGTTTACTACAATCCTTTGTTTAATTAATAATAAGGGATGAATTATAATATATGCATTTGTATGATTGTATAATGCTAATATGTAATTATTTGAATTATAATAAAACAAGAAAAACAAATATGATAATATGAAATAAAATAAATTTTGTAAAAGCCTAGAATGGTGGAAACCTCATATAAGGTATTTTGATTCTGCTGCTGATGTTCCTTTTGCTACCCACCTGATTAGTAAACCAATTACTATTCAATTTTTTCCAGGCTGTTGTGTAAAAACTACAGTATTGGGATCAAAATTTCCTGGAAAAGATATTGTAGTAGGTTTTGACTTCTACAAAAAAGCCCAGCATCTTAGAATACTCCTTGAAGGAGTAAGATACAAAAATCTTTTCCAACTCCTTGTCAAAATCCCAAAACTTTTTGTCATCCAATTTGAGAAAATCCTTCACACTATCAAAGAATTAAAAACCCAATCATGTGCATAATCTCATTCTGAATTCCTGAATAAATGCCCAAGTCCTTTGTGGAAAAACTCAGATTTCTTCATTAATCTACCTTTCAAGAAAAATGAAGACATCAACCCAACAAAAGCCAATCATCAGGGAATGCATCCAGATCATCTGATGCTAGCAGAAAAGGAATGTAAAGAACTACAGCAACAAGATCTGATCAAACCCTCAAATTCTCAATGGGCGTGTAAAGTTTTCTATGTGAATAAAAGATCTGAACAGATTAGAGGAAAGTTAAGATTGGTAATTAATTACCAACCTCTTAATCATTTCCTCCAAGATGACAAATTCCCTCTTCCAAACAAAGATTTACTCTTCTCAAGTCTAGCCAAAGCAAAAGTCTTCTCTAAATTTGACCTCAAGGCAGGTTTTTTGCAATTAGGAATCCATCCCGATGACAGATCAAAAACAAGATTTTGTATTCCTAATGGACATTTCTAATGGAAAGTCATGCCATTTGGATTAAAGACTGCTCCTTCCCTGTTCCAGAAAGCAATGATAAAGATTTTTCATCCTTTGATGGAAAATGCTTTAATCTACATTGATGATATCTTACTCTACAGCAAGGATGAAGATTCCCATGTATGACTCCTTGAAGATTTTAAATATCTTATTTTCAAATATGAGATAATGCTGTCAGAAAGGAAAATGCAAATCAACAAATCAGAAATCTAGTTTCTAGGAATGGACATCAAAGAAGGAAAATATTCTCCAGGACCACACATTGCTCAAGAACTTCTCAAGTTCCCATCAAAAGACTTGTCTCTCAAACAAGTTCAACAATTCATTGGGATTGTTAATTATCTTAGAGATTTTATTCCTAAAGTTTCTAAGTATATTAACCCCCTGAAAAAGATGCTCAAAAAAGACCCTCCTCCATGGTCTTCTTCTCAGACAAAAGCTCTTCAAAGGTTGAAAGAAATTACCCACAATTTGCCTCCACTTCAAATCCCCTCAAATGGAGAAAGAATCCTACAAAACTAATCATCAGAGTTAAAAAATTGTAACTATATCTAAAAAAAAAATTAAGCGCACAATGTAGTCGAAGGTGGAAATCATTAAACCTTCACTCTTCTATTGTTGTCTCTGAAATACAAATAAATCTGTAAAATATTAAATAAATTAAATTTAAAAATGAACGAGAGGATAAATTAAAAAAAAATTGTCAGCTTTTAAACATATTTAGTAAAGTAAGTCTTCTTTTTCTAAATTTAAAGAAATAGGTCGATTTTGAAAAAAATAAAAAATATTTTTTTGCAAAACACATTTTTATAATATATTAATTTCTTTGGTTAGATAGTTTTGTCATTGAATCTCAAGTTCAATTCCTCTCCTACTCATATTTGTGTTTCTTTATTTCATGTTGTTTTTTTTCTATGTTTTTAATTAATAAATATATTACTGTCAAGTTTTTTAATTAATAACTCCTTGATTTATATATATAATAAAAATTAATTTTAATTTTATAATATTAGAATTTACCATACTCACAAAGTAGACGAGAAAACAACGATATTTGAAATAATTATTTGATTTTATAATATTATAAATCACTATACCCACAATGTAAGTGGAGAAAATAATTATTTAATATATAAAAATTTTATATAAAAAAATATATCAAAAATTTATTTAAAATAAAATATATTTAACATAATGATAAATATATAAAAAATTCATTATATAATTATATATTTAGTAATTTATTTTATAAACAAAGGAGTTATTAATTAAAAATATTTTAACATAATCATAAAAATAAAATATATATTATTTCATTATATAATTACATATTTATTATTTTATTTATATAATTAAAGGAGTTATTAATTAAAAAATAAAAAACTTAAAAGTAATATATTTATTAATTAAAAATTTAAAATAAGATGAAATAAAAAAATACAAATATAAGTAGGAGAGGAGTCAAACTGGGACTCAAGGACAAAACCACTAATATTTAATTATCTAACGAAAGAGACTAATGTATTAAAAATGTGGTTTGTAAAAGCATTTTCCAACATGTTAGTTGAAAATGCTTTCTGCATCTGATGTTTGTTGTTTCTCATTCTAAAATCGGCCTATTTCTTAAATATGGCAAAAAAAAAAAACGACCTACTTTGCAAAAAAAAAGCTTTTTTTCCTAATTTCCATGAACGAGAAGTATAGATAATTATTATTGATAATGGTTAGAGTTGAATTTTGAAATATAACAAGTAAAAAGTTAATTTTTTAAAAATAAAAGTATAAGCGCTTATTAAAGATAGAGACTAATTTGTAAAATAGTGATAGATTTTAAAAAAAATTAAATAATTTTAAATTTTACAGTGACTTATTATATAAAATTATAAATTAAATCATTCAACATAAACAAGTTAAAAATCTTATTATAAAAATATGACTTACAAAACATTACTAAAAATTATATAGAAAAGGCAAAATTGTTATGTTAAATAATACAATGCAAGCAAAAGTTCCTAGATTCATGGAGATATAGAACAGTATATAAGTTATCACGCTCGCATATCCACCATTTGAGTCTCCAACAATTATTCCAATAATTATATATCCGATTTGACCTAGGGACAAATATACAAGCATACGTTTCATGCTTGTTTGAGTAATAGCAATGAGATTCCTCAATATCATGCTAAGAATAGCTAGGACCCTGCAATTTTCCTCTCCACAAATACCTACTTTTTTCCTCACAACATGTCAATCTTTTTAGTATGAACAGATTAGAAATGTAACAACATTGTAATATATATATATTAATAACAAATTTTTATTGTGAAATATGTTTAGTTAATATTAAAATAATATTAAATATCTGATTATATCTTAAAGGTATAATAATATATTTAACTCTTAATGTTTATCTATTTTATACTTTGGTCTTTAATCTTTACATTTTAGTCAAATTATTTTTGTTTTGGACAAAAAAATGACTAATTTATTGAAATTTTAGTGACATTAACGTGACAGACTTGCACGATAGTCTATGTTTACTTTATTGTTGATATGTATAATTAAAAACTTTTTATAAACTTTTTAGAAATTTTAATAACTTTTATTATTATTATTTTGAATTTATAACATGCCACGTTAGTTCCATTAAAATTTTCACGATTAAATCAACTTTTTCATCTAAAAACATAATCTAATTAAAATTTGAAAATTAAAGTAAAAAAATAAAAATAAAACCAAAGCGATTAAAAGATTAAATATTAAAAATGAAGTATGTGCTTGATAAGTCATTGAAAATTTTCATTCTAACATTTAATATTTTAAATGCATTTAATAATCATTTTAATTTTTATTTAATATGAAATTTTCAACAAAAAATTTAAATAATATAAGTAGGTAGACTTATCACTTAATGTAAAAAGTATAAAGTTGATTTTATTTTATTTTAAAAATAAATTAAATTATCATTAAAAAATATATTCAAATTAACATATTTATCTCTCATCCAAAAAATATAAAATATTATATTTAATAAGATTAAAATTTTAAAATAAATAATCTTTTAAACATCAATATTTGTTTTATCAAACAATATAATTATATTCAAAAATATATTTACTAATTTATCAAACAATTTTCTAATATAAATTCAACAATTATAAATTTTAACAATAACTTTAATTTTTCAAACAGTTAAAATTTTAATTTATCAAACACCCTAAATTTATAATTTTGTGGGTCTTGAATGAGAATGACTTTAGCATTCAAAAATTGGGGTAAATTTGATATATATGCCGTTTTTAGAAAATATTTAGGGTTTGAAGTTGATTTTTTTATATATATTTAAAGAAACAGGTCGGTTTTGGAGAGAGAAATAGAAAATGCATCCTTTTTCAGTTGAGGTTGCAAGAAAGCGCATCCTGTTGGACACTTTTTCAGCCAACAGTAACTTTTTCCAACGGTAAATTTTTTTGCAACTGCTACTTTATTTACTATATAAACCCAAGCCATTTTCTTCATTTTGCATTCAAATCTCATTCTCCTAATTCTCTCAATTCTCTCAACTTATTAGTTCTCAATTTTTCATTCAATTCCTCCCAAAATCTTGTTTTTTTTAATTTTATATTTCGTAATTTATTTTTTTAATTTATTTTTATAATGGCAATTCTACTTATTCATTTGGATGACAAATACATTTCCGGCGTCCAATTGCAAATGGTAAAAAAATAGTATTAATTTTTTTAAAATTTAATTAAATTCAATATTACATCGTTAACATTATTAATTTTATAATTTTTATGTTTATATAATCAGACTGAATATCAGATTTTAGAAACGAACATACACAATTTAACTGCGAGGCCAACGCGTGTTATTGAACAACACTTGCAAGAGGCAAGATTCTTGCATGTGTCTTGTATGCTCAAGGGACTAAATTGGATCCCACACTTATCAATGCTTTGGTGGAAATATGGAGACCCTAGACACACACATTTCATCTTCCATATGGTGAGTGTACAATTACACTAGAGGACATACCTTTACAACTCTGTCTAGCGGTAGATGAACTAGTTGTTACTGGGTTAGTGGTATTGGAGTGCAATTTGTGAGCAACTATTAGGAAAGGTGCTGGAGACTTTTTTGGTAGCTAGATAGAGATGAAATGGATGGAAGAAAATTTCAATTATATGGACAACCCCGTGAGTGTTGTTGAAAGTGTAACGACCCGAATTTTACGATTATTGGAAAAGTGTATTTTTGGGTCTTCGTTTCTAAAAAATGGATTAAAAATATTTATTAGAAATATTTATGAAGTTAATTGTGAGGCTAGTTGTGTTTTAATTAGGCTTTAATTAAGTGAATTTAGCTTAATTAATAGAAATTAGGAAAAAGGATTAAATTGAATAAAATATAACAAGTTTAATTATAGATTAAAGAAAAACTTAGGGGCTAAATAAGCAATTCAACTAATTGCTTAGAATGAGGCAGTTAATGAGTATAAATATCTTGAGGTTTTGTTATTAATCTATTATTATAATTATTATTATTAATTATTATCATGGTTTTCTATTTAAATATTATTATTAATTATTATCATGGTTTTCTATTTAAATATTATTATTAATATTATTATATTTTGAAATAAAATAAATTAAGACTGTATGGTAATAAGATGGTACAAGTGTAATAATGTATATACATACACTTGTATTATAATTATTTATATATACATACACTTGTATTATAATTATTTATTTACTTAAAATTTAAGTTAAAAATATTTATTAATTAAATAATTATATTATAAAATTTTTGTATGATAAAAAATAAAAGAAAGACAAATGGATGGTTATGATAATATACAAATGTAAAAATATTTATATCTACAATTGTGATATATGTATTTGTTATTAAATAGATATTATTTATAATTATTAGTTTTATATTAAATTATTAAATTATTAAATTATATTATATTACTATTATAATGTATTATTATTATTATTAATATTATTAACTAATATATATATGAAATAAAGTAAAATAACAAAAGAAACAAAACAAAAAGAAACAGAGAATCATTCGAAAACAGAGAAGGGAAAGAAGAAAAGAAAAGAAAATGGAGAAATACAGATTTTGAAGCTTGGAACTTAAATGGGTAAGTCAATTAAGTCCTTTTATTTTAATTTTGATGTTTTAGAAGTCTTAGAATAAGGTTTTGATGAAATTAAGTTGATACTTTGAAAGCTTATAGGTTTATAAGTATAATTCATGTTGAACAAAATGATGAATTAGGGGTTTAATTGATAGAATTTTTAGTTAGAATTGATTACGAGATTAAATTGTAAAAGAAGCTATTAGTTTTACATAGTAAGGACTAAATTGTAAGATTTCAAAATTAGGGTTTTATGATGAAATTTAGATAGTTATGTCAAAGTTTGGTTGAAAATTGAATAGAAACAAAGTATGAATTGAGATAGAAAAGTAAGTGAATTTAGTTAAGATTAAAATTGAAATTAAAATAGAAATTGATTAGAAATTGAATAAGAAATTTAAATATTAAATGTAAATTAGTATTTTATTAATGATTATGAAAATTTTTTTAATTTCCGTAGCTAACGTTGTTCAGAAAAAACCTTGGCTAAGGAAGGAAAGGGCAAAGTCAATGAGGATTAGCTCGGAAATTACGGTTTGTATTTCTATAATCCGAACTTAATATTTAATTGTTGAAATTATTATTTAATATGTATGGTAAGTGCATTAAAATGATTATTTGAATCGGAGTGAATATTGGTTGAAATTGAAAAGTGAATTTAATTTTTAATTGTTGTATTTTGATTAAATGTTATGGTAAATAATTAAGGTGAGAATTATTTGTATTGAGTTTTATAATTGAAATGGATTGATTTGGTATGTGACAAATTTATTGGATTTATATGGATATATGTGATTGATGTGGAAATAAAATATTGAATGTATGTTATATTGAAAATTAAATTGATTGGGAATGTGATGAAATAAGTATGCATATGTGATTATTGTAGAATTTGAATGTATGTTAATAAAAATAATTTGAATTGTATTGAATTATTAATTTATGTGATTAATTTGAAATGTGTATTGATTGGAAACGGAAAATTTATTAAAACCCTATTAACAGTATTCGGCTAAGTTGGATATAGTTCGCATGCCATAGGATTGGAAGTGTTCAGGGATACTTCGACCTTGAGTCGATGAGGCACTATAAGCGTCGTATTGTTACTTCGACTTCGAGTCGATGAGGCACTATGTGTGTCGTACTGCTACTGTTACTTCAATTTAATCCGACAAGGTACTGAGTACCGTACTGTTACTGTTTACTTCGGCAAAGCCGATGAGGCACTGAGTGTCGTCCTTGTGTGCTGGTTGGATCCGTGTATCCGTCAATGTTCGAGTCATGTTAATAGGAGTGAATAAATGTACTGAATAATTGATTGTTACTAAATAATTGATTGTTATTGAACAACTGATTGTTACTGAAAAATTTATTGTTACTGAATAATATTGATAAATTGATTGATATTGAAAAATATTGACTGATATTGAGCTTGAAATAAAACAGATTACTGATTGAAATGTAAATTGTTTAATATTATTTATTGATATTGAACAGTGAACTGAAACATGATTGAAACACATGAATTATGTAACTCTAGATGGGATATAAGTGAATAATATTGTTGTTCAAGTGAATTATGAACATATTGTGGAAAAATTATACGGGTTAGTAGATGAAAGAATTGATTGAGTTATAAAGGATTTATCTATAAAGTGAACAATTATATAATTGTGATTATTATATGATTTTTAAGTGAATGTTATATTTTCGTATTATTAAGTGTTTGGATTATAGAAATACCACTGAGTTCATACTCAGCGTATGGTTTGTTTCCGTGCGTAGGGAAACAAACCATACGCTGAATGCTCATACCAGCGTATGGTTAAAGTCAGACCGTTAAACCAGCATCCCAGGCCGATCCCGAACTCAACGTGATGAGGTATATTAATTATTGTTAATGGGATGTACCTAAAATGTCTATGTGTGTCATTTTGGACTGTTAATGTAAGGGTGAAATAAGTAAATTCAGATTTAGTAATAGTATATAGTAGGAATTGGCTTATTTGGTAAGAATTTGAACTATTTGATCATGTATGTGAAATACTTAAAAGATTCATCACATAGGCACATAAAATATCTAATTTGACATGTTTTGAGTAGGTTTGAATGTGATTTAAAGTAATTGAATGAATGGTTATTAGAATGTTTGGTATCTTAAATTGCAGGGTTGGTAAATTTATTGTTTAAGGCTCATTTTAAGTCTACACGGCTTAGCACACGGGCGTGTGGACTGGTCGTGTGAAAACTACACCTGAATACTTTCAAGTCAGACAGTTACACGGGCTCTCAATACGGCTGTGTGACCTAGCCACATGGCCATGTAATCTAATGACACGGTCGTGTGAGTCACACGGGCAATCCACACGGGTGTGTAGGTACTGTTCATAAGGGAAATTTTGAAATTTTGAGAAAAAAATTCGTAGTGATTTTAAATTAGTCCCGAATTGATTTTACTGTTCATATTGGGCTTCGAGGGCCCATTAAAGAGACGATATGTTAAATTTATGATAACTGTAAACAATTATTTTAATTAATGTCTATAATTGAATTGTATTGACTGGTAATGCCCCATAATCCTGTTCCAAAGACGTATAAGGGTTAGGGGGTGTCACAGAAAGAGAATAATACACCTCAGCATTCATCCCGATGTTAATCAGGGGTCTTCTAATGCCCGATAAATCTCAAAATTTGGTACATATAAGGTGGCTACTACAACTCGTCGACTTGGAATAAGCAAGGCGACTCAATTAGGGACCATTTGTGTTGGCAACATTGTATAGAAAGATGTGTTAGGCGACACAATCACAAAAATTAAAATCGGTGGTTTCGTACTCCTTATTTAGTCATAGGCATGGTACCGGCTACAATTTTTACGTCCCCAATTAAACGCCCCTTATGAATTCCTATTTGTTATAAGGTCAAATTCATTTGATAATATAGTCATCATAATATTTATTATTATATTTTTTAAATAACATATTATTTGAATAGGTGGAACAATGAGGTGAGTCATGTGAGTATAGCGGATGAGCTCAAAGATATTTTGTTACTGTTATATCAACGATCAGAAGTCGAGGTTAGTTTTTGAATTTTTAAATTATATAATATTTACGCAAGGATTTGAAATTTAATATTAGGTACTTAATAAAATTTATAATTTCAACTATAGTTTGAATGAATGCTCACAAGTCGATCAGAGAATTCAAGAATGTATCCTAGTCAAATTTTTGGCCAATCATAATATCTAGCATGTCAAGGTGCCATTGAAGTTTTCACGACAGTTGATATACACGAATCCGATCGAGTGATGCGCCAGTTCAGGTTTAAACAAAGTATTCCACCATCACCTTAAGATATCAAGAACTGCACAAGGTCGACTTGTAGGGGGAGAATTGATGAAGATTGGATGAAATTTCATGAGAAATATATCTACATTTGGGAGCATAGGAACGATTTCATACCTATGCGTGAACCAATTCTCGTACTGGATTTGGCGACCTCGTCAGATTACATGACATGGTTAAAACATCAAAGTAAGTCATATCTACTACCGGAGAAGGAAATGACTAGACAATGTCGTCACAGGAGGCTAAGACAACTCCGCATGAATCCTAGGTCGGGAGTACATACCTCGATTGAGTCACCATCAACTCCAACCACACATGAGGCATCGATTGGTGCTCCACCTCCCAGTCAATATGGTTCATATTATTCTAGTGCTTTCACTAACCCTATTTTTTTACACAAGCACCACATTATGCACCATTGTACCATGTATCAACACCTTCTGTAAGTGTATCTTTTGCACCACCTCTATCCCCAACACCATAAAGAGCGCCAATATCGACACCAACATTGACATATACACCATCTTTGGCAATTCTAATATTTAATCTACAACTGGGTTATGCAACACCAAACACTTATTGTAACACCCCTCTCTTGTATTCATTGCCAGAATAGAGTTACAGAGCATTACCAGACTTATAATACCTTTAAACATACATTTTCCAAGTCCATACAAATGACATTCACAAACAATCAAATTGTCCCTATTATGAGCCTACGATGTCTAAAATATGCATTCAGAAAGGTTCGGGACTAAACCGATAGCTTAGGAATTTTTTGGAACACTTGGAAAATTTTACAAAATACAGGGAACACACGCCTGTATAGTCTGACCGTGTGTCTCACACGGCCAAAGACACGCCCGTGTCACAGGCCGTGTGGACATTTGAAATAGGATCACATGGTCGAGTGCCAGCCCGTGTCCAACCCCTTGTAACTCTTTGATTTGGGTTACACGGCCAACACACACGCCCGCGTGACTAGCTCGTGTGCCTTAAAAATGGCCACACACGCCCGTGTGCCAAGCCATGTGCTAGGCCGTGTCAAACCAATAGGGTATACTGGCTTATGCCACACGGTCAATTCATATGCCCATGTGCTGGGCCGTGTGGAGCATACTGACTTGATTTTTAATTCAACACTAGGGAACACACAACCTTGTAACATAACCGTGTGTCACATACAGCTGAGACACACGTCCGTGTCTCTGCCGATGTGGACAAAAATAGGCTATTTACCAAGCCATTTTGCCACCCAGATTTGCACACACTTAAACCAAATCAGTTCCCACCAAAATATAGCATAAATATAGGCATTCATCTAATCTCAACCAAGCATAAATCATACCAATTTAAACATCAACAAAAACAAAGCGTACATGTACCACAATATGCTATTCCATTTATACCAAATTCACAATCACAATTCAATTAAATGAATACCTTCAAACATGTATCATTTTTCCTAAACTCATAAGCATACTAGTTCTCAAATATCAACCATTTGACATCTACAATACTTAATTGTCAACAACATCACCTATCCATCATCAAACTCACAACACAAGCCATATGCACAAATATATATATATATATATATATATATATATATATGATCAAATAAACCAAAATAAGCCAACTCTCATGGCTAATACAAAACCAAACTTTAGATATCTACAAGCCAATTCAAATGGCTAAATTCATAGCTAACGCATATGTACCATAATGACCAAACTCCTATACATGCCATATATCCAAAAACTTAAATTCAAAAGTACCAAAGTGATAGTTAGATAGTGTGATGAAGTCTCTGACGATTCCCAAATCCGAGCTAGCATTGATTTCACTATAAAACACAGAAAATAAACAAAGTAAGCTTTAAAGCTTAGTAAGCTCGTATGAAATAATAAGCAAAACTCACCTTTCATTTATCATCCAATTAATATAAACATATTATACTACAAAACATTTAATCATAACTTTATCATGATTTCAATTACATACTTAGCCATGAATTTACAACTTTCATATATTTAGCACTCATATAGTTTCCACACATACCTTTCCTGATACGTATCTATTTGTCACAATTTCACATCTTCAATATACCCGTTGGACCATTCAGAATACTATCGGATACTCAGGAATCTTGCACCCTAAGTGCCACACACATAGCCAAAGCTATCCCAATCTCGTATCATATAAATGCTCACACTAGAGCTATCAACAGGCCTGCTCACATAAGCTGACGGTCATGACGAAACTACACAGTGCTTCTCACACAAGCTGACGAGTATCCGCAACACATGCTGGATAACTCAGCCACCGATAGGACGTACGAACCAGCACCCAAATCACATAACCCCTAATGACATGTCATTTGTATCCTAAACTATTCCTAAGGTTCAACCGAGACTTTACACTTGCCGAATTGTCGTCACACGTGTCTGTAAGGTCGTATTTACAATTTATGCAATATTAAAGCATTTAAAACACAATTATAACAATGCTTATTACATACAAAATTAACTCGAATGTAAAAACGGTAAATTAAGTTGATTAATCTAAAACCTTATTCTTTCCCCGATCTAAATTTGTATTTCGCCTTTCTTGATCTAAATATAATCAAAATTAACTTATTTAATAATCTCTCTATTCAATTTAATCCTTATTTCGTAAAATCACAAATTCATGCAATTCAACTAAAACCCATGCTAGCCGAATTTCAATTAAGTCCCTAACAGTCCATATTTTTCATTTATTTCACAATTTAACCACAAAATTTACACATTTCACAATATAATCCCTATTTGGACATTTTACTAAAAATCACTTAACAAATGTTGTTTATCTAAAAACAACCATGCATTTTCTACCATTAAACATCAAAATACACATAGATTCATCAATGGAAAAACTCTAAACCTTTAATAGTTTTGCAAAATAGTCCCTGGGCTAGCTAGATTAAGCTGTAACAATCTCAAAAACATAGAAATCATTAAAAGCGGGACAAAAATCACTCACCAATTTAAGCTTTGAAATGGTCGAACCCTAGCTCATTCCCATGGCTTTTGTTCTTTGAAATTCATTGGTGACAAGAGAAGATGAAAGCTTTTTCATTTGTTTAACTTAATTATTTACTAATTTACTATATTAACATTTTAATTAATAAACAAAAATCACTTAAAAGATGTCCATAAATGTCCACTTAAACCACCAATGATCTAATTACCACATAAGAAACTCAAATTTAATATTCCATAGCTATTAAACCTTTTTAGCTTGTAGAACTCTAATTTTTCACTTTAAGCAATTTAGTCATTTTTATCAAATTAAGCACTCAAACCATAAAATTTCTTAACAAAATATTTTTACACAATCATAATTTCATGCTATAAACATTAAAATAATAATAAAATAGTTATTTCAACTTCAAAGTTGTGGTCCCAAAACCACGTTTTGATTTGACTAAAAACGGGCTATTACACTTATTTTTCGGTAATGTCGCAAACACCCTCGACGTTATTGTTCTACCAAGGTGGCTCATCCTCGCAACCACCTGTTACTACAACCAACAATATACGATGGAAACCTAGGATGACACGACATTCAAACACGGAGGAACGAGATGAATATGAAGATGGAGCTCAAGGTGAAGATGAAGATGAATAATTTGAGGAGCTAAAACCCCAACTACGAAGAAATCTTCCTTACAACTGGCACCCACTGGGTTGTGGCACACATTCAGCCAGATGAAGCTTATATAGGTAACGATGATACGATGAAGAAATAGGAAGAATGGCAAGATATTGACATTAAGACGAAAACCATCCTCACATCCCAATTACACAATGATGGCTAGCCAAAATCACGTTGATTCTTCTCACGACATTTTTGGGAAATTTCCATAATTTGACCCTAAATTTTAGTAGAATATTTTATTTATTAGTATCTAAGTGTATCTTGGATTGAGTGGTCACCAAGTAGGTCTTTGCCTGTATAAGCAACCTTAGGGTCATTAGAATTGTAAGCAATTTTCGACAGACAATTTTTTATTCAATTTTAGTTTTCTTTTCTTTTCATGTTCATGTATTCGAAACTTTTCTATTCCGATGTGAATACAATAGTGAGCGGATATTGCTTTGACAATAAGCTTCAATAATATTCATGAGTATTATTCTATCTCTTATTTCTTATTATTTTATTTATATTTCGTTATTTCCACCGATTAGTCAAAGTATAAATATTGAATAGATTATTGTGTTTATTTTATATCTCATATAATTCAATTATTAAACTAATTTATTTGTTAAGTGATTATTTATCCAAAGTTGGTTGTTTATTCAAGGGTACTTAGTATATTAGGGAGTGATGCCCCTAATAGAATATTGAGACAAGTGAGACTGGAAGGGTATCTTGTCGTGTATAACTTCCACTGAACGGAGAGCCCGGAAGGGTATCCGTATACCTAGGAAGAGACCGGAAAGGTGGCTTAGGTGGTAATCTGTAGTGAAGATGAACCAGGAGAGTAGTCGTAGCTAAGGGTGATAAATAACTCAATCTAGGATAATTAATTATTTAAATAATTAATTAGGGATTTAATCAATCATAGGCTAAAGGCTCGCATTTTCGACACTAGGAATAGGAAAGTCCCTTAGATTAATTTAGGTTAGTTAATTTAATTAATTTAATAAAAATATTAATTTGGATTCGCACTACTAATTCATGACTCGATTAGATTAGTAATTATTTTTTGTAATTAATTTAATAATGATTTCTCTAATATACAATCCTTTGGGTACGATCCTCTAAATACTTACTAAGGTTTTGTTGTAAGCTTAACTATATTACAATTTGAGCTGTACACTTGTGGACATCACTGATTTAATTCGATATGTTTTTGTGTGATATTTAACTACAAACGATAACATGTTTATAGGCGGTCAATAGTATATACTTATTTACTTACAATCTACAGAAAAATGAAAAAACTGTTTGTATTGTATTCTATTTTATTTTACATCAATAATAAATCAATATTAAAATTTAGTAAAAAATGAGAAGCAATGGAAAAATGAACAAATTGTTTGCTTGTTTGTTTGTTTTTTTGTATGTCTATCAAAATGAAAAATGAATAAATATGTTAATTAGGTCTTGTCCTTAATGTTTCACCAAAGTGTGAACATGTTGGCTTAGTATACCCTAGGTTCCTACAATAACTGCATAACCTCAGTTGGTCTATCCTCTCCCGAATATTCATATTTCCACATATCCGAGTAGAATTCAGTCGACCTTTTGGCTTGCGACGCAACCTAATATTCAGTACCAAATTGAATGGAACGCTATACAAGCAACCACAGACTTTCATTTAGGATCGGTTTGAATTAAGATTTCCATTCTTTATATATGCATTTTAGTTTGTACACTTCGCCAACATAGATCATGCAATCCAGATGTGCTGAGGTATATGCAGCAATTGCATGTGCACATGAAAAACGAAATGCTTGAAATCTCCCACAATCGCATGTTTATCCTAAGTAGTCACAATATGGTCCCCCATTAATACCTCCGTTGGATCTATGGAACTCCGTAACTGAAATGTTTGATTTGGGTACGAATGACACACTACAGACATGGAGTTCACTTTTTCTGCATTTTCTCTAATTTCTTTCATCACACCCTCACACCAAACGTGACCACCCTTTATCTGTCCAACATATTTTTTCGCTCACTTTGGAAATAAGGCTACTAAGCAAAAATATGTTTCTTTTACCACCGAGGTTATCGAAAAATGATGATTCTCCTTTAATACGAAATTTATGCATTCCGCTAGGTTCGTTTTCATGTGCCAGTATCATATACCTTCATCATACGATTGAGTCTACTGCTCATTTGGTATCCCATCGAGCTATACTGCACTGTGTTTGTTTATAGCTTGCAAGTTTTCCAACATTTCATGAAAATGATGTTGGATGAACTTGTACCCTATCGAATAAGATAAAGAGTATATCGATGAATGAAAACAATGTATATGTTAAAGAATGATATAGAAACTAATATTGACTATGTACCAATGTTAATAACATGTTGTCACTCAGCATCCTTATGATATCGGCCCATGTAGTTAGACCCTATATGTCATATACAATACCTATAGTATGCACAGTCATAGAGGCTTTCACGCCTTTCAATTACGGCCTGTATTCTAGCTCCCCTCTTGCAAATGACATATATACATCTGGTTGTGGCACAACATGCCTTCTCAAGATATTCAAGAAGAAATCACAACCATCAATGGATTCTCCTCTTATTATTGAAAAAGCTATTGGCAGGAATTTTCAATTACTATCCTATTCAATAGCCAACAACTGATGCTTATATCTCCCATACATGAAAGTGTTGTCAATTTGTACTAATGGCTTACAGTAACGAAATGTTGCGATACATTGCTTGAATATCCAAAAAAAATGATGGAAAAATCTTTTCCCTTGGACCAATCGGCCATAAAAATATGCAACCTCCGTTAGAAGATCGATTTCGGTACCTGGGATCTACTAATTCAGCACCTGACACCATTGCCACACATTGTTATATGATTTATCCCACTCGTTATGGATCTTTTCCATAACCTTCTATTTTGCGACCTATGACTTGTAGTATGACACGGTGTAATCATACTAACTACGTATATAATATCCCTAAATTGGGTATTGTAGTTTTGGGTATATTTTTCGGGTTTTGAGTGTGAGACTAGGAATTTATAGGGTTTTTAGTAATTTTAATTTAATTTAAGAGGTTAATTTCATCTAAAATCGATTAAACAATAATCTGAAAAATTAAAAAATATTTTTAAAAATTAATTTTAAAGATTTTAAATAATTATTAGTGAAAATAATCAATTTGGGTTGAAAAAATTTTAAAATAATTTTTATTGGGGTAATTTGAGTAAAATTTAAATATTAATTAAATACAATTTAATTGTAAAGCAAGGGAAAATTTTAGAGTATTTATATGGCAAATAAACCTTAAAATTTAAAATTTTTGAGGGAAATGATTAAATGATAAAGTAAGGGAAATGTGGGAGTGGCCATTAGGCAAAATTTTCACTTTTTAAATTTCTGGTGGGTGGTTTCACTTTTAAAACTAATGTATCTAGCCCAATTTTCACACATTTTACATCATATTAGAGAGATTTAAAATTCATTTTCTTGCATGATTTTAAAGATCTATCATTGGAGAATAAATCCAACAAATTTACTTCACAAAACACTCTCTTAATTCACCCAAAATTATTCTCGAAAGTAGTAAAAAATATTATGAAATTTCTCAAGTTTTTTTAATCAAGATTTTCAATCAACGAATTTAGAGCGAATCAAAGGTAATCTTCAATCCTAAACTTGTTTTTATGATGATTAGAAACATTTTTACATGATTTGAGAGTCAGTTAAAGGATTTTTATCAATGTCATCTTTTTCCAAAAACATATGGTTCTTTAATTGTGGATCTTGAATTTTGAGAGGAAACCAACAAATCAATGGATATTCCAACTCAAAATGGATCTATTAAAAGATTTTTGATCTTCTCTATCAACATTAAACATGATTTGTGATGTAATTTAAAGAAATTCGAATTTCATCATCTTTATGAACTGATTTTCCGAAATTTTGTGAAATTGATTTAAAGATGAAATTGATACTTAGTATAAGTGTATTTGGTTTAGTATTGATGATTGAAAGTGTTTAGGAGGGCTGGAGAGATCGATTTTGTAAGGAATCAAGTTTTCAACTTGATGTTACAAATTCGGCAAGGTATCTTTGTGAGAGGATTTCGATTAGTATAGTTAATTAAAATTCTTGTTTATTATAACATTAGAAGGTGGTAATGTCTACTTTATCTCTATTGAAGCTCCGAATCTTGAAGAGGACCGAGCTAACCGGTATTGAAACTTGGATTTACTTGGTTGATCACTTGTTTGTGGTAGAATAAATTGTGTGATGAGTGTTTCTAAGGGCAATTTGGTAAATTGACACGGGTATCCTAGGACTTGCTTTCACCATAAGGAAGATAGTGTTGGAGATCATGTCAGAATCCAATTTAGGTGATCTTGTGACATACTTGCAACAACATGAGTATTTCAAAACGTGGAAGACAATGTCATATATCCGGTTAGAATCTAATCTTGGATAATTATGTAACATACTTATGACAACACAAGTACTTACATATTCTATCCCATCTTATTTCTTATATATGTTATTATTTTTCATGGACATCTACTATCACGCATTAAGCACTTGGCCTCAAATTTTTATGATCGGGATTTTATAACATGGAAGTTCACCCCATCCTTTATGCTAATATCGCTTCACTGCAGCAACAAAAGCATCTTTCAAAGAAAACTCCATTCCAACTTGTAAATCACTGACATTTAATGAAAAACTTGCAAGTCTCGGTCTTCTGTGCAGAAGTTTTGGGAATTCTAACCCACCTTTAGTATGGAGGTCAACATTATAAATGTGGGATGGAACTGCATATGGCTTGAGATCCGGATAGGATCATCCAGCATTGTTCGGACCTTTACTGTCAGAACCACTCTCTTTTGGTTTAGTAGGAATAGGCTCTGGTTTAGAAAATAATGCAATTTCTAAACCATCCGGCCAGGCCTCCCGCATTAGATCATTATCAATTTTAGATCCTTCTTTGTTCTCAACTCCTTGTTCATTATCAACCCTAGTTGCATGTCCAAGGTTGGATGTCCCTTCACCGGTGCAAGTAGTAGTGAGTACATCAGTCGTTCATTTAAACCCTACCTTAAAACCAAAATCACTTGCGGATTGCCACCGGTGTAACTTGATGACCTACCCATATACGTATTTCCAACATAAAACATCAATGTTCGAAAGTTGAATCAAAAGCACTCATAGAATGTCGTGTCAGGGTGTCGAAGTTTGGGTTAGCAACTAACCCTGACTGTTGAACGGACTATGCGCCAAAGTTGAAATCGAGGGCTGAAATTGATGATTGTCTTCTCATTAATGATTCTAGCATTTCATGTTATGAGCTTTGTAACAATTTTGTGAAACCATCGTACAACCGTGTGGTTAGACTTTCTGCTTTTTGATCCATTCCGGCATTAACTGGAATTTTATCGAACTCGGAGCACTTTCATCAATGTCAACAATGTGCTCTAACTCTAGTTAATTGATCCACTAGAGCAATGCGAATCGAGAATCGCCTCAACCTCTATGCCACCTTGATCTCAAATATATCATATCTAATGGGGTTTTGTGATGTTAGATATCTAGATTTCAAGCTCAAATTTTTTTTACGATTTGAACTCGCCACTTTCCTTGTAATTTTTTACTGAAGCTCATAACTTTATGCTCCAGTCGAAAGCCAATTTTGTAGATTGGGCTGATGCAAAAATGACCCTAATTTTGATGTTACAAATTTGACCGTCGTAAAAAATAAGGACTCTAATTCGTCTACTCATCTTCAACCAAATAACTTGCTCAACATGTTTAAAACGAAAAACCTTATATAAAAAAAAATGAGTATGAATTATCCAAAAACAATATTAACAAAACTTGCTTGAACTAATTTACTTTGTTGGCTCGATTTTTCAAATTCAGGTCTTTAACATAAACAATTTTCTTTTTATGAAAACAATCGGTTCAAAATTTCAGTATGAAAGTTCTCTAATAGAATTTAGAACTCAAGAATCCCAGAAATCCTGGGATAATTCAGAACCCAAGAATTTAGAATCCAGGATAAATTTTAGATATCCTATCCCGAAAATCACGGTCATGGGCTCCCACCTTGTTTTTTTCCCCTAGTTACCTATATAAATGAGGGTTTTGCTCCCCTTTACTCTATCAACTCGCTTGGCCACTGTCCCTTACAAAATAAAAAATTCCCTCCTAAATTGTTTTTTTTTTGTTGAGTGCTGAAATTTTTGGACAGAAAGATTTATTTGTGTTTGTGTTTGAGGGAGCCAATGTGATAGCTTTAAGGCGTGTTTGAGTTCACAATGATGCGATGGTACTCTGCGACCCTCACATTTCATCTGTGGTGTGGGGATCAAACTATTACCTTAGAAGCCCATCGCATTGCAACTCGGGCTCCAATTCACGGTGGTTATACGATCACAAGTTGAAATATAACTAGGGCTCTCGATTGATGGTGGTTATGAGGCCACGAATTGGAGTATAACTCGGGAGCCTAATTGACGGTGGTTATGTGGTCACAAGTTTAAATCTAATGCCACTGGAAGAGGATACTTTATAAAGCCTTTGAGACCATAATCATAGGGAAAACTGAGGGCTGTAACAACCCAATTTCAATGGTGTCAGAAACAGTGATTCTGGGACCACAATTTCGATAATTAAGGCAATAAACATTATTTATTTAATATTTACGAGGTCATTAGAGTGTCATAATAAAGTTTGGTCCAAAAAATTTAATGTTTGAATAGTTAATTATGATATAAGGACTAAATTGTAAAAACTAAAAAGTTAATCACTATTAAATTATTTTTGTTAAATGAGTATAAAATCATAATTGGAATTAGGCCATATTAGTTTATAGTGTATGGTTGTGGTATGCATATTAATAAAATTTTAAGTGGTAGTAAACATTATTTATTTAATATTTACCATTTTAAGTGGCAATTAGGCCATATTAGTTTATAGTGGACGGTTGTGGTATATATATTAATGAAATTTTAAGTTAAATTAAAGGTTAAAATGATAAATAAGTAAATGTTAGAAAAATAACAAAACAAAGTAAAGTCATCATCTTCCTCATTTTGCATTCACCACCGATTTCAAGGTTTAAGGTTCAACCAAGATTCTAAACTTGCATATAAGTGATCTTCAAACTCGTTTTTCATAAATTTTATGTTTTTGAGATCGTTGCAGCTTAGTTTAGGTAGCCCAAAGATTATTTTGTAGTACTGTCAAAGTTTGAAAAGTTACCATAGTTGATTTTTAATGTTGCTGATGTTAAATGGTTGGGTTTAGAGCTTTGTGATGAAATATGATTATTTTGTAAAGTAAATTTGGTTAGTTTTTGAGTTTAGGGACTACAATGATAACATGTTGAAATTGGTATAAAATTCTTGTAGATTTAGATGTTGAGTGCTGCAAAGGGATGAGAATGAATTCATTTTTAAAGTTTGGGGCCTAATTATGAAAAATATGTTAGTTGTGGTTTTAGGGACTAAATTGAATAAAAGATAAAAGTTCATGGAAATATTGTAAAATGCTATTAAAGGGTCATATGCATATGTTTAAACATTATAAGTTATTTGGAATTGTTAATTAAGGTAAATTATTATAAAGATCAAGAAACAGATCAATTAGTCGATAAATATAGAAAAAGGAAAAATTGTTGAATAACCATTCGTGTTGTATTCATTGTTGTTTTATTTAGGTAAGTTCGTATTAGGTTCATTTTGATCAATATTTATTTATGTTTGAATTATGTATATATGAATTGGTATGATTGGTTTGAATTAAATATTGAAAGTGAGATTGAAGGATTGAATTGTAAAATATGGTATTTATATGTGTTTAGAATGAATTGAGAGATGATAGGAAATGTCAATTGGTACATGTTGTTATATGATATTATGTTACAATGATGGAAATGATATGGGAATTGAATTAAGGCCCATGTGAACTTAGTGAATGATTAAGATACAAATGACACGTCATTAGGATTTATTGTATTAAGCACTATGTGTTGGTGTTTATATTTATCAGGTACTATGTACTGGTGACTATATTATCAAGTACTTTATACCAGTGTTCATATTATATCAGGCACTATGTGCCGGGGTTTATGTTATTAAGTACTATGTATCTGTGGTGGATACCATACTATTGGTTGAGATCCAACATTTGTTGCAGATTCTCAACAGCTCGTGTGAGCAGCATCAAGTAATGGTTAATGTCCCTATTTATGGCTCATGTGAGCAAAGTTATCTGGAGTATCCAAAATTAATTTACTATAGTTCTCTGGGCAAACAAAGATATGGAATTAAATTGAAATGAAAGCTTAGGGAATAAGTTGTTATTCATGAAACAAAGATATGTTACGTGTGCCACAGTCGTGTAGTCTCTAAGTTTCGGGAGGTGATGGGTGTACACGGCCTTAGTGAGCTACATGGTCTAGATACACGGTCGTGTGGCTCTAGTTACATGGTCTTAAACTTTCACATGGTCCAGCTACACGACCATGTGAATGTTTGCAACATTTTACATTTAGGTCCACACGACTTCAATTAGTTATACGGCCTAGCGACACGGCCCTTTGACATCCTTTTACACGAGTTCAACTAGTGAGATGGTTTGTTAACACAATTGTGTGACTTAGTCACACATGGTCACAACCTGTCATACAATCGTGTGACCCTTAATTGTTGAAATTTTCTTACTTTTTGTTCAGTTTTCAATTAAGTCCTTATTTGATTTCGGGTTGTTATGAGAGCTTTCATGTCACATCTCAAAAATAGGGTTAGTAGATCCAGGTTAGTAAATCAGGGGTTAGCAAACTAGGAACAGTAATAAGGTTAGATAATTAAATAATTATGAATTAATTAAAAAATTTTAGGTTAAGAAATTAAGATTAAGTGCTCAAGAATTAATTTGGTTAAAATGGATTTTAAAAATGAGACTTGATTTGAAAATAATTTTAAAATTGCCTTTAATTGAAAAACAAGGACGGATTTAGAAAAAAAAGGGGAAAATTGCCGGTGGTCAGAGGGGAAAATGCCCAATTTTTTAAAATCTGGTTGGATATTTAAAACCACCCACGTTTATTACCTCCTATTTATCATCTCTTTCAAAAATTCTGTCAAACACAAATCAAAGCTTTTCTCCTGAAATTAGTTCATCATTTTTATTTCTAAGCTTTCCAAACTCAAAATCCTCATTCAATTTTAAAGAACACTTACGTTTTCAACCTCAATTTCTCTAAAGTTCTTCACACGTTCAAACTCGAATTAGCTCCATAGTACGTCAATTTTACAAAATTGAGGTAACAATTTGACTTTTTGATGGGTGTTGAAACTACCAAAAATAATTCCTAAAAAAATAACTCTAAATTGTAGTGAAGAGTGGTAGTAGGGTCGAGTCCACAGGGATTGGATGTCGTAATCAACTTCTGCGTTTACTTATGAACAGAATGTTCATTGTGTCAAAGGTCGTGGCAAGAGTCGTGCCCACGACTCCAAACGTACCTGCAACAAAAATAAACAAGTAATCGGGGGGTTCCGAGAATGTTTAGAAAATAAATAATCTATCAGTGTAAATAAACAATGAAATAATATTAGAAATAAATTTAGTTTGGGAAATAAATTCAGAATTTTGCAAACAAAAATAATAAGCTTTAGCCTTAGACTCGGTAAATTTTGTATCAAGAATCGATCCTCAAAAATTAATCTTCTCCCTCAATGATAAGTTGGTTATAGCAGTTAAGAACGTCCTAACCACTAATTCTTCCTCTCGTTGTTGGTCCCGGTATTACCTGCAAACCAACCTTTACTGATTATCTAACCAAGATACACGAGTTCTCGATTCAAGATTTTGGCTTACGTTTTGAAGAACCCAACTCGAATTAACGGCCTCAACCGCGTGGGTCTTTTAAACCTGATTACTTCTTCCTTGATTTTTTCTCAGAGATCCGAATACAGCACAACTTACTCATTTCTCCAACTGTCAGCAAACACGACTCCAACCCAACGTGCACTTTGACTTGAAATCGAGTTTAACTTTAAGGGATGATTGGTCTATCCCAATACTTAGAAAAAAAATGAATACCGATTAGAAGGATTTTTAGCACCAATTCATATCTCACGGTTCCAGGCCGGAAGGAGCATCGGCCTAAGGCTAAGATGAAATTTAGTGAAGTATGGAATTATTCATGCTTTGTAAACTTTGGGAAGTGGTTTGATGATTATGGTGAGGAAAGGAACAGAAATGACTTGGAAAGAAATTAGCCCAATTTTGTAAAAGCAAGAAAAATGCAAATGAAAGTAGCAGTATGCTCATGCCAATTTGAAAGAAAAAAGAGAATAATTCAATTCCAAATTGAAGTAGGAATGTAGAATTAAGTGATGCCTTCCCAAGGGACATTAAGGCCCTATTTATATACATAGAATTTACTATTTTTGGCCTTAACTAATTTAACATAAAATCAAAATCAAAATAAATAATAAATAAATAAAATAAAATAAGATTTTTTCTTTTTTTGGCTTTTACAAAGCCAAAAATTCTGATGAGTCCTTGGCTTTTCTCCACGTTTTTTATTTGGCCTCATTTCTATTGATTGTATTTCAATTTGGTCATTTTTTGCTTGTTTTTGTCTCTTAGCGTCCCAATTGCATCCTTGACAAGTTTAAAACATAAAAGTACTAATTTAGCAGGAATCAATCAGAAATAAACCAAATTAAACACAAAATAATATGCAAATTAAAATGTTATCACTTTTCATCATTAAACTACGTGTGTTATCATTTCAAGCTGAGTTTTAATCAATTAAATCACGATTTCAATAGATCAATTGATTAATTTAAACTAATTTTTCAAAGATATTTTCAACTTATTTTGATCCTATTAGAAGGTTTTTAATCCTAATTTAACAAATCTTTAAGTAATTTTGAAAGATTTGAATTATCTCCTCTCTTTAAAGTTAAACTAGCTTGATTTTTTCGAAAAATGATAACCACATAATGGAAAAAATTGAAGGTTTAAATATGTAATTAGATAATATTTAGGAATATTGGGATTGAAATTAAGGTTTAGAAACGAGATTTGAGTGTTGAAATCGTATTTTCGACAAAACCAGCTAAGTTTTCGGTATAAAGATTTAGAGGCTTTGATCTATGATTTTAGAATGAATTAATCTTGTTTGCTACTTTTTGTGATGCCTTTGTATTGTATTTGATGTGTATGAAAAGTGTCAATTCATTTGGGAGCCTTTACAAGCAAGGACAAAGGCAAACAAATGCTTACTTGAACTTTATGATGGAAGCTAGTTGTTAATGTGAATGATCTTTTGTGCTATAATTAATGCACGAAATGGTGAGTTAAAAGGGACTTAGGTGATCAAATCATCTGATCTAAGTCCTAGAAGTAAGTGTTCTTACTTGAGTTTTGATTATTTGATAAACAAGATTATATATGTTGTGAAAGGCTAAGTGTGTGATGTGATTATATATGTTGAATATGTGATTGAATATGCCTTGTGGATAGCTGGATTTATGCACACATCTCTGATATGAGAAGGAGTTTGGCACAATGAATAATATGTTAGCACTTGTAGTGCATTATATGAAAGTGATAAGTGATATGAATATGATAAGTGTAAGGGTGCATGAACCATGAATTTAATGTGTGAAATGGATATATTTGCCTTGTGAAACTTTGACAACATTGGATATAATTGGCATGCCATAGGATTTAAGTACTCATTTATATGTTTTATTATTGGGACATGTGGGGGATAAGGGAATGTAAAACATTGTTCCAATCGTGGGACATGTTGGTGTGTTGGAGAATGTTAGCATCATGCGACACTTACTTGGGATATGTAGACTCTTTTCAGTCATGGTCTGATGGAGATCCATTTATCCAATGAGGGCTTTTGATATGCACTTTCATCCTCACAAGTTGCCAATTATTATTATGATATGGTATTTAATGATGCTATGTGATAAGTGTATTTAGCATGCTTGTTTTTAACTCTTGTGTTTTAGGTTTATTGTAGCATCTTGAATACTCACTGAGCTTGGTTAATCCCACTCTTTTGTGACTATTTTTGTAGGGATCCAATGGCAAAGACTACTTAATTGTGCATGTGAGATGGTTTTTGGTTAATGAGGGATGACAATGTGGGTTTATATTGAGTGTTAGACTTTACTTTTGTTTTGGACTTGTAAATGGACTTTCCATGAACTGTTCAAGGATTTTTATAACTGATCTTTGGATGTTTATATTGCTTGAGTGATTGCATGATGTATTTTAGATAAATGCTTAATTAATTGTTGAGTAACATGCATGTGATTTATTGATTTGTGGTTTAAATGGTTTAAATGATGTGTTGAAGGCTTGGAAAAATACAAAATGACCAAATGGAATGGTATCTACCTTTATTGCACTTTAAATTGCCTTATATGCAAATTTGGTATGTTAACTAATTTGATTTGAGATTTTAGAAATGCATGACACATAGGTAATTGATTTGGATGCCAAAGCATGTTAATGTATGATATTATGTATTTGAGCATGATTTATGTATATTATATATGCTATATGACATGTAGGAATATGGAAAATGGCATGAAATCACGAAATAGTATGTGTATGAAAGTGTTAAAGTGTCATATGTAAGTGCTGCAATTTTTCTGTAAATTTTCTAGTTGATATCGCGATGAGCCCTATAGGATATTGCGAGACTGGATGGATATCATGACATGGGAACCGTGTGGTCGCGACACGACGTTCAGAGAGTTCTGGGCATATTTTGAAATTGGAGGTTTGGGCATATTACAAATAACTCTTGATTTTTATACAATAAAATTGGAGGTATTAAACAACACGAAATGTTTTGAAAATTTACATGACTTGGTTTTATACAGTGAATTTTAATATGGTAACTTAAATTTCTTAAAATGATTTGTCTGGATATTTTGTAAAATTTATATTTTAGTCTTTAAATTTTTTTTGAAATTAAATAAGTTTTAAATGTCATTTTGAGCTAAAATTTTCACAAATGGTTTAAAATAAAATGCCCAGGGCACTTGCTGGACAAAATTTATGATTTGCGCGTACGATGTGTAAAATGACAATTTTATCCTTATTTATAATTTGTTGTTTTGTGTTAGACGATGCAAAATTTAGGCTTGCATGTTTAAGATTAAGTGTTTAAGCATGGTTTTTTTTGTATGTGATGGTTGGTTTTATAGTGTGTTTGGATGATCAGTAAGGAGAGTCACATAAGTGGCTAATGTGACGTTTCAGATTTGGGTCAGTCTGTTCCAGTTGGATTTGAGTCGCTACATTTTGTAAGCTCGTTTGATGCTCGATTTTGATTGTAAATCATATCTTACTTAAAATATTGAATATTTATTTATAGATTGAATATTTAAGCTAAAATCATAGGTGATAATTGTTGTTAATTGTCGTAGCATCTTATAGCTCGAGTCCGGCGATTGGTCCAGGTGTAGGGTGTTAAAGGGGCTTTCTAGTAGAATCACCTTATTTTTTTCCATCTCCACCAAGGTAGTATCCTTAACCTCATTGTTCAAAACATTTGACAAAGTTAGGGGCAAGAGGACTTTCAAGGGTAGGAGTGACTGTGATGGTAGAGAAAAGCTTAAAGTCTTTTCAGGCCGACAACTATTGTTGTGATTAAATAAGTCATTAATAAGTACAATCGTTGCCACCTTGACTCAAGTTTTAGCTTTTCTCAACCGCCACAATCCTTCCCCCCTGAAAGTCCTCTTGCATTCAACTCTTTCATAGGTTTCAGACAATTAGGTTAAGAATACTGCTTTGGTGGAGATGGAGAAAAAGAATAAGTTGATTATACTGGAAAACCCATTATTTTTCCTTATGATTATGGTATCAAACTTATGTATGAAATTTATAAAGCATCCTTTTCTGATACCATGAAACTTAAATCCGTGATCGCATAACCATTGTCAACTGAGCTCCCGAGTTATACTCCAACCCGTGACCGTATAACTACCGTCAACTAAGAGCCCTAGTTATACTTCAACTTGTGATTATATAAGCACCGTTTATTGGGAGCCTGAGTTGCAATACGATAAGCTTCTAAGGTGATGGTTCCATCTTGACACGATAGATGAAATGTGTGGGTCTTTGAGCGCTATCATATCACCATGAACTCAAATATATCTTAAAACTATCACAATGTGTACCTCAAACACAAACACAAATAAATCTTTCTCCTCAAATTTCCAACACCCAATAAAAAAATAATTTTGGAGAGAGAAACAGAAAATGCATATCTGTTTCTGTTTCCAAAATCGACCTATTTCCTTAAATATCAGGAAAATCGACCTAAAACCTAAATATTTTTTAAAAATAGCATATATTTCCCTTTGATTTAAAAAAATATTTAGGGAAATATACCATTTTTTTTATATTTAAGGAAATAGGTAGATTTTGGAGAGAGAAAAAAAATACGTTTTACAGGACGTATTTTTTTTACTTTTTTAACACATCAGTTCCTTGGGTGTGATGATTAAATGTTAGTGGTTTTGTCATTGAGTCCTAGGTTTGATTTCTCTCCTACACACATTTGTATTTTTATTTAATGTTGTTTCAAGGTTTGCTTTTATTTTTAATTACTCTTTTTAAACACATTAGTTCTTTTGTTTAGATGGTTAAATAATCATAATTTTATCCTTGAGTCATAAGTTCAATTCCTCTTCTAAGCACACTTGTATTTTTTATTTCATGTTGTTTCAAGTTTTTTTAATTAACGCTTTTAATTAATAAATATTTTATTTACAAAATCAAATAATTATTGCAAAATATAATTATTTTTAGTAAATATAATTTTTATATGTGTAATATTTATTTTTCAATCCATATCATCAATATAGTAAATTTTAGTATTATATATTTTTGTATGTATATTTGAAATAATTATTTGAAATATTTCACATATAAACATAATGGTATTTGAAATAATTAACTGAAATATTTCACATATAAAAATATTTGAAATATCAAACCCACAATGTAGATGAAAAACAATGATATTTGAAATATTTTACATATAAAATAATAATGATATTTGAAATAATTATTTGATTTTATAATATTAGAAATCACCATGCCCACAATATAGGTGGAAAAAATAAATATTTGACATATAAATATTATATATAAAGAAAAAATAAAAAATTAGTTTATGTTTTAAAAATAAAATATATTTAACATAATGATAAATGTCAATTTTATAAAAATATAATTTTATTATATAATTTGCATTAATTATATGATTTTATAAATAAAAGAGTTATTAATTAAAAGATGCTTTAAAAATAAAAACTTAAAAATAATATATTTATTAATTAAAAATATTAATTAAAATTTTAACAAAAACTTGAAACAATATGAAATAAAAAATACAAATATACTTAGAATAGGAATGGAACCAAGAACTCAATGATAAAATCACTATTATTTAACCATATAATCAAAGGAACTAATGGCTTAAAAATAGTAATTAAAAATAAAAGCAAAGCTTGAAATAACATGAAATAAAAATATAAATGTGAGTAAAAGTGAAATAAACTCAAGACTTAAGGATAAAACTACCAACATTTAACTATTTATTCAAAAGAACTAATACATAAAAAAAGACAAAAAGCAGGCAGGCAGGGGCAGATTTAAGGGGAATAACAGGGCCTTGACCCCTTAAAATAAAGTTTTTTTCATTTATGTACTTTATTATTTATAAAATTTTAAATTAATGATAATAAAATTACATTTTAACTTTTAAAAATGATAAAAAATTAATTTAATCATTTAAAATTATAAATATATAAACTATTAAAATAACTAAATTATATTTTTACTATAATAAAAATATATAATTTAATTTTAGGCTGACTTCTAACTTCAGCCCTAGATCGTACTTTTGGATCTGTCTATTTTCAATTTCATACTCCAAAATTGATCAATTTCCAAAAGTATGGAACAAAATAATATCCCACTAAATATTTTTTTAAAATCAGTATTTTCTCCTAATATAACCGCAAAAGTTGCTTTTAAACCAACTTTAATGTTGAAATAAATAAATAAACAAATAAATGACCCATTTCTTTCTTTTTCTCTCTATTGTCTATAGATTATAGTCTAAAGTCTAAACACGACAACAGCCTTTTAGAAAAAACCGCCTTCTCTCTTCATCCCTTGTCTCTGCCTCTGCCTGTCGTTAATTTTTTTTTTGGTTATATCGAAAAGGAAACACTAAAAAGGAAAGAAAAAAAAACCTCTCCTTTCTCTGTTTTCTCTCCGACTAAAAAATGGGTTTTTGCTTAGGAATTGGTTATAAGCCGATTTGGAGTAACCCATTTTCATTGTTCTCTGCCATTTGAAGGAAAAAAAAATGAAAGAGAAAATTTACTTATTACCCCTTTTCCTTGTTGTTTAATGGTGTCCTTTTTGCCAAGAAACAATTGTTTTTTTACCTATCTGAAGTCTGAACCTTTGCTCCTTTTCTTAGTTTCCCTTGGTTTTTGTTAAATCTCGATACTTTGTTCGAATCTACCACCACCCATTGGTTCACTTATCCTTGAACCACCTCCATTACAGGTATGTAACCATTTTTTTGGAGAAAGTTTTCATCTTATTTTGTTTATTGATCCGTTTTCCTGTCTGGTATCTAACCATATTTTGGTTTAGTTGGTGATGCTTACTTTTTTTCTTTTTTTCTTTTAGTTATTTGGGTTTTGTTTTTTGATTGATAGGTAAGGATGGACTAACCCTTCTTTTCTTTTACCTAACATTATTTGATTTGTTTATAAAAAAACCCCAATTTTAGGGTTTGCTAAATTCATGAAAGATTGGTACTGTTTTTTCAGTGAAAAGAACACAACTTGTTTTGGATTAAATACTCCTTCCCTAGTAACAAATCTGGTTAAAAAAAAAATAAGTGTTTCCTTTATATATCACTCTATAAATGCGTTTCCCTGTTCAAGTAACAACCCAGTGATTCACATTTTTTCTGTTTTTGCATATTCAATGCTAAGATTTCTAATTTATATTTTTCAATAATTTTCATGGGGGTTTTGATTTATCTCCATCTTGGAAATCAGTGTTCTGGCATCGTTTTTGCATATTCAACAGTTGATTTAATATGTTGTGCTGATTTTATCTCCTCCTAAGAATATATTTTAGCTTTCCGTACAGATGATTAAATGTCCTAATTTGATGTTCATTTGTGAACTTGATACCATATCCTCAGTAGGCATGCATGTAATTCCTAAGAACATCTAAAAGTATGTTTCCTTGATGAATTGCTTTTTCTTCTCCTTTCTCAAGCTTCAAGTTCTGGCTGTCCTATTTTTTGTTCTTTCATGTTTTGATACTTGCACTGCATAAAACAGGTTATGCAGGCTTTTGCATTAACTTTGGAGGGCCATGCTCTCTCCAATTATTTGTAATTATTTTTCTGCTGTTGTTTAAGATCAAGTTAGTTGTTGTTTGTTGTTTAGATACCTACATACGTACATGCATGTATATATATATATATATATATATATATATATATAATGATTGTCGCATTTTAATCTATCTGTTCTCATCCATTCATCTCAACGTTTTTGTCCTAATATTAAGAGGTGTTCCAAGATGTATGGCCAGTTGGTCCCATTCTCATTATAGCCATATTAATTAGCACATTGTGCATTCAATACGTTCTGAGTGTTTTTTTTTCCTCTTAAAATTTGTACTAATCTGTGTACTAAGGCATAGATAAATTATTTGCCATGCATTTCCTGTTTCAAACTGTCATTATCTTCAGGCTATTTGACTTGTATTTGGACAAGATCCTAGGCTCTTTTCATATTTCTTCATGATTTATTGCATCATGTGGTGATAGGAAAGCATCTTATAATCTTTGTAAAGAAATTCATTCTTTGGTTTTTTATGAAATTTTCAGGAATTTTCTTCAAGTGTTGTTTATCATGGAAGGAGAGACTTCTTGGAACAGCCATTGCGCTGATGACATGTCTAAAGACATCGGTGAGTTTGATTCATTCTCGGAACTTAGTGATGAAGGTAATAAAGAAACGATCATTTCTGTAGACTCGATCCTACCGGATGACTTGTTGGAACGAATTTTGGCTTATCTTCCCATTGCTAGCATTTTCAGAGCTGGTTCCGTGTGTAGAAGATGGCATGAGATTGTCAGTTCCAAAAGATTTTTATGGAATTTTTCGCATGTCCTATCACAAAAGCCTTGGTATTTTATGTTCACAAGTTCTGATGAACCGGTTGGTTATGCCTATGATCCGATCCTCCGTAAATGGTACAGCATCGAGCTTCCATGCATTCAGACTCCAAACTGGTTTATTGCTTCATCGTGTGGATTGGTTTGTTTCATGGACAATGACAGTAGAAGCGAGTTGCATGTATGCAATCCGATTACCAAGATCTGCAAGAAGCTTCAGGAGCCCCCTGGTATGAAATTCTCAGACTATAGTGCACTGTCACTCTCGGTTAGCAGGACGTCTCACAATTATAAGATATCCATTGTGAAATCTAAACAAGTCCCCGGAAACTTTCTCCAATGGGACCTTTCGATACACATTTATGATTCAGAAACAATGATGTGGGCAACCTCCTTGACTGAGGTTTTAACAGGATGGAGAGGTGGAGATGAAAGTGTGATCTGTGATGGGGTTTTATACTTTCTGATTTACTCAACCGGGGTTGGTACACCAGAAAACCGTCACAGCCTTGTTACATATAATCTCTCTAGCCGATCATCCCCATTGATACGGAGTCTTATTCCAGTACCAGGCCCGCTTACCTGTGGTCGTTTGATGAACCTCAAGGGGAAGCTGGTAATGGTGGGAGGGATCGGGAAGCCAGATCGACCTGATATAATCAAGGGCATTGGAATCTGGGTTCTTAATGGGAGGAATTGGGTAGAAGTCGGTCGCATGCCCCATAAGTTCTTCCAAGGATTTGGTGAGTTGGATGATGTTTTTGCTAGTAGTGGTACTGATAACCTCATATACATCCAAAGCTACGGTGCCCCAGCTCTTCTTGTTTTCGACATGAACCAGAAACTATGGAAATGGTCGCTCAAGTGTCCAGTCTCAAAGAAATTCCCTCTTCAGCTCTTCACTGGCTTTTGCTTTGAACCAAGGCTTGAAATTGCTCCATGATCTTATTTATGAACATCCCACATTTTCTTTTATGTCATTATGATCATCATATGATATGATAGATATCTCAGTTCCCCCCAACCCTAAGAAAAGAAAAAGAAAAAAAAAAAAAGAGGTTAAAACACAAAATGTACGAGGCAGGTGAAGCTGCTGATTTATGAAAATGAAAAATATTAGTAATTCTTTTGCTTCAAACAAACATCATTTGCTGGGGGTGGGATGCTTTGTAGAAACAGTAAAAGGCTGGTTGAAGTAATTAGGAGGAATCATTTTCCCATTCCAAGCATACATGTTAATGTGGCAGGCAGGCAGCAGCCAGCATGCCTTGTAAGGCACTTCGACTAGGAATGGGGCCATAAATCTCTCATCCCACGAGGAAATCTTTGGGGGGCGGTGGATAGATTGGCCTTTTGTTCCTTGGTTTTTAATTGGCATTCCCCAAATTCCCAAATCCATATCTGGAGATTCAAAACTTTTGCCTTTCATCTTTGGAGTCGGAAATCAGATGGGGTGGTTCCCCACTTCCCCTGCCATTGAGTTCATAAATTTTCTCCTTGTGTATTCCCCCCAATTTAAGTCCTCAAAGATTTGATTGGTTCTACACTTTGGACCACACACTTTGTGGAGCTTGGCTTTCCATTTTCTTTTAGGGTCGTGGTGTTTTTGCCAGCATCAGTTATACAGTAAACGTACAATCTTTGCCAAACTCCTTTGCCCTGTGTCATTGTTTGAGAAAACCATCGGCCAAGTTGTAGGACTATTATTTAACTCTGCTACATTGATTCCTTTATACATTTAAAGTAACATTGGCTTTCAAACTCCATACGGTCATTTCAGCTACTTAAATGATTTTTAGAATGTGGCATTTAATAGTTTCTTTTCATATTTATTTATTTCTCTTTAAATTAATGTAAGGATTTGTTTGATCATTTTTAACTTTAATCCATTGATAAAAGACTAATTTAATAATTTGGTAATAATAATAAAATTGAGTCATTGGAGCAACTGTAAGATGCATGTCCAATAAATGTGCATATTGGACAAATTCACTAACTACTAAGATGCTTTTCTAATAAATATAATCTTTTTACATGAGTTTGGTGGAAAAATGGTCCAATCTTTTTCTTTTTTTTTCAGATAAAAAAATGTCCAACTACATAGGACCCATACAGGTATATACAAACATATGTTTTCATATTCATCCTACCAATAAATGGATGGAAAGAGTGATGGTAGAGTTTAAATTTTGGAATCATTATTATTATTGAAAAGTTTTATCAGAATATAATTTCGAGTCAAATTGTAAAATAAATGAAAATATCTTATCTACAAATAAAATAATTGATTTCAGTCGATTCACAATCACCTTAGAAACAATTTTATATAGCATTGTACACAGATTGATTGGCCAAGATTGATGAATATATTCTGGTTTTTCCTTTTTTGGGATAAGAACAAGTAGAGCTTTATTGATCCACACTTTGAACTTGTTACTGGCCATAATGCTTCTAACAAAGTCGCACACACCACTTCTCATAATAATCCAGTTTTTCTGATAAAACACGGCATGAATTCCATCAATACCGAGTGTTTTAAGAGGAGTCATATCGAAAATTACTTTCTCAACTCCCTGATCTAAGACAATCCTGCACATATCCTCTATTTCCTAAGGCAACAATTGTAGAAAGCACCCTTGTAATGGGTATCTATTATCAGTAAGATGTACATTTGAGAAAAGGTTATAGTAATAATCAATGGCCATTTCCTTCAGACAATTGTGATCAGAACACCACAATCCATCATCAATTCTCAAAGCCTTAATAGAGTTGACCCTTCAACGCCTGATGGTACTCAAGTGGAAAAACTTGGTATTTCGATCTCCATCAGCTAGCGGCTTCTTGATTTCTGGTACCAGATACTCTCTTCCTATTCTAACACTTCTTCTAACTCATCTTTTAGTTGTTTCTCCAAAGATAACAAGGAGTTAGAAGGTGACCTCCCGAGGGCTATTCCAATATTGAAAATACGTGTAAAAACTTCTTTTTCTTCCCAAGGATATGGCCAAAAAGCATCAATGTTCCATAATTTAACGATATTTGTAAAGTGTTCAATGTTATCAACAATGCCTTTTGAAGAAGTCCAACTTTTCTCAACTAGTTCACCAAATCCTGGATGCTGTTGCTAGGAAACAATGAAGCGGAAATAGTGGTCACCTTTATCAACACAATCTCCTACAAACGAAAGTAGAACGGATGAGTTTAGAAGTCCCAACGACCAACTTTCATTAGCAAGACACCTATCAAGAAGCCTTATATTCCAAATTGGGTGCTCCCTAATCAATTGAATTTTGTCCCAAGACGATGTATCACTGATAATTTTATTATTGCACAAGAGATAATTCACTTTATGCGTAATAAATCTGGGAAGAAAGGCTAGTTAGAGGTTAAAGTTGATTTAGAAAAAGCCTATGACAAACTCGATTGGGGGTTTTATTAATGATACTCTTATCAATATTGGTACGATATCAGATTCAACAAATTATTATGCATTGTGTGAGCTTGACTTCTATGCAAATTTTATGGAATGAAGGTCTTACAGATGAGTTTAGGCCACATAGAGGTCTTCGTCAAGGTGATCCTCTTTTTCCTACCTCTTTGTGCCCTGCATAGAGAGGCTGGCTTAGACAATATCTAAAGATATGAAGAACGATAGGTGGAAATCGATTAAATTATCAAGAAATGGCTCAGGAATGTCTCATCTTTTCTTCATCGATGATCTTGCTCTCTTTGTTGAAGCCTCTTTGGACTAAATGAAAATGATTAAAAAAGTAATGGAGACTTGTTGCACCCATTCGAATCATAGTGTTAGCATATAAAAAACACAAATATTCTTCTCAAAGAATGTCCCTCTTGAAATGAACAATAATATTAGTATGGGATTGGGTTATTCCTCTATGACTAATCTTTAGAAGTATTTAAGTGTACTGCTATTCTATAGCAGGGTTAACAAAGCCACTTTACAATATACCATATCTAATATGAGGTCTAGGCTTTCGGGATGGAGAGAAAAATTACTTTATTTAGCTAGAAGAATCACGCTCACTAAAGAGATCCTTGCGGACGTTTTTGTATATGTAATATCTCGAAAATTTTTATAGTAAGATATTATCTTTGATATAGTAAAATAAGGAAATAAAGTGACAAAAAGAGAAAATTTTGAGTTATGTCAACATTGGGAAGTATATTATGATATATTAATTCAAGAAATGACTAAATTATAAAAGTGAGAAAAGTTTTGTTTCACAAAAGTAAATACTCAAAATTTGAGGGGCTAAAGTGTAAATATGAAAAAATTGAAGGACTAATAGTAAAAATATTTTAAGGGTGAAATAATCTAGAAACTAAGGAAAATGGATGAATTAGGACTAAATTGAATAGGAAAAGAATTATGAGGGACTAAATTGTAATTTTACCAAATTATGTGCTGATTCAATGATGGAATTTTAAAAGATCATGAAGAGCAAAATGGTCAATTGGAAGAGAGAGAAATCTAGAAAGTAATGATGATGTTGATGATATTTTATAATTATTAATTAGATAAGTATTATTTTATTAATATTTTAATAAGATATTTTATTATTTTATTATTATTTAATAAGTATAAAAGGAAGGAAAGATGAAGAATTTTCATCATCTTTCCCATGCAAACCAATGTGAGAAGAAGAGAGAAAGAAAGTTTTGCTTTCTTTACAATTTGGTCCTTCCACCAAAAATTTACCATTTTCACCTAGAAATCAAAAGAATTTCCATAGCCATCAAGAGAGAAAGATCACAAGGAGACTATGGGGAGCTAGAATATTAAGTTAGATTCAAGAAATAGAAGCTGGAGGAGAGAGAAAATCAAGTTAAAGATTGAAATCAATGGAACAAGGTAATAACATCAAGATTTCAATATATTTTAAGATTAATATTATTGAAAAAGCATGGAATTGATGTTAATGTAGAGTTTTCTTATATATGGTCTTATGTTCTTGATATGTTAGTGAAGAGAAAATAAGAGAAAGTAATGAGAAATAGTGTAGAGAAAGAAAATAAGGGTGTTATAAACATAGTAAATAAACATCTTGCACTAAAACAGTTTTGGACAACAACAGTAGGCTAACTTTGAAAAATCACCATAAATTATGGAAATCGAATTAGAGGATGAAAAAAATATGGAATTAAATATTACTGATTCTAGTTTCTTATAGAAGAAACTATGTAAGTAATGGAATTGTTAATTGTGAAATATAATAAATTTAGTGAGACAAGGTTAGAATGATTTCGGGTTCCTCTGTTCTGACTTTGGAAAATCATAAAAAATTGGAGAAAAATAATTAAGAGCTTAAATTTATATGTTTAAAATCCTTAACGAGTCTATTTTCAGGATAAATAAGTGGGAACATCATCTGAATCTCGTATGATGAGATATTTAATTCTTAGTAAAGAAGGGTTGGAACTGTCAGACAACAGCACAAGGGTAACTTTAAAGAATAAAATGTACTTATTGGTTAGGCCAAAAATTCTGAAAATTTTATGGTAATAATATATTTGAGTCTAGTTTCAGGAAAAATTATCAGATCTTAATTTGGAGTTCTTTATCTTAATATAAAAATAATTTAGTGACTATGACACGGATGGATAACTTTGAATATACATATAAGTCAATAGTGAAATTATAGATAATGTTACTTATAAGCATGATATATACATCAAAGATGTGGAATGGAGAGGATTAGGAGGAAAATATATATGAATACTCAGCTAGCATGGCTAATTTGCATGTTTTAGGCTCAGGGACTAAATTGAATAAAAGTAAAACTTTATGGGAAATTTTGTAAAAATTTCAGAAGTGAACAAATTGCATGAAATGGATTATATTATTATTTAAATTACAAAATTGAATGAAATTATTAATTTAGATCAAGTTCAGGTGAAAACATGTTTTAGGGATTAAATTGAAAAGTGTTGAAATTATGGAAAATTTTGTTATTTTATAGAATTCATGGGCTGTTATCAATATGATAATTAGGCTCGAAACAAGGATTAAATTACAAGAACTTTATTTTTCTAAGCCTAAGGATGAAATCGTCATTAATCAAAAGTTCAGGGGTAAAATGGTAATTTGGCTAGAGCATTAATTAAACGTATCAGAATATGAAATAAATAAAAATGATGATCAAATTTATTTATAAAGATCCGGGCGGCTCAAATATAAGACTTGAATGTGGAAAAGAAAAGTTTTCAGATTAGTGAAATTATAAACACGAATAAGCAACGAAGTAAGTTCGTGCAACTTGAATTGAATTATTGAATGTTTGAATTGTATATTGATGTGACATGAATATGAATTGAATGTTTAATGTATGTTTTGGGCTTCGAGGGCCCAATAGAGAGACTTTATGATTATTTTCAGAATATGAATAATAAATGATTCAGAATTATCTGATATTCAGTAAACTCCGGTAATGCCTCGTACCCTACTCTGACAACGAATACGGGTAGGAAGTGTTATAATATATACTATGCAACCCACCATTGTACCTAAAGGAGTGGGCATAGAGATGGAAAAGATTATTAGAAATTTTATTTAGGGTCAAACTGACGCCAATAGAAAGGTTAACCTGATGAAATGGGAAGAAATATGCAAATCTATTGACGAAGGGGGACTTGGGTTCAAAAGCATATGGCACCAAAACATGGCATTTCTAATGAAGATCGGATTCTAGATTATTCAAAGACCGGAACATCTTTAGGTACAAGTGCTTAGATCTAAATATAAATTGGAAGGGGTGATTCCTTGTATCTTATGTTCCAATCATTGTTCTCACCTCTAGAAAGGTATCAGTAATCTATGGGGTAAGATCCGAAAAGGTGCGATTTGGAATATCGACAACGAAAGTATTGTTGATTTCTAGTGTGACTGTTGGATTCAAAAATGTGGTCCCCTAGCAAGCTACTGTTCTGTTTGGGATGAGAGTAATGTTGAACATGTTTGAATAGCTAAGATGATGATAATTGAGGGTCAATGGGATTAGGATCGATTATCACACTTATTGCCAACTGATATTATACACCACATAGCAATCAAAAGACCTTCTATGGCTCACAATGTCAATGATTCCCCTCGCTGAAAATGTGATAAAAAGTTGAAATTTACAACCAAATCTGCTTACTATTCTCTGCGGCCAGAAAAAGTAGAAGATTATTTGAGGCAGTTGCTGTCCTCAACGGGTTAAGGTCTTTTTTGGTTAAACGCCCACAACAAACTCCTTACAAATGAGGTGAGAGCCATCATACATATGACCACTGATAGTAACTGCATCGTCTATGGGAGTCATACTGGATCCATAAGTCAAATTCTCCATAAGTATTTTTTAGCCACTTTAGTTTGGGCTTTACTTGTTAGATCAAAAATGTTACTAGAGTTAGTAGATATTTGTTAACATGTTTGGATTCTCAAAGTTCGCTTGTGATAATGTTAATTAGAGTAGCACCTTTAGCGCCATCTACTGGTGTTTGTGGAAGAACCGAAATAACTTTTTGTTTAATAACTCCAACTTGAATGTTGAGGGTATCTTAGAACAAGCTTGGGAATGAGTTGTAGATAAATCAATATATGAAGGGTGTTGACAAAGGTTTCGCCCAACATATCAAGAGAACATGTTGGCGGTTATATTAGATTGACTGGTGTAAGGTTAAGATAGATGACCTAAGGATGTTGGAGTTTGGACATGCATCATCTAGTTGTGTTATTAGGGATGATACGGTAATGTGGAAGATGGGATTTGCCCGAAAGATTGGAATATGCTCAATTGTGAAAGCTGAGCTATGGGGAACTTATGATGGTTTACGACAAGCTTGGAGTATGGGTATTAGGAAGGTGATCCTCAAAATGGACAGCTTAAATGTTATTCAAATGTTGCAATACTTAACACTAGATGTACCTTGAAATGTAGTGGCTCAAGATGTTAAACAATTTATTCAGAACCAATGGGAAGTGAACATACAACATGTTAATAATAAAGGTAATAGGGTCGCGAATGCTTTGGCTAAACATGCCTTTAGGTGGGAGCCAGGTTTTTACAAATTCTTGCAGCCAACTGATCATGTTTTGAAGCTCAGTCATGATGATTTAGAGGGATTGACTAGGATTGAATGAGTTTTTTGTAATAGTTTCTATTACCTTTATTTACCAAAAAATAAAAATAAACTAATTGATAAATCAAGTAAACAAAAAAACGAAATTAAAGTAAGAAAGATGAAAGAAAATGTGTAACAACCAGATTTAGGGCCTAGTCGAAACAGTGGTCTCGGGACCACAAGTCCGAAGATAAATTTTTTTTTTATTTTTATGAGGTTATGGTACGATTATATTAGTGCATGAGAAATTTGGTGAGTTAATTTTAATATTTTCAAGCTCGATTGCGAAAAAGGACTAAATCGTATAAAAGGAAAAAGTTGTATTTTTGTACCCAAATGTGTCAATTAGCTAGAGAAATAAAATTTGGGGCCTTTAAAGAGCAATTAGACCCTTTTGCATTGGCTTGGCCGGCCATGGGGAGACAAATTGGAGATAAGGTCAAAATTAGGTGAGGGTGAGGTCATCAATTTTGACTAGTTTTATATTAAACAAAAAAAGGCCATTTCTTCTTTATTTCTTCTTCTCTTTTACCAATTTTTACCAGCCATAGGAGGGTTTTGAAGCTTCGAAAATTTTAGCAACATTAAGCCTCTCAAGTAAGAGATATTGAAAGTTTCTATTAATGATTTTTACATTTTTGGACTCCTTAAAGGATAGGCTTTCTAATGAGAGGTCTATTTTGCAACATGGTGGAAGTTTAGGGTTTTTCGATGAAAATACTGTAATGTTTTTTGAGTTTTTATGGAGGAATATGAGTCTTATTTGTGTTTTAAACAACTTTTATGACGGGTGTTAGCATAAAAACACCTAAAGGGACTAGTTTGCATAAGTTGCAAATTAAGTAATAAGTGTGTGATATAGTGAGAATTTGGGATTTCTCTAGTAGTAAAAAGAGTTTATCTAGGCTTGAAATATGACGAAATTTGATAAAAATCAATTTTCGGGCATAGGGGTAAAATGGTCATTTTACCAAGACCTATGGGCAAAATGGTCATTTTACCAAAGTTGTGAATTTATGAATGCTTAAATTGTGTTTAGTGACTAAATGGATATATATTGTTAATATAGATCAAGATTTGCCAAAACCGAGCCTAGACCGAGGCAAAGTCAAGCAATCCGATTAAGCCGTCTAGTCAAGCACTTTTTGTAAACTGAGGTAAGTTGTATGTAAATAATACAACTAAATTGTTAATACTTGTATTCATATTGTCATTGAATTGATATTGTACGAGTTGTTAAGTTATAAATTGAGAATGCCTTGTAATATTTGAAATAGTAGAAATATCCTGTTGAAACCTTAGGATATGAACTGGATATTCGTGTCAAGACATTAGGTGATTTGTGCGCCAGTGTAAGACATGTCTGGGACATGCTTCAGCCACATTATGATAGCTAGTGTAAAACCATGTCTGGGACATGGCATCGGCATCCAGACGAGGGCTACTGTAAGACATGTCTGGGACATGCTTCAAGCATATTATGAGAGCCAGTGTAAGGCCATGTATGGGACATGGCATTGACACAGAGATGAATGCCAGAGTAAGACATGTCTGGGACATGCATCGGCCTCGACAGATATAGCCAACGTAAGATGTGTCTGGGACACGCATCGGCTAAGAGTTGTGCTAGTGTAAGACATGTCTGGGACATGCATCAGCACGCATATATGAGAGCCAGTGTAAGACCATGTCTGGGACATGGCATTGGAAATTTATCCCATGTTGAAGGTTCATAGAATATCCAGTAGTATTCCAAACGGTTCAATGGTGAAAGTTGTTCAATTTTGATAAAGAAAGGATGATCATGTTACGAGTGTTACAGGTACTTATATGATAAGCATGAGTAACGAGATTAATTTAGAAAATAAGACTCGAGTAAATGATAATGAGTAATTTAAGTTGCGTTTACCTTTGAGCTATAAGTATGATGGCAAATGATGAGATCGTTGCTGTATATTTATTTATATGCAACTTACTGAGCTTTATGCTTACCCCGTTTCTTTTCCCTCTTTTTTCAGCATCGCCAGGCTAGCTTAAGGGTCCCATAAAGTCAGAGATATCGATCACACTATCAGTCGCAGTATTCGGTATAGTTTGATTTATATTTTTGAAGGTGGCATGTATAGGGCTAGACTAGTAAGTTGTATTATTGAGAAATTGTTCATGTATTTTGGCTTAAGATAAAAGCCCTCCATTTTGTATTAAGCCTAGATGATGGCTATTATTCATTTTGGTAATACATGTGATATTCCTTCTTGAATGAATTGATGTTTTTTGGGATGGAATTAGCATATTGAACTGATATTGTGTAAGTTGTGCAAAATGGGTGACAAAATGGCTTGGAAGATAGCCTAATTTGTCCACACGGGCGAGACACACAGGTGTGTGTCTAGACCATGTGTGACACACGGCTCACCCCCATGGGTGTGTGTCATGGCCGTGCGTCCCCTACACTTAAAACCATAAAGTCATTTTAGTACACGGGCGTGTGCCCATGCCGTGTCATAAAGTCAGAATGCATGCTAGTGATACATGAGCAAGAGACACGGCCGTGTGTCTCGACCGTGTGAAGGACACGGTTATAGGGCACGGGTGTGTGCTTATGCCGTATAGTTTTGGCAGAATGTCCAGGTTTTTAGACACGGGTTCGGGACATGGGCGTGTCCCTATCACACGGTCGTGTGTTCTATATCCACACCAGCGTGTGAGGTCTTGATGTATGAAAGTTTCTAAGTTTTTCATGAGTTATCCGTTGGGTTCCGAATTACCCCGGATGTATGTTTTGGGCCTCGTAAGCCTGTATATGAGACAAATTACTTGTGAAAAGAGAAGTTTTTAAATTGTATGAAATTTCACGGCCCAGTTTTATATAATTGGTCGAGTTTAAGTCAGGTAGCACCACGAACACTAACCTAGCGTTGGATACGGGTGAGGGGTGTTACAAAATGAATGGGAAAAAGAATTTTGAAACTTCAAACTAGTAAAGATTAGAATTTTAAAGATAAACAAATATAAAGTTCACAATTGAAGGAACTGAAATTAAAACAAGAACACTAGTGTTGAATCTAGATTCATTACTAAAAAAAAAAAATTTTGGAATTTGACCAACCTTATAAAATTAAGAACCTTAGCAATTTGGATTAGGAAGAAAGAAAACACTCCAAATAAATTGAAGAATTGAAATATAAATTTATCACTTTGAAGCGTTGAGATAAACAAGAGTTGAGTCTCAAAAGAAAATTCACAAATACTATAGGGTAATTGAAATTAAGTTTCATTTATTATTGTTTAAAAGAGAAATATAACTATTTGGTATATTGAAGTGTTTTGACTAGAATTTTTAGAGCTGGGTCATTTGCCTAAACCCAAAAGTTAGTTTGAAATTTGAGAGAGTTTGAACAAAAAAATTAACTCGATTTAAAATATGGGTTAAACATTTAAGACTTAAGCCCAACTAGTTTGACCCATTTTTTATGTTTGTAATAGATTAAGTTATTTTTTTATTTTTGATATTAAACTTGTTCATTTTATTGTCCACAGTGGTGGAGCCAGCATGTTAATCTTGTAGGGGACCAAGCTAAAATTAGATGTGCTATGTAACAATTGATTTAAACATATAAATAATCGATTCAAAAGAAATAGTATTCCAACATAACAATATGATTAAACATATAAACAATCAATTCAAAAGAAGCAGTATTCCAACATGACAATGGATTTAAACATATAAAAAATCAATTCTAAAGAAGCAATATTCCAACAACTAAGAAGAAATAGCATATCATTACTTATAATTGTGCACGACGTTCTTTCAAGGAAATAAAATCACTAAATATAGAGTCTAAATCAAAAGTTTCAGCAATCTCTCTCAATATAAACAGCAAGATTATCTGTAAGAAACTCATTGCCCATTTTGTTGTGAAGCCTTGTTTTGACGATTTTCATCACTGAAAATGTTCTTTCTGTAGTTGCAGTTGAAATAGGAATAGTCAATAGAAGACATATTAATCTATCAACAAGAAAATATACCTTTGACATCCGTGTCTTTAGCAATCCTTGACAAAGATTAGAAATTGTGAATAGATTTTGCAATTTCGAATGATTTGGAACATTTTTCTTATAATGTTGCAGTTGATACTTCAAAATTACTTTATTTTGCTCAGAGAAATGAAAAACATAATATTTTTCCACAATACAACAAATATCATCCATATTGAAGGATTTATAAGGATCCTTAGGACCTAAAGCAGAGTTAAGGGTAAGAAGATCAATTGTTCATTCGTTAAATCTACTATTTAGCTCAAGCAGTTGAGAATCTATAGTAGCATTGAATACCTCAACTCGATAATGGTGCTCCATATTGAAATCAACATGTTGGTGATGACCACGTTTTACCACATATGGAGAATTCATATCAAGAACCTCATTATTGTGCTTTTCACAAAATGCTTTCACAACTTCCAACAAATTGTCCCAACCATCTTCTATCAACTTTTGTATCAAAGTTTTGGTGCTTGAGACTAAATACATGGAATTTATAATAACTTAGGATTTTTGTTGTAGATGTTGACAAAGAATATCTGCAATACCTTTATCTCTTTCACTAGATGTAAGATAAAAATAAAATTAAAAGATGTAATCTTCTTATATGTTGCAGTTGCATCCCCGCAGATTGAATAATTAAAGCCACTTTCAATAATCTTTTCTAGAATGGAACAAGTAGCATCAAACATCATTATCAAGCTACAAACAAAACAAAAATGAGAGCTACAATGGGTTTATCCAGCTCGTTTCACAATGCCAATTTGATTAAATCCTTTACCAGTTTCAAGTTCATCATTGCCAACATATTTGCAATTTCAATTGTTTGGCCAGCTTGTAATTGATCATGGCATTTGCAAGAGGCACTAATTATATTAATAATGAAGTTCAAATCAGAGAAAAAATTATGAATAGGAATTACCTCTCGAGAAGCAGCAACTAATACCAACTAGAGTCAATGAGCCAAGCAATAAACATAATGTTAGAATTAACTGATCCGAATCCTTATTTAAATAAAATACAGTGGTAAAATAAAATAAAAGAAGAATCCATATAGAATTACACTTCTTTTATTTTATTTTAGAATAAGGTTTTTAAACCTTATTAAATTCTATCTATTTGATATTGATTAGAATAATATGTTTTAGTCTTACTAAAATATGGCTTCACAAGCCTATAAATAGACATAGTCTATTCTTCTTGTAATAATTCGAATTCGACATAGTGAATTTTCTTCTCCTCTACCCGTGGTTTTTTTCCAAAAAGGGTTTCCATATAAAATCTGTGTGTATTTTATTTTTATTTTATTTTATTTTATTTTCACAAATTGGTATTAGAGCTTCCGGGTTGTTCATCTCGATCACGATAATGGCGTCTTTGAAATATGAAATTTCACTGTTGGATCGCAACACTAGATTTGCGTTGTGGCAGATTAAGATGCAAGCAATTCTTGCGCAGATGGGTCTGGAGGATGCTCTACTAGGGATAGATAAGATGCCTTCGACATTAACAGATGAAGAGAAGAAGCGTAAGGGTCGAAAGGCGTTAACACAATTACATCTGTATTTGTCCAACAAAATTTTACAGAACGTGATGAAAGAGAAGACCGCCGCTGCATTATGGAAGAGGCTAGAACAAATATGTATGTCAAAAACTCTAACAAGCAAGTTGCATATGAAGCAGCGTCTTTATGCTCATCGTTTGGAAGAAGGTGCCTCTGCACACAAACACTTAACAGTGTTTAAAGAAATTCTCTCAAACTTGGAGGCCATGGAGGCTCAGTATGATAAAAAAGATCTAGGATTGATTCTACTTATTCGTTGCCCTCGTCTTATTCAACCTTTAGAGACACAATTTTATATAGCCACGAGTCTCTCACAGTTGATGAGGTTTATAATTCTTTGACCTCGTATGATAAGATGAAGCATCTTGTGGTTAAACTCAACTTTCAGAGAGAGGGTCTCATTGTTCGTGGGAGACAAGATCAGAATGTTGATGATGATCGTGGAAGGACACAGGAACAGAATCCTCGCGGTAAATCTAAAGGTAGATCAAAGTCTTCAAACAAAGGTAAAACTTGTAACTTCTGCAAGAAGAAATGGCACATTAAATCTAAGTGCTATAAGCTACAGAACAAGATTAAAAGAGAGGTTACAAATCAAAAGGGAAAACAACCAGAAAATTTCGGTAAAGCTGATGTTGTTGAAGACTACAACGATTGTGAACTTTTAGTCGCTTCAGTCAACAATTCTAAAGTGAGCGAGGAGTGGATACTTGATTCAGGCTGCACCTTCCACATGAGTCCCAATCGGGATTGGTTTACAATGTACGAAACAGTGTCTGAAAGTGTTGTTTTGATGGGAAATAATGCTTCGTGTAAAATTACAGGTGTTGGAACAATCAAAGTTAAGATGTTTGATGGAGTTGTCAGAACACTCAGTGACGTACGACATGTTTCAGAATTGAAAAGAAATTTAATTTCGTTGAGTACTCTTGATTTAAAAGGGTACAGATACACAGCTGGAAATGGGGTTTTAAAGATTTTCAAAGGTTCCCTTATTGTGATGAAAGGGTAGAGAAAGACTGCCAAGTTATATGTTTTGTAGGGTTCTACTGTTACTGGTGATGCAACTGTCGCTTCCTCTTTCTTGTCAGATGATGATATTACTAAAATTTGGCATATGCACCTAGGGCATATGAGTGAGAATGGCATGGCAGAATTGAGCAAAAGAGGACTTCTTGATGGGCAAGGAATTTGCAAACTGAATTTCTGTGAGCACTGTGTTTTTCGGAAGCAAAAGAGAGTTCGATTCACCAGAGGGATCCATAACAAAAAAGGAACGTTGGAGTATATTCATTCTGATCTGTGGGGGCCATCCAGAGTGCCTTCAAGAGGTAGAGCTAATTATATGCTAACCTTTATTGATGATTTTTCTAGAAAAGTTTAGGCGTTCTTCTTAAAGCAGAAAAGCAATGTGTTTTTTGCATTTAAGTCTTAGAAAATTATGATTGAAAAACAAACAGGAAAACAAATAAAATACCTCCGCACAGACAATGGCTTAGAGTTCCGTTCTGATGAGTTTAATAGATTGTGCAAGTCAGAAGAGATCGTGAGACACTTGACAGTTCGCCATACTCCACAGAAAATGGTGTTGTAGAACGAATGAACAGAACGATCATGGAGAAGGTTCGATGTATGTTGTCAAATGCCAACTTACCAAAGTCGTTTTGGGCCGAAGCAGCCTCTACTGCATATTTTTTAATCAACCGATCCCCATCCGTTGCCATTAAGAAAAAGACTCCACAAGAGGTAGGGTGTGGTAGTCCTGCTAATTATTCTGATTTAAAGATCTTTGGGTGTCCTGCGTATGCTCATGTTGATAATGGAAAATTGGAACCGAGATCCATTAAATGTGTTTTTCTTGGTTATAAAGTTAGTGTAAAAGGGTATAAGTTATGGTATCTTGAAAATAGAAAAGTTGAGATTAGCAGAGATGTTGTTTTTGATGAAATTGCTATGCTGCTTAACTTATCTCTTAAAGGGTCTTCCAATAAAGAAAATCAAAAGCAGGTGGAGCATCAGATTAATACAGAGTCGACTCTTCAAGCAAGTACAAAAATTGAGAATAGATTTGTTTCTTCACCGCAATACTCTATCGCCAAAAACAGAACTAGAAGAGAAATTAAACCTCCAAAGAAGTATGCTGAGGCTGATCTAGTTGCTTATACTTTAAATGTGGTTGAAGATATAGATGCGAATCAAGAGCCATCTAATTATTTTGAGGTGATTAGCTGTGAAGACTCAAAAAAATGGATGTTTGCTATGCAAGAGGAGATGGAATCACTCCACAAAAATAGAACATGGGATCTTGTGAAACTTTCTAAAGGTAAAAATGTTGTTCGTTGTAAATGGGTGTTTAAAAAGAAAGAAGGGACTCTAAGAGTTGAAGAACCCAGATATAAAACAAGGCTTGTTGCAAAGGGTTACAGTCAAATTCCAGGAGTGGACTTCACAGATGTGTTCTCTCTAGTTGTTAAGCATAGTTCGATTCGAGCTTTGCTTGGTATTGAGGCTATGCATGATTTGGAGCTTGAGCAGTTAGATGTAAAAACTATATTTTTGCGTGGATAACTTGAGGAGTATATCTACATGCAACAACCAGAGGGTTTTACAATCTTAGAAAAAGAAGACTATGTTTGCTTGCTGAAAAAGTCCCTTTACGGTTTGAAACAGTCACCAAGATAGTGGTATAAGAGGTTTGATTCCTTTATGACTTCCCATGATTTTAAAAGAAGTAGTTTTGACAGTTGTGTTTACTTTAAGAAAAACAGTGATGGTTCTTTTGTGTATCTACTTCTTTATGTTGATGACATGTTGATAGTAGCAAAAGATAAAGGTGAGATAAGAAAGGTCAAAGCCCAACTAAGTAAAGAATTTGAGATGAAAGATTTAGGACCAGCAAAGAAGATACTTGGTATGGAGATTTTCAGAGATAGAAAAGCAAGTAAATTATATCTAAGTCAGAAGGGGTACATTGAGAAAGTTCTTTGCAGGTTCAATATGCAGAGTGCTAAGCCTGTTAGTACTCCTTTAGCAACCCATTTCAGACTTTCATTGGTTTTGTCTCCACAATCAGATGATGAGATTGAGTACATGTCACATGTTCCATACTCTAGTGCAGTGGGATCTCTCATGTATGCTATGGTTTGTTCAAGTCCAGATTTATCATATACAGTCAGTGCAATTAGTAGATACATGGCGAATCCCGGTAAAAAACACTGGAAAGCAGTTCAGTGGATTTTAAGATACTTACGAGGTACTACTGATGTTTGCTTACAGTTTGGAAGAACTAGAGATGGAGACATTGGGTATGTTGATGTTGATTTTGCTAGAGACCTTGATAGAAGAAGATCTCTCACAGGTTATGTCTTTGCAATCGAAGGTTGTGCAATCAGTTAGAAAGCCACTTTGCAAACTACAGTCGCTTTGTTTACCACTGAAGCTGAGTATATGGCGAAAACTGAGGATTATAAAGAAGCTATTTGGTTGAAGGGACTCTTTAGTAAACTCAATAAAGACCTTCAAATTAGCCCAGTATTTTGTGACAGTTAGAGTGCCATCTTTCTTACAAAAGATCAAATGTTCCATAAGAGAACAAAACATATTGATGTTTGGTATCATTTTGTTCGTGATATTATTTCTTGTGGTGATATTGTTGTGAGGAAAATTAGTACTCATGAAAATCCTGCAGATATGATGACTAAGTCACTTCCTATAACCAAGTTTGAGCATTGCTTAGACTTGGTTGGTGTTCATTGTTGACGTTAAACCCTTAAGGGGTTTTATGGAAGAGGTGGAGAACTTGTTCGTTGAGAGTTCACGATGAAGAACTTGTTCATTGAGAATTCGTGTCAAGGTGGAGATTGTTAGAATTAAGTGACCCGAATCCTTTTTTAAATAAAATACAGTGGTAAAATAAAATAAAAGAAGAATCCATATAGAATTACACTTCTTTTATTTTATTTTAAAATAAGGTTTTTTAAACATTATTAAATTCTATCTATTTGATATTGATTGGAATAAGTTGTTTCAGTCTTACTAGAATATGGCTTCACAAGCCTATAAATAGATATAGTCTATTCCTTTTGTAATAATTCGAATTCGACATAGTGAATTTTCTTCTCCTCTGCCCGTGGTTTTTTTCCCAAAAAGGTTTCCATGTAAAATCTGTGTGTATTTTATTTTATTTTATTTTATTTTCACACATAATATGCATATGGACAATCATTTAAAAATAATGCTTGCAAACTGTTCCATTCACCCCGCATTTTGCTAACACCATCCTATCATTGACCTCGAATATTTTGAATATCAAGACAATGCCAAGAAAGAATGACACATATTTCCTCTTTCAAAGTTTTTGCTGTAATATCTTGGACATGTACAAGATCAAAGAAACGCTCTTTTATAAATCCTTTCTCATCAACATATCTCAAAACAATCGTCATTTGCTCCCTTCTAGATTCATCACGTGTCTCATCAATAATGATACAAAATTTAGAATCTCCAATGTCTTCACGAATCTTATGACACACTTTGGATCATATGATAAGTATATTTAGCATTTCTTAGAGCATTGTCTAAAATAACTTTGGAAACTTTATCAGTATAGGAAGCTAACAATGTAATCAATTCAAGAAAATTACCTCGATTTCTTGAATTAGAGATTTCATCGTGACCTTTAAAAGCACATCCTTGCAAAGTTAACCATCAAACAACATTAGTTGAAGTTTTGAATCGTAAGCGGTTACCTTCTATTTGATCTAAACTTACCAATGTGTCGAGATTGATTTAACAAATTTTGACAACTTTTCTCAGCATTATTATGTGGAGAGTGTAGATCTTGGCCAACATGATTCAAGAAAACACACATTTTTTCATCATTAAATTTTTTTCAGTTATTAAAACCTTTAACAGGAAATGCATCCATACCATGACTAGCAATTTGTTTTGAGAAAAGATAGCAATAGAAACAATATGTTGCATCTTTAGTAAGGGAATACTCCAACCAAAGAATTTTGCAAAACCAAGAAGGTTAAAATCTTCAGGGATGCTTGTCACCAGAAAATGGGTACTGAGACAAACGTATTTGATATGGGCCCATTTCTAAATATGTTCGAATGACTTCATCTTGTTGATTAGCAAGATATTCTCATATTTGAGGACACAATCGCGGATCCCACTCTAGATTATTAATTAAAAAAGAAAGATTTGGATGATCTTCACTTTGAAGTCTTGGACATTTAGAAGTATTAACTTCTGTAGTTGGAAAATCTTCATTGTTCACTAGTCGACTAGCATCACAAGTATCACTACTTTTTCTTTTAAAAAAAGTATCAATTGCATTTACCTTCTTCGTTTTTTGCAATCGACATGAAATTTAATTTTATAAAATTATAAAAAATAAAATGATTGTAACATCCATTTCATTTCTATTTCCATTTTCATATATTCTCATTTCAATTTCATTTCATATTCAAATCATAAATCGCATAATATAAAATTTTTAATTTTAATCAAATATACTCATGCTTGTGCTTATTCAACCATTCTAAATCATAATATTCAAATTCAACTTAAAATCAAGAATTTACTAATTTTAAAATTGAAATAATAGTTTTCAATTCAAACATAATATTTTAAATACTAATTAAATTATTCAAAATTCATAAAACTAAAAATAATATAGCTAGATATAGTAATTTAGCTACTGATGATAGGCATGTATATACATGGTTTATCAAGTTGACAACTTAAATTTCCTAACCCGAATTCACATAACTTTCGATTCGGTTAACCATTTTTAATTCCGTGTTCACTAGAATACCCATTGTTTCATAGGTTATCATTTTACATAATTTTAAACAAAGTGACCAAGGTTTTCTTCCTCTCCTTCACTTTGGCCGAAACATAATAATATCTAGCTATTTTTATTTCATTTTTACATTTCTAACAAGTTAGAAACTGTCTCTTAATTATTTTCCATAAAAAAAATTCTTTCACTTAATTTTATAAGCTTCCATCAATATCTTTTAATGGCAACTTTCAATACACTTGAAAAAAAAATATTGGTACATATATGTAAAGCAAGTTTCAAAAATTTAAAATCTATGAAAAGTTTGAAGAAAAACATACCTTATGCTTAAAATTTGGAGGAAAAATTATGATGAATTTTTTTCTTTTCTTGCTAGGCACCAATACGAGGAAGAAAGATAATAAAAGTCCCTTCATCTTTTATTTTCTTTTTATATATATTGTTATATTACTTAAATATTGAATAATTATGATTTAACAAAAATATAATTAAAAAGTCATCATGAGTAATTTAGCTCCTTCAAGGGATTTTTTCATTGTTTTTATCAAGAATTTTTTAATATTATTTTAATACTATAAAAATATTGGAGGGCCTACTTATATTTTTAGAAGGGCTATAATATATATACAAATGGGGAAATTTCAAAAATATTAAACCTTGGGGGCCTATTTATATTTTTGGGAGGGCTTTAGTATATTTACAAAAGACTAAATTGGAAAAAATTTTAAACTTTAGGGGGGGGGGAGGCAACCTCTACATGGCTCCGCCCTTTGTCCATGTTCATAATTATCCCTCACAACAACGTCATCTCCAAAGTTTGAACCTATGTTTTCTTCTTAGGAGTGCAATGTGTCTTACTAATACATCCAACTTTTGTTGATATGTTATTTTTATATTTTATATAATTTGTAACACATAAAAATTAAATTCATGGTAATATATATACACTATAATTTTAATTTTAAATAATGTTAAGTTGCCTATATATATAAAATTTTAATAACTAAAAATATATTAAATTAAAATATATATTTAAATAAATGATAATAATAGTATGAGTGGGTTTGGATTAACTATTTATAAATACGACATGCTTGGACAAAAATTTAAATTCATATTTCAAGTTGACTGAGCTCGAACAAGAATAAAGTGTGTCAATATCATGTTTAAGAACTGTTGGGATTTTTTACAGCAACAAAAAAGAAAACTGAGCAGAGAAAGAAATACAGGACAGAACAAGGCAGTATTTTTACTTGCTCACAAATGTGCAGCAAGGGAGCTATGGCTTCAGCTTATTTAGCTCTTGAAAAATAATACATTTATAGTCAAATATATCATTAAATACTGCCTACTACCACTAAGTAGCCTAGTAGCTTAATAAATATTGCTTGTACACACAAACAAGTCAGCTAACCTGCTCATTCAACACCTAAACATATCAAGCTGTCATCAGCTTGTTCATTTTTAACTAGATTGATTATAATGAAACTAAACAAAAAACCTTGTTGTTACAAAGAAGCATACGTCTTGCAAAGATGCACAATTGCTAGCACGCATTTCATACGAAATATTACAATAAATGACCTTGTAACATTTGTGGTGCAGCATGTTTATAAGCTGCGTGCACTTCATCTGGAGATATTACAGCAGCATGGTTGGCCAATTTTCAACACTCCTCCTTGGACTCCATGCTACGAATTCAAATCATTTAACAAATTTTTTAAGCTTGGCAGTTCAAGCTGACCCTACTCAAGCACTTCATTTTCAACCTTAGCTTCATTCTCAACCAAATCTTACACACTTGACTATCCCAGTCTTTTATGCCAAAGATTTGTTATTCAAGTGGAGTGTTCTTCTCCTTCACAGCCTTGGTTGACAACTTGCCTTCAAACACATCTTGCTTTGTTTCTTGTTCATTACAGTGTTGTTTCTTCTTCATTACAGTGTTGTTTCTTCTTACACATACTCCCTCCTGTTGTGGAGTGTCTTCATGCACATACTCCATCAACTCCTTCTTCAGCTTATCCCAAGCTTGTTTGGGAGTCTCACAGGGGTGAGCTACTGCTTTTGTTTTTTTACAAGCAGCAAAAGCAAAATCAATGGCCCTCAAAGACTTAGGCTCTGATACCATTTGTTGGATTTTTTTGACAGCAGCAAAAGAGCAAAAACAAATAACAGAACAAGGAAGAAAGATGCAAGAAAAATTTGAAAGCAAGATTTTTTTTTGTCTAGATTCATGCATTGCTGTGATGTTGTCCATTTTAAAGTAGCAAAGAGAGTTCTCAGATATTTGAAGGGAAATTTGAATCATGGAGTGAATTTTAAGAAGGCAAAAGAGCTCAAATTGATAGGGTATTCAGATAGTGATTGGGCAGGGTCCATTGATGTAATATCCTGATTTTGGGCCTAGTAGGAATAGTGGTTTCCTGACCATAAAATTCGAGATAGAAATAATGATTTTATGATTATTTTGAGGTCTATGATATGATTGCATGATTGTGTGAAAATTTCGTGAAGAAATTTTATGCATAAAGTACTTAAATTGAAATTAGGAACTAAATCGAATAATTTGCAACACTTGCATTCTAGAAGTTTCTAGTATGAAATTGTTTTGAAATATTAATTAGGCGGTCTTAAATAGCAATTTTACCAATTTCTAAGTCTATGGACAAAAATTGGACATGGATGGAATTTTTGGAAAATTTAGTAGTAAGGGCATTTTGGTTATTTAGGGGTAAAATGAATTAAAATACAAAATTAAAAGCCAATTTTGCTCATCTTCAACCCCATGGCCGAATGTAGCAAGGAGAAACCATGGATAGGGTTTTTCAAGCTTCCAAGCTCGATTGTAAGTTCGTTCTAGCCTCGTTTTTAACGATTTTTACATTTTTGGAGTCCCGGTAGCTGGATTAAGCTTATGCTAGCAATAATTCAACCTAAGGTTCATATTTGGAAAAATACCCATAGGTGAAATTTGTGTATTTTGGTGTTTTATGATATGATACGAGGTTTTAAATTATGTTAGACAACTTGTACTACTCGGTTTTAAGCAAAAACGAGCAAAAGGGCTTAATCGGTAAAAATACCTAATAGTCATAAGTACATGTTAGAGTGAGAATTTGATGTTGCCATAGAAGGGAAAAATGATCAGCATGTCATAAAACATAAGAAAATAGGCTGAAGTTTAATTTACGAGCTTTGGGGAAAAAGTGTAAATATGTGAAAGTTTAGGGGCAAAACTGTAATTTTTCCAAAATATGAGTTTGGGTCAATTTGAATAATGTGAGTCCTAATTAGACTATATTTTAAATGATAGATCAAGGAAAACTAAAATTCGGCTAAAATGGGGAAAATACCAAGTTGTGGACTAAATGGTAAAAGTAGCCATTTTCGCATACGAGGTAAGTTCATGTGTAAATAATGTAGTATAATTGTTATTTTAAGTTATTGATGTTAATTATATGATATGCTGATTTTTATCATGAAATATATGCTTTGTGGTTATTTTGAATAAAATGCAAATTATGTGAATTATTTGTTAAATATAAAGTGCTACCGAGTATTGGTTTCAGTATTTTACGGAAGAGGGCATAGAGATGTGTTCGAGGAAAATCCCGTTTTAACCTTAGGAATAGATTAGGATATAAGTGACATGTCACTAGGATATTTGGGCATCCGAACTCGTTGAGTTGAGTCCGAGTTCACTTATGGATGCGAATGTCCGAACTCGTTAAGTTGAGTCCGAGTTCGAGAGATGTAACTAGGCATCCGAGCTTGTTGAGTTGAGTCCGAGTTCACTTATGGATGCGAACGCCTGAGCTCATTGAGTTGAGTCCGAGTTCACTTATGGGCGGGTTACATGGTAGCTTGGCTACATATGTGGCACTTATGTTCAAACTTTCTATGTATCCGAATTATATTCTGATGTGTTCAACGGGTAAAATTCTACTCAAATGGAGGAATACTCGAGATGAAAGGGATGTATTGGTAAGTGTTGTGAAATGAATACTTTGAACAGGTATGTACTTAACCCTCGGGTTGAAAACTTGATATAACAACAATATGGTAAGATGATAAATGAAAATGTGATATGAATGTCTCGGTGATGATTATGCAAATGATGTTTTATGTTTGCTTATATAGTTGTGTTACTTGCTATTTGCATGTGAGCTTACTAAGCATTTATGCTTACTTCCTCCTTTTCATTCCTTGTAGTGTTGACAAGCCAGCTTGGAAATCGGGAACAATCGGAGGCATGCTCACACTATCCGTATACCATCTTGGCATAATGGCTTGCATATTTTGAGTATGACATGTATAGCATTATAATCATTTTGTATATATGGTCTTATGATATGGTTATTGAGTGGTATGGAAATGCTTGGTAATGATTAGCCATTGGAATGGTTAATCATGATCATATTTGGTGTTATGTATGCTAAATTGCTAGCTAATTTATGGAAACCATGAAATAGGTAAAATTTACCATAAAATAGATTCAGACAGCAGCAGTGACGTGAGTTTGAAAAATCATTAAAAATAGTATAGATACAATTAGATGATGAATAAATATGGAATTGAAGAATTATGAGTCTATTTTCATAGGGATGGAACAAAACAGGTATATGAGTTATATTTTATGAGATGTTTAAATTTTTGTGAAACAGGGCCAGAGCGATTTCTGGATCCCCTGTTCTGACTTTTGAAATTCACTATAAATTGTTAAAAGATAATTAGAAGTCATGATTTATATGTACAGATTCCTTATTGAGTCTAGTTTTATTAGAAACAAATGACATAGTCATTGAAACTCTGTACAGGGAGATATCTGATTCGTAATACACAGAGGTCAGAGCAGTCGAACCCTGAAACAGGGGAGACTTTAACTAATAAACTGTACTAATTTGCTTGACCAAAAATTCTAGAAAAACACTAGTAAATAGATATATGAGTCTAGTTTCAGGAAAAATTTACGGAATTGGATTTATAGTTTTGTAACTCGAGATATGAATTTTTAAGCGACTGTGATGCAGATTGCTAGCTTGACTGAAAATTTTAAAAATAAATTGTTTGAGCTGTTTAAGTAATGAATTAAGTATGTTAACACCTCGTGTTTGACTCTGGCGACTGTCTCAGGTACGGGGCGTTACATTTGGTGGTATCAGAACAGGTTTAGTCGGTTCTCGGACTAACCTAGCATGTGTAAAAGTTTAGCTATACATGCCACCGATGCGTGATAGTGTGATGTCTTCCGACGCTGTATGAGTACCGCCTTATTTAGACAGGTACTCTTCAACCTAGTCTACTGCCGACCATGTTCAATGTTATGTGAAGGTATTTGAGTAAAATTATGATTATGATAAGTCTTGGTTCAGAAAAGTGTGAATAAAAGTTTATGATACATATGTGATAAATATTCATATTTACTTAATGCTCATATGATGTAGTGTATGTGGCTTACTTAATAAGATGAACGGAATAAATGTAAAGTAGTAGAGGTATGAATAAAAGTCATAATATTATGATACTGAATGAAAATGTCCTTGTCTTGATTTGGACGCCTAATGTTGATGAATGTTAATGATATATAATTTTATAAGATAAAGGATTATAATGAAATGAACTTATCTATGTTAATTAAATTGTTGGATTGAATTATATGATTGTAATGATATGTACAAGATGATGCACGAAATGAAAGTTGTGATTGTGATGCAAATATCTATGTTTGTTTAGCCTTATATGATGTCATGAGCATGAATTAATTTAATTAAATGAATGGATAAGTTATGCTATCTAGAAAACATAGAATATATGCATAAGTATATTGTCTAAATGGGACAATAGGAAAATTTGTGTAAGCCAACATGAATGTTGCATTGCCTGAATGAATGACATGATTTTGATGATGTTGCTATGATGATGGAAGTTGTGTCATATGTGTATGTATAAGAAAGTCGAGTCAGATGTCCTACAACCCCTCCCCCTTACCGAAATGGTACTTATAATGGAATTTCATGAGATTTGTATTGAATAAGTTTCCGGTTGAGAACCCAAAGAGTTCAGTGATAGAATAATTATAAGTATGATCAGAGATTGAAAATTAGCTGATAAGTAAAGTCAGAGTCAGTAAAGTAACGGATTGATATAAAGATTATTGGAATTATGCACTGTCTCAGTTAGAGAAGGAATTGTCTTTGGTAAATCGAATTACTCAGGTGCAAGGTCGAGAAAAGTGTAAATCGAAATTTATTCAGAACTGCCTTTCTTTAGTGAATGGTTTAATATGAAATTTGTGATGGCGTAACTAGTTGGGGAAATGATATTTGAAATATGAACTATCTCGAGTGTGACAGTTATGATCGGATGATTTAGCGATCTCTTTTGAGATGTTCTATGTGTTTACCCGTTCTCAGAAATATTTCTATGGCTATTGATCTTCTGAAGAAATTCTTGTTATATGGGAATGTCTTCTAATTCTGGTGTTGGATGAAAGCATTGGTAGTCTGACTAGTTTATAATTTATATTGCTCTATTTCATCGGGGTATTCTGTATTTTCTCTATGAGTTTGGTTTTCAATTTTCTAGCATAATATCGTATCTTGGGTTTCTTTATCCTGGATCTCTTTATTCTGGATTTCTTTATTCTGGGTTTCTCTATCTTGGATTTCTTTATTCGGTTTTCTTATTATCTTTGTTCCATAATTTGTCAATTATGACTCATGTTCGAAGTACGTTCTTTAGCTCGTGATAATCATGTCAAATATGACTATACTTCTAATTTGATCTTGGTAATGTGGTGATTTTAGTATTGGGATTTTTCTAATTTCGTAAGGATTTGACATCAAGAAAGGCATAGGTGATAAAAGCGCGAGTTTCAATTTTCGGTATGGTGAATTATTTATTTGAAAGATTTCATGTGATAATTATGTCGGATTATTTTCTCAAGTCCGATAATATAATTTCATTTTGTCTTGATAAAAGAGTAAATAGTCTAAACGAGAAGTGTATATTTATTAGAAAGAGTTGGATATTGGTTAAAGTCACTACGAATGATAAGGTTTTCGTCTTGTGAAAGCTAAAAGTTTATTACATGTTGACAAAGTTTGGATAGATGAGAATATTGGTAACAAAGCGTCCGAACTAGACTAGTCTACATTGAGTAAAGACTTCGACTTTCAAGAATGTATTGTTGTATGAATTGTGATGTGTTTCAAGACGGTGAGGTAATGTGATAGTTTAGAGCATTCGATGTTACATAAAATCGGAGTTGTTAAAGGGTTAAAGCCGAGCATTGGGATCTATCAAAATTATCCTTGTCGTTGTTGATATTGGGATGGAAATGAGAAGGATTATTCTTGAGGCCATATCAGAATTATTTCCATAGCAGAAAGAGGAAAATGTGATTTATCCTATTGTTAAATGTTTGGCGAGCTCTATAAATCATATCTATATTGAATGAATTCCTACTTATCAGATTCATGGAATTTCAGGTCTCTTTGATTGTTGGATTTCTTGGAATTCCGGTCTCCATTAATCAAGTTAAGATCCGGGTTTTATGTCATGATATCATGGGAAACTGAGAAGGGTTGAAAATTTAAGAACAGTTGAGAGTTGAGACTATAAGCTTTCAGATCATATGAGAAATTAAAGAGATGTATTGGAGGTACAGCCTAAGTGAAAGTTCTTCGGCACTGAATATGAGATTAAAAGTGAATACCACTTTTCTGGTAAGATTTTCGGGGACGAAAATCCCTAAAGGGGGGAAAGTTGTAATATCCTGATTTTGGGCCTAGTCGGAATAGTGGTTTCGTGACCACAAAATTCGAGATAGAAATAATGATTTTATGATTATTTTGAGGTCTATGATATGATTGCATGATTGTGTGAAAACTTCGTGAAGAAATTTTATGCATAAAGTGCTTAAATTGAAATTAGGGACTAAATCGAATAATTTACAAAACTTGCATTCTAGAAGTTTCTAGTGTGAAATTGTTTTGAAATATTAATTAGGAGGTCTTAAATAGCAATTTTACCAATTTCTAAGTCTATGGACAAAATTGGACATGGATGGAATTTTGGAAAGTTTAGTAGTAAGGGCATTTTGGTCATTTAGGGTAAAATGAATTAAAATACAAAATTAAAAGCCAATTTTGCTCATCTTCAACCCCATGGCCGAATGTAGCAAGGAGAAACCATGGCTAGGGTTTTCAAGCTTCCAAGCTCGATTGTAAGTCCGTTCTAGCCTCGCTTTTTAACGATTTTACGTTTTAGAGTCCCTAGAATGGATTAAGCTTATGCTAGCAATAATTCAACCTAAGGTTCATATTTGGAAAAATACCCATAGGTGAAATTTGTGTATTTTGGTGTTTTATGATAGGATACGAGATTTTAAATTATGTTAGACAACTTGTACTACTCGGTTTTAAGCGAAAACGAGCAAAATGGCTTAATCGGTAAAAATACCTAATAGTCATAAGTACATGTTAGAGTGAGAATTTGATGTTGCCATAGAAGGAAAATGATCAGCATGTCATAAAACATAAGAAAATAGGCTGAAGTTTAATTTACGAGCTTTGGGGCAAAAGTGTAAATATGTGAAAGTTTAGGGGCAAAACTATAATTTTGCCAAAATATGAGTTTGGGTCAATTTGAATAATGTGAGTCCTAATTAGACTATATTTTAAATGATAGATCAAGGAAAACTAAAATTCGGGCTAAAATGGGGAAAATACCAAGTTGTGGACGAAATGGTAAAAGTAGCCATTTTCGCATACGAGGTAAGTTCATGTGTAAATAATGTAGTATAATTGTTATTTTTAAGTTATTGATGTTAATTATATGATATGCTGATTTTTATCATGAAATATATGCTTTGTGGTTATTTTCGAATAAAATGTAAATTATGTGAATTATTTGTTAAATATAAAGTGCTACCGAGTATTGGTTTCAGTATTTTACGGAAGAGGGCATGGAGATGTGTTCGAGGAAAATCCCGTTTGAACCTTAGGAATAGATTAGGATACAAGTGACATGTCACTAGGATATTTGGGCATCCGAACTCGTTGAGTTGAGTCCGAGTTCACTTATGGATGCGAATGTCCGAACTCGTTGAGTTGAGTCCGAGTTCACTTATGGATGCGAATGCCCGAGCTCGTTGAGTTGAGTCCGAGTTCACTTATGGATGCGAATGCCCGAGCTCGTTGAGTTGAGTCCGAGTTCACTTATGGGCGGGTTACATGGTAGCTTGGCTACATATGTGGCACTTATGTGCAAACTTTCCATGTATCCGAATTATATTCCGATGTGTTCAACGGGTAAAATTCTACTCAAATGGAGGAATACTCGAGATGAAAGGGACATATTGGTAAGTGTTGTGAAATGAATACTTTGAACAAGTATGTACTTAACCCTCGGGTTGAAAACTCCATATAACAACAATATGGTAAGATGATAAATGAAAATGTGATATGAATGTCTCGGTGATGATTATGCAAATGATGTTTTATGTTTGCTTATATAGTTGTGTTACTTGCTATTTGCATGTGAGCTTACTAAGCATTTATGCTTTCTTCCTCCTTTTCATTCCTTGTAGTGTTGACAAGCCAGCTCGGAAATCGGGAACGATCGGAGGCATGCTCACACTATCCGTATACTATCTTGGCATAATGGCTTGCATATTTTGAGTATGGCATGTATAGCATTATAATCATTTTGTATATATGGTCTTATGATATGGTTATTGAGTGGTATGGAAATGCTTGGTAATGATTAGCCATTGGAATGGTTAATCATGATCATATTTGGTGTTATGTATGCTAAATTGCTAGCTAATTCATGGAAACCATGAAATAGGTAAAATTTACCATAAAATAGATTCAGACAGCAGCAGTGACGTGAGTTTGAAAAATCATTAAAAATAGTAGAGATACAATTAGATGATGAATAAATATGGAATTGAAGAATTATGAGTCTATTTTCATATGGATGGAACAAAACAAGTATATGAGTTATATTTTATGAGATGTTTAAATTTTTTTGAAACAGGGCTAGAGCAATTTCTGGATCCCCTGTTCTGACTTTTGAAATTCACCATAAATTTTTAAAAGATAATTAGAAGTCATGATTTATATGTACAGATTCCTTATTGAGTCTAGTTTTATTAGAAACAAACGGCATAGTCATTGAAACTTTGTACAGGGAGATATCTGATTCGTAATACACAGAGGTCAGAGCAGTCGAACCCTGAAACAGGGGAGACTTTAACTAATAAACTGTACTAATTTGCTAGACCAAAAATTCTAGAAAAATATTAGTAAATAGATATATAAGTCTAGTTTCAGGGAAAATTTACGGAATTGGATTTAGATTTTTGGAACTCGAGATATGAATTTTTAAGGAATTGTGATGCAGATAGCTAGCTTGACTGAAAATTTTAAAAATAAATTGTTTGAGCTGTTTAAGTAATGAATTAAGTCTGTTAACACCTCGTGTTCGACTCCAGCGACGGTCTCGGGTTCGGGGCGTTACAATTGATGACATGAAAATCACCTCTGGATACTTTTTTACCCTTGGCTCGGGAGTTTTCTGTTGGAGCTCAAAGAAACAACAAACTGTTGCTCAATCTACAGCTGAAGCAGAATACATTGCAGCTGCTGCAGCTGTTAATCAAGCCATTTGGCTTAGGAAACTTTTGTGTGATTCGAATGAAGAACAAGTTGAAGCAACTGAAATCAGGGTTGATAATCAATCAGCAGATGCTATAGCTAAAAATCCTATTTTTCATGGCAAAACCAAACATTTTAAGATTAAATTTCATTTTGTTCGAGAGGTTGAACAATCAAATGAGGTAAATTTGGTTCACTACAGCTCAGAAAATCAGTTTGCTGATATTCTAATTAAGTCTCTCGGTGTCACACGATTTAAAGCTTTGAGAAGAAAGATTGGAATTTGTTGCATACAGTCCAAGGAGGAGTGTTAAGCTTTGGCCTGTAATGCAACATCCAAACCAGTATTGGAGCTAAACCAAATGAAGCAAAATCATTTTGTTTATTTGTAACTTGATTTGGTTGCTTTGTAATCTAACTTTTAAGTTAGTAGGATTTGGTCAAGATTTGAATGTGATAGCTGGTATGTCAGCTACATTTTGTTTGTAATTTTAGCTCAGCTATTGACAAGCATTTATGGGAGCAGTTATGTTAGGTAACTATCAATTTTATTGTAACACATATATACTTTAGCCGGATGAAATGGAAAGTAAGAAAAATTCATTTCTGCCAAAAAAAATAAAAACCTTGTTGTTACAGCAAGCATACGTGCTGCAGCATGCACAATTGCTAGCACGTACTTCATACGGAAATATTATAACTAAACAGCCTTGTAACATTTGTGGTGCAGCATGTTTACAAGCTGCGTACACTTCATCTAGAGATATTACAGCAGCATGGTTGGCCAATTTTCAACAAGAACTACTTTACTTTTAAGATGATAAACAAGATTAAAAAATTTTGATCTGACTTTTAACTTGTTAAACAAAATAAAAAAAAATTGTGATGCTTACTTAATTATTTTTGGGTAGAAATAGAGGAAGTAAAGGAGGTTGCAGCAACAGCATCCTTGGCAATGCAATTCCGGCATCAAGTTGGAAAATTTTATTTTTTTTGACCCACAATAATAATAAAAAATAGAAAGCCTAGGGAGCAGTATAAGGCATTGTTACTGGTTACTTAATAACCAAATAAACTATATTAACGACATTGTCCTAAAATGACACTACTTAGTTAAGAACCATCCATCCCCACTTCCATTATCTCATAGCTGATTCAAGCGCGAAATGCTGCATTCTATTCTACTCTCCACCGGCCATTTTTCAACTAATTACCAACGTATCAAATCCATAAATTCACCACCAATAATAAGTAAATATTTTTCTCTGGGTTCAATTCATTCAAGGAATTTAATGTTCTTGCATTTCTTTTAGACTTGAAAGCAAAACAGAAAAAAAAAAAAAAAAAAGTAAAATCAAATTCATCAAAATTGGCTTCGTTTTTTTTTATTTATGTGATGCTTTGATCCAGTTTTTATATATATTCAAACCATTGAATTGAAACATTCATTTAGCATTGATACTTTTTGCAGGGTGGGGAAGTGGTAAATAAATGGCAGAGTCAGAGGAGATTTCGGCTTCGGATTTAACAGATTCACAAAGATATTGGATTCAATATTCCAGGCAGCAGTGTCTTAATCTCCCTTCAGGATCAGTTACTGGGTTTGAATGGAAAGATTATTGTCCTAAAGTTTTCAGGTTCTTTTTTTTCTTCAATCGATGTTCTTAATCATTGGGTTAAATATTGTTTTGGTTAATAAACTGTTTGATGATATTCCCCTTCCAGGCTTATACAAGAGCTCGAAAATATCAGCAATGAATACTACATGATGTTAATTTGTAGTGACGAAACTCTAAGGAAGGTGTCTTCATCAGTGAGAGCTGGCAACATGTTCCTTTTGTCCAAGGACAACCGGTTTGTAATTAGAACACTACGCAAATCTGAAGTCAGGGTAACCCAAAATCATCCGCTAAATAACTGTCATGAATATTTATCTAGCAGATATGATCATGGATATTGCTCATAAACTCTACATGCTGTAATCTTAAATTTGATGTAGGTCCTCTTAGAAATGCTTCCAGACTACTATAACCATCTCAGAAAGTTTCGCAACACGGTCTTGAACAAGCTTTATGGTGCTCATGTCGTAAAGCCAGTTGGAGGTGCTAAGGTAAAAAAGGAACATGATACTTCTTCATACCTGCAGCATAAAACAACAATCAAAAATAGGATCTCTTATTTCATATCAAAAGTTATTTGTCACCAGTTTACATTTGTTATTATTTTACTTGCCTAATGTTCATTAGTTATGCTTGATAATTATTGGAAGGCCTGGCTCTGTTTGCAAGGTAATAGGCAGATATGGGGTATTCTGAATATATATATATATATCAGATAAATACTGCCTCTTGTCACATAAGTACAAAAGCATTGATCATTGCAAGGTGCGTGTCTCCGTCCATGAGGGGATTCTATATTATTAGGGATCTAGGTTGAGATTTGCTGTTAATCATAACTATGAATTTGCCATTCCCTTTGGCAACTAATAATATGCACTGATAAATTTTGGACTTGAGGGAACAGGTTTACTTTGTGGTTGTAGCAAACATATTCAAATCAGATTTATTGATGCACCGGTGTTATGACCTCAAAGGCTCATTACAAGGTCGAAAAGTCGAAAAAATGAGATTCCGAGAGAAAATTCTTCACAAGGAGTCGGATCTTGATTTTCTCTTTTACCTTGAACCGCTGGTTCGACATAGGCTTTTGAAGTAAGTCCTTCCATCTATACATTCTCTCTTATCCCTATGGGGCTCCAACCTTCATTACGGTACCTATTGACAAGAATTATTGTATTCTATTCTTACAGAGACATGCATTATCCTTTGTTGATTAACAATGGTATTCTCATTTGATAGGCAAATCAAGTATGATTGTGCTTTTCTCGAGGCTGCAGGTGTCATGGATTACAGTCTGATGCTTGGCTTACACGTAAAAGGATCACCTCAAGGTGAATTTTTCCCCATAAATTTTCATTTTTTAGCTTTTGTGAATCTCTGATTATCCTAGTTAGTACTTCTTACATATAGAGAAATGGAACACACTTTATAAATTGGATTCTTACACCCATCTATATGAAACTAAGTGAAACTTATTTAGAGGAAAACATGATCACTGTAGTTTACATGTAAAACATGATCACTTTGGACCTTTGGATGCCTGAAAATCTGTCTTGTTATAAGAGTAGAGTCAAATTTCTGATAAGCTTTTAGTCTCTCCCAGGTCTGTTGGATGCTGGACGTTCACGTTCTGCGGGCTCCCAAGGTAATTACTTGCATCAAAAAGATCTTGATACTTCATCACTTTCTTACATGTTCTTCTTGTGAGGAGGCTCAGAGCTGTCCAAGTTTTTAGTAAATGTAAAGCACAGGGAAAAAGATTGTGTTATGAAAAGTAGAAAACTAATGCGCTGTTTGAAAATGCCAAATGACTAAAATCTTCCAAATAAGTGCATATCTTAAAAGAAACTATACATTCTTTTATTGTCTTTCTGCAGGTTCTGTTGATAGTAGTTCTTCCACCGACAGCAGGAGAATGTCCTGTGACTCGTTGAGTCGAAGTGAGTTATACTCACATAGATCCTCTGCATCTTCATTTCGAGGTGATATATTGAAACTCAGAATTCGTAAGAAGCTTAACTGTTCTAACGCTGCCATATACATGGAACTAATATATGTTAGGAAAAGTTATCATTTTTGCCAATTATCATCCTCTCCCACATGTTCCTCTGGCAACAGTGTTAGCAATAAGCTTTATAAGGCGTATTCTGTTTTCCTGAATTGCAGATTCAATTGACATGGGGTCAGAATTGAGTTTTGGTGATCAATGGCTACCAAATAGCAGGTGCATGTATTGGATATTTATTTTTTAAAGCTTGGGTTTACCTAAGAAGCTTCTGATAGAAACCCGAAAGCCTAAAAGAAGTGTCGTGGGGTTCCAAGTTGATGTAGCAAGGCATTGATAGTTTCCCATTGGCTTTCTTGCAGTAATAATTCTAGCTTTGGGGAAGAAATGTCTGCACGTGGTGTTCACGTACCGAAGAACGGAACTGCAAATATATCATCAGAAGGAAGTCCCAAGTCTCGGGAGTGTTATGATGTACTTTTGTATTTTGGAATAGTGGATTTTTTCCAAAATTACAGCGTGATCAAGCGAATCGAGCACGCATACAAGTCGTTGCAGTTCGACCGAAAGATGATTGCAGCTGTAAACCCGAAAGCATATTCGTCTCGGTTTCAAGAATTCATCAGTGACATATTTAAAGCGGACGACACGCCCAGTCTCCCCACGGAGCTCACAAATGGTAAGTCCTGTTTTACAAGTTTGGACACGTTGGGAGTATTGTTTACTTGAGCTTACTGCATGTCATAGAATTGTTAAAATGTACAAAAACATAATCGAACCGACAAATTTGTGTGTTTTGCAGGATGCAGATAAAAAAGGCCATGCAACGAAGGAGTAGGTTTTGAGCATGTCCAGAAATTATGGAAGATGTAACCATGTAGACAAATATTCTGTAAGGTTGAGAATTATCCCTTGATTACTTGAAAATAGAACCAAAAATCCAAATCAGAAATTTAGAGTTTAGTTGCTTGTGCACGCTAAGCTTCTGATTAAATGAAGCTTTCTATAGGTGCAATGTATTCCAATCTCTAGTTTTCATACAGAAATGCAACTAATTTAAATTTGTGGAAAATCAGAACGATTTTATAATTAAGACCGGCATATGCATGCAATAATAATGGCCTGAATGTTAGTACATTGCTTTTTCCATGTCTAGTAACCATAGTCCATAGACAACACATGTTGACTTTTCATGGCTTCGGCTTTAAAATGATTCGTGCTGTCTTTCTCTTAACCGGAATCACCAAAAGCGATCGCAAATACGTACAACCCACGATTTGACTCAAGAGTTTCAAAGACTCCATCAAATATAAACACTTACTTTTTTACCAAAAAAGATATATATGAAAGATACTTTGGTGTGGTTTAATAAACTACTCTCTTAGTTAACCTCCGAATTTAATTAAAAAAATTATAATTCTCTCATTCAACAATTCAAAAATTTATATTTAAATCACCAGGTTGTTAAAATTAATGTTATATAGCTTTCTTTGTTTACACTATCTGAAAGCTCTCTTTCCACTTCTCTTCTACAATTTAGTTTTTTTTTTTCATGAAATAGGTTTGGACGTCATAAATCTGTGAATCAAAATTCAAATAATTTTTTCTCTAATCTCCAACATTGACTGTCACATTGACTTGAATCTAAGATATGTTCTTCTACTCATCGATGGGTATTGATCTACTATATCAATCATCAAATCCTTGCTTGAAACTCCTGGGAGAAACTTAAAAAAAAAAACTTAACAACCTAGTAACTCAAAAAAAAACCTTTTGAATAGTTTAGTGACCAAAACAAAAATTTGTCTATAGTTTAATGATTAATGGTGTAATTTACCCTAAATTTTATAAGTGTAGAGAATTATTTGGTAAATTAGTGAAATATAAGTACTAAATGTAATGTTGGTTGATAAAAAGTAAATACTGATTTTAATAAATTAATTTATTTATTGGTTTAATTTTCTTATTAATATAATATTTTATATTGTTTTAACTAGTTTGGGATAAAAGTTAAAATATGGTAATTTAAATCTTAATTTTAAATAAAAATAATTTTATTTCAATTTTTAATAAGATAAAATCAATTTAATATTTTATACATTAATTAAAATTTCCACACTCATAATGTTCAAACAAATATAACTTAAATTAATTATAGTATTAGATAATTTTATTATGCTATATAAAATACATAATATTTAAAACTAAAATAAAATAGTACAATATTTAAAAATGAGTCCAAGATTCAGACATTAAATATTAAAGTGGGAATACAAATCATATTTCAAATTTAATATTTTATGTAAAGCTTGTTAAATTTTCAACAAAATTCCGAAATTGACCCTTACCCATTTTGTGTTTTTCTTTTTAGGTACTTTGTGTCTCAAAATTGGATTGTGTGCTCCACCTACTAATAAAATCTGATGAGTGAATTTAGATCAACAAATTAATGGCATCACTGGACCACATTTTAAGTAAAAGACAGGACTATTTCTTGTGTGGCCCCTTATCATTTTATCGTTTTAATTATCAGTCCATGTGGTCCTGCATCTTGTCAAAAACATGTTATATATGAACCACAAGTTTGGTGGATTTCATAAGAGAACATAATGTGGTGATTTCAAGATGTATTTTATCATTTTGTATTATTTTTATATTTATTTTATAGTTTATATTTGAAATTTATAATGATTTTGTTAATAATGTTATTTTAAAATTTAAACTTCGTTCTTTCTCTAAGAATATAAAGCGTTTAATCACTTATTGATATTACCTAAAATTTGAACTTAACAATGGTTCAAATGTTTTACTTAGCTTCCAAGATCAACTTAGGTTTAGTCATTATTAGATTTCACATTTTCTTTTCTAACAAACTTCAACTCTCATCATTTCATCTAATCCTCTATTGTTTGTAGATTTGGTTATTAGTTTTAGCACTACATAAACAACATTATAATCCATCCACTCCACTATACTTTGCCTTAAAATACAAGTTTCATCTATTATCTTATATTTTATTCATTTATGTTATCATATTATAACATTTTAGGTACTAAACCGTTAATTTTCGTTTTATTGGTGTAACAGTAAGCTTACATGCCACGTTAAATCATCATTTCAAACGAAAATTTTATATTTAATTATACAATTGCTCCTTATATCTTTTTCATTTTGAGCAATTTAATTTTTTTTTATGTTCTTTTAACTTTTCTTTTTTTTTTCCTCTCTTTATTTTACATTCTCTTCTGCTTCTCTCTTTGTTTTCCACCCTTCTCCATTTCTTTTAACGTAGTTTTTCTATGTTTTTCATTTGTTAAAACTAGTCCCTATATTTTTTTTTTAACAAGTTAATTTTTTTTCTTCCCCTTTATTTTTCTCTCTTTTCATATTCTTCACCAAATAAACCAAGTTCTTGTTTCCTTCACATGATTCTTAAATTGAAATTTCACTCAAACCAAATACCAATCATTCTCAATCAAATCTCGATTTGAATATAACTTAAATTTGAAACTAAAATTGGATCTAACTAATCAATATAAGAGACCATATCCTTGATAAAATCTAAACATAAATTGAATTCTTAATATTCAAAATATTTTTTTTTTCCATTTCCAATTTTTTATAGAATCATGTAGATTATTCATTTCTTTTTTTTTATTTTCTGACAAATAAAATTAAGCAAACGATAAAATTAATCTAAACATTCTTAGATATTCCCAAACAAGCTTGATTAAAAGTTGAGCATGATGAACCGATTAGAGAAATGGAGCATGGAACCAAACTGGTTTGGGTAAAGTTGAGAGTAAGTTTTGTATGGTGGTTGTTTTAGTACAGAGCTTGTTTGAAGAATCCATAAAATAACGTAGTTTTGAGAGGGCGAGAATGTTGTAAGTAAGATAGATAAGGTGGTTGTGGGGATTGGTTAGGAGGTTGAGGAAATGGGCTCAGGAAACTTTGTTGAGGGTGGACAGCCATAAGTCACGACTGGCGAGATGTTCGAGTGAGGCGAGCTTGTAGATTTGGTCATTGAGGGATCCAAATTGATTCGTTAAAACGGTGATGGACAAGAAGGTTTGTACTTGTAGGGTGAGAATATGCAAAGTAAGTTTTATTTTGGTTCAACTTTCGCCTTTTCTTTTTTTTTTCATAAACATAAAAAAAGTTTTAACAAATGGAAAATACAAAAAAGCTACATTAAAAGAAATGGAGAAGGGAGGAAAACTGAGGCGGAAGTGGAAGAGAACGGAAAATAAATAAAAAAAAGAAAAGTTAAAAGAACATAAACTAAAAAAATTAAATTGCTTAAAACGAAAAAAATATAGGGACCAATTGTATAATTTAAACTAAAAATTTTATTTGAAATGATGATTTAACGTGCCACATCATGTTACAACACTATAACCTACAAAAAAATTTCAAATCTCACTTCTTTTTAAAATTTTTGCTGTAAATTTTTAATTGATATGAATAAATCATGGTACCCAGCTATTATATATATAATTCAATCTATAATGAATGTTAATTTATGGGTGGATATTGAATGTAATTAAGGTAGGAGTTACACTGTATTATTTTAGATTCTTAGTATTTAATAATTATATTAAACCTTCGAAATCAAATTGAAAACTTTATGAATATTGTTTTCCTTTCTTAAAACATTAACTGGTTAATTTTCATTATTTATATTTACAAATCTAAGTTAAAGCTTCAATGCCCAATAATAAATAAGAGAATCCAAAGTCCATTAATGGTTGGAAAAAAGAAAAAAAAGGAAACAAAGAAACAAACAGCCCACAAATAGCTATGAGAATGAGTTGATACAATGAGATGAAGAATAATGAAAAAATAGAAAAAAGAAGAGAAGCAAGAATCAATGGCGAAAAAGGTGAGAAGGGGGAGGGTGATGGTAGGGAAAAGAGCTGGCCCCTCTACTCCATCAACGCCTTGGCCACATTTTGACTCCACCCAACACTTGACTCCTCCTGTTTCCGCTAGAACACTCTGTGCCAACCTTTGGCAACTTCAACCTCTTTCCCCACCCCCTGTTATGCCTAAACTGCCTCCCAACCTTCGCCCTCACTATGTTCAGGATAAGGGTTTTCATGCTGATGCTTATCATCGTCTTCATCTGGTTGGCACTCGCTTTCTTTCTTTATGAGTAAAGACCAAATAGAAAAGCGTTTTGTTGTTTTTAAAAGTTTCAAGCTTTTTTGTTTGAAGTTTTACTAATGGTTCTTCGGGCTTATGTTTTCGCTTTGATGTGGATCCGAGACTTTGCTTAATGTTTTACCCTGAATATCATGTCAGCTAAGTAGCTTGAGGAGGCATAATGCAGCATCAGTTGAAAGAAGTGAGAATGGTTTTTTAAGCCCCGTATCCCCATCAAGCTCACTTGAGGTCAACATCTATCCCCACTGATCTCTATATAATTATCTGTTTCGTTTTCCTTTTTTTTAATGATTATCAAATCATATTACTTTACTGCAAATGTATTGGCTGATATGTTTATATTTTGATTTCTCTGCAGGTGGCATCTTATAACCCTGCAATCACGTCATGTACTTCTTTAGGAGGATCTGGTTATAGGCTTAAGACATCATCGGAGTTACTCAAGGTGTTCGACCGAATCTGGGCACTCGAAGAACAGCATGTGTCCAACATGTCATTGGTTAAGGCTTTGAAAACAGAAATCGATAGTTCTCGAGCTCGGATCAAAGTGTTGCAGCAAGACAAACTTGTTATGAAGAACAAGGAGCAAGATAGAATCGAAGTTGCCATTCAATCACTAAGTGATGAGAGGAAGTTAAGAAAGCGATCCGAAAGCTTGCACCGCAAGCTAGCTCAAGAACACTCCGAGGTAAAATCATGTTTCGCCAATGCATTGAAAGAGCTCGAGAGAGAAAGGAAAGCACGAATTCTAATGGAGGATCTGTGTGATGAATTTGCTAGAGGAATAAGAGAATATGAAGAGGAGGTTCAATGCTTAAAGCAGAAACATAGGGTCGATGGGGAAAACCATGACCGGCTAATTCTCCATGTTTCAGAGGCATGGCTTGATGACAAGTTAAGACTCGATATGCAAACTTTTCTGGAAGCTAAATGCTTGATCGAATCGAGAATAGGTGACCTTAAGGGGAACGGCTCACGCATACATTCTTTAGAGTCCTTTCCATTAAACGAAGCTGTTAGTGATGGCGACAAACACCGTTATGAACTTAATAAAACCGCAAAGTTAAGGTCTCGGGAAGGCAGCAAGGGCCGTAAACTGCATCGTTTGCGTGGGCAAGTCGATGACAAGGTTCATCCCGAGAATGGCCTCAAGGAAGATTCACGCGTTACTCAATCAGTATACAATGGCCAAGCTAGTCCTGTCGAACAATGGGTATCGAAGTTGAAACATCCAGAGTTGGGAAAATCCGATTCTTCTCAGAAACTGCCAAAAGAATCCATTGAAAGCAAAATCACTAGAAAAGGCCAGCAATTGTTTCAATTCAAAGATTGTTTCTAGAATTGCCTTTTACAATTATTTTCATCTCTCAAATGATATCCAACATTTGTGCTAGTTTCCCACTAAATTATTAGATATACATTCAGTGCAGCATCTATTAAACCAACTCTGATTAGTACATATGTTTGCTTTTTGACTGTGAAATATGTTTTGATTTGGATGGTCGACGTGAGTGATCGCATTATCTACATAAGTGTACTTTCATAGCCATTAAACAAAGCCAAAAGCAGTTCAGAATATGAACATGATATTTGTGTGTGTGTGTGTAAAAAACCCAGAATCCAATTGAAAAGGAAGGACTTTACCTCACCCAGAAATGACCCCAGCATCCGCCATAACACTTTATAATTATTATTTTAAATAGCATTGGTGCTTTAAATCCATTATTGATGAAGTGAAAGGGGAGCACCTTCATAGTTAGCTGCTTAATTAAATTGCTTGGACTGGTAATGAAATTAAAAATATTATGGCACCTGAACCTTTTTTCTTCAAAGCGATTTGTTTAACATTATTGTTCATCTTTTTATGTAGTGGACCACTCTGGAAAGCAACCAGCTGCTAAAGAATATATTTCACTATGGACATGGTGATGAATATTCATTCTGTTCTAATCCGTAGTGATTGCAACAACAATTTTCCATTTAATTTAATTTATACATGTAAATAAATTAAGGAATCTAAAGCAGTCATCCTGGTTGAAGAAGAAAATTACTCTCATAAATTCTACTAATCATAATTAGGGTTAAGGAAAAAATCCCAATCAATTCAAATTAAGGATGTTATTTATATTTAACTTGTAGTTAATTTTAATTTTTTTATGATTTGAAAATAAATATTTTATATTTAAAATAATAAAATAACTTATATTTCCTATATAAAATTTTTATTTTTATTGATTATTTTAATTCACTTGACCAATTATATATTTTAAAATTACTTATTATAAAAATTTTAAAACTTTATTAAATGATATCTAAAGGAAAAAAGAAAAACTTTTTTGTCAAAATAAATAATATAAAAAACTAAAATCAATAAATAATTCAAAAAAAAACAATCGAATCAAACTAATAGTAATTCATAATTAAGAAGTAAATTATAGCAAAGAAAAAAAAAGGTCAGGCGGACCAATAATAATAAGTTATCATGATTAAAAAGATACCGCATTATCACTACATATAATTCCGTCTTAATTAATTCAAAATAATAATAATTTCGCCTTAATCAATTCATGGACAACAAAATCTCTTATATTCCTCCCTCCATGAATAATTGGACGGCCCGGATTGCTTCTTATTCCTCACATTTAGGTCTATATAAGGAACCCCAATTATCCCTTTACTCTCACAGTTTTCTACAGACATAGCACTTACTGTTGTTGAAGGTTCAGACGGGGCTCTCTGAACTCCAAACCTAAAAGGAAATGACGGTAGGCTACGGCTGCTAGTTCATGGATGCCCTTGGATGCGTAAAAATGGGCATGAGGGGTACGCTGCTGAGGGTTTGCATGAACTAGGAGACGTTGTTACCTTCATCTTTACGGTATTGGAGTGAAGGGAGCTCCGTTTTCTTCTTTCGCGAGTAAGAAACTTGAAAATCCACTCCAACTACATTGTTTGCATTGAGTCAACTCAAAAGGTTATATTTTCTTGTTTTATTCTTTATTTTTTTTATTAATAATCAAACAGTATTTTTATTCTTTATTTATTTTACTAATAATAATTAAATTTTAAATTTTAGTGCTTTCTATAATCATATGACAGGCATGGTCCATCGTAAAAGGTTTTAGTAGCTGACCAGCTAAACAAATATTAATAATTGACACTATGAAAATGAAAAATTGGCATCAAATTTAGGACTTTCTTTTTATCTAAATGATGTTCCTGTAAATTTCTTTTTATTATTTTTCCTTTTATTTTATTTTCAAATTTTAATTGATTTACTTTTTCAAATTTAAAATACAACTCTATTTGTTAATATGGTTCATTATTTTTAAAATTTCAATTCCTTATAATCTCATTTCTTTTTGTTACAAGTTTTTTTCAAAATATTGCACTTGTGAATTTAATGAATAATGTTAATAATTAGACTTATATTTTTAAAGGCTTAATATATCATTTGACACCCAAGCTTGACATCTTCTTTAATGTGCTACTTATATTTAAAAATGTTTTATGTTTTTGGGTAAACTATACTTGTGGTTACCCAACTATTGATAAGTTTATTTTTAGTCACTTAACCATAAAAAGTTACAAAATAGTATTTAATAATTTTTTTTTTTTGCCACCAGTTGTTAAATAGTTAATAGAAAGATGATGTGATAGCTTTTAAAATTGACATAATAATAGCTTTAACCCTTAACATTTATATATTGTATTAATTTAGCCTTAATTTAAAAAAAATTTAACTCTTAACATTTACACATTGTGTAATTTTAAAAGTCTGTTGAGTTGTCAATGGGGCTACCACTGATGTTTTGCATCAAACATTGTGGGCAAAGAAGTAATGCAAATTGGATAGTTAAATCAAGTAAATGTGATTAGCAAGGTACATCTCAAACAATTTTCTAGTTTTTTACATTAGCGCTTACCATTGATTTGCGCTTACCATTGATTTAGCAATGGCACAAAGGCCTTTTCAGAGTTTAGAAGCAGGTAAGTCAAGTGTCTTATAAACTAGAATTAGCAACAATATTTAAGGTTAACCTAATGTTTAATGTGGACATGCCAAAGCCTTTATGTGAGCATCAAGGGGATCTCAATTGAGGTCACAACAACGGTAAGTAAGAGTGGACTCTTTGACCAAGATGTATAAGGGGGAAAAACAATGCGAGTTAGATATAAGCCGAGGCGAATGTCTCAAGGTAGGGAACTACCTAACAAAGTGACTAGTTGGGAATCAGTTGAGGCATTGTGCCAGTTCTGAGATGAGTTTAACCAGCATTTTTTCGAGCACGTGACAAGGGCTTCGCAAGAATGGGTTGAGGAGAATGTCACGGGCAACAAATCAAAGCTCGTGACTAATGGACACAAAATCGCCTAATGAGGTCAACTGATCAATTTGAGCTCATTTAACTCACTTTGGACTGGTCTGATTCGTGAAACATAAAGGGATGGCCATTTACTTTAAAGCCTTGGTGGCCTAGTAAAACACTCTAGTAAATTAAGGTTAACAATGTAAATATTGTAATTCTAAAGGGATAAGGTTGTATAGTGTTTAAATCCCTTAAAATTATTATATTGTAGATAGACATTAATCTTAGTCGTTGGTGTAATTTAAATTGTATCATTAGATCTAAAGAGCTCAACTATAAATAGAGGTCTTCCTCATCATTTGTAGTCATCCTATTGAAGAGTAATCAAATACATTTGGTGTGCATTTGCTTTCTTGTGTCATTTTCTATTCATTTGTTGTTTCTTTGCTTGAGAGTTTGCTTTTGTTAATTTATTTGTGAATTCTCACTTTTCAAGAGTTAGACTAACTTAAGCAAAATTGAAACAAAGTTATTGCCTAAAACAATATGGTTTGTTAGACTAAAGTTCTAATCCTATAACATAAAACTTTTGTTCAAAGACTTACCCATTTTTTAAATGGACAACTTGACATATAAAAGTAAAAAGTAAAAATAATTTAGTTGGTAAATTTTGCAAGTGAACGGCTTCTCTATTATAAATAGAAGATTAAAATATGTTATAGGTTGTTATACTATTCACAAATTTAGAATTAAATTCCTATATTTTTATTTATTGAAATTTAGTTTTTATTTTTAAAATTTGAAATTAAGGTCCAATCGTTAATCTTGTTAATATTTTTGTTAAATTTGTTGGTGTGACATTTTAAAATAAAAAAAATATTCACTTGATAATAAAGTAACTAAAAAATAACATCGTAATAAACTTGAATTTAACAAAATAATTTAAATAGTGTTAATAGTTGAACCTAGATTTTGAAATTTGAAAAATAAAAAATTAAATTCTAAAAATAAAATTATAAGATTAAATTTTAATTTTATGAAGAGTAGAAGTTTTAACTAAATATAAACAAAGATAAAAATTAAAAAATAGGTTGGGCAAAGTAAAAAAAAAGAAAAGAAATAGAGGCATTCTAAATATTATTTATCGAGAAAGAAGAGGAAAATTAAAGCTTTATTCATGTTTCAGCCCTTAAATTATACCTATTTTTCATATTGACACTTCAACTTTGCTTCTGTTAACATTTTCAATCCAAAATGTCAAACCGCGTTAAAAAAATCGAAACCCAATCAGATTGCGCCACTTGTTTTTCTATTATAAATAGTATAATTTTTATTAAATATATACATAACCTTAAATAAAATAAAAATATGAAAATTTGGTTGATCCGACGGTGGAAGAGGGAGATCGGAGAAAGTTAGCTTGCAAATTTTATTTTGATGAAACCGATTTCAGATTTAGAAAGACCATGAAAAAACGAACTTCGAGTAAAGCTTGGGGCTTCGTAGGCCACCGGCGACAGTGGCCAGCATGGCAGTAGGCGCGGCGGCCAGCACCGAACCTGGCAACCTGGGTTCTAGTTTTAGAGAGAGGGCAGAGCATTTTGGTTCTAGAGAGAAAAGGCAGAAGAAGAAGTAATGGTAAAAAATATAAAATTAAATAATTTCTTTTTTTATTTGTTGTTTAAAAAATTTATTTAACAAAACCCCAAAAATACGTGTCTAAATCTGATTGGGCACCTAATTTTTTTAAAACGCCGTTTGGCATTTGTAGTGGAAATTTAACAGAAGTAAAGTTGAGGTATCGATATGGGATCAATAAAAATTTAGGTATCAATGTGGGAAAATGGGAATTGTTTGGGGGCTAAAACGTGAATAAAGCCAAAAATTATAGAAAAGAAAAAGAAGAATCTTCAAATTAAAATTAAAAATTAGGGTTTACTTTTCCATCTGAAGAAGGGGGGAGAGCAATCGTTGCGAAGAGCCAAAGATGCCGAAGAACAAAGGAAAGGGAGGAAAGAACCGTAAGAGGGGAAAGAACGAGGCCGATGACGAGAAACGTGAGCTTATCTTCAAAGAAGATGGCCAAGAATACGCCCAAGTCTCACGCATGTTGGGTAACGGCCGCTGCGAAGCTATGTGCATCGACGGCACCAAGCGCCTCTGCCACATCCGGGGGAAGATGCACAAGAAGGTCTGGATCGCCGCCGGCGACATCATCCTCGTCGGCCTTAGGGATTATCAAGATGACAAGGCTGACGTCATCTTGAAATACATGCCCGATGAAGCTAGGCTTCTCAAAGCTTATGGTGAGCTACCCGAGAATACCAGGTTGAATGAAGGGATTGCTGGTGGCATTGATGAGGAAGATGATGGTGCAGGCGATGACTACATCGAGTTCGAGGATGAGGACATCGATAAGATTTAAATTTCTCTTCTTCTTTTTTGTCATTTTTGAATTTATTTTAAGATATGGTGGTGATATTTGCCGTATGGTCATGCTTTATTAAGCACAATGGATGCTGGATTTATGTTATTACACATGGATTTACCTTTTATTATGTTAATGGCATTGTTTTCTCTTTAAATTTGACATGGGTTTTCATATTTTGTCCTCATTTCTGAATATTGCAATTTAGTATGGGTTGATTTTTGAGTTTGGCTGGCGGATTTTGTTTTATTTGCTTTCATGTTATCATTTTCTTTTGAGAATTAGTTAAGATTTTGATTGTGGTTGTGGTCTGAGTCCTTTATTCCATTGGGGAGTTCTATTTGATTGCAGGGTGGCTTTGATTTCAAAGTTTTGTGGGAATATTATGGTTTTGATTTCAATGTTTTCTTCTTTTTGTTAGATTTTTATTGTTGTATGGAAATTGAAGAATATTGGTTTCTGGCTTTTTGTAGCCAGAACCATTGCTGTTACTGGAAGGCATTAATCACCATTGTTTGACCATAACCAAGATGATAGGTGACAATTTCATGTATTATGGTCTATGTTATGTTGATTAGGATTAGGTGGTGAGTGCCGGATATGGGTATACTCAATTGTTTTGAAAATTTTTCATATATCTAGAGGATCCTATTCCTAATATCAATGTCCAAATACGTGTTGGATATGGTTACCTTTTTTTTTTCGGGCCCCAGGGGGGGGGGGGGGATGCAGAGTTGTGTGCTAATGTGAGTCTCAAGTATGATATCAATCTGGGTATTGAATTTGGTGGCAGCTGGTTAATATTAAACTATGAATGTTATATATCGGTTCCTCCTACCTCTAGAAAGCTTCTCCAGCTTTAGAATGACATTCAGGCGACTCCTCTGTTGTATAGGAAAAGATTTGCAATTTAACTATGGTTTCTTGAGAGATATTAAGAAGTGTTGGCAATTTGCATGCTCGAATTTGTTGCTTTGTTTCTGCAGAGTTCATGAACCTTGACATGATAATAGGGCGAGTCACTGTACATTTTAATGGAAGAAATGGGATATCTCTGCACTAAACATGGCATTTATATGTAGTAGGAAAACTAGAGGCATGCGCATAAAATTGACAAGTTTTATTCCAGGAACAGGGGAAATATAAAGGTGACAAGAATTCATACAAGGAATCCCTACAATTACAGAATAAAGATGTCTCTTTTAGAGGATACAAGAAGGCCAGATTAGCATGCCATTGCCAATCCTGTACATCTATTCAGTTCCAGCAATCTTCTTCTTCAGTGCCTCAATATCCGTAGCTAGTTCTTTCCTGCTTGACTGAGGTAATACGCATGTTTTTAGCACACGGCTTTTAGTGTTCATACATATGATCTGATACTATAGTCTGATAACCAATTTGATTTTAATCGTAAATTAATCCACTCTTTTAAGTTGAACACCACCTCTAATATATAAGCTAGATTTAAGAGTTCAAAGTGAGCACTTGCAACAAAAAAATGCTGATTCAAAACCATCAAATACATCATTGTCTCTTCATGCATTTGTAAATTTCCCTTTAGAGTTATCAAGTTGAACAATTTGCAAGTGTTTAAATGATGTGGCTCACCCATAAAGAACTTGGATTATTCCACACAAAAAATACATGGGACCATATATATTTGACTGAAAACTTACCTTGAAGAGAAGGTATCTATAGACAAACCATCCTGAATATCCAAGTCCAACCAACTCCATTATCTTTGGAAGCTGAGAAGCACAGAAATGCATTGATTTCAGATAGGATTAGCATATAAAACAAGTTATAAAGTGTAGCATGAAGAGTTCCACTTACCAAGGGCACTGAGTTAATGGCGCCAACAAGAATAGATGATAGCCAAACGGCAACTATTGCCCCACCACCATAAAGAAGAACCGTGGTCTTGTTCTCAACTTTATCCCACTAGAAAACCACGAAAAAACAAGCCAAGTCAGGCACTCAGTTCAGCAGGTTAAAAGAGCAAGAAATTGATTATGTGCAGGCCACCATTTTCTCACTTTTTCTTTCAAGTCATCAAAAAGCTCCCCGGTATCGACAGAGGTGTCTTCTGTTGCTTTTGTTTGGAGAAAAGGAAACCTCCGGGATTCTGTACCAAAAACAACAGGGTAAATAGAAGGCCAAGGAATACGTAGCTCAAAGTCAAATGCATATACTATGACAGAGACAACCAAATAAAACTATTTGTTGTTGTGGCATTATAAAGGAAGAGCGCTATATATTAGACCACTTCATAGTTGTTTTACCTATCTATTCATGTTATACGAACATGTCCGACATTCATCCAGAGTTGTTACTTGCATTCTATCCCATACTTGAATTGGTACCAATTCATCCCCATTTGAAATTTGGGGTCCCAACTCCCATATTATCGTCCAAAAGATTGACCCATTTTTATCAGACAAAAGCCTCCATAATTAGTTTACTGCAACTACTCTTAACACGTGTGATTGTCACCAATATAACGTTTCTGATCCTACACCCACCACCAATGATTTCATTTCCGAAAAAACCAATCACAATTCCGAATATGGTGTTTGGAAGAACAGGATATAAAAGTGAACTCTTAACTTCTATGACCATTAAGCTTTCATTTTCATTCAGTAAAATCAAACAAAAGGAAGAGCAGGCAAGTGAAGTGAGGCGTTAAAAGGGAGAATGTTAACAGCAGTACCTGGAGTTAGCTTAACGGACGAGGAAAAGGAAGCGGTGGAAACGCGAGGAGGGACAGGCGGCAAGGCGGAACAGCGGGTTGTTCTAACGGCTGCAGGAACACGTGGAATCAAGACGGCGGTGGCCGACATGGAAGCTGATGCTGCTGCTGCCGCCATTTTTTCCTCAAAAATTAATTACTGCTATTTCTGAGATAGATAAGCGCCCTCTTGAACGCTACAAATCCTATCCTTTCCTTTCCTTTTGCTGCCTTCTTTCACAGTAGTATTCTTCCTTGCTTTCAAAAAAAAAAAAAAGGCTCTTCTTAGAAAAAATTCGTTTTCTAATTTATTTTTGTCTGAATTTTTGAATTACCTAAAAGTAATAATAAAAAATGGTATTATTAGTGTGGGTGAGGTTTTGGTGGCAGACGAATGGAGTGATTGACAGGTGGATAAGATTTTTGAAGGAGGATTATGATTGGTTCGTTCCCTATCTATATGCAATCCATGTTTTGAGGAATAAGGGGTCATAGCCCACTAGCTACACCTTTTAAATGGGCGGGTTATCACGACTTTGATTATCGTCAAAAACTTTCACTCAAGGTATATTAATTTTTCTATAAATCAAGGTATTATTTTATATAAAATATAACTTGAATTTTATCGAAAATTTACCATTTAATTTGAAAGCTGTTAAAAATATTTATCATTTTAATTTTTTAATTTAGTTAAATAAAATTATTCAAGTCTAGTTTTGTTAAAATATGAATTTTAATACTTCGATTGGATTCTTTTTAATATGTAAGATAATACTATGATCCATGAGGGAGGAATCAATTGGGCATGCCTTTTTAGAATTCTTGCTTGGCACATATGGAGGAATCACAATCTTTTTATTTTTCAGGAAAAATAAGTGACATAGTCAAAATTTCGTATAGCTGGGCTATACATTTCTTTTCGACCTTTAATACAGAAATAGTTGGTTGCCATGATTTATCCTATGAAGAACGTGTTGAAAAATATGGACATCACATATATAATAAGAATAATTACATGTTATTATTATTTACTATCATGATATGTTAGACCAAATTAAAAGTGATCTAATTTGGTTAATGTTTTATTGTGCTTTAATTATTAAATAAAATATGGGTCAAATACGTGTAAATATTTTAGCAATTGAGTTCTAATCAAATTCTAATTAATGATGGGCTAATTAGAAATTAGTACTAATATGACAAGATTATAAATATTAGGGTTATGTTCCCTAAATTATATACAAGATATCTTTTCTAATATCCCATCCTTAAGAAAGAGAGAGCAATATTCTCTGAATTTCTTGTGTGCTAATTTGGAAGATCAAATTCCCAAGATCAGGAAAAACTTCAAGGAATTTATGGATTCAGGTATGCTTCTGCATCTAGTTTTATTCTTATTTTGTTCTTAATGATTTGACATGAGAAGATCCTGATGTATGATTTATTAAATTTTATATCATATCTTAATTAATAATTCTAACAAGTGACATCCGAGCCTCGAACATATTGAATAATTGGGAATTGATTAAGGTTATTCATTTGAATGATTGATTCATAAAATTTCATGGGTTTTATATTTCGGATAACATCTTTGAAGGTTTATATTAAAGTATTTTTTAATATCTTGATTATCTTGAATTCATATTAAAATTTTAGGATTTATTTTAATTTTTAATTTGGGTGATTTTCAAATTGATAAATTTAATTATAGAGTTTAAAATATTTTACTTCAGTGAATGATCATGTTAAAGTCAATATTTTTTTTCATTCTTCATTGTCCTATGTTTCAATTTCTGTTAAATGAATAAATAATAAATCTATATGACATTTAGTTAAAAAAATTGGAAAAGAAGTTCACAGTTTCAGTATGTTTCATTTATATACATAAATATATAATATATGCATGTTTTGATTGGTTTAATGCATGTTGTAGTTTCGTATGTTTCATTTATATATATAAATGTATAATATATGCATGCTTTGATTGGTTTAATGCATGTTGTTTTGAAAAATTATATAAATATATATGATTATCTTTTAATTGATTGAAAGATGAAATTAAGGTAAATATTTTGAAACAAATAGATTCAGATTTTGACTTTTAATTAAGGATGTCAAATATTTTAAATAGATTAGTTGAAACAAAATGTTGCCAAAGTGACCTCTTTTGTGTAGATTAGTTTATTTGAAATATCAAGATGATTATATGTTTTTGTGATTCATGCATTTATTGATTGACTCAAAGGTAAGTTAATATTTGGTAGAATTTCAATGACATCTGTGGTGATAAATGTGTGACAATTATAACGTATTTTGTATGAGTAATAAGTTAGTCTAAAGATTAATTAATTGTTTGACATTATTTATTGTCAATGTTTGATTGCTACAACAAGAGTATCGCTTACTGTTAATATTACTATCCAAAGACTTGATATTAATGTTGTGCTTGGTATCTTGAGATGGGATTAGACATTATCTTGAATTTATTGTTTAATTATGAATATTGATGTGAGCTTGTTTTTATTTGTTCTATATTCAGCTAATTCATATTCTATTGCCACAATATCTGCTAATATAAATTCTATACCCATGCTTAATGGGACTAATTTTAAGGAATGGAAAAGACACTTCCTTATAGTGCTTGCCTATATAGACATAAACCTTGCATTAAGGGATGAACAACCTGTACCTCTTACTGCGGAAAGCACCCCTGATGTTAAGAGGGATTTTGAGAGGTGGGATCGTTCAAATTGTATGAGTCTAATGATCATGAAACACATCATTCCAAAAGCCTTTAAGGGCACAGAATCTGAAGAGATTACTCAAGCCAAAGGTTTCATTGATGAAATTGAGAAACGTTTTGATAAAAACGATAAAATTGAGATAACATCACTTCTGACTTCTTTGATGTCTATGAAGTATAAGGGTCAAGGAAACGTAAGAGAGTACATTATGGAGATGTTCTATATTGCTTCAAGACTTAAGGCACTTAAGATCGAGCTTTCTGAGGAATTGCTTGTTCTTATGGTTTTGGTATCGCTTCCTGCATAGTTTAATCAATTTAAAATTAGTTATAACTGTCAAAAGGAGCAATAAACTCTAAATGAGCTCATTTCTCATTGTGTGTAAAAGGAAGAAAGTTGAAGCGTGATAAGTCTGAAAGTGCTTATTTGGCCAATGCCCCTAAAGACAAGGGCAAGAAAATAAAATATCAGAATGAAACTGCTAAGAGTCTAGCTCAAAAGAAACAACAACAAGCTACCGAGAGTTGTTTCTTTTGTAACAAGTCTGGACACGTAAAGAAAGATTGTACCAAATATCATGCTTGGCGTACAAAGAAAGGTATAATTCTTAGTTTGGTCTGTTCTGAGATTAATTTAACTTTAGTACCTAGAAACACTTGGTGGATAGATTTTGGTGCTACTACTCACATAAGTGTTTCCATGCATGGTTACCTGAGTTATCGAAAGTCAAGTGATGGTGAAAGACACTTCGTGGGCGATGGAAAATCGGTAAAAGTGGAAGCGATTGGGAATTTTAGGTTGTTATTAGGAACTGGTTTTTATTTGGATTTAAAAGACACTTTTATTGTACCGTCATTTAGACGGAATTTAGTTTCTATTTCTTCCTTGGACAAATTTCGATATTATTGTTCATTTGGAAACAATCAATTTAATTTGTCTTTAAATTCGAATGCTGTTGGAACTGGTTATTTAAATACTTATGACAACTTTTATTTGCTAGAAACAATTGCATCCTATAATGAAACCTTGCATGTGGAATCAAATGGTATTAAACGCAAATTAAATAAGGAAAATTCAGCATCATTATAGCATAAGCGCTTAGGTCATATCTCAAAAGTTAGAGTTCAATGCCTTGTGTTTGATGGTATTTTAGAGTATTTTGACTTCACAGAATTTGGTGTCTGTGTTGATTGCATTAAGGGAAAACATACCAAAACCAAAAGATTGGGTGCCAACAGATCTTTGGACATCTTAAAATTAATTGATACATATATCCGTGGGTCATTCCATACGGTATCCTGGAATGGTCAACAATATTTCATAACATTCATAGACGAGTACTAACGTTATGGGTACCTATATCTCATTCATGAGAAATCTCAGTCTCTAGACGTGTTTAAAGCTTATAAAGCTGAAGTTGAGAATCAACTCAACTTAAGGATTAAAAACGTCAGATTTAATCGTGGTGGTGAGCACTATAGTAGATATGATGGCTCAGGTGAACAATGTTCAGGACCATTTGCAAAATTCTTAAAGGAATGCGGTATTGTCCCACAGTACACTATGCCTGGATCATTGAGTATGAATGGTGTAGCTGAAAGATGAAACAAGACTCTTAAGGATATGGTACGGAGCATAATTGCTCGTTCTACCTTACCTGAGTCCCTCTAGGGAGAAGCATTAAAGACAGCAACTTACATTTTGAATAAAATACCCAATAAAGTAGTTGCAAAAATACCTTATAAGCTTTGGACTGGTCAAAAGCCTAGTTTAAAGCATTTTCACATTTAGGGATGTCCAGCTGAGGCAAGGCCTTATAGGCCACATGAAAAGAAATTGGACTCTAAAACAGTGAGCAACTACTTTATCGATTATTCTGAGCGATCTAGGGGCTATAAGTTTTATAATCCTATAATGAGGAATATTTTTGAAACGGGAACAACAACATTTTTTGAGGATGTTGAGTTTGGGAGAGGGAGAAATAAGGTTAGAGACATTGCTTTTGAGGAGGAATTGGATTCTAACTCAGGTCCTACTATCACTTTTGACGATGTTCAAGTTATCGTATCTATCATTGATCAATAAGTGAATCCAGAACCTCAACAAGACAATGTTGAATAACTCCCCATTCAAGATGAGGTAATTGTTTTAGAAGAACACACTCAACAACCTCTAGAACAAGTGCCATTAGGGAGGTCTATAAGAGAAAGAAAAAATGATATTCTAGATGATTATGTTGTATTTCTACAAGAACATGAGGATGATAATATGATGGAAGATGATCCAATCAACTTTCAATAGGCCATGAAAAGTTTTAATTCTCAAAAGTGGATTGATGTTATGAAAGATGAGTATAAGTCTATGCAAGATAATAAAGTTTGCGAACTTGTCCCATTACCTGAAGGTGCAAAACCAATTGGTTGTAAATGGATATTTAAGACCAAGAGGGATGCAAATGGTAATGTGGAAAGGCATAAGACGCATCTTGTATCTAAAAGATATTTTCAGAAAGAATGCATTGATTTTGCAGAGATTTTCTCTCCAGTTTCATCGAAAGACTTTTTCAAGATAATCATGATGCTTGTTGCTCATTTTGATCTTGAGTTACATTAGATGGATGTTAAGATTGTGTTTCTTAATAGTGACATTGAATAAACAATTTATATGGTGCAACTAGAAAATTTTGGATCGAAAGACTCAAAGAATATGGTTTGCAAATTGAGAAAATCTATCTATGGACTCAAATAAGCTTCTCGTCAATGGTATAACAAGTTTCATCAAATAATTATTCGTTCGGTTTTGAGATGAATATTGTTGATGATTGTGTGTATCACAAATTCAATGGGAGTAAGTACATATTTCTTGTTCTATATGTCGATGACATTTTTCTTGCCGCTAATAATATAGGCTTATTGCACGAAATCAAAAAGTTTTTATCTAAGAATTTTGAGATGAAAAATGTTGGACACGCCTATTTTGTTTTAGAAATTCAAATACATCGAGATGATCTTGAGGTATTCTTGGATTATCACAAAAGAGCTATATCGATAAAATACTCAAAAAGTTTGGCATGCAAAGTTGTAGACTAGATGACACCCCTGTCGTTAAAGGAGACAAATTTAGTCTTACTCAATGCTCTAAAAGTAACTTTGAAATTCAGGGAATGCAAAAGATTTCATATGCATCAGTTGTTGAGAGTTTAATGTATGCTCAAGTATGTATGCGTTCGGATATTGTGTACATTGTTGGGATGTTAGGCAGATATTTAAGCAACCCTGGTATAGACCATTGGATAGCAGCCAAAAGGGTTATGAGATATCTTTAGAGAACAAAAGATTATATGCTTACTTATAAGAGATCAGACTTTTTGGAGGTCGTAGGGTATTTTGCTTCTGATTTTGCTGGGTGCCAAAATAGTAGGAAATCTACATCAGGCCATATTTACCTGTTAGTTGGAGGAGCTATATCTTGGAAAAGTGTCAAACAAACACTTGTAGCTTCGTCCACTATGGCAGTAGAGTTTGTAGCATGCTATAAGGCATCAAACCATGGAATATGGTTGCGGAACTTTGTCATAGGGCTACACATTTTGGAGAATGTAGAAAGATTACTCAAATTATTTTGTGACAATAAGTCAACAGTGCTGTATTCCAATAACAATGGAAGTTCATTCAAGTCAAAACATATTGACATAAAGTTCCTAGTTGTGAAAGAAAGAGTGCAAAATGGTCAAATATCTATAGAGCACATTGGGACAAACTCCATGATAGCGGATCTGCTCACAAAAGGTTTACCACCCAAGGTCTTTCATGAGCACATTACTCACATGAGTGCTGCATTGCTTGAGGATATAATGATTTAGTGAGAATTTATATTTTATTTGTTTTATGTTTGTTTTCAGACATTTATATATTTAATTATTTTCTGATCAGAAATAAAGTATTCAGTTTATTCACTCTGTTTGTTATTTTGATACTGACCTCACTTAAGTTTAAAGAGGACTAGTTGGAAATAGACATGTTATCATATTACATGTAATTTCCATGCTACACACCCATACTTGATCTATGTCATTTGTTTGTGCTAATATATGTGACCAGGGATGGATTTAGTTACAGTATATGTAACAAAAGTCGCCTTGGTTCTATGTTAGCATAATTTATGGACGAGATTGTTCGGGATACCTTTTGGATATGATAGTAAAATTTTTGAGCTCATAAGGTTATATAATGACATGTAATTATAGAATAATTAGTATATATATGTGGTTCAAGTGGGATATTGTTGGAAAATATGGACATCACATATATAATAAGGATAATTACATGTTATTATTATTTACTATCATGATAGGTTAACCCAAATTAAAAGTGATCTAATTTGGTTAAAGTTTTATTTGGCTTTAATTATTAAATAAAGTATGGGTCAAATATGTGTAGGTACTCTAGTAATTGAGTTCTAATCAAATTCTAATTAATGATGGGCTAATTAAAAATTAGAACTAATATGACAAGGTTATAAATATTAGGGTTATGATCCCAAAATTATATACAAGATATCTTTTCTAATATCCCATCATTAGAGAGCAAATATTCTCTGAATTTCTTGTGTGGTAATTTAGAAGATCAAATCCCTAAGATTTGGAAAAACTTCAAGAAATTCATGGATTCAGGTATGCTTCTGCATCTAATTTTATTCTTATTTTATTCTTGATAATTTGACATGATAAGATCCTGATTTATGATTTATTAAGTTTTATGTAACGCCCCCTTTACCCGAGACCGTCATGAGTCGAGCACGAGGCATTACTAAACTTATTTGAGCACTTAAACAAATTCAAACAATTTATATCACACTTTCCGGACAAGTTGTCCAAGCTGCGTTCTGATGCAAAAAATCATATCTCGAGTTAAAAACTCAAATCTAAATCCGTAAATTTTCCCCAAAGATCATATATCTACTTACTAATTTTTTCTAGAATTTTGGTTGGGCCAATTAGTACAGTTTATTAGTTGAAGTCTCCCTGCTTGTGGTTCGTACTCGACCCTGTTCACTATGAACCAAATTTCTCCATGTACAGAATTCAAATAACCAAGAAGTTTATTTCTATTAAAATAGACTCAATAAGGAATCCATACATATATAGTATGACTCCTAATTAATTTTTATAATTTTAATGATTTTTACAAATAAGAATAGGGAGTTCAAAATCACTCGACCTTGTCTCACAAAAATTCAAATATCTCCGATATGAAAGCCTTTTGCTTACACCGTTTCTTCTATGTGAAACTAGATTCAATAAGATTTAATTTCATATTTTATTCAACCTATAATTATATTTTTATGATTTATGGTGAATTTTCAAACTCAGACTCATCGCTACTAACCAAAAACTATTTTAGTACAAAATGTTGTTAACTAGTTTATAACATCTTTACTTCATTTCATTTAAACTCTATACATGCCATATAAATCTTCAAACATAAAACAAAAGCTACCGAATTGATCTGGATAGTGTGCTTTGTTGTGTTGATTCGATCTACCCACTTCACTTCAAGTCAATCTACATAAAAATATTAAACACACACAAGTAAGCTTATTGAAGCTTAGTAAGTTCATAGGTTAAAAGTAATGCTTACCAAACATAATATTTCCAAACAATACCAAAACACTTACTAAAGTTTCCTGCGATTCACAACCATTGTTATAATAATTCACATAGTTGAGCTCAACAAGAACAACTACTCAATCTCTTCCATTTGGATCACTTCTCTTTATTTCTTATAATCAAATTAGGAAGCGACTTACGAAATTGAGTACGTCGTTGCTCAATGCCACGATTCACAACTCAGTATAGTTTTCCTCATTGAAATACCATACCTACATTTTTCAACTCGGTATGGGAAATGCCATACCTACATTTCTTAACTCAAGATGGATTTGATAATACCATACCTACATTTCACACTCAAGATGGATAATACCATACCTACATTTCACAACTCAAGATGGATGATACCATACCTACATTTCACACTTTTCCATGGAACAACCATGGTCTTATCCGTCAATTCATCACACGTCACGATACTGAACGTACTCAATCCTGCGTTTTTCCTAATTTGCATTTCCACATTTATTCTTTCATTAACAAAATCTACACAATCCCACAACAAATTCAGTATATAATAACACATTATAAACTTCAATCATTCACAAATAAACATCTAAATTCAACCATATGAACTTACCCGCTAATTTGTAGAAGATATTAAAATTTAGGGACTATTCAAACTTTTTCTTTTCTCGTTCTTCTTTGGATTCTTGATCTATAATATAAAATATTTCTACTCATTAGCATTTATTTGATTTCTATTTCACTTCACAATTTATGCTGTTCAAATTTCGAAATTGCACTTTTACCCCAAAATTTACAGTTTTCACAATTTAGTCCCTACTCAATTCACCCATCAATTGAACTAATTTTTCTCAATTAACACTTTATTTTATCATTATAAACTATTTCAAAACCTTTTATATTCTGAATTTCAACAGCAACCTTCAATTCACAACTTTTTCACAATTAGGTCCTAAATATCATTTCCTATCAAAATCACTTAATAAAACCACCTTAATATGAAATTAGAACTTAAATTTCATAATAATTCATCATAAAATTCCTTACCCATCCAGGGTAACTTCCAATTTCACCCATAAAATCAAAAACTAATGAATTCTACAAGTGGACCTAATTGTAAAAGTCATAAAAACATAAAATTATCAAGAAAAAGCAAGAATTAGACTCACATGATGTAAAAATATGAAAACCAGCTTTCTCCAGACCTTCTATGGCGTTTTGGCTGAGAAAATATGAAGAAATGTCTAGATTTTTCAATTACATCATTATTTAACTATTAACTTTTATCTATTTCCAATTTTGCCCTTGTTCACATTGTTTTCTTGCTTATTTCATACCCAAACCGTCCAGCCATTAACCTTTGGGTCTAATTGCTCTTTAAATCCATGTTTTAAATACTTAAGCTATTTACTCACAATTTAACAAATTTTGTGCTATTTTCAATTTAATCCTTTTTAATTAATTAGCCATCCAAGCGTTAAAATTTTCTAACTGAAACTTTAATACTAACTCAATGACACTCCATAAATATTTATAAAAATATTTATAGCTCGATTTTCAACTTTGAGGTCTCGATACCTCATTTTTGACCCGTTTGACCTAATAAATTCTTTTAATTCACTAATTTCACCATTTCACAAATTCTTCTAAATTCTTACTTGACTCATAAATATTAAATTACTATCTTGTTCAATCTTATTTGTTGAATTTAGTGATCTCAAATCACCATTTCCGACACCACTGAAAATTAGGCCGTTACATTTTATATCATATCTTAAGTTATGATTCATACAAAACGGTCATCGGGAAAGTGACTCTTCTTCAACACTAACGGTGTACTGCAACTGCAGTCAAGAAATGCAGCCTCTAGGGGAGTAACCTGTGATGAAAATGATGATTGGCTCTCTGGGTATAACATATGCTTATGAAAGTGCTTGATTTTTTATGCTGAACTTTGGGGCATTTTGGAGGGACTCAAGCTTAGCCAACGTCTAGGCCATGATAAGATTATAATTCAATTTGACAACTTGGAGGTTGTTAAAGCAATTCAAGGAAGCATCTCCACCACTTTGAATTCGGTCTTGATTAGACGAATCCATAATATTTTGTTACAAGAAGATCAGTGGATCTTGCATTACATCCCTAGAGAGTGAAATCAAGTTGCAGATTTTTTAGCCAAACTAGCTTTGGTTAAAAAAGAAGAATTATAGATCTTTGATCTTCCCCCTACAACGGTACTACATTTTCTAGAAATAGATAAGATAACGGGTGTTTTTTCTTTTCAGAATATTTCTATGTAATTAGTTAGGAAATGTTATTTTACCAAAAAAAAATATGAATTTTAAATTTTACAAGTTTTATCATATTTATAATTGGTTAATTCAAATTTTTTAAATCCCTCATAATTTTTTAAGAAATATATATTAATTTTATTTAATATTTAGCAATTATTCATATACATTCCTTTTTCTATTAATATTGAGATGTAGTCCCAACCCAAGAAGACGTTGGTTCATCAGTGTGGGTCAACACTATCCAAATGACCCTAAATTTGGGCTTTGCTGCATTGCCCAAAGGGTTCACTAACAGGCTGCGCGCCCACTGAACTTTTGACAGACCATAACCATGTTCAACTCCAAACTCTCAAATAAATGTTTAACAAACTTAACATCTCAGAATCTCTAAGTTGCAATCTTAGCTTGTCTATGTTAGGTTTCTAACATGATAATATGCAAAGGTCAATAATTAGAATCACTTTGTGATTAACAATTGTTTTTCTTGAAGGGGATTGAACAATGGTTAAAGTTAATTAATTTTCTATTTACAACCTATAGTTTTTATGGTTGTAAATTCTATTTTGATACCATTCGTTTCAATACTAAATTGAAACAACAAAATTTGGGTTCTGTACCGGTACAAATTATGGTGTACCGATTAATACCAAAAAATAATTTTAAAATATATTTAGATTTAAATTTAAATTTAAATTTTTTGTTATTTATTTTGAATTTGTTTAATTATAGATTGTTATATGCATGATATGAGATGATTTTCTTGTTTAATTTATGAAATAATTTTTTTGTTTGATAATGAATTATACCGTGAAGCTTATTAAATAATATTTTATATAATTATGTGTATTTTATATTTATAAATATATAATATTACCTATATTAAAATTTTCAAAATAAACAGAATGGTACACTAAAATCAAATATAATAAAAAGGGTAACGAACCCACATTTTAATGCCCAAAATATGTGATTGCAACACCTAGTTTTGAAATAAGTAAATAAATGTTGAGGCTAAAAGAAAAATTAGGTTAGGTGTGAACGCGATTGGGATTCATGTCATTTCTTTCATAGAAAAATGCGGCGGCAGTGGCTATTTTCCAATTATATTTCAATTTAAAAAATAATTTAATATTTTGCATTACATTGTTGACCAATTTTTTTGCTTAGGGTTTCCTTTCCAATTAAAATTTGTCTCTCAAATATTAGCTTCTAGTACACGTCAACTGGGTCCCACTAACTTTTCATCAGTAAAACCATATGAATGACGACATGTCATCTTGTCGGTAACCCATTACCCTTTTGTTTGTTAAGAGGTGATGATAGTACAGACCGAAGATTCGAAATTCTTTTAAATTTTTTTTTATTTAATTGTTTTTAATAAATAGAAGCAATTAGAATTATCTGAAAATTGAATTTGAGAATAAGATTGGTGTTAATTAAAGGTGTTATAACTATAAGTTATACAAGGTGATGGTGCACATTGCAATGGTAACGAGAGACACTAAAGATGAAGGTTAAAGGTTAATGAAGTATAATTGTAGGGTGTTTGAAATGCTAGTAATTAAGTTATTATATATTTTCTCCTTGTATAGGTACCGAGAGAAGGTATTTATAAAGGGAGGTTAGCTAGACATAGTTTATAGTCATTGAACATTCTACTTTACAAGTACAAAGGGTAGAGTAGTAGATTGTTAGGTAGGAGCATTATTAGAGTCGATGTGATGTGACTAGACAGAGTGTCATTAGACTTGAGGAATTGATAGATTAATTAGTGCTAGTAAGAACTTTTTCTATATATCTTTTAGGGATTGCACAACCCACTTTATGTGAGGTGGCGTTTGGTGAGGTGAAGTCAAGGTTTGCCAAATTCTATCTTCATATATAAGTTTTAAGGGGTTCACCAATGGGTGATATGGTGGGGGTATAACAATTGCTAACAAAAGGAAGGTTATAAAGTAATATGGGTTGAGTCAAATCTCTAACGAGTCTCATGGAAGTTCTAGCAGGGCTTGAAGAGATTTCAAAGTGCCATGATTATTTGCTTTGTTTATTGTGCATCGCATTAATTGTTCCAAGACACACAATCTAATTTCAAAGCGTCATGATCGAACCATGTTTAATAAAGTTCGATTCCTTCTCTCTACCATGCTATTTTGTTTTAAGAGTTCCTGGTGTGATTAATTATGATAATATCTCATTCTCTATGAGGTAACCTAAGAAATCATCCAATAAGTATTCTCTACCTCGATCAGACCGAAGTGTCTTTATAGGTAAACCTAGTTGTTTCTCTACTCCTACATGAAACTCTTTGAATTTATCAAGAGTTTCACTCTTGCAGTGCATTAGATACACATACTCATATCTGGATTAATCATCTACAAAAGTTATGTAATAATTGTAACCACTTCGCACACTAACATCAATGGGGCCACATAGTCAGTGTGTACAAGTTCTAAAGGTTTTACGACCCTCGTTCCTTTTACATTAAAAGATCGCTTAGTCATCTTACATTCCAAACAAGATCCACATTGTGGAAGATTAACTTTTTTAAGTTAACTTAGGGTGTCATCTTTCACAAGTCTAATGATTCTTTCTTGGTTAATATGACCAAGTCCCAAATGCAAAGGAACGCCTCGCTTGAGTGAGAAGTCTTAAGTATTTTATTTGTTAATTCAATTTCAAATAGTGTGTACATATTTGGTTTGATATAATAGAGATTGTTTGACATCCATCCATTACAAATAAGAGTACGATTTCCAAAAATTGCAACATTATTATTGAAAGTCATGGTCCAGTCTCTGGTCTAGTTTCAAATAGTGTGTACACTTGTCCAGTCTCTGGTCTGTAGTTATAGACTCTTATATCTAACATCTTTCATTTCTTTGAACCCTTGTAAAGAAACACACATATGGTTAATGGCTCCAAAATCAATGACCTAGTGGTCTATCGAGTCTTCCACTAAGCAAATTTATATCATAAAGAGTTTCATACATTTGCCCTTAGTGCTAGGTAATCTTTTCACTCTTTGCAATTAGCCTTAAAGTGCCATTTCTTGTTGCAAAAGAAACACGTAGAATTAGATAAGTTTTTAGGCTTCTTAGTTATTTTCCTTTCCACTTTTTGTGGCCCAAAGAACTTAGCATTGTTTCTCTTAACATCCTTTCCCTTCCCTTTAGAGGAAGAAGAAACCGCTAAGTTTGCTTCTACTTTTTGGATAGGTTGACTAACATTCAACATTAACTCATAGGATTGTAATTCCTTTATGAGTTGTTAAGCGTATGATTCTTGTTCCCAAGGTTATATGCGACCTTAAAGCTTACAAAGTCCTTGGACAAGCTTTTGAACACCATTTCATTTTGTATATTCTAGTCCAAATAAGCATCATTTTCTGTGACCTCGGCAAAGTAACCTGACCTAATGTCAAATGTAGTAGTTGGTTTAGGTCATTTCTGCACTTAACGAGCTTATTTTCTTGGCATTTCTATATTAATTATTATATTTTTAGTATTATCAGGTTAGGAATTAAAAGTTAATAAAATAAGTATTTTTACTTATTTTCTGCTATTTCAATGACCTGTAAGGCTCACTTAGGCCTCGTGAGTGACTAATGAGCTAATTGAGAATATAGGATGCTAACCTAGGTCCAAGAATATAAGGAAGGTTGATCCGGATGTGAGACTAGGAAGCCCGATAAGCCAACGAAGTTGCCAAAGGCCTTGAACACACTCGACATCATGGTGAAGAGCTTTCTTTTATCACAACGACGGATGAAGACAAGAGTGAATTCATGGTGGCAAAGTCGTGATGGAGAGCATTCCCACGTCTCGACCATGCGATGATTTATAGGCCAATATATTGTTGATTCCCTAGACTACTCTTGGGATATTTCTATATTTGGACCCTACTTTTTAGCAGAATATTTTATTTATTGGTATCTAAGTGGATCTAGGTTTGAGTGGTCAACACGTAGCCTGTTGCCTATATAAGCAACCTTAGGGTCACTGGAATTGGTGTGCAGAATTAGATAGACATTTTTATTATTTAGTTTTCTTTTCTTTTCATGTTCATGTAGTTGGAAATTTTCTATTTCGATGTGAAGATAATTGTGAGCAGAGATTGTCTGGGATTGCCCTTCAATATATTTATTCATGAGCGTTCTTCTATCTCTTCTCTTCTCTTCTTCTTTTATTTATCCTTCGTTAATTTGGCCGATTAATGGTTGTATGAATAATTGAATAGATTATTATGCTTTATTTATATTTCACATGATTCGATTTGTAACGCTCCAAAATTTATATTCCTCATTCTGTTAGAATTTGACACAAGTATGTATCTGCTTCAGTGGTTAAGTGTTTTGGATGTGTGTGAGAGGTCCTAGTTCAAGCCTTAGCTTGGAACAAATTTTGGTTTTTTATTTGAATAAAGCTTTATCTTTGGTTATTAGGCTTATAAGTATTTATTTGTACATTTACATCAAGATGGGCCTACTGGTCTAGTGGTTAGTGGAGTGTTGGAATGTTAAAGGTCCTGTGTTCGAGTCTGGGCAGGAGCATTATTTTTTCTTGCTCTTCCAGAAGAGTTTGTGTTGAACTAAAAAGCTGAGCAGTGAAGGATTTGGTGGAGGAAAATAAGGGAAGTTGAGGGAAAAGGGAGTTATCAGTTTCGGTTTTCCCTCATTCAGGGTTTTTTCTCCCCTGCTGTGAAAATTTTTAGTTTGGTTTCTCCCCTCTCCTTCTTTTCCGTTTTGCTGAAACCTTTCATTTTTTTCCTTCTTTTCGTTTTTGTGGGATTGGTTAGTTTCGCACGAGTGCGCTAAGTGATTTCTTAGTATTTTTAGGTGTGTTGTGGAACCATTGTTTTATGGAAGTATGTTTCGTGTTTAGGGATCAGTAAGTGGCTGTAGGAATTTGACTGGTGCCTTGGAAGCGCAAATTCACCGGTGTTCGTTTAAGGTAAGGGGTTTAACAGCTTTAGGTTAGAATACTTCGTTAATTTTTTAATCGATTAACTTTTAAGTGACTTAATTGGTGTGTTGCTGGTCAATATTAGGTTCTGGAAAGCTCGTGGTTGTGTTTGGTTCGAAACGATATCAGATGTGTACCCGAGAAACACAGAAACAAATGTCGGTGAAAAGCCTAAAAAAAAAACTTTCAACGCCACACGGGCGTGTGGTTGCTCGTGTGGTAGGCCTTGTGGCAGTACACGACCGTGTGAGTAATGAACCAGGCCGTGCGCGCGTGACACGGGCACGACGGACATGGCCGTGTAAAATCTAGCGAGGCTGTATGTGAGACATGGGCTCGACCACTTGGGCTGTGTGAGCCCACACGACTAAGGTCAATTTGAGCTGTGTGGGCCACACGGGCGTATGGGCCCACACGGACAGGCCACATGGGCATGTGAGCCCATTTTTTTGAAAGGTACTGTAAGGTTACACGGGTAGCCCAAGACGACTGTGACCTGTTGTAGGGTCGGTAAGCATTACTTAGACCCCTGTTCTGTGATATATGTGATAACATGTTACTTTTAATACGTATATATGTTCTGTTCTAATTATATTAATCTGCATTATAGCATGCCATTCTTATATGATGCATTACATCAGAGTGGGTTTGAGGAAGAGAATGAAGTTATTGAAAGGCTTTATAAGCCTGTTATCTGGCAGTTAGGCTGCATATTTATGATATGCGCCGCATTACGGTACTCTATGGTGTGTAGGGTTGGATGGGTTGATTTTATCCCCATATTTGGTGTGTAGGGATGGGTGGGTCGATTTTATCCCCACATGGTGTGTTGGGTTGGATGGAGTTGGTGTGCAGGGTTGGTGGACATGTTTCTGTTATTATGATTTGATATGCATGCTACATCTGAGATGGGCTAAGGTTTTAAGTTGTAACTGATTCTGTTTTTGAGTGGGCTGAGGCCCACACCGATTCTGTAAGGGCTCAGGCCCGAATTATGACTGTATTCTGTTATCTGTTTGTATGCATGCTAAACTGTGGGGATGTACACATTGAGTTTGCAAAAGCTCACCCCTTTATTTGTTTATCTGTTCAGGTAATCCCTAGCAGTAGGCGGATCGGTACAATGGAGGACTCGACAGTGACCACGACCACATACGTTTTGGTTTATGAACTTTCTGCTTTTTCTTATTCAGTATTATGTTGGAAATTTTGATGTAATTTTGGATTGGGACTTCTGGTTTTAATTTGGGTTTTTAAGCTGTGAACATGGATTATTAATTGAAACGTCAAATTATGGTTTTCCTTAAATAAACTAAGAGTTTTCGTAAATAGAAACTATTTCTGAAAATAATAATAATAAATGGGTTTCAAAAGCTTCCGCGATAAAGTAACGTTTTCAAAACAATTCGACTATTACACATTTTCTGACTAAGTAAAAGATAACATTTGGAAAGGTTTTATGACTCGATATGATTTGTTTAAAAAACACTCTCATGTGACATCACCGGATTCGGCCATAACGTCCAGGCTAGGTTTGGGGTGTTACACGATTAAAAAAATAATTTATTTGTTAAGTGATTATTTATCCAAAATTAATTGTTTATTCAAGAGTAATTAGTATACTAGGGAGTGACACCCTTGGCGCCCTTGATAGAATATCAAGACAGGTGAGACTGAAAGGGTATCTTGTCATGTATAACTTGTGCCAAGCGGTAAGACTGGGAAGGTATTTGTATGCCTAAGAAGAGATTGGAAGGGTGACTTAGGCGGTAATCCTTAGTGTAGATGAGATTGGAAGGGTATTCTTGCTAAGGGTGATAAATAACTCAATCTAGGATAATTAATTATTTAATTAGATAATTAGGAATTTAATTGATCATAGGCTAGAGGCTTGCATTGTCAACACTAGGAATAGGAAAATCCATTAGGTTAATTTAAGTTAGTTAATTTAATTAGTTTAATTAAAATATTATTTGGATTTGCAATACTAATTTGTAACTCGATTAGATTAATAATTATTTTCTATAATTAATTTAATATTAACTTTTCCAATCTGCAATTCCTTGGATACGATCCTCAGAATACTTATCAGTGTTCCATTGTAAATTTTACTATATTACAATTTGAACCGTACGCTTACGGACACAGCCGAGTCAATTATATATATTTGGTATGCTACTTTTACTATAAACGATAACACGTTTATAGGCGATTAAGTTGTTGGCGCCATTTCCGGGGTTGCAACAGTGAAATTTTGTTAGAATGGTTACTGTAAAATAATATTAATCGAAAGACGAACGAGCTAGATAATGTTCTAACTTTTATTTAATTAATTTTATTTTATTTTAGTGTGCAAAAAATTATTACGATTATTATTATTTTTACCTTGTTGATTATTTTTTATTTTTATTTTTTCTTACCTTGTTGATTATTTTTATTTTTGATTTTTTTACTTACCTTGTTGATTATCGATTTAATCATGAATTTGAAATTTTATAGGTTGATGTACGGACAATCCAAATTGAGTTAATAGTAAGGAGATTCGAAAAACCAATGGAGTTATGATTACAAGGACGAGCAACCCAAGCGTTTGAATGAACTCCCACCTAATTTTATAGGTTGATGTACGAACAATCCAAATTGAGTTAATTGTAAGGAGATTCGAAAAACCAATGGAGTTATGATTACAAGGATGAGCAACCCAAGCATTTGAATGAACTCCCACCTAAGCAGAGTAAGTATATGCACGAGAGAGATGAAGATTCAACAAACCTATGGGATGAAGACGAAGTATACAAGAAGGGAGTATACAATCAATGGTAGATCATGGAGAACCAAAGATCGCTTATGCTAGAGCTTTACCAACGAAGAAACGAAACAATTACTTCATTGGAAGAAATAGATAAGTAAGAATTCCGAACATCTGAATATTTAGATCAAACTCTTAATTCTTATGACTATACGTTCAAACAAGAAAGCCATGAATGAGAATTCAAAGTTAAATTAAAGATAAACCAACAAAAGTTAGATAAATTAGCAGAATTTTTCTAGCAAAAACCACAAGCAAGTACTCCATTGGAAGAGGTCATACATGATGTCTCCAATTTTGATTCAAATGACCAATGTACTACCAAAAATAATTCAGAATTAAATCTTGAAAGTCAAAAAGAGTTTGGAACCAGAGACAGGAACAAATTGAACATTGCTATAATACCCCTTACCCGTATTCAACGCCGGAACAGTGTAACTCCCCTAACCCGAATCTGATCGCTGAATTTAGGCTAAAAAGGTATTACCGAGCTAAACAAACATTAAATTTCTCATCCACATTAACTAACATAAACAGAGATCGAGTTGAATACATATTGATCTTTGTGTTATATATATGCCATTTTCATATGGCCAAAATATTTACAATTACAAAACATAGTTATCTTTAGCCTAACCTATACATGCCATATCAGGACCAAAATAAAACTGTACCAAAAAGATCGATAGTAGGATGAATTGCTGACGATCCCCGAGTCGGTGGCCAAAATCAACAATCTATAAAACAGAGAAATAAGGAACAGAGTAAGCTTTCGAGGCTTAGTAAGTTAGGCTTAGTAAGTTTTAAGCATTTCAAACAATTAAAACTTGTCATTTAAATCGAACATTAAGTATCACAGAACTCGTATTCTAATTATATATAACTTGGCCGAATATACACAAGTACAATAATTATAAAGCCTATTGGTTGAATATATATATATATATATATATATATATATATATATATATGAATACACAAGAAATTTTCAGCACATATTTAACTATAGTATATGGCTCATACAATTACTTTAAGTTACATACTTTCATATAATGACATACATTGACCGAATAGGTCATTCTCTTATTCTTAAATACCGTATTCATCCACACGTGTATATATATATATATCGTTCTTTAATACTAATAATTCACTTTAAAATCATTTCACATATGAGTACATAATACGTACCTTAACATGTTAAATATATAGTACTTACTCGACGGTGGTTTTCTGCGGATATTCAATGTCGTAATCTTACTTAATTTACTGGCATCAAACCTGTCAAGTCTTAGAACTTGAAACAAATTTCTAGCACCAGCCTGCGGGAATTTAAACCCGGTATAATACTAGCTCGTAGCCTGCGGGTCTCTAGCCTGGATAGCATTCTAGCACGAAGCCTGCGAGTTTTTAAGCCCGGATAACATTCCAGCATATAGCCTGTGACAGCTTTAAAACGACCCTAGTTGAAATGTGGTTTCGGGACCACAAAACCGAGGCATAAAAATAATTTAATATTTATTTTATTGCCTATAATGTGTGTTAACCCATATGTGACATTTTTTATGCTTTGATTTAGAGTTATAAATGTGAATTTCACTAGAAAGGACCTAGTAGTAAACTTTGAAAGTATGATGGGAAATGTGTGATGACTAATTAAAGCATGCATGCAAAACAATGGACTTGCATGTCAAATTCCCCCAATAGCTAGTGGCCGGCCATGACAAGGAATTATGGGCAAAAATCATGTCATGAAACATGTTTGGTAAGTGGGTTATGTTGGAATAAATAAAATAAGGAGTATGGAAAAAAAATGTGTGTGTGTGAAGGCTTCTCCTCCCCATTGCCGTGTAGGTAGGAAAGAAAACAAAAATTTTGTTCATCCATTTTCACTCTCTTTTGGCCGAAAATACTAAGGATAAGGAGGAGTTTTGCTTCATACTTGGTTTGGAAGAGGATTAGGAAGAGGTTGGCTATACTTGCATCAAGATTAAGGTATGTTTGAGGTTGTGCCATGAGATTCATGCATGTTTTTAGTTGCTAGCTTGATGTTCTTGTTAGCCCATGGTTCAAATCTTTGTTATGTCATGGGAATGAAATTCGGCTAAAGTGAATATGGTGTTAATGCCATTGCATGCTAAATATCAAGCTTGATAATGATACATGTGATGGAGGATTGAGGATTCTTAGATTTTCTTTTAGCATTTTTTTGAATGAGATACTAAGTTCCTTGTTTTACCATGACCAAATTGAAATGGTATGGTGTTGTGGTATTCGGCCATGTTATATCCATAAGTATGATTCATGCATGTTGCATGGTAAGTAAGATTTAAGCTTTGGATATGTGTATATATTTGGATATAAGCCACTTGAGAATTCGGCTCTAGCATATATCTATGTATATATGTTACATTACGATGTATTGGTATGACATATATGCTATTTCAAGGTGTATATTTGCTTGTGATGATGTCTCGATTATGAAGTAAATGAGAGATGTGCAATGAGTTACGATATGTAATGCGTTAGTAGTAAAATGTATGCTGTTTTTGTGTGGTATTAAGTGTATAATTGGCCTCAAATTGGACATGTATATTCGGCCACATGAGGGGAAATTGGTGTGTATGCATTCGGTTAGAGGCAAGCATATTGATGCCTATTCTTGGCTTAGAAAATTCGGCTAAGAGGAATATTAACTAATGTGTTGAGTTCTATTCATGATTTCGTACATATGCGACTTTGATGCCTAATGAGTATATATATTGGCTAAGTATCTTGAATTCCTCTTTCGATGCTTACATGATAAAACCAATTTATTTGTTAAATTAAGCTCAAGAGCAAAGGGGAGCTAAATCCGAAAGGGGAAGGAAAAAGTCGTGGAATAGCCGTCGAAATCGTTCGACCACGTCCGAGGTAAGTTCTTGAGCAATAGAGCTTAAATTCTGAATTGATTAGATCATGTTTAAAGCAAATTAAAATCATGCTCTTTGTGTGTGGCTATTGAGCCAAATTACAAATGTGATAAGTGACTTGTGTCTCAATTTTGCTAATAAAATGAAATGTGAATGTGTTATGGTTTATTGATAAATGTACATGGTTATTCGAATGATATCCGGGCTAAGTCCCGAAGGCTTTGTGCTAAGTGACTAAATCCGGATTAAGATCCGACGCATACGTCGGAGTTACTAAATCCGGACTAAGATCCAAGGCTTTCGAGCAAGCTACTAAATCCGGGTTGAGTCCGAAGGCATTCGTGCGAAGTTCTTGTAACAGGCTATGTCCCGAAGGCATTTGAATGTGTAGCCATATCCGGTTAAACTCAAGATCGTGATTCAAGAATGAATGAACTCGCTGTAAAATTTCAGCTAATACGCTTGAAAATTCCAGAACGAGGTATGTTCGTATGTGCTTTGGAATAGTTGATTCCTTGAATAATATTCGCTCAATCGAGAAATGAGCTTTCGGCATTTGGCTAAGATGAACCCTTATGTATGAATATAGGGGTTGGAATGTGAAATAAGTATGATATTGAGAATTTGTGCATATGAAATTATCCGTTAGCTATATGAATGTTATGCTTTTGTTGTGCTGGAATCCCTTGCTCTAACTTACTAAGCATAAATTGCTTACTCCGTTTCTCTGCTTTCTCTGTCTATAGATTCGGCTCGTCACTATCGGACTCGGGATTTCGGAAGTCAAGTCTCCCACACTATCAAAGTCCCTTTCGGTATATATTTTGGTTGGATTTTGAAATGGCATGTATAGGACTACCCTTTTGTTGCGTTTTAAGTACTTTTGTGATGTATGTGTATGCGACCATGCGAAAATGGCTCGTAAAAGTGGAGTATGGCATTAGACCATTTGTGCTTATGTATATATGTATGGTTTTATGATGTGACTATGGACTGAATGGAAGTGTGAGCAAATGATCAGCCATTGGAATGGCTAAAATGATTATATGTGGACCTATGTATGACAAAACTTTAGTTGGTCCATAGAAACCACGAAATAGATAAGGTTTACTGAAAAACAGATCTTGACAGCAGAGTGGTGTGGATTTTAAAATCACTAAAATTGTAGGAATGGAATTAAATAGTGAATAAATTATGTAAATAAACCTTGATGAATCTACTTTCATATGGAAGAAACGAAACGGTCATATGAATTATATGTTAAGAGATATTAAAGTTCTCGTGAAATAGGGCCAGAACAGTTTCTGGATCCCCTGTTCCGACTTTATAAATTCATTGTAAATTAACCAGAGATAATTAGGAGTCATGCCATATATTTATAGATTCCTCTCTGAGTCTAGTTTCTATAGAAATAAACGGCATCAGCATTGAAGCCCTGTACAGGGAGATATCCAATTTGTAACGCACGAAGGTCAGTGTAGTCGATCCCTGCAACAGGGGAGACTTTAACTAATAAACTGTACTAATTGTAGAAAAAAATATGTTGATGGACTTATGAGTCTAGTTTCAGGGAAAAATTACGAAACTGATTTTCGAGCTTTAAAACTCAAGATATGATTTTTGAAGCGGCAAAGGACGCATAACCGACTAGTCTGGAAAATTTTTATGGACTGTGAAACAATTTAGCTGAGTTTGTGTGCACCTTGTGTTCGACTCCGGTAACGGGCTCGGGTACGGGGTGTTACATAGCCTGCAGGTCTTTAAGCCAGGATACAATTCCTCAAGTATCATGCATATTTAATCATATATTAACACATCTCATTGAACATGTCACATTAGTAGTCATTTGCTACATGCGAATATAAGCTCCATATACATTTCATTAATTAAGCTTAACCCGTATTGACCATTCGACTATAGTTCATATACTTAGATTATTTATCACACAACTTAATTCAAGTAGAATCAAAAGGTCACAATTCATCTAATATACACATACCAAGGCATCATAAATTTTTATACTAAAGGCGACTAGTCTAACGATTACAACGACTATTCGATTACTTTCTCTTTTCCCTTATCTGAGTTTGCCCCTCTATTCTCTTGAGCTAATTCAAACAAATTTAGCTTATTAAAATCCCATCATGCTAGATTATGGTCGAATATGACAAGAGATTTACTAGGTCATATAGCTACCTTTAGCTCAAATACGAAATGGTCATACCCATTTGAATCACTTTAAACATTCTAATACAATTTAATTAAACATTTCTCCAAGTATACCTTTATGACCGAATATACATATCAAATAAATAGCTTACTTAATACATAACTCACATAGCCAAAGTACATATAACCCTAATGACCGAATATGTATATCACCAAAATTCACGTGACTTAACCTTTAACCCCTTTTAGCGAATATCCATTAAATATCTAGTTCACATACACAAACACAAAATTCATATGGCTTATCATATTTTCATGTACATATCTTAACTATATAGCCGAATATATATATATATATATATAGTTCATCAAACCGATATTTATTCCTATTCCCTTAACACATATGGATCAATTTGACATGCATTTACCTTTGGCACATTCGGTCATTTAAGCAATAACCTATCTAGAATTTAAGCATTTTATACTAAAAATTCTCCCAAGGCCAAATTCATATACATCTTTTAATACTCATACAAAGTTTATATTTCAAATAATTTGTGCATACACCATTAACCTACTAATTAACTAAACACTTTAAAAATTTTCTTTAACTAAACATATATTCGGCAATGACCACAACAATTTAACAAATCTTAAAAACAATCTATAACATTTTAAATTCATCTTATCCCCCCCCCATGACCGAATGTGCATATATATATATAAAAACTCAAATAACAACAAAATTTTCTTTCCAAAATGCATATATATACATACGGCAACTTCAATTCATACCACTCAACAATGAATTCAACTTATTTAACCATCATTTAAGCTACTTTAACATATAAATAACATCTCCCAAAAACTTATCAAAATAACACAAATTTAGCAACTTGCCGAATGGATATATGTTCAATGATTCATGAATTTAAACCATGGGTTAACTATACTATGTACTTATCAATTTAATTTCATAATCAATTACAAAAAAAAAATCACATTACATACCTTTAAATTGAGATAACCATGGCCGAATGCCTTGGCTTCTTCTTCAATATTTTTCTTTCTCAATTTCGGCAATGAAGAAAGAAAGATGAACACCCATTATTTTATCATCTTTTTTCTTATTTTACTAATTATTTTTATTTCAAAATAATGCCATTACTTATTATAATACTTAAATAAAATTATCCATCAATCATCATTATGGCCGGCCACTATATTAAAAGTGGTCTATTTGACATGCAAGTCCCCCATGTCAATAGTTCATGCATTATTTGGCACTTTAAAATTTACCTATCACATTTTCAAGTCTTATCACAGGAGTTCTATCTTATAAATTTCACATACAAATGACAAAATCAAAGCATGAAACTTTCACACATGCATTTACACATATAATAAACATAGAATATAACGCTTAATTATTTTTATGACTCAGTTTTATGGTCCCGAAACCACTTTTTGACTAGGGTCAAATTAGGGCTGTCACAAACAGGGTCTAAGGCATTACCTAACTTACCACACAAACAATCATACAATTCTGAGCCATAAATTTGCATCCAAATTAAAACTATTTGCAATTAATCATAAAGTCCCTAATACAAGCCTACGAGGCCCTAAATATGCTTTGGGAGTGGTCTAGGACTAAACCGAGCACTTAAAATTATTTTTTACAAAACTTAGAAAAATTTTCTACTAAATAGGGGTCATCCGCCCGTGTGGATATGGAACACGCTCGTGTGATCAGGCTGTGTGGTCACACAGGCCCGTGTCCTGACCCCGTGTAACTCTCTGACTTGTAACTCATGAACAAATTAGGATCACACGGCCAAGTCACACGCCCGTGTGCTAGACCGTGTAGAAAATTAATTTTCATAAAATAGGTGCAGACTTCACATGGCCAGGGCACACGCTCGTGTTCGAGGCCATGCCATCTACACGGCTGAGACACATGCCCGTGTCTCTACCCGTGTGCTCAATTCTAAGCATTCTGTTTCTCAAAATTAAGGTGCAGGGGACACATGGCCAAAACACTTGCCCATGGGACAGACTGTGTGTCACACACGGCCTAGACACATGCCCGTATGTCTACCCATGTGGAGAAAATAAATGCTATCTACCAAGCCATTTTTCACCCTCATTTACACCTACACACTCACAAGTTCAATGGCATAATCCATGGCATGTTTAAGTAACCAAAACATCCAAAATCAAGGCCAAATCATATCATTCATTACCAACACTTAACATATTTACTATAACGTAATTTACCAAATCAATTCATGCCAAACTCACATTCACAAGCATCACATGAATACTTTCATCATACATAATTCTACTTAGATTTTCTAGCACACTAAAGGACCCATCTCAACCATTTCACAACAAGTCATTCAACCATAATAAACATATAGCAACCCATTACAAAACACAAAAATATGAATGCATTAACACATATACTTATATAAATGGGCTTACAATCATTTTAGCCAAGATAAGCCAGTTACATGGCTAAATATCAAATCACCTTAAACAAATATAAGCCAAAACATTTGGCCAAATCAAGTGACACATATAACAAAATGACCAAGTCCCTATACATGCCATACTTTTAAAATGCTAAGATCATCAATACCCAAAAATGAGAGTTTGATAGTGTGATTCAAATCTCTAATGATCCCCGATCTGAGCTAGCTTGGCGACACTATAAAAACATGGAAAATAAACCGAGAATGCTACATAGCTTTGTAAGCTCGTATGCAAGAAATAAGCAACCTTACCATGCATATTACATTCAAATAATATAACATAATTAAATGTAAATTTACCATAGTCTCATGATCATAATTCATTCCATCACTAAACTTACCTTATTCTCATCATTTCAAACATTTAGTAGACATGAGCTTTACATATATACCTGAACCATCTCGAAATGAGCTTACACATATTCTCATCTTTGACATACTCGTGAACCACTCAGAATAATAATGTTGTATACTTAGGAAATTTTGCACGCTAAGTGCTACATATGTAGCCAAAACTACCAAAGTCTCATATCACATAGTTGCTTGCTCTTGAGCTATCAAAGGGCCTGCTCACACAAGCTGTCAAGTTTTCGCAACATATGCCGGTATACTCAGCCACCGGTAGGACGTACAAGACCAGCACCCGGATCACATAATCACATAACACATAATGACCCTAGTGACATGTCACTTGTATCCTAATTTATTCCTAAGTTTCAACGGGACTTTTCACTTACCGAATCGTCTTCGAACTCATTCGTAGAATTATACTCATTCATATAATCAAGCATACAATTCATGCAATATTAAAGCATTTAAGTACAATTATTCTAAAGCTTATTTTTAACATACGAACTTACCTCGGTACAAAATGGCTAATAGTTCAATTTAGTCCACAACCTTGTTCTTTCTCCGGTCTAGGTTAGAACCTCGTCTTTCTTGATCTATAATAACACATTTAACTCATTCAATCATCACATTATTCAATTTAATCCCAAAAACACCCTATGGTAAAAATTACATTTTTTCCCCTAACTTTTTAACTTTTTACAGTCTAGTCCCTAGGCTCGTAAAATGATTTTCATTCAATTTCATCACACCAAAGCCTAGTTGAACCTATTCCTTGCTCATAACAACTCACATTTTTCATTTATTCACATTTTTACACACATTTTATAACTTTTACAAATAGGTCCCTATTTGAGATTTTCATCAAAAATCACTTGGTGAATGTTGTTTATCTAACACCAAACATGCATTTTCTACCATTAAATTTCAAAATACACAAATATTCAATGGGTAAAATTTTAGACTTCATATTTCTTTCAAATTATTCCTAGATTAGGTTGAGACAACTTCAAAAACATAAAAATTATGAAAAACGGGGCAAGAACGGACTTACAATCGAGCTTGGAAGTGGCCAAAACCTTAGCTATGGACTCCTTGAAATTTTTGTCAATGGGGGGGGACTAATTTGAGAAGATTAACACTTTTATTTTAGTTATTTTGTCTTTATTTACCAAATGACTAAAATGCCCTTCACTTAAAACTTTGAAATTTTATCTAACCATGTCTATTTTTGTCTATACTAATATAATAGTCTACTTACTTTTTAAGGATCTCCAATTTAAAATTTCATGGCACTTAGACACCTCTAGCTTCTAGAACACATATTTTACACCAATTGCAATTTGGTCATATTAGTCAAATTGAACACTCTATCGATAAAATTTCTTAACGAAATTTTCACACAATCATTCAATCATACTGTAGACCTTAAAGAAATAACAAAATAAATATTTCTACTTCGGATTTGTGGTCCCAAAACCACTGTTCTGATTTGACCCAAAAACATGTTGTTTCACTTGCCAAGGAAATCTCAAATCCAATTAACATATATATAGATCTAGAAGTAGAAATATAATTAACAACTAATTTCGAGCTACAACCGATTCTGAATGAAAGTACAGATGAGCGGATATTCTTTTTGGCCATAATCAAGGAGATGTTAGCCAAAAAAATCAATGAGTTTATCTCATTCTCGCTTAATGATGAAGATAAATCTTAGGGAACCAAAGCTTCTCACAACATGGAGGGGGAGGAAGCTCAAGACAATAATACCCTGAAAGATAATTTAGGGTTGGCTCGGATTCGACACCCAATGGCTTGTGATGTGATGTCGTGTTGGTTGAAGATAAGGCGATATCATTGGAACCAACTGAGGATGCTGGTTTATATCTCACAACGGACGAACAAACAATGGATCGAAGTCTCGAGGATCAACTGAAAGTTCTTCTTTGGTGATACGGATCGTCTCGATCCTGAAAAAGAATTTTAATTTCAAATTTGTGTTAATTTAAATTTTATTAAATTTATTTTTATGTTTAATTATCAAATTTGTGTTTTTGGAACCAAAAATTTGAGGTTATAAAATTATTTTAATATTATTTTTTGTGTTTATAGCATGTGATTGCATATGTGTGAAAATTTCGTGAGCTAATTTTATCGTTTAATAGCTCAATTTAAGGAAAAGGACTAAATTGCGTAAAATGTGAAAGTTTCATTTTAATTGTTAAAATGCTTAATTGCAATGATTTAGTAAACCAAAGGTCCTTATGATAATATTATGCCATGGATAGTGGAATTTGACAAAAAAGGGCATTAAATGAATGTTTTAAATGATTTTTATTTAAGGTTAAATATGTAATTTAATAATTAAACATAACATAAATAAAATAAAAGCCATAATTTTAGTTATCATATTTGTTCTAGCTGAAATTAAGAGGAAGAAGAAGCCATTTAGGGCTTGTGATATTCGACCAACTCTAAGCTTGATTAAGGTATGGTTTTAGCTCAGTTTTTTTATGATTTCTATGTTTTTGTGATTGTTGCTTTGAGTACTAGCTAGCCCATGCCCTAATTTGAGTTTGTTGGTGATTTTTTAAAATGCCATTGTTGAATCTATGTGCTTTGTGATGGTTGATGATGAAAATTGGAAGATAAATGTTAGATTAATATGTTTTGTTAAGTGATTTTAGCTAAAAAGGCATTTTAAGGATTAAATTGTGAAAATTGTAAATTGAAGGGTTGAAATGTGAAAGAAATGAAAGTTTTGGGCTACCAGGGGCCTATGTGAAATTTGACTATGGTGAAATTGGATTAAATTGTGCGAATTCTGTGTTTTTATGAAATAGGGACTAAATTGTAAAAATGTAGACCTTTAAGGGCTAAAGTGTAAAAATGCTCAAATATGTGTTTGTGGACTAAATCGATGAATAAGTGAGTTAATTTTGAATATATATAGATCAAGAACAAAAGAAATCAAATTTAGATCGGGGAAAATCAAAGATTATTGAATAATCGATCTAGTCCCTCTATTTCGACTACGAGGTAAGTTCATAGGCAAATAAATACCTTTAAATTGATTTATATGTGTTTTTTTGTCATTGAATTGCTATGAATGTTGAATAAGTAAATACGAAAAAGAATCGACGAAGTTATGATATCTGAAAGTCCCGTACGAACCTAGGAATAGGATAGGATACGAATGTCATGATATTAGGATTACTGAGATGTGATTACATGTAAGACCATGTCTGGGACATTGGCATTGTATTGTGATTATGTGCAAGACTATGTCTGGGACATTGGCATCGTTATATGATTTCGTGTAAGACCATGTCTGAAACATTGGCATCGATATGTGATAATATGTAAGACTGTATCTAGGATATGGCATTGTATGAGCTATATATGATTTTTGAGTATCCTTAACGATTTCGAAAGGTTCAACGGGCAAAGTCAAGTCAAGATAGAATATGTGAATGAGTTAAGTGGCGCAGGTACGTACGAGATTCATATGAGTATTGAAAAGGGACATATTTGATGAATTCACATGTGATATTAAATATGTACACATTGGGAAAGGTTTGTGAATTTATATGTGCTTATTCATAGTTTGCCTATTTGATGGAATTGGTGTTGATTCATGTGATGATTTTATTTGTATATGGCTTACTAAGTTTTTAAAGCTTACTTTGTGTATTCTTTCCCTATTTTATATATTATCGAAGCTAGCTCAGACATCGGGGATCATCATGAACTGTCATCACACTATCGACTACTTGTTGGTACTTTTGATGCTATGTAAATATGGTCTATGGCATGTATAGGCTAGTGATATGATGATATGTTTGAGTTATGATATTAGTCGTGAGATTTGGCTTGTAAATGTTGGTGTGTATTTGGCCATTTAAGTTGGCTTAAATCATAAGTTTGATAAGTGATATATGATATATATATTGCCTTGTGTTAGGGCATGTTTGGTATGATTTTTGTGATGGTTATATGGTTGCTCAATTAGCAAATTATCAATGATGTATAATGGTTGAGAAATGGCATATTGTTTTGGCATGATTTTGGTTATGTATTTGAGTAATGAAATGGATGGATTTAAATGGCATGAAATATGCATGAAATGGTCATTTTTGGTTGCTTATTGTATGTGAAAATGATGCCAAATGAATGCTTTCAGGTACATGAATGATGGGTAGGAATAATGGCTTAAACCATGCCTATTTTCATGCCACACGGTTGAGTACACTGACGTGTGAATCGACCGTGTGTCCCTTAAATCCTAGTTAAAACAAGTCAGAGAGTTACATGGCTTATACACACGGGCGTGTCTACTGGCCGTGTATGGCACACGGGTTGCATATGGGCGTGTGGCCGGCTGTGTGGCCAAGTCAGTATACCCTTCAATTTTTCCACGGCAATGGCACACGAGCATGTCTCCGGCCGTGTGGTTCTAGTTAGTATGATGCCCTATTTCAAACGGCCTATGACACGGGCATGTCTGGTGGCCGTTTGAGGCACATGACTTGTTCGCACGGTGTGTGATCCCTTTATGCATGAAAATATTCTAAGTTTCCTAAAGTTTTTAAATGTTATCGGCTGAGTCCTGAACCTTTTCCAAGAATGTTTTAAGGTCTCATAGAGCCTTATAAGGGGCAATATGATTATGTTTGATTAATATTTTTGTGATAATGGATTCATGTATGATAAATGTATGTTGTATGTTGTATTTGATCACTAATGCCTTCTAGCCTTATTCCGGAGGCAGATATGGGTTAGAGGTGTTACTTTATTGGTATTAGAGCTACGATTTAGTAGATTCTAGGACTATCGTAGCATGTGAGAGTTTAGCTGTACATGCCATATATATAAACTGCGATAATGTGATGATTCCTGACAGCTTAAATTGTATTTTCATATAGTAAACGAATCCTGAACGAGCTTTAGCGGATGATGTGAAAAGTATTGCGCCCGCTCCTACTCAAGGGGCAACGCCGGCTAATTCTAGGTCGATTTCAAGTAGTCATGAGAGAGAGGTTAAACAAGCCTTTTTCTATATAATGAGTGAGTGGTTTATGGAGTTCATTCAAACGAATCCGACTGTTCAACAACCTCCACCCCTACCTGTTTCTCAATAAAACCCTACTATTCCTCAAGTTATAGATTTGACACGGTTGAACAAGCTGCTAGTGGATAAGATTAGGAAACATAGGGCTGAGGAGTTTCGGGCTACCGTTGATGATGATACTGAGAGAGCTGAGTTCTGGCTTGAGAACACGATCTGAGTAGTCGATGAATTGTCTTATACTCCTAATGAGTGTATCAAGTATGTTGTATCATTATTGAGAGATAATGCATATCATTGGTGGAAAACGTTGATATCTGTAGTTCCTAGAGAATGGGTTACCTGAGAGTTCTTTCAATCTGAATTCTAAAAGAAGTACATAAGTCAGCAATTTCTCGATCAGAAACATAAAGAGTTTCTAGATTTGAAACAAGGCCGAATGATTGTCACTAAGTACGAAAGAGAATTCGTACATTTAAGCAAGTATGCTCGAGAGTATATGTCTACTGAGGAGATCATGTGTAAACGGTTCATTGATGGACTGAATGAGGATATAAAGCTACTAGTCGGGATTCTTGAATTGAAAGAATTTTTCGTTCTAGTTGAAAGGGCTTGTAAAGCCGAGGATCTCAGTAAAGAAAAGAGAAAAGCTGAATTTGAAGCAAGAGATTTGAGAAAGAGATCAACTAGTAAATCTTATCAGTCTGCATCGAAGAAATTTTGAGACATTTAATCGTTCTAATGCATCTGTGGGACATTCAAATAGAGATCGTGAAAGACAACATCTTATCTTTAAAGCTCCGACTATCTTGATAGTTAGTGTAGGGAGTGTGAAACCAAATTGACCTGAATGTAGACAATGTAGAAAATGACATATCGGTGATTGTAGATTGAATGATCGGGCCTGTTTTAAATGTGTATCATTAGATCATTTCATTCATAACTATCTTGAGTTGGCTGAGCAAGATACAGTACAAAACACGATGCCGAGTATGTAACAGCCCGATTTTAGGGCTAGTCAAAATAGTGGTTACGAAACCACTATTTCAAAGCCATAGAAATTATTTTAATATTATTTTATGTTCGATGGCATGATTATAAAGGTTCATGAAAAATTTGGTGAATTAATTTTAACATTTGAGAGCTTAATTACGAAAAAGGACTAAATCACATAAAGTGCAAAAGTCCTATTTTGATAGCTAAAGGTGTCAAATAGCTAGAATATCAAAATTGGTGGTCTTTAAAGGGCAAATAGACCCTAGGATGAGGCTTGGACGACCATGAGACAAGGAAATTAATCTAGTCAACGGGTTAGGTGAATTGATGACTTAATATGTTTAGAAATAAAATAAAAGAAAAATGTTGTTATCTTTTTTTACCTTTCTTTCTTCCATAAAAAATTTCAGCAAGAATAGGGGTTTGAAAGCTTGAAAATTTCAGCCACTTAATCTCCCTACAAGTAAGTGGGTTTGATAACTTTTCTTGATAATTTTTGTATTTTTGGAACCCTTGTAGCATGAGCTTCCAAATGAGGGGACTATTTTGCAAAATGGTTGAAAGTATAGGGTTTTACCATGAGTGTGTTTATGTTTTTTTCTAAAATTTTATGGAAGAAAATAAGTTATGGTGGTGTAATAAACAACTTTTGTGAAGTAGTTTTCATGGAAACCCTAACTAGGGACCATTTTACATAAGTTGAATATTAGATGGTGAATGTGAAAAATAATGGAAATTTTGGGTTGCTATAAGAGTAAAAAGGGTTCAGTTAGGCTTAAGATATGATGAAGTTTGATAAAAATCAATTTTTGGAACTAGGGGTAAAATGGTCATTTTGCACAAGTCTAGGGGCAAAATGGTCATTTTGCCCATTTTTTTTTCTAAATTATTGAGTACCTAGGTTAATAACTTGATTAAATGTGTGAATTTTTACCATTATAGATCAAGAATTACAAAATCCAGGCCTAGACCGGGAAAAAGCAAAGCAAGTGGACTAAGTCGAACTGATCGTCTACATTTTGAAATTCGAGGAAAGTTGTATGTAAATAATACAACTACATTGTTATTATATGTGTTTGAATTTATTTAGCATAAATTGCTTGTTTGTGGAAATGATTATGTATATTGAATATTAAGATAGTAGAATTCCCGTTTGAACCTTAGGAAATAAATCGGATATTCATGCCATGACATTTGGGTTATTTGTGTGCTAGTGTAAGACATGTCTAGGACATGCATCGGCCAATTATGAGAGCCAGTGTAAGACCTTGTCTAGACATGGCATTGGTATTGAATCGAGAGCTAGTATAAGACATGTCTGGGACATGCATCAGCCTCAAGATGTAAGCCAGTGTAAGACATGTCTGGGACATGCATCGACTATGAGATGTGTCACTGTAAGACCATATCTGGAACATGGAATCGTCACGTATAGAGGTGTCAGTGTAAGACCATGTCTAGGACATAGCATCGGCATAAATATGTGAGAGCTAGTGTAAGACCATGTCTAGGACATGGCGTCGGCCTCGATTTCAATAGTAAGTGTAAGACTATGTCTGGGACATGGCATCGACTTGATGGATGAGCTAGTGTAAGACCATGTCTGGGACATGGCATCGGTACTATACCCTATGTTTGAAGCGTAGTGAATATCCGATAGCTTTCCAAATGGTTTAATGGTGAGAGTTAAAATTTAAGTTAAACAAGAAAAGTATAACCATATTGTGAGTGGTACAAGTACCTATTTGAAATGTATAAAATGTGAGCCCAATATATATATGCTATGTGAATTGTATTGGTTAGTGACGAGTAAGTTGTGCTTATGCCTACTTTTGTACTATAAGCATGATGATGAATGGTAATGTTGCTGTTATATTTATTTGCATACAACTTACTAAGCTTTATGCTTACTCCCTCTCTTTTCCATTTCCTTATAGTACCGCCTAACTAGCTCGAGGATCAATAGACGTCGGAGGCATCGCTCACACTATCAGCTGAAGCACTCGGTATAATTAGATTTATCATTTTGAATATGACATGTATAAGAACTTAGACTTTTGAATTTTGTGTCATTGTTAATTGGCCAAATGTGATGGCTTACCTTAGCATTTGATTCATTTTGTATAAAGCCATGAAAAATGACTAATAGTGAAAGTTATTATATGAATGCAAAATAGTCTTTCATGAATGTGAAATTGTTGGCATGGTTGAATATATGAAATGTATGTGGGCCTTAGCTATGGTTGTTTGGTTGAGAAATCATAATAAGTTAATCTTTGATAGTTGGTTGGTATTAGATTATGTTTCAGGGTGGCAAAAGGCTTGGTAGATAGCCTTATTTTTGTCCACATGGGTAAACACACGGGCATTTATCTAGGCCGTGTGTGACACACGGTCTGCCCCATGGGCGTGTCGCTAGGCCATGTATCCCCTACACGTAAAAAAATTTCAAGTCAGTATGCATGGTAGTAAACACATGGGCAGAGACACGACCGTGTGTCTCAGTCGTGTGAAGGGCACGACCTAGCAGACGGGCGTGTGCCTTGGCCGTGTGACCTTTAAGGATTGCTGATGTCAGAAACAGAATGTTAAGGTTTTCGAACACGGGCTGAGACAAGGGTGTGTCGAGGCCGTGTGAAAGATACAGGCCATGGACACAGACGTGTGCCAGGCTGTTTGAAAACCCCTGTAGGTTCGAATTGAAAAATAAATCTACACGGGTATAGGACACAGGCGTGTCCCTAAGTGCTTATGCCGTGCGTGTCACACTGGCCATCAGCACGACCATGTTCAAGTTCCACACGGGTGTGTTGCCCATCTACACGGGGTGTACCCTGTTTTAAAGGGTATTTTCCTATTGTTGGTTAAAGGACTCGAGTTAGTCCTGAGTAGCTTTCAAGAGGTGTTTTGGGCCTTATAGGCCTATGTTAGGACGTTTTAGACAAAGTTTGAAAAAGATTTAAGTTTTAACGGGCTCATATAATTTGACTTGTACGTATATGTGTGATTTGTGAATGGTAATACCTCATACCCAGTGTCAGCGTCGAGCTCGAGTTAGGGGTGTTACATTTAGTGGTATTAGAGCTATGGTTTAGTCGGCTCTAAGACTAACCTAGTGTGAGCACGAGTCTAGTTATACATGCTATAAATGTATATTGATGTGTGACGACTCCTGACGAGATAAATTGTGTTTTTATTTATATAGTAAATGGATCCTGACGTGGCTACGACAGATGATGTGGAGAGCAATGCACCGGCTCCCGTTGAAGGGACCGCACTGGTAGATAGTGGGCCTGTGACACTGAGTTAAGGCGGAGGGGCTAGAGAAGCTTACCTCCACTTGGTACACGAAGTTTGTTCATGCGAATTTGAACAGAACACTCCACCTCCCCCACCTCCTCTGATTCCTCAGTATGCCCTTGTAGCTCCACAAGGAATGGATATGGTTAGGAGAGAGAAACCCTTTGTAGATAAAATATGAAAGCAAGGGGTCGAGGAATTTCGGGCTAATATTGATGATGATCCATAAAGAGCAGAGTTCTGGTTGGAAAATACCATTAGGGTATTTGATGAGCTAACGTGCACGCTTGAGGAGTGCGTGAAGTGCGCAGTGTCACTCCTACGAGACTCAGTCTACCAATGGTGGAATACTCTAATGTCCATTGTACCGAGAGAGAGGATAACTTGGGAATTCTTTTAGGAAGAGTTTTGAAAGAAGTACATTAGCCAGAGGTTTATAGACCAGAAAAGGAAAGAATTTTTATAGCTAAAGCAAGGCCGTAGAACGGTGACAGAGTACGAGTGTGAGTTTGTGAGACTCAGGAAATATGCACAGGAGTGTGTATCTATAGAAGCTATCATGTGCAAGAGATTTGAATATGGTTTGAACAAAGATATCCGTCTATTAGTTGGCATCTTGCAATTGAGGGAATTTTTGGTGCTCGTGGAGAGAGCATGTAAGGCTGAGGAATTGGCCAAAGAGAAGAGAAAAGCTAACATTGAGTCCCGAGACTCAAGGAAAAGACAAATGGGGAAATCATAGCAGACCTTATCTAAGAGATCGAGAGAGTTTCCTACTAGATCAAATGCGTCAGTGGGGTTCTCAAATAAGAGCAAGAATAAGCAGCACACGACGTCCAAAGCCCAAACCACTTCTATCGCGAGTATTGGTAGTGCTCGGCCAAAAAGCCCAGAGTGTTCGCAATGTGGTAGGCGTCGTTTCAGCGAGTGCCGAGGGAATGAAAGAGGTTGCTTCAAATGTGGATCACTAGACCACTTCATCCGAAACTCTCCAGAATTAGATGACAAAGAGAAAAAGCAAGATATGAGGGCGAATAGTGCTCCTTAGAGGGGTAGGCCACAGAAGAACTCAGGTAGTGAGGCTAGCAGTAGAGGTGCTCCTAGAGATTCAGTTGTGAGGGCCGAGGGTCGAGCGCCTGTAAAAACTTATGCCATTCGCGCTCACGAAGAGGCATCTTCATCAGATGTGATTACATGTACTTTTTCTCTTCACGAGATTTCTGTTGTTGCTTTAGTTGATCCGGGGTCTACCTATTCTTATGTTTGCATAAAATTAGTACCCAGTATGAATATGTCTGTTGAGTCTATCGAATTTGTGATAAAAGTGTCAAACCCGTTAGGCAGACATGTAATAGTTAATAAAGTGTATAGAGATTGTCCTTTAATGATTATAGGTCATTGTTTTTCGGCTAATCTCATGCTACTACCGTTTGATGAATTTGATCTAATTCTTGGCATGGATTAGTTGACTGCTCATAATGTGATAGTGAATTGTGGTAGCAAGTTCATTGAAGTGAAATGTGAGAATAAGGATATTATTCGGGTTGAATCAGGTGAACTGGATAACTCATCAATACTGATCTCGTCTTTGACCGTTGAGAAATATTTGAGAAAGGGTATGAGTCTTACCTAACATTTGTGTTGAACACCAAAGAGTCTGAAGTGAAAATTGAGACAGTGCCTGTGGTATGCGAGTACTCGAATGTATTTTTGGAAGAGTTGCCCGGGTTGCCTCCAATCAGAGAAGTTGAGTTTGGTATCGATTTGGTCCCTAGTACGGCACCTATCTCGATTGCTCCGTATAGAATGGCTCCAACGGAGTTGAAGGTGTTGAAGACTCAATTACAAGAGCTAACGGATAAAGGTTTTGCAAGACCGAGCTATTCACCGTGGGGTGCACTGGTACTTTTTATGAAGAAGAAGGACAAATCGATGAGATTGTGTATAGACTATCGACAGCTTAACAAAGTGACTGTAAAGAACAAGTATCCCTTGCCAAGGATCGATGATTTGTTTGATTAGTTGAAGGGAGCCACTATGTTTTCTAAAATTGACTTAAGGTTTGGCTACTACTAGTTAAGGGTTAAGGAGAAAGACATATCGAAAGCTGCTTTTTGGACGAGGTACAACCATTATGAGTTCCTCGTTATGCTCTTCAGGTTAACAAATTCCCCTGCAGTGTTTATGTACTTGATGAACCGTATTTTCTGGCCGTTTTTGGATAAGTTCATGGTAGTCTTTATCGATGACATACTGATTTACTCACGTGATGAGAGTGAACACGCAGAGCATCGGAGAACGATTTTACAAACCTTAAGAGATAAGTAGTTTTACGCCAAGCTCACTAAGAGCAAATTTTGGCTACGAGAGGTTAGATTCTTGGGACATATTGTGTCGAGTGAAGGGATCAAATTTGACCTAAGTAAGATCTCAGCTATTGTTGAGTGGAAAACACCGAGGAATGTGACAGAGGTTCGAAGCCTTCTGGGTTTGGCAGGATATTACAGAAGATTTGTGAATGAATTCTCTATGATAGCCACTCCGATGACAAGCTTGTTACAAAAGGATGTCAAGTTCGAATGGTCAGAGAAGTGCCAACAGAGTTTCGAGAAACTAAAGGCTTTGTTGACCGAAGCCCCAGTTTTAGTACAACTAGAACCGAGAAAAGAGTTTCTGGTGTATAGTGATGCATCCTTGAATGGGTTAGGGTGCGTGCTCATGCAAGAAGGTAAGGTAATAGCCCATGCCTCAAGACAACTAAAGCCACACGAGAAGAACTACCTGACCCATGATTTGGAGCTAGCAGCTATCGTGTTCGCATTAAAAATTTGGAGACACCATTTGTATGGCGAGAGATGTTGAGTATTCACCGACCATTAAAGTCTCAAGTATTTAATGACTCAGAAGGAGTTAAATCTACGGCAACGAAGGTGGCTAGAGTTGATAAAAGATTACGAGTTAGTGATTGACTTTCACCCAGGGAAGGCGAATGTAGTCTCCAACGCTCTAAGTAAAGAATCATTGTTTGCCTTGAAGGCTATGAATGCTCAGTTGGCCGTGACTAGTGATGGCTCGATTCTAACTGAGATGAGAGCTAGACCTACGTTCCTTCAGGAGATTTGTGAGGCTCAGAAAGGTGATAGGGACTTGCAAGCTAAAATGGCTCAGTGTGATACGTGAAATGAATCAGAGTTTAGTATTGGTTTCGACGGTTGTATGATGTATCTAGACAAAGTTTGTGTACCTAAGGATAATAAGCTTATTCAGATGATTTTGTGAGAAGCACATAGTGGTTGCTTGTCTATCCATCCGGGTAGTGTGAAAATGTATAACGACTTGAAGAAAATGTACTGGTGGTCGGGGATGAAAAGTGACATTTCTGAGTTTGTTTCTAAGTGTTTAGTTTGTCAACAAGTGAAGGCCGAACACCAAGTACTCTCAGGTTTACTTCAACCTGTGATGGTTCCCGAGTGGAAGTGGGACTGAGTAATCATGGATTTTGTGTCAGGTTTGCCTTTAACAGCAATGAAAAAGGATTCAGTTTGGGTAGTCGTTGATAGACTTACTAAGTCGACACATTTTATACCAGTACATACTAACTATTCCTTTGAGAAATTGGTCGTTCTATATGTTTCTGATATCATGAGACTTTATGAAGTGCCCTTGTCAATTATTTCGGATAGAGATCCGAGGTTTACCTCGCAGTTTTGGAAAAAGTTGCAAGAGGCATTAGGAACGAAATTGAATTTTAGCACAGCTTTCCACCCACAAACCGACGGACAGTCGGAAAGAGTAATTCAGATCTTAGAAGATATGTTGTGGTGTTGTGTTCTTGAGTTCCAAGGCAGTTGCAAAAAGTATTTACCGTTAGTCGAATTTGCCAACAACAACAGTTATTAGTCAAGTCTGAAAATGGCGCATTATGAGGCTTTGTATGGGTGTAAGTGTCGAACACCCTTGTATTGGACCAAGCTGAGAGGGAATCAGATACACCGGGTTGACTTATTTAAAGAGACTGAGGAGAAAGTTAAGGTGATTCGTGATTGTTTGAAAGCCGCTTCGGATAGAAAGAAATCCTATGCGAATTTGAAATGGAAAGAGATCGAGTTTCAAGTCGAGAATAAGTATTTTTGAAAGTATCCCTGTGGAAGAAGGTTCTTCGATTCGGAAGGAAAGGCAAATTAAGTCCACGGTTTATTGGACCTTTTGAGATTACAGAAAGAGTAGGGCCTGTTGCCTATCGATTGGATTTGCCCTCAGAGTTGGAAAAGTTTCACGACGTGTTTTATGTGTCCATGTTACGTCCATATAGATCAGATCCTTCTCATGTGATTGCGCCAATAGAGGTTGAGATTAGCTCAGTCATGACTTATGGCGAAGAGCCAGTTAAGATTTTGGCTTGGGAGGCAAAACAATTGAGGAATAAAAGTGTAGCACTCGTGCAGGTTTTGTGGCATAGAGTTGGAGTCGAGGAAGACACGTGGGAACCCAAAGAGACTATGAGAGACCAATACCCAAACTTATTCACCAGTAAGATTTTCGGGGATAAAAATCTCTAAGGGGAAAATTGTAACAACCTAGTTTTGGGGCTAGTCGGAATAGTGGTTACGAAACCACTATTCTGAACCCATATAAATTATTTTAATATTATTTTATGTGTGATGGCATGATTATAAAGGTGCATGAAAATTTTGGTGAATTAATTTTAACGTTTGAGAGCTGAATTGCGAAAAAAGACTAAATCGCATAAAGTGCAAAAGTCCTATTTTGATAGCTAAGGGTGTCAAATAGCCAGAAAATCAAAATTGGGGATCTTTAAAGGGCAAATAGAACCTAGGACAATGCTTGGCCGACCATGAGACAAGGAAATAAATCTAGTCAAAGGGTTAGGTGAATTGGTGACTTAATGTTGTCTAGAAATAAAATAAAAGAAAAATGTTGTCATCTCTTTTTACCTTTCCTTCTTCAACCGAAAATTTTAGCAAGAATAGGGGTTTGAAAGCTTGAAAATTTCAGCCACTTAATCTCCCTACAAGTAAGTGGTTTTGATGACTTTTCTTGATAATTTTTGTATTTTTGGAACCCTTGTAACATGAGCTTCCAAATGAGGGGACTATTTTGTAAAATGGTTGAAAGTCTAGGGTTTTACCATGAGAGTGTTCATGTTGTTTTCTGAAATTTTATGGAAGAAAATGAGTTATGGTGGTGTAATAAACAACTTTTGTGAAGTAGTTTTCATGGAAACCCTAACTAGGGACCATTTTGCATAAGTTGAAAATTTGTAACAGCCCAATTTCAGTAAAATCAGAATAGTGGTTTCGAGACCACAAATCCGAGTCTGAAAAATAAAATTATTTAAATTTCAGTGAAATGATAGGTATTATGATAGGAATATTGCATAAAAATTTTTATCGAAAAATTTTATGAATTATGTGTCTAATTGCAAGAAGGACTAAATTGAATAAAATGTCAAAGTTGAATTCTAGTAGTTATAAGGATTAAATAGCTATAGAATTAAAAATGAGAAGTCCTTATATGACAATTAGACCATTGATGAAAACTATGTAGATATTTTTAATGAGTCATCCATGGAAAAATTGAAAAAAAGTTAAGGACTAAATTGGAAATTGAATTAAATAAAGTATGATAAATGATTAAATAGAATTAAACCCATTTTATATCTTTTTCTTCTTCATAAAATTATGGAAACTCTAGGAGAGAGAAAGGAAATTTCTCAAGCTTGATTTGGTAAGTTTTATATCCCGTTTTTAGTGATTTTTATATTTTTGAGATTGAGAAAGCGTAATTTCTTTATTTGGGTGATTAAATAGAAAGAAAATCAAAGTTTATAAAATTACCCATGGATGAATATGCTGTAAATTGAAAGTTTATGATAGAAAATGAAAGGTTATGAATAGAGAAATCACTTTTACAAGGTGATTTTTAGTGAAAACATGTGTAGGGACTAAATTGCAAAGTAGTGAAATTCTTGCAAAAATTCTGAAATTTATGAGATATATGTGCTGTAAAAGTTATATTGGAATTTTGAATAAGCTTGGAATAAGGAGTAAATTGCATGAATTTTAATTTCCGATCCTAAGGATGAAATTGGAATTAATTAAAAGTTTAGGGGAAAAATGTTACTTTTGCCTAAAATGTGAAATGGGCTTGATTGAATGTAAAAATCATAGAATTGATGATTAAATTTATTTATATAGATCGGAAAGTGTCGAACAAAGAAAAACATCGAGGGAAAGAAAATGTTTCAGATTAGTAGATACGATCAATTGTCGAGGTAAGTTCGTATAACTAAATTAAGCATGTAAATGTGTTGAATTGATTGTTGAATTATGTGTATCATAATTTATAATTGGTATGTACATGAAATAAACCAATATTGATTTGTGATTTACACGTAAATGATGAAATATTACATGAATCCGTTTGAATATTGATTTCCAATTGGACAGGTGATTACCGTGTATATGAGATCCAGCATATGTTGCAGTAGAGGTTATTCCAAAAGGGATAATCTTTTGATCTCACTATAAAAAGGAATGTAACCCGAAAGGGTAATACTTGAAAAGGATTTGTGTACCCAAATGGTACAATTTGAAAAGGTTAGGTATACTTTGTGTATACCATATGAAAAGGAAAGGTATATTTTGTGTATACCATTTGAAAAGGAAAGGTATACTTTGTGTATACCATTTGAAAATGAAAAGTACACTGTATGTGTACACTTGAAAAGGTTATGTGCACTTTGTGTGTACAAATTGAAAAGGGTATGTACACTTCGTGTGTACCACTTGAAAAGGGAGTGTGCACCTCGGGTGTACAACTAGAAAAGGAAAGGTCCATCGAAAATTCAAAGATTCAAAGGAAATGTATTAACAAATGAAATAAGAAGAAATGACATGATGTGCTCATCTATGCAAAATAATGTTTCTGTACTAACCAATTTGGTTGAATGATTATGTATAGGTCATATTTGCTAGTTTTCTAAATTGATGGATAAATTGCCTTATGTGTGATTTACTTGTTATATATATGAATGGTAAGTGTAGTTTGGTTATATGAACTTACTAAGCATTAATGCTTACTAGGTTTATATTTTTCCTGTTTTATAGTGCTCAAAGCTCGTGAAGGTTGGAATTGGGTCGGAGCTATCATCACATTATCAATCCCTTCATTTTGGTAAAAATGATAAATTTATTTTGTTATAATGGCATGTATAAGCTTTTGAGGCCAAATAATGAAGTAATATGTTTGTTTACAACCTAGCCATTGGAATGGCTAGTAATATATATTTTGAGGTAATATGGTATATTCATGTTCAATAAAATACAAATAACCTTTCATAAAAAATGATTTACAAACCAATGTAAAGGTAAGCTTTAAGGTATGTTTGAAAGTTGGAAATGTTAGATTGAATGATGGAAATTGGTTAAATTGGTTGGTATATACTTGTAAGTTTTCATGCAGGAAAATGGTTAAGTTTGGAGAGAAATTGGGCTAGGAAATGGCCTTATTTAATCCACACAGGTAAGACACACGGGCGTGTGTCTAGGCCATGTGTGACACACGGATAGCCCTCAGGCTTATGAAATGACCGTGTGTCCCATGCATTCTTAAATATGAAGTCAAGATAGTACACGGACAAAAGACACGACCGTGTGTCTTGGCCGTGTGAAGAACACGGGTTTCAAGCATGGTCGTGTGTCAAAATCAAGTGAAAATGGCTTAAAAATGGTGAAAAATCAGTTTACCACACGGCCTAGCCACATAAGTGTGTGCCCAAGCCGTGTGCCCCTTTGATACTAAAGAAATTTCAAGTCAGAATTCCACACGGGCTGACCACACGACCATGGGATCCCCACAGGTTGGCCACACGGCCATGTCCCAAGCCACACGGGCGTGTGCCCTTATTTTCAAGGATAAATTTCCAAAGTTGCCAGTATAGACCCAAACCATTTCTAAAGTATGTATTGGGTCCCGTAGGCCCATATTAGGGACTTTTTGATGAAATTTGAAAAGTTTTGATTTAAAATGAAAATTTATGACTCGATTTTGTACAAATGCTAATGTATAAGTTCGGTAATACCTCGTAACCTTATTTCGGTGATGGATACGTGTTAGGGGTGTTATAAAATTAGATGATGAATGTGAGAAATAATGGAAATTTTGGGTTGCCATAAAAGTAAAAAGGGTTCGGTTAGGCTTAAGATATAAAGAAGTTTGATAAAAATCGATTTTTGGACCAAGGGGTAAAATGGTCATTTTGCCTATTTTTTTAAAATTGTTGAGTACCTAGATTAATAACATGAGTAAATGTGTGAATTTTCACCATCATAGATCAAGAATTACCAAATCCGAGCCTAGATTGGGGAAAAGCAAAACAAGTGGACTAAGTTGAACTAGTCGTCTACATTTTGTAATTCGAGGTAAGTTATATGTAAATAATACAACTACATTGTTATTATGATTGAATTGATATAGCATAAATTTCTTGTTTGTGGAAATGATTATTTATGTTGAATATTGAGATAGTAGAATTCCCCGTTTGAAGTTTAGGAAATAAATCGGATATTCATGCCATGACATTCGGGTTATTTGTGTGCTAGTGTAAGACATGTCTGGGAGATGGCATCGGTATTGAGATAAGAGCTAGTGTAAGACATTTCTAGGACATGCATCGGCCTTGAGATGTAAGCCAGCGTAAGACATGTCTGGGACATGGCATCGGCACGTATAGAGGTGTCAGTGTAAGACCATGTCTGGGACATGGCATTAGTACGAATATGTGAGAGCTAGCGTAAGACCATCTTTGGGACATGGCATCAGCCTCGATTTCGATAGTCAATGTAAGACCATGTCTGGGACATGGTATCGGTACTATACCTTATGTTTGAGGTATAGTGAATATCCAATAGCTTTCCAAATGGTTTAATGGTGAGAGTTACAGTTTATGTTAAATGAGAAAAGCATAACCATGTTGTGAGTGGTATAGGTACCTATTTGAAATGTATGAAATGTGAGCCCAATATATATATGCTATGTGAATTGTATTGGTTAGTGACGATTAAGTTGTGCTTATGCCTACTTTTGTACTATAAGCATGATGATGAACGGTAAAGTTGCTACTATATTTATTTGCATGCAACTTACTAAGCTTTATGCTTACTCTCTCTCTTTTCTATTTTCCTATAGTGCCGCCTAACTAGCTTGAGGATCAACAGATGTCGGAGGCATCGATCACACTATCAGCTGAAGCACTCAGTATAATTAGATTTATCATTTTGAATATGGCATGTATATGAACTTAGACTTTTAAATTTTGTGTCATTGTTAATTGGCCAAATGTGGTGGCTTACCTTAGCATTTGATTCATTTTGTATAAGGCCATGAAAAATGGCTAATATTGAAAGTTATTATTTGAATACAAGATAGTCTTTCATGAATGTGAAATTGTTGGCATGGTTGAATATATGAAATGTGGGCCTTAGATATGGTTGTTTGGTTGAGAAATCATAATAAGTTAGACTTTGATAGGTTGGTTGGTATTAGATTGTGTTTCAGGGTGGCAAAAGGCTTGGTAGATAGCCTTATTTTTGTCCACACGGGTAGACAAACGGGCATGTTTCTAGGCTGTATGTGACACATGGTCTGCCCCATGGGCGCGTTGCTAGGTCGTGTGTCCCCTGCACGTAAAAAAATTACAAGTCAGTATGCATGGTAGTAAACACACGGGCAGAGACATGACTGTGTGTCTCAGCCGTGTGTAGGGCACGGCCTAGTACACGGGCGTGTGCCTTGGCCGTGTGACCCTTAAGGATTACTGACGTTAGAATAGAATGTAAAGGTTTTCAAATACGGGATGGGACACGAGCGTGTCGAGGCCGTGTGGGGGACACAGGCCATGGACACGGGCATGTGCCAAGACGTGTGAAAACCCCTGTAGGTTCGAATTGAAAAATAAATCTACACAGGTATAGGACACGGGCGTGTCCCTAGGTGTTTAGGTTGTGCGTGTCACACGGGCCACCAGTACAACCATGTTCAAGTTCCACAAGGGCGTATGCCCTATTTTAAAGGACATTTTCTTAGTGTTGGTTAAAGGACCCGAGTTAGTCCTTAGTAACTTCCAAGAGGTGTTTTGGGCCTTGTAGGCCCATGATATGAAGTTTTAGAAAATGTTTGAAAAAGTTTTAAGTTTTAACGGGCTTGTATAATCCAACTTGTACGTATATGTGTGATTTGTCAACAGTAATGCCTTGCACCCGGTGTCAGCGTCAAACCCGGGTTAGGGGTGTTACAGAGTAACACTGCAGTTAGAGGTAGACCACTCAGAAACACGAGAAATATGAGTAATAGCCAAAGAATGACTAAAGAGTCTGCTGTGAGGTCAGAGGCCAGAGCAACTGCATGTGCCTACGCTATTTGCGCTTGTGAAGATATGTCATCTCCAGATGTTATTACCGTTATTTCACTCTTTATGATACTAATGTGATTGCATTGGTAGATCAAGGATCAACTCATTCGTATATATATGTGAATTTAGTATCCAGTAAGACTTTTCCTGTAGAGTCTACTAAATTTGTGATTAGAGTATTGAACCCCTTAGGTAAGTGTGTTTTGGTTGATAAAGTGTGCAAAAACTGTCTATTGATGATTCTGGATTTCTGTTTTTCGGTTGATCTGATGTTGTTATCATTTGATGAATTTGATATAATTTTGGGCATAGACTGGCTAATGCTACATGATGCTACAGTAAATTGTAAATGAAAGACGATTGATATGAGATATCAGAATAATAAGATTATCTAGATTGAGACAGATGATTTGAATGGTTTACCAGTAGTGATTTCATCGATGAAAGCTCAGAAATATATGAGAAAGGGTTGCGAAGCTTATTTTGCTTATGTGCTCGATTCGAAAGTGGTAGAAACAAAGATTGAATCTGTACCAGTTGTATGTGAATATCTAGATGTATTTCCTAAAAAGTTACCGGGTTTACCACCAATCCGAGAGGTTGAGTATGGCATTGAGTTAGTGCTGGGAACTATGCCGATATCGATAGCTCTATACAAAATGGATCCGATAAAATTAAAATAATTGAAAGCCTAGTTGCAAGAATTAATGGATAGAGGTTTTGCTAAACTGAGTTTTTGGCCTTGGGGTGCTCTGTATTGTTTGTGAAAAAGAAAGATGGCACGTTGAGAATGTGTATAGACTACCGATAGCTTAACAAAGTGGCAATCAAGAATAAATACCCTCTACCACAGATTGATGATTTGTTTGATCAATTGAAAGGGGCTACAATGTTTTCGAAAATAGATTTGAGATCGGGCTATTATGAATTGCGAGTTAAAGACTCTGATGTGCCAAGGATTGCATTTAGAATGAGGTATGAACACTACGAATTTCTTGTTGTGCCCTTCAGATTAACAAATGCACCTGTTGTTTTTATGGACTTAATGAATCAGATTTTCAGATCGTACTTAGATCGATTTGTCATTATATTCATTGATGACATTTTGATTTACTCCCATGATGAATTTGAGCATGAAGAACATTTGAGAATCGTGCTACAAACTTTGAGAGATAAGCAGTTGTATGCAAAATTCAGCAAATGTGAGTTTTGGCTACGAGAGGTTAGTTTTTTGGGACATATTGTTTCAGCTGAAGGTATTTGGGTTGATCCAAGTAAGATATCTGCGGTTATAGATTGGAAGCCTCCGATAAATATTTCTGAGGTCACAGTTTTTTAGGACTCACTGATTATTATAGACGATTTGTGAAAGGCTTTTTGATGATTGCGACTCTGATGATGAAATTGCTTAAAAAAGATATTATGTTCGAGTGGTCAGATAAATGTCAGAAAAGTTTCGATCAGTTAAAAGCTTTATTGACAGAGGCACCGGTGTTAATTTAGCCTGATTCAGGTAAAGAATTCATAATTTCCGGTGATGCATCGTTAAATGGCCTAGGTTGTGTTTTGATACAAGAAGGAAAAGTTGTAGCTTATGTTTCGAGACAGTTGAAGCCGCACAAAAAGAATTTCCCGACACACGATTTAGAGTTAGCAGCTATTGTGTTCGCGTTGAAAATTTGACGTCACTATTTGTTTGGTGAGAAATGTCATATTTATACCAATCACAAAAGCTTGAAATATTTGATGACTCAGAAAGACTTGAATTTGCGACAGCGGAGATGGTTAGAATTGTTAAAAGACTATGACTTGATAATTGACTACCATCCCGAAAAAGTGAATGTAGTTGCTGATGCTTTAAGCCGAAAGTCCTTATTTTCTTTACGTGCTTTGAATACACATTTGATTTTGTCTGATGGTGGTTCGTTAATAGCTGAGTTGAAAGCGAGACTGTTGTTCATACAACTGATTTGTGAGGCTCAAAAGTTTGATAATGAACTGCAAGCAAAACGGGTTCAATGTGAGTCAATTTCTGATTTAGAGTTTCAAGTTGATTTCAATGATTGTTTGAGATTCAAGGATTGAATATGTGTTCCAAGAAATTCAGAGTTGATTCAGATGATTTTGAAAAAAGCACATAGTAGTTTTTTATCAGTACACCGGGGAATCACGAAAATATATAATGATTTGAAACAATTTTATTGGTGGCATGGCATGAAACGGGATATCTTAGAATTTGTTTCCAAATATTTGATTTTTCAGCAAGTCAAAGCTGAGCGTCAAGTGCCGTCAGGTTTATTGCAGCCAATCATGATTACCGAGTGGAAATGGGTTAGAGTGACTATGGATTTTTTATTGGGTTTGCCCTTATCTCCGAGAAAGAAAGATGCGATTCGGGTTGTTATAGATAGATTGACGAAATTAGCTCATTTTATCCCTGTACGTACAGATTTCTCATTTGATAAGTTAGATGAGTTATATATCTCCGAGGTTGTGAGATTACACGGCGTACTTATTTCTATTATTTCGAATCGAGATCCGAGGTTCACATTACGGTTTTGGAAGAAACTGCAAGATGCATTGGGTACAAAGCTACATTTTAGTACCTCGTTTCACCCGCAGACGGCTGGTCAATTCGAGTGAGTTATTCAGATACTCAAGGATATGTTACGTTGTTGCATTCTTAAGTTCGAAGGTATGTGGGAAAAATATTTACCGCTGATTGAATTTGCTTACAATAATAGCTTTCAATCGAGTATAAAAATGGAACCGTATGAAGCTCTATACAGTCGTAAATATAGAACACCGTTGTGTTATACTGAGCTAAGCGAGAATAAGATTCACGGAGTTGATCTGATCAGAGAAACAAAAGAAAAAGTGAAAGTAATTCGTGATAGTTTGAAAGCAGCTTTGAATTGACAGAAAACTTACGCAGATTTGAAACAGAAAGATATTGAGTTTCAGATTAGAGATAAAGTGTTTCTGAAAGTGTCACCGTGGAAAAATATATTATGATTTGGTAAAAAAGGAAAGTTGAGCCCGGGATTCATCAGACCATATGAGATTATCGAGCGAATTGGACCAGTGGCTTATCGGCTAGCATTGCCGTCTGAGTTAGAAAAGATTCATAATGTATTTCATGTATCGATGCTATGAAGATATCGCTCCGACCCTTCACATGTCATTTCCCTGACGGAGGTTGAAATTCAACCAAATTTATCGTACAGTGAAGAATCAATCCAAATTTTGGCTCGTGGGATTAAAGAGTTGAGAAATAAAAGAATAACGTTAGTAAAAATATTATGGCATCGACACGGGGTTGAAGAAGCTACGTGGGAACCTGAGGATGTTATGAGAAAGCAATATCCAAACCTATTCATTGGTAAGATTTTCTGGGACGAAAATCCCTAAGGGGGAGAGTTGTAACAGCCCAATTTTAGCTAAGCCAGAACAGTGGTTTCGGAACCACAAATTTGAGGTCAAAAAATTATTTTAATATTATTTTTGGTGTTTATAGCATGTGATTATATATGTGTGAAAATTTCGTGAGCTAATTTTATCGTTTAATAGCTCAATTTGAGGAAAAAGACTAAATCGCGTAAAATGTGAAAGTTGCATTTTAATTGTTAAAGTGCTTAATTGCTATGGTTTAGTAAACCAAAGGTCCTTATGATGATATTAGACCATGGATAGTGGAATTTGGCAAAAAAGGGCATTAAATGGATGCTTTAAATGATTTTTATTTAAGGTTAAATATGTAATTTAGTAATTGAACATAGCATAAATAAAATAAAAGCCATAATTTTAGTTGTCATCTTTGTTCTAGCAGAAATTAAAAGGAAGAAGAAAGCCATTTAGGGCTTTTGATATTCGGCCAACTCTAAGCTTGATTAAGGTACGATTTTAGCTCCATTTTTAATGATTTCTATGTTTTTGTGATCTTTGCTTTGAGTACTAGCCAGCCCATGCCCTAATTTTTGAGTTTGTTGGTGATTTTCTAAAATGCCATTGTTAAATCTATGTGCTTTGTGATGGTTGATGATGAAAAATGGAAGATAAATTTTAGATTAATATGTTTTGTTAAGTGATTTTGGCTAAAAAATGTATTTTAAGGATTAAATTGTGAAAATTGTAAATTGAGGGGTTGAAATGTAAAATAAATGAAAGTTTTGGGCTGCTAGGGGCCTATGTGAAATTCAGCTATGGTGAAATTGGATTAAATAGTGTGAATTTTGTGTTTTTATGAAATAGGGACTAAATTGTAAAAATATGGAACTTTAGGGGCTAAATTGAATGCTTTTATGAATAAATGAGTTAATTTTGAGTGTATATAGATCAAGAACGAAAGAAACCGGATTTAGATTGAGGAAAATCAAAGATTATTGAATAAACGATCCAGTCCCTCTATTTCGACTACGAGGTAAGTTAATATGCAAATAAATACCTTTAAATTGATTTATTTGTGTATATTTGTCATTGAATTGCTATGAATGTTGAACGAGCAAATACGAGTAAGAATCGACGAAGTTATGATATCTGAAAGTCCTGTACGAACCTAGGAATAGTATAGGATACGAATGTCATGATATTAGGATTACTGAGATGTGATTACATGTAAGACCATGTCTAGGACATTGGCATTGTATTGTGATTAAGTGTAAGACCATGTCTGGGACATTGTCATCGTTATATGATTTCGTGTAAGACCATGTCTGGGACATTGGCATCGATATGTGATAACATGTAAGACTGTATCTGGGATATGGCGTTGTACGAGTTATATATGATTTTTGAGTATCCTTAACAATTCCGAAAGGTTCAACAGGCAAAGTCAAGTCGAGAAAGAATGTGTGAACGAGTTAAGTGACGCAGGTACGTACTAGATTCATATGAGTATTGAAAAGGGAAGTATTTGATGAATTCACATGTGGTATTGAATATGTATACATTGGGAAAGGTTTGTTAATTTATATGTGCTTATTCATAGTTTGCCTATTTGATGGAATTGGTGTTGATTCATGAGATGATTTTATTTGAATATGGCTTGCTAAGCTGTTAAAGCTTACTTTGTGTTTTCTTTCCCTGTTTTATAGATTATCGAAGCTAGCTTGGACATCGGGGATCATCAGGAACCGTCATCACACTATCGACTACTTGTTGGTACTTTTGATGCTATGTAAATATGGTATATGGCATGCATAGGCTAGTGATATGATGATATGTTTGAGTTATAATATTAGACATGAGATTTGGCTTGTAAATGTTGGTGTGTATTTGGCCATTTAAATTGGCTTAAATCATAAGTTTGATAAGTGATATATGATGTATATATATTGCCTTGTGTTTTGGCATGTTTGGTATGATTGTTGTGATGGTTATATGGTTGCTGAGTTAGCAAATTATCAATGATATATAATGGTTGAGAAATGGCATATTGTTTTGGCATGATTTTGGTTATTGATTTGAGTAATGAAATGGATGGATTTAAATGGCATGAAATATGCATGAAATGGTCATTTTTGGTTGCTTATTGTATGTGAAAATGATTCCAAATGAATGTTTTTAGGTACATGAATGATAGGTGGGAATAATGGGTTAAATCAAGCCTATTTTCATGCCACAAAGTTGAGCACATGGGCCTGTGAATCGACCGTGTGACCCTTAAATCCTAGTTAAAACAAGTCAGAGAGTTACACGTCTTAGACACATGGGCATGTCTACTGGTCATGTGTGGCACACGGGCGTGTGGCCGGCCGTGTGGCCAAGTCAGTATACCCTTCAGTTTTTCCATGGCAATGGCACACGGGCGTGTTTCTAGGCGTGTGGTGCAAGTCAGTATGTATGCCCTATTTTTACACGGCCTGTTACACAAGCGTGTCTACTGGCCGTGTAAGGCACACTGCCTGTTCACATGGGTGTGTGATCCCTTTATGCATGAATATTTTCTAAGTTTCCTAAAGTTTTTAAATGTTATCAGTTTAGTCTCGAACCTTTTCCAAGCATGTTTTAAGGTCTCGTAGAGCTTTATAAGGGACAACATGATTATGTTTGATTAATGTTTCTATGATAATGGATTCATGTATGAGAAATGTATGTTGTATGTTGTATTTGATCGGTAATGCTTCGTAGCCCTATTTCGACGACATGTACGAGTTCGGGGTGTTACACAATGACCCAATAAGGTTCCATCAATCAATTATGGTACTTGAAGCCAAAAATGTGGATTTGTTTTATTTTTTTTAAAATTATTACTTGCACAACACATCACAAAAGTTACCATTGATCGTGTTGTGCTATATGCCATATTTTAGGACTAGTAAATCAACATGAGAGGTAAGATCTTCCACAGCATGAGGTGGTGTGTAGAAGGGCACATATGAGAGCTTCTGCATTCATATCTAATTATGGAGTTGTGTAGGAGAGCTAGGGTCAAATTTGATGCAGATGAGTCAAGTTCCCATTGAAGGGCATATTGAACAATGTTATCTATGCGCGATTCTATAATCTACATGTCGGTCGAGTGGAGCAAAGAAATGAATGGGTAGCGACACATCGGGTGTACACGTGAGATCGCGCATTGCCAAAGTCCATGGAAGAATCCTAACTCGTACCACCAATGGTACAAGGAAGGGGTGACAATCACGTCAACATCCCGAATGATTGGAAAAATGACTCAATGTATATAGGTTTACCTTAAGTACAACACTGCGTGCAACTACGAATATGAGAAGATGATGAGCTATCTAGCCGAACAATTTGACATAGGGACGTTCTGATACCCGTAACCTCTACTATTTTGGATAGCCCCATTCGACACCACACGACCCACACAGGCCGAGCCATCCACTTCTCAAAGGAAGGAGCCGAGAGTCCTCTCAGATGAGGGAGGCAACATTGAGGAGTTCGATGCTGAGGACTCTTTCGACGATTGAGGGAACAAAATAGTATTATATATGTTTCTGTGTAGGAACCCCACAAATTATGAGACACTACAAATTCGAGCCATAATTGCTAGGGAGAGACAATCCCACCATTTGCGATGGCTTTTAAATCTAATTAAGTAACCTCTTTCTTTTATCCTTTGTAGCACATTAGAGACAATGTGCCGAATAAAGTGTGGGGGTGACATAGGAAAATTTTTTAAATTTTTATTTTATTTTGTTTTGTTTTTAGTTGTTTTTTATTTTTTATTTTGTGTGTTCTGTGTGTGCTTGAGCTTGTAGAAATATAAATGATTGGTTAGGAGCATATACCTAGGTTTTTTGTTCAAATTGTAAATTTAGCTTGAAATTAAATAATTTAGGTTATTTATAGTTAGACTAATTAGTTAGTTCAAGAAAGGGGTTTTAAACCATCGATGATTCTCTGTAAATAGATTTGGGCATTAGTTCGATATCATAGGTGGGAACGCTTTTGCCTAACCTCGAAAGAAAATGCTATTATCCCAATAGTCCAAGAATTTTATGCATCACTTAGAGGTCAAGAGTCTAGGAGACCGTATGGTGCTGTTTGGGAAACTGTAACTGTAAGAGGTAAGGAGGTGCACGTCACCCCTCGAGGAATTTGTGAGTTTTACAATGTTTCAGATTATGAAACTAATTTACTTAACAATACTGGTTTGACTAATTTTAAAGACATAAATATGGATAACATTGTGAACTACATAACCGCAGGGAGGGGTGAATGGAACCATCGACCGGATACTAGACTACCAACCAATTTCAATCAAGCAATCATGTTTCTCACAACTAAAATGTTAATGCAATTTCTTTGCTCTAGAATAACTCATGCTTTGAATGTTTCTAAAATAAACACTTTTCGAGCTATTTCTTTTGTAGAAAAAGCAAATATGCATCAATCGATGGATCTATCATAGTATGAAGCGTTGTATAAGCGGCCAGAAGGTTAAGGTTTTCTTCCTTCCTCTTATGACGGTGAGATGCAAAAAGGCTAAGGTTCCAATAAAAACAAATGAACAATTCATGAGGCCAACGATGAGCTTAATAGGCGATTCAATGTACACTCAATATGTTGACCTTTAGTGGAAGCAAATCGAATATTTGAACCAACAAATAAAGTAGAATATGGATGTCCTAGCATCCCTAAAATAGAAAAAGACATCAACAGCTCGGGAAGGAACTATAGGACATGACAACTTAAACACAGAATGGATAATAAGATGGATGCAAGAGATGGACCCGATTGGTCAAAAATAAAGTAAGTAGGAAAAAAGATATTTGAACTGATTATATTTTGTACAAATAAATACTATATTCGTATATACATTTTGATGGAGCTATATTTAAGCAAAATTTCTACTGTTTATGCTCCGATCTAATCTCGTGTATCAAGTCGACTCAAGTACATTGTTTAGCTATAGATTTTATTTATTTTCTTTTGTTTTCTTGAGGACAATCAAAGACTTAAGTGTGGGGGTATTTGACCTGACGTCAAATGTAGTATTTGATTTAGGTCATTTCTACACTTAACGAGCTTATTTTCTTGGCATTTTAATATTAATTGTTATATTTTCAGTATTAGTAGGTTAGGAACTAAAATTTAATAAAATAAGCATTTTTACTCATTTTCTGCTATTTCGATGACCTGTAAGGACTCAGTCGTGAGTGACTAATGAGCTAATTGAGCGTATAGGATGCCAATCTAGGTCTAAGAATATAATGAAGGATGATCAATTTATGAGACTGGGAAGCCCGATAAGCTAACGAAGTTGCCAAAGGCCCGTAACACACTCGACATCGTGACGAGGAGCTTCCTTTCGTCACAATGACGCGATAAAGATAGGAGTGGATTCATGGTGGCGATGTCATGACGAGGAGCATTCTCACATTACGATGACACAACGATGGTAGTCCAAGATTTTGCTGATTTCTTGGATGACACTCTTAGGATATTTCCATATTTGGACCCTAGCTTTTAGAAAAATATTTTATTTATTGGTATCTAAGTGTATCTAGGTTTGAGTGGTCACTAAGTAGCTTGTTGCCAATATAAGCAACCTTACAGTCATTAGAATTGGTGTGCAGAATTAGACAAACAATTTTGTTATTCTGTTTTATTTTCATTTCATGTTCGTGTAGTTGGAACTTTGCTATTCCGATGTGAAGATAATTGCAAGAAGAAATTGCTCCGAGATCGTGCTTCAATATATTTATTCATGAGCATTCTCTTATTTCTTCTCTTTTCCTCTTTTATTTATCTTTCTTTAATTCGAATGATTAATCGTTGTATGAATAATTGAATAGATAATTGTGATTTATTTATATTTCGCATGATTCGATTAAAAACTAATTTATTTGTTAAGTGATTATTTATCCGAAATTGGTTATTTATTCAAGAGTACTTAGTATATTAAGGAGTGACGCCCCTAATAGAATATCGAGGTAGCTGAGACTAGAAGGGTATCTTGTTTTGTATAATTTGTACCAAGCAGTGGGACTAGGAGGGTATTCATATGCCTTGAAAAAGATCGGAATGGTGACTTAGGTGGTAATCCTTAGTGTAGTTAAGATAGGAAAGGTATTCTTGCTAAGGGTTATAAAGAAATCAATCTAGATTTATTAATTATTTAATCATATGGTTAAGGATTTAATTGATCATAGGTTAGAGGCTAGGAATAGGAAAGTCCATTAGGTTAATTTAGGTTAGTTAATTTAATTAGTTTAATTAAAATATTAATTTGGATTCGCGCTACTAATTCGTAACTTGATTAGATTAGTAATTATTTCCTGTAATAATTTAATATTAATTTCTCCAATTTGCAGCCCCTTAGATACGATTTTCGAAATACTTACTAGTATTTCGTTGTAAACTTTACTATGTTATAGTTTGACCCATACACTTGCTGACACCACCAATTCAATTATATATATTTTTGGTGTGCTATTTTTACTATAAATAATAACACGTTCATAGGCGGTCATAACAGAAGAGTAATCATATTGTCTTTGAAAAGAGTACTAGCTTTTCATTGGGCATTCATGAAACTAGTTATAGCCGACTATCGAACCAAGTCAGCTCAGCTTTTGAACATGTCCTCTAGTTTGCCTAGAATCGCTTTGGCAATCTTATAGCTCTCCAGTTGCTTGTAAAGGGTGTTGGTCATCCTTTCCAACATGTAGCAAAAAGCTATATTATTAGACTCCTCCTAGAGTTTTCTAGCCTCAACTTGAGTGCTCGGAGGACATTTATTATCAAGAATCGTTTTAACTTTCTCGTAATTAAGGATAATCGTGAATTTTCCTTTTACATTCCTTATAATTATTTCCATTTAGTTTTTTTTAGTAAGTTTGTTTAGTAAGGGAGTAGGTGTCATTTTTGAACTGAAAATAAAACATCCATTCATTAATATCTTTGTATTAAGAAAATACTTGAAAAACCTTTTGCAACATTTAATATGAATTAAGATGATGAGTACATCTTACATTAAACCTTTAAAACATTTGTTAACCATTAAAATGATAATTCATACACCCATTGAATTAAGTCATCTTGGGGCGATCTTAATCAACTAGTAAGAACATGAATTTCCATCCAATTAATATGTGAACCTAACCCTTTAGGTATTCACACGTACTAATAATCACTTCACATTTGACCATTATTCTAACTTCAGTATATTTTCGTGGGAAGTTACTTAACTAGAATGATCTTGAGTGTATAACCATCAACTCAACACTTATCACATCATGAACCACAAATAGGTCGTTTTAGGACAATCTTAACGAGTACATGTATGGCTAGTTGTCCTCTATAAAAAAGAAAACTTCTTAGTGAATTCCACATGATAATACCTATATCAGGGCTAACAAATTATCATATAATATCATAGAATAGTTATCTCTATTAAGGAAATCTCCTCAATGAAATCCACATGACAATTCCTACCTTAAGGCCAACAAATTTGTCATGCCATCACAAAAGACCATTGATAGAGCATGTAGGTTTTGTTTAAAGACCTTCTTCCACTCAATTTTTTAGAAAACATGTAAGGTTTTTATTTCTAGTTTCAATCATGAATGATTAAAATGTCATTACAAGTGCATGTAGCATTCTTTTCTCTAAGCTTGGCATGCTTATCATACATATGCATGAACATATTTTTGAGTCAATTTAAAATTCATCATGCTATAACAAAAAAGAAAAAAAATAAACTGAATCTGATTAGCCAAAGTTTTTCATGATTCCATCCTAGAAAATAAAGAAAAAATTTACATTTATTAGCCTAAAGCATACTTTGGTTCTTCTAGGTGAAAGTAAAATGATCCTAGTTTTGGGTTTCCCAAAACCCAAAACTTTGCGGAAGTCATCAAAGGGATCTATCGCTGAACCATTGTCACCACCATGGGTCATTGACCACCTCCAAACGTGCAAACGTTTGGATTGGAAATACTGCAGAAAAAAAATATATAATAAAGCAGTGGTATCCACAAGTATACATGTCAAATTGTAATATAGTTTGTTTACAACGAAACACTTGATAAGTGTTCTGAGTATCGTACCCAAGGGAGGATGGATTAAACTTGATATTATTTTCTAAAATACTAGGTCTAAATAGTAATAATTGAAAATTATATTATGACACATAACCTTAAAGTATAAGATCACAAAAAATGTTGCAAAAAATCTAGGTTGAAAACAATTTTCATGCACAACTGAAAATTAAAATTTTGAAAACTGACCCGGTTTGTGATATTTATTGCAATAAACCTTAGACCGAAATCATACTTATGTTTTTGGATAAGTAGATCCTTGATGTTTTTCAACTTTCAACCAAACTATCTTCTCCGTTATTCCCGTACCACGAACTGCTTCGAGTGTGGGCTCAAACTAATTGAATTAAATCACATACCTAGAAAAAGTTTTCTTTTCCTTTTGTGGCGAAAATGAAAATTCTCTCTTTTTTAATAGAAATTGGTAGAATTTTTATTTTGGAAAAATATATTTAATAGTTGAGAATAAATTCTGTCTATTTTTTAGTAGAGTAACAATCTCTCAAAGTTGTATTAATAGCTCTACCGGTGCCATCTATTTCTAGGAAGATAAGATAGAACCCTTGTTGAATTGTAGATGTTTATTTCAACTAGAGAAACAACTTCCTACTTAGAGTAGGAGTAGGGTGAATATCATACCCTAGTATTCCTACTAAGGTTGTCGCCCCTTCATATTCTATGAGGGATTTTGAGCCTCTCTCACATCAGGTCCAATTACGAGCACTTCCTAAACTTTTTGACCCAATACTTTGTAATTTGGTCAAACCCAATTCTAATTTTCTATTTCCCAAAATAAACTTCAATATATTTATATCAAATGATTTTCTTATTCCAATTTTACCTCTAGTAAAATTATGACGGTTTACCCATGGTAAAATTTTTGAAAAAAATTTAATATTTCATAATTCAACTTTTTCACTATGATCAAATGGTTTATTTTCATTTTCGGGCTTTAAAATAACTCAAAAACATAAAATCATTCTCCAAATATTTGTAATTAATTTATCTACATTTTCAAATGAATCATTTCTCATTTTCATTTCCATTTTATGAAAACCACATTCATTTCGAAATGATTCCGTTTATCCATTTCGAAGAAAACCATAATCATTCTTGAATGTTTCCTGTTTCTCTATTTCTATTTATTCTGTTCATTTTGATTCAAACACGCAATTCATTTTTGGCTTCAATAAGTTAGCTGAGGGATCGATTGAACATATGCAATTAGGGCTCAAATGATTTATAATTAGGTTCCATATTTTTGCCTATTAATTATAAACTCATTTAGTTATAAAGTCATTCCACTATAGTATCATGACTGAGCTCTCCCTAATGACATACCATTACGAAAGCATCTATCTAGTGCTCATCTAATGACCTTGTTATAAGTGTGTTACCCTCATAGGATATCCTTAATCTCTTTGGGATAATATCCGGTCTCCCAATATGATCTTATTTTATCTCATGGTAACCATTACATCTTCCTTCATGAAAAGTCAATTACTATCAAATAGTAATCAGGTTATTCACCATAAAGACGAACGACTCATGGCCACGTTTAGTTTTCATCAACCATGTAATGCAAATGAGAGGATATCATTCACCCATGTCTCGGGCTATGAATTCCACTGTTGTGAATGTCGCTACATACTGTAGAAGTCGTACACCCAACACATTAGCTTTTGGTTCCTTATCTATTTGAACTCAGGGTTTTACTTACATCAAAGTGTATAAGTCACGCATCCATAGTCCGTCATCCACTCAGGATTTAGGTATGCCACACTATGAATGTTAAAAGTGAATAAATCCATAAATGAATTCAGGAACTATTCATCTTGGGTCATGTCTGATTTATTGTCAGTCTAGTTAGTCACATATATGTCTCTATCTTCTAGGATTCATCCTCCCCGATACCCACGAAAAAATATCTCCCCAATTGGACTTGATAGATGACATATTAGTCTTTCAATCGGTTTGTTCATTTCTGATTAGACTAAGGAAATGTTTAGGTTTGTTTACCAATACAATATGTCTTTTCGTATTATGATCCGACCACGTAATACTACTTAGTATCAGTTCAAACGTTAGACAACCAATGAGCAACATTTACGTCTATTTTTCTTTGCATTCAAAAACCATATGAGGACAATTATACAGAGTATATTAATGTAATCAATGAATTTATTTTATCAGCCAATCTGTTCAAAAAAATTATAAGTGTACTTAGACGAATATTACCTTTTGACTTCTAACAATTAATGAATTAGTTAATAACTAACCAATATTACCTTGTAGTTTAAAATAGGGATAAATTATGAGGTGCTCAAGACTTATCATTTCGGCCTATTTACCTAGATTACTTCTTAGAGCTATCAATCCTAGGGTTTAACCATGCACAATTTAAACCAGCTAATTCTAAAATAAACCCTTATTTTTTCATTAATTACCCCTGCATCCGCTCGTTAATCTTTCCAAAGGATTTAGCCATGCATAAACCTAATTACCATTTTCCCTAAAAATAATTTAATCATGCAAAACACACAAATTAAATTAAAACAAGAGGAAAATAGAAATTGATCCGTTTGAGAAGTTGGATGTGCTTGGTTCCTCATATTCCTTTAATAAGTAGAGAGAGATCGACGTTGACAAGTGAGAAGTGAGAAAATACTAAAATACTTAATAACGATGGTTTGGACTCAAAGCGATTCTAAGTCAAAGAATAAGAAATAAACTATTTGTAAAAATAAAATAAAACCCAATTAAAATCCTAACTACAATTAAATCTACTAGTCAAAACTTAAAAACGGCTTCCCAATCAACCTTATATAGCTCAACCTGAGCTTTTCTATTTATAGGCAAAGTTAGCTGCTCAATTAGGTCAATTACAAGCCTTAATTATGCTAAATATGGATTGCGCAGATGAAAACACCTTTCAATAAATTTTGCCCTTCGTCAGACCTATGGTGACGCAGGCTTATGAGTGTCGCGACACACAACTTCAAATTTCACATCTGGAGTTCATTTTGCTGTGTTGCGACCCGAAAAGCTCGTGCTGCGACCCGATTGTTGTTCTTGATGCTTTTGGGCCTGAAAATAGGTGACATGCATGCTCAATTAACTAGTTAAAACTACCTTAATTGGCTTTATAGGTCAACTAACTCAAATTCATTATGTAAAACACTTATTTTGAAAGAAATTAAATCTAATCTAATAAAACTGAAAATGCATAAAATCTATGTAAAATGGCTTAAAAACAAGCTCGTTAAGTGCCAGATAGTACCTAATTTGCCACTAAAAATTGTGGCTGGTCAATTATTACTGTTGTCATCATTGTCACCATCGATGACACCTATAATAGCTCTCACCCATCCAAGTGACTGGATTAGGGTTATGGGATGCTACAATACAATAAAGAATATAATCATGCTATATCAGATCAAAATATTTTCATATGTTTGTTAATTATTATACACACAATCAAAATCATGTAATTCATATCCTAACAATGTTAAATTGAGCATACTGAAGCTATAAAACAATTTAAAACAAAGTAGGGACTTAATTAATACATTAGAGAAAAGTAGGGTAAAAATGCTAAACAGGGGTCACACGACTGTGTGTCCAGGTTGTGTGATAGCCCAAAGCCGTGTGAAGCCATAGGACATCACCGTGTTGACTAACCATGTGTAGGAACTTAAGTCGTGTATGAGAAGGCACACAACCGTGTCTCCAAACTGTGTAATAGCTTGTGACAGTACATGTCAATTGATACCTAAAACATACAAACCACATGACCGTGCCATATACTTATGTATGGCACGCGATCGTCTGTCAGGCTGTGTGCACCTAATTGTCCCTTTTTCAACAAGTTGCCTAAAAAAATTAGTTCAATAAATTACAAAGTAAACAAGTTAAATAAAACTAATATGTCTCCATCAAAATGTATATACGAATATAGTATTTATTATTGCAGGGTATAGTCAGTTCGAATAATTTTTCCTACTCGATTTATTTTTATCCATGCTTTCAACTCTAATGCGATAATATTTCCCCAACAATCCCTTATGATATTTCCTTCTTATTTATTTATTTATTTGTGCCAAAATGATCGAGGATTTTTTCTTGGGCACTTTATATGAGGGTTATACTAGTCATACTAAACTAATTAGTCTAAATACAAATAGCCTAAATTATTTAATTTCAAGCTAAATTTACAATCTAAATAAACAACCTAGGTATATGCTCCTAACCAATCACTTATATTTCTATAAACTCAAGCACCGACATAAAACACAAAATAAAAAATTTAAAGACAACTCACAACAAAACAAAATAACAGAAAATTTTAAAATTTTATAAAAATTTTCCTATCACTCCTACATTTTATCCGGGAAATTGTCCCTAATGTAAGAAAAAAATATAAAGGAAAATGGTTACCTAATTAGCGTTAAAGGTCCATAGAAAATGGTGGTCATTGACTTTTCCTTGTTGTTACAACTTGAATATGTAGTGCCTTATAACTTGTGGTGTTCCTACACAGAAAGAAAACACACAAACAAAAATATATATAATAATATTTTTTTGAATTTTTTTAATAAAGAAATTGATATAACAAAAACAAAAAAAAAATAAAGTAAACTCCCTTATAAATCGACGAAGATGTCATCGTTGAACTCATCAGTGCCATCACCGTGCTCGCCTAAGATGACTCTCACTGTATCCCCTTTCGATTTGGATGGTCCGGTGGTGTAGGCTAGGAAGTGCCGAAGGGTGAAATGGGTGGTGCTATGATTTCGGGGTGACCTAGTATGGGGCCATCCAAAGTCGGGTCGATCTGCTTCCACGTCATGTTGGGCCATCCATGGTGTCTAACGCTCGACGTGGGTTGCTATGTGTCAGAACCACTTCTTTCCTGTTGGATATTCTGGACCCTTCTAAGATTGAAGTACTTGTGATGGTACGGGTTGGGGTTCCTCCATCAATTCCAGAAGCCCATGCTCTCTCGAGTACCCTCGGTGTGCAGCCATATCCTTATTTGTTTATTTTATCCAATCAGAATGTTGATTATAGAACTGCACATATATGATATCGTTTAAAATGCCCTTTGATGGGTAAGTTGGTTTGGGATCAATCACCGCACCAGCCTGCCTGCACATCTCTATAACTAAGTGAGGGTATGGGAGCCCTCGTGTGTGCCCTTTATCACATTGTCACATGTTGTAACATACCATATTCTGTCCAGTCGCCGGACTCGAGCTATGAAATGCCACATTAGCCACCTAAGTGACTCTCCGGTCGAACACCAAACGAACCTCCAACACACAAAACATGTTCAGATTTAAGAAAGCACAAGCTCACGAACCTACACCATTTGCAAAAGCTTGACTTCCCATTCCCTCGCGAATGACCCCTACGCGTTTAGGTTCTGCGAACACATTTCGTAGGTATCAGTTCACCAATCATTAGGGTTCGCACTTTGCATAGTTTTACAACCAAGCCGCTTTGCAGTAACTTTAGCGAACTCTATATAAGTTAGTCAATTTTTATTATTTCATGCGTTTTCGTATGGCATACACTCTATTAGAAATTAAATTCATAAGTATAACCTTGTAAATAAGGAAAACATCAAACCAGGCTTGGACTATAATCATATGCTTAAAATTCAGGTAAATATATATATGGTTTTATCAGTTCGTAAAAAAGTATTATTAAAAAAATAAAAAAACTAAGTCCTAGAACAATCATAGAAGCCACTAGATAAAAAGACATCTCTAATCCCAAGCGAAATTCCCACATTGCCTTATGATACGTGATATTCACGACAGGTTTTAAAAATTTATAATTAATCGATCTTGAAACTAACTATTATCATGATGAAGGCAAGTGTACCTATTGAACAGTAGTATAGCTTTAGCAAGACCGGATTGTCGAACCCAAAGGGACCAAGAGTACTAGTAATTACTTTCTTTTTATTAGCTAGCCTAAAAATTAAGGGATTTGTGTATCTAAACTAATTAACTAAACTAAGAGTGCACAGAGAGAAATTGAGGAAAAGCTTTTGGGAAAATTTGATTGATTAAGACAATACCCAAGGAAAAATCCACCTAGAGTTCACTTGTTATTTAACTCTGAATCAGACGATTTATTCATTTGACTTGATCCGAAGAAATCCCTAAGTTATATTATTATCTCTCTCGAGACTAATAACGTATAACCCTAGGTTGATAAATTGAAATCTCTTTCTAATTAACACCTAGTGCTGCATTAACTTGATCTATGGAGCCTTATTAGGTTTCACCTTAATCCAGCAAAATCTTATCACCCTATCTCTAGGTGTGCAATCAACTCCACTTAATTATGACAAATTTACTCTTAGAAAGGGTCTATTCCTCCTCTGAATAAGAGCATTAACTCGAATCAATATCCTGGAATATTAAAACTAGAATTAATAACACATAATTAAGAACAAGTCAAATATTTATCATACAATTCAGATAATAATAACAAGATCCGTCTTAGGTTTCATTCCCCTTAGGTATTTAGGGGGTTTAGTTTATAATTATAAAAGAAAACATCGCAGAAGAATAATGAATACAAAACATAAAGAAAACCCAAAACTCCTAAATGGAAATTGAGGGGAGATCTTCAGTCTTGATGATGAATCTAGCTTCTGAGATAGACCAATCGGCTTCCCTTGAGTAATTCCTTGCCTCTTACTCTACGTATCCCTTCCTAAGTGCCTCCTCAGGTGTTTAAATAGGCTTTAGAATGCCTAAGAGCCCTCAAAATTGGCCTTTTCCGAATAAGTTTATACTTGGGCTCGTCAGGGACACACCCGTGTGCGATTACTCCAGCCCATGGTCAAGGCTGTTGAATAGGTACAAACGTGCAGTCTACCCGTATAAGTCATGCTTCGATCCTACCAAAGAGACACGGCCGTGTGACACGCCCATGTGAGGAAGCCCAAGCCATGTTGATTTCCCATGTGGGTCCATTTTCTCCGTTTCTGGCCCGTTTCTCGCTCTTTTTACTCTCCTGTGCTCACCTAAGTATAAAACATGAAATTAAAGAATTAGGAGCATCGAATTCACCAAATCTAAGGAGAAATCATCCAAAATGTGTTAAGCATGGGATAAAAATATGTATAAATTACGGTTTATCACCTTTAAGTCCAGAGTTCATTTGTACCACCTATTCAGTGTTTATGCCTCACCTGGATCACTCACTTCACTGCTTTACATCGTGTGATCTAGTTTTCTGCAGTGTTTAGAAAAGAGTGTATAAGCTGTTGGAGGCTTAGTGAATGTACAGAAAATACAACAATTTGGAAAACACAATTTTATTAACATATTCTTTTTTGTTGGATAAACGGATCCCCTTATGACTCCTCACTTTAACTCAAAGAGTCCAACATATCCAATAGGTGTAGCATTAAGCTAACATTCTCCATCACACCAACATACCTAATTGAATGGAGCTTGACTCGACATTCCCTTATTTCTCCTAACCTGTCCTAAGGCCTCTCGCCTAAACCATAAAACATAACGGTGAGTACTCACAATCCTATGGCATGCCATTATATCCAATGGTTACAAAAGATTATAGTGTCAATACATTTACTTAAACATAGAGCTCGTAATTCATGAGGAGCTCACAAAATACTGTTCATAACCTCGCAATACAAAGCTCGCATATAATATTTCATAAAAACACACATTTAACACCATCACAAAACAATGGTTAGAGAAGAATTATTCTCGAAACTTAGGATAAAGCCCTAAGCTCCTGATTAAAAATATTGTTCGCACATACTCACCAGTTTGCTGAAAGCTTTAAACAAGCTTTGCCTTTCCCTTGTCATTTCTTATAGACAGTTTTGTTAGGTTTGCTATTGTACAAACATACACAAGTCACTAACAACACATTAAAACTCATACATAAACACAAGTGAACTTATGTTCACACATGCTAGTCTTTTGGCGAACCTAGTTTTCTTTGTTGTGAACTTTCTTAACTACTTCTAAATGTCCTAACCCAATAGAGAAATAGTCTTACCTTAAATTCTGAGAGCTAAGTTCTGGGTTCTTGTTTCTGTAGATACTTGACAACAAGAGAAATAAGTGATTGATGAAGAATTTTTTTGTTTAAAAGATTATAAAATTTTAATGAAAAGAGCTTAATTTATAGGCACTAAGTGTTTTGATGTTCTTAGGATGCCCTAGTTGTAGTAGAAGTAAGAAAGAGTTTCGTGCATGAGTGATATTTGTGAAGAGGAAAATAAGTTGACTTTCTAACTTTGGTATAACTACCCTTTGGCTACTCCTAATTTTAACATTTGACCCAAACCAATGACTGTAGCTCACCAGGCCCTCTAGCGACCCTATTTTGCTAGGCCAAAATGAACGATTACAGCTCACCAAGCCCACTAGTGACCCCAATTCTCTAGGCCCAATCCAACAATCGCAACTCACCAAGCCCACTGGCGACCCCAGTTCTCTTGGCCCAAGCCAACGATCGCAACTTGCCAAGCTCTCTGGCAATCTCAGCTCTCCAGGCCTCAAACTCCATTGTTGGCTTGGGTAACAACGTCAGTGGAGACAAATTGTCTTCTCGGTTTATCGGGAACATCGTGTTACTTGATTCGTCGAGACGTGGGTCATTTGCGAGGAGACATATTATACAATTAAAAATTAAACAGATAATAACGCAATGATATCTATGCAAATAAATTTCCCAACTAGCTAACCTAATTATCAGGATTTAAAAAAAATACTCAAAGATTAGAAAAGAGAGGATCGAGTATCACTGGGCTATTGCATCATTGGAATGTTGATGTCACTATGCTTCCTCCATCGCCTACTTTCATTTGTCAGAGAGAGTTTCTCCACTTGATGAAGAACCGGTTTAATCAAAAAATGGGGAGAGCCCTTGATTAAAATGGAAGATTATTACTTAATACTAAAGAAAAACTAATTTAAAGAAATAGGGGTTTAGAAGAAATGGCAGTGGCGAACGACAAAGACAATGAAGAAAAAACTTGTTTAGGACGACACTAATAGGGCTCGTTAGGACAAGGCCCTTATATATTTGTTGCATTATCACGACGTAGAGTCTAGGGCTCGTTACTACGTTGCCTCGTAGTTACAATTTTCAGGGAAGTTACGTCACGTGGAGTCTAAGCTTCTCTCATTATGATGTCGCGATAACTCATATCGCGACGTCACTCACTGTTTATTTCCTTATTGTCGCCTCTCACTATGACATTGTGAAGTGTCATCAGGATGTGGGATCTCATCGTAATGATGTGACTTTCTTGTCACGATGTTATGTATTCTTTTGGTCACCTCGCAGGCGAAATGTTGACTTTTCGACTCATTCGTTGCTCCTTCCTTTTGACTAACTCATCCACCCCTTAAAATACGCCTAAAATATTATAACTACAAAATAGTTACACATACAAAAATAAAATTTAAAAATTTAAAATGAAAACAAATTTAAATGAGAAGCTCTTTTTCTGAACAGAGACTATCCGTATCATCCTCAAAGAAGAACTTCTAGTGCATCCTCGATACTTTGATCTGTCATTTGTTCATACATTGAGGTATGTAAACCAGCAGCCTTGGTCGATTCCATTGATGTTTCCTTATCTTCGATCGACGTGACATCCACACTATAAGCCATTTAATGCCAATTGCAAACCAACACCAAATTGTTTGTCGAGGTATTATTGACTCGAGCCACCTCACCTCATGTTGCGAGAAGCTTTGGTTACTCAAATATATCTCTTTTTTTTAATGAGAATGAAATGAGCTCTTCGACTCTTTCGGTTAGCGTTTCCTCGACTTTGGCCAAATGGTGTATCGATTCGTTGATAGCTTCACTTAGAATCGATTTAAGTTCAACATTAGTAGTTAATGTTACATCTACTTCTACATGTACTGTTACATCTACAACTAAGTTAATTATATCGGAAAATTCGTCGAAGGTCTTTAATTCTTTCTTATCTCTGATTCCAACATCTTGGTGACTTTCACTTTAATTCTGGATAGTTGATGGTGCCATGGTAAGCCTCATAATTGCAATTAGGGGTCTAATGTATGACATTATCCAATGGAATCATTGATTTTTACATTTTTTTGAAGTAACTCTATCATTAGTGAAAGTTGATCTGGCATTACCTCTAACCGCTTGATATGGACTGCTTAGTCATTTTGCTAGAAGATGTTTCATGCGAATTACACGAGATCTCGTTTGAATAATTGAGCATATCTTCCTCTTGGTCATATGACTCATAAGAAGATGAGTAATCGTTTTCTCCACATCCGATATCACAATTCCATGGGCTCGTTGAGGCTTTTGTCGATCATCTTGATCATTGATTACTCTTATGTTGCTCACACCACTACCTGTATATATCGCCACCCATAATTAAATCTAGTTCATGTTGAATTAGATATTCATACTTGTTGTATTTTTCAGCATAACTCCATTCGGTTATTGAGGCTCCGTTTATCCAACTTGATGCTTCGTTACTAGTTCCATCCGATCATTTTGTACAATCTGGCTCAAGATGGTTAACAACAACAAATGGGTCTTCACGATCCAAATTAGGAACATCATGCACGACCTTATCTAATGGGATTTGTTGCAGCTCCATTATAAGCAATCTTTGGCTTTCCTCGATCTCCCATTTTTCGTAAAATTCTTCCTCGTATACTTCGTCATCTTACCATGCTGACATATCACATTCCTTATCCTAACTACTATTATCATCAAAATCATAATCAACCTGATCCAAGATTAAATTTATCAATCAACAAGGTAGCTAGAAATAAAATAAAATAAAATAAAAATAACTAAAAATAATGAAAAATAAAAATTATTACACTATCAAACCTATTTGTCTTTCAATTAATATTATTTTACAAAGTAATTAACATAATAACAAATTTCATTGTCGCAATCCCTGACAACGACACTAACAACTTGACCACCTCCAAAAGTGCGAACGTTTAGAGTTAAAAGTGTGCAAATAAATAAATAAATAAATATAAATTAAATATAGTATCTACAAGAGAACAAGTCAAATTGTAATATAGATTCGTGTTACAATGAAACAACATTAAGTATTTCAAGTATCATACCAAAGGGTTTGTAGATTGGATAAATTTATTATTAAATTAATTACGTAAAATAATTACTAATCTGATTGATTTACAAGATAGTAGTATGAATCCAAATTTAAGTATTAATTAAACTAATTAAATTAATTAACCTAAGATAACCTAATGGAATTTCCTATTCCTAGTGTCAACAATGCGAGATCTAAGCCTATGATACGATTTTATCCCTAATTATCTAATAAAGCCATTAATTAACCCTATTTGAGTTTTTGTCACTGATAAATCGTAATTTATACATATTTTTACCCCATGCTTAACACATTTTATGGATGATTTTTCCTTAGAATTGGTGAATTCGATGCTCCTAATGCCTTAATTTCATGTTTTATACTCAGGAGAGCATAAGAGAGCAAAAGGAACGAGAAACAGGCCAAAAATAGAGAAAATGGGCCAAAGTATGAATTCAACACAACCTGGACCTCCTCACACGGGCAGACCACATGGCTGTGTCAATTTGGTAGAATTGAAGCACGATTCACACGAGTGGACCACACGGCCGTGCCTATTTAACAGGCTCAAGCACGGCCTGAAGTAATCGCACACGGGCGCGTCCCTGCTAAGCCCAAGTTGAGTCCAATTCGAAAAAAGCTATTTTCGAGGGTTCTTAGGCATTCCAAATCCTATAAATACACCATAGAGGAGGAAGAAAACAGAGGGCACGGAGAGAAAGGAAGGAATTACTCGAAGGAAGCCGACTGATCCATCTCAGAAGCCGGAGTCACTATCAAAACTGAAGATCTCCCCTCAATTTCCCTTCAGGAGTTTTGGGTTTTCTTTATGTTTTGTATTCGTTATTCTTCTGAGATGTTTTCCTTTTTAGTTATGAACTAAATCCCCTAAATACCTTAGGGGAATGAAACCTAAGACAAATCTTGTTATTATTTTCTGTATTGTATGATAAATATTTAACTTGTTCTTAATTATGTGTTCTTAATTCTTGTTTTGATATCCCAGGATACTGATACAAGATAAGCTCTTATTCAGAGGAGGAATAGACCCTGTCTAAGAGTACATTTGTCATAATTAAGCGGAGTTGTTTGCGCGCCTAGACATAGGGTGACAAGATATTGTCGGATTAGGGTGAAACCTAATAAAAGGATCCATAGATCGAGTTAATGCAACCCTAGGGTGTTAATTAGAGAGAAGTCTCAATTATTCAATCTAGGGATTAGACGTTATTAGTCTTGAATAGGGATAATAACATAACTTAGGGATCTTCACGGAACAATTTAAATGAATAAATCATCCGATTCGGAGCCAGAATAACAAGTACAGTCTAGGTGGATTTTTCCTTAGGTATTGTCTTAATTCAATCGTTTTCCAAAATTAATCCCCCAATTCCATTCTTTGTGAATTCTTAGATTAGTTAATTAGTTAGTTAAAACAAAACCCCCTTATTCTTAGGCTAGATAATAAAAAGACAGTCGTTACTAGTACTTTTAGTTCCTTTCTGGTCTTGCTAAAACTATACTACTGTTCGATAGGTACACTTGCCTGCATCGCGAAAATAGTTAGTTTCAAGAATGATTAATTATAAATATTTAAAACTTACTTGTCACGAAAATCGCGATCAGTCACCCTTAGCAAGAATACCCTATTGGTCTCATCTCCACTAAGGATTACAGCCTAATTCATCCTTTTGGTCTCTTCCTAGGCCACCAAATAAATGTGGGTCGGTGCAATTCCGTCACCAATCTGAGGTATAAGGAAGCGAGGAAGACAAATGAAGTGATGAAAAGGAGGACTAAGGGGCTACAAAATAAGATTCCTAAGAGGAAGATGACAACGACTATGAGGCGACATTTCAGCCATAACGATCCATGTAGAAAATGCCAGTCATCTGCATCCCAACCTTGTAACACCTCATATCCAGTCCGACCGCTGAACCAAGCTATGGAATGCCACATTAGCCACTTAAGTAACTCTCCATTAACACTCAATCTAATCTCAATCACACCACGATATAAAACATAAAATATGCTTTAGATGTTAAAGTGTAGTGGAATATCATGTAAGCATTTTCATTAAAACTTTTTAATCCAGCTTGCATACAGATAAGGGTTCACAAACTTGTAAGGGTTCACATGCATAATTAGTAAGTGTTCGCATACATATTTATATTTTACTAAGGGTTCACATACATAAGAGTTCTAACACTTCCTAAGCAAGGTCAGTCCAGCGACTAGGGTTCGCACACACAAAACTATATTTTTAAGCAAGTAGGTTTTGCAATCAATCTCTATATGCTTAGATACTAAAAACATGGTTTGTAGGGTTCCCCTATGTTATTTTCCATGAATTATTAAGGGTTCACTGGAATCAGTTTGTCAACTGATAGGTTTTTCACCCTGTCACTTCGCAGTAACTTTCGGGGAACTCTTAATTATTTAAAAATTATTTTATTACATGCTATTGCTTATAGCGAACACTATGTTTAGAAATTTAATTACTTAAATATGAAGTTGTACAATTAAGAAAACACCATATCAAACTTTACTTATATCTTAAAATTAGATGTTTATAAAGTAAATAGTTTCGCAAATAAAAACATAAGGGAAGATATAAGAAATCATAAATAACTAAGTCCTAGGAAAATCAGCGAAGGCATCAGAAGCTATCTCTAATCCCAGGCAGAATATCCTACATTACCTTTAAACCATGGTTCATTTGGTATCACCTTGCCTGTAATTATGCTTCCTGGATCACCTGCCTCATCCCTGCTCACCTTGCGATCTAATTTTTTGTAGTATTTAGAGAGGAGTATGTGCGTTCTTACAAGCTTAGTGTATATATAGGAAGTAAAAACTACAAGGCGTGCATAAAACATAAGTTAAATAAAAACGTAGGAAATATCACTTAAGACTGCGAACTAGGTTCACCATAATTACTCAAAACCTGATTCACAAGTGCTTGCTGTCAGATAGTTTTAAAACTTGAAAAACATAGTGTTTTAGAAAACATATTCTTAATCACATGTTCTTTCCTATTGGATAAACAAATCTCCTTATAATGCTTCAGAATGACTCAATGAGTCCATAACATGTCCCATAAGTGTAGTACAAAGCTTAAACACTCTCTAACACACCAACATTTCCCATTGAATGGAGCTAAGCTCAACATTCCCTTATCTCTTAGACCTGTCCCAGAGCCTCAATGCCCAAAACATAAAACATATAGGTGAGTACTCATAATCCTATGGCATGTCATTATATCCAATAGATTCAAAAATATTGTAATGTCAAAACATTTACTTAAGCATTGAGGTTGCCATATAGAGCTCACGTATCACTGTTCATAAAAATACATTCACAAAATAGAGTTTTAGAAAAGACTTACACTCAGAACTTAGGTTAAATCCCTAAGCTCCTGACTAACATTATGATTCACACATACAAGTGGCGATCCCTGAAAACTCACCAATTACTGTAACTTTAGACAAGCTACACCTTTCCCTTGTCCTTACTTGTATACTGTTCTGCTACTAGGTTCGCAATTTATAAACACACACAAGTCAACAATAGACATAACATATGAAAAATCATACATAATCACAAGCGAACCTAGGTTCACACATGCCAAGCTTTTGGCAAACCTATTTCCTTGGTTTGCTAACCTTTCTTGAATACTTCTAAACATAACAGAAAAACAGAGTCTTACCATAGATCCTAGGAGTTAAGTTTTAGGTTCTTAAAACTTGATAATAGAATAATTGATGATGAATTTGAGAAAAATTCTTTGCATAAAAAATATGAGATTTCTAATGGAAAGGGATTAATTTATAGGTACTTAAGTGTTCAAATATTCTTAGGATACCTGTGTTGTAGTAGAAGTAGGAAGAAGTTACGTGCATGGAAAGTGTTTCCAAGAGAAAAGTAAGTTGACTTTCCTAACTTTGGTATAATTACTCTTTGAATACTCCTACTTTTTACTCTTGGCCCAATTCAGTAAACACGGTTCACCAATCCCACTAGCGAAGTTCGCCAGGCCCTTTAGAGAACACAATTTTGTCAAGTCCACTGGCGATCTCTTCTTCACCAAGCCTATGGGCGAACACCAACTCGTTAAACCAACTATGGAACACTAGCTCGCTAGACCTACTGTTATACACCATCTCACCACTTTTGCTAGCGTATTCCATATCGTCAAACTTGCTGGCGTACACTAGCCCGATAAGCCTTCTGGCATACTCCAACTCTCTAAGTATTTTGGTGAGCATAGTTTGATAAATCCACTAGCGAACTTTCCTTCTCCAAAGCCATTGCTGGCCTCTGTTTTCCAGGCTCAAACATCTAGGCCATATTTTGGAATGTTACAAACCTAGATGCACATTCGTCGGTGGGAGGCTCCTCTCAAGGCCACGTCTCGAGCGGAGGGAAAGCTCCAATGGAGGGGGCAACCACCCCATTTTGATGATTAAGAATGATTTTTAATTTTTGGGATTGTAAAACTAGTAATTGGGATGATTTTTATTTCTTATTTTTTATTAGGAGTAAGAGTAAAAATAGTTTATATATATGTTTTTTGTTCTAAATTTTCTATGTAGGAACCCTATATGAGGAAAATGCTACATTTACAATCTAGAAACAAGCAAGGAAGGAGAAACCCACCATAAGATAATGATAATTTCATGATGGAATGAAGAAAATGTACAAGTATAAAATTAAAATGAACTCAAAATGCAAGTCTTGAAGAGTATATTAGAATTATTCACATATTGTTAAAAGATGTTACAAAAATTTTTCGACTAAATTCATCTTTTATTAACCCTAATCAAAATTAGTAAAATATTTATCTTAATTAATTATTAAATGTATCTCACTTATTTCTATGTTTAATAGACTTAGAATTTCATAAGCTAAACATATTACGGGGTTATGTAAGGTAATAATAATTTTGGTATTATTACAAATTCAATCCATACATGATTAAACATTACACCATGATAGTAGTGTGTCGATTAAGTAAAATTTGGTTAAGATTAATTAATTAATTCATACATCTCTTTTACATTAAACATGCATAAGAAAATTAATAGTGATTTACTTGCATGAATAAATTGATCAAAAGCACAAAACAACTTTTAACAGAATTGAATAAAGCAATCTATGGAAATTAGATCATTCTAACATTAACGATTTTAAGCATCATGACTATATTAGAAAACAAAAACTTAGTTGAAATCATGTTTATGAATTCAACAAGAACAAAAATTAAAAGGGAAGAAGAAACTTTAGCCGATTCTAGATGTTCCTGAGGCATAAATTGTTTGCTTCCTCCTTGGATATTTTGTCTTGTTGTCACAACTAAGCCAAGAACCCTCAATATAGCCGAATTATGGCTACTCTTAGGTCCTCATAGAACTCTTTCTCAAGAGGAAGAAAAGGGTATGGAAAAGAGAGAAAAGGAAACTCAAATGTAAAGAAAATAAAGGAAGAAATGAAAAATGAATGAGATCCTAAGTGAGGGGGTGAGAGGTGGCATTTATACACGAAGTGGGAAGCTTGAATTTACTAAAAATAGCAGCCAATCCCCCTTCTCATGGCCAGCCCTTGATGGTAGGGAGAGAGGTTGGGATGTTTTATTAAATTTAGCTAGTTGCCACAAATAGAAAGGCATGACAATGTGAGGGATTGGACTGGTTATGAAGAGAAGTGTTGAGGTTGTTTTTTAACTATTGAATTAAACTTAAAACATCTTATTTTGGCATCAATTTGGGACAGTTTGGGCTGCTCTTTGTTTTTGGATCAATCTTTTTCAATTTAATCTTTCTGGGCCCCATTCTCTACATCAGACTATAAATTTAATTCTACCCAATTTTAAATTGGATCAAATAAACTTTTTAATAATTCCAATAGGGTTGATTTGGGTTGTCCATGACTTTTAAATAATTAGCTATCTTCTTGTGGCAGATGCTTTCAAAGATGCTTCAACAATCTTATCTTCTCAAGGTACCTCCAAGACTAATTTTTCTTCCGTTGTGCAAAAATGCTAAAAATTGACAGAATTCTGTTGTCTCTAATTTATATATTTTGTAATAAAATTAAAAAATATATGTTGAGAAGAGCTTGGAATTTTCAAGAATTGTTAGTTAGAAAGTGCTAAAAAAATTCTATAAATTTTTTAGTTTTTACACCCCCCAGACTTAATTCATTGCTCATCTTAAGTAACGATAACTTACAAGCAAACTTCAAGAAATTATTTTTAAGAGATACCTTTTAAAAAATCAATTTATCACAAGATATTCATTTAGTAAAATTATGCTCAGAAATAAAAATTTTGCTACTATGCAACTCAAGTATATATAAGCCATTCTATTATTTTCAATTGTTAACATGCTAACAAAAAAAAAAGGACAAAAATGCCTTCTCTTAATTAACGTATATTTAATATTTCCCAATCAATTTATTTCTCTCAATTCATCTAAGTAGCAATCCCTAGGTCTAAATGGTGCCTTCATATGTTGACTTGAACAATTTCTGTAATACCCCGAAAATTACTACAGTAAGAAAGTAATATATTATCCTTAATATAATAAAACAAGAAAATAAAGTGACAAAAAGGGAACTTTTGAGTTATGTCAACATTGAGAAGTATATTATGATATATTAATTTAAGAAATAACTAAATCGTAAAAGTGGGAAAAGTTTTGTTGTCCAAGAGTAAATACTCAAAATTTAAGGGGTTAAAGTGTAAATATGAAAAATTTTGAAGGACTAATAGTGTAAATATTTTAAGGGTGGAATGATCTAGAAACTAAGAGAAATGGATGAACTAGGACCAAATTGAATAGGTTAAAATTTATGATGGACTAAATCACAATTTTACTAAATTAAGTGATGATCAAGGATGGAATTTTAACAGATCATAAAGGGCAAAATGGTCAATTAGAAAGAGAGAGAAATCTAGAAGGCAATGATGATGTTGGTGATGTTTTAGATTAATTAAATAAATATTAGTTTATTAATATTTTAATGAGTTATTTTATTAAGGAGAGAAAGATGAAGAATTCTCTTCATCTTTCATGCAACCAATGTGAGAAAAAGAAAAGAAAGAAAGAAATTTTATTTTCTTACAATTTGGTCCTTTCACAAAAAATTCACCATTTTTACTTAGAAATCAAAAGAATTTTCATAGCCATCAAGAGAGAAAGATAATAAGAAGAATATTGGGAGCTTGATTATCAAATTAGATTCAAGAAATAGAAGCTGGAGGAGAGAGAAAATAAATTAAAGATTGAAATCAATAAGACAAGGTAAGAACATCAAGACTTCAACATATTTTTTTTCAGATGATATTGTTGAAAAAAAGCATGAAAATGATATTAAAGTAGAGTTTTTTTTTTTATATAAGGTTCTATGTTCTTGATATGTTAGTGAAGGGAAATAAGAGGAAGTGATGGGAAATATTGTACAGAAAGGAAATAAGGATGTTATAAACTTGGTAATCAACATTTTGCATTAAAATAGTTTTGGACAGCAACAGTAATCTAACTTTGAAAAATCACCAAAAATTAGAGGTTGAATAAAATATGAAGTTAAATTTTATGGAGTCTAGTTTTTAATAGAAGAAACGGTGTAAGCAATGGAATTGTAAATTATGAGATATAATAAATTTTGTGAGACAAGGTTAGAATGATTTCGGGTTGTCTTATTCTGACTTTGGAAAATTATTAAAAATTGTAAAAAAAAATCTTAGGGTTTTAAATTTATATTTTTAAATTATTAATGGTTCTATTTTCAAGAGCAACAAACAGAAATATCATCAAACCCCGTACTAAGAGATAATTAATTTTAGTAAAGAAAGGTCGAAGTTGTCAAACAGTAGAATAGGGATACATTTGAAGATTTACTATACTTATTGGCTAAATTTTAAATTCTAAAATTTTTATGGTAGAAATATATTTGAGTCTAGTTTCAAACACATCAAGTGAATCTTACTTTAGAGCTTGGTAGCTCATGATATAAATAATTTAGTGACTATGACTCAAGTGGACAACTTGATATGAACATATAAGTAAATAGTGAAATTATTTATACATTAAGGATGTGGAATGGAGAGGAGGAGGAGGAAAATATATGAATATTCAGATAGCATGGGTTTACATTAAAATGTCTAATTTGCATGTTTTAGGCTCAGGGACTAAATTGAATAAAAGTAAAAATTTAAAGGGTAATTTTGTAAAAATTTCAAAAATGATCAAATTGCATGAAATGAATTTTTGTATTGTCTAAATTAATATATTGAAAGAAATTGTTAACATCAAGTGGGTTTAGAGCTTTAATTTTGTTGTATGATGATATTATAAAGTGATTTTGTTAAATATTAATGTTAGTATCAAATTGTGAAAATAGTTTAAATATTTGGGTTTGGAATTACATTCTTGTTTTATTAATGGCTGTATGATAGCTTAGAATATTTGGATAAATTAATAATTGAGAAAAATTAGTTTAATTGATAGATTAACTAGTCAAGGGACTAAATTGTAAAAGCTAAAAAGTTAGGGTAATTGTGTAAATTAAAAAATTGAAGGGTATAAATTGTGTAATGAATTGGAACTAAAATATATGCTAATGAATGAGAAATTTTATATTTTAGATCAAGATTCCGTAGATACTCGTGAAAAAAAATAGCTGAATAGTCCCTGAACTCTTACAATTATTACAATTCAATTCAGGTATGTTCGTATGGTTAAACTATAATGTTTATTTATTAAATTGATGAATGGTATTATGAATTCAATCATATCTATTGCTGAAAATAAAATTATTGTTAAATTATGAAATTGAATTAAATGTTCAAAACGAGTGGAACGCGGGATTGAGTACAATCGTTCTATTGTAAAGGATGAATTGACGGGTAAGACCATAACTGGGTTATGACACTATGAATGTAAGACCATGGTTGGACCATGGCATTGTTTATATGTAAGACCATAGCTGGGCTATGACATTTTAATGAAAAGACCATAACTGAGTTATGGCACTATGGATGTAAGACCATGGTTGGACCATAGCAGTGTTTATATGTAAGACCATAGCTAGGCTCTGGCATTCTAATGATAAGACCATAACTGGTTATGGCACTATGAACGTAAGACCATGGTTGGACCATGGCAGTTTTCATATGTAAGACCATAGCTAGGCTATGGCATTCTAATGATAAGACCATAACTGGGTTATGGCACTACGAATCTAAAGAATGAATTGACGGAAAATGTAAAGGATGAATTGACAAAAAATTACCCAAGTAAACCAAGGTACAACATTTGTTGCGAACTTTCATGTTTACTTTTTGTTTAGCTCTAATGAGCTTCTGTTCAGCCTTCGGCCTTCTGAAAACGATGTACTCATATCCGTAAGTCGTTCTTCGAATGGTAAAATAACATGAGTTGTTTTTGGATGATATATGTATATGAAGAAACAATAAGAGAATGATATGTGTCATGATATGTATATATATCAATATCTTGATATATTGATACATGAAAATTATGTAAGTTGAGACAAGTAATAAATTCAAGAGTGACCTGTAGAAATAGTAAGGTTATTGATGTTGAAATTATAAGAAATATGTTCAAGTATGCTAACAAGTTTTGTTGTTTAATGCTTAGGCAAGTGTCAAATATTTGGTTGAATGGTAGTATGTTTAATTATATGATGAATTGAAATGGTAAGTGTTTAAATGAAAATATGCTTGTGCTTATGAAAGAATGGTAAGGTTTAAGTTATGCAATTTCTTATGAAATGATTTATCGTGTGATTAATTTGAAAAAGGTCTTCGTTTAAGTGCACTAGCTTGTAGCTATGGTGGAATGATATGCTTGTGGCTGGTGTGTTATGCCTAAGGTATAAAGGTGGAAGTAAAGAAATGTAAATGAAAATAAATAAATTTGGAAGAATTAAAGCTGTGTTAAAATCCTACTATGCTAGGAATAATATGTATAAGTGATATTGTAGATTTATTCAATTAGTGAGCTATTAACTATAACTTCATGAATATTTTCGTTTCAATATTGGATTATTCAAGATATGTTTAAATTTCATATTTGAAAAGAAGTATTATGATTAAAGTTTATATGAGTTTACTAAGCTTGTCAGAGTTGTATCACACTATCCATCGGTTCTATTGGTACTTTTGAATGTTTTGATTTTGGTTATAATGGCATTTATAGATTGATATAGAATTGGGTGAGAAATATGGCATGTAAAATGACCTATTTTAGTCACACGGGTAGAGACACGGGCGTGTGTCTCAACCGTGTGTAACGCATGGCTAGGTGACACAGTCGTGTTTCCCTTGTATTTTAAATTTCCACAAAACAAAGACCCACATAGCCTAAGACACGGGCATGTCTCCAAACCGTGTGTGTTACATGGTCTGGCCACACGGATGTATGACCCCTGCAGTGTTGAAAATTTTAAATATTTCTGAAAAAAAATTTAAGTCTTTGACTTAGTCCCTATTTGTTTCTAATACGTAATTTGGGCCTCGAGGGCTCGTTTAAGGAACAATATGTATGATTTTGATTGGCTTCTAATATGAATGCTAGATGAAATGAAATGTCTGATAATTAATTTGTAAACTCTGGTAATGCTCCGTAACCCTGTTCCAGTGACGGATTCGGGTTAGGGGTGTTACAATTTCTCTCCACTAATGTAGAAAATATAGTAATTCAAATTAATAGGTCTTTTGAAAGGTTGTAATAAGGCTAGATTACAAGTTGGGAAAAAGATATAAACATTTTAGGCTAAAATATGTTAAAACTTAGCTTACTTTAGGCCTTCGAAACTATACAATCATCCATCCAACTACTTCCATGTTTTTCAATTTGGAACCATATGCTCATGTTGCCCTTTTTCACAACAACTGTGTTTTGAACTCCCCCAGCTACCCACGTAAGGGAATATATTTTTTCTGAGCATAAAATCTCCCTTTGCATTTTAAGCCCCAAATACTCCTTTTTGATCTCCTCCAAACTTAAAGACAGAAAATATCCTTAAATAAGCTTAGTCTAAAGTTTGGTGAGAAAAGTCAAGATGAGTAAATTTTCAATTAATGGATGGTTTGTTTTGATGTGGAGACTAAAAAAATAGGTCATTCGGCTTAAATAGTGGGTTTCAAGGGATAAATTGTAATAAGGTCGAGTTGACAGGCTCAAATGATCCAAATAAAATTTGCCTAAATCATCTTTTAAACTGCTATGTCTCCTAGGATTTCGCCTTAAGAAAGTTATTGAATTAATTCTAAAGGCTTAAACCTTCATGCATACCTAGTTCTACTAAGAGAAAAAAATTTCATGGCTTGATTTATACACATTTATTAAGATAATCATTTATTTCAAAATTAAGTTAACATAAAAAAAATTGAAATAATGAAATTTTATATATACAAAAGGCAACATAATTAGAAAAAACTAAAATTTTCGAGCAAGATTTTAATGATCCTAGAAAAAAAAGATTGCAATTTTAATGATCCTAGAAAAAAAAAGGAAAATCCCAAAAAAATAAGAAATTTTAATTCTTGATCCCCCCATGTCCCCGTTGTAAAGAAAACCCGAAAGATAGAAGGAACGAAAATAAAGAAGTGAATGAATACTGTACACCAGGTACGATTCCAGGGAAGAGAGTTGAGTCAAATTTGACTGCTTAAATACCAAGCTTATCCTAGACAGATCTTATCCTAGACATGTACATATTCATTGCCACACTTCTTATTTTTCAATAACCTTAAGAAATAAAGCACAATCTATTCAATTTTATTAATGATTCCAACTTAGTAAAAAATAACCTATAAAGAAATAAAAACTAAAAATATCCTAAAAGAAAAGTAAAGTAAAGATCCCTATTTTTATTTATTTGCAGACCCTGCAGTATCCGACCTATCTTTTGCTTCATCATACTTGTTTTTGCTCAAGTCACCTTGTTTCTTCCTTGCCATCGAAGTCCATGGTTCGAAAATAAAGTCTGGAAATCCAGGCACAAAAACAAGCGAGTTATAAAATATTTTCTTAAATGCATCTTTAAATGAGTCATCCCGTATTTTTGTGTATCTTTAAAAATCTTGTTGTTGCCATTGCATGTGCTGCAATATGTCCATTACATTTGACTATTCACTTCGTGGAATGGTACTCGATGAAGAAACTCTAAGTGTTGGAGTTCCCTTTCTGGTTCAGAAATCATTTCAGTAGGTTTTGCTAAGTCAGGGATTTCAATTGACTCTGTTGGTTCTAGTTCTGTAGGAATTTTCTCTTTTTTAGTTTCATTAATCGGTTCAAACTGCTTTTGAAGGACAACATCTCCTGCTACTCTGGCAAGGTCCTAATCAGTAGTTGTTCCTTGATTATACCTTTCCATCTTTACAGTTGGACAGATACGAGCTTTCATACATAGTATTGCGATCATAGAAGAGAAATATGCTGAGCCAGAACATCTTGCAGCATAGTCTTGAATTTCTTTGAGGATAATCATTCCCGCATTAATAGTCTTTTCTTCTCTAAAGGTGTCAATCGATCTCTATACAAGTATGACTCCTACATCTTGATATAGTCCATTTAGACCCAGGAATTTTTAGTTTTTGTAGAATTTCCTACATCTCATTTCAACATTCTTCATTATAGATGAATAATCATTGTCTTCAAAGTTAGTTAAGCCAAAGAAATCATTAATACCTTTTGAATTAAAAGCTACCTTAACTCCTCAAATAACTACTTCTGTTACGGTAAATGAGGTTAGATTTGAATAGAATTCTCGAACTAATTCAAGATTTGGGATTGATTTCTCATCACAAAACACTTTCTAATTTAATGCTTTAGCAATTTTTTGAATGCTCGCCATAAAGTTAGTGTGATTACTTTCTCCCATATTAAATCCTTTTTTCAGAAGCATTTGTTTTTCCTTGAAGAAGTTCTCATATCTTGCCTTTTCTTTTTTCAAATGGAATTTATTTTTCAATTTTGCAATTTGGACTGTGGAATGTGTTCTTTTTCGAGACATATTAACAACCCGAAACTTGACATGAGATGACAACACAAAGTAATAATTTCCCAAAAATTTAGTTAGAAATAATTTGATATTCATAATCCATGCACAATTGAAAATTTAAACAAATTAAATTTAATAAAATTTTTTGGGAAAAACAAGCTCTTACCACCTTTGTAATTAATCGATGAAAATGCAAAGAAGCAAGGTACAGCAAAATTTGTGGTGTTGGGTTAGGGATGTAAGGCGACGAATGACGGCTTGGGTGGTGGTTTATCGAGTTGAGAGCTACGACTTTGGAGAGGGTAAAGGTGTTGGAGGTTTAATAGGAGGATGTTTGAGGGTGGCGGTTAAGAGGTTTAAAGGCTATGGTTTAAAGTGTGAAGGAGGTGCGACAAAGTGTGGGTTGGCTATCGATTTTAGGAGATTATGCTGTTGTTTTTAGGGTATTAAGGTGGCGGGTTTAGGTGGTGATAGGAGGTGTAACAACTTGTAATGGTGGATTTAAAGGAGTTTGACGATAGCCAGCAGATAGGGGCTGGGTAATATATGACGGTGGAGAGGAATAAAGAAGCTAGAGCTCTGACTAGAACCTATGCCATACGTGCACGTGAAGATGCATCATCTCCTAATGTGATCACCGATACATTCTCTTTCTATGATAATACTGTTATTGCTTTGATTGACCCTAGTTCTACTCATTCGTATCTGTGAATGAAGCTGGTGTCTAGCACGAATATGTCTGTTGAGTCTATGGAATTTATGATTAAAGTGTCAAACCCATTAGGCAAACATGTGATAGTCGATAAAGTATGTAAGAAATGTACTTTAGTAGTTAAAGGTCATTGTTTTCCGGCCGATTTGATGTTGTTACCATTCGATGAGTTTGATGTCATATTGGGTATGGACTGGTTGACATTCCATGATGCTGTAGTAAATTGTAGACAAAAGGCCATTAAATTAAAATGTAAAAATGGTGAAACCCTTTGGGTTGAATCAGGTGAGCCAGGGAACTTGCCTATGGTGATATCCTCTATGTTTGCCCAGACGTGTTTGAGGAAAGGTTGAGTCAATACCGGTTGTAAGTGAATATGTGGATGTATTCCCGGAAGAATTGCCAGGGTTACCCCCTAATAGAGAGGTTGAATTTGGTATAGAGCTAATGCCAAGGACCACGCCTATTTCGATTGCTCCGTATCGGATGGCCTCGACTGAGCTAAAAGAACTAAAGTCACAGTAGCAAGAATTGCCAACAAGGGTTTCGTGAGACCAAGCTTTTCACCGTGGGGTGCTCTAGTGTTATTTGTGAAAAAGAAAGATGGATCTATGAGGTCGTGCATAGTTTTCTAAGATAGACTTGAGATCTGGCTACTATCAACTACGAGTTAAAGAAGCAGATGTGCCTAAAACCGCTTTTAGGACGCGGTATGGCTACTATGAGTTTCTCGTCATGCCTTTCGGCTTAACAAATTCTTCCGCTGTGTTTATAGAATTAATGAATAGATTATTTTAGCCATATCTAGATAAGTTTGTAGTTGTATTCATCTATGATATTATGATATACTCTAGAGACAGGGTAGAACATGTCAAACACTTAAGAACCATTTTGGAGACTCTGAAGGACAATTAGTTGTATGCCAAATTTAGTAAAAGTGAGTTTTGGCTTAGAGAAGTCTGTTTTTTAGGCCATATTGTTTCGAGTGATGGTATTAGGGTTGATCCCAACAAAGTTTCTGCTATTGTTGAATGGGAACCATCAAAGAACGTGACTGAAGTTAGGAGCTTTTTAGGGTTGGCCAGTTATTACAGGAAATTTGTAAAGGACTTCTCTATGATTGCGACTCCCATGACAAGGTTTCTTCAAAAAAGGAGTTAAGTTTGAATGGTTGGATAAATGTCAGCAAAGTTTTGAGAAGTTAAAGATGTTGTTTACTGAGGCTCCCGTACTAGTACAACCTGAATCAGGAAGAGAATTCGTGATTTATAGTGATACTTCTTTGAATGGGTTGGGATGTGTACTTATGCAAGAGGGAAAATTTATGGCTTATGCCTCGAGACAATTGAAACCTCACGAGAAGAACTATCTGACACACGACCTAGAGTTGGCCGCCATAATATTTCCTCTGAAGATCTAGCGACATTTTTGTTCGGAGAGATATACCATGTATACTCCGATCATAACAGTCTTAAGTACTTGATGACCTAAAAAGATTTAAATCTGAGGCAACACAGATGGTTGGAACTATTAAAAGATTATGAGTTAATTATAGATTACCATCTGGGAAAAGTGAACATGGTAGCCAATGCATTAAATAGAAAATCATTGTTTACTTTGAGAGCAATGAATGCCTGATTGACCTTGTCAGAAGATGGTTCGGTTCTAGCAGAGCTAAAAGCTAGACTGACGTTTCTTCAAGAAATTTTTGAGGCTCAGAAGAGTGATAGCGAATTACTATCCACGAAAACCCTATGTGAATCGAATGTTGAATCGGATTTTTAGATCGGTTCTGATGGTTGCTTGAGATTCCAGAATAGGATTTGTGTTACTAAGGACACTGAATTGATTTGAAAGATATTAGATGAGGCACATAGTGGTTGTTTATCAGTACACCCCGGGAGTACGAAAATGTATAACGATTTGAAGAAAATGTATTGGTGGCCGAGAATGAAAAGAGACATTTCAAAGTTCGTTTCCAAGTGTCTTGTGTGTCAGCAAGTGAGCCTGAACACCAAGTACCTTCGGGTCTACTTCAGCCTATCACGGTCCCCGAGTGGAAATGGGATCAAATTACTATAGATTTTGTGACGGGTTTGCCGGTATCCCCAAAGAAAAAGTATGCTTTTTGGGTTATTGTGGATAGGCTAACAAAGTCGGCACATTTTATACCAGTACATACCGACTACTCCCTTGAGAGATTGATTGACTTGTACGTTTCTAAAATTGTAAGACTACACGGGTGCCCTTGTCAATTATTTTAGATAGGGACCTGAGATTTACCTCGAGGTTTTGGAAAAAGTTACAAGAGGCATTGGGAACAAAGTTGAGTTTCAGCATGGCATTTCACCCGTAAACTGACGGTCAGTCGGAAAGAGTGATTTAGATTTTAGAAGACATGTTGCGGTGTTGTGTTCTCGAATTTCAAGGAAGTTGGGAAAGGTACTTATCATTGGTTGAATTCGCCTACAATAGTAGCTATCAATCGAGTTTGAAGATGGCGCCTTATGAGGCTTTATATAGGCGTAAGTGTCGAACGCCCTTATTTTAGACCGAGCTCAGAATGATTCAGATTCACAGGGTCGATCTAGTTAAGGAGACTAAAGAGAAAGTTAAATTGATTTGCGACTATTTGAAGGCCGCCTCAGATAGTTACAAATCCTATGCTGATTTGGAATGGAAAGAGATCGAATGTCAAGTTAGCGATCGAGTGTTTTTGAAAGTATCCCCATGGGGAGAAGTTCTCAGATTTGGTAGAAGAGGCAAGTTGAGTCCTTGTTTCATAGGACCCCATGAAGTTACTGAGAGAGTAGGGCCGGTTGCCTATCAATTAGCCTTATCATTGGAATTGGAAAAGATTCACGATATGTTTCATGTATCCATGCTACGTCGATATAAATCAGACCCTTCGCATGTGATTGTGCTAACAGAGGTTGAGATTCATCCAGATATGTCCTATGGTGAGGAACCTGTTAAGATCCTAGCTCGGGAGGTTAAGCAACTGAGAAGTAAGAGCGTTCCCCTTGTGAAAGTATTATGGCAGCGACATGGGGTTTAAGAGACCACATGGGAGCTCGAATAGATCATGAAAAGCCAATACCCAAACATTTTTAAAGGTAAGATTTTCGAGGACGAAAATCCCTAAATAGGGAGAATTCTAACAGCTCAACTTTAGGGCTAATCGAAATAGTGATTTTGAAACCACTAAATCGAGGTCAATAAAATTATTCTAATATCATTTTATGTATTATAGCATGATTAGATAAGTAGATGAAAATTTTGGTGAAATAATTTTAGCAATTGCTTGTCTAATTGTGAAAAAGGACTAAATCGCTTAAAGTGAAAAAGTCCTATTTTGTTAGATAAGAGTTTCAATTAGCTAAAGAACCTAAATGGGGGGCCTTAAAGGGAAATTAGACCCTTAGAGAATAGGGTGGCCGGCCATAAGTGGGACAAATTGATAGGAAAGTCAAAAGTAGGTGGTGTTTTGGTTACCAATTTTGACTAGTTTTAAATAAATAAAACAAAAAAAGGGCTTCATCTTTTTATTTCTTCTTCTTCAACCAATTTTTATCTTCAAAAGGGGGTTTTGAGAGCTCAAAATATCATCCATTAACATCTTTTACAAGTAAGTCATTTATAAGGTTATTCTTGATGATTTTTGTATTTTTGGACTTCTTGTAACATAAGCTTTCTATGAAAGGGATTATTTTACAAAATGGTTGAGAGATTAGGGTTTTTCCATGAAATCATATGTGTATTTTTCTAAAATTTTATGGAAGAATATGAGTATTATATGTGTAATAAACAACTTTTATGAGGGGATTTTTCATGAAAACCCTAATAGGGACTATTTTGCATAAGTTGGAAATTTGTTGATAAATGTGAGAAATAATGGAAATTTTGGATTGCTTCTAGTATAAAAAGTAATCAACTAGGCTTATAATATGAATAAATTTGATAAAAATTGATTTGCGAGCATAGGGGTAAAGCGGTCATGTTGGAGAAGTCTAGAGGCAAAATAGTCATTTTGCCCAATTATGAACTTTCGGGCGTCTAAATTGATATGCTGCTGTAATAAATGAATTTCATTAATTTAGATCAAGAGAAACGTGATTCGGGTCTTGTTCGGGGTAAGAACAAAGTTTACGAGGATTAAGCTCGTCTTCATCATTTTGTATCGAGGTAAGTACATATGTAAATAATGTGTTATTGAAGCTTACTTTGATATATTTTAATAATTTACATGTGTAATTAGCTTATTGTTGTTATGTATCTAAGTTATAATTGTTGTCATGAATGTTTAAACGACATGTTATACGAGTAAATTACAATGTGAGCAAATGCGATGCTATTCGATTAGATATGAAGCCCCATTGAACCTTAGACATAGTTATGGGGTCCGGGTCCTGACTTGATAAAAAGGCCCGTGAGTAGCTCAAATATGAGGGTTTCATAGCACGAGGTAGCTCTGATTTCTTATATGGCATTTAGACACAAATTCTTTGCGTAACCATATGTATTTCGAGAGTTCAACGGGTAACCCGAATATTTAGTTGGTGAATACTTTGATGAGGTATGTATACCGAACTCTTGGTTAGGACCTGAGTGAAGAACTAGGTGTATTAAGTATACATGAATGGAAAGAAGACTGAGATTGAGACGTTAAGTAATTTATATCTTTTAAGCATGACAAGCTACCGTTGGATGAATATGATTTTCTTATAATTACACTTTATTTGCATATATGTACTTACTAAGCTCCCACGCTTACCTTCCTTTCTTTTCTTTCCTTATAGTGCCACAAAGCTAGCATCGGGGATCCAGTGACATCAAAAGCTTTGATTGCGCCATCACTCAAGACCTTGGTATAGCTAGTTTCATTATTTTATTTTCTGGCATGTATAGGGACTCGAGTTTTTTTTTTAGTGTTTTGTTAGTTAGCCATAATGTGTTGGCTCATATGATGAATATGATACTCATTTTGTGTAAGGCCATGGATGATGGTCAATACTCATTTTGATTTATAAACAGAAGATGATATTTTCATGGATGAGTAAAATGCATAAATGAAATATTGTCCATTGTGGTTATTTTGGCTATGTGATGCGCCCTTATGTTAGTGGAGAGTGATTTTTGTGCAGGTTACATAAGTAAGGGTGACAAAAAGGCTTGGTAAATAGCCTTATTTTGTCCAAACGGGTAGGCACACGGGCGTGTGTCTAGGCCGTGTGCTACACACGGTTCACCACATGGGCGTGTGATATGGTCATGTCCCCTGCACGTAAGAATTGTAAGCCAGTATGCATGATAGTAAACACAAGGGCAGAGACACGGCTGTGTGTCTCAGTATTGTGAAGGGCACAGCCTAGCATATGGGCATGTGCCTTGGCCGTGTTGCCCTTAAGGATTACTGACGTCAGAAACAGAATGTCCAAGTTTTTGCACACGGGCTAAGACATGGGCGTGTCATGGTCGTGTGAAAGACACGGGCCAGAGACTTGGGCGTTTTCCAGGCCATGTGAAAACCCCTGTAGGTGTACATTTAGAATTAACTCCACACAGGTATAGGACACGGGCGTGTCCTTGTATTGCTTAGGCCATGTGAGCCACACGGGCTAATAGCACGACCATGTTGAAATGTCACACGGGCGTGTTGCCCCTCCCACATGGGCGTGAGCCCCTGTGTTAAAAGTTATTTTCAAAGTTCTTTAAAGGAATCGAATTGTTTCTGAATGGGTTCCAATGGATGTTTTGGGCTTAGTAGGCTCTTATTAATGAGTTTATAAACAAAATTGAAAAAGTTTTAATTTGACCATGTTTTGGTGTTATGAAAATGTCTATATGCATAAGTTTAAGTTAGGTAATGCCCCATATTCTGACCCAGCGTGGGTCACAAGTGTGGGGTGTTACAACGGAGATGTATAATCTTCTACGATAGAATATTTCCTCCAAGGGCAAACAAAGTAGCTATTAGTTTCGCCTAGACAACCTTTCTCTAGAGCTATAACGGACTTCTCGAGATAGAAGGTAAACAACCATATTGTATTCGGTAGGTGTGTACCTGTAAATCAAGAATTCTTGCCTTGCTTGTGTCCTCTATTGAGGATTTAATTAGTGAACTAGCAAGAAAGGTAGAAAGATGGAAGGATTGTTTTTGAGATCTCAATGCTAGAATAATAGGGGCACTCTACCCCAAAAATGTATATGGACAAGGAAAAGAAAGATAAGAACAAGGGAAGTGAGAGACAATGAGAGGATTGGTCAAGCTGAAGGCCTATAGGTTTATGAAATTCCCTTAGTGATCTAAGTCATTTATAGCCAAAGAGAGTTGATTTATAGAAATTTTAATTAATAGTAGGAAACCGTTTTGGTCCATCAATGCATGAAGAGCACTTTTCGACATTGGAAAAAGGAGAATCCTTTAAGGTCTCCAAAAAGGGCATACCTCTTGACTGTCAACTAATAACATGTTCCCCTCATAAAGTATAACAAAACATAGGAATTTTCAATGATAAGCATATTCGAGTAAGTCTGATGAGTTTTCGACACCCTCAGAGTAGACCTTCAGAATTCGAGCATTAACTTTGATACCTTACCACGTTAGTGATGAAAAAAATTTAATGGGTGAGATAAGCTTCCTTGTGTCAAGAAGAGGCTGACTCATTAAGATGGGCAGGGTTAGTGTAAATGAATTAGGGAACTGTAGGATTATCTGCCATAAATAGATAAAAAATGATGATAGACAAACTGTGTTTATTACACTGCATTCACCCAGAAGTTGGACTTAAAGGAAGTTATGGACTAGAGGAATTTTAATTACGGAAGGGTTAGATACCCACCAATAAATAGGTATTCATCTTCGTTAAAATTTTTAAGCATCCATGAGTTGAGTAGAGTACAATAATGTGAATGTACGAAGTAAGAACCAAGTCGAAGGATTCTGGTTAGGAGAAAAGGTGATGTCTACGCGAGCCTTATATGGGAAAAAATAAGGAAGAGCTTCTTTAAGTTTGCCTCTGCGACTGAGTGTAAAAGGAAATTTTGAGCACAATTTTTTTTAGGGAGGAAGAGTTGTCATACCCGATTTCCATTGAAACATAAAAATTTCAAACCTTTAGGGTTAAATTAAAAGAGATCGTAAGTTGACAGTCTCTATTGCAAATTTTGAGAAATATAAAGGCTAGTTTGAGCATAGTTGAGCTTCAAATATGTTTTGCTAGGATTAGAACCAACTAGTTCCTTAGTGGGGTTCAAAATTAATATGGATGAATGGTTGTTATACGGTGGGAAACCGCACATGAAGGGTTATAAATAGTTGAAGAGTGACTTCCTGGGAGACTTCTTCCCCAATTTGTTTCATTTTACTCTCTTCCTCATCTTCCATGGTTGCTCTGAGGAAGCAAAGGCATTGGAAAGCTCTACATGGATCGATGATCGTGAGGTTAAAGTCAGAAATGTAGAGAACCCAATAAGCTGGTAAGGATCTGAGCCATTCGGTGCACTTAAGACTTAGGAAACGAAGTTAAAAGTTTTTATAACCATTTTAAGGGTTTTGCTTGTTTCTAGAAACTTGAGGTTTTAAAGTAAACACACTTAGTTTAAACCTTAAATTGGTTGTCTTGCTTAGTTGTTGGTGTAACTCCCCTAACTTGTTTCCGTCACCGGACTAGGGTTACAGAGCATTATCATACAAATTAAAACAAATAACTTCAAATTAGATTAATAATTCTAATTAATAATAATTATTTAAATCTCATACAAATCCAACAAACATATCATTTAGGCCTTAAATTGAACTTTTGAAGCCTTAAAAATAGTCCAGGATTAAAAAGAGACTAATTTGGAACAATTTAGAAAATCTGAGGAAAAGTTAGAAATTTAGAGAACAAGGATCACACGGCCATGTAGCCAGGCTGTGTGACATAGCCTAGACCGTGTAATGTTCGAACAATAAGATACACAGCCGTGTCTTAACCCATGTCTTAAACCGTATAACTCACTGGCTTAGATCACACGACTGTGTCGTAGGCCGTGTGTCAAACTGTGTAACTCTCTGACTTGATAAACACTGTCGTGTCTCAGACCGTGTGACTCACTGACTTGATACACACGGCCGTATCGTGGGCTGTGTCTCAGACTGTGTCTGGCACACGGCCGTGTGACAGCTCGTGTCCCAGGCTATGTGCACCAAAATGAACCTTAAACATCAAGTTTACCATCTCAAGCTTTTTTGGACACCAAGAAACACATTAACCAGTTATTATACCTATTCAAATTATCATTAAACTTACTCAAATAATGCCAATTCAACCATTTTAAGTGCCTAACCATGTACCATCATTGGTACCACAATTATACATACATGTACAATGAAATAAATCATCAACCGTTCAAACATACCATCTTATTTTTTTAAGCTAATTACCTAACCTTATACTAGCCAAATTGAGAACAACATAATTACCTAGCCTTATACTAGCCAAATTGAGAACAACATATACCATAAGTTATTATTAGCTAGTTTACCAAGAAACATAACCATAACTTCACAAATTGCACTTACATTTATCACCATACCTAGTAACCATGTAATTATCATCACATTAATATTAACATCAATCTAATATTAACAAGGTAAATACTTCACATATTAACATATCAAATGAGGTCATTAACATAACAACCTATTACATGCTGTATAATCCAAAATAAAAGTTCAAAAACTATCAAAATCGGATGGATAGTGTGACTTGAGTACTGATGTGACTTGAGTGCTGATCCAAGCTTCCGTCCCACAAAAAGATATCTACAAGAAAATGCAAATCACACAAGTAATCTTATTGAAGCTTAGTAAGTTCGACGGGCAGAAACAATGGATCTTACTGAAATAAACATAATCAAATTCAATTCCACAACTAATGTTTCTTGTCATCCACAATTTCAAACCAGTGAATTACATAAATCAATTCAATTCTCAAATATTAATTTCTAAAAAGCATACATGTCCACAACAAAATCACTTCAAGATATCAAGTACAAAACATGCCACTCAAAGTGTTTAAATAAGTAATTACTCCAATAATTACGACCTGATGAACGACTTACAGATACAACTACACAAGTAGTCCAACCGAAACACACCAAGCACTCATAAGAGCTAATCCAACCAATAACACACCTCGGCACTGAGTGCCTAACCCGTAGGTCAACATCCCTCTAAGACACACCTCGACACTAAGTGTCAGCCCGAAGGCATTACATTTACCCCCGGTAAGATGCTAGAATCAGAAAGTAATACACAATGGCTCGTAACAAATGCTAAACCTCGGTATACTCAGGAAATATATAATTCATGTAACATCTCCTCCTCTTCAAGCCCCATATAACACGCCATGTAAAATCAGTTGTACTCTATCCCGCGTTCATCTGGCCCAAACATAGTAATTTAATAGACATTTTTCAAGTAATTTCACATCATTAATATAACAATTAATATCCATTATTCCATAGCATATCATTAGACAATTCATATAGGTATTAAATTGCAAGCCGAACGATCTTATTTGGACCGAATTGTAATAGTTGTAGAATTTCAAGGACTATTCCACGATTTCCCCTTTTCCACATAAGTCAATAGAGTCTTGATCTAAAATGCAAAATTTTCCCTTTATTAGCTTATATTCATATGCCAATTAATTTTTCATTTTATACCCTTTTATTTTTCAAAATTACATAATTGCCCTTAACTTTTACAACTTTTGCAATTTAGTCTCTTAACCCGAAAACCATCAAATTAACCATTTCCTCAGGTTCAAAATTTATAGTCGAATAATCTAGGCCCTTAAAAAGTCTCAATTATACCTCTAATTCACCATCAAACCTTGAATTTTTGACATTTTAACATTTTAATCCTTAAATAAAAAACTAATAAAAATTACTTCACAAAACAACCAAATACCACAATCAAAGTTTCAAACACATAATTATCATAAAAAAACCTAGATTAATTAATAGAAACTTCTAAAATTTTTAACAGATTAAAAAATGGAGGTACGTGTTAGTTGGACCTAGTTGTAACGATATCAAAAACATAAAAATTATAAGAAACGAGTATCAATTTCACTTACATGCACTCCGTAATAGCCACCGAACCTTCAAGCTCTTGAAAATGGAGGTTTTGGCCAACAATGAAGAAAAATGAAGAAGATGATTGTGAATTTTCATTATGTTTTAAGTTAATTTTAACTTACTTAGAAAGTTGCGATTACCATAATTTTCTTTTAATTTAACACCATAACCGTCCACTATCTATCAACAAGGGATAATTGCCTTAAAAACCCTCCCTCCTTTATTAATTAATCTATTAAGTCTCCTGATTACAATAATTACTAAGTTTTGCAACTTTTACAATTTAGTCATTTTTCTTTAATTAGTTATCTATATGTTAAAATTTCTTAACCAAATTTTAATACGACTCTAATGACCCCGTAAATATTCTATAAATGATATTTATGGGTCAACACGGTAGAATTTTTGGTCCCAAAACCCCTATTCCGTCACCACTAAAAAACAGGTTGTTACAGTTGGGAGAATGGAAGCTCTGGTGTCCAGAAGAGCTAAGCAGACAAGGCGAAGAAGTATTGAATGAGTTTCCATACTCAAACCACAAACTGCTAAGTATGTTGAAAGGTTGCATGGGTTTATGAGTATCCGCCAAGGTAGTCCAGCTTAATATTCGGAGTTTAGCCTATATAAAGGCCATTGTAATCAGATTAAACACACAATTTTAGGGAAATAATTTTTTTTTTAGGTTTTTATTTCGTTATTACGTTTTACTTAGTTTATTTTATGTTCATGTAACCGGAAGATCCTATTCGATGTTAAACGATTACAAGCAATGTTTGCTTCGAAGCCGCACTTTTATATTGATGAAATCCATGATCATTTCTTTCATTTATTTTATTCTTTGCATGTCTTTCTTTAACATTGCTAATTGAATGTTTGTGTGAAGATTAGAATCAATTTTTGGTTTATACATATTTCTCATGTTTCAACTGTATTAATCTAATTAATTTATTGAAAGATAGAGTTTAATTTGGACCCATTTGAGTGCAATTAAATCCTAAGATTAACGACCCTAGGAAGTCATTTAGGTAGATATGAACCCGAAATAGGTATAGTCTACCAAAAAACACTTGCGAGATCAGTGGTTAGGGAAGGAAAAACTTAAACCCTCAAATTTACGACCTTAGAAAGTCATATAGGTGGGAATTAACCCAAAACCAGAATGGCTATTCCTGAAAACCTTACCCTGCCCTGATCTGAACTGTGTCATCAAGACATGAATAGTTCTTGCTGACTATTTATATTAGTAGAAGGTTGAGAAGCCCTACTAGCATAATTAGTGGCCAATTATTTACAACCCTACATCAACAATTAATAAGGTAAAACAATTGGATCAAGGTTAATGGAACTCACATAGTTGACACAAGGGATAAAAGAAGCCGATACATGAACTTAGGAGTAGGTTTAGGTTTAATTCAATTCATTTAGTTTATTATTACTATTATTATCATCCGTCTTCCGAATTAACACTACTAATTCGTGACTCAAGTAGACTAGAAGTTATTTTTGGTAAATAGCTTAATAATAGCTTTCCCCAAACTGCAACCCTGGGTACGATCCTCGGAATACTTACTAAGTGTTTCGTTGTAAACAAACTATATTACAACATGACCCGTATACTTGCAGAAACTGCATAATTTCCTATATTTTGTAGCAATATTTTCACTTCTAATGTTAGTACGTTGAGAGGCAGTCAAGTTATTGGCGTCGTTACCGGGGATTGCAATAGTGATAATTATTATTGAATCAATTACTTTGAAAATAATATTAGTCAAAAGACGAATGAATTAGATAGTATTATAATTTTATTTATTATTCTGGTTTTACTTTCGTTTTCATTACTTTTATTATTTCATTATTTTCCTTTTTAATTAAGAAAATTTAATCATAAGTGCAATTAATGATGATTACAATTAGTATGAAGGTAAGGTGTGGGATAATTTATACGATGATGTAGCATCAAGTTGGTTAAATGGAGATTCGATGGACCAATGGAGTTCAGATAGTGAATATGAAAAAGAAGGGTATTTCTATGAACCTCTATATGAGTTAGATGATAAAAAGACTAGTAGGCCCAAATACCCAACAAAGTTTCTTTGCAATACGCAAGAAATGTCATAATATGAAACAAGTGAGCAGGACAAACCTTCAGCCCAGAACATAGACTCACACATGGATAAATTTGATGATGACAATAGTTGGTCTAAGTAAGATGAGTTGTCCTTTTAGTATGACTATCGACATAATAATGGAGGACAGATTTGGTTGAACGGAGCTTCGACAAACTAGTGGAGTGATAACAATGAATACAATATACATAAACATCTGGAAGAGCTACCTTACAAAACGTATAGGAGTTATGACTATGAAGATAAAAGCAAGTATCCGGAGGAACCTTTACGTAAGCCAAATAAAATCCATCTAAGTGTGATCAAATCTAGTGAGCTAACAATGAAACATCCAACTTATCATCAAAGGCATTACCTCCACGGGAACAAGTCGTACATGATGTTCTCAACTTTGACCATGATGACCATTGTACTCTCAACAATCATTCGGACTTAGATGATAGAAATCAGCAAGAATTTGGAATCGATGACTATGTTAATGAATTGAATATACCCAAAGGTGTCTCTAATCAAAATTAACGTAGAAACAAACATAACTGTAGATGTAGTCGCTGACATAAATTAGACGTAACCACTAACATATAGCTTAAATTGATCTTGAATAAAAGTGTAGAAGAGTTAATACACTTTCTGACCATAGTAGAGAATGAGCCAGCTGAAGATGCCGATGAGCTTGACTCATTCTCATCCGACAAGGGCAATAAAACCCGAGTGACCAAAACTTCATACGACATAGAAGGGAAGAAGCTCGAGGCAATAATACCCTGGAAAATAATTTCGGGTTGGCTCGGATTTGGTACTAAATGGCCTGTAATGTGGATGTTGTGACGATAAAAAATTGGCAATACTAATGGAATCGATCAGAGAGGCTGGTTCATATACATCGACGGAGGAACAAACAACGAATCAAAGCTTCGAGAATTGGCTAGAAGTTCTTCTATTGTGGTGACATAGATCGTCCTAATTTTTAAAGAACTTCTATTCTCTGTTTTACATTTTGTTTTCTTCTTTTCAATTTATTTTATTTCGATTATTTTAGTATTACTTTTATTTGTGTTTAGTTGTTTTTCCACAGCATGTGTAGATACCATCGAGTGGCAGAACCAAAAAACAAAAAATGCCCGAAACTGGGCTCAATGTCGCGACATCGCACCCTAATGTCGCGACATCCAAGATAGAATGCCATATCGCAACATTAAAGGGCCAAGTTCATCTGAATTCCTTTATTTATCGTTTATTTAGACATTCTGTTATCTATTATCAATACTTATTTTTTTCCTCTTCTCATTTTTTTTACTTTCTCTACATTATATTTCATATTTCTTAACATAGTATTTTTTTAGGTACTTTTCTGCCCGCTTGAAACATACAGAGTCTGAGACTATCATGAAAACATGGAATCGACCCTTCAAGGAAGTTTCTTTATTTATGCTTATGTTTTCTTTACATCTGGGATAATTTTTTATCTAAAGCATGGGGGAAGTACATAAGATTAGTTTGTGTGTTTTCTTTTGTGTGTTTACATTGTTTTAGTTGATTTTTTTAACAAAAAAATTATTGTTTTTGTTGCATGGCACTTGGATTATATTAATACAGTGAATAGTTGTTGAAAATAATAAAGCATGTAATGATTTTTGTCAAGCATGAAATTTTTAATTGATATGAGATAATTTGATTACTTTTAAAGAAAATTGATTAGGTTACTTAATTATATTGCATAATATATTAAAAGTACCTAGGTAAGAATGTTTGATGATGCCATATGAGATATAAGTCTTATAGATAGTCGTAGAGAAATGAATGCTTGAATTGATTATTATTCATTTGGTTTAATTCGAAGCATGAGAGAAATTGTGTATAGTGGGATGCTTAGGGATAACCTAAGGAAATGTTTGAATAACTAGTACTCAAATGACCATACCTTAATGTTATGAATCCCTAGGCTCTCTTTTTTATCTTGATAACACGTTTTTGATGAACCAACGAAAATAAACCCAAAAGCCAAACATAAATTGAAACCTTAAACTCTTTCCTATCCTTGGTCCTTTAATACATTATGAAATAGACATCGAACTATAGATATTGAAGATTTAGATAGATACACCATAGTGGTTTAAAAAGATTAGAGCAAAAAAGGAAGAAATAATGTGATACAGTAATTATAGGTCAGGAAAAATGTGGCAAAAAAAAATTCCATAAAAAATGTCAAAAGTAAAAACAAGAAGAAAAAGTATAGAATAGAAACAAAAGCATTGTGAGTGAGAAAAAAGTAAAAAGTCATGTGACAAAACAAAAAGTCACAAAAGTGAGAAAAAAAACTTAGTCATCAGTGCACCAAAACTCATTAAGCTAACCATTGTTTCTAGTATTGTATTGTATCTTCGTACATAGAGAGACAAGGAAAGTGGGAGAAGAAGACAAAAGAGAGGGAACAATGTCATGTGCCTAACTATTTTTAGTGTTTGAACCGTTTTGAGCCATATCTTTCTTTGAACTCGTACCGTCCTAAGCCTCAGAACGTTACAAGCCTAGAAGACCAATGTGACTTAAGCATTCTCTGTGCATAATCTTTCGGAATTGCTAACAATTATACATAATGAATTTTTGTGTTCACATGATTTTGTCTGCTACATATCTATTTGTTTTATGTTAATGGTGATATTGTTAAACATCTGGTCATGGGAATTACTTTTAAGTTGTTAGTAAACTTTGTAAACTAATCCTAATTTATTTTAAAAAAGTTTTCAAGGCATCAAACTATCAAGATTAAGTTGCATGTGCGATAAGAATTGTTATACCATTAATATTTGACAATTACGTTTGTAGTGGTAAAAAAATTCAAAGGATGTTTGCTTATTGTCTGATATGTTTCTAGACTTGGTTTTCTTGAGAACAAGTAAAAAGTTAAGTGTGGAGGAGTTCAAGTGTAGGAGTGGTGATCTACCACGATCTAGCTTCTTATTTACATCCATATTCACTAACTCTTGCTTGTTTAAAGAAAGAAATCAAGTAATTTTCATATTAATTTTCTTTTCCTATAAACGTGTTTTGGTTGCTTCAGGATAAGCAACAAGTTAAGTGTGGGGGAGTTTGATCTGCCACGAATTACACTATTTTTGACATCCTTTTTTACATGTAACTTTTAGCTTGTTTAATAGTTAAATAAAGCATCTTAGTATATATTTATGTTTTCATGCTTGAAGTCATAATTGATGTTTTTTAGTCATTTTTATTATACCTTAGATACTTAAATAAAGTTACATGGTCTTGTCAGACAAATCGAGAGCTAAAAATGCATATTTAGGCCGAAACTATTGCTTATGTCACAACACCAAGACATAAATGTTGTAACACCGAAGATAGAAGAAAAAACAAGTCCTAAAGTAAAACTATCTGTTGTGTCGCAACATGCCCCCTGTTGTGTCGCGACGCTAAGCTATGTTACAACACCGCAGGCCTATGTTGCATCACAGCTTCTATACGGCCAAAAAATCCCTGCACATGACATCTACATTTTTAGGGAAATTAGGAGTATTCTTCCTAATCAAACTCCAAGTACTTCAAGGATAGTTTAGGCACTTTAATATTTCGAATTTAGCCTATATAAAGGCCACTCTAATCAGATTAAACACAAAATTTTAGAGAGACAAAAATCATTATAAGGTTTTTATTTCGTTCTTTTTTTTACTTAGTTTACATTATGTTCTTGTAATCAGAAGATCCTATTCCGAAGTGAGACTTTCGCAAGCAGAGATTATTCTAAAGCTACGCTTTTATCGATAAATCCATTATCATCTCTTTTCTTTATACTATTATTTATATATTAACTTTTTTAATTAAATTTTTGTGTAAAGAATAGAATCAAGTTATGCTTTATACATATTTCGTGTGTTTCAACTATCTTAACCAAATTAATTGATTGAAAGGTAGAGTTTAATATGGATTAGTTGGATCTGGTTAAGTGTAATTAAACCCTAGGAATTCATTTAGGTATGAATGAACCCAAAATTGGTATTGGATTCCAAGCATCACTCAGCAGATCATTGGTTAGGGAAGGAAGAACTTAAACCCTAGGCTTTACGACCCTAAGAAGTCATATAGATGGGAATTAACCCGAAATCACTATTCCTTATCCATGAACACTTTACTTTGCCCCAATCTGAACTGTGTCATCGAGAGATGAGTAGTTCTTGTCAACTAGTTAGGTTAGTAGAAGGCTGAGAAGCCCTACTAGGATAATTAGTAGCCAATTATTTAAAACCTACATCAATAATTAATCAGGTAAAATAATTGGATCTAGGCTAAATGAACTCACACAATCGAAACAGGGGATAGGAGAAGCCAATACATGAACTTAGGAGTAGATTTAGGTTTAGTTCAATTCATTTAGTTTATTATTATTATTATTATCATCTTGCTTCCAAATTAACACTACTAATTTGTGACTCAAATAGTCTAGTAGTTATTTTAGGTAATTAGTTTAATAGTAGTTTTCCCCAAACTGCAATCCCTTGGGTACGATCCTCGGAGTACTTACCTATTTCATTATAACTATATTACAACTTGACCCTTATACTTGGAGAAACTACCTAATTTCCTATCTTTTGTAGCAGTATTTTCACTTATGACGTTAGTATGTTGGTAGGCGGTCAATGAACACGAAGATAAAAGCAAGTATCTAAAGGAACCCTTACGTAAGTCGAATAAACATCCATCTAAGTGTGATCAAATCTACTGAACTAACAACAAAACATCCAACATATTATCAAACATGTCAAATAAGACGATATAAATGATGGCAATGCTCCAAGAGATATCAGAAGCAATACCTTCACGACAGGAGGTCGTACATGATGTCCTTAACTCTGACCATGATGACCACTATATTCTCAATAATCATCTGGACTTAAATGATGGAAGTCAGCAAGAATTTGGAATCGAGGACTATGTTAATGAATTGAATATACCCGGTTCATCCTAGTTTTTAAAGAACTTCTATTCTGAGCTTACATTTTGTTTTGTTATTTTCCATTTATTTTATTTCTATTCTTTTAGTATTAATTTTATTTGTGTTTAGCTGTTTTTCCACAATAGGTGTAGATACCATAAAGTGACAGAAATGAAAAATCGAAAAAGCCATAAATTGGGCTCAATGTCGCAACATCACACCCTAATGTCGCGACATCCAAGAAAGAACACCACATCGCAATATTAAGGGGCCAAGTTCATTCAAATTCCTTTATTCAGACGTTTTGTTATCCATTATCAACACTTATTCTTTTTCTTCTTCTCATTTTTACTTTTAGTTTCTTTACATTATATTTCATATTTCTTGTCGTAGTATTTTTCAGTACTTTTCCGCCCACTTGGAACACACAAAATTTAAGACTATCATGGAAATAAGGAATCGACCCTTTAAGGAAGTTTCTTTTTTTTTATGCTTATTGTCTCTTTACATCAAGGATAATGTATGCTCTAAAGTCTAGAGGGAATTACATAGGATTAGTTTGTGTGTTTACTTTGTCTTAGTTGATTATTTATTTACAAAAAAAAATTATTGTTTTTGTTGCACGGTGCTCGGATTATATTAATACTGTGAATAGTGGTTGAAAATAATAAAGCATGTAATGATTTTTTTCAAGCATGAAATTTTTTATTGATATGAGATAATTTGATTATTTTTAACGGAAATTGATTAGGTTATTTAGTTAAATTTCATAATAGATTAGAAGTACCTAGGTAAGAATATTTGATGGTGCCATATGAGATACAAGTCTTATAGATAGTCGTAGAGACATAAATGTTTGAATTGATTATTATTCATCCAGTTTAATTCAAAACATGAAAGAAATTGTGTATAGTGGGATGCTTAGGGACGACCTAAGGTATTTTTTGAATAATCAGTTCTAATGACCATACCTTAATGCTACGAATCCCTGGTTTCCTTATTTGAGTATGCTAACTCTTTTTTTATGAATCAGCAAAAATGAAACCTAAAAGCCAAATATAAATTGAAAACTTGAACTCTTCCATATCCTTGATCCTTTAATACATTATGAAATAGACGTCAGACCATAAATATTGAAGGTTTAGGTAGATATACCACGGTGGTTTCAAAAGATTAGAGCAAAAAAGGAAGAAACAATGTGATACAATAATTATAGGTTAGGAAATAAATGTGTGAAAAAAGAAAAATCCAGAAAAATTCAAAGTAAAAATGAGAAGAAAAAGTATAGAACAGACACAAAGCATTGTGACTAAGAAAAGAGTAAAAAGTCAAGTGACAAAAAATAAGTCACAAAAGTGAGAAAAAAACTCGGTCATTAGTGCACCAAAAGTCATTTTCATATTATTTTTTATTATTTTTTCTCTATTTTCCCATGTATGTGTTTTGGTTGCTTAAGGACAAGCAACAAGTTAAGTGTGGGGGAGTGGTCTGCCACAAATTGCACTATTATTTACATCCCTTTTTGCACATAATTGTGGCTTGTTTAATAGTAAAGCAAATCATCTTAGTATATATCTATGTTTTCATGCTTGAAGTAGCAATTTATATTTTTTATTTTTTTTATTACATCATAAATATCTAAATAAGGTTACATGGTCTTTTAGGAAAAATCGAAAGCTAAAGATGCATATTCAGGCTGAACCTGCTGCTTATGTCGCGAAACCAAGACACTAGTGTCACAACACTGAAGACAGAAGCAAAAACAAGTTCTGGAGTGAAACTATCTGTTGTGTCGTGACACTGACCTATGTTGCAAAATTGCGAACCTGTGTTGCAACACAGCTTTTGCCTGGCCCAAAAATCCCTTCATGTAACAATTGCATTTTTTAGGGCAATTGGGAGTATTTTTCTTAGGCACTTTAATATTTTGAGTTTGGCCTATACAAAGGTCATTGTAACCATATTAAACACACAATTTTAGGGAGACAATAATTATTCCAACCTTAGATGATTGCGAGCGAAGATTGCTTCGGAGCCGCACTTTTACATTGATAAAATCAATGAGAATTTCTTTCCTTTATTCTATTCTTTATATTTCTTTCTTTGACATTGTTAATTAAATGTCTGTGTAAAGATTAGAACCAATTTCTACCTTACACATATTTCTCATGTTTCAACTGTATTAATCTAATTAATTTATTGAAAGGTAAAGTTTAATTTGGATTGGTTGGATCTGGTTGAGTGCAATTAAACCCTAGGATTAAAGACCCTAAGAAGTCATTGAGGTAGATATGAACCCGAAATTGGTATAGTCTACCAAGCATCACTTAGCAGATCATTGGTTAGGGAAAGAAGAACTTAAACCCTAGGCTTGATAACCCTAAGCAGTCATATAGATGAGAATTAACCTGGAATAACTATTCCCTATCCGTGAACACTTTACCCTGCCCCGATCTTGAATTGTGTCATCGAGAGATAAGGAGTTCTTGCCTACTAGTTAGGTTAGTAGAAAGTTGAGAAGCCCTACTAGGAGAATTAGTAGCAAACTTTTTAGAACCCTACATCAATAATTAACCAGGTAAAACAATTTGATTTAGGTTTAGTTCAATTCATTTAGTTTATTATTACTATTATTATCATCCTACTTCTAGATTGATACTATTAATTTGTGACTCAAGTATATTAGTAGTTATTTTTGGTAATTGGTTTAATAGCAGTTTTCCCCGAACTGCAAACTCTAGAGTACGATCTTCAAAATACTTACTAAGTGTTTCATTGTAAACAAATCAATATTACAACCTGACCCATATACTTGAGACATTGCCTCAGTTCCATATCTCTTGTAGCAATATTCACACTCTTGTCGTTAGTACGTCGGTAGGCAGTTATGTAGCACCCCAAACCCGGCCCAGAAGTTATGGCCGGATCCGGCATGCCACATCAAAAACATAAAAAAAAAAATTCATTCTAAGTCCAGAAAATCGTACTTGATGTTCAAAAGATTAATTCATTAAGGGTTAAAGTGAATGGAAGTCAGGCACCGTAGGAAACCGGAAAATAGGAGGTGAGTCCATCGGACCGCTATACCAAACTCCTTCGGATCCAATCCTAGACATGCAAACCACCATTGCCATACCTTAACGTCATGTATATTTCTAGGAAACCGATTTGATTAAGTCCTTTTTAGGAAAAGTGATTAACTTTGGAAAATATCTTCATTGCGGAAGCTTTGCTTGTTTTTGTGTTATTTTGAAAACAATTACTGTTTTTGAAAACTCGCCTTAAAGCTATCCAATTTCAACAAATCAAATATAAATATTACCTATCTTAATAAAACATATAAAACCATCAAAATAAATAAGCGGCCTTATTACATTTAAAAGCCCAAAACCTCAAACGTAATTAAAAGGATGTCGAGTTCACTAGAAGAAAATCAAACTTTCAGAACGGGTGGCCACTCCGAATTCCCTCACAGCTCCAAGCCCACTATGGTTGGGGATTTCTGCGTGGATGAAAATAAAAGGGTGAGTTTTGGGAAACTCAAAGTGTAAGGAAAACCCATTCAAAGTCCAAGTCACTCAAGCCCATTGGGCCTAAGCCCATTCAGTAATAGTGGTACTGGGCCGAGCCCTTTTCAGACATAATAAACCGGGCCTTAGCCCTTATTCAGATAATAAGATGGCCCATAGGCCCATTTCAAAATACATGCAACATCAATAACATATGCAAGCCCATTTGGGTAACAGTGATATTGGGCCAAAGCCCTTTTTCAGATTATAATAAACCGGGCCTTAGCCCTTATTCAGATAATAAGATGGCCCATAGGCCCATTTCAAAATACATGCAACATCAAGAAACATATGCAAGCCCATTTGGGAGACTACTCAACCCACCAACCACTACACTCCACCCGTACCAGCCATACACTCCATGTGGGGATAGCTCAACCCACCCAAATTAACACTCCACAGCTTGCAAAAGATTGTCGCTCGATTATCAAAGAATTGAGGCAAAGCCTCCAAGACGTGGACAAGCCACTTTCAGTACTTCCTCCGTCAATATCCCAATCCCATGCATCAGATAATAACAACATGGCATGCGGTAAATAACAACAGTCAAACATGCATTTAAGTCAATTTAACCCTAGGGGTATTTCGATAATTTATCTCCTAGGGGTAAAACTATAAATTTTCCACTTTTAAAGGTGTTTCAGTAATTTATCTATTTTAGGGTTTTTCATGCATATTCCTACTTTTCACGTACTAACAGAATCACGTACCGAGGGTTCTTACCGAATTGGGCCCGTTGGCCCATCATTCCAATTTTGGCCCATTAAGCCCAAAAATATCGAGGGCACAGAAATCATGCACTTTGCAGTCCAAATTTTGCAGCTTACCAAAAACATTAATCGATTTACCTTACGAGCATTCGCACACTCGTAAATCTACAAAATACCGGTTTTCGGCATTTCGGCTTTTCGGCTTTTGCCGATCTAGACTAAGAAAGAGGGTGTTAGTTACACACCTGATTGCGACGATATGCTGACGAGATCCACACACGAACCGCCTACAATTGGATTACTAACACGTTAATCTAACTATTCAAATACAAACTACTTATTAACCCCTTACAATATTCGGCCAACCACACCTACAGATCATAGTAAGCTTATAAGAAATCAATAAGCAACTCATTAACAAATTTTTGTCAATGTTTACCACATAATCATAATTTCACTGCAAGCTGTCTTCCTGAGCAACAGTCACTAAATCATTTATAACGGAGCTACGAAACTCCAAATAAAGTTCCGTTAATTTTCCCTGAAAATAGACTCATATATCTTCTATCTATAAAATTTTCAGAATTTTTGGTTTAGCCAATCAATACCAGAAATTTCTCAAAGTTTCCCATGTTTCACTGTTTGACTAATCTGACCACCCTTCATTACGAATCAAATTTCTCATTGTACAGAATTCGAAATATGTTCTTGTTTATTTTATTAGAAACTAGACTCAATAAGATTTAATTACATAATTTATTCAGCTTCTAATTCTTCTTCCACAATTTATGGTGATTTTCCAAAGTCACGTTACTGCTGCTGTCCCAAGCAGATTTATTACCAAATCACTCTTTCACACATACCTTGCATGCATGTTATTTAAACATGTATATCACCAATCAATCATCACATATCTATGATTTTACTTAAGTATACTCTCCATTTCATCATTTTAAAGCACAACATGTTAGCCGATTTTTCCCTTTAGCATCTAAGGCACATGTATGCTCATTTGTTTGGCTCAACTTCACCTATCTTCCATTTTTCATCAAAAGAACATGAAACAACAACCATTTCCTTCATTTTAATTCATGACTAAATGCTCACAACACAACTAAAAATCAAAATATACTTCAAGAGTTAAGGTAGAATCAAGAAGAACTCATGAACCTCAAAATAAGAAGCAAGGTACCAAGAACTTACCTTCAATTTTCCTCCTAATGACCGAATACTCAAGAGCTTTCTCCTCTCCTTTCTCTTCTCTAACTTTCAGCTATGATGAACAAAGATGGACAAAACTTTGTTCTTTTCACCCCTTTTTCTTTTAATAAAACTTCGTATTTCATTCATTTAATTCTTTAATACAAAAGACATGATATTCTTATCATGAAACATTTACCTAACCCATTATCATGAAACATTTACCTAACCCATTATCATGGAACATTTACCTTACCTATTATCATGGAACATTTACCTAACCCATTATCATGGAACATTTACCTAACCTATTATCAATTTGTATCAATTTGTACCATAAATTATGGATATCAAGTGTACATTTTGTCTACAACAACATGATGGTTGGCCACTTCATGTAAAATGGGAGGTTTATCATGCAAATCCTCCTATTTTGCACTCCTATTTATTTGGCCACTTCAATTTAGCCTATAGCATTTTCAAACATTTTCACATAGGTCCTATTTCATAATTTCACTCACAAATGACAAAATCAAAGCATGAAATTTTGTCAACATTCACAGAATTCCCGAAAATTGGGGCGTTACAAGTTAGGTTTACAACTAAGTATGGAAATACTCCGAGAATCATACCCAAGGGAGATGAGACTAAACTAATCCTAATTTCTATACTAATAGGTCTAATTAGTAATTTAATTAAACTATATTCCGATTACTCTGAAGGCGATGGAAAATAAGAATTTATTAAAATACTTCAATAAAAATATTGTTCAAAAAAATTCATCGAGAAAGAATGAATAGAAAATTAACAATCCATAAATTACCATGTCTTCAAAGTAATGAGAGGACTAAAATACTACTCTCACTAGTAAATAAATCCTTTAACCCAACAGATGTATCTTACATAATAATGTAATAATTCAGATATTATGAGCAATAGAACCCCAATTTCATTTAAAACCATTATATAATTCATAGAAAAAGAAAATTTATAGAGGTTTAATAGAAAACATACAAAGGTTTGTTGAAACCCAACCAAATCAGTTAAAATTATTCTCTGATCGAGTAAATGCAATGGGAATTTGCAATTTCTCCCAATTCAAACCTAAAAGAAAATGTCTTGATTACTTTAGTGTTTCAGTGTATAAATCATATATTAAGAACATCATATCAGAGAAAAGAGATTAAAGCTATAGATCAATAGTATAAAATAGGGTTTTACCTTTTTTTTAATTCAAATTTGACTTGTGATGATTTTTCCAATAAACCCTAAATGTTACAATTTTTCTTTTAATTCTGCAATCTTTGTAATCAATAAATGGCAAATTGAGTTGGGGTAGACGGTAAAAAGAATTTGAGTTAAGATAATGATTGCATAGAGTCGAGAGTATGATAAAATTTGTATGTCCTTAAATATTAATGACATGACTTTATTTTATTGATGCGTAAAAATCATAGTTTTTAGGATGATCTTAATGTAAGTTAGTCCCTTATTATAATTATATAATTTAATATTTTGAAAAAAGAACTTAATCGTTTATTTCAAAAAGAAATATATATGAAAATAGATTATTATAGTTGTTATTATTATTAGATATTTCAACGGTCGAATTTGAAAACTCCGCATGTGGGTTTCAAAAAACTGCCACGTTTATTTTTAATTACTTTTTAGTTTTTCTTACAATTGAACCGTATTTGACCTCTTTTGAAACTCGTTTGTGGAATTTTTTAAATTTTATTGTCAATCTAAAAGATAATTATCCTATGAAAATGAGTTATTATTGAAACGATGGAAATGTGCAAGTGTATACAATCATAACAAGTAATAAAATGACAAGTAATGTCAAGTTATCGTATCCACAGGGACTGTGTAAGAAAATATTTATGAAATGCAAATTTAAACAATTTGGTGATGAAAAATTTGGAGATGTTGTAAAAACTAAAAATTAAATGCACTATTTCAATGCACTATTTCTAAAAGATGAGTTTAATCATTATGACATAAATGTGCTAGATCAATTTTATTCTTTAACTTAGAATAATTAAAGTTGTGTTCATGTTGCTATGAATAATTTCACGGCACTCCGTAACTTGCTAACTAATTCACATACTTACCAACTAAAACCCAATCACCTCTTGATCATATATTTATGTCAGTTAAAACGGTTAATCGAATTTTAATAAGCAAGTAAAAGATTAAGTGAAGTAACAATATATCTCCATATTGAAACAATTTAATCACAATAATCTTGCAAGTTATGCAAGGCTAATGTATTGTTTAATACAATAGCTAATTTAACCGTCAGCTATGTTAGAAGATTAAACATGCACCAATTAAATATTGTGTCCATTAAATATAATTTCAACCCGTTTAAATAATTAATTCAATTGTTACCTTACAATTAAAATGTAAGTATAACATAAGCATGATTTTATTTAATTGAACAATTTATTGAGACCTAATGACAACACAAACACATTTTTAATAATCTAAGCAAACGAAAAGCAATTAATCTAACACGCAAGGAATTTGAGTCATTTTAAGTAATTGAAGAACAACAACACAAACATTCATGTTCACGATCAAAACAAAACTAAAAACAAAAACTAGGAGAAGGGAACTAGAAAAACAAATCTCAGTGGTTTTCTGAAGCTAGACTAGTACATTCCTCTCTTCTTTGCTTATTCTGCTAATCCAAGGCCTTCACGAACACTCGATTGTTGCTACTCCAAGAGGCATGCAAACTCTTTTTAAAAAGAAGAAAAATCAGCAAGGGAAGAAGAGAATTGAAAGGCAACTAAAAGGGAGAAAGAAAGAAAATGTGTGAGAGAGAAATGTGTGTAGTAAGGGATCATTTTTGAGGAAGTTAAAGGGGGTATTTATAGGTGGAGATAGCTACTAAAATTAGCTAAAATAGCAGTCAATCCCCCTTCCCATGGCCAGCCATGTTAGGTGGTAGGTTTGATTGATTCAAACTTGTTATTTTTAGCTGGTGGCTAAAAATAAAAGGCATAAAAAGAAGAGGGATTTGAATGGAATTAAAGGCAAGTTCAAGGACTGATTTGCAGTGATAAAAATCAGCTAAGATAGCTGACTGGGTCAGCCATATGGATGGTTTTGGCTTCCTAATTCCTTGGTGAATCATTCATCTTCTCTTAGCACAATTGGGCCCTTTCTCTTTATCAGGCTTGTAATTAATTTTAACCTAATTTGTGTTGGAATAAAATTATTTATAAAATATGTCTAATAATTATTATTGGACCGTCCTTTGGCTGAAAAAAAACAATCGGCCATGTTCTTAGGTCGTTTGGTACAAGAATTGCCTCAACGGTTCAAGTTTCTCAATGTGCTGGTCGAGCCGATTTTTACTCTTTGTGCGAAACTGTCGAAAATAAATCAAATTTTTATAAATATATTATAAAAATAACTAAAATTTAATATGTTCATAAATTGAGTGCAATTTAATTATTTTATAATTGAAGTATTAATTTCGACAAAAATTTTATGAAACCGAAAAAATCTATATATTTTTGTGTTTCAATTATCAAGTATATTTAGCAATAAAATTTTAAACAAAATCCACAAGTAAATTTCAAAAGTTATCATGATTTTTTAATTAATTTTATTTTTCTAATATGATTTAAGGACATTTGATAACTTCTAAATTTGGTTTGCGGAGATTTTTAAGTCCAACGTCCGTCTATAAAATAATTATTCCATGAAAAGATTTGTTAGCAAGCACACCAGCAATGAAATTAAAAAGCTCTTTAGGAGAGGTTTTAAAAGTTTCTGTGTGTATATTATTTAAATTATATTTGTGCTTTTAAATAATTATTTTAATTTTCATTATAAGTTTTTATTATATCTGATTTGCTATCTATAGCCCCTCCCCCAGCTAATAAGAGGATAATGCGTTTCAAACAAGACTCGAACTTATGTCTTCTTACATCGACAAAGAATGTCATACCGATTAAACTAAGACTCAATTGACTACTTTTAAATAACTTTTAAAATTTGATTGTGGAGTTTTTAAATATAATTTATATACCTTTCACAAATATTTTTCAACTATTATTTTCACTTCTCATCTGAATATAATTATTTTAATTTTAAAATTTTTAGGAATCAATATTTATTTTATTTTGATTTATATTATATTTTTAATAATTTATTATTTTTCACCCATGTGGGTGTCAATTTCAAATAACTATAATATTTTACGTTGAGTTACAAAAATATTATGTTTTATATGTATTATGCGAAAAGAAAAAAAAGATTTGTAAAACGTTTTATATTTTTAAAATGTAAATATATATATTTTAAAGAAGTTATATAAAAATATTTAAGTATATAAAATATTATTTTAATGCTTTGTGTGGTTAATAGTATAATAATATAAAGAAAAAAATTTTAATACATATATTTTAACATGAGAAAAATTAATGTACTAACATAATGAATATATTACTATGTTTGGTTAAAGTGTTAAATAAGTAAAACATAAGTGTTATTCCGTAAAGTATCAATGCTGCCCTTAATGAAAGATTAGCTGTTAAAATATTAACTTGATTTTTAATTTAAAAATTAATTTATCTCTTTATTGCTTTAAAAATATTTAGATAAAACATAAATTTTCAAACACCAAAATATGAGTCAACTAACAATAATCATATATTAGAAAAATTAATTAATAATAAGAGAAAAGGAGAAGAAGAAAGAAGTCAAAATAAGAGATGAAAGTGTTAAATTTTAAAGATGTAATTTTTAAGCACCCAATATGATTTTGCTTGCAAAAATAGAAAATAAAACCTAAAACGTCCGGTGAAGAAAAGAAATATTGGAAACCACATATCTAGACTTAAGGACTCAAACTGTTATGAGAGTGAAAAGCAAAAAGTCCGAAAATATATACATCATATTTTTGTACTTTGATTATTTTATAAAGGTCACTTTAGAAATATTGTAAGAAAAAAAAACTCACGTAAAAAATAAACTCATCCAAAGGAGATAATTTTTTTTAAACTTAAGTTAGTGTAAAAAAGTCACATAACTTCAAATTTATTAATTGATGTTTTAATTTTTTTAAACCAAACAATGGATTATTTTAAATTGATGTATTGAGAGGCATAGGCGGATTTAAAGAGTGATAGGGTCCAGCCTTCTTAAAATAAAATTTTTATCATTTTAATGTTTTAAATTTTAAATAATTTTAAATTAATAAAAATAAAATTATACTTTAACTTATTTAAAATGATAAAATTTTAATTTAATTTTTAAAAATTACAAAAGTATAAACAATTTAATTTTGGCCCCTAAATTTTTTTTAGCTACCCGCGTGTTGAGATGTATATTAAAACTATAATTCTCCTACCGAGCAAGACATAATTGTTTTAAAAATAAATTTCAATATATCTTTTAATTGAATTTGGTGTCATCTAACTTGTAATTTCAAATTTAATCACAAATTTTATAATAACATAAATTTATCGATAGTATTATAGTAAATATAATAATTAATATTTTTAGAGACTAATATTACTTAATATTTTTTATTAATTGAACATATTAATAATTTTAGAAAAATAACAATTAACAAAATCTTCAAATTAAGCCCTGTAACAGAACAACGTTAATTATCATATATTTTTCATAGAAAAGAAAAAGAGATCTCACCAAAAAACCGAGTCCGATAACTCATAAATCTCTAATCACATGTCACTTTGTGCGTTGAACCGCAAAATACGCATCATCGTTGATACCGCCAAGTAGTCAACGGCCTGAGTTTCTCTCTTACGTGGCTTCTCTGACGCTTGTATCACACCCCACTAGAACCAGTCATATGCCTGTTTCTTATAATATAAATATAATATCAGCAGCATCACCAAAAATGTTAAATAAATAGTTTAAAAAAAAACAAAAGGATAATAATAATCCAATTGAACCACTTCGCTTCTTGCATTCCATTCTCATGTATATATTACTTTAACAAGTCTTTTATATATATTTTATATATATATATATATATATATATAATAAATTTAATTTTATTATGATAAAATAATAATTTAATTTAAATATTATTGTAAAACAAATAGGAGTGGTTTTCAATGACAGCTCACACCATAAGCATTTAAATAGTCACAGGTAAGAGCAGTTCACATCGTAAGAGGTGAAAGAAGTTTTTGCTCTTAAAGAGATAAGAAAATGGTGAAAAGAGATATTAGCAAAGTGAAGTCAAGTAAATTGTCTTATTCATCCCTCCCTCCAACATAGTAAAAGTATTTATAGAAAAAAAATGTTATTTTTGGTCCTATTTGTTGGGTCTATATGTCATGGTAGGGCGACAAATGTTAACCTAGGGTGCAGTTAGACTTCAGTTGAAGGGATTAGAACGAAGGGTTGTTGCATCTCTTTAATTAACTAGTGTTTTTTACGGTTTTCCCAATAAATTTCTTTTAGATCTTGTGAGTCTTGAAGATGCGACGCTCAAGTGAGGATTCAATGTTTGGGGTTAAAGGGTAAAGCTTGATAACCTTAGGATCCATAGGAAAATAGAGTTTTAAGGGCGAGGCATGCCAAGATTAGGCTCCACGATGAAATGGTTTGAGGGTTATGTCAACATAGTTTGAGCCGAGTTGCGAAGTTGGATCTTTTATGTTAATGGGTCTCTTATATAGAATATGAGGGTATAACAATTGTCTTATTATAGAGAAAAGTCAAATTATAAAGTGCTCTGGCTTGATACGTTTGCATTGGCGAAGAAAATGCTCACCATTTGAAGTGACTATCGTTTGGAAGGGTCATTATTACTTCTTTGATTGTGGCGTCTATAGCTTTAATCTCATTTGGACTCATGCTAATTTGTAATTAATGTTTGAAAAAAGTTTCATTTCCATCAACCGTCATTACTTTTGGACTTGTTGGCTCATATTCTTTTTTTCCCTTATAAATAAGGTATTGATCCCAATGTAGACATTTTACTTTTATCTTCTTCATTTACTACATTTAAGTCTGTATGGTTATCATTTTGGTGTCGTTTGCCTGTGTCTACTCCTCTCCTTTAGGTAGATAGCTATTCTTTGATCGAGGATATTACAATGAAAAGTGATGAATTACAATGTTTGACAATGACAGACGAGATGGTGGCTATGTTGCAATTAAGATATCTTTAGTTGGCCTATTATAGGTATGAATTTACAATTATGTCGGGTGTCCATTGTATGTGTCACACTCAGTTTCTAATAAAGTCCATAATTCAAGAGGAATTTGGAGTAAACTGAAATAAATTGTGAGTTCAGAGGACCCTACTGAGGAATCTAGAAACTTTAATGGCTAAAAGGTAAATAGTTGGATTTCAATTATGTTAAGTTAAATTGGAACCGGTTGGTTACTTAGTGGAAGGCCAAATGATTACCGATGAATGGTTATTTGGAGTTTTAGACTATGCGTAAAAAAAAAAGGATATATTTATGTGTGAGGAGGATTATTCTAAAGGTAGAATTCTCCTCTCTCTTTTTTCATTTTCTTCCTATCTACAATATCTTCTTTGGTTGCTCTGAAAAAAGAGGATGTTGACAAAAACTCTGCATGAGGCAGAGATCGTGAGATTTGAGATTGGGAAGTAGAGAATTTGATGAATGGGTAAGCCTTTTTTATCTTTTTGTAATCGTGGATTTTAGAAAGAGAAGTAGGGATTTCTGAAATCTTTGAGAAGTTTTTGTATGATACTGAATTCTGGGTTTTTTAAGCTTAAATGTCATTAAAAGACCACCAGAGTTGGTATATAAACCATCATTGACTATGAGGTAATGAAATGGTTCTTCAGGTTTTAAATTATAAGTGTTTATTTATAAAGAGGTCGCTAGAAAATTGGAAAGTCCGCCAAGGGCTATCTTAAGAAGAAAGTCCACTAAAGGCTATATTAGGTAGAATGTCCATCAGGGCCTGACCATTTGATAAAGTCCACCAAGGTTTAGCAAATGAGAAGGATGTCTCATAGAACTATCTAGCATGTGAAATCCACTAAGGATTTTCTTACAAACGGGAATCCCATCTTATACAATCTAAGAAAAAGCTAGTCCTTTAGGGACCATCTATTTATAGGAGTATCTTGTCGGATGATCTAAAGAGGGAAAGTCCTAAAAGAGCATCCTACAACTGCAAGTCTTATAAGGGAAAAATGGTACTTGATTATTAGACAGATATTATATTTAAAGACAATATACAAGGATATTAGTAAATGGGTTTTCCTTTAAAAGAAGATATACACACGAGCTAAGATGATGAATTTTGGGATGATACGATAAGTCAGTATTGAGTTCAATATGAAATGAAGGGATCAGGGTAAGACTCTGCCATGGTGGCAAGGCATTTGTAAGTTCGCCAAAGGTAGTTAACATTCCGTATAACTACTTGTAGCGTTATCTTTTGTTGAGCCAAATCGGTAAGGTAAATAAAAGTCCAAAGATGAAGTCTGACAATGTCAAGTATTAAATGGGTGTAAAAAAGATGATAGTTTCACCTGAATCAACCGACGTGTTCACCAACAATTCATTCAAGAACTTATGCACATCATCTGCATCAATCAAACTATGGGATCTCCTATGATATATAGGAAGTTTAATTATGTGCATTAGTTATTTATTTCTTGAACTTCAAAGTCACTTGCGAACATTGTTGTATAGATTCTCACTAAGTTCTTTTGAACTTATGTGTATTTTACCTTGAATGTATGGTCAATGGATGACTCAAAGATCGTGTGAAGGGACCAAACCAGAGACCACCAAGCTCACGCAAATGGCATCATAGTCGTATCATGCATATAGAGAGGCACCCTTAAAGGCTACACCTCGGGGTTCAAATAAGTGAACTATTATTAAAATTTTAAATTTCAAGTCACTGTGTAATATATAAATATATACATGCTCATTAAGGCAAAATGTTTGTAAAAATCTTGGTAATTGTAGAAAGTTTATTTGTAGTTGTAATTCGAAACATGTTGATAACTAAATAAATTTAAGAAAAGGTAAGTGATAAATATGATTTAAGTCTAGTGTTATTTAAACTGTAGATAAATCAAGTTAGAATTTTTGTTAAGCAACTCAAGCTAATTGTGACACTTGGTACCTGGACCAGGCGATCGGGTCGCGTATAGGGTGTTACAGTATGAATGAGTTGGCCTCAGTAAAGGCCTTTTCTTTCCCTCACATCTATCTGAGTGGGTTTTCATCTGCCTCTACATCTCTGTTTAATAAGGAATTTGTAGGTTTAACACGTTACCTTTGGATAACTTTTAGGGTTGTGCTGGCATTTAATGGTGCTCTACTTTCTTATTTTTTTTAAAGAAATAAGACCATCTTGCTTCGTCCAACTTTCGCAACTTATTCACTTTAGTCTTTAATGACTCTCCTAGCATATAGGAATTTTTATCGCTAAATAAAGAGATATTTACATTTTACCACTTTTCGAGAGATATTTTTTTTTGTCCTCATAAACATATCATAATTAGGAATAAAGTATGGGATTTTCCTTTTTGGTTGCAATAAACCATTCTCACTCTCACTAGGTTCATTACCCATTATTTAATGTGTCTTTCTTATAGTAATAATATCGTCATCTTGGGTAAAGAATGGTGGTTATCGTTGAGGTTCGGACCTTGTATAACTTTAGGAGGTTCTATTTTAGGGGAGTAAAATCCAAGCAAAACTACTTCAAATAAGATGATAGAGATAATAAATTTAGTTGGTGTAGTTCTTCTTCTAATGATGCACTGACAATGGCCTTAAGACAACACAAACTATCTAACAAATTTTATCCTAAGTGATGAGACAGAACCCCTGAATTGTTTATTTTACTATATGCTTCTGCATTTACAGAATAGAGGCACTATGGTTTTTTAGAGTCCATCTTACGAGGCTACTGATGGCCTAGGAAGTGGCCATGTGGCAGGTATGGCGATACAAGTTTTTATCTTGTTATGTTTTTCTTATTGGTATTCTACAGGCTTCATGCTTTGGTAGCGATATACTCCATATGGATCAGTACCTTTGGTTCTTGTCCGTCTCTTTGCTATAGGAGAAAGGTTTTTTAATGTTGTTCTTTGTACAAAGGTGGTCATTCATCGAGTTAGTAGCATAACTATTTGAAAGAACTAGAATAAGCAAAAAGTTAATCCATGTTTTGGAGGAAGAAGTTCAAGGATAGCGAGGTACAAGTTGAGCTTTGGTGAGAATGATTTTTCAACTAGTAAGAACAAAACCATATTATTATTGCCCACATGTCTCGCAGTATTCATCTTAATACTCATGTGATTAAGTTGGAATATTTTGTAAGGAGATTATTTAAGGAACTAAAGTAAGCTCGATGTGAGTTTTTAGTAAGGGAGCATCAGATAAAATTTGACACAAAGGCTTAGTAAAAAGCTATTAATTAGGCTTATGACGAGGCCTAGTAAGTTTTCTCTAAAATTTTTATGAGCATTGGAAATACTATTATGAGTACTATCCATTTGGCTTATGGTTCACTAGGCTTGCAAGAAGTTACACTTAGTACTATGTGTTGCATTATTGACCTGGTTGACATGCTTGGGTGATAGAGAAAGGGAAACATGTTGTTAATGATCTTGTTTCTAAAGATATATCTTTTAAATATGAATGTTTGTTATTATAGGCCTCTCTCTCTCTCTCTCTCTCTCTCTCTCTCTCTCTCTCTCTCTCTCTCTCTCTCTCTCTGTTAACAAAAAATCTTAATAAAATTAGCTTTAGAAGTGTAACAGCCCAATTTCGGTGAAATTGGAACAGTGGTCTTGGGACTACAAATTCGAACTGAAAAAATAAAATTTATTTTATTTTATTTTATTATATGGTCTGTAATATGATAGAAATTTCATATGAAAATTTTGATAAGAAAATTTTACCGATTTTGTGTTTAATTACGGGAAGGACCAAATCGCATAAAATGCAAAAGTTGGATTCTAGTAGCTAGAAGGATCAAATAGCTATGGAATTCAAAAATTAAGGTCCTTATATGGTAATTATACCATTAATAAAAAGTTAGTAGATATTTTTGGATGATTCATTAATAGATATTTTTGGATGATTCATCTATGGAAAATTAGAAAAAGGCTAGGGACTAAATTGGAAACCAAAATTATTAAAGATGATAAATTAATTAAATAGAAATAAAAATAATTTTTATCATCTTCTTCCCTAAAATAATACATGGAAAACCTAGGAGAGAGAGAAGAAACTTTCATTGCCAAATTGGGTAAGTATTCAAGCCCTGTTTTTAGTAATTTTGATATTTTTGAAACTGGGATAGTTTAATCTCTCTATTTTGAGAGATTAATTTGAAAAGTTATCAAGGTATGAAAAATGGGTCATGGATATATATGCTGGAAATTAGAAATTTATGGTAGAAAATGAAAAATTATTGATAGATAAACAACTTTTACAAAGTGATTTTTGATGAAAACATGATTTAGGGACTAAAATGAAAAGTTGTAAAATTTGATGAAAAATTATAAAATTTTATAAATACATGTGCTGTAAAATTTGTAATGGAGCTTTGGTTAGGCTTGAAATAGGGAGTAATTTGCATAAGTTTCATTTTTCGGGCCTAAAGACGAAATTGGAATTTATGAAAAAGATAGGGGCAAAATGGTAATTTTGCCTAGGTTGTAAATTGAGTCCCCATATATGTGAAATGTGATAAATTGATGTCAAATTTACTCGTATAGATCTGGATAGACCGAATTCGAAGCTAGAACGAGGAAAAGAGGAAAAGTCGAATTAGTAAATTTTTCGTACACGAACAATCGTCAAGGTAAGTTCGTGTAACTAAATTGTGTTTATTTACATGTTTGAATTGATTGTGTTTAGGTAAATTGTATAAATGTCATAAATATGTGAAAATGATTACATACTCAATCAAGCCTGATAAATGAAAATGTTTGAATTAAATGATAATGATTGATAGATGTTAAAAGATAAACGATGAGAATGTTACTTATATGCTTGAAATGAATGTGGAATGTGTTTATTTGAATTATATGAATGTTGTGGATGTATGAAATAATCACATGCCCGATAATGCTTGAAAAATATTTGAATCCCGGTTGAATAAAATGGAAATTCGATGGATATGTGATTTCCCAAAATGAATGAGGTCCTGCATTTGTTCCTGACGGGATTTAGCTCAGACGAGTAATCCTATTAACCTTATCATAGAAAAAGATTTAGCTCGGATGGGTAATCCTGATATGAGTCCTCTCGAGCACATGTTATAGATTGGATTTAGCTCGGACAGGTAATCCAGATCAAGCTCCTTAGAGCATATGTCATAAAAAGGATTTAGCTTGGACTGGTAATCCTGTTGTACACATGTGTGACTCAAGAGTGTACTCTCTGATATAGTACTTTATAGGTACCGTTGAATATGAATTTACGAATCCTGATTTGTCCACCACGAGTGTACTACCTGTGTATCTATCGGTATTTCAGATAAATTCAATGGGTAAAAGTACTTGACATGAGAATGTATGGATAAGAAATGAGTTATTACACATTTCGGCCTAATATACATGAAAATGAAGATATGTGATAATTGATATATGAAAATATGAAATGACGATATTGTACATGGAATTTATTTGATGAGTATGTACATCCTTAATTATAGACTTATACACCTTGAGTGTACTAATCGTGACATTGATATTCCAATTAATATGAGTAAAGTTCTGATATGAAATGATCTGAACTCGAGATGAATTAGTATGAAATTATACATGTAATAATGAGATAAAATTATGCATGCTGAATGAATACATGTTGTGGAAAGCATATGTGCTTGGAATATTGATTGTTGTTAAGCCCATATATGTTTTGATGTTATTATGGATTATATGACTAACAAGGGCAATGAGGATTTGTGTAGGGCTTGAAGTCAAATTGAATGAATGTGCCTTATATAGTTACCTCAAAATAGAATGAATGGCAAGTTAAGTATCATGTTATACGAACTTACTGAGCACTTTATGCTTACTCTATTTTTCTTTCCCTGTTTTATAATAAATCGGGAGCTCATTGGATTGAAAGCTTGGCGGAGATCCCTCACACTATCCATCGGCCCATGTCTGTACAATATGGTAAATCAATTACGGTTGTAATGGCACGTGTAGGATATGTTGGCCATATTGGCATGTAAATGTAAATGATGCTTGTAATCTAGCCATTGGAATGGCTTGTAATGGTTTATTTTGATTTACTTGTAATGTCATACTGTGGTAGCTATATATACATATATGTGTTAGGTATATGTGATCAAATGATGTTAATGCCTAAGTTAATCCAAGGTAAGTTTATAAACACATATGCATGTAAGGGTATGCATGTTGAATGATGGAAATTGTCTAATTTGAATTTTTGGAATGGTTGGTATTGAATGAGTGTTTCAAGTGCAAGTCTTGGGTGAAATTTTGGGTGAGAAATAAAGCCAGAAATGGCTTTATTTTGTCCACATGGGCATGTGTCTATACCGTGTGTGACACACGGCCTGGTAACATGGGCATGCAGTTAGGCCATGTGTCCCCTGCACCTTAAATTTTGAGAATCAGAATGCTCAGAATTGAGCACACGGGCAGAGACACGAACGTGTGTCTCAACCGTGTGTGCTACACGGTCATGTATCTTGCCCGTGTGAAACCTGCACTTAAATTCGAAATGAATTAATTAACCACACGACCTAACACACGCGTATGTGGCATGGCCGTGTGCACAAGTCATAGAGTTATACGGAGTCGAACACGGCCTCCAGCACGAGTGTGTCCTAGGGTCACACGGGCGTGTCCCTTAGACCATACGGGCATGTGAGCCCTGCACATTGGAAAAATTTTGAAATGTCACAAAAAATTCTTAGAGGTTCCGATTAAGTCCCGACTCAATTCTAATGTTCTTATTGGATCTTGAGGGTCCATTTAAGGGACGTTATAAATGATTTCAAAATTTGAATAGTAACTTGCATGATTTATCTGTAAATGTTTTTGAAAGTTTCAGTAATGCTCCAAAACCCTGTTCTAACGATGGATACGGGTTAGGGATGTTATAAGAAGCTTGATATGTTGTTGCCTTTTTATTTTCTTTATAAGAGATTGTTAATGGTTTGTTGTGTTTATTGCTCCTAACTTTGCTTTTCCTCCATTTATTATTTACACGTTGATGTATATCCAATCGATATATTGCATTGATATTTGGAAAACATACATTCAGATACTTGATTTGGCATTTTTAGGTTAAATGGGTGATGTTGTTGGTTTGTACAAATTTATTTATGCCTAAAAATGCAATTTACTATTGTGAGAGGGTGAAAAACCCTTATGCTTAGGTCTTTTTTATCTTTAATAGGAAATCTACCTTCATGCTTTTGTTTTTGATTAATTCTTCAAAAAGAAATAAGACATCATGCCTTAGCTTTTGATTGATTCTACAATAGGGAATGAAACCTCTTGCCTTGGTCTTTAAAGGCATAAAGGGTATAAGACCTTGCACTTTAGTCAATTCCTCAAGGAGGACGATACCTCATACCTTGGATTTCAGTTGATTCTACTAAGGGTAACAAGACTTTTCACCTTGGTTTACAACGGCATAAGGGAGACGAGACTGTGCACTTTAGCCAATTCCTTAAAGGGGACGAGACCTCACACCTTAGCCTTCGATTAATTTTACTTCGGGGATGAGGCCTCTTCTCTTTATCTTTAGGGGCATAAAGGGGACAAAATCGTACACTTTATCCAATTCTTTAAGGGAAATTAAATAATACACCTAGTTATTGGATTAGCTTGACTAAAGGAGATGAGACATCTGGCCTTGGTCTTTGAGGATGTAAGTAGGATAAGACAGCATAACTTAGTTTATTCCTCAAGGGGGACATTACCCCATGCGTTGACCTCTGGCTAATGCTACCAAGGGGGATGACACCTCCCAACTTGGTCTTCAGCAGCGTAAGTGGGACGAGACCTTGCACTTTAATTTACTCTTCAAGGGGAGGGATGTTGCCTTGGTATTTTGATGTTTTTTTACACAAACTAGGCAATGTCTTCATCTTTCCAATTTGTTGCTTGGTATGAAAAACTTGTGACCTTATTATTAAAGCTTGTTCCTTATCACGAATAGGTCGAACGGCATGTCCTTATTGTTTGAAGAAGTCGAATGAGATGTCATTACTAATGCTAGGATGTTTCTTGAGAGAATTGGCAGTCTTACAATCACCTTTACTAATATTTTCCTTTGATAGTTTGCTCATTTGCGTTCTAGCCAAAGTTTTTGAAACCAGATTCGATCGATCAAACCAAAACCAACTAATACACCAGTCTAAAGAAAGGAGTAGAACTGGTTAAGCCGTAAACCATTTTGAACTATGGCTAAATCGTAAATCGCGAACCAAATAAACTGGTAAAAAATTGGTTGAACTAGTTTTTTTTTTATATTTTGGCAAAACTTTTCTAGCCCCCTCAAAAAAATCCATCCCTTCCTTAAAAATTAACATGAACCAGAAACAGAAAATTGAAAAAAATAAACATTTATAACTTTAAAAATTGAAAAAGTAAAAAAAAAATATATTCTTAGTTTTGATCATGAAAGAGAAAGAATACTAATCTAAATGATCTAATTTGATGGAAGAAAAAAATGCTACTATTTTGGCTCACTATACCTTACATGAAATTCTCATTTCCATACAAAGAGGACACTTTATGTTGTTTCATCTAGGGAAACAAAAAAATTCTTGATAAAATGAAGCAAGCTTTTGCTAAAAAAAACTTCAAAAACATAACAGTGAAGGACTTCACTCAAAATAAACTTCTACTAACAAGCTTGGAACTTCACTTGTTAGAAGTGAATCTTGCTACTAAGGGGGTTTTTTTATCTGGTTAAAACAAAAAAGAGAAATCCTTTTGTTAGCTTTCACAAAAAAATTTTAAACATTAAAAATAAAAATAAAAAACTAAAGTTGACTTGTGTTTATAGGAGACCCATTTAACTAATAATAATAAAAGCTTTGGAAGTTGAAACATTGGATAGACTAAAACTGTTTGCCAGCTTTAATAAAAGAATTGACTTGAATTTATAGTTGGCTTTCTTCTTAGATAAGACTAAACGACTCTTTCATTTAATTTGTATATATAGTAACCATCTTAATGAGGGGAAGGTTGTCCCTTTAAGTATTCAAGGATTTGATTGTGCTGATGGTTCTTTTCTTCTTCCACCAAATCACTTTTTAACGTGTTATTAGGTCTTGTTGCTCTAGTAAGAGGACTTGAATAAGCAATGTTTCCATCTTTTTTGTCTTACTCTATCTAGGTTCATATCACTTTTCCATGATTACTTTGGAAGAGAGTGTATCGAGCTTCCTTTCTCTCCTTTTTATAGGCAACGTATTTTTTGTTTAGAAGAAGTCTTTGCTTTGCTAACTGTCTGACACGCCCTTCACCTATTGGTCAATAAACTATGCTTTTCTTAGGTGATCAATCTAAGAGAGGACCTAGTTACCTTTCTTTTTTTTCATTCCTTATTCTCTCAAGAGGCCTTTCATCATGTTTTCACATTGTAAGATTACCCCTTCCCTTACACCAATATTCAAGGACTTTAGTGAGGCCTTTTTTTTATGGTTTCTTCTTCTTCTATCCTCTATTTATGGTGATTAAGGTGTTCTTTTTACAATATCCATCATTTGTCTCTTCTTATTGTTTCCTCGATAGTGTCTCTTAGAATGAAGCAATCCTCAATAGCATGGCTTATATCATTGTGATATAAGCATTCTGTCTTAGATTCCTAATTCCTAAGGTTAATAGCAAGGTGGTGGAGTTCATAGTTTTCTTATGTTTTCATTAAAGATATCTTTTCGCAAGGTGTTCTACGGGGTTTAGCAACGAAAAGGAGTAGGTGGTACTCTTTTCAGATGTTTCGAGTGACGAGGATAATGTTGGGAAAATCAGGTCTAAAAAATGATTTTTCGTCACAGCGAAAACTTAAAAATTTTGAAAACCGAACAGATCTATGATATTTTTATTAATAAACTTTTTCTTAAAAAGGACCTGTACTTTATGGCAAACGGATCCTAGATGTTCTCGACTTTTAACCAAATGTCCTTTTTCATTGTTCTCGTACCACGAATTGCATCGAGTGTGAACTTGAATAGTCAAGAACCAAACAAATAACTAGAAACGATTTATTACTTTAAGTAGGAAAGCAATTCTCTTTCAATAGATATCGGTACAATTGTAATTCCTAGAAAATAAAATTTATTCTTAGAAAATAAATTCTCACTACTTTTTGGCAGAATAACAATATATCAAACTTATATAAAATTTATGTGTATATCTTTACCAATGTCATCTATTTATAGGGAGTGATAAAAGAATTCAAGTTAAATTAGTAAAACACAAATAATATTTATTTAATAGAAAATAGTATTCTACTTTAAGTAGAATGGGGTGGGCGACATACCCTAGTAAATAATACTAGGGATGCCACCCTTCTCTCTTATGATAAGGAATTTGGGTCTCTCATATATTGGGTCCAATTATATGTGCTTTTTAGACTTATGACCTAACATTTTTTAATTTAATCCAACCCAATATATGTTTTCTATTTCCCAAAATAAATATTATTTATTTAATTAATTTAATTAGATGACTTAATTTTTCAATTAAATAATTTTCTCATCCCAATTCTAATTTCATTAAAGTCATGACAACTTTACAGTAAAAGAATCTATGAGAAAATATATTTAATGGATTCACAATGACTAATTAACTAAATTTCATTTTCGAACTTAAATTATTTAATTAACTAAATAATAATTCAAAAACCTTAAATTAATTCTCAATCAATTCTATACTCGGTGAGAAAAAGCATTCATTTGTGAATGTGACCCATTTCTCTGACTTCATCATTTCCATTCGTTTCTATTCATTTGGTTCTACATGCAATTCATTTCTAGTTTCAACAAGCTAGTGGAAGGACCGATTAAACATATGTAATTATGGCTCAAATAATTTATAATTAAATTCCAAATTTTTTCCTATTAATTATAAATTTATTTAGTCACAGAGTCATTCCACTATAGTATCGTGATTGAGCTCCCCTTAGTTACATACCATTACAAAAGTTACACAATCAGTGCTCGTCCAATGACCTTGTCATAAGTGTGTTATCCTCAAAGGATATCCTTAATTTCTTTGGGATAAATCTGTTATCCAAATATGATCTTATTTTATCTCATTGTAATCATTATATATTCCTTCATGAAAAGTCTATTACTATCAAATAGTCATTAGGTAGTTTATTACAAAGACAAATGACTCATGGCCACATTTACTTTTCATCTATCATGTAATGTCGATGAGAGGATATCATTTACCCATTAGTTGGGCTATGAATTTCACTGCTGTGAATGATACTAGATACTACAGAAGTCATATACCTAATGCATCAGCTTTCAGTTCCTTATCTATTCGAACTCAGGATCTTACTTATATCAAAGTATACAACTAATGCATGCATAGTCCATCATCCACTTAGGATTAAGGTATATCACACTATGAATGTCAAAAGTGAATAAATTCATAAATAGATCTAGGATTTCATACCCCGAAAATCGGTGGATCTGAAAAGATGAGTAAGGTAGGTATGTAAATTGTTGGGCGAGTTGTGGTAACATAATCTAGTGTCCTATTGGTCTGATGGCAAGTTAGAGTATTGACGCATACTAGCGCTAAAGCATCCACCTATTGGTGGTATCTAAGGAATTGATTGTAGGATGTTCCAAGAGAAGAAATATTACGCCCAAGAAAGTGCGTGCCTATATAAAAGTATGCCCTAGAGTTTTGTTTAAGTACTAAGAGTCTGTCAAGTGAACGAGGAAGATGTAGGAGACTTAATTGTCTTTAAGATCACACCAAATGTGAGTCATCACCAAGATATGGTACATCTGATTTTCATGAGTACTGTCTAATTGTATTTTTGTACCAAGTTTGTGTAACACACCAAACCCAATACTTTAAGAGAATCCAAGCATGTCATGTCACTACAAAGAAACCATACATCTTCAACATTATTTCTAGTGTAAAATTTGTAAAACCTTAGTGATTAAAATAAATCTTTAATGAAATATGGAAAATAGAGTATAAGTCAAATGGCGTATAGAATTTCAATAAGGTAATTTTATCAATACAAAATAAAATACTTTAAACTTATTTCATAAAATTTAATGAAACTTTATTAAATCACAATTCTTCAACATGAGTCTTAAGTAAAATATCTTTTCAAAATACAATTAGACGTTACCCCTTCATCATGCATAATATAAAATAACAGAAAAGTCTCACAGCAGTAGATATCCTCTAGCATAGTCTAACAGAATTTCCTTTTATTTAATAGCAAGCCTGAGAAGGAAAGGTAACTAAGTAAGTTCAAAAGAACTTAGTGAGTTCCAAAAGAAAACATATCAATAGTTACTAATACTTCAAGTAGGTCTTTTCAAAGATTCAAAAACAATCACATAAATTCGCCAGATGGCAAGTAACATACACAGACAGTCTATACGCCAGTTTACTTTTCTTTGGTATATACAATATGCTAATATGACCATACAGACAAACCTTCTTCATGTCAGCCACATACCCCAAATCTTTAGTCAGATTCATATCATTCATTCTATTCATATTCCTTTTGTTTGTATCATTTTTGTGATTTGTCAATGTGGTTTGCAACATACATTTGCCCTATCAAAGGCTACACAATCATTTTCATGTATCACGATCTGCCAGTTCAATGTACATTCCGTCGAAGGCAACGCCATGAATATATTTATTTAATATTATTTCCATGAATTAGTCCATATCATTCTTGTCAAAAGTAGAAAGGAGTGGCTTAACCATGAAGAACGGTTCTTACACTTTAACACAGACCTTACAGACCTAGACTGACAACTCTAAACAACCATTTTTCATTTACATACATTTCAATTTTGCAGAGTATAAGTACTTACCTTACATGAAATATAAAGCAAGAATACTATACACATGAAAGTAAGAAGAAACTCACCAGTAATACAACAAAGTCTAGATGGTAGGACCTTTGCCTTTGTCACTCAGACCTTCTATAATGTCTTGAGCTAAAATATGGATAATTACACTCATCAGATCATTACTTCATTGAATCCAAAAATTCATACAAGTAACACTAACACATAACTTAGAATTAGGAAGTTTCCTTCCTTACATATAATTCTAACACTTTTGCATGCAGAGTTAAAAATGAGTAAATAACCATGAAAATAACCTAGGATTCATCAGTATTTACCAAAGAGCTAAAATAAACATAGGAGTTGGCTGAATACAATGTACCTAACCTCAGTAAGGTTTCTAGACTTAAGTTTTAAGAGAGAGAATGCAGATAAAATCAAGAAGAAGATGAATGCAAAGAACACACAAAGTTTATTGGTAAAGACACTAATACCCTTATATACTTAAGCATGGAAACAAAGTTTAGTAGAAGAATCAGATTATTCCACTAACACCTTTGATTTTCGTGATTAATTGCAATTATCATAATTTAAGTCTTATCAACTACAGTATCTTAATTCCATTCTAACCAGTTCCCATTGGACTAACTAAATAGTCTTACTAATATAATAAAAAAATCTATTAAACTACAGATTTAATGACTTTCCCCAAACATCTGAGGTGGCGTATACCCAATAGACGAATCTTCCAAGCCGCAGCTCTTGCCCAAAACACAATTCGCCAAAGCACAAAATTCGCCAATCGACGCATACACAAAATCCTATTCTTGGTCATATCTAATACTTTACTTACTCAAAGCTATACTTAGTACAATAAATAATAACCAAATATAGAGACTTCATTGGGCAAGCTGTTACAATTTGGTTAGGAGTTGTTGGGAATCTGCAGTAACAGAAGCAAAGATTAGAGTAAAGAAGAGTAGCGAGATGTGTGAAAGATTGCTTGAACACTAAAATAAGCCAACTAAACAAATCATCACAAGAAGTATGGTTGGCCATTTCTCAACATGAGTCAATTAGATTGATTTGACCCTTCTATGACTGGTCAACAGTAATTTAAACCTTCGTCAAATTTTCTTTTATCTACCCTAGAATTGGTAGGGAAATCAGGGGGACCGAGAGTATATTTATGGGAAGGGGACATTTTAGATGATTTTTCTAACTGCCTAAGGTTCAGGTTTTTTTTTTCTAACCTCAACATTCTCTTCTTCTTCTTCATTAAGATCAGACTAAGATCTCGTCTAATGAGTAGATGATTCTACCTTTTGGTCAGTCTTACAGGTTTGCATGTTATGATTATAGAAGAGAAGAGTGTTATAGGAAAGCCTTTCATAGGGTCGTATGTAGTTGAAATGTTAGTAAAATGTCTGTAATGGGGATTCTAATGTAAATCTTATGATCTTCTAAGTAGTTGTTGCTACTGGATTAGGAAAGACAATCGAAACATAAAATCCAGGTCAAAGTAAAGGTAGGTCTTTGGTAAGTCTCTGAACCTGACTCCTGCATGTCATTTTATGTTGATTATGTTATGGTTGATGTTCCTGTGAACGAGTATGTATTCTTGTAGAGTGATGTAAATATGTGTACATGTATTTTCTAAGAAGTATCTACAAGTACGTAAATGAAGTGAATAATGTGTGGCATGGTATGACGATGTGTGATATACGTGTATGGGGAATTATGTGTTAGAAAGTATGATTCCGCTATAGATTTGAATGAGATTTACATTAATGTCTCTTTCATGATAAGTTGGCCCATGGAGTCTGGGTAGGTGTGATAAGTTTTGTTGTAGGTGTGAGTATGGCTATTATCTAATACCTTCCTATTATGCGATCTCAATACTAACAAATCTATGTCATATGAAAATGTGGAAAGAAGTTTTATTTGTGATGCCTCCAATAGGGTAGTTTTATTGCAAACTGGACCAATAGATTATAGCCCGACCCTACGGGCTAATATGATAAGTGTAAGACCATGTGGGCGAGACCCCATAGATTCATTTGATAATACACCAGGTGTAATGCACCATACTCGACATGATTTTTGGATCTAAGTATGATATATCACAACTTAAAATCAGACTAATTTTAACAAATCATTCAATAGAGGCTTTGTAAAATTTCGCAAATTTATGAGTATAATACATGTGATGAGCTATTACTTTACAAAGGTTTTAATGTACATCATTGGCATTTTAAAACAATGTTCAATCCATTTGGCAAATAAGTTCAAATAAGTAATTTCATGAAATAGCTTATAATAATAATTTAATCCAAGCATTTAAAATTTAAGAAGATTCTTATAAAAATAGTATCTTGACAAAATAATAGATTGTTATACAAATTGGTTTCAAAAATACATCTACACGCCACCCCCAAAAGGTCATGCATGATACAGGACAAAACAGGCAGCTCACAATAGCAACAATTCTCTAGCGTAGTCACTTCAACAGAAAGCCTTCCTTTAATTAGCACGCCTAAGAAGGAAAAGATAACTTAGTAAGTTTATACAAACTTGGTGAATTCCAAATGTAAAGAGAAATCATACATACTATTTCTCACGATAACATCAAACCTTTCAGAATGAGTTACACATGATGTTCATAATACACCCAATGGTGTTCACAGAATACAGATAGACTTAATACACCAATTTGCATAACACATGGGTGGATATTGTATGTCAACTTAACTCAACATAAACAACCCATCCTAATGCCAGCTATGTAACCAAAATTCAAAGTTAGAAGCATATCATACAATCTCATTCACATACACACTCCCTATTAACTCTTCATATGGTTTTCATTTAGAATAGTATGTTTTCTCATGATCTGCCAGTCTGGTTTGCAATATAGTTTCCCTACCAGAGGCAACACAAACATATCTCTCATTCTCCATCACTATAGATGGAGATGGTGTTTACTTCATAACATAAACAGGCTAAATTCAAACTGATAACACTAAACGAACATTACCCATACATATACAATTCATTTATTACTAAGGATGATTACTTACCTCGTACAATTTATATAACAAAGGAATTTACAACACATGGAGATAAAAAGAAACTCACTAGAAACTCTAGTACAAGTTTACACAATAGGTCATTTGCCTTTATTTCTAGGACCCTCGTTAGCTTCTTGAGCTAAAAGAAATATAATTATTCTTATCATTTAATTAATCTATCGGAACTTAACATGCATGCAAAAGTCAGTATCACAAAATCTAGAATCAGGAAGTTTCCTTCATCGTAAACAATTCTAACATCTATGCATGCAGTGAGATAAACACATAGATTACTTCGATAATAACCTAAGGGTTCACTAAAAATTACTAGTAAGCTGGTACTAACGTAGACATTATCTAAACACTGCAAATATTCTCCTCGATGAAGTTCTTCTAAACTTAGGTTTTTCAGAGGCTTACAGAAAAGTTCAAGAAAGAAGATGTAAAAGTGTCTCATGATAGCCACTGATACTCTTATATACCAAGCAACAAAGACAAGGTTTAATGGAGAAATTAGATAATCCCACTAGCACCCTTAATTTCCCATTATCAAACGCACTTAACAAGTTTTAAATCTAATAATTTTATAGTAATCTTTCAGTTCTAACTAAATCTCAACTAAAACCCCAACATAACTAATTTGGTCACCAATCACTAAATTAAAAAAGTTAATCAAAACTGTGAACTTAACAAGTTAGCTCAAAACATCTAAGGTGGGCGGATAATTAACAAAAGAGTTCACTAAAACCCTAGTGTTCTCCAAAACATAGAGTTGCCCAAATGGCAAATCTCACAAAGTTCTCTACTTAGCCAAAAATAAAAATTTACTTACTAAATTCTATACTTAAATTACCATCTATACGCCAAACAATAACAGAATACTGAGTCTCTTTCGGGTAGGCTGTTACACCAAGATGGAAAGAAGGGGTAAGATCAAGTGAGTGAGGCTCCATGGTATCCATTGTGTTGGTTCGCTGAGACATTAAACACGAAAGCCAGTATGGCAAAGATGTTGTCCATTAGGATTGTAAACACCAGATCCGTCACGACTATAAACTTGAGAATTCTCTCAAAAAGCCTTTGTGGCGTATTATCTGGAAAGTCTTTTTAGTGAATTTTTTGGAAAGCCTTTGTGGCATATCATTTGGAAAGCCTTTATGGCGAATTATCTAGAAAGTCATTGTGGTGAGTTGTTATTTCATCATTGTGGTAATACAATGGCATGCCTATGAGGCATTACCTGAAAGAGTTTTTGATAGTGAATCCGTTTAATGATTCTGTCATAGTGACTGCAATGACAGGGAACTTGGGGTATTTGGAATGTTAGTGGTACAGTTGTCTGCCAAACTTGGAATTTCTTAGGTTCGGTATTGAAGTCATCTGGGATTCTATCACTTGAATTAAATGTTACATTCTTCAAAGCAAGTTTGGTTTTCTGGACTGATTTGAAAATACGATGTAACTGGTGTTCTAATAATTGTTGGATTCTATGAAAGAATATGTTAAGAGTAGCATCCGCAAAGTATCATTCTGGCAAGTGTAACCAACTACTATTTGTAAAGAAATTGTGTAATGGAATTTGAAATATGGTGTGAGGTCTTTGATATGCCAATCGGATGAAATAAATATAAGGCGGTTAAGTGCAGAGATTGACATATGGTTATCCGTCAACCAAGAATTAGAAAAGTATCCACCAAGGTCTAAGAAGGAATCCAAGCCCTTGGTTCAAGGAATCCTACAACACCGTTTAAAGGTAATAATGAGTGAGGCCCACTAAGTTCCTTTAAACTTATATGCATCTTATGGTATGCAAGTCTAAGAATCGAACCAATGCGCTGAAAGGGAACAAGCCATGGATACGCCATGGTGCTAGACTGAGGGCAATATTGTGCATACAAAAAGACATTCTTAAAAATATTTTTTTGAAATGACAATTAGTAATACATGTTAAGAATATGTTTATTAAATCAAATATTTATATTGTAAGGTTTTATACTACTCCCGATAGTTTGTGACAAATGATAAATGTTTTATTCAAACCTATTGTCCTAGAAAGGATTTTAAATAAATAAGAGGTACATTTAGTATGGCTTTTGTATATTGTAAAATTTTGCTAAGTATGTAAGTATTGTGACATCTTATATTCAGAACCGGTAAATCGGGTTAGGTATAAGGTGTTACATAGGATCTATTCTAATTGGGTCCTGTTTGATGTACTGTGAGTCCAATCAGTCACATTTCTATGTCTCTATCTTTTAGAAGTCATCCACTCTCATGCTTAAGATAAAGCATCTCCCCAATTGGACTTGATAGATGACATATTAGTTTTTGAATTGGTTTTCTCATTTCCAATTAGACTAAAGACATGTTTAGGTTTATCTACTTTTCGTATTACAATTTGACCACGTAATGTCGTTTAGTATTAGTTAAACATTAGATAACTAGTGAGCCAATATTTGCTTCCATTTTACTTTGCATGCAAAAAAAATTAAGGAAAATATACAAAGGTTATTAATATAATTAATGGATATTATTATTAAACCAATTTGTTCAAAAAATACAAGTGAACATAAACGAAAATACTACACTCAGAACATCAGATCTAACAGATAAGGGCACCGTACCATGGCTTCATCTCTTTCCACTTGGTAATGCAACTGCTCAAGTGCTCTTGCGAGTCGATTTCATGTTGTTGCCTTGAGGATCGCCTTTAACTTTGAGGCACATTTCCTTCCTCTACTTCGAGACATTCAATGCTTCTTCAAGCTCTTTCTTGGGCGTGCTATTGGAGCTGAACCCAATAAAACTCATTTTCTATTTGCAAATCATACAATTATTGCAAGGTTGGTCAAGAGTTATCTTCCTTTTTAGGGCTTCCATGATATCACTCTCATTGGTAGACCATTGGGGATTTGAAGGAAGTAAAAAAAATGTCCATCATTTCATTACCAAGGCAAAAAATATGGAGTGTGATAGGCCTTAACCATTTTGTCGTAGTCTTACTCCTCTAGCTCATTTTATTTCATACAGTGAAAATTCATTTGGCCTTCATACCCTAGGTGATCATTGTTTTTAAGGGGTAGAAATATAGCTTTTTGCCTCATTCTTACAAACGATGCCAATTGTTCTAACAAAAAAAAAAAAAAAAGAATTATGTGAAGGTGATTCATATCGTACAGGGTGCATGAAGCTATTTAGGTGGGGAGTTTATATCATATGGGGTGTGGAAAACCATTATTCTTAGAGAAATAAAGAAATTGTGAAAGGCGGGTTTAGTGGAGTAAAGTTAAGTATCCTGTCTTGTTCCTTCCTCTCCCGTACATTGAAGATGTATTTATAGGAAAAAGGATGTTAGTTGTAGGTCCAATTTGTTGAGCCTAGGTGCCATGGTTAGATGGTGGATGTTAGGGGTGAAGCTAGATTTTTTTTTTTTTGGGGGGGGGGGATGTAGGACTATGTTAAGTGGGATATAAATTCAATTTCACTGTTGTGTTGGTTTATATGTTTACAATTTTTATAAGGATTAAATCAAAATTTTATTATTTTTTAGGGTCAAACTATAACTTTACCATGTACCAACTTATAAGTTTATAAATTTTAGAGGGGGTTAAAACAAAATTTTCCAATTAGGGTGGGGCAGGTCACTTACTTGCCCCCTCCTTTCACCCTGGTGGATGTCAACCTTACGTGTTGTCAAACTTGACTTGAAGGGACTAAACATGATAGTTGTTGAATGTGATGGACTAATAAGTGTCTTATAGGGTCATTCCAATATATTTTTTTTAGATTTTGTAAGTCCCAGAAAGGCAACGCTGGAGCAAGATTGCAATGTTTGAGGTTAAAGGGTGAAACTCCTCAAGTTTAAATTTCATGAGCTAAAAAAGTCCAGAAAGTAAAGTTTGCCGAGCTTAGACGTTAAAGGTGAAGGGGTATGAAGGTTATGTTACCATAATCTAAAGCTCTTTTTAGATCTCATTTTACTTATGGTGAGATGAAATCTTGGAAAATATAGTCTTTTATCACACTAGTTTTCTGTTTGGGAAGATCCTGTTGAGGAAATCTCACCGCAGTATGGATGATAATCTCACTGCCCCATTTTTGTCCACCGAAGATTTTTACTTGTCGTTGTAGTACCATTTTCTACCATTTCCCATGATACCATGATTTTTTTTGTTATTTTTACTTTCCAAGTTGCAATCTCATGTAATAAAATAATAACTATTATATGCATTTTTTAATGATTTTTAACAAACTATTATATGCATCAGTTCTTTAATTGAATAAAATTTAAGACTATAATATTGTAATTAATATTATAATGTATTATAATTTCTCATACAACCTTCACTTTTTAAAAATTATTTTATTTTTTTTATTTTTAAGTATTTATTTAATATAAATATAATTAATAAGTTCTAATTATTATTTACTTAAATATAATTTAAATATATATTTCATTTTATTAATAGAAATAGAAATTTAGTATTTTTTTACTATTTGTTTTAGATATACACAATTTAGTACAATTTCATTAATAGATTTTTTTTATTCTAATCTTATCACTGCAGATACATTTGAATTTAAACACACATTTCACTATAAATTTTAATCTCATTGCTACAATATTTAATTTTACCATTACAATAACTAATGTCACCACTACTATTATTTTAACCTCATTAGAGTCAATTTCACCAATAATCTAAAAAACTTAAAGTCGGGTAGGGAGTTAAGTCATTATGTAAGCTCTTCATATTTGAGGGTATACCATATATAATTCATTTTAAATGATGAATATTTTTAACTTCTATAAATTCTTCCTTTTAAGTATAATGTGATTTGTTAAAAAAAAATTTAAACTTGTTTAAAACTCAATCAATACTAACAAAATCATAATTATAATGATAAAATTGTTGTTAATTAGAATTAATAGTCGGCTTATTATATAAAAAATTCTTTTGAAAGTAATTTAATAATTAATCGAAAATAACAATTTACCCATAATTGAGAGTGAGAGAGAGAGGAGAGAGAATTTCTTTTAATTTTTAATATTTTTTTTTCTGATTTTATACTATTTTAAATAAATTTTAATATTTTTATAATTTTTACCCTTATTATAATTTTTAAAATTCTAGGTTTATTTTGAAATGATTTTTCTATTATTTTAAATATTTTAATATTTTTAAAATCTTAAAAAATAAAAATTTTATTTTTATATTTTTAGAAATTTTATATCGTTTTATTATTTTTAAATAAATATAACAAAATTACCAGATTTCACTACATGGAACAACCCTAACATGCCACATGGGAAGTTAACAATAAAGTTAATGACATCAAAAGACGACGTCTTAATTAATTATTTAAATTCAATTAAAGATTCAATTAATTGTTTAAATTGGATTGAAGGTTGAATTAAATTTTATATCAATTTAGAGTTGAATTTATTATTAAATTGTTTTAAAGGGTTTTTTTATATATAATAAACCTTAATAGAGTTTAAAGTTTGAGAATCCACTCTGTAACATTTTTTTAAAAATTTTGATCCAAAATTTAGTTTTATTTTTCCAAAGAAATGAAATTAAAAATGATTACATATCTATACTATTTATTAAGTGTTTTTATTGAATTAATGTCACCCTTAATCGTGTTATCAACTCGGTTAAGAAAATAATAAAAATATTTTTTCGTAGTTAAAAGAAATTAATTAATTGAAGATAATTTAATCTTTTTATTTAAAAACTCAATAAAAATATACATATGGTAATATTTAAACTGAATCAATTGTATTAGTAAAATTTTAAATTTCCACTAAACTAAAATTTTATTTTGAAATTTTATACAATTTAATTTTGTATTTGATTGAGTTTGTGTAATAAGCTAACTAGATATCGACTCAAGATCGATATCAACATCATAATAAACAATTTTAATCTAATTTCTATTTTATTTTAACATCATACATATTTCATATATTATTATTAATTAATTTCAAATCATGTGTTTTTATTCTAAATTTGATACACATGTGATAAGAGTTTGTAGTCTTATTTATTTAGTTTTCAAATTTTCTAAAAATATCAATTAAAAATACAAATCTTCAACTGTTCTTTTTAATGGTTTAGTTGATGAAGTCATGAAGGGTGGATTAATGAGGAGGGACTAATGAGGGGAAGGCACGCGGAATCCTCCCACGTGGAGATATGGCAGTGACACGCGGGCCATTGAAGATCTCCAGAGAGTCCAAGCGGCATAAAAATGAGCTGGCTACGCAACCTCCTTTGCTGCGTGATTGCGGGGTCCACCTTGTCTGTGAGTCGGTCTACAGTGGACACGTCACGGCCTGGACCACTTTCACTCACCGACAAATGGCAAATGCGGCTGGGGCCCACCCAGCATACGTATTTAGATGCTTTTCTTTTTTCCCCTGCCAGGCCTCGTTGGCAGATATACTTCTTTTATCTTTCCCTGGCATCGTGGTTCATTTCCATTCCTCCGATTCACGAAATTAGGACCGTGGATCTCCTTTACGTCAGAGCAATTTAAAAATTGAATATAGTGATTTTTAATTTGATGATCGGATAGGGAGTTGCGCATCTTTGTAGAGATGAGTTGGGAAAGTGTATTTGATTCGGCATGAAAATGGGCGGTCGGGATTTAAGATTTGAGTGAGATTCGAGTCAAAACAAGGTGCGTCAGACATGGAGTGCAATCCGCGTCGGAAAGCGAGAGGAGAGCTGCCCGACCATCTGAATTTACTAGATTGCCCCTTTACTTCTTCTTTTTTATGCCCACTGTATTTTTGGTACTGTCAGCAGCACTTTGTTTTATTTCCTTTTCATTTCTTTTTCTCTCTATTGACTAATATGCATAAATTTTGTTTATATTTAAGAAATAAATATTAAAAATAAATTTGAAAAGTACATATTCTTTTAACATTTGGTCACCAAATCAAAATATTTTTTTAAATCTACCTTCTTTTCCCAAAATAACAATATTGGAATAAATATAAGAATTTTAACTTTTAATTTATTTAAATTATTTATTAATTCAGTATTAGCATAATAATATGATTTATAATCAATATTAAAATATTACATTTGTAATTCTAAATAGAATTATTGGCATAAATATTAAAATATTAATTATTAAGCTAATTAAGTCTTAACTTGATTGGTATATGTATTGTTTCCAGGTCAAGAGAACGAATTTAAGACGTTAAAATATATTATCCTTCTATTTATGAAGGAGCTATGGGTATTTTTAGCCATTATTTAAAAAAAGCAGATATAATCAAAACCTATAATAAGATTATTCAAAAATGTTAATTATTTAAAATTTATTTTTAAAAGGAAAATTTTGTTTATCATTAAAATACTAATTAATAATCTAAAATATTAATTATTTAATAACGTTATTTAACGTATTATATTAATTTGAAATAACAAAAGTAATACTAGTTCGTGTATTAAATTAACATTATTATTGAATTAATCATATAATTATTCTAAAACTCTTAAAAATTGTAATAATTATTCAATATTATTTGCATTAATATTTTGTAATTTTAAAATATTTGAAGTTTGTATTATAATAAATTTATTACTAAATACCTCTAAATTATAATTGATATATTAGTTTTCTCATAAAATATTAGGAATACTATTTAAAATTTTAATTAATTAGTAACTTTGAAATTATTATAAAACAATATGTTATGAAATAATGATTTTATTATATCAATTATTAAAATAGTAGCATTATATGATTTATAACATAAATATGCATTAATAGTAATATTGAAATTTGTAAAATTTTAAATCAATATTTCAAAATTCTAAAATTTCTGTTAATTTTTTATATTAAATTATATATTTTTATTGAACTTATACGAAATATTATTGTTAAATATAAATTTAAATGAAGAATATTTGGTACTTTGTCAAGAGAGTTTCTAGATTTCACAAGTAGAATTAGGATTTTGACAAGTGTCCTATAAGGTATAGTGATATATTTAAAAAATAAACAAATGACAAATTTCTAAACTTATCTCTAGAATAAAAAATATATATACTACCAATGTACCAAATACTAATCTAAAATTAAAACCAAATAAGTAAATTTTAATTTATTAAAATTTATTCTAAAGTTAAGTTTTTAATAAGTCTATATCACAATAAGCCCTTAATTTTCTTAGGTTTGGTTGAATAATTTAAATTCAAAAAGTGCATTAGAAAAGTTGTATTTAATTCTATAAGAAAAAGGAAAAGTTGTATTTAAAACTTTTTGACTGTTTAATATTATTATCAAAATTGTTATCTAAGTAGAATATCTAAAATATATTTACATTTATCTATAATCTATATTTATATATAGACTATATAAAAAATTAAATATCCTTAATTATTTGTTATATTATTTAATTTTTAGTAAAATGTTATTATAAGATCTACATTTTTAAATTTTTTATCAATTTAATTTATAAAAATTATCATAATAATAATTTTATTGTAACACTCTTAACTGAGCCCATCACCGGGTCCTAGCTACAAGATGCTACATCTATTGCCGAAGCAACTACAGTAAATTCGACATCATATAATTGTTTATACATATAATTAAGAGTTAATCACTTTCAAAATTTTGTTAAAAAATCAATTTTAAGTCTTAATCAAGTTTACGAAAGCTCTATTGTCAACCCTAGCATGGAATAGGACCAAATTTCATAATTTTAAAAGTTTAGGGTCAACGTCATGATGTCATCTCTTCCACATCATGGCATCACCAAATAGTATGTCATGTTGCGACATCACTTAATATTGACCGATGTTGTGACGAGGTAGGTTGGTCATTAGGACGTGAACCCTGTTTTTGGTAAAAATGAATCATTTACTATGTTCAATAATCACCACTTTTACTATATTCAAATCTTACAAAATCATGCTAAACAAACTCAAAACATTTAAATTTAACATTTAACAAGTCATTCAACACTTAATCATCAATTAAACTTAACAATTTGATACAATGGAATACAAATCAACCAAGTTATCCAACTACCGAACCTTATCTAATATTAGACTTACCATTTCATTGCATTTACCTAAACTGGTGCACCTTGTGCACATCTATGGTATATAAGCCTTAAGTATAAGCATCAACCATCAAAACTAGGCCACATTTTACGAGCATGGTTCCAGTTACAAATGTTCAAATATATTTTCAACACATTCACTTAGTAGCCAAGTTACCATTTCTACTTCATTTCATGCCATACAAATGTCATGCTTATGATTATAATTCATCACATCTATTAACATAAACATACATATATACCCAACAACTTGTATGATTGAAAACACTAAATCATCATATCATATGTAATGGTTAAGTCAACTTGCCAAGTATTAAACTCATTCACACATTAAGATACACACCATGACACTTATATACATGCCACAATCCCTTAACTCAAAATGACCAAATAGCTACCAAAATGGGGATAGTGTAAGCTTTGAGACGATCCAGCTTGACATGTTCCGCAAGGTGACGATCGATAAGGAAAAATGAAAGTGTAAGCATATAAAATGCTTAGTAAGTTCATAGGCATTAAAAAAACTAACCTTATCTTTCAATTAAATACAATAAGCTATCACGTTTTGGCATAGTTTGGCTAGACATGGCAAATTAAAACATCAACAAGGTGAGTATTATCTTATAATCAACAACATGTAATACCACATGTGTTCAATATGCCAAATTATGGCACATTAGATAACAATTTCAAGATCATAATCACTCAAGGGATATTACATTCACACACATATCAATAGCATTACTCAAACCAATGTTTCTTGCACCATTCATTCAATAACTTACCAATTGATAAACAAGTTCATTTTATCTCATTTTAATACCTCAATTTCATTTAAATGGTTTTGTCCAATGAACATTAGTAAATGGACTAGAATACACAGGCATCTACACCACACTAGTTGCTTGTCCGAGTTAAATATATAAATATGACAGGTTACTCATCAGGGCTAAACCTTTAAAAAGACATCAAGTTACTAGTCCGAGCTAAACTTGTGTCACATGGATTTGCGAGTCTGTAAAAAATGTTGGATATCGATAATATTTGTAATAAATCTTGTAAAAGCACACACAAGACCCTATTTGTATGTCAATCCTATCCTAACCTATACTAAGTTCACACGGGCATCTTTAACAAATGTAAACATTTCTTTTCAATTTAGTCCAATTCTAGCCTTTTTAACCAATTCATAACCAAACACATATATAATTACAAATCAAATACACAAAAACCTATAAAAATAAATATCATATGAACTTATTTGATTAAAAAAAGAAACAAGTTGAATCTTCAGGGACTAATCGACAATTTTAGTTTTTCCTCGATTATCTTCGGTTTGATCCAATTCTTGATCTATACAATTATTTCATTCAATTTATAAATACCAAAAATTTATACATTATGCCATGATATGTATGAAACTCTATAATCTCATTTTTTAGTACCCCTAAAGTTTGACATTCTATTCAATTTAGTCCCTAAAACCAAAATAACCATATCTTTCAATTTTGAGCCTCGATTCAAAAATCGACTTCAATCACATTCCTTAGAGACCCTCCAATTTCTATTTATATCAAAATTTTACAAAATTTTTTCATTTTATTCACTTTAGTCCCTATGAACAAAACTAACAAGTAAATGTTACAATCTAGTCCTTTTCATTATTTAAGCTTAAAATCTATATTTTTGATAAATTTGAAAAGATGAATTATATTTTGATAAATTTGAGATAAGTAGAAGTTTATATTACCTTCTTAATTTTTCAAGAAGAAAGTGTGATTCATCCTTATATGAAATTTTAGTCACGTGTGTAACAGTGAACTTGTCACTACTGAACTTATAATTTTAATCTTTTAGCTATATGTCAAATAAGTATGAACTACCCGTCATTCTTTGAATTATATTTTCGACCATCCAAAGACCACCATCCTAACATAACAATAATTTTAAAGTTGTTAGTAGTATTTACTGATGTTAATGTAGTGTATTGAACAATTATTTGAATGCTAATTATACTTTAGTTTGAAGGTGGAATAGTTGATCAACAATGTAATCAAGAATTTGCGTTGCGTTTTCATTAAATAGGAAAAACTTTGCAATGTCAGTACCATGAGTATCGTTAATAGTTATCATGTATCTAAAGTAGTAATAAGCAAGCTAAATCTTTGTAGAATCATAATATAAGTAATTACGCATGAAATGTCATTAATGATGAAATGTTTCTAAAATTATAGTAGAAAGTAAAAATAGTTAATATAATAATCAACAATACTAGGTAAAATATTTTTGTTGTAATTTATGATCAACATTCTTAGATTAATAAAATATAATTATCTTGGAAGAGAAATTTGAACTTATCCATTGCAATCAACACAACAATACCTGCCATCAATCTCCTTTACTTTCTTTCGGTGTACTGGACATGATAAGTAGTACTAGCCAATAGATGTCTCAATTTCAATAATGGTAGATAAGGATGCTAAAATTTATATAATAAGTGTAAACATTTTGAAATTAGTTTTTTATGTAATTTTTAGAAATATGAAACAAAAATTTACCTCAGAATGAGCTTCTTTTATTGACAGCAAAATTTCAGCAATGTTTCTTCTATTATCAAACAAATATGGTTGAGAAAAAGTTGTAGGTTTGGGAGGAGTTACATATTCTTCAACTTGTGTGGCTACAAACTGATTGTTGTAGTAATAGGTCAATGTTGAAAAAATTAATCCAGAGAACAACGTTTTTAGGCACAACATAAGTTTAATTTTTTTCTTCAAACAAAATCTTGTGAAAATAATAGTAATAAAATTTTAATAGAAATTCTACTTGTGCTTTATACAAAGGTGGTCTAGGTCATTTCTCGGGTTTTAACTGATTGGTTTACTCTGCTTTCACTATCCACGAACCTTAAATAGCTTTGAGTGTGAGCTCAAACAAATAGATCCAAGTGCATAAAATGAAAATCTTTCTTAACTTTCAATGGAAAAATTAATTCTCTCTATAAATAGGAAACTATAGTATTTCCTAAAAAATATAATTTATTCTTAAAATAAATTGCCACTATTTTTCAATAGGATATCAGTGCTCAAAAATTGTGTGTAAATATGTTGACTGTAGTTCTTATTTATAGAGAAGTAGTATAAGAGTTTTGTTCGAATAAGGTTTACCTAAATAATAATATTTTAATATAAAATACAAATTCTACTTGAAGTAGAATAGGTGGGGCGATGACATGCCTTAGAAAATACTAGGGTTTGCCACTCTTTGCGTTAACCAAGAATAATTTGGATCTTTCATGTATTGGGTACAATTATATATGTTGTTTGGACTTTTATCTAACACTTATAATTTATCCAACCCTATAATTATTTTCTATTTCCTAAATATTAATTATTTAATTAATTAATTTAATTCAATTTAATAATTAAATCATTTTCTCAATCCAATTCTAATTCTATTAAAGTCATGGTAACTTTACCATATTAGAATCCATGATGAAATTAATTTAATTATAATTTAATTACTCTATTCAACAAATCTATAATGACTAATTAATTTTAATTCTCACTTCAAACTTCAATTATTTAATTACAATCAATTAAATAATAATCTGAATAAATTAAATTAATTTTGAAGTCATATTTTGTACTTAGCGAGAAAATGCATTCACTATAAATAGTGATACATGAGACCTATTTCTGTTGCTTTTTACACCCCAATATATAGGGGTTAATTGTAATAGTAAGATAAGAAATTAAATAGGCTCGATGGTTAAGTGCTACTCCCCTATCCTAGAGGTCCTAGGTTCGAGCTCATTTCCTCCTTTTTTTTTTCCTTTAATTTTCAGCAACCTAGGATAAAAGCTATACTAAAATATATACGATTAGGACTAAAGATTAAGCAAGAAATAGGCTTCAGACGTAATGGCTAAGAGTTAGCTTCCCTCCCTTGTGTTCCTATGTTTGAACCACTCCTTCCCCAAATGCATTTTTATTTCTTCTTCAACTAAAATTTTAGGGTATATTGTCCATACCGCCCCTAGGTATTTAACCAATTTATTTCCTAATTGGTCTTCACTTTCCCTCTTTTTCAATTCCTATTAGAATTTGACATCCTTCTCTCTATTTGTTCACTCTTTCTTTATTTTCCTTTCTTTACATCATATTTTCATTTCATTGTTGTCAATTATTTTTGTCTTCCCGAATTAAATCATTCCTCTTCATTTGTTTTTCTACCAGTTTCGTAATTGTCATCACTAACATCTTGATCTTTGCCAAGAAACGGTAAGTACATCTTGTTCCAAAGTTTAGATCCTAAATTTTCATAGTATTTCTACCCGACGCTAATCTTACATTCAATTAAACAATCTTTTACGGTTTGTCAAATCTTTGGTAATCTTGTCTAATCTTGAAATCAACCATTAATTTGTGTTTAAATGTCATTTGAAGGACCTGATTTAGATCGGATCAAATTTGATCATGAGGAATGTTGATTGGAGTCCCGATAAAAGCTATGTGTCTTTTCCCAAGTGAATCAGTGGTGATCATGTGTAGGATTAGGGCCACATGGTCTCCCACACGGCCATGTGCCTCTACAAATCCTAGGCTAGTTTGTGAACCACATGGACACATCTCTTACACATGGCCTACCAAACGATTGTATCTCTCCTATAGGTTAATTTTTACATTTACCACGTAGCCACAACTTGTTACACGATCGTGTAACCCTTCCACAATGCCTATAGCTTCTCACACGACCTGGCCACACGGTCATGTGACCTCTATTTTACAGTTTTGTCTAGGAATTTATGTTATGTGGATTTTAGTCCTTATGTATTCCCTGAACTATTTTTAGAGTTTTTATTCACTCAATTAAGTCCTTGATATTGTGTTATTTCTAGAATCTGTTACTTAATGCCTAAAGTGTTATTGTTACATCGCATGATATGTGAATATTACATGCCTTTTGTCAAAGTCAAACTAATAAATTGTTAGTGATAATATTATTACCACCCAACTGAGTACATGATAAGCATGTGTACTGCTAGTATTGAATTGTTCTATTACAAAGGATGACATATTGCATTGCATAGGGTGAGACGATATGTACGGAGGAAAAATATAACCCATTTTCAGTAAAATTAGAATAATAGTTTCGAGACCACAAATTTGATGAGTAAATTATTATTTTAATGTTTACGATATTTTATTAAGGTCATATTAAAAATGTTTAAATGGTTAATTAAATGAAAATGACTAAATCATAAAAAGTGTAAAAGTAGAGTTCTATTAGTTAAAAGGGCTAAATGACTATGAAAATGGAAGTAAATAGACTTAAATGATAATTATACCATTCATAAGGTTAGTGGATGTGCATGTCATAGTTTTATTGAAAATTTGGAAGTTTTTAAAGGTTAATATCGTAATTGGTAAATTAAACATAAATTAAATAAAACAAAGGTTATTTCATTATCTTTATTGTTTGCACCAAAACTTCAAAAGAAGAAAAAGCCATTTTAGGGTTCTTAAGTTTGACTACTTCAAGTGTGTGCAAGTGTTTTCAAGCCCGTTTTTAATAATTTTTATGTTTTTGAGATCTTTTTAGCTTAATCTAGCTAATCTGGGGGTTAATTTGTAAAAATTTAAAGGTTTAGGGACTTTCCATGAATGTTTTTGAATGAATTTTTATGTTAAATGGTAGATTATGAATCTTTGTTGAAAAATAAACAAGTTTTGTTAAGTGATTTTTGATGAAATTTGAAATTAGGGATTAATTTGTTAAAGGTATAAAATCTAGGTTTTTATTGTGAAATGATGGTAAATATGAGTTGTTTCAAGGTCCCTTGCATGTTTGGTTAACATGGAATTGGATTAAAATGGTTAGATTTTAAATTATAAGCTTAAGGACTAAATTGTAAAAAAGTTAAAATGTTAGGGGCAAATGGTAAATTTGCATAAATATGAGATATTGGACTAAATCGAATACTATAAGTATTAAATTGATTGAAATTGTCTATTTAGATCAAGATAAACCACGTACGGACCTAGATCGAGGCAAATTAAAAGCTTCGGATTAGCTCGATATAACCTTCATGCCTCTAAATGTTGAGGTAAGTTCGTATGAACGGTTATCGTATTAATGCTATTTAAATTGTATGTTATCATGTAACTTATAATGTTAATTAAATGATGTATAAGTAATTCAATACTATGACGGTTATTGAGTCCCTATTGAACTTTAGGAATTCGTAGGATGAAAATAACATGTCATTAGGGACTTCATGTTTCGAGTGCTGGTCTTGAATGTCATACTGATTCATGATATTTGTGATAAGTTTTAAATAATTTATAAATGATCATTTTTGAAACAAACTATTATCACGATGAAGGCAAGTGTACCTATCGAACAGTAGTATAGCTTTAGCAAGACCGGATTGTCGAATCCAAAGGAACCAAGAGTACTAGTAATTACTTTCTTTTTATTATCTAGCCTAAAAATTAAGGGATTTGTTTATCAAAACTAATTAACTAAACTAATGGTGCAGAGAAAGAAAGTTGGGGAAAACATTTTTAGAAAATTCGATTTATTAAGACAATACCCAAGGAAAAATCCACCTAGACTTCACTTGTTATTTGAATCTGAATCAGACGATTTATTCATTTGACTTGATCCGTAGAAATCCCTAAGTTATATTATTATCTCTCTCGAGACTAATAACGTCTAACCCTAGGTTGATTAATTGAAATCTCTTTCTAATTAACGTCCTAGTGTTGCATTAACTCGATCTATGGATACCCATATTAGGTTTCACCCTAATCTAGAAAAATTTTGTCACCCTATCTCTAGGCATGCAATCAACTCCGCTTAATTATGACAAATTTACTCTTAGACAGGGACTTGTGCTCCTCTGAATAAGCGCATTAACTCGAATCAGTATTCTTGGAATATTAAGACAAGAATTAAGAACACATAATTAAGAACAAGTTAAATATTTATCATATAATTCAGATAATAATAACAAGATCTGTCTTAGGTTTCATTCCCCTTAGGTATTTAGGGGGTTTAGTTCATAATTATAAAATAAAACATCTCAGAAGAATAATGAATACAAAACATAAAGAAAACCCAAAACTCTTGAATGGAAATTGAAGGGAGATCTTCAGTCTTGATGAATAATCCGGCTTCTGAGATGGATCAATCGACTTTCTTCGAGTAATTCCTTGCTTCCTACTCCGTGTGTCCTCCTAAGTGCCTCTTCAGGTGTTTAAATAGGCTTTAGAATGCCTAAGAGCCCTCAAAAGTGGCTTTTTTCCGAATGGGACTATACTTCGGCTCGACAGGGACATGCCCGTGTGCGATTGCTCCAAACCGTGGTCAAGGCTGTTAAATAGGCACAGACATGTAGTCTACCCGTGTAAGTCGTGTTTCGATCCTGCCAAATGGACACAGCCGTGTGGCTTACCCGTGTGAGGAAGTCCAGGCCATGTTAATTTCCCATGTGGGTTCATTTTCTCCGTTTTCGACCCGTTTCTTGTTCTTTTTGCCCTTCTATGCTCTCCTAAGTATAAAATATGAAATTAAAGGATTAGGAGCATCAAATTCAAAAAATCTAAGGATAATTTATCCAAAAAATGTGTTAAGCATGGGATAATAATATGTATAAATTATGGTTTATCACCTACCAATGGCTGAGGTACTGTATTTGTTGTAGATACTCTACAGCTCATGTGAGCAGCATCATGTAGCTTACATTCTGACCTACAACTTGTGTGAGCAGGCCTATTTCACAGCTTGTGTGAGCAATGATGTAAAGGAAAGGTTACGGTTATAAGTAAAGGCATAATTTGTGTGAGCTTTCCCGAGTACTCAATGGAATTCTAGATGGTTCAACAGGCAAGAAAAGGAATTGAAAAGGTATGTTTTCAAATGGAATCAAGCATGATCTTATGGAAATAATGCATGAACTAATTGATGTCTTTCATATGGAAAATAAATTATGTTATGGTTGACTCATTTGAGTTATGTGCAAGTATGCTAACTTGTGAATTGATGATGATGTATAGGCTTGTGCTAAGCTTGTGATTTAGGTTATATTATGCTTATATTATATGTTATGTAAATGAAATGTTAAATTACGTTTTATTTTCTATGAACTTACTAAGCATTAATTGTTTACGTAATTTCTTTCCTATGTTTCATATATTATCGAAAGCTCGATTGGTTTGGAAGCTTGTCGGAGATCTATCACACTATCCAACATAAAAATCAATAGTTTTTTAATGTTTTGTCCAAGGTTAGAATGGCATGTATCGGTTGAATTGTAATGTCATTTTGTTGAATGTTTAGTTGGTGAATTGGCTTGTATAAGTTATGAATATTAACTTGGTTTGGCACCTTTTGATGCTTTGTCAAATTGTGCCAACTTGGTTATGCCACTATGCATATTTGAATGGTTCTTATGGTATGTTTGAAATGATGTGTTAATCGTTAAATTTGTGGCATGTTTTGGTAAATGTTGAACTGGAATTTGATGATTGAAGTATGATATAATTGACATGTTTAGATAAGTAATATTTATTTTAGTTGCTGATTGAGGTGCCTTTAAATGGCATATTAGTTAGTTGTGTTAGAACATTGAAATGGTATTTTGATGTGTGTTTAGGTGAATTTTAGGTCCACACAGCCTGAGACACAGGCGTGTGACCTTTGTTTTCAAATTTTTGTGAATTTTTCCTAGACTTTCCAAATGACTTCAAATTGGTCTCGATTTGTTTATAAGGTATTTTAAGGGCCTCGAGGGCTCGATTTAGGGACGATATATATGTATATGGTTGGTTTATGATTTTTTTATTTTATTGAATAAAATTAAGCCTAAATGATCCGATTGTACGATAATGCTTCGTAACCCTAATTCGGCTATGGATACAGATTAGGGGTGTTACAAAAAAAAGCAATTTATCTACAAATTTTCTATGCATTCAGAGCCTAGTGGCAATTTATCTGCAAATATGTTGTTCACCCACAACCTAGTGACAGCTTATCTGCAAATATGTTGTGCACCCACAGCCCAGTGGCAGCTTTATCTGCAAATAAGTTATACATCCACAGTCCAATGGCATTTTATCTATAAAACAATGGTGGTTAAACCACATCTCAGTGTATAAGGATGTTTGAGTTCAAGGGAACTCCCAATAAGTATGTAGCGGAGTTGGGAGGATATATTTTTTGATATACTAAAATTGCATTGTCATGCATAAACATGTGCATACAAAATTGTGAATGTGGGGATGCTATTGTGATGTGTTGATCAATAAAAAATTTACTATAACTTGCTATATAAATGTGTTTGTTTTAAAAGAATTGTTTTTTTTTTGCATGCTTTGTCTACTATTTACACTGATTTTCTTATGATTCGACTCACACTGAGCTTCATAGGCTCACTCTCCCTTCTATTTTCATCTCTGTAGTTAACCCACTAGGTTAGAACGCAGGCTCGACATCTGAAGGACTCAGCACGAATTATTTTTTTATATATAAAAGTATTTTACATTCATTAAGTGCAATTTATGATATTCAAAGTGTAGAAACTAACATCGATAATGACAATATAGAACGATCGCAAACCAATAAGAAAAAGAAAAATAAAACACACACATTTTACATAGAAACCCTTTCGTGAAAACCCACGGGAAGAGGAGAAGAAAATTCATTAATGTCGAATTCGAATGATTTAAGAGGAGTTTAGACTACATCTATTTATAGGTTGAAAAAAGCTTATTCTAATCAATGGAAAATAGATGAAGTGTAGCAAAGTTGAAAAACTTTATTCTAATCAATGTAAAATAAAAGAAGTATCGTTCTATATGAATTTTACTTTTATTTTATTTCAACAAGGATTCGAGTCACTTAACACTAACAATGTTCACCTTGACACGAATTCTCAATGAACAAGTTTTTCATCATGAACTCTCAATAAACAAGTTCTCCACCTCTTCCATAAAACCCCTTAAGGGTTTAACTTCAACAATGAATACCAACTAAGTCTAAGCTATGCTCAAACTTGGTTATGGGAAGTGACTTAGTCATCATATCTATAGGATTTTCATTAGTACTAATTTTTCTCACAACAATATCACCACGAGCAATAATATCACGAACAAAATGATACCGAACATCAATATGCTTTGTTCTCTCATGAAACATTTGATCTTTTGTAAAGAAGATGACACTTTGGCTATCACAAAATATTGTACTGATTTGAAGGTCTTCATTGAGTTCACTAAAGAGTTCTTTCAACCAAATGGCTCTTTTAGAAGCTTCAATAATTGCCATGTACTCAGCTTTAGTGGTAGACAAAGCGGCTATAGTTTGCAAAGTGGCTTTCCAATTGATTGCGCAACCCCCAATTGTAAAGACATACCCTATGAGAGATCTTCTTTTATCAAGTTGTCCAGCAAAATCAAAATCAACATACCCAATGACTCTATCTCTAGTTCTTCCAAACTGTAAGCAAACATTAGTAATACCTCGTAAGTATTTAAAAATCCACTAAATCACTTTCCAGTGTTCTTTATCAGGATTCACCATGTATTTACTAACTACACTAACTACATATGACAAATCTGGACGTGAGCAAACCATAGAATGCATGAGAGATCCCGCGACACTAGAATATGGAACAGTGACACATAGTCAATCTCATCTTCTGATTATGGAGACAAAGCCTATGAAAGTCTAAAGTGGGCTGCTAATGAAGCATTAACAGGCTTGGCATTCTGCATATTGAACCCACAAAGAACTTTCTCAATATATCATTTCTGACTTAGGTACAATTTACATACTTTTCTATCTCTGAGAATTTCCATCTCAAGTATCTTCTTTGCTACTCCCAAATCCTTTCTTTTCTATTTCTATATCAAATTCTTTACTAAGATGGGCTTTGACCTTTCTTATATTTCCTTTATCTTTGGTTGCTATCAACATGTCGTCAACATAAAGGAGTAAATATACAAAAGAACTATCACTATTTTTCTTAAAATAAACACAACTATCAAAGCTATTTCGTTTAAAATCATGAGTAGTCATAAAAGAATTAAACCTCTTGTACCACTTTTTTGGTGATTGTTTCAAGCCATAAAGGGACTTTTTCACTAAGTAAACATAGTCCTCCTTTTTTGAGACTATAAAACTCTCTGGTTGTTGCATGTAAATATCTTCCTCAAGTTCTCCATAAAAGAATGCTATTTTTACATCTAACTGATCAAGCTCCAAATCATACATGGCCACAATACCAAGTAAGGCTCAAATCGAACTATGCTTCATAACTGGAGAAAATATGTTTGTGAAGTCTATATCTGCAATCTAATTGTAACCTTTTATAACAAGTTTTGCTTTGTATTTGGGTTCTTCAACTCTTAGAGTCCTTTTTTTCCTCTTGAACATCTATTTACAATGAACAACCCTTTTACCTTTAAGAAGCTTCACTAGGTACATGTTTTATTCTTATGGAGTAATTTCATCTCTTCTTACAAGGAAAACATCCACTTTTCTGAGTCTTCACAGCTAACTGCCTTGGAATAAGTAAATGGCTCTTAATTTTCATCTATTTCTTCAGCCACGCTTAAAGCATAAGCCACTAGATCAACCTCGACGTACCTCTTTAGAGGTTTAATTTCTCTTCTAGGTCTGTTTTTGGCAATAGAATATTGTGGTGAAGAAGCAACTTTATTCTGAATTTCTACACTAACTTGAAGAGTTGACTCTGTTGAAGATCATGGATAAATCTGAAGCTCCACCTATTTTTGTTGGACTTTATTGGAAGAGTCTTTCATAAATAAGTTAGATAGCATAGTAGTTTCATCAAAAATAACATCTTTCCTAATCACAACTTTTCTATTTCTAAGACACCATAACTTATACCCTTTAACACCGGTCTTATAACCAAGAAAGATACATTTAATGGATTAGGTTGCAATTTTCCATTATCAACATAAGCATATGCAAAACACCCAAAAATTTTTAGATCGGAATAATCAGCAGTATTACTAGACCATACCTCTTGTGGAGTTTTTTTTCTCAGTGCCTGCGGGCAAAGATCAATTAATCAAAAAACATGCAGTAGAGGTCACTTCAGCCTAAAAAAAATCAGTAAACAAGCATTCAAAAACATACATCAAACCCTTTCCATGATTCTTCTATTCATCCATTTTGCAATGTAATTTTGCTGTGGAGTATGACGAACTATTAAGTGTTTTATGATCCCTTCTAATTTGCATATTTCATTAAACTCACTAGAACAGAACTCCAAGCCATTTGCTATGTGGAGGTGTTTTATATGTTTTCTTGTCTACTTCTCGATCATAGTTTTCCAAGCCTTAAATGCGAAAAACACATCACTTTTCTGCTTTAGAAAGAATAACTAAACTTTTCTAATTTGCATATTTCATTAAACTCACTAGAACAGAACTCCAAGCCATTGTCTGTGTGGAGGTGTTTTATCTATTTTCTTGTCTACTTCTCGATCATAGTTTTCCAAGCCTTAAACGCGAAAAACACATCACTTTTTCGCTTTAGGAAGAATGGCTAAACTTTTCTGGAAAAGTCATCAATGATCGTCAGCATATAATTAGCATCACCCCTCAAAGGCACATTGGATGGTCCCCAAAGATCAAAATGAATATAATCCAGCATTCCCTTCATGTTATGGATTCCTCTGGTGAATCAAACTCCCTTTTGCTTCCCGAAAATGCAGTGCTCATAAAACTTTAGTTTACTAATACTCTGTCCATCAAGAAGTCCTCTTTTGCTCAATATTGTCATGCTATTTTCACTCATATGGCTTAGACGCATATGCCAAAGTCTAGTAACATCATCATCTAATAAGGAAGAGGAAGCGACTACTACATCACTAGTAACAGTTGAACCTTGCAAAACATATAACTTGGCAATCTTTCTCTGCCCTTTAATCACAACGAGGGAACCCTTACAAATCTTTAGAACCCCACTTTCAGCTATATACTTATAACTTTTTGAATCAATAGTACTGAACAAAATGAAATTTCTCTTCAATTCTGGTACATGTTGAACTCCACTAAGTGTTTTAATGACTCTATCAAACATTTTAGTTTTGATTGTACCAACACCTACGTTTTTACATGAAGTACTATTTCCCATCAAAACAACACCTTCAGACATAGTTTCATAAGCTGTAAACCAATCTCGATTGGGACTCATATTGAAGGTGCAACCAAAATCTAGAATCCACTCCTCGCTCACTTTAGAATTGTTGACAAAGCAACAAGCAGTTCACCATCACTGTAGTTTTCTACAACATCAGCTTCACTGGATTGTTCTAGTTGTTTTCCCTTTTGGTTTGTCATCTCCCTTTTGAACTTATTCTGTAACTTGTAGCATTCAAACTTAATGTGCCCTTTTTCCTTACAGAAGTTACAAGTTTTACCTCTATTTGAAGACTTTGATCTACCTTTAGATTTACTGGAGGGGTTTCATTTTTGTGTCCTCCCATGATTATCATCAGAATTTCGTTCTTGTCTCCCACAAACAACGAGACCCTCTCTCGGAGAGTCGAATCCAGCCACAAGATGTTTCATCTTATCATACAAGGCTAAGGAAGAATAGACTTCATCAACTATGAGAGATTCGCAACTATACAAAATTATATCTCTAAAGGTTGAATAAGATGGGGGCAACGAACAAAGTAGAATGAACCTTAAATCTTATTTATCATACTGAACCTTCATGGCCTCTAAATTTGAGACAATTTCTTTAAACACATTTAAGTGTTCGTGCACAAATGCACCTTCTTCCAAACAATGAGAATAAATACGTTGTTTTATATGCAATTTGCTAGTTAGGGTTTTCGACATGCATAGTTGTTGCAGTTTTATCCATAATGCAACAAATCTTATAGAATTTCATTCGAAAAATAAAGTTGTAATTGTGTTAGAGCCTTTTGATCTTTACGCTTTTTCTTTTCATCCTTCAACGTTGAAGGCATCTTATCTAACCCTAGCAGAGCATCCTCCAAATCCATCTACGTAAGAACTACCTACATCTTTACCTATCACAATGCAAACCTGGTGTTGCGATCCAACAACGGAATATCATACTTCATTGTCACCATTACTGTGATCGAGACAAGTAACCCGGAAAGCTCTAATACTAGTTTGTAAAAATTAAATGTCGATAATGACAATGAATCACAAAGAAAGAGAGAAAAATAGAACACACAGATTTTACGTGGAAACCTTTTCGGGAAAAACCTCAAGCAGAGAAGAAAAAATTTCATTAACTGTTGAATTCGAATGATTCAAGAGGAGTTTAGACTATACCTATTTATAAGTTGAAAAAAACCTTATTCTAATCAATGTCAAATAGATGAAGTGTAGTAAGGTTGAAAAACCTTATTATAATCAATGTAAAATAAAAGAAGTATAGTTCTATATGGATTTTACTTTATTTTATCTTACCACTATATTTTATTTTAACAAGGATTCAAGTCATTTAACTCTAACATAAAGACTGTACTATTTTATTTGAACTGTGGCATGGGACTTAGGTTTTTTGGTTTGTTCAGCATGCATGCCATTTTTCTTTACCTTAGATTACTGAAATATGGTTTATTAATTAATAATGCATAAAAATCTAGTTTCCATTAAAATCATGTTAAATATCATTTTTTTTCATTGCATTGATATATAAATGATATTTGAAAAACCTATTAAATTTGGAAATCAACTTTTACTAATTAAACTTTAAATTCCATTGCTTTGAGAAAATTACACCTTTTAGTAAAATAAAGATAACACACTAAGTTTTTCCTCAATAATAAACAATTTTTTTTGGTGAATAATAAACAAATGTTTTAAACAACCATTTTATAAACTCTGACCATACTAGGCCATTTCGATGGATGATGTAATTTTCTAAATTTGGTTTTAGCGTCTAGGTCGGGTTTGAGAGGTTACATATTTATTTATTTTATTCATTCCACTAATTGTCGATTCTAAATGCACTTCATTTTTGGGTTATCTCGAGCTAGTGGAAGGACAAATTAGACATATATAATTTGAGCTCAAATAATTTGTAATTAAGCTTCGACTTTTCACCTATTAATTACAACTTATTTAATCATGAAGTCATTCTATTATAATAGCATGACTATACTCTCCTTTTTATATACAATTATGAAAGCTATTTTTTTAAGTGCTAGTTCAATAATCTTTTCATAAGTGGGTTATCCTCATAGGATATCCTTAATTTCTTTAGGATAAAATTTTGTTCTCTCAATATGATCCTATTTTATCTCATGGTTTCCGTTACATCTTCCGATATGAAAAAGTCAATTACTAACATATAGTAATTAAATCATTTGTCTTATGAAAATGACTAGTGATCACGTTCCTTTTTCATCAATCGTATAATGCCAGTGAGAGGATATCATTTACCCTTATAAGGCTATGATTCCATTATTGTGGAATGATGGTACATCATGCAGAAGTCATATACCCAACGTACCAGTTTTTTGTTACTAATTTATTTGAACCCAAGCTTTCATTTACATCAAAGTATACAAGTCACACATGCATAGTCCATCATCCACTCTAAATTAAGGTATGTCACACTATAAATGTCACAAATGAATAAATCTATAAAATGATCTAAGATAAATTCAACTTGGGTTCTATTCGATGTGTGTCAGTCCAGACAAAGACATCTATGTCTCTATCTACTTAGAGTCATTCACTTTGACGCCCAAGACAAGGCATCTCCCCAATTGGACTTAGTAGACAAAATAATAGTCTTTCAACTGATTTGGTTACTTTTGGTTACACTTCGATCAGTTTATATTATCTACTAATATAAGTTTTTTTCTTTTCGTATTATGATCCGATCATAAAATGCACCTTAATATTAGTTAAATATTAGATAAACAATAAGCCAATATTTTTTTATATTTTGCTTTGCATGAAAAAACTATTGGAAATAGATACAAATGATATTAATGTAAAATGAAATGTTATTTAAACAAATTTGTTCAAAAATTACAAGTATAAAGTGACGAATATACTACACTTAGGGCATTAGATCCTAATAGTAAATAATAGTTATTAAACATTAGTTAAGATTTAATTTTAGTTTGTTGGAGAATAAATAAATGATATAAATGTCTAATTTCCTTTTATGTATATACCTATCTCTAATGACAATTACTTTAGGAAGATCAAGATTAGTATAGGCTTTTGTTGATGGGTAGATGATAAGTTGTACTTGATCTACAAATATACTTATAATATTTTATAAATAATGTTAACCAAATATAGAATTTGATTGAATGTCGAAACATGTTTTTTTTCTACTTACCTTCATATTGTCGAACTATCATTGAATTAACAACAACTATAAATTCATGTTGGTTCTTCAATACATCATTAGTAATTTGATAAACAATGCCACCCTAGATTGCAACCTCTATTTCTTTTCACTAAAGAATTATATTATATTGCAAGATAAGGTTAACATATTAAGAATAATAATATGGAAATTTTATTTTAATGGAAAATAATGATGTACGTTGCATCTTGCATCTATAACAATCTCTATCGAAGCTTCTTCCTTCGAACTTCTTACTTCACAATTGATGAAATTTTACTTAGTGGAGCAATAAATATTTTATCATTAGACATTTTTCCAATCAAATAAGTTTTATTGTCATTTCTTGATTTCACATTCTCGAAATCCATAAATTCAAATTTGAGCATCTTGATGTGATCAATGCTTACATGAACAATGTGCACATATGTGTTTCCTTTGAAAACCACCATTAAATAATTTCCCATTATCCTATAGGTATTGTTGGCATTGGAAACCTTAAAATTATGAAGCATATAAGTGCAACCTTTATGGAGAATGGTGCAATACTTGTTGATAGTTTTCTTGTAAATCATAATTGGATATATCATTCTGTAAAGAAAAAAAAATGTGAAATAAGAATTTTATGTTTAATAGAAAATAATTGAGAACTTATGCATATAGATATAAGTATTTTTTATCTTACATTTTCATTAAGCAAAATTAATGCGAGAATTATGAACTCATTCCCCATTGATAAATTTATTACATCTCAAATCCATGTGATCCTAACTTTCAACATCCATATACAATTGAAAGTTGTATGATAGAATGATATCACTCCATTATCACCTACAAATGAATTTAAATAGTAAAGATAACTTTCTAATTATTGAAGATGGAGTATCTATTCATAGAAGAAATTGAAACATGTGACCAATCATGTATATATATATATATTGATAGTCATGAGATTAACTTTTGGAAAACATCATGGTAAACAACATTACTTGTGTAGTGTCAAGGTAGGTGACATCAACATTTTCAATAATTTGCCCTTGACTTTTGTTAATTGACATTTCAGAAGTCTCCTAATGAATGTTAATGGTCATTTTGTGTTTGAGGGCGAAATTTCCGCTCAGGGTATAAAAAACCTATGATCGACATTATTATCAGTAATAGTTTTTGCTTCAATTTATTTTGATCCCAATTTTGTAACTATAATTTGGTACCATTAAAGAAGCCAACACTTTGATTGATGTTTCCCAATGGTATAATTGGTACTCCCACCTGTAACTCAATTTCATGATTTGATACATCGATAAACATCAACGAATCAAGAACTCAACAAAATAGAAAAGTGGTTGTTCTTCTACATTACTAGAACTTGATGAAATTCTACCTGCACAAAGATATTCTTTTAAGTTTTTAACATATTTTTACACTTTTTTTGTTAATTTTGAATATTGCTTGTCACTTTTCTTTTCTTATTCTCTAAGCAAAAATTACATATTGCAAATTAAAACAATTTTTTAAGGTATGTATTCTTAATATATAGTTAAAGATGAAATTTTGTATTAATAGAATACATAAGTTTTAATAAATTACTATTCGATTTTTAAATAAATATCAATAAATAAAATTGAAAAGTTTTAGACTACTTAATTATTAATTGAGAAAATAAAAATGAATAGCGAAAATCATTAATGACATATACATTATTTAGGTGAAAATAATATATTTCAAAGAAAATAATTAGGTGATTTAGAAAAAAAAAGAATGCACCGTAGATGATAGATAAGTATTTTTTTTGAAATCAAACTAGGGATATTTATAATCTTATTAAGAAAATGATAAAACGTCTGACAAATAAAACAAGAAATGTACTAAAAAACCAAAGGAAAACTCTAGAACTAGAAAAATAAAGAGCATTGAATAAAACTTTGATATCTCCGTCAATTGTGAATGACCTATCCCCAACCTTTTCTTTTTTTCAAATGACTATTTAGTTTCATTGGATATGAGGCTTGAGAGTTTTTGCACGTTTATGATGAAGGGGCTTTCTACACCCTCCTCTTTTGTCCTTCTCTTCATGTCAGTCTGGCTCTTTTGGTCGTTCTAGTTCCGATTGGCGTTTGGCATATCCAAGGAACTCACCAAGTAGGTAAATCTCTTACTTGTTTTTGAGACTTGTTGTAGCAATGATGTGGGCTAACTGATTAGCCGATCTCAGAGCAAAAAGAAAAGTAATAGCCTAAAATCTATCTTTTTCTCTTTGTATGTTTCTGATATGCGCACTAACTTGCGATTTATCTCGGATTGTGCCATGCATTTGTTGATAATTGTTTTGGAGTCCCCTTCGACAATAATATCTGTGAAACCCATAACTTTCCCCGTGAGAACATCTTCATAGTAGGCAATAGCTTCGCCTCAAAGGCCGTGGCCACCGTTGAATGAAGGTAGGATTTGACTATTTTGATTTCCCCTTTATAATTCCTCGCTACTATCGCAGATGTCGACTGATGATTCTTATGTCAAAAGAGGCATCAAAATTGATTTTGATTGTTGGTTTTTCAGGTACATTCCATTTGACATGTTGCTATGCGTCTCTAAGTTTTCTCTCATTTAGTCCGTCAATTTCGCCAAGGTAATGCCTTACATAACTTGCTGCATCTTTCCTTATATAAGACTTACCTTCATGTAAGTTTTTGTTTCTGTCCATCCATAGCACCCAAATTCCACAGATCAATATTCAATGTTGTGCTTCGGTACATTTGCTAAAAATCCAAGTAAGCCATTTGATTCATTCATGTGATTCACTTTGCCCAATCCAGCTGAAATTTAAGTTCTTCCATAATTCTTCTGATATAGGACATTCCACAAAGACATGCCAAAGGTTTTTAGCGCATACTCTAACCTGGGACATTTATCATTTGGAGCCACTTTTCTCTGGTGCAAATTAGCCATCGTGGGGATGTAATTCCATGACACTTTCCATGCCAAAATCTTAATTTTGTTTGGGATTTGGAGTGCCCACAGTTGTTTATAAAATGGATTGACTGTAATTTGTATATCAGTAAGGCTAGTAGTAGTAGTTTGGGTCTGTAATAGTTTGCAGGCACTACGAACTGTAAACTCTCCCGAGTGCTCCCCACGCCAGATGATCATATCAACATGCACTTCTCTCGCTAGTGGAATACATAGGATTCTATCCGCATCATTAGTTTCGAAAGTAGTACGTATCAATTCTTCCCTCCATTTCTTTTTGTTTTCATCAATCAGTGATGCAACCATAGTAATATTATCATTAGAGATATAGTGACGAACTTTACAATTATCTGCCTCGGGTAGCCACGCATCATCGTTAATTATAATATTTTCACTTGTGCCAACTCTCCACCCCAGTCCCTCTTTCAAAATATCTTTCGTTGCCCAAATACTTTTCCACGTATAAGATGGATTACGTCCGAGTTCTACTTGTAGAAAATTAGTAGTTGAGTAGTATTTCGCTTTTAATACTTGTGCTAATAAAGAATCTGGTTGGTCAATTAGCCTCTAGCCCTGTTCAGCAAGGAGAGCCCCATTAAACTTTGTGAAATTACGAAAACCCAACCCTTCTACATGTTTAAGTTCACATGTTTTCTTTTAGCTACACCAATGTATTCCTTTCTGACCATGTCCTTTTTGCCACCAATACTTTGTAATAATAGATTCTAGTTCATCACACAAAGTTCTTGGTAATAGAAAACATATCATAGTAATATTATCATTAGAGATATAGTGACAAACTCTAAAATTATCTACCCCGGGTAGCCATGCATCATCGTTAATTATAATATTTTCGCCTATGCCAACTAGCCACCCCAATCCCTCTTTCAAAATACCTTTCACTGCCCAAATACTTTTCCACGTATAAGATGGATGATGTCTGAGCTCTACTTGTAGGAAATTAGTAGTCGGGTAGTATTTCACTTTTAATACTTGTGCTAATAAAGAATCTGGTTGGTCAATTAGCCTCCAGCCCTGTTTAGCAAGGAGAGCCACATTAAACTTTGCGAAATTTTGAAAACCCAACCCTTCTACATGTTTTAGTTCACATGTTTTCTTCCAGCTACACCAATGTATTCCTTTCTGACCATGTCCTTTTTGCCACCAGTACTTTGCAATAATAGATTCCAGTTCATCACACAAAGTTCTTAGTAATAGAAAACACATCATAGAATAAGTCGAAATTGCCTGAACACTGATTTGATAAAGACTTCTTTCCCTCCCTGGGACAGAAATCTAAAACTCTAGCCATCTATTCTCTTTTTAATTTTGTCCTTTAAGTTCTGAAAGGAAGAATTTTTCTTCTTTCCCACCAAATTGGGAAGGCCCAGGTACTTCTCAATGTCATTTGATCTTCACATTCCTAGCAAATTCGTAACTGTGAGTCGATCGTCTTCCGAGGTGTTTGTACTAAAAAATATTATGGACTTTTCAAAATTCACGCACTACCCAGAACATGATTCATACTCTTTTAATACTCATTTAACTTTACAAGCTCCTAAAATCGTTGCCTCCCTAAAAATGATACAGTCATAAGCAAAGAGAAGGTGTGAAATTTGTGGACCATGCCTACATGCCTTCAATCCTTTAATATCCCCTCTTTTAATAGCCGAATGCATAAGTGATGAAAGCCTTTCGCTGTATATTAGAAATAAATATGGGCTAAGAGGGTCTCATTGTCTTAGCCCTCTCATTGGTCTAAAACAGTCTCATTTAGTTCTATTTAAGAGAATGGAGTAAGACACCGTTGAAATGCATTTCAAAATAAAAGATACCCAATAATATGCAAAACCCATTCGCTCCATCATAACCCTAAGGAACTCTCATTCAACCCTATTATAGGCTTTACTCATGTCTAATTTGAGAGCCATATGTCCTTTTTTTCCCATTCTTTTATTCTTGAGTGTATGCATGATCTCATAAGCAACTAGCACATTATTAGTAATGAGTCGGCCTGGGACGAAGGCACTCTGTGCTTCATCAATACATACTTCTAAAACATTTTGAAATCTATTGGCTACTACCTTTGTTAGTATTTTATAAAGGACATTGCAAAGACTGATAGGCCTAAAGTTTTTCATATCTGTGGACTGTGAAATTTTGGGAATCAAAAAAATATTGGTCACATTAATGCTTTCAACTTCCCTTCCCTGATTTAAAATTTTTAAACAAAAAGACGTTACCTCACTTCCTACTATGTGCCAGCATTTTTGGAAGAAAATTGCTGGGAATCCATCATCATCAGGAGCCTTTGTGGGGCCTATTGACTTCAGAGCTGTCCATATTTCTTCTGCAGTGTATTTTGTCATGAGCTTTGCATTAATGTCTTCAATGATACATCTTTCCACTCTTTCTAAAATCGATTTTAGATTGCTAATTCCTCTCAACATAAACAGGTCCTGAAAATAATTCTTTGCAATCGTTGCCATCCCATCCTCATCACACACGTGTTCCCCAAGATTGTTCTGCAAGCTGTTGATAACATTAGCCCTATTTCACTGAGTTGCTCACCTGTGAAAGAATGCGGTATTTCTATCTCCCAATTTTAGCCAATTTGCACGAGCTCTTTGTTTACAATAAACTTCATCTTTATTAATTTCCTGATTAAGATGTATTTTTGTATTAATAATTTCAGCTAGGTTTTCATTGATCCTATCCTCCTCCAATAATCTATCCAATTTCCTATGTAGGTGCTGTTTGACACCCTGTCTGTTTTTCTTTATTTGAAATGCCCATTGACTAATTTTCTGCTTTAGATCTTCCAGCTTATCCGGTAACAACCCTTGCATGCTGTCCCAAGCGTCCTTTGCTATCTTTTCAAAATTGCTTTCAAGTAAACACCATGCTTCAAACCGAAATATAGCCATTCAAAATTTTTTATTCTCCTTCTCAGTAATCATAAAGAGAGGGCAATGATCTGAATGTGAATAAGATAAATACTGAACCTGTGCATGTGGAAAAGCCGAAAACCATGCTTCATTCACTACCCTTCTGTCAAGCCTTTCCTGTATATTTGTTACAGCTGAATTGCCCCTTTCCCATGTGAACCATACACATGAAAATCCTACATCCATTAATTGACACTCTTCAAGAGCAGCACGCAAAGCCTCCATTCTCTTTTCCTCTCTTGGAACCCCTCCTCTCTTCTCAAATGAATAAAGAATTTCATTAAAATCCCCACAAACTATCCAAGGATGAGATCTGATTCTTCCCAATTGTCTCAATAAATTCCAAGTATTGCATCGCTCATTTGGGAAGGGGTTTCCGTAAAAACTCGTAAAACGTCATTCTTCACTATCCTGCTTTTCTTTTATCAGACCATCAATGTAGTTTTTCGAACTACTGATTATTGTTACTTGAATATCTTGTTTCCATGCCAATGATAATCCAACTTTCGAGCCATCAGCTTGCACATCAAAACCATTCATATATCCATAGCTTCTTCTAATCCTTTCCATTCGCGTAACATTCAAATGTGCAAAATACTTATGAAATAATGTTGGTCACAACTAAAAATGGAGATAAAATTTTTTATAACTTAATAATTCAAAAATATAATTTTAGATTTTCTTAAAAGTAATTATTTTGAGTTTAAAAAATTATTTTAATTTGTTTAAATGGAGGTAATTACGATAACTTTTCTTTTAAATGTAAGGAAAAGCTTGAGAGAAAGTGTTAGTTCCTTGAACTTAAGCTTAAGATGGAATGTTTATAGCGGTCAAGTTGTTTTTCTCTAGTAGGGAAAATGGGCTTCGTACCATTTGCCCTTTAAGGTGTCTTCCCCATAACTTGTTGCATCATCGACTTTTCTTGTTAAGTACTTGATTCTTACTTCTAAGAGAACTTCAAATGTGAATTTTCCCAAAACTCACTTCTCTAATGAGTAAGGAGTGAAAGGTTATTTCTTGTATTTCAATTTAATCCCCTAAGCTTAACAACTCCCTTGTATGTCATTTTACAAATGATGGGTTGTATAATGTTAAGTTCGACTACAAGATCCTTCGCTCCTTGAATTTTTTACTAGGTTAGACATAGTAGTGATAGGCTTATATAACACCCCTAACCCGTATTCGTAGCCGAAATAGGGTTTAAGGCGTTACCGGACAAATCGAAATATTTTATGAACAATTCATATACCTCATGTTCATATACATTTCACATATTCCAAATTCTTTAACTCATATAACATATTTTCTCATGCTTTTATCACATATCAACATTTGTTCACTAAAATACATATACTTACCTTTCATAATCAAATATGATACTCAATTCAAACTTATCTGAATTGGATACATGTTCACATAATAATTCATTTACTTGGAATTCCCGTTGAACCATTTGGAATCATAAAGATACGCGGATAGCTCAGAAAGCTCGTATAATGCCAACGTCGCAGACGTGGTCTTACATGTAAACAAATATAGATGCCACTATCCCAGACAGGGTCTTACACGAAATCAAATGCAATGCCAGCGTCCCAGACGTGGTCTTACACGTAAATCATAAGTTGTTGCCAACGTCCCAGATGTGCTCTTACATGAAAACACATATCGGATCCTATGTCATGACATATGTATCCTAACTAATCCTAAGGTTCGTACGGGGCTTTTAGAATGTCGGAACTTTGTTGATACTTTCTCGGATGTCTCATTTTTCTCAACTCATATATTCATTCATCATAGTTCAATAGCATATAATCGATAATAATTCAATTTATAACACATTTATTTGTATATAGACTTACCTCATACGGATTCAGATAGACAAAATCGGCTACTCAACGACTTTCGACTTTCCCCGATCTAATTCCGTTTTCTTTAATTCTTGATCTATATGAATTAAAATTTAACTCTTTTATTCACCAAATCATTCAAACCAATCCACAAACACATATTTAGGGCATTTTACAAATTAGCCCTCACATTTTCACATTTTGACAATTTAGTCCCTAATCACAAAAATCACAAAATACACATAATTACCATATACTCATGTTAGGCCGAATATTCCTAGTACTCATATAAGCCCACATATTTCATTTATTTCACATTTTATTCCCTCAATTTACAAATTTCACAATTTAATCCAAATTACTCAAATTCATCAAAAATTCAAATACAAAATATGTTAACCTAAAACATATCTTTCATTTACCAAAAACTAACTTCACAAAGCTTATAATTTCATCAATGTCTCAACTCAAAATCATCAACAAAATCATAAATTTAGGCATGATCTTGATAGAACACTAAGCAACGATCACAAAAACATAGAAATTATCAAAAACGGATCAAAACACATACCTCAATCCTCAAATTATTTAGTCGAACCCTAAAAGCTTTTCTTCTTCTTTTTCTTTGCTAATTTCAGCTATGGATGAACACATAATGTTTATTTCATGCTTTTAGTTTATTTTAATTATCATAATTATCCATTTTACCAATTTGCCCTTATAATAAAACATTATAAAATCACATTTATTAAGGTCATTAATGTCCATTAACCATGTTATTGGTCCAATTGCATCATAAGGACCTTTCATTTACAAAGACATATCAAATAAGCACTTTAACAAATAAAAGGCCATTTTTACATTTTACGCGATTTGGTCATTTTCACAAATTAAGCACACAAATGATTGAATTTTCATACGAAACTTTCACACATGCTAATTCACATATTATAAACACAAAAATAATATTAAAATATTTTTTGACTCGGATCTATGATCCCAAAACTACTATTCCAACTAGGGTCTAAACCAGACTGTTACAGCTTAGGTATTCATATCAACGAATGCTTTTTTGGAAGTTAAAGATTAGTAATTTCATTTGGTAGGCTTGTCATGACATTCTTTCCACTAAAGAAAGCCCGATTAAACACATTACTGCTTTGATTGTTGTTGCCCTTGATTTGACTTAACAACCAAAATTATTGAACATTTTTTTTTCCTTTGCCCGTTTACTTAATTTATGTAGGGACCTTCTAGTTTCAACTATGGAATAATAAATAAAGGGTTTCACTTATTTTTTCCAATGGTGGAATAAGGCTACGATGATTCTACCTTGATCTAGATCTTTGGAGTTTGGGTATAAGAGGTCTTTATGCTTTCTTTGTTGGCATGCATAGAATGCTCAAAGTTGTGAGTGGTACCAGGTCGATTTTAAAATAAGACATTCTGAGAGTATACAAAGTGTTCATGCCTTATGTTTCGAGGCTCTTGAGACGCAACTTTGGTCTTTTGCAATAACAAAAATGTATTTGCTCCATTTCATTAAGATTAATTATGATGGTTTTTTGCTTCCTCATTTGCTTGGTTTGGTATTTGTTGTGGGTTGTATCAATTATAATTTCTCATTTCTTGATGGGAGAAATGTTTTGGTCAAAGCATGTTCTACTGAGGTCCCAAAATTAAATGATCTTATTGGCACTTTGATTTGATTTAAGAATGGGATAAATTAAAATGGTAGTGAAATTGAATTACCCTCTTCAAGATTGAGTGATCTTTCAACTCCAAAGAGTTAGATGACGCACATTGTGAGGATAATATGAAATCTTTTGCTAATAGAGTACCTGACTGGTTTTTAAAAGTACTAGGAACCGATACTGCCTTTTCATGACAAAAACGTTTCTCCCCTTCAGGATTTCCTTGGTCTTCTATAATTATTGTATTCACTTTGATTCATGAATGCATTTATTACTGAAAAAGTTGTTAATGCTCCCAATCTCTCAAATTAGGTTCTCAGCTAGTTCCCTTTCTAAGAATTTTTTTATTTTAATAATAAATGTTTTTGCCTTAAATAAGTGCCTTTCGAAATGTGTTTTTTTTTACAGTCTAATATTAATAATTATGGATGTTTAGGTCAATTTGATATTTAAATCTTAACTAATTCAACATTTATTGCCAAACAATTGAACTACTTGATATAAATGAAGAGGACCTAACACTATCTCCCCTATAAATATCCTCTCATTTACTTATTTTTCAAACAAAACCCCAAACCTTGGATTTTATTAACTACTCAATTATTAATATCTCTTATAAGATTTCTTTAATTTAACCTACAATTTGAAATTATAAAATGATTTGTTTGGATTGCAAAATCAACACTATCTTTCACAACAATGATTATTGTACAATTAGTTTTTATTGTTAAAATTTATTTATATTTTAATAAATTATGCCTTTCCACAAATTTTAATAGGATTATAGAATTGTTCAAGCCAAACACAATTTATTTTTAGAGGCATTGGAACTTCGAATCATCACCCACTCACAAAGCACTCGTTTATATCAAGTTGTTGAAATGGGTAGGTTTCTGTACATGTTGGAGTTTATTTCCACATTAACTAGACGATGTAGACCCGAGACCTATACTTTTATTTTTCATGTGAAAAATGTACGATAATGCTGGAAACTGTAGCACTATTGACAAGTCTTTTAATTGATGGTGACACAGCGGCAAAAATAGTTTCTTCTAGCTATTGAAAGCATTCATAGTATTGGTGGGCACATTCCCCACCAGTAAAGGGGATTTTAATAAGATGTAAAGGAAATTTACATGGTTTGATAAGCAATTCGTAATATTTCATTAAATGCAACTAAGCTTGAGATCGATCAAATCTTACATGCTTTGGCTGATTGACATCAAATAGGTTTGCCAATCTAGTCATTTACATGTATCTTCCACTATTCATTGATTCAAAGTAACTAAAAGGTTGAACTAGGTGTCAACAATTTTGATGTTGCTTTATAGGATGCCCTGAACGGTGATAGATGAAATAAATGGTTGTTGTTTTCTTTTACAATCGTGGAGGTGGTTTTAGTTGTTGTGTTTAGTGCCAATCCCTATTCATCTATACGTTTTTTGTCATTAAAGAAGATAAAAGTATAATCATGCTTAGTATTTTATGCTATCAAACACATTATATAACTTTTTTTATCACGATACTTGCATTTAATATTTTAATAAATGAGAATGTCCTTTTGATCATACCAATTATGTGAAGGATCTTTTGTTGGATTTGTTTGCAAATAAATAGATTGACGGTTGGTATATGTGTAATCAATTAGCATAAATTTTATCATAAACAAAATAATTAACTGTATTTATTGTAATTGTATGAAATTTTAACAAATTTAGTACCGGTTAGTAACGATTATAATGACGCAACCATCAGAAGCATATGAGCATGCTTAAATTTGGAACACGGGCATGACAGTTATACGTTTTTATATCATCTATTGGTGCTACAATCATCAGGTTTTACAGTTTTTCAAGCTGATCTAAGGTATTTCTATGGTGCTGGGGAATGTTGATATACTTGGGAGAAGCAAGCGATCTTAGACCACTTTCATCAAGATTGGATTGACTATTCACACACTCATTTCAACATGTTGTTAAGGATCATTGGATCCTAAATGATGATTTTGCTTCATCAGTAGAATATTATGGTCGATATGGGCTTTTGGGCCAACCATTTTTTCTTAAGAAAGACATCCTTAGTTTAGTGACTGATGTGTACAAACGAGTCATAGATAGGAATGTCGGCAAGAGCATGCCCAACCTATTAATCTCACTGAGGTTGCCTGACCTACCCAACATGTTTACCATTTGAGTGTATCCTTATATTAGTTTGGCAATGAAGTTGATCTTTCAAACCTGACCTATTCCTTGATAAGGACACCGGTGCTAGATATTTCAAGTATCTAACCTAACTTTTTTGTTGCTCAAAAAGCTTGTACTTACTTTATCTTACCATCCTATACATCATTACTCATTGATGAGCCTTTCGGGTGGTGGATTTGGTTTTATTCTTCCAGCATACGAACTAGGTCCGAGCTCGTTGCCTTAGGTTGAAGATTTATAAAAGACTCATTACCTTGAACTTGACACAATATGGATATTAAAAGGAAAGTTGACTTTGACACCCAACAATATAACATCCTAATTTAAAAAGTAACACTTCATTTTTTTTTAAACTTTCATCCTTGCTCTTTATATCAATGCACTAAATAAAGATAGTAACCTATATTTTTTTTTCAAATAAGTAGCCTAGAGGTAAAAGTACCATAGAGTCCTTTATACTAGGAATTAAATTGCATTTTGTCACATCAACTAAAAATATGGGCAAATTAGTCTCTGTATATTAGACCAAAGATCAAGTTAGTCATTTCTGTTAAAAATTTCATTTATTTGTACTGTTAAAAATTTGTCTGCTTGACGATATAACCAAACAATGACATGTTGTGTGCCATGTGCACGTCATGTTGACGTATAAATACTAATTTTTAATTGTAAAAATTAATGAAATTTTTAATAAAATGACCAGGTTACTCCTTGATCCAATGTACAAGGATCAGTTTACCCATTTTTTTAGTAGAGAGAGCCAAATTCAATCTGACTCCTACTATAAAGATTTTAATTATATTTTTACCGTAACTTGTATTTAGCTATTCCTACATCTTTTTCATGATAAAAGTCAATATAAGGTTTCAAAATTTTTTTAATACAATAAGGTTTCAATTCTTTTTCCTCAAAAATTAGTACACACGATATATGCTTTATGATTGGATTGAAGGAGAAAGAAATCTTTGGTCTACACATTTATTCCAGATATTTTGGAAGTACTTATATGTACATGAGAACGAATATTTGTATTTAGTTGAAAATGAAATGGATTTAATTGATTTTTTTTAAGATTAAGGTATTTTAATGAATGTTTTACTATGTTAATGCCAATATGTTTTACAATAGGTTTTTATCACATCTCCTTTTTCTTAAAAAAATACAATGCCTAAAATTATTTATAGTTCCTTCCTAATCCTTAAATAAGAGATAATGTGCTTTAGTGCACTCGAACCCATATCTTCCTGCACTGGCACCAATGTTAATGTCAATCAAACTAAGACTTAATCAACATATTGTATGTGATTTTAGGTGTTTAATATTCAATCAATTTTTAAAATATTGTACTTATAATTGTATCAATTAGCATAAAATAATATTTTTATTTGAATTAGTAATATAATTAAGAATATTAATTTAGCAATTCAAATATTAAAATAGAAAATTCTCAAATAATAATTAAAACATTTTAAAGTAATAATTAACATAATTAACTCTATTATTAATTAAGTGATAATTAATATGTTTAAAATTTTATACAAATAATAATTCTATTTTACATAAAAAAACTAGCACAATTTTTGTTTAATAAAAGTTTTTAACTAATAATGGAAAATTATAATTATACTTATAACAAATTGTTTTCACTACGCTTAAGTCTATATTTAAGTAACAACTCCTATTAAATTATAATTATTTTTAAACGTATAATTATCAAAAATTTATTTTATTTCAACCACTTAAATTAATAAAATAAAATAAATATTATAATTATTTTTAAATATAATTTTAATAATATTATCATCAGTTTAATTTTCTTTCTAAATTCATATATATATATATATATATATATATATATGTTTCTCCCATTTAAAAATACAATTTGATTAAACTTCAAATTTAATGTGATTACAAATATATGAGAAAAGATTATTTTATTACCTCTTCAAATTTATATTTATCTTATAGTTTCAAGCTAATATTTATTTATTTTAGCAAGTATGGTGTTTCTTCTCAAGGTTTAGTTGAAATAATTTATACGTTATAAAAAAGTTAAATGAAATATTATTAATATTTTATAAAGGATCACCGCAACAAATGTCTATACCTACTTTTAATTTATTTCTAGTATGAATTTTGATTCGAGCTATAATGATACATGAATATTAATTATGATTCAAATGTATATATAACATTTTATTTTGATTCAATTGTATATGTTTAAATGAATAAATATATTAATTTATTTTTATTACAATATGTATACTTAAAATAGTGCTATACTGATAATTGTGTTAATAATTTATAAAATTAAATTAAATTAATATTTTATGAATAAAATTATACAAAATCAAAATTCATAAATATCATTGCATATTGAACCAAATTACATGTAGAATTTTGAGATTTATTTTTATAACTAAAACTTTCTTCTTCCCTTTAATATATTGCTTTTGTCCAATTTAAGAAAATATAATACATTTATTATTATTTTATATAACTTCACTAATATGACTACAAGGTGCTCAATACTCCTATTATTTTAAATAATACTAAAATAATTAACTTCCTGAATTATTAAATTTAATTACTTTGACATTTTTAAAAAATAATATCGAAACCTAATACATTTCATTTATTAAAAAATAAATATGTGTGTATACTTTTAATTTTTTTGCATTTTAATTTCTTTAATATTTAGAAATATAATCTTAAAATTAAAATTCAATTGATAACATTGTTAATGAATATTTGTTAAATAAAAATATGTGACATTTTAATATTCAAAATTTAAAATCTATTTGATAATACATATTCAAATTAAAGAAAAGTCAGTTAACAATGTTTTAGACAATACTCGTTTTTTAATATATGCCATTGAGGTTTTGGTTATGTTGACAAGGTTGAGGCTTTTTGGATCTTAAGTGCTTAGGTTTTAGTCTCAATTTGTGTATGTCATGTGTGATCTCTCAAGATTTATTACGATATTAAGTCCCACACTGTAAAATTTTAATTTTCAAATTTATTTTGGTTTAAATTTAAAGATATTTAAGCTATTAGTCTGTTGTGCTTTTTAGTACCTGATTCTCACACATGCATATTATATCTGATCTCTCAAGATTTATTATGGTTTAAATTCTAACATGTAAATATTTATTTTTTAAATTTATTCTTATTTATATTCAGATATATTTTAACTATCAATCAATTGTGCTTTTTAGTGATTGATTCTAGTTAATAATTCAAATGTGTATTATTTATATTTTAATTGAGATTGTACTTGTATTTTAATTTTAAAATCAAATAAATAAAGTGATTAAATTCCTCCAAAGTGTATAAGGAGCAAAGGAAATTTAAACATAAAAATATGATTTTTATTACAGTAATTTTAAAAAAAACATTATTTTTTATAAGTGTCGAGCTCTTTTTTTTTTTTTGATACAGAGGTATCTCACAATCATGATCAGTCGAGACTCATTGATATCAAAAAGATAAAGAAAGAGAATATTGATTAATAAATTTAAAATTCAGTTTTCTCCAACTAATTTGTTTTCATATTTTTATTTGAAAATGAATATTTTATAGGGAAACAAATTCTCTTCTTCCTTTACTTTGGATTAATGAAAATTTAAAATTCTAACAACCTCACAAAGTGCTTTAGACATTTTTACTGTCTTTTATCTATAAATGGAACTAAGCTCTCAACAATTTTCTTCAACTTTTAGGAATTTATTTCATCAAAGAAATACTGTAAAAAAAAATTATAGTCAAAATTTTGTCTCACAAGTTTGTGCCGCACTAATGCATGCATCAAAATTTCTACTGAATTTAAACTTTTTTAGGTATTTTTCTACTTTAATGTATAGTTTTAAATTTATTAATACTTTTAAAAATATTTATATGAAAATTTTAAAACATCAAATAAATAATATTAAAATAAGTGTTCAATATAAAATATATTTAAATCAAAATATAAAATATTCATCGATAAATTTAACGAATAAAATTTATCATTCAACGTATAAAATAAACAAGAAATAAAATCATATTATATATTAAACAATAAAATTATGCATAAGATATTCCCATACTAACTACATGAGATGAAAGTTCAATAATAGCAAATGCATAAATCAGTATTCGTGAAGCTTTTAGGAATTTTATATTTGTTCTTTTTTCATTTATTAATTTTTAATAAATTTTAGATTTCATAACTTTGCTTTAGTAAAAGTTTAAACTTTGTAAATTTTAATAGTTAAAGTTAAAAATTTATTATTTATTACTAACAGTAAAAAATTTAGTTATTTACATATTTTTTTAAAGGGTAAATTGCACCAATAGTCACTCAAAGTTTGATCTCAATGACAAAACAGTCACTCAATTTTCAATTCAATCATTCAACTTTCAAAAAATAACAAATCAGTCCTACTAACCATTTTCCATTACAGACGTAATGGAAAGCTGACATGTCATCCTACTGTGTAGATGACCCCAATTTAAAACCCTAGCTAGGTTGGGCAGTAAAAGAAAAAAAAGAAGAGGAAGAAAAAGAAAAAGAAGATGAGAAGAAGAAGAGAAAAATTCTAGAGTAGTTCAACAGTAGCATGGGGTTGTGGTTCGCGGCAACGACGATGGAGAGAGATTGAAAGGTAGAGAATGAGACAGAAGTTCAATTTGGGTTTTTGTAATCGCCGATCCACAACCGATTGTTTTAAAGCAAGCATCAATGATTTTCCCCGATTCCTCGTCGATTTTGATTTTGAAGCTTCATAACATTGCCACAAGTAGGAGCTCCGACCAAACCGGTGTCGACGCTCGGACTGTTCTTATTGAAGGAACCAACATTACGGGGATTTTTGTACTGGTCGATGACATTTTTGTGGTAAAGACGTCAAAAAACCTGAACATGCTATGATGGGATCTCCTTTGATGTTAGCCCAAGCAGTTGTTTCGATGCCAACCTCAACATTTTCACCATCGAAAATAAAAAGCTTTTCCAGGTTTTGTTAGGGCTTGTGTTTTGCTTGCTTTATCATTGCCAATTTTTTTCCCATTCTAGGCCGTGATTTTGGGTAAACTTCACTCCAACTAATTAGGTTAATGGGGTTTCCATCGTGGCTAGTTAACTGGCCAAGTCAGCTAGTTAACAGGCCACGTCACCTGTCTCGTTAGGTCTGTAACAAAAAATGTTAGTGGCTGATTGATTTGTCACTTTTCGATAATGTTAGTGACTGATTTTTAGCCTTCTCTGATGTTTGTCTCATGTAAAATAGCACAGTCAACATAAAGGTTTTCCAGTCAACGTAAAATTACCCCTTATTCCCATAAAATGTCATACAAATTTTTTTTCCGAAAGACATTTTCCAAATTGATAAGGCTCTATTCACATTTTCCAAACATTCTCTACTACATTCTTCACTTATCAAATATTTTCTTATAAATTTTCATAACTTTTCAATTTAGTCCCTTTTTGTCATAAAAGTTCAATATTCACTAATTAATCATATTAAATCAATTTTCCTTCTTGTTACACTTTAATAACATAATTTATCTCGATATCTTGTTTCGCATATCAAATTTCTATGTATTTCACTTCTATTCTTTCATCCACATATTTTTTCAAGTTTAACATTTAATCCTTATCATCATAAAAATTCCATATTTTTCCACAATTTCATTTTACAATACTTTATGTATATTTCATCATCTCATAACACATTCATTAAACTTTTATCATAATTTCCTTATTCACATATTAAATTGTTTCACACTTAAACTTTTGAACATTTTTAATTTAATCCCTATTGCCATGTAATTTATTGTTCATTATATAAGCACTTTATTCAAATAATTCATTGTAATATCTTATTTCACATAACAAATTTGTACATAAATCATTTCTCTTGTTTCAATTACAAATTTCTTAAAGTTTACAATTTAATCCTTAACATCATGAAGATTCATTATTTACTACCTTAACATCACTTTGTAATCAATTCACTACTTCATTTAAACTATTTATCACAAATCTTAAATGTATGTTTGTTTCATTGAAAATAACTTTTATGAAATACTTTCAGAAAAGCTACTAAATAATCGAAAATATTTACACAGATTAATCCAAACACCATAAAATATTAGTTTTTCTAAAAAAGTAAGTAATTTTTCAAAATAATTTTTAATAGCCATTTTCAGGACTAATTTACCTATAAAGGCCCATTTCCAAGTATATTTACGAAATGGGCTAATTTTTACATTATTTATCGAAAAAGGGCCGATTTTGGCAAAATGCGTCCACGTAGGAGCGTTTTAGGGTGAACTTTCCAGCAAATCGTGCCCCGGAGGGAGCTTTTTGCTATGTCAGCACAAAACATGCTGACATGGACGCACTTTGATGACGTGACAAAAATGCTCCCCCAGGGTCGTATTTTGCTCCATGTTTCCCCAACGGCTAATTTTTTTTTTACTGTTGGGGGGTCCAACGGTAAAAAAAAATAGAGAGTATAAAACCCCTTCCTATTATTTCACACAAAATTTCTTTAAAATTTAGCAAAAAACTCTCAAATTTCTCCCTAAATTTCTCAAAACTCTCTTTAATTAATTATTTCCTTTAATTTTCTTTCTAAATTAGTATTATTTTTTTTATAATTTCAAAAATATTTGATCGTGTTAGCAATGGCCAGGGAATTAATTCGTCATGATCATAAACTTATCTCCATCGAACAAATGAAAATGGTAAGGGTTAAGTTTAATTTTTGAATATTATTTAATTTTTTTTCATTTATGTAATTTAATTAACTTGTATTTTATATTTTTTTATAACAATCTATAGATCCGGTGTTACAATGTTATATTCGTAATATGTCTGGTCCTCCATCACCATTGATAGAAAATTACTTGAAGGAAGCGGGTTTTTGGCACGTGGTCACTATAAGCCGAGGATGCAAGTTGGATCCAAAACTCATTAGTGCGTTAATAGAGAGGTAGAGACCCTAGACGCACAGATTTCATCTTCCATGTGGAGAGTGTACCATCACTTTGGAGGACATGTAGTTACAATTGGGATTGCCAGTGGATGGGTCAGCACTTACTGGGTCCGTTCAATCTGCTGGGGTGAGTCGTATGTTATGATCTTTTAGGTACGATTCTGGATAATATTTACGGAGGTTGGATCGAGCTGGGCTGGTTACGATACACATTCCAGAAGCCGAGGAATGATTCGACTGAAGTAGAAAGAATACGATATGCTCGGGCATATATCCGTAAGATGATTAGAGGTTATTTAATGCCAGACTTGTCACGAAACCTCGTACATCTAAGGCGGCTGCTGAAACTTGTTGATTTTAGAGCAGCTGGCAAATTTAGTTGGGGGTCTGCTATGTTAGCAACATTGTACCGAGAGATGTGTGAGGCGACGCCACCAAATAAAGCCAAAATTGGAGGTTGTCTATCACTACTACAATCATAAGCTCGGTTTCGCTTTCCATTTTTACGTCCTCGAGTAAACCACCTATATAGATTCCCACTCATAATGAGGTAAAATTTTTATTTGATTTTACAAATATTACATAGATTTAAAATAAAATTGTATCTAAAAATTTATTTAATTAGGTGGAACCATCTGGCGAGTTATGTTGGAATATCTATTGCTCTTAAAGATATACGGCTTCTATTAGACCAATGGTCGAAAAGCACAAGTAAGTATTAAATAAAATATATATACATAAAATAGCCATTTCATATTTATAATTTAGTATTATATATATAACTAATATTTTTATCACGTTCATATAGTTTCAATGGACACTACACAAGGATCTGACAATTCGAGCAGTAATTCTGGATGAATTCTTTCAAAATCTGAACATTTGGCATGTTAAGGTCCCATTGGTCAACTATGCTACTATTGAGATGCACCAGACGGATAGAGTGTTGCAACAATTTGGATTTTGACAACAGATTCCCGAGGCACCTGAGGTGCTCGATAAAGAGCACAAAATCGACTTATGGCAAATGAATACGAATTGGCTAGTATTCTTCTTGGAATATATTAAAATTTAGGAAAATCGGTATGATCATATACTTGCTCGTAAACCGATCATCATCCTAGAGTTATCGTGTACACCAGATTACATGCCATGGTTTAGGATCCATGACAAGCCATATTTATTGTCGGAAGAGCAGAGGCATTGGCAAATCCGTGTCGAAAGGGAAAGATGAGGCCCTTTAAATTCAATGAGAAGGGATGACGGTATGTGTAACACCCCGGACCCGAGACTGTTGCCGGAGTCGAACACAAGGTGTAAACGGGTTTAATTTATTACTTAAACAGCTCATGCAATTCATTTTAAAATTTTCTAGACAAGCTGGCTAACTGCATCACAGTTGCTTTAAAAATCATATCTCGAGTTCTGAAACTCAAAATCCAATTCCGTAAATTTTTCCTGAAACTAGACTCATATATCTATCTACTAAAATTTTTCCAGAATTTTTGGTCGGTCCAATTAGTACAGTTTATTAGTTAAAGTCTCCCCTGTTTCAGGGTTCGACTACTCTGACCTCTGTGTATTTCGAATCAGATATCTCCCTGTACAGAGATTCAATGACTATTCCGTTTGTCTCTAATAAAACTAGACTCAATAAGGAATCTGTACATATAAAGCATGACTTCTAATTATCTTTGTAAAATTTATGGTGAATTTCCAAAGTCAGAACAGGGGATCCAGAAATCGTTCTGGCCCTGTTTCACAAAATTTTAAATATCTCATACAATATAGCTCATATATCTGTTTTACTTCTTCCATATGAAAATAGACTCATCAAGATTCGATTTCATAATTTATTCATTATTTAATTCCATTTCTACTATTTTTAGTGATTTTTCAAATTCACACCACTACTGCTGTCTAAATCTATTTTATGGTTTCCATGGATTAGCTAGTAATTTGACATACATAACACCAAATATGATCAGCCATGGCGTACGGCATAATAATCAAATAGACTTAGACTACTACTCCATCAAAACCGAATTATCAAGGCCAAATCTACTGAACCTTATAACTAAGCACCCGTAAGGCTAAATTCAAACTTAGCATTTAAGCCATATTCGCATGGCTAAAAGTTTACATATTGGGGTTCAAACAAAACATAATAGCCTATACATGCCGAAATGTTCTCTTAGGCCAACTAAGAAAAGTTGCAAGCCGGTGTGATGACTTCGACGATGGTCCTAAGTACGCAAAATGGTCAGAGATATCTAAATAAGAAACAAACAAACACACCAAATGAGTATTCAACTCAGTATTCCATAAGCAAAATAATACAGGTTATTTATAAGAAATTGAAATAAAAGCCTTGCAAGTTCAGCTAATTCAATCACACCAAACTAGGCTACAACTACCTAGTTTATTTATCCAACCTCGAACCCAAGTTTTCGATATCGAATCAATTATTAAACAACCAACCATTTTAAAACTATTCTCAAGGTAAGAAATAATTATGAACTAGATGTATATACACACATACTTTTCAGTTAATCATTTTAGCACTTTAATTATTTACTTATGCTCTTCGTATCATCAATCGCTTTTGCACACTTAGTGCTAAACAAATTTGCACACTTAGTGCCGTACTATCCCGCACACATAGTGCCTTGAAATTTTATCTCATATGTTGACATTCAAATCAACACATATAGTGCTATTCAACTCCGCACACATAGTGCCATACTACACCGCACACATAGTGCCAATGTACACTTTCTATGATAAAACAATTTAATTAATTCATTTGGCATATACAGCCACAACAATAAACATATATAATTTCTCCAAGGAAATACTTAATAAAGAGATTCTTTCATGACATGTTAAAGTCATTTATGTATAATTTAAATTAACCCTATGATTGCTTATGAACTTACCTTGTGTTGGGTAAAATAGTTCCAAGTCGGCTACTCGATGATCTTCAATTTTCCCTTGTTGGACTCCTCTCCTTTAGGATCTTGAGCTCAACCTAGTTACAAGCATGGCCGAACTTCTTCAAACCTTTCTTTCTTTCTTTTACTTGGTTTTTTGGCTAAAAGATAGGAAAGATGAACACCCCTTTCTTTCTTTTTTCTCTTGTTCATTTTAATATTTTTATTAATCTTTATGTTATGAATATTTTATTTTCTTACCAATTAAATATACTAATCTAATTTAAATTAGTGGAATGCATCACTACTTGGCCGGCCATTAAGTCAAAAATGGGCATTTTGACATGCAAACCCATGCTTCCTCTCTCTATTATTATTTACTCCTTATAATTCATCTATCATCTTTTCTAACTTCATCAACTAGGTCCTTTCGAATTAATTCACATTCCTAAAGCTAATATTAAGCATTTAATTTTTCATATATTCACTATCACACATAAATTTATGTAATTAAAACACACAAAAAAAAAAAATTTGACTCGGTAATGTGGTCCCAAAACCACTTTCCGACTAGAGTCAATTTAGGGCTGTCACAGTATGGGCCAATCAATAATGCTGACACAATCACCAGGCCCAACACCTCAACCAATGACACCCACAACACAGCCCCTTCAGATTATGCCAGGTGCGTATCCTAGCCCTTATATGTATCCTAACCCTTATATGTTTCCTTTTCCCAGTCCTCTGCCAGGTTGGAATGCATGGCCCGGTGCATCTCTTTTCCTAGTGACTTTGACTCAACCGACGATATATAAGCCACCGTCGCCGGAGGGATCGCACGAGGTACTGTCAAGAAGCTCATCTCATTAACAATCCCCATCACCTTATGAGATTCAAACAACTTTTCCATGGGTGATGCAAACACCTCCACATTCTTTATTCTATCAAGGTGGGTTATCCTCCCAAAACCCACAATCGGAACAACCACAACCCCCACCGAAAGTTGAACCAAAGAGGAATCTAGTGCCTAATCGTCGACAACCCCATATGGCACTGATTTCAACCGGCATATCTCATGAGATCCAAATAGATATTCTAAAAAGCTGCAATTGCATGAGTGCATGGATAATAAAGTACGTCAAACGTCTCACAATCACAAGTCTTATTTATCAAGTGTATACGATATTGCCCGCCGATAATACATTGGCTCGATCTATCAAACTCCGTTACACGAAACCATAGGTTGTCGTGATTGTGACACACTGTGTGCATGGTGTTGGCCTGCGCATTCACATTATTAATTTCTTGCAATACTTTTCGGAACCATACATGGCCTCCCTACATTTGACATTTATAACTCACTGCTCGCTTTAGAAATAGTGCTGCCAAATGAAAATATGTCTCTTGCACAACCAAGGTTATCGACAAATGGCGCATTCCTTTTAGAACAGAATTTATGGATTTAGTCAGGTTTGTGGTCATATGACCATATCGTAGGCCACCGTCATATGCTTGTGTCCATTGTTTGAAAGGTATGTCATAGAGGTAGTCTGTGCCTTAATCATTAACTGAACGTAAAATCCTCAACATCTCATGAAAACAGTCCTTATTGATCTCGTACCTTGCCAATATAAATTGATAGCGAAAATTACATACCACTATTCCATTCAAAATAAATTGAATATTACAAACGAAATTATATTAATAGAGATTAAATACTCATGTTGGTCACTTGTCATCGTTCAGTAGTAGACCGATATTGCCCGTAGTAGTTGGACGCAACATGCCTTAGACAATACCAATGGTGTGTGCGATCCCATAGGCTTCCCTATTGCTCAATTATGGCTAGTATTCCAATACTCCAATCTGATATAATGCAGATATCAAGTTGGGGGCATACATGCCTCCTTAACATAAAAAGAAAGAAATCTCAGTCATCACCTAACTCCCCCGGTGTTATTACAAACGCAATTAGAAGGATTCTCCTATCGTCATCTTGTGTCATAGATAGTAATAGCTGATGGGTATAGCTACCATACATAAAGGTACCGTCAATTTGTACCAATGACTTGTAATACACAAATGTGTCCCGACATTACTTAAAGCTCCAAAATAGACTCTTGAACACTTGGCATCCACAGAGCAATCGGTCATTGTAGTATGTAGGGACCGTTTCAAGGTATGTTATGCAACCTAGGACGTACCACTCTAGCACCTGACACCACTGCCACACCTCATTATATGAAGCATCCCACCCACTATGCATCTTTTTCAAAACCTTCTACTTAGCTATCCAAGTCTTGCGGTAAGAGAGCGTGTACCTCAATTGGCTACGAATATTGGCAATTAAGATTGACACAGAAGTCCTATGATCTGTCTTCAACATCGGTAGTATTAAGCTACCTATCATACCTGAATCCATATTGGGATGATCTTGTAAAACATCTGTCAACGAAGTACGTTAAATAATGTAACATTAAGTAATAAAATTATTATTCAAAAACTCTAAATACCCAGTGATATTGTATCGGCAACACAAGTATGTGGACCTTTATACTTTTTTATCTCCCACAAGTCTATCTTTTTCCTAAAAGAAGCCATGATTTTCCATGAATATGTACCGTCTTACATTGTACACTTGGCCTCGAACTTCTCGGATTTGGATTTTACCATGTTGTAGTTAACCCCGTGATTGATGCTATGTTGTTTCAATGCACCAAGAAAACTATCTTTACTGGAAAGCTCCTTACTAACTTCAAATTCACCCTAATTCAATGACGAACCTGTACAGTCACGCCTTCTATGTGGTGGATCTGGAAACTCCAATGCATCATCTGCTGATATATCGACATTATGTATGTGGGCTGGAAGCGAGTACACTCTGAGTCGCAGATATTTTTATTCTTCATCTAAACCCCCTTCAACGTCTTTAGGTTCGAATAGAACAGGCTCCAGTTCAGAAAATAATGTAACTTTTGCACTATCAGGCCGAGTTTTCAAGGTGGATCCACATCGGACTCATCATCCAACCCACCATCATCTGTAATATACGAAATCCCCTCGCCGGTGGACGTCGTAGGGAGTATATCATCCCTTCTTGTGGATGTTTCGTAACGTTCTCAATTAGATGTGGATTGCCAACCACTAGAAGTTGATGTCATTCCCCAAGACATATTTTCAGCATCAAACATCGACCCATCGATGTGCATGTCTTATCCACTAACTGCGTGTCGTGCAGGAGTTGTGTCTTCCATATTGCCACTAAACACGGGTGCTTCCGTGTTCTGCCTCCCACTAATGGAGTGTCGGGTAGGGGTCATAGCTCCCTCTCGAACAACAATAGATGTAGAAGTCACAAATGTTTCATTTGGTGATGAAAATTGTACATATAACTCAAGATATGGTGATCCACTAGTGAGATGAGTCTGCACCATCACCTCAAAGCTACAACCACCTTTGATATCAAATGAGTTATATGTCACGGGATCAATTGAAGCATAAAATCGATACGTAATAGAAGAAACTCTCATTGGCATCGTTCCGAAGATTTTGCGCCTAATTCTTTTACGAAATTTTGTCAAATCTATAGTCTCGTTAAAAACTATTCGCGTTTTGTTCTCCGATAAAAAAACAACGTCGTTCTTGGTGTCACAGACCTCACAATCATAGTAAATAACAATACTAATACGTTCACTCATCTTCAATTTCTATTAGTTTAACCTCTCTAATTTTTCTTGCTGTAACTTATGCAACCTGAGAATGAAATTTGACTCATTTATAGCCTAAGGCCAAACATAAACTACTGTAGAAAAAGAGCGTCCACATGGGAGCTTTTTTCTGTAATTTTGCTGACAGTGCATCCTGTTTGAAGCATTTTTTACACTATTTATTTAGAAACGTCTTCTCAAAATTATTTTTTCAGGAACTACTGTAGAAAAAGTATGTCTACGTAGGAGCTTTTTTCATCAATTTTGCTAACAGTGCATCCTGCTTGAAGCGTTTTTGACACTATTTGTTTAGAACTATCTTCTCAAAATTATTTTTTCAGAAACTATTGTAGAAAAAGAGCGTCCATGTGGGAGTTTTTTTCAGTAATTTTGTTGACAGTGCATCCTGCTTGAAGCGTTTTTGACACTATTTGTTCAGAACCATCTTCTAAAAATTATTTTTTTAGGAACTATTATAGAAAAAAACCAAAATCCTTATTGTCAATATAATTTCCCTAAACCCTAAACCTAAACACAATATTATTTTTTTAAAAAATAAACCCAAATTTAATTAATTTATTTAAAACCCCTAAATCCTAATTAATTAATTTTAAAAAAACACTAAATCCTGATTTATTTTTAAAAATTCCTAAAACTTAGAACCCTAAATTATTTTAACAAATACTACAAACTTAACCTTAAATTATTTTAATAAAACCCTAAACTAAAAAACCCTAGGGACTAAACATACAAAAAGCCATAACCTAGAAAAAACACGGAGCAAAATGCACCCATAGGGAGCGTTTTTGCCACGTCAGCAAAGCGCATCCACGTTAGTGCGTTTTCTGTTGACATGGCAAAAACGCTCCCTAAGGGAGCGATTTGCTAGAAATTTCACCCTAAAACGCTCATATGTGGACGCTTTTTGCCAAAATCGACCATTTCCGATAAATAATGTAGAAATTGACTTATTTCCGTAAATATATTTAGAAATGGGCCCTTATAGGTAAATTAGTCCATTTTCAATGAAACAAACGGAACATTATTATTAGAATAGTAAGCACAAGCTGACAAGGCCAGAAGGCCCATAACTGATGTAGAACTCTATATAAATAGAAAAATAAAAGGAAAAAAAGGCGAATCTCGATAGTTATGAGAATTGAAGTTTGAAATTAGATTTATCAGTCGAAATTAGCTTTTTTTTTCTTAGTCTAGAAAAGGATCAAAATCAAAATTTTACGAAATTAAAAAATATATCCTAAAAAATAATTTGAAAGAAAATTATTATGAAAAAACGAATTTTTACATAATTGTAAAAAATAAAAAAATGCAGATTGAAAAATAGAAAAAAATAGCGTCATTAAAAAAAAGAAAAAGCCGAATTAAAATATTTTTAAAAAATAATTCTTACGTGACAAAAGCGTGGATTACGCCCCCAATTAGAATTAGGTCGTCACCAATTGGCCATTGGTGGATTCCAAAAGATTTTATTCATTTTAGTTAAATCCGAGGCAATTAAATACCCCTTCCCAAAAAAAATAAAATAAATGAAACATGACCACGTAAGCCCACATGACGGGTGGAATAGGTAGGACCCCTATTACCCGATATGCGTAGATCGACTAAATAACCAACACGTGTACGGTACAAATGATGTTTGAATAAATAAAAATGGCCAGCGCGAATATCGATGGGCCAACTCAACAACCCAACTTTGCCCCCTCAACACCTCCGTATATACGCTGTATTTATACACCTTGCTTTTCTACGACACGTTTTTGTTGACGTGGCTGTTGCCTTGGCGCTCCCTTTCCTTCTTCTTCCCACGCCCTCCTCTCTCTCTCTCTCTCTCTCTATTTTTCTTTCTCCGTCTCTGCGAATTAGAAAAAAGAAATTCCTTAAATTTTCTCTTTGTTTTTCAGTGAAGATAATGCGGTGTTTTTGAGTATTTTGTTTTACAATATCTCTTTCTGCTCCCTTTTTTTCCCCAATTGAGAGTTATTAATTTCACGCTGTAAAGCTGCTGAGAGAAGGGAGGTTTCTAGATTTGGATTTTCGAGGTATGTTAAAATTAGAGTTCTGTTTTTTTTTAATTGACTTCTTTCGAGTTTTATATAATGTTTGGTTAGTGGATTAGTGCTTAATGATTTCTTTTGGTTGTCTGATAAACGGGCGGGGATGTTTATATTTGAAGAATTAAATTTAGTTTTGGAGTTTTATTTTTTTATTTTTAAAAAGTTTCGGTGAGGTAATGTAGGGAAGTGGATTCAATTCAAGTTTTTAATTGTTCTGGAAATGAAATGTCTTCAACTCACTTATTTAGCTTTTCCATATTAACATAATACGGAATTTTGTAGGATTTATGAAAATACACTTCGTCGTCTTCTTCTTCTTCTTCTTCTTCGTCTTTACTGACTTTCAGCGTTTACTTTTTCATGGATCTATGTAAGTTCGTGGTAATTTCTGATTGGAAATTTCGAATCTGCATGACTGTTTTGGCTGAAAGATTTACAATAAGTTTCAAGGAAGTTAACGAAGCAAAGGAATGCAGATGAGGAAATTAGACGATGAAAACCGAAACAGCTTATTGAGAGAAAACTGATATTTCAAAACGAAAAGATGACTTTTAGTGGATTCATCTAAAATGATAGGTAATAGTCCAAAACTTAAAATCTTATTGAGAGAAAAGCTTACAGGAAAACTGCAGAAATCTTCGACTGCGATTTGAAGGGTATTTTTGTCCTTTAGTTAACAGATTAAATCCTGTGGGTTAGATTTTCGAAATTTGCAATCGCTCTTCTGTTTTAGGTATGGGTGCTTGAAAGTCGGTTATACCCTTACCTTTCCGTATTTTTCCGGGTTAAGCACTTTTCTCCAATCTCTTTATTTAAAGGATATTTTTTTGGTTCCTTTCTTCTCAGGGATTATTATGTTGATGAAAATTTATATTCATTGAACTGAATGAAAACCCTTTTATGGCGAAAATCCCAGTGTTTGGTTACAAATACTTTTTAAAGCAACCTATTTATACTTTATAGTCTAATTATATTACCAAAACCACCAAGCGTGCTAGCATACAATTTAAAACTTAAGATGAGTGAAGTTTCAATATTGGTTTTTCATCTAGGACTTTGTTTTTAGAAGACTTAGATTTGATTTGTTGCGTTTGCAAATAAAATCCAATATATAAAGTGTCCAACAAGACTTTGGTGAAATTTGATAAGCTAATCTGAAATGAAACACCAAATATTTGCATCATACTGCACTTGTTTTAATATATGTAGAGTTGTGTAGGATAATATGGTTGGATAAAATATTATGGCATCCTTACATTATTTTGTTTTAATTTGATGGTGTGTTGTTTAAGCATTTAATAACATCATATATTCGTTTGGTCTGCCCTCTAACTTGGGGGTCATTGGCCGTCACCAAGTCAAACCATCAGCTTATGTTTTACGTAGTGTAGTAGAGAAAAATTACTTTCTGAACCATGCAATCCTTTTTTGGATGTATAATTCTTTTCTGAACCCTTCCTATTGCTGTTGAGAAAATATACTGAAAATCACACCTTCAGGTTTCTCTCCTTGACTGCAGTTGACTGAGAGACGTGAAGGACATTCTAGAAAATAGGTTTTCGGCTTTAGTGCTTGGTAATGGGAAACAACGATGAAGGAAAGTCTAAGTCTGACAAGTCATCTTCACCAGTGCCAACGGTAAGTTAAGAGATTTAGGGAAAGGATCTTTAAAGTAGTAGTTGTACAATTTGTTTTGTATTTAATCTATTAATTTTTTATGCTCATATTATAGTATTGGTGAATACTTTTCTATTCGCAGGATCAGGCCAATATTCACGTCTATCCCGATTGGGCTGCTATGCAGGTTCTCTACTTTATTCATACACTCCCCTCTTTCCTGCTGCTGCTGTTAAGGCATTTGTTCAACTAAAATGCACAATCTACTTTGGTCATAAAATTGCTAAAGGGGATTTCATGTTTCTTTATTACATATATAGGCATACTATGGTCCTCGAGTCACTATGCCGCCATATTACAACTCAGCTGTGGCCTCTGGCCATGCTCCTCCCCCGTATATGTGGGGTCCTCCACAGGTATTGCCCATAGATCCATGGCATTTAACTAACTTTATTCAAGTTTTTCCACAGTTGCTCTGTAAATAATTATTGGCCGTTTACTCTTGCAGCCTATGATGCCACCTTATGGGGCACCTTATGCAGCAATCTACTCACATGGGGGAGTTTATGCCCATCCTGCAGTTCCTATAGTAAGTTTACTTTGTCACTATCTTTTAATTGCAGTATTAATCTTGTACCAAGTTATCTAGGAGTGTACTTTGCTTTTCAGTTTTAGAGGTCACAAATTATGTGTAGTTTCTGATGTTTGAGTATGCATGGTGCTTGTATGGTCACATAATTCTCTTATTTCTTATTGCTGAATGTTTAGACAGTGGTCTTTTTGTACGATTACCAACTTGACAACACTTACAGATTCCTCATTGGTACAGCTAGAAACACAGTAAAAAATATTTGCATCTTTTTCTCCCTCAGGATATGGTTTGAGCCCTAAATAACTCCAGGACTCTGGTTTTATTGTATCATATTATACCTTGATGCACTTTTATCTCTTTGCTCTTGAAATCCAAGGATAACATGGTCTTGGTATTCCATCATCACCTGCTGCAAGTGAATCGTCTTTTAAATGATTCATTTCAAACTGTTACTATACTGTTTTCATCCATGTTTGTTGTTGATGGACATGCATGTACACTGCTTCAATGAATTAGCTGGGAAGTTGTTACTTTTTGCTTATTGTGTTTAGCATGTGGTGAATATTACGGGAACATTGTAATGCAGACTGCAGCCCCTGTGGAAACTCCTACTAAGTCATCAGGAAATACAGAACGAGGTTCGACAAAGAAGATGAAAGGGTTTGATGGCCTTGCTATGTCAATAGGCAATGGTACTGCTGAGAATGATGAGGGTGCAGCTGAACCTAGACTGTCCCAGAGGTTTGTTAATCTTGTCAGAACAAAATAGTATTTTTCTAAGATCAAGCTTTGCCTTAGGAATATGTTTGTCAGAGATTACACAACCAAGTGATTTTTCCTCGTATCTTGACTTATGTCATGATATTGTGGACAGTGCGGAGACTGAAGGTTCTACTGATGGTAGTGATGGAAACACAACTGGGGTGAGATCACCTTCCCAACTGTTTAATCTGTTTTCTAACATCTTTTTCAGTTTTTTTGTATATTTTTCTTAAAGTTATTTTATTGGACTGTACTTAAGAAATGATTAAAAGACAAAATGCTAAAGCTTATTTTTATCACTGTGCATCTTTGGTCAGACGGATCAAAGTAGGAGGAAAAGAAGCAGGGAGGGAACACCAACCATTGGTATGACTCCATTCTTCACCAAGTATATTCTTGATGAATAATAGAGTTGACCTGAAGTTTTAGTCAGGCGTATGGTAGTGGATAGTTGTCAAATCTGAGACATTTTGCGATTGCATGGTTCCTTTAACGTGCAGTACTTAGGCTAGGTTTATGACTTTGACGTGCAATTTTTTTTTTATGATTTCTAAAAGAAACTTGTGTTTGAAAATGAAAAGAATGGAAAAATAAATAAATTATTAAAACTTGGGATACATTCAGTCTACTTTCATGTCTGGAGGTTTAGGTTGACTGATGTATTTTTCTGTTTTAGCAGTTGGAGATGGTAAAACTGAGGCAAAGTCTAATGCAGTTGCCGTGGCAGAGGTAACTACAACCATTTCCCCTAAACCAATTGGAACTGTACTTTCTCCTGGCATGACCACGGCTTTGGAGCTTAGGAACCCTTCCTCCATGAATGCTAAATCCAGTCCTACAAACGTACCTTGTGGAGTAATGCCTCCTGAAGTCTGGATGCAGGTATTTGTGAATGGAAATCTTGAATTTCTATTTCTATTTCTATCCTGATTTTCTAAGCCATGCTTTTTAGCTTGCCGATATAATTTGAATCCATTTTGTTGCTTTCTTAAGGATTTAATGCTTTTGATTGTGGATAAATAATGCACATTTTAGTGTTTTGTACATTTAGTCAATGGGTTTAGGGTTTAGTGCTATCCTAAGCTGTTTGCTAACATAAATTAAATTTCACTAGAATGAACGAGAGCTGAAACGGGAAAGGAGGAAACAATCTAATAGAGAATCTGCTAGAAGGTCAAGGTTGAGGAAGCAGGTATAAGATATATGTATTACATCTTTGCTTATCGCATGCTTGAAAACTTAAAAAAATGACTTCTTTGAGCTTTTTTACTGAACGACATATTATTCTTCTTTTGTAGGCTGAGACGGAAGAGCTTGCCCGTAAAGTTGAATCCTTGACTGCAGAGAATGCAACACTCAGATCTGAAATAAATCAACTAACTGAAAAATCGGAGAAACTAAGGCTAGAAAATGCTACATTAGTGGTATGCACTTTAATCTTCCTTGTCAGCTTTTTCGATGTTGATTTGCCATAGGCCCGCTTTATCCCCATCTCAAATTTTTCTCTATCCCCATCTCAAAATTTTCTTGTAGTAACTTGTTTAAACTCTTCTGTAATATAGGAGGGACTCAAAAACGCTCAACTAGGACATACACAGGAAAACATTACGAGCAAAAACGAGGACAAAGAGGGTGAAATGTATGAGAAAAAATCCGGTGCCAAGCTGCATCAGCTCTTGGATGCGAGTCCAAGAACCGATGCTGTGGCTGCCAGCTAAGTAGCCACAGTTTACACCCGAGTTATTTTTGACATTTTTAAATCGGACAAAACCGTGTAGCTTTTGGCATAATTTACAAGCCCAAAACTACTGCTAACAGTTAGCAGAGGGATGAAATAGTAGGTGTTTGTTAGGGGATTGAAACTACGTTTGGGACACTGTAAGTTAGCTCTCTCATGGCAGAACTGATGTAATTTTTTATTTAAAAATCAGAGTGCTGAGAAAGCCCTGAAAAAAACAAAAAGGTTAATGTACATTAAGGAGAAATTAGATAATGTGTTTTAGGGAAAAGGGTATTGAGAACCTTTAAATAATAACAATAAGATGTAATTTTTAATGCCTTGAAAAGAGATTTAGACTGTATGTGATGTGTGAAAGAACAAAACATGTCTTACTTGGATGTCTTGAGAAAGGAGTTAATGTTGGAATATTTCGTAAAGCATTGGAAACTAATCTTCATCTTTCAAATATATGATAATTAAAAAGGAAAAAGAACATAGCAGAGATATATATATATTTGGATCCGACATTCATCCAACGATGGATGGAGATTTATGTAATCGTCGATTTTAGAAGAAAATTGAAGTTTTTAAAGACTGAGGATTTGTTTTGTTAAAAATTGCTTTTGCAAAATATCTTCAAAAGGGGTGATATTTTAATGTTTGGATGAATTGTTTTTAATTAAATGAATTTTATGAGCAAATATTAATTATATATCACATGAATGAATCTCTACTATTCAATGTCTCCTTCGCAACAAAGAGGGGTGGTTTGGATGTTGTCTCCCCAAATTGAACAAATAAAGAAGGGGCATCTCAGTAAAAAAGGGCAAAAGTTGCAGAAATGGAGACTAATATAACGATGATGATTCCAAATTATATTAAAACAAAGCTAAGCAGATACTTATACAATGATTCAAACAAATACCTCGTCTCGTCCTATTTTCATACAATATCAACGAACTTTGATCCTGCACACAATATAATCATATTTCTCAAATATGTATACTATTTATTGAAACACAATATTAAACTATTTAATATTTTTCAAAAAAAAAAAAACATTTTACTAATATGATATGTGCTGATTAGGCTATTTTCGTCGATATTTAAACTGGAACGAATTAAGGTTTTCAATCCTTTTTTTTTTTTTTCCAAATTTTACCCTGCATATTTTAACATACTAAGAATTATGCCATTAACAACACTTAGAATTGTGCTGTTTAAGAAATGTAAACTCAAGTAGTACTATATTTTCGTTTCAATTCTATTAAAATAAGGAAATTTTAATGTTTTGGTCCTTTTACTATATTTAATTTATCTATTTTATCTCACATCATTTTATCTTATACTTTTTACAATATTATTAATTAATCATGGACTAAAATACTAATACATTTTTTAAAAAACATCTCTTTTAACCCAAAAAACAGCCTCCTTCACATCATCAGTTAACTAATTATATTATAAAAACTAATATATATTTTGGTCTTTGAACTTGTTTATTTCCACTTACTTAGTCCCTGAATTTAGATTTCATCAACCAAGTTGATACCTCTACACTAACACCAATAATTTGTGTTGATGTAGTACTGCTAATCAATCTAACGATGCCACGTGGTAGTCTTTCAGAACGTCACACGACAAACATAAACAATTTATATATTTTTAAATTTTTTTAATTTTATGTTTGTTAGATAACATTTTGGGAGGATGCTATGTGGCACCATTAGATTGGCTAGCAATGTCACATTTAACACAAATTAACAGGGTTGGTGTAGAGATACCAACTTGATTGAGGGTATATCCAAAAATTTTAGGAACTAACTAGGTAGAAATGAATAAGTTCAAGGGCCCAATTTTATATTATCCCTATTATAAAAGAAAAGCAACCAATTATGTAAAATTAAAATAGGTACTAAATATCCAATTTAAACTTAGTAGAGGGATGGTGACCATAATTTGACCTTAAAAATAATGAGAATGGAAGAGTTCAACGTCGTGTTTACCATCTTAAGGTGTGGATGAGGCAGTTAGGCATATCATCACCGTCGAGCTGTTTCATGGTGATTCCTTTACACTTAACGGTAATCCCCAACATGCCAGTCTTCAACCCCGCCACACCCACTCCAACTTTCGTCCGAGCCGCCACGTTCACCGCCAAACTCTTCGATTTGTACCCACTCAGAAGCCTATTCGCCAACGTATTATCCACCTGCTTGTTGCTTGCCTTCGTCTCCACTTTCAAGCTAGTCGTGTATTGTTTCCTCGACGTGAACTTGGGCACCTTCGCCGTCCCGACCTCAGTCTCGTCCTCGCCTTCCCCGACGCTGATGTCGACCGCCGTATCGCCGTAATAATACGTCATCTTCCCGTTGGGATTCCTCACTTCCATTACCGTCATCGTCGTGGCATCGAGGTAGGTACCGTCGGGTGTTTCTGTGACGTTGAAGCGGGGGATTTGGAATGACTGGACGTGGAAACGTGGTAATTTGGGGTTGACCGAAAAGTAGAAAACGGCGGCGAAGATGATGATCAGGGCAATCAAGATCGAGAAAGAGATGCAAAAACAGCAGCAACAAACACGGCCCTTCTTTTTCTTGGGCCGGAAAGATGGCGGAAGAACCGGCTTTCGCGGCAACGGTTTAAACCCAGCGGGCGAGTTAGGGTCATTGTATCCAGGTGGCTTGTTGAGTGCCGATGGAAATAGAGCGTCGGACATGGCTTGTATGTAAAAAATGATTCTATCCTGGTCCTGGATTAAAAAAGAAAATGAAAAGGTGGCTTATTTACGTACAATTAAGTGAGAATTAAATTGCTTCGAAAATTGAAAAGAAGACAGAGCAAGCAAAAGGAGAAGAATGTGAAGGATGTTGGTACTTGTTTCAGTGCAACAATACTATAATTACTACAGATTGTTGTTTTGAATTACCCTAATAGTTTCCTTACTATCTATCTAATGTTTGCTTGGTTTGGATCTATTTAAACAAGTTATTAAATGGCCGAAGCCAAACACTTGTACATATGCATGTCAACAACAAATGTTATATAAGATTAAATTCATATCAAACAATGAACATCAATTTCTTCTTTTGCTTATTTTTTATTTTTATATGTGTTTTTATTTTCAGATTTCAGTCATAGAGTCTGAACGGTAGCAATTAAAAAATTTGTTAAATTCCATGTAATTCTATATCATGCATAAATTTATAGATATAATCTGTCATATTTTAAAAATCGGGTTAGAAAAAATTAAGTTTGTGAAACTTAGAGTGGTTACATTTTGATTTTGAGTTAGGATTGTAAAAATGTTATTATGTAAATTGATTTGGTTTAGTGATTAAGTATTTAGTTGTGTGCTTGAGGTCTTGTGTTTAAATCATTCTTTTTGGAATTTTTGTTATTTTTGTTCCTATCTATATCTTTGTATATTTGACTTAAATTTAATTCAGTGGTAAGGTTTTAACTTACCATTTGATCTTGTGTTTGAATTCTTGCGTATGCAAAGTGGAAAATTAATTTTGTTTTAAACTCTGTGAAAAATCTGATGTGGATAATGATATGAGTTAGTGGGGTAGTTGTAAAAAACCTAGTACTGAGGGATTTTTCTCCTAAATTTTGTATCAATTTCATGTTTTTTTCCTTTTGTTTTTTTTCTCTGTTAATTTCTTCTTCTGTCGCCCTTCCTATTTCATTTGGCTTCTTTCTTTGATCTTCCTTCTTGTTCCTGTTATTCTCGATTTTGTCACCTATTTGCCAATTAATTTGTGATGACTGTGCGTGGTAAGTATTTCAGAATTAGATTTGTAAGTTCGTCGTGGGTAATTCTTCATATGTTTGCTTTGTGTGTTTTATATCGTTGTGACATTGAAGTTAAAGGTTATTTTGTAATGTTGGTTAGGTGGGGATCGTGAATTTTGGATCCTCTAGTGAATTAAACTTCTATTGGCTACTGTTTTGCAAAAGGTAAGTGATGAAAGTGTTAATTAAGGGTTAGTTTCGTTAGTTCATGGATTGATTGTATTTGAGTTAGTGGACGGATTTAGTGCGAGACTTGCTTATTAATTCTTTTTGAAATGGAGATTTAGGTATTGGAATTTTCACGATTGCGTTCGCATCAAGAAATGACTAGGTGTGTAATGAAAAGTCTGAAAAAAGTAGCGAACAATCAAAAGTCGAAATACATGCTGTCGATATCACACGGCCGTGTGCCAGGCCATGTGGCAGACTGTGTGAGATACATGACCTTGTGCCAGATCATGGAGACCACATAGTCTGGGCTATTTGGGCCGTGTGGGCCACATGGGGGTGTGTTACACTGTGTGGGCTACACGGACTGACCATCTAGGTCGTGTGGGCCTATTTTTTGAAAAATTTCACTTAGGCCCATTTGACTTAGAAATTCATAATTAAACCTTTTGTGGGGTCTGTTTGGCTAAAATAAGACTCGAAATGTGACATTTGTTAATATGTGTCAGTATGTAATATGGTTAAGGTATGTGAAATATGTATGTACGATCTGAGTTCTGATAACTTTGAAAGTATAATTACATGTAAAAAAAAAAAAAACACGTATGACATCTGTATATAGAATAACTCTTAGTATAAGCAATATGACATGTAATGATCTGTAAAAATATGTTTAGGTATGCATGTCATACCATTCATGTGATATTTACGTATGTTATTATGATTATGCATGTGCATTGAGGTAAGTTTTGGTATGACGGAGGAAGTGTTTTTTGGCAGTGTTACTGCAATTTCAACGGTTAAACCGCAGTATCTATTTGGCAGCTCAACTGTACCATTATGAGTGGCATACCACCACGACTTGATGTGATTGGATGGATGGACTCTTGTAGTCCTATTTGGGGTGATTGGTTGGACGGAGTTAGTGTGTAGTGGTTGGGGGTAAGATTTGTTCTGACCTGATATGACATTTTGATCTGACATATACTTTTGAAAATATAACATTCTAATATGATATATGTTTCTAGTAATATGACATTTTGATATGACATTTGTATATTTGCACATTATAAGTAAAATTCTACGATGATATTTACACTTGTGCATATTATAAGTGAAAATTATGTTTGTGGGCCGAGACACACACTGGGCTTCTAACTCACTCGTTTGTTTAATACATTTTAGGTGATTTTCAACTTAGGCCGAAAGGTGTGTGGGAGCTCTCAGATTGTTTTCTCGGCTAATTAAATATGGTGATTTATATTAATAATTTTATTTGGACTTTTGGGGACTGGAATCCATTTTTTTTTGGGCATTGGTTTGATTTTTGTTCTATTAGTTAGTATTTAATATTTTTTTAAACGTAAAAACTGGAAAAAATCATTCAGGTTATCAAACTAAAATTTGGATTTCAAAATTGAAACTTTGGAAGTTTTTTGCTGCATAATTAGGTTATCACCTATATGTTTTTCTGTCAATAAATAGTTTTTAACAAATGTAAACATTAATCAGAAATGATTTGCCCACAATTTAGACTTTCAAAGCAAACAATTTTGAATTTAAATTCTAGGTTTAAAACAAATGTTTTCGGAGTTATGTTTTTTTAGAGTTCTACCAAATTTTATGTTTCCGAAACGTATAACTAAGTTTATTTTTAATTAGTTTTTCAAACGAGTCAATGTAACTCCTCCAGATTCAACCATAACGTTTAGGCCGAGTTTGGGGTGTTACATAGTCCATGTTCTCTAATTCGGTCTTTCTTAGTTTTTATACTTTTTTTTATGTTTGAAATTTCAATCTTGACACGAAACAACGATTGTTAAACCCATTAATTGACTTTTTGTGAGTAATATGTGAAAGTAACAAGCTATATCACATTATACATATAATAAAATGTTTGTGACATAAGATTTTGAAAAATAATAAAACTTAAAGAATTTGAGACTAAAATTTTAAAATTCAAAAATTTAAAATGAGCAAACTAAATTATATGGACTAAATCCACAACCGTATAGTAAGTTATTTATTAAAATTAATGGTGTATTAATATTCCAAATTAATCTTTGAATTTTTTTTTATTCATTAAGAATTGTATTTATTTATTATGCATATTTAAGATCAAATTTTTTATGAAGTTGTACAAATATGATGGCAAATATAAATAATACACATCAAAATAATTATAACCAGGATCAATCAAGTACTATAAACACAATGAACTAGTAATTAAAATACTTTCACACAAGATGGAATTTAATATTAAATTACAATAAATTTGAAAAGAATTCACATAAATTAGGGTGGAACTTAAACTTAGGTTATTGAGATCCGTAAGGCTTCAAGCTTTACCAATACATCCAAAACTTCATTGGTAGAAAATATTTTTTGAAGTTACAAGCACAACGGCACTTGCAAGTACATATAATACATTTTAATAACTACAACAAGAATCATTAATATTAAACCTAGACCAAAAGAAATCTAAACAATGTCTATGATGAAACTTAAATCAAAATAAATCTTGATAGAATTTTATATCATTTATACAAACATCTAAATAATTAAATAAATTAAGAAGGAAATATCTTTTTTCAGCTTTGACGCTTATTATTATTATAACTGACAATTATATGCATAATTACTATCAAAATCAGTATAGTCAGCTTTGAGGATCAGTGTTAAACCCTGAGGTTGGGGCTGCTGCTAAACTAAAAACCCAAAATCTGTGTTAATTAATTGTTGCTTTTGACATTTCTCACCCTCTACTGATACTCTACTATTATCCTCATATGGGATGCAATGTATATGGCTTCAAATGGAGTATTAGACATATCTTTTGATGGATTATAGGCTTTTTGTTCATTGAAATTTGAAGGCAATTTGCCCTCCATTCTCATAGGTTGGTCTTACTCAACCACTTTGAAATTTTTGCTTCATCATTATTAATCTTCCATCCAACTTTATTTTTCTCCTATTTTAGCTGCATTTTGGTTGTGTTTTTTCTTTTGACTTTTTTTTTTTTTTTAAATTTTGCTATTAAGCCAATTTAATTAATACTCCAACGAGTAATTTTAAATGTTAAATAGAAATTATTTAATTATTAGTTTAACAAAGTCATTTTACCTTTAATACATTAAACCAACTTTTCAGGCACTTAAAACGAGCAAATCCTATTGAACATTCAACCATCTTCCTCCGGATATAAGGCGAAATAACTTATTAATTTCTCACTTTAATTATTTTCAAATTATTCCAATTTCTTAGTTAATTTTGTTCCCATTTTGATTCACTAATTTTCAAACCTCAATTTTATTTTTCAAAAAAATAAAATAGAATATGCATGAAAACAAATGATGATTAAAGCTGTATGGATGGTAATAAACATTACAAATAATGTAATACTTCTGAAATTGAACAGTCATAACCCAAAAAAAAAAAAAACAAAACCTTTGTTTAATCGAACCATATATATATAAAGATTGTTTAGCTTCATTCATAGGCTACGGCCCCAGCTAAACCAAACAAGGCCCAAATTAAGCCTTTCATCTTTGCCGATCTCTATTGCAAAATCCCAAAAACACTAGCCGGGATAGCCCAATACCCTCACTTCAACCGTGGCTTAAGACTTTATTAGTAAATGAACCCCACCCCTTAACTATACCTTAATTCTTAGATTTATCCTCAAGGTTTTTTTTTTTGTCTTATTCTACTAAAAATATGTAATTCATCCAATAATACTGTGCCTTGTGTCCTATTTTTATTTGTTGTCTTTTTTTTTTATTAAGACAAATTTGATTTAAATAGCAATTTTACAGAAAAAAGAAAAAAAAATTGGCCAAGAAACAAGCTGAACTTGAACAAACAAAACTCTATTCATATTCATTTGTTTATTATTAAGTTTGTTCATGTTTGACTTATGCTCATTAAGAATTTCAGAATTGTATGTGTTTATTTATTTATATTTATTCATTTAAATTAAATGAATATGTTTAAGAATATATAATCTAGGATGGTCATGAACAATGATTATGAATAATAAATAAAAATAAAAAATAAACATATATTAAAAATAATAAAACATAAATATTATTAATTATATTATAAATAAAAAACCCCACCAACGATAAAAATTTATTAAAATATAATAAGCAAACAATAAATGACCCTCATAATCTAGTTCATGTTAATTTAATTAACTTGATAAATAAACATAATCGGAATTATTTATCAAATATTTTATTCATTTATAACCCTATTAAGAACCGATTTTAAAATTAAAGTATAGCTATGGAGCTAATTTAATTACACAGTCTTGGATTTATAGATGATGTAAATTCTTATGCTAATCTTTTAATATCAGTTATTAATTAAAGGCAAATCATCATCAATTAGCTTGGATTAAGACATTATTTGGTAAAATTTATATATTTTAGTACTCATGATAGTATGTTAATTTTTATTATTTAATTTTAATTTTAATTTTAGAATTGATTTGACGTAAATTCGTAATTAATTAATAATATTAACCCTAAAGTCAAAAAAAAAATCACAGCCATCACACAAATTAGGATTAAATAAACTAATATTTTAATATCGGTTCTTAATTAAAACAGGTAATTAGAAATTAGCTTGTATTAAGAATCTATTTAGCAAAAGTGATACATTTTAATACTCCAAACTAGTATGTTGACTTATTAGGGTGTATTTGTTTTAGCAAATCTTAGGCTACGTTATATAGGATTACGAGAATGTAAGATTATAGATAAAATATGTAATTACCTTGTTTGTGTAACACCTCAAACTCGACTTAGGTGTTACAGTCGGATTGTGGAGGTTACATCATTCGTGAAAATACTATTGCTTAATTTTGGTGAAAACCCAACTCCAACTTTAAGAATACCAATTTTGAATAGCATATTGAAAACGTATCAATTTTCGAAAAACCGTGAGTACTTTAAGGAAAAACCATGTTTAACAACTTTTACTAAAAACATGTCCAATTTCCTTAAACCATGTACGAGATAAAACTTTCTGACGAATTTTGACAAAACTTGGTAGCGGAAACCTTTTAGCAACTTGTTCTTTAGTTTTTTTTTTTTAATTGTCTTGTTTTAGACACTGATTAAGAAAAACAAAGTTTTTGCAAAATAGATACCAAAATAAATTTTGAAGTCCCAAATAAAGTTAAAATGTCCCAAATGTCTAAAAAAGTCCATAAAAATACTAAACCAAAAATGTGATAACCGAGCTCTGGTGTTGTCGTCCAATTCTAAGTCTGTAGGTTACCTAAAACAAAACAAACAAATGCGTGAGCTTAACGCCTAGTGTGTGATTTGGCCCACATTACATATACATAACAGAGCATATCCTTTTACATATCGAAGCATATCATATGGCATTTCATAACATATCAGATTTCATAAGGAGCTTAACTTATAACATATCATATTATGTCATATCTCATATCATATCCTACCCCTACCCGCTACACACCATCTCCGTCCAACCAATCACACAAATTAGGACTACAAGATTCCATCCATCCAATCACACTAATATGTGGCGGTATACCACTCATAAATATGCAGCTAAGCTACCAGATAGAAATTTGCGGTCTAGTCGCCATTATTGCAGTAAAAACTGCCATATAGCACTTCCTCCATCATGTCACAACCCACCCCAAAACATAAGCATAATTGAAATCATAATATCATACACACATATGTCATAAGTACTATGGCATGCATGCATACACACACACACATATATTTTAAGGACCATAACATAGCATATAGTTTATACGCAACAAATCTTACTTAGCATACTTCCTAAGCTTACCCATATGTTTATGCGTACTAAAACTTATGCTTTTCTAAGCCTACATAATGCTTGTGGACCCAATTTTCGAGTCCCTTAATTCGCCTCTAATTGGGCCTTAAAATTGGCAAAAAAACCCATATGATCGTGTGGCCCACAGAGCCCAAAAAGCCAACCCGTGTGGTCTACACACCCTACACGTCTAGGCCGTGTATTTTCACACGGCCAACCACATGGTTGTTTGGTGCACACGGTCTACCATACGGCTTGGCACACGGTCATGTGGCATTAGGCAGTTTCAAAAATAACCCATGTTTTGCAATTTTCTCGAGTTTTGAGCAAGGTTTCGGGCTAGTTTCACATACTTGATTATTGATTAGATTGATCGCTCAATTGGAACTCACGAATCCTTCAATCATTCATCAAACCACACGAATTAACCAACAATACTCATCCAAAATAACATCCTTAAATCAAAATTTTAGCCCTTAAAACAAAGTTCGAATATTACTTCACTAAAACAACATCAAAAACCGTATCTACTTTTGTGGAGGTTAGGATTCTCACACATTTCGCCTAATCAAGAACCACAAAAATACTAATCATGATAACGAATGGGAAAATATACCAACACAAACCCAACTTGTTCATGAAACGAAATAAAACTAAACTATTAATGGAAAGACAACAAAAGTAACCAAATGAAACTTACACTGAAAACGGAATACGATCCAAGCGACAAAACGCGAAAAACAAACGGTAGTATTCAACAATAATCAAAGAGGAAAAAAAAGGAAAAAGGAAAAGTACCAAGAGAAAAGAAGATGAAAACGGTAGAATAGGGAAGCAAAAGAAAGTAACATGCAAAGTGGAGTGGGAGTGTGGACGGTTGAAACAATTAGTGAAAATAGGGATTTGGTAAAACTAAAATAAAATAAAAAGATTTAACTTAATCCAAATCCCACCTACCAGATTTTATAGAATTTAAATTAAACTCAACAACCAACAAGTGCAAATGACAAAAATATAACACTTACGCACAACAAGAGATTCAAACACAAGATCAAGTGATAAGCTAAAGCCTTACCATTGAACCAACAAGTTTATTCTTGCCATAACTCAACAAAAATAAGAGATAAGCCTTAAGGCTCAAGTTGAACATAATACCAAAATAAATAGGAAAAATTCATAACAAGAAAATCAAACTCAAGACTTAAGGTAGACATCAAAGGCACTTAACCAACATACCAAATCAAATTATTTGACATGCTCAACAACTAGAATTCATGAAATTTGGGGTGTTATAGTTTGGTTCATTTGGGTGAAATGTAATATTCCAATATTTGGTTGGTGGAATATAAAATTACTTAGAAGCACATTTTACTCAATTGTCCTTGTTATAGAATTTATTTTTTTTAGCAAGTTTAGTTCTTTTAATATTAATAGTCTCAATTTTCAAAACATTATGATAAATTATTACATTTTATTTTTTATTATAATTTATATATTAATAAGTAAATATATGATATTGAAATAACTTTATAAACCATAATTATAATACTTCGTGAAAAGTGATTGCACAACCAACCATAACTATAATTATAACCATAATTAATATATTAATAAATAAAATAAAATAATTATAATTGTAATGTATGGCATCTATTGGTTCACTATTAAAAATATATATTGTTTCTAATTAGTCTTAAACTTTATTTAAGAAAAATCCTAACTTGATTAAAATAATAAAAACAAAGGACAAATTAGTCCAAAATTTAATATTACACCTATAGTTTAAGATAACTTAAAGAAATGGGCTGTAATGATATTACACCATATATTATGATATATTGACACTATTTTGTAATGTGAAATTACTGGATGGTTGGAAAGTTAACAGTCTAAACACAATAATCTCATTTTAGAATGTAATATTACGGGCCATAATGTTACATTCGGTGAACCAAACACCCCCTTAATGTTTAATTTAAGTTTTAGGGTTGATTTGTTGAAAATGCTATGTAAAAATATGCTACGTCAAAATATGGTTATGGAATAGAAAGATGTGTCTATGGTGGCAAATCTCTTAGTGACTAGTAACAAGTGACTAGGTTGTCTGATCTCATCAAAATTAAAGTTGGTGATGAAGAAGGGACTAAATCAAGATGAGGGGAGGCTTCGACTGAACGAACTATCCTTGAATGAGACTAAATGTGATAAACCTTCCTTTTGGGGTAATCTTATGGAAAATACACAACCCCTAGGTGGAATATTGAGTGTGGATGAGATCTTACTGGAAAAAGGTAATGTTCAGGTGTCTAAAGAGGGACCATATCTCGAGATTATGTTTCCTAAGAGAGTTCATAGTTTGATTGACAAGAGTTTGGAAAATGTAGTAGTATTTAGACTTTAGGGAGAAGTATTGGTTATAAAGCTGTCCCATATCTCGAGATTAGGTTTCTTGATAAAGTTCACAGTTTGATTGACAAGAGTATGGAGAATGTAGTGGTATTTAGACTATTAGGGAGAAGTATTGGTTATAAAGCTTTCGGGATGGATCCAAGCATTGTGGAAGCCTTCAAGGAACTCCCAAATAGTTTATTTGGATAATGATTATTTTCTAGTAAAATTTCATGACAAGGAGAATATAATAGCCGTTTTTTAGTGGTGTTGGAAACAGTGGTTTAGACGCTACCAAATTCGACGAATAAGTTTATAAATATTGTTATTTAATATTTACGAGTCAAATATGGTTTTAAAAAGGTTTTCGATTTGATAATTTATGTTATATAAGCGATTTATTAAGTTCAAGTGGTAAGACCTTAAGGTCAAGTGGTTTTGGAAAATGAGGTATCGGGACCTCATTTCTATGAACCAAGCTATAAATATTTTTATAAATATTTACAGATTTTCATTAAGGTTGTATTAAAGTTTCGTTGAAAAATTTTAACGTTTCGATAGTTAATTAAGTAAAAAGGACTAAATCGTAAAAATATAAAATGTGCTCACTATTTGATTAGAGTGATTAAACGGTTTATTAAATAAAGGTAAGTGGACTTGAATGGTAAATATACTATTTTTAAAAGGTGTTGGACAGTTACTGGGGTTATTTAGTTAAAAAAATGATGTTTATTAATTTATAAAAACATTATATTATGTTATAATGTTAATAAAGTAAGAAAAAGAAATTAAAAGATGATTCATTCATCTTTTTCACAATTGTTAGTAGAAAAAAAAGTGGGAGAAGCTCCAAGCTTCGGCGAAGCTTGAATGGGTGCATGTGAGTCCGTTTTTCACCCGTTTCTTTTAATTTTTATGTTTTTAAGATCGTTGTAACTAGGTCCAATTAGTCCGTACCTTCGATTTTGAAATTGTTAAAGATATTGAATGTTGTCATTGATGAATCTATGTGATTTTAGTTATTAAATGATGAATTTGAAGTCTTATTTTTTATTTATAAGTATTTTATTAATTAATTTTGATGAATTTATCGATTAAGAACTAAATTTTTGAAATAGTAAAAATACAAGGACTATATGTGAAATTATTGTAAATATGGGATGTTTTGTGTGCCATGAATATTTTTTTGATGTGAATTGGCATTAAAAATGAGTAATTTGCATGTTTTAGGCCTAGGGACTAAATTGAATAAAAGTAAAATATTAGGGTAATTTTGTAAAAATGTAAAAAGTGACTAAATTGCATAAAATAATTTTTTTACTGTCTAAATTGATATATTGAATGGAATTATTAATTTAGATCAAGACCAAGTAGAAAATCGATGAGAATAGAAAATTATCGAAATGCCCCTTTACTTTGTCATTTCTACAATTTAGTCGTAAGTTCGTTCGGTTTAATTTTAGTTTATATTTAAGTGAAATATATGAACCTAATTGCATAATATTAGATTATATTGATTTGTGTAATTGAAAACAAAAATAATGAATTGATATTACGTTGATTATTGATTGAGAAACTCGGAGCCATTACTGCAAATTAGCTTTGTAAGTTCATTAATATGAACTCAATTATATTTCTAAGTGTTTATGAATATTAAAGTTCAAATGATGTAAAGTTGCTGATATTAAATTAATTAGTTGATAGGATAAGAATGTAAAAAGTTATGAAAATGATAATTTCTGATATCAATAGAGACAGGTTGCATTCTCACGTAAGACCATAGTGAGGCTATGAAAATTATTCAAATGTAAGACCATGGTTGGACCATGGCAGTGTTTATATGTAAGACCATAGCTGGGCTATGGTATTCTGATGATAAGACCATAATTGAGTTATGACACTATGGACGTAAGACTATGGTTGGACTATGGCAATGTTTATATGTAAGACCATAGCTGGGCTATGACATTTTGACGATAAGACCATAACTGGGTTATGGCACTACGAATGTAAGACATTGGTAGGGCCATGACAATGCATATGTAAGACCATAGTTGGACTATAACACAAAAGAAACGTGTACCAGGGTTTCAATTGTCTTCACAGTATTCATCGATTATAGAAAAAGGGATGGTTTCGACCATCGTTTAGCACACTTTGTGTGAGCTCCAGTAAAGGTTTCGATTGACTTCATTACGACAAATATGAAAAGGTATGATGTACCAATGACTAAAGTATGAATATTCATGAATATGAAAGGTATGGTTTAAGAGATGATATGTTTATGTACTATATCTTACCATGTGATGATATCGCTAAATTATGTGTTTAATCATTAGCTTGTGGCTATGGTAAGTTTTTAATATGAACCAAGGCATGTGTGTATGAAATTTATTGAAATGGTGATATATGGAAAACATGATATGTTATGAAGGATGGTAAATCCAATTGGATCATGCTCAAGTAGATGGTTATTTATGTTAAGTTTATATGAATTATATTCAATTATGCTAACATGTATTGTTGTTGGTTCTTATGCTTGTGCCAAGTTGGTGATTGAATTATATCATGTTTAATCTTAATAAAATACATTAAAATGATAAGTGTTCAATTGGTAATGTGCTTATGTCCATGAAAAGGTGGAATAAATCCAAGTATGTAATTTCTTATGCGATGGTTAATTATGTGGTTGATTCCAAAAAAGCTATGTTTAAATGCACTATATTGTAGTCATGGTTGATGTTATGCTTATAAGTTGTGTGTTATGCATATGAAATGGGTGAAGAAAGGTAATGAAATGGTAAATTCATAGTTGAAATGAAATTTGAGGAAAAAGGAAGTAATGAGTTTCAATGATGTATTATATGTGGAAATTGACGTATGCCATGGATGAATATACCTATAACATGGATAAATACACTAAGTGGAAAATTGATAATGTTTTTTAGGCTTATGATAAGCATTGGGAACGGAATGAAAAGAGAGTAAATTGAAAAGTGTATAATCTTATAAAAAGGTTGATGATTATCTATTAAGTCCCATAAAATTCTATCATGATATGAATGATAAATATATGCGACATTAGTGAACTTACTCATTTGTGAGTTAATGATCATATCGATTTATGAATCTTATGACATTGGCATAGATTTATGTTTATTCTATAAAAACTATTATTGAAATGGAATGTTGTGCTTAAAGTTTATACGAACTTACTAAGCATTCATTGCTTACGTAGTTATTTTCCTTTACTTTATAGGTTATCAGAAGCTCAATTGGGTTGGAAGCTAGTTAGAGATCCATCATACTATCCATCGGCTATATTATTAGATTTTCATGATTTTGAGTCATGGTTATAATGGCATGTATAAGTATCTTTGTTTGATGAAATTAGCCATTATGTTTGGCTTGTAAATATGCTATTTTAAATGATGAAATAGTTGCTATGTTGACACGTATGTATGGTACTTTAATGGTTGTTAGTTTGGTATCTAAGTACTTAAATGATGGTAGTTGAAATTATGGTAGTTGAAATGATGAATATAAAGGTATGCTATGAAATGTTGGTTTGGTATGGAATGAGATAGTGCATTGAGTTGTTAAATGGCTAGTTTTGGTAGCTTTGGTTGTGGTTGGCATATGGCTAAGTTGCTAATATATTGATTGAGTTGTGTGTGTAACAACCAAATTTTCATTGGTGTTGGAAACAGTGATCTGAGATCACTAAATCCGATGAGTAAGTTTGAAATTTTTGAATTAACATTTATGAGTCAAGTATGACATTAGAAGCATTTTTGAATTAGTGAATTTTGTGATTTAAAGGAATTTATAAGATAAATTGGGTCGAAAACGAGGTATCAAGACCTAAAATTCATAAATCGAGCCATAAATATTTTTAAAAATATTTATGGAGTGTTAATGAGTTAATATTAAAGTTTCGTTATAAAATTTTAACGTTTTGATAGATAATTAATTAAAAAGGACTAAATTGAAAAAGTGTAAAACTTGCTAAAATGATTAAATAGTTTAAGATATAATTAAGGAAGGATCAAATAGGAAATTATACACCTAATATAAGGCTGGACGGCATGTGTATGCAGAAAATAATAAGGTTAATGTGAACAAGCGGCAAAATGGTCATTTTTGGAATTAAGTTAAAAATTAAAATATGACTAAATTGAATTTCTAGACAAATCTTCATCTTTCTTCAGCCAAAAACAGCCATAGGAGAGTTCTCAAGCTGGTTTTTCATATTTTTGCACCCTGTGAGTTCAATTCTTGCTTTTTTCTTTGAATTTTTTATGTTTTTGTGACTTTTACAATTAGGTCCAACTATTGAATTAATTTGTTTTTGATTCCATGAGTGATTTTGAAAGTTACCATGAATGAGTTCTGGAAGTTTGTAATGAATTATCATGGATTTGAAGCTTTAATTTTGTTATGTGATGATTTTATTAATTGATTTTAATAGAAAATGATTTTTAGGACCTAATTGTGAAAAAGTTAAGAATTAGGGTTTTGTGCTGAAATTATGAATACCAAAAGTTGTTTAGTAGTTTATAATGATGGAATAAAGTATTGATTGAGAAAAATTAGTTCAATTGATGGGCAAATTAAGCAGGGACTAAATTGTAAAAACTATAAAGTTGGGTAAATGTGTAATTTCAAAAATTAAATGGTATAATTTGTGAAGTGAAATGAGACTGAAATATGTGTGCTAATGAATGAATAATTTTATATTATAGATCAAGAAATCGAAGATAAATGAGGAAAAGAAAAAGTAACAGAATAGTCCCTGAATTTCTACAATATTTGCAAATTAGCCAGGTAAGTTCATATGGTTGAAGATAAACGGTAATGACACGGTTGTACGAAACGGTCGTGTGCAAACAGGGCAAAAGTTTTTTTTTCTCCAACACAGGGTTACGATAAGTTGCCACGACCGTGTGCTATGACCGTGGGCGAAACTGTTAAAACAACACGGGCGTGCGACACGCCCGTGGTCGACACTGTCAAAATAACATGGGCGTACGCATGGGTAAATGAGCGTGGGAGAAGCGAACCACATCGCACATGATCGTGCAACACAATCAGGCAGCTACAGGCCTAGACACACGGCTGTGTCCTCAGGTCGTGTGACCATCTCTCAAATCTCGATAAACACGGGCTGGACACATACCACACGGGAGTGGGACACGGCCGTGCCACTTTTAAAATTAGATCATCTCTTTTATTTTATTTTATTTTACCTTTGTTTTTACTCTAATTTATTTGAAGTCTCATTTGTTTTTAAACACGGCTTATCTTTATGATTACTATCAGATTATTCCCTCAATTCTCCTTTTATCCTTCAGAATCATGCTTGCCTTCCAGCCTTATTTCCAATACTCACGCTCACTAATCCAGGAATTTCATCCATTTTTAACTCAGGAAGTTTCACTTCTCTCCCTATCTTATGAACTTGTATTTATATTGGTCAATATATCTATCTTTATACATTGAGGACAATGTACATCTTAAGTGTGGGGGGTTACTTACATCTATATCAGAAAAATCCCTGAATTTTGTCTTATTCTCACGTGAATTACTCAAATCACTATTAGAATGAATTTTAATTAATTTATGATTTTTTGATATGTCTTGAATTAAAACATAGGCATTTATACATTGATTGTTTAAACTTTAAGACATTAGAGAATCAAGCATGATAAGTTGATTTTTGAAGAATTCAAAAACTTTTAGGTTGTTTCCCCCAAGTTTAGGTATTACATTGAGTTGGAATTCACAAGTGTAAACATCAAAAAACCATAATTTTTGTGAGATTTTGAGCCTTTAGAGCATTTATTATTTCTTTCATGTTCACTTTCATTATGAGTGCGTCAGTATTGAATTGTTATTCTAGAACTTGCTTGATTATGCATATCAAGACCACACCAATTGATTTGATATGTCAAAATGATAAAGGTACTTAGGTTTAACTCATTCACTCCATAAAAGCCTACCTTCACAATTAACCCTTAGTGAACCCCCTTGAGCCTAACAACTCATTCATTTATTTACCCTCAATATTAACCCATAACTCATTATTGTTGAAATCCCCTAAATTAATTTGATCCTTATTTTTGTCGAGATTTGAGTTGGAATAGTTGCTTAGCTATGTTTTATTCTATTTTGTAATTATGTGTTCTTAAAAAAAAAGTACATGTATACATATTAGTAGTAGTGATCTTCTGAGCTAAAGAAGTTAAATTCCATATTCTGAGAAAAAGCTTTGTTGTACGCAATTGATGACTAGTCATTTTTCTAGTTAGGCAATTTTTTAATTCAATCTCGATTCTAACTCTTTCTTTCAGTTTGTGACCACACCCTCTAACCAAAGCCACGTTACAACCCTCTAAAGACCTTTTGATTGATGTTTCATCTCAATTTATAGTGGTGGAGATTTGATTTTCATCCAAGCCTATGGTAATGACTTTTCATTATTGACTATTGAGTGCTTCATTTATTATCCTTAAACAACTCGAGTGATTTGAGTGAATCTTTAGTGAGGATGTGAAACTCTGTGATATTTTGAATCAAAGGTAATTACTTAGATGAGGGGAGACACCTATGTTTCCATGATAAAATGCTCAACTTGGAATGTTTGAAACTTTGATGTTCTTTCAGTTGAATTTTCAATGTATGATTACCTATGGATTATTTTGAGATATTATCAATAGAAATTATAAGTTGAGAAGAATTTATTTTGATTATGAGTTAAGGATTTTGCTTGAGGACAAGCAAATGCTTAAGTGTGGGGGTATTTGATAAACCGTAATTTATACATATTTCTATCCCATGCTTAGCACATTTTATGGATGATTTTTCCTTAGATTTGGTGAATTCGATGCTCCTAATGCCTTAATTTCATGTTTTATACTTAGGTGAGCATAGGAGAGTGAAAGGAACGAGAAACGGGCCAAAAACGGAGAAAATGGGTCAACATACAAAATCAACATGGCCTGGACTTCCTCACACGGGCAGACCACATGGCCGTGTCAATTTGGCAGAATCGAAGCACGACTTACATGGGTAGACCACACGCCCGTGCCTATTTAACAGGTTTGACCACGGCCTGAAGTAATCGCACACGGGTGTGTCACACGGACGTGTCCCTGTCGAGCCCAAGCAGAGTCCTATTCGGAAAAGGGCACTTTTGAGGGCTCTTAGGCATTCCAAAGCCTATAAATACACCTTAGAAGAGGAGAAGAGGGGGGCCACAGAAGAGGAAGTAGCGAACTGCTCAAGGAAAGCCGATTGATCCATCTCAGAAGCCGGTTCATCATCAAAACTGAAGATCTCCCCTCAATTTCCCTTCAGGAGTTTTGGGTTTTTCTTTATGTTTTGTATTCATTATTCTTCTAAGATGTTTACCTTTTTAGTTATGAACTAAAACCCCTAAATACCTAAGGGGAATGAAACCTAAGATAGATCTTGTTATTATTATCTGAATTGTATGATAAATATTTGACTTGTTCTTAATTATGTGTTCTTAATTCTTGTTTTGATATTCCAGGATATTGATTCAAGTTAAGCTCTTATTCAGAGGAGGAATAGACCCTGTCTAAGAGTACATTTGTCATAATTAAGCGGAGTTGATTGCGTACCTAGAGATAGGGTGACAAGATTTTACTGGATTAGGGTGAAACCTAATAAAGGGATCCATAGATTGAGTTAATGCAACCCTAAAGAGTTAATTAGAAAGAGATTTCAATTATTCAACCTAGGGTTAGACGTTGTTAGTCTCCAGAGGGATAATAATATAACTTAGGGATTTCTACGGTTAATTCAAATGAATAAATCGTCCGATTCAGAGTCAAATAACAAGTGCAGTCTATGTGGATTTTTCCTCAGGTATTGTCTTAATTCAATCATTTTTCCAAAAGTAATTCCCCAATTCTATTTTCTGTGAATTCTTAGTTTAATTAATTAGTTAGATAAACAAAACCCTTTTATTTTTTTAGGCTAGATAATAAAAAGAAAGTTAATACTAGTACTTTTAGTTCCTTTGGGTTCGATAATCTGGTCTTACTAAAGTTATACTATTGTTCAATAGGTACACTTGCCTTCATCGTGATAATAGTTAGTTTAAAGAATGATTCATTATAAATATTTAAAACCTGTCACGAATATCACGTATCAGCTGAAATTCTTGCAAATGTAAGGAAGACAAGGTATAGCTAAGGCACAATCACAGATTGGGACATCTACTGAGTAGCTGGAGACTCAGTTCTACAACAACGAGTTGAAGGAAGTGAGGAACCTGAGGACCCTGATGAAGAAGAATATCCCACGATGCAATCATTTGAAGTCCCTTATAAGATAGAATCAATGGAGCTAGAAGCTGAATATGATGCTGAAACTTTAATGTTTAGAGCTCAATCGCCTAGCCCAGACCTTCGAGGTGAGCTATCAAAATTGATGGACTTAATGCAACATATGCAATGGTAGCAACAAGCCTACTGGAGATACTCAAAAATAAGGGATGACTCGATGAGAAGTGCTTTTAAGAAAATATATAATGACCCGTTTATTTTTGTGCCTGAGTTTCCAGATTTCATATTTGAACCACAGAGTCCATTATCAAAGAAGGATCGAAGCGATTCATGCAAAGGCAATAATGATAGAGCAAAAGGTGAGTCTAATTCGGAAGGATCTGCAAATAAATAAAAAGGGAGGGATCTTGACTTTACTTTATTTTTGTTCGTAGATTATTTCTAGGATTAAGTTTAATTAGGAATTTTTATTTTTTCATAATAAAACAAGAGATGAAAATTATGAGTAAATATGAACAAGTCACAAAATATAAAGTGTGGCAATAGATATATACATGTCTAGGATTGGATTTAGAGAGAGCTTGGTACTTAGGCAGTCAAATTGACTCCCCTCCTCTTTTCTGGAATCCTTCCTTGTGTATAGTATTTATTCACTTTAAACAATGAGGACATTGTTAATTTTAAGTTGGAGGGACCGAAATTTCCACTCAGAATAAAATTTTTCTTTTAATTATGATTAGGATATATTTTGTTCAAAAATTTGAATTTTGTTAAGTATGCTAAACTTGAGTATGAATAAAGTTATATTATTTCAATAAATTATTATGTTAGCTTAATAATGACATGAATGTATTTTAATAAATCATGCAAATTCATACCATAAAATTTTTAGTTCTTTAGGAAAGTTAGGTATGCATGAAAGTTTAAGTCTTTAGAATTGACTTAGTAGTTTCTTGAGGCGAAATCCTAGGGAGCATGGAACGTTGGAAATGATTTAGGCAACTATTGTTTGGACCGTTTGAGCCTTTCAGGCCACCATGGTAAATTTTATCCTTTGAAACCCAACTTTGAGACTATATGGCCTAATTTTATTTCGACCCTTGCAATATTTAGCCATTACTTTTTGCTTAATGATCTTAAAATTGTCCCAAACACTATACTCAGTACTATAAAAATGTTCTTCGAAAATAAGTTTGGGGGGTTTGAAAAGAAGTATCAAATGCTCTAGAATTGCAGTACATAAAGTAAGTGCTCGTGTTAGCTTAAAAAAAAAAGAGAGCACATGTATTTGAAAGAGATGTACAAAAGAGCATATGAAAGTCAAATTGGTGTATCAAAGGTAAAAATTCCAAAGGTTCGATTAACGCTGAGTTTAGGGTTTTAAGCCAAAATTTATCCATCTTTCACCTACCCCTAGCCTAGCCACGTTACAACCTTGATAAAGACCTGTTGATTCAAAGTCCTAATGCTACCTACATTAGTGGAGAGAAATTGCTATGATCAACATATGAAGACATAAGTTAAGCTTAATGATTGAAGCTTAGTCTTGAATAAAGGAATAAAAATCAAATTGGTAAGGGTTAACATGTCTTTGTTACAAAAGCATTTAGTCTAAAATTTGCTATTATAATAAGTTGTTGAATCTAATCTGAGCGTTACACCTAAGTAGCATAACTATCATATTTCTTGTTTTTGAGCATGAGTATATCAAATTCATAATTTTAGGGAGAATGTTGTTCTAAAGGAGTTTTTCAGAAGTGTTTCCGATAAATTCTTTTCAAAATTTGTGCATTACTCAAGACGAGCAATGAATTAAGTTGGGGGTGTGGAAACACAAAAATTTATATGCTTTTTCATACCCATTTTTACTTAAATTCGTGCAAATCCGGTTAAATTCTTGTCGAAAAATAATTAAATATTATAAAATAATTAAATTGTGTTAAAAATATGAACATGGTGAATTTTAGTTAATTTTATAAGTAATTTTAATTAATTTTGACTATTTTCAACAGATTCGCGCAAAGGGCGAAAATTGGCTCGGCTGACACTACTGAAAGCACAAAATCGAAAAGCAATTTGAAGTATCGAGGCACATTAATTTCCAGCCTAAGATGGTCTATAAATGTGTATTAATTCATAATTTAATTAATTTTAATTTATTCCCCATTTAATTTGGGTTAAATAAATTAATTTTAATTAATTATGAAGAAATGGTCCAGTTGAACCACACTGGTCGAACCAAACTGAGTGAACCGAACCTACCACTAATTGGGCAGCCCAGAACCATCCATATGTTGACCCAAATCAGCATTTCAGCTGATTAAATATTCTTGCAAAAAATCCCTTGAAAGACTTTCAAATTGCATTCAAATCCCACCTTTAATTGTGGCTTTGTAGATTTGCCCCAGGCTATTTTTAGCAAAGTTGAAAGTCTCAACTTTTGCCAAGTAGATGGCCGGCCATAGGGGGGATATTTGGCTGCTAGAATTTGCTATTTTTAGCAGCCACAATCAGCTTAAAAGCCACCCCTTGCTGATCATTCAAACCATCCCTCAATCCCACAACATTCTCTCATTCTCTCTTTTCCTCTCTCATTTTTCTCTCTATTTTTTTTCCATCCCATTTCCCTTTTTGTTCAAGTGTCGATTTCTTATCTTGGGAAAGAGGCTCTCATCAGCCATTTTGGAGCATAAATTAGGTGTTCATAAGCTACCTTGATAGCCAAGGGCAACGAAGAACGAAGAACGGAGCAACTAGTCAAACCACGGAGAAACACCAGATTTGCTTCTTGTTCCCTATCTCTTTAATTTTTGTTGTTGTTTTGACGAACATGTTTATGAATATTTATGCTATTGAAATGGTTATTTTGATCAATTTAGCTTAAATTAAGTTTGTGTTAGGTTGATTATGTTCTGTCTGCTTGAATTGTTAAAATGATGTTTCTGCTGTTATAGGCCTCGGTAAATTGCTTGGTTAAGTAAAATCATGCCTAAGTTATTTTTGCAATATAATTGTTAAATAAATAATGAATTAATTATTAAATAGTATTGAAATTATAATTAATAGACACAATGCTTAATCAGTGCATGTTTATTCTTTTAAGGTAGCTGAAGTTTAAATCAGCATTGTATTCGGCGATACATATGCCTTGCATAACTTGCAAGATTTTTGTGATTAAACTGGCTCAAGGTAGAAATACCCTGTTACCTCACTTAATCTTTTATATGCTTGTGAAGATTAATTAACCGCTTGGATTGACATTGAAAAAATGTTCAAGAGATTGATTAATTTAATAAGTATGTATGAGCAGTAGTTAGCAAATTACCGAGTTGCCGTGAATTTATTCGTAGCAATATAAACATAAGTTTAATAATTCTAAGTTAAAGAAATGTAATTAATCCAACATAAGTATGTTATCTTGATTAAATCTTATTTGAAATCGTGCATTAGAACTCCTTTATTTTATTTTAATTATGTACTTAGTTTTTAAATAGTTTTTGAACATCTTTTAAAACCAAATTATTTTTACCTCGCCAAAGTGTTTTACAATTAATTTCATAAATAATTCTTTTTACAGTCCTTGTGGGTACGATAACTCGACATTTACTTGTGACTTTATTACTTGTTGCGATTGTGTACACTTGCACATTTTCCGTCGTTCCAGGAGGCTAGATCACTTTACAAGTTCATGTCCGTCAATTCGTATTTTCCCTTTCTAAAAAGCACACTTTCGCGAACATCCTTTCTTACAGCAGGATTACCATTCCAGGCTAAATCCCTCGTAATATAAACTAATAGAGTATTGTCGGGATTACCAGTCCAGGCTAAATCCCCTACAACGACATATACTCTAATGAGCTCGGATCTAAATTACCAGTTCAGGCTAAATTTAGATCTTAATTGGGTTACCCGTCCTGGATAAATTCGTTTACACATATTCTTCAGGAGGGCTATATAGGGACTGGATCACCCGTCCGGGCTAGATCTTTTTTACCATCAATTCCTTTTCAAGAATCCATCCAATATCCTATTTCATTCAATCGATTTTTTCCCTCTTATTATCAATCATGTCAATGTTTCATAAATTTTCATACATTGAGCACTCAAATCATATTCTTATCAAGAGCATACATTTATCATATAATCGTCATTTAAGCAACTAACATACCTCAAACATCGTATTTACTTGCAAATGGACTTACCTTCCTTTTCACTCTTTCACAAGTTATTCAACTTAATAAAACATCATTTTATATAAAATTCTCAATATATTCAGCTATTATATAGCAAGCCATCAATGATTGAACCATCAAACATTTTATGTGCTACTAACATATATCATTGTTCTCACAAATTTTATATACCATTCTTTCATCACTTTTCAATATATTAAATCATACCATTCGTGCAATAATAATATAGAATTTTCAATTCAAATATAGCATTGCAATATTATTGACACACGAACTTACCTCGGCACCAAAATAGCAAAAAGGAACCTAACCGTCGATTTTTCATTTTTCACCCGATCTAAGTCCAATCCTCGTTTTTCTTGATCTATAATATCACATTTAGTCTAATTATTAGTCACATTATTTAATGTGATCCACAAATCATATTTTTGCAAAATTATATTTTTGCCCCTAGGCTTGTAAAATAATTTTTATTCAATTTCCTCACTCTTTAAGCCTAGACAAACCATTTTCATAGCTATATCAAACCACGATTCTCATCAAAACACACTTTTATTCCATTTTTACGAGTTTTACAAAATGGTCCTTTCGGATGTTTTCATCAAAAATCGCTTAGCAAAAGTCGTTTATTTAACACCCAACACTTATTTTATACCATTAGACATCAAAATGCATGCATGTCACACATGGGTCAATTTTTAAACATGAACCCTAGCTCAAATTAATGGTAGAAATAGATAGATCTTATTTTGGGGATTGTAAAAACGTAAAAATCATTAAAAACAAGGCTAGAACAGACTTACAATCGAGCTTAGAAGCTTGAAAAACCCTATCCATGGTTTCTCCATGTAAGTTTCGGCCAAAAGTTTGAAGATGGACAAAAATTGGCTTTTAATTTTGTTTTTAATTCATTTTAATATCTAAATGACCAAAATATCCTTAATGAAAAACTTTGGAAACATGCCTAACCATATCCATTTTTGTCCACCAACTTAACCAATGGTCTAATTACCATATAAGGACCTCCAATTTAAAATTTCATTACAATTGCACACCACTAGCATGTAGAACTCAACTTTTTCACTTTTTACGATTTAGTCCTTTTGACTAAATTGAGTGCCCAAACGTCAAAATTTTTGAATTAAATTTTCATAAAATCATTTCGTAAAATTGTAGACCATAAAAATATAATAAAAATAAAATTTTCCTTATCGGATTTGTGGTTCCGAAACCACAATTCTGACTAGGCCTAAAATCGGGATGTTACAATGTAGGTAAATTTTGAAAACGGTGAGAAAAGTGGCCTTGAAGTGGCCTATTTTTGTCCACATGGGTAGATACATGAGCGTGTGTTTTGACCGTGTGTGACACACGGCCTGGCACATGGGCATGTGGTTTGGCCGTGTGTCTTCTGCACCTTAAATTTGAGAAACAGAATGCTCAAAAATGAGCACACGAGCAAAGACACGGGTGTGTGTCTTAGCCATGTGTGCTACACGGCCTAGAACACGGTGCGTGTCATGGCCATGTGAAAACTGCACCTTAATGTTTTACAAGTCAGAGAGTTACACGGGTTGGGGACAGGACTGTGTGACTTGTGTCACTTGGCTGTGTGAGCCACATGGCCCACCCACACGGGTGTGTCACCACTGTACATGAGAAAAATTTTAAAATTTCGTGAAAATTTCCTGAGATCTCAGTTTAGTTCTGACTTACTTTTAATGTATAATTTGGGCTTCAAGGGTCCATTTTGAAGGATAATAAGATTATTTATGTATAATTTCGGATATGAATAGTAAATGTTATGATTTAACTGTAAATGTTTTGAAAAACTCAGGTAATGCTCCTTAACCCAGTATCGGCGACGAATACGGGTTAGGGGTGTTACAGTGTGAATGGTCATATTAGTGGTTATGAGTACGAAAATGATATGTGAACATTATTGTAAATGTAGTATATAAGTTGTTCAATTGGTTGATTGATTTATGGCTAAATTTAGCGAATGTTTTGTAACGACCCAAAATCCGTAGGCACCGGAAAAGTGTGTTATCGGGCCTCCATTTTAGTGAAATAAGTTCGAAAATAATTATTAAAAATATTTATGAGCCTAGTGTTATAGGCCAATTTTGGCCCAGTCCATTTACAAATAAACCAAAATAAATAGTCCTTTTTTACAATGGCCCGGCAAGCCCAAAACCAAACTACCCATACCCAATTCACAAACCCTAAACCTAGCCCACTATCACTAAACATTTTCCAGCAAAAAACCCTAGCCCCTTTTCAGCCGTCGTATGCCCCTCAGCTTTGGCCACCACGCCCCCATGCGTCTGACACTTCCACCAACTCCTCCATGTGCACCCACCCGTTGATTTCCAAAACTTGAAAAAAAAGGCACAAAAAAGAACAAAATGCAGAAATAGGAGCAGACGACAAGGAGCAATGGTAAGAAACTTAAAAAATGTTGTATAGAAATGGCTATAAAGGCCAGATCCGAATGTAATAGGGGGGCTCTCTTCTCTTTTTTTTTTCCTTTCATTTTTGCAGTAAGAAAAAACACAAAAACAAGAAGTAAAACATTCAATTTCAGATTCAATATAGTGATTCAATCAGCGTTTAAATATAGAAATAGCATTCAGGCATACAAAAACACCAAGATCAAAGGATTAAAAGCTTAAAAAACCCCAAGGTGAATTTTTTTTTCTTTCTATTTTAAATTCGGTTTTAAGCTTTTTTTTTACCTATATATATATATATATATAAACATATTAAAATATAAATAAAAAAATACAAAAAAATAAAAAAAAAGCGTAATTTTTACCTTTTAAACCACCAGCGTCGGTGGCGCCGCGCATTTAACGACGGCGGTGACAATCGGCCTTTGACAGGCCCCCCTGGCCGGATTTCCTTCCCCCTCCCTTCTCTCTTCTTTCTCCCTTCTTTTTTTTTTCTTTCTCTCCTCAAAATGATTTTTTTTGGTCAAAAATTGGCCTTATATAGCCCTCTAAAACGACGTCGTTTTGGGGGCTGCCCTTTAACCCCAAAACGACGTCGTTTTGGCCTAACCCGATCCGACCCGACCCGTCTTACCCTAGGATCTGCGTGTTTTTTGTTTGATGGTCTAATTGCGCGATTGGCCCTTCTGGCTTTTCATGTTTTCGCAATTGAGTTTTTAATATTTCCTAATTAGGCCCCGAAATTTGTCGCGCTTTGTGATCTAGTCCTCTGCCATGCGCTGCGTTTTAGGAGGAGGGAATATTGCATTTTTGGTCCCCCAGAGTTGCCCACGTGTTCATTTTGGTCCTTTGCCCTTTATTTCTTTTTAAATTTGCCCCAAAATTCTGTTCTTAGTTCGATTTAGTCCTTTTTCGTTTATTTTCATTTTTTTACATATTATTAATATTATTACTATTATTTTATTTCTATTTTTATCTTTATTATTACTGTTAATATTATTTTCATTACTATTATTTTTATTAACATATTAATTATTTTCTAACGTATTATTATTACTAATTATTATTATTTCTAGTTCTATTGTTATCATTAATACTAGTGTATGTATATTATATATGTATGTATATATATTTATATATAGTACTATTTTAATTACTTTATTTTAATATTACTATTATATTATATTTTCTTTTTATATACTTCATTATTATTTCTAATATTATTATTATTATTAGTCGTTATTTATTTCTAATATGTATATATTATGTAAATGTTTAAATATTATATTATATATATTCTTCATGTATGTTACGTATATATGTTTTCAATATTATATTTTTATATATTATTATATATATTTTAATATTATTAGTTATATATTTTTATACTATTATATGTATATTTTAATATTATATTGTATATTTCTAATACTATTATTTATATATATATATATATGTGTGTGTATATATTTGTGTAGTGTACAAAGTAGTTTTTTATTATTATTATCATTTCTAAGGTATGTATATATTGTATATGTTTTATATATGTTATGCATATATTTTAATATTACTAATTATATATATTTCTTATACATTTCCATGTACATATTTTTATACCATCTTATGTATATATTTTTAAATACTATATTGTATATATATATATTCTTAATACCACATTGTGTATATATCATTATTACATTTATTTTACTCCTACTATGTTTGTTATTAATATCAAGGCATATATTTTATTATACTTGTATGCATATTTTATATATAGTATTATTTTCATATATCATTATAATTATTATACCCATTAGTTTCACTATCATCACTTATTATTTTATATTACTATGTATATATTTTTCATATCGTCATGTGCACACATTTTTCATATGTATACATGTATATATTATGTATATATTTTAACATTATTAGTTATATTCTCACTATCAAACATTATATATAGTTTACATACATACTCTTAATATCATGTATCTATATTCATTATTTCCATTTCATATTTAATTCTAGTATCATATATATCTTTATTGTTTATAATATTATTGTCACATTTATATTCGCTTCAATGTACCTCTAGATTTGTCTTTTATTTTTTTTATTTATTAATTTGCTTTGCATTACTTTGAAAACCATATTCTTGTTTTCTAATTAATTTCAATAATCAAGGCAACGTACCGATTTAACGTTAAGCCATCGATTTCATCGCTATGTTGGGTGAATATCAATCGACTCGTGTTAAAACGGTATATCCTTCTCAAAAGAAAACGAAACTTGAAATTTCTCGTGTTTTACTCGATCACGATTCAATGTTACTTTGAACTTGCAATTTTGAAAATTAAGACAACACTTGTTTATAAGATACCAATTTTAGGCATCACGAGGGTGCTAATACCTTTCTCGCGCGTAACCGACTCCCGAACCCTAAATTTTCTCTGGATTTTAACGTACACCTAAACTCAGCCTTATATTTATTTTAATAAGAGATCTAATAGGTGTCCGATCACACCTAGGAAAAAGGATCGGTGGCGACTCCCTGTTTATTTCAAAAATCAAACGTCAAATTTCAAACTTTTTTTCAATAAATCACCACAATGAGCGACCAAGCTAAGCTAAAATTTTTACGTCGCTACACCTAGTAGTGTGTCTAATTAGGTTTTAATTAAGTAAATTTAGCTTAATTTAGAGTAATTAGTAAAAAGGATTAAATTGAATAAGTGTAAAAGTTTAATTATAGATTAAAGAAAAACTAGAAGGACTAAAGAGGAAATTAAACCATTTCCTATAGCTGAGGCGGTTTAAAGTGGAAAAATATCAAAGATTTTATTGATTAAAATATATATATTTGTTTAATAATTAAGTATATTATATTATTATATTATTATATTATATTACATTATATTATATTATATTATTATATATAAAAGAAACAAATGAGTTAAAAAGAAACAGAAATGAAAACGAAAACAGAAAAGAAACAGAGGAGAAAGAAGAAAAAGGAAAATTTAGGTTTCAAGGTTCAAAATTAAATTGGTAAGTCAATTTAATCATTTTATTGTAATTTTTAAGTTTTTGGAGTCCTAGGACAAAATATGTCATGATTTATATTGAAAATTTGAAAGATAGTAGATTTCTAAACATGAGTTATGTTGAACAAATGATAGAATTGGGGGTCTATTTGATAGAAATTTTAATTGGAATTGAATAAAGGATTGAATTGTAAACTGAGCTATAAGTTTTGAGTTTTAGGGATTAAATTGAAATAAATTCGAAATTATGAAAATATGATAAAATTGAAATAGTTAGATGTGGGTTTGACAAGAAATTGAGTAGCAAAGAGGTATGAATTGAGAAAGAAAAATATATAGGTTTAGTTGGAATTAAATTGGAATTAAAGTAAAAGTTAGATAAAAATTTCAGCATTTAAATTGTGTTATGCTAATAATTGTGAAATTATTTTAATTGTTCGTAGCTAATATCGAGCCTGAAGCATCGGCCCAAAAAGGAAAAGGAAAGATCGTCGAGGATTAAATCTGAAGAAAAAAATTCTGGTTTGTATCACTATAACTCAAGCTTTATAATTAATATGTGTTTAATTTAATATGAATGTGTGGTAAGTATTTTAAGGTAAGTATTTAATGAACTGATAAAATTTGTGATTGGGTATTAAAATTTAGATTGATCTTGAATGAATTATGGGATCTTGAATATTGTTTTGAATATCGAATTGAACTGTGAAATTCTTGAATAATGTTACGTATATTGCATTGAACTGTAAAATTTCTAATGAAGTGAATTCTTGTATTCTTCGTGAAAATTGATCAAAATAATAAATTATAATTAATATTCAATCGAAATGGAAATTGTCTGAAAATGATTTAAATACCCTATTAACTAGTCGGGCTAGTCGGATATAGTTGGCATGCCATAGGATATGGAAGAGTACGGGTTTTTGCCGAAACTTCGATCGAGCACTTATGTGCCGATTCTTTATTCTTATCATATTCTTCTTCGTTACCGATTTGACACTTTGTGTGTCGAATATTGTTACCATTACTGTTACAGATTCAACACTTTGTGTATTGAATCTTGTTATTATTATTGCTCTTGCTATCGTTCTTGATTCTTGATTAGGTCATGTGTACGTTAAGGCACATTGTGCCGCATCTTGGTGTGTTGGTTGGAATCCGTGTATCCGCCAAGTCCGAGTCAAGTTAATAGGGCAAATGAAATAAATCTACTGATAAAACTAAATTTGAATGATATGGAATATGTGAAAGTTGAGAATTGAAATAAAGAAATAAGAATGATATATATATATATATATATATATATATATAATTGAATGATAAAATAAAAGATTTAATTGTTCATTAAGTGATGATGATTGTAACGTAAAAGTATGTGTGTGATTTAATGTATTTATTTATAAACTGAAATAAAGTGATACCACTGAGTATATGCATACTCGTCACGGTTGTTTCCATCTTGAGTTGTAGAAGTCAAATCTTGAACCAAAGATCCAAAGCCGGACGACTTGATAAACTTTTGGTGATGTATATTTTCTTTTGGTAATGTGGCATGTACATAGGATGTGTATAAAGGTTATTATGTTTTGAATATAAATGGTTTAAAATATTAGTATTGCAAGTCTAAAAATTATAATGAAAAAGTTTATCCATTTCAATTTAATTAGTACAATGATAATTTTAAATTGATATTATATTGATTAAGTTGATTAGAAAGTATTTAGGATAGAAAATAAATGTGTGAAATAAATTGGTTGAATTGGTTATGTTTGAAATGAATATGGTTTAATTGCAGGGGGTTTTATGTAAAAATAAGCAAAAATGCTGTCGAAATTTATAAAAAAAAATTTGGAGTACTTAAACGAGTCCCGTTTCACTTAAATGTATGATTTAGATTTGAATAGTTCAATATAGGGATTTAGTAATTAAATTATGCTATAAATGTTATTTTATTTGTGAATTATTCATAAGTTATCTGATACGACTGGTAATGCCTCGTAACTTTGTTCCGGCGACGGTTCGGGGTTAGGGGGTGTTACATGTTTAGTCAAATTTGATTATTGTGTTCGAGGTGCCTTTAAGGCATATTGGTTGTATAGATAGATGTCATTTTAATTTAACTACATTATGCATGTTTTAGGTACATTTTTGAATGTTTGAAATAGGTACAAATGGTTTATATGTGTGAACATGTTTAGGGTGAATTAAATGGCTTGAAAATGGCCTATTTCTTGTCCACACGGCCTAACACACAGGTGTGCGTCTCAGCAGTGTGCCCTATGTAGGTTTTTATAAGTTGTATTTCGAGAGTTACATGGCCTGGCACACAAGCGTGTGGCTTGGCCGTGTGACCCAACTCAAAGAGTTACAGGGGCATGGACATGGGCTAGGACACGGTCGTGTGTCCCTACTTCGAATACCCACACGGCCTAAGACACGGGCGTGTTTATCAGCCATGTGAGTCACACGGCCATGTGACCCCTGAAGTATGAATTTTTTTCTATCTTTTTCCATGAAGTTTTAAATGTTTTCGATTTAGTCCTGAATCATTTCTAAAGTGTTTCTAAGTCCTCAAAGGCTCGAAAAAGAGACGTTATGCATGTGTTTGAATGAAATATGATGTGTTTTATAAATAATTGTAATTGAATGTTTTAAGTTAAAAGTTGCTGGTAATGCTCCACAACTCTATTCCGACGACAGATATGGGTTAGGGGTGTTACAGAGAATTTTAACAAGTTATTATAAGAGGGCCTTGGCTTGTTTATGGACACTACTTAATCGGCAACCATGGTGTCATAGTTTTTCTACTAATGAAGCTCATCCTTCTAAAGTTGTTGTATGGGTTAGACTTCCTAGCTTATCTTATCGTTTTTACACAAAAAAAAAAAAAAAAGAAAAATGATGAGGGTTATAGCTAATGTCTTAGGGATGGTGATCAAAATTGATTACAATACTACCGTTGGTAAATGTGGTCATTTTACAAAATCAATGGTAGTTGTTGGTCTCAATAAACTACAGATTCCTTGCATTAATATTTATAGAGTTTTACAAAAAAAAAATACTAGGGCCTTCTAATCTTTTGTTTCGAATGCGGTTGCTCTCGACATACAATAGAGAGGTACCTGGCTGTTTCAATTACTGATATGCAGGGTTACGTTTCATCACTGAAAAAAATGGTCTCTTGCTCACAGAAGACGATTAAATTTTTTGAGAAACTTTCTTGATAAAGGAAAGAAAGTTACGAGGATAGATCATAATCCACCTAAATCTTGCTACGTGATATTAATTGATTTTAAATGATGTTAATAATTTAGAGTGATTTACTAGAGAAGGATAGAAAATTTTAAATGATTTTACTAAAAAAGGCAGAGACTTAGCAACCCAAGCTAAGGCTCGTAATTGGAATAAGCATAAGGGCATGTTTGGTTGGATGTAATGGCTATGCCATTACATGCCTATTACCACCCTATTCTGCAGCCCCACATAAACCAATGTTTGGTTCGATGGAATACCCTATTACGGGGATATTCCATTCCGGGCTTAAACAGAGATTTTTAGGGATTTCTATTCCCTTCCCCCATCACCGTTTAGCTAATCGTTACTTCAGGAATTCTATTTTGCCCTTACCAAAACTTCACCTCAAAAACACTCTCAATCGACAGCCATTTCACGTACCCTTCGACTCCGGCATTCCTCCCCCTCATCCAAGGTCAGGTAAATATTTTTGCTTCTGCTTCCTTCATATCATCTTCATTTTTGCCTTTTCATTTTTGTTTTATGGTTAAACGAGTTTCTTCCTTACTGATTCATTGAAAGAAACAATGGCAGAACCTTGTAGAGTATCTCAATGATCTCACTCAAATCGGTAAAAAAATCAGCGTTTTGAAGCCCAGGAAAGTCCCTTCATTCTTTTCCATTTCTGGATTATCTGTTGTGTGAACATGATGATTCTGATCTGTTGGCTTCTTTCTTTTTTTTTTCTGTATCATAATCTCTATATGGCTTGGCATACATAAATCGATTTTGATTTTGCCATGAGATTAAGTTATTTCAATTATAGATGCATATTTCTGCCGATTTTTGTGCCTTTTTCCCTCTTTTCTATACTGCATGTGAAGTCTACATTTTGATTCTGCCATGAGTCGATTACCAAGTTTTGATAAGAAAGCATATTATTGGTAGAAGATATGCAATTATGCATTACGATTAACCTGCTAAGAAGTTGAGAACTTAAAAAAAAGATTTTTTTGTTAGTGTTTATAATGATTAATATTATTGGAAGATTCTTAAGCCTCCATAATCCATATAATCTTCTTGTACCGCATGAAACATTGATATAGCTTAGCGCTGCTACAAAAACATTGATATAGATCTTTTTGGCTTGGTAAAATTGCTTATTTAAGTTTTTACATATTGATAAAATTTAATTAATGAAAGATTAAATTTTGTTTTGGCTCCCAAAATTATTTAGTTCAATTTGTCCCTTCACTATAAAATTTGTGGCTTTTCCTTGAATTATGTTAGAGGAAAATAGGGGACAAATTGAACATGGAGAGTGTTGTTTGGAAATTTCCAAAACTGGGAAATAAAGCATGGACAATTTCTCACCTTTACTGGTGGAATGAGATTTATTCAAAATGAATATATGTATGTACTTTACAGTCAAGCAGACAATTAGTCTGTTGTAGACTCCATCAACCCCAATAATGGAGAAGTGACAGTGTGTGTTCCGCGCAATAGTGGGGGTGAATTTGTGGGAAATCTGAGTCATGGAAAAGTTTCATCCTTAAAGACTACACCCACCCTATTATAGAGTCTCTGTAAGCCATTGGAAATGTGATGTGGATTTAGTTTGGATGCATCCATGGCAGGGAAACACACATGCCATTTTTGTAACAAACTGTTTTGCTCCACATAAGTTTAAATATAAATATCACCCACCCTTTTCTTTTCGCTTAAGTTATGTTCCATAACCAATCAGTTAAAATATTTTGGTAAGTGTTGCTACAAAACTTAAAATTTGAACTTATTATTTTATATTTGGAGTGGTAGAATGATCCATATTCAGTTATTATTAAAAAATTCTTGTCCATTTCGGATTGCTGATTGGTTCCTCTTTCTCTTAAGCGGTTGATCGCATTGGCTTTATGCTTACGGTATACACTCATCCTAATAACATTCACTCTTTGCATCACTTAATTGCTTCATCATTATAGAATATATTAACATTCTTTTCCTTTTCATTAATTCATCATTTTCATAACGATATCAAAGTTAAAGGTTACTCCATCGATACAAGTTTATTGCTTTTGATTTACTGGCTTTTAGTTACCGACATGTGATATATAGGATCTTATTATGGACTCGAAAAGTTGTCCATCGTCTGTTTTTTTTGAAGATGTTGTCTACACATTGTCCCCTTTAGACACAAATCGCTATCGTGGTAGGCTTGCATGTTAAACAAAATGCTTGACGTAGACAGCCTGCTCAAAATTCTAGTATTTGTGCTTTCGTATGTATCCCAACTCTTAGAAGAGGAGCGCAAGTCTGGATCATACATTTCAAGCCTGTTCAGTTCACTTTTCCTTTTAGCAGCTTTAGTAACTGTTCAGTTCACAACATAGTAAGTTTACAGCTTGGTTGACAGAAGCGTGATGTAGAAGTTAACCATTGGTATCTGCAATGCAGCCACATGGTTTCTTTAACTGCTCCCCAGCGGTCGATGCTCCTCCTAGCATGACTATTTATACTTATATGGTGTTAGCATGTTCTTTTTTTGGGGAGATTGTCTTTAAGTTGATGGAATTGACTATTTTTGCCTTGAATTTTCTAGGGAAAATCATTAGGGAAAGTTTGTTCTTTTAGGGTACATTATTATACTAATTCATATTCATCTTATACGAATTTTCTATGGAAAATCATTATACGAATTAATTTAATGAACAACTTAACTTTGTTATATTATTAGGGTCATTAATAAAAGTGGAAGAAACAACCTTCAAACAAGTGGTGGGTGAGAGTGAAGTCTGTACAAACTTTGACTATCTTGATTCTTATTACAAAGTTACTTTGAGATTTTGAGATTGGTCAATTGTTTTATTCTTTTTAAAACAAGTAAAAATAAGAGGAAACGAATGGTAAAAATATTATAAAAGATGTTATATTAATAATCGGATTGTATTTTATTTTTATTTAAAAAATAAATAAATTAATTTTGCATGTTAGATTAAATTGTAAATTAACCATTTTATTAAAAATTTTATTATTTTTACGGTTAAAAGCGATACATGTATGTCAACATAAGTTTATTTTCTACTAAATCTCATTAAAAAATTAAACTATTATTTATTATCATATTAAAAATTAAATATAATATATTTATATAATTTCTATAATTAAACCTATGAGAAAGGGTAATATATTTGTATTATGGTATTTGAATGGTCCCATGGCTGAAATTATAAGTGAGGAGATAAAGGCTTTTTTTAAAGAATAATAAATATTTACAATGCTTGTCACTCAATATGAACTGTTAAATAAAACACTTTATAGGAATTGAAGATCTTGAACTACGAAATAAAACACTCTATATGATTGATGGTATGTTGAGAATTTTGTATTCGAACTTTTACTAATATACTTTGTAAAAGCTTCATATTATACTTTCTTGTTGAGATAATCTTTGACTTTGACCTTTCTTACCAATATGTATAGACTATATTTACTTTTCTTACAATTGTACATTTTCAAGGATTACATCCTTTCATGTCTCAATTTTAGGTAAAGAAAATAAAGTTATATATTTTAGTATAATCTCAATTTTAGTCTTCAGATTTACATCTTATTAAAAATAAAATAACCCCAAGTTCTTATAGCAAATCTATTATCACAATGTTGAGACTAATACTACTTTGTTAAACCACATTAAATTAAATTGTACCGTTAAGTTGGAATCTAGTTTATGGACGAATACGAATTAATCAACCCTTCAAATAATAGTAATGATTTTAAAAATCAAAGTTTGAAATTTTGTAATTTGGATGTTGATGTATTTCAAGATTAGATGTTCATTATTAATTTCTCTTTTAATGTTCAAGATATTATTATTTGCTAAACAAAGAGTTGATTTTGTTGAATGAAATTTGATAAATATGTATTGTTCATTTTTCTTTGACAGTGCGTTATTACTTCCTTTTCTTATTTGGCTTGCTTGATTGCTTCCTCTATTCACAGTTGAGCTTCTTGTACTCACTAAACTACTGTAAGTTCTTTAATCAATTAAATTCTTTGATTTTTTTTTTTACTTTTATTGAAATTAGTATTGAAGAAATGTGACCTTTTTACCATGATTTGAAGATATGTAACACTTTAATATCTTGCAGTAATGGCTCGTCTGCCTTTAATAGTACAAAGTGTAAGGCGTAAAAGAATTGGTCTTGCAGTGACAATATGGTTGCAAATGTGTACAGTTGTAAGTTGGTTCTTACTTACATTGGGTGCCATCCATAGCTTACATACTTATAGACCAAGGATTAGATTCTATATTTTAGATTTTTATGCAAAACGAGATTATGTGAAAAGACTTGTATATGCTAGTGACGAGACACTGTATTGAACAAGTTAGGATGAATAGAACTACCTTTTTAAACTATGTGAGATGTTACAAACTTTAGGGGATTGAAGTCGTCAAGGAACATGCTTATTGATGAGCAAGTGGCAATGTTTTTACATATCATTTCTCATCATCTTAAAATCGAGTTATCAAGCATCACTTTAATAGGTGCAGGGAAACCGTTAGCGATCATTTCACAATGTTTTAAACGTGTCATACGCTTACAAGATGTGCTATTTAAAAGCGAGCCAATTACATTAATTCTCTGACCCAAGGTGGAAATGGTTCAAGGTATTGGAGTGAGTTCTATATATAGCTCGTACATAATTTAGTTGAGTTAGATTTAAATATAGTATCCTAACTCGAGGTTTTATACATGTGATGTAGAATTGTTTAGGTGCTTTAGATGGAACCCACATCAAGATTAGGGTTCCAACAGGTTGATAAACCTAGATATCGAGCGAAAAGGTGACATAGCAACAAATATGTTAGGTGTTTGTACACGATATGCATTTTGTTTATGCTCTTCCGGTTGGGAAGGTTACATTGCGAGATGGAAGGGTTCTTCGAGATGCCATTAGTAGGAGACATGGATTAAAAGTTCCTCATGGTAAAGTGCAAAATTAAAGGACTTTGAATAAATCTTTAAGATCATACTTTTTGGGAAATTAATCATGACAAATAGTTTTTTTATAGGTTGTTATTATCTAGTTGATCTTGGATACACAAATTGTGAGGATTTCTTGCACCTTTTAGAGGACAAAGATATCATTTGAATGAGTGGCGTCGGGGTTACCACCAAGTTCTCCGGAAGAATTTTTCAATATGAAACATGCTTCAGTAGCGTAATGTTATTGAAAGATGCTTTGGGTTATTAAAACTTAGATGGGGAATACTTAGGAGTCCATCGTTTTATCCTGTGAGGGTGCACAATAGAATCATTATTGCCTGTTGTTTGCTCCATAATTTTATTCGAACCTATATGAGTCTTGATCCTATTGAAGCAGAGTTGGGAGAAGGATTACCTAGTAATGTGATAGATGACGATGATTCGAATATCATTAATATTCATCCATCAGATGCATGGGCTACTTGGAGGATAAAACTAGCCAACCAAATGTTCGATGAATGGCAAACATCTACAAATTAGTTAGGTTTAGGGTAAAAGTAGTAAACGTTAATTTGTTTATGTTATTTCATGAATCTAGTTTATGAAACTTTGGTGATGTTTGAATTATTTTTTTGTATTGTACTAGACTTGTTGAATTATAAATTATTTTGTATTGATTCATCATGTGTTATAATTTTATAAAGTGTTCACTTTTGATTCATAATATTGAACTTATGTTTAATTTTTTCCTTAAGATAATTATGTCGGTTTTTCACAAGCAAGTGTTTCTTCCCAAAATTCTCGAGGAACCAAAAGGAAATGGCTTCCAGAAGAAGATGCTGCGTTGGTTGCCTGTATGGTCAACTTGCACAATGTTGGAACCTTTAATGCTGATACGGGATTTAAAGCCGGTTATTTAAATGAGTTGGAAAAAATGTTAGAAAAAGTTTTACCCGATGCCAAGTTGAAGGCTAAACCTAATCTTGAATCGAGGATTAGGACATTAAAAAGGGATTGGTCAATCGTTTATGACATGCTCATCGGAAAAAACAATAGCGGTTTTGGTTGGGATGAGCATAGGCGACTTGTTGTTGTTGAAGATGCGATGTGGAACTCATATATAAATGTAAGAATTATTTCAAGTCTTTATTATCTTAACTTGACCAAACTTATATCTACTATGAATTCTTCTTTTTTCGAGCCATAAAGAAGCCGCTCAATTCAAACATCGTAGTTTCCTTATTATGACCAACTTACGACCATCTACGCAAAAGATCGAGCCATGGGAAAAATGCTCAAACAATAGCTGATATTATTGAAGAAATAGATCTGAGGATGTAGCTACTACAAATACTCATGAAGAAAAAAATGATTTCCATGGATGCGAAGCTGATGTTTCTTTGGATGACATGGATCTTTCAGGCACACAACAACAACCGGCTATAAACCAAGGTGATTCCACATTTTCAAAGAAGAAGAAAAAGACTTCTGATGCAAGTGATCATATTTCATCTACTTCATTTAATGATCTTGCCACTTTATTAGAGGAAAAGATCGAGACCGTTGGTGTTGAAATCAGTAGGAGTATTGCCTCCGAGGTGCTAATTCAACAAAGGTCAGAAATGACACTTCAAGAAAGTGCTCTAAAATTATATCCAACGTTATGTGAAGTAGAAGGTTTAACTGAGGATGAGCGCTATCGCGCATTGAGCAAAATTCGGATAATCCAACGCAAATGCTCATTTTCTTTAGTTTACCTTCTTCATGCGATTGGGATGGGTCAGGAAGATTTCTTGCTGACCATTAAAAATCATAGTTGTGTTGATGATATTTTGGTAACTTTTGTGTTTGTAATAGTTGGATGGTATAATGACATGATAGAATGTCATTACAATGCTGTAACTTTTGAGGTTGTAAAATTTTATAACATATGGATTATGACATATAAACTAATGAAATCATGTCACTTTTTGTTAATATATGAATATTATGTTTGGATGTGAAATATGATTCTCAAGTTATTTATTACTTCTTATATTTTACTTTTTATTGTAGAATAATCAAATTATTTGTTTCACTTATGATATTTTAGCACATTATGTAGTGCGTTTAAAAATAATAAAGTAGATTATATATTATTTTTATACTATTATATATTATGATTTTTAATTCATTTAATAATAATTATATAAAGAATTTTATTAAATTATATTTAGTAATAATCATGTTAAAATATGATTAAATTATATTTAGTAATAAGCTTGAACTTCAAGCATTTTTCCTTCATATTTTACCCGGGTATAATACGTTCTTCTTTGGTGCTCTGTTTGAAATTCTTACTTTACCGGTTAAAGTGTGTTGAAACTCCAACATTTTTATTAAATTATTTTTAATAATAATTTTATTAAAATTTAATAATAATAACAATAATCATATGATATGCTAAACTCATTTTTTATATTGGCAATTGTGACTTAAGACAACAGTGAAAGGCTAGATTAAAACAAATATATTAGGCATTGAAATGTTCTTAATAATAATTTTATATTAAAATTATTATTAAATATTGTTAATAATTATATTAATAATGTTATTAAAATATATATTATTTTATTAAATTATATTTAATAATAATTATATTAAAATATAATTAAATTATTTATTTTATTTTATTAAAATATATGTATCAATAATCTTATTAAAATTTAATAACAATAATCATCTACTAACAAAAATTCATTAAGGGTACTTTAGTCATTTTAGCCTTTTTTCTTATGCTATTACAACATCATTCCATTCAACCAAACATAAGAATTCTATTACAGCTTTATTCCATTCCATTCAACCAAACAGTTGAATTACTGATTACAGCTCTATTCTATTACAGCTCTATTCCATTACAGCTCTATTCAATTACAGCCCTATTCCATTACAGTGAACCAAACGTACCGTAAGGGTAAGGAGAACATCACCCCAAGCCAGCCTAAAGCCTAAAGACAAGCCTAGGGTGTAAATCTTGCCCAAAGACAAAGTAAATCAGGATAAGAAAATTGATGGTTTTATTAGACCATGTAAAATGATTATCGAAAAGAGTACCTCTAACCAAATAATAATGGAAAATTCTAATCGAATCATAAGGAAGTTTTGATTAGTGATAATTAATTCGTTCTTTCAACAGCATTAGGATCCCTCTTTTCCCTTATTGTCTTTCATTGAACAAGCTTCAGGTTTTGGTCGAAAGTGGGGTTTAACAAGAAAACTATGAAGAAAGGGCTTGGAATTAAAAATAAGGTTGAAACCAAGATACCTTTAGAGCTAGTCCTTGTGGACTAGGTAAACTCAATTTCTCAACAACTTGATGATCCCAATTTGGAGAGAGAGACTTTAAACAAGAAGGAAAAAAATGCAAAAAGATTTGGGGGGCGGTGTCCCGTACCTATTGACATATTAAAAAACAAGTTTTCCTCTTATCTTCCGAGCTTTACCCATGATTCATTTCTTCTTAGAGATTGTCAAGGGGTTGATAGCCCTAGCTTTTTCAAAATTTTTAAGAATTTGTTGGCTTTGCACAAGCCAAATTTGGTCGCTTTAATAGAAACGGAGATTAGTGGGGAAAGGGTTGATAAGTTTATTATAAACTCTAGACTCTCGTCCTTTTCGTGTTAAAACATATCGTTTTTTCTGGTGGGATTTTGGTGTTGTGGAATGATGGTTTGGCTATTAAGGTTATTGATGTTAATAGCCAATTAACTCACCTTTAGTGTAGTTTTGGACCTTCTAAAACTAAGTTATTGTATACCATTTTGTATGATTCTCCTACCTTAACTAGTGATTAAGGGTTCGATCCTTGTCTTGGGTATGGAACAGCTTTAAAACTTGTGGCCAACATCTACCTCCTTAATGGGCCTACAAAATACGGAGGATTAGTTACTGGGCTCACTCCGATAGATACCTTGAGAAAAAAAAAGAAATATCTTTGGTAGTAGTCTAAATGTAAAGGAGGCGCTCCCAATCGAGATGGAGTTAGTAATTTCTTTCATGGTTTTATCTTTGATAGTGGTCTCATGGAACTTGGTTTTTATGGCCTGTAGTTCACATGGTTGAGGGGTAACCTTCATCAAACACTTAATCGGTGCTTGGGTAATAATGTCTTAGTTTTTGCTTATCCTTCTTTGATTTTGTGCCATCTTGAAAAGATTGGTTCTGACTATAGGTCTTTGTTGTTAAGGCTTGAATTAAACTTGGAAAGTGCGAGATTACTCGAATTTGCCAGGTTAGGCACAAAAGAAACCTTGTCCAAGTTTGGCTCAAGATGAGCCAGGACAATCGGGTTAGGTAGGCCACTCGTGCCATAGACAATTCTACTTGTAATATTTAGTTGTTGAGTGAAGATAAAATTTAAAAAAAAAAACTAAAATTAAGTAAAAAAATGAGTGTTACTTAAAGCATTTATTGACATAAAAAAATGATATGACCTTATTATTTATCAAATTTACTAATGTTATTTGAAACTCGAATGATGATTATGTAATAAATGAATCATCATATTAATTTCAAGCAAATAGAAGGAGCCTATTATTATTATTATTATTCTAACACATGCAGCGGTGTTTGTCGAGATAAGTGAGAGCGTATTGATTTTTCATTTCATCGTACTTTTCAAAAAAAAGCGTGTAAATTACTTGATAATGACAATAACTAATCATCATTTACAATCAGGATAGGTAGCTAAGACAAGTCAACAAACTTTTGCCCGACTATTGGAATTTGGATTCCATTTCTCTTCCTAACTGGAAAAGTCAACTTTTATAATCTCACTTTGCACGCTGAGGAAAAGTTATTTCCCTCAAAAGTAGACAAATCCCTTGACTTTACAGCTCAATCCTAATTTCCATAAAATTTGAATGGCAGAAATTCTCGATTAAAACAATTTATTTGACCAAAATAATTAGAAAATAATTCGAGAATGAACCAAATAAGGAGAAAAAGAAAATAAAGACATTGATTGATGAGATGGAATTTAGGGGTGGATGATGCTTCCTCATGTTCCCCCATTCCCAAGTGCTCTCTAACCAACTCTAATTTATGTGTAAACTACATAACGTAATATACTAAAGTTACTCCAGAAACAAAGGCTAAATAACCCTAATTTATATCATTTTACCCAATACTTTTTATACATTTAATATTTTTATTTTCAATAATTTAGTCTCTTTATTTTTATATTTTAAAACTTAGGTCCAATTTAACATTGTTAAATTCTTTATGTTAAATTTGTTAGTGTCATATTTTAAAGTAAAAAAAATCACTTTGTAGCAATATAACTAAAAATAATATTGTAATAAACTTAAATTTAATAAAATAATTTTAACAGTATAAAAGTTGACTTAAAATTTAAAATACGAAAAATAGAGAAACTAAATTTTAAAAATAAAAATATAATAGTTAAATTCTAAATTTATGAATAGTATAGTCACTTTTACCTTATCTTAATCTAATTATAGTTATATATTATACTCATAAAATTAGTGTTATTATAAGCTACACAGTCAATAAAAGAAAAAATTCGACAAGCAAGGTTAATATGATTACATGTGTTCTTTTTTTTTTTTAATTTTAGATATAATTCAAGGGACACTTGTCGTCATCTAATCTTTGCTTGTGGAATTTTTCTTTCTACTGGCAATGTTAATAATCATAAAAATATTGGGTAATTATTTGATACTCAACTTGTGGAGTTTTTAGACTTTACAAGCATGATTAAAAATATGAGAAGTGTTTTGTTTGTTTATACATTAATTTTTATATTTTTACTATATTCAATAGGATACATGTCACACCTTTAACCTACTTGTGGAGTTTAAAAAATTAATATTCTTAAAAGTTAATCTAAAAAAATCAACCAAAAACTTAAGACTTATTATTCCCGAATTAACTCATATAGAAAATTTTATGGTAAACTACTAAAATAGTTACTTTTGTTTGCCTTATGTTACATTTTAGTCACTTATATTTAAAATGTTATGTTTTAGCCACTTACGTTATTATGTGGTAACATTTTAGTCATTGAGTCATTAAAGGTGTAACGGTAAGTTGACGTGGTATGTTAAATCATCATTTCAAACGAAAATTTTAGGTTAAATTATACAATTGGTCCCTATATATTTTTTTTGTTTTGAGCAATTTATTTTTTTTATGTTCTTTTAACTTTCCTTTTTTTCTTCTTTATTTTCCATTCTCTTCTACTTCTCTCTCTGTTTTCCTCCCTTCTCCCTTTGAGGTGATCCTCGTTGTTGGTGCTCCATTTCTCCCTTATCCAACGACGACTCCTTACCTATCAGTTCTCGTCCCTACCTCTTACCGACGTTTCAAACATTGATCCCAACAATAAAAAGGGTTACTTTTTCGGCATTTTCGTAAAACAGGTCTCCAGAATCGTTGTTGGTTTGGGCTTAGGTATAGTTTATTTGTGGTACTCAACTTTAGCTTCAGATTGTGGTTTTGCTTTTTTTCAAGAAACCCTTTTTGTCTTTCTTCGAATGGTCAATAGAAAGTGATGAATCTACCACCGACGGTTCGAAAATCGTGTTTCATAAAATAGCCCTTCCTGACTATAACTCTAAGTTCATCTTTGGAGGTTGTTGCTCTTCTTTCAAGTTTCTCTCAATCCTTTTTTGCTTTTAATTAGTAGTAGAGCATTTTCATTTTCCATTGCAGTGTATAAAAGGAAATTTTTCTTTAACTATGAAAAGCAATTAAGATTGTAGAGTCCACTGGAAACGGTGAATGGTTGAATACTTTGTTGATTATAGTTAGTTTATTTGCCTTTAGATTGTATAGATACTGCCTTTTGCATTGAGTTAGTAATTTATATTTGGTTTTCGTAAAGTATCTTATAGATATTATTGTTATTTACTCTTTGTTGGGTCTTCATGTATCTTCATGCTTGCAGGTTTTTGAGTATTTTGCCTCTTGTCAAACCTCGAAAGAGGAACTGTTCATGAGACCCGTTGATCTAATGCTGTGGTTCCTGTTTTTCCTCCATTTGAATCCCACCTTGTTAGAGATGGTTATTTGACAAGGGAAAGGAAAGCTAAAAACAACATAAAAGAAAAAAAAAAATTACTCAAAACGAAAAAATACAAGGACCAATTGTATAATTTGACCAAAATTTTTTGTTTGAAATGATGATTTAACGTGCCATACCAGCTTACTGTTACACCGTTAATGACAATTAACGGCTCAGTGACTACAATGTTATAACATGATAACATAAGTGACTAAAACGTAACATTTCAAACATAAGTGACTAAGATATAACTTGAGGTAAACAAAAGTAATTATTTTGATAGTTTACTCAAAATCTTAACATAACTAACCAACTCAATTAACAAGTTTAAAAATGCACCGAAAAGTTAGGGACAATAGGGAAATAACATAACCCAAAAATGCTCTAAACATATTTTTAAAAAATCTATCCCATGTGAATCTCATGTGATAGCTTGATGACAAAGGGTGTTCGCTGCCCCAGATATGGCCTGAGTTTGAGTCGCAGAAATAATTTCTTTTAATTGAAATTAGGTTATATACATTAATAATAGTGATTAATTCTCTTGTCATAAATACTCATAAAAAATTAACAATTAACAATAAAATATTTCTCATTTCAACAAATAATTTGAATGTAATATTAGTTTTAGTATAAATATTTTTATAAAGAGAAATATTTAATTATTAGTATTTGGTTTAGCTAAGATGTGAATAGTAAAAAGAAAATTTTGAAATGCAATGAATACTTATTTAAAGGCTGGTAAAATCCCAATTTTAGCTTTTAAAAATGTATGAATTTTAAATTAATAAATCATAAAATTATATTTTATCTCTCAAAAATAATAAAATAATAATTTATTTTTAAAAAAATTAAAAATATAACCTATTAAAACTATAAATTTTAATTTTAATTTTATTAAAATATACAATTTAATTTCGACTCAAAAAATTATAACTTTACCCCTCAGTTATTTATATACTTTTTTATGAAAAATGAGAAAAGAAATTTGTAATCTTTTAAATATAAATCTGAAAAACCTTCAACTTTACTTATTTTATTATTGTATAAGCACAATTAGGAGAAATCTTATATGTACAAAATACCCTTAAAGAATAGAAAAGAAAAGAAACGAGTTATTGCATTAAATTTGTACTCAATTGAGTCCTTACTGATAATAAGAAAAATTAATTAAGCTCATTTGTTGATAGTTTTCATCTTTGGCCATGTTAACCATTAAAATCAATTGACAGACTAATTAGATAACAACATAGGGTACTTTCTAATTATTTTATATTTTTCCCATAAAAAAGTAAATATTAAAGTATTAAAATTTACATAAACTTATAAAAATATAAAACTATAAAAATTATAAAAATAATAAAGATAAACATATTAAAAACATTTATAACTTTCTATAAACTTATAAAATTATAAAAAAAGCATAAAAACTAATAAATATTATAAAACATATAAACTATAAAACTTATCAATAATTATAAAACTTTAAAAATTCATAATAAGTTCTAATAAATTATAAAAAAATTATAATCATATATCGGTTCCTCATTTTTTAAAATTAAACCCCTAAAATTAAAACGAACACATGGCATTAGATCAATAATTGGATAATAGGAATAGTCATCAAAATTAATGTTATTTGAACTGGAATGGACTGACCAGTCGAACTGAGAATTGGCAAGGGTATTGATCCAAAGAAAGCCATTAGACCGATTGACTTAAGAACTGATACATATAGTTGATTCAGGCAGTTAAACTATTTGTTTAATGATTTATTTATTTGAACCGATCGAATTAACGAACCAGTGGTTTGATTGGTTCAATCACCAGTTCACTTTTGAAAACCTTAGTCAAAATATTTCATACTGACATATACTAATATTTGCAACCGTTGAATAAAAAAATTTTGATTTTATAATATCTAATTGTACCAAATATAATTTATATCATACAATAATTAGCAAACAATTTTCTACTTTTCAAGGTTCAAACTACTATACTGTATTTAAAAAATGGAAAAAAAAATTATCAATAAAAAGGAGCAGGTCCTGCAATTATTGTTTTATCTATGGAAAATGGAAAAAAAATTATTCAACATGAAAATGACCCTATCGATCTGAACTATTTTCATTATCCAATTATTCTATAAAATTATTGCCTAATGTCATGTATTCATTACACATTTAAGGGTTTAAATGAATTTTTCTATAAAATTTTTTAATTTTTATATTAGTTATTAATTTTATGAATTTTTTATAAGTTTTATGATTTTTAATAATTTTTATATTTTTAATAATTATAATATATCTGAAATATATTTTATTGATTTTAATAAATTTTTATGAATTTTAAAGGAATATTAAATCATAAACTGTGACTTGTCACTATCAGATTAATTTATTAATCTATTTTAACTGTTAATGAGGTAAAAATAAAATTTTAATGGAAAGATTTAATTAACGGTAAAATCTGAAATGCAAATTCAATGGAAGGGTACAATTAAAAAAAAATTAAATTTTTTTTATAAGTAGTGTTTTATACCTATAAGCCATAATAGCAAGTATGCATGCCCTAGCTTTGGGAAAAAAGCCTACAAGATTTTGATTTTACAGTTATGCTTAGCCAAGCTAGGGTTTGTGTTTGAGGGTACATGATTCAAAATATGGTTAGATGTTTTTTTAATTAATATTTAATTCTCGTATTTAAATTTTTAGATATCGAGTTCATATATTTTATTAAATAAATTGATTTTTTCATCTAATTTTATCATTAGCGTAGTTGATGTGGCAATTAAACAAAGCCAAACAAACTTTTTAGCTCTCGTCCTTTATAGTTTTTTTTTTCAAACTGGTCCATTCCTTTTAAAAATAAATTAAAAATTATTGAAAAATTAAAATACTTATTTTTTTTCAAAAACAAATCCTAAAAATTTTAAAAATATAATTTTTAGACAATCCAAAAATGTGAAAAATAAAATAATTTAAAATTATTTTAAAACTTAAAGAAATTATAAAAATATAAAAGTGTCATTTATCCCTTGAATGATAATGAGGTTTCTTAAAAGTTTGAGTTATTCCTTCAATTCATATAAATTTGGTTTAGAAAGTGTTTCTTAATTTAATTCAAATAAATTATATATAAAATGTATTTATTTGAATATAATTATAAAATATTAATGTAAAATAATTTTGAAATAATGATACAAACTTTGAATTGACTCAAGACAAAGAAATACTTGTTCAAACCCGATTTAATATGGACGGATTGAATAGCTCAAACTTTAGAGAGACTTTGTCACCATTCAAGCAGTAAATAACACATTTTTTAAAAATATTTCCAAACTTTTTATATCCATGCTATTGAATTTTAAAGAGTTTACATTTTTATCATAATTTTTAAAATTTTAAAAAATATATTAAAAAACTGTTAAGATTGAACGTCGATAATGATAATATAGAACAATCGCAAAGCAATAATAAATAATAAAAAATAAAAACAGATTTTATGTGAAAACTTTTTTGAGAAAAAAATCACGGGTAGATGAAAAGAAAATTCACTAATGTTGAAAATTCACTAATATAGAAGATGAGTTTCGACTACATATATTTAAATGTTGAAAAATCTTATTCTAATCAATGTCAAATAAAATAAGTGTAGTTATATACGGATTCTACTTGCGCAATATTGTAATTCTAATGTGGTAAAAAAAATTCACATTTACTATCATAACTTGACTTTATAATGATGATTTTGTGATTTTGAGTATTTTAACAATGTAATTATAATAAACAAAAACATATGATTTATTTTCTTTACAAATAGCATGGATTCAAATAGTATTTATAGTGTAATTAAAACAAGAAAAGAGAACGTGTGTTGGATTGGAAGAGGTAAGAAAATGTGAAAAACAATAGGGGCGGTGCGGTGGTTCTGTTAAAGCATGGGTTGGATTTTTTGGTTCTCCAAAGGTGGGAAACAGGACCCATAACTTTCATTAGTTTTAAAGTTGCAATGGAAATCACAGCTTCATAAGTTAACTAATCATCACTTTTGGTTTTACTCCCAACATTATTAAAACATCAAAGGCAAAGGTGTTTCACGTGACCATTAAAAAAACACTACTCCTTGTCCGTCTTGGTCAAAGCTGAAGCCTACCTATCATGGTCACCATTCTTCTTTTTCCTTCATTTTTTTAATGTTAAAAAGTTAGGAATCCAATATCTCTATTTCTTTATTTATCTGAATTAGAATACTTTAAAATTATTTATAAATTATCTCACTATTATCATCCAAATTTTAATTAAATATTAAATTCGTAAAAATTAAATTTAACAATTTCAATTATATGTCGAATATCCACACCCACAAAAATTAATAATTAATGTGCATTAGTTATATATAAAGATGCATATCATTAATAATCTGTCTTAATTATATATTTTATAATCTACCATAAAATTAATTCCACATTTAAGGTTCAGGTTTCATATCACTAATAAAAGAAGCACATTATAATATCATAATTGTATAAGTATTATACATTTGTAATTTACTTATTTATGACAATTGATATATTATATGTAGTTAAACATGTATGTATACTTTTCTTTGTAATACAATATGTACTGAATAAAATTATATCCAATATTGTAAAAAAAATTCATATTATAATATTTATTTTAATTATATAGGATTTCGATGATCCCATCTTATTGTTTAGTTAAGCTTACAGGTACAAAAGAAAATAATTTAAGAAAAGCTAAATGAGTGTTAAGAGAATAAGATGTCAAAGAAGATATTTTTTAATAAAAATATTATATTTAATTTATAAAAATATTTTATTATATTTTGTATGTTACTTATTAACTTGAACAAATTATGATCAATAAGATAAATATTGATAGTTAAAGCTTGACTTTATAAATAAAAGGTTTTGGATTCAAATCTTGTTAGAGGTATTTATTTTATAACCAAGTGTAGAGATATTGATTCAGATAATGGATATCCGAGAGAAATCTATCTTCATCTACTTTGAGTCTACATCAAATAATAATTTTAATATTCAAATATGAATATTATCCTAATCTGTAAAATTTAGGTTTAGTAAAATAATTTTTTTAATAAAAATTCACATATAAAATTAAATCGATTTATAAACACTCTATACCTGTCCACACCATACCTAAAGTCACAATCTTGGCCACCACTCATCACCATTACTAAGCTAAAACCCGACAACTAAGTACACACGAAAAAGAAGAAGAAAAAGCTTGCAAGAGAGAAGAATAATAATTAAATAAACCAAAAAAGAATAAAGACCCATTTTTTAGGTTCTTGGGTTGTGAAGAGAATCTGTATAGTGCGAAGGTGATTTACGGTGAGAATATGAATATACTAAAATCATAACTCGATTCAACGATAAGAGAAGGTAGATTGGAGTAGCTTAATATGTGTTTTCAATTGAAATTTTATAATTTTCACACCGTTTTATGAAAATTTAAATCATAAGATGAGTAAAAATATTCGATTCGATAACGGGATCAACTGGGAAATGCTATGAACAATGGTGACTTAAGGCGAAAGGAAGGATTGTGAAAGAAAGGAAAGATACAAAATAGAAGATTTTTTCTAAAAAGTTTAATAAGTGTGTTTTTAATGAGATAGTTTTAATCTCTTTTAGATAAAAATTACATGTAAATCTTAAAACAAAAATCAAGAATGGGTTTTAAGTTGGGAAAAAGAAAAGAAAAGAAAACATCATAAATAAGTAAATTTAAATTTGTAAATCTACCTAAAATTTATATACACAAATTATTCAAGTATTAATGCTTCATTTGTTTCACTATAAAATGATTTACAAAAATATTTTTACATTTTATTGTGTTTGTTTCATAGAAAATATTTTGGTTAATAAAAATAAGTTTTTTCTGTAAAATAATTTACCCTTTTGAAAAACGCAAGTCATTTTCTAGAAAATAACTCTTCTATGAGTAATTTTATTCTTTTGTAAAAATCAAATTAACTAATCTTTAATATTATTATATTGGTAATAAAATTTATTCTTATTTTTAAAATTATTAATATATTAATATAAAATATTATAATTTTAAATATTATTAAACATTCATATTTAATTATTTTCATTTTATCATATAATAATTTATTAATATAATTTATTATTTTAATATTTTAATATTATATTAATAATAAATGTTTTATAGTATAACAGTTAAAAATGCTATAAATTCATTTGCTCTTCACAAATTTAGAATTTAGTCTCTATATTTTTATTTTAAGAATTTAGTTAGTCCTTGTACTTTTATTTTCAAGAATTTAATCCTCTACTTTTTAAATTTTAAAATCAAGTCCAATTGTTAACATTGTTAATTTTTTTTGTCAATTTTGTTGATGTCACATTTTAAATAAAAATACTCAATTAGTAGTCATGTAACTAAAAAATAACGTTGTAATGAACTGAATTTAACAAAATAATTTTATTATATGCAAAAGCAATGTAAAATATAAATTTATAGATATAAAATAAACACAATTAAATAATGAAAATATAAGAAAATCTCAAATGTATGTTTGTTTCATTGGAAACAACTTTTATGAAATATTTTTAGAAAATATGCCAAAAAACAGAAAATATTTTACACAGGTTCATCCAAACACCAAAAAATATTAATTTTTCTAGAAAAGCAAGTCATTTTCTAGAAATCATTTTTCGAAAGTCATTTTCAATGAAACAAACGAAGTCTAATAGTATTCAAATCTGAATCCGATTTAAATACCATTATCCTCCAAATATTCGAATCCGCAAAAAAAATTTTGAATTTCACATTTTCAATCATATGTCGGATATCCGAATCTGCAAAAATCCAAATCCAAATCCATAAAATAATATAGAATCAAACAAAAAATTTAAATAAAATTTATTTATAATTAATAATAAATAAATGAAAATAACAAAGTAATTAAATAATAATCCAAACAAATTAACCATAATAATTTCACAACAATTTAAATATACCTAAAACTTAAACATAAGAATTCCAAATAAATTAAAATTTTCATAACAATCTACAAACAATCCAATTTTAACATTTTCAATTATATGTCGGATATTTAGATTTACAAAATTGAATCTGAATATGCAAAATAATATAAAATCAAGCCAAAAATTAATTTTAAATAAAAAGTATTCATAAATAACAATAAATAAATGCAAATTAACAAAAATAATTGAATAACAATACAAATAAATTAAACATAACAATCTCAAAACAATTTAAATATATCTAACACTTTAAAGACAAGAATTCCAAACAAATTAAAAATTTCATAACAATCCAAAATCAAAATTACTTAATTACTTAACTCATGCTCATTGCATATATTATAATATACAATAAAGTTACTTACACAATTAGAGTTTAAATTTAATATCATAATTGTATATAAGATTATATATTATTAATAACCTATTTTAATTATATAGTGTTGATTTTGTATATATATATTATAATCTATTAGTTAGTTGTTATATGTTTAGGGTTTAAAGCTTACATATCATTAATATAAAAATATACATTACCATAACATAGTTATATATAGGATACATCTCATTAATAATTTACCTTAATTATATAATATTTCTTGTATATTTTAAAATCTACCATAAAATTAGTTACACACTTGTAATTTACTTATATATAATAATTGATATATGATATGTAGTCTAACGTATATGTATTATAACACTCCAAACTCGGCCTAAACATTATGGCCAAATCTGAAGATGTTACTGAAAATCGATTGAAAATCCGAAATTCATTTATTTTGAAAGTACGTCGCAAGCTCTAATTACACAAAAATTAAGTTTATTTGAAAGCATATATTACTTAACTGATTTAATTAAAATGTTGTTAGCTTACAGTTTCCAAAATATATAGGTTTGCAGCGGAAATCTTTAGCACGTTATATTTTAGTAAAACACGATTTGTTGTTTGAAAAATCCGATATTTTGTAGGTAAAATGAGTGTTGTCGATTTAAAAACGTGTAAACAATTTCTAGCGAAAAAGAAAACTAAATTAAAATCCAAAACCAAATAGGCCCAAAATGTCCAAACAATCTAGAAACAACAAAACCCATAAAGCCAAGGCAAATAGAATAATTAATTAGTTAAGTTTTAATTAATCTCCATCACTTCGACCCACCCTAAGCTTGAGGGTTACCTGAAAATGACAGACAACAAAAAGTGAGTTTTCGAAACTCAGTGTGTAGCATATCATACAGAAATCAATTAGACATATAAATAAATATCAGAAGAAAAGCTTATCATAACATAACAGACGCAAATAAATAATCCTACCCCCATCCAGTACACACCATCTCCGACCATCTCAACATACCATATAGGGTATTATGTACCCATCCAACCGTACAAACCCTTTAGTGTCAACATGACATTTTTCAGAATATTTGCAGCTGAGCTGCTACTTTATTAGACGATTTATCGCCGTTTACAGATATATATGTGGCAGTGCCACCAAATACGGCAGATTATTAAACTACCCACACTTCCTCCATATAACAAATCCCATCCCAGATGCAAATGTAGTACTAATAGATACCATATATGTTTACAATGTACACACTTATAATGACAAATACAGAACATATATAACACTTTTCGGATTATACACAACATATTACAGATTTTTCCTATCTTATATCCATTCAAACATACGTATTTATATCAAATTTACGCTAGTAGAAATTGTGTTTTATAGCTCAATTAATAACATATCGGCCCTACGGAAGCCCTACAATCGATCCAACCGATGTTTCATTGCCCTAGGGAAAAGTTTAGAATTTTGGGCCCACACGACCTATCACATGCTCGTGTGGCCCATACGGCCCAAATAGCTTAAACCATGTGCTCACACGGTCCAACACACGACCATGTGTCACAAACGATCTACCACATGGCCGTGTAGTATCGACAGTGCAGTTTTTTGACTTTTACCAGCCACTGTTTTTCAAGTTTCTCGTTACACGCAATGACTGATTTTGATGTGAATTCACCCACGAAACTTTTAGAACCTAGAAACACCATTTAACACATTAAATCAGTAATGATTACACAAAAATTAAATCAAACACTCCATCAAAACGCCCACATATGACTTCCAAGAAATGTTAGGATACTTACTCTATCAGAAATAATGACCAACCCACGTTTAATTTACTAGAGGATCACTTAACACCTCTTGTGTAACACCCTTCGCCTGTATCCGACACCGGGACAGGGTTCAAGGTGCTACCTGACTTTTACTAACACTGCCATACTAAACAGGGCCATGAAATCTCAAATAATTAAAAACTCAATCAATCACACAAAAATCAGGCCATAAAATTTTGTTCAATTTAAAAACTTTTCTTTTCACATGCAATCTGTCCTATATACACGACATCGACGCCCAAAACATACATCCGGGTGGTTCAGACCCAACCGAGAACTCATGAAAAACTTAGAAAAATCTCTTGCGTTAAGGCTTCACACGCCCGTATGCTCAGGCCGTGTGGCCAGAAATAGGCTATTTACCAAGCCTTTTGTCACTCTCATACCACATGCATAGATACATACTTATCCAATAATATACAACATGACATAAATGAGCTCTTAAACATCTACAAACATGTTATGCTCAAGTCATTTTCTTATGCAATAAATATTATAGAATTTGCCCACATCATTACCACATACTAGTCATAACTATCATTACATCACGAACCTCATGTCCATCACTAAGCATACATAATCATTTTCACAAACCATTCATGAGGCATTATTAACTATTTACCAATCACCAAATCTTGCACCAATTACTAACTCATCAATGAATCTCATTTCAATCTCTAGGCATACATACTATAAGCCACATCACAAGATATAGTATCATACATATATATGAATAAACATTTAGGCACACAACATCATTAGCCAACATAGGCCAATTCACATGGCTACAACACTTTATCAATACAAGCGAACACCTTTGGCTAAATCATAATATCACATACTCAACATTAAAACCCTATACATGCCATAGACTCGAAACACTAGGATTTACTTACACCAATAGCGTTAACTCGATAGTGTGATAATATCTCTGACGGCCTCCAACCCGAGCTAACCTGGCAACCCTAGGGAATATGGGAAAGAAAAGGGGAGTAAGCTTTATGCTTAGTAAGTTCATAAGAAAACAATAAGCAACTCATTAACAAGTTTTATCAATGTTTACAACATAATCACAAATTCACTACAAGTTGTCTTCCTGAGCAACATTCACTAAATTATTTATAACTGGAGCTACGAAACTCCAAATCAATTGCCGTTAATTTTCCCTGAAAATAGACTCATATATCTTTCATCCATAAAATTTTCAGAATTTTTGGTTTGGCCAATCAATACCAGATTTTTCTTAAAGTTTCCCCTGTTTCACTGTTTGACTAATCTGACCACTCTTCACTACGAATCAAATTTCTCATTGTACAGAATTCAAAATATGTTCTCGTTGATTTCATTTGAAACTAGACTAATTAAGGAGTCTAAAAATATAAATTTTATCTTATAAACATTTTTTTACAAATTATAATGATTTTCTAAAAACAGAACAAGGGACCCTAAAGTCATTTGACTCTATCCCACGCCACTTCAAATATCTCATTATCAGCAATTATTTTGCTTACACGGTTTCTTTTATAAGAAACTAGACTCATTAATCTTTAATTACATGATTTATTCAGCTTCTAAAACAACTCACACAATTTATGGTGATTTTCCAAAACCACGTTACTGCTGCTATCCCAAACAGATTTATTACAAATTTACTCTTTCACACATTCTTTGCATTCACATTATTTAAACATGTATATCACCAATCAATTTCATCACAATTCTATAATTTCACTTAAGCATAATCTCAATACAATACATCATGCTCAATGATTCGCACACAACCATTCAAATTAGCAATTATAAGATGGTTCCGCACATAGCCCACCCTTATCGATAATTTACGATGGTTTTACCCTTACTCACATATATGACATAGGCATTTTCATCTATGCTTCTCATTTCACATTCATGATTCAATTCCAATCGATCTAACATGCATAAGTATATATCACATACCTGGCCAACTTAATGTATTGAACAAATTCAATTGCCGATTTAACACAAGGTCTCATAGTCTTAGGCTTTTATCAAATCACCGACATTTAGCCTGCTAGGTTTTAAACCCGAATTCATCACCGGCACGAAGCCTGCTAGACTTTAAGTCTGAACTCATTCACCGGCATTTCGCCTGTTAGGCTTGAAGCCCGATATCATTTCACCGGCATTATAGCCTGCTAGGCCCGAAGCCCGATAATATTATTCACCAGCTTAAAGCGTGCTAGGCTCAAAGCCCGAATATCACCATTATAAAGTCGTCTCATAAACAATTCATATAATATAGCATGTATACCTGTTCACTTTGCTCTATTTAATCATTCAATCACAATTTATAATTGCCCTTTGAATCATTTGATATTTTGCACATTAAGTGTCATTCTCAATATCTCGCACACTAAGTGCCATTCTCAATAGTACCATATTTGATTGCCCCGCACACTAAGTGCCACATTTTGTCGATATGTCGTCAGACATTAAAATATTCACGTATATACAATTTATACGATATTAAAGCATTAGAAACATAAATTTAACAATGCTTATTGCATACGAACTTACCTCATTCATGTAACGACAAATTAGATTGACGAATCGATACTTCGCTTTTTCCTCGATATAGACTCAGATGAGGCTTAACTTGATCTAATCAATCAAATTCAACTATTACAATTCATATTCTATTCATTTTAACTCAATTTCATATTTTGGTAAAATTACTATTTTACCCCTAAAGTTTCACTTTTATTCAATTTAGTCCCGAGCTAAAAATGCAAATTAACCATTTTAACCATAATTAAGCTTAACTGAATATTCATGGTATTAAACAGCCCATAAATTATTTTATGGCAAAATTACATTTTTGCCCCTGATATTTCAACTTCTTTACAATTTAGTTCCTAAGCTCGAAAAATTAAATTCATTCAATTTTGGCCAAACCCATGCCTAGCCAAATTTACTACAACTTCATAACAGCCCATATTTTCATTTATTCACACTTTCAACCATATAATTTCAATAATTCACAATTTAATCCAAAATTGACATTTTTACCAAAATTCACTTCACAAAACATGTATATCCAACAACAATAATTTATTTTCCATCATCAACTATCAAAATACTCATGCATTCAACAATGGCAACATTCAAATACTTTAACAATTTTCAAATTAGAGATACGGGCTAGCTAGAATACGAAGCAACGATCTCAAAAACATAAAAATTATCAAAAACCGAACACAAAACATACCTAAATCACTTCATGCAAGTGCCGAAAATAAGGAAGCTTCAATGGCTTTCTTTTTCTCCTCCATATTCGGCCAAGAAATAAAATTTGCATGGCCATTTTATGTTTTATTTTTATTTAATACATTTTAATATTCCATTTACCTTTTTGTCCTTTATAATAATAAATAATTTCATATATGCCAAACCACCAATCTCCACTATCATAAAGTAATGGTTTAATTGATAAATAGGGACTTCTACTTTAGTAAAACATGGAAAATAAACACTTAAACAATTAGAATGCAACTTTTGCATTTTACGCGATTTAGTCTTTTTTGCTTAATTAACTATCAAAATGATAAAATTTTTCAACGAAACTTTAATACCATTTTTTTTGCCACTCCGTAAATATTTATAAAAATATTTACGACTCGGTTTATAGAAATGAGGTCCCGATACCTCATTTCCTAAATCCACTTGACCTTAAGGTCATACCACTTGAACTTAATAAATCACTTATAAAACAAATATCACAATATCAAAAACATTTTTTTAAAATCACAATTAACTCGTAAATATTAAATATAATATTTACAAACTACTCGTCGGATTTGGTGGGCCCGAAACCACTGTTTTGGTTAATCCTAAAAACGGGCTGTTACATCTTGTCCCTCTCCTGAAACACATCAAAGTTATTAGCAAAACACACAATACAGACTCAACGCAACACTCAACATAGTTCCAAAACTGAACACCCAATAAAAAAAAACAAAAAGAAATAATGAATGCCTAAAATAGGGAACAAATACACTTTACCTTTAAAAATGTAGCCTACAAAATAAGGGTTAATGCTTTAAGAATTAATAGTAGCGAAATTGAAGAATAAAAGTATATCAAGATGAATTAACCCTATAAAAAAGAAGAAAAGAAAGCCAAATTGAAGGGAAAATCTAATCAAGAAATAAAGAAACATATTACAATAGTAAAGAATGAAAAAAGGCGGCATGCAAAAGTAGGAATGAGGGAAAAACAAATGTGAAAAAGATGGGGAGCATATTTTGGGGAAAAATAAAATAAAATAAAATAAAATAAAATAAAAATATTTTGTTAACCTACTATTATTCAAACATAGCCCAAATCCCAACCAACCACTTATTGATAACTCAACACCCTTTTCCATGAGTTCAAATTTAACCTAATTTCATCCATAAGACAGCAACAATGAACAGCAAAAATACTATCACTCGCTCACACAGAGGTTCAAACCTAAGTCCCACAATACACACTCAAGGCCCCTAACTACTGAAAGTAAGTACTTAGTTACGACATAACTTAACAGATCAAATATTAACACTTTTAGGGCGTTACAACTCTCCTCCCCTAAAAAAAATTTCAGTCTCGAAATTTACCTGATTCAGAAAGATGTAGATACTGTTGTTTAATTGAGTCCTCAAGTTCCCAAGTGGGTTCCTCGGTGCCATGATTCTACCATAGAACCTTAATAAAAAAGATGGACTTCCTCCTTAATACCTTAAAATCTCGATCCAGAATTTGAAACGGCTCTTCTTCGAAAGTTAAATCTGGTCTAACCTCAATCTCTTCAATAGAGACAATGTGAGATGGTTCAGCCTATACTGCCTCAACATGGAGACATGGAACACATCATGAATATGGTTCAATTTCGAAGGTATCTCTAACTGATAGGCAACCGACCTTATAAGTTTTAGAATTTGATACAACCTAATGAACCTAGGGCTCAACTTGCCATTTCGTCCAAACCAAATGACCTTCTTTCATGGAGATACCTTGAGAAAAACATAATCACTTACAGAATACTTGATATCTCGCCTCTTTGGATCCGAATAAGACTTCTGTCTATTAGAAGCAGCCTTAAGATGATCTTGGATTAGTCTAACTTTGTCCTTAGTCTCAGAAACCAACTTAGGACCTAGAACTTGTCGCTCACCCAACTTAGTCCAACACAATGAAGTATGACACTTATGACCATACAAAGCCTCGTAAAGTGCCATCTGAATACTAGACTGAAAGCTGTTATTATACAAGAATTTGACCAGTGATAGAAACTCCTCCCAAATACCTCAAAAATCGATGACACAACTCTATAGCATATCCTCTAGTATTTGAATCACCCTATTAGATTGTCCATCTATTTAAGGATAGAACACAGTACTGATGTCCAATTGAGTACCTAGAGCCTTATGAAGCTTCTTCTAGAATCGAGAAGTGAAGCGAGGATCTCTATTAGATATAATCGAGACTGAAACTCCATGAAGTCTAATGATCTCGAAAACAGACAACTTAGCCAGTTTTTGAAAGGAATAGTCTATCCTGCTAGGAAAAAAATAGGCAAACTTGGTCAAACGATCCATGATGACCAAAGAAAATCCTTCTTAGTGGACTTTAAAGGTAACCCACTAATGAAATCCAGTCACTCGTCCTCATTTCCAAAGAGAAATATTAATGGGCTGAAGCAAACCCGAAGGCAGTTGGTGCTCAATTGTAATTTGCTGGTACATTAAACAATGAGAAATGAAATTTGTTACCTCCTATTTCAAACCAGACCACCAGTATAACTCGGCGATCCCGATATATCTTATTCCTACTGAGATGCATAGCATAAGTGTAACAGTTCGTTTTTATTGAAATCAAAATAGTGGTTTCGAGACCATAAATCTGAAGTTAAAAAAATTATTTTATTGTTTACAGTATGATAGAAATACTTTATAAAAATTTTGTTAAGAAATTTTACCGTTTACATGCCTAATTTGATAAGAATGACTAAATCGCGTAAAGTGTAAAAATTGAGTTTTAATAGCTAAAGGTATTAAATAGCTATAGAAATTTAATGTGGAAGTATTTATATGGTAAATAACCCATTAATGAGATAGTGGAGGATGTTGGTTTGGCATATTAAGTAAATTTTCAATTATTGAAAAGTTAATTAAGTAAATTAGTTAATAAAGATAAAATAAATAAAACCAAATTAAAGATATATTCTTTATTTCTTACTTCAATCGAAAATGGATGATTAGAATAGCCATGGAAGAATCTTGTTTTGGCCAACCCTAATTTTTCAATAGGTAAGTAATTTTTGTCTTGTTTTTAATGTTTTCTATGTTTCCGGGATCATTGTAACTTAATCTAGCTAGCCCGGAGACTAATTTGCAAAATTGTTAAAGTATTAGGGCTTTTCCATTGATGAGCATGCTTGATTTTTGATGTTTGATGATAGAAAATGAATGGTTGTTGTTGGATAAACAACTTTTGTTAAGGAATTTTTAGTGAAATTGTCAAATAGGGATTAAGTTGAAAAATGTGATAAATTCATGGTTAAAGTTGTAAATTTTTTAAATATGTGGGTTTCTATAAGCATGTATATAGTTCGGATAGGCTTGGGTAGAGGTAAAATTGAATGAATTTCATTTAACGAGACTAGGGACTAAATTGCAAAGAATTAAAAGTATAAGGGCAAAATGATAATTTTGTCAAAATTACATGTTGGACTAAATTGAATGTGAAATTTATTGAATTGGGTTAAATTTACCCATACAGATCCTATCAAATTTCGTACGGAGCTAGATTGAGGCAAAAAGAAAATCTTGGATTAGTCGCCTCCGTATCTACGCACCCTTGTTAAGGTAAGTTCATGTAATTAAATTGTACATTTATATGTTTTAAATTGAATTATATGTTTTCCAATAAATACCGATCGCATATCTGACGACGTACGACTAACGAGTCCCGTTTGAACCTTAGGAATTCGTAGGATACAAATGACATGTCATTAGGGTTATCAATTTCAGCTTCTATGAGCTTACTGATACTCAGCTTACATGAGCTTACCATTATTTAGTTCGGAGGAGCTTACAATTATTCAGCATGGAGGAACTTACCGTTTACAGCTCATAAGAGCATATCGATTCAGAGCTCGCATGAGCATACATGTACAAGAATTGACGGATTATAGTTTAGTACATCTTGTGTGTATTACTTGACTATCCAACAATTCTAAATGGTTCATCGGGCATCATTCTGTTACAAGATTATATGAGCTCGATACGAACTATTACAGGTATTTATATGAGATATATGAAATGATATTTCGTGACAGATTGATATATGAATTGATCGATACATGTATATGAAAATTAAATACTTGTTGAATTCATCCATGTGTATTGGATTTTATATGTGATTTACATAGCTAATATGTTGGTGAACATGTGTTTAGGCTTTTGGCCAATTTGGTTGGGATATACTATGTTTACTTACCTAAATTGTGGTTAAATGGTAAGTTAAATTCTGTGTTATACGAACTTACTAAGCTTAAATGCTTACTCTGTGTTATTTTTCTATGTTTTATAGTGATTCGAAAGTTCGTTCGGGTTGAAAGCTTGTCAGAGTTATATCGCACTATCTATCGGCTCTTTTGGTACTTTCAATTGTTTAATTTCAGTTATAATGGCATGTATAGGTTATTTCGGCTAATGTTGGCCTATGTGTGATGTTGTGGTTGTGGCCATATGCTTTGGCTTGCATTTTGGTATATTTTGCTATGTATATATAAATGCCCTTATCATGTTTGATGTGTGGTTTGGCATGGTTAATATGTCAATTGATTTATGTTTGATGGATGAAAATTAAATGGTAGTTGAATATGCATATGGATATGTATTATAATTTGGAGTGATTTAGTGTTTGTTGTGGAAAGCACAAATATATAATGATGTTAGTTTTGAATGGTTTAAATTGGTGTTTTTAGTGCACAAGTTACAAGTGACTTATATGACCATTTGATGCTAGAGATTAAGTACATAAATGGTACTAAATGGTATGTTTTGGTTAATGACTTACATGGTAAGTTTTGGTACAAATATGCATATAAGTTAGTTAAACAATTGGATATATTGAATGTTTAGATATACATGTTATAAGTTGTCATTTGAGGTGCCTAAGGGCATATCGGTTGCATTTGAAGATATTACATGTTTAAAGCTTGATTTTTGGCTTATTTTGGATACCTATTTATGACTTGTATATATGCAAAATGTTGAGTTTAGGTTGGTGCCAAATTGGGTGAGAAATGTGGCTTGTAAAATGGCCTATTTTCGTCTATACGGGCAGAGACACAGACGTGTGTCTCAACCGTGTGTGACACATGGCCTTGTGTCCCTTGTAGCTTTATAAAGGTTTGCAAGTCATACTGTTACATGACCTAGCACACGGCTTGACACACAGGCGTGTGACCCAAGTTAGTGAGTTACATGGGCATGGACACGGGCTGGGACACGGCTGTATGTCCCTATTTTGAATGCCCACACGGCCTAAGACACAGGCGTCTCTTAGCCATGTGAGTCACACGGTCATGTGAACCTTGCAACTTTGAAAATTTTTAATGTATTCCAAAAAATTTTCTGATTTTTTGAGTTAGTCCTGACTTGTTTCTAACGCGTATTTTGGGTCTTGAGGGCTTGTATAAGGGACAGTATGTATGATTTTGATTGGTTTCTAACATGAATATTATATGATATGAAATATTTTAAATTTCTATTTGTTTGATCTGTAAACTCCAATAATGCTCTATAACCCTGTTTCGGTGATGGATACGGGTTAGAGGTATTACATTTATTGGTATCAGAGGTACGATTTAGTTGATTCTTAGACTGAATGTAGCATGTACAAGTCCATCTATACATCCCATTATATAATCTGTGTTAATGTGATATCTCCTGACCATTTTAAAACATGTTTTCATATAGCAATGACATCCATCGAGCTGATTCCAAATGAAGTAGAGAGTAATGCTCAAGCCTTCGTTCATAGAGTAGCTTTGAGTGGTACGAGGCCCATATCTAAGGGTCGGAGAGGAGTGGCTAAGGAAACATTCTTCTAGATGATGAATGAATGGTTCACTGAGTTTGTACGGATGAACCCGACTTCTCGACAACCTCTACCCCCTCCTATTCCCAAACCAGTTCCTGTTATTCCTTAAGGTACGAAACCTATCCGAATTAGTAAACCTCATGTTGATAAGATTTGTAAGTACAGGGTTGAAGAATTTCGAGCTATTGCTGAGGATGATCCTGAGAGAGCTGAATTCTGGTTAGAGATTACCATTAGGGTTTTTGACGAGTTATCCTATTCCCCGACTGAATGTGTAAAGTGTGTAGTATCTTTATTAAAAGATTCAGCTTACTAGTGGTTGAATACTTTAATTTCTATTGTGCTAAGAGATTGGATCACTTGGGAATTCTTCCATACTGAGTTTCGAAAGAAATATATCAGTCAGAGGTTCCTAGATCAAAAACGTAAAGAATGTCTCAAGCTCAAGCAGGGCCATATGACAGTGTTTGAATATGAGCGGGAATTTGTTCGATTGAGTAAATATACTCGAGAGTGCATTCCGATCGAGACTACAATGTGTAAGTGGTTTGAAGATGGATTAAATGAGGACATAAAGAATTCATTGTTTTAGTTGACAGAGTACATAAAGACAATGAGTTGAGTAAAGAAAAAAGACATGCTGAATTTGAAACTAGAGATTCGAGAAAGAGATTGACGGGGGAAAGTCATACAACCTACATTGAATAAATCTAAAGAACATCACTATTGTTCTACTGTTTCTGTAGGATATTCTAGTAGAGATAAAGTTACCTGACGTTTCAGTCCTAAACCTCAGACTACATCTGTAGCGAGTGTGGGTAGTGTCAGAGATGCCAAACCCAAGTGTAAGCACTACAACAGACCATATTATGGTGAGTGTCGAGTAAAGAGCGGAGTGTGTTTCAAATATGGTTTCTTCGACCACTATCTTAGAGATTTCCTTGAGAAGTCTGAGAAAGAAAAAGCTCAGACCACGAGGCCGAGCAATGCTACTGCGAGAGGTAGAACACCTCGCAATCCTGGAAATGTAAGTGGTAGTTGTGGTGTAATGAAAGTCTCTACTGTAAGAGCCAAGGCACGAGTACCAACTAGTACTTATGCTATTCGCACTCGCGAGGATGCTTTTGCACTAAATGTGATTACCGGTACTTTCTTTATTTACAATATTGATGTTACTGCTTTGATTAATTCAGGATCAAACCATTCATATGTTTGCACGAATTTAATATAATGTAAAAATTTACCTATTGAGTCCACTCAATTCGTGGTTAGAGTATCGAACCCCCTAGGTCAATATGTGTTACTTCATAAAGTTTGCAAGAATTGTCCTTTGATGACTCAGAGTTACAGTTTTTGGGCTAACTTAATGCTATTACTGTTTGATGAATTTGATGTGATTTTGGGCATGGATTGGCTAACTCTTCACGCTGCTGTTGTAAACTATAGACAAAAGCTAATTGTATTAAAATGTCAGAACGGTGAGATGCTTCGTATTGAATCAGATAATTTGAGTGAGTTGCTTATTGTGATATTAGCTATGTCATCATATAAATATGTGAGAAATTATTGTAATGCTTACCTTGATTACGTATTGGATACTAAAGTGTCTGAATCGAAGCTTAAATTAGTGCCTGTGGTTTGCGAGTATCTCGATGTGTTTCCAGAGGAGTTACCTAGATTACCGCCAGTCAGAAAGGTTGAGTTTGCTATAGAACTTGTACCAGGAACACCACCAATATTGATAACACCGTACAGAATGGCTCCTACTGAGTTGCAATAGTTCAAAACAAAATTGTAAGAGTTGACAAATAGGGGTTTTGCTCGACCCAATCTTGGGGTGCATCGAGTATGTTCGTTAAGAAAAAGGACAAATCAATGAGATTGTCTATTGATTACCATCAGCTCAACAATGTTACAGTCAAGAATAAATATCCACTACCTCAAATTATCGATTTGTTCGATCAGTTGAAAGGTGCCACAGTATTCTGAAAGATTGATCTCTATTCCGGTTACTATTAGCTACGAGTCAAAGATCCAGATGTGCCGAAAATTGCATTCAGAACCAAGAACGGACATTATGAATTTCTTTTGATGTCGTTTGGTTTAATTAACACACTTGTAGTATTTCTGGATTTGATTAACAAAATCTTTGGACCATATTTAGACAGATTTGTTATGGTATTTATTGATGATATTTTGATATATTCCCGAGATGAGACTAAACATGCTGAGCACTTGAGAATATTTCTGTAACCTCTGCGAGATGAACAACTGTTTGCAAAATTTAGCAAATGCAAGTTTTGGCTCCTAGAAGTCAATTTTCTGAGACACATAGTATCGACTGAAGGCATTAGAGGTTATTCGAGTAAGATTTTAGCAGTTGTTGACTAGAAATCACCGAGAAACGTATCCAAAGTCAGAAGTTTTCTGGGATTAGCTAGATACTACCAGAGATTTGTAAAAAGGTTTTTCAATGATATCTACACCGATGACACTATTATTACAGAAAGATGTGAAGTTTTAATGGTTTGATAAATGTCAGCAAAGTTTTAACCAGTTGAAAGCACTGTTGATTGAAGCACCAGTTCTGGTTCAGCCTGAATCAGGTAAAGAATTTGTGATTTTCAGTGATGCATCATTAAATGGTTTAGACTGTGTTTTAATGCAAGAAGGTAAAGTGATAGCTTATGATTCCAAACAATTAAAGCTGCAGGAAAAGAATTATCCGGCGTATAATTTAGAGTTGGCAACTATCGTGTTTGCATTGAAATTTGGTGACACCATTTATTCAGAAAAAAATGGCACATATTTACCGATCACAAGAGTTTAAAATATTTAATGTCGTATAAAGATCTGAATCTGAGATAGTGTAGATGGCTCGAACTGTTGAAAGGCTATGAATTGATCATTGATTATCACCCAGGTAAAGCAAACGTTGTTGCTGATGCTTTGAGTAGAAAGTCATTGTTTGCTCTACGAGCGATGAATACCCGGCTGACGTTATCTAGTGATGGCTCGATCTTAGCAGAGTTAAAAGCTAAACCGATGTTTTTTACAACAGATCTGCAAAGCTTAGAAATGTGATAGTGAGTTGTTAGGTAAATGGGTATGGTGTGAATCAACTTCTGATTCAGAATTTCAGATTGGACCTGATGATTGTTTGTTGTTCAGAGGTAGAGTTTGTGTATTGAAGAATCTAGATCTTATACAGAAAATTTTATACGAAGCTCATCGTGGTAGTTTGTCTGTTCATCTGAGAAACAATAAAATGTACAGCGATTTGAGACAGATATATTGGTGATCTGGAATGAATCAAGAGATTTTTGAATTTGTATCTAGATGTTTGATTTTTTAGTAAGTAAATGCTGAACATCAGGTATATTCAAGATTGTTACAGCCAATGATGATAGCAGAGTTTGCCTACAATAATAGTTATCAGTCGAGTTTGAAGATGGCACCTTATGAAGCTTTGTATGGACGTAAATGTCGCACACCTTTATATTGGACAGAGCTTAAAGAAAGCCAGATTTACGAGGTTGATCTAGTTAAAGAAATGAAGAAAAGTGAAAGTTATCGAAATTGTTTAAAAGCGACTTGAGCGTAAGTCATATGCGATTTAAAAAGAAAAGAGATCGAATATCAAGTTGGTGACAAAGTTTTTTTTTAAAAGTATCCCCGTGGAAGAAAGTTCTCAGATTTGGCAAGAAAGGCAAACTAAGTCCATGTTTTATTGGACCGTTTGAAGTGATTGAGAGAGTCGGACCATTAGCATATTGGTTAGCTTTCCCGATTGAGTTAGAGAAGATTCAAAATGTATTTCATGTGTCTATGCTACGTCGTTATCATTCAGATCCGTCACATGTGATTTCTTAGACAAAGGTTGAGATTCAACCAGACATGACTTACGGTGAAGAACCGGTAAAGATTCTAGCTCGAGAGGTAAAGCAATCAAGGAACAAAAGTATTGCACTTGTGAAAATACTATGGAATAGACATGGGGTAGACGAGGCTACATGGGAACCCGAAGAGGCTATACAAAAATAGTACCAAAATCTCTTCACAGGTAAGATTTTCGGGACGAAAATCCCTAAAGGGGGGGAGAAATGTAACATCCCGAAATAGGGCCTAAACGGAACAGTGGTTGCGAAACCACAAATCCGAGGTAGAATGTAACGGCCTAATTTTCAGTGGTGTCAAAAATGGTGATTTGAGATCACTAAATCGGACAAATAAGATTGAACAAGATAGTAACTTAATATTTATGAGTCAAGTAAGAATTTAGAAGAATTTGTGAAATGGTGAAATTAGTGAATTAAAATAATTTATTAGGTCAGACGGGTCAAAAACGAGGTATCGAGACCTCAAATTTGAAAATCAAGCTATAAATATTTTTATAAATATTTATTAAGTGTCATTGAGTTAGTATTAAAGTTTCGTTAGAAAATTTTGAGGTTTGGATAGCTAATTAATTAAAAAGGACTAAACTGAAAATAGCTCAAAATTTGTTAAATTGTGAGTAAATAGCTTAAGTATTTAAAAGATGGATTTAAAGAGCAATTAGACCCAAAGGTTAATGGCTGGACGGTTTGGGTATGAAATAAGCAAGAAAACAATGTGAACAAGGGACAAAATTGGAATTAGCATAAAAGTTAATAGTTAAAAAATGATGTAATTGAAAATCTAGACATTTCTTCATCTTTCTCACCAAAAACGCCAGAAGGTGTCTCCTATGCTTTGGTTTTTCATATTTTTGCACCATATCAAGAATCCAAAGAAGAACGAGGAAAAGAAAAGTAAAGGACTAAATTGTAAGGTTTAGTCACATTTTGTATCAAGGTAAGTTTACAGTAAATAAATGCAATATTCTTTTATTTTACATTATTATTGTCAATTTCAGCATTTATATATTTATGTTATGAAAATATTTAAAGTCGAATTTAAGGTGAAGTAATGAAATGATGTAACTTTGAAAAATCACTAAAAATTGTAGAAACATAGTTTGAAGATGAATAATATATGAAATTAAATCTTATTATGTATATTTTCTTATGGAATAAGCAAAACAGGTAAAAGTATTATATTTTATGATATATCTGAGTTTTAGTGAAACAGGTCGAGCGATTTCTGGATCCCCGTTTCAACTTTGAAATTCACCATAAATTGTACAAAACTAATTATAAGGTATAATTTATATGATTAGAATGCTTGTTGAATCTAGTTTTGAGAGAAACAAACGACTTAGTCATATGAATTTTGTACAGGAAGAAAAATGGTTCGTAGTAAGAAGAGGTTAGTGCAGTCGAGTTTTGAAATAGGGGAAACTTTAACTAATAAACTGTACTAATTGGCTAAGTCAAAAATTCTAGAAAAAAATTAGTAGATATATATATGAGTCTAGTTTCATGAAAAATTTACGGATCTTAATTTCGAGTTTTGAAACTCGAGAAATGAATTTTTAAGTAACCATGATGCAGAAAAACAGTTTATTCCGAAAATTAAAATAAGTGATTTAGAGTTGTTTAAAAGGTAAGATAAGTTTAGTAACACCTCAAGCTTGACTCCGGTGATGGTTTCGGGCATGGGGGCGTTACATTTATTGGTATCAGAGCAGGTTTACTCAGTTCTCGGAACAGCTAGTGTGAGAAAAAGTCTAGTTATACATGCCATACTTGTATTTTGATAGTGTGACGACTCCTGACGATTTTTAAATATTTTGTTTTATTGTAATGGATCCCGAGTGAGCTGGTGATGATGATGTAGAAAGTAATGCACCTGCTCCCGTAGAAGGGGTAGCGCCATCCGAGAATAGGCCAAGAATAGCTTAATCGGGAGGAGTGACTCGAAGCTCTCTTCCAAGCTTTGAATGATTTGTTTGCCGAGTTCGTTCAGACGAATCCGGCAGCTAGACCTCCACCCCTCATGATTCTCGGGCTACCCATGTAGCTCAAGCTCCCCAATCACAGTGCAGTGATAAGAGAAAAGCCACCATTGATAGAATCAGAAACAAGGGCGAAAGAGTTCCGAGCAACAAAAGATGATGATGCAGAAAGAGCGAATTTTGGTTAGAAAATACTATCGAGTCTTTGATGAGTTATCTTGTACACCGAGGAATGTATGGAATGTGTAGTATCACTTCTTAGAGACTCACCTACTACTGGTGGAAGACACTTGTATCGGTTGTACCAAAGAAAAGGGTCACTTGGGATTTCTTTCGGGAGGAATTTCGTAAAAGTACATCATCGAGGTTTATTGACCGAAGAGAAAGGAATTCTGGAATTGAAACAAGGTAATATGACGGATCGATGAGATTGTGCTTAAATTATCGGCAACTTAACAAGGTAACAATGAAAGAACAAGTATCCATTGCCTAGAATTGATGATCTGTTTGATCAATTGAAGGAGCTACTGTGTTTTCAAGATAGATTTGAGATCCGGATATTATCAATTGTGAGTTAAAGAGTCAGATGTCTTGAAGACTGCTTTCCGGACTAGGTATGGTCATTATGAGTTCCTTGTGATGCCATTTGACTTAACTAATGCTCCTGCCATTTTCATGGACTTAATGAACCGAATTTTCGCACCGTATTTGGATAAGTTTGTAGTTTTGTTTATTGATGATATCTTGATTTATTCTCATGATGAGACCGAGCATGCGAGCATTTGAGAACAGCTTTACTGATTCTCGAAGATAATCGCCAGTATGTCAAGTTCAACAAAAGTGAGTTCGTTACGAAGTTGGTTTTCTTGGACATATTGTTTCGTGAAGGTATTAAGGTTGATCCGAGCAAGATTTCAGCCATTGTTGATTGAATCCTCCTAGAAATGTATCAAAAGTTAGAAGTTTTCTTGGTCTTGTCGGTATTATAGGCGATTTGTAGAGGGATTTTCCATGATAGCTACCCGGCTGACAAGATTGCTGCGAAAGGATGTCAAGTTTGAATGGACTGAGAAGTGTCAACAGAGTTTTGACAAGTTAAAAGCATTGTTGACTAAAGCTCCTGCTTTAGTGCAACTAGAACCGTGTAAGGAGTTTGTGATTTATAAAGTGATGCGTCCATGAATGGACTTGGTTGTGTACTTATGCGAGAAAAGAAGGTAATTGCTTATGCCTCTAGACAACTAAAGCCACATGAGAAGAACTATCCGACACATGATTTAGAGCTAGCGCCATTGTTTTTATTTGAAAATTTGGAGACATCATTTGTACGGTGAGAAGTGCCACATATTCACCGATCACAAAAGTTTGAAATATTTGATGACTCAAAAGATTTGAATTTGAGGCAAAGAAGATGGTTAGAGTTGATTAAAGATTATGAGCTAGTGATCGATTATCACCCAGGTAAGGCAAACGTTGTTGCTGATGCTTTGAGTAGGAAATCTTTATTTGCATTAAGAGCTTTGAACACTAGTCTAGCCTTATCAGATGATGGTTTTATCTTAGCTGAGTTGAGAGCTAAACCGATGTTTCTTGAAGAAATTTGTGAAGCTCAAAAAAAAATGACAGTGAGTTGTTAACCAAAAGAGATCAGTGCGAGTCGGATGTAGAGTCAGATTTTCAGATCAGTTCTGACGGTTGTTTGATGTTCCGAGACAGGGTATGCATACCGAAGAATGATGAGCTTATTCGAAAGATTTTACAGGAAGCACATAGTAGTTCTTTGTCTATTCATCCAGGTAGTATAAAGATGTATAATGATTTAAAAAAAAATGTACTGGTGGGTAGGAATGAAAAGGGACATTTCAGAGTTTGTTTTTAGATGTTTGATCTGTCAGCAGGTAAAGGCCGAACATCAGGTACCTTCAGGTTTATTGCAGCCTGTGCTAGTCCCTGAGTGGAAATGGGATCGAGTTACTATGGATTTTGTGACAGATTGCCGCTTTACCGAGAAAGAAAGATGCAGATAGGTTGTGATTGATAAGTTAACGAAGTCGGCTCATTTTATCCCAACAGATGGATTATTCACTTGACAAGTTGGCCGAGTTGTATATGTCAGAGATAGTCAAACTACACAGGGTACCATTATCGATCATTTTAGACAGAGATCCAAGATTTACTTCACGGTTTTGGAAGAAATTACAGAAGGCTTTGGGCACAAAGTTGAGTTTTAGTACAGCTTTCCACCCTCAAATCGACGGTCAGTCAGAGAGAGTTATTCAGGTACTTGAAGATATGCTTAGATGTTGTGTACTGGAATTTCAAGGCAGTTGGGAAAAATATTTACCATTAGTAGAGTTTGCCTACAATAATAGTTATCAGTCGAGTTTGAAGATGGCACCTTATGAAGCTTTGTATGGACGTAAATGTCGCACACCTTTATATTGGATGAGCTTAAAGAAAGCCGATTTACGAGGTTGATCTAGTTAAAGAAATGAAGAAAAGTGAAAGTTATCGAAATTGTTTAAAAGCGACTGCAGACGTAAGTCATATGCGATTTAAAAAGAAAAGAGATCGAATATCAAGTTGGTGACAAAGTTTTTTAAAAGTATCCCGTGGAAGAAAGTTCTCGATTTGGCAAGAAAGGCAAACTAAGTCCATGTTTTATTGGACCGTTTGAAGTGATTGAGAGAGTCGGACCATTAGCATATTGGTTAGCTTTCCGATTGAGTTAGAGAAGATTCAAAATGTATTTCATGTGTCTATGCTACGTCGTTATCATTCAGATCTCACATGTGATTTCTTAGACAAAGGTTGAGATTCAACCAGACATGACTTACTGTGAAGAACCGGTAAAGATTCTAGCTCGAGAGGTAAAGCAATCAAGGAACAAAAGTATTGCACTTGTGAAAATACTATGGAATAGACATGGGGTAGACGAGGCTACATGGGAACCCAAGAGGCTATACAAAAATAGTACCAAAATCTCTTCACAGTAAGATTTTCGGACGAAAATCCCTAAAGGGGGAGAAATGTAACATCCCGAAATAGGGCCTAAACGGACAAAGGTTGCGAAACCACAAACCGAGGTAGAATGTAACGCCTAATTTTCAAGTGGTGTCAAAAATGGTGATTTGAGATCACTAAATCGGACAAATAAGATTGAACAAGATAGTAACTTAATATTTATGAGTCAAGTAAGAATTTAGAAGAATTTGTGAAATGGTGAAATTAGTGAATTAAAATAATTTATTAGGTCAGACGGGTCAAAAACGAGGTATCGAGACCTCAAATTTGAAAATCAAGCTATAAATATTTTTATAAATATTTATTAAGTGTCATTGAGTTAGTATTAAAGTTTCGTTAGAAAATTTTGAGGTTTGGATAGCTAATTAATTAAAAAGGACTAAACTGAAAATAGCTCAAAATTTGTTAAATTGTGAGTAAATAGCTTAAGTATTTAAAAAGATGGATTTAAAGAGCAATTAGACCCAAAGGTTAATGGCTGGACGGTTTGGGTATGAAATAAGCAAGAAAACAATGTGAACAAGGGACAAAATTGGAATTAGCATAAAAGTTAATAGTTAAAAAATGATGTAATTGAAAATCTAGACATTTCTTCATCTTTCTCACCAAAACGCCAGAAAGGTGTCTCCTATGCTGGTTTTTCATATTTTTGCACCATATCAAGAATCCAAAGAAGAACGAGGAAAAGAAAAAGTAAAGGACTAAATTGTAAGGTTTAGTCACATTTTGTATCAAGGTAAGTTTACAGTAAATAAATGCAATATTCTTTTATTTTACATTATTATTGTCAATTTCAGCATTTATATATTTATGTTATGAAAATATTTAAAGTCGAATTTAAGGTGAAGTAATGAAATGATGTAACTTTGAAAAATCACTAAAATTGTAGAAACATAGTTTGAAGATGAATAATATATGAAATTAAATCTTATTATGTATATTTTCTTATGGAATAAGCAAAACAGGTAAAAGTATTATATTTTATGATATATCTGAGTTTTAGTGAAACAGGTCGAGCGATTTCTGGATCCCCGTTTCAACTTTGGAAATTCACCATAAATTGTACAAAACTAATTATAAGGTATAATTTATATGATTAGAATGCTTGTTGAATCTAGTTTTGAGAGAAACAAACGACTTAGTCATATGAATTTTGTACAGGAAGAAAAATGGTTCGTAGTAAGAAGAGGTTAGTGCAGTCGAGTTTTGAAATAGGGAAACTTTAACTAATAAACTGTACTAATTGGCTAAGTCAAAATTCTAGAAAAAATTAGTAGATATATATATGAGTCTAGTTTCATGAAAATTTACGGATCTTAATTTCGAGTTTTGAAACTCGAGAAATGAATTTTAAGTAACCATGATGCAGAAAAACAGTTTATTCCGAAAATTAAAATAAGTGATTTAGAGTTGTTTAAAAGGTAAGATAAGTTTAGTAACACCTCAAGCTTGACTCCGGTGATGGTTTCGGGCATGGGGGCGTTACATTGGGACTACAAATCTAAAGTTAAAAAAATCATTTTATTGTTTACAGTATGATAGAAATACCGTATAAAATTTTGTTAAGAAATTTTACCATTTATATGCCCAATTTGATAAAAAGGACTAAATTGCGTAAAGTACAAAAGTTGAGTTATAATAGCTAAAGGTATTAAATAGCTATAGAAATTTAATGTGCAAGTCCTTATATGGTAAATAGCCAAATTTAATGTGCAAGTCCTTATATGGTAAATAGCCCATTAATGAGATAGTGGAGGATGTTGGTTTGGCATATTGAATAAATTTTCAATTATTGAAAGGTTAATTAAGTAAATTAGTTAATAAAGATAAAATAAATAAAACCAATTTAAAGCTTTATTTTTTATTTTTTACTTCAACCGAAAATGGAGGTTTAAAATAGCCATGGAAGAAGCTTATTTCGGCGAACCCTAATTTGTCAATAGGTAAGTGATTTTTGTCCCGTTTTTAATGATTTCTATGTTTTCGGGATCGTTGTAGCTTAATCTTGCTAGCCCAAAGGCTAATTTGGAAAATTGTTAAAGTATTAGGGATTTTCCATTGATGAGCATGCTTGAGTTTTAATGTTTGATGATAGAAAATGAATGGTTGTTGTTAGATAAACAACTTTTGTTAAGGAATTTTTAGTGAAAATGTCAAATAGGAATTAACTTGAAAAATGTGATAAATTCATGGTTAAAGTTGTAAATTTGTGAAATATGTGGGCTACTATAAGCATGTATATAGTTTGAATACGCTTGGGTAGGGGTAAAATTAAATGAATTTCATTTTACGAGCCTAGGGACTAAATTTAAAAGTACAGGGGCAAAATGATAATTTTGCCAAAATTACATGTTGGACTAAATTGAATGTGAAATTTTTTGAATTGGGTTAAATTTATCCATATAGATCCTGTCAGACCTTGTACAAAGTTAGATCGAGGCAAAGAGAAAATATCGGATTAGTCGCCTTCGTATCTAGGTACCCTCGTCGAGGTAAGTTTGTGTAATTAAGTCATACATTTATATGTTTTAAATTGAATTGTATGTCTGTGAATTGTGTAATTGCCATGAATGAGTACCAATCGCATATCCGACGACGTATGATGACTATCGAGCCCCGGTTGAACCTTAGGAATTCGTAGGATACAAATGACATGTCATTAGAGTTATCGATTTCAGCTCATATGAGCTTACTGATACTCAGTTCGGAGGAGCTTATTGTTATTCAGCTCGGAGGAGTTTACCATTTACAGCTCGCAAGAGCATACCGATTCAGAGCTCATATGAGCATACATGTACAGGAATTGATGGATTACAGTTCAATACACCTCGTGTGTACTACCCTAGTATCCAACAATATTCTAAATGGTTCAACGGGCATAGTTTTGTTACAAAATTATATGAGCTTGATACGAACTATTACAGGTATTTACATGAGATATATGAAATGATATTTCTTGACATATTGATATATGAAATGATCGATACATGTATATGAAAATTGAATACTTGTTGAATTCATCCATGTGTATTGGATTTTATATGTGATTTACATGGCTAATATGTTGGTGAACATGTGTTTAGGCTCTTGGCCAATTTGAATGGGATATGTTATGTTTACTTTCCTAAATTGTGGTTAAATGGTAAGTTAAATTCTATGTTGTACGAACTTTCTAAGCTTAAATGCTTACTCTGTGTTATTTTTCTATGTTTTTAGTGATTCGGAAACTCGTTCGGGTTGGAAGCTTGTTGGAGTTATATCACACTATCCATCGGCTCTTTTGGTACTTTCAATTGTTTAATTTTGGTTATAATGTCAGGTATAGGTTATTTTGACTAATGATGGCCTATGTGTGATGTTGTGGTTGTGGCCATATGCTTTGGCTTGCTTTTTGGTATATTTTTCTATGTATATATAAATGGCCTTATCATGTTTGATGTGTGGTTTGGTATGGTTAATATGTCAATTGATTTATTTTTTATGGATGAAAATTAAATGGTAGTTGAATATGCATATGGATATGTATTATAATTTTGAGTGATTTAGTACATGTTGTGGAAAACACATATGTATAATGATGTTAGTTTTGAATGGTTTGTATTGGTGTTTTTAGTGCACAAGTTACAAGTGACTTATATGACCAGTTGATGCTAGAGATCAAGTACATAAATGGCACTAAATGGTATGTTTTGATTAATGACTTACATGGTAAATTTTGGTACAAATATGCATATAAGTTAGTTAAACAATTGGATATTTTAAATGTTTAGATATACATGTTATAAGTTGTCATTTCAGGTGCCTAAGGGCATATTGGTTGTTTGTGAAGATCTTGTTTAAGGCTTGATTTTTAGCTTGTTTTGGATGCCTATTTATGACTTGTATATATGCAAAATGTTGAGTTTAGGTTGGTGCCAAATTGGGTGAGAAATGTTGCTTGTAAAAGGGTCTATTTTTGTCCACACGAGTATAGACTCGAGCATGTGTCTCAGCCGTGCGTGACACACGGCCAGGTGACATGGCCGTATGTCCCTTGTAGCTTTATTAATGTTTGCAAGTCAGGCTTGGCACATGGCTTGACACACGGGCGTGTAGGGTTACTCTGATAGGGTACACGACCTGACACACGGGCATGTGGTTTGGCCGTGTAACCCAAGCTAGTAAGTTACACTGGCATGGACACGAACTAGGACACGGCTATGTGTCCCTATTTTGAATGCCCACACGACCTAAAACAGTGGCGTGTCTCTTAGCCGTGTGAGTGACATGGCTTGACCACACGGCCGTGTGACCCTGCAACTTGAAAAATTTTTAATGTATTCCGAAAAATTTCTGAGTTTCCGATTTAGTCCCGACTTGTTTGTAACGCGTATTTTGGGCCTTGAGGGCTTGTATATGGGATAATATGTATGATTTTGATTGGTTTTTGACATAAATATTATATGATATGAAATTTTTGTCTATTTGATGTGTAAACTTTGGTAATACTCCGTAACCCTGTTTCGGTGATGGATACGGGTTAGGGGTGTTACAATAAGGGCTAATATATTCTTTTTGCATAATAGGTTGCCTTAAATCAGAATCATTAAGCACACAAATTCAACCTCGAAAACACAAAACCCCATTAGTATTCAACCCAAAATCAGAAGTAATACCTTCCTCAACTTGACAAAAACATAGAACCAAATAGTCATCCTCAAACTATTTAACTCGAATCTGATCAATCTAAGTCGGCTTAACTTGCAACTCGGCTAATAGACTTCTATCACCAAATAAACTTAGGCGAGCAACCATCACTTTCAAATTAGATATTGTTCTATGACTCAGAGGATCAGCCACCATATTGGCCCTACTGGGATGATACCCAATCATGCAGTCGTAATCCTTAAGCAATTCAATTCATATACGTTGTCTAAGGTTCAACTCTTCTGAGTAAGAAGATACTTGAGGCTCTTGTGATCGGTGTAAATGATACACCTCTCATTATACAAATAATGTCTTCAGGTTTTTAAGGTAAAGACAATTGCAACTAACTCACTATCATGCATGTGATAGTTGCATTCGTGTGACTTAAGCTGTCGGGATGCATAAGCCACTATCTTACAGTCTTGCATCAGAACACAACCCAATCCAACATGTGATACATCACTATAAACCATAAACACCTTGCTAGATTTAGGCTGTATCAGAACATGAGCCTGAGTTAAAATAGATTTGGGTTATCAAAGCTCGTTTGCTACTCATCAGTTCAGACAAATGGTGCGTTCTTACTCAATAACTTAGTTAGAAGAGTTGCGATAATCAAAAACCCCTTAACAAATCTTTGGTAATAACTCGTTAAATAGAGAAAACTATGAATCTCAAAAACATTCCTAGGTTGTTTCCACTTAAGTACAACCTCAATCTTTTTAGGATTAATTTGAATCCCCTTAACAGACACCATGAGTATTAGAAACGTTACCTCCCTTAACCATCGCACTTGCTCAACTTAGTGTAGGGCTTCTTCTTACGGAGTATTTGTAGAATTACTCTAAGATACTCATCATGATCATCATCAGTCTTAGAGTATACCAGAATGTCATTGATGAAGACCACAATGAACTGATCCAAATACAGTTGAAAAATCTAATTCATAAGGTCCATGAATGTAGCCAGAGAATTTGTAAATTGAAGGGCATGAGTAGGAACTCATAGGAACTTGTAGTGCCCATAACGAGTCCTAAAAGAAGTTTTATGAACATCAGCCTCCTTAACCTTAAACTGATGGTACCCAGAATAAAGATCTATCTTAGATAACACAGAGGCCCCATGAAATAGATCGAACAAGTCATCAATCCTCGGAAGTGGGTACTTATTCTTTACTGTCAATTTATTTAGTTGACGGTAGTCCACACACATTCTCATTGTACCACCTTTTTTCTTTATGAACAGAATTGGTGCTTCCCATGGAGAGACACTAGGCCGAATGAACCCTCGATCGAAAAGTTCCTAAAGCTGAGCCTTTAATTCCATAAACTCCTTCGGTGTCATGTGGTAGGGAGTGATGGACATCGGAGCTGTACTAGATAGAATCTCAATTCCAAATTCGACCTCCCTATCCAGAGGAAACCCCGTGAACTCCTCAAGAAAAACATTCTGAAACTCCTTAACCATTCAAATGTCCCCAACAGACGAATCCACAAAACCCAAATTAAGCACAAAAGCCAGAAATGCTTCACACTCTTTTTGAATTAACTTTTCAGCCACAAGAGCAAAGATCACATTGGATAGGTAACCTCGCTGCTCACCAATAACAACAACCTCCACACCAACCTCAGTTCTCAGAACTACCGTTTTAGTAGCATAATCCAAGCTGACTTGATTCTCCACAAGCCAGTCCATTCTTAGAATTAGATCAAATTTTTTGAATACAATTCCATCATATTAGCCAGAAACACGACCCATTGTATCTTAAACGGTACCCTCCTATAGATTCTATCAACTCGAACTGATTGACCTAGTGGACTGATCATAATAACACCACCAAAAGTATTCTCAACAAAAATGCCCAAGTTTATAGCAAAACTAGCTATGTAAGAATGTGTTGATCCAATGTCTATCAATGCATAGTACAGAATAGTATTAATGAAAAACATACTAGTACATTTACGGTGTCTCTATCCTCACGGCGCCTAGCCACATATACCATATAGGTTGTCTAGCCTCAGTTTGATTAGTACATATGCCCAGTGCACTCTAACCTATACCCATTTCGTTACCACCCTTGGTGAGCACAACCCCTAGGTGGCTACTAAACTGCTCGTTGAGGTTGAACTGTACTTAAAGCTAGGGCTTACACCTGATCAGAGCGCTGTGGAAAATCCTTAATGCGGTGCTCCATCGACTCACATCGCAGACAAGCTACCAACCTTCTCTAACGTTCACCCGAATGGCGTCTACCACAATCCCCACATGTTTGAACCACAACAGGAACAACAGGAGCCTCAACCATTACAGGCCCATCAAACTTGGCCCGTTTCTTAGGCCGTTGAACAACACTAAAGGCTCCAAATTTCTCTTATTCTTACCTTTCTCTCGATCCATCTTTTCGCGCTTAGTTTGCTTAACTTCCTTAGAAATCTTCATCTTGTCCACCAAGACATCAAAAACCCACTCCCTTTGTAGAGTTATTAGTACCTTGAGTTCATACTTCAACCCTTCCTCAAATCAGATATAGTTATCATAGCCAGTCGACACCAGCCCACAAGTATATCTGCTCAATCTCAGAAATTCAGCCTCATACTTGGCTACTATTTTGTCTCCCTAAGTAAGGCCCATAAACTACCATCCATGAGCCTTTACATAACTTGCCCCCACATACTTTCTCTGGAAGGCGTTCTTTAAAGCCTCTTAAGAAATCTGATCAAGCTGAGTGCCCTCAATCATTAACCACCACTGGTATCTTTTACCACGAAGCAAAGATACTGTGCCCTACAATTTATGCTCAGGGGTGCAATTGATATCATTCCAGTAACACCCCTAAACGGTTCTGCATCGTTGACCAAAGTCGTTTAGTTACCGACCCCATGGCTCCCAGATCCAGAATGGAGCCCAGCGATCCTCTCCAAAACCCTCAACATGGCTTGGGACAATGCGTTATCCTCAACCGTCTGGGACCCAGTTTTAGCAGTAGATGTACCCGGCATTTCACTTGTATCAAAATTAGGCTTTCTACCAATCGAGGGAAACTCAGCTCGAGCCTCCCTTTGGCACTCGTCGCGCCTACAGGTACCTTTTCTACGAGTTCCACGTATACTCATTGTATATTATCTACATTACAGAATTTTATGTATTAGTTCAAAAAATTTTTTATCAGATGTTTTATGTTAAAAAGTCTTATCAAAGTATTTTTTAGATTTTCTATAGTTTTGGCGTAAAGCATAAGTATTTCTAATACTACAGTTTTGTTTCTAACTAAACAGTTTAACTACGCAGAAATACTTACAGGATCGATGCTAGAGACTCAGTATTCCATAAACTTTATTTTTCAGGTTAAAACAAAAATGGGTCTTGTTGGAAAACAAGTTTTCACAAAATTTTGAACCCAAAATTTCACAGCCTGAGTTTTGTAACCTGGCTCTAATACCACCAAATGTAAACCCCAAACCCAGCCTAGACATTATGGCCAGACCTAGAGATGTTACTGAAAATTGATTGAAAATCCAAAATTCGTTTATTTTGAAAGTACGTCGCAATCTCTAATTACACAAAATCAGGTTTATTTGAAAGCATATATTACTTAATCGATTTAAGGAAAACTTTTTTAGCTTACACTTTCCAAAATATAAAGGTTTGCATCAGTAATATTTAGCATGTTATATTTTAAGAAAACATGATTTGTTGTTCAAAAACTCTGATATTTTGCAGGTAAAATGAGTGTTGTTGATTTAAAAAGGTGCAAATAATTTCTAGCGAAAAAGAAAGCTAAATCAAAATCCAAAACCAAACAGGCCCAAAATGTCCAAACAACCCAGAAATAACAAAACCCATAAAGCTAAGGCAAATAGAATAATTAACTAGTTAAGTTTTAACGGAGCTTCGCCGCTTTGACCCACCTTAAGTCTAAGGGTTACTTGAAAATGACAGACAATAAAAAGTGAGTTTTCGAAACTCAGTGTGTAACATATCATACAAAAATCAATCAGACATATATACAAATATCAAAACCAAAGCTTATCATAACATAACAGATGTAGATAAATAGTCCTACCCCCATTCGCTATACACCATCTCCAACAATCTTAACACACCATCCAACCCTACATACTGTTTAGTGTCGATATGACACTTTTTAGAATATTTACAGCTGAGCTACTAGTTTATTAGGCGATTTATTGTTGTTTAAGATATATATGTGGTAGTGCCACCAAATACGACAAGTTATTAAATTGTCCACATTTCCTCCAAATAACAAATCCCATCCGTTTAGAGTCACATACGACCTACCACATGGCCATGTAGCGTCGACAATGTAGTTTTTTGGCTTTCATCGTTTGTTGTTTTTCGGATTTTTCGTTACACACCTTGATTGATTTTAATGTGAATTCACCCACAAGAATTTCAAAACCTAGAAATGCCATTTAACACATTAAATCTGTAACAATTACATGGAAATTAAATCGAATACTGCATCAAAATGCCCACAAACGACTTCAAGGAAACGTTAGGATACTTACTCTACTAGAAACAATGACCAAACCAAGCTTAATTTACTAGAGGACCGCCTAACACCTCTTGCCCGTCTCCTAAAACACATCAATTTCATTAACAAAACACACAATACAGACTCAATGCAACACCCAACATAATTCCAAACGTCAACACTCAATCGAAAAGAAACAAAAAGAAATAATGAATGCTTAAAATAGAGAACAAATACATTTTACCTTTAGAAACGTAGCCTATAAAACAAAGGGTTAATGCTTCAAGAACTAGCAGTAGCAAAATTGAGGAATAAAAGCATAGCAAGATGAATTAACCCCATAAGGAAGAAGAAAAGAAAGCCAATTTGAAAGGAAAATCGAATCAAGAAATAAAAAATAGATTACAATAGTAAAGAATGAAAAACATGGCGTGCAAAAGTGGGGAATGAGGGAAAACAAATATGAAAAAGATAGGGGACCGAATTTTGGGGAAAAATAAAAATAAATAAAATAAGATAATAATCTTTTGCTCTTATTATTCAAACATAGCCCAAATCCCAACCAACCACTTTTTGATAACTCAATACCTTTTTCCAAGAGTTCAAATTTATCCCAATTTTATCCATAAGATAGTGCACCAATGAATAGAAAAAATATTATCACTCACTCGCGCAAGGATTTGAACCTAAGTCCCACAACACACACTCAAAGCCCTTAACCACTAAAGCAGGTACTTAGTTACAACATAACTAACAGATCAAATATTAACACTTTTGGGCGTTCCATGTATAATTTTTTTTGGAATGTAATATGTACTAAATATAATTAAATCTGAGATTATAAAATAAATTTATATCATAATATTTATTTTAATTACATAAATATTCATTATTTTTCAAAATTAAAGATTTCGATGATATCATCTCATTTTTTGGTTAGGTTTACGGATACAAAATAATATAATTTGTAATAGCTCGATTTTCTGTGGTGTCGAAAATGGTGGTTTTGGAACCTCATTTTTTCGACGTTTGAATCAGAAAATATTATTATTTAATATTTACAATTCAAGTATAGTGTTATACTGAATTTTGATTTGATAAAATTGTTATTTTGAAAGTTAGTTAAAGTACAAGTGGTTTGACCTTAAGGTCAATAATTTCTGAAAATGAGGTATCGAGATCTTGTTTTCATAAACTAAACTCAGTAAATATTTTTATTAAATATTTAAAAAAATTTTATATAGGCTAATTGAGTTTTGGTCCGTAATTTTGTTTATTGAATGATTAATTAGCGTAAAAGACTAAATCATAAAAATTATAAAATTTAATCACTATTAATTTATATTAGCTAAAATGCTTAATTATTTATTTATTAAGGTTTTATTTGAAAAATAAGCCATTTTTATATGGTGCACGATTAATGGCTATTTTTCTAATGTATTTTTGTTTAATTAATGTTAAAATAATATTAATAAAAGTTTAAAACATTAAAGACCAACATCATCTTCTTCATTTTTATTTTCTCCCACTGAAACCACCATTTTTGTAGCTAAGGAAGTTCGGCCAAGTATTTAACCTTGCATGTAAGTGATTTTTAAACCCGTTTTTCATAAATTCAGATTGATATTTTGAAATGAATTACCATATAGATCAATAATTGAAAAAAAAATACAGATTCGTCCTTAACACTTCTATTGTTGTTGTTAGTACCTGGTAAGTTCATACGGTGTAGTTATGTATTGAATGTGCTTAAATCATGAGTTTCATTATATAAATTTTATTTTGAATTGTATTCAAAATGGTACAAATGGTTGAAAAGGACTGAATTGTAAAGAATTATTCTAATATGTGTATTGAGTCTAGTTGAACATAGGATATGATACAATTGGTATGCCAATAGGGTTAGTTGCGCGCTTGTATGGGATTCACACTTCGATACCTACTGTTTAGTACTTCGATGCCTATTGATTTGTACTACGGTGCCTACTGTTTTGCACTACAGTACCTATTGTTCAACACTTCGGTGTTTATTGGTGTGGATCTCAACGTATAATTAACCTCCAACATTAACTACTATTCGACGACTATTTTTTTTTTAATTTGAAAACTAAAAATTATTATGACTTTTGATGATTCCTTTGTCAATTGCATCAAATTTAAATATAAAATAATTAAAACTCAAGCTCTACATAGCTGCATTTGAATCCAAACACACACCCCGCGATTTCTAATCTCACTGCTACAGTATCTAATCTCACCCTCACAGTTGTTTTTAACCTCACCGGAAGTAAACACACGACCCAACCAAACTAAACCTAAATAAACAACTGAAGTCGGCATGTTAAATAATATATGTTTTATTGTTTTTTAATGTATTTTGTTAAAATTTTAGTTGAAATGATAAAATTTACATTCAAAATATTTGTGCTTAAATTAGAGCTAATATGGGTGGGTTAGTTTTAAGTTTATCTAATTATTTCATTTCATACTTGTATTGATTGATTCTAATTCTAACTAATATATAGTTACAAATTCAACTTCAAAAATATGAGATAATTATAACTTTATATAGTTATAAATGGTAACTTAAAAAAGTTAGAACATTAATACTGTTAGTGGAATAATGTTAGATTTTTTTTATAAATTATGATAAATTATATCATTAGTCACTTAATTATGGATAACCTTTTATTTTGGTCACTTAAAAAAAATTCTTAACTTGATCACTAATATTTTCAAAATTATTTTTTTACCCGACCATTAAGCTGCTAACAGTGGTACTTTTTATTTGGTATGATAATAATTCTAGTCCTCAACTTTTAGACTTTCTTTCAATTTGGTCCATCATCCTGACATGTGAGCATAACAACCATATATTGGTATAATGAGGTTTAGAGGCTTACCAGCTTATCAAATTCTCTGCTTTCCATACTCAAATCTCACATTGTAATTTTGAGTATTTTAGCAATGTAATTATAATAAACAAAAACATATTTATGAAACCTAAATTTTGATTTATTTTCTTTACAAATGGCATGAATTCAAATAGTATTTGCAGTGTAATTGAAAGAGGTAACAATGGGGGCGGTGCGGTGGTTCTGTTAAAGCATGGGTTGGATTTTTTTGGTTCTTCAAAGGAAAACAAATGTGGGAAATAGGACCCATAACTTTCATTAAATTAAATGTTGCAATGGAAATCACAACTTCATTAGTTTGTGGATAAGTTAAATAACCACATTAATAAAACATCAAAGGCAAAGGTGTTTCACGTGACCATTAAAAAACCCTACTCCTTCTCTGTGTTGGATTTGATTGGTCAAAGCTGAAGCCTACCTATCATGGTCCTCCCTCGCCCACCATTCTTCATTTTTTTTCATTTTTTAATGTAAAAGGTTAGGAATCCAATATCTCTATTTCTTTATTTATCTGAATGAGAATACTTTAAAATCATTTATAAATTATCTCACTATTATCATCCAAATTCGAATTAATATCATTATTCGTTACATATTTAAATTCACAATTTTTTTGAATTTAATAATTTTAATTATATTTTAAATATTCGTATCCACAAAATTAATAATAAATAAATACAAACTAACAAAAGTAATTAAATAACAATCCAAACAAATTATATATAATAATTTCACAACAATTTAAATAAATCTAATAACTTGAAGATAAGAATTCCAAACAAATTAAAAGTTCCGTTATATTTTGTAAAAAATAAAAGTTAATATTTTCAATCATATGTTGGATATTTGAGAACACAAAATCCGAATCTAAATCCACAAAATTATATAAAATCAAACAAAAATTTATTTTGAATAAATTTTATTTATAATTAACAATAATTGAGTACATATTAAAAAATGGTTAAATAACAATCCAAACAAATTAAACATAATAATTTCACAACAATTTGAATATACCTAGCAACTTAAAGATAAGAATTCCAAACAAATTAAAGGTTCCATAACAAACCAAAATAACTTAATTACTTAACTCATGCTAATTTTATATCTTTTAATCTCCTATAAAATTAGTTACACCGCTTAGGGTTTAAGATTACCTACCATTAATGTACATTCTAATATCATAATAATATATAGAGTTACAAACCATTAACAATCTATCTTAATTATTTAATGCTAATTACTCATATTATAATCTATTATACAATTAGGTTTTAAATTTACATATCATTAATATAAAAAAAGTACATTATAATAACATAGTTATATATAGGAACGCATATTATTAATAATCGCCTTTATTATACATTTTATAATCTACCATAAAATTAATTGCACATTTAAGGTTTAGGTTTCATATCACTAATAAAATTAATTTAGGTTTAGTAAAATAATTTTTTAATACAAATTCACATATAAAATTAAATCGATTTATAAACACTCTATACCTGTCCACGCCATACCTCAAGTCACAATCTTGGCCACCACTCATCACCATTACTAAGCTAAAACCAATATTAAAAAATCCCAACAACTAAGTACACACGAAAAAAAATTTAAGAAGAAAAACCTTGCAAGAGAGAAGAATAAGAAATAAATAAACCACAAAAGAAAAAAAAAGAAAAAGAAGAAGAAGAATGAAGACCCATTTTTAAGTCTCATGGGTTGTCAAACAACAAGGATTTGCTTGAGAATATGAAGAGTGTGAAGGTAATTAACGATAAGGATATAAACATACCAGAATCATAGTTTGATTCAACAGTTAGATAAAATAGACCAGCTTTCAATTAAAAATTTTTAGTTTTAATGAGAAAACTTTTTGATCCGATAATGGGATCAACTAGGAAATGCTATGAACAATGGTGACGGCAGTGATTGTGAAAGAAAGAAGAAGATATTTTTACAAATTTTAATACGAAAGTGTGTTATTTGATGAGATAATTTTGGATATATAAATCTTAAAACAAAAATCAAGAATAGATTTTTAAGTTGGGAAATAGAAAAGAAAAGATGAGAAAGAAGTGAAAAATCTCAAAACTTGTAAATTTGAATGATTGGGTTGAGAAAAATATATATAAAAAAAAAATACAAATCAATCATTTGTTTTGATTGGTACATCAGGAGAAGCCAAAAATATATCAAGTAGTGAAAATCGTAACACCACATTTTCAAGTGTTGATGCATAAACATCATTTTCTGTACTAAAAGCATTGATTTTAAAAAAATTATGATTTCTCTTAATCCAATAAATAAATCTGGATTAGATATATAATTATACAGCGAATTAATGAAAAATATTAAAAATGAAATTATGAACTTTACGCATCTGTTACTAGAAAAGAAAATAATTAGATTTTGTACCTCCAACATCTTCATTCACAAATCAGTTAAAAGCATGCATTGTGTAGACAAAGTTCTGAAATTAATTTAAAGGAATTAAGTTACTAAGGTAACAAACTTTATTTAATATACAAACTCCTTAAGCAACATCAAATAAATCATTTTCTATTTTTAAAATTTTGTGAAAATTTACCCATTTGTTAACCAATTATATTATTTGTTGAGAATTACTTTGAGATGACAACAGATTGAATATCCATAATTTTAGGATTATCCAAATTTTAATTTGTCTAAAAATTCCAATTTGTAAATTATCCGATTATTAGTTATGAATATCTTACTAAGTGGATGTCCATCATGATCAAGATAAAGTTTTAATATATTTTAAATTCTAATAACTATTAGAATTAGATCTTCACTTCTTTTATACTTCTTATGCCTATAAATAGAGACTCCGATGAAGCATTGTAATTGTCTCTTTGATCAATAAAGTACGTTCTTTATTGCTTTCATATTTTCTTTGTTCTTTATTCTCCCCATCTCTCTTTATTTTATAACACTTTATCAGCACGATCTTGCTCAAAGTGATAGTTCCTTTTATTGATGATCAAATTTATCTTTTTATCAAAGATCTTTAGGTATATTTTACTATATTTTATTTATTATATCATGTTTATTATAATTGGAGACTAATCATGACAACATGAATAGATAGATTTTGATTTGAAATCTCACATATGTTTGCGATGGTAATTATGAAATAAAGAATCTATTGGGATGTTTATAAGTCCGTCCTATTAGATTTGTTGCATTCCCAAAAATGAATGTAAATATAAAGAAAATAAAAGATATAATCATCAACCACTAAAAGTGGGAATATAGTAATAAATCAAAGAACAATGAGAGTTCTCAAGATAACTCTTCAAAGGGTAAAGATAACTTATGTTATCAATGTGATATGAAAGATTATTGGTCACATGTGGCATATGCCCAAATATTTTGTTTCATTAATATTCTTTGAGGAATTATATGAGAATATAGTAATAAATTCTATCATTATAGATAGAAAATATTTATCTTATTTGTTACTAAAACAAACAAATATTATTCCAATATTTGTTAGTAAAAATTAGTCGAAAACTCTAGAAGAGTTAATATATTAATATCTTGTGATGATTAATCCATTGGTTTTAAATGATATTTATAATGGATCTTATATTGAGATTGTGAATGAGGAAAATATTATATTTCATATGAATTATTATTGCTATAAATATCTATTTTGAAAGGATGAAAAGAGATGATTGAGTTATTAATTTATATTTATTTTATAATCTTTGTGATATTGTTTTGTCATCGTCTCCATTAAGGGTTGGAAGCAAAATATTTGATTGTGAAATATCTATTTATGAGTAATAAAATATGATAATTCTATCTAAAGCTCGTTATGATTAGATGCACTTGAAGTTGCAATTTTTTTATATATTTGAAGATTTTGGCATATTCCTGAAGCTAATATTGCATATATTTTTTGAAAATTATATTTATTTTGTTGACTTAGTAACATTATAATATTCACATTGATTTAGACATTTCCAATAGTAAATGTCACAATATCACTTATATGTGGATACAAAGTAAAAGGAACGATAGTAAAATTATTAATTTGTTACAATTTAGTATACAATTGAAACACATGTTAAAGTAAACTATAAGTTTACTAATACAAATGTATTTACTACTTAGCGTGACCAGTTAGACCATCATGGATCATATATGATGCGAAAATTAATTAAGAATTCATATGGACATTCATTAAAGAATAGAACCAGAAGATTCTTTAATTTGAAAGAATTCTCATATGTTGCTTGTTCTCAATAAAAATTGATTATTAGAAACTCACTAACTAAAGTTGAGATTTAATGTCTTGCATTTCTGAAATGAATATAGGCCGATTCATCCACCATGTGGATGTTTTTAATATTATATGATTTTGGTAGATGCATCTACAAAATAATCACATGTGTTATCAATTTGCAACATGTTGTTTGCAAGATTGCTTATTTAAATAATTAATTTCAGATCATGCAATTAAGACATTTAATCTTACTAATACTGATGAGTTTATATCTCAGTCTTTTAGTGATTGAGTTTGAAAAACTTTTGTAAAAGTTTGCACATAATGATTTAGAGAAATTATTGATTAAACACCTCTGATTAATATCTAAACCATTACTTATGAGAACTAAACTTCCTATTTCAACATGAGATTATGTTGATTTACGTGTTGTACAAATCAAGCCAATAAGTTATAAATACTCCCTATTATAATTGCTTTTTGATAAAGAGCTAAACATTTCTCATCTTTGAATTTTTGTATGTACGTATATGTTCCAATTGCTCCACCACAACACATAAAGATGAGTGAATCCTTAAAGAAAGTTGAGAATATATATTAATTACAAGTTTCTTTATATTATTAGATGTTTTGGATGTATTCAAGATTCAATTATGATATGATTTGTGATTACAATTTTAATTCGATAGTTTTCCCGACATTTGGGGAAGAGAAATAATAACTTGTAATGAGTTAGGGGAAGAGTAATTTAAACCAGAAGTTCAATAAGGATAACTCATTACAAGTTAACTGTTAGATGTATTTAAAAACTTAATGAGAACAACCAAGTGTTGTATACCATGTAATATTTTAATTTGAATCAAAGTCCCAATAGGACAATCAATTGGAATTAAAAATATATTGATCGGTTCCAAATATGAAAATTCTTCTAGATGGTCATATAATGGATGCAGGTGCTCCAGAAGAGACCCAAGAGATAACTAATAAGTAAAACTTCAGAAAAGATTCAGGTACTTGAAACTGAATTTTAAAATAATGAAAATAAGAGATCTCAATAAGTTATGTCAATTCAAGAAAATGTGGAACCGAATAATAAAAGTGGTCGACAATGATTTTGCATGCACTATTATTATTGAAATAATGAAATAAAAGGAGGATATTGAACAAATTTATTGAGAAATATAGATATGGAATAAATTGATTAAAATAGAAAGACGCAACTCGAGTACAATTAAATTCATGGAGTTTTTGGACCCATAGTCCAAATATCTAAAGGTATAAAGCCAATAAGGGTGCAATTAAAGTAGTTTTGCAAAAACGGAATAAAAATTTTAAATTTTTTGCTAAGTCTTGGCATTTATTATGAAAAGATATAATATTCTTTTGTGGTGAATGCAATAACCTTTAGACATATTGTTTTGACAATTCATAAAATATTTAACTTACGTCTAATGGTTGTTGTTACAACCTTTATAAATCACTATATAGTAAATTTTATATTAAAATCCTTGAAGGATTTAGAATACCAGAAGCATACTGAAATTCTCGGGAAATTATTCATTTATATGAATTGAAATAATTGAACTTATGTGGTAAATTTGACTTAGTCAATAGTAGTTGAAAGAGGATTATAAAATGATCCAAAATACCTATTTGTATTTTCATAGAATGATCATGATTAAAGTTTGCTATGATTATTGTTGAAACTCTTGAAGGGATCAAAATATATTTCCCTGAATTTCCCTCACTCATGACTTTTAAAATAATGGCAATATAAATGCTTACATTCAAATAGTCAATTGAAAAACTAGTATTCAAGATTGAATACGTAGAATATAAGAATGTGATGTTTTCATGAGGGGGAGTAAATACGCGTTGTACTCTTTTTCCCTTAATCGAGGTTTTATCCCATTGGGTTTTCCTAGTAAGATTTTTAATAAGACAACATATTATGCGTATTATAGATTATGTACTCTTTTTCCTTCATTAGGTTTTTATCCCACAGGGTTTTTCCTAATAAGGTTTTAACGAGGCACATTATCTACCAATGGACATCCAAAGGGGAGTGTTATGAATATCTTATTAAGTGGATGTCCATCATGATCAAGATAAAATTTTAATGTACTTTAAATTCTAATAGTTATTAGAATTAAATCTCTACTTCTTTGATACTTCTCATGCCTATAAATAGAGACTCTGATGAAGCATTGCAATCATCCATTTGATCAATAAAGTATATTCTTTATTGCTTTCATATTTTCTTTGTTCTTTATTCTCTCCATTTCTCTTTATTTTATAAAAATATAACTAATAACTTAAACATAATAATTCTAAACAAATTAAAAGTTTCATAACAATCAAAAAATTCAAATTTAACATTTTCAATTATATGTCGAATATCCGGATCTGCAAAAATCTAAATCCGAATATGAAAAATAATATAAAATCAAGCCAAAAATTAATTTTAAATAAAATTATTCATAATTAACAATAAATGACTGTAAATTAACAAAAGTAAAATAACAATACAAACAAATTAACCATAACAATCTCAAAACAATTTAAATATATCTAACACTTTAAAGACAAGAATTCCAAACAAATTAAAATTCCATAACAATCCAAAATTACTTAATTATTGTATATATTATAATCTATTATAAATTTAGTTACACGTTTAGAGTTTAACGTTAATATTGTAATTGTATATAGTGTTAGCTTGATAAATCAAACCGAAATTACCAAGAGGGGAGTGAATTGACTTATAATTTTTTTGAGAAAGCTAGAAAGAAAATTGAAAGATGAACACAATAATTTAGAGTGGTTCGGCCCCAATTACATACTCCACTACCTAATTTTTTACAATTAAGGATTCTCCCAAATTCACTAATTTGATAACCTTTAATGACATTGTTTAACCTTACAACTCCTTTAAGATTTTTACCATAAATCTTAAGACACAAACCCTATCAAATAAAATAAAAATAAGCAAATAAATAAATAATCCTTATAAGATCAAAGTGTTTGCAAATTAAGCTCAAAATTTGAATATAAGGCCAAAATAAAATTTGACAAACAATGTGATATTTATTTTTACTTTAAAGCAAATTGGTCACAAAATTTGCATATTTGCATAAGTTAACATAAACAAATAATCAATCAATTTATATTTTCTTCTCCCCTTTTGTTATATCAAAAGACAAATAAAAGTTAAGGAGAAAAGAGGTTAATCCATCGCAATAGATATAGAAAAGTAAATAGGTGAAGAACTAAGCATCAATGTATCTAAAAATACCAATAAAATATTAAAGTGTAATTTGATATAAACATAGACAATAATAAAGAAACTAGGTGCAAATATTATGAATATGAAATTAATGACTTAAATCTACTCTAATCATCACCAGAGAAAAAAGAAGGATTCAAAGGGAAGCGAGCTAAGAGAGACATCATTTGTGCCTCCAAAGTTGATAGGCGAGTGTTAACATCTTCTTAAAAACTTCGAACATTATTGCTTAATGAATGGATAGCATTGAAAAGAGTATTATTAACCTCGGAAGAGGGTTGAGCAGCATGTGAAGAAGAAGCCAGTGAAGGAGCATGCTTGGGTGAAGGGACGTGTTCAAACGCGCTGTCATCATCATCATCATCAGTAGCTGGATTACCTACTTTGATCCACTCACCGGTTGGCATCATAGTGATAGCCAGCATAGTGAAGTGCCCCGTAAATTATAGGTTGATTGGACGTAATAAGGAAGTCTCCAAGAGTGCTAATTCCTCACTGTCTAAAGATATATGACAAATATGTGCCATGAGGAAATGTGATATTTGTATTGAGCCCCCTCCCAATAGCCTTAGTAATACCATTAAACAGGATAAGAGCAAGGTTGTTACGCATGTTATTTTAGAAAAAATCGAGCCACCAATAATCGATGTCTCGAAGCTTGGCATATTTCAGAATAGGATATTCAAAGGCTAGATCGTGTAAGGAAAGTTCAGAGGCTAGACTGGACAAAATGCAAAAAGAGCATGATTAAAAAGACCCTGTTCATTAGAGTTACCTCTAGAAGGTAAGTGTAACAAATTTCCAAACTCTTTGACAGTGAGACGAATGGGAGTGTTTATTAAAAATGAGGTGATGAAAACAACGAGATCATCGAAATCGTCATGTTTGAGCTTGGCATTTGAATAAAATGCTCGAACAAGGTTATAAAATATCGGTGAAGAAATTTTCAAAAAATCCATGCAACTCCAATCTTGAAAATAGATAGATAAATAAAATTTATTGATTCAAGCATACCGACATCTATCTTTCTTGACTCTCAAACCTTTTTCGAAGCAAATTTTTCATTAAAACAAGATTGAGAGTTTGAAGATTGAAAATACTAACTAAAAAAGCACTTTACAGCCCTCGATAGGTTAGAAGATGATGCACCGATTCTTGGATTTTTCTTAGGAGCCATTCTAACTAATTAGACACTTAAAGACACTGAGACTCGAAAAAAAAAACTCTTTGGGGGAATTTTAACAAACACTTGGTGGGCAAGGGTTTTGGGCAAGAGTTTTAAGAAATTTTTTAGAAATAGGTAACCTCCTGCAATAAAACACAATATATGGTGTTCAAAACAACTCAATAAACAATCAACAAACACTATTTCAACTTACATTTTAAAAATCAACAAGTTGAAGGTTTTAGGTTTTGAAATAGGCAAAATCTCCAAGCAATGTTGAACAAAATTTGAGGAAATGATGTTTGAAAGTGTTGAAAGACCAAGATTTGACGAAAAAAATTAAATAAATTTGAAGAAATTTTGGAGAGGAGTTGAGAGGTTTTCGGTGGAGAGAAGAAAAAATTTTAAGTGTTTTGAAAATTTGTGTTAGAAACTAGTGCAGATACCTTTAAAAATCTCATAGTACCGATGATTTCTCATGAGTATCAATATTTTTATAAAACTATCGATACCGTATTATGATTCTGTTTTTCAAGTGTAGTGAATATTGTAAAATTGAGTTTTTTAAGTCTTTAGAGGTTCTAAGGGTTCTAAAATGACTCTAAGATCATCCCTAAATGTTTCATGTGCATGAAAATGAAAAAGTTAAGCATAATGCATATTATTCATAAATAAAACTTAAATTTTTAAAGAAAATGACTAAATTAGCAAGAATATGACTAATTCAATAAGTGCAAAAACATCCCAAGAACAAGTCATGCTAGATAAATAAGGTTAAAATAAATAAAATATCTACATAAACTTCCCCTATCTTTATGCATACAAGAGCCATGAAATCTTCCCTTAACAAGGTTTTTGCAATAAAAATAATCAAAGAACATTGAAAGTTTTAACACAAAGTCAAGGCAAGGTGGTTAGACCTAGTTATCTCCTAAGTGTCCAGAATCTCTCTTTGTTTAATGGTTTTGTAAAAATGTCACCTAATATGGTTTAAGGTGTCTATATACTCTAAAACTATTTCACTCTTTCGGACATGATCTTTAATAAATGATGTCTAATTTCAATGTGCTTAGTCCTAGAATGTCAGATGAGATTTTTAGTGAGAAAAATATCACTAGTATTGTCACACTTGATAGGAATGGTATCCATATCAATTCCATAGTCCTTAAGTTGTTGTTTCATCCATAAAACTTGAGCACAGAAACTATCGGTAGAAATATATTCTGCTTCAGTGGTAGACAAAGCAAAATTATTTTGTTTCTTTGAAAACCATGACACTAGCATGTTGCCTAGGAATTGAAAAGTACTGGAGGTGTTCTTCCTATCTAATTTGAAGCCTCCAAAATCCACATTTGGGAATGCATACAAGCTAAAGGATGAGTCTCTAGGATACCAAAGGTCTAAATTTGAAGTGTCTCTAAGGTATCTAAAGATTCTCTTAAGGGCTTGTAAATGTGATTCCTTATGAAAATATTAATATCTAGAACACAAGCATTTATTAAACATAATGTCGGGTCTACTTGCGGTAATATAAATCAAAGAATCAATCATTGACCTATATAATTTTAAATCTACATATTTACCTTCCTCATTTTTTTCAAGCTTTGTAAAAGGAATCATGAGAGTAGCTTGTGGTTTAAGAGTGTCCATCCCAAATTTCATGAGCATTTCCTTTGTGTACTTAGTTTGATCAATGAAGATGCCATCCTTTTTTTACTTGATTTGGAGTCTTAAAAAGAAATTTAGTTCTCCTATCATACTCATCTCAAACTCACCTTGCATTAGCTTAGAAAATTATTAACAAGGGAGATCATTAGTAGAACAAAAAATAATATCATCAATGTAACGCCCCAAAATTTTTATTTTTGATTCCGTGATGTTTTGACACAAATACCTGCCTGCTTCAGTGGTTAAGTGTTCTGGGTGCACGTGGGAGGTTCTAAGTTCAAGCCATGCTTTTGGAAAATTTTGAATTTTTTTTTAAGTTAAGCCTCACTCTTGTTCAGTAAGCTTTTATTTAATTGTTTGCAAAATCATATCAGAATGGGCCAGCTGGTCTAGTGGTTAAGTGGAGTGTTGGTGTGTTGGAGGGCTTGTGTTCGATTCTCTGCGATGGCAATGAGTAGTATTTTTGCTTAAAGTTCGGCCAGAGTTGTGCTGAACTTGGATTTTGAGTGATGGATGTGTAGTGGGAGTTGAGTGAGAAAATTAAGGGATTGAGATAAGGTAGGTGGTGGGATTTGAGTAAAACAGTTTCCTAAAAATTCTCTCTGTAGAAAAAAACTGATCATTTTCTCCTCTACTTCTTCTTTTTTTATTTTTTTCTTCTTCTTTCTTTCTCTTTTTCTCTGTTCTCTGCCAAATTCTTTCCCCATTCTTACTGTTGTTTTCGTTTTTGTTTTTTCTTTCCTACTATCATTGTTTTGCGTCTCGTTCTTTGGTAGTTTTTCGTGTGTTATCGGTAAGTGTAGTAAGTACCGTGTTTCATTTTGGGTTATGGATAGTGGTTAATAGGACTCGTTTATTGTTTGGAAAAGGTTAAAGGGCTGAGGTTATTTGATTGGTGCCGTGGTGGTGAAGAGACTCCGTTGTTCGATCTAAGGTAATGATTTTCCTTTCGATAGATGAATACCCTGTTTTAGGTTTAGTTCAATTCGATTATTTAAATGATTAATGGAGTGAAATATTGATCAATTTTAGGTTAGGGATTGCTTAGAGTTACTTTTACGTTGAAAACGATACAGGTGTGTACTCGATTACACAAGAAAAGAAGTTTTGAAGAAAGGGAAAACCCATTGTCGATGCTATACAGGCATGTGGTTACCCATATGGCAGGCCGTGTGCCCTAACATGGGCGTGTGATCGATGAGGCGAGGTCGTGCGCGTATGAAAAGATCGTGTAATGACCAGGCAGCCCTTGTGTTAGGTCGTGTGAGGCATACGGGCTTGTGGGTCCACACAGGTAAACCACATGAGCGTGTGGGATTTTGTGCTAGGCTGTGTGATCCACATGGCCAAGGAAAAATGGCCCACACGGCCTAGCCACATGGGCGTGTAAGCCCATTTTCACTGAATTGATTGCTAAGGTTGTACGGGTCGCCCAAGTTAATTGTGAACCTACTGTAGGGTCGGTAAGCATAACTTAGACCCCTAATCGTGTGAGCTAACTGCTTGATTTATATATATTGAACATGACAATAGTATGCAAGTATATTGAACTGGTTATATGTACTGATATCATGAGATAGCATGTCATGATTTGTGTGTTGCATTGCATGAGGTTGGGTTGATTATATGTGGAGAAACTGTAGTGAAAGGCTCTTAAGCCTAATACACTGGCAGTTCAGCTATAAATTACAATTTTGTGCTGTATTCGGTTCTACTTGAAGTGTAAGGATGGGTCGGTTGATTTAATCACTACATAGAGTGTTGGGTTGGACGGAGATGGTGTGTAGAGGTTGGTTAGGTAGGACTTTGTTATTTAATACTACATAACTGCTACTACTATTGTGATGGGCTAAAGCCTTACTGCATTTTTAATACTTGACTGAGATGGGCTAAGGCCTAAACCGTTACTGATACTGAAAAGGGCTTAGGCCCAAAACTGTATTTGACTGTGCATTGTGTCTACTATTGTTTGTTTTCTGTGGGATTACACACCGAGTTTATGTAAACTCACCCCTCTCTGTTTAATGTGCACAAGTAATCCCCAGACCTAGACGAATCGGTGAAGCAGAGGACTCGATGGTGACCACAGTTTTTGGACTTTACGTTTTTTTATGTTTTATAGTTTTATTAGTATTGGGATGTAATTTGAAGACTCTTGCTTAAATTTGGTTTTTTTTTTTTTTTGAAATTATAACTGCTATTCGTACAAAGTTCGGTTTTCAAAAAGCTAACGTATTTTCTAAACTCACGATTACTTAAACTATTTTGTTTTAAAAGATTCCAAAACAAGAAACATTTTAAAGCAAATGTTTTAAATAAGTAAAACGATTTTGTTTAAAACTAATAAGAGATAAAGAAAAGTATTAAACGGAAAAGGTTTTATCACATCAACATAGTTTTCAAACACCCTAGCATGTGACCTTGCCAGATTCGGCCATAACGTTTAGGTCGAGTTTGGGGTGTTACATTTAGTGGTATCAGAGTCAGGTTACAAAACTTGGCTGTGGATTATGGGTTTTAAATTTGGTCTTTGAAGAATTGGTTTTCAAATTATTTGAAATGTTTCTACTAAGTATGTGGTACACTGAGTCTCCGGTGCCGATCTTTTAAGTATTCTGAAACTGATATATGCTTTAATTAAAAATGCTATGCTATTTTGAACTACTATAGGTAGTATATTGTGAAAATACTCTAGTTAGTATATACTGAAAACTGTAGTTAAACTGAAAATATAGTAAACTGCTAGAGACTGCGCCATACAAAAATAAACTCTGAACTACTGAAACTGTTTCCATAAAACATCTGCTAATAACTATTGAACTGTAATTGATTCATAAAACTTTTAATACAGATAAACGCGACTAGACAATGAGCGCACGAGGTACTCGCGGACGGGGTACTAGAGGCCGTAGAGGGGCTCGAGCTGAGTCCTCTTCACTAGGCAGTATGCCAAATTTAGACACTAGCTAGACACTGATGTCACTTGTTACTGAGACTGGGTCACAAGACCGTGCTGTTGGGGGCGATGCACTATCCCAATCCATGTTAAGGATTTGGAGAGGGTCATTGGGCCCAATACTAGATCTGGATACGGAGGGCCGATTACGGAACGACTCCGGTCCAATGGAGCTGAGCTCTTCAAGGGTGTTACTAGAGTTGTCCCTAATATGTCCGAGTATTGGATTGAGGCCACGGAAAGGATCATGGATAACCTGGATTGCACTCTCGAGCAGAAATTAAAGGGTGCAGTCTGCTGCTGCGTGATAAGGCTTTTCAGTGGTAGCTTACTGTTAAGGAGGGAACTCAGCCCGAACGTCTAACCTGAGAATTCTTTGAGACTGCCTTTCAGGGGAAATATATGAGGGCGAGCTACGTAGATGCCCGTAGGAGGGAGTTCCTGAACCTTACTCAATGAGATCGATCTGTGGGCAAGTATGAGGCCAAATTCTTGCGACTAAGCCGCTACGCACGAAGTATGGTAGTGATTAAGTATGAATGATGTGTCTGCTTCGAGAATGGCCTTAGGGATAATTTGATAGTCCTGATAGCTCTGTAGAGGGAGCGTGATTTTTCTTCACTAGTTGAGAAGGCGAAGATAGCCGAAGAGGTTAAGTGCGCTGAACCCCAACACCGTGACAGAGAGAGTTAAGAACAAGAGGGATTCAAAGCCCTCAAGTACTGTGTAGAGGCTTAAGAAAAAGGCTAGAGCTGATGGGCTGGTTAGAGCTGGGCCCCGTGTTGCTGTTACTTGACAGCAACCATGTGTTGATTGTGGTAGACGCCATCAGGGCGAGTGTTAGAGGATGATTGGGGCGTGTCTGAGGTGTGGATCATTGGATCACTGTATCAGGGAGTGCCTACTGAGGGCTGATCAGATGCAAGCTCAGGGTACTGGTAATGTACTGCCACAGAGGGTAGCATAGTAGCCACCGAGAGACCATGGTCAAGCTAGGGGTGGTAATGGTATGGGTCATGTATAGAAAGCATCGAGCAGAGGTGCTGAACACACTGAGGTGAGGCAGCCGGCTTTAGTATATACTGCACGTCGCCAAGAGGATGGAGATGCTCCAGACGTCATCACGAGTATGTTTCTTATTCATGATGTACCTTATATTGCATTGATAGATATAGGGTCCACTCACTCCTATATAGCCTGTACCGTGTCTGAAAACTCAAGGATACTGGTTGAGAGCACTACGAGTGAGGTTATTATACTGAGTTCATTGGGGCAGTCTATAAGGGTTAACAAGCTATTTAGAGATGACCCTTTAGAGGTTCAAGGGGCAACCTTTCTGGTTGATCTGATGGAGCTTCCGTTTGGGGAGTTCAACTTAATATTGTGAATGGATTGGTTGGTTAAGCATCGTGTCAGTTTGGATTGTGCGACCAAGAGGGTCGTATTGAGAACTAAGGAGGATAATGAGGTGGTCATGATAGGAGAACACTGAAATTATTTGGCTAACGTGATCTCTGTACTAGTGGCTGAGAAACTAGTTCGTAAGGCATGTGAGGCGTACTTGGCCTATAAAAGTGTCTCGGGTTCTGGAAATTCTACAGTTAAGGATATCAGAATGGTAAAGGATTTTTCAAACGTCTTTCTTGGGGAGGTACTAGGTTTACCTTCCTGGTATAACTCCAGTGTCTATCGCTGCCTATCGAATGGCACCGAATGAGCTTACAGAACTTAAGGCTCAAATTCAGGAGCTGTTAGACCGTGGGTTCATCTGCCCTAATGTTCCCCGTGGGGAGTACTAGTACTGTTTGTTAAGAAGAATGATGAATCCTTGAGGATGTGCATCGACTATCGTTAGCTGAATAAGTTGACTATTAAGAACAAGTATCCACTTCTAAGGATAGATGATTTGTTTGACCAGTTCCGTGGGGCGCTTGTGTTTTCCAAGATTGATCTGTGTTCTGGATTTCATTAGCCGAGGGTTAAGGAACTAATGTGTTTAAGACAACATTTAGGACTCGTTATAGACACTACGACTTCCTAGTGATGCCATTTTGACTGACTAATGCACCGGCAGCTTTCATAGATTTGATGAACCGAGTATTTCAGCCTTATCTAGATCGATTTATTGTGGTGTTTATCGATGATATACTGGTTTATTCGAGGATTGAGGATAAGCATGACAAGCACTTTAGGGTTATTCTTCAGACCTTAAGGGAAAAGTAGCTTTACGCTAAGTTTAGCAAGTGCGAGTTTTGGTTACGTGAGGTAACATTTCTAGGTCATGTGGTTTCTGCTAAGGGTATTCGTGCTGACCCTCGAAAGATTGAGGCTGTATTGGACTAGAAGTATCCTAGGAATGTGTCTGAGATCCGCAGTTTTCTGAAACTGGTGAGTTATTATTGGCGGTTTACAGAAGGCTTCTCATTGATTGCAACACCTTAACTAAGCTGCTACGTAAGAGTGTACCATTTGACTGGACTGATGCGCAGCAAGAATGCTTCGAGAAGCTCAAGACTGTACTGACTAATGCTCTTGTTCTGATATAGCCTGAATCTAGAAAGGAGTTCATAGTTTATAGTGATACATCACATGTCAGTTTGGGATGTGTGTTGACGCAAGATGGTAAAGTGGTAGCATATGCGCCTCATCAGCTTAAGACACATGAGGCGAACTATCTGACGCACAATTTGGAGTTGGTCATTGTAGTCTTTGCATTGAAAATCTGGAGGGACTACCTGTATGATTAGAAGTGTGCCATCTACATTGATCACATGAGTCTCAAGTACCTTCTTACTCAGAAGGAGTTGAATCTTAGGCAGCATAGATGGGTTGAGCTGCTTAAGGATTACGACTGTACCATTAAGTACTATCTGGGTAAGGCTAATGTGGTGGCCGATGCTTTGAGCCATAGGCCTATGACTGATCTGAGAGCGATATTCGCTCGACTTAGCTTGTTCAAGGATGGGAGTTTGTTGGCTGAGCTGCAAGTCAAACTAACTTAGATTGAGCAGATTAGGGATAAACAGTTGGAGGATTAGTCTTTGGGTTTTCGGTTTCATCAAGTTGAGAGTGGTAGCACTACGGATTTTGGGCTGAATTTTGAGGGTGTGTTGTGTTTTCGTGGATGGATTTGTGTACCAAACGATACTAATCTGATGCAGTCTATTTTGAGGAAGGCACATAGTAGCTCTTATGCTATGCATCCTGATGGAAAGAATATGTACCGAGATCTTCGAAAACCGTACTGGTGGCTAGGATTGAAACGAGAGGTTACTGATTTTAGGGCACGGTGTCTGACATGCCAGCAGGTTAATGCTGAACATTAGTTGCCTTTGGGTTTGCTATAGTCGGTTAAGTTTCTGTTTTGGAAATGGGAACAAGTAACGATAGATTTTGTTAGTGGGTTGCCTTTAACGCCTCCTAAGAAGGACTCAGTGTGGATCATCGTGGATCGATTAACCAAGTCTACACACTTCATCCCAGGTAGGACAGATTATTCATTGCAAAAGCTGGCGAAGCTTTATATTTCTGAGATAGTGAGACTGCATAGGGTACCAGTTTCGATCATCTCTGATAGGGATCCTTGTTTTACGTCTCAGTTTTAGAGAAAGTTGTACGAGGCTTTGGGTTCAAGGTTGGACTTCAGTACTGCGTTCCATCCTCAGACCGATGGTTAGTCTGAGAGGGTGATTCAGTTACTAGAGGATATGGTCAGTTAGAAGGATTATCTACCGCTAGCGGAGTTTGCTTACAATAATAGCTTCCAGTCTAGCATTCAGATGACACCTTACGAGACACTATATAGTCATAAGTTTCGTACTCTATTGTGTTGGACTGAGTTGGGTGAGCGTTGAATTTTGGGTCCTGAGTTGGTTTTTGAGGCTGAAGATAAGGTTCGACTAATTAGGGATCGTTTGAAGGCGGCTTCTGATAGACAGAAATCTTATGCGGATCTGAAGAGACTCGAGATTGAGTATTCTGTGGGAGACTTCGTATTTCTTAAGGTCTCGCCATGAAAAAAGATTCTGAGATTTGATTGTAAAGGCAAGCTGAGCCTTACTTTTATTAGGCCGTACCGGATTCTAAAATGAGTGGGACCGGCCGCTTATCAGTTGGAGTTACCTCTAGAGCTAGACCGTATTCATAACGTATTTCATATCTCGATGTTAAGGCGTTACCACTCTAATCCTACTCATATTGTCCCTGTTGAGGAGATCGAGGTTAGGCCAGACTTGACCTTTAAGGAGGAGTCGGTTCAGACTCTGGATCACGACGTTAAAGTTTTAAGAAGGAAATCCATTCCATTGGTACCTGTGGATGAATCATAGCACTGAGGAGGCCATATAAGAACTAGAGGATTCGATGCGTCAGTAGTATCCTCATTTATTTTGATCAAGTAAATTTCAAGGGCGAAATTTTCTTTTAAGGGGTAGAGTTGTAATGCCCTAAAGTTTTTATTTTTGATTCTGTGGTGTTTTGACGCAAATATCTGTTTGCTTCAGTGGTTAAGTGTTCTGGGTGTATGTGGGAGGTTCTGAGTTCAAGCCATGCCTTTGGCAAATTTTGAAATTTTTCTAAGTTAAGCCTCACTCTTGTTCAATAAGCTTTTATTTAATTGTTTGCAAAACCATATCAGAATGGGTCAGCTGGTCTAGTGGTTAAGTGGAGTGTTGGTGTGTTGGAGGGCTTGTGTTCGATTCTCTGCGATGGCAAGGAGTAGTATTTTTGCTTAAGGTTCGGCCAGAGTTGTGCTGAACTGGGATTCTGAGTGATGGATGTGTAGTGGGAGTTGAGAGAGAAAATTAAGAGATTAAGATAAGGTAGGAGGTGAGATTTGAGTAAAATAGTTTCCCAAAAATTCTCTCTGCAGAAAAAAAAACTGATCATCTTCTCCTCAATTTCTTCTTTTTCATTTCTTCTTCTTTTTCTTTCTTTCTCTTCTTCTTTGTTCTCTGTTGAATTATTTCCACATTCTTACTGTTGTTTTCATTTTTGTTTTGTCTTCCTTACTATCATTGTTTTGCGTCTCATTCTTCGACAGTTTTTCGTGTGTTACCGGTAAGTGTGGTAAGTACCGTGTTTCATTTTGGTTTATGGATAGTGGTTAATGAGATTCATTTTATGTTTGGAAAAGTTTAAAGGGCTAAAGTTATTCGATCGGTGCCATGGTGGTGAAGAGACTTCGTTGTTCGATCTCAGGTAATGGTTTTTCGTTCGATAGATGAATACCCCGTTTCGGGTTTAGTTCAATTCGATTGTTTAAGTGATTAATTGAGTGAAATATCGATCAATTTTAGGTTGGGGATTGCTTGGAGTTGCTTTTACGTCGAAAACAATAATGCCACACGGACGTGTGGTTGCCCGTGTGGTAGGCCGTGTGCCCTAACACGGGCGTGTGTTCGATGAGGCCAAGTCATGTGCGCATGACACGGCTGTGTGATGGCCAGGCAGGCCGTGTGCAACACATGGATTAGACTGATTTGGGCCGTGTGCACTACACGGGCATGTGGATCCACACGGACGTGTGGGATTTTGGGCCAGGCCATGTAATCCACACGGCCAAGGCAAATTTGGGCCGTGTGGGCCCACGCGGTAGGCCACATGGGAGTGTGAGCCCATACTCACTAAATTGATTGCTAAGATTGCACGGGTCACCCAAGTTGACTGTGAACCTACTGTAGGGCCGGTAAACATCACTTAGACCCCTAATCATGTGAACTGACTGTTTGATTTATATATATTGAGCATGATGATAGTATGCATGTATACTGAACTGGTTATATGTACTAATATCATGAGATAGCATGTCATGATTTGTATGTTGCATTGCATGGGGTTGGGTTGATTATATTTGGGGGAAGTGTACTGAAAGGCTCTTAATCCTAATATACTGGCAGCTCAGCTGCAAATTATTGTTTTGTGCCGCATTCGGTACTACCTGGAGTGTAGGAATGAGTAGGTTGATTTAATCCCAACATGGAGTGTAGGGTTGGACGAAGATGGCGTGTAGAGGCTAGTTGGGTAGGACTTTGTTATTGAATACTACATGACTGCTACTGATACTGTGATAAGCTAAGAGACTACTACAAATTTGATATTATACTGAGATGGGCTAAGGCCCAAACTGTTACTGATACTGAAAATGGCTTAGGCCCAAAAATGTATTTACTGTGCACTGTGTCTACTATTGTTTGTTTTCTGTGGGATTACACACACTGAGTTTACATAAACTCACCCCTCTCTATTTAATGTACACAAGTAATCCCCAGACCTAGACGGATCGTTGCGGCGGAGGACTCGATGGTGACCACAGTTTTTGGACTTTACGTTTATTTATTTATTTATGTTTTATGATTTTATTATTATTGAAATGTAATTTGAGGACTCTTGGGACTTTTTCTTAAATTTTTTTTTATTTTTTTGAAATTATAACTGCTAGCTGTAGGAAGTTTAGTTTTCAAAAAGCTAACGTATTTTCTAAATTCATGATTACTTAAACTGTTTTGTATTAAAAGCTTCCACAACGAGAAATGTTTTAAAGCAAATGTTTAAATAAGTAAAACGATTTCCTTTAGAACTAATAAGAGATAAAGAAAGTATTAAACAGAAAAGGTTTTATCACATCAATATAGTTTTCAAACACCCTAGCATGTGACATTGCTAAATTTGGCCATAACATCTAGGTCGGGTTTGGGGTGTTACAATCAATATAAATTTGAACTACTAATAAATATTTTTTTTTCTTTTAATAAAAAGTGTTGTGTCAATTTTTCCTTTACAAAAACCTTTTTCAATAAGAAAATTTGATAATCTTTCATACCAAGCTCTAAGAGCTTGTTTCAAACCATATATAGCTTTTGAAAGTTAAACATGGTTTGGAAATTTTAGACCTTCAAAACCAGGTGGTTGCTCAACATACACTTCTTCATTTATAAAACACTTTTTACATTCATTTGATATAATTTGAAATCATTAAAGTATGCAAAAGCTAAAAGCATTCTAATGACTTCCATCCTAGCTACGGGAGCATGAGTCTCATCATAATCTATTCCTTCCTCTTGAGTGTAACCTTAAGCAACAAATTTAGTCTTGTTCCTCACTATGTTACTACTCTCATCTAGCTTGTTCCTAAAAGCCCAGTTAGTACTTATAGTAGATTTATCACTAGGTCTATCAACTGTGATCCATACTTTACTTCTCTCAAATTGATTTAACTCTTCTTGCATAGCAAACATCCAATATTCATTATTTAATGCTTCTTTGATTGTATTTCAAAGAGAAGATCTAGTAATTATTCATTGGGATGAATCTCCCAAAATCATAACATCATTCACATAGTTGAACCCTATTGGATGAGTGATTTTCCTTTCCTCAATTGAAAGTTATTCTAGAGCATCTTATGTTTCTTATTGAATTTTTTTCATTTGATGATTGATCCTCTTTTTCATTTTTATTAAAAGATTTTGCATTATCATCATCAACACAAGAATCCTTTCTAGGTGGAGAATTAGAGTTATAAAAAATAACATGTATAAACCCTTCTACTACTAAAGTTCTTTTGTTAAAGACTTAATAAGATTTAAAATTTAGAGAGTAACCAAGAAAAATTCTTTCATAACTTTTTGCATCAAATTTACCAATATTATATTTGCCATTGTTTACAACAAAACATTTGCATCCAAAGGGATGAAAATAGCTAATGCTAGGCTTTTTATTTTTGAAAAGTTCATATGGAGTTTTCTTTAAAATAGGCCTAATCACCACTCTATTAACAACATAGCAAACGGTGTTTGTGGCTTCTGCCTAAAATTATTTTGGTAAATTATTTTCACAAAGCATAGCTCTAGTTATTTCCTCTAAACTTCTATTTTTTCTCTCAACAACTCCATTTTATTGAGGGGTTCTAGGTGCCAAAAAATTGTGGTTAATTCCATTTGAGTTGCAAAAATTTTCAAAATCAAGATTTTGAAATTCAATTCCATTGGTCAATTCTAACACTAGTGCTAGAGTAACCTTTTTCATTTTTGTTCATTTTTTAAAATGTGATGAATTTTTCTGAAGCTTCACCTTTAGTACTTAAGAAAAGAACCCAAGTAAATCTAGAATAGTCATCAACAAGCACAAAAATATATTGTTTTACACACAAGCTAGTTTTCCTAATAAGATCAAATAAGTGTATGTGAATTAGTTGAAGAGCTCTTCAAGTTGATACATTATAAATAGGTTTAAATGAAACTCTTTTATGTTTACCCTTAACACATGCATCACAAACTTTATCTAGTTCAAAATCAATTTTAGGCAAACCTCTTACCAAGTCATTTTTAGCTAGTTTATGCAATATACTTATGCTAGCATGTCCTAGTTTTCTATGCCATAATAAAGAAATATTTTCATTTTTAGCAATAAGGTAATTGTTTGAATTATGCAAATCATCTAAATGCATTATATATATTTTCTATCCTATGTCCTAGAAGCACAATCTTATTAGAATCAATATCAATTACTTTACAACCTTTAGACTTAAATATGACATTGAAACCTTTATAACATAATTGACTAATATTTAGAAGATTATGCTTAAGACCGTCGACATATAAAACATTTTCAATAACAATTGCAGAGTGTTTACCAATAGAGCTTATTCCTTCAATTTTTCTTGTAGAGTTGTCACCGAATGTAACTTCTCTTACACTTTTTGGCTTCAAATTGATAAAGTGACTCTTGTCATCGGTCATGTATCTTGAGCATCCACTATCAAGGTACCATAAGTTTTTCCTTGAATAGTCCACCACAAAACAGTGCTCATTTTTCTACAAACATAGAATTAAACTTTGATTTTTGGTACCCAAATTCTTTTGTGTCCATAAGCATTAATTCCTATAAGTTTAGTCCCTTTAGGTATCTATTTTGAAATCAAGTTCTTATCTTGAGAAGTTATGAGTCCTTTAGAAACCCATACACTTTTAATCATTTTTATTTTATAAAAGTTTTGGGGACTTCTATGTTTATAGAAATTAAAACTATTTTTAACAAAATTTTGTTTTTAAATTTTCTCCTTTTTCAAAAACTTTTTAGAGTGAATCTTTTCACTCTTAAGCAACTCAAGTTGTTTTTCATTATCATCATGAACTTTAGAAAGTAAATTATGCAAATCTAAATTCTTCTTCTCAAAATCATTAATAATTTCTTGCGTTTTGTTTATTTTTTCTTCAAGTTCATGATTGGTTTTGGAAAGCAAGTCATTTTCATTTTTCAATTTTGAAATATTTTTCTTAGGTTTTGAATTCATAACTTCAAATTCTAAACCCAATTCATCATAGGCATTTTGCAACTCATTAAAAGAATAAGAATTTGAAATAGATGAGTTAGAAGTTACCTTAGAATCATTTATGGCCATGAGACATAAGTTTGATACTTCTTGATTTTCTTCATCAGATGAACCCTCATCACTCTAAGTAGTAACATTTACCTTGTGTTTTTGTTTGCTAGACCCATTCTTCTTCCATTTAGGACAATCAAACTTCTTTGTCCTGGTTTCTTGCACTTATAGCAAATGATGAGATCTTTCTTCTTGGTTGATTCAATTTTGAGTCCTTCCTTCTTTTGAAATTTTCTTCATTTGTTAGACCTCATAAATCTCTTGACTTTTCTTGCAAACATAGTCATCTCTTCATCCTTATCCACATCTTCATTAGAATTACTCTATTCTATTGTGGACTTGAGAGCAACACCATCTTTCTTCTTTTCAACTTTTTCTTATTCTTTATTCACTCCCTTGAGTTTCATTTCATGATTGAGCAAGGGACCAATTAGCTCATCTAATGAAAGAGTCTCCAAGTTTTTAGCTTCCTCTATAGTTGTAACTTTAGCATCCCAAGACATAGGCAAACTTCTAAGCATCTTCTGGACTACTTCTTCATTGGAATAGGTCTTCCCATATGATTTGAGGTCGTTGATGATGGTGGTGAATTTATCGGACATAACTTTGATGTCCTCCTCAGGCTTTATTATAAAAGTCTCATAATTAAGAGTGAGAATTCCCATATTTGATTTCTTAACTTGATCGGTACCCTCATGAGTAACCTCTAATTTATCCCAAATTTCCTTAGCATTGATACTTGTTACCAAATGAGAATTCCTAAAATACCCTTTTAATGCATGCATGTAAGTCCACTTTAAATTTTTACAATATGAATTTAGAACCTAGACTTTGATACCACCAAATGTAACCTCCTCAACCCGGCCTAGACGTTAGACCCGAATTCGAGAGTGATGGCTGTCGAGGCCACCAAATATAAATTTCCTAATATCTAGCTAAACTAAACAGTAGTATAAAGATGCAAGGTCGATCCACAGGGATTGGATACCTAATATCATTTTTTGTGTGGCCAGATTCTAAAGTCGTGGCAATTGTCGTGCCCACAAATTGTAACGTGCTGAGTTGAAAATAAATGAATGGGATTTTAGTTGATCAGGGTCAATAATATAAGTAGAACAAAATAATAATTGAATTATAAATGCAAAATTAGATATCCGAAATTAAATTAGATAATCAAATGTGCAAATTCTTAGCCTTAAACTCAGAATATTCCAAACTCAAGTCGATCCTTAAAAGTGATTTTTTTCCTTCCAAACGATAAGTTGGTTATAGTGATTAAGAACACTTTAATCGCCAACTTTCCCTTGTATAGTTGACTTCAGTATACCCTGCAAACCAATCTTTACCGACTATCTAATCATGTAATACACATCCACAATTTAAAATATCAGCAACCATGCGATCTAGATGAGCTCAACTCGAATTAACAGCCTCAACTGCGCGAGAGTTTAAAATCCGATCACTAATTCGCTTGATGAAATCCAACTGGCCTTTACCCACCTGGACATGCCAATTTGTTCATGGGACCTCGAATGCAGTAGACAACTGACTGATTTTCCCAACTGTATGTCAAACAACTCTAACCCAACGCGCGTTTTTTGAGTTGAAATTGAATTACTTTAAGGGATGATTGTAACTATCCCATATTCCGAAGAGAAAATGAATATCCTTTTGTACGGTTTTAGCGTAGATTCAATTCTTACAATTCTTGATCAGAATGATAACCAGGATAAAGCTAAACTTGATTGAAATATATGAGTGGATTTTAATGAAAGGTAATAGGTGAAGAAGGGAGTGGACTAAAAAGGCAATTGTACCAAAATTTAAAAAGAGAAAAGAAATGGCAGAATGCTCAAATGCTACTGACGTAAAAATGTGCTAATTGCCTTTTTAAATTCAAGTGTGTTCTAATGTCACAATTACAAGTCTTTATATACACCTTTCAAAGAACCAATTTCACATTATTTACGCCTAGAATCATGCGTATCAACCATCCACTAAATCAGAATTTTCTAAATATAAAATTTGTCAAAGTCAAAAGTCTAATATTTTTATCGGCCCAAAAATAATTCTACAATTTTCAACTCAGCCCTCAACTTTCTTTTTTTGTTCTAATTTAGCTCGATTTATCTTGTTTTTGAACTTCATCACTCTAATTGCATCCTTGATAAAATTTAAGCAAGAAATCACAAGCTTGGTATCATTCTATTAAAAAATTGACCAAAATTAGATACATTAAACATTTAAAATTAACAAAGACTACATCAGCCACCGAGATGACCTAGCGGGATTATCAGAGATTTAGAAAACATTTGTTTTAAAACACTAAAAACATTTGTTTTAAAACACTTACTTAATTTAATAGAGAACTTAGTTTAAAAGTCATTTTACTGTTCTTTAACATTATAATTATTATCTGGTAGTAGAAAAGATGACATTTATTTACATATTTAATACAGCTGGGGTTCATGCATACTATTTAATAATCAAAGCTTAATATCTTAAGAATTCAGGTAAAATATCATGCAGAATAAAAATAAACCTAAGCCTTAAATCCCATGCCATAATTCAAATAAAACATTTGAATCCTCACATAATAAAATAAATCAAAAGAGCTTTTGAAGTAATTGAAAATTTAAAATAGACAGTGTTGAGACCCTCCGGATGACGTGCTCATGTCCTAACTTGGTGGGTTATCTATAAGGATGAAAATTTAGAGTGAATGAGCTTTGAAGTTGATGGTTGAAAACGCTGGGAAGAGTGTGATGAAATAGCTCGTTGCTATATGTTGGAAAGCATGACCAGCACTCTGTATAAGCAACTAGAGAGCTGTAAGACTACTAAAGCAATTTTAGATAAGCTAGAAGACATGTTCAGAGGCCAAGCTACCTTGGCTTGACAATCTGCTATAACTAGCTTAATGAATGCCTAGCAGAAGCCCGACACTCCGGTCAAAGCTTATATGATCACTCTTACGAGCTACTTTGATGAGTCTGATTTGTACCAAAACACCCAAATAGAGATCAAAGATATCCTATGATGGTAACACATTAATGGCAAGGTTATTGGACGAGCATTGAGTAGTTGCTTTCGTAATGGTATGTCGTTGAGGAGAACTCAGTCACAATATTGTAGTGGAATGACTTCGTGACTAAATGAATTTATAATTAATAGGCGAAAAGTCAAAATTTAATTATAAATCATTTGAGCCTCAACTACATATTCCAATTGATCCCTCCGCTAACTCGTTGAAACCAAAAATGAATTGTGTGTTTGAATAAAAATGAACGAAATGAATAGGAAAAGAGAAATGAGAAACATTCAAGAATAATTATGATTTTCTCCGGAATGGAGAAATAGAGTCATTTGGAAATGAAAGTAGGTTTCCAAAAATGGAAATTAAAATGAAAATGGAAATTTGCAATCCTATATAAGATTACTTAAAAAATGATGGAAGACTGAGTTTACGTTTTTAGACTGTTTTGAAGCTTGAAAAATGAAAATAAATAATTTGGTCATGGTGAACATGTTGAATTGTGACATATTGAACTAATTTTCTTGAAATTTTGCCTATGGTAAAATCGTCAAAATTTTACTAGAGTCAATTTGGGATGAGAAAATTATTTAATATGTAAATATTAAAGTTTATTTTGGAAAGTAGAAAAACTAAATCGGGTTGGATCACATTATAGAATATTGAATCATAAAGGAACAGGAAGTATTTGTAATTAGACATGATGTGAGAGAGGCCCAAAACCCTTCATATAACATGAAGGGAGCGACAACCCTAGTAGAAATACAAGGGTGAGTCGTTCACCCCTCTCCTAATCTAAGTAGGATGTCGTATTTCTATTTAAAATAAACCTCTACAACTCAACAAGGGTTCTACCTTTTCTTCTTATAAATAGATGGCATCGGTAGAGCTATTAACACAACTTTTGAGAGATTGTTATTCTGCCGAAAAATAGAGAGAATTTATTTTCAACTTATAAACATATTTTTCATAATAACAATTTTACCGGTCTCTATCAAAGAAGAAAGAATTTATGTTTTCACCCTAAAAGGAAAACTTTTTCTAGTTCTATATTTTGATTCAATTGGTTCGAGCCCACACTCGAAGCAGTTTGTGGTACGAGAATAATAGAAAAAATAAAGGATCCACTCATCTAAAAACATAGGTACAAATTCAGTTAAAGTTTATTGCTATAAATATCACAATCGGGTCGATTTTGAAAATTTTAAATTTTCGCTGTGCAAGACAACTGTTTTCAAATCAGATTTTTTTTTATCAAAACTTTGGTTCTCTAGGCAATTTACTAAGCTCCTAACCATCAATACTAAGGCTCATTTCTTGGTGATTTTATTAATTCTAACCCTATATATCCTAGGGTGTTACACGTCTTGTCAATCAGGCGAAAGATTCTCCCACACCTTAGACAGTCGCGCCATTGTATATCACAACATCATCACTCTTTTATAATTATCAATATTACTAAAAATACCATATCTCCTGTGCATGAAGAAGAGAAAGAAATAGGGAATTAGTGTAACAGCCCGATTTAAACCCTAGTCGGAACGGTGATTTCGGGACCATGAATCCGAGTCAGAAAAATATTTTAAAATTATTTTTCTATGTTTATTATGTGTGAATTTGTATGTGTGAAATTTTTGTGATTTAATTTTGTCGTTTGAGTGCCCGATTAAATAAAAAGACTTAATCACGTAAAATGAAAATTTGATGAATATTTGTGAAAGGGTCGAATAGTAGTTCTTTTAATATGGAGGCTTTATGTTGCAATTAAACAATTTACATAATGGGTGGACGGCAATAACCAAGGTATATAATGGTTTTATATTATATTATAAATGTTATATAAGTAATTTAGTTAATAAACATATATTAGTTAAAATAAAGTTATCATATTCATTTTTTTTCACTTTGTTCATCAACCGAATACTAAAGAAAAGAAAAAGAAATAAGAGTTCTTAGGGTTCGGCCATTTCTAAGCTCAATCAAGGTATGTGTTTAGCTCGGTTTTTTATAATTTTTACTTTTTTGAGATCGTTGCTTTGAGTACTAGTAAACCCATGCTTCAATTTTTTATTTTGGTGAATATTTTGAGTTATGACTGTTGAAAGCTTGTGATTTTTGTTGTTTGATGATGAAATATGAAAGATTTGTTTTGGGATAACATGTTTTGTATTGGAATTTTTCATGATTTTGAGTAATTAAGACTAAATTGTAAAAATAATAGTTTGAGGGACTAAAATGTGAAATAAATGAAATATAAGGACTTGTATGAATATGGGTAAAATTCGGCCTAACATGGGTATGGTGAAATTTTGTATATTTTGTGTTTTGTGCAATAGGGACTAAATTGTAAAAAGTGTAAATGTTAGGGGTAAAATGGTAATTTTCTCATTTATGTGTTTTTGGACTAAATTGAATGAAAATATGTTTGAATGAGCTTAATTTGAATATGTTTAGATCAAGAACCAAAGAAATCGAATTTGGATTAGGGGAAAACAAAAGTTGTCGACTAGCTATCCCGTTTCGTTTTATATCGTCCGAGGTAAGTTTATAAGAAAATAGACGTATTTAATTTTAATTAAATGCAAATTATATATGCTGAAATGAAATGTGAGAATATATACTTTCAAATGTCGAATGTGTATAAGCTTGGTAACCATGTTCACGTGTTTGTTTCAACTGAGTTACGACGTCCGAAAACCCCGTATGAACCTTAGGAAGAGTTGGGATACATATGTCATGACATAGGATTCTGATATATGTGTGCGATTAAGGCCATGGCATCGATATGTGACTCCAATATATGTGTGCGAGTAACGCCCTGTCTGGGACAGTGGCATTGATATGTGATTACATGTAAGACAACGTCTGAGACGTTGGCATTGTACGATATGTGTGATTATCCAAGTGTCCTATCCAATTCTGAATGGTTTATCGGGCAAAGGTAAATCGCGAATGGATGTGTAAAACGAGCTAAATGGCCAGGTATGAATTAGCTTGTTGACTACTAGTAATAAGGTAGGTATGTAACTTGATAGTTGTTATAAATTATGTGTGATGCAAAGGAAAAATATATATGAATTTGGTAAGTGTATTCGACTTTGTGAATAAATGGTATAAATATTATGAAATTGATTCTTGCATATGTGTATATATATGACCATGTATATTCGGCTAAATAAGTAATATATGTACATGATGTTATATTATGATTCTTGAGCTTATGTAAATGTGTATATGTATGTTTGATTATATAATGACATTTTGGCTTTGAAAGTTGAATGACATTTGGTTAATTTGATTATGTGAACATTTGGCCAAGGTAGAAATTGTCTATGAATATGTATCATTTATGGAATTTGTGGGTCTCAGATTAAGCATAGTAATGTTAATATAAATTGGTTTAGTTTAAAATGAGTATTTATATCATTAGGTTGTTTATTTGCTTATGACTTACTAAGCTATAATAGCTTACTCTGTGTGTTCATGTTTACTCTATTTTATAGATTTTGGATCAAGTTACGAGCTTAGGGATCATCAGCAAAGATCATCACACTATCTACTATTTTGGTACTTAATAAGTTGAATTTGAATTATAGCATGTAAAGGCTAGCCTTGGAGTTAGTTTATTTTGAAAGTATATGTATTTAAAGCCATACGAAAATGGCTTAATTTCCATGCTTAAATTCGGTTTTTGTTGGACTATGGCTTAAGTTCTTTTTGATTATTATGCAATGTGTCAAGGATGAATGATACTTGTGATATCTATTTGAGCGTTGAAGTTGCTTGGTGAATTTGGATGTGTGCATTGGATTGATTCGGTTATGGTATGTATAGATAAGAGATTATTTAAATTTTTGGTTGTTGTATTTGGTTAAAGTGTAATATGGGATTTGGCATTAAAGGTTGTTTGGCTATGTCTGAGCATGATATAAGTTTGTCTTGATATGTTCATTATATGGTATGGGGATTCATGTTTTGAATATATATATATATATATATATATATATATATATATTTGTAGTTAATGACTTACTCTTGAGAGGTATAAATTGTAATATGAGTTGGTTTGAAAATTATACAATAATGTATTGTGAATTCGAATATAAGATAAAGGTATATGAGATGGTTATGACTAACTTGTGATTCGGCATTTTCTTATATAAATATTTATGCATATGATGAATTGACTTGATATTTATCTCATCTAAAAGTATACTACGTAATAGATAGGTAACATGTAAGATTATTTGTGTCTTAGAGAAAGTTTAGATGACCAAATTGATGATAAATAGGTTAGTTGTGTATCCGCATTTTTGGCATGTGAAATGAGTGCATTTCAAATCGTTACTTGTGTTATAAAATGGTTAACTATAAATAAATGATTGAGCATAATTTTAGTTTGTGAATTAAGCTTGATAAGTTTTGTTATTGATGTTCGATTATAGCTCATGTTCAATATGGTTAAAAAGTGTATAAGGTTTATTTGTTTAATGAAACATATTTGATTATTTGTGAAGATATGAATGCCGTGTAGGCTGATGATTAAATTGCCATGTGTTAGGTTTTATTTGATTTAATTTGTACATGTTTCGAAATATGTCTTAAAATGTTTGATGTTTATTAGATATCCGAATTTGACTTGTATTTGTATATTATGCAATGATAAAATTTCGATTAATATTTAATTGGACATTCATATATACATATGAATATGACTTGTGTGAATATTCAGAGTTGTACTTTTGTCCAGTAATGCCTCCGAACTCTAATCCGGCGACGGATATGGGTTAGGGGTGTTACAATTAGAGGACCTAAGAGTACCTTCCTTTTAGCTAATTATTACTCTTGAAATTTATTGATTTGGAGATGTGTGAAATATACAACGGTGACCATACATTAGTTTTTGACTTTAATATAAAAAAATAAAAGAATTTGAGTAGTTTTTTTGGCATAATGTTAATTTGGCCTTGAACGTTTGTAATTTTTATCAATTTGACTTTTATCCTTTTTTTTTAAGCTAAGTTTGACCATTCTTTCAAAATGAGTCAATTTGATTTTCTTTAACAAAAATACTGATTAAAACATTAATATTTTAATGATGATAGTGTGGCAACTCGCGTGACAATCTATGCATGTTTTATGCTGACATGACACTATTTGTCTTATAATCCGCATCAACAAATAATTTTAAAATTATAAAAATCTTCAAAAAATAACAAAATATCAAAAAAACCTATAAAATGTTTATAAAAAATAGCATGAATTACACACGGATTTCCATGCGAGTTGTTATGTTTAAAAATTTAATATTTTAGTCAATATTTTCATTAATTAAATAATAATTTAACTCTTTTGAAAGGTTAATTGCCAAATTTAAATCTTTTGAAAGGTTGAAGGTCAAATTGATAAAATATAAATATTAAAAGTTAAATTTACCATTATTTTTTTTAATATAAATACTTAGTAAAATTTTTACCCTGCCTTGCTTTTAAATATTTAATGTATTTAAGAAGGAAAATTAAGAAGAGGAATAAAATAAATAAATCATTTATATTCTAGACTTAAAAGTTGAAATTGATATTTTATTGATTCAATTATGTTATTGTTAATATTAAAAAATAAATGAAAATAACTTTTTCAAAAGGATAAATATCAACGTAAATTCAAATATCAAGACTCAATAGATATGGGTAATATTGTTAATGCAGGAGGACGTGAGTTCGAGTGCGTTGAAGCGCATTATTCTCCTATTTATGAGTTGAAGAATGGCTATAAGTACTTCTAGACATTTTCATTATCTATTCTTGTAGATTATCCATGTAAAGTTTAATTTAAATTTTTATATGAATGGTAAATACAAATATATTGATAAATTTAATGGTTGAATTGTTAAAATATTCTATTTATACCTTATAAAATTTTAAATTAATAAAAATAAAATTATATTTTAACCCGTAAAAATAATAAAATAATTTAATCTTTTAAAATTATTAATATATAAACTATTAAAATCATGAAAATTTACATCTCTATTACCCTAACAACATGTTTTAGGCTTTTAGCTTCTCCGCTGTATAAATTAATAACAAAAATAAAATTATGATCGTATTCACTCTGAAAAGACTCTTAGGAGATTGGTTATATATTATATATGGTCGGATATAGATATATATGAAGGCCAGCGCGAATATCCATTGACCAGCTCAACGACCCAACCTCCCCCAAAAAAAAAACTTCAACCCTCCGTACATACAGAAAATTCTAAAATTTTCTCTTTGTTTTCCAGTGAGGATAACGCGGTGTTTTTGAGTTTTTTTTTTCCTTTTATAACCTCTCTTTCTGCTCCTTTTTTTTCCTCAATTGAGAGTTATTTAATTCATGCTCTAAAGCTGCTGAGAGAAGGGAGATTTCTAGATTCGGATTTTCGAGGTATGCTGAAATTAGAGTTCTGTTTGTTATTTTATTTGATTTGTTTCGAGTTTTCAATAATGTTTGGTTAGTATATTAGTGCTTAATTGGTTCTTTTGGTTGTTTAGAAGGCTGATGAACGTGCGGGGATTTTTATCTTCGAAGAATTAAACTTAGTTTTGGAGTTTTATTTTTTATTTTTTTAAAAAAAGTTTGGGTGAGGTAATGGAGGGAAGTGGATTCAATTCAAGTTTTTAATTGTTCTGGAAATAAATTGTCTCCAACTCACTTATTTAGCTATTTTTTCCCATAATATGAACATATTACGGAATTTATGAAAAATACAATTCTTCTTCTTCTTCTTCTTCTACTGACTTTTAGCGTTTACGTGTTCGTGGATCTATGTAAGTTGGTTGTAATTTCTGATTGGAAACTTCGAATCTGTATGACTGTTTTGGCCGAATGATTTAGAATAAATTTCAAGGAAATTAGACGATGAAAACCAAAACAGCTTATTGAGAGTTCAAAACGAAAAGATGACTTTTAGTGGATTCATCTAGAACGAGAGCTAATGGTTTAAATCTTAAATCTTATTGAGAGAAAAGCTTACAGGAAAACTGCAGAAATCTTCGAAAACTTGCAATTATTATCTTTTTAACTTTTGGTGAACATAAACTTTAAAGTTCATCTCCTTGTACTACTTGATTCTTCTAAATTCCTTTCTTCTAAGGGATGAAAATTTATATTCATTGAAACTGAATGAAAACCCTTTTATGGCGAAAATCCCAGTGTTTGGTTACAAATACTTTTCAAAGCAACCTATTTATATTTAATAGTCTAATTATATTACCAAAGCCGCCAAGCGTGCTAGCATATAATTTAAATCTTAAGATAAGTGAAGTTTCAACATTGGTTTTTCATCTAAGACTTAGTTCTTAGAAGACTAGATTTGATTTGTTGCATTTGCTCATAAAATCCAATATTTAAAGAGTCCAACAAGACTTGGGTGAAAATTGATAACATAATCTGAAATGAAATGAAATGAAACACCAAATATTTCCATCATACTGCTCTTGTTTCAATATATGTAGAGTTTCAGTAACGATGATAGAAAAGATGGAACTTCTGGACGTGGATAAACTGATAGAAGAGTTTGAATCGATGACAAAAGATGCCGGGAATGTTCAAAGGGAGACTTTAAAGAAGATTTTAGAAGAAAATGGATGTGCTGAATATCTGCAAAATCTGGGCCTCAATGGCAAAACCGACCCTGAAAGCTTCAAAGCTTGTGTTCCTCTCGTCACTCACAATGACTTGCAGCCTTATATTCAACGAATTGTCGATGGTTCTTCCTCTCCGATTCTTACTGGAAAACCAATCACCACCATTTCTCTCAGGTATATATAGTTTTAATCATTGTTTTTTATGATTTGATTTTCAGAATTGAGAGCTGGTTTTTTGTTTGCAAACCGCAGCTCTGGGACTACTCAAGGAAAGCCCAAATTTGTGCCTTTCAATGACGAATTAATGGAAACTACTTTGCAGATTTACCGTACTTCATATGCTTTTAGAACAAGGTGTGGTAGTATTGAATTGAATATTCTTTTGTTATTATTGAAATAAATGGTACAGGTTGGATGATCTTAACCTGTTTCAGTATTGTCATACAGAGAATTTCCTATTGAGAATGGGAAGGCTTTGCAGCTCATTTACAGTAGCAAACAAAGCAAAACCAAAGGGGGTTTGATTGCCGGAACGGCGACTACCAATGTCTTTCGCAATTCACAGTTCAAGAACACAATGAAAGCAATGCAGTCACAGTGTTGCAGCCCTGATGAAGTGATATTTGGTCCTGATTTCCACCAATCCTTGTACTGCCATCTCTTGTGTGGGCTGATTTTCCGCAAAGAAATTCAGTTCATTTCATCCACCTTTTCCCATAGCATTGTTCATGCTTTTCGAACCTTCGAGCAAGTTTGGGAAGAGCTTTGTGCTGATATAAGGGAAGGGGTATTGACAAGCCGGATCACGTTCCCTTCGGTCCGATCAGCGATGGCCAAATTGCTGAAGCCAAATCCCGAACTAGCTGATTTGATTCAAAAGAAATGCTTGGGACTGAATAACTGGTACGGACTGATACCGGAGCTTTTCCCTAATGTGAAATACATCTATGGGATCATGACTGGTTCCATGGAGCCTTATCTGAAAAAGCTGAGGCATTATGCAAGGGATTTGCCTCTTATAAGTGCTGATTATGGTTCTTCAGAGGGTTGGATTGGGGCAAATGTCAATCCAAATGTACCCCCTGAGTTGGCTACTTATGTCGTGCTCCCGAATATTGGATATTTTGAATTCATTCCTCTGAAAGAGAATGTTGAGGAGGCCAAGCCAGTAGGTTTGACTGAAGTTAAGGTTGGTGAAGAATATGAGGTTATTATCACCAGTTTTGCAGGTATTCTTTTTCCTGCATTTCATACAATTTGTGTGGCAAATCTTTCTCCTTTGAATACGTTTTTGATTTTCGTACAACCGACTCTATTAAATTTGTTGTTTTGTCCTAAATAGATTCTTTAACACAGACATAACTGACCAAGTTGATTAAGACAAGACACACCCTTTGCATTGGTTGTTTTTGTGTTCCGTGCTGGAAAAGGTTTAGGATCATGTAAAACAGAACCCCATATTAATTATTGTGTGATTCTTGATTTCCCTTTCAACTTTAATCGGCAGGTTTATACAGGTATAGGCTAGGGGATGTGGTCAAGATTACCGGCTTCCATAACTTGAGCCCGGAGCTGAAATTTATCTGCAGAAGAAACCTCATGCTGACCATAAACATTGACAAGAACACTGAGAAAGATTTACAGCTCGCGGTTGAAGCAGCATCCAAGTTAAACACTGAGGAAAAGCTGGAAGTGCTCGATTTCTCTAGTCACGTCGACTTATCGACCAACCCTGGTCACTATGTGATCTTCTGGGAAATCAGTGGGGAAGTAAGGGATGAGGTACTGGAAGAATGCTGCAATTGTTTGGATCGTTCTTTTGTCGATGCAGGCTATGTTAGCTCCCGGAAGATCAACGCCATTGGTCCTCTCGAGCTCCGAGTTGTTCAAAGGGGAACTTTCCAAAAGATTCTTGATCATTACGTAGGGTTAGGAGCTGCCCTTAGTCAGTTTAAAACACCGCGATGTGTAGGGTCTACAAACAATGAGGTGTTGCAGATATTGTGTAACAATGTTGTGAAGAGCTACTTCAGTACTGCTTTCTAGTTGTAGTTAACAGAAAATGTATAATGCTTATCATTTCTTAAATAAGTAAAGATGTGAGAAAGGTTAAATAACGAATCCAACCACATAAAATGCTTGTGTAATAGGTAAAATATGTGTATAATTAATGGACGTGATGAAGTAGGAGCACATGAAAGTGGGATCGCCTTGTCTTGTCTGGAAATGAAAATAAATAAATAAGCTAGTGAAGGATGAGGTCCAGTTCCACAAAATCTTAATAATGGCATTAGCTTCACAAATATTAATTAGCTGTCGGTGATGATGTGAATTATTATTTGTCCATAAATGATTTGATCTTAGGAAATAGCACGTTCGTTTCTCATTTTTGTTAGTTAGCTCTTTTCCTTTCTATTCTGATTTTGTTTCCAACCCAATTTCGTATTAAAAAGATGGGTAAATTATACTAAGATAGCTGACAAAATAGTCACGTAAGTTTCATTTCAGTCATTAACGTTATTGAAAAGTGACAAATTAGTCACTCATTAACATTTTCTGTCACAGGTTTAACGGGATAGCTGACGTGACCAGTTAACTAGCTGATGTGGCCAGTTAACTAGCCACGTTGGACGAGTAGTCAAAGGGTCAAACAAGAAAAGAAAAGATGATTGGTCAGAATGATTTTTCTTCATTTTCTTCTCATCTTTCTCTACATCTTCTTCTCCCTCAACTTCTTTCTCTTTATGCTTCTTTTATTTTTTTTCTTGTTCTTCTCTTCTTTCTCTTCATCTTCTTCTCCCACAATAGAATAATGGCTACAAATCAAGAGCCACAACAACAGTTGCTGAACAACCCCAAGCCACCCTGTAACACCCCTAACCCGTATCCGCTGCCAGAACATGGTTTCGGAGTATTACTACCATTTGCAGATAACTTAAAAAAATTAAAATACTTACCGATTCAATGCATCATATAAAATAAATATATTACCATTCAATCAACAGTTTGGTACTTGTATAAGCATCAAACAACAACATTGTTAGTATACTTGCTCATATCTCATATAAATTCAACATTGATATATCTATTTTCTCGACATGTCGCACTTTAGTTTAATAATAGTCTCAACTTACATAATTTCCTTGTATCAACATATCAAAGATAATCATATATGTACATGTCATGAAACATATCATGCTCTTACCGTTTCTTCACAAGCATATATCATTCATTTCATTATATCAATATTTTATGCTCCATCATTTCCATATATTTTATGTATATTTATTCGGTAATAGCTTATATCAAACTTAACATAAATTATATTCCATGTACTTATACTTATTTCGTTTATCCATTTTCATAATTATTTCATACAACGCTTTTGTACATATATTTCCATATGACCAGTTCTTGTAAACATTTCACACAACCATTTCATATAACCATTCTTCATCTGATACATTTTACCTGAATATCAATTGTTCAACAGATGTTCTAGCGTCTCCCATCCACGGTCTTATTTATCTTTGACGTGATGTCATAGTGTCTTTCAACTATGGTCTTACTTATTTTCTGTCATGTTGCCATGGTATCTTTCAACCATGGTCTTATTCTTTTCATGTCACGTTGCCATGGTATCTTTCAACCATGGTCTTACACATCTCATATCAGGTTGCCATGGTATCTTTCAACCATGGTCTTACACACAGGTTGCCATGGTATCTTTCAACCATGGTCTTACACATTTCATATCAGAGAGCACACTCCATGAACCTCATCCTTACAATGGGATTACCACCAAAGCTAAATCCTCAGAATATAAACTCATAGAGTATTGTCGGGATTACCGGTCAGGCTAAATCCCAACAACAACAATTACTCTAATGAGCGTGGATCCAATTACCATCCAAAGCTAAATTCGACCCTAATTGATTACCGTCCAAGCTAGATCCTTTTACCGTCAATTCCTTTTCTAAGATCCATCGAATTTTCCTTTCATTCAACCGGGATTTCTTCCCATTTTATCAAATATATTAATGTTTCATAAATTTTCATACAATGAACATTCAAATCATATTCACATCAATAACATATAATCTCAAGCATTTAAGAATATAATTCAAGTTACACGAACTTACCTCATTGCTTGTTTGTGTTTATAATTTCATTAATCTAATATCTTTTCTTTTCCACAATCAAGTCTCATATTTGAGTCGTTCGGATCTTTATAAATAAATTTGGTCGTCATTTTCATTCATTTCATATTCTAATGCATTTAATTAATGCTCTAGGCAAAATTACTATTTTGCCCCTAAACTTTTAATTAATGACGATTTCATCCTTAGGGTTAGGAAAATAAAATTCTTGCAATTTAATCCTTATTTCCAGCTATTATTCTCATATATATTGATAACAATCCATGAATTCTATAAAATATCAGAATTTTTCATAATTTCAACACTTTTTAATTTAATCCTTAAAACATGTTTTGCCCCGATCTTGAACTAAATTAATAATTTCATTCAGTTTTGTAATTTAATAATAAAATAATCCATTTCATACAATTTGGTCATTTCTGACATGTTTACAAAATTTTCCATAAAGTTTTACTTTTATTCAATTTAGTCCCTGAGCCTAAAATATGCAAATTAGTCATGCTAGATGAATATTCATACATATTTTTCCTCCTCCTCCTCTCCATTCCACATCCTTAATGTAGATTACACACTTGTAAGTAATATTATCCATAATTTTTATTATTTACTTTTATGAATATTCAAGCTGTCTATCTGCATCATAGTCACTAAATTATTTATATCTAGATCTATAGAACTCAAAATTAATATCCGATAATTTTCCCTGAATCTAAACTCATATATATTCTTACCATAAAAATTTCAGAATTTTTGGTTTAGCCAATAAGTACAATTTATTCTTTAAAGTTACCCCTGTTCTGCTGTCTGACAGTTCTGACCCTTCTTCACTAAAAATTAATTATCTCCTCATGCAGGATTAAAATGATGTTCTTGTTTATTTATATTAAAAATAGACTCATTCAGGATTTTATACATATAAATTTAAGCCCCTAATTATTTTTCTTCAAATTTTTATGATTTTTCAAATTCAGAACAGGGGAACCCGAATTCATTCTAACCTTGTCTCACAAAATTCATTATATCTCAAAATTTACAAATTCATTACTTAAACTATTTCTTATATGAGAAACTAGACTCAATGAGATTTAATTTCATATCTTTTTTCATCTTCTAATTCGATTTCTACAATTTATAGTGATTTTTCAAAGTTAGTCTACTGCTGCTGTCCAAACTGTTTTTGTGCAAGCTATTAATTACCATGTTATAACACCCTTATTTTCTTTTTCTACACCATTTCTCATCACTTTCTCTTATTTCCTCTTCACTAACATATCAAAAACATAGGACCTTATGTAAGAAAACTCTATTATAACATTATTTCCATGCTTTGTCAATAATAACAAACTTAAAAACATATTGAAATCTTGATATACTTACCTTGTTCTATTGATACTAATATTTAACTTGATTTTCTCTCTCCTCCAGCTTCTATTTCTTGAATCCAACTTGACATTCTAACTCCCCATGCTCTCCTTAACATTTTTGTCTCTTGGTAGCTATGGAAATTCATTTGATTTTTGGGTGAAAATGGTGAATTTTTAGTAAAAGGGCCAAATTGTAAAGAAAGCAAAACTTTCTTCCTTCCTCTCTTTCTCTCACGTTAGTGCATGGGAAAATATGGATGAGAATTTCTCATCTTTCTTTCTTTATATACTAATAAAATAATAATAAAATATCTTATTAAAATATTAATAAAAGAATATTTATCTAATTAAATAATTATAAAATATCAAAATATCTCTAGCATCATTATTACATTCTAGATTTCTCTCTCTTCCAATTGACCATTTTGCCCTTCATTATCTTTTAAAATTCCATCCTTGAGTCATCATTTAATTTGGTAAAATTGCAATTTAGTCCTTCATAGTTTTTCATCTATTAAATTTGGTCCTAATTCATCCATTTTTCTTAGTTTCTAGAGTATTCCACTCTTAAATTATTTACACTATTGGTCCTTCAACTTTTTAATATTTACACTTTAACCCCTCAAATTTTGAATATTTACTCTTGTGCAACAAAACTTTTTTCACTTTTACAATTTAGTTCTTTCTTGAATTAATATATCATAATATACTTCTCAATATTGACATAACTCAAAATTTCCCTTTTTGTCACTTTATTTCCTTATTTTACTATATCAAGGATAATATCTTACTGTAAAAATTTTCAGAGTATTACATTTCTCCCCCCCTTAAAATAAATTTCGTCCTCGAAATTTCGTTGTTCTCTTTTGATCATGAATTTCATTACTTCTGTAGTTCTATATTTTCTTTCTGTACATATTTACCCAGTTTATCATTTATATCCATTCTCTATCCTTTCATTTCACAATTTATTTTCAATACAATATTTCACATTTGCCTTTTAGAGCTTCTACCAACAGAAATAGAAAATAATATCATATGAATCTTATTATCAAGTGTTCTATCACATATATTGGCTTGGAAAACCAAAGAAAGATAGAGTAGTACCACTTGTGAATTAATCAGACTTGCAATAATTTCTGTCTATTAGCATATTTATCCAACCTTTCCATATATTGATTATAGCATCCAAACATGAACAGTTCCATATGCCTCTGAAAATATCAGTATACATATAAGATACCCATAAAATCCCAAAAAAATATTTACTATAATAAACCCAGTTATAACGGCTATATTCAAATATTTTTGCAATTTATTCACCAATCTATTGACTAGTATAGTCATCAATAATTTCACATTATTTACTTCACTAAAAAAAACTAATTCGGAAGAAATTTTCAGTTAACTATTTTGTAAATACCATATTTAAATAAATCGATTTTCCCATAAATAACTTCTTTCTTTAACAGTGATATTGTATATCTCAACTAGTTTAAGAAAAATCTGATATCTCTATTCAGAACCCATCTTTACTTATTAACTCATTCTCAGTTCCGACTGCATTATCAATTGTTCAACCATTGAGCTTTTCACTTTCCGCTTCTGAACTTAATCAATATAAATCTCATGACTTTCATTGCATATAACTGTATTAGTAAAGGGGTATAGATCGTAAAGCCTCATAATTTAATTGTCATGTATTTACTCATATAACATTTATCATTCTCAAGTACTATAAAATATTTATCTGTACTTTTACGAGTTCTGCTTCATCATAATTAACATTTTTACTCAGAGATAATCCTTTTCCTCGTAACGAAAATTGTTTACTTTTTACTTAGCAGAGGCCGAGTAGACTAGATAGAACACTTCGGATATACGGGACTTATATAGAGGTGCGCTATTATGCACTATTAAACAGAGAACACTGAAGTGCTATACAGAGAGTACGAATGTGCTGAATGTGCTAATAATCAGAGAGCACTAACGTGCTAGTAATCAGAGAGCATGCTGAGGTCTCTTAATATCCTAGTAGTTCTAATCTTGTCTACTTGGGCAAATTATTTCATGCACGCATATCACTTTTACACCTTTCGCTTAATGCATTTACATGCTTTACAATTTAATCCTTGTACCAATAATCCGTTTATTTATGTCTTCTCTACCTTTAATACATGTAATATTTTTCAAAATTCACTATTCATCCATAATTTACTAATAATCCTTATCATGTACTTCATATACCACTTTTATAAATTTTGTAATTTAGTCATCAGCACAATATTTCGCGTAGCAATATAATTTACTTTTAATAATACACATAACATTCATCATCGACATGTATTTATTCATACCTTTATGAATTCCGATTCATTCTAATCAACTTTGTACTCATATACCTGCGTATCGTTTTTAGCATTATCAAAATTATCTTGGGTTAGAAAGCATCTCATTTTATAAGTAAAACAAATCTCATCAGAGTCGGGAGACATCATACTATCACAATTATAATGACATGTGTTTTTAGACTTCATATATACTACGTTTAGTCCGAGAATCAACTAAACCGTAGCTCTGATACCACTAAATGTAACACCCCTAACCCGTATCCGCTGCCAGAACAGGGTTTCAGAGCATTACTACCATTTGCAGATAACTTAAAAAAAATTAAAATACTTATCGATTCAATGCATCATATAAAATAAATATATTACCATTCAATCAACAGTTTGGTACTTGTATAAGCATCAAACAACAACATTGTTAGTATACTTGCTCATATCTCATATAAATTCAACATTGATATATCTATTTTCTCGATATGTCGCACTTTAGTTTAATAATAGTCTCAACATACATAATTTCCTTGTATCAACATATCAAAGATAATCATATATGTACATGTCATGAAACATATCATGCTCTTACCGTTTCTTCACAAGCATATATCATTCATTTCATTATATCAATATTTTATGCTCCATCATTTCCATATATTTTATGTATATTTATTCGGTAATAGCTTATATCAAACTTAACATAAATTATATTCCATGTACTTATACTTATTTCGTTTATCCATTTTCATAATTATTTCATACAACGCTTTTGTACATATATTTCCATATGACCAGTTCTTGTAAACATTTCACACAACCATTTCATATAACCATTCTTCATCTGATACATTTTACCTGAATATCAATTGTTCAACAGATGTTCTAGCGTCTCCCATCCACGGTCTTATTTATCTTTGACGTGATGCCATAGTGTCTTTCAACTATGGTCTTACTCATTTTCTGTCATGTTGCCATGGTATCTTTCAACCATGGTCTTATTCTTTTCATGTCACGTTGCCATGGTATCTTTCAACCATGGTCTTACACATCTCATATCAGGTTGCCATGGTATCTTTCAACCATGGTCTTACACATCTCATATCAAGTAGCCATGGTAGCTTTCAACCATGGTCTTACACATTTCATAACAGGTTACCATGGTATCTTTCAACCATGGTCTTACACATTTCATATCAGAGAGCACACTCCCGCGAACCTCATCCTTATAGTGGGATTACCAGTCCAGGCTAAATCCCCTGTAATATAAACTCATAGAGTATTGTCGGGATTACCAGTCCAGGCTAAATCCCCTGCAACGACAATTACTCTAATGAGTGTGGATCTGAATTACCAGTCCAGGCTAAATTCAGACCCTAATTCAGATTACCCGTCCGGGCTAAATCCATTTTACACATATTCTTCGGGAGGGCTATATCAAGATAGGATCACCCATCCGGACTAGATCCTTTTTACCGTCAATTCCTTTTCAAAGATCCATCGAATTTTCCTTTCATTCAACCGAGATTTCTTCCCATTTTATCAAATATATCAATGTTTCATAAATTTTCATACAATGAACATTCAAATCATATTCAAATCAATAACATACAATCTCAAGCATTTAAGAATATAATTCAAGTTACACGAACTTACCTCATTTCTTGTTTGTGTTTATAATTTCATTAATCTGATATCTTTTCTTTTTCACAATCAAGTCTCATATTTGAGTCGTCCGGATCTTTATAAATAAATTTGGTCATCATTTTCATTCATTTCATATTCTAATGCATTTAATTAATGCTCTAGGCAAAATTACTATTTTGCCTCTAAACTTTTAATTAATGACGATTTCATCCTTAGGGTCAGGAAAATAAAATTCTTGCAATTTAATCCTTATTTCCAGCTATTATTCTCATATATATTGATAACAATCCATGAATTCTATAAAATATCAGAATTTTTCATAATTTCAACACTTTTCAATTTAATCCCTAAAACATGTTTTCCCCTGATCTTGAACTAAATTAATAATTTCATTCAATTTTGTAGTTTAAATAATAAAATAATCCATTTCATGCAATTTGGTCATTTCTGACATGTTTACAAAATTACCCATAAAGTTTTACTTTTATTCAATTTAGTCCCTAAGCCTAAAATATGCAAATTAGCCATGCTAGATGAATATTCATACATATTTTTCCTCCTCCTCTCCATTCCACATCCTTAATGTAGATAACACACTTGTAAGTAACATTATCCATAATTTTTATTATTTACTTTTATGAATATTCAAGTTGTCTATCTGCATCATAGTCACTAAATTATTTATATCTGGATCTATAGAACTCCAAATTAATATCCAATAATTTTAACTAAATCTAGACTCATATATATTCTTACCATAAAAATTTCATAATTTTTGGTTTAGCCAATAATACATTTTATTCTTTAAAGTTACCCCTGTTCTGCTGTCTGACAGTTCTGACCCTTCTTCACCAAAAATTAATTATCTCCTCATACAGGATTAAAATGATGTTCTTGTTTGTTTCTATTATAAATAGACTCATTCAGGATTTTATACATATAAATTTAAGCCCCTAATTATTTTTCTTCAAATTTTTATGATTTTTCAAAGTCAGAACAGGGGAACCCGAATTCATTCTGACCTTGTCTCACAAAATTCATTATATCTCAAAATTTAAAAATTAATTGCTTAAAATATTTCTTCTATGAGAAACTAGACTCAATAGGCTTTAATTTCATATCTTTTTTCATCTTCTAATTCGATTTCTACAATTTATGGTGATTTTGCAAAGTTAGTCTACTGCTGATGTCCAAACTGTTTTTGTGCAAGCTATTAATTACCATGTTATAACACCCTTATTTTCTTTTTCTACACCATTTCTCATCACTTTCTCTTATTTCCTCTTCACTAACATATCAAAAACATAGGACCTTATGTAAGAAAACTCTACTATAACATTATTTTCATGCTTTGTCAATAATAACAAACTTAAAAACATATTGAAATCTTGATATACTTACCTTGTTCTATTGATACTAATCTTTAACTTGATTTTCTCTCTCCTCCAGCTTCTATTTCTTGAATCCAACTTGATATTCTAACTCCCCATGCTCTCCTTAACATTTTTGTCTCTTGGTAGCTATGGAAATTCATTTGATTTTGGGTGAAAATGGTGAATTTTTGGTAAAGGACCAAATTGTAAAGAAAGCAAAACTTTCTTTCTTCCTCTCTTTCTCTCACGTTAGTACATGGGAAAATATGGATGAGAATTTCTCATCTTTCTTTCTTTATATACTAATAAAATAATAATAAAATATCTTATTAAAATATTAATAAAATAATATTTATCTAATTAAATAATTATAAAATATCAAAATATCTCTAGCATTATTATTACATTCTAGATTTCTCTCTCTTCCAATTGACCATTTTGCCCTTCATTATCTTTTAAAATTCCATCCTTGAGTCATCATTTAATTTGGTAAAATTGCAATTTAGTCCCTCATAGTTCTTCATCTATTCAATTTGGTCCTAATTCATCCATTTTCCTTAGTTTCTAGAGCATTCCACTCTTAAATTATTTATACTATTGGTCCTTCAAATTTTTCATATTTACACTTTAACCCCTCAAATTTTGAATATTTACTCTTGTGCAACAAAGCTTTTCTCACTTTTACAATTTAGTCTTTTCTTGAATTAATATATCATAATATACTTCTCAATATTGACATAACTCAAAATTTCCCTTTTTGTCACTTTATTTCCTTATTTTACTATATCAAGGATAATATCTTATTGTAAAAATTTTCAGAGTATTACACACCCGCATCCCTGAAAAACCAAGCACTCAAGCACCATGGAAGCCAATGGTTCCAGTCAAACATGAACAGACTATAGGACTCAAAGAAAAAGAAAGGACATGCACTCAACTTGTAGACTTGTGGTGGAGTAAAGGCAGAAGTAGACTTGTAGACAGAGGAGAGGTGTATTAGCCCATTGTTTACGAAGGTCTAAGGAACTTTATAATTAGGAAAATAATATGCATTATGATGAAAATATAATTGTATATAAAATACAGAAATGGCAGCCAACTATTATAAATAATTAATCTAATCCATATAGTATTTGATTATGAAGATCAAAGACCCTTCGCCAACACTGAAGATAAACTTTCTAAAACAATCTCTTTTCCTCATCTAAAACCAAAAACCACCATAGCCATGGCATTGATGTCAAAGCAAGATCCATCACCAGCTTTTGTAGAAACGGTATAAGAAATCATGATACTTTACCGATCGCTTCCACCAAAGCCTTCAATTGAAGACGTGGCAGCAACCAAATCCATTCTCAAAATTGTAGAAAATGAAGAAAAAATCACGCTTGAGGAGATCTCAATAGAACGACCACCTGAAGATGTCCTTGATGCGGCGGAGGGCATTGGCCATGGAGGTGTCGGTGCCGTGGAAACGTAGTCATCTTTGAGTTCCTGGATTTTGACTATTGAGAATAGCTGATACAAAGTTCCTTCCATTTTCTCTTCTTCTTCTTCTTCTTCTTTGTTTCTTCTCTTATTCTTCTTTTTCTCTTCTTCTCCTACTGCCCAGGGCTGTTTAGGGTTAAAAAGGACTGTTACAATGACAGCTAACCCACCGTAAAATGTCATGTCATTTTTCATTACATCTATAACGGAAAATGGTTAAAAGAACTGTTTTGTTATTTTTTCAAAGTTGAGTGACTAAAATAAAACCTAGGTGACTGTTTTGTTAGCTACTCCTAAGTTGAGTGACTGTTTATGTAATTTACCCTAAAAAGATTTTCCATTTAGGAATCTGTCATTTTATTGGTCGCATGAAGCATGTTCGATTAAAATTCCAAAATTAATATCATTTTCTTATATTTATAAATTAGTTTTGTACCTATATATATACATATATAGTACACTTATAGAGTCTAAAAACTCTACTATGTACCAAATATTTTTCCACTATATAGGTAATGGTTCAAAATCTTAATATATATATATATATATATGATTTAGTTAAGCTTAGAAATAAAGGTTTAAATAGTTTTAGTTTTAAAATAAAATATAAATTAATTTTAGAAATAAAATATTAAATATTAAATATTTTTAATTTTAGATATAATATATATCTAACACTTTTGAGAAGGCATATGACCATAGATAGCGGCTACACGAGATGTAAATGTTGGGTTGAATATAGTATCCATGTGGTGAGGAATTGCTACTTTCTAAGGGTTGTTTGGTTAACGTTAGTGCCAGTTCAGAGCTGGGTACATTTTTTCTCTTTACTTTTAGAGGATTGGTTGCAGTGGAACTTAAAATATGTTAATTTTTGTATCAACGTTGGGATCATTTGGCATTCTTTATTTCCCATTGTTTGTTGGCTACTATGGAAGAATCAAAATATGTTTGTTTTTTCGAATGCCCGTAGTTGTGTTCAAGAAATAGTGGATTAGGCACAAGTTGGACATGAAGTGTTTTATCAATGCATTCTGTATCTTCTTATTCTCACCCCCGGGTAATAGGTTCACATTGGTCGCCTCTTGAAGAGGATTATTGTAACACCCCGTACCCGAGTCCGTTACCGGAGTCGAACACAAGGTGCACACAAACTTGACTTAATCATTTTCACAGTCCATTTAAAAATTTCCAGACAAGCTGGTTACTGCATCACTGTCGCTTTAAAAATCATATCTTGAGTTTCAAAGCTCGAAAATAAGTTTCGTAATTTTTCCATGAAATTAGACTCACATTTCCATCCACATATTTTTTTCTAGAATTTTTGGTAGGGCCAATTAGTATATTTTATTAGTTAAAGTCTCCCATGTGACAAGGGTCGACTACACTGACCTTTGCGCGTTACAACTTGAATATATCTCTGTACAGGGATTCAATACTGATACCGTTTATTTCTATAGAAACTAGACTCAAATAGGAATCTATACATATATGGAATGACTCCTAATTATCCCTGGTTAATTTACAATTAATTTCCAAAGTCGGAACAGGGGGTCCAGAAACAGTTCTGGCCCTGTCTCACGAAAACCTAAATATCTCTTAACATACAACTCATATGACCGTTTCGTTTCTTCCATATGAAAGTAGATTCATCAAGGTTCATTTAAATAATTTATTCACTAATTTATTCCATTTCTGATATTTTTAGTGATTTTTCACATCCACACCACTGCTGCTGACAGCATTTGCCTTTAAGGTAGACTTTACCTATTTCATAATTTCCATGATTCAATTGGCCCTTTTTGCATACATAGCACAAAGTGTGATCATGATTAACCATTCCAATGGCTAATCGTTTCAAAACAATTCCATACCTCATAATGATCAACATACAAACAATTATAGTACTATGCTAAAACGATATAAGCCATTTTCGCATGGCTATCTAAGTTTACACAAAACCGAAAGGTACATGACCTACAACAAAAGGGTAGTCCTATACATGCCATTTCAAAGTTCAACCAAAATTTGTACCAAAAAAGGGGCTTTGATAGTGTGGATGACTTCGACTTCAATGATCCCGAATCCGATAGCTAACGAGCAAAATCTATAAAACAAAGAGCCAAAGCAACGGGGTAAGCATTTTAATGCTTAGTAAGTCTCAAGTAATGAAATCAGCTTTGGCTAAAGTATTACATTCACATAGCTAAATGAATCACTTTAGTAATACACATTCTCATAATTATATACACACACAAGGTATCAACCTATCTAAGAGCCGAAAGTTCGTTAGTCGATCGAACGAACACTATTTCAAACGAATCGACTTTTCCGATGCACATGTAAACATACCTTATCATATGGGTTTTTCGGTATTAATTGAATTTATTACCGCACCAAAACGCTCACCTTCAAACCGAGCTTCTTGAATTTAGCGGATATAACCACAAGCACAATTGCCTTCGGTCTTAACTCGGATTTGGTATCTTGCACAAATGCCTTGGTCTTAGCCGGATATGACAACTTCATTTAACGCCTTCGGTCTTAGCCCGGATATAATCACTAGCATAAATGCCTTCGGGACTTAGCCCGGATATATTCACTAGCATAAATGCCTTCAGGACTTAGCCCGGGTATCATTCAAATGCTCATGTATACATATATCAATAATCACGACACATCCATATTTCATTTTCGTTACTAAGGCTCAAACACAAAATATTTATCAAACTTTTCCAATTTCGGCTCAATAGCCACACACAAAGAGCATGATTTCAATTAACTTTATAACTTAGTCCCTACGCACATTCGGCTGTCCGCCATAATATGACAAATCATTTCAATATAATTCAAGTAGGGTCATTACTTGAAGACTTCGGACGTGGTCGAGCGATTTCGACGGCTACTCGACTACCTTTTCCTTCCCTTTATCGGATTTAGCCCCCCTTTGCTCTTGAGCTTAATTTAACAAATAAATTGATTTAATCATTTGAGCATCGAAAGAGGAATTCAAGGTACTTAGCCAATATATATACTCATTAGGCATCAAAGTCACATATGTACGAAATCATGAATCGAACTCAACACATTAGTTAATATTCCTCTTAGCCGAATTTTCTAAGCCAAGAATAGACATCAATATGCTTGCCTCTAACCGAATGCATGCACACCAATTCCCCTCATGTGGCGAATATGCATGTCCATGTTGAGGCCAATTATACACTTAATACCACACAAAAACAAAGATACATTTTACTAACTAACGCATTCCATATTGTAACTCAATACGCATCAATCATTTACTTCATAACCAAACACCATCATATGTAATTATATGCCTTGAGATAGTATATATGTCATACCAATACATCATGTGCAAACATATATATATATACATGCAAGAGCGAATCATAAGGCTGATTATGACTATCTCATATATCTTTATTATGGCCGAATGCTCCTTCTACACCATTTACCTTCACAAAGCATGAATTTCATCATCCAACTTACAAGCTTACAATGTCATGAAGTTTAACCTCATAGTATCTATCAAACTCTCACTCAAAATTGCTAAAAAGAATATTCAATAATCATTAATCCACCATCACATGCACCATTGCAAAGCTTCACTTTTAGCATGCAAATGATATCAACACAATCTCACCTTAGCGAATATCATCTCCATGACATAGTAAGGATTTGAACCATGGCTAGTTAGAACTCAAGCTAACTACTAAAATATACATGAATCTCATGGAAAACATCAAACTTACCTTAATAGTGATCTAGGATAGCCAAATGCTTCACTCCCTTCTTCCCTTTTTCCTTCAATTTTCGGCCAAAAGATGTTCAAGGATGAACACACACATTTCTTTTTCTTCTTTGTATTTTCTTCCTAGTTTTGGCTCAAAGAAAGGATGAATAAATTTTTTCTTTCTTTTCCTTCAACTCACGGCAATGGGGGATTACACCTTCTCTCCCTTTTTTTTTTCAATTCTTTATTCCTCACCTTAGTTTAATTTTTCCTCCCATATTGCACCAACAAAACATGTCTATGACATGTTTTGCCCATCCTCCCTTGTCATGGCCGGCCACCACTTATAAAAGGGGGGTATTTGACATGCAAGCCATTGTTTTGCATGCATGCTTTAATTAGTCATCACACATTTCCCTATCCTACTTTCAAAGTTCACTACTAGGTCCTTTTTAGTGAAATTCACATTTATGACCCTAAATCAAATCATCAAAAATGTCACACACAAATTAACACATATCATAGGCATCAAAATGAATATTAAATTATTTTATGCCTCGGTTTTGTGGTCCCAAAACCACTTCCCGACTAGGGTCAATTTTGGGCTGTCACAACTCTCCCCCACTTAAGAAATTTTCGTCCCCAAAAATCTTACCGGTAAATAGGTTTGGGTAACGCTCTTTCATAGAGTTCTCGGTTTCCCAAGTAGCTTCTTCCATCCCATGTTTGAGCCATAACACTTTTACTAACGGAACCCTTTTGTTTCGCAACTCCTTCACTTCACGAGCTAGGATACGAATCGGTTCTTCTTCATAACTCATATCGGCTTGAATTTTAACCTCTGATGGACTAATTACGTGCGACGGATCCGATCTATAGCGTCGAAGCATCGAAACATGAAAGACATCGTGAATCCTTTCAAGTTCAGGGGGCAAAATCAAATGATACGCAACTGGACCGACTCGTTCGGATATCTCATATGGCCCGATGAACCTCGGACTCAACTTGCCCTTACGCCCAAATCTGAGTATCTTTTTCCAAGGTGAAACTTTAAGAAACACTTTATCTCCCACCTGATACTCAATGTCTTTTCGTTTCAGATCCGTCACGACTTCGACGATCGGAGGCTATCTTGATTTTCACGGATTATTTTTACTTTCATTCAAAGATCTTTAATCAAATCAACTCCGAAAATTTTACTTTCACCGAGCTCGGTCCAAAACAATGGTGTACGTCATTTACGACCGTACAAAGCCTCGTAAGGTGCCATCTTAATACTTGATTGAAAACTATTGTTGTGCGAATTCAATCAAAGGTAAATACCGTTCCATGAACCATCGAACTCGAGGATGCAACATCCCAACATATCCTCAAGTATCTGAATTATCCGCTCGGATTGACCATCGGTTTGGGGTGAAAAGCGGTGCTAAATGCAACTTGGTGCCCAAGGCTTCTTGCAATTTCTTCCAAAATCGCGAGGTGAATCTCGAATCTCTATCCGATACAATAGAAATAGGTACCCGTGTAATCTCACAATCTGAGAAACATACAATTCAGCAAGTTTATCCAATGAAGAGTCCATACGTACGGGGATAAAGTGAGCCGACTTAGTCAGTCTATCAACAACAACCCAAATCGCATCCTTTTACTTGCGACAATGGCGGTCCGGACACAAAGTCCATTGTGACTCGATCCCATTTCCACTCGGGTATCGTAATCGGCTGAAGTAATCCTGAAGGCACTTGATGTTCCGCTTTCACTTGTTGACATATTAAACATCTCGAAACAAAGTCGGAGATGTCTCGTTTCATACCATGCCACCAAAATCGATGTTTCAAATCGTTGTACATCTTCGTACTTCCCAGGTGGATTGCCATTCGGCTACAATAGGCTTCGTTCAGAATTATCGAAATAAGTTCTGAATTTCTTGGAATACACAAACGATTTCTGAACCTCAAACAATCGCCATCATCAACTTGAAACTCTGATTCCACATTCGGAACACATTCAGCCCGTCTTGCAACCAACTTATCGTCGACTTTCTGAGCTTCGCGAATTTGATGAATCAATGATGGTTTGGCCTTTAATTCGGCTACTAACACATTTTCGGGTAGAATAGACAAGTGTACATTCATCGTTCGTAAAGCAAACAGTGATTTCCGGCTTAAGGCGTCCGCAACCATATTAGCCTTTCCCGGGTGATAATCAATGACAAGCTCATAATCTTTTAACAACTCGAGCCAACGTCTTTGTCGCAGATTTAAGTCTCTTTGAGTCATCAAATATTTGAGACTTTTGTGATCCGAATACACATGGCACTTCTCACCAAATAAGTAATGTCGCCATATCTTTAAGGCGAATACGATGGCGGCCAACTCGAGATCATGGGTCGGATAATTTTTCTCATGTGGCTTTAATTGTCTCGATGCATAGGCCACAACTCGACCTTCTTGCATCAATACACAACCCAACCCAAGTAGGGAGGCGTCACTATAGATGACAAACTCTTTGCCAGATTCGGGCTGCACTAATACTGGAGCTTCCGTCAAATGAGTTTTCAATTGATCGAAACTTTTCTGACACTTTTCCGTCCATTCGAACTTGACATCTTTCTGAAGCAGTTTCGTCATGGGTGTGGCTATCATCGAGAATCCTTTTACAAACCGTCGGTAATGTAAGCAAGTCCCAAAAGCTCGAACCTCGAGAATATTTCTGAGGCTTCCAGTTAAGTATGGCTGAAATTTTACTCGAATCGACTCGAATACCCGATCACGATACCACATGACCCAAGAAGCTAACCTCTCTTAACCAGAACTCACACTTGCCGAACTTAGCATATAACTACTTATCCCGTAAAATTTGCAACACTAATCTCAGGTGCTTCGCATGTTCGGTCTCATCTCTTGAATAGACCAAGATGTCGTCAATGAACACAACTACGAACCGATCCAAATACGGTCTGAAGATCCGATTCATCAAATCCATAAATACCGCAGGGGCATTAGTGAGCCCAAACGGCATCACTAAGAACTCGTAGTGACCATATCTCGCTCAAGGCGCTTTTGGGTATGTCCGATCTCGGATTCAAGATGGCGATAATAGCCCGATCTCAAATATATTTTGAGAACACCGAGGCTCCTTCAGTTGATCGAACAAATCATCGATCGTGATAGCGGATATTTGTTCTTTATTGTCACTTTGTTGTCGACGATAGTCGATGCACAACCTCATGGTTCCGTCCTTCTTTTCACAAACAACACCGGTGCACCCCAAGGTGAAAAACTCCAGGCGAGCAAAACCTCTATCCACCAACTCTTGCAACCGAGCTTTCAACTCCTTTAATTCCGTTGGTGCCATACGATCACGGAGCTATCGAAATCGGTGTGGTCCTGTACAAGCTCAATACCAAACTCTATCTCCGAGCAGTGGCAAACCCGGTAATTCTTCGGAAAAACATCCGGTATTCACAAACCACCGCACAGATTCGGATTTTATTTCTAACTCCTTATCACAAGTATATATGCAAGGTATGCTTCGCACCCTTTTCTTACATATTTCTGGGCCAACATTGATGATATTACAGTGGCAACCCTTCAAGTCCATAGACCCAACTCGGATCATTTCGTTATTTAGCACCTCAAATCAATAGTCTTGCTTTTGCAATTCACAACCGCATCATGCATCGTCAACCAATCCAAACCAAGAATAACATCAAATTCATCGAGCGGCAAAAGCATCAAGTGCAGCGGAAAACAGAACCTCAAATTACTAGGGGCATTTCTTGCACACTTTGTCGACAAGCACGAACGACCCAAGGATTTGACACCGAATTACGAACTCGAGAGACTCAATAGGTAAAGTCTTACTGGATGCTAAGGTTTCGCATATATAAGAATGAGTAGAACCAGGGTCAATCAAAGCAATCACATTAGTATCAAAGAGAGTGAAAGTACCGGTAATAACATCTGGCGAGGAAGCATCCTCACGTGCACGTATAGCATAAGCCCTAGTAGGAGCGCGAGCCTCGGATCTGGTCGTAGCATCTCTAGATCCTCTCTGACCACCACTAGCATTGCCCGTATTTCTAGATGGTCTCCCTCGAGCAGTGGTAGCACCCGGTTTCCCACTCTGATCTACATTCTGTTCAGACAACCTCGGGCAATCTTTAATGAAGTGGTCAACTGATCCGCACTTGTAACAGGAGTGGTCACGGAATCTACAACTTCCAGAATGCCATTTGCCACAATGCTGACACTCCGTTCTGTCTCGACGTTCATTCCTAACACTGGCGACCGAAGTGCCTCGTGTACCCACAGGGGGTCGATCACGATCTCGTCTAAAAAGGCCAGAAGTGCCTCTAGACCAGCCCACATCATCACGAAATTTCTTTGATGCCTGTAGAAGAGACTTTCCCGAGGATCTTTTATGAAACTCTCCAGTTCCCACATCAACTTTTTGTTTTTCTTTTCTAAGCTCTTCGGCTTTACAAGCTCGCTCGACAAGTACTACGAACTCTCGTATTTCAAGAATGCCAACGAACATTTTTATATCTTCATTCAGCCCATCCTCGAAGCGTTTACACATGGTAGCCTCGGACAAAATACATTCCGGCGTATCTACTAAGTCTAACAAATTTTCGCTCGTGTCGATGGCGACATAGAACCTTGCTTAAGCTCAAGAAATTCCTTCCGTTTTTGATCAACAAATCTCGATGATATACTTTTTCCGAAACTCGGTTTGGAAAAACTCCCAAGTTACTTGCTCTCGGGGCAAAGAAGTCGAGTGCTCCACCAATAGTAGGCGAAATCACGTAGCAAGGAGATAGTACACTTTAGGCATTCATCGGTGTACAAGATAGCTCGTCGAGTGCGGATAGTGTTGTCCAACCAAAATTCAGCTTGCTCGGCATCGTCGCTATCCGTAGCTTTAAATTCAGTAGCCCCATGTTTTCGGATTCTGTCAACTGGGGGCTTATTCGACCTTATTTGGTCAGTTACCGGAGGTATTGTAGGTGCGGGGGTTGTATTAGCCGGGAATGGAGGTTGTGGAACAGCCATGTTAGTTCGAATATATTGGTTGAACCAATCATTCATCACGCCATAGAAAGCTTGCCTAGCCTCATCATTCGGATTGCTAGCAACAGGTTGAGAGTCCGCCGGCGCTGTCCCTTGTGCGGGAGCAGGCGCCACACTCTCCACATCATCAGCTATCGCTCGGTTAGGATCGGGATCCATTATTATAAATAAACACAAATTCAAATGTCAGAAATCTCCACACTATCAACTAATCACATAAAATGGCATGTATAGCTAGACCCAAACGCATTACGGTAGTCCTAGAATCGACTAAACCGTAGCTCTGATACCAATAAAATTGTAACACCCCGTACCCGAGTCCGTTACCGGAGTCGAACACAAGATGCACACAAACTTGACTTCATCATTTTCACAGTCCATTTAAAAATTTCCAGACAAGCTGGTTACTGCGTCACTGTCGCTTTAAAAATCATATCTTGAGTTTCAAAGCTCGAAAATTAGTTTCGTAATTTTTCTCTGAAATTAGACTCACATTTCCATCTACATATTTTTTTCTAGAATTTTTGGTAGGGCCAATTAGTACAGTTTATTAGTTAAAGTCTCCCATGTGACAAGGGTCGACTACACTGACCTTCGCGCGTTACAACTTGAATATCTCTCTGTACAGGGCTTCAATACTGATGCCGTTTGTTTCTATAGAAACTAGACTCAAAGAGGAATCTATACATATATGGAATGACTCCTAATTATCCCTGGTTAATTTACAATGAATTTCCAAAGTCGAAACAGGGGGTCCAGAAACCGTTCTGGCCCTGTCTCACGAAAACCTAAATATCTCTTAACATACAACTCATATGACCGTTTCGTTTCTTCCATATGAAAGTAGATTAATCAAGGTTCATTTACATAATTTATTCACTAATTTATTCCATTCCTGCTATTTTTAGTGATTTTTCACATCCACACCACTGCTGCTGACAGCATCTGCCTTTAAGGTAGACTTTACCTATTTCATAATTTCCATGATTCAATTGGCCCTTTTTGCATACATAGCACAAAGTGTGATCATGATTAACCATTCCAATGGCTAATCGTTTCAAAACAATTCCATACCTTATAATGATCAACATACAAACAATTATAGTACTATGCTAAAAACGTATATAAGCCATTTTCGTATGGCTATCTAAGTTTACACAAAACCGAAAGGTACATGACCTACAACAAAAGGGTTGTCCTATACATGCCATTTCAAAGTTCAACCAAAATTTGTACCAAAAAGGGGGCTTTGATAGTGTGGATGACTTCGACTTCAATGATCCCGAATCCGATAGCTAACGAGCAAAATCTATAAAACAAAGAGCCAAAGCAACGGGGTAAGCATTTTAATGCTTAGTAAGTCTCAAGTAATGAAATCAGCTTTGACTAAAGTATTACATTCACATAGCTAAATGAATCACTTTAGTAATACACATTCTCATAATCATATACACACACAAGGTATCAACCTATCTAAGAGCCGAAAGTTCATTAGTCGATCGAATGAACACTATTTCAAACGAATCGACTTTTCCGATGCACATGTAAACATACCTTATCATATGGGTTTTTCGAGCGTATTAATTGAATTTATTACCGCACCAAAACGCTCACTTTCAAACCGAGTTTCTTCGGAATTTAACCGGATATAACCACAAGCACAATTGCCTTCGGGTCTTAACCCGGATTTGGTATCTTGCACAAATGCCTTCGGGTCTTAGCCCGGATATGACAACTTGCACGAATGCCTTCGGGTCTTAGCCGGATATAATCACTAGCATAAATGCCTTGAGATCGAGCCGGATATATTCACTAGCATAAATGCCTTCGGACTTAGCCCGGTATCATTCAAATGCTCATGTATACATATATCAATAATCACGACACATCCATATTTCATTTTCGTTACTAAGGCTCAAACACAAAATATTTATCAAACCTTTCCAATTTCGGCTCAATAGCCACACACAAAGAGCATGATTTCAATTAACTTTATAACTTAGTCCCTACGCACATTCGGCTGTCCGCCATAACATGACAAATCATTTCAATATAATTCAAGTAGGGTCTTTACTCGAAGACTTACTTCGGACGTGGTCGGCGATTTCGACGGCTACTCGACTACCTTTTCCTTCCCTTTATCGGATTTAGCTCCCTTTGCTCTTGAGCTTAATTTAACAAATAAATTTATTTAATCATTTGAGCATCGAAGAGGAATTCAAGGTACTTAGCCAATATATATACTCATTAGGCATCAAAGTCACATATGTACGAAATCATGAATCGAACTCAACACATTAGTTAATATTCCTCTTAGCCGAATTTTCTAAGCCAAGAATAGGTATCAATATGCTTGCCTCTAACCGAATGCATGCACACCAATTCCCCTCATGTGGCGAATATGCATGTCCATGTTGAGGCCAATTATACACTTAATACCACAAAAAACAGCATACATTTTACTAACTAACGATTCCATATTGTAACTCAATACGCATCAATCATTTACTTCATAACCGAAACACCATCATATGTAATTATATGCCTTGAGATAGTATATATGTCATACCAATACATCATGTGCAAACATATATATATACATGCAAGAGCCAAATCATAAGGCTGATTATGACTATCTCATATATCTTCATTATGGCCGAATGCTCCTTCTACACCATTTACCTTCACAAAGCATGAATTTCATCATCCAACTTACAAGCTTACAATGTCATGAAGTTTAACCTCATAGTATCTATCAAACTCTCACTCAAAATTGCTAAAAAGAATATTCAATAATCATTAATCCACCATCACATGCACCATTGCAAAGCTTCACTTTTAGCATGCAAATGATATCAACACAATCTCACCTTAGCGAATATCATCTCCATGACATAGTAAGGATTTGAACCATGGCTAGTTAGAACTCAAGCTAACTACTAAAATATACATGAATCTCATGGCAAAACATCAAACTTACCTTAATAGTGACCTAGGATAGCCGAATGCTTCACTCCTTCTTCCCTTTTCCTTCAATTTTCGGCCAAAAGATGTTCAAGGATGAACACACACATTTCTTTTTCTTCTTTGTATTTTCTTCCTAGTTTTGGCTCAAAGAAAGGATGAACAAATTTTTTCTTTCTTTTCCTTCAACTCACGGCAATGGGGGATTACACCTTCTCTCCTTTTTTTTTCAATTCTTTATTCCTCACCTTAGTTTAATTTTTCCTCCCATATTGCACCAACAAAACATGTCTATGACATGTTTTGCCCATCCTCCTTGTCATGGCCGGCCACCACTTATAAAAGGGGTATTTTGACATGCAAGACCATTGTTTTGCATGCATGCTTTAATTAGTCATCACACATTTCCCTATCCTACTTTCAAAGTTCACTACTAGGTCCTTTTTAGTGAAATTCACATTTATGACCCTAAATCAAATCATCAAAAATGTCACACACAAATTAACACATATCATAGGCATCAAAATGAATATTAAATTATTTTATGCCTCGGTTTTGTGGTCCCGAAACCACTTCCCGACTAGGGTCAATTTTGGGCTGTCACAATTATGTTAAACTTAATACTGATGGTGTTGTGTTCTCTTTAAGGGCTTGTGTCTCTGTTGGAAGTGTTATTAAAGATGCTGATGGCTTGTGGCAATGTGGTTTTTCAATGTCGATTGGAAAATGTACAACATTTCAGGTTGAAGCAAGGCCGCGATTCTTTGTGGGCTTCACTTAGCATGGAACAAATGATATCGGAAGTAGGAATTGAAATGTGATAACGCTTTGTTGATTGAGATTATTCTTGCCGGTTGTGCTGCGGATAGTAGGCTGAAGGAACTCTAACTGATACATCACATACTTATTCGATATTGAGAGGTTCGTGTTAGACATATTCCTCAGGCGTAGAATACAGTGGTAGATCTTTCGACTAAAATTAAAGATCCAGAGTTTATTATGGGTTAGTATTTGCTCCTTTTAAGAGAATTCTATATAAAACTACCCATAACTCTTCCTCAACCTATAAATAAGAGGATAATGTGCTTCAGCGCACTCGAACCATTATCCCCCTACATTGACAACAATGCTCATGCCAATCGAACAAAGGCTCAATCGATAATTTTAAATAATTTTTAGAAATAAAGTTTTAAGTCTTCTTATTTTTAAATTTTAGAAATAATATGTATCTAATACTTTTTAATTTTAGAAATAAAGTTTTGAATAATTTGTTTTAGTACAAAATAAAATTCCAAATAATGTAAAAGCATAAATTTAACTTATTGAAAAATAAAAAAATAGTCTGCTAATTTTTTTTTGGTAATATGTATAGTATTTTTATAAAATGAAATATTAAAATTTAATAAATAAGATAAGTGAAATTACATAAAATTTAAAAAACTTTGAAATAAAAATAATTTTAAATTTATTAAAATTTATTTTATATTCAACATAATTTAATACAAAACAATAAATAAGATATATGAACTTACATGTTTTTTTTTTTTGGTGTAATATGAACTTACAATTTAAATATAGAAGAACTAACCATTTAATAAGTAATAACTATGATTCTGAAATAAATATTAAGATAATTAACATATACAAATTTATTAAGATAATTATTATTTAACTTTATTTTAATTAAATATTATTTATCTTTATTATAAACATTATATTCTGTTTTATTTTTAAAATTTTAACTTTCAACTATATTTTTAAGGATAAATTAAAATATGCTATTTAAATTGAAAATTTTATGAAACTTTTAACTTTAAACAAAGTTTTAAAATTAACAATTTTTCACCAAAAATTAACAAATTAATAACTGAAAAGGTAAATTTTAAATCTTATAAACTCGAACTATTTAATTAAAGGAAACAAGATCTGCTACCCTAGCACGAAACAGTCTGCCTTCTTTGGCACGTCTTCTTTAGGTTTTATTGTTTCTTGTTCTTATTGAGAATGTGGTTGGCGGCGGCGCACTTCAGATCTTTCGTGGTTCTTACACAGCGAAGCGGTTTTAAGAACTAGGATCTTTGCCTGAAATCAATGGAGACTGAATTAGCGGGTTTAACACTAAATGAGAAAGAAGATGCAGTACTACAAATCCAAATTGAGCCCAATTCTGAACAAGTAGCGAAGGTTTTCAGGTTAGTGGGTTGCTTTTTAACAGCCAGTCTTATTCATTTTTCTATTATGAAAAGTTCTATGGCAAACCTTTGGCATCCTGTCCAGGTGTCCATATTCGAGATCTAGGAGAAAAACGATTTTTGTTCTAGTTTTATCATGTTATGGATATGGATAGGGTTTTGAAAGGGTCTCTATGGACCTTTAATAATCATTTGCTAGTATTACACAAGTTACAATAGGGGGAGGATCCATTAAAAAGTGCCCCTATTCATGACGCCTTTTTGGGCTCAGATCTATGATGTCCCTATTGGCCTTTTTTCTAAAAATTTGTCAGTACAATTAGACAACTTTGTAGGGAAGTTCTTAGAATACAATGGTTTGAATCTGGGGAAAGAAAACAGAAACTATATGCAGGTAAGAGTTCAGATAAATGTCTGGTGCCCGTTAAAGAGAAAGAAGCAGATTATATATTACGAGAATTGCACTTATGTGAAGTTCAAGTATGAAAGATTATCCCCTTTTTTGCTTTTACTGTGGCCGATTAGGCCATAATGATTTTTTTTGCGAAGCAAAGATGGCCCTTGGTGTGGAAATTGCTGATATGGGCTGGGATCTATCGCTACGAGCTCAATCTCGACGGGCTTTAGCGATGAATAGTATGTGGCTGAAAGATAAATGTGACGAGAAATTAAATGGTGGCCGAGAGTATAATCTTATGAATGGAAATAATTCGTGGGCTATTGATAATAAAAAAGTAGGGTATAGACAACTCTTTGATCCAATTTTGGGATTCAATCTGGAAGGCAGAAAGGCTTTATGGAATTACGTGGGGGAAAAAGTATCAGAAGATTCAGCCCTAAACGATATGGAGCATGATTTGGAAGATGGTGTTCTAATCAGAGAAGAAGAGAAAAAAAGAGCTAAAAGGGAGATGGAGGGCTCATTAGTAATGGGCGATAATAATACTTTGATAGTAAGAAATAAGAGATTGTTGGAAACTACTCAATTTTCATCGGCGGCTGCCAAGAAGCAAGCCGACCGAGCGCAATGAAAATCTTGAGCTGGAATGTCCGTGGGTTGGGGAGTCCACGAACTATTCGAAGACTTTGGCATGTGCTGAAGACACAAAATCCCCAAATGGTCTTCTTTAAAGAGACAGATTTGTAAAATTCAGATGGAAAGAATTCGATATACTTGTGGTTATGCAAACGATATTGAAGTTGAACTGGAAGGTACTAGAGGAGGACTGTGTCTGGCGTGCCATAATGAAATCTGTGTCACGCTTCAAGATTTTTCTAAAAGACATTGATGTGGTGGTTGATGATAATGAAGTATGAAATAAATAGAGATTCACTGGTTTCTACGGGTCACTATATGCACAAGAGAGAGATAGTTCTTGGTCTACATTGAGGAACATACACACTAATGAGGGGATCCCTTGGTTTGTTTGCGGGGACTTTGATGAAATCATGTATGGATTTGAAAAAAAAAGAGGTCTACTTTGAGATAAAAGGAGAATGGAATCATTTCGTAATGTCCTAACAAATTGTCAGTTAATAGATGTGGGGTTTTCTAGAAAATGGTTCACATTGGAGAAGAGAAATCTACCTGAAACAAATATTTAAGAGAGGCTTGATAGAGGGGTTGCAAATGATGAATGGATGGCAATGTTTTCAGAGGTAATTACTCTACATCTCACTCATTTTTTTCGATCACTATCCCCTCTTAATCAACATGCGAAAGAATGAAAACTGGCTGACTATGAAAGAATTTAAATTTGAAGCTTGGTGGATACTTGAGGAGTCATTTGATACTGAGGTTAAAAGCATTTGGGGGATATCATCAGGTGATCGGTTGTAGAAATTAGATTTTTTAAAACTTGGCTTGAGGAATTGGACGGATCAGATCCAAACTGATAGACAAAGATGAAAGAAATTTCTTACAGCCAGATTATTTGAACTTACAGAAGCTGAAAGTGATGATTCTAATCTAGCTGAATTGATCAATACTAAGATTCAACTGAATTTTGAAATTGACAAAGATGAGCGTTATTGGGAACAAAAAGCTTGAATCAATTGGTTGAAATTTGGAGATAGGAACACTGCTTTCTTTCATAGTCAAGCAACGCAACGTCGAAGAAGAAATTTGGTTCATAAATTGCAAGATGAAGAAGGGAGAGAAACGAAGCTCATTCAAGAAATGAAAGGTATTGTGCGATCTTATTTTCAAAATTTATTTCGATCAGATGGAAGAGTAAGCTACGATCACTTGTTGTCAGGAATTGATAGATGTATTTCTGAGGAGGATAATTAGACACTTATGGCGCTTTACACAAAGGAAGAAATTAAAGAAGCATTGTTTGAGATGGGCCCCACAAAAACTCCAGGGAAGATGGATTTTCAGCTTTATTTTTCTAGAAATGCTGGCACATTATTGGGAATGATGTCATCAACTTTTGTTTACAAATCCTCAATAAAGGTAAGGAGCTAAAACAGATTAAGCTAAAACAGATTAAATCTACTCATATAGTACTCATTCCAAAAATTGCCAACCCCTTTAATATGAACAGTTTCAGCCCATCAGCCTATGCAATGTGATCTATAAAATTTTGGCAAAAGCTATTGCGAATAGGCTTAGAGGAGTTATTGAAAAATGTATTGATTTAGCTCAGAGTGCTTTTATTCCAGGGAGATTGATCTCGGATAATGTACTTTTAACTTATGAAATCCTTCATACATTGAATCAGAAGAGGGTAGGGAAAAAAGATTCATGGCAGTGAAGTTAAACATAAGTAAAGCTTATGATAGAGTCGAATGGAATTTTATAAAAGAAATAATAGTTCAAATAAGTTTCGGTACTAACTGGATCGAGACTATTATGAAATGTGTTACCTCTGTCTCCTATTCGGTTGTTGTTAACAAATTCACAAGCGAGAAATTTTGTCCATCAAAGGGATTACGTCAAAGAGATCCGTTGAGCTCGTTTTTATTTCTTTTTTATGGGGAAGGCTTATCTAGCTTAATGAGACTTGCAACTAGAGAAAGGCTACTGAAGGGAGTAAAAGCCAGTAGAAGTGAACCGTAGGTATCGCACCTACTATTCGCATATGATTGCGTCTTATTTAGTGAGGCAACTAGTAGAGGAGCTACTCTTTTAAAAGGAATTCTTTTAGAGTACAGAACTTGCTCAGGGCAACGTGTCAATTTCAATAAATCAACCGTCTTTTTTAGCAAGAACACATCAGATGATGATGGAAGAGTGGTGGTTAATATTTTGGGAGTACGAAGCTCAAACAATCTGGAACGCTATCTTGGATTGCCTAACATAGTTGGAAGGAAGAAAAGGGAATCATTTCAAAACTTAACATCTATTTCAAGGTGGGAAGGAGGTATTCATTAAGTCCATTTTACAAGCCATTCCTACCTACATAATGGCCTGTTTTCTTTTACCTAAATCATTGTGCGTTGAGTTCGAAAGTATTATCGCCAAATTTTGGTGGCGGAAGGGACAAGGCAAAAGGGGAATACACTGGTGTGCATGGAGGAACCTTTATACCTTAAAGGAAAATGGTGGTCTTGGTTTCCGTACTATTAGCCAGTTTAATATTGCATTATTAGCCAAATAGGGTTGGCACCTCATTAGTTACCCGAATTCCTTATTAGCAAGAGTCCTTAAAGCAAAATATTATTCGCATTCAGACTTTCTTAATGCACAATTAGGAAACCTACCTTCTCTTACCTGGAAGAGTGTTTGGGCTGCCAAGGGCATACTGCAGAGTGGGTTGTGTTGGAGAACCGGAAGGGGAACTGAAATTTTCATTTGGGATGATCGTTGGATTCCAAGTAAGGGCATTGATGATTGGAGCAATAGGAATGTTAATGGAATAAAGTTTTTGATTTAATAGATGCTACAAATCACACTTGGAAGGCAGATTTAATTAAAAATACCTTTCCAGCAAATATTGCTCAAATGATTTTGCAGATCCCTCTTACGGAAACTCTTAACGACGATTTTCAAGTGTGGCAGGGAAAACTATCTGGTGAATTTTCAGCCAGAAGCGCCTACAAACTATTACAAGATGCTAGCTTAAATCCTAATAACTTATTAATACAGGCTGACTTGAAGGATTTCTACAAAAAACTCTGGAATCTACATCTACCCTCAAAAATCCTAATTTCAATATGGAGGATATCCTAGAACTACATTCCTACTCTAGTTAATTTAAAGTACAAATGAGTGGCTGATTTTACAGTATGCCTTAGGTGCGGTCTTGGGGAAGAAGACAACTCCCACGTCTTTCGGCACTGTCCTACAACATCAGAGGTTTGGCAAATATTAGATCTCTCTTGGGTTAAAAACTCTATGATTCAAAGTTTCTAGGACTGGCTTACCTGGATCTTTAAGAGAAGTACCCCGAAACAGTGTCGTACATTCTGTTGCAGACTGTAGGTCGTTTGGGGCTCTAGAAACAAGCTCGTACATGAAAGAAAATCAGAAGTAGGACGAGAGTTAGCACAAAAAGTTCAAAGGTATTTGGAAGAACTTGATGGTTTGATAGAAAGAAGAAATACCTTGAATACAGACAGAAGCCATAATCAGCAAGCTACCTATTCCAGGGTCATGATTCAATTCGACGCAGCTTTCGATAAGAGAAATTTCAAATCGGCATCGAGCGTGGTGGTTTGGAATCGAACGGGGAAACTCTTAACAACAAGGACCTTTCTTAACACCAATGTTCCATCTCTTTTTGCAGCGAGCTTATGCGGGACTTTTATGCAATTAACCTAGGAGTTTCGTTGGGTTTTCCCTTAGTAACGTTAATGGGGGATTCACGCACAGTTATGAGGAAATGCTAGTCAATGAAGAAAGACAAGTCAGTCATAGACGCAATCATTACTGATATTAAAACCAAGAAGATGTATTTTCAAGAAATCAGTTTCCAGTTTATCAATTGATCAGAGAATACCTACGCTCACAAAATTGTAGAATAATCGTTAAGAAAATGAGAGGACACAAACTTGGTAAAAGCGGCATCGGAGCTTAGTCACCCGAATCCGGAGGGACAGTGGAGAAGACACCCAGACTGAGATTTGTATCAGGGTTTTTTACAAATCATGAAGGATGAAGAGGAGCGGATAGCAAATTACTCCAGGTATGGTAGAGTTATCGACTGAACAGATGAGACTTAGGATGTGAAAAGACGATGGCAAGAGGCGTCCAGCTGTTCCTAAATCGACTAGAGTGGTTTAATCTACGTTTCCTTTTTTCTATAAGCTTTAATTGTTTTTGTCTTTTCCCTAGGCTTTATTTTCTTTTAATTTTGTTTCTGTTTGGGAAGGCCGAAAGCCTGTCAAATCTTTTAGGCCTAATCCTATCCTTAGGCCGAATTATTTTTTTTCTTTATATTAATAAAGTTCTAGTCGATTTTATTCAAAAAAAAAAAAAACTGAAAAGGTAGAATAGTTAAAATTAATATTAAAATTTAAATTTAAATTAGAATAGGAATTAACTTAATAAGCGAATATGAAGTAAATAACATAGAATTAAATAAAATAATAACATAAAATATCAACATAGAGTTAATAATAAAACAAAAACTAAATTAATTATTATAATTAAACATGAAATTAAAAAAAATTAGTTAGACATAGATATACCAACTATAAAAGCACTGATCATGAAATTAGCCCAAAGTGAATAACGTGATCAGCAATTCACCCTTTTTAAGACTAAATATTTAACTATTTTAATTAGAACTGGGTCAATGTCTTTTATCTTTCCTTTCTAAAAGCTTCTTCTCCTTCTCTCAACTTCATCCTTATTTGTGGACCGATATTTGTCAAACTTCTCCTCTTTATATTTATTAGCTATTTAGAATCTCAAATCTGGTCACTAAATTAGCATACAATATCCGTCAGTATTCAAATGAAATATTGTTAAGAACATGATCGAAAGAGAGAAAAAAACCAGTTTGATGGAGAAGAATTGGAGGAAAATGAGAGAACTTTAATTTCAGTAGATTTCATAAGAATGATGTAAAGACCATTACATCAGATTTAAAGGCTGAAATGGAAAAAATATAAAAGAAAGAGAAAAATAAGGAAATAGCTTGACAACTATCTAAGCAGTTATATTAACAGAAATAGCCAAAATGAAATTCCCTCCCGCGTTTCGACAGTTCCCTTCAACGCGCCATTTCAATTAACCTTCTAATGCAGCCCAATAAGTGATTGACCCACTGTATTGGCCCACCAGATGTCTTGGACCATAACAGTATTCCCCCTTGAGAATATCCTTGTCCTCTAGGATCTATGTGAGGATAGGTGTCCTTGACCTGCTGAAGTGGTTCCCACGTGGCATCCTCTGGGAATGAGTTTGCCCATTCAATCAACACCTCTATTTCTATTGTATTTCCTCATCTAACCATCCTTCTATCTATGATTCGAATTGGTTCATTGGCCTAAGATCCTTGAGTATCGATAACAGGTATGGCAGACTGCACAAGAGTAGTTCCCACATGCTTCTTGAGCTGAGAAACATGAAATGTTTGGTGGAATTGAGAACCTTAAGGCAGCTGCGGTTTGTAGGCTACCTTCCTAATTTTTTGTTCTACTTTGAAAGGTCCAAAAAACCTGGAAGCAAGCTTCTTATTCATTACCTTTCTTACCGAATGATGTATATAGGGTTGTAGCTTTAAGTAGACCCAATCTCTAACTTCAAAGTGCCTGTCTGATCGATGTTTGTTAGCTTGTTGCTTCATTCTGTCCTAAGCCCCCTTTCAGGTGAAATTTGAGTAATTTGATGGCAGATGCTCTATATTGCATGCTTTTATCAACCATGGCTACCATTGACAATTCAGCCAAGTAGGGTAGGTGATTCAAAGGTGTCTATCCATACAGTGGTTCATAGGGTGTTATACGTATGGCAGTGTGATATGTTGAGTTATACCACCATTTAGTAAGTGGAAGCCAACTTGCCAATCTTGTGGCCTTTCTCCTAACATACATCTAAAGTAGCTTTCAAGACATATGTTCAAGACTTCTGACTGACCATCTATTTCTGGGTGATATGCAGTGGAAAAATAGAGTTTGGTGTCAACTCTTTTGAACAATTCCTGCCATAAGGTACTAATAAATACCTTGTCCTTGTCCGAAACAATAGTGTCTGGCAGTTCATGAAACTTAAAAACATGGTTTATAAACAGCTGGGCTATGGTGATAGCTGAAAAAGGGTGTGTGAGAGCAACAAAATGTTCATATTTAGTTAATCTATCTACTACCAACAATATGACATTTTTTTCCACTCGATCTTAGAAGTCCCTCTATGAAATCCATGGAGTGTTAGAGTATACCCAAAGACCAATCATGAGATGATTGTAATAACATACTTATTTTACCTCATTTATTAATATAAGGCATAGCCATTATTGTTTTAATTTATTTTTTATGTATTTAAGTAAACTGTTTTATAATAATGTCTTGAAAATAATATGATTATTCCTAAAAGGTCCTTAGTCGAGTATTGTTGTAAGCTTGGACAACAATAATACATTAAGACTAACTTGTACTTGATTGATGACAAAGTGCTGTCATTGACATGAGATGTCAAAATCAATACATGAGTATGTGAGTTAAAGAACAACATATTGGACTGACCCACTATGAGTATGTTTCTTGGATTATTATGTAATAGTCACAACATTACTCATAGTGATTACTATGTATACAATCCTTAGACTTGAGATCATCATTATCCCAACATCATGAGTCATATATTTTGATACAGTCAAACGTCCACCGTAACTGGTTGTTCTATAAAGGCTGATGCTAAATATACCACAATTTATGTAGTGGTTATGGTTGATAAATATATAATTTGTCTCTACTACATAATGAGAGCAATATCCTATGCCACTTGATTGATTGAGACTAGAAATGCATGGCCATGTTCAAATAAGTTGATATGAGATATCATACTTATTTGTTTTTCATAGTCTACTCAGGATATTAAGAAACATTAGATGGACTACGCAAGTGTGACTATTCCATGACTTGTGCCCATTCTAGTTATAAAGTACAAAAGGATTTAATACATGAAGGGTTAATCACAAAGAGGTTATATCGAATCATGACTTATTGTAACTTAGGTAGCAATGATGCATTGCTAGATGCCACTCATTGTTTATAATATTAGAATCATTCTAGTATTACTATTAACGTTACAAGAACCTATAGGGTCACACCCTATGGTTGAAACAAACGAAATCCAAATATAGTTGGTATTGTGTTTAGCTGCCAAATGAATTAAATTGATTATAGAATTAATTTAATTGGCCAGTTAAATATCAAACGAATTATATGTACAAGTATGTTGTACACATAATGAAAAATGTAGTTAAATTAATATATGAATTTGATTAGTATAAAATTTAACTAAAATAATTTACCAAATCTTTGTTATAATTATTGTAATTATAATTTAGGATCTTATATTATTATAATTATTGTAATTTTAATTTTTTGGTCTAACATTATTATAATTATGGTAATTATAATTATTATATTCAGTTAATTATTATGATTTGATTTATATAAAAAATATCAGTTATTCCCGAATTAGGAAATATAGGGTTTTTCTTAAAAACCCTTATATACCCGAAATAAGATGTGTGTGTGAGGTCTAGCAACCGTCAAGAGATTTTTCTCTCTTTGAAAAAGTTTTAGAGAGTGCTTATTGTTCGTTGTCATATCGGGTGCATTACGTAGAGGCCGAAACGTTTCGTAGCGGCTTGGAATCGATATACAATTGTGTAATATGTTTCTTCGATTTTTCAAACGATTAAAGGTAATCATTCATACCCTTTTCACCCCGATTCATTCCTTGCATATGGATTCTTGGATGTGATTGCCAAACTTAATTTTTCGCTGTGCCATGGGGTGTACTGGCGATGAACCATGTGGTGTACCGGTGATCCAACATGGAGTCGATGACCAGGCTCTTTCAGGTATAGGCAAAGGTTGCAATAGTCCTGGTGTGGTGATAGTTTCTGTTTTGTATGCTTGACAGACATAACACTCTTTTATCCAATTCTTGACATCATTGGATAGATCCTTCTAATGTAGTAGGTTGCTCATTCTCTTTTTAGTGGCTTGAACCCTTGAATGTCCCCTCATTGCACTTACATGATAAAGCTGGAACAATTCATTTCTTAAACTATTTACATTTCCCACCACAGTTTTCCCTTTTCTCTTAAGGAACCTACCATCCCAATGGCAATGTGGATGTTTGTTGTTTTGCTATTGAAACTTCAGACATAACTTCTAAATTTTTGGATCTTCTTGGTAGGAGTCTTGCACCATTGATAGAAGATGAGAGGTAATGATGCTATATGTGAGCTGCAGTATCTGACTAGTCTTCAAGGTTTTCTCGTTAGATAAAGCATTAGCTACAACATTCTCAAACCCTTTCTTATAAATCACCTTGTAATCATATCCAATCATCTTTGCAACTCACTTTTGTTGAAAGAGAGTCACAGCCACCTGATTTCCCAAAAAATTGAGACTCTGGTGATCCGTTCTAATCTTAAAATCCCTCCCTATTAAATAAGAGTGCCACTTTTTCACAGCCAATAAAACAACCAACTTTTCCTTTTTATATATGTATAAGGCCTAGTGCCTTACTCCTAAGCCTCTACTAAAATATGCCATTAGTCTTCCTTGTTGTTGTAAAATTTCCCCCACTCTAAAGTCTGAAACATCAGTGTCCATGTAGAATTTCGATTGAAAATTTGGAAGAACCAACACAAGAGCTGGGCAAAGGGCTTTTTTTAGTTGTTCAAAAGCAACTGTGGCTTGGGCAGAATGAAGCAACAAGCCAAGCACCTTTTTTGAGTAGGTTGGTCAAAGGTCTGGCTAAAATGCCATAATGCTTGATAAACCTCCTGTAATACCCTGATAAGCTTAAGAATCCTCTAAGAGCCTTAAGTGAATCAAGAAATGGCCAGTTCATTACGAACTCTATCTTGGATTGATCTATGGAAACAATTCACTTGGATATGATGTGTCCAAAATATTCAACCCTATCAGTGCCAAAGCAACATTTACAGTATTTGACAAATAACTTATGTTTCCTTAGTAGTGATAAAACTTCCTCGAGATGCATCAAATGGTCCATCCATGATATAGAATACACCAAGATATCATTAAAGAACACTCGAATTATTTTCTCTAATAGAAGCTTGAAAATCGAGTTCAATAACCTTTGAAATGTAGAAGGTGCATTAGTGAATCCAAAGGGAATCACTAAAAATTAATAGTGACCCTCATGTGTTTTGAGCCGTTTTTGGAATATCAGGCTCATGCATTCTGATCTGGTGATATCCCTATCTCAAGTCCAATTTAGAAAAAAAAAAAAAACTCTTAGCTAACCAAACTTATCAAGGAGTTATTTAATTAAGGGAATAAGGAGCCTATCCTTCACTGCAATTTGATTGAGTTGCCTATAATCCACGCAAAGCCTCCATGAATCATCTTTATTCTTCACCATCACCACTGAAGAAGTAAATAGACTGTAGTTGTCCCTTATAACCCCAGCTTGAAACAATTCTTTGGTTAATCTTTCTAGCTCGTTTTTTTGTATCATGGGGTATTTATAAGGCCTAATTTTTACCATCGAGCTTTCATCCTTCAAAGGGATTCTATAATCTTGCAGTCTCCTTGGCGGTAGACCATTTGGTATTTGAAAGAGATTTTCAAACTCTTCCATCAGGAGCTGAAGTTTCCCTGGTTGATTCCCACAGATAGGAGTAGTGACTGCTGATCGACTGTTTAACATCACAGCAATAATGTGCAAGCGTACACTGTTGGTCAAAGTATAATAGACAGAAATGAGTTAGTCAAATATCGATTCCACATGGATGGTTGTCTTTTATCTATCAATTTCAATTAAATAAATGGATAGAAACAAGATAAATTGTGAGAGTAGGTGTCGAAGCAATAACTTGAAAAAAATAAGATAAAATATGATAATGATAAACTGGGATCCCCAACGTGAATATTCAATAAAATGCTAAGTGCTCACAAGGTAAAAAGGATAGGTGATTGTCGATGCATTAAATTGCAATGAATATCTTACCAAGCTTAACTTCTATATTTAATCTAAGACTTAAACATGCACATTAACCCCACCTTCCAATACTGGCAATTGAATACTATTAAGAACAAGTGGATTAAATTCCTCTAATCCTTAAGCAACTTCTGTTTTCATGCTTGTTAGTTTGAACTGTCACTGCACTTTCCAGTGTCAGTTACCGCAATAACACTTACATACTAAAAAACATTCAAACCCAAAGATTAAATAGTAGAAGCAAGATTGAATAAAATAATTTAACCTAGAACTCATGTGTACTTTCGTACAAACATGAAATAGAAAGTAATCACATTCGTTAGAAAAGAAATATAAAAGAAACAAGTGGAGAATACTATTCCTAAACAACTCGACTTGAATCTCTCTATTCCTTCTTGTGCTGCACTCAAGGCTCTTCGTCAAGAGCTGCTTTGCATCTCTTTCGCGTCGGTTCACCCTTAGGAGACTTAAGCCACCATAGCCAAAAAGCTTCAAAGGATAGGTTGAAAAAGATGATAATCCAAAAGCTCTCCCCCCAAAAAACCTTCTTTTTTTTTTCTTTTTATGTGAAATTTCTTTTTATTTTTCCCAAATAGCCCAAGTGTCATTTTTTTCATAACATGCTGCCTCTGTACGTACAAGTTAGTTGTACCAGACCAGATAGCTCACACACTTTTGTTCCTATTCGAATAGCTGTCAGGTGCAATGACAATTCTGGGCACAATCTAAAAATACTCATACAGTGACATCAGTACCAAACGTAACAAAATTAAGGATAACTAAGCAAAGATCCACTGAGTTGTAAAATGTCAATTACTGAACTGAAAATGCTAAAATATGTGCTAAATATAACTAAATGGGGACAAATTAACCAATAAGTAGAGAGAAAACATATTTTTTCTAGTACTATCACACCCCCAAACTTGAGTTTTTACTTATCCTCAAGTAAAGTAGAAACTAGCAAGGCTACATAAGAATTCACTAAGGAAAATGATCATTCTAACAACTTGAATCACTTAAAATCCCAATGAATAAGTCACATTCAGATGACAGAATATTGCATCGACAATACATAAGTATGAATGAATAAGATTGCAACTTCATCAAAACCAACATCATGCTTTAAATACTAAATTCTATCTACCAATACAACATTTATTTTACAATATATGCATTTTTTTTGAATAAGGGATATTGTTGCATTACTCTACCCTTGTTCCTGAAAAGTAACGATGTAGTGCAACAAACCCCTAGGGAGTACGTAATTATGCCAACACAAACTCATGCAGCAACAGCCTTTGGCCAGATTCATTTTTCTAACGCTTGTATTGAAGTGTTTCCTTTTTAACATTTCATAATACACCCACTTTAGAGTGTCTCTTATTCATAACTATATATATAAGCAGCTGTAAAAGGCAAATTCATTCAAGATTCAAGGAATACTACTAGTCATCCATTATTAATACAACCTAAATCATTCAGTAAAGAATTGAAAATAAAACATTCAATCAAATTTATCCAACTCATTCATTGATAATTCACATGATTCAAGAATTAAGCATCAGAATGTAACAAAAAATTTTAAACACATTTGCATTAACCACAAATAAACCTTGCATCTTTATTAAACTCAAAAAAAGTAAACACAAAATTGAAATGTGGGTGTATTTCCAAAACCCATATGCATTCTTCCAAACTTAAAGTTTGCATTGTCCCCAATGCACTAACATTAAAATGCGATGACAATAAAAATGCAACGACAATGTTCACTAACAAAATAAAAATTATAGCTACATGCAATGCATAAATACTACAACTAAAACTTAAAATAAACTAACTCAGTTTTCCTCGGCCATCAATGTGGCTGCATGATGTTTCTTCTTCCTCCTATTTTTCTATTCCTTCTTGCGCTTCTTGTCTTTAGAGCGCTTTCATTTCTTTTCTATGGGCTTCGCACGGTCCTTGGATCACTTCTCAGTTTCTTATGCTGCCCTGGCATAATCGGTTACTTCCTGTGCAGGAGGGGTCACCTTGAGTGGTCCGGTATAAATTACTATCTCCAATGATTTGTGGTGCTTCTCACTAGTTACCTCTGCAGCTTCCGCCAGTCTAGCTCCATCTCGCTCTAGATTATCATTAGTTGCATCCACAAACTCGGATGCACTAATAATGTTTTCAATAATTCTTTCTCAACAGCTTTTATCTCAATAGTTTCTTCCTCGTCCTCCTCGTTCACAAGTTCAACATAGTCGTCTTCCTCGTCTACAACAACTTCTTCATCAAAAGTAGACGCCTCTTAACCAACAAAGACGTCATCCTCGACCAGGCTATCAATCCTTCGTATGCACTCTTCAATACCCATTAAGCCATCTTCTTTCTCATCATTAGAGACGTGCACAATGGGAGGGGATTCCACCGATCTGTCTTAGTCCCCTAAGTCATCTTCCTCAGAGGAGGGCTCATAACCTCGGATGATTAGTGGGAACATTGGAAATTCCGAGAGTGGGGTTGGACTTAACTGTATTAATGCAGCTACAATAGAGTTGTTATAGGCCCTGGTATAAACATAGAACAAAATTTGTAACCTGTCCATATCCTCTATTGTAGCGACAAGCCTGATCTGCTTATTGCTGATGGAATTGGCCAACTTCTTGATATCCTGTATTTTGCGCAGTAATAATGTCTCTGTAGTTAGGTTTGTTCCCTTACTTTTTGCCTTAGTTTTACCCTTCCTTATCTTACTGGTCTCTACCACCTTTATTGTCAGTGTATGTTTGCCACGAGTCATTCTTTCAATAGAGGCCTCATTTATTGAGCCCTTATTTTTCAGGACCTCTTCATCATCATAGGCACAATCCCTTTCTGCTGGTATAGTAGCATTACCAACGACGGGAAAACCAAAATTTTAGTTTGCCTTGCGACACAATCAATAAATTCCTGGTAGAGTATTGCGCCAACATCAATCTTTTTGCTCTTGACAATTGAATGTATCAGGCACATTCTATCGAGGTATACTGTGGTGTTATGTGTAGAGGGCAGTAGTCTGTAGTTGACAAAATAAAACTAGATTTTGCTTTGTAGTGTCAGGAAGTGGCGGTGCATCGTATAATTCTTTTGATGTGAACCTGTCCATAATGCTCCCTTGACACATAAATTCTTCACTAGTAGGCTCCTTTTGTCATCTATGATATCCTCAATAAACTTGAAGTGTTCATCGATATCCACTTAGTGTTGTATAGCTTATTGATTTTTTTAGCATCCCATGGGATTAAGCCTTCTCAAACAAAGATAAACTTTAACTCGTGGTCATAAAGGTTAGTGTAAAACTCATGTACCAATGAAGGTGAATAGTTTCTAGGATGAGTGCAAAAAGTTTCCCACTTCAGGTTAGAAATGGTTTTATAGATTTGCTTGCCCAAGTCTTGCTGTTCAGAAAGGAGAATGCCCTGTTCTAGGTGGAAATGTAGCTTCAAAATGTTTTCTTGAAATTGACCCTTGGCCGTTTTCATTAAAAAGATCACCGACTCCTTTTTCTCTGTTGGCATGGAGGATTTCGATTCACGAACTACAGTTATAGAGGATGAATGTTTTTCAAAAGGCTTGGTGGTTTTCTTGGCTAATCCTCTCGTTCTTGCCATATTCTGGTTGTTTTTTGGAGTACAAATGGTTTAAAATTATAAAGGTACGAGCTTGGGAAAGGAAAAGTGAATAAAAATGGCTAGTTTGTATGTGTTATAGTCAGTCAGTGAAGAGGGGTTTATAGTGAGTGAAAGAAGAAGATGGAAATGCATGATTTTTCTTAAGGGAAATAAAGCTGGCGGGAATAATTACGTCCAATGAGAATTACGCCTACTTAGACAGATCAGACGGCTGCGTGACTTTTGATCAAACAGTGGGATCTTAAATTTCTAATCTACTATTATTCTTGCTAAGTCAAAAGTGACAATACAATAGTACGAACTATGTTGACAATTAAACCTAAGTGCGTCGACAATGGTACCTAATTATTCTGCAAAAATAAAATACAAAAAATAGAACAAACTTAAAAAAAAACATAATGATAAATTCAATAAAAATTAAAACTTTTTGACCAATTTAATGGTCTCTGCGTGCTTTTGGTTAATATTCCCTAAATAGTGTTTCAACCACTATCCATTCACTTTGAACTGGTGTCCATTATGTAAATATCTTATTGTGACTGCACCATGAAGAAATACTTCGACAACTTCAAAAGGTCCAGACCAAAGTGAGCGCAATTTACCCGGGTGCAATTTCAGTCTAGAATTGAATAATAAAACTTGTTGACAGGTGATAAATTATCGCTAAAAAATAATTCTGTCATGCCATTGTTTGGTATTTTCTTTGTAAATTGCAGCATTTTCATAGGCATTTCACCTAATCTCCTCTAGTCCAGAGCCTTTTCTTTTTATGCTGTCCACAATGCCCATAAAGCGCCATCCAGTCTGAAAGAACAATCTTTCCTCAAAGGGTTCACAACCTTCTCCAGAATGTCTTTAATTTTTTCTATTTGATACTTTTACTTGTTCATTAGTTTGCAAATGATAAGTAGTAGCCATTCTATGATTGACTCCATATCTTTTCAGTGCAATTGCCACTTTGTTGCAATGAAAGTGTGTACCCTAATCACTAATCAATGCCTTTGATGTGCCAAAGTGGATGAGTATATGCTAGTGAAAAAATTTAAGTACTGTCTTTGCATCATCGTTTGAGACTGCAATAGCTTCAACCCACTTCGAGACATAGTCAACAGCTACTAATATATAAATATTTCCAAATGAACTTAGAAATGGTCCCATAAAATCCATACCCTAAACATCGAACAATTCAACTTTCATAATTGGCTGCTGTAGCATTCCATTGCATCGGGATATAGAACTAGTGCGCTGACACCTATCGCATTGATTCACAAAATTTTGGGCGTCTTTGAGTAATAAAGGCCAGTAGAGTCTTGACTGGAGAACCTTAGCAACAGTTCACATGCCACCGAAATGACCTTTATATAGAGCATCATGACAGTGCTTTAGGATTGAAAGCATCTCCTCTTCTAGAACACAACCTTGAATAAATACGGTTCGTTCAAATGTTACTTCACTATTTCACGAAGAAATTTTTCTTTTTCATGGCCTGTGACACCCAATGGGAGTTTTCCACACACTAGATAATTAACCAGACCTGCATACTAAGGGGTTGCGTCTACAGTAAATAACTTCTCATCTGGGTATGCGTCAACAATTTAAAGTATGTATCTATCTTCGCTACTACTTTCCAATCAAGACAAATGGTCTACAACTTGATTCTCTGAACCCTTGCAGTCTTTTATCTTGATGGAAAATTCTTGCAACAGTAAGATCCAGTGTATCAATCTTGGTTTTGCATCTTCTTCGCAAAATGATATCTCAATTCCAAGTGATCAGTAAATACGGTAACCTTTGGCCTACAAGATAATAATGAAACTTGTCGAAAACAAAGACTACATCCAACAATTCTTTCTCTGTAGTGGTGTAGTTGATTTGAGCTTTTGTAAAAGTTTTGCTAGCATAATAGATGGCGTGAAATATTATTCCCTTGTATTGTCCTAGAGCAGCACCCACAGCAAAATTGCTTGCATCACACGTAACTTCAAAAGGTTGAGACCAATCTGGTGTAACGACAATGGGTGCATTTACTAGCTGCATCTTTAATTGAATGAATGCCTCCAAACATGCAACGTCAAAGAGGAATTTTCGATTCTGTTCCAACAATGAGCATATGGGCTTTGCAATTTTCGAGAAATCTCTAATAAATCTTTGATAAAACCCTGCATGCCCAAGAAAACTACGAATACCTTTCATATTTATTGATGGAGGTAATTTCTCAATGATTTCCACTTTAGGTTTGTCTACTTCAGTGCCTTGACTAGAGATGTAATAGCTTAACACAATGCCTTCAGTTACCATGAAATGGCATTTTTCCCAATTTAGAACAAGTTTGTGTCTTCACATCGCTGCAATATTTTATCCAAATTGTTAGCGCAATGATCAAAATCATTCTCATAGACTGAGAAATCATCCATAAAAACCTCTAAGGAAACTTCAATTATATCTGAGAATATTGCCATCATGCACATTTGAAATGTGGCTGGTGTGTTGCAAAGATCAAAAGGCATACAGTGAAAAGAAAAAGTATCAAAGGGACAGGTGAAAGTTGTTTTCTCCTAATCTTCCGGTGTAATAGCAATTTGATTGTACTCAGAATAGTCGTCTAAGAAGCAGTAATAAGCTTTTTCAGTAAGCCTGTCTAACATTTGGTTAATGAAAGGAAGTGGGAAGTGGTCCTTCCTTATAGTAACATTAAGTTTGTGATAATCCATACAGACTCGCCATCCCGTAGGAATACGTATAGGAATTAATTCGTCTTTGTCGTTGCTAACCATTGTGATGCTACTCTTTTTAAGAACGCATTGCACTGGACTTACCCAATTGCTATCAGAAATAGGGTAGAAAATTCCAGCATCAAGCCACTTTATAATTTCTTTCTTAACAACTTCCTTCATCTTCATGTTTAATCTTCTTTGTTGCTCAATTGACTGGTTGCCTTCATCTTGCAACTTGATCTTATGCATGCAAAAAAATGGACTAATGCCTTGGATATCGACAATACTCCAAGCAATAGCTCATTTATGTTGCTTAAGAATATAGATCAATTTCTTTTCTTGAGTTACATTCAGTATTGTAGAGACAATAACTGGGAGAGTATTGTTATCACCAAGAAAGATGTATTTAAGATGAGTAGGTAATGGTTTTAATTCTAGAAAAGAATCTTCATCGGTAGATGGCTTGAAAATTGGAGTTGCTCTATTGGCTAAGTCTAAGGATTCAATCTGCCATCCATGCCTGAGTTCAATATTATTAGCCTCAACATTGCCATCACAACTATCTAAGAATTCATCATCAGATGTCACTGCAAACTCCTCAAAAAGTATTATGCTTTGGTCATTGAATTCTTCCGCAATTAGATCATCTAGCATATGGCATTCTTCTTTATACTTACATTGAATATATTCAAAAAAACTGAAGGTAACGTGCTCATCATTAAGTCGCATGGTCAGTTCACCTTTGTAAACATCAATAAGAATTAGTTTGGTGGCTAAAAATGGTTGTCCCAAGATTATGGGAACCTCATTGTTTGCCTCATAGTCAAGTATGATAAAATCAGCTGAAAAATGAATTTTCCACACGAACTAAGATATCTTTGATTTGCCCTTCAAGTTGAGCCAAATATCGATCAGCTAGTTGTACTGTCACTATAGTAGGTTTTATGTGACCAATTCCCAACTTTCTGAAAGTAGATAGTGGCATTAGGTTGATGCTAGCTCCTAAGTAGCATAGAGCCTTGCCCAAATAATAGTTGCCAATTAAACATGAGATAGTAAAGCTTCTAGGATCTTTCATTTTGGGGGGCAACTTATTTGTCAAAACAGCACTACAGTCCTCTGTGAGTGCAATGATTTCCATACCTCTGATCTTTTTCTTCTTGGACAAGAGTTCCTTCATAAATTTCCCATAATTCAGAATTTTCGCAAGAGCGTCTATTAAAGGAATATTGACTTGAAGTTGCTTCAGTGTGTACAGAAACTATTGGTTTTCCCTGAATCTTTGTGGAAAAAGTAAGGGTGGAGATACATCTAATTGCACTGACACCTTTAATTGCATTGACAGTTTCGAAGGTCGGACATTAGGCATATGAGTGACAATTTGTGGAACTTTTTTGTCTGATACATTGGCAAGCTCTTCAGATTCAATCTTCTCACTAGGGATCATTTTACCAGTATCTTGATGTAAGATAGTAGAGTCTGTAGTCAGCTCGTTAGTTTGTTTACCACTCTTAAGCGTGACAGCCTTGCAGTGCTTTTTCCCCCTCGGACTAGGATTTTTCGTGTTACTAGGTAGTGTGCCCGGTGGTTGAGTATTTAGATTTGAAGCAAGTTGTCCCAATTGTGTCTCCAACGCCCGAATAGAAGATGAATTCCCTTGCACAATAGCTTCTGTGCGAGTCATATGCTCCCGCATTAAAGCCTCAAAAGCTGTTAATAGGTCAGAAGGAGAAGTTTGCGTGTACTGTTGTCGTCGATGCTCTTGAACTTACTGATGCAGCATTAAAGAGTGTTGCAACTGCGTCTGATTTTGGTGTGGATGCATCTGATTATATTGATTATAGTTCTTCTTTTGTTGATTTTAATTCCCTTGTATTAAATTATAATTGCCTTAAGCAGATTTATTCCCATATCGGAAGTCGCAGCATTTTATCCAACATTCTGAGTTCCTCAAGACTGTTGATTACATGTAGAATTATTACAAGAGTTGCCATAAGAATTGTTGCAGATGTTACTGACATAAAAGACATTCTTTGCATGTTGTGGACAATCTTCTTAGCTATAGTTGTCACTACAAATCTCACAACAAAAGATAGGAACATCAGCCAGTTGAGCGACTTGTATAGGTGCAACGTGACTAGTCCCTTTCATTTTTTTATCATATTCGCAAGAGAAAAAACTTGAGCATTAAGTACAGATATTGCATCCAATTCAATAACTCCCAGAGTATCTTTTGCTTGTACAGCTCTAGAGATAGGGTATTAATAATCATTCTGAGTAATTCTCTTAAGAATCCTAATAGCATCATTATAAATACAATCCAACAAAGGTCCATTGGCTAATGCGTTGACAAGATTCCTCATGTGTGAATTCAGCCCATTATAAAAAAAATCTCAATTTATGTTTCCTGTTGAATGCAGTTCATGGGACAACGTCGAAGCAAAGATTTATAGCGTTTCCATGCGGTGTGAAGATTCTCATCATCCAACTAATGATAAGCTGTAATATCATTTTAGAGACGAGCATTCGTTGTCGGTGGGTTAAATCGCAAAACAAACTGTGTTTCTAGTGCATTCCAAAAAGTAATTGATCCGGCAGGTAACCAAGGAATCATGTACGAGCTCTTCCTTACAAGGAATAAGGAAATAATTGCATATTCAAAGCATCATCAAGAACACCTTGTTGACTAAAGGAAGCACAAATCAATAAAAATGATTTAAGATGTTCTCGTGCATCTTCATGTGGCAGTCCAACATATTGCCTATTAGAATTTAGCATTTGAAACATTATTGGCTTGAGTTCAAAATTTCCAGGTTGGATTGCTGGCCTAACAACTCCCGGTTGTAAGTCATCCAAGATAGGTACTACAAAATCTCGTACTATTTTGTATTTGAGTGTCTTGCTACAATGGTGAATCATTAGCATTTTGTTGTTGCATCTGGGGTATGACTTCATAGTTTCTTGGTAAAGCCATATTCCTTTGTTCTCAAAGTCTCCTCCGAGCGGTTCTTTCAAATTCTGGATTAAAATAGGTAATGAACTCTGAATTGTTTTGGGTTATACAACACCTAAAATAAAATGTGAAAATAGCGACAAAAAGAAAACAAGTTAGTAATAACTAAATATTATGAAATAAAAAAAAACAAAAAAAACATCAAACAAACGTCATCCCTAGAAACAGCGCCAAAACTTGATCAGTTGTTTAACGTCACAGAAATAATGTGCAAGCGTACACTGTCGATGGAAGTATAGTAGACAGATATGAGTAGGTGTTGAAGCAATAACTTGAAAACAACAATATAAAATATGATAATGATAAACTGGGATCCCCAATGTGAATATTCAACAGAATGCTAAGTGCTCACAAGATAAAAGGGATAGGTGATTGTCGATGCATTAAACTACAATGAATATCTTACCAAGCTTAATTTCTATATTTAATCTAAGACTAATACATGCACATTAACCCCACCTTCCGATGCTGGCAATTGAACATTACTAAGAACAAGTGGATTTAATTCCTCTAATCCTTAAGCAACTTCTGTTGTCATGCTTGTTAGTTTGAACATCCTTTGCACTTTCCGATTAATCGTTGACCGCATAACACTTCCATGCTAAAAAAATTTCAAACCCAAAGATTAAATAGTAGAAGCAAGATTGAATAAAATAACATTTTACCCAAAAAATCATGTGTACTTCCGTACAAACATGAAACAGAAAGTAACCACCTTCGTTAGAAAAGAAATATAAAAGAAACAAGTGGAGAATACTATTTCTAGACAATTCAACTTGAATCTCTCTACACCCTCTTGTGTCGCACTAAGGGCTCTTCGTCAAGAGCTGGTCTGCATCTCTTTCACATCGGTTCACCCTTAAGAGACTTAAGCCGCCATGGCCAAAAAGCTTCAAAGGATAGGCTGAAGAAGATGATAATCCAAAAGCTCTCCCTCCTCCCTCCCAAAAAGCATTCTTTTTTTCTTTTTATATGATTTTTTTATTTTTCCAAATAGCCCAGGTGTCCTTTTCATCAGAATCATGCTACCTCTGTACGTACAATTTAGTTGTACCAGACTGTACAGCTCACACATTTTTGTTTCTATCCGGACAACTGTCAGGAGTGACGACAATTTTAAGCGCAATCTGAAAATACTCATGCAGCGACATCAGTACCAAAACATGACAAAATTAAAGATAACTAAGCTAAGATCCACTGAGTTGTAAAATGTAAATTACTAAACTGAAAATGCTAAAATATGTGCTAAAGATAACTAAATGGGGACAAATTAACCAATAAGTAGGAAGAAAACATATGTTATTTCTAGTACTATCAACTGCCAATTGTTTCCCACTAGACAACAACAAAACACTGGGATCTGTCTCAGTGTCAAAAATTGAGAAGCATTTTTGTAACTTCCTTCTTGCTCATCAACTCTATATTCCTTGGTAAAATACCTTGAATATTACATGGTTTCCCCTTACTGATGAAGTACATGATCATTGAACTAAAATTCCAAGTAATGGAGCCCAAAGAGAGAAGCCACTATATCCCTTACACTGCATCACACCCCTTCAATGGTAAAACCATAAAGTCAACAGAGTAATGAGTTCCTTGCACCTCCTAACTAACATTTTCACAGGTTCCCCTAGTAAACAATTGTCTCCCATCAGCCACAATTACCTATAGTTGATGGTGTTGGTGCACTAGAGGTGCTATTTTGTTCATTAGGCTATCACTCAAAAAATTTTGGGTACTGACAAAGTCCACCAGAAAAATGGCACTGATTTTTCCCATATTGGCTTCAAATTTAATATTATGGGGACTTGAGAGCTCTTGATTACATGAAGAGACACTACTGGTAATTTTGCCTGGTCTCCTTCAGTCGTGGAATCTTCTAATTGTTCTGAGCATTCTTAAAATTCTTCCACCTCTTCCTCACTAGCTGAATCCAGCAGCACTTGATACAGTTTGAACTTAACACACTTGTGTCCCACATGATATTTGGAACTGCACAAAAAACATAACCCATTCTATTTCCTTTTAGCTATAAGAGTTGGACTTATTCTTTTGATGGTTCCTTTAAACTAAACTCACTGTCTAGGTGAACTTAAAATGGCTAGCAATATGAAGAGAGAGGCTAAACTTAGGCAGAGAACTAGTTCCTGTCGAGAATCCCTTCTTAGGAGTAGAGCCTAGGATATCTTCTACTTGTGTGGCAATGTGAAAGGCTTCTACTTGGGTATTTGGTCTAAAAAGTTGTTAGTATTTTCTTATCTCTATCTTCAAATTGCTAACAAAGATATTGAAGGCATATGACTCAGGTAGTTGCAACTGAGTGATTATACCTACAAGCTGATCATGGTAGGAATCCACTGATCCTTATTGTCTCAAAGTAACCAACTCTGATATCGAATCTTGGAAAATGATGAATCTAAAGCGTTCTTTCAAGTGGCTATTCCAACAAGTTAGGGTCTCCCTGTTTCTGTATATGTAAATAGTGCCAATCCAAAACTATACCCTCAAAAAGTAAGATAACGGTACGTATTTTGTCCCCTTCTAACACACCTTCAATGACAAAATATTGTTCAAGCTTAGACCACCATCCCCTAAAATCTGTTCCATCAAACCTCGGGCACTCTAATATGTAAAGACACTCTTGAAGAAAGGGAGGTCTTTATTCCTAAGTACTAACCACTAGTGGAGGCATCTCTACAGTTTCTTTTTGGGGCAAATCTTGGGGGAGGTCCTCTCAAGACTCCTTTACCTTTTGCAGTTGTCGTGGAAGAACTACCCAAAAACTGCTCAAATAAGGACCTCAACTCTTGGCACATGTTATCTTCAAACATCTGCAATCGATTTTACAGTTTACCCTTCCACTTAGCATCTATCTGAGACAACTCTCCTTGGACTCTGACCAGTTCTTGTTGTAGCACTTACACATCCTTTGCTCGAGTAGTAACCCCATCCCTGGTCATGGACAACATTGAAGCTCTGATACCTTGTTAAGAACACAATCAAAAGAGAGAAAAAAAGCAGTTTGATAGAGAAGAATTAGATGAAAAAGAGAGAACTTTAATTCCAATATATTTCACAAAAATGATGCAAAGACCATTACACCGAATTTAAAGGATGAAAATGACAAAACAGAAAAGAAAGTGAGAAATAAGGAAATAGCTTGGCAGTTGTCTAAGCAGTTATATTAACAGAAATAGCCAAAACCAAATTCCCTCCTGCGTTTCAACAACTCTCTTCTGCACACAGTTTCAATTAACCTTCTAATGCAACCCAATAAGTAACTGGCCCATTGCATTGATCCACCGGATGTCTTGAACCATAACAAATATCTGCTAAATTAAAAATTACATTCACAACTTGAAACACATCAATAGCTTAAATTATCATATTTCTAATCTTCATTAGTGCACCTATTTTTTTTCCTTCAAATCCAACCACTTATTTAATAGAAAAAATAAAAATGTTAAACTAAATAATCAAACTATTTAGATAATTTTATTTTTTTAAAATCAATTCTAATATATATTTAGTTAATTAGTTTTGGATAATGAAGGTAGATAATACATTTTTTGTTTAAATCTTGCATTTAATTTTTAAAAGATTGTTTTAAATATTTGTAATAACTCTTATACTCAATTTTATTCATTGGATAATATAAATATATAACATTTTTTGAAGGATTTAAAAATAACAATAAATTTAAATAAATAAATTCTCTAATTACATTTACTCAAAATAAAAATTAAAACTATTGTTAAGTTATATACGTTTTAAGCAAGTGTTTATAAAATCAAAGTGTCTAAATCATTAATTCAATTAATGATAAGATAATTAATTTAGATTTTTCTTTTCCTCCTAATTACAATATTTTAAAAAAATAGATAAATACTTAAATTATATATCAACTATGGTTTAACATGCAATTGTATACATAGACTTTGCTTTTGTGTAATTTTAAACATGAAATTTTAATTTGATCTAATTCTTGTAAATTATTAATATAATTATTGATATAACATCATTTTATATTTATATACTGAATACATAAATAATTCTATTTATCCAATATAAAAAATTGATGTATTTATTTCTTTAAATGTGTAAGATTAAATCAAAATTAAAGTTCTAAGTATGCATTTAAATCACAATTAGAGTTTCACGTTATAATTGCACCAAATTAAAGTTTATACATACAATTGTACAATAATTAAAATTCATGTATAATTTTGAAGATTTATTATTTATAACACATTTCATAACTATTTTTAAATTATTAATATAATAGTCAAATTTCAATTATCATCCATCTGTTTTTTTTCCCTATACAACACTCAAGAAATTTGGTACTCTCCTTTTAAATAAAAAGACATCAGTAGCATCATTTACATTATTTAAAAATAAATAAAAGAGCGAAGAATTCCTAGGTCATGCGTGTAGGGAAGATGAAAGTGGTAAAAAAGGAAGTCAACCTGGTTTAGTCATTTTCTTTAAAGTAGAGTGGGAAGATTGCTTTTTGAAAATTTGGACCTCTCCACTACACAACAATTCTTCGTATTCATCTACCTTATATTACTCATTATAAATCCATTCGTACGGGTAAAAAATTGTCAATTCCATGAATTTGGTTTATTTTTTTCTTTCTAATTTATGGTATAAATCAACTTAACTCTGAGGTGATTGAGTTGCTTAATCAACTTGTTTAAAATAAATATATTTAACGACTTATGAATATAATAGTATTTAAATATTAAGTCCATTAATTTAATTTTGAAATTCAATAAACGATAATTGATCAACATAATTAAATAAATCAATTCTTCAACTGGTTTAATCATTAAAATCGTTTAAATTAAAATTAACTTAACTAAATCGACCGATTAAATTGATTTCAACTATCGACTCATATTAATCAATAAATTTTTATATTTTACATATTTTTAATATTTTATTTTAGTTATTTTTATAAACCTATATAAACAACTGGTATAAAAAAAACAGCTTAGTGAACAAAAACTCAAAATAGCCTTAAGTTTGGAACTATCTGTAAATTCTAATCCATTAACTATCATAACATAGCATTCATAAAATCTTTCCAAAGTTTTCACATGCCTATGATACTTACACATATATTCAAAAAATACTATTCTACAATAATAACAATTTAATAATTTGTTGCTTTAAGCAATTTTGTATTTCTTCAATTAAATAATAAAATTTACATTCTAATAAAATCAACCTAAGATAATAGATTAATATATTAAATAATTTGTTAAGTAATTGGGTAAATTATTCCAGTTAGTCCCTCAACTTTTTTGTTATTTAAAATAATTTCTTTTATAATTTCGTTTCACTTAATTTTTAGAGCGTTTTCATTTTAGTCACTTAAGCATTAAATCTTTAACGATAGTTGACTGTGCACATCATGTTTACATTTTCATTTTGGTCACCCAATTTTTTTTTTTAAGTATTGATCAGAGAAAAAAATATTAAAGCTTGAAGTGAAAAAAGGGTAAAAACTAAAAGAATGCATTAAAAAATTGTCAAATTGTACCCTTTTTTTTTTTTTTGTATTGGGTTTAAGGGTGGGGTTGCTTGGGATTGAAAGATTGAACCCAAGCTCTCATGCTACAGCACAAATACTCTTATCACTAGGCCAAGAGATTATTGGCTCAAATTGTACTTGTTTAGTTGTTTACCCCCTCAAAATCAATTAAATAAATTATTGAAAAATTTTATCCCTTGATAGTGTTAGGCAATTTGTTACTATAATATTGAAATTAATTAATTAATTTCTAAAATTTAAATTTTATTTTACGTTTTGAATTAAAATCAACTCAAATAACTCATCTTTAATAATTGTCTACAAAACTCAAAATTCTTTTGATCATATGATATTGAATCTTTTGGGCTAAGCTAAAAGAAAAAAATCCTTACAATTAATTAAATTAATTATTTTTATCTTCTATGCCAAACCAAATCCGAAATTTTTTGTCACTTCCTTACCTAAATGAAGAACAAGCAATTAATGTAATTAATTGTAAGAAATTGTTATTTGCATTTAGCTTTGCATGAAAAATTCAAGATCATATTTAATAATTGTTTATGAAACTTGAATTTTTTCTACAAAATAAAAAAGAAAAGAAATTCAAGTTCTATAGACAAAGTTGATTTAGTTAAAATAATCTAGAAACATAAAATAAAAAATTAAAATTTAGGAGGAGGTTGAATTAATTAATTAACTTAATTAATTTCAATATTATTGTAACAATAAGTTGTCAATTTGACATTATCAAGGGATATAAAATTTAACAATTTATTTAATTGATTTTGATGTTTTGAAATTTAAAATTTTAATATTGGAAAAAAAAAAATTAAAATTTTCAAGAATGGAATAAGCAAGTATAATTTAACAAATTTTAATGCATTATTTTAGTTTATGTTTTTTTTTCACTTTAATTTTTTAATCTCAATGAATGCAACTTAGAAATTGTGTGACTAAAATGAAGTAAACATGATATCAATACTATTAAAAATTTAATGCTTAAGTGACTAAAAAAATGTGCTAATATATCCTAAGCAATTTTACGGTTAATTTATCCAAATAATATAAAAAAATTAAATATTGAAATAGGCTGTCAGCAAGATTATTTACCAAACTAGTATTTTTTTTTTGGGTGGAGCCTTTCTCTAGGCGCCACCGCATTTTTTTTAATAAATTTTTTTACTTTAAAAAATATATATTATTATTTTATTTTAAAAAATATTTATATATATATAGGGTCAAAATACAGTCAATGGGTCGAAATACAGGTTAAAAATACTCGCACATATGATGCCACTGATGGCAAAGACCAACACGCTTTGTCAAATAGGCGGCACTGGTCATGCCTGCCAAGCAAGCGACACTGGTGTGACCAGTCCCCTCACCCCTGCACGCCGAACGCCCAGGGTCCCAGCCTTCCCCTGCCCCTTGCGCACAACACACTACCAAGGCAGTGTTTAGTCCCTTCAAAAGGGAAAAAAAAGTTTTAAATGAGGGACCTTATAAGCATGGTCCCCTAAGATGAAGTGCCAATTTATGGGGAAGAAAAGAGAAAGAAAGGAGAGAAAGGAGAAGAAAAGAAGAAGAAGAAGAAGAAGAAGAAGAAAAAAGGTAATATATTATTTTAGTAAATAATTTTAATTTTGTTTTTAATTTAAAGAGTTTAATTAACATGTTGTAATTTTTTTTGTTTTTAATTATTATTTATAAATTGTTTATGTTTAGTGTTTATGGTTTTGGTTTAATATTTTTATGAATGTGATTTTTTGGGTTTTATAATTATTTTAAAATTAATTTGTTAGTAATAGAGGATTATGTTATAAATTGTTGTGTTTAGTTTAGTATTTGGTGATTTTTATTAATGTAAAATTATTTTGTTAAATATTTTGTTATTAATTTATTATAAATTGTTGTGTTTTGTGAGTTTTAGTAATGTAAATTAAATAATAATAATTTTATAGTTATTTTGTTAGTAGTTTATGATTAGGTTATAAATTGTTAGTGTTTTGTGTTTTGTTATTTTTAGTAATGTAATTTCTTTTAAAAAATGTTATAGTTATTTATTTTGTTAGTAATTTATGAGATTAGATTATAAATTGTTAGTGTTTAGTTTAGGGTTTTGTAATTTTTAGTAATGTAATTTAGAAAAATAATAATTTTGTAGTTATTTTGTTAGTGTTATGAGTATTTCATAAACAGTTTTGTAGTTAAAGTCTGTTGAAAGTAGTTAGGTTTATCAGTTAGCTGTTAAAGATTAGTTATAGGCTGCATGTATTAAATATGTTAGGATACCTCTCTCTTATTCAATGAAGAAAGAAAGAAGTTGTTTTGTTTAGTTTATTCTATACTTCAACATGGTATCAAGAGCCAAGGAATTTCTGGTGTAACTTTTTTTCCTCTTCTCTCCTTCGGTGTTTTTCATGGCTACTGATCCTGTACCTGGGGTTGATATGTCTTGCCCCTCTGCTGATTCTAAGAATGCTGCTCCTTCACAAGGTTCAAGCAGTACTGCGTCACACACGATTCACTCTTTTTCCAAGCATGACACCATCAAACTTACTGAGGCTAATTTTCTTCTCTGGAAACATCAGCTTTTACTCATTCTTGAAGGTTATGATCTTGAAGGCTTTTTCCAAGGTACTATTCCAATCCCCTCTCCTCTTGTTGCTATAGTCGATGGTCACTTAGTTGATAATCCATTGTTTCTTGCTCATAAGAAACAAGACAGATTTCTTACTTCCTGGCTACTGTCCACAGTTTCTGATGATGTTCTAGTTCATCTTACAACAGCCAAAACTATATTGAAAAATGATTTGGGGTTAAATCTAGTATCAAGGTTTCAAGAATGTGCCATGATTTGTATTCTCTCAAGAAAGCGAATCTCATAGTTAAAGAATATTTGGCAAAGGTAAAACGATTGATTGACAATCTTGTTGCTGCTGGAAGTGTAGTTACTGAGTAATAGCAAGTTAGCATTATCTTGGCTAGACTCTCACTAGAGTTTGAGTCTATTCGTGTGATCTCTTCAGCCACTCCTATGTCTCTCGATCTTTTAATTGATATGCTTCTTGATTGTGAGGCACGACAATTGGAATTGTTAACAAAGGTACCTATGTAGGCTAATGTGTCTTCCTACTCCAAGAATCCTCACCACTCGAAGAATACTGGTGATTCAAATGATTATACTCAAGATTTTAGACAGGGTCACAGAGGACATGGTAGGGGCTGGTCTCGTGGTAGATATCGTGGCAATGGTAGGGGGTGGTCGCATTCCAAACCCCAGTGTCAATTATGTGGTAAAGTTGGACATATGGTTCAATCATGTTATCACTGATTTGATGAAAACTTTTCTGGAGTGGATTCTAATGACTGTAAAACTGTCAATTATCATAGTTATGAGCAGCAGTCTTCTTCTCCCTGTTGCAGCTCACATTCACAGCTTTCTACTTCCTCTATTTCACAGCCTTCCCGATCTTCTTCAGGTCCTTTAGTTCAAGCTTGGTATCCTGATTCTAGAGCCACAAATCACATCACTCTTGATGTGACCAATCTCTCGACTGTCTTTCCTTACACAGGTACGGATCGGGTTTCTATAGGGAATGGTGAGCATGTTTCTATAGCGCATGTAGGCTTTTCTTCTATGTTGTCTAGTTCAAGGCTCCTACATCTTAAAAATGTGCTTCATGTGCCTACTATTTGCAAGAACTTATTGTCTATTGGACAATTTTCTAGGGACAATTCAGTTTATTTTGAATTTCGCCCCAAATTTTGTTTTGTGAAGGATATTCAGGCAGGGACGATTCTTTTAGTGGGCCACATATATAAAGGCCTCTACTGGTTTGATGTCTCCCAAGCTGGTTCTTCCAAGGTCACTACTGGTCCACTACTGGTCCACTACTCAACCCTATGTCTGTGTGTCAGGCTCAGCTCTATTCAGCACCTCTGCTGTGGCATAATTGGCTCGGTCATCCGTGCAACAATACCCTTGCTCGAGTATTAAGGAATTGTAATGATTCTTTCAAGCATAATTTCTTGCCTAATGTGTGTTCAGCTTGTCAACTAGGCAAATCTCATAGACTTCCTTTCAGTGCATCAAAAACAGTGTATTCTGTTCCATTTGAACTTATTGTGTCTGACGTTTGGGGACCAGCTCATGTTAAGTCAAATGGTTTCTCCTACTATGTGACTTTTGTAGATATGCACAGCAAATATACTTGGTTATATTTCATAAAGGCTAAATCTGAAGTGTTGACTTGCTTTCTTCATTTTCAACAAATGATTCAAACACAATTTGGATTCTCTATAAAAATGCTTCAGACTGATTGGGGGGTGAATATCGCTCACTGTCCACTGAACTGTTCAAACGTGGCATCCAACACAGAATTACTTGTCCCCACACCTCAGAAAAAAAATTGTGTAGCTGAACGGAGGCACCGATAGGTTGTTGACATAGGCTTAACTCTTTTGGCTCAAGCATCTATGCCTCTGGCATTCCGGTCTTCTGCATTTTCTCATGTTGTCCATATAACCAACAGGCTACCTACACTTGTTCTCCAAGGCATTAGTCTCTAAAAGATGCTGTATAAGGTCCTGCCTGACTACTCTCCTTTACGGGTTTTTGTCTGTGCATATTTTCCTTACTTTCCACCATATAATCAACACAAGCTTCATTTTAGGTCCAAGTGTTGTACGTTCCTTGGTTTTGGACCAAATCACAAAGGCTATAAGTGCCTCGATGACACTGGTGCGTGTTTGTGTCTCGACATGTTGTCTTCGATGAGACCCAGTTTCTATTTCAGCAAGGTTGTTCTTCTAGAACTTTAGTCAGTCACATGGAGCAACCTCATCAGCAGTCTCATATTCCTATCTGTACAGCGCCAGCTTCTTCAAACCCTCATTTTGGTTCTGTAGTCTGCCCCACCAGCTCGTTTTCAGTGGCACCTTCTACAACTATTCCTTCTAACTACAATTCTCCTATTGGTTTTTTTTCTTCCCCCTCTTCGTCATCCGAATCCTCTGATGAATATTGTGTGCCTTCTTCTTCTCCTATCAGGATCGCTGTGAATACTCACCCGATGCAGACTCGTTCTAAATGTGGCATCTATAAACCGAAAGTGTTCTCATCTATGATGACTGTGAAGGAACCAACTTCCATACATGAAGCTTTTCAAAGTCTTGAATGGATAGCTATTGCACAAGCCGAATAAGAAACTTTGCTTGCAAATCACACTTGGGACCTTATGCCCTTACCTACAGGCAGAAGAGTAGTAGGGTGTAAGTGGATATTCAAAGTTAAAAGGAATGTTGATGGTTCCATAGCACGATACAAGGGTCGATTAGTGGTAAAAGGCTATCTTCAAAGAGTTGCCATTGATTTTCATGAGACTTTTAGTCCTGTGGTGAAGCCTACAACAATTAGGGTGGTCCTGGAAATAGCAGTGTCCTTGGGATGGTATCTAAGGCAAGTAGATGTCAATAACACGTTCTTAAATGGTGATTTAAGTGAGGACATATACATGGTGCAACCATCAGGTTTTGAACAAGAAGGGGTTAATGGCCAGCAGCAAGTGTGCAAGTTAAAGAAAACTTTGTATGGCCTAAAACAAGCTCCTCGAGCTTGGTTTCACGAGTTGAGGAAGTTTCTCTTCACTAGTAAGTTTGAAATATCGAAGGTAGATAATTCTCTTTTCATACGAAAGTTTGTGGACCACCTGTTGTATATTCTAGTGTATGTGGACGACATCATAGTCACTGGTTTTGATTCAAGTGCTATAAACCAGTTTATTAAGGATCTTAATCATCAATTCTCTCTAAAGGATTTGGGGAAGTTGAACTATTTTTTAGGCATTGAGGTCAACTATACCTCAGATGGGCTGGTTCTCAATCAAAAAAATATATATTCAAGATCTGCTTAAGAAGGCTTCTATGGAAAAGTCTAACAGCTCTCCTACACCAATGGTATCTACATGTCGGTTTTCAGCTCATGAAGGAAGGTCAGTTGAAGATGAGAGTTTTTTTTGGAGTTCAGTGGGGGCTCTCTAGTATGTGGTAATCACCCGATTGGACATTGCTTTTTCAGTCAACAAAGTCTGTCAGTTTATGCATAGACCCTTAGATAGGTATTTTAAAGCTGTTAAGAGAATTTTGCTGTATTTGCAAGGCACGATAGACTATGGTCTACATTTTCGTTGAACATCTAAGTTTGTTCCTGAAGGCTACTCGGATTCAAGCTAGGGATCTGATGTTGATGAATGAAGGTCCACCTCGGGCTATTGTATTTTTCTTAGAGGGAATCCAATCTTCTGGAGCTCTCGGAAGTGGCAGGTTGTATCCCGTTCTACCGCAGAAGCTGAATATAGGAGTTTGGCGAATGTCACAGCAAAACTGGTCTGACTTCAATCATTGTTTGCTGAGTTAAGTGTTTTGATTCAGAAGAAGTCATTGGTTTTGTGTGATAGCTCAGCTGCAGTTGTTGTAGCAGGCAATCCAGTCATACATTCGAAATTTAAGCATGTAGAGTTGGATGTGTTCTTTGTAAGAGAGAAGGTAGTAGTGGGTGTGCTTCAAGTTAGTCATGCGTCCAGTGAAGACCAAGTTGCTGATGTTTTGACAAAACCATTATTTGCATTGCTGTTCACTAAGTTCAGGAGGCAGCTTCAGGTTGCTCCATATGAAAGTCAGAAGAGCACGGAGAATGTTATGAGTATTTCATAAACAGTTTTGTAGTTAAAGTCTGTTGAAAGTAATTAGGTTTATCAGTTAGCTGTTAAAGATTAGTTATAGGCGGCATGTATTAAATATGTCAGGATACCTCTCTCTTATTCAATGAAGAAAGAAAGAAGTTGTTTTGTTCAGTTTATACTATACTTCAATAGTTAGTAATTTATGATTAGGTTATATAAATTGTTAGTGTTTAGTTTAGTATTTTGTGATTTTTAGTAATGTAATTTTAAAAAATAATTTTATAGTTATTTTGTTAGTAATTTATGATTAGGTTATATAAATTGCTAATGTTTAGTTTAGTGTTTTGTGATTTTTTAATGTGATTTTTATATAATGTAATTTTATTTGATTTTTATTTATTTGAAAATTTTTATTGATTTATTAAAATATTGATTAAATTTGTTGTTATATAATTTTATAGGTTCTTTGAAAGAAACTAATCGTAATGCGTTCTATTTCTATTTTTTAATTCATATATTTTTATGTTTATATAGTTTATATTTATTTTAATTATATTATTATTGTAAACTAACATTATTTTTTTTATTGTAGGTAAATTATGGGAAATTATGAGATATTTATTGTGTTTTTTTGTTTCGAAATTCAAAATTATTTATTGTATTTTTTTGCAACAAATTAAATGAATTCATTTTTTTAATTGCAGATTTGCAACAAATTTGTTCTTTGATTAATAATGATAATCACATATCAAGTACTATTAATGAGATGGTAATGAAATTTTTATTTGATACTCATGTTATTTGCGGAATTAAATTATATTGTATTAACCTGTCAGGGCCTGTACCGCGCATTGAGGGGTCGTGTTAATAGTGTAGGGTTTCTGCCAGATGAACGCATAATACCATACTTGGAGTTAGTCGAGTACGGATCAGCGACATTGATCCAGACCTTTGATCTACGATACTACTTGATTTCCGCTTTACTCAAGCGATGGGGTTCGGAGACCAACACATTTCATTTGCCATGCAGGGAGTGCACCATCACTCTAGAGGATGTTGCATTGCAACTCGGGCTCTCCATCCACAGGAATATGGTCGCGGGTGTAAGTTCAATCTCTAGGCCGGCTGCCCTTTGCTATGACTTACTTGGACACTCGCCCAGTGAGGGAAAATTTACGGGTTTGAAGTTTTCATGACTAAAAGCCAATTTCTAGCATTTGCCAAATACTGCCAGTGAATGGGAGGTGATGCATGTCATTCGAGCTTATATTATGCACCTTATAGGGGGTGTACTCATGCTAAATGCAAATGGCAATAGGGTTCACTTGATGTACTTACCCCTATTATCTAATTTGCATAACACCCAGTCGTATAGTTGGGGGTCCGCAGTGTTAGCCATGTTGTATTGCGAACTTTGTAGGATGACAGATCTTTCTGTGGTGACATAAGTGGATGCCTCATATTATTGTAGTCGTGGGCACTTTACCGGATGCCATTTTTGGCATCCATTAGTCACTAATCATATGTATTTCCACTCGTTAATATGTGATTAAATTTTACTCATTATAACAATTAGTTGACTTTTTTTTTCAGGATTATATTGTTCTAACAATTCGTTTTCGTAGATGGAGCACTAATCCGAGTATCGAGAGGTCATATACGGTTTTGATATACCGTCTGATGGTCAGGAATCATGTTGGAGAGGGGGTAAGTTTTTCCAATATCAACTTAATTTTATTATTTTATCTCACTCTACCCGCATTAATATAACCATGTTATTAACTATACAGTTTATTTGGATGTTTTATTCTGTTCCAGAAATTATGGTGGTTATCCCCTCGTTTGCCCACGTCCACTCAAACCTATGGTGCATTAGCACGTCCGTTATCTATTTTTAGGTAGTGGAATGGTATAATGGTAATCGAGTACTCCGGTAATTTGATTGCATATAGTATATCCCGACATTGTCAATATGATTGAGGGAGATCTATGAGATTAAAAGAGGGGAAACATGGAAACGATTGGGCGAAAGTGCATGAAGAATATATTACAATGTGGAACAACTGGTTGGAGAGGGTACCTTAGATGGTTCGTGCTTTGGATCTGCAGCCCTCGTTAGAGTACATAGAGTGGTACTCTGAGATAGGGAAGCCATTTTTGTTTGGTGGGTGGTCGATGGTAGCCCCCTCGCATATGACATGACTTAGGCAACTTCTTCCAAATCTGCATCATGCACTCAAGCCCGAGGCAGAGCCGGAGCTACACCCTAGAGCTAGTTCTTATTATCCAGATTTGGGGGGTGACGACTTGTAATAGCCCGATTTTGGGCCTAGTCGGAGCAGCATTTTTGGAACCACTATTCTGAGGTCAGAGAAAATTATTTTAGTATTATTTTATGTGTTATAATATAATTTTTTTAGTGCATGTAAATTTTGGTAAGTTAATTTTAGCGATTTCTAGTCCAATTTCGAAAAAAGACTAAATCGCGTAAAATGTAAAAGTTGTGTGTTAATGTCTAAATGTGTCTAATAGCTAGATAACTAAAATTGAAGGCCTTTAAAGGGAAATTATACCCTTTTTATTTGTGGTGGCCGGCCATAGGGGTCATAAAGGTTGAATAGTCAAAGTTGGTGTGTGTATTAGGTGACTTTTGACCAAATAGGTAATAAAATAAAGATAGGATGATATTATCCCTTTTCATCTTCTTCTTGACCGATTTTTCCAGAAAAAGAAAGGGTTTTGAAGCTTTGAAATATCATCCACTTACATCCCTTGCTAGTAAGTGATTTTTAATGTCTTTCTTGATGATTTTTATATACCCCTAAAGCATAAGCTTTCAAATGAGGGGTCTAGTTTGCAAAATGATAGAGTCTAGGGTTTTACCATGAATGTATATGAGTTGTTTGCTGAGTTTGGAAGAATATGAATTGTAGTTGTCTAATAAACAACTTTTGTGAAGGAAATTTGCCTGAAAATACCTTAAAAAGGTTATTATGCAAAGTTGTAAAATGGGTTGTTAATGTGTGTAATAATAATTTTTGTGAGTTGCCATAGTTATGAAAATGGTTTATCTAGGCTTAAGGAGTAAAGAAATTGAATAAAAATCTTGTTTCGAGCCTAGGGGCAATTTGGTAATTTTAACAAAATAGAGGGGCAAAATTGTAAATTTTGCCAAAGTGTGTCAATGGACTAATTTGATTAGTACATTGTTTTAATTAGCTAAATGTGATGTTTTAGATGTTGAAAAATGCGATTTGGGCCTAGAACAAGGAGAATCAATTTATGGACGATTACGTCTTTTTCACCTTTGTGGTATTGAGGTAAGTTCGTATGTAAATAATACCATGCTATACATGTATTTAAATGTTATCATCACATGAATTGTACAAATATTAATGTTTATGTGATTAATATAAATATGATGAGACATGACCTTGATAAGCGAGGAAAAATCCCATTTGAACCTTAGGAATAAAATAGGATACGAGTGACATGTCACTAGGAATTATGAGTCTAGATGACTAGCTCAAGAGTGAGCATTTAAATGTCATGAGATATGAGGTAGCTTTAGTTACAATTGAGGCACTTATGTGCAAAGGTTTTTCCGAGTATCCAATTAGTATTCCAAGTGTTCAACGGGTAATCTGAGGAAAGAGTTGATGATGGTCCCAATGAGGTAAGTCATTGGTGAGTATGCACTTGAGTTATGTTATGAGTTGTGCAGGAATGTACACTAAGCCTATGAGAATGCTTTGGTATATGAATGATCTATGATGCATAAATATGTGTTCTTACCATGATGGATGAAATGATGTTGTATTAATTTTGTGAACAATGATCATGAATGAGTAACTTAGCATTGACAGATTTGAGTTACTGCAGTAGTGTAACTTTGAAAATACACTAAAAATAGTGAAAAACGAGTTAGAAGCCGAATAGAATATGGGAATAAAGCTTATTGAGTGTGGTTTCTTATAAAAGAAACCATGTAAGAAAAATAATTTCCTATAATGAGATATTTGAAGTTGCATGGAACAGAGTTAGAATGACTTCGAGATCCCCTATTTTGATTTTATAAAATCATTATAAATTGTAAAAAAATGTTATGAGTTGTAATTTATATTATTAGAATCCTTAATGAGTCTAGTTTCAAGAGAAATAGACGAGAACATTATTCGAGCCCTGTGCTATGAGACAATTGAACTTTAGTACAAAAGGGTCTGAACTATCAGATAGTGAATCCGGGGTAACTTTGAGGAATAAACTGTACTAATTGGATAAACTAAAAATTCTTGAAATTTTATGGTAGAAAGGTACATGAGTCTAGTTTCAAAGAAAATTAACAGAACTTAATTTTGAGTTTCTTAGCTCTAGATATAAATAAATTAGTGACTGTTACTCAGGAAGACAGCTTGTTGTGAACTTGAGAATATGTTGTAAACATTGATAAAACATGTTAATGAGTTGCTTATTGTTTTCATATGAACTTACTAAGCATAAAGCTTACCCCCATTTCTTTCCAATGTTCCCTAGGGTTGCCAGGTTAGCTCGAGTTGGAGGCCGTCAGATATATTATCACACTGTCGAGTTAACGCTATCGGCGTAAGTAAATCCTAGTGTTTCAAGTCTATGGCATGTATAGGGTTTTAATGTTAAGTACGTAATATTATGATTCAGTCAAAGGTATTGGCTTGTTATTAAGGTAGTATGTAGTCGGGTAAATTGGCCTAGGTCAGCTAATTGATGTTATGGGCCTATATGATTATTCTTATGCATGTATGTTATTATCTCTTGTGATGTGACTTACAACATGTATGCCTAGAGATTAAATTGAGATTCATTGATGAGTTAGTAACTGATGCAAGATTAAGTTATTGGTAAATAGTTAATAATGTCTCATGAATGGGTTGTGGATATGATTATGTATGCCTAGTGATAGACATGAGGTTTGTGACGTAATGATAATTATGACAAGTATGTGGTAATGATGTGAGTAAATTCTATGATATTTTTTGTATAAGAAATTAACATGAGCATAACATGTTTGTAGATGTTTAAGAGCTCATTTATGCCATGTTGTATGTTATTGGATAAGTATGTGTGCATACGTTGTGAGGGTGACAAATGGCTTGGAAAATAGCCTTGTAATTGTCTACACGGGTAGACACACTGGCGTGTGTCATGGCCGTGTGTCATGGCCGTGTTTTAAAATTAGTGTTGCACACGGGCTAAGGGCACGGGCGTGTCCCAAGTCACACGGACGTGTGTGACTACACGGTCTATACCCACACGGACGTGTGGAGCATTAAAGCATGAAAATTTTCAAATTTTTCTTAAGTTCTCAGTTTAGTCTCGAACCGCCTCTAATGCATGTTTTGGGCCTCGTGAGCCCGTTTAAGGGACAAAATGTATGTGAAATGAAAAGTTTTAAATTGATTGAAATTTTACAGCCCGATTTTATATATTTGGTTGAGTTTAAGTCAACTAACACCTCGAACCCTGTCCCGGCGTCGGATACGGGCGAGGGGTGTTACACAACTAGTTCTTGAGCTCGTCAGGCCATGGGTATCATTCAGAGTTTGATATCTTCAACCCACTACCATCTCAGTACTCTAGTCATTTCGACTCGTATCCACCTCAGTACTCTACTCCTCCCGGCCCATATCCACTGCTATACTCCACTCCTCTCGGACTGTATCTATCGTCGTACTCTACTCCTCCAGGCCCGTATCCACCGTCGTACTCTACTCCTCCAGACCCATATCCACCGCCATATTCCACTCCTCTTGGTCTGTATCCACCGTTGTACTCTACTCCTCCCGGCCAGTATCCACCGCCTAGGACCACAACGTGAACGTCAAGCTCCAAAAAAAATATACCCCTAGGACCACACCATCAAACCATCAATTTCAGGGGGTTTTGTAATTTAAACAACTTTATATTTATATAATGACTTTTTTTCGATTTTAGTTATTAATTTTAGGGTTTTTTTGTAATTTAAATAATCAACTTTGTATTTATGTAATGACTTTTTCGCCATTTTAGTTATTAATTTTAGGGGTTTTTTGCAATTTAAATAGTAAAATTTGTATTATTTATATAAAATGTTATTTAATTCAACAAAAATATAAATGCAACAAGCTTTAAACTAACTTTGTAATTCAAATTAGATTAATTGCAACAAATTTTAGACAAATTTTATATTCAATCCTCTATACATGTAGTGATTGTAATTTATAGGGTTTGAACAACATCTCAATTCCTACCCGATTGCAACGATTGTCCAATATGAAAGTTTCGGAGCGGGCATTTACTCCGATTATGACCGGCTAATCTACATACGCCACACAGTTTCCCATCGAATTTCTCCCTAATTTCCATTTCGTTATGGATTCTGGATGATTGCGGACGACCTTTCAGATTCCTACGCAACCTTTTATCTGGGACAACACTGAAAGTCGTCAGAGGCACCTCCCATGTAGATAGTTCAGGAAGCACGGGGAACTTGTTCTCCCGTACACGCAACGTGCACTTGAGGGTGTACACTTCATTGATAAATTGTTCAACATTGAGCGAGGCTTTAGCATAAGATGCCACGATATGTGCACAGGGATAATGAAGTGTCTGGAACCTCTTGCAATCGCACTGTCTGTTTCGGAGATCAATTCCGTAGGACCTAAGTGGTATACCGAGTCGAAAACTGATGGTTTCTATAACTCGAAATGTTTCATTACGTTATGAATATACTTTTATATTCATTGACCTCACCATCCACCGGTTTGCAACCATTGCATTCCTGACATATTTGACAAACACGTGTCCCACCTCCATCTAGTTGACTTGGTACTGCCCTATTCTTGGCATCAAGGTAGTCAACTTGTAGAATGTAGCTGAGAAGATAGATAAAATCGGAAGATGTTATGATTCCAACAACACGGAATTAACCCCCTTTGCCAAATTAGTGGTCATATGACCATAGCAAAAACCCTCGTCAAAAATTTGAGCCCATTACCACGGCTCCATGGTACCCTACCATTTCTGGAAAAATGTGTTCATGTGATCCTCTATGTCACTCTCAAGTCGAGTCATCCTTTTTCGGAAAATGTATGGGTATAGCTCGTGTGCTGTGTATGTATTAAGAAAATATAAGTTATAGTCTCGCCCTAAAACATTAGGTTATATATTGAAAGGATAAGGTTATTCTTTACCCGTTCTCAAAACTTGTCTTGTTAGTATGCATTCTTATAATCTTGGTAGAAGTTAGTCACGATGTGGTGGATGTAGTAAACGGGTCTCCATGGCACACCGGAACGCCTAATGGTGCAATTAATTATTTCCCTCTATCAGAGATGATGCAAATATTATCGTTACTAATAACATACCTCCACAGGTTTGTAAGGAAAGGAAGAATTCCCACGACTCCATGTTTTCCTTATCTATGATGGCAAACGCTATTGGGAGCACATTCTTGTTCTCGTCTTGAGCAACCGCAAGAAGTAGGATCTGTGCATATTTATTGTATAGTCGTGTCCCATCTACTTGTACAAACAACTTGTAGTGGGGAAATGCATGCACACATGGATCAAACATCCAAAACATCCATTGGAAAATTCTTTTTCTCTATTGTAGTTGGTCATTCGGGCCGTAATAAGGTCATGTCTACAACTCAATGATAGTTCCCGGCACGTACTCCCACATAACGGCTATCCATCCTTGTAATTCATTATACGATGCATCAAAATCTTCGTACAATTGCTCCATTGTCATCTGTTAGCTACCATGCCTTCCAGTATGATACTCGATACTGGAATCATGCCTACATTTCAGCAATGAGTACCAAAACTTTAATGGTCAGCATGTCTTTCACCATAGGCATGATGCATGTACAAATAGTTTTGGAATCAAGTTTTCAATGACCTTTTATCATATGTGTTGAAATGCATGTGTGAGGCCCAAGAAATTTTCTTATCTTCTACATCTGTGACTTCTGGATAAATACAGCTCGTATCCACCAATTTCAGCCTTCCGGTGACCTCCAATACTCCCCAATATATAATGTCAGTTAAGATATGGAACTCGTAACGCCTTTATTTGTGTCAAGGGTCCCGGATATGTAAGTTCTCAAGACATCATCTTACCACTTTCTATGGAAATCGTTGATAATACACAACATGTAGCCAACCTAACCGAACCAATTGATTTGTGTATTGGATTAAAAATCGAGAGAAATAGAGGATACAGTATAGAAATACCAAAGAACTTTCACAACGAAAGTTATCCTATAGATGTTGTATTCATGCCTGTTCGAAATACGAATCATAGTATTCATTTTTATGGGAATGATAATGAAAAACAAGAGATACTTTTTCTAGAAATATGGACAAATGGAAGTTTAACTCTGAAAGAAGCACTTCATGAAGCTTTTCGCAATTTGATTGATTTATTTATTCCTTTTCTACACGCAGAAGAAGAAAACTTACATTTAGAAAACAATCAACACGATGTTACTTTTCCTTTTTTTCCGTTTCATGATAGATTAGTTAAACTAACAGAAAAGAAAAAAGAAATAGCATTGAAATATATTTTTATTGACCAATCAGAATTGCCTCCCAGGTGACTTTGTAGTCCACTGATATATTAATGCTGTACCGCTTAATGGAAAATACGCACTCTTCCTTACTTTTGAATCTCTGGCCCATGACCAACTCCTCAGGATCGAAATCTATGGCCAACCGGTGAGTAGGTAATATTTTAAGGTACTCCGAGAACTCGGCCGCGTGCACCGCATCGGGGTCTATCCACAACATGTGTGTCCTAGGATTATTGTGTATCACAGTACGATGAATCTAGTTCCCGACTGAAGACGCGTTAACGTTTCCATCGTCATTCATGCCTTTTTTGTAAATATCATTTGGGACTTCGTCCACATCGGGATCACTATCACTATCGACCTCGTGATCAGAAGGATCACTACTGTAGTATACATCATCACCAACCACATCAGTCTTGGGTGCAGCATTAAGATCGATGTCGATCCCGCGTGTAGTCGATTGACTATCAACGTACAATATCAAAACCACCATATACGACTCTTGAGCTCCATGTTCTTCACCTAATGGAGTGGGATCTTCAGTTGGCTCCACACCAGCTAACTCAGCAAATAACTAAATCGGTGCATTTTAGTTACTTCGAGTTCCACCATAAAGAGCAACCATTGTCTCCACATCTTCATTGTCTACAAGTTCCATTTCGGTGAATTTATGGGATCTCTCAAAACTAGAAACTTGTAGAAAAGTTTCGAGATCCTTCTCCCGCAACGTCTATCAATTTTTACACTAATCTTTTCATTCATATCATCAAACGAGATATTTCTATTAAATCTCATTGCTACTTGTTGGCGACATTCAAATATACTTCCTACTGTTGTTGTCAGAATTTCTCTATTTAAATTAACGCATACGAAAAACTGATTCTCCATTTTCAATACTAGATCTATTGAAAAAATTTAAAATTCTTAAAACAGTTTCAAATAGCAAAAAAGTTACTTACATAAAACTTTTAATGCAAAATTTTTCATTCAGAAGCTAACAAAATTAATAACCTAACAAAATAACTTTCAAATAACAAAATTACTAACAAAACTCTCAATTCTATTTAAAAAGAAATAAACTAAAATATCTTATCCTTCTTTTTGTTTTCTTTTCTTTCTTCTCCCTATCTTCTTTCATTTGTTCTGCTAAATTTTATGGATTTCTCCTACTCATTTCATTTTCAGGTGAGTTTATATAGGCAAAAAATTAAACATTAGTGCCGCCTATCAGATAGGAGTCACCAGTGATGCCTATTAGATAGGAGTCACCAGTGGCGCCTACCAGATAGGCACCACCTATCCCATACCACATTCGTACATACACACGAGTTATGTGTTGTACCCGAAAAAATAATACACCTATGAGAAAGACACCACTAATAAAATAATTAAAACAAAAAAAAATTATTATATAAAAAAAAGTGGCGATACCTATGGGAAAGGCTCCACCCTAAAAAACATACCATTTCTACAATTAATCTCACTGGCTGCCCATTCCAAAATTTAATTTTTTATATTATTTGGGTAAATTAACCCAAATTTACATGCAATTTCGTCACTCCATTTTTAGGGCGCTTTCATTATAGTCGCTTAAGCATTTAATCTTTAACTACAGCTGATTGTACATGGCACATTATATTTACACTTTCATTTTGATCACCCAAAAAAAATCTTTTTTTTTTCTAAGTATTGATCAAAGCAAAAAAATATTAAAGCTTGAAGTGAAAAAAAAGTAAAAACTAAAATAATGCATTAAAAGATTGTCAAATTGTACCCTTTTTTTTGTGACTGGGGTTAAGGCTGAGATTGCTTGGGATTGAAAGATTGAACCCAAGCTCTCATGCCACAACACAAATACTCTTATCATTAGGCCAAGAGATTGTTGGCTCAGATTGTACTTGTTTAGTTGTTTACTCCCTCAAAATCAATTAAATAAATTATTGAAAATTTTATCCCTTGATAGTGTTAGCCAATTTGTTAATATAATATTGAAATTAATTAATTAATTAATTAATTAGTTAATTAATTTCTTTCTAAAATTTAAATTTTTATTTTCTGCTTTCAAATTAAAATCAATTCAAATAACTCATCTTTAATAATTGTCTCTGAAACTCAAAATTCTTTTGATTATTTGATTATATGATATTGAATCTTTTGGGCTAAGCTAAAAAAAAAAAAACTTACAATTAATTAAATTAATTAATTTTATCTTCTATGCCAAACCAAATTCAAAAATTTTTATTACTTACCTAAATGAAGAACAAGCGATTAATGTAATTTACTCTGTAAGAATTTGTTACTTGTTTTTAGTTTAGCATGAAAAATTTGAGATCATATTTAATAATTGTTTATGAAACTTCTAATAGGCTCAATTTGCCTTGGCCCAAACAAAAAAAAAATACACAAACAAATAATTAAACAGTCCACGGTCCATTACAAAACAATAGGCCCAATTTATGACCCAAACCTAAGACCCAAAATAAAAGAATCCTAAACACAAAACACTTAAAACATTTTCACAGAAACCCTAGCCCCCAACAACCTTGCGTTGCAACCCCAGCCTCCACGTCGGCCTCCGCACACAGCTGGCCTCCTCCACCTACAAGAAAAGACAAAAAAAGGACAACAGCAATGCAAAACAGAAAAAAAAAACAAAAAAAAAGCAGTAAAAAATTTTGTAAGGAATGTAATTTTTTCTCTACACACAACACAGAGAATTGAATACAAAAAGAGTAGCAATCGGAAAATTCATAAGGTGTTTTTTTTAAGCCATTTATTTTCCATTTTTGTTTTTTTCTTTACTTTTTTTTTTAAAAATAAGCATAAAATAAAAAAAAGGAGTCAGATCTTACCTTTTTCGAGTTTGCGCCGTCATGAGGGGAGTCGAGGCTGCCATCTTCGACGAAAGATGGCATTTTGGGAGTGGAGAAGTCAAAAAGCCAAAAAAATAACCTTTTCTATTTTTCGACCACCGCGAACGGCGGCGCCGTCGTCGGTGACCGACGACTTCCACGGTGGACCGACGACTGGAGTGCAGCCAGAGTGGGGAGAGGGTGAGAGAGTTGAGAGAGTTTTTTTGTTGTTTTTTGGGAAAGAAGAGTAAAAAATGAATTTAAAATTTTTATTTATTTAAATAAATGAAGCAAAATGGCATTGTTTTGCCTTAGCCATTTAAGGACCAAAACGACATCGTTTAAGGCCTATGACCCAAAATCCAACCCGCTCCAATGGGAGGATCCGCGTGTTTTTTAAAACTAGTCTTTTTGCCAGTTTAGTCCTTTCGCCTTTTTATTCATTTTCAATCAAGTTTCTTTAGTCTTTAATTTTGGCCCTATAATTTATTTCGGCTTTCAATTAGGTCTGCCTTGAAACTGTGCGTTTTGGAGGGGGATTATTTCCCATTTTGGTCCCTTCTTATTATTCGCACATTCAACTTGGTCCTTTTCCCTTTTCCATTTATTTCTGATTCGCGCCAATCTCTGTTTTAAAATTCAAATTAGTCCCCTTTTGCTATTTTTGCTAGTTTATTAATTAATTTAATGTTATTACTATAGTTATATTTTCTTTTTATGCTTATTATTGCATTTAAAATTACAATCCTTTCATTGCATTTTATCCGTCATTTTTGTGATCTTTGTCGTAATATATTTGCTTTATCAGTTCGAGTTTTTGGATATTTTCATATATTGCATTACATGACCGTTCAATCTTACCCTTTTAAGTGGGAGTGAGAAGTTAATCCTTCGTGAGGTCGTCGTTTTTGGGATACATCCATACCTATGTCTTCGTGAGATTTTCATCTCCGTATAGCAATAGGGAAATGTATAACTCTGAATTGAACTCGATCCGTATGAGCCTATAATGGGTGAGGATTGAGGAATCCACCAGTTCAGGTACCCTTTCTTTAGAACCGAACCACATATAGTGAGCCATAAGAGCTCGCCCTAGGTAGAGCCGCACCGAACCATTAGTGGTTACCCGAATAGGTGGTTTATTATTTCTTGCTTACTTTAAATTTTAGTTTTTATAAAATGTACTAATTTGTTTTGTTTTGCTTTGATTGTGATTGCATGTCATTTCCATCATAAAAATGTGTCAATTCACGTTTGATTACTAAATAGAGAGCTTGTCATGGAAAACAAATTTCTTGATAAAGTGGAAGATAATGGACCTGTCCAAATATGGTCAGAGAAAACACAATTAGAGAAAGGTGATAGTTTGACAAAGGGGTACACATCAGAATTATGAGACTTCACTCGTATTAGCGTGACACAAAATGATCTCTAGGAATTGAAAGAGATATGGGTCCATTGGGACAATGAGATCAAGTAGTTATTTTACTGTAATTATGGTGATCTGCCCTATCTGCTCGACATCAAGGTGGACAAACACTTTTTTCGAGCTATGGCTCAGTTTTGGAATCCTGCCTACAGTTGTTTTACCTTTGGGAATATGGATTTGGTGCCTACTGTAGAGGAGTATACAACCTTGCTTTGTTGTCCAAGGATTCAAGCTGGCAATGCCTATTCTAGAGCCATCAATGTCTCGACTTTCGTAAAAAAGTTAATGAATATCACCGAAATGAGTGAACAATAGGTCGCAGCTCGGATCAAGCAAAAGAGAGAAAGTAAATGTATTCCCTGTTGCAAGATCTGATTTTGGAGTTCTCAGATATGAAGAATAGGGTCGACATCTTTGCTTTGAGCATTTACGGGATGATGGTTTTCCCTAAAGCGCTAAGGTAGGTAGATGAGGCGGTTTCAAATTTGTTTGACCGACTTGATAAGAGGGACACGCCTATTCCCGTAATTTTGGCTGAAACATTCAAATATTTGAATGCATGTCGTAGAGCGGGGGAAGATACATTGGATGTGCGCAACTATTGCTAGCTTGGTTCCACAACCATTTTTGGAAAGTAGACAAAGTTTTTTATCGGGTATTCTTTGAGAACTACTCTCTATTAAAAGAAATAGTGGCTACACTGAGGCGGGATGACATTTCGGAGGAAAAATGGATAGCGATCCTTTAAAATCTCCAAGAAGAAAACATCGAGTGGAGAGCCCCTTGAATGATTCCTAATGAGATTTTATACCGGTATGGGAACTTTGACTGGGTCACTCTGCTAGGGATCTGGGAGCTGTCAGATATGCTCCTCTGCTGGTGTTAAGGCAGTATAGATCTAGACAATTTGTACCAGCAATACAGGGGCTAACTCAGTGTGAGTTTTCATATAATGCTGATAACTACAAGAAAAAGGTTTGAGAAATGTTTAACGCTTGAATCCAGACCCGCCAGATGAAAAGATTTGTTGTAGGTCTGATTATGACTCCCGAGTATAATGGGTGGTAAAGTAGAAGAATCAATGACAACATCCCCGAACCCAGTCAAGAAGGCACACGATTGATGGAAGAATACCTACAAGTAGTCCCTTCCGAGCTAGAAATCATAAAGCAGGATTTTAAAAGGAGGAATTCAGAGTTAGGAAAGAAGATAGGACAACTAGAGGAGGAAAAAATGTATTTAAGATTGGATGTAGATGTTTAGAAACTATAGGCCGAGAAATTGAGAAAGGGAAAGAATAATGCTGAATAAGATTTGGATAGCTTGAAAACGGATTATAAGAAGTTGTGTTTATCGATGAGAACCGCCGGATTGGGAAAAACGTCAGAACAGTGTCGACAAGAGATTCAAGAAGAAAAGGTTAGAGCTGATCGATGGGAGAGAAAATTCCAAGATGCTCAGGTTCGAAAAGAGGGCCTAGAAAAGAGTTTGTCAGAAAGCCAAAGTGAAAAAATTGAATTAAATGCTAGAGTAGCAGAACTAGAAAAGTCGCTTCATCAGTATCGTATTCAAAACTCTTCAATAGAGCTGAAGGCAAGTTTACACAAGATTGAAGAGTTGAAAAGGAAAATAGAAAAACTCGAGACTGCGTTACAAAATTGCGAACTCCGGGTTGAACTCCTTGAAACAAATGATGAGCATTGGAAAGAGCAACTCCACCATTCTCAAGATCAAGTTAAGGACAGAGATTATATTATGGATGAAGTTGTGGTTCAGATACGAGAGGTGGCCGATCATTTACAGATCTTAGTAGTTCAGGCTGACGTGCTAAGTGTGAAATATGAATTAGAATCAGACCAAGGTCGAGAGCTATCTTGGCTTCTTAGGAAAGGTAAAACTTTTAGCATTAGGGCAAAGCTATATATGTAATCTGTTATATGTAAAGAATTTTGTTTTCTAGTAAAGTTATTCTAAATAGAATTGAATTAGAGTCGACGCCTTCTTTTTTGCATTCATCCCATGCATTTACATTACATCGCATCATATGCATTAAATTTCACAAAAAGACCTTAATTAATTAAAAATTATTTCAGTTAATCTGGAAACCAAAAAAAGTCTATCAACTAACCATCGTTATAGTACTCGCGCCAAAACAAAAGTAATGGACCAAAGATTGAAAATGTTAGAACAAAGGTAAAGAGAAATGCAAGATCAGCTGCAAATACAGATGCAAGAACAATTGGCCAAAATTCAACAAGACATAAGGGAGCAGATACTAGAATTCCAAAAAAATATGATGAACCAATTAACCTAATTGCTGACTGAAGGGCTAGAAAAAGGAAAAAGCCCTATGGTCAATTCCGGAGACGATAATAAGGATCTTCTCTACTCCCCGATTTTTAACCCAAAAAATGTCTAGACACAACCCGAGGTGTACCCACGAAGGCCACCCGTTACAATTAGGCCTCAACAGTTTCAGGCCGGTGTATCAGCGCCAATGAACTACCAAACAGGCTAAGGCTCTAATCCGGAAGATAACCCAACTAATCCCGTTGTCCCCAACCTTGATGATATGGCAGAAATAGAAAGGCGAGAGTGGAGCTCCCAAAACAACTTAAAGACCGATGCAGATGGTTAGAAGAAAAATTCAAAGCAATGAAAAACACTAATTATCATTGTAGAATAAATGCTAAGGATTTGAGCTTAGTTCCGGACTCAGTGCTTCCCTTCAAGTTCAAAACTCCGGAGTTTGAGAAATATAATGGGACCAGCTGCCCCGAAGCTCACATTACAATGTTTTTTTGGAGGATGATAGTATATGTTAATAATGATCAGGTATTGATTCACTGCTTCCAAGATAGTCAAGTTGGGGCAGCATCCAAATGGTACAACCAATTGAGCTGGACTAAGATCAATTCATGGAAAGACCTAACACAAGCTTTTAAGAAGCAATATAGTCATGTGATGGATATGACCCCTGACAGAATCACATTGCAGAACATGGAGAAGAAACAAAATGAGAACTTTAGGCAATATGCTCAAAGGTGGAGGGAAGTCGCCATACAAGTCCAGCTACCTCTCCTAGAAAAAGAAACCACAATGCTTTTCATCAACACTTTAAAGGCTCCATTCATTACTCACACGTTGGGAAGCGCCACTAAGAGTTTCTCAGACATAGTGGTGACTGGCGAAATGATTGAAAACGCAATAAGGAGTGGTAAGATAGATGCGGGGGAAAGCACTAAAAGATCAGCCTCAAGGAAAGAGAGAATGAGGTGAATAACGCAAGCACGTATAACAAGGGTTATTCAAAACCAATCACTATGAGTCAGCCGAAGATAGTAACCACTAGCCATCAGGGCCCCCCAAGACAAGAATCCAACAAAAGGACAAGTATAGAAAATCTCCAGTTCACGCCTATACCAATAATGTATAGGGAGCTATATCAAAGCCTGTTTGATGCACATGTAGTATCTCCCTTCTACCTGAAACCTATGCAATCTCCATTTCCCAAATGGTACGACGCAAATTCTCAATGCGAATACTATGCTGGAATAACTAGGCATTCAATTGAAAATTGCATTGTATTTAAAAAGTTGATCGAAAGATTCATAAATATGGGAATTGTAAAGTTCGACGACCCATTAGGACCAAATATGGCAGGAAACTCGTTACCCAATCATGTTGACCAAGGGGTAAACAGGATAAATGAATGTGGGAGTAAGAGAATCAAATATGATGTTGCGAAAGTTAAAACCCCTCTAAGATGGGTTTGGAAAGAGATGGTAGAAAGGGGATTAATTATACTAGATTCAGAGGAGAGATTCGAAGAGATGAGGAACTATTGTGAGTTCCATAATGGAGAGGGGCATGATATCCAAGAATGTTTCAAATTCAATGCCTTAGTGCAAGACCTGATGGATAATAAGGAAATTGAGTTTTATGTCCAAGGCCCAGAAAAAGGAGATATATGCGCGTCGGAGGGAGAATCAACAGTGAAAGTCCAGAAAGTCAACTACCCGGTGGTTATCATTTCATGACCGAGAAGAAATGAAGTTGGATTACAAATGGCACCAAATGTCTCCAATTTTTCCCTACAAAGACAGTAAGAGAGTCCTCTGGAATTATGACTGCAATATGACGATCCCGGGAGAAGAGAACATGACTGGCACTTTAAAAGAGGACCAAGATGTAGGTTTCTACACACGTAGTGGGAAACATTATGATTCGACAAATGCAAAAGTAGAGCCCGTAAAGGGAAAAACTTTTGCGGTTGAACAAAAGAAAAAAAAAGATAGCTAGACTTGATTCACCTGTTAACGAGACGGTAAATAAAGATTAAAGCACAACGAGTATAGCATTGTAGAGTAGCCGCATAAACAACCAGCTCGTATATCAGTGCTAGCTTTACTCTTAAAGCTTGAAGGTACATCGTAGCGCATTGATAAAAGTAGTAAACGAATTTATGTCGCTAATGATATCTCTGTCAACAAGCTAGACCGTCTGGTTAACAACATAAGCGCCGATAATTTTATTTTCTTTAATGATGATGAAATACCACCCGGGGACATGGATCGACTAAGGTTCTGTACATCACCATCGGCTACAAGGGATATACGCTGCCAGGATCCATACTGAATAGGTTACCTGTGGATAGCTCTCACATGAAGACATGCCAAAACATAGTGAGAGCATTCGATGGCACCGAAAGAAGAGTAATGGGAAGAATTGAAATACCCCTGTTGATTGGCCAAAAAACGTATAAGGTAGACTTCCTGGTGATGGACATCAAGCCTTCTTACAATTGCTTATTGGGGAGGCCTTGGATATATTCAGCGGGGGTGGTGCCTTCATACTGCACCAAAAGTTGAAGTTAGTAACAGAAGGTCGGCTGGTGACGATAAATACAGAAGAATACATCATTGCAGCTGTAACCAGTGACGCATCATATTTAAAGGCAAACGATGAAGTGATCGAATGTCCCTTTCGATCTTTGGAATTTGTGAATGTAACATTCATTACCGAAGGGAATGAGATTCCAATGCCTAAGATATCTAAAGCTACGAGAATAGGCTTACAACTGACAGTCGGGAAATAAGCCTTACTAGAAAGAGGACTTAGGAGATACCTCAAAGGAAGTATTGAAGCACCGATTTTGAAATACAAACAAGACCGCTTTGGCTTAGGATTCAAGCCAGACGCGAAACAAAGAAAGAAGGAGCTGGAAAAGAAGCAAGAGAGGAGGAGAGCATGTTTGAGTGGGGAGGAGATCAAATGGGAACCAATGACATTCCCCCACATATCCAAAACTTTTGTATTAAGAGGAACTATTCACCCTGAACGAAGGATTCCAAGAAAAGAAACTACGAAAGTAATGTTGGGAAATTTGAATATCAAGGCTATATCCGAAGAAGAAACTGGAAAAGAGAATTTGTTGGGAATTTTCTCTTATATACCTGGAAGTGTTCTGAACAATTGGACTGTGGAAGAGATTCCTGTAGTTTTTAGAGCTAATTCAGAGTAATTTTCAAAACACACTTATTGCTCTAAGCCTAGGAGTGATAAGAATCCTTTGTGAAATAGGCTTATGTCCAAAATCTTTATTTCAATAAAATGCATCTTTGCTATCATTTTAAGCAAATATTCTTTTATCCTTTCCATTTCATTCATAATCATACTATACATATAATTATTCTTAGATTCTTTAATTCTTTGGACTTTCTTTCAAATATTCTTTTATTCTTCATTCATGATCATACCATACAAATAATTGTTCTTAGATTCTTTTGTTCTTTGGATCTTCCTTCATCCCCATAACAGGTCTCTAAATATCAATGGTATAAGCGACGCTGTTAATGACTTAGAGGCTCCTTTTGAGCAAGATATGTGTATGGAGGATTCTCAGGATTTTGAAGATGATCGATGATAAACCGTAAATTATACATATTTTTACCCCATGTTTAATGTTTTTTATGGATGATTTCTCATTAGAATTGGTGAATTTAATGCTCTTAATGCTTTAATTTCATGTTTTATACTTAGGAGAGCATAGGAGAGCGAAAGGAATGAGAAATGGGCCAAAAACGGAGAAAATGGGCCAAAGTACGAAATCAACATGGCTTGGACCTCCTCACACGGGTAGACCACATGGCCGTGTGCCATGGACGTGTCCCTGTCAAGCCCAAGTTGAGTCCAATTAGGAAAAGGCTAATTTTGAGGGCTTTTAGGCATTTCAAAGCCTATAAATACACCCTAGAGAAGGAAGAAAAGGAGACAGAGAATAATGAGTAAGGAATTACTCCAAGGAAGCCGATTGATCCATCTCAGAACCCGGATTCATCATCAAGACTGAAGATCTCTCCTCAATTTCCCTTCAGGAGTTTTGGGTTTTCTTTATGTTTTGTATTCTTTATTCTTCTAAGATATTGTCTTATCTAGTTATAAACTAAAACCCCTAAATACCTAAGGGGAATGAAACCTAAGACGAATCTTGTTATTATTTTCTGAATCATATGATAAATATTTAACTTGTTCTTAATTATGTGTTCTTAATTCTTGTTTTGATATCCCAGGATACTGATTCAAGACAAGCTCTTATTCAGAGGAGGAATAGACCCTGTCTAAGAGTACATTTGTCATAATTAAGCGGAGTTGATTGCCCGCATAGACATACGGTGACAAGATTTTGCCGGATTAGGGTGACACCTAATAAGGGGATCCATAGATCGAGTTAATGCAACCCTAGAGTGTTTATTAGAGAAAAGTCTCGGTTATTCAATCTAGGGATTAGACGTTTTTAGTCTTGAATAGGGATAATAACATAACTTAGGAATTTCTACGGAATAAGTTGAATGAATAAATAGTCCGATTCGGAGCCAGAATAACAAGTAAAGTCTAGATGGATTTTTCCTTAGGTATTGTCTTAAGTCAATCAATTTTCCCCAAAAGCAATTCCCCAATTCTTTTCCTTGTGAGTTCTTAGTTTAAATATTTAGTTAATTAAAACAAGACCTCTTTATTCTTAGGCTAGATAATAAAAAGACAGTCATTACTAGTACTTTTAGTTCCTTTGGGTTCGACAATCCGGTCTTGCTAAAACTATACTACTGTTCGATAGGTACACTTGCCTACATCACAATAATAGTTAGTTCAAGAACGAGTAATTATAAATATTTAAAACCTATCACAAAATCATGCGATCAATCGAGACTGGGACCTATCTACTAATTTTTTGAGGATGGTAGAATAAGATGAGAAACAAATCCTAACTCACAAAAAGTCGGTAGAAATTGTGAGTTTAGGAGAGGGAAAAGAGGTGAAGATCGGAGCTTGTATCACTGCAGAGACAAAACAATACCTCATTGAGTTACTCCAAGAATTCAAAGATGTCTTCACATTGTCATATCAAGAAATGCCCGGGTTAAGTACTGCTATTGTGGTACATCGACTCCCCATAAAGGAAGATTGTAAGTCAGTGCAACAGAAGCTCTGAAAGATGAGACCCGATGTTTTGCTAAAAATAAAAGAAGAGGTCAAGAAGCAATTCTACACTGGATTCTTAAAAGTGCTTAAATACTTAGAATAGGTAGCCAACATTGTCCCTGTCCCTAAAAAAGATAGAAAAGTATGAATGTGTGTAGACTACAGGGATTTGAACAAAGCTAGTCCGAAAGACAATTTCCCACTGCCTCATATCGATACCTTAGTAGACAACATGGTAGGATACTCACTGTTCTCCTTTAGGGATGGTTTCTCCAAATACAACCAGATTAAGATGCATCTAGAAGACATGGAGAAGACCACATTTGTAACCGTATGGGGCTATAAGGTGATGCCATTTGGACTGAAAATATAGGAGTAACACATCAAAAAGCCATGGTAACCCTTTTCCATGATATGATGCACAAAGAAATCGAGGTTTATGTCGATGAGATGATCACAAAGTCCTGAATAAAGAAAGAGCACATGCAAGTCCTGAGGAAATAATTCTTAAGGTTGAGAAAGTTTCAGCTAAAGCTCAATCCAGCAAAGTGTACCTTCGGAGCCAGGTCCAGAAAGCTTCTAGGATTTGTAGTCAATGAAAGGGGATTGAGATCGACCCTAAGAAACTCAAGGCCATATAAGAGCTGCCTCTGCCACATACTCAAAAAGAAGTTTGAGATTTCCTAAGAAGACTAAATTACATCGTCCGATTCATTTTACAAATAACTGAGAAATGTAACCCCATATTCCGTCTCTTTAAAAAACACAATTCAGGTGTATGGGATGAAGAATGCCAGAAGACTTTCGACAAGGTCAAACATTACTTGTCCAATGTCCAGGTGCTAATGGCACCCAACCCAGATAAGTCACTGATACTGTATTTGGCGGTATTTGAGATTTCCATGGGATGCGTGCTCGGCCAACATGACGAGTCAAGAAGAAACGAAATAACAATATACTACGTCAGTAAAAAGTTCACTGAATGTAAGACAAGATACTCACCGATTGAGAAATTGTGTTGCGCCTTAATCTAGACAACCCGAAGACTAAGACAGTACATGTTGTATCACACCACTTGGCTCAGTTTGAAACTAGACCCTCTGAAGTATATGATGGATTCAATAGCTTTGAATAGAAGGATGGCCCGATGGAAAATTCTACTTTTCGAATTTGACATAGTCTATGTGAACCAGAAAGTTGTAAAAGGGAGTGCAATAGCAGATTTTCTGGCCAGTAGAGCTCTGGAAAATTACGAGCCCCTAAAATTTGATTTCCCAAACGAAGATCTAATGTATGCTGCAACCACCGAAGAAGATTCTCAAGTAGGCCACCCTTGGAAACTAAATTTTGACGAAGCCTCAAATGCTGTGGGTAATGGAATCGGGGCAGTCTTGGTATCCCCAAATGGAGATCATTATCCTTTTACTATTAAATTGGATTTTGATTACATAAATAATATGGTAGAATATGAAGCATGCATCATGGGTATCCATGCAGCCATACACAAAATTAAAGTGCTAGAAGTATATGGGGATTCGACACTAGTAATCTATCAGCTCAAAGGTGAATGGAAGACAAGATACCCCAAATTGATCAATTATTGAAGGATAGTTCGGGAGTTAATTAAGGAGTTTGATGACATCACTTTCAGTTACTTCCCACGAGATGAAAACCAGATGGCTGACGCATTGGCTACTTTAGCTTCCATGATTAAAGTGAACAAACAGGAGGGCATAAAACCTATTCAGGTGAGTATTCATGAGGCTCCGGCTCATTGTTATAACATCGAGAAATAAGAAAAGGATGATCACTCTTGGTACCACAATATACTGTGATATTGTAAGAATCGTGAATACCCTGACCAGGCAACTGAGAATGATAAAAGGACGTTGAGAAGACTGGCCAGTGACTATGTCTTAGATGGGGAAATCCTATACAAAAAAAGAAAGGATCAGGTATTACTAAGATGTGTGGACGCTATTGAGGCTAAGAAAATCTTGGTAGAAATCCATGAAGGCATCTGTAGAACACACGCTAATGGCTTTACAATGGCTAGGCAAATTATGAGATCCAGATATTATTGGTCCACTATGGAAGGGGATTGTGTAAATTATGCCAATAGATGTCATAAGTGTCAAATTTATGGAGATAAAATTCATGTGCCTCCTTCACCTCTTCATGTTATGACTTCTCCATGGCCTTTCTTTATGTGGGGAAAGGATGTTATTGGGCCAATATCGCTAAAGGCTTCCAGTGGGCATCAATTTATCTTTGTCGTCATCGATTACTTCACTAAATGGGTAGAAGCCGCTTCATATACCAATGTCACAAAATCAGCAATTAGTAAATTCTTGAAGAAAGACGTCATATGTCGATATGAAATACCGGAGAGGATCATATCTGTCAATACACTAAACTTGAACAATAGTACAATAACAAAGGTCTGCAGTCAATTCAAGATCAGACACCACAACTCATCACCATATTGCCCAAAAATGAATGGGGCAATGGAGATAGCTAATAAGAACATTAAGAGGATCGTAGGGAAAATGACCGAGACTTATAAAGATTGGCATGAGAAGTTACCATTTGCCCTCTATGCTTATCGAACATCTGTTAGGACCTCCACTAGGGCAACGCCTTTCTCTTTGGTCTACGGAATGGAGGCAATTTTTCCCATTGAAGTCGAGATTCCTTCCTTTCAAGTTTTGTCAGAACTGAAGTTAGATGAAACAGAATGGATCCAGTCTCGATATGATCAGTTGAACTTGATTGAAGAAAAGAGGCTAAGGGCTATCCGTCATGGTCAAATGTACCAAAAACGAATTATGTGAGCTTATAACAAAAAGGTTCGCCCAAGAGAATTTTATGCGGGGGACCTGGTATTGAAAAAGATTCTTCCCATACAAAAGGATTTCAGAGAGAAATGGATGCCAAACTGAGAAGGACCTTATGTGGTAAAGAAAGCCTTTTCTGGAGGAGCATTGATTTTAACCGAGATAGATGGTAAAAACTTGCCTAATCCTGTAAATTCAGATTCAGTCAAGAAGTACTTCACCTAAAAAGGGGGGAAGACCAATACGAAAACCCGCAAAGGGAGCTTTGGGACCTCAAAAAAAGAAGAAGAAAAAAATAGAAAAGAGAGGCTAAGGCGAAAACCCACAAAGGGCGCCTTGAGACCAAAGGGGTTTTGAGTTGAAAACTAGGAAAAGGGCGACTCAAATTTTGATCGAATATAGGGCATGTGGTAGTCTTGTCCTCTTAGAACAAAAAGGAGAAATGGTACATCTTGGGGCATCAACAAAAGACTTTAGATCTCCTAAACACATAGCTAGCTCGAAAGGGTTTTCGAGAAGTTTGAATAAGGAAGCTCATGCTGCGATATTTGGGGCACCTATTTTTCATCTTACTCATTTTGTACCTTAGCAAAATTTGCTATATTGATTAATTTATCCATTTTGAGCATTGCTCTCAATAAAATTCCATCTCGTCCATTGTGATAATCTTTTTCAAGCATTTTTCATTGAAACAACGATTATTGGACTTATAATATTCACATAAAAGAAGTTCTGCATATTGCTCTGAAAAGCTTCTAAATAGTACAAGGACCTGAAACAGGACCATTAGTTAGAACTAACCAAATTCAAGAGTTGGAAACATCTGAGAAAGAATAGTCCAAATTGTGACTATTTCTTCAGATCTTCTGTCAAAGATACCAGCTAAACAAGAAGGCACGGTAGCACATCAGTAATAGAACCTTGATGAACAATGAGCAATGACAACCTAAGAATTAAAAAAGGACAATTCTTGAAAAATGACATTCTGCATTCATGCAAATATCATTCGTACACATCCAAATAGGAGCATTTGATTCATTTCGATCATGACATCTTAATGGATTGACATAAATAGGCCCATGAAATGGGTTCTACAGGTCATGTTCCCCAGAAAATGGTGTAACGGATCAAAGAAACCATAAATCCTATACCTATGAAGTTGCAATAGGTTGGATCAAATCTACTATGGCGAGTCTTATTTCCTTGAATTTGCAGTAGAGCAGATTTAAGCTACATGTTACAAATCCTATACCCCTCAAGTTGCAATGGGACGGGTTGAAGTTATCATGGTGAATCTTATCTCCTTGAAGTTGCAGTGGAGTAGACTAAAGCCATGAATCTTATCTCCCTGAAGTTACAGTGGAGTAGATTAAAGCTACAGATCTTATCTCTATGAAGTTGTAGTGGAGTAGATTGAAGCGACAAGTCCTATACCCCTAAAGTTGCAGTGGGTTGGAACGAGACTTCTTGAAGAAGATAAGCACCAATAAGTCAAGATTCGACGAGACCGGGTAAAATTGGTCCTTTTTAAAAGTATTTGCTCCATTCTCGTTACACGACAATGAGCAAAGAGGGGCAGCTGTAACAGGCCCAATTTGCCCAAGCCCCCCAAAAAAACAAACAAATACACAAACAAATAATTAAACAGTCCACAGTCCATTACAAAATAACAAACCAAATTTATGACCCAAACCTAAAATCCAAAATAAAAGAACCCTAAGCCCAAAACACTTAAAACATTTTCACAAAAACCCTAGCCCCCAACAGCCTTGCATCGCAACCCCAGCCTCCACGTTGGCCTCTATACACAGCTGGCCTCCTTCATCTGCAAGAAAAGACAAAAAAAAAGGACAACAACAATGCAAAGCAGAAAAAACAGTAAAAAAAATAACAAAAAAGAGTAGTAAAAAAATTTGTAAAAATGTAACACCCTATGTAACACCCCATACCCGGCCTAGACACTATGGCCGAAATCTGGTGTGTCACATTGAAGTGTTTTTTGAAAACCATGTTCTTATTGAAAACCCTTCTTACTATTTAAAACCTTTGGCCATTTTAAAACTTGTGAAAACCTCAATTTCCGTTAGTTCATTAAAAGTCATTCTCTTGTAAAACATTATTACCTTTAAAGCTTTATTTGCTGGGGAAGCTTAGTTTAAAGTTTTGTGGAAACATGATATTTTGAAAAACAGTTATTGTATTGGAAAAAAAATCATGTTCTACTCCAGCAGTTATAAAACAGTATATAAAATTCCAAATTTAGAACTAGAAATTAAAAGAGGCCTTGTTACAACCCAGATCAGATATACGTACTTGTAAATAGATAACTTAAAAGAAAGTCGAAAAAAACAGCAATTGTGTGGCCACCTCTAAATCTCTCGCAGCACCGATCCTCCTAATGCTGGGATTACCTGCACAGTTAATAAACTGGGTGAGTTTACGAAAACTCAGTGTGTAATCCCCTCCTAAACTAAAATAGTTAGTAAACCGACAGAATTCAGAATCAGTCTGGGCCAGAGCCCATTACAGTAAAAGAACAATGTGTGTGGGGGCCAAAGCCCTGTACAATTTCACTCGGGTCTCAGCCCTCATCAGAATCAATTGGGCCTAGCCCATTCTCAAAATCAGTAATAGTGCATATAGTAACGGGCTGGGCCTGAGCCTTATTCAAAATGATGGCCTTTGGGCCTTAGCCCATATTAGCCTCAGTTAGGCCAAAGCCCACATCGTAATAATATCACAATAATATCATACATGCAATGCTGTGCAACCCACCCCAATAATCCAACCGCTACACACCAACTCTGTCCCCCAGTACACATCATGTGAGGATATAAATATTGACCCACCCATCCGATACATATGAATGGTAGCCCGATTGCGGTACTACCTTCATTGCAGCAAGCTGCTAATCAAATATTGGGCTTAATAGCCACCAGCGACGGTAATATAATCGGCACACAACCTTCGGTAAATATGATCAACACAGAGTCATCAATAAGTATGTTAGGCACATAGCCACAGGTAAATACGTTTGGCACACAGCCATAATCAGGTTGGCACAGAGCCATATGTAGGTTGGCGCAAAGCCATAATCAGAATAATTGGCTTTAAGCCATCGGTAACTGTATCATGTTAGGCACATAGCCATCAGCGATGGTAATATAGTCGGCACACAGCCTCGGATAAATATGATCGACATAGTCGTCAATAATCATATATTGGGCTTACAAGCCACCGGTGGATCCATGGTCGTCAAGCAACCATGCAATCCTTAATCGGTGGATCCACGGTCGCAAGCAATCATGTGATCCTCAATCGGTTGATCCACGGTCGTCAAGCAACCATGCGATCCTCAATTTCTTCCTCCGTTTCATAATCCCCACCCATGTGCAATATAATATTATATGAATGCAGCAAATATACAGATGGCATACAAAATCATACAAATCATAGTCACAACAGTCCAATCACAGTCATACATTCTCAGTCAAAACATAGTCAAATCAATCAAATTGTATTATCAGTGAGTCATATACCCTAGAAGGGCAGAACGGTTTTTTTACCTATTGGGGGTATTTTATTCATTTCACCCTACAAGGGTGTTTTGGTAAATCTACAAACCAAGGGTATTTGGTAATTTTGCAAACCAATGGTATTTCTATAATTTTTGGAAGTCAAAGGTATTTCTATAATTTTGTAAATTAAGGGTATTTTGGTAATTTTACAAATCGAGGGTATTTTAGTAATTTCACAAGTCGAGGGTATTTCGGTAATTTTACAGGTCAAGGGTATTTTGATAATTTCACAAATCAAGGGTATTTTGGTAATTTTACAAACCAGGGATATTTTGGTAATTTTACTAATTGAGGGTATTTTGGTAATTTTGTAAACCAAGGGAATTCAGTAATTTTGTAAGCCAAAAGTATTTCAGTATTTCTACCCTATAGGGGTATTTTAGTAATATTAGCCTACAGATATGAGATTCACATAGTCCAATTCAATATTTACTACACAATCATACAATTTATCCACTTGGGCCCACATGGCCCAAAGCAACCTAAGCTTACAAGAGCACTCATGATGGCCTCAACCATCACGTCAAAGCTCCCACACGTGCGCTCGCATGCTTGTGTGGATGCCATCACTGTCTGATCGGTATTGGCCGTTCTACAGCTAGAGTAGTGCGAAATACACACCTGTTTATGAGAACGTGCTGAAGTCCACGATCACTAACCTTGGCACATCCTACATTGAGTCTTCATCACTTTTTCCCTTACCAACTCATCTTCTTCGCTCTATTTAAAGCCAGCTTCTCGCCAATTCTCATGTTAGCTTCCCGATGTGGGATTACTTTCAACCATCAGGAAAATTCCTTATTTTTTTATGACCACTTCAACCATAGAGTTCCAGTCCAACTCCAACTCCTACACAGCTCAACTAGCAAAATAAATACCCCATTGCACATCCCAAGACTTGAACCCTAGACCTCACAGTTACACAACACGCCACCTTGCTACTCCGCCACTCCACCACAGGCTCTTTGTGTGTCATATTTTATCCTTAATTAATTATAAGGCATATGTGCTAATGTCCGGATTCCTTTAAAAGAAAAACCAAAATAAATTGCAAGAGGCAAGACTTGAACCCAGGCTCCCTTGTAACCTTAATGACACCACAACCACTAGACCACATGCTTTCTTGTGTCATTATTTACCACAATAATTTAAAAGGCCTTCATCCAAGCACCCAGGGATTTATTCACTTAAAACCAAAATTTTTGCTAGAGCCTAGGTTTGAACCCAAGATTTCTCCAACACTTCTCAAAGCCATTAACCGCCAAAGCAAACATTTAATTGTGTCATTTCCTTGAACAATAAAATGCTTATATTCAACCTCCTTATGGACCCACACTCAAGGCCCAATACTTCTAGGCCCAAATTCGGGGCGCTACACCCTATATCCGTAATCTACGCTAAGTCGGAGTATGAGGCATTACCTAACTTTATCTCATGCATACAAATAGTCTCAAGTCACCGAGACTTGATCCAAATTAAAAATTTTTCAATTTCTACTTTAAACTTCTTATTGTGGGCCTACGAGCCCCAAATTGACCGTAAAAAAAACTATTCAGAACCATTCTGGGTCCTTAAACCAACTTAAGAAATTTGCCTTAAAATAGGGTACAAGCCCGTGTAACCATTTCGAAATGGTCATGCCGGTGGTCCGTGTGGCTCACTCGTGTGGAATTAAATTCTAATTCACACCTACAGGGGTTTCACACGGCCAGACACATGCCTGTGTCAATGTTCCGTGTCCCTCACACGGGCAGGACATGCCTGTGTCTTAACCAGTGTGCAAAAACCTGGGTATTCTATTTCTGACGTCAGCATTCCTAAATTGTCACACGACCAAGGCACACACCCGTGTACTAGGCCGTGTCCTCCACATGGCTGAGACACACAGCCGTGTCTCTGCCCGTTTTTTTATTATCATGTATACTAACTTGAAATTTTTACGTGAAAGAGTCACACGGCCGGACCATACGCCCATAGGGCTGACCGTGTGTTACACACAGCCTAGACACACGCCCGTGTGTCTACTACCCGTATGGGCAATATAAGGATATTTACCAAACCTCATTGGCACCCTTAGATACCTATTTTCACGCAACTACCAGCCAATACCAAAACATCCATAATAGACATTCATTCAACCATGTAGATGCAACTTTTATAAACTCAAAATAAATATTAGTCATCATTCATGGCTTAATACTAAGTGTGGGATCTATCCCAAGCCAACACATTTGGCCAAATCTCCAAGACTCAAAATAATAAGTTCTAATCCTATACATGCCATATTCAAAAATATAAATCCAACTATATCGAATGTTTCAGCTGATAGTGTGATCGATATCTCTGACTTCCAGTGATTGTTGAGCTAGTTAGGCGGCACTGAAAGAAATGGAAAGGAAAGGGAGTAAGCATAAAGCGTAGTAAGTTGCAAATAAATAAATATACAACAATAAGTCTACAAGTTACCAACAACTTATGATACCAAAGTGGGCATAAGCATGACTTACTCTTTACTTCATACAAATCACATAGCATATACGATGAGTTCACATTTTATACATATGTATACTTAGGTACCTGTAATACTCCCACTACGGTTATACTTTTCTCATTAACTTAAATTTATAACTCTCATCGTTGAACCATTCAGAACACTACCGGATATTCCATAGGCCTCAATCATGGGTAAAGTACCGATGCCATGTCCCAAATATGGTCTTACATTGGCTATCATCTTCGAGACCGATGCCATGTCCCAGACATGGTCTTACACTAGCTCTCACATAACTGTGCCGATGCCATGTCCCAGACATGGTCTTACACTGACACATCTCGTAGCCGATACATGTCCCAGACATGTCTAATACTGGCTTACGTCCCAAGGCTGATGCATGTCCCAGACATGTCTTACACTAGCACTCGTCTCAATGCTAATGCCATGTCCCAGACATGGTCTTACACTGGCTCCCATAATATGGTCGATGCATGTCCCAGACATGTCTTACACTAGCTCACACAAATGACCCAAGTGATACGGTATGAATATCCGATTTACTTCCTAAGGTCCCAACGGGAATTATACTATCTCAATGATCATTACACAGTTCCAATCTTGAAATCAAGCAATTCATGCCATATCTATTCAATGACAATTTAAATACGGATAGTAGCAATGTAGTTATATTATTTACATACAACTTACCTCAGATTTCAAATTGTAGCGACTATACAGTTTAGTCGATTTGCTTGGCTTTCCCCCGGTCTTGGTTCGGATTTGACAATTCTTGATCTATATTAGAAAAATACACTCTTTTAGTCACTAATTACAATTAGGCAATTGAAAATTCACATTTTCGGTAAAATGACCATTTTGCCTCTAGTCTTTGGCAAAATGATCGTTTTACCCCTATGCCCAAAAATCGATTTTTATCGAATTTGTTCACCTCTTAAGCTTAGCTGAACTCTTTTTACTCTTATAGAAACCTAAAATTCCCACTATTTGACACACTTATCACTTATTTTGCAACTTATGCAAAATAGTCCCTTTAGGTGTTTTCATGCTAACACCTTTCACAAAAGTTGTTTATAAGACAACCAAGACTCATTTTATTCCATAAAAACTCAGCAAACAACACAAAATATTTCATGGAAAAACCCTAAACTCTGGATCATTTTGCAAGATAGCACCCTCATTTGAAAACTCATGCTTCAAGGGTCTCAAAAGTACAAAAATATTTTAGAAAAGCCATTAGGATCACTTACTTGTGAGTACTTCAAGTTGCTACAAATTTTTGAAGCTTAAACCCCCAAAAATGGCTGATATTTTCAGCTAAGAAGAAATGAGAAATAGTGTGATATCATTTCCTTTTTCTATTTTCTATTTTAGTCAAAATTGGTCACCTAATCCCACCAAAAATTGAAATTTTTGACCTCACATATCTCCTATGGCCGACCACCCTATTTCTAAGGGTCTAATTGCCCTTTAAAGGCCCTCAATTTAAGTTCTTTAGCTATTTAACACCTTTAGCTATCAATTTAGGACTTTTACACTTTATGCGATTTAGTCTTTTTTCACAATCGGGCTCACAAACGTCAAAATTAACTCACCAAATTTTTCATGTACTAATATAAACATGCTATGACTCTAAAATAATAATAAAATAATTTCTCCAACTTTAGATTTGTGGTTCCAGGACCACTATTCCGACTAAGCCCTAAATCAAGTTGTTACAAAAAGGCTATAAAAAGCAATGGACAAAGGAATGTAATTCTTTTCTCTACACACAACACAGAGAATTGAATACAAAAATAGAAGCAATCGAAAAATTCAAAAGGTGTTTTTTTTAAGCCATTTTTTTTCTTTTTTGTTTTTTCTTTACTTTTTTTTAAAAAATAAGCATAAAATAAAAAAAAGAGTCGGATCTTACCTTTTTCGAGTTTGCACCGTTGTGAGGGGAGTCGAGGCCGCCATCTCCGATGAAAGATGGCATTTTGGGAGTGGGGAAGTCGAAAAGCCAAAAAAATGGCCTTTTTTAATTTTTCGGCCACCTTGGATGGCGGCGCCGTCTCCAGCAACTGATGGCCTCCACGGTGGTCCGGCGACAGGAGTGCGGCCGAAGTGGGGTGAGGGTGAGAGAGTTAATAGAGTTTTTTTTTTGTTTTTTGAGAAAGAAAAGTAAAAAATGAATTTAAATGTTTTATTTATTTAAATAAATAAAGCAAAATGACATCGTTTTGCTTTAACTATTTAAGGGCCAAAACGGAGCTGTTCAAGGCCTATGACCCAAAATTTGACCCGCTCCAAGTGGAGGATCCCCGTGTTTTTTAAAACTGGTCTTATTGCCAGTTTAGTCCTTCCGCCTTTTTATTCTTTTGTAATCAAGTTTCTTTAGTCTTTAATTTTGGCCCTATAATTTATTTCGGCTTTCAATTAGGTCCGCCTTGAAGCTATGCGTTTTGGAGGGGGATTATTTCCCGTTTTGGTCCCTCCTTATTATTCACGCATTCAACTTGGTCCTTTTCCCTTTTTTATTTATTTCTGGCTCACCCCAATCTCTGTTTTAAAATTTAAATTAGTCCCCTTTTGCTAGTTTTGCTCTTTTATTAATTAATTTAATGTTATTACTATAATTATTGTGACAGCCCAAAATTGACCCTAGTCGAGATGTGGTTTCGGGACCACAAAACCGAGGCATAAAAATAATTTAAAATTTATTTTGATGCCTATAATATGTGTGTGCTCATGTGTGACATTTTTGATGATTGATTTAGTGTTATAAAGGTGAATTTCACTAGAAGGGACTTAGTAGTGAACTTTGAAAGTACGATAGGGAAATGTGTGATGACTAATTAAAGCATGCATGCAAAACTATGGACTTGCATGTCAAATTTCCCAAAACAAGCTAGTGGCCGCCATGACATGGTTTATGGGCAAAGAAAACATGTTGAAACATGTTTTGTTAATGCATGATGAATTAAATGATAAAATAATTAATGATGTTGGATGAGAAACAAAAAAATCAAAAAATAGCTCATCCTTTCCCCATTGCCGTGCAAGTGAAAGAAAAACAAGAAAAAATTGTTCATCCTTGTTCTTTCCTTTTGGCCGAAAATACTAAGGAGGAGATAGGATTTTTGCTTCATGCTTGGTTTAGAAGAGATTTAGAAGGAGATTTGGCTAAATTTGCATCAAGATTAAGGTATGTATGAGGTTGTGTTAGGAGTTTCATGCATGTTTTGGTTGCTAACTTGATGTGCATGTTAGCCATGGTTCAAATCCTTGTTATGCCATGGAAATGGCATTTGGCCAAAGTTGTTATTATGTTAAAGCCATTGCATGCTAAATGTGAAGCTTGCTAATGATGCATGCAATGATGGATTGACTACTCTTGAAACTTCTTTGTACCAATTTTAAGTAAGACATTGAGTTTTTTTGTTTAACCATGATTGAAGTTGAAAGGGCATGATTGTGATGTATTCGCCATGATGCATTCATGAGCATGGTTCATGCTTCTTGCATGTTAGTTAAAATTTGTGTTTTGGATGGCTATGGACACCTTGAAATTCGGCCTTGAACTTATATATGTATATATGATTGCACATGATATTTTGATTATGAAGAAAGTGATGAATATGTTGTTTAAAGAAGAAGTTTGTTGAAGAATGTTGTGAAATTTGCATGTACATTCGGCCTAGTACACATATGATGTGAAAATCTTGCAATTTATTTTTGATTTTATGTAAGAATGACTAAGCATAATCGGCCACATGAGGGGAATTATTGTGCATGAATTCGGTTAGAGGCAAGCTTAATGATGCCTATTCTTGACTTAGGTAATCGGCTACCTTGTTGTGAGCTAAGGCCGAATGTGTGCGTAATTAAAGAAAATTGACTAAAGTGCTTAGTTATGTGATGTTGAATCAATGATATGTGTATTCGCCAAGGCTAGCAAGCGAGACTTTAATAAATTGAATTTGTTTGAATTAGCTCAAGAGCTTAGAGGGCCACAATTGGATAAGGGAAGGAAAAGTGATCGAATAGCCGTCAAAGCCGTTCGACAACATCCGAGGTAAGTCCTCAAGAAATGACCCTACTCGAATTATGTGAAATGAAAATTGATGTGTAATGACTATTGATTTATGTGTGTATGAGTATTTGAAAGATACCCTGCTAAGTTCAAGGCGATTATGCTAGTGATATGTTTGTGTTTGAGCCTTAGTAACGAAAATGAAATATGAATGGGAAATGATTATTGATGTATATGTGTGCATGAGCAATTGAATGATATCCGGCTAAGTCCCAAGACATTTATGCTGGTAATTACATCCGGTTAAGACCAAGGCAATTGTGCTAGTGACTACATCCGGGCTAAGACCAAGGCATTTGTGCAAATTGTGAAATCCGGGTTAAGTCCCAAGGCCTTTGTGCGGGTTACCATAATCGGGCTATGTCCCGGCGTTTGAACGAGTAGCTATATCCGGTTAAACTCCGAAGGTATGTGATTTGAAAATTATAAACTTGCTGGAAAATTTTCAGCTAATGCACTTGTGAAACTTCCCAATAACAAGGTATGTGTTGTGTGTGCTTTGCTAGGAGTAAGAGCGTATGAATATTCGCTCCTATGATGGAACGAGTTATCGGCCTTAACGAAGCCGTTATTTGTGTATGAACATAAGAGTTGGGATGGTGAAGTAAGTATGATTATGTGAATGTGTATTAATGAAATGATTCATTTGGTTATGTGAATGTAATGCTTTGGTTAAAGCTGATTTTATTGCTTGAGACTTACTAAGCATAAAATGCTTACTCCGTTGCTTTGGCTCTCTGTTTTATAGATTTTGCTCGGTAGCAATCGGATTCGGGATCATTAAAGTCGAAGTCATCTACACTATCAAAGCCTCCATTTTGGTATAATTTTGGTTGAACTTTGAAATGGCATGTATAGGACTACCCTAATGTTGAAGGTCATGTACCTTTCGGTTTTGTGTAAGCTTGGATAGCCATGCGAAAATGGCTTATATACGCTTTAGTATGATTCTATAATAGTTTGTATGATAATCATTATGGGGTATGAAATTGTTTGAAAGGATTAGCCATTGGAATGGTTAATCATAATCACACTTTGTGCTATGTGTGCAAAAGGGCCATTTGAATCGTGGAAATCATGAAATAGGTAATGGTTACTTTGAAAACAGATGCTGACAGCAGCAGTGGTGTGGTTTTGAAAAATCACCAAAATTTGTAGGAATGGTATTAAATAGTGAATAAATTATTTAAATGAATCTTTATGAGTCTACTTTCATGTGGAATAAACGAAACGGTCATAGGAGTTACATGTTAAGAGATATTAAAGCTATTGTGAGATAGGGCCAGAACGGTTTCTGGGTCCCCTGTCGCAACTTTAAAAATTTATTATAAATTATCCAGAAAGAATTAGGAGTCATGCCTTATATGTACAGATTCCATTTTGAGTCTAGTTTCATTAGAAACAAACGGCACCAGTATTAAAGCCCTGTACAGAGAGATATTCAAGTTGTAACGCGCGAAGGTCAGAGCAGTCGATCCCTGTAACATGGGTGACTTTAACTAATAAACTGTACCAATTGGCCCGACCAAAAATTCTAAAAATAAATCCATGGATGGATATATGAGTCTAAATTCAGGGAAAATTTACAGAATTAGTTTCTGAGTTTTGAAACTCGAGATATGATTTTTAAGGTGACAGTGACGCAGATTTCCAGCCTGTCTGGAAATGTCAAATTGGTGGGTGAAATATGTGGATTTGGCTTGTTAACCCCTCGTGTCCGACACCGGCGATGGTCTCGGGTTCGGGGTGTTACAATTATATTTTCTTTTTATTCTTATTATTATATTATTATATCATTAATTTTATATTACTATTACTATTATTATTGTATTTCTTTATTGTATTTATTTATCAACTATTTTTAAATATATTTATTTAATTTTATCATTTTATTACTTATTTATTTATATCCTTCTATATAGATTTAAAAGTTTAGACTTTTATTATATTATTATTAATAACATCATCATTATTATTGATATTATGATTTTCAATTTATGTTACACTATATTTATTTATTTATTTGTTTAGTATTAGTTTCGGGTTCCAAACTTTTAGTTTTTTAATTATTATTTTCTTTTATTTTGGCTCTTTTATTTTATTTACGTCCTTTATATTGTCATTTACATTAACATACTTATTACTCTGTTATGCATGCAAACATCGCAACCCATTTTACATTTCACCACAAAACCGTGTTACATTTTACGCGATGCATTAAAAATTTTTGTTTTTAAAATAAGCAATGTTCGGTATGTTGGAAATTCGAGAAAACGTACACTAACTTACGGGATTTCAATTTTCTCGTCGAATCTAAATAGCCAAATATCCTTTTAAATTTTTAAAATACATGAAATTTAAATAAAAAATAAATGCAATATTCCGCGTTTAGAAACTCGAGGAAGTCGTGCCCTAACTTACGGAGTTTCGATTTTTTCCTGTTGCATTTGAACAATCGAATATCCTTTTGAAAATCAAAGTACAATTTTTAAAATAAAACAATGTAAAGGCAATTGATAAACCATAAATCTAATGTAACACCCCTCGCCCGTATCTGACACCGGGACAAGGTTCGAGGTGTTACCAGACTTAACTCAAGCATATGCATGTAAAAATGGGCCATAAAATTTTGATCAATTTAAAACTTTTCATTTCATACTCAATCTGTCCCTTAATAGGACTTACGAGACCCAAAACATACATTCGAGATGATTTAAGTTTAAACTGAGAAGTTAAGAAAAACTTGGAAAAGTTCCTGCCTTAGGGTTCCATACACTAGTGTGACTCGAGACATACCCAAGCCCTTAACCCTTGTGCAACACTGACTTTAAGGCACGGCCATAACACACACCTGTGTGGCCTACCCGTGGACAAAACTGACTTATAGACACGGCTATGGCACACGCCCGTGTGGCCTACCCGTGGACAATACTAACTTAAAATTTTAAGTGCAGGGGACACACGGCCATAACACACACCCATGGGGGTGAGCCGTATGTCACACATGGCCTAGACACACGCCAGTGTGTCTTGCCCATTTGGACAAACTAGGCTATCTTCCAAACCATTTTGCACAACCTACACAAGATCATTTCAACATACTAATTCCATCCCGAAAGAAATCAATTCATTCATAGAAGGAACATCATATACATTTACCAAAATAAATAATAGCCATTATCTAGGCTTAATACAAAATAAAGGGCTTTTTGCCAATATACATAAACAATTTCTCAATAATACAACTTCCTAGTCTAGCCTATACATGCCATAATCAAAAATATTAATCCAACTATACCGATTATTACGGCTGATAGTGTGATCGATATCTCTAACTTTAAGGGATCCTTGAGAAATTTGGCAGTACTGAAAGAAAAGAGAAATGGAAGAAAGTAAGCATAAAGCTTAGTAAGTTGCATATAAATAAATATACAACAACAGTTTCACCATTTATCATCATGCTCATAGCTCAAAGGTAAGCATAACTTGACTTACTCATTACCGTCCACTCAAATCACATTTTTTAATTGAGATAATTACACATGTATACCAAAATAGGTACCTGTAACACTAAAAACATTATCATACTTTCTGTATTAAATCTCTTTCTTAACTCTTAAAGTTGAACCTTTTGGAATACTACTAGATATTCTATAAGCCTCAAACATGGGTTAAGTTACCGATGCCATGTCCCAGACATGGTCTTACATTAGCTCTCGTGTATAAGAGCTGATGCATGTCCCAGTCATGTCTTACACTAGCACGAAGCTTAGCCGATGCATGTCCCAGGCACGTCCTACACTGGCTACCATCATTGAGGCCGATGCATGTCCCAGACACGTCTTACACTGGCACTCATCTCTACACCGATGCCATGTCCCAAACATGGTTTTACACAGGCTATAGTAATGTGGCTTATGCATGTCCTAGACACGTCTTACACTAGCCCTCATCTCAATGCCGATGCCATGTCCCAGACATGGTCTTACACTGGCTCTCATATAACCCCATGTTATGGCATGAATATCCGGTTTGTTTCCTAGGGTTCTCACTGGATCTTTCTACTTTCTCAATCATAAATATTCATACTCAGTTCAAAATCTAGAAATTTATACTATATCAAAATCAATAACAATCGAATACATGCATTTAACAACATAGTTGTATTATTTACATACAACTTAACTCAGTTTACAAAAAGTACTTGACTAGACGGCTTAATCGGATTGCTTGGCTTTGCCCCGGTCTAGGCTCGGTTTTGGTAAATCTTGATCTATAATAGCAAAAAAGTACTCATTTAGTCATTAATTACAATTAGGCATTCATGATTTCACATCTTTGGTAAAATGACCATTTTGCCACTAGGCCTTGGCAAAATGACCATTTTACCCCTATGCTCGAAAATTAATTTTTATCGAATTTATTCGTATTTCAAGCCTAGGTAAACACTTTTTACTCTTATAGAAACCCCAAATTCTCACTATTTCATACACTTATTACCTGTTTTGCAACTTATGCAAAATGGTTCCTTTAGGGTTTTCAGGCTAACATCTTTTTCAAAAGTTGCTTATAACACAACTAGGACTTATATTCCTCCATGAAAACTCAGCATCTATCACAATTAAATCCATGGTAAAATCCTGAAATCTTGACCATTTTGCAAGATATCACCCTCATTTGAAAGCTCATGCTTCAAGGGTCTCAAAAATGTGAAAATCTTGAAGAAAACTCATTAAAATCACTTACTTGTGAGAGGAATAAGTTGCTGCAAAATTTAAGCTTTCAAACCCCCTTTCATGGCTGAAAATTTCGGTGGTAAGAGATGAAAAGAAAAGAAATTGACAACCTTTTTCTATTTTGCTTCTTTTTTGGTCAAAATAGCTACCAAATTCTACCTACTCTTAAAATTTTTCCCCTCTATGTCTCATGGCCGGCCAACCCTCTTAAAAAGGGTCTAATTTCCCTTTAAAGGTCCCTAAATTTATTTATCTAGCTATTTAACACATTTGGGCACTAAAATGCAACTTTTTTCTTTTTATGCGATTTAGTCTTTTTTCGCAATCGGGCTCACAAACGTTAAAATTGACTCACCAAATTTTTCATGCACTATTATAATCATGCTATAATCTCATAATTATAATAAAATAATTTTCCCAACTTCATATTTGTGGTCCCGAGACCACTGCTCCGATTAGGCCCTAAATCGGGTTGTTACATTTCTCCCCTTAGGGATTTTCATCCTCGAAAATCTTACCGATGAATAAGTTCGGATATTGCTCTCTTAGAGACTACTCGGGTCCCTATGTGGCTTTCTCGACTCCATGTCTATGCCACAAAACCTTTACAAGCGGTATACTCTTATTTCTTAACTGTTTGACCTCTCGAGCTAAGATCTTGACCGGCTCCTCACCATAAGTCATATCTGGAAGAATCTCAACTTCAGTTGGCACAATTACGTGTGAAGGGTCAGATCTGTATCAGCGTAACATGGAAACGTGAAACACGTCGCGAATCTTTTCTAACTCTAGCGGCAAACCCAAATGGTAGGCAACAGGCCCTACTCTCTCGGTAACCTCATAAGGTCCTATGAAACGAGGACTCAACTTACCTTTTCTACCAAATATGAGGACTTTCCTCCATGAGGAGACTTTCAAAAATACCTTATCACCGACCTCAAACTTAATCTCCTTTTGTTTCAAATCCGTGTAGGATTTTTGTTTATTTGAGGTGGCTTTCAAACAATTGCAAATCACCTTAACTTTTTCCTCAACCTCTTTGATCAAATCAACCCCGTGAATCTGACTCTCTCTCAACTCAATCCAGAATAAGGGTGTTTGACACTTTCGCCCGTACAAAGTCTCATAAGGCGCCATTTTTAAAATCGACTGATAGTTGTTATTGTAGGCGAGTTCAACCAATGGTAAGTATTTTTCCTAACTTCCTTGAAATTCAAGAACACATCACCTCAACATGTCTTCTAAGATCTGTATTACTCTTTCCGACTGTCCGTCAGTTTACGGATGAAATGCCGTACTGAAACCCAACTTGGTTCCTAGAACCTCTTGCAACTTTTTCCAAAACCTTGAGGTGAACTTGGGTCTCGATCGGATATAATCGATAATGGCACACTATGAAGCCTCACAATCTCAGAAACATACAAGTCGGCCAACTTTTCAAAGGAGTAGTCGGCACGCACTGGTATGAAATGTGCTGACTTAGTGAGTCTATCAACAATAACCCATATTGCATCTTTCTTTTTCGGGGTTAGTGGCAAACCCGCTACAAAATCCATGGTGACCCGATCCCTCTCCATTCGGGAACCATAATAAGCTAAAGTAAACTCGAAGGCACTTGATGTTCAGCCTTTACTTGTTGACACACTAGACACTTGGAAATGAAATCTGAAATGTCTCTTTTCATTCCCGACCACCAATACATTTTCTTCAGGTCGTTATACATTTTCACGCTACCCGGGTAGACGGACGAACAACCATTGTGTGCCTCTCGCAAAATCTTCTGAACGAGCTCACTATCTTTGGGTACACAAACTCTATCTTTGAACATTATACAACCATCAGTACTAATACGAAAATCTAACTCAATCTCTGATTCACACTGAGTTCTCTTGGCTTGTAGTTTCTCGTCATCTTTCTGAGCTTCACGGATTTCGTGAAGAAAAGTTGGTCTGGATCTCAACTTCGCTAGGACCGATCCATCACAAGATATAGTCAATTGAGCGTTCAAGGCTCTCAAGGCAAACAATGACTTCCTACTCAAAGCGTCGGTGACTACGTTTGCCTTTCCCGGATGATAGTCGATAATCAACTCATAATCTTTTATTAGCTCTAACCATCGTTGTTGCCTCAAATTCAACTCTTTCTGAGTCATCAGATATTTTAGACTCTTGTGATCGGTAAATACTCGGCATCTCTCACCATACAAATGGTATCGCCAAATCTTCAGTGTGAACACCATAGCTGCCAGCTCTAAATCATGGGTCGGATAATTTCTCTCGTGAGGTTTTAACTGCCCCGAGGCATAGGCTATAACATTGCCTTCTTGCATGAGCACACACTCTAAACCGTTTAAGGAGGAGTCACTAAAAACTACAAATTCTTTGCCCGACTCCGATTGCACTAAAATTGGGGCTTCGGTCAACAAAGCCTTTAATTTCTCGAAAATCTTGTCCATTCAAATTTGACATCTTTTTGTAAAAGCCTTGTTATCGGTGTAGCTATCATAGAGAATCCATTTACAAATCGTCTATAGTATCCCTGCTAGCCCCAGAAAACTACGAACCTCTGTTACATTCCTCGACGGTTTGCATTCTACAATAGCTGAGACTTTATTTGGGTCAACTCTGATTCTGTCACCCAACACAATGTGCCCTAGAAATCTGACTTCGTTGAGCCAAAACTCGCTCTTACTAAACTTGGCATAGAGTTGCCTATCCCTCAAGGTCTGCAACGCAGTTCTCAAATGTTCCGCGTGCTCACTCTCGTTACGTGAATAAACCAAGATGTCATAAATAAAAACGACGACGAACCTATCCAAATACGGCCAAAAGATGTTGTTCATCAAGTCTATAAATACCGCTGGGGCATTTGTCAATCCAAAAAGCATAACAAGAAACTCGTAATGCCCATATCTTGTCTGAAAAGTAGTCTTCGGCACATCTTGTTCCTTGACTCTTAACTGGTAGTAACCCGACCTCAAATCTATTTTAGAAAATACAGTGGCCCCTCTCAGTTGATCGAAGAGATTATCAATCCTCGGCAAGGGATACTTGTTCTTTACTGTTACTTTGTTCAGTTGTTTATAGTCAATACATAACCTCATCGCCCTGTCTTTCTTTTTCATAAAAAGTATAGGAGTACCCCATGGTGAATAACTCGGTCTAGCAAAACCCTTATATGTTAACTCTTGCAACTACACTTTCAACTCTTTCAACTCAGTGGGGGCCATTCTATACGGCGCAATTGAGATTGGTGTTGTGCCAAGAACTAACTCGACACCAAACTCAACTTCTCTTTCTAGAGGTAATCCGGGCAACTCTTCCGGAAAAACATCTATAAACTCACTAACCACTGGTACTAACTCAATCTTCGACTCGGACACTTGAGTATTCAGCACAAAAGCTAAATAAGCCTCATACCTTTTTCTCAAATATTTTTCAGCGTTCATAGACGATATTATCATAGACGATTTATCCAAGTCACTTGGTCCAACCTGAAGTATATTCCCATCTTCACACTTTAACTCAATAATTTTTTTCTCACAGTCCACTACAACACTATGAGAAGTCAACCAATTCATCTCGAGGATTACGTCAAACTTATTGAACGGCAATAACATTAAATTTTTCGGGAAACAATGACCTTTAATTGTCAAAGGACAAACCTACATACTTGGTCAACTAGAACATATCTACCCAAGGGATTGGACACTCTTATTACAAATTCAGTAGACTCCACTATCATGCTCGATCGAGGAATCAGTTTCATACAAATATAGGAGTGGGTAGACCCCGGATCAATCAAAGCAACAACATAAATATCATGAATAGAAAAAGTATCCGTAATCACATCGGGGGACTCTGCCTCCTCACGGGCACGAATAGCGTAAGTCCTCGCAGACGCTCTGCCCTCGAACCTCGCCACTGCATCTTTAGTTGCGCTCCTACTGTTAGCTTCACTATCCGGATTCTTTTGTAGTCTCCCCCTCAATGGAGCACTGCTTGCCTCCATTTCTTGCTTCCTCTCTCTCTCTTCCATCTCAGGGCAATCGCAAATAAAGTGGTCTAGTGATCCATACTTGAAACAACCCCTCTCATTTACTTGGCATTCGCCTAAGTGGCATCTCCCACATTGTGGACACTCTTGCCTATCTGGCCGAGTATTACCAACACTAGTGACCGAAGTAGTCTGGGCTTTAGACGTCATATTCTGATGATTCTTATTCCTCCTCGAATATCCCACCGAAGAGTTCGATCGGGTAATAAATTCTTTCGACCTCTTGGAGGAGAAATGATGCGTCTTCTCCATCTATCTTCTCTTTAAATCTCGCGACTCAATGGCCGCCTTCCTCCTCTTCTTCACCAGCTCTTCTACTTTACATGCTCTCTCAACGAGCACCACAAATTCTCTTAACTTCAGGATGCCCACAAACACTCGAATGTCTTCATTGAGGCCATCCTCAAACTTCTCACACACAGTAGCTTTAGTGGATACACTTTCTCACACATATTTGCTAAGCTTCACAAACTCACGCTCATACTCCGTCACAGTCTTACTACCTTGCTTCAACTCTAGAAATTCCTTCCTTTTCTGATCCAAGAACCTCTGGCTAATATACTTCTTTCGAAACTCTTCTTGGAAGAATTCCCAAGTGATCCTCTCTCTTGGTACAACAGACACGAGAGTGTTCCACCACTGATAAGTCGAGTCTCGTAGGAGTGACACGGCACACTTCACACACTCATCAGGTGTGTATGATAGTTCATCGAATACCCTCATGGTATTTTCTAGCCAAACCTCTGCTCTCTCTGGGTCATTATCTGCACTAGCCCGAAATTCCTCGGCCCCTTGCTTTCGGATCTTGTCTACCGGAGGCTTTTCTCTCCTGAGCATGTTTGCACCTTGCAGAGCCACCGGGGCATACTGAGGAATCGGAGGAGGGGGGGAGGTGGAGTGTTTGAGTTCACACGAATGAACTCCGTATACCAAGCATCCATCATTCGGAGGTAGGCTTCCCTAGCCCCTCCGTCTTGGCCCATACTTACGGGCTCACTCTCTACTGGCGCGGTCCCTTTTGCGGGAGTCGGCGCTTTACTTTCTATGTCATTCATCATGGTTCTATCAGTATCCATTACTATATAAAAACACAATTTATAGTTGTCAGGAATTGTCACACTATCAATATATATTTATGGCATGTATGGCTAGACTCGTACTTTAATTAGGTTAGTCCTAGAACCGACTAAACCATGCTCTGATAACACTAAATGTAGCACCCCTCGCCCGTATCCGGTACCGGGACAGGGTTCAAGGTGTCACCAGACTTAACTCAAGCATACGCATGTAAAACTGGGCCATAAAATTTTGATCAATTTAAAACTTTTCATTTATACTCAATCTGTCCCTTAATAGGACTTACGAGATCCAAAACATACATTCGAGATGATTTAAGTTTAACTGAGAGCTTAAGAAAAACTTGAAAAAGTTCCTGCCCTAGGGTTCCACATGCCTGTGTGACTCGAGACACGCCCATGACCTTAGCCCCTGTGCAACACTGACTTTAAGGCACGGCCATAACACACGCCCGTGTGGCCTACCCGTGGACAAAACTGACTTATAGACATGGCTATGGCACACGCTCGTGTGGCCTACCCGTGGACAATACTGACTTAAAAGTTTAAGTGCAGGGGACGCACGGCCATAACACACACCCATGGGGGTGAGCCATATGTCACATATGGTCTAGACACACACCTGTATGTCTTGCCCGTGTGGACAAACTAGGCTATCTTCCAAGCCATTTTGCACAACCTACACAAGATCATTTCAACATGCTAATTCCATCCCGAAAGACATCAATTCATTCATAGAAGGAACATCATATACATTTACCAAAATAAATAATAGCCATTATCTAGACTTAATACAAAATGAAGGGCTTTTATCTTAAGCCAATATATATAAATAATTTCTCAATAATACAACTTTCTAGTCTAGCCCTATACATGCCATAATCGAAAATATAAATCCAACTATGTCGAGTATTACGGCTAATAGTGTGATCGATATCTCTGACTTCAAGGGATCCTTGAGAAATTTGGCAGTACTAAAAGAAAAGAGAAAGGGAAGAAAGTAAGCATAAAGCTTAGTAAGTTGCATATAAATAAATATACAACAACAGTTTCACCATTTATCATCATGTTCACAGCTCAAAGGTAAGCATAACTTGACTTACTCATTACCGTCCACTCAAGTCACATTTTCTAATTGAGATCATTACACATGTATACCAAAATAGGTATCTGTAACACTAAAAACATTATCATACTTTCCGTATTAAATCACTTTCTTAACTCTTAAAGTTGAACCTTTTGGAATACTACCGGATATTCTATAAGCCTCAAACATGGGTTAAGTTGCCGATGCCATGTCCCAGACATGGTCTTACACTGGCTATCTTCATCGAGGCCGATGCCATGTCTCAGACATGGTCTTACATTAGCTCTCGTGTATAAGAGCTGATGCATGTCCTAGACATGTCTTACACTAGCATGAAGCTTAGTCGATGCATGTCCAAGACACGTTTTACACTAGCTACCATCATTGAGGCCGATGTATGTCTCAGACATGTCTTACACTGGTACTCATCTCTACGCCGATGCCATGTCCCAGACATGGTCTTACACAGGCTATTGTAATGTGGCTGATTCATGTCTAGACACGTCTTACACTAGCCCTCATCTCAATGCCGATTCCATGTCCTAGACATGGTCTTACACTGGCTCTCACATAACCCCATGCTATGGCATGAACATCCGGTTTGTTTCCTAGGGTTCTCACTGGATTTTTCTACTTTCTCAATCATAAATATGCATACTCAGTTCAAAATCTAGAAATTTATACTATATCAAAATCAATAACAATCTAATACATGCATTTAACAATATAGTATATTATTTACATACAACTTACCTCGATTTACAAAAAGTACTTGACTAGACGGCTTAATCGGATTGCTTGGCTTTGCCCCGGTCTAGGCTCGGTTTTGGTAAATCTTAATCTATAATAGCAAAAATGTACTTATTTAGTCATTAATTACAATTAGGCATTCATAATTTCACATTTTTGGGAAAATGACCATTTTACCCCTATACTCGAAAATCAATTTTTATCGAATTTATTTGTATTTCAAGCCTAGCTAAACTCTTTTTACTCTTATAGAAACCCCAAATTCTCACTATTTCATACACTTATTACCTATTTTGCAACTTATGCAAAATAGTTCCTTTAGGTGTTTTCAAGCTAACACATTTTTCAAAAGTTGCTTATAACACAACTAGGACTTATATTCCTCCACGAAAACTCAACATCTATCACAATTACATCCATGGAAAAATCCTAAACTCTTGACCATTTTGCAAGATATCACCCTCATTTGAAAGCTCATGCTTCGAGGGTCTCAAAAATATGAAAATCTTGAAGAAAACTCATTAAAATCACTTACTTGTGAGAGGAATAAGTTGCTGAAAAATTTAAGCTTTCAAACCCCCTTTCATGGCTGAAAATTTCAGTGGAAAGAGATGAGAAGAAAAGAAATTGACAACCTTTTTTTTTTTTGCTTCTTTTTTAGTCAAAATAGCTACCAAATTCTACCTACTCTTAAAATTTGTCCTCTCTATGTCTCATGGCCGGCTAACCCTCTTAAAAAGGGCCCAATTTCCCTTTGAATGTCCCCAAATTTATTTATCTAGCTATTTAACACATTTGGGCACTAAAACGCAACTTTTGCTTTTTATGCGATTTAGTCCTTTTTTGCAATCGGGCTCACAAACGTTAAAATTGACTCACCAAATTTTTCATGCACTATTATAATCATGTTATAATCTCATAATTATAATAAAATAATTTTCCCAACTTCGAATTTGTGGTCTCGAGACCACTGCTCCGACTAGGCCCTGAATTCGGTTGTTACATCTAACATGTTTTAATCCCATGCTTAGCATGTTTTTGGATGATTTATTACATAAATTAGTGAATTAGATGCTCCTAATCCTTTAATTTCATGTTTATGTACTTAGGTGAGCATAAGGGAGCAAAAGGAGTGGAAAACGGGCCAAAACTGGACAAAGCAGGCTGTCTTAACGATCCACACGGCCAAACCAATTCCACACGGGTTGAGCACATGCCCGTGTGAACTACACAGGCTGGCCACACGCCCATGTGCCAGCCCGTGTCAACATCACTCCCTGTTTCCAAAACAGGCAGAAAATGCCAATTTTTTGGGTTTTTGAGCATTCTAAAGTTTATAAATACACACTAGAAGAGGACCTAAAGAGGGACACAGAATAGAACGTAGAAATGACTCGAAGAACTCCAACGGATTCAACTCAGAAGTAGGACCTCCTTCAAGACTGAAGATCTCCATTTAATTTCTCTCGTAGTTTTTGGGTTTCTTTATGTTTTGTTGTTTTCCTATTTTTGAGATGTTTTCCTCACACAGTATGAACTAAATTCCCTAGATACCTAGGGAGGATGAAACCTAAGACGGATCTTATTATTTGATTTGTTCTAAATTATATGATAAATATTTGTTCTTGATCTTAATTATGTGTTCTTATTTCATGTTTTTAATGTTTTCAGGATATTAATTCATGATTGATGTACTTATTTAGTGGAGCAAAAGTCTCTGTTTAAGAGTAGATCTCGCATAATTGAGTGGAGTTGCATGCAACCCTAGAAATAGGGCGACATAAATCTACTGGATTAGAGTCAAATCTAATAGGGAAATCCATAGATCGAGTTAATGCGACGGTAGGGGTTTTAATTAGAAAGAGATTTTAATTAATCAACCTAGAGTCAATTATTTTTACACTCGAAAAAGATATTAATATAATTTAGGGATTTCTAAGAATCAAATCAAATGAATACATCGTTTAATTCAGATTTAGAATAATAAGTGAAGTCTAGGTAGATTCTTTCCTGGGTATTGTCTCTCTCATAAGTTTTCTTTGATTATTTTCCCAATTTGCTCTCTGTCATTTAGTAATTAGTTTAGTTAAAATTAGAATTTAAAACAAACCCTTTAATTTATAGGCTAAATAATAAAAAGATAGTAATTACTAGTACTTTTAGTCCTCATGAATACGATATTCCCGACTCACCGTAGCTATACTACCATTCGATAGGTGCGCTTGCCTTTGTCGTATTTTAGTTAGTTTGTGACGTCATCAGCAATCTTATTTTCGAGGGTTCAAATGTCGTGTCCTAACTTACAGGATGTGACATTTTGCTATCTCGAGACGAGAAGGCCTTTAATGCTCGTTTCAATTTGTTCAAGCTTTTTTAAATCAACACTAAAAAGGGGAATCGTATTTTAAATTCTTTTCGAGTTTCAACTTTCGATGTTAAGACATTAATTAATCAATTAGGTACCAATTTTGGGTATTACAAGGGTGTTAATCCTTGCTCGTATGTAACCGACTCCCGAACCCATTTTCTCGAATTTTGTAGACCAAAATTGTTGTTTTAGTAAATCAAAATGTTTTATTAAAATGATCAATTACAAGGTGACCCGATGACACCTCATAAAAAAGATTGGTGGCGACTCTCAATTTTGTTTTCATTCTCGTTTTTTTTAAAATAAAAAGTCGATCTCATAAAAAGGTTTCAACAAAACTTAAATTTTTTTCTACAAAAAAAGAAGAAGAAGAAATTCAAGTTCTATAGACAAAGTTGATTTCGTTAAAATAATCTAGAAACATAAAATAAAAATTTAAAATTTAGAAGGAGGTTGAATTAATTAATTAACTTAATTAATTTCAATATTATTGTAACAATAAGTTGTCAATTTGACATTATCAAGGGATATAAAATTCAACAATTTATTTAATTGATTTTGATGTTTTGAAATTTAAAATTTCAATATTGAAATAAAAAACTTAAAAGTTTTCAAGAATGGAATAAGCAAGTATAATTTGACAAATTCTAATACATTATTTTAGTTTATATATTTTTTCACTTTAATTTTTTTTATCTCAATGAATGCAACTTAAAAATTGTATGACTAAAATAAAATAAACATGATATCAATATTATTAAAATTTAATGCAAAAATTTAATGGTTAAGTGAGTAAAAAAAACTTAAGAAATTTTACATTTAAATGATTTTAATATTATAAATAATTTGACATTTTGTGAATCAAATGAGTTTGTAGAAGGAATGTAATCATTATTTTAATAAATTTAAAGTTGCAATGATTTGTTTTGTACAAAAAGAAAGAGTGTGTCATTGGCATTGGTTTTTAGTGGTGATGTTGATTCGACTTTAACCTCATATTTCCAGTAACACACACAGTACAAAGGATCCTTGAACCTTGTAAAAGTGGTATAATGTAATGAACGTTGCTGAGTTCCATCCAATGTCACATATGACATTTTTTGTTATGGGAGATGTAATGATGATATTTTCTTTTCGGCTTCAACTTTGTTTTTCTTTTGTATGATGGGAACAAAATGACCAATAGATTGAGATCCCAAAGTTCAAATCTGAGATAAACATTGCCAATTGCCGTTATTTTTTAATTCGTGGAGTGGGATGCTGCCATTTGCTCAATGTGGAAACTCAATTTTCTAATAAACGGATCTGTCATTTTCCTCACCGACCATTGTTTCCTCTCTTCTCATACATACCAATGGGTCTATTAGGTATTTTATTAAAATCGTCATTATTGTTCCAAATATTATTCAATTGTTTGAATAATACAAAGTAATTAAATGAATGTGTAATTTTCTAGACGAGTGTATTTTTTTTGTAATTATAGAATTATATCATTTATATTTTAAAAATTAAGTACAATAAAAGTATTTCTAAACAAGTAAAAAAATAAAATTAAACCATTATATGTATTATGTTAGTTTAAAAAGTAAATAATAATATGGTTATTAATAAAAGTAGCAAAAAAATAAATATCATATGCAATTTTATTTAATTATTTTAGTGTATATTAATTTTTTCTCGTAATGCATGGATTGATTATATGTATTTATTATTTTATATTAAAATTATTTGAAGTTTTTATAAAAAAATTAATACTTTCACAAATAATATGAAAGATAATTTCTAAATACTATATAAATATTATATAATATATGCTCTTTAAATACTTTATATTAGTGGTCCAAGTTTCAAAATTGAAGCATCCATTATAATAATGAAAGCAATTGAATTAAGTACGAAAACTATAACCTTTCAAAATTTTTGCAATATATTAATGGAAATCCATAGCCAATAAATCGTGACAAATGTCACATATTTAAGTATGCTAAAATTAAATGTTATTTTGAATTTATTACTTTAGTGTGTATATATATATGTTTTTTTATCTATTATTTCCTAATTCATAATTAAATTCTCCATCATTAATATTATTTAAGATTTTTTTCATGTACTTTTCAAATATATAGATTCATTTCAATTTCACCTATAATTAAAGTTATAAAATATGCAACATATTAATACGATTCATCTTTTTTATGCTATACTAAAGTGATGTTGTTAGTATGAGGATTTTTTCTAGAGTAACAAATGTCTTCTCAGCCACATTTCAAAGTATTGAATGTGTCAAATTAAAAAGTTCGTGAGTTGTCTATGATGTTTGTGTCTGACATCATTTTCTCAAATAGGTATCGTACGCCACAATATGGTGTAAGAAAACTTTTTCTATTTATATAATTAGCATTGACCCTATAATATTTAAGTTCACAATTCAAATAGTTTATAGCTTTAATTATAAAAACTTACATAAACTTAATTTGGAGAAAAACTTATGCTAGCTTATATCTCTTCCTATAATATGTAAATTAAGTCAAAATAATATAATATTTATAATATTTAACCTTTATAAAACATGTTTTATAAATTGCCCAAAATTTTCATAACACTTCTTATAAATAATATAATTTTTGTCATTACATTTAAAAGTTATTTTTCTAAATACATTATGATAAAAAAACTATAATATTTTTTATTGATAAGTAAATTGTTTGTATAACATATAATATGGTCACATGAATAAGTTATGTCCATAAATTTTTATAAATAAATATATTATAAAAATTTTATAAAAATTTTATAATATGTAAATTAATTTTATAAACTTTAGAAATTTGTTTAGGATTTAAATAATTTTTTGTTATAACTTTATAAAATACATAAATTATTTTTGTAATATAATAAGTTTTTGTCATAACCATCCCAAACACTCATACATGTCATGCTTATAATATAATATTATAACTTGTAAAAGAAAAATTTTAAAAAAATTAGATTTGAGTGTAATTACTTTAGTTTTCACCCTCTCCTAAAAAAGTAGAAAGTGAAGTTTCAATTACACCAAATTCGATAAGATCAACCAATTACAATAATTACCTAAACATATTAACCTAATGTAATTACAAATAATTACACCAAATGGTAACTTTCCAAACACTAGCCAAGTAAAAACCAAAATGTTTCAAATTTCTGACATTGCAACATTTTGAATACCCCAGCAAACTAGGAAACGCCAGATGAAAATTAAAAATCTTGGCTCTATAGATTCTCTGTTTTTGGATATAAATATATAGGTCTGCTTAAACCAATCTGATACATCCCATAATTTTTTTTAACAAAATAAAATGAAAGAATCATTTGAAACCAATGGCCAAAATGAAGCAGCAGCAACAATCGGTATATGGGATTGTGGCAGCCCTTTATATGATTCATATGAATTGGTATCACTCAGTCATCTAATCGAACGGCATCTGATGAAACTGCCATATCTCGGCGGTTCAAAGAGGTTGACCACCGCTACCAGATTTTCTTATCCGTCCGATCTCACCCTTCCCACCATTGGAGCAGATAGCTACACAAGCAATGCCAGAGCTAAGGGATCTTATTCTCTAATGAATAGCCTCACAGAATTTTTGGGGACCAAGTTTTGGAAAAGAAGAATGTTTGGACATAAGAGGAAGAAGCCTAATAAAAAGTCCACAACATTCATCTGATATTTACAGGTAACCAAAAATTCTGGGAAAATTGTCGCTTCTGTTCATTGCTTTTTTTGAATTTCCATTTGTCTGTTACATCAAACATAAGGTTGCTTCCATCGCTTATCTTGTAATAACATGCTGGAACAGTTATGTGTTTATAACAAATGGGTTTTAGATTATCTCATTGGTAACAGATTAAGTTTTGAGAGATTGGGACAGTGTAATACCAATGTGGATGTCACCCATCAACAAATCTCAATGTGGAGTGTCGTGTTGTAAGCAATTAACATAGTAATGCCTGAATCTGGTCAAAGTTAAAATCATAAGCGTTGCTATGTTCATTGCCTGAGCCTGACATCATTTATATACATCATTCGTCAACATTTCTGATTTTTTTTTTTATTTTCTTTCTAATAATATCAGTTTTCAAAATTTAATTTTAAATACAATGAACTCGTTATTACACTCACCACTTGCTGGTATTTTCGTTTCTAATTTACACCTATTCCTTTAACGTCGAGCCTCTTGTTTGGGCCCGACCATGGACCAACAATGTTCACAACCAATTGTTCTACACTTTCCTTTCCCTCTTTGGTTTTTCACTATTCCAACATTGCCACTTTCTATAAGTTGCTTGAAAGCTATCATTTGGTGTTTTCTTTCCTAAGTTTTCTAAATAAAATTATTTACCAAAATATTATTTTTTAATAATGTTGACATAACGACCGTGTAGTAATTTGTGTATATGAAACTATTTGTTTTATATATCAAGTTAACAAATAATTTAAAAATTATAAAATATTCAAGAAAATAAAAATTCAAAATTCACAAAAATTATAAAAGTTCAAAATAATAACGAGTACATGTGGACTAACATATTTAATAATTTAACATTTTAGTTAGTATTTCAATTAAAAAACACAACTCTGATCAAATTTATCTTAAAACAAAGGACAAATGAACAAAAATATATAAATGTTGAAGGCTAAAATTTACAGGTTTTCTATTATGAAGATGAAGGTAGCTTGTTAAATGAGCATATGTTCATTTACATGATGAATTCATGAAGTAGTATTTTAGTAAAGTTTTACATGATTGAACTCGGAATTTAACACTATCGAGTCCAAGTTTGAGATTCCAACTTCTACCATCTACGATATTTTACTTGAATCTTCAAAATCAATGTAATTAAAGCAAGTATCTTTTCACATCTGATCTACAAAAGACAATGCCTTGACACCTTCACATGCTTGCATCGTATTATTCGTTCAAATGTTGACTCAAAATGCTAAAAAGGGTTCTTTCAAAATTATAAAATAAGATCTATAATATAACTAGTAAGTACAAAAAAGCCAAATGAATTAACACAGATGATTGCAGCAGACTTTTGGGAGATTCTCATTTTTCGATACAATCGTTGCATAAGCTCGAAAACCATCTAACAGGAGGGTAGATTACACAACTTACTTGATAGCTTTAAAGTTTCCCGACCAACCAATTGCTTCGCTGGCCGAAGAAACTGACACAGTGTAATGAAACCATGAAACTAGGGCTGTGATGGAGTAGGAGATGTTGGTGGCTTCAAATCTGGATACTGCAACCATAAAGGAAGGAAACAATGCCAAATGTAAGCATTTTTTTCCTTTGTGCATGAAACTGTAGAAAAGGGGAAAAAGAAACAACAGGTTCTAGTACTTTATAAAATACTATAAGATGAAACAAGGAATTCATGGAGTAATAAAAGTGAGACATTACCGAAGGATATGGTGAAAGTGGTTTAAGATATCCGGAGTTTCCATCTGTTTTGGGAACTGAATTAATTAGAGAAGGGGTTTCTGCTGCTGCTTCGACTTTTGGCTCCGGTTTTGCCTCTGGAGATGAATGAATAGCTTTGCTAGTGGCGGGCTGTGATGGAGTAGGCGATGTTGGAGGCTTCAAATCTGGATACTGCCACCATAAATAATGGAAACATAGGCATTTTTCAATTTCTAATACAAGCACATACAGCATATGGAGTGATAAAAAGTGACATTACAGAAGCATAGGGTGAAAGTGGTCTTGAAAATCCAGTGATTCCAACTGCCTTGGGTACTGTTTCGGGAACTGAATTTGTTTGAGGAGGGGCTTCTGCCACTGCTTCGACTTTGGGTTCAGGTTTTGCCTCCGTAGGTGCAGGAAGAGCCTTGCTAGTGGTAGTTGTTGGTAAAAGGGCTGCTCCAATTTGCTGAGTTCACAGGCAAATTCAAAAAATAGAGAAATTAGTCATGCAAGATAAAAATAGCATACAAATAATAACCAAGGTCTATATCAAGGTTGGATACCTTTACATCATCGACAAGTTCCGTAGGAGCCACCTTCGTGTTTAAGAATTCATCAACTTGTTTAAGTGTTTGCTTTCGGTTCTGTTACAAATAGCAGAGTAGAAAGTCAAACCATTATGTTTTGGCCTTACGGAACTAGAGACATAAGTTAAGTGACACATTCCATATTTGTTCATAACCATATCCTTTTGTATGAGCTTAAGCATTTAGAACAAACAGTCACTGGATGAGTGTACTGTTGCTTATTGGACCATGCAATGCTCATTTACTTTACTCATCTTGCACTAACTTTCTACACAGAGCTTAGGATTTTAGGACATTTGATTATCCAATTTAATATAAAGTGGAGACTTACCTCTGCATACAGGAATTTCTTGCTTACAAGCTGCACAATAGCAGCTGAGCCTAAAAGTTGAAGGATCGTTTCTATCTGCAGAAGATATGGCAAACCCACAATTTGAGTTGTTTCGAGGTGTGTGTATATATATATAATCAGAGGTACTGTACTAAAAGGACTCAAAAACCTAACCTCTGAAAAAGCCAAAAGGCCTAACCCTGCAGCTGCAGCAATCCCTACAGTAACAGAAAGGCCATCTGATCCCCCCTGCAGATTATCACAACCATTTATCATATAGAAGAAAACTAATAAGAAAGGCTGAAGAACTTTCCAACAAAATCAATTCAAGATATAGAAAAGTCTCTCTATGACATCAAAATCTTAGAAGTGAATAAGCAATTAGGAGATGAAGATAGGTACTCCGAAGGCCTCGGCGAACGCTTCTGTCAAATTGCTAAGGTCAAGACCTTTCTTTGGTTGTATCCAGGGAAGACCACTGTTCTGCAAAATTGAAACCAGTCTCAAAAGATGCAATTGCTAAATTTAGAAAAAATGGAGAAAGAAACAAAAAAAATTGATTTAGAACAGCACATACCACCCATCCCCGTGGTCCTTCAGCACCATCTTTGACTGCATAAGCAGCTTTGAATCCATTTGCAGTGACCAACTCCGCAACCAGTTCAGAATTCCCATCAAATCTGGCTTTCAACACAAATTTAAAGCAATATTAGAAGATGAATCAAATGAAAGTTCTAGTTTCATCTTCCCTACAAACAAAATGCATATAGTTACAAATAAAATATTTGTCAGCCAATGCTTACATATGTTTAAAGACACATTTTAACAGTTAAGAACGTATAGACTATCAATTTAGAAACCTTCAACCCTTGGAACAAAATGCAGTTAATTTATGGGTTAGGAACTCAGGATCAATTAAGAAAGAGGTAATGGCCATATTCTATTGTGTAGCTTAAGGCCAATGAGCCTCCATATAGGCATATTCAGTTCTACATTCTTCCTCCACAACCAACACACAAACCATTTAATCTCAGATACAGTGATACAATCATCATTAAGAGTGGATAAGGTTTCATAGACAATGCTGGGAATTCATATATGAACAAATATATACGAGGCATAGGGTTTTAAGAAGCTTACTTGTCCATAATGAATAAGGTAGTATTTTCAGGTTCCTTGAATTTCAAAGACAGTTTTGTCAAGAACACTGGTTTATCTTCACCATTGTAGGCAATTGACACCGGTTTCTTCCTAAATCCCTTAATGTCAGGGCTACCAACATCTCTAGACTCCTTGAGAGGCCTTATGTCCAGCAACTGAGCAGTGGCATCGTCACCTAGCTTGGCGTAAGCACTCCTTGCAGATTCAACTCCCCATGGCTTTGGATTCTTTAACAGCTGAGACAAAATCAAAGGAACTGCTAAAGCAACGGTGCCACCAGCTACAACCGTGGGATTCTCAGTTGCAAAACTGACGACGGTATCAAGGATCCCATTTGGGTCAAAATCAACAGACGAGGAGGATCCCGTCGTCTGCTGTAGGGCTTCCTCGTATGACAAGGCTTTAGCGAATCCATTGGGGAGAAGTGATGACAGTAGCAGTAAACCACCATGCAAGGTTCTTGACAAACACTGGTGCAAAGCTGGTTGGGTCTTAATAAAAGCTGGGGAGTTGGGTAGTTTGAGTGGTGAAGCAATGGGGAGCAATGGTGCTTTTCTGGCCTCGGTTCTTGTCTCAGAAAGAACCGAGAGAGGTGTCAAACTTGGAGTTGCTGCATTGAGGGTCCTCATTTGCATAATTTTTATGCAAAGAGATGGGTGTCAAATGTATGATGGAAAGGCTTGAACCATCAACAATGGAGGATTTTTGTTGGAATTGATTGGATGACAACAAGGCTCAGAGACCCTTAGCTTTGGAAGGTGCACTTTGAATGATGAAATGGTGGTGAGGTGGAATGAGTTATGAGATCTCTGCCAGTCATTGCATGACACGTTGGAAGTGAGATGAGAGGCTTTTTGATCATGTCTTTAGGACTGTTCCTCATCTCAACTCATTTGTGTGGCTAATAATTGTCTGCACAAATTCAATAGTGCATCTAAACTATAGTACCTTCCTTTTAATACAGCAAAAACGTTACACTACATTATCTTTTAATTTACCATTTAATTTGGTATTTTAGTTTGAATTTTTTTATTGTAATATACGATTTTTATATTTGACAAAATTATATATATTTAGGTACATGAAAGTATCAATATTAATTTTTAATTTTTAATTCAAGTTTTGGAATTGATTTTATAAAATTATTAGCTAATAATATTAGCAATTAACTTTCATCATATCAACCCTAAACCTGAATTAATTCACATTAATTAGATTATATTTGACAAATTAAATGGAAAATTAAATAAATTCACAATTAACACTACATTTATTCTATTAACAAAATCATAAAAATTCAAACATAATACTATTAGCAATTAACTTTCATTAAATGAATCCTAAAATCCAAATAAAAAGTTAGCATTGTAATCTTTGGGTATAAAAAATATAACTTTTGTCAAATATAGATATCAAATTAGACCAAAAAACAACCCAGGTACCACATTAAAAAAATATATCAAATTCAAGTACCAAATGATATATTAAACCTTAGAAAAAGAGATAAAGTCATTATTTTGATAATTTTCCTCTACTTAGTCTTTGAATTATTTTCGTTAATCCTCAAACTTAACAACTTTTTCAGTTTTATTCATTTGAGACATTTGATATTGTATCATCATATTATCGCTTAAAAATTATAATTTTATAAAATATTTAAATGATGATGTGATGCAATATTAGAGTGTCGTATCATTACATAAATCAAAATTAAAAAAAAAAAACATTGTCAGTTAAAGCTAAATTTTTTTTTCAGATGCTAAATCTTACCTAAGTTAAAAGTGCTAACAAAAGTTTAGGGTGTGAAACATGACACTCAACTTGGACCAAGTCTATCAAATTTTGCTCATGAATTAAGATGGGGATCTTGCGCTACCATCATGTGAGCTTGCGCCAAGCCTGGGCTTGCTTCCTCCGATCAAGCTTTTGCATCAACAATGTTATATATATATAGTATTTTAATTTATCGTTTAGGGTTTTTCAATATATTTTTCTTCTATATAAGATTATACCATATTTTAGTATATCATTTCGATTTTATTTGTAAAACACGACAATACTGGTCTCTTTGATTTCATTTGCTTTTTCGCAAGAATGGCATACTCCTATACTTTAAATTGATAGCCCTCCAGAACCATTTAACATTATTTATAGCGTGTCCCGCAATCATATTGCTTTTGTAAGGAAATATAACCTAACTATACATATTATACCTTCATATTGGAGGGAATCATTTCAGAAAATAAAAACAAGCGAGGAAGAGGATTTGATTGGTGTTGTTTTCCGCCCAAGATAGCGGCAGTAAATGGGGGACCACGATGATTCACAGCGGCAATGGATGAAAGGAAGAAAAAGGTTAAAGGGGTAAAAGAGAGGTTCTTTTTTGTGGCATTATTGGCCGTAGTGGACCATCGACGGCGGCTGAAAGAGCAGCGGTCTCTAAGGTTTCTTGGGAAGGGAAAAAAAAGGCTAAATTAGGCAAAAATGTCAATTTTAAAAATTAATTAAGTGATTAGGCCAATTTGTAACATATTTACCAGAATAGGCCAGTCTTGGAGAAAGGGGGAAATACGTCCAACTGGATGCTTTTTCACCCAACGGTAACCTCCCCCAACGGTCCAATTGCCAATGACCATAAAAAACGACTAGTTTTTATTTCTATATAAACCCAAATATTTTCCTCATGTTTTCATTCAAATCCATTTCTGTCAATTCTCTTAATTCTCTCAAATCTTTCAAGAATTTAATTCTAAAATTTTAATTAAAATTCTCTTAAGTTCTTGATTTAATTCTGTTTTTTATTCATTTTAATTTAGTTTTGGAATGACAAATACTCTTATTCGTTTCGATGAAAACCACATTTTCGCGATTCAACTGTAAATGGTAAGAAAATATTTTTAATTTTTATAATTTTATTTAAGTTCATTATTAAGTTTTTAAAAAGATTAAATTTTATTTATTTTTTGTATTTTTTATAATCACGCCGAAGATTTTATTTTGGAGACGTATATGCAAAATCTATCTACAAGATTGTCGCATATGATTGAACCCTATTTGGAAGTTGTGGGATTCTTGCACGTGTCTCGTATGTGAGATTTTGACAAGTTATTCTGATAAATTGAAAGTTTTAACATAAGCTTATATGCCTATTTGAATTGGATGAATGGTCTGAAAGTTTCTTAGATCTTTATTGTGGTGGTGCCAATGTGGCATATTGGTTAGGTATTTAGGGAGGAGTTACAAGTTGTATTTTTGGCATGGAAAGTGTATGTTTGAACAAGTATTTGTGTTGGCTAAATGTGCATTTTAGGTCCCTTTGAATAGGTTAATTGAGCTATGCATGTAGTGACTTATTTTTGCACCACACAGTTTGAGACACGGCCATGTGTCACACACAGGCTAGTGACACGGTCGTGTGCTCTTTAGAAATTAAGAAGTATATGTATCACACGGTTTCAGTCTGTCACATGGCCGTGTGATTTTTTATCAAATTTGAAATTTGATCCACACGTGTTTAGTGAGTTACACAACCTGGACACACAACCATGTGACCCCTATGTTGCATAATTTCCTTTATCTTTTTAAAATATTACGATTTGATCCCTATGTGTTTTCGGGCCAATTTTTGAGCTTTCGTAAGCTTATTTAAGGCTCATATTTAATTGTATTTCATAATATTTGAATGTTTTATGACATGATTGATTATGGAAAGGTTTTATTTATGATATAATTGATCTATAATTTCAAAAATGTTGCAAATTAGTCCTAGTTAATTTTTAGGTTGGTACTAGTGAATACATAAGCTTGTATAAGGCCTGAGAAAGATTTATATTGGGTGATTATGCATTGAAATGATTTTGATTGTATGATTCATGTATAATTTGAATGTTAATTGTGTATTTATGAATAAATTCCATGATTATTTAAAATAATTGATGTGAGTTGAATGTGTTTTGTTTCGGCTTTAACTGTAGCACTCTGTAGCTCAGGTCTTGCAACCAAACAGATAAGGGGTTTTACATTTAGTGGTATCAAAGCTACGGTTTATTCGATTCTAGGAATGAACAGAGCCTGTGTTGAATCTTGAAATACATGGCTCATTAATCTGGGATAGTGTGATGTAGTATGATTCGACCTAACTGTTAGCTGAGTTTAAATTATGTAGTATCAAATGAGGTAAATGGTAATGTTTTCGCTTCCAACAAGGAGCTAGTTATAGTGTGTCATTCCGCAGAGGTCGGATAGTGAAACAAGAGGTTTTTTCTTTTAAAAGATAAACTAACAATTCTTAGAGTTATGCGAGCTAATTTTGTGGCTCCACGTCCTCCACCACTGATGGTACCTTCCAAAGCATTCTTTTGTCCTCAAAATCTGGTAAGTTATCTAGTTAATAAGATTTTGAAACATGGAGCTGAATAATTCAGGGATGAAACTGATAATGATCCTACTAGAATTGAATATTGTTAGAAAATACTCAGCAAGTTTTGATGAATTAGTATGTTCTTCAGAAGACAGTCTAAAGAACTATGTCACTTTGAAAGGTGAAGCTTATCATAGATTAATAACTTTGACAACGGGATTTCCTAAATATCAAGTAAATTGTAAAATCTTCCAATTAGAGTTCAAGAAGATATACACATCTGACTGTACCTAGTAAAGAGGCACAGAGCATTTCTAGAGCTAAAACAGATAATTGTGTCTGTAATAGAGAATGAACAAGAATTTATCGGACTTGGTAAATATAACAGAGATATAGTACCAATAGAAGCTAAAATGTGGACTCGTTTTATTTGAGGTCTAATTGAAGACGTACAAATGTTAATTGAGGGCTCTGAAATTGAAAAAGTTCGTAATTTTATCTAAACGATAATAGAAAATGGAAGACGTATACAATGAAAGGAAATAGACCAAGTCAAGACTCCGTGGTTCTAGTAAATAGAGTACAATTAGATCATTTTTGAATCCTCCATCGAAGAAAAAAAAAGTTTATAGTTGTTTCGCTTATGCGGCAGGATTTTCATGAAAAGCTAAGTTGATATCAAGTAACTTGAGATCCCCGACTACATCAACAGCCAGTATTGGAAATGTTTCTAAAATGGATAGATCAGTTTGTATTCATAGTGGAAAACTTATTGAGGTGAGTGTTGACTACATAATGAGGCTCGTATTTATATGGTTTTAAGGAACATTGGAAACGAGATTGTTTGAATTGCACAGACTGAAACTAGAAACAAAGTATTAAATTTGTGACCACTCATCAAAAAAGTAGACGATCGAGAATATAACAGTAGCATAGAGAACAGTAAAATGAAGATTAAATATACGATTATCAGATCTAAAGCTCAGGCTACTGCCAGAGCTTGTGTTATTCGAGCTCGTGGGGAGGTTTCTATTACTGGTATTATTATCGGTACATTTCCTTAAAAATATGATATCATTCTTGATATATATTGGTTGACTTGTTACAAAATGGTAGAAATTGTAGACTGAAGAGAATTGTACTGATGTTAGAACAGTGTATAAATTAATGTTAGTATTGACAGATCTGAATTTTCCACCAATATCATGGTAGTGTTATCTGTTCAAATAATGATCAAAGAAGGTTTTTCATTTTAGATACAAAATAAAAAATTCAGTATAATACTTAATAACCTCGTAAATATTAATAATTAACATTTACGGACTCAATCATTAGAAAACAAAGTTTCGAAACTATTATTTTTGGTATCACTAAAAATCGGGTTGTTACAACACCACCTCCCGGTCATTATAGCTTAACTTATTTGGTGCTTTCACTAACCATGTATTTTTTACACAAGCACCACACTGCGCACCATTGTACCCTGCTTCAACACCTTTTGTAATTCTGCAGCTATGTTTTTTGCACCACATTTCTCCCCAGCATATTACACATCAATACTGACGTATCTATCACCTCCGAAAATTCCACCATATTATATGTAACCGGTGTATACAACACCATACACTTATATGCCGTTAGTGTCACAAACACCCTTAACATCATTTTTCTACCAAGATGGCTCATCTTTACAACCACCTATTTATAGAACGGAGGACACACGATGGCAACCTAGGATGGCATCACACTCAACCTTAGAGGAATGAGATAAACATGAAGACGAAGATTGATGGTATTTATCCATTAATGATGTCCAAGTTTACACAGTTGTCAACAAGTAATAAAGTAATGAGTAAAAAGCATCGTCTCCACAGGGATTGTTTATGTAAGGCAAAATTTGTGAAATTATTAAATAACAAGTCGGTGAAGGAAATAAATAAAAGTGAATTTAAAAACTATTTTACCTAATTTAAATTCCCTAAATTTGCAAATACAAATGAAAGTAAATACTATAGAATAAAAATCAACAAAGAACAAGATTAATTTAATATGACATGAAGGATCTAGATTAATTACTTTCCTTTAATTCAAAAATTTTAAAACAATGTTAATAATGTTACGGTCAATCCATTGGCAAATTGGCTATTTACTAACCTTGAATTAAAAGTTATGAAATCAAACTTTTCAACCTTGAAGTCTCTTTAGTATATTTCTATGATCAATTTACATCAAAATCTCACAAGTAGATATCATGGTTATACAAGGTAACAATATTGTTAAATACCATTACTAATTTAATTTCCAAGAAATCAAACATACACCATTCAAATATTATGTCGACTAATTATCATTTTGTTCGTATAACATAATTAGTTCAAATGTTTCCCAACATTAATTATGCATGAATAAACATGAGCATGATTTTAGTTGAATGAGTAAACAAGCCAATACATAGAACACTATTAACAAAGTATAAATAAAATAAATCAAGAAATTACAATTATCCTGGCTTCAACAAAATTAAGCTATAAACATTGAATTGAAAGCAAAAGAATAAATTGCAGTTTATCAACTTGAACAGAAGTAAAAGGGTAGAAGAAAGAAACTAGAAGTCAATTTTGTTGACTTCTTTAACACTGGTAGTGTTGATCCTCCTTTGCTTTGATGTAGAAATATTCTCTCAATGTCCATTCTGGCAACTCTCAAAATCTTACTACTTTGCTTCTCTGAATTTAATGTTTTTTTCTCTCAAGTGTAGTGCTTAAGAAGTGGGAAAAAAATAGGATTAATGAATGATGAAATGATGCCCTATTTATAGTGGAGAAGCCCTAACGTCTCATCCTAAAAATAGATTAGGACTCCCTTGAAAATCTCCCTTGTGTGGCCGTTTGTTGAGCAGTGGAAGAGGAGTGGATGAATTTGGTATTTGTGGAAGAGGAAGAATTCGTCCCCTTGATTCCCTCCACTTGGTGGTTGCCGTCCCCTTTATTTTCTCTTGTTGGTTCCTTAATTCAAGGAATAAGGTTGAAGAAAAGGTCTTGTGGATTATTTTTCCTTTGGATAGATGGGTTGGGCTTCCTTTTGGATGGGTTGGGCCTCTATCTTTTTTAGTGGGTTGTCCAAGGATGCTAAATCCTTTTAGAGTTGGGCCAAGATGGATTCTAAAGCTTAATAAGCATTTTTGGGACATCCAGAGATGTTAACTAATCAGCCTAGCACTTGAATTCCTACTTTCTTTCCCCCAATGAGTTCTTTTATTTCTTAATATATATATATATAAAATTATTTAGCATAAAATTAGTTAAAATAACACATTTTCATACAATTGAAAAAAATAAATAAAAACTATAAAAAGTGTTATCAACTACCCATAATTTGCATAATTTATATCTTAAAAAGTGCTAAAACTAACTCTATATTTTAGAGTTATCAAACCCCAAGCTTAAATCATTGCTCGTCCCAAGAGATGAAAAATGCTAAAATTCCTATCAAGACCAAATAAAATTAATTTCGTATGTGGTTATGTATTAAAAAAATTGTGCCCTTAAATTAATTTTGCAAATATGCACCCCGTATACAATTATTACCCAAAATTCCTCAAATATCAAAGTGTTATAAAATCATGATTTCAATGTTCCTTTTATTTATATGCATTTGATTCCTTATCACTTAATTTTTTTTGAATTCCCTAGATTAAAGTAAGCATCATTCATTAGGTTTAATACATGTCTTCATATGTTAAATTCAATAACTCCTTTCCACTAATGTAGTCAACTTAATGATTTAAATATACAAGTCTTTGTAGGGTTGTAATGGAGCTAGGTTTAAGGTGTGGATTGGATTTGATATTTCTATGCTTACAACCTTAAACTCAACTTGCCTCATACCGATGTAATTTGCTTTCAATTGGGGTGTTTTCCCAAAATCATCCAACTTAAATGTAACATCTCGCCCGTCGAAGCCTAGTATTTGAGTAATGTTTATAGAAGTAAGGTTTATAAAATAAGTTTTGAATGAATAAGGTGATAGATATGACTAAATGTTTAAAGTCTATAGAATGCACCCTTGGACGAAGTCCTTATTAAGATGAGCTTGGTGGTCTGGCGAACCTTCTTGCAAGGTATATGCCACCCCATCTAATAAACGCTAATGTTTATTCCCTAGTATCAAGTCCTTAGCTTGAAAGAACTGTTTGTTATATTATTATTTTATAGTTCTGGTTAAACCATTTAGTTAGTTTAAAAAGGAATAGTTAGAGTGGGACAAGGTTTTTTAAATTAAAAGGACATGCATTTAAGATGAGAGAGAAAATTATTAGTCACAAGCACTGAAGGAAGGGTATTGAATGCAATAAAACTTGCTCACTAAGTTTTCATTTCATGTGCACCTGTATAAAGCCAACATATGCTTCCTAAGCAAGTTTTATACTTTCTTTGGCAAACCTTAATTTCTCTCTAAATTTTCTTAGCGCTTTTCCCGGGAAAAAACTCTAGCACTAAGAATTGCTTGAAAGATTGGGTTCACTGTGTTCATCTAACTCCTCCATCTTTAAGTGCCTAGTACAGATCGATGAAACTCAAGTTATTTTCGTGATTATTTACGGGGCCCTAGACTTTTGTGCTTTACAATCAATTTAAAGTGAGAAAGGGGGAAACTTTCAGATTTTGGGTTTCCTATTAATGTTTTTGTTAAAACTTGCTTAGCTTTTGGTAAAATGATATGATAAGATAAATTTGTTATTAAGCTCAAGAAACTCTCGAAAGCTCTCGAGATAAGGGTAAGGGTCCTACTGTCTAAACTTTTCTGCATCTATCTAGTGAGTTCCTTCTTACTCTATGTCTGTATAGATATACTTGCATTTATGTCATGTTTAAGGTAATTATACTTATCCTGTGAAAATGAAATATTTGTGCAAGTGAGCAGAAGTTATTGTCAATGGTCTATTTTGGGTATGTCTGTGTGAAAGATGTAAGGGTCTTTCTTTGTGTTAAGCCATCACCCCCACTTCTAAAATGAACTATATGGTCTGAAAGGAAAAAAAAAAAGGAAATGGAATCATGGCGATGCCTTCAGTGAAATGTGCATTGAATTGGTAGATCGTAATACATGAAAATAGTTGTGCAGCTTCTGGTAGGGCAAGTGTTATTGCAAACTAGATTGGCAAGGCTTGACAAAGGAAAATAAACAAACAAATGATATGAGTCTAAAAATGGACTAGGGTTTTGCCTAACACCGAGAAGGTTGTTTGTATGACTGTATGGGCATAGTGTACACACCAAATGAATAGTGTTTGACGTATTGTCTGTCTGTGTTGGTATTCGCCAACTAGCGAATTGTGTGGATGTGCTGAGATAGAAAGGCTTACTTAAAATGTATAGGATTATTGAATTGTTTACCCTTAGGAATCACTAGGTTATTTGAACTTACTTAATTACCTTTCCTTCCCAGGCTCACTGGTAAAGTAAAGGAACCTCTAAAGACTATGCTAGAGGATAAATCATCGCCATGAGATTTTTAAGTATTTTGTATTATGTATGGCATGTAGGTGTTGTCATGATGATATCTTTTTGAAGAATGAACTTTTTACATTCAAGCTTATGCTTTTGAAACTGTAGATCTAATAAAAAAATCCGGTATAGTTATTACATTCCATATTAAGCCCAAAATTATACAACTTCGACTGATCAAGGTTTCACGCCTCTTATATATATAGATATGTACATGAGCAATGGTGTAATTTAAATTATGGTTTACGCCTAATATGGTTTGAAAAAATAGTGATTTCAAAGCATTGATGCACCATTTCTAGGATAACTTTTTAGATTTCAAAGCATTGACGCGCCATTTCTAGGATAACTTTTTATCTTCTTCTTCTTCTCTTATTTTTTTTCAACAATGGCTGCTTGAGGAAATAACTTTTTGAGCATATTCCCCTCTCTAAATTCCCCAAACTTATTCTCAAAACATATCTAAGATAAGCAATTTTAGGATTTAGTGGTATAAAAGGTCGAGAAAATTCTTTAAGGGAAATAATTTAGGGTTTAAATAGAAACAATATGGTCATATAGCTCAAATTAGGCTTTACAGGGATAACAATTGATAAGGCGAGCTTGAAAGGCTCAATTGGTCCAAAACAAATATTGCCTAAATCATATTTAAACTGATACACTGTCTAGGATTTTGCCTCAAGGAAGTCTAATGTGGTAAGGCATGCAAACCTACTTATGTTGCACGTCTACTTATGGTTTCCGCTGCTGAGTTATTAGTTAGCAAAAATTTTACTAAGACTAAGTGGTGTGTTAGAGGTTAGGTTGGGAGTTAATAGACTCCGATGGCTAATGTAGCTTGCCAAATCTGGGTTAAAAATTTGTAGGTTGGGTTTGGAGTGTTATATTTGTTGGTATCAGAGCCAAGTTAAGCTCGTCATAGCAAGGGCAAGGTAGATAAATTTTCTAGAAAATGTTGAGGTGAGCTCGCCAAAAAGTGGTGAAGTGTGCTTGCCAGATTTGACGAAGTAGGCTACTAGAGCAAAAAAATTAAGTTTTCTTGTATGAAAAATTTGAACTGCTCTGTATGCATTATTGTAAGGTTATTTACAAGGGTAGGACTAAGAATAAATATCACCTTTGGTTCAACAATATCTTCTATAGGGTGATGCCCCGAATCATCCCTCTACTCTCTGCTAACTTTGTAAGTAATTATGTTCTTCGTGAGCAGTTGTCGTATAAAAGCCTGCTCTAAGTGTGAACTGTGGTTGCAAGTGAAAGCTTGTTTTGTGCGAACTGTGTTCGTAAGTGTGCCCGATAGTCTAGATACCCAACTATGTGTTTAATATCTTACTCAAGTTAATATCTTATGTACGATAGAGAAAGCAAGGATGCCTCATCGTAGAGAGAATGTGAATCATGTGGATGAAACTACTAACCCCATCGTAGGTGACCAAATTTTGGCTAAGCAAGACCGACTCAACAGGGAAAATGGTTTGGAAGGAAGCATTGATCATTTGGTTTAGGCTATGATTAGGGCTTTTCAGCAAGCTACTGGCAACGTTGTGCCTGTGAACTGTGAACTACCATTGGAGTATCTGCAAATTCTGGGTGGAAAGAAATTTAGTGGTGACCATGAAGATTATCCCATTAAGGCTGAGTAATGGATCGAGGGTGTTTAGAATATCCTTAAGTAGATAGCCTATTCTGATTCAGAAAAGTTAGGATGTACTATGTCCCTACATATTGGCGAAGCACATCGCTGGTGGAACACTATAAAACATGGAATTGCTACAAACAGACTGACATGGGAGTTCTTCTTGGGAACTTTCAAAAGGATTCTTTTAGGAGAACAATATTTGAAGGCTCACAAATAAGAGTTCATCAACATGATGTAAGGTGAACTGATGTGGCTGAGTACGAGGCTGAGTTTATGTGACTGAGGTAATATGCTGAAAATATGGTCTCACTGGAGAAGAATTGTTGTTAGAGGTTTTGATTTGGACTACAGTATGACGTCCAAATCTATTTAGTGACTCATAAAGCTGGAAACTTTGATGAGCTGGTGATCAAAGCCAAAGCCATTGAAGATATTAAAATTTCGCGAAACGAAAAACAAGTGTCTAGGCGAGTATTCAAAAGGGATCGTGACTCATGAAACTCTAGTAAGAATGTTAAGCGAGTTTTCATAATAGACTATTCTCGTTAGAAGGACACCTACGACAAGAAAGAGGGTTCGCATTAGTCTGCAAACTGGATATACTGCCAGCTCTGTGAAAGAAATCATCTTGGTGAGTGTTGTAAGAAGACTAGAAGGTGCTTCAGGTGTTGTTTCTAAATATCACTTTGTTAAAGACTATCTAGAATGATAGAAGGGTTCGCAAATTCAAGTTGCGACCATTACCCAAGTGTGAGCTAGTGCTCGTGGTCGAGGAAGGGGTAGAGGTGGCAAGCCAACCTAGTTGAGCAGCGAACTTTGGCCCATAATGTTTCAACTCAAAAAGAAAAGTTAGAAGGCCTCGCACGAGTTTATGTAATGAAAGAGCCACAGGAGCAAGGTGTCACTAATGTTATCATAGGTACCTTCACCCTGCACATTATTCCCTTATTTTCCTTGATTTACTCTAGTTCAACACAATCGTATATCTTGAGTAAATTAGCTAGTGAGTTGGGAATAGCAATAGAAACCATAGAAAGGGTGTGATTGTCACTAGTTCATTTGGGGACAGTATGTTAGTCAATTGAGTGTACCGTCGATGTCCACTAGAGGTACAAGGTCAAGTGTTCTATGCAAACTTAATGAAGTTTCCATTCTATGGGTTCGACATTATTTTGGGAATGGACTAGTTGACTGAGCAAAAAGCTAAAATTGATTTCAAGCGTAAAGAAGTCACTCTGCAAAGCTGTGAAGGAAAAGAAGTGGTGGTGGTACGATAGCAAGTTCGAACAATGCCCAGCATAGTTTCAATGTTAAAAGTAGATAAAATTTTAAGCAAAGGTTACGAAGCCTATCTCGCAACCATGATGGGTACGTGGGATATGATGAAAGAGGTTTATAAGGTACGAACTATTCAAGATTTCCTAGATGTATTTCTTGATAAGCTACCAGGTTTACCACTAAATCGCGAGGTGGAGTTTGCCATTGAGTTATATCTTGGTAGTTCACCATTGTCTATTACACTGTATCGCATGGCACCTAATGAACTTAAGGAGTTGAAGATTCAACTTCAAGAGCTACTAGATATTAGTTTCATTAGACCAAGGATATCACCTTGGGGTTCGCAAGTGTTAGTTTTGAAGAAGAAGGATGAAAGATTGAGGATGTGCATCGATTACAGGTAGTTTAGTAAACTACCTAACAAAAACAAATACCTGTTTCTGCGAATCAATGATTTGTTTCACCAGTTGCAAGGTTGTGTTTTCAAATATCAACTTGCGATCTAGATACTACCAGCTAAAGATGAAGGAATCTAGTGTGTCAAAGACAACCTCTAGGATAGATATGGGCACTACAAATTTTTTGTAATGCCCTTTGGTTTTATAAATGCATCTACTGCTTTTATGGACCTGATGAATCGAGTATTCCACAAATACTTTGATCAATGTATGGTAGTATTTATTGACGACATTTTGGTGTATAGAAGAAAATGATAGACATCTACAAACTGTGCTACAAATATTGCAAGAGAAACAATTGCTTGCGAAGTTCAGCAAGTGTTAGTTTTGGCTTAAAGAAGTTGCTTTTTTTGAGAACATTATTTTAGCTGAATGAGTTTGCGTAGATCTAAAGAAGATTGAAGCCATTGTGAATTAGAGATCACCAAGGAACATGATTGAAGTGTGTAGCTTTTTAAGGCTCGCAGGTTATTATCGTAAGTTTTTTTGAAGGGTTCGTCAATATAGCAGCAGCTTTAACGAGGCTGTTTCAAAAGAAAGAGGAGTTCACCTGGGCAGAAGAAAGACAACAACACTTCAATAAGATTAAAGAAATCCTCACTAAAGCACCTGTGTTGGCACATCCAAAATTGAGAAAGGAGTTTGTGCTTGACAATGATGCCTCTTACATAGGGCTTGGATGTGTATTGATGCAAGAAGGGAAATGGGTAGCTTATGCTTATGAACAACTGAAGGTTCATGAGTGAAACTACCTAACCCATAACTTAGAGTTGACAATAATGGTAATTGTATTAAAGATTTGGCGACACTATCTACATGGTGAGAAATGTACTATCTACACTGACCACAAAAGTCTCAAGTATTTACATTTATAGTAAGAATTGAAGCTGTGGGAGATAAGATAGATCGAGTTACTGAAAGACTACGATTGCGTGATAGAGTATCACTTTGGTAAGGTGAATGTTGTAGTAGATGCTTTGAGCATGATGTCTGTGAGCAGATTGTGAGTTATGTTTGCATAACTAAGTGTGACGAATGATAGGGGACTGCTTGCAGATTGCAAGTAAGACCCATATTTCCACGGTAGATTAAGGAAAATCAAGTTATTGATGAGGATTTAGTAAAGAGGGCTCACCAAGAAATGTAAGGAGACTTCATATTTAATGATGAATGAGTGATTTATTTTGGTGGAAGACCTTGTGTTCCTAGAGATGAAGAGCTACAGCAAATGATACTTAGAGAAGCACACAATAGTCTATATGTGATGCACCCAAGCAGTAAAAGGATGTATAGTGACCTTCACAAATTGTATTGGTGGTCTAGTTTGAAGCGAGCTATTATAGAGCATGTGGCCAAGTGGTTAACTTGTCTAAAGGTCAAAGCTAAGCAACAATTTCGTTCAGGAATGTTACAGCCATTCAAAATACCTAAGTGGAAGTGGGAAAGGATCACCATAAATTTCATGACTGGGTTACCAGTGATCGTGAGCAAGAAAGATGCAATTTGGGTAAATGTAGATTGTTTCACTAAAAGTGCACAATTTTTAGTTGTTCGTACTAGTGATTCTTTGCAAAGGCTGGCCGAGATTTATGTTGTTGAGATTGTTTGATTGCATAGCATGCCAATTTCTATAATTTCTAACCAAGATCCAAGATTTACATCATGATTTTGGAAAATTTTGCAATGACCTTTGGGTTCAAAGCTTCAATTTAGTACTCCTTATCATCCTTAAACAGATGGTCAATCTAAAAGAGTGATACAAGGGTTGAAGGACATGTTACAAAACTGTATTTTGGAATTCGCAAGAAGCTGGGAATGATATTTACCGTTGGCTGAGTTCACTTACAACAATAGTTACCAATCAAGCATTCAAATGGCTCCCTTTGAAGCACAATATGGAAAGAGGTGTCGCACACCTCTATGTTGGGCTGAGATAGTTGAAAAGAGTGTAGTTGGACCTATATTGGATCATGAGACTGAAGACAATGTAAAGATGATAGGTGAGAGGCTTAAGGCTGCTTAAGGTAGATAAAAGTCTTACGTCGGTTTAAAAAGGTGAGACATTGAATATCAAGTGGGTAAGCAAGTGTTTCCTAGAGTATCACCATGGAAGAAAGTTTTAAGGTTTGGGCGAAAAGGGAAGGTAAGCCCAAGGTTTATTGGTCCTTGTGAAGTGGTAGAAGGACTCGATCTTGTAGCCTATCGACTCAAGTTACCCCAGGAGCTAGATAAGATACATGATGTGTTTCATGTGTCTATGCTAAAGAGGTATTGCACAAACCCATATCATATTGTAGCAATAGATGAAATCGAAGTACGTCCTTATTTAAATTATGAGGAAGAACCAGTCAAGATTATGGCTCCTGAGATAAAAACCTTGTGAAACTAATAGATTCCTTTGGTCAAATTTTTGTGTCAAAACCATAAGACTAGCGATGCTACCTAATAATTAGAGGAAACCATGAAGAAAAAATGTCCTCAACTATTCAAAGATGAACATTTTGAGGATGAAATGTCTTAAGTGGGGGAGATTGTAACACCCCGTAAATGGGCTTGGAAGTTTTGACCATGGGAAGAGAGGGTTCGCTAGTGTTCTCACGAACTGGGGTTTCACCAAGAGTTAAGTGAGCTGTGGTGTTTTTCAAGAATTGTTCAAGCTACATGCTCATGAAAAGAGTATCAGTGAGGGTGTTTGCTAGTAACAGTGTACGCCAAAAGTTATGGTAAGGGGGTTCACTAGTTTCTCTGTAAGATAGGTTCGTAGTGTGTTGGCGGACTGGGGTTCGCAAAGTAAGTTGCGAACTAGGGTTCACCGGTTAAATATATAGTCAGACTCAAATTAGAAAATAGTTATTTAGTGTATTTAGGAATACTTTACGTCCAAGTAACAACTTTCGTAAGCTAATTATGTTATCCTAATATTTTCAAGACTCCTAAGTCTATAAATGAGACCCTTAAATTATGTAAATTCTTTACTAAATATTCTGCCGTCAGGTCTCTGTTCTTAGTTCAGTACATAGCTACCAGGGTAAGTCTCTGTCTTGTTAGGTGTGACTGTCTAGGTTTGTATTGCATGAATTCTGTATGTTTTGTTCTTTCAAAATAATATGTGTGTATTGTTGCGAACCATTCGGACCGTCTACCAGCAAGGATACGGGCAAAGCTAAACTTGTTTAAGTTCATTATTTTTTGGTGAGTGATCGGTCTCCATTATGAGTATGTTCTTTACTAAACTTTTAAAGGTGTGAGTGGATTGGAATTATTTGGAGTATGGTAATTGCTATGATTTCTAGTTTAACTGAATATATTTTCAAAACAAGTTTAAAGGCAAGTTACTGAAAAGCTATATTTTAAGTTACGATACTCTATTTTCAATTATGATTTGAAAATATGATTATAACACAATTTGTGCGAGCTCCTATGTGTGCCAAGTTTTCGAAGAATATTTTAAGAATTATTCTAAAAGTTGTGCATTAGAAAAGCTCCTCCGAGAGCTAAGGATAAGTTGTGTATCGACAAAGCTCCCCTGAGAGCTAAGGGTAATTTGTGTATTAGAGAAGTTCCTTATGCGAGCTTAAGTGATAGTGCTCCTTAGTGAGCCTAGTTTTATGAAAGCTAGGTTGTAACAACCCATTTTAGGGTCAAGTCAAAATAGTAGTTTCGAGACCACGAATCTGAAATAGAAATATTTATTTTATTATTTTCTTTAAGGTCTATAGTATGATTGAATGATGGTGTGAAATTTTCTTTAAGAAATTTTATAGATAGGGTGTCCAATTTGACTAATAGGACTAAATTACAATAGGTGCGAAATATGTGTTCTAGAAGCTAGAGGTGTCTAATTGCTATGAAATTTTAAATTGAAGGTCCTCAAATGGTAACTAGACCATTATACTTTAAGTTGGGAAAAAATGGACATGGTTAGGTGAAATTTCAAAGTTTAAGTGAATGGCATTTTGGTTATTTAGTAAATAAAGACAAAATTAACTAATAAAAAGATGTCATCTTTTCTAATTTGATCCCCCATGGCCGAAATTCACAAGGAGAAACCATATCTAGGGTTTTCCAAGTTCTCAAGCTCGATTGTAAGTCCGTCTTTGTCCCGTTTTAATGATTTTTACGTTTTTGTGAATGTTGTAACTTGATTTAGTTATTCTAAGGACTAATTTGAAAGAAAATCAAAGTCTAAAATTTTACCCATGTTGAATATTTGTGCATTTTGATGTTTAATGGTAGAAAATGTATGTTTGGTGTTAGATAAACATTTACCAAGTGATTTTTGATGAAAATGTCAAATAAAAACCTAATTGTAAAAGTTGTAAAATATGTCTAAAAATGTGAATAAATAAAAAATGTGGGCTGCTATGAGCATGAAAAAGATTTGGCTAGGCTTGGGTAATGAAAAAATCGAATGAAAACCAATTTACAAGCCTAGGGACTAAAATGTAAAAAGTTAAAAAGTTAAGGGCAAAACTATAATTTTGCCATAATGTATTTTTGGGATTAAATTGAATAATGTGATAGTTGACTAAGTTAAAATTGATATTATAGATCAAGTAAGACGAGGTTCTGACCTAGACCGGGTAAAGAACAAAGTTGTGGACTAAATTGAACAATTAGCCATTTTGTACCGGGGTAAGTTTTTATGTTAAAAATAAGCTTTAATACGATTGTATTTTATTGCTTAATATTGCATGAATTGTATGTTTGATAAATGTGGTTGAGCTTAATCCTATGAACGAGTCCGAAGATGAATCGATAAGCAAGGAATCCCGTTTGAACTTTAGGAATAAGGTAGGATATAAGTGACATGTCACTAGGGTTAGTATGTGTTATGTGATTATGTGATCCGGGTGCTAGTCTTGTACATCCTACCAGTGGCTGAGTATACTTGCATATGTTGCGGAAACTTGACAGCTTGTGTGAGCAGCACTGCGTAGTTACATCTTGACTGACAGCTTGTGTGAGCAGGCCCATTGATAGCTCGAGAGTGACCAACTATGTGATTTGAGATTGAGGTAGCATTGGCTACTTTGGCACTTAGTGTGCAAATTTCCCAAGTATCTAACATTTTTATTCCGAGTAGTTCACGGGTATGTTAAAGATAAGAATATGTGTAAGTTCATTTCGAGATGGTTCAGATATGTACGTAAAGCTCATGTGAATTAATTGCTTGAAATGATAATAATGAGATAAGTTTGGTGTTGGAATGAATTATGATCATGAGACTATGATAAATTCACATTTAATTATGTTATATTATTTGAATGTTATATGCATGGCTAGGCCGCTTATTTCTTGCATACGAGCTTACTAAGCTATATTCTTACTCCGTTTATTTCCATGTCTTTATAGTGTCGCCAAGCTAGCTCGGATTGAATATCATCGGAGATTCGCCTCACACTATCAAAACTTTCATTTTGGGTATTGATGATCTTAGTATTTTGAAAATATGGCATGTATAGGGACTTGGTCATTTTGTTATATGTGTCATTTGATTTGGCCAAATGTATTGGCTCATATTTGTTTAAGTTGAATTGGTAGTTAGCCATGTAATTGTCTTATTTTGGCTAAAATGGTTGTAAGCCCATTTATTTTGTATATGTACCAATGTCGTTGGTGTTATGGTCAAGGCATGCTTGGCGTATGATGGAGTGTGAGTTTTAGCATGAATGTGAAATGTTTGGAAATGATAGTGGATTGTATTGTATTGATATGATTTAGCCATGATTGTGGATGTTTGGTTGCCTAAGTATGCTATGTTTTGTGCCTTTGATTTGGTGTAAGTGTATGTGTGATTAAGGGTGGCAAATGTCTTGGTAAATAGCCTTTGATTTGGTAAATGACCGTGTGTCCCCTGCACCTTAATTTTGAGAAACAGAATGCTCAGAATTGAGCACACGGGCAGAGGCACGGGCATATGTCTCAGCCATGTGGATGACACGGCCTCAAGCACGGGCGTGTGTCCTGGGTGTGTGAAGTCTGCACCTATTTTATGAAGTTAATTTTCCAAACGGACTAGCACACAGGCGTGTGACTTGGCCGTGTGACCTCAATTTTTTCAAGGGTTACAAGTCAGAGAGTTACGCGGGGTCGAGACACGGGTGTGTGTGACCACACGGCCTCCTCACACGGGCATATCCCAAACCACATGGGCGTGTGACCCTTGTTTCGGGCAAAATTTTTCTAAGTTTTGTAAAAATTTCTAAAGTTCTCAGTTTAGTCTCAGACCACTTCCAATGCATGTTTTGGGCTTCGTAGGCTCATATTAGGGACTTTATGGTTGAATGCAAATGATTTTAATTTGGACACAAATTTATGACTCGAAATTGTATGATTGTTTGTGATGTGAGTCCGGTAATGCCTCGTACCTTGTTCTGACATCGAATACGAGTAAGGGGAGTTACATTTAGTGGTATCAGAGCTATGATTTTGTTAATTTTCGGCTAATGTAGAGTGTGCAAGAGTCTAGCTATATATGCCATATATAAATCTCGATAGTGGGATGACTCCTAACAATGTAAACTGTTTTTTAATATACTAAATGGATCCTGATCGAGAAGTAGCTGATGATATAGAAAGTAATGCGCTAGCTCCCGCCCAAGGGACCGCGCCATCCGAAAGTAGACATGTGATGATTAGTCAAGAAAGAGAGGCTAGGGAAGCCTTCTTCCAAAGAATGAATGAGTGGTTTGCCGAGTGATCGCGTGATTCGTAACAAGTAATAAATATTCATAATGAAGATCAAACCTAGACTAACTATTATCACAACGAAAAGGTAAGCGCACCTATCGAACAATAGTATAGTAATGGCAAGACCGGGATATCGTACCCAAGGGAACCAAAAGTACTAGTAATAACTATTTTTTTATTACCTAGCCTAAGAATAAAAGGGTTTGTTTTAATTAACTAATTATTTAAACTAAGAACGTACTGAGAAAAGAATTGGGGAATTGCTTTTCGAAAAATCGATTGACTTGAGACAATACCTAAGGAAAAATCCACCTAGACTTTACTTGTTATTCTGGCTCCAAATCGGACGATTTATTCATTCATCTTGTTTCGTAGAGATCCCTAAGTTATGTTATTATCCCTATTTAAGACTAATAACGTCTAATCCCTAGATTGAATAACCGAGACTTTTCTCTAATTAACACTCTAGGGTTGTATTAACTCGATCTATGGATCCCCTTATTAGGTTTCGCCCTAATCCGGCAAAATCTTGTCACCCTATTTCTAGGCTCACAATCAACTCCGCTTAATTATGGTAAATGTACTCTTAGATAGGGTCTATTCCTCCTCTGAATAAGAGCGTGTCTTGAATCAGAATCCTGGGATATCAAAACATGAATTAAGAATACATAATTAAGAACAAGTTAAACATTTATCATACGTTCAGAAAATAATAACAAGATTCGTCTTAGGTTTCATTCTCCTTAGGTATCTAAGGGGTTTAGTTCATAACTAAATAAGAAAACATCTCAGAAGAATAAAGAATACAAAACATAAAGAAAATGCAAAACTCCTGAAGGGGAATTGAGGAGAGATCTTCAGTTTTGATGATGATTCCGACTTCTAAGATGGATCTATCGGCTTCCTTGGGGTAATTCCTTACCCCTCTTCTCCGTCTCCCCTTTTCTCCTCATCTAGTGCGTATTTATAGGCTTTGGAATACCTAGAAACCCTCCAAAGTGGCCTTTTCCGAATTGGACTTAACTTGGGCTCAGCAGGGACATGCCCGTGTGACACAGCCGCGTGACATGATTGCCAAGCCGTGTTCGATCCGTTAAATTGCACACAGCCATGTGGGTCAATGGCTAGGCCGTGTGAATCGTGAAAGCCTTGGTCGACACCTTCAAAAGACACGGGCTTGTGAGCTGCCCTTGTGGCAAGGCTTAGGCCGTGTCATCTTCTTGATTTGGTCTATTTTGTACCTTTTTGGCTCCTTTTGACTCTTGGTGCTCTCCTGAGTACAAAACATGAAATTAAAGCATTAGGAGCATCGAATTCACCAATTCTAATGAGAAATCATCTATAAAATGCATTAAACATGGGGTAAAAATATGTATAATTTATGGTTTATCAAATACCCCCACACTTAAGCATTTGCTTGTCCTCAAGCAAAATTCCCAACTCATAATCAAAATAAATGCTTCTCAACTTATAATTTCTATCAATAATATCTCAAATTAATCTATAGGTAATCATACATTGAGAATTTAACTAAAAGAACATAAAAGTTTCAATCATTCCAAGTTGAGCATTTTATCCTGAAAATATAGGTGTCTTCCTTCATCTAAGTAATTACCTTTAATTCAGAATATCACAGAGTTTTATGTCCTCACTAAAGATTCACTCAAATCACTCGAGGTGTTTTAAGGACAATAAAGGAAGCACTTAATAGTCAATAATGGAAAGTCATTACCATAGGCTTGCATGAAAATCAAATCTCCACCACTTTAATTTTAAGATGATACATCAATCAAAAGGTCTTTAGAAGGTTGTAATGAGGCTTGGTTAGGGGGTGTGGTCATAAGCTGAAAGAAAGGGTTAGAATCGATATTGAATTGAAAAGTTTCCTAACTAGAAAAAGAGTTAATCTTCACTTGTGTACAACAGATCTTCTCTCAGAATATGAAATTACAGATATGCATACATAGTTGTGTTTTTTTTTTAAGAACAAGTTAAATAATATAGACTAAATATCAAGAACAAAACATAGCTCGGTAATCCATTCAACTCAAATCTCGACAAAAATAGGGATTAATTTAGGGGATTTCAGCAATAATAGGTTAAAGGTTAATATTAAGGGTAATACAAGAATTGGTTTGTTGGGCTCAAGGGGGTTTACTAGGGGTTAATCGTGGAGGTAGGCTTTTTATGGAATGAGTGGGTTAATCCTAAGTGCCTTAATCATTTTGATATATCAAATCAAATGGTGTGGTCTCGACATGTATAATCGAGCAGGTTCTAAAATAACAGTTCAATACTAACGCACTCAAAGCAATAATAAAAGTGAGCATGAAAGGATGAATAGATGCTCAAAAGGCTAAAAAATCTCACAAAAAATTATGGCTTTTTGATGTTTAGACTCATGAATTCTAATCCAAAGTAATACCTAGACTTGGGGAAACAACCTATAATTTAATTTCTTAAAAATCAACTCATCATGCTTGATTCTCTAATGTCTTAAAGTTTAAATAATCAATGCATAAATCCCTATGTTTTAATTTAAGATATATCAATCAAAATCATAAATCAATTAAAATTTATCCTAAATATGATATGTGAGTTTTTCATGAGAACAAGGTGATTATTCAGGGATCTTTTTCTGATAGTGAAATAAATACCCCCTCACACTTAAGATGTACATTTCCCTCAATGTACAATGATAGATGTTAGAGAATAAAAATAAGATAGGGACAGAAGTGAAACTTCCTGTATGATGAATTCCTCAAACTTAGAGTTTTGGAGAGTGACGGTTCGAGAGTGGAGGAGGATACTTCGACAGTCATAGAGGTTCATTAGGCCATAAGTCCTGCGCCAAAAGAATATTATATCTAGTGGTAGCTATGGTCATGGTCGAGCAAGACATGGCAGTCGTGGAGAACCTTCCCCGGTGGAATTGTAGTTCCTATGTGATGATGAGCTTAGGAGTTCTATATAACTGTGATAAAATCAGGAACTTTTTAGGAGATATTAGGAAGTATAAGGATTCGAAAAGAAATAATCGAAATAAAGAATAAAAATAAAATTCTAAAATCTAATAAAAATAATAGAAATAGTTTCAATAATAAGTAAAAATAGAAAATAATAAATAAATATTTCTAAACATCTTCATCGCTGAATGGTTCGCGAGGCGGGACTGGCGATGAGATGGGAAGGTGATGACAACTCTGCTGTAGAGTAGCATCAATGTTGTCAAATTGTTGAAAACACTGAAGCTCAAATCGGGTGAGGTGCTCAGAGATGTTAGCATATGAAGCTGCCACATGAACTGAACGATAGGGGAGATTTCGGCTAGGGCTTTTGAAAGGAAGAAGAAAATGAACAGTGATTTGCTTATATAGGGAAGGGCCACATGGACTAGGGCCACGCCTGTGTACTTATGAGGGTGAGCTCGTGTCTTTCGAATTTTGCAATTTTAGGTCGTGCTTGGCTATTCTCCCACGCCCATGTGTCTTGGGCGTGTGTGTTACACGGCCATATCGCACGGCCGTGCTTAGCGTTGTTCGCTTCTCTCCCGTCCATGTTAAGGTACCACGCCCGTGTATTGTTATCCACAGCTTAACGGCACGGGCATGTCTCATGCCGGTGTCGAAGAAACAGAATCGAGCTTTGTCCCTGGCAAGCCCGTGGGTTTCCATTCTCACGCATGTATACGTATCAAGTTCACCCACGGCCATGTCACACGGCGTGGGGATTTATCACATCCCGTGTTTTGGGAAAATCATTTACCCTGTTTTCCACGGCCGTGTTTCCCTCCGTGTTGGGCACACGGCCTTAAGCACGGCTGTGTTACCGGCCGTGTGGTGTTGGGAACCTGTGCTTCAAATACTCTGTTAGTGACCTAATGTTTAAAACTTGAATTTAAAATAATTTAAAATGGTTAGTACTCAGGTTTCCTCCCGAGAAGCGATTGTTTATAGTCTAAGCTCCACTGTTACCTTATTAGTATACTCAGGGTAGTTTGTGGAGTCATAGCTCCTCTCCATCGACTTTAAAATCCTCACCATTATAAAGTTTGAGATGTTGTCCGTTTACTTTGAAAGTACCATATGATGGGTGACCTCTATCGTGCCATATGGATGAACAGATTGAATTATGAAGGGTCCTGACCATCGTGATTTTAGTTTCCCGGGAAACAATTTGAGCCTTGAGTTGTATAGTAAGACAAGATCTCCAACTTCAAATTGTTTCTGTTGCTTTAAACGAACGTTATGGCGCCGCTTTGTTGCTTCCTTGTATAGGCGTGAATTTTCGTATGCATTGGCTCGCCATTCATCTAGCTCGTTCAGCTGCATCAACCTGTTTTTTCCTGCAAGTTTGGGATCAAGGTTTAGAAATTTAATAGCCCAAAAAGCTTTATGCTCTAGTTCGAATGGGAGATGACAACTTTTGCCATAAACAAGTCTGTAAGGTGATGTCCCTATAGGAGTCTTAAAAGCGGTTCTGTAAGCCTACAAGGCATCGTCTATTTTTGTTGCCCAGTCTTTTCTGTTTGATTCTACCGTTTTTTCAAGGATCCGTTTGAGTTCTCGGTTTGCTACTTCAGCTTGTCCATTAGTTTGAGGATGGTATGGGGTGGCCGTTCTATGATGAACTCCATATTTCTTAAGGGTTTTTTCAAATTGGGTATTACAAAAATGAGTGCCTCTATCGCTGATAATTGCTCTAGGTGTTCTGAATCTCGAACAGAGTTATTTAAGGAAACGTACTACCACTCTAGCATCATTAGTAGGTAGAACTTGAGCTTCTACCCATTTGGACATGTAGTCAACTGCTACTAAGATATATTTATTTCCAAATGAACTGGGAATGGGCCCATGAAGTCGGTACCCCACACGTCAAATATTTCACAAGAAAGCATATAGTTTTGAGGCATTTCATCATGTTTGGATATGTTACCTGTCCGCTGGCATTTGTCACATAATGTAACATACCTGATAGCGTCTTTGAATAACGAAGGCCAATAAAAACCTGATTCAAGTATTTTGTGTGCGGTTTTTGTTCCACTATAGTGTCCTCCGGTTGGCCCTGAGTAGCAGTATTCCAATATTTTTGATATTTCTAATCCTGTAGTGCATCTTCTGATGACTTGATCTGCACATCTGTGAAACAGAAATGGATCATCCCAAAAGTCATTTTTTACATCATTAAAGAATCGCTTCTTTTACTGGTGTGTTAACCCTTTTGGGATAATGTTAACAGCTAAAAAATTCGCGATGTCTACAAACCAATGTACCTCAGAGTTAGATATAGCGAAAAATTGTTCTTCAGGGAACAAATCATTTATTTCCACGTCATCTAGTTCTCTGGTATTGGTTTTCTCAAGCCTGGACAGATGATCAGCCGCTAGATTTTTAGCTCCTTTCTTGTCCTGAATTTCCAAGTCAAATTCCTGAAAAAGGAGAATCCATCGCACGATTCGAGGTTTTGCATCGGTTTTAGTTAAAAGATAGCGAAGGGCGGAATGGTCAGTGTAAACAATAACTTTAGACAATATGAGATATGATAGAAATTTATCAAAAGCAAAAACCACAGCTAGCAACTCTTTTTCCGTAGTAGTATAGTTTTCTTGTGTAGCTGTTAAGGTTTCGCTGGCGTCATAGATAGGTTGAACATGCTTGTCTGTTCGTTGTCCCAGTACTGCACCTACTGCAAAATCACTCGCATCACACATTAGTTCAAATGGCAAGTTTCAATCAGGTGCAATTATAATTGGAGCATTAATTAATTTATCTTTTAAAGTATTAAATGCTTCTAAACATTCCTGATCGAAGTTAAAAGGTATATCTTTTTTTAGCAATTTAGTTAAAGGCTTAGCTATTTTAGAAAAATCCTTAATGAATCTTCTATAAAAACCAGTATGTCCTAAAAACCTTCTAATAGCCTTAACTGAACTAGGAGGTGGTAATTTCTCGATTGTTTCTACTTTAGATTTATCCACCTCAATCCCTTTACTAGAAATTTTATGCCCTAGTACAATACCTTCTTGAACCATGAAATGACATTTCTCCCAGTTAAGCACAAGGTTTGTTTCTTCACATCTTATTAAAACTTATTTTAAAATTTTAAGGCAGAGATGGAAAGAGTTACCGAATACCGAAAAATCATCCATGAAGACTTCCATGATATCTTCCACGAGTTCGTCAAATATAACTATCATACAGCGCTGAAAATTAGCAGGGGCATTACATAATCCAAAAGGCATTCTACGATAAGCGAACATACTATATGGGCATGTGAATGTCATCTTTTCTTGATCTTCAAGAGCTATTGGGATTTGGAAGTAACCAGAGAGTCCGTCAAGGAAGCAGTAATACATGTGTCCGGATAATCTTTCTAACATTTGGTCAAAGAATGGCAAAGAAAAGTGATCTTTCTTATGGCGTCATTTAGTTTCCTGTAGTCTATGCAAACTTTCCATCCTGTAACCGTTCTTGTTGGGATTAGCTTATTCCTCTCGTTGGTTACAACCATCATGCCTCCTTTCTTGAGGATAACCTGCACTGGATTTACCCAAGAACTGTCAGAAATAGGATAAATAGTTCCAGCATCTAGAAGTTTAATTACCTCAATTTTTACAACTTCCTTCATGTTGGGGTTCAGACGTCTTTGAGCTTGCACACATGGTTTGTATTCATCTTCTATTAAAATTTTGTGGGTGCAAAAATAAGGACTGATTCCTTTAATGTCAGAAATTTTCCATGCTATGGCCTTTTTATGTTCTTTTAATACTTGGATTAATTCCTCTTTCTCCTTAGGTTGCAAATTAGAAGCAATAATAACTGGTAATGTAGAATTATTTCCAAGGAATGCATATTCTAAATGGTTTGGTAATTGTTTATGTTCCAGTTTGGAAGGCTCCTCAATCGAGGGTTTTTGCGTAAGTTTATCATTGATCTTAATACCCTCATATTCTACTTGTCTTGACGGATGGTTATTAGGTTCCTCAGCTATCTCCTCGTCTTAAGCTGGACACGGTTCTGTCGTCTCCTCTTGTACAATTTCCTGAAAAGAGTCTTGAGTAATATGATCAATGGAGTCAATGAAATAACATGAATCATCTTGTTCCCTAGAGAATCTCATAGCATCATAAATTTTAAAGATCATTTCCTCGTCACCTACTCTAAGTACCACTTTACCGTTACCCACGTCAATCACGGCTCTAGCAGTGGCTAGGAATGGGCGCCCTAAAATTAAGGGTACTGCCACATCTTCATCTATGTCAAGCACAACAAAATCAACAGGGAATATAAACTTATCTACTTTTACGAGTACGTCTTCTATAATACCCCTGGGATATTTAACAGATCTATCGGCTAATTGAATACTCATCCTAATGGGTTTAGGTTCCCCAAGACCAAGCTGTTTGAACATTTTATAGGGCATCAAATTAATACTAGCGCCTAAATCAGCTAGTGCTTTTTCAATATTCAGATTACTAATTAAGCAAGGGATAGCAAGGGATAGTATGGCGGAGCACTCCTCGTTGAGTTCTACTGTAGATAAGTCCTCAAACTTCCTTTTATTTGTTAAAAGCTCTTTCAAAAATTTTGCGTATATAGGCATCTACGAGATAGCTTCAACAAAAGGTAAGTTGATATGTAATTGCTTAAAAAGTTCAAGAAACTTACCGAATTATGCATCAATGTGATCTTTTTTTAATTTTTCTGGATATGGAACCGGTGATGAATATTCCTCTGGTACTGGTTTGTCACTATTTTCAGGTTTTTCTTCCCTCCTTTCCCTTTCCACGGCTTCTTGTGCTAACTTTTTTTTCAGATTTCGCTAACACTTTCCCACTCCTTAGTGTAACTGCTTTGACAAACTCTCTGGATTTGGTATTACTAAATAAATTTCCTGGTGGTCTTTCTGAGATTAGTTTAAAAAGCTGGCTTATCTGAGTTTCTAGTCCTTTGATCGATGCTTGTTGATTCTTAAGTATTGTCTCGGTATTTTGGAAACAGGTTTCTGACATTGATATAAATTTTGAGAGAATCTCCTCAAGGTTCAGTTTCTTCTCTTGTTGATAAGGTGGCTGTTGAAAACCCTGAGGATTTTGTGGCTTTTAATTTCCTTGACCACCCTAGGAGAAATTTGGGTGGTTCCTCCAACCTGCATTATAAGTATTACTGTATAGGTTATTTTGAGATCTAAAGTTATTATTACCTATATAGTTGACTTGTTCCTCTTTGGTTATGGGATTGAAGGATTGATATTCTGTATGCACACCTCCGCCACTTGAGTCACACTTCATTACTAGATGTACTTGCGTAGAACCAAGTAAGCTGTCAATCTTTTTATTAAGAAGTTCTACCTGATTAGAGAGCATGGTGACTGAATCGATGTTATAAACACCGACTGTTTTTGTTGGCTTAGTCCTCATAACTTGCCACTGATAGTTATTCAGTGACATCTCCTCTATAAATTCATAGACATCTTCCAGTGTTTTATTGTTGATGGTTCTGCTAGCAGCTGCGTCAACCATTTTCCGAGTCGAGGGATTCAGGCCATTGTGGAATGTTTGTACTCGAAGCCAAAGCGGTAACCCATGGTGAGGGCACCTTCTTAGTAAGTCCTTGTATCTCTCCCATGCATCGTAAAGTGTTTCTAAATCCATCTGTACAAAGAAGAGATATCCTTACGTAATTTAGCCATTTTAACCGGCGAAAAATATTTTAGTAAAAATTTCTCAGTCATTTGTTCCCAAGTAGTGATAGACCCTTATGGTAACGAGTTCAACCACTGTTTAGCTTTGTTTCTCAGTGAAAAGGGAAATAACTGAAGACAAATGGCATCATCAGGTACGCCATTGATTTTGAATGTATCGCAAAATTCCAGGAAATTTGCTAAGTGAGTGTTAGGATCTTCATCCTGCAAACCATCAAACTAAACAAACTGTTGTATCATCTGGATAGTGTTAGGTTTTAATTCAAAAGTATTTGCAGCTATAGCAGGTCTAACTATGCTAGATTTAGTTCCTGTTAAAGAACGTTTAGCATAATCATACATAGTACGTGGAGCAGGATTTTGATTAGCAGCAATTACAGGAGGTAGCTGATTGCCTTGGTTTTCAGCCATCTCGTTGGTTGGGGTTTGAGTATCGTCTTCTCACTCGTTCTCCATGTATCGTAAGCTACACTTTATTTCTCTTTGATTTTTGCGAATTGTACAATCTATTTCTTCGTCAAAAAGTAAGGGTCCCGACGGGATTCTTCTAGTCATAAACTATAAAAACCTGCCAAGAGAGAGAAAAAGTAAATTAATTAAATAATAAAATAAAACAAAATTGTAAGAAAAATAAATGGCTAAAGTAATAAAAATTTAGTGTTCCTAATATTTCAGTTCCCCGGCAACGGCGCCAAAAACTTGATCGCGTGATTCATAACAAGTAATAAATATTTATAATGAAGATCAAACCTAGACTAACTATTATCACAACGAAAAGGCAAGCGCACCTATTGAACAATAGTATAGTAATGGCAAGACCGGGATATCGTACCCAAGGGAACCAAAAGTACTAGTAATAACTATCTTTTTATTATCTAGCCTAAGAATAAAATGGTTTGTTTTAATTAACTAATTATTTAAACTAAGAATGTACAGAGAAAAGAATTGGGGAATTGCTTTTTGGAAAATCGATTGACTTGAGACAATACCTAAGGAAAAACCCACCTAGACTTTACTTGTTATTCTGGCTCCGACTCGGACGATTTATTCATTCAACTTGTTCCGTAGAGATCCCTAACTTATGTTATTATCCCTATTCGAGATTAATAATGTCTAATCCCTAGATTGAATAATCGAGACTTTTCTCTAATTAACACTCTAGGGTTGCATTAACTCGATCTATGGATCTCCTTATTAGGTTTCACCCTAATCCGGCAAAATCTTGTCACCTTATTTCTAGGCGCACAATCAACTCCGCTTAATTATGGCAAATGTACTCTTAGACAGGGTCTATTCCTCCTCTGAATAAGAGTGTGTCTTGAATCAGTATCCTGGGATATCAAAACAAGAATTAAGAACACATAATTAAGAACAAGTTAAATATTTATCATACGTTCAGAAAATAATAACAAGATTCGTCTTAGGTTTCATTCCCCTTAGGTATCTAAGGGGTTTAATTCATAACTAAATAAGAAAACATCTCAGAAGAATAAAGAATACAAAACATAAAGAAAACCCAAAACTCCTGAAGGGGAATTGAGGAGAGATCTTCAGTCTTGATGATGAATCCTGCTTCTAAGATGGATCAATTGGCTTCCTTGGGGTAATTCCTTACCCCTCTTCTCCGTCTCCCCTTTTGCTCCTCCACTAGTGCGCATTTATAGGCTTTGGAATGCCTAGAAACCCTCCAAAGTGGCCTTTTCTGAGTTGGACTTAACTTGGGCTCAGCAGGGACATGCCCGTGTGATATGGCCATATGACATGATTACCAAGCCGTGTTCAATCTGTTAAATTGCACACGGCCGTGTGGGTCAATGGCCAGGCCGTGTGAATAGTGAAAGCCTTGGTCGACACCCTCGAAAGACACAAGTGTGTGAGTTACCCGTGTGGAAAGTCTTAGGCCGTGTCATCTTCTCGATTTGGTCTATTTTGTCTCTTTTTGGCTTGTTTTTGGCTCCTTTTGACTCTTGGTGCTCTCTTGAAATTAAAGCATTAGGAGCATCGAATTCACCAATTCTAATTAGAAATCATCTATAAAATGCATTAAACATGGGGTAAAAATATGTATAATTTACGGTTTATCACTGATTTTGTTTGAACAAATCCAGCTGCCCAACATCCTCCACCCCCACCTAACCCTCAACCGGTTCTCTTAGCTCCCCAAAGTGTGGAATTGGTAAGATTGAACAAGCCTCTAGTCGATAAGATTCGAAAGTAAAGGGCTGAAGAATTTAGAGCAAATGTTGATGATGATCCTGAAAGAGCAGAATTCTGGCTTGGGAACTCTATCCGGGTATTTGATGAGCTTTCTTGTACCCCGGATGAATGCTTGAAATGCGCTATATCACTATTGAGGGATATGACGTATCAGTGGTGGAACACTCTTTATCTGTGGTACTGAGGGAAAGAGTCACTTGGGATTTCTTCCAAGAGGAATTTAGAAGTACATCAGTCAGCGGTTTATTGATCAAAAACATAAAGAGTTCTTAGAACTGAAACAGGGCCATAGGACTGTGACTGAGTACGAGCAAGAGTTTGTTAAGCTCAGTAAGTATGCTCAGAAATGTGTCTCGACAGAGGCTATTATGTGTAAAAGGTTTGAAGATGGGCTGAATGAAGACATCAGACTGTTAGTTGGGATTTTAGAGCTGAAGGAATTTGTTGTGCTAGTCGAATGAGCTTGCAAAGCAGAAGAATTGAGCAAAGAAAAGAGAAAAGTTCAGTTTAAGACTAGAGATTCGAGGAAGAGGTCGATGAATAAACCATTTCAATCCTCGTAAATGAAATTGAGAGATTTGTATGCTCGCTCTAATGCTTCAGCCAGGTATCCCAACCGAGATCGTGGGAAGCAATATTCGGGTTCTAAGGCCCAAACTACATCCATAGCGAGCGTTGGTAATTCTAGGTCTAATAAGCCTAGATGCCAACATTGTAGTAGACAACATCCCGGAGAATGTAGAATAAATAACTGGGCTTACTTTAGATGTGGCTCCCAAGATCACTTCATTCAATATTGCCCTAAAATGGTTGAAAAAGATAATTTTTAGAATGCAAGATCGAGTAATACTACTGCTAGAGGGAGGCCAGTGAGAAACACGAGAAATGAGACCAATAGCAGAGGAATATCTAAAGATTCAAATGTGAGATCGGTAGCTAGGACACCTGTGAGAGCTTATGCCATTCGTGCTCGTAAGGATGCGTCCTCCCCTGATCTGATCACTGGTACATTTTTTCTTTATGATACTAATGTAGTTGCATTAATTGATCCTGGATCGACTCATTCCTATATTTGCTTGAATTTGGTATCTAGTAAGAATTTTCCTGTTGAGTCTACTGAGTTTGTGATAAAGGTGTCGAACCCCTTAGGAAAATATGTTTTAGTTGATAAAGTTTACGAGAGTTGTCTTTTAATGATTCCGGGTCACTATTTTCTAGCTGACTTAATACTTCTGCCATTTGATGAGTTTGATGTAATTCTTGGAATAGATTGGTTAACTCTACATGATGTAGTAGTGAATTGTAGACAAAAAGTTATTAAATTGAAATGTCAAAACAAGGAAACTCTGCGGGTTGAATTGGAGGAATCAAGTGAGTTACCTATGGTGATTTCATCGATGTCTTCTTAGACGTATGTAAGAAAAGGTTGTGAAGCATTTCTCGCTAATGTACTCAATACTAAGGTGTCTGAATTGAAGATCGAATCTATGTTGGTAGTTTGTGAATATCCGGATGTTTTCCTAGAAGAGTTGCCAGGGTTACCACAGGTCAGAGAGGTGGAGTTTACTATTGATTTGGTACCGGGGACTGTACCGATATCGATAACTTCGTATAGAATGGCTCTGACCGAGTTGAAAGAATTGAAGTCTTAGTTTCAAGAGTTGACAGATAAGGGTTTTTCGAGACTAAGCTTTTCACCATGGGGTGCACCAGTGTTATTCGTCAAGAAGAAAGACATATCCATGAGACTTTGTATTGATTATCGTCAACGCAACAAGGTTACGATAAAGAACAAGTATCCTTTACCGAGGATTGATGATTTGTTTAACCAATTGAAAGGGGCAACAGTGTTTTCGAAGATAGATTTGAAATCTAGCTACTATCAATTGAGAGTTAAAGACTCAAATATGCCAAAAACCGCGTTCAAAACGAGGTATGGGCATTATGAATTTCTGGTTATGCCTTTTGGGTTAACTAATACTTCTGCCATTTTTATGGACTTGATGAATCAGATCTTCCAACCGTATTTAGATAAGTTTATGGTTGTGTTAATTGATGACATTTTGATTTATTCTCGAGGTGAGGGAGAGCATGCCGAGCATTTAAGAATAGTATTGTAGACTTTGAGAGATAAGAAATTGTTTGCTAAGTTCAGAAAAAGTAAGTTTTGGCTCTGAGAAGTCGGATTTTTGGGACATATTGTCTCCGCGGAAGGTATAAAGGTTGACCCGAGTAAAATTTCGGCAATTGTTGATTGGAAACCGCCGAGGAATGTATCCGAGGTTAGAAGCTTTTTAAGCTTAGCCAAGTATTATCGATGATTTGTCAAAGGATTTTCGATGATCGCAACACCTATGACAAGATTGTTACAAAAAGATGTTAAGTTTGAATGGTTAGAGAAATGTCAAAAGAGTTTTGAGCAGTTAAAAGTGTTCTTGACTGAGGCATCAATATTAGTGCAACCTGAATCAGGAAAGGAATTTGTGATTTTCAGCGATGCGTCATTGAACGGTCTTGGATGTGTGTTGAAGCAAGAGGGCAAAGTGATAGCATATGCCTTGAGACAGTTGAAACCATATGAGAAGAATTATCTGACGCATGACTTAGAATTGGCTGCCATTGTATTTGCTTTAAAGATTTGGATACACCATTTATTCGGTGAAAAGTGCCACATCTTTATCGATCACAAGAGTTTGAAGTATTTAATTACTCAAAAAGGATTGAATTTGCGACAACAGAGATGGCTCGAGTTTTTGAAAGACTACGAGTTAGTAATCGATTATCATCTGGGAAAGGCGAATGTGGTCACTGATGCTTTGAGTAGGAAATATTTGTTTGCTTTGAGAGCAATGAATACGCGCTGACTTTATCTGATGATGGTTCGATTCTAGCTGAGTTAAAGGCTAGACCGGTATTTCTTTAGCAAATCTGTGAAGCTCAGAAAAGTGACAAAGAACTTCAGGCTAAAAGAGTTCAGTGCGAATCGTCTAGTGATTCAAAATTTCAAATTGGGACAGATGGATGTTTGATGTTCTGAGGTAGGATTTGTGTACTGAGAGGTACTGAGCTTATTCAAAAAATTCTTCGCGAGGCACACAGTGGTTGTCTGTCTGTTCATCTGGAAAGTACGAAGATGTAAAAAGATTTAAGGAAATTGTATTAGTGGTTAAGTATGAAAAGAGATTTTTTGGAATTCGTATCGAGATGTTTGATTTGCCAACAAGTAAAAGCCGAACACCAAGTAACTTCGGGTTTAGTTTAGCTTGTGATAATTCCCGAGTGGAAGTAGGACAGAATTATGATGGATTTCGTAACGGGATTACCCCTGACTCTGAAGAAGAAAGATGCCGTATGGGTAGTTTTTGATAGATTGATGAAATTGGCTCATTGTATTCTGGTACGAACTGACTATTCACTTGATAAGCTAGCTGAATTGTAAATTGCACGAAGTGCCTATTTCTATTATTTTGGATAGAGATCTGAGATTTACTTCACGATTTTGGAAGAAGTTGCAAGAGTCTTTGGGCACAAAGTTGAACTTTAGTACCACATTTCATCAGCAGACTGACGGACAATCAGACAGAACGATTAGAGTTCTCGAAGATATGTTTTGCTATTGTGTTTTAGAGTTCAAAGGTAGTTGAGAAAAATATCTACCTTTAGTCGAATTTTCTTAAAATAATAGTTTTTAGTCGAGTATAAAAGTGGCACCGTATGAGGCATTGTATGGCCGTTAGTGTCGAACTCTATTATACTGGACCGAGCTCAGTGAGAGACAGATTCGCAGGGTTGATTTGGTTAGAGAAACCGAAGAAAAAGTGAAAGTAATTCGTGATTGTTTGAAAGTAGCTTTGGATAGACAGAAATCGTATGCAGATTTAAAATGAAAGGAAATTGAGTTTCAAGTCGGGGATAAGGTATTTTTGAAAGTGTCTCCGTGGAAGAAAATCCTTAGATTCAGTCGCAAGGGTAAACTGAGTCCGCACTTTATTGGTCCGTATGAGGTTATTGAGAGAATAGGGCTGGTGGCATATCGGTTAGCTTTACCGACAGAGTTAGAAAGGATCCATAATGTGTTTCATGTGTCTATGTTATGATGATATCGATCAGATCCATCATATGTGATTTCACCAATAGAGGTTGAGATTTGACCAGATATGACTTATGGTGAAGAACCGATCAAGATTTTGGCTGGAGAAGTTAAACAGTTGAAAAATAAAAGTATAGCCCTAGTGAAAGTTTTATGGCAAAGACATAGGGTCGAAGAGGCTATGTGGGAAACAGAAGAAGCTATGAGAAAACAATACCCAAACCTCTTTTTTGGTAAGATTTTCGGGGACGAAAATACCTAAAAGGGGAGAGTTGTAACAACCCGTTTTAAGGTCAAGTCAGAACACTGATTTTGGGACCATGAATCTGAAGTAGAAATATTTATTTTATTATTTCTTTAAGGTCTACAGTATGATTGAATAATTGTGTGAAAATTTCGTTAAGAAATTTTATCGATAGGGTGTCCAATTTGACTAATAGGACTAAATTGCAATAAGTGCAAAATATGTGTTCTAGAAGGTAGAGGTGTCTAATTGCTAAGAAATTTTAAATTGGAGGTCCTTAAATTGTAATTAGGCCATTATACTTTAAGTTGGACAAAAATGGACATGGCTAGGTGAAATTTCAAAGTTTTAAGTGAAGGGCATTTTGGTCATTTGGTAAATAAAGACAAAATTAACTAATAAAAAGATTTCATCTTTTCTAATTTGATCCCCCATGGCCTAAATTCACAAGTAAAAACCATAGCTAGGGTTTTCTAAGCTCTCAAGCTCAATTGTAAATCTGTTTTTGTCCTGTTTTTAATGTTTTTTACATTTTTGTGAATGTTGTAACTTGATTTAGCTATTCTAAGGACTAATTTGAAAGAAAATCAAAGTCTAAAATTTTACCCATGTTGAATATTTGTGCATTTTGATTTTTAATGGTAGAAAATGTATGTTTGGTGTTAGATAAACAACATTTACCAAGTGATTTTTGATGAAAATGTCAAATAAGGACCTAATTTTAAAAGTTGTAAAATATGTGTAAAAATGTGAATAAATGAAAAATGTGGACTGCTATGAGCATGAAAAAGATTTGACTAGACTTAGGTAATGAAGAAATCGAATGCAAATCATTTTACAAGCCTAGGGACTAAAATGTAAAAAGTTGAAAAGTTAAGGGTAAAAATATAATTTTTGCCATAATGTGTTTTTGGAATTAAATTGAATAATGTGATAATTGAATGAGTTAAAATTGATATTATAGATCAAGAAAGACAAGGTTCTGACCTAGACAGGGTAAAGAACAAAGTTGCGGACTAAATCGAACAATTAGCCATTTTGTACCGACATAAGTTCTTATGTTAAAAATAAGCTTTAATATGATTGTATTTTATTGCTTTAATATTGCATGAATTGTTTGTTTGATTAATGTGGATGGGCTTAATCTTATGAACAAGTCCGAAACTGAATCGACAAGCAAGGAATCCCATTTGAACCTTAGGAATAGGGTAGGATACAAGTGACATGTCACTGGGGTTAGTATGTGTTATGTGATCATGTGATTCGGGTGCTGGACTTGTACGTCCTATTGGTGGCTGAGTATACCGGCATATGTTGCTGATACTTGACAGCTTGTGTGAGCAGCATCGTGTAGTTACATCTTGGCTGACAGTTTGTGTGAGCAGGCCCATTGATAGCTCGAGAGCGAGCAACTATGTGATTTGAGATTGAGGTAGCATTGGCTACATATGTGGCACTTACTGTGCAAATTTCTTGAGTATCTGACATTTTTATTCTGAGTGGTTCACGGGTATGTTAAAGATGAGAATATGTGTAAGTTCATTTCGAGATGCTTCAGGTATGTACGTAAAGCTCATATGAATTAATTGCTTGAAATGATGATAATGAGGTAAGTTTGGTCTTGGAATGAATTATGATCATGAGACTATGGTAAATTCGCATTTAATTATGTTATATTATTTAAATATTATATGCATGGTAAGGTCTCTTATTTCTTGCATACGAGCTTACTAAGCTATATTGCTTACTCTGTTTATTTCCATGTTTTTATAGTGTTGCCAAGCTAGCTCGAATTGAATATCGTCAGAGATTTGCCTCACACTATCAAAACTTTCATTTCGGGTATTGATGATCTTAGTATTTTGAAAATATGGCATGTATAAGGACTTGGTCATTTTGTTATATGTGTCATTTGATTTAGCCAAATGTATTGGCTCATATTTGTTTAAGTTGAATTGGTATTTAGCTATGTAATTGGCTTATTTTGGCTAAAATGGTTGTAAGCCCATTTATTATGTATATGTACCAATGTCTTTGGTATTATGGTCATGGCATGCTTGGCGTATGATGGAGTGTGAGTTTTAGCATGAATGTGAAATGTTTGGAAATGTGCTTTATTGGTGAGATGATAATCTTATGCAAAAATAGGTGTTATAAAAGTAGTTTAATGATACCTTGTATATGTGAAATTAGCATGGTTAATTTGGGACATGATAAATGTTGTGAATATGATAGTGGATGGTAGTGTATTGATATGATTTAGCCATGATTGTAGATGTTCGGTTACCTAAGTATGCCATGTTTTGTGCCATTGATTTGGTGTAAGTGTATGTGTGATTAAGGGTGGAAAATGTCTTGGTAATTAGCCTTTGTTTTGTCCACACGGGTAGACACGCGGGCGTGTGTCTAAGCCTTGTGTGATACACGATTTGCCCCATGGGCATGTGTATAGGTTGTGTGTCCCCTACACCTTAATTTTGAGAAACAGAATACTCAGAATTGAGCATATGGGCAGAGACACAGGCGTGTGTCTCAGCCGTGTAGATGACACGGCCTTAGGCACGGGAGTGTGAAGTCTGTACCTATTTTATGAAAATTATTTTTCCACACGGCCTAGCACACGGGCATGTGACTTGGCTGTGTGACCTTAATTTGTTCAAGGGTTACAAGTCAGAGAGTTACACAGGGCCGAGACACGGGCCTGTGTGACCACACGGCTTGCCTATACATGCGTGTCCCAAACCACACGGGTGTGTTCCAAACCACACGGGTGTGTGACCCCTGTTTAGGGAAAAATTTTTCTAAGTTTTGTAAAAGTTTCTAAAGTTCTCGGTTTAGTTTCGGACCACTTTCAATGCATGTTTTGGGTTTCGTAGGCTCATATTATGGACTTTATGGTTGAATGTAAATGGTTTTAATTTGGATGCAAATTTATGACTCGGAATTGTATAATTGTTTGTGATGTGAGTCTGGTAATGCCTCGTACCCTGTTTCGACGTTGAATAAGGGTAAAGGGTGTTACATAGGTTGTATTATGTCCACTAAGACAAAGTGATGCACAAGTCTTGCGACCGAAGGAAAAATTTGTTCTTAAGCGAGAACTAGTCTTGCAAGCTAAGGCAAATTTTGTTCTAAGAAAATGTTTTCTGAAAAAGTATGAGCTGGTGTAATTTAAATGCAAATCCAAACTCTGGCTTTTAAGGTTTCGTAAACAAATTAGGCTCATGATTTTAATGCGAACCCTACCAAGGACGTTTTAAGAAAAATGAATCAGTTTTTAAACTGATCTCCAAAAGTTATGTTTATTGACAAAAGTGCGAACTGGGTCTCAAAACCTCACCTACGAACCCAGCATGGAAAAAATTTTCAAACTGAAGCTAATAAGGAATGAAGCAAATGAATGCAGAAGTGGATCGTAAAGTTTTTCAAATTTGTGGATTTGACTTAGGGATCTAGACGTTCGGAAAGAAACTTAGATTTTTGACACAACCTGAAACTCAATCAAATCTAGGTTAGATAAAACAATTAAAATAAATAACTAAGATAATCAAAATAGAATAATAACTCAATGATTAGAACAATAAGGAAGAAATTAAAGAAGATAGATGGAAAGATAGAATGTGGTATGTAGAAGTCCTAAAAAGCCTTGGAAATACGAAGAATCCACGACCCCCTTCAAGCGGCTCTAGTTTCCCCTCCAAGAAAGAAAACTTGGTAAGAAAAAGTTTGAAGATGATCCCCACAATCTTAAAAGATTGTTAAAACTCTTCTACAAGAAACTCAAGAGAAATTATTGAAAAGAAAAACTCAAAGAGAATTTATTAACTCAAGAGAGAAGTTGAACAATAATGAATTGAATGATTGCGTACAATGAAAAAGTCTATATATAAGCTAACTAAATAAAAATCTTAAGTATACTAGAACTCTAATTAATCTAAACAAGAATTAGTTTTAAACTAAACTTTCTTATTGACATAAAACTCCTAAATAACTTAAACTACTTAATAATTATTAAAAATTTGGAATAATAAAATAATAAGAGTTGATAAATACAATATTGGGCTCATATATAATAAAAATTAAGCCCAAAACCTAAACCCAATATGATTTAAACTCGAATTAAAAACCCAAAACTCGTAATTCTCGTTATAATAATGTCCAAAAATTCTGCTCGCACAGTCTTTGTTTAAACGATCATAACTTAAGCTGCTAAACTCAAAATTGAGTGATTCAAAGTGCTTTTTGAAGATAAGAGATAGATATTCAAACTCCATGAGACATCTTAGCCTAAAAATGCCAGGATTCCATCCAAAAAGTCACCGCAAGTCTATTGATTTCTCAAGCTTGAAAATTGGCAGCTTCGGTGAATGGAATTTAATAAATTTCACCCCATCCATGCATGTATCATTCCCCTTTACTTGAAAAGATTCATCCTTGAATCTTATCTTTGATCGAATCTTGATTTGATTTTTACATTGTTTTTAGGCCTTGAGGTAGTGTGAGCCTATCACATTCATGGGTCTAAAATTGGGCCTTGAGATTCGCATTGTTCCCCCCTTCATCAAGAAGATCCGTCCCAAAATCTTTAGTTGCAAAAAAAGAAAAGGGATTAGAAAAAATAAAAATAAAATGAAAAAAAAATACTTATCTAAACTTTCTTGTGCGCCAAAACTATCTCCGGGATCAAAGATATGATTTTGATCTCCCAAATGATCATGGATCAAGTATCTCTCCTTCAAAAACAAACCATCAACACTGAACAAAAAAAATTAGGCGCATGAGTGTTTAAGTAAAAAATAACCTATAACTTTCTTTGAATATATTTGGTCATCCATAAGAATTTCCAATGATGAGTCAAGAATTTCACATAATTATAAAATCAAGAATGTTAGGATTATGTAAAAATTCATCGTTAAAGTTCAAGATAAAAAATTTTGTTACAAGAAAAAATTATATAAAATGCTTTAATAAATCTATCTAGTGCAACAAAATTTCTATTTTTAACCTTTACAAATCTAGATAAACTCATAAAATCAATTGAACTTTTAGACCAAGGTTTAATGAAATTTGACCAACGAGAAAGCATGTTATAAGGAAAAACAAAATCAATAGCATACTTATCAAAAACATTTATTGTATGACTTCTTAAACCAATTTCTAATGTTTCATTACCTTTCTTAACTTGTAGCACTTGCAGAGAATTATTAATGTTCAACTTACCTCTCTCTTACAAGTAAAAGTGTAGATCGATGGTAGACTAATGTAATTGGAAGTCCGTCAATGGATCCTTAAAATTCTCTAACAAGGAAACACCACTAAACTTAATCGTTCCTCACTTTTGCATGAATATTTTCTTATTTTTCATTTTCTTTTCCCACTTGAGACCTCTCCAATTGTGCCCAATATGTATTTTCACTCACCCAAACTGGACCATCAAGTAGACTTTTATCACTCAAGGTCTCTTTTCTTTTTGTCTTTTCAATTTTTACTTCCTCACTTCTCATATCCCCCTTACAAGTATTATGAATATTCAATTCAATATAATATATTTCAATAGGAGAAAATGACAGTTCTATCTCATCTAACTCCATAGATTCGAGGAAAAAATTCTCACTATCATCTTTTTTTTATCAACAAAAACCTCGTGTTGGCACAATCACAACTATAGTGCCCACGCCCTTTGCACATAAAATTTCAATGTCACGACCTCTTTTTTGTTTTGGTGAAAAATTAGTAGAAGTGGGCTACTTAGAAGATGTAGAAGAAGGTTTTGTAAGAGCCCTACTTTTCTAGTCAAAAGGATTAATCTCATCATGTTTTGGCAACAATTTATTAGTAGCATAAGCAGGTTTCAAATTCTTGGTGGAATTAGAAATCGTGCCTTTATAATATTGTGATACACCAAATGGATGAAATTGACGTTATTGAAACTATTGCTCAATCTCAAATGCCTTGTGTACTGCCTCCTTAAGATTAATGTAGGTTTGATGTAACAACCCGATTTTGGGCCTAGTCGAAACAGTGGTTTCAGAACCACTAACCCGAGATCGGAGAAATTATTTTTAATATTATTTTATGTGTGATGGCATGTTTATAAAGGTGCATGAAAATCTTGGTGAATTAATTTTAGCGTTTGTGAACTTAATGGCAAAAAAGGACTAAATAGCATAAAGTGCAAAAGTCCTATTTTGATAGCTAAGGGTGTCAAATAGCTAGAGAACCTAAATTGGGGCTCTTTAAAGGGCAATTAGACCCTTTAGAGAGGCTTGGCTGGCCATGAGACAAGGAAATTAACATAGTCAAATATTAGGTGAAGTTTGGTGACTTATTTGACCAAAAAAGAATTAAAATAAAAGAAAGATGATATCATCCCTTTTTACCATTTCTTCTCCACCGAAAAATTCAGCCATTGTAAGGGTTTGAAAGCTTGAAAATTTAAACAACTTGTAACCCTCGCAAGTAAGTGATTTTGATGGTTTTTCTTGATGATTTTTGTATTTTTAGATGGTTGAAAGTATAGGGTCTTACCATGAGAGTGTTCATGTTGTTTTCAAAAATTTTATGGAAGAAAATAAATCATGGTTGTGAAATAAACAATTTTTGTGAAGTAGTTTTCATGGAAACCCTAACTAAAGACCATTTTGCATAAGTTGTAAAAATAGGTGATAAATGTGTGAAATAATCAGAATCGTGGGCTACTCTTAGTATAAAAAGTATTCGTCTAGGCTTGGTTAGTGAGAAAATGTGATAAAAATCTATTTTCAGACTTAGGGCTAAAATGGTCATTTGTGAAAGTCTAGGGGCGAAATGGTCATTTTGCCCAATTATGAATTTTCTAGTGCCTAGATTATGCTGATGAAATGAATGAATTTCTATCATTTTAGATCAAGAATTATAAAATCTGGGCCTAGACCAGGGAAAAGCAAAGCAAGTGGACTAAACCGATCTAATCGCCTACATTTTGTACACCGAGGTAAGTTGTATGTAAATAATACAACTACATTGTTATTATATGTGTTTGAATTGATATAACATAAATTGATTGTTTGTGGAAATAATTATGTATGTTGAATATTGAGATTGTAGAATTCTCGTTTGAACCTTCGAAAATAAATCAGATATTCATGCCATGACATTCAGGTTATTTGTGTGATAGTGTAAGACATGCCTAGGACATGCATCGGCCACATTATAAGAGCCAGTGTAAGCCCATGTCTGAGACATGGCATCGGAATTGAGACGAGAGCTAGTGTAAGACATGTCTGGGACATGCATCGGCTAGGAGATGTGTCAGTGTAAGACCATGTTTGGGACATGGCATCAGCATTGAGATGAGAGCTAGTGTAAGACATGTCTGGGAAATGCCTCAGCCTCATGATGTAAGCCAGTGTAAGACATGTCTGAGCCATGCATCGGCTACAAGATGTGTCAGTGTAAGACCATGTCTGGGACATGGCATCGGCACGTATAGAGGTGTCAGTGTAAGACCATGTTTGGGACATGGCATCGACATTATACCCTATGTTTGAGGCTTAATGAATATCCGATAGCATTCCAAATGGTTCAACGGTGAATGTTACAGTTTAAGTTAAATGAGGAAAGTATAACCATGTTGTGAGTGGTATAGGTACCTATTTGAAATGTTTGAGATGTAAGCTCAATAGATGCTATGTTAATTGTATTGGATAGTGATGAGTAAGTTGTGCTTATGCCTACTTTATGTACTAAAAGCATGATGATGAATGGTAAAGTTGTTGTTATATTTATTACATGCAACTTACTAAGCTTTATGCTTACTCCCTCTTCTTTCCATTTTCTTATAGTGTCGCTTATTTATCTCGAGGATCATCGGACGTTGGAGGCATCAATCACACTATCATCCGAAGCACTTGGTATAGTTAGATCACTTATTTTTGGTTATGGCATGTATAGGACCTTGGCTTTTTAGTTTTTTGTCATTGTTAATTGGCCAAATGTGTTGGCTTGCTTTAGCATTTGATTCATTTTGTATAAAGCCATGGAAAATGGCTAATATTGAAAGTTAATATATAAATGCAAGATAGTCCTACATGAATGTGAAATTGTTGGCATGGTTGGATTTATGAAATGTGTATAGGCCTTAGCTATGGTTGTTTGGTTAAGAAATCATACTAAGTTAGACTTTGTTATGTTTGGTACTAGATTGTGTTTCAGGGTGGCAAAGGGCTTTGTAGATAGCCTTATATTGTCCACACAGTAGACACATGGGAGTGTGTCTAGGCTGTGTGTGACACACAGTCAGCACTATGGGCGTGTTGCTTGGTCGTGTGTCCCCTGCACGTAAATTTTACAAATTAGTATGCATGGTAGTAAACACACGGGCAGAGACACGGCCGTGTGTCTCAGTCGTGTAGAGGACACGGCCTCTGGCCACGGGCGTGTGCCCTAAATTGGATACTGACATCAAAAACAGAATGTCAAGGTTTTTAAACTCGGGCTAAGACACGGGCGTGTCATGGCCGTATGAGGGACACGGGCCATGGACATAGGCATGTGTCAGGCAGTGTGAAAACCCCTGTAGGTTTGAATTTAGAATTTATTTCACACGGGTATAGGACACAGGCATGTCCCTAGATACTTAGGTCGTGTGTGTCACATAGGCCATCAGCACGACCAGGTTATAATGACCACACGGGCGTGTACCCTGTTTCAAGAGTCATTTTTTTTATTTAGTCGGTTTAAGGACCCGAGTTGGCTCTAAATGGTTTCCAAGGAAAGTTTGAGGCCTCGTAGGCCCACTTTAAGGAGTTTAAACAGAGTTCAAAAGAGTTTTAAATTTGATAAAGTTTTGGTGACTCGGAATGATTGTATGCATGTGGTTAAGTATGGTAATGCCTCATGCCCAGTCTCGGCCTCGAAATTGGGTACGGGGTGATACATTTGAAGATTAAGAGCATTGGCTATCAAAATGTTCAAGCCATCTATAAATTGCACCATGGTAGTCTCTTCATCTTTTCGCACATTTTCTCTTTGCATAAGCATCTCCATCTCCTTAAAGTACTCATCAACAGATCGATTACCTTAAACAAGGTGTCAAAGTTTCATTTTGACCTCTCTATAGTAATGGGAAGGAATTTAATGCTTTCACATCAATTACCTTTTCATAGTTTCTTTAACGATCAATTCCAAGTTGAACCCACCAACTCAATACATAGTCTGAAAATAGAAGGGTAACCAATGAGACTCTTTCCTCTTCCTTGGCATTTATAATAACGAAACTTAAGTTGAATTTTTTATTCCCATCACAGTATGCCTCGGGATCATACTTCCCTGGAAATGGTGGAATGTTGAACTTTGATTTAGCTAAAAAATGTTGCCCACGGTCATTATTAACCAAAGTCTCATCATTGCATGAGAGACACATCGAGCATTATTTGCATGAAGACGAGGATGATCAATCTTGTCTCCCCAATTATGATTTCGACATTCAATTTTTGTACTTAGTCATTCCAAATTTTTGTCGATTGTGTCTAAAATAGTGTAACATTTCTAATCTCGAGCATTTCGATCCTGTAGATTTTTTTACAACCTATCGAACCTGTGTTCGAACTTACCATTAAATTCATTGAGGTCATGTTATAATTTTGTTTCGAAATCAACAAGATTTTCGATGGTCACTAGTGGTGTGTCACTCTGGTTATCACTTCCTTTGCCACTACGAGACATTGTGACAAATCTAAAAAAAAAGCGCACTCAAAAAGAAAAAAATTAAAAAAATTTCACTGTTATACACTCAAAAATAAAATTAATTCTCAATGAGGTAAGAATTAATCTTGTGAGAGTTTTAGGAGTATTTATGAAAATCAATCAGAATGTTAAAGAATCTACCTACCAAATATCCTAACGACACTAGGAGTGTAATGACTCGATTTTGGGCTCAGTCAGAACAGTGGTTTCGAGACCATTAATCTGAGGACGGAGAAATTATTTTTAATATTATTTTATGTCTTGTGGTATGGTTATATGAGAGTATGAAAATTTGATGAATTAATTTTAGCGATTTCATGCTTAATTGTGAAAAAGGACTAAATCGCATAAAGTGCAAAAGTCCTATTTTGATAGCTAAGGGTGTCAAATAGCTAGAGAACATAAATTGGGGGTCTTTAAAGGGAAAATAGACCCTTGGATAAGTTATGGCCGGCCATAGGAGACAAAAGATAGAGGAAGTCAAAATTAGATGGAAAGTTGGTAATTTATTTGACCAAAATGAAATAAAATAAAGAGAAAAAATATCATCTTCTTTCCTATCTCCTTCTCCACCAAAAATTCAGCCATTTTTGGGGTTTTTGAGTTTCAAAAATTTCAGTCACTCTCTACTCTTACAAGTGACTTTAATGGCTTTTCTTGAAAATTTTTACATTTTTAGAACCCTTGTAGCATAAGCTTTCTAACAAGGGGACTATTTTGTTAAATGGTTGAAAGTATTGGGTTTTAACATGAGAGTGTTCACGTTGTTTTTTGAAATTTTATGGAAGAAAATGAATCATGGTTATGAAATAAACAACTTTTGTGAAGGGACTTCTCATGAAAACCCTAATAGAATCATTTTGTAAAGTTTGTAAAATAGATAGTAATGTTGTGAAATATTGGAAATTTGGGGTTGTCATAAGAGAGATAAATGGTCGATTAGGCTTGACTAATAAGGAAACTCGATAAAAATCAATTTTTGGGCCTAGGGGTAAAATGGTCATTTCGGGAAAGTTTAGGGGCAAAATGGTCATTTTGACCAAATCATAAATTATTGAGCGTTTAGATTTAATTGATGATTAAATGATTAAATGTTGCCATTTTAGATCAAGAAATACAAAATCCGAACCTAGACCGGGGGAAGGCTAAGCAAGTAGATTAAATCAACTAGTCGCCACATTTTAAGTACCAAGGTAAGTTGTATGTAAATAATACAACTACATTGTTATTATATGTGTTTGAATTGATATAGCATAAATTACTCGTTTTTGGAAATGATTACATATGATGAATATTGAGATAGTAGAACTTCCGTTTGAACCTTAGGAAATAAATCGGATATTCATGCCATGACATTCAGGTTATTTGTGTGCTAGTGCAAGACATGTCTGGGACATGCATTGGCCACATTATGAGAGCCACTGTAAGACCAAGTCTGGGACATGGCATCAGCATTGAGATGAGAGCTAGTGTAATACATATTTGGGACATGCATCAGCCTCGATATGTAAGCCAGTGTAAGACATGTCTGGGACATGCATCGGCTACGAGATGTGTCAGTGTAAGACCATGTCTGGGACATGGCATCGACAGGTATAGAGGTGTCAGTTTAAGACCATGTCTGGGACATTGCATCGGCATGGATATGTAAGAGCTAGTGTAAGACCACGTCTGGGACATAGCATTGACTTGATGGATGAGCTAGTGTAAAACCATGTCTGGGACATGGCATCGGCATTATATCCTATGTTTAAGGCTTAATGAATATCCGATAGCATTCCAAATGGTTCAACGGTGAGCGTTACGGTTTAAGTTAAACGAGAAAATTATAACCATGTTGTGAGTGGTACAAGTACCTATTTGAAATGTATGAGATGTGAGCTCAATATATGCTATGTGAATTGTATTGGATAGTGATGAGTAAGTTGTGCTTATGCTTACTTTTGTACTATGAGCATGATGATAAATGGTAAAGTTGTTGTTATATTTATTCGCATGCAACTTACTAAGCTTTATGCTTACTCCCTCTCCTTTCCATTTTCTTATAGTGCCGCCTAGTTAGCTCGAGGATCATCAGACGTCGAAGGCATCGATCACACTATCAACTGAAGCACTTGGTATAGTTGGTTTTATTATTTTGAATATGGCATGTATAGGCTTAAACTTTTGAGTTTTGTGTCAATGTTATTTTGGCCAAATATGTTGGCTTGGGATGAATCCCTTCATTTTGTATAAAGTCGTGGATAATGGCTAATGTTCATTATTGATATATGCAAATGATGATATTTTCATGGATGAGTAAATTGCATGAATGAGATAATGCCTTGCGTGGCTAATTAGACCTTGTATTGTTGTATGGATTTGTCATGTTAGAAGTTACGTAGGTTAGTGCAAGTAAGGGAAGCAAAAAGTCTTGGTAAATAGCCTTATTTTTTCCACATAGGTAAACACACGGGCGTGTGTCTAGGCCGTGTGTGACACACGGTCAGCCTCATGGGCGTGTTATCCGGCCATGTGTCCCTTGCACGTTAAATTGACAAGTCAGTATGCATGGTAGTAAACGCACAGGCAAAGACACTGCCGTGTGTCTCAACCATGTGAAGGATACGACCTCTGGCCACGGGCGTGTTCCTTGGCCGTGTGCCCTAAATTGGATGCTGACGTCAAAAATAGAATGTCAAGGCTTTGAGACACGAGCGTGTCGTGGCCGTGTGAGGGACACGGGCAATGGACACTGGCATGTGTCAGGCCGTGTGAAAACCCCTGTAGGTTCGAATTTAGAATTTAATTCACATGGGCCCGGGGCACGGGCATGTCCCCATGTGCTTAGGCCGTGTGAACCACACGAGCCATCAGCACGGCCATGTCATAGTGGCCACACGGGCGTGTTGCCCTTCCACACAGGCGTGTGCCCTATTTCAAGGGTCATTTTTAAAAAGTTAGTTTAAGGACCTAAGTTGGTTCTGAATGGCTTCCAATGGATGTTTCAGGCCTCGTAGGCCCATACTAAGGAGTTTAGACAAAGTTCAATTTTTTTTTTTAATTTGACCAAGTCTTAATGACATCGCAATAATTGTATTCATGTGATTAAGTGTGGTAACGCCTCGTATCCCGCCCCGGCATAGGGCTCGGGTGTGGGGTGTTACAAGGAGTCCAAAAGTGGCTAGACACCAAAGAATTGTGTTGCATGGTGGAAGGAATGTGCAACGTTTTTAACCTACTAATACAAGAAACAATAAAGTGTTAGAATGTGTTAAGGAACAATAAAGACTTAAAACAAATGAAAACCTAAGGCTAAGAGTAAATGAAAATTTTTGAAACCCGAAAACTCGAAAAAATGCAAAGCAACTTGACAAACTTCGTTTGAGGTGTTCTCGATTTCTAAAAATCATGAAATTTAAATTTGAGCCTCTTCAAATAATGTAGATTTGATATAGAAAGTCTCAGCACAAAATTCAACCCACGGGATTTTCTTATTTTTTCTTTTCTTTTCGTATTTTATTTTTTTGTACTTTATCGATCACTTTTTTTGTGGGAAATAATTTTTTTATATTGTAATACAATGCCAAGAATCAGTATATAAAATTTTAGATAAATTGAAAAGGTTTTACCTACTCAAAAATATATTTCTCCAAAAATAATTATGAGTAAAAACTACTTATAGATTGTTTTGCAACGAAAATCAATTCAGAAATCAACCATAAACACCCAAAATGCCCAAATCTGATACCAACTGATAAGGAATGAAGCAAGTGAATGTGGGAGTGGATCGTAAATTTTTTCAAAGTCAAGGATTTGACTTAGGGCTTTAGACGTTCGGAAAGAAACTTGGATTTTTGACATAACCTGAAACGCAATCAAATCCAAGTTAGATAAAACAATTAAAATAAATAACTAAGGTCATTAAAATAGAATAATAAATCTACGATTAGAACAATAATTAAAATAGAATGTGGTATGTAAAAGTTCTAAGAAGCCTTAGAAACACGAAGAATTCACAACCCCCTTCAAACAACTCTAATTTCCCCTCCAAGAAAGAAAACTTGGTAAGAAAACTTGATAAGAAAAAGTTTAAAGATGATCCCCACAATCTTAAAAGATTGTTAAAACTCTTCTAAAAGAAACTCAAGAGAAATTATTGAAAAGAAAATTTCAAAGAGTATTTATTAACTCAAGAGAAAAGTTGAACAAAAATAAATTGAATGATTTGTGTACAATGCAAAAGCCTATATATAGTAAACTTTATTATTGACATAAAACACCTAAATAACTTAAATTACTTAATAATTATTAAAATTTTGGAATAATAAAATAATAAGAGTTGATAAATACAATATTGAGCTCATATATAATAAAAATTAAGCCAAAAATCTGAACCCAATATGATTTAAACTCGAATTAAAAGCTTGAAACTCGTAATTCCTGTCATAATCATGTCCAGAAATTTTGTTCACGCAATCTTTATTAAAACAATCATAACTTGAGCTCCCAAACTCAAAAGTGCGTTTCAAAGATAAGAGATAGATATTTAAACTCCATGAGACATCTCAGTCTAGAAATGTTAGGATCCCATCTAAAAATTCATTGCAAGGCTATTGATTTCCCGAGCTTAAAAATTGGCAACTTTGGTGAATGGAATTTAATAAATTTCACCCTATCCGTGCATTATCGAAAGCTTACTACTATTTTCAAATATTATTTTAAGACATATTCTGAGAAATATGATTATTCACTAAGTTCTCAATGAACTCACCCACTCCTCTTTTAGTCCTTTTCAGGTAAGTAGGTCGTAGATGGCATAGGCAAGGTTGATGATGGGGCAAGGATGTTCCTGAGCAGATATCGGTGAACCTGGGTTAATGACAATGAGAATTTGTTAAGGGTTTTAGATATATTTATAAGTTCAAGACTCTAACAATGTTATTTAAAGAGTGGTTATTTTATTCTGTTTAGTTTTCTAGTTTATTGTGAACCATGTTTTAAATACTTGATGTTACATAAATAAAGCCGATTTTTTTATGCATGAGAATTTTATGTTTATGTATGTCTAAGTTAGATTTATAATTTAACTCTATTGTGTACTCTATATGTAGCATGCCATAATTACATGTGATAAACCGTAATTTATACATATTTTTATCCCATGCTTAACACATTTATGGATGATTTCTCTTTAGATTTGGTGAATTCGATGCTCCTAATTCTTTAATTTCATGTTTTATACTTAGGTGAGCACAGGAGAGTAAAAAGATCAAGAAATGGGCCGAAAATGGAAAAAATGGACCCATATGGGAAATCAACATGGCCTGGACTTCCTCACACAGGCATGTCACACGGCCGTGTCCCTTTGACAGGATTGAAGCATGACTTACACGGGTAGACTTCAAGCCCGTGCCTATTCAACAGCCTTGACCAAGGGCTAGAGTAATTGCACAAGAGCGTGTCACACGGGCGTGTCCCTGTCGAGCCTAAGTATAACCCTATTTAGAAAAGGCCAATTTTGAGGGCTCTTAGGCATTTTAAAGCCTATTTAAACACCTAAGGAGACACTTAGAAGGAGACGTAGAGTAGGGGGCATGGAATTACTCAAGGAAAGCTGATTGGTCCATCTCAGAAGCCGGATTCATCATCAAGACTGAAGATCTCCCTTCAATTTCCATTCAGGGGTTTTGGGTTTTCTTTATGTTTTGTATTCATTATTCTTCTGAGATGTTTTCTTCTATAATTATGAACTAAACCCCCTAAATACCTAAGGAGAATGAAACCTAAGACTGATCTTGTTATTATTATCTGAATTGTATGATTAATATTTGACTTGTTCTTAATTATGTGTTCTTAATTCTTGTTTTAATATTCCAGTATATTGATTTGAGTTAATACTCTCATTCAGAGAAGGAATAGACCTTGTCTAAGAGTAAATTTGTCATAATTAAGCAGAGTTGATTGCACGCCTAGAGATAGGGTGATAAGATTTTGCCGGATTAGGGTGAAACCTAATAAGGGGATCCATAGATTGAGTTAATGCAACACTAGGTGTTGTTAGAAAGAGGTTTCAATTAATCAACCTAGGGTTAGACGTTATTAGTCTCGAGAGAGATAATAATATAACTTAGGGATTTCTACGAATCAATTCAAATGAATAAATCGTCTGATTTAGAGTCAAATAAAAAGTGAAGTCTAGGTGGATTTTTCCTTGGGTATTGTCTTAATCAATCAAATTTTCCCAAAAGCATTTCCCCAATTTCTCTCTGTGCACTCTTAGTTTAGTTAATTAATTTAGATAAACAAATCCCTTAATTTTTAGGCTAGATAATAAAAAGAAAGTAATTACTAGTACTCTTGGTTCCTTTGGGTTCGACAATCCGGTCTTGCTAAAGCTATACTACTGTTCGATAGGTACACTTGCCTTCATCCTGATAATAGTTAGTTTCAAGAATGCTTAATTATAAATTTTTAAAATCTGTCGTGAATATCACGTACCAAGTTTTTGGCACCGTTGCCGGGGAACTAGGATATTAGGAACACTCGATTTTTATTACTTTTACCATTTTACTTTTATTGCAATTTAAATTTTTATTTTCTTTTCTAATTCTTTATTTATTCTCTTCTGACAGGTTTTTCTAGTTTATGACCAGAAGAAACCTATCAGGCCCATTACTATTTGATAGTGAGATCGATCGTACAGTTCACAGAAATCGAAGAGAAATAAAGCGAAGCTTAAGATACACAGAGGAAGAGGAAGAGGACAATATTTCAACCACAACTGAGGAGATGGCTGAAAACTAAGAAAATCCACTACCTCTTGTGATTGCTGCTAATGAAAATCCTGCTCCACGTACTATGTATGATTATGCTAAACCTTCTTTAACAGGAACTAAATCGAGCATAGTTAGCCCTACTATTGTTGCCAATAATTTTGAACTGAAACCTAACACCATTCAAATGATCCAACAGTTTGTTCAGTTTGATGGTTTGCGGGACGAGGATCCCAACGCTCACTTGGAAAATTTCTTAGAATTTTGTGACACTTTTAAAATCAATGGCGTTTTTGATGATGCCATTCACCTTCGTTTGTTTCCCTTTTCGTTAAGGAATAAGGCTAAACAATGGTAACTCGTTACCACGAGGGTCAATCACTACATGGGAACAAATGACTAAAAAGTTTTTATTAAAATATTTTTCGCCGGCTAAAACAATCAAATTACGTAATGATATCTCTTCTTTTGTACAGATAGATTTAGAAACACTCTATGATGCATGAGAGAGATACAAGGACCTTTTGAGAAGGTGCCCTCACCATGGGTTACCACATTGGCTACAGGTTCAAACGTTTCATAATGGCCTGAATCCTTCGACTCGACAGATGATCGACACAGCCGCTGGCGGAACCATCAATAATAAGACACCTGATGATGCTTATGAATTTATAGAAGAGATGTCACTGAATAATTATCAGTGGCAAGTCATGAGGACAAAGCCAACGAAAACAGCTGGTGTTTTTAACGTCGATTTGGTCACCATGCTCTTTAATCAGGTATAACTTTTGAACAGAAAAATTGACGGTTTTCTTGGTTCTTCACAGGTTCACCCAATAATTTAGATTACCTACCTTATGGCCACAACATGGAGAACGAGCAGTTAAATTACATGGGTAATAATCCTCGATCTCAAAATAATCCTTATAGTAATACTAACAATGCAGGTTGTAAGAACCACCCAAATTTCTCATGGGAAGGCCAAGGGAATCAACGACCACCACCACCTTCAGGTTTCCAACAACCACCCTACCAATAAGAGAAAAAGCCGAACCTTGAGGAGATGCTAACAAAATTCATCTCAGTGTCAGAACCTCGTTTTCAGAATACCGAAATAGCACTTAAAAATCAACAAGCATCGATCCAAGGGCTCGAAACTTAGATAGGTCAGCTCGCTAAATTGATATCTAAACGACCACAAGGTAGCCTACCGAGTAACACTGAATCTAACCCAAGGGAGCAAATCAATTCAATTACCATTTAAGATAAGGAAGGGTTAGTTGCACCTGAACCAGAATAGAGGCAAGAAACAGTGGTAAGTAAAGGTAAGGGTGATAAACCGTAATTCATACATATTTTTATTCCATGCTTAGCCTATTTATGAATGGTTTCTCCTTAGATTTGGTGAATTCGATGCTCCTAATCCTTTAATTTCATGTTTTATCCTTAGGAGAGTATAGGAGAGTAAAAAGAGCGAGAAACGGGCCAGAAACGGAGAAAATAGACCCACGTGGGAAATCAACATGGCCTGAACTTTCTCACACGGGCGTGTCACACGGCCGTGTCCCTTTGGCAGGATTGAAGCATGACTTACACAAATATACTACACGCTCGTGCCTATTCAACAGCCTTGACCACGGGCTGGAGTAATCGCACATTGGCGTGTCACACAGGCGTGTCCCTGCCAAGTCCAAATATAACCCTATTGGAAAAAGGCAAATTTTAGGGGCTCTTAGGCATTCTAAAGCCTATTTAAAAACCTGAGGAGGCACTTAGAAGGGGGATAGAGAGTAGGAAGCAAGGAACTCAAGGAAATCTGATTGATCCATCTCAGAAGTCGGATTCATTATCAAGACTGAAGATCTCCCTTCAAGTTCCTTCAGGAGTTTTGGGTTTTCTTTTGTTTTGTTATCTTTATTCTTTCGAGATGTTTTCTTTCAAAAGTATGAACTAAACCCCCTAATACCTAAGGGGAATGAAACCTAAGACGGATCTTGTTATTATTATCTGAATTGTATGATAAATATTTGACTTGTTCTTAATTATGTGTTCTTGATTCTTGTTTTGATATTCCAGGATATTGATTCAAGCTAAGCTCTTATTCAGAAGTTAAGCTCTTATTCAGAGAAGGAATAGACCCTGTCTAAGAGTAAATTTGTCATAATTAAGCGGAGTTGATTGCACGCCTAGAGATAGGGTGATAAGATTTTGCCGGATTAGGGTGAAACCTAGTAAAGAAATCCATAGATCGAGTTAATGCCATTCTAAGATATTAATTAGAAAGGGATTTCAATTATTCAACCTAGGGTTAGACGTTATTAGTCTCAAGAGAGATAATAATATAACTTAAGGATTTCTACAGATCAAGTCAAATGAATAAATTGTCTGATTCAGAGTGAAATAACAAGTGAAGTCTAGGTGGATTTTTCCTTAGGTATTGTTTTAATCAATCAAATTTTCCCAAAAGTATTTTCCCAAATTTTCTTTCTGTGCATTCTTAGTTAATAATTAGTTTAGATAACCAAACCTCTTAATTTTTAGGCTAGATAATAAAAAGAAAGTAAATACTAGTACTCGTAGTTCCTTTGGTTCGACAAACCAGTCTTGCTGGACTATACTACTGTCCGATAGGTACGCTTGCCTTAATCGCGATAATAAGTTAGTCTCAAGAACGATTCTTTCATAAATCTTTAAAACCTCTCACGAATATCACGTATCAAGTTTTTGGCACCGTTTCCGGGGACCTAGGATATTAGGAACACTCGATTTTTATTACATTAGCCATTTTACTTTTATTGTAATTTAAATTTTTATTTTCTTTTCTAATTTTTCATTTATTTTCTTCTAACAGGTTTTTTCTGGTTTATGACCAGGAGAAACCCGTCAGGACCGTTACTGTTTGATAGTGAGCTCGATTGCACAGTTCGCAGAAATCGAAGAGAAATAAGGTGAAGTTTACGATGCACAGAGAAAGAGCGCGAGGACGATACTTCAACCACAACCGAGGAGATGGCTGAAAACCAAGAAAATCCACTACCTCCTATGATTGTTGTTAATCAGAATCCTGCTCCACGCACTATGTATGATCATGCTAAACCTTTTTTAACAGGAACTGAATCGAGCATAGTTAGACCTACTGTAGCTGCAAATACTTTTGAACTGAAACCTAACACAATTCAAATGATACAACAATTTGTTCAGTTTGATGGTTTCCAGGACGAAGATCCCAACGCTCACTTGACAAACTTTTTGGAACTATTTGATACATTTAAAATTAATGACATTTCTGATTATGCTATTCGCCTTCAGTTATTCCCTTTTTTATTGAGGAATAAGGCTAAACAGTAGTTGAACTCGTTGCCATGGGGGTCACTCACTACTTGGGAACAAATGATTGAAAAGTTTTTATTAAAATATTTTCCGCCGGCTAAAACGGCTAAATTACGTAATGATATCTCTTCTTTTGTGCAGATGGATTTAGAAACACTCTACGATACATGGGAGAGATATAAAGACCTCTTGAGAAGATGCCCTCGCCATGGGTTACCACTCTGGTTACAGGTTCAAACCTTTCATAATGGCCTAAATCCTTTGACTCGGCAGATGGTTGACACAGCTGCTGGCGGAACCATTAATAATAAGACACCTGAAGATGCCTATAAATTTATAGAGGAGATGTCACTGAATAACTATCATTGGCAAGTCATGAGGACAAAGCCAAAGAAAACAGCCGGCGTTTATAACGTCGATTCGGTCACCATGCTCTCTAATCAGGTAGAACTCTTGAATAAGAAAATTGATGGTTTTCTTAGTTCTTCACAGGTTCACCCAGTAATGCAGTGCAAAGCAAGTGGAGGTGGATCAAGCAGTTCAGAATATCCATCTTATGGCCACAACATGGAGAACGAGTATTTAAATTACATGGGTAACAATCCTCGATCTGAAAACAATCTTTATAGCAATACTTATAATGCAGGTTGGAGGAACCACCCAAATTTTTCATGGGGAGGCCAAGGAAATCAAAGACCACCACCCCCTTCAGGCTTTCAACAGCCACCATACCAGCAGGAGAAAAAGCCGAACCTTGAGGAGATGCTAACCAAATTCATCTTGGTGTCAAAAACTCATTTTCAGAATATCGAGACGGCACTCAAAAATCAACAAGCATCAATCCAGGGGCTCAAAACTCAGATTGGATAGCTCGTCAAGCTGATTTTCGAATGACCATAAGTAGCCTGCCAAGCAACACTAAATCTAACCCAAGGGAGCAACTCAACGCGATTGCCATTCAAGATGAGGAAGGGTTAGTTGCAAAACCATGGCCAGAAACGGTGGTAAGCAAAGGTAAGAATGAGATAGGCCAAAATGACCCAAAGCCGATGAGTACAGAATATAAACCTCGTGTACCATACCCCAATATGAATTTACCGTTTATTGAAGCCCTTTCGCAGATGCCAAATGCAATCAAGTTTTTAAAAGAGTTTTTAACAAATAAACGAAAGTTGGATGAGGCGTCGCATGTGGAGTTGAATGCAGTTTGCTCAGCCATATTACAGAATAAGCTACCCAACAAATTGAAAGATCCAGGAAGTTTTACGATTCCTTGTTTAATTGGTAGTTTACGTGTTCGTCATGCATTGGCTGACTTGGAGGCAAGCATTAATGTTATGCCTTATAAAATGTTTAAACAGCTAGGTCTTAGGAAACCCAAACAAACTAGGATAAGCATTCAATTGGCTGATAAAACCATTAGATTTCCTAGGGGTATCATTGAAGATGTTCTTGTTAAGATCGATAAATTTATATACCCAGTAGACTTTGTTGTTATAGACATGGAAGAGGCTAGTAACGCAACTTTAATTTTAGGACGACCCTTTTTAGCAACTGCTAGAACCATTATTGATGGTGGTACAGGTGAACTCACACTTCATGTGGGAGACGAAACAATCACCCTTCAAGCTCGTAATAAAGTAACACATCAAAAATTGAAGGTGGTTGTAAAAATCATTCTACTAGTATTGATCATGTGGTGACACCCTCTATGCAGGAAACAGTTTCGAAGAATACATATGAGTTGTGTTCAAACAACAACAAAGGACCTATTTATGAAGAACGAAGGTTACAAATCGAGGAGCTAGATGAATGTCGGACACATAAACCGAGAACACCCGATGAATTGAAACCGAGCCAGGACAAGTTCAATACCTCACCAAATCAACTTAAGGTTAGAGACAAAGTACTACTAGATGCAACAGATCCTCACATTGCCACTCTTAAACCTAATGAAGAAATCCCTCTTACGGTACTCAGTATTTTCCCATATAGTATAGTCGAGGTAATTCATCCCAAATTCAGCACATTTAAGGTAAACAATACCCGTCCTAAACCTTATGTTGATAAAGTTGATAGTCGGGATGAGGAGTGTAAACTCCTCGCACCACCTTGACCATACAGAAGAGAGGTAAGTCAAGCTTAGAATATAAATAAGCGCTTCTCGGGATGCAACCCAAGCACTAACAGTGTTAACTTCTTTAAAATTTTAGTTTTTAACATCTAACACACTAACCGAATCATGGAACACAGACTTTCAAAAAACCACACGGCCAGACACACGGGCGTACATTAAGCCGTTCGAAAATAGGGCAAGATTTTTTCCCCAACACAGGATGCGATAAGTTGCCACAGTCGTGCGACATGGCCGTGGGCTAAACTGCCAAAACAACACGGGCGTGTCTCACGCCCGTGCCTCGAAACTGTGGTTGAAACTGAGAATGTAACATGGGCATACAACACGCCCGTGCCATCCACCCGTGGTCGACACTATCAAAAAACGAACACGGGTGTAGACCTATGTACATCAGCATGGGAGAAGTGAACGAAGTAAGACACGACCGTGCGACATGGGTGTGTACAGCCACACACCCAAAGAACACGGGCGTGGGCCAAATTTCAGACGCGCCCAAATTCAAAATTCGCAAAACACATAGGCAAAAATTAGGCCACATGGCCGTGTACCCCAAAATCTATATAAACCCCTCAATATTCATCAGCTCCCTCCCCAAAAAACCCTAACCCTAGCTGCTGCAACTTCACACGCCCTACCTCCCACACTCGTGCGCCGCCTACAACACCTATTCCGACGCCTCAAGTTCCTTCTTTTTGCGTTTGTTTACTCTTTTCTCTCTATTTTCTTTAAATATGTTGCTTATTTCATGATTCCTCTGCTATATTGAAATATTTTGAATGAATATTCATAGTTAGAATATTAAAATACTCATGCTTGTTTAATAAAAATTTTTGTCATTTTAGTTACTACATTATGCTATACTCTTTCATTTTCCCTTGTTTCCATGAAATTTATGCCTACCCACATGCATTTATTCATTATTTCCATAATCCTCTAACTTGATATATTTAGTGGTTTTAGTTTGTATCATCTCGTACGTAAATCTCATAAAATATTCATATTTAGCCTTAATTTCCCATACTATTCTTGGGGCATATTGGTTGAACTTCAAGTTTTCAATGCAGGTACAATTTCATCCTCACGTGGAAAGAAGACTGCTATTCCCGCCTCGAAGAAGAGGAAAGGAGCAGCGTCATCCTCGGGTCCTACCATGGAGATTAGGCACCCGTTCCTCTAGGTTCCCTTGAGACCCCAAGAGGAATTATATCATATATTACAGGCCCGAACCCTAGGTGTAACACCCCGTACCTGATACCATTGTCGGAAGCGACCACGAGGTGCTAACAGACATAATTCATGTATGTTCACAGTCCATTTTAAAAATTTCCAGACAGCTGGCTATCTGCGTCACTGTCACCTTAAAAATCATATCTTGAGTTCCAAAACTCGAAAATCAGTTTTGTAATTTTTCCCTGAAACTAGACTCATATATACATCCACAATTTGTTTTCTAGAATTTTTGGTTGAGCCAATTAGTACAGTTTATTAGTTAAAGTCTCCCCTGTTACAGGGTTCGACTACACTGACCTTCCTGCATTTTGACTTAGATAACTCCTTATACAGGGCTTCAATACTTATGCTGTTTGTTTCTAATGAAACTAGACTCAAAAAGGAATCTATAAATATATGGCATGACTTCTAATTATCTCTGGTTAATTTATATTGAATTTCCAAAGTCAGATCAGGGGATCCAGAAATCGCTCTGGTCCTATCCCACGAAAACTTAAATATCTCTTAAAATACGACTCATATGACCTTTTCGTTTCTTCCATATGGAAGTAGATTTATTAAGGTTCGATTACATAATTTATTCACTATTTAATTCCGTTCCTACTATTTTTAGTGATTTTTCAAATTCACACCACTGCTGCTGTCAGCATCTGCCTTTAAGGTAGACTTTACATATTACATAGTTTCCATGATTCAACTAACCCTTTAGCATATATAGCACAAAGTATGATCGTGATTAACCATTCCAATGGCCAATCATTGCCAAGCATATCCACACCTCTCAATAACCATATACATACAAAATGATTATAACATTATGCTCAAAAATATATATAAGCCATTTTCGCATGGCTATCAAAATTTGTACAATACCGAAAGGTACATAACCAACATCAAAAGGGTAGTCCTATACATGCCATTTCAAAGTTCAACCAAAAGTGTACCAAAGGGGTTTGATAGTGTGGACGACTTGACTTCGACAATCCAGAGTCCGATGGTGACGAACCAAAATCTATAAAACAGAGATTCAAAGAAACGGAGTAAGCATTTAATGCTTAGTAAGTTTTGAGCCATAAAATTTGACACAACTAAAGTGTAACATTCATATGGCTAAGCGGATAATTTCATATGCACAAATTCTCAATATCATACTTACTTCACATTACCAACCCTTATATTCATACACAAAAGATCAACTTAGCCAAAGGCGGTAGCTCATTTATCGATCGACGAATACTATTTGTAAGGATCAACTAATTCAAAACATATCTGAAACATACCTCATCGCTGGGATTTTACGAGCGTATTAATTGAAACTATTACAGCAAGGTCGCTCATTCCCAAGCCAAGTACCTTGGATTTAACCGGATATAGCTACTCACTCGAATACCTTGGGACATAGCCCTGGATATAGTAACTTCGCACAAATGCCTTGGGACTTAGCCGGAACTAGTAACTTCGCACAAATGCCTTGGGACTTAGCCGGATATGGTAACTCGCACAAATGCCTTGGGCTTAGCCCGAATTAGCCACTAGCACAAATGCCTTGGGACTTAGCCGGTTATCAATCCGAATATCCATGCACATATCAATAAATCATGACACATCAATATTTCATTTTCATAACTAGAATTCAAACACAATTCACTTATCAAGCATTATCATTTTCGGCTCAATAGCTACATACAAAGGGCATGATTTTGATTTGCTTATAACATAATCTAATCGAATCATAATCTAAGTTTCATTACTCGAAAACTTACCTTGGATGTTGTCGAACGATTTCGACGGCTATTCGATCACTTTTTCCTTTCCCTTATCCAACTTTGGTCCTCTAAGCTCTTGAGCTAACTCAAACAATTTTAACTTATTAAAGTCTCATTATGCTAGCTTATGGCCGAATATGACAATGAATTTGATAGGTCATATGGCCACCTTTAGCTCAAATACAAAATGGTCATACGCATTTTTAATCACATTACAATTTAATACCATTAATCTAACATTTCCTCATGTGCAACTTTATGACCGAATACACATATCATTAACTCAACATCAATTAACTAAGCACTTAAACAAATTCTCTTTAACTATACACACATTCGGCAATGAAAAAGACAATTTAGCAAACCTTAAATTCAACTTATAACAATATATATATATTCAATATTCAAAGCATTTAACATCACTCCACCATAATTTTTACATCATGGCCGAATGTTCCTTTGAACCATTTACCCTTACAAGGCATAAATTTCACCATCAAAACTAACAAGCTTATAATCCCATGACCGAAACCTTAGTCTAGCAAACCACCATAAAGCATGAGAGCTCTTTTTCCTCAAAGCTCTTTTTCCTTCTTTTTCTTTCTTCTATTCGGCCAAGAACAACATGAGAGCTTTTTTTTTTTTCTTTCTTTTTCTTTCTTCTATTCGGCCAAGAACAACATGAGAGCTTTTTTTTCTTTCTTTTTCTTTTTTTATCATCATTTACCTTCCCATTATTATTTTATTGCCCATACTCCTTATTTTATTTTTCCTAACATAAAGCATTAACCCAACATGTTCATGACATGTTTTTTTAGCCATAACATTTTGTCCACCCTCATGCTCATGGCCGGCCACTACTAATTAGGGGGGGAAAATTGACATGCAAGTCCACCCTTTTGATTACCTGCACTAATAGATCCTTATAGATTAACCTATCACATTTCAAAAGTGTCACACATAAGTCCTATTGACTAAATTCACATGCAATTTACTAAATCGAAGCTTAAAACTTTCACACATTCATATTCACATATTTTAGACAATAAATATCATATTCAAATAATTTGGTGACTCGGTTTAGCGGTCCCGAAACCGCTTTCCGACTAGGGTCACTTTAGGGCAGTCACACTAGGTGTGGGCCTCAACATTGACTGGGCCGCACTCGAGTAAATTCAATTCGCTGACGCGGTCCGAGCTTTTCTAGCGACTGACCCGTGGGGGCTCTTCTTTGAGATCGTCGAGCCGACATATCTAGAGTTTACATTGGAACTCTTCTCGACGTTCCATCTTCAAACCGTCATGACAAACTTCGTCGATCCTGGAATGGTCTAGTTCCGCCTTGGTGGTCTAGTACGCCAGTTGAGCGTACCCGAGTTTGAGATTGCACTAGGGCTATACACGAAGGAATTCATGGTCGACAATGAGCTCAACGCCCTCCACCACCACATCCACTACTCCCCCTCAAAATGCTGGAGGAACCTCGACCCTACCTCGACCACCTACGACCCTAGCGGCTCCAAGGCATCGGCTCTCCCTCCATCCTTGAAGTATCTACACGCCATATTAGCTGAGACTCTGAGAGGAGAAGAGAGAGCACCGACGTCGTCACCACCCACGATGACTATTTCTTATGGAGTATGGCGAATGAGCACGTCATTGACCTTGCCTACTTTATTGCCCTCGCCATTTGCCACCAGACGGAGCGGCACAGGAGAGGGGTAATCTCTATCGGGCCCTATGTGACTCGAGTGGCTCGACACTTTGGGCTCCTCAACACAGCAGCCCAATCATCCTTCCTCACTCTCATGGCCAGATGGCCCCACAAGGCATCTCGAGCATGCTAAGTATGAGAATGATCGAGAAACGACGTGGCACCTATCCTCCTCAGATCCGCCTTTTCTAGTCCACCGAGGAGGAGAATTCAGAGGACATTACTGATGATGTCCCTCCAAGTCATGAGGACCCACCATCTCAGCCAGCACCCCATCTCGTCCAGTTCATGCGGCGGCTTCATACGCTGACATCTCTGAGCGCCTTACTCGATTCGAGCAGCAGTGTTTTCAGCGCTTCGATAACATTGATGCTACTCTACAGCAGATTTGTCAGCACTTCCACATCTCATCGCCACCCCCACCTCATGAACCATCTAGCGATGAAGATGTTTAAAAACTTATATTTATATTTTATGTTGTTACTTTTATTCTATTTTAAGACTACTTTTTATTTTTCTTTAAGCTTATTTTTATTAGGTTTTATAATTATTATTTTACAATTTTTAATTTTGGCTATTTCATTACGAGTAATTATTATTCTTTATATATTTCCTAAAAAATTTCTTGATTCTATCACAGTTATAAAGAGCTCCAAAGCTCACTATTACTCAGGAACTTAGAACTCCACTGGGAAAGGTTCCCCACGACTACCATGCCCTACTCGACCATGACCATAACCAACATGAGATATAATATTCTTTTGGCACCGCATTTGTGGAACCCAACCTCTACCACCACCGGAGTATCCTCCTCCACCCTTATCATTGCTTTGGCCGTTTATTCTCCATGACTCCAATTTAAGGAGTTCATTCATCATTCAGAAAGTTTCACTTCTCTCCCTATCTTATGATTATGAATCTATCTTTGTCAATATATCTTTCTTTTTACATTGAGGGCAATGTACATCTTAAGTGTGGGGGATCTTTTGTATCATCATTAGAAATCCCTGAATTTTGTCTTATTCTCACGTGAATCACTCATATCTCTATTGGAATGAATTTTGATTAATTTATGATTTTTATTGATACGTCTTGAATTAAAACATAGGCATTTATGCATTAATTGTTTAAACTTTAAGACATTAGGGAATCAAGCATGATAAGTTGATTTTTGAAGAATTAAAAACTTTTAGGTTGTTTCCCTGAGTTTAGGTATTATCTTGAGTTGAAATTCAAAAGTTTGAACATCAAAAAGCCATAATTTTTTGTGAGATCTTGAGCCTTTAGAGCATATTTTATTCCTTTCATACTCACTTTCATTATGAGTGCGTCAGTTTTAATTTGTTATTCTAGAACTTGCTTGATTATGCATGTCAAGACCACACATTTGATTTGATATGTCAAGATGATAAAGGCACTTAGGTTTAACCCACTCACTCCACAAATGGCTACCTTCATAATCAACCTTTAGTGAACCCCTTTGAGCCTAACAAACCATTAATTGATTTACCCTCAATATTAACCCATAACCCATTATTGTTGAAATCCCCTAATTTGATCCTTATTTTTGTCGAGATTTGATTTGAACTAATTGCTTAGCTATCTTTTGTTCTTTTATGTATTTGACTTGTTCTTAAAAAAAATTACTTCAATACATATTAATAGTAATTCGTCGTTTTTGAGCTTGAGTGTTAATTCCATATTCTGAGAAGAAGCTCACTTGTAGTCAACTGATGACTAGTTATTTTTCTAGCTAGGTAATTTTTCAATCCAATCTTGATTCTAATGTCTTCTTTCATCTTGTGACCACACCCCTAACCAAAGCCACGTTACAACCCTCTAAATGAGCTCTTTGATTGATATATCAACTCAATATATAGTGGTGGAGATTTAATTTTCAAGCAAGCCTATGGTAATAACTTTTCATATTGACTATTGAGTGCTTTTATTGATGTCCTTAAACACCTTGACTGATTTGAGTGAACCTTTAGTGAGGATGTTAAACTCTGTGATATTTTGATCAAAGGTAATCACTTAGATGAGGGGAGACACCTATGTTTTCGTGATAAAATGTTTAACTTGGAATGTTTGAAACTTTGATGTACTTTTAGTTGAATTTTCAATGTATGAGTACTTATGGATCATTTCGAGATACTATTGATAGGGATTATAAAGTGAGAAGAATTTATTTTGATTAAGAGTTGAGGATTTTTGCTTGAGGACAAGCAAATGCTTAAGTGTGGGGTATTTGATAAACCGTAATTCATACATATTTTTATCCCATACTTAGCCTATTTATGAATGGTTTCTCCTTAAATTTGGTGAATTCGATGCTCCTAATCCTTTAATTTCATGTTTTATCCTTAAGAAAGCATAGGAGAGTAAAAAGAGCGAGAAACGGACTGAAAACGGAGAAAATAGACCCACTGGGAAATCAACAAGGCCTGGACTTTCTCACACCGGCGTGTCACACGGCCGTGTCCTTTTGGCAGGATTGAAGCACGACTTACACGGGTATACTATACGTCTGTGCCTGTTCAACAGCCTTGACCACGGGCTAGAGTAATTGCACATGGACGTGTTACACGGGCATGTCCCTGTTGAGCCCAAATATAACCCTATTCGAAAAAGGCCAATTTTGGGGGCTCTTAGGCATTCTAAAGCCTATTTAAGTACCTGAGGAGGTACTTAGAAGGGGGACGGAGAGTAGAAAGTAAGGAGTTACTCAAGAAAAGCTGATTGATCCATCTCAGAAGTCGGATTCATCATCAAGATTGAAGATCTCCCTTCAATTTCCATTCAAGGGTTTCGGGTTTTCTTTATGTTTTGTATTCGTTATTCTTCTGAGATGTTTTCTTCTATAATTATGAACTAAATCCCCTAAATACCTAAGGGGAATGAAACCTAAGACGGATCTTGTTATTATTATCTGAATTGTATGATAAATATTTGACTTGTTCTTAATTATGTGTTCTTAATTCTTGTTTTGATATTCCAGGATATTGATTCAAGTTAAGATCTTATTCAGAGGAGGAATAGACCCTGTCTAAGAGTAAATTTGTCATAATTAAGCGGAGTTGATTGCACGCCTAGAGATAGGGTGATAAGATTTTGCCGAATTAGGGTGAAACCTAATAAGGGAATCCATAGATCGAGTTAATGCAATTCTAGGGTGTTAATTAGAAAGAGATTTCAATTATTCAACCTAGGGATATGTAACACCCCAATCCCGTATCCGTCGCCGGAATAGGTAAAGGGGCATTACCGGACTTGAAACTCATATCAGAACAGTAATTTTTTTTTTTTGAACATTCTTTTAGATAAGTACTAAAGACAGTCAGGGATACAATTTAAACTTCTATAAGTACACATTCAAAAGATGCCATTTTCGCATGGCTTATATACATTAACCAAAATATTCTTCGGCCACTAGTCTATTCTATACATGCCATAAAATAATTCTAAACATAACAGTAACAAGCAGTGGATAGTGATAGTGTACTAGTTGCTGACGATCCCCAAGCCTGTAGCTTCGAAATGAGATCTATAAAACAGAGAAAACAAAGTAAACGGAGTAAGCATTACAATGCTTAGTAAGTTTTAAGCAGTGTCAACTAATAACAATCAAATTATAACATAGTTGTTCGTATTTTTATTTCACTCTTCCTTCGGGCATACCATCCCTTTACCGAATATGCACATCTCATCATATACAATAGGCAAATAAACTTTCACATAAAAGTGAGCTCATGTGACATAGATATATTGTATAATTTCACATAACCTCTCAAACTGATCCGATGTCACATAATCATAGGAATAGTCTCATAGATTGCTCTCGTATACATCACATAACTACCTTATGATTTAGTTCAAATCAAGCTCACATATAAACTTGGAGTACATACCTGTTTAACCTTTCGCATTGAATATATTTATAAGCAATTCTTATTACGAAGTCTTATAGCTTTAACCTCTACTCGGATTATCGGCGAGACCTTTAGCTCAGATGAAATCTCCACACGAAGTTATCGGGTCTTACCCGGACAAAATCTCCACACGTAGTCATCGGGTCTTACCCGGACATAATCTCCACACGTAGTCATCGGGTCTTACCCGGAATATATTTCCAAGTTTCATGTACATTTAATCACATGTTACAACATTCACATCGACTGTCATATTTGTAATTCATTTGTCTCATCAAAAATCTAATAATACACACCTTTCACATTTGGTCATTCGGCCACAATATACACACACCGCCTACATATTTCACACTAGCCATTCGGCTTTACCACATATACATATCTCATACATATTTCACACTAGCCATTCGGCTTTACCACATATACATATCTCATATATATATTTCACATTGACCATTCGGCTTTATCACATATGCATATCTCATACATATTTCACATTAGCCATTCGGCTTTACCACATATACATATCTCATATATATATATATATATTTCACATTAACCATTCGGCTTTACCACATATGCATATCTCATACATATTTCACATTAGCCATTCAGCTTTACCACATATACATATCTCATATATATATATTTCACATTAACCATTCAGCTTTACCACATATACATATCTCATATATATATATTTCGCATTAGCCATTCGGCTTTACCACATATACATATCTCATACATATTTCACATTAGCCATTCGGCTTTACCACATATACATATCTCATACATATTTCACATTAGCCATTCGGCTTTACCACATATACATATCTTATACATCAATTTCAGCAATAGCTTATAAGCAACTCAAATAGTTTCATCAATGTTTACAACAAATTCATATATTCACTACAAGCTATTTTCCTGAGCAATAGTCACAAAATTATTTATAACTGGAGCTACAAAACTCAAAATCAATTGACGTTAATTTTCCATGAATATAGACTCATATATCCTCCATCCATAAAATTTTCAGAATTTTAGGTTTGGCCAATCAATACCAGATTTTTCTTAAAGTTTCCCCTGTTTCACTGTTTGATTAACTATTTGACTAATCTGACCACTCTTCACTATGAATCAAATTTCTCATTGTACAGAATTCAAAATGTGTTCTATTTGATTTCATTTGAAACTAGACTCATTAAGGAGTCTAAGCATACAAATTTTATCTTATAACAAGTTTTGTACAAATTATAATGATTTTCTAAAAACCGAACAGGGGATTTCGGAGTCATTCTGACACCGTCTCACTCAACTTTAAATATCTCTTTATAGGAAATTTCTTTGCTCACACGGTCTCTTTTATAAGAAACTAGACTAATTAAGCTTTGATTACATATTTTATTCAGCCTATAATTCCACACCATCAATTTATGGTGATTTTCTAAAATCACATTACTGCTGCTGTCCTAAGCAAAATATTACAATTTGCTCTTAAATTTCCAAGTCCAAACACTTATGAACTCACCATTTGAGTTTAAAACATATCATGGCCACATCATATCTTATTAAATCAACTCATTATGTCCTATTATGATTGAATTTACTCAACGTTTAATCACTTAAAACTTACCTCGGAAGTGGTCGACGACTAGATATCCACGACTATTCGTTTACTTTCTCTTTTCCCCTATCCGACTTTGATCCTCTTTGCTCTTAAGCTTAAGTAAAACAATAGATTTGCTTAAGTACTTAACTAATATTATTCACTTAACAATCACATTTGGCAATCACATATCATTTAATCTATATCTAAAACAATAGATTTCAATATGTATCATATTTAATAATTCATGCCATGACTCGATCTCATGCTTATTTAATTTATATCTAATTCACATTCACAAGCAAAGAGCCACTTAATTTATCATGCTTCCTTATACATGAATTTAATCATATTGCCGAATATTAACCCAACATCACAAGCATAATCACCATGAAACTTGCCTTAATACACATTTTATCCCATTGCCGAATACATATATATATCATCAAACAAATATTTATTCACATAACAACAATTCATTCACATCTCTATAAATGGTCATAATCGGACATTATAAACAAATCAACTAGTTTAGCATTCAAATTCTTCTAACCATTCCTCAATCATTTACTCAATGAACAACAATCCAAGCACATCAAAGCATAGTCGAATGTATCATTCTTCTTAAATTCAAAAATAAATGCATGGGCTAACTTCAAAATCTATTTAACAACTCAACTTTATAAACACATATTCGGCTAGGAAGAAAGATTGATAATTTAACAACCTTAGCTTAACATATAATTTGTTGTAACACATCTTTAAGCATTCTTTTATTCCATCAACTCAAAACACATTCATCACTCATAATAACTAAGTTCATATTCGGCAATGGCCTCCAATATAGTGACCGATTCTTCTCAACTAGCACCTAGTGTACACACATGATCATTTGTTTGATTCAAACACCTATCCACCAAAAATTTATCCAAATTTACAAGAACAACAACCACATTCCTTGTTATCTACCATGACCGAAACCCATATTCATTCACCAAATATCAAAAATTTAACATGGGTCCAATAAAGAACTTAGAAATTTACTAGGATTTAACTAATATTTCAAAAATTAACCAAAACTTCTTACCTTAATATTGACCTTAGATGACCGAATGCTTCACTCCCTTCTTCCTCTTTTCATTTCGGCCAAGAAGAACCGATTTCTTCTCTTGTTTTCATCACACTTTCATTCTTTTCTTTCTTTTATTATCCTTAGTATTTCTTTTATTTATTTCCTTTCTTTTACATAAAATAATGACCATTTCATGAAGATTCACTACATATTCTAATATATGCACCATCATGGCCGGCCACTATGTATAAAAAAAGGAGTATTTGACATGCAAAACCATTGTTTTCACTACATGCTTTAATAGGTCCTTATAGATTAACCTATCACATTTCACAAGTGTCACACATAAGTCCTATTAACTAAATTCACAAGCAATTAACTAAATCGAAGCTTAAAACTTTCACACATTCATATTCACATATTTTAGACAATAATTATCATATTCAAATAATTTGGTGACTCGGTTTAGCGGTCCCGAAACCGCTTTCCGACTAGGGTCACTTTAGGGCTGTCACAGGATAGACGTTATTAGTCTCGAGAGAAATAATAATAAAACTTAGGAATTTTTACGGATCAAGTCAAATGAATAAATCGTCTGATTCAGAGTGAAATAACAAGTGAAGTCTAGGTGGATTTTTCCTTAGGTATTGTCTTAATCAATCGAATTTTCCCAAAAGTATTTTCCAAAATTTTCTTTTTGTGCATTCTTAGTTAATAATTAGTTTAGATAACTAAACCTCTTAATTGTTAGGCTAGATAATAAAAACAAAGTAAATACTAGTACTCGTAGTTCCTTTGGGTTCGACAATTCGGTCTTGCTAAACTATACTATTGTTCGATAGGTACACTTGCCTTAATCGTGATAATAAGTTAGTCTCAAGAACAATTCTTTCATAAATCTTTAAACCCTGTCACGAATATCACGTATCAAAGGGTGAGGTGGACCACAATGACCAGAAACTAGTAAGTAAAGAGTTCAAACCTCGTGTTCCATACCCAAACGTGACAAGGAAATACCGCACAGAAGAACAATTCGGTAAATTCCTTAAATTATTAAAGAAGTTACATATTAACTTACTGTTTATTGAAGCTCTTTCGTAGATGCCAAACGCAGTCAAATTCTTAAAGGAGCTTTTAACAAATAAGAGGAAGATGGATGAGGCGTCGCATGTGGAACTAAATGCGGTTTGCTTAGCCATACTATAGAATAAGCTGGCCAACAAATTAAAAGATCCAGGGAGTTTTACGATGCCCTGTTTAATTGGTAGCCTAGATGTTAATAATGCTTTGGCTAATTTATGGGTTAGTATCAATGTCATACCTTACAAAATGTTAAAAACAACTAGGTCTTGGGAAACCCAAACAAACTAGGATGAGTCTTCAATTAGCCGATAAAAATATCAGATTTCCTAGGGGGATTATTGAAGATGTACTCATTAAAATTGACAAATTTACATTCCCAGTTGATTTTGTTGTTCTGGACATAGAAGAGGATAGTAACATTCCTTTAATTTTAGGGAGGCCCTTTTTAGCAACCGCTAGAACAATAATTGATGTTGGCACAGGTGAACTCACACTTCGTGTGGGAGACGAAACAATCACCCTTCAAGCTCGTAATTCGAGTAACACATCGAAAATTGAAGGTGGTTGTATAAATCTTTCTACTAAAACTGACCATGTGGTGCAACCTACTTTGCAAAGTTCAAAGAACCTACACGAGCCATGTTCAAGCAACAGCAAAGGACCTATCTATGAAGAATGAAGGCTACAAATCGAGGAACTAGATGAAAGGCGGACACAGAAATTGGAACACCCGATAAACCAAAACCGAGCCAGGACGAGCTCAGTACATCACCAAATCAACTTAAGGTTGGAGACAAAGTACTACTAGATGCAGCAGATCCTCGCATTACCACTTCTGAACCTAATGAAGAAATTCCTCTCACGATACAAAGTATTTTCTCATATGGTACAGTCGAGGTAATTCACCCCAAATTCAGAACTTTTAAGGTAAACAATACTCGTCTTAAACCTTATATTGATAAAGTTGATAGTAGGGATGAGGAGTGCAAACTCGTCGAGCACCATGATCACACACCAGAGAGGTAAGTCAAGCTTAGACTATAAACAAGCGCTTCTCAGGAGGCAACCCGAGCACTAACAGTAAGGATTTATTTAAATTCTAGTTTTTCACATCTAACCTACTAACTGAGTCTTGAAACACAGGGTTTTCCCATCCACACGGCCAAGCACACTGGCGTGCCTTAGGCCGTGCACACACCATAGGAGGAAACATGGCAGTGTGAAAATAGGGCAAAAAATTTTCCCCAACACGGGATGCGATAAGTTGCCACGACGGTGTAATATGGCCGAGGGCGAAACTGCCAAACCAACGCGGGCGTGTGACGCGCCCGTGTTTTGAAACCGTGGGCAATCCTGCCAAATTAACACGGACTACGACATGACCGTGCCCACTGACCGTGGTCAAGCCTGTCAAAATAACACGGGCGTGCGCCTACATACACGGGCGTGGGAGAAGCGAACGAAGATTGACACGACTGTGCAACATGGCCGTGTACACCAATGCGCCCAATTTCGAAAACCACGAAACACACGGGCTGAAATAAGGGCACACAGGTATGCCCCAGGGCCTGTACCCCAATTTCTTTATAAAACACCTATTATTTATTTTATTTTTATCTTTACTTTTTTTAAACTACTTTTTTCCTTTTAATACTATTTTATCTTGAGATTTTATAATTTTTATTTGGCTATTTCTTTACGAGTAATTATGCTTCTTTATATTTCCTAACAAGTTCCTGATTCTATCACAGTTATAAGGAGCTTCGAAGCTCACTATTACTTAGGAACTTGCAACCCCAACGGAGAAGGTTCTCCACGAATGCCAAGTCCTGCCCGACCACCACCACCGGAGTATCCTCCTCCACTCTCATCATTGTCTTGGCAGATTATTCTTTATAACTCTAATTCAAGGAGTTCATTCATTATTCAGGAAGTTTCACCTCTCTCCCTATCTTATGATTATATATCTTTATTTTTCAATATATCCATCTCTGTACATTGAGGGTAATGTACATCTTAAGCGTGGGGGGTCTTTTATATCATCATTAAAAATCCCTGATTTTGTCTTATTCTCATGTGATCTTCTCATGTCATGATTAGAATAAATTTTGATTAATTTATGATTTTTATTGATATGTCTTGAATTAAAACATAGGCATTCATGCATTGATTGTTTAAACTTTAAGACATTAGAGAATCAAGCATGATAAGTTGATTTTTGAGAATTAAATGTTCTAAGTTGTTTCCCCAAGTTTAGATGTTATCTTGAATAGAAATTCACAGGTTTAAACATCAAAAACCCATAATTTTTGTGAGATCTTGAGCCTTCATAGCATCTATTATTTCTTTCATGCTCACTTTTATTGTTGCTTTGAGTGTGTCAATATTGAATTGTTATTCTAGAACTTGCTTGATTATGCATGTCAAAACCCCACCATTTGATTTGATATGTCAAGATGATAAAGGCACTTAGGTTTAACCCACTCGCTCCACACAAGCCTACCTTCATAATTAACCCTTAGTGAACCCCTTTGAGCCTAACAAGCCACTAATTGATTTATCCTTAATATTAACCCATAACCCATTATTGTTGAAATCCCCTAATTTGATCCCTATTTTTGTCGAGATTTTATTTGAATTAATTGCTTAGCTATGTTTTATTTTTCGTTGCAACAATTAAGTTATATGTTATTTGACTTGTTCTTAAAAAAAATACTTACATACATATTAGTAGTAATTCGTCATTTTTGAGCTTGAGTGTTAATTCCATATTATGAGAAGAAGCTCACTTGTATTCAACTGATAATTAGTTATTTTTCTAGTTAGGTGATTTCTTCAATTCAATCTCGATTCTAACCTTTTCTTTCAGCTTGTGACCACACCCCTTAACCAAACCCACGTTACAACCCTCTAAAGACCTTTTTGATTGATGTATCATCTCAATATATAGTGGTAGAGATTTGATTTTCAAGCAAGCCTATGGCAATAGCTTTTCATATTGACTAATGATGCTTTAATTGATGTCCTTAAACACCTTGAGTGATTTGAGTGAATCTTTAGTGAGGATGTTAAGCTCTGTGATATTTTGATCAAAGGTAATCACTTAGAAAAGGGGAGACACCTATGTTTTCGTGACAAATACTCAACTTGGAATGTTTGAAACTTTGATGTAATTTTAGTTGAATTTTCAATGTATGAATACTTATGGATTATTTTGAGATTTTATTTATAGGGATTATAAATTGAGAAGAATTTATTTTGATTGTGAGTTGAGGATTTTACTTGAGGACAAGCAAACGCTTAAGTGTAGGGGTATCTGATAAACCGTAATTTATACATATTTTAATCCCATGCTTAACACATTTATGCATGATTTCTCCTTAGATTTGGTGAATTCGATGCTCCTAATTCTTTAATTTCATGTTTTATACTTAGGTGAGCACAGGAGAGTAAAAAGAGCGAGAAACGGGCAGAAAATAGAGAAAATGGACCCACATAGGAAATCAACACGACCTGGACTTCCTCAAACGGGCGTGTCACACGACCGTGTCTCTTTGGCAGGATCGAAGCATGACTTACACGGGTAGACTACACTCTCGTGCCTATTCAATAACCTTGACCACAAGCTGGAGTAATCATACAAGGACGTGTCACACGAGCGTGTCCCTACCGAGCCCAAGTATAACCCTATTCAGAAAAGGCCAATTTTGAGGGCTCTTAGGCATTCTAAAGTCTATTTAAACACCTAAGGAGACATTAGGAGGAGACGCAGAGTAGGGGGAAAGGAATTACTCAAGGGAAGCCGATTGGTCCATCTCAGAAGTTAGATTCATCATCAAAACTGAGGATCTCCCTTCAATTTCCATTCAGGGATTTTGGGTTTTCTTTATGTTTTATATTCATTATTCTTCTAAGATGTTTTCTTCTATAATTATGAACTAAACCCCCTAAATACCTAAGGGGAATGAAACCTAAGACAGATCTTGTTATTATTATCTGAATTGTATGATAAATATTTGACTTGTTCTTAATTATGTGTTCTTAATTCTTGTTTTAATATTCCAGGATATTGATTCAAGTTAAGATCTTATTCAGAGAAGGAATAGACCCTGTCTAAGAGTAAATTTGTCATAATTAAGCAGAGTTATTGCACGCCTAGAGATAGGGTGATAAGATTTTGCCGAATTAGGGTGAAACCTAATAAGGGGATCCATTGATCGAGTTAATGCAACACTAGGTGTTAATTAGAAAGAGATTTCAATTAATCAACCTAGGGTTAGACATTATTAGTCTCGAGAAAGATAATAATATAACTTAGGGATTTTTACGGATCAAGTCAAATGAATAAATTGTCTGATTCAGAGTCAAATAACAAGTGAAGTCTTGGTGGATTTTTCCTTGGGTATTGTCTTAATCAATCGAATTTTCCCAAAAGCTTTTCCCCAATTTCTCTCTATGCAGTCTTAGTTTAGTTAATTAATTTAGATAAACAAATCCCTTAATTTTTAGGCTAGATAATAAAAAGAAAGTAATTACTAGTACTATTGGTTCCTTTGGGTTTGACAATCTGGTCTTGCTAAAGCTATACTACCGTTCGATAGGTACACTTGCCTTCATCGTGATAATAGTTAGTTTCAAGAATGCTTAATTATAAATTTTTAAAACCTGTCACGAATATCACATACCAACATGCGAAACCCTGTAATAATTGCTATATTTATATGAGTGCCCCTAACTCAATGAACCCAAAGATGCATGTGATCCCACGTAAGTATTGCAGTCCTTAATTACACGCGTGCCCTGGAATGTTGGTATTATTACTTGCAAACCACTAATAAAATATGCAAACCATTGTATGTTTGCATACGAACTCATAAACGTGTAAACCCTTATGCTATTTGTTTTCATGCAAAGTCTTTTATGTATGCGAGTCTATATGTTGAACTGAATTGCAAACTCTTAAGTATAATGTTTTGAGGCATGCGAACCTGCTTATGTTGTTTATGAAGCTTGAACGTCTTCTTATTGTTTCTACTACTGAATTTTGAGCTAGGGAAACTTTTGCTAAGACTAAGTGGTATGTTGGAGGTTAGGTTAGGAGCTAACAGAGAGTCACTTTGGTGGCTAATAGCTCACCGAATCCTGGTCGAAACTTTTAGGCCGAGTTTAGGGTGTTACGTACATATGGTCTTACATCTTGTAACCCCATGTTTAGTGTCCTGGCAGACTACCTCATATTTATTGTCTCACAGACTCTATTGGTTGCTATAGCCGATCTATGGTATTACACCTTATACCTCTTTGAGGTGTCGTCCTGAAGGTCTTAATAACAATTCTCACGGTGCTGCCTTGAATAACCTTACTGTTGTTGTACTGTTGCTCCATAGCGTCACTAGACCGTCGTCACAAAGTCACTCTAGCAAGCAAGTCAATAGCATTCTACATTGCCATCCAAACTCCCTTGGATCCCCATTTTGGTTCACCCATTCCTCAAATACACCAATTAATCATATCTTCATCTACCCTATGAAGGTAAATACCTTCTTACCCTGCATACATTATATATTTCATGAAATTCATGATGCTAGCTATTTCAACATAGAATATGTCATCCTTTTATTCGTTCAATCATAACTAAGTAATATCCAGCAAACAAATTTGCAAGAGTGTTCACACTCACAATATCATGCATACATAGCTTACTCATCTTCCATGTTCATGCACAATCATGGTATTAGACACAATTCAGAGTAGACACATATTTAATTCAAGTAAATGACACTACATCACCGATTACCCAAAAGTAGAGTGTAATAGCCTGTTTTTCAGTGGTACCAAAAACGACTGTTTCAAAACTCTGTATTCCAATGATAAATTTAAGAAATAATATTTAATAATATTTACGAGTTTATTATAGTTTTTTATTAAATTTTGATCTGATAAATTTTGCTAATTGTATTGTTAGCTAAGTATAAGTGGTTTGACCCTAAAGTCAAGTGGTTTTGAAAAATGAGGTATTGGGAGCTCGTTTCTTTAAATTGATCTCGTAAATATTTAAAATATTTACAGAGCTTTTGTATAGGTTATATTAAATTTTGGTCTAATAATTTAGTCGATTGAATGGTTAATTATGGTAAAATGACTAAATCGTATAAACCATAAAAATTAATCACTATAAATTTGGCATAATGCCAAAAATATCCCCTAACGTTTGGTTGTTTGGTCACTTTGTCCCTTTATGTTTTTTTTGGAGCACTTTAACACGTAATGTTTTTTTTGGTCAAATTTATATGTTTTTAACGGAGCTGCTGACGTGGTACTATTTTTTCTTATATGCCATGTTAGCAAATGGTTTTAAATTTATGTTAAAATCATCATCATCAGTAGCATTTCTTATTCTCCTTTTTTCATCTCCATCGTTCATCATCATCACTGTCTCCATTGTGAAGCTTCAAAAATACATGTTCCCCGAATTTAATGACTTTAAATCCTGCAACATTGAAGCATGTTTCCCAACAGAACCCTGCAACAAAAATAAGTTACAACCCCCATTATCTTCAACTTCGATTTGGTTGTTTTTATTTTTAAAAGGCTCAATTCATATTGTTTTTAAAAGGCCTTCGCATTATCTTTGACAAAATAAAAGCTTAATACAAATTGTTATGCATCTGAATTAATTGAGTAAATAGCGCATTCTATATTATACAGACACCAAGAGCTCCTATAAACCAGAATTTAATGAACTACAAAATTTTGTTTCCTTTCTTATTTTTCAACTACATTGAAAAAAAAACTAAAACATAATGTACTAGTCTTAAATCAGTTGAAGCTTAAACTAGTTGGCCTCAGCTAAATTTTTCTTACAAACAAGTCTCCACAAAAAAAGTCCAAAAGATTAATTTTCTTTTCTTTTCTTTTCTTGTTTAAAGATTACAAAGCACCGAAAGATTTAACAATAGTTGAAAACCAAGCAGCATCAATAACACAACGTTGCTGGAAAATAGAGCAGAATCCAATGGTGTTCTTGTTAAGATCGTTGCCTAGGACGCAGCATGTTTCCTCAATTTTGATTTGGTTATTTTTATTTTTAAAGGACTCTATTATCTTCGTAGCCATTAAAGCTCACCTGCAAAAAAAATAAATAGAAAAGAACTAAAAAAACTCGAACTTGTCATAATCAAGAGAATGGGTTTTTTATTTTGATTCAAACCCAGATGAGGAAATTGTTTTGTCTCTCATTTTTCCACTCCCTTTCTTGAAATCTTTCTTGAAGGACAACTACGAACATGTGAAGATGAAGCGAAGATTTCATATACATTTCAGAGCCAAATTAGCTCATACTATCTCTTTTTTTTTCTTGATTAGAGTCTATTTAAATTCAAAGATAGAAAGATTCAAGAAATAAAAGCAGATATAGAACTTGATTGCATTAATGCAAAGACATTTTATTTTTTGCATATTTCTCTCTGGCTAAATGCCTTTGATTGATTTGTTTTCCCTTTACACAAATAAATGGTGGAGAGAAACAATGGATAAGAACAAACGGTGATGATGATGATTTTAAAATCATTTTAAAATTATTTATTGATGTGACATATAAGACAAGATACTGTCACGCCAGAATTTAATTACATTTGGACCACCACGTCAACAATTAGTGTTGGCCATTAGTTAACTAATAGCCATGTCAGCATCTCCATTAAAAACAAACCAATTTGACCAAAAAAAATGTTAGATGTTAAAGTGCTCCAAAAAAAACATAAAGGGTCAAAGTAAACAAACAACCAAACGTTAGGGGCTATTTTTGGCATTATGCCATAAATATTTTCTTTGTCAAAAGGTTTAAAAAGCAAATAGTAAGGACTTAAAGTGGTAATTAGTCATATTTTTCATATGTGGACGGTTGCTAAGTGGGAATTAAGTGATTTATTTATTAAAACTATTAATTAAATATTATTAAATGTTAAAACATAAAAACATGAATAAAGTGGATGTCTTCTTCCTTTTCTCTTCTTTCACACCGTTCCACCATTCCTAAGGAAGCTTCAACTTTCGGTCAAACATATCCTCTTGTATGTAGGTCCAATTTATGTTTGTTTTTCGTAAATTGTATGTTTTTGAGATCGTTGCAACTAGGTCCCAACTATCCCGTATCTCCATTTTCAAAATTGTTAAAGTTTTAAAATGTTTTCATTGATGAAAATTGAAGCTTTTGATGTTAAATGGTGTGTTTGTGAGCTTAGTTGTGAATATGGACTAATTTGTTAAGTAAATTTTATTAGTTTTGTGTATAAGAACCAAATTATAATAATGTAAAATTGTCATGAAATTTATGAAATTTATATTTTAGAGGGTTGTATAGTGATGAACTTGTAATTAGATTGAAAACCAAAGTTTGAATTTGAAAGATATAATTGTTTTGGTTTTAGGGACGTAAAATTTAGGACACATTTGAAAAATGAAATTTAAATTAATTTATGGTTATTATAGGCTATTTTGAGATATTTGTAATTGATTAATTGAATTAAATCATATTATAGATCGGGATTTGAAAAGATCAAAAGATAAAATCGAAAAAAAGAAAATTACCTAAAAGTCCTTGGTGTCGTATTCGTTGCCGATTTTGATTAGGTAAATTTCGTATGAGACTTAATTTTTTAATGATTATTTATTATTGTACTATTTAATCATTTTATATTTACTTGTTGTAATACAATAACTGTTGGCATCAAAAGAACTATAGTGCAAACTACGATATATGTGCCTAATACAAATAGTTATATGATATGGAATGGTTATGAAATGTTAATTGGTTTCAGTTACAAGTATATGGTTATTTGATAGTAAATGAAAAAGAGTAAGGGTATGGTTATTTGATATATGTAAAAAAAATGTTAAAAAGAACAGAAAGATTAAATACGTGATACAGAGCTCGTGTGAACATAGTGAATAGCTAGGATAAAAAATGACGTCATTAGGGTCTTTTATAGTAGATATTATGTACCGATGATAGATACATTACCGGTGGCTAAGATCATGCATACATTAACGGTGGCTAAGATCATGCATATATTGTGGATTCTTCACAGCTCGTGTGAGTAGCATGTGTAACAATTAATGTACCGATTTAGTCTCGAATACATGATTTAAGCTTTTTATGCTTGATTTAGGTAAATATTGAATATGAATGAATGATAGTTACTGAAATGAGATGACATTTGATAAATGATGTTCTGAATTGAGTTATAAGTCTAGTAATGCCTCTTAACCTATTCCGGCGGCGGTTATGGGTTAGGGGTGTTAAATTTGTTGGTATCAGAGCTACGATTTAGTCGATTCTAAGACTAACATAGTGTGTGTGAGTCAAGCTATACATGTCATATATAAAACTATGATAGTTTGATGACTCCTGATGTTTCCAAATGTGTTTTTTTATATAGTAATGGACCCCGAATGAGCTGTAGCAGATGACATAGAAAGTAACGAGCCAGTTCCTGCCCAAGGGACAGCGTCTATGGAATCTAGGCCCCTGACAAGTAGTCATGGGGGTGAGGCTAAAGAGCCTTCTTTCAAATATTGAACGAGTGGTTTACACAGTACATTCGTACGAACCCAGCTGTTCCGCAACCTCTACCCCCACCTATTCTCTAACCGATCCCTATAGTTCCTTAAGGTATTGATCCTTTACGATTAATTAAACCACCTCTTGATAAGATACGAAAACACGTAGTTGAGGAATTCAAAGCCATTATTAATGATGGTCCGGGGAGAGCCGAGTTTTGGCTTGAGAACATGATTTGGGTATTCGATGAATTATTCTACACACCTGAAGAATACCTAAAATGTGTAGTATCACGTTTGAGAGACACTGCTTATCAATGGTGGAATACCTTGATATTCGTAGTTTCGCAAGAAAGAGTCACTGGGGATTTCTTTCTTTCAAGAAAGAGCCAAAGGTTCATCGATCAGAAGAGAAAAGAATTCCTTGAATTGAAGCAAGGTCGTATGTCAGTCACAGAATATGAGAGAGAGTTTGTACGAATGAAGTAGTCACAGAAAAGAATTCCTTGAATTGAAGCAGGGTCGTGAATGAGTCTCTTCTGAAGCTATAATGTGTAAAAGATTCGAGGATGGATTGAATGAAGAAATTAGAGTGTTAGTCAAAATTCTTGAGCTGAAAGAGTTTGTTGTTTTGTTTGATCGAGCTTGTAAAGCCGAAGAGCTTTGCAAAGAGAAAAGAAAAGCCAATTCTGTGGCTAGAGATTCTAGAAAGAGATTTGGGGGAAAATCACATCAGTCAGCATCAAAGAAATTTAGAGACTATCATCCTCGTTCTACAGCTTCTATGGGAATTTCGATTAAGGACAGAGATGTGAGACATTTCAATTCTAAACCTCAGGTGACATCTGTTGCTAGTGTAGGAAGCATTAGAAATGCTGGACCTGAGTGTAAACACTGCAATAAGAAGCATTATGGTGAATGTAGATTAGTGAGTAGAGCTTGCTTTAAATGTGGATCGCTTGATCATTATCTCCAAGATTTTCCAGAAAAGTTTACAGCTGATAGAGATCAACCAGTGAAAGCGAGCAACATAGCTTTTAGAGAGAGACCACCCCAAAATACTGGAAATATGAGTGGTTACCGAGGTGTTATAAGAGATTCGACTGTAAGATCTGAGGCACGAGCACCTACCAGAGCTTATGATATACGTGCACGGAAAGATGCATCATCACCAAACGTTATTACCGATACTTTTTTCTCTTTTAGATAATGATATAGTTGCATTGGTAGATCTTGGATCAACCCATTCTTATATCTGTGTGAATTTAGTGTTTAAAAAGAGTTTACATATCGAGTCTATAGAGTTTTTAATTAAAGTATCGAACCCCTTAGGCAAGTCTATTTTAGTTGATAGAATTTGTAAGAATTGTCCTCTAATGATCCGAGGTTACTGTTTTCGGGCTGACCTGATGCTTTTACCGTTTGATGAGTTTGATGTGATTCTGGGTATGGATTGGCTGACTATGCATGATGCAGTTGTGAATTGTAGATAGAAGATTATCGAATTGAAATGTTAAAATGGTGAGATTCTTAGGATTAAGTCTGATGATTCGAATGAATTAACGGTTGTAATATCATCTACATTAGCTTAGAAATATTTGAAAAAGGGCTATGATCTATACCTTGCATACGTACTGGATATGAAAGTGTCAGAATCAAAGATTGAATCCGTACCTGTAGTTTGTGAGTTTTTGGATGTATTTTTAGAAGAATTACCAGGTTTACCGCCGATCAAAGAGGTTGAATTTGGTATTGAATTAGCACCAGGAACAACACTAATATCAATAGCTCCATACAGGATGGCTCCAACAGAATTAAAAGAGTTGAAAGCTCAGTTGCAATAATTGACAGATAGAGGTTTATTATAACCAAGTTATTCTATCTAGGGTGTACCGGTATTGTTCGTGAAAAAGAAAGATGGCACAATGAGAATGTGCATCGACTACAGACAGTTGAATAAAGTGACTATAAAGAACAAATACCCTTTACTGCCGATTGACTATTTATTTGATCAGTTGAAAGGGCCTACAATATTTTCAAAGATTGATCTGAGATCAGGTTACTATCAGCTACGATTCAAAGAGTCGAATGTGCCGAAAACTGCATTCAAAATGAGGTATGGACATTATGAATTTCTTGTTATGCCTTTCGATTTAACTAATGCTCCTGACATTTTTATGGACTTGATGAACCGGATATTCAGACTGTATTTAGATAGATTTGTTGTTGTATTCATTGATGATATTCTCATCTATTCACGAGATGAATCTGAACATATCGAACACTTGAAAATTGTGTTACAAACTCTACGTGATAAGCAGTTATTAGCTGTAATATCCTGATTTTTGGGTTTTGGTAATGATTCTCGATATTTTGGAAACGTTTTTAAAATTAGGTATTTGGTTGTGAAATTCATAATTGGAGGGTGTAAATGGGCTTATGGAAGGCCCATGTGTTGGCCAAAACCCGGTATAATTTTTGAATTTTGGACTTAAGAAATTAGGGGTTTTGGACAGGAGGTCTTATTAAAAATTGTGGGTAAAATGTATCACAAATGAGCCTCTAGTAAAGTGGCTAATTGACGCCACTAGGGAGCTAAAAAGGTGGCATATAAGCTGTGACAGCCCTAAAACGACCCTAGACGGAAAGTGGTTTCGGGACCACAAACCCGAGTTATAAAAATAATTAATTGTTATATTTTATGCTTACTATGTGTGTGCATGCATATGTGGAAGTTTCATTCTCTAATTTTACCAATTGTATGAGAAATTATTAAATAGGGATCAAGGTGGAACATGGTGAAAAATGATAGGCTAAATTGTAATGGCTTATTTGTGCATGTAGACACAAAGGTGGACTTGCATGTCAATATTGCCCAAATTATTCTATAGTGGCCGGCCAAGATGGGTGTGATGGGCAAGGAAAACATGTCCTAGACATGTTGGCCTAGTGCATGATGTAAGGGAGAATAAAGAAATGAAATTGGAAAAAAAAAGGGAATATGATGAAAACAAAAGAAAAAAAAAAGTGTCCATTCTCTCATTTTTCTTTGCATGGCCGAATGTACTAAGAAGAAAGGGGGGGAAAGCTTGAGAAAATCAGCCATGGGAGCTTACTAGACTAAGGTGTTTTGATACAAGAAGGTATGCTTTATGCCACTCTTGAAAATGCATACATAGTTTGGAGGATTGGTTCAAATTTTTCCTTGAATCTTGGATCGAAACTAAGTTGTTAGGTGAGTTAAATTTCAGCCAAGAATGTTGTATTTCCTAATTAGTGTTTTGATGTTGTTGTGATGAAAGCATGGAGATGAGTGGGTTCGAATGTTTAACAAAAAGGAGATTTTTGTGTCATTGAGTTCTTGTTGTTATGTGTGTATGTGCATGAGTATTCGGCCATGCTATAAAATTGATGTTGCAAAATGATTTAATGCTTAATGTGATATATAATAGTACTTGTGAATGAGCTTGAGAGCACCTAAATTATTAGTTGGAAGTGCCGAATGTAGTCTTGGATGAATTTTAAAGAACAAAGAAATTTTTGGGTGACTAGAGGTCAAGGACATTCGGCCAAGGGCTTGTGTGCTAGCAAAATTTGGCCTAAATGGGATAAATGTTAAGTGTTAAATGCAATGGAAATGCTAGATTAATGTTGCACATTCGACTATAGTTAGGCATGTTTATGATCTCATTTAGACGATTAGACATAAAAAGGGTGGTAATGAGGTTGAAAATTGTTGAATGGCTAGTTGGGTAATGAATGTAGCATTCGGCCATATGAGGTAAAAATGGGTCAAATGTTCGTGAAATAAAACTTTGTGAATTGATGAATTAATGATGATAGTATTGTTGATGTCATGTATATATGTATAAATATTTGGCAAGACGGTTAAACTAGTTAATTTATTGATTAGCTCAAGAAGCTAGAGGGGGAGAATCAAGCAAAAGCAAAGGAAAGAACATCGAATAGCCGAGTTGGAACCATTTTACCCAACACAAGGTAAGTCATTAAGCACATATGTTTGATATTGCTTAAATGATTGTAAAATCTATGCAATTGTGTTTAATGGGATGATATATATATATAAATGAAAATGTATGTGTATGGAGTGATGACATTTGTTGAAATGTGTAGAAAGTTTACTTTCGGCACTAAGTGTCTTGAACAATACGTGTGTACGGTGACGAGATTGGCACTAAGTGTGCATGCTGGAAATATATGGCACTAAGTGTGCATGCTGGAAATATATGGCACTAAGTGTGCATGCTGGAAATATACTGACCTTGGGTGTGCGAGCTCGAAGGTATGGCACTATGTGTGCGGGCTTAAATCGCATGGCACTAAGTGTGCGAAATCGAGTATTAAGCACGTGTGTGCGTATATATATATATATATATATATATATATATATATATATATCTCCGATCGAACAATTATATGGAGGGTGTGTCTCCATCGAGTTGAGTATGGACAGCGGATCGGGTAAGTACCTTGAGCTCATGACGAATAGGAAATACGTTCATGCTCGGGGTTGAGCTTGGTAAGCTTTAGATCTATGTGATGATTGCAATTGTATGATTGTGGTGTGAATGAGTTGGTGTGTAAAGTGCCTCAAATATCTTATTGTATAGAATATGAAATGTGGATGTATGACTTGGTATGAGATTGAACCGAAAGGTCCGAGGATTTATGGTATAGTTTCGATATGGATGAGTACCCAGCTTCATTATTGTTTCATGTTGTGATAACTTTATCAATGGATGGTTGTTGAATGCTTAAGACTTACTGAGTTATAAACTCACTCAGTGTTTTCTTGTCACCCATTTTAGGTCTTTTCGACTCGTATTGTTGCGTGCTCGGAACCGTTGTTGAAGTCATCACACCGGCTGGAAATCTTTTGGTATTGTCTTCGTTGTTGAAGAACATTTGGCATGTATATGCTATTTTGTTTTGTTGAATTGTGGGTTGTAAACTTTAAGCCATGTGAAAATGGCCTATGTGGTCGTCGAGTGGGATGCTAGGACCTATAGCCACGAGTCTTAGAAACTTTAATTTTGATAAGGTGGCCATAATTTGTGTCATGTATGATGGATGATTAAGGCCAAGGAAAGATTCATGAAATTGGCATAGTCTACTGCAGTAACTGTTGCGGACAGCAGCAATGAGGTGAGATTGAAAAATCACTAAAAATATTAGAAGTATAATTAAATAGTGAATAAATTATGAAATTTAACCTTGATGAATCTATTTTTATATGGACGAAACGAAACGACCATATGAGCAGTATACTGAGAGATATTAAAGTTCTCGTGAGACAGGGCCAGAACGGTTTCTAGGTCCCCTGTCGCGACTTTGAAAATTTACTATAAATTATCCAGAAAGAATTAGAAGTCATTCCTTATATTTTCAGATTCCATTTTGAGTCTAGTTTCATTAGAAACAATCGGCACCAGTATTAAAGCCCTGTACAGAGAGATATTCAAGTTGTAACGCGCGAAGGTCAGTGTAGTCGACCCCTGTAACATGGGTGACTTTAACTAATAAACTGTACCAATTGGCCCGACCAAAAATTCTAGAAATAAATCCATGGATGTATATATGAGTCTAAATTCAGGGAAAATTTACGGAATCAGTTTCCGAGTTTTGGAACTCGAGATATGATTTTTAAGGCGATAGTGATACAGTTTTCTAGCCTGCCTAGAAATGCCAAATTGGTTGGTACTTTGAGAGGATTTGGCCCGTTAACCCCTCGTGTCCGACACCGGCGACGGTCACGGGTTAGGGGTGTTACATAAGTGGTTGGGGGAAGACCTGGGTTCGATTCCCTGTAATCGCAAATGTGATGCTAATTTTTATGCTTTGAGCATACAGGAGTTGTAGCCGAATGGAACTCTGTGGGAGGGAGTTTGAATCAGTCAAATACATGGATTAAGGAGGGATAAGAGGACAGATTTTAGGGATTTGAGAGGGAGAAAGAGTTAGCCGATTTGGGGGGAATGGAGAGGGGATTTCTGCAGAGAGGATATTGGGTGGGTATTTCGGCATTTAGGAGTTTAGCTGTGTCGTTTTCTTCTGTAACCCTAGTTTTACTCTTTTCTTCTTTTTCTTTCTTCTCCTCTAGCTGAACCACCACCCTTCCATCCACTTTTCGTTCCTATTCTCTTTCGTAACCTATTCACTATTCCCTTCCTTAATCTACCACTTTTTCCTTATCGTTACTTTTGCCGAAAAGTCACAAAAGCCGAAACTCGTGGTGCCGATTTCTTGATTGACCAGCAACCCCTCTTTTTCTTTTCACTTTTTGGTGGCCAATTCCCTTATCTTCTAGGCTTAAACGAATTTAAGAAGAGAGACTGTGGTAAGTGCTCGAACTTTAAAACGATTTCTATAGTAACTATTGACAAAAGCTGAAACCCCTATAGTTTAAGAAGGCGGCCGAATGTGGGTATAGGCCTTATTGGGTTTCTTCTTTTAACCTTTTATGGTTTGTATAGTGGAGGAGTAGCAAGGCGAAAGGTGTCGACTTGGATCAGCTTGGATCATCGGAGTGACAAAATCTAGTCATCAATTTTGGCAAAGGTATGAATTTTAAGGCCATTATGGATGGTGGCCGAATATGTAAGTCTTAATAGGTAGTCTTCGATTTGGTTTAATTACTAACATGATCTAATCCATAAATGGTTGATTATAGGAGGAATCGTGTAAGAGATCTTATCGAGGAATATCACAAATCAGGTGTGTAACAAACCCTCTTTCGTAGTTTAACTCGATATTTGTCGAAAAGTCGAAATACCGAAATTCTGGCATTTCGAGGACTCGTGAGCATGTAAATGCTCATAGGTTAGTTAGATTTGCTAGGTGCGATGATCGGGATCGTTGGAACAGGTAAGGGCACAATTTGGTACACGATGGTAAGTTGGGCCTCGAGGGGCTGAAATCGGGCCCAATGGGCTTCCGGGCCCATTTGGGTAAATTTGGTAGAAAATGGAACCCTGTTAGATTGTGCGTTAATACGACTTAGACTGTTATGGAAGATGGGCTAAATGGGCCTAGATGACTAATTCGGCTATGTAGGGCCCATTAGGGGTTTTTGGCCCAATAACTCGGTTTTGCTAAGAATGGGCTAGAATCGCTGTCAAAACACATGGAATTGTTAGTAACTGAAAATGAACATGGAAAACCCTAATATTTGGTAAAATTACGAAATTACCCTTATAATATGAAAATGACTGTTTTGCCCCTAGGTAAAAATGACCATTTTACCCCTAGGGTTTAATTATGAATTTGATGCGTGAGATTTTGATATACATGATTTGACATGATATGCATATGATATGTATGATATGCACATGATGTATTCATTTATGCATGGGTTGGGTTTATATGGATGGAGGAAGTGCAAAAGGGCTATGCCCGATTCAAAAGGGCTTTGCCCGGTTATCAAAAGGACTTTTGCCCCAGTTTATCAAAAAGGGCTTTTGCCCCAGTTTATCAAAAAGGGCTTTTGCCCCATTTATTAAAAGAGGCTAGGCCTCCATTATATGATAAAGCAGCTATGCTGCCAGTGGAGAGTTTGGTTGGGTGGGTTAAGTTATTCCCCACATGGAGAGCTTAGTTGGTACGGGTGGAAAGTAGCGATTGGTGGGTTGAGTAGACTCCCCAAACGAGCTTGCATATGTTCATTGATGTTGCATGTATTATTGAAATGGGCCTATGGGCCATATCGTTATAGTAAAGGCTTCGGCCCAGTGATATGAATAATGAAAAGGCTTCGACCCAGTGACATGAATAATGTGAAGGCTTCGGCCCAGTATATGTTGAGATTGAATTTAGGCTTAGGCCTTGCAGGCTGGTATTGTTTTGGGCTCTGAAAGGGGCTTGTTGCACACTGAGTTTCCAAACTCACCCATTTTCCTTAACCTTGCAAGTGAGCCTTGATGTGGGGACTTGGAGCCGGAGGGGTTTCAGAGTGGCCACGATGATCGTTTCTGGGCTTTGAAATAAGTGATTGGTTTTCTTTAGTTTACCTTATTTATTATTTATTTTTTTGGGTTGTAATAAGGCCATTTTAACTTTATTTTCTTTTCTGGGATTATTTTATTTTTAATAACTTTAAACTGGTTGATAATAATTCAAATGGGCTAGACGTAGAACGCGGTTTCAAAATGATACTTGTTTCCAAAATAACACAACGTCACGATCATTCGATTTATCAAAGATATCCACCTAAATAAATTTCAACTTGTTAAAACCTAGTGTGGCAATGGTTGTGGGCATGTCTAGGATTGGATCCAATCGAAGAGCTTGGTACTTAAGCAGCCTTCATGGCTCACCTCCTCTGTTACGGATTCCTACCTAGTGCCCAGCCTCCATTCACTTGGTTAAGCTTAACAAAAGTTGGTTTTTAAAGTGCTAAAATGAAACGTGGATTTTTAACTCCAATGTGGGCCGAGTTTGGGGTGTTACATTTAGTGGTATCAGAGCCCGGTTGCAACAACTCGACTGTGGATCGGGTCCGAAAAACTTTTCGAAAAAAATTCAAACTTAGACCAAGAAGGGTATTTTTGGAAATAGTTTTGAAAAGTTCTTTTCAAAGATATTTTACAAGGTATATATGATAAAATGGTTTAAGTTTTTTCTATTTTTTTACGGGTCTAAAATCGAGAATTTCAAAACAAAGGTATTTTTTTAAATTTAAGAAATTCTATTTTCCGTGACTAAATACATGGTTTGTGGTTTTAAATGGTTTGGAGAAAGAAGTGGCAAACTGAATCCCCGGCACCAAGTCTGTAAGTATATTCTCTTTTACGTTATGTGATATTGATATGATGTTATGAATAGAACTGAGACCCTACTATGATACTTTAGATAGGGTAGAATTGTAAAACGGTAGGAGTGAGAACTGTAGTTAGGCTACGACGTTGCGAAAATAATCATTGAACTGCTATATTTCCATAAGACATCTCGTAATAAACAATTGAACATTATACTAATATCATAAAATTCGTAATCAGATAATTCGATATGAGTACAAGAGGAACTCATGGACGAGGCCGCGGACGTGGTCGCGGAAGGGTGCAAGTTGAATCTTCATCCTCAGGGCATAAGCCAGCTGAGGAGGCATCCGTGCCACAGGCAACTGAGACTGGGTCTTATGATCGGGCTGCGGGGGGTGATGCTTTATCCCAAGCAATGTTAAGGGTTTTAGAAAGTGTTGATGGAGCTAGCACCGGGACAGTAAATAGGGGATCCATCTCGGACCGACTCCGGGCTAACGGAGCAGAAGTTTTTAGGGGTGTATCTGGAGTAGCCCCAAATGTGGCCGAATATTGGCTAGAGGCAACAGAGCGGATTATGGACGATTTAGATTGCTCTGTGGAGCAAAAGCTGAAGAGGGCTGTGTCGTTGCTAAGAGACGAGGCATACCGATAGTGGATCACCGTGAGGGAGAGTACCCCGATTGAACGAGTAACTTGGGAATTGTTCAAGTCTGCTTTTAAGGGGAGGTATGTTGGAGCTAGTTATGTGGATGCCCGACGAAAAGAATTTTTGAATCTGATTCAGGGTAATAAGACTGTCGCAGAGTATAAGGCAGAATTTTTGAGGCTGAGTCGATATGCTAGCAGGATAGTTGCGACTGAATATGAGCGCAGTGTTCGATTTGAGGATGGCCTCCGTGATGAGCTTAGGATACTAATAGCTCCATAGAGGGAGCGTGATTTTGCTGCATTAGTAGAAAAGGCTAAGATAGCCAAGGAAGTAAAGAGAACTGAACGGCAGAACCGTGAGAAGGATCGACCCAGATTTAGGAGGGATTCTGGACCCCCAGGTGCTACAAATAGGTATGTTAAAAGAGCTAGAATAGAGGAACCGGTTCGAGTAGTTCCAGTGAATACTTTTAGACCGCAGGCTTGTAGGGACTGTGGTAGGGTACATGTGGGGGAGTGCTGGAAGCAAACTGGAGCATGTTTTCGATGTAGGTCAAAGAAGCATAAGTTTAGATAATTTCCTCAGAGAGCAGCTCAGGAACTAGCTGCGGAACAAAGGGATGTTCAACCACAGCGAGGAGGACCACCACCAAAAAGAGGTCGTGGGCAAGGTAGAGGTGGCAATGGAAATGGACGAGGAAATGGGGCACCTGGTAGGGGTGCTGGGCATGCTGAAGCTCGACAGCCGGCGTTGGTTTATGTTACACGATGCCGTGAGGAGGGTGACGCTCTTGATGTTATAACCGGTACGTTCTTCATTCATAGCACGCCTTACACTGCTTTAATTGATGTGGGTTCCATTCACTCGTATGTTACTTGTGATGTATCTGGGGCTTTGGGTGTGCTTCCCGAGGAGACGGTGAGTGGGGTATTGGTGATAAGCCCTTTAGGACACTCGGTTAAGGTAGATAAACTCTTTAGGGCGGTGCCTTTAGAGACACAAGATAAGATATTTGTAGGAGATTTAATGGAGCTGCCATTTGGGGATTTTGATCTTATCTTGGGAATAGACTGGCTAGCTAAGCATAGGGCGACATTGGATTGTGCTGCTAAGAGAATAGTACTAAGAACTGCCGAAGATGAGGAGATAATGGTCATAGGGGAATGAAGGAATTATTTGTCCAATGTTGTTTCGGCTTTAAGAGCCGAGAAGTTGATTCGGAAAGGTTGTGAGGCGTACTTGGCTTTTGTAAGTCAAGTTGAACCTGAGAGGATAACTGTGGAGTCGGTTAGGACCATTAAAGAGTTTCAAGATGTATTTCCGGAGGAACTTCCTGGATTACCTCCGAACAGAGAAGTCGAGTTCGGAATCAACTTGTTACCTGGAATAGCTCCTGTGTCTATTGCGCCTTATAAGATGGCACCAAAGGAGTTGGTAGAATTGAAAGCTCACATTCAGGAACTGTTGGATAGAGGGTTTATAAGACCAAGTGTTTCCCCATGGGGTGCATCAGTGTTGTTCGTAAAGAAGAAATATGGGACCATGGGAATGTGTATTAACTATCGACAGTTGAATAAACTGACGATCAAGAACAAGTATCCGTTACCAAGAATCGACGATCTGTTCGATCAACTAAGAGGAGCCTTGGTATTTTCTAAGATCGACCTTTGATTAGGATATCATCAGTTGAGAGTCAAAGAAGTGGATATTTACAAGACGGCATTCAGAACTCGATATGGTCATTACGAGTTTCTAGTTATGCCCTTTGGTTTGACTAATGCACCGGCAGCATTCATGGACTTGGATCGATTTGTGGTCATTTTTATCGATGATATCTTGGTGTATTCAGAAACGGAAGAGAAGTATGATGAGCATCTTCGTGTTGTGCTGCAAGTGCTAAGGGAAAAGCAACTTTATGCAAAGTTTAGTAAGTGCGAGTTTTGGCTGAAGGAGGTCACTTTCTTGGGGCATGTTGTGTCTGCTGAGGGAATCAAGGTGGACCCTCGAAAGATTGAGGCAATTTTGGAATAGAAGCCACCGAGGTCAGTAATAGAAATTCGAAGTTTTCTGGGGTTGGCAGGTTATTATCGGAGGTTTGTAGAAGGATTTTCTGTGTTGGCAGCACCGTTAACTAAACTTATAAGGAAGGGAGCACCCTTTGTTTGGACGAATAAGCAGCAAGAGGCTTTTGAGAAGTTAAAGAAGGTTCTGACAGAAGGGCCAGTGCTAATTCAGCCAGAGTCTGGTAAGGATTTCACTGTGTACAGTGATGCGTCACATGTAGGTTTGGGATGCGTGTTGATGCAATAGGGTAAAGTGGTCGCTTATGCTTCACGACAGCTTAAGCCTCACAAGGTAAACTACCCTACGCATGACTTGGAGTTGGCAGCAGTGATTTTTGCGCTTAAAATATGGAGGCACTACTTGTATGGGGAGAGATGCATTATCTATACGGATCACAATAGTCTTAAGTACTTGTTAACTTAAAAGGAGCTGAATCTTAGGCAGTGAAGGTGGATAGAGTTGTTGAAGGACTATGACTGTTCGATTGAGTACCATCTAGGTAAGGCAAATGTCGTGGCTAATACGTTAAGTCGAAGGACTGTGGCGGAATTGAAGGCAATGCTTGCTCATTTAATTTTGTATGAGGATGGAAGCTTAGTGGTAGAGTTACAAGTGAGACCGACTTGGGTGGAGCAGATTAAGAAGCAACAGTTAGAGGATGAGTCGTTGGTTTCTTGGTTTCAACAAGTTGAGAAGGAGAAGAATCCAGATTTTGGGTTAAATAATGATGGGGTTCTTTATTTTCGAGGGAGAATTTGTATGCCGAAGGGCTCTAACTTGAGATTAATGATTTTAAAATAGGCACATAATGGACCTTATGCCATGCATCCAGGAGGAAGTAAGTTGTATCGAGACTTACGAGAGCTATATTGGTGGCTTGGACTGAAGCGAGAAGTGACAGAATTTGTGGGGAAATGTTTGACGTGTCAACAAGTAAAGGCCGAGCATCAACTACCTTCAGGATTGTTACAGCCAGTAAAGATACCACTCTGGAAGTGGGAAAGGGTAACTATGGATTTTGTAAGTGGATTGCCATTGACACCTTCCAAGAAGGATTCAGTTTGGGTAATTGTGAATAAGCTCACAAAATCTGCCCATTTCATACCTGTCCGAACCGATTACTCACTTTAGAAGTTGGCCAAGTTGTATGTGGCGGAGATAGTTCAGTTGCATGGGGTGCCAGTATCGATAATTTCGGACTGAGATCCAAGGTTTACATCTCGATTTTGGCAGAAGTTGCATGAGGCATTGGAAATGCGATTGGATTTCAGTACGGCTTTTCACCCTCAGACGGATGGGCAGTCAGAGACGGTCATTCAGATTTTAGAAGACATGTTGAGAGGTTGTGTTATTGAATTTAGAGGTAGTTGGGAGGACTATTTTCCATTGGCAGAGTTCGCGTATAACAATAGTTACCAAGCAAGTATTCAGATGGCTCCTTATGAGGCACTATATGGGTGAAGGTGTCGTTCGCCTACGTGTTGGGCAGAGTTGGGGGAAAGGCAAGTACTTGGTCCAGAGTTGGTAGCAGATACTGAAGACAAAATTAAGGTGATCAGGAATCGGTTAAAGGAGGCAGTGGATCGACAAAAGTCTTATGCCGATCTGAAGCGTAAGGATATTGAATATGCGGTTGGGGCCATGGTCTTTTTGAAAGTTTCGCCTTGGAAAAAGATATTGAGATTTGGTAAGAAGGGCAAGTTGAGTCCACAGTTTATTTGGCCTTATCGAATTATTAAGTGGATAGGGCCGGTGGCTTATCAGCTAGAGTTACCTCCAGAGCTGGATCGTATTCACGACGTTTTTTATGTGTCCATGCTAAGGCGATATCGTTCTGACCCAACTCATATCGTGCCAGTTGCAGAAATCAAAGTACAATCGGGTTTGACCTTCGAAGAAGAACCTGTGCAAATACTTGATCACGATGTCAAGGTGCTGAGAAAGAAGTCAGTTCCATTAGTGAAGGTACTTTAGAGTAACCATGGCAAAGAAGAAGCTACTTGGGAAACCGAGGAAGCAATGCGTCAGCAATACCCTCAACTGTTTGGATCAGGTAAAATTTTGAGGCCGAAATTTCTTTAAGGAGGGTAGAGTCGTAATATCCTGATTTTCGGGTTTTGGTAATGATTCTCGATATTTTGGTAAAGTTTTTAAAATTAGGTATTTGGTTGTGAAATTCATAATTGGAGGGTGTAAATGCGCTTATGGAAGGCCCATGTGTTGGCCAAAACCCGGTAGAATTTTTGAATTTTGGGCTTAAGAAGTTAGGGGTTTTGGACTGGAGGTCTTATTAAAAATTGTGGGTAAAATGTATCACCAATGAGCCTCCGGTAAAGTGGCTAAGTGACGCCACTAGGGAGCTAAAAAGGTGGCGTGTAAGTGGTTGGGGGAAGACCTGGGTTCGATTCCCTGTAATGGCAAATGTGATGCTAATTTTTATGCTTTGAGCATGCAGGAGTTGTAGCCGAATAGAACTCTGTGGGAGAGAGTTTGAATCAGTCAAATGCATGGATTAAGGAGGGATAAGGGGAGAGATTTTATGGATTTAAGAGGGAGATAGAGTTAGCCGATTTGGAGGGAATGGAGAGGGATTTCGGTAGAGAGGATATTAGGTGGGTATTTCGGCATTTAGGAGTTTAGCTGTGCCGTTTTCTTTTGTAACCCTGGTTTTACTCTTTTCTTCTTTTTCTTTCTTCTCCTCTAGCCGAACCACCACCCTTCCATCCACCTTTCCTTCCTATTCTCTTTCGTAACCTGTTCACTATTCCCTTCCTTAATCTACCACTTTTTCCTTATCGTTACTTTTGCCGATAAGTCACAAAAGCCGAAACCTGTGGTGTCGATTTCTTGATTGACCAGCAACCCTCTTTTTCTTTTCACTTTTTGGTGGCCAATTCCCTTATCTACTAGGCTTAAACGGATTTAAGAAGAGAGACTGTGGTAAGTGCTCGAACTCTAAAACGATTTCTATAGTAACTATTGACAAAAGCCGAAACCCCTATAATTTAGGGAGGTGGCCGAATGTGGGTATAGGCCTTATTGGGTTTCGTCTTTTAATCTTTTATGGTTTGTATAGTGGAGGAGCAGCAAGGCGAAGGGTGTCGACTTGGATTAGCTTGGATCATCGGAGTGACTAAATCTAGTCATCAATTTCGGCAAAGGTATGAATTTTAAGGCCATTATGGATGGTGGCCGAATATGTAAGTGTTAATAAGTAGTCTTCGATTTGGTTTAATTACTAACATGATCTAATCTATAAGCGGTTGATTATAGGAGGAATCGTGTAGGAGATCTTGTCGAGGAATATCGCAAATCAGGTGTGTAACAAACCCTCTTTCGTAGCTTAACTCGATATTTTCCGAAAAGCTGAAATGCCAAAATTCTGGCATTTCAAGGACTCGTGAGCATGCGAACACTCATAGGTTAGTTAGATTCGCTAGGTGCGATGATCGAGATCGTTGGAACAGGTAAGGGCACGATTTGGTGCACGGTGGTAAATTGGGCCTCGAGGGGCTGAAATTGGGCCTAATGGGCTTCCGGGCCCATTTGGGTAAATTTGGTAGAAAATGGAAACCTGTCAGATTGCGCATTAATACGACTTAGACCGTTATGGAAGATGGGCTAAATGGGCCTAGATGACTAATTCGACTATGTAGGGCCCATTAGGGGTTTTTGGCCCAATAACTCGGTTTTGCTAAGAATAGGCTAGAAACGCTGTCAAAACACATGGAATTGTTAGTAACTGATAATGAACATGGAAAACCCTAATATTTGGTAAAATTACGAAATTACCCTTATAATATGAAAATGACTGGTTTGCCCCTAGGTAAAAATCATCATTTTACCTCTAGGGTTTAATTATGAATTTGATGCGTGAGATTTTGATATACATGATTTGACATGATATGCACATGATATGTATGATATGCACATGATGTATTCATTTATGCATGGGTTGGGTTTATATGGATGGAAGAAGTGCAAAAGGGCTATGCCCTGATTCAAAAAGGGCTTTGCCCGGCCATCGAAAAGGGCTTTTGCCCCGTTTATCAAAAGGGCTTTTGCCCCGCTTTATCAAAAAGGGCTTTTGCCCGATTATTAAAAAGAGGCTAGGCCTCGGTTATATGATAAAGCAACTATCTTTGCCAAAGGAGAGTTTGGTTGGGTGGGTTGAGTTATTCCCACATGGAGAGCTTGGTTGGTACGAGTGGAGAGTAGCGGTTGGTGGGTTGAGTAGACTCCCTAAACGGGCTTGCATATGTTCATTGTTGTTGCATGTATTATTGAAATGGGCCTATGGGCCATATCGTTATAGTAAAGGCTTCGGCCCAGTGATATGAATAATGAAAAGGCTTCAGCCCAGTGACATGAATAATGTGAAGGCTTCAGCCCAGTATATGCTGAGATTGAATTTGGGCTTAGGCCCAGCCGGCTAGTATTGTTTTGGGCTCTGAAAGAGGCTTGTTGCACACTGAGTTTCCAAACTCACCCATTTTCCTTAACCTTGCAAGTGAGCCTTGATGTGGGGACTTGGAGCCGGAGGGGATTCAGAGTGGCCTCGATGATTTTTTCTGGGCTTTGAAATAAGTGATTGGTTTTCTTTAGTTTACCTTATTTATTATTTATTTTTTGGGGTTGTAATAAGGCCATTTTAACTTTATTTTCTTTTCTGGGATTATTTTATTTTTAATAACTTTAAACTGGTTGATAATAATTCAAATGGGCTAGACTTAGAACGCGGTTTCAAAACGATACTTGATTCCAAAATAACACAACATCACGATCATTCGATTTATCAAAGATATCCACCTAAATAAATTTCAACTCGTTAAAACCTAGTGTGGCAATAGTTGTGTGCATGTCTAGGATTCGATCCAATCGAAGAGCTTGATACTTAAGCAGCCTTCATGGCTCACCTCCTCTGTTATGGATTCCTACCTGGTGCCCAGCCTCCTTTCACTTGGTTAAGCTTAACAAAAGTTGGGTTTTAAAGCGCTAAAACGAAACGTGGATTTTTAACTCCAATATGACACGTCAGATTCGGCCGTAACGTCTAGGCCGGGTTTGGGGTGTTACATTAGCAAAATTCTGTAAGTGTGAGTTTTGGCTCAAAGAAGTTGGATTTTTGGGGCATATTATTTCAACTTACGGTATTAGAGTTAATCCGAGCAGGATTTCTGCTATTATTGATTAGAAATCTCTGATAAATGTATCTGAAGTCCTTAGATTTCTAGGCTTAGCGGGCTAGTACCGAAGATTTGTGAAAGGATTCTCGATGATTGCGACACCAATGACACGACTGTTACAAAAATTCGTAAAGTTCGATTGGTTAGAAAAATGCAACAGAGTTTTGAACAGTTGAAAGTATTGTTAACTGTAGCACCAGTTTTAGTACAACCTGAATCGGGTAAAGAGTTCGTAATATATAGCGACGCATCATTAAACAGTCTAGGATGTGCTCTGATGTAAGAAGGAAAAGTTATAGCTTATGCTTCTCGTCAGTTGAAACCGCATTAAAGAATTATCCGACACATCATTTAGATCTGGCAGCGATTGTATTTGCATTGAAGATTTGGAGACACTATTTATACGGTGAAAAATGTCACATTTATACGGATCCCAAGAGCTTGAAATATCCGATGACATAGAAAGATTTGAATTTTTGACAATGAAGATGGCTTGAGTTATTGAAAGATTATGACTTTGTGATTGATTATCACCCGAGAAAAGCTAATGTTCTTGCTGATGCCCTAAGTCGAAAGTCTTTGTTTGCATTACGAGCAATGAATTAAAAGCTAAACCGGTATTTCTTCAACAAATTTGTGAAGCTCAAAAGAATGACCGTGAATTGCAAGCTAAATGAATTCAATGTTAGTCTATTTCTGATTCAGAATTTCATATTGGAACTGATGACTGTTTAATGTTTCAAAATAGAATTTGTGTATCGAAAAATACAGAGCTTGTTCAGAGAATTCTGTGTGAAGCACACAGTAGTTGTTTCTCAGTTCATCCGAGTAGTACCAAGATGTATAATGATCTGAAACAGTTGTACTGGTGGTTGAGTATGAAATGGGATATATCAGAGTTTGTATCGAAATGTTTGATATGTCAGCAAGTCAAAGCTAAACATCAAGTGACATTGGGTTTACTGCAACCTGTATTGATTCCTGAGTAGAAATGGGAAAGAGTTACAATGGATTTTGTTTTGGGATTACCTCTAACTCCAAAAAAGAAAGATGCTATCTGGGTTGTCGTTGATCAACTAACAAAGTCTGCTTATTTCATATCGATACATATAGATTACTCACTTGACAAGTTAGTTGAACTGTACATTTTTGAAGTTGTTCGGTTACACGGGGTGCCAATATCTATTATCTCTAATAGAGATCCGATTTACGTCACGATTCTGGAAGAAACTGCAAGAAGCCTTAGGTACGAAATTGAATTTCAGTAGTGCTTTTCATCTTCAAACTAATGGTTAAACAGAGAGAGTTATTCAAATTCTCGAAGATATGTTGACATGTTGTATTTTAGAGTTTGAGGGCAGTTGGGAAAAAATACTTACCGTTGATTGAATTTGCATACAATAACAGTTTCCAAATGAGTATAAAGATGGCATCGTATGAAGCTTTGTATGGTCACAAATGTCGAACTCCTCTATACTGGACTAAATTGAGTGAGAAAAAGATTCACGGGGTTGAATTAATTAGAGAAACTAAAGAAAAATTAAATGATTCGGAATAGTTTAAAAGCAGCTTCTGATCGACAGAAATCCTACGCAAATTTAAAATATAAAGAAATTGAATTGCAAGTCAGGGATAGAGTTGTTTTTAAAGGTGTCACCGTGGAAAAAGATTCTTCGATTCAGCCGTAAAGGAAAGTTAAGTCCACGGTTCATCGGACTGTAAGAAATTATCGAGAGAATAGGACCTGTAGCATATCGACTTGCTTTACCGTCAGAACTTGAGAAGATCCATAATTATTTTCATGTTTCTATGCTGCTTCATTACAAATCTGACTTCTCACATGTGATCTCTCCGATAGATGTTGAAATTCAACCCGATATGTCATATAATGAAGAACCAATCAGGATTTTGGCTCATGAAATCAAAAAGTTGAGAAATAAGCACATAGCCTTGGTAAAGGCTCTTTGGCATAAACATGAGATCGAGGAAGCTATGTGGGAACCCGAGGAAGCTATACGAAAATAGTACCCTAACCTTTTCACCGGTAAGATTTTCGGGGACAAAAATCCCTAAGAAGGGAGAGTTGTAACAGCTCGTTTTTAGGTCAAATCAAAACAGTGGTTTCGGGACCATAAATTTGAATTAAAAATATTTATTTTATTATTTTAATAAGGTTTACAGCATGATAGAATTATTATGTGAAAGTTTCATTAAGGAATTTTATTGTTTAAATGCTTAATTCGGTAAAAAGGACTAAATTGCGTAAAGCGTAAACTTGTGTTCTATTAGCTAAAAGTGTCAAATAGCTATGGAACTTTAAAGTAAAGGTCCTTAAGTGATAAATAGGAAAATTATGGTTAGTGGATGATGATAGCATGGAAAATGGTGTAGTTTTAAATGTTTTTAAAGGTTAAATTATTAAATTGGTAATTAAAGTTAAAATCAATAAAACAAAAAGCAAAATTTTCTTTCCATTCATCTTCTTACCAAAAATTTAGAAAGAAAAATAGACATTTTTAGGGCTAGACATTCATCCAAGCTTCCTTTGTCAATTAAGGTAAGGTTTTGACTCGATTTTTAATAATTTCTACGTTTTTAAGCTCGTTGTAGCTTAATCTAGCTAGCCCGTACCTTCATTTTCAAAAATGATATAGGTTTTGAATGATACCATTGTTGAATGCTTGGTTGTTTAAATGTTTAATGATAGATTATGTAGGTTTAATGATAGATATATAAATTGAGAAAATGTAAAATTATGTGGTTAAAAGTGTGAAATAAAGAAAGATATCAGCTGCTAATAATACATAGTAAATTCAGTTATCATGGGTTATGTCTTAATTGTGTAATTTTGCATTTTTATGTGTTAAGGACTAAATTGTAAAGTAGTCAAAAGTCTAGGGGTAAAATTGTAAATTAGCTAAAATGAATGTTTTAGGTTAAATTGAATTAAATGACAATTTGAATGAGTTAATTTGATATTATATAGATCAAGATAAGCAAATACCGGAACTAGATCGGGGAAAACGAAAAGTAGACGAATAGTCGATAGTTTTATCTAGGGATACGAGGTAAGTTCGTATAAGTAGAATCAAACTTCTATATATATTTGAAATGAATATTGTAATTGAGAATTGGATATACTTGAATTAAAAATGTATTATTGATATGTATTATAATTTTTACCGAGTCCCGTTTGAACTATTTGAATTCATAGGACACAAGTGACTTGTCACTAGGGTTACCGATTTGGTTGAGCTTCTGCATTTGTGGCAGACTCACAACAGCTCATATGAGCTTACCGATATATCAGCTCATAAGAGCTTACCATTTCAGGTCGTATGAGCTTACTGTTCAGCTCGATAAAGCTTACCGTTTCAGCTCAATAGAGCTTATTGTTCATCATCTCAGAAGGAGCTTACCGATTATGGCTCGAAAGAGCATAAATGATAATGAATTGACGAACTACTGATGCTTTTCACTCGAGTATCCTTTAAATTTCTAATAGGTTTAACGGGCACAAATAATGTTATACGGGTGAGTCATCGTTTATAAATGTTACTAATGTTATATATGATATATGAATTTGGAATGATGCACATTGACTATGATATATGAATTTGGAATAATACACATTGACTAATATGTGATGAACACTTGTGATTAGGTGTTTGTTAATTAAATTGGTTGCACTTTAAGTATTTCTTTGATTATGTATAATGGTATGTTTAATTCTGATTTATACGAGCTTACTAAGCTATAAAGCTTACTCTGTTGCTTTTTCTATGTTTTATAAAGGCTCGTTAGCTCGCTCGTTTAGGACAAGTCGAACTTGCACATCACACTATCCAACTTTCGATTAGTATTTTTGAATTTGTGGATATTTGTAAATATGGCATGTATAGGCTAGTTTAAAAGATGTTAGCTATGTTACTTGATATCATGGTTTTGGTATATTTTGTATATGTGTTAAGCCATGTGATTTGGCTTATTTGGGGTACTATGTTTTGGTTGAATTAAGTGTTCTATTATGGTATGCTTTGGTAAGGTAATGATGGAATGAATTTATGCAAGTGAAGTCTTGATGTGTAGTTGTTAAATGAATAGTTTATGCATGATGTTAAATAAATATTTGGGTATGTAATTGTTAGTTTTAATATGGAAAATAATGTGCATTGAAATGGTTATTTTGGCTGCCTATTGGGTTGTAAAACGTGGTCATTTATGCTTGTGTTTTTAGGGTGGCAAAATGGTTTTACAAATGGCCTATTTTTTTCCACACGGACAGAGACACGGGTGTGTGTCTCAGCCGTGTGTGACACACGATCACGCTGCACGACCGTGTGTCCCCCAGGGTACCCTTCCGAATTAAAGTCAATATACCCCACAGGTTTGACATAGCCTAGAGACATAGACGTGTCTACTGGCCGTGTATGGTACACAGCTGGCACATGGGCGTGTGGCCGGCCATGACCCAAGTTAGTAACCTCCCTAATTTTTCTACGGCCTAGCACATGGGCGTGTCCTCGGTCGTGTGGTACAAGTCAGTATGTATGCCCTGTTTTCACACGGCCTATGACACGGGTGTAATAGCCCGATTTTTGGGCTATTCAAAATAGTGGTCTCAAGACCACAAATCCTAAGTCAGAGAAATTATTTTATTATTATTTTGGAGTCATTGCATTTATATAATAGTACATGAAAATTTGGTGAGTTAATTTTGACGTTTGTGAGCCCAATTGCAAAAAAGGACTAAATTGCATAAAGTACAAAAGTCCTAAATTGATAGCTAAAGGTGTCAAATAGTTAGAGAACCAAAATTGGGGGTCTTTAAATGGCAATTATACCCTTAGACAATAGCTTGACTGGCCATAGGAGACAAATTGGAGAGAAGGTCAAAATTAGGTAAAGCTTAGGTCACCAATTTTGACTAGTTGACTATCATCTTTTCTCTCTTCTTAGCAAAAAATATCAGCCATTGTAGGGGTTTGAAAGCTTCAAAAATTTTAGCTACTTTGATCCCTCTCAAGTAAGTGATTTTGATAGTTTCTCTTAATGATTTTTACATTTTTGAGACCCTAGAAGCATGAGCTTTCAAATGAGGGGACTATCTTGCAAAATGGTTAAAAGTCTAGGGTTTTTCCATGAGAGCATTTAGGGTTTTTTCTAAAATTTTATGGAAGAATATGAGTCTTAGTTGTGTAATAGACAACTTTTGTGAAAGGTGTTACCATGAAAACACCTAAAGGAACTATTTTGCACAAGTTGTAAAATAATTGATAAATGTGTGAAATAAAGAGAATTTGGGGTTTCTATAAGAGTAAAAAGAGTTCAGCTAAGCTTAATATACGAAGAAATTCAATAAAAATCGATTTTCAAGCATAGGGGTAAAATGGCCATTTTGCCAAATTCTAGGGGCAAAATGGTCATTTTACCAAAGATGTGAATTTTTAATTGCTTAATTTTATTTAGTGATTAAATGAGTGCATTTTTCTATTTTCGATCAAGAATTGCCAAATCCGAACCTAGATCGGGGAAAAGCCAAGCAAATCGACTAAACCGACTAGTCGTGTACATTTTGTAATCCTAGGTAAGTTGTATGTAAATAATGCAACCACATTACTAATGTATGTGTTGAATTTTATTTGAATTAATATAGCATGAATTGCTTGATTGTGGAATTGAGATGGTATGATGATAATAGAGATAGCTGAGTTCATGTTTGAACCTAGGAAATAAATCAGATATTCATGCCATGACATATGGGTTATTGTTGGCTAGTGTAAGACATGTCTGGGACATGCATCAGCCACATTATGAGAGCCAGTGTAAGACCATGTCTGGGACATGACATCGACATTGAGATGAGAGCTAGTGTAAGACATGTCTGGGACATGCATCGGCCTCGAGACGTAAACCAGTGTAAGACATGTCTGGGACATGCATCGGCTACGAGATGATAGTAAGTGTAAGACCATGTCTGGGACATGGCATCAACTTGAGATGTGAGCCAATGTAAGACCATGTCTGGGACATGGCATTGGCACCTTACCCACGTTTGAGGCTTAAAGAATATCTGGTAGTGTTCCAAATGGTTCAATGGTGAACGTTATGTTCTTAAGCTAATCAGGAAAGTATAACTGTGTTGTGAGTGGTACAGGTACCTAATTGGTGCGTATGAGATATGAGCTCATTGAATAATATGTGACTAGAATGGATGGTAATGAGTAAGTTATACTTATGCCTACCTTGGTATCATGAGCATGTGGATCATTGATAAAATGTTGTTGTTTTGTACTTACTTATATGCAACTTACTAAGCTTTTATGCTTACTCCCTTTCTATTTCATTTCCTTACAGTGCCGCCTAACTAGCTCAAGGATCACCAAAAGTCAGATATCGATCACACTATCGACCGAAGCTTTCGGTATAGTTGGATTTATATTTTCTAATATGGCATGTATGGGACTTAGACTTTATTATTTTGTGTCTTTAAGAATTTGCCAAATGTGTTGGCTTGGGTTGGAAACCCTTTAATTTGTATTAAGCTTTGAATGATAGTTAATATTTATTTTGAATTTATAAAATATGCGTTACCATGATTAAATAAATTGGTTATATGAATTGTGCTTGTATTGGTATTGGTTGGTATGTGTATGAAACTAGGTATGTAAAAGGCGAGCAATGAGGCCTAGTAAATAGCCTTATATTGTCCACACGGGTAGGCACACAGGCGTGTGTCTAGGCCGTGTGTCACATGGGCGTGTGGTCCGGTCGTGTGCTCCCTGCATGTAAAAATTTCAAGTCAGTATGCATGGTAATAAACACATGGGCAGAAACATGGCTGTCTGTCTCAGCCGTGTGGAGGACACGGCATAACACTTGGGCGTGTCCTAGTCGTGTGAAGGATACGGGCCATCAACACAGGCTTGTGTCTGGCCGTGAAAACCCCTGTAGGTGTGAATTAGAAATTAATTTCACAAGGGTAAAGGACACCGGGCGTGTCCCTAGGTGTGTAAGCCGTGTGAGTCACACGGGTCATCAGCATGACCATGTCGAGTTGGTAACATGGACGTGTTGCCTTTCCACATAGGTGTGTGCCCTGTTTTAAGGAAAAAAAAACCATAGTTGGTTTAAGGACCCGGTATAGTCTCGAATAGTTTTCAATGGTCGATTTGAGGCTCGTAGGCCCATAATAAGAAGTTTCAAGTAGAAATTGAAAAAGTTTAATTTGGACCGAGTCTCGGCGACTTGAGATTGTTTGTATGCATGAGATCAAGTATAGGTAATGCCTCGTACTCTGCCCCGGTGTGGGTTACGGGTGTGGGGTGTTACAACGGGTGTGTCTCGTAACCGTGTGAGGCACACGGCCTGTTCACATGGGGGCATGACATTTGAAATGTTGAAAATTTTTCAAGTTTCCAAAGTTTTAATATGTTATCGATTTAGTCCCGAATACATGATTTAAGCTTTATATGCTTGATTTAGGTAAATATTATATATGAATGAATGATAGTTACTGAAATAAGAAGACATTTGATAAATAATTGTTCTGAATTGAGTTATAAGTCCGGTAATGCCTCTTAACCTATTTCGGAAATGGTTACGGGTTAGGGGTATTACACACTATCCAGTCTCTAATTCGATAATATTTATTTATTCCAGATTCAGTTATGTGGCATGTATATAGGGTTGTATTTGTGTTTAAGTTATTTTGGATGTTCATGATCTTAGTTTAATGATGTTGATGATTTGGTATTATTATGAGAAATGAAGTTGCAAGTGAATAGCCTACTTGAAATGTGATTTACTCAAGCTAATGGATATGACCATGTAAATAGGATATGTATATATGCAAACTATGTTTTGAAATTGTACATATTTTTCAAATAGAATTTTGGTTATGTTGGTAGGTTTGTGAATATAAATGTTTATGTATATATGTAATGCTTTGGTCTTGTTTTATAGCTTACATTTTAATGAATTAAAGAATGGATAGGTAAGGCATGTGTGTGCAAAGGATGTTGTATGTTTGAGTTGTATGCAATACTTAGGATGAAGTAGATTTTGAATTAGTAAAATATGTCTATTTGGTTTATGCCATACACAGGATTCAATTGGCACACACGGCCACAATCTGTTACCAAGTCTGGAGACATGACTGTGTGACTCCAATGACACAGTCTCTGCCCTTACACATGGTTGAACAACACAACCATGTTTCATAGCTTCGCACGGTCTCAACCTATCACACAGTCTATCCACACATCTGTGTGACCCCAATTTTGTATTTCTAAAATGTTTCAAAAGAGTCATTGGTTCATTTTAAATTATTTTAAAGCTTTCGTGTGTTTGTTTTAACCTCGATAAAGATACAAATATCATTTTTTTTATTATAAGTTTGATGATCACTGATCATTTTGAGAAATTTTACATTGATATAGCAAGATTCTATTATGTTATGTTGACACATCTCGTAACCCTAATCCGGACAGAGACAAGTGAGGGGTGTTACATGGAGTACATGATTTCGCCTTAAAACCTTCTTCCTTATCAGCTTAGCTTGTCCCAATGCCAGAGCCTTCTTTGTCCTAGAAGCTAAGCACGATAACCATTTATCTCGATTTATTCGAAGTCATTCAAACCTTAAAACCCAAAACCTAATTTATAGAAACCTATTAGGAATCCTTACCCTCCTTCTTTCCCTAATTCTCGAGCACAGAAGTCTAAGAAGCTTACTAGTTTTTCAATTTCTCTACTACTAGACTTTGATTCTCACAACTTTTACTCCATGCAGAGCTTTCTTAAATTCTCCTCTTCTTCAAAACAATTGACGAAGATAATGCAAATAAGAATAAATTGTAGACAGAATTGAGATTTTTTCCTCCTTGCTAGAACCTCCACTCTCTTTTATATAACTCCTATACATGGTCTCCCAAACTCTTTTAACCAATCACCAAAAATCATTATGTCCCCCACTATGGAACCAATTGGTTCCATCCTAAACAAACTAAAATTAAAGCTTAACTATTTACTCGTCAGTCACAATTTGATTTCAAAATTCTTGGTAAAGTCTATCAACTTACCATGCGTTCAATTAGGTCCCAGAGTTCCTCTACATTTGAGTCTTTAAAGATATCTAGGTGTGACAACTCACCCACCCTTAAAGAAAATTTCATCCTCGAAATTTCCTCTCGCACCTATCCTTAGAGGCAGACTGCAAATCATTTCACTTCCCTCAAAAATCTTGTGTCTAATCAAGAGGTAGACACCCTTATTATTCCGGAATGCTTTTGTGCTAACCTAACATTTACAGATTCTTCCTAAAATTATTCTGCTCAAACTGCGAGTTTGGTCATGTTCATCTAAGGCAGTTGGTTGCACGAGGATAATCTTGTGTCTATCCTGGAAAATATGAAATTAACATAGGTAACATATTGGGTACCGATAAATGACCAACTCTAGCAAACAGACCAGCTCTAGCAAACATTCCTGCTTTTCTGGTTTCGAGGGGTTTAGGAAAAACCCTTCCCCTGTTCCATAAGTGTCGAAAGCAGGCTCGAGGACCTGAACAGTTGGTTACCTTTTTTGGATCCAAGCTTCTCATGAACACTTGGTTATTTATATCGAGACACAAGGGAGGAGAATTCCTCTCATCTAAAATCAATTCCCCTACAAAACTTCTATCATTTAAGTTTCCCTTTAAACACTAATCTTTTTTATTCAACTCTCTACTCTCGTTCCTTTCTTCATTCTTGTTTCCTTCACAGGAGTTACTCGTCCTCTGCGAGCACTTCCTAGTTTCCAAGTAATCTTTCACTTTTCTTTTCTCTCATTACACAATATATCATTATGTTCAGGGTTCCACCAACGTCAAGAGGAAGGATCAGGAGCTCTCATCCTCAAAGTTAGAGCGGTCACCAAAGGAGTGCTACCTCTACAAACAAAAATGATCCACAGTCCCAAGGGACTAGTATTTTAGCAAGAATGCCATTGTATAGTTTCCTAACCACTCTAGAGGAGATGGTACATTACTTGCCAACCCGAGGTATCCGACTGCCTAACTTTACCTATCAGGTACATTACTTAGTAGCCCGAGGTATCCAATTGCCTAACTTTACCTATCACTTCGAGACTGTTATTGGTGAGAGACATCTAAGTGATTCCAGAGAAGGCTTGACTGCCTATCATTTATAGAATAAATATAACATCAAAAAATATAAAAATTGAGAATGATGGTGTCTGCGAGTGCAATGGTTAACCTGTAATATACTTGTACAACGAAATATCAGAACTATTCTGAGGATCGTACCCAATGGAGGATGGAATAAATAATGAAAATACTTTTACAATATTAAGTCTAAGTAATAATAGTCAATTCCTATATTACGATGGATCGTAAAGTATATTAAGATGATTAAAGATAAATAATTAACATAAATAAATAAATAAGGAAATACAAACGAACAAATTAAACCGATAAACCAATCAGGAAGATTAACTTGCTTCAAGGTTTGCAACTAACTTCGAATTGGGATTCTAGTGTAGATTTTAGTCATCGCTTTAAATAATTACTAATTCCGGGATATAATTGACTTAATTGATTGGTTGATACTCGTTTATCTCCCGACATTGCTTTTTTAACCACGATCAATTACGATTTACTCAGTTCGACTTCATTTTCTGATTTTGTCACCATATGATAACTTATTAGGGTTATCAAGCCTAGCAATTTAAGAACACTTAATTTATACCAACAAACCTATCTTTAGAAATCCCAAATCCTTCGTTAATCTCCCTTAAGGGATTTAGACTCATATTATTCATAATCTCAACTTCAATTGAGTAAACCATGTAAGAAACACGATCGATTCAGGGAAGAAAAGAGAATTGAATAATTGTGAGCTGGGTATCGAATGGGGAATAGAGTAGCAAATCTCTCGATTGAAATAATGAAATAAAACAATTTCAAGTAAGAATATAAATTCAATAATTTAATTAAATAAACAGGTACTTAAATCAAAATTTATTCAAGAAGAAAAACAAGAAAGTATCTAATGGCTTATTTATAAAGGTGTTGACAGCCCAAATTCAGTCTTCAGCACGTCCTAGGTCTTAGTATAAGTTTGATTGCACAGACAAAAATAACCTCAGATTACATGGGCAGGATATCGACATGTGTCGCGCTACACCAAGGCTATGGCACGACACGGCACCAAATTCCAACCTTAGTCAATTGTTTTGTTCTTTGATGGCTCAAGAAGCATGTAGATCACTCATCCCTTGCTTCCACATCAATTGGGCCTTTATATCTTCATCCTACATACTCAATTAAACAACATTAGCACAACCTAAGGCTTATGTCGGCCTATTGGGTCACAACACCTACAAAATGTGTTGAAAATACTTATTTTATTAACTTTTAATCCTAAGGCCTAATTACTGAAAACAAAATATTAAATCCTAATTTTCATAGAAAACAAGCTCTGTAAGTGTGAAATTGACCGTAATTAACAATTATACATGACGACAAGTCAAATACCCCCACACTTAAGTATTTGCTTGTCCTCAAGCAAACTACCCAAAATAAAAACTAAACTAAACTAAAATTGAAAAACAAGAAATAAACATGCAAAGAAAGAACATGTACTTGAGCTAGCTTAATACACGAGATTGGACCGAAGCATTGACACTAGGAAGATTTGTCTAAATATATAACTCTAACTAGAAATTTAAACAATTCAAAGTTATTTACACCTAGACAGATTAGTTAAATAAATTACAAAGTAAACAAGTTAAAGCAAATTAAATATATTTCCCTATCAAAATGTATATATGAATATAATATTTATTTTTGTAAAGTGTAGTCAGTTCGAATTTTTTTTCTCTACTCAATTTATTTTTATCCATGTTTTGAACTCTAATGCAATAATATTTTCCCGATAACCTCTATTACATTTTTTTTATGTGCTAACATACTCGAGATTTTTCTCGACACTTCTTATAAGGGTTATACTAGTCATATTGCACTTTTTTAATAACCGTGGATTTTACCGAGTATTTTCTATTTAATTCGAACCTCCTATATTTAAACAAATATAATTACCTATTCATATCTACCATTTTCACTTGGTACATTTAATCTCTTTTACCTATTTACAGTGTAATAAAATGAACTAATTAATCTAAATAAAAATAACCTAAACTGTTTAGTTTCACGTTAAATTTACAATTTAAACAAACTACCTAGGTATATTCTCCTAACCAATCACTTGTATTTCTACAAAGTTCAAGCACAAACATGCAATTAAAAGGAAAATTGAAAACTAAAAACAAGGAAAAGAAAATAACTAAAAAGAAAATTTTTAAAATCTTATTACGTCACCCCCTACACTTTATTTGGTGTGAAACTAAAAATGTAAAAGAAAGTGGTTACCCGATTGGTGTGGTAACTGCATCGCAATTTGTGGGACTATTCCTCCTTTTAGTTTTGGCTCACAATTTTAGTGTCGACAAAATTTGTGGGGTTCCTACAAAGAAAAATAAATGCACAGAAACATATATATTGAAGATTCTAAGTCCTAAATAATTAAGCTAACGCAAATATTTAAAACATCATCTAATAAAAATAAACAAAATCTAAATATATAAATGTTCAACATCAGTCAAACTCAGATATTAACTCCTCCATCACCAGGCCCTAGTCCTTATCGCATCTTGCAAACGCTTTCGTTGCCCGCCTTCTCGAAGTTTGGGCTGGGCTGTGCTGGTTCGGGTGGTGGATCACCATGCCTCTCATCGATGAGCGATCTAGGCGACATACCTGCTCATAGTCCGATGGTGCGATAGGGATGTCCTCCATTTTGTCCTCATCTTCCTCATCATCATCGTCACCCTCTTAGGCTGGTGGTGGGAACCTCTCAAACATGTCAGGGAGTGGCGTTGCTGTGGACCATCCATTTTGTTTTACAATGCGGATTAAAATGTCTCTCATGTCCTACATCTAATGGGTCTACCACTCTGATATCGGTATATCCGTGAAGCTTGTCTTCCTCTTATATCGCGATTCTGCTTGCACTGGAGCTCAATGAACTGGTCGTATAAGTTATCCCCAATCACACTCCCGATGGGTCTTGTAAATAGATCGATTGGTGACATGGGGACGTCAGCTTGGCAACATGCGAAAGTGATCAGATGTGGGAAGTACATACTCTATTTCTGATGTCGTATGCACTTGAGCATCTCATTGTATATCCAGTGGCCTATGTAAATTTCATCTATATGAAAAATTGAGTAAAGCATAACCGCTCGATAGGCAGTAACATCAGGCTCATTATAAGTCAAATGAGACGGGTGCAAATAAACTACATCCACACCTTGGCCATCTGGAACATGATGGCCTTGTTAAACTTAATGGCACCTCGAAGTTGGTTTGGTAAGTCCACTCACCACGTCCCTCTATTAAGTAGTCTATAATACCCTCTATGTTGAAATCCTCATACATAAAAAAGACTAAGGTCTCAAAACAATGTGCATATAATACGGGGCGTCATAAGATCGAAAAATATCACGAGGTGTAATAGGTACTTCTTTGCCTCAGACAGTTACGTGGGTGATCGTCTCACTTCATTACTTCCAGTTCTTCCTGTCTTTTAGGGAAGCATAAAATTGATATACAATAGCGTCAACTGCAGGTTTAGTTGGAGCTGAGCAAAAATTATTCCAACGGTGGCCTCCAACGAGATACCAAATCTTGTCGCAAGCAGACGTAGTGCTATCGAACCCACGTTCCTATATAACGATCGTCCACTCATCTAAAGGAAGAACCATTCAACTTTCGTATTATGGAAGTGATTGGCCTCAGGGTTACTCGGTGCCTAAGTGGGACGTCATTATTTTCTTGGTGCCATTTTCAAATTAAAGTGTAATAGCAACTAACCTAAGTAATAAAAATGATAAAGAATAAGTTTTGAACATAATACTTTAGGTGGTTGTCAACTAGCCTTGGTTCTTGATCATTGTAAAATGGAACAAAATGAAAAATCAAAAACTAAAATGAAAAAAAGAGATGAACACTCACTTAGGTGAATCAGAAGTTAAAAAAGCGAAAGATTGAAGCTCAGTGTTGGGGAAGATGTGTGGCAGGTCCAAAGGATTTTTTCTCTCTTTTGGGTGTTTTAAATTGTGTTCTTATGCTTAAAATCGATGGTTATAAATAAAATTTTGACAGGCTTAATGTAACATCCCAAATTAAGGCCTAGTCAGAACAGTGGTTTCAAGACCACAAATCTGAGATAGAAATAATTATTTTATGATTATTATGAGGTCCATGATATGTATGCATGCTTGTGTGAAAAATTCATGAAGAAATTCTATGCATTAAATGTTCAATTGAATTTTAAGGACCAAAATAAAAAAGATGCAAAACTTAGGTTCTAGATGTAACACCCTAAATTTGGGCCTAGAAGTTTTGGGCCTTGAGCATGGGAGTGGTTGAAGGCAGCTTATAATATTCTGTTGTGCATGCAAATTCCGTTAATGAAGGCTTGTTTTAGTGGTTAAGTGTGTTGAGAAGTGTTGGAGAAGTCCTGGGTTTAAACCTGGACTCTAGCAAAAAATTTGGTTTAAGGTGAATCAAACCCTGGGTGTAGTAGGTAGGCCTTAAGAATATTGTTGGAGAAATTGTGACACAAAAAACCTTATGGCTTAGTGGCAAGTGGCGTGTGGAGCATTTGAGGGGAGGCATGGGTTCGAATCCCATAGCAAGCAAAGAGCATTTATTTTGCTAACAGGGGGCGGCAAGAGTTGGTATTGAATTTAAACTCTGATGTTGGAGGGATCCCACATCAGGAAGCTAACATAAGAGTGGATGGGAAGCTGGCTTTAAATAGAGAAAACCATGAGGAGAGTAAAGGTACCTTTCTTGGCTGATCCCTTTCGCTTTATGGCATGCTCGTTTGGGTTGGGCGTCGACTAAGAGTGCTCGGAGCGTGGATTAACTTCAGTCTCCAATCAGGTGTGTATTTATCACTACTCTTGTTGTTGGATGGCTACTTGGTCGCGATGGTAGAAAGGGGCTATGGGCCCAATGGGCCTACGGCCCAATTGGATAAGTTGTTTGATTGTGTAGTAAATATTGGACTAGGCTAGGTGAATCGCATATCTGTGGCTAGGTTTGGGCTAAAAGGGCCACACGAGCGTGTGGGCCCATTTGGGCCGAGAATAGGCTTTAGGCCCATTCGTATTGTTATCCATGTTTAGAATACTTTAGTTTACCAATTCTTGAAATGCCCTCGACTTGTAAAATTACCAAAGTACTCCGATTTACGTAATTACCGCTTTTACCCTCGATTTACTGTAATTCTTGTTTTACCCTCGATTTTTAAAATTACCGCTTTACCTCGATTTACGAATTACCGCTTTTACCTTCAGTTCTGAATTCTTGTTTTACCCTCGATTTGAAATTCTTGTTTTACCCTCGGTTCTGAAATTCTTGTTTTACCTCGATTTTTAAAATTACCGCTTTACCCTCGATTTACGTAATTACCATTTTACCCTCGGTTTATAGAATTACCATTTTACCCTCGATTTACTGAATTCTTGTTTTACCCTCAATTTACGTAATTACTATTTTACCTCGATTTATAGAATTACTGCTTTTACCCTCGATTTACGTAATTACTGCTTTTACCCTTAGTTTACGAAATTCTGTTTTACCCTCGATTCTGAATTACCATTTTACCCTTAGTTTACAGAATTACTATTTTACCCTCAATTTACAGAATTACCGTTTTACCCTCGATTTGTAAAATTACTGTTTTACCCTTGATTTACAGAATTACTAGTTTACCCTCAGTTTACAAAATTATTGTTTTACCCTCGATTTACAGAATTACCGTTTTACCCTTGATTGTGAAATTACTGAAATACCCCTGTAGGGTAGAATTACCGAAATACCCCTATAGGGTAGAATTACTAAAATACCCTTATAGGGTAGAATTACCGAAATACCCCCGTAGGGTAGAATTATCGAAATACCCTTGTAGGGTAGAAATACCGAAATACCCCTGTAGGGTAGAATTACCGAGATACCTTTGTAGGGTAAAATTACCATTTTGCCCCTAGGGTGTTAAATGACTGTTTTGCCCTTGTGGGCAAGTGACTGACTTGGACTATGTGTTTGACGGATTTGATTGTGAATATATGTTGGTGATATGAATGACTTGACTGTGATTGTTTGATTCAAATATGGGCATGACATTCTACATACATGACATGTTGCATGGGTTGGGATTTTGTACGGAGGAAGCGTTCTGGTGGCTATGCCACAAATATCTGTATGGTGGCTCTGCCACAATATCTCTGATCTGGTGACTCTGTCACAATATCTTGTTGACCGATCGATGGCTGAGTGCCGATCACGCTACCGAAGGTCGTGTGCGTTGTTGTGGGCTTCGTGCCGATTATAGACCCGTTATTAATGGCTCGTGCCAACCTAAATATGGCTTTGTGCCATCTTGACTATGGCTTCGTGCCAAACGATTTACACAGTAGCTATGTGCCTAACATATTTGTTGACGACTACGTGTCGATCATATTTACCAAGGTCAGGCGCCGCTTATATTATCATCATCGATGGCTATGTGCCGAAGTTATTACGATTATCTATGGCTTTGTGCCATGTATTCATTAGGTGGGTTTGCCACATTATTCGATTCTCGTGGCTCGCCACAATATTCAGATCTGGTGACTCACACGATATTCGCTTTAGCGACCATGCCGCAAATTCGTGGTGTGTAGCGGATGGGTGGGTCGAGTTGTCTCCCACATGGTGTAAGGTTGGTGCGGGGTGTATACTGGTGGATTGGGTTGGGATTGCATTCACATTCTAATTCGATTCGTCACCTAATTCGATTACGATTCGATTACATTACTATCGATTACGATTCACACCTAATTCGATTCGATTACGATTACGTCACCTAATTCGATTCGATTCGATTACATCGATTCGATTCGATTCGATTCGTCACTTAATTCGATTCGATTACGTCACCTAATTCGATTACGATTACGAATCATTCGATTCGATTCGATTCTCATTTTGGTTCCAATTCGATAATGTTTCTTATTTTGTAATGGGCTAAGGTCTATCTGCAATCGTCATTGTAATGGCTAAGACCCGATTGGTACTGAAATTGTAAGTAAGGTCAGGGCAGACTTTTAATTCTTTTAGATGACCGACCGTTCCTTTTTATAGTAGGGATTTCACATCGAGTTTTCGTAAACTCACCCCGCTTATTAACCTTTCGTAATTTCCACCTTAGATAGATCGGGGTTGCTAGGGGCTCGGAGGAAGCCACACACATTGTTTATGTTACGCTTTGATTATTACCTTTAAATTATTTTATGTGGGTTGTAGTAAAGCCGTTGTAATTTTCTCGATTTCAAATTTGGAATTTTATTTATTGTTCTTATAATTGCTAGTATTAGAACACGATTTTCCAAAGCAACTCATCGTTATTCAAAACATCACGTAACCGCAATTGTTTTTAAAGTAAGTTTCCAAACTACCAAGATTTTTACAAAGTTGTTAAGAATGTTATTCAATGAGGTTTTCTAACAAGGTTTAAAAAGGGTATAAGTTTTAATTATTAAGAAGGGTTTTAATGGAAACATGGTTTTGAAAAACACTTCAATGTGACAAGCCAAGTTCGAGCCAAACTTCCAGGCCGGGTTTGGGGTGTTACACTAGAAGCTTTTAGCATGAAATTTGCTATGGATTATAAATTAGGAGGTCTTAAATAGCAATTTTCCCAGACAAAAATGGGCTTTGATGGACAAAAATTAAAAGTTAGTAAAGAGGGGCATTTTGGTTATTTGGTTAATTAAAGAATTAAAAGGGCAAAATAAGCCAAAAATCATGCTTATCTTCCTCCTTGGCTGCCAAAATTTTTGGAGAACTATAGCTAGGGTTTTCAAACTTCTCAAGCTTGGAAGTAAGTGTTCTCTAGCCCCGTTTTTAATGTTCTTTGCATTTTTGAAATCCATGAAGCTTAATCTATCTATTTCTACCCATATTTTGAGCTAGGTTTTATGTTCAAAACTTTACCCATGTGTGACATGCATGTTCTTTTATGTTTAATGAAGAAATATGTGAGTTTGATGTATGATGAACATCTTTTGTCAAGTGATTTTGCATAAAAACACCTAAAAAGGACTAAATTGAAAAAGGTATAAATTGATTGATAAAAATCTATTTTTGATGAGTAATGTGGGCTGCTATGAGTACAAGAAACATTCGGCTAGGCTTAAGTAGTACAGAAAATGAGTACATTTCAATATACGAGCCTAGGGACTAAATTGTAATTTTGTAAAAGTCTACGGGAAAATTGTAATTTTTGCAAAATTCTGACTTATGGATTGATTTGGGAAATGTGATAATTAAATAAGTGAAATTTGCTATTATAGATCAAGAAAAACGGAGTCCGGACCTAAACCGAAGAAAAAGCAAGGTTTTGGACTAAAACATAAAGTTAACAATATTTTAGGCCTGAGGTAAGTTTGTGTGTAAGTAATTCAACAATTTTATTATTATGTCATTAATTCTTGAAACTATATGAAATGTGTATGTATGCCATGATAAAATTGACTTGTGATGATTCAATGAAAATTTGATGAGAGGTTTGTATCTCAGAAATCCCGAGTGACCCTAGGAATGCTTAGGATTCAGATATCATAACACCATAGTTAATGAGATCCCGTGTAAGACCATATCTGGGACATGGCATCGGCATCGAAATGTGATCCCATATAATACCATATCAGGGATATGGCTTCGGCATCGTTAAGTGATTTCGTATAAGACCATGTCTAGGACATGGCATCAATAAGAGATCCCGTGTAAGACCATGTCTGGGACATGGCATCGGCACCAGTATGAGATCCCATGTAAGACCATATCTGGGATATGGCATTGGTATCGATGTGAGGTCTCGTATAAGACTATGTTAGGGACATGGCATCGGCACCGACATGAGACTTCGTATAAGACCATATCTGGGATATGGCATCAATATGTGGTCTCATGTAAGACCATGTCTGGGACATGGCTTTGGCACTCTATTTGATGTATGATAATCTTGAACGTCCTTCTGTATTCCTCATGGTTCAATGGGCCATTCAAGATTATGGTTAAGAAGTGGAGTAATATGAGTAAGATATGTGTGGTACAGGTATGTACATCAACCTTATGAATATTGAACTCGATTCATGTTGGGAAATATAGCATGAGTAGGAAAAAGAAAGATAAGTATGATGTTCAAGGATATTTATTGTCAATCCTCACTATGTTCATTATGTGTAAAATGCTAATGTGGTGGAAATTGATAGTATGTTTAATTCATGAATTTCCTGATCAATGTTACTTATTATTTACATACGACTTACTAAGCTTTATGCTTACCCTCTCTCTCTTTTCCTTTTTCTTTCAACATCACCAAGCTAGCTCAGGGATCATAGACGTCGAAGCTGAAGTCACACTATCAACAAATCTTTTAGGGTATATTCGGTTTAATACATTTAAGTATGGCATGTATAGGGGACTTAGTATTTTTTTTATATGTGTCATATTTGTTAGCCACAAGCAATGGCTCATGTTGGTTCATTGTGATTATTGAGTTGTAGCCCTAAATATTGATGCATGCATGAAATGTGCTATTGTTGTTGAAATGTGTGTTGAGTTGGTTTTTGGAAATGGATGAATGATGTCAATTGGTGTGGTTATAACATTGTTTAAGGTAAATAAATGGATCGAATGAACTTAATAAGTCATAGAGCCCAAATTGGGTATACTTTGATATGCACTTATCATGCATGAGTTAAAGCTATGAATGTTTAAGTAACCCATTTATACCATAATGATCATCATTGTCGTATATGAGTGTGTATGTGCTATTGAGGGTGAAAAAAGGGCTTGGAAAATAGCCTCAAATTTGTCCACATGGGTAGACACACGAGCGTGTGTCTAGGTCGTGTGTGACACACGGTCAACCCCATGGGTGTGTTGTCCTGCCATGTGTCCCCTGTACCCTAGTTTTACAAGTCAGTATGCATGGTAGTAAATACACGGGCAGAGACAAGGCTGTGTGTCTCAGTCGTGTGGAGGACACGGCCTCAAGACATGGGCGTGTGCCCAAGCCGTGTGAAGTCTGCACCTTAAATGCGAAAATTAAATTCACCACACAGCCTATCACACGGGCGTGTGACCTGGCCGTGTGATCTCTAATTGATGCTGACGTCATAAACAGAGAGTTACATGGCGTGTCTAGATCACACGGGCGTGTCCCTATGTCCATATGGGCGTGTGACCCTATTTTATGAAAAATTTTCTAAGTTTTTCTAAAGTTCTCGTTTTAGTCCCTAACCACCCCCGATGTATGTTTTGGGCTTTGTAGACCTGTAATAGGGACGATTTGCATGAGTATGTGCATTCTGGTATTTAAGAAATTTTATAGCCCAATTTTGTGTGTATGTTTACATTTGAGTTCGGTAATGCCTCGTATCTTGTTCTGGCATCGGACACAGGTAAGGGGTGTTACACTTAATGCTAGAAATAGCTCGATTTCACCTGAAAAAATAGGTGTTTAGTGCCACAGTCTGTGCGTGGTGTGACACGACGCCGTAATATCACCCATTTTATATTCGAAGTCTTCGTGTGGCACCACAACTTGTGTGTGGCGCGGCTCACCCCTTTAACATCAGATACCATTACTTCAAAATTTCTATGTCACACCACAGCCTATGCATGGTATGACACAACATTGTTTCTATCCCTTTGGGGTGTGTTGATGTCCTTCAATCGTCTGTTTTCATCCCCGTTTAGATTTTTTTCATTTCATAATGTCTGAAAACTAGAAACTCACCATGAATATACCTGAAGGTTCATTCTGACTATATTTTCTTAAACTTTTCTTCATTTCTTGAGCCTCCTCTTTACTGGTTAACTAAGCCTAATAGCCATATTAGAAACAAAGAAAAAGGCATACTTATGTAAGAAAAATATGATTCATTCTCATTTAGAGGAACTTTAAAGATTATTATAACTTCAACTATCATAGTACAAATTCAATGAATTAAATCAAAATCTTCAATTTTTTTCTTCTCTTATCTTCGATCAAGAGATACAAAAGATTTAGAAAGATTTTTGGTTTACTAAATTCCCAATTTCATAACCTAATTCGATAGTTTCTCCCCACAAGCAGACTGTTTCATAATATCTCTCTTACCAAAACAAACCAAAGAAGAATATAGAAGAAAGAAAACGAATACAAAAATGAGAGAGTGTTCCTAGGAGAATGGCGTCCATCTCTTAAATAACCTTCCTACATTTATACACTAAAGTCAATATATCAGCAGCAACATGAATTTTCCCCATCATAATATTTCACACTAAGAAAATACTTGGTTCTAAAGTAACGAAACTAATAATGGAAATCTAACCATTTTCTGAATCAGTTAGCAAGGTCCAAGAAATTACACTAGGACCCTAAAAAACAAGAGGTTTTATACCTTGATACCCGAAATTACTATTATACTTATCCTTTAATATTTTTGGGTGTGACAATATCTTGCATCAGTTCTTTATCTTGGAGACATATCATGGTGATGAGTGATGGAAAATAAGTACAACCTGTCTTTCCTACTACAGATTCCAGAATTTCTTGGGAAATTATTTCCCCACATTAATTGATTTTTCAGTTCTTGTGAATATAAAAGAAGCATTTGCTCCATCAAAATAGTGCTACTATGTGTTATAGGCATAAAACCCAACCAAATAAAATAGAACCATACCTTTGCCTCTCAGGTTAGAAATTCCCTCAAGAAAGAATGAGTACCTTGCCTCGTAATTGTCCATCTAGTTATAGGAACTGTAACTGCTTTCAGTATATCTTGAACAGTCTCCTCATCAATATCTTCACAAATGGTCGAGTAGTCGTCATTTTCAATATCTGACAAACCAAACATGTCATTGATAACTGATGATGTTAAAGACAACTCCTTTTCTCACACTTTTAGTGTTGTTACTGTGGACGGATTAAGATGAGAATAGAATTCTCGAACAACGTTTTCATCTGGAAAAAGTCAAAAATCACAAAAAAAAACTTCCAACTCAGTTCTTTGATGGTTTTTCAAATGAATGTCGGCACAATAGCATTGTCATTACTAGCAAGCATGAAACCTTTATTCTAGAGTATTTGTTTTTTTCTTAAAAATCATGATAAATTGTGTTTTTTCACTCGAAGTTGAAACTAAGGCTAGAACTCATCAATCTAAACAACCAAACATTTCCTTTTTTGAGACATATCACTTAACAAAACAATTAACACACGGAGCAGAACGAACCAATAAAATCCAGTGCACTGTCAATCAACCGAACAGGTAGCATGCAAAAGTAAAAAAACAAAAGCTACCCCAATTTCCATTTTGATATGGCATAGAATCTTGATGCACAAAAATGGGCTACCTTGAATCACCGATGTGGATAGGCTACTGTTGTCGTAGATTGCCGAGGGTTGCTGCTTATGGCAACATAAGCTGGTGGGAGTGGCAGCTTGGGATGAAAAAGAAACGTTGAATTGGGATGAAAAAGGAGAGCGGCGGTGACGGATGAGGAATGGAAGAGCGATGACCATGAGGAAGGAATGGAAGGCAGTGGCAAGCTGTAAAAAAAACACGGGGAAAAAAGAAAAAAAAACGTAATAGAAATATAAGAGTAAGCTCTAAAACCTAGGTGAAATTTTAATCTCTTATTAAGCAAGGTTTCATCTTTTTAATACTATTATGATTTATTATTTCATTATTTTTATTTATTTTTGACAACTCATAAAATTTTCATCTTTTGAAATATCACAATTGCCGATCATAAAATTTCTCACAAATTAAGTAAAGTGAGCAAAGTTTTATTTTTCTCAACTTGACCACCCCAATAGTGTTTCAACCGTTAACCATTTACCTTAAACCTACCTCCCTTAACATATTGTATTTCGATCACTCCATATGGAAATACTTTGTTGATAGTGAAACATCTAGACCATAGATATTTTAATTTTCTAGGAAACAACCTTAACCTAGAGTTGAACAACGATAGGACTTGCTGACCTGCTTCGAACTTACGTGATTGGATGTAAATATCATGCCACTTCTTTGTTTTTTCTTTAAATATTTTAACATTTTCATGGGAGAACATTTTGAATTCCTTTAATTCATCAAGTTGCAACATTTGTTTCTCTCTAGCTTCTTTCAGATCCAGATTAAGCTACTTAAGAGCCCAATAAGCTCTATACTCAAGCTTTACGAGTAAATGAAAAGTTTTTCTGAACACTAACCGATAAGGCGAGATACCTAAAAGGTCTTGAATGTTGTTTGATAATCCCATAAAGGATCATCAAGTCTTCTAGACCAATCTCTATGGCTTGGACACACCACTTTTCTAGTATCCCTTTTATTTCTTTGTTCACCAGCTCAGCTTGCCCATTTGTTTGCAGGTGATAGGCCATAGTGATCTTGTTTCTCACATCATATTTATTGAGTAATCATTTTAGCCACTTATTCACAAACTGATATCCCTCATCACTAATTATAGCCCTTGGAGTCCCGAACCTAGTGAATATTTGCTGATGTAAGAACCACGTGACTACTTTGGCATCATTTGTTGGGTATGCCTCGGCCTCTACCCGCTTGGACACGTAACCAATCGCCATTAAAATGTACATGTTACCATAAGAGAGAAAATGAATCCAAAAAGTCAATGCCCTAAACATCAAATAATTCTACTTCAAGGATATTGCTTAGAGGCATCTCGTTCCTTCTTGAGATATTTCCCACTAGTTGGCATCGATCGCAATTCTTTACATAGGCATACGCATCCTTAAACAAAGTTGGCCAATAGAGTCTAGCTTGCAAAACCTTGGCTGCTATGTGTGATCCTCTAAAATCTCCCTCACTTGGGGATGAATGACAATGGAAAAGAATACCAGCTACCTCACTCTTGGCTACACATCTTTTGATCATTCAATCTGCACATTGCTTAAACAAAAATTGCTCTTCCCAGAAATAATATTATGTATCATGAAGGAATTACTTCCTTTGTTGGTATGACATTTCAGGCAACATTATTCCACTAGCTAAAAAGCTACCAATGTCAGCAAACCAAGGAATTTCATGAATTTGACTTACCTCGAATATATGTTCGTCCGGAAAATATTCATTAATAGGAACAGGGGACTGAGTTTCCTCTTGTTGTTCCAATCTTGCCAGACGATCTGTCACTTGATTCTCAACCCTTTTCCTATCTTGAATCTCAAGATCAAATTACTGGATTAAAAGTACCCATCAAATTAATCTTGGCTTCACATCTTTCTTTGTAAGCAAGTATTTGATTGTCGAATGATCTGTATAGACTGTCACTTTAGTACCTATAAGAAAATATCAAAATTTGTCAAAAGAAAAAATAACAGAAAGAAGTTCTTTTCCAGTTATTGCATAGTTTAATTGGGCTCATGTCAACGTTCAACTTGCATAGTAAATTCGATAAAAGAGTTTTTGTTCCTATGCTGAACCATTACAGCTTCTATTGTGAAGTTGCAATCGTCACACATTAGCTCAAAAGGAAAATTCTAATATGGTGTAACGATAATGGGTGTCAAGATTAACCATCGTTTCAACTTATCAAAGGCTTTTAAGCACACTTTATCGAAATTGAATGTTATATCCTTTTCTAACAAAGTACAGTTTGGCTTGGAAATCTCCAACGAATCTTTAATGAACCTCCGATAAAAATCGACATGTCCTAAAAAACTTTTGATGCCTTTTATAGACACTGAAGGGGACAACTTCTCTATCACCTCGATTTTTTTTTTGTCAACTTCGATTCACTTCTTGATATTTTGAGCCCCAAAATGATACCTTCCCTAACCATGAAATGGCATTTCTCTTAGTTAAAGACAATGTTCATCTCTTCACACCATTTTAGCACCTTAGCTAAATTACCTAGACAGTCATTATATGAATCTCCAAACACTGCAAAATCATCCATGATACTTCCAAGAAATGCTCAACCATGTCATTGAATATCACTATCATCCATTTTTGAAAAGTTGCAGGCGCATTTTATAAACTAAAAGGCATTAGCCGAAAATCAAACTTACCATATGGACAAGTGAAAGTAGTTTTATGTTGGTCATTCGGGGTTAAAACTATCTGATTGCACCCCAAATATCCATATAAGAAACAACAGTAGTCCCTACCAACAAGTCTATCCAACATTTGATCATTGAACGGTAGTAAAAAAATGGTCTTTTTAGGTTGTTTTGTTTAGTTTTCTATAATCTACGGAAATTCACCAACTCATAACTATTCTTCTTGGAATTAGTTTGTAATTCTCATTCTCCATAATCATGATTCTTCCTTTCTTTGGAACACATTGGACTAGACTTACCCACAAGCTATCAAAAATGGGATATATGATCCCCACATCCAATTACTTAATGATTCCATTTCTGACTATCTCCTTCATGATTGGATTTAGACTCTTCTACCCATCAATCTATGCTTTCTCCCCACCTATTAGAACTTTATGAAAGCACAGATATTGACTAATTCCACAACGCGACTCAAATTATTTTGGATCTCGAGTGTCACTAAACAATACAAAACATTTAGCAAAAATAGTTTACAAATTTTCAATTATTATAAACATGTTATTTGAAGTGCCAAAAGAACGACTTAACATTTGGAAATTTAAAATGAGATATATATATGTATATGATAAGTAACTTATTACATCAGATTTGTTACCGACCATTACAAGATAGAAAATTATTTTAAGACAAACTCGAACGGCTATTCAAGATTGTGTCATATGTCCACTGTATGCATAATAGCCCACTCCGCCACCAACTTGGCATACTCCTAGCATTGTCCCTCAGGCGAAGTCTCTTCTACAACAACCCTGAAAAGCAATAGCAAACCTTATAAGTACAAGAGTACTTATTGAACTCATGAACCATACCTTGAAGGATTTTTTGTAATCTTATAGGAATTTTCAATTAGTCAACTACTTCTTTATATCATTTACTATGGTTGGGACCATCACAATATTAACCTTCCTTTATATGTCAATTACCATGTCATTTTCTGTAACAACCCGTTTTTAGGGTTAATCGGAACAGTGGTTTCAGGGCCACCAAATTCGACGAGTAGGTTTGTAAATATTATATTTAATATTTACGAGTTAATTTTGAGTTTAAAAAAGGTTTTTGATATTGTGATTTTTGTTTTACAAGCGATTTATTAAGTTCAAGTGGTATGACCTTAAGGTCAAGTGGGTTTAGAAAATGAGGTATCGAGACCTCATTTATATAAACTGAGACATAAATATTTTTATAAATATTTACAGAGTGGCAATAAGATGGTATTAAAGTTTCGTTGAAAAATTTTATCGTTTTGATAGTTAATTAAGCAAAAAGGACTAAATCGCACAAAGCGTAAAAGTTGTGTTCTATAAGTTAAAAATATTAAATGGCTATGGAATTAAATAGTGGGAGTCCTTAAGTGGTAGTTATTCCATAATTGTTGATAGTGGAATTCCATGGCTTAGCATAATGGAAATTATTAATGTATATTAAGGTTAAATATGGTATTTGGTAATTATAATAAAATAAAATAAAACAAAAGCCAAATTACATGTCATCATCTTCATCAATAGCTGAATGTGAGAAAGAAAATAATTTTCTCAAAGCTTTGAAGGTTCGGCCATGGTTGTTCATGCATGTAAGTCCATTTCGTCTCGGTTTTTAATAATTTTTACGTTTTTAAGATCGTTGCTTTGTGTTCTAGCTAGCCCGTACCTCTGATTTTAAAATTGTTAAAGTATTTGGATGATTCCATTGTTGAATATTTGAGTATCTTGATGTTTAATGATATAAAATAAATCTTTGATGGTAGATTATTAAGTTTTGTTAAGTGAATTTTAGCAAAAAAAATTAATTTTGGACTAAATTGTGAAATATAATAAATTGTGTGGCAAAAGTGTGAACAATGAAAAATATGGGCTGATATGAGCATGAAATTTGGATAGCTTGGGCTATGATGAAATTGACTAAATTTGCATTTTACGAGCTTAGGGACTAATTTGTAAAAAGGTCAAAAGTGTAGGGGTAAAATAGTAATTTTACTAAAATATGAAATTGAGTTAAAATGAATAGAATATGAATTGAAATAGCTGAATTTGATTGATTAGATCAAGTTAAGCCTCGTACGAGTCTATATCGAGGGAAAAACAGAGTTTTAGACTAGTCGATCCATTTCAACGTTTTGACGATTGAGGTAAGTTCGTATGTATTAAGCAATGTTAAATTTATGCTTTTAATGCTTGATATTGTATAAATTATCTATACGTGATTATTGTTATGATTAACGACTTATCGGCTAAAATGACACTTAGTGTGCAGTTCGAAATAGCTTCGGCTATTGGTGTGCAATTTGAGATAGCTTCGGCTATATATATATAAATGGCACTTAGTGTGCAAAGTATCGAGGATGGCACTTAGTGTACGAAACATCCGGAATAGCACTTAGCGTGCGAGGTATCAAGTATGATACATAGTGTGCGAGACATCAAAGATGCAATAGCATTATGTAAATGTATGAAATGGTAAGGATCGGTACAAGTATGTACAGAAACTCAACTTAATATGAAATCCATGAATCGTAAGTCCATGAGCATTGTGAAATGATGTTGTGTAAATTTGGTGAATAATGATATATGTTTATAAATGCATGGATTTCTAATTGAAAGAAAGGAAGGTGTGGTAAATTTAGTTATTATCATTTTCTTACTAAAATAGTTTTGGATAGTAGCAGTAGTCCGACTTTGAAAATACACCAAAAATAGTAAAAAGTGAGTTAGAGATTGAATAAATATGAAATTTAATCTTATTGAGTCTAGTTTTTTATAAAAGAAATGGTGTAAGCAGAATAATTTCATATTATGAGATATTTGAATTTGTGTGAGACAGAGTCAGAATGATTTCGAAATCCCCTGCTCTGATTTGATAAAATCATTAAAAATTGTAAAAAAATATTTATGGGTTATAATTTATATGCCTATAATTAATAATGAGTCTATTTTCAATAAATATAGACAGAAACATCATCTGAGTCCTGTACTATGACATAATTAATTTTTAGTGAAGAAAGGTCAAAGCTGTCGGGCAGCGAAATAGGGGTGATTTTAAAGAATAAACTGTACTTATTGGCTAAACCAAAAATTCTGAAAATTTTATGGTAAGAATATATGTGAGTCTAGTTTCAAGGAAAATTAGCAAAACTTAATTTGTAGTTCTATATCTCCAGATATAAATAAATTAGTGACTATGACTCGACAAAACAGCTTGACATGAACATAAGTAAAAATGCAAATATAGTTGTATTACCTTGAGAAGCAAGTTAATAAATTGCTTATTGTTTTCATATGAACTTACTAAGATTTATAGCTTACTCCCCTTCCTTTTCATATCTTATAGGTTTATTTAGCTAGCTCGGGCTAGAGATCATTGGAGATTCAATCATACTATCACGCTACCATTTTGGGTATAAGTATTCAAATACTTAAGTCTATGGCATGTATAGGGGCTTTATCTTTTGTAATTATGTCATTACTAATGTGGCCAAATGTGTTGGCCTATAATGGTTATAGTTCAATTTGTGTATAGCCATGAATGGTGGCTTATGTTGATTATATGATTATGCATGTGCCTATGTCATAGAGATGAGGCTTGTGATTGTGTGTATGTAATGAGTTATATTGTTGGTGGCGAATGCTTGATGGTTTAATTGAGATGAGATGATGTGTTGATAACTAAGGCTTAAATGTGTGATATGAGAGTAATTTATAAACTTTGATGCATGAAAATTAGTAAATTTGAGCTTATGTAAAATATGATATGAGGTTACCATGATCTTGTATTGTTTGTGGATGGTTGAATGTTCAAATGTATCATGTTAATGGTCAATAAAAGTAAGCATGTGAGTTTGTTATTGAGAGTGGCAATGGGCTTGGAAAATAGCCTAAAAATTGTCCACACGGGCCGTGTGTCCCCTGCATCATGTACTTTAGTTTCAAATTGGCTATACGGCCTGTGACACAGCCATGTGTCTCAGCTGTGTGAGGGACATGGCCTGGAGGCACGAACGTGTGACTTGGCCGTGTGCCCTTATTTTTGTGATGACGTCATAAACAGAGAGTTACATGGGCTGAGGACACAGGCGTGTCCCGAGCCATACGTGCGTGTGACCCTGTTTCATGATGAAATTTTCTAAGTTTTCCAAAAGTTTCCAAAGTTCTCAATTTAGTCCCGAACCACCCCCGATGTATGTTTTGGGCCTCGTAGGCTCGTATAAGGGATGTTATGCGTGTGTATGAAAAGTTTTAATTTGGATGAAATTTTATGGTCTGGTTTTGTATGAATGTTTTGATGTAAGTCCAGTAATGCCTCGAATCTTGTTCCGACGTTGGATACGGGTAAGGTGTGTTACATTTTCATACTTAATCTTCTATATCTTGTTAATTGAGGAATCCTTTCAATCATTACATAAATCTCTTGTTCCATAAATCTTACTTAACATAACATACCCTTAGAAACCACTTCTAATCAATCCATGCCTTAACCCATACTCTTATTTCAAACAATTGTTCACTAAAATTGTCTTGGACGGATAGATATACATGGCAAATACTTACACAGCGTTTCATACCAATGGTTCACATTCAAACCTACCTTGATCTAGTTCTGTTCACATATCCATACTGATAATTCACTGCATATAAAATCCATATGAAATCACATAATTCAAAATATCATTGTCTTAGATTCAGAATAAATTTTGAAGAAGATGTGATACCCTTTACTTTTCATACTTACAAATCATCATAACAGATACCCTACTTGACATACAGATATACATATTTTTCATGGAAAACTCTTAAGAGTTTATTCAACTTAATCCATTGCATATCAATACCTTATCTTGGTTATACTTATTACAAAACTATTAGAACTGACTTATATCTTACCATAATGGTAGACATTCAGATTCATAGCTTATCAGATATTCCTGACAGTTCACACCACCTAGACTTAGTAGAATACACAACACAAGCAATTAGATAGAACACGCCACTAAGACGATTCATTCAGAATTTGCTAGAAAGGCATCTCTTTCAGAGTTCGCCACAAATGTTATCCTTAGATATTATGTTTACAATATGGATTTGACTAAAATCACATTACGTGAGGTTCGCCCATCATTATTCTGGGACACACAAAGAACCCCATTGGGTAATCATCCTTCCTTAGTTCCTTTCAAAGGGTGCCATGGCCATGGACTTTTCCTTCAGATTTCATATCAGAGGTCATATTTTCATTCTCAACGGACTCTATCAAACACCACCATGGTGAATAGACACTGACTCTCTTGATAGACTCTTTATGCATTGACACAATCTAAATTTGACCCATTTTTCTTGACTAACTTACACCCAGTCAAAACACACATCTCATAGCATACATTCAAACATATATGTACTCAGCCACACTTTATTGTTTTAATACTCATACACCAATCATCCCATACTATACTTTTCATGACTTCAATTCTAAAGTTCAATCAATTTCTTATAGATATACTTCGATATGAACTGTATATATGCAAAATTTAAAGTAAAGACTCACCTAATTCTTACCTATTGCAGTTCAAACCTCTAGATCTAGATATCCATTATGAACCAGCAGCAACAACTTCTTAAAAAACATAATTTCACCATTAGTGCTCTCGTACATACAAATTACTTATCATTTCAATCGTTGACCATCCCATTCAGAAACCTTATACTTACAGTCTCGCTGTTCATTTACCAAATACAGATTTGTTCATTCAATCCTTAACATGCAAAGCTGAAATACTTACCTGATGCGAAGTAACTATTGATCATAAAATAACCTTAGCCTCTACATCATCGAGGTAGGATACATTCAAATTTAAGAAATGTTTCAATATATACCACTTAAAGAAAGAGGAAAAAGAAGAAGAAAGAACACTTCTCAGAACACATTCTCACCTATAAATATGACGCATCTTACTTAGTGGAATTTAACAAGTGTCATACGTATCAGAACTTGCCTTCTTAATGGCCTACAATTTTCGAGAAAAATATAAATAAGTTCCCTTCATCAAACTTATCAGGCTTAACTATACAGTTGGATTCTAACCATATTATTTAAAATCTAACTAGCACAGTATTCCATACAACCAGGCGTACTATACCTTTGGTAAATACTGATACGTCTAAAAAATATAGGTTTTTCAAATACCTTTTTAATTATAATCTATACAAATTTTGAGTATATAGGTAGCTAATTGAGTTATTTTAGTTCATATTTAGACATTGAGCATAACTTTAGTAAAGTGTGAAATTTAGTATTAATTTTACATGATTTTACTATTTTATGCTACATGTTAATTTTTACTCAATTTGCTACAGTTGGACCATTGGATTAATTAATGTGGGAGTTAATAAAAACACACATCCATTTAAGCTAAAATCCAACTCATTTGAACGGCTAAATGATGAATTGGGCTAAAAAATATTGCCTTGACCCAACTTAAAAATGGTTGTTGAAGAGAATTGTATTGTTTCTTAATTGGGTTTCCAAAACCATCCAAAAAGGGGGAGACAAGCCCAAATTTGGTAAAACACCAAGAGCAGCCCAAATTAGCTTTGGATTAATTGAATTGAAGGCTGCTACATCTGTGAAAAATCACAAATCAACTTCCAATTTAAAGCTTGATTGTCGTCCAACCCATACCATGAATCAAGGGAGAATCAGTCACCAAATCAAGTAACCAACAACCTTCCATCCCATATTTCATGGCTAGCCAAAGCAAGGGAGAAAACTGAGGGATCTCCATGTTATTTTTAGCAAACTCCAAGCCATCCCTCTATTATAAATGCCACCCTTAATTTGCCATTTCATTCATCCTTCAACCTTCAATTCACATTTCTATCATCTTTCTCTTATCTTGCTTTCCTTTCTACCACGCATAAGCAATTCATTTCCCCATTTCCCTTTAGCTAGAATTTCCCTTGAGAAAAACTCTTTTGGCCACCTTGGCCAGCCACCACGATCTGTCTTTAAAGAATCTTCAAAATCATCAAGAGTTCTTTCTTCATTATTCTTTATTTTTTTCTTACTTATTCAAATATGCTTGCAAATTGTTTAATTATTTGTCCATTATGATGACTTAATTTTGTTTTAGCTGGAATGATTGCAATAATTTGATTAAGTTCATTTGATTCATGTTTATGATGTTTTATACCTCATTTGTTCATTCTTTCAATTATCATTTATGTATTTCATGCATTAAAACATGTTTGGATACATTAGAATTAGTTGATCAATCCTAACCAGATGGCAAATACTCATCCCATAATTCCTTTTTATCCCTTAACACAAACATATCCTCAATACATGGTAAAACATAAGAAAATCAAATTCTTACTTACTCTTGTGGCGGTCATTATATGCCAAAACAATCTTTTGGGTGGATAACGCTACACCAGACAAACTATTTACTGCTATAGTCCACCCGATTACCTTTTTGAACTTATTCAAAACTTCAATCAATTTCTCCTTTTGGCTTTCGGTTAACTCAACTAAAATTATGACAAGCAAAGTAGAAAAGCTACCCAAATAGACATATTTCAAATGGGATAGAAGTACCTTTAACTCCAATTAGGTGGCTCTTCAATTGATTTCATTGGTTGAATATGCTCATGGTTTGTCAACTCCAATGGTTTGAATTTGGATTGTGGAATGAATCCCTTATAATTGGCTTCCAACAAAGCTAGACAACCATCCTTCTCATCATCACTATATGGATGAGACACTAAAACATGTTCTAATAGGTCATCTACAGAATTGAGTTCGCATTCTGTAGCGAAGGATTCTAACTCGAACATCGTGAAACGCTCCTCAACTGTATCAGAAAATCTCATAGCATTAAATACGTTAAAAGTTACCTGATCATCTTGAACTTGCATAGTGAGTTTACCCTTCTGCATATTAACTAACATCCTACTGGTTGCCAAGAAAGGCTTTCCCAAGATAATTGGTACTTCTTTATCTACTTTAAAATCCAAAATAATGAAGTTAGTAAGAAATTTAACTAAAACATCTTCGATTTTCCTCCAAGGTATGTTAAGGTTCCAGTTGAAGTGTAACCGTTGTTGAAGTAACTTCACCAATTCCCAAACGCCTAAATATGGACATGGGCATTAATCTGATGCTTACTCCTAGATCGTAAAGACCCATACCACAGTAGGAATCTCCAATATTACAAGGTATGGTAAAGTTCTCTTGATTCTTTATTTTTAAAGGCAACTTGTTCTACATGAACACGTTACACTCTTTTGTCAATGCAACTATCTCAAATTCCCCGAATCTTTTCTTTTTGGAAAGGATATCCCTCATGAATTTGACATAGTTTGGTATTTGCTCCAGAAGCTTCCACCAATGGGATATTAATAAGAAATTTTTTAAGAATATCTAAGAACTTTTTGAATTGACCCTCTTGCTTTTGTTACTAGAGTCTTTGAGGATAAAAAGGTGGTGGAATCTTAGCTTTTACTGGAAAATTCCTTTGTGGAAACTTTTTAGTATCTGACACAAGTGTTAAATTATTTGGAATAACTTGTTTAGGGTCTCCCTCATAAGGGATCACAGAATCTGGCTTTTGAAAAGTAAGAGTTTCAACACTCGGTTGAACTTCCTATTTGTTTTGAGCTATAGAAGGCTCATCTGCAACCACAACAACTTTGGGCTCCAATGTCCTTCCACTTTACAAAGTAACAACTCGGTAATGTTCTCTACCCAAACTTCTCAAATTTTCAATGGAACTCAGCAAAGCTACTTGGTTTTCCAGACTCCTCAAGGTTGCATCATTTTTTTTCCATTTATGCCTTTAACAAGTGCTCCAAACTATTCGAAAGTTTGACTTCTGGAGGCTTCTGAACTTGTTGGGTAAATCCTGATGGATTATTTAGTTGGGTTGGCATATAATAGTCACTAGGACCTGAGCCTTGATTACTCAATGAAAAGTTAGAATGGTTCGCCATAAAGTATTATAAAAGTTTGAATGCATAGCTTGTTCATTCCTATTCAGATTTTGATTTCATCATGTAGTAGATAGACTCCAGACTTAACGGGCAATTTTCGAACACATGACCAACTTTACAATAGACACATGAAATGTTCTCAAATTAGTTCGGTTGCTGACATGTCATGTTAGCATAAAAACCATTAGTAGTAATGTTTTTAAGCATGGAAGACATAGAAGAGACCTTAACTACAAAGGATGTAAGTGCATCCACTTTATGTACTCATACCACTCTTCTTTTTGTGGTTGTTCAATTGGTTGGTCACTGATAATTGTTGCTAAAAATTCTTTCAAGAATTTTGTAAGCCTCATTGTAAGATTTCAACGAGAATGGAAATAACTTCAATCTCAATGCGTCTTTTATTACTCCGACCAATTTAAATAAGTTGATCACCTCAATAAATAAACAAAGATGAAGATGTGGATCTTTAGTAGGCATCTCACTAAATTGACCCATTGTTTGAAGCATTTGGAACATCAATAGCTTCAATTCAAATTGTGGTGTCTCAATTTAGGGTCTTACAATTCTTGGATTGATTTCATGAAAATGTGGCAAAACATATTGATGGATAGCACAGTTTCTGTCATCAACAAGGACTAGATTATGAGTATTACTAGCTGTTCCTCTTTGATTTTGATTCATTTCTTCAACTTTTCTCATAGTTTCTTGTTGTCTTCTCCTCTATCTAAAAGTGCGTTCAATTTCAGGGTCGACTGGAAATAGATCGATAATATGGTCTATGTTTATACACTTGAAAATCACCAAAGTAAACCAAATTGCAAAATAATCAATTTTAAAAATAATGTCAAAAAACACAATCCCCGACAATGGAGCCAAAAGCTTTTTGTGAAATTAATAAAATGATGTGCAAGTATACACAGTCGTCAACAAGTAATAAAGTAGTGAGTAAAGAGTATCGTCTCCATAGGGACTGTATATGTAAGGCAAAAATTGTGAAATTATTAAATAATAAGTCGATGAAAGAAATAAATAAAAGCGAATTTAATAACTATTCTAATTTGAAATCCTTAAATGTGCAAAGACAAATGAAAGTAAATAACACATAATAAGAATCAGCAAAGCACAAGATTAAATTAATATGACATAAAGAAGCTAAATTAATTACTTTCTTTCAATTTAAAATTATTAAAACAATGTTAATGATATTACGCAATCCATTGGCAAATTGGCTATTTACTAACCCAGAATTAGAAGTTATGAAATCAAACTTTTCAGCCTTGAAGTCTCTTTAGCATATTTCTATGATCAATTAACCTCAAAATCTCATAAGCAAATATCATGGTTATACAATGTAACAATATTATTAAATGCTAATTTGATTTCCAAGAAATCAAACATGCACTATTCAAATATTGTGTCCACTAATTATCATCTTATTCGGATAAAATATTTCATTCAAATGTTTCCCAACATTAATTATGCATGAATAAACATGAGCGTGATTTTATTTGTATGAGTAAACAAACCAATGTACAAAGCAATATTAACAAAGTATAAATAAAATAAATCAAGAAATTACAATTAACCTAGTTTCAACAAAATTAAGCCATAAACATTGAATTGAAAGTAAAAGAATAAATTGCAATCATGTTTATCAACTTGAACAAAAATAAAAGAGTAGAAGAAAGAAACTAGAAACTGATTTTGTTGACTTCTTTGACACTACTAGTTTTGCTCCTCCTTTGCTCTAATATAGAAATACTCTCTCAATGTCGATTCTGACAACTCTCAAAATCTTACTGTTTTGCTTCTCTCAAGTGTAGTACTCAAGAAGTGGAAAAAAATAGGATGAATGAATTATGGAATGATACCCTATTTATAGTGGAGAAACCCTAACGTCTGATGCTAAAAATAACATGGGAATACCTTGAAAATATCCCCTATGTGGTCGGCCCTTGAATAGTGGAAGATGATTGGATTAATTTGTTATTTTTAGATGAGGAATAAGTCGTCCCATTGATTCCCTCCACTTGGTAGCTGTCACCCCTTTTATTCTCTCTTGGTGGTTCCTTGATTTAAGGAACAAGGTTGAAGAAAAGGCCTTGTGGGCTATATTGCCCTTGGATGGACAATTTAGGCCTCCTTGTGGATGGGTTGAGCCTTTATCTCCCTTAGTGGGCTGTCCAAAAATATTAACTCTTTTTAGAGTTAGGCCAAGATGGATTTTAAAGCCCAATAAGCATTTTTGGGACAACTAGAGATGTTAACAAATTAGCCCAAAACTTGAATTCCTGCTTTATTTACCCAATGAGTCCTTTTATTTCCTCAAAAATATGGAAAACAAAGTATTTAGCATAAAATTAGTTAATATAACACATTTTTATAGTATTGAACAAAATAATAAATAAAAGCTACAAAAAAATGTCACCAACTACCCAGAATTTGCATAATTTATCTATTAAAAAGTGTTAAAAATAATTCTATATTTTAGAGTTATCAATTATACCCTGAAACACGTATCGATTTTGCCAACATTATTTGGACCTTCACCGTCAGAACCACCATCTTCTGGTTCAATTAGAACCGGCTCTGGTTCAAAAAATAATACAATTTCTAAACCATCCAGCCCGAACTTCTAGATTGGATTATTGTCAGATTCAGTGCCCTCTTCAATCTCAACCGCTTTTGATTGTCCAGGGTTGGACGTCTCTTCACTAGTGCAAGTTATAAGGAATACATCATCCCTTCTTGTATACATGTCATTACAACCAAAATCATTTGCGGTTTGCCAACCAATGTAACTTGATGGCGTACTTATATAAGTATTTTCGACGTAAAACATCAGCCTTTGGAAGTTGAAATCAAAAGCACTAATAAAATGTTGTGTCGGGGTGTCAAAGTTCTAGTTACCTCCAAATCCCAACTGGTGGACGGATTGGGTGTCAAAGTTGAAATCTTAGGATGAAATCAAGGAATATCATCCCATTGATGATTCCGGGGTTTCATAATAGAAGCTTTGTAACAAAGCTGTGAATCCACCACACAACCGTATGGTTGGACTTTCAGCTTCCTGCTTCATTCCAACATTAACTGGAACAATTATCAACCTTCGACCACCTTCATTGATGTCGAAAAACTTGGTGTATAACTCAAGGATAGGTGATCCAGTAGCATTGTGTGTCTTGACCATCACATTGGTCGTCATTAGACCTCTGACATTAAATATTTCATATTTCACGGGGTTTTTTAACGCTAAATACCTATACTTCAATGATGATACTCTATGGCTTGGATTGCTTACTTTCCGCCTAATTCTTGCCCGAAGCTTTGATAATTGAATGTTCAAGTTGAAAGCCAATTGCATTGTGTAGGCTGATGAAAAAATGACCCCAATGCCAATGTCATGAATTTCACCGTCGTAATAAACAACAATATTAACTCATCCACTCATTTTCAACCAAATAACTTGTTTCACATGTTTAAAACCAAAACATTATGCAGAAAACTAGAGCATTGATTATCCATTAACAACAACAACAAAACTTGAAATAATTACATGTTTTGGGTTGAATTGTGAAATTCAATTCTTTCATGCAAACAACCTTATCCTTACACAAATATCCTTCTAGCGACAATCTCCTCGAAATTTCATGTTGCAACGTCTCTAGTAGAATGGTCACTAACTTTATAGCAAATACTACTCCGAATATCAAACATAACTTGACATTGGTAGAACAATATGGACATTACAATTTTTAAAGATGTTCTAAAAAAACGCATGTTCTTAAAAGCATTTTCAAAATAAAAACAACATACGTACACCAGGATATCTAAAAATATCTAGAGAATCTCGAGATATTTTCAGATTAATAGATGTACTTTTTTTTCCTCTTTCACTTGTTACCCATCCAACTCCATTTATAAAAGGGTGTTTTCTCCCCCTACTCCATCAACTCTCTTGGTCACCTCCCCTCACCTTTAAAAACTTCTCTACACCATTATTTATATTTTATTTTTGAGCGTTTAACTTTTCCAATAAACAAGTTTATTTTTGTTTGAGGGAGCCAGTGTGCTAGTTTTAAGGTGTGTTTGAGTTCATGATGATGCGATGGCACTCCGAGACCTGCGTATTTTATCTGTCGCGTCCAGACGGAACCATTGATTACAAGCATATCGCATTGCAACGTAGGCTCCAAGTTTGCAGTGCTTATATAGTCATAGGTTGTAGTCTAACTACGGGTCCTAGTTGAAGGACGTTAATGTGCGGTCACGGTTTGGAGTATGATTCCAGAGGCCACTTGACAGTGGTTATGCGGTCGCAGGTTCAAGTTCTGCTCACCAGAAGAGGATGCTTTGTAAAAATGATACATAAGTTTGATATCGTAATTGTAGGAAAAAACTCGAGGGCTTTCCAGTATAATCCACTTATTCTTTTCTTCATGTCAATATCATCAACCTTCCTATTGCTCAAAATTAGTGACAGTTGGGAGCAAGTGCCTTGTTAAGGGGTGAGGGATAGTCGCGTTGGACAAAAGTTAGAGGTCATTTTGAGTCGACAGCGATTGTTGTGATTAAATCACTGATTAATAACTACAACTGTTGTCGCCCTGACTCGACCTCCAGTTACAATTGTCACCCTGACTCAACCTTTAACTTCTCTCCACAGCCATCGTCGCTCCCCCCCCCCGGACAATGTTCTTATATCCAATTCTATCACTGTTCCGGACAATAGGGAGGTTACAAATCCTGCTTTTAGTGGAGATGGAGAAAAAAAATAGTTGCTTATATTGGAAAGCCCCTGAATTTTTCCCTACGATTATCATCTCAAACTTCCGTATCAGGTTTACAAATCATCCTCTTCCGATGAGGTGAAACTTGAACCTGTGCCTGCATAATCACTATTAAGTGGACTCACAAGTTATACTCCAAACCGTGACCCTACATTAACATCTATCAACTATGAGTCCTACTTATACTTCAACTCATGACTGTATATGCACTGTGATCTTGGAGCCTGAGTTGAATATGATTGGCTTCTAAGGCAACGGTTCTATCTAGGGGAGAGCATTTGATCAAATCGAATGAAAAATTTCGAGTTAATCGAGTTGACAAGTCCTATTTTATCATCCTAACTTGATTTTAAAAAAATTCGAATCAAGTCGAGTGAAATGAAATTCAAGTTGAGCCGAATCGATTTAAATTGTTCGAGTTAAATTAAAAATTAAACATGTCAAATTAAAATCTTGTTATAGTATAACTAATTCCATGTTAGAGCAAATAAATTTGAAACCATATATATTTGAATTTTTTGAAACAAAATAATAATAAAAATAAGATACTTTAGTATGATAAATTTGAATCATTAATTAACGATTTAGGTCCCAAAATTATTATTTTATAAAATTTTAAAATTTTAACCTTTTTATATATTCTTTAGAAATTTTAAAATTTTATAATTTTAAAAAATATAAATTTTAGAATTTTTAAAAATATTTTGAATTTTAAAATTTATTTTAATTTTTTTGTAATTTTTGTTGAAATAGACCAATTTGCTTATTTTCAAAATTGACAGGGACTAGAAGGATATTTACACCAATCTCTTATTCATATTATTCGAGTTATTCAAATTGTAAAATTCAACTTGACTCGAACTCGAAACTTGAATTACTTATTCGATTTGACTTGAATAACTCGATTCGATTAACTTGAAATTATTTTTTTCAATTTTTTCGAATCGAATCGAGTTTGGCTCACCCCTAGTTCTATCTCGACGTGATAGATGAAATATATGAGTCTCTGAGCACTATCGCATCACCTTCAACTGAAATATACCTTTGAGTTTTCACGATGTCTACTTATTCGACCTCCTATTATTTTCAATCCCAAACCCTACAACCCAAAAATCTATTTATTATCTTAAAATAAATCCTAACAAACCCTAACTCAAACCTTAAACAAACTTTAAAAACCCTTAAAACCCCAACCGAGGAGAGAGAAAGAAAAGCGCGTACAATTGGACGTGTTTTCCTGTTTCTCTCCAAAATCAATTTATTCCTGTAAATATGTTACAAATCAGACTAATCACTCAATTAATTTTTAAAATTTGCATTTTTTTCTTAATTTAGCTGGAGAAAAAAGGGAAGAAAAATTTAAATAAAAAGTAAATAAAGAGCAAAATAAAATGAGAGACATTGAACCAAAAGAGACAAAGGGAATAATTAATCTTAAGTCCATGTACTTTTTACATTTTTATCATTTAAGTCCTTGAAAGATTTTTGGAATAACTTCTTTTTCTAATCCCTGATATTTTCAATGTCTCATTTGAAATAATTTTAGTATATTGTTTATTCTCATCTGGTATTATTATTGTTATTTGTTAGTTTTTCTTGATTAAAATGTAAAAGTATAGGTATCTAAATAATAGTTACTTTTTAAAATTTATACAACATGACTCATTTTTTATTTTTTATATATATTCCAATTTATTTAAATTTCTTATCATTAACTTTTTAGAAAACATCATTATAATTTAATTATTTAAGAATAATAGTTAAAATTAAATTTTAAATATTATTAAAATTATTATATTTGCGTCAATTTAATTTTAATTTTAACTATTTTACTTTGTCATTAATCAATTTATTAATTTTAAAATTTAGTTTAAAGTTAGAAATTTCATAGAAAAATTAATTTAAATAATATTTTTCATTTAACCTTAAAACAATATAGTTTAAAGTTCAAAAGCCATAATATAATATTTATCATAAGGATAAATAATAATATAATAAAAATAAATATTATTTAATTATCATAAAATTAAAAAATAAAAATTATTTTAAACTTTATTTTATAAAATTACCCATATCATATAAATATATATATATATATATATTAAAATTTTGAATCATTAATTATATATACACATATTATAAAAATTTGATCTTTCAAATTTTTTCCTCATAATTAAAACATAAATTATATTTCTAAAATTACAGGTACATTATCTTTCAAAAGCTTAAGTACAATTTAAAGTTGTTTATATTTTTCAAAATTTATTTTATTAATAGTTTTAATTAAAATATCGTTACGCAACTCATACGTCACTGATAGAAAACTAGTTATATGATATATATATATAGATCGGATTAATTTATTTAATAAAAATCTTCTAGCGTTTGCTCCATGGAATTAAGAGACATAAAAGATTTTTCTATTTTGATTCTTTTACATTTTTAAAGCTCCACTCGTGAAACAATACTTTATTCTCTTTTAAGTTTATCAATAAGCTTCAGTGGTATTTACCTTTAATGGTAGATGTATGCCTTATTAATACATAAATAAAAATAATACTTCATTTCATTTGGGTTGATTTGTCTTATATGTTACCAAGAATGTTGCTTGCTTTCATTACTATGATTACTTTAATGCATTGATCTTAGCAGTGATGTTTGGAGGAGAATGTTGGTGGGCAATATCCTGGTTTTAGGATTGGTCATATATTCCATTCAATATGGATATTTCCGAATTATTCTTGCGTGAATTTAACAAGGACAATGGACATCACTAAGATGCCAAAAACCACTTTATTCCTTTTTTAGATGAATGCAGTACTCCTCCCATGGCATTCGGCTCCAATTCTGGCCTATAAAAGGGACCTCATGAGGCCACTCCTTACTCAAGTGAAATAGCTAAGAGATGTATTGGGGATGTACATGCAACCCTTTTTCACTCTCTTCCAAAGGCTTTGAGCTGCTATATGAAACAATCATAGTTCAAAGTCTTGGGAGAGAGTGAAGAAAAGTTGTCATGATTTTACACATCCATCATCTTATATACATGATGTTGTTTTACTGTGTTTCAAGTTTTTATATTTTGAGGGCTCATTGAAGAAATGCAAGCTTGTGGAAGACACCAAATTTGCAGCAAATATAAAATATTAGATTAACCATGATAATATTTGTTTACTATTACTTCTATACTAACTTCCGTAATAACATCTTTTTTGGTCATGTCGACGATTGTTTGTTTGTTGTGCGGTTCAAGTCACATTTGTGCTTTTTCTTAGATATTGCTAATCGCAGCAAGGTTGTGTTTTCTTTCATACTTTTGTGGCTCTAAATATGTCCCACTTCCTTTACTTGTCTTTTTTTTTTTTTTCATTAATCTAGTCCTTCTGCATCTCATTTAAGGAATCTAGTTCTTTATTAGCGTAGTTTAAAAATAAAAGTTCATTGATAAAATTGATAACCGACTTGCCGAAGTTTAACGTGTGTTACTAATTAGATTTTAGTTTTTTAATTAGGTGTTTAAATGTTAAAGTATCGCATATTTAAAATTAATTAATACAAAATTTATGAGAGTTTAGACAAAATATTAATATTGAAAAATAGGCTTGACCTAAATAGTAGGTCAATTTAAGATAGGGCCAGGTTTGGGCCCAAGCATTCAAGACCATAGTCCGACCTAAACCGAACTATTTTCATATTTTTGTAATATATTATATTATGTATAACACATAAAAACTATATCTATAGTAACATATTACTACAATATAAACATATTAAAAAAAGTGAAGTTGTCTATATAAACAAATTTAATAAATGTAAAATATATAAATTTATTAAATATTGAATTAAAAATAATATAAATGATTTTAAAGTAATTTAAAAATAATATGAACAAGTTAAAATGAGATTAGATTAATCATTTATAAATATAGATGAGCTTGAATAATATATAAAATTTATATTTTAGACTACACCAAATTTAAATAAATATAAAATATATTAATATTATGTTAATCATGGAGTATTAACCATCTAAATTTGAAGCAATCAACAATACCTTGGGGAGTTTTATTATGTTTGTAAGGATATTCCACAATTGGTTTGTATTTAATGCACCATCAGTTATTATATTTATTTTTAAAAACTTTTAACAAGGTCTGAGCTTGTATGGTGGACATTTATGTATTAATTGTGAATTAAATGCAAACTTTATTTTATGTACCATTTGTTGCGAAGTTTTATTATATCAGTTAATCTGTTTTAATGTTTTAACTGAAAGAAAAGAAAAAAAAAAAAAAGAGTTTGTTGGAAATATTTAGTCATATTTGTAAGAAGAAATTGCGAAATCTTACAAAATTTCAGAGACTTTACTAGTAGCATTGTCTATTTTTAAAATATTTTATAAACAGACCAAAACGTTATAAAAACTGTTGTACTTATAATGAAAAATATATTATAATAAGTCTACGATGTAAATGAAAATTATAATTTATAAAATTTGATATAAAAATAAATGAGATTTTATTGACATAGTATAATAAAAATGTTTAAACTCATAATGTTTGTGTTCAAATTTTATTAGCTTTTTAATATAAGACGTAAAAAAGATAAAATATTCTCAAAATAATATAATTTATTTTGTAAATCAATACTATTTTAGTGGAAGAGATTAAATTTGCAATATTTAAAATGCCATATAGAACAATGGCAGCATATATATATATTTGATTTTGAAAATGTTGGACAGCCGAACCTAGAGATTTCCCAGGTGGAATGCTTGTGGCAACAATGTCTTAGGGCCAGTTCTTCATTGCTTTTGAAAAGTGCTTTTGAAAAGTGCTGTGGAAAAATGTATTTGAGAAGTACTTTTGAGAAGTGCTTTGGAAAAATTTAAGTGTTTGATATTGCTGTCAAAAAGTGCTTTTAAAAAATGTCTATTTTAAACATGATATTATAAAGTAACAAATATGTATTTAAATAATGTTCAAATTAGTTAATATTATGATATTTTAGTAAAATTATAAAAAATAATTTATTATAACTTATTGTTAATATTTTAATATATAATATTAATTTTAAATATTTCTAAGTAATTAATGTTAGTTATTTATTAAATTTAATTAGAATATATAAACTATATTTAAATATTTAAATATAATAATTAAATATTTGTAATTAGATATTGACACAATTGTATTATTTTAAAAATATTTTTATTTTTAATTAGTGCTTTTAACACATTTGTAAAACTCATATTAAATAACCAAAAAAGCGAACACAAAATAATAGCATCAAACACATTTTAAGTCAAAAAGTAAGGTTAAAAAGGTAATATAATAGCCAAAAGTGCTTTTTGGCTGAAAAAGTTAAAATTTACTGCTTTTTCATCTCTAAAAAAACTCATCTCAAAAGTTAAAAAAATTGCCCCAATGATATGTGTTCTTCATTGCTTTTAAGAAAAAAACACTTTTTTTTAAAAAAAATTCATCCCAAAAGCAATGGAGAACACACCCTTAGTGGCCTTATGTTAGTGTTTACATTCCGATACTTAAGTGAGTAAAAAGATCCGTCCTTTGATCTTCTTCCTCCATTACAAATCCTCTTGGAAACAATTACATTGAATACACAGGTATGGAAAAGGGTACAACCCGGATTAAGACGAAACGCGAAGTTCGTTAGCCACTCATATTCATTTATAGAAAGCACAAGAAAACATTTTAATGGAACCAACCAATGACATTGTTACAGCTTCAAAACTAGAATCGTTACATCCTTACAAGTTTCCAGGATATGAAATGATAATTATTATGTTCTACCAACTTTCTATGACGTGCTCTCACTCTTGCAACTTCCATTCTCACGTGTTTGAAGTTGATTTGTTGCAGAAAATGCAAAAGACTTTCCAGTTTCCACCAAGGTAGGTCTTTTACTTTAAACAAAGATCATCACAAGATGTTTTTGATCAGTTAACGTGCAGTGCAACATTATGACTCAGAAAAAGCTAATCTTGGTGCATTTCCATGGTGTACCGACATTTTTCTGCACTCAAATTAATAGGCTGAGAACTCTACTCAACAAATATCTACTTTTTAAGTTTCCAAAAATGAAAACTAGCAGCAATACCAAAAATGATCCCAACAAGAGACCACTTAAAATAGACACCATCATAAAACATAACTGTACTTCAAATGGTTTCTCCAAATTCATCCTGCTGGGCCTGGCTGCTGCTTCAAATATGGGAAATGGAATTAAAATTCTCCCATCTCTTCTTAATATTAAATATTTACAAATAAGACCGTAGTTTTGGAGGCTTGTAATGAATTCGGATATCTCATAGATAAACTACTTACACAAGCATTTAAACTAAGAACCAAAAGGTGTTAAAAGAGTGTTCCATAACAAAGTGAAAGATGATCATATATCACAAACTCCAAAGATTGTCTTTTTCTTTTTGGTCATCACAATTCCACCTTTTTCAGTTAGTATCGGTTGATAGGCTGTGTCTGATCCATCACAGCCATCCTCTCTGAAACATCGGCTAACGATTTCAGGTTACATCGGATCAAAGCTTCCACGAAGTAACAAGTTTCGTCCGTGGTGTTCCCTTCCGGCACATCCACGACGAACGATTCGATCACCATTGTACCTGGCCTTCCTTCAATTACCTCGGGATGCACCGTCATGATCGAAGAATAATTCTGCAGTCAACAAAATGAGTACCGTGACACAGAAAACAAGTGTTAAGGAAGAAAGAAATGTTAGTATTTTGTACCCTGAGACGGTGGTCGCCGCCGACGATTTTGATGCCTAAAATGTGTTCTTCGTCATCGAGAAGTACCAACCGTTCGGTGCTGGTGGTGGCCGGAAGTCCGGACTTGACGTTGACCTCTCTAACACTGCCGATCCCGAGGTCCCCTTTCATTATACACCTGCTGACGAAGGGCTTGTACTTTTGAGGCTGGTCAAATCGCCTTACCAATGACCATACCTATCCATGGTTAAAGAAAACAGAAACAGAACAACAAACCCATCGTTAAAATCAGACTTTTACGAACCAACGAGTTAACAGAAATTCATAATCTTGGCTAAAATAGTCTGGGTTCTTTTTTTTTTTTCTTTTTTATCCGTGAAAAAAATAGAATAAGGCAGAGATAATACATCATACTAGTAGGTTTACTTTTCTTTTTTCTTTTTTTTTTTTGGGGGGTTAAATTTCGACCAAGAACACAGATTTGATTTGATTTTGGGTAACAAACCAAAGAGAATAGATTTGGGTTTCAGCAGATCCATAGGAGAGTAGAAAGAAAAACGTGTCAACGGCCTAAACGGCGGCGAGAAAAACGAACAAAATGGGGAAAAGGGGGGAAATTATAGAGGAGTCTCAAACTGAGGAACTTACGAGATGAACAGGAGCTTTGATGTGTTTAACAAGAGCAGAGGTGCACTGGTCGTCTCTGATGTTGTGCCTGTGATGTCTCTGTATGTACTGGGATTCCATCATACTGTGAGCATCATCACCGTTCATTTCTTCTACCTTTTGTCCCAAACTGATATATAAGGATAAAAACGAGTTGTGTTGTTTGCCTCTGTAAACAAATCAGAAGGTGAAAAATTAGAGGAGAGTAGCAAGAGAGAAGAAAAGCAAGAGACTTGGTGAGGATGTTAACAAAGGGAAGGGGGCCTTACTCTTTAGCCTTTTGCTTTTGGTTTAGGTTTTAGGCATTTGGTTGGGACCAGGCTCAGCCTCTTACTTTCCGTAATTAAATTAAGGTTTTTCTCTTTTCCTTCACTTGTCTATACCCTGTTACCTCTCCATTTTTGTAAAATAGCAAATATTTTGAGATACTTTTCTTATTTTATATTTAAATACATGTTAAAAATCATAAAAATAGAAATAAAAACATAAAAGATTTATATCAATTTTAGTAAATTTATTATATAATTAATTCACGTGAATGTTCCTTAATCTAGCATCATACACAAACATTTAATATCTTTTAACGTGACAGCTATTTTCTATTTTCGTACTTGGATAGTTTCATTGATCGACATATCAAAATCTTTTAAATTAAATTAACGTGAACTCCATTTTGAGAAATAAATAAATAAATAATTCTTATTATAAAAAATATTTCACAACCATTAAAAAATTAAAGTAATTAATTAAAATTTAAATATTTAAATATTTTACTATTATAATATTAGGGTAATTTATTAAAAAAGCCCATTTCAAAAGTATTTACGAAATAGGCCAATTTTTTATTATTTACCGAAAATGTCTGAATTTCAAAGCGCTTCACGTCGGTCAAGAAATCGGGGATGTGTCAATAAAACGCAGCGTCCTTGGGGGAGCATTTTGCCTCTTTTTTTAAGGTTAGATTTTTTGTGCTTGATTTGGGGTTTTAGGGTTTAAAGTTGGGGTTTTAAGGTTAATTAAATAAGGGGTTTATGGTTAATTAATTAAATTAACTATTAATTTTAAAAAATCAATTAAATTAGGGTTTAGGGTTTTAGGATTAATTAATTAAATTAGAGTTTAAGGTTTTAAGGTTTAGGGTTTTATTTTGTTTATGGATGCACTATCAGCAAAATAACTAAAAAAAGCTTCCACGTGGACATTCTTTTGCTACAGTAGTATGTGAAAAAATAATTTTGATAAGATGTTTCTGAACAAATAGTGTCCAAAACGCTTCAAGCAGGATGCACTGTTAGCAAAATTATTGAAAAAAACTCCCACGTGGACGCTCTTTTGCTATAGTAGTATATGGAAAAATAATTTTGAGAAGACGTTTTTGAACAAATGGTGTCCAAAATGCTTCAAGCATGATGCACTGTCAGCAAAATTACTGAAAAAAGCTCACATGTGGACGCTCTTTTGCTACAGTAGTTCCTATTTGGCCTTAGACTATAAATAAGTCAAATTTCATTCTTAGGTTGTATAAGTTACAGCAAGAGAAATTGAGGCTAAAGTAGAATAGAAACTGAAGATGAGTGAACGTATTAGTGTTGTTATTTACTATGATGTGAGGTCCGTGACACGGAGAACGGCGTTGTTTTTTTATCGAAGAGCATAACACGACTGTTTTTAACCAGGACATAGATTTGACAGAACTTCGTAAAAGAATTAGGCGTAAAATCTTCGGAACGACGCCAATGAAAGTTTTGTCTATTAAGTATCGATTTTGTGCTTCGGTTGATCCCGTGAGATATGACTCATTCGACATCAAAGGTCCTCGTAGCTTGGAGGCAATAGTGCAGACTCATATTGCTAGTGAATCACCCTATCTTGAGTTATATGTACAATTTTCATCACCAAATGATGTATTTGAGACTTCAACATCTACTGTTGTTCGAAAGGAATACACGACCCATGCCTGACACTCTGTTAATGGGTGGCAAAACACGAAAGCGCCCGTGTTTGGTAGTAGTATGGAATACACAACCCCTGCATGACACTCTGTTGGTGGATGGGACATGCACCTTGGTGGGTCGATGTTTGATACTGGAAATACGTACTGGGGAATGACATCAACTTTTAGTGGTTGGCAATCCACATCTGATTGGGGATGTTATGAAACGTCCACAAGAAGGGATGATGTACTCCCTACGACATCCACCAGCTAGGGGACCTCTTTCGTTGCAAATGATGGTAGGTCAGATAATGAGTCCGATATGGATCCACCTTAATAGCTCGGCCCCGATGGTGCAGAAGTTGCATTATTTTCTGAACCGGAGTCTGTTCCAACCATACCTGAAGATGTTAAAGGGGGTTCAAATGAAGAATAAGAAGATTCGCAATTCAGGGCGTACTCGCCTCCAGCCCACATGCATAATGTCGATCTATTTCAAGATGATACTTTGGAGTTTTCAGATCTACCACACAGAAGTAATAACCATACAAGTTCGTCATTAGATTCGGTTCAATTGGAAGTTTGTAAGGAGTTTTCCAATAAGGATAGTTTTCTTGGCATATTGAAACAATATAACATCATGAACGGGGTTAACTAAAACATGGTTAAATCTAAATACGATAAGTTTGAGGCCAAGTTTGCAACGCAAGACGATACATGTTCATAGAAAATCATGGACTCATTGAGGAAAAGGACAGGCTTGTGGGAGATAAAAAAGTACAAAGGTTCACATACATGTGTTGGCAGTACAGTATCATTAAGTGTTTAGGGTTTTTAAATAATACTGTTATTACGTAATGTTGTATTATTTAACGTACTTCATTGATAGGTGTTTCACAAGATCATCCCAAGATTGATTCAGATATGTTAGCTAGCTTAATACTACCAACAGTGAAGAAGGATCTAAGGACTTCAGTGCCGGTCTTAATTGCCAATATTCATAGCCAATTGAGGTATACGCCTTCTTACCGCAAGGTTTGGATAGCTAAGTAGCAGGCGTTGGAAAAGATGCATGGTAAATGGGATGCTTCATATAAGAAAGTGTGGCAGTGGTGTCAGGTGCTGGAGAGATTTGTCCCAGGTTGCATAACAGACCTTGAAACGACACCTGCGTACTACAACGACCGATTACTCCGTGGATACCAAGTGTTCAAGCGTCTGTTCTGGAGCTTTAAGCAATGCCGGGACGCATTTCTATACTACAAGCCATTGGTACAAATTAATGGTACCTTTATGTATGGTAGATATACTCATCGATTATTTTTAGCTGTGGCACAGGATGGTAGTGGGAGAATCCTTCCAATTGCGTTTGCAATAACATCTGGGGAGTCAGCTAATGACTGGGATTTCTTTCTTTCTAGGTTAAGGAGGCATGTCTGCCCCCAACCTGATATCTACATTATATCGAATCGGGGCACTAGAATATTAGCCATAGTTGAGCGACAGGGAAGCCAATGACATCGCACACACCATCAGTATTGCCTAAGGCACGTTGCGTCTAACTACTACAGACAATATCGATCTACAACTGAACGATGGCAAGTGACCAATATGGGTATTTAATCTCTATTAATATAATTTTGTTTGTAATATTCAATTTATTCTGAATGGAAGAGTGGTATGTAATTTTCACTATCAACTTATATTGGCAGGGTATGAGATAAGTAAGGACCGATTTCATGAGATGTTAGTAGTTTTGAGTTCAGTTAACGAAGAAGGTGCAGACTACCTCTGTAACATACCTATCGAACAGTGGACATAAGCATACGACGTCGGCCTACGAGAGACTGAATGCATAAATTCTGTTATAAAAAGAACACTCATTTGCCAATAACATCGATTGTGCGAGAGATATATTTTTGTTTAGCGACGCTATTTCCAAAGCGAGCTGCGAGTTATAAAAGGCAATTACAGGGAGGCCATGCATAGTGTACGAAGGTATTGTAAGAAAGTAACAAGGCAAAGGCATGGGCCAACACCATGCACACAGTATGTCACGATCGCAACAACCTATGGTTTCGTGTGATGGAGTTTGACAGACCGAACCAATGTATTATAAATATCGTGTACACTTGAGAAATAGGACCTACGACTGTGGGACGTTGACGCACTACGTTATCCATGCGCTCATGTAATTGCAGTTTGTCAAAATCTTCATCTGAATCTCATGAGCTGTGTAGACGAAGTGTACAAAATAGAATACATGTACAACGTATGGAGACACGTATTCCTACCGATCCCAGATAAATGTAAGTGACCATCTGTATCACTTGCTTCATTTAAGCTATTACCAAATAGAGAATTACGTCGCAAACCAAAGGGTCGACCTTGCTTGACTAGAATACGTAACAATATGGATATCCGAGAAACAACAAACCAACAGAAGTTGTACGGATGGTGTAGGAACCTAGGCCATACAACTCGATCATGTCCAAATCGGAATAGCTGATAGTTGTTGTAATAAAATTATGTTGCATTATTTATATTTTATTAAAAATATAAAAAATATTAAAAATATTGTCTTATTCAAAAGAACATTTATTTTATTAAAATTATAAACAGTAAATTACAATGAAAATATTAAAAATAACTTTTATTTTATTAAATAAAATAATATAAAAAAACTTTGTAAAAATATATTAAAAAAATCAATGTTGGTGCTGGTCAGAATCAGTGCCATATGGGGGTCGTCGTCGGTTACACATTGGATTCCTCATTGGTTCAGCTTTCGGCAGGGGTTGTGGTTGCTCTAGTGAGGATTGTGGTTCCTTCGATATGGGATCTGGTTGTGGGTGTTGGGAGGATGACCCACATTAATAGAATAATGAATATAGAGGTGTTTGCATCACCCATGGCGGAGGTGTTTGAATCCTATAAGACGATGGGGATTGGTAAAAAGAATAGCTCCCCGACGGCGCTTCATGCAATCCCTAATGCGACACGGCCTATTGATTGGCGGTTGACTCGGAGTAATCAAGAACAGAGATGAACTAGGCCATACATTCCAACTTGCCATAGGATTGGGAAAAGGAAACATATAAGAGTTAGGATACATATAAGGGCTAGGATATGCACCTAGCATAATATAAAAAGGCTGTGATATGGGTGTCGTCGGTTGAAGTGTTGGGCCCGATGAATGTGTGGGCGCTGTTGATGAGCTCGCGTCGTCATCTCTTCTTCTTGATTTAAAGTATCCTGTCATTTCCTTTGGACACAAATTTGCCATCGCCTCTCCTCTTCCGATAGTAAATATGGCTTGCCATAGATCCTAAACCATGCCATGTATTTCGGCACGCATGCTAACTCTAGAATGATGATCGGTTCCCGAGTAGGTATATAATCATATCAATTTTCCCACATTTCGATATATTCTGACCAGTATCTCGGCCAATCTGTATTTAATAATTGTAAGTCGATTTTGTGCTCATCATCAAACACCTCAGGTTCCACGAGAATCGATTGTCGGAATTCAAATTACCGCAATACTCTATCTGACTAGTGCATCTCCACGATAGCATAGTTGACCAATGAGACTTTCACATGCCAAATTTTTAGATTTTAAAAAAATCATCCAGAATTATTGCCTGAATTACCGGATCCTCATATGGTATCCATTGAAACTATATGAACATGATAAAAATATTAGTTATATACATAATACATAATACTAAATACTAAATACGACATGACTATTTTATTATGTATATATATTTTATTTAATACTTACTTGTGCTTCCTACCGTTGGTCTAATAGAAGCCGCATATCTTCAAAAAAGGTGAGTATTCCAACATAACTCGCCGAATGGTTCCACCTAATTAAATAAATTTTTAGCACACAATTTTATTATAAATCTACGTAATAATTGTAAAATCTAATATAAAATTTACCTCGTTATCAGTGGGAATGTATATGGGTGGTTCACTTGAGGACGTAAAAATGGAAAGCGAAACCGTGCCCATGATTACAGTAGTGATAGGCAACCTCCGATTTTGGCTTTATTCGGTCGCGTCGCCCCGCACATCTCCCGGTACAATGTTGCTAACATGGCAGACCCCTAACTAAATTCACCAGCTGCTTTAAAATCAACGATTTTCAACAGCCATTTCAGATGTACGCGGTTTCATAACAAGTCCATCATCAAATAACCTCCAATCATCTCAAGAATGTATGCCTGAGCATATAGTATTCTTTCTATTTTAGTCGAATCATTATTCGGCTCCGAAAATGTGTCTCATGTCCAGCCCATCTTGATCCGACCTCTGTTAATATTATCAGGAATATCACCCAAAAGCTCGTAGCATACGGCTTCAAGTCAGCAGATTGAGCAGACCCGGTGACTACGTACCCATCTATTGACAATACCAATTACAATTGCACGTCTTCCAGAGTGATAGTACGCTCTCCGCATGGAAGATGAAAAGTGTGCGTCTCAGGTCTCTACCTCTCTATCAACGCACTGATTAGTTTCGAGTCCAACTTGCACCTCCGGCCTATCGTGGCCAAGTACCAAAAACTCGCGTCCCGCATGTAATTCTCTATCAACAGCGATGGAGGACCAGACATATTACGGATATAGCATTGCAATACCCGATCTACAGACTGTTATAAAAAATTATAAAATAAAAATTAATTAAAATTGCATAAATGAAAAAACATTAAATAGTATTGAAAAATTAATTAAAATTATCACTTACCATTTTCATTTGATCAACGGAGATGTGTTTATTATCGAGACATTAATTCTCCAGCCATTACTAACACGATCGAATATTTTTTAATTTAAAAAAATAATTCAAAAAAAATTTAAATAGAGTTTTTTTGCAAAAATTAAAGAGAGCTTTGAGAAAATATGAGAGAAATTTGAGAGAATTTGAAGAGAATATAAAGAGAATTATGAGTGAACTTTTGTGTAAAAAAATGAAAAGGGGCCTTTTATAGTTTTTTTTTTATTTTGCCGTTGGAGCGGGGCGCCCTTTGTCCTGACGTGGACAAAACATTCCCCCAAAAATGCGTTTTGCTGACACATCTCCTGACTTTGCGCTAACGTGGACACGCTTTCGGGGAATTCGGACTTTTCCGGTAAATAATCAAAAAATTTGGTATTTTCATAAATAATTTTGGAAATAGGCTTTTTTAGTAAATTACCCATATTAATACAATATTAATTCACTTTAAATATACAATATCAATAAAATAACTTTACTTAAAAATATTTCAATTAACTTTAAAATATTTTATCTGTGAGATATTATATAGAAATTTCTTTACTATATTTTATAGAAAATTTATGCAAAATTATAAAATAATTTAATATATTTTAATTAATAAATATAATTAATTTGTGCATCACACGTTAAAGAAACTAGTATATATATGTGATGTATTGATTATGTATAATTTTTATAGGGTAAATTATACTAACAATCACTTAACCTTGATCCCAATGACAAAATAGTCACTCAACTTTCAAAAAATAACAAATCAATCACTAACATTATTGTAAAGTGACAAATCAGTCACCCACTAACATTTTTCCTTACAGACCAAATGGGATAGGTGATGTGGCTCATTAACTAGTTGATGTGGCCAGTTAACTAGCCATGATGGAAACCCAATTAGCTGACATGGCCACTAACATTTTGTCTCCAAATTCTGTCATTCCAAAAATAGACTTTTTCAAACCACAACTCGCAATCTATGCCCTCGTGGTTTGGATTTCAAGTTACCAAAATCTAGTTAGGTTTTTGAATTACTATAATCTAGTTTGAGTTTTGGCATGGTAGGATTTAACTAGCCATTGTTGTGTCACCAAACTACAGCTCCAATCTTGTGTCGCCAAAACCAAAAACAAATATTGCAACCCAACTATTTGTGGAAATGTTACATTGAGTTACCTTTTTTGATTGCCAACCCAACCTCCCAACTGCGACAACCATCAGTTGGAGCTCGACTGCGACAGCAACAATCACATCATTTTATACTTAAACCATGGTAGATTCTATGTCCAAAGCAAGCTATCGATTGTGGCTAATTAACAATAAAAAGAAGAAGAAGAAGAAGAAGAAGAAGAAGAAAAGAAATAAAAATGCCAAAAAAAAGCTATAGCATTTTTAAGGATGCTAATCCTTGCCACTACCATAGACATTGTTGTCGCTGCTGCCTCTACTCTGCTTGCCGCCTTTGTTTTCTCTTATTCTTCTTCCTCCTTTTCTTGCAATTCTTCTCATTTCCCCAACACAGAATAAGGCAATGCTATACGAGTTTTCAAAAAGAGATCAAAGGTGTATTTAGCCAGATACGACGAAGAAAAGCTTTTGATCATTCTAGTAATTAGAATTGTTCTTTGTGAAGCTTGCCCTCTCGCCGTCACTGCGATCCACAGCCCCATGCTGTTATTGAACCATTCTAAAATTTTTCTCTTCTTCTTCTTTTTCTTTTACTGCCCAACCTAGTTAGGGTTTTAAATTTAGGTCATTTACACAGTGGGATGACAAGCCAACTTTCCATTACATCTGTAATGAAAAATGGTTAGTATGACTTATTTGTTATTTTTTAAAAATTGAGTGATTGTTGGTGTAATTTACCCTTTTATTTATTGTCAATAAATCAATTAATTATGTATAATCAGCCTTGTCTATAACAACTACACTATATAATAATATTTCTTTATCATAGTCAAGTTTGTTATAGATATGTTTTTTATATTTTATTTTTACCCTTTATAACAACTTTTTATTTATAACAATAAACAACCAAAAAGTATGTACACTTCATACTAAGTTTAGTTTTCTATAACAACCTTTTATTTCAAATTTTAGTGAAATTGTTTATATTTTTAAGTGAAATAAAAAATAGATCTTGATTAAGATATAATTTGGACCTCTTGGTTGATATTATTAATATATTATAATTTAAAATTTTTAAAAAAATTAAATAAGATGTAAATTTCAAATGTTGTTATAATTACATAATAAATATTTCTCTTTAAAATTTAAAATTTTGACAAACAATTTTCTTGTTATAAAAGGGTTGAATATGGCAAAGCTTTTAAAAATAAATTTATGTAACTTATGTTTCAACGAAGTGTACTCGGTATAAAATCTACCCTAGAAAATCGTGCAAAAATCATTTATTAGAATATCAAATAAATACATATTATTATTATTATTATTATTATTATTATTATTATTATTATAGACAATGAAAGAAAAAAATTATTCATTTATTACACCTTATAAAAAATTAATCAAAATTTTATCAAGTTTTGAACTTACTAATATATCTTCTGTTGTTCTTTGTAGGATAAATTACATCTATGGTCACTTTTGTTTACTTTAAGTTACATTTTAGTCACTTAGATTTGAAATATTACGTTTTAGCCATTTACGTTATTATGTTGTTACATTTTAGCCTCTAAGCCATTAATTGCCATTAACAATGTAACAGTAAGCTGACGTGATATGTTAAATTATCATTTTAAACAAGAAATTTAGGTTAAATTATATTTTTCGTTTTGAGCAAATTTTTTTCTTTCATGTTTTTTTAACTTTTTTTTTATTCTCTTCTGCTTTCCCCTCTGTTTTCCTACCTTCTCTAGTTTTTTTAACATATCAAGAAGTCGAATTGGCAGTGAAAAAAGAACCATGGTATGTGTTTATAGGTTTTGATTAAAGCCAATGATGGCTTTCAACTTCCTACTTCTTTTTTCACTGACAATTCGACTTCTTGATATGTTAAAAGAAACTAAGAAGTTAAAGAAAATAAAAGTGAAAAAAAAAGAAAATGAAAATAAAGTCAGCAGGTTCAAATTAATTATTATAGTCAATTTAATTATTAAGAAATGAAAGTTTCAATTTATAATATATCATATTCTCAATATTCTACAAGTGTTATAATAATCATTAAAAATTATTATTATATTAAGAAAAGAATAATTATTATTATAAATGTTTAAATTTGAATTGATCCATATTTTAAATATGTATAATTTTTATATAAATTTATTTTTTAAATTTAATATTTTTATCTAAATTCTTTCAAATTTAGAATGAAATTTTTGAAAAGATAATATCAACATTAGATACACAGCTCAAAAAGTAATGTTTATTTAACTTAACAAAACCCAAAAGGTTAGGTGCAAAAATAAAGTAAGAACAAACATGACGTGAGCTTGGTTTGAAGATGACCTCTCCTAGTTTTATCCTTTTATAGTTAAACTTCATAACCCTCCCATACATATAACATAATCATTTCACACCTTTTTTTAGAGTAAAGAAATACGAAACTGTAACGTAAATCTGAGTCTATGTTAAAAAATACGTAAATTTTGTTTTAACTAAAGCTCTCGTCTTTAAACCTGATCCTCCTCTCTCATGGTATCTTGTTATCTGCAATGGTTAAGTTATTTTTAAGTTGGTGCCCGTATTATGCTATCTCATACCTAAGCATAAGGCAAATGATTTAGGCCTTTAATTGATGATTATTAGCTCTCCTTTTTCTTTCGAGCGGTGGAGGATTCTCCGCCAAAATGACAGGGCATTCATCCTTAGCCATCTGAAGGATTTTGTGGAGTTGAATAGGACCACGACAGCTTTGAAATTTTATCTCCACATTTTTTTTTTATTTCTTATAAACCCAATTGAAATTTCCATCACCCATCTGATCCATTTGATTTGGGATTCATTCAATTTTAAAATTTTTTGTTGTTATTCAGTACTCCTTTATCAGTTTTAATATTTTTTAAATTTTATATATAAAAAAACTAGTTTTATGAAGGTTTTTGTTGACATGCTACAATGCTTTTTTTGGCAATGCTAAAGCAGGGGAAGAGGAAAGAAGAGATGGGGTTAGGTTAGGTCAAGTAGTGGGTGGCAGACAAGTAGCTGCTTGAGCAGAAATGGAAAGGCCCCACTGAAAAAAAAAAAAAACCAGCAATGGTGATTGCATTACACAAAACACTTTATGCTGCAACATTAATAGCTTAGCCAATTTAAGATTCGACATTTGTTGTTGAGCCTGCCAGTTGCCATGTTCTCATGTTCTCCTTCAGTTGGAGAAGCCAATTGTTTCCTCTTCTGCCTCTCCACTTTGTTTTACCATCATTATTGGCTTGCTCCTCTACTTGTAAACCTTTTTTATCCCCCAACACAAGTTATTCTTAAATTGATAATTTAATAAAATTTTAATAAAATAATGCTTTCAACAAAACTTTCAATCACAATCCATTATTATAAGCGATTAAAAGTGAATAATTAATTAATTAAAATAATTTTAAAGAGCATAATCTAAGATCTCTTACTATTAAACAAAGCTTTATTAATGGAGAGATGACAAATTCAACAATGCAATCTTTTCGAAAATACCCTTAATATAGTCTACTTGAACTTATAATCTCCATCTCACAAATTGACTTTATTCGTAAAATTATTTCGGAAGACACAAATCAAAATTGTTTTCTTTTGGTAAAATACAAAATACCTCAAGATTTTGTCACCCCTAAATACACACAAACAAATTTGATGTTTTATTTTTAGATTATAATCTTTTTATACAAAAAAAAGAAAAAAAGAAAAGAGTACCTGCCAACTCAGCTGGTGAGAGAGAAAATAAAAAAGAGCAGCTCCTCCAGACAAAGAAAACGTTGGAAATGTTGGTCAGGACAGAGGCAGAAAAAAGGTGGTCCAATAATAAGAAATCAACTTCTTATCCTTTATTTTTTACCAAAATAACTGCAATATTATTCGATGGCTAACAAATAAATCCATTGGATCCAATCCTAGAACGACACAATTCAAAGCAATTGAAAGAAAAAAGTGTCAACCTTATTTAATTTTTCTGATCAAAGTTGTTATTTCATTTTCTTTTCTCGTACACCTTTTTGTTTAGTGTAAGCCATGTGTTTGATCCTTTTCCCTCTTCCACGACAAAAAAGGAAAAAAAAAAACTATAAAACAAGCTTTTATCTCAAGAAAATAAAGGCTATGTTTAAAGGGCTTCAAACAGGTGTAAATTTGAAGAATCACCTATGTGTATTATCTAGCAGACTAGTACTGCCTTTTACGGGTTCTTTTTTTCTTCCTAGTAAATAAAAAAATTATGACGTTTGAATTATTTGCATGATGAAGGAAAAAGAACTCTAAATCGATGGGTTTCAACACACTTCATTTTATAGGATTGGGTGTTTTAAATCGAGTTCTAAAAGTAGGGAAACAATTTTTATTTAGGTAAATTGACCTCATCTTGATATATTTATTAACTTACACTTAACTATAAAATATATTTGATTTAATTTTATAAAAATTAACATAATATATAATATCTTGTAAAAATTTTTATTGAGTCAAGCAAGTTAAGGAAATCATTTTAAGATTAGTGTTGGGGATAAAAAAAAGAGTAGAGAACATCAAACACAAATTTTTTATAGAAAACTCCTCTAAAGAGGATAAAAATAACCGGTAAATGAGATTTCGATTCTTTTTTACTAAATGAGTAAACAAATAAGAGTACAATATGAAGAAAATAAACTTAAATGCACTAAATGTAAAAACTCAAACTTCAAAAATAAAACCCTAACTTAGGAACAAAATTCTTTTCATAGTTACCACGAAAAATCTCACAAAAGCTTGTTTGCGACTACATTTTGTCGCCTTAAAAGAAAAACCTTGTAGTACGGCTCTTATTTGGCTTCTCAAAACAAGGACACAAGATCCATTTAAATAGATTAAGATTAGAGGTTTAATCATACCAAGATATTCATGTAGCAATCAGAGTTTAACTAGTAAAAGATAACATAATTAATTGGGACTTGGGAGAAGAAACTCGATTTATATGGAGAACACGTAACCACGTCGCAATGTCGAGAAACTTTTTATCGTTATATCACTGTCTATTTAATTGAAAATACGAGACATATCCCAAAATTGGAATCGTCCTAGGAGGAGTTAAAGTATTTATAAGTGGCTTTCCTCCACTTTCATTTTATTTACAAGCCGCAGGGCTTGAAAGATAATTTGATCCTTAAGAGCCTTTCAAGAAGAGAAATTGGTTGAAAATAATAATTATAAATATTTTTAGATTATATGTTTCAATTTTTATGGTTTTGTTGTTTTTGCGAAAGAAGTGATAAGTTGTGATTATTAATATTGCATCAGACTAATAAGACAACAAATATAATCCTTAAAACAAATATTTATAACTACACTTCAAAAAGCATATTTATTTATTTATAACTATAGTTATGATGTTTTTTAGACAATTGAGTTTTAATTCTAGAGAGAGTGAGAATGTTGTAGGTAAGATGGATAAGATGGTCACGGGGTTGGTTAAGAGGTTAAGGGAACAGACTCAGGAAGCTTTGTTGAAGGTGGATTGCCATAAGTAACGACTGGTAAGGTCTTCAAGTGAGGCAAGCTTGTTGGTTAAGTTATTAAGAGATCCAAATTAGTTTGTTAAAGTGATGATGTATGATGAGGGTTTGAAAGAAGCAAGTTTTATTTTGGTTTCAGCTTTTAGGTTTTATTTTTTCATAAACATAAAAAAGTTTTAACAAATGGAAAACATAAAAAAATTACGTTAAAAGAGATGGAGAAGAGAGGAAAACAGAGGGAGAAGTAGAAGAGAATGGAAAATAAAGAAAAAGAAAAAGGAAAGTTAAAAGAACATAAAAGAAAAATAATTAAATTGCTCAAAACAAAAAAAATCTGGGGACCAATTATATAATTTAACCTAAAATTTTTGTCTGAAATGATAATTTAATGTGCCACGTCAACTTAACGTTAACTCGTTAACAAAAATTAACGGCTTGGTGACTAAAATGTTACAACACATTAACGTAAAAAAGTTTTAACAAATAGAAAATATAGAAAAATTACATTAAAAGAGATGGAGAAGGGAGGAAAACAGAGGGAGAAGTAGAAGAGAATGGAAAATAAAGAAAAAGGAAAAGGAAAGTTAAAAGAACATAACAGAAAAATAATTAAATTGCTCAAAACGAAAAAATCTGGGGTCCAATTGTATAATTTAATCGAAAATTTTTGTCTAAAATGATGATTTAATGTGACACATCAGCTTAACGTTAACCCGTTAACAATAATTAATGACTTGGTGACTAAAATGTTACAACACATTAACGTAACTGACTAAAACGTAACATTTCAAATATAAATTACTAAAATATAAACTGAGGTAAACAAAAATGACCCCTTCCCACTAGCATCAGCTTGGAGCAAAGGACTAAGATTCAACGGTGGTTACTCTAAATGTATCACCCTCACAGGCGAAGCATGGGCCAAATTTGTCAAGTGATCAGCACATTTGTTATCTTCACGTTAAGATATGTTGAATTTCCATGACCCATTTTATTTGATAAAATCTAAGCAATTTTTAATTAATGTCTCCATTGAATGATAATTCTTATAAAGTCTCTTCAAGAATTCAACCACCAACAAAACATGGAGCTCGACTATTAAATGCACTCCACCTAAGGATTTCGAAAGATATAGACATGCACAGACACCCCAAAATTCAGCTTAAGCACTATCAGTCACGCCTATATTCAACATAACCCCCCCAATCTAATCTTTGTTTTCGTTTCACAAGAGACCACCTGTCGAAGCCATCGGGAGCCATAATTAGCCACTCCACCCGTATTCAAGAGACAAAGTCCCAACAGGTGGTTTGTTCCACTAGAACTAGCATAGCCCTTGAGTGACTCTGTGTGTAGCAAGACCCGTAACTTTAATAGTACCAACTGCAAGCTTTTGGGCATAATTTAACACTTGCACCCTAGACGTGTATTGGCCTTAAAAAGACATACTTGTTGCGGCACTTCCAAAGGCTCCACCAGGCAGTAGTAAAGAGGACGCCCCAAGGTACATTAAAATTAGCCATCATCGAGTCACGACAGTTCTGTTGCAGCCAATCATTGAAAGGCAGGGAGAAAAAATCTTGTTGCCGCTGCGTTACACGAAGCGCTAACCATAGTTCAGTAGTAGCCAATCACTAACGAAATATGTGATCAAGAGATTCCATTACAGCACCATATACAATGCAAGCTGCATTATCCAATCTAGAAACGTACTTGGATCGTGTTTAATCGATTGAAGTAAGCCAACCAAATAAAGAATCTAATCCGTTCTGGACAGTGCAGATGCAGTCAAGTCTTAACTCCGTAACTGATGGTTCCTCAAGTCCCGTTAGCATATTATAAGCTGATCCCACCGAATATTTACCATCACTCTCCAAACCCCAGCAAACATTATCCGGAGTATGTCAATGATCCAATATTGGCAATGGGACTACATTGATTTCAAGAGCAGCCTTACGTGATAACTCACCTAAAATGGGTTCTTAATCCTACTGGTCATTGACAGATATGAAGTCCACAACCTTTTCCACTCATTGCTCAACATCTGCAAGCCGCACTGACATATGTAGAGGGGCGTCACCCACCCACCGATGTTCTAAAAGTTAATACGGAGTCTATTACCCACTTTCTATTTACAACCTTGCGATAACATTACCCGAGTCCTTAAGAGGCCTCGTCAAGTGGATGAAGCATTTGCTTTCAACTCTACCTCCTTGAAAGGTGTGTTATGGATGTATTTCTGCCTGAAAACTTGGCACCAAGGAGCATCATGATTCGTAAGCAATCGCCAACCAGCCTTGGCGAGTATGGCTAAATTATTAATTCTAGCCTTCCGTAGCCCTCTTCGAACAACATACTTGATCCACTTCACTAGATACTTATGGGTCGAGTTGGTAGAGCCACCCAATAAGTTTCAATTAAGGCAGTCTAATTGATCACAAGTTGCAATAAGCAAAAAGGCAAATTGCATTACATAAAGAGGAATGGCACAAGTGGTAGACTAAATTAATACTTTCATCCCCACCGGTGAGAGCACTTTACCTTTCCAGTCTCCAAGTTTCTTCATAACTCGATCCATTAGATGTGTATACGATTCTTTAGTTAATCTTTTATGAAATATAAGAACTCCCAAGTAGTTGCCCAAATCATCCGTAAGAGGAATACTACATAAGGAACTTAGATTCATTGTTGTAACGCGGTGACACGAAAAATTTCGAGAGCCAAATTCATGTAGAAAAGAATGGACCATTCGTATTTGGCCTGCATTCACTTTTACAAATAAAAGTAAGCCATCATAAAAAACAAATGCAACAATGATGATCCTTGTCATACAACTAAAATATTAAAGAACTAAAATATAAATAAAAGCATATAATATAAACGCATTAATAGTTAAGAAAACATATATAATATGTAAACTAAATTCAAAAATATTAAAAGCAAGGATTAAATTTTAAAAAATAGAACTACGAATTAAGGCTAGAATTAAATTAAATTTTAAAATTGAGGGACCTAAATAACAAATATCCCAAAAACATAATAGTTGCTTCTCTCCCCACCCACGCAAGTTCGAAGGTTTGCAGAGTATCGCTGTTTCTTTGTGGGACACTTGCCTTTTCTTTTCTTTTATTATTTTAATAATTATTGATAATGATTATTTCGTGTGACACCCAAAATTATTATAGCTTTTGATAAATAATTTATAACCCATGTTATTTTAGAAATTAATTTTATTTTCATATTAATTATACTATATATAAAATAATTAATTATGAATTAGTATCACGAGTTAATTCGACACAAATTTAATTAAATAATAATTAATATTATTATAAAGGTATTTTTATAGAGCTTTCAAATAAAATAATAATAAAAATATTATTTAAGAATTAAATACAAAATCAATAAAATTATATAAAATTATCTTGCCACTAAATATTTTTATAAATATATTTTTAATATAAAAATTTCTGAGATAAAATTTAAGTTTAATTTTAAAAAACCTAATATGTTAAGCCTATAAATAACAAAAATAAAAATAATAGAGATTTTCCCCAATTAGGTCAGCCAGTCAATCGGAAACGTCTGACCGAAGTGAATGTTTTTAGAGACAAAAATTACTCCATTGGTTTATTGTTTCAACTCTGTGGAGGGATTGGATTTCATAAATTAAAAAAGGAATATAGATATTTTAATTACAGGAAATCATCATAATCTTTAACATCGTTTTGGACGGTGCATCGTACAGAGAATTATTTAATCTAATTTAATTACACTTTGACTTTAACCAGTCAAAAACCAAAGAAAAGTTCATAATAATAATAGGAAATATAGAAATCCAGTCACCTGTACGGACAAGTCAGAATATGATTGAAGGGAATTTCTCTATTTATATTGAATGGGATTATATGTTAAAATAGCTATGAAGGAAATAAAAAAAATCAAGTAAATTTTGTACTTAATCCGTATTAATTTAACGTTAATAAAAATAACCAATTAATAATTTTGTTGTTCACCGTTAAAATAAGTTGATGAATAAATTTTAATTTAATATTTTTATAAAATATTAAAAAGTAATATATAAAAAATAAAAAATTGATATAAACTTATAAAAATATATTAAAACTATTAATATTATAATAAATTTAAAAATTTAAGAAATAAAATTCAAAAAACATATTAAAATTCTATAAAAAATCATACAAAAATCATAAGCATTATAAAAATTATAAAAGTATTAAAATTGATATAAAATTATAAAAAAGAATCATAAAAACTTGAACTAGACCTGACCAGTTGGTTAGACTGATTAGATCGAAATCGGTAAGAGTATCGATCTAAAGAAAATCATTAGACTGATTGACCTAGGAACAGGACGATTCAATCATTTTTTTTATTTTTTAAATGTTTTTAATTTTAAATGTTTTATTTAATTGAACTATACAAACTGGTTAAACTGCAAACCGATCGCCTGATCAATTTGACCATCGAATCTGATTCTAAAAACCTTAGTTAGAATATTTAATTTTGACATATGCTAACAGTTGAATAATGAATTTTTGGTTTGATAAAAATATTTAAAAAAATCGGTTCAACCATACAATTCCCAAGTCAGCCGATCTAATGGCTTTTCTCGAACCGATACCCTTTCCAATTTCAGGCTAATGATCTAGTTCAAGTTTTTATGATTTTTTTTAAATTTTATAATTTTATATCAATTTTAATATTTTTATTATTTTTAAGAATTTTAATACAATTTTTTATTTTAAATAATTTTATTATTTATATATATTTTTAACTTATTATATTTTATAATATTTATAAGTTTTATAATTTCAATAAGTTTATATTAATTTTAGTATTTTTTAATATTTAACATTTTATAATTTTATGGAAAAATATTAGATTAGACCATAAACTACCACATGTCACTATTTGGTTGGTCTCATCAATTTATTTTAACGATTAATGTTGTCAATGTTGGAAATTGTTAACAAAGGAGCTTAATTGATTATTTTAGTTAACGTTGGGGACTTAATTGGGTGTGAATTTAATAAAGGGTCTTAATTTTTTTGTATTTTCTTAAGATTTTTTTGACATATAAGCCTATTAAATACACTATATAATTAAGTTAACACGAATATAATAAAATTTATTTAATGTGTTCTCATCAAAAAGAAATTTAATGTGTTGCATTCATAAATGTGGATAACATAACCCTTTCTATTACAACTCAATTTGTTTGTTAAGATTTTGTTTGTTATAGAGAAATAACTATTATATACCTATAACAACTTCTTGTTATAAAAATATAATTGTTGTAAACCTATAAGGGTTAAATATAAAATTGGTACTGATAATTTAGACAAAATATATCATACCCAATTGATTTATCCATGATCCAACCCAACTCATAAAAAACTCAACTATCCTTAAAAATTCCATGTATCTTTGAACTATTGTGTTTGTAACAGCTCGTTTTCAGTGAAATCGGAACAGTGGTTTCAGGACCACAAATACGAATCCGTAAGAAAAATTATTTTAAAATTATTTTATGGCCTACCTTATAATAGGAATATCGTATAAAAATTTTGATAAGAAAATTTTACCAATTACATGATTTATTGATAAAAGGACCAAGTTGCATAAAATGTAAAAGTTAAATTCTAGTAGCTAGAAAGTTATATAGCTATGTAATTCAAAGTAGAGGTTTTTATATGGAAAATAGACCATTAGGAGGAGTTAGTAGATAAGTTTTATGATTCATCCATGGAAAATTAGAAAAAGAAAAGGATAAAATTGGAAAGATGGTAAATAAAGATGATAAATAATAAAATAAATAAAATATCATCATTTTATCATCATCTTTCCCAAATAAAATATGGAAACCCCAGCCATGGAGAATTGAAGAAAGAGAAAACTTATTTGGCCTAATTAGGTGAGTATTCAAGTCCTGTTTTCAGTAATTTTTATATTTCAGAGATCATAATAGCTTAATTCAGCTATCTCGGGGATTAATTTTCAAAGTTATTAAAATATTAGGGTTTTTCCATGGATGAATATGCATGAATTATGAAATTTATGGTAGAAAATGAAAGGTTGTTGATAGATAAACAACTTTTGTAAAGTGAATTTTCATGAAATTGTAATTTAGGGACTAAGTTGTAAAGATGTAAAATTCATGGAAAAATTATGAATTTTATGAATTACATGGTCTGCAAATGTTATATGTAAAAATTAGTTAGGCTTGAAGTAAGGATTAAATTGCATGAATTTTATTTTCCGAGCTTAGAGACAAAATTGTCATTTATTAAAAGTATAGGGGCGAAATAGCAATTTTGCCTAGGATAGAATTGAATTGAATAGGAATTGTATTAAATTTAGCTGAATTTACTCGTATAAATCCGGATAAATCAAATACAGAGCTAGATCAAGGTAAAGAAAAAGTAACAGATTAGTAGCATACGAGTTCTTGAACATTGTCGAGGTAAGCTCGTGTAACTAAATTGTGTATATTTATATGTTTGAATTAGAAGTTGTATATGTGAAATGTATAAATGCTATATGTATGAAAATGATCACATATCCGATAATACCCGATAAGTAATAAATCCTATTTGAATAAATGAAATTTCAATGGATACAAGATTTTTCCCAAATTAGTTGTGGTCCTGCATGTGTTGTAGACACACTATAGCTCGAAAGAGCGTCTCAATATTATCCCTATCGAGCTTCCCGTTATATGGTTCTTGCGAGCTTCCTGTTAATAGCTCTTCGGAGCGTCCTGATCGATCATGATCCTACATGTGTTGTGGGCACACCGCAACTCTTATGAACGTCCCGTTATATGGCTCTTCGTGAGCTTCTCGATTAAAGGCTCTTTGTGAGCTTCCTGATATGGTTCGCTTGAACTTCTCAATATATGACTATCCAGAGCTTCCCGTTAATGGCTCTTCGGAGCTACCCGTTATTGGCTCGTATGAGCTTCCTAATTATTGCTCTTATGAGCTTCCTATTATACAGCCCGGATAAGCTTCTTATTACATGGCTCATATGAGCTTCCAGTTATATGGCTCGAAAGAGGGCTTCCCATTTAAGTGCTCGTACGAGTATTCCTGAATATGAATTGACGAAGTATAGACTTGTACACTTTATGTGTACTACTCGGGTATCTATCGATATTTTAAATGATTTAACGGGTAAAACCCTGATAGGAGAAAATAAATGAATTCAAAGTGAATTGTTACTTGTATATACATGAAATACAAGGAAATTTGGTATTGATGAGCTCATACACGATTCTTGAAATTTATGTGAAGTAAAAGACTAACATGTTTGATGAAGTTGTGTGTTTTAGGCTATTAGCCAAATTGCTTGGATGCATCTTATACGTTTATTTTAATGAAAATGACTAGTAAGTTAATTTCTCGTTATACGAACTTACTAGGCATTAAATGTTTACCTTATTTATTTCCTCTGTTTTATAGTATTCGTAAGCTCGTAAAGGTTGGACGTGGGTCGGAGCAACATCACACTATCCTTCAGCTCGTTTTGGATTAAATAGCAAAATTTCTTTTGAATATAATGGCATGTATAGGTTAAATTGGCCAAATGATGGCATATAAATATTTAGTTGTAACTAGCCATTGGTATGGCTTGTGTTTGGTATATTTTGATATATAAATATATGGCCTAAACATGTTTGATGTGTGTGTTTGAAATGACTAAATGGTGGAAAGTTTATAGATCTATTTATGATTAGGTTTGAGATAGCATAATTAGTAAAATATGCCTATATGCACATATCTGTATTTGGTAAGTTTGAACACTTGAACATATGTGATACTATGTTATGCATAAGACTTAGTTTTAGATTGGTTTTAATGTCTTGAATTGGTTAGAGAATATATTAAAGTGTTGATGTAGGTGGAAGACAAATTGGGTGAGAAATATGGCCTTGGAAAGGGTCTATTTTAGTCCACACTGGCAGAGACACGAGCGTGTGTCTCAGCATTGTGTGATACACAGCCTAGCACATGGGCGTGTGTCTTGGCCGTGTGTCCTCTGCATCTTAAAATTTTAAAATAGAATGCCCAGAATTTTTCACACGGCCTAGCACATGGGTGTGTGACTTGGTCGTGTGACCCAAGTCAGAGAGTTACATGGGTATGGAAACAGGCTGGTATACGGCCGTCTGCCCTAATTTGAATGCCCATATGGCCTGAGACACGGACATGTCTCTTGGCTGCGTGAGCCACACGACCTGACCAAACAAGTGTGTGTTCCTTGCACCAAGGCAAAATTTTAATATTTCGCGAAAAATTCTCTGGGTACCCAGTTTAGTCCCAACTTGTTTCTATTGTTTGTTTTGGGCCTTTAGGGTTCATATAAGAGACTTATTGAATAATTTTTGACATGATTATTAAATAATCTAAAATGTTCTTGTTTGATCTGTATATTTTGGTAATGCTCTGTAACCCTAGTCTAACAACGAATATAGGTTAAGGGTGTTACATTTATTGGTATCAGAGCTACGATTTAGCCAATTCTCAGACTAACGTAGCATGTACTAGTCTAGCTATACATGCCATTATATAATTTGTGATAGTGTGATATCTTTTGACCATTTTAAACATATTTTTCATATAGTAATGTCATCCAACCAAGCTAAATTTGAAGAAGCTGAGAGCAATGCTCAAGCTTCAATAAAAAGAGCAGCCTCGAGTAGTAAAAGGCCCGTATCTGAGGGCCGAGGAGAAGAGGCTAAAGAAGCCTTCTTCCAAATAATGAACAAGTAGTTTATAGAGTTTGTAAGAACAAACCTGGCTGTACAAGAACCTCCACCCCCTCCTATTTCTCAACTGGTTCCTGATATGCCACAAGGTACAAAACTTGTTAGAACTGGAAAGCCTCCTGTAGATTAAATTCGTAAATATAGGGCTAAAGAATTCTGAGCTACAGCCGAAGATGATCCTAAAAGGGCTGAATTCTGGTTAGAAAATACTATCAGAGTTCTTGAAGAACTATCTTGTACACCAGCTAAATGTTTGAAATGTGTTGTATCTTTGTTAAAAGGTTCAACCTACCAGTGGTGGAACACGTTAATTTCTGTTGTGCTAAAAGAATGGGTTACTTTGGAATTTTTCCAAGCTGAATTCAAAAAGAAGTATATTAGCCAGAGATTCCTTGACCAGAAAAGGAATGAATTTTTAGAGCTTAAACATGAGAATATGACGGTATCTGAGTATGAACAAGAATTTGTCAGACAGAGTAAATATGCCAGAGAATGTGTCCCGACTAAAATCGCAATGTGCAAGCGGTTTGAAGAAGGATTAAACGAAGACATAAAGTTGTTAGTTGGGATTCTCGAATTAAAAGAATCTATAGTACTGGTTGGCTGAGCTCATAAAGCTGAAGAGTTAGCAAAGAGAAAAGACAAGCTGAGATTAAAGCCCGAACTTCAAGTAAAATATTTATAGGAAAGTCATAACAGTCGGCTTCAAAAAAATAAAAAAAATCATGATCGTTTTACCACTTCTATGGGGTATTCTGGGTAAGACAGAAGTATTTAAAACACTAATTTGATATCTCAGACTGCATTTGTAGCGAGTGCAGATAGTGCTAGAAACACCAAACCCAGGTGCCAACACTATATTAAATTTCATTTTGGTGAGTGCCGCATGAGAAGCGAAGCATGTTTTAGATGTAGTTCTTTTAACCACTATCTAGAGATTGCTTGGAAAAGCCTGAGAAAGATACTGTACAGAATTAAAAGCCAAGTAACTCAGCTGTAAGGGGTAGACCACCTCGTAACCCTGGCAATATTAGTGGTAGTCGAGGTCCAGCAAAAGATTCAACTGTCAAATCTGATGCACGAGCACCAGCAAGGACATATGCTATTCGTGCACGTGAGAATGCCTCTGCACTTGATGTTATTACTGGTACTTTTTCTCTTCTTGATACTGATATAATTGCTTTAATTGATCCCGGTTCAACTCACTTATATATCTGCACGAATTTAGTGTTTATTAAAAATTCTTATCGAGTCTACTGAATTCGTGGTTAAAGTATCAAACCTCTTATGTAACATCTCAATTTTGGGTCTAGTCAAAATAGTGGTTTTGAGACCATAAATTTGAAGTAGAAATAATTATTTTATGAATGTGTTGAGGTCTATGATATGTTTGCATGATTCTATGAAAGTTTCGTTGAGAAATTTTTTTGATAGAGTGTCCAATTTGATTTTTAGGACTAAATTGCAAAAGTTACAAAATATATGATTCTAGAAGATTTAAGCATGAAATAGCTATGGATTATTAGTTAGAGGTCCTTAAATAAAAATTTGATCAATTTCTATTTTTATGGTAAAAAATGGGCATGAATAAGTAATAATTGAAAGTTTAGTAAAAATGACATTTTGGTCATTTAGTAATTAAAAGAATAAAAAGGAAAAATCAAGTCAAAATTTGCTCATCTTCTCCACGCCATAGCCGAAATTCTCAAGACATCATAGCTAGGGTCTTGTTCAACTATCAAACTTGATGGTAAGTGCATCCTAGCCCCATTTTTATTGTTCTTTACATTTTGAAGTTGTTATCAACCGATCTAGCCATTTCTACCATTTATTTGAGCTAGAGTTGATGTCTAGGGTTTGACCAATGTGTGACATGCATGTATTTTGATTTTTCATGGTAGGTTATGAAAGTTTGATGTGTGATGAACATCTTTTACTAAGTGATTTTTCAATAAAAACACCTAAAAAGGACTTGTTTGTAAAAGTTATAACAATGGGTGGTAGAAATGTGATATGATGAAAAATGTGGGCTGGTATAAGCATGATATAGGTTCATCTAGGCTTGGTAATAAAGAAAATGAGTACATTTCATTTTACAAACCTAAGGACTAATTTGTAAATATGTGAAAGTTTAGGGGAAAAATTTTAATTTTTCCAAAGTATGGTTTTTGGACTAATTTGAACAATGTGGTAATTAAATGAGCTAAATTTACTATTATAGATAAAGAAAAACGGAGTCTGGACCTAGACTGGGGAAAAAACAAGGTTGTGGACTAAATCAAATTAGTTAGTCATATTTTGTACTGAGGTAAGTTCATATGTAAATAATGCAATCTTATGATCATATTTTGAATGCCTTAATATTGTATGAATTGTATAATTGATTTGATGAACACATTCAACAAGTTCCGACAAGAGAGAGAAAATTCCGTTCGAACCTTAGGAATAGAATAGGATACGAGTGACATGTCACTAGCACCCTATGTGATATATATGATTATGTGATCTGGGTGTCGGTCATGTACGTCCTACCGGTGGTTAGGTAGTTCGGCATGTGTTACGGATACCTAACATCTTATGTGAGCAACCAGTGTAGCTATGTCTTGACCGTCATCTTGTGTGAGCAGACCTGTGATTAGCTCGAGAGCGAGCCTTTATGTGATAGAAATATGAGGTAGCTTTAGCTACATATGTGGCACTTGTGTGCAAAGATCTTCCGTGTATCCGTTTAGTATTCCAAGTGTTCAACAGGTATGTCAAAAATGAGAAAGAGTATGTTAAGTCACGAGTTGGTACAGGTGTGTACAAAAAACTCATAAGAATGATATAATATGCTTATAAAACTATGATGTTAAATATGTGATTTATGTTAAGTTGAATTGTATGATATTCATGCTAAATGTTTCTTAATATTGTTTATTATTGCATGTGAACTTACTAAACTTTATGCTTACTCCCCTTCCTTTTCATTTTCTTATAGTATCGCCAAGCTAGCTCGGGAATCGAAGGACGTCGGAGCTCGGTTCACACTATCAAATTAATCCTTTGGGTATTCATGATTTCATATTTTGAGTATGACATGTATAGGGGACTTGGTCTTTTTGTTTACATGTCATATTAATTTGGCCAAGTGTGTTGGCTTATAATGATTTGATGATTCATTTTGTATATGGCCATGAGATTTGGCTTATATTGATTATTGGGTTGTAAGCCTATTTATACATGCATGCATGTGCTTATGCCCTTGAGATTTGGTTTGTGATTGTGTATATTATGGGTTATGTTACTGGTTATGAATACTTGTGGATTTAATTGAAATGTGTTGGTACGATGATAACTAAGGTCCCAATGTGTAAAATGGAAGTAAACTTATAATTCTTAATGCATGAGAATTAGTAGGCTTGGGCTTGACAAAGTGTGGTGTCTTGTGTCTGTACTAGTGTAACACCCCTTACCCATACTTGAGACTAGGACAAGGTACGGGGCATTACCATACACAAACATGACATTTTCGGAAAATCACGGGTTATAAAATTTTGTTCCAAATTAAAACCAATCAAACACATCCATAGTGTCCCTATTATGGGCCTATGAAACCCAAAACATGCATTAAGAATGGTCCGGGACTAAACTAAGAGCTTAAGAAAATCTTAGGAAAATTTCTAGGTTTAAGCCTCACACGCCCGTGTGGAGGCAATGCACATGCTCGTGTGCTTGGAACACGCCCGTGTCCCTTACCCATGTGGAATTAATTGAATTTATTTTCCATTTCAAACCTACCGGGGTTTTCACACGGCCTAGACATGCACGTGTGGTCACTCGTGTCCAGGACTTGGAGATGGCTAAGTCATAATTGGCAATGAGTTATAAAATGAGCCGAGTCTAAATGTGTTTGATGATATGGTAATCCTTAATACAAAAAGGATAATTTAGCATGTACTAAACCGATGAGATGAGGTTAAAGTGCAATGAGTTCTGCTAAGGTTGCTTAAGAGTATAATTAGGCCATGTTAAATACCCTTGAAATTTTTAAGTGGGTATGGATGTTAGAGGGTGACCAAAGGCTTGGAAAATAGCCCTAAAAAGGTCCACACGGGTAGACACACTGGCATGTGTCCAGGCATTATGTGACACACCGTCAGCCCTCATGGGTGTGTTGCCTGGCCGTAAGTAACACACAGTCAGCCCCTATGGGTGTGTTGCCTGGCCGTGTGTCCCCTGCACTTAAAATTTTAGGCTAGTTTGCATGGTAGTAAACATACGCACAGAGACACAGGTGTGTGTCTTAACCGTGTGGAGGACACGGCCTAGCACACGGGCGTGTACCTTGGCCGTGTGCCTACTCAATTATTCCATGTTAAGTGCCTTTAAGGTTATGTATGTGTTTGAGTATATAAGGGTGGCAAAAGGCTTGGAAAATAACCTCAAAATTGTCCACACAGGTAGACACACGGGCAAATGTCTAGGCCGTGTGTGACACACGGTCTGCCTCATGGGCATGTGATCCGGCTGTGTGTCCCCTGCACCTTAATTTTAGTAACAGAATGCTTAGTATTGAGTACACGAGTACGAGACACAGCCGTGTGAGGGACACGACCTTGGGACATGGGCGTGTGCCCTAGCTGTGTGAAGTCTGCACCTATTTTTGTGAAAAATATTTTGGAATTCAATCATCCACACGGCCTAAGCACATGGACGTGTGCCTTGGACGTGTGACTTCATTTAGCATATGACATCATGAATAGGGAGTTACACGGGCTAAGGAAATATGCTTGAAAATGTGTTTCGACTGAAGCCATCATGTGAAAGAATTCATTATGCTTGTAGAAAGATCTTGCAAGGCCAATGAATTGGCTAAAAAGAAAAGAAAGGCCGAGATCGAGGCTAGGGACTCAAAGAAAAGACCTATGAGTAAGTCGTTTCAGTCTTCATCAAAAAAGTCGAGGGATTTCTATTCTCGTTCCAATGCTTTTATTGGGCTCTCAAATAAAAATCAGGGTAAACAGTATTCGGGTTCAAAAGCTCAAACCATTTCAATTGCTAGTGTTGGCAATGCTCGACCAAATAGACCAGAATGTCCACATTGTGGTAGGCGTCACCTCGGTGAGTGCTGGATGAATAACCGGGCATGTTTCAAATGTGGTTCACAGTACCACTTTATCAAAGATTACGCTGATATGGTTGAGAAAGAAAAATTTTAGAGTGCGAAATATGGTAACACTACTGCTAGAAGGAGGCCGCAGAGAAATCTAGGAAATGGAGCAAGTAGCAAGAGTGCACCTAGAGATTTGGCTGTGAGATCCCGGGGTAGAGCACCTGCGAGGACTTATGCCATTTGTGCTCGCAAAGAGGCTTCATCTCCTAATTTGATTACTGGTACTTTTTCTCACTATGATACTCATGTTGTTTCTTTGATTGATACGGGATCAACCAATTCGTATGTTTGTATGAAATTGGTATCTAGTATGAACATGCCAGTTGAGTCTACAGAATTTGTGATAAAAGTGTCGAACCCTCTAGGCAAGCATGTGTTAGTTAACAAAGTATGTAAGAATTGTCCTTTGATGATTAGAGGTCCCTATTTTTTAGCTAATCTTATGCTTTTTCCATTTGATGAATTTGATGTAATTCTTGGTATGGATTGGTTGACCATTCATGATTTGGTAGTGAATTGTGAAAGCAAAATTATTAATTTGAAATGTGAAAGTGGTGATATTCTTCGGGTTGAATAAGATGAATCAAATAGATTACTAGTTGTGATCTCTTCTATGAAAGCTCAGAGGTATATGAGAAAAGGGTGCTAATCTTATCTTTCCTTTGTATTGAATACCAAAGTGTCTAAGTTAAAGATTGAGTCAGTGCCGGTAGTATGTGAGTATTCAGATGTGTTTCTAGAAGAGTTGCCCAGATTGCCTCCATATAAAGTGTAACATCCTGAAATTAGGGTCTAGTCAGAACAGTGGCTTCGAAACCATAAATTCAAGATAGAAATATCATTTTATGATTATTATAAGGTCTATGATATGATTTCATACTCATGTGAAAATTTTATTAAGAGATTTTATGGGGTAAAGTGTCCAATTTGACTTTAGGGACTAAATTGAATAAGTTACAAAATATGTGTTTCTAGAAAAGTTTTGTATGAAATAACTTTGGATTAATAATTAGATGTCCTTAAATAGCAATTTTCCTAATTTCTATTTTTATGGACAAAAATGGGCATGCATGGATAAAATTTGAAAGTTTAATGAAAATGGCATTTTGATCATTTGGTTAATAAAAGATTAAAAAGGGAAAAATCAAGCAAAAATTTGCTTATCTTTCTCATGCCATAGCTGAAACTTGAAGGAGCACCATAGCTAGGGTTTTTCAACTTTTCAAGCTTAATAATAAGTCAATCCTAGCCATGTTTTTAATGTTCTTTGCATTTTTGAGATCCTAGAAGCATGATTTAGCTATTTCTATCCTTTATTTAAACTACGGTTTATGTTCAAAAATTTACCCATGTGTGTCATACATGTATTTTGATGATTAATGGAGGACTATGGAAGTTTAGTGTTAAATGAACATTTTTTTCTAAGTGATTTTTCATGAAAACACCAAAAAGGACTTATTTGTAAAACATGCAAAAATAGGTGTTAAAAATGTGATTTGAGGAAAAATGTGGGTTTTTATAAGAGGGAATATGAATCAACTAGGCTTGGGTAACAAAGAAATTGGACACATTTCATTTTACGAGCTTAGGGACCAAAGTGTAAATATGTGAAAGTTTAAGGGAAAAATTTAATTTTTTCCAAAGTATGATTTATGGACTGATTTGAAAAGTATGATAATTAAATAAGTGAAATTTTCTATTATAGATCAAGAAAAACGAAGTTCGGACCTAAACCAAGGGAAGAATAAGGTTATGGACTAAATCGAATAGTTAGCTATATTTTTGTATTGAGGTAAGTTTGTGTGTAATTGATACAGCATTTTATTATACATTTAACACTTAATGTTGCATGGATTTTATATTTGCCTTTGCGAGTATTATTGATGTTGTCCGGCAAAGATTTAAGGTGATGGAAGCTGGTTGAACCTTAGGAATACTTAGGGTATAAATATCATGACTTTTGGGTTGAGGAGTTCCCGTATACGACCATATTTGGGATTTGGCATTGGCATCGTTATGTGATCCCATGTAAGACATGTCTGGGACATGGCATTGGCATCGATATGAGAACATTCTGTAAGACTATAGCTAAGCTATCGGCTTCGAAATGTGTGATCCTATGTAAGACCATGTCAGGGACATGGCATTGGCGTCGATAAGTGGTCCCATGTAAGACCATATCTGGGATATGGCATTGGCACCCTACTATGTGAATATGATTTCCTAAGTATCCCTTAGTAGTCCAAGTGGTTCAACGGGTAGTCCAAGGATTTGTCAAAGAAATAATGAGAATGATCATGTTGAAAGAGTACAGGTATGTACGCCAAGGTCGTAGTTAATGAGATTACGAAATGATTAAGCCTTGGTAAGATGAGAATTAAGGAATTATGATCTTGAGTTCTATTAAACATTATATAAATCGGATGAGATAGGATATGTAACACCCCTCACCCGTATCCGACGTCGGGTAAGGCTCGAGGCATTACCGAGATTTCACATTCATAAACATATTAAATCACGTCACTAGGTTGTGCTCTAATTTAAAACTCTTCAAATATGTATATCCTTTCCCTTAAACAGGCCTTCGAGACCTAAAACATGTCTAGAGGCGGCGCGGGACAAAACTGAGAACATTTGATAAACTTTTGGCGCATTGGAAAATTTCTTTTAACTTGAAGTGTCACACGCCCGTGTGACTTGGGACACGCCCGTGCAATCACCTCGTGTCCAAGACTTGAGCATTCTGTTAAATTCACATGGCCAAGACACACGCCCGTGTGTCTAGCCCGTGTTTATTTAACAAACTTACCATTTTAGATGCAGGGGACACACGACCATGCCGCACGCCCACGGGTGTTGCCCGTGTGTTACACACGGCCTAGGCACATGCTCGTATACCCAACCATGTAGGCCCTATTAGACTATTTTCCAAGCCTATGGTCACCCCCTTTTTAACACTTATACTTAATAATATTAAAAACAAAGTAAAACATAATTATGCTCTCAAAAATGATCTTTACAAAAACTTGTTGCATGGAAACCTCATATCATTGGTTTCGTACATGCTAGGTTATTTCCCATCTTGTATTTATGTGTTGTCATACCATTTTAATACATTCAAGATTGGCTCGTCCTTATGACTCATTGCCAATTGGAATTCAACCATCGCACATGATTACAAACTTGCATGGAAATTTTGTAAGTCATAGCCTATTTCAAAACAAGTCGATCTCTATGACCATAAACAAAAAGATAGATTTATCTTTACAAGCCTTCATTTGGCAAATCAAATGACACATAAAACAAAATACTTAACAGACCTATACATGCCATTGAACAATTTAGAAATGTCTTTATACCAAAACTGGTCTATTTGATAGTATACTAACTCTCCAATCGTCCTCCAATCTTTACGAGTCCTCGAGCTCTGTGAGAGACAGGGAAAAGAGAGGGATAAGCATTTTCATGCTTAGTAAGCTTGAACAACTGGAAAGTAAACTTACCAAGTAATTAGCATGCAATCAAATTGGGCAATAAATTCAATGAGCATAGGATGGCTTCCCTATCACTTAGACTTAATCAATGAGTTAGTCACATAACAATGCACTATAAAAGTTATCTTAGATGAGCTCATCGTTCCACATCTCATTTGTATATATATATCACATTAATATCGGTGAGTCTAGGAAGTCTCGATAGAATACCCATTTACCGTCAATTAGTACAATGACCATTTCAGATATGCACTCCCACAAACCTCACATCTTATGGTGGGATTACCAATCTAGGCTAAATCTCCCATTTTATAAACTCAGAAGGTGATGTCGGGATTACAAGTCCAGGCTAAATCCCTTATAACGAAAAACACCTTTATTGAGCTCGGATCTGAATTACCAGTCCAGGCTAAATTCAGATCCTAATCGGATTACCCGTCCGGGCTAAATCCATAATGCACACATATTCTTCGGGAGGCTCGACCATTCAAAGGAACACCCATCCGGGCTAGATCTTTTTATAAATGAGATCAACAGATTACCCGTCTGGGCTAAATCCTTACTGCAACACATGTAAGACCTCATTACACATGTCAATCATGGTTTATTCATTGAATTCCCTTTTTAACCTCAACCGAGACATTTATCACAATTTATACTTAAACATGTATTTCATAGAATTTCATGTTATTAATAAATGCAATCATCATGCATTCATAAATCATATAATTAGACACATTGAGTATTTACTTTAAGTTATCCGAACTTACCTGGTATTCGTTTCGGTGTTGTGTTTCGGTTATTCCGAAACTTTTCGTTTTCCTCGATCGACCTCCGAAATTTGTTCCTTAGTAAAAATAGATCATTAACACTCCATATTATACATTTCAAGTCTAAATTTCACCCCCGATCCAAATGACTGTTTTGCCCCTAACCTTTCACATTTTTACGATTTAGTCCCTAGGCTCGTACAGTGAAATGCATGCAATTTCTACCTTACTCAAGCCTAGCTGAACACTTTTCCCTCTTATGGTAGCCCACATTTTCCATTATTTTCACATTTCTACCACACATTTTACAACTTTTGCAAAAAGGTCCCTTTAGGGGTTTTTCATGAAATCACCTAAGAAAAGTTGTTTAACACACTTCAAACTTTCATATTCCTCCATAAAACATCAAAATACAAGTAGCTCATGCATGGTTAAAATTTTAAGCATGAACCCTAGCATGAAATATGGGTAGAAATAGAGAGAGCAAGTTACTGGGATTTTAAAATTACAAAGAACATTAAAAACGGGGCTTGGGAGAACTTACTATTGAGCTTGGAAAGCTTGAAAACCCTGGCTATGGAAACCCTAGAAATTTCGGCAGCATGGAGAAGAAGAATGGCTGATTTTTGGTTCATTTTTCGCATTTTATTTCACTTAAATGTCAAATGACCAAAATGCCCTTAAGCCCTTTCTTTGAAATTTCATCCATGCAAGCCCATTTTTGTCCAAAAATTTAGAAATTGGGAAAATTGCTCCCCAAGACCTTCTATTTTATAATCTAAAGCAATTTCATGCAAATTACTTCTTGAATCCAAGTTTTGGAATTTATTCAATTTAGTCCCTAATTTTCCAATTGGGCACTTACTCAAAGAATTCCTTCATAAAACTTTAACACATGGATATTCTCATATTCTAAGCCTCGTAATAATCATAAAATAAATATTTTGATGTCAGATTTGTTGTCCCCAAACCACTATTCCGACTAAGCCTTATTTTGGGATGTTATAGGATATGACTACAATGATTGTTGAGAATAAGATGAATTAAATTATGTTATGTATGTGTATGAAAATGCATATTTTTATTGCTTATTATTTACATGCAAGCTTACTAAGCTCTATGCTTATTGCCTCTCTTTTTCATTTTCTTATCGTGTCGCCAAGCTAGCTCGGGGATCAAAGGACGTCGGAGGTTCGGTCACACTATCAATTGGATCTTTTGGGTATAATTAATCTCATTATTTTAAGTATTGCATGTATAGGAACTTGGTTTTTTGTTATATGTCATATTAGTTTAGCCAATGTGTTGGCTTTTGATGGTGTTATGATTCATTTTGTATAAGGCCATGAGATATGGCTCACAATGATTTTTGGGTTGTAAACCTATTCATATATGCATGTATGTGTCAATTCCATTATGATATAGCTATTGGTTATTGATGGTTGAAATATGATGGCTACTATGTGTGTGTGTGTAAAATGGGGCTTGACATGATATGGAGTTTTAATTTAGCATAATATGATGAGAAGTTGTCATGTATGAGCTAGATCCATGATTGTGTTGTGCAAATAAGGTTGGCATTGGAAAATAGCCTTAAATTTGTCCACACGGGTAGACACACGAGCGTGTGTCTAGACCGTGTGTGACACACGGCTGGCCCCAAGGGCATGTGTTCTGGTTGTATGTCCCCTACACCCTAATTAATGCAAAATATAATGCCTAGTAGTAAACACACGGGCAGAGACATGGTCGTATCCTTAGAACATAGGGGTGTACCTAGGCAGTGTGAAGTCTGTACTTAATTTCGAGAATTTAATTTGCCACACGGCCTAAGCACATGGGCGTGTGACTTAGCCGTGTGACTCTAATTGTATGATGACGCCATAGTCAGAGAGTTACACAGGCTGAGGACACAGGCATGTCCCAAGCCACACTGGTGTCTATGACCATATGGCCTACCCACACGGGCGTGTGACTCTCCAAAACAAGAAAATTTTCTAAGTGTTAAAAACATTCTGAAAGCTCTCGATTTAGCCCCGAACAACTTCTGATGTATGTTTTGGGCCTCGATGGCCCATATAAAGGACAATAAACATGTGAATGAAAAGTTTTAAATTGGATGAAAATTCATGTCTCGGTTTTGCATGATTGTGAGAGTTTATATCCAGTAACGCCTTGTACCCTGTTCCGGCATCAAATACGGGTAAGGGGTATTACATAGAGAAGTTGAATTTGGTATTGAGTTAGTCCCTGATACTGCACCTATTTCAATTACTCCGTACAGAATGGCTCCAACAAAATGAAAAGAGTTGAAAGCTCAGTTGCAAGAGTTGATGGATAAAGGTTTTGCAAGACCTAGTTTTTCTCCGTAAGGTGCTCTAGTATTATTTGTGAAAAATAAAGACGGCTCCATGAGACTTTGCACTTATTACCGACAATTCAATAAAGTGACCATAAAGAATAAGTATCCTTTGCCGATAATAGATAATTTGTTTGACCAATTGAAAAGGGCCACATGGTTTTCAAAGATAGACTTGAGGTCCGATTACTATCAGTTGAGAGTTAAAGACTCAGATGTGCCGAAAACTTCATTTTGGATAAGGTATAGACACTATGAACTCCTTGTTATGCCCTTAACGAATGCTCATGCTATTTTTATGGACTTGATGAATCAAATTTTCTGACCATATTTGGATAAGTTTGTAGTTGTTTTTATTGATGACATACTGATTTATTCCCGAGATGAGTCCGAACATGCCGAGCACTTGAGAACTGTTTTGCAAACTTTGAGAGACAAACAGTTTTATGCTAAGTTTAGTAAAAATGGGTTTTTGGCTTCGAGAGGTCAAAATTTTGGGGCACATTATTTTGAGTGATGGTATTCGAGTTGACCTGAGCAAGATTTCTGCTATTGTTGAATGGAAACCACCGAGAAATGTATCCAAGGTTAGAAGCTTTTTAGGCTTAGCCAGTTACTACCGATGATTTGTTAAAGGATTCTCAATGATTGCTACTTCGATGACAAGGTTGCTACAGAAAGATACCAAGTTCGAATAGTCAGAAAGGTGTCAACAGAGTTTTGAGAAGTTGAAGGCATTGTTGACTGAGGATCGATTTTAGTACAACCTGAGCCAGGAAAAGAATTTTTTATCTATAGTGATACATCTTTGAATGGATTGGGTTGTGTGCTTATCTAAGAAGGCAAGGTGATAGCTTATGCCTCAAGGCAATTAAAACCGCATGAGAAAAATTATCCGACACATGATTTAGAGCTAGCCGCCATTGTATTTGCATTGAAGATTTGAAGGCATCATTTGTATAGTGAGAAATGTCATGTTTATACTGATCGTAAAAGTTTAAAGTACTTAATGACTCAAAAGGATTTGAATTTACGGCAAAGGAGATGGTTGGAATTGTTAAAAGATTACTAGTCAGTAATTGACAACCATTCGGGAAAGGTGAATATGGCCGCCGATACGTTGAGTAGGAAGTCGTTATTTGCTTTGAGAGCTATGAACACTCAGTTGACCTTATCTGATAATGGTTCGACTCTAGCTGAATTGAGAGCTAGACTGATGTTTCTCCAAGAGATTTGCAAGGCTCAGAAATGTGATAGTGATTCGCAAGCCAAAAGAGTCCTATGTGAATCGGGTACAGAATTAGATTTTTGGATTAGTTCTGATAGATGTTTAATGTTTTGAGTTAGGGTCTGTGTATCAAGAGATGACGAGCTTATTCGGAAAATTTTACACGAGGCACATAGTGGATGTTTATCTGTTCATCCAGACAGTACAAAGATGTAGAATGACTTAAAGAAAATATATTGGTGGTCAGGAATAAAAAGAGACATTTCAGAGATTGTATCGAGATGTTTGGTTTGTCAACAAGTAAAGGCCGAGCACTAAGTACTTTCGGGTTTACTTTAGCCTATGTTAGTTCCCGAGTGGAAATGGGATAGAATCACCATGGACTTCGTGACAGGTTTGCCCTTGACACAAAAAAAGAAAGATGTCATTTTGGTTGTGGTTGATCGGCTAACGAAGTCGGCTCATTTTATTCTGGTACGTACCGATTACTCACTTGATAAGTTAGTTGATTTGTACGTTGGTGAAATTGTTAGATTGCATGGAGTGCTTATCTCGAGTATATCGGATAGAGATCCGAGGTTCACTTCGCTGTTTTGGAAAAAGTTGCAAGAAGTTTTAGGTACAAAGTTAAACTTTAGTACCGCTTTTCATCTGCAAACCGGTGGTCAGTCTGAGCGAGTAATTCAGATTCTTGAGGATATGCTCCGGTGTTGTATTCTTGAATTCGAGAGTAGTTGGGAAAAATATCTACTTTTGGTAGAATTTGCCTACAACAGTAGTTTTCAGTCGAGTTTGAAAATGGCACCTTATGAGGCATTGTACGGTCGTAAGTGTCGAACACCATTTTATTGGATCGAACTCAGAGAAAATCAGATTCACGGGGTCGATTTAGTCAGAAAAATCAAAGAAAAAGTGAAGGTAATTCGTAATTGCTTGAAAATAGCTTCGGATAGACAGAAATCCTACACGGATTTGAAACAGAAAGAGATTGAGTTTCAGGTTGGTGATAAGGTATTCTTGAAAGTGTTAGACTGTATGAGATTACTGAAAGGATAGAGCCGGTAGCATATCGGTTAGCTTTTCCATCTGAGTTAGAAATGATTCACGATGTGTTCCTTGTGTCTATGTTGCGTCGATACCGATCAAAACCTTCACATGTGATTTCACTGACTGAGGTTGAGATTCGACCGGGTATGACTTACGGCGAAGAACCGGTTAAGATTTTGGCTCGAGAAGTCAAACAATTGAGAAATAAAAGTATTTCCCTTGTGAAAGTTTTGTGGCAAAGACATGGGGTTGAAGAGGCTACATAGGAACCCGAGGAAACCATTAGAAAACAATACCCAAACCTTTTTACTGGTAAGATTCTCGGGGACGAAAATCCCTAAGGGGGAAGAGTTATAACATCCTGATTTTGGGCCTAGTTGAAATAGTGGTTTTAAGACCACAAATTCGAAGTAGAAATAATTATTTTATGAATGTGTTGAGGTTTATGATATGTTTGCATGATTATATGAAAGTTTTGTTAAGAAATTTTCTGGATAGAGTATCCAATTTGATTTTTAAGATTAAATTGCAAAAGTTGCAAAATATGTGATTCTAAAAGCTTTAAGCATGAAATAGCTATAGATTATTAATTAGAGCTCCTTAAATAGCAATTTGACCAATTTCTATTTTTATGGACAAAAATGGGCATGAATAAGTAAAAATTGAAAGTTTAATAAAAAGGGCATTTTGGTCATTTAGTAAATAAAAGAATAAAAAGGGATAATCAAGTCAAAATTTGCTCATCTTCTCCAAGCCATAGCCGAAATTCTTAAGACAACATAGCTAGGGTTTTGTTCAATTATCAAACTTGAAGGTAAGTGCATCCTAGCCCTGTTTTTAATGTTCTTTACATTTTTGAAGTTGTTATCAACTGATCTAGCTACCATTTATTTGAGCTAGAGTTAATGTCTATGGTTTGACCCATATGTGACATGCATGTATTTTGATGTTTCATGGTAGGTTATGGAAGTTTGATGTGTAATGAACATCTTTTACTAAGTGATTTTCAATGAAAACACCTAAAAAGGACTTGTTTGTAAAAGTTGTAAAAATGGGTGGTAGAAATGTGATTTGATGAAAAATGTGGGCTGGTATAAGCATGATATAGGTTTGGCTAGGCTTGGGTAACAAAGAAAATGAGTACAATTCATTTTAGGAACCTACGGACTAATTTGTAAATATGTGAAAGTTTAGAGGAAAAACTCTAATTTTGTCAAAGTATGGTTTTTGGACTGATTTAAATAATGTGGTATTTAAATGAGCTAAATTTTCTATTATAGATCAAGAAAAACGGAGTCCGGACCTAGACCAGGGAAAGAACAAGGTTGTGGACTAAATCGAATTAGTTAGCCATATTTTGTACCGAGGTAAGTTCATATGTAAATAATGCAATATTATGATCATATTTTAATACCTTAATATTGTATGAATTGTATAATTGATTTGATGAACACATTCGACAATTTCCAACAAGAGAGAGAAAACCCTGTTTGAACCTTAGGAATAGAATAGGATACGAGTGACATGTCACTAAGACCCCATCTGATATATATGATTATGTGATATGGGTGATGGTCATGTACGTATTACCTGTGCCTAGGTAGTCCAGCATGTGTTGCAGATACTTGACAGCTTGTGTGAGTAGCCCGTGTAGCTACGTCTTGATCGTCAACTTGTATGAGCAGACCCGTGATTAGCTCGAGAGTGAGCCTTTATGTGATACGAAATATGAGGTAACTTTAGCTAAATATGTAGCACTTGTGTGCAAAGACCTTCTGTGTATTCGTTTAATATTCCAAGTGTTCAACTGGTATGTCAAAAACGAGAAAGAGTATGTTAAGTCACGAGTTGGTATAGGTATGTACGAAAAACTCATAAGAATGAGCTTGTTAAATGATGAGCTTTTGGTAAGATTAAGAATGATATAGTTATGCTTATGAAACTATGATGATAAATATTTGATTTATGTTAAGTTAAATTGTATGATATTGATGCTAAATGTTGCTTAATATTATTTATTATTACATGTGAACTTACTAAGCTTTATGCTTACTCCCCTTCCTTTCCATTTTCTTATAGTATAGCCAAGCTAGCTCGAGAGCCGAAGGACATCGGAGCTCGGTTCACACTATCAAATTAATCCTTTGGGTATTCATGATGTCATATTTTGAGTATGGCATGTATAGGGGACTTGGTCTTTTTGTTTATGTGTCATATTAATTTGGCCAAGTGTGTTGGCTTATAATGATTTGATGATTCATTTTGTATATGGCCATGAGATATGACTTATATTGATTATTGGGTTGTAAGCCTATTTATACATGCATGCATGTGCATATGCCCTTGAAGATGTGGTTTGTGATTGTGTATATGATGGGTTATGTTATTGGTTATGAATGCTTATGGATTTAATTGAGATGTGTTGGTACGATGATAACTAAGGTCCTAATGTGTAAAATGGAAGTAAACGTATAATTCTTAATGCATGAGAATTAGTAGGCTTGGGCTTGACAAAGTGTGGTGTCTTGTGTATGTACTAGTTGATATGATATTGTCATGATCATGACCTGTTTTATTGTGTCTAAGTACTCAATTATGCCATGTTTAGTGCCTTTAAGGTTATGTATGTGTTTGAATATATAAAGGTGGCAAAGGGCTTGGAAAATAGCCTCAAAATTGTCCACACGGGTAGACACACGTGCATGTGTCTAGGCCGTGTGTGACACACTGTCTACCCCATGGGCATGTGATCTGGCGGTGTGTCCCTTGAACCTTAATTTTAGTAATAGAATCCTCAGTATTGAGTGCACGGGTACGAGACACGACCGTGTGACGGACACGGCCTTGGGACATGGGCATGTGCCCTAGTCGTGTGAAGTCTGCACCTATTTTTGTGAAAAAAATTAGAATTCAACCGTCCACACAGCCTAAGCACACGGGCATGTGCCTTGGCCATGTGACCTCATTTAGCACATGACGTCATGAATAGAGAATTACACGGGCTAAGGACAAGGGCGTGTCCCAAGCCACATGGGCGTGTGTGATCACATGGCCTGCCCACACGGGCGTGTGACCCTCCAGATCATGAAAAATTTCTAAGTGTTGTTAAAATTTTTAAATTTTTCAGTTTGTCCCAAACCACTCCCAATGTATGTTTTGGGCCTCGTGGGCTCGTAATAGGGACGATATGAATGTATATGAGATGTTTTTGTTTGGATGGAAATTTATGTCTCGATTCTGCATGATTGCTTGTATATAAGTCTGGTAATGTCTCGTACCCTATTTCGATGTTGAATATGGTTAAGGGGTGTTACACCCTGTTCCAGTATGTGATGGTGGATAAAATTTGTAAGAACTGTCCGTTAATGATAGAGGGTTTCTGTTTTTCCGCCAATTTAATGTTATTACCATGAGTTTGATGTAATTCTGGGTATGGACTGGTTAACTTAGCATGATGTCATGGTAAATTGTAAACAAAAGTATATTTTTTGATATGTCAGAATGGTGAATTGCTCTGTAATGAATGTGATAATTTGGATGGATTGTCTAATGTGATATCAGCCATGTCAGGATAGAAATATGTCAGAAAAGAGTATGATACTTACCTTGCCAGAAAAGAGTATGATACTTACCTTGCCTATGTGTTGGATACTAAAGTATCTAAATCAAAGATTAAATTAGTGCCAGTAGTCTATGAGTATCCTAATGTGTTTCTAGAAGAATTACCCAGATTACCACCAGTCAGAGAAGTGGAATTTTCTATAGATCTTATTCCGGGGACAACACCGATATCTTTAGCACCATACAAAATGGGCCTTACAGAATTAAAAGTGTTTAAAGCACAGTTGCAATAATTGACTAACAGAGGTTTTACTTAACCTAGTTCTTCAACTTGGGGTGCACTGGTTCTATTTGTTAAGAAAAAATATGGATCTTTGAGATTATATATTGACTACCGTCAGCTCAACAAAGTTACCATTAAGAATAAATATCCACTACCTCGCATTGATTATTTGTTTGATCAATTGAATGGTGCCATAGTGTTTTCAAAGATTGATCTCTGTTCTGGTTACTACCAGTTACGAGTGAAAGACTTAAATGTACCAAAAGCAGCCTTCAGAACTAGGTACAAACATTATGAAATCTTGTTATGCCATTTGGCTTAACAAATGCACTTGCGGTATTTATGGATATGATGAATGGAATTTTCAGTCCGTATCTAGATAGATTTGTGACAGTATTTATTAATGATACTCTGATATATTCCTGAGATGAAACCGAGCATGCCGATCATTTGAGAATTTTTCTGCAAACACTGGGTGAGCAATAGTTGTATGCTAAATTCAGTAAGTGTGAATTCTAGCTTCGAGAAGTTGGTTTTCTTGGACATATAGTATCTGCTGCAAGCATTAGGGTGGATCCGAATAAAATTTCAGCAATTGTTAACTGGAAACCACCAAAAAATGTATCTAAAATTAGAAGTTTTCTGGGATTAGCCGGTTACTATCAGAGATATGTACAAGGTTTTTCGATGATAGTTTCGCTGATGACACGGCTATTGTAAAAAGATGTGAAATTTGAATGGTCTGAAAAATGTCAGTAGAGTTTTGACAAATTGAAAGCCTTGTTGACTGAAGCACCAGTTCTAGTTCAGCCCGAATTGGTTTAGACTGTGTTTTGATTCAAGAAGGTAAAGTGACAGCCTATGCTTCAAGACAACTTAAACCACATGAAAAGAATTACCCGATACATGATCTTGAATTAGTAGCTATCAAATTTACATTGAAAATCTGGCGACACTATCTTTTTGGTGAAAAGTGTCATATATTCACTGATCACAAAAGTTAAAAGTATTTGATGTCGCAAAAAGATTTGGATTTGAGACAGTGCAGATGGCTTGAGCTATTGAAAGACTATGATTTGGTAATTGATTATCGTCCGGGAAAAGTAAATGTAGTTGCAAATGCTCTGAGTAGAAATTCTCCATCTGCTTTGCGAGCAATGAATACTCGATTATCATTGTCTAATAATGGCTCAATCTTAGCTGAGTTAAAAGTTAAGCCGACATTTTTACAGCAGATCTGCGAAGCTTAGAAAAGTGATAATGAGTTGCAAGCTAAATGGGTACAGTGTGAATCAACTTCCGATTTAGAATTTTAGATTGGATCCAATGATTGTCTATTGTACAGAGGCAGAATTTGTGTTCCAAAGAATTCAGAGCTTATACAGAAGATTTTATATGAAACTTATAGTGGTAATATGTTAATGCATCCGGGGAGTAATAAAATGTACAACGATTTGAAACAAATATACTGGTGGTCGAGAATGAAACATGATATTTTTGAATTTGTATCTAGATGTTTGATATGTTAGCAAGTTAAAGCTGAACATTAGGTACCTTTGGGATTATTACAGCCACTCACAATACCGGAATGAAAATGAGAAAGAGTTACTATGGATTTTGTCTCAGGATTACCCCTATCACCGAAAAAGAAAAATGTTATTTGGATAATAGTTGACCATTTAACGAAGTCTGCAAATTTTATTCTAGTACGTATGGATTTCTCCCTGGATAGATTGGTTTAATTATATATTTCTAAGATTTTCAGATTACATAGTGTGTCAGTCTCCATTATTTCCGATAGAGATCCTTGGTTCATATCCCGATTCTAGAACAAGTTACAATAGGCCTTGGGTATACAATTGCATTTCAATACTGCATTTCATCCACAGACTAGTGGTCAATCCGGGCGTATGATTTAGATTCTTGAAGATATGCTTCGGTATTGTGTTCTAGAATTCAAAGGTAATTAGGAAAAATATCTGCTATTAGTCGATTTGTATATAATAACAATTATCAGTCAAGTATTAAGATAGCACCGTATAAGGGCTCTATATGGTCGTAAATGTAGAACTCTGTTGTATTGGACTAAATTCAGTAAGAAAAAGATACATGGAGCTGATTTGATCCGTGAAATCGAAGAAAAAGTGAAAGTGATCCGAGACAGTTTAAAGAAAGCTTCTGATCGTCAAAAATCTTATGTGGATCTTAAACGAAAAGAAATAGAATTCCAAGTGGGTGATAAGGTATTCTTGAAAGTATTTCCTTGGAAGAAAGTTCTTCGGTTTCGGCATAAAGGCAAATTGAGTCTGCGGTTTATTGGGCCGTATGAGGTTATTGAAAGAATCGGACCTGTTGCATACCAATTAACACTACCGCTAGAACTTGACAAGATTCATAATGTTTTTCACGTGTCTATGTTACGGCGATATCGGTCAAATCCTTCACATGTTATCTCCTTGACAGAGGTTGAGATCCAGCCTAACATGACTTATAGTGAGGAACCGATCAAAATCTTGACACCTGAGATGAAAGAATTGAGAAATAAAAAGGTAGCTTTAGTAAAGTCCTTTGGCAACAACACGGAATAGAAGAAGCTACCTGGGAACTGGAGGAAACTATAAGAAAGCAATATCCAAACCTCTTTACTGGTAAGATTTTTGAGGACGAAAATTCTTTAAAGGGAAGAGTTGTAACAGCTCGCTTTCAGTAAAATCAGAACAGTGGTTTTGGAACCACAAATTCGACTCTGTAAGAAAAATTATTTTAAAATTATTTTATGGTCTACCGTATAATAGGACTATCGTATAAAAATTTTGTTAAGAAAACTTTACCAATTACATGATTGATTGATAAAAGGATCAAATTGCATAAAATGTAAAAGTTGAATTCTAGTAGCTATAATGATTAAATAGCTATGGAATTCAAAATTGGAGGTCCTTATATGGCAAATAGGTCATTAAAAGGAGTTAGTAGATAAGTTTGATGATTCATCCATAGAAAATTATAAAAACAAAAGGATAAAATTGGAAAGATGATAAATAAAGAAAATATTATCATTTTATCATCATCTTTCTCAAATAAAATATGGAAACCCTAGCCATGGAGAATTGAAGAAAGAGAAAACTTATTTAGCTTATTAGGTGAGTATTCAAGTCCCGTTTTTAGTAATTTTATATTTTCGAGATCGTAATAGCTTAATTAAGCTATCTTGGGGATTAATTTGCAAATTTATTAAAGTATTAGGGTTTTTCCATGGACGAATCTGCATGAATTATGAAATTTATGGTAGAAAATGAAAGGTTGTTGATAGATAAACAACTTTTGTAAAGTGAATTTTCATGAAATTGTGATTTAGGGACTAAGTTGTAAAGATGTAAAATTCAAGGAAAAATTCTAAATTTTATGAATTACATGGGCTGAAAATGTTATATGTAAAAATTGGTTAAGCTTGGAATAAGGATTAAATTGTATAAATTTCATTTTCCGAACCTAGGGACATAATTGTCATTAATTAAAAGTATAGGGGCAAAATGATAATTTTACCTAGGATGTGAATTGAATTGGATAATAAATGTATCAAATTGAGCTAAATTTACTTGTATAGATCTGGATAGATCAAATATGGAGCTAGATTGAGGTAAAGAAAAAGTAACGAATTAATATCATACGAGTTCACGAATATTGTCGAGGTAAGTTCGTGTAACTAAATTATGTATATTTATGTTTGAATTAGATGTTGTCTATGTGAAATGTATAAATTCTATATGTATGAAATTGATCACAAATCTGATAATACCCGATAAGTAATAAATCTAGTTTGAATAAATAAAATTTCGATGGATATAGGATTTTTCCCAAATTAGTTGTGGTCTTGCATGTGTTGTAGACACACCATAGCTCGAAAGAGCGTCTCGATATTAGCCCTTTCGAGTTTCCTATTATATGGTTCTTGCGAGCTTCCCGTTAATAGCTCTTTGGAGCATTCCGATCGATTGTGATCCTGCATGTGTTGTGGGCACACTGCAACTCTTATGAGCGTCCCATTATATGGCTCTTCATGAGCTTCCCGATTAAAGGCTCTTCGTGAGCTTCCTGATATGACTCACTTGAACTTCCTGATATATGGATATCTGGAGCTTCTCGTTAATGGCTTTCAGAGCTACCCGTTATTGGCTCGCATGAGCTTCCTGATTATGACTCTTATGAGCTTCCCGTTACACAACCCGGATAAACTTCTCGTTATATGGCTCATATGAGTTTCCAGTTATATAGCTCGAGAGAGGGCTTCCCGTTTATGTGCTCGTACAAGCATTCTCGAATATGAATTGACAAAGTATAGACTTGTACACTTTCTGTGTACTACCCAAGTATCCATCGATATTTTAAATGATTTAACGGGTAAAACCTTGATACAAGAAAATAAATGAATTCAAAGTGAATTGTTACTTGTATATACATGAAATACAAGGAAATTTGGTATTGATAAGCTCATACACGAGTATTTTTGAAATCCCGGTAGCTTGCTCTCTCCATTTCTACCCATATTTCATACTAGGGTTCATGTTTAAAAATTTAGCCATGCATGAGTTGTTTGTATTTTGATGGATTATGGAGGAATATGAAAGATGAATGTGTATTAAACATATTTTCCTAGTTGATTTTCATGAGAAACCCTTATAGGGACTATTTTGCAAAAGATGTAAATGTGTGGTAGAATTGGGTTCGTCGCCGGTTGTAATCACGGCGATGGTTGCTCAGAGATATATGAGGAAAAGATACGAAGCCTACCTTGCATTTGTGATGAACACTAAGGAAACTGAATTGAAGATTAAGTCTGTGCCGATAGTTTGTGAGTACCCAGATGTGTTTCAGGAGGAATTACCCGAATTACCTCCTGAAAGGGAAATAGAGTTTGGTATTGAATTGGTGCCAGAGACGACTCCCATTTCTATTGCCCCGTACTGAATGGCACATACAGAGCTGAAGGAGTTAAAAGCACAGTTGCAAGAACTGACAGATAAAGGATTTGCTAGGCCAAGTTTTTCACCTTGGGGTGCCCCCGTGTTGTTTGTAAAGAAGAAAGATGGTACAATGAGGTTATGTATCAATTATCGACAACTGAAAAAAGTGACTATCAAAAATAAGTATCCTTTGCCAAGGATCAATGATTTGTTTGACCAGTTGAGAGGAGCTACCGTATTCTCTAAGATAGACTTAAGGTTTGGCTATTATCAACTGCGAGTTAGAGACTCGGATGTACCCAAGATAGCTTTTAGAATGAGGTATGGCCATTATGAATTCCTTGTCATGCCGTTTAGGCTGACAAATGCACCGGTTGTATTTATGGATCTAATGAATAGAATCTTTCGGCCATATTTAGATAAGTTTGTCTTTGTGTTTATTGATGACATTTTGATCTACTCTAGAGATGAGACAGAGCATGCGAAGCACCTGAGAGTTGTGTTGCAGACCTTGTGGGGAAAGCAACTGTATGCTAAGTTTAGCAAGAGTGAGTTTTGGCTCCAGGAAGTTGGATTTTTGGGTCATATAGTTTCGGGTGAAGGCATCCAAGTTGATCCAAGTAAGATTTCTGCAATTGTTGAATGAAAATTGCCTAAGAATGTAACCTGTGACAGCCCTAAAGTGACCCTAGTCGGAAAGTGGTTTCGGGACCACTAAACCGAGTCATATAAATAATTAACCATCATAGTTGATGCTTATTATATGTATGTATGCATGTATAAAAATTTCATATTGGAATTTTGTTAATTGTAAGTGAATTTTATTAAATAGGACTTATATGGGAAAATTTAGAAATGTGCTAGGAAAATGTAAAGTGGCCTATTTATGCATGTTGCAAAATAATTGTACTTGCATGTCAAATTAACCAAAGAACAAGATGGTGGCCGGCCATGCTATAAGTTAAAGCCTATTATAAACATTTGGTGTTAGTTTTTTATGGGAGAAAGAATAAAATAAAAGGTTAGTAATAAAGTAATGAAAAAGGAGGGGTGATGAAAACAAAGTTGTCTCATCCATGTTTCTCCCCCCCATTGCCGTGACTTGAGGAAGAAAGAAAAGAAGAAATCGGTTCTTCTTGGCCGAAATGAAAAGAGGAAGAAGGGAGTGAAGCATTCGGTTATCCTAGGTCAATATTAAGGTAAAAAAGTTTATACTAGTTCTTGAAATTTTAGTTGATGTGGAGTGAGATATCAAGTTATTTTTGTAACCCATGTTGAAATTTTGAGTGTGGAATGAGTAAGGTTTTCGGTTATGGAGATTAATAAGGGCGATGGTTGTTGTTACATGCTAAATCTAGATGAACAATGGTAGTTGCTTACATCTTGATATTTATGAGTTCCTTTCTTGGTTCTACCTTAGACCCACGAAGTATATTTTATTTAGTGTTGTTGGAGATTGATGATAGAAGCTAATGAGTGAGAGTTGGATAGATATTATGAGGTTAAAATTCATGGGATTGTAAGCTTGTAAGTTGGATGATGAAATTCATGCTTTGTGAGGGTAAATGGGTTAAAAGGAGCATTCGGCCATGATGTAAAAGCATGATGAAGTGATGTTAAATGCTTTGAATATTGAGTATATGTTGTTATAAGTTGAATTTAAGGTTTGTTAAATTGTCTTTGTTATTGCCGAATGTGTGTAGTTAAAGAAAAAAATTGTTAAAGTGCTTAGTTAATTGATATTAGGTTGATGTATGTGTTTTGAATTGATGGAATGGAGAGGATGCTTTAATTGTGTTATGAACAATTATATGTTAAATTAAGGTTTTCTAAGCTAGCTATTAAGGTGAAGTACAAATGTTAATATTTGATTGCTAGTGTATATATGGGTATTAGCCGAGTTTTAAACTTGAAACAAAATGGTATTTAGTCAATACAAGTAACCATATTCGTAGAATGTATTAAGTATAGAATCGGCCTCAACATAGACATGCATATTCGGCCACATGAGGTAGATTGATGTTGCATGTATTCGGTTAGAGGCAAGCATATTGATGCTTTTATCTTGGCTTAGATAATCGGCTAAAAGAGAGTGTGGGCTAATATGTTGAGTTGAATCATGATTTCATATATATGTGACTCTAATGTCTAATGTATATATGGGTTAAGTACCTTGAGTTTCACTTTTTGATGTTCAAATGATTAAATCAATTTATTTGTTAAATTAAGCTTAAGAGCAAAGGGGAACTAAATCCGATAAAGGGAAGGAAAAAGTGATCGAATAGCCGTCGAAATCGTTCGACAACATCCGAGGTAAGTTTTCGAGTAATGAAACTTAGTTTACGATTTGATTAAGTCATGACGTATAATCATAACAAATATACGGTGATATAATGATTCTACTTGAATTATATGTTGAGTTAATTAGTCTATACGTATGATGGGTAGCCGTATGTGCATAGAGATCATGTCATAAAGCAAACCAAATCATGCTTGTTTGTATGTGGCTATTGAGTAGAAAATGGGAATGCTTAAAATTGACTTGTGTTTGAATTCTAGTTATGAAAATGAAATAAAGATGTGTCATGATTTCTCGATATGTGCATGAATATTCGGATGATAACCGGCTAAGTCCCAAGGCATTTGTGCTAGTGACTAATTCGGGCTAAGTCCCAAGGCATTTGTGCGAGTTACTAATTCCTGCTAAGTCCCGAGGGCATTTGTGCGAAGTTACTATATCCGGCTAAGTCCCGAAGGCATTTGTGCGAAGTACTATATCCGGGCTAAGTCCCGAAGGCATTTGTGCGAGTGGCTATATCCGGTTAAAGCCCGAAGGTACTTGGTTTGGGAATGAGTGATCTTGCTGTAATAATTTCAATTAATATGCTCGTAAAATCCCAATGATGAGGTATGTTTCGTATATGCATTGGATTAATTGATTCCTTTTAAATAGTATTCACTCAGTCGATTAATGAGCTCCCGGCTTTTGGTTAAGTTGATCTCTTGTATGAGTATAAGGGTTGGTAATGTGAAGTAGGTATGATTTTGAGAATGTGTGTATATGAAATTATCCGTTTAGTCATATGAACGCTATACTTCAATTGTGCCTAATTTCATTGCTCAAAACTTACTAAGCATTAAATGCTTACTCCGTTTCTTTGATTCTCTGTTTTATAGATTTTGGTTCGTTAGCTATCGGACTCGGGATTGTCGAAGTCGAAGTCGTCCACACTATCAAAGCCCTTTTGGTACACTTTTGGTTGAACTCTGAAAATGGCATGTATAGGACTACCCTTTTGTTGTTAGTCAAGTACCTTGGTGTTGTATATATTTGGATAGCCATGCGAAAATGGCTTATATATTTTGAGCATAGTATTATAATCATTTTGTATGTATATGGTTAATGAGAGGTGTGGATATGCTTGGCAATTATTGGCCATTGGAATGGTTAATCATGATCATATTTTGTGCTATATATGCTAAAGGGCTAGTTGAATCATGGAAACTATGAAATAGGTAAAGTCTACATTAAAGGCAGATGCTGACAGCAGCTGTGATGTAAATTTGAAAAATCACTAAAAATAGTAGGAATGGAATTAAATAGTGAATAAATTATGTAATCGAACCTTGATGAATCTACTTTCATATGGAAGAAACGAAACGATCATATGAGTTGTAGTTTAGGAGATATTTAAGTTTTCGTGGAACAGGGCCAGAGCGATTTCTGGATCCCCAGATCTGAATTTGGAAATTCACTATAAATTAACCAGAGATAATTAGAAGTCATTCCATATATGTATAGATTCCTTTTTGAGTCTAGTTTCGTTAAAAACAAACGCATAAGTAATGAAGCCCTGTACAGGAAGATATATAAGTCGTAATGCATGAAGGTCAGAGCAGTCGAACCCTAAAATAGGGGAGACTTTAACTAATAAACTGTACTAATTGGCTTGACCAAAAATTCTAGAAAACAATTTGTAGATGTACTTATGGGTCTAGTTTGAGAAAAAATTTACGGAACTGGTTTTCGAGTTTTGGAACTCGAGATATGATTTTTAATGTGACAGTGACGCAGTTAGCCAGCTTGTCTAGAAATTTTAAATGAACTGTGTTTTACAATGAAATAAGTCCGTAAATACCTCGTGTTCGACTCCGGCAACGGTCTCGGGTACGGGGTGTTACATAACCAATGTTAGAAGCTTTTTGGACTTAGCTGGTTATTATCGAAGGTTTGTAGAAGGATTTTTCATAATAGTGACTCTGATGAAAAAGTTGCTACAGAAAGACGTTAAGTTTGAATGGACGGAGAAGTGTCAGCAAAGTTTTGAAAAGTTAAAGACATTGCTGACCGAAGCTCCTGTTTTAGTGCTACCTGAACCGGGTAAAGAATTTGTGGTCTACAGTGATGCATCCTTAAATAGATTGGGTTGTGTGCTTATGCAAGATGACAAGGTGATAGCCTATGCTTCACGGCAATTGAAGTCCCACGAGAAGAATTATCTAACCCACGACCTAGAGCTAGCTGCTATTGTTTTTGCTTTAAAAATTTGGAGGCATTATTTGTATGGCGAGACTTGTCGTATACTCACGGACCATAAGAGTTTGAAATACTTGATGACTCAGAAAGAATTAAATTTGAGACAGCGGAGATGGTAAAACCAATTAAGGATTATGATTGGCATGAAATATCATAGAAATGCATATTGATGATAACATGTGAAAAATATCTCGGTTGAGGTTGACAAAAGGAATTCGATGGATAAACCCTCATTGACATGTGAACTGAGATCTTGTATGTGTTGCAGTAAAGATTTAGCGTAGACGGGTAATCCGTGATCTCAAGTATGAAAAGAAATCTAGCCTGGACGGGTGTTCCTTGAATGATCAAGCCTCCAAAAGAATATGTGTGCATGATGGATCCAGCCCGGACGGGTAATCCGATTAGGGTCTGAATTTAGCCTGGACTGGTAATTCAGATCCGAGCTCATTAAAGGTTTTTGTCATTATAAGGGATTTAGCCAGACTAGGAATCCCGACATCACCTTATGAGTTCATATAATGGGGGATTTAGCCTAGACTGGTAATCCTGTCATATGATATGAGGTTCGCGAGAGTATATATATGAAATGATCATTCGTATGAATTGAAGGATAATGTGTATTCCATCGAGATTTCCTAGAAACTCAACGAGATTAACGTGGTATACATATGTGAATGAAATGTTAAATGATGAGCTCGTCTAGTTAAATTACATGATACATGATTATGTGACTAACTCATTGATTGAGTGCATGTGATAGGAAATCATTTCATAATGGATGATTTCATGATTTAAGTATGAATGTATGCTAATTACTCGGTAAGTTTACTTTCTGGTTATTCGAGCTTACTAAGCATGAAAATGCTTACCCCTCTCTTTTTCCCTGTCTCACAAAGCTCGAGGACTCATAAGGACTGGAAGACAATTGGAAAGTCAACACACTATCAACTAAACAAGTTTTGGTATAAAGACTCTGTTTATTTTGTTCCATGGCATGTATAGTATTTTTGAGTATTTTGCTATATGTGTCATTTGATTTGCCAAGTAAAGGCATGTAAATATATGTTTATCTCTTTGTATATGCCCATGAAAATTGGCTTAATTTAAGTAGGCTATGACCTACGATTTTAGGCATGGTTTTAATTACAAATGATAGGTTGCTATCAATCGGCAATGAGTCACATGAATGAGCCAATTTCGGATGGATTAAAGTAACATGGGAACCCATAACACTAAAGGGGAAATAACCATTTATGTATGAAACTAATGATATGAGGTTTCCATACAACTATTTTCATTAAGATTATTTATGAGTGTAAAATTATGTTTTCTCTCAAACTTGGTAACCACTAGGTACAAGTAGTAGAAAGGGGTGACTAAAGGCTTGGAAAATAGCCTAATAGAGTCCACATGGTTGGACACATGGGCGTGTGTCTAGGCCATGTGTGACACATAGTTCCCTCCCATGGGTGTGTGCTATGGCCGTGTGTCCCCTGCACTCAAAATTTTACCTCAAAGTTGTACACAGGTAGGCCACACGGACGTGCACCATGGCCGTGTTAAAATGACAGTGTCGTCCATGGGCAGGCAGTTCGGGCGTGTGCCATGGCCGTGTTGATAAGTCAGTGTTGCCCACAGTTGAAGGGTATAGGCGTACCCTAAGATACACAGGTGTGTGAGTCCACACTGCCCACCTACACGGGCGTGTGTTCATTTATGTTAAGGAAAATTTTCTGAGGAGCCTAAGGTTAATCGAACATGCCCGTATTTGTCTCGTACTGCCTTTTGATATGTTATAGGTCTTGAAGGCCTATACAAGGGACGAGATGTTCATGATTGAAAAGTTTTAAATGAAAATGAAATTTTGTGACCCGAGTTAGTATACTGAAAGTGTAAAGTTTTGATAATGCCTCGAGCCCTGTCCTGGTGTTGGATACGGGGGAGGGGTGTTACACCTATTTTCGTCCACACTGGTAGAGACATAGGCGTGTGTCTTAGCCGTGTGTGACACACGACCTAGCACATGGGCATGTGTCTTGGCTGTGTGGTCTCTGTATTTTAAATTTTCAAAATAGAATGCTCAATATTTTTCACACGGCCGGACACACGGGTGTGTGGCTTAGCCGTGTGAACCCTGAACCTACACAGGGCCTAGCACATGGGCGTGTGACTTGGCCGTGTAACCCAAGTCAGAGAGTTACATGGGTACGGACACGGGCTGGGAAACGACCGTGTGCTCTAATTCGAATCCCACATGGCCTGAGACACGGGTGAGCCACACGACCTGACCACATGGGTGTGTGTTGCCTGCACTAAGGCAAAATTTTAAAATTTCGCGAAAAATTCTCTAAGTACCCAGTTTAGTTTCGACTTGTTTCTATTGTTTGTTTTGGGCCTCGAGGGTTCATATAAGGGACTTACTGAATAATTTCTGACATGATTGTTAAATAGTCTGAAATATTTGTATTTGATCTGTATATTCCGGTAATGCTCCGTAACCCTATTCCGGCGACAGGTATGAGGTAGGGGTATTACAGTGTGACTGAAAAAAGTACAGACTTAATAGATTTTTCAGTGACACAATAGTTCAAAAATACACAGATATTTTTATGGATAATTGGACTTTTATGGGTCGAGTTATGAGTAAATAAATTAGGCATGATATGTTTGTCCAGATTATGAACAATTTAATGGGAAAATTTAACAACTTTATTATTTGAATAAATTTTAATGTACAAGAACAAATGTGGAATAAATTTTAATAGGAGAGTAAAATGAATTTTATATATCTATTTTAAATATTTTAATTTATCAATTGTATAATATTTGCATAACATTGCAATTGTTAAATCTAATATATAAATAATGCTTGAAGGCTTTGGGGAAAAATAATTTTATTTTCAGATAATGGAATTGATTTATCAGTTAAAACTTAAAACAGTACCATGTAATTTTCTTGGAGTTCAGATAGGTTTGACTTGAAAACAAAACAATATAAAAATATTAAAAAGACATGATATTTAATATAGGAATACTTACTTTTATTCATAATCTAAAACATACTTAAAAGTTATATGCTCTCTTAATTATTACAATAATAATTCAAAACTACATTGTTTTACGGATTCTTCAAACGAGCTCTACACTCTCAAACACTAAAACGATCACCATACGAAACTAACCCTCAACTTTACCCAAACCAGTTTAGTTCCGTGCTCCCTTTCTCTCTTCGGTTCATTCATGCTCGACTTCCAATCAAACTTTCTTAAGAATATCCAAGAAGATTTAAATCAATTTTATTCGTTAGAAAATACAAGAAAAGGAAATGAATAATTTACACAATTTTGTAAAAAGTTTGGAAACAAAAAAAAAATATTTTGAATATAAAAAATTCAATTTATGTTTAGATTTGATTAATCATATGATTTTTATATTGATTAATTAGATCTAATTTTAATTTCAAAATTAGATTATATTCAAATTGAGATTTGATTAAGAATGATTGATATTCGATTTTGAGTGAAATTCAATTTAGGAATCATGTGGAAGAAACAATGGCTTGGTTTATTTAGAGGGCAAAGATTATGTTTCTGTAGTGAAGAATATGAGATGAGAGAAAAATAAAAGGGAGAAGAAAAGGAAAATAAAGAAATAAAAAGAAAAAAAATAAAAGTATAGAGACTAGTTTTAACAAAGGGAAAACATAAAAAACTATGTTAAAAGAAATGAGGAAGGGAGGAAAACAGAGGGAGAAGGAGAAGAGAATGGAAAAAAAAAATGAAAGTTCAAAGAACATAAAAGAAAAAAACTTAAATTGCTTAAAACAAAAAAAAATTATAGGGACCAATTTTATTATTTAATTAAAGTTTTCATTTGAAATGATGATTTAACGTGCCACATTAGCTTACCATTACACCGTTAACGACAATAAACGCTCAGTGACTAAAATGTTACAACATGATAACGTAAGTGACTAAAACGTAACATTTCAAACATAAGTGACTAAAATGTAACCTAAGACAAACAAGATGTCACATTTATTGTCAAAGCAACTACAATCAAATTACATTCAATTGCAACAAAATCCAACAGTATTCATTTGTCTATCTGTTATGTGCCTTTGTTGACTATGGAAGTTTGGATGTGTATGCATGAGAAATGATCCACAAAAAAATGCTTCATCTTTCGATATTCAGTCTCCTACTTAGATATATTATGTTTAGTTTGCAGATTTTAACTTTCAAGTGTAAAAATCCTAAAATTTCCAAATAAAGATTAGGAGTACATGTCCTTTAATTTCATAAAATTTAAAAATATTATTAGTTATTTATTGATAGCTGCAGCAAAATGACATTTCAAGTGTAACAAAGCTGAAGATATCAACAGCCTGCCAAGATTTCAACAACCTAATTGGTACTTCAACAATTGGGATGGTGTTTAAAGGGACATTGAATTATCTTTATCTTGTGTCGTTGAATTATATATGTATATATATTTCCTATCTGTATCATGTAAAAAATAATGAGACATATGCCAATACATCCTATATATCTCGAAATCAACACATTTTGCATGCCAAATATTGTTAAGAAATATTTTTATTGATTTCTCTTTTATTTATATGCATTTTTGTCAATAAAAAATCGTAGTAGAATACTTCTCAAATATTATAAATAGGTGAATTAGATTGAAAAATAAAGAAAAAAGAAAAGTGTTGCACGGATTGATAGATGTTTTCAATACTAGAAATTCAAAAGTTTAAGAAATAATGTCAAATAAAATTACAACCACCTTAAATTTGGAACAACTCCAATCCAACCTAAAATCTAGCTTTGTCTTCCTTATTCAAGGAACAATTATGAGTGCAAAACATAGTTTTGAATTGACCTGATATGACCAAACTTGAACCATATCACCTACCTTCAAGTCATTACTTTCTACCACTAATTTCCACCCAATTATTAAGACATAGAGGGGACTAAAAAGGCTTGTTGGCTTTGGCATATCCCATATTCTCAAACTCGTGTACCTAGTTTTCAAACGTGGCTCAATCACTAATGCTTTTATCCCCTCCTTACTACTTTGTTTCAATGCACTTGTCTCTTCATCTGTAAGAAACTTGACCTCGACTTGATTCATGGCTATGGAGAGACATTTATGGTGCTTTCTCAAATTAGTTTTGTAGATTGTCTTACAATTAGTTTCTCTTCGTTTCCATCCATGTCTTTGATAATCTCTTTTAACCTTTGGAGAAAACAGGGTTGAGCCCCAAAATTAGCCTTGTGCTTGTGCTTTTTCCTTTTCTATTTCAACATCAGCTTCTTTGATCTACTTAACTCAACCCTTTCTTTTCGTTTCTTTGAATAATCAACTGGAGGTTAGTTCACAATCACATCTTCTTCAATGGAAGCAATTATAATATCAATTCTAAATATTATCACAGTTGTATAGTTTCTAGGTTATTTATCTATAGCATCCTACTTTTCAATGATACTAAAAACGGTAGTTTTGGAACCCCCATTTTTGATGATCAAGTCAGTAAAATATTTACTAGTCTAATATAGAGTTGAATCAAGTTTTGGTTTGGTAATTTTAACGATTGTGTAGTTAATTAAAGAAAAAATAACTAAATTGTAAAAGACGTAAAACTTTATCACTATTGATTATTATTCGCTAAGTGTACAAATAAGGTTTGTTTAAGGATTTATCAGACAAATAGTCCATTTTTATTATGGTAGGTCATTTAGTGGATGTTTTGTTACATTTTATACATTAATTTTAATGTTAAAATAAATATAATAAAGTAAAAACATAAAATAAGAATAACATATCATCTTCGTTATTGATTTTCCACTCAAAAGCCAAATTTAAAATCTTCATTGAAGAGCTTGAAGGTTCGGTGGCTTTGGGTGTATGACTGTAAGTAATTTATTAACCCGTTTTTAGTCATTTTTATGTTTTTAATGTCATTGTAGCTTAATCTAGCTAACCTAAGGACTGCTTTGTAAAACTGTCAAAAGGTTTAGGGACTTTCTATTAATTAATTTTCGGTGTTAATGAGATTAAATGAAAGATTTATAAGCTTGGTTGTTGATTAGAACTATTTTGTAAAGGAATTTTTGTCAGTTTTGAGTTTACGGACTAATGTGAAAATAAGTAAAGTTTAGCATGAAAATTATATAATTTTTAAGTGCTTGAAGGCTGATTATCGATGTAGGTAGAATTGATTTTGTGTATTGCGGCTTAAATGTGAAAATTGTAATAGTTTCAATTTTAGGGACTAAATTGAACAAATTGTAAAAGTTTAGAAAAGATTTAAAATAAAATTTATAAGTCATAAGCATTAAAATTAGTATGATAATGTATATAGATTAAGAATTGAATCATACGAAGGATAAGCGGGGAAAAGAAAAAATTACAGATTAGTTCCTACGAGTCAATCATTAGCCGAATTAATTGGTAAGTTTTTAGTATAGATATATGTATATATTTATGTTTGTTGGTGTTATGAATTTGTTAATTAAATTGTGATTGAATTGTTAATGTTGGATTGAGATTGTTATTTGTTACAATTAAGTGTAAGGTAAGTAAGACTTATTTGTAAAGTGATGAACATATACGAAACATAAGTTATATATGTTTACAGAAAGAACCTAATTCATTTACAGCATGTGTATGGATATTTTGGAAATGCCTTTAATTTATAAATGTTATGAAATATGTTAAATGCCCATTTCAACATAGTAAGCAATTAGGATACGATTGGCATGCTAATAGGGTTAGAATGTGTGCTTGTACTGGATAGCCCTTTGGTGCCTCTGTATACACTTTGGTGTCTCTCTTTGCACTTCCGTGCATATGATTGCACATTCATGCCTTTGTTTGTACTATGGTGCCTCTTTTTAGCATTTTGATGCTCTTTAGTGTGATGTAGTTACCCAAGTATCCGAGTTATGTTACTATAGTTCACTAGGCTATTAAAATTTGTGATTGATCTATAAATGATTTGTTAATACATGAGTTTATCCATTAAAAGATCTATGCTAGAGAATGATCATACAAGAATGTTTCTTCTTGGTATTGATTCGATGACATGTATATATGAATGATTTTAATGAAATTATTTAAGGGCATGAAGTATATGATGAATTTATTTAGTGCTAATCCAATCTTTTTTTTTTTTCAAAATAGTTTTTCAGGTTACTATAGTTTAGTGTTTCGATGCTCTCTATTGTGATCTAGTTACCTGAGTAGCCAAGTTATCTTACTATAGTTCATTGGGCTATTAAAATTTGTGATTGATATTTAAATGATTTGTTAACACATGTGTTTATCCATTAAAATATTTATGCTAGAGAATGATCATACAAGCATGTTTGTTTTTGGTATTGATTCGATGAAATGTATATATGAATGATTTTGATTAAACTATTGAAAGGCATGAAGTATATGATGAATTATTTCAGTGCTAATCCCATCTGTTTTTGCAAATGGTTTCTCAGGTTTATTTTAATCTAAGTTGTTTTTAGTTTCAATTGTTAAATTGAGGTAAGTTGGTTTGGATTTAAATATGGACTTACTAAGCTATATAAGTTTATTATGTTTATTCTTTTTTTTTTTAGTTAACATTTTGTAGAACTAGTTGGACGAATAAACTTCAATGCTCACATTATCAAGCTTCTATCTCGGTAGATTTTGACTCGTTATTATGGTTTTGTGGCATGTATATAGGGTATTTTGGGTTGGTGAATTTGAAGATTTAGGTTGAATTCGTAATATGTTTAAAGGCTGATATGTAATGTGTTAAGTTAATGTTTGATGTTAGTCTTGGTATATTTATATATTGGATGTGATAAAGCTCTGTTAGAAATGGCATGTTGGTCTAAAGTATTAAATGGAAGAACTTGGAATGTAATATTGTTATATGCTTTAGTTGATGATGGTGAATTGTGAAATTGTGGTATAGAGATATATATAGATATGGTGAGTTCATTTAGGTACAAAAATAATGGTATACTTGAGTTTGATGTAGTTTATTTTGGAAAAAAGTTAGATAAGTTTTGGGTTGATAGAAAAGTATGGTTTACTTAACAATTGTGGTACATTACACATTGATGGATATATGAATTGCTTAGATGAATGATTCATTTGTTTAGTTTGGTTGGATGTGATGGTGAGTATGAAATGGATTAAATTGATGTTAAATTCATTTATATAGATCTGAAAAAACCTAGTACTGAATTGGATCGACGAAAACAAAAGTGTCAGATTAGTAGATTCTCGAAACGAACAAGTATTGAGGTAAGTTCATGTAACTAAATTGTGTATATTTACATGTTTGAGTGAAATATTGTATATGTGAATGTTTAATTATGAATTTGGTATGCTTAGGAAATAAATTCATAATTCTGATAATGCCCGGTAATTATTAAATTTCGTTTGAATACATGAAATTTGATTAGATACTGGGCCCCTATATTAGTTGTGGTCTTGCATATGTTGCAGACACACCATAGCTCAAAAGAGCATCCTGTTATTAGCTTTCATGAGCTTCCCTATATATGGTTCTTGCTAGCTTCCAGTTATAGCTCTTCGGAGGATCCCGATAGGTTGTGATCCTAATGTGTTGTGGACACACCTTAGCTCTTATGAGCTTTTCGGTTATAGCTGTTTGTGAGCTTCCTATTAATTGGTTCTATGTGAGCTTCCCGATATGGCTCACTTGAACTTCCCAATATATGGCTAACCAGAGCTTCCTGATTATTGGTTCTTCGAAACTACCCGTTATAGGCTCACACAAGCTTCCTGAATATTGCTCTATTGAGCTTCCTGTTTTAGCCTGGATAAGCTTCTCGTTTATGTGCGTTATAAGCACTCCTGAATATGAGTTTACGGATTTACCGTATTGTGCACCTTGAGTGTATTGCCCATGTATTCACTGAGTTTTCAAATGATTCAACGGGTAACATCCTGGTAAAGGATAATATAAATCTAAAATGAAATACCATGAGAATATTTGACATGCAAAAGTGTGGTATACACGTGTTCCTTGGAGATTCAAAATGATAAATACATGTATGTGGAAATGGACATTGATGAGCTCATCCATATTTCTTAGTATTTATATGTACTATATAACTAACATGCTTGATGAGGATTTATGTGTGATTAGGTTATTGATTTCTTTGATTTGGATGCAGTATAAGTGCTTGTTTTAAATGAACATAATTGGTAAGTTAATTTCCTGTTACACAAACTTACTAAGTATTTGAAATGCTTACTCAATCTTCTTTCCTTTGTTTTATAGTGCTCGGAAGCTCGTAAAGGTTGGAAATCGGTCGGAGCATCATCACACTATCCTTCAGCTCGTTTTGGTATATTTTGGTATAATGGCATGTATAGGCTAACTTGGCCAATGTTGGCATGTAAATGGTTGTTTGTAATCTAGCCATTAGAATGGCTAGTAATGGTATGTTTAGTGTATATATATATCAGGTTATTTAATGATTACTATATGTGTGCTTGGTATGGTTAGATTGAATTATCGTAAACATTTATGTTTTACAAAAGGTAAGTTTGAATACATAAATACATGTGATAATATATTATGCATAATGTTAATGTTGGTTTGGTTTTAATGTCTTGAATTGATTGGTTTATATATGCAAGTATTGATGTAGGTTGAATACAATTTGGGTGAAAAAAGTGGCCATGGAAATGGCCTATTTTCATCCACATAGGTAGACACACGGGCGTGTGTCTCAACAGTGTGTGACACATAGCCATGTGCACGGGCAAGTGGTTTGGCTGTGTGTCCCTTACATCTTAAAAATTGAGAAACAGAATGCTCAGAATTGGTCACATGGGCAGAGACACGGGCGTGTGTCTCAGCCATGTAAGACACACGGTTTGACACACAGACGTGTGTCTTGGCCGTGTAAAACCTGCCCTTAATTTTCGAAAATTAAATTGTCCACACGGCCTAGAAAAAGGGCATGTGGTTGGCCGTGTGACCCAAGTCAGAGAGTTACAAGGGTAAGGACATAGGTTAGGACACGGCTATGTTCCTCACATCGATTGCCCATACGGCCTGGGACACAGGCGTGTCATTAGTCGTGTGAGCCATACGGCTTGGCCACACGGGCGTGTGTCCTTTGTAGCTAGAATTTTTTTTTTTTTGCAATTTCACGAAAAATTCTATGAGTTTCTAGTTTAGTCCCGACCTGATTCTAACATGTATATTGAGTCTCGATGGCCCATACAAGGGACAATATGATTGATTTTGGATATGAATAGTAAATGATACGATTTAATTATAATTAATCTGTGAATTCCAGTAATCCTTTGTCACCCTGTTCCAGTGATGAATATGGGTTAGGGGTGTTATAGGAACGTAGCTACACGATGCTGCTCACACAAGCTGTGGAGTATCTGCAACACATGCAGCACCTCAAATATCGATAGGACGTTCAAGACTAGTACCCAAATCATGTAAACCCTAATGACATGTCATTTGTATCCTATAGATTCCTAAGGTTCAAATGGGGCTAGGTAATCATCGTATGTCGTTGGATATGTAATTGATAATTATGTATGACAATTCATAACATATATATTTTTCAATTAAAAACATATAAACACGAATTAATTACATGAACTTACCTTGATGAATATACGTAGATATGGAGGTGATTAATCCGACATTTTTCCTGTAACCCGGTCTAACTCCATCAATTTAATATATAACACATTCAATTTAGCCCACAATAATATTTTGGCAAATTACTAGTTTGCCCTTATACTTTTAATTTCTCTGCAATTTAGTCCCTAGCTCATAAAAATGGAAATTTATGCAATTTCGCCACAACCCACTACGGCTAAATATCAACTAGGGTCCCTAGCATGCCCTATATTTCATTTATTTCACAATTTCACCAAGCAATATTTTCTTTTTTTCATTTAGTCCCTATTTGACTATTTTACCAAAAATCCATTTACAAAAGTTGTTTATCAAACAACAACCATCCATTTTCTATCATCAAAATTTAAAACACATGTACATGCATCAATGGAAAAACGCTGATAGTTTAATAGTTTCACAAATTAGTCCTTGGGCTAGCTAGATTAAGCTACAACGATCCCGAAAACATAGAAATCATAAAAAAAACATTTAATATTTCAATAATACCAAGCCATTAAAATCCACTATCCACTCTAATGGTCTAATTACCATATAAGGTCTTCTACTTTAAAGTTCAATAGCTATTTAATACCTTTAGCCATTAGAACTCAACTTTTGTATACGTAATTTATTCCTTTTTATCAAATTGAGCATGTAAATGGTAAAATTTCTTGATGAAATTTTTATGCAGTACTACTACCACGCTATAGGCAATAAAATAATGATAAAATAAATTTTTTGACTTCAGATTTGTGATCCCAAAACCACTATTCCAATTTCACTAAAAAGGGACTGTAACAAATCTCCCCCTAAAGAGATTTTCATCCACGAAAATCTTACCAGAAAAGAGGCATGAATATTATTTTTTTCATAGCTTCCTAGGGTTCCCAAGTGGCTTCCTCTAACCCATGTCATTGCCAAAGAATCTTTACTAAAGCTATGTTCTTGTTTCTTAATTCTTTCACCTCTCGACCTAAAATTCTGATCGGTTACTCACTTTATGACATATCATGTTGAATTTCAACATCCGTCGGAGAGATAACATGTGAAGGGTCAGATTGGTACCATCGCAACATAGACACGTGAAAGACATTATGAATCTTTTCTAATTCTAACAGTAAAGCTAATCGATATGCAACAGGTCTGATTCTTTCAGTAATCTCATACGGTCCAATAAATCGCGGACTTAACTTCCCTCTACTATTGAACCGAAGAACTTTCTTCCAAGGCTTTACATTCAAGAATACTCTATCGCTGACTTGAAATTCTATGTCTTTATGTTTAAGATCTGCATATGATTTCTAACGATCTGAAGCTTCTTTCAAACTGTCTTGGATCTCTTTTACTTTTTCTTCAGTCTCACAAATCAACTCAACCTTGTGTATCTTTTTCTTACTAAGCTCGATCCAGTGTAACGAAGTTTTGCATTTACGACCATACAAAGCCTCATACAGTGTCATCTTTATGCTCAATTGAAAACTATTGTTGTACGCGAATTCGACCAACAGTAAATATTTCTCCCAATTGCTTTCAAACTCTAAAAATAGCAACTAAGCATATCCTCAAGAATCTGAATTACTCACTCAAACTGACCATCAGTCTGAGGATGAAATGAAGTGCTAAAATGTAACCGCGTATCAAGAGCTTCCTGTAACTTTCTCTAGAATCATAATGTAAACCGCAGATCTCTATCCAAAAAAATAAAAACTGGCATCCCGTGCAATATGACAACCTCAGAAACATATAACTCAGCTAATCTGTCAAGGGATTAATCTGTACGTATTGGAATAAAATGTGTTGACTTCGTCAAACAACCAACGACAACCCAAATGGCATCTTTCTTTTTGGGAGATAGGGGTAAACCCAATATGAAGTCCATAATAACTCGATCCCATTTCCACTCTGGTATCATCACTGGCTATAATAATCCAGAAGGTACCTGATGTTCAACATTAACTTGCTGACATACCAAACATCTCGATACAAAGTCAGATATCACAAGTTTCATTCCCGACCACTAGTACTTTTGTTTCAAGTCACTGTACATCTTATTACTTCCTGGATGAACAGAAAAGCTACCACTATAAGCTTCGTGCAAGATTCTCTGAATGAGTTCTAAATTTGTTGGTACACAAATTCTACCTTTGAACAATAAACAATCATCATGTCCTATCTAAAATTCTGAATAATAAGCTGACTCACATTGTGCCCGTTTAGCTAGCAACTCTTTATCACATTTCTGAGCTCACAAATCTGCTAAAACATCGATTTAGCTTTCAACTCGGCTAAAATCAAACCATCATCAGATAATGTCAGTTGTGTATTCATCGTTCGCAGAGCAAATAAAGACTTTCTACTCAGATTGTCAGTAACTACATTCGTTGTTCCTGGATGATAATCAATTACCAACTCATAATCTTTTAACTATTCGAGCCATCTACGCTATCTTAAATTCAACTCTTTCTGTGACATTAAATACTTCAAACTCTTGTGATCAGTAGATATATGACATTTTCTCCAAACAAATGGTGTCGCCAAATTTTCAATGCAAAAAATAATAGCTACCAACTCTAGGTTATGAGTCAGATTCTTTGGCCGAGTCGTTCGTATGAGCTGTGGGTCGAAACGTAGCTCACGATGCTGCTCACATGAGCTGTGGAATATCTACAACACATACAAGACCTCAACCATCAGTAGGACGTTCATGACCAGTACTCAAATCATGTAAACCCTAATGACATGACATTTGTATCCTACGGATTCCTAAGGTTCACACGAGGCTCGATAATCATCGTACGTCGTTGGATATGCAATCAGTAATTATGTATGAAAATTTATAACGTATATATTTTAATTAAAAACATATTAACATGATTTAATTACACGAACTTACTTTGACGAGTATACGTAGATACGGAGGTGATTAATTCGAGATTTTCCCTTTGCCCCGATCTAACTCCGTACGAGATTTGTCTTGATCTATATTGATATATTTAACTCAATTTAATATATAATTCATTCAATTTTTACCAAAATCATATTTTTGCAAAATTATTATTTTGCTCCTATACTTTTAATTTCTATGCAATTTAGTCCTTGGCTCATAAAAATGGAAATTTATGCAATTTCACCACAACCCACTATGGGAAAATATTAACTAGGTCCCTAGAATTCCCTATATTTCATTTATTTCACAATTTCACCGTGCAATATTTTCTATTTTTCAATTTAGTCCCTATTTGACAATTTTACCAAAAATCCCTTTACATAAGTTTTTATCTAATAACAACCATCCATTTTCTATCATCAAGCTTCAAAAATCATATACATGCACCAATGGAAAAACCCTAATAGTTTAACAATTTCACAAATTATCCCCGGACTAGCTAGATTAAGCTACAACGATCCCGAAAACATAAAAATCATAAAAAACGGGACAAAAATGCATACCTAACCCATAAATCAAAGTGGTCGAACCCTCTCAACAATGAATTCTTGTTCTCATCAAAATTTGGTTGAAGATGGTGATTAAAGATGAAGATATTGTTCTTATTTTATTTAATTTAACCATTATTTACCTATTTACTAAAATACCCTTTAAAAACATTTAATTTTTCAATAATGCCAAGCCATTAAAATCCACTATCCACTCTAATGGTCTAATTACCATATAAGGACTTCTACTTTAAAATTCAATAGCTATTTAATACCTTTAGCCATTAGAACTCAATTTTTACACTTTACACGATTTAGTCATTTTTATCAAATTAAGCATGTAAACGGTAAAATTTCTTGACAATTTTTATGTGGTACTACTACCACGCTGTAAGAAATAAAATAATAATAAAATATATTTTTTGACTTAAAATTTGTGGTACCGAGCCACTGTTTTAATTTCACTGAAAACGGACTGTTACAACTTTAGTTTTTACTTGTATCCTATATATTAGGATTTTGAGTTTTCTATTAACCAAATGACACTCGGATTTCAACTTGGAATAAAGGATTTGTAGCCCCCGCCTTACCGCTTAGCCATGTCACCAAAAGGCTTCAAACAAAAAAAATGAGAGTATCTCCCTTTTATTTTTCATTTTTATATCATATCCATATCTTCAATTGGTTATAATATATCAAGACACAATAACTAAAAACTTTCCATTTCTTTTCTATTTAGATTGAAAAAGAAAATGTGGATTCTCAGCTACAAAAGTCAAAATTTAGGACAAAAAAATTGGAACCATTAACTATTGACTGTTGACTATAAATTTATGAACGAATCATCTTCACTTGTTTTTTCTAATGGTAAAAGAAAATAAATTTGGATACATATATATTATAATAATATGTAACACCCCATACTTGACCCGATCGTCGAGTCTAAGCTACAAGGTTCGACATTCGTTGCTGGAACAACTACGATCAAATTATATTCGATTGCAACAAAATCCAATGATAGTCATTTGTCTATCTGTTACGCGTCTTTCTTAACAACGGAAGTTTGGCTATGTATGCATGAGAAATGATCTATAAAAAAATGGTTCATATTTTGATATTCAATTTATTGCTTAGATATATTATGTTTAGTTTGTAGATTTGAACTTTCAAGTGTAAAAATCCTAAAATTTCCAAATAAAGACTAGAAGTTCCTGTTCTTTAATTTCATAAAATTTAAAAATATTATTAGTTATTTATTGATAGTTGAAGCAAAATGGCATTTCATGTAACACCCCTAACTCGTGACCGTCGCCGGTGTCGGACACGAGGGGTTAACAGCCAAATCCTCTCAAGGTACCAACCAATTTGACATTACCAGTCAGGCTGGAAAACTGCGTCACCGTCGCCTTAAAAATCATATCTCGAGTTTCAAAACTCGGAAACTGGTTTCGTAAATTTTCCCTGAATTTAGACTCACATACCCATCCATGGATTTATTTCTAGAATTTTTGGTCGGGCCAATTGGTACAGTTTATTAGTTAAAGTCACCCATGTTACAGGGATCGACTGCTCTGACCTTCGCGTGTTACAACTTGAATATCTCTCTGTACAGGGCTTTAATACTGGTGCCGTTTGTTTCTAATGAAACTAGACTCAAAATGGAATCTGTACATATAAGGCATGACTCCTAATTCTTTCTGGATAATTTATGGTAAATTTTCAAAGTCGCGACAGGGGACCCAGAAACCGTTCTGGCCCTGTCTCACGAGAACTTTAATATTTCTCAGTATACTGCTCATATGGTCGTTTCATTTCGTCCATATAAAAATAGATTCATCAAGGTTCAATTTCATAATTTACTCACTATTTAATTCTACTTCTACTATTTTTATTGATTTTTCAATCTCATCTCACTGCTGCTGTCCGCAACAGTTACTGCAGTAGACTATGCCAATTTCATGAATCTTTCCTTGGCCTTAATCATCCATCATACATGACACAAATTATGGGCACCATATCAAAATTAGAGTTTCTAAGACTCGTGGCTATAGGTTCTAGCATCCCACTCGACGACCACATAGGCCATTTTCACATGGCTTAAAGTTTACAACCCACAATTCGACAAAATATAATAGCCTATACATGCCAAATGTTCTTCAACAACGAAAACAATACCACAAGATTTCAGCCGGTGTGATGACTTCAACGACGGTCCCGATCACGCAAACAATACGAGTCCGAGAGACCTAAAATGGGTGACAAGAAAAACACCGAGTGAGTTTACAACTCAGTAAGTCATAAGCATTCATCAATCCAGTGATAAAGTTACTACAACATGTACAACAAACGAGGCTAGGTACTCATCCATATCGAATCTATACCATAATACCTCGGACCTTTCGGTCCAATCTCGTACCAAGTCATACATCCACATTTCATATTCTACACAACAAGATAATCGAAACATTTTACACATTAACTCATTTTCCAGCACAACCATACAATTTCAATCATCACATAGATTTAAGGCTTACCAAATTCAACCCCAAGCATGAACGTATTCTCTATTCGTCATGAGCTCGAGGTACTTACCCGATCCGCTGTCCATACTCAACTCGATGGAGACACACCCTCCATATATATAGAGCACGCACACACAGTGCTTAATACTCGATTTCGCACACTTAGTGCCACGCAATTTAAGCCCGCACACATAGTGCCATACCCTTCGAGCTCGTACACCCAGTGCCGTATTTTTTTCCAGCATGCACACTTAGTGCCATATATTTCCAGCATACACACTTAGTGCCATATATTTCCAGCATGCACACTTAGTGCCAATCTCGTCACCGTACACACGTATTGCCCAAGACACTTAGTGCCGAAAGCAAACTTTCTACACATTTCACTATTTCTTTTACATTCAACAATTGTCATCACTCCATACACATACAATTTCATTTATATATATATATAGCATCCCATTAAATACAATTATGTAGATTTTACAATCATTTAAGCAATATCAAGCATATGTGCTTAATGACTTACCTAGTGTTGGGCAAATAATTCCAAGTCGGCTACTCGTTGACCTTGATTTCCCTTTGTTGGACGCCTCTCCTTTAGGATCTTGAGCTTAAACAAATAAATCAACTCATTCAATCGCTTGGGTACATATGTTGGTATCCACATTCTAATGATAATATAACATGCGAACGACATGGTAAAATTTTATCTTGCTACCTTATGTTCTTGGCTATTCGCCAATAGCCTTATGCAATTTACTATTCTATCAATAATCCAATCGCACATACACGTATACATATTCGTATATTAGATAACCATCCTTACTAACCACCCATTTTAGTTGATTTCATACAATCAAAGGCAATATCATAATTGGGTATACTTATATAGCGAATGTGCTAAAATTGGTCTAACATCACCTATACCCTTGATTGAATGGCGAATACTTATACTAGCAATTATAGTATCGATTTTATTCTTTCAAACACATAGTCCCATTCGCCCTAACCATTTACTTAACGTATGTGTACAAATTCCATCTCAAGATTAGGAGTTGCAACTACAACTAGGTTACAACAATGCTCATCAATGACCGAATGCCTAAGCACAACTCTACTAAAAATTTATCCAACATCATTAACTTTGCCTTTCACTATTTTTTTCTAAACATCAAATACAAAGTAACTTACATGTATATATTAAACCAACCTTGCTAGCACAATATCCCTTAACCGAATATCATAAACCCAAGCCACATATATAGTTCATCAAGGCCTTTCATTGGCCACATTCGCACCCCTCCCCATGAACAACCAAATTTCAACCTCCATTTAAAAGTATATGTACCAAGAGCTTCAACTACTTGGCCAAATACCAAGCCTCCAAACACCCAAATTTAATCCATGGGATGAATAGAACTTGAACTAATCACCTCGTTTATATCTAAATTTCCAAGAATTTCAAAGTGCTTACCTCTTCCTAAGCATCAACCAAGCCGAATCATGCACAAAAGAAATCCCTTCTTCTTCCTCCTTCAAGTCACGGCAATGGAGAATAGAATGAGCAAAAATTTTCTTTTTTTTTGTTTTCCTTGTTCAATACACGGCAATGGGGAGGGGTAACCACACACACACACTTTTTTTTTTGTTTCTCTTCCTACAACACCAATATAATAACAATTCTAACATCAACCATTAGCAAAACATGTTAGAAACATGTTCCCTTGCCCATAACCTTGTCATGGCCGGCCACTCACCTTAGGAAGTGGGTTATTTGACATGCAAGGACAACTATTTTCCCACATGTATTAATAGGCCACCTTACAATTGCCTAGCACATTTCTAAATTTTCTCACATAAGTCCTATTTGAAAAAAAATTCACTTACAATTACAAAATCCAAACATTCAATTTTTACACAAGTGTTTGTACATATAATGGGCATCAACTATGACGGTTAATTATTTTTATAACTCAGTTTAGTGGTCCCGAAACCACTTTCCGACTAGGGTCAATTTTGGGATGTCACAACTCTCCCCCACTTAAGAAATTTTCGTCCTCGAAAATCTTACCGGTGAATAGGCTCGGTATCGCTCTTTCATAGAGTCCTCAAGCTCCCAAGTGGCTTCTTCCATTCCGTGTTTATGCCACAACACCTTCACTAACGGTATTTTCCTATTAGCAACTCTTTTACTTCACGCCTCATAATGCGAACGGTTCCTCTTCATAGCTCAAATTAGGTGAATCTCAATCTCGAGATGGAGCAATTACGTGCGATGGATCAGACCTATATCGTCGAAGCATCGAGACATGAAAAACATTGTGAATCTTTTCGAGCTCAGGGGGCAAAATCAAACGATACGCGACTGGACCGACTCGTTCGGATATCTCATATGGACCGATGAACCTCGGACTCAATTTGCCCTTACGGCCAAATCTAAGCACCTTCTTCCACGGTGAGACTTTGAGAAATACCTTGTCTCCAACCTGATATTCAATGTCTTTTCTTCTCAAATCCGCATACGACTTTTGGCGATCCGAAGCAGCTTTCAAACTTTCACGAATTACTCGAACTTTCTGCTCGGCATCCTTAATCAAATCAACCCCGAAGATTTTACTTTCACGAAGTTCAGTCGAGAATAATGGGGTACGGCATTTACGATAGTATAAAGCCTCGTAAGGCGCCATCTTAATACTTGATTGAAAACTATTGTTGTGGCGAATTCAATCAAAGGTAAATACTGTTCCTATGAACCACTAAACTCAAGGATGCAACATCTCAACATATCCTCGAGTATTTGAATTATCCGTTCGGATTGACCATCGGTTTGGGGATGAAAAGCGGTGCTAAAATGCGACTTGGTACCCAAAGCCTCTTGCAATTTCTTCCAAAATCGCGACGTAAATCTTGGGTCTCTATCCGACACGATAGAAATAGGCACCCCATGCAATCGAACAATTTGGGAGATGTATAATTCTGCCAATTTATCGAGTGAAAAATCCGTGCGGACAGAGATAAAATGAGCCGACTTAGTCAATCTATCAACAACAACCCAGATCGCATCCTTCTTACTCGCCGACAATGGCAGTCCGGATACAAAGTCCATGGTGACTCGATCCCATTTCCACTCGAGTATCGTGATCGGCTGAAGTAATCCCGATGGCACTTGATGTTCCGCTTTCACTTGTTGACATATCAGACACCTTAAAACAAATTTAGAAATGTCTCGTTTCATACCGGGCCACCAAAATTGGCGTTTCAAATCGTTGTACATCTTCGTACTCCCCGGGTGGATTGCCATTCGGCTACAATGGGCTTCATTTAGAATTATCGAAATAAGTTCAATTTTTGGAACACACAGACGACTTCGAACCTCAAACAATCGTCATCATCAATTTGAAACTCGATTCCTTGTTGAACACACTCACCCGTTTTGCAAGCAACTCCTCATCAACTTTACGAGCTTCCGAATTTGATGAGCCAACACCGGTTTGGCCTTTAATTGGCTACTAACACATTGTCGGTAGGATAGACAAGTGTACATTCATCGCTCAGAAAGCAAATAGTGATTTCGACTTAAGGCATCCGCAACCACATTAGCCTTTCGAGTGATAATCAATGACGAGTTCATAATCTTTTAACAACTCGAGCCATCGTCTTTGTCGCAGATTTAAGTCTCTCGAGTCATCAAATATTTGAGACTTTTGTGATCCGAATACACATGGCACTTCTCACCGAATAAGTAATGTCGCCATATCTTTAAAGGCGAATCGATGGCGACCAATTCGACATCATGGGTTGGATAATTTTTCTCATGTGGCTTTAATTGTCTCGACGCATAGGCCACAACTCGACCTTTTGCATCAATACGCAACCTAACCCAAGTAGGGAGGCATCACTATAGATGACAAACTCTTTGCCGATTCGGTCGTACTAGAACTGGAGCTTTCGTCAAATGGGTTTTCAATTGGTGAAACTTTTACGACACTTTTCCGTCCATTCAAATTTGACATCTTTACAAGCGGTTTTGTCATGGGTGTGGCTATCATTGAGAATCCTTTTACAAACCGTCGGTAATAACCGAAAGCCCCAAAAAGCTCCTAACTTCGGTAACATTCCTTGGAGGTTTCCAATTGACTATGGTCGAAATTTTGTTCGGGTCCACCACGACACCGTCACGGACACCACGTGCCCCAAAAGCTAACCTCTTTCAACCAAAATTCACATTTACTGAACTTTGCGTATAACTGCTTATCTCGTAAGATTTGCAACACTAGCCTTAGGTGTTCAGCATGTTCAGTTTCATTTCTCGAATAGACCAAAATGTCATCGATAAATACAACTACGAACCGATCCAAGTATGGCCTGAAAATTCTATTCATTAAATCCATAAACACCGCGGGGGCATTAGTGAGCCCAAACGGCATCACCAAGAATTCGTAGTGACCGTACCTTGTTCTAAAATCGGTTTTGGGTATGTCCGATTCTCGGACCCTCAACTGATAGTATCCCGACCTCAAATCTATCTTTGAAAACACCGAGGCTCCCTTTAATTGATCAAGCAGATCGTCAATTCGTGGCAACGAATATTTATTCTTTATCGTCACTTTATTGAGTTGACGGTAGTCGATGCACAACCTCATGCTTCCGTCCTTCTTTTCACAAACAATCTTGGTGCGCCCATGGAGAAAAACTTCGATCGAGCGAAACCTCTATCCGTCAATTCTTGCAATTGAACCTTCAATTCCTTTAACTCCGTTAATGCCATACGATCTGAGCTACCGAGATCGGCGTAGTGCGGTACAACCGATGCGAATTCCACTTCTCGAACCGGTGGCAATCCGGTAACTCCTCCGGAAAAACATCGAATACTCACAAACCATCGATACCGATTCGAGTTTCTTTTCCGTCTCTTTACTTTCCAACACATACGCAAGGTATGTTTCACACCTTTTTCACATATCTCCGGCGGTCATAGAAGATATTATCGCCGGCATTCCTTTTAAATCAATGACTCGACTCGGACTACCTCATTATTTGCACTCCTCAAATCAATGGTTTTCCTTTTGCGATCCACCATTTGCATCATGTACGATCACCAATCCATACCAAGAATAACATCGAATTCATCAAATGGTAGAAGCATCGGATCGGTAGGAAAATAGGATTCTTGAATTATTAGGGGCATCTCTTGCACACTTTATCAACGAGTACGTATTGACCCAAAGGGTTTGACACTCGAATTACGAACTCGATAGACTCAACAGTAGAGTCTTCTTGGATGCTAAAGTTTCACATACATATGAATGAGTAGAGCGGGGTCAATCAATGCAATCACACTAGTATCAAAGAGAGTAAAAGTACCGGTGATAACGTCGGGGAGGATGCCTCCTCTCGTGCGCGGATGGCATATGCTCTAGCAGAGCTCGGGTCTCGGATCGAACAGTAGTGTCGGTGGCTCCCCTCGATTACCACCCCTACCTCCTGAAACCCTCGGGGTCTACCTCTAGCTGTCGCCCCACTAGATCTCGCACCTTGCATCTTATTCTTCTCATCTAGCTCAGTGCAATCCCTAATGAAGTGGTCCTTGAACCACATCCGTAATGAGCAGGTTAACAGACTTACCCCAACATTCACCTAGGTGTCGTCTTCCACATTGGGGACATTCAGGTCTCTCTTGACGATTATTGCCCACACTAGCTACCGATGTAGCTCGAGTCCGTCAATGGTCGGGCTCTAATGGAAATTCCATGATGCGCCCTCGACTTCTTGGTGTCCTCCACGAACCTCTTTACAATGAGAACGGAGCTTTACTCGTTGATCTTTTACGGTAATCTCTTGCTTCAAATTCAGCCTTCTTCTTCTCCTTCCCAAGTTCTTCCGCCTTGCAGGCTCGTTCGACTAGTGTCACGAACTCCTTTATCTCCAAAATTCCCACTAGTAACTTTAACTCTTCATTCAATCCTTCTTCAAATCTTTTGCACATAGCAACCTCATCAGCCACACACTCCCGAGCATACCGACTAAGTCTTACCAACTCATGTTCGTATTCAGATACGGTCATACGGCCTTGCTTGAGTTCTAGGAACTCCTTACGCTTCTGATCGATGAACCGTTGACTAATATATTTCTTCCGGAATTCCGTTTGAAAGAAATCCCAAGTAACTTGTTCCTTTGGGACTATGGAAATCAAGGTCCTCCACCAATAGTAGGCTGAGTCTCGCAACAAAGATATAGCACACTTAAGACATTCATCGGGTGTGCATGACAGTTCATCAAACACTCTAATGGTGTTATCAAGCGAACTTCGGCCCTTTCGGCATCGTCGGTAACTACAGACCTTAAACTCCTCGGCCCACGTTTCCTAATCAAGTCCACGGTGGTTTACTCACCTCACGGGATCGATGGCATGGCATCACGGGCTCTTGGGGTGGATTATTTAAATTTGGGAATGGTTGGACACCGGATTGGTTCGGGCATATTATGCGACCCACTCATTCATCATGGTGAAGAAGGCTTGTTTCGCCCTTCATTTTGATTATTCGCGGATGACCGAGGCTCAATAGGCGGTGTCCCTTGCGCAGGAGCAGCCGCTACACTTTCAACGTCATCCGCCAAGGGTCTCTCTATCCCGGGTTCCATCGCTAATCAAAACAAAAATTTCAACCGTCAGAAGTCATCACATTATTAAGCACTAAACATTTGGCATGTATAGCTAGACTCACAAGCTCTATGGTAGTCCTAGAACCGACTAAACCATAGCTCTGATACCAATAAAATTGTAACACCCCTAACTCGTGACCGTCGCCGGTGTCGGACACGAGGGGTTAACGGCCAAATCCTCTCAAGGTACCAACCAATTTGACATTACCAGTCAGGCTGGAAAACTGCGTCACCGTCGCCTTAAAAATCATATCTCGAGTTTCAAAACTCGGAAACTGGTTTCGTAAATTTTCTCTGAATTTAGACTCACATACCCATCCATGGATTTATTTCTAGAATTTTTGGTCGGGCCAATTGGTACAGTTTATTAGTTAAAGTCACCCATGTTACAGGGATCGACTGCTCTGACCTTCGCGTGTTACAACTTGAATATCTCTCTGTACAGGGCTTTAATACTGGTTCCGTTTGTTTCTAATGAAACTAGACTCAAAATGGAATCTGTACATATAAGGCATGACTCCTAATTATTTCTGGATAATTTATGGTAAATTTTCAAAGTTGCGACAGGGGACCCAGAAACCGTTCTGGCCCTGTCTCACGAGAACTTTAATATTTCTCAGTATACTGCTCATATGGTCGTTTCGTTTCGTCTATATAAAAATAGATTCATCAAGGTTCAATTTCATAATTTACTCACTATTTAATTCTACTTCTACTATTTTTATTGATTTTTCAATCTCATCTCACTGCTGCTGTCCGCAACAGTTACTGCAGTAGACTATGCCAATTTCATGAATCTTTCCTTGGCCTTAATCATCCATCATACATGACACAAATTATGGGCACCATATCAAAATTAGAGTTTCTAAGACTCGTGGCTATAGGTTCTAGCATCCCACTCGGCGACCACATAGGCCATTTTCACATGGCTTAAAGTTTACAACCCACAATTCGACAAAATATAATAGCCTATACATGCCAAATGTTCTTCAACAACGAAAACAATACCACAAGATTTCAGCCGGTGTGATGACTTCAACGACGGTCCCGATCACGCAAACAATACGAGTCCGAGAGACCTAAAATGGGTGACAAGAAAAACACCGAGTGAGTTTACAACTCAGTAAGTCATAAGCATTCATCAATCCACTGATAAAGTTACTACAACATGTACAACAAACGAGGCTAGGTACTCATCCATATCGAATCTATACCATAATACCTCGGACCTTTCGGTCCAATCTCGTACCAAGTCATACATCCACATTTCATATTCTACACAACAAGATAATCGAAACATTTTTACACATTAACTCATTTTCCAGCACAACCATACAATTTCAATCATCACATAGATTTAAGGCTTACCAAATTCAACCCCAAGCATGAACGTATTCTCTATTCGTCATGAGCTCGAGGTACTTACCCGATCCGCTGTCCATACTCAACTCGATGGAGACACACCTCCATATATATAGAGCACGCACACACAGTGCTTAATACTCGATTCGCACACTTAGTGCCACGCAATTTAAGCCCGCACACATAGTGCCATACCCTTCGAGCTCGTACACCCAAAGTCCGTATTTTTTCCAGCATGCACACTTAGTGCCATATATTTCCAGCATACACACTTAGTGCCATATATTTCCAGCATGCACACTTAGTGCCAATCTCGTCACCGTACACACGTATTGCCCGCACACTTAGTGCCGAAAGCAAACTTTCTACACATTTCACTATTTCTTTTACATTCAACAATTGTCATCACTCCATACACATACAATTTCATTTATATATATATATAGCATCCCATTAAATACAATTATGTAGATTTTACAATCATTTAAGCAATATCAAGCATATGTGCTTAATGACTTACCTAGTGTTGGGCAAATAATTCCAAGTCGGCTACTCGTTGACCTTCGATTTCCCTTTGTTGGACGCCTCTCCTTTAAGATCTTGAGCTTAAACAAATAAATCAACTCATTCAATCGCTTGGGTACATATGTTGGTATCCACATTCTAATGATAATATAACATGCGAACGACATGGTAAAATTTTATCTTGCTACCTTATGTTCTTGGCTATTCGCCAATAGCCTTATGCAATTTACTATTCTATCAATAATCCAATCGCACATACACGTATACATATTCGTATATTAGATAACCATCCTTACTAACCACCCATTTTAGTTGATTTCATACAATCAAAGGCAATATCATAATTGGGTATACTTATATAGCCGAATGTGCTAAAATTGGTCTAACATCACCTATACCCTTGATTGAATGGCCGAATACTTATACTAGCAATTATAGTATCGATTTTATTCTTTCAAACACATAGTCCCATTCGGCCCTAACCATTTACTTAACGTATGTGTACAAATTCCATCTCAAGATTAGGAGTTGCAACTACAACTAGGTTACAACAATGCTCATCAATGACCGAATGCCTAAGCACAACTCTACTAAAAATTTATCCAACATCATTAACTTTGCCTTTCACTATTTTTTTTTCTAAACATCAAATACAAAGTAACTTACATGTATATATTAAACCAACCTTGCTAGCACAATATCCCTTAACCGAATATCATAAACCCAAGCCACATATATAGTTCATCAAGGCCTTTCATTGGCCACATTCGCACCCTCCCCATGAACAACCAAATTTCAACCTCCATTTAAAAGTATATGTACCAAGAGCTTCAACTACTTGGCCAAATACCAAGCCTCCAAACACCCAAATTTAATCCATGGGATGAATAGAACTTGAACTAATCACCTCGTTTATATCTAAATTTCCAAGGATTTCAAAGTGCTTACCTCTTCCTAAGCATCAACCAAGCGAATCATGCACAAAAGAAATCCTTCTTCTTCCTCCTTCAAGTCACGGCAATGGAGAATAGAATGAGCAAAATTTTCTTTTTTTTTGTTTTCCTTGTTCAATACACGGCAATAGGGAGGGTAACCACACACACACACTTTTTTTTGTTTCTCTTCCTACAACACCAATATAATAACAATTCTAACATCAACCATTAGCAAAACATGTTAGAAACATGTTCCCTTGCCCATAACCTTGTCATGGCCGCCACTCACCTTAGGAAGTGGGTTATTTGACATGTAAGGACAACTATTTTCCCACATGTATTAATAGGCCACCTTACAATTGCCTAGCACATTTCTAAATTTTCTCACATAAGTCCTATTTGAAAAAAAATTCACTTACAATTACAAAATCCAAACATTCAATTTTTACACAAGTGTTTGTACATATAATGGGCATCAACTATGACGGTTAATTATTTTTATAACTCAGTTTAGTGGTCCCGAAACCACTTTCCGACTAGGGTCAATTTTGGGATGTCACAACTCTCCCCCACTTAAGAAATTTTCGTCCTCGAAAATCTTACCGGTGAATAGGCTCGGGTATCGCTCTTTCATAGAGTCCTCAAGCTCCCAAGTGGCTTCTTCCATTCCGTGTTTATGCCACAACACCTTCACTAACGGTATTTTCCTATTGCAACTCTTTTACTTCACGCCTCATAATGCGAACCTTCCTCTTCATAGCTCAAATTAGGTGAATCTCAATCTCGAGATGGAGCAATTACGTGCGATGGATCGACCTATATCGTCAAGCATCGAGACATGAAAAACATTGTGAATCTTTTCGAGCTCGGGGCAAAATCAAACGATACGTGGTCGGACCGACTCGTTCGGATATCTCATATGGACCGATGAACCTCGGACTCAATTTGCCCTTACGGCCAAATCTAAGCACCTTCTTCCACGGTGAGACTTTGAGAAATACCTTGTCTCCAACCTGATATTCAATGTCTTTTCTTCTCAAATCCGCATACGACTTTTGGCGATCCGCGACTTTCAAACTTTCACGAATTACTCGAACTTTCGCTCGGCATCCTTAATCAAATCAACCCAAGATTTTACTTTCACTAAGTTCATCGAGAATAATGGGGTGCGGCATTTACGACCGTATAAAGCCTCGTAAGGCGCCATCTTAATACTTGATTGAAAACTATTGTTGTAGGCGAATTCAATCAAAGGTAAATACCGTTCCTATGAACCACTAAACTCAAGGATGCAACATCTCAACATATCCTCGAGTATTTGAATTATCCGTTCGGATTGACCATCGGTTTGGGGATGAAAAGCGGTGCTAAAATGCAGCTTGGTACCCAAAGCCTCTTGCAATTTCTTCCAAAATCGCGACGTAAATCTTGGGTCTCTATCCGACACGATAGAAATAGGCACCCCATGCAATCGAACAATTTGGGAGATGTATAATTCTGCCAATTTATCGAGTGAAAAATCCGTGCGGACAGAGATAAAATGAGCCGACTTAGTCAATCTATCAACAACAACCCAGATCGCATCCTTCTTACTCGCCGACAATGGCAGTCCGGATACAAAGTCCATGGTGACTCGATCCCATTTCCACTCGAGTATCGTGATCGATCAAGTAATCCCGATGGCACTTGATGTTCCGCTTTCACTTGTTGACATATCGGACACCTTAAAACAAATTTAGAAATGTCTCGTTTCATCACCGCCACCAAAATTGGCGTTTCAAATCGTTGTACATCTTCGTACTCCGGGTGGATTGCCATTCGGCTACAATGGGCTTCATTTAGAATTATCGAAATAAGTTTGAATTTTTGGAACACACAGACGACTTCGAACCTCAAACAATCGTCATCATCAATTTGAAACTCGATTCCTTGTTCGAACACACTCATTTCGTTTTGCAAGCAACTCCTCATCAACTTTATGAGCTTCCCGAATTTGATGAGCCAACACTGGTTTGGCCTTTAATTCGGCTACTAACACATTGTCTGGTAGGATAGACAAGTGTACATTCATCGCTCGTAAAGCAAATAGTGATTTCCGACTTAAGGCATCCGCAACCACATTAGCCTTTCCAGGGTGATAATCAATGACGAGTTCATAATCTTTTAACAACTCGAGCCATCGTCTTTGTCGCAGATTTAAGTCTCTATGAGTCATCAAATATTTGAGACTTTTGTGATCCGAATACACATGGCACTTCTCACCGAATAAGTAATGTCGCCATATCTTTAAGGCGAATACGATGGCAGCCAATTCGACATCATGGGTTGGATAATTTTTCTCATGTGGCTTTAATTGTCTCGACGCATAGGCCACAACTCGACCTTTTTGCATCAATACGCAACCTAACCCAAGTAGGGAGGCATCACTATAGATGACAAACTCTTTGCCGATTCGGTTGTACTAGAACCGGAGCTTTCGTCAAATGGGTTTTCAATTGGTGAAACTTTTCGACACTTTTCCGTCCATTCAAATTTGACATCTTTCAAGCGGTTTTGTCATGGGTGTGGCTATCATTGAGAATCCTTTTACAAACCGTCGGTAGTAACCTGAAAGCCCCAAAAGCTCCTAACTTCGTAACATTCCTTGGAGGTTTCCAATTGACTATGGTCGAAATTTTGTTCGGTCCACCGACACCGTCACGGACACCACGTGCCCCAAAAGCTAACCTCTTTCAACCAAAATTCACATTCTTGAACTTTGCGTATAATCGCTTATCTCGTAAGATTTGCAACACTAGCCTTAGGTGTTCAAGATGTTCGGTTTCATTTCTCGAATAGACCAAAATGTCATCGATAAATACAACTACGAACCGATCCAAGTATGGCTGAAAATTCTATTCATTAAATCCATAAACACCGCAGGGCATTAGTGAGCCCAAACGGCATCACCAAGAATTAGTAGTGACCGTACCTTGTTCTAAAAGCGGTTTTGGGTATGTCCGATTCTCGGACCCTCAACCGATAGTATCCCGACCTCAAATCTATCTTTGAAAACACCGAGGCTCCCTTTAATTGATCAAACAGATCGTCAATTCGTGGCAACGAATATTTATTCTTTATCGTCACTTTATTGAGTTGACGGTAGTCGATGCACAACCTCATGCTTCCGTCCTTCTTTTCACAAACAATACTTGGTGCGCCCCATGGAGAAAAACTCGGTCGGCGAAACCTCTATCCGTCAATTCTTGCAATTGAACCTTCAATTCCTTTAACTCCGTTAATGCCATACGATCACGGAGCTCTTGAGATCGGCGTAGTGCGGTACAACCGATGCGAATTCCACTTCTCGAACCGGTGGCAATCCGGTAACTCCTCCGGAAAAACATCTGAATACTCACAAACCATCGATACCGATTCGAGTTTCTTTTCCGTCTCTTTACTTTCCAACACATACGCAAGGTATGTTTCACACCCTTTTTCACATATCTCCGAGGTCATAGAAGATATTATCGGGCATTCCTTTTAAATCGAGACTCGACTCGGACTACCTCATTATTTGCACTCCTCAAATCAATGGTTTTCCTTTTGCGATCCACCATTTGCATCATGTACTGTCACCAATCCATACCAAGAATAACATTGAATTCATCAAATGGTAGAAGCATCGGATCGGTAGGAAAACAGATTCTTGAATTATTAGGGGCATCTCTTGCACACTTTATCAACGAGTACGTATTGACCCAAAGGGTTTGACACTCGAATTACGAACTCGATGAGACTCAACAGTAGAGTCTTCTTGGATGCTAAAGTTTCACATACATATGAATGAGTAGAGCCGGGTCAATCAATGCAATCACACTAGTATCAAAGAGAGTAAAAGTACCAAGATAACGTCGGGGAGGATGCCTCCTCTCGTGCTTGCGGATGGCATATGCTCTAGCAGAGCTCGGGTCTCGGATCGAACAGCCGTGTCGGTGGCTCCCCTCGATTACCACCCCTACCTCCTGAAACCCTCGGGGTCTACCTCTAGCTGTCGCCCACTAGATCTCGCACCTTGCATCTTATTCTTCTCATCTAGCTCCGTGCAATCCCTAATGAAGTGGTCCTTGAACCACATCCGTAACAGTCTTGGTTATGAGACTTACCCCAACATTCACCTAGGTGTCGTCTTCCACATTGGGGACATTCAGGTCTCTCTTGACGATTATTGCCCACACTAGCTACCGATGTAGCTCGGGAGTCCGTCAATGGTCTGGCTCTAATGGAAATTCCCGATCGCCTCGACTTCTTGGTGTCCTCCCGAACCTCTTTACAATGAGAACGGAGCTTTACTCGTTGATCTTTTACGGTAATCTCTTGCTTCAAATTCAGCCTTCTTCTTCTCCTTCCCAAGTTCTTCCGCCTTGCGAGCTCGTTCGACTAGTGTCACGAACTCCTTTATCTCCAAAATTCCCACTAGTAACTTTAACTCTTCATTCAATCCTTCTTCAAATCTTTTGCACATAGCAACCTCATCAGCCACACACTCCGAGCATACCGACTAAGTCTTACCAACTCATGTTCAGATTCGAGATACGGTCATACGGCCTTGCTTGAGTTCTAGGAACTCCTTACGCTTCGATCGATGAACCGTTGACTAATATATTTCTTCCTAATTCCGTTTGAAAGAAATCCCAAGTAACTTGTTCCTTTGGGACTATGGAAATCAAGGTCCTCCACCAATAGTAGGTGAGTCTCAAACAAAGATATAGCACACTTAAGACATTCATCGGTGTGCATGATTCATCAAACACTCTAATGGTGTTATCAAGCGAACTTCGGCCCTTTTGGCATCGTCGGTAACTACTGACCTTAAACTCCTCGGCCCACGTTTCCTAATCAAGTCCACAGGTGGTTTACTCACCTCACAGGATCGATGGCGATGGCATCACGGGCTCTTGGGGTGGATTATTTAAATTTGGGAATGGTTGGACACCGGATTGGTTCGGGCATATTATGCGACCCACTCATTCATCATGGTGAAGAAGGCTTGTTTCGCCCCTTCATTTTGATTATTCGCGGATGACTGAGGCTCAATAGGCGGTGTCCCTTGCGCAGGAGCAGCCGCTACACTTTCAACGTCATCCGCCAAGGGTCTCTCTATCCCGGGTTCCATCGCTAATCAAAACAAAAATTTCAACCGTCAGAAGTCATCACATTATTAAGCACTAAACATTTGGCATGTATAGCTAGACTCACAAGCTCTATGGTAGTCCTAGAACCGACTAAACCATAGCTCTGATACCAATAAAATTGTAACACCCCTAACTCGTGACCGTCGCGATTAGTCGGACACGAGGGTTAACGCCAAATCCTCTCAAGGTACCAACCAATTTGACATTACCAGTCAGGCTGGAAAACTGCGTCACCGTCGCCTTAAAAATCATATCTCGAGTTTCAAAACTCGGAAACTGGTTTCGTAAATTTTCCCTGAATTTAGACTCACATACCCATCCATGGATTTATTTCTAGAATTTTTGGTCGGGCCAATTGGTACAGTTTATTAGTTAAAGTCACCCATGTTACAGGGATCGACTGCTCTGACCTTCGCGTGTTACAACTTGAATATCTCTCTGTACAGGGCTTTAATACTGGTTCCGTTTGTTTCTAATGAAACTAGACTCAAAATGGAATCTGTACATATAAGGCATGACTCCTAATTATTTCTGGATAATTTATGGTAAATTTTCAAAGTTGCGACAGGGGACCCAGAAACCGTTCTGGCCCTGTCTCACGAGAACTTTAATATTTCTCAGTATACTGCTCATATGGTCGTTTCGTTTCGTCTATATAAAAATAGATTCATCAAGGTTCAATTTCATAATTTACTCACTATTTAATTCTACTTCTACTATTTTTATTGATTTTTCAATCTCATCTCACTGCTGCTGTCCGCAACAGTTACTGCAGTAGACTATGCCAATTTCATGAATCTTTCCTTGGCCTTAATCATCCATCATACATGACACAAATTATGGGCACCATATCAAAATTAGAGTTTCTAAGACTCGTGGCTATAGGTTCTAGCATCCCACTCGACGACCACATAGGCCATTTTCACATGGCTTAAAGTTTACAACCCACAATTCGACAAAATATAATAGCCTATACATGCCAAATGTTCTTCAACAACGAAAACAATACCACAAGATTTCAGCCGGTGTGATGACTTCAACGACGGTCCCGATCACGCAAACAATACGAGTCCGAGAGACCTAAAATGGGTGACAAGAAAAACACCGAGTGAGTTTACAACTCAGTAAGTCATAAGCATTCATCAATCCACTGATAAAGTTACTACAACATGTACAACAAACGAGGCTAGGTACTCATCCATATCGAATCTATACCATAATACCTCGGACCTTTCGGTCCAATCTCGTACCAAGTCATACATCCACATTTCATATTCTACACAACAAGATAATCGAAACATTTTTACACATTAACTCATTTTCCAGCACAACCATACAATTTCAATCATCACATAGATTTAAGGCTTACCAAATTCAACCCCAAGCATGAACGTATTCTCTATTCGTCATGAGCTCGAGGTACTTACCCGATCCGCTGTCCATACTCAACTCGATGGAGACACACCCTCCATATATATAGAGCACGCACACACAGTGCTTAATACTCGATTTCGCACACTTAGTGCCACGCAATTTAAGCCCGCACACATAGTGCCATACCCTTCGAGCTCGCACACCCAGTGCCGTATTTTTTTTTTCCAGCATGCACACTTAGTGCCATATATTTCCAGCATACACACTTAGTGCCATATATTTCCAGCATGCACACTTAGTGCCAATCTCGTCACCGTACACACGTATTGCCCGCACACTTAGTGCCGAAAGCAAACTTTCTACACATTTCACTATTTCTTTTACATTCAACAATTGTCATCACTCCATACACATACAATTTCATTTATATATATATATATAGCATCCCATTAAATACAATTGCATAGATTTTACAATCATTTAAGCAATATCAAGCATATGTGCTTAATGACTTACCTAGTGTTGGGCAAATAATTCCAAGTCGGCTACTCGTTGACCTTGATTTCCCTTTGTTGGGCGCCTCTCCTTTAGGATCTTGAGCTTAAACAAATAAATCAACTCATTCAATCGCTTGGGTACATATGTTGGTATCCACATTCTAATGATAATATAACATGCGAACGACATGGTAAAATTTTATCTTGCTACCTTATGTTCTTGGCTATTCGGCCAATAGCCTTATGCAATTTACTATTCTATCAATAATCCAATCGCACATACACGTATACATATTCGTATATTAGATAACCATCCTTACTAACCACCCATTTTAGTTGATTTCATACAATCAAAGGCAATATCATAATTGGGTATACTTATATAGCGAATGTGCTAAAATTGGTCTAACATCACCTATACCCTTGATTGAATGGCCGAATACTTATACTAGCAATTATAGTATCGATTTTATTCTTTCAAACACATAGTCCCATTCGGCCCTAACCATTTACTTAACGTATGTGTACAAATTCCATCTCAAGATTAGGAGTTGCAACTACAACTAGGTTACAACAATGCTCATCAATGACCGAATGCCTAAGCACAACTCTACTAAAAATTTATCCAACATCATTAACTTTGCCTTTCACTATTTTTTTTCTAAACATCAAATACAAAGTAACTTACATGTATATATTAAACCAACCTTGCTAGCACAATATCCCTTAACCGAATATCATAAACCCAAGCCACATATATAGTTCATCAAGGCCTTTCATTGGCCACATTCGCACCCCTCCCCATGAACAACCAAATTTCAACCTCCATTTAAAAGTATATGTACCAAGAGCTTCAACTACTTGGCCAAATACCAAGCCTCCAAACACCCAAATTTAATCCATGGGATGAATAGAACTTGAACTAATCACCTCGTTTATATCTAAATTTCCAAGGATTTCAAAGTGCTTACCTCTTCCTAAGCATCAACCAAGCCGAATCATGCACAAAAGAAATCCCTTCTTCTTCCTCCTTCAAGTCACGGCAATGGAGAATAGAATAAGCAAAAATTTTCTTTTTTTGTTTTCCTTGTTCAATACACGGCAATGGGGAGGGGTAACCACACACACACACTTTTTTTTTGTTTCTCTTCCTACAACACCAATATAATAACAATTCTAACATCAACCATTAGCAAAACATGTTGGAAACATGTTCCCTTGCCCATAACCTTGTCATGGCCGGCCACTCACCTTAGGAAGTGGGTTATTTGACATGCAAGGACAACTATTTTCCCACATGTATTAATAGGCCACCTTACAATTGCCTAGCACATTTCTAAATTTTCTCACATAAGTCCTATTTGAAAAAAAAATTCACTTACAATTACAAAATCCAAACATTCAATTTTTACACAAGTGTTTGTACATATAATGGGCATCAACTATGACGGTTAATTATTTTTATAACTCGGTTTAGTGGTCCCGAAACCACTTTCCGACTAGGGTCAATTTTGGGATGTCACATTTCAGGTGTACCAAAGCTGAAGAGATCACCAACCTGCCAAGATTTTAACAACCTAATTGGTTATTCAATGATTGGGGTAGTGTATAAAGGGACATTGAATTATCTTTGTGTTATGCCATTAAATTATATATGTATATATATTTTCCTATTTGTATCATGTAAAAAATAATGAGGCATATGCTGTAACAACTAGTTTTTAGTGATGTCAGATATTGTGGTTTTGGGACCATGATTCTGACGAGCAAGTTAGTATTTTATAAATTATTTAATATTTAGGATTAATTATTAATTTCATACTAAATTTTTGTTAAGGAATTTTAAGGTTTAAATAGCTAATTAAGTAAAAATGACTAAAGTGTAAAAGATGCAAAAATTGATGTTTATTAGTAAATGTGTTAAATAGAAATGAAAAGGAAACTTAATGGAATTAGTGGGTAATAATACCATATCAAGTTTGTGGATGTTTATGGATTGGTTTTGGTGTAATTTTGATTGTTTATAAAGGATACTTTTGTAATTAGGTAATATTGTAAATTAAAACAAAAGACGATAAAGAATTGTCATCTTTTGCCTTTTCTTTAGTTGAAAATCGAAACCTCCATAGCCAAAGGAGTGAAGCTTTTGGCCAGGATATTTTGGTGTACATGTGAGTGATTTTGTTCTCGATTGTTTTAGCTTAATTAAGCTAGCCCGAGGGTCAATTCGTAAAACTGTTAAAAGTTTAAGGACTTCCCATGAATGAAATGGAAGTGTTTGTGAATTTAGTTGATAGGTTATTAAGGTTGGTAGTTATATATAAGTATTTTTTTAAGTAATTTTTTATGATTTTAGGGTTTAAGGACCTATTTGAGAAAATACTAAAATTCAATAAAAATAAGGTGAAATGATGAAAGTTATGGGCTATAATGGACCTTAGGAAAAATTGGCTAGCTTGGTTTTTCCTTGATGGTGGTTAATTTGTGAGTTTTGGGTTTAGGGACTAAATTGTATAAAAGTTAAAATGTTAAGGGTAATTTTATAAATTCATATTAAAATGGGCTATAGGATTAAATTGATTATTTTAATTGCTGGAATTGGATTAATTGAATAAAAAATATTTATCTAGATCAAGAAACAACTCAAATAGACTCAAATAGCGGAAAGGCTAGAGTATCGGAGTAGCCGTTGGTTCGTGTTAAAAGTCACTTTTGGGTACATGTAAGTTTGTATAAAGATTAAATATGTTATTTTTTTTTAATTTGGATGAAATGTTAATGAATATTAATGATATGTATAATTTAGATTGAAAATTTGTGATATTATAGTATTATGCATCCAATTGTGAATTTAATTAAAAGTTATATTTGGAAATGTGCAGTTATTGAAAGTATACTGAAATGGTATAATGGACAAAAATGGAAGGTGTTGGATGAATAAATATCTCGTTTGAACCTGGTGAATACTTATGATGCAAAAGACATGTCATTAGGGGTTATACGATTTCGGGTGTTGGTCTTGGATGTCCTACCGATGGCTACGGTCTTGCATTTGTTGTGGATTCTCCACATCTCGTGTGAGCATGCCCATTTCACAACTCGTGTGAGCATATAAAGTTACATGATATAGTCTTAGCTTGTGTGAGCATTTCTCGAGTATCCAATGATATTCTTTTTGGTTCAATGGGTGATTAAGGTTAGACAGAGTATGTATGTATATGAAAAGGCTTATGTTGTTATAAGATGATATGAAAATGTTGATATATGCATTTAAATTAAAAAGAATGTTTACAAGTTCTTAATGGATGAAACATGTATTTGAAATGACTATTAAGAGATGTTGCATGGTTAGATTGAATTTATATGCTCTTTTATACAAGTACTAACCTTTTGAAATGATGTGTTTAGAAAAGGAAATTTTGCTCTTTATTTAATGAAATTATGCTTGATTTAATCGTATTATGTTTGGTAAGCTTAAGTTTTCTTTATACAAGCTTACTAAGCAGTAGTTGCTTTTGTAATTGTTTCTTTTATTTTGTATATCATCAGAAAGCTCAATCAGTTGGAATCTCGTCGGAGCACAACCACACTATCCATCCATCATTTTGGTAGTTTTTGGTTATTTTATTAATGGTTATTTTATTAATGGTTATAAATGGCATGTAATGGGGTTAAAATATTATCTTGGCAATATGATTTGTTTTGACTTGTACCAAGCTTATTTGTTTTTGTGCTATTCTGACTATGTGATGTGGCTTGAGGTTACTTGTCTACATTACAGGAAAACAGACTTTTAGCGGCATTTTTTTTGGCTTAAAAGCGCAGCTAAAACTGTTTGCGGCATTTTCACAAGCGCCGCAAAAAACGCCGCTATAGAAAACGTTGCAAAAATTTGCAGCGTTTATTTGAAAAAAAGCCACAAAAGATCATGACTTTTAGCGGCGTTTACTGGAAAAGCGCCGCTAAAAGTCATGGCTTTTAGTGACGTTTTTAGGTGAAGCGCCGCTAAAAGTCATGGCTTATAGCGGCGTTTATGGATGAAGCGCCGTTAAAAGTCGTTGCTTTTAGCGGCGTTTGTGGGTGAAACGCCACTAAAAGTCATGGCTTTTAGCGGCGCTTTTGTTACAAACACCGCTAATTTTGATAGATTTGCAATGTACATTTTTCACCAATATCCAACCCTTCCTGCATTAAATCCAACCAAAAACAGCAAATGTAGCATAAAAAATACAACAAAAAACGTTAAATCAAAATGATACTTCAAATTCAATGAAAGATATATGATGTAAATTAATAAATGAAGTATAACTCAAAATATTCTTACAATAATGTTAAATGTGAAAATGTTAAAAATATTCTTACAAGGAGAAAACAAAATGTCTAAGATGGCAGCTTTTGCGACTGCTGAAACATCTTCGTCATATGCTGAAGCTGTAGTTGGAGCTCATCGTACTTTCTACTCTACTCTGCTGCCATCGCTGCTGCCTTTGCCTCTTTCGCTGCTGTAGCTGTCTCCCTCCCTGTTGTCGCTGCCTCCCTCATTGCTGCATCCGCTCTAAGTTGTTGCTGGAGTTCTTCATATTTTCTTTCAACCTCGGCAATTTGCTCAATTGTGCTTACTTGCATCTGAGCTATCTAGTCTCTTAACCTCTAAACTTCAGCTTGAGCTTGACTCCCGGAAGGCATGTATTGCTGGGAGCCGGATTCAAGATATTGGGTCAGGGTAACACCAGATCCTTGAAATCGAACCCGACCATACCATTTAGGACCCAAAACTTCGGTAATAATTCTATTATCAATGTTCTCAAGATTAACAGAACTATCAGTCGAAGCAATCGCTTCATACTCCCTGTAACACCACTATCCCGTAACCGTCGCCAGAATAGGTAAGGGGCATTACCGGACTTGTAACTCACGTCAGAACAGTAAAATTTTAAACTTTTTCTTGAATTAAAGATCGTTCATTTAAATAAGTACTAAGCACAACCAAAGGTAAAATTTAAACTTCACTAAGTAAACATTCAAAAGATGCCATTTTCGCATGGCTTATATACATTAACCAAAAATATTCTTCCGCCACTAGTCTATTCTATACATGCCATAAAATAGTTCTAAACATAGCGGTAACAAGCGGTGGATAGTGATAGTGTGATTAGTTCTTGACGATCCCGAGCACAGTAGCCGCAATGAGACCTATAAGACGGAGGAAGCAGAGTAAGCGGAGTAAGCATTACAATGCTTAGTAAGTTTTAAGCAGTGTCAACAGATAACAATCAAATTATAACATAGTTGTTCGTATTTTTATTTCACTCTTCCTTCGGGCATACCATCCCTTTACCGAATATGCACATCTCATCATATACAATAGGCAGATAAACTCTCACATAAAAGTGAGCTCATGTGACATAGATATATAGTATGATTTCACATAACCTCTCACACTAATCCGATGTCACATAATCATAGGAATAGTCCCACAGATTGCTCTCGTATGCATCATATATAAACTTGGAGTACATACCTGTTTAACCTTTCGCATTGAATATATTTATAAGCAATTCTTATTACGAAGTCTTACCCGGACATAATCTCCACACGTAGTCATCGGGTCTCACCCGGAATATATTTCCAAGTTTCATGTACATTTAATCGCATGTTACAACATTCACATTAGCCATTCGGCTTTACGACATATTCATATCTCATACATATTTCACATTCGCCATTCGGCTTTACGACATATACATATCTCATATATATTTCACATTAGCCATTCGGCTTTACCACATATACATATCTCATACATATTTCACATTGACCATTCGGCTTTACCACATCTACATATCACACATATATCTCACATTAGCCTTTCGGCTTTACCACATATACATATCTCATATATATTTCACATTAGCCATTCGGCTTTACCACATATACATATCACACATATATTTCACATTAGCCATTCGACTTTACCACATATACATATCTCATATATATTTTTCATTAGCCATTCGGCTTTACCACATATACATATCACACATATATTTCACATTAGCCATTCGGCTTTACCACATCTACATATCTCATATATATTTCACATTAGCCATTCGGCTTTACCACATCTACATATCACACATATATCTCACATTAGCCATTCGGCTTTACCACATATACATATCTCATATATATTTCACATTAGCCATTCGGCTTTACCACATATACATATCACACATATATTTCACATTAGCCATTCGGCTTTACCACATATACATATCTCATATATATTTCACATTAGCCATTCGGCTTTACCACATATACATATCACACATATATATATTTATCTTGTACATCAATTTCAGCCATAGCTTATAAGCAACTCAAATAGTTTGATCAATGTTTACAACAAATTCACATATTCACCACAAGCTGTTTTCCTGAGCAATAGTCACTAAATTATTTATAACTGGAGCTACAAAACTCAAAATCAATTGCCGTTAATTTTCCCTGAATATAGACTCATATATCTTCGATCCATAAAATTTTCAGAATTTTAGGTTTGGCCAATCAATACCAGATTTTTCTTAAAGTTTCCCCTGTTTCACTGTTTGACTAATCTGACCACTCTTCACTACGAATCAAATTTTTCATTGTACAGAATTCATAATGTATTCTATTTGATTTCATTTGAAACTAGACTCATTAAGGAGTCTAAGCATATAAATCTTATCTTATAACCATTTTTGTACAAATTGTAATGATTTTCCAAAAACAGAACAGGGGATTTCGGAGTCATTCTGACACTGTCCCACACAACTTTAAATATCTCTTTATAGGAAATTTCTTTGCTTCCACGGTCTCTTTTATAAGAAACTAGACCAACTAATCTTTGATTACATATTTTACTCAGCCTATAATTCCACACCAACAATTTATAGTGATTTTCTAAAATCACATTACTGATGCTGTCCAAGCAAATTATTACAATTTGCTCTTAAATTTCCAAGTCCAAACACTTATGAACTTACCATTTGAGTTTAAGACATATCATGGCCACATCATATCTTATTAAATCAACTCATTATGTCCTATTATGATTGAATTTACTCAACGTTTAATCGCTTAAAACTTACCTCGGAAGTGGTCGACGATTAGATGTCCACGGCTATTCGTTTACTTTCTCTTTTCCCCTATCCGACTTTGATCCTCTTTGCTCTTAAGCTTAATTAAAACAATAGATTTGCTTAAGTACTTAACTAATATTATTCACTTAACAATCACATATCATTTAATCTTTGATTGACCAATTTAACACATACCAAAATCCAATCATACATCTAACCTTTATCTCAATACCAAACCGAGTTATAAGATCATACATTATACTAAGCATATCATTAAACATACCTATTCAATTTAGCTAATTTCATAGCCGATTAATCACCTTACCCCACATTACTCAATGCCGAGTATTAACCCAACATCACAAGCATAATCACCATGAAACTTACCTTAATACACATTTTATCCCATTGCCGAATATATATATATCATCAAACAAATCAACTAGTTTAGCATTCAAATTCTTCTAACCATTCCTCAATCATTTACTCAATGAACAACAATCCAAGCACATCAAAGCATAGTCGAATGTATCATTCTTCTTAAATTCAAAAATAAATGCATGGGCTAACTTCAAAATCTATTTAACAACTCAACTTTATAAACACATATTCGGCTAGGAAGAAATATTGATAATTTAACAACCTTAGCTTAACATATAATTTGCTGTGACACATCTTTAAGCATTCTTTTATTCCATCAACTCAAAACACATTCATCCCTCTCAGTAACTAAACTCATATTCGGCAATGGCCTCCAATATAGTGACCGAATCTTCTCAACTAGCACCTAGTGTACACACATGATCATTTGTTTGATTCAAGCACCTATCCACCAAAATTCATCCAAATTAACAAGAACAACAACCACATTCTTTGTTATCTACCATGACCGAAACCCATATTCATTCACCAAATATCAAAATTTATCATCAATTTGACATATAAGGATATAACCAAATGTTTCTTGCAACACAAACTCAAAAATTAACACATGGGTCATGTTATGAGCACCAAAACAAACTCAACTTCACAAAATTCCAAAAGAATCACATGATATCATACTTTAATTCCCCCACACAAGATGGCCGAATGCCTTAGGTGTGCTTTCTTCCATTTCTTGGTTAATTTCGCTTGAGAGAGGTAGGAGAAGAAGATGAACATTTTTTTCTTTTCTTTTGTTTTCTTTCTTCCATTCACGGCAATGGAGGGGGGGCAACCACACACATTTTTTTGTCATCATTTACCTTCCCATTATTATTTTATCATTTCTAACATAAACCATTAACACAACATGTTTTATGACATGTTTTGCCCATCATCCTTTGTCATGGCCGGCCACTAGTAATTAAATGGGGAAAATTGACATGCAGGTCCACCCCTTTGATAACAAGCACTAATAGATCCTTATAGATTAACCTATCACATTTCAAAAGTGTCACACATAAGTCCTATTGACTAAATTCACATGCAATTTACTAAATCGAAGTTTAAAACTTTCACACATTCATAATCACATTTTTAGACAATAAATATCATATTCAAATAATTTGGTGACTCGGTTTAGCGGTCCCGAAACCCCTTTCCGACTAGGGTCACTTTAGGGCTGTCACACTCCCCCTTTTTCTCCTTTAGTTTCTCCTAATAAATCAATCAAAGAGTTAGAAACGAAATATATAATAAAAAGGAATGCAACATAACTTAACATTATTTAAAACTACTAACGACGAATTAAACCATTATAATTAAACATTATAAATATTTATAATAAATCAAATTTTATTAAGTAAATATACCATAATTTGTCTAGCCGGATGTCATAGGAGATCCATCTTTCTTCCTATGCGTAATCTCAAAAAGCTGAAGGCGTCCAACTTTTTGACTAGACGAGACTTCCTACAATATAGTTGCAAAAATATTATTTAATAGTAGAAAGTCATTAATATTTGATAGAATTAATAAATTCATAATACCTCGGCATGACTACTGAGCGAAACTTCTCGACCTGCTGGTAATGCGTGAATTTTTGTTTTTGCTGCTTGCTTGTTCCAACTCGCTCACGGTCCTACATAATGTAATTATTATTACGTATATAGTAAACACTATATATCGAAAATTTTATAAGAATTTGGAAGTATTAATACCTCCTTTCTTTGAATTCCGAATCTAACCGCATCTTCCCATTGGTACCTCGGCATTCCGTGGGACATTTATAATTTTTCTTGAGGCTTATGTCTTTACGAAAATATTTTTTTTTCAAAGTACTTTTATGGTCTCTCCATTTTTTACCCAATGCCTTCTTGATATAGTCATCCGAGACCTCTAAAGCAAATCTCTCCTAAAAAAACACAAGTTTAGAATGTAAATATAAATAAAACTTAAACCAAAGTATTATAAATAACAATTAGATGTTTTGTTACCTTAATATTATCAAGAGCTTGATTTTTGTTGCTATCAGTCATGTGATGCCATGATTTGTAGTTGATGGGCAACATATTGGCATTTCGTGCTATAATGCCCAAATAGCCTGCTAAAAATCGAGCTTCAGATCCAACAGGCTGACCATGACTGTTTCTACTTACTTTGACACGCTCGACAGGAGTTAAGTCGTATAAATCTTTAAGTAGCGTATGTCATCGACCTCTGCGCGTCCCACCACTTTCAGCTGAAAAACGATATGTTATTATTTATATTAAAATTGAAAAATAAACCAATAATAAAAGTCAACACACATGTAAAATAAACTTAACATTACTTTGAAATTCTGCAGGCTCGTCAAGTGCCTCCGGCACATTCGAAGATCCAATAAATGTCTGCTGTTCACTATTTGCTTCTTCCGAATTTGGAGTATTCTGGACAATATAATCTTCTTCTACGCATTTTTCCTGCAATACACATAAAATAGTTGAAATTTTAGTAACAAATTACAACAATAACAGTACATATAAAATGTAACACCCCGAACCCGAGACCATCGCCGGTGTCGGACACGAGGGGTTAGCAAGCCAAGTTCACTTGTTTTGCCCATCCATTGGACATTTCCAGTCAGGCTGGAAAAACTGCGTCACTGTCGCCTTAAAAATCATATCTCGAGTTTCAAAACTCGGAAACTGGTTTTGTAAATTTTCCCTGAATTTAGACTCATATATCCATCCATGGATTTATTTCTAGAATTTTTGGTCGGGCCAATTGGTACAGTTTATTAGTTAAAGTCACCCATGTTACAGGGATCGACTGCTCTGACCTTCGCGCGGTATAACTTGAATATCTCTCTGTACAGGGATTTAATGCTGGTGCCGTTTGTTTCTAATGAAACTAGACTCAAAATGGAATCTGTACATATAAGGTATGTCTCCTAATTCTTTCTGGATAATTTATAGTAAATTTTTAAAGTTGCGACAGGGAACCCAGAAACTGTTCTGGCCCTGTCTCACAATAGCTTTAATATCTCTTAACATGTAACTCCTATGACCATTTCGTTTCTTCCATATGAAAATAGACTCATCAAGGTTCATTTACATAGCTGATTCACTATTTAATACCATTCCTACAAATTTTGGTGATTTTTCACATTCACGTTACTGCAGCTGGCAGCATCTGTTTTTAAGGTAGGTCTTACCTATTTTGTAGTCTCCATGAACCAACTAGTCTTGCCTTACATAGGTCCACATATGATCATTTTAACCATGCCAATGGCTGATCATGTGACCAACATTCCCATTTCCAATTCATAGTCACATCATGACACCATATATATATACAAACCGCAAATAGTTTAAGTTGATACTTCACTATTACGAGCCATTTTCGCATGGCCGTACATATATACATCACAACATATTTAAACCAACAAGGGGTAGTCCTATACATGCCATTTCAAGTTCAACCAAGAATTTATACCAAAATGGGGGCTTGATAGTGTGGATGACTTCGACTTCAACGATCCCGAATCCGATTGCTATCGGCGAAATCTAGAAAACGAGAGCCAAAGCGGCGGAGTAAGCATTTTTATGCTTAGTAAGTCTCAAGGAATATAATCAACTCTAATTACAGCAATACATTCACATAGTTAAATGCATCATTTCATTAATGCACATTCACATAATCATACTTACTTCACCATCCCAACTCTTATGTTCATACACAAATAACGGCTTGATTAAGGCCGATAACTCGTTCCATCATAGGAGCGGATATTCACACGCTCTTACTCCTAGCGCATAAAGCACACACCGCACTTACCTTGTCATTGGGAAATTTCACAAGTGCATTAGCTGAAATTTTCCAGCAAGCTTATAATTTTCAAATCACATACCTTGAGTTTAACCGGATGTCGCTACTCGATCAATCGCCTTGGGACATAGCCGGTTATGGTAACCCGCACCAAGGCCTCACGGACTTAACCGGATATCACGATTTGCACAAATGCCTTGGTCTTAGCCGGATAGAATGACTCGCATACGAATGCCTTGGTCTTAGCCGGATGTAGCCACTAGCACAATTGCCTTGGTCTTAACCCGGTTATAATTTCCAGCATAATTGTCTTGGGGCTTAGCCCGGATATCAATCAATTTCTCATGCACACATACATCAATAATCATTGGACATACATATTTATTTTCGTTACTAAGGCTCAAACACAATTATAATCACTAACATAATCGCCTTCGGGACTTAGCCCAGTATCATTCGAATACTCATACACACATAAATCAATAATCAATACATCCATATTTCATTCCACATAATTCAAGTAAGGTCACTTCTTGAGGACTTACCTCGGATCTTTGTCGAACGGCTTTTACGGCTATTCGATCACTTTTCCTTCCCTTGTCCAATTGTGGCCCTCTTAGCTCTTGAGCTAATTCAAACAAATTCAATTTATCAAAACCTCATTGTGCTAGCTTATGGCGAATATGACAAGGAATTTAAATGGTCATATGGCCACCCTTTAGCTTGAATACACAATGGTCATGCACATTTTATACTACATCAAGCAATTCAATACAATTTATTCGAGCATCAAGGAAAAGCTAAGGCCTTCAATAGGCTACCCAAGGCCGAATATACTTGTCCATGTTGAGGCCAATTATGCACTTAATACCACACAAAAACAGCATGCATTTTACTAGTTAATGCTTTGCATATTGTAGCTCAAAACTTACAATATAGCATCAAGCACTCATATGTGTGCTAGGCAGATGTGCTTACAATTTCACAATTATTCTTCAACATCTTCTTCTTTAAACAAACTTATTCATCACTTCCTTCATAACCAAAACATCATGTGCAAACATATATATACATATATGAGCATGGCGAATTTCAAGGTGTCCATAGCCATCCAAAACACAAATTTTAACTAACATGCAAGAAGCATGAACCATGCTCATGAATGCATCATGGCGAATATGACAATCATGCTCCTTTTCAACTTCAATCATGATAAAACAAAAGAAAGCTCAAAATCTTACTCAAGAGTAGACAATCCATCATTGCATGCATCATCATCAAGCTTCACACTTAGCATGCAATGGCTTTATCACCATAACAACTTTGGCCAAATACCATTTCCATGGCTTAACAAAGATTTGAGCCATGGCTAACATGCACATCAAGTTAGCAACCAAAACATGCATGAAACTCCTAACACAACCTCATACATACCTTAATCTTGATGCAAACTTAGCCAAATCTCCTTCTAGATCTCTTCCAAACCAAGCATGAAGCAAAATCCTCCTTCTTCCTTAGTTTTGTCTCAAAGAAAGGATGAACAAAATTTTTCTTTCCTTCTCTACAACTCACGGCAATGGGGGAGATTACCACACTCACACACATTTTTTTTTCATTTTTTATCACCCATACACCTTTGTTTATTATTTCACCCTAATGCACCAACAAAACATGTTTCATGACATGTTTAGCCCATCCTCCTTGTCATGGCGGCCACCACCTATAAAGGGGGAATTTGACATGCAAGTCCATTATTTTGCATGCATGCTTTAATTAGTCATCACACATTTCCTATCATACTCTCAAAGTTCATTACTAAGTCCTTTCTTGTGGAATTCACCCTTATAACACTAAATCAATCATCATAAAATGTCATACATGAGCACACACATATTATAGGCATCAAAATAAATTTTAATTATTTTTATGCCTCGGTTTTGTGGTCCTGAGACCACCTTCCGACTAGGGTCAATTTTGGGTGTCACAACTCTCCCCACTTAAGAAATTTTCGTCCCGAAAATCTTACCGTAAATAGGTTTGGATATCGCTCTTTCATAGAGTTCTCGGTCTCCCAAGTAGCTTCTTCTATCCGTGCTTGAGCCATAACACTTTTACTAGCGGAACCCGCTTGTTTCGCAACTCTTTCACTTCTCGTGATAGGATACGAATCGGTTCTTCTTCATACCTCATATTAGCTTGAATTTCGATTTCTGATGGACTAATCACGTGCGATAGATCGGATCTATAGCGTCGAAGCATCGAAGCGTGAAAGACATTGTGAACCTTTTCGAGTTCGAGGGCAAAATCAAACGATATGCCACTGGACCGACTCGCTTCGGATATCTCATATGGCCCAACGAACCTCGGGCTCAACTTGCCCTTACGGTAGAACACGAGTATCTTTTTCCAAGGCGATACCTTGAGAAACACTTTATCACCCACGATACTCGATATCCTTACGCTTCAGATCCGCGTCGACTTCGGCGATCGGAGGCTATCTTGACTTTCACGGATTACTTTCACTTTTGTTCAAGATCCCTAATCAAATCCACCCGAAAATCTTGCTTTCACCGAGCTCGGTCCAAAACAATGGTGTACGGCATTTACGACCGTACAAGGCCTCGTAGGGTGCCATCTTAATACTTGATTGAAAGTTTGTTGTTGTGTTTAATTCAATCAACAGCAAATACCGTTCCCATGAACCACTAAACTCGAGGACGCAACATCTTAACATATCCTCAAGTATCTGAATTATCCGCTCGGATTGACCATCGGTTTGGGGGTGAAAGGCGGTCTTTGAAATGCAACTTGGTACCCAAAGCTTCTTGCAACTTTTTCCAAAATCGCGAGGTAAATCTCGAATCTCTATCCGACACGATGGAAATAGGCACCCGTGAAATCTCACAACTGAGAAACGTACAATTCAGCTAATTTGTCCATTGAAAAATCCGTGCGTCACGGGGACAAAGTGGGCCGACTTAGTCAATCGATCTACCACGACCCAAACCGCATCCTTCTTACTTCATCGACAATGGCGGTCCGGATACAAAGTCCATTGTGACTCGATCCCATTTCCACTCGGGTATCGTGATTGGTGAAGTAATCCACAAGGCACCGATGTTCCGCTTTCACTTGTTGACATATTAAACATCTCAAACAAAGTCGGAGATGTCTCGCTTCATACCATGCCACCAAAACCGACGTTTCAAATCATTGTACATCTTCAGACTCCCGGTGGATTGCCATTCGGCTACAATGGGCTTCATTCAGAATTATCGAAATGAGTTCAATTCTTTGGAACACACAGACGACTTTTGAACCTCAAACAATCGTCATCATCGATTTGAAACTCAAATCCTTGTTCGAACACACTCGGCCGTTTTGCGGCCAACTCGTCGTCGACTTTCTCGAGCTTCTCGAATTTGATGTATCAATAGTGGTTTGGCTTTCAATTCAACTACTAACACACTATCGGATCAAGCAGACAAGTGCACGTTCATCGCTCGTAAAGCGAATAATGATTTACGACTCAAGGCATCCGCAACCACATTCGCCTTTCCGGGTGATAGTCAATGACCAGCTCGTAATCCTTTAACACTCGAGCCAACGTCTTTGTCGCAGATTTAAGTCTCTTTGGATCATCAAATATTTGAGACTTTTGTGATCCGAGTATACATGGCACCTTTCACCAAATAAGTAATGTCGCCAAATCTTTAAAGCGAATACGATGGCGGCCAATTCGAGATCATGAGTCGGATAATTTTTCTCATGTGGCTTTAAATTGCCTCGATGCATAGGCCACAACTCGACCTTCTTGCATTAATCGCAACCTAACCCAAGTAGAGAGCGTCGCTATAGATGACAAACTCTTTGCTTGGGACTCGGGTTGCACTAGAATTGGGGCTTCATCAAATAAGTTTTCGATTGATCGAAACTTTTTTTGGCATTTCTCGTCCATTCGAACTTAACATCCTTTTGGAGTAGCCGTCATCGGCGTGGCTATCGTTGAGAAGCCTTTACAAATCGTCGGTAATAACCGAAGCCCCAAAAAGCTCGAACCTCATTAATATTTCTGAGGCTTCCAATTAAGTATGGCTGAAATTTTATTCGAATCGACTCGAATACCGTCAGATACCACATGACCCAAGAAGCTAACCTCTCTTAACGAACTCACACTTGCTGAACTTAGCATATAATTGCTTATCCGTAAAATTTGCAAAGCACTAACCGCAGTGTTCAAAGATGTTCGGTCTCATTTCTTGAATAGACCAAGATGTCATCAATGAACACGACTACGAATCGATCCAAATATGGTCTAAAGATCCGATTCATTAAATCCATAAATATCGCAGGGGCATTAGTGAGCCCAAACGGCATCACTAGGAACTCATAGTGACCATATCTCGTTCTGAAGGCAGTCTTGGGTACGTCCGAATCTCGGATTCGCAATTGATAATAGCCCGATCTCAAATCTATTTTCGAGAACACTGAGGCTCCCTTTAGTTGATCGAACAAGTCATCGATACGTGGCAACGGATATTTGTTCTTTATTGTCGCTTTATTAAGCTGACGATAATCGATGCTGCAATCGCATGGTTCCATCCTTCTTTTCACGAACAACACCGGCGCACCCAAAGGCGAAAAACTCGGGCGAGCAAAACCTCTATCCACCAATTCTTGCAACTGAGCTTCCAACTCCTTTAATTCCGTTGGTGCCATACGATACGGAGCTATCGAAATTGGAGTGGTACCAGGTACCAATTCGATGCCAAATTCTATTTCCGAACAGTGGTAAACCCGCAATTCTTGGGAAAACATCCGGGTATTCACAAACCACGACACAGACTCGAGTTTCTTTTACGATTCCTTGTCATCGAAAGCACGTCGCAAGGTACGCTTCGCACTCTTTTCTTACATATTTTCAGGCCAACATTGCTGATATTACAGCTGGCAACCCCTTTAAGTCCGTAGACTTAACCCGAATTATCTCGTTATTCGCGCACCTCAAATCGATAGTCTTGCTTTTGCAATTTACGACCCAAGGGGTTTGACACCCGAATTACAAACTCAGTAGACTCAATAGGCAAAGTCTTACTGGATGCTAAGGTTTCACATATATAAGATTGAGTAGAACCAGGGTCAATCAAAGCAATCACATTAGTATTGAAAAGAGTGAAAGCACCGGTAATGACATCTGGAGAGGCAGCATCCTCGCGTGCACGTATGGCATAAGTCCTCGCAGGAGCACGAGCCTCAGATCTGATGGTAGCATCTCTAGATCCTCTCTGACCGCCAACGACATTGCCCATATTTCTAGGTGGCCTACCTCGGCGATGGTAGCACCCGAGTTTCCACTCGACTCACATTCTGTTCAAGCATCCTCGGGCAATCCTTCCTAAAGTGGTCGGCCGATCCACACTTATAGCAGGAGCGATCACGAAACCAACAGCTCCCCGAATGCCATTTGCCACAATGTTGACACTCCGCCTCTCTCGGCGATCATTTCCACCATCAGCGATCGAAGTGACTCGTGTGGTCACAGGGGTCGATCGCGCCTCGTCTAGAAAAGCCCAGCGCCTCTAGACCGGTTCACATCATCTCGAAATCTCTTGATTGCTGTTGAAGAGACTTTCCGAGAACCTCTTCGAATTCTCCGGTTCCCACATCAGCTTTTGTTTCTCCTTTCTAAGCTCTTCGACTTTACAAGCTCGCTCAATAAGTACTACGATCTCGTATTTCGAGAATGCCAACGAACATCCTTATATCATCATTCAGCCCATCCTCGAAGCGTTTACATAATAGCTTCGGACGAAATGCATTCTCGCGTGATCGGCTAAGCCTCACAAATTTTCGTTCATAGTCGATGTAACCGACATAGAACCTTGCTTAAGATCAAGAAATTCCTTCGCTTTTGGTCGATGAATCTCGATCGATATACTTTTTTTTTTCAAACTTGGTTTGAAAGAATTCCCAAGTCACTTGCTCTCTAGGTACCACAGTCGAGTACTCCACCAATAGTAGGTGGAATCACGTAGCAAGGAGATGGTACACTTTAAGCACTCATCGGTGTACAAGATAGCTCATCGAGCACCGGATAGTGTTGTCCAACCAAAATTCAGCTCGTTCGGCATCATCATCATCCGTAGCTTTAAATTCAGTGGCCCAATGTTTTGAATCCTATCGACTGGGGCTTACTTGACCTTATTTGGTCGATTCGGAGGTATTGTAGGTCTGAGGTTGCATTTGTCGGGAATGGAGGTTGTGGGACAGCCGTGTTAGTTCGAATGTATTGATTAAACCATTCGTTCATCACACTATAAAAGGCTTGCCTAGCCTCATCATTCGGATTGCTGGCCATAGGTTGAGAGTCCGCCGCTGTCCCTTGTGCGGGAGCAGCGCCACACTCTCCACATCATCAGCTATTGCTCGGTTGGGATCGGGATCCATTGCTATAAACAAACTCAAAGTCAAATTGTCGAAATCACCACACTATCGATTCATCATTTAATGGCATGTATAGCTAGACCCCAAACACCTCACGGTAGTCCTAGAATCGACTAAACCTGGCTCGATACCAATAAAATTGTAACACCCGAACCCGAGACCATCGTCGATTGTCGGACACGAGGGTTAGCAAGCCAAGTTCACTTGTTTTGCCCATCCATTGGACATTTCCAGTCAGGCTGGAAAAACTGCATCACTGTCGCCTTAAAATCATATCTCGAGTTTCAAAACTCGGAAACTGGTTTTGTAAATTTTCCTGAATTTAGACTCATATATCCATCCATGGATTTATTTCTAGAATTTTGGTCGGGCCAATTGGTACAGTTTATTAGTTAAAGTCACCCATGTTACAGGGATCGACTGCTCTGACCTTCGCGCGGTATAACTTGAATATCTCTCTGTACAGGGATTTAATGCTGGTGCCGTTTGTTTCTAATGAAACTAGACTCAAAATGGAATCTGTACATATAAGGTATGTCTCCTAATTCTTTCTGGATAATTTATAGTAAATTTTAAAGTTGCGACAGGGAACCCAGAAACTGTTCTGGCCCTGTCTCACAATAGCTTTAATATCTATTAACATGTAACTCCTATGACCATTTCGTTTCTTCCATATGAAAATAGACTCATCAAGGTTCATTTACATAGCTGATTCACTATTTAATACCATTCCTACAAATTTTGGTGATTTTTCACATTCACGTTACTGCAGCTGGCAGCATCTGTTTTAAGGTAGGTCTTACCTATTTTGTAGTCTCCATGAACCTACTAGTCTTGCCTTACATAGGTCCACATATGATCATTTTAACCATGCCAATGGCTGATCATGTGACCAACATTCCCATTTCAATTCATAGTCACATCATGACACCATATATATATACAAACCGCAAATAGTTTAAGTTGATACTTCACTATTACGAGCCATTTTCGCATGGCCGTATATATATACATCACAACATATTTAAACCAACAAGGGTAGTCCTATACATGCCATTTCAAGTTCAACCAAGAATTTATACCAAAATGGGGGCTTGATAGTGTGGATGACTTGACTTCAACGATCCCGAATCCGATTGCTATCGGCGAAATCTAGAAAACCGAGAGCCAAAGCAATGAGTAAGCATTTTTATGCTTAGTAAGTCTCAAGGAATATAATCAACTCTAATTACAGCAATACATTCACATAGTTAAATGCATCATTTCATTAATGCACATTCACATAATCATACTTACTTCACCATCCCAACTCTTATGTTCATACACAAATAACGGCTTGATTAAGGCCGATAACTCGTTCCATCATAGGAGCGGATATTCACACGCTTACTCCTAGCGCAAAAAGCACACACCGCACTTACCTTGTCATTGGGAAATTTCACAAGTGCATTAGCTGAAATTTTCCAGCAAGCTTATAATTTTCAAATCACATACCTTCGAGTTTAACCGGATGTCGCTACTCGATCAATCGCCTTGGGACATAGCCGGTTATGGTAACCCGCACCAAGGCCTCACGGACTTAACCGGATATCACGATTTGCACAAATGCCTTGGTCTTAGCCCAGATAGAATGACTCGCATACGAATGCCTTGGTCTTAGCCGGATGTAGCCACTAGCACAATTGCCTTGGTCTTAACCGGTTATAATTTCCAGCATAATTGTCTTGAGGCTTAGCCCGGATATCAATCAATTTCTCATGCACACATACATCAATAATCATTGGACATACATATTTATTTTCGTTACTAAGGCTCAAACACAATTATAATCACTAACATAATCGCCTTGGGACTTAGCCGGGTATCATTCAATACTCATACACACATAAATCAATAATCAATACATCCATATTTCATTCCACATAATTCAAGTAAGGTCACTTCTTGAGGACTTACCTCGGATCTTGTCGAACGGCTTTTACGGCTATTCGATCACTTTTTCCTTCCCTTGTCCAATTGTGGCCCTCTTAGCTCTTGAGCTAATTCAAACAAATTCAATTTATCAAAACCTCATTGTGCTAGCTTATGGCGAATATGACAAGGAATTTAAATGGTCATATGGCCACCCTTTAGCTTGAATACACAATGGTCATGCACATTTTATACTACATCAAGCAATTCAATACAATTTATTCGAGCATCAAGGAAAAGCTAAGGCCTTCAATAGGCTACCCAAGGCCGAATATACTTGTCCATGTTGAGGCCAATTATGCACTTAATACCACACAAAACAGCATGCATTTTACTAGTTAATGCTTTGCATATTGTAGCTCAAAACTTACAATATAGCATCAAGCACTCATATGTGTGCTAGGCAAATGTGCTTACAATTTCACAATTATTCTTCAACATCTTCTTCTTTAAACAAACTTATTCATCACTTCCTTCATAACCAAAACATCATGTGCAAACATATATATACATATATGAGCATGGCGAATTTCAAGGTGTCCATAGCCATCCAAAACACAAATTTTAACTAACATGCAAGAAGCATGAACCATGCTCATGAATGCATCATGGCGAATATGACAATCATGCTCCTTTTCAACTTCAATCATGATAAAACAAAAGAAAGCTCAAAATCTTACTCAAGAGTAGACAATCCATCATTGCATGCATCATCATCAAGCTTCACACTTAGCATGCAATGGCTTTATCACCATAACAACTTTGGCCAAATACCATTTCCATGGCTTAACAAAGATTTGAGCCATGGCTAACATGCACATCAAGTTAGCAACCAAAACATGCATGAAACTCCTAACACAACCTCATACATACCTTAATCTTGATGCAAACTTAGCCAAATCTCCTTCTAGATCTCTTCCAAACCAAGCATGAAGCAAAATCCTCCTTCTTCCTTAGTTTTGTCTCAAAGAAAGGATGAACAAAATTTTTTCTTTCCTTCTCTACAACTCACGGCAATGGGGGAGATTACCACACTCACACACATTTTTTTTCATTTTTTATCACCCATACACCTTTGTTTATTATTTCACCCTAATGCACCAACAAAACATGTTTCATGACATGTTTAGCCCATCCTCCTTGTCATGGCCGCCACCACCTATAAAAGGGGAATTTGACATGCAAGTCCATTATTTTGCATGCATGCTTTAATTAGTCATCACACATTTCCTATCATACTTTCAAAGTTCATTACTAAGTCCTTTCTTGTGGAATTCACCCTTATAACACTAAATCAATCATCATAAAATGTCATACATGAGCACACACATATTATAGGCATCAAAATAAATTTTAATTATTTTTATGCCTCGGTTTGTGGTCCCGAGACCACCTTCCGACTAGGGTCAATTTTGGGCATCACATAAAATAGTTAAATTATATAACATGAGCAAGATTGAAATTATAATATTACATATAATTAATAAATCGTAAAATCTTACTACATCAATTCAAGAGATTTTGCATGTTTGTTCTCTCTCTCTCTCTCTCTCTCTCTATATATATATATATATATAATTTTTAAATTATAAGCTATAAATGTAAATTATAAATTTAGACAAAAATAATTTGGTTGGGTTAACAATGCTGCAAAATTTGAGAATAATAAATTGTTAAATTTATAAATTTAAAGTGAAAAATCAAATCCTAGTAGTTGCAATATCGATATGTAATTAATGAAAAATAAATACAAAAGAAATAGCGTAAAAGAAAATTGAAAATGAAAGAATTTAAAATATAATTTTTAGTTTATATCACGTGGAATGTTATAGTTGACTAAAAAATTTTAACCGATTTAATATTTTGAGGTATTTGAATAACGAGGAATAATTTAAGCATTACTACCAACAAAAAAAGAAGCTTAATATTAACAATGTGGATTAATATTAATGAGGAATAATTAATAGCAATTACCACAATGGAGGACCCAAAGCCTTACCTAAGTCAATGTGGATTGAAGCTAAGCAAATTGGATGGCAAAAAACTAGAGAAGCAGCAGAGGGATGCTGACGGAGATGTAGCAGAGGGATGCCAATGAAAATGTAGCATAAGGCTGCCAATGACGATGCGGAGGACTACCGAAGGCGACGCAGCAGACGTAAACCCAGAATTCTTGACCACATGTCAATATTAACAAATATATATGAGTTCCAGATCAAATAAACAACCCAAGATATATGCATATTGATATATGTATATATATGCATATTGATATATATATACATTACAATCACGAGGACCAAATCATCAATTACACCATAAGGCAAGTTTTCAAGTAGGCATGAAACTGACATATTTACAAAGTATATTGAGTCTTTAATATGTGCCATTAGAGTCGCTGATCATAAATAAAGTTAGTTTCATACTCTTCTGGCCTCACAATGATGTGATGTCCTAAAAGATGAGCCAAGTTTCAAATTAAATCTCCACACAAAAACAACAATGCGTAATAGTGCTTAGTAAGATCTAATGGAAAATTCATTAAGCCTACCTTGATCCAATGAGATATTATCCATGACTCAAGAAAAGTAAGAATGCAATGTTATAGCTATCACACAAACCAATTGAGTCACTTCAATATGCATAATAAGCACAATAAGTCAATATTAACATAACTCATGCACATATAGTACATTCCAATAATTCATTCATAAGTTCACTTAATCACATCACTTCATATTTGTTAAGCACTTTATAATTCAAAACATTACTTCTCCAAGTCATATAATATTTAAGGTTCACATAACACTTATCTAGTCACTTCACTTTTTTTATTATAAAGTTTAGATGTTTAGCCCTTAGCAATGTTAATGAAATAAGTTTTGAATACTCAACATTTCAACCAAACACCATTCATTGAATTTAATTAAAATTGCATCCAATCGAACACAAGTGCCATAAACAGCAATAGTTAACTTCACTAAGGCCCTCAGTATGTACATAAGTTCCATGCCATAATTTAAAAAAATTTAAATATTGATATATGTATATATAATCACAAGATTATAAACAGCAATAGTTAACTTCATTGTAATGAGTAGACTAAATTACAAAAAAAAAATGAAGTACCAAACAGAAAAATAACTATAGATTATTCAAGGATTTCGTACTACAAATTCATTAAGAAACCCTATTTTGAATAAACCCTATGCATTTACTAAATGATCAATAGCAGAAGTAAAACGAAAGCCTTAAAGCAAATTTCGAAATTTCAAGAAACCCAAACATCTCCAAAACCCTGAAAAGAGAGAGAAGCACAACAATCTAAGATTACCAATGTCAGCATGCTAAAGTCTAGCGTTCAAAACAACAACTAAATGAGAATACCTTGATATGCTGGACTCGCAAAAGCTAACCTTCAGTCGGGTTTGATTTTGAAATGAAATACCTTGATCTTTCTACTTGCTGCAAAAATAAAACAGAAGTGTAACCCACATAAAAAATAATAGAAATGAAATCGAAATGAAACAAGGAGCTTTGGGTTTGATTTGAAATCGAAACAAGGAGCAATTCTAAGATTAAGAAAATAAAATACAATCTAAATCATAAAATGAAATTAAACTTAATAACTTCGTAGCTTTTAAGAGTAAAATACCTCTACAAACTGAATTTCCAACGGCAGCGAAGGAGAGAAGATACGTCGGCAGAGAGAAGAGGCAAAGAGTTTCCTTCTAAAATCGAGGAGAGAAGATTGGATGTTGGGAAACTAGGGTAAAAAATTTGGGGAAGAAAAAGTTGGGAGAAATTGGGGGGAGATCGGGGAAATCCACTATGGCAGAAACTAAAGCAAATTCAGGCCTCACAAAAACGACGTCGTTTAAGTTAAAAATGAGTAAAACTTTGCAGCGTTTTTAGAAAATGCCACTAATACAAGCCTTCTGCGGTGTTTCATAAAACCGCCACTAATAAAAAGAATAAAAACGACGACATTTTGCAACAATCTCCTAAAAGATATTTGTGGCGTTTCCTTCAAAAACACCGGTAATTCCAACCTTTTGTGGCGTTTAATAAAATGCACCACTAATAAAAAGTATGAAAACGATGATGTTTTTCTATCTCTTCAAAGATATTTGTGGCGTTTTCGAATAAACGCTGGTAATTCATACTTTTTGCGGCGTTTGAAAGAAAGCACCATTAATAACAAAACCTAAAACGACGTCGTCTGCGATCTCTTGACAGATATTTGTGGTGTTTTATAGGATGCGTAACTAAAAAAAGATGTAAACGACGACGTTTCTATTGACAGAACTTTGTGGCTTTTTTGGAAAAATGCCGGTAATTCATACCTTTTGTGGCGTTTTTACTAAAAGCGCCATTAATAACAAAGTTTCAAACGATGGTGTTTTGCAGTCGGTGGATATTTGTGGCATTTTTGTATAAAACGTCAGTAATTTTTAATATCATTTAGTCTCTATATTTTTATAATATTCTTAATTAATCAAAATACTTAATATTATTAACACTAATTAATCAAAACCCTAAACCTTAAATCATTAAACTATATCACCATAACCTTAAACTCTAAACTATATCTCTTAAACCCTAAACTATATCCCCTAAACCATAAACCACAAACAATAACCCCTAAGCCTTAACCACAAAATGTATGAATTAATCATAACCCTAAACATTATCCCCTGATCCTTAAACCACAAAACAATAACACTAATTAATCAATACTCTAAACCTTAAACCATTAAACTATATCCCCTACTAAAGTACCCTAAACTATATGCCATAAACCCTAAACCATAAAATAATAACCCCTAAGCCTTAACCGCTAAACCATTAACCCCTAACCCCTAAACCCCTAACCCCTAACCCATAACCCTTAAACCATAAGCCATAAACATAATTCCTAAACCCATAATCCATAAACCTTTAAATAGTAAATCTTAAACCTTAAACCCTAAATTATATACCCTAAACCATAAAATGGCCAAATAATGTAGTGTTTTAGTTTTTTTAAGCTAAATTGATGTTTAATTAATTAGTTATATTTAGGTTTTAACTTGGCCAATAGATTTTTTTAAATTGAGTTTTAAGTGGTCTAATTTCAAAATTATTTGGGTCTAGTCGAGATTGATTTCAATAAAATTTGCCCATCTAATATAATTACCAAAATACTTTTACATCTAATATTAGTTTAAAATATATGATGATAAAATTCATATCATTATTTTCTCTAGCATAATGTTATAGTTATAAAATGATTAATGATATCGTTAGAAATATAATAAAATTTTGAAAATATTTGTTGTATTTTGATTAAAATATAAAAAATTTAAAATACATCATAACATACTTATAAGTTATTTATTCTATTTTGATAAAAATATATATATTAAAAATTTAAAATTTTGACATATTTGCGGCGTTTATAACCCAAAACTCCACTAACAAGCATATATAAAAACGGTAACATTTTTGCTCAATCTTAAACATATTTGCGGTGTTTTAGCGAAAAATGCAGCTAATGACACATATATTGCAACGTTTTACAACAAACGCCGCTAATGCCAGTATAGCTCAACTACAAACGTCGTCGTTTTGCTCATCATATTTGCGGTGTTTTCGTGAAAGCGCCACTATTGCTCGACATATAGCGCGTTTTCCTAAAAGTGCTGCTAATGCTTGATTATTTGCGGCGTTTGTTAAATAAGCGCCACTAGTAGTGATCTTTTGCGGTGTTCTTTTCACAAGTGCCACTATAGCTCTAACCTTTAGCGACGTTTTTCTTCAAGCGCCACTAATGTACATCTGTTGCGGTGTTTTTTGTCCAAACGCCGCTAAAAGTCTATTTTGCTGTAGTGCTATCTATTTTGCCGTAGTGCTATATGCTTTGGCTTTTTACTTGTAAATGTATGTGTAAATATGTGATGTTGGACACTTATGCTTGCCCTTTTGAAAATAGGTAATCAGTGGTGGAATGGAAAGATAATGAGTTGGTTATTTGGTATGTTGGTATATGCTTAATATGAGATCATGTGATATTGTATTTGAGTTGTTTTGGTGTATAAATTGTGGTGCCTATTGAAGGCATATTGGTTAGACATAAGATGAATGATTTTGATATGTTTTTGTTGTTCTTGAATTGTTTTTTAATTGTGTGAAAATATCTAGAAATGGTTTGGCTTGGAAAAAACTCTTAAAGTCAAAATTTTTACCATTTTGAAATGATGTATGGATATTTTGACATCTAGTATCAATACATGGCCTTATGAAAAAGATTTGAGAAAAATAGAATGGCAAAATGGTATCAATTTTTAATTAAGTATCAATACTTGTTTATAAAATATTGATAACATAAATTAATTATCGATACCCTTGATTTTTGTCATGAAAGTAGTATAGTAATTTGGTACCGATTTTCATAAAGGTATCGATTTGGTACCAATACCTATTATGGATTTTCACTAATTACTTATATTTTGAAATTTTATTCTATTAAGTATTTGAAATTCACATTTAGGTCCTTTAAACTCGATTTAAGGTCTATAAATGTTTGTTTGCCATTTTAACAAATGTTTTGAGTATTTATAATTAAATTAATATTTGAGAAATTTTAAATTCTTAATTGTTTCATTATTTGCTGTGATTCTTCGTAATCCTAATCTAGAGACGGAGACCTAAATAAAAAAATTTTCATTCTTGCTCGTGCCCTAACTTCGCCACTGTTATCATGGTAACATGTAAATATTACCAATATAAAAAAAATTATCATTTTAATGCATTTTACTTAAAAAATTTAAAAATTTAATAGATTATTCACTATAATTAATTTTATTTCATTTAATTAAATTTTTATGTATTCACTTTAAGCTTTTTAATTTTTATTATTTTTATTATAGGATATATGATTTAATCTTTATGTATTCACTTTTAATTTATTTTTAATTTCAATTTTAATGCAAAATCAAATAATAAAAATAAATATTGGATTTCTTTAATTACATAATATTTACTTGAATTATTGATTACTTACCTACTTTGATAGTTAAATTATTACATCTAAAAAGTTATGATAAATTATTTGATTAGATTTGTTTATTAATTAAAATTATTAAATATACAAATAAAATCATTTAGTAATTGTCTAAATTAGTGTTAAATACAAAAAATATATATAATTCACTTATGATGATAATCAATTTGTTTGATTTAATTTAACTGAAAAATTTTATTTTATTATTTTTCTTTTGAAAATTATATTTTCTTCGTTTTCTTTTTTTTAAGGAAAGTATATTTTATTCATTTTCCAAATCTTGCATATCATGTAAATATATAAAATCATAATATGAAAAGGGTCCTTTAATAAATATATTTTATTTTAAAATAATTCTAACATATTAAATTGATTTTTTTATTTTTTATAATCTAGTATAAATACTTACAAATTAATTTGATATTTGTTATACACCAATGACCACCAACTCAAAGTCTAGATAAGATCTGGGTCGCATACCTGTGATCCGAATCGGCCCCATCAGATGGATGTGTGCGAGATGGACAGCGAGAGGACATCCAGGGGAGCTTGCGATATTTGCTTGCACGAGTCGAGGAGAGTTTGCGGTCTCAATTCGTACAAACCCAAGGAGTTCGCATGTGGTGGGCTGCGAGGTTCATCAGGCGACCCAAAACGAGGTTCATCAAGCAACCCAAAACGATACAAGTGTCGAGCATGCCCGAGGTTTGCTCAGAATATTAGTCCTATGAATAGTGAGGTCAAGTCCATAAACAATAGAGTTAAATCATGAAGAGTGATAATATGTTTAAATACATGAATGTTCCCTTTGATGAGATACACAAAAAATTACTCAAAATTACTCAACAAAATTAAAAGTAATATAGCTTCAATTGTTATAATTAATAACTAAAAATAATCTATAATTTTATTATTATTATTATTATTATTATTATTATTATAAATAATTTAAAAGAAAAACCACATACTTTTTAACAATTTAAACTTATAATATATATTTGTGTAAACTTTAAGTTAATATGTATTTATATAAATGATTTATTTACATTTTAAAGCATCATAACCCTATTTAATTGTTTTGAATTATTCATTTTCTGAAAGCATGTTTGAATTATGCATAAATAAGTAAAGCAGTGATTGATTTTTGTTCTTAAAAATACTAAGTATTCATTATAGAAAAATGTAATATTTTATTAACAATAGGATTGTTAAACTTACGGATTATAAGATTGCTTCCATAAATTATTCACGTTTACCAACAATCCAAAAATAAAAAATTACAAATATTTAAAAGAAAACCACATTTTATGTTTATAAGATTATTTCCATAAATTAGTAAATCAGGGGTTATATGAAAGTACCTAAAATTTAAGGTATTGAAATCATTTCTGTGAAAAATAAAATAGAATAAAATAAATAAAAATAAAGAACACATAAATTTTACGTGGAAACCCTTTCGGGAAAAAAACCACGGGCGAGGAGAAGAAAATTCACTATGTCGAAAAATTTTTACTCTAATACAAGAGGAATAGACTATGTCTATTTATAGGCTTGCAAAGCCATATTCTAGTAGGATTGAAACACCTTATCCTAATCAATATAAAATAGATGGAGTTTAATAAGGTTTAAAACCTTATTCTAAAATAAAATAAAAGAAGTCTAGTTCTATATGGATTTTACTTTTATTTTATTTTCCATCGTATTTTATTTAAATAAGAATTTGGGTCACTTAATTCTAACAATCTCCACCTTGACACAAATTCTCAATGAACAAGTTCTTCATCGCGAACTTTCAATAAACAAGTTCTTCACCTCTTCCAAAAACCCTTAAGGGTTTAACTTCAACAATGAACACCAACCAAGTCTAAGCAATGCTCAAACTTGGTTATAGGAAGTGACTTAGTCATCATATCTGCAGGATTTTCATGAGTGCTAATTTTGCTCACAACAATATCACCACGAGCAATAATATCACGAACAAAATGATACCGAATATCAATGTGTTTTGTTCTCTCATGAAACATTTGATCTTTTGTAAGAAAGATGGCACTGATCGTCACAAAATCTCGTGCTGATTTGAAGGTCTTCATTGAGTTCACTAAATAGTCCCTTCAACCAAATAGCTTCTTTACAAGCCTCGAGAATCGCCATGTACTCAACTTCGAGTGGTAGACAAAGCGATCAGTAGTTTGCAAAGTGGCTTTCCAACTAATTGCACAACCTCCGATTGTAAAGACGTAACTCGTGAGAGATCTTCTTCTATCAAGGTCTCCAAGCAAAATCAGCATCAACATACCCTATAACTCCATCTTTAGTTCTTCCAAACTGTAAGCAAACATTAGTAGTGCCTCGTAAGTATCTTAAAATCCACCGAATCGCTTTCCAATGTTCTTTACCGAGATTCGCCATGTATCGCTAATCATCGACCGATGTTGCATATGATAAATCGGGCGTGAACAAACCATAGCATACATGAGAGATCCTCTCGCACTAGAGTATGGAACATGTGACATGTACTCAATCTCATTATCGATTGAGGAGATAAGGCCGATGAAAGTCTGAAATGGGTCGCTAAAGGAGTACTAACGAGCTTAGCACTCTGCATATTGAACTCGCAAAGAACTTTCTCAATGTACCCCTTCCGACTTAGGTACAATTTACTTGCTTTTCTATCTCGAGAATCTCCATACCAAGTATCTTCTTTGCTAGTCCTAAATCTTTCATCTCAAATTCTTCACTTAGTTGGGCTTTAACCTTTCTTATCTCTCTTTATCTTTTCTTTGCTATCAACATGTCATCAACATAAAGAAGTAGATACACAAAAGAACCATCAACTGTTTTTCTTAAAGTAGACACAACTGTCAAAACTACTTCTTTTGAAATCATGAGAAGTCATAAAAGAATCAAACCTCTTGTACCACTTGTCTTGGTGATTGTTTCAAACCGTAAAGGGACTTTTTCAAGAAGCAAACATAGTCCTCTTTTTCGAGACTATAAAACCCTCTCGGTTGTTGCATGTAAATATCTTCCTCAAGTTCTCCATGCAAAATGCGTTTTACATCTAACCGCTCAAGCTCCAAATCATGCATGGCCACAATACCAAGCAAAGCTCGAATCGAACTATGCTTAACAACCGGAGAGAACACATCATGAAGTCCACTCACGGAATTTGATCAGTAACCCTTTGCAACAAGCCTTGCTTTATATCCGGGTTCTTCAACTCCCGAGTCCTTCTTTCTTTTAAACACCCATTTACAACGAATGCCTTTTTACCTTTAGGAAGTTTTACAAGATCCCATGTTCTGTTTTTGTGAAGTGATTCCATCTCCTCTTGCATAGCAAACATCCACTTTTCGAGTCTTCACACTAATCGCCTCGAATAATTAAATGGCTCTTGATTCGCATCTATATCTTCACCACATTTAAAGCATAAGCAACTAGATCAACCTCGGCATACTTCTTTGGAGGTTTAATTTCTCTTCTTGTCCTGTTTTTGGCGATAGAGTATTGCGGTGAAGAAGCAACTCTATTCTCAATTTTGTCTTGGCTTGAGGAGTTGATTCGTATTAACTCGATGCTCCACCGCTTTTGGTTTTCTTTATTGGAAGAGTCTTTAAGAGATAAGTTAGGTAGCATAGCGTTTCATCAAAAACAACATCTCTGCTAATCACAACTTTTCTATTTTCGGACACCATAACTTATAGCCTTTTACACCACTTTATAACCAAGAAAACGCATTTAATGGATCTCGGTTCCAATTTTCCATTATCAACATGAGCATACGCAGGACACCCAAAAATCTTTAAATCGAATAATTAGCGGGATTACGGACCATACCTCTTGTGGAGCCTTTTTCTCAATGGCAACGGATGGAGATCGGTTGATCAAAAAACATGCAGTAGAGGCTGCTTCTGCCCAAAATGACTTCGGTAAGTTGGCATTTGACAACATACATCGAACCTTCTCCATGATCGTTCTGTTCATTCGCTTACGCAACGCCGCTTTTGTTTGTGGAGTATGACGAACTGTCAAGTGTCTCATGATCCCTTCTGACTTGCACAATCTATTAAACTCATCAGAACAGAACTCTAAGCCATTGTTTGTACGGAGGTATTTTATCTGTTTTCCCGTCTGTTTTTCAATCATAATTTTCCAAGACTTAAATGTGGAAAACACATCGCTTTTCGCTTGAGGAAGAACGCCCAAACTTTTCTGGAAAAATCATCAATAAAGGTTAGCATATAATTAGCTCCACCTCTCGAAGGCACTCGGGCGGCCCCACGATCGAATGGATATACTCCAACGTTTCCTTCGTGTTATGGATTCCTCTAGTGAATCGAACTCTCTTTTGCTTCCCAAAACACACAGTGCTCACAAATTCGGTTTGCAAATTCCTTGCCCATTAAGAAGTCCTCTTTTGCTTAATTCTGCCATGCCATTCTCACTCATATGCCCTAGGCGCATATGCCAAAGTTTAGTAATATCATCATCTGACAAGGAAGAGGAAGCGGCAATTGCATCACCGATAATGATAGAACCACAGAAAACATATAACTTGGCAATCTTTCTTTGCCCTTTCATCACAACAAGGGACCCTTTGAAATCTTTAAAACCCCACTTTCACTGTGTATCTGCACCTTTTGAATCAAGAGTACTCAACGAAATTAAATTTCTTTTCAATTCGGAACATGCCGCACGTCACTAAGTGTTCGACAACTCCATCAAACATCTTAACTTTAATTGTTCCAACACCGCGATTTTACATGAAGCATTATTTCCCATCAAAACAACACCTTGAATCTTTGTTTCATAAGTTGTAAACCAATCCCGATTGGGACTCATGTGGAAGGTGCACTGAATCAAGTATCCACTCCTCGCTTACTTTAGAATCATTGATGAAGCAACTAGAAGTTCACCATCATTGTAGTCTTCTACAACATCGCCTTCACCGAATTTTCCGGCTGTTTTCCCTTTTGATTCGCACCTCCTTTTAATCTTATTTTGTAGCTTATAGCACTTTCAGATTTAATGTGCCCTTTCTTCTTGCGAAGTTGCAAGTTTTACCTCTGCTTGAAGATTTCGATCTACCCTTAGATTTACCACGAGGATTCCGTTCTGTGTTCTACCACGATCATCATCAACATTCCATCTTGTCTCCCACGAACAATGAGACCCTCTCCCGAGAGTTGGGTTTAACCACAAGATGCTTCATCTTATCATACGAGGTTAAAGAATCATAAACCTCATCAACCGTGAGAGACTCATGGCTATATAAAATCGTGTCTCTAAAGGTGGAATAAGACGGGGCAACGAACAAAGTAGAATCAACCCTAGATCTTCCTTATCATCTTGAACCTCCATGGCCTCCAAGTTTGAGAGAATTTCTTTAAACACTTTAAGTGTTCGTATGACGCACCTTCCTCCAAACGATGAGCATAAAGACGCCGCTTCATATGCAACTTGCTTGTTAGAGTTTTCGACATACATATTTGTTCTAGCCTCTTCCATAATGCAATGGCGGTTTTCTCTTTCATCACATCCTGCAAAATTTCGTTGGACAAATGCGATGTAATTGTGTTAATGCCTTTCGATCCTTACGCTTCTTCTCTTCATCTGTTAATGTCGAAGGCATCTTATCTATCCTAGCGGGGCATCCTTTAGATCCATCTGCAAGAAGCGCTTGCATCTTAATTTGCCACAACGCAAATCTGTGTTGCGATCCAACAATGAATTTCATACTTCAAAGACGCCATTACCGTGATCGAGATGAATAACCGGAAGCTCGATACCAATTTGTGAAAAATAAAATAGAATAAAATAAATAAAATAAAGAACACATAAATTTTACGTGAAACCCTTTCGGAAAAAAACCACGGGCGGAGGAGAAGAAAATTCACTATGTCGAAAAATTTTACTCTAATACAAGAGGAATAGACTATGTCTATTTATAGGCTTGCAAAGCCATATTCTAGTAGGATTGAAACACCTTATCCTAATCAATATAAAATAGATGGAGTTTAATAAGGTTTAAAACCTTATTCTAAAATAAAATAAAAGAAGTCTAGTTCTATATGGATTTTACTTTTATTTTATTTTCCATCGTATTTTATTTAAATAAGAATTTGGGTCACTTAATTCTAACAATTTCCATGCTACATAAGAGTAATACCAATTTATTTGATTTTCGAGATTGCAAGAAAATCAATACTTGTAAGAATCATGCATTTTGATTATTATTTTTTTTTGTAAAAATAGAAATTATAGTAGATTCATGGGAGATTGTGTTCTCTATTTAAATGTGTTTGTGGTGTAAAGAATTTTTCTCATCAACTTCACCTTGATCTCCATTTTAAAATAAAAAAAAAAAAATCCACCACCATCGTTTTTGTGAAGCGCCATCCTTGCCAACCTGTCCTTCTAAGCATCCCATTATTTTCCATGTTATCAAACATTTCAATCAATCTGGAGTTTGATTATATGAGTTTTAATGGATTAAAATTTGTAAAAATATTTCATTTTAAAATTCTCTTATGATTAAATTTATTAAACTGCGGATGATTTGTTTTTGACATCTACATCTGTTAAATAATTTTATTTATTTATTCAATCATTTGAATTTCCATCTCATACATGCACTGTTTTCATGAAATATAATGGTGATTCTCTCTATCAAAACCAGGATTATTGGCATGGTAGGTTTAGAAGTCCTGATGGCTTGAAAGTTTTCTTCAATGTCTGCGACCTATGTGTAACTTCAGTCAAAGGGTTTTTAATCAAACATGATTTTGCTAAACTTGAATTTAGTTTATTGGAAGACTTGAAGTTGAAGCTCATCCCCTTCACTCTATTATTTATTTATTTGATTAAAACCTTTTCTTTTCTTTCTTTTTTCACTATAAGAAAGAATGTGGGATTTAATTTCAAGAGCTTTTCTCATAAGATATAAATCAAAGTTTTCATTATGATTGTTAAATAGATATTTTATATTTCTCTCCTATTGTTGTAGATGATATATTTTTTTATCAACTTTGCCAACAATAGTTTTGGTTGAATATAATATTAAATTAACAATTGAGACTCACTAATGACAGTGTGTTATACTTTTCCTATAAAAAACATTTCCAAATGTATTATTTTATAATGGTAATATTATATAATTTTATAAAAAGTACAAGTAATTTAGTATAAAAACAATTATTATCTATACTTATATTAAATGACAAATTATAATTATTCTTAAATAATATGTTAAACAAAATAATTGATTCCAGAACTAAATAATACAATAAAAATATTATCTTAATGTGTTTTGTTTTGGAATATTTTATCAACATTAATTCAAAAGTGGATGAGACAATCGCCTTACCTCGCTCCATTACTAAACACCCAACACTATACTTTGAGCACCTCCACCCCTTGATTTTTGTATTTACTATCACCCTATCATTTTGCTGCAAATCCATCTGTTGCTCTTATTTCCACCTAATATTATTAGGTAAGGATAAGGTTGGGTTTTTTTTAAAAAAAAATTTAAAATTGATGTTAATTAGTCCCTATTTCTCTTGGGTTAAAAAAGGTACTAATTTGATAATTAAATTAAAAGGAGTGTTAAATCAATTTTTTTAAATAACAAGAGTGTAAATTTCTTGGTAGCACCAAATTACAAGCTATCAACACCTGGCTTAAATAGGGACCAGACATTTGATGCTGGAAATTTCTCAGCGTCGTGCATAAGAAGACCCTGGAATTAACCCATTCTCTAATGTAATCTTCAAGATAAGGTTCACTTTTCCAACACATAATTATCCAATTCTTGATGTTAACGCATCATGACTCCTCTCTATTCGCATTTCATACCATCACTAATTTTTTTTTTCTGTTCATATCATACATAAGAATCATTTTTGCAGTTGGAAAATTTAATAATGTTCTGCCATTGATTGCTATGGGGGAGGACCCAAGAGGCTGGAGTTGCAAATAGGACCAAACCCACTTGATAGCGAAACCACAACACGACCCGCCAATTGTCAATACTACATCCTTAGCAGCAACTTTGAAAGTCGTACCTTTTTCTCCATCCCGAGGAAACAAGCGGCGGCGCTGCCCGCTCTCCGCCTCTAACATCTTTATACGTCTAACTGTTGTTTTCCGTTAACCGAATATGACCTGTCGTCCTCAACACCCATATGTGTAAAAAGCACTCTCATTGGTCGGTGTGTATGTAATGAAACAAAAGCTGTCACATTTTTTGTCCTGTTTTCTTCCCCCTTCCATCTTTATTTCGCTGTAGAAAAAAAAAATCTTTCAAAACTTTTTTCTTTTTTGTCCCTACTTGCATTTCAGCTTCAATTGAGAATTTCCATCAATAATCCTTTAATTTTCAGTTAAAGCAACATTTTTTTTTGTTGAACACAGAGATGGATGCAGTTCGGTTTCAGTTGGAATGAAGAACTTACAGGTATTTTTTTAATAAGTAATTTAATTATAAATAATTGCTCAGTGTCTGTCATTAAATCTAAGTTTTAACATAAATCAAAACTGTCTGCTTATAGCATGATCCTTGAAACTAACTTGAAGATGGAATTATATGCCATTTACAGAACACACAAGATATTAAACCTTCGGTTCAAGCTTCAAATGAATCCAAAACAGAACAGCAGAATAATCAAACATCGGCTGATTCTGCTTCAAGCAATGATGGCCAAAAAGTTTCACGACAGGATATCGAACTTGTAAGAAATCCCATTTTTTCATCATGATTTTTTTATGCTGGTTTTTGTTAAACGATACACAATTTATGTAAACTGGTGGTTGCAGGTCCAGAATTTAATTGAACGATGTTTACAACTATACATGAATAAGGACGAGGTCGTCAAAACCCTCTTGAATCGAGCGAGGATAGACCCTGGATTCACAATATTAGGTATCCATTGAATATATATTTATATGTTGTACATGTAAGTATATTTTGAACTTACTCTGTTGTTTTCTTTACTGTTCTTGGTTATTTCAGTATGGCAAAAGCTGGAGGAGGAAAATGCTGATTTTTTCAAGGCTTATTATATAAGGCTGAAATTGAAGAAGCAAATCCTTTTGTTTAACCATTTGCTTGAGCATCAATATTATCTAATGAAATATCCTATGCCTCCAAAGGTTCCTCTGGTCCCAATCCAAAATGGGATTCATCCCATGCCTGGTAAGTTCTAACTAAATCAATAATTGAAGCAAGTCCCTATTATCTCTTTACATTGTGAAGTGGTACCAAAATGTGATTCATGGCCTCAACTTGTTAAGAAAATTTAGGACAAAATTTTCCATTGAATTGTTTCTTGAGCATGATAAATATCTGGGATTGTGCTGTTTTTGTTGCTTAATACTAATTATTTCAAAATTGGTTGATCTCATTGCTCTTTGTAAATTTACAACATAATGGAATGTTTATGGTCACTATTATGGTTATTCAAAGCCATTTACTATAGCGCAGTTAACAACTTACCAATGGGATATCCTGTGCTGCAACAACCTCCAATTCCAGCTGCAGGGCAACCTCATCTAGACTCGATGGGGATATCAAGCTGTCATGTGGTCAATGAAGTCCCAGCACCCAGTCATTTTCAACCAATGCAGATGAATTCTGGGAATGAGTGAGAATTTAACCATCTTCACTTCAATCTATCATTAATTGCCTTTTTAACTTACAAATATTTGTTTAGCCTGTTTCTTCCGTAGTTTCATATGCTATTTCTTTCAACATGGCTTGCCTAATTAACAACCTTTCTTTTACTTGCAATGTAATTATTGCCTAATTATGCTAGCATGGTGATGGACAACAACGCAACTGATGCGACACCTGCAGTTCCTCCAACCACTGCCATGATGTCATCTATGTCAGAGATGCCAGTGAGCCCTACATCGGTGGCGTCCAGTGGGAATTTCCCTTTCACTGCAACAGACATGTCGGAAATGGGAGTAGACACAGCAACACTTGATTCGGCCTTCACGGCGGATGTGGCAAGTTCAATAGGATTGCAACTGGGACCTGGTAATGGAGCCGACAATTCTAGAGATTCCCTTAGATCACTTGATCAGATTCAGTGGAATTTCAGTCTCACTGATCTTACAGCCGATTTCTCAAACTTGGGAGGTAAGTTGTGGTAATGAGACCCATACCAGGAGCATAGCATGCTTGTTATTTTATCCTCCTTTTCTTTGTTGCTTTCCTTATGGAGCTCATTCTCATGAATTATGGCCCTCGGAATTGTTACAGATTTAGTAGCACTTGGGAACCACCCTGGTTCTCCTTTTCTTCCCTCTGATTCAGAAATTATGCTCGGTTCTTCGGAGCACGAGAATATAGGTAATGGGGTCTCCAATTACATATTTACCTTGATACCTGTTTTGATGAACTCTTTTAAGAGGAAGGATGCTGCTATTGATTAGAAATCTGGGAAAACAACAAAAAGAAAATATCATTTCTATCTATAAACAGAAACGGGATCCTTTAAACTGCTATAAAATCTAATATGATTTTAGAATTTAATGCACGTATTACCATATATCCATGTCTACTTAAAAAATCTCTGCATATGACTGGTAAAATTCTAATAGCAAGTGTGCAAATGGCATTGATTTGTCATTTTGAAACTCTCAGCTTGTCAACATTTACGCCATTGAAATATGTATATTAATCTGTTTGTGTTTGAACACATGCACTGATAAATCTAACTTGTTTCAGTAGAGGAATTTTTTGTTGATTCTATCCCTGGACAGCCGTGCACTCCGTCTGACGAAGAGAAATAGTAGACAAAGGTGAGCATTGTATTGTACCTTATAATTGTTAGAATAGAGTTAATAAGAGTTAGATAAATAAGAACAGCTGTATTTGAACAATTCAGCAGTGTAGTTTTAGTTTTTGATGAATCAGTAGCAGTCAGCAGACATGGAAGTAGCCAAGTTCTTGTAATATTTTTCGTAACAAGGCAATCGATTAATTCTGTTACGGCCGAGATATATTTATTATTTTCTTTTGAGTTTACATCTGAATAAAAGACAACATAGCACCGAACTCAAATGTGCTCCAATTTCTGAGTTTATCAGCGTCCAGTTCTGAATCAATAAATTGGAATACTATTGAATTTGGCAAACAGACTTTTGACTTTTAAAACTCATTTTTGCATGAATCAACAAGCCGGCGCTTAAGGACTAATTATATTGGTGTTTTTGGTAAGAAACTGTAAAAATATTTTACGTTTTAAATGCGATGCTATCAGACAACAAACATAATGGTTCGACCTCACAAAACTAAAAGTCTGCCACTATTTACATAATATTCATGTTATGCACAGATCTCTATCACGAAGTTGATGGCTTTCGAGCTACAAATTTGGGATCAGTACCACGTTTTGCGTATAAAGAGCCCACAGCTGGAACTTCGGTAGCTGAAGAAACCATGGCGGATAGAGGCTGGAAATTGGTGCTTCCAATAAACCAGTAGAGAGCCCACTTAAGATTACAGAGGGTATATTTCAAAGCTTTGGTCCAATTCTCTTGCTTATTGAAGCTTTGTGTGATGGAGTAGTTTTCAACTTTATCGTTCTCGATCCTGAAAGATGGCACAAATAGAACAGTAAATTCAAAAGTTCGGATCTACTCTATTCAGAACCACCCAAATCACATTGATATTCAGATACAGAAGAGACTAAGGAGTACCATTCTACATAAAAAAGAAATCTCACTTGTAGGGTAAGTTGAAGCATTTCTCAGGTGGAATGTTGTTTTCTAGATCCTTGGCATTTGCAAACTCAGCAAAGTCCTTGAGGCAAGTTAAGAATAGTGTCATTGCTTTGTCGTACCGTGTACTCCAGAACAGGTTCACTGGACCAAACCTAGAAACATATTCATGCAGCAGGCAACTGAAAACATGCAACAAGCATGATGCGTAAAACACATAAGAGGACGTAGCCCAGATTTATGTATTACGTACTCCCAAGGATGCACCAATCCTTTCAGGTTTACATGCTTTTAATATTCCAAATCAGATCATTCAAATAGTCAAAAAGCCTTTACACTTACAACTCATATGTATTGTTGTTGCTGTCCATTATCCGAGGGTAGCTACCCAGGGGAATTATCTTTATCCGATAGCTGAAAGCCACTAATTAAGGATACAACACATATCACTTTATAAACTGCTTTTAGGCACAAAAGGTAGCAAAGTTCCCCCAAAGTTGAGATAGTGCTCGCTTTAACTACTATTTTACCTTACACAGGCAGAAATAGATGATGGCATAAGAAAACGAGTAGACCACATAACTTGAACAATTACAACACACACACACATACAGACTGTGAACGTCACTTTTCATGGAACTACTACGTAGGCTAACAATCACTAGAAAAGGATACTGAAATTTTGGTCGGAAATATTGGCACATTGTATGAAGTAGGAGGCAAGCTTGACCCCAGGCAGCATTTATTTCGTCCCACTCAACCTAAGCCAAAAACAACAAATATCAGTCACTCTTCACTGCCAACAAAAACAACTTTCCATAAGGAAAATAATGTCAATTTCTTACTGGAATTTTAGGCAGTCGTCCAAGACGAAAATTGTTTATAGTTCCAAATTCTCCATCATGCCAGATAGGGAAAGCATCATTGAGCACGTTAGTTCGCTTTAACAGCTCCAAATGTGCTTGTGAAACTTCAGTCTTAGCCAAAATGGCATCTCTCTCTTCCTGTTAAAAGAAATATTTTGTAAAGTAAGAAGGTACTTAAGGAGTTCGCTTTGTTATTTGAAAGAATATTTGTTTGCAAATGTTGATTAACTTTACTGCTCACAACAATGTAAATAACAACATTAGTAAATTTGACATTTGCTGAACCATCTTGGACTGTCTTTATCAATCAATTGTGGGTCAAAGAAAAGTTTTGGTCAAGAGACTGCATCAGAAACTAACCTGATGAGCGATTAATTGAAACTGAAAGTTGTTAAACTCTTGCCAATACCTGTCACACATTGATTCCAACAAGCATAAGGATCTGATAATTAAAAAAAATCCTGGTCATATACAAATAAAGGTGTGCTTTGCATTCTGGTTTGAGAAAGAGATGGAGGATCAAGGGGGAGGACAAAGGGAAAAGAGGTAAAACAAGTGTTGTACAACACTACAATTTTATCTGAGGCGACCACATATGAAGGATAAAGACACAGAAGAAGAAGAAGAAAAAGAAGAAACTTACCGCTCTTCCAATTCTTTGAATCGTTTTGATTTTTGCTCTAATTCTTTTAGTTCTGCATTTACTGCAGCATTCTGTTTTTCTATTTCTTCAATTGCTGCTTCAAGTTTTCTTTCTTCTTCCTCGATCTTACAGAATGAACAGACAATCAGATATGCATTTAACTAGGAAAATCATTTATCAACGCGGTTAATGCATTTATCATAATGAGGAACTGTCATTTACAAGTATTCCTGGTTTACTGTTCATATTTTTTCAACAATACAATGCAGATTAACATTGGGAAAAGTTTTTTCTTTTTTGAAGGATTTTTTTTTGGTTAATTCAAAGGGATTTTCTTTCATTCATCCAGTAAAACAGTTATCGGATCCTTGTACATTTTAACAATCCTAGCCCTCTGCCATCTTCTAGTGTCTTTTATGATACGCTGTTCTGAAACCAAAAATTTATTAACATTCTGGAGTGAAACCTCCCTCATCCAAACAAAAGTGAAACTAAAGCCTTAGAGTGTCTAGACATTAGAAAATATTAAAAAGCCCTTAACAATTCTCTCTGCAAATTAAAGTACTAGCATGAGGAATCATTTATCCTTTATCATATAAGTTACTCATAGAAACTGCCAAACAGTTACCTTTAATTTCTCCTTACAAAAATCAGCCTCGCTGAGTACATCTCGTGGTTCCCCCTCCAGGCGCTGAAGACAGGCTTCATATGCTTCGATATCCCTAGTCACATCTTCAACCTCCTTGTCAAGTTTGTCAGACAACACCCTCATACACTCAAGGCATAATGGTTGTTCAACCTAAAAATGCCGAATGCATAATAAAAGAGTATAAATATATCCTCTCTACAACAATGAAGCACCAAACTGGAAAAGCAATAAAATGAGCAATACCTGTGTCTGAGTCGTGGCAATCTCAAATGCATTCTTCAGGACAGTAATAGTTGAGTGAAATCCAGAGTTGTTCGGCTGCAAAGAACTGCTTGGTCCACCTTCTGACGATGGTAATTGCGTCCCACTTCCATCAGAAGCAGACTCTGATTTATCAACCACCACAAATGATTCTTCCATACCTTTCCTAGCTTGGCCAGTATCAGGCTGACCAGGAATGCCACGAGGTCGTGGAGGGATTCCTGGGGCCAAGGGCTTTTGCTTTGGCAGCACGACGAAAGAGTTATCCATTCGTGTTGAACCCAGCATGCTGCTAGCTCCATGAATCGAAGCCCCCTGCATTGCTGCATCATTCATACATCAATTTTCTTAGCAAGGAACATCAGCTTGAAATACTGCTATTATAGTCAGGTTTAGTACTTAGTAGCCAAATAAAATAATTGAAGAATCCACTGTGTTTTGGTCCCAATTCCAGCATCAATACATGAAGATAATAGAAAATCCCCAATTTTATAAGTTTTGCAACTCAGACCACTTCAAAATCGAAAAGAATTAATCCTCAGCTAATTAAACCGAAAAAATATTAAATTCAACAACTGGGCAGAAGCAGAAATTTAAAAAGGAAGAGATTGGAGAAACCCTAACCTGATCGAGAAGAGTCGTTGGGGAACTTGTCGACGTAGGAATCGAATCCGACGATACAGAGGGAATGGTGACAGTTCTGGCAGATCCATTTGGGGAGATTTGGATCCACGGGTAAGCTCCGACCTTTATCGGGTATATATTCCTTCTTCATTTAGCTAATCGAATTCTATGTGAAGGGAGATTTTCGGGTTGTCGGGCAATCAGGGGAGAGAGAGATGGAGGGTTTCGTTGTTTCGATTGTTGAGCCGTCCAAGTAAAACATAACAAAAGAAATCATAACAGTTTTTATGACAGGTTTTTTGTGACCAGGCCCAACGACTTTTGGATTAATTTCACTAACAGTCCCTACACTATTGCTTAAAGTTTAAATTATTCTCTAAACTTCTAATCAAATATTTAAAATATAAATATTATATCTATCAGGTCATTATGGGTGGGTTTGGACGGACGGTGGAGTGCGATGGAGTGCAGTGCATTTAGCTTACTTTTTGTCTCACGCTACAATATTAGTGTAATACCTAATATCACCGCCACTATTGTCTTTACATTAATCGCAAATAAACGTATCGTCCATCCAAACCTACCCTATGTCAGCATGTGTATTAATTTCAACATTAGATATTAGTTCAAACTTGATATAAAGCATATTTAAAAATCAAAACAAGTGGATTAAACACCAAATAACTTTGTACCTACATTTATGAATAATTTGAATATGATATATTAAAAAGTATATTGAGCTAATAAATTTAAGAAAGTTATTTTATTAACATGTGTGATCCAAATTGTTCATATGATAAATAAATATATTTATAATTTGAACTATGTGATTAAATGTGTTTCACCTCATATTTAAATTGATGTTTGATATCCAAGCTAATGACTAAGGTGATACAAGAATTTGGTTGATAGAATATTAATACTTTAAAGATACAATTAAAATGTTTTGAAGTTTGGGATCAATTTAAAATTTATATTATAAAATTGAGGCCTTCTGATGAATTAAACATTTTTTTGCCTTTTCTTTTAAGGATTCTCCGTTACCCGGCGGAGTTGACCCGAACACCCAATATATTAAAGATGGACTACTCGGGAAATTAGGTGTATGATCAGGATCCCAACCCTAGTTTCTCCTTTTCCCCTGATCCCCAAATCTTCATCTTGAAATCACGGACACGTACCTGTTATGGAAGATGATCAAATCAGCGGAGACGATATCGACATGAAGGACCTGAACCCAAGGCAGTTACAGCTGTTCGTTAAACTTCTCAATGGTGAAACTTTGTCGCTCCTATTCCCAACCCTTCAAGTCCAAGTCGGCGATGTCAAGCACCGAATTCAGGAATTTACCCAAATCCCTTTCAATTTCCAGCGACTGATTCGCGGCCATCAACTCAAGGACGATTCGGTGATTTCCCACTCCAACGCTACCCTCAACCTTTCCCTCCGGCTCCTCGGTGGCAAAGGAGGTTTCGGGTCTCTGCTGCGTGGCGCAGCCACAAAGGCCGGGCAGAAAAAGACAAGCAATTTCGAGGCGTGCCGAGACATGAGCGGAAGGAGGCTAAGGCATGTAAATGCCGAGAAGAGGTTGGAGGAGTGGAAAGCGGAGGAAGAACAGAGAAAGTTGGAGAAGATCGCTGAAGACTTCATAAAGAAGAAAGCAAAAACTGGGAAAAAAGGAGTTGGAGATGGAGAGGCCGAGAAGTACGTAGAGAAGTACAGAGAGCAGTCGGCGAGGTGCGTGGCGGTGGTTGAAGAGTCCGTTAGGGCGGCCTGCCAAAATGGAAAACGGAAGACAGTGCCGGGAGGAGCTGACCCCAAAAGATTGAAGATTTGGTAAGTTTTTAAGCTCTTTTGATTTGCCGTTTATAAGGTTGGTATTGATATATAGATTGTTGACTTATTTTTGTTTGCTTATATAGGATGGGAAAGAGGAAAGTGGATGAGAGTGATAGTGACAGTGATTATAGCAGTGAGGATGAAGATAATGAGGAAAATGAGAAATCTGTAGTTTTGAACAATGGGAATCATTCAGATTCTAGTAAGGGAGCTGAGGGGAGTTCTGGTTCAGTTTTGGGGGGAAAACAGGATATAGACTTTTCAATTGGAGTCTCAAGTGGTACTGGTTCTGAGGAAGAGAAGGAGGTTGTTCTGCATCGAAGCTCGGAATCTTGTGAAGATGTTGATGCCATGGTTGAAGCAGATGTGATTGCTGGGAGTGAAGCAGCTCATCCTGAGATGCCAGAACAAAATGGAACTAAAACTCAAAATCAAGAGGAAATAGTTAGTCAATGTCTCAGTGCTGATCCGGTTGCGGAAAATGGAGTTGGAAGTGAATTGATTGATGGACTTAATTGTTCTTCTATCCCAAAACCAGAAGTTCACAAAGACACATTAGTTTCAAATGTTAATGCTACAGAACCAGAAAATCCATTGAACTTTGATGACTTTAATTCTTCTGCAGAGATGGAGGTATGGTTGCCCACTTGAAGTTCTTTTCCTATTTCCTAGGCTTAGCTAATTTTGAGTGCTTGTTTATTTCCTTTTTTAATCATTAAAGTTTGTAGATATAGAATTTTAGATGGTTTGAAAGACATTGTTTATAAACTTGCTAACAAATAAATCCGAACTATTTGGGCTGTCTGTTCATTCTAGCCCTTGTTATTCTCACCCTTGTATAGAGATTGATACCATTGATGCATCTAGGAGGTGGAAGAAGCGATACAACTTTCGGTCTCTCACCCTTTTTACTTTAGTTTGTTGTTGCAATTTTATTAAATGCTTTCCTTTAGCTTAAAGCTTAAATCCTGCCATAGCTGTTTGATGTTATTTAGGCAGTGTCTTCGTGTTGATGTTAAAAAAGTAGTTGGATGATATAAACTAGAGAATTGAAGAAAGGATACCATGGAATGAAGTTAAAAATGGCATATGCATTAAATTGTCATGGGCCACATGGTGATGCTGTTGCCTTTATAATGCTCAATGTTGATTCAGAACTAACTAATTTATCCTTTTTTTTTTTTGGGGGCAAACTAATTTATCATTTCTAAAGGTTCTTGGATTGGAGCGGTTGAAATCTGAACTGCAGTCACGTGGGCTAAAATGTGGGGGTACTTTGCAAGAGCGAGCTGCTCGTCTGTTCCTGCTAAAATCTACCCCTTTAGATAAGCTTCCAAGGAAGCTGCTTGCGAAGAAGTGAAAAGCTATGTAGTAGGCTAAGGCTTCATATCACCTCATAGTGTATTGCTAAGGAGTGTTCCTTTTTGTCAAACGGAGAAATGTATATATTTCTTTCGCTTCTGTTCAATATTGTATAAGTTGGTTCTTGTAAGCTAAAACTCTGTTAGCTATGAGGGGATATTAACTAATGGTCTCTGTAAGTTACACTTCGCCTAAACTGAATTTTGAGATTTGTGGAATGATAATGGTGATAAGAATGTGGTGTTTTAGCTAATTGAAACCCCAATTCTTTGCGTTCTTGTCTATTCTTTTGATAAAATGGAATATTTCAGGTCTCAATATATTTGGAATGGTTTACAGTAAGATACAATCGGGACTTCAAGTTCATAAAAAATAATAATAATAATTCATTTTAACTTTTCATTTAATTTTTCGTTTTCTTTATTTTTCGTCCTTAAATCAAATCACTGAAAAATTAAATTTATTTACTTTACTAATGCGACATACAAGTAGATTGTCATGTATATGTTACGTTAGTAATTAATTAATTAATTGTTAATATGATATTTACATTGCAATATATATATATGTCATGTCAAGTAAAGTTAAATAAATATTAACTTTTGTATTCATTTTGAGATAATTTGACAAATAATATAAATTTAAAGTCTAAAAAACAAAAAATTAAATAAAAGTTAAAATAACTTTTATAAAATTAGATGATCAAGTAAGTCATTATCCTTACAATAATTATTAAGAAAAAAACTTGTACCTTAAATTAAAGGTGTTCATGGGTTAATTGCTAAAAAATTTCTAGATCCATTTAATAGGCTTGGGCTCAGTTCGACTCGAAAAATGAGAGTAAAATTTTACTCAAGTTTAACATGGCTAAAACTACTAAAACTTGGGTCCAACTCGGCCCGCCCATATTAAAATTTTTTATATTATTTTTTATATAAAAAGAATTAGAATACATAATATATTAAAAACACTAAAAACATTAAAATAAATTTGAAGAATCTATATACTTAAATAACACTAAGATAGATGCAACTTAACAAGTAAATTCCTCTAAAATAGTAACAAAATTAATAATAAAACAATAGTTATACAATATCAAAACAATAACAATATAACGGTACGTTTGGTTCACTGTAATGGAATAGAAATTTGTAATTGAATAGAATTTGGAATTGAATAGAGTCAGAATCGATGAATTCAACTGTTTGGTTGAATGGAATGGAATAGAATTGTAATAGGATTATTGTGTTTGGTTAAATGGAATGTTGTTGTTATAATAAGGAAAAAAACTAAAATGACCAGAATACCCTTAGCAAAAATTTTTAGCTAGATGATTATTGTTATTGTTATTAAATAAGATTATTATTGAAAATAATTTAATAATAAATAATAAATAATTTAACCATATTTTAACATAATTATTATTAAATATAATTTAATAAAAATTTAATTTAATAACATTCTTAATATAATTATTATTATATGAATTAAAAATCAAAATATATAATACTATAAAAATATATAATCTACTTTATTATTTTTAAACTGTAATACATATTTAATGTGCTAAAATATCATTAGTGAAACAAATAATTTAATTATTCTACAATAAAAATAAAATATTAGAAGTAATAAATAACTTGAGAATTATATTTCACATCCAAGCATAATATTCATATATTAACAAAAAGTTACAAGCCAAAAGTTTTAAGAACCAAGTCGATAGTCAAATTGATTTTACCACTAATTTATCAATGAATTAATTAAATAAATTATTAAAATTTATAAAAATAATATTTATAAAAATTAAAAACCGATTAACTAGTTTTTTTAACCTAATTCAACAATTTATACAAATACATAAGGCAACCAATTTGATGCCTTTTCCAACTTGATACCCAACCTAAGGCAACCAATTTTATGTCTTTTCTAACTTGATACCTGACTAATTCCTGATTAAACCAACCAATTTGATCAAATTCAAACATCCACGATTGACCAATTTGATCAAATCCAAATAGATTCATGAATTTATTTGATAATCAAACTCGAAAATAGTTGAAGGAAATAAAATCTCAAATCATTCTGGTAATTAATTATTGTAGACATGATCCAATGAACATCAAACAAGTCCCTTCTTCATCAATAAACTTTGTCTGCTGGGAATGAGGCAAAGCATTTATCACTTACACTCAGTTGATAGAAGAGCATTAGCTTATTAAACAAAAAGATTCAGAAGCAAATCATACTATAGTTGAATTTGAAGTTAAATACAGATTCTTTTAATAAAAGAGGAAGTTGATGAAGATTTTGCAAGGCTTAAGCTGCCCTTTTTTTCTTCTTCTTTTAAAGTTATACTTGGGATGGGGTTCCCATCTTCCATAGTTAACACAAATATTATTCCTTGTACCGAAATGGATTGGTTTAGTGGCATCAACAACTTCATCACACTAACTTAAGAGTGTTAAAACATTAGATATAAAATAAAAATAATTATTATAAATTTAAACTTACTACGAATGAAAAACATTTTCTTTATTGTTGTCACAAACAAATCATATAAATAACTAAATATTAGCAATTAAAATTAGTTTATTACTAACTCATATATTAAAACCTACCATTTTTAGTTAATTTGATTATGTTCATTTTTTTCTTTTTCAATGCACTAAGATTTAGGAATTATATCAAGAGATTAAGATGAATATGCTCGTGTATGTACTTGGTATGATTCAAAACTCATAACGACCAATACAGACAAACAGTGATAGGAACTCCATAGTAGATAAAACACATACAGACAGTGACATCGCATTTACTCCATACTAGAACAACCAAGGATTTTACACAAGTTCTGCACTTCCTTGGTATAAAGAGGGAGGAGCCTGGTACAAAAATAGACTGTTTCCACCATAAAGAGGTGAAAGGAGACTGTAATAATAAAATAATTCCGGCAAAAGAATGTTTCTTCTCCCTCTTCTCCCGGTATATGAAAATGGGATCCTAACCAATAGTTTTTATTCTCATGTGAATGATATTCTATTTTCACTATGAATTTAAATATCCCCCTTCTATTTTTCGGAAACCTTGAAAAAAGTATATGATAAAATCAGGTTGTTTATAGCATCCATTCGGGCATCTGTTTCAAACTCAGGATCTATGTAGAAGAAAACCTGTAAGAAAGTACAGGTTAGTTGACGATCACCAACAAGTTTTGCCTTTTCAACAATAAAAAGACTTACAGGCATGTCAATCTGCTCTCCAGGAAAAAGACACTACTCCTCAAAGCAAAAGAACTGGATTTTATTGAAATAAACAGCAGCTTGAAGAGGAACATGAGCAAGCAAGAAACCGAGTCAAAGTTTTAAGGCTTCTGATATGATAATGACAAACATTACCAGTAAGTTAATGTGTTCTAATGTAATCAATTTTTTCGCCCTAAAGGTTTTTTTGCTTCCACGTTCTAGCTTATCATCTCATAACAAGCTCATTGTATTTCACCTAATGTTTCTTTGGTCATCCAATTTGTAGAAAAGGATAATCAAACTATGTAAAATAAAAAATAAAAAAATTAGAGGATAAAGAAAGCCAAGTATTGATACAAACATATGAAAACAACTGTGTGGTTCGAAAGTGAGCTTTAACCTGCCTCACGGGCCCACCTTCAGGATTGGAATTCTATCTTAGCTATTGGATATTTTAGGCTTATCTTACATAAATATTATTTCCTTTTTTGCTTGCAAAAGGAAAATTAAAACAAGAGTTGATTGCAATAATTTTATCTCAAACTTGAAGATACCCTTATCAAGAAATATTCCGATTAAATTAACAGTTGTAATACAGACTCTTCCTGGCTAAGACCATTAGAAAAACAATATTGCAGATTCTCCTATTGTGACACCTAGAAGCCCCAATGGCAAACTATAAATATAAAGTAATGATACCGGAAACCTTCAAACATGCTTTATAAGAGGTTAGGCATAGACTCATGCGGGTTCCACTAAAAAATTCTAGAAATAAATTTAGACATGGAGTGAGAAAGAGAAAAGGAAGTGTATGTCATGGAATCTATGACATGCACAAAAGGATAAATGAGTAGCAGAGCTCAGCAGACAATTTTCTCAATCCAAACTAGAATGTAGTAACAAGAATATGACAAAGAATAAATTATTTGAACAATAATATTGAAAGGAAGACTACTAAATCATGTACATAATTCAAGCCTAAACAACACAAGTCAAACCTAAGCTAGCAAGAAATGGTTAAAAAGCCTAACGGCTCACACAACCAAATAACATTTGAGAGTTTGACAAAGATCTAAACAAACACCAATAACTTAACTTTAGAAATAACAAATTTCAAAGATCCAAATTTCATAATGGAGCATGAGTAAGTATCAGTACCTTCATTGGGGTGACGTTATAAGTAGAGACACCAGTTATGTTTTGAACTTCAGTTTTTAGCAGTATAAAAAGCAAGAGCACTTTCTCCAGGCTTGACTCCCACCTAGCAGAAAAATAAAAAAAAAAAGAAAATAATTGATAAAAGAAGCACTTTACAGTGCCCCAAAACAGCAGAGAAGTTAAGAACCTCTCTTTGAGTTGGAACAAATTTCCAGGGCATTCCATCCGCCACATCAGCATTGAATTACACTACTATCTCCCTAAAAGGATAAGAGAAAATTTCTCAAACAAAGGCATAGAAGTACAAGAAAGATCATATCGTGATGCAAGTCTAACAGCTTCATAATAGCATCTTTAGAAATACATGAATTGAATTGAACAAACTGGCTGATGTGAAATGATGAATGATACTAAAATTTACCACCTCATTCCTATTTGTTACCCTTTTGTAAAAAAGTCACATCTATATATAAATAAAGAGTATAATCGGAAGGGAGTGATACCCTGCAATCTGTCTTATGACACCTTTTATGGTTTTACCTCATAAAACATCTCATTCCCTTCTTGATTTGTTTCAGAAATAACATACTAAGACCATTATTGGTTTAAGTTATTTCCCCATCATACTCAAATGTTTCTTGCAACAAACAAGTTTCAACGTTTTCCCATCATTTTTTTAATAAGAAGAATGGTAACCGGTTTCTCATTGAGGGAATGACTTCATGCTCTAAAACACTTTAAAAACAATAATAATAATAAATAATCATGATTACAACTAACCAAAGAAACATATATATATCTAAGCAGAAAATGTCAAAAAGTAGAACTGAGAATGTTACAAGCAGAAGCAAACCACAGAACCAGGTTTAACACATAAAACAGTACAAAAACTAAGCATTGAAATAGAATCACAATAAAATTAACAGAAAAGGACATTACGATGATAATCATGAAAAATATAGATGAAGATAAGCTTTTACATCCAAAGCCTAGAAAGCACACCTTGTTACTACTGTCCCATCTTTTTCATGCCGAGCAATCTTTTCTTCAACACTCTAAAGAAAACAAGTATATGTTCTGGTTGAAAACCAATAGAAAAAAGAAAAGAAGAAAAGCCTGAAAATAGTAAAAGGATAGGATAAAAAATAGCACAAATGCCAATAACTTTTCCACAGCATATATATATAGCAGACTAAAGGCAAACAACAGTCTACCAGTTCCAAATTCAAAGGAGCAAAGCAGTGTTTCACATAAAAGAAACATATGATATGGTACCCACTATCAAACTAATCAAAAGCATCGACTAATTTACTCAAAAAGGACCAAATTTTGAGCATGAACGAGTCGAATAAAAGTAACCCATATCAGAACTAAGGACATAAAGCTTGAAATAAAATGATGAAATTAATAAAGAGAGCTTTATACCTTGGAAAGGGTATTAGCCAAAACTGAAGATGGAATCCCAAATTAGTATTTGTAGCGTCTTCTCCTCGGTTTCAGCCTTGGGGCTTCTGGGAAAGTTGGAAGCTTGAAAACGTGGGTAGCTGAAAGAAAGGAACCGTTTTAGCCTTCACAGGAAGCTAGACGAGAGCAAAGGGAAAAATAAAACTAAACAATAAGGTTTGTCAAAGGGTTGGTCAGGATATAAGCATGAAAAAGAGAGAGATGGTTGGAAGGAAATGGGAAGAAGAATGAAAAAAAAAAGATGATTCAGACGTGACAATGAAAAAGAGGAGAAGGTTGGAAGGAAATGGGAAGAATGAAAAAAAAGAAGTTGCTTCAGACGTGAGAACGAAAAAGAGGGAGAAGGGTAAAGTTGAAACTCACACACGCTGAATGGGTATTCCGTGGATAGAGTGCTGAATGGTAAACGACAGTTTTGCCTTGAATAAGACTGTATAGAATAGAGCTGTAATAGCCTATTACAACAAACCAAACAATGGAATGGGGATGGGCCACTGAGTTCACCTATAATGGTTTAGCATTACAGCCAACCAAACATGCTATTATAGTTAAATGAAGTAAAATAATAGGAAAACAATAATAAAAAAGTAAGGTTTTTTTTTTTTTGGAAAATTAGGCTTGGCTTAGACAGAAAACCTTACTTGAGATTCGACCTATTTTCTAAACGGACTTTTTTTTTGCTTAAATTCATTTTTCGAAACTATATTTTTAATTAAACACTTTCTCTTTTTAAACTAATCTTCAACATGAACCATAAATAAGTATACCTTAAAGTTTCCATTTTCAATAATTTCACTTTTCACGACTATTTTTTAAGTTTTAATAGTTTAATCTTCGTTTTTTTCCTCTATTACAAAGGATTGTAAAATTAATTTTATGTGATTAAAAACTAGTAGTAACAGTAAATTAGTTACTATAATGGTAAATATTATTTTAATAAATAAAATTATCAACAATGATAGTATTTTTGGAACAATTTTTTCTTTATTTTTCTAGTTCACTTGTACTAATTATATAAATAAATATTTTTCTATTACTTTATCATATGAAAACAAATTTATGCAATCATTTATTTGGTAATCTGCAAAATAAATAACAAAATGAAATAATGAAAAAGGTGATTTAAAGGAACAAGTGAATGCCATTAGCTTTCGAAGGAGGAAGGAATAACCAAAACGTAAAAAGCGTAGGGGGAAATAGAAGGTTGAGATGGAAATGGAAAATCACAATGGAGGGGTAAAGGTCAATGAGAAAGATTGAGAGACTCTGGAGTTTGTTTCAAAACAACTCTTCAATCCAGTTTAAGGTGCTAACCACATCGCATTGGAGCCAACTGGTCATCTAAAGCCGGTCTAAAAGTTTTGTTGACGTAGCTTAAAAAGAGAAGAATGTGTTCACATGGTGGAACCAAGAATCTCTGAGCGGGTTAATGGATATTTATTTGGAGTTTTTGAAGGCAATTTTTGATGGGGAAGAAGGCAATAGCATTAGGTTGTTTACAGAGGCCAACCAATAAATTTTTTTAGGGGCTAAATAAAATTATAAAATTTAAAGTTGAAAGTTAAAAATATTTAAATTAAATGCTTTATTTTTTAGAGTTTATCAAAATTTAAAGTTTTTTTTTTATTTAACTAAAGGCTTAAAAGCCTTAAATTTAATATTTTCCTTATTCGGCGGCTTTATACTTCAATTCTAGCTTATTTTATCCATTTAATTCAAAAAAAATTAATATTTACAAAAATATCTCTGGTTCAAAAATATTCGCTAAAATTACATTAAATAAACAGTAAGTTTGGGTTTTGAGAATTCAATGGTCGGCACCACCTTATGTTTTTGCCCGTCATTACCTGATGATTGTGTCAGGCTTTAAAAAAATAATTTTTTTGAGTTTGGGACATGAATGGCCGGTACCAGGGTATATTTTTTTTAAATCGTATCATACTAGTATACAAAAATACCAGTATCTGAAAAAAATTTGGGTACTAGCCATGTAATGGCTAGCACCAAAGTCATTTTTTAAAAAAAATAAATTTTTTATATTTTTCGGGTCCTAAGGCAATTTTTTTTTTACTTTGGGGCACTAATGGCTGGCACCATAATTAATTTAAAAAAAATTGTTGGTCAGTAGATGGCCGACACCAAGTACATTTTTTGGGTTCCAAGGCACTTTTTTCTTTTTACTTTGGGATACTGATGGTCGGCACCACCTTTTTCAGGTCCAAAAAAATTCTTTTGGGGTTTTGGGACACCGATGGCCGGTACCAATTTTATTAGATTAAAAAAATTATTTTTTCTATTTTGGAACACTAATAGCCAGCACCAAGTATTAAAAAATTAGTTTTCTTAATTTTGGGAATCAGATGGCTGGCACCAAATTTATCAGATATATATATATAGGTGTTTTGTCTTCCATTTGAGTTTTTGTTTGCTTTTTTAGTTGAAAATCGAGATTAAAAATATCAGTTTTTTCTTTGTTGAGAAGGAAACAAATTTTTTTTAAGATGCGTTCCCAGATTTTGTTTGTTTATGTTCATTTTGATGGAGAAATGATAAATACAACTAAAAAAGGCTGTGTATTTCAAAGTTGAAAAAAAAAATAGGAATAAGATTCAACAAACGTGTTTCGGTGGCGGATTAAAACAAAAAATCAGTATAAAGATAGCAACCTATTGCGGGAAGCAAATGTTGAGACTGTTTTACAAATTTCCAGTTTCAACAGATCCGTTCAAGTTCTCAGAAATGGAGCTCAAAAATGATGATGATCTAGGGACAATGATGGCAATTTATTGCCCCCTGATATGGATAATCCCAGCTCGGTTGAGTTGTTCGCAGAGATAGCTAAACTAGATCCTATTCAAGTTGTAATTCCAGCAAGCCAGCATTCTAGAATTGATTTTGATCTTAACGTCTCCTAATAATATTAGTCGGGTTGTGGACAGTCAAAGCCAACTCCCGAAAATCCGAACACCGATGGATGTTCGTATAACATCCCCAACTCGTGTACTCGTCTAGAGATCCATCCAGAGGTGTTGGCCACCATAGAAGATGGTGATGAAGGGTCTAATAATGATGATCAGTCTCACCGAAATCCCAACGATGATTTCAGTGACCCCGATTTGGATGACGTCCCTAAGACATAGATGATGAAGGCCTGGTGGAGGGTGAAAATGCAAACCCCCATTTGGCTGAGAACACGGGCCCCGGTATAGTTATAAGAAATAATCTAAGGTCTTTTATGACCGACGTGGATCTTGATGCGACTGTTGCACGTAAGTTCCCAAAATATACAAACATTATGCCGGCTCACCTACTTGATGATGAATTCGATGATGAAGAGTTGTTCGTAGGACAACAATTCGATAACAAGAAAGACTGTTTACATGCTATAAAACAACTTAGCTTTAAGTTAGGTGTGGACTATAAAGTAACAAAGTTGAAGCAGTCTTTCTATGTAGGAGAATGTTGGAAAGCCTCAAGTAAGTGTAATTGGCGTGTTCGATTCGCGTTAATGTAGCAGACATAGATGTGGATGGTAAAAAAACTAGAAGGTCCATACACATACACATTTGCTCGTATAAGAAAACTAGAAGGTTCACACACATGCACGTCTGCTCGTATGTCGTAAGACCATCGAAAGTTAGATGAAAAAACAATATGCAACTGCATCATCCTTTTGGTGAAAGAGTCGCCCACCATTCAGGTGTCGGTCCTTATTGCGGACATGCAAGCTCGATTTAAGTATAAAGTGCTATACCAAAAGGCATGGTAGGTGAAGAAAATGGCGATGCGAGAGTTGTATGGTAACTGGGATGCGTCATACAATGAGCTTCAAGGGTGGATAGCCGGGATGTGAGAGTATGTGCCCGAGACAGTGACTAATTGGCAAACACTAATATAAAGGCCTGGAGGAGGAGATACAATTAGGGAAACAGGTTTTTCATCGATTGTTTTGGACGTTCGAGCTATGTGTTGGGCCTTCCCTTACTACAAGCCGATGGTTCAAGTGGACATGACCTGGTTGTACGGCAAATATACGCAAATACTCCTGATTGTTGTTGCACAAGATGGCAACTGAAATATACTTTCGATTGCTTTCACCATCATGAAGCGTGAGTGCTTCGAGTCTTTGGAATTTTTCCTCAGAAATCTACAAAGACACATTGTCAGGAAGAAACATTTGCCTTATATCAAACAGATCGAAGGGACTACTTGCTGTGATAAGGAAATCGGGGGTCTGTGGAGGTTTGTTTATTGCATCCGGCACATCGTGACAAACTTCCACAGAGATTATAACAATAAAGAATGGAAAAAATATTTCGTGAACATAGGTAAAAAATATTGTTTGTATATATTTCAAAAATTCCTTTTCAAATTTTATCAGCCTATAAGTTTTTAAAATACTGATTCCAAATTGCATATGTAGCTCATGAGTTAGAACCGCAAAGATTCAGGCAAAGGTTCACGAAGCTTGAATCTTAGATGTCATCTTTACAACAAATCTCTGAACATGGTTGGGTAGCATAAAGTGTAACACCCCTTACCCATGTCTGACGCCGGGACAAGATACGAGGCATTACCGGACTTAAACATACACATACATGTAAAACCGGACCAAAAAATTTCAACCAATTAAAAAACATTCAAACACATACATATCGTCCCTTCTACGGGCCTACGAGGCCCAAAACACACATTGGGGGTGGGTCGAGACTAAACCAAGAACTTACGAACTTTTTACAACACTTAAAAAAATTTTTAGTTTTGGAGAGTCACACACCCGTGTGGGTGTGGGTAGGCCGTGTGGTCACACATGCCCGTATGGCTCGAACACGCCCTGTCCTTAGCCTGTGTAACTCTTTGTTTATGATGTCAGCAATGTTTTAAGGTCACACGGCCAAGACATACGCCAGTGTGCTAGGCCGTATCCCTCACACGGCTGAGACACACGGTCGTGTCTCTGTTCATGTGGTCAACACTTAGGCTATTTTCCAAGCCTTAGTCAACCATAGACCCTCACACATTTATACAACATCAAGGACATGTAACATGACATCCATTTAATGATTAAACATCCTCAATTGGGCCACAACATAGCATTTGCATGTCATGATACATGTGTTTTACATACTCATTTGGCCTTGTCTATTATGTTATTACTTATACTTTTATACCGTGTTTACCATCATACCAAAAGATTTCAACTTAATCATCAAACATTCATATTCAAGGCTAACTCATGACTTTATAAAATACCAACATACTGTCCATGCGTAGAATAACATACTTGTTTAAGACATTGCACACCATATCAAGTCACATACACATAACACATGAAACTTTTAAGCTTGTGCATGCACATATAATAGGGTTACAACCCAATAATCAATATAAGCCATATCTCATGGCTATATACAATTGAATCATTATAAGCCAACTCAATTGGCCAAATCATGAAACACATATCATAAAATACTGAGTCTCTATACATGCCACTCACTTGAAAGCACTTAAGGTTTATTGATATCTCAACTTGATAATTTGATAGTGTGATGCTGCCTCCAACGATATCCAACCCCAAGCTAACCTGGCAACACTAAAGAAATGGAAAGAAGGGGGTAAGCTTTATAGATTAGTAAGTCCGTATGAAAATAATGATAAGAAATTTATTAACATGCTTCTGCCAAATTCTTACAACATATTCTCATAGTAACACAATTGAAGTTGCACATAATTCCACTATTTGCTCATATTCCAGTCAAGCTGTCTACTCGAGTCATATTCACTAAATTATTAATATCTAGAGCTACAGAACTCAAAATTAAGATCCTCTAATTTTCCCTGAAACTAAACTCACATATCTTCTTACCATAAAATTTTTAGAATTTTTGGTCTACCCAATAAGTACAGTTTATTCTTCAAAATTACCCCTGTTCTACTGTTTGACAGCTTCGATCTTTCTTTACTAAAAATTAAATATCTCATAGTACGAGATTCAGATAATGTTTCTGTCTATTTATCTTGAAAATATACTAATTAAGGATTTATTAATATGAATTATAACCTATAATTATTTTCATATAATTTTTAATGATTTTTCAAAATTAAGATAGGGGAGCCCGAAATCACTCTGACTCTATCTCACAAAAATTCAAATATATCACAATATGGAATTATTTTTCTTACACCGTTTCATCTATGTAAAACTATACTCAATAAGCTTTAATTTCATATCTTATTCAGCCTCTAATTCGATTTCCACAATTTTTTATGGATTTTCAAATTCGGACTACTACTGCTACCCAAAACTGTTTTAGTGCAATATAATGATAACTATCATAAGTTCATTTTCAACTAATCATGAACTCACCATTTCATGGAATCCATGTTCAATTTCACAATGTAAGTTAGCAAGATATTTCAACAAAATTCATAACCATAATTCATACATCTTAGCTCACCAAGGGTCTCGACATTTCAAAATCTCAATAACCATGAGCTTAGAGATTCACGTACATACCTGTACCACATATTCTTACTCATATTACTCCTCTTCTTAACCAAAATCTTGAATGGTCTGTTGGACCGCCTGGAATACTGAAGGACGTTCGGGATCATCATGCACCAAATAAAGTACTAAAGCCATATCCCATACATGGTCTTACATGGATCTACATATCGACGCCATATCCCAGATATGGTCTTATACGAAATAACTTAATGATGTCGAAGCCATATCCCTGATATGGTCTTATACGGGATCACATATTGGTGCCGATGCCATGTCCTAGACATGGTATTACACTTGCACACATATCATCGCTGATGCCATGTCCCAGACATGGTCTTACACTGGCATGCATATCAACGCCGATGCCATGTCCCAGACATGGTCTTACACTGGCATACATATCAACGCCGATGCCATGTCCCTGACATGGTCTTACACGAGATCTTACTAACCATGGTGTCATAATATCCGTATCCTAAGTATTCCTCAGGGTCACCCGGGGTTTCTTCGAATACGTATCTCGTCGAAACTTGTCTCTAGGACCGACTCATATATCTCACGATGGTAATTAAGCTCGTGATTTCACATAATGATAATAATCATGATAATCGCTTTTTAAAACAAAATCACAAATCATCACATTGTCATCACACATCATAGACATACTGTAGATCACTTCTTATGCATAGCATATAATAACCTTTAACTCAACAATTTCGAATCAACTTACTAATTTAGATCAATCACAAACAACAATAACATTATCGTAGGTACTTACTTGTCAACTTCTTGTCGTATACATCCGTATGGAAAATAATTCAATTTATGAGGCAATAATATAATTTACAATTCAAGTATGACATTGCATTATTATTATTATTATCACATGAACTTACCTCGAATCTGAGCACGGTAATTATTCCATTTTAGTCCATAATCTCGAACCTTCCTGATTTAAGCTCGAATCTCGTTTTCCTTTATCTATAGTATCAAATTTAGCTTACTAGTTAGTCACATTATTCATTGTGACCCAAAAATCATATTATGGAAAAATTATATTTTTGCCCCTAAACTTTATCATATTTACACTTTTACCCCTAGGCTCGTAAAATGATTTTTATTCAATTTCTTTGCATTTTAAGGCTAGCCGAATCATTTTCATAACTAGAACAGCCCAAAATTTCCACTAGAACACACTTTTACTACATATTTTTATAAGTTTTATGATTTAGTCCTTTTAAGCATTTTCAACGAAAATCACTTAGCAAAAGTTGTTTCTCCAACCATAAACATGCATAATCTACCATTAAACATCAAAATTCCCAAACTTCTAACATGGTTCTAATCCTATACCTTCATCATAACTCAAATAAATGGTAGAAATAGGTAGATCTTGTTACGAGAATTTTAAAAACGTAAAAATCATTAAAAACGGGGCAAAAACAAACTTACAATCGAGCTTGGAAGCTTGGAAAACCCTAGCCATGGTTTCTTCATGCAATATTTGGCCAAGGAAGAAGATGGAAAATAAATTTTGGGTTTTATTTTGTTTTTATTCATTTTAATTACTAGATTACCAAAATGCTCCTAACTTAAAAATATTCTATTTCACCCATTTCATATCCATTTTTGTCAAAAAAAATTATCCAATGGTCTAATTACCATTTAAGGACCTCCAATTTAAAATTTCATAACAATTAGACACCTCTAACATGTATCAACTTTTTCACTTTTTACAATTTAGTCCTTTTGACCAAATTGAGTGCCCAAAAGTCAAAATTTTCGAAAGAGATTTTCACGAAATCATTTTGTGAATTTGTAAACAATAAAAATATAATAAAATAAAATTTCTTATGTTGTACTTGTGGTCCAGAGACCACTGTTCTGACTAGGCACAAAATCAGGCTGTTACATGGAAAACTGACAATTGACTCAAAGTTACAATGAGCGGTTTTGGTATGGACAAATGACGACCAAACTAGTAGAGGAAGTTAACTTTGTTTTGAGGCACACATGTCATATACCAATTTCTCTTGTTTTCTCGGCAACATTCTATAGGTTGGCCACATTGATGCCTAAGCTAAGGTTGAGACAAGCTAAGCAGATCGAGGCCGAGCACGTGCACGATGAGGTCGTCTGAAAGGCCGTCTGAAAGGCCATGATGGTAAATAGTCGAAAGGCGCAAACAATGAACGCAGAATTGTTTTCGCACGACCTGGAAATTTTTCGAGTTCAAGAGTACATCGGCCATTGCTCAGGTTTTCCACCTAGGTCGTAGGTAGTTGATTTGCAAAACAGGCGTTGTGAGTGCAGGATATTTTAGACTCTCCAATATTCGTGTGCGCATGTTCATGCAGCGTGTGCGAGAGCAAACTTAAATGTTGAACAATTTACAGACGAGATCTACACGTTGCAACGCACATTGCGTATATGGGGGAACGAATTTCCTGTAATCCGTAATGTCTCAAACTGGGAAGTTTCACCTCCTACTTTCGAGATGATGCATGACCATAGTCTTCCTAGACATCCTAAAGGTTGACCACAATCTACGAGAATTCAAAATGACATAGACTTCAGGCAGACGGGCGAACCCAAATTTTGCACTGTGCGTCTAACATCCGGACACAACTGATCAACTTGCCCATATTGTTTCTATGTTTCCGATCAATCGTTTCCTAATACCAGACTCAAAAATGACAAATGATATATTATTGAGCGTATGTTCTTGTAAAAACATTGTAAAAATATGAAAAATTATACAAATGATATACCTTATTCAAATTATACAATTGATTAAATATAATAATTAATACTTATTTTTCTTATTCCTAATTTAAAACACATTAAATTATAATACAATATACATACATATTTAATTTAAAGCACATTAAATATATTAATTCAATTGAAAATCAAATAAAGTAAAAGGTGAAATTAAAATAAAATTAAAATAGGGAACGAAATGAAAATATTGGAATTATATTTAAAAAGATATATGAGTAAAATCTAAATGAGAAATTGAACTTTTGATTGAAATCAGGCTGAAATGAAATTTAAATTGGAATGAAATGAAATTCAAATTTAATAAAAATTAAAGAAGAAAAAAAGAGATTGATTTAAGGTGCAAGGCCTGCCAAAAAGGTCTTTGAATGGTCGGCACCAAGGCATGCCAGAGATGGCCTCACATTGGCCAGCATCAAGCCTGCCACAGATAGCCTTACATTGGCCAGCACTAAGTTCAAGCCCTCTTACCAAGGCCCGACATGAGAAAAAGATAAAATATATAAATTAAAATTAAGTTTTTAATTAAAAAGTGAATAAAGTGAAATGAATATGAAATGAAAATAAAATATGAAATGAATTTGAAATGAAACTAAAATATTAAATGAATATGAAATGAAATATTAAATGAATATGAAATGAAAATAAAGTATAAATTGAAATGAAATAAATTAAAATGAGACAAAAATTAATATGAAAAAACGTAAATTAAAATGGAAAATGAAATAAATTTAAATGAAAAAAAGTAGATGAAATGAAATGTGAAATGAAATGAGAAATGAAAATGAAATGAAATGAGAAATGAAAATGAAATGAATTTAGAAATGAAAATTGAAAATTGAAAATGAAATGAAAAAAGAAAATTTTGACAAGACATAACAGTCAAGGCACATATCAGGCTTGCAAAGCGAGTCAAACAAGCGAGCTTTCGATTAATTCGGCACCAGCAGATGACTTGGTAGGCACTAGGCCTGCTATGATGTGACCTAATAGGTCAGGCTTAAAAAAACCAAAAAAAATGAAATTAGAAAATTTTTGAATTTAAATGAAATTTAAAATTTTAAAATGGAATGATATTTAAATTGAAAAAAATTAAATAAAATATGAAAAATTTAAATAAAATGTAATTGAGACTACTTCTAATTAATATGAAAATATATGAAATGAAATGAAAAAAAAATTGAAATGAGACTACTTGTGATTAATATGAAAAAAATTGAATACTAGAAAAATAATAAATTTAAATGGAAAAAAATTAATGAAATGAAATGTTAAATGAATATGAAATTAAATGAATTTGTAATGATTATGAAATGAAATGAAAGTTTAAATGAAAATAAATTATAAATTGAAATGAAAACAAATCTGAAATGAAAAAAAATTTAATGAGACTACTTGTTATTAATATGAAAAAATTAAATTTAAATAGAAAAATGAAATTTAAATGAAATGAAATGAAATTTAAATGAAATGAAACGAAACGAAATGGAAATGAAATGAAAATAAAAAAAATTGAAAGGATTGGTCAGGGGCACATGTCGGGCTGCTTGATGTCGAGCCGATTATCTTGGTTAGGAATTGGCCGTGTAACACCCCAAACCCGGCCCAGACGTTATGACCAGATCCGACATGCCACATCGAAGCGTTCAAAACATTTTATATTGTTGATCCATAAAAACTTACTTAGTGTTTTAAAAGATAATTTAATTATAGGTTAAAGTGAATAGAAGCTGTGCACCAGGTAGGAAACCGGAAAAGAGGTGGTGAGTCCATCGGACTGCTTAAGTACCAAGCTCCCTTCGGATCCAATCCTAGACATGCATACAGCCATTGCCACACCTTAACGTCATGGATATTTCTAGGAAACCGATTTGATTAAGTCATTTTAGGAAAAGTGATTAATTTTGGAAAATACTTTCATTGCGGAAGCTTTGCTTGTTGTCGTGTTATTTTGAAATCAATTGTTGTTTTTGAAAACGCGCCCTAAAGCTATCCAATTTCAACATTTAAAATAAGTAATACCTATCTTAGTAATACATATTAAAACCATCGAAAATAATTAAGCGGCCTTATTACATTTAAAAACCCAAAACTTCAAACGTAAATAAAAGGATGTCCAGTTCACCAGAAGAAAATCAAACTTTCAGAACAAGTGGCCACTCCGAATTCCCTTACAGCTCCAAGCCCACTATGGTTGGGGATTTTCTGCGTGGATGAAAATAAAAGGGGTGAGTTTGGGGAAACTCAGTGTGTAAGGAAAACCCATTCAAAGCCTAAGTCAGCTCCAGCCCATTGGGCCTAAGCCCATTCAGTATATGAGTGGTCTTGGACGAGTCCTTTTCAGATTACAATAAATTGGGCCTTAGCCCTTATTGAGATAATGATATGGCCCATAGGCCCATTTCAAAATACATGCAACATCAATAACATATGCAAGCCCATTTGGGAGACTACTCAACCCACCAACCACTACACTCCACCGTACCATTTCTACACTCCATGTGGGAATAGCTCAACCCACCCACCAACACTCCACGATTTGCGACCTTCTTTGCTCGGTTAATAATAAATTGAGGCAAAGCCTCCAAGACGTAGACAAGCCACTTTCAGACTTCCTCCGTCAATATCCCAATCCCATGCATCGATAATAATAACATGGCATGCGATAAATAACAACGATCAAACATGCATTTAGGTCAATTTAACCCTAGGGGTATTTGGTAATTATCTACTAGGGGTAAAGCGTAAATTTTCCACTTTTAAAGGTATTTTCGTAATTTATCTATTTTAGGGTTTTCATGCATATTCCTACTTTTCACGTACTAACGAATCACGTCATCGAGGGTTCTTACGAATTGGGACCGTTGGCCCATCATTCCAATTTTGGCCCATTAAGCCCAAAAATATCGAGGGCACGAAATCATGCACTTTGGTCCAAATTTTGCAGCTTACCAAAAACATTAATCGATTTACCTCACGAGCATTCGCACACTCGCAAATCTACAAAATACCGGTTTTTGGCATTTTGGCTTTTCGACTTTTGCCGACCAGACTAAGAAAGAGGGTGTTAGTTACACATCATTTGCGACAATATCTTGTGAGATCCACACACGAACTGCCTACAATTGGATTACTAACATGTTAATCTAACTATTCAAATACGAACTACGTATTAACCCCTTACAATATTCGCCAACCACACCTACAGATCATAGTAAGCTTATAAGAAATCAATAAGCAACTCATTAACAAATTTTTGTCAATGTTTACCACATAATCATAATTTCACCGCAAAATTTGTCTTCACGAGCAACAAATCACTAAATCATTTATAATTGGATCTATGAAACTCCAAATCAAGTGCCGTTAATTTTCCCTGAAAATAGACCATATATATTCTATCCATAAAATTTTCAGAATTTTTGGTTTGGCCAATAAATACCAGATTTTTCTTAAAGTTTCCCATGTTTCACCGTTTGACTAATCTGACCACTCTTCATTACGAATCAAATTTCTCATTGTACAGAATTCAAAATATGTTTTCATTTATTTCATTTGAAACTAGACTCATTAAGATTTAATTATATAATTTATTCACCTTCTAACTTATCTCTCACAATTTATGGTGATTTTCCAAAGTCACGTTACTGCTGCTGTCCAAAGCAGTTTATTACCAAATCACTCTTTCACACATAACTTGCATGCATGTTATTTAAACATGTATATCACCAATCAATCATCACATATCTATGATTTTACTTAAGTATAATCTCCATTTCATCATTTTAAAGCACAACATGTTAGCTGATTTTTCCCCTTAGCATCTAAGGCACATGCATGCTCATTTGTTTGGCTCAACTTCACCTATCTTCCATTTTTCATCAAAAGAACATGAAACAACAACCATTTCCTTCATTTTAATTCATGACCAAATGCTCACAACACAACTAAAAACCAAAATATGCTTTAAGAGTTAAGGTAGAATCAAGAAGAACTCATGAACATCAAGATAGAAGCAAACTACCATGAACTTACCTTCAATTTTCTTCCCCAAGTGACCGAACATTCAAGAGCTTTCTCCTCTCCTTTCTCTTCTCTAACTTTCGGCTATGATGAACAAAGATGGACAAAACTTTGTTCTTTTCACCCCTTTTTTTTTAATAAAATTTCATATTTCATCCATTTAATTCTTTAATACAAAAGACATGAAATTCCCATCATGGAACATTTACCTAACCCATTATCATGGAGCATTTACCTAACCTATTATCATGAAACATTTACCTAACCCATTATAATGGAACATTTACCTAACCCATTATCAATTTGTATCAATTTGTACCATAAATTATGGATATCAAGTGCATATTTTGTCTACAACAACATGATGGCTGGCCACTTCATGTAAAATAGGAGGTTTGTCATGCAAATCCTCCTATTTTGCACTCCTATTTGTTTGGCCACTTCAATTTAGCTTATAGCATTTTCAAACATTTTCACATAGGTCATATTTCATAATTTCACCCTCTTTTTCTTATGGAACAAAAAAATTAACTAAAATTGCCGGGTTTTATCTTAAGCTTGGGCCTTCTAGAGGCCCATTAACATAATTAAACCTATGCCAACATTCACAGAATTCCCGAAAATTGGGGCGTTACAGGCCGGCACCAAGCCCATTCAGCCTTTCATTAGCTGACACTAGTAGGCTAGGCCTGCTGCGAAGTGACCCAACGGGTGAGTGCCTTAAACAATTTTTTTAACTTTTTTTTCCAATTTTACCCCTGCTCAGCCATTATGGTCCCCAACTATAAATGGTGTACATCAACCCAAAACCCAATCACCACCGCCGATAACTACCGTTCACCATCGACTACTGCCGTTAACTACTGACCGCCGTCGTTTTTTGACCAACAATCGTCGATCACCTCCAAACACCTCCGACCGCTGTCGTTCACCGTAGACCACCGCCGATCACTCGATGGATCCTAATCCTAATTTTCTTTTAAATGAAAACAACCATATTGCTAAAAATATGAATAAGGTAAACAAGAAGAATAATGTCCCGTTTAATTTGAAATACTATGATAAATTCTTTTTTAAACGAGTAATATAACATTCTATATTTTCTATAAACGCAGGATCAATACCGAATTGTGAGACCCCAGTTGGATGATCCCGATTACTTTTCTGATCAAAGAGTTTTGTCGTATTTGAACGTCGCGATTTTTGGGGTACCTGCTTACATTCAGATTTCTAAGCTACGGGCCGATTTAATAGCGGCCTTAGTTGAAAGATGGCGCCCGAAGTCACATACTTTCCACTTCCCGTGTGGTGAGGTAACTATTACATTGCAATACGTAACAATCCAACTGGGGCTGTCTATAAACGGTGAAGCAGTGACCGAGCTTGGAAAAGTGCTCGATCTGTGGGGTATTTGCTAGCGATTACTTGGAAGAGGGCCCCCCAACGATGAGGAAGGACATTAAACGGTATTAAATTTACCTGTTTAAGAGAAAACTTCCAGCATCTACTGAGCAATCCAACGCAGATGGACATTATCTACGTTGCAAGAGCGTTTATTCTGCAACTTATAGGTAGGATACTGTTGTTGGACGTCAATCAAAATAAAGTCCACATCATTTATCTACATTTATTAGAAGATCTCGAGCTTGTTGGAAGATTTAGTTGAGGCTCTGCAGTATTGGCATGCTTATACCCCGAGCTTTGTCGAGCGACAAAGTCGTCTACGAAAACAATGGGTGGTTGCTGCCTTCTACTGCAGTCTTAGGCATTATACTGAATACCATTTCTGGAACCAATGAGCCACCAAATGTATGTGTGGCCACTCGTGAATAGGAAAATAGATAGTTCAATTTTGCCATCTTTTTTTTAATTTTATAGTATAGTATACTCATTTTTGCATGAAAAATAATTTGATAATTTATTCTTTTTTTTAGATGGGCAACTCTACCGAGAATCGAGCGATTTTTCATCGTACCTGTGTATTGTATGATGATTGAGACTCATTCCAAGGATGGCGTAAAATATGCTTTCGAATCTTTCTTTTTTAAATAAATAATTGCACAAAAAAATAAATTAACTAATAACGTGTTGTCTATATTATGTAGTTTCTATTGATGTAATATGTCGAGGAAAGGATCTCGGCGCTCATACCATCATGGGTTACTGTTCGTGTCAAATGTTTTATTGATTTATTTCCATGTGGTAGAGTAGCACGATGGAGGTTGGGTATTGAGGCAGTTCAATTGCGCACACCTATCTTGAACTTCTTGTCGACATCAAAGAAGTCCACAGAATGGACAAAAAGGGTTCGGGTTAGGACGAAATAAATTGGGCTGAAAAACATGGACCCAATTTCCTCCATCTTTTGAGGATATTTTTGGTGATGACCTCGAGCCTCAACGTTCAACACGGTTTGAATCATCTTCATACCATCTGGAGCTCGATCCGAAAGCACATACACCTACTATTGAGGATATTTTTCCATCGGCACCTCCAGTCACGCAATACCCCTTAACTCTCGATTATGGTGTATACGATTATACTACTTTTCTAAGTACACCAGACGGGACACCGGAGGCCGGACCGAGCAACTATCAAACGCTTTAGCAAGGTGCACGACATCGCCGGCGGAGGCAGCCGGACTGTTACGCTAGCACCGGGGACATCGCTGTGATCACAACAATTTTGATTTTTATCTATAAATATTTACTTTATTTTGTAATTACTTTATTTTTAATATAAATTTAATTTTTCTAAAATAATTATTTGTTTGAATAAACAACTTGAAATATTTAATAAAAAATATAATTGAATAAGTAATAGTACACAATAAATTAAATTTACAGATACAATAAAATACAAACATTCTAGAATATTAATCCACAAAAATATAAAATTCAAATAACAAATAATACGTACTAAATTAAATTTAAACACCCAACAAACTACAAGCAGATGGGTAAAATTAATACACAAAATTTTAAATTCAAACTACATATAATACGGGCTAAATTAAATTTAAGCACCCAACAAACTAAAAACAGATGGGTAAAATTAATGCACGAAAATTTAAAATTCAAACTATATATAATATAGACTAAATTAAGTTAAACACCCAACAAATTACAAGCAGATGGGTAAAATTAATACACAAATTTTAAATTCAAACTACATATAATACAGATTAAATTAAATTTACAGATACAAAAAATAAAAACATTTTAAGAAATTAATACATGAAAATATAAAATGAAACCTTAAACCCTAAATGACTACATTAAATTTACGAGATATAAAAAATACAAACATTCTAAAGAAATAATACAATTATTTTGAATAGTAGTTTCATCACAATTAGTCTTCTTCTGCTTGAATTAGGTCTATGTTGCATCAATATCTCACTTATAAGTTGTGGAATAAACGCTCTTGCATCATAGATAATGTCCATCTGCATTGGACATCTCGATTAGCCATCCTGGTTAGCCATCTATGGTGCAAAATGTCATCTTTCCCTTAATGGCATAACCTTTACAGTTGACATGATAGTATATAATTTAACTCCGTTAAAATATGATATTCCCTTAATGGCATAACCTTTACAGTTGACATGATAGTATATAATTTAACTCCGTTAAAATATGATAGTATATAATTCAACCCTGAAATTCGGTTGTACACTACAAAAAATTCCCATCTACAATCCACTACAAAGAAACTCATTTGATGATACACTACAAAACACTCTCATTTTGATGGCTCTCTCAAAAAAAAAGTTTTCTCATCCATTTACACTATCAGAACCCAAACCACCCCCTATATATAGAGTAGAGGAGGGTTTCGACCATCTGATTCTCAAAATTAAGAAAACTAATTTTTTAATACTTATTGCTGGCCATTAGTGTTCCAAAATAAAAAATAATAATTTTTTAATATGATAAAGTTGGTACCGGCCATCGGTGTCCTAAAACCAAGAAAAAAAATTTTGGGCACTCGAAAAAGGTGGCGCTGGCCATCAGTGTTCCAAAGTTAAAAAACAAAAGTGCCTTGAGACCCTAAAAATGTACTTTTTTTAAATGACTCTGGTGCTCGCCATCAGTGCCCCCCCCAAAAAAAGTGCCTTGGGACTCGAAAAATGTACTTGATGTCGGCCATCCCAAATCCTTTTTTTTCAGATACTAGTATTTTTGTATACCAGTATGATACGATTTAAAAACAAATACCCTAGTGCCAGCCATTCATGTCCCAAACTCAAAAAGTTTAGGTTTTTTAAAGTCTGACACAATTATTAGGTAATGATGGGGCTAAAACACAAGGTAGTGCCGACCATTGGGTTCCCAAAACCTAAACTTACTGTTCATTTCAGGTCATTTTGGTGAATTTTTTAAACCAGGGTCATTTTTGTAAATATTAATTTTTTTGGGTTAGGTAAAATAGCCTCAATTCTACTATCATTTGACTAAGGGGGGCCAACATCATTTATTTATACCTTTTTATGGTTAAGTTAGGAATGTGGAAAATAACAATTTGGTTTGCTTCCTGTCCCAAAACATATCCCTACTGATGTTGAAACAAGTTATTTTAACAAACTATTTATAAAAAGAAAGTAAGGTAATGAGAGAAATCGACATATGATATTTTTGATTTCACAAACATTATTCTGCAAAGCCTTGTTTAATAAATGATTTTATTCAACAATCATCTAGATCATCTATTAATTAAAACTCAATTTACTCTTTACAACAATGGTAATTGCAACCTAACAATGAACCTAATTATTGCAATCACTCACCCTAAACAATTTCACTTAGGATACTATTTAATCTCTAATAAAATACCTAACACAAGAATGCAAAAATACAAAGTAGAGATAAACAAATAACTAGTCAAAAGCACTCCCACAAGCACACCAACATGTGCGGCAATGCAGTTTATTTATAGGTTGATACAAAAGTTTGGATAAGCTTAAAACTTTAAGTTAAAAATTAAATTTATCTCTTGAATTATCTTCAAAAATTATCTCACAAATTCCTTCATATCCAAGAGAATTCAAATAAGCTTAGCCTTCATGTAAGATAAGTCAAAGGATAAGGCATGAGATGAGAGAATTGTTGATCCTTCCTCCTCCACCTCTCCAAAAATGGATCAACAACCTAAAAAAGATTAAGAACACAACATAAGGATCATTTACTTATTGAGAAACATACCATGGGGAACAAAGTCAAAATGTCAAGGTTTAATTGCACGTACGTTGTCCTAAATAGATGTTTAAACTATTGTCCCAACAGTTTGTCCAACAAAATATTCGAGCAAGGAATGATGTTCCAACAAGCTATCCAAAGAATTGTTTGAATAGAAAACTTAAATTCAATATTTTAGATAGCTAAGGTGTAATATCCCGAATTAGGGCCTAATCGAAATAGTGGTTTCGTGACCATAAATTTGAGATAGAAATAATTATTTTATAATTATTTTGAGGTTTATGATATGATTGGATGATTGTGTGAAAATTTTGTGATGAAATTCTATGCATAAAGTGCTTAAGTTGAGATTAGGGACTAAATCGAATAATTTGCAAAAATTGTATTCTAGAAGTTTTTAGTATGAAATTGATTTGGAATATTAATGAGGAGGTATTAAATAGAAATTTGACCAATTTCTAAAATTTTGTACAAAAATGGGCTTGTACATGAAAATTTTCAAAGAAAGGTATTAAGGGTATTTTAGTCATTTTGTAATTAAGATTAATTAAAAGGGAAATTAAGGCCAAAATGTGTTCATCTTCATCAAGCCTTGGCCGAACCTTACCTCTCTCCATGGCTAGGGTTTCTTCAACTTTCAAGCTTCATAGTAAGTAATTTCAAGCCCCGTTTTTAATGATTTTTATGTTTTTGGAATCCCGGTAGCTCGATTTAGCTTATGCTAGCAATAAGTCAACCTAGGGTTCATATTTGGAAAAATACCCATAGGTGAAATTTATGTATTATGGTGTTTTATGTTAGAATATAAGGTTTTAATTTATGTTAGATAACTTGTGCTACTCGGTTTTAAGTGAAAACAAGAAAAAAGGGCTTAATCGGTAAAAATACCTAATATTCATAAGTACATGTTAGAGTGTGAATTTGATGTTTCCATAGAAGGGAAAAATGATCAGAATGTCATAAAACATGAGAAAATAGGATGAGGTTTAATTTACGAGCCTCAGGGAAAAAGTGTAAATATGTGAAAGTTTAGGGGCAAAATGGTAATTTTGCCAAAGTTCGTACTAGGGGCTGTTTTGATTAATGTATGTATTAAATAAATTAATTTGGCATTATAGATCAAGAGAAACAAGATTCAAATCGTGATCGAGGGAAAAACAAAGTTTACGAGGAATAGGCTTGATTGCTAATATTTTGTATCGAGGTAAGTTCATGTGTAAATAAGGTAACATAATTTTTATTTTAAGTGATTTAATGATATTTATATGATATTATACTTATTATCATGAAATATTATGCTTTGTGAATTAGTATTTGGTAATATGCAAATTGTGTGAACAACTTGATAAGTATGAGATGCTAGCAATTATCGGTTTCTATATTTCGAAGAAGACGATTAAAATGTGTAATTGAGAAGAATCCTGTTTGAACCTTGGGAATAGATTAGGGTACAAGTGACATGTCACTAGGATGGTTGAGTTCTGAACTCGTTGAGTTGAGTCCGAGTTCGTGAGATGTAACTAGGCATCCGAGCTCGTTGAGTTGAGTCCGAGTTCACTTATGGATATGAACGCCCAAGCTCGTTTAGTTGAGTCTAAGTTCGTTTATGGGCAGGTTACATGGTAGCTTGACTACATAGATTTCAAAAGCTATTGAGCTTGTTTAGCTATGAGTATAGCACTTACGTGTACACTATCCGCGTATCCGAAATTATATTCCGATGTGTTCAACAGGAGAATCCTAAGAGAATATGGAGAATATTTAAAACGAAAGTGATTCGATGATGAATGTGTTGAAGAAGTGAAAATGGAAAAGTATGAGTTTAATCCTTGGTTGAGAACTTGGTGAGACAAAATTGTGGTAAGATAGTAAGTATTCTTATGTTATGAGTGTTTTAATGATGTTTATGTTGGATTGTATAATCATGTTACTTATTGCAATAGCCCAAATTTAACTGGGCCTTAAAACCAAATAAAATAGATAAATAAATAAATATTTATTTATTAAACAGTCCAAGTCCAGGTTACAAAGCCCAAACAGTAGGCCCAAAATCAAATACCTCAGACCCATTACCCGGTTACTACCCAGTAGGCCTAAAACTACCCAGCAGACCCATTTACACCCTTGACCCAAACAAAATACCAATAAACCAAACCCAAATCAAAAATGGCCCAAAAATCCCAAGTGACTTTAGGGAAACAGGAAACCCTAGGGTTTCCTGAAGACTACAGGGCCGCAGCAGCTTCTGGAAGCCTCGGGGAGTATCTGTTCAACTCCCCAAATCGAGGCCATCAATACACACTGACACACCATCAATGCGTTGTCTAGTAGCTTGTCCCTCTCACGACCATCCAGCACCGTGATCTCAGGCCTCATCTCCGACCTTGGCACCTCCGTTGACGCCGAGATCTCCGCAAAAGAGACTATCCCGATATCTCCGCAAAAGAGACTATCTCGTGGTCATCAGTGCACAAATGGGTATCTGCCGAGATTCGAATCCATGACAGCAAGCCCATCCACCGAAATCTTCGCGAGTCACCTGCAAGAAAAGGAAACAAACAACAGATACACGAAAAAGTAAAGCAGGAAAGGGCAAGAAAATCATAGCATATCAGTAAAAAATACAGAAGACACGAAAATGGAAAGAAATCATAGATTTCTTTCCCAGAATATGTAAGGGATCAAGGCTATAAAGCCTTCCCTTTCACTTGTAAAAAGGGATACGGAAGGAGACAGAGAAAAAACACACATAGATAGAGACACGAAAAAATACACAGAGAGAGAAGTAAACATATCACAAAAGCATTGTACACCAAGTATTTGCAATAATATTTCAGAAGGTGATTATTTTCATACTTTATTTTCTTTTCTCTTTTACGAATATATGAATCATTTTTTAAAAAAAGTAACGTTTAAAAGAAAAAGTTACCTGTATTTTTGCCCTGAAAAGACGAGGGTTTTTAGCCCTCCAATCACCGTGTGCGGTGGCCTTCGTGGTGGCGCGTGGGTGCGTAGCGACTGAGAACCGGGGTTCGACGAGGCTCTGAGGTCGACCCTCAAATCCTCCTACAGAGGGTTTCTATAGATTTTTTTTTAAAAACCGGGTGTCTAAATGATTTTTAAGCTTAAATTTTGGCTTATATAGCCCTTTCAAAACGGTCCCGTTTTAGCTTAGTCTGATAAGCTCAAAACGACGACGTTTTAAGACCTCAGGATCCGCGTGTTGACCCGATTACCCGGGAAGGATCCACGTGTTTTTTAAGGATTGGGTTAATTACCCAATTAGTCCCTCCGCCTTTTTATGTTTACAATTTTGTTTTATTTTATTTATGATTTAGCCCTGACATTTTGTTTCGGTTTTAATTTAGTCCTTGCAGTAACTATTCTAAGGTCTATAACGAAACGATGCCGTTTAGGGACAAGGGAAAATTTCCCTGTGAATCCCTAGGGTTTTAGTGACCACTTCAATTAGGCCCGATCTCAGTTTTTTTTTTTAAAATTAGCCACTGACTTTTGTTTATGTTCAATTTTATTCCCTCTTACCCATTTTAATTTATTTATAACCTATTTTTTATACATGTATTTTAATATGAATATACATATTATATATTTTATAATTATTTATTTATATGCTATTATATTATACTACTTCATGTTTTTCCATTATTATGTTATTTTACATTTTAACAATATATTATTTCATATTATTATTATTTATTAATTATTTATACATATTATATATTATTTTTACATATATACACTTTCATATTATAAATTACAATTATTTTATATCATTTTTATACCATTATAAATTTTTATCTATATATTATTATCATTAAAATTTTTAACTTGTATTATATACTTATTTTATTCATATGTTAATAAATTTACTTATATTCTATTATTATATAGATATTATAATATTATAATTTGTATAATACATATATTTCATCATTAATTACTTATTTCATATTACTCTAAACTTGTAATTATATATATATGTTATTTTATTATAAATATAAATTCTTTTACACATTTGATATTTTATATACCAATATATTTTATATTTTCATATAATTATTATTCTTGTAAATAATTCTTTATTATATTATATTATTAAATATCGCATTTTATATATGCTCATTCTATTTTTCAATTGTTTTTATTATACATATATTTTTAGAACTTATGTTTTATTATTATACAATATTTGCTTTTACTTTAGAATTAATTGCTATGTTATGTTTTTATATGTTATGCAATATCTTAGACTTTTATAATTTATTTACAAATACATTTTGTATATATATATGTGTTAAAATTGTATATCATGCATCATTTGTATGTTTAAATATATGTTTTGAATTATATGTTTAGGGTTTTACCTATCCTTCTTAAATATGTCTTGCGTTCTATGTATATTTTTCTTATTTTAAAATTGTCATGTTTTATGTCTTATATATATGTTTGTGACAGCCCAAAATTGACCCTAGTCGGAATGTGGTTTCGGGACCACAAAACCGAGGCATAAAAATAATTTAAAATTTATTTTGATGCCTATGATATGTGTTAAATTGTGTGTGACATTTTGATGATTTGATTTAGTGTTATAAATGTGAATTTCACTAGAAAGGGCCTAGTAGTAAACTTTGAAAGTATGATGGGAAGATGTGGGATGACTAGTTGATCATGCATGCAAAAATAAGGGATTTGCATGTCAAATTTCCCCAAAAGAAGCATAGTGGCCGGCCAAGGTAGGTGTTGATGGGCAAGGAAACATGTTTCCAACATGTTTGGTTAGTGAGTTATGTATGAAGAAATAAAATAAGAATTAGCATTAAAGAAATGAACAAAAAAAAAAAGATGAGCATGGATGCCCCCCCCATTGCCGTGCAACTAAGAAAGAAAACAAAAAAATTTTGTTCATCCTTGTTCTCTCCTTTTGGCCGAAAATACTAAGAGGAAGAAGAGATTTTACTTCATTTTCTTTGTTTAGAAGAGATCTAGAAGGAAATTTGGCTAAACTTGCATCAAGAGTAAGGTATGTATGAGGTTGTGTTATGAGTTTCATGCATGTTTTAGTTGCTAACTTGATGTTCATGTTAGTCATGGTTCAAATCCTTGTTATGCCATGGGAATGGTATTTGGCCAAAGTTGTTATTGTGTTAAAGCCATTGCATGCTAAATGTGAAGCTTGCTAATGATGCATGCAATGATGGATTTTCTACTCTTGAAATTTCTTTGTAGCCATCTTGAGTAAGACATTGAGTTTTCTTTTGTTTAACCATGATTGAAGTTGAAAGGGCATGATTGTGATGTATTCGCCATGATGCATTCATGAGCATGGTTCATGCTTCTTGCATGTTAGTAAAAATTTGTGTTTTGGATGGCTATGGACACCTTGAAATTCGGCCTTGCACCTATATGTGTATATATGATTGCACATGATATTTTGATTATGAAGAAAGTGATAAATATGTTGTTTAAAGAAGAAATTTGTTGAAGAATGTTGTGAAATTTGCATGTACAATCGGCCTAGTACACATATGATGTGAAAATCTTGCAATTTATTGTTGATTTTGTGCAAGTATGACTAAGTATAATCGGCCACATGGGGGGAATTATTGTGCATGCATTCGGTTAGAGGCAAGCTTAATGATGCCTATTCTTGACTTAGGTAATCGGCTACCTTGTTGTGAGCTAAGGCCGAATGTGTGCGTAATTAAAGAAAATTGACTAAAGTGCTTAGTTATGTGATGTTGAGTCAATGATATGTGTATTCGGCCAAGGCTAGCAAGCGAGACTTTAATGAATTGAATTTGTTTGAATTAGCTCAAGAGCTTAGAGGGCCACAACTGGATAAGGGAAGGAAAAAGTGATCGATTAGCCGTCGAAGCCGTTCGACAACATCCGAGTAAGTCCTCAAGAAATGACCCTACTCGAATTATGTGAAATGAAATATGGATGTGTAATGATTATTGATTTATGTGTGTATGAGTATTTGAATGATACCCGGGCTAAGTCCCGAAGGCGATTATGCAAGTGATATGTTTGTGTTTGAGCCTTAGTAACGAAAATGAAACATGGATGTGTAATGATTATTGATGTATGTGTGTGCATGAGCAATTGAATGATATCCGGGCTAAGTCCCGAAGACATTTATGCTAGTAATTATATCCAGGTTAAGACCCGAAGGCCATTGTGCTAGTGACCACATCCGGGCTAAGACCCGAAGGCATTCGTGCAAGTTGTTAAATCCGGGCTAATACCCGAAGGCATTTGTGCAAGTTGTTCTATCCGGGCTAAGACCGAAGGCATTCGTGCATGTGGTTATATCCGGTTGTATTCGAAGAAGCTTGGGCTGAAGGTGGCGTTGGTTGCTGTAATAAATTTAATTAGTGCGCTCGAAAAGCCCAAAGGAAAAGGTATGTTTATATGTGCATTGGAAAAGTCGATATGTTTGAGTAACATTCGTTCAATCGACTAACGAATTTTCAGCTATTGAATTGGTTGATATCTTGTGAAAGTATACAATGATGAAGTGTGAAGTAAGTATGATTATGTGAATGTGTATTAATGAAATGATTCATTTGGCTATGTGAATGTAATGCCTTAGTTAAAGCTGATTTTATTGCTTGAGACTTACTAAGCATAAAAATGCTTACCCGTTGCTTTGGCTCTCTTTTATAGATTTTGCTCGTTAGCGATCGGATTCGGGATCATTAAAGTCGAAGTCATCTACACTATCAAAGCCTCCATTTTGGGTATAATTTTGGTTGAACTTTGAAATGGCATGTATAGGACTACCCTATTGTAGAAGGTCATGTACCTTTCGGTTTTATGTAAGCTTGGATAGCCATGCGAAAATGGCTTAGATCGTTGTTAGTATGATTCTATAATCGTTTGTATGATGATCATTATGGGGTATGGAATGGTTTTGAAAAGATTAGCCATTGGAATGGTTAATCATGATCACACTTGTGCTATGTATGCAAAAAGGGCCTATTGAATCGTGGAAATCATGAAATTGGTAAAGGTTACCTTGAAAACAGATGCTGGCAGCAGCAGTGGTGTGGTTTTGAAAAATCACCAAAATTTGTAGGAATGGTATTAAATAGTGAATAAGTTATGTAAATGAACCTTGATGAGTCTACTTTCATATGGAAGAAACGAAACGGTCATAGGAGTTACTTGTTAAGAGATATTAAAGTTATTGTGAGACAGGGCCAGAACGGTTTCTGGGTCCCCTGTCGCGACTTTAAAAATTTGCTATAAATTATCCAGAAAGAATTAGAAGTCATGCCTTATATGTACAGATTCCATTTTGAGTCTAGTTTCATTAGAAACAAACGGAACCAGTATTAAATCCCTGTACAGAGAGATATTCAAGTTGTAACGCGTGAAGGTCAGAGCAGTCGATCCCTGTAACATGGGTGACTTTAACTAATAAACTGTACCAATTGGACCGACCAAAAATTATAGAAATAAATCCATGGAAGGATATATGAGTCTAAATTCAGGGAAAATTTACGGAATCAGTTTCCGAGTTTTGAAACTCGAGATATGATTTTTAAGGCGACAGTGACGCAGTTTTCCAGCCTGTCTGGAAATGCCAAATTGGTCGGTACTTTAAGAGGATTTAGCTCGTCAACCCCTCGCGTCCGACACCGGCGATGGTCTCGGGGTCGGGGTGTTACAATTTTATTGGTATCAGAGCTACGGTTTAGTCTATTCTAGGACTACCGTGATATGTTTGGGGTCTAGCTATACATGCCATTAAATGATGAATTGATAGTGTGGTGATTTCTGACAATTTGACTTTGTGTTTGTTTATAGCAATGGATCCCGATCCCAACCGAGCAATAGCTGATGATGTGGAGAGTGTGGCGCCTGCTCCCGCGCAAGGGACAGCGCCGGCGGACTCTCAACCTATGGCCAGCAATCTGAATGATGAGGCTAGGCAAGCCTTTTATAGTGTGATGAATGATTGGTTTAACCAATACATTCGAACTAACACTACTGTTCCACAACCTCCATTCCCGACAAATGCAACCCCGCACCTACAATACCTCCGTGGCTGACCAAATAAGGTCAAGTAAACCCCGATCGATAGGATTCGAAAACATGGGGCCACTGAATTTAAAGCTACGGATGATGACGATGCCGAGCAAGCTGAATTTTGGTTGGACAACACTATCCGGTGCTCGATGAGCTATCTTGTACACCGATGAGTGCTTAAAGTGTACCATCTCCTTGTTACGTGATTCCGCCTACTATTGGTGGAGTACTCGACTTCGTGGTGCCTAGAGAGCAAGTGACTTGGGAGTTCTTTTAAACCGAGTTCGAAAAAAGTATATCGATCGAGATTCATCGACCAAAAGCGAAAGGAATTTCTTGATCTTAAGCAAGGCTCTATGTCGATTCGACTCTCTGACGAAAATTTGTGAGGCTTAGCCGATGCAGCGAGAATGCATTTCGTCCGAAGCTATTATGTAAACGCTTGAGGATGGGCTGAATGATGATATAAGGATGTTCGTTGGCATTCTCGAAATACGAGAGTTCGTAGCACTTGTTGAGCGAGCTTGTAAAGCCAAGAGCTTAGGAAGGAGAAACAAAAAGTTGATGTGGGAACTGGAGAATTCGAAAAGGTCCTCGGAAAGTCTCTTCAACAGCATCGAAGAGATTTGAGATGATGTGAGCCGGTCTAGAGGCGCTTGGGCTTTTCTAGACGAGATCGCGGTCGACCTCCTGTGACCACAAGAGTCACTTGATCGCCGATGGTGGAAATGATCGCCGAGAGAGAGCGGAGTGTCTGCATTGTGGCAAATGGCATTCGGGGAGCTGTAGGTTCCGTGATCGCTCTGCTATAAGTGTGGATCGGTGACCACTTTATCAAGGACTGCCGAGGTTGCTTGAACAAAATGTAAGTCAAAGTGGAAACCGGGTGCTACCATTTGCTCGAGGTAGGCCATCCAAAATGCGGGCAATGCTAGTGGCGGTCGAGAGGGTCGAGAGATGCTACAACGAGACTCGAGGCTCGTACTCTGCTAGGACTTATGCCATCTGCGCCGCGAGGATCTTGCCTCACCGGATGTTATTACCGGTACTTTCACTCTTTTCGATACTAATGTGATTGCTTTGATTGACCTGGTTCTACTCATTCTTATATATGTGAAACCTTAGCATCCATAAGACTTTGCCTATTGAGTCTCTTGAGTTTGTAATTCGGTGTCAAACCCTTGGGTCATTACGTGCTTGTCAACAAAGTGTGCAAGAAAAGTCCCTAGTATTAGAGGTTCTTGTTTTCCGGCGGACTTGATGCTTTTGCCGTTCGATGAATTGACGTTATTCTTTGTTTGGATTGGTTGACCATGCACGATGCGGTTGTAAATTGCAAAAGCAAGACTATCGATCTGAGGTGCGCGAATAACGAGATAATTCGGGTTGAGTCTACGGACTTAAAGGGGTTGCCAGCTGTAATATCAACAATGTTGGCCCGGAAATATGTAAGAAAAGGGTGCGAAGCGTACCTTGCGTATGTGCTCGATGACAAGGAGTCAGAAAAGAAACCCGAATCAGTGCCAGTGGTTCGTGAATACCCGGATGTTTTCCCTGAAGAATTGCCGGGTTTACCACCTGTTCGGGAAATAGAGTTTGGCATCGAATTGGTACCTGGTACCACTCTAATTTCGATAGCTCCGTATCGTATGGCACCGACGGATAGAGGTTTTGCCCGCCCGAGTTTTTCGCCTTGGGGTGCGCCAGTGTTGTTTGTGAAAAAGAAGGATGGGACCATGAGGTTGTGCATCGACTATCGTCAGCTTAATAAAGCGACGATAAAGAACAAATATCCGTTACCGCGTATTGATGACTTGTTCGATCAACTGAAGGGAGCCTCAGTGTTCTCGAAAATAGATTTGAGATCGGGCTATTATCAGTTGCGAATTCGAGATTCGGACGTACCCAAGACTGCCTTCAGAACGAGATATGGTCACTACGAGTTTCTAGTGATGCCGTTTGGACTTACTAATGCCCCTGCGGTATTTATGGATTTGATGAATCGGATCTTCAGACCATATTTAGATCGGTTCGTAGTCGTATTCATTGATGACATCTTGGTCTATTCAAGAAATGAGACCGAACATGCTGAACACCTAAGGTTAGTGCTGCAAATTCTACGGGATAAGCAATTATATGCTAAGTTCAGCAAGTGTGAGTTACGGTTAAGAGGTTAGCTTCTTGGGGCATGTGATATCTGCATCGGGCATTGAGTCGACCCAAACAAAATTTCAGCCATACTTAGCTGGAAGCCTCAGAAATATTACCGAGGTTCGAGCTTTTTGGGGCTTGCTAGTTATTACCGACAATTTGTAAAGGTTTCTCAACGATAGCCACGCCAATGACGAAGCTACTCCAAAAGGATGTTAAGTTCGAATGGACGGAGAAATGTCGAAGAGTTTCGATCAATGAAAACTTATTTAACTGAAGCCCCAATTCTAGTGCAACTTTGAATCGGCAAAGAGTTTGTCATCTATAGTGACGCCTCCCTACTTGGGTTAGGTTGTGTATTGATGCAAGAAGGTCGAGTTGTGGCCTATCGTCGAGGCAATTAAAGCCACATGAGAAAAATTATCCGACCCATGATCTCGAATTGGCTGCCATCGTATTCGCCTTAAAGATTTGGCGACATTACTTATTTGGTGAGAGGTGCCATGTGTACTCGGATCACAAAAGTCTCAAATATTTGATGACCCAAAGAGACTTAAATCTGCGAAAAAGACGTTGGCTCGAGCTGTTAAAGGATTATGAGCTGGTCATTGACTATCACCCGGGAAAGGCGAATGTGGTTGCGGATGCCTTGAGTCGTAAATCATTATTCGCTTTACGAGCGATGAATGTGAACTTGTCCGTTCGATCCGACAACGTGTTAGTAGCTGAATTGAAAGCCAAACCATTATTGATACATCAAATTTGTGAGGCTCGGAAGGTCGACGATGAGTTGGTTGCAAAAGCGGGCGAGTGTGTTCGAACAAGGAATCGAGTTTCAGATCGATGATGACGATTGTTTGAGGTTCAGAAGTCGTCTGTGTGTTCCAAAGAATTCGGAACTTATTTCGATAATTCTGAACGAAGCCCATTGTAGCCAAATGGCAATCCACCCGGGGAGTACGAAGATGTACAACGATTTGAAACGTCGGTTTTGGTGGCATGGTATGAAGCGAGACATCTCCAACTTTGTTTCGAGGTGTTTAATATGTCAACAAGTGAAAGCGGAACATCAAGTGCCTTGAGGATTACTTCACCGATCACGATACCCGAGTGGAAATGGGATCGAGTCACAATGGACTTCGTGTCCGGACCGCCATTGTCGATGAGTAAGAAGGATGCGATTTGGGTCGTTGTAGATAGATTGACTAAGTCGGCTCACTTTGTCCCCGTCGTCTGGATTTTTCAATGGACAAATTAGCGAATTGTATGCGTTCTCAGTTGTGAGATTACACGGGTGCCTATTTCTATCGTGTGGGATAGAGATCCGAGATTTACCTCGCGATTATGGAAGAAGTTGCAAGAAGCTTTGGGTACCAAGTTGCATTTCAGACCGCCTTTCACCCCCAAACCGATGGTCAATCCGGCGGATAATTCGGATACTTGAGGATATGTTGAGATGTTGCATCCTCGAGTTCGATGGTTCATGGGAGCGGTATTTGCCTTTGATTGAATTTGCTTATAACAATAGTTTTCAATCAAGTATTAGGATGGCACCTTACGAGGCTTTATGCGGTCGTAAATGCCGTACATCATTGTTTTGGACCGAGCTCGGTGAAAGCAAAATTTTCGGGTGGATTTGATTAGAGATCTTTGAGCAGAAAGTGAAAGTAATCCGTGAAAGTCGAAGATAGCCTCCGATCGTCGAAAGTCGTGCGCGGATCTGAAGCGTAAGGACATCGAGTATCGGTGGGAGATAAAGTGTTTCTCAAGGTTTCGCCTTGGAAAAGATACTCGATTCACCGTAAGGGCAAGTTGAGCCCGAGGTTCATTGGACCATATGAGATATCTGAGCGAGTCGGTCCGGTGGCATATCGTCGATTTTGCCCCGAACTCGAAAAGATTCACGATGACTTTCATGTTTCGATGCTTGACGCTATAGATCGATCCATCGCACGTGATTAGTCCATCGGAGGTTGAAATTCAAGCCAATATGAGTTATGAGGAAGAACCGATTCGTATCCTATCACGTGAAGTGAAAGAATTGCGAAACAAGCGGGTTCCGCTAGTGAAAGTGTTATGGCTCAAACACGGGATAGAAGAAGCTACTTGGGAAACCGAGAACTCTATGAAAGAGCGATACCCAACCCTATTTACGGTAAGATTTTCGGGACGAAAATTTCTTAAGTGGGGAGAGATGTGACAGCCAAAATTGACCCTAGTCGGAATGTGGTTTCGGGACCACAAAACCGAGGCATAAAAATAATTTAAAATTTATTTTGATGCCTATGATATGTGTTAAATTGTGTGTGACATTTTGATGATTTGATTTAGTGTTATAAATGTGAATTTCACTAGAAAGGGCCTAGTAGTAAACTTTGAAAGTATGATGGGAAGATGTGGGATGACTAGTTGATCATGCATGCAAAAATAAGGGATTTGCATGTCAAATTTCCCCAAAAGAAGCATAGTGGCAGGCCAAGGTAGGTGTTGATGGGCAAGGAAACATGTTTCCAACATGTTTGGTTAGTGAGTTATGTATGAAGAAATAAAATAAAATTAGCATTAAAGAAATGAACAAAAAAAAAGATGAGCATGGATGCCCCCATTGCCGTGCAACTAAGAAAGAAAACAAAAAATTTTGTTCATCCTTGTTCTCTCCTTTTTGGCCGAAAATACTAAGAGGAAGAAGAGATTTTTACTTCATTTTCTTTGTTTAGAAGAGATCTAGAAGGAAATTTGGCTAAACTTGCATCAAGAGTAAGGTATGTATGAGGTTGTGTTATGAGTTTCATGCATGTTTTAGTTGCTAACTTGATGTTCATGTTAGCCATGGTTCAAATCCTTGTTATGCCATGGGAATGGTATTTGGCCAAAGTTGTTATTGTGTTAAAGCCATTGCATGCTAAATGTGAAGCTTGCTAATGATGCATGCAATGATGGATTTTCTACTCTTGAAATTTCTTTGTAGCCATCTTGAGTAAGACATTGAGTTTTCTTTTGTTTAACCATGATTGAAGTTGAAAGGGCATGATTGTGATGTATTCGGCCATGATGCATTCATGAGCATGGTTCATGCTTCTTGCATGTTAGTAAAAATTTGTGTTTTGGATGGCTATGGACACCTTGAAATTGACCTTGCACCTATATGTGTATATATGATTGCACATGATATTTTGATTATGAAGAAAGTGATAAATATGTTGTTTAAAGAAGAAATTTGTTGAAGAATGTTGTGAAATTTGCATGTACAATCGGCCTAGTACACATATGATGTGAAAATCTTGCAATTTATTGTTGATTTTGTGCAAGTATGACTAAGTATAATCGGCCACATGGGGGAATTATTGTGCATGCATTCGGTTAGAGGCAAGCTTAATGATGCCTATTCTTGACTTAGGTAATCGGCTACCTTGTTGTGAGCTAAGGCCGAATGTGTGCGTAATTAAAGAAAATTGACTAAAGTGCTTAGTTATGTGATGTTGAGTCAATGATATGTGTATTCGCCAAGGCTATGGCGAGACTTTAATGAATTGAATTTGTTTGAATTAGCTCAAGAGCTTAGAGGGCCACAATTGGATAAGGGGAAGGAAAAAGTGATCGATTAGCCGTCGAAGCCGTTCGACAACATCCGAGGTAAGTCCTCAAGAAATGACCCTACTCGAATTATGTGAAATGAAATATGGATGTGTAATGATTATTGATTTATGTGTGTATGAGTATTTGAATGATACCCAGGCTAAGTCCCGAAGGCGATTATGCAAGTGATATGTTTGTGTTTGAGCCTTAGTAACGAAAATGAAACATGGATGTGTAATGATTATTGATGTATATGTGTGCATGAGCAATTGAATGATATCCGGGCTAAGTCCCGAAGACATTTATGCTAGTAATTATATCCGGGTTAAGACCCGAAGGCCATTGTGCTAGTGACCACATCCGGGCTAAGACCCGAAGGCATTCGTGCAAGTTGTTAAATCGGGCTAATACCGAAGGCATTTGTGCAAGTTGTTCTATCCGGCTAAGACCGAAGGCATTCGTGCATGTGGTTATATCCGGTTGTATTCAAAGAAGCTTGGGCTGAAGGTGGCGTTGGTTGCTGTAATAAATTTAATTAGTACGCTCGAAAAGCCCAAAGGAAAAGGTATGTTTATATGTGCATTGGAAAAGTCGATATGTTTGAGTAACATTCGTTCAATCGACTAACGAATTTTCAGCTATTGAATTGGTTGATATCTTGTGAAAGTATACAATGATGAAGTGTGAAGTAAGTATGATTATGTGAATGTGTATTAATGAAATGATTCATTTGGCTATGTGAATGTAATGCCTTAGTTAAAGCTGATTTTATTGCTTGAGACTTACTAAGCATAAAAATGCTTACCCGTTGCTTTGGCTCTCTGTTTTATAGATTTTGCTCGTTAGCGATCGGATTCGGGATCATTAAAGTCGAAGTCATCTACACTATCAAAGCCTCCATTTTGGGTATAATTTTGGTTGAACTTTGAAATGGCATGTATAGGACTACCCTATTGTAGAAGGTCATGTACCTTTCGGTTTTATGTAAGCTTGGATAGCCATGCGAAAATGGCTTAGATCGTTGTTAGTATGATTCTATAATCGTTTGTATGATGATCATTATGGGGTATGGAATGGTTTTGAAAAGATTAGCCATTGGAATGGTTAATCATGATCACACTTGTGCTATGTATGCAAAAAGGGCCTATTGAATCGTGGAAATCATGAAATAGGTAAAGGTTACCTTGAAAACAGATGCTGGCAGCAGCAGTGGTGTGGTTTTGAAAAATCACCAAAATTTTTAGGAATGGTATTAAATAGTGAATAAGTTATGTAAATGAACCTTGATGAGTCTACTTTCATATGGAAGAAACGAAACGGTCATAGGAGTTACTTGTTAAGAGATATTAAAGTTATTGTGAGACAGGGCCAGAACGGTTTCTGGGTCCCCTGTCGTGACTTTAAAAATTTTCTATAAATTATCCAGAAATAATTAGAAGTCATGCCTTATATGTGCAGATTCCATTTTGAGTCTAGTTTCATTAGAAACAAACGGCACTAGTATTAAATCCCTGTACAGAGAGATATTCAAGTTGTAACGCGCAAAGGTCAGAGCAGTCGATCCCTGTAACATGGGTGACTTTAACTAATAAACTGTACCAATTGGCCCGACCAAAAATTCTAGAAATAAATCCATGGAAGGATATATGAGTCTAAATTCAGGGAAAATTTACGGAATCAGTTTCCGAGTTTTGAAACTCGAGATATGATTTTTAAGGCGACAGTGACGCAGTTTTCCAGCCTGTCTGGAAATGCCAAATTGGTCGGTTCTTTAAGAGGATTTAGCTCGTCAACCCCTCGCGTCCGACACCGGCGATGGTCTCGGGCTCGGGGTGTTACAATGTTAGTTAGTGTACGATACTTATGCTGCTATGCTTTTACTTACCTATTATTATAAAATGTTATTTCATATGTTATGTTAATATGCTCCTTCATGCATCGGTTTAAAAAATGAGACTTCATAGTTTTCAAAAATAAAAAGGCAATGCTTGGTGTTTGGAAGCTTCGAGAAAAGTAGTGCCCTAACTTATTGGGTTGCAACTTTTCTCGTTAAGTTCGAATAGTCAAGCACCCTTCTAAGTTTTAAAAGGTTTTCAAAGTGCAAGCGACTGTCTTGGAATTGCAAGGCGATGTGTCCTAACTTACTAGATATGGCGCTTTGTTGTTTCAATATAGGGATTTCCAAAAAGGCTAACTCAGTATCAATATTTTGATACGAGTGAACCCCAATTTTCAAAATCAAAATATTTTAAAGAGGATTGCATGTTAAAATTTTTAAATTTCCAACCTTAAAGACATTTGATAATTAATTAGGTACCAATTTTTGGGCGTTACGAGGGTGCTAATCCTTCCTCGTATGTAACCGACTCCCGAACCCTTTCTTTTATTTCGTAGACCAAAACTAATGATTTTAAAATAAAATGTTTTAAAGGTGATCCAATCACACCTAAAAAAGATTGGTGGCGACTCCCGTTTTTGTTTTTCTTAAAGTCGATTCCCATTTTCTAAAACTTGATTTAAAAATGGTTTCGATAGCTTGGTGACTCCACTGGGGACCAATAAGAGAGTCAAGCCGTATAATTGATTACCTCTTGTCTTAATGTCGGAAATTAAAAATTTTAAAATTTAATCCTCTTTGCATTACATGTGTTTGTATTATTGCATGTGTTGCTATATTTCTAATATGCATTGCATTTGCATGACCGTTGTGGTCATACCCTTAAGTGGGAGTGAGAAACTACGCATTCGTGAGGTTTTCGCCTCCGTGCAGAATAGTGGATCACTTTCGGGATACATCCGTACCTATGGTTTCGTGAGATTTTCATCTCCGTGTAGCCATAGGGAAATGTATTCCCCTGAACTGAACTCAATTCAAATGAGCCTATAATGGGTGAGAATCAAGGAATCTGCTGGTTCGGTTACCTCAAACTTTAGAACCAACTTCATATAGAAAAATGTAAGAGCCCAACTTAGTTAGAGTAAAACTTTAGATATTACCCTTATAAATTATTGTTGAGATTTATTGATATCATGTGATACTAACTATTTCTGTTCTTTTGTTTTGTGCATGTCATTTTGCATTTAGAAGGTATCGATTCACGGTCAGTTTTTGAGTTAGGAAGTTTTATTATGGAGAACGAACTTCTTGATAGAATGGAGGGCAACGCCAATGTCCATAGATGGTCTGAGCAAACTCAACTAGAAAAGGGAGATAGTATAGCTGTGGGATACTTGTCGGAGCTGTCAGATTACACTCGTATTAGTGTCACACAGAATAATCCCCAAGAGCTTAAGGAAATTTGGGATCAGTGGGGTAAAAAGACCAAGCAGTTATTCTACGATAATTACGGAGACTTACCTTACTTGCTCGATGTTCAGGTAGACGAGCACTTATTCCGAGCCCTCGCTCAGTTTTGGAACTCGGCGTACGGTTGTTTCACTTTTGGGGAAGTAGACTTGGTACCTACTGTGGAGGAGTACACTGCCTTACTTCGTTATCCCAGGTTTCAGAATGATAGGATCTATTCTTGAGCTGCTTGTGTCCCTACCTTTTGGAAGAAATTGATGACTATTATGGGGATGAGCGAGTAGTGGATCACGACCAGAATTAAAGAGAAGGGTGAGTGCAAGTGCATTTCGTGGGACGCTTTGACAAAATTGATTCTGACACACCCTGATGAGACGAAGAAGGTAGATGTTTTTGCTTTAAGTTTGTATGGACTGATGGTTTTTCCTAGGGCTTTGGGATATGTGGACGAGGCAACCACGGATCTTTTTCATCGACTCAGTAAAAGGGTCACTTCTGTCCCTGCGATTTTGGCGGAGACATTCAGGTCTTTAGGCGCATGTAAGAGGGCTAGTGCAGGCAGGTTTGTTGTTTGTGCTCAGTTACTTTTAGCTTGGTTCTACAGTCATTTCTGATTGATAGATAGGGTGGTTTGTCGGGTCTTCTTCGAGGATTATTCACCATTGAAGGACATAGTAGCTTCAACTAGGAGAGTTGATGTTCTAGAAGAGAATTGGATAGCGCTACTTCAGAACCTTCAGTCGAAAGATGTTGAGTGGAGGGCTCCGTGGATGATTCCTGGTGAGATTCTTTATCGATGTGGTAGTTTTGATTGGGTCCCTCTGTTGGGAATTTGGGGTGCCATTGGTTATGCCCTTTTGCTCGTGCTGAGGCAGCATGGATTGAGACAGTTCGTACCAGTGACTCAGGGGTTAGCTCAAAGTGAGTTTGTATATAGAGGAGTCGATTACAAGAGGAAGGTTAGTGAAGTTTCTAGTGCTTAGAAAAATACTTGTCGGTTGAAAGGAGTAGCTATTAGCCCTGCTACGACACCAGAATACATCGAATGGAGAGGCAGAAGGGTTAATGATAACATCCCTAAGCCAAGCGTAGAAGGAGCTCGACCGATAGAGGAATATTTACAAGTAATGCCCTCAGAGTTAGAAATTATGAAGCAAGAGTTCGAGAGAAAGAACTTGGAGTTTGAGAAGAGGGTAGCAAAGATCGAAGAAGAAAAGATGTACTTGAGCTTGGACGTCGACGTTCAAAAGATAGAGGTCGAAAAAGAGAGGAAAGAAAAGAGGAAGATTGAGGAAGATCGAGATGATCTAAAGGAGCATTACAAAAAGGCACAAGTATCCTTGAGGAGAACGAGAGTAGGAGGATCTTCAGATCAGTTGCAGAAAGAGGTCCAAGAGGAAAAGGCTAGAGTCGAGTATTGGGAGAGGAAGTTCCAAGAGATGTAGGTGCAGAATTTGGCATTAGAGGAAGAGAATAAAGGGTTGAAGACTAAGGTAACTGAGCTTGGAAGATCCCTACGTTGGCACCAAAACCATAATTCTACGGTCGAGTTAAAGGAGCTAAAAAGTAAGGTTGAGGATTTGGAAGTGGCATTGTATGACGGAAAACTTCGGGTTGAGCAGCTCGAGGCGCAAGAAGATTATCTGAAGGGAGAGCTTCATAAGTTTAGAGGACAGGTCAGAGAAAGGGATAACGTCATTGGTGAAGCCGTAGCCCATATTCGAGAGGTAGCTGAATATGTGCAAGACTTGGCAATTTGAGCTGATGTATTGAGTCTGATGTATTCATCATCGTCGGATATAGGACGAGAGTTAGCCCTTTTATTAGATAAAGTTAAAACTTTGGGCCTTAGGGCGAAAGCGTATTTGTAATCCTCTTATATGTAAAGATATTCTTTTTCTAAATAAAGTTTTCTAAATGAAGTTGAACCAGAATCGATATCCTTTTTGCATTCATGCATTTCCATCTCATAGCATTTCATTGCATCGTTTGCATTCAAAGTTATAGAAAGACCCTAATTAGTTAAAGTTTACTTTAGAAGGTAGAAAAGAAAATCTGGAAATCACACATCCTTACGGCACTCGCACTAAAACTAAGAGTATGGATCAAAGGTTCGAGCAATTACAAAGGATATGCAAGACCAATTGGCTAAAATGCAGAATGAAATGAGGGAGCAAATGCTAGAGGCTCAGAGGAATATGATGGCTGAAATGGCTCAGCTGCTGAGAGCCACTGATAAAGGAAACGCTCCCATGGCAATCACTGAAGAGGAGAATGAAGGTCCTCCTCCAGGCTTTACTTCGCCTCATGTGCCACTGCAAACCGAGGCACCTCCTAGAAGGCCATCTGTCACCGTGAGGCCTCAACATGGGCCAGTTGATGCTGAAATCCCCGTAAATTTCCCATCTGGGTTGGGAAATAATTTGGGTGATAGCTCGATCAACGCTATCACTCCTGACCTGGATCTGATGGAGAAGGAAAGAATGGCAACCGAATCCGCGAAACAATTGGAGGATCATTACAAGTGGTTAGAGGAGAAGTTTAGGGTTTTGGAAGGCGCTGGAAATCATCATGGGATTGGTGCCAAAGACTTAAGTTTGGTCCCAGATTTGGTGCTTCCTCATAAATTTAAGATGTCAGAGTTTGAAAAGTACAACGGGACTACTTGCCCAGAGGCATACATAACCATGTTTTGTAGGAGAATGACTGGGTATGTGAAAAATGATCAATTATTGATCCATTTTTTTCAAGATAGCTTAGTAGGAGCGGCGGCTAGATGGTACAATCAGTTGAGCCGTGTAAGAATCGATTCATAGAGAAATCTGGCGCAGGCCTTCATGCAACAGTACAACCATGTGACTGATATGACGCCAGATAGAATCGCACTTCAAAACATGGAGAAAAAGCCTAATGAAAGTTTTAGGCAATATGCACAACGATAGAGGGAGGTGGCAATGCAAGTACAACCACCATTGTTGGAAAAGGAGACCACCATGTTATTTATCAACACTCTGAAGGCGCCATTCATCACTCACATGATTGGAAGCACCACGAAAAGTTTCGCGGATATAGTTATAGCAGGAGAGATGATTGAGAACGTCGTGAGGGGCGGTAAAATTGAGGGGGAAATGGCTAAGAGATCGGCCCCAAGGAGAAAGGACAACGAGGCGAATAATATGAATAGCCTCAACTCGAGAGCAGTCACAATTGGTCAACCCAAAGCAGAGCAACAAAGTACTCAAAGACAGGAATTGGGTACAAGACAGAATTCGGAGAGGATACAATTCACGCCTATCCTTGTGACGTATCGTGAGCTTTATCAAAGCTTATACGATGCACATGCCATTGCTCCATTTCACTTGAAACTGCTGCAGCCACCGTACCCTAAATGGTATGATGCAAATGCTAAATGCGAATATCACCGGAAATACCGGGGCATTCGATTGAAAACTACACCGGATTCAAGAAGGTCGTGTAGGGGCTTATCAAGATGGGGGTTATGAAATTCGACAGTACCCCTAATATTGAAAATCCGTTACCAGATCATGGCAATCAAGGAGTGAATGCCATCGATGAAACAAGGGAAGGAAAAATTAAGGAAGATATTGCTGAGGTGAAGACACCCATGAAAGTAATATGGAAGGAGATGGTAAAGAGAGGTATGTTGACCTCTGGAAAAGGTAGAAGAGGAATAGAGAATTATTGCAAATTCCATGGAGAGATGGGTCATATGATCCAAAATTGTGAGGAGTTCAAGGCCATGGTGCAAGGCCTTATGGTTAACAAAGAGCTACAGATTTTTGAAGGTAGTTCTTGCGAAAGTCAAATATGCGTGCTGGAAAATGAACAACAAGGAATCAGCCGACCAAGAATTATTATTTCCTTGTCAGGGAATAATGGAGTGGGGGCGCGAACTGGGCCTAAGGTCATCATCCATAAACCTACTCCTTTCCCTTACAAAGATGACAAGAGGGTGCCATGGAGCTATGACTGCAGTGTAATAGTACCTGAGGGGGAGAGCATAGCCAGTGCGTCTAGGAGCGAGCAAAATGAAGGTTCCCATACGCGAAGTGGGAAGCGTTACGATGGGGGGGCATCAGAATGGAGCCCACGAAAACAAAGGATGTTGACATTGAGAAGAAGAAAGAGGTTGAAGTGCTTATCAAAGAGCCGGTAAAGGAAGAGGAGGCTAAGGAGTTTCTAAAATTCCTTAAGCATAGCAAGTACAGTATGGTTGATCAGTTGTATAGGCAGCCGGCGCGTATAGTAGTATTAGCCCTACTTTTGAGTTCTGAGGTGCATCGGGATGCATTATTAAAGGTGCTCAATGAAACATATGTCACCCACAACATATCCGTTAACAAATTGGATCGGTTGGTAAATAACATCAGTGCTGACAATTTCATCTATTTCAATGATGATGAAATTCCATCTGGGGGCATAGGGCCAACCAAAGCTTTGCACATCACTACTACGTGCAAAGGAAACACGCTGCCAAGTGTACTCGTTGATAATGGGTCTGCTTTGAGCATCCTACCATTATCCACCTTGAACAGATTACCCATTGACAGTTTGCATATGAAAACATGTCATAATGTGGTAAGAGCCTTTGATGGAACTGAAAGGAAAGTGATGGGACGAATCGACATCCCTTTGGAAATTGGGCCAAATACATATGAAGTTGATTTCTTGGTGATGGATATCAAACCCTCCTATAATTGTTTATTGGGGAGGCCATGGATACACTTGGCAAGAGCAGTACCATCCTCATTGCACCAAAAATTGAAGCTAGTGACAGATGGATGGTTAATAACCATCAATGCGGAAGAGGACATGATAGCAGTAGTAATTAGCAAGGCCCCTTATGTTAAGGCGAATGAAGAGGCTATTGAGTGTTCTTTTTGCTCTTTAGAAATCATCAATGCAACCTTTATTTTGGAAGGAAGTAAGGAGCCGGTACCCAAAATATCTAGAGCCACAAGGATGGCCCTGCAAATGATGATGGGGAAAGGGGCATTGCCAGGAAGGACTAGGAAGACAGCTGTAAGGAGGGACTCAAATCCCAAAACTGATTGAGAAGAAAGATCGCTTTGGTTTGGGATTCAAGCCAGACCATAAGCACAAGAGGCAAGAGATTGAGAAGCTCCAAGCGAGAAGAAAGGCGCGTCCGAACGGAGGAGAAATGGAGTGGGAACCGATGACATTCCCACCTATATCCAAATCCTTTAAGTCGGGAGGATTACTGGTAGAAGAAAGTCATCAAATTAATGTTGTACACGATGAGGGATTGGAGCAAGGAAACCTCGAAGGCATTTGCCCTTACGAACTGGGGAGCTCTCTGAACAATTGGACTGTGGAAGACCTTCCTGTAGTCTTTAGGAATTTTTCAGAGTAATTCTCGAAACATGTCTGTTACTCTAGGGCCTAGGAGTAGTAAGATTACATTTGTGAAATAGGCTTATGTTCATCTATTATTATTTAAATAAAACATAACTTTTATCAATTTAACGAGTATTGTTTTATTTTTATCAACCAATATTCCTTTAAATTTTGGCAATTCTTATTCTTTTATTCATAGCACATAAACAATCATTCTTAGATTCATTCATTCTTTGTATATTCTTTCATACCCCCACAGGTCCCTTGATATCAATGATATGAGCACCAATACTGCAACTCCTGATTTCTCTTGCGAGCAAGACATGTGTCTAGAGGAACCTCAGGATTTTGAAGATGTTCAAGATTATGATATATCTCTCGATCTGTTAAGAATGGTAAAGCAGGAGGAGAAACAAATCATGCCACATTAGAAAGAGGCTGTAGAGAATATAGCCCTAGAGGAAGGGAATGAGTTAAAAATTGGAACACTGATTACCGAAGACACAATGCATGGTCTGGTTGAGTTACTTCGAGAGTTCAAGGATATCTTTGCCTGGTCATATCAGGATATGCCCGGATTGAGTACTGACATTGTAGTACATCGTCTTCTGATAAGACAAGATTGTAAACCAGTCCAATAGAAATTGCGAAGAATGAGGCCAGATATTATTCTGAAAATAAAGGACGAAGTCAAGAAGCAGTTCGATATAGGATTCTTGCAAGAAGTGAAATACTCTGAATGGGTAGCTAACATTGTACCAGTTCCTAAGAAAGATGGGAAGGTACGAATGTGTGTTGATTACAGAGATTTCAATAAAGCTAGCCCCAAAGATAATTTCCCTCTGCCACATATAGACACTTTGGTGGACAACACAGCAGGATATTCGTTGTTTTCCTTTATGGATGGTTTCTCAGGATACAATCAGATAAAGATGCATCTAGAGGACATGGAGAAAACCACCTTCATAACCTTATGGGGCATCTTTTGCTACAAAGTAATGCCATTTGGATTAAAGAACGCAGGGGCAACATACCAACGGGCCATGGTAAACTTATTCCACGACATGATGCATAAGGATATTGAGGTATACGTTGATGATATGATTGCCAAGTCGCATACAGAAAAAGAGCATATTGAGGTCTTGAGAAGATTGTTCTTGAGGTTGAGAAAATTTCAGTTGAAGCTCAATCCAGCAAAGTGTACCTTTGGAGCTAGATCGGGAAAGTTATTAGGCTTCGTGGTCAGTGAAAAGGGAATTGAAGTCGACTCAGACAAGGTCAGAGCCATACGAGAGTTACCTCCACTACGCACTCAGAAGGAAGTTCGAGGATTCCTAGGAAGGTTGAATTACATCGCTCGGTTCATTTCACAACTGACCGAGAAATGCGATCCTATCTTTCGTCTCCTCAGAAAGTACAATCAAGGTACTTGGGATGAGGAGTGCCAGAATGCTTTTGACAAGGTCAAGCAGTATTTGTTGAATGCTCCGGTATTATCTCCACCAAGCTCAGATAAACCGTTGATACTGTACTTATCAGTGTTCAGTAATTCCATGGGATGTGTGCTTGGCCAGCATGACGAGTCAGGGAAAAAGGAGAAGGCAATTTATTATCTCAGTAAGAAATTCACTGACTATAAGATGAGATATCCACCGATGGAAAAGTTGTGTTGTGTTCTGATTTGGACAACTCAGAGATTAAGACAGTACATGCTATACCATACCACTTGGCTCATCTCAAAGTTTGATCCATTGAAATACATGATGGAGTCAACGGCTCTAAATGGGAGAATGGCGAGATGGCAAATTTTGCTTTCAGAGTTTGATATAGTCTACATAAGTCAGAAGGCTATAAAAGGAAGTGCGGTAGCAGACTTCTTGGCCAGTAGGGCTCTAGAGGATTATGAGCCATTGAATTTTGATTTTCCAAATGAGGAGTTAATGTGTATAGCAACAACTGAGTATTCTCCTTGGAAGCTAAATTTTGATGGGGCTTCTAATGCAGTTGGAAATGGAATTGGGGCAGTCTTGGTATCCCCAAACGGCGATCATTACCCGTTCACGTGCAAGTTGGACTTTGATTGCACAAATAATATGGCTGAGTATGAAGTGTGCATCATGGGACTTCAAGCAGCTATAGAGCGAGGTATAAAAACCCTAGAAGTATATGGAGATTCTGCATTGGTAGTTTATCAGCTTAGAGGAGAATGGGAGACGAAGGACCCTAAATTGATCAATTATTAAAAGGTAGTTTTGGAGTTACTTAAGGAGTTTGATGATATCACCTTCAATTATCTCCCACGAGACGAAAATCAAATGGCAGATGCTTTAGCAACCTTGGCCTCAATGATTAAGGCGAATAAAGAAGAAGAGATAAGACCAATTCAAATGAGTATCTACGAGGTTCCAGCTCATTGTTGTAACATTGGGAAGGAAGAAAAAGATGATAACCCTTGGTATCAGGATATATTACGATATGTGAGAGATAGTAAATATCCTGAACAGGCCAATTAAAATGACAAACAAACTTTGAGAAAGTTAGCTTGCGACTATATCTTGGACGGGGATATCCTATACAGGAGAAGGAAAGACCAAGTACTTTTGAGATGTGTCGATGCTGCAGAAGCTAAGCTAATTTTAGAAGAAGTTCATGAAGGTGTATGTGGGACGCATACAAATGGGTTCATGATGGCAAGGCAAATCATGCGGTTTGACTATTATTGGGCTACTATGGAAGGGGACTGTATTAACTATACCAAGAAATGCCATAAGTGTCAGATTTATGGGGACAAAATTCACGTACCACATTCACCTTTGCATGTTATGACTTCTCCATGGCCCTTCTCCATGTGGGGCATGGATGTCATTGGACCAATATCACTGAAAGCTTCGAATGAACATCGGTTTATCTTCGTGGTAATTGACTATTTTACAAAATGGGTAGAAGCCGCTTCTTATGCAAATGTTACTAAGTCAGCCATGATTCGATTCTTGAAGAAGGAGATCATTTGTCGGTATGGAATACCTGAGAAGATCATATCCGACAATGCATTGAACTTGAACAACAAAACGATAGCAGAGGTTTGTAACCAGTTCAAAATCAAGCATCACAATTCTTCTCTCTATCGTCCAAAAATGAATGGGGTAGTGGAGGCCGCCAACAGGAACATTAAGAAAATAGTGGGGAAGATGACTGAAACTTATAGAGATTGGCATAAGAAATTACCATTTGCACTCCTGGCCTATCGAACATCTGTCAGAACCTCTACTAGGGCAACACCATTCTCGTTAGTTTATGAGATGGAAGCAGTGTTACCTATTGAAGTAGAAATACCTTTTCTTCGAATTTTGACAGAGATAAGGTAAGATGAAGATGAATGGGTTCAATCCCGATATGACCAGTTGAACTTGATTGAGGAAAAGAGGCTAAGAGCCATTCGACATGGTCAGATGTATCAGAAGCAAATGATGCGAGCTTATGACAAGAAACTTCGACCAAGAGAGTTCCACAAAGGAGACCTTGTATTGAAAAATATCCTTCCTATTCAAAAAGGACTTTAGGGGAAAATGGATGCCGAATTGGGAAGGGCCGTATGTCGTGAAGAAAACCTTCTCTGGCAATGCATTGATCTTAATGGAAATGGATGGGAAAAGTTTACCCAATCTAGTGAACTCAGACTCAGTAAAAAAATACTTTGTCTAAAGGAGAAGAGAATCCAAGGTGAAAACCAGCAAAGGGCGCTTTGAGATTAAAAAAAAAACGGAGAGGCAAAGGTGAAAACCCGCAAAGGGCACCTTGTGACCAAAGGGGTTTTGCGTTGAAAACCCGAAAGGGCAGCTCAAATTTTGAAGAGTACATAGTGATCTTGCTATATTTGATCCGATAAAGAGCAAAGAACGTTGCATATTAGGGCATCAACAAAGTACTTTGGATCTTTTAAACACATGTTGAACTCAAGAAAGACTTCATGGAGCTGGTGTATAGACACTCGAGCGGTGATATCTTGGGCATCTAACTTTTATCCTATTTGCTATCTTTAGATTCTATTTCTTCTAAAAGATAGGCTTTCAGAATAATTTCCTTTGTATCTTTTGTGATAATTCATTCAAATCCAATTATTCTTAAAGATTTATTCATCTTCCATGTTGCATTGAAATAATGATAGATAAACTAAATATGTTTACAAATGAAGTTTTGCGCATTACTTTGGAATTTCTAGATAATACAAGAAACTAAAACAGGACAATTGTTCGAGAAATTCACGTAAGTAAAGGATGAAGGAATTTGAGGAATTTTTTTCTTCCAGTCTAAAAGGAAAATGGACAAAACCAATGATTCAATTTCAAGGAAAGATTGTTTTACAGACATCCTCAGTGGATCGTGGCATTAGACGAAGGGTACAGGCCTACAGGCTGAGCAAGAATAATGCTTTGAAAAGACAAATGAAGGAACGAGTGGTGACGTCTAGGATAGGGGTCATGTTCACAAAATTTTGCATTATAACATGTTAGGAACATTTGACTCATTTCGATCATGGCATCCTAATTATCAGGCATAATCATTCTACAGGTAATCAAAGATGATGCGCCTTAATCCCCTAAGCAGTAGGGTAATAGGTCGTAGCATAGTAGATCTGGCCTTCATATGTTTATACTGAAGCAGATCCAAGATGATTTGGCATCCTTGTGCTTACAAAGAACAAATCGAAGACGTAGCTGATTTGGCTTTCACGTGCTTACGATGAAGCAAATCTAAGATGATTTGGCATCTCTGTATTGTCAGAGAACAAATTGAAGTTTGGCGTCTCCATATTCGGTGGAGAGCAGACACATAGCAGATCTCACCTTCAGATGGTTTCACTGAAGCAAGATCCAAGATGGTTTGGCATCCTTGTGCTTACAAGGAGCAAATCAAAGACATAGCTGATTTGACTTTCAAGTGTTTACGCTGAAGCAAATCTAAGATGATTTTTCATCTCTGTATTGTCAGAGAACAAATCGAAGTCTGGCATCTCCACTTTGATGGAGAGCAGATACATAGTAGATCTTACCTTTAGACGTTTAGACTGAAGCAAGATCCAAGATGATTTGGCATCCTTGTGCTTACAAGGAGCAAATTGAAGACATAGCTGATTTGGCTTTTACGTGTTTATGCTGAAGCAAATCTAAGATGATTTGTTATCTCTGTATTGTCAGAGAACAAGTCGAAGTCTGGCATCTCCATTTTGATGGAGAGCAGATGCACAGCAGATCTCACCTTCAGACGATTAGACTGATGCAAGATTTAAGATGATTTTTCATCCCTGTATTGTCAGAGAGCAAATCGGAGAAGCAGATTTGGCGTCTCTGTGTTCGGCGAAGAGCAGATCGAAGATATCAACATGACAGTTATAAGTTTGCAAGAAGTATATTGAAGACCATGATTTAATAAGACCGGTCAAATTTAATCTTTCTGAATCTTTGCTCAATTCCTGTTACACAGCAATGAGCAAAGAGGGGCAGCTGTAATAGCCCAAATTTAACCGGGCCTTAAAACCAAATAAAATAGATAAATAAATAAATATTTATTTATTACACAGTCCAAGTCCAGGTTACAAAGCCCAAACAGTAGGCCCAAAATCAAATACCTCAGACCCATTACCCGGTTATTACCCAGCAGGCCTAAAACTACCCAGCAGACCCATTTACACCCTTAACCCAAACAGAATACCAATAAACCAAACCCAAATCAAAAACGGCCCAAAAAGCCCAAGTGACTTTGGGGAAACAGGAAACTCTAGGGTTTCCTGAAGACTACAGTGCCGCAGCAGCTTCTGGAAGCCTCGAGGAGTATCTGTTCAACTCCCCAAATCGAGGCCATCAATGCACACTGACGTACCATCAATGCGTTGTCCAGCAGCTTGTCCCTTTCACGACCGTCCAGCACCGTGATCTCAGGCCTCATCTCCTATCTTGGCACCTCCGTTGACGCCGAGATCTCCACAAAAGAGACTATCTCGTGGTCATCAGTGCACAAATGGGTATTTGCCGAGATTCGAATCCATGACAGCAAGCCCATCCACCGAAATCTTCGTGAGTCGCCTGCAAGAAAAGGAAACAAACAACAGATACGCAAAAAAGCAGAGCAGGAAAGGGCAAGAAAATCATAGCATATCAGTCAAAGATACAGAAGACACGAAAATGGAAAGAAATCATAGATTTCTTTTCCAGAATATGTAAGGGATTAAGGTTATAAAGCCTTCCCTTTCACTTGTAAAAAGGGATACTGGGGGAGACAGAGAAAAAAAACACATAGATAGAGACACGAAAAAATACACAGAGAGAGAAGTAAACATATCATAAAAGCATTGTACACCAAATATTTGCAATAATATTTCAGAAGGTGATTATTTTCATACTTTATTTTCTTTTCTCTTTTACGAATATATGAATCATTTTTTTAAAAAAGTAACGTTTAAAAGAAAAAGTTACCTGTATTTTTGCCCTGAAAGGACGAGGGTTTTTAGCTCTCCAATCACCGTGTGCGGTGGCCTTCGTGGTGGCGCGTGGGCGCGTAGCGACTGAGAACCGGGGTCCGACGAGGCTCTGAGGCCGACCCTCAAATCCTCCTACAGAGGATTTCTATAGATTTTTTTTAAAAACCGGGTGTCTAAATGATTTTTAAGCTTAAATTTTGGCTTATATAGCCCTTTCAAAACGGTCCCGTTTTAGCTTAGTCTGATAAGCTCAAAACGACGACGTTTTAAGACCTCAGGATCCGCGTGTTGACCCGATTACCCAGGAAGGATCCGCGTGTTTTTTAAGGATTGGGTTAATTACCCAATTAATCCCTCCGCCTTTTTATGTTTACAATTTTGTTTTATTTTATTTATGATTTAGCCCTGACATTTTGTTTCGGTTTTAATTTAGTCCTTGCAGTAACTATTCTAAGGTCTATAACGAAACGATGCCGTTTAGGGACAAGGGAAAATTTCCCTGTTAATCCTTAGGGTTTTAGTGGCCACTTCAATTAGGCCCGATCTCAGTTTTTTTTAAATTAGCCACTGACTTTTGTTTATGTTCAATTTTAGTCCCTCTTACCCATTTTAATTTATTTATAACCTATTTTTTATACATGTATTTTAATATGAATATACATATTATATATTTTATAATTATTTATTTATATGCTATTATATTATACTACTTCATGTTTTTCCATTATTATATTATTTTACATTTTAACAATATATTATTTCATATTATTATTATTTATTAATTATTTATACATATTATATATTATTTTTACATATATACACTTTCATATTATAAATTACAATTATTTTATATCATTTTTATACCATTATAAATTTTATCTATATATTATTATCATTAAAAGTTTTAACTTGTACTATATACTTATTTTTATTCATATGTTAGTAAATTTACTTATATTCTATTATTATATAGATATTATAATATTATAATTTGCATACATATATTTCATCATTAATTACTTATTTCATATTACTCTAAACTTATAATTATATATATATATATATATATATATGTTATTTTATTATAAATATAAATTCTTTTACACATTTGATATTTTATATACCAATATATTTTATATTTTCATATAATTATTATTCTTGTAAATAATTCTTTATTATATTATATTATTAAATATCGCATTTTATATATGCTCATTCTATTTTTCAATTGTTTTTATTATACATATATTTTTAGAACTTATGTTTTATTATTATACAATATTTGCTTTTACTTTAGAATTAATTGCTATGTTATGTTTTTATATGTTATGCAATATCTTAGACTTTTATAATTTATTTACAAATACATTTTGTATATATATATGTGTTAAAATTGTATATCATGCATCATTTGTATGTTTAAATATATGTTTTGAATTATATGTTTAGGGTTTTACCTATCCTTCTTAAATATGTCTTGCGTTCTATGTATATTTTTCTTATTTTAAAATTGTCATGTTTTATGTCTTATATATATGTTAGTTAGTGTACGATACTTATCTTTGTACGCTTTTACTTACCTATTATTATAATATGTTATCTCAAATGTTATGTTAATATGCTCCTTTATGCATCGGTTTAAAAAACAAGACTTCATAGTTTTCAAAAATAAAAAGGCAATGCTTGGTGTCTGGAAGCTTCGAGAAAAGTAGTGCCCTAACTTATTGGGTTGCAACTTTTCTCGTTGAGTTCGAATAGTCAAGTACCCTTCTAAGTTTTAAAAGGTTTTCAAAGTGCAAGCGACTGTCTTGGAATTGCAGGGCGATGTGTCCTAACTTACTGGATATGGCGCTTTGTTGTTTTAAGATAGGGATTTCCAAAAAGGCTAACTCAGTATCAATATTTTGATACAAGCGAACCCCAATTTTCAAATTCAAAATATTTTAAAGAGGACTGCATCTTAAAATTTTTAAATTTCCGACCTTAAAGACATTTGAAAATTTATTAGGTACCAATTTTTGGGCGTTACGAGGGTGCTAATCCTTCCTCGTACGTAACCGACTCCCGAACCCGTTCTTTTATTTCGTAGATCAAAACTAATGATTTTAAAACAAAATGTTTTAAAGGTGATCCAATCACACCTAAAAAAGATTGGTGGCGACTCCCGTTTTCGTTTTTCTTAAAGTCGATTCCCATTTTCCAAAACTCGATTTAAAAATAGTTTCGACACTTATTATTTGCATGTGAACTTACTAAGCATTTATGCTTATTCCCTCCTTTTCATTCATTGTAGTTTTGACAAGCCGGCTTGAGAATCAGGATAGGTCGAAGGCTCGTTCACACTATCCGAAGACCTAAATTGGTAAAATGGCTTGTATATTTTGAGTGTGGCATGTATAGCACTATACTCACTTTGTGTAAATGATCTTATGATATGGTTATGGTTTGGTAAGAAAAGGGTTTGTAAATGATTAGCCATTGGAATGGCCAATCTAAATCATATTTGATGTCATGTATGTTTAAAATGCTATTTAGTTCATGAAAATCTATAGTAAAGTAAAATTTGCTATAAAACAGAATATTGTTGTAACAATGACGTGAATTTGAAAAATCACTAAAAATAGTAGAAACGGAATTAAATGATGAATAAGTTATGGAATCTAATTTTGATGAGTCTATTTTCATATGAAGGAAACAAAATAGGTAAATGAGTTATATTTTATAAGATATTTAAATTTTTGTGAAACAGGGCTAGAACGATTTCTGAATCCCTTGGTCTGAATTTAGAAATCCACTAAAAATTATACAAAAATAATTAGAAGTCATGATTTATATGTACAGTTTTCTTATTGAGTCTAGTTTTAAGAAAAACAAATGGCATAGTCTTTTGAACTTTGCACAGAGAGATATCTGATTCGAAATACACAGGGGTCAGAGCAGTCGAACCCTGAAACAGGGGAGACTTTAACTAATAAACTGTATTAATTGGCCTGACCAAAAATTCTAGAAAAAAATTAGTAGATATATATATGAGTCTAGTTTCAGAGAAAATTTACAGATCTTCATTTTGAGTTTCATAACTCGAGATATGAATTTTTAAGAGACCGTGACGCAGTTAGTCAGCTTGTTTGAAAATTTTTAAAATAAATTGTTTGAGCTGTTTAATCAATGAATTAAGTTTAGTAACACCTCAAACTCGACTCTGGCGACAGTTTCGGGCATGAGGGCGTTAGATTTGGTGGTATCAGAGCAGGTTTAGTCAGTTCTCTGACTAACGTGTTGTATGTACGGGTTTTACTATACATGCCATATATATATTTATAAATTGTGATAGTGTGATGACTTCTGACCTTTTAAATGATTTTTTTTATAGTAAATGGATCCCGATCCAGCTATGGCTGATGATGTAGAGAGTAATGCACCATCTCCGGCTGAAGGGGCAATGCCGACTGAAAATCCATCTCTTACTATTGGTCAAGGAGGAAGAGAAGGGGCTCGAGAAGCCTTTCTCCAGATGATGAATACCTGGTACACTGAGTTCGTTTGTAATAAAATTAATAGAACGCTACATAAGTTCTTAATAGAACGCTTCTCTCAATACATGTTTTTTTTCATGCAATTAAAAGATGCATTATCCTATATTTAAATGAGTTTTGATGTGATTATTAAGAAACCGTATGACGTCATATTGTCTTAATAAAATTAATCAGCGTAATCTTATGATTAGACATTTGTACATTCGGTTGATGGATATTCACCGAAAGCTTCCCAGCGGAGGTATCAAAGAGCGAGACTTGGGTGCTTTCCGTTATATTTGACAAATCTTTCTCATTCGGGGTTAAAAAATGGGAAATGTCATTACTGTAAAATATGATATTCACCGAAAGCCTCTTAAGCGGAGGTATCAAAGAGCGAGACTTGGATGGTTTCCATTATAATTGACAAATTTTCTCATTCAGGGTTAGAAAACGGGAAATGGCATTACTGTAAAACATAATTTATGATGAATGTAACACCCAGTAAAGTCATCAAAAATGACTGGAAACTTAAAAACCCATGCAATATCCAACACTAGTAAAAACGTACCTTTTTTTCCTACAAAATTCAACGTGTTTGGTCCCCATCAAGATCATGCAATGCCACTCCCCACTATTTGCAGTTGAGAGGCTATATCTTTTGGGGAGAGAGATGGGATAATTAATAAAAGACAATTCACTTTTGGCCAGTTCCTGTCTATACAAATTCTTATCCAATTAGGATTAAGATAGCACTATTAATCACAAATGGGCATGAGATTACCCACTTTTTAAGTTCACTAACCAATCTTCCTTTGGCAAATGCCCAAAATTAATTAAACTCATATAAATTTATCAAAATCTCTACCAAAAACACAAAATTTTAACTTCATCTAGTGCCGCCACACTTGGCTAGTGCCCATTATTGCACTTCATCCATAAAAGTTCATAGCAAAATACCGTGTTTTATTTGTCACATTTTATTCTCTCTCATTCCACGTTTATTTATTAGCTTATTAGTCGTTTAATTAATGAAGGTACGGAATAAATTTCAAGTATTTAAGTGCTGCTTCTTACTTCTTATTATTTAAATATCATATTAGGATTAAATATGATTTTTTTGGTCTAATTATGCTTCCACCTCTTTAACCTTTTGGAAAATTATCTTTCTAGCTTTAATTTTATAATTTATTTCCTTTACTTGTTTTATTTAAAAATTAAAATCTAATTAATAAGAGTGCAAATGAATCGGGCTCAAATGAACAATGTTATGTTCGTGTTCGTTTGTTTATTTTCGAAGTTGTTAATGTTCGGTTTGTGTTCGTTTAAATTTTTAATATCATGCTCGAACTCGATTCATTTATTATTTGGTGTGTTCGGGCTCGATTCGTTTAGCATTCACAAACATGTTCGTTTAACGTTCGCAAACATGTTCGTTTATGTTCACGAATGTTAACTAAACAAACAACCAATAAAATTAAATAAAACAAAACCAACTAAATAAAACTTACATTTCAACATAAGAATTGTTGAGTTCTAAAGTTGAAGGAGGCATCTGTAATATCATAAAAAACAAAGTTGCAAACAAGTAGTTTGATCGATTCAAGACAGAACATATTACAAGAGAAGCAATTCAAAAAGATAACACAAAAAAATGTTGCAGTAAACACTAACTAGAAAAGTTGACAGCATAAATGGCACATTCCTTAACTAGAAAAGTTGACAACATAAATGGCACATTCCTTTGCAATGAATCCAATGATACCACATCTTGAAAACACCAAATCAAAAAATTCATGAGTTTCACCCATCAAATTCAATAAGGTAACAACAGAAAAACCTTTTGTTTGATCCATTATTATTATTATTACTTATTAAAAAATAAGGCTATAGAAGGTAAACTAGTTAAAATGCAAAACTGCCTTACAAAGATAATCATATTAGAAAAGCTAAAAACAGATTCATACAAAGCTATTGGACAAACACCAACCAAGTTAAAATGTTCACTAACTTCTCAAAAACACCAACCCAAAATGTACACACCCAAAAAATTAAGGACCTTTGAAATTCTTCAAAATTCTAACTTCAAAGTAAAGAAATCTCTTTAATTTTTACTTTGATCGACATAAAAAATTAAAATTAGATGACCAAATTAAATAATATTTCAAATACTAAATAAATAAAATAAATACTTGAAAATTATTCACTTTGGCTTTCTTTTTTAACCCATAAAAGTTCTGATATCAATCAAAACCACAAAGTAACATTTGCATCGTATTAGTTCCTAAAAATGAATAGTATGCATCAATCACTCTACCACTAGCACTAAAGCAGATTCTGAAGCCATCGTGGTAATAGGAATAGACAAGATTTCACAAGTAATTTATGATAAAATTCGAAACTTGATTTTATTAACCTTCCACCACTCTAAGGCATCAAAATCATCACAGTTTTCTTTATAAATGAACACTCATTCTTCCAAGTATATATCTAGTTCAGACATAACATTGTCAACTGTGCCAACACTCCTAATATATCTCTCAAACTTGGACCTCTCAGTCATAACTTTTCCCTTGCCTATTCTACTAGCGGTAAAAGCATTGCTGGCACCACTTTCTTGCACATCATTTTCCATTGATGTATCAACATTAGTTGTTGCATATTCATCCACATATTCCTTATAAAGCTCATATAGACTATTCCACACAATGCAAAGTTGTCTAAGAGTTTCCTCTTCAGAACAAATAACATGAAAACTGAAGTCAATCAATTTCATATTATTAATAGAATCTAGTATAGTAGCAATAGAAATCAGCAAATTGCATTCACCCCAATATTTATCAAATTTTCTTTGCATTTTATTGGCCATTTTTCTCATCCAAAATTCCTCACTCAAAGATTTCTCCATCAATAACTCTTTGATACTCCAAAGTTCAAGAAGAAACAAATTTGAAGTTGGATTTTCGAAACCTAATATTTATAAAGGAAATACCATGTATTAAATTAAATAATATAAATGAAAATTAAGAAATGAAGAAATAAAAATAGATATATTTAAATTATTTACCTGAGATAATGTTGGTAACTTTATTAAAAACTGCTAAGAAAGAACAAATTTCCTCAACCCTCACCCAATCTTCATCACTTAGCAAATTGCATCTCGTTGAGCATACTGTGGAAAAACATCCTTAAACTCCAATACACCTAACACCATAGCATATGTTGCATTCCACCGTGTACAACAATCTAAAATCAACCTCTTATTTGGCAATTGAAGTTGTTTAACAATATCATTGATCATAGTCAAACGCACAGTGGATGCTGTGATGTACTTCATACTTTCCCTTACATTATCAATTATATCTTCAATTTCGAAAAGACCATCATGCACCAATAGTTTCAAGATGTTTTCACAACAACGGACATGAAACAATTTCCCATTCAAAGGAAGCTTTTTATGAAATGAAAGGCTATCTTTCAACATCCTTACAGCTGCATCATTGTATGAAGTATTGTCCACGGAAATTGAGCACACTTTTCCTTTAATACCCCAGTCTTGTAAGCATTTCTACGATGCATCATATATAACAACTCCACAATGCGGAGGAGGCATATCGAAAAAGTTCAAAACTTTTTTTTTGCAAATTCTAGGATGAGTTGTCAAGACCATTGTAGCGATGCAAAAAAATTTGCTCTCGGTCGCTAGTTGAGGCGATTATTTGAAAATTTAAAAATCGACTTTCGATTTTATTAAAAAAGGGAGTTGCCACCGATCTTTTTTCTAGGTGTGATCGGACACCTAATAAATCATCCTTTTTTAGAAAAGAAAATTTATTCTTGAACAAAAATGAAGGTCGAATTTGGGTCTACGTGAAAATCCAGAGAAAAATAGGGTTCGGGAGTCGGTTACGCACGAGGAAGGTATTAACACCCTCGCGACGCCCAAAATTGGTATCTCGTTAAACATGTGTTGTCTTAATTTTCAAAAATGCGAGTTCAATATAACATTTAATCATGATCCGATCAAAATACGAGAATTTTTATAATTTCAATTTCTTTTGAGAAGGACGTTCCGTTTTTAACACAAGCCGATTGATATTCACCCAACATAACGATGAAATCGACGACTTAATGGTAAATCGGTACGTTACCTTATTTGTTGAAATTAATTAAAAAGTATGAGTAAACATTATTATAATAAGAATTAGTAAATAATGCAAACAATGATGCAATTAATAATAAGAATATTAAAAACTAATAATATTAAAATAACAATAACAATATTTGAAAGAAAATAAAATAATGTACTATTAATATAATAAGAAAAATAATGTATTTATAACAATAATAGAAAATAACAATATATACATAAAATATATATATACATATATATGTGTATATACATGTTAATAATGATGGAAAGAATAATAATTATATGTTGTAAATTAAATGGATGTCATAACCCCTTTAAGCATATTAAAGTAATGAGATAAAACTCTTTACTTAATTTATAATCAAGAGATTATTAAATAGAGTAATTAAGAAACTTTAATTCATTAAATGTAATACCTTTATTAATTGAATGTAAATGAACTTATAAATAGCACATTGTAACGAAAATAAAATAATGAAATTCTCTCGTATTTTCATCTTCTTTTATTTATTGTTTTATTAATTTTTCTATAACACGTTATTAGCACGAGCTTCTACGAGTTCATAGTGAAGTTCACGTCATTTCAACTTTATATAATTTGCCTGTATAACTCCCGTTAAACTATATACGGTATACATATTTTCATAAATTTTTATTTTATTTTCTAGATGAAATATTTGCTTTGGGTAACATTTGCACATTTATTTTTACAACTAAAATCTAATAATGATAATTATATATACATGTTTTTTTATTAAAAGAAATTTCAATTAATTTAATTTGTGTTAAGTTATTATCATGACTATTCCTCTTTATGCCAATATTTGACATATATATTATTATTTAGCAAATTTGGTATATATAATTGAATTATTTTACGATTGAGAATACTTATTAATTTACTAATATTTTTTTATTTTGATTCAAGTGATTATAATGTCAAATCTTGCTAAACTTGAATTTGCGGCCTTAGACATCTCAGGCAAGAACTATTTGTCATGAGTGTTAGATGCTGAAATTCACCTAGATGCTAAAGGTCTAGGAAATACTATATTAGCAGATAAAGAAGCATCTAATCAAGACAAGGCACAAGCAATGATTTTCATCCGTCATCATCTGCATGAAGGATTAAAAGTGGAATATCTCACTGTGAAAGACCCTCTTGAGTTGTGGAAAAATTTGAAAGAAAGATTTGACCATCAGAAAATTGTGATACTCCCTAAAGCTCATTATGATTGGATGCACTTACGGTTGCAAGATTTTAAGACTGTAAGTGAATACAATTCAGAACTTTTCAAAATTAGTTCTCAACTAAAATTATGTAGAGAAAACATAACTGATGAGGACTTGTTAGAGAAAACATTTTCAACCTTTCACGCTACTAATGTGCTCCTGCAGCAGCAATACCGTGAAAAAGGTTTTAAAAGGTATTCTGAATTGATTTCATGCCTTTTGGTGGCTGAACAAAATAATAAGCTATTGATAAAAAATCATGGAATTCGTCCCACTGGTTCTGCACCATTCCCTGAAGTGAATGTAGCAGTACACAATAATTATGAAAATAGAAAATATAGAAGTCGCGGCCGTGGTCGTGGACATAGTGGGGGACGTGGTCGAGGATGTATTAGTAATCGTTATCATGGTGGTCATAACAATGATACTTCTAACCACCAGAAAAAGAATAACAATGAAAGACAAGAAAGAAGTGGTCAAAACAATCCTTTAAAGATTGTTGAGAATATATGCTACCGATGTGGTATGAAGGGGCATTGGTCACGTACCTGTCGTTTGTCTGAGCATTTAGTGAGACTTTATCAAGCATCCATTAAAAGGAAGGGAAAGCATATGGAGACAAATTTTATATCCCAAAATGATGAAATAGAGGCAAAAGATGAAGATATTCACTATAATAATAAAACTGACCATGCCTACGAGGATGATAAATTTAATGACCTTAATAATATAACTCACCTAGATGTGGCAGATTTCTTTGAGAATCATTAGAAAAATTGATGTTATTTTGACATTTTTTAAGATATTTTATTTTCTTGCATAAAAAAATAATTTATATATTTAATAAATATTTGTAATGTTTCTCATATTATATTTTGTTTGTTTTTATGAAGAATATGAATATTCAACAAAATTTCGATAGACCCAAAATCAATGAAGACATGTGTCTTGCAGATAGTGCTACAACACATACGATACTCAAAGATAAAAAATATTTTTCTCATTTGACAATGAGTAATGCCCATGTTAATACAATATCGGGTAGTTCAAAACTTATTGAAGGCTCTAGAAGAGCTATTATATTATTACCTAAAGTTACAAAATTTATCATTGATGATGCTTTATATTCCACCAAGTCTCAAAGAAATTTATTGAGTTTTAAAGATATTCGTCTTAATGGATATCATATTGAGACTATGAATGAGAAAAATGTTGAATATCTATATATTACAAATGTTGAATGTGGAAAGAAATATATTTTGGAAAGGCTACCTGCTTTTTCATCAGGTTTATATTATGCACATATTAGTGCAATTGAATCATATGTTACTACAAACCAGAAGTTTGTAGAACCACATACTTTTACTATTTGGCATGACCGATTAGGCCATCCCAGATCTATTATGATGCGAAAAATCATCGAGAATTCAATTGGACACCCATTAAAGAACTAAAAGATTCTTGAATTCAAGGATTTATCTTGTGTCGCTTGTTCTCAAGGAAAATTGATTATTAGACCATCACCAGCTAAGGTTGGGATTGAATCTCCAACATTTCTGGAACGTATTCAATGTGATATATGTGGGCCCATTCATCCACCATGTGGACCATTCAGATATTTTATGGTATTAATAGATGCATCTAGTAGGTGGTCACATGTATGCTTATTATCGACTCGCAACCTAGTGTTTGCGAGACTACTTGCTCAAATAATTCGATTAAGAGCACAATTTCCAGATTATGCAATCAAAACTATTCGTCTTGATAATGCTGGTGAGTTTACATCCCAAGCTTTTAATGATTATTGTATGTCAATTGGGATAAAAGTTGAACATCCTGTAGCTCATGTTCATACACAAAATGGTTTAGCTGAATCATTTATCAAACGCCTCCAACTAATAGCTCGGCCATTACTTATGAGAACAAAACTCCCTGTTACAGCTTGGGGATATGCTATTTTGCATGCAGCAGCACTTGTGCGTTAAGGCCAACAAGTTATAATAAGTACTCCCCATTACAATTGGCTTTTGGTCAAGAGCCAAATATTTCCCATCTTAGACTTTTTGGATGTGCAGTATATGTTCCAATTGCTTCACCACAACGCACAAAGATGGGTCCTCAAAGGAGGTTGGGAATATATGTTGGTTATGAATCTCCTTCTATAATTAAATATGTTGAACCATTAACTGGAGATTTATTTACTGCAAGATTTATTGATTGTCATTTTGATGAGACAACATTCCCAATATTAGGGGGAGAGAAAATACAATTGGTCAAAGAAATTACATGGAATGGATCATCATTATCTCATTTAGATCCTCGTACAAGTCAATGTGAACAAGAAGTTCAAAGGATTATACATTTGCAAAACATTGCCAATCAACTGCCATATTCATTTTCTGACCTAAAGAGAATTACAAAATCTCACATACCAGCTGAAAATGCTCCAATACGAATTGATATCCCAATAAGGCAAATTGTTAGTGCAAAAGAAAGTAATCCACGCCTGAAGCGTGGAAGGCCAATCGGTTCCAAAGATAAAAATCCTCGTAAAAGGAAAGGATCAATTATTCAAGATGGTAATATTGTGGAGGCAAGTGCCTCAGAAGAGTCCAAAGATATAACTAATCAAAAAACCCCAGAAGAGGTTCAGGTACCTAAAAATGGTGATAACGAAGAAATCTCAATAAGTTATGTTACTTCAGGAAAAAGATGGAACCGAAAAAATATAGTTGCCGACAATAATTTTACTTATAATTTTGCTATTGAAATAACAAAAGAAAATGAGGATCCTGAGCCTAAATCTATTGAGGAATGTAGAAATAGAAAAGATTGGCCAAAATGGAAAGACGCAATTCAAGCAGAATTAAATTCACTTTCTAAACATGAGGTTTTTGGACCTATAGTCCAAACACCTAAATATGTAAAGCCAGTAGGATATAAATGGATATTTGTACGAAAATGAAATGAGAAAAATGAAGTCGTAACATATAAATCACGACTTGTAGCACGAGGATTTTCGCAAAGGCCCGACATTGATTATGAAGAAACATATTCTCCTGTGGTGGATGCAATCACGTTTAGATACCTTATTAATTTAGCAGTACGTGAAAAACTTGACATACGTCTAATGGATGTTATTACAGCCTATTTGTATGGTACACTTGATAGTGAAATTTATATGAAAATCCCAGAAGGATTTAAAATCCCTGAAAGATATAGAGTTTCCCGGGAAAATTGCTCAACCAGATTAAAGAAAAGTTTATATGGATTAAAATAATCTGGGCGTATGTGGTACAATCGCCTTAGTGAATATTTGTTAAAACAAGGTTATAAAAACGATCCAATCTGCCCATGTGTTTTTATAAAAAGGTCTAAATCAAAGTTTGTGATAATTGCTATTTATGTTGATGATCTAAATATTATTGGAACTCCTGAAGAGCTTCAAAATGCAGTAAATTATTTAAAAAAAGAATTTGAGATGAAAGATCTCGGAAAAACAAAATTTTGTCTTGGCCTGCAGATCGAGCATTTAAAAGATGGAATTCATGTCCATCAGTCAACTTATACGAAAAAGATCTTAAATAAATTTTATATGGATAAAGCACATCCATTGAGTACCCCGATGGTTGTACGATCGTTAGATGTTAATAAAGATCAATTTCATCCTTGTGAGAATGATGAAGAGTTTCTTGGTCCTGAAGTACCATATCTAAGTGCCATAGGAGCATTGATGTATCTTGCAAATAACACAAGACCTGATATAGCTTTTGCTATAAACTTGTTAGAAGATTTAGTTCTTCTCCAACACGTAGACATTGGAATGAAATTAAACATGTATTTAGATATCTTAGAGGGACCATTGATATGGGGTTATTTTATTCAAATGATTCAAAATCCCTATTAGTTGGTTATGCTGATGCTGGATATTTATCGGATCCACATAAAAGTCGATCTCAAATGGGATATTTATTTACATGTGGACGTACTACCATATCATGGCGTTTGACAAAGCAAACATTAGCTACTGCCTCTTCAAATCATGCTGAAATAATTGCAATGCATGAGGCAAGCCGAGAGTGTGTTTGGCTAAGGTTATTAACCCAACATATCCAGAAGATATGTAATTTGCCTTTACAAGAAAATATGCCAACTATCTTATACGAAGATAATGCAGCATGTGTAGCTCAATTAAAAGGTGGTTATATCAAAGGTGACAAAACGAAACATATTTCACCAAAATTATTCTTCACTCATGATCTTGAGAAGAAAGGTGACATAGAAGTTCAACAAATTCGTTCTAGTGATAATTTAGCAAGATCTTTTACCAAGGCATTGCCAACTTCAACATTTGAAAGACTACGAAACAAGATTGGAATCGTCGACTCAAAGATATAATGTGATGTCGCAATTAGGGAGTCTAAAACATGTTGTACTCTTTTCTTTAACCAAGGTTTTGTCCTGACGGGTTTTCCTATTAAAGGTTTTAACGAGGCAACCTGTAATAGGATATTGTGTACTCTTTCTCCTTCATTAGGTTTTTATCCCACAGGGTTTTTCCTAATAAAGGTTTTAATGAGGCACATTCTTATTTAAAAGACATCCAAGGGGGAGTGTTGTAAATTAAATGGATGTCATAACCCCCTTTAAGCATATTAAAGTAATGAGATAAAACTCTTTACTTAATTTATAATCAAGAGATTATTAAATAGAGTAATTAAGAAACTTTAATTCATTAAATGTAATACCTTTATTAATTGAATGTAAATGAACTTATAAATAGCACATTGTAAGTGAAAATAAAATAATGAAATTCTCTCGTATTTTCATCCTCTTTTATTTATTGTTTTATTAATTTTTCTATAACATTATACTAATAATAGTAGTAATGGTAATGATCAAGGAGTAATGAAGTAAGTATAAGTATGTACAAAAGATATATGTATACATAATAATATTAAAATAAAATAATATGCAACAATAATGAAAATAATAAGTATAATAATAAATATAATGATATATAAAATAATACTCTATATAAAAAGTATATATATACACGTATAATAAAATATATACTAATATTAATAATAAATATAATAGGGTAAAAATAAATAAATAATAATATACAAGATTAAAAAATATATATATGTATATAATATAGTATTTAAAGAATGTATACATAGTATATATATACTAGGAATAATAATAATAGTAAAACAACCATTAATAATGCTACATAAATAGATATAAAGTAATAGTATATACATAATATATAAAAAAATATATGTACGTAAGATAATATGAAAATAAAAATGTATAAATAATATAGTATTAAAGATATATACATAACATATATAAAAATACAATATTAAAAGATATATATGTACGTAATACATATAAAATGTATACATAATATAGTATTTAAAATATTCACATGATATGTACATATTAGAAATAATAATGTTAAAAAACACCTATTAATAATATTACATAAATATATACATATATATATTAAAATATATACATATAATAAAACATATGCCAATATTAATAATAATAATAAGGATAATATAAAATATATACATGAAACAGTATATATAAAAAAATACATAACTAATAATATTAAAAATATATATATGAAATACATAAAAACATATACGATATATATATATATATATATATTAGAAATGATAATAATATAAAAAACTATTAATACACTACATAAATACGTACATGTATATATATAAATATTAAGTGAAAATCAATATTAGTATTAATAATGTTAATAATAAATATAATAATAATAAATATATATATGCATATAATAGTAAAAAAGATATTTAAAAAATATAACTAAATATAAAATAATAATAATAATAGTATAAAAATGATAGTGATAACAATAATATATAGAACAAAAATGATAATATGTACAAAAAGACATATATATACCAAGTTTGACATAATAATGTTAAAATAAAATAGTTAGTAACAATAGTGAAAATAATAAGTATAATAATAAATATAATAATATATAAAATAATACTATATATAAAATAAAGTATATATACACACATATAATAAAATATATACTAATACTAATAACAAATATGATAGGGATAAAATAGATATAATAATAATATGTATATAACGTAGCATTAAAATATGTATATAATATAGTATTTAAATATGTATACATAACATATATATATTAGGAATAATAATAATAAAAAAACAACTATAAGTATATACAAATATATATATATATAAGCATTAATTAAAAAGACAAATAATACTAATAATAGTAAAAATATACTACTAATAATAATAATAGCAAATAATAATAAATATAATAATAAAATAAAAATAAAAATGGTAAAAATAATATAAAAACCAAATTAAATCGGAAAAGGACAAAATTCGAAACAAAAATGAAGTTTTGGGGCCAATTTAAAAAAAAATAAAGGGAAAAGGACTAAATCCAATGCCCAAACAAAGAAGAGGGACTAAATCAGACAATAAACCCTCCCTCCAAAACGCGTAGCATTGCAAGGGATCTGATTGGAAAGCGCAACAAATTATAGGGCTAAATTAAAAACACAATAAATCTGATTGCAAAACCATAAAAAAGCGGAGGGGCTAAAAGTGCAATTAGCCCCTCCAATGAAAAAACACACGGATCTTGGCGGATCGGGTCGGATCGGTCCGACCCAGGGCAAAACGACGTCGTTTTGTGCCCTGGGTTTTAATGTTAAAACGGCATCGTTTTTAAACCCTATAAATAGCCCAAAAATCAGAAGAAAAAAAAACATTTGTAACCAAACTAAAAAAAAAAAAGGTGAGAGGGAGAGCTTGGTGATTTCCGGTGAGAAATCCGGCTTTGTCCCGACCACCGTCCACCGCCACCAGCGCCGGCGCCGGCCACCGTGTAGGTAAAAATTTTTATTTTTTTGTTTTTTTACTTTTTTTTTATCTATGTCTATATATATATGTGTGTGTTTTGAAAGAAAAAAAAAAGAAATATGCGTATATGCGAAAGAAGAAAGTAAAGATTAAAAAAAATAAACTAAAAAGAACAAGACCTTTGTGTGATGAATTATTTTTTTGATCAGCTTGCTATCTCTTTAGTACTTGAATTTATACTTTCTTTTTGTATTCAAAATTTTTTTTTCCGAATCCTCTACATTGTTGTTTTTTGGTGGCTTTTATAGCCTTTACAATGTTTTTGTTTATTATTTGTTGTCACTTTCTTTCTTTTCTTGCAGGTGCAACTTGCTGATGGGACAAGGGCGGTGCTGCAGGCGGTGGAGCAGTTGGTCGACTTTGGTAGAGGCAGATGGTTTGGCGCCGAGTGCTAGGGGGAAATTGAAAACAGAATTTGAAGAGACCTCGGTATGTGACCCGAGGCTCAACTCACCTCTCGTAATATGAGTTGATTTTTGACGAACAGAAATTGAAAATACCTCAACGTGTCCTGAGGCTCAACTCACCTCTCGCAATATGAGTTGATTTTTTTTGAAAGACAGAAATTGAAAATACCTCAACGTGTCTTGAGGCTCAACTCACCTCTCGCAATATGAGTTGATTTTTGAAAACAGAAAAAAACATCAAAATACCAAAAGATGTCATCTGGTGGAACTCAGGTGTCTTTTCCTTTGATTCATTACAGCTATCATCACATCCTCTTGCTCTACTGGAGTACCTGTATGTGTCATACATCATGATATTCACATGTTTGTCTTAAATGCCTTTATGCCTACATGATTTTGCTATGCGCCTTAGGCATGTTTGTCGTATGTCCTTTTTTGTCACGATTTTTGTGATGATCTGCATTCATTACTTCAGTTCTTGACTTTCTCTTTAGGCCCTGTACCCGTCCTCAAGCTTCACGAACAATCTGCGTTTCTCAGATATCACTCTTTTGCCCCTGGTTGAACTTTGTCCTTGCTTTGAGGCTTTTGTACTTATCAAATTCTTATCCGGGTAATGCTTAACATTTCTTTTGTTTAGAGTATGTCATTTCACTATTTATCATGTAAATAAGCCACATAATGAGATGCATGAAAATGGTCAGGTAGGGACAAAAGGGATACCTCACATTTATTTATTTCAAATGTAGCAAATAAAGAAAGTTAGCCAATGATAGTAAAAAAGTGTCATAAAGAGAAAATGGATCGCATTCAACGGATACAAATAATTGGGTTTTGGGTTTAATTTTGGGTTTGGGTGGTTGGGGTTTAGGTTATTGGGTTTTGGGTTTAATTTTGGTGGGTTAGGTAGGGCTAAATTGGGCTTGTACAACTGCCCCTCTTTGCATGTTGTCGTATAACAAGAACAGAGCAAAGACTTTTAAGAAAGACCAATTTGGCCCGGCCGCGTCGAGCCTTGACTTCCTTAGTGCTCTTTTTGTTCAAGTAATCTCTTTCCAGTCCACCGCATCTTGTAGCTTTGGTTCGATCCACTGTAACTTCAAAGAGATAGAAACTTGTATTTTCAATCTACTCGCCTCTTCAGGGATATAAGATTCATCATGATCTGCTCTTCTGCAACTTCAGAGAGATGAGATCTGATATCTTCAATCTACTCCACTACAACTTCAGGGAGATGAAGTTTGTGGTCTTCTCTTCTACAACTTCAAAAAGGTAAGATCTGATACCCTTGATCAGCTCCACTGCAACTTTAGGGAGGCAAAATCTGGTGTCTTCAATGAACTCCAATCTTTATCCTCAGCGTGTGACCCGAGGCTCAACTCACCTCAGCGTATGACCTGAAGCTCAACTCATCTCTCGCAATATGAGTTGATTTTTTTTTTGAAACATACATTGAAAATACCTCAGCGTGTGAGCTAAAGCTCAACTCACCTCTCGCAATATGAGTTGATTTTTGAAAACATAAATTGAAAATACCTCAGCGTGTGAGCTAGGACTCAACTCACCTCTCGCAATATGAGTTGATTTTTGAAAACATAAATTGGAAATACCTTAGCGTGTGAGCTAAGGCTCAGCTCACCTCTCGCAATATGAGTTGATTTTTTTTTTGATGAACAGAAATTAAAATTACCTTAGCGTATCCTGAGGCTCAACTCACCTCTAGCAATATGAGTTAATTTTTTTGAAACACATAAATTGAAAAGCAGAAATTGAAAATAGAATTTAAAGAGACCTCGGTATGTGACCAGAGGCTTAACTCACCTCTCGCAATATGAGTTGATTTTTGACGAACAGAAATTGAAAATACCTCAGCATGTCCTGAGGCTCAACTCACCTCTCGCAATATGAGTTGATTTTTTTTGAAAGACAGAAATTGAAAATACCTCAATGTGTCTTGAGGCTCAACTCACCTCTCGCAATATGAGTTGATTTTTGAAAACAGAAAAAAACATCAAAATACCAAAAGATGTTATCTGGTGGAACTCAGGTGTCTTTTCCTTTGATTCATTACAGCTATCATCACATCCTCTTGCTCTACTGGAGTACCTGTATGTGTCATACATCATGATATTCACATGTTTGTCTTAAATGCCTTTATGCCTACATGATTTTGCTATGCGCCTTAGGCATGTTTGTCGTATGTCCTTTTTCGTCACGATTTTTGTGATGATCTGCATTCATTACTTCAGCTCTTGACTTTCTCTTTAGGCCCTGTACCTGTCCTCAAGCTTCATGAACAATCTGCGTTTCTTAGATATCACTCTTTTGCCCCTGGTTGAACTTTGTCCTTGCTTTGAGGCTCTTGTACTTATCAAATTCTTATCCGGGTAATGCTTAACATTTCTTTTGTTTAGAGTATGTCATTTCACTATTTATCATGTAAATAAGCCACATAATGAGATGCATGAAAATGGTCAAGTAGGGACAAAAGGGATACCTCACATTTATTTATTTCAAATGTAGCAAATAAAGAAAGTTAGCCAATGATAGTAAAAAAGTGTCATAAAGAGAAAAGGGATCGCATTCAACGGATACAAATGCTCTAGATATTCAATGCATGAACTCTTCCACGTTTCTTAATCAAGAATCCTTTCAAGTGTGGCTTCTTGTGTAGAAGATTTCGAGCTTTCAGAAATGCTTCAAATACTGTAGTCTCGCTATTTGACCCACCGTTCAACTGCCTTGCTCTTTAAGCCTAGGTTTACTCCATTAGGAAGCCCTTTCAGGTTTTCATCTTAATCTTTTGTGTTAATCAAGATGCCATTTTGGGGTTTTCACCTTGATCTCTCTTTTTTTTTCTTTTTTTTTAGGCATAATATTTCTTCAGCATCTGAATTCACTGGATTAGGTAACTCCTTCCCATTCATCTCAGTAAGAATTAAAGATCCACCCGAGAATGCCTTCTTTACGACGTATGGTCCTTCCCAATTTGGTGCCCATTTTCCTCGCAGGTCTTTTTGTATTGGGAGAATCTTTCTCAGCACAAGTTCTCCTTCGTGGAATTCTTTTGGCCGTACTTTCTTGTAATGGGCCGCGATCATTCTCTTCTGGTACATCTGTCCATGACAGATTGCCTTCAAACGCTTTTCTTCGATAAGGTTTAACTGGTCATATCGAGCTCGAACCCACTCTGCTTCCTCTAGTTTCGACTCCATTAAGACTCGTAGAGAGGGGATCTCAACTTCGATAGGTAGCACGGCTTCCATTCCATAGACCAGAGAGAAAAGAGTTGCTTCCGTAGATGTCCGTACAAATGTATGATATGCATACAAAGCGAATGGTAATTTCTCGTGCCAGTCCTTATATATCTCTGTCATTTTTCCAATAATCTTCTTAATATTCTTGTTGGCCGCTTCAACAGCTCCATTCAATTTCAGACGATAAGCTATGATGCTTTATTTGAAATTGCTCACACACTTCCTTCATTATCTTGTTGTTAAGATTCAAGGCGTTATCTAAAATGATTCTTTCAGGCAAACTATATCGACAAATGATTTTCTTTTTCAAAAACCTGCAAACTGCAGTCTTCGTCACATTGGCAAATGAAGCGGCTTCTATCTATTTTGTGAAGTAGTCAATAACCACAAAAATGAACCGGTTTCCATTAGAAGATTTTGGGGAAATTGGCCCTATAACATCCATGCCCCACATAGAAAAAGGCCATGGAGAAGTCATGACATGAAGGGGCGAAGGGGCTACATGAATCTTATCGCCATAAATTTGACATTTGTGGCATTTTCTTGCATAACTAATGCAGTCACTTTCCATTGTCAGCTAGTAATAACCGAGTCTCATAATTTTCCTGGCCATAGTGAAACCATTGGCATGTGTCCCACAGATTCCCTCATGGACATCTTCAAGTATTTTTCTAGCTTCAATATCATCCACGCATCTCAAGAGTACTTGAGCTTTTCCTCTTTTGTACAGGATGTCCCCATCAAGAACAAATCCCGCTGCCATTCTTCTGATTGTTCTTTTGTTGTTCTCATTTGCTTGTTCGAGATACCTTTGATTCTTAATGTATTCTAAGATATCATGAAACCATGGACGTCTGTCTGCCTCTTTTTCAATGCTAAAACAGTGTGCAGGGACCTCGTATATGCTCATTTGGAGAGGCATTATTTCTGTTTCTCTGTTTACTTTAAACATTAGAGCCAAAGTGGCCAGGGCATCAGCCAATTGGTTTTCTTCTCATGGGAAGTAATTAAAAGTTATTTCTTTGAATTCTTTGATCAGTCCCGCCACTAGATCACTGTATTTAACTAGTTTCGAATCTCTCACTTCTCAATTTCCACGGATTTGGTATATCACCAATGCTGAGTCCCCGTACACCTCTAAGATTTTGACGTTTCATTCAATAGCTGCACGAAGTCCCATGATACAGGCCTCATATTCCGCTATGTTATTGGTACAGAAGAAATTCAGCCTGGCAGTGAATGGATAATGGTTCCCTTCTGGCGATACCAAGACTGCTCCAATCCCATGCCTCAATGTATTTGATGCACCATCAAAACTCATCTTCCATGACTTCTCTTTGGATGACTTACATTCTTTTCCCGTAATACACATCAAGTCTTCATCCGAAAAATCAAATCTTAATGGCTCGTATTCCTCCATTGTTCGAGTTGCTAAGAAATCAGCTATTGCACTCCTTTTTATTGACTTTTGGCTCACATAGATGATGTCGTATTCTGTTAGTAAGATCTGCCATCGTGCCATTCTTCCTGAGAGGACAGGTGATTCCATCATGTATTTTATTGGGTCCATCTTTAAAATTAACCATGTCGTATGATACAACATATATTGCCTGAGCCTCCGAACTACCCAAACCAAAGCGCAATTGAATTTTTCAATTGATGAGTACTTTGCCTCATACTCTGTGAACTTTTTGCTGAGATAGTAAATTGTCTTTTCTTTTTTCCTTGACTCATCATGTTGCCCCAGTATGCAACCCATTGAATTTTCGAACACAGTCAGGTACAATATTAACGGTCTTCCTAGAGTTGGCGGTACTAGCACCGGGGGACTAGACAAATATTGCTTTATCTTGTCAAAAGCCACTTGGCACTCCTCGTTCCATTCTCCCGGGTTATGTTTTCGAAGAAGTCGAAAAATTGGGTCACACTGGTTGGTAAGTTGAGCAATGAACCGAGCGATGTGGTTCAACCTCCCTAAAAATCCTCCGACTTCTTTTTACGTGCGCGGAGATGGCAGTTCTTGTATGGCCTTTATCTTATCTGGATCAACTTCAATTCCTCTCTCACTGACGATGAAGCCTAGCAATTTTCCCGAGGTGGCCCCAAATGTACACTTGGCTAGATTAAGCTTTAGCTGGAACTTTCTCAGTCTTTCGAACAATTTCTTGAGGTTCCCAACATGCTCTCTTTCTCCCTTGGATTTGGCGATCATATCATCGACGTAGACTTCTATTTCTTTGTGCATCATGTCATGAAACAACATCACCATGACCCTCTGATACGTTGCCCCTGCGTTCTTTAATCCGAACGGCATCGCCTTATAACAGAATGTTCCCCACATCGTTACGAAAGTAGTTTTCTCCATATCCTCAGAAGCCATCTTTATCTGATTATAACTCGAGAATCCATCCATGAACGAAAATAATGAATGTTTGGCTGTATTATCCACTAATGTATCGATGTGTGGCAAAGGAAAATTATCTTTAGGACTTGCTCGATTCAAATTGCGATAATCCACACACATTAATACCTTGCCATCTTTCTTCGGTACTGAGACTATGTTAGCTACCCATTGTGGATACTTGGAGATTTGTAGGAAGCCAGCATCGAATTATTTCTTGACTTCTTCTTTTATCTTTAACAGTATTTCAGGTCTCATTCGTCTTAGCTTCTGTTGAATGGGTTTGCATTCTGGTTTCAGTGAGAGTCTATGGACTACTACCCCCTCATCCAATCCTGGCATGTCCTGATACGACCATACAAATACATCTTTGTACTCATGAAGCAAAGTGATCAAATCATATTTGGTGTTATCTGAAATGGAGGTCCCAATCTTCACTTATTGCTTCTTTTCTTCATTTCCCAAGTTTACTATCTCAACAGATTCTTGATGAGGTAGTCTGTTTATCTTCTTGTTCTACCATTCTTAGTAAGTCAGGAGATGAGACATAGTCTTCAACATTTTCCTCAGCTTCGAACTCTCCTAAACAAATAGCCTTCTTGAAATCGATTTCAAGATTTGTAACGGGTTTGTTCATATCGTTGATATCTGAGCACATGAAAATTGAATGGAAAAGAAAACTATAAAGGAGCTTCAAAGTATGGGGACTAACAAGCATAGTATGACGTGAGATACATGCAATGATAGGCTGTGAGAAGAGGGAAAAATTATGAAGTTAATTAGAATGTAAAGACCATGACAAAATACATCTTCATTAATGTTCATTTAAATGATAAAGAGCAAATCATAAGCTCTTACAAAAGAATCCCTCTATTACTTAGGGACACATAAAAAGAAGAGTGTTAACATTAAGCATTACTCTGGAGAAGACTTAGAAACTACAAGGAGATCAATAGTAGTCCAATTGTTCAAAACGAATCCAGGAGGATAAGGGCGTATCGTTGAAACATCTTTAATTGCATCACTTCCTTTGTCAATGACATTTATATTAATATTCTGAAGACCCCTTTCAATTAATAACAGCATGCTTCATGGATTATCTTGCCCGGGGTATATCATTCCTGCAGATGTAAATGTTTTTGACAAAGGAGGGTACATTATGGGATCCCATTCTAATTCTCGGCCTAAGGCTCTTGCAATCCGCCTTTCTCGATCTTTCTGTAACTATTTTCTTCTTTGTCGTATATCCGGTTCGAAACCTAAACCATATCGAGCCTTATGGGGTACTGGTTTTAGAGCTCTAACTATCCCTTGCTGATATCTTCCCAAACCTTTCCTTGCTCAGGCTCCCTTTCCCACAGTCAGCTCAACTCCCATCTTGGTATTCCTCGACAGCTTAGGCATGGGGATTTGATTTCCTTTAGCAACGAACGTAGCATTGATGAATTTGAAGGAACGGAAGGAACATTCTACTGCATCCTTGCTTACTTCGAGGTATGGTGTATCAGCAGAGATAGATGCGACAATGTCTTCCTCTCCCACGACAATGACCAAAAGACCATCCATGATAAACTTCACTTTTTGATGGAGAGATGAAGGAACTGCCCCAGCAGAGTGGATCCAAGGCCTTCCTAAAAGGCAATTATATGAAGGCGTGATGTCCATGACCTGAAACTCGATGTCATATATATAAGGGCCCACTTCTAGAGGAATTTCAATTTTTCCCATGACTTCTCGTCTTGTCCCATCGAATGCTCTTACTGTGGAGTGACAAGGCCTTAGATAATACAGATCAATTGGAATTCTAGAAAGTGTGTCCAAAGGCATGACATTGAGTGCAGACCCATTATCAATGAGTACATTCGGTATTATGTAACCCTTACAACGAGTTGTGATGTGCAATGCTTTTACGGAGCCCCTACCATTTGGCGGTATTTCGTCATCACTGAAAGAAATAAAATTATCCACGTTCAGGTTATTCACCTACCTATCAAGCTTTTCGACAGATATATTGCTTGCCACGTAAGCTTGATTTAACACTTTCAGCAAAGCATTCCGATGTAGTTCTGAATTCAATAGTAGGGATAATACTAAGATTCGTGCCAGTTGTTTGCTTAACTGTTCCATGACGTTATATTCACTATGCTTGATGAACTTCAAAAATTCATGTGCTTCCTCTTCATTCACAGGCCTTTTAACTTCTTGCTCGGGCGGAGTCTCAAGTTCAACCTCGGCCTCATGCATCAGTACCTTTCATTTCTGCTTCAAGTCATTAGTCTTCTTCATTGGTTCAACCGTTTTAGAACAACACCTTCCGCTGCGGGTGAAGTGTCCTACTTCACCAGCATTTTCGGTCGTGACATTGGATTTTTCATTTTCGGGTATGATAATATTGACATCATATTTCCATGGTACTGCCTTGTTGTCTTTGTAAGGGAAAGGAGATGGTACTTCAATTATCATCTTTGGTTTCACTTGTTCCTTTTTTGTATCATAATAAATCACCAATGGTCGATCGGTACTATAAGAAAGACCTGATGATTGATTATCAGAAGCGTATACTTCTTCTTCATCGTCTTCTTTCATTTTGTTAAAGATCTCGACTTCTTTGTTGTCCATCATGTCTTGAAGTAACTTTCTAAATTCCTTACAAGACTGAATGTCATGCCCTTCAATACCATGGAAGTCACAAAAACATTGACTTTTTATTCTTCCTTCTTTGAAAATTCTATTGGGATGACAGAACGATCCTTTTTCAAACATTACCTCCTAAATCTTTCGCAACAGTGTCTTTATTTCCGAAACACAACTTTTGGCATGCCTCCTGTCTTCTTTTGTCACCACGCTCACGTTCCCTTCAGTGTGGTTAGGGAGCGGATTTCCAGCCGTATTGCTAGCACCATCAAATCGTAAAATGCCTGTATCGATAAGACCTTGAACCCTCCTTTTAAAGGATAGACAATTTTCTGTAGAATGCCCCTGGTTTCCGGCGTGGTACATGCAACTGGCATTAGGATCATACAATTTTGGGTATGGAGGCTTCAGGGGTGCCATATAATGTGGGGATATTAATTGTTTTTCCAACAGTTTTGGGTACAGCTCTCCGTATGACACGGGAATTAGGGTGAACTGGGGTTTTCAGGATTGGATCTTGTCGGTCTTTGTTTATCTTTAGGTTGGCTTTGAGCTGGCATGGTATTCTGTGGGAATATAGTGACTGGTCTTTGGTTATTTATGGCGTAGATAGGGTAAGAAGGGTAATGAAGTGGTGCTTGATGGTAAGGGCTTTGGGGAGGATAATAGAAGTTTGGAGGTGGGCAATATCGAGATCGTGGCTGGGTTGTGTGACACCCCTAATGTGACCCTAGTCGGAGAGTGGTTTCGGGACCACGAAACCGAGTCACAAGAATAATTAGGTGTTATATTCCGTGCTTATTGTATGTGGAATTTGTATGCGTAAATATTTCGTGTCTCGATTTTTTATTAATTAGGTGCAAATTTATAAGAAAGGACCCATGTGCTAGGACTTGAAAATGTGATAGGTGTATTTTAAGTGGCCTAATAATGCATGAAGTGAAATAAATGGAGTTGCATGTCAATTATCCCATTTCCTAAGGTGGATGGTAGGCCATGACAAATTATGGGCAAGGGAAACATGTTCCCAACATGTTTTACTAATGGATGATGTTAGAAATAATAAAATAAGAGTATGGAAAAAAAAATTAATGTTAGTAGGATGAGAAACAAAAAAAAAAAAAGTGTTCATCTTTCTCCATAGCCTTGGCCGAATATCCTAAAGAAAGAAAAGAAAAAAAATTTGTTCATCTATTTTCACTTCTTGGCCGAAAATACTAAGGAAAAAGGGGGAGGATTTTTGCTTCATGCTTGGGTTGGAAGAGATCTAGAAGGAGATTTGGCTAAGTTTGCATCAAGAGTTAAGGTATGTATGAGGTTGTGTTAGGAGTTTCATGCATGTTTTGGTTGCTAACTTGATGTGCATGTTAGCCATGGCTCAAATCTTTGTTAAGCCATGGAAATGGTATTTGGCCAAAGTTGTTATGGTGATAAAGCCATTGCATGCTAAGTGTGAAGCTTGATGATGATGCATGCAATGATGGATTGTCTACTCTTGAGTAAGATTTTGAGCTTTCTTTTGTTTTATCATGATTGAAGTTGAAAAGGAGCATGATTGTCATATTCGCCATGATGCATTCATGAGCATGGTTCATGCTTCTTGCATGTTAGTTAAAATTTATGTTTTGGATGGCTATGGACACCTTGAAATTCGCCATGCTCATATATGTATATATATGTTTGCACATGATGTTTTGGTTATGAAGGAAGTGATGAATAAGTTTGTTTAAAGAAGAAGATGTTGAAGAATAATTGTGAAATTGCAAGCACAATTCGCCTAGCACACATATAAGTGCTTGATGCTATATTATAAGTTTTGAGCCACAATATGCAAAGCATTAACTAGTAAAATGCATGCTGTTTTTGTGAGGTATTAAGTGCATAATTGGCCTCAACATGTACATGAATATTCGGCCTTGGGTAGCCTATTGAAGGCCTTAGCATTTCCTTGATGCTCGAATAAATTGTATTGAATTGCTTGATGTAGTATAAAATGTGCATGACCATTGTGTATTCAAGCTAAAGGGTGGCCATATGACCATTTAAACTCCTTGTCATATTCGGCCATAAGCTAGCACAATGAGGTTTTAATAAATTGAATTTGTTTGAATTAGCTCAAGAGCTTAGAGGGCCACAATTGGACAAGGGGAAGGAGAAAGTGATCGAATAGCCGAAAAAGCCGTTCGACAACATCCGAGGTAAGTCCTCAAGAAGTGACCTTACTTGAATTATGTGGAATGAAATATGGATGTATTGATTATTGATTATGTGTGTATGAGTATTTGAATTCTACCCGGGCTAAGTCCCGAAGGCGAATATGCTTGTGATTATATTTGCGTTTGAGCCTTAGTAACGAAAATGAAATATGTATGTCCAATGATTATTGATGTATGTGTACATGAGAAATTGAATGATATCCGGGCTAAGCCCGAAGACAATTATGCTGGAAATTATATCCGGGTTAAGACCCGAAGGCAATTGTGCAAGTGGCTATATCCGGGCTAAGACCCGAAGGCATTTGTGCACATGGTTATATCCGGTTATATTCCGAAGAATCTTGGGCTGGAGGTGAGTGTTGGTTGCTGTAATAAATTCAATTAGTACACCCGAAAAGCCCAAAGAATAAGGTACGTTTATATGTGCATTGGAAAGTCGACACATTTGAGCAACATTCGCTCAATCGACTAATGAATTTCAGTTATTGACTTGATTGATACTTTGTGAAAGTATATAATGATGAAGTGTGAAGTAAGAATGTGTATTAATGAAATGATGCATTTGGCTATGTGAATGTATTGCTGTAATTAGAGTTGATTATATTCCTTGAGACTTACTAAGCATAAAAATGCTTACCCGTTACTTTGGCTCTCTGTTTTATAGATTTCGCTCGATAGCAATCGGATTCGGGATCAATAAAGTCAAGTCATCCACACTATCAACGCCTCTATTTTGGTATAAATTTTGTTTGAACTTTGAAATGGCATGTATAGGACTACCCTGTTAGTTTAAAAATGTGGTGATGTATATGTATACGGCCATGCTAAAATGGCTCGTAAAAAGGAAGCATGAACTTAGACTATTTGTGGTTTGTATGTATATATTTGGTGTCATGATGTGGCTATGGATTGGAAATGGGAATGTTGGTCACATGATCAGCCATTGGCATGGTTAAAATGATCATATATGAACCTATGTATGGCAAGACTAGTTGGTTCATGGAGACTACCAAATAGGTAAGACCTACCTTAAAAACAGATGCTGCCAGCTGCAGTGACGTGAATGTGAAAAATCACCAAAATTCGTAGGAATGGTATTAAATAGTGAATAAGCTATGTAAATGAACCTTGATGAGTCTATTTTCATATGGAAGAAACGAAATGGTCATAGGAGTTACATGTTAAGAGATATTGAAGTTATTGTGAAACAGGGCCAGAACGGTTTCTGGGTCCCCTGTCGCAACTTTAAAAATTTACTATAAATTATCCAGAAAGAATTAGGAGACATACCTTATATTTACAGATTCCATTTTGAGTCTAGTTTCATTAGAAGCAAACGGCACCATCATTAAAGCCCTGTACAGAGAGATATTCAAGTTATACCGCACGAAGGTCAGAGCAGTCGATCCCTGTAACATGGGTGAATTTAACTAATAAACTGTACCAATTGGCTAGACAAAAAATTCTAGAAATAAATCCATGGATGGATATATGAGTCTAAATTCAGGGAAAATTTACGAAACCAGTTTCCGAGTTTTGAAACTCGAGATATGATTTTTAAGGCGAAGGTGACGCAGTCTTCCAGCCTGACTGGAAATGTCAAATTGGTGGGCAAAACATGTGATCTTGGCTTGTTAACCCCTCGTGTCCGACACCGGCGATGGTCTCGGGTTCGGGGTGTTACAGGTTGGATACGGATTAGAAGTGTAGTGATTCTTAGTTCCCACCATATAGGCTTCTGCCTCTTTTTTCTTTACAAGCGCTGCCCTTTTCAAGCTCTCGGTACCTTCCATCCTTCCACTTTTGATGGCATTTTCTTTAAGTTTCCTGGATATTACAATATCTGCGAAGTCTTTCGTGGCACTTCCTACCAACTTATCATAAAACAGTGCTTTCAAAGTGTTGATGAAGAGGACCATTATTTGAGTTTTGGTCAATAGGGGTTCTACTTGGGCCAAGATATCCCTCCATCTTTGCGCGTATTGCCTAAAAGTCTCCGTTGGCTTCTTTTCCATCATCTGCAGAGTTAGTCGATCAGGCACTCTGTCGGATACATGCTTGTATTGTTCGCAAAATGCTGATGCCAAGTCTTTCCATGATCTGATCCTTTCTCTACTAAGTTGATTATACCATCGAAGGGCCGATCCGACCAAGCTATCTTGGAAACAGTGTATTAGCAATTTATCTTCATTCACATAACTAGTCATCTTCCGGCAGAACATGATAAGATGCGCTTTTTGACATCTCATGCCGTCGTATTTTTTGAAATCTAGTCCTTTAAATTTCGGAGGCAGAACTAGATCGGGCACCAAACTGAGCTCTTTAGCACTCAATGCAGAGAAGGCTTCAGTACCTTCTATCGCTTTGAGTCTTTCTTCCAAAATCCTATACCTATCCTGAACATCATGATCATCCATTTTCAACCTGGCTATTTCTAATGGATCATCCAAATCTGGAACATTGGGATCTGCAGGATTAGCTCTGGGGTTTGATACGAATATACCTTGCCCTAGATGAGCAGGGGGTACGGGTCGTTGCTCTACACTTGCAGGTTCTCCTTGAGGACGTTCTCTTTGCATTATATGTGCGTGAGGTGGAGTGAATCCTGGGGGATAGAGCGGATCCTGATCATGGTTAGTTCTTGGCTGAGACTCCATAGTGTCAGGGCTCTGCATAGGTCCTTTTCCTTTGACCAAAGACGCCATCATCTCCATCATTTTGGCCATCTAATCTCTTTGCTCGAACGATTCCTCTTGAGATCTTAACATCAAATCTCTTGTTTCTTGTTGTGACTTGGTCAACTGCTCTTGCAATTCTCTTTGGACCCTTTCCATCCTTTCAATTCTTTCATTGAACTCGACTTCTATAATTCTAGCTTTTCGGCGCGTCCTATAAGAATGCCGTGATTCCAGACTTGTAATGTCGCAACTGCGGATTATACGGTTTTAGCCTCAATGAATGATTATGGTGACATGTACATGCAATGAATGAATGAATGAATGAAAAATGAATGTTGAATAAATGACGAATGAATGTTAGTCATGAATAAATATACAAGAATTTGGTGTTGATTTCAAGATAGCCCCATACTTAGGCGTTTCATTTATCAAAAGAGTCTATTACAAAACGTTTCACCATTTTTTGATTCAACAATTACACAAATTTCCTAACCACATTGCATTATTTCTTCACTCGCTCTAAGAACTCTGACATGCTTGATCTTTGGTTCGGAGGGAATTGGCAACTGAGAGCTTCGGCTTCAGCTGATAATTGCACAACTTGCATAGCTGCCTTGCGAATTTCATTGATCAAAAAGTCGAGTTGCATTTCTTTTTCTTGGAGGGCTCTTTCATAAGTACGAGTATCTCAGTCGTTCTGACTATTCTTTTCTTCTAGGGCCTTTAGGAGATTATCCAACTGTTGCTGATGAGCTTGCAGTGTATTTTCCAAATCTCGTATTTTCCCTCTTAGCTCTTGATGTTTAGACTAACTAGTCATTAGTTCTGCAGACATAGTTTTATATTCAACATTCTTCTTTCTTAACTCTATCGTAGCACGCGCAGCTCTTTCCTCTTCTTTTTTCGCCTTCCCTTTCTAGAATTCCATCCCACCTTTGATATTGCTTAGCTCTTCTTTCCATTCTGCCGATGATTTTCCCAACCCACTATTTTTTATAGTGCTTCTTAGTTTCTTATTTTCCAAATAAAGGTCCCTTAATTCATTTCTCACGATCTTAGCTTCTCTTTGAATTTTCACAGTTTGGGACTTTTCAATCTGAACATTGATCTTTAGCTGGTAGTTTTCCTCTTGAAGAGAGCTGATATCCCGTAACAACTTAGCCTTTTCACGTTCAAATTCGCGTCTCGCTACTTCCAGCTCGGATGGCATTTCTTCTGAGAAAGGATTCTAGAAAGTGTAACTCGTTGGTGAGATTTGTTGACTATTCGCTCGTTGTTTTCTCCATAAGTCATAATCATGAGTGATAGTATCAGCATAAAGGGCTAACTCCATTCGGTGAATTTCCTTCCAAGACTTTGCAGTATCTCGGACTCTTTTCATGTAGCCTTTACCCGTAAAGGCGAACTCTGATTGTGCCAATCCTCCAGTAGCGGGTATGAACTGTCGTGAAGCAAACTGTCTTTGAACCATTAACGGAGCGTATCCAATTTCTCCCCATAATCCTAGTAAAGGCACCCAATCTTAGCTTCCGCATTTATATATCAGAACTGAAGGACGAATCCATAGTGCTCTCCAGGTTATCTCTTCAGCGCGAAGGTTTTGAAAAACCCAAGCCCAGTGCTGCTCGGTGACATCTTTCAGCCAATCTTTCTCAAAGTAAGCCTTTAATGGGGCAAATGTTTTTGAGAACATGTGGAAATGTGTGCGCTCTACTTTCCAGAAATGGCTCAGAATCCAGACATTGAGTAACTGTGCGCATCCGATAAAACGTCCTTCCCCTCTTCTCCTACAACTACTCAGAGATCTAAAAGTCTCGGCCAAGATAGTTAGGACAGGGTTGATCCCTTGCCCTAACCTTTCGAAGAAATCCACTACCGCGACTTCTATATGCCCCAAGACCTTTGGGAAGACGATCAATCCATAAATGGCCAAAGCAAACAGATCCATTCTCTTTGCAATATCTGGATGGTTTTGAACTAAGTCTCGCAGAGAAAACCAAGGAACACAACTAATTTCATTCTTTTTCTTTATCTGTTTTTCAGCCCATATATCGGTCATTCCAATCAACCTCACTAGCTTTTTCTTGAAGGTCATTGGCTTAGGCTCTTTCACATATATCTTGTTGAATTGCACATTGTCAACACGAAGCAAAGCAGCATATTCTTCTATGGTCGGAGTCATATCTTCCTGACTAAAAGTAAAGCACTGATAAACTGGGTCCCAGAATCGAACCATGGCTTGAATCAACTGTTCGTCTACGTTGATTGCGATCAAGTAAGCTATATCCCCGTATTTTTCAGTGAAGATGCCCCTAGTATCTGAGTCCCAGTGTTTCCAAATCTGGGTCAAATCTTCGAGGTTATTCTGACGAGCATTCGAAGTTACATGTTTGGGAAGATTGGAGATACATCCTTCCGTTAAACTGTCCCCTTTTACTTTCTGGGTTTTCAAAGACCAATCTCGAAACACGACATTTTCTCGGTTACTTGCGTAATTGACTCCTCCATCAGAAACCCATTTTTGGCAACCAATCTCTAATCAACACCTTCCTAATCAAGATGCCTACGATGCGTGATGAAAAATAAAAATAAAGACAAACAACCTTGGTTAGTAATCACAACAAACATAAACTGAGAAAAACTATGGAAACTTTAACAAATTAAGCTACCCGGTTCAATTTCTTTGCATAAACAGTGTAAATGTAAAGAAAATGAAAGGCAAGAGGCATTTCTCCCGTGTACTTATTTTGGTGACTATTAACGGACAGAGGTTCGGCATGGCTCTAATTAGGTGGCTCGTATGGTTTACTATATGCGATTTCGATTCTAGACAGGTACTCGAATTGTTCGTACTATCGTCTACTAAGACTAGTACGAAGCCTCGGTCGTAGCTCATCACAGGCTTACGAGTTCAATTCGAGGGATTACATTTACTTATGCCTATGCGGAAGGACAAGTTAACTCACGAAAGCATAAGTCGATGTAACCCGTAGTATTCACTAGCTTTGTCTTGGAGGGACGAGTTAACTCACGAAGGCATAGCGTTTACTTCCACTTAAGCGGACAGAGCCCGGGTAAAGAGCTCATGTTATGCAAAATGCAAGTGCACGGTGTGTGGGGAGAAACTCACAAACCTTTTCATTTTTATTTAAAAACTAAAAAACTAGAACCATAAAAACTTAGAGCTGAAGAACAACAAGATAAAACAAGTTAGAAGAATATTTACAACATGACGCAAATGCATTACTTTTCAAAAACAAAATTTAAGGATCACGGCTAAATATTAATTTGAACAAGGAGTTTTGAAAATTTTGACAACACGCGTTTAATTCAACTCGACTCTCAAAAATGTCCCCAGTGGAGTCGCCAGCTGTAGCGACGTAAAAAAAATTTACTCTCGGTCGCTAGTTGAGGCGATTATTTGAAAATTTGAAAACTGACTTTCGATTTTATTAAAAAAGGGAGTCGCCGTCAATCTTTTTTCTAGGTGTGATCGAACACCTAATAAATCATCCTTTTTTAGAAAAGAAAATTTATTCTTGAACAAAAATGAAGGCCGAATTTGGGTCTACGTGAAAATCCAGAGAAAAATAGGGTTTGGGAATCGGTTATGCACGAGGAAGGTATTAGCACCCTCGCGACGCCCAAAATTGGTATCTCGTTAAACATGTGTTGTCTTAATTTTCAAAAATGCGAGTTCAATATAACATTTAATCATGATTCGATCAAAATATGAGAATTTTTATAATTTCAATTTCTTTTGAGAAGGACGTTCCGTTTTTAACACAAGCCGATTGATATTCACCCAACATAGCAATGAAATCGACGACTTAATGTTAAATCGGTACGTTACCTTATTTGTTAAAATTAATTAAAAGTATGAGTAAACATTATTATAATAAGAATTAAGTAAATAATGCAAACAATGATGCAATTAATAATAAGAATATTAAAAACTAAGAATATTAAAATAACAATAACAATATTTGAAAGAAAATAAAAATAATGTACTATTAATATAATAAGAAAAATAATGTATTTATAACAATAATAGAAAATAACAATATATACATAAAAATATATATATACATATATATGTGTATATACATGTTAATAATGATGGAAAGAATAATAATTATACTAATAATAGTAGTAATGGTAATGATCAAGGAGTAATGAAGTAAGTATAAGTATGTACAAAAGATATATGTATACATAATAATATTAAAATAAAATAATATGCAACAATAATGAAAATAATAAGTATAATAATAAATATAATGATATATAAAATAATACTCTATATAAAAAGTATATATATACACGTATAATAAAATATATACTAATATTAATAATAAATATAATAGGGTAAAAATAAATATAATAATAACATATGGTATTAAAATATATATATATATAATATAGTATTTAAAGAATGTATACATAGTATATATATATATACTAGGAATAATAATAAAACAACCATTAATAATGCTACATAAATAGATATAAAGTAATAGTATATACATAATATATATATATATAAAATATATGTACGTAAGATAATACGAAAAATAAAAAATGTATAAATAATATAGTATTAAAGATATATACATAACATATATAAAAATACAATATTAAAAGATATATATGTACGTAATACATATAAAATGTATACATAATATAGTATTTAAAATATTCGCATGATATGTACATATTAGAAATAATAATATTAAAAAATACCTATTAATAATATTACATAAATATATACATATATATATTAAAATATATACATATAATAAAACATATGCCAATATTAATAATAATAATAAGGATAATATAAAATATATACATGAAATATATAAAACATATACGATATATATATATATTAGAAATGATAATAATATATATATAAAAAACTATTAATACACTACATAAATACGTACATGTATATATATAAATATTAAGTGAAAATCAATACTAGTATTAATAATGTTAATAATAAATATAATAATAATAATAATAAATATATATATGCATATAATAGTAAAAACGAGATATTTAAAAAATATAAGTAAATATAAAATAATAATAATGATGGTACAAAAGTGATAGTGATAACAATAATATATAGAACAAAAAATGATAATATGTACAAAAGACATATATATACCAAGTTTGACATAATAATGTTAAAATAAAATAGTAAGTAACAATAGTGAAAATAATAAGTATAATAATAAATATAATAATATATAAAATAATACTATATATAAAATAAAGTATATATACACACATAATAAAATATATACTAATACTAATAACAAATATGATAGGGATAAAAATAGATATAATAATAATATGTATATAACGTAGCATTAAAATATGTATATAATATAGTATTTAAATATGTATACATAACATATATATATTAGGAATAATAATAAAAAACAACTATAAGTATATACAAATATATATATATATATATATAAGCATTAATTAAAAAGACAAATAATTCTAATAATAGTAAAATATACTAATAATAATAATAACAATAATAATAAATATAATAATAAAATTAAAATAAAATGGTAAAAATAATATAAAAACTAAATTAAATCTGGAAAAAGGACTAAATTCGAAACAAAAATGAAGTTTTGGGGCCAATTTTAAAAAATAAAGGGAAAAGGACTAAATCCAACGCCCAAACAAAGAAAAGGGACTAAATCGGGCAATAAACCCTCCCTTCAAAACGCGTAGCATTGCAAGGGATCTGATTGGAAAGCGCAACAAATTATAGGGCTAAATTAAAAACACAATAAATCTGATTGCAAACCATAAAAAAGCGGAGGGGCTAAAAGTGCAATTAGCCCCTCCAATGAAAAAACACGCGGATCCTAGCGGATCGGGTCGGATCGGTCCGAACCATGGCAAAACGACGTCGTTTTATGCCCTGGGTTTTAATGTTAAAACGACGTCGTTTTTAAACCCTATAAATAGCCCAAAAATCAGAAAAAAAAAACATTTATAACCAAACTCAAAAAAATAAAAGGGGCAGAGGGAGAGCTTGGCGATTTTCGGTGTGAAGTCTGGCCTTGCCCCGACCGTTGTCCACCGTCCCCAGCACCGGCGCCGGCCACCGTGAAAGGTAAAAAATTTTATTTTATTTGTTTTTTTTTACTTTTATTTTTTATCTATGTCTATATATATGTGTGTGTTTTTTGAAAAAAAAAAAGAAATATGCGTATATGCGAAAGAAGAAAGTAAAGATAAAAAAAATAAACTAAAAAGAACAAGACCTTTGTGTGATGAATTGTTTTTTTTGATCAGCTTGCTATCTCTTTAGTACTTGAATCTATACTTTCTTTTTGTATTTAAATTTTTTTTTTCGAATCCTCTACATTGTTGTTTTTTGGTGGCTTTTATAGCCTTTACAATATTTTTGTTTATTATTTGTTGTCACTTCCTTTCTTTTCTTGCAGGTGCAACTTGCTGATGGGACAAGGGCGGTGCTGCAGGCAGTGGAGCAGTTGGCCGACTTTGGCAGAGGCAGATGGTTCGGCGCCGAGTGCTAGGGGGGCTAGGGTTAATTTTTTTGATTTTGTTGTTTTTTTGTTGGTTTGGGCTAGGGTTAATCAATTGGGCTGATATAATTGGGTTTTGGGTTTAATTTTGGGTTTGGGTGGTTGGGGTTTAGGTTATTGGGTTTTGGGTTTAATTTTGGTGGGTTAGGTAGGGCTAAATTGGGCTTGTACAACCATACATTGAATCTTTTGACCCAACTTCCACTTATCAACTGTAATGCTAATCCTATCGATTGTCTTCTACAACTCATTTAACCTCTTCTTCTCAACCTCATAATTTGTCCAACAATCAGCTTTGACTATAGCACAGGAAATTCTTACATAGTGAGAAATTGCAATTTTCATCAACAAAGTGAATAACTCATACTTAGTAAATGCAAAAGATCACTCATTAACCACTATCATGTGAGAAACAACTTCCTTGATCTTTTCTTGGTCATATTTCCAAGTCTAGATACCATTCGTACTGTTAGATCTAGGTGCTTGCGGTGGTAGAAAAGATTGCCTTGTCCCTTTAAAGATAATTGACATGTGATATCCCGAATTAGGGCCTAATCGAAATAGTGGTTTCGGGACAAAAAAATCCGAGATAGAAATAATTATTTTATAATTATTTTGAGGTCTATGATATAATTGCATGATTGTGTGAAAGTTTCGTGAATAAGTTAATTTGAAATTTGGGACTAAATTGAATAAGTTGCAAAACTTGTATTCTAGAAGTTTCTAATATGACATTGTTTTGGAATATTAATTAAGAGACCTTAAATAGAAATTTGACCAATTTTTAAGTTTTTGGACAAAAATGGATATGCATGAGAAATTTTGAAAGTTTAGTAAGGAAGGGCATTTTAGTCATTTGGATTTTAATGAATTAAAATGGAAAAAAAATGAAGCAAAAATCCATTCATCTTCTCTAAGGGGCTGTTGAATTTTACAAGACACCATAGCTAGGGTATCTTCAACTTCTAAGCTCAATAGTAAGTCAATCCTAGCCATGTTTTTAATGTTCTTTACATTTTTAAAATTCTCGTAGCTCGGTTTACCTATTTCTACCAATATTTTGAGCTAGAGTTTATATTTAAAAATTTACCCATGAATGATATGCATGAATTTTGATGTTTTATGGTAGAATATGAAGCTTGAGATTGTGTTAAACAACTTTTGCTAAGTGATTTTACGTAAAAACGACTAAAATGACATAATCGGTAAAAATACCTAATGTTCATAAATACATGATAGAGTGTGAATTTGATGTCGCTATAGAAGGGAAAAATATTCAGCATGTCATAAAACATAAGAAAATAGGATGAAGTTTAATTTCCGAGCCATGGGAAAAATCGTAATTTTGTAAAACTTTAGGGGTAAAATTGTAATTTTTTCCATAGGATTTTTTGGAGTAATTTGAGTAATGTGAGACATTAATAAGTCAAATGTGTTATTATAGATCAAGAAAGACGTGGAATCGACCTTGATCGGAGGAAAGAAAAGATTTCGAGCTAAATTGCAACCTTTATACATTTTGTACCAAGGTAAGCTCATGAGTAAATAAGCTAATGTTTTGTGGTTATTGTTGAAAAATATGTAATTATGTGAATTACTTGATGAGTATGAACTATCACCGAAGTATCGATTTCCACATTTTGTGGAAGATGGCAAAGGAGTAGAATCGAGGAAAATCCCGTTTGAACATTAGGAATAGATTAGGATACAAGTGAAATGTCACTAGGAAATTGAGATCCGAACTCGTTGAGTTGCGTTCCAAGTTCACTTATGGATGCAAGCATCCGAACTCGTTGAGTTGTATTCCGAGTTTATTATGGATGCGAACACCCGAGCTCGTTGAGTTGCGTTTCGAGTTCATTATGGGTGAAATTATGGTAGCTTGATTTCGTGTATCCGAATTATATTCCGATGTGTTCAACGGGTAAAGTTCTAGTGAAATGGAAGAATTCTCGAGATGAAAGTGACTAGTTGGTAAGTGTTGTGGAACGGATACTTTGTACAGGTTTGTACTTAACCCTTGGGTTGAGACTTCAATATAACAATAATATGGTAGGATCATGAATGAGAAATATGATATGAATGCTTTGGTAATATTATGCAAATGTGGATTTCTTATTATTGCATGGTTATGTTACTTGCTATTTACATGTGAACTTACTAAGCATTTATGCTTACTCCCTCCCTTCCATTCCTTGTATTTTTGACAAGCCGGCTTGGAGATCGGGACTATCGGAGGCACGTTCACACTATAAACAGACCATCTTGGTATAGTGGTTTGCATATTTTGGGAATATGGCATGTATAGCATTATGATCCTTCTGTGTATATAATCTTTTTATATGGTGAATGAGTGATGTGGAAATTCTTCTTGATGATTAGCTATTGGAAGGGCTAATCAAAATTTATATTTAGTGCTATGTATGCTTAATGAATTTCCTAATCCATGGAAAACTATAAAATGATGAAATTGGCTATAAAACAATGTCATATAGCAGTAGTGACGTGAATTTGAAAAATCACTAAAAATAGTAGAAATAGAATTAGATGATGAATAAAATATTTAATTGAAGCTTAATGAATATATTTTCATGTGGAAGAAACAAAATAAGTAAAAGAGTTGTATTTTATGAGATATTTACGTTTTAGTGAAATAGGGTCAGAGCAATTTCTAGATCCCCTATTCTGACTTTAGAAATTCACCATAAATTGTGTAAAAATAATTAGGACTCACACTTTATATGTATGGATTCCTTATTGAGTCTACTTTAAGAGACAAAAACGACATAGTCATTGGATCTCTGTACAGGAAGAAATTTGATTCGTAGTCCACAGAGGTTAGAGTAGCCGAACCCTAAAACAGAGGAGACTTTTACTAATAAACTGTTCTAATTGGCCTAAATTCTAGAAAAAAATTAGTAAGTAGATATATGAGTCTAGTTTCAGGAAAAAATTACGGAATTGGATTTTGAGTTTCGTAACTCTAGATATGATTTTTTTAGCGACTATGACACAGATGGACAGTTTACTACGAGAATTGTTTGAACTTGTTTAAATGCTAAAATAAGTTTAGTAATGTCTCATGCTCGACTCCGGCGACGGTCTCAGGTAAGCGGGCGTTACATGACATTTCACACAACCACCTAAATGTCTTTTATATTGTGTAGTTGTACCATCCTTGTTCTTGGCAAGTTTAATCTTACAGTGATTACATTGCAGTTTTTCGGTCCCATCAGCAAGCTTAACTACTGTCAGTTCTTGCCAAACAATTGATGTCTTCTTTCTATTTCTCCTCGTATAAGTGGAAACTTTACTATCATCCAAAAACTTGATGACAACCATCGAAAATTTTATTTCCTTCAATGACAACCATCTGTGATGAAGAATCAGTACATGAATAGGAATAATGACATTGTTCCGAGTTATAAGACATACCTAAAAATTAAAACTTAAATCATTATTGATGGATAACACCAAATCTAATAAATAACCTCTATAAAAACAATAATACACATAGGCTAAACAAGTAATAGATCACCATTTCAAATAATTTTCTTTTACCATTAATAATATTAAATATCTTTAAAAATCATCAAGTATAAAACAACAACAATCTGCATCAAGTTTAAAGCAATATCTCATAAAACAAAATTTGGATATAATAATAGCAAAATAATAGTTACGAAATTATAATTCCAACTTGAAAGGTCTCAACATTAATTTATATTAAAATAAATTGATTAAACAAGATAAAAGAGAATGGTATACCACAAATAATGATTTAAAAATGTCTTCCCCAAACTCTTTGCGGCCTTTCCGAATATTATTTTTGGAGAGACTATTAGAAAGAATCGGATCTTAGGAGAATATGCATATTGCTAATATATGAAACAAACAAAGGAAAAAGAAAACTCTTTTGCATACCGTTGAGAAATAAATATCTAGTATTTGTGATGACTGATAAAGTTTAACGATAAAATCTATCAAAAGATGCAACAATTTTTTGAGTTGAAGATGAAATTAAGCTGAATCCAAGTTGAATTGGTCCTGACTTCTCACATTCTTGTTTTTGGCCAAGAGAAAAAGTAAAGTAAAAAGGAAAGAGATTCACACGAAATTAAAAAATTAAAATGCACCGTACCAAAAAAATATGGGAAAAATAAAAAGTACTTTAATTTCAATTTTTAGTTATAAAGAAAGAAAGTGTATGACAACTAAGGCTTTTTTAAACTATATTTTTAGTTTTTCTTTCATTACTTTTAAGTTTTATATTATTGTTTGTTTCAATAGAGTAAAGCATTAAAGCACACTGCCATAACCTGTTTTGTCAAATTATCAATAGTGATTGTAAATATAATATATATATTTCCTAGATTAATGAGTTGAAATTCAAATATAAAAATAGAGGGAGATATTATTTTAATATTTTTATAAGAAAATATCATTAATAAATAATGAGTCATAAACGAGTTTATAAATAAGCTAATAAATGAGCTTGCTCGTGAACATAAACGAACCGAATACACCTTTGTTCGTGTTCGTTCATTTATTAAACGGACATAAAAATTTTGTTGATACTCATTTATTTAGCTTAATAAATGAATATAAACGAATGTTATACAAACGGTTCATCGAGTGTTCTGTTCATTTACACCCCTACCAATTAATAATACATATTCAAATTCAAAATATTATTGGACTTTAAAATTTTAAATCAATTTTTTTCTTTTGGTACAACTGTGATTCGAACCCAAGCTATTCTTGAGGATAGCAAATACCCGATTAATAGGCGACAACTTGGAGTTATTTTAAATCGAATTTTTGAATATTAAAATATCACTATTTAAATTTAACATATGTTGTAGCGGCGTAAAAATTTTAGTTTCGCTTAGTCGCTAATTGTGGCGATTTATTAAAAAATTTTGAAATTTGACGTTTGATTTTTTTGAAATAAACAGGGAGTCGCCACCGATCCTTTTTCCTAGGTGTGACCGGACATCTATTAGATCTCTTATTAAAACAAATAAAAGGCTGAGTTTAGGTCTACGTTAAAATCCAGAGAAAATTTAGGGTTCGGGAGTTGGTTACGCGCGAGGAAGGTATTAGCACCCTCGCGACGCCCAAAATTGGTATCTTATAAACAAGTGTTGTCTTAATTTTCAAAATTGCGAGTTCAAAGTAACATTGAATTGTGACCGAGTAAAACACGAGAATTCCAAGTTCGTTTTCTTTTGAGAAGGATATACCGTTTTAACACGAGTCGATTGATATTCACCCAACATAGCAATGAAATCGATGACATAGTGTTTAAACCGGTACATTGCCTTGCTTATTGAAATTAATTAGAGAACAAGAATAAGATGTTTGAAACAATGTAAAGCAAATTAATAAATAAAAATAAGCAAAATGACAGATCTAGAAGCATATTGAAGCAAATATAAGTGTGACAATAATATTACAAACAATAAAGATACATGTAATATTAGAATAAAACATGAAATAGAAATAATGAATGTATACACATGATATTAAGAGTATGTATGTAAACTTATATATAATGTTTGAAGTATATACTTAAGATAGTAAAAATATAACTAGTAACGATAAAATATTTACATAATATATACATATATATGTATAATACAATATTAAAAAGGTATATATATATACGTATGATAAAATAAATGTATTAACATTAATAATAAATATAATAGGGGTAAAAATAAATATATACATAATATATACATAATATAGTACTAAGAATATACATATACATATACAATATAGTATTTAAAATATATACATAACATATATAAAACATATACAATATATACATACATTAAAAATGATAATAATAAAAAAACTATTTTGTACACTACACAAATATGTACATATATATATAGTAATGATGATGTTTAGGAATATTCTATAATAGTATAAAGATACATAACTAATAATACTAATACATGTACATATATAAAAGTATGGTATTAAAAGCATTCATATAAGAGTATGAAAAATACATACATATATATATAATATGGTGTTAGGATATTTACGTAATATATACATAACATAAAAACTAATAATGTTAAAAACAACTTATTAATAATATTATATAAATATATTATAATATAGGAAACTATGTACGTAATATATATATTAGAAATAGTAATGGTAACTATAGTAATAATATAATAATAATAAATAATAAAAGGAATAAAAATAACAACAATAAAATGATAATCATGAGAATAATATATATAATATTAAAATAAATAAAATATCAAGGATAATATGAAAATAAACTTAAATAAAAAAAGGACTAAAATTGAAACAAAAATGAAGTTTTGGGGCGATTTTAAAATAAAAAAAGAAAAAAAAATCTAATTTGAACACGCGTAAAATAGTGGGGGCCAAAAAAGCAATTTTCCCAAGCCTTTAAAACACTGCGCTTGGCCAGGGACTAAATTGAAAATCGCGACAAAGTTCAGGGCCAATTTTTAAATAAAAAATGACTTAATTGCAAAAGGGTGAAAAGCGGAAGGACCGCGCGCATAAATAAACCATTAATAAAAACACGCGGATCCTTGGCGGGTTTGGATCGAGTCGGGTCGGGTAGGCTCAAAACGACGTCGTTTTGGGGTTAAATGGCAACCCCCAAAACGACGTCGTTTTGGAGGGCTATATAAGGCCTAAAATAACCAAAAAAAAATCAGTTGGGGAGAGGAAAGAAAAAAAAAGAGAGGGAAGAGAGAGGAGAGAGAAGGAAGGGGAAGGGAATCCGGCCGGGGGGCGGCCACCGACGACGACCACCGAGGCTCATGGCCAAGCCAAAGACCTACCACCGCTAAAAGGTAAAAATTCTTTTTTTAAAAAAACTTGTTTTATATTTTCATATATTTTAGTATTTATGTGTGGAAAATAAGCTTAGAGAACGAAACTAAAAAAAATAAAAAAAATTACCTTATGTTTAATAGTTTTTTTGATTTTTTGACAACTTGATCCTTTGATTTCAGTATCAGAGTCACTGCTTGTATATGTATTTTACTCTAACTTGGTTATTGACTCCTCTTGAATATATTTGAATGAATATCAAAAACGAAAAAAAAGAAGCCAACCCTCTTTACAGAAATCCAAATCGGCTTTTATAGCCTTTACAATATTTGGTTTAATATTTGTTGTCTTGTCTCTTCTCTGGTCTTGCAGGGTATGGAGGTGCCAGGCATGCGGGGATGGTATTGGTAGAAGCATGGGGCGTGGTAGCCGACATGGTGGTGACCAGAGATGGTGCTAGTTTCAGAGGAAAGTGGGTGGTGGCTAGGGTTTCTTGTTGTCTGTTTCTCTTCTCTTTTTTTATGTTGGGCTAGTTGAGTATTAGGCTGGTGGTATTTGGGCTGTGGGATTTGGTTTGTTGGTTTGGGTTTAATGGGTCTTGCGTATTGGGTAGGTGGGTCAAAATTGTAAATTTGGCAAAATTTGGGCTATAACAGCTGCCCCTCTTTACTCATTGTTGTGTAACGAGAACAGAGTTGTTGTCGTGTAACGAGAATAGAGTAAAGACTTTTAGGAAAGACCAATTTTGCCCAGCCTCGTCGAGCTTTGACCTCTTTAGCGCTTCTCTTCTTCAGGTAGTCTCTTTCCAGTCCCTCGCATCTTGTAGCTTTAGTTCATTCCACTGTGACTTCAAAGAGATAGAAACTTGTATTTTCAATCTACTCGCATCTTCAGGGATGTAAGATCCGTCGTGATCTGCTCTTCTGCAACTTCAGAGAGATGAGATATGATATCTTCAATATGTTTCGCTACAACTTCAGGGAAGTGAGGTTTGTGGTCTTTTCTTCTGCAACTTCAGAAAGGCAAGATCTTATATCCTCGATCAGCTCCACTGCAACTTCGGAGAGACAAAATCTGGCGTCTTCAACCAGCTCCAGTCTTTATTCTTTACTCGGTGTGTGATCCTGAGCTCAACTCATTTCTCGCAATATGAATTGACTCTTTAAAACTAGACATTAAAAGCAGAAATTGAAAATAGCTCAGCACGTGAGCCAAGGCTCAACTCACTTCTCGCAATATGAGTTGATTTTTAAATTTGTAGAACAGATTTTGAAAATACCTCGGTGTGTGACCCGAGGCTCAACTCATTTCTCGTAATATGAGTTGATTCTTGAAAAGCATAAATTGAAAAAAACATTAATTGAAAATACCTCGACGTGTGATCCTGAGGCTCAATTCACCTCTAGCAATATGAATTAATTCTTGAAAAACAATGATTGAAAATACCTCAGCGTGCCCCGAGGCTCAACTTACCTCTCGCAATATGAGTTGATTTTTTGAAAAACATAAATTGAAAACACCTCAGCGTGTGACCCGAGGCTCAACTCACCTTTCGCAATATGAGTTGATTTTTGAAACATAAATTGAAAATACCTTGCTATGTGACCCGAGGCTCAATTCACCTTTAGCTCTATGAATTGATTTTTGGAAACATAAATTGAAAAACAGAAATCGAGAATACCTCAGCGTGCCCTGAGGCTCAACTCACCTCTCGCAATATGAGCTGATTTTTGAAAAAACATAAATTGGAGAAAATAGAGATTGAAATTACCTCAACATGTCCTGAGGCTCAACTCACCTCTCGTAGTATGAGTTGATTTTTTTTGAAAAACAGAAATTAAAAATAAAAATTGAAAAGACCTCAGCATGTGAGCCGAGGCTCAACTCACCTCTCGTGATATGAGTTGATTTTTAACAGACAGAAATTGAAATTACCTCAGCGTGTCCTGAGGCTCAACTCACCTTTCGCAATATGAGTTGATTTTCGAAAACGGAGGTCAAAATTACCTCAGCGTGTCCTGAGGCTCAACTCACCTCTCGCAATTATGAGTTGATTTAAAAAAACAAACAAACATAAAAATAGAAATTGAAAAGACCTCAGCATGTGAGCCGAGGCTCAACTCACCTCTCGCAGTATGAGTTGATTTTTGAAACATAAATTGAAAATACCTCGCTATATGACCCGAGGCTCAATTCACCTTTAGCGCTATGAATTGATTTTTGGAAACATAAATTGAAAAACAGAAATCTAGAATACCTCAGCGTGCCCTGAGGCTCAACTCACCTCTCGCCCTATAAGTTGATCTTTGGAACAGAAATAAAAACATTAGATTACCAAAACATGTCATCTGGAGGAACTCATGTGTCTTTTCAGCTATCATCACATCCTCTTGCTCTCATGGCATCAGAAATGTCATGCATGATGTTATCATGATATGCACATGTTTGTCTTAAATGCATTTATTCCTACATGATTATGATATGAGCTTTAGGCATGTTTTTCATATATCCCTTTTCGTCACGATTTTTGATGATCTGTGTTCATTGCTTTGATTCTTGACTTTCTCTTGGGCTATGTACCCGCCCTCAAGCTTCATGAATAATCAGATTTCCAGATATCACTCTTTGGCCCTGGTTGAGCTTTGTCCTTGCATTGAAGCTCTTGTACTTATCAAATTCTTACCCGGGTAATGCTTAACATTTCTTTTGTTTAGAGTATGTCATTTCACTATTTATCATGTAAACGAACCACATAATGAGATGCACAAAACACAAAAAAATGGTCAGGTAGGGACAAAAGGATACCTCATATTTATTCATTTAAAATGTAGCAAACAAAGAAAGTTAACCCATGATAGTAAAAAATGTTATAAAAGAAAAGGATTGCGCTTAACAAATACAAGTGCTCTAGATAATCAATGCATGAACTCTTCTACGTCCTCAATCAAGAATCTTTTCGAGCATGGCTTCTTGCGTAGAAAATTTCAAGCTTTCAGAAATGCTTCAAATACGGTAGTCTCACTATTTGACCCACCGTTCAAAACACCTTATTCTTTAAGCCTGGGTTTGCTTCATTAGAATGCCCTTTCGAGTTTTCATGCCAATCTTTTGTGTTTAATCAAGACACCCTTTTCGGGTTTTCACCTTGATCTTTTTTTTTAGATGCCCTTTTCGGGTTTTCATCTTGGTTTCTTTTTTCAAGCATAATATTTCTTTACAGCATCTGAGTTTACTGGATTCGGTAACTCATTCCCATCCATCTCGGTGAGAATCAAAGCTCCGCCTGAGAATGCCTTCTTTATGACGTATGAACCTTCCCAATTTGGCGCCCATTTTCCTCGGAAGTCTTTTTGTATTGGAAGAATCTTTCTCAGCACGAGTTCTCCTTCGTGGAATTCTCTTGGCCGTATTTTCTTGTCATAAGCCGCGATCATTCTCTTCTGGTACATTTGTCTATGACAAATTGCCTTTAGACGTTTTTCTTCGATGAGGTTTAACTGGTCATATCGAGCTCTAACCCATTCTGCTTCCTCTAATTTCGACTCCATTAAGACTCGTAGAGAGGGGATCTCAACTTCGATAGGTAGCACAGCTTCCATTCCATAACCAGAGAGAAAAAAGTTGCCCCCGTAGATGTCCGTACAGATGTGCGATATGCATACAAAGTAAATGGTAGCTTCTCGTGCCAGTCTTTATATGTCTCAGTCATTTTCCCAATAATCTTCTTAATATTCTTGTTGGCCACTTCAACCACTCCATTCATCTTTGGGCGATAGGGCGAGGAGTTATGATGCTTTATTTGGAATTGCTCACACACTTCTTTCATCATCTTGTTGTTCAAATTTAAGGCGTTATCTGAAATGATTCTTTCAGGCAAACCATATTGCCAAATGATTTCCTTTTTCAAAAACCTGCAAACCGCAGTCTTCGTCACATTGGCAAACGATGCGGCTTCTATCCATTTTGTGAAGTAATCAATGACCAAAAAAATGAATAAGTGTCCATTGGAAGCTTTTGGGGAAATTGACCCTATAACATCCATGCCCCACATAGAAAAAGGCCATGGAGAAGTTATGACGTGAAGGGGCAAAGGGCCTACATGAATTTTATCGCCATAAATTTGACATTTGTGGCATTTTCGTGCGAAATTAATGTAGTCGCTTTCTATCGACAGCCAGTAATATCCGAGTCTTATAATCTTCCTGGCCATAGTGAAACCATTGGCATGTGTTCCGCAAATTCCTTCATGGACATCTTTAAGTATTTTTCTGGCTTCAACTGTATCCACGCATCTCAAGAGCACCTGATCTTTTCCTTTTTTGTATAGGATGTCCCCATCAAGAATAAATTCCGCTGCCATTCTTCTGATTGTTCTTCTGTCTTTCACATTTGCTTGCTCGGGATACCTTTGATTCTTGATGTATTCTAAGATATCATGGAACCATGGCTGCCCATCTGGCTCTTTCTCAATGCTGAAACAATGTGCAGGGACTTCATATATGCTCATTTGAAGAGGCATTATTTATGTTTCTCTGTTTGCTTTAAACATTGAACCCAACGTGGCCAGGGCATCAGCTAACTAGTTTTCTTCTCGTGGAAAGTAATTAAAAGTTATTTCTTTGAATTCTTTAATCAACCCTGCCACGAGATCACTGTATTTGACTAATTTTAAATCCCTCACTTCCCAATCTCCTCGGATCTGATAAATCACTAATGCTGAGTCTCCGTGTACCTCTAAAGTTTGGATGTTTTGTTCAATTGCTGCACGAAGTCCCATGATACAAGCTTCATATTCCGCTATGTTATTGGTACAGAAGAAATTCAGCCTGGCAGTGAACGGATAATGGTTCCCTTCTGGTGATACTAAGACTGCTCCAATCCCATGCCCCAATGCATTCGATGCACCATCAAAGCTCATCCTCCATGACTTTTCTTTTGATGACTCACATTATGCATATTAAGTCTTCATCTGGGAAATCAAATTTTAATGGCTCGTATTCCTTCGTTGTTCGAGTTGTTAAGAAGTCAGCTATTGCACTCCCTTTTATCGACTTTTGACTCACATAGACGATGTCATATTCTGATAGTAAGATCTGCCATCGTGCCATTCTTCCTGAGAGTGCGGGTGATTCCATCATGTACTTTATTGGGTCCAACTTTGAAATTAGCCATGTCGTATGATACAAAGATATATTGCCCGAGTCTCCGAGCTACCCAAACCGTAGCGCAGTAGTATTTTTCTATGGACGAATACTTTGCCTCATATTCAGTAAACTTTTTGCTGAGGTAGTAGATCGCCTTTTCTTTCTTTCCTAACTCGTCGTGTTGCCCCAGTACGCAACCCATTGAATTCTCGAACACAGTCAAATATAATATCAATGGTCTTCCCGGCATTGGCGGTACTAGCACTGGAGGATTAGACAAATACTGTTTTATCTTGTCAAAAGCCACTTGGCACTCCTTGTTCCATTTTCTGGGATTATGTTTTCGAAGGAGTCGAAAGATTGGGTCGCATTGGTTGGTAAGTTGAGCGATAAATCGGGTGATGTAGTTTAACCTCCCTAAAAATCCTCTGACTTTCTTTGGCATGCGCGAAGGTGGTAACTCTTGAATAGCTTTTATTTTATCTGGATCAATCTCGATACCTCTTTCACTGACAATGAAGCCCAGCAATTTTCCCGAGGTAGCCCCAAACGTACATTTGGCCGGATTGAGCTTTAGCTGGAACTTTCTCAGTCTGTCGAACAATTTCTTCAGGTTCACTACATGCTCTTCTTCCCCTTGAGATTTAGCAATCATATCGTCGACGTAGACCTCTATTTCTTTATGCATCATGTCATGGAATAACGTCACCATAGCCCTTTGATATGTTGCCCCAGCATTCTTTAACCCAAATGGCATCACCTTGTAGCAGAATGTTCCCCACATTGTTACGAAGGTAGTTTTCTCCATATCCTTAGGGGCCATCTTGATCTGATTATACCCCGAGAATCCGTCCATGAAAAAAAATAATGAATGTTTTACTGTGTTATCCACCAACATATCAATGTGTGGTAAGGGAAAATTATCTTTAGGACTTGCTCGATTCAGGTCACGATAATCCACGCACATTCGTACTTTGCCATCTTTCTTTGGCACCAGGACTATATTAGCCACCCATTCTGGGTATTTGGAGACTTGTAGGAAGCCAGCATCAAATTGCTTCTTGACTTCCTCTTTTATCTTCAACAACATTTCGGTCTCATCCGTCTTAACTTTTGTTGAACGGGTTTTCATTCTGGCTTTAATGGGAGCTTATGGACCACTACATCTTCATCTAATCCTGGCATGTCTTGATATGACCATGCGAATACATCTTTGTACTCGCGGAGCAAAGCAATCAAATTATGCTTGGTATCCTCTAAAATAGAAGTCCCAATTTTCACTTCTTGCTTCTTTTCTTCTGTTCCCAAATTTATTGTTTCAACAGATTCTTGATGAGGCAAAATCCGTTTATCCTCTTTTTCCACTATTCTTAGCAAGTCAGGAGACGAGACATAGTCTTCAGCATTTTCTTCGACTTCAAATTCTCCTAAACAAATAGCCTTCTCAAAATCGATTTCAGGACTCGTAACGGGTTTGTTCATGCTGTTGATATCTGAGCACCTGAAAGTTGAATGGAAAAGGAAACTATAGAGGGGCATCCAAACGAAATGTCATGGCATGGTATGAGGCAAATGTACAGATAGGCTATGAAATGAGGAGATGATTATGAAATTAGTGATATGCGAAAAAAATCGTGACAAAATGCATCTTCATTGATATTCATTTAAGTGATAAAGAGCGAATGCAAGCTTTTACAAAAGAATTCTGTTATATCTAAGGACATAACATAATATTAATGTTTGAGCATTACTCTGAAGACTTATAAACTACAAGAAGATCCTCGGCAGTCCAATTGTTCAACATGAAACCCGGGGGACAAGGGCGTATCTTTGAGACGTCTTTACTCGCGTCAGCTCCTTTGTCAATGAAATTTATACCAATATTCTGAAAACCCTATTCGATCATTAACATTGTGCTTTGTGCACTATACTACCCTGGGTATATCATTCCAGCTGACGTAAATATTCTTGACAAAGGAGGAAATTCTATGGGCTCCCATTCTGGCTTTCGGCCTAGTGTTCTCGCGATCCTTCTTTCCTGATCTTTCTTCCACTGCTTTCTTCTTTGACTCATATCCGGCTGGAACCCTAAACCGTATCGGGCCTTGTGGTGTATGGCTTCAAAGCCCTGATTATTCCTTGCAGATACCTTCCCAAACCTTTCCTTGCTCAGGCTCCCTTCCCTACAGTCAATTTGACACCCATCTTGGTATTTCTCGACAGTTTTGGAGCGGGAATTCTGTTTCCCTCAGCGACGAATGTGGTATTGACGAATTCAAGGGATCGGAAGGAACATTCTACTGCGTCTTTGCTTAATTCGAGGTAGGGTGCATCAGCAGAGATAGATGCGACAATGTCCTCTTCTCCCTCGACAGTGACCAAACAACCATCCATGATAAATTTCACCTTTTGATGGAGGGATGATGGTACTGCTCCAGCAGAATGAATCCAAGGTCTTCCCAAGAGACAATTGTATGATGGTGTAATGTCCATGACTTGAAACTCAACATTGTATATGTAGGGACCCACTTCTAGAGGGATCTCGATTTTTCCCATAACTTCTCGTCTTGTTCCATCGAATGCCCTTACTGTAGAATGGAAGGGCCTTAGATAGGACAAATCCATCGGAATCCTGGAAAGTGTGGCCAAAGGCATGACATTGAGTGCCGATCCATTGTCGATGAGCACATTCGGTATTATATAACCCTTACAACGGGTTGTGATATGCAATGCTTTCACTGAGCCTCTACCACTGGGCGGTATTTCATCGTCACTAAAGGAAATGAAATTATCCGCATTTAAGTTGTTCATCCATCTATCTAGTTTTTCAACGGATACATTGTTTGCCACATAAGCTTGATTTAACACTTTCAGCAGAGCGTTCCAGTGTGGTTCTGAGTTCAACAACAGAGATAATACTGAGATTCGCGCTGGCTGCTTATTCAATTGTTCTACCACGTTGTACTCACTGTGCTTGATAAATTTCAAGAATTCCTGTGCTTCCTCCTCGTCCACAGGCTTTTTAGCTTCTTGTTCAGGCACAGTTTCATGCTCCTCTTCGGTCACGTGCATCAGTGCTTTTCCTTTCTGTTTCAAGTTACTGTTCTTTTTCACCTCCTTCGAATAGCATCTTCCACTATGAGTGAAATGACCTACTTCCCTAACGCTTCCAGTCATGGCTTTGGGTTTTTCATCTTCAGGTGTGACGATATTAACGTCATATTTCCATGGTACTGCTTTATTGTCCTTGTAGGGGAAAGGAGATGGTACCTCGATTATCACTTTTGGTTTCACTAGTTCCTTCTTCGCGTCATAATAAATTATTAACTATTTTTTGCGCTATATACGGAAACCTAACGATTGATGGTCAAAGGCACATATTTCCCCTCTATCAGCCTCTTCGCCTTCATAAAAAATCCCAATCTCCTTATTGTCCATCATATTTTGCAGTAATCTCCTGAACTCTTTGCAGAATTGAATGTCGTGCCCCTCAATACCATGGAATTCGCAAAAACTTTGATCTTTTGTATTCCTTCCCTTGAATACTCTGTTAAGATGACAAAGCAAACCCTTCTCAACTAGCACCTCCCAGATTTTCTGCAGAGGTGTTCTTATTTCAGAAACCCATTTTCTACTTTGTCGTTTGTCCTCCTCTCCCACTGCACTGACATTCCCTTCGGCGTGGTTAGGGAATAGGTTCCCGGATGTACCACCAGTGCCATCAAATCACAGTATACCCGCATCGATGAGCCATTGAACTCTCCTTTTAAAGGCCAGGCAGTTTTCCGTAGAGTGCCCCTAGTTCTCGGCATGGTATGTACAACTAGCATTTGGGTCGTACCATTTCGGGTATGGAGGTTTAAGGGGTGCCATGTAATGGGGAGATATTAACTGCTTTTCCAAGATTTTTGGATACAACTCCCCATACGACACAGGAACAGGGGTGAATTGCTGTTTCTCGGGATTGGGCCTTGTTGGTCTTGGTTCATTTCTGGGTTGGCTTTGAGTGGGTAGAGTGTTTTGTGGGAATGTGGTGGTTGGTCTCGGGTTACTTGTGGCGTAAACAGGGTAAGAAGAGTAAGGAGGCGGTGTTTGGTAGTAAGGGGTTTGAGGAGGGTAATAGAAATTCGGAGGTGGATAATTTCGAGGTCGGGGTTGGTTTGGATATGGATTAGGGGTATAACAGCTTCCCATTCCCACCATGTGGGTTTCTAGTTTTTCTTCTTCACGGGCACTACCCTTCTTGAACTTTCTTGACCTTCCATTCTACCGCTCTTGACGGCATTCTCTATAAGCTCACCGGATATTACAATATCTGCAAAGTCTTTCGTGGCACTTCCCACTAGTTTGTCATAAAACGGTGCTTTTAAAGTGTTGATGAAAAGAACGGTTATCTCCGTTTTTGTTAATGGGGGTTCCACTTGGGCTGAGACATCCCTCCATCTCTGCCCATACTGTCTAAAAGTTTCTGATGGCTTTTCTCCATCATTTGCAAAGTCATCCGATGCGCACCATATCCGATACATGCTTGTATTGCTCACAGAATGCTGATGCCAAGTCCTTCCAAGATCGGATCCTTTCCCTACTAAGCTGGTTGTACCACCGAAGAGCTGATCCTACTAGACTATCCTGAAAATAATGTATGAGTAGTCGGTCTTCATTCACGTAACCAGTCATTTTTCGACAAAACATGACAAGATGCGCCTTTGGACATCTCGTACATCGTATTTTTGAAATCGTGCACCTTGAACTTCGGAGGCGTAACTAGATCGGGCACCAAATCGAGCTCTTTGGCACTTAGTGCAAAGAAGGCTTCAGACCCTCTATTGCTTTGAGTCTTTCCTCTAAGCTCTTATACTTCTCTTGAGCCTCATGATCGCCTCTGTTTCAACTCGCTATTTCCGTTGGATCGTCCAAATCCAAACAATTGATTGGCGGATTAGCCCTGAATTTGATATGAATATTCCTTGCCCTAAATGAGTATGTGGCACCGCCGCTGTTCGGTCTGTGGGTTCTTCTTGGGTGTACCCTCTTTGTGCTGCGCGGGCGTGTGGTGGAGTGAATCCGGGGGGATAGAGCGGGTCTTAATTGTGATTAACTCTTGACCGAGATTCCTCGATGTCAGTGCTCTGCATGGGTCCCTTTCCTTTAACTAAAGCTGACATCATCTCCATCATCTTGGCCATTTGATCCTTCTGTTCGAGCGATTCTTCTCGTGATCTCATCATTAAATCTCTCGTCTCTTGCTGTGACCTAGCCAACTGTTCTTGTAATTCCTTTTGGATTCTTTCCATTCTGTCAATCCTTTCATTGAATGCAGCCTCTATTGTTCTAGTTTGCCGACGCGTTCTATACGAGTGGCGTGGTTCCAGATTTGAAGTATTGCAACTGCGAATTGTACGTTTTAACCTCAGCAAATGAGTACGGGATATGCCATGAATGGATGAATAAATGCATGAATGCTTGAATGCCAAATGAATGTTAGTCATGAATGACATGTAAGGAATTGGTGTTGATTTCAAGATAGCCCCTATTTAGGCATTTCATTCATCAAAAGAGTTCATTACAAAATATTTTTCCATTTTTGATTCAGCTATTACACAAACTTTCTAGCTATATCGCCATATTTCTTTATTCGCTCTAAGAATTCCGATATGCTCGATCGTTGGCTTGGTGGGAATTGGCAACTGAGATTTTCAGCTTCTTCTGATAATTGTACCACGTGCATGGCTACCCCACGAACTTCATTGATCAAATAGCTAAGTTGCCTTTCTTTTTCCTGGAGGTCCTCTTCGCAAGCACGAACGTCTCTATCATACTGACAATCTTTTTCTTCCAAAGCCTCCAAGAGAGTATCTAACTGTTGTTGACGATCTTGCAGCATATATTCTAACCCTCGTATCCTTTCTTTTAGTTCTTGATGTTTAGATTGACTAGTCATCACCTCAGCAGACACGACTTCATATTCGGTGTTCTTCTTCCTCAATTCTATCATAGCCCGCGCAGCCTTTTCTTCCTCTTTCTTTGCTTTTCCTTTCCAAAATTCCATAACGGGCCAAATCCTCTCAAAGTACCAACCAATTTGGCCTTTCCAGACAGGCTGGAAAATTGCGTCACTGTCGCCTTAAAAATCACATCTCGAGTTCCAAAACTCGGAAACTGATTCCGTAAATTTTCCCTGAATTTAGACTCATATATCCATCCATGTATTTATTTCTAGAATTTTTTGTTGGGCCAATTGGTACAGTTTATTAGTTAAAGTCACCCATGTTACAGGGGTCGACCACACTGACCTTCGCGCGTTACAACTTTAATATCTCTCTGTACAGGGCTTTAATACTGGTGCCGATTGTTTCTAATGAAACTAGACTCAAAATGGAATCTGCACATATAAGGCATGACTTCTAATTATTTCTGTATAATTTATAGTAAATTTTCAAAGTCGCGACAGGGGACCCAGAAACCGTTCCGGCCCTGTCTCACGAGAACTTTAATATCTCTCAGTATACTGCTCATATGGTCGTTTCGTTTCGTCCATATAAGAATAGATTCATCAAGGTTAAATTTCATAATTTATTCACTATTTAATTGTACTTCTACTATTTTTAGTGATTTTTCAATCTCATCTCACTGCTGCTGTTCGCAACAGTTACTGCAGTAGACTATGCTAATTTCATGAATCTTTCCTTGGCCTTAATCATCCATCATACATGACACAAATTATGGCCACCTTATCAAAATTAAAGTTTCTAAGACTCGTGGCTATAGGTTCTAGCATCCCACTCGACGACCACATAGGCCATTTTCACATGGCTTAAAGTTTACAACCCACAGTTCAACAAAACATAACAGCCTATACATGCCAAATGTTCTTCAACAACGAAGACAATACCAAAAGATTTCCAGCCGGTGTGATGACTTCAACGACGGTTCCGAGCACGCAACAATACGAGTCCAAGAGACCTAAAATGGGTGACAAGAAAACACCGAGTGAGTTTATAACTCAGTAAGTCATAAGCATTCATCAACCACCCATTGATAAAGTTATCACAACATGAAACAATAAACGAGGCTAGGTACTCATCCATATCGAAACTATACCATAATTCCTCGGACCTTTCGGTTCAATCTCATACCAAGTCATACATCCACATTTCATATTTATACGATAAGATATTTGAGGCATTTTCACACACTAACTCATTTTCACCACAATCACACAATTGCAATCATCACATAGATTTAAAGCTTACCAAGCTCAACCCCGAGCATGAACATATTGCCTATTCGTCATGAGCTCAAGGTACTTACCCGATCCGCTGTCCGGATTAACTCGATAATGTCGCACACTCAGTGCCAATTGTAATGCGAGAGCATATAATGAATCCGCACACTTAGTGCTATAAAATCAGCTCGCACACATAGTGCTATATAATCAAATTCGCACACTTAGTGCTGTACAATTTTAAACCCGCACACGTAGTGCCAATCTTGTCGCCGTGTCCATTTATACCCGCACACTTAGTGCCAATCTTGTCACCGTGTCCATTTATACCCGCACACTTAGTGCCGATCTTGTCACCGTGTCCATTTATACCCGCACACTTAGTGCCGAGACCAATACTTTATGCAATTTACCACCTTTATACATTCAACGATGGCATCATTCCATACACATACATTTCCATTTACACATCAATTCATTAACACAATTGCATATATATTATGATCATTTAAATCAATACCAAATATATGCTTAATGACTTACCTTGTGTTAGGCAAGGTAGTTCCGTGTCGGCTACTCGATGACCTTCGATTTCCCTTGTTGGACGCCTCCTTTAAGATCTTAAGCTTAAACAAATAAATTAACTCATTCAACCGCTTTGGTTCATATATTGGTATCCACATTTTAATGATTTAATGACATACGAACGACATGGTAAAAATTTTTTATCTTGCTACCTTATGTCCTTAGCTATTCGGCTAATAGCCTTATGCAATTACCATACTATCAATAATCTAATCAAACATGCATATATTTATATTTGGACATTCGGCCACCACCCTTGCTAATTTTCCCATTTATTTTTTTTCGATTATAAACAATCAAAGATAATATCACAAGAACTCTAATTTAATTTGTAAATTACTTGGCCAAAACTCACAAGTGCCTTAATCACAACTTATTCGCCTTACTACTTAAACTTAGCCTCTCATACACGATATCGGTTGTCATAGAAATGTCGAATCCTTAAGTGTTCGACATCTAACTTACTCCATTCAACACATCAAAATAACACTTATACCGATTTTGCTAGCACACAAGCCTTTGGTCAATGTCATTGACCTCTAGTCACCTAAACCTTTATTCTTTAAAACTCACCCAAGGCCACATTCGCACCTCCAACCAAAAATTTAGATATTCTCAAGTTCATTCACAAGTACAATTGTATAATACATTAAGCATTAAACATTTTTCAACATGAATCTATAACATGACCGAATACTCATGCACATACATTCATAGAGAGAACTCAAATGACACCAAAATCTCCTTTCCAAAGTGCATATATACCCATACATACAAGAACTACCATTCTTATCTCCCAACAATGAATCCATGAGTTTTGTTATGGGTTAACTAGACTATACACTTATCAACTTAATCTCAATATCAATTAGTAAACAAAATCACAATGCATACCTTTCCATTGAAATAGCTATGGCCGAATGCCTTGGTCTCTTTTTCAATCTTTCCTTTCTCAATTTTCGCAATGAAAAGAAGAAAATGAATATTCCTTCCTTTGTTTTCTTTACATTATTTTACTAATATTATTTTATCTCAAATAATGCCACTTCTTATTATAATATCTAAGGCAAACAAATATATTGCCCATCATCAATCTAGCTTGGCGGCCACTATAAGGAAATTTGGCAATTTGACATGCAAGTCCAAGTATTTTCCTACATGCATTAATAGGCCACTTTAACATTAGCCTATCATATTTCACCATGTCTCATATTGATCCCTATTTAATAATTTCTCACACAATTGGTAAAATTAGAGAATGAAACTTTCACATATGCATGTACACACATAATAAGCATAGGATATAACAAATAATTATTTTTATAACTCGGTTTTGTGGTCCCAAACCACTTCCGACTAGGGTCACATTATGGTCTGTCACAACTCTCCCCACTTAAGAAATTTTCGTCCCAAAATCTTACCGTGAATAGGTCCGCATCGTTCTTTCATAGAGTCCTCAAGTTCCCAAGTGGCTTCTTCGATTCCGTGTTTATGCCACAACACCTTCACTAATGGGATTTTCTTATTTCGCAACTCCTTTACTTCACGCATCAATATGCGAATCGGTTCTTCTTCATAACTCAAATTAGGCTAAATCTCAATCTCGGATGGAGTGATTACGCGCGACGGGTCGGATCTATATCGTCAAGCATCGAGACATGGAAAACGCTAGGATCCTTTCAAGCTCGGGGTAAAATTAATCGACGCCATCGGGTCCAACTCGTTCGGATACTTCATACGGACCGATGAACCTCGACTCAATTTTCCCTTACGGCCAAATCTAAGCACCTTCTTCCGTGGTGAGACTTTGAGAAATACCTTGTCTCCAACCCGATATTCAATGTCTTTCCTTTTCAAATCAGATACGACTTTTTGGCGATCCGAGGCGCCTTCAAACTTTCACGAATTACTCGAACTTTTGCTCGGCATCCTTAACCAAATCAACCTCAAGAATTTACCTTCACTAAGTTCACCCGAATAATAGGGTACGGCATTTACGACCGTATAAAGCCTCGTAAGGCGCCATCTTAATACTTGATTGAAAGCTATTGTTGTGTTTAATTCAATCAAAGGCGATACTGCTTCCCATGAACCACTAAACTCAAGGATACAACATCTCAACATATCCTCGAGTATTTGAATTATCCGCTCGGATTGACCATCGGTTTGGGGTGAAAGGCGGTGCTGAAATGCAACTTGGTACCCAAAGCTTCTTGCAACTTCTTCCAAAATCGCGAGGTAAATCTCGAATCTCTATCCGACACGATGGAAATAGGCACCCGTGTAATCTCACAACCGAGAAACGTACAATTCGGCTAGTTTGTCCATTAAAAATCCGACGTATGGGGATAAAGTGAGCCGACTTAGTCACCTATCGACAACGACCCAAATCGCATCCTTCTTACTCACGACAATGGCGGTCCGGATACAAAGTCCATTGTGACTCGATCCCATTTCCACTCGGGTATCGTGATCGGTCAAGTAATCTCAAGGCACTTGATGTTCCGCTTTCACTTGTTGACATATTAAACATCTCAAACAAAATCGAGATGTCTCGCTTCATACCATACCACCAAAACCGATGTTTCAAATCGTTGTACATCTTCGTACTCCCGGGTGGATTGCCATTCAGCTACAATGGGCTTCGTTCAAAATTATTGGAATAAGTTCAATTCTTCTAACACACAGATGACTTCTGAACCTCAAACAATCGTCATCATCGATTTGAAATTCGAGTCCTTGTTCGTAACACACTCATCCCGCTTTGCAACCAACTCATCGTCGACTTTCTCGAGCTTCACGAATTTGACGATCAATAATGGTTTGGCTTTCAATTCAGCTACTAACACATTGTCGGGTAGGATAGACAAGTGTACATTCATCGTCAGAAGCGTTGATTTCGCTTAAGGCATCCGCAACCACATTAGCCTTTCCCGGTGATAATCAATGACGAGCTCATAATCTTTTAACAACTCGAGCCATCGCCTTTGTCGCAGATTTAAGTCTCTTTGGGTCATCAAATATTTGAGACTTTTGTGATCCGAATACACATGGCACTTCTCACCAAATAAGTAATGTCGCCATATCTTTAAGGCGAATACGATGGCAGCCAATTCGAGATCATGGGTCGGATAATTTTTCTCATGTGGCTTTAATTGTCTCGACGCATAGGCCACAACTCGCCCTTCTTGCATCAATACGCAACCCAACCCAAGTAGGGATGCGTCACTATAAATGACAAACTCTTTGCCTGTAACACCCCGAACCCGAGACCATCGCCGGTGTCGGACACGAGGGGTTAGCAAGCCAAGTTCACTTGTTTTGCCCATCCATTGGACATTTCCAGTCAGGCTGGAAAAACTGCGTCACTGTCGCCTTAAAAATCATATCTCGAGTTTCAAAACTCGAAACTGGTTTTGTAATTTTTCCTGAATTTAGACTCATATATCCATCCATGGATTTATTTCTAGAATTTTGGTCGGGCCAATTGGTACAGTTTATTAGTTAAAGTCACCCATGTTACAGGGATCGACTGCTCTGACCTTCGCGCGGTATAACTTGAATATCTCTCTGTACAGGGCTTTAATGCTGGTGTCGTTTGTTTCTAATGAAACTAGACTCAAAATGGAATCTGTACATATAAGGTATGTCTCCTAATTCTTTTGGATAATTTATAGTGAATTTTTAAAGTTGCAACAGGGAACCCAGAAACCATTCTGGCCCTGTCTCACAATAGCTTTAATATCTCTTAACCTGTAACTCCTATGACCATTTCGTTTCTTCCATATGAAAATAGACTCATCAAGGTTCATTTACATAGCTTATTCACTATTTAATTCCATTCCTATGAATTTTGGTGATTTTCACATTCACGCCACTGCAGCTGGCAGCATCTGTTTTAAGGTAGGACTTACCTATTTGGTAGTCTCCATGATTCAACTAGTCTTGCCATACATAGGTTCATATATGATCATTTTAACCATGCCAATGGCTGATCATATGACCAACATTCCCATTTCCAAGCCATAGCCACATCATGACACCATATATATACATATACCAACCGCAAATAGTTTAAGTTGATACTTCACTATTACAAGCCATTTTCGCATGGCCGCACACATATACATCATAACATATTTAAACCAACAAGGGTAGTCCTATACATGCCATTTCAAGTTCAACCAAGAATTTATACCAAAATGGGGCTTGATAGTGTGGATGACTTCGACTTCAACGATCCCGAATCCGATTGCTATCGAGCGAAATCTAGAAAACGAGAGCCAAAGCAATGAGTAAGCATTTTATGCTTAGTAAGTCTCAAGGAATATAATCAACTCTAATTACAGCAATACATTCACATAGTTAAATGTATCATTTCATTAATGCACATTCACATAATCATACTTACTTCACCATCCCAACTCTTATGTTCATACACAAATAACGGCTTCATTAAGGCCGATAACTCGTTCCATCATAGGAGCGGATATTCACACGCTCTTACTCCTAGCGCAGCAAGCACACACCGCACTTACCTTGTCATTGGGAAATTTCACAAGTGCATTAGCTGAAATTTTCCAGCAAGCTTATAATTTTCAAATCACATACCTTCGAGTTTAACCGGATGTTGCTACTCGATCAATCGCCTTGGGACATAGCCCGGTTATGGTAACCCGCACCAAGGCCTCACGGGACTTAACCCGGATATCACGATTTGCACAAATGCCTTCGGTCTTAGCCCGGATAGAATGACTTCGCACGAATGCCTTCGGTCTTAGCCCGGATGTAGCCACTAGCACAATTGCCTTCGGTCTTAACCCGTTATAATTTCCAGCATAATTGTCTTGGGCTTAGCCCGGATATCATTCAATTTCTCATGCACACATACATCAATAATCATTGGACATACATATTTATTTTCGTTACTAAGGCTCAAACACAATTATAATCACTAACATAATCGCCTTCGGGACTTAGCCCGGTATCATTCAGATACTCATACACACATAAATCAATAATCAATACATCCATATTTCATTCCACATAATTCAAGTAAGGTCACTTCTTGAGGACTTACCTCGGATGTTGTCGAACGGCTTTTACGGCTATTCGATTACTTTTTCCTTCCCCTTGTCCAATTGTGGCCCTCTTAGCTCTTGAGCTAATTCAAACAAATTCAATTTATCAAAACCTCATTGTGCTAGCTTATGGCCGAATATGACAAGGAATTTAAATGGTCATATGGCCACCCTTTAGCTTGAATACACAATGGTCATGCACATTTTATACTACATCAAGCAATTCAATACAATTTATTCGAGCATCAAGGAAAAGCTAAGGCCTTCAATAGGCTACCCAAGGCCGAATATACTTGTCCATGTTGAGGCCAATTATGCACTTAATACCACACAAAACAGCATGCATTTTACTAGTTAATGCTTTGCATATTGTAGCTCAAAACTTACAATATAGCATCAAGCACTCATATGTGTGCTAGGCAATGTGCTTACAATTTCACAATTATTCTTCAACATCTTCTTTTTAAACAAACTTATTCATCACTTCCTTCATAACCAAAACATCATGTGCAAACATATATATACATATATGAGCATGGCGAATTTCAAGGTGTCCATAGCCATCCAAAACACAAATTTTAACTAACATGCAAGAAGCATGAACCATGCTCATGAATGCATCATGGCGAATATGACAATCATGCTCCTTTTCAACTTCAATCATGATAAAACAAAAAGAAAGCTCAAAATCTTACTCAAGAGTAGACAATCCATCATTGCATGCATCATCATCAAGCTTCACACTTAGCATGCAATGGCTTTATCACCATAACAACTTTGGCCAAATACCATTTCCATGGCTTAACAAAGATTTGAGCCATGGCTAACATGCACATCAAGTTAGCAACCAAAACATGCATGAAACTCCTAACACAACCTCATACATACCTTAATCTTGATGCAAACTTAGCCAAATCTCCTTCTAGATCTCTTCCAAACCAAGCATGAAGCAAAATCCTCCTTCTTCCTTAGTTTTGGCTCAAAGAAAGGATGAACAAAATTTTTTCTTTCCTTCTCTACAACTCACGGCAATGGGGGATTACCACACTCACACACATTTTTTTTCATTTTTTATCACCCATACACCTTTGTTTATTATTTCACCTAATGCACCAACAAAACATGTTTCATGACATGTTTAGCCCATCCTCCTTGTCATGGCCGCCACCACCTATAAAGGGGAATTTGACATGCAAGTCCATTATTTTGCATGCATGCTTTAATTAGTCATCACACATTTCCTATCATACTTTCAAAGTTCATTACTAAGTCCTTTCTTGTGGAATTCACCCTTATAACACTAAATAAATCATCATAAAATGTCATACATGAGCACACACATATTATAGGCATCAAAATAAATTTTAATTATTTTTATGCCTCGGTTTTGTGGTCCCGAGACCACCTTCCGACTAGGGTCCATTTTGGGCTGTCACAACTCTCCCCACTTAAGAAATTTTCGTCCCCGAAAATCTTACCGAGTAAATAGGTTTGGATATCGCTCTTTCATAGAGTTCTCGGTCTCCCAAGTAGCTTCTTCTATCCCGTGCTTGAGCCATAACACTTTTACTAGCGGAACCCGCTTGTTTCACAACTCTTTCACTTCTCGTGATAGGATACGAATCGGTTCTTCCTCATAACTCATATTAGCTTGAATTTCAATTTCGATGGACTAATCACGTGCGATGGATCGGATCTATAGCGTCAAGCATCGAAACGTGAAAGACATTGTGAACCTTTTCGAGTTCGGGGCAAAATCAAACGATATGCCACCGGATCGACTCGCTTCGGATATCTCATATGGCCCAACGAACCTCGGGCTCAACTTGCCCTTACGGTAGAATCGAGTATCTTTTTCCAAGGCGATACCTTGAGAAACACTTTATCACCCACGATACTCGATATCCTTACGCTTGTGTCCGCGTCGACTTCGACGATCGGAGGCTATCTTCGACTTTCACGGATTACTTTCACTTTCTGCTCAGCATCCCTAATCAAATCCACCCGAAAATCTTGCTTTCACCGAGCTCGGTCCAAAACAATGGTGTACGGCATTTACGATCGTACAAGGCCTCGTAGGGTGCCATCTTAATACTTGATTGAAAGTTTGTTGTAAGCGAATTCAATCAACGGCAAATACCGTTCCCATAAACCACTAAACTCGAGGACGCAACATCTTAACATATCCTCAAGTATCTGAATTATCCGCTCGGATTGACCATCGGTTTGGGGGTGAAAGGCGGTACTGAAATGCAACTTGGTACCCAAAGCTTCTTGCAACTTTTTCCAAAATCGCGAGGTAAATCTCGGATCTCTATCCGACACGATGGAAATAGGCACCTCGTGTAATCTCACAATCTGAGAAACGTACAATTCAACTAATTTGTCAATTGAAAAATCCGTACGTACGGGGACAAAGTGGGCCGACTTAGTCAATCGATCTACCACGACCCAAACCGCATCCTTCTTACTTGCTGACAATGGCAGTCCGGATACAAAGTCCATTGTGACTCGATCCCATTTCCACTCGGGTATCGTGATTGGCTGAAGTAATCCTAAAGGCACCTTTCACCAAATAAGTAATGTCGCCAAATCTTTAAGGCGAATACGATGGCGGCCAATTCGAGATCATGAGTCGGATAATTTTTTCTCATGTGGCTTTAATTGCCTCGACGCATAGGCCACAACTCGACCTTCTTGCATTAATACGCAACCTAACCCAAGTAGAGAGGCGTCGCTATAGATGACAAGCTCTTTGCTTGGGACTCGGGTTGCACTAGAATTGGGGCTTCACCAAATAAGTTTTCGTTGATCGAAACTTTTTGGCATTTCTCAATCCATTCGTACTTAACATCCTTTTGGAGGAGCTTCGTCATCGGCGTGGCTATCGTTGAGAAGCCTTTTACAAATCTTGGTAATAACCTAAGAAGCCCCAAAAGCTCGAACCTCGAGAATATTTCTGAGGCTTCCAATTAAGTATGGCTGAAATTTTTATTCGGTCGACTCGAATACCCGTCAGATATCTGACATAACCCAAGAAGCTAACCTCTCTTAACCGAACTCACACTTGTTGAACTTAGCATATAATTGCTTATCCGTAAAATTTGCAAAGACTAACCGCAGTGTTCAAGATGTTCGGTCTCATTTCTTGAATAGACCAAGATGTCATCAATGAACACGACTACTTAATCGATCCAAATATGGTCTAAAGATCCGATTCATTAAATCCATAAATACCGCAGGGCATTAGTGAGCCCAAACGGCATCACTAGGAACTCATAGTGACCATATCTCGCTCAAGGCGCCTTGGGTACGTCCAATCTCGGATTCGCAATTGATAATAGCCCGATCTCAAATCTATTTTCGAGAACACCGAGGCTCCCTTTAGTTGATCGAACAAGTCATCGATACGTGGCAACGGATATTTGTTCTTTATTGTCGCTTTATTAAGTCGACGATAATCGATGCACGTACCGCATGGTTCCATCCTTCTTTTCACGAACAACACCGGCGCACCCAAAGGCGAAAAACTCGGGTGAGCAAAACCTCTATCCACCAATTCTTGCAACCGAGCTTCCAACTCCTTTAATTCCGTTGGTGCCATACGATACGAGCTATCGAAATTGGAGTGGTACCAGTACCAATTCGATGCCAAATTCTATTTCCGAACAGTGGTAAACCCGGCAATTCTTGAGGAAAACATCCGGTATTCACAAACCACGGCACAGATTCGGGTTTCTTTTCGATTCCTTGTCATCGAAAGCACGACGCAAGGTACGCTTCGCACTCTTTTCTTACATATTTTCGGGCCAACATTGCGATATTACGGTGGCAACCCCTTTAAGTCCGTAGACTTAACCCGAATTATCTCGTTATTCGCAGCACCTCAAATCGATAGTCTTGCTTTTGCAATTTACGACCGCATCGTGCATGGTCAACCCATCCAAACCAAGAATAACGTCGAATTCATCGAACGGCAAAAGCATCAAGTCCGCGGAAACAAGAACCTCGGAACACTAGGGGACTTTTCTTGCACACTTTGTTGACAAGCACGTAATGACCCAAGGGTTTGACACCGAATTACAAACTCGAAGAGACTCAATAGGAAAAGTCTTCTTTGGATGCTAAGGTTTCACATATATAAGATTGAGTAGAACCAGGGTCAATCAAAGCAATCACATTAGTATTGAAAAGAGTGAAAGCACCGTAATGACATCTCGAGAGGCAAGATCCTCGGCGTGCACGTATGGCATAAGTCCTCGCAGAGCACGAGCCTCGATCGATGGTAGTATCTCTAGATCCTCTCGACCGCCACCGACATTGCCCATATTTCTAGGTGGCCTACCTCGAGCGATGGTAGCACCCGAGTTTCCACTCGACTCACATTCTGCTTCAAGCATCCTCGGGCAATCCTTCCTAAAGTGGTCGGCCGATCCACACTTATAGCGGGAGCGATCACGAAACCAACACTCCCGAATGCCATTTGCCACAATGTTGACACTCCGCCCTCTCTCGCGATCATTTCCACCATCGGGCGATCGAAGTGACTCGTGTGGTCACAGGGGTCGATCGCGTCCTCGTCTAGAAAAGCCCAAAGCGCCTCTAGACCGGTTCATATCATCTCGAAATCTCTTGATTGCTGTTGAAGAGACTTTCCCGAGGACCTCTTTCGGAATTCTCCAGTTCCCACATCAGCTTTTTGTTTCTCCTTTCTAAGCTCTTCGACTTTACAAGCTCGCTCAACAAGTACTACGATCTCTCGTATTTCGAGAATGCCAACGAACATCCTTATATCATCATTCAGCCCATCCTCGGCGTTTACATATATAGCTTCGGACGAAATGCATTCTCGCGTGTATCGGCTAAGCCTCACAAATTTTCGTTCATAGTCGGTAACCGACATAGAACCTTGCTTAAGATCAAGAAATTCCCTTCGCTTTTGGTCGATGAATCTCTGACTGATATACTTTTTTTTTTTTTTTTTTTGGAACTTGGTTTGAAAGAATTCCCAAGTCACTTGCTCTCTAGGTACCACAGAAGTCAGAGTACTCCACCAATAGTAGGTGGAATCACGTAGCAAGGAGATGGTACACTTTAAGCACTCATCGGGTGTACAAGATAGCTCATCGAGCACCCGGATAGTGTTGTCCAACCAAAATTCAGCTCGTTCGGCATCATCATCATCCGTAGCTTTAAATTCAGTGGCCCCATGTTTTCGAATCCTATCGACTGGGGGCTTACTTGACCTTATTTGGTCGATTCCACGAGGTATTGTAGGTGCGGGGTTGCATTTGTCGGAATGGAGGTTGTGGGACAGCCGTGTTAGTTCGAATGTATTGATTAAACCATTCGTTCATCACACTATAAAAGGCTTGCCTAGCCTCATCATTCGGATTGCTGGCCATAGGTTGAGAGTCCGCGGCGCTGTCCCTTGTGCGGGAGCAGCGCCACACTCTCCACATCATCAGCTATTGCTCGGTTGGGATCGGGATCCATTGCTACAAACAAACTCAAAGTCAAATTGTCGAAATCACCACACTATCGATTCATCATTTAATGGCATGTATAGCTAGACCCCAAACACCTCACGGTAGTCCTAGAATCGACTAAACCTGGCTCGATACCAATAAAATTGTAACACCCGAACCCGAGACCATCGCCGTGTGTCGGACACGAGGGTTAGCAAGCCAAGTTCACTTGTTTTGCCCATCCATTGGACATTTCCAGTCAGGCTGGAAAAACTGCGTCACTGTCGCCTTAAAATCATATCTCGAGTTTCAAAACTCGGAAACTGGTTTTGTAATTTTTCCCTGAATTTAGACTCATATATCCATCCATGGATTTATTTCTAGAATTTTTGGTCGGGCCAATTGGTACAGTTTATTAGTTAAAGTCACCCATGTTACAGGGATCGACTGCTCTGACCTTCGCACGGTATAACTTGAATATCTCTCTGTACAGGGCTTTAATGCTGGTGTCGTTTGTTTCTAATGAAACTAGACTCAAAATGGAATCTGTACATATAAGGTATGTCTCCTAATTCTTTTGGATAATTTATAGTGAATTTTTAAAGTTGCAACAGGGAACCCAGAAACCATTCTGGCCCTGTCTCACAATAGCTTTAATATCTCTTAACCTGTAACTCCTATGACCATTTCGTTTCTTCCATATGAAAATAGACTCATCAAGGTTCATTTACATAGCTTATTCACTATTTAATTCCATTCCTATGAATTTTGGTGATTTTTCACATTCACGCCACTGCAGCTGGCAGCATCTGTTTTAAGGTAGGACTTACCTATTTGGTAGTCTCCATGATTCAACTAGTCTTGCCATACATAGGTTCATATATGATCATTTTAACCATGCCAATGGCTGATCATATGACCAACATTCCCATTTCAAGCCATAGCCACATCATGACACCATATATATACATATACCAACCGCAAATAGTTTAAGTTGATACTTCACTATTACAAGCCATTTTCGCATGGCCGTACACATATACATCATAACATATTTAAACCAACAAGGGTAGTCCTATACATGCCATTTCAAGTTCAACCAAGAATTTATACCAAAATGGGGGCTTGATAGTGTGGATGACTTCGACTTCAACGATCCCGAATCCGATTGCTATCGGCGAAATCTAGAAAACCGAGAGCCAAAGCGGTGAGAGTAAGCATTTTTATGCTTAGTAAGTCTCAAGGAATATAATCAACTCTAATTACAGCAATACATTCACATAGTTAAATGTATCATTTCATTAATGCACATTCACATAATCATACTTACTTCACCATCCCAACTCTTATGTTCATACACAAATAACGGCTTCATTAAGGCCGATAACTCGTTCCATCATAGGAGCGGATATTCACACGCTCTTACTCCTAGCGCAAAAGCACACACCGCACTTACCTTGTCATTGGGAAATTTCACAAGTGCATTAGCTGAAATTTTCCAGCAAGCTTATAATTTTCAAATCACATACCTTCGAGTTTAACCGGATGTTGCTACTCGATCAATCGCCTTGGGACATAGCCCGTTATGGTAACCCGCACCAAGGCCTCACGGACTTAACCCGGATATCACGATTTGCACAAATGCCTTGGTCTTAGCCCGGATAGAATGACTCGCATACGAATGCCTTGGTCTTAGCCCGATGTAGCCACTAGCACAATTGCCTTCGGTCTTAACCCGGTTATAATTTCCAGCATAATTGTCTTGAGGGCTTAGCCCGGATATCATTCAATTTCTCATGCACACATACATCAATAATCATTGGACATACATATTTATTTTCGTTACTAAGGCTCAAACACAATTATAATCACTAACATAATCGCCTTCGGGACTTAGCCCGGTATCATTCAGATACTCATACACACATAAATCAATAATCAATACATCCATATTTCATTCCACATAATTCAAGTAAGGTCACTTCTTGAGGACTTACCTCGGATGTTGTCGAACGGCTTTTACTGGCTATTCGATTACTTTTTCCTTCCCTTGTCCAATTGTGGCCCTCTTAGCTCTTGAGCTAATTCAAACAAATTCAATTTATCAAAACCTCATTGTGCTAGCTTATGGCGAATATGACAAGGAATTTAAATGGTCATATGGCCACCCTTTAGCTTGAATACACAATGGTCATGCACATTTTATACTACATCAAGCAATTCAATACAATTTATTCGAGCATCAAGGAAAAGCTAAGGCCTTCAATAGGCTACCCAAGGCCGAATATACTTGTCCATGTTGAGGCCAATTATGCACTTAATACCACACAAAAACAGCATGCATTTTACTAGTTAATGCTTTGCATATTGTAGCTCAAAACTTACAATATAGCATCAAGCACTCATATGTGTGCTAGGCGAATGTGCTTACAATTTCACAATTATTCTTCAACATCTTCTTCTTTAAACAAACTTATTCATCACTTCCTTCATAACCAAAACATCATGTGCAAACATATATATACATATATGAGCATGGCGAATTTCAAGGTGTCCATAGCCATCCAAAACACAAATTTTAACTAACATGCAAGAAGCATGAACCATGCTCATGAATGCATCATGGCGAATATGACAATCATGCTCCTTTTCAACTTCAATCATGATAAAACAAAAGAAAGCTCAAAATCTTACTCAAGAGTAGACAATCCATCATTGCATGCATCATCATCAAGCTTCACACTTAGCATGCAATGGCTTTATCACCATAACAACTTTGGCCAAATACCATTTCCATGGCTTAACAAAGATTTGAGCCATGGCTAACATGCACATCAAGTTAGCAACCAAAACATGCATGAAACTCCTAACACAACCTCATACATACCTTAATCTTGATGCAAACTTAGCCAAATCTCCTTCTAGATCTCTTCCAAACCAAGCATGAAGCAAAAATCCTCCTTCTTCCTTAGTTTTGGCTCAAAGAAAGGATGAACAAAATTTTTTCTTTCCTTCTCTACAACTCACGGCAATGGGGGATTACCACACTCACACACATTTTTTTTTCATTTTTTATCACCCATACACCTTTGTTTATTATTTCACCCTAATGCACCAACAAAACATGTTTCATGACATGTTTAGCCCATCCTCCTTGTCATGGCCGGCCACCACCTATAAAGGGGGATTTGACATGCAAGTCCATTATTTTGCATGCATGCTTTAATTAGTCATCACACATTTCCTATCATACTTTCAAAGTTCATTACTAAGTCCTTTCTTGTGGAATTCACCCTTATAACACTAAATAAATCATCATAAAATGTCATACATGAGCACACACATATTATAGGCATCAAAATAAATTTTTAATTATTTTTATGCCTCGGTTTTGTGGTCCCGAGACCACCTTCCGACTAGGGTCCATTTTGGGCTGTCACATTGCCCGATTCGGGTTGCACTAGAATTGGGGCTTCAGTCAAATAAGCTTTCAGTTGATTGAAACTTTTCTGACATTTCTCCGTCCATTCGAACTTAACATCCTTTTGGAGTAGCTTCGTTATTGGCGTGGCTATCGTCGAGAAACCTTTTACAAATCGTCGGTAATAACCGACAAGCCCCAAAAAGCTCCTAACTTCGGTAACATTCCTTGGTGGTTTCCAATCGACTATGGCCAAAATTTTGTTCGGGTCCACCCTGACACCCGATGCGGACACCACGTGCCCCAAAAAGCTAACCTCTTTCAACGAAAATTCACATTTATGAACTTTATGATAACTACTTATCTCGTAAGATTTGCAACACTAGCCTCGGTGTTCAAAGATGTTCAGCCATCTCTCGAATAGACTAAAATGTCATCGATAAATACAACTACTGAACCGATCCAAGTATGGCTTGAAAATTCTATTCATTAAATCCATAAACACCGTAGGGCATTAGTGAGCCCAAACGGCATCACCAAGAATTCGTAGTGATCGTACCTCGTTCTAAAAGCGGTTTTGGTATGTCCGATTCTCGGACCCTCAACCGATAGTACCCGACCTCAAATCTATCTTTGAAAACACCGAGGCTCCCTTTAATTGATCAAACAAATCGTCAATTCGTGCCAATGGATATTTATTCTTTATCGTCACTTTATTGAGTTGACGATAGTCGATGCACAACCTCATGGTTCCGTCCTTCTTTTCACAAACAATACAGGTCGCCCATGGAGAAAAACTCGGTCGAGCGAAACCTCTATCCGTCAATTCTTGCAATTGAACCTTCAATTCCTTTAATTCCGTTAATGCCATACGATACGGGGCTATTGAAATCGGCGTAGTACCCAAAGACAACTTCGATGTCGAATTCCACTTCTCGAACCGGTGGCAATCCGGTAACTCCTCGTGAAAAACATCCAATACTCACAAACCACTGGTATCGATTCGAGTTTCCTTTCCGTCTCTTTACTTTCAAACACATACGCAAGGTATGTTTCACACCCTTTTCACATACCTCCGAGGTCATAGAAGATATTATCATTGGCGCCCTTTTAAATCAAGAGACTCGACTCGGACTACCTCATTATTTGCACTCCTCAAATCAATGGTTTTCCTTTTGCGATCCACCATCGCATCATGTACGGTCACTAATCCATACCAAGAATAACATCGAATTCATTAAATGGTAGAAGCATCGGATCGGTAGAAAACAGATTCTCGAATTATTAGGGGCATCTCTTGCACACTTTATCAACGAGCACGTATTGACCCAAAGGGTTTGACACTCGAATTACGAACTCAAGAGACTCAACGGTAGAGTCTTCTTGGATGCTAAGGTTTCACATACATATGAGTGAGTAGAGCCGGGTCAATCAATGCAATCACAATAGTATCAAAGAGAGTAAAAGTACCAAAGATAACGTCGGGAGGATGCCTCCTCTCGTGCGTGGATGGCATATGCTCTAGCAGAGCACGGGTCTCGGATCGGACAGCCGTATTAGAGGCTCCTCTCTGATTACCACCCCTACCTCCAGAGATTCTCGGGGGCCTACCTCCAGCCGTCGTTCCACTAGGTCTTGCACCTTGCGTCTTATTCCTCTCATCTAGCTCCGTGCAATCTCTAATGAAGTGGTCCTTGAACCGCATCCATAACAGCCCTATTAATGACTTACCCCAACATTCACCTAGGTGTTGTCTTCCACATTGGGGGCATTCGGTCTCTCTTGACAATTATTGCCCACACTAGCTACTGAAGTAGCTCGGGAGTCCGTCAATGGTCGGGCTCTAATGGAAATTCCCGCAGTCGTCCTCGACTTACTGGTGTCCTCCCTGAACCTCTTTACAGCCGAGAACGGAGCTTTACTCGTCGATCTTTTACGGTAATCTCTTGCTTCAAATTCAGCCTTCTTCTTCTCCTTCCCAAGTTCTTCCGCCTTGCGAGCTCGTTCGACTAGTGTCACGAACTCCTTTATCTCCAAAATTCCCACTAGTAACTTTAACTCTTCATTCAATCCTTCTTCAAATCTTTTGCACATCGCAACCTCATCAGCCACACACTCCGAGCATACCGACTAAGTCTTACGAACTCATGTTCAGATTCAGATCTGATCATCCGCCTTGCTTGAGTTCCAAGAATTCCTTACGCTTCGATCGATGAACTGTTGACTAATGTATTTCTTTCGAATTGGATTGAAAGAAATCCCAAGTAACTCGTTCATTTGGGACTATGGAAATTAAAGTCCTCCACCAATAGTAAGTCGAGTCTCATAACAAGGATATAGCACACTTAAGACATTCATCGGTGTGCATGACAGTTCATCTAACACTCTAATGGTGTTATCGAGCGAAACTCGGCCTTTTCGGCATCATCAAGAACTATGGCCTTGAACTCCTCATTTACGCTTCCTAATCAAGTCCACAGTGGATTACTCACCTCACAGATCGAGAATCGGAGGCATTGCGGGCTCTTGGGGTGGAGTATTTAAATTCGGGAATGGTTGGACAGCCGGATTGGTTCGGGCATATTGCGCGACCCACTCATTCATCATGGTGAAGAAGGCTTGTTTCACCCCTTCATTTTGATTATTCGCGGATGACTGAGGCTCAACGGGCGGTGTCCCTTGTGCAGGAGCAGCCGCTACACTTTCAACGTCATCCGCCAAGGGTCTCTCTACCCCGGGTTCCATTGCTAATCAAAACAAAAATTTCAATCGTCAGAAGTCATCACATTATTAAGCACTAACAATTTGGCATGTATAGCTAGACTCACACGCGCTATGGTAGTCCTAGAACCGACTAAACCATAGCTCTGATACCAATTAAATGTAACACCCTGAACCCGTGACCGTCGCCGGTGTCGGACACGAGGGGTTAACGGGCCAAATCCTCTCAAAGTACCAACCAATTTGGCCTTTCCAGACAGGCTGGAAAATTGCGTCACTGTCTCCTTAAAAATCACATCTCGAGTTCCAAAACTCGGAAACTGATTCCGTAAATTTTCCCTGAATTTAGACTCATATATCCATCCATGGATTTATTTCTAGAATTTTTTGTTGGGCCAATTGGTACAGTTTATTAGTTAAAGTCACCCATGTTACAGGGGTCGACCACACTGACCTTCGCGCGTTACAACTTTAATATCTCTCTGTACAGGGCTTTAATACTGGTGCCGATTATTTCTAATGAAACTAGACTCAAAATTGAATCTGCACATATAAGGCATGACTTCTAATTCTTTCTGTATAATTTATAGTAAATTTTCAAAGTCGCGACAGGGGACCCAGAAACCGTTCCGGCCCTGTCTCACGAGAACTTTAATATCTCTCAGTATACTGCTCCTATGGTCATTTCGTTTCGTCCATATAAGAATAGATTCATCAAGGTTAAATTTCATAATTTATTCACTATTTAATTGTACTTCTACTATTTTTAGTGATTTTTCAATCTCATCTCACTGCTGCTGTTCGCAACAGTTACTGCAGTAGACTATGCTAATTTCATGAATCTTTCCTTGGCCTTAATCATCCATCATACATGACACAAATTATGGCCACCTTATCAAAATTAAAGTTTCTAAGACTCGTGGCTATAGGTTCTAGCATCCCACTCGACGACCACATAGGCCATTTTCACATGGCTTAAAGTTTACAACCCACAGTTCAACAAAACATAACAGCCTATACATGCCAAATGTTCTTCAACAACGAAGACAATACCAAAAGATTTCCAGCCGGTGTGATGACTTCAACGACGGTTCCGAGCACGCAACAATACGAGTCCAAGAGACCTAAAATGGGTGACAAGAAAACACCGAGTGAGTTTATAACTCAGTAAGTCATAAGCATTCATCAACCACCCATTGATAAAGTTATCACAACATGAAACAATAAACGAGGCTAGGTACTCATCCATATCGAAACTATACCATAATTCCTCGGACCTTTCGGTTCAATCTCATACCAAGTCATACATCCACATTTCATATTTATACGATAAGATATTTGAGGCATTTTCACACACTAACTCATTTTCACCACAATCACACAATTGCAATCATCACATAGATTTAAAGCTTACCAAGCTCAACCCCGAGCATGAACATATTGCCTATTCATCATGAGCTCAAGGTACTTACCCGATCCGCTGTCCGGGATTAACTCGATAATGTCGCACACTCAGTGCCAATTGTAATGCGAGAGCATATAATGAATCCGCACACTTAGTGCTATAAAATCAGCTCGCACACATAGTGCTATATAATCAAATTCGCACACTTAGTGCTGTACAATTTTAAACCCGCACACGTAGTGCCAATCTTGTCGCCGTGTCCATTTATACCCGCACACTTAGTGCCAATCTTGTCACCGTGTCCATTTATACCCGCACACTTAGTGCCGATCTTGTCACCGTGTCCATTTATACCCGCACACTTAGTGCCGAGACCAATACTTTATGCAATTTACCACCTTTATACATTCAACGATGGCATCATTCCATACACATACATTTCCATTTACACATCAATTCATTAACACAATTGCATATATATTATGATCATTTAAATCAATACCAAATATATGCTTAATGACTTACCTTGTGTTAGGCAAGGTAGTTCCAGGTCGGCTACTCGATGACCTTCGATTTCCCCTTGTTGGACGCCTCTCCTTTAAGATCTTAAGCTTAAACAAATAAATTAACTCATTCAACCGCTTTGGTTCATATATTGGTATCCACATTTTAATGATTTAATGACATACGAACGACATGGTAAAAATTTTTTATCTTGCTACCTTATGTCCTTAGCTATTCGACTAATAGCCTTATGCAATTACCATACTATCAATAATCTAATCACACATGCATATATTTATATTTGGACATTCGGCCACCACCCTTGCTAATTTTCCCATTTATTTTTTTTCGATTATAAACAATCAAAGATAATATCACAAGAACTCTAATTTAATTTGTAAATTACTTGGCCAAAACTCACAAGTGCCTTAATCACAACTTATTCGGCCTTACTACTTAAACTTAGCCTCTCATACACGTATATCGGTTGTCATAGAAATGCCGAATCCTTAAGTGTTCCGACATCTAACTTACTCCATTCAACACATCAAAATAACACTTATACCGATTTTGCTAGCACACAAGCCTTTGGCCGAATGTCATTGACCTCTAGTCACCTAAACCTTTATTCTTTAAAACTCACCCAAGGCCACATTCGGCACCTCCAACCAAAAATTTAGATATTCTCAAGTTCATTCACAAGTACAATTGTATAATACATTAAGCATTAAACATTTTTCAACATGAATCTATAACATGACCGAATACTCATGCACATACATTCATAGAGAGAACTCAAATGACACCAAAAATCTCCTTTCCAAAGTGCATATATACCCATACATACGGCAACTACCATTCTTATCTCCCAACAATGAATCCATGAGTTTTGTTATGGGTTAACTAGACTATACACTTATCAACTTAATCTCAATATCAATTAGTAAACAAAAATCACAATGCATACCTTTCCATTGAAATAGCTATGGCCGAATGCCTTGGTCTCTTTTTCAATCTTTCCTTTCTCAATTTTCGGCAATGAAGAAGAAGAAAAATGAATATTCCTTCCCTTTGTTTTCTTTACCTTATTTTACTAATATTATTTTATCTCAAATAATGCCACTTCTTATTATAATATCTAAGGCAAACAAATATATTGCCCATCATCAATCTAGCTTGGCCGGCCACTATAAGGAAATTTGGCAATTTGACATGCAAGTCCAAGTATTTTCCTACATGCATTAATAGGCCACTTTAACATTAGCCTATCATATTTCACCATGTCTCATATTGATCCCTATTTAATAATTTCTCACACAATTGGTAAAATTAGAGAATGAAACTTTCACATATGCATGTACACACATAATAAGCATAGGATATAACAAATAATTATTTTTTATAACTCGGTTTTGTGGTCCCGAAACCACTTCCCGACTAGGGTCACATTATGGCTGTCACATCCCTCCTTTAATGTTGCTTATCTCCTCTTTCCATTCTGCCGACGTCTTGCCTAGCCCACTATTTTTTATTGTGCCTCTTAACTTTTTATTTTCCAGATGGAGGTCTCTTAAGTCATTTCTCACGACTTCAACTTCTTTTTGCGCTTTCTCAGTTCTGGATCTCTTAATCTGAATGTCGATCTTCAACTAGTAGTTTTCTTCTTAAAGGGCACTAAGGTCCCGAGACATCTTGGCCTTTTCTCGTTCAAATTCTTGTCTTGCTATTTCTAGCTCAGACGACATTTCCTCTGAGAAAGGATTCTAAACGTTGTAGTTTGTTGACGAGATTTGCTGACTATTTATCCGTTGCTTCCTCCATATGTCGTAATCTTGAGTTAGGGTATCAGCATATAAGGCCAATTCCATTAGATGAATTTTCTTCCAAGATTTTGCATTGTCTCAGACCTTCTTCATATATCCTTCACCCGCGAAAGCGAACTCAGATTGTGCCAATCCTCCAGTGGCGGGTATGAATTGCCGCGAAGAAAATTTCCTTTGGACTAATAATGGGGCATATCCGACTCCTCCCCATAATCCGAGTAGTGGCACCCAATCTTGATCTCCGACCTTGTATAGCAGAACTGACGGGCGTATCCACGGGGCTCTCCAAGTTACGTCATTGGGGCGAAGATTCTGAAAGACTAAGACCCAGTGTTGTTCAGTGACCTCCTTCGGCCATTCTTTCTTGAGATAAGCTTCTAACAGGGAGAATGTTTTAGAAAACATATGGAACGGTGTGTGCTCCACTTTCCAGAAGTGGCTCAGAATCCAGACATTGAGTAACTGCGCGCATTCGATAAAACGACCTTCCCCTTTCTTCCTACAGCTACTTAGTGATCTGAAGGTTTCGGCCAGGATAGTTGGGACGGGGTTGATTCCTTGTTTTAATCTTTCAAAGAAATCTACCACCGCAACTTCTATGTGTTCAAGGACCTCCGAGAAGATGATTAAACCGTAAATGGCCAGAGCAAACAGATTTACCCTTTTCAACATGTCGGGATGGTTCAGAACCAAGTCTCGTAGGGAAGACCATGGAATGCAAATGGTTTCATTCTTCTTTTTTATCTGTTTTTCGGCCCACGCGTCAGTCATGTCTGTCAATCTCACTAAATTTTTCTTGAAGGTCATTGGCTTAGGCTCTTTCACATATATCTTATAAGATTGTACATTATCGACACGGAGCAAAGCAACATACTCCTCTATAGTAGGAGTCATATCTTCTTGGTTGAAGATAAAACACGCATAAGCCGGATCCCAAAATCTGACCATGGCTTGGATCAATCGTTCGTCTACGCTGACAGCAATCAAGTTGGCTATGTCTCCATATCTCTCAGTGAAGATACCCCTAGTATCCGAGTCCCACTGATTCCACACCCGAACCAAATCTTCAAGGTTATTTTGGCGGACATTTACAGTTACGTGCTCGGGCAGATTGGCCATACATCCCTCCATTAGACTATCCCCTCTTTCTTTCTGAGTTTTTAGAGACCAGTCTCGAACCGTGGCATTTCTCTCGGTTGTTTGTATAATTGACTCTTCCATTAGAAACCCGTTTTTTGGCAACCGATCTCTAGTCAACACCTTCCTAATATGATGCCTATAATGCATGATGTAAAATAAGAATAAAAACAAACAAACTCGGTTAGCACAACACATATGAACAGAGAAAAACTGTAGACAATCTAATAAATTAAGCTACTTGGTCCAATGGACTCGATTCCCTTGCATAGAAAGCGTAAATGTAAAAGAAACAGAAGGTAAGATGTGTTTTTCCCGTGTACTTATTTTGGTGACTAGTGAACGGATGGAGGTTTGGCACGGCTCTAGTTGGATGGCTCGTATGGTTTACTATATGCGGTTTTGGTTCTAGATAGGTACTCGAATCGTCTGTACTGTCATCTACTAAGATTAGTACAGAGTCTCGGTCATGGCCCATCATAGGCTTACGAGATCAATTCGAGGGATTACATTTACTTATGCCTATGCGGAGGGACAAGTTAACTCACGAAAGCATAAGTCATATGTAACCCGAAAGTATTCACTAGCCTGTGCGGAGGAACGAGTTAACTTACGAAGGCGTAGCGTTTACTTTCACTTAACAGGGACGGAGCCCGGGTAGAGAGCTCATGTTATGCAAAATGCAAGTGCACGGTGCGTGGGGAGAAACTTGCAAACCTTTCATTTATTTTAAAACTACAACACTAAAACCGTAAAACTTAAAACTGAAAAACGAAAGATAAAACAAATTAGGAGATATGTATGTATGATTTTTTGAAAACAAAACTTAAGGATCATGATTATAGATTAATTTGAACACGGAACTTTGAAAATTTTGACAACACGCGTTTAATTCAACTCGACTCTCAAAAATCGTTTCCCCGATGGAGTCGCCAACCTATGTGACGTAAAATTTTAGTTTCGCTTGGTCGCTAATTGTGGCGATTTATTAAAAAAGTTTGAAATTTGACGTTTGATTTTTTTGAAATAAACTGGGAGTCGCCAACGATCCTTTTTCCTAGGTGTGATCGGACACCTATTAGATCTCTTATTAAAACAAATAAAAGGCTAAGTTTAGGTCTACGTTAAAATCCATAGAAAATTTAGGATTCGGGAGTCGGTTACGCGCGAGGAAGGTATTAGCACCCTCGCGACGCCCAAAATTGGTATCTTATAAACAAGTGTTGTCTTAATTTTCAAAATTGCGAGTTCAAAGTAACATTGAATTGCGACCGAGTAAAACACGAGAATTTCAAGTTCGTTTTCTTTTGAGAAGGATATACCGTTTTAACACGAGTCGATTGATATTCACCCAACATAACGATGAAATCAATGACATAGTGTTTAAATCGGTACGTTGCTTTGCTTATTGAAATTAATTAGAGAACAAGAATAAGATGTTTGAAACAATGTAAAGCAAATTAATAAATAAAAATAAGCAAAATGACAGATCTAGAAGCATATTGAAGCAAATATAAGTGTGACAATAATATTACAAACAATAAAGATACATGTAATATTAGAATAAAATATGAAATAGAAATAATGAATGTATACACATGATATTAAGAGTATGTATGTAAACTTACATATAATGTTTGAAGTATATACTTAAGATAGTAAAAATATAACCTGTAACGCCCCAATTTTCGGGAATTCTGTGAATGTTGGCAAAATTTCATGCTTTAATTTTGTCATTTGTGAGTGAAATTATGAAATAGGACCTATGTGAAAATGTTTGAAAATGCTATAGGCTAAATTGAAGTGACCAAATAAATAGGAGTGCAAAATAGGAGGATTTGCATGACAAACCTCCCATTTTACATGAAGTGGCCAACCATCATGTTGTTGTAGACAAAATGTGCACTTGATATCCATAATTTATGGTACAAATTGATACATAATGATAATAGGTTAGGTAAATATTCCATGATAATAGGTTAGGTAAATGTTCCATGATAATGGGTTAGGTAAATGTTTCATGATAATGGGTTAGGTAAATGTTTCATGATAAGAATTTCATGTCTTTTGTATTAAAGAATTAAATGGATGAAATATGAAGTTTTATTAAAAGAAAAAGGGGTGAAAAGAACAAAGTTTTGTCCCTCTTTGTTCATCATAGCTGAAAGTTAGAGAAGAGAAAGGAGAGGAGAAAGCTCTTGAGTATTCGGTCATTAGGAGGAGGAAAATTGAAGGTAAGTTCTTGGTACCTTGCTTCTATTTTGAGGTTCATGAGTTCTTCTTGATTCTACCTTAACTCTTGAAGTATATTTTGATTTTTAGTTGTGTTGTGAGCATTTGGTCATGAATTAAAATGAAGGAAATGGTTGTTGTTTCATGTTCTTTTGATGAAAAATGGAAGATATGTGAAGTTGAGCCAAACAAATGAGCATGCATGTGCCTTAGATGCTAAAGGGAAAAATCGGCTAACATGTTGTGCTTTAAAATGATGAAATAGAGATTATGCTTAAGTAAAAAATCATAGATATGTGATGATTGATTGGTGATATACATGTTTAAATAACATGCATGCAAGATAGGTGTATGAAAGAGTGATTTGGTAATAAATCGCTTGGGACAAAGAGCGAACGTGACTTTGGAAAATCACCATAAATTGTGGGTGATTAATTAAAAGCTGAATAAATTATGTAATTAAAGCTTATTGAGTCTAGTTTCTAATGAAATAAACAAGAAATATTTTGAATTCTGTACAATGAGAAATTTGATTCGTAATGAAGAGTGGTCGATTAGTCAAACAAAGTGAAACATGGGAAACTTTGAGAAAAATCTGGTATTGATTGGCTAAACCAAAATTCTGAAAATTTTATGGATAGAATATATATGATTATATTTTCAAGAAAATTAACGGAACTTGATTTGGAGTTTCGTAGCTCGATTATAAATGATTTAGTGACTGCCGCTCGGAAGACAACTTGCGGTGAAATTATGATTATGTGGTAAACATTGACAAAAATTTGTTAATGAGTTGCTTATTGTTTTCTTATAAGCTTACTATGATCTGTAGGTGTGGTTGGCCGAATATTGTAAGGGGTTAATACGTAGTTCGTATTTGAATAGTTAGATTAACGTGTTAGTAATCCAATTGTAGGCGGTTCGTGTGTGGATCTCGTCAGCATATCGTCGCAAATAGGTTTGTAACTAACACCCTCTTTCTTAGTCTAGATCGGCAAAAGCCGAAAAGTCGAAATGCCAAAAATCGGTATTTTGTAGATTTTGATGTCAAGAATGCTCGTGAGGTAAATCGATTAATGTTTTTGGTAAGCTGCAATGTTTGGACCGCAAAGTGCATGATTTACGTGCCCTCGATATTTTTGGGCTTAATGGGCCAAAATTGGAATGATGGGCCAACGGGCCCAATTCGGTAAGAACCCTCGGTACGTGATTCTGTAGTACGTGAAAGGTAAGAATATGCATGAAAAACTCTAAAATAGATAAATTACTGAAATTTTTTAAAAGTGGAAAATTTATAGTTTTACCCTAGGAGATAAATTACCAAATACCCCTAGGTTAAATTGACTTAAATGCATGTTTGATCGTTGTTATTTATCGCATGCCATGTTGTTATCATCGATGCATGGGATTGGGATATTGACGGAGGAAGTACTGAAAGTGGCTTGTCCACGTCGGAGGCTTTGCCTCAATTTATTGTTAATCGAGCAAAGAAGACGCAATTGTGGAGTGTTAGGTGGGTGGATTGAGCTATTCCCACATGGAGTGTATGGCTGGTACGGGTGGAGTGTAGTGGTTGGTGGGTTGAGTAGTCTCCCAAATGGGCTTGCATATGTTTACTAATGTTGCATGTATTTTGAAATGGGCCTATGGGCCATACCATTATCTGAATAAGGGTTAAGGCCCGGTTATTGTAATCTGAAAAGGGCTCGCCCAAGACCACTGTTACCCAAATGGGCTTGCATATGTTTACCGATGTTGCATGTATTTTGAAATGGGCCTATGGGCCATACTGTTATCTGAATAAGGGCTAAGGCCCGCTTTATTGTAATCTGAAAGGGTCCGCCCAAGACCATCATTACTGAATGGGCTTAGGCCCAATAGGCTTGAGTGACTTGGGCTTTGAATTGGTTTTCCTTACACATTGAGTTTCCCCAAACTCTCCCCTTTTATTTTCATCCACGCAGGAAATCCCCAACCATAGTGCGCTTGGTGCTGTGAGGGAATTCGGAATGGCCACCCATTCTGAAAGTTTGATTTTCTTCTGGTGAACTGGACATCCTTTTATTTACGTTTGAAGTTTTGGGTTTTTAAATGTAATAAGGCCGCTTAATTATTTTTGATGGTTTTAATATGTATTACTAAGATAGGTATTACTTATTTTAACTGTTGAAATTGGATAGCTTTAGGGCGCATTTTCAAAAACAACAATTGATTTCAAAATAACACGACAACAAGCAAAGCTTCCGCAATGAAAGTGTTTTCCAAAATTAATCACTTTTTCCTAAAAATGACATAATCAAATCTGTTTCCTAGAAATATCCATGACGTTAAGGTGTGGCAATGGTGGTATGCATGTCTAGGATTGGATCCGAAGGGAGCTTGGTACTTAAGCAGTCCGATGGACTCACCACCTCTTTTCCGGTTTCCTACCTGGTGCACAGCTTCCATTCACTTTAACCTATAATGAAATTAATCTTTTGAACATCAAGTATGATTTTCTGGAATTAGAATGGAAAATTTTTTTAACGTTTTTGATGTGGCATGCCGGATCTGGCCATAACTTCTAGGCTGGGTTTGGGGTGCTACATTTAGTGGTATCAGAGCCTAGGTTGCAACAACTCGGCTGTGGAATGGGTTTACAAAAACAAAATTTTCAAAACGAAAATTTTATAAAGAATGCGAAAAACTCGATTTTCAAAATTTAGATCTTTAGAAGTTGGCATTCAATCTCCTACCAAGTCTGTAAGTATTAGTCCGAACTCTTCAATATTTTTCGACTTATCTGTCATCTCAAATCACGCTAGGATACTCTAGATAGGATGATACTGAAACCATAGGAAAATCTGACAAAGAGACTGAAACTGTAGCTAGACTTCGATTCTGCGAAAACAAACTCTGAACTATTGTCTGATTCATAAAACATCTGTAATAAACACTGAAATATTAATTGATGCATAAAAATTCGTAATCAAGATAATACGATATGAGTACAAGAGGCCGTGGACGGAGCCGAGGAAGTGCTCAAGCGAGATCTTCTTCTTCGAGACATATGCCGACGGTGGATGCACCGGTACCACCGGCAACAAAGGTAGAGTCTCATGACCGCGGTGCCGAGGATGATGCCCTATCACAGGCAATGCTTCGTGTTCTGGAAAGGGTTACCGGGACAAGTTCGGGCAACGAAATTCGAGGATCGATTTCTGAACGACTCCGGGCCAACGGAGCGGAGATCTTTATAGGTATGTCTGGTATAGCCCCGAATGTGGCGGAATATTGGTTGGAGGCCACAGAATGAATTATGGACAACTTGGACTACTCTGAGGAGATTATGAGTGGGGTATCTGTACTAAGTCATTTGAATCACTCGGTAAGGGTAGACAAACTGTATAGGGATGTACCCTTAGAAACTCAAGGTAAGATTTTCCCTGGAGATCTGATGGAGTTACCGTTCGGAGAGTTTGATCTCATTTTGGGAATGGACTGGCTTGTTAAGCATAAAGTGGCTCTGGATTGTGCTGCTAAACGAATTGTGTTAAGGACCACAAAAGATGAGGAGGTTATAGTGATAGGTGAGTGAAGGGATTATTTTCCCAATGTGGTGTCGGCTTTAAGAGCCGAAAAGTGGATTCGGAAAGGTTGTGAGGCCTATTTGGCATTTGTAAGTCAGTCGGAAAAGGAGGGACTGACAGTGGATAAGGTTAGGACCGTAAAGGAGTTCCAAGATATTTTTCCGGAGGAGCTTCGTGATTGCCTCCGAATCGAGAAGTTGAGTTTGGAATAGACTTGTTGCTCGGAATGGCGCCTGTGTCCATCGCACCGTATAGGATGGCACCAAGGAGTTAGTGGAGTTAAAGGCTCAAATTCAAGAGTTGTTGGACAGGGACTTCATTAGGCCAAGCGTGTCTCCATGGGGAGCACCGTGCTATTCGTGAAAAAGAAGGATGGTACGATGCGGATGTGCATTGATTATCGCCATTGAACAAACCGACGATTAAGAATAAGTATCCACCGCCAAGGATTGACGATCTATTCGACCAGCTTAGAGGAGCTTCAGATTTTCCAAGATCGACCTTCGATCCGGATATCATCGATTAAGGGTCAAGGAGGCGATATCCAAAAGACGACATTCGTGACTCGGTATGGTCATTACGAGTTTCGGTTATGCCATTTGGACTAACGAACGCTCTGCGGTGTTTATGGATCTGATGAATCATGTGTTCCAACCATTTTAGATCAATTCGTAGTCGTCTTTATTAACGATATCCCGGTATATTCTCAAACTAAAACGAAACATGATGAGCATCTCCGTATAGTCTTTGTAAGTATTAAGGAGAAGGAACTCTTTGTGAAGTTCAGAAGTGTGAATTTTGGTGAGGAGGTAACTTTCTTTGGACATGTGGTCTTTGCTGAGGGGATTAAAGTGGACCCTCGAAAAATTGAAGCGATTTTGGAATGGAAGCCGCCTAGGTTAGTGTCGGAAATACGGAGTTTCCTAGGACTGGCAGGATACTACAGAAGGTTTGTAGAAGGTTTTTCTGTGATGGCAGCACCTCTGACAAAACTCATAAGGAAAGGAGTACCGTTTGTATAGACTAAGAAGCAGCAAGAAGCTTTTGAGAAGTTGAAGAAAGTTCTGACTGAAGCACTTGTGTTAATTTAGCCAGAGTCTGGGAATGATTTTACAATGTACAGTGACGCATCACACGTGGGTTTGGGCTGCGTGTTAATGCAAGAGGGTAAGTTGGTTGCATATGCATCACGATAGCTTAAGCCTCATGAGGGAAACTATTTGACTCATGATTTAGAGTTGGCAGCAGTGATATTTGCACTTAAGATTTGTAGACATTACTTGTACGGAGAAAGGTGTATTATATACACTGACCATAAGAGTCTTAAGTATTTGTTGACTCAGAAGGAGCTGAACCTTAGGCAAAAGAGATGGATTGAGTTGCTTAAGGATTATGACTGTTCGATCAAGTATCACCCAAGCAAGGCTAATGTGGTAGCCGATGCTCTAAGTCGTAGAGTCAGATTCGATCCGAGAGCAATGTTTGCTCGTCTGAGTCTGTATGATGATGGAAGTCTGTTGGCTGAGTTGCAAGTGAGGCCAACCTGGTTGAATCAGATTAAGGAAAAATAGTTGAACGATGAGTCTTTGGTCGCTCGTTTTCAACAAGTTAAGTGTGACAGCCCTAAATTGACCCTAGTCGGAAAGTGATTTCGGGACTACTAAACCGAGTCATAAAAATAATTAACCGTCATAGTTGATGCTCATTATATGTACATATGCATGTGTGAAAACTTCATGTTTGGATTTTGTTAATTGTAAGTGAATTTTATCAAATAGGACTTATGTGAGAAAATTTAGAAATGTGCTAGGCAAATGTAAGGTGGCCTATAAATGCATGTTGTGAAAATGATGGGTTTGCATGTCAATTTACCCAAAATTTAAGCATAGTGGCCGGCCATGCTATGAGTGGAAACATGTTGCAAACATGTTTAGTTAGTGATTATGTTAGAAAGAATAAAATAATGAAAAAGGAATATGATGAAAACAAAGAAAAGAAAAAAAAAGTGTCCATCCTTTCACATTTTTTTTTGGCTTGGCCGAATGTTCTAAGAAGAAGGGGGGGAGAGCTTGAGAAAATCAGCCATGGGAGTTTGCTAGACTAAAGTATGTTTGATGTTGTCCATGAGATTCATGCATGTTTTTAGTTGTTAGTTTGAGTTCTACCTAGCCCATGGTTTAAATCTTTGCTATGAGATGGGGATGATATTCGGCCATGGGTGTTGTCTTCTTGGTTGATGTTTGATGTTTGATGTTGTGGTGATGAGGCATGAAGATGAGTTAAGTTTCGCTAAGGTGGATTTGTGTTGATGTCATTTGCATGCTAAGTGTGAAGCTTTGTAATGATACATGTGTATGGTGCTTTTGATGTTGTGAATGGAAGTAGAGGAAAAGTAAAAGAAAATTTATGTAGAAATGTGATATATGTGGATTTATAGGATGTTACAAATATATGTGAAGCCATGCTAGATTAGGAAAAATTCAGTCAAGTGTTCATGAGATGAAATTTTGTGTTTAGGTGAATTAAAGATGATAGTATAGTTGATATTATATATATATATGTATGCATATTCGCCATCAAATTAAGAGCATAGGTGATGATGAGTCTAAGCTTTGTACATTCGCCATATATATATATATGCATGTGTGATTGGATTATTGATAGTAGGGCGATAGCATATGGTTATTAGTGAATAGCTAAGAGCATAAGGTAGCAAGATAAAAATTTTACCATGCCGCTCCATATGTCATAAAATCATTAAAATGTGAATACCAATATATGTAGCAAAGCGGTTGAATGAGTTAATTTATTTGTTTAAGCTCAAGATCCTAAAGGAGAGGCGTCCAACAAGGGAAATCGAAGGTCATCGAGTAGCCAACTTGGAATTATTTTACCCAACACAAGGTAAGTCATTAAGCATATAGTTGGTATTGATTTAAATGATCGTAATACCTATGCAATTGTGTTTAATGAGATGAAATGTATACAAATGTATATGTATGTAGAGATGAAATTGTCGAATGTAAAAAGGTAGTGAAGCGTATATAGTGGCTGGTTTTCGGCACTAAGTGTGCGGGCAATAAGTGTTCACGGTTGAGAGAATGGCACTAAGTGTGCGGGCTTGAAATGCATGGCACTAAGTGTGCGAGTTTAAAGTACATGGCACTAAGTGCGCGTGGTTGATTATTAAGCACTATGTGTGCGAACCCACTATATATATATATATTTTCTATCAATTATTTATATTAAGGGTGCGACCTTACCGAGTCGATTTCGGACAGCGGAAAAGGTAAGTACCTTGAGTTCATGGCTAATAGGTGCTATGTTTATATATGGAGTTGAGCGTGGTAAGTTTTGAACCTATGTGATGATTATAATTGAAGTCACGTACATAAGGTTCATCGTGGAATAGGTGAAAGTTCGTTTAGTTGTATGATTGTAACGAAAATAAAATGATGTATGGAAATGCCTCAATTATCCTATTGAATAGCGTATGAAATGTCAATGTAGGACTTGGAATGAGATTGAATCATTAGGTCTAAGAAACTATGGCATAGTTCAGTATGGATGGAGTACTTAGCCTCATTTCGTTGTTTCCTCTTGTGAAAATTTTATTAATGGATGATAGTGTAATGCTTATGACTTACTGAGTTATATACTCATTCAGTGTTTGCTTGTCACTTATTTTAGGTTTCTTGGACTCGACTTTTTGCGTATTCGGGACCGTCATCGAAGTCATCACACCAGCTTGCAACTTTTTGGTATCTTCTTCTTAGTTGGTCTAAGAGAACATTTCGGCATGTATAGGCTATTATGTTTTGTTTGAACTTTGGTATGTAAAACTTTGGATAGCCATGCGAAAATGGCTTATATACGTTTTTAGCATAGTACTATAATCGTTTTGTATGTTGATCACTAAGAGGTATGGAAATGTTTGGAAACGATTAGCCATTGGAATGGTTAATCATGATTATACTTTGTGCTATGTATGCAAAAAGGGCTAATTGAATCATGGAAACTATGAAATAGGTAAAGTCTACCTTAAAGGCAGATGCTGACAGAAGCAGCGACGTGGATGTGAAAAATCACTAAAAATAGTAGGAATGGAATTAAATAGTGAATAAATTATGTAAATGAACCTTGATGAATCTACTTTCATATGGAAGAAACAAAACGGTCATATGAGTTGTATGTTAAGAGAAATTTAGGTTCTCGTGAAACAGGGCCAGAACGGTTTCTGGATTCCCTGTTCCGACTTTGGAAATTCATTATAAATTAACCAGAGATAATTAGGAGTCATGCCATATATGTATAGATTCCTCTTTGAGTCTAGTTTCTATAGAAACAAACGGCATCAGTATTGAATCCCTGTACAGGGAGATATCCAAGTAGTAATACGCGAAGGTCAGTGTAGTCGATCCCTGTAACATGGGAGACTTTAACTAATAAACTGTACTAATTGGCCCAACCAAAAATTCTAGAAAAAAATTTGTAGATGGATATATGAGTATAGTTTCAGGGAAATATCACGAAACTGATTTTTGAGTTGTAGAACTCAAGATATGATTTTTAAGGTGACAGTGACACAGTTAGCCAGCTGTCTGGAAAATTTTTTTATGAACGGTGAAATTAAGTGAACGAAGTCTGTTAACCCCTCGTGTCCGACCCCGGCGACGGTCTCGGGTACGGGGTGTTACATTAAGAAAGGGGAAACTTCTGAGTTTGGGAGCCAGAAGAGACGATGCAACAGCAATACCCTCATCTGTTTGGATTAGGTAAATTTCGAGGACGAAATTTCTTTAAGGAGAGTAGAGTTGTAACGCCCCAATTTTCGGGAATTCTGTGAATATTGGCAAAATTTCATGCTTTAATTTTGTCATTTGTGAGTGAAATTATGAAATAGGACCTATGTGAAAATGTTTGAAAATGCTATAGGCTAAATTGAAGTGACCAAATAAATAGGAGTGCAAAATAGGAGGATTTGCATGACAAACCTCCCATTTTACATGAAGTGGCCAACCATCATGTTGTTGTAGACAAAATGTGCACTTGATATCCATAATTTATGGTACAAATTGATACAAATTGATAATAGGTTAGGTAAATGTTCCATGATAATAGGTTAGGTAAATGTTCCATGATAATGGGTTAGGTAAATGTTTCATGATAAGAATTTCATGTCTTTTGTATTAAAGAATTAAATGGATGAAATATGAAGTTTTATTAAAAGAAAAAGGGGTGAAAAGAACAAAGTTTTGTCCATCTTTGTTCATCATAGCTGAAAGTTAGAGAAGAGAAAGGAGAGGAGAAAGCTCTTGAGTATTCGGTCATTAGGAGGAGGAAAATTGAAGGTAAGTTCTTGGTACCTTGCTTCTATTTTGAGGTTCATGAGTTCTTCTTGATTCTACCTTAACTCTTGAAGTATATTTTGATTTTTAGTTGTGTTGTGAGCATTTGGTCATGAATTAAAATGAAGGAAATGGTTGTTGTTTCATGTTCTTTTGATGAAAAATGGAAGATATGTGAAGTTGAGCCAAACAAATGAGCATGCATGTGCCTTAGATGCTAAAGGGAAAAATCGGCTAACATGTTGTGCTTTAAAATGATGAAATAGAGATTATGCTTAAGTAAAAAATCATAGATATGTGATGATTGATTGGTGATATACATGTTTAAATAACATGCATGCAAGATAGGTGTATGAAAGAGTGATTTGGTAATAAATCCGCTTGGGACAAAGAAGATAATGTGACTTTGGAAAATCACCATAAATTGTGGGAGATGAATTAGAAGCTGAATAAATTATGTAATTAAAGCTTATTGAGTTTAGTTTCTAATGAAATAGACAAGAACATATTTTGAATTCTGTACAATGAGAAATTTGATTCAGAATGAAGAGTGGTCGATTAGTCAAACAAAGGAAACATGGGAAACTTTGAGAAAAATCGTATTGATTGGCTAAACCAAAATTAACGAAAAATTAACGAAACTTGATTTGGAGTTTCAGTAGCTCCATTATAAATGATTTAGTGACTGTCGCTCAGAAGACAACTTGCAAGTGAAATTATGATTATGTGGTAAACATTGACAAAAATTTGTTAATGAGTTGCTTATTATTTTCTTATAAGCTTACTATGATCCGTAGGTGTGGTTGGTCGAATATTGTAAGGGGTTAATACGTAGTTCAGATTTGAATAGTTAGATTAACGTGTTAGTAATCCAATTGTAGGCGGTTCGTATGTGGATCTCGTCAAGATATCGTCGCAAATGTGTGTAACTAACACCCTCTTTCTTAGTCTAGATCGGCAAAAGCCGAAAAGTCAAATGCCAAAAACCGGTATTTTGTAGATTTGCGAAAAAGTGAATGCTCGTGAGGTAAATCGATTAATGTTTTTGGTAAGTTGCAATGTTTGGACTGCAAAGTGCATGATTTCGTGCCCTCGATATTTTTGGGCTTAATGGGCCAAAATTGGAATGATGGGCCAACGGCCCAATTTGGTAAGAACCCTCGACGTGATTCTCGTAGTACGTGAAAGGTAGGAATATGCATGAAAAACCCTAAAATAGATAAATTACTGAAATACCTTTAAAAGTGGAAAATTTACGCTTACCCCTAGGAGATAAATTACCAAATACCCCTAGGGTTAAATTGACTTAAATGCATGTTTGATCGTTGTTATTTATCGCATGCCATGTTGTTATCATCTAATGCATGGGATTGAGATATTGACGGAAGAAGTACTGAAAGTGGCTTGTCCACGTCTTGGAGGCTTTGCCTCAATTTATCGTTAATCGAGCAGCAAGGTCAAGAATCAGAGAGTGTTGGGTTGGGTGGGTTGAGCTATTCCCACATGGAGTGTATGGCTGGTACGGGTGGAGTGTAGTGGTTGGTGGGTTGAGTAGTCTCCCAAATGGGCTTGCATATGTTTATCGATGTTGCATGTATTTTGAAATGGGCCTATGGGCCATCTTTATTATCTCAATAATGGGCTAAGGCCCGCTTTATTGTAATCAAAAGGGCTCGCCCAAGACCACTGTTACCCAAATGGGCTTGCATATGTTTACTTGATGTTGCATGTATTTTGAAATGGGCCTATGGGCCATCATTTATCTGAATAAGGGCTAAGGCCCGGTTATTGTAATCTGAAAAGGGCTCGCCCAAGATCATTGTTACTTGAATGGGCTTAGGCCCAATAGGCTTGAGTGACTTGGGCTTTGAATGGGTTTTCCTTACACACCGAGTTTCCCCAAACTCACCCTTTTATTTTCATCCACGCAGAAATCCCCAACCATAGTGGGCTTGGAGTCGTGAGGGAATTCAGTGGCCACCCATTCGAAAGTTTGATTTTCTTCCGTGAACTAGACATCCTTTTATTTACGTTTGAAGTTTTGGGTTTTAAATGTAATAAGGCCGCTTAATTATTTTTGATGGTTTTAATATGTATTACTAAGATAGGTATTACTTATTTTAACTGTTAAAATTGGATAGCTTTAGGGCGCGTTTTCAAAAACAACAATTGATTTCAAAATAACACGACAACAAGCAAAGCTTCCACAATGAAAGTATTTTCCAAAGTTAATCACTTTTTCCTAAAAATGACATAATCAAATCGGTTTCCTAGAAATATCCATGACGTTAAGGTGTGGCAATGGCAGTATGCATGTCTAGGATTGGATCCGAAGGGAGCTTGGTACTTAAGCAGTCCGATGGACTCACCACCTCTTTTCCGGTTTCCTACCTGGTGCACAGCTTCCATTCACTTTAACCTATAATGAAATTAATCTTTTGAACATCAATTACGATTTTCTGGACTTAGAATGGAAAATTTTTTTAACGTTTTTGATGTGGCATGCCGGATCCGGCCATAACTTCTGGGCTGGGTTTGGGGTGCTACATAACTAGTAACGATAAAATATTTACATAATATATACATATATATGTATAATACAATATTAAAAAAGGTATATATATAAACGTATGATAAAATAAATGTATTAACATTAATAATAAATATAATAGGGGTAAAAATAAATATATACATAATATATACGTAATATAGTACTAAGAATATATATATACATATACAATATAGTATTTAAAAATATATACATAAGATGGTATAAAAATATGTACATGGAAATGTATAAGAAATATATATAACTAGTAATATTAAAAATATATACATAACATATATAAAACATATACAATATATACATACATTAGAAATGATAATAATAAAAAACTATTTTGTACACTACACAAATATGTACATATATATATAGTAATGATGATGTTTAGGAATATTCTATAATAGTATAAAGATACATAACTAATAATACTAATACATGTACATATATAAAAGTATGGTATTAAAAGCATTCATATAAGAGTATGAAAATACATACATATATATATATATATATATATATATATATATATGGTGTTAGGATATTTACGTAATATATACATAACATAAAAACTAATAATGTTAAAAACAACTTATTAATAATATTATATAAATATATTATAATATAGGAAACTATGTATGTAATATATATATTAGAAATAGTAATGGTAACTATAGTAATAATATAATAATAATAAATAATAAAAGGAATAAAAATAACAACAATAAAAATGATAATCATGAGAATAATATAAATAATATTAAAATAAATAAAATATCAAGGATAATATGAAAATAAACTTAAATAAAAAGGACTAAAATTGAAACAACAACGAAGTTTTAGGGCGATTTTAAAATAAAAAAGAAAAAAAGGCTAATTTGAACACGCAGAAAATAGTGGGGGCCAAAAGCAATTTTCCTAAGCCTTTAAAACATCTGCGCTTGGCAGGACTAAATTGAAAATCGCGACAAAGTTCAAGGCCAATTTATAAATAAAAAATGACTTAATTGCAAAAGGGTGAAAAGCGGAAGGACCGCAGCATAAATAAACCATTAATAAAAACACGCGGATCCTTGGCGAGTTTGGATCGGGTCGGTCGGGTAGGCTCAAACGACGTGCTTTGGGGTTAAATGGCAACCCCCAAAACGACGTCGTTTTGGAGGGCTATATAAGGCCTAAAATAACCAAAAAAAATCATTTGGGAGAGGGAAAGAAAAAAAAAAGAGAGAGGGAAGAGAGAAGGGAGAGAGAAGGGAAGGGGGAAGGGGAATCCGGCCAGGGGGGCCGGTCACCGGACGACCACCGGAGGCTCGCCGGCGCCGGCACCGACCACCGCGAAAAGGTAAAAATTCTTTTTTTTTTTAAAAAAAAAACTTGTTTTATATTTTCATATATTTTAGTATTTATGTGTGGAAAATAAGCTCAGAGAACGAAACTAAAAAAAATAAAAAAAAATTACCTTATGTTTAATAGTTTTTTTGATTTTTTGACAACTTGATCCTCTGATTTCAGATGATCGAGTCACCGCTTGTATATGTATTTTACTCTAACTTGGTTACTGACTCCTCTTGAATATATTTGAATGAATATCAAAACGAAAAAAAAGCCAACCCCTTTACAGAAATCCAAATCGGCTTTTATAGCCTTTACAATATTTGGTTTAATATTTGTTGTCTTGTCTCTTCTCTGGTCTTGCAGGGTATGGAGGTGCCAGGCATGCGGGGATGGTATTGGCAGAAGCATAGGGCGTGGTAGCCGACATGGTGGTGACCAGAGATGGTGCTAGTGTCAGAGGAAAGTGGGTGGTGGCTAGGGTTTCTTGTTGTCTGTTTCTCTTCTCTTTTTTTATGTTGGGCTAGTTGAGTATTGGGCTGGTGGTATTTGGGCTATGGGATTTGGTTTGTTGGTTTGGGTTTAATGGGTCTTGTGTATTGGGTAGGTTGGTTAAAATTGTAAATGGGGCAAAATTTGGGCTATAACATATGCGATAGATAACAACTTGTCATATTTGGATGATTGAGAATTTATTGAAACAAATCTTTGGGTTGTGCTGATATTATGGAATTATTCAAACCTATCAATAAAGATTAATTCACTTGAAGAAACATATCCTAATAATCGGATCAAATCAAATCGATTGTACCAAATCCCTTGGATCAATGATGTTGAATCGAGACACAACTTGAAGACTTATCTTCTAGCAGTCTATCTTACTTTGGTCATTACCGTTATATTTTATTTAGCTATTTTAGCTCATTTTTAGAAGGGATTGTGATCGATCTTCAAGTATATTAGCAAGCCTCGAAGCGAGACTCGCATAGGTTTATGTAAAGAGTATTGAGAGCACTTACCAGTTCATTAAGGCACGTTATTTGTGAGAGTGCATTTGTGAAAGGAAAACCTTCTGTAGTTGGTTTACAAGCTAAGTTCTTAAGGAGATAATTTAGTGGTGAGAGGTCTAATATTTGAAATACAAAAGTGAGGATTCTTCACTGGGGTGTGTTAGAACTAGAATCACTAGTTGTATTGAGTTCAAAGATAGTGAATTCATTTTATTGAGCTTAGCTTCGCAGATGTAAGAAAATTAAATTACGTAAATAATTTTGTTTCCTCTTTTTTTTTTATTACAATTGTCGCAGTTTTAGTAGAAATGTCTACTTGCACTATCACTTATGCTCATACTCTACTTCATGCAAGTTCGCAACTGGTTCAAATCAACATTATCAATTAATTTTGAATAAAAGTGAAAACTATACAAAATATTTATTAATTAAAATTTATTAAATAATATAAGAAATAAATGTAAAGATAATATTTCTGAAATAAAAATATTAAAATTAAAAAACGATATTATTGGATCAAATGTTAAATAAAACTTGAATTTAGTATATAAAATATACGGATAGTTAAACCATATAAATCATACGTAAGGATAACATATGAAAAAGTAATTAAATTTCAAATTTTCTAATAATTATCTTAATTTATTATTCTTGAATTAACATAAATGTTATGGATCATTTGAGACTTAAGTAATTCAGCCTTTTTTTTAATTAGAGTTTAAAATTTTAATTTTATAATTTTAAATATTTTCTATACAATAATTTGAAGTGTTTTAACTTTAAAACATGCTATTTTAAAAAAAAGTTTTAATAAAACATTATTATATCATCCTTCAAAAAAATTAAATCTTTTTAAAATTGCATTAAATATATTTTTAGTATTACATATTTTATTTAATTTAATATATCATTTTAAATATACATTTTAAATAACTATTTCGTTTAAAAAAATTTAAAAGCTATTTTTCTTTAAAATGCAACTGAAATTTTGTTTGTAGGAATCTATTTAAAAACACTTTAATTGAAAAGGGTGATAAATCTGCAATAAAATAAAATTAAAGTGTTAGTAATTGGTCAAATTTTTTATTTATCTAATAAGTTTTAATGTTATGCTAATTAAAATCTATTACGTTCTTTATTACGGAGTATGGTAAATAGTAGGTTAAAAAATGTTAACAACATTTAAATAAATACTACATTAAATTAAAATATTAAGATAAATTTTAAAATTATATATAAACTTTATTTTAATGTGTAAATTTATACATGAACTTTTATTTTATGTAATTTTATATATGAAATTTTATTTGATTCAATTCTCACAAATTAGTAGTACAATTATTGATATAGAATCATTTTTGTTTATATATTACATATATAAATAATGATATTTCTCCAATATAAAAATAAATTGATATATTTGTTTCTTTAAATGTGTATGATTGAATCAAAATTAAAGTTTCATGTATATATTTGAACCACAAATAAAGCTTCAAATGTATTATTGCATTAAATCAAAATTCATATATCAAATTGCATATTAAATCAAAGTTCATATATCTTATTGAGATTTATCCTAAAATATTTTATTAGTAATTGTTAACTTTATTTAAAAATAGTGCAGTAAAAATAAATTGAAAATGTCTTTTAAAACTGTTTGAATTTTAAGTAGTTTTGTTTTAAAACAAATTACATACTATGAAACTATATTTTAAAACAATATGGATTAAAATATTAATTCACCAAATTTTGTTAGAGAGCCCAATTCATTGCAAAACTCATTAATATCTTCTAACTTGATCATAGCAAAAATGCTCTTTGATTTTAACATAAAACTTTTTAAAACTTACCTATCAATTTTTCAGAATACCAATTTTTAAATCGCATAATTAATATTTTATCATTATTTTCAAATAATTTTAAGAATAATTATTATATATGTTATCTTAAATATTTAATTAGATCATCAAAATTTTAAAATATAATTAAATAAAAAGAATTATCCATTTGATTTAACTTAAATATTTATTTATATATTATCTATTTTAAAACTTTATTTTGACATAAACATAAAAATATTAAAAATTAATTTTCACATCTTTAAAGGAAGTATATTTTTAAATTATGTAATTTATCTATTCATTAGATTTTATCATTATTATCAGATAACTTTAGAAATCATTATTATATATTTATATTATCTTAAATATTATTATGTAAAAATAAATTTGAATCATAAAATTTTAAAATAATCTATTTAAATAATTAAATTTTAAAATATAAAACACAAGTTTTATTATATATAATTAAATGATAAAATATATATTACGAATTTATTTAAAAATAAAACTATCTATTAGATTAGATGTTTCAAATAAACAAATATATATTATCTCTTTTTTATATGTAATTTTTTGTCTTTAATTTTTATTATCTATTAGAGTAGATTATATATCCTCAAAAAATATTAGAGTAAATCTTATCATTTATTTTTAAAAGTTTTAAAATTATAAATCTATTAGAATCGTTATTATCTCTTAAAATTACAGTTCGATATTTAAATCATAATTTTTTAAATTTTAATTAGTCACCACTAACTTTATTAATATTATTTCTCATGTTCTTTTTAAGTTACAATTTTCATTTTAAAATGTACTTTGTACCTTTCATTTTCCAAATTTTCTTTTATTCATAAATTTTCTTTCTTTTTATGTTTTAATTAATATGAAATTTTTAATGTTTTGATTGATTGATTTATTTATATTTTTAATGATCACTCAAGGTATTTTTTTACTAATATTTTTGTTATTATTTAGTGTTTTTTATTCAAAGTAAGAGATAATTAATTAATTCCAACTTTAACTAGAAAAAAAAAAAAAACCCTCCCCCCACTGCACCCCTTGAACTAGGTTTTGGCATTTCCAATGAATGGCAGTGAGCGGCTAGCTCACTAAGGGCCAATGTTGCTCACTCCTTTAACCACCATCATAGTTTTTTTCTTAGCTTTCTTTCGGTAAATAGCCTAAAATCTGTTCGCTTTTTGGTTGATGGTATTTGACTATGTTATGGAATGAAAAATAGAAGTATCAAACCAACGTCTTTCGGATAAGCAAAACGGGGAGTTTCAGTTTTAATCAAAATGGGGATTTTAAAGCTTTAATAAAATGATGTGTATAACACAGTCTTCTAATTGACTTTCAGTTATTGAGTTGTTATTGTTGTTTAATTTTTTTTCCTTTTATTGTTTTGGCTGTAAGTGAGAGAAGGTAATCAGTACAATACACAAGATATTTCTTCTCTCTGATTTCTCTTCTTGTCTAAATTCTGGCTTTCTGGTTAGTTTTTATCAAAGGTATCAGAGCTAACAATCTAGATGGTCGAGGACGGAATGACTGTGTGTGTTCAGAAGGAACTCAATGTTCTTCAAAAAGAGATGGTCAAGGTCTAAGGAGAGCTTTCACAATTGGAAAACAAGTTGGATGTCAAAATGGAGATTCGTTTGTTAGGGTTTAAGGAAGAGTTTAAGGGGGAGTTTAGATCTGAGCTTCCCAGTTCGTTTGAATAGTATTTTGGGCACCTTGTGTCCTCCAACAATGCTACTGCTATGAACAAAGGAAAATGAGTACTGGGAGGCCTACCACCTGGTTTCCCTCTTAAAGAACCTGTGGGAGCTTTTCCCTAAGTATCTCCACCAGAAGTGTAGCAAGTAACCCAACCAAAAGTGCTGCAAGACCAAACTTACAAGTTAGTTTGTCCTCATTTTGATGGTTTAGATTTTAGAACTTGGTGGTCAAAACTTAAATAGCACTTTGAGGCTGAAGGGGTCCCTAATTGTGACAAAGTTAGAACTATGATGTTGCATTTAAAAGGAAAGGCTTTAGACTGACACTATTTTCATGCTTAGAAGTAGGGAGGGATGTTGATGCCAGATTGGCCAAGTTATGCTCTTAGATTGAAAGAAAAATTTGGGTCAAACATGTTTAAGAATCTGATGTCAGAGTTGGTTTCTTTAAAGCAGTAAAGGTTGGGTGAAGGGTATCATGATTTGTTTGTGTTAAACTAAGCCTTATTGGATAATATGTTTTGATATAATAAATTAAAGTATTTTTGAATAAAAGTAAAGTTGATCAATTTCATAAAATCAAGTTGAAATGGTTTCAATTGAGTCAAACATTTTCAAATATGTTTTAACTATTTTCAAACTAGTTAGAATTACTCCAGGACAAAAAGTATTAATACTTTTTGTCTAAGTATCGATATTTTACAAGATATCAAAACCCATTTGATAATCTATACCAAATTGACATTCTACCATTTTCAAACCTTGGTAGGTATCGATCCAGTGTTGATACTTTTCTTAAGGTATCAATATTCCTACTCCAACGGACACTGAAATCAACATTAATTACAAAAAATATCGATACCCTTTTAGTAGGTATCGATACTCGCTGTTGCAGGTGAAGTTAATGACCTAGTATTTCATCCCTAATGGCTACATTCACTTATACAACAACCAAAATGGTTGGAAATCAATTAGAGGGTATAAATACCATTTTCCAAAGGTTTAGCAAGAATAAGAACAATGTAAAAAGCTTAAAGATCAATCAAAACAACCTAGAGCTTAATTCTTTCATACATTTTCTTGTAAACACTTGTAAGCTGTCATTGTATTCATTTAGCTCAAGTGTTCTTCTTTGTATTTGTGCTTCATTGGCAAACATCCTAATATTGTAAATATTATTTCTTTGCTTGCTTATTTGTTTCTCTTTGAGAGAGGGCTAATCCTTAAGGTTTGAGTAGAAACCTTAAGGGAGTTGTATCTTAAGACTTTGGGGCATAAAGCTTAAGAGAGATTGTAAGGTTAAACTTTATCCTCAAAATTAATGAACTTGAGGAAATCCTTAGTTGTGGTAAGCTAAGGTAGTGGAGTAGGAAATTAGAGTTAAACCAATATAAATCATTATTTTCTTTGTTGCATATTTTTCATTACTTCAACCACAATTTCTCAAAGGCCAATTCAACCTCCCTATCGACGATCTCGAGTTGATCCTTCTGATCTAACAGCTTGTAAGTCTTCTAAACTAGTTGCAATTACCCGAAGCATATGCTTTAAACATTTTTGTTAGCAACTTAAGACTTGAAATCAGATAGTACTTGCAATTGTTTAGACCTTAGACCTTAGTGTAGGCTTTTCACTTAGCTAGAAAGGTTGAGTCTATTCTGAATGGATCTCTCAAGAGGAATTTTCTAGCTAGTTCTGGTCCTGTAAGTAAGTCTGGGTGACTTGTGACTCAATCTACTTGATCAATAAGGTCAGTTAGCTTTCCTCAAACTAGGCCACATGTGTCTTCAACCCTAGGTTCTTCTAGTGGTTCAACCATATCTAAGGCACCCTCCAAAGGGATTAGTCCAGCATTGATTGTTGAGAGGAAGGAAAAAGGTCTATGATTTTGGTGTGGGGACAAATATCATGTAGGTCATAAGTGTGTTAAGGGTCAGCTCTACCAAGTAACTCATTGACTCTCAGTCTGATGGTGAAGAAAATGAGTTTCAAGAATTTCTAGAACAGTTGGAAGACCTTTCAATTGAAGGAGAACACCCTTAAGAACATATTCTATCTTTACATGCTATAAAGGGCTCTCAGGGCCCACACACTATGAGAATTACAGCAAACATAGGTGCCACTCGAGTTATTGTTGTAACAATCCAATTTAGGGCCTAGTCGGAACAGTGGTCTCGGGACCACGGATCCGAAGATAGAAAAATTATTTTTTATTTTTATTATTTATTTATTTCTACGAGGTTATAGTACGATATTATTAGTGCATGGAAAATTTGGTGAGTTAATTTTAATGTTTTCAAGCCCGATTGCGAAAAAGGACTAAATCGCATAAAAGGCAAAAGTTACATTTTAGTACCCAAATGTGTTAAATAGCTAGAGAATAAAAATTAAGGGCTTATAAAGGGAAATTACACCCTTTTAATAGTGTTGGCCAGCCATGTGATAGATTTTAAACAAATAGTCAAAGTATTACGTGGATGATGTCATGATTTGGTGATTAAATAATGCCTAAAATCCTAGCTATCATTTCTTTCTTCTTCATCTTCTTTCTCCACCGAAAATATTAGAAAAAATGGAGTTTTGAAAGCTGAAAACTTACAGCAACTTATTCCTCTCATAATGTAAGTGATCTTGATGATTTTCTTGATGATTTTTACATTTTTAGTATGCTTGTTTCATGGGCTTTCAAATGAGGGGTCTATTTTGCATAATGATTGAAAGTTTAGGGAGTTTCCATGAAAGGATTTGTGATGTTTTCTGAGTTTTTATGGAAGAATATGAGTCCTAGTTATGTTATAAACAACTTTTGTGAAAGGTGTTAGCATGAAAACACCTAAAAGGACTATTTTGCGTAGGTTGCAAAATAGGTGGTTAGTGCGTGAAATAGTGAGAATTTGGGATTTCTATAGTAGTAAAAAGAGTTTATCTAGGCTTGAAATACGAATAATTTCAATAAAATTTGATTTTCGAGCATAGGGGTAAAATGGTCATTTTGCCAAGGCTTAGGGGCAAAATGGTCATTTACCAAAGTTGTGAATTTATGAATGCTTAATTGTGTTTAGTGACTAAAAGGATGTATATTGTTAATATAGATCAAGATTTTCCAAGACCGAGCCTAGATCGAGGCAAAGCCAAGCAATCTGATTAAACCGTCTAGTCAAGCACTTTTTGCAATCCGTGGTAAGTTTATGTAAATAATACAACTACACTGTTAATACTTGTATTCATATTGTCATTAAATTGAGAATGCCTTGTAAGATTTGAGATAGTAGAAATATCTCATTGAAACCTTAGGATATGAATTGGATATTCGTGCCAAGACATTGGGTGATTTGTGCGCCAGTGTAAGACGTGTCTGGGACACGCATCGACTAAGAGTTGTGCTACTGTAAGACATGTCTGGGACATGTATCAGCATGCATAAATGAGAGCCAGTGTAAGACCATGTCTGGGACATGGCATCGGCATAGAGATGAATGCCAGAGTAAGACATCTCTGGGACATGCATCGGCCTCAATAGAGATAGCCAGTGTAAGACGTGTTTAGGACACGCATCGGCTAACAGTTGTGCTAGTGTAAGACATGTCTGGGACATGCATCAGCACGCATATATGAGAGCCAGTGTAAGACCATGTATGGGACATGGCATCGGCAATATATCCCATGTTGAAGGTTCATAGAATATCCAGTAGTATTCCAAACGGTTCAGTGGTGAAAGTTGTATTTCAATTTGATAAAGAAAGGATGATCATGTTGTGAGTGTTACAGGTACCTATATGATAAGCATGAGTAACAAGCTTAATTTAGAAAATGAGTTTCGAGTAGATGATAATGAGTAAGTTAAGTTATGGTTACCTTGGAGCTATAAGCATGATGGTAAATGGTGAGATTATTGTTGTATATTTATCTATATACAACTTACTAAGCTTTATGCTTACCCCTTTTTCTTTCCCTCTTATTTCAGTATCGTAGGCTAGCTTAAGGATCCCCTAAAGTCAGAGATATCGATCACACTATCAGCCGCAACACTTGGTATAATTTGATTTATATTTTTGAAGGTGGCATGTCTAGGGCTAGACTAGGATGTTGTATTAAGAGAATCATTCATATATTTTGGCTCAAGTTAAAAGCCCTTCATTTTATAGTAAGTCTAAAATAATGGCTATTATTCATTCTGATAAATGCATATAATATTTTTTCTATGGATAAATTGGTGTCCATTGTGATGAAATTTGTATATTGACATGATCTTGTGTAGGTTGAACAAGATGGGTGACAAAATGGCTTGGGAAATAGCCTAGTTTGTCCACACGGGTAAGACACACGGGCGTGTGTCTAGGCCATGTGTGACACACGGCTCACATCCATGGGTGTGTGTCATGGCCGTGCGTCCCCTGCACTTACAATTTTATAGACATTTTAGTACATGGGCAGGCCACACGGGTGTGTGCCCATGCCATGTCATAAAGTCAGTATGCATGCTAGTGGTACACAGGCAAGAGACACGGCCGTGTGTCTTGGCCGTGTAAAGGACACGTTTATAGGGAATGGATGTGTGCTTGGGCCGTGTAGATTTGGCAAAATTCCCAGGTTTTTAGACACGGGTTCGGGACATGGGCGTGTCCCTAACACACGGTCGTGCGTTCTATACCCACACGGGCGTGTGGAGCCTTGATGCATGAAATTTTCTAAGTTTTTTATATCCCGATTGGGTTCTGAATCACCCCAGATCTATGTTTTGGGCCTCATAAGCCCGTATACGAGATAGATTGCTTGTGAAAAGAAAAATTTTGAAATTGTTTGAGATTTCACGGTCCAGTTTTATTAAGTTCTTTGAGTTTAAGCAGGTAGCACCGCGAACCCTATCCTAGCGTCGGATACGGGTGAGGGGTGTTACATTTGGTGGTATTAGAGCATGATTTAGTCAATTCTAGGACTAAACTAGTCAAAGTACGAGTCTAGCTATACATTCTACATATGTGCATATTGATAGTGTGACGATTCTTGACAATTATAAATTGTGTTTATTATAGTAATGGATCCTGATAGAACCACGGCGGATGACGTGGAAAGTAATGCGTCGGCTTCCGCAGAAGGGACTGCGCCAATAGGGAGTGAGCCCATAAGTATGGGCCAAGGCAGAGGGGCTAGGGAAGCCTACCACCAGATGATGGATGCTTGGTATACAGAGTTCGTGCGAACCCGAACACTCCACCTCCACCTCCCCCACCTCCTCCGATTCCTCAGTACGCCTTATGGCTCTACAAGTTGCGGACGTGTTCAGGAGAGGAAAGCCTCTAGTAAACAAGATCCGAAAGTAAGAGGCCGAGGAATTTCGGGCTAGTGTAGATGATGACCCGGAGAGAGTGGAGTTTTGGCTAGAGAATACCATGAGGGTATTTGATGATCTATCATTCACACCCGATGAGTGCGTGAAGTGTGTCGTGTCACTTCTACGAGACTCGACTTATCAGTGGTGGAACACTCTCATATCTGTAGTACCGAGAGAAAGAGTAACTTGGGAATTCTTCCAAGAAGAGTTTCGAAAAAAGTATATTAGCCAGAGGTTTATGGACCAAAAAAGGAAAGAATTCCTAGAGTTAAAGCAAGGCAATAAGACTGTGACTGAGTATGAGCGAGACTTTGTGAAACTCAGCAAGTATGCATAAGAATGCGTATCCACTGAAGCTACTATGTGTAAGAGGTTTGAGGATGGCCTCAATGAAGACATTCAAGTGTTTGTGGGCATCCTAGAGTTAAGAAAATTTGTGGTGCTCGTTGAGAGAGCATGTAAAGCAGAAGAGCTGGTGAAAGAGTGGAGGAAGGCGGTTATTGAGTTGCAAGATTTAAAGAGAAGACAAATGGGGAAGACGCATCAATCCTCCTCTAAGAGGTCGAAAGAAATTAATACCTGATCAAATGCTTCAATAGGATTTTCGCGGAGAAACAAGAATCGACAGAACATGGCATCTAAAGCCTAAACTACTTCGGTTGCTAGTGCCCGTAGTATACGGCCAAATAGGCAGGAGTGTCTGCAATGTGGGAGACGTCACTTGGGCGAATGTCGAGTAAATGAGAGAGGTTGTTTCAAGTGTGGGTCATTAGACCACTTCATCCGAGATTGTCCTGAAATAAATGACAAGGAGAAAAATCAAGAGATGAGGGTGAGTAGTGCTCCTTTGAAAGGCAGACCCTAAAAGAATACGGGCAATGGAGCTAACAGTAGAGGCGAGACTAGAGATGCAGTGGCGAGGTCCGAGGGCGGAGCGCCTGCGAGGACATATGCTATAAGAGCCCGAGAAGAGTCAGAGTCTCCAGACGTGATCACGGGTACCTTTTCTATTCACGATATAACTGTTGTCTCTTTAATTGACCCGGGATCTACCCACTATTACATATGTATGGATTTGATGCCTCGTATAAAAATGTTAGTAGAGTCCACTAAGTTTGTAATAAAAGTGTCTAACCCGTTCGGCAAGTATGTATTAGTGGACCAAGTATGTAAAAATTGTCCTTTGATGATTAGAGACCGCTGTTTTTCGGCCACCTTGATGTTATTGTCGTTTAATGAATTCGATGTAATTCTTGGGATGGATTGGTTGACCTCCCATGGCGTTGTAATAGACTGTGGGAGAAAAGTAATTCAGTTAAGATGTGAGGATGGAAATGTTCTTCAAGTTTGGCCAGATAAGTCAGATAATTTGTCTGTGGTAATATCGTCTTTGGCAGCCGAAAGATATTTGAGAAAATGTTATGAAGCTTATCTAGCTTTTGTACTGAATACCCAAGTGTCTGAGTCGAAGATTGAGACAGTACCAGTGGTTTGTGAGTTTATAGATGTCTTTCCGGAGGAGTTACAAGGGTTACCCTCAGAGACAGAGGTTGAGTTTGGTATCGAGTTGGCTCCTAGTACGACGCCAATCTCGATTGCACCTTATAGGATGGCCCCACTGAGTTAAAGGAGTTTAAAGTATAGTTGCAAGAGTTAACAGATAAAGGTTTTGCTAGACCGAGTCATTCACCATAGGGTGTTCCGGTACTTTTTGTGAAAAAAAAGACGGGTCGATGAGGTTATGTATCGACTACAGACAGCTTACAAGGTGACAGTGAAGACCAAGTATCCTTTGCCAAGGATTGATGATCTCTTCGATCAATTGAAAGGAGCCATTGTATTTTCCAAAATAGATTTGAGGTCAGGTTACTACCAGTTAAGAGTCAAGGAACAAGATGTTTCGAAGACCGCTTTTTGGACGAGATATGGGCATTATGAGTTTCTTGTTATGCCTTTTGGGTTAACAAATGCCCTGGCAGTATTTATGGACTTGAGGAACCGCATCTTCCGGCCGTACTTGGATAAGTTCGTTGTCGTTTTTATCGACGACATATTGATTTATTCGCGTGATGAGAGTGAGCATGCAGAACATTTGAGAACTGTGTTACGGACTTTGAGGCATAAACAGCTCTATGCTAAGTTTAGTAAGAGCGAGTTTTGGCTTAAGGAAGTTGGATTTCTAGGACACATTGTGTCGAGAGATGGGATCAGAGTTGATCCGAATAAGATCCCAGCTATTGTAGAATAGAAACCGCCGAGGAATGTGACTGAGTTTTGTAGTTTTCTGGGGCTAACGGGATACTATAGACAATTTGTAAATGGATTTTCTATGGTAGCCACCCTGATAATAAGGCTACTGCTGAAAGATGTCAAGTTTGAATAGACAGAAGAGTGCCTACAGAGCTTTGAGAAATTAAAGGCTTTGTTGACCGAAGCCCCAATATAACCTAAGTCGGGCAAGGAATTTGTAGTTTTTAGTGACACCTCCCTAAACGGTTTAGGGTGTGTGCTAATGCAAGGTTATAACTTATGCCTCAAGACAGCTAAAACTTCATGAGAAGAATTATCTAACCCATGATTTAGAGCTAGCAGCTGTTGTGTTCGCACTGAAGATTTGGCAACATCATTTATATGGTGAAAGATGCAGAGTATTTACCGATCACAAGAGTTTAAAGTATCTAATGACTCAGAAAGAGTTGAATTTGAGGCAACAATGATGGTTAGAGCTAATAAAAGATTATGAGTTGATTATCGACTATCATCCGGGAAAGGCAAATGTAGTCGCTGACGCTTTGAGTAGTAAGTCGTTGTTTGCTTTGAGAGCTTTGAATGCTCAGTTGACCGTATCTAATGATGGTTCAATCCTAGCAGAGTTCAGAGCCAGATCAACTTTTCTTTATGAAATTCGTGAAGCTCAAAAAGATGACGAGAAACTACAAGTTAAGAGAACTCAGTGTGAATCAGAGATTGAGTCAGATTTTCGTATTAGTACTGATGGGAGTATAATGTTCAAAGATAGAATTTGTGTACCCAAATATAGTGAGCTCATTCATAAGATTTTGCGAGAGGCACACAGTGGTTGTTCGTCAGTTCACCCAGGTAGCGTGAAGATGTACAACAATCTTAAGAAAATGTATTGGTGGTCGGGTATGAAAAAAGACATTTCAGAGTTCGTTTCCTTGTGTTTCAACAAGTAAAGCCTGAACATCAAGTGCCTTCGGGTTTACTTCAGCCTATTATGATTCCTGAGTGGAAATGGGTTTGTATCATTATGGATTTCGTGACCAATTTACCTCTAACCCTGAGAAAGAAAGATGTAGTATGGGTTATTGTCAATAGACTCATTAAGTCAGCACACTTCATACCAATGCGTGTCGACTATTCCCTTGAAAAGTTGGCTGACTTGTATGTTTCTGAGATTGTGAGGCTTCATGGTGTACCGTTATCGATTGTATCTGATCGAGACCCGAGGTTTACCTCGAGGTTTTGAAAGAAGCTACAAGAAGCTTTAAGAACTAAGTTGAGTTTCAGCACGGCATTTCATCTGCAAACTGAAGGACAACCGGAAAGAGTAATACAGATCGTAGAGGACATGTTGAGGTGTTGTATTCTCGAATTTCAAGGAAGTTGGGAAAAATACTTACCATTGGTTGAATTCGTCTACAACAACAGCTACCAGTCGAGTCTAAAAATGGCATCTTATGAGGCTTTGTACGGGCAAAAGTATCGAACGCCCTATTCTGGACTGAGTTGAGAGAGAGTCAGATTCACGAGGTTGATTTGATTAAAGAGGCTGAGGAAAAAGTTAAGGTGATTCATGACTGTTTGAAGGCCGCCTTGGATAGACAAAAATCCTGCGCGAATTTGAAACGAAGGGAGATTGAGTTTGAAGTCGGGGATAAGGTATTTTGAAAGTTTCCCCGTGGAGGAAAGTCCTCAGATTTGGTAGAAAAGGCAATTTGAGTCATCGTTTTATAGGACCTTATGAGGTTACCGAGAGAGTAGGGCCTGTTGCCTACCATTTGGAATTGCCGCCAGAATTAAAAAATATTCACGATGTGTTTCACGTGTCTATGCTACACCGATACAGATCAGACTTTTCACACGTAATTGTGCCAACTGAAGTTGAGATTCTTCCAGATATGACTTATGGTGAAGAACCAGTCAAGATCTTAGCTCGAGGGGTCAAATAGTTAAGAAATAAGAATATACCACTTGTGAAGGTTTTGTAGCATAGACATGGAATCAAGGAAGCCACATAAGAACCCGAAGAGTCTCTAAGAGAGCAGTATCCAAACTTATTCACCGGTAAGATTTTCGTGGACGAAAATCCCTAAGGGGGGAGAAATGTAACAACCTGATTTAGGGCCTAGTCGGAACAGTGGTCTCGGGATCACGGATCCGAAGATAGAAAAATTATTTTTTATTTTTATTATTTATTTATTTCTATGAGGCAATAGTATGATATTATTAGGGCATGAAAAATTTGTGAGTTAATTTTAATGTTTTCAAGCACGATTGCGAAAAAGGACTAAATCGCATAAAAGGAAAAAGTTACATTTTAGTACCCAAATGTGTTAAATAGCTAGAGAATAAAAATTGAGGGCTTTTAAAGGGAAATTACACCCTTTTAATAGTATTGGTCGGCCATGTGATAGATTTTAAACAAATAGTTAAAGTATTAGGTGGATGATGTTATGATTTGGTGATTAAATAATTCCTAAAAGCCTAGCTATCATTTCCTTCTAATTCATCTTCTTTCTCCACCAAAAATATAAAAAAAAAAGGAGTTTTGAAAGCTGAAAACTTATAGCAACTTATTCCTCTCCTAATGTAAGTGATCTTGATGATTTTCTTGATGATTTTTACATTTTTAGTATGCTTGTTTAATGGGCTATCAAATGAGGGGTCTATTTTGCATAATGATTGAAAGTTTAGGGAGTTTCCATGAAAGGATTTGTGATTTTTTCTGCATTTTTATGGAAGAATATGAGTCCTAGTTATGTTATAAACAACTTTTGTGAAAGGTGTTAGCATGAAAACACCTAAAATGACTAATTTGCATAGGTTGCAAAATAGGTGGTTAGTGCGTGAAATAGTGAGAATTTGGGATTGCTATAGTAGTAAAAAGAGTTTAGCTAGGCTTGAAATACGAATAAATTCGATAAAAATTAATTTTTGAGCATAGGGGTAAAATGGTCATTTTGCCAAGGCCTAGGGGCAAAATGGTCATTTTACCAAAGTTGTGAATTTATAAATGCTTAATTGTGTTTAGTGACTAAAAGGATGTATATTGTTAACATAGATCAAGATTTTCCAAGACCGAGCCTAGTTCGAGGCAAAGCCAAGCAATCCGATTAAGTCGTCTAGTCAAGCACTTTTTGTAATCCGAGGTAAGTTGTATGTAAATAATACAACTACACTGTTAAAACTTGTATTCATATTGTAATTAAATTGATATTGTACGAGTTGTTAAGTTATAAATTGAGAATGCCTTGTAAGATTTGAGATAGTAGAAATATCCCGTTGAAACCTTAGGATACGAACTGGATATTCATGCCAAGACATTGGGTGATTTGTGCGCCAGTGTAAGACGTGTCTGGGACACGCATCGGCAAAGAGTTATGATTGTGTAAGACATGTCTGGGAGATGCATCAGCACGCATAAATGAGAGCCAGTGTAAGACCATGTCTGGGACATGGCATCGACACAGAGATGAGTGCCAGAGTAAGACATTTCTGGGACATGCATCGGACTCAATAGAGATAGCCAGTGTAAGACGTGTCTGGGACACGCATCGACTAAGAGTTGTGCTAGTGTAAGGCATGTCTGGGACATGCATCAGTACGCATATTTGAGAGCCAGTGTAAGACCATGTCTGGGACATGGCATCGGCAATATATCCCATGTTGAAGGTGCATAGAATATCCAGTAGTATTCCAAACGGTTCAGTGGTGAAAGTTATAGTTCAATTTGATAAAGAAAGGATGATCATGTTATGAGTGTTACAGGTACCTATATGATAAGCATGAGTAACGAGCTTAATTTAGAAATTGAGTCTCGAGTAGATGATAATAAGTAAGTTAAGTTATGGTTACCTTGGAGATATAAGCATGATGGTAAATGGTGAGATTATTGTTGTATATTTATTTATATGCAACTTACTAAGATTTATGCTTACCCCCTTTCCTTTCCCTCTTATTTTAGTGTCCCCAAGCTAGCTTAAGGATCCCCTAAAGTCAGAGATATCGATCACACTATCAGCCGTAGCACTTGATATAGTTTGATTTATATTTTTGAAGGTGGCATGTATAGGGCTAGACTAGGATGTTGTATTAAGAGAATCATTCATGTATTCTGGCTCAAGTCAAAAGCCCTTCATTTTGTATTAAGTCTAGAATAATGGCTATTATTCATTCTGATAAATGCATATAATGCTCTTTCTATGGATAAATTAGTGCCAATTGTGATGAAATTTTTATATTGACCTGATCTTGTGTAGGTTGTGCAAGATGGGTGACAAAATGGCTTGGGAAATAGCCTAGTTTGTCCACACGGGTAAGACACACAGGCGTGTGTCTAGGCCGTGTGTGACACACGGCTCACACCCATGGGTGTGTGTCATGGCCGTGCGTCCCCTACACTTAAAATTTTAAAGACATTTTAGTACACGTACAGGCCACACGGGTGTGTACCCATGCCGTGTCATAAAGTCAGTATGCATGCTAGTGGTACACGGGCAAGAGACACGGCTGTATGTCTCGGCCATGTTTAGGACACGGTTATAGGGCACAGGTGTGTGCTTGGGCTGTGTATATTTGAAAGAATGCCTAGGTTTTTAGACACGGGTTCTGGACATGGGTGTGTTCCTAGCACATGGTCGTGCGTTCTATACCCACACGGGCGTGTGGAGCCTTGATGTAGAAATTTTTTAAGTTTTTCATAAGGTCTCGGTTGGGTTTCGAATCACCCCGGATCTATGTTTTGGGCCTCATAAGCCCGTATCAAAGATAGATTGCTTGTGAAAAGAGAAGTTTTTAAATTGTTTCATATTTCACGGTCCAGTTTTATTCAGTTCGTTGAGTTTAGGGCACCCTATCCTAGCGTCGGATACTGGTGAGGGGTGTTACAATTGTGCTAATTGATTCTGGCAGCATTCATAATTTCTTGGATGCCAAACTAGGGAGTAAACTTCTTTTATCTACAAGTCAGCAAGAACAGTTAAGAGTTACAGTGGTGATAGAAGAAGTTTGTGTACAAAAAGGGCCTGCAAAAAGGTTTAGTGGGAGACTCATGATTTTTTTTTTGTAACAGATTTCATGTTGCTTCCTTGAAGGGTTGTGACATAGTCCTTGGGGTTCAATGGTAGTCCTTGGGGTTCAATGGTTTCTCTCTTTAGGGTCGATCATTTGTAATTTTGAGTAACTGGCTATAAGGCTTTTTGCTGGACAGAAAGAGTGTGCTTTGAAGGGACTATTACCTGGAAGTATTCAAGTTTTGATTGTAGAATAGTTTTCTAAGTATATTTCTCGAAATGATCAATCTTTGAGTCCTTGCACCATAGTATTGACCTCTTCTACATAGATTTGTTTGCCTATAGCTCCTATATTGGCCCATTCTGGTCTAAAATTGCTTTTTAAGGAGAAAGCTGACATTTTAGTACTCATTCAGACTTGCCTCCACAAAGACCAAATGACTAGAAGATCCCCTTAAAATATGAAAATGTAGTGGTCAAAATTAAACCTTGTAGATATCTCAGTGTCCAAAAAAATGAAATGGAGAAGATTATCCAAGACATGCTAGCTACTGGAATTATAAAAGATAGCACTAGAACTTTTGCATCACTTACAGTGATGGTTAAAAAAAAAAAGTAGTTGGGGGCTTTGTGTAGACTACATGTAACTCAACCAACTAACCATCAAGGACAAATTTCCAATTCTCCTTATTTAAGAGCTATTAGATGAATTGAGCTATCCTAAAGTCTTTTCTAGGCTGGACCTTAGATCAAATTATCATCAAATTAGAATGGATGAGGCTGACATCCATAAAACAACTTTCAAGACTCACTAATGTCCCATCAACTTTTCAATCCTTTATGAATGTCATATTCAAGCCTTTTCATAGAAAGACAATCCTAGTATTTTTTTATGATAATTTGGAGTTCTCAGCAACTTGGGAAGAACACTTAGAACATTTCCAAGCAATTTTTAAGATCCTGAGACATCACCAACTTTACGTTAAGCAGAGTAATTTTTCTTTTGGCACTGATGAAGTAGAATATTTAGGGCATGTCATATAAAAAAGAACTGTGGCTATAGACCATGGTAAGGTTTACTATGTGAATAACTGGCCTATGTCAACTTGCATCAAAGATTTAAGAGGATTCCTGGGGTTGACTAGCTACTACTGGCGTTTCATTAGGAATTATGGCCTGTTCGCTAGACCTCTCCCCAACCTTTTGAAGAAAAATGCTTGGAAATGGGATGATAGACTGCCATGACATTCCAACAACTTAAAGAAGCTCTGTTCAGCTTCTGTGCTAATTCTTCTTGATTTTTAGTTAGAATTTTGTATTGATATAGACGCTTCTAGTTTTGGTATAGTGGTTGTGGTGCAGCAAAAAGGGAGATCAGTGGCATTCTTTAGCAAAGGTCTTCGGTCTTGGTATTAGACTTCAAGCACTATTTATACATGAAAAGGAGATGTTTGTAGTCTATTAGGAATGAGGAAATAGCATGCTTATTTGGTTAGGAGACACTTTAAGATCAGACCGGCCTATTAAATTCTAAATTCTTATCAGACATGCAGACCATCACTCTATTTCAACAAAAATAGGTGGCCAAGATGTTGGGTATGACTATGAACTTGTGTATAGAAAAGTGTCAACAAATGCAGCAACGGATGCTCTTTCAAGGAATAAATTCCTCCTATGTGGCCAAATATGGCACATGATTGGTTTCATAGTGGTGTCTAGCCTACTGGATAGAGTTCAAGCATTGTACTCCTTTGATGACAAACTGCAGAAACTATGTGAGGAGGTCCAACAAAAGACCTCTATACATTATAAGATACTTGGGATAGGAGATTCGTGAGAAGAAAAGGCAAAATAGTGGTAGGCAGAGATGAAGAACTTAAAAGGGCACTATTTCAACATTTTTATGCCATTGCTATAGGAGGGCACTCAGGGTTTCATGCTTCAAGAAATAGAATGACTTCTCTCCTATTTGGAAAAGGAATGTCTAAGGACATTAAGGTTTGGATCAAAGAATGCCTTATATGTTAAATGTGCAAGAGTGAGAAAGTAGCTAAGCTTGGTTCGTTACAACAATTGCCAGTACCAAATAGAGCATGGTCCTCTATCAGTATGGAATTATGGAAGGCATTACAAAATCCAAAGGCAGATATGTGATATTTGCCGCAGTGGATCGACTGACTAAGGTGGGAAATGTCTTGGCCTTACCCCATCCTTTTACAACTTCAACGGTAGCTCAAAAATACATGACTCATATATTCAAACAACATGGATTGCCCGAGTCAATAATTTCTAACAGAAACAAAGTGTTTATATGTCACTTCTGACAAGACTTTTTATAAGAGGCGGTACAGAGCTACACCTCTCTACTACTTACCATCCTGAGACTGATGGCTGGACCGAGGTGTTGAATACATGCTTAGAGGGATACCTCAAATGTAGCATCCCATACCTGGCCTGGACGCCAGGCCGAATACCGAGATGCCACACCATCGTCTCACGTCGATTTCAATGTAATTATCATAGTTGAAATACATGCAGTTTCATTTTACTTTAATTATTCTAACATTTATGAGAATATCAAGTCATGCAAACTTAGTTTAGTGTTTAATCATACTATCATACGACAAACAAATATAAAATGTACATATCTCGAGCATTGAGACCACTTAGAAAATTTTCCCAAAAATGTTACGTGGGTATCGGTACCGCCTTTATGGTATCGATATTTCCATTAAGTGGTACCGTTACCACCTAGAAAAATCGATACCATACTAGCATTCTGTTTCTTGTCGAATTTCAAAACATAAAAAATTATCGATACCTTTCGCAAGGTATCAATAAATACACCATGAGTATAGATACTCGGGCCAAGGTATCGATACCAAGTTGATATTCTGCTCCCTGTACATTCGAAAATATAGAGGTATTGTTCTAAAAGCCTTAATGTTGATACCTTTGCTTCAGGTTACAGAAATTCAGCATATAAGAGCTTTTAAATCATTCAAACTTAGTCCCTAAACATCATGCTTCATTCACCTAGTCACATATGCATCAACATGTCTAAGCAATAAACCAAACTCCATGTCCAAGTTCACAAGCTTCCTAAACATACGCAATATACAAATAATTCCCAATACATCTTAATAAATTGATATAAACGTCTACAATATTGCCTTTTTTATACCCTTAGAACTAGAATAAGCAAAACACCTACTGCAATGAGAAAAGAATGGCTTGGATCAATCCCTCGACGGCCACACCTCTCACACAGGGAGCGCAACTACTCTGCAAAGGATAAAATGGAGTGGGCGAGGTTAACAAGCTCAGTGAATGCCCAGAACAATCACTACACAAACAAGTCGTCACACATCAACCAAACAACATACATCATATTCCCGAAACATGATTAACTAAGTTTCATGATTCACATATTTAGTCATATTCCATGCATTCTTTTACACATTATTTATACGAATGTTTAGGGTTACATATATCAATTTCCTGACACACATCAATCACATATAAACACATATAATTACATTTAGTCACATTAGTCATAGTGAATGATAATTTGGCTCTTGAGTTTATGAAGCATAAAGTTGATTCTACCACCACACATTGGATACACAGATCTCCAACACACTAGATATAGACTCGTAGAGTCAAACATATCTCATAAGCGAAGTATATAGCTAACGCTCTCTAACATACCCCACAAACATATCCCAGTGAATGGAGCTTGGCTCACACTCCCTTATCTCTCTGAAACTGTCACTAGGCCTTAGCGCCCCATATATCACAATCACAAATAGGTGAGTACTCACAATCATATGGCATGCCAAATGTATCCAACGGCTCCATTAAGTCACAAGGCCAAAATATCCACAATGTCATCAAATATTACTTACCGATTATCTGCACTGTATTCACTGCATAATAATATCATTAGCATATTATACATACTGTCACATAGCATGAATAACATACCTCATGTTTACCGTCACAACAGTCATCCCTGTAACACCCCGAACCCGTGACCGTCGCCGGTGTCGGACACGAGGGGTTAACGGGCCAAATCCTCTCAAAGTACCAACCAATTTGGCATTTCCAGACAGGCTGGAAAACTGCATCACTGTCGCCTTAAAAATCATATCTCGAGTTCCAAAACTCGGAAACTGATTCTGTAAATTTTCCCTGAATTTAGACTCATATATACATCCATGGATTTATTTCTAGAATTTTTTGTCAGGCCAATTGGTACAGTTTATTAGTTAAAGTCACCCATGTTACAGGGGTCGACTACACTGACCTTCGCGCGTTACAACTTGAATATCTATCTGTACAGGGCTTTAATACTGGTGCCGATTGTTTCTAATGAAACTAGACTCAAAATGGAATCTGCACATATAAGGAATGACTTCTAATTCTTTCTGGATAATTTATAGTAAATTTTCAAAGTGGCGACAGGGGACCCAGAAACCGTTCTGGCCCTGTCTCACGAGAACTTTAATATCTCTCAGTATACTGCTCATATGGTCGTTTCGTTTCGTCCATATAAAAATAGATTCATCAAGGTTCAATTTCATAATTTATTCACTATTTAATTCTACTTATACTATTTTTAGTGATTTTTCAATCTCATCTCACTGCTGCTGTCTGCAACAGTTACTGCAGTAGACTATGCCAATTTCATGAATCTTTCCTTGGCCTTAATCATCCATCATACATGACACAAATTATGGCCACCTTATCAAAATTAAAGTTTATAAGACTCGTGGCTATAGGTTCTAGCATCCCACTCGACGACCACATAGGCCATTTTCACATGGCTTAAAGTTTACAACCCACAGTTCAACAAAACATAATAGCCTATACATGCCAAATGTTCTTCAACAACGAAGACAATACCAAAAGATTTCCAGCCGGTGTGATGACTTCAACGACGGTTCCGAGCACGCGACAATACGAGTCCAAGAGACCTAAAATGGATGACAAGAAAACACCGAGTGAGTTTATAACTCAGTAAGTCATAAGCATTCATCAACCATCCATTAATAAAGTTTTCGCAACATCAAACAATAAACGAGGCTAGGTACTTCATCCATATCGAAACTATACCATAATTCCTCGGACCTTTCGGTTCAATCTCATACCAAGTCATACATCCACATTTCATATTCTATACAATAAGATATTTGAGGCATTTTACACACCAACTCATTCGAACCACAATCATACAATTGCAATCATCACATAGATTTCAAGCTTACCAAGCTCAACCCGAGCATGAATGTATTGCCTATTCGTCATGAGCTCAAGGTACTTACCCGATCCGCTGTCCGGATTAACTCGATAATGTCGTACACTCAGTGCCAATTGTAATACAAGAGCATATAGTGAATCCGCACACTTAGTGCTATATATTTTCAGCTCGCACACTTAGTGCTATATAATTTTCAGCTCGCACACTTAGTGCTATATAATCAAACTCGCACACTTAGTGCTGTACAATTTTAAACCCGCACACTTAGTGCCAATCTTGTCACCGTGTCCATTTATACCCGCACACACTTAGTGCCGAGACCAATACCTTATGCATTTTGCTGCCTTTATACATTCAACAATGGCATCATTCCATACACATACATTTCCATTTACACATCAAGTAAGCAACCAAAACAAGCATGAATCTCATGACACCACCTCAAACATACCTTAATATTGATGCAAGTATAGCCAAATCTCCTTCTAGTTCTCTTCTAAACCAAGCATGAAGCAAAAATCCTCCCCCTTTTTCCTTAGTATTTTCGGCCAAGAAGTGAAAATGGATGAACAAAAATTTCTCCTTTCTTTTTCCTCTACTCACGGCAACAAGGGGGCATCCATGCTCATCTTTCTTTTTTTTTTGTTCATTTTTTATGCTAATTTTATTATATTCCTTCATACATAACTCACTAACCAAACATGTTGGAAACATGTTTTCCTTGCCCATCATACCCACCTTGGCGGCCACTATAGTCAAATTTGGGAAATTTGACATGCAAGGACAACATTTCCTAGTATGCATCAATAGGCCACTTCAACATTTGCCTATCTCATTTCTAAGTTTTCTCACACAAGTCCTTTCTAGTGAAATTCACCTTTATAACACTAAATCAAATCATCAAAAATGTCACACACAATTTAACACATATCATAGGCATCACAATAAATTTTAAATTATTTTTATGCCTCGGTTTTGTGGTCCCGAAACCACATCCCGTCTAGGGTCAATTTTGGGCTGTCACAATCCCAACATGTTCACATTTCATCACATCATAATCCTCCTCATCACAATTCACAAACATATTTATCACACATTTTGCATAGGTAAAAGAACACTTACACTCAAAATTTAGAAAAGGGGTTTAGGCTACCTCTAAATTCCCAAATATACAACAAATCGCTTATGAACCCCTATTCCAAAAAACTCATAGAAATATTCATTTTTGCCATAAAACTGAAAGTTTAGATAAGCTTTTGTTTGCCATTATATCTACTTGTTGAAGGTCCTATCAACTCCGACACTTCAACAAGACAAACCACACATCATTCAATAACTCACCTCAAATAGCCACGAACACAAGCCTAAGCTATATTCTTCTCTAACCAAAACCTTTAGCACAACAAACTTAAAATTTGAATAACTCAGTCTACACTTAATCTGTTCACATGAAACGAATTCCATTCATCTACATATTCGTCTATGACTAATTCCCAACCTTTAAACTTCATAAAACTACGCGTTTTAAGGTATCAAAAGTTTTCGACAAGTTTTGGCCATTACAACAAAATTTCATTAAAACCCGATAAATCCTTGACAAAACTTCAAATTTACTTTAGAAAGCTTCTAATTAGGTTAAAACTAATTGAAAATACTTTAAAACCATTTTTTATCCACAAACTCAAAATTCACCTTTAAAGACCCGAATTTTGGCTTTTACCTAAAACATGCATTTTAATGGCTAAAAATTCAGTTTAAAGAACCAAACAAAACATTAAATATAATAGGAAAACAATTGGTTACCTTGAATGCAAGAAAATCAAGCTTTGACTTAAACCCGAAAAACTCATGTTTTAGAGAAGATGATGAAAATAGTGGAATTTTTGGATGATTTCCTTGGTTTTAATGGAGATTTAAGGCTCAAGGGTGATAGGATTCAAAATGAATTAGGAGTTGGAGATAAAAAGCAAGTGGGAGGGATTTGAGAGAGCAAGAAACGACACAGCAAATGAGAAGAAAATTTTTCGTGAAATAAAACTGGGAATGGGGGTTTATTAGGTTGATTTTGAAAAATTGGTTTAATTGCTTCATAAAGACTCATAGCTTTGACCCTTTTACAAATCAATCCCTTTTCTAAAATTAAAGACATTTAACACTCGTTTCTAAAAATTGACTTAACTTTATGAAAACCATTGTCACAAGCATTATCGAGTACCAACCTTACAAAATTCTGAGCTCATATAGGCCAAAATTTTTAAAATACCCCTAAAACTCTTAGGCCCTATTTTGGGATGTGACATCAGATGTATGACAGGTGAACGTCCTAGTGAGTGGGTGCAATGGCTTCCCGTGGCAGAGTAGTGGTATAATTCTACTCACCATTCTACCACCAGCACCATACCCTATGAAGCATTGTATGGGCAGCCCTCTCCCCATCACGTCCCTTACTTGACATGTGTTTCTCTAGTACTCAATGTTGGTAGAACTCTTCAACAGAGGGAGGGTTTCATGAAAATGTTGCAATTTTATTTGGAAAGAGCTCAGGAACATATGAAACAATAGGTAGACAAACATAGGAGCGAGAGGTAGTTTAAGGAAAGGGATCTGGTTTACTTGAGGTTGCAACCTTATAGACAACATTTTATTATAAGGCTGTCGAACTAGAAGCTATCTCCTAAACACTTTAGATCCTTTCCAGTACTAGCTCAAGTAGGGAATGTTGTTTATAGATTACAGTTATAGTCTGCCACAAATTAATGTGGCAAATTAGAATTTCATGATATACTTAAGGGCTTATTCTCGAGTAAAATAGCGTGTTTTGCATAGTTTTTCATAGTTTTTAGATTTTACGTTAATAAGTAGAAGTGGCTTGTTTTTGCTTATTTTGTGACCTAAGTTGACCAATAGTGTCATTGGGGGGCTTAACGTGTGATTGAGTGGTGTCAAGATGTGTTGGAGGTTGAAAACGAGCGAGAATGACACCAAAGAAAATGGTATTGCAATATCCACACCTTGAAATCACGATACCTTCAACAGTATGGAAGATTGGAGACACTGTTGAGTGGTATCGTGATATCCATTTTGGGTATCGTGATATCCACCATTCCAAGAAGACCCCAAGGCTCGACACTGCCCGAGGTATCATGATGTCCTCTTTTAGATATCACGACCTTGACATCGACATTGTTAGGGGGACAAAATTGGACAAAAAGGGTAGTCTTTGTCCATCCGATCCACTAATCACCTAAGGCCTGTGTAGGGGCAATTTTGGCAACAAAAATCCATTAGCTTTTAGCCTAAAACATCCAAAATTGGCTCAGGAGGAGAGAGAAACAAAATAGCTTAGTTTTGACCTTAGTTTTCTCTAGGTTTTCTATAACACCCTTAACCCATCTTCATCACCAAATTAGGGTTACAGAGTATTGTGACACATATCGAATCAAATGACAACATAAAACCATTCAATTATTAAATTAAATACTGAAATTTTCAAAACCAATCATAATTCATATATATATACAATTATGGGCCTTATATCGAGCTTACAAAGCCTAAAAATCAATTTAGGAACAATTAGGGACTTATTTGAAACAAAACAAAAAAATATATAGAAAAACTTGAAAACAAGGGTCACATAGCAATGTGACATAGCCCAGGTCGTGTGGCCAAACTGTGTGCAGTTCAAAAATAGGGTCACGGCAGTGTCGTAGACAGTGTGTGATTCAAAATAGGGTCACACGACCGTGTCTCCAAGCTAGATAACAACCTGTGACCGTGTGGGTCAAACTTGCACCAAAATTTAATAGTCCACGCAGTTGGGTAGTGTTTTCGTGTGTGGCACATGGTCGTGTGACAACCCGTGTCCCAGGTCGTCTACACCAAAAATCACTCCTAAAACAAACCAAAACTTTTCCCATTCCTTAGGTACCAAGCCAAACCAAAATAAACCATTCTCATACCTTCAAAACACATTCAAACAAGCTTCGAACATGCCAAAACATTCAACCTAAGTGCCTAACCAATATGCCCTAATTGGCACCACATTTCATACAAAAAACTAAAAACACATTCAATCATCTCAAGTTACTACCTTAAAGATATACTACCATACCAATTCATTCATTTCAACACATCCATTTTACTATATCATCAACACTTTCGTAAGGCATGAACCAAACAACCAAATCACTTATGTGAAAATACATGAGCCAAAATACCAAATATATACATGTCATCAAACCTTACTTAACCAAGGATTAAAACAAAAACATTATAAACCATTAAATTTAAAACACCTAGTACATGCCATTTATAACCCAACTTCAAAATGATCAAAACTTCTACCGATTTGGGCACAGATAGTATATATGCTCCGACTTGAATTTCCAAACGATCTAGATTTCTAATTATCTACAAAGAAAGAAAACAGACATAGGCAAATCAATGTTTAGTAAGCTCATATATAATGGAAACTTAAACTTACCAAATTTGAATCATTTTGTACAATTCATGCATAATTTCTTTAACAAGCTTATGGATTCATTCATTTCCTATACACACAACAAATCTCAAAAGTTAGTGAGTTCACATATATACATAAAACTTAAGCATACTATAGCAAAAACATTCAAATAACATATATACCAATTAATTCTTCCAACTCATATTCAAATGGTAAATCACATTCCAATTTAGTGTACCATGTCCAACTTCTCCTTTCAATGTTTTTTTTTTTAAATATAAGATTGGACAATATTATTAAAGAAAATAGAGTATATAGATCACAAACCCCCCCCAAAAAAAAGCAACAGACCAACCCATACTCACTAAAAAAATAAAAACTAAAGCCCAAACTTTAAAAAAAAAACAACCCACTCCAGTCCGATACTAGCTGGCACCCACTATCACATCCTCATCCTTATCCTTATTTGTCGATTCTAGCTTCCAAAAATAGCAGTTTCCAAAAAGAAAAAAAATTCTTTCCTCTACTGTCCGTTGTATCTAGTAGATCCTCCATGAAAGAATCACCCTTAGTCCGGTTCCCTTAAACTTCTTCTCTCCAATACCCTTCTGATGAACTCAGGCAACCCTCTTTCAAGGTAAATATTCTGGACCTTTCTTAATCCTTTTGTAGCAAAGGCATGAGTAAGACAGTTTCCCAATCTAGGTATATGATTAAAAGAAATCCTTCGAAAATGGTGCTTATAATGTTGAATATCTCTTATTATGGATCAAATTATAGATTTTTCTTGAGATTCTAATTCAAATTTTTTTATTGCCATCCTCGAATCCCTTTTGATTACTACTGGATCAAGGCCCAATTGTTGCCTCAACAGTAACGCCTAAAAATAGACACGAGCTTCTACTGCAAACGGTGTTGGAACCCTTCTATGTATTATTGTTTTTTAGGCCAAAACTTCACCCAGAGCATTCCTAGCCACCACCCCTGATCCTGATCTGGCTTCATTCAAATCAAATGCTGCATCAAAGTTAATCTTCATATCTATGCCGATTAGGGGCTTCCATCTCACCGGAGCGCTAAATCTGGTATGTACTTTCTGCTCTATCTCATCAAGTTCACACAAGTGTCTCGAGATCAATTTGATATCTCATTTCCAGTAGATATTTTCCCCTCATACACTAACTTGTTTCTACTTGACCAGATTGCCCACATGCTATAACAGAACACCCTACACTGCTCCTTTGTATTGTTTTTGAAATCCAGGTAAACCATTCCCAGTAATGTTGAATCGGGTTTTGTAAAATCTAGGAGTGATTTAAATTCATTCATACCTCTGTTGTTGTAGGGCATTCCCTAAAGATATGATCAATTGATTCCACAGCTTTATGACACCTAGGACACATAATATCTGTAACACCCCCTACCCGTATCCGTCGCCAGAATGGAGTACGAGGCATTACCGAGGAGTACAAAACACTTACAGATAATTTAAATATATTTTCATAACAACTTATCTCGATTTCATACTATTTCATATTTAAGCTTTACTCACCGAAGTATTTGAAATATCATCTTTATGCAAATAGTACACATGAGGTACATAATTCCATAATTAAGAATGAACACATTTATCAAACATATTCCACATTCATATATCAATGTCTCATGTTTCCATATATCAATAACCGCAATTTTTCTTGTTTTCCATATAATTATGTGTAACCATTGATAAGCATGCAATTCACAGTTTCTTCCTGTCAATCACAATTTCAAATGAAAAATTCGTGTGAATGAGCTCAACCTCATTAGGTGTTTAAATTCTCACTTTGATTCACATACTCATAATTTACTAACATATCCTGTCAAACACAATCTCTGAATGACAAAATCACATAATTGAGCTCAATAATAATAATAATGATAACATTACTTACATTTCTTTTTCCACACGTTATATTTACGACTTACCAACTTGTCCATTCAAGGAACGGCTTATGGATTTGAGTACATCATGATTTAAAGCCCAAAGTCTAGCTGAAGCACATAAGTGCTAAACGGAAGCTCGAAGGCTAACTAAAGCACATAAGTGCTAAACGGAAGCCTGAAGGCTAGCTGAAGCACATAAGTGCTAAACGGAATCCCGAAGGCTAACTGAAGCACATAAGTGCTAATCGGAAGCTCGAAGGCTAACTGAAGCTCATCAGAGCTGAATTGAAACCCCAAAAGGGTTAACTGAAACTCATATGAGTTAACGGAAGCTCGTAAGAGCTAAACGGAAAGCAAACACGAGAATTCGCAGCAAATGCTGAATCTCGGTTTACTTGGGTTATTTACCATCAATTCATCTTTTTCACTGAAAAATCGTACTCATTTCCTGCGTTCCGTTCCTCCGAAATTCTCAGTTCAATTTCATAACTTTTGTACATAATTTACTTATTTTTAACAATTAACATACATAAATATTAATCACCATTCATAAAATAATATTGAAATTTAATAATATTAACAAATGGTCACTAAATTTAGTTATATAAACTCACAAGTTCGATTTTTGTATTATAGCGATGCTCATAATTTCATAATAAATATTCCAAATAAAACATTATATCATTTCTAATTCAACACTTATCGATTATAATCGGGCATGTGATCAATTTATACACGAGTCATTTATATATATATATTTGTATATTTTTCCTTCTCCTCCTCTCCATCCACATCCTTGGTATAAATAACACACTTGTAAGTAACATTATCCATAATTTTCACTATTTACTTATGTGAATATTCAAGTTATCCATCCATGTCATAGTCACTAAATTATTTTTATCTTGAGCTACAGAACTCCAAATTAATATCCATAAAATTTCCCAGAAACTAGACTCATATGTCTTCTTACCATAAAAATTTCATAATTTTTGGTTAGGCCAATTAATACAGTTTATTCATTGAAGTCTCCCCTGTTCTGCTGTCTGACAGTTCCAACCCTTCTTCACTAAAAATTAATTATCTCCTTGTACATGATTCGAATGATGTTCCCGTTTATTTCTATTGAAAATAGACTCATTCAGAATTCTAAAAATATAAATTTAAACCCCTAATTATTTTTATCCAATTTTTTATGATTTTACAAAGTCAAAACAGGGGAACCCGAAATCATTTTGACCTTGTCTCACAAAATTTATTATATCTCATGATTTACAATTCCATTGCTTACATAATTTCTTTTATAAGAAACTAGACTCAATAAGATTTAATTTCATATTTTATTCATCCTCTAATTCCATTTCTACAATTTTTGGTTATTTTTTAAAGTTAAAATACTGCTGTTATCCAAAACAGTTTTAGTGCAAAATGTTAATTTCCATTTTGCCCCAAATTTCACAATTCATACAATTCAGTCCTTGCTCAATTAACCCCCCAATTAAGATAATTTTCTCAATTAATACTTTTCATAAACATTATAAGTTATTTCATAACTATTGAAATTCAGAATTTCCACATAAAACTCTAACTTCAAACTCTTTTACAATTAGGTCCCAAACATTCACTTTCTATTCAATTCTTTCAATAAAATCAACATATAAACAATTTAAAGCTCTAATTCCATGCCAAATCATCATATACTTCCAGCACATATTCATAGAAACTTTTAATTCCTTTCATAGAATCAAAAACCAATGAATTCAACAAGTGGACCTAGTTGTAAAAGTCACAAAAACACAAAAATTTCAAGAAATAATCAAGAATTGAACTTAATTGAAGTAAAAATATGAAAAACCAGCTTAAGAGAACTCTTCCATGGCATTTTTCTGATGAGAATGCAGAAAAAAAAAGAGAAATCTAGATAATTCCACTTTAGTCCTAGCTTTATTAAGTAAATTTTGCAATTTTTCAATTTTTCCCTTAATTCTCCTTATTTTCTTGTTGATTTCATGCCCTTGCCGTCCAGCCCAAATAGACCTTGGGTCTATTTTCCTTTTAGACCCTCTTTCTTTTATCAATTAAGTTATTTATCATTTTCTACAATTTTGCATTTGATACAATTTAGTCCTTTTTGCTCAATTAACTATCAGAACTTTAAAATTTCTTAACAAAACTTTAATACTAACATATTAACACTCCATAAATATTTATAAAAATATTTATGGCTCGAATTAAAATTCTCGAGGTCTCGATACCTCGTTTTCGATTCTAATTATTTTAATATTTATTTCTAGTACACTATTCACTATTTCAAAATTTTTCCTAACTTCACATTTAACTTATACTCACTAAATTAATAATATTTCCTACTCATTTGTTGGATTTAGTGATCTCAAATCACTGTTCCGACACTACTGAAAATTAGGCTGTTACAATATCTGTTGCTACTCTTTTTTATTCAGATTGAGTAGAGTAGGAATAATATTCCATGATATGTGCCAAACTGTAATTTTAATTTTTAAAGGGATTCGTAAATTCTGTAGTTTTTTGTAGAATTCTCTAATGCTCTATTATGTATAATCATCATTAGGAAATAGTATACCTTCTTGTAATAGTTTATAAACACTCCTAATGAAAAACTCACTCGATGGCTCACTCCTCCAAACCTGCATATATTCATGAGCTTTCTTCACCAAAGGAATTTGTAGAATCACCCTCGCGACATCCTTTGGAAAGGTATTGTAGATAATATCCTCTTTCCAAATTCTAGCTTGTGCATAAATTAGATCCGAGACTAAATTAACTTCATTAATACTTACATTTCTGTTGAATCGCGCATTGACAGACCCTAGTAGCCAAGATTCTTCCCATATAGAAATCTTCTCACCAGAGCCGACCCTCCAACTCAACCCATTTTGCAGTAGTCCTGTGGCTGCCCACACACTTTTCCATGTATATGAAGGTAGATTCCCTAATCTTGCACTAAGAAAACTAAAATTCCGAAAATATTTTGCTTTTCAAACATAGGCTAATAATGAATTTGGACAACAAATAATATGCCACCCCTGCTTTGGGAATAAAACAACATTAAAATTGGAAAGACTGTGAAACCCCAACCCTCCATTATCCTTGAGCTCGTACAAGTATTCCCAACAACACCAATGAATACATTTCCTTCCATGCCCTTTTTGCCACAAAAAAATTAGTGATGATACTCTCCAACTCCCTACATAGAGACTCTGGTAGCAGAAAACACATCATAGAATATGTGGGAATGGCTTGCAATACAATCTTGACAAAAACCTCCTTGCCTCTTAGAGATAAGTATCTCACACTCCAATTTTTAATCCGCTTTTTAAACCTATCTTTCAAACTTTGAAAATAAAGTTTTTTATTTCTTCCAACCATCTTGGGAAGGCCAAGGTACCTTCTAGGAAAACTCGAGTAACGCACTCTTAAAATATCAGAAACCAATTGTTTTTCCTCTTCAAAAGTATTAGAAGTAAAGAAAATAATTGATTTATCATAGTTAACATATTGACCAGAACACCATTCATACTCCCTTAGAACCGATCTTAGTGTTTGTGCTCCATTTGTGTTTATTTCTCCAAATAGAATGTAATCATTGAAAAATAACAACTATAAAATTTGAGGACCACTTATGCTTGCCTTAGTCCCTCTCATCAACCCATCTCTCACTACTAGCCTTATCAGAGCTGAAAGACCCTCGCTAGAAATAAAGAAAATAAAAGAACTCAACGAGTCACCTTAACGAAATCCCCTAGTAGGTTTGAAAATTTTCCCAGGTTTCCCATTTGCTATAACTGAATAAGAAACAAAAGTAACACATCTCATAATAGTCTTAACCCATAAAAAATCAAACTCCATGTGAAGCATCATCTCCCGAATCAAGCCCCACTCAACTCTATTGTATGCTTTACTTATATCAAGATTCATCGCCTCCTTTTTCCCCACTCTCTTTTGTCAAAAAGTATGCAAAATTTCATAAGCTAACAACATGTTATCTGAAATTAATCTTCCCAAAAAAAAAGCACTTTGAGAATAATCAATACACAAACCCAAGACATCTTTGAATCGATTAACAACCATCTTAGCTATTACTTTATAGAGGATATTGCATAAGCTAATTCGTCGAAAACTCCCTCAATTTGTTGGTGGGGAACCTTAGGAATTAGCACTATATTGGTAACATTCAAAGAATCAAAATTTGTGACATAATTCCAGGAGCTATTGGAACATTTCGCTTCTGAGCAAAAGAGTTGTTTTCAAGTAGTGCTCAATTAATTACGTATTAATCGAATATATTGGTCTGAGGTTATCGACAAAAAAGATTTGTCTAAGTCACTTCGTTTCTTTTTGTCCAAGTTACTTCTCTTTTTGTACCTTTATTTAGAATATCCAAAAAAAAAAAACTTTGTGACATAATTCCCAACAATGTGCCAACACTATTGAAAAAATAAAGCCGGAAACCCATCCTCCGAGAAGCTTTTGTTGGCCCTATCCCTTTTAAAGCCGGCTAAACCTCTTCATCCATATAATTAGGTGTTAGCTTCAAATTATCCTCTATCGAAAAACACTTTTCAATTCTCGAAAGGAAATGATCTAAATTTCCAATACCATTAGAAGAGAACAATTCTTGGAACTAGCTCCGAGCAATTTCCTCCATTTCAACCTCGTCTCTTGTTTCCCTTCCATCTTCATATTTCAAACTTCTAATAAAATTTTGGCACCTACGATGAGATGCATGATTATGGAAAAAATTTGTGTTCTTACCCCCATGATTATCCAATTTGCCTGAGTTTGTTGCTCTAAATACCTTTCGTCCTTCTCAATCTCCAAATTTAAAAGGAACTTAGTGCCTCTAAGCTCTGCAAGGTTCTCATCGCATCTCTATATTGACATCAGCTCCTCTAATGTCTTTGTCAACTCCTTCTTAAAGCCCTCCTTATTTCACCTATTTGACCCTGCCCATCGAGATAATCCCTGTTTTAGTTCTTCTAATTTAACTAATAGATCACTCGTAGAAGACAACCATAATTTCTTCACTTCATCTTCAAACGATTCCTGCCTCGAAAAGAAATCTCTTTTTTTCTACTCTTGTACTATCTTGATCTGTATGAATAAGTAATGGACAATGATAAGAAAAAAAATGCGGGAGATGTCTTACCATTCCACTTGGAAACATATTCATCCAACTTTCATTCGCCACTCCTCTGTCCAAGCATTCCCTGATATTTATTTCCAGTAAATTCCCCCTTTCTGAAGTAAACCAAGTCCTAGAATAGCCAACATCCACTGACTTACACTCCTTCAAGACTCTTTTAAAAGCCTCCATTCTTCTTTCATCACGTGGTATCCTCTTCTCGAAAATTTTCCTGAGCGTACATAATTTCATTAAAATCACCATAGACTAACCAAAAAGAATCTTGGACACATACCATATTTTGCAACAAACTCTAAGAGTCCTCTCTATTATGCTCATATGGAGTCCCACAGAAACCCATGAACCTCCATTGTTTTCCTTTATCATTTTCAAGAATCTCTGCATTAACATGGTTTTTTGAATAACTTCTAAGACTAATAGGAACATTTTCCCTCCATGCCAAAAAAGAACATCTCTCAAACCATCTGCTAGCACCTCAATTCCATTTAAAAATCCACACCTTCTTCGAACACTTTCCATCTGTACGATACTTAGCTTTGTCTCCATAAAGAAGACCACTTAGGGATTATACATCTTCAGCATATACCGAAGTTTCCTGACTGCCCATGGGCTCCCCAAACCATAGATATTCCAACTTATGATTTTCATTGTAACTGGTCGGCTTGCCTTTTGGCAGTCGCCGATAAAAAGTAGTTACTTCCCAACACCCTCCTGTCTCGAACTGTCAAAATACCCAGCTCCTTCCCCTCATGATGATTATCGTTATCCCTTCTCTCCCTCTTCTTCCTATCAACCCCTTCAATGGTACTATCTTACAAATCATGCTTCATATCCAACTGACCCTGCATATTCGGAGTCTCCTATTTTACACGAAATTCAAGAAATAAATCCCCTTCTAGATTCACTCCCAACATGGGATCAATACAAATCCTCGCGTATTCCTTAACCTTCTCATCTTAGCTTCGTCCACTAGAATCAGAATGGCCAAAACTACTTCTCTTGTTCATACCATTTCCCTTCTCTCTTAACCACACACTACTCATCGTAAGAGCTCTTTTAGAATGAGCTTTCAAAAACAAATCCCATCCCACCTCTGTCATTTCTACTCCTAATGTCATTTTTCCTGACAGAAAGAGTCACTATGTCTCACCTGCCCAAAAAAAGAAAAAGAAAAACAAAGTCAGACACTCATATTTGAAAGAGACATAAGAGCACACCCCTAGAGAAAACATAACATTTTTCTTTCTTTTCAAAGGTCGTCTAACATCCAACTGAACCGTTATACTCAAATAACTCCGCAAACCCTTCCCCAAACTGGTGTCGTCAAACTCCAGATATTGACCAAGAAAATCACTCAATTGCCTCTCCAAAGCTTTATTGAAAAAACTCAGAAGAACCTCATGGATTTGTATCCAAAAATTTTCAAAAATTAATGACACTTTCAGAGGGTTCTCTCCCTACACCAAGTGGTGTCTCATCAAAAGATGATTATTAAACGTCCAAGGGGACCCATTTAATACTCTCTCTAAATCTATTTTATGAGAAAACTTAAACAAAAATCTCTTCTCCCCTAGATCTTAGATCTAGACCCCTCAACATGGTAAACTTAAAAAAAAAATTCTTATCCCCTAAATTTGAGATCTAGACCCCTCTAACAGGGTGTCATAAAATCTCCATCGTGCTTCTCGTCGCTAGAAAATGAATAACACTTGCTATTTGGAAACAACCTACTAGAAAGAACTCATACTCCTCTACTGCAAAATCATTGTTCTTTTGCGCATGTAGAATCTCATCCTCCTCATCATCCAATGTTAAATTAGCCAATTCTCTCTCCATCATCAGAATACCCTAGTCAAAACAGTTCAAAATAGAATAAAATTGTAACAGATGCACCCCACAAACAACGTAGCCACTAAATGAAATAAAGAGAATAAAAAAACCTAATTGGAACCAAAACCTACTAGAATAGCATATAGAGATGTGCTCAAATTCTCCTCCTTTCAGTGTTTAATTCCATGTAGATAGTGCATATATTCTTTTCATTTTACATATCATGTTCATAATTAACAATTTCAATTCAATCATCTATCTCATTTTCATATCCTATAAAACATTTATCATCCGATACATATTGCCTGATAAACAATTGTTCAAGGATGCAATAGCGTCTATCAACCACGGTCTTATTTATTTCCAACATAATGCCATAGTGTCTTTCAACTATGGTTTTAACCGTTTTTCAAGCCATTGAACTCGACCCGCACATATATAAATAGATTTTAAATTGCAAAAACATCAACTAATTAATTTAACCAAGTTACGAACTTACCTAATAAAAAAAGGCTATGAATGCTACACTGATATTTACTTCGCCAATTTTCCTTTTTCCACAATTATTGTTTGTTTGATATGTTTCTTGATCTAAATATAATAATTTCATTCAATTAACCAATTCAAATACTTTAAATACTTAAATTCACATATTTGACCTTTAATAAATATTTTACACTTTTACCCTAAACATTTACCTTTTATTCAATTTAGCCCCTATATCTGAAACTTTCAAATTTGAACACATTTAATTGCAAAACATGCTAGAATAATTTTCCATAGTCCATATATAGTCTATTTTAAACACATTTTTGCAAGAGTTTCAAAATTTTTACTATTTTCACAATTTAGTCCTTAAACATTAAAATTACTAAAAATTACTTTACAAAACAGACCTGTTTAACAACCAAGCTTATTAACCTATCATTAACAAAAAATGATTTGTTTAGCTAGACCTAGTTGTAACGATTTTAAAAACATAAATTTAACAAAAAATGAATGACAAAATGACTTACATGCAAAGAATCTCATATGGCTGAACTTGATAAGCTTTAAAAATGGAGTTTTGGGTGTTCATTTCAGTGATAGCTCCATGAAGATGATGATTCCTTTCTTTTATTTATCATTTTAACTTTTTATTATTAATAATTAAACATATTTTTAACATATAAAATACATAATATTAGCCATTAGCCATCCACTTTATTTAATTAAGGTTAAATTTCCATTTAAACCCCTGCACTTTAAATTTTTAATCCATTTAACTAACAAGAATCTATAATTATTGACTTTTGCAACTTTTACAATTTTGTCTTTTTTCCTTAATTAACTATCAAATCACCAAAATTTCTTGACCAAATTCCAATACACTTAAACAATCACTCCATAAGTATTTTTATTAAATATTTACGGGCTCGGTTTACAAAAATGAGGTTCTGATATCTCATTTTCTAAAACCACTAAACTTTAGGGACAACCAACTTGTACTTGACTATTCATTCAATAAGTCAAAATTATCATATCAAAACTCAATATAATACTATATCTGACTTATAAATATTAATTAATAATATTTATGGACTCACTCATTGAATTTGTGGTCCCAAAACCACTATTTTCGACATCACTGAAGAACAGGATGTTACATTTTCTCTTAGTTTTTCTGCACTTTTTCTAAGGTTTTCATTTTCTCTTCTGCTTTCTTAGTTTTAGAGTTTATTGTTCTACACTTCATATTCTTGATGTTCTTAGTGTTAGTTAAGTTATTTATCACTGTAGCTTAGGTTTATTTACACTTTTAGTCTCTATACCTTAGTTACAAGACATTTTTAGCTTTAGTTTAATGTAATTAAGTTTCTTCTACTTTAAATCTATTATAGTTAGTTCCTTTTATGTTTATTTCTTTACATTTCTTTGTTGAATGATTTTAATTTCATGTTCTTAAAGTTTTATTTGATTAAAATCTAAACTTTTATATTTTTTCTTAAGTTTTACTTTAATGGCTTCTTTGTTTTTCATTTCCATGTTCCTTCTCTTTATTTTCAACATGAGTAGCTAAACCAAAGAGGGGGTTGGTTGATGAAGATGTGGGTAAGTTGGTTTTTGGACAAAGGACTAAATCGTAATAAATTGGGCTACATTGAATAGACTTAAAAACTTAGGAAGTGGCACCGCAAAGGGAATATCTAGGTAAGTAAGACCGAAAGGTAATCTTGTTGCGTACACATTCATTAGTCTTGTATTGACTGGTGAGACTGAGAGATAAATTGGATTAAGTTATCTAAGTCAGTAAAATTGAAATCCTATTTTCGTGACTCGCATGTTTTTAAAGGTTTGTAAACCCCCTCATGCGTGAAAAGCCCTAAATCCTCCAGCTTAGTGCCCTAGCCACATACCACATTCATCTTTCAACTTTCTTCTCTCTAAGAACTATCACAAGCATATTTCAAGCTCATTCTAGGGCTTGAACCCTCTTTTATGATTTTTCTTCTTGCTCTAACTTTTTACTGCAGATTTCTACTCCGATGTAGTTGGGACAAAAGCGTGGCATTTTTCATCACAGTTTAACAACATTGTCCAGCACTAGCTCGGGTGTTTCATACTAGCTCATTGCAATGTAAAGTTTCTATCACACCCTCATTGGTCTACATTGGTATTTCTAAATTTTTATTATGCATTTGAGAAAGCTGAACTCAATGGAACCTCTCAATACTTCGAATGAGTCCATCGAACATAGTACATGGAAATTTGTGTCAATAGACAAAAAAGAGGTCTCTCACAAACTTCTTAGACGATCGTTTCTCCATAAATGTGGTTTTGACCCTAAGGTCTCTTTTAAAGATGAGTTTCAGGACCTGGTGAAATTTCACGTTGGCAAGAATTTTGCCTTTGGCCTCAAAGACCTGCAATGCCATCTATGGATCTAGAATTTTATACTAACCTAAAGTTTTCTAATGATGATAAAGTTTATGTTAAGGGAAAATAGGTTGAAGTCTCTCTTTTCATGACTCTAAGTATTATAAACTTTTTTTTTATGTAAATGATGAGATTGAACTGTTAGAGCTAAGAAATTTCAATGGCATAGATTTGAACTCTATAATGCATTATTTGATGGAAGGTCGAAGAGAGAGGGAACGAGATTTATACAAATCTATCCCTTTTATTTAATCCAGTCCTACTCACCCTATTAGCCAAAATATGGATGCATTTCCTCCGTACAAGAATTGACTCTGCACCTTGTCATGTGTAAAATGATATTCAATTTAATGCAAGTATACACATCGGTTCAAGTAATAAAGTGATGAGTGAGTATCGTTCCCACGAGGATCAGATTGAGGCACAAAATTGGTCAAGTTATTGTAATAAAATTCAATTAATGCTATGGCAAAGTCAATGATAAATATGCGGTGGCAATTAATGCAGTAATGGTGTAAGCACTATGTGGTATGAATGAATAACTAGAAATGCTATGGCAAAGGTGAAAGCAGAAATGTAATGGCAATAACGAGAGTGATTATCCGAATAGAATATAAATAAAGAAATAAACAACTAAATATGTTGTGACAAAGATACTACGACAAACAATAATGATAGAGTGATGTTGGTTCGGAAGGTCGGGATTACCCAGAATCGATCCTTATTGCCAATAATGCCTTGGCAAAATCGTATCTACTTTAATACATAGAAGAGTTCTAAAATGGCCTACCTCTTATAAGGACAAAACCTCAAGTTACCTTGCCCGTGTCTATAGGCGTTTTAGATATCTTGCATGGGTTCCTATTATATGATCGTGACTTTATATCTAGAGTCGGCTACAAATGTTGATCGAATACTTGCTCACTTCATTTAATTTTAATCCAACCAATCCAACCATTTCGGAACTAGAACTAGTTATAGCATGTGAACAACCTTCTATGTCTAAAGATCATTGCATTTTAATTAAGAACTAAGAACAATCAAATGAAACAATAAAGTAAATGAGATATATACGATATTCATAAAAATAGTTAAGGTTTCATCGAGAGTAATCCCCACCCTATGAGATTTAGCTCATGGGCTGGGAATTAAAATTCCAAACCAAAATATTATTTGAAATCACGTTCAACTACTATAATTCAACCTTTCGAAGGAAATCACGAAAGAAATTTGGGAAGCAGCTTTCGCTTACCCAGCCCACACTTCGACAGCACAGCATCCTAAGATGGCTAAGAAGGACTGCCTTCGACTACCTATCCTTTGCACAGCCAAACCCTTATTTATGCCTAAGGATCTTTCTCCTTTTTTTCTTTGCCCTTTGTGAGATCCTCTTCATCGGTTTTTATAGATAGATTAGGCTAGGGTCAGCTAATAGCTCGTGATTATCTTCTCCTCTTTTAGCGGGGCTTATTTGGTACAAGTTTAAATTTGAATTTGAATTACTCCGCAAAAAATGCTGACTTGGTCTCCTTGGCATTACCACGACATCCTTGCTGGCAAACTATCTGCACTTTGCTAGACAAAACTTCACTCCTTTATTTACTCATTCAAAACTTGCTCCTGCCACATCAACACAAAAAAACTCCACCACAAGAAATTAAAACCACCTATTTCCAACATAATCCAAGTCCCAATGCAATATTAAAAATGCTAACTAAAATGTCATAAAAATGCAATGAAATGTTACTTAAGTACCAGCAATTAGCTAGGTCTAAAGGCATAAAATATAAATATTTTTAGAGTTATCACACCTAGTTCCAAAATTCATGACCCATTCCAAGCTATTTTATTGACAGCTATTTTGTAGAGGAAACAAATTTGTGTAGGGACAGGGATTTACAAATCTATGTTACGTTACATGATCAGGAACGAAGTTGGAATTTTCTTCCCACATTTGGTTACAGACTTGTGTAGAGTTGTAGAAGTGCCTATGGAGCCGCTTGAACCTTTTCTTCGAGTAACCTAGTAGAAATTAGAATGCAACAAGTGTAATGTTTGTATCCACACAACCGATGATAGGAGGAATCATTTTAGAAAGATCAAAAGAAAGATTAAGTCGACGTTATTAAATTTTGAATGCAAGAGAAAAAGGGAAACACCCTATGGAGTAAGAGTTAATCTCTAATGATTCAAAGGAAAACACATCCAATGCTTAGTTACATGCTTTTGCGTTTATTTTCATGTTTTTATGCAGCATGTAAACTAATAAATACTTTTGGATTTGTTTCTTGTTTTTTTTTTTTTGTATTGTGTTAGGTTATTTTTGTTTGTGTTTGTGTGTTTGTCTTATGTGCAATGAATTACCTTGAAAAACTACCCAACATTGAAAACTTTCAACGAGAAGGTGGACCCTCGAACTAGTCTTATGCTTCATTTTAGGGAAGTCTAGTAACCTCCAATCTTTTTTCTTGGGACACATTGGGGAAAATGTGTAGTCTAAGTGTGAGGGTGCACATAGTATTATGTGTTCTATTTTTCTTGCTTTTATTTTTATTTTTATTTTCTTGGGACACATTGGGGAAAATGTGTAGTCTAAATGTGAGGTTGCACATAGTATTATGTGTTCTATTTTTCTTGATTTTATGTTAGTTTTCGTGTTTATTTTAACTTTTTTCACCTTTTTCAAAAAAATTCAAAAAACTCCAAAAATATTTTTCATTTTTGTTTTAAATTCTTCAAAAATCCCGAAAATATTTTTCGTTTTGGTTTTATTTTTTTGTATAATTGCATGGTGCTTGAACTATAATTAGGTAATAAGTTACTAGTTTTACATATTGAATAAGTACATAGAATTGTCAAACTTGTAAATTATGAATGATACTAGACAATTTCTTATTCTTGGTTGTAGACTAATTAGTTCTATTAGTTAATGTGTATAATAGACTAGAGGCAGTAACTAAAATGAAAATGTATAAAGTGTACTATAGGATGAATAAAATATAGGAATCCTTGTAGATAAATAAATTGAATTGTTAATTTTCATTTAAATAGATGTGTGCTTGAAAGAACTGGTGCTAGGTGATTAATTCGGGAAAGACCTTAGGCATTTTTTGAAATAGGCTAGAGCCTAAAAGCTTACCCATTGCTATGTACCTCTAGTACCTATATCTTTGAACTTCAAGTACCCTTTTCTTATGAGCCTTGATATCAAAGCCTCGAGCCTAAATGAGTATAGCATTATAACAACCTATTTTTAGTGGTGCTGGAAATAGTGGTTTCGGGACCATGATTTTGACCAATGATTCGGTAATTATTATTTTTTTAATATTTATCAGGTCATTATAGTTTCTTATTAAAATTTGGTTCGAAAATTTAACGTTTAGTTAGGTAATTGAATAAAAAGGATTAAATTGTAAAAGTTGCAAAAGTTAATTGCAATTCATTTATTATGTTAAATGATAATGAATTCAGGATTTAAACACTTTAAAAGGTAAATAAACCTTGACTAACGTAGTGGACGGTTTAAGTGTGGTAATTAATGAAATTTTAGTTAAATTAAAAGGTTAAAATGATAATTATGTTAATAAATAATTTAAAAAAAAGATGAATAAAGTCATCATATTCATCTTTTTCCATAGAAAACCGAAACTCCATAGCTAGAAGGATATCAAGCTTTTGGGCAAGTCTTTTCCTTTTGCATGGAATGAAATTTAAGTATGTTTTTAATGATTTTTAGGTTTTTGAGATTGTTGTAGCTTAATTTAGGTAACCCAGGGACTATTTTATAAAATTATTAAATGTTTTGATATGTTCCATTGATGAATTTTTTTATTCTTGAAGTTTAATGATAGATTTATAAGCTTGGTAGTTAAACATGACTATTTTGTAAAGTGATTTTTGTTGATTTTAAGTTTAAGGACTAATTTGATAAAATAATAAACTTAGCATGATATTCTTGTGAAATTTAGATACTTATGGGCTGTATGAGAACCATAGAGATCGGCTAGCTTAGATTGGGTTTAATTGTGATAATTGTTTAAGTTTTGGGTTTAGGGACTAAATTGAATAAAAGGTAAAAGTTTAGGGTAATAGTATAAAATATCATTAAAGGGTCAATTACATGAATTTTAATATTTTAATATATTTTAATTGGTTCTTTGAGCTAAATTATTATATATATCAAGAAACAAATCAATCGATTGATAATAGAGGAAAAGGAAAAGTTGTCGAATAGTCGTGGTCGAGGTGTCGGTAGCTACTACGTTTAAGTAGGTTCATATTAGATTTTGTTATGATTATTGGTGCTTTGAATTATATTTTTATTTGTGCATATGTATAATGAACATGGTTGGTTGTGGTAAGTCACAAATGTAATCAAAGGCTTGAATGGCAAAGTATGGCATTTGTATTTGTTTGATATGAAACATGTTATGTTATGAAAAGTTATGGTCAAATTGATCATGGTATATGGTTATAATCAAGAAAAGATTAAATTATACAAGTTAAAACCCGTATGAACTCAATGAATAGCTAGGATATAAATGATATGTCATTAGAGTGTTCTAGGCACTAGATGTTGGTGATTACAATTTCCAAGTATTATGTACCGGTGTTATAGTTTAAGGCTCTCTGTGCCGGTGATGTATATATTTCCAGGTGATCTGTGTTAGGAAATGTGTCCATATTGTAGAAAATGTGTAATTGTTTTTTTATGTATTTGAACGATTTATAAATAAATTTCACATTTCATTGTTATATCTTTTGAATTTCTATCTTTCATATTTTGCATTTATAGCAAAATTGTAACAAGAAAATATTAGCTCATTGATTGTCTAAGTTCAAATTGATGATAAGTGACATTGTAAGATTGTTTACAGTGTCAGAAAGACAACGTAATTCAGTAGATAATATAAATGAGTCCGGAATCCCATAAAAGAATTAAAGTGATCATTTGATTCAAATGCTGAGAAGGATTATTATGTTGTTTACAATTCCACGAGTAGAGACATAGATGTATTCATTTGCTCAATGATACATTACACTAGACCTAAGATGAATTAATTTTGAATCCGTTTTTCCATTAATTCACTTGTGACATTCATGGTGTGATTTACCTAAATCCTAATTTAGTCACTGACCATGCATATGTAACTCATGTGCTTTGATATAAGTGGAGGTTTATGCTCTAAAGATGATCGAGCTGATAGTCGGTATGTTTGGTATATGACTTGTGTATGGCATGACTTTACTAGCAACAATGGAATTCATAGTGCAATTAAAGAGTTAATGATATTCTCTCGTTGGCATTGTGTGCATTGATAAATATGGAACGTGGCCACAGGTTGCTTGTTCTCGAACGAGCAATTTATCACGGTCATTTGTTGACAGTGATCATATTAATCATTAAGAAGACAAAATGATGACAATGAGATAAAATAAGATTGTATTGAGTGAACAGATTTAACTCAAAGGAACCAAAAATATCATGAGGGTAACACATACATGATAAGGTCATTGGAAAAAGTAGTTGGATGAATTATTTTCGTAAAGAGTATACAATAAGGAGTTTTGAATCATAGTACTTATTGTGGACTTACTCCATGATTAAGTAATTGTGAATTATCAAAACGATGCTTCTGGACATAATTGCAATTACTAAAGCCTAATTGTATATGTCCAATTGGTCCCTCCGCTAGCTCAATAAAAGCTCGATCAGACTGGATTTGAATTAGAAGTAAATTCTAAGACTTTGGAAATAATTTAATTGAGTTAGTTTATTCGATGTGGAATTAAATTGGACGACCGTAAAAATTGTTCAACTAAAGAATTTTATTAAAGAATTTTCTTGAAATTAATTTGGAAAATCTAAATAATTTTTGGGAAAATTAATTTTGATCAAGTAAAATTAAATTAAAATTAATATGATATTTATGAAAATTAATTTTCAAGTCAGACAATTGGCCCAATGGATAATTGAACTTGAAAATTGGACCTAAGACTGTAAATTGGGCCCAGGAGCCCAAAATCATGACCAAAACCCAAAAATTGGTCGAATCAGGCCTGGTATGTGAAACCGAACTGACGGTTCAACTAGGTTGATCAGGCCATCACTGACCTTAACCAAGACGAAAAAAACTGAACCAGCTCGAGGTGCCAGGGGCTGCGATAACGATATTTTGACGGTCGAAAAATGGTTGACAGTGGTGGGTCTTCGGTGCTTGAGCAGTAGAAGAATTACACTACTACTATGACTCTACCAAAGAATTTGATTTTAGATTAAGTATTCCAAAAATAATATTATTTTAAAATATTTAATATTAAATTTAATCTAATATTTATCTTGATAAATATTAGATTAAGTTTAATCATAGTTAAACTCTCAAAATTCTTCCTATATAAAAAGAGCCTTAGGTCATTATTTTTCAAACATTTGAATTCAAGAGAAAGTTATAAAGAGAAAATTCTCTGAAAAAATTATTTTAGAAAATTTCTAGAGATATTTTTCTTATTTACAAATTGACCCAAAAGTTTAGAGAAATTACAAAATTACCCCACTGGTAATTTTTGTGACAATTTTCTGATCCAAAGCAAGCCCACACTCGACAGACGTGAGCTTGAGGATAGTGGAAAAGACTACTCAGTCGAAGCATTCATCCTAGACGAATCAAAAAGGTACAATTTTGATTAAGTGTTTATTACTTTAGATATCACAACTAAGTTCTAGTTTTGGAAAAAAAATTTAAAAACTCTGTTTTTCCCTAAATTTATTTTTCGTTGCATTTTTCAAACCAGATTTTCTAACACTATGTACTGATGGTGGATACCATACTGATGGTTGGAATTTCACATTTGTTGCATATTCTTGTCAACTTGTGTGAGCATCATTGTGTATCTGTTAACGTCCCATTGATCAGCTCGTGTAAGCATTTATTTCCCTATGTATCCAAAGTTAGTTACTAAAGTTCTACGGGCAAAACAATTAGTGAATTATACAGAAGTGGAACTCATGTCAGAATGCTTGTTTACTTATATAGAAGTGAAATGGTCTATGGAACACATATCTTGTGATCTTGCCAATGTTATGAATATTACTAATTTTTTGGTATGGTAGCTAATGTGAATTATGGAAAGAATTGTTGCTATATGTTAAATTAGATTAATGCTTTAAATGATAGGTATGTAATGTTTAATTTTTACAAACTTACTAAGCTTTAAGAAAGCATACCTAGTTTTGTTTGACTTCCTTGTAGATTGTCAAATTTGAACTATCGATTGGACCATCATTGGAAATCACACTATCCGTCAATACATTTTGTAGCTATTCACTTATTTTGGCTTGGTTATAAGTGGCATGTAAATAGGGCATTAGCTATGTATGTTTATAAGCACTTTAGTCATGTTTTGTTCCATTTGAGAAAGAGATATGTAATTAGATGTAAATCCTTAATGGTTATTTTGGTTGGTTGTGGCGTGTGATGACATTGATGTGTTTTGGTACCTAAATGCATTTTGGATTGTTGAATCTGTATATATGTTTTAGGTAACTTAGTGAACTTTGGTTGGTATTATGATAGCCGTGGAATAAAAGATATAATGTGATTGATTTGGTATTGATTTATGGTATGAATGGTATTGAATGCTAACAGCAATATGCTTGAATTGTGGTGCCAATCGTGGCATATTGGTTAGACGCTTAGGATAATTTTCATTTGGTATATTTTGATAGCTTTTTGATGCTTTTGACTAGGTTAAATGGTTGGTGTATTACATGGCTTGTAACACAGTTGAACATAGGTGAGTTTGCTTGGTTTAGAAGGCATTTTAGGTGCATACTACCTATGACATGGCCTACCACACAGTTGTGTTCCATACACAGTTGCATGACATGACCATGTGGCATGTTTGATTTTGGTGCAAGTTTGTTCACACGACATCAATTTGTTACATGGCCTGATAACACGGTCATGTAACCCTGGATTATACTACATCAATTTTTCACACGGTGAGGAAGCATAGCCATGTCTTAAGACCAGACAGTCTCATCCTTGTCACACAGCCATGTGACCCCTTTTGCATTTTTTTACCTGAATTTTTGTAAAAATTTTAGTTTAGTCCTAAGTTGATTCTGGGTTGGTTTAAATGTCTCGTATGCTTCATTAATGCTTGATGGTAATGTTTTACAGTTGTAATACATTATAGCTCTGGTCAAGTGATCGAATCGGGTATAAGGTGTTACAAGTAGTCGATCCTTCTCTATCTCATTCTTTAAGTGCACAATGCGATGAATGTTCGGTCATAGACATTGCGGGATAGGTAGAAACATTATGGTGGCTTTTTGTATGAAATAAAAAAGAAAATGAAGGGATTACATGAATTAGTACATTAAAAAAAAAGTAAAAGAAAGAGTGAAAAATAAAGAAAAAGATAGCTAAATCAAAATTAAGTTAAAAAATGAGAATATTTCGGTTCACAATTAAAAATTTTGCATATACTAATCCCGCATAATACCTTCTAACATTTCGGAGAAATAAGGTTGGCGAGGGAATGAGAAATAATGAGGTGAGCTTGTAAATAAATTGGGGACGAGTAAGGAACAATGTTGTGCACTTAAACTTTTCTAGTGCTTAAACCTATTTTGAATATCTATTTTTTGAATTCCAAACCGTTCTAAGCCTTAAAATGATACAAGCCTAGAAGACCTTTAGAACTTCAATAAGTTGCCAACACAATAATTCGTAAATAGCTTGCAATTGTTTGAATGAACATGATCAATTCTTTTTAAATATCTATGAGCGGTCCACATAATTTATTTTGATGGATAACCCTTGTACATATGTTCATTTACATTGTCTCTACATCTATTAACATTTTAAATTAGTGAACTAATTGTGTGTGCATTAGAAATAAATAAGTTAACTAGATATCACTCTTAAGTTGCATGTGAGGTAGTTCTCATACGAGTTTGATGTTTAACCGCTAAGTAACTTTATTGTCTTATTTAGCCCTAGAGTCGTCTTTTCTTTTACATGTTTGGCGTACTTACTTAAGAACAAGCAAAGAGTTAAGTATGGAGGAGTTTGATATGCCACAACTTGATGTGGCAAATTAGGCTTTCCCAGTATATTTAGGAAGCTTATTCTCAAGCAAAAAAGCATCTTTTGCATAGTTTTTCGTAATTTTTAGATTTTAAAATAATAAGTGAAAATTTCTTGTTTTTGCTCATTTTATGACCCAATTTGGCCAATAGTGCCATTGAGAGGCCTAACATATGATTGAGTGGTGTAAAGACGTGTTGGAGGTTGAAAACGAGAGAGAATGGCACTAAAGAAAAGGGTATCATGATATCCACACCTTGGAATCACGATACTTCCAATAGTATGGAATATTAGAGACACCCTTCAATTATATCACGGTATTCACCCTTCCAAGAAAACCCCAAGGTTCAACACTGCCTGAGGTATCGCGATATCCTCTTCTAGATATCGCGACATCGACATCGTCAAGGGGACAAAATTAGACAAAAAATATAGTCTTTGTCCACCCGGTCCACCAATCACCCAACGCCCGTGTAGGGGCACTTTTGGCAACAAAAATCAACTAGCTTTGAGCCTAAAACAACCAAAATTTGCTGATGAGGAGAGACACACACACTAGCTTAGTTTGAGCCTTAGTTTTCTCTTAGGTTTTCTGTACTTTTTCTAGGGTTTTCATTTTCTCTTCTTTTTTAATTTTAGAGTTTATTATTCTGCATTTGCTTCTTATTCTTGATGTTTTTAGTATTAGTTATCACCGTAGCTTAGGTTTATTTACACTTTTAGTCCTTGTACCTTGGTTGTAAGACATTTTTAGCTTTAGTTTAGTATAATTAAGTTTCTTCTACTTTGCATCTATTAAAGTTAGTTCCTTTTATATTTATTGTTTTAAATTTCTTTGTTAAATGCTTTTAATTTCATGTTATTGAAGTTTTCTTTGATAAAAATCCAAACTTTAATATTTTTATTAGGTTTTACTTTAATGTCTTCTTTGCTTTTCATTTTTGTGTTCATTCTCTTTATTTTCAGCATGAGTAGCTAAACCAAAAAGGGGGTTGATTGATAGAGATGTGGGTAAGCTGATTTTTGGACAAATGACTAAATCGTAATAAATTGGACTAAATCAAATCCACCTAAAAACTTAGGAAGTGACGTAAGGGAATATCTAGGCAAGTGAGACTGAGAGGTAATCTTGTTGCACACATGTTCATTAGTCTCGTATTCACTGGTGAGATTGAGAGATAAATTGGATTAAGTTGTCTAAGTTAGCAAAATTGAGATCGAAAGATAAAATGGAGCCACTTAATAATTTAAGCGATTTAAATCTCTTGTTCGAGGAAGTGACTTCCTGTTTTTAGGTCAAATCAGAACAGTAGTTTCAGGACCACAAATCTGAAGTAAAAATATTTATTTTATTATTTTACTAAGTTTTATAGCATGATAAATTAATTATGTGAAAGTTTCGTAAAGTTTCGTAAAAAGTACTAAATCGCGTAACACGAAAAAGCTGAGTTCTATTGTTTAAAAGTATTAAATAACTATGGTTTATTAATATGGGAATCCTTGCATGTCAGTTAGACCTTAAATGATATAGTGGAAGTTGTTGTCTTGGTATTTTTGAAATTATTAAAGTTCATTAAGGTTATTTTGGTAAAATGTTAATTATTGTTATATTAATAACAAGAAAATCAAATTTTTGTGATATCATTCATCTTCTTGCCGAAAATTAGGGTGAATAAACACCATTTTTACTTTATACATTCGGCCAAGCTTGAGTGAGCAATTAAGGTATGGTTTTTGATCAGTTTTTAATGATTTCTACGTTTTTGAGCTCGTTCCAGCTTAATCTAGCTAGCCTGTACCTTCATTTTTGAAACTGTTATAGATTTTGAGATATGTCATTGTTGAATACTTAGGTATTTTGAAGTTTCTTGTTATATTATTAATGGTTGTTAATAGTTATACAAGTTTTATAAAGTGATTTTTTTTGACAAAAATTAGAATTAGGAATTAAAATGAGAAATTGTAAAATTGCATGGTTAAAAATGCGAATAAAATGAAAATATGGGCTACTATAAGGTTATATGAAATTCGGCTGCCTTGGGTTAGGGCTTAATTGTGTAATTTTTCATTTTTATGTGTTAAGGACTAAATTGCAAAGTAGTCAAAAGTTTAGGATTAAATTTGTAATTTAGCCAAAATGAACGTTTTAGGCTAAATTGAATTGAATGAAAGTTGAATGAGTTAATTTGATATCATATAGATCAAGATAAGCAAATACCAGAATTAGATCAGGGGAAACAAAAGGTAGACGAGTAGACAACGATTATACAAGCAAATACGAGGTAAGTTCGTATAATTAGAATCAAAATTTTCTATAATTGTGATTATTGAAAAGAATGTGTATAATCGAGATATTTGAAGTATAAATTTATTATTGTTATATTGAATGTGTTACCGAGCCCCGTTGAACTATTAGAATTCATTAGATATGAGTGATATGTTACTGGAATTACCGTAATGGTTGAGATCTTGCATTTGTTGCAGACTCACCATAGCTCGTAAGAGCTTACTGTTTCAGCTCATTGGAGCCTACTGATTCAGCTCATTAGAGCTTACTGATTCAGCTCGAAAGAGATTACTATTCAGCTCAATAGAGCTTACCGTATTCAGTTTAATAGAGCTTACTGTTATTAGCTCATGAAGAGCTTATCCACCATGTCTCGAAAGATCATGTATGATGATGAATAGACAAATTACTGACATTGTTTACTTGATTATCCTTTGAGTTTCTAATAGGTTCAATGGGCCTAAATAATGTTAAATTTAAGAGATACGGTTTATAAATGTTATTAATATTATACATGATTTGTGAATCTAAAATGATGTAGCCTTGTATTAATAGATGATTTCATGTATGTTTTCAATGACTAACATTGGATGAATATTTGTGTTTAGGTGTTGGTTAAATTGAAATGGTTGTATAATTGTATTGCTTTGATTGTGTATAATATGGTAAGTTAATTCTGAATTATACGGGCTTACTAAGCTATAAGCTTACTCTGTTTCGTTTTCTATGTCTTATAAGGTTCGTTAGCTCACTCATTTCGGATAAGTCAGATTCTGATTGGTATTTTGAACTTATGAACTTATGTAAATATGGCATGTATAGGCTAGTTTGATGATAATAGTTATGTTTTGGTATCATGGTTTAAGAATAAATTTGTATATAAGTTAAGCCATGTGATTTGGCTTATTTTGGTATTATATTTAAATTTGAATATCACGGTCATGTTACACGGCCGTGTGTCCCTTGGGGTATCCTACGAATTAAAGTCAGTATATCCTACAGTTTTGACACGGCCTAGACACACGGGAGTGTCTATCGGTAATGTGTGGCACACGGGCTGGCACAAAGGCGTGTGATTGGCCATGTGACTCAAGTCAGTAGCCTCCCTAATTTTAAATATGGCCTAGCACACGGGCGTGTCTTGTGGCCGTCTGGACAAGTCAGTATGTATGCCCTGTTTTTCCATGGCTTAGACGCATGGGCGTGTCTAATGCCGTGTGAGGCACACGGCCTATTCACACGAGCGTGTGACACTTGAAAAGTTAAAAATTTTCTAAGTTTCTAAAATTTTTATATGTTATCAATTTAGTCCCGAATGTATGATTAAGACTTTGTATGATTAATTTAAGTACATTTTGAATGTGAATGAATGATGGTTGCTTAATTGAGATGAAATCTGTTAAATCATTTTTTTGAATTGAGTTGCAGGTCCAGTAATGCCTCTTAACCTATTCCGGTGACGATTTTGGGTTAGGGATGTTACATTTGTTAGTATCAGAGTTACGGTTTAGTTAATTCTAAGACTAACGTAGCATATGTGAGTCTAGCTATACATGCCATATTTAAAATTGTGATAGTGTGATGCCTCCTAATGTTCTTAAATGTGTTTTCGTATAGTAATGTATCCTGAGCGAGCTGTAGCAGATGATGTAGAAAGCAACGCGCCAGCTCCCGCTCAAGGAGCAGCGCCTACTGAATCTAGACCTGTGACGAGTAGTTACGGGGGTGAGGCTAAAGAAGCCTTCTTTCATATATTAAATGAGTGGTTTACACAGTACATTCGTAAGAACCCGACTATTCCGCAACCTCCACCTCCACCTATTCCCCAACCAATTCTAGAGTTCCTCAAGGTTTCGATCATTTGCGATTTAATAAACCACTTGTTGATAGAATTCGAAAATACAGAGCTTCGAAATTTAGAGTCACTGATAATGATGACTCTGAGAGGGTCAAATTTTGGCTTGAGAACATGATTCGGGTGTTCGATGAATTGTCCTGCACACCCTAAAAATGTATGAAGTGTATTGTATCATTGTTGAGAGATACTGAGTATCAGTGGTGGAATACCTTGATATCCATAGTTCCGCCAGAGCGAGTCACATAAGATTTCTTTCAAGTTGAATTTAGAAAGGAATACATTAGCCAAAGGTTCATTGATCAGAAGAGAAAAGAATTCCTTAAATTGAAGCAGGGCCATATGTCAGTTACAGAGTATGAGAGGGAGTACGACTCAGCAAATATGCTCTTGAATGTGTTTCTTCTGAAGCTATAATGTGTAAAATATTTGAGGATGGATTAAATGAAGAAATCAGAGTGTTGGTTGGAATTATTGACCTGAAAGAGTTTGTTGTTCTATTTGACCGAGCCTGTAAAGCCGAAGAGCTTAGTAAAGAGAAAAGAAAAGTCAATTTTAAGGCTAGAGAGTCTAGAAAAAGATTTACGAGCAAATCACATCAGTTAGAATCAAATAAATTTAGAAAATATCATCCTCATTCTACAACCTCTGCGGGAATTTCTATCAAAGACAGAAATGTGAGACAATCAAGTTCAAAACCTCAGGCGACATATGTGACCAGTGTAGGAAGTGTTAGAAACGCTAGATCTAAAAGTAAGCATTACAATAAGTGACATTATGGTGAACGCAGATTAGTGAGCGGAGCTTGCTTTAAATGTGAATCTTTTGATCATTTTCTCCGTGATTTTCCAGAAAAGTTCACAGCTGAAAGAGAACAATCAGTGAAAACAAGTAACACGACTGCTAGAGGGAGACCGCCCTAAAACACTAAAAACTTAAGTGGTAATCGAGGTGCTATGAGAGATTTGATTGTGAGATCTGAGGCACGAGCACCTACCAAGGCTTATGCTATACGTGCACGAGAGGAAGCATCATCACCAGACGTTATCACCAGTATTTTTTTCTCTTTTTGATACTGATATAGTTACATTGATAGATCTTGGATCAACCCATTCATATATCTGCATGAATTTAGTATTTAAAAAGAGCATACATGTCGAGTCTACAGAATTTGTAATTAAAGTATCGAACCCTTTAGGCGAGTTTGTTTTAAATGATAAAATTTGTAAGAATTGTCCTCTGATGATCTGGGGTTACTGTTTTTGAGCTGACTTGATGCTTCTACTATTCGATAAATTTGATGTGATTCTACGTATGGATTGGCTGACTATGCACAATGTAGTTGTGAAATGTAGACAGAAGACTATTGAATTGAAATGTCAAAATGGTGAGATTCTTTGGATTGAGTCTAATGATTCGAATGAATTACCTATTGTGATATCATCTATGTTAGCTCAAAAATATTTGAGAAAGCTATGATGCATATCTTGCATACGTATTGGATACGAAAGTGTCAGAATCAAAGATTGAATCTATACCTGTTGTTTGTGAGTTTTTGGATGTATTTCTAGAAGAATTACCGGGATTACTGCCGATTAGAGAAGTCAAATTTGGTATTAAGTTAGTACCGAAAACAACTCTGATATCGATAGCTTCGTATAGAATGGCTCTAACAAAATTAAAAGAGTTGAAAGCTCAGTTGCAAGAATTATCAGACAGAGGTTTCGTACAACTGAGTTATTCTCCTTGGGGTGCACCAGTATTGTTTGTGAAAAAGAAAAGATGGCATGATACTCATGTGTATCGACTATAGACAGTTGAATAAAGTGACTATAAAGAACACATACCCTCTACCACGAATTGATGACTTATTTGATCAATTAAAAGGGGCTACAGTATTTTCAAAGATTGATCTGAGATCGCATTACTATCAGTTGCGAGTTAAAGAGTCGGATGTATCGAAAATCACTTTTATAACAAGGTATGACCATTATGAATTCCTTGTTATGCCTTTCGGTTTAACTAGTGCTCCTGTTATTTTTATGGACTTGATAAATCATATATCCAGTCTGTATTTAGACAGATTTGTTGTGGTATTCATTGACGATATTCTGATCTATTCACAAGATGAATTTGAGCATACCGATCACTTGAGAATTGTGTTACAAACTCTAAGTGATAAGCAATTGTTTGCAAAGTTCAGTAAATGTGAGTTCTGGCTTAAAGAGGTTGGGTTTTGGGGCACATTGTTCCAGCCGCTGGTATTAGAGTTGATCCGAGTAAGATTTCTGCTATTGTTGATTGGAAACCTCTAAGAAATGTGTCTGAAGTTCGTAGCTTTCTGGGCTTAGCGGGCTATTACCGAATATTTGTGAAAGGATTTTCAATGATTGTGACACCGATGACTTGACTACCACAAAAAGATGTGAAGTTTGAATGGTCAGAAAAATATCAACGGAGCTTCGAAAAGTTGAAAGCATTTTTAATAGAGGCACCAGTTTTGGTTCAACCTGAATTAGGTAAAGAGTTTGTGATCTATAATGATGCATCATTAAAAGGACTGGGGTGTGTTTTGATGCAATATGGAAAAGTTATTGCTTATGCGTCTCGACAGTTGAAATCGCATGAAAAGAACTATCCGATGCATGATTTAGAGTTGGCTGTGATTGTATTTGCATTGAAGATTTGGCGAATATACTTATAGTGAGAAATGTCATATTTATACAGATCATAAAAGCTTGAAATATTTGATGTCACAGAAGGATTTGAATTTGCGACAACGAAGATGTCTTGAGTTGTTGAAAGATTATACTTTGTGATTGATTATCACCCGGGAAAAGCTAATGTAGTTGCTGATGCCTTGAGCCGAAAATCATTGTTTACATTACGAGCTATGAATACCCGGTTAATGAGATGTGATGATGGGTCTATTTTAGCTGAATTAAGAGCTAAACTGAGATTTCCTCAACAAATTTGTGAAGCTCAAAAAGATGATCATGAACTACAAGCTAAACGAATTTAATGTGAGTCTAATTCTGATTCAGAATTTCATATTGGAACTAATGATTGTTTAATTTTCTAAAATAGGATTTGTGTACCGAAAAATACAGAGCTTATTCAGAAAATTCTGCATGAAGCACACAGTAGTCATTTTTCTGTTCATCTGGGTAGTACCAAGATGTATAATGATTTGAAACAGCAGTATTGGTGGTCGAGAATGAAACGGGATATATCGGATTTTGTATCAAAATGTTTGATTTGTTAGAAAGTAAAAGTTGAACATCAAGTACCATCTGGTTTACTGCAACCTGTATTGATTCTTGAGTGGAAATGGGATAGAGTCACTATGGATTTTGTATCGAGACTGCCCCTAGCTCCAAAAAAGAAAGATGTTATCTGGGTTGTCGTTGATTGACTAACAAAATCTGCTCATTTTATACTGATATGTACAGATTACTCTCTGGATAGACTAGCTGAATTGTACTTGTCTGAAATCGTAGGATTACATGGCATACCATTGTTGATTATCTCCGATAGAGACCCGAGATTTACATCAAGATTCTAGAAGAAATTATAAGAAGCTCTTAGAACGAAATTGAATTTCAGTACAGCTTTTCATCCCTAGGCTGACGGTCAATCCGAAAGAGTTATACAAATACTTGAGGATATGTTGCGTTGTTGCATTCTCAAGTTAGAAGGTAACTGGGAGAAATACTTGCCTCTGATTGAATTTGCTTATGACAACAGATTCCAAACGAGTATTAAGATGGCACCATACGAAGCTTTATATGGTCGCAAGTGCCAAACACCATTATATTGGACTGAATTGAGTGAGAAAAAGATTCACGGGTTGAATTGATCAGAGAGACTGAAGAAAAAGTAAAAGTAATTCGCAATAGTTTAAAAGCAACTTCAAATTGACAAAAATCCTATGCAGATTTGAAATGTAAAGAAATAGAATTTCAGGTTGGATATCGAGTATTTCTGAAAGTGTCACCGTGGAAGAAAATTATCTGTTTCAGCCGTAAAGGAAAATTAAGTTTGAGATTCATCCGGCCGTATGAAATTGTTGAAAGAATAGGCCTGTAGTATATTGACTATTGTTACCATCTAAGCTAGAAAAGATACATAATGTTTTTCATGTTTTGATGCTACGTCGATACAGATCAGATCCTTCACATGTACTTTCTCCCGTTGATGTAGAGATACAGTCTGATTTGTCTTACAACGAAGAACTAACTACGATTCTGGCTCGAGAAATTAAAGAATTAAGGAATAAATGTATAGCTCTGGTGAAACTTCTTTGGCATAAGCATGGAATTGAGGAAGCTACGTAGGAACCCAAGGAAGCTATGAGAAAACAGTACCCTAACCTCTTTACCGGTAAGATTTTCGGGGATGAAAATCCTTAAGGGGGGAGTTGTAACAGCTCGTTTTGAGGTCAAACCAAAAAAGTGGTTTTGGCACCACAAATTCGAAGTCAAAATATTTATTTTATTATTTTACTAAGGTTTACAGCATGATAGATTAATTATGTGAAATTTTCGTAAAGAAATTTTACTGTTTAACTGCTTGATTCGGTAAAAAGGACTAAATCGCTTAACACGAAAAAGTTGAGTTCTATTATTTAAAAGTATTAAATAACTATGGTTTATTAATATGGGAGTCCTTGCATGTCAGTTATACCTTAAATGATATAGTGGAAGTTGTTGGCTTGGTATTTTTGAAATTATTAAAGTTCATTAAGGTTATTTTGGTAAAATGTCAATTATTGTTATATTAATAAAAAGAAAATAATTTTTTTTGTTATCATTCATCTTCTTGCCAAAATTTAGGTTGAATAAACACCATTTTTATTTCATACATTTGGCCAAGCTTGAGTGAGCAATTAAGGTACATTTTTAATTAGTTTTTTTATGATTTCTACATTTTTGAACTCGTTATAGCTTAATCTAGCTAGCCCATACCTTCGTTTTTGAAACTATTATAGATTTTGAGATATGCCATTGTTGAATACTTAGGTATTTTGAAGATTCTTGTTAGATTATTTATGGTTGTTAATAGTTATACAAGTTTTATAAAGTGATTTTTTTGACAAAAATGAGAATTAGGGATTAAATTGTGAAATTGTAAAATTGTGTGGTTAAAAATGTGAATAAAATGAAAATATGGGCTACTATGAGGTTATTGAAATTTGGCTACCTTGGGTTAGGGCTTAATTGTGCAATTTTGCATTTTTATGTCTTAAGGACTAAATTACAAAGTAGTCAAAAGTTCAGGGTTAAATTTTTAATTTAGCCAAAATGAATGTTTTAGGCTACATTGAATTGAATGAAAGTTGAATGAGTTAATTTGATATCATATAGATCAAGATAAGCAAATACCGGAATTAGATCGGGGAAACGAAAGGTAGACGAGTAGACGACGGTTATACGAGCAAATACGAGGTAAGTTCGTATAATTAGAATCAAACTTTTCTATACTTGTGATTATTGAAAAGAATGTGTATAATCGAGATATTTGAAGTATGAATGTATTATTGTTATATTGAATGTGTTATCCAACCCCGTTGAACTATTAGAATTCATTGGATATGAGTTATATGTTATTGGAATTACTGTAATAGTTGAGATCATGCATTTGTTGCGGACTCACCATAGCTCATAAGAGCTTACTATTTCAGCTCATTGGAGCTTACTGATTTAGCTCGAAAGAGCTTATTGTTCAGCTCAATAGAGCTTACCGTTTTCAGCTCAATAAAGCTTACCGTTTTCAGCTCAATAAAGCTTACTATTATTAGCCCATGATGAGCTTATCGACCATGTCTCGAAGGAGCATGTATGATGATGAATTGACGGATTACTGACATTGTTCACATGATTATCCTTTAAGTTTCTAATAGGTTCAGCGGGCCTAAATAATGTTATATTGAAGAGATACAGTTTATAAATGTTATTAATATTATACATGATTTGTGAATCTAAAATGATGTAGCCTTGTATTAATGGATGATTTCATGAATGTTTTCAATGACTAACATTGGATGAATATTTGTGTTTAGGTGTTAGTTAAATTGAATTGGTTTCATAATTGTATTGCTTTGATTATGTATAATATGGTAAGTTTAATTCTAAATTATATGGGCTTACTAAGCTATAAGCTTACTCTGTTTTGTTTTCTATGTCTTATAGGGTTCGTTAGCTTGATTGTTTCAAATAAGTCGGAGTTTCACGTTACACTATCCAATTTTCGATTGGTATTTTGAACTTATGAACTTATGTAAATATGGCATGTATAGGCTAGTTTGATGATAAGAGTTGTGTTTTGGTATCATGGTTTAAGAATGAATTTGTATATAAGTTAAGCCATGTGATTTGGCTTGTTTTGGTATTATATTTAGATTGCATATATGTGCTTAATGATGGTATGTTTTGGTATGGTAATATTTGAATGAAATTATGCAAAACAATTCTTGATATATAGATGTTAGATGAATGAGTTGTATATGTGGTAATACAGGTATTTGGATATGTAAATGGTAAGTTTGGATATAGCTTATAATGTGTATTGAATTGGTCACTTTAGTTGCCAATTGAGTTGAATAAATGTGGTCAAATATGAATGTAAATGCTGATGTTTTAGTGTGGCAAATTGGCTTTTCAAATGGCCTATTTTTGTCCACATGGGAGTGTGTCTCAGCCGTGTGTGACACACGGTCATGTTACACGGCCATGTGTCCCCTGAGGTACCCTACGAATTAAAGTCAGTATACCCTACAGTTTTGACATGGCCTAGACACACAGGCGTGTCTATCGATTGTGTGTGGCACACGGGTTAGCACACAGGCATGTGATCGACCGTGTGACCCAAGTCAGTAGCCTCCCTAATTTTCACATGGCCTGGCACACGAGCGTGTCTTGTGGCCGTGTGGACAAGTCAATATGTATGCCCTTTTTTGCCACGGCTTAGACACGCGGGCGTGTCTAATGCTGTGTGAGGCATACGGCCTGTTCACACGGGTGTGTGACACTTGAAAGGTTAAAAATTTTCTAAGTTTTTAAAATTTTTATATGTTATCAATTTAGTCCCAAATGTATGATTAAGACTTTGTATGATTGATTTAAGTACATTTTGAATGTGAATAAATGATGGTTATTGAATTGAGATGAAATCTGTTAAATGATTGTTTTGAATTGAGTTACAGGTCTGGTAATGCCTCTTAACCTATTTCGGTGACGGTTTCAGGTTAGGAGTATTACAGAGGACCGATAAACTACATCAAAATCGATCAACCACTGTTAGTCATTTATTTGGTTAATTTCTTAGTTTTATACTCTTTGCAATTTAGTCCCTAGATTAGCATATTTAATTTTCTTGCAAAATTTTCTTGTTATGGTTTGTCATACTATAAAATTATATCAGTAGTTGCTTAGAATCAATCATGTATGCTATTTATTGCTCAATCACCATCTCTTTTGGGTTCAATCCTTGGAATACTCCGGTGTTCTATTGTAACACTACAAATATTACAACTGACTTGTATGCTTGTAGTAAAGTTGCGCTTATAAAATTATTTTCTGAAGTTGTTTGTTTTATGCGCACGTGTGAATGTGGTCAAGATGCCTCCTATATTTTGAGTACATTTCATTTTTCTTAGCTTAAGAAATATGTAGGGTCAGCCGCAGCTAAAGTAGTTTTACCTGTGATTGATGCTATAGGTGCTTGGGCCAAGAAGCCAGTTCATGTGTTGGATCGAAGGATAGTTAAGAAAGGGAATAGTCCAGTTACTAAAATTTCAGTGGAGTAGGCTAATTCATTCCTTGAAGATGCCATATAGGAGTCTTTGGAATAAATTAAGAGCCAGTTTCTTCAATTTGATCCTTGAGGACAATGATCAGTTTCGAAGGAAGAGTAGTTGTTATGGAATGAAAAACAGAAGTATCAAAATGACACATTTTCAATAAGCAAAATAGGGAGTTTAAAGCTTTAATAAAATGATGACTATAGCATAGTCCTGTAACCGACTTTCAGTTATTAGGTTGTTATTGTTATTTAATTTTTTTTTCCTTTTATTGTTTTGGCTATAAGTGGGAGAGAGTAATCAGTACAATACATAAGATATTTCTTCTTTCTGAAATTCTTCTCTCCTCTATTCTTCTCATCTAAATTCTGGCTTTCTAGTTAGTCCTTATCAGATTGGTAGCGATTGGTCGTGTCTTTGTTCTCTAAGGGCCTCGTCCGTTTGTGTCCCCAATCACCTCTATGGTGGCTAGTGTTTATGCTTTAGATGTTTCCTTTTAACGCTTTCTTCTCTCCAATATATGAAGTGTTGGGTTTTCCTTTTTCAACATCAATTATTTGTTGGAGTTATTGTCGTCTGTGAGTTTCGAAGGTTGTTGGTGTCTTTGCACTAGTGTTTCTCTGGTGGTTGTTCATGGCCAACTGATCGAAAGGTTTTATCGTCCTCGGTTTTTTCACCGTCAGGCTTGTAATTTGTTCTGGTAGTCTCCAGTGCCTGAGTTTTCTCGTGCTTCACTTTCTTTCATCCTCGTTCTTGAGCTGAGTTCTCTATCACAGCCGTGCGACTTCCATCTTGACGGTCTCTTGTTCCCCCTCCTCCATTACTAATGACAGCGAGGTGTTATGTGTTGCTAAGGTTTATGTTGGTTTGAAATTTTAGGCCTAGCCTTTGGACTTGATATCATGTATCTTTGCTTTAAATACATGAGAAAAGGAAAAATAAGAGATAAATTAAAAGAAATTTTAAAATATGTGTCGTAATCTAAATTAAATTTTCAAATATTTGTATCATTATAATTAAAAACTTAATCAATATATATATCTTAATTGTCTAATTAGCTAACTACACATCATCTATCATGATATTCTTTTTCAATGTAAATTAGTAATGTTTTATCTTTTAGAATTTTACTTGTAATAAACTCATTTAAATTTATTTATAATATCAATCATAATATTAAATTTATAGACAATTATAAAATAATTTAAATATATTTTAATTGATATATATAACTAAACTCGTGCCTTGTCAAGTAAGAAAAATAGTGATATATGGGTTTGGTTCCACTTTATTACTTTTTATCCATTAATATTTAAGCATGTTTAATCATCATTAACAAATTAACTTTCACATTTAATAGAAGGGTCCTACACATTTGAATAATGATGATCATTGTATTGAATATTAATGGATGAAAAATAATGGGTTGAATTTTAAACCATGATATATATATGGTAAAATATACATTAGCATATAGATTTCCATGGGTCTTACACATTTAAATGGTGATGATTATTGTATTGAATATTAATGGATGGAAAAGTAATGAGTGAATCTTAACCCATGATATTACACATTTAAATGGTGATGATTATTGTATTGAATATTAATGGATGGAAAAGTAATGAGTAAATCTTAACCCATAATATATATGGTAAAATATACATTAGCATATAGATTTCCATGGGTTTTACACATTTTAAATGGTGATGATTATTGTATTGAATATTAATGGATAGAAAAGTAATGAGTGAATCTTAAAGCATGATATATATAGTAAAATATACATTAACATATAGGTTATGCCACACTTAAGATGTAGGTGGAAAATTTTATCTATAAAAATGCTATTAAAAAATAAATGAGGTTTTGGTTGAAATGTTAAAGTTAATATGCTAAAATATTATGGTCCTTTTGGGATCAAATTGTATTATATTTATTTTTCTAGATTTTACAAAAAATATAAAATGATAAAAATATTCTCGTGATATTGTTTGTTATTTTATAAAAGGAATGAATTTTCAATGGTTTCTCAATCATGTTAGGACTCGATTGATGGCTGACAACTTAATCATTCATTTAAATAATAGTATAAATATGGTAAAATATCTATGCTACTTATAAAGCCTTTTACTGAGTTGTGCCACTCATCAATCGTATCCCAACCTAGTAAGAGAAATTACTTTAATGCCTCTCTACATTTAAAATAAATTATATTATTTAAGAGTACTTTAGTATTTTTATTTAAAAAAACCATTAATAGTAGGGGTTTTCAAACTTGATTAAAACTGGATTAACCTACCAAACCGATCTAATTCGGTTAACTAGTCGATGGTCAATTTAATTCTATTGGAGGTCGATTAATGAATTTTTGATTTTCAATTATCAATTAATTTGGTTAAAGATAAATTAATTAAACAAATTAAATAATATATATTATGTATAATATTTGTTAGCCCATTACCCACCTAAGCCCCAGCCACCCCCCAACATAGGCCCTCATTATAAACCTAATCCAAATATACATTTCTAAACTCAACTCAACTCAACCCGAACCAAATATTAATTTAATTATAAATTAATTTATATTACATAAATAATTTAATGAAAAACCTAAAAGTCCTAAAAATTAAAAATAACTCACTATGGATTCTTAATATGAAATCTTCCAAAATCTCAAACTTCCTAGTACCGACAACCCAACACGCTCACTAGTCACCACCGTTCAGCATCCACCAGGTCACCATCATCATTCGTTTACCATTATCTTTCACTCCCTAACCCAATGCACCTTCAAGTTCTACATCAAGCTTTAACTCTCTTTAGCCTGATGACTAGTAACTCGACACACTCACCACCATTCGATGTCCACCAAGTCAAGTTAGTGGGGAAGGTGAAGGGCTTTACTTTCCTTTATTTATTTTATCTTATGAATTAGTGTTTGAGGCTGCACTTAGTGGGGAAGGTGAAGGGCTATTACTTTTTTTACACTCACTCATTGCTAATGATATTAATTTACTACTTTTTATTACTTTATTTTGTTATGAATTTCATTGATTGCCTTGGAATATCCAGGGAAGAAACCTTATGCAAAATTCTAGAACTATTTTCACTTTCCAAAAATATTTCCCTAGAACATCATGATATGATTAAGTCATTCATGCCTTGCACTTTTCTTCTGTACAAGCTATGTTAAATGATATGATTAAGTCATTCATGCCTTACACTTGTCTCCTATACAAGTTATGTTAAATGGAAAAAGCCCTTTTTTGGCTATTTTAAAGTAGTCTTCTTATGGAAATTGCATCCCCCAACCCCCCTCTCTTATTTCTTTCACATGTAGTCTCTTTTTAGGTTCTCTTTAAACTTATCGAAGACTTAATAGGATGGCTTTTAAATTTATTGTCAATGTTCAAAGAAATGGATGTAAATGGAGAATATTGAAGATTGTTGCATTTTAATTATGTGTGAACTTTCAAGACTTATGTAGTGGATTTAATGTTATATTTGTTGTTTTCACCTTCACTTAAAATTTTTTAAACCATTAAAAAGGCAAATGAATAGTAGCAATGTATTTTTTTTATATGTTTTATAACACCTTATACCCGACCCGGTCGCTGAGCCCGAGAACAGGACGTTACACCACCATCTCATCAACAACAAGGCATAAAACATCACATTGACATACGAATACCATAAAATTTCATTAAATTACTAATCGAGATTCTAAGTCATGAATACCCTAAACAACATTAAATTAAGGTGAACATACATTAAACGACATTATAACAAGATTTGAACATGCTCTTAAACCATTTAACAAAAGTTCTAAAAAAATCACATAGGTACTAATACTGAATCAAAGGTATCGATAATTATTCTAGATGGTATCGATACTACCCAAAAAATTGGTACCAAATTAGCATTCTGTTTCTTGTCTAAAATCAAAACCAAAGAGAATATCTGTACATTTCAAAAAGTATCAGTTTTATTACCTTAAGTATCGATACTTGTGATATGGTATCGATATCAAATTACATTACTAACTTCCTAGACTTTCGAAATTTATGGAGGTATGATTTTTAAAACCTAAATTTCGATACCTTTGCTCCAGATAGCAAAAATAAATCATATTAAAACAATTAGTCCAACCTAACTTAAATCCATTCAACATGCAACTTTTACCACATCAAACAATTGTCAAAACGACTATAATAACAGTTCAAAACATCGAAAATATGTTTGAGCAAGAATCAACATATAAGCTTGATATCTATAAATCCTAAGAGTAATAAAGTCATGTAAACATTATAGCCTCAATCAGCTAAAAGTCTACCACATTGTCTTATTCTCACCGTTCAAAGAATAATAATAATATCACCTATACAGAAAGTAAAGCCTAACTTGGATCATGTCCTTGGTATCCCTCACTGCTCACACCATAACGTTAACAGTCTGCAAAGGTTTTAAAAGGAGTGGGTGGGCTTAATCAAACTTAGTGAATGTCAAAACAACCACAATGTATACACAATATCAAATGTTATACAAGAGCATGCTACAACACATTCACAACCATATTCTAAACAAGTTACAATAACATATTCACGCTTCATTAAATCATAAAACTAGCATATACTCTCATGTATAACTACACTTAACTTATATTCAAATAATTCATTTTACAATAATTCATCAAGACTAACAATGTATATACATGCTTTAATAACTCATAAGTCTAGCTGGTATATTCATATCCATACACAAGTTAAATGAAAACGACCCAAACCACAATTACATAAGCAATTTACTAATACTAACATTTTCATGAAACTTAAATCGACTCATTTAGCATATTACTTACATGTTTATCCATCCATCTCACATCGTATTATTACAATAAATAAAATCACATTTAAACGATAATTTGACATTGAGGCTATTAAGCATAAAAGTGGGCTCTATCACCACACATTGGATACATGGATCTCTAACACACCAAATGACTTGTAGAGTCAAACATCTCCCAAAAATGTAGCATTTAGCTAACGCATACCAATATATCCCGATGAATGAAGCTTGGCTCACATTCCCCTTATCTCTTCAAACTAACCCTGGGCCTCAATACCCAAATCAAAAAATACAATGGTGAGTACTCACAATCCTATGGCATGCCAACTATATCTAACGTTTCAAAGGATCACAAGGCCAATATATCCACAGTTACATACTTTTAATTACTGATTTAATGCACATCATCTTTGTTCCTATTCATCAATTTACATCACAAACTTGTACATATTGCATGCTCATTGAATTCACATTTAATTGCACTTTAAGTGCCACAATGATGCTTATTGAGCCATTACATATCTGACCAGATATGTGTGCATTAAAATTAGTATATCATATATCACATACAAGTATTCTCACATATTACCTGTCATAATAATATCACATTCCACAATTCAACACATATGTACTTATCAAAATATTGTTTACTTCCGCTGCATATTTGCATTATTAGCATATCATTGCCACTGCTATTTGGCATGTATATCATGCCCACAAGACAACACAATTCACAATAGTTATCACATATGTCCCATATCACAATATCACATCATAATAATTAAACCACAATTATTCAAATAATCACATTATTTGCCAAAACAAAATAAGGGAAATAGAAAGCTTACACTCGGAACTTAGGATAGGGGTTTAGGCTATTCCTAAGCTCCCAATTAACACTATGAATCACGTCTACAATAGTGATTCCAAGCACTCACCGTTCATGCTTTCGCTTAGTAGCTAAAAGTTCAAACTAGATTTTCCTTTCCTATCGCTTTGCTCGTCGAAGGCTCCAACACTTTCATATCTTCACCAAAGTTAATCACACAATAACCATGATTAAAATTCAGCTATAGACACTCTTAAAACAACCAAAATGCAGGCCTAAGTTAGTTCCTCTCGGAACCAAATCTTCGACTTAGCAAAATTGAAACTCAATTATCTCATTCTATACTTAATCTTTTTTATCTAAAATTGATTCCATTCATCTAATTATTCACCTACAACTGATTCTTAACCTTCAAATTACATAAAATTACCCAAATTCGTGGTTCCAAAATTTCGACGAAAAATAGGTATTTTTCATGAAAACTCAATAAAACCTTAAAATATCTTAACGAAACTTTAGGAAAAATTTAGAAATGTTCTAATCATGTCAAAACAGGTTGAAAAATACTTTGAAACATTATTTTTATGAAAAATCTCAAATTTCACCATTAACGACCCAATATTTGGCTTTTATTCAAATATTTCGATTTAATGGGTAAAAACTCAGTTTAAAAGGCTAGATATCATTAAAAACCAATAGAAAAATGAAGCATTACCTTAGTTGATGAAGAATCAAGCGTTTGATCAAAAATCTAAAAAACCCAAAAGTTAAGCAATAGAGAAATCTATGGTGTTTTTGATGGTTTTTATGGAATTCTAAAGACGTTTAATGTTATGAGGGTAAAAGAAATCAAAGGAATTAAAATTTGGAAATCAAAATTGAATGAGAGGAGCTTGGGAAAATAAGGGATGGAAAATACAAAGAATGGGAGGAACTAAGGTGGGTTCTGTGAAGATAAAGGGAAAATAAGGTATTTTTAAAACTTTGGTAAAATTGCTTTAAAACTACTCCTAAGTTGAACTATTTTACAAAATAGTCATTATTTTATAATTGAAGGTATTTTCAGCATTCTTTTCAATTTTTGATTTAGTTTTTTTAAAAGTTATGATCGAAAATAATTTCGAGTTACCACAATTTAGAATTTTTCGAACCCATTCTGAGAAAAAAATCCTAATTTACCCTAAAAACTACTAGGTCCAATTTTGGGATGTGATATGTTTTGTATTTATTTTAATCAAAAGATAAAAATATATAAATTTCGATATTTCGATTTGATTAATGTGCTTGAAAAAAAACTTTGATCCGATTGACGATTAGAGATTTTTACAATTTGGTTAATGTTAATACGGTTCGGTTATTAACTGAAACGAATATTTGAACACCCCTAATTAACTATATATATATAATGGAATTTGAACCTATGCCAGTTGGGTTAACAAAACCTCAAATTTACCACTTAACTAGAATTTTATTTTGACATTTTATATATTTTAATTCTATTATGCACATTTTATTACCTCCATTGATTGCATATATTAATAGTAATATTTTTTATTGAGATGGCGTAATAAATTAACTCGACACCAATTTAGGATTGTAACACCCCAAATTTTGGGCTTAAAAGTTTTGGGTTTTGAGTGCAGGGATAGTGGGGAGGCTGCACACATAAGCTAAGTTGTGCAGTTTAGTGACAAGAATGAGCCTGCTGGTCTAGTGGTTAAGGTGTATGTTAGTGTGTTGGAGGTCTGGAGTTCGAGTCACTGTGTGGGCATTTTAGAAAATGTTTTAGTTATTTCTATTTTAAGTTTAAGTTTAAGTAATTGTTTTATTAATTGTGATTAGGGATATTATCATTTATTTTGGGTTATTATTCTATTTTATATTATTTTATTTTATATTATTTTATTCTCTTTAATTTTCTTGTACTTTGTACATTAGTTTATATTCTTTTCTTTTTGGTATTAGCTCTTGTTTTCTTCTCCAGGTTTTTGGATCGGTAGTGTTGTGGGGTCGAAGGGCTTCTATTTTTCTGCTCCTCTGTCATGTCTTCTTCGCCGTCAAACAGGTGTAAGATTCGAACTGTGACTACTTTCCCTTTTGTTTTATGTAATTGTTCCGGCTTTTCTTGTCGATATGTTAAACCATTGTTTTTGGGATGTTAGTCGATGAAAGTGGTGAGAAATCGCCACTTTCTGATGTACTGTTGATAGGGAAAGGCTTAGAGATCATATCGATGGCTTAAGCGATGGTTTCGAGGCTATTTTGAGGTGGTTTCGTGACTGCCCCGACGGTACACGGCGGTGTGGATTTGGGGATTAGGGTTTTAGGCTAGTTATGGGTGCCACACGGGCGTGTGGCTAATTTGGAGATTTTTGTCAGAAACCACACGGGCGTGTGAGTTTGGGAATTAGGGATTTGAGATTTGGGGTCACACGGCCTGGCTGTAGGACAGTGTGACTGATTTGGGAATTTTTAGGGTTCTCACACGGGTATGTATTCGGGACACACGGCTGTGTAACCAATTTAGGGCCTAGGAATTCCACACGGGCGTGTGTTGTGGGACACACGGCCGTGTCTGATTGCTATACGGGTGTGTGACACCTTCATACGGCGTGTCTACTCTGCACTTAAATTTAGCAAAATTGGACAATGTCTTACACGGCCTGATCACACGGCCATGCCTCTACACTACATGGGCGTGTGCTTCTGGCACACGGCTGTGTGTTACTCCTTACATGGGCGTATGGCTCCCTACACGGCCCGGATTGCTCTACACGGCCGGAGCATACCGTCGTGTGGCCCTATCTCGCCAAGTTTGATTTTAGGTTAATTTAAGTGTATTCGTGATCTCTGTATGTTCCAAAATTTTGACTAAGATTTCTAAGGGTGATTATGACTCTGTTCTCACCTCGATTTAAGTGTTGCTTGTGATTGAAATGTGTCAGGTTAGGTATCGAATCTGAGTGCACAAGTGTGCATATTTCTGTAATTGATTGACTAATTGCAAGTGAATGTTTCTAAATGTCTGTCTAAGATTGTGTTGTGAATTGATGCATCGGCATTCATACCATCTCATACATTCATCTACATAAACCTTTTTTTAGGTGGGATGTTGAAGAGAAGGGAAATTTACGATTTGACAGTTGATCTGCATTCTGAATGCCTTGATAATACCCAGAGGGTCATAGGCGGTCCCAATACCCTGAGGGTTGTGGACATTTCCATTAACGGTATAGCGGTTTACCGTCTTGCACTGTATTGCATGTACGTTAGCTACGCTACATACTAGTATCTGATCAGGAAGTTTATATTGCACATCTGTACCGTGGTTCACCGCATAGCACAGTATATTATACGCTAGCTTTCACGTAACGATCGATCCGGCGCTTATCTTGCATGTCTCATCTTCGGTCTTCCACATGGACTTTGTCTGACTTTCGATAGTCCCAATTCCCTGAGGGTCGTAGACAATGTATAGGGGATATAAGGTTGGATGGGCTTTTCGATGTCCTATTTGGAGTGATTGGTTGGATGAGGTTACAGCTCCATTGAGGTTTGAAAGGGACGGAGATAGTGTGTTGGTTGGATGAGTGGGTTATTTTATAACTCATTCGCACTCATATGCATCTGTTTGATTCTGTGACTTCTATATCTGTTTGACTGAAACATTTCTGTTTGATTGTCTGGGAAATTTGACTGCAATATTTGACTGGAAGGCACTCGTGCCTAAATGAACCTTGTGTGATGGGCTAAGGCCCAACCGGTTCTGATTGTGGAAAAAGGGCTTAGGCCAGTTTGTGACTTCTGAGAATTTCTGATATTGTGTTCAACAGAGTCATATGACTGTAAAGTTACATATGGTCTATTTTGTTATAGTCGCTCTATAAGTATGTTCCGCTGCTGAACTATTTTTAGGTTTACTGTATCTATTTCTGTTTTAGTAGCTAGTTAGTTTGATCTCACACTAAGCTCGTATAGCTTACCCCCTCTTTTCTTTCCCCTTTTAGGTACATTTCGGGATTTTAGATGCTAAACTCGGTATGCGGAGGACTCAGACAGTTTTGAGGTTAATAAGTTATTAGTTTGTGGTTTTAAACTTTTATTGGTTATTCAATATTGAATATAGGGTTTTTAACACTGTGGTATAATTCTATTTTACCGTTTAATCATTTTATTATTCTGGTTTTTTTTAATACTCGATATTAATTATTTCAAGAATCGAACTAAGAATGACTAGTTTTGTAAGATTTTCTCACGATCACTTCGGTGGTCAATGTAGCATTCCAAATTCGGTCTACACTTCTAGGTCAAGTTTGGGGTGTTACATTTAGTGGTATCAGAGCCAGGTTTGCAAAAACTCGACTTGTGCTCCTACGTTTTTGTATGCGTACGTGTTAGTTTTAAAAAGTAATTTTTCTGAAAAACTTTACCACAGTAAGCTAAAATGATTGTGTTTTGGAAACATTTTTGAAAATGACCTGTCTGAGACTCCGATTCTGGTCCAGGTAAAATTTGAAACTGTACAATTAGAAATATAGACTCTGTTATTACAATTGTTTCTGTGTTCTGATATTGTAGGCCTTCTAAGTTAGCCCTACTCTAGATATGACTTCCCAAGGTTGTGATCATTATGAGTCATCTGTTCCTCTTGAACGTGGGACTGTTTGGGAGTTGGAGGACAGTGTGGGTCCGCCGACTTTGGGTGGCGATAACCCAAAGCCTGGTACTGAGGCACTAACCCAATTAGTAAGAGAAGTGCTAGAAGGAGTGTTTGAGGCTAGAATGAGGGATTCTAGTTGAGACACTTCAGACTAGATGCATGGATTGTGAGAAGAAGAGAGATCGCAGTTCTTTGGGGCTGGAGTCTCATTCTGTGAAGCGTGTTAAAATGCGCCCAAACTATCCGTCTTGCGAGCACTACAAGAGGCGTCATCCGGGTGACTACTGGAGGAAGGCAGAAGCATGTCTCAGGTGTGGATCTAAGGATCATCGGGTACGAGATTGTCCTCGACGATTCTAAGTCAGGTATGTTAGATGTATTGGTTCGAATATAGAAATTGTATGTGTAGTATGTGTATCTACTTTAGTGGTTGAATGTTTTGAGTGTGTGTGAGATGGTTCAAGTTCAAGTTTGGTATGGTAGTGCTTTGGGATTAGAGTGCGCAGCGAGAGTGTAGTGGTGTAATTCGTGTTATACCACTGTTCTGTTAGTTGGAAATTTGAAGGACAAAATTTCTTTAAGGAGGGGTGAGTTGTAACGCCCCGAATTTTGGGCCTAGAAGTTTTGGGTTTTGAGTGCAGGAATAGTGGGGAGGCTGCACACATAAGCTAAGTTGTGCAGTTTAGTGACAAGAATAGACCTGCTGGTCAAGTGGTTAAGGTGTGTGTTAGTGTGTTGGAGGTCTGGAGTTCGAGTTACTGTGTGGGCGTTTTAGAAAACGTTTTAGTTATTTCTGTTTTAAGTTTAAGTTTAAGTAATTATTTTATTAATTGTGATTAGGGATATTATCATTTATTTTGGGTTATTATTCTATTTTATATTATTTTATTCTCTTTGATTTTCTTGTACTATGTAAGTTAGTTTCTTTTCTTTTCTTTTTAGTATTGGCTCTTGTTTTTTTCTCCACGTTTTTGGATCGGTAGTGTTGTGGGGTCGAAGGGCTTTGATTTTTCTACTCCTCTGTCGTGTCTTCTTCGTCGTCAAACAGGTGTGGGATTCGAACTGTGACTACTTTCCCTTTTGTTTTATGTAATTTTTTTAGATTTTCTTGTCGGTATGTTAAACCGTTGTTTTTAGGATGTTAGTCGATGGAAGTGGTGAGAAATCGCCACTTTCTGATGTACTGTCGATAGAGAAAGGCTTAGAGATCGTTTCGGTGGTTTAAGCGGTGGTTTTTGGGTTATTTTGGGGTGGTTCGTGACTGCCCTGATGGTACATGGTCGTGTGGATTTGGGGATTAGGGTTTCAAGCTAGTTATGGGTGCCACACGGCCTGGCCACACTGGCGTGTAGCCTTTTTGGAGATTTTTTTGAAATCCACACGGGCGTGTCCCCTAGGGCACACGGGCGTGTAAGTTTGGGAATTAGGGATTTGAGATTTGGGGTCACACGGCCTGGCCGTACGGCCATGTGACTGATTTGGAAATTTTTAGGGTTCTCACACGGGCGTGTGTTTCAGAACACACGGCCGTGTAGCTAATTTGGGGCCTAGAAATTCAACACGGGCGAGTGTTGTGGGACACACGACCGTGTCTGACTGCCACATGGGCGTGTGACACCTTCACACGGCCGTGTCTACTCTGCACTTGAATTTAGCAAAATTAGAAAGTGTCTTACACGGCCTGATCACATGGCCGTGCCTCTGCACCATATGGGCGTGTGCCTCTGCCACACGGTCGTGTGTTACTCCTTACGCGGGCTTATGGCTCCCCACACGGCCGGAGCACACGGGTGTGTGGCCCTATCTCGCCAAGTTTGATTTTAGGTTGATTTAAGTGTATTCGTGATCTCTGTATGTTCCAACTTTTCAACTAAGATTTCTGAGGGTGATTATAACTCTGTTCTCACCTCAATTTAGGTGCTGTTTGTGATTGAAGTGTGTCAGGTTAGGTATCGAATCTAAGTGCACAAGTTTGCATGTTTTTGTAGTTGATTGACTGATTGCAAGTGAATGTTTCTGAATGTTTGTCTAAGATTGTGTCGTGGATTGATGCATCGGGATTTATACCATCACATACACTCATCTGCATGTTGAAGAGAAAGGGAGATTTACGATCTGGCAATTGATCTGCATTCTAAATGCCTTGATAATACCCAGAGGGTCATAGGTGGTCCTAATACCCTGAGGGTTGTGAATATTTCCATTAACGGTATAGCGGTTTATAGCCTTGCATTGTACTGCATGTACGTTAACTATGCTACGTACTAGCATCTGATTTGGTAGTTTATATTGCACATCTGTACTGTGGTTCACCGCATAGCACAGTACAGTATACGCTAGCTTTGCTGCGTAACGTATTTGATCTGGTTGTTATACTGCATGTCTGTACCGCGATCTTCCGCATGGCACTGTATAGCTTTTTGATAGTCCTAATTCCCTGAGGGTCGTGGAAAATGTATAGGGGATATAAGGTTGGATGGGCTTTTCGAGGTCCTATTTGGAGTGATTGGTTGGATGAAGTTACAGCTCTATTGAAGTTTGACGGGGGACAGAGATGGTGTGTTGGTTGGATGGGTGGGTTATTTTATAACTCATTCGCACTCATATGCATCTGTTTGATTCTGTGACTGCTATATCTGTTTGACTGAAATATTTCTGTCTAATTGTCTGATAAATCTGACTGCAATATTTGACTGGAAGGCACTCATCCCTAAAGGAACCTTGTGTGATGGGCTAAGGCCCAACTGATTCTGATTGTGGAAAAAGGGCTTAGGCCAGTTTGTGACTTCTAAGAATTTTTGATATTGTGTTTAATAGAGCCGTATGACTGTAAAGTTACATATGGTTTGTTTTGTTATAGTCGCTCTGAAAGTATTTTCCCCTGCTGAACTATTTTCAGGTTTACTGTATCTATTTCTGTTTTGGTAGCTAATTAGTTTGATCTCACACTAAGCTCGTATAGCTTACCCCCTCTTTTCTTTCCCCTTTTAGGTACATTTCGGGATTTTGGATGCTGGACTTGGTATGCGAAGGACTCAGACAGTTTTGAGGCTAATAAGTTATTTGTGGTTTCAAACTTTTATTGGTTATTTAGTTTTGAATATAGGGTTTTTAACATTGTGGTATAATTCTATTTTACGATTTAATCATTTTATTATTCTGGTTTTTTTTAATACTCGATATTAATTATTTCAGGAATCGAATTAAGAATGACTAGTTTTGTAAGATTTTCTCACGATCACTTTGGTGGTCAATGTAGCATTCCGAATTCGGTCTAAACTTCTAGGCCGAGTTTAGAGTGTTACAAGGATTGATGACAATATTATGATAAATAATTGTATTCATTTAGTAATCTTAATATGATGTAATCATGTGCTTAAATTTCATTTTACTTAAAATTTAATGTATATTTTTATTTTAATATCATACATATTTCATGTGTTATTTAAACACATATTTATATTCTAAATTTGTGGTTTCACACGCATACACTTGTGATAGAATTTCTAGTATTTATTAATTTGAAATATATATGATTTATATGTTAACATGTATTAATTGATATCAAGACATGTCAATTAGCATCACATACTACTTGCCAAAACATAATTTGTCAAAGTGTCATTTTATTTATTTTATGAGTCGATTGCATCAATAATCCTCAAATTTTCATTTTAAATCGATCTCTAAATTTTAAATTATTTTAATTATATCTTTAAAATATTGAGGTTATACCAATTAGGTCCTTTTGTTACTAAAGTTGTTAATGTAAATGTTAAATGATAAATAAGATCTTATGTGACATAATTTTATAAAAATTAAAAATAAATATTATAAAATAGATTTTTTTAAATCCTAGGTTTGAGATTTCAAGCTTTTACGAAGTGTTATCATCATAAGCGAAGCCAGAATAATTTTTTATGGGGCCGAATGAAATTTTAATTTTTTATAGTCTATATCTTTATAATTTTTAAAGTATTAAATCGAATTTTTATAATTTTAAGGGGGCAAAAGTATAATTTTACCTTTACTAATTTAAAATTTTAAAAAAGTTAGAGAGCATAAATAGCAATTTTTATTTTAGGGGGGCCGGGGCTCATGCCAGTCCCCCCTAAAATCGCCTCTGGTTATCATTCTCTCTCGTTCTCTGTCTTCCCCCTCTCTCAATTTTACTTTTAACTTTTACTTTTAAAATTTATATAACAATGTTCTGTTTATATAAAATTTTATTTTAAATTTAACTACATAAATATTGAAATATCATTTAACTAATTAGAATGATTTCAAATTTAAAATTGAAGGATGTGTGGTTGAATTAACTCTTACTTTATTATTCTTTTACTGCCCTTTAAATACAAATGATATCATTTTAGACTTATTTGTAAAATATTTTTATTTCTAATATTATAATCCATTAATTAATAATATTGACAAATTCCACAGGATATGGAAAATGTTTCATTCTCTTCGAGATCAGCAATTGACTGGTTTGAAATTTGAAAATAACATCTCAATGTAATGGGATTTGACCTTATTTTAATTTAGGCAGAATAGTTTCCTCCACTTTCGTGAGTGAGTGTACACAAACATACTCATGACACATGTATAAACTAGGCTGGACAAAGTATTTTAGAATATTGTATCCTTCGATTTAAATTACTTATTACTAAAAATATATATATATATGTTTAACTACAAATTATAAATATAATACACGTTTTAAATATTTATATTTCTAGAATAATAAATAAATTACTCAATATAAAACTGATTTGAAATATTGGTTAGAGTGTTGGTTGGCACTTAAATAATATAAGTTCAAATCTTATCATTCTTCTTAATATTGTTTTTATAATTTAAATTTAATATACAATTTTTAGATGAATTTAGATTTTATACAATTTTATGAATGAAATTTTAATTTGATATAATATCATCCTATGCTTATATATTACATACACAAATAATTATATTTATCTAATACAAAAATAAATTAATGTATTCATTTTTTTAAAATTTTAGATATATATTTAAATCATAATCAAAATTTTATATGTATAATTGCACTAAATTAAAATATAAGTGACTTATTTTAAATGATAAAAGAATTCAACTAGATATGGCTGTATTGAGATTTGTAATTTTTTCTTTATTTTTTTGTTGTATTGATTTTATCGTTATATTTTAAAAATAAAAATAAAAAATTTAGAATGGGGAGATGAATAATAATATAATGAAAATTGTTTTCACCGTCCATCTATTTTAAATGAATTGATAATCCATCTTTGGTTCAATTCAAAGTTATAGTATTTGATAGTGTAATCAAAACTAATGTAGGATTAGTGAATAAAATTATGCTTTTTTCTTGATAATACAAGATTAAAAAGAACAAACGGTTTTTTAAAAATAAATACGATAAAAGCTATGCACTTTTTTCATAATCGTGATAGCAGTGACGTGGAAATTAAACTTATTTAATAGCCATGAACTAATCTTCCGCCCTTTCTATGGGTTGTATAATTTTTTAATGTTAAAATAATTCCCCATTTCAGTATTAAAATATTCCAAGTATGTAGCACTATCTCTGTTACATGGTACAATAATCCCCCATTTTTGTATTTACTTCCTTTTAACTCTATATCGTCAAATGCAAGAAGTGTGATAAAGTAATTGGTCGGTAAGGAATTTATAAAAAATAAGGAAAATGATTTCGATTTGAATATGAAAAAATCAATTCAAAATAAATATTTTTATATGATCTTATGTTTATTTAATGATATAAAAATATTTTTTATTAATTTTATCTCAATAATATCATTTTCAAATATTTACTCTAAATTCTCTCTAAAACATTTTATTTTAAAATCTGTAAAATATAATTTTTTTCAAAAATTTAAAAGTTTTCTTCCTTATGTGGAATATTTTCTTTCTACTCATAGTAAATATATTGGTAGAGGTGGCTGTGGACCCGAACGCAGCACGGATCCTCTTGCTCTCTGTGCCCTGCAATGCAAACTGTCAATGAGGTGGGCAGCTATGGCCTAATATTACAGTACTTTTCAGTTTTTATTATTTTCCCAAAGAAAACAAACATATTACAATTATAACAACTTATTGAATCAAGTAGCGTCTATCAGGTTTTTTACTACATTAGGACAAAAATTTTTTAAAATAATACAAATAAAAATTATGTACCAAAATGATACATTTGGAGTGATGCTGTCATAGACATATAAAATATATTTACTTTAAAAATGTACCATTTTAAATAAAATTTTCATTTTAATACAAAATGTACCATTTTGATACATAATTTTTATTTATATTATTTTGAATTTTTTATTTTTTGTCCTAGTTTAATAAAAACCCAGCGTCTTTCAAAAGAAAAAAAAACTTATGATAATATATAAATAAAATTTTGAGTCAAATATTTTAGATATAAAAATATAATGTTGAGAGAATTTGTCTTTATTTAAACATTAGGAGTTCTAAAATTAAGGCTTGCATTTTCAATAAAATAAAAATTAAAGTTTGCATTTAATGGATATTATTAATGAACTGTGTTGAAATACAACCCTATTAATTTATAAATAATTATAAGACTTATCATATGTATATGTGCATGAAAATAACGATTTAAAATATAAATTTATTTTTAAAGATAAATACAATAAATAATGAAATATATTATTTGAGATTGATTAATAAAAATAACACATAAAATGTATACAATCTTAAAATAAAAATTATATTAAATTATGAATAAAATGAAAATTAAACATGTAAATATATCATATTAAAAATACTAAATGTATTACAATTATTTATAATGATATTGTCAACAATTTTGCATTAGTGTCAAGTTGACTTACGACAACAATTTAACCAACAACATTATTCATATGTATAAATATATAAAAATTTAAAACATAGACATAACTTATTAAAATTTTAAATAAAAATTAAAAATTGATTTAGTTCAAATGACAAATGAAAAAACGATATGAATAATGTATTTAGCTCAAATCTCATCATGTATAAATTTTATTAATCTATAAAAATATAAAAGAAATAAAAACACTAACATAATCACAACAAAAGGAACAATATAGATTTTAAAATTTATTAAAAATAAATATAATTATTATATTTTTAACTAGTTAGCCTCATCATATATAATAACTTAATATGTAGATGACTATATGTAAATTTATTTTTTATATTTTAAAGGGTTTTTCACTTAAATAATATAAAATTTTAAAATAAATATTAAAATAGGATAAACATCCTATTATTTACCAGACTATGCAAAATGAGCATTATATCATCGATGCAATTAGTGGCACCCAACTTTCCTACCGTCAATGATTGCTTGAATCATTAAAATTTAAAAGAATATATACTTTTTTTAGGTGCCACCTCAGCAATTCGCGGCACCAGTATTTCAGGCAAAAAAAAATACACCGTTTTAAATTATATTTTTCTAGGTATAAAAAAATTAAATATTTTTTAAAATTTTAATGATTCAAGCAATCAGGGGCGAAGCCAAGAGCTGGTATGAGCCTCGCCTCCCTAAAATGTAAAATTAATTTTTACTCTTAAATTTTTTTAAAAATTTTAAATTAATAAATATAAAATTACACTTTGGCCCTTTAAAATTATAAATATTCAATTTAATTCTTTATAAATTATAAAGATATAAACTATAACAAATTAAAATTTTACCAAACCCCGTAAAAAAATTTTTTGATTCATTGTAAGCAGATGATAGGGAAGATGAGGGTTGCTGGAGCAATTGGTGGGATGATATATACTGTTTATTTGGCCTAGTTTGATAATTAATAAGGTGTTTATCGTATTTCAGTATTTATTTTATTATTTTTTATTATTTCATTAAAAAATTCTATTTCAAAATATACTGCTACTAATAATAATTAATTTTTTTAAAAAAATTCCCAGAAAGTGATTATTAGTGTATAAGCCCAGAAACTGCCATAAAATGGGATATACTCATCTGACTGTTAAATCTCCGCCCTTCCTTCCTTATCATACCTCAAAACCCTCTCTTATATCATCTCTTTCTATTGCCCCCACCGCGGATGAGAGCTTCAACGGTTATGCCCTCTTCGTTATCCCATAGCTGAAATACCTTCCTTTTTTCCAGCTTTTTATTAAAAAAACTATTCTATCTCTGTTCTTCAACCTTCAAGTCTCGGAAAAATCATCTGTTTTTTGCTGCTGCTGCTGCTTGGTAACCATTGAAATCTTAACTAGTTCCAAAGTTCATATACGTCGGGAAAAAATTCTGCATAGAAAGCTAGTTTCGATTGGTTTCTGCCATTTATATGTTATATTGGAATTAAAAAGAATTGGGTTATACTCCAAAACCTGCTTTTTACAAATATGTTTTATCGTTTGATTAATTTTTTGTTTATGAAGATGACGATACGTAACAGGATTCATTTTCTTGGTACAGGCGTGCAGCTATAAATATCTTATCTAAAAGAGCTTAAAGTTAGAAATTCCCAGTTCCCATCCCCATCTACCCCGAGGTTGAAAATGGCTCCAAGGAACAGCCGAGGAAAGGCCAAAGGAGAGAAGAAGAAGAAGGAAGAGAAGGGTATTACTCTATTAGTATTTCTCAATCGTATTTGATAAATTACTCAAATTTAACCGCGGCGCCCCGCCCCGCCCTGGCCGGCGCCGGCCTTTTTTCATCTTGTTTGCAGTTCTGCCGGTGGTGATGGACATCACCGTACACCTCCCCGATGAAACTCATGTTATTCTCAAGGTTGGTCCCTGTGTTTTTCATCGTACACCTTCCTTAGCGATTTTGTTTATCATCGTGGCACCATGTGCGTGTATGTGTGCGCGTTTTCTTTTAAATTTTAAGAGGCCTCTTTTCGTTTTTCATGCTTTTGGAGCTGGATTTCGTTACACAATCGTCTTTTCGTCAGCAACCATTTTATTAATAATTCTTTGGGTCCCAATTCTCAGAAATTAAATATCTCAACCAATTATGGAAATGGAAAGCAGTTAAGCTTTAAATTTTTATTTTTTATTTTGAGTTGAGCTTCTTTAAATGAAGTTTGGAATTTGGAAGAATTTATCTTCTATTTAAAAAAATAGAATTCGTTTTAATTTTAAATTTAATTGCGACTTAGTATATTCTAAGAATAGATAATATTTATCTTTTCGACCTTTGAAATGGAGTTGGTTGCTAATATGTTGAATATATAAATATGTGCAGGATATAACAATACGCTACAATTTTTTAGAATTATCATTATTATTTAATTTTCTTTTTACAAATGGGGTAAATTTTATAATTTGTAAATAAAAATGGGCAGGGGATATCGACAGACAGGATACTAGATGTACGTCGTCTTTTATCGGTGAATACGGAGGCCTGCAACATCACAAACTTTTCCTTATCCCATGAGGTAAGGTCGTGAGGGTACATGCATTTCTAGTACAAATAATTTTGGTAAACTAATTTACAAATTTTTATTTTATAATTAGAAAAATTATTAGGCCCTTTTATATAATTTAATTTAAAAATTAATAAATTTTCGACCAAATATCAGAAAAATCATGTCAGCTTCAAAAGAATATGACAGCAGAAACGACACACAGATCATGTTCAAGTTGATAAAATAGCTCTTGGAAATATCATGGCCATCATTTTCCGTCTCCGAAATAATGGACTGTAATTTTGTTTACGTCTTCTTTAGAAGAGGAAGAAAAGAAAGGTGCATCTCATTTTGCACTATATACAAAATTTATTTAAATTAATGTTTTCATAAATATTCATAATAATGAAATTAATTAATATACTAAAATTTCATATTCCTGTTTTCCATTTATTATTATCGTTTTTATTATAAACTCGAAAATAAGTAATAACCGCGGTTAAAATGAAAATTTTTCTGTTCTAACGGTTACAGGTAAGAGGGTTGCGGTTAAAAGACACCGTGGACGTTTCGGCGCTCAGACCGTGCGTATTAACCTTAACGGAAGGTAAGCTAAAGGAGGGCAAAAATGTAAATGTATTTTTATAAACGTCGATTAGTTACGACGTAGACAAAAAATATACGCTGAAAAGACACTTTTGCTTCTCGCGACTTCAGTCTCATTTCCCTCCAAAAAAAAAAAAAAAACCTAACTGCTACTTTCTCTGTGTTTTAAAATTTGAAAAAATAAACCCAGATGATTATGATGAAGAGAGCGCAGTGGCGCACGTTAGACGGGTACTGGATATTGTGGCTTGCACAGCGAGCTTCGGCTCATCTGTCACCGCCAAAGATCAGCTGAAGCCGGACGCCAGTAAGAATGCGGCGGTTGCGCAGGATAAAGGCTGTGCAGCAGCTAAGAAATCCGTCTCCGGTGCGAACAAGGAATCGGCTTCGAAATCTTCTACGAAGGACGTGCCGGTAGATGCAGAAGGAGAGATGAGCCATTCTTGCCCTAGCCTCGGCACTTTCTACGATTTCTTTTCCCTCTCTCATCTCGCTCCTCCTCTTCAATGTACTGTTTCTCTCTATAATTGTTTCCGTCTTTATTTGTTTGCATTTTTCTCTTGCTCCCTCGCGTACGGTTTGAACTTAGCTTAGCGACTATTCCTTTTCCTTTTCAGTTATAAGGAGGGCAAACAAGCGGCAAGTTGAGGAGATCTCAGCCGATGATCATCTCTTCTCCCTTGACGTGAGATCTTCGTCCTTAAAACCTCTCCTTCTTCGCAATACAGTGTCTTTCGGTCTCTCTTGTATCTGTAATATATTTGTTTGATAATGACCAGATTAAGCTTTGCAATGGAAAGCTGGTTCACGTGGAATCATGCCGGAAAGGTTTTTATAGCGTTGAGAAGCAGCGGATTCTCTGTCACAATCTTGTTGATTTGTTACGCCAACTTAGTAAAGCTTTTGATAAGGTCAGTTTTTCATTTTCCCTTCTTTTAAGTTATTACTTATGTCAGCTTATCTAAAACGCTTTGAACATGATAATATTTGGTCGTGCAGTTTGTTTATCAGCTAATAAGAGTCTGTTGAGTTATGTGATGGGAGTTTCCATAATATATATTTGTTTTAAACTGAATGAACAATCTGGAGAATGATTCTGATCCTTCGAGATCTTATAGACGTGGGTTAGATTTCCGATCTATGTAGATTTTAGACCTGTGGTGGATGTTTATTGAGTCTTCGGTAACCGGCATAAAATTTGCTTCTTTTGGACTAAAGCAAGGGAAATGGCGTTGAGGTGAAATAAGATTTTGAAAATTTGAGATGTTTAATTATTGGTATTTGGTAGTAATGTTTGTAATTGCCTTGGCGGATTTTTTTTTTATATTGCACCAGTGTATGGTTAGTCGGTGTAATGGTGCATAAGAGGATATTTGCTTAATTTGGAGTGATTTGGTTTCGGTGAAAAAGTATCTAACCGTGATTATTTAAGTATCTATTTTGGAGTGCAACGAACATCTCCATACTCAATAGTCATGTTGATTATTTGCGATTACGGTTTTTGATTGAGGTATAAATCAGTTCATTTGGAGAATGTTTAATTAATGGAGAATATTACTTATTCTGGTACATGCCATATGTTGTGCTTTCTTCGTATAAAAGCTGAAGTCACGATTATCGGAACATTTTATATGGAAGTTCATTTTTGATTGGGTATTTTGTGTTACAGAAATCTATGCTGCTTCAAATAAATTTGATGGTAAGATCAATTATTAATGATAGTTATGCACATTTGGTGGTAAGTGTGATCTCAAGTCATACATTTGGTTGGTTTTCGTCATCTTGTTCATGTAATATGATTTCTAGCAGGGGGAGTTATTAGTTGAGATCTCTTTAACTGGATTTCCTTATGGTATATAGATTTTGACTTTGACTTTGGAGATGATAATATATTTGGTTAAAAGAAAATTTTGGGATATTTATGATGTATATAAGCTTCAAGTGCAACTGTTATGTAATAATTGATCTTTTCAATTTGAAAGCCATAGTATTTCGATTTGGAGTTAAGTTGGGTATCAAAATTTTATGTTAGAAATTGTGAGGGGTGAAACTTGTATTGACTTGACATTTATCATATTGATGAGAAGTATTTGACTTGGAGATATAATATGCTTGGTTAAAAGAAACTTTTGCGATATTTATGGTGTTTTTAAGCTTTTAGTGCAACTGTTGATATGTGATAATTGATTTTTGAAATTCGAAAGCAGTAATATTTGGATTTGGAGTTGTGTTCGGTACTCAAAGGTCAAAGCTTTATGTTTTAATTTCTGTCGTGTGGATCTTGTCGATATAAGCTATTGCATTGGCTTGACTTTTATGGTTTAAATTGATGAGAGATATTTCAATAGTCTGCGAAAAGGAAAACCTTAAGTATGTGATTTTCGAGGTAACTAGATGATTTGTTGGCATGACTAAAATATTACATTGTTGTAATTACTCGACATGGATTTCAGTTAAACTTGCGAATAGGACGGATTTAGTAATTTTAGATCGGATTAAATTGAGTTGAATGGATTTGAAATTTTTTTTTTTAATTATTTTATGGGTTTGAATTATTTTGAATTTAAGTTATTTGAAATTTTAATTATATTGAGTAGCTGCTGCCTTTCTTTTTGTAATGTTTTTCGGACTTCTTTTTTGGCGGGAATATATTTATGACTTGTTTTAACTTCATTTGTGTTAAGTAATGGCTTCTCTTTGAATGATGTATACCATTCAGTTAAATTTACTTCCTGATTTCCATTCCATAAAATCCAGAAACTCTCACTTTTTTAATTCATATTTTATGTTCATTTAAACTTTATAGCATATATTAACTCGTACCTTTTTCATGTTTCCTCTTTTGATAATATTTCCTCATGTTAATACCCTGATAAGAATATTACAGGCCTACAACGATCTCATGAAAGCGTTTACGGAACGTAATAAGGTATATGATCATTTATCACTGCTTGTCCCTTTATTTAGTTGCTTTGACTGAAAATGCTAAAGAATCAAGAAGTTGTTCATGAAGATAGCCTAGCTTTTGTATTGTTTCACAACTTTACTTTTCTTTTTTTTGGTCAGTTTGGGAGTCTTCCTTATGGCTTCAGAGCGAATACCTGGCTTGTACCTCCAATTGTAGCGCAATCACCATCAAATTTCCCACCTCTTCCCATGGAGGATGAAACGTGGGGGGGTAATGGAGGTGGCTTAGGAAGAGATGGAAAAAACGATTCGATACCTTGGGCCTATGAGTTTTCAGTTCTTGCATCTATGCCCAGCAAGACAGCAGAGGAGCGACAAATACGGGACAGGAAAGCATTTCTTCTTCACAGCCTATTTGTCGACACGGCAATTTTCAGAGCCATTAGGACTGTGAAGCATGTAATGGGAAAGATGAATCCGACCTGTTCAATAAAGAATTGTGAAACTCTGTATTCTGAGAGAGTAGGGGGCCTGAATATTATGGTAATGAAAGATGCCCCCAATGCAAGCTGTAAGGTGGACACCAAGATTGATGGAATTCAAGCAACTGGAGTAGATCAAACAAATTTGCGTGAAAGAAACTTATTGAAAGGGATCACAGCTGATGAAAATACGGTTGCGCATGTAAGATATTTTCTGGAAAATTTTAATGATGAATGAATCTCTTTATGGTCTAGATTCTACTTTCGGAGTTGGTAAGATTGAGGCAGTTTTTATATTTTGACTGCAGGATACTTCCACTCTTGGTGTATTAAATGTGAGATACTGTGGCTATATTGCCTTTGTGAAGGTTGAGGGGAGAGAGAATGAGAAAAGCAGTCCACCATATCAAAGCATTGAACTTGAGCAGCCTGAAGGCGGGGCCAATGCCCTCAATATTAACAGGTACCAATTTCTTCAGTGTCAAATATATATTTGCTTGAGCTGTATTATATTTTATATATTATAGTAGAGGGAACAAACTGTTGATTTGATAAATTTTAAAGAGTTTGATAAATGAAACTCTTCTTGAGTGTATTTAAAGGGGTATTTGAAAATAACATAATGTTTTGTGTTTCAGCTAAAAATTTTCTAATGTTCAATATTCCTCTATCTCGGTGGGAAAACTTAAACCTCTCAGATGCAAATGATTGGATTGGTGTTTGCTTAACTTGCATTTAGATGGAGTGGCTACATATCTTATTAAATTTCAAGCTAAATCTTTCCTATTGGTCAGTGTTTATCTATCCTGGAAGGAAAACTCGAAACTCAATTATGCAGATCATTGGATTGATGTTCTCTTGATTTGCATCTAGATGACATGGCTTGCATATAGTTGTTGGTTTTAATGGAATTTTACCATTTTTATGTCCTTTAATGCAATTTTCCTTTATTTATTTTTCGAATAAGAAAGACAAGAGAGTTAATTTTGAAATGGAAAGGTATAATAATTCATTTACTACGACGCGGTTATTGCTCTTTAGTTTGTGGCTGTTTTTTTGCTCCTTCAGCTTCAAAAGCACAATTCTTAAAGAGTTCCCTTCCCTTCTTCTCTCAGTTTGAGATTACTTCTTCATAAAACGATACCTTCAGAACTTAATAAGGTAGCTTCTCCTTCACAAGTTTTGGAACATGAAGAACTTAGTTCGTCCCAAGTTTTGATAGAGAGATTGCTGGAAGAAAGTCTTACTAAGCTTGAGGAGGAGGAACTCGAACGGAAACCTTTTGTGAGATGGGAACTAGGAGCCTGCTGGATACAACACTTGCAGGACCAAAATAGCACACAAAAAGATAAAAAACCATCTAGGGAGAAGTCTAAGAATGAGATGAAACTTGGAGGACTTGGGACACCTCTTAGGTCCCTCAAGAACAAGAAAAAATCAGATGGGAATATGGGATCAGGAAGCTCAAACTCTCATCCGGATGCTGTTGAAAATGTTACAGCAGCTTCTATAGAATCTCAGCTTGAAACCAGTTCAAAAGATGATGAACTTGTGCTGAAGAGGAAGTTATCCGAAGAGGCCTTTGCTCGACTAGAAGAGTCGAAGACTGGACTTCATCACAAGGTAGATATTCTTGATTACTGTAGCATAGAATTTTGTATACTGGAAGCCTATGTCTAACATGTTCATTTTGTTTGAAAGACTTTACAGGAATTAGTTGAATTGTCGCAGAAATATTACACTGAAGTTGCTCTTCCAAAATTGGTAACCCTGAGAGTTATTTCGTCACTTTCCTGATTTTGTCTGTAGTTAGGTTTGTAGTAGTTCTGGCTCTAGTACTTATTATGCAATAACAGGTTGCAGATTTTGGTTCCTTGGAACTCTCACCGGTTGATGGACGAACTCTGACTGATTTTATGCATACTAGAGGTCTTCAGATGCGTTCCCTTGGACATGTTGTAAGTGCCATACTCTGATATATTTCTGATTTATAAATGCTTGCCCTGTACAACATCTTTATCCAGCTTGAAAAGGAATTCTTTAATATTTTTCCTCTTTGTTGCCGAAGCTGTCAAGCCCTGCCAATTTCTTTCTATTTTTATGTGTGCACAACTTTTATTAGATTTTTTAGCATAACACATACCCACCGACATTGCATCATAGCTTGTTAAGATTCTCTGTACAGTCCATTTTTTGCTACCTAACCCCCTGTCCCAAAATTGGTGTGTGAGCCTATGATGTATAGAAAAATGGAACAATGACTTTATTATTTCCCATGATAAGTTATTGATTGGTATTTCTTTACTGCTCAGGTCAAGCTTTCAGAAAAGCTATCACATGTGCAGTCACTTTGTATTCATGAAATGATTGTTCGGGCATTCAAGCATATTCTGCAGGTCGTGATTGCCACTGTTGTTAAAATTGATAAACTGGCTGTGTCAATAGCTTCTGCACTGAACCTGATGTTTGGAGTTCCTAAGAATGGAGAACTACACAAGTCTTGCAAAATCCATTCAGTGGTGTGGAAGTGGTTGCAGGTCTTCTTGATGAAGCGATATGAATGGGATATTAGCAACTTAGACTTCAAGGACATTAGGAAATTTGCAATTCTACGTGGATTATGCCAGAAGGTATAAAAGGCTATCACTTTCTGTTCAAATTTTAAGGGTTTTGGAGATGGAAGTAGTTATAAGAAGCTATTTTTTCCTTTTACCACTTTTTTTTTGAAATTACAATGGATAGTTTCATTAGTGCTTTTTTATGGAAAGAGGGATGCATATACCTGGGCCAGCTTCCTTCTCTAAATAGAGTTTTAATGATGGATTTTGCTATCAAATTGGTTAAAATGTAAATTTTTCTGATCAAAATTCAGAATAAGGGAACATTCTCTATGGCTATGTAGGGTACTTTGCATGCCAAGAGAAAGGTTATAAATCATAGTCTAGTTGCGTGTTACCAAACGTGTTACCAAAAATAGGATGTGGCTGTTGATGGAGCATGAAAACTAAGTATGAGTTTCCTTTTCTCTCCTTTGCTTCTTTTAGGTAGGAATTGAGTTGGTTCCAAGGGATTTTGACATGGATTCTGCTAGCCCATTCCAACCATCAGATATCGTCAGTCTGGTTCCTGTACATAAGGTTATAAATAATTCTTGAACATTGTCCTTTCTCCTTCCTCAACTCTGTTTCAGAATTTGTTGATTTTATCATGGTTTTCTACTTGCTTGCGTTCTATTTCTCTTCAGCAAGCAGCATGCTCATCTGCTGATGGAAGACAACTTTTAGAATCATCTAAAACAGCCTTAGATAAGGGAAAACTCGAAGATGCCGTAATTTATGGAACCAAGGTATACATTCCAGATGGTATGCCTATCATGTGCTTCATCAAACTTTATTTTCGGAACTCTAGTCTCTAATCTGTTAAACTTCTCCGTTTCCGGCAGGCTCTTTCTAAGCTAGTAGCAGTTTGTGGTCCATATCATCGAATGACAGCTGGAGCTTACAGCCTTCTTGCTGTGGTTTTATATCACACTGGAGATTTCAATCAGGTCTTCTTGTTAACCATTTCTACCTGCAGTGTGGAAATTCATATCATACTAAAATACCCTAAACAATTCTATAAAAGTTTTCTGTGTGTTGAGGGTTTCAAGTTGAATTTAAATCAATAATCTACCCCAACTGCAGGCCACAATATACCAGCAAAAAGCCTTGGATATCAATGAGAGAGAACTGGGATTAGATCATCCTGACACAATGAAGAGTTATGGAGATCTTGCTGTCTTCTATTACAGGCTTCAGCATACAGAACTTGCTCTTAAGTACGTTTGTCTGCATTTTATGTATGGACATTTTACTGTTTTAAGTATCAAGGCTTAGACAAGCTCTTTACAAATATTTTTTGGTGCCTAGTAGCTATTGTAGTTTATCCTTTAATACTATACGATTTGAATTATAGATGTTGAAGCAGTTATCTTCACACATTCTGGTGGGCCTTTAAATGGATTTCAGTGTCACAAATTCTAATTTAATCTGCTTAGCTAGATGTATTTTCCTTTTGAAATCTTACTTTTTGAACCTAATATTATTGTTTGCTTTTGGACATTGTAAGTTCCTGAAGAAATATCTTGTAAGATGGTAGTGGCAATTTCAAGTCATATTTGAAATCTTTCCGGTTAGCCTCTTGATCATAACATCTATAAGTTATTGTTGGATCAGATATGTAAAGCGTGCTCTGTATCTTTTACATCTTACTTGTGGGCCATCTCATCCAAATACCGCTGCAACATACATAAACGTAGCCATGATGGAAGAAGGACTGGGCAATGTACATGTTGCCCTTAGATATCTTCACAAAGCTTTGAAGTGTAACCAAAGGTTACTTGGTCCTGACCATATTCAGGTTTGAGTCATCTTTTCGTCATATGCATCTATGGTTCTATTTCATGTTCCAGAGAAATTGAATCATTATAAAACCTTTCTTAAATGGATTAACTAAAAGTCACTGCCGAGGTTTTTGAATTTTTTTTACTTCATATTGTGGGTGCTAAGACAATGCTGTCTTAGATGTTTTTGATGAAATAAAGGCTTGCCAGAAAAATGTAGTTTGTGCGTGAAATCTTAATTTCATGTTTATGCATGTCCCAAATCAACTGTCAGGAAACATTACTAAGATTCTATCCTATTGTGTACTTTTGACTTCCTTTGTTTCTTCATACTTTTTTCGTGACAAAGCAAAGAGAAAATCTTTGAAGGAATAATCCTTTTGTCCGTTAATGTCTTCAGACAGCAGCAAGTTATCATGCTATAGCAATTGCACTCTCATTGATGGAAGCATACCCTTTGAGCGTCCAACATGAACAAACAACCTTGCACATTCTCCGAGCAAAGCTGGGCCCAGATGATTTACGTACCCAGGTATCTTTTGCAGTCCGTAGATTGAACAAGTAATCTCTTCGGTATGTGATTCATGCCACCCAAAATTTTGAGTAACCTGTGACCTAGAGATAAGCACAGCTGCTTCAAGCTCTTAGTTGACAGAGCTAAAGTGAAAGTTGGCATCAATAGCAGCTTGATAATCTTTGACAGGAGCGCATCAAATGCTTGACTTGAGTGAATAATTTCTGCCAGCAGATGATAGATATGATAGTTTTTTAGGGTTGTTTTCTTTAATTCATTATCAACTATTAAATTTTTTGATGAAATCTCTCAGGATGCTGCTGCATGGCTCGAGTATTTTGAGTCCAAGGCATTTGAACAGCAAGAAGCTGCACGAAATGGTACTAAAAAGCCAGATGCATCCATAGCTAGCAAGGGCCATTTAAGGTAAAATATCTTAGCATATTCTCCGAAGAAGGGGATTAGGAAATAGTTGATTGTTGTTGAATGTATTAAGTTTCCTTTTTGCCAATTTATGTGCTATTCACATAATTGTGCAGCTATCATGTCACATGCTCCTGCATTTCCCAGCTCAGCATAGAAAAATATAATCCATGCCTTTGATAGGGTTTTTCTCGAGAATTCTTGAGATTTCACTTGTGGAACCATCTTCAACTTCTTTACGGAAGGGTACTTATTTATGCTTTAAAAAGTTTAAAATAATATTAAAAAAAAAAAAAAACCTTTTCATTTATGAGTTCTTCAGCCTCTTATTCTGTGGTGTACATTTATATTTACCCTTTCAAATGCCACTGGTGGCGAAGTACCTCTATCATCACTCTTCATGTTGGCTCACCCTACTCAGATCCTTGTTCCCCACGCAAAAGAAACAAAATAAGACCTGCCGGTCATGGCGGCTGGTGTCCCCTCCATGTACTTGTTTTGAGTTCGTTCTTTGATACCCCATTCATTTCTCGTGGATTATTACTTTCTTTGCATTAGTTTAACTTAGCTTACTGAGCTATACAATTCCTGAAAATGCCGTTGTAATGATTTTAACAAATTAATATAGTAGTAGTTAGTTTGGTTTTCTAAGAATTCTTTAGGTGGTTGGCCTATAAAAAGTTATTTTGGTTAGCACATGGTTGGATTACCAGCATTTGTTTGTTTATATATATTCTCCATTTGTGTGTCTGCTATGGGAAAATTCAGACATCCTTATATATATATATTAGCTCACCAATGTTAAGCAATTTATTGAAAAAGCCAGCAAAGCTGGAAACGTTTACAGACATCTTTACACTGTTGCTGATGTTTATGCTACTTTGCAGTGTTTCTGATTTGCTTGACTATATTAATCCAAATCATGATGCCAAAGGGAAAGATGCTGCAGCAGGAAGGAAAAGAAGCTGTATTATGAAGGTAAGGTAGAGTTTAATTTGTGGTTGGTCAAAATTATTGTTGATGATAGGAACCAGACCCAAATCTGATTCTCTTAAATAATGACATTGATTGAAATGAGTTAATACTAGCGCATTATGTAGGGGCTGGTGACCAAGTTTTTTGCAGATTGTACTAATGGCTAAGAACTATAGAAAGAAATATGAAGTTTCAGCTCCTCAACTACTGAGCTAGCCAAATTTCCATAACCAGATTTTGTGCTTCATTAAACCTATTCCAAGCTTGTCCATATAATGTTGAGAAGGCTTATTGTGGATGGAGAACAGTAAAAACTAGGACCTTTAGATGAAGGGCTGTGGAGCTAGCATGGTATCTATAGAATCTGGTAGAAATGTTGTCTCTAGAAATGGATGTCATCCATGTCCAATAGGAAAAAAAATAATTGTGCCTGATACAGTAAAACATATATGATGGCACATTCTTCTCCAAAGAAGGGGAAAATTTTTCATTCCAATTTCAGTTAAAGCCTGGATAGTTGCAAGTATGTAAATCAGGAAAAGGCAACATGGCTACTAGCATGGACCATCAGATGCATTATTTTCTTTTTCTTTTTACCCAACATGCACCTCTTATGGATCCCGATTCTCCTCTACAGGTGAAGGGAAAACTTTATCCAAGTTGTGAGGAATCCTCTAAAGAGAGTGTGAACAAAGCTTCAGATGAGGAGACACATGTACCTGAACCGGAAGATAAACCGGATGCTAACCAGGAGATGAGCTCTTTGCCAGCACATTCTCAGGCTCCTGTTACGGAAGAGACAACAGAGGCAAGACCAGACCTTGATAATTGCATCCTATCTGAAACACAAGCTGAAGGGGATGATGGGTGGCAACCCGTTCAAAGGGTAAGAGCATCTGTCTCACTTGGGCGAAGACTAAAGCAGAGACGAGCAAGTATAGGCAAGGTTTTCAGTTATCAGAAAAAGAATGTTGATCCTGATATGGAATTCCCTCTAGTCAAGGCCAGTCATCAAAATAATAGGTATTACCGTTTGAAGAAACGAACAATATCTCATGGAGGTCATGTGGATCAGCACACTATTAATCCCTCCCTAGATTCAAGATTTGGAAGGAGAATAATTAAAACCGTTACATACAGGGTTAAGTCCACTTCTTCATCTACTAAAAGGACAACTGAGATCTCTAGAAATGGAGGCGAGGTGTTTAGACCTGGGGACTCTGCCTCTGCCTTTGCACCTAATGATCACTATCCAAAAAATTCTACAGTCAGTCTTGGGAAATCTCCTTCGTACAAGGAAGTAGCATTGGCCCCTCCGGGTAGTATCTCCAAACTACATTTCAGGCCTGAAACTAGTTGTCCTGATAACCCAGACTTCAACATTGAAAAACATCGAGAGGAAATGAATGAAACAAAAGACGATACTGATCAGTTGACTACGGGGATGGAGAACATATTTGAAAAGAAGAGTGAGAACACTATACTGGATTCAACAGAGAGCTTGAAAGAGGAAATCTCGGAAGAGGAAATTGGTGTGGATGAAAAAAAGGAAGAAACTAGGCCAACTGCTGTGATCGAAGATAACTCTTGTTTGATGGTGTCCGAGAGACTGGAGGGACAAGAACTTGAGGCTGGAGGTAATGAGGTTCATGAAATTGTACAGGATGGCATATTCGTAAATGGTGTACCCGATTCAATTGATTCTCCTAAAACGGAAATCTGTGAGAAGGATTTATCTACACGTGTTTCAATTGATTCTCCTAAAAAAGAACTTTGTGAGAAGGATCTATCTAGAAGTTTTGAACTGCACAGTAATTCAAACTCCACATTACAAGGGGTAGAAGAATTGAAAGGCAAGCCCTTGGTCCTAAACTCTGGTAACGGTCAGGGGCTTGCCAATAAGAAGCTGTCTGCATCTGCCGCTCCTTTCAACCCATCAACATCCATTTCACGTGCTGCTCCACTCCCCATGAACATCTCCCTTCCTCCTTCTCCTAGACCTGTTCCAGCCATTGCACCTTGGGCAGTTAACATGCCTCTTCACTCTGCACCATCTACCATCTTACCAAATCCAATATGCTCCTCTCCTCATCATCCATATCCCTCACCTCCTCCAACTCCAAACATGATGCAGTCTCTACCCTTTATGTATCCAACCTATGCTCAATCCCAACCGGTACCAACAATGACCTTTCCTGTAACTAGCACTCCTTTTCATCCCAGTCAATTCTCATGGCAGTGCAATGTGAACCCCAATATGCCAGAGTTTATTCCTGGGACAGTTTGGCCTGGTCATCCGATGGAATTCTCTGTACCATCACCGACTATTGAGCCAATTGCTGATCAGATACTGGAGCCTGAAGTGCAAGGTGATGCAAATCCAAGTTCAGCTCCTATGCCGCCACTGGATATTGACAGTGTTGGAGAAGCTAAGAAAGAAGCCAACCTTTCAGCACCTCTGGCAATAAATAGTGTTAAGGAAGAAGCTAGAGTTGGTTTGGAAAATATACAGGAAAATGGTTGCTTGAATGAAAATATGATTGAAAATTCTGAGAACGGACTGAGCCAACACAGCAACCTGAACAAAAATACTGAAGGCGATGCTGAAAGGAAGAGTGATGGTGAGAAAACCTTCAGCATTCTAATAAGGGGTAGAAGAAACCGAAAACAGACGTTGAGAATGCCAATCAGTTTGCTAAGTCGACCATATGGCTCACAGTCTTTTAAAGTTATATACAACAGAGTCATCAGGGAGAGTGAATGTCCAAAATCTACAGGCTTTTGTTAGTGAAAGTTGTACTCCCAGTGCTACATAGCTGAAAGCTTTATTTCTTGGATAGCAGGATTGTCAGGAAAAGGGTAGAAGAAACAAAGTTCTATCAACCCTACAAAAAGGCAAAGACATCTTTCTAGCTTCATGGTAACAAATGTAAATCCACGTTGGATTTGCTATCTTAAATTGAGGTTGGTTTTGTTTAACAGAGGCCTGCTGTAATGCCTTGTAAGCTCATCCTGCTCTCTTAAAATCATACACATGCAGAAGATTCTTCCGTTTCACTTTGAACAATTATATTAACAATCCTAAATTTTTCCGCAGATTCTGTACGTTTGAATTTCTACATGATTTAGATGATAGTATGAACAAGGAAAGAAGTGGCTTGTCGAATCAGGTATTGTAATTTCACAGTTTCTTTATGTCATCTTTTTGCTGCTTAGAAAGTTGAAGGAAATTATCCAACTGGGTTAAGAGAATGTTGAAAACTCTGTCTGACTGTTACGGTTTATTCTGAAGATTCAAGTGGTAACTAACTAACGGGGATTAAGTAGGGCGCTATTGAAGTGACAATTTTGGTGTATACTTCAGTTAGGAAATTTATTAGATCTTGGATCATAGGATGTTGTTAAGACTGATTTCACCTTTTTGATTTCTTTTCATAGCAATTGACATTTCGTAATCCATTTCTTTCAATTGTATGGCATTATAATTTTTGCCCCATTTATGTTTTCTTTTTTTGGGTATTGTTATATTGTTCAAATTAACAAGTTGGTCAGTTATAGAAATGATTTGCATCCCTTGGTGGACTTCCCATAGGCGTCTATGGAGAGTGATCCATTTGCAATACCCGTTAATGTTGATTTAGGTATGTTGCATGCTAAAGCTTCTCTTTTTGACCTTATAAGGTGGTGTGGTGTTTGTGAATTTTAGTGAGTATAGTTTGATTTTTCCCCCATAATGTAAATAAGGTAGACAATCACTAAGAATTTTTAAACATATGCGATATATTTTTTTTCTCAACAAAAATTGATATCGTAATTGTTTTTAACAATAAATTTCATATTAAACTTTTTTTTGAAAAAAAACATAAATCTCTTTCATTTGTTTAATGATTGGATTACTTGGCATGTATTTATATTTATATTATAGGCTTGATTTTCAACTTTTAAATATGTACTTAATGCTAAGTTAAAGCTCAATTGGTTTAAATTTGAAGCTCTTAATTATTACAATAACAATAGTTCTAAGTTAAAGTTCAATCGCTTTAAATTTGTATCTTTATTTTTAACTAAGTATAATTGTAAACAGAATAAAGTTGAATATTAAAAGGAAAGAGATTTAATTATATCGATGTAGTTTACATCATTTCATAATTTTTATATGATTAATATTTTAATTGTCTAGCCGTTAACTTTATCAAGATAAATGTAATTGTCATGTATGTAATTTTTAAATCAATATGATATCTCTATTATATCAATCGAAAATATTATCTATATTAATATATATTAAGCAGTTGAAATTTTTTACATAAAATGAATACTTAAAACTTTTAATTTATATAAAACTTGATATGCATGATCTACATGAATGAAGTATGAAATATGACGGTTGAATTGTTAAAATATTAATTTTAAAATTTTTTTTGAAAATGTACAGAACTAGTCAAATTAAGATCTGTTGAAGTTAGTTCCCATGCAACACATGCAGCAACAAAGGTGGACATGCAGCTCATGCAGATTCATGCACGTAAGAATTTATGCACATAAGTTGTTCGGGTAAAGTACGTGCAACTGAAGATGTTAATGCTACTGTTTCATCTCAGTTTCATTTTGTTACTTTTTTTAACAATGTTTTTGTAATTTAGTTCATTTTGAATGACAAATTGATGTAACTTGATGGTCAAAGAGCTGGTTAACAGCTTTGTTTAAGTGTGCAAGTAATATCACCTAGTTCCAATGTAATAAGTGAAGTTAGGTAGTGTTTAGGTTGATTTTTTGACCAGCCAATGACTGATATATGTAATGGCTTTGAGCCAAAGTTTCTTTTGAATGAAATCATCAGATTTTTACTTCCATATGCTCCACTTCTCTTTGCTTTCAAAATTCTGTTCTTTATTCTTGCAAGAAGCTCAAAGTTTGAATTTTCTAGCATTTTTCCTTCATTCTTTATCCGGGTATAATACACTGCTGTTAAAGTCCAGATTGAAGTTCTTACTTCATCCTGTTAAAGAGTGCCAAATCTCCAACAATTGGTATCAAGAGCTCATGTCTTAGTGGACCTGTTTTATCATACTTTCAAAATGGTGGCTTCATCAGGCTTCTCACCAGCTGCACCACCAGTCTTTAATGGTGAAGGGTTCCACATATGGCAGGTCAAGATGAGGACTTACCTGCAGGCCTTTGATCTGTGGGAAGTTGTCAACAAAGATGCTGAGCCAACTCCACTCAGAACTAACCCCACAGTTGTTCAAATCAGACAGCATGCAGATGAGAGGACTAAAAGACAGAAGGCCATGTCATGCATTCAGAACTGTGTTTCTGATGTTATCTTCACCAGGATCATGGCTTGTGAGACTCCCAAGCAGGCTTAGGACAAGCTTAAAGAGGAGTTCTAAGGCACTGAAAGAACAAGGCAGCAGCAGTTACTAAACTTGAAAAGAGACTTTAAAAATCTCACGATAAAGGAAGAAGAGATAGTGAAACAATACTTTCACAGAATTATGGCTGTAGTAAACAGCATAAGGCTCATTGGTGAGCAGTTTAATGAAGCAAGGATAGTGGAGAAGGTGATCTCAACCTTGCCTGAAAGGTATGAGGCAAAGATATCATCCCTTGAAGACTCAAGAGACCAGACCAGTATCTTTTTAACAGAGCTGATCAATGCTCTATATACACAAGAGCAAAGGAGAGTTAGCAGACAGGAGAAGCACCAGGAGGGTGCTTTCCAAGCTAAGGCCAAAGCAGCCACGAGCACCTCAGCCTATAAAGGCAAGAAGAACTGGAGAAACAAGCCTAAGCCTGATACTGAAAGAGGAGGAGATCTACTCTGCAGATTTTGCAAAAGACCTGGTCATCCAGAGGCCAGATGCTGGTTTAGACTAGATGTTATGTGTCAACACTTTAAGAAGAAGGGCCATGTTGAGAGAGTGTGCAAAGAAAGAGGCGACCTGGCCAAAACCAATCACAACACAAGAATGAAGAAGCTCGAGTGGCTGAAGACAGTAGTGACCATGAAGAGTAGGTCTTTGCTGTTTCATGCTCAGCTGGCCAGAAGAAAGGTACAAAAGGCTGGTTGCTGGACAGTGGCTGCACCAACCACATGTCACTAGATGCAACTATTTTTAAAACCTTGGACAGATCCTGCAAAACCAAGGTAAAAATTGGGAATGGTCAGTTAATCAAGGCTGAAGGAAAGGGAGATGTGCAAATATGCACTGCCATAAGTGACAAAATCATCAAAAATGTACTGCTGGTACCTGAGATTGACAGGAACCTACTTAGCATTTCTCAACTGCTAGAAAAGGGGTACTCTGTTGTGTTCAAAGGCCAGGAGTGCCAAATCACTGATCCAAATGGATCAAGTCTCATGACAGTCACCATGAGTGACAAATGCTTTGAAGTCAACTGGTCAGGTGACTCACACTCATCCCATGTTGCTTTAACAGAAGACACCAAGCTTTGGCATCAAAAACTTGGTCATGCCAACTTCAAATCTATGGCTCGGATGGTTAGCAAGGAAATGGTTGAAAACTTCACCAAGACAGTTCAGATTGAAGATGTTTGTGAGGTTTGTCAGATGGGAAAGCAAGCCAGGCTTCCATTTCCTGCAAACACCAACTGGAGAGCATCAAACAAGTTGGAATTGGTGCACACTGATGTTTGTGGCCCCATGAGGACTGAATCACTAAGTGGCAACGGGTACTTTATTCTCTTCATTGATGACTGTACCAGATATTGTTGGATTTATTTCTTGAAGCATAAGCCTGAGGTTATTCAAGTGTTTATGAAGTTTAAAGCTGTAGTGGAAACAGAAACAGGTTGCAAGATAAAGACCATTAGGTCTGATAATGGAACAGAGTATACTTCATCCGGGTTCAATACCTTCTGTGATGATGCTGGCATCAAACACCAGTTAACCAATGTTTACACACCTCAGCAAAATAGGGTTAGTGAAAGGAAGAACAAGAGCTTGATGGATATGGCCAGATGCTTATTGTTTGAGAAAAATTTGCCCAAGACCATGTGGGCTGAAGCTGTCAATACTGCTGTCTACATTCAGAATAGGCTTCCAACCAAAGCACTTACTCATAAGACACCTTTTGAGGCCTGGTTTGGGTTCAAGCCATCATTGGCTCATATGAAAGTCTTTGGTTGCCTATGTTACAGCCAAGTACCAGTTGTAAAGAGGGATAAGTTGTCCAAAAGAGCTATTCCTGGTATTTTAGCCGGGTATAATATGGTCAAAAAGGGTTATAGGATTTTGGATCCTTTAACCAACAAAGTCCAAGTGAGCAGAGATGTGGTGTTTGATGAGAAAGCTTATTGGAATTGGGAAAGAAATGAACCTGAACTCATTTCTGAAGAACTTATGACAGATCGGTTTGAATTTGATCAAAATGATCCAGAGATGGATGTTGATGATGAACCAGTCAGGGGTACAAGGACTTTGGCTGATGTTTATGAGAGGGCTCATGTTGCACAAGAAGAACCATGCAGTTTTGAAGAAGCTGAAGCTGATGAAGGATGGAAACAGGCTATGGCTGATGAAATTGCCACGATCGAGAAGAACCAGACATGTGAATTGGTTCCTAGACCAGCCACGAGGAAGGTTATTGGAGTAAAGTAGGTTTATCGAGCTAAGCAAAATGCTGATAGAAGCTTGAACAAATTGAAGGCCAGGCTTGTAGTCAAAGGATTCAGCCAGAAATATGGTCTGGACTACTTGGAAACATTTGCACCAGTGGCCAGGCTAGACACCATCAGGTTACTGGTTGCCTTGGCAGCTCAGATACAGTGGAAAATCCACCAGCTTGATGTGAAGTCTGCATTTCTCAATGGCTTCCTTGAAGAAGAGATCTACATTGATCAGCCTCAAGGCTTCATTGTATTTGGCAAAGAACAAATGGTGTACAGGCTTAAGAAGGCATTATATGGCCTGAAACAGGCTCCTAGAGCCTGGTATGCTCGAATTGACAGGTACTTGGTCAGTTTGGGATTTCAAAGAAGCCTCAGTGAACCAACATTATATGTTAAGAAGAAAGGAGTTGAAGCACAGCTCATTGTGTCTCTCTATGTTGATGATCTTTTGGTCACAGGAGGAGACCAAGCAATGTTGGTTGATTTTAAAGCCAAAAGAGAGTAGGAGTTTGAAATGTCTGATTTAGGAAGGATGATTTATTTCCTTGGCATGGAAGTGACTTAAGCTCAAGGAGGAATCTTTCTAAGTCAGAGAACATTTGCCTTGAAGGTTTTGTCCAAGTTCTTAATGGAGAATTGTAAGCCAACAAGCATTCCGATTGCTGTTGGAATGAAGCTGTCAAACCAAGGAGATCATGAACCAGTCAATGAGTCTACTTACAGGAGCCTAGTTAGTTGTTTGTTATATTTAACTGCTACTAGGTCAGGCATTATGTTTGTTGTCAGTTTGCTCTCAAGATTTATGCATTGTTGCAATGAGAAGCACTTTCAAGCTGCCAAACGAGTGCTTAGATATATCAAGGGTACTTTAAGCCATGGGATGCTATTTAACAAGGTTGAAAGTTTGAAGCTTGTTGGAGACACAGATAGTGACTAGGCTGGTTCAAGTGATGATATGAAAAGTACCTCTGGATATGCTTTTACCCTTGGCTCAACCATGTTTTGTTGGAGCTCAAGGAAATAATCAATGGTGGTTCAATCAACAGTAGAAACTGAATATGTTGCAGCTGCCAATGCTGTAAATCAAGCCATTTGGCTAAGAAAAATTCTAGCTGATCTTAAACTACATCAAAGGGAAGCAACAGAGATCTTATGTGATAACAAGTCTGCTGTTGCAATTGCAAAGAATCCTGTCTTCCATGGTAAAACGAAGCACTTCAGCATCAAATTACATTTGATAAGGAAGATGGAACAAGCTCGAGAGGTGGAGCTGATTCATTGCAATTCAGAAGAACAGGTTGCTGATGTCTTCACAAAGGCCCTTGGTATGTCAAGATTTATAAAACTGAGAAAGTAGCTAGGTGTTACAAGCATGGAAACTAAGGAGGAGTGTTGAAGTTAGTTCCCATGCAACACATGCAGCAACAAAGGTGGACATGCAGCTCATGCAGATTCATGCACATAAGAATTTATGCACATAAGTTGTCCGGGTAAAATACGTGCAACTGAAGATGTTAATGCTACTGTTTCATCTCAGTTTCATTTTGTTACTTTTTTTAACAATGTTTTTGTAATTTAGTTCATTTTGAATGACAAATTGATGTAACTTGATGGTCAAAGAGCTGGTTACCAGCTTTGTTTAAGTGTGCAAGTAATATCACCTAGTTCCAATGTAATAAGTGGAGTTAAGTAGTGTTTAGGTTGATTTTTTGACCAGCCAATGACTGATATATGTAATGGCTTTGAGCCAAAGTTTCTTTTGAATGAAATCATCAGATTTTTACTTCCATATGCTCCACTTCTCTTTGCCTTCAAAATTCTGTTCTCTATTCCTGCAAGAAGCTCAAAGCTTGAATTTTCCAGCATTTTTCCTTCATTCTTTATTCGGGTATAATACACTGCTGTTAAAGTCCAGATTGAAGTTCTTACTTCATTCGGTTAAAGAGTGCCAAATCTCCAACAAGATCCCTCGCCTATTAGAAAAAGATTGATTTGTGTTTTTAAAATGATATGAATTTAAAAAGAAAAACCCTTTGAAAACGTATCCTGCGTAGGAATAGGATAATGATTGTAACAAAATTTGCACGTTATTAAACAAACAATAAACTATGGATAAAATATAAAATGAATAAATTAATTAGTGAAGCTTGAAAACATATATAGCGTGGGATATACTCCTCGAATGTCTACTGATTGTGTGGAACAAATGGATTTTCATTCTTGTAATTTCCAGGAGGCTCATAGTTGCACATAACAAAAAGGCCACCGTTAGCACACCTAACTCGGGCACATCCTACTCTCATTGAATCCCTCCATACAATCTGTGTATAATGGCCGCAGAGTTTCCCCCGTTGGCAAGCAAAGGTTTTCTTATCATAATACTGCTCTTCACCCACCCACCTTTGGACAGCCTCTCGAGGTGTCCAGTGGTCTTTGTTCGCCACGAAGATGTTCTCGCCATAGGGCGCATTGGAGTGGACTATTCTGCAATCTTTGATGCGCTTATTGCCCCATGATCGAGCAAAGTCAGCCAACTTTTGATCCCAGGTGTATAATGGTTCATTCTCTTGAATTCGAGCAGCGTTGTGAGCGTCGAGGAATTGTTGCGCGTCTGAATCAGGAGAACTGGGGGTTAGCGGCTTCGGTTGAAATGGTTGAGTGCTTTGATTTTGAGGTTGTTCGGTTGGGTTTTGAAGCTGTTGAGAGTTTGTAGCTTGGTTTGTATTTGAAGGTTGCTGAGGGTTTGGATTATCGGATGAACTCTGAGATTGTTGAGAGATTAGGATTTCGGATGGCTTTCGAATTGGTTGACGGCTTGAAAATTGGTATGTACCCCGAGGATCTTTAGAGGGATTCACTAGTAACTTGGGATGGATTTGGATTTGGATGGATTCGGATGGATTTGGATGGGGGAGAGGCTTGGGATTTAAAGGTTGGTTTTGAGCTGGATTTGGATTTGAAAGCTGAGGCTGTTGAGAGACTGGATTTTCATGTGGAGGTATGTTGCGCAAATCTGGGAGAGTTAAAACAAGGGGAGAAAGTTGAAAGAAAAAGATGAGGATGAAGAAGGGTGTGAAAATGTGGGATCCCATTGAATTGTGTTGTCTTCGTTTAAACCAGATTTGGTTTTGGTTTGGGGAGGGAGGGAGGACCCCAACACAAACACAAAAGAGATGTTAAGGAAGGATTGTATGATTCAACGGCATTTTAGGATTACCATCCATTTTTCTTTGCCTTTTCACAATATACTAATTACTATTACTATTACTATTACTAGTATGGCTCTGCTTCGGGAGAATTTCCTATATATTTAAAACAAATCAAAAAAGAAACCATTATCATAATTGAATTGTAACTTTGACTACTTGCCCTAATGAGAATTACCAAATAAAGAAATGATTCAACCGTCATGTTGTACGGAAACACAAAAAGATGCTATCATTAACCAACGCTTCCGACCACGACAAAACTTTGATAAATGGAGTGAAGTTATAGCTGTCTCCTCTGTATGATGATGAATAGCCATATGTCTATTAGTTTCATGCTAAAAGCAAAGCATTAAGAGGAAAGAAAAGAAAATAATTATTAAAAGGGTGTCCAACTTCTTACTTGTATAAGCCCACTCATAGTGATGTTCATCAATATGAACTGATGTAAAATAAGCAAAAAGGAAGCATCATCCTTTTGGTATTAACTACAATTTTATCCCTTTCTTTCATGGCCTTCCTCTTCACCCATCATTGGGGTCACCGTAATAATTAAATCATATAATTAACTCGGGTTATTTAATTATAGAAACTAGTAAAACATACATATAATCTTAATTCTATTGGTTAAATTACTTACACTTCGTGTAAAAAGTAAAATTAAATAACAACTCCAAATTTATCAGAAAAATTTAAATCTTTTAAAATTTCAAAGTTTATCAAGAAAAGGTTATATTGTATTAATGAATGCTATGAACATATAAGTACATTGACTAAAATATCTACCTCATAGCAGCCTACCAACCATCCAATTTGTATTTGATTAGTACTATATGTAGAAAAGATTGAAAATGACAACATTAAAACATAAATTTATTGACTGTCATCTTTTAAGAAGCAGATAATGCATATTATATACATATTATTTTCATATTTCTTATAACAGATGACATCTAAATTTAAATTTTAACTTTTATGATTCCAAACCTAAGAGAATTACACTTCTAAAATATTGGAATTTACTGGAATTTGTTTGGAAAAAAAAGAAATGGTAATGAATTTTATTTTTTAATTCATGAACCAAATTCAAAATATTTATCAGATTAGTTATACTCATTGAGAACACCATTGACCAAATTGAATAACGACTAATCACATGAAGGAATGGACCAAAAATTTCAAGGAACATTAATGAACATATAGTAAAATCATAGAATTTAGAGCCAAGGTGAGGATAAGTGACAGGAAAAGAGGAGCTGGAGCAAGTTGAGGGATAAACGAAAGAGGAAATGGAGACATGGAAATAATTAAACGGATGTTAAATTTAAAAGAACATTCTTGGTTGTCACTGCCGACCAAAGTATGGAAACTCATTGATGAATGATTGATGCTGCAAATGAAAGATACTATCCAAGAGTAAACCAAGCTCACCTGAGATGTCACAGAAAAGATCGAAGCTCTTCTGGATGACAGAGTGAAGAGAAACCTATTAGCCGGTTGGCTTAGTGGCTGTAGCCGTTGGTAATGGATCGATCAAGCTCAACTATTGTCAGTATGAAATCCTATTGAGCAGCATTGGTGGCTGCATTTTTCGAATAGGTTGTTGGTTAACTCCATGGCTCCTCGCATGGCTATTTTGCTTCATTTCGTTCGTAAATCTTCGCTAAAGTTACCCCGTTATAAAGCAATCCATACGGTGGTCGAGATAAAACGTGAATGGTGTCACAGAAGCGGTGTAATCAAATACAAAAACTAGGGATACATAGGATAAGGGTAGTGTCATTTGAGCACTGAATATTCAAATAATGACTTCGGTCATCCCTAAGAATTTCACCACACAATTTCTTTCATGCTTTTAATTACACTAATAAATAATTATTGATTCTAACATCATTTATCTACAAATATCTATATTACTTATTTATCCTAGGAAACAAAATCAAACATTTTTACATAATTACCTCTAGTTATACAATTTAACTAAGTAAACTAATTAATCTACCTTAAAACTAAATAAATTATCTCATATCAATAAAAAATATATATGCTTGACAAAAATCAACACATAATTTATTATTCTCAACAAATATTCTCTGTTTAATATCTCAAATTTTTTAGTATATAACATAAATAAATAAAAATATGAATAAAACACACAAACTAAAATCGATGTACTCCCTTCACAATTAGAACCTACATTGTCTTCAATGTAAAAGAGTTAAAGTGCAAACAAGAAAGTTTCCCTGATAAAGGTGAATCCTTATTGTCGTACCAACATCGGGATCCTATGTGTTCCAAGTAGACAGAAAAGTACCTAACGGAAAACAAAACACTAAAACTACATAACATGGAACATAATACTATAAAAGTAAAATAACAAAAATAGAAGAAGAGGTGTTGACAACGGATAAAAGAACGCCGAAATAATGAGTTTCGGGAAAAGCATGACACTTCAGTAATTGTCATGAAACCATTAAATGTAGTCGCGACATTGAGGTAGCTTGTTGACGGAGCATTCTGGCTTGAATGTCACAACATCGAGTTGCAAAGTTGAAACTTTTATGCTTTCATGTCGTGGCATTGAGTCTAATTTCTGTCTTTTTCAATTTTTTTTTGTTTCTGTCACCCCACTATATCAACACATATTGTAAAAAACAAATAAAAACAACTAAGATTAATATTAAAAATAAAATAAACAAATAAGAAAACGTAAAAAGCAGAAAGTAAAGAAAATCCAGAAGCCCTTTTTAAAATATCGAGATGATTCATATCACCACCATAAAAGAACTTGCAGCTAGTTCTCGGCACTTTGATTCGTTGCTTGTTCTTTCGTTGATAAATACAAACTAGCCTCCTTGATTGAATCCACTAGCAACACCTTATCTTTGACCAACACAACATCCACATTATGAGCCATTTGACGTCAAATCCAAGCCAACCCTAAATCGTGCATCCTGACCCCAATATTGCGCAAGGCTGGAAACATGAAAATATACACACTTTTTCATGCCTTCATGCAGTTTAGGTAAAATTCTAGTTGAAAAATATTTAATTATTATAAAATAATTAAATTGTACTTAAATTATTAACATGTTGAATTTTACTTAATTTTATAATAAATTTTGATTAGTTTTGATCATTTTCGACAGTTTCGCACAAAGGGCAAAAAACAGCTTGGTAGACACTACTAGAAGCACAAAATCGAGAAGCAATTTTGAAGCATCAAGGCGAATTAATTTTTCAGCCTAAGACGGTCCAAATTATGTGTATTAATTCATAATATAATTAATTTTAATTTTAATCAAATTTAATTTGGGTTAAATATATTATTATTAATTAATAATGAAAAGTAGCCAAGTTGAGCTGAACTGAGAAAATCGATCCAACCGAGCACTGGGTAGCCCAAAACCGTCCCACATGCTGACCTAATCAGCTTGCTTGGCTGATTATTTAACTTGCAAAGTGGCCCTTGAAGACTTCTTCAAATTGCATTCAAACCCCTCCACTATTTGTGCCTTTCTAGATTTGCCCTTACCTTAAAATAGCAAGTTTGAATTCTTCAAACTTGCCACATGTGTGGCGGGCCATGGGGGGACTCTATGGCTGCTGATTTTTGCTAATTTTAGCACCCACCTCAACCTATAAATACTCTCCTTTTCTGCTCACTTCAAACACATCTCAAACCCATTCATTTCTTCACTTTTCTCTCACTTTTCTCTCTTTATTCCCTTCCATTGTTCTTCATATTTTCCCCCTATTCCTTTGCCGATTTCACCTCTTGAAAAAGAGTCCTTCAACCACCATTTAGAGCATGTAACACCCCGAACCCGAGACCATCGCCGGTGTCGGACACGAGGGGTTAGCAAGCCAAGTTCACTTGTTTTGCCCATCCATTGGACATTTCGGTCAAGTGGAAAAAGCTGCGTCCTTGTCGCCTTAAAAATCATATCTCGAGTTTCAAAACTCGAAACCGGTTTCAGAATTTTCCTGAATTTAGACTCATATATCCATCCATGGATTTATTTCTAGAATTTTTGGTCGGGCCAATTGGTACAGTTTATTAGTTTCTAATGAAACTAGACTCAAAATGGAATCTGTACATATAAGGTATGTCTCCTAATTATTTCGGATAATTTATAGTAAATTTTAAAGTTACAACAGGGAACCCGAAACCGTTCTGCCCCTGTCTCACAATAGCTTTAATATCTCTTAACATGTAACTCCTATGACCATTTCGTTTCTTCCATATGAAAATAGACTCATCAATGTTCATTTACATAGCTGATTCACTATTTAATACCATTCCTACAAATTTTGGTGATTTTTCACATTCACGTTCTGCATTTGGCAGCATCTGCTTTTAAGGTAGGTCTTACCTATTTTGTAGTCTCCATGAACCAACTAGTCTTGCCTTACATAGGTCCACATATGATCATTTTAACCATGCCAATGGCTGATCATGTGACCAACATTCCCATTTCCAATTCATAGTCACATCATGACACCATATATATATATACAAACCGCAAATAGTTTAAGTTGATACTTCACTATTACGAGCCATTTTCGCATGGCCGTACACATATACATCATAACATATTTAAACCAACAAGGGTAGTCCTATACATGCCATTTCAAGTTCAACCAAGAATTTATACCAAAATGGGGCTTGATAGTGTGGATGACTTCGACTTCAACGATCCCGAATCCGATTGCTATCGAGCGAAATCTAGAAAACGAGAGCCAAAGCGGTGAGTAAGCATTTTTATGCTTAGTAAGTCTCAAGGAATATAATCAACTCTAATTACAGCAATACATTCACATAGTTAAATGCATCATTTCATTAATGCACATTCACATAATCATACTTACTTCACCATCCCAACTCTTATGTTCATACACAAATAACGACTTCATTAAGGCCGATAACTCGTTCCATCATAGGAGCGGATATTCACACGCTCTTACTCCTAGCGTGCAAAGCACAGACCGCACTTACCTTGTCATTGGGAAATTTCACAAGTGCATTAGCTGAAATTTTCCAGCAAGCTTATAATTTTCAAATCACAAACCTTCTGAGTTTAACCGGATGTCGCTACTCGATCAATCGCCTTGGGACATAGCAGGTTATGGTAACCCGCACCAAGGCCTACGGACTTAACCGGATATCACGATTTGCACAAATGCCTTGGTCTTAGCCGGATAGAATGACTCGCACGAATGCCTTGGTCTTAGCCGGATGTAGCCACTAGCACAATTGCCTTGGTCTTAACCCGGTTATAATTTCCAAGATAATTGTCTTGAGCTTAGCCCGGATATCAATCAATTTCTCATGCACACATACATCAATAATCATTGGACATACATATTTATTTTCGTTACTAAGGCTCAAACACAATTATAATCACTAACATAATCGCCTTCGGGACTTAGCCCGGGTATCATTCGAATACTCATACACACATAAATCAATAATCAATACATCCATATTTCATTCCACATAATTCAAGTAAGGTCACTTCTTGAGGACTTACCTCGGATGTTGTCGAACGGCTTTTACGGCTATTCGATTACTTTTCCTTCCCTTGTCCAATTGTGGCCCTCTTAGCTCTTGAGCTAATTCAAACAAATTCAATTTATCAAAACCTCATTGTGTTAGCTTATGGCGAATATGACAAGGAATTTAAATGGTCATATGGCCACCCTTTAGCTTGAATACACAATGGTCATGCACATTTTATACTACATCAAGCAATTCAATACAATTTATTCGAGCATCAAGGAAAAGCTAAGGCCTTCAATAGGCTACCCAAGGCCGAATATACTTGTCCATGTTGAGGCCAATTATGCACTTAATACCACACAAAAACAGCATGCATTTTACTAGTTAATGCTTTGCATATTGTAGCTCAAAACTTACAATATAGCATCAAGCACTCATATGTGTGCTAGGCAGAATGTGCTTACAATTTCACAATTATTCTTCAACATCTTCTTCTTTAAACAAACTTATTCATCACTTCCTTCATAACCAAAACATCATGTGCAAACATATATATACATATATGAGCATGGCCAATTTCAAGGTGTCCATAGCCATCCAAAACACAAATTTTAACTAACATGCAAGAAGCATGAACCATGCTCATGAATGCATCATGGCGAATATGACAATCATGCTCCTTTTCAACTTCAATCATGATAAAACAAAAGAAAGCTCAAAATCTTACTCAAGAGTAGACAATCCATCATTGCATGCATCATCATCAAGCTTCACACTTAGCATGCAATGGCTTTATCACCATAACAACTTTGGCCAAATACCATTTCCATGGCTTAACAAAGATTTGAGCCATGGCTAACATGCACATCAAGTTAGCAACCAAAACATGCATGAAACTCCTAACACAACCTCATACATACCTTAATCTTGATGCAAACTTAGCCAAATCTCCTTCTAGATCTCTTCCAAACCAAGCATGAAGCAAAAATCCTCCTTCTTCCTTAGTTTTGGCTCAAAGAAAGGATGAACAAAATTTTTTCTTTCCTTCTCTACAACTCACGGCAATGAGGGGGATTACCACACTCACACACATTTTTTTTCATTTTTTATCACCCATACACCTTTGTTTATTATTTCACCCTAATGCACCAACAAAACATGTTTCATGACATGTTTAGCCCATCCTCCTTGTCATGGCCGCCACCACCTATAAAAGGGGAATTTGACATGCAAGTCCATTATTTTGCATGCATGCTTTAATTAGTCATCACACATTTCCTATCATACTTTCAAAGTTCATTACTAAGTCCTTTCTTGTGGAATTCACCCTTATAACACTAAATCAATCATCATAAAATGTCATACATGAGCACACACATATTATAGGCATCAAAATAAATTTTTAATTATTTTTATGCCTCGGTTTTGTGGTCCCGAGACCACCTTCCGACTAGGGTCAATTTTGGGCTGTCACAGAGCATCATTCAATTTTTCATGGAAGCCTCGGTTTAACAAGAACAAACGAAGAAGGAGGGACGGAGCAAATTAGTCAAGCCTTGGAGAAACACCGGATTTGATTCTTGTTCTTTATCCTTTTAATTTTATTGTTGTTGTTATGAACATGTCTATGAAAATTTTTGATGTTGATATCTTTAATTTAATTAATATAGCTTAAATTTAATTCATGTTAGGTTGATTGCATTTCATCTACTTAATTTATTAAAATTGTGTTTGTGTTGTTATAGGCCTTGGTAAAATGTTTGATTAAGTAAAACCATGACTAAGTTATTCTTGCTTTACAATTGTAAGTTAACTAATGAATTGATTATTTAAACGGATTGAAATTGTAATTAATTGACACAATATTTAATTAGTGCATGTTTGATCATCTAAGGTAGCTGAGGGTTAAATTAGCAATGGTATCTAACGATACATTATCCTTGCATAACTTGCAAGATTATTGTGATTAGATTGTTTTAAGGTAGAAATACATTGTTACCTCACCTAATCTTTTATGTGCTTATGAGATTGAATTAATTGTTTGAATTGGCATAGAGATATGTACAAGAGATTATTTTAATTTCATAAGTATGTATGTGTATTAACACATTTGCTTATTAAAATTTGTTTAATCGGTTGAATTGACATAGAGATATAGTCAAGAGATAAATGAATTTTTGGTAAGTAAGTATGTTCATAAGTTAGCAAATTACCGAGTTGCCGTGAATTTATTCGTAACAACATAAACATGAGTTTAATAATTCTAAGTTAAGAAATGTAATTAATCTAATACAATTATGTCATCTTGATTAAATCATCTTTTGAAATTGTGCATTGGAACTTTTATTTTATTTTTATTTATTTTACTTAGTTAAAATTCTAGTTTTTAACCACCTCCTCAAATCAAAATATTTTTCTTCACCAAAGTGTTTTTAAAATTGCATTCATAAATAATTCTTTTCACAGTCCTTGTGGGTACGATAAATCGACATTTACTTGTCACTTTATTACTTGTTGTGATTGTGTACACTTGTACATTTCTGTCGCTCCAGAGGCTTTGGCTACTCGAGCTTTGCCTCCACATTCGAATGAGAATAGAACAAACTCATCGACTTCTTCAGTTGGCATCTCTCTAACTATGGCTAGAAAGTGTATAGGCTCTATTAGACCTTCATTTAGATCCAATTTAAGCTCAGTGTTAGTCGGTACTCCTATTTTTACTCCTACTCCTGCATATACTATTACGTTAATTGGATTAGAGACTCTTTCTTTCTTATTCAAATCTTCATTGTGATCTCCAATCCAATCTCCTGTTGAACTTCTCCATTTAACACAACATGGTCATCAATTGTATAATGACCTTCATCATAAGAGTGGGGAACATCATGCACGACCTCTTCCGTTGGAATATTTAAAATTTGATCATCTAATTCATCATGCTTTCCAAGGAGGACAACTGATTTAGCTGGGAAGACATATGGCTTTTCATAAACAACATCATCATCCTGCACTTAGATAGATAATCCTCAAATGCATTCATATGATCATCTAATGACAAGTTCTTATATTTTTTAGGATCCATAATCTTGATAGTAATACTAAGGTTGTGGATCGTAAGTCAGATAGTTATTAGACCATCATTAGTTGTAGCTCTCTCTCAGTTGCATACTTATATGAATCATAAGAAGGTTCATATGAATATCTGCTCCTCCCATATCCTTTGGCATAACTCCACTGGTTCATTGAGGCTCCGTTCGACCAACTCGATCATTGCTTGCTCATGTTTTGTGTAGCACCCCTTATTCAACTAGATCGTCAGGTTCGAGCAATAGAGAGCCACATTCGTTGTCGAAGAAAATACTAACTAATTCGCAGTAAAAACATCATTTCACTTCATCAATCATTCAATCAATCAATAATAAAACATTGAATAACATGAACATTCTTTTCGGGTCTTATACGAGTACATAAATGGGTTAAAGTCAACCGGAGATCAAATAGGGACCTTTTTGTAATATTTTTAAAATTTATGATCAAGTATACCATAAAAAGTCATTCAAATATTCAATCATATAATAAATACCTAGATATTAAGATAAACAATTAAATCTAAGCCTTAATTGAGCTTACAAAAGCTCTTTTGTAGACTCGAGCATGAATAAGGACTAAAGCTTTTGAAAATTTAGGGCTGATGTCACGAAGTCACCTCTTCCACGTTGTGATGCCACAAAATAGATTATGACGTCACGATATCAAGCCACCCAACGTCATGGAGTAACATACTGTTTAGCTGGCGTTGCGACAAGGAAATGTGGTCGTCGGGACAATGATTTTTTTTTTGTTGTTGGTAAAGCTAGGCCATTTGGTACCTATTTCAAGCCAACCAATTCAATTACACTTTTGGTGCATATTTATACAACATTTCCATGCATAAATCATGCCAAAATGCATACCATAACATCAATTGCTCAATACTAAATTCAATCAATTCAACATGCCTTAATCTGACACTAAAACTATCAAACCACTTGCTAAAATACAAGCTAATCTCCCATGTTTTCAATCCATTTAAATAATCATTAATTTTGTCATTTCCATGTTTAAAACATATCATTTACACAATTAAATGAACCATTCATAATGATTCACATATAAGACTTATCATATAGCAAAGTCATACAATTGTGCATATGTGGACATTATTATCCTAAATCAACATTAACCGAAGTTTAGACCAAAACTATCCATTCACAAGATATCACATAATATAAAACCTATGTACATGCCAAAAAATGAGCTTTAAATGATAGAAAGACTACTGAATCAATAACAGGATAGTGTGACCTCCTCGACGATCCACTAGACACGTTCCACAAGTTGGCGATCTACAAAGAAAGGGACAGCGGGGTAAACATATCAAATGCTTAGAAAGTTCACAAGTATTTAAGAAACAACTTACTTCAATTTACAATCTAATACGATAAGGTACTACCTTGTCAGGTTTGCCTAAGCATGACTGCCACATATAAAAAGGGTGAGTTAAGCATATATTGGATCATATAGTAATTCAAACATATTATATTCCTATTCATTTATAATCAACATTTCAATGCCATTTATATACTCAATCAACATTAAATCAATTCAATATAACATCTATATCATTTTACATACATATATGCTTAAATCCATATTCTTATTTCAACAATTTTTGAGACTATAAACATCCTTTGTATTCAGTTAGCCCTTGGGCCTCATTTTTAACTCAATTCAAATATCATTTATGCAATTTACATTTTATAACCCTATTAAATTTGTTCAGACCCACATGGATACATGAATTCAACCAATCATACCAGTTTGGAACCCAGTGCCTCATCGAATAATGCCGAAGTAAATAGTTTGCACCCAATGCTCATCAATGTGTTTAGAACCCAGTGCCTCATCAATATAATTGAAGTATAAACGTGCCCAGCACCCATCGACTCTTAGTCGAAGTAACTCGTACTCGACCTATCCTATGATATGCCAACTATATCTAACTCTACCAGAATATTTAATAGGGTAACATTTTATTCAATCATCATATTATTCAATTTGCATTTAAACAATTCAATTCATATCTCAAATCATCAGTTTATCACATAACATATCCTAATTCAAACCAATTCAAGGTCAATTCCATAATTTCATCAAATTACATTATTTTCAATTCTATTCAATTTAATACTCTATCTCGATAATCAGTCAAATTCATACCATTATGATTTGATCAGTCATCATCAACTATTAATTCATTAATATTTCATACTGCAATTCATCGTATTCAATTTATCAGTTAATTTATCATTTTCTTTATGATTTAGTACCAAAAAACATACGCAATTTAAATTACTATTAAATAGACACAACTTTGTAACTTAAATATATATGTAGCAATTTATGTATAATCATACCATATGAACTTACTTGGTCAAAACATCCACAAACAACTCTCTAAGGACTAATCAATAAAATTTTTCATTTCATGATTATCTTTGATTTAATTCAATTTCTAATATATTCAATAATTCAGTTCAATTTATCAATTGTAACCTTCTTATTTCATCATATTATAAGCATATATCAACTTAATTTCATTATTCAAATGCCCCTAAAATTTTTCATTTTGTTCAATTTAGCCTCTAAAATTGAAATTAGCAAAACTTTCAAATTTGAGCTTTGGTTTCAAAATCGATCTCAATTTCATCCTTCTACATCCCTCTAATATCTATAATTATAGAAATTTCATGCCAATTTTCAAAATATTTTCACTTTAGTCCCTATATTCAAAATTAAAAATCTTCACTTTACAAATTAATCTCTTTTTTCATTTCTAAGCTTAAAATCTAACGATTTAACACAAAATTCTTCAACAACTTATCAATGGTAACTTTTAAAAACTTTAACAGTTTTGCAAACTGGTACACAGGTTAGTTAAATCAAGCTCCTGGGACCTTAAAAACATAAAAATGAACGTACCAATTTGTAGCCAGAATTTTAAAACCCTAGGATGTTCTCTTTCTTTCTTTGCCTGTCACATCCCAAAATTGGGTCTAAAAGTCTTGAGGGTAGTTTTGGAATTATGCCATGAAAATTAGGTTCAAGAATTCAGAATATGCAACTTGAAAATATCTTTGTTCTATGTCTTTCGAAAATTAATCCAATTTATGGAAATAGTGTGAAAAAGGCTTTAAATTTTAAAAAGTAGATTATCTTGTAAAAATGTTTAATTTAAGAGTAGCTTTAAAAAAATTATACCAAGTTTTAAAAATTAGCCCATTTTCCCCCTTTCACCTTACTATTGACATGAAAAAAAAGGAATAGAAATACTCCCTTCCCTTTCCTGTCGTCAATTGAAATCTCCAAAATTCCATTCACCGATTTTAATTCTTAAAACTCTAATCCCTTTGATTTTTACCATCTTCCAAACAACAAATCTTTTCTTAAGTCAAAGAGGAACATCAAGTACTCCATTAAAACCATTGTTATTTATATTGAAACCATTGTTATTTATATTGAGGGCTTTCTTGGATTTCATCAACCGTTCATTTTTCTCCTCAATCAAGGTAAGTTTTTGTATTTTTAATAGTTTTTAATGAAGTCTAGCCATTTAGATCAAGTTTTAATTCGTCAAGCCAAAGATTTTGTATGGTAGTCGAAATTGGGGTTATTAATGGCGAAATTTGGAATTCTAAATGAAATTATTGTTTCTAAGTTTTTTCAACTTTCTTTGATGAGATTAGAAGGTCTTTAAAATTTTTTTAAACTTTTGTTACAAGATTTGAAGGTTATGTTGAATTTCCATTAAAAATAGCCATAGATGCCAAAATTTTTAGAACCATAAGTTTGAAGAGTTTAGGGTGTTTTGAAGGTTGAGGATTGTTCTTAGGTGATTAATTGGATGTTTAGAATTGATTTTAAGTTATAAGAATAAGTTTTGATTAAAATATTTGAGTTTCGACTAATCTAGTCGAAAATTTTAGTTCAAAGAGGAACTAGTATTAGACCTGTATTTTTGTTTGATTTGAGGTATGTTATTGGTTGTTAATTGCTTGAATGTGTTGTTTGGTTAATATGTGAAGTTTCGGAATCATTAGAACCCTCTATAAACAAGGAAAAAGGCAAGGAAAAGCTAGTTTGAGCTTGCGATTATCGAGTGGAAATGTGATCGATGAGTGTTTTGGAATCACTACTTGTAGACATGATTCATAATGTTAAATGGGTGCTTAGGAGTAGCCTAAACCCCTATCTTAAGTTTCGAGTCTAAGCTTTCTTACTCCTTTTGTGTATTTTGCAAAATTGTGGTTACGTGATTGTACTAATGTGTAACATGGAATTACTGTTTAATGCATGTATATGTGAATTATTGTGGTAATAGCTTATTGAGCTATATGTTAGCACTTGTAAGCGCAACACTATAGAGCATGGTAAGCATGCTATGTGGTAGTGACATTGTTGTGTGTGTATGATGTAAACGAGCAGTGAAATTGTACAAAAAAGGTAAGTAAATATGTGTATAATTGTGGATACTTTAGCTTTGTGACCTCTTAAGACCTTTGGATATAGTTGGCATGCCATAGGATTTATGAGTACTCACCCTCTATGTTGTGATTTGGAGCATTGAGGCTCGAGATAGTTTGGAGAGATAAGGGAATGACTTATTGTCACGGCGTTACTCCTTGTTTTGCCAAAAATCACATTGCTACACATTTCATGCTTCCTACCAAAAACATTTATACACATATATATGTTTCTTTCAATTCAATAAGACATCATTTTATACTAATCTATACCAAATAAATCATATAAACCATTGAAAAAAACATTTAAATGGCATGAAACTCATGATCAAAATCTAAACATATCCAAGCCATGTACCAACCTTAACACGCAAGTTACCACATTTTCAAGTTTAACACATATGGCTTATGTAGACTTTGTAATCAATAATTCAAATGAAAGTAACATGATCAAACTAGACATAAAGTAGGCTATATATCAAGCTTAACATACAAACTTAACCTTAGCCACAATTACAATATTGGTATTCATAATTAAGGATGACCATTTACTTAATAAAAGACCCTATATACATGCCATAATATCAGGTACCAAAATAAACAAACTTCTACCATATCGATGATAGTTTGATATCCGCAATGATTTGACTTTTTGAGTTCCATAATCTAGAGATCTACATGTAAGGAAATAAAAAATAAGTAAGCATTTAATGCTTAGTAAGCTCAAATGGAAATTACAACACTTACCTTACTCATAGGTGAGCATGTTCCTACCGAAAGATTAGGCATACATTTGGCTGGAACATGACACATAATGTTACAAATAAGTTTGCATAATAAACATAAGTATCAATATGTGTTAGGCATTATAACATGTCCAAAGCATCACCAATTCATACCAATTTAGATACGATCATCACCATGTCATATACAATCATCAATACACAAGTTCATATCATTTCAATTTAAATCACATATCATAATAGCTTATCAAATTTGGTTCATTTTATTTTCTGATTTCAATATTCAATTTCAATGTTTTGCCTAATGGAATCATAATAAAATGGACTCTGGCACACGGGTGAACTACCCACACCAAGGCACAGTAGTGCAAAGCCCATAGACACCAAATATATATGTATTCAAATAAATCCCTCCACCACACCAAGGTCTTTGCAGAGGCAGTGAATACTTGATGATCCGCAACGAATGTTGAATCTCAAATTAACATATCATAATCTCCACATTGTCAACTATCTCGTACACAAGTGTGCATATGACCCTATCGACATGCCAACTGTATCCTAGCCTTTTACTAAGTTCACATGGGCATCAATAATTCATATTTGCATATTCATAATCTGTATTTGTCACACATCAATTTTTGAATTCCATCGATTGAATCTGAACATGAATCACACATACATTTAATGATACATTTTAAGATCTTTTTTCATTCTTCTAGTTATAGTTAAGAGACATAGCATCAAACACTTTCTCAAATCATCTCAAATTTCAATTACATTTTCTAGCCAAGTATGCAAATTTCCACCTAAATTTTAACTTAAGTTCAAGCATAAGTAAAAAATGAAATTGAAACACAAGCATAACTATCAAACAAGGAAGGGTAGTAAGTTACACAATTACTTACCTTTCAAAACACAAACGAGTAGATTTCTCAAAGCCTATTGACTTGCCACTAATTGTAGTTGTATTTTAAATACATTTTAGCATTTAAAGAGTTTTTTCTAGCCATTTTAGTATTAATTATTGAATTTTTTATGCTTAGTACTTGTTAGTAAATATTAATAAAATAAGTGTTTTTAACACATTTTTTAGTGTTAGTGACCTATTAGGCCGACACAAGCCTTAGATAGTTGTAATCTATTAATTTAAGCATACAGGATGTTGAATTTCATGCCCAATAGACATAAGATAAGGGAAGAGTGTTGCACAAGCTTCTCGAGCCGCTAAAGCATGAAACATACCTAGAATCCCAAGAAATTGGTGTCGTGTCACACCATGCAATGTCTATGGCGCGACATAGGCTTAACATGGAGCCCAAGTCCTTCAGGGTTAATTTCGTTTGCACAGTCAAACTTATATGAAGACCTAGGACGTGCTGAAGACCTAATTTAGGCTGCTAACAATTTTATAAATTATACAGTAAATGTGACCAAGTCATCTTAGACACATCTAAAAAACCTAGTAGTTTAGGATTAGTTTTAGTTTAGTTTTCTCTTTTATTTTCTAAACTCTTTTATTCTTTTGTCTTGGAATTAGTTTTGATCCAAGATCTCTTTTATAATATCGAAGTATTTTAATTTATTTTCCTTTGCAAGCAACAATATCGTATTCCCAATCAAGAGATTTACTACTTTACATCAATCGACATCCACAGGATTATTTCTTTATCTATTTTCTCTATTGATTTAAATATGTTTATTTACATGTTTATTTCAATTGAGATTGAGATTATGAATAATATCATAAGTAGCTACGTCCCTTAGGGAAGATCAACGAGCAGATGTGAGAGTGATTAAAGGAGTAGTTAGGGTTTCCTATAGAATTAGTTGGTATAAATTATGCGTTTTTAAACCCTAGGCTTGAAAACCCTAGGAAGTAATCAAGGTTAAATGAGGTCGGGAGATAAGTTTTCAAGTAAATTGTAATTTATCCTGGTTGAGAAAGTGATGTTGGGAGATAAGTGAGTATTCGCTAATTAATTAATCAATTAGAGGCCATGAGGTAATAATTGGTTAGTTGTTAGCTAATTCACCTTAAAACCTAAATTCAAAGTTAATTACAACCACAGAAGCAGGTTAATATTCCTGATTGGTTTAATTGATTTAGTTGTTTGTGTTTTATTTTCAGTTATTTATTTTAGTTATTTAATTATTACTATTTAGATGTGTTATTGTAAAAGTGTTTTCAATACATTTAATTCATCCTCCCTTGGGTACAATCCTTAAAATACTTCTCAGTGTTTCGTTGTACATTTTACTATATTACAATTTGACCTATATACTTGTAGACACCACTTCTTTATTTTAGATATTTTTGGTGTAGTATTTTTTAGTCAAACATTCGCACATTTGGCGGCGGTCACCTATTCCGCAATTTTAGCTTTTCCTCTACAAGCTCAATTTTTATTCGTTTTCGATTCAATTTTATGGCTGAATGCTAAAGGAGTTGAAAGATTTTTCTTAAGTTTTCATCTACAGTGGACAATGGAATAATGAAGAAGATGATGAAATTCCACTAACGTTTCATATTTATACCTTAATTAATTGTTAATTAATCTAGTTTAATTAACTTAATAATGATTTTATTAACATAACCTAACTATTAATTATACTTAATAGAAAATGTTATCATCATCCACTATCCTTTAATTAAAAATGATTCAATAACTATTTTGGCCCTCTAGTTAATTGATATCTAGGTCTTCAAGCATTTTCTTAATTAAAACTGAATAGCAATTGGACTTTTATAATTTAGTCCTTGAACTTTAGTTAACTATTTTATCGGCTAAATTACTTGACCATTCTTCAATATATTTTTATATTAACTCCATAAAAAATTATATTTTATATTTTAGAACTCATTTTACGAAAATGGGGTTCTAAAATTGTATTCTCCAGTACCACTGAAAATTATACCTTTACATAAAACATCCTAGTAAATTTCCATATGATAGACATGGATTCTTATAGTTTCCTAACCGAGTAATATTTAGTTTCCTTTGTAATTCAACCTTCTTACCCTTTTTAGAAAGAGAAAAAGCGATGATCACTTTGGTTTACAATCTATAATTCTCTGCGTTGGATCTAAAAAGGCATGTTTATGAATATGAGGCAAGAGACGAAACAAAAAACTACAATGTTGATTAATCATAATACAATTTGACCGGTCTATCATCCTCTTGCATTTGCTCCTTCTTGATACTACTTATAGAAAAGCTATTAAATTTAAGCATTATATTCAAAGGATTTTCATGTCTACTTCTTTGATCAATTAAAACCGAGGTAGTAAGCAAGTCATAAAAAAGGGCCAATGAGAAAAAAATAACAAAGAATTCATCCTCTTGAAACCACACACTTTATCAACCTTGAGTTTTTAATCCCCTAAAACAACAAGAAACAACGAACTCGGAACTTTTACCATCAAAATAGAACTATATAAATTTCAAAAATTAGATTCCTAAAAGATGTTGTCATTGTCATGTTTAGCATCTCTAACAGAATCCTCAAATAAAAAAAATTATTAAACTAATTCAAAACAGAATAGTATCCAAGCCAACAAGTTTCTACAATCAGAGTACTAATTTTAACTTCCAAAAAACACAAATCCAACACATGAGATTAAACATCAAGAAATCACACAAAGCCAAAATGTGACTGCTAAAAAAAGAAGAAGAAAAAGAGTAAACTATTCAAACACCGAAAAGTAAGTAATTTTTCTCCAAAAAGAAAAGGAAAACTCTCCAAAGAATCTGGGCACCTTTTGGATTAGAGGGTGCATAAAATTGGTACAAACAAGACATTCAAGGAGTTCATGAACACTAGTAGTGCTTGTATGAAGCACTAATGACATAGTACTATTATTGCTATTGTTGTTTCCATTGCTTCTATAGTGCTTCAAAAATGAAGTCAATTGATTATGATGATTGATCTCATCATCACCGATTACACCTAACCGATGTCATACAACCTATGCTATTTGATTTCATAGTAAATGAGATAAAACTAAACAAATTTGATCAACTTTTTCACAATGGGTACTAGTCTTTTCTAAAAAAAAAAAGAAAGTTGGGAAAAAACTTGTCTTTTCATTAGATATGAAATGGGGTAGCCAACTTTTGAGTTAAAATGAAGAACAAGAAAAGATTAATTGTATCTATAATTTCTCTATACAAGGGAAAAAAGAGAACTACCATTTTCCTCTTTGGTAGGTGTCAATGTCTAAATTTTCTTAAGAGACAAATTATGAAACATAAAAATGGTTTGGGGCGAAAGAGAGAACTTTGTTAAAAGAAAATAAAATTATAATCAAATATTAATTGTTGAGGAAATACTAGTGTTACAGGCCGCGGATCAAAACTCATGACGAATGTACACAGAGCGTACAATATATGGAGAAGACCCATCAACTTAGCATAATGAATTTGGAAATAACTTATATTTTACCAAGGTGAATATTTTTTAACCTTAGGAGATTTTGTAATCTTAGAGGATCTTGAAAAATCCCTTAAGAATCTCAATTTGTAAATAGACTTTGATCTCGATCATCAATGTAATTTAAACTACACTGTTGGATTTGGGGGAGCTCTACTATAACTAGAGGTGTTTCTCTTATTTTTATTCATTCCATTCTTGAGTAATACAATACATTTGAGAGAATTTACTTGAATACTTAGTGTGTTTAGTTTTCTTATGACTTTTCTGATCGCTTTTTACTTCTTCGTTTGAGAGTTTGCTTTCACTTTATTTTGTTGCCTTAGAGAATTTCTATTGAAAATTCTCATCTTTCGAGAGTTAGACTGAGATACAACAAATTTTTGCCTAAAATCACGCAATTCACGATACTTAAGTTTTAAACTATTACATTAGAAGCAACACGATTAATAACTTCCCTTCACCGTTGTTGTAACCACTTATTAATTATTGTTTATATATTCTATTAAATGGGGTTCATTTGACCCGCTTAAACTGGCTTGATTTGAAGAACAAGTGATGAAGCCCTTCTACTTGAAGCCTTGGTGGCCCAACAAAGCACTTATGAAAGTTAGGACTACTTGGTAAATATGGAAAGTAATTTTATAAGATATGTAATTTGATAAGATTTGATTTTGTAATCTTAAAGGATTGTAGATAGGTTTTAATCTCGACTATTGATGTAACTCAATCTGTACTGTTAGTTTTGGGGGAGCTCAACTATAAATAGATGTATTTTCTCTCAATTGTTATCATCCCATCCTATCCTATCCCATACCATTCCATTCTTTGTATTCTTTTTAGAGTAACAAAATACTTTGAGAGCATTTACTCAAACATTTATCATGTTTTGCTTTCTTGTCGCATTTTATGTTCTTTCGTTGTTCTTTCATTTTAATTTGCTTCTGTTTTAATTTTGGAGCCCTGGAGAATTTTTATCAAGAATTCTTACTTTGCCAGAGTTAGGTTGAGTTAAGAAGATTTGAAACGAAAAATTGCCTAAAGATGCACGGATTGCAAAACTAAATTTCTAGCATCGTGATAGTTGATATCAAAAATAATATTCGAAGGCAACGGGTCAAATGAAGAAAGGATGATATGAACAGGATATCCAGATGGAGACTTGTGGGAGGTCTAGGAAAAATAGAAGATCGAGGGATATCTTGTCAGCTCTGGAAGGTCGAATGATCAATATTGAGGAATCCATGGGTGGTGTGAAGGACACACTCAAGGTACTTGAGGGATGCACTGATAAGTTAGACTCGATGAGAATACAGTTTAGGGACTATGTGGCCAAGGCTCTCAGTTTTAGTCCAGATGCGATGAGAGAGACCCTCAATGCTGCCATGGATAATCAGACCGAGTAGTTAATAGAGAAGAATGATGCTCTTGAAGCCATGGTAACTGCTCTGAAGGAACATGTGTTAGAGCTCAAGGGGGAGCTTACCACCTGTAAAGTTACTCTAGGTAATGGGATGTTGGCTTTCGAATTGAAGAAACACAGAATGGATGTTCTTAAGCCGAAAGAGTTCGAGGGGACGAGGTCCGTAAGAGATGTGGACAATTTTCTCTAGGGATGGAACAATATTTCCATGTGATATTCTTATATTGGAAAAGAGAAAGTTTTTCTTCTTACTTCCTCAAGAAGTATTGTTACCTGAATCTCAAAGAACTTATAAAGTTTCTTTCTCCCTAAAGCTAGAGTTGTCTGTAGATCTAGGTTTCTGTTAGTAGTTACTCCATGTCAAGGTAAGTTTTATGGCTTTTCATGTTATGCTATGAAAGATTAAGACCGTAAGGGTCTGAATAGTAAGATGAGGAAGTAAGGCTCTATATGACGGATTATCTAAGTTTGTGTTGATGGAAAAAGAGATAAAAATGAGTTTTAATGGTACTCTTCCGTTTCTTAAACAGTGGTAGTTACAGCTTGTTGGATCTGGAGTTCAAGCTGCTAATTGTGGATGTCAGGTGAGTCTTTGTACTGACTCTTGCATATATACTATCCATACAATATACTTCTATGGTAGTTGATCGAACTATGAAATAGAAACCAGAAATGCATAATCTGAATGTTTGCCGAGGTTGCATGTATAGTTCGTATGAGATTCACAAGTATGTGAAGCTTGAGTTTAGTTATATGGCACACCTGAAATGCATGTGATGAAGTGTTTGATTAGTGACTAAGTGTTGAGTCTTAAGCAATGTCAGTATATGAAGAGTCTGTAAAGTAAATCTATATATGTTTACTGCGGTAGACTCTAAAGAGGTTTGTCAAGACTTTAAACACAATCTCTGAAAGGAAAAGCCCATGTCTATGGCACCTTCCAAAAGGAACTAAAGGATGGTGATTACCTAATGGGATTCCCTACGTGGCCCAGTATGATGATGGGCAAACCTGACATAACATGAGTTTAGGCAAATCCATATTGTAAACACATCAAGAAAAGAATGCCTATGTGGCGTAATATAAAAGGAACACCTATGTCGCACAATATGAAAGGAACGCCTATGCGGTGCAATGTGAAAGGAATGCCTTTGTGGCGAATCATGAAGGGATAACCTCTGTGATGAACCCTGCAATGACAACCTTTGTGGCATATTAGGAAAGAAAACCTTTGTGGCAAAATGTGAAAGGAATGCCTTTGTGGCAAAATCCGTAAGAAGCGCCCTCGTAGTGCACTCTTAAAAACTACTCTTGCGGTGAACAATGAATCAATAGCTTGTATGGAAAATTCTAACGTGACAGCATTTGTGAAGAATCTGAACGAAAGACATATATGGTAAAGTCTAAAAGCAGTGCCCTTATGATGTATCCCAGTAAGGCTCGCAATAGCATAACATAAATGAATGATTCTTGGCAGATTCTATGTTAAACTGTTTGGTGTGTTCAACATGGCTTGTAAGTGTGATTAGAAAGATTACTAAGGCACAATGTTTCTATGGATACAATAAAGTGTTATACAATACCATGATTTAATTGTGAATAATGAGGTGATAAAATATAAAAGAAGTGAGGGGTAAACGTAAAAGAAGTGTATTCTGAATAAGGATCTTTCTCATTGCATATTAGAAGGAATGTACCTGCTATGCATAGGTGATTAAACATAGGTTGTGAAGCAACGACATAAGGTAATGTATACAAGGGTAAGGATTATTCGAAAGAATGAACCTCTATAAAGGAAATAGGTAAAGACTCATGAGAGATCATACTGAAAGAGGCAAGTGGCATACTGAAGATGTCGATGGGTAAGAAATGAGTTCTGAGTAAGGTGTGGTATCTAACGTGTAAATAAGAATAAAAATAAATGGAGTATTCGCCAGTGACTAAGTTGAAGGTTCAGAATGATATGATCACCTAATTAAGTCATTAGTTGAGACATGCAGAAATGATATAGTAAATGATATTTTCCTCACTAAGTTCTTATGAACTTATATGAGTGTCTGTTTTGTTACAGGCGAGTTGATATGAGTTTGCGCCAGGATGAATAATGCTATGGCTACACTTAATGAGTGGCGTACCAGACTGTTATACATATAGAGTAAGTTTGGCAGCATGTTCAAGAACCAATATACTCCTTATAAATTCACTCGGGGTATTTGTTATAAATTAAGGCTTCAATTTAGGTATAATTTTAGTTTAATTACCTCGTGTTGTATCTATATTTACTTAATGTACTTATGTATTTTAGTTTGAAACTTGTAAGTTGTAATTATTGTAATTTGTATAAGTAGATTAAGATAGTGTATACATTCATGTGGTAATACCCAAAATCTGGATCTAGTTAATCGAACCAGTTTAAGGGTGTTACAAGTTTGGTATCAGAGCCTGATTCAGCCAGTTCTCGGATTATGAAGATGAAGAAGCCCTATATGCATTATACGCCAAGCCTGGTAAGGATTCATCAGGTATGTTAAAACATTTATAAGTGAGAAGAATACTCTGTTATGTTAGTAGTATTGTGATAAGTAGGAAAATGGACAAGCAAAAATAGTAACTTTAGTAGTAAAAGATTTGGAAAATTATTACAGAAGTGATGTAAAAAGGAAATACAAGGCAAAAAAAAAAAAGAAAATTTCAATTTCCTCCTTTGGTGAACTAATCAATGGACTCATTAGGAACCTTATATGTTTAAGGATGACTTTCAGGATTTTGCTCTGTATTTACTAAGCTCCCTTTGTTATCTTCAGCTCCTAGCGTAGTGTAAATGGAAAAGACAACTAATTATTTCCTCTCTTTGAAAGGCATCCCACTCCTCGCCCTCAGGATGGTAAACGTCAAAGTTGAATGACTCCGTAGAAATGTCATTTAGGCAATCAAAGTCTACCTTGCTAAGATCAGGAGGGCTAGAGGCCACTTGGGTGTGCAGAATCATATTTGATCTCTATTCTGGCAGCGCCTCAATAAGATTCCTTTAAGTATCCTCTCGATACTTTTTAAAAGTTTCATCATGGGATTGGCGTAGCCTGTCCAACTCCGCCTAGTGACTTTTCTCTTGGTCCTTGAACTTCTCCTATAAGACAGATTTTTCATCCTTCAAGTGGTTGATCTTGTAACACCCCTAATCCGTATCCGTCACCGAATTAGGGTTACGAGGCATTACCATAAGACATAACTTAACGCATTCATTACACTTTTTATGCATTAAAAATTTCTATTATAGTAATCAATAAAACAAACCAAATCAATAGATCATCACTAAACTTGAGTCACAAATATTACATATTTAAAACATTAACTAATTCAAACATTGAATCATTCTAATATACTTTAAATAATGTGGTCATTAATTCCATGATATTCGAACACCTAAAATTTGAGTTATAAATATCTATATTTTAATCACATATATCATGCACATAACAAATCAAATAATGCATTTTACATTTATTAGGAACATTAGCATATACTACCGTAAAGATCAACTTCACAAAAGATTCAAATGTTACTCAATTATCTAAAATAATCTAACAATCACATAATTTACAACTATTACCAATGCGCAATATGTATATAAATAAAACTAATATTCAAACTCAAAAACAACTCACCCAATTTGCATTAAACCATCATGATACTTTTTAACAATTATTACTATTCATTTGGTCGTTTTTTAAAACTTTGACTGAATATAAACATTTTAATTACATACTTATTCATTATCCATTATTATTTGTACCACTCAAAACATACCATAAGCACATATTTACGAGACTTAATTCTCATGGAAAATTTTACCGTACCCTTTTAAGACATATTAAGTACATAAAACCATTTAAGTTCTACCTATGCCGCATATTACTATAATGCATAACATACATACAAGATTTTATTTCTATGCTTCCTCCATTTGGCTAATAACATATCCACAAAAAGATTACATAGCTTCACTACTCCAAATTTACCAAAAATTTTCCATTACAAAGTATATGAAATTTAATCTCCATTTATACAGCATTATTACACAACCAAATATGCAACTATTATTTTACCACCTTACTAAACCAAATCCTAGTCATATCAAATGCAACCCACACTTTTATCAAATACATCACGCCTACATAGCATAATCATAACTTAACTAGCTCAAAACATACTTAAAATACAACTTCTTCCATTATTTACTCATTTACCGAAACACTTAATCATGCACTTATATAATAACTTCGAACATTGACAATTTAAATCAAGCCATTAAATCTTTCTCCAAATGTTTCTCACATATATAACAAGCATTTAATCCAATAAAATTATATATCATAACCAAAATGAACCAAGTTTAAAACATCATTCAATATTAAACATACTAAACCTCCAACATTAGTATACCACATTATCTTCACTTTAACTATATGCAAAACTATCTTACTTTAATACCAGACCATATAGTCATATATAATCAAATCACCAAAACCAAAGCCAACAAAACCATATCTTGACCAAACCTTGAAACTGAGCTTAATAAATTAAACAAGCCATTTTCGCATGGCTTTTGTATACATATCCCAAAATCAAACATATTACAACTAGCCTATACATGCCATAGGTTTGAGAATTCAACTCATAGAATACCGAAGACAGTCGATAGTGTGATAAGCTCCTCTGACGATTCTCGAACTTGTAACTTGAATCCAAAATCTATAAAATAGAGGTAAGTATGAACACACACAGAGTAAGCTTTCATAGCTTAGTAAGTCATAAGCAAACAATCGAATTAATAACGTAATCAAACCATTAAAACTAAACCAAATTATACTATCGTAGTTACTTTAAATCTTAAACTTACAAATTCATGTATTTTATGTGTACTTTCACATGTAGGTTATTCATGGTCGAATGAACATATACATATTTTTACAAACTATCATTCAATTTCCAAGCCAAAATATCTTTATCATAACTAATACATTTACTTTTATATGTATAAATTCATAAGTCAAAGGATAATAATCTCATATATATTTATTTTTTATGGCTGAATACACATACACATAAATAAGCAAAATATATCTTTCAATTTCAAAGCTAATGTAACACCCCAAACACGGCCTAGAAGTAATGGCCGAATTTGACGTGCCACATTGAAGTTAAAATCCACGCTTTGTTTTAGTGTTTTAAAAAAACCGTTGTTTGATAAGGCTTAACCAAGTGAATGGAAGTCTGCGCACTGTAGGTATCCAAAACAAAAGAGGTGAGCCGTGAAGGTGCTAAGTACCAAGCTCTTGAATGGATCCAATCCTAGACATGCCCACAACCATTGCCACACTTTGGTGCGAGGTTAGGTTTTGAGAAAAACGAGTTAGAATTCATTTAAGTAGATATTTTTGATGAACCGATTAATTGTATCGTTGCGTTATTTTGAAAACAATTATCATTTTGAAAACGCGGCCTAAGTCTAACCCATTTTGGATTGTTATCAGTAAAATATAGGGTATAAAATAAAATAATCCTAGAAAAATAATTAAAATTACCTTATTACAACCCAAAACCAAATAATAATATTAATAAGATAAAACTTATAAAGAAATAAATCGGCTACTTATTGTAATTAAAAGAAACAGAAACAGTAGTGTGGCCATTTCCGAGTCCCTCGCAGCTCTAAACCATCTAAGCTTAGGGATTACCTGCACAGTTAGAAACGGGGTGAGTTTACGAAAACTCAGTGTGTAATCCCAATAACATACAAACAGTGAAAACATAGTATCAGTACAATCTGGGCCAAAGCCCTATTTTGTCTCGACATATCTTGGGTCAAGCCTTTCGTTTAATCTGTTCTTCGGGTCAAGCCTTTTCATAAATCATATCATCGGGTCAAGCCTTTTCATAAATCATTTCACCGGGCGAAGCCTTTATCAGAAACGGTATGGCCCATAAGCCCATTTCAATATCACATGTAATGTCAATGGATGTATGCAAGCCCATTTCAATATCATATGAAATACCAATGAATGTATGCAAACCCATTTGGGGAGACCACTCGACCCACCATCCGCTACTCTCCACCCGTACCAACCAACACACCATGTGGGGAATGATTCAACCCACCCAACCAACAAACCACTGGCAGCATAGCTGCTTTATCATATATCTAGAGGCCTAGCCTCTTTTAATAATCGGACAAAGCCCTTTTGAAACCGGGCAAAGCCCTTTTCAATAAACCGGCATAAGCCCTTTTGAACCGGGGCATAAGCCCTTTTCAATAAACTAGGGCATAAGCCCTTTTGCACTTCCTCCATCCACATAAAAACCCAACCCAATGCATTTATGAATACATCATGTGCATTTCATACATATCATGTATATCATATCCCAATTATCAAATTTATAATTAAACCCTAGGGGTATAATGGTCATTTTTACCTAGAGGCAAAACAGTCATTTTCGTACTATAAGGGTAATTTCATAATTTTACCAAATATCAGGGTTTTCCATGTTCATCAACAATTATCAATATTTCCAAATGTTTAAACAATGATCTTTAACCCACTTTATCAAACTCGGGCTTTTGGGCCCAAAACCTCTAATGGGCCCTACGAATGCCGATTTAGCCTACTAAGCCTACTTAATCCAAATTTTACAACAGTACTAACCGTGTTATCATGCAACTTTTCCAAATTCCATTTTCCATCAATTTTACCCAAATGGGCCCAAAAGCCTATTGGGCCCAATTCCAGCCCATTGAGGCCCAACTTACCATCGTGCACAAAATTGTGCTCTTACCTGTTCCATCGATCCAACCACCGATCATATCGTATCTATCGCACTTTAAGCAAAGGCAAAATCACAAGTTTCTGAAATACCGGTATTTTAGCATTTCGGCTTCTCAGCAAATATTAATCTAAGCTATTATGAGGGTTATTACACACCTGTTACGGGTTGAAGTTGAAATGTTTCCATAATCAATCACTTACGATAACCACCACCTGTCACTCAAACTTAACTATTCCAATATCAATATATGTAAATCCTAAGCACATCAGTCATACGGAACATAAGGGCGTATTCATCATTTTACCATACAAGGGTATTACGGTCACTTTACCCTACAAGGGCTTTACGGTCTTTTTACCTATTAGGGGTGTTTTAGTCATTTCATCCTACAAGGGTGTTTTGGTAAATCTACAAATCAAAGGTATTTCTATAATTTTGTAAATCAGGGGTGTTTTGGTAATTTTACAAATTGAGGGTATTTCGGTAATTTCACAAACCAGTGGTATTTTGGCAATTTTACAAACTAGGGGTGTTTTGGTAATTCTACCCTATAAGGGTATTTCAGTAATTTCATAATCGAGGGTAAAATGGTAATTTTGCAAATCAAGGGTAAAACAATAATTCTGTAAATCGAGGGTAAAACAATAATTTTATAAATCGAGGGTACTTTGGTAATTTTTACAAGTCAAGGGTATTTTAGTAATTTTACAAATCAGGGGGTATTTTAGTAACTTTACAAACCAGGGGTATTTTAGTAATTTTTTAAATCGAGGGTAAAACAATAATTCTATAAATCGAGGGTAAAATGGTAATTTTATAAATCGAGGGTAGAACGGTAATTCTATAAATCGGGGGTACTTTGGTAATTTGGTAAACTAAAGTATTCTAAATAGGGATAACAATACGAATGGGCCTAAAGCCTATTCTCAGCCCAAATGGGCCCACACGCTCGTGTGGCCCTTTTAGCCCAAATCTAGCCACAGATACGAGATTCACCTAGCCTAGTCCAATATTTATTACACAATCAAACAACTTATCCAATTAGGCCCGTAGGCCTATTAGGCCCACATGACCCCCTTCGGCCCATCGCGGCCCGAAGTAGCCATCCTATAGCTAGAATAGTGAGAAATACACACCTGATAGGAGACTAGAGTTAATCCACGCTCCGAGCACTCTTAGCCGACGCCCAACCCAAACGAGCACGCCATACAGCGAAAGGGATCAGCCAAGAAAGGTACCTCTACTCTCCTCATGGTTCTCTCTATTTAAAGCCGACCAGATCCCTCTTATGTTAGCTTCCGATGTGGGATCCTCCATCATCAGAGTTTAAATTTAACACCAACTTTTGCCGCCCCCTGTTAGCAAAATAAATGCTCCTTCCTTGCCATGTGATTCAAACCCATGCCTCCCCTCAGATGCTCCACATGCTACTTGCCACTAAACCACAAGGCTTTTTGTGTCATATTTTATCCCCAATTAATTATAAGGTCTAAAGGCCAAAGTCTAGGTTCCCTAAAAAAAACCAAAATAAATTGCAAGAGCCAAGGCTTGAATCCAGGCTCCTATACAACCTTAATGACGTCACAACCACTAGACTACATGCTTACTTGTGTCATTTATTTACCACAATAATTTAAAAGGCCCTCATCCAAGCATCCAAGTTTTTTTTTCACTTAATACCAAAATTTTTGCTAAAGCCCAAGTTTAAACCCAAGATTTCTCCAACACTTCTCAAAGCCATTAACCACTAAAGCAAACATTTAATTGTCTCATTTCATTGCACAATTAAATACCTATATACAACCTCCTTACGGACCCCCACTCAAGGCCCAATACTTCTAGGCCCAAATTCGGGGTGTTACAGCTAAATACCATGATATGAATACATGTACTTATACTCATGAATAAAAATATAATATCATATGCATATACATAGCAAAGGCCGAATATACTTCACAAGATACACATGTTCACATTAATGACTTACTTACCTTGTTTCTAGTAGGTAATAAACCAATTTATACCTGATCATTTTAGCTCATTTTGCACATTCGATTCCAACTTATTGATGCCCGATGAACCATTTGGAATTGGATATGACACTCGGATAATCACACATATATCGTACAATGCCGACGTCCCTGACGTGGTCTTACATGTAATCACATATCGATGTCATTGTCCCAAACAGGGTCTTACTCGTATACATATGTCGGAGTCACATGTCGATGACATGGTCTTACTTGCACATCACATATCGGAATCTTATGTCATGACATATATATCCTAGCTATTCCTAAGGTTCATATGAGGCTTTCGAACCTTGTAACTCAGTCGAAACAGATTCATAAACATTGTTTCCAAGCATAATCACATTCGACATTCACATATAAAATCTCATATAATTTAATTTCAGCTTATAAACTCATAAATAATTATAATTAACAATCTCTATTTGCTTATAAACTTGCCTCGGACGATGTAAAACGGAACGGGACGACTAGTCGACAACTTTCGTTTTCCCCTGATCCAAATCCAATTTCTATGGTTCTTGATCTAAACATATTCAAATTAGGCTCATTCAAACATATTTTCATTCAATTTAGTCCAAAAACACATAAATAGGTAAATTACTATTTTACCCCTAACATTTACAATTTTTATAATTTAGTTCCTTTTGCACAAAACACAAACTATGCAAAATTTCAATAGACTAGGCCAAATTTTACCCATGTTCATACAAGCCCATATATTTCATTTATTTCATATTTTTTCCCTCAAATTATTATTTTTGCAATTTAGTCCTACTTACTTAAAATCATAAAAAACTCCAATACAAAACATGTTAATCTAAAACATATATTTCATATTTCATCATCAAACAATAAAAATCACAAGCTCTCATCAATGACATAACTTAAAATATTCATCAAAATAAAAAATTCAAGCATGGGTCTTGTAGATTACTTAGCAAGGATCTCAAAAACATAAAAATTATCAAAAACCGAGCTAAACACATACCTTAATGAGCTTTAGAGATGACCGAACCTTAACTTCTTTTATTTCTTTTCTTTGTTTTAGTTTCGGCAAGAAGATAAAGAATGAACACATAAATGGATTTGATTTTTTTTTATTTTTTTATGTTATTCTTTATATATAATAACATATATTATTGGTTTCCTAAATTAACCTTATTAAATTTATAATAAAGCCGTATAACATAAGCCCTTAGTCGTCTATTCAATAAGTCAATGAACATAAAATGGCTTTCACTTTTGTGCTTTATGATATATTATATATATATATATATATATATATATATATATATTATATCTTAATATAAGTTAAAGTTTAATTTACATATAACCTTAATGAAATAATATAAAAACTATATAATTTATGCCTACCACCATCCCACTAATAAATAAATGGGCTATTTACAACTTGAAGGCTTTCATTAATAAAGCCATTAACAAATCGGTCCCTTTTAGAAATAACCACTAAATTTTTATTTTACGCGATTAAGTCCTCTATTCAATCAGGCACTCAAACGATAAAATTTAAGCACGAAAATTTCATAGATGTAAATTCACACAAAATAAACACAGAGAATAATTTTTAAATATTTTTCTGACTCGAATTCATGGTCCTTAAAACATTGTTCTGATTAGGGTCTAAATCGGGCTGTTACAGATCTCATCTTTCAACTAACTATTTTCTATCTGAACATACCCATGCTTGCTCTTCAGAGTTGTGATCTGTATAGATAACCTTGCGATCAAATTGCTTGAATATTGATGTTTCTGGCAAAGCCCAACCAAAGCATCAAATTTTACAAACTTTACGCCTACTAGCTTCTTTGAGAGCCCTACTCCAAAGACCGAGTTTGAGGGACGTGATCTTGGACACTTGAGCCATAAGAGATAGAGGATCCTTTAAGGAATTGGACACAAGGTAAGAGGAGAAATGTCCTCTTAATTGTTGAGGCAACAAGCTTAGTTGTTACTGAAAGATAGAACTAAGAGATGTGAGAGATGGCACTGACTCTATCAGATCGCTCCAAGGAAAGTTGTTACTTGATTTAGTTGGGGTTGCAACTTGTGCTTTGTTAAGCTTTGGCCTGTAATGCAACATGCAAACCAGCATTGAAGTTGAACCAAATGAAGCAAAATCATTTTGTTTATTTTTAACTTAATTTGGTTGCTTTGTAATCTAACTTTTAAGTTAGTAGGATTTGGTCAAGATTTAAATGTGATAGCTGGTATGTCAGCTACATTTTATTTGTAATTTTAGCTAAGCTTTTGACAAGCATTTATGGGAGCAGTTATGTTAGGTAACTGTCATTTTTATTGTAACATATATACTTTATCCGGATGAAATGGAAAGTAAGAAAAATTCATTTCTTCCAAAAATTTCTGCTTTGTTGGTAGTTTCTCTACAAGTCTCAAGTCTTTGAAGCTCAAACTTCTTTCATATTTTATCCGGGTTAATTACATTGTTGCTCTATTTCCAGACAGAGCTTCATATTTCATCCGGATTACTTGCTTTTGTTTCCTTCTCTGCTGCAAAAACTCAACAAATGGTATCAAGAGCCTATCATCTTTGAGGGCCTCTATTGTTGGTATTTTTCTTTGTCGAGAAAACTTAAAGAAGAAGAAGTTGAAGTTGTTATTTTGTTGCTGCAAGATAAGTTTTACACCACCACCACCACCTGTGTTTGCTGGAGAAAACTACCACAATTGGGTAGTGAAGATGAAGACATACCTCCAAGCACACGATTTGTGGAATGTTGTAGAGAGTGATGCTGAACCACCTCCATTGAGGGCCAATCCCACTATTGCACAGATAAGGTAACATAGTGAAGATTGTGCTAAGAAGCACAAGGCTATGGCTTGCCTACAAAATGGAGTATCCGATATGATTTTTACTAGGATAATGGCATGTGACTCACCAAAGCAAGCATGAGAGAAGCTAAAGGAGGAGTTTATGGGGTCAGACAAGACAAGGTAGCAGCAGCTGATCAACCTTAGGAGAGACTTTGAGAACTTGAAGATAAAAGAGTCAGAGACCATCAAGCAGTATTCTGATAGGATAATGGCTATAGTCAACAACATTGGGCTCATTAGTAATGATTTTGGTGAGAGCAGAGTTGTTGAAAAGGTTATTACAACTCTCCTTGAGAAATTTGAGTCAAAGATTTCTTCATTGGAGGACTCGAGGGATTTATCAGCCATCTCACTGTTTGAGTTGGTAAATTCCTTGTATGCACTTGAGCAAAAGAGGGCCAATAGGCAGGAAGAGCATCCTGAAGGAGCTTTCCAAGAGAAGGTCAAAGAAGGGTCAGGTTCAAGTCAGAAAGGGAAGAAACCATCACTTGACAAAAGGGAGAAATCAAAAAGGGATTTTGAAAAAAAGAGCTTTCCACCATGCATTCACTACAAAAAAACCACACATTGGGAGAAGAACTGTTGGCATAGACCAAATGTTCAGTGCTGGAGATGTAAACAGTTTGGTCATGTTGAGAAAGTGTGCAAGAACAAAAGGAAGGTACAAAGTTAGTAGCAAATGCAAGCTAAGGCTACTGAAGACCTTCAAGCTCAAGAGGAGCATGTTTTCTCTACATCATGTTATGCAACCTCAAACAAAATCAGTAAGAACTAGTTAGTTGACAGTGGTTGTTCTCACCATATGGTTTCAGATGAAAGGCTGTTCAAGAATCTTGATAGAAGGTTTACTTCCAAAGTCAGAGTTGGAAATGGCAACCTTATTGAGGCCAAAGGAAAAGGAGATGCTGTGATCAACACACATTCAGGTAACAAAGTTATTTCTGATGTACTTTATGTGCCTGAAATAGACCAAAACCTGCTTAGTGCTGGTCAACTGATTGAGAAGGGTTGTTCACTAGTTTTCAAGAATAACTCCTGTGTTGTTGAGGATTCATTTGGTCAAGTACTGGTTACAGTGGCTACGACTGATAGGTGTTTTATGCTGGATGTAAATCAGTTAGAGAAAAAGGCCTATGCTAGTGCTACTGACTTAGCTAGCTTATGGCACAAGAGGTTAGGCCATGTCAGTTACAAGTCACTTGGTTTGTTGAATAGATTGAATTTGGTTGAAGACATGTCCAAAATTGAGGTTAGTGATGATTTTTGTGAAGTTTGCCTGGTTGGTAAGCAGGCAAGACTGCCTTTTCCAGTTACTAAGGCATAGAGAGCTCGAGGCAAGCTCGAATTAGTTCATACTGACATTTGTGGACCAATGAGGTCTTTCTCCTTGAATGACAGTAAATACTTTGTGCTGTTTATTGACGATTTCAGTAGATTCTATTGGATCTATTTTTTAAAGCAAAAATCAGAGGTGTTTGAAGCATTCAACAAATTTAAAGCTCTAGTTGATAACCAATCAGGCTGCAAGATCAAAGCTTTGAGATCAGATAATGGTGCTGAGTATTTGTCCGAGAAGTTTTAGAAGCTGTGTGAGCAAGCTGGAATTCATCATCAGCTAACAACAATTTATACTCTTTAGCAAAATAGAGTTTGTGAAAGAAAAAATTGAACAGTGCTCGATATGGCCAGATGTCTATTATTTGAAAGTAAATTGCCAAGCAAATTTTGGGCTGAGGCTGTCAATACTTCAGTGTATCTGCTCTACAGGCTGCCTACCACTGCTGTCAAGGACAAAACTCCTTTTGAAGTTTGGCATGATCTCAAACCAACAGTGTCACACCTAAAGGTGTTTGGTTGTGTCTGCTACACTCTTATACCAGCTGAAAAGAGAACCAAACTTGACAAAAGATCTATGCCTGGAATCTTTGTTGATTACAGCAGCATCAATAAGGGCTATAGGGTATTTGATCCCTCAACAAAGAAGATTTTGGTGAGTAGGGATGTGAAGTTTGATGAAAAGAAGGTTTGGAGCTGGAATGATGCAGATGCAAGGTTGGTTGAAGAAGATCAGCTAGACAGCAGCTTAGAACTAGCTGAAGAAGGGTCAATTGATGATAATTTTGATGAAGCACCTGTGAGAAAGATAAGGACTATTGCTGATACCTACCAAAGATGTGATGTTGCAATAGTTGAACCTTCAGATTTTGAAGAGGCTGCTAGGGAAAAATGTTGGAAGAAGGTCATGGAAGCTGAATTGGAAATGATCCACAAGAATGACACTTGGGATTTGGTTGATAGACCTGATCATAAGAAAGTCATAAGTGTCAAGTGGGTGTTTAGACTAAGTACAATGCTGATGGCTCATTGAACAAGCACAAGGCAAGGCTTGTAGTGAAAGGCTACAGTCAGCAATATGGCATAGATTTCATGGAGACATTTGCTCCAGTAGCAAGGCTAGATAAAATTAAACTTCTGTTTGCCTTGGCTGCACAGAAACAATGGAGAATTCACCAGCTTGATGTCAAGTCTGCTTTTCTGAAAGGCTTCCCCAAGGAAGAAATTTTTATTGAACAACCAGAAGGGCTTAAGGTTCCTGGTGAGGAGGAAAAAGTTTACAAGCTGAAAAAAGGCGTTGTATAGTCTAAAGCAAGCACCAAGGGCCTGGTACGATAGGGTTGATGAGTACCTATCTAGGCTCGGGTTTGAAAAGTGTAAGTGAACCTACATTTTTTATAAAGAAATCAAAATAAAACTCTTCTGATTGTCTCACTTTATGTGGATGACTTACTTGTAACTGGAAGCAAAGAAGAGTTGATTAATGAGTTCAAGGTGAAAATGCAAGAAGTCTTTGAGATGACAGATTTGGGAATCATGACATACTTCCTTGGCATGGAAGTGAACCAATCTGATCAAGGCATCTTCATTACCCAACATGCCTTTGCTTTGAAGATTTTCAATAGATTTTGAATGTCAAAATGCAAAACAGTCAGCACACCAATGGCTCAAGGGGAGAAGCTGACTAGTAGTGGGGATCAATAAAGGGTTGATGAGAAGGAATATCGAAGCTTGGTAGGTTGTTTGCTTTACTTAACAGCTACTAGGCCTGACATTATGTATGTTTTTAGCTTACTGTCCAGATCCATGCATTGCTGTGATGTTGTCTATTTTAAAGCAGCAAAAAGAGTTCTCAGATATTTGAAGGGAACTTTGAATCATGGAGTGATTTTTGAGAAGGGAAAAGAGCTCAAATTGATAGGGTATTCAGATAGTGATTGGGCAGGGTCCATTAATGACATGAAAAACACCTCTAGATACTTTTTACTCTTGGCTCGGGAGTTTTCTGTTGGAGCTCAAAGAAGCAACAAACTGTTGCTCAATCTACAGCTGAAGCAGAATACATTGCAGCTGCTACAACTGTTAATCAAGCCATTTGGCTTAGGAAACTTTTGTGTGATTTGAATGAAGAACAAGTCGAAGCAACTGAGATCAGGTTCAATAATTAGTCAGCAGTTGCTATAGCTAAAAATCCTGTTTTTTCATGGCAAAACCAAACATTTTAAGATTAAATTCCATTTTGTTCAAGAGGCTGAACAATTGAAGGAGGTAAATCTGGTTCACTGCAGCTCAAAAAATCAGTTTGCTGATATTCTAACTAAGTCTCTCGGTGCCACACGATTTGAAGCTTTGACAATAAAGATTGGGGTTTGTTGCATACAGTCCAAGGAGGAATGTTAAGCTTTGGCCTACAATGCAACATGCAATCCAACATTGAAGCTAAACCAAATGAAGCAAAATCATTTTTTTTATTTGTAACTTGATTTTGTTGCTTTGTAATCTAACTTTTAAGTTAGTAGGATTTGGTCAAGATTTGAATGTAATAGCTGGTATGCCAGCTACATTTTGTTTGTAATTTTAGCTAAGCTTTTGACAAGCATTTATGGGAGCAGTTATGTTAGGTAACTGTCATTTTTATTGTAACATATATACTTTATCCGGATGAAATGGAAAGTAAGAAAAATTCATTTCTTCCAAAAATTTCTGCTTTGTTGGTAGTTTCTCTGCAAGTCTCAAGTCTTTGAAGCTCAAACTTCTTTCATATTTTATCCGAGTTAATTACGTTGTTGCTCTATTTCCAGATAGAGCTTCATATTTCATCCGGATTACTTGCTTTTGTTTCCTTCTCTGCTGCTAAAACTCAACATGCTTGAGAAAGAAAGGCAGTTAACTAGACAAAAGGGATTGTCTCTGAGGGGTTCTCTGATAATGAAGGATCAAAAACATGCTTGGGAGAGTCTATTTGCGGAATGGAGCCTTTGAGAGTTGAAGGAATATTGGGAGGAACAGGAACCGAGGATGAGTGAATGGTTGTAGCAACATGATCCTTGTTTGATTTATGCCTCACTAATGGAGGGCTTTCCCTACTCCCAGAATCGTGAGTACCCTCATTTGATCTGACCCTTTTCTTTATGTTCTTTGCTGTTGTTTTACGTGGTGGAGTAGTAGTTATCTTCTCCTTGCCACGAGCTCCTTTAAGAATTGAGGAAATATCCATGTCTTGATGGTGGGAATGTAACGAGGATCTTGCATTATCAATAGGTTAGTTAGCTTGATTTGAAGATATAATTTTCCCATTTCTTGGGCATAGATTACAAATAGTATAAAAGTACGATGGAGGCTCTTTGATCCGCCCTAGTAAAATGTACGCAAGTTCACTGTCTAAGTTATAAGGCCAAGCTTTGAAGGCTGACAACACGGATGGATCAATTCTTTAAGTGGTGGAAAAAGTTGGATTGTAACCATAGGGACTTAGATTTGTCAAATAGTGCTTAAATATATTTATGACCGAAACCAACTATACTAAATCAAGTGGGCAACCAAGAAATCGCCTAAGAACGCATAGATTGCGAGATTAAAGTTCTAGTCCCGTGACATAATGAACAGGGTCTCGATCTCAAGGCTGAAGATGATCTAAGTTACTTTTCAACTTTATAGTTGAAAGATGAGTGATGGATTCACATAATTGTAGGGGATGAATTACTGGGCTACCTCTCCCTACTTAGTACTTACGTAGTTTTAAAGATTCAAGTTTTCGACTTTCTATACTCAAAAACAGTCATTATATATAAGAGAAATTATTAAGTTGGAATATGATTTTGCGGTGAGTTGTCTCCATTACTATGTTCATGTTCTTGGCTTTTCTTGATATTATTCACTCCTAGGGGCTGCTACTCAATTTCTTTCTATCTCAACCATGTCTACAAGACTTGGATCAAGTCTTAAGTTTTTTAAATGAGGTTGGTAAACGTTTTTCTTATTAATAAAATTTTAAATAAATTAATTAATATTTTATATATTTTTCTTGATAAATTTATTTTACTAAAACATTTAGGTAATTAACGAGTGTAAAATAATGCCAAATGTTTAATTATTATTTTATTATATCTTAAAATAAATGACATGGATCAAAATTTACTTACAGTTTTTTTACTCCTTAATAATATATAAAAAATTATCCAAAATGTTAACCAATTTTATGGATTGAATTTGGTTGGTTCATTGTTTTTTTAACATCTTTAATATTTATCTTCTTTTTTCTTTTGAAGTACTTCAAGAAAACTTGAAATGGTTCAGCTGGAGCCAATGCCGAAAACAATAGTTAGAGAGTTTTAATTTTGTTTAAAGGTTCGATTTTAACTTTAATTGTTCCAATGTGATTATTTGACAAAAGAAGATTTTATATTGCCCTTTTTATGAATGGTTCAAATTAATGAGTGTTAAAAGTATCACTCCTGAATAATTTGTTTCAGATAAGAGAAAATATAGTTTCGATTTTATAATTAAACCCTACATTTTACTCCAAGATTTTTGTTTGAAAATGTCTTCTATTTTTGGCAACTGATTATACAAAATAGGATGTGCTTATCAGGACTACATCCCCATACGTCATCATCGTATAAATATGCATATTGAGAGAAAGAATGGGATAATAATAGCAAAAGGAGGTGACTTGGGTTCAACGTTACTTCAACTTGAAAGGGAAATTAGGCTACTTACTAGTAGAGACAAATTGTAATCCTGTAGGCTGAGGATATAACAAATGCTGAGATTCGACAATCTTTTAAGGGTAAATACATGAACCAATTGGGTTCAAATTTTGATCATTTAAATTAAACTGTAGTTAGTGATTCTCTGTTTACTGGTTTAAGGAGGGTCACCTACTGGCCCTACTGCATTAACTAATAACATTGATTGCCAACCAATCTAACATATAAGCAAAGCAAAAATACAGTTCCAACCTTCCTTCTATGTCCCATGTCTGACCTGGTTTGCTGGATTCCTCCTGGTTTTGCCAGTTGTTTGGGATATTATAGCAATTGTCTCTTGGAAGAACTTTGAACCTATATAAATTATCTGAACTTTCTTTTAATGGGCGCTACATGCTATGGCATAGACCACGTAAATCATGGATATATATAATTCCTTGCATATAAGATGTAAATTTACTAGGCAATTTCATTTTGTTAATTTTAACTGTACAACATAGCCAATCAACCAGCACGAAGTCTATTGCTTTATTGCATAGAAAACCGATCTAACATTCTAGCTCTTTATTTATATTCCAAGAATTAACAAAACAAACACGTGAATATCACAAAACTTAAAATATGAGGTCTATTGCTTAAATGCTATCATGACTGATTGAAAACGACACAACTAGACTCCTCAAGCTCATAGAGGAATTTGATCGAAATAGCTTGATTAATGCAATTAATATTTGATCGGTTTGTGCATTATATAAGCACAGGAACACCATTGGAATTTGTTTGCCCAGTACTTCCCTATGGATTTATCGGCGTAACACTTCAAGAAATGCCCGATAACTTAATAATAAGGAAACCCATCTACCATTGATTGGGAAATGTTTCTCTATAAGTTGCATCCTCACCCTGGGTCATCTGTCTTAGCGTTGCCTCTGTTGCCCGGGTGTTCAAAAGTCTCTGAGCTAACCTATCTTTCGTTGTAACTTTCTTCCGCAGCATTGATGCTAGAGTTTGTTTGTTTCTCCCAACTGGATTCTCACCAACAGTTTCCCCCATGTCTTCTCCAAAAACTGTTGATCTTGATGTTGAAGCTATTGCAGCATCACGAAGAACAGCATCATTGTGCTCCCGAACTCTTGCTAGCTTTTCCCGCTGTAATGACTGTTTATCAAGTTTTCTCTTCCTCGCATCCTCTTTATCTCGCTCCCTAACATTCTTCACAGCTTGTTTTGCTAACTGCTCTGCTAAATCAGAGCCTAAACCAGGATCTGTATCATCTGTTGAAGAACTCTGATTGATTTGGTTTCCTGCATCATCACGAGGTATAATGGGCCCATGAAATGGGCAAACCTTCAAGTCTCTTCTCTGACAAAGTCCACCTTTTTTCAAAGGTGCACGACATGGTTGGATCTCTCCTAAGTTTTCCTGGTAAACAATCGACTGAAGATTCAATTCTGCAATTTTCTCGGCTGGAATCACGGCATCATAATCTACTCTTCCCCAGTGATTGTCAAACTCCAAGCCTTTCTGATTTAATAATGTATCCTTATTAGAGACTGAGCCCCAATAATCCATGAAAGAACCCCACCTGAGAACTGGAGCTTCAGCCAAAAGCTCACTCCTAACAGACTTTTCACTACCCGAACACTCTTTGCCCTTAGAACAACTGCATTCTTTATCTTTGGCTTTCACCTTGCAAGAAGCTGACACTTTAGCAAGATTTCCACTCTGTTTATTAGACTTCTTAGAATTCCTATCCTCAACAGATTTACTTCTCTTTTCAATGTTGGAACTTTGAACCTCCCTTCGCTTCTCAGGTTCAGTAGTACTTCCATTCTCAGTCAATCCCAAATTACCTTCCTCCCAGAAGTCTTCCTCCTCTTCTTCGTTTTTATTCACAGTTTTGGGTAAAGTACAACCAGATTCTTCACAATCCTTCTTCACAGATATGAGACTGTTTCGGATATCAATCAACTCCTTCAACATGGAATCTCGTGACCTGTTGTCAGCCACTTCAACCCTTACAAGAAGAGATATCCATTCTTGTACTGAAACCAGGTGCTTGGTTACTAAAAGCTTATACAGCTCTCTTAATGCATCGAAAACCACTTTGTTATCGCTGTTCTCATGAACCTTTTCTCCTTCCTTTAATGAATCAAGACGGATCTGCCTCAACTCAGAAGACCGAAACTCTACAAAATCTTCGTCATCCAATAAGACGTGTGGCACGCCTTCCTCTTTAGTGCGAACAATATCTAAACATTCTCCAATCTCATCAACTGTAGCCTGTATTTCTTCCTTAACAGAACTAAAATTCATCTTCAGCGTTTCAAACTTGCTCTGTAAAATCTCCCTAGTCCTTCTCTCTCTTTCCCTCCTCTCTCGTTCTATCCTTGCTGCAGTCTCCTGAAGGTTAGGAAACTGAAACCTGAGAGTATTCTTAAGATAATCAAAACCTAACCTAAGCTGCCTGTAATGAACCCCAAAAGATGCATTCCACTTCTCTAAGAACTCAATTGCCTTGGAACGCAAAGTTGATGCAATAGCCGGAGGAGCTGGGAGCGGCATATTTCTTCTAAACCCAACACTTAAGGCCAATAACTGATCTAAGTTCTCAACCAAAAGGGTTCTAAAAAGCCTAGACCGCATGAAAAGTTCATCAATTATAAGAAGCGTGAGATAACGAACCTGCAATAATAGCAAGTCTCAAAAACTCAAATTCCTTCAAACACCAATCTCTTAGCATTTTCCTTTTTCAATTTAGAAAAGAAAATAAATTATTAATAGTTAAAAGGATCCTGAATTTCGTTACAACAATAAAGACTGGATGCCCTAGAAATCCAATTGCAGAACGTGCATTAGGCAAGGAAACTAAATTTGAAGAAAGAAAGGGAAATTTAACCGAAATCAAAATCCACTTATTTACTAACTCGTTAGAGAAGGATAGATAGAAGACCTGGGAATGATCGCGTTTCATGAGGTCCATGAGGGTATGGGCGGCGAGTCGTAGCTCCGAATCGGAGAACCGCACCACTGATTTGATTGCTTTGAGAAGACGTGGATCAACCTCGGAGGCAGTCGAGTTCGTGGCTTTTTCTATCAAAGCCCAGACTTTTCCTCTCTCCTCCATCTCCATCTCCACCGGCATCGCCATGCCCCGATGTTATGAGTTTTCCAATTCTTGTTATTTATTTTTCAAAATCCCTAATTTATATAGCATCATATTATAATAACTTATCCGCGAAATTCCGTTGCGAGCAAAGTCAACAATTAACACGGATAGAGGCGAATACTGGACTGGGCTAAGGCCTAGGCTGAGGGAATGGTTAAAATTTGGTTTACAGGCCTTCAGCATGGCCCTTTGGAGGTTTTGTGTGCTGCCAAAATCTAGCCCAAACACTAAATTAGCCCTATTATGCATTTCTTTTTTTTTAATCATTATTATTTCTCTTTTCATTTTACAAACGAATTATATTATTTTCAACTTTGAAAATATTTACATTAAATCAGCTAAATCTGTGAGTTGAAATAAATTGTTGATTGAGCTCCGTTTAGACCATTATTTCAGTCAATTCATCGAGTTGAGTTTGAACAACTGGCAATAATTTTTGCCTTCACTGATTGCACCGCATTGATATAAATAAGGACAAAGTTAATCGTATATAAATAAGGACAAAGTTAATCGTACTTGTTTTCTTTGCATCTGCATAGCATTTACAGGAAGAATAGTAAATGTCTTGCTTTTCTTAAAATTCTATTTGATTATAAAAAATTGATTAAAAAATTTAAATTTTAAATTATTTGAATTAAATTAATTAAATTAACTCGATTTTTTTTAATTTTAAGTTTAAATTGAACTAAATTTTCGAATTGAATAAATTAAATATAAATTTTTTTTACTTCCATTTCACCAATTCCTCCACTCAAATCCTTTTACTTTCCCCAACAAAAAATTACTTTCCCTCAACCCCCCAAATTTTTTTCTTTTACCCTCTCCTCAAAATTTTTACTTCTCCCAAACCCCTTGCAAAACTTTTACTTCCTTTTAAGCTTCAAATTTTTTCAAATTTATGTTTACTATTTATATTATTAAATTAAATTTTTGTATTATTTGTATTATTAAATTGTTTAATTATATTGAATCTTTATCATTTTCTGTTAAAATTAAACTATTGATGATGCCATAAAATATTTGTGTTAAAATTTTCTATTGATATCAATTTTGCATTTTATCATTAAAATATCTTTTATTAAAAAACATATTTTTACATTTAATATATTTTTAATTTCAAAATCCATAGTGACAAGAATCGAAGATAATTAATGTAACTAAGCAAGCAAAGAAGCTAACTTGTATATAAAAGATTAATAAATAAATTATGAGGGATGAAAGTTAGTAACAAATTTGATTACAATAGCTGACAGTAGTTACAAAAACCCAAAGTATTTTTTAAAATTTAACTTGAACAAATATATTCAATTTAATTTGATTCGAATTCTATCTCACTCAACTCGATTTGAAAAAAATTTAAATCGAATTAAAATAATAAAATAAAATTTATCAACATAATTAACTCAAAATCTTTTTCATTCAATTTGATTTAATTTAATTGAACGCTGACCCTAATTGCTGATCATGCGTACACATTACAGTTTCTTTTCTTTTAATATACATATAGATTTTATATTTCTTTTATTGTGTCGACACTAGGCTTTCCATCTAATTGATGTTTCTGATTATACTTTATATGAAATTTGTATTCATTGGGAAATTTTGTTAAAACCTTTCAAGTCTTTCACCGAAAAGAAAAATTCCAGGAATGTAAAAGAAAAATATTCGATTAGAAACTTTAAAAATGGATAGGTATAGTGTTATTATTCGTGAAAATAATAATATTTGACTTTGTTATAAAAATATAAAATAAATAAAAATATTATCATTTATTGCAATAAATAATTTAAAATAGTTATAAAACAATTAATTAAAATGCCAACAACCTCTTAATATAATGATAGGAGTATTATATTTCTAGGTATAAGAGTTTAGGTTCGATATCAATGATCTTCATTCTTCTCCCCAATTATTAAAAATAAATGATGCTTATTATTTTATTAAATAAAATTATAATTTTACATATTTTAATAATTTCATAAAAATAAATAATTTGAAAGTTCTTTTATCTATCATTTTTAATCTAAATCACAGTTTGCTTTTAGCGACGTTTGGTTCATTAAATATTAGATTACGTTTTGTAATAAGATTATGGGAATGTAAGGTTACAGATGTAAGGTGAAATTACCTTATTTGTTTCATTTGGCTGAAATGTAAGTTTTAAGTATTTGGTTGACGGAATGTAAGATTACTCAAAAGCAAATTTTACTATATTGTCCTTATTATAAAATATGAACCTATTAACCAAATAATTAAATTAGCTAACGAGCAAGTTACTCCATGTAAAGATCTCATTTTTATTGGTGCCTAAAAACTCGATTTAAAGTTGAACTTTCTAAGAATAGCCATTTAAAACTTTAAATTGAGGAATTGATGGGAATACGAAGTTAGATAGTTGTATAAAAAAAGGAATTAAGTGAATAATTAACCAACATACTATAGTAATCAAATTGCAAGTCATTAACTAATAGAATTTAATAAAACATTGAACCAGACCTTAAATAGTAATTGAGCCATTAAAGGTGATGATCACTAAATTAACTATAAATACAACAAAGGCAAGCGCACTTATCGAATAATAGTATAGCTATGGTGAGTAGAGAATATCGTATCCACGAGGACTAAAAGTACTAATAATTATCGCCTTCTTATTATCTAGCTGACAAATTGAGGTGATGTGTTTTAATCTAAAATTACTAAACTAATTTATCTAAGAATGCAACAGAGAATAAATCAAACAAATAATCGAATAATAACCAATGGGATAGACAATACCCAGGACAGAATCCACCTAGACTTCGCTTATTATTATGAATCTAAATTAAACGATTTATTCACTTGTGTCTTGATCCATAGAAATCCCTAAATTATGTTAACATATCTTTTAAGAGTAAGAACAACTGACTCTAGGTTGATTAATTGAAATCTCTTTCTAATTAAAACCCCTATCATTGCATTAACTCGATCTATGAATACCCCCTATTGGATTTGACTCTAATCTAGTAGATTTATGTTGTTCTTTTTCTAGTATTGCATGCAACTCCACTAAATTATGGTAGATCTATTCTTAAATAGGGACTTTTGCTTCACTGAATTAAGCACATTAAATATGAATTAATATCCTGAAAATATTAAAACAAGAAATTAGTACACATAATTGAGAACAAGAATCAAGTATTTATCATGTAAATCAAAAATCAAATAATAAATAGGTTTCATCTTCCCAAGGTATCTAGGGAATTTAGTTCATAATCCTGAATAGAAACATCTCAAAGTCAGAATAACCACAAGATATAAAGAAACTAAATAAAACTTAGAAAGAAATTAAAGGGAGATATTGAATCTTGATGAAGATCCGCTTTTGAGTTGGTTCCGATGGCGTTCTTCAAGTGTTTTCCTTAATCTTCTCTGGTTTCCGCATTATGTCTTCTTCTAATGGGTATTTATAGACTTTAAAATGCTTAGAAAGCCTAAAAATTGGGTTTTTTCCACGTATTTGGGAAGCAGGGTATGAAATCGACACGGGTTGGCATATGGGCATCTGTCTAGTCTGTGTGGAAATGCCCATGCCGTGTGGATCCTGAAAACAACTCTATTTGTCCGATTTTGGCTTGTTTTTCGCTCCTTTCACTCCCAAATGCTCTCTTAAGTATAGAAATATGAATTTAAAGGATTAGGAGCATCAAATTCACTAATTTGCATAATTAATCATCCAAAAACGCATTAAGAATGTGATTAAAATATGTTACTTTTATAGCTTATCAAAAGGAAAGTTAGGTCTTTTACTTTTCTATTGCCATAGCTTTCACAAGGAGAAATGTGGGATTTTTCACTTATTTTTTTTATTGAATTTTAACCTTTGATATTAGATTACTAAAGCCAAGTGTTGGGACATTAAATTGTTGAATTGTTGAAGTTTTAAGTGAGAACTGTGTTGAATATTAAGTGTTAAGTATGCCTCATATTTCAGTAAAATGTAAGAGATAATCTCCTAGTTAAACTTTGTTTATTTGTTTCAATCAAACTCTGATTAGTCTATATTATTTTATTATTTGACCTACAAATTTAGCCTATAAATAGCTCTTTTAAAACCTTAGAAAATACACTCATTAAAAATATTAGAACTCATAACACTTTTGGAGAATTTTGTGTTTAAATTTTGAGGGTTTTTTTTTCGGGTTTCGGGATTTAGTTTTTATCTCCATCTTTTGTGCTCTTCATTCTTTTGCCATTATAGTAAAATTATCTTTGCTTGTGGTTTTTTTATTCTCTTTAGAGGGGTTTTTCCACGTTAATTTGTGTGTTTAACTTCTCAATTTATTCTGTTATTTTGTACTTGTTCATTGCTTAATCAATTCAATCCCCAACATTAAGTAGAAAGAGAAAAAGGATGAGAGTTTTGAATATTATGGTATAGAATGATAATTGGTAGTTTTTATAGTATAATTACAAAGTCGGATCATGAATTGATCAGGTAGATTGTTAAATATGAGCATTTCAAATATTACAATTTACGGGACTAAATTGAATAAATGTTTAACATGTTTAATTTGAATGTTTATGTAATAGCCCATTTTTCAGTGAAATTGGAACAGTGGTTTCGGGACCACAAATCCGACCCAAAAATATGATTGATTTTTATTTCATTATATGGTCCGTATTATAATAGGCATGTCATGTGAAAATTTTGATATGAAAATTTTATCAATTAAGTGTTTAATTACGAGAAGGACTAAATAGCGTAAAATGCGAAAGTTGAATTCTAGTAGCTATAAGGATCAAATAGCTATGGAATTCAAAACTTAAGGTCCTTATATGGTAATTAGACCATTAAGAGAAGTAAGTTAATTTTTCTTGGTGACTCATCCATAGAAATATAGAAAAAGGTCAATGACTAAATTGGAATTTAAAATAATTAAATTAATTAAAAGATGATAAAAGTAATATCATATTATTATTGTCATCTTCAACCTAAAATTTTATGGAAACCCTAGGAGAGAGAGAAGAAACTTTCAAGGCCTAATTGGGTAAGTTCTCTTGTCCCGTTTTTAGTAATTTTGGTATTTTTAAAACCGAGACAGCTTAATCTCTCTATTTGAGGGATTAATTTGAAAAGTTATCAATGTATGAAAAAGGGTCATGGATGTATTATGCTGGAAATTAGAAATTTATGGTAGAAAATGAAAGATTATTGATAGATAAACAACTTTTACAAAGTGATTTTTGATGAAAACTTGATTTAGAGACTAAAATGTAAACATGTAAAATTTGATGAATTTTTTTGAAATTATATGAATACATGTGCTGGAAAATTTGTAATGGGGCTTTGGTTAGGCTTGGAATAGGCAATAATTTGCACAGGTTTCATTTTCCGGGCTTAGGGATGAAATTGGAAATTATGAAAAAGTTAGGGGCAAAATGGTAAATTTACCTAAGACATAAATTGAGTCCATTTAAATATGAAATGTGTGAAATTTATGGTTAAATTCACTTATATAGATCTGGAAAACACAAACCCGAGGCTAGATCGATGAAAAGAAAAGATTTCAGATTAGTAGATTATTACGCGAACAAGTGTCGAGGTAAGTTCGTGTAACTTAATTGGATATGTAATTATGTTACTTGAAAGTTGTGTTTGTATGTAATTGATCTATGCTGATGCGTCTTACATGTATGCTATGATAGAAAATTGACATATGCCTGAAATGGTGAAACAGGGGTAAGTCCCAATTGAATTTTGAGTTTTGGTGAGTAGATGTGCTTTCCCGAATAAGGTCATGCATTTGTTGCAGATAGGATTTAGCTAGGACGAGTAATCCCATTGACCTTGTTATATAAAGGATTTAGCTCGGACGGGTAATCTTAATATAATGCCTCTCGAGTATGCATTAAGATTAGGGTTTAGCTTGGACTGGTAATCCTAATCAAGCTCCTTCAAGCTTACGTTATATAAAGGATTTAGCTTGGACTAGTAATCCAGTTATACGATATGTGGCTTGAGAGTGTGGTCCTTGGTTAAGTTCCCTAAGGGGTACCCTTGAATAAGACATTGACGGATTATGGAATCGTACACTTCGAGTGTACTACTTGAGCATCCATCGGAATTCAATGATTCAATGGACATGTATCTCTTGACTTAGCATGAAAATCTTGAGATGAAATGATAATGACTTGAAAGAATGTTGCATGATGAGCTCATCTATTTTTATTTGAAAGTATGTAAGTGTTGTGACTAACATGTTTGACTGAAGGCTTGTGCTTAGGAAATTTTGCTAATGGATGGAAAATATGATGTCGTGTGCTTAAATTTAATAAGCAAGATTGATAAGTTTAGTTTCCGTCATACGAACTTACTAAGCATGTAATGCTTACTCTGTTTATTTTTCCCCTATTTTATAGTGCTCGAAAGCTCGTGAAGGTTGGAAGATCATTGGAGCATTCTCACACTATCAACTAGCATTTTGGGTATATTTAGTGAAATCATTTTGGTATAATGGCATGTATAGGAAAATTTGGCCAATAGTGGCTTGAGAATGATGTTTTGTAACCTAACCATTGTAATGGCTAGTAATGGTATATTTTGGCATGATTAAGTAGGTTATGATGATATACTCATATGTGATATGTTATGTGTATGTAATCCAATGATGTTAATGCCTAAGTTAAACCAAGGTGAGTTTATTAGCACTTGTGCTTCCAATAATGTGCTATGTTGGTTGATAAAATTGTCTATTTTGAATGCTTGGATTGGCTGGTATTGGATGTGTGTTTCATGTGCAGGTCTTGGGTGTGATTTTGGGTGAGAAAGGAAGCTAGAAATGGCTTCATTTTGTCCACACGGGTAGGCAAACGGGCGTGTGTCTAAACCGTGTATGACACACGGCCTGGTAACATGGGCATGTGGTTAGATCGTGTGTCCCCTGCACCTTAATTTTGAAAAACAGAATGCTCAAAATTGGACACACGGGTAGAGACACGGGCGTGTGTCTCAACCGTGTGTGCTACACGGCCTAGAACACGATCGTGTGTCTTGGCCGTGTGAAACCTACACCTAATTTCGAATTGAATTAATTAACCACACGGCCTAGTACACGGGCGTGTGGCATGGTCGTGTGTGTAAGTCAGAGAGTTACAGGGGTCGAATACGGCCTCTAACACAGGCATGTCTCAGGGTCACACGGGTGTGTCCCTTAGACCACACAGGCGTGTGAGCCCTGCACCTTGGAAAATTTTGTAACTTCACGAAAAATTCTTAGATACTCGTATTGGGCATTGAGGGCCCGATCAAGGGACGTTATGAATGATCTCGATAAATGAATAGTAATTTACATAGTTAAATGGAAAAATGTTTTGAATGTTTTGGTAATGCTCCGAAACCCCGTTCTGGGGACGAGTAAGGGTTAGGGGTGTTACAGTTGGTAACTATGATTACTACATGGACCGGTATTGTAAAATTATGAAATTGCCTTATTAAAAAATGCTAGACATATGTTACTGGTGGGAGCTTTTTGGCACTACGGTGCAATTCATTTTGCCACTACTGTGCAACTTATTCTAACAGTTCAGTGCAATTCATTCTATGGAGTGTTAGGGGGATCAGTGCATTTATGCCTGATCAATAATTCAATGCTTATTGTAAAGTGTTGAGGGATTAATCCGCATATCCGTACTCATGTTTGCATCTAGAAAACGGTTTCTATAAGTGAATTAAGATAAGTTACTCTGATTTTGATATTGATAAGTTATTTTGACTCTAATAATGAAATGTTATTTTCAAAATGATGTTGATAATGATAATTCTAAAAATGAATTTGAATATTCTGGATACTACAAGTGATAAAATAAAATAATATTCTTGAGATTATCATTGATTTGATTCCATGTACTAGTAAATGCTTAGTATTTTCATGATTCTTATGTTTAAATTCAAATGATGTTAATACCACTGAGTATTCGTTACACAATGTACAATTTTGTTTGTTTCCATTCGTAGGCCTGACTTAGGTTCTTGGCGTGTTCGTGATTTTGTCAGCATTTGACCTCCTATAAATGAGTTATCATTTATAAAGTAAATATAACACCAAAAATATAAGAATTGAAAACGATAGTGCCCGCAAGTGCATGGGTCAAATTGTATAGTTTTATAACAAAATGCTGGATGTATTCCAAAGATCGTACGTAAGAGAGGATGGAACAAATAAGGAAAGTACTTTTTAAAATACTAAGTCTAAGTAGTAATAGTTAATTACTATATTACAATGGATCATAAAATAGATTAAGAGGACTAAAAATAAATATCTAACTAAAATAGAGAAAGAAAGAAAGATAAACAAACAAATTAAATCGATAAACTAATCAGGAAGATTAACTCGCTTCAGGGTTTGCAACTACCTTCTGGCTTTAATTAACTTAGTTGATTGGGTGATACTCTCTTATCTCCTGACATCACTTTTTCAACCAAGATAAGTTACGATTTACTCAATTTGACTTTATCTTCCTTTATCGTCTACCTTATGATAACTTATTAGGGTTGCTAATCCTAACAGTTTAAGAACACATAATTTATACCAACTAATTCATCTCGAGAAATCCCAAATCTTCTATTAGTCACATCCCCATCCACTCTTTAATCTCCCCTAAGGATTTAGCCACTCATGTTATTCATAATCGCAACTTTGATTGAATAAACCATGTAAGAAACACGATCAATTCAGAGAATAAAAGATGTTTGAATAATTATAGATTGAGTATCGAATGGGGAATAGAGTAGCAAACCACTCGATTGGAATAACAAAATAAAACAAGTGCAAAGCTAAATACTTTAATTAAATAAACAAGTCATTGAATCAAAACTGATTTAAAAGGAAAAACAAGAAAGCATTTAAATAGCTAAAAAGAAAATAAACTAAAATTAAGTCTAAACTACGAGGGTTTTTGAAGGCATCGAGGACGAATTGATTACATTCAATCCCTAATATCTTATTTATAGAGGTGTTGGCAGCCCAAATTAGGTCTTTGTCATGTCTTAGGTCTTTGTACAAGTTTGATTGCGTAGACGAAAATAACCTCGAATTACTTGGGTAGGATGTCGATATGTGTCGTGCCACACTAAGGCTATGGTGCGGCATGACACCCAGTTCCAACCTTAGTCAATTATTTGGTGCTTTGATGGCTCGAGAAGCTTGTGCATCACTCGTCCCTTGCTTCCACATCAATTGGGCCTTTATATCTTTGTCCTACACACTCAATTGGACACATTAGCACAATCTGAGGCCCGTGTCAGCCTATTGGGTCACAACACCTAAAAAATTTGTTAAAACACTTATTTTTATATTAACTTTCTATCATAAGGCTTAAATACTGAAAATGAAATATAAAATCTTAAATTTCTTAGAAAACAAACCTTTTAAGTGCGAAATTGACCAAAATGAACTGCTACATTTGCCGGTAGGTCAGCATCCAAGTCATCAATACTCAACTTAACCATCTATTGTAATATTTTCCTATGTTTAGTTTTATATGGCATGTATCTAAGTCATTAGGGAGTGCTTTGAAGTCTTATTTCATTTTAATTTGTAAATATGTTAATGATGCTTGCCTTGATAAATGGTTGAGTGATTTTGGATTCTACTTATCTTCTGGATATGTATATATAGATATGATTAAGTAACTTTGGTTGAATGACTAGTTGTCCACAAGTTAGTAGTTAGTTTAATTATACTAGTTGTGTAATGACTCGATTTCTAGTGGTGTTGGAAAATGCAGTTTTGAAACCTCATTTCTGAAAACCGAGTCCATAAATATTAAATAGGAATATTTACAAAGTTATTATATATATTGATATTCTGTAACACTCGGTTATTTTTACTAACTCAAAGTTCAAAGAAGTTAAGATTAAATTGAAAGGATTAGCAAATCTTCAGACTCTACCGAGAACTTTAGAAAAATTCAAAGGCTGAATTTCAAATAGTTGGATTTCAATTTTATTTCAGTTAGAATGGGACTAGATGGTTTCATAGTGAAAGACAAAATGATTAAGGATGATCAGTTGTGGCGGTTAGTTAAGATCATGCCAAAAGAGTATATATATATATAGGGGTGTGTGTGAGTGTGGGTGTAGAGACAGAATTTCTCAATTCTGCTTACACATTTCTTTTCTTCCTGTAGTACTATCTTCTTCAATTACTTTAAAGAAAGAGAGGATTTAGTTAAAGGTAGCTTTGCATGCAGCATTCGTGTGAATTGAAGTCTGATAGTGGAGAAATTAGGGAATTGGTAAGTTTTCTTACTCTTTGTACTTATGAATTAAAGAAAGAGATAGAGTAAGACCTCTTAAAAGCTTCCTACACCGATGGGTTCTAGGTTTTGATATTTGAACATATTTAGCTTACCAAATAAATCGTTGTCATGCTTAGCTGCCAAGACAAATGAGGCTCTGGCGATTCGGACAAGCTAAACTAACAAGGATAAGGAAGCAATGTGAGTTTTTGTACTCCATTTCTGAAATACTTAGTAGCTAGTCGAACTTTGTTGAATGGGAATGGTAAGCCTTTATGAAATTTTCTTGATGTATGGGTATCTATTAAAGTAGTCCAATACATATATCATGTTTAAAGTGATAACGTACTCTATGCTGATATGTAAGTGAAATGCATATATCCTATGATTATAACATGGGAAATATCGATAGGTTGATGAAGATGGGATTAGGAAAAAGGGTGAATTAATTTGATACTGCCATATAGTGTTGTTGAGTGCAAAATCATGATGTACGAAGCTTCGGGCTTTGTGGAGGAGACATTGCAGTGTTTGAGCATCAAGGTTAGCAATAGCAAAAGGGAGGAATGGGGGAAGGAAAGGAGAATTGGAATTCCATTAAGATTTTTCTATCTAGGATTTCTGGAAGAAAACCACAATGTGTAAATCTCTGAGCCTTGCAGAGGGGATACTTTGGTGTTCGAGCATCAAGGTGAAATGTGAAATAGGTCCTTCGGGATGACACCATGATGACGGTTATTAGGTTCTATAGAGCAACACCAAGACGATAGTTAGTAGGCTCTATGGGGCGACACCACAACAACGGTGAAGTCCTACGAGGTGACATCTCAAAAGAGGTCTAACGTGTAAGACCATAGCTTGGCTATGACAACCAGGGTAGTCTACTGAGAAAGTAAACACCGGGTAGTTTTCTGGGATAAGAAACACGGGGTTACACTAGAAAGGTCCGTATATTAGTATACCAGAAGATAATTCACCAAGGGTGATGATTAGAGTGGTCCAGAACATGTTTCAAACTAATAAGGGTAAAAAAAGAAAGTGTCTCTTCAAATAAGGAGGTATATGTATTATGTTCAGTCTAAGACCGCCAAGGGAGGTGCGGATCCTACATTAGTTGAGTGGATGTAAAAATTGGGCTAAACAGTTGATCATCCACCAAGTAGACATAAGTTTGGGAATACTTATCAATGTCTTATGGGAAGAAAGTGTTTGCATAAGACTGAATGACTAGTGGAGTCCGCTAAGGCTAGTGAAAGGTGGGAGTCCATTAGGACGATGAAGAGTGATAATGATCTAGATAATCTACCTTAGGCTAGAGCCACAGGTCTAATGAAACCCCTAAAGGAAGGGATTGAAAGAGTGAGTACAGTGGAGGTTTCACTGTAAGCATTAGTATTACGAGGAAAAGAGAATGTTAAGTAAAGATGGTTTTTTGTTAAGGACACATGTTTCAGTAGTTATTGAAAAACACTGAGTATAGCCATTCTAGAGTAATAAATATGAGTATCATGGATCATGTCCGCCAATGAATGGCTTAGGGTAATTAAGGCACTGGTCTTGCCAACTAAGTTGGCAAATTCTTCTACAAAAACCAGAGAGTTTGATTTTAAGCCAAATGCTTTATTTTCTCAAGATCTAGGCATATATATATATATACAAACTACGTGAAGATCTCACTAAGTTCTTTTGAACTTATAAAATTGTTGCTTGAATGCATGATTAGGTAAAGATATAGGCATCAAGAGGGACTAAGCCAGTTTCCGCCGAAATAAGTGGCGCGCTATAATTGTTCACGTATATAGAGGGGCACCCATAGAGGCCTTACTTCAGGGTTTAAGTCAATTATGACTGTATTCAAGTATAAATCCAAAGATTGTAAATAAATGTTAGAATTAGGGTTGTAAGGATTACCCACCAGTTGTGTACGAGTTTAGATTTATTTAGACTCTCAAAATTTTAAGTTATTAGAGTATGTAATTAAATCCGAAACAGAAGTACCGTTTAAGTCATTCAAGTTGGTGTAGCATATAGTACCCGAATCTGGCGATCAGGACGGGTATAGGGTGTTACAAATTCAGTAAATAATTTAGCTGAAAATGTGGTTAATTAAGGCCTAAGGAATAAATTGTAAAATTTCAATCACTATAGAGTTTTAATTAGGAAAAAGGCTTGGGGACTTGGATAATAATTATCCAGTGGACTAAAATGATTAATAAATACATTTATAATAATTGTTAGTGGATAATGATATTGGATGCCATTAGATTAAACTAACTGTAGATTAATGTTTAAACAATTATGATTAAGTTAATTAACCAAGTTTAATTACAACTAAAGCTAGTATATAAGTTAAATCTTAGTGGAAAAAAGATGAGAAAATCATCATCTTCAACCTTAGTGTGGTCCTCATAAACAAAGAAAAAGAAAGAAGGCTTTGAAACCCTTGTGACATTCGACCAACATTACAAGTAAGTCCCTAGGCCATTTTCCTTTGATTTTGATAGATTATTTTACCATGGAAGCTTGACTTAGCTAGCTCATATATCGATTTGTCAATTAGTGAAATTTTGATAAGTTACCATTGTTGAGAAATTGAAGAATAGGCTTGAAATTGAAAGAAATTAAGCTTAGATTGTGAAAAAGACTAAATTGTAAAGCTTAATAAACTTAGTTGTTAACTTTGTTACATTAGGGGCCAAACTGAATAAAATGAAATATTGTTATGAAATTATGCTCAGAATAGAAAGTATAGGATTCCTAATGAGTAAATGTGAAATCTAATTTTAATCCAAAGCTTATATTGAATGTATACTTGTCCTGAGTTTAGGGACTAAATTGCATAAAATGACAAGTATGCTTGACCTTATGTTTGAATGTGAAAATATGGAAATTGATATTGTTTGTTTTTGTATTGCCATACATAGCAAGCATCGATGTTGAGCCTGTTGGAAAAATCCGGTTCAAAAACAATTTTCTTGCATAACAGAAAATAAAAATTTTGATAATCGAATCGATTTGTGATATTTATGGCAATAAACCCTTCACCGAAAGTGCATTTATTTTTTTGGCTAGACGAATCCTTGTTGTTTTTGGCTTTCAATCAAATGACCTTCTTCGCTATTCTCATACCACGAACTATTTCAACAATGGGCTCGAATGGTTCGAATCAAACACAAAACTAGAAATAGTTTTCTTTGTTTTTTGTGTGAAAATGAAAATCTCTTCTCAACAGAAACTGACAAAATTATTATTTCAGAAAATAGATTTAATACTTTAGAATAGCATCTCACTACTTTCTGGCTAAGTAACAATATCTTAAAGCTGTTTTGTAACACCCCTAACCCGTATCCGTTGTCAGAACAGGATTTCGGAGCATTACTGGAACTTTCAGAAACATTTACAGATAAATCATGCAAGTTACTATTCAAATTCTGAAATCATTCATAATATCCCTTAAATGGACCCTCGAGGTCCAATACGAGCATTAGAATTGAGTCGGGGCTTAATCGGAACCTTTAAGAAATTTTCACGAAATTTAAAAAATTTTTCAAGGTGCAGGGCTTACACGGCCGTGTGGTCTAAGGGACATGCCCATGCTGCAGGCCGTGTTCGACCCCGTGTAACTCTCTGACTTGTGCATACGGCCACGCCACACGCTTTTGTGCTAGACTGTGTGGTCAATTAATTCATTCTAAAATTAGTTTCAAGTTTCACATGGCCAAGACACAGGCCATGTGCTAGGCCATGTAGCACACACGGCTGAGACACACGCCCGTGTGCTCACTTTTGAGCATTCTGTTTCTCAAAATTTAGGTGCAGGGGACACACGGCCTAACTACACGTCTATGTACCTGACCATGTGTCACACACAATCTAGACACATGCTCGTGTGGACAAAATAAAGCCATTTCTAGCTTTATTTCTCACCCAAAATCACACCCATGTCCTGTACTAAAACTCACATCTATAAACCAACCCATTCAAGCATTCAAATCAAGAAAATTCCATCATTCATCATGGCATATCATTTCATGCATACATGTCTACAATCTAACCTTAGTTCAATCCATGTATTAAACATGATTTAATTAACTACTTAACATATATGTAGCTACCATAGTTTGACATTACAAGTATATTTAAACAAACCATTACTAGTCATTCCAATGGCTAGATTACAAGCATCATTTACATTTACATGCCAATATAGCCAATATATCCTATACATGCTATTACAACCATAATTGATTTACCAAATTGTACCAACATGGGCCAATGGATAGTGTGAGTGATCTCCGCCGAGCTTCTAATCCAACGAGCTTTCGATTTACTCTAAAACAGGGAAATAAAGCTAAGTAAGCATAAAATGCTTAGTAAGTTCGTACAGCATGGAACTTAACTTACCATTCATTCTATTTTGAGGTAACTATGTAAGGCATAATCAATCAGTTTGATCTCAAGCCCTACACATATTCTCATTGCCCTTGTTAGTCATATATTCCATATTAACATCAAAACATATATGGGCTCAACAATAATCAAGTTTTCAAGCACATATTCTTTCAACAAAATGTAATCATTCAATATGTATAATTCATCTTATTATCTCAAGTATAATTTCATAATAGTTCATTTTGAGTTCACATCATTTCATATCAGAACTTTACTCATATTACTCAAAACATCAATGTCACAATTAGTACACTCAAGGTGTTCAAGTCTATAATCAAGAATGAACATATATTTATCAAAGAAAGTCCTTGTACAAATATCATCATCTCATGTTTTCATATATCATATGTCATGTATCATCATTTACCTGTATTTCAGCCGGATACGTGTAATAACTCATTTCTTATCCATATCTTTTCTTATCAAGATTTTTACACGTTGAATTTATCTGAAATATCGATGGTTACACATGTAGTACACTCGAAGTGTACAAATCAGAATCTGTCAATTCATGTCCAATGGTACCCATAGGAAACTATATCGGAGAGTACGCTCTCTAGCCACACATGTATACAACAAGATTACCAGTCCAGGCTAAATCTTTTTAAGACATATGTTCTAAAGAGATTGATCTGAATTACCCGTCTGGGCTAAATCCAATTCATAACATATGCTCAAGAGGATTTATATTAAGATTACCCGTCCGGGCTAAATCCTTCAATAAATGAGGTCAATAGGATTACTCGTCCTAGCTAAATCCCGTTAGCAACAAATGTAGGACCTCATTCATTCCGAGAAATCACATATCAATTGATATTCATTTATTCAACGAGATTTAACATTTTCAAGCATTTCCTAGCATGTAATTATACATCTATAACATTCATATAATTTTAAATGCTCACATTTCACTTTTGTTCCAAGCATAAAAGTAACAATTTTCTCGTTTTTCCTTTATCAGACATTTTCGATAATCAGGCTTTGTCAGGTATATTTTCAACGTCATATACATATATGATATTTATTGTAACGCCCCAAAAAGGTAGGGTCTGTATGTTTGCACGTGTTAGCATAAATTCCATGTTTGCTTGAATAGTTAGTTGATTTAAGTGTGTTGGGGGAGTTTGAGAAGTCCTAGCTTCAAGTTTCAGTTTTTGCAGCATATTTTGTTTTGCCTTTAAAAGAACCTGAGCACTGGTACTTAGGCTTTATAAACAATAGAGTTAGATGGTTAGCACAAAAAGTCGTGTGGCTTGGTGAAATGTGGCGTGGTTTGGCAGTAGGAAGGCAGGGGTTCGAATCCCTTGGAAGGCAATGAAAGTTAATTTTGCAGCTTGGGACTGCAGGAGTTTGTAGTGAATTCGAACTCTGCTAGTGGAAGTTTGAACTGGTCTTGGTTTGTTGGGAGAGGGCTAGGGAGAGATAAGGGGAGTGATTTGTGGAGATTTTCTAGGAATGGAGGGGAGGAGTGTTGTAGCCAAAGTGGGCATCTTGTTTGTACAAAATCGGCTAGGGGAAACACACTCTGGCATTTTTGGCATTTTGGGGTTTTTTAGGAGAGGCCGAAATCTCTTTTTGTTCCATTCTCGGGATTTTGTTCATCTTTTGGTTCTTTTGGTCCATTTCGGGGTACCTTTCTTCTCTTGTGTCGAATACATTCTCTTCCTTTCTTTTTTCGCTACATTTCATTTTGGCCAAATAACTCCACTCTTTCCCTCACCTATTTGGTTAGTTTAGTCAAACAACTTCTTGAATTGTATTCATTTTCTACTCAATCTTAATTGTGTCTTTTGTCTTGGGGTACTAGCCGAAACTCCTTTGGTTCTCCCTCTCGACTTAGTTGGGTGGTTCATTGGGCTAGCCGAATATTCTTTTGTCTAACTGAAGCTCTCCCTGGTGAAGTAAGGTAAGTCTCCTCTTGGGTCGCCGAATCCCTAACAATAGCCAAACTTTGCTACCATTTTCAGCTATGGCGATGCCACTTCTCCTTCTTCTGTCATATTATGTTAGACTCCTTTCTTTAATCCCTTTCTTTTATTAGCTTTCGCTAGGGGTGTGTTCTTGGCATCATGCCCTAGACAGTGGTGGTTGTTGGGTTTAGTCCGAATACTCTTCTAGTCTTCATTTCGGTAAGAGGCTTATGTGGTTAAGTGGTTTATATTAAGGTTGTGTAACAAGTGAACTTTAATGCAGCATGTTGCCATCGAGGGTGATCTAAGGTTAAAGAGATTTGAAACCTACTTAGGATATCAAGGTAAACGATACGTGTTGTTGAGATTTATGAGTACATAGTTGGGTGGCCAACTCATATGTTTGAGAATTGACAAGGGATCATTATTTTGGTTTTAGGTTGAGTGTGCTGTGTTCGACGTGTTTCTCTCTGAAAAGGTGTGTAACTGTACACTATTCCTGTTAGTGATCAAAAGCCGAAAGGTGTGCATTCACACTCTTGATTTACTCCAGATCGGCAAAAGCCGAAAAGCTGAAACGTCAGCATTTGAGGTCTCGCAAGCGTGCGATCGCTTGTGTGATGAACCGAGCCACAAACTGTGGGCGTCAGATGGTGGAGATTGCTATGAGTGTTCTCGTGGGCTTAGGCCGTGAGGGGCCTATGGGCCGAGAAATGGGTCTTGGGCCTATTTGCACTGTTTAGGCCATTTGGGTTACTTGAGCCGTTCGAGACGGCTGTAGACCTTCCAAAGGGTCGATATCTGTATCGAGACCCCAAATGCTGTAGATGACCCAGATACCCTTGAGGGGTAAAAATTACCGTTTTACCCCTAATTGATGTAATGACCTTTATGACGCTAGTGGTAGGTTATTTGATGTGTGAATGGCATTTATATGACTGGTTATGAGTATGACATACTACACACACGTAATATCTACGACATGGCATTGCATGGGGTTGGGTTTATGTTATGGAGGAAGTGCTGTATTGGTGACTATGTCACATTTATTATTACTGGTGGCTTGCCAAACTTATTGTTACTGGCAGTTACGCTGCGTTATTGATATTACTGACAGCTTTGCTGTGATTTTGGTGTGCTAGTTGGGTGGGTCGATTGATATCCCTACAGGTGTGTTGGTTGGTACGGGTGGTGTGCTGGATGGTTATGGAATGGGTAGCATCCTGCACTGTACTGATACTGTATGGGGCTTAGGCTCACACTGCTACTGTTTAAGGGCTAAGGCCCAAACTGTGTTGATACTGAATAGGGCTTTGTCCCAGACTGTACTGATATTGTGATATTCACTGTTTGATTGTTATTGGGGTTACACACTGAGTTTTCGTAAACTCACCCCGTTTCTAACTGTGCAGGTAATCCCTAAGCTTAGATAATTTGGAGCTACGAGGGACTCGGGGCTGGCCATACTTCTATTTCTGTTTCTTTGATTTTGCAATTAGATTTTGTTTTGGGATATAATTTATGTAATAAGGCCGTTGGTGGGTTTTAAGTTTTAATTCGGATTTTAATTTCTTATACTAGACTACTAGTCTAGGAAAACATGAGTTTTCAAAATGCTTTCGCGGTTCCATTTGAAGTAATATACCAAAGGCAAACAAATTGGTAAACATTTTGATCAAGAACTTATGTTAGATAATAACAAAAGGATATAGATTCAGTAACGGATTCTTACCGAAAAGTTCAAGTTTTGAAAAAACACTTTGATGTGACACGCCAGATTCGGCCATAACGTCTAGGCCGGGTTTGGGGTGTTACATTTATCGGTATTAGAGCCAGGTTACAAAACTCGACTGTGGCATGGGTATCTAGATATGGGGTTTTAAATGGTTTCTCTAAAAATTTTGGGTTTGAAATCTTTCAACGGAACTTAACTTGTTTCTGAAATGATGTTACTGAAAGTGTGGCACACCGAGTCTTCGAAGCCAAAACTGTAAGTTCTCTGCTAGTATCTACTATTTTAAGTTGTAATGTGATGCTGGAAAACTGTTATATAATGTAGCATTATACTAGAAATCTCTGGTTAGAGCAAACTAAGACTGTAGAAGACTGATATAGGTAGCGAGATTTCGATTTGCGAAAACAAAACTTTAAATAATGCTTATCATAAAATATCTTTTAATAACAAATTGGAATTATAAACTGATAGCATAAAACTTTTTAATTCAGATAAAACATATATCGACATGAGCGCTAGAGGCACTCATAGAAGGTGTACGCGAGGCCATGGTAGAGGCTGAGGGGGTGCTAGGGCTGGGTCTTCAGCGTGGGGTCATATGCCTGCTAAGGAGACACCGACTTCACCAGTAACTAAGACTTGGTCTCATGATCGAGCAATTGGGGATGATGCCTTGTCTCAGGCGATGCTGCGAGTCCTTGAAAGGGTTGCTAAAGCGAGTACGAGAATAGTTTCGGTCCAATGGGGTGGAGATTTTTAGGGGTGTTTCTGGTGTAGCCCCGAACGTGGAAGAATATTGGTTAGAGGCCACAGAGCGGATTATGGATGATCTAGACTGTACCGTGGAACAGAAATTGAAGGGGGCAGTGTTGTTGCTGCGAGATAGGGTTTACTAATGGTGGCTCACCGTAAGGGAAGGTACACAAGTTGACCATTTGACATGGGATTTTTTTAAGGTGTCTTTTTAATAAAATTATGTGGGCGCTAGTTATGTAGACGCCCAAAGGAAAGAATTTTTGAATTTGACCCAAGGGAATAGGACTGTGGTGGTATATGAGGTAGAGTTTCTACGGTTGAGTCGTTATACTCGAGGGATAGTGGCGACTGAGTACAAACGCTGTGTACGTTTTGAGGATGGCCTTCGAGATGAGTTCAGAGTTTTGATAGCCCCGCAGAGGGAACGAGATTTTGCTGCCCTAGTTGAAAAAGCAAAGATTGCTGAGAACGTGAAGCACTCTGAGCGCCAGAATCGTGAGAAAGATAGGGGCAAAGGTAAAAGGGATTTTGGGTCCTCGGGATCAGCAGGTAGACCTAATAAGAGGGCTAGATTTGATAGGCCAATCTGAGCTGGAGGTCCTGTTGTTGCTACAAGACTGCAACCCTGTGCTGATTGTGGGATATTTCATTTAGGTGAGTGCTGGAAAAAGGTTGGGGCGTGTTTCAGGTGTGGGTCTACAAAACATCAGGTTAGGAATTGTCCTCAGAGGCCTACTCAGATGCAAGCTACAAAAGAGGGTCATGTTCAGCCAGTGAGAGGTGGTCAGCCACTGAGAGGTCGTGGACAGGCCAGAGGTGGAAATGGGTTTGGACGAGGACGTGGAGCACCGGGCAGGGGCACAGGTAATACTGAGGTGAGACAACCAGCCTTGGTTTATGTTGCTTATCGCCGAGAGGATGGTGACGCCCCTGACGTCATAACTGGTACATTTTTGATCTATAATTTGCCATATGTTGCTTTAATTGATATTGGATCTACGCATTTTTATGTTACGTGCATTGTATCCGAGATGTCGGGTATTCAGTTTGAGAGCACTGCTGGTGATATGACGGTGTTGAGTTCACTAGGGCAATCGGTTAGGGTGGATAAGTTGTTCAAAGATGTGCCCTTAGAAGTTCAAGGGGTCGTATTTCCTGCAAATTTGATGGAACTGCCATTCGGGGAATTTGATATTATTTTAGGCATAGATTGGCTAGTGAAGCATCGTGCGAAGTTGGATTGTGCTGCTAAGCGGTTGGTGTCGAGGACTTCGGAGGATGAGGAAGTGGCTGTAATAGGGGAGCGAAGGGATTATTTGTCTAATGTGATATCAGCGTTAAGAGCTGAGAAGCTAGTTCGCAAGGGTTGTGAGGCTTTTCTGGCGTATGTTAGCAATTCTAAGACTAAAAGTCTTTCTGTGGAGGATGTTAGAACTGTTAAGAAGTTTGCAGATGTTTTTCCAGAAGAGCTTCCGGGCTTGCCTCCAGAACGTGAGGTCGAATTCAGAATTGAGCTCCTACCTGGAACAGCTCCAGTGTCTATCGTCCCGTATAGGATGGCACCAAAGGAGCTAGTGGAGTTGAAGGCTCAAATTCAAGAGCTGTTGGATCGAGGATTCATTCGACATAGTGTGTCTTCGTGGGGAGCACCAGTATTGTTTTTGAAGAAGAAGGATGGGTCCATGCGCATGTGCATTGACTATCGACAACTGAATAAGCTAACCATCAAGAACAAGTACCTTTGCCAAGAATTGATGATCTATTTGATCAATTGCGAGGAGCTGCTGTGTTCTCTAAAATAGATCTTCGATCTGGGTACCATCAGTTAAAGGTTAAGGAAGTTGATGTGTATAAGACAGTGTTTAGGGCTTGTTATGGTCATTACGAGTTCCTAGTAATGCCGTTTGGGTTAACGAATGCACCAGCTGCTTTCATGGACATGATGAACCGAGTATTTCAACCCTATCTGGATTGGTTCGTAGTAGTGTTCATAGATGATATTTTAGTGTATTCGAAAATCGAGGAGGAGTATGATGAACATTTGCGGATTGTTTTTCAAATTCTGAGACAGAAGCAGTTGTACGCAAAATTCAGCAAGTGCAAGTTTTGGCTGCAAGAGGTGACATTTCTAGGCAACGTGGTGTCTGCCGGGGGGATTAGGGTTGATTCTCGAAAAATTGAAGCTGTTTTGGGTTGGAAACCACCAAAGACTGTATCTGAGATTCGAAGTTTTCTGGGTTTAGCTGGATACTACAGACGTTTTGTGGAAGGGTTTTCAGTGATAGCTGCACCTTTGACTAAGTTGCTGTGAAAAGGGGTGCCTTTTGTTTGGTCCGATAAACAACAAGAGAGTTTTGAGAAATTGAAGAAAGTTTTAACTGAGGCCCCTATTTTGATCCAGCCAGAGTCTGGAAAGGAATTTACTATTTTCAGTGATGCGCCAAATGTTGGATTAGGTTGTGTGTTGATGCAGGAAGGAAAGGTGGTAGCTTATACGTCGCGACAGCTTAAACCTCATAAGGCAAATTATCCCACTCATGATCTGGAATTGGCGGCTGTGGTGTTTGCACTAAAGATTTGGAGGCATTATTTATATGGGGAAAAAAACGATTATTTATACGGACCATAAAAGCCTCAAGTACCTCTTTACTCAGAAGGAGTTGAACCTTAGGCAACGAAGGTGGATTGAGTTGCTTAAAGATTATGACTGTTCAATTGAGTACCATTCGGAAAAAGATAATATGGTAGCTGATGCACTAAGCCGTAGAGTGGTCTCTGATTTAAGAGTGATGTTTGCTCGTCTTAGCCTGTACGATGATGGTAGTTTGTTAGCCGAACTGCAAGTGAGACCGACTTGGACTAATCAAATTAGGGAGAAACAATTGTTGGATGAGTCGCTAGTTCTTAGTTTGCAACAGGTGGAAAAGGGTGAAACCTCAGATTTTGGACTGAATGGGGAAGGGGTGTTATGTTTTCGAGGAAGAGTGTGTATACCAAATGATTCTGAGCTGAGGCAGTCGATTCTGTGAGAGGCGCATGGTAGCCCTTATGCCATTCATCTTGGTGGGAATAAGTTATACCGATATCTTCGTGAGATGCATTGGTGGCCTGGGTTGAAACGTGAAGTTACCGATTATGTGAGTAAGTGCTTGACATGCTAGCAGGTTAAAACTGAGAATCAATTACCTTCTGGGTTACTGTAGCAAGTTAAGTTCCACTTTGGAAGTGGGAGAGGGTAACTATGGATTTTGTGAGTGGGTTACCCTTGACGTCTTCTAATAAGGATTCAGTTTGGGTGATTGTAGATCGACTGACTAAGTTAGCCCATTTTATACCAGTCCGCACTGATTATTCATTACAGAAGTTGGCCAAGTTGTATGTGGCTGAGATTGTAAGATTGCATGGTGTACCGGTTTTGATTATATCTGATAGAGATCCTAGGTTCACATCTCAGTTCTGGAAGAAATTACATGAGGCTTTGGGTACACGACTGGATTTCAGTACTGCGTTTCATCCTCAGATGGATGGACAATCTGAGAGAGTAATACAGATATTGGAAGACATGTTGAGAAGTTGTGTTCTGGATTTCAGGGGCAGTTGGGAGGATTATTTGCCATTGGAAGAATTTGCGTATAACAATAGCTATCAATCCAGTATTCGAATGGCACCGTACGAAGCTTTATATGGTCGTAGGTGTCGTACCCCTACTTGTTAGACTGAGCTGGGTGAGCGGTGAATTTTGGGGCCGGAAAACAAAGTAAAGCTGATTCGAGAGCGGTTGAAAGAGGCATTTGATAGGCAGAAGTCCTATGCAGACTTAAAACGTAAAGGGATCGAGTACTCAGTGGGGGATTACGTCTTCCTTAAGGTGTCACCATGGAAGAAAATTATGAGGTTTGGACGGAAGGCCAAGCTGAGCCCTAGATTTATTGGGCCTTACTGGATATTGGAGCGAGTAGGACCAGTTGCGTATCAACTTAAGTTGCCTTCGGAGCTGGAGAGAATTCACGACATGTTTCACGTTTCAATGCTTAGGCGATACCGTTCTGATCCCTCGCATGTCGTGCCAATTGAGGAAATCGAAGTTAGGCCTGATCTTACTATTGAGGAGGAACCAGTGCAGATATTGGAGCATGATGTTAAAATATTGAGAAAGAAGTCTGTTCCACTGGTCAAAGTGCTGTGGCGCAATCACGGCATGGAAGAGGCCATTTGGGAACCAGAAGAGGCGATGCAGCATCAGTACCTTCATTTATTTTGATCAGGTAAATTTTGAGGACGAAATTTCTTTAAGGGGGATAGAACTGTAACGCCCTAAAAAGGTAGGGTCTATATATTTGCATGTGTTAGCATAAATTCCATGTTTCTTTGAATGGTTAGTTGATTTAAGTGTGTTGGGGGAGTTTGAGAAGTCCTAGGTTCAAGTTTCGGCTTTTGCAACATATTTTGTTTTGCCCTTAAAAGAACCTGAGCGCTGGTACTTAGGCTCTATAAATAATGGAGTCAGATGGTTAGCACAAAAAGCCGTGTGGCTTGGTAACATGTGGCATGGGTAGGAAGGCAGGGGTTCGAATCCCATGGAAGGCAATGAAAGTTAATTTTGCTGCTTGGGACTGTAGGAGTTTGTAGTGAATTTGAACTCTACTGGTGGAAGTTTGAACTGGTCTTGGTTTGTTGGGAGAGGGTTAGGGAGAGATAAAGGGAGTGATTTGTGGAAATTTTATAGGAATTGGAGGGGAGGAGTGTTGTAGCCGAAGTGGGCATCTTGCTTGTACAAAATCGGCTAGGAGAAAAACACTCTGGCATTTTTGGCATTTTGGGGTTTTTGAGGAGAGGCCGAAATCTCTTTTTGTTCCATCCTCGGGATTTTGTTCATCTTTTGGTTCTTTTGGTCCATTTCGGGGTACCTTTCTTCTCTTGTGCCGAATACATTCTCTTCCTTTCTTGTTTCGCTACATTTCATTTTGGCCAAATAACTCCACTCTTTCCCTCACCTATTTGGTTAGTTTAGTCGAACATCTTCTTGGATTGTATTCATTTTCTACTCATTCTTAAGTGTGTCTTCTGTCTTGGGGTACTAGCCGAAGCGCCTTTGGTTCTTCTCCCTCTCGACTTAGTTGGGTGGTTCATTGGGCTAGCCGAATATTCTTCTGTCTAATCGAAGCTCTCTATGGTGAAGTAAGGTAAGTCTCCTCTTGGGTCGCCGAATCCCTAACAATAGCCGAACTTTGCTATCATTTTCAGCTATGGCTATGCCACTTCTCCTTCTTCTGTCATATTGTGTTAGACTCATTTCTTTAATCCCTTTCTTTTATCGACTTTCACTAGGGGTGTGTTCTTTGCATCGTGCGCTAGACAGTCGTGGTTGTTGGGTTTAGGCTGAATACTGCTGCCCTCCTCTTCTAGTCTTCGTTTCGGTCAGAGGATTATGTGGTTAAGTGGTTTATATTAAGGTTGTGTAACAAGTGAACTTTAATGCAGCGTGTTACCATCGGGGGTGATCGGAGGTTAAAGAGATTTGAAACCTACTTGGGATATCAAGGTAAGCGATACGTGTTGTTGAGATTTATGAGTACATAGTTGGGTGGCCAACTCATATGTTTGAGAACTGACAAGGGATCATTATTTTAGTTTTAGGTTGAGTGCACTGTGTTCGACGTGTTTCTCTCTGAAAAGGTGTGTAACTGTACACATTCCTGTTAGTGATCAAAAGCCGAAAGGTGTGCATTCACACTCCTGCTTTACTACAGATCGGCAAAAGCCGAAAAGCCGAAACGTCGGCCTTTGAGGTCTCGCGAGCGTGCGATCGCTTGTGTGATGAACCGAGCCAAAAATCGTGGGTGTCAGGCGGTGGATACCGCCACGAGTGTTCTCGTGGGCTTAGGCCGTGAGGGGTCCATGGGCCGAGAAATGGGCCTTGGGCCCATTTGCACTGTTTAGGCCAGTTGGGTTACTTGAGCCGTTCGAGACGGCTGTAGACCTTCCAAAGGGTCGATATCTGTATCGAGACCCTAAATGCTATAGATGACCTAGATACCTCTGAGGGGTAAAAATTACCGTTTTACCCCTAACTGATGTAATGACCTTTATGATGCTAGTGGTAGGTTATTTGATGTGTGAACGGCATTTATATGACTGGTTATGAGTATGACATACTACACACACGTAATATCTATGACATGGCATTGCATGGGGTTGGGTTTATGTTATGGAGGAAATGCTGTACTGGTGACTATGTCACATTTATTATTACTGGTGGCTTGCTACACTTACTGTTACTGGCAGCTACGCTGCGTTATTGATATTACTGGCAGCTTTGCTGTGATTTTGGTGTGCTGGTTGGGTGGTCGATTGATATCCCCACAGGTGTGCTAGTTGGTACGGGTGGTGTGCTGGATGGTTATGGGATGGGTTGCATCTTGCATTGTACTGACACTGTATGGGGCTTAGGCTCACACTGCTACTGTTTAAGGGCTAAGGCCCAAACTGTGCTATACTGAATAGGGCTTTGGCCTAGGCTGTACTGATACTGTGATATTCACTGTTTGATTGTTATTGGGATTACACACTGAGTTTTCGTAAACTCACCCCGTTTCTAACTGTGCAGGTAATCCCTAAGCTTAGATGATTTGGAGCTGCGGAGGACTCGGAGCTGGCCACACTTTTGTTTCTTTTTCTTTGATTTTGCAATTAGATTTCATTTTGGGATATAATTTATGTAATAAGGCCGTTGGTGGGTTTTAAGTTTTAATTTGGATTTTGATTTCTTATACTAAACTGCTAGTCTAGGAAAACACGAGTTTTCAAAATGCTTCCGCGGTTCCATTTGAAGTAATATACTAAAGGCAAACAAATTGGCAAACGTTTTGATCGAGAACTTATGTTAAATAATAACAAATGGATATAGATTCAGTAACGGATTCTTACCGGAAAGTTCAAGTTTTGAAAAAACACTTTGATGTGACACGCCAGATTCGGCCATAACGTCTAAGCTGGGTTTGGGGTGTTACATTTATACAATTCACAACACAACACTTAATTCAAGGATAAAAACATATAAAATTTAGTTACACGAACTTACCTCAACAATTGTTCGTGTACGAAGAATCCACTAATCCGACCTTTTTCCTCTCTTCCTCGTTCTAGTTCTGAATTTGTTCTATTTGGATCTATATGAGTAAATTTGACATCAATTTATCATATTTTATATTCAAGTAAACTCAATCTTTATCCTAGGCAAAATTATCATTTTGCCCCTAACTTTTCCAAAAATTCCCATGTCGTCCCTATGCTCGGAAAATGAAATTTACGCAATTTACTCCATATTTCAAGCCTAACCGAAATTTATAAACTACATTTACAGCACACACATTTTACAAATTTCAGAATTTTTCATGGGTTTTTTCACCTTTTCATTTTAGTCTCTAAATCAAGTTTCCATCAAAAAATTACTTTGTAAAATTTGTTTATCTATAACAACCTTTCATTTTCTACCATAAATTTCATATTTCCAGCATATTCATCCATGACCCAAATTTCATACTTTGATAACTTTTCAAATTAATCCCCCAAATAGATAGATTAGACTATCCTGGTTTCAAAAATAGAAAAATTACTAAAAAATGGGCTTGATTACTTACCAAAATAAGCTTGATAAGTCTTCTTCCTCTCTGCTAGGGTTTCCATAGAAATATTTGGGAAAGATGATATGAAATTGTTTTCTTTTTCATTTAATTAAATTGTCATTTAATAACTTTTCATCTTTCCAATTTAGTCCTTAGCCTTTTTTTCTTTTTCCATGCAGGAGTCATACCAAAATATCTACATACTTTCTTTAATGGTATAATTACCATATAAGGACCTTAATTTTTGAATTCCATAGCTATTTGATCCTTCTAGCTACTAGAATCCAACTTTTGCATTTTATGAGATTTGGTCCTTCCCGTAATTAAATACATAATCGATAAAATTTTTTTATCAAAATTTTCACATGACATTTCTAATATAATATGGATCATAAAATAAAATAAAAATAAATTTTATTTTCGGCTCAGATTTGTGGTCCTGAAACCATTGTTCCGATTTTACCGAAATTGGGCTGTTACATGTTTTTTTAGCCCTACCGGTGCCATTTATTTATAGGAAAAAGAAGTAAAACCATTGTTGAATTGAATAAGTTTATTTCAACTAGAAAAAGAAATTCCTAGTCTAACTAGAAGTATAGAGGGCGACAATCATAGTTAAATAAACTACGGTTTGTTGTCCCTCTTATTAAACATGAGGGCTTTTGGGACTCTCCCATATCAGATCCAATTATAAGTAATTCTTGGACTTTTAACCTAGTACATTAAACACAATAGTTCAGTGTCACGACACGGGTTTGGAATTTTGAATTTTGATGTTTTAAAGTACCATATAGTGATGCCGAGATGCGGTATCGTGATACAACCCTAATTTTTAAAATACTGAAGTATTTGAAGTTCTTTGTCGCAACCTCGAGGTTTGATTTTTTGATACGACCCCCATTTTCACAAATCTCATGTTTTTGGCTGTGTCGGTCCCTTCCATTTACCCCTAGTTTAAAAATATATCCGAATTTGCCACCCCTTGGCTTTCTAAGGTCATAATCTTATCCTAATTAAAATTACTAAACCTAATTAAAGTTCCAAAATGTGAAAAATATTAATGAATACTAATTTACAACACATATTAAAGATTTCAATGATTAAATTAGGTGCAGCTACTGGACTCATCCGTCAGCCCATGTATTCCCTTCATCGAATTTTTATATTGTTGTCGATCATTGAAATCCTTCCAATATATGCTGTTTCATCCATGATCTTTCCATTTATCGCGTCCCCTCGACCTGTGCATTCCTACACACATTGAACCACTACCATACCTTTGATCAAGGCTATTAGGGGCAATATAAAAAATTGCGTAACAATTCTCCCCTAATTTATTTCCTAATTCATTATTTTGGGAATCATGGCTGCATTTGAACACTTCTATTTCACCATCGATTTTCATAATTAATTCATTTTTCTCAAGATCGATGGTCGATTTAGACGTGGTGAAAAACGAATTACCCAACAGAATGAGAATGTCTTGGTCCTCGTCGAAGTCAAGGACAACAAAATCAGCGAGGATAATAAAACCCCTCACTTTAACTAATACATCTTTAAGTACATCTTTTAGGCATACTAAAGACCTATCAACTAATTACAGTGTGATTGATGTATTTTTCAATTCTCTCAATCTGAGTTTTAAATAAGTACATAGCGGCATCAAATTAATACTAGCCCTTAAATCACAAAGAGCCTTACTAAAGTGTTTCCCCTTTATCTTTACAGAAATTGTAAAACTACTCAGATCTTTTAATTTTGGGGATGTTTTTGAGCAATTATTACACTGTAAGAGGCATCGATATTAATTTTCTCACCTTTTGTAACACTCAGATTTCTAGTAACTCGAAATTAATAAAAATTAACGGACTACATTGAAATAGAATGAAATTTGCTATAATATATTTGAAGAAACGAGAAAGTTAGAAACCAAATTGGGCATGGTTGAGATCCAATTCTGGTTCGATTAGAATGGAACCAGTCGGTTCCTTAGTGGAAGACATATAATTAGTTATGGATGGTTTCCCTAAGGTTGGTAATAGCATGAAAAAGGCTATAAATAGTCGAGAATGGCTTCTAAGGGATGATTTTCTTTTTGACTTAGTCCTATTCTCTCTTTATCATCATCGTCTTAGGTTGCTTTTGAGAAGAGGAGGCCATGGAAACTTTTGCATGGAGCAGACTTCATAAAGATTAAGATGGAAAAGTAGGGAAACCAGCAAGCGGCTATTGCCAGGAGAAGGGAAGCTCTGGTGATTGAGAGAGCTAAGCTACGGAAATGTTGAAGTTTTAAGTGAGTTCCTAAGACCCGAAACCTATTGTTAGGTTTAATGTCGTTTAAGCATGTCATGTTTGCATAAGCATGAAATATGATGGTATGAACATGCATTGCATGTATGTGGGAAACCTCAATGGGATAAACGAAGTTTAAAAAGGAAAATAGGGAGAAAACACATTAGTTACTGCCTCGGGTGAAGCTTTGGACCTTGCGGTGACATCGTGAAATCATGAAATGATATTTACTGTAATGATGGTATCAGCTGGTCCTTTGAGGTGACATCGTGACAATGTTGTATGGCATAAGATCATAGATGAAACATGCTATTATAATCTGGTATGAGATATATATCATAAGACCATAGATGAAAGATGCCATGGTAATATGGTACAAGGTATAAGGTATACGGTGTAAGACCAATGATGACAAATGCTATGACAACCAGGTATAATGAGTAAGACCATGGATCATAGACTCCATGATGTCAAGATGGCGAAGAAATATAAGACTATAGATGATAGACTCCATGGCATCATGACATAATGCACCAGGATGGCGAAGCAGTATAAGACCATGGATGAAAGACTCTATAGCATCCACAAGTAAGCCCGTTAGGACAGTAAACACTGAGTAAGTCAGCTGGGATAATAAACATGAATCAGAGATAGTCTATTTGGACAGTATGTAACACCCCGAACCCGAGACCGTCGTCGGAGTCGAACACGAGATGTTAACAGACTTCAAACCACTTATTGAGAATTTTCCAGACAAGCTGCCAATCTGTGTACTAGTTGCTTCAAAAATCATAACTTGAGTTTTAGAACTCAAAAATCAGTTTCGTAATTTTTTCCTGAAACTAGACTCATATTTCCATCTACAGATTTTTTTCTAGAATTTTTGGTCGAGCCAATTAGTACATTTTATTAGTTAAAGTCTCCCATGTTACAGGGGTCGACTACACTGACCTTCGTGCGTTACAACTCAAATAACTCCCTGTGCAGGGCTTCAATACTGATGCCGTTTGTTTCTATAGAAACTAGACTCAAAGAGGAATTTATACAGATATGGTATGACTCCTAATTATCTCTGGTTAATTTATAATGAATTTTCAAAGTCCGAACAGGGAATCCAGAAACCGTTCTGGCCCTGTTTCACAAAAACCCAAATATCTCTTAACATACAACTCATATAACCGTCTCGTTTCTTCCATACGAAAATAGATTCATCAAGGTTCATTTACATAATTTTTTCACTATTTAATTCCATTCCTACTATTTTTAGTGATTTTTCACATCCACATCACTGTTGCTGCCAGCATCTATTTCTAGGGTAGACTTTCTCTAACACATAGTTTCTATGATTCAGCCACCCCTTTTTCATATATAGTCCAAAATATAATCATGATGACCCATTCTAATGGCTGGTCATTGCCAAACATTTCCGTGCCTCTTAATGAGCATATACATGCCAAATGATTATAACATTATGCTCAAAACATTTATAAGCCATTTTCGCATGGCTATTCAAAATTTTACATACCAAGTTCAAACAAAACATAATAGCCTATACATGCGAAATGTACTCCTAGACCAACTACGAAGAAAATACCAAAAGTTGTTAGCCGGTGTGATGACTTCGATGACGGTCCCGAATACGCAAAAATTCGAGTCCAAGAAACCTAAAATAGGTGACAAACAAACACCGAATGAGTATATAACTCGATGAAGTCATAAGCAATGCACTAACAACCATTAATAACATTATCGCAAGATGAAACAAAATGGAACGAGGCTAATTACTCCATTCAAACCGAACTATACCATAGTTCCTTAGACCTTTCGATTCAATCACATACCAAGTTACACATTCACATTCCATATACTAATCAATAGGATATTTGAAGCATTTCTACACACCATTTTGTTTTCGTCACAATCATACATCTACATGACCTTTCACTCATTCCACGATAATTCTTATGTACGTGACTTGAATTTACATTGTCACATAGGTTCAAACTTACCAAGCTCAACCCCAAATATAAACATAGCGCCTATTAGCCATGAACTCAAGGCACTTACCCGATCCGTTGTCCGTGATCACGCAATAGTGTCGCACACTCAGTGTCAATAGTGATTCAAAAGCATATAGTGAGTCCGCACACTTAGTGCTATATGATCAACTCGCACACTTAGTGCTATATGATCAAACTCGCACACTTAGTGCTGTACAAGTTTTAAACCCGCACACTTAGTGCCATTCTCATGATCACAATTGTTTATACCCGCACACTTAGTGCCGAAATCAACAACTCGATACATCTCACCTCTTTTCCTTTCATTCAATACTTCCATCACCACATACATACAAGTATATAAGTTCATCATTCCTTTCGGCATAATTATATAGACATTATGTCTATTCAAATCAATACCAAATATATGCTTAGTGACTTACCTTGTGTTGGGTAAAATAGTCCAAGTCGGCTACTCGATGACCTTCGTCTTTCCCTTGCTTGATTCTCCTTCTTTATCTCCTTGAGCTTAATCAATAAATCAACTAGTTTAACCATCTTGCTAAACATTCATAATTCAATTACACATGCACATGTATGTTTGTATATTCGGCAACCATCCTCACTTATTACCCATTTAGTCAATTATCTAAGCCAAGATAAGGCTTCAATATGGTTGCCTCTAACCGAATACATGCACACCAATCTACTTCATTTGGCGAATATGCATGTCTATGTTGAGGCCAATTTTACACTTAATATCACACAAAAAACAGCATACATTTTACTAACTAACGCATTACATATTGTAGCTCAATACACATCTCTCATTTACTACATAACCGAAACATCATCACAAGCAAATATACACCTTGAAATAGTATATATGTCATACCAATTCATCATGTGCAAACATATATTCATGTAGGTGCAAGGGCCGAATCTCAAGTTGTTTATATCCAAATATAAACACATATCCAAAGCTCAAATCTTACCTACCATGCAACATGCATGAATCATACTTATGGATATACCATGACCGAATACATCACAACACCAAAATTTTGGTCATGATTAAGCAAAGAACTTAATGTCTTACTCAAAAATACTAAAAAGAAAGTCCAAGAGCCATCAATCCACCATCACATATACCATTAGCAAGCTTCATATTTAACATCCAATGGCATTAACACAAAATCCACCTTGGCCAAACACCATCCCCATGATATAACAAAGATTTGAACCATGGGCTAATAAGAACATCAAGCTAGTAACTAAAAACATGCATGAATCTCATGGCACAACCTCAAACATACCTTAATCTTGATGCATGTATAGCCAAACCCCTTCCTAATCCTCTTCCAACCCAAGCATGAAGCAAAAATTCTCTCTTCTTCCTTAGGATTTTCGGTCAAGAGAGAATGAAAGGATGAACAAAAATTTTTTCTTTCTTTCCCCTCAACTCACGGCAATGGAGCATGCATGAGACTATTTTTTTCTTTTTTTTCCATTTCTTTATTACCCATGCTCATTAATTTATTTATTTTTTCCACCCATGATGCACCAACAAAACATGTCTATGACATGTTTTGCCCATATTTCTTTGTCATGGCCGGCCACTAGAACTTGGGGGGGGGAAATTTGACATGCAAGTCCTCCCCTTTGGCTACATGCACTATTAGGTCCTTATAGATTAGCCTATCACTTTTCAAAAGTGTCACACAAGTCCTACTAACTGAATTCACATGCTATCGGCTAAATCGAAGCTTGAAATTTTCACACATTCATAATTACATATTCTAGACAATAAATATTACGTTCAAACATTTCGGTGACTCGGTTTAGCGGTCTCAAAACCACTTCCCGACTAGGGTCAATTTTGGGCTGTCACACAGTAAACATGTGTAACACCCCGAACCCGAGACCGTCGCCGGAGTCGAACGCGAGGTGTTAACAGACTTCAACCCACTTATTGACAATTTTCAGACAAGCTGCCAATCTGAGTACTAGTCGCTCCAAAATTCATAACTTGAGTTTTACAACTCGAAAATCAGTTCCGTAAATTTTTCCTGAAACTAGACTCATATGTCCATCTACATATTTTTTCTAGAATTTTGGTCGAGCCAATTAGTACAGTTTATTAGTTAAAGTCTCGCCTGTTGTAGGGATCGACTACACTGACCTTTGTGCGTTACGAATTGGATATCTCCCTGTACAGGGCTTCAATACTAATGCCGTTTGTTTCTATAGAAACTAGACTCAGAGAGGAATCTACACATATATGGAATGACTCCTAATTATCTCTGGTTAATTTACAATGATTTTCCAAAGTTGGAACAGGGGATCCAGAAACCGTTCTGGCCCTATTTCACAAGAACTTTAAAATCTGTTAACTTATAACTCATATGACCATTTCGTTTCTTCCATATGAAGGTAGATTCATCAAGGTACACTTACATAATTTATTTGCTATTTAATACCATTCCTACTATTTTTAGTGATTTTTCACATCCACGTCACTGCTGCTGTCAGCATCTGCCTTTAGTAGGCTTTACCTATTTCATACTTTCCATGATTCAATTGGCCCTTTTACAAACATAGCACAAAGCGTGATCATGATTAACCATTCCAATGGCTAATCGTTTCAAAATAATTCCATACCTCATAAGGGTCAACATACAAACGATTATAGTTCTATGCTAAAACGATATAAGCCATTTTCGCATGGCTATCCAAGTTTACACAAACCGGAAGGTACATGACCTTCAACAAAGGATGGTCCTATACATGCCATTTCAAAGTTCAACCAAAATTTGTACCAAAATGGGGCTTCGATAGTGTGGATGACTTGACTTCTTTGATCCCGAATCCGATAGCTAACGAAATAAACCTATAAAACAGAGAGCCAAAGCAGCGGGTAAGCATTTTAATGCTTAGTAAGTCTCAAGCAATGAAATCAGCTTTGACTAAGGTATTTTATTCACATGGCTAATTAAACCACTTTACTAATTCACATTCCCATACTCATACTTATTTCACATCACCGACCCTTATGTTCATACACAAAAGAACAACTTAGCCCAAGGCCGGTAGCTCGTTTATCAACTTAGCGCATACTTACTTGTAAGAATTCAATTAGTACAAGTACATACAAACATACCTCATTGCTGGAATTTTCACAAGTGTATAAGCTGAAATTTTCACAGCAAGATTGCTCACTTCGAATCACATACTTTCGGATTTAACCGGATATAGCGACTCATACGATTGCCTTGGTCATAACCCGGATTTGGTGACTTGCACAAAGGCCTTCGGTCTTAGCCCGGATATATCAACTCATACGAATGCCTTGGGTCTTAGCCCGGATATATCAACTCATACGAATGCCTTCGGTCTTAGCCGGATATATTTTCAATGTTCACTTACACATATATCAATATTCAAGACACGTCCATAGTTCATTTTCACACTAAAGCTCTAACACAAAATATTTATCAACCTTTACTATTTCGGCTCAATGGCCACACAAACAAGGAGCATAATTTTGATATAATTCAAGTAGGGTCATCACTCAAGACTTACCTTGGATGTTGTCGAGCGATTTCGACGGCTATTCAACTACTTTTTCCTTCCCTTTATCGGATTTAGCTCCCTTTGCTCTTGAGCTAATTCACACAAATTTAACTTATTAAAATCTCATCATGATAGCTTATGGCGAATATGACAAGGAGTGTAAATGGTCATATGGCCATCCTTTAGCTCAAATACACAATGGTCATGCACATTTTACATCACAACAAGCAATTCAATACATTCAAACATCAACGTGAAGTTCAAAGTACTTGGCCCTTATATACATTAGGCATCAAAGTTGCATATGTACGAAATCATAAATCGAACTCAACACATTAGTTAATATTCCTCTTAGCCAATTTTCTAAGCCAAGAATAGGCATCAATATGCTTGCCTCAAACCGAATGCATGCACACTAATTACCCTCATGTGGCCGAATATACACTTAATACCACACAAAAAAAACAGCATACATTTTACTACTAACACATTACATATCGTAATTCATTGCACATCTCTTATTTACTTCATAATCAACACATCATCACAAGCAAATATACACTTTGAATTAGTATATATGTCATACCAATCCATCATGTGCAAACATATATTCATGTAGGTGCAAGGGCCAATTCTCAAATGGCTTATATCCAAATATATACACATTTCCAAAGCTTAAATCTTACTTACCATGCAACATGCATGAATTATACTTATGGATATATCATGGCGAATACCACAACACCACACCATTTCAATTTGGTCATGGTGAAACAAAGAACTTAGTATCTCATTCAAAAAAATGCTAAAAGAAAATCTAAGAATCTTCAATCCTCCATCACATGTATCACTTTCAAGCTTGTCATTTAACATGCAATGGCATTAACACCACATTCACTTTGGCGAATTTCATTCCCATGACATAACAAGGATTTGAACCATGGGCTAACAAGAACATTAAGCTAGCAACTAAAAACATGCATGAACCTCAAACATACCTTAATCTTGATGCAAGTTTAGCCAACCTCTTCCTAATCCTCTTCCAAACCAAGTATGAAGCAAAACTCCTTCCTTAACCTTAGTATTTTCGGCCAACAAGAGAGTGAAAAGAGATGAACAAAATTTTTCTTTCTTCCTTTAGGACATTCGCCAAGCTATGGAGGAAGATGGACACTTTTTTTTTTTTTTCTCATCTACTAACATTAATTGTTTATTCCATACCCCTTATTTTATTCTTTCCATCATAACCCATTTACCAAACATGTTTCATGACATGATTTTTGCCCATAAATCCTTGTCATGGCGGCCACTAGCTATGGGGGAAATTTGACATGCAAGTCCATTGTTTTGCATGCATCCTTTAATTAGTCATCACACATTTCCCTCATACTTTCAAAGTTTATTACTAGGTCCTTTCTAGTGAAATTCACATCTATAATTCTAAATCAAAGCATAAAAATATCACACATGAGTTAACACACATTATAGGCAATAAAATAAATATTAAATTATTTTTATGCCTTGGTTTTGTGGTCCCGAAACCACATTTCGACTAGGGTCGTTTTAAAGGTCGTCACAACTCTCCCCACTTTAGAAATTTTCGTCCCAAAAATCTTACCGTAAATAGGTTTGGATATTGCTCTTTCATAGAGTTCTCGGGTTCCCAAGTAGCTTCTTCTATCCCGTGTTTGAGCCATAACACTTTCACTAGCGGAACCCTTTTGTTTCGCAACTCTTTCATTTCACGAGCTAGGATACGAATCGGTTCTTCTTCATAACTCATATCGGCTTGGATTTCAACCTCGATGGACTAATTACGTGCGACGGATCGGATCTATAGCGTCGAAGCATTGAAACATGGAAGACGTTGTGAATCTTTTCAAGTTCAGGGGGCAAGATCAAACGATACGCAACTGGGCCAACTCGTTCGGAGATTTCGTACGGCCCAATGAATCTCGGGCTCAACTTGCCCTTACGGCCGAATCTGAGTATCTTTTTCCACGGCGAAACTTTAAGAAACACTTTATCTCCCACGATACTCAATGTCCTTTCGTTTCAAATCCGCATACGATTTACGACGATCGGAGGCTATCTTGATTTTCACGGATTACTTTTACTTTCATTCACATCTTTAATCAAATCCACTCCAAAAATTTTGTTCTCACCGAGCTCGGTCCAAAACAATGGTGTACGGCATTTACGCCCGCACAAAGCCTCGTAAGGCGCCATCTTAATACTTGATTGAAAACTATTGTTGTGGCGAATTCAATCAAAGGTAGGTACCGCTCCCACGAACCATCGAACTCGAGGATGCAACATCTCAACATATCCTCAAGTATCTGAATTATACGCTCGGATTGACCATCGGTTTGGGGTGAAAGGCGGTCTTGAAATGCAACTTGGTGCCCAATGCTTCTTGTAATTTCTTCCAAAATCGCGAGGTGAACCTCGGATCTCTATCCGACACAATGTAAATCGGTACCCGTGTAATCTCACAATCGAGAAACGTACAATTCAGCTAGTTTATCCAATGAAAATCCATACGCACGAGGGATAAAGTGAGCCGACTTAGTTAGTCTATCAATAATAACCCAAATTGCATCCTTCTTACTTGTCGACAACGGCGGTCCGGACACAAAGTCCATTGTGACTCGATCCCATTTCCACTGGGTATCGTGATCGGTGAAGTAACCTCAAGGCACTTGATGCTCCGCTTTCACTTGTTGACATATTAAACATCTTGCAACAAAGTCGGAGATGTCTCGTTTCATACCATGCCACCAAAACCGACGTTTCAACTCATTGTACATCTTCGTACTCCCGGTGGATTGCCATTCGGCTACAATGAGCTTCGTTCGAATTATCGAAATAAGTTCAATTCTTTGGAACACACAAACGACTTCGAACCTCAAACAATCGTCATCATCAATTTGAAACTCCGATTCCTTGTTCGAACACACTCACCCGTTTTGCACGCAACTCCTCATCAACTTTCGAGCTTCACGAATTTGATGAGTCAACAATGGTTTGGCCTTTAATTCGGCTACTAACACATTGTCGGGTAGGATAGACAAGTGTACATTCATCGCTCAGAAAGCAAATAAAGTGATTTCCGGCTTAAGGCATCCGCAACCACATTAGCCTTTCCCGGTGATAGTCAATGACCACTCATAATCCTTTAACACTCGAGCCAACGCCTTTGTCGCAGATTTAAGTCTCTTTGAGTCATCAAATATTTGAGACTTTTGTGATCCGAATACACATGGCACTTCTCACCAAATAAGTAATGTCGCCATATCTTTAAGGCGAATACGATGGCGACCAATTCGAGATCATGGGTCGGATAATTTTTCTCATGTGGCTTTAATTGTCTCGACGCGCAGGCCACAACTCGACCTTCTTGCATCAATACGCAACCTAACCCAAGTAGGGAGGCGTCACTATAGATGACAAACTCTTTGCCGATTCGGGCACGTACTAGTACTGGAGCTTCCGTCAAATGAGTTTTCAATTGGTCAAAACTTTTCGACACTTTTCCGTCCATTCAAACTTGACATCTTTCAAGCGGTTTAAGTCATGGGTGTGGCTATCATCGAGAATCCTTTTACAAACCGTCGGTAATGTAACCAAAGTCCCAAAAAGCTCGAACCTCGGTAATATTTCTTGGAGGTTTCCGCTAAGTATGGCTGAAATTTTGCTTGGGTCGACTCGAATACCCGTCACGATACCACGTGACCCAAGAAGCTAACCTCTTAACCGTAACTCACACTTGCTAAACTTAGCATATAACCGCTTATCCCGTAAAATTTGCAACACTAATCTCGGGTGCTCCGCATGTTCGGTCTCATCTCTTGAATAGACCAAGATGTCGTCGATGAACACAACTACTGAACCGATCCAAATATGATCTGAAGATCCGATTCATCAAATCCATAAATACCGTAGGGCATTAGTGAGCCCAAACGGCATCACTAAGAACTCGTAGTGACCATATCTCGCTCAAGGCGGTTTTGGGTATGTCCGAATCTCGGATTCATGAATCGATAATAGCCCGATCTCAAATCTATTTTTGAGAACACCGAGGCTCCTTCAGTTGATCGAACAAATCATCGATACGTGGTAACGGATACTTGTTCTTTATTGTCACTTTATTAAGTCGACGATAGTCGATGCACAACCTCATGGTTCCGTCCTTCTTTTCACAAACAACACCGGTGCACCCCAAGGTGAAAAACTCAAGGCGAGCAAAACCTCTATCCATCAACTCTTGCAACCGAGCTTTCAACTCCTTTAATTCCGTTGGTGCCATACGATATGGAGCTATCGAAATCGGTGTGGTCCTGTACAAGCTCAATGCCAAACTCTATCTCCGAACAGTGGCAAACCCGGCAATTCTTCGGGAAAACGTCCGGTATTCACAAACCACCGCATGATTTGGGTTCTATTCCTAACTCCTTATCATCAAGTACATACGCAAGGTATGCTTCACACCCTTTTCTTACATATTTCGGGCCAACATTGATGATATTACAACCGGCAACCCTTCAAGTTCGTAGACTCAACTCGGATCATCTCGTTGTTTATGCATCTCAAATCAATAGTCTTGCTTTTGCAATTCACAACCGCATCATGCACGGTCAACCAATCCAACCCAAGAATAACATCAAATTCATCGAACGGCAAAAGCATCAAGTCCGCGGAAAACAATACCTCGAATTACTAGGGGCATTTCTTACACACTTTGTCGACCAGCACATAACGACCCAAAGGATTTGACACCGAATTACGAACTCGAGAGACTCAATAGGCAAAGTCTTCTTGGATGCTAAGGTTTCGCATATATAAGAATGAGTAGAACCAGGTCAATCAAAGCAATCACATTAGTATCAAAGAGAGTGAAAGTACCAGTAATAACATCTGGCGAGGAGGCATCCTCGCGTCGCCAGATAGCATAAGTCCTAGCTGAGCGCGAGCCTCGGATCTGGTCGCAAGATCTCTAGATCCTCTCGACCACCACTAGCCTTGCCCGTATTTCCGGATGGTCTACCTCGAGGTGGTAGTACCGGTTTCCCACTCCGATCTACATTCTGCTCGACAACCTCGGGCAATCTTTAATGAAGTGGTCAACTGATCCACACTTGTAACAGAGCGGTCACGGAATCTGACTTCCAAAATGCCATTTGCCACAATCATCGCACTCCGTCCTCTCTCGTCGATCATTCCCACTACCGGCGATCGAAGTGATTCGTGTGGTCACAGGGTCGATCGCGATCTCGTCTAGAAAAGCCGAAGTGTCTCTAGATCGGCCTAAGCCATCTCTAAGTTTCTTTGATGATGTTGGAAGGGCTTCCCGAATACCTCTTCTGAAACTCCCTTGCTCCCGCTTCCGCTTTCCTTTTCTCCATACTAAACTCCTCGGCTTTGCATCGCTCGCTCGACGAGAGTCACAAACTCTCGATTTCCAAAATGCCAACATACAGCTTTATCTCATCATTCAGTCCATCTTGAGCGTTTACACATCACGACTTCAAGAAATGCATTCTCGCGTCTGGCTAAGCCTCACGAATTTTCGTTCATAGTCGAACCGACATGGAACCTTGTTTAAGTTCGAGAAATTCCTTTCGTTTTGGTCCATAAATCTCGATGATATACTTTTTCCGAAACTCGGTTTGGAAGAACTCCCAAGTTACTTGTTCATGGGCACAATAGAAGTCGAGTACTCCACCAATAGTAGGCGTAATCACGTAGCAAGGAGATGGTACACTTTAGGCATTCATCGGTGTACAAGATAGCTCATCGAGTACGGATCGTGTTGTCCAACCAAAATTCGACTTGCTCGGCATCATCACTATCCGTAGCTTTAAATTCAGTAGCCCCATGTTTTGAATTCTATCAACTGGGGCTTATTCGACCTTATTTGGTCAATTACTGGAGGCATTGTAGGTGCTTGGGGCAGTGTTTGTTGGGAATGGAGGTTGTGGAACAGTAGTATTAGTTCGAATGTATTGGTTGAACCAATCATTCATCACGCTATAAAAGGCTTGTCTAGCCTCGTCATTCGGATTGCTAGCAACAGGTTGAGAGTCCGCCGGCGCTGTCCCTTGTCTTGGGAGCAGCGCCACACTCTCCACATCATCAGCTATCGCTTCGGTTGGGATCGGGATCCATTACTATAAATAAACACAAGTTCAAACGCGTCAAATCACCACACTATCATATAATCACATAAAATGGCATGTATAGCTAGACCCAAACGCATTACGGTAGTCCTAGAATCGACTAAACCGTAGCTCTGATACCAATAAAATTGTAACACCCGAACCCGAGACCGTCACGAGTCGAACGCGAGGTGTTAACAGAACTTCAACCCACTTATTGACAATTTTCAGACAAGCTGCCAATCTGAGTACTAGTCGCTCCAAAATTCATAACTTGAGTTTTACAACTCGAAAATCAGTTCCGTAAATTTTTCCTGAAACTAGACTCATATGTCCATCTACATATTTTTTCTAGAATTTTGGTCGAGCCAATTAGTACAGTTTATTAGTTAAAGTCTCGCCTGTTGTAGGGATCGACTACACTGACCTTTGTGCGTTACGAATTGGATATCTCCCTGTACAGGGCTTCAATACTAATGCCGTTTGTTTCTATAGAAACTAGACTCAGAGAGGAATCTACACATATATGGAATGACTCCTAATTATCTCTGGTTAATTTACAATGATTTTCCAAAGTTGGAACAGGGATCCAGAAACCGTTCTGGCCCTATTTCACAAGAACTTTAAAATCTGTTAACTTATAACTCATATGACCATTTCGTTTCTTCCATATGAAGGTAGATTCATCAAGGTACACTTACATAATTTATTTGCTATTTAATACCATTCCTACTATTTTTAGTGATTTTTCACATCCACGTCACTGCTGCTGTCAGCATCTGCCTTTAGTAGGCTTTACCTATTTCATACTTTCCATGATTCAATTGGCCCTTTTTACAAACATAGCACAAAGCGTGATCATGATTAACCATTCCAATGGCTAATCGTTTCAAAATAATTCCATACCTCATAAGGGTCAACATACAAACGATTATAGTTCTATGCTAAAACGATATAAGCCATTTTCGCATGGCTATCCAAGTTTACACAAACCGGAAGGTACATGACCTTCAACAAAGGATGGTCCTATACATGCCATTTCAAAGTTCAACCAAAATTTGTACCAAAATGGGGCTTCGATAGTGTGGATGACTTCGACTTCTTTGATCCCGAATCCGATAGCTAACGAGCGAAACCTATAAAACAGAGAGCCAAAGTAACGGGTAAGCATTTTAATGCTTAGTAAGTCTCAAGCAATGAAATCAGCTTTGACTAAGGTATTTTATTCACATGGCTAATTAAACCACTTTACTAATTCACATTCCCATACTCATACTTATTTCACATCACCGACCCTTATGTTCATACACAAAAGAACAACTTAGCCCAAGGCCGGTAGCTCGTTTATCAACTTAGCGCATACTTACTTGTAAGAATTCAATTAGTACAAGTACATACAAACATACCTCATTGCTGGAATTTTCACAAGTGTATAAGCTGAAATTTTCACAGCAAGATTGCTCACTTCGAATCACATACTTTCGGATTTAACCGGATATAGCGACTCATACGATTGCCTTGGTCATAACCGGATTTGGTGACTTGCACAAAGGCCTTCGGGTCTTAGCCCGGATATATCAACTCGCACGAATGCCTTCGGGTCTTAGCCCGGATATATCAACTCGCACGAATGCCTTCGGGTCTTAGCCCGGATATATTTTCAATGTTCACTTACACATATATCAATATTCAAGACACGTCCATAGTTCATTTTCGTTACTAAAGCTCTAACACAAAATATTTATCAACCTTTACTATTTCGGCTCAATGGCCACACAAACAAGGAGCATAATTTTGATATAATTCAAGTAGGGTCATCACTCGAAGACTTACCTTGGATGTTGTCGAGCGATTTCGACGGCTATTCAACTACTTTTTCCTTCCCTTTATCGGATTTAGCTCCCCTTTGCTCTTGAGCTAATTCACACAAATTTAACTTATTAAAATCTCATCATGATAGCTTATGGCGAATATGACAAGGAGTGTAAATGGTCATATGGCCATCCTTTAGCTCAAATACACAATGGTCATGCACATTTTACATCACAACAAGCAATTCAATACATTCAAACATCAACGTGAAGTTCAAAGTACTTGGCCCTTATATACATTAGGCATCAAAGTTGCATATGTACGAAATCATAAATCGAACTCAACACATTAGTTAATATTCCTCTTAGCCAATTTTCTAAGCCAAGAATAGGCATCAATATGCTTGCCTCAAACCGAATGCATGCACACTAATTACCCTCATGTGGCGAATATACACTTAATACCACACAAAAAAAACAGCATACATTTTACTACTAACACATTACATATCGTAATTCATTGCACATCTCTTATTTACTTCATAATCAACACATCATCACAAGCAAATATACACTTTGAATTAGTATATATGTCATACCAATCCATCATGTGCAAACATATATTCATGTAGGTGCAAGGGCCGAATTCTCAAATGGCTTATATCCAAATATATACACATTTCCAAAGCTTAAATCTTACTTACCATGCAACATGCATGAATTATACTTATGGATATATCATGGCCGAATACCACAACACCACACCATTTCAATTTGGTCATGGTGAAACAAAGAACTTAGTATCTCATTCAAAAAATGCTAAAAGAAAATCTAAGAATCTTCAATCCTCCATCACATGTATCACTTTCAAGCTTGTCATTTAACATGCAATGGCATTAACACCACATTCACTTTGGCCGAATTTCATTCCCATGACATAACAAGGATTTGAACCATGGGCTAACAAGAACATTAAGCTAGCAACTAAAAACATGCATGAACCTCAAACATACCTTAATCTTGATGCAAGTTTAGCCAACCTCTTCCTAATCCTCTTCCAAACCAAGTATGAAGCAAAACTCCTTCCTTAACCTTAGTATTTTCGGCCAACAAGAGAGTGAAAAGAGATGAACAAAATTTTTCTTTCTTCCTTTAGGACATTCGCCAAGCTATGGAGGAAGATGGACACTTTTTTTTTTTGTTTCTCATCTACTAACATTAATTGTTTATTCCATACCCCTTATTTTATTCTTTCCATCATAACCCATTTACCAAACATGTTTCATGACATGATTTTTTGCCCATAAATCCTTGTCATGGCCGGCCACTAGCTATGGGGGGGGAAATTTGACATGCAAGTCCATTGTTTTGCATGCATCCTTTAATTAGTCATCACACATTTCCCCTCATACTTTCAAAGTTTATTACTAGGTCCTTTCTAGTGAAATTCACATCTATAATTCTAAATCAAAGCATAAAAAATATCACACATGAGTTAACACACATTATAGGCAATAAAATAAATATTAAATTATTTTTATGCCTTGGTTTTGTGGTCCCGAAACCACATTTCGACTAGGGTCGTTTTAAGGCTGTCACAACATGGGTAAGTCTATCAGGACAACAAACATGAGGTAAGTCTGCGGGGACAGTACACACGAGGTAATTCCATCAAGACAGTAAACACGAGGTAAGTTCGATGGGACACGGTAAATGAGGTAAAATGAATGTAAGACCACCACTTGGTTATGGTAACCAATGGGTAGTCTGCTAAAGCAGCTAGTGCAGTGTAGAACTGTAACACCTCTTACTCGTGTTCAATGCCAGAATAGGGTATGAGGCATTATCGGACATAAACACATGCAATTGTATAAAAATGGGTCATCAATTTGCGTTCAAATTTAAAAATTTTTATATTTCATCTTAAAGTCCCTAATATGGGCATACGAAGCCCAAATCATACTTTGGAAATGGTTCGGGACCAAACCGAGAACTTTAGAAAACTTTAAAAAATTTCATGAAAAACAGGGGCACACTCCTGTGTGATATTAGGACACGATCGTGTGGCTTGCATGGCCATGTCCTTAGCCCATGCATTAATCTGACTTGCTGTTGTGAACAAATTTACGTCACATATAGATATCACCACTCATTCATCCACATATGTAAGCATACACATCCTTGAAATACATCATCATGGACTTATAATATAGCTGATATACCAACATCAAATGACCTTACACAACAATGAACTTTCAAATAGCATAGGTCAACATTTTAGGCCAAAAATATTATGACACATACAAAAATAACCAAGTCCCCTATACATGCCATGACCTTAATTATAAGAATTATCAATACCCAATTTGTTAGTTTGATAGTGTGATAGGTTCTCCGGCGACTTCCAACCCGAGCTAACCTAAGAACATTATAAACACAGAAAATAAACGGAGTAAGCTATATAGCTTAGTAAGTTGGTATGTAAATTATAAGAAATTTATTAACATGCTTTTACCAATTCTCACAATATGTTTTCAAGATAATACAATCATAATTGACATAGTTCCACTATTTACTCTTGCTCATCTCAAGCTATCTACTTGAGTCATAGTCACTAAATTATTTATATCTTGAGCTACGTAACTTCAAATTAAGATCCAATAATTTTCCATAAAACTACACTCACATATCTTATTACCATAAAAATTTTAGAATTTTTGGTCTATCCAATCAGTACATTTTATTCTTTAAATTCTTCCTTATTCTGCTATTTGATAGTTTCAACCCTTCTTCACTAAAAATTAGTTATCTCATCATATGGAATTCGGATGATGTTCCTATTTGTTTCTATTGAAAATATAAACTATAACCAATAATCATTTTTATACAATTTTTAATGATTTTCCAAAGTTAGAACAAGGGATTTCGAAATCATTCTAACCTTGTCTCACAAAAATCCAAATATCTCATAATATGAAATTCTTTTGCTTACATCGTTTCTTTTATGTGAAAACAGACTCAATAATATTTAATTCCATATCTTATTCAAACTCTAATTCTATTTCAACCATTTTGATGATTTTTCAAAGTCACACAACTGCTGCTGTCCAAAACTATTTTATTGCTAATTTTACTCTCTCACTTTTTCTTTGTATTAACTTTCATTCAACATTCACATAGATTTCGTACGTACCTGTATCGCTTAAATCATTTATACTTCCATTTTTTTTTTATCTTGGCTATGTCAGTTGATACACTTAAACCTCAATGAAAACACATTATTTCAATTCAACATCAAATAATATTATTGGTTCATAATTCTTTCACATTTAATCATCACATAGTCATATTCGTTTACACTTAGTCATTTCTTGTTGAACACATCAGAATAATAACGGATACACGGTGGCCTTCACATAGTTCCATCCTTGTAGCCAAAGCTATTTTATTCACAAAGTGGCCTTCACATAGTACCACACTTGTGTCCAAAGCTATTATATTCACAAAGTGGCCTTCACATAGTACCACACTTGTGTCTAAAGATATTATATTCATAAAGTGACCTTCACATAGTACCACACTTGTGTCCAAAGCTATTATATTCAAAAAGTGACCTTCACATAATACCGCACTTGTGTCCAAATCTATTTTATTCCTAAGGTTCAACCGAGAAATTTCGCACTTAGCACAATGCCATGGACTAATTTCACTTAGATGCCATGGACTTATTTCACTTAGCACATTGCCATGGACTTATTTCACTTAGATGCCATGGTCTTATTTCACTTAGCACAATGTCATATCCTAGATATGATCTTACATGAGAATCGCTTATTTCACTTAGCACATTGCCATGGTCTAACCATGGTCTTTTACCGTTAATTCATATTTCACTACGCAACGATTGTGATCGATCCTGCTTTTTTACTCAATTCGAACATTTACTTTAATTTTCAAAATTTAATCAAATATATAATAATATTGCATAATTAACACAAATCAATAACGTGTATTAACATACTAACTTACCTCGACCTAAAATGGCGAAAAGGACCAAATCATCCAATACTTGCTTTTCCCCTAATCTAAGTCCGAACTTCGTTTTTCTTGATCTATAATATCACATTCGACTTATTAAATTATTATAATATTCAAATCAGTCCAAAAATCATATTATAGAAAAATTACATTTTTGCCCCTAAAGTTTCACATAGTTACAAATTTGCCCTTAGGCTCGTAAAATGAAATGTATCCATTTTTCTCAATACCCAAGCCTAGCCAATTCATATTCCCTCTTATAGCAGCCGACATTTTTCATTAAATCACATTTCCTACACATATTTTACAACTTTTACAAATAGGTCCTTTTATGAAATTTCATAAAAAGTCACTTAGTAAAAGTTGTTTATCACACTCCAAACTTTCATATTCTTCCATAAAACATCAAAACACATGTATTTAATCCATAAACACAAACCCTAGCTCAAAATAATGGTAGAAATAGCTAAACTGAGTTACGAAGATTTCAAAAATGTAAAAATCATTAAAAATAGGGCTAGAACGGACTCATGATCGAGCTTGGAAGCTTGAAAAACCCTAGCCTTGGTTTCCCTTATAAAATTCGGCCATGCGGTCGAAGATGGACAAAAAATGGCTTTTAATTTTATTTTTAATTCATTTTAATTACTAAATGACCAAAATGCCCCTAACTAAAAAATATTCTATTTCACCTATTTCATGTCCATTTCTGTCCAAAAAATTAAACAATGGTCTAATTACCATTTAAGGACCTCCAATTTAAAATTTCATAACAATTGGACACTTCTAACATGTAGAGCTCAACTTTTACACTTTTTACAATTTAGTCTTTTTGACTCAATTGAGTGCCCAAACGTCGATATTTTTGAATGAAATTTTTATGAAATCATTCTATGAAATCGTAGACGATAAAAACATAATAAAAATAAATTTTTTTCTCGTCAGATTTGTGGTCCCAAAATCACTGTTCCGACTGGGCCCAAAATCGGGCTGTTACAGGAACACTAGAATGTTCCAATGATCCTAACTGCCAAGACAGTAAGTGTGAGACACGACACCCTGAGTGGCAAGCGGAACTTGAATAATTCGTCAAAAGGGGCAAGCAAAGTAAGAAAGAGAAGATCTGTAAGAGGATAGACATGGATGCTGCTAAAGCATAGGCAATGCCCAACAAAAATTAGAAGAAAACAAGCCGTGTGTGAGCTGGCTTAACTTTGGAAAAGTATTCATGGATTGAAAAAAAGGATCCAATATGAAAAGCCAATAGAGGCAGCTCAAAGAAGATGTACATGAGAGGCAGATCTCACGGCAGGAATGAAGGTTACACTCCCAGGATAAACATTCTATCCAAGGGACAGAATGTCTGTTAAGACTATTCCTTTGGAGGAAAGACTATTACGGGTACGTCGCCAGAATGATGGTCTGTAGGGAGGAAACAAGTAAGTGAGATTGTAGACTAGTATAGTCGTATGAGCGATGGACTGCCAGGACAATGCGTTAGCTATTAATCACCTGAAGTAGGTGAGGTCCCAGGTTAGTCTTGTGCACAAGACTGAGAAGCATAAATTACGACTTTAAGCATGAAAACATAAATATATACTAAGATGCTTTGATTTAAATATCAAACAAACTAAATTTATGTGTAAAAATTGAATATAAATAATAGTGTAATTTGTGCAAGATCATTCTCCAAGCTTGATGGAAATGGTATGTGCTTTGGCACAGGCTCCAATTGTTGTACAATTTTCAGTTCAGCTGATTCAACTAGTTTTTTCGTTTGCTCATCAAGGCTCTCATTGACCATTTTGACTTTTTCATTATCCTTTTGCATAGACAGACTTGGGTTTACTAAAGTCTTACCCGAGCGGAGTGCGATGGCATTCATGTGTTCTTTTCCTTCCTTTTGGGGATTATTTTTAGTATTGCTTGGAACGCCTATGGCCATTTTCCTTCAAATTTCATTAAAAGTGCTTACGATGTTGCACATTTCTTCCTTCAACTCGACCACACCGGCATGAGTTTGAGTGTATTTGGATTTCACTTGTTAAATGTCAGACCTCATTAATTTCATTTCTACTTCATTTCAATCCAATCGTTGAACACAAGCAATGTGATCATTGCCCACAGATCTTTTTTGAGATCTTTGAATACATAGAGGTTGATATGAAGGATTTGGTCGATTCTGAATCGGGTTTCCGCTACCTTGATTGCCTTTGCACTTTAGATTAGGATGTCCTTCCTACCGGGGTTGTAGGTATTCAAATAGGGATTTTCACCCCTATTTCCCAAATAATTTACTTCTTTCAGTTGGGTTTTAAAGTATGGCACATAGCTTAAAATAGCATAGTTTATGGATGGCTTAAATGTGGTCTTCAAATTATGTAACTTTTCCAAAATTTGTTGATATTTATCGTTCTTTTTTACCGTTTTATCTATTGAAGACTTTGGGTTATACAAGAAACGCTCGTTAGGCCACATGTTCGAGTTCATAGACATGTCATCGATTAATTGACATGCTCGTTCGTAAGTGTTGTTCATGAAAGCCCTACCGAATGCGCCACCTAATCCAGCTCTTAAGCTACCATCCAATCCATTGTAAAATATTTGCAATTGTAGCCACTCTTGTATTCTGTGGTGTAGGTACTTCCTTATCAATGACTTGAAACATTCCCACACTTTGTATATATTTTAGCCCTTGATTTGCTTGAAGTTGGATATGCAACATCCCGAATTAGGGCCTAGTCGGAACAGTGATTTTGAGACCACAAATTTGAAGTAAAAATGATTATTTTATGATTCTTATGAGGTTTATGATATGATTGTATGATTGTGTGAGTTTATGTCCGGTAACGCCTTGTACCCTGTTCCAGTGTCGAATACGGGTAAAGGGTGTTACAGGATATGTCACAACTCAATTAGATAGTTCAACTAATAGGGAAAAACTATGTGAGAGTTTCCTTGCTAGTTCATCCCATGTAGTGATGGAACCAAGCTCTTGCAAATCAAGCCATTCATACACATTGTCGCACAACGAAAAGAGAAATAGACGGATATGAATAGTGTCATTTGTGACAGCCCAAAATTGACCCTAGTCGGAATGTGGTTTCGGGACCACAAAACCGAGGCATAAAAATAATTAAAATTTATTTTGATGCCTATAATATGTGTGCTCATGTATGACATTTTATGATGATTGATTTAGTGTTATAAAGGTGAATTCCACAAGAAAGGACTTAGTAGTGAACTTTGAAAGTACGATAGGGAAATGTGTGATGACTAATTAAAGCATGCATGCAAAATAATGGACTTGCATGTCAAATTCCCTTTTACAAGTGATGGCCGCCATGACAAAGAGATATGGGCTAAACATGTCATGAAACATGTTTTGTTGGGCATTAGGGAGAAATAATAAACAAATAAGCATGGGTAAGAAAAGAATGAAAAAAAAATGTGTGAGAGAGTAGCATTCCCCCATTGTTAGTGCAACCAAGAAGAGAAAACAAAAAATTTGTTCATCCTTGTTCTCTCCTTTTGGCCAAAAATACTAAGAGGAAGAAGAGATTTTTGCTTCATTTCCTTTGTTTAGAAGAGATCTAGAAGGATATTTGGCTAAACTTGCATCAAGATTGAGGTATGTATGAGGTTGTGTCATGAGATTCATGCATGTTTTAGTTGCCAACTTGATGTTCATGTTAGCCATGGTTCAAATCCTTGTTATGCCATGGAAGTGGTATTTGGTCAAGGTTGGTATTGTGATAAAGCCATTGCATGTTAAGTGTGAAGCTTGATGATGATGCATGCAATGATGGATTGTCTACTCTTGAAATTTCTTTGTAGCCATCTTGAGTAAGACTTTGAGTTTTCTTTTGTTTAACCATGATTGAAGATAAAAGGGCATGATTATGATGTATTCGGCCATGATGCATTCATGAGCATGGTTCATGCTTCTTGCATGTTAGTTAAAATTTGTGTTTTAGATGGCTATGGACACCTTGAAATTGACCATGCTCATATATGTATATATATGTTTGCACATGATGTTTTGGCTATGAAGTAAGTGATGAATATGTTTGTTTAAAGAAGAAGATGTTGAAGAATGCTTGTGAAATTGCAAGCACATTCTACTTAGCACACATATGAGTGCTTGATGCTATATTATAAGTTTTGAGCTACAACATGCAAAGCATTAACTAGTAAAATGCATGCTGTTTTTGTGTGGTATTAAGTGCATAATTGGCCTCAACATGGACATGTATATTCGGCCTTAGGTAGCCTATTGAAGGCCTTAGCTTTTCCTTGATGCCCGAATGAATTGTATTGAATTGCTTGATGTAGTATAAAATGTGCATGACCATTGTGTATTCAAGCTAAAGGGTGGCCATTTGACCATTTAAACTCCTTGTCATATTCGCCATAAGCTAGCACAATGAGGTTTTAATAAATTGAATTTGTTTGAATTAGCTCAAGAGCTTAGAGGGCCACAATTGGACAAGGGAAGGAAAAAGTGATCGAATAGCCGTAAAAGCCGTTCGACAACATCCGAGGTAAGTCCTCAAGAAGTGACCTTAATTGAATTATGTGGAATGAAATATGGATGTATTGATTATTGATTTATGTGTGTATGAGTATTCGAATGATACCGGGCTAAGTCCCGGCGATTATGCTAGTGATTATAATTGTGTTTGAGCCTTAGTAACGAAAATGAAATATGTGTGTCCAATGATTATTGATGTATGTGTGCATGAGAAATTGAATGATACCCGGGCTAAGCCCCGAAGACAATTATGCTGGAAATTATATCCGGGTTAAGACCCGAAGGCATTCGTGCGAGTCATTCTATCCGGGCTAAGACCAAGGCATTCATGCACGTGGTTATATCCGGTTGTATTCAAGAAGCTTGGGCTGGAGGTGAGTGTTGGTTGCTGTAATAAATTCAATTGGTACGCTCGAAAAGCCCAAAGAATAAGGTACGTTTATATGTGCATTGGAAAGTCGACATATTTGAGCAACATTCGCTCAATCGACTAACAATTTCAGCTATTGGAATGGTTGATACTTTGTGAAAGTATATAATGATGAAGTGTGAAGTAAGAATGATTATGAGAATGTGTATTAATGAAATGATGCATTTGGTTATGTGAATGTATTGCTTAAATTAAAGCTGATTTTATTCCTTGAGACTTACTAAGCATAAAAATGCTTACCCGTTGCTTTGGCTCTCTGTTTTATAGATTACGCCGATAGCAATCGGATTCGGGATCATTAAAGTCGAAGTCATCCACACTATCAACGCCTCTATTTTGGTATAAATTTTGGTTGAACTTTGAAATGGCATGTATAGGACTACCCTTGTTGGTTTAAATATCTTTGTGATGTATATGTGTACGGCCATGCGAAAATGGCTCGTAAAAGTGAAGTACGAACTTAGACTATTTGCGGTTTGTATATATATATATGGTGTCATGATGTGATTATGGATTGGAGATGGGAATGTTGGTCACATGATCAGCCATTGGTATGGTTAAAATGATCATATATGAACCTATGTATGGCAAGACTAGTTGGTTCATGGAGACTACAAAATAGGTAAGACCTACCTTAAAAACAGATGCTGCCAGCTGCAGTGACGTGAATGTGAAAAATCACCAAAGTTTGTAGGAATGGTATTAAATAGTGAATAAGCTATGTAAATGAACCTTGATGAGTCTATTTTCATATGGAAGAAACGAAATGGTCATAGGAGTTACATGTTAAGAGGTATTAAAGCTATTGTGAGACAGGGCCAGAACGGTTTCTGGGTCCCCTGTTGCAACTTTAAAAATTTACTATAAATTATCCAGAAATAATTAGGAGTCATGCCTTATATGTACAGATTCCATTTTGAGTCTAGTTTCATTAGAAACAAACGGCACCAGTATTAAAGCCCTGTACAGAGAGATATTCAAGTTATAACGCACGAAGGTCAGAGCAGTTGATCCCTGTAACATGGGTGACTTTAACTAATAAACTGTACCAATTGGCCCAACCAAAAATTCTAGAAATAAATCCATGGATGGATATATGAGTCTAAATTCAGGGAAAATTTACGAAACCAGTTTCCGAGTTTTGAAACTCGAGATATGATTTTTAAGGCGACGGTGACGCAGTTTTCCAGCCTGACTGGAAATGTCAAATTGGGGGGCAAAATATGTGAACTTGGCTTGTTAACCCCTCGTGTCCGACACCGGCGATGGTCTCGGGTTCGGGGTGTTACATCATTGATGACCTCGTTATACTTAAAAGTATCAGTGAGCTGAAAGAATCGCTTCAAGTGTTGATTAGGATCTTCTATCATATTCCCCCACAATTGCAAGTTATTTTGAATCATTTGGATGGTGGCCATCTTGATTTCAAATTTATTGGTGTTAATCGCCGACTTTTTGATACGCCTTGGACTGTAGGTAGCGTGTATTCACTTAATGTTAGCTTTTGTCGAGCCATCAGTGCCTCTCTTCGAAACTGTGTTGGTGGTTCGAGTGCTTCTTCAAACAGGGTTTTTTTTCCAAGGAAAGTTAGCTACCACCGGTGGGTTATTTTGCATTTGTTGACAATTGCTTCTCAGGATTTGGCTTGGTTGGGATACGTCCGCTTCGAGTCATACACTGAAATCAAATAGATTAAAATAAAGTTAATAACTTAAAATTAAATTGAAATATAAATAAAAAAATTAAAATTCGTATCTATAATTCTAAATTTTCGTATTTATCCTATTAAATTTCAAAAAATAAAATTTTAATTTGATGACAAAACCTCCTCGACAACAACGCCAAAAACTTGACCACTGCTAGGCGTGCAAACATCTGGATTGGAAATACTACATCAAATATGTATATGATTAAGTAGCGGTGTCCACAAGTATACGGGTCAAATTGTAATATAATAAAGTGCTACAAAGAAACACTTTAGGAAGTATTCTGAGGATCGTACCTAAGAGAGGTTGAATTAAACTAAAATTAATTTTCTACACTAACAAGGCTAAATAGTAATAACCTAAAATTATAGTACAAAAAACTAAATTAAAATTACATAACTGGAATAACATAAATTAATAAAATTAACTAAAACAAATAACAATTGAAATTAATCCAATTAAGCAAGCATAAGATTAACTCACTTTAGTATTCCTGATTAACTTCAAAACTTAGGTTTTATCAAGTTAGCTATTAATTAACCAGTTATTACCTTTCGGCCTCTAACTAATTAACTAATCAACCAATACACGCTTATCTTTCGACCTCACTTTTTTTACGAGATAAATTATGATTTACTCTGTAAACTTATCTTTCGATCTCGTTTATCCTAAATTACTTTCTAGGGTCGTCAATCCTATGGTTTAATCGCACATAGCCAACTAACTCAAACTCAAATCGTAATTCCTCCATTAATTATTCCCACATCTGATCGTAAATCTCCCTAAGGAAATTAACTACTCATGGATCTAGATGCAATCCCTAATTTCATACTCTACATGCAAAGTAAAAAATTAAAAAAAAAAAGGAATAATAGAATGAATTCATTTTTATATTGATTTTTGCACAAAAGTCGAATTTCCTTTGATAGTCACAAAGATAATCCCAATTGAAATTGAAAATAAAAAATAATTAAATAAAAAATTACATAATTAAAGGCTTGGATCAAAATCGAATCCAAGTTAAACAAAGATATAGGTTCTTGTGTATAACATAAAAAAGACTAAATTGAAATAAAGGAAAAACTAAAATAAAAACCTAAAACTAAACTAAGTGGACCACTTGGCCAAGCCCAGCCTCTCAAAATGAGGCTAAACACATCTATTTATAGCCAAATTTATTTGACCTAATTAGGTTAATTACAACTCTAAAAATTGATGAAAATGCATTGGGCGGACAAAAAACACCACTGAATTAATTATTTCTGTTCGTCGTCCAGTGTAACACCACAGGATTGGTGTCACGACACTACCTTTCGGGGCTAAATTCCATGGCTTTGAAGTCTGGTGTTTTAGGAAAAAAATATGACTTGAAAATGATTTTCTTACACAGCAAAAAATTAAAATTTTGGAAACCAACCCAGTTTGTGATATTTATAGTAATAAACCTTAAACCGAAATCGTAACTGTGTTTTTCGATAAGTGGATCCTTGATGTTTTTCGACTTTCAACCAAGCGATCTTCTCCACTATTCTCGTACCATGAATTGTTTCAAGAAAGTGAGCTCGAATCAATTGAATCAGAACATAAAACTAGAAAAAAAAAATTCTTTTGAAGGTAAAAATGAAAATTCTCTCTTCTTTACTAGAAACCAGTAGAATTGTTATTTTGAAAAAGTATATTTAATAGTTAAGAATAAATTCTCTTTATTTTTCGACAAAATAACAATCCCTTCAAGTTATATAAATAGCGGTGTCATCTATTAATAGGGAGAGAAGGTAGAAATCTTGTTGAACTGTAAAGGTTTATTTAAATAGAAAAACAACTTCCTAGTCCAACTAAGAGAGGGAGAGAGGCAAATAGGGTGTGATTCCACTCATATGTATTATGATGGAGATTTGGGTCTCTCATTGTATTGGACCCAATTATATGTGCTTTCTGGACTTTTAACCTAACACTTTATAATATAATCCAACCCAATACATGTTTTTCTATTTTCCAAAATAAACATAAATTTTCCAATTATATAATTTTCTTATCCCAATTTTACCCCCGTTAATAGTATGATGATTTTACCCCTAGTAAAATTTCCAAGAGAATATATTTAATATTTCACAACTCAACTTGTTCACTATAACTGAATGGTTTATTTTCATTTTTGGGCTTTAAAACTGCTCAGAACATAAATTAATTCTTTGGATTCTTTCTAAGTAATCCATATATATATATTTGCAAATGAATCATTTCTCATTTCGCATTTTCATTTTCATTTCCATTTTGAGAAAACCACATTCATTTTCAAATGATTTCATTCTTTCATTTCAGAGAAAACCATAATCATTTCTGAATGTTTTCCTGTCACATCCCAAAAATTGGGTTAGTAGAATCGGGTTAGAAAATTAAGGGTTAGTGAACCAAAAATCAAAGTTAGGTAAGATAATTAAAATAAATAGGAATAAATAAAATAAAATGTTAAAAATTAGAATTAAAAATTAAGATTAAGAAATTAAAATTAGGTGTTCGGGAATAAATTTCCTTAAAATGAATTTTTAAAACGAGGTTGGATTTGAAAATAATTTAGAAAATAATCTTTAATTGAAAACAAGGATTGCTTTGTAAAAGAAAAGAAACTGGAAATAAGACCGCCCACGTCTCTTCCCTCCTATTTAAAAATCCTTTCAAATTTCTTCTAAAAACTAAATCCGGGGTTTCTTTCTCAAATTGATTCATCCTTTTTTATTTCCTTGCCATCCAAACACAATTTCCTTCCTCAATTTTAAAGGAAACTCATCTTTTCTTCTTCAATTTCACCACTGTTTATCAACACGTTTTGGCCTAATTTGATCTTAAATTGAGGTAACATTCTAAATTTTTATGATTAAACTAAGTGTGTTGTTATTTCAGTTCGAGTGTTAATTGATTAAATCAAGATTTCAATAGATCAATTGATTTTAAATTAAATTTTTACTTGAAAATGGTAGATCTCATATTACTAAGCTAAGCTTCTATTTTAAAGTGATTTCTAACTCATTTGATCTAATTAAAAATTTTCTAAACTTAATTTAACAAATCCTTAATGAATTTTAATGAATTGGATGTTTTCCCCATTTTCATGTTCATGTAACCTTGACTTTTCCAGAAAAATTAGATTCGTGTAATCAAAAAAAATTTAAGGCTTAGATATGTAATTAGATGATATTTAGGATGCATGAAGTCAAAATTTAAGCTTAGAAACGGGATTTGAGTGGTTATAGATTTATTTCAGCAAAACTAGCTAAGTTTTCGGTATTGTCCATGAAAGATTTGATTTGTGATTTTGGAGAGGTTTAGTTGTGTTTGCTACTATTTTTAATGCCTTTTTATTGTGTTTGATATGTATGTAAAGTGTCAAATTGTTTGGAAGCCTCTACAAGTAAGGACATAGGTAAACAAAAGCTTACTTAAGCTTTTTCAATTGAAGCAAAGGTTACAAAGGTGAGTGATCTGGTGAACCATAATTAATGCACAAATCAAAGTGTTAAGGGGAGCTTAGGTAGCCTAAACACCTATTTAAGTTCCAAGAGTAAATATTCTTACTTAAACTTATGATACTTTACAAATAAAGCTTAGACATGATATGAGATGTGATGCATATTGAGATATCATTGCAAATGCTTTATGTTTATGATTGAATATGATATGAACCTTGTTGGTTTTGGGCACACAATATGAGGTCTATGTGAATATTGCTCCTTTAGCATCATATGAACGATTGAAAGTGCATTACAAGTAAATATGAAAGTGATATGAATATATGTTTTTTTTTATAAGTGAACAACTACATAAAACAATAATGATGTGAGTTTATGAATGGATATATTGGCATTATGATCTTTGAAAATATTGGATATAGTTGCCATGCCATAGCATTGTGAGTACTCATTACTTTTTGGGTTGTGTTTGAAGGCTATACTTGTTTGTGTTTGGAGGGTGTATATGGTTGTGTTTGGTAGAGATATTTGGTTGTGTTTGGAGGGTATAATCGATTGTGATTGGAGGGTGATAGCTTCATGTTACACATTATATCGCTACAATTGGAGATCTGTTTATCCAAAACAATATGTTTTATGACATGTTTCATAATCACATCATGCCAATATATCAATATGAATGCTTTGTGTATGCTTAATGTCATGCCGTTTTTTATTGCTATAATATGCCTTCTTTTAACTTATGAGTATATGTTTACTTGTAGCAGTCTTGAAAACTCACTAAGTTTGAAAAGCTCACATTCTCTTATGTATATCTTGCAGAAAATAGCTTGAGTGAAGAGGGGAAAGTGCGCAAGTTGTGATCCCAACAAGACAATCCTTCAAGTAGGTGATTTGGTTTGGTTTTGCAAATAATGAAGGCAATGTGGGACTTTGTTAGGACTTGGACATTTTATATTTTTGTTGGTTTGTTAAGTGGACATTTTAAGGACTATTCATGGACTTTTATAATTGGGTTTTTATTATTAGTATGCTTGAGAATTTTGACTTGAATATGCATGTTTGATGGTTAAATTGTATGTTGAATGCTATACATGCTTCTTGGTGAAATGTTGTTAAGGATGCTTAAATGGTTTGCTGGATGTTTAGACAAGTTTTAAATGTCATATTGGTATGAAATGAACCTATTTTGCACTTATAAATGCAGGAGCTACAAATTTGACATGTTAGGTAATTGAATTGTGATTTTAGGATTGTATGCTAGTATAGCAATATGCTTGAGATGCCAAAGTATGTTAATGCATGATCTAGAGCAAGGGAGTATGATTTATATGATCTATGTATGTTATATGCTATGTTAGAACAGGGAAATTAGCATGAAAACATGAAATTGTATGTCTAGTTTAGCATCAAAGTGTCAAAAATAAGTTTATGGATTGTTTCTGCAGAAATTGTAGGTGACATCGTGACGACGTATAACCAATGTCATGATGAAGGATAGACGTCGTGGCAAGGAAAATCACGTGGTCACGATTCCATAATTTTATAAAATATATTTTTTGAATATTTTTACAAATCTAGGATTTAGTCATTTAAAATTCATATTTAAATTAAATAAGTTTTACTTATCAATTTTCAATAATTCTTTCCAATATTATGTATGTATGTTTGACTTGATGTTTTACTAGAAATTGTATGAATAGTGTAAAATGATGTTTTACCCCTATTTTTATTTTGTTGTATTGCAATAGACAAATCATGTTTTAGGAGTGTGTGTATGTGTTTATTTATGGTTTAATTAAATATTATGCATGTGTTGTGTGGTGTGATTTGTGGTTTTATGGTGTGTTTGGATGACCGATAAGGAGAGTCACGTAAGTGACTAATGTGACATTCTAGATTCGGGCCAGACCATCCTGACCAGGTTTAGGGCACCATATTTCCATTTCTCCATTTTAGTTCATTTTCGATTCAACACATAATTCATTTCTGGTTTCAATGAGCTAGCGAAGGGACCGATTGGACATATGTAATTATGGCTAAAATGATTTATAATTAAATTCTGACTTTTCACTTATTAATTATAAAACTCATTTAGTCATGAAGTCATTCCACTATAATATCATGACTGAGCTCTCCATAACGACATACCATTACGAAAGCATCTACTCAGCACTCATTTAATAACCTTGTCATAAGTGTGTTACCTCATAGGATATCATTAGTTTCTTTGGGATAATATCCACTATCCCAATATGATCATATTTTATCTTTTGGTAACCATTACATCTTTCTTCATGAAAAGTCAATCACTATCAAATAGTGATTAAGTCATACATCACAAGATGAATGACCTGTGGCCATGTTTCCTTTTCATCAATCATATAATGCTTAGGAGAGGATATCAATTACCCATGTCTCGGGCTATGAATTCTATTATTGTGAATGACACTACATACTGTAGAAATCGTATGCCTAATGCACCAACTTTTGGTTCCTTATCTATTTGAACTCAGACTTTTACTTACATCAAAGTGTTTGAGTCACGCATATATAGTTTGCCATCCACTCAGGATTTAGGTATGACACACTATGAACACAATAACCGGATAGATCTATAAACAGATTCAGTGTAACACCCCAGTTTTGGTGGGTACAAGGTTTGACGTATAGTCCCAAGGTAGTATGATTGGTAGAGTATCTTTCGTGTAAGTGCATCTTTCGACATATAGAGCGAGTGTGTATAGTTATATGGTTAAGTTGCTAAAGGTTCCTTGTCAGGTGGCTAAGTTAGTTGGAATAAAATTAGTTGCCAAGTAAAATGGTATCGTGAGCATGAGTTCACATTAGGAATATAGTGCGTCCGTTAACTATGGTATTGTGCAAGTTAACTTATAGGAACAAACTGAATATGAACCAGACTAGTTAAAAGATAAGGGGATACTTAATTAGGTTTCTCAGAAGTTGTATACTTTTGGATAAGATAATTCAATGATGATGTAACATTTGTCAAGTTCCCATAAGGACCTAGATTATAATAATAGACATTCAAGTTTGGGAAAGGGGAGTTCTCTTCTTCTTTCTTCAAAAATATGGTTATCTAAGGCTTGAGGAACCGAAGACATTTCTTTAAGCTGAAGTTGAAATCCTTAATATTATTAGTGATTACTCCATGTCAAAGTAAGTTTTATGACTTTGCTTGTTATGCAATGAAAGAGTAGGTCTGTAAAAGTGCATGAACAGTAAGATGAAGAAGTAAAGCTTTGTATGGGGTTCATCTAGGTTTGAGATGATGGTAAGGCTATTCAAATGAGCTTTAATGGTGTTCCTCTATTTTATATGCAGTGGTTGCTGCAATATCTTAATGAAGGTTGTATCTAGAGTTCAAATTACTATTCGTGGTTGTCAGGTGAGTCTCTGTACTGACTCTTACATATATACTATTCATACATAATACGTCTACGGTAATTGTTCGAACTATGAAATAGAAACCAGAAGTGTATAGTCTAAATGTTTGCTGACGTTTGCATGTATAGTTCGTATGAATCTGAAAAGTTCAATATGTGACGTTTGAGTATGGTTGTATGACAAATTTGAAACACATGTGATAAAGTGCATGATTAGTATCTTAAAGTGTTGAGTCTTAAGCGATGTTAGTGCATGAACAGTCAATTAAGTAAGTCTATGTTTGCTTACTGCAGTGGAGTCTAAAGGGGTTCGTCAGGACTAAAAACATGATCTCTAATATAAATTTTGAAGGAAAAACCTATGGCCATGACACATTTTGAAAGAAATTAAAGGACGGTGATTACCTAATAGGGTTCTCTGCTTGTCCTAGGACGATGATAGGCAAACCTCACATAACATGAGTTTAGGTAAATCTATATTGTAAACAAGTCAGGAAAGGAACGACTTTGTGGCATAATATGAAAGGAAAGCCTTTGTACCACAATATGAAAGGAACGCTTTTGGGCTAATCATGAAAGGATTTCCTCCATGGCGAACCTTGCAGTGATAGCCTTTGTGGTAATAGTTTGTGAGAAGCCCTTGCAGCGTACTCTGAAGGAATAATTTACATGGTGAATTTTGAAACAATGCCCTTGTGGTGTATCATAGTGAAGCTCTCAATGGTGTACCCTAAAGGAATGATTCGTGTGGTGAATTTTGTATTAAACTGTTTTGGCACGATCAATATGGCTTGTAAGTGTGATTAGAAATATTAAAAGGCACAGTGTCTTCATGGGCTATAATAAAGTGTTATGCAGGACCATGATTCAGCTGTGAATAATGAAGTGATGAGATGTAGAAGGGATGATAGAAAAACATAAAAGAAGCGTATTCTGAATAAGGATTTTTATAATTTTATACTTAAAGAAAGGTACTTGTTATCTATATATGTGATCAAACATGAAATTTGGGTGAAATGATGGCTTAAAGTTACGTACACAAGAGTAACGGTGTTTCGGTCGAATGAACCTTTGTAAAGGAAATAGGTAAAAACTTATAAAAGATTAGATTGAAAGTGGTAAGTGGCATATAGAAGATGTTGATGGGTAAGTAATGAGTTCAAAGTAGAGCGTGACATTCATAGAGAATGAAGAATGAAATTCTAAGAAAAGTATTAGCTAGAAACAAGTAGAAAGGCCAAAATAATAAGAACGTCATAACAATTCTTCAATAACAATGTGCAAGCATTGTGCAAGTAAATGACGTTTTCCTCACTAAGTTCTTATGAACTTACATGTGTATGTGATATGTTACATGTAAATTGATACAACTATACGTTAGGAGGGACGATGCCAAGACTAAGCCAAGATGTGGCGTAACGGGTCATTATTCATACAAAGTGAGTTAGCAACGTATTTAAAGTTTAAACTACTACTTAGAAATCCATGCTTTTGGGTATCTGTAATAGTTTGGGTTTTCAAATAAGATATTTTTACAATTTAATTACCTAGAGTTGAAGTTGTAATTACTTATTGTATTTACTTATGTATTTTGGTTTGAAATTTTGTAATTAAGTAAGTTATAATTATCTGTAAATTGTATAAGTAGATTAAGTTTGTGTTTGTATTCGTTTGGTAATACCCAAGATTCATATCTGGTTAATCGGACTGGGTTGAAGGTGTTACATTCAGGATCTATTCTACTTGGGTCCAGTCTAATGTACTGTTAGTCTAGTCAGTCACATCTATGTCTTTATCTTTTGGGAGTCATTCGCTCTCATGCCCAAGACAAGGCATCTCCCTAATTGGACTTGATAGACGACATATTAGTCTTTCAATCGGTTTGCTCATTTCCAATTAGACTAAGAATATATTTAGGTTCGTCTACTAATACAAGTTGTCTTTTCGTATTACGATTTGACCATGTAATACAGCTTAGTATTAGTTAAACATTAGAGAACAACATTAGCTTCCATTTTGTTTTGCGTGCAAAAACCATGTGAGGACAACCTACAAAGTATTAATGTATTTTATGAATAATTTATTAATCAATTAGGTCGAAAAAAGTACAAGTGTATTTAGACAAAAATATTACAATTAGGGCACTAGATCCAATAGGTGTTGGGACACCACAGGCTGATGTCGCAACGATGTCGTCGTCTTTTACGTTCTCAACATAAAAATAGTGTCCTGTACATTTGAGTAGCTCGTTAGTTCATCTCTAGACCCTTAGTAACCCATTAGGTCATCACATGGCTAAAAATTGCATAAAAACACTTATTTTACAGAAATTAACTCCAACTAATATGTAACACCCCTTACCCATAGCCGAGACCGGAACAAGGTATGGGGCATTAACAGAAAATAGGGGCTATAAAATTTTGTTTCAATTTAAAACCGATCAAACAGAATCGTATTGACCCAATTACAGACCTACAAGGTCCAACACATGCAATAAAAGCGATCTGGGACTAAACCGAGAACTTTAGAAAACTTTAGGGAATTTCTAGGCTTAAGTCTCATACGCCTGTGTAGAAGTAATGCACACGCCCGTGTGGAAGTAATTCACACGCCAGTGTGCATTGGGACCCGTGTTGAATTATTGGGATTTATTTTTTTCAATTTGAACCTACAGGGGTTTTCACACGGCTGAACACACGCTCGTGTCCCTAGCCCGTGTCCCTCACATGGCCTAAACATGCTCGTGTCATAGCCCATGTCCCTCACACGGCCTAGACATGCCCGTGTCATAGCTAGTGTTCAAAAACCTGAGCATTCTGTTTATGACATCGTCATTCATCTAGGGGCACACAACCAAGGCACACGCCCTAGGTCGTGTCCTCTACACGGTTGAGACACATGGTCGTGTCTCTACCCGTGTGTTTACTACCACGCATACTGACCTAAAAATTCAAGGTGCAGGGGACACACGGCTGAGCAACATGCCCAAGGGGCAGGCCGTGTGTCACACACGGCCTAGACACATGCCCGTGTGTCTACCGGTGTGGACCCTTCTATAGGCTATATTCCAAGCTTTTGGTCACCCTCAAACATCCATACACACTAATATAGTCCTTGAGCACCTATCATGGTATAAATATACCCTTAAAACCTTCTTAGCCAAGGTCATGCATTTTACTTCATGTCTCTTCTTACCCTACATTGAATTTACCCTCTTGTGTTAGGGTTTCCAATTTACAATTCATATTACAAACTTAGCTCATTTCATGCGTCATACTAATTATGACCTAAGCCATATTCAAGTGATTTGGTCACATTACACATATCCATTCATGGTATATCACATTTACCAACTCGTGAAACATTCGAGCATAAACATGCAAGATTACCGGGTTTACAACCTATACCGATATGAGCCATATCCCATGGCCATATTCAAAATGAATAAGCATATCATTCTAGCCCTTACATTTGCTAGCCAAAAGACACAAATAATAAAATGACCAAGAATCCTATACATGCCATTACAACAAAATAAAAGTTTCTATATACCCAAGCAAAACAAGTTGATATTGTTGGCAATGCTCCAACTGTCTTCCAATCTTGACGAGTCTGCGAGCTTTGTAAGGCAAGGGAGAAGAAAGGGGGTAAGCATTAACATGCTTAGTAAGTCCAGATAACGGGAAAGTAAACTTACCGGTTATTTAGCATACCACCATAATACATATGCATTCCAACATGCATAGTATAATTTCCCTATCATATGTACTCAATTATCATGTTAGTCTCATATCAATACATCATAACATTAGTCTTAGATGAGCTCATCAACTCAATATTTCTATTCTTTATTCCTCATGTTAATCCCGTTGAATTTCTTAAAAATCTCGATGGATAGCCTAATTACCGTCAAGTCATACAAGTGATTGTCTCAAGTACGCACTCCCGTGAACCTTACATTTTACTGCAGGATTACCAATCCAGGTTAAATCCCCCGTAGTATCAACTCATAGATCATTGTCAGGATTACCAGTCCAGGCTAAATTTCTTTCAATAACCATTGCTCTCATAAACTTGGATCTGAATTGCCAGTCCAGGCTAAATTCAGTCCTCAATTGGATTACCCATCCGGGCTAAATCCTTATTGCACCCATATTCTTCGGGACGCTCAATTACTCAAGGAACACCCGTTTGGACTAGATCCTTTCTACATTGAGATCAGCGGATTACCCGTTCGGGCTAAATCCTTCTCTGCAACAAATGCAGGATCTCAAGTCATGTAAGCCATAATTTAACCATCGGATTCCCCTTTTTATTTCAACCGAAACATTTATCATCTTTTCATTTACACTAGCATGTCTTATGGATTATCATGCAATGAATCTCTAATTATCATTCATTCAAGAACATGCAATTTTAAGTATATTAAGAGTTTACTTTGGGTTATACGAACTTACCTTGTAGTCATTTCGGATTCGTGTCTCGATTATTTTGAAACCTTTCGTTTTCCACGGTCGACCTCCGGAATTGGATCCTCAGGGTCTATATCAATAAAATTAGACTATTAATACATCGTATTTTTCATTTTAGGATTAAAACTCACCCCCGAGCAAAATAACCATTTTGCCCCTAACCTTTCACAATATTTATAATTTAGTCCTAAGGCTCGTATAGTGAAATGCATGTAATTCCTTGGCTACCCAAGCCTAGCGAATGTTATTCACACTTATAGTAGCCCATTTTTTTCCTTCATTCTATATTTCTCTATCCATTTTCACAACTTTTACAATTTAGTCCTTTAGCAATTTCCATGAAAAACCACTTAGTAAAAGTTGTTTATCATCCTTTAAACTCTCATATTCCTTCATAAATCATTAAAACACAAACATCTCATGCATGGGTAGTTTTATAAACATGAACCCTAGCATGAGATATGGGTAGAAATAGAAAGAGCATGTTACGAGGATCTCAAAAATACGAATAACATTAAAAATGGGGCTAGAATTGACTTACTATCAAGCTTGAAATGTTGTAAAACCCTAGCTATGGAGACCCTTAGATATTCGGCAGCATGGAGAAGAAAATGGGTTGATTTTAGCTTGATTTTTCCCTTTTTATTTAGTTTATTACCAAATGACCAATATGCCTTTCCTCACTAAACTTTCTAAAATTTTCCATGCACGCCCATTTTTGTCCAAAAACTTAAAAATTGGGTAAATTACTCTTTAAAGACCTCTAATTAATATTCCAAAGCAATTTCATACAAATTGCTTCTAGAACCCAAGTTTTGCAATTTATTCAACCGTAATTTCCAATTGGACACCTTGCACAAAGAATTTCTTCATGAAACTTTAACACATGCTTATTCTCATATCCTAGACCTCATAATGATCATAAAATAATTATTTCAATGTCAGATTTGTGGTCCCGAAACTACTATCCCGACTAGGCCCTAATTTAGGATGTTACATAGTAAAAACTAAAAATGTAATAAAAACATGTAAAAGAGTTAGAAAACAAGCTCGTTAAGTACCGAAAAAGACTTTAATTTGTCACTATTAAGTATGAATCCTATTTCAGTCAAATTTGAGAAATATTCTTCTAGTTAAACTCTGTTTATTTGTTGTAATCAAACTCTGATTAGTCTAAATTATTTTATTACTATTTGACCTATGAATTTCGCCTATAAATAGGCTCTTTTACAACCTTAGAAAATACACCCATTAAAGTTTAGAACTCATAACACATATAGAGAAATTAGTATTTAGGTTTTGAGGGTTCTTTGTTTTCGGGTTTTCGGGGTTTAGTTTTTTATCTCCATCTTTTGTACTCTTCGTTCTTTTTCCATTATAGTAAAATTATCTTTGCTCGTGATTTTTTATCCTCTTTAAAGGGTTTTTTTCATGTTAAATTTGTGTGTTCAATTTCTCAATTTCTTCCACTATTTTTTTGTTCATTGATTAATCGGGTCGATTCCCAACAAGTGGTATCAGAGCTAGTTCAATTTTCATATATCAGCCTATTTAGAGATAGCAACAACAAAGTTTAAAATTGAGAAGTTCGATGGTGAGACAAATTTCAATCTGTGGCAAGTTCAGATGATAGCAATTCTAGTTCAATCCAGCTTGAAAAAGGTTGTTACTTGGAAAAATCCTGAGAATCTAAATAAAATAGAATTGAAAGTGCTTGATGAAAAGGTTTTTTCTAAAATCTAGTTGTGCCTCGCGAATACTGTATTACAGGAGGTATTGATGGAGAAGACCTCATCCGCATTGTGGAAAAGGTTAGAAACTCTTTATGCGACTAAGTCTCTGGCTAACTGTTTAGTGTAGAAACAACGTTTATTTACGTTTTGCATGAACGGAGGTGAGCTTCTTAGAGATCACATCAGTCAATTCATTGCTCTTTTAAATGATTTAAAGAATGTTGAGGTTCAGATTAATGACAAGATCAAGCTATGCTATTATTGTGCTCTTTATCCCCTTCATACAAGTTTTTCAGGGAGACCCTGATTTATGGTAGAGACAAACTCTCATTCAAAGATGTGAAGGGGCATTTGTTGAGTAGAAACAAACTCGAAAATGAGTTTGGTTTGGATAGAAAGGCAGATAGGCAAGCTTCCATTTTGGTAGCATCAAAGAAACGAGACAAAATGTGTTGCTATTGTAAGAAGTTAGGTCATGTCAAAGCAGATTGTTATAAACTGCGAAATAAAAGAGCTGCTAAGAGTAATAAGGAAGATGTAGCTAATGCTAATTTGGCCTATGAAAGCGATAATGATTTCTTGTTAGTTTCAACAAGTGATAACTCTAAGCTTACGTCCGAGTGGATCCTAGATTCGGGATGTTCTTTCCACATGTGTCCCAATAGAGAATGATTCTCCACATACAGTTCAGTTGAAGGTGGGGTTGTACGCATGGGAAATGATTCATCTAGTAAGGTAATTGGTATTGGCACTGTTAAAATTTGGATGCACGATGTGTAACACCCTTACCTGTATCTGTCGCCAAAATGGGATTACGAGGTATTACTAGACGAGACACAAAATGTCAAACGTTCACATATATACATATGTTATATTCACATAACTAAAACATAAATCTTTTTAAACATTAAACACATAATTTAAACCATAATACAAATATCAACAAAAATTCAAAGTCATATAAAATATATGCAGCATTGGCTTCACATCAGCTTATATCATAGTATAATAGTCATTATCATAAAAGATAATAGCTAGCAATACAACATGGCCAAATATACTTCTTTTACATTGCAATTTCATGCGCATATTACCATATTAGTATGGACCATTTTTTTAACACAATTACCAAATCAAAACATACTAAAATTTATATGCATAATACTAACCATTCAAACATCATCTATTCGGTCATTAATATACATACAAATAATTCATACCATTTCTATATGACTTAATAAACCAAATTTATAAATATTAATGCCAAATCAAAACACGTCGATTTCACAAGTTATACATCATACCGAAATATCATACACAAGACAAATTCTCCTCTTATCATTCAACTAGCAAAAATTCACTTATACGCATTCATTAATTTTTCAATTAACAAACGAATCTATATAGCCATTTCACATACAATATATACTCATTATTTTACCTCTTACTAAGCCAAATTTATAAAATCATACTTGACGTTTCTTATTATCAAAACATATAACCAACACCTCAAACATATATACATTGAAATAATATATATATCAAACCAATACATCATATGCCTAAATATATATATATATATATATGCAAGTGCCAAATCATCAATCAAACATATTCATTACCCAAACTCAACATTTAGCCGAATACACTCGTCAACCAAATTAAACCATTACTATCAAATACAAGACATAAACGAATCATTTTAACTGTGAGTAACATAACAAACATAATTCATACTTATGTATATACCATGGCCAATTCAAACAAACCACATCCAAAATCACCAGCCATTTTTAATGTATATAAAACATATAAACTTGACTAAAGTTTCATATACTCATATAACATATTAGCCATTTTCGCATGGCTTAATATATACACAATTTCAAACTTAACCAAATATAATCTAGCCTATACATGCCATGGTTTCAAGTTCAAACTTATAAAATACCAAAAATAGTTGATAGTGTGATAAACTTTGCTGACGATCCCCGAGCTCGTAACTAATCACCAAAATCTATAAAACAGAGGCAAACATAAACACACACCTTAAGCTACCATAGCTTAGTAAGTCATAAGCAAACCAATAACTTAGTGACAATATCAACTAAATTTAACCAAATCAATTTATGCTTCCATAATCACATTTAATTTCAAGCTCACAGTTTTATATAAAACATATACTTTCATATATAAGTTTTACCTTGGTCGAATATACATGTATCTATTATCAAAGTAACAATCAATTTCAAAACCATAGTACCATTATATAACCGAATATAAACACTTATATGCATATACTCTTGAATCAAACTTTAATATCTCAAACTTATTTATATATCATGTGGCAAGATATACTTCACCAATACACATATGTATTTACATTAGCATAAGGTATAACTTTGCATCACATTTCAAATAACCCACTTACCTTATTTTCAAATGAGTAATCAACTATTTCATACCTGATCACTTAGCTCAATTTACACATTCGATCACAACTTATCATTGCCCATTGAACCATTTGGAATTGAATAGGATACTCGAATAATCATGCATATTATACAATGCCAACGTCTCAGACGTGGTCTTACATGCTATCACATATCGATGCCATTGTCCCAGACAGGGTCTTACACGAATCAAATACGATACCGGTGTCCCAGACATGGTCTTACACGTAACCACATATATCGATGCCAATGTCCTAGACGTGGTCTTACATGAGAACACATATCAAAAATCCTATGTCATGACATATGTATCCTAGCTATTCTTAAGGTTCGTACGGGCTTTTGGACGTCGTAACTCGATCGAATCAAACTCGTACAAATAGTTTCCAAGCTTATACATATTTAGATTTCTCATATATACTATCACATTATACATTTCAGCATATATAGTTCGTATTTAATCAAATTTATAACATCTATTTGCTTATAAACTTACCTCGGACAACGATAATCGAAACGGGATGACTAATCGACAACTTTGATTTTCCCTTGATCCAAATCTGATTTCTTTGGTTCTTGATCTAAACATATTCAAATTAAACTCATTCAAACATAATTTCATTCAATTTAGTCCAAAAACACATAAATGGGTAAATTACCAATTTACCCTTGATATTTTACACTTTTTACAATTTAGTCCAAATTGCACAAAACACAAAACATGCAAAATTTGCACACACCATGCTTAGGCTAAATTTTGATTGGTATCAAAGCTACGGTTTAGTCAATTTTAGGACTAACGTAGTGCGTGTGAGTTTAGTTATACGTGCCATATTATTTACTGGGATAGTGTGATGACTTCTGACATTTGAAAATATGTTTTCGTTTAGTAAATGATCCCGATAGAGCCGTAGTTGATGATGTCGAGAGTATAGTGCCTGGTCCTGCACAGGGGGCAGCGTCGATTGATTCTCAAATGACTTCGAGTAACCAAGAGGGAGAGGCTAAACAAGCCTTTTACCAAATGATAAATGACTGGTTTACTCAGTATATCCGGACAAATCCGGCTGCACAATAACCTCTACCCGACTAATCCTTCTCTGATACTTGCTATACCTCAAATGATTGATCCATTGAGATTACATAAGCCCTCTGTTGATAAAATAAAAAAACACGGGGCTAAAGAATTTAGATCTACTGATGATGATGATGATGCTGAGCGAGCTGAATTCTGGCTTGATAATACTATCTGCGTGTTTGATGAGTTATCTTATACCCTGGATAAGTGTTTGAAGTGTGCCATATCCTTGCTACGAGACACCTTATATCACTGGTGGAATACACTAGTATCGGTGGTTTTGAAAGAACGGGTGACCCGGGACTTCTTCCAGACTGAATTTCATAAGAAATACATCAGCCAGAGATTTATTGAGCAGAGGTGTAAGGAATTTCTGGAGTTTAAACAAGGTACCATGACTGTGACAGAGTATGAGCAGAAATTTGTAAGACTCAATCGATATGCCCGAGAATGTGTTTCGATTGAAGTTATAATGTGTAAAAGATTCGAAGACGGGTTGAACGAAGACATTAAACTGTTAGTTGGCATGCTTGAAATAAAAGAGTTTGTAGTACTAGTTGAGCGAACATGCAAAGCCGAAGAGCTCGGGAAAGAGAAAAGAAAAGCTGACTTTGAAGTTAGAAATTCACGTAAAAGATCGTTGAGTAAAACATTTCAGTCGGCATCAAAGAGATTTTGAGATGATTCTAACCATTCAAAGACTACTGCGGGTTATTCTAGACAGGATCAAGATAGACCACCTGTGAGCTCGAGAGCTACCTCAGTAGCTAGTGTTGGTAATGTTAGATCGAATCAACCTGAGTGTAAACATTGTGGTAAGTGACATCCCGACAGTTGTAGATTGCATGATCGGGCCTATTTTAAATGTGGATCGATGGATCATTTCGTTTGTGAATGCCCTGAGTTAGTTGAACAAAACACAATACAGAATGCGAGATCGAGTAACATTTCAGTTCGAGGTAGACTGCCCAGAAATACAGGTAATGTGAGTAGCAGTCAGAGAGGAACTAAAGACACAGTAGTTTGATCTGAGGCTCACGCACTTCCTAGAGCTTATACTATTCGCACACGCGAGGAGGCTTTATCCCCAGATGTTATTACTGGTACATTCACTCTCTATGATACTAGTGTAATTGCATTGATTGATCCTAGTTTGACTCATTCTTACATGTGTGAGACTTTAGTATTCAGTAAGACTTTGCCTGTTGAGTCTATTGAGTTTGTGATTAGAGTATCGAACCCCTTGGGCCAGTGTGTTATGGTTGACAAAGTGTGTAAGAATTGTCCCTTGATAATTCAATATTTGTGTTTTTTAGCTGATTTGATGTTCTTGCCATTTGATGAGTTTGATATAATTCTGGGTATGGACTGGTTGACTTTGCACGATGCTGTCATAAATTGCAAAAGAAAGACTATTGATTTACGGTGTTAGAATGATGAGATTATTTGGATTGAATCAAATGATCTAAATGGTTTACCAGCAGTGATATCTTCAATGTTAGCTCAGAAGTATGTGAGAAAGGGTTGTGAAGCTTACTTTGTGTATGTGCTTGATACTAAAGTGGCTGAAAGAAATATTGAATCAGTACCAATTATGTGCGAGTATCCGGACGTGCTTCCTAAAGAATTGCCGAGTTTGCCACCTATTCGAGAAGTAGAGTTTGGAATTGAGTTAGCACCGGGGATGACTCTAATATCGATAACTCTATACAGAATGGCACCTACTGAATTAAAAGAATTGAAAGCTCAGTTGCAAGAATTGACAGACAGAGGTTTCGAGCGACCAAGTTTCTCTCCCTGGGGTGCACCAGTTTTATTTGTGAAAAAGAAAGACGGAACTATGAGAATGTGTATCGACTATAGACAGCTCAATAAGGTGAATATAAAGAATAAATATCCGTTGCCATGGATTGACGATCTGTTCGATCAGTTGAAAGGGGCTATAGTGTTTTAAAAGATAGATTTGAGATCAGGCTACTATCAGTTGTGAGTTAAAGACTCCGATGTTCCAAAGACTGCTTTTCGAACGAGGTATAGACACTATGAGTTTTTGGTTATGCCTTTCGAACTTACTAATGCACCTGCTATTTCTATGGATTTGATGAATCGAATCTTCAGACAATATCTAGATCGATTTGTGGTTGTGTTCATAGATGACATATTGATCTATTCCTGTGATGAAACTGAGCATGCCAGACACTTTACGAGATAAACAGTTGTATGCAAAGTTCAATAAATGTGAGTTTTGGTTACGTGAAGTCAGTTTTTTGGGACATGTTGTATCAGCATCGGGTATTCGTGGTGATCTGAGTAAAATTTCGACTATACTTGATTGGAAACCTCTGAGAAATGTTTCTGAAGTCTGAAGTTTTTTGGGACTTGTTGGTTACTATAGATGGTTCGTGAAAGGTTTCTCTATGTTTGCAACCCAATGATGAAGCTATTACAGAAAGATGTTAAGTTTGAGTGGTCAGAGAATTGCTAAAAAAGTTTTGATCAGTTGAAAGCCCTTTTGACTGAAGCTCCAGTACTAGTTCAGCCAGAATCAGGTAAATAATTTTTTATCTATAGTGATTCATCTTTAAATGGTTTGGGCTATGTTTTGATGCAGGAAGGCAAAGTCATAGCTTATGCCTTGAGACAGTTAAAACCGCATGAAAAGAACAATCCAACACAGGACCTAGAATTGGCAGCTATTGTGTTTGCATTGAAGATATAGCGTCACTATCTGCTCGGTGAAAAGTTTCATGTTTATTCTGATCACAAGAGCCTGAAATATTTGATGACTCAAAAAGATTTAAATTTGAGACAGCGTCGATGGTTAGAGTTGTTAAAAGACTACGAGCTTGTGATTTGACTACCATCCGGGAAAGGCTAATGTTGTTGCTGATGCTCTAAGCCAAAAATCACTGTTTGCTTTGCATGCAATGAATACGCATATGGCTATGTCTGATGATGGTTCGATAATAGCTGAATTAAAAGCAAGATCTTTATTTATTCAACAGATTTTTGATGCTCAGAAAGTTGATGATGATTTGTTAGCCAAGATGGCTCAATGTGACTCGAGTGTTGATTCAGAGTTTCAAGTTGACGCTGAGGGTTGTCTGAGGTTCAGAAATCGAATATGTCTTCCAAGAAATCCAGAGTTGATTCAGATGGTTTTGAATGAAGCTCACAACAGTCGGTTATCTGTTCACATTTAGTACAAAAATGTATAATGATCTGAAATAGCTGTACTGATGGCATGGTATGAAACGAGACATTTCTAATTTTGTTTTGAAATGTTTAGTCTATCAGCAAGTAAAAGTCGAGCATCAGGTACCTTCTGGATTGCTTCAGCAGATCATGATACCTGAGTGGAAATGGGATAGAGTCACGATGGATTTTGTATCGTTTTGCCGTTGACACTGAGCAAGAAAGATGCAATTTGGGTTATTGTGGATAGATTAACTAAATCAGCTTATTTTGTTTCGATTCGCATAGATTACTCGCTTGATAAGCTAGCTGAATTGTATATTTCTCAGATTGTGAGATTACACGGAGTGCCTATTTCTATTGTTTCGGATAGAGATCAGAGGTTTACGTCGTAGTTTTGGAAGAAACTATAAGATGCTCTAGGTACGAAATTACATTTCAGCACTGCTTTCCATCCGCAAACAGATGGTTAGTCTGAGCGAATTATTCAGATACTTGATGATATGTTGAGATGTTGCATTCTTGAGTTCAAAGGTACGTGGGAACGATACTTACCTCTGATTGAATTTGCAACCAATAATAGCTTTCAATCGAGTATTAAAATGGCACCTTACGAGACTTTGTACGGTCGTAAATGTCGTACACCATTGTATTGGACTGAGCTCAGTGAAGATAAGTTACACAGGGTCAATTTGATTAGAGAGACTGAACAGAAAGTAAAAGTGATCCACAATAGTCTAAAAATAGCATCAGATTGTCAAAAATCATATATGGACTTGAAACGAAAAGATATAAAGTTTCAGAAAGGAGACAAAGTCTTTTTGAAAGTCTCACCATGGAAGAAAATACTCAGATTCGATCATAAATGCAAATTGAGTCTGAAATTTATTGGGTCGTATCAGATTATTGAGCATATTGGGCCGATTGCTTATAGACTGTTGTTGCTACCTGAGTTAGAAAAGATCAATAACGTATTCCATGTAACATCCTGATTTTCGGGTTTTTCACGATTCTTGATATTTTAAGTAAATTTCTAAAATTTGGTATGTGATTATAGAATTCATAATTTGGGCATGTTAATGGGCTTATGGAAGGCCCATGAGTTGGCCAAAACCCAGAGAATTTTAAATTTTGGACTTATGAGTTAGGGGTTACGGCTAGGTGCCCTTATATTAAGTTATGGGTACAATGTATCACACAAAGAGCTTTGGTAAAGTGGCAAGGGTGACGCCACTAAGCTCCTAAAAAGGTGGCGTGTGGAGCATAAGGGAAGACTTGGGTTCGATTCCCTGTGTTGGCAAATAAGAGGATTTATTTTTATGTGCAGGAAGGGTAAGTGTTGGAACCTAAGTGGATTCTGTAAGAGGAGAGTTGGACCAAGTCAAATGCATAGATTAAGGAGGGATAAGGGGAGAGATTTTAGGGATTTGAGAGAAGGATAGAGCTTAGCCGTTTGGAAGGGAGATTTGAGAGGGATTTTCGGCGAAGGGTATTAGGTTAGTAATTTGGCATTAGGGTCTTAGTGTGCGATTTCTTCTTTGGTATGTAGCTTTCTTCTCTTTTCTTTCTCCTCTTGCCGATTGTTCTTAAGCTAATCCTCTCTTTTCTCTTCCGTTATTTCTTCCACAAACTCTCTACCTCTCATTCTTCCCTCTTTCATTTATAGTAAAAGTTTAACCGATCATTCTTTTCATTGCTAACCGAATATCAACAAGCCAAATCCAGAAGGAGTCAAGGGAAGTCGATTGCTTTATAAAGGTATACACTTGTTCTTTTTCTTTTAGCGATTCTTGTTATTTTAAAAAAAACCTTTCAACTCTTGTGTCAACACCCTTTTGGTCCATAACCACTTTTCTTGATGACCCAAAAGCCAAAAGCACGGCACCCTTGGGTGACTTGGTGGCGATTCGTAGGATCCTTGTGGTACGGGTTACGCTAGTCTTTTAGAGCTGCGACTGCGTTGAATCGGAGTTAACACGGGATTGAAACCGTTTGGGTAAGTGAACCTTGGTAAGTACTCGTAGCTTTAATCAATTCAATATTAGGGAGTTTAAGAAAAGCCGAAACCTCTCTAATTTAGGGAGATGGCCGAATATGGGCATAGACTTTATGGGGTCTTCTTTTTATATTTTTGGTTTATTTATTGAAGGAGCAGCAAGGTGTAGTGCCGATTTGGAGTAGCTTGGACCACCGGAGTAGCTAGGCCCAATCATCAATCGCGACAAAGGTAAGGTGCCTAAGGCCATTTTGGAGGGTGGCCGAATGTGTAAGTGTTAATATTGGATAGTTCTTGATTTGGTTCAATTATTGCAAGCTGATATAGTTAACAAATGATTATAGGAGAAATCGTGTAGGAAATCTCGTCAAGGAATATCGCAAATCAGGTGTGTAACGAACCCTTTTCATAGTTTAAAGCGATAAATGCCGAAAAGCCGAAATGCCAAAATTCTGGCATTTCGAGGACTTGTGAGCAAGCGAATGCTCACTAGTTAGTTAGAATCGATGAGATTATGATCGGGAACATTGGAAACGGGAACGTGATTTTTGGCATTCACGGTAAGTTGGGCATCGAGGGGCTACAATAGGGCCCAATAGGCTTTCGGGCCCATTTGGGTAAAAATTGGTAGAAAACGAAAATATGTTAAATTGCATGTTAAGGCTATTATCTTTATTATGGATATAGGCTAAATGGGCCTAGATGACAAAATCGGCTAAGTAGGGCCCATTAGGGTTTTTGGCCCAATAACTCGTTTTGCTAAAAATGGGCGAGAATCCTTGTTTGCACCATGAATTATCTCATGTAGTTAATGAACATGGAAACCCTAATTTTTGGTAAAATTACAAGATTACCCTTATAGTATGAAAATGACTGTTTTGCCTTAGGTAAAAATGACCATTATACCCCTAGGGTTTATGTATGGTATGCACATGATATGTATGATATGCACATGATATGTATGATATGCACATGACATGTATGATATGCACATGATATGTATGATATGCACATGAGATGTTCATAAATGTATTGGGTTGGGAATTTATATGGATGGAGGAAGTGCAAAGGGCTTATGCCCGATTATTAAAGGGCTTATGCCCCGATTATCAAAAGGGCTTATGCCCCGATTATTAAAGGGCTTATGCCCGATGATCAAAAGGGCTTACGCCCGATTATTAAAGGGCTTTTGCCCATTATTAAAAGAGGCAAGGCCTCGGTTATATGATCATGACTATCTTTGCCGGTGGAGAGATTATGGCGGGGTGGGTCGAGTTAATCCCCACATGGTGTCTTTGGTTGAATGCGGTGGAGAGTAGCGGATGGTGGGTTGAGTAGTCTCCCAAATGGGTTGCATTCTTTCATTTGGCATTACATGTGTTATAAAAATGGGCCTATGGGCCATACCGTTTCTGATAAAGGCTTGACCCGATAATATGAAACTTGAAATGGCTTGGCCCGGTGTTATGAGATATGAAATATGAAAAGGGCTATGGCCCGATATATGTTTGAGATTGGATTTGGGCTTAGACCCAACAGTTGCTATTGTTTTCGGCTCGAAAGGGCTTGTTGCACTAAGTTTCCAAACTCACCCCTTTTCTTAACCTTGCAGTGAGCCTTGATGTGGAGACTTGGTAGGAGGGATTCATAGTAGCCACGGTGATCGCTTTGGACCTTTAAATAAGAGTGGGTTTTCATTTAATTTCCTTTAATTATTATTTATTTTGGGTTGTAATAAGGCCATTTTAACTTTTCTTTTACTTCTTCTCGAGATTATTTTATTCTTAATAACTTTAAAATTGGTTGATAATTATTCAAATAGGCTAGACTTAGGGCGTGTTTTCAAAAGCGATATTTGTTTTCAAAAGTTCAACACCACGATTAATCGATTTATCAAAGTCGTTCACTTAAACAAATTTAAACTCGATATAACAAAGTATGGCTATGGTTGTGGGCATGTCTAGGATTGGATCCAATCAAAGAGCTTGGTACTTAGCGACCTTCATGGCTCACCTCCTCATCTCGGATACCTACACGGTGCCTAGCTTCCATACACTTTGTCAACTCAACGAAACATAGGGTTTTTAAAACACTAAAACGAAACACGGATTTTTTTTTAACTCCAATGTGGCACGTCAAATTTGGCCATAACGTCTAGGCCGGGTTTGGGGTGTTACATTAAGTGGTATCAGAGCCTAGGTTGCAACAGCTCGGCTGTGGATCGGGTTCTAAAATCTTTTTGAAAACTTAGGCCTAAGAATGGTATTTTTGGAAAATGGTTTTTGAAAAGTTCATTTTAAAGATGTTTTGCGGAGAATATAGGTAAAAAAAAAAAAGGTACCAGTTTTTCTGTTTTAAATCAAGAGTTCAAAATAGAGGGAGTTTTCAAATCAAAGTTTGCAAATTTCTATTTTCGATGATAAAAAAACATGGTTTTAAGTTCTAAATGGATTGGAGAAAGAAGTGGCGCACTTGAATCCCGGCACCAAGTCGTAAGTATATTTTCTTTACGATATATGATATTATGTTGAGACCTACTATGATACTTTAGCTAGGGTAGAGTACATAAGCAGTAGGAATGAGGCGTAGCTAGGCTACGATGATCTGAAAACAACCCTTGAACCGCTATATCTTCATAAGACATTTTCTTAATAAGCGATTGGAGCGTTATACTAATTTCATAAAACTCGTAAGCGAAAAATTCGATATGAGTACAAGAGGAGCTCGTGGGCGAGGCCGCGGGCGTGGTCGCGAAAGGTGCAAGTGAATCTTCATCTTGAGGGCATAGGCCACCGAGGAGCCATCGTGCCACAAGCAGCGGAGGCTGGGTCTTATGATCAGACTCTGGGGATGGCGCTTTATCCCAAGCCATGTTAAGGGTTTTAGAAAGAGTGGTGGAGCTAATCTTGGGACGGTGAATAGGGGTCTATATCGGGCGACTCAAGACCAACAGAGCGAAGTATTTAGGGGTGTATCTGGAGTAGCCCCAAATGTGGCGAAATATTGGCTAGAGGCAACCGAGCGGATCATGGACGATCTAGGCGCTCGATGGAGCAAAAGTTGAAAGGAGCGTGTCCATTTGCTACGGACGAGGCATCTGGTTGGTGGATCACCGTAAGGAGAGTACCCCAATTGAGCAAGTAACACAGGACTTGTTCAAAGCGCTTTAAAGGGAGGTATGTTGGAGCAAGCTATGTGGATGCTTGTCGGAAGGAATTCTTGAATTTGACTCGGGGTGATAAGTCGATGGCAGTATGAGGCGAATTTTGAGGTGAGTCGATATGCTAGTGGTATAGTGGCAACCGAATATGAGCGCGATGTCCGCTTCGAGGATGGTCTCATGATGAGCTTAGGATATTGATAGCTCCACGGAGGGAGCGTGGTTTCTTTGCATTGGTAGAAAAGGCTAAGATAGCCGAGGAGGTGAAGGTGGTGAGCGAAAGAATCGTGAGAAGGATCGACCCGATTCAAGAGGATTTTAGACCCTCAAGTGCTGCGAATCGAAAGGTTAAAAGAGCAAGGATGGAGGAACCGGTGAGAGCGGTGCGATAAATACTTATAGACCGCAGAGCTTGCGGGGATTGTGGTAAGGTGCATATGGGGAGTCTTTGAAGCAATGGAGCATGTTTTCGATGTGGGTCTAAGGAGCATAAGTTCGAGAGTGTCCTCGGAGGACGGCTCGAGAGCTAGCAAGCAGAGCAAAGGGATGTCCAACTACTGACAGGAGGACCACCACCACCGAGGGGTCGTGTGCAAGGTAGAGGTGGCAATGGTAATGGGCGAGGGCGTGGGGCACTGGCGAGAGGTCTTTGGACATCTTGAGGCTCGACAACTGCGTTGGTTTATCTTTGCACGACGTCATGAGGAGGTGACACTCGATGTTATAACGTGCGTTCTTCATCCATAACATGCCTTACTTTGCTTTGATTGATGTGGGTTCTACCCACTCGTATGTTGCTTGTGATGTATCTGGGGCTTTGGATGTGCTTCCCGAGAAGGCGTGAGTGGGGTATCGGTGATAAGTCCATTGGGACATTCGATTAAGGTAGATAAAATTTTTAGTGCGATCAGATTAGTGACACAAGATAAAATCTTTGAAAGAGATTTGATGGAGCGCCATTTGGGGATTTTGATCTTATCTTAGGAATGGATGGTTAACTAAGCCTGAGCGACGTTGGATTGTCTTTGCAAAGAGGATGGTACTAAGAATCGCCAAGATGAGGAGATAATGGTCATAGGGGAGCGAAGGATTATTTATCAATGTTGTTTTGCGTTAAGAGCGAGAAGTTGATTCGGAAAGGTTGTGAGGCGTACTTGGCCCTTGTAAGTCAAACGGGACTTGAGGAGATAACGGTAGAGTCGGTTAGGACTATTAAGGAATTTCGGGATGTATTCCCGGATGAACTTCTGGATTACCCACGAGCAGAGAAGTCGAGTTTGGAATCGATTTACTACAGAGCGACTCACATGTCCATTGCGCCTTATCGGATGGCACCAAAGGAGTTGGTAGAATTAAAGCTTCGATTCAAGAGTCATTGGATAGAGGTTTATAAGACCAAGTGTTTCTCCGTGGGGTGCACGGTACTATTTGTAAAGAAGAAAGATGGGACTATGCGAATGTGCATTGACTATCGGCAGTTGAATAAGCTAACTATCAAGAACAAGTATTCGTTACCAAGAATCGATGATCTGTTCGACCAATTAAAAGGAGCCTCGGTGTTTTCTAAGATCGATCTTCGGTCGGGATATCATCAATTAAGAGTTAAAGAGGGGGATATTTATAAGACGGCGTTTAGGACTCGATACAGTCATTACGAGTTTCTGGTAATGTCATTTGGGTTGACTAATGCACCGGAAGCATTCATGGATTTGATGAATCGGGTATTCCAACCATACTTGGATCGGTTCGTAGTCGTTTTTATTGACGATATCTTGGTGTTTTCGGAAACGGAAGAGAAGCATGATGAGCATCTTCGTGTAGTGCTGCAAGTGTTAAGGGAGAAGCAACTTTATGCAAAGTTTAGTAAGTGCGAGTTTTGGCTGAAGGAAGTTACCTTCTTGGGCCATGTTGTGTCTGCCGAGGGGATCAAGGTGGACCCTCGCAAGATTGAGGCAATTTTGGAATGGAAGCCACCGAAGTCGGTAACGGAGATTCGAAGTTTTCTGGGGTTGGCAGGTTATTATCGGAGATTCGTGGAAGGATTTTACGTGTTGGCGGCAGATAATCTAAACTTATAAGGAAGGAGCACCTTTTGTTTGGACAAATAAGCGACAGAGGCATTTGAGAGGTTGAAGAAGGTTTTGTGAGCGCGCCAGTTTGATTCACCCGAGTGCGGTAAGGATTTCCTTGTGTCTGTGATCGTCACATGTAGGGTTGGGCTGCGTGTTGATGCAAGGGGTAAAGTGGTCGCTTATGCTTCACGACGACTTAAGCGCATGAGGTGAACTACCCTACTCATACTTGGAATTGGCGTGTAATCTTTGCACTTAAGATATGGAGGCATTACGTATGGGGAGAAATGCATCATCTATCTGGATCACAAGAGTCTTAAGTACTTGCGACTCAAAAGGAGTGAATCTTAGGCGTGAAGGTGGATAGAGTTGTTAAGGACTATGACTATTCGATCGAGTATCATCCGTAAGGCGAATGTCGTGGTGATCGCTAAGTCGAAGGCGGTGGCGAAATTAAAGCGATGTTTGCTCGTCTAAGTTTGTATGATGACGGAAGTTTGTTGGCGAGCTACAAGTGAGACCGATTTGGGTAGAAACAGTTAAAAGCAACAGTTGGAGGATGAGTCGTTGGTTTCTCGGTTTGACAAGTTGAGAAGGGGAGAATCGACTTTGGGTTAAATAGTGGAGGAGTTCTTTGTTTTCGAGGAGAATTTGTATCTTAGAAGAACTCCGATTTGAGATTGATGATTTTGAAAGAGGCACACAATGGACCTTGTGCTATGCATCCGGGAGGGAGTAAGTTGTATCGAGACTTGCGAGAGCAATATTGGTGGCTTTGGCTTAGCGAAGTGACCGAATTTGTAGGAAGATGTTTGACATGTCAACAAGTAAAGGTCGAGCATCAACTACCTTCAGGATTGTTACAGCCGGTAAAGATACCACTTTGGAAGTGGGAAAGGGTAACTATGGACTTTGTGAGTGGGTTGCCGTTGACACCTTCTAAGAAGGATTCGGTTTGGGTGATTGTGGATAGACTCACGAAATCTACTCATTTCATACCTGTCCGAACCGATTACTCACTTTAGAAGTTGGCCAGATTGTATGTGGCGGAAATAGTGCGATTGCATGGTGTGCCAGTATCGATAATTTCAGACCGAGACCCAAGGTTTACATCTCGATTTTGGCAGAAGTTGCATGAGGCATTGGGAACGCGATTGGATTTTAGTACGGCTTTTCACCCTCAGTCGGATGGGCAGTCAGAGAGGGTTATTCAGATTTTAGAGAATATGTTGAGGGGTTGTGCTATTGAATTTAGAGGCAGCTGGGAGGACCATTTGCCATTGGCAGAGTTCGCGTATAACAATAGTTACCAAGCAAGTATTGAGATGGCTCCATATGAGGCACTATATGGGCGAAGATGTCGTTCGCCTACTTGTTGGGCGTAATTGGGGAAAGGAAAATACTTGGACGAGTTGGTAGCGAATCTGAAGACAAGATTAAGGTGATCGGAAGAGGTTAAAGAGGCGGCGGATCGACAAAAGTCTTATCCGATCTGAAGCGTAAGGATATTGAATATGCGGTAGGAGACATGGTCTTTTTGAAGGTTTCGCCTTGGAAGAAGATTTTGAGATTTGGTAAGAAGGGTAAGTTGAGCCTACGGTTTATTGGCCCTTACCGAATCACTAAACGAATAGGGCCGATGGCTTACCAGCTAGAGTTACCTCCAGAATTGGATCGCATTCACGATGTCTTCCATGTGTCCATGCTAAGGCGATATCGTTCTGACCCAACTCATATCGTGCCAGTGGCAGAAATTGAGGTACGGTCGGATTTGACCTTCGAAGAGGAACCTGTGCAAATACTTGATCGTGATGTCAAGGTGTTGAGAAGGAGGTCGATCCAGTTGGTGAAGGTACTTTGGAGGAACCATGGCAAGGAAGAAGCTACAGGGGAGACCGAAGAGGCAATCGTCGTGATATCCTCAACTGTTTGGATCGAGTAAATTTCGAGGCGAAATTTCTTTAAGGAGGGTAGAGTTGTAACATCCTGATTTTCGGGTTTTTCACGATTCTTGATATTTTAAGTAAATTTCTAAAATTTGGTATGTGATTATAGAATTCATATTTTGGGCATGTTAATGGGCTTATGGAAGGCCCATGAGTTGGCCAAAACCCGGTAGAATTTTTAAATTTTGGACTTAGGAGTTAGGGGTTCTGGCTAGGTGCCCTTATATTAAGTTGTGGGTACAATGTATCACACAAAGAGCTTTGGTAAAGTGGCAAGGGTGACGCCACTAAGCTCCTAAAAAGGTGGCGTGTGGAGCATAAGGGAAGACTTGGGTTCGATTCCCTGTGTTGGCAAATAAGAGGATTTATTTTTATGTGCAGGAAGGGTAAGTGTTGGAACCTAAGTGGATTCTGTAAGAGGAGAGTTGGACCAAGTCAAATGCATAGATTAAGGAGGGATAAGGGGAGAGATTTTAGGGATTTGAGAGAAGGATAGAGCTTAGCCGTTTGGAAGGGAGATTTGAGAGGGGATTTTCGACAGAAGGGTATTAGGTTAGTAATTTCAGCATTAGGGTCTTAGTGTGCCGATTTCTTCTTTGGTATGTAGCTTTCTTCTCTTTTCTTTCTCCTCTTGCCGATTGTTCTTAAGCTAATCCCTCTCTTTTCTCTTCCGTTATTTCTTCCACAAACTCTCTACCTCTCATTCTTCCCCTCTTTCATTTATAGTAAAAGCTGAACCGATCATTCTTTTCATTGCTAACCGAATATCAACAAGCCAAATCTCGAAGGAGTCAAGGGAAGTCGATTGCTTTATAAAGGTATACACTTGTTCTTTTTCTTTTTAGCCGATTCTTGTTATTTTAAAAAAAAAAACCTTTCAACTCTTGTGTCAACACCCTTTTTGGTCCATAACCACTTTTTCTTCAGTGACCCAAAAGCCAAAAGCACAAAGCACCCTTGGGTGACTTGGTGGCCGATTCGTAGGATCCTTGTGGTACGGGTTACGCTAGTCTTTTAGAGTCTGCATTGCGTTGAATCGGAGTTAACAGGATTGAAACCGTTTGGGTAAGTGAACCTTGGTAAGTGCTCGTAGCTTTAATCAATTCAATATTAGGGAGTTTAAGAAAAGCCGAAACCTCTCTAATTTAGGGAGATGGCCGAATATGGGCATAGACTTTATGGGGTCTTCTTTTTATATTTTGGTTTATTTATTGAAGGAGCAGCAAGGTGTAGTGTCGATTTGGAGTAGCTTGGACCACCGGAGTAGCTAGGCCCAATCATCAATCGCGACAAAGGTAAGGTGCCTAAGGCCATTTTGGAGGGTGGCCGAATGTGTAAGTGTTAATATTGGATAGTTCTTGATTTGGTTCAATTATTGCGGTGATATAGTTAACAAATGATTATAGGAGAAATCGTGTAGGAAATCTCGTCAAGGAATATCGCAAATCGTGTGTAACGAACCCTTTTCATAGTTTAAAGCGATAAATGCGAAAAGCGAAATCTGAAATTACGGCATTTCGAGGACTTGTGAGCAATGACGCTCACTAGTTAGTTAGAATCGATGAGATTATGATCGGAACATTGGAAGCAGTAAGAACGTGATTTTTGGCATTCACGGTAAGTTGGGCCTCGAGGGGCTGCAATAGGGCCCAATAGGCTTTCGGGCCCATTTGGGTAAAAATTGGTAGAAAACGAAAATATGTTAAATTGCATGTTAAGACTATTAATACTGTTATGGATATAGGCTAAATGGGCCTAGATGACAAAATCGGCTAAGTAGGGCCCATTAGGGGTTTTTGGCCCAATAACTCGTTTTTGCTAAAAATGGGCCAGAATCACTGTTTGCACCCATGAATTATTTGTAACCGTTAATGAACATGGAAACCCTAATTTTTGGTAAAATTACAAGATTACCCTTATAGTATGAAAATGACTGTTTTGCCTTAGGTAAAAATGACCATTATACCCCTAGGGTTTATGTATGGTATGCACATGATATGTATGATATGCACATGATATGTATGATATGCACATGACATGTATGATATGCACATGATATGTATGATATGCACATTAGATGTTCATAAATGTATTGGGTTGGGAATTTATATGGATGGAGGAAGTGCAAAAGGGCTTATGCCCCAGTTATTAAAGGGCTTATGCCCGATTATCAAAAGGGCTTATGCCCGATGATCAAAAGGGCTTACGCCCGATTATTAAAGGGCTTTTGCCCGATTATTAAAAGAGGCAAGGCCTCGGTTATATGATAAAGCTATCTTGCCGGTGGAGAGTTATGGCGGGGTGGGTCGAGTTAATCCCCACATGGTGTCTTTGGTTGAATACGGTGGAGAGTAGCGGATGGTGGGTTGAGTAGTCTCCCAAATGGGTTGCATTCTTTCATTTGGCATTACATGTGTTATAAAAATGGGCCTATGGGCCATACCGTTTCTGATAAAGGCTTGACCCGATAATATGAAACTTGAAATGGCTTCGGCCCAGTGTTATGAGATATGAAATATGAAAAGGGCTATGGCCCAGTATATGTTTGAGATTGGATTTGGGCTTAGACCCAACAGGCTGCTATTGTTTTCGGCTCTGAAAGGGGCTTGTTGCACACTAAGTTTCCAAACTCACCCCCTTTTCTTAACCTTGCAGGTGAGCCTTGATGTGGAGACTTGGTAGGAGGGATTCATAGTGGCCACGGTGATCGCTTTTGGACCTTTAAATAAGAGTGGGTTTTCATTTAATTTCCTTTAATTATTATTTATTTTTGGGTTGTAATAAGGCCATTTTTAACTTTTCTTTTACTTCTTCTCGAGATTATTTTATTCTTAATAACTTTAAAATTGGTTGATAATTATTCAAATAGGCTAGACTTAGGACGTGTTTTCAAAACGATATTTGTTTTCAAAAAGTTCAACACCACGATTAATCGATTTATCAAAGTCGTTCACTTAAACAAATTTAAACTCGATATAACAAAGTGTGGCTATGGTTGTGGGCATGTCTAGGATTGGATCCAATCAAAGAGCTTGGTACTTAAGCAGCCTTCATGGCTCACCTCCTCTGTCTCGGATACCTACCTGGTGCCTAGCTTCCATACACTTTGTCAACTCAACGAAACATAGGGTTTTTAAAACACTAAAACGAAACACGGATTTTTTTTTTAACTCCAATGTGGCACGTCAGATTTGGCCATAACGTCTAGGCCGGGTTTGGGGTGTTACATTCCATGTTTCGATGCTTCGTAGATATCAATCTGATCCCTCACATGTGATTAATCCCTCAGAGATTGAGATTAAGTCGGATATGACATATGAGGAAGAATCGATTTGTATTCTGGCCCGAGAAGTTAAAAAATTGCGAAATAAGAAAATTTCGTTAGTGAAAGTATTGTGGCATAAACACGGAGTAGAAGAGGCAACATTGGAGCCAAAATGTAATATCCTTTACCCGTGTCCGATGTAGGGACAAGGTTCGAGGCATTACTGAACTTAAATATAAACATTCATACAAAATCGAGCCATAAAATTTCATTCAATTTAAAACCATTCATATACATGCATATCGTCCCTTATACAGGCTTACGAGGCCCAAAACATACATCGGAGATGATTCAAAACTAAACCAAGAATTTTTGGAAATTTTACAACACTTAAGAAATTTTCCATTTTTAGAGAGTCACGCGCCTGTGTGGCATGGGACACGCCCATGTCCTCAGCCCATGTAACTCTTTGTTTATGACGTCATCATTCATTTAGGGGCACACGACCAAGACACACGCCCGTGGGGGTAGACCGTGCGTCACACATGGCCTAGACACACGCCTTTGGGTCTACACGTGTAGACGATTGCAAGGCTATTTTCCAAGCCATTTTGTCACCCTTACTTGCAAAATTTCATAACACATCACATGGCACATTATCAAGCATATAAATGCAATTTCAGCTAACCACATTCATGCAATAACATGTCATTTACATATGATTAAGCATGTGATTATCATAAGCCACCATTTATGGCTATGTATATTCAAATTGAATCACAACTCATTATAGGCCAGCACACTTGGCCCTAATAGTAATGACTAATATAAAAAAAAGACTAATTCCTATACATGCTATAAACTCAATTACTTGAATACGTATACCCCAAAAGGTTGATTGATAGTGTGATAGTATCTCCAACGATTCCAACCGAGCTAGCTAAATAAACCTATAAATGATGGAAAGGAAGGGGAGTAAGCTTAAAGCTCAGTAAGTTCATATGAAAACAACAAGCAATTTATTTACATGCTTTTTCCAAATTCTTATGACATGTTCTCAAGGTATCACAATCATAGTTGCACATTATTCCACTATTTGCTCAAATTCCAGGTAAGCTGTCTACTCGAGTCGTAGTCACTAAATTATTTATATCTTAAGATAAAAAACTCCAAATTAAGTTATGCAAATTTTTCCTGAAACTAGGATCACATATCTCCTTACCATTAAATATTTAGAAGTTTTGGTTCATGCAATTAGTACAGTTTATGTTTCAAAATCACCCCTATTCTGCTGTTTGACAGTTCCGAACCTTTTTCACTAAAAATTAATTAACTCCTCTTACAAGATCCGAATGATGTTCCCATTTGTTTATTTTGAAACTAACTCATTGAGGATTCTAAAAATATAATTTATAACCCATAATTATTTTTTTAAAATATTTGATGATTTTCCCAAATCAAAACAGGGGATGCCAAAAACATTCTGACTCTATCTCACTAAAATTCAAATATCTCACAATCTGATATTCTTTTTCTTACACCGTTTCTTACAAGTGAAACAAGGCTCAATAATATTTAATTTCATATTTTATTTAGCCTCAAATTCAATTTCCACAATTTTTGGTAAATTTTCAAAGTTGGACTACAGCTACTGTCGAAAACAATTTTTGTACAAAAATGATGATAACTAAGTTCATCACATCTTCATTTCTTTTAAATTAGAAATCTATGCATTTATAAACAAATATCATAGTCCACCAAATTAATACAACATCATTTCACAATACTCATGGATTTACCATTCATTGATTTCATATTCAATTGAGTTTCTGTACATACCTATACTCATTCGTAACATAACTTAAGTTCGTTCTCACCAATGACATATCTCATTGGGACCATCATCAAATCATTCCTTGAATTACCCGTTGAACACTCGAAATACTAATGGATATACGGAAACCTGCACTTAGTGCCATATATGCAGCTAGAACCAACTCATAGCGCATAACATATGTAGCTAAAGCTACCACATATTATGTAATGCCCGCATTTGAGCTACTCACAAGTCTGTACACAAAGTCAGCACCTGGACCCCAAAACATTATCATGTAATGCCCGCTCATTGAGCTACTCACAGGTTTATACACAAAGTCAGTACCCAGACCCCAACGCATTAACATGATATGCTCACTCAGCAAGTTACTGACGGGCCTGATCACATAGTTAGCACCCGGACCCTCATTACTATCTCACTTATCTCATGAAATATCTCGTGTATCCTATACTATTTCTGAGGTTCAAACGGGATTTCTTGTCTAGCTCGATGTCGTCACACTTTCTCATAATGTCATTTATTCTTCCATCATACATTTCATACTTTCATGATAGTAATAAAACATTTAAATGCACATATTATCAAAGCATTAAAATATGCTACAACATTACATTACTTGCTTAAGTACTTACTTGTCGAATCTTCATCAAGAATATCCGTATAATCAATCATACAATTTATATAATCATAACAATAAAGTATTTAATACTCAATTATAACATTACATTATTATAACCACACGAACTTACCTTGACAAAAAATCGGCAATTGGACATAATCGTCATATTCTTTGATTTCCCTCGTTTTAAGTTTGAATCTTGTTTTTCTTGATCTAAAATATCACATTTAGTCTAATTATTAGTCACATTATTCAATGTGTTCCAAAAATCATATTTTGGAAAAATTACATTTTTGCCCATAAACTTTGTATAATTCCACTTTTGCCCTTAGGCTCGTAAAATGAAATGCTCTCAATTTCTTTTTACTTTAAGCCTAGCCGAACCATTTTCATAACTATAGAAAACTAAAATTCTCATCAAAACACACTTTTATACCATTTTTACAACTTTTACAAAATGGTCGTTTCAGACGTTTTCACTGAAAATCACTTAGTAAAAGTCGTTTATTTAACAACAAGGATGCATTTTCCATTATCAAGCATCAAAATACACATATATTCATCAATGGCCAAAAACTTTAACAGTTTTGAAAACAAAGGTACGAGATAGCTAAATTGAGTTACGACGACTCCAAAAATGTAGAAGTAATTAAAAACGGGGCAAAAACCGTACCTAGATGAGCCATAGAAGCTTGGCCGAATGTTTGCTCACCCATGGCTGCCCATTTTCTTCATAAACGATAGAAGAAGAAAGAAGAAAAGATGATAGCTTTTAAACTTTTTTTCTTATTATGCCTTTATTAACTTAATTACCAATTTGCCCTTTTCTTTTCAAACAAATTTCAAAAATACCAAACTAATATCTTTCACTAACTTATTAATGGGCTAATTATCACATAAGGACTTCTACTAAAAATTCTATAGCTATTTAATACCTCTAGTTTCTAGAACTCAAGTGTTGCACTTTTACAATTTAGTCCTTTTTACTAATTTGAGTACCCCAACATCAAAATTTTCTAACGAGATTTTCAAAAAATTATTTCGTGAAACTATAGGCCATAAAAATATAATAAAAATAATTTTTTTCGTAGCCAGATTTGTGGTCTTGAAACCACTGTTCCGACTAGGCCCAAAATCGAGCTGTTACAACTCTCCCCCCTTTAGGGATTTTCGTCCCCGAAAATCTTACCAGAAGAATTTACTTTCAACTCTCATGAATCACTTTCACAATTTCTAAGAATCACAAATCCAATCAACTTCGTATACTTCTTTTCAAACACCTTTGAACTTTAATGCATAATATCAAAGCATATCATCAAAGATCCGATTTACTTTCTCAACCTCACCATCGGCTAATGAAGAACCACAGTGCCAAAATGCAACTGCGTACTTAAATTTTCCCATAGCTTTTACCATAATGGTGATGTAACCCTCGTATCTCTATCTGAAATAATGGGAACAGTCACTCTGCATAATTGAATAATCTCCAAAATTTATAATTCGGCTAATCTATCAAATAAGAAATCTGTACCTTCCAAAATAATCATACAGATTTCCATCATCGATAAATCACAATTCAAATAACATCTTTTCTTTTTGGGAATAAAGATAATCCCGATACGAAATCTGTAATAGCTGTATCTCATAACATTCCACTATTATCACCAACTGTCATAATCTTGAATGCTCTTAATATTCGGCTTACTTGTTGACAAATCGATATCTGAATACAGCTAAAAAAATATCATGTCACATACATGATCATTAGGACATCCACTGCATATAACTGTACATTTGTTTATTCCCCAGGTGAACAAAAGAGTTATTGTTAAGTCCCGCAAAAAATTTTCACATAATCACTGGATTTTTCTATACACAAATTTTATCTCCGAAGAATAATAATAGAAATTAGAATCAAAAGTCGACTCACTTTGAACTCGTTCAGATCATCACTCATTAACACATTTATAAGCTTCTCAAACATTGTAGAGAAAATATTACTTTAGCTTTTAACTAGCTAAAATCAGACCATCATCAATAAGATTAGTCGTGTACTAGTACTCATGAAAATAAACTAAGATTTTCCATTCGGACATCTACAACTACTCACAGTCTTTCAATAGTTCAAGTCTTCAATACTATCTTAATCTCATATCTCTCTTTAACATTCAATACTTTAAATCTTAAAATTAGAAAGCATATAACATTCTTTTTCGAACAACTATTTCATCAAAATTTCAATACAGACATAAAAACAACCGACTCTCAATCACCCGTCGGACCAATTCTTTAAATGAGACTTTAACCGTCTGAAAACATCAATCATCATTTTATATTCTCGTATTAAAACACATTTCAATACGTACAATAGTGCATCACCGAAAATCATAAATTCCTCACTCAATTCAAACCGAACTCAGAACTAGAATATTGATTAATAATACCTTCAACTGTTTTCAAATTTGTTGACATGCATCAAATGATTCAAACTCCATGGATGTAGTCATTTTATAAATCAGAACAACTTAGCTCATAACGTCATCTTTCAATTAAGAGAAATCTAACCAATATGTCTCTGTATCATGCTTTTAAGAATATAAATTCTTCATTCAAATTATTCGTCTATTTATACTCGTGAATGCATAGAATTTACTCCCTTAACTGAAAGGCCCGCTCAAATACACATAGCTCAAATCATGTTTCAACAAATCAGTTTACTCTGATATGATCTACGAAGTTAATTTCAACTATCGAAAAAAGACATATTTGAATACTTTTTTTTTCATGCTGAAAGAAACAACTCAAGTACATGATTGTTTAAATTTCTCTTAACATACAAATCAAAATCTTTGCAATAACATTAGGTCAATGAGGCAAAACATCCAATTTAGCTCATTGGTCGTAGTCAACTTACTTGGGAAAAGAATACCACCATAAAATTTGAGCTAATGCTTTCATCATTTATACTTTTGTCAATGACAATTCTTTACACGAAAATCAGAGAAATCTAGATAACAGAATCACCAAGTTTCTATGATCAAATCCAGGAATACCATCATACTAAACATAGTCTTTACCAATCAAGGAACACTCTTTAAAGATGAACCATGTCAGATAATCCACATCATAAGGAAGGTAAGAAAACCCAGATATGATGTCATAACAGAAATCTGAGAACATAACTCATAAGGAAATAATTATAAAGATTAGAATGATTCCCCAGAGAAAACTAAAAGAAAACCACTACTTATACACTCTGGAATTTCATTATAACCAAGATATCATATATTCCATATATACGCATATGAGACATAGCAACATGCAACATCCAAAAGAAGCAGAAGTATATCCTAACATAATCTTTTACCATTGTCTTTATTCCAACATAATAGAATAGAATCCCGGAGAAATAAGAAAATGTCGATTATAGTTCAAACAGACTTACAATGCTTTCATCTAACATTAGAGTCAGTCAGTATACTCACACAATAAGGTTTTCTTCAGGAATGGACATTCAAATGAACCTCAGAGGATGAATGAATATATATACAAAACACTCAGAAGGGGTCATCATAATTTATTTAACTATAATCGTTACACACAGACATCTTCACAATTCAAATATCATTTCTCTAACTAATTCCGACATAATATATTTTGTATGATTTCATTCTCTAACGAAAACCTGTTCGGGAAAATTTTCAGTAAACACATCTTTAAATTTCATACCTGATAGAATCGAATAGCCGAGACCAATTTTTTCTTTAACCATGACATTGCACAATCTGAATAACCTTTAAAACAATCTGATATTTCTTCCAAAACTATTTTCACTTTCTAAGCTATTTTTATCTCTGTATACTTTACTACTTATTTCACCACTGAACTCTTTAGTTTTACATTTATGAACTTTTTCAGCATAATTCTCATGAAATTTTGTCATAATTACAACTCTAGTAAGTGGGGTGAGGTCGTAAAGCCTATAACTTGACTCTCATATATATATATATATATATATATATATATATACACATGTACAACTTAGTATTCATCATCAAAACATAACATCATAACAATCATGCAATTCACTTTAAACAAATCAACATACTTATATATGTCCCACAGATTTACTGATTGTATTTATTCAAACAAGCGTTCACAAACACACATTCTGTCAACTTGAGTAAATTTACTTATCACATTCATTCAATCAAATACATTAGGCACATAACATCATAGGAATGCCAAACAAACACGGATAGGCTTATTGTAATATAAGCTTTCATTTCATTTAACTTTTCCATATTTTAACTTATGGTTATCTCATTTCGTACATTATCACATACATGTCATGAAATTCTATTCATATATTTCTATGTTTCGTCTCATCATAAACACATTTCAATCATCTCAATATCATTTTCATCTTTATCAAAAGTAGCTTGGTTGGAAGTCATCTCTGTCTTAACAGAACAATTTCGTTAGAGCCGGGAGATATCACACTATCACTAGTAATAATATGGCATGTATAGCTAGACTCATATACGCTAGGTCAGTTAGAGAATCAACTAAAACATAACTCTGATACCATTAAATGTAATACCCCTTACCCGTGTCCGATGCCGGGATAAGGTTCAAAGCATTACCGAACATAAACATAAACATAAACATTCATACAAAATTGAGCCATAAAATTTCATTCAATTTAAAAACATTCATATACATGTATATCATCCCTTATACAGGCTTACAAGGCCCAAAACATACATCGGAGACGATTTGGGACTAAACCGAAAATTTTTAGAAATTTTACGACACTTAAGAAATTTTCCATTTTTAGAGAGTCACACGCCCGTGTGGCTTGGGACACTCCCGTTTCCTCAGCCCATGTAACTCTATATTTATGATGTCATCATTCATTTAGGGGCACACGGCCAAGACACAAGACCGTGAGAGCAGACCGTGCGTCACACACGACCTAGACACACGCTCGTGGGTCTACTCGTGTGGACGATTACAAGGCTATTTTCCAAGCCATTTTGTCACCCTTACTTGCACAATTTCATAACACATCGCATGACACATTATCAAGCATATAAATGCAATTTAAACTAACCACATTCATGCAACAACATTTCATTTACATATGATTAAGCATATGATTATCATAAGCCACCATTTATGGCTATGTATATTCAAATTGAATCACAACTCATTATAGGCCAACACACTTGGCCCTAATAGTAATGACTAATATAACAAAAAACATAATTCCTATACATGCTATAAACTCGAGTACTTAAATACTTATACCCCAAATGGTAGCTTGATAGTGTGATAGCATCTCTGGCGATTCCAACCTGAGCTGGCTAAATAAACCTATAAGAGATGGAAAGGAAGGGGAGTAAGCTTAAAGCTTAGTAAGCTCATATGATAACAATAATCAATTTATTTACATGCTTTTTCCAAATTCTCATGACATTTTCTCAAAGTATCACAATCATATTTGCACATTATTCCACTATTTGCTCAAATTCCAGTTAAGCTATCTACTCGAGTCACAGTTACTAAATAATTTATATCTTAAGCTAAAAAACTCCAAATTAAGTTCTAAAAATTTTCCTTGAGACTAGACTCACATATATCCTTACCATAAAATTTTCATAATTTTTAGTTTAGCCAATTAGTACAGTTTATTCTTCAAATTCACCCCTATTCTACTATTTGACAGTTCCGACCCTTCTTCACTAAAAAATAATAAACTCCTCATAGAAGATCTGGATGATGTTCCCATTTGTTTATTTTGAAACTAGACTTATTAATGATTCTAAGAATATAAATTATAACCCGTAATTAGTTTTTTAAAATTTTTTATGATTTTCCCAAATCAGAACAGGGATGCAGAAAACATTCTAACTCTATCTCACTAAATTTCAAATATCTCACAATATGATTTTTTTTTCTTACACCGTTTCTTATATGTAAAACTAGGCTCAATAAAATTTAATTTCATATTTTATTCAGCCTCAAACTCAATTTCCACAATTTTTGGTGAAGTTTCAAAGTTGGATTATAGCTACTGTCCAAAACAGTTTAAGTACAAAAATGATGATAACTAAGTTCATCACACCTTCATTTCTTTTAAATTAAAAATCTATGCCTTTATAAACATATATAATAGTCCACCAAATTAATACAACATCATTTGAAAATACTCATGGACTTATTATTCATGGATTTCATATTCAATTGAGTTTTTGTACATACTTGTACTCATTCGTAACATAACTCAAGTTCGTTCTCACCAATGACATACCTCATTGGGACCATCATCAAAACCTTCCTTGAATTACTTGTTGAACACTTGGAATACTAATGGATACATGGAAACTTTCACTTAGTGCCATATACGCAGCTAGAACCAACTCATAGCATGTAACGTATGTAGCCAAAGCTACCACATATTATGTAAAGCCCGCATTTGAGCTACTCATGGGACTGTACACAAAGTTAGCACCCGGACCCCAAAACATTATCATGTAATGCCCGCTCATTGAGCTACTCACAGGTTTATACACAAAGTCAGTACCCAGACCCCAACGCATTAACATGATATGCTCACTCAGTGAGTTACTGACGGGCCTGATCACATAGTCAGCACCCGGACCCACATTACTTTCTCACTTATCTCATGAAATATCTCGTGTATCCTATACTATTTCTGAGGTTCAAACGGGATTTCTTGTCTAGCTCGATGTTGTCACACTTTCTCATAATGTCATTTATTCTTCCATCATACATTTCATACTTTCATTATAGTAATAAAACATTTAAATGCACATATTATCAAAGCATTAAAATATGCTACAACATCACATTACTTGCTTAAGTACTTACTTGTCGAATCTTCATCAAGAATATCCGTATAATCAATCATACAATTTATATAATCATAACCATAAAGCATTTAATACTCAATTATAACATTGCATTATTATAATCACACGAACTTACCTTGACAGAAAATCAGTAATTGGACGTAACGGTCATATTCTTTGATTTCCCTCGTTCTAAGTCCGAATCTTGTTTTTCTTAATCTAAAATATCACATTTAGTCTAATTAGTCACATCATTCAATGTAATCCAAAAATAATATTTTGGCAAAATTACATTTTTGCCCTAAACTTTGTCATAATTCCACTTTTGCCCCTAGGCTGGTAAAATGAAATGCACTCAATTTCTTTGTATTTTAAGCCTAGCTAAACCATTTTCTTAACTATAGCAAACTACAATTCTCATCAAACACACTTTTATACCATTTTTACAACTTTTACAAAATGGTCGTTTCGGATGTTTTCCCCGAAAATCACTTAGTAAAAGTCATTTATTTAACAATAATGATTTATTTTCCATCACTAAGCATCAAAATACACATATATTCATAAATGGAAAAATTTACAAACTTTAACAGTTTTGAAAATGAATGTACGAGATAGCTAAATTGAGTTACCACGACTCCAAAAATTTAGAAATAATTAAAAACAGGGCAAAAACCGTACCTAGATGAGCCATAGAAGCTTGGCCGAATGTTTGTTCATCCATGGTTGCCCATTTTCTTCATAAACGGTTGAAGAAGAAAGAAGAAAAGATGATAGCTTTTAAATTTTTGTCTTATTATGCCTTTATTAACTTAATTACCAATTTTCCCTTTTTTTTTTCAAACAAATTTCAAAAATACCAAAAAAATATCTTCCACTAACTTATTAATAGGCTAATTATCACATAAGGACTTCTACTAGAAATTCTATAGCTATTTAATACCTCTAGCTTCTAGAACTCAAGTTTTGCACTTTTTATGATTTAGTCCTTTTTACTAATTTGAGTACCCGAACATCGAAATTTTTTAACGAGATTTTCATGAAATCATTTTGTGAAGCTGTAGGCCATAAAAATATAATAAAAATAATTTTTTTCCTAGTCAAATATGTGGTCCCGAAACCACTGTTCCGACTAGGTCCAAAATCGGGCTGTTACACAGAAGATGCAATGAAAGGACATTATCTGACCTATTCCCCGGTAAGATTTTTGGGGACGAAAATCCCTAAGGGGGGAGAGTTATAATAGCCCGATTTAGACCCTATTTAGAACGGTGGTTTCGAGACCATGAATTTGAGTCAGAAATATATTTAAAAATTATTTTCAGTGTTTATTATGTGTGAATTTATATGTGTGAAATTTTCGTGATTTAATTTTATCATTTGAGTGCCAATTTAATAAAAAGGGCTTAATTGCGTAAATTGTAAAAATGACTAGATAATTTTGTAAGTGCCGAATTGTTATTGTTCTTTTAATATGGAGGCCTTAAAATGAAATTAGACCAATTGATTATAGCATGGACGGTTGTGGACAACCATAATTAAGTTGTTATATTAATTAGTAAAGATTAAAAATGTAAAATGATTATTATGTTAATATAATAAACCATATACTAAAACATATCATGCATTCATTTTATTTTCCATGACAAAATAACAAAACGAAAAAAAACAAATAAAGCTTTAGGTATTCGGCACTTTGGAAGCTTGATTCAAGGTTAGTTTTTGTTCGGTTTTTGATAATTTTTACGTTTTTGAGATTGTTGTAGAGTAATGTACAAAGCCCATGCTTCAATTTCTGATTTTGACGAATATTTTGAGTTATGCCATTGATGAATAATTGAGTTTTGTGATGTTAGTTGATGAATTATGAAAGATATGTTTTGGATTAATATGTTTTGTATGGGAATTTTTGATGATTTTGAGTAATTAGGACTAAATTAAAAAAAAACAAATTGATGGACTAAAATGTGAAATAAATGAAATGTATGGACTTGTATGAATATAAGGAACATTCAGCCTAAACATGGTGTGTGCAAATTTTGCATGTTTTGTGTTTTGTGCAATTTGGACTAAATTGTAAAAAGTGTAAAATGTTAGGGGTATAATGGTAATTTTACCATTTATGTGTTTTTGGACTAAATTGAATGAAATTATGTTTGAACGAGTTTAATTGAATATGTTTAGATCAAGAACCAAAGAAATTGGATTTGGATCGAGGGAAAACCAAAGTTGTCGATTAGTCATCCCGTTCCGATTATCATTGTCCGAGGTAAGTTTATAAGAAAATAGATGTTATTTATTTGATTAAATATGAACTATATATGTAACACCCCTAACCCGTATCCAACATTGGAATAGGGTTACAAAGCATTACCGAAAATTTCAGAACATTTTCAAATAATTCATGATATTTACTGTTCATAGCGAAACTGTTCACTTGAGTCATAATCACTAAATTATTTATATCTGGAGCTACAGAACTCCAAATTAAGATCCACTAATTTTTCTTGAAACTAGACCCACATATCTTCTTACCATTAAATTTCCAGAATTTATGGATTAGCCAATAAGTACAGTTTATTCTTCAAAGTTACCCCTATTTTGCTGTTTGACAGCTTCAACCTTTCTTTACTAAAAATTAATTATCCTCTCATACGAAATTCGGATAATGTTCCTGTTTGTTTCTTTCAAAAGTATACTTATTATGGATTTTAAGCATATAAATTATAACTCATAATTATTTTTATTAAATTTTTAATTATTTTCCCAAATCAAAATAGGGGATTCCAAAATTATTCTGACTCTGTCTCACAAATATCTCATAAAATAAGATTCTTTTGCTTACACCGTTTCTTCTATGTAAAACTAGACTCAATAGTATTTAATTTCATATTTTATTCAACCTCTAAGTCAATTTCCACAATTTTTGGTGATTTTTCAAAGTTGGACTACTGCTGCTGTCCAAAACTGTTTTAATGAAAAATGTTGATAACTAAGTTTATAACACCTTCACTTCCTTTCAATTAAACCCTACACATGCCATATAAACCTTAAAATGCACAATAAAATTTAAAGAATTAATCTAGATAGTGTTCCCTGATATGTTGATCTGATCCACCAATTTCACGTCAATCTACAAAGAACATTTAACACACAGGAGTAAGCTTATGAAAGCTTAGTAAGTTCATGGGCATAGAATATAATTCTTACCGAAAATCTTATAACAATTATACAATATCTAAATTCACTAACTCCTCCTTTCAATCACAAAATTAGTGATAAGTTCACTTGCTTGAATTCAATGTCACTTATTAACCAACTTTTAATCTCTTGGGCCCCTTTATCATTTACCTTTCTTAATCAATTTAGGGAACGATTGCGGAATTGAGTATTTCGTTATCACAATGCCATAGTAGAACTATGGTCTTGCACATAGTCACATATCACACACCAAAGCCATAGCCCAGCCATTGCCTTACACGGATCACATATCACACTGATGCCATATCCCAGATATAGTCTTACACAGAAGCACATATCACACCGATGCCATATCCCAGATATGGTCTTATGCGGAAGCTCATATCACACCGATGCCATAGCCCAGCTATGGTCTTATATGAAAATCACATATCGCATGTTGCCATGGTCCAACCATGGTTTTTTCTGTCAATTCGTCTTAGCCACTAAACGAAAGTACTCAAATCTATCGTTCTAACTAATTTGTACTTAATCATTATTTTACAATTATCAAAATTTTATAAATTTCATATACAATAATATACCATAATATTCATGAAATTTTCATAAAAAAACATTGAATTTAGCCATATGAACTTACCTGGGCAAATTCGCAAAAGTCATACAAGTTCATGGACTAATCGACTATTTTCTCTTTTCCACGATTCACTTCGGATTCTTGATCTATAATTGTAAAATCATTAATTTATTAGCATTCATTTCAATTTTACTCTATTTTACAGTTTATACCCTTTAATTCCTAAAATTACACTTTTGCCCTAAATTTTACAATTTTTACAATTTAGTCCCTACTCAATTAACCCATCAATTGAGCTAATTTTTCTCAATTAACACTTTATTTATTCATTCTAAGCTACTAAATAACCTTTGAAAATCAGAATTTCAGTACCAAACCTTAATTCACAACTTTTTCACAATTAGGTCTTAAAATCAATTTCTATCAAAATCACTTAATAAAATCATCATATAATAAAATAAGAACTTCAAATCCATAATAATTCACCATAATCATACAGCACTTATGCATGGTAACTTTTAAAGTCACCCATAAAATTAAAAACTAATGAATTAGATAGTTGGACCTAATTGCAAAAGTCTTAAAAATACAAAAATTATAAGAAAGGGGCAAGAAATGAACTCGCATGTAGTAAAATTGTGTAAAACCAGCTTAAAAGCTCTCTCCCATGGCTGTCTGGCCGAATTTATGAGAAGAATGGCCTAGAAATCTCTTTCAATTTCTATTTATTTTTTTAATTTTGTAAAATTTACCATTTTACCTTAGTTCACCTAATTTCAAATTTGTTTTTCTTGCTTGTGCTGCCTCATCCATTCCCTTTAGGCTAATTTTCCTTTTAAGTCCTCCCTCATTTAACACTTGAGCTATTTAATCATTTTAGCAAGTTTTGCACCTTTTTCAATTTAGTCCTTTTTAATTAATTGACTATCCAAATGTTAAAATTTTCTAACGAAATTTTAATACTAACTCAATGAGACTCCATAAATATTTATAAAAATATTTATGGCTCAACTTATGCATTCTAGGTCACGATACCTCATTTTAGACACAATTTACCTATTAAATTCTTTTTTTTAAATCACAAAATTCACTAATTCAAAAGTTCTTCTAAATTCACACTTGACCCATAATTATTAATTTATTAAATTTTCAAACTTACTTGTCGGATTTAGTGATCCCCAAATCACTGTTTTCGACATCACTGAAAATTGGGCTGTTACAATATATGTTGGAAATCCTATGTCATGACATATGTATCCTAGCTATTCCTAAGGTTCGTACGGGGATTTTTGACATATATATGCTGGAATGTATAATGTGATAGTATATATGAGAAAGTCAAATATGTATAAGCTTGGAAACTATTTGTACGAGTTCAATTTGATCGAGTTATGACGTCAAAAATCCTCGTACGAACCTTAGGAATAGCTAGGATACATATGTCATGACATAGGATTTCCAATATGTGTTCTCATGTAAGACCACGTCTGGGACATTGGCATCGATATATGTGGTTACATGTAAGACCATGTCTGGGACATCGACATCGTATTTGATTCGTGTAAGACCCTGTCTTGGATAGTGGCATCGATATGTGAAGTAAGACCAAGTCTGAGACGTTGGTATTGTATGATATGCGTGATTATCCAAGTATCCTATTCAATTCCGAATGGTTCATCGGGAAATGATAAGTTGTGATCGAATGTGTCAATCGAGCTAAGTGATCAGGTATGAAATAGTTGATTACTTATTTGAAAATAAGGTAAGTTGGTTATTTGAAATGTGATGCAAAGTTATACCTTATGCTAATGTAAATACATATGTGTATTGGTGAAGTATATTCGGCCACATGATATATAAATAAGTTTGAGATATTAAAGTTTGATTCAAGAGTATATGCTTATGAGTGTGTATATTTGGTTATATAATGGTACTATGGTTTTTGAAATTGATTGTTACTTTGATAATAGATACATGTATATTCGGCCAAGGTAAAACTTATATATGAAAGTATATGTTTTATATAATATTGTGAGCTTGAAATTAAATGTGATTATGGAAGCATAAATTGATTTGGTTAAATTGAGTTGATATTGTCATTAAGTTATTAGTTTGCTTATGACTTACTAAGCTATGATAGCTTACGGTGTGTGTTTATGTTTGCCTCTGTTTTATAGATTTTGAAGATTAGTTACAAGCTCGGGGATCGTCAGCAAAGTCTATCACACTATCGACTAGTTTTGGTATTTTATAAGTTTGAACTTGAAACTATGGCATGTATAAGCTAGATTATATTTGGTTAAGTTTGAAGTTGTGTATATATTAAGCCATGCGAAAATGGCTAATATGTTATGTGAGTATATGAAACTTTAGTCAGGTTTGTATGTGTTATATGCATTGAAAATGGTTGGTGATTTTGGATGTGGTTTGTTTGAATCGGCCATGGTATATACATAAGTATGAATTATGTTTGTTATGTTACTCACCGTTAAAATGATTCATTTATGTCTTGTATTTGATAGTAATGGTTTAATTTGGTTGACGACTGTATTCGGCTAAATGTTAAATTTGGGTAATGAATATGTTTGATTGATGATCCGGCACTTGCAAATATATATATTTAGGCATATGATGTATTGGTTTGATATATATTATTTCAATGTATATATGTTTGAGGTGTTGGTTATATGTTTTGGTAATGAGAAATGTCAAGTATGATTTTATAAATTTTGGCTTAGTAAGAGGTAAAATAATGAGCATATATTGTATGTGAAATGGCCATATAGATTCATTTGTTAATTGAAAAATTAATGAATGTGTATAAGTGAATTTTTGCTAGTCGAATAGATAAGAGGAGAATTGGTCTTGTGTATGATATTTCGGTATGATGTATAACTTGTGAAATCAACATGTTTTGATTTGGCATTAATATTTATAAATTTGGTTTATTAAGTCATATAGAAATGGTATGAATTATTTGTATGTGTATTAATGACCCAATAGATGATGTTTGAATGGTTAGTATTATGCATATAAATTTTAGTATGTTTTGATTTGGTAATTGTGTTAAAAAATGGTCCATATTAATATGGTAATATGCGCATGGAATTGCAATGTAAAAGAAGTATATTTGGCCATGTTGTATTGCTAGCTATTATCTTTTATGATAATGAATATTATACTATGATATAAGGTGATGTGGTATAATATACGAATGTATATTGATTATGTTTTCAAAAGCCAATGCCGCATATATTTTATATGACTTTGAATTTTTATTGATATTTGTATTATGATTTAAATTATGTGTTTAATGTTTAAACAAATTTATGTTTTAGTTATGTGAATATAACATATGTATATATGTGAATGTTCGAAATTTTGTGTCTCGTCTAGAAATACCTCATAACCCCATTTCGACGACGGATATGAGTTAGGGGTGTTACACGATGGAACGATTAGGACACTCTCAGATGTCATATATGTACCTAATTTACGAAAGAATCTCATCTCATTGAGTATTTTAGACTTGAAAGGATGCAAAATCAACATCGACTCGAGCGGTATTAATGTATCTCGTGGATCTCTCATTTTGTTAAAAGGTAAAATAATCGTTAGTATTTATATTCTAGAATGTTCTACAGTGACTGGTGAAATCGGACGTCCCTCGTCCATTACGGAGTCGAATTCAACTCGTTTGGAGTGGAGACAACTTGGTCATAGGAGGAAAAAAGGTATGATCGTTTTGTTGAAGAGAGGTTCTCTTTTGGATGCAGGTTTTGAAAAGTTAGGGCACTGTGTTTGTGAAAATCAGACCTGAGTTAGTTTTGATTTGGCAGTGTACAAGTCGAAGGCTAAAAGTCTTCCAGATTCTAAGCACAGATTCGACTCAGTTAATTCCCTGCATAGTTCAAGATAGGTCCGTGGTGGGCTTTGGCAAAGATGGCATTGTGGAAATATGAGTCAAGGTGGAAATTTGTTAAGTGTGACTCTTATTTCAGTCAAATTTGAGAAATAATCTTCTAGTTTGTTTCAATCAAACTTTGATTAGTCTAGATTATTTTATTATTATTTTACATATGAATTTAGCCTATAAATAGGCTCTTTTACAATATTAGAAAATACACTATTAGAGTTTAGAACTCATGACACATTTAGAGAATTTTGTGTTTACGTTTTGAGGATTCTTTGTCTTTGGGCTTTTGGGGTTTAGTTTTTTATCTCCATCTTTTGTACTTTTCGTTCTTTTGTCATTATAGTAAAATTATCTTTGCCCGTGGTTTTTATCATCTTTGGAGGGGTTTTTCAACTTTAAATTTGTGTGTTCAATTTCTCAATTTCTTCCGTTGTTTTTCTTGTTCGTTGTTTAATCGGGTCGATCCCCAACAGTCACAACAAATTATGGAAAATTAATTCATAACAATGAAGAGAACCTTTTTAAAAAACCAAATGAGAGAAGCCATAATAATCAACAATACAATAACTCAACAAACATGAAGCCTACAACATAAATTGAAAAAAAAATCTACAACAATAAACAGAGATGAAGCCTACAACAGATATTGAAAGAAAATGAAAAAATTCTCACAAGGCAATAAACCATAAAGAAATATGAAGACACAACTAGGAAGTGAAAATATTAAACTTACCTTACAGAAGATAAGGGTGAACGTCCAAAATAGTATAGAGTTAAAAATTGAAGGAGAAGGCTACCAATTTTGGTTTTCAAATGTACAAGAGAGAGAAGAAAAAAGAGATTATATCATAATAAAGAAGTTCTAATGAGATTGTATCCTATATTATGAGATGGCCATAATGTGAGATTAAGATATGATCGAAATATTGAAATTCAAATATCATAATTTCATTTCAAAATGGAATATTATAGGCCACAATGTTATTTTCTGCAAATCAAACCCTCCTTTACAACTACCTTATTATCAACGGCTTGAACATCGATATGGAGAGGTCAAGTATGATTCGTTGCGTTTAGATTAGGATCCATAGCTGGTAAAACTCTTGAAGTATTACCCAACTTCTCCTTCTCTGCCTTCGTGATCTTAAGTTCTTCTTGCAACTTATTGATGTAAGCAATTGCATCCCTTAACAATGAAGCTGTCCATTATTGATATGTTGGGGATGACAGCTCGCAAAGCATAGAATCGTTGGTTCAACTTCTTACTTTGTTTCCTTTCTACTCCAACATGATTAAGGGCTTCTTCTCCTTCATTAACAGGGTTTCTACCCCTTTTTCGGGGCCTCCTTTCATTTGCTACACTCACCTTCTCTTCCTTGCATGGAAACAAGGGCAAAGCTAGAACAATTTTTTAGGGGGGCCGAATGAAATTTTAACTTTTTATAGTCTATATCTTTATAATTTTTAAATGATTAAATCAAATTTTTATAATTTTAGAGGGGCCAAGTGTAATTTTACCTTTACTAATTTAAAATTTTAAAAATTTTTAAAGGGCCTAAATAATAATTTTTCATTTTAGGGGGCCGGGGCCCCTGCTAGCCCCCTAGCAACGCCTCTGCATGGAGCTTCGATATTCAAGTGTTTGAATTCAATAGCTAATTGCCAGCTAATTACAGAAGGCATTTAAGTAGCCTCGAAAATATCTATCTGTATTTGGAAGGCTTTTGTGACTAGTACTGGTTAAGCCGAAACTTTTTCCCGACCCTCATTCGCAAACTCTTGAAAATTTTTTGTTGTGTTTTGAGAACTATAAAACTCTATCGTACTCCCTTGTTTGACACTATGAACATGTGGCCAATGCAAACCATTTTGATTACTTAAAAACGAAATCCTACCACCATTAACATGCACTCCCTATGTCGGTCTAACAGCAAGTTTCTCCTGATAATTGGAATGACCATGCCAAGTGGCATTGTTTAGATCCTGTCCAAAAATCTTAGGATCTCCTAGCAATCTTTCCACAGTCATCGAATTTGAAACAAGGGTATTTTCATCGATCTTCTCATTCACCATTGGTATTGCTACTCTCACTTGCTTCGCCCGAAGCAATGCTGACTTAGTTGAAAATGAACTTCTTATTGGTTGCAACAACTCTAAGCTTTCAAGTACTGATCTCACTGACCCCAATTCAAAAATAGCAACATCAGTTGAGAACAAAACAACGGTCTAAAATCTGGCAACCTTTATCAGAAAGGACCAAACACAATAATTTGAAACTAATTTCATTGCATCCAAAATCCAAAAATGTATCCAGAGGAAAAACACTTCCCTGGACCGCCTTCTCCCGGTGGAAAAAAAAAATACATGGAAGCTAAAAAGAACATCTCAGTATCATTAACTCTATCCAAACCAAGAGCATAATTATCCTCATCTGATCCACCAAACAAGGTATGCAGTTTCTACAAAACATTTTTCTTCATCTTTTGCTAGGTTTCTTCTTCCAGCTATAAAGTAAGAATCTTTGTATCTTCTAATTCTTCTTCTTGTTTAGGCTCTCGACAACACCCATCACCCCAATTCAGGACCTAGTCACTAAACTTGGCCCGCGAAATTTACCAAAAAATGGTATAATTCCAGCTAAAATTAGAAGCGTTGGGTCGATCCACAAGACCTGAGAGCTTGTTTTGAAGATTTTCATCGCTACATATAGTCGTTAGAAGGTTCTCATGTGAAACCGAGCTTGATCCTTTGTCCAATACTTTTGTTCCTAAAACAGAGGTAACCATTGCCTTGTCCTCATCCTTAAAAGCTCCACCTCCCATTCCTAGTTCAAGTTTCACCCCCTAAACCACCCCCTAAGAACTTGAAAAAAATATGCATATGTAAAGAAGAAATTTTTTTTCCTAAAAACCCAAATCAAATTACACCCAAAATCAATAAAAATAAATAAAATCTTTTTCTTAATGCGTTTCTTACTAAGCTAGAAACACCATGAGGCTTTATCTGCATGAGCAGTAGAAAGCAACCATTCCCCCCTTTCAGATCTCACTAGGTTATAAAATTAATAAAGAAAACCAGAAGGAAGTTAAACTTAAATCGAAGCTAGAAAAAGAAAGTAATTGAAGATAAACAAGGATACACACCAGTTAACATGGTAAGTCAAAATTGGCTTGAGCAAAAGAGTGTAGAAAAGTCTCAGAGCGGTGCCCTAAAAAGAAGAAAAAACAAAAAATTCTCCCCACCAAAAAACAAAATGACCGGTTTTGGACTGTTAGAGTTCACATAGGTTTTAGCTGAAGCAGTTAGGTAGTTAGAAAGAAGTTGTTAATATAGCTAGCATTTGTTGAAGAGGTGGTTTAAGAGCAGCAAGAAACTGTTAATACAACTAGCATTTTTTGAAGAGTTTGTTTAAAAGGAGCTATCCTAGTTTTCTATATATACTATATGTCCAAATGAACTAAGTCAGGTATTCATTCAAGATACAGAAATAGAATTGTTTCTTCCCTTTCTCTCTCAAATATCAGAATAGATGTCTAGCTACACTAAGTACTGCTTATGCATACCTTCTAGCATGGTATCAGTCGCCTTGTGATCCTCGGTGTTATGGCTGTCACAGACTCAGCTGAATCTGCCTTAGTTTCTGGTGGTTGTGCTCTTTTCACTGCTGAAAAAGTTGTAAACTCATTCCCTCGGTATGATCTTGTGAAACATGATGAAGGAAATTTCAGTCAATGGCAACAATAGGTATGCTTAATATTACGTGGATATGTTTTGATAGGATTTCTAGACGAGACTTTACCTCCACCGGTGAGGTTTATTTAATCACTGGATGGTTCCCTTACTCCTAATCCGTTCGCGCTGGTCTTCAAGCAACAAGATCAGTTCCTCGCTTCGTAGTTTCTTTCCACGATAAACGACTCTTTGTTGACTTCCTTCACAGATGTTAAACCACCCTGCGATGTATGGACTACGACAACAAGTCTGTTCACACCAACACTGGTGCTAAAAAATCTAGGATTCGTCATGAACTTCATTCCTTAAAGAAAGGTATGCTTTCGATAAAAGATTATGTTGCTCACACAAAGAATTTTTGTGCACTTTTGGAAGCCTCAGGTACTCGTATTCCCGAGACTGAGAAGATAGAAATAATGCTTGCTGGATTGCCTCCTAAATTTGATGCCATTGTCTCCTCAGTGTCTGTTTTGTCTGAGCCAGTGTCATTTCAGAAGCTTGTCGATGCCTTGGTTGAGTGTGAGAATCTTTAGGTACGAGCGATTCAAGAGGTGGCCTTGCATGCTAATCTCGTTGAGGGAGCTCCTCGCAAATACTAGAGGGCTCTGTCCGTAGTGGTCGACCTTCATCCAGTGGCTGTGGGAGAGGATTCCTGCCGCGAGTGCAATGCCAAATCTGTAACATGTCTCTGCACCGCAAGGAGGATTTCTTGAAGGACGAGATTGGCTTTCATCTCAATGAATGAAGTTTACCCACCCGAATGACCAAAATTGTTTTGGTCAAAATCAATTTAGTCAAAATTGCTTTCCAACTAGAGCAGATGGTCATGTGGGTGCATTAAATGAGAACTTGGCTTTTCCAAATATGAGTTGGCATCAAGGTTGGCATGTGTATGCGCTTAGGCCCACATCCTATGGGCCAAATAGGTCGAATGCCTATGCTCCTATTCATGGGCCAAGTAGGCCGAATGTCAATGCTCCTTTACATGAGCAAAATGGGTTCAATAGGATGGATGGAAATATTAAAGCATTTGGGCCTAAAAATTTAAATGGTGTTGGGCCAATGAGTAATGCGTTCAAGTGGGTTACCTGTTAGGCCGTGGTCATACATTTGGGCCTTCTAATAATGAAAGGTGTGATGCTTCGGCCTCGCTTGTTCCTTGGAGAACCAAACCGTGAACTCGTGTCTATTCTGGTTCAGACCTGTGTATTGGTCTTCCTCGGGTCAGTGATTTGCATGCATCTAATTTTTCAAAGTCATCCGGGTCGCATGTCAATACTACTCAGTTCGGGACTACTGGTGGTGGCACGGATTCGTATATACCCGTGCCTGTTGGTACTAATTCATGGTACCCTAACTCGGGTGCTAGCAATCATGTCTGTTGTGATGCGTCGATGCTACGTGACTCCTCTCCATATTTAGGTATGTCTTCTCTATTAATGGGTGACGAGACTCCCACTCCGATCTCGTATATTGGTAATGGTGTTTTACCTACGCGTTCTAAACTTCTTCTACCATCTGATGTTTTATGTGTGTCGAGAATACTAAAAAATTTATTGTCTATATCTCAATTTTCCAAAGATAATAATGTGTATTTTGAGTTTCACCCGACATATTGTGTTATTAAGGACATCATGACCTGGGAAACACTGCTGAAGGGCCACATTCGTGACGGTTTATATCAGTTTTCTCTGCCAGATCTGTCTAATCAATTTGCTCAAGCCCCGATTGCTGCCTCCACTATGCTTCATAATAAGTCAAACGAAGGTGATGTGTTTTCTTTGTGGTATAAACGTCTTGGCCATCCGTCTACTATTGTTGTTAAAAGTTTTTAGAAAAATGTAATATTATATCGAATAAAAATTGTCTCAATGGTATATATCTGGCGTGTCAAAAAGGAAAGTCGCATAAATTATTGTTTACACTTTCTACTACTGAATCTAGCACTCCATTTGACTTGGTCCTGCCTCAGTTGCGTGTGGGAATAATTGGTATTATATTGCGTTTATTGATTTATGTACTCGTTTCACGTGGATTTAATTACTCCGTCAAAAGTCTCAGGCAGTGCAATGTTTTGTTCAATTTTAACAACTCGTTAAAACTCAGTTTGGGAAGAATATTAAATAGTTCCAGAGTGATTGGGGCGGAAAGAATCGAGCCTTCACGTCTGTTCTGGCCTCTCAATGAATTATTCATAGATTAACTTGTCTGCATACTTCTGAACATAATGGAGTGGCTGAGCGCAAACATCGCCACATAGTTGACATGGGCATCATCTTTTAGCTCAAACTGGTATGTCTATGGAATACTGGGGCTATGTATTTTGCTATGCGGTACATCTCATCAATCGACTCCCTACTCCAGTTCTGAAGGGTCAGTCTCTGTTTAAGGCTCTTTATGGATAGGACCCCACCTACGATCATCTGAGGGTATTTGGGTATTGTTGCTTTTCGTATTTACACCCGTTTTAGGCACATAAGTTGGATTTTCCAACCATCTCTTGGGGTATAGTACTCAACATAAGGGGTATCAGTGTCTTCTACCGACCGGTAAGATAATTGTCTCACAGAATGTGGTGTTTGATGAGAGTAAGTTTCTATCATCTGAGCCTGTTCCTGAGAGGCATATGTTGATACAAAGTCAAACTGTCACAACATTCGTCTCCCTAGTTCGTATCGATGCTCCTCACTCTGCAGAGCCTTCCATTACTCAACAACCTACAGTTAGTTCTCAACAAGACATTTCCTCATTCACACATAATGTTGTCAATGCTCAACCTGAGTTTGGAACTGACCGTGTGTGTCATAGTCTTTCCTAGCCTAGTCATAATGATGATGGTGGTATTGAGTCTTCTTCTGATGGTCAGGCACCGATCCCACCTGTGACCAATACTCACCCAACGCTGACTTGATCAAAGGCTGGTATTTTCAAACCCAAAGTCATGTCCGCTGAAGTTGTGGAACCTTCTACAATTGAGGAAGCCTTGTTTTCCTCCGAGTGGCGTGTGGAACGACAGAAATGTGCAAGTGTACACAATCGCAACAAGTAATAAAGTGACAAGTAAATGTCAAGTTATCGTACCCACAGGGACTGTGAAAAGAATTATTTATGAATGTTATTTAAAACACTTTGGTGAAGAAAAATATTTTGTTTGAAGAGGTGATTAAAAGCTAAGATTTTAAACTAAGTAAACTAAAGAAATGAATATCAAATGCACGATTTCAAAATATGATTTAATCAAGATGACATAATTGTGTTGATTTAATTACATTTCTTTAACTTGGAATTATTAAACTTATGCCTATGTTGTTACGAATAAATTCACAGCAACTTGGTAGTTTGCTAACTTATGAACATATTCACATACATAAATCCATTCATCTCTTAACATATCCCTATGTTAATTCAAACGATTAAACATATTTTAATAAGCAAACATGTTATGGAACATACATACTCATTAAATTGAACTAATCTCTTGCATATCCCTATGTTAATTCAAATGATTAATTAAATCGAATAAGCATATAAAAGACTATGAATTCAAACGATTAATTAAATCTAATAAGCACATAAAAGACTATGTGAGGTAACAAGGTATCCTTACCTTGAAATAGTTTAATCACAATAATCTTGCAAGTTATGCAAGGCAAGTGTATTGCCAGATACATTTCTAATTTAACCTTCGGCTACCTTAGAAGAATAAACATGCACTGATTAAGTATTGTGTCCATTAATTACAATTTCAATCCATTTAAGTAATTAATTCATTAGCTACCTCACAGTTGTAATGCAAGAATAACTTGGCATGATTTTACTTAATCAAGCATTTTACCGAGGCCTATAACAGCATAAACACAATTTTAATAATTTAAGCAGATGAAATGCAATCAAACTAACACAAATTAAGTTCAAGCTAAGCTAATTAAATTAACCATTACAACAACATAAATATTCATAGATATGTTCATTATAACAATAACAAAAATTAAAGAGATAGGGAACAAGAATCAAATCTAGTGTTTTTACGTGGCTTGGCTAGGTTGATTTGTTCTTCCTTCTTTGTTGTCCTCGCTGATCAAGGCTTCTATGAACACTCAATTGCTGCTCCAAAATGGCTAAGGAAGAACCCTTTATCAAGGGGAGAAATAGGCACAAGAGCAAGGGACTTGGAATGGGAAAATGAGAGGAGAAAGTGAGAGAAGAGAGAAGAGATGTGAATGAATGAGGGATGAATAAGAGATGATAGATGATTGAATGATCAGCCAAGAAAGGGTTTTATAGCTGAATTTGCCAGCTAAAATTTTCTAAACATAGTAGCCCAAGAGCCAGCCCTTGGCCGGCCATCTATGTGGCAAAGTTGATGGCTTAAACCTTGTTAAATATGGCTTGGGGCAAATCTTCAAAGCCATCAATTGTGGAGGGGCTGATTTGCAATTTGAGCAAGTCTTCAAGGGCTTCTTTTGAGCTTAAAAAATCAGATAATGAGCTGAATTGGGTGAGCACTTGGACGGTTTTGGGCTGTCCTCTCCTTGGTCGGTTCGGTTCAATCGGACCATTTTTTCATAATTAATTAATAGATTAAAAATCTATTAACCCAAATTAACTTGGATATAAATTAAAATTAATTATATTCTGATTTAATAAATATAATTTTGGACCGTCCTAGGCTGGAAATTAATTCGCCCCCATACTTCAAATTGCTTATCAGTTTTGTGCTTCTGGCAGTGTCTGTCGAGCCATTTTTCGCCCTTTGTGCAAATCTATCAAAAATAACCAAAATTCATCAAAAATAATTATAAAGTTAACTAAAATTCAACATGTTCATATTTTAAGTGCACTTTAATTATTTTATAAAAATTAATTATTTTTTGACAAGAATTTAACCGAATTCGTATGAATTTAAGTAAAAAAGGGTATGAAATAGTATGTAAATTTTTGTGTTTCCACACCCCCAAACTTAATTCATTGCTCGTCCCGAGTAATGCACAAATTTTGAAAAGAATTTCTTGGAAACACCTTTGAAAAATTCCTTCAGAACAACATTTTTCTCAAAGTTATGAATATAATATACTTATGCTCAAAGACAAGAAATTTGATAGTTATGCTACTTAAGTATAGATTTCGTTCAAATTAATCTCAACAACTATTATGATAGCAAACATTAGACTAAATGCTTCCTAATAAAGTCATGTTAAACCTTACCAATGTAATTTTATTCCCTTTATTCAAGATTAAGCTGCAATCATTAAGTTTAACTTATGTCTTCATATGTTGTACGTAGCAATTTCTCTCAACTAATGTAGGTAGCATTGGAACTTTTGAATCAATAGGTCTTTAACAAGGCTGTAATGTGGCTGGGCTTAAGGGTAGGTAAAAGATAGATAAATTTAGGCTTTTAAACCCTAGACTCAGCTTGCATCGGACCTTCGAAGTAATTACCTTCAATATACCAACTTTCTTTGCTTTCACATGTTCTTTTGTGCATTTTATTTTAAGAACTCATGCTCTTTCTATTTACTTTTTTTTTCAATTTCGAGCATTTTGCTGAATGTAATACAATTTAGAGCATTTGATATTTCTTTTCAACTCCCCCAAACTTTTTTTTTAAAGAATACTTTGAATAGTACTGAGTCTAGTGTTTGGGACAATTTTAAGATAGTTAAGAGAGAAGTGATGGCTAAATTTGCAAAGGTTCAAACAAAATTAGGCCATATAGTCTCAAAGTTGGGTTTCGAAGGATAAAAATTTCATCATGGTTGGCTTTAAAGGCTCAAACAGTCCAAACAAAAGTTGCCTAAATCATTTTCAATGTTCCATGCTTCCTAGGATTTCGCCTCAAGAAACTACTAAGTCAATTCTAAAGACTTAAACTTTCATGCATGCCTAACTTTCGTAAGGAACTAAAAATTTATGGTACAATTTGCATGCTTTATTAGAAATACATTTATATCATTATTAAGCTAACATAATAATTTATTGAAATAATAGAACTTTATTTGAACTGAAGTTTAACATACTTAACAAAATTTCAAATTATTGAACAAAATATATCCTAATCATAATTAAAAGAAAATTTATTCTAAATGGAAATAATTCAAATTCAATTTTTTGGTCCCCCTACTTAAGATGAACAACATCCTCATTGTTTAAAGTGAATAGATACTATACACCAGCTAAGATTCTAGAAAAGAGGAGGTGAGTCAAATTGACTCCTTAAGTACCAAGCTCTCTCTAGATATAATCCTAGACATGTATATACCTATTACCACACTTTATACTTTGCAACTTGTTCATTATTCATGATTTCCATCTCTTGCTTTATTATGCGAAAATAAAGATTCCTAATTAAACTTAATCCTAAAATGACCTAAGAATAGAAATAAAATAAGGTTAAGATGCCCCCTTTTTATTTATTTGCAGACCCTTCTGAATTTTACTCATCTTTTGTTCCATCATTGTTGCATTTGCATGAATCGCTTCGCTCCTTCTTTGACAATGGACTCCATGGTTCAAATATAAAATTTGGAAATTCAGGCACAAAAATAAATGGGTTATTGTAAATTTTCTTAAGAGCACTTCTCATCGAGTCATCCCTTATTTTTGAGTATCTCCAGTAAGCTTGTTGCTGCTATTGCATATGCTACATTATGTCCATCAACTTTGACAACTCATCTCGAAGACCTGGGCTAGGCGTTTGAGCTCTGAATATTGAAGTTTCATCATCAGGTTCAACTTCTAGTTCCATTGGTTCCTCCTTATCTGGGACTTTAGCTGATTGCTTTGTGGGATCTTCTTCTGCTTCGGGGTACTCACTTTCTTCTACTCATTGCTGTAGAACAGATTCTCCAGCTATTCGGTAGAGGTCCCAATCTGTGATTGTGTCCTGGCTATAGCTTGCCTTCTTTATGTTTGCAGGAATTTTAGCTTTCAAGCGCATAATTGTTATTGTAAAAGGAAAGTAGACTGGGCCAGAACGTCTAACGGCACAATTCCGCATCTCTCTCAAGATGATTTTTCCCACATCAATGGCCTTTCCAGTTAAAATTGAGTATAATAAGACCATTCACTCTAATGAGATTGTAGTCCCATGTGAGCTAGGCATAAGGCTGAAACGAATGAAATAGAACCATACCTTTGCAAGAGGTGTCAAATATTCTATTCGACAAGTATGGATTCCTTGCTTTGACAAAATTCACTTAGAACCTGGAACTGTAAGTTCCTCGAGAATTTCTTGCAAATTTTCAGGATTTATATTGCTCATCAAGGAATAATAATCATCGTTTTCAAAATCATGCAATCCAAAGAACTCATTAATAGCGTTTGAAGTTATTGGCACCTTGATTCCTTGAACTAGAACTTCTGTCAACTCGTTTGAGGTTAAATTCGTATAGAATTTGCAAACTAGTTCCTCATCCACACTAGGTCTCTTCTCACAAAACAATTCCCAAATGAGGGCTTCAGAAACTTGACGAATACATGCCATAAAGTCTTTGTAGTTGCTCTCTTTCAATGTAAAGCCTTTCTCTGGATGCATTTGTTAATTTTTGAAGATACTCTTGTATCTTGTTTTGGCCTCTTCACAATGGAACTTGTTTTTTGTTTCATCAATTTGGGCGCAGGCACGAGATCTGTTGCGAGGCATGATTAACCTGAAAAAGATGGGAGAAATTATTTTCTCAAAAATTTAATTAATATAAAATATTAATAATTTAATAAATTGAAAAAATAAAATTATTAAATAAAATTTAAAATTTAAGAGAAAAAAATTGTCTTACCATATTTTTTTAAAAATTAAGAACTCCTAAAAATAATTAATGAATAAAAGAGGTCAATTTAGGGTAGGTTGGAGGGTTATCGGCTAAGGATATTGGTGCGAGGCTGGTGCGAGTAATGGGGCTAATGTGCCCAAGGACGCTAGGCAGCAAGTAGGCTCGTCGAGTAGGAGCAAAGAGGGAACAACTTGGTGTGATGAGCTACACGGGCAACAGGCCGCAACGTGGGCATACGCGAACTGGAGCTAGGAGCAGGTGCGGCCCTAAGGTGCATGCCTGGAGAGTGCTGGAGCTAAACATGCGTAGGCGCAGTGACAAAGAGTGACTGCTGGGTGCACACGGTGTGGGCTGCTGGCTGAATGGCTGTCGGGCGGTGTAGTGCCTGAGGGGGCTTTCAGCACTAAGTGATTGGGATTTGGTGGGAATGGAGTTTGAGTGGTGAATGAAGGAGAAGGTTGGTGGTATTTATAGTGAAAGTAGTAGGAATTAGAGTAGAATTCTTAATATGATTTAACAAATTAAAATAATCTAATTCTAATTCTACTTAAAGTTAACAACAATTAATAATCAAATATATGCATATTAAATTATTAATGCTATTAATTTATCTAAACAAAATGAAATATGATTAAAACTAATCCTAATTCTATGCTAAATTGATAAAATTAATATATAAATTATAATAGATATAATTATATATTAAAGATTATCTTATTATTATTATTATTTGGAAAAAAACTTATCAAATAAAATATGATTAGGTTAATACTAATCCTAACTCTATATAAAATTGATAATAATTAATATATATTATAATGGATATAATTATATATTAATAATTAGCATCTTTTTTATTAAACTAAAAACATTTATTCTTGAAGCATTTTGAAAAATTTACAAAAGAGGCATCTAATTTTATTATTTACAAAAGAGAAACCAAATTTTAAAATAATTCAATTAAGTCCTGAGACTTAATGAAAATTTGAAATTGAGTTGCAATTTAAAACTTGGATCAAAATTGTTCCTTTTATTTGAAAAACCAAAAATTTAATTTTCTATTTAGGGAATAATTTTTCGAAAAATTATGTTAAAATCAATTCCCAGTAAAGAATGGAGGGGTCACAAGCAGTCTCGCTTAAGTTCTAATCTCCTAGACAGAATTTATTTAAACATACTAATCCCGAAAATATACCCTAAATCATTTATTAAAAAGGAAAATAAGAAAATTTAAACATCCGATAAAATGAACAAAATTTGATTCCGTTCAGTCTTATCTCCCTAGTAATGTTTCAGACGCTGAGTATTAACTTGAAAATTACCTCTCTTACCTTAGAGTTCAACAACTCCGTATGGATAGACTCGTTGAATCGTAAATGGACCGGACCAACGTGATTTTAACTTACCTAGAAAGAACTTTAGTCTGGAAGTAAATAATAAAACTTGCTGACCTGCTTCGAATTCACAACCTCGAATGTGTTTGTCATGCCATTTTTTAAGTCTCTCCTTGATCAATTTGGCATTTTCGTACAAGAACATTTGAAATTCCTCTAGCTCATTGAGTTAGAGCATCTGTTTCTTTTTAGCAAGATTAAGATCTTAGTTGAGTTGTCGTAGGGCCCAATAAGCTTTGTGCTCTAATTCCAGGGGTATATGGCAGGCTTTTCCAAAGACCAACTTGTAGGGCGGCATCCCTATAGGTGTCTTGTATGCTGTTTTGTAAGCCCATAAAGCATCATTCGGTCTTTTGGACCAATCTCATCGGTTCAGGCAAACTACCTTCTCAAGTATGCCTTTGATCTACTTGTTTGCCAGTTCAGCTTGCCCATTCGTCTGCGGATGGTAAGTTGTAGCGACCTTGTGTTTCACTCCATGTTTATCTAATAACCATTTCAACCACTTGTTCACAAAATGGGACCCTTCATCATTGATAATAGCACTTGGGGTTTCAAACCTTGTGAACACGTGTTTCTACAAAACCTTCATCACAACCCTAGCATCATTTGTCGGATAAGCTTCAGCCTCAATGTAACACCCCAAACCCGGCCCAGATGTTATGACCGGATCCGACATGCCACATAGAATCATTCAAAACATTTTATATTGTTGATCCAGAAAAACTTACTTAGTGTTTTAAAAGATAATTTCATTATAGGTTAAAGTGAATGGAAGATGTGCACCAGGTAGGAAACCGGAAAAGAGGTGGTGAGTCCATCGGACTGCTTAAGTACCAAGCTCCCTTCAGATCCAATCCTAGACATGCATACCGCCAGTGCCACACCTTAACGTCATGGATATTTCTAGGAAACCGATTTGATTAAGTCATTTTTAGGAAAAATGATTAATTTTGGAAAATACTTTCATTACGGAAGCTTTGCTTGTTGTCGTGTTATTTTGAAATCAATTGTTGTTTTTGAAAACGCGCCCTAAAGCTATCCAATTTCAACAGTTAAAATAAGTAATACCTATCTTAGTAATACATATTAAAACCATCAAAAATAATTAAGCGGCCTTATTACATTTAAAACCCAAAACTTCAAACGTAAATAAAAGGATGTCCAGTTCACGGAAGAAAATCAAACTTTCGAGCGGGTGGCCACTCCGAATTCCCTCACGACTCCAAGCCCACTATGGTCAGGGGATTTCTTGCGTGGATGAAAATAAAAGGGTGAGTTTGGGAAACTCGGTGTGTAAGGAAAACCCATTCAAAGCCCAAGTCACTTCACCTATTGGGCCTAAGCCCATTCAGTAATAGCAGTGGTCTGGGCGAGCCCTTTTCAGATTATAATAAACCGGGCCTTAGCCCTTATTTAGATAACAATATGGCCCATAGGCCCATTCCAAAATACATGCAACATCAATAACATATGCAAGCCCATTTGGGAGACTACTCAACCTACCAACCACTACACTCCACCCATACCACCATACACTTCATGTGGGATAGCTCAACCCACCCAAATTTAACACTCCACAGCTCTTGAGATTGCTTTGCTCAGTTAATAGTAAATTGAGGCAAAGCCTCCAAGACGTGGACAAGCCACTTTCAAGACTTCCTCCGTCAATATCCCAATCCCATGCATCGATAATAAAAACATGGCATGCAAGAAATAACAACAATCAAACATGCATTTAAGTCAATTTAACCTAGGGGTATTTGGTAATTTACCTCTTAGAGGTAAAGCGTAAATTTTCCACTTTTAAAGGTATTTCAAGAATTTATCTATTTTAGGGTTTTTCATGCATATTCCTACCTTTCACGTACTACGTAATCACGTCTCGAGGGTTCTTACCGAATTGGGCCTGTTGGCCCATCATTCCATTTTGGCCCATTAAGCCCAAAAATATCGAGGGCACGTAAATCATGCACTTTGCAGTCCAAACATTGCAGCTTACCAAAAACATTAATAGATTTACCTCACGAGCATTCGCACACTCGCAAATCTACAAAATACCGATCTTCAACATTTCAGATTTTCGACTTTTGCCGATCTAGACTAAGAAAGAGGGTGTTAGTTACACACCTGTTTGCGACGATATGCTGACGAGATCCACACACGAACTGCCTTCAATTTTCTTCCCCAAGTGACCGAACATTCAAGAGCTTTCTCCTCTCTTTTCTCTTCTCTAACTTTAGGCTATGATGAACAAAGATGGACAAAACTTTGTTCTTTTCACCCCTTTTTCTTTTAATAATATTTCATATTTCATCCATTTAATTCTTTAATACAAAAGACATGAAATTCCCATCATGGAACATTTACCTAAACCATTATCATGGAACATTTACCTAACCCATTATCATGGAATATTTACCTAATCCATTATCATGGAACATTTACCTAACTCATTATCAATTTGTATCAATTTGTACCATAAATTATGGATATCAAGTGCTCATATTGTCTACAACAACATGATGGCTGGCCACTTCATGTAAAATGGGAGGTTAGTCATGAAAATCCTCCTATTTTGCACTCCTATTTATTTGGCCACTTCAATTTAGCCTATAGCATTTTCAAACATTTTCACATAGGTCTTATTTCATAATTTCACCCCCTTTTTTTTATGGAACAAAACTTAACTAAAATTGCCGGGTTCTATCTTAAGCTTGGGCCTTCTAGAGGCCCACTAACATAATTAAACCTATGCCAACATTCACAGAATTCCCGAAAATTGGGGCGTTACACTCGACCTACTTAGACACATAGTCTACTGCTACCAATATATACTTGTGACCGAGGGAAAGGACCAAGAAAGTTAATACCCCATACATCAAACAATTCTACCTCAATGATGTTTGTTCGAGGCATGTCATTTCTATTGGTGACATTTTCGACTATTTGACATCGATCACAACTCTTTACGTAAGCATATGCGTCCTTGAATAGTGTTGGCGAAAAGAATCTGGCTTGCAATACTTTGGCTACAGTACAGTACCTCCGAAGTGTCCCCCACTCAGAGCTGAGTGACAATGGTATAAAATCTTTTGTACTTCTTCTTCTGCCACGCATCTTCTAATCATTTGATCTGCACACTTTTTAAACAAATGTGGCTCTTCCTATAAATAGTATTTCACATCGTGAATAAACTTTTTCCTTTGATGATACGTCTTATCAATCGGCATCAAACCATAGGCTAAAAAGTTAGCAATAGCAGCAAACCAAGGGGTATTATGGACATGATTTACCTTCAGTATGTATTCATTTGGAAACGCCTCTCGAATTAGTATAAGAGGAGAGTTCCCTTCTTGCGGCTCCAATCTGGACAAGCGATCTGCTACTTTATTTTCTACTCCCTTTCGATCTTGAATTTCTAAATCGAACTTTTGAAGTAAAAGTACCCATCGGATCAACCTCAGCTTAGCGTCTTTCTTGGAAGGTAAGTACTTAATTGCCGAGTGGTTCGTATAGACAGTCACATTGGTACCTACAAGATAAGATCCAAACTTGTCAAAAGCAAACATAATAGCAAGTAACTCTTTTTCTGTTACCATATAATTCAGTTGACCTCTTGTCAGAGTTTGACTTGCATAGTAAATGGGATGAAAAACTTTGTTCTTTCGCTGACCCATGACAGCTCCTATCGCAAAGTCACTTGTGTCACACATCAATTCAAATGGAAAATCCCAATCTGGTGTGACTATTATGGGTGCCGAAACTAGTCGATTCTTCAAATCATTGAAAGCTCTTAAGCACTCTTCATCAAATTTGAACGTTGTGTCCTCCTCCAATAATTTGCATAAGGATTTAGCAATTTTGGAGAAGTCCTTGATGAATCTTCGATAGAAACTGGCATGGCCCAAAAAGCTCCTAACACCCTTTACAGATGTTGGAGGTGGGAGTTTCTCAATAACATCTACCTTTTCTTTATCAACCTCTATTCCATGTCTCGTTATCCGATGCCATAGAACAATCCCTTCTCATACTATGAAATGGCACTTTTCCCAGTTGAGTACTAGGTTTGTTTCTTTGCATCGCCTTAATACCTTCGCTAGATTGGCTAAGCAATCGACATAAGTATCTCCGAATATTGAAAAATCATCCACAAAAACTTCCAAATACTTCTCAACCTTGTCAGTAAAAATAGACATCATACATCTTTGAAATGTAGCAGTTTCATTATATAAACCAAATGCCATGCGTCTAAATGCAAATGTACTGAACGGGTAGGTGAATGTTGTCTTGTCCTGATCCGATGCTACTATAATCTGATTATACCCCAAGTATCCATCGAGAAAATAGTAATAGTCTCGCCCCACGAGTCTATCCAGCATCTAGTCCAAAAATGGCAAAGGAAAGTGATCTTTCCTAGTCGCCTTGTTCAGTTTTTGGTAATCTATGCAAATTCTCCATCCCTTAACCATTCTATTCAGTATCAACTGGTTATTCTCGTTTTCAATGACTGTGATACCTCCTTTCTTTGGCACGCACTGGACCAGACTTACCCATGAATTGTCTAAGATTGGGTAGATTATACCCACATCTAACCACTTGATGATTTCTTTCTTTACTACGTCTTTCATAATGGGGTTCAGTCTTCGTTGTCCATTGATCGTCCCTTTTTCTCCATCCTCTAGGATAATCTTGTGCATGCATGCAGATGGACTAATTCCGCGAATATCGGCTATGGTCCATTCAATAGGCTTCTTGAATTGTTTCAACACCAGAATGAGTTTCTCTTCTTGCTCACTAGTTAATTCTACTAAAACAATTACACTCAAAGTAGAAGCGTTACCTAAATAAACATATTTCAAATGTGAAGGTAGTACCTTGAGTTCTAATTTAGGTGGCTCCTCGATTGATTCTTTTGGTTGGGCATAATCCATTTTCTCTAATTCCAAAGATTCAAAACGGGATTGCAGATTAAATCCCTTTTGATTAGCCTCTAACAACGCTAAGTATTCATCTTCCTTTTCATCCTTCAGATGATCTGATGTCAAAATTTGTTCCAACGGATCCTCAACGTAGTTGAGCTCCTTATCCACTATTAAATCCTCTAAATTGAATACTGCAGAACAATCATCAGTTGTGTCAGGAAATCGCATAGACTTAAAAATGTTAAATGTTACCTGATCATCCTCAACACGCATAGTAAGCTCGCCCTTCTACACATTAATAAGGGTCTTTTCGGTTGCTAAGAATGGTCTTTTTAAGATAATTGGCACTTCTTTGTCTGTTTCAAAGTCTAGAATAACAAAATCAGCAGGGAAGATAAATTTATCTACACGTACCAATACATCCTCGATTTTACCTTTTGGATTTGCTAAGGATCGATCTGCTAATTGAAGTGTAACCATAGTAGGTTTAACTTCACCTATCCCCAACTTCTTAAATATTGACATAGGCATCAAGTTAATACTCGTACCTAAGTCATATAATGCCTTACCACAATATGTTGCTCCAATGTTGCAAGGTATGGTAAAACATCTAGGATCCTTCAACTTTGGGGGTAGTTTGTTTTGAAGATATGCACTGCATTCCTTCGTTAAAGCTATCATCTCAGATTCTCCAAGTCTTCATTTTTTGGATAGGATATCCTTCATGCATTTGACATAGTTCGGCATTTGCTCAAGTGCTTCAACTAACGGGATGTTGATATGAAGTTGCTTGAGTATGTCTAGGAACTTCTTGAATTGAATCTCCTACTTCTACTTTTGAAGTCTTTGAGGGTAGGGTGGTGGTGGTTTCTTTATCGGAACTGGTTGATTCATCCTCTGTGGCAATTCTGCATCTAATGGAGTTGTTAGTTTATTAGAATTAGCTAGTTCTGAAATTACCTTGTTGATTTTTACAGAGTCCGGTTCTTGTGAAACTGGAATTTCAACACTCGGTTGAACTTCCTCTAGATATTGAACGTCAGCTTGCTCCTTTTCAGCTTCGATGATGTTGGGCTCTACTGTCTTTCTTGTGACAGCCCAAAATTGACCCTAGTCGGGATGTGGTTTCGGGACCACAAAACCGAGGCATAAAAAAAAATTTAAAATTTATTTTGATGCCTATGATATGTGTTAAATTGTGTGTGACATTTTTGATGATTTGATTTAGTGTTATAAATGTGAATTTCGCTAGAAAGGGCCTAGTAGTAAACTTTGAAAGTATGATGGGAAGATGTGGGATGACTAGTTGATCATGCATGCAAAAATAAGGGATTTGCATGTCAAATTTCCCCAAAAGAAGCATAGTGGCCGGCCAAGGTAGGTGTTGATGGGCAAGGAAACATGTTTCCAACATGTTTGGTTAGTAAGTTATGTATGAAGAAATAAAATAAGAATTAGCATTAAAGAAATGAACAAAAAAAAAGATGAGCATGGATGCCCCCCCTTGCCGTGAGTTGTAGAGAAAGAAAGAAAAAAATTTTGTTCATCCATTTTTCACTTCTTTGGCCGAAAATACTAAGGAAAAAGGGAGGATTTTTGCTCCATTTTTGGTTTAGAAGAGATCTAGAAGGAGATTTGGCTATACTTGCATCAAGATTAAGGTATGTATGAGGTTGTGTCATGAGATTCATGCATGTTTTAGTTGCTAACTTGATGTTCATGTTAGCCATGGTTCAAATCCTTGTTATGCCATAGAAATGGTATTTGGCCAAGGTTGATATTGTGTTGAAGCCATTGCATGCTAAATGTGAAGCTTGCTAATGATGCATGTAATGATGGATTGACTACTCTTGAAATTTCTTTTTAGTATTCTTGAGTAGGGCATTGAGTCCTTTGTTTAACCATGACCAAAAATTTAAAAGGAGTATGGTGTGTGAGGTATTCGGCCATGGCATGCTCATGAGCATGGTTTATGCTTCTTGCATGTTAGTTAAAATTTGTGTTTTGGATGGTTATGAACACCTTGAAATTCGGCCTTGCACCTATATGTGTATATGTGTTTGCACATGATGATTCGGTTATGAAGTAAATGATAAATATGTTTGTTTAAAGAAGAAATGGTTGAAGAATGTTTGTGAAATTTGCATGTATATTCGGCCTAGTACTTATATGGTGTGAAAATCTCGAAATTTATTGTTGATTTTGTGCAAGTATGACTAAGTATAATCGGCCATATGAGTGCTTGATGCTATGTTATAATTATTGAGCTTAAGTATGTGGATGTAAGTGTGTGCGGCCTTATAAGGGTAAGTACCTTGGATTCCCTTTTGATATTCAAAACGATTAAATCAATTTATTTGTTAACATAAAGCTCAAGAGCAAAGGGAACTAGCTCCAATAAAGGAAAAGAAAAGGTGATTGAATAACCGTTGGAAGCGCCGATAATCTCCAAGGTAAGTTTTCGAGTATCGAAACTTAGATTTTGATTCGATTGAACGAAGTAATAAGCAACCGAAATTGTGCCCTTGTATGTGGCCATTGAGCCAAATGATATTCTTGATTAAGTAAATTGTGCATAAAAGTTTGTTATGAAATTGAAACAAAGATGTGTATGAATGTGCGACCAGATATCGGGCTAAGCCCAAGGCAATTGTGCGAGTTGTGATATCGGGCTAAGCTCAAGGCAATGGTGCGAGCCATGATATCCGGGCTAAGCCCAAGGCAATTGTGCGAAGTTGTGATATCCGGGTTAAGTCCCAAGGCATTTGTGCGGGTTACCATAACCTGGCTATGTCCCAAGGCGTTTGAACGAGTAGCTATATCCGGTTAAACTCAAAGGTATGTGATTTGAAAATTATAAGCTTGCTGGAAAATTTTCAGTTAATGCACTTGTGAAATTCCCAACAACAAGGTATGTGTTGTGTGTGCTTTGCACACTAGGAGTAAGTGCGTATGAATATTTGCTCCAATGATAAACGAGTTATCGGCCTTAACTAAGCCGTTATTTGTGTATGAATATAAGAGTTGGGATTGTGAAGTAAGCATGTCATTGAGAAATTGTGCATATGAATTATTGTTTGGCTACTTGAATGCTATGCTTTGGTTGTGTGTAAATTATGGCTCAAACTTACTAAGCATAAATTGCTTACTCTTCCTTTGTTTCTCTGTTTTATAGATTTTGCTCGTTAGCGATCGGATTCGGGATCATTGAAGTGAAGTCATCCACACTATCAAACCCCTTTTGGTACTCTTTTGGTTGAACTTTGGATATGGCATGTATAGGACTACCCTCGATTGTTTTTAAGTTCTTTGTGATGTATATGTGTACGGCCATGCGAAAATGGTTCGTAAAAGTGGAGGATGGAATTTGACCATTTGTGCTTTGTAATTATATTTGGTTTCATGATGTGATTATGGTTTGAATGAGAGTGTTGGTCACATGATCAGCCATTGGAATGGCTAAATATGATCATATGTGGACCTATGTATGTCAAAATTATAGTTGGCCCATGGAAACCACAAGATAGGTAAAGTTTACCTTGAAAATAGATGTTGGCAAGCGGAGTGGTGCAGATTTGAAAAATCTCCAAAATTTGTAGGAATGGTATTAAATAGTGAATAAGTTATGTAAACGAACCTTGACAAGTCTATTTTCATATGAAAGTAACGAAACGATCATATGAACAAGATACCGAAAGATATTAAAGTTCTCGTGAGATAGGGCGAACGGTTTCGGGTCCCCGTCATGACTTTGAAAATTTACTATAAATTATCCGAAATAATTTTGTGAAAAATAAAATAGAATAAAATAAATAAAAATAAAGAACACATAAATTTTACGTGAAACCCTTTCGAAAAAAACCACGGGCGAGGAGAAGAAAATTCACTATGTCGAAAAATTTTTACTCAAATACAAGAGGAATAGACTATGTCTATTTATAGGCTTGCAAAGCCATATTCTAGTAGGATTGAAACACCTTATCCTAATCAATATAAAATAGATGGAGTTTAATAAGGTTTAAAACCTTATTCTAAAATAAAATAAAAGAAGTCTAGTTCTATATGGATTTTACTTTTATTTTATTTTCCATCGTATTTTATTTAAATAAGAATTTGGGTCACTTAATTCTAACAATCTCCACCTTGACACAAATTCTCAATGAACAAGTTCTTCATCGCGAACTTTCAATAAACAAGTTCTTCACCTCTTCCAAAAACCCCTTAAGGGTTTAACTTCAACAATGAACACCAACCAAGTCTAAGCAATGCTCAAACTTGGTTATAGGAAGTGACTTAGTCATCATATCTGCAGGATTTTCATGAGTGCTAATTTTGCTCACAACAATATCACCACGAGCAATAATATCACGAACAAAATGATACCGAATATCAATGTGTTTTGTTCTCTCATGAAACATTTGATCTTTTGTAAGAAAGATGGCACTCTGATCGTCACAAAATCTTGTCTTGATTTGAAGGTCTTCATTGAGTTCACTAAATAGTCCCTTCAACCAAATAGCTTCTTTACAAGCCTCAAGAATCGCCATGTACTCGAACTTCAGTGGTAGACAAAGCGATCGTAGTTTGCAAAGTGGCTTTCCAACTAATTGCACAACCTCCGATTGTAAAGACGTAACTGTGAGAGATCTTCTTCTATCAAGGTCTCCAAAAAATCAGCATCAACATACCCTATAACTCCATCTTTAGTTCTTCCAAACTGTAAGCAAACATTAGTAGTGCCTCGTAAGTATCTTAAAATCCATCGAATCGCTTTCCAGTGTTCTTTACCAGATTCGCCATGTATCGCTAATCGCACCGATCGCATATGATAAATCCGACGTGAACAAACCATAGCATACATGAGAGATCCTACTGCACTAGAGTATGGAACATGTGACATGTACTCAATCTCATTATCTGATTGAGGAGATAAGGCCGATGAAAGTCTAAAATGGGCTGCTAAAGGAGTACTAACAGGCTTAGCACTCTGCATATTGAACCTGCAAAGAACTTTCTCAATGTACCCCTTCTGACTTAGGTACAATTTACTTGCTTTTCTATCTCTGAGAATCTCCATACCAAGTATCTTCTTTGCTGGTCCTAAATCTTTCATCTCAAATTCTTCACTTAGTTGGGCTTTAACCTTTCTTATCTCTCTTTATCTTTTGTCGCTATCAACATGTCATCAACATAAAGAAGTAGATACACAAAAGAACCATCACTGCTTTTTCTTAAAGTAGACACAATCACAAAACTACTTCTTTTGAAATCATGAGAAGTCATAAAGGAATCAAACCTCTTGTACCACTTGTCTTGGTGATCGTTTCAAACCGTAAAGGGACTTTTTCAAAAAGCAAACATAGTCCTCTTTTTCGAGACTATAAAACCCTCCGGTTGTTGCATGTAAATATCTTCCTCAAGTTCTCCATGCAAAATGCGCTTTTACATCTAACTGCTCAAGCTCCAAATCATGCATGGCCACAATACCAAGCAAAGCTCGAATCGAACTATGCTTAACAACCGGAGAGAACACATCAGAAGTCCACTCGGAATTTGATCTGTAACCCTTTGCAACAAGCCTTGCTTTATATCCGGTTCTTCAACTCCCGAGTCCCTTCTTTCTTTTAAACACCCATTTACAACGAATGCCTTTTTACCTTTAGGAAGTTTTACAAGATCCCATGTTCTTTTTTGTGGAGTGATTCCATCTCCTCTTGCATAGCAAACATCCACTTTTCGAGTCTTCACAGCTAATCGCCTCGAATAATTAAATGGCTCTTGATTCGCATCTATATCTTCAGCCACATTTAAAGCATAAGCAACTAGATCAACCTCGGCATACTTCTTTGGAGGTTTAATTTCTCTTCTTGTCCTGTTTTTGGCGATAGAGTATTGCGGTGAAGAAGCAACTCTATTCTCAATTTTGTATTGGCTTGAGGAGTTGATTCAGATTAATCGATGCTCCACCGCTTTTGGTTTTCTTTATTGGAAGAGTCTTTAAGAGATAAGTTAGGTAGCATAGCGGTTTCATCAAAAACAACATCTCTGCTAATCACAACTTTTCTATTTTCAGACACCATAACTTATAGCCTTTTACACCACTTTATAACCAAGAAAACGCATTTAATGGATCTCGGTTCCAATTTTCCATTATCAACATGAGCATACGCGGGACACCCAAAAATCTTTAAATCGAATAATTAGCGGGATTACGGCACCATACCTCTTGTGGAGTCTTTTCTCAATGGCAACGAATGGAGATCGGTTGATCAAAAACATGCGATGAGAGGTCGCTTCCCAAAATGACTTGTAAGTTGGCATTTGACAACATACATCGAACCTTCTCCATGATCGCTCGTTCATTCGCTTACAACGCCGCTTTTGTTGTGGAGTATGACGAATCGTCAAGTGTCTCATGATCCTTCGACTTGCACAATCTATTAAACTCATCGAATGTAACTCTAAGCCATTGTGCATGCGGAGGTATTTTATCTGCTTTTCCGTCTGTTTTTCAATCATAATTTTCCAAGACTTAAATGTGGAAAACACATTGCTTTTCCGCTTCGTGAAGAACGCCCAAACTTTTCTCGAAAAATCATCAATAAAGGTTAGCATATAATTAGCTCCACCTCTCAAGGCACTCTAGACGGCCCCACAGATCGTAATGGATATACTCCAACGCTTCCTTCGTGTTATGGATTCCTCTAGTGAATCGAACTCTCTTTTGCTTCCCAAAACACAAGGTGCTCACGAAATTCAGTTTGCAAATTCCTTGCCCATTAAGAAGTCCTCTTTGCTTAATTATGCCATGCCATTCTCACTCATATGCCCTAGGCGATATGCCAAAGTTTAGTAATATCATCATCCGAGAAGGAAGAGGAAGCGACAATTGCATCACCAATAATATAGAACCTCAGAAACATATAACTTGGCAATCTTTCTTTGCCCTTTCATCACAACAAGGGACCCTTTGAAATCTTTAAAACCCCACTTTCAAATGTGTATCTGCCCTTTTGAATCAAGAGTACTCAATGAAATTAAATTTCTTTTCAATTCGGAACATGCCGCACGTCACTAAGTGTTCGACAACTCCATCAAACATCTTAACTTTAATTGTTCCAACACCGCGATTTTACATGAAGCATTATTTCCCATCAAAACAACACCTTCAGATCTTCGTTTCATAAGTTGTAAACCAATCCCGATTGGGACTCATGTGGAAGGTGCAGCTGAATCAAGTATCCACTCCTTGCTTACTTTAGAATCATTGATGAAGCAACTAGAAGTTCACCATCGTTGTAGTCTTCTACAACATCGCCTTCACCGAATTTTTGGTCATTTTCCTTTTGATTCGCAGCCTCCCTTTTAATCTTATTTTGTAGCTTATAGCACTTCAGATTTAATGTGCCCTTTCTTCTTGCGAAGTTGCAAGTTTTACCTCTGCTTGAAGATTTCGATCTACCCTTAAATTTACCACGAGGATTCCGTTCGTGTTCTACCACGATCATCATCAACATTCCGGTCTTGTCTCCCACGAACAATGAGACCCTCTCCCGAGAGTTGGGTTTAACCACAAGATGCTTCATCTTATCATACGAGGTTAAAGAATCATAAACCTCATCAACTGTGAGAGACTCGCGGCTATATAAAATCGTGTCTCTAAAGGTTGAATAAGACGGGGGCAACGAACAAAGTAGAATCAACCCTAGATCTTCCTTATCATACTGAACCTCCATGGCCTCCAAGTTTGAGAGAATTTCTTTAAACACTGTTAAGTGTTCGTGTACAGATGCACCTTCCTCCAAACGATGAGCATAAAGACGTTGCTTCATATGCAACTTGCTTGTTAGAGTTTTCGACATACATATTTGTTCTAGCCTCTTCCATAATGCAATGGCGATTTTCTCTTTCATCACATCCTCGCAAAATTTCGTTGGACAAATGCGAGATGTAATTGTGTTAATGCCTTTCGATCCTTACGCTTCTTCTCTTCATCTGTTAATGTCGAAGGCATCTTATCTATCCTAGCGGGGCATCCTCTAGATCCATCTGCAAGAACGCTTGCATCTTAATTTGCCACAACGCAAATCGGTGTTGCGATCCAACAATGAATTTCATACTTCAAAGACGCCATTACCGTGATCGAGATGAATAACCCTAAGCTCGATACCAATTTTGAAAAATAAAATAGAATAAAATAAATAAAAATAAAGAACACATAAATTTTACGTGAAACCCTTTCGGAAAAAAAACCACAGGCAGAGGAGAAGAAAATTCACTATGTCGAAAAATTTTTACTCAAATACAAGAGGAATAGACTATGTCTATTTATAGGCTTGCAAAGCCATATTCTAGTAGGATTGAAACACCTTATCTAATCAATATAAAATAGATGGAGTTTAATAAGGTTTAAAACCTTATTCTAAAATAAAATAAAAGAAGTCTAGTTCTATATGGATTTTACTTTTATTTTATTTTCCATCGTATTTTATTTAAATAAGAATTTGGGTCACTTAATTCTAACAAATTAGAAGTCATGCCTTATATGTGCAGATTCCATTTTAGTCTAGTTTCATTAGAAACAAACGACACCAGATATTAAAGCCCCGCAGAGAGATATTCAAGTTGTAACGCAAAAGGTCAATGTAGTCGACCCACGTAACATGGGTGACTTTAACTAATAAACTGTACCAATTGGCCCAACAAAAATTCTAGAAATAAATCCATGGATGGATATATGAGTCTAAATTTAGGAAAATTTACGGAATCAGTTTCGAGTTTTGAAACTCGAGATATGATTTTTAAGACAGCGGTGATGCAGTTTTCCACATGTCTCGAAATGCCAAATTGGTCGGTACTTTAAGAGGATTTGTCTCGTTAACCCTCGTGTCCGACACCGGCGATGGTCTCGGGTTCGGGTGTTACATTTCTACTCCTCAATGTCAACGCTTTCCAATGCTCCTTCCTTGAATTTTCCATATCACTAGGTAAAGCACCTTGTGGTCGGTTCCTGAGTTCAGTTGCGAGCTGGCCCATTTGGTTTTCCAGGTTTTTCAATGTAGCTACTTAGCTTTGGATTAAGGCATCATTCTTGGTCATGTATGCCTTCAACAAATTTTCTAAGCCATTGGATGGTTCAACTTGGGTTGGTTTCTGAACTTGTTTGGGAAAACTAGGTGGCTAGAACGATCTAGGTTGGGCGTAAGTGTTACTGATTCCAACCCCTTGGTTACCCCAGGAATAGTTCAGGTGGTTTCACCAAAATAGGTTATAGTAATTAGATTGCAGTGCTTGCCTTCCTCGATTTTGATTTTGGCTACCTATGTAGTACATGGATTCTAGGTTTGATGGACATTCTTCAAACAAATGTCCTTCCCCACAATAGACACAAACTATATTTTCAAATTGATTTGGTGGCTGTGCTGCAAAACTATTAGACCCATTAGTAGTAAGACTTTTTAACATTGAGGATATTGATGATACCTGAGATGCGAGTGAAGTAAGTGTAACACCCCTTACCCATGTCCTACGCCGAGTCAGGGTACGAGGCGTTACCAGACTTAAATGCAAACAATCAAGCAATCCAAATTATAAAATTTTGTTCAAATTTAAAGTTTTTCAAATCCTATCTTAAAGTCTATTATTTGGGCCTACGAGGCCTTAAACGTGCTATACAAGTAATTAGGGACTAAACCGAGAACTTTGGAAAGTTCAGGAAAATTTATGATTTTTTTTCCTTGAAGTGGATCCACATCCCGTGTGGACACAGGGACGCGCCTATGTGTTTTCAACATGCCCATGTCCTCAGGCTGTGTAACTCTCTGACTATGATGTCATCATGCAAAATGAACCACACGGCCAAGCCACGCCCGTGTGCTAGGCTGTACCCTCCACACGGCTGAGACACATGGCCGTGTCTCTGCTCGTGTGACAACACTTAGGCTATTTTCCAAGCCTTTTTGTTACCTTTAATTTCCACAGTTAATTACATATATTAAGGACACATATCATGACATCATTTTAATGAGTTAGCCTCCATCATTAAGATATAATCCTAACATTAACATGTCATTATTCACGTATTTTGCATATTCGTGCAATATTAAGTCTAGATGCAAACATCCATGACCATTAATCTTACTATTGCACCACCTTTACTAATAGTCTAGAATTATTCACTTATTATCTGTGTCATTAGACCTTGAGCATTCAAGTTAAATCAACATCATCATCTTTTTTTTCTATATCATGCATTTTCTCATAGCAATGACCTGTTCGATTGGTCATGAAGCATTCATCATACACACATGTTATACACCAACATGCACTTTCAACAAGCATATCCACATCACAAACATTAGGACTTAACATGGATAAATAGGCTTACAAGCCATAATCATTATAAGCCACATCTCATGGCTATATACAACATCATTATAAGCCAATACATTTGGCTACTCATAACAACATCTATCATAAAACTAAGTCCCTATACATGCCACTAACTTGGAACCGCTAGCATATATATATTAATATTCCAAAGATGATGTCTTGATAGTGTGATGCTGCCTTCAACGATATCCAACCCCGAGCTGACCTGAAAACACTAAGGAAATGGAAAGGAGGGAGTAAGCTTTACGCCTAGTAAGCTCGCATGAAAAATAATAAGCAATGTGATAACGTGATATTTTTAATTTCTTTCTATTTATTCAAAGTCCATTCAAGCTATTTTCTTGAGTCATGGTCACTAAATTATTTGTATCTAGAGCTACAAGACTCTGAATTGAGAACTATTAATTTTCCCTGAAACTAGACTCACATATCTTCTTACCATAAAATTTTCAAATTTTTTGGTCCAACCAATAAGTACAGTTTATTCCTTAAAGTTACCCCTATTTTTCTATATGGCAGTTCTAACCTCTCTTCACAATGAATTAATTATCTCATAGTACGGGACTCAGATGATGCTTCTGTCTATTTCCCTCTAAAATAGACTTATTAAGAATTTTAAGCGTATAAATTATAATTCATAATAATTTTTATACAATTTTTAATGATTTTCTAAAGTTAAGATAGGGGAGTCTGAGATCACTCTGACCCTATTTCACAAAAATTTGAATATCTCATCATATGAGGTTCCTTTGCTTACATCATTTCATTTAACTGAAACTAGACTCGATAAGATTTAATTTAATATTTTACTCAGCCTCTAACTCAATTTGTAATATTTTTGGTGGATTTTCAAAGTCGGACTACTGCTATTGTACTAATCTGTCTTATGCAACATAATGATAACCATCACAAATTTTTCGTAGAAATTATTCTCATAAATATCACTCAGTCATTTGCACTCTTATCACAAGTCCATTTCATTTCACATGGCAAACACATGCTCATGGGTTTCGAGTACGTACCTGTTCTATCTCTTAGCACAACCACTCATCCAAACATGACAATCATATACAGAATACTAGTATCATCTAAACATAGATGAGTTTATCCTTTCAAGTATTTCCATTCCATTTCTCATATTAATTCCCGTTAAATTCCTTGGAATCTCGATGGATATCACATTTATCATCAAGTCATGCAAGTGATCATTTCAAGTATGTATTCCCGCGAACCTCACTCATTACGGCGGGATTACCAGTCCAGGCTAAACCCACCATATCATAACTCACAGTGTTGTCGGGATTACCAGTCCAGGCTGAATCCCTTACAATGACATACAGTCTCATAAGCTCGGATCTGAATCACCAGTTCAGACTAAATTCAGTCCTTAATCGGATTACCTATCTGGGCTAAATCCTTAATGCACCTATATTCTTCGAGAGGCTCGATCACTTAAGGAACACCCGTCTGGGCTAGATCCTTTCTATATTAAGATCAACGGATTACTCGTCCGGGCTAAATCTATTTCTGCAACACATGTAGGATCTCATGTCATGTAAACAATGACTTATCCATCAAATATCCTTTTTTATTCAACCGAGAATTTTATCTTTTCATCAAGTATATCAATATGCATATTCAACACATTTTCATGTTTATTTGGGCATTAGTCCATACAATAAAAATAACATATCACCTAGTTTTCATACAAACTTATTCATTTCATTTAAAAAGTCAATTTCCATCAAATGTCCATTAACGTCAAATTCAATACAACCATAGCAAGATATATTTCATGTATAACAATAATAACATGAATAATATGCTTATTAAATCATGCGAACTTACCTTGAATACGAAAATGACAAAATTACCATTTTAGTCCAAAATTTGTATTTTCCCGATTTAAGCCCAAATCTTGATTTCCTTGATCTATAATTTCATCTTGATTTCCTTGATCTATCATTTCAAATATAGCCTATTTAGGACTCACATTATTCAAATTGACCCAAAATCATATTTTGGCAAAATTACATTTTTGCCCCTAAACTTTGTCAAAATTACACTTTTGCTCTAGCCTCGTAAAGTGATTTTTATTCAATTTTTCCATTCTATAGGCCTAGCCGAACCATTTTCATAACTATATAAAACTACAATTCTCATCATAACACCCTTTTATACTATTTTTACAACTTTTACAAAATGGTCCTTTCGAACATTTTCGTCGAAAATCACTTAGTAAAAGTTGTTTATTTAACACCCAACACTCATTTTCTACCATTAAACATCAAAATACAAGCATGTCACTCATGGGTAAATTTTTAAACATAAACCCTAGCTTAAAATAATGGTAGAAATGGGTAGATCATGTTACCGGGACTTAAAAAATGTAAAGAACATTAAAAACGAGGCTCGGGATCCCTTACAAATGAGCTTGGAAGCTTAAACCAAACCCTAGCCATGGTGTCCATGCTAGTTTCGGCTGGATGTAGAAGATGATAGCCAATTTTGACTTATTTCCCTTTTTAATTCTTTTAATTATTAGATTACCAAAATGCCCCTAACTTAAAAATATTTTATTACACCCATTTCATGTATATTTTTGTCCAACAATTAACCAATGGTCTAATTACCATTAAGGACCTCCAATTTAAAAACTCATAACAATTGGACACTTCTAACATGTGGAACTCAACTTTTTTACTTTTTACAATTTAGTCCTTTTGACCAAATTGAGTGCCCAAACGTCAAAATTTTTTAACGAAATTTTCATGAAATCATTTCGTGAAATGATAGACCATAAAAATATAATAAAAATAAATTTCTTACGTCAGATTTGTGGTCCCGAAATTGCTATTCCGACTAGGCCCTAATTTGGGATGTTACAGTAAGAGCGTCTACTTCATGTATTCGGACAACTTGTCATCCTGGCACTGCTTGATTGGTTGGTCATTGGTAATTGTTTCTGGAAATCCTCTCAATGATTTAATAGGCCTCATTAAAAGACTTAGAAAGGAGAGCACCGTTAGCAGAAGCATCCACTACCATCTTCATGTGACCGTTGTGACCATTATAAAATGTCTCAAGTTGGATGCAATGTGGGATTCTGTGATGAGGGCACTTCTGTAATAATTCTTTGTACCTTTCCCATGCCTCATATAAGGACTCATCAACCATTTCTTGGAAAGCAGTGATCTCATTCCTTAACTTAGCATTCTTGCTAGGTAGGAAATACTTCATAAGGAATCTTTTTGCTAACTCTTGCCATGTGGAAATTGAGTTTGGTAGAAATAAGTTCAACCAGGCTCGAGCTCTATCCCTTAGTGAATATGGGAATAGCTTCAATCATAATGCATCTTCGGGTACTCCGGCTAACTTGAAATAATCGCTCACCTCCATAAACAATCTTAAGTGTAGGTGACGATCTTCGATAGGCATTCCACTGAATTGGCCCACTATTTGAAGCATCTGGAACATGACTGGCTTTAGCTTGAACTGTTGTGCCTCAATTTCGGGTCTCCTAATACCCAGATTAAGATCATTAAATAGTGGCACAGCATACTGTCTTAAAGCTCTATCCCTATCATCAGCAATAAGGATAGGATTTTGAGCAAGGTTTGCTCCATTTTCTTGATTTGGATTTTCAAAGTTCATCTCTTCAGTTCTTCTCTGATTTGCTTGTCTTCTTTGCTCTCGAAAATTTTGTTCTATCTTATGGTCTATGAGGAGTAGGTCAATAATCCGGTCAATACTAATAAACACATGAAATAATCATAGAAAAATTAATTAAGTTTAAAAATTAAACAGAAAAAATAAACCAAAATGTAAATTAACAAATTCACAAATAATGATTTTTTAAAACAGTCCCCGGCAACGGTGCCAAAAACTTGGAACGATAGAAGTGTGCAAGTGTACACAATCGCAACAAGTAATAAAGTGACAAGTAAATGTCGAGTTATCGTACCCACAGGGACTGTGAAAAGAATAATTTATGAATGTTATTTAAAACACTTTAGTGAAGAAAAATATTTTGTTTGAAGAGTGTGATTAAAAGCTAAGATTTTAAACTGAGTAAACTAAAGAAATAAATCTCAAATGCACGATTTCAAAAAATGATTTAATCAAGATATCATAATTGTGTTGATTTAATTACATTTCTTTAACTTAGAATTATTAAACTTATGCCTATGTTGTTACGAATAAATTCACGAAAATTTGGTAATTTGATAACTTATGAACATATTCACCTACACAAATCCATTCATCTCTTAACATATCCCTATGTTAATTCAAACGATTAAATAGATTTTAATAAGCAAACATGTTATGGCACATACATACTCATTAAATTGAACTAATCTCTTGCACATCCCTATGTCAATTCAAACGATTAATTAAATCTAATAAGCACATAAAAGACGATGTGAGGTAACAAGGTATCCTTACCTTGAAACAGTTTAATCACAATAATCTTGCAAGTTATGCAAGGCAAGTTTATCACCAGATTCATTACTAATTTAACCTTCAACTACCTTAGAAGAAGAAACAAGCACTGATTAAGTATTGTGTCCATTAATTACAATTTCAATCCATTTAAATAATTAATTTATTAGTTACCTCACAATTGTAATGCAAGAATAACTTAGGCATGATTTTACTTAATCAAGCATTTTACCGAGGCCTATAACAACATAAACTCAATTTTAATAATTTAAGTAAATGAAATGCAATCAAACCAACACGAATTAAATTCAAGCTAAGCTGATTAAATTAACCATTCCAACAACATAAATATTCATAGATATGTTCATCATAACAACAACAAAAATTAAAGAGATAGGGAACAAGAATCAAATCCGGTGTTTTTTTGTGGCCTGAATAGGTTGCTCTGTTCTTCCTTCTTTGTTGTCCTCGCCGGTCAAGGCTTCTATGAACACTCAATTGCTACTTCAAAATGGCTGAAGAAGAACCCTTTCTCAAGGGGAGAAATCGGTACAAGAGCAAGGGACTTGGAATGGGAAAATGAGAGGAGAAAGTGAGAGAAGAGAGAAGAGATGTGAATGAATGAGGAATGGATGAGGGATGAGGGATGATTGAATGATTAGAAAAGGGGGGGTTATAGCTAAATGTGGCAGCTAAAATTTGCTAAAAATAGCAGCCAAAGAGCCACCCCTTGGCCAGCCATCTATGTGGCAAAGTTGATGTCTTCAACTTTGCTAAATATGGCTTGGGGCAAATCTTCAAAGCCATCAATTGTGGAGGGGCTGATTTGCAATTTGAACAAGTCTTCAAGGGCTTCTTTGGAGCTTAAATAATCAGCTAATGACTAAATTGGTTTAGCACTTGGACTATTTTGTGTTGTCCTCTCCTTGGCCGGTTCGGTTCAATCGGACTATTTTTTCATAATTAATTAATAATATATTAACCCAAATTAACTTGGATATAAATTAAAATTAATTATATTATGATTTAATACATATAATTTTGGACAGTATTAGGCTGGAAATTAATTCGCCTTGATACTTCAAATTGCTTCTCGGTTTTGTGCTTCTGGCAGTGTCTGCCGAGCCATTTTTCACCCTTTGTCCAAATCTGTCGAAAATAACCAAAATTCATGAAAAATAATTATAAAGTTAACTAAAATTCAACATGTTCATATTTTAAGTGCATTTTAATTATTTTATAAAAATTAATTATTTTCGACCAGAATTTAACCGAATTCGCATGAATTTTAGTTAAAAAGGGTATGAAAAAGTGTGTAAATTTTTGTGTTTCCAGCATGCTGCAGCTCAAGCAGAATATGATTCTCTTATTCAAAATTCTACCTACGAGCTTGTCCCACTACCACCAAATCGTAAGGTTATTAGGTGTAAGTGGCTCTTCAAGATTAAGCGAAATCCGGATGGTACCCTTGCCCGACGAAAGGTTTAGCTAGTTGCTAAAGGATGTTCTCAATTTCCTGGGTGTGATTTTAAGGGAACATTTAGTCCTGTAGTAAAACCTGTCGCTATTCGGGTTATTTTTTCAATTGCAGTCTCCAAAGGGTGGCAACTGAGGCAGGTCGATGTCAACAATGTTTTTTAAACGGTGATCTTGATACTAAGGTATTCATGCACCAACCTCCGGGGTATGAACAGTATGATTTAGATGGAAAACCTTTTGTGTACCATCTGAAGAAAGCTTTGTATGGTCTCTGTCAAGCTCCTCGTGCCTGGTTTGAGAAACTGAAACAGTTTCTTGTCTCGATTAGGTTTGTTGGTTCCAAGTCTGATTCATCTCTATTTGTGCGGGTGATAGATGGCTCAACTCTCTATGTGCTTGTATACGTCGATGATATTATAATCACTGGCAATCTGTCTACTTCTATAGATTGGTTTGTTCAGTTATTAAATAGTGAGTTCTCACTTAAGGATATGGGTGATCTGTATTATTTTCTTGGGATCAAGGTCACTCGCTCCTCTGGTTGTCTTCACCTTTGTCAACAGAAATATATCCGTGACATTCTTGATCAGTGCTCAATGATCACGGCAAAGAGTGTGCATACGCCAATGATCAACTCGTCTACCATGTCCAAGGATGATGGAGAACGATTGGAGGACCCGACTGAGTACAAGAGCCTTGCTGGAGCTCTCCAGTATGTGGTTCTAACTAGACCCGATATTTTATATGTTGTAAATAGAATATGTCAATTCATGCATAGCCCTACTAATACCCATATGGTGGCACTGAAACACATTTTACGGTATCTAAGTGGCACCCTTGATTTTGGGTTAGTCTTTCATCCATCTACTCGATTGTCTTTGGTTGGATATGCAGATGCCACCTAGGTTTTATATTTTGACGACAGATGATCGACGTCAGGTTATTGTGTATACTTCGGTCAAACTCTTGTATCATGGTGTTCTAAAAAGCAACTAGTAGTTTCTCGTTCCACGACTGAGGGGAATATAGAAGTCTTGCTGCAGCAACAAGTGAGGTGGCTTGGTTACTTTCATCATTTCAAAAGCTACAAGTTAAGTCTGCTGATACTCCAACTATTTGGTGTGATAGCTCTAGTGCAATAGTGGTTGCGGCCAATCCTGTTTTACACTCAAATTTGAAGCATGTAGAACTAGACTTGTTTTTTGTTCGTAAGAAAGTTGCGGATGGATCTCTTCTGATAAATGAGGTTTCAGCCTGTGACCAAGTGGCTGATGTCCTTACAAAACCCCTGTCAGTGATGTCTTTTACTTAGTTTCAAAATTTTCTTTGAGTCTTATGCCGAGAAGATAGGTGAATGTTAGAGTTCACATAGACTTTAGCTGATGCAGTTAGGTAGTTATCAAGAAGCTGTTAATACAGCTAGCATTTGTTGAAGAGTTGGTTTAAGAGCAGTTATCCTAGTTTTTTATAAATACTGTATGTACAAATGAACTAAGCCAGGTATTCATTCAAGATACAGAAATAGAATTGTTTCTTCCCTTTAATAGAATTGTTTCTTCCCTTTCTCTCTCAAATATCAGAATAGCAGTCTAGCTACACTACGTACTACTTATGCATACCTTCTAGCATGGACTAAGCAAGCAGAACTAAAAAAAGGTTTTCGTTAAATTTCCCTCTTTGAAGCAAATCATGAAACATAAAATTAAGGAGAGAATAAGAAGGGAGAGGGAGAGGGATTTGTCATTTTACATTGTTCCTTTGTTTTTCTCAGCTATTTTATGAAAATGATAAAAAAAATAAAATATTTACAAGAATATTATAGGTTCAAAAACATTAACGAAAACAACTATGAAGGAATAATGTATGGTGATGCCGACAACTCCATGGCCGACACTTATATCAAAAAGATTAAAAAATATATTTTTTGGTGTCTGCAATGTAATGGTTGGTACCTCTGTTTATTTTTTATCCGTATTTTATATAATACATTTTATACCTGGTTTCAAAAAGAAATTTTGGGTGCAAAATATTTTAATTTTTTTATGCCAATATTGAGTGGCCGACACCCATTTTCAATAAAAAAAAATTTTTCTTGACCCCCTGAACCCATTGGTCCACAACAATACATATGGGTATTCCATGATAAAAAAGAAAAATAATAAAAAAATACAAACTCATCTTCTACAAATGGTTCTCCTTCACTATTTCTTTTCTCTTCCTCCCTTCCCCTCAAATTTTTTCATTTTCTAAAATGTTTTTGGCTTTTTATTTTTTAAAACAAATAAACTATCATAAGTTTTTTTTTTCTTTTTAATTTTCTAAACAAGTGATGATGAAAAGGAATGAGAATCGTTTGTAGAAGATGAGTTTGCATATTTTTTTCTTTTTGTTTTTTGATCATAGAATTCTCATATGTATTGTTGGCGGCCAATGGGTTCACAGGATCAAGAAAAAAATATTTTTTTACTGAAAATAGGTGTCGGCCACCTCAATACCGGCACCAAAAGAGTTTTAAAATTTTGAAAATTGGGTGTTGGTCACCTGCTACATAACATCAAAAAAAAAAATTTTTTTTAAAACCAGGTACAAAATGTATTGTACAAAATACGGACGCATTGTCGATACCAAAACAAAATATTTTTTAACCCTTTCTGACATGGGTACTAATCATGGGGTTGCCGGCATACCGTGCATTATTTGTTCTAGGTTATTTTTATTAATGTTTTTGAATCTAGGTTATTCTTATAAATATTTAAATTTTTTAAGGTCATTTCAATAAAATAGTCGTTTTTCTCTTCCTTTCTAAACTTGGATAATGATTAAGAGAGGAGCTCAGAGTTAAATACTCACCATGGTTCACTTTGTATATGTTAAATTTGATTTAAACTTTTATATTGATGAAAAGCATAATTATATAATCAATATATTTATAAAAAATGATATATGAATTAAATGAAAATTTAGTTGAAATGATAAATTAAAAATATTTAAAACCCTAATATATTAAATTCAAATTTGAGTATATATTGTATATCTCTTTTGGAGGGAAACAAAAAATGCATTTTGTAAGAGGCATTTTCGTCTTTCCAAAAATTGTTTTTTTTTAGTGTGTTAGGTGTTAGAACTTTAGGGAGGAAGATTTATTTGTGTTTGTGTTTTAGGGGGAAATTGTGATAGTTTTAAGATATGTTTGAGTTCATGGTGATACGGTGGCGTTCTGAGACATACACATTTCCCATGTGGGGAGGGCACTATCACCTTAGAAGATGTCACATTGCAACTCAGGCTTTCAGTTTACGATGGTTATAAGGTCACAGGTTCAAGTGTAACTAGGGCTCCCAGTTGGCAATGGTTATGCAGTCACAGGTTCAAGTATAACTCGGACCCCCAGTTGATGGAGATTATGCGGTCACATGTTCAAGTTTCATGCCACCAAAAGAGGATGCTTTATAAACCTCAAACATAAGTTTGAGATAATAATCATAAGAAAAAAAAAAAGGCGTCATCAGTATAATCAACTTGTAACACCCCTAACCCTACCCGTCACCGGAGGGTTAAAGAGTATTACCTTGTAACACCCCGTACCCGAGACCGTCGCCGGAGTCGGACACGAGGGGTTAACGAGCTAAATCCACTTATTGCACCGACCAATTTAACATTTCCAGACAAGCTGGATAAATGCGTCACTGTCGCCTTAAAAATCATATCTCGAGTTTCAAAATTCGAAAACTAATTCCGTAAATTTTCCCTGAATTTAGACTCATATATCCATCCGTGGATTTATTTTTAGAATTTTTGGTCGGGCCAATTGGTACAGTTTATTAGTTAAAGTCTCCCCTGATTCTGGGTTCGACTACTCTGACCTTCATGTATTACGACTTGGATATCTCCCTGTACAGAGCTTCAATACTCATGACGTTTGTTTCTAATGAAACTAGACTCAAAGGGGAATCTATACATATAAGGCATGACTTCTAATTATTTCTGGATAATTTATGGTAAATTTTCAAAGTCAAAACAGGGGATCCAGAAACCGTTCTGGCCCTGTCTCACAAGAACTTTAATATCTCTTAATATACTGTCCATATGATCATTTCATTACTTTCATATGAAAATAGATTCATCAAGGTTCGATTACATAATTTATTCACTATTTAAATCCATTCCTACAAATTTTAGTGATTTTTCAAATCCACGCCACTGCTGCTGTCAGCATCTGTTTCAAGGTAAACCTTACCTATTTTGTGGGTTCCATGGACCAACTATAGTTTTGTCATACATAGGTCCACATGTGATCATATTTAGCCATTCCAATGGCTTATCATTTGACCAACACTTCCATTCCAGTCTATTGTCACATCATGAAACCATATATAATTACAAAAACATAAATGGTCTAATGCCATACTCCACTTTTACGAGCCATTTTCGCATGGCTGTACACATATACATCACAAAAGTACTTGGACAACAAAGGGTAGTCCTATACATGCCATATCCAGAGTTCAACTAAAAGAGTACCAAAAGGGCTTTGATAGTGTGGATGACTTCGACTTCGATGATCCCGAATCCGATAGCTAACGAGCAAAATCTAGAAAATAAAGAGCCAAGGCAACGGGGTAAGCATTTTAATGCTTAGTAAGTTTCAAGTAATGAAATCGGCTTTGACTAAAGTATTACATTCACATAGCTAAATGAATCACTTTATTAATACACATTCTCATAATCATACTTACTTCACACTTCATCAACATATACACACATAAGGTATCAACCTATCTAAGAGCTGAAAGTTCGTTAGTCGATTGAACAATCACTATTTCAAACAAATCGACTTTTCCGATGCACATGCAAACATACCTTATCGTTTGGGTTTTTCGAGCGTACTAATTGAATTTATTACAGCACAAAACGCTCACCTTCAAACCAAGTTCCTTCGGAATTTAACCGGATATAACCACAAGCACAATTGCCTTCGGGTCTTAACCTGGGTATAGCAACTCGCACAAATACCTTCGGGTCTTAGCCCGGATATAACAACTCGAACAAATGCCTTCGGGTCTTAGCCCGGATATTACAACTCGCACAAATGCCTTCGGGTCTTAGCCCGGATATAATCACTAGCATAATTGCCTTCGGGACTTAGCCCGGGTATCATTCAAATGCTCATGCACACATATATCAATGATCATGACACATCCATATTTCATTTTCGTTACTGAGGCTCAAACACAAAACATTTACCAAACCTTTCCAATTTCGGCTCAATAGCCACACACACAAAGAGCATAATTTCAATTGACTTTATAACGTAGTCCCTACGCGCATTCGGCTATCCGCCATAATATGATAAGTCATTTCAATATAATTCATGTAGGGTCATTACTCGAAGACTTACCTCGGATGTTGTCGAACGGCTTCTACGGCTATTCGATCACTTTTTCCTTTCCCTTATCCAACTGTGGCCCTCTAAGCTCTTGAGCTAATTCAAACAAATTCAACTTATTAAAGTCCCACTTGCTAGCTTATGGCCGAATCATTAACCCAATATCAAATAACTAAGCACTTTAGTCAATTCTCTTTAACTATGCACAAATTCGGCTCTTTCATTCACCACTCTAACAAGCATGTGATATTCCAACACAACCACTCACATTCGGCCTTAGCTCATAGCAAGGTAGCCGATTATCTAAGTCAAAAATAGGCATCAATATGCTTGCCTCTAACCGAATGCATGCACAACAATCCACCTCATGTGGCCAAATATGCATGTCCATGTTGAGGCCAATTATATACTTCAAAACCGAAACATCATCATATGTAAATGTATACCTTGAGATAGTCTATATGCCATACCAATGCATCATGTGCAAACATATATATATATATATATATATATATATATGTACAAGAGCCGAATCTCAAGTTGATCATAACCACATATAAACATATATCCAAAACACAAATTTTACCTATCATGCAATAAGCATAAATCATACTTATGAACATACCATGGCCGAATACATCACAACACCATACCCTTTCAATTTTTGGCCATGGTTAAACAAAGAACTTAATGTCTTTCTCAATAATGCTAAAAAGAAAATTCAAGAGTAGTCAATCCACCATCACATGCATCATTAACAAGCTTCACATTTAGCATGCAATGGCTTTAACACAAAATCCACCTTGGCCGAATATCATCCCCATGTCATAGCAAAGATTTGAACCATGGGCTAATTAGAACTCAAGCTAGCAACTAGAAACATGTGTGAATCTCATTACACAACATCAAACATACCTTAATCTAGGTACAAGTATGGCCGAACCTCCTCCTAGTTCTCTTCCAAACTGAACATGAAGCAAAAACCCCTCCCCTCTTCCTTTGAATTTTCGGCCAAAAAGATGAGAAAGGATGAACACAAAATTTTTTTCTTCTTTCTTTCCTCAACTCACGGCAAGGGGGGGGGGAACCACACACACACACAATTTTTTTTTGTTTCTCTTCTTACAACCTTAAATTTTTAATCATTTTTAACATCATCCATTAACAAAACATGTTATGACATGTTTTCTTTACCCATAAACCTTGTCATGGCCGGCCACTAGGCTTTCTTTAGGGAAATTTGACATGCAAATCCCTCATTTTCACAACATGCATTATTAGGTCACTTTGCATTTGCCTAGCATATTTCTAAATTTTCCCACATAAGTCCTACTAACTGAATTCACATGCTATCGACCAAATCGAAGCTTGAAACTTTCACACATTCATATTTACATATTCTAGACAATAAATATTACATTCAAACATTTCAGTGACTCGGTTTAGCGGTCCCAAAACCACTTCCCGACTAGGGTCAATTTTGGGCTGTCACATACCTTAAACAAAAGAGTCATATCAAGATAATTAGGTATAGTGATTCATTCTTAAGTTCAATTCACATCAAACATTGAAAACATTAATCAAATCTCAACTACACATTCACATTAACCATTTGGAACACATATAGTAACTTATCAAGCCATTTTCGCATGGCTATACATATATACATCATCAAAAAGATAATTATTTAACAACAAAAAGTCAAGCCTATATATGCCATTATCGAAATTTAACTACTAGAGTACCAAAAGGCTTAGATAGTGTGGACAACTTCGACTTTGAGATTCCCGAGACCGTAGCTGACGAACAAGATCTATAAAACAGAGAATTAAGGCAACAAAGTAAGCATTACTATGCTTAGTAAGTTTTAAGCATTTCAAACAATCAAAACGTATCATATAAAACGAACATTAAATATCACAAAACTCGTATTCTAATTACAATCACTCAGCTGAATATACACAAGTATACCACATATAAAGCCTATTGGCCGAATATAAATACACAAAGAAATTTTTAGCATATGCTTCACTTTACTTTATGGCTCATACAACTAATTTAATTCACATATTTTCATATAATGACAGACATCGACCGAATAGGTCATTTCTCTTATTCATAGATATATTAATCATCCACACAATTTTATCGTTATTTGATACTAATGACTCACCTTGCAATCAATTCACATATAAATACATAATACATACCTGGTCATTACCATGTATCATACATAATCAATAATAGTTTGCTTTGAACATTTGAATTTGTAATCTCATTCGAATCACTGGCGTTAAGCCCGCTAGGTTTCAAAACCCGAATCCAGTCACTAGCTCAAAGCCTGCGGAACTTTAAGCCCAGATATAGTACCAGCACTAAGCCTGCGGGATTTAACCCGGATATATATATTACCAGCACGAAGCCTGCGGGATTTAACCCGGATATATAATATATCGAGTGCTAAGCGTATTTACCCACATGATAACTCGGCTCACATAACATATCACATTTGTACTTCAATTTCTTCATTCGAGTATAAGCACACAAAGAAAACACACTTTCAATATAACTTTCAATTCAACACTTTTACGCAAGAACACATAACCATTTCACTATCTCAGCTTAACTCCTAATATCCATTCAGTTACATGCCATAAACTCAAGTTATTTATTAAACAACCTTATTCAAGTAGAGACAATATCTCATTACATCAATTATCTAACAACTGTAATTACTCAAAACTTACCTCGGATATTTTTGAACAGTGGCGGATAGGCTATTCGATTGCTTTCTCCTTTCCCTTATCTGATCTAGTTCCCCTTTGCTCTTGAGTTTGATTTAAACAATTGAATTTATTTAATTTCTTATCGAATAGGCAATTTAATATAATACATGTATATTATAAGGTTAAGGTACATATGGCTTAATAATTAACTATCAAACACCATATGCTTATATATATATTCCCTAGTCATGCACAACCAAACACCTTACTAGGCATTAACAACTTTATAATTATATGCATATCTACATAAGACCAATTATGTATTTAATAAATTATACAAGTATGGTTATTTATAGTGACTAAATACCATTTAATCTCAAGTTATACTTATAAGTACATCCACATAAATACATTCGCACTTAAACATCATCTTGGCCGAATAATCAAATACACTCATTGTCTATTTTTAAATCAACTTACCAGCCACTTTGTTTTACCCATGCCGAATGCACACATATATATATATATATACACGTAATTGCATTTTTATTTACTTGGCCGAATACTCACATGACTATTTGAGTATATTAATATTCAACTTCTCAAAAACCACAATTTTATTATAATCATGCTTGTATATACTTTTACACATAAGCTAAGAAATCACTACGTAGTATTGTATATATATATACATACATGAATAGCCAACAAGACCAATTTTACCGAAACATACATTGCATTTAATTATGAGTTATTTTCTCATACTACACTTATATAACTACAAGCTGAATATACATATACTTACATCACTTAAACATCCAACACCCAATTTCTTTAACAAAGCACATTTTTGGAAATGACAAGGCAATATAACAACCTTTAATCCAACTTATAATTTATGCATAACACATTCCAAGCATTTACTCTATTTCATCATTTAAAATACAGACATTACTCAAAAATATCCCTAGTTCAAATTCGGCAATTACACCAATACACAAGATGATTTATTTTTATTTTTATTTTGTTCATTCATCTAAACTACTTACAAGCACCTTAAACTATCTCAAACATCATTCATTTGTAATTATTCATTAAACTTGAAGACAACCATGTATCCCTTTCATTTTCTACCATGGCTGAGAACTCAAATCCTCCCCAAAACCAAAATTTTAACATGGGTTAAATAAAGAACTTGGTAACTAACTTAAAATTAACTACAATTTTAAGAATTAATATGAATTCTTACCTTGATTCAAGTCTAAGGTGACCGAATGGAGTTTTCTCCCCTTTCCTTTCTTTCATTTCGGCCAAGAACAAAGATAAAGCTTTGTTTTCATCACCCATTTTTCCTTTATTTTTATTCATTAATAATATAAAATATAAAGCCATTTTAAGTGATAACTAATATATATATATTTATATAAAGCATCATCATGGTCGGCCACTAATAACAAAAAAAGGGATATTTGACATGCAAGTCCCTACTTTTATAACATGCATTAATAGACTATTACACATTAAACTATCACATTTCAAAAATGTCTTATATAAGTCCTATTTAATAAATTTCACATACATATGACAAAAATCAAAGCATAAAACTTTCACACATGCATTTACACATAGAATAAGTATATAATATAACGGTTAATTATTTTTGTGACTCAGTTTTTGTGGTCCCGAAACCACTTTCCGACTAGGGTCAAATTAGGGCTGTCACACAACTTATTCTTTTCTCCATCAAAGTAGTATGCTTAACCTCATTGTCCAAAACATGTGTCAGACGTGGGGGCAAGAAGACTTTCAGGGGGAGTGATAGTGATGGTGGAAATAAGCTGAAACATGACTCAAGACAGCAACAGTTGTAGTTATTATTGAGTTCTTTAATCACAGTGACAATGGAAACAAGTTGAAACCTCAAGTCTATATAGTATTTGGGTTAGAGCTGATGATAAAGAACTCGTCACATGTACTCCTGATCACAACCTCATGTGGGATCATTTTATCCTTCTACAATGACATTGTCTACTTATTTCCTCCTCCGACAATAGATATGGCTTACCGTGAAGTCTAAACCATGTCATGTAATCCGAAGAGGTCGCCATATCCGGTTGAACAATTGATTCACACATAGAAATGAAACTATACCTATGTTCCCAGATGTAGATATCTTTGGCATGAAATTTAGGTCAATCTTCATCGGTTCTCCCCCGTAAGTTGATTTTGTGAAGTTCATCGAGCTTTTGAGGTAACAAAGAATGCTCAGCATAAATCAAAACTAGAGCATCACTCAATCAGATTCGTGCATCTCAATCTTCGCAAAAGATATCAATAACTCTTTGACGTGCCAAATATTGTGATTCGCCAAAAATTCGATCGAGATGCATTCTTGGGTTCTCGGATCAGATTATGACATTCATTCAAACTACAGTAAAAAATTATGAATTTTATTACATACATAATACTAAATTTCAAACCATTACGCAAATATGATGTAATTGAAAATTTTAAAAACTAACCTCAGCTTTTGATCGTTGATCTGTCAACAATTCAATAACTTCGTGCTCATCTAGTATACTAACATGACTTGTTTCATTGTTCCACCTATTCAAATAATAAGTTATTTAAAAAAATATAATAATGAAAAATATTATAATAACTATATTATTAAATGAATTTTACCTTATTACGAGTGGGAATTCATAAGAGGAGTTTACTCGAAGACGTAAAAGCGATAGCTAGTACCATGCCCATGACTAAAGAAAGAGTATGCAACCATCGACTTTAATTTTTTTGTGCTTCTGTTGCTCGACACATCTCTTGGTACAATGTCACAAACACAACTGATGGAATGTGTTTCTTAGGTGTAGTTGTACACTGACCGCACGGAAGATGAAATATGTGTCTCGGGTCTCAATCTTTCTAGCAAAGCACTGATAAGTAGGGGCTTCAATTTAAACCCCCCGAGCATAGGAGGCACGTTCACAGTGGTGGATCCAGAAATATGACTTAGGAGGCAAACTTAACTTAGCATTGTCAATTACATATATATATATATATATATTTGCTGTTAATTTTCATGTATAATTATTCAATAATTAAAGTATAAATATATATATTTATGATTTGAAATATAAATAAAATTAAAATTTTACCTTTTAACCTTGATAATTGCATTGTGCTTCCTATTTCTAATAAGTAATACCAACATATCAAAATCTAAAAACTAGTGTGATCTTACGGATACTCATAAACAATATAGAAGTATAGAAATATAAATGAAATAAAGAAAGCAAGTCAAAATATTTGAAGAATACCTTGAATTTTTTCTTGTTCTTATTCTTCTTTGGTGATATTATCTTCTTCTTTTCTTATAATTTGTTAATTGCTTTCTTCCACTACTCTTCTTTTTCTTTTTCAAGTTTTATGGTAAAAGTTTTTCTTTAGTTGTTATATTTTTTAAAAAGATTGATGATTTATTTATTTTCTTGTAGCTTCCTTTGAAAGCTTTAAAATTTGTAACTTCTAAAAAATTAGTTTATAACAGATAAATATGTATTTATATTGTTATAAAATAAAGAGATGAAGAGAATAAAGGAAAAAGAAAATATAAAAGCAATAGAGGATGTACTTTATTGATTAAAAGAGATGATTACAATATTTCATCGAGTATATATTTGTAGGGATAAGAAGTATAAAAAGTAGAGATCTAATTCTAATAACTATTAGAATTTAAAATATATTAAAACTTTATCTTGATCATGATGGACATCCATTTAATAAGATATTCATAACATTCCACCTTGGATGTCCATTGGTAGATAATGTGCCTCGTTAAAACCTTATTAGGAAAAACCTTGTGGGATAAAAACCTAATTAAGGAAAAAGAGTACACAATCTATAATATGCATAATATATTGCCTCATTAAAAACCTTACCAGGAAAACCCAATGGGACAAAACCTCAATTAAGGGAAAAAGAATGCAACCCATATTTACTCCTTTCATATTATATGTATTTTCAAATTTTATGTATTCAATCTTGAATAATAGTTTTTCAAATGACTATTTGAATGTATTTTCTAAGCATTTATATTACCATTCTTTTAAAAGTCATGAGTGAGAGAAATTTAGGAAATATATTTTAATCTCTTCGAAGATTCAACAATAATCATAACAAACTTTAATCATGATTCTTTTATAAAAACAAAATAGATATTTTGGATCATTTTATTATCCTCCTTTAACTACTATTCACTAAGTCAAAATTGCCATATATGTTCAAATTATTTCAATTCATATAAATAAACAATTTCTCAAGAATTTCAATATGTTTCTAGCATCTTAAATCTTTTAAGGATTTTAATATAAACTTTACTATATAATGATTCATAAAAGGTTGTAACAATAACCATTAGGCGCAAGTTAAATTTTTTATGAATTATCAATTTAATAATATATCTAAAGGTTGTTGCAGCTACCACAAAAGAATATTATATATTTCATAATCAATGCCTGAACTTAGCAAAAAAACTTCATATTTTTATTCTGCTTTTGCAAACTACTTTAATTGCATCCTCACTGGCTTTATACCTTTAGATATTTGGACTACTAGTCCAAAAACGCCACGAATTTAATTATACTTGAGTCGCGTCTTTCTATTTTGACCAATTTATTCCATATCTATATTTCTCAATAGATCTATTCAAGTTCCTCCTTTTATTTCATTATTTTAATAATAATATTGCATGCAAAATTATTGTCAGCCACTTTCATTATTCGGTTTCACATTTTCTTGAATTGACATAACTTTTTGAAATCTCTTATTTTTATTATTTTAAAATTCAGTTTTAGGTACCTGAATCTCTTCTGAAGTTTTACTTATTAGTTATGTCTTGAATTTCTTCTAGAGCACCTGCCTCCACTATATGACCATGAAGAAGAATTTTCATCTTTGGAACCTATCAATCTATTATTTGTTTTAACTAATTGTCCTATTGGGACTTTAATTCAAATTAAAATATTAGATGGTATATAACACTTTTTTATTCTCATTAAGTTTGTAAATACATCTAACAATTAACTTGTAATGAGTTATCCTTATTGAACTTCTGGTTCAAATTACTCTATTCTAACTCATTACAAGTTATTATTTCTCTCCCCCTAATGTCAGGAAAACTATTGAATCAAAATTGTAATCACAAATTATGACATAATTGAATCTTGAATACATTCAAAACATCTAATAATATAAAGAAACTTGTAATTAATATATATTCTCAACTTTCTTTGAGGATTCACTCATCTTTGTGCATTGTGGTGGAGAAATTGGAACATATATGCATATACAAAAATTCAAAGATGAGAAATAGTTAGCTCTTGATCAAAAACCAATTGTAATGGAGAGTATTTATAACTTATTAGCTTGATGCGTACAACACATAAATCAACATAATCTCATATTGAAATAGGACGTTTAATTCTCATAAGTAATGATTTAGACATTAATTAGAGGTGTTTAATAAATAATTTCTCTAAACCATTATCCGCAAACTTTTACAAAAGTTTTTCAAACTCAATCAATAAAAGATTGAGATATAAACTCATCAGTATTAGCAAGATGAATTGTCTTAATTGTATTATCTGAAATTAATTATTTAAACAAGCAATGTTGCAAACAACAAGTTACATATTGATAACAGGTATGTGATTATTTTGTAGATGCATCTACCAAAATCATATAATATCAAAACCAATCACATGGTGGATGAATAGGCCCATATTCATTTCAGAAATGCAAGACATAAAATCTCAACTTTAGCTAGTGAGTTTCTAATAATCAATATTCATTGAGAACAAGCAACATATGAGAATTCTTTTAAATTAAAGAATCTTCTGGTTCTTTAATGAATGTCTATTTGAATTATTAATTAATTTTCGCATCATATATGATCTAGGATGGTCTAACTAGTCATGCCAAGTAGTAAATGCATTTGTATCCGTAAACTTCTGGTTTACTTTAACGTGTGTTTCAATTGCACTAAATTGTAACAGATTAATAATTTTACTATCATTCTTTTTACTTTATATCCACATATAAGTGCTATTGTGAAATTTATTACTGGAAATGTCTAAATCAATGTGAATATTATAATGTCACTAAGTCAACAAACTAAATATAATTTCCAAACAATTATATGCAAATTTGCTTCAAGGAATATGTCAAAATCTTCAAATATCTTAAAAAAAATTGCAACTTTAGGTGTATCCAACCATAATGAGCTTTAGATAGAATTATCATATTTTATTACTCATAAATAGATCTTTCACAATCAAATATTTTGCTTCCAACCCTTAATGGGGATGATGACAAAAGAAGATCGCAAAGATTATAAAATAAATATAAATTAATAACACAATCCTCTCTCATCCTTTCAAAATAGATATTTATAGTAATAGTGATTTATATAAAATATAATATTTTTCTCATTCACAATCTTAATTGAAGATCTATTATAAATATCTTCTAAAACCAATGGATTAACCATCACAAAATATTAATATATTAGCTCTTCTAGAGCTTTCGACTAATTTTGTACTATCAAATATTGGAATAATATTTGTTTGTTTTAGTACCGAATAAGATAAATGCTTTCTATCTATAATGATAGAATTTATTACTACATTCTCATATCCTTCCTCAAAGAATATTAACAGAAACAAAATATTTAGGCATATGCCACATATGTGGCCAATAATCTTTCATATCACATTGATAACATAAGTTATTTTTACCCATTGAAGAGTTATCTTGAGAACTCTCATTGTTCTCTTATTTATTACTATGTTCCCACTTTTAGTGGTCCATGATTATATCTTTTATTTTCTTTATGTTTGCATTCACTTTAGGGAATGTAATAAATCTAGTAGGATAGACTTCTAAATGCCTCAATTGATTCTTTATTTCATAATCACCATCACAAAACATGCGTGGATTTCAAATCAAAATCTATCTATTGATGTTGTCATGATTAGTCTCCAATCACATCCTCAATTACAACAACAATTATGATCTCTATATTTTCATTTTTCATAATTCTTATGTAATGCTACATTCACTTCAGGGAATGAAGCAAAACTAGTGGGAAGAATTTCATACTTTTTCATTAGTAACTTATTATTTTACTTAGCCCCTAAAAGGTATGAGATCGTTTGAAAATACTATTAAAGTCATTTTCACAATATTGTTACTGCAGGAGCACATTAGATATTTCAATCATATAGTGTAATGTATTCCTTCGGGGAATATATACAATACAGATACATAAGTATCTCATGTTATTTATATATATGGTTTTAATGTAAAACACATGAATGTTTTATTCAACATATATCTTCTTGATCTAAAAATAATATTATATTTTATAAAATTTTGCATCACAAGGAGCTAAAATATAAGCTCTTAAAGAGCTTTTTACAGTTTGATGCACTATTAACTCTTCATGAGCATGTAATCATTTTATTGTATAACCTTAATGTGTACTTAATTTATTTTAAGTAAAATTTTATTTATTCATATAAAATAAAATGAATAGGTATAAATAAAACATATATTAAACGTAACAAATAATAAATTCATGTCACTAATAAATCATTGTGGTTAGATAATATATATTTGTATATATCATACAATGTAACACCCCGAACCCGAGACCATTGCCGGTGTCGGACACGAGGGGTTAACAAGCCAAGTTCACATGGTTTGCCCACCAATTTGACATTTCCAGTCAGGCTGGAAGACTGCATCACCGTCGCCTTAAAAATCATATCTCGAGTTTCAAAACTCGGAAACTGGTTTCGTAAATTTTCCCTGAATTTAGACTCATATATCCATCCATGGATTTATTTCTAGAATTTTTGGATGGGCCAATTGGTACAGTTTATTAGTTAAAGTCACCCATGTTACAGGGATCGACTGCTCTGACCTTCACGCGGTATAACTTGAATATCTCTCTGTACAGGGATTTAATGCTTGTTTCGTTTGTTTCTAATGAAACTAGACTCAAAATGGAATCTGTACATATAAGGTATGTTGCCTAATTCTTTCTGGATAATTTATAGTAAATTTTAAAGTTGCGACAGGGAACCCAGAAACCGTTCTGGCCCTGTCTCACAATAGCATTAATATCTCTTAATATGTAACTCCTATGACCATTTCGTTTCTTCCATATGAAAATAGACTCATCAAGGTTCATTTACATAGCTTATTCACTATTTAATTCCATTTCTACGAATTTTGGTGATTTTTCACATTCACGTCACTGCAGCTGGCAGCATCTGTTTTAAGGTAGGTCTTACCTATTTGGTAGTCTCCATGAACCAACTAGTCTTTGCCATACATAGGTTCATATATGATCATTTTAACCATGCCAATGGCTGATCATATGACCAACATTCCCATTTCAAGCCATAGCCACATCATGACACCAAATATATACATACAAACCACAATTATTCTAAGTTCATGTTCCTTTTCGAGCCATTTTCGCATGGCCGTACATACTTACATCACCACATATTTAACAAACAAGGGTAGTCCTATACATGCCATTTCAAGTTCAACCAAGAATTTATACCAAAATGGGGCTTGATAGTGTGGATGACTTCGACTTCAACGATCCCGAATCCGATTGCTATCGGCGAAATCTAGAAAACCGAGAGCCAAAGCGGCGGAGTAAGCATTTTATGCTTAGTAAGTCTCAAGGAATATAATCAACTCTAATTACAGCAATACATTCACATAGTTAAATGCATCATTTCATTAATGCGCATTCACATAATCATACTTACTTTACCATCCCAACTCTTATGTTCATACACAAATAACGGCTTCATTAAGGCCGATAACTCGCTCCATCATAGGAGCGGATATTCATACGCTCTTACTCCTAGCACGCAAAGCACACACCGCACTTACCTTATCATTGGGAAATTTCACAAGTGCATTAGCTGAAATTTTCCAGCAAGCTCATAATTTTCAAATCACATACCTTGGAGTTTATCCGGATGTCGGTACTCGTTCAATCGCCTTCGGGACATAGCCCGGTTATGGTAACCCGCACCAAGGCCAACGGACTTTACCGGATATCACGATTTGCACAAATGCCTTGGTCTTAGCCCGGATTTAACAACTTGCACGAATGCCTTGGTCTTAGCCGGATATAGCTACTAGCACAATTGCCTTGGTCTTAACCGGATATAAATTTCAGCATAATTGTCTTGGGCTTAGCCCGGATATCATTCAATTTCTCATGCACACATACATCAATAATCATTGGACATACATATTTCATTTTCGTTACTAAGGCTCAAACACAATTATAATCATTAGCATATTCGCCTTGGGACTTAGCCCGGTGGAATTCAAATACTCATACACACATGATCAATAATCATACACATCCATGTTTCATCTTACATAATTCAAGTAAGATCACTTCTTGAGGACTTACCTCGGATGTTGTCGAACGGCTTTTTCGGCTATTCGATCACCTTTTCCTTCCCTTGTCCAATTGTGGCCCTCTTAGCTCTTGAGCTAATTCAAACAAATTCAATTTATTAAAACCTCATTGTGCTTGCTTATGGCGAATATGACAAGGATTTTAAATGGTCATATGGCCACTCTTTAGCTTGAATACACAATGGTCATGCACATTTTATACTACATCAAGCAATTCAATACAATTTATTTGAGCATCAAGGAAATGCTAAGGCCTTCAATAGGCTACCCAAGGCGAATATTCATGTACATGTTGAGGCCAATTATGCACTTAATACCTCACAAAAACAGCATGCATTTTACTAGTTAATGCTTTGCATATTGTGGCTCAAAACTTATAATATAGCATCAAGCACTTATATGTGTGCTAGGCGAATTGGGCTTGAAATTTCACAATTATTCTTCAACATCTTCTTCTTTAAACCAACTTATTCATCACTTACTTCATAGCCAAAACATCATGTGCAAACATATATATACAATATGAGCATGGCGAATTTTCAAGGTGTCCATAGCCATCCAAAATACAAATTTTAACTAACATGCAAGAAGCATGAACCATGCTCATGAATGGCGAATATGAAAATCATGCTCCTTTTCAACTTCAATCATGATAAATCAAAAGAAGGCTCAAAATCTTGCTCAAGAGTAGACAATCCATCATTGCATGCATCATCATCAAGCTTCACACTTAGCATGCAATGGCTTTATCACCATAACAACTTTGGCCAAATACCATTTCCATGGCTTAACAAAGATTTGAGCCATGGCTAACATGCACATCAAGTTAGCAACCAAAACATGCATGAAACTCCTAACACAACCTCATACATACCTTAATCTTGATGCAAACTTGGCCAAATCTCCTTCTAGATCTCTTCCAAACCAAGCATGAAGCAAAAATCCTCCTTCTTCCTTAGTTTTGGCTCAAAGAAAGGATGAACAAAATTTTTTCTTTCCTTCTCTACAACTCACGGCAATGGGGGATTACCACACTCACACACATTTTTTTTTTCATTTTTTTTATCACCCATACACCTTTGTTTATTATTTCACCCTAATGCACCAACAAAACATGTTTCATGACATGTTTAGCCCATCCTCCCTTGTCATGGCCGGCCACCACCTATAAAAGGGGAAATTGACATGCAAGTCCATTATTTTGCATGCATGCTTTAATTAGTCATCACACATTTCCTATCATACTTTCAAAGTTCATTACTAAGTCCTTTCTTGTGGAATTCACCCTTATAACACTAAATCAATCATCATAAAATGTCATACATGAGCACACACATATTATAGGCATCAAAATAAATTTTAATTATTTTTATGCCTCGGTTTTGTGGTCCCGAGACCACCTTCCGACTAGGGTCAATTTTGGGTGTCACAACTCTCCCCACTTAAGAAATTTTCGTCCCGAAAATCTTACCGTAAATAGGTTTGGATATCGGTCTTTCATAGAGTTCTCGGTCTCCCAAGTAGCTTCTTCTATCCCGTGCTTGAGCCATAACACTTTTACTAGCGGAACCCGCTTGTTTCACAACTCTTTCACTTCTCGTGATAGGATACGAATCGGTTCTTCCTCATAACTCATATTAGCTTGAATTTCAATTTCGATGGACTAATCACGTGCGATGGATCGGATCTATAGCGTCAAGCATCGAAGCGTGAAAGACATCGTGAACCTTTTCGAGTTTAGGGGCAAAGTCAAACGATATGCCACCGGATCGACTCGCCGGATATCTCATATGGCCCAACGAACCTCGGGCTCAACTTGCCCTTACGGTAGAATCGAGTATCTTTTCCAAGGCGATACCTTGAGGAACACTTTATCACCCACCGATACTCGATATCCTTACGCTCGGATCCGCGCACGACTTCGACGATCGGAGGTTATCTTCAGACTTTCACGGATTACTTTCACTTCTGCTCAGCATCCCTAATCAAATCCACCGAAAATCTTACTTTCACCGAGCTCGGTCCAAAACAATGGTGTACGGCATTTACGACCGTACAAGGCCTCGTAGGGTGCCATTTTAATACTTGATTGAAAGTCATTGTTGTGCGAATTCAATCAACGGCAAATCTGTTCCCATGAACCACTAAACTCGAGGACGCAACATCTTAACATATCCTCAAGTATCTGAATTATCTGCTCGGATTGACCATCGGTTTGGGGTGAAAGGCGGTCTTGAAATGCAACTTGGTACCCAAAGCTTCTTGCAACTTTTTCCAAAATCGCGAGGTAAATCTCGGATCTCTATCCGACACGATGGAAATAGGCACCCATGTAATCTCACAACTGAGAAACGTACAATTCCGCTAATTTGTCCATTGAAAATCCGTGCGTACAAGGACAAAGTGGGTCGACTTAGTCAATCGATCTACCACGACCCAAACCGCATCCTTCTTACTTGTCGACAATGGCGGTCCGGATACAAAGTCCATTGTGACTCGATCCCATTTCCACTCGGGTATCGTGATTGGTGAAGTAATCTCAAGGCACCGATGTTCCGCTTTCACTTGTTGACATATTAAACATCTTGAAACAAAGTCGGAGATGTCTCGCTTCATACCATGCCACCAAAACCGACGCTTTCAAATCATTGTACATCTTCGTACTCCCGGGTGGATTGCCATTCGGCTACAATGGGCTTCATTCGAATTATCGAAATGAGTTCAATTCTTTGGGACACACCGACGACTTTTGAACCTCAAACAATCGTCATCGTCGATTTGAAACTCCGAGTCCTTGTTCGAACACACGCAGCCCGCTTTGCAACCAACTCGTTGTCGACTTTCTCGAGCTTCTCGAATTTGGTGTGTCAATAATGGTTTGGCTTTCAATTCAGCCACTAACACACCGTCGGATCGGACGGACAAGTGCACATTCATCGCTCGTAAAGTGAATAACGATTTACGACTCAAGGCATCCGCAACCATATTCGCCTTTCCGGGTGATAGTCAATGATCACTCATAATCCTTTAACAACTCGAGCCAACGTCTTTGTCGCAGATTTAAGTCTCTTTGGGTCATCAAATATTTGAGACTTTTGTGATCCGAGTATACATGGCACCTTTCACCAAATAAGTAATGTCGCCAAATCTTTAAGGCGAATACGATGGCGGCCACTCGAGATCATGAGTCGGATAATTTTTCTCATGTGGCTTTAATTGCCTCGACGCATAGGCCACAACTCGACCTTCTTGCATTAATCGCAACCTAACCCAAGTAGAGAGGCGTCGCTATAGATGACAAACTCCTTGCCGGACTCGGGTTGCACTAGAATTGGGGCTTCATCAAATAAGTTTTCAGTTGATCGAAACTTTTTGGCATTTCTCCGTCCATTCGAACTTAACGTCCTTTTGGAGTAAGCCGTCATCGGCGTGGCTATCGTTGAGAAGCCTTTACAAATCGTCGGTAATAACCTAAGCCCCAAAAAGCTCGAACCTCGAATATTTCTGAGGCTTCCAATTAAGTATGGCTGAAATTTTATTCGGTCGACTCGAATACCCGATCAGATACCACATGACCCAAGAAGCTAACCTCTCTTAACCGAACTCACACTTGCTGGACTTAGCATATAATTGCTTGTCCCGTAAAATTTGCAAAGACTAACCGCAGGTGTTCAAAGATGTTCGGTCTCATTTCTTGAATAGACCAAGATGTCATCAATGAACATGACTACTGAATCGATCCAAATATGGTCTAAAGATCCGATTCATTAAATCCATAAATACCGCAGGGCATTAGTGAGCCCAAACGGCATCACTAGGAACTCATAGTGACCATATCTCGCTCGAAGGCGGTCTTGGGCACGTCCGAATCTCGGATTCGCAATTGATAGTAGCCCGATCTCAAATCTATTTTCGAGAACACCGAGGTCCCTTCAGTTGATCGAACAAGTCGTCAATACGTGGCAACGGATATTTGTTCTTTATCGTCGCTTTATTAAGTCGACGATAGTCGATGCTGCAACCGCATGGTTCCATCCTTCTTTTCACGAACAACACGGCACACCCTAAGGCGAAAAACTCGGCGAGCAAAACCTCTATCCACCAATTCTTGCAACCGAGCTTCCAACTCCTTTAATTCCGTTGGTGCCATACGATACGGAGCTATCGAAATTGGAGTGGTACCAGGTACCAATTCGATGCCAAATTCTATTTCCCGAACAGGTGGTAAACCCGGCAATTCTTCAGGGAAAACATCCGGGTATTCACAAACCACGGGCACAGATTCGGGTTTCTTTTCTGATTCCTTGTCATCGAGCACGTCGCCGTGTGCTTCGCACTCTTTTCTTACATATTTTCGGGCCAACATTGCGATATTACGGTGGCAACCCTTTAAGTCCGTAGACTTAACCCGAATTATCTCGTTATTCGCGCACCTCAAATCGATAGTCTTGCTTTTGCAATTTACGACCGCATCGTGCATGGTCAACCCATCCAAACCAAGAATAACGTCGAATTCATCGAACGGCAAAAGCATCAAGTCCGCCGGAAACAAGAACCTCGGAACACTAGGAGACTTTTCTTGCACACTTTGTTGACAAGCACGTAATGACCCAAGGGTTTGACACCGAATTACAAACTCGAGAGACTCAATAGGCAAAGTCTTCTTGGATGCTAAGGTTTCACATATATAGATTGAGTAGAACCGGGGTCAATCAACGCAATCACTTTAGTATTGAAAAGGGTGAAAGCACCGTAATGACATCCGGAGAGGCAAGATCCTCGGCGTGCGCGTATGGCATAAGTCCTCGCAGGAGCACGAGCCTCGAGATCGATGGTAGCATCTCTAGATCCTCTCGACCGCCATGACATTGCCCATATTTCTAGGTGGCCTACCTCGGCGATGGTAGCACCCGAGTTTCCACTCGACTCACATTCTGCTCAAGCTTCCTCGGGCAATCCTTCCTAAAGTGGTCGGCCGATCCACACTTATAGCAGGAGTGATCACGAAACCAACAGCTCCCGAATGCCATTTGCCACAATGTTGACACTCGCCCTCTCTCGGCGATCATTTCCACCATCAGCGATCAAGTGACTCGTGTGGTCACAGGGGTCGATCGCGTCCTCGTCTAAAAAGCCCAAAGCGCCTCTAGACCGGTTCACATCATCTCGAAATCTCTTGATTGCTGTTGAAGAGACTTTCCGAGGACCTCTTCGAAATTCTCCGGTTCCCACATCGACTTTTTGTTTCTCCTTTCTAAGCTCTTCGACTTTACAAGCTCGCTCAACAAGTACTACGATCTCTCGTATTTCGAGAATGCCAACGAACATCCTTATATCATCATTCAGCCCATCCTCGAAGCATTTACACATGATAGCTTCGGACGAAATGCATTCTCGCGTGTATCGGCTAAGCCTCACAAATTTTCGTTCATAGTCGGTAACCGACATAGAACCTTGCTTAAGATCAAGAAATTCCCAAGTCACTTGCTCTCTAGGTACCACGAAGTCGAGTACTCCACCAATAGTAGGTGGAATCACGTAGCAAGGAGATGGTACACTTTAAGCATTCATCGGTGTACAAGATAGCTCATCGAGCACCGGATAGTGTTGTCCAACCGAAATTCAGCTCGTTCGGCATCATCATCATCCGTAGCTTTAAATTCAGTGGCCCCATGTTTTCGAATCCTATCGACCGGGGCTTACTTGACCTTATTTGGTCGATTCACGGAGGTATTGTAGGTCTTGGGGTTGCATTTGTCGGGAATGGAGGTCGTGGGACAGCCGTGTTAGTTCGAATGTATTGATTAAACCATTCGTTCATCACACTATAAAAGGCTTGCCTAGCCTCATCATTCGGATTGTTGGCCATAGGTTGAGAGTCCGCCGGTCTTGTCCCTTGTGCGGGAGCAGCGCCACACTCTCCACATCATCAGCTATTGCTCGGTTGGGATCGGGACCCATTGCTATAAACAAACTCAAAGTCAAATTGTCGAAATCACCACACTATCGATTCATCATTAAATGGCATGTATAGCTAGACCCCAAACACCTCACGGTAGTCCTAGAATCGACTAAACCGTGGCTCTGATACCATAAAATTGTAACACCCCGAACCCGAGACCATTGCCGGTGTCGGACACGAGGGGTTAACAAGCCAAGTTCACATGGTTTGCCCACCAATTTGACATTTCCAATCGGTGGAAGACGCATCACCGTCGCCTTAAAAATCATATCTCGAGTTTCAAAACTCGGAAACTGGTTTCGTAAATTTTCCCTGAATTTAGACTCATAGTGATACCATAAAATTGTAACACCCCGAACCCGAGACCATTGCCGGTGTCGGACACGAGGGGTTAACAAGCCAAGTTCACATGGTTTGCCCACCAATTTGACATTTCCAGTCAGGCTGGAAGACTGCATCACCGTCGTCTTAAAAATCATATCTCGAGTTTCAAAACTCGGAAACTGGTTTCGTAAATTTTCCCTGAATTTAGACTCATATATCCATCCATGGATTTATTTCTAGAATTTTTGGATGGGCCAATTGGTACAGTTTATTAGTTAAAGTCACCCATGTTACAGGGATCGACTGCTCTGACCTTCACGCGGTATAACTTGAATATCTCTCTGTACAGGGATTTAATGCTTGTTTCGTTTGTTTCTAATGAAACTAGACTCAAAATGGAATCTGTACATATAAGGTATGTTGCCTAATTCTTTCTGGATAATTTATAGTAAATTTTTAAAGTTGCGACAGGGAACCCAGAAACCGTTCTGGCCCTGTCTCACAATAGCATTAATATCTCTTAACATGTAACTCCTATGACCATTTCGTTTCTTCCATATGAAAATAGACTCATCAAGGTTCATTTACATAGCTTATTCACTATTTAATTCCATTTCTACGAATTTTGGTGATTTTTCACATTCACGTCACTGCAGCTGGCAGCATCTGTTTTTAAGGTAGGTCTTACCTATTTGGTAGTCTCCATGAACCAACTAGTCTTTGCCATACATAGGTTCATATATGATCATTTTAACCATGCCAATGGCTGATCATATGACCAACATTCCCATTTCCAAGCCATAGCCACATCATGACACCAAATATATACATACAAACCACAATTATTCTAAGTTCATGTTCCTTTTCGAGCCATTTTCGCATGGCCGTACATACTTACATCACCACATATTTAACAAACAAGGGTAGTCCTATACATGCCATTTCAAGTTCAACCAAGAATTTATACCAAAATGGGGGCTTGATAGTGTGGATGACTTCGACTTCAACGATCCCGAATCCGATTGCTATCGAGCGAAATCTAGAAAACGAGAGCCAAAGCGGCGAGTAAGCATTTTATGCTTAGTAAGTCTCAAGGAATATAATCAACTCTAATTACAGCAATACATTCACATAGTTAAATGCATCATTTCATTAATGCGCATTCACATAATCATACTTACTTTACCATCCCAACTCTTATGTTCATACACAAATAACGGCTTCATTAAGGCCGATAACTCGCTCCATCATAGGAGCGGATATTCATCGCTCTTACTCCTAGCACGCAAAGCACACACGCACTTACCTTATCATTGGGAAATTTCACAAGTGCATTAGCTGAAATTTTCCAGCAAGCTCATAATTTTCAAATCACATACCTTCGAGTTTATCCGGATGTCGGTACTCGTTCAATCGCCTTGGGACATAGCCGGTTATGGTAACCGCACCAAGGCCAACGGGACTTTACCGGATATCACGATTTGCACAAATGCCTTGGTCTTAGCCCGGATTTAACAACTTGCACGAATGCCTTCGGTCTTAGCCGGATATAGCTACTAGCACAATTGCCTTCGGTCTTAACCCGGATATAAATTTCAGCATAATTGTCTTGGGCTTAGCCCGGATATCATTCAATTTCTCATGCACACATACATCAATAATCATTGGACATACATATTTCATTTTCGTTACTAAGGCTCAAACACAATTATAATCATTAGCATATTCGCCTTGGGACTTAGCCCGGTGGAATTCAAATACTCATACACACATGATCAATAATCATACACATCCATGTTTCATCTTACATAATTCAAGTAAGATCACTTCTTGAGGACTTACCTCGGATGTTGTCGAACGGCTTTTTCGGCTATTCGATCACCTTTTCCTTCCCTTGTCCAATTGTGGCCCTCTTAGCTCTTGAGCTAATTCAAACAAATTCAATTTATTAAAACCTCATTGTGCTTGCTTATGGCGAATATGACAAGGATTTTAAATGGTCATATGGCCACTCTTTAGCTTGAATACACAATGGTCATGCACATTTTATACTACATCAAGCAATTCAATACAATTTATTTGAGCATCAAGGAAATGCTAAGGCCTTCAATAGGCTACCCAAGGCGAATATTCATGTACATGTTGAGGCCAATTATGCACTTAATACCTCACAAAAACAGCATGCATTTTACTAGTTAATGCTTTGCATATTGTGGCTCAAAACTTATAATATAGCATCAAGCACTTATATGTGTGCTAGGCGAATTGGGCTTGAAATTTCACAATTATTCTTCAACATCTTCTTCTTTAAACCAACTTATTCATCACTTACTTCATAGCCAAAACATCATGTGCAAACATATATATACAATATGAGCATGGCGAATTTTCAAGGTGTCCATAGCCATCCAAAAATACAAATTTTAACTAACATGCAAGAAGCATGAACCATGCTCATGAATGGCCAATATGACAATCATGCTCCTTTTCAACTTCAATCATGATAAATCAAAAGAAGGCTCAAAATCTTGCTCAAGAGTAGACAATCCATCATTGCATGCATCATCATCAAGCTTCACACTTAGCATGCAATGGCTTTATCACCATAACAACTTTGGCCAAATACCATTTCCATGGCTTAACAAAGATTTGAGCCATGGCTAACATGCACATCAAGTTAGCAACCAAAACATGCATGAAACTCCTAACACAACCTCATACATACCTTAATCTTGATGCAAACTTGGCCAAATCTCCTTCTAGATCTCTTCCAAACCAAGCATGAAGCAAAAATCCTCCTTCTTCCTTAGTTTTGGCTCAAAGAAAGGATGAACAAAATTTTTTCTTTCCTTCTCTACAACTCACGGCAATGGGGGATTACCACACTCACACACATTTTTTTTTCATTTTTTATCACCCATACACCTTTGTTTATTATTTCACCCTAATGCACCAACAAAACATGTTTCATGACATGTTTAGCCCATCCTCCCTTGTCATGGCGGCCACCACCTATAAAGGGAAATTGACATGCAAGTCCATTATTTTGCATGCATGCTTTAATTAGTCATCACACATTTCCTATCATACTTTCAAAGTTCATTACTAAGTCCTTTCTTGTGGAATTCACCCTTATAACACTAAATCAATCATCATAAAATGTCATACATGAGCACACACATATTATAGGCATCAAAATAAATTTTTAATTATTTTTATGCCTCGGTTTTGTGGTCCCGAGACCACCTTCCGACTAGGGTCAATTTTGGGCTGTCACATACAAAAACAAAATATAAAATATTATAATATGAAATTAAAATAACTTTATAGCTATAAAAGTTTAAACATAGACATTTTCTAACCTCCACCTCTTATGACATAATTTCATCTCAAATTTTACAGTGATATAAAATTAGCACAAATAGGGTGAGTATCCCAAAGTTCATGACAAGTAAGTATTTTTGCTCACATTCCGTAATAATCATATATCTTGATCAAAATCAAAATTAAACCAATCAATTCTATTAAAAATGAAAAATATTTATCTCCACATAAATTCATAGAAATACGGATAGTGAATTATATAAATTGAACTTTTTAGAAGAAATCAAATCAAATTTCAAAAGAAGTTTATTAGATTGGCTTACATTACCATGGATGAGAAGTAGTGATTACTAACATCCTTTGTAATGAAGAGAAACAGATCATCCCTAAGCAAATATCAAAAAGCAAACTTTGAGAGTGAATCTTACTTCTCAATTTCATATAGATAATGGTATCAAATCTTTCATCATCCTTAAGAACAAAAAGTAAAATAAGTTAATCAAAACAATGATAATGTATAATGAAAGAGAAATGAAATATAATAATCAGATATGAAACATTAAATAAAAGAAACTTCCTGTAAAAACTTTGCATCTTGCTATCAAAGATGTTGAAAATCATGAAAGATAAATTTGATCATTGATAAAGGGAACTATCACTTTGAGCAAGATTGTGCTGATAATGTCTTATAAAACAAAGAAAGATAGAGATAATAAAGAACAAAGAAAATATGAAAGCAATAGAGGATGTACATTATTGATAGAAAGGGATGATTACAATGTTTCATCAAAGTCTCTATTTATAAGCACAAGAAGTATAAAAAAGTAGAGATTTAATTCTAATAACTATTAGAATTTAAAGTATATTAAAACTTTATCTTGATCATGATGGACATCTACTTAATAAGATATTCATAACATATATATATTTTAAAACTTTAAAAGGGATAGGTGTTTTTTTCTTTTGGATTTGGAGGGAGAGGCAAATTTTAAACTTTTTAGGGGGTTTAATGTAAGAAAGTTCATTTTAAAAGAGGTGCTATGTAAATTTCTAAAATGGTAGAGGGTAGTAACTCCCACCTACCCACCTTGTATCCGCCAATGCCCGTGCAAGAATCCTGCCTCTTGAAAGTGTTGTTTAATAACACGTGGTGCCCTCGTACTTAAATTGTGTATATACGTCTCGATAATTCAATCTTGATTCGATTATATAAACATAAAAAATATTAAAAAAATTAATAATTTTAACAAGTTAATAATTATATTAATTAAAATAAAAATTAATAATATTTTGTTACCATTTGTAATTGGACGCCGGAAATATATTTGTCATCCAAACAAATAAGAGACATTGACATTTTAAAATTATAAAATTCAAATAAGATCAAACAAATTACAAAATATAAAATTAAGACATAAGAATTTGAGAGAAATTGAATAAAAATTGAGAATAAAATAGTAGAGAGAATTGAGAAAATAGGATTGAATGAAAAAAAAAAGAGAAGAAAACAAATAGGGTTTATATAGAAAATGAAATAGCTATTGGGGGTAAAAACATAATTAGTCATTTGAAATTTTAACCGTTGAAATTTTTTTACCGCTTTATATTTTTTGACCATTGGAGGAGATGACCGTTGGACGAAAACATCTTCCATAAGAGGTGTTTTCTATTTTTTTTCTTATCAAAATCAATCTATTTCTCTAAATTTGAGAAAAACAGACCTAACTTCCTTATTACCTTGGCATTTTTGCCTAATTACCCCTAATTAATGTGTTGTATTTGTTATTTGTTTAATGCTTTGAATTTAAGTAATGCCGTGGTGTATTAATGCTCAATTATTTCCTTCGTAGATGATATTAATTAGTATTTAATTTATATTTTTAACTTTCGATTAACTTTTTAAGTGCATGTTAAAGAAACAATATGCTTCTTTTCTCAGGCACTTCACGTCGTTTTGTCTTTCTATGTAACCAAAGCAATTCACTTGAGGCCAGCGTCGGGTTAGGTATTAGCAGTAGTGGTAATAATGGTTTATTTTGAATCGAATTTTGAAATAAATTTGTAGTTAATACGCATTATTATGAATTTTAAAAAATTTAAATCGAAACCAAACAATATATTAAAGTTAATTGAAACAAATCAAATTTCATCATTTCGGTTCATCGATTTTAAATTAAAAAAAAAACAGAATTTAACTTTATTTGGATAAGTGCAGTTTTTTAGCTGATGTACTGAAATCAAACAGAGTTGAATAAACTGAAGTAGGAATCAAACCCGAACCCAACTGAATTTAATATAGTTGGAACTGACTTTTTGATTTTTTTTCAGTTCAACCCTAGCCAGAAAGCTTACTTGGAGAGTTCTTTAGAACCATCTTAGGGAAATGGGGTAAGAAATTTTCGTCACATTCACTTTTTTTTTTTTTTTTACTGAATTAAAAGGTTCATTTCCTGTGGTATTTTCTTAACATTTGATGCGCTCTAATCAACTTGAAAGACACTTTTCTTGTTTCTGAATTTGGCAAGAAAAACATATAAGAGTATCTGCATTGACGACACATAAACAGAACTTATGAAATCAATGGTACCAGTTGATGGTATTCATAGTCTAGTCAGTAGCACCTATAAATTTCATATTCTTGGTCCCAGTTTTTCCGTGTTCTGACTAGATATACCAACATATTTTAATGGGGTTTTCCGATTAATAGATTAGAGGCCATAGAATCTTCGTAATCCAATGAGAAACTGAGGCCATGATCAACGGAAGAGGGTACATCAAGATGATCAACATTCATAAAGATGCCCAGCAATTGATCTTTTTGCTGCTGCAACTCCAATACGCGAGCATTTGTTGATTTAAGCTGCAGTTTTAGGTCTTGCACCATCTTCTGCAGCTGAAAAATGGTTCCCGTGCTGCCATAAACAGGGTCTCGGAGCCTTGCTCTCGCTTCATACACCAGCGCTTTAACAGCATCCTGCCTGTTTGTTTCCTCCACCATCTGGTATCAAAATCTCATAACAATAAAACAATCAATAATAGTTTCTAGTTTCTTTCTACATGCAAAGCTCATTAATTACTACCTACCTGAATCATTTTTATAACGTTGCTAGCACCAAAAACCTTATGCACACCGGCAAACTTGTCAGGCTCATCGCCTGGGAAATATGGGGCGAGGATGCAGTTACTGTCGCATCGCCTGCGTAGCATCCTACAAGCAGCGCAGGGTTGATGATGGGTCCTAATTCCCAACCTAGCCGGAGTCTGTGAACCCATTTTTGAGGACTACATGCTATGAACCAAAAAGTCTATATAAGGAGGAGAGAAGTCTAAGGAGGGTGATGAAATTCAAATGTTAGTGGTGGGAAGTTGGGGATGCGGCCACTTAGAGACAGGATTAGGATAATGGCATTGTTAGGAAATTTAGACAGTGGACCTAACAACACTGGGGATTAGTTGGGTTTTTTCATTAAATAAACTACGGTTTATCACTTTCTCATAGAATTTGACATTAACAATTAAAAAACTTCCAGTAAATTTTGAATGCTAGTTACTTGAAAATTGTTGGCTTACGAAGACCAAGTAAATCTAGTGCGGAAAATGATACCTAAATTTGATTTCTATAAGCTTTTAAGGTTCAAAATCCCTTGTCGTTTTGACCTATTCTGAGTATCAGTGCTTTGAGTTTCAATCAGATTGGGAGCACCCAAAGCACCGATCTGTTGTTAAGCTTTGGCATCATCTGCATGAGTCCAAGACTGATAACTAAACATTTTTGGAGTTTCCTGGCTTGTTTATTTGACAATTTGGCTAGCGGTTTTGCTCTTTAATTAAAAAATTGTAATATATTTTAATTTTTAAATCTTTTTCGCATTATGTTGATTCGGAAGTCGACAGGAATAAATTATATGATAAAAAATTGGTTAAAATTGCCATAGTTTCCTATACCTTTTACAAATTTGAAACTTAGTCCATATACCTTTATTTCCAAATATTTAGTCTCTTTACTTCTCCACATTTCAAAATTTCAGGTCTAACTGTTAATACCATTAATTTCTTTTTGTTAAAATTTGTTTGTGCGACATTTTGAAATTAAATATACTCATTTGGTAGCAATGTAACTAAAAGAATGTTGTTATAATGGACTTAAATTTAACAAAATAATTTTAAGAGTGTTGACAATTGAATCTAAATTTTGAAATCTAAAAAAGTAAAGGGACTTAATTCAAAATCTCTGAAGAGCGAGAGGGACTTATGGCATATTTTACCTAAAAATTTGTTTATTTAGGAAAATATAATAAATAATTTTTAGACATCTAAAGTAAGAGATTTAGGAAATTTATTCGGTATACCATTCATGAATTTTTTTAGATTTCGCAAGAGTATGATATGTGACATTTTCAAAATATGAAAAAGAAAAATATATACTACACAAATGGTTACACAACAATGAGATTGATCCTATTTTGGTCATCCAACTATAATTTTTTTATTAATCATTAAAGTCTTTGAAATTAGATTTTTAGTTACTCAACTGTTAAGCTAATACCAAAAGTATAACGTTAGCTTTTTTTTATTGGTATAATAATGAATTTAGCCTTTCAATGTTTACACATTCTATCAATTTGGTCCTAGGTTCTAAAAATTTAACAAATTTAGCCCTCAACAATTACAAAATTTGACATTTTAGTCTTAATTTAAAAAAAATAGATAAAAAACAAAAAAATATAAATTTATCAAAGAATTAAAACAACATAAAAGAGATAATTTTATATGACTTTTGACCTGCCACAATTCGTGGTGTCAAATTAGGTTCTTTCTGGCACTTAATGAGCTTGTTTTCGACACAATTTAGTGTTATTTTGATTAGTTTTACATTTTAGTCTTTAATGTTTAATTTTGGTAAAATAAGCATTTTGACACATTTTTAGGCGTTTCGATGACTCATTAGGCCAATTCAGGCCTAGGGTATGACTCATGGGCTACTTGAGTGTGCAGATGTTGTTTCAGGCTAAGGAACGTAAGGGACGACTTCAGTGTCACAACATTAGCATGCATTGTCATAACATCAAACATCAAAGCAACCAAGGACGAAACAGAGGCAATGTCGTGACAAGGGGTGCTTGGACGTCACGACGATGTGAAGAAAACCTGGACAACGGCGATCATGTTTTGACAACTAATTAGGGTTATTGCTCCTTAGTTAAACCCCACTTGCTTCAAGGGTATTTTAGGCACCTAGTATCTTTAATGTAGCATATGTAAGTCACGTTATAACCTCATTAGAGGGGGAGTCGGTGTAGACAAACATATTTCTTTACATAGTTTTATTTAGTTTATTTTAGGTTCGCTTAATCGGGAAATCTTATTTTGAGGTTGACAATCGCGAGCAGAGGATGTTCAAGAATTGCGCTATTTCATCGATCAATTCATAAGTATTCACTTGTCCCTATTCTTCTATTTATATTTCGTTTATTAAATCTTTAATTGATGTTTGTATGAATATTTGAATATATTTCGTGCTTAATATTTATCCCACATGATTTGGTTGTTTCGTTAATTAATTGATTGAGTAAATAATAACCTAAAATTAAGTGTTTATTCAAGGGACTTATTATACTAGGAAGTGACACTCCTAGTAGAAAATCTAGACAGGTGAGACCGAGAGGGTATCCTGTTGAGTAGAACTTGTGCCAAGCAGTGATATCGAGAGGGTATTCGTATGCCTAGGTGAGACTGAGAGGGCATCTTAGGTGGTAATCCTTAGTGAAGATGAGAGGTATTCTAAGATAAGGGTGGTAATTACTTAATTAAGAGTAATTATTGACTTTATTAATATTTAGGGTTACTATTAATTATAGGTTAAGAGGGCTCGCATAGTCGAAACAAGGAGTAGGAGAAACCAATAGTTAACTTAGGGTTAGTTTTGGTTTAGGTTAAATTAGTTCATTAATTTTATTATTGTTTTGGATTTATAGTCTTATTTCGTAACTCGACTAGATTAGTACTTATTTTTTTTAATTAATTTAATAGTGATTTTCTCCAATCTGCAATCCCTTAGGTACAATTCTCAAAATACTTACCAGGTGTTTTGTTGTAAACAAACTATATTACAATTTGACCTGTATACTTGCAAACACCGTTATCTATTTTATATCTTTTCGTTGTAGTATTTCCAGCCTAGACGTTAGCACGTTTGGCGGCGGTCAAGTTGTTGGCGTCATTGCTAGGGATTGCGATGGTGGTAATTGTTATTGAATTGATTACCTTGTAAAATAATATTAATCGAAAGACTAATGAATTACATAATGTGTTAAATTTTTTTTATTAGATAGTATGTTAACTTTTTTTTATTACTTTTATTTTTCATTATTATTATTTATTTTATTTATTTACCTTGTTGACCAATTAAATTTACTCATGGGTGAATTTGATGAAGATTTCAGGTGATGTAATGATTGGTACATTAACAAAGGATCACATTAGGTGAATGGAGCTTCGACAAACCAATGGAGTTATGATCAAGATGACAATATGTCTGAATATCCACCCGAACCTCATTGTGGTTCGTATGAGATGTCCTCATGGTACAATGAATGGGATGTTAACGAAAGATCAAGTTGGGTGGACAAAGCCTCGATGAACCAGTGGAGTCATAACCAAGAATATGTTAGGCTCGAATATTCACTCAAGAAACAATTGGAACTAATTATGAATGATGACGAGTATAGATGGTATGATGCGCAAAATGGGCGCAAGTATAGTAAAAATTGGGTAGACCAAGCTCTGACAAACCACTGGAATTACGATGGAGAATATGGTATGCTCGGATATTTAAATATGGTTCGACAAACCAAGAGATTTACGATTGAGGAAATAAGCAACATGAATATCCAGAAAAACCCTTACCTGAGTCAACTAAACATAAGTTGTATCACTATAAGTCTGAGTGAGAGAGATTATATCAAGAATCCCAAGCTAAATAAGAGAGAGTCCAAAGGCAGTCGAACCAGTATGAGATATCTGAATATCCAGTTGAGATCCCTTGTAATTTTTATGAGATGCCCACGTGCAAAGCAACTAGGCAATCCCTCACTGAGGATATGTAAGAACTTAAAGATTTGATGGCACAAGTGTTGGAAATGCTGGAATCGCTTAAACAACAAAGAGGCATAAAATCCAATGGAAGAGGTTGTGTATGATGTTTCCAACTCTGATCATAAGGACCATTGTACTGTCATCAATCATCCTACATTAGATGATAAAAGCCAATAAGAGTTTGGAACTGGAGGCCATAAGGATGAGTTGAATATGGAAGGTGTCTCCGATCCAATTGACGTAGCAGTAGATTTAGACATAGAAATAACAACTAATTTGGAGCTTCAACTATTTTTTATTGAAAGCGTAGACAGACCAATACACTTTCAAGCCATAGTGGGGAAGATGCCAACCGAAGAAGTCAAAGAGTCCATATCGTTCTCTTTCGATAATGGAGGTAAAGTTCGGGTTAATAGATCCTTACACGATATTGAGGTGAAAAAGCTTGAAGTAATAATACCCCGAAAGATATTTTGGGGTTGGCTCAGATTTAATGTCAAATGGCTTGTAATGTGGATGTTGTGCCAGAAAAAATTAAGGCAACATCAATGGAATCAACTGAAAGTGCTAGTTTATATATCTCGATAGAAGAACAAATGACAGATCAAAGTATCGAGGACCAGTTGGAAGTTCTTCTATAATGGCGATAAGGATCATCTTGACTTTGAAAAAGGGCTTTTCATTTAAATTTGTGTTGATTTTTAATGTTTACTTGTTTGTTCATTTTTATTTCTTTATTTTATTCTAAGAATTAGATTAGTAATTTTTATGTGTTTTCTGTAGTGGTTATTAAGCTTGTGCAGTGGACAAACCAAAGAATCGAGGAAATTGAAATTTCACGTGCGGGGAAGGCCAAAATAGAGAGTCATGTCATGACGTGCTAGACCCATGTCGTTGCGACGAGATGACCCCACGTCTCAACATTGGCCTACGACGTTACAATGAGCTGGCCAATGAAGTGCATGACAGTAAGTGGCATCGTGATGTGTAAAATCGTGTTGTCACGATGAGCAGCTCAACGTCGCAACATTATGAAGGGCACGCCACAATAAGCTGTAACATAGCAGCTTTGGAAATTGTAATCGATCCGTAACGTCACGACGAGCCAAGATATCATGTTACGATGAGGACACTATTATAAAAGGGCCTGACCTGCCACAAATTTGTTTTCAGAACTTAACAAGTTTGTTTTCTAGTCATTTTAATGTCTTTTATTGCATTTTCACATTTCGTAACTTAGATTCAAATTATTGCAAAATAAGCGTTTTCACGCATTATTTCGAGTTTTAACACTTGAGTGTGCAGGATACCTATATTTAGATCCAAGAGCATCAATAATGACAGTCGAATCGTACCACAAGCTTTCGAAGTCGCAACAAAACTGAGCCAATTCAAAATTTTATATTTGAAGTTGTGTGTCACGACATGCCTTAGCCTGTGTAGCGACAGAAGTGCGAGATAGGGCAAAAATTAAGGTCATTTCCATCCGCGCAACTCATATTTTATGTGAGTAAGGCTTGTATTTGACCTAATTAAGGCTGCTAAACTTTGCCTATAAATACTTAAGTTGAGGTAAAGCTAGGAAGCTTTTGCCAAGCCATCTTTAGGTTCTAGTTTAGTAGATATAGATTTTTAGTTTAGGTTTATTTTTATTTTAAAACAGTACTATTTCTTATTCTTCAACTTGGATTCAATTTGAGTCCAAGTCTTTATTATTTTATATTTTCGTAATTTTCTTTCACTTCTTGTTTGCAAACTACAAGATCTCAATCACTGTTAAAGGATTTTTCGATTTTAAGTACATCAAGTTTATCAAATGGACAATTTCTATCTCTTTCTCTTTTACGTTAATTTGAATTTTTGCATGATTAATTTAATTATGAAAAAGATGGTTTTTAAGTCGATGAGTGGCTAGATCCTTAGGAAGATTAACGAGAGGATGTGTAAGTGATTAATGAAGGAATTAGGGTTTTTCCAATAGAGTTAGTTGGTATAAATACATGTGTGTTTAAACCCTAAGATTGATGACCCTAGGAAGTAATCTAGGATAAATGAGGTTGAGAGATGAGTTTACCAAGTAAATCATGAATTTTTCTCGGTCAAGAAAGGTCTAAAGATAAGTGAGTACTAGTCAATTAGTTAATTAGTAGAGACTGATAGGTCATACTGGTTAGTTAATAACGAATTCCCTAATAAAACCCGAATTCTGAAATTAATTGCAACCATTGAAGCAAGTTAATCTTCTGCCTGTTAATTGAGAGATTTTTGTTTGTTAACTTTGTTTTAGTATTTTAGTATTTTATTTTACAACCTTAATCTTTAATATTAATTTTTTTAATATGATTTTTAGTTATAACTATTTAGACATGTTGATGTAGAAAACATATTTAGATTTAATTCAACATCTCTTGGGTACGATCCTCGAAACACTTACTAGTGTTTCGTTGTAACACTAAACTGTATTACAATTTGACTTGTTCACTTGCAGATACCGCACCTATTCTATATACTTCTATTTTCATGATTTTTACTTTAAACTTTTGGGCGTTTGGAGGCGGTCAAGTTGTTGGTGCTGTTGCTGAGGAGGTTTCAACATTAAATTTAAATTTATTTTGATAAATGGGAAAATTAAAAATTATATATACAATTTCTTTGTTTTATTTTATTTTTTCTATTTTTAATTTTTAATTAGGTTTAATTATTTTTTATTATTTTCTGTCTCTAATTTCAGTTTATGACCTGAAGTGGAAGCACTCCAATCGAGCCACATCCTAATCTGGAGCTTTTTCTAAGACATAGCCATCAATAAATGCAAAACTACCCACTCATGGTAGCTAACTTATCACAGGAAAATCATTTTTTGACAATCCACCTGAACCAGAAGCACAAATCTGTGGAGAGTTATTGATGACTCAACAAACAATGTTGCATGATTATGCCTTACCGACACTAGATACTGTGCGAGGCAATATTTAGAGACCGACTATCAATGTAAATAATTTTGAGATAAAAAAATGATAACCCAAATGATCCATAACACCTTGTAGTTTTGAGGGAACATGATGGAGGATCTGAACCAACATTTAAAACCAATGACGTCGTTCATCTTCGGTTATATCCATTTTCTTTATGTGATAATGCAACTAATTGGTTGGATTCATTAGAGCCAGGTTCTATAACCACGTGAAATGATTTAGTGGAAAAAAATTTACACAAATTTTTTCCAATAAGTAGAACAGTCCCACTCAAGCATGAGATCATGAATTTCAAGTAAGTTGAAGGAGAAAGTTTGTACGAGATATGGGAGTTTTAAATCGATGTTAAGGAATTGCCCCCATCATCAATTGCCAAAATGGCTCCAATTACAAATTTTTTACAAAGGTTTAGACAGAAACTTGAGGTCCAGGCTAGATAGTGCATCTGGAGGATCCCTTATGAACAACACATACAAACGAGATTGTTAATTAATTGACAATATGGATTTGAATTCGTATATGTGGCCTAACAAGAGGTTCACCTATACTCCGAAACCACTAATGGTGAAAGCTATTTACAAAGAAGAGAAGTATCAACAAATATTGGAGAGACTGAATCGGTTGGAGACTATTGTTAAACCATCTATAATAGAGCACGCCTAAAGTTGTGGGTAAAATCAAAGAATCAACCGGATAAGGTGAATTACTAACCGCCTATAAATGAGTTATTGCTTATAGTAAAATTAACAAACTTGAAATATAATAAATTAGAACGACGATGTACGCAAGTGCAGGGTCAAATTGTAATATAGTTTAGTTGACAATGAAACACGATACGTGATATTCGTGAAAGGTTTTAAATATTTATAATAAATTGTTCTTGAAACTAACTATTATCATGATGAAGGCAAGTGTACCTATCGAACAGTAGTATAGCTTTAGCAAGACCGGATTATCGAACCCAAAGGAACTAAAAGTACCAGTATCAACTTTCTTTTTATTATTTAGCCTAAAAAAATAAAAGGGTTTTGTTTATCTCACTAATTAATTAAACTAAGAAATCACAGAAAAGAAATTTAGGGAAAATACTTTTTGGAAAACTCGATTGATTAAGACAAGACCTAAGAAAAAATCCACCTAGACTTCACTTCTTATTTGACTTTGAATCGGATGATTTATTCATTCAACTTGTTCCGTAGAGATCCCTATGTTATATTATTATCTCTTTCAAGACTAACAACGTCTAACCCTTGTTTGAATAATTGAAATCTCTTTCTAATTAGCGCCCTAGGGCTGCATTAACTCGATCTGTGGATCCCCTTATTGGGTTTCACCCTAATCCGGTAAAATCTTGTCACCCTATCTCTAGGCGCGCAACTAACTCCGCTTAATTATGATAATTTTACTCTTAGACAGGGTCTATTCCTCCACTGAATAAGAGCTTAACTTGAATCAATATCCTGGAATATCAAAACAAGAATTAAGAACACATAATTAAGAACAAGTCAAATATTTATCATACAATTCAAATAATAATAACAAGATCCATCTTAGGTTTCATCCCCCTTAGGTATTTAGGGGTTTTAGTTCATACTAATGAAAGAAAACATCTCAAAAGAATAAAAATAACAAAACATAAGAAAACCCAAAACTCCTGAGGGAATTTGAAGGGAGATCTTCAGTCTTGATAGTGAATCCGGCTTCTAAGATGGATCAATCGGCTTTTCTTGAGCAATTCCTTACTTCCTCCTCTGCGTCCCCCGTCTAAGTACCTCCTCAGGTGTTTAAATAGGCTTTGGAATGCCTAAGAGCCCTCAAAATTAGCCTTTTCTGTATTAGACTAAACTTGGGCTCGGCAGGGACACGCCCGTGTGACATGCCCGTGTGACATGCCCATGTGCGATTGCTTAAGGCCGTGGTCAAGGATGTTAAATGGGCACGGGCGTATGATCTACCTGTGTAAATCGTGCTTTGACCTTGCCAAAAGGACACAGCCGTGTGGTCTACCCGTATGAGGAAGTCCAAGCTGTGTTGATTTCGTACGTTGGCCTATTTTCTCAGTTTTTGCCCTGTTTCGCATTCCTTTCACTCTCCTATGCTCACCTAAGTATAAAACATGAAATTAAGGCATTAGGAGCATCGAATTCACCAATTTTAAGGAAAAATCATCCATAAAATGTGCTAAGCATGGGATAGAAATATGTATAAATTACGGTTTATCAAATACCCCCACACCTAAGCATTTGCTTGTCCTCAAGCAAAACCCTCAACTCATAATCAAAATAAATTCTTCTCAACTTATAATTTCTATCGATAATATCTCAAAATAATCTATAGGTAATCGTACACTGAAAATTCAACTGAAAGAACATCAAAGTTTCAAACATTCCAAGTTCAGCATTTTATCATGAAAACATAGGTGTCTCCCCTCATCTAAGTAATTACCTTTCATTCAAAATATCACAGAGTTTCACATTCTCACAAAAGATTCACTCAAATCACTCGAGGTGTTTAAGAACAATAAATGAAGCACTCAATAGTCCATAATGAAAAGTCATTACCATAGGCTTGCATGAAAATCAAATCTCCACCACTATAAATTGAGATGAAAAATCAATCAAAAGGTCTTTAGAGGGTTGTAACGTGGCTTTGGTTAGAGGGTATGGTCACAAGCTGAAAAAAAGGGTTAGAATCGAGATTGAATTGAAAATTTGCCTAACTAGAAAAATGACTAGTCATCTATTATGTACAACAGAGCTTTTTCTCAGAATATGGAATTTAACTTCTTTAGTTCAGAAGATTATATATATATATTTTAAGAACAAGTCAAATTACAAAATAGAATAAAACATAGCTAAGCAACTATTCCAACTCAGATCTCGACAAAAATAGGGATCAAATTAATTTAGGGGATTTCAACAATAAAGAGTTATGCGTTAATATTGAGGGTAAGTCAATGAATGGATTGTTAGGCACAGGGGCTCACTAAGGGTTAATTGTGAAGGTAGGCTTTTATGGAGTAAGTGGGTTAAACCTAAGTGTCTTTATCATTTTGACATATCAAATCAAATGGTGTGGTCTTGACATGTATAATCAAGCAAGTTCTAGAATAACAATTCAATACTGACGCACTCATAATGAAAGTGAGTATGAAAGAAATAATAGATGCTCTAAAGGCTCAAGATCTCACAAAAATTATGGCTTTTTGATGTTTAAACTTGTGAATTCCAACTCAAAATAATACCTAAACTTGGGGAAACAACCTAAAAGTTTTATTTTTTCAAAAATCAACTTATCATGCTTGATTCCCTAATGTCTTAAAGTTTAAACAATTAATGCATAAATGCCCATGTTTTAATTCAAGATATATCAATAAACATTATAGACTAATTAGAATTCATTCTAATAATGATATGAGAAGATTGCATGAGAATAAAACAAAATTCAGATATTTTTTTGATATAAAAGACCCCCCACACTTAAGATTAACATTGCCCTCATTGTACAAAGGTAGATATTTTGAAAAAGATAGATTTATAATCATAAGATAGGGAGAGAAGTGAAACTTCCTGAATGATGAATGAATTCCTTGAACTGGAGTTTTGGAGAATAATCGACGTGAGAGTGGAGGAGGATGCTCCGGTGGTGGTAGAGGTTCATTAGTCCATAAGTCTTGCGCCAAAAGAATATTATATCTGGTGGTAGCTATGGTCGTGGTCGAGCAGGACATGACAGTCGTGGAGGACCTTTCCCGGTGGAGTTTTTAGTTCCTATGTGATGATGAGCTTGGGAGCTCTTTGTAACTGTGATAGAATCAGAAACTTTTTAGGGAATATATAAGGAAGAATAATTACTCGATATGAAATAGCCGAAATTCAAAATTGTTAAATAAAAATTATAAAACCTAATAAAAATAAGCTTAAAGAAAAATAAAAAGTAGTCTTAAAGTAAAATAAAAGTAAAAACATAAAATAATAAATAAAAGTTTTTAAACATCTTCATCACTAGATGGTTCGCAAGGTGGGGGTGGTGATGAGATGTGGAAATGTTGAAAATCTAGTTTAGTGTAGCATCAATGTGATCGAAGCGCTGAAAACACTGCTACTCAAATCTAGTTAGGCGCTCAAAGATTTCAACGCATGAAGCCGCCGCATGAACTGGACGAGAAGGAGTTAGTGGCTGAGCTGGTGGGTCCTCATGACGTGGAAGGACATCATCAGTGATGTCCTCGGGACTCTCTCATCAGCTGATTGGGCCCGTAGGATTTGGAATAGTTCCTCCTGATTGCCGGGTGGAAATTGGAGGTATGGGTGGCAAATTTTCGCAGTAGGGCCCGAGGAAGACTCCCCTTTTCGCTTTTTCGAAGCGAGAACGGTAGTTTTCTTGCCATGTGAGCTTGACTTGGTATACGCTAAAAAGATGAGAATGGGTGTCGAAAATGGAGTTGGTGGCAGTGTACAGGCGTGGCAGGGAGGTCGTATGGACTTGCAGTGGCTAGGGTTTGGGATTTTGGGTGAAGAAGATGATGAATAGTGAAGGGTATTTATAGATTTTCAGACACACGACCAGGGGACACGCCAGTGTTCCCTAATTTTTTCCCATGTGATTCGCGAATTTTGAATTTGGGCGCGTCTGACATTTGGCCCACGCCCGTGTTCCTTGGGCATGTGGGTGCACACGACCGTGTCGCATGGCCGTGTCTGTCTTCATTCGCTTCTCCCATGCCCGTGTATACAGGCCCATGCCCGTGTTAATCTGATAGGTTCGACCACGGGTTCTAGACACAGGCGTGGCAAATGCCCGTGCTATTTTCTCAAGTTCAACCACAGTTCTACGACACGGGCGTGCCGCACGCCCGTGTTGTTTTGGCAGATTCACTCACGATCTTAACGCACGGCCGTGACAACTTATCGCATTCCGTATTGGGGAAAATTTTGCCCTGTTTTCACACGGCCTAAGGCACACCCGTGTGCTTGGCCGTGTGAGTATGGTAAACCTGTATTCAAGAGCTCCGTTAGTAAGTTAGGTGTTAAAACTAATATTTAAAGAAATTAATATTGTTAGTGCTCGAGTTGACTCCTGAGAAGCGCTTATTTATAGTCTAAGCTCAACTTACCTCTCTGGTGTGTGATCATGGTGGTTCAAGAAGTTTACACTCCTCAACCCCGCTATAAATTTTATCAACATAAGGTTTAAGACGAGTACTATTTACCTTGAATGTGCCAAATTTGGGGTGATTTACCTCGACTGTACCGCATGGAAAAATGCTAGTTACCGTAATAGGGGTTTCTTCATTCAGTTTAGAAGTGGCGATTCGAGGATCTGCTGCATCTAGTAGTACTTTGTCTCCAACTTGAAGTTGATTTTTGGAAGAATTAGGCTCATGATGGCGTGGTTTTGGTTTATCGTGTTTTCTCGATTTATGTGTCTGCCATTCATCTAGCTCCTTGATTTGTAACCTTCGTTCTTCATGGATGGGTTCTTTGTTGTTGCTTGGCTTATGTATGTTTTTCGGACCTGTTTCCTGCAAAGAAGGTTGCACCATATAGTTAGTTTTAGCCGAATGATTTGTACAGTCACCTTCGATTTTTGATATGTTATTCGAATTACGGGCTTGAAGGGTGATTGTTTCATCTCCCACATGAAGTGTGAGTTCACCTGTGCCAACGTCAATAATTGTTCTAGCAGTTGCTAAAAAGGGCCTTCCCAAAATTAATGGAACATTACTGTCCTCTTCTATGTCTAAAACAATAAAATTAATTGGGAATATAAATTTGTCAATTTTAAGGAGTACGTCTTCAATGATACTCCTAGGAAATCTGATAGTTTTATTTGCTAATTGAATGCTCATCTTAGTTTGTTTGGGTTTCTTTAGACCTAGTTGCTTAAACAATTTGTAAGGCATAACATTGATACTAGCCCTTAGATCAACCAACGCATTATTAGCATCTAAACTACCAATTAAACAAGGAATCGCAAAACTCCCTGGATCTTTTAGTTTGCTGGGTAGCTTATTCTGAAGAATTGCTGAGCAAACCGCGTTCAGCTTTGTATGCGACCTTTCATCTAACTTTCGTTTATTTGCTAGAAGCTCATTTAAAAACTTGACTGCGTTCGGCATCTGTGAAAGTGCTTCAATAAATGGTAGGTTAATATGTAGTTTCTTTAAAAGTTTAAGGAATTTACCAATTGTTCGTCTGAGCAGTCTTTCCTTGTCGCATTGGGGTATGGCACACGAGGTTTATATTCTATACTTACCAATTTTTGTTCGTTTTGGCCTACCGCATTCTTACCTTCACTTACCACCGGTTCTGGCCTTGGTTTTGCCACTAACCCTTCCTCATCTTGAATGGAAAATGCGTTGAGTTTCTCTCTTGGGTTAGATTCAGTGTTGCTTGGCAGGCTACCTTGTGGTCATTCTGAAATCAACTTGGCGAGCTGTCCAACCTGAGTTTCGAGCCCCTGGATTGATGCTTGTTCATTTTTGAGTGCCGTCTGGTATTTTGAAAACAAGTCTCTGACACTGAGATGAATTTGATTAGCATCTCCTCAAGGTTCGGTTTTCTCTCCTGCTGGTATCGTGGTTGCTAAAAGTCTGGAAGGGGTGGTGGTTTCTGATTTCCTTCGCTTCCCCATGAAAAATTTGGGTGATTCCTCCAACCTGCATTGTAAGTATTGCTATAAGGAATGTTTTGAGATCGAGGATTATTACTAATGTAATTTAACTGCTCGTTCTCCATGTTGTGGCCATAAGGTGGGTATTTTGAATTGCTCGATCCACCTCCATTTACTTCGCACTACATTACTGGGTGAACATGTAAAGAACTAAGAAAACCATCAATTTTCTTATTCAAGAGTCCTACCTGATTAAAAAGCATGGTGATTGAATCGACGTTTTAAAAGCCGACTATTTTCGTAGGCTTTGTCCTTATGACTTGCCACTGATAGTTATTTAGTGACATCTCTTCTATAAATTCATAGGCATCTTCAAGTGTCTTATTATTGATGGTTCCTCCAGTGGCTGCATCAATCATCTGTCGAGTCGAAGGATTCAAGCTATTATGAAAAGTTTGAACCTGTAGCCAGAGTGGTAACCCATGGTGCGGGCATCTTCGCAAAAGGTTCTTATATCTCTCCCATGCATCGTAGAGTGTTTCTAAATCCATCTGCACAAAGGAAGAGATATCATTACGTGGTTTAGCCATTTTAGCCGGTGAAAAATATTTTAGTAAAAACTTTTCGGTCATTTATTCCCAAGTAGTGACTGACCCTCATGGTAACGAGTTCAACCATTGTTTAGCCTTATTCCTTAACGAAAAGGGAAACAATCGAAGGCGGATGGCGTCATTAGAAGAGCCCTTAATTTTAAAGGTATCACAAAATTCTAGGAAATTTTCCAAGTGAGCATTGTGATCCTCGTCCTGCAAACCATCAAACTGAACAAACTATTGTATCATTTGAATTATGCTAGGTTTTAGTTCAAAATTATTTGCAGCAATAGAAGGTCTAACTATACTTGACTCAGTTCCTATTAAAGAAGGTTTAGCATACTCATACATAGTGCGCGGAGCAGGATACTGATTTACTGGATTAACAGAATCGTAGGAGGTATCAGGTTTTCCTAATTTTTAGCCATCTCATTGGTTGTGGTTGAAGTATCGTCCTCTGCTCGTTCTCTGTGTATCTTAGGCTTCGCCTTATTTCTCTTCGATTTCTGCAAACTGTGCGATCGATCTCACCGTAAAAAAGTAGTGGTCCAGACGGGTTTCTTCTGGTCATAAACTAGAAAAACCTGTCAGAAGAAAATAAGTGAAGAATTAGAAAAGAAAATAAAAATTTAAATTACAATAAAAGTAAAATGGCTAAAGTAATAAAAATCGAGTGTTCTTAATATCTTAGTTCCCCGGCAACGACGCCAAAAACTTGATACGTGATATTCGTGACAGGTTTTAAATATTTATAATGAATCGTTCTCGAAACTAACTATTATCACGATGAAGGCAAGTGTACCTATCGAACAGTAGTATAGCTTTAGTAAGACAGGATTATCGAACCCAAATGAACTAAAAGTACTAGTATCAACTTTCCTTTTATTATCTAGCCTAAAAAAAAGGGTTTTGTTTATCTAACTAATTAATTAAACTAGGAAATCACAGAAAATAAATTTAGGGAAAATACCTTTTGGAAAACTCGATTGATTAAGACAAGACCTAAGGAAAAATCCACCTAGACTTCACTTGTTATTTGACTTTGAATCGGATGATTATTCATTCAACTTGTTTCGTAGAGATCCCTATGTTATATTATCATCTCTCTCAAGACTAACAACGTCTAACCCTAGTTTGAATAATTGAAATTAACTCGATCTGTGGATTACCTTATTAGGTTTCACCCTAATCCGGCAAAATCTTGTCACCCTATCTCTAGGCGTGCGACCAACTCCGCTTAATTATGACAATTACTCTTAGACAGGATCTATTCCTCCTCTGAATAAGAGCTTAACTTGAATCAATATCCTGGAATATCAAAACAAGAATTAAGAACACATAATTAAGAACAAGTCAAATATTTATCATACAATTCAGATAATAATAATAAGATCCGTCTTAGGTTTCATCCCCCTTAGGTATTTAGGGGTTTTAGTTCATACTAATGAAAGAAAACATCTCAAAAGAATAAAAATAACAAAACATAAGAAAATCCAAAACTCCTGAGGAATTTGAAGGGAGATCTTCAGTCTTGATGGTGAATCTGGCTTCTGAGATGGATCGATCGACTTTCCTTAAGCAATTCCTTGCTTCCTCCTTTGCATCCCCCGTCTAAGTGCCTCCTCAGGTGTTTAGATAGGCTTTTCCTAAGAGCCCTCAAAACTGGTCTTTTCCGTATTGAACTAAACTTGGGCTTGGTAGGGACATGCCCGTGTGACACGCCCGTGTGCGATTGCTTAAGGTCGTGGTCAAGGCTATTAAATGGGCAGGGGCGTGTGATCCACCCGTCTAAACCATGCTTTGACCGTGCCAAAGCGACACGGTCTTGTGGTCTGCCCATGTGAGGAAGTCCAGGCCGTGTTGATTTCGTTTGTTGGCCCAGTTTCTCTATTTTTCGCCCATTTCTGGTTCTTTTCACTCTCCTCTCACCTAAGTATAAAACATGAAATTAAGGCATTAAGAGCATCGAATTCACCAATTTTAAGGAAAAATCATCCATAAAATATGCTAAGCATGGGATAGAAATATGTATAAATTACGGTTTGTCAAAACACTTGGAAGTATTTCGAGGATCGTACCCAAGAGAGGATGGCATAAATCTATGAAAACATTTTTTTCAATAATAAGTCTAAATAGTTATAATTAATTCCTATATTACGATAAATCATTAATCTGTCATAATATAGTGTGGCAGATTAAACTAGTTTTCACACTTAAAGAGCTTAAATACAATCATTTTCATTATGCTTTAGTTAATGATAAACCGTAATTTATACATATTTTTATCCCATGCTTAGCACATTTATGGATGGTTTCTCTTTAGAAATGGTGAATTCGATGCTCCTTATCCTTTAATTACATGTTTTATACTTAGGTGAGTATAGGAGAGTAAAAAGAGCGAGAAACGGGCCGAAAACGAAGAAAATGGACCCACGTGGGAAATCAACACTGTCTGGACTTTCTCACACGGGCGTGTCATACGGCCATGTCACACGGTCGTGTCCCTTTGGTAGGATTGAAGCACGACGGGTATACTTCACGCTCGTGCCTGTTCAACGGCCTTGACCACGGGCTAGAGTAATCGCAGATGGGCGTGTCACACGGGCGTGCCCCTGCCGAGCCCAAGTATAACCCTATTCAGAAAAGGCCAATTTTGAGGGCTCTTAGGCATTCTAAAGCCTATTTAAACACCTGAGGAGGCACTTAGAAGGGGGACGGAGGGTAGGAAGCAAGGAATTACTCAAGGAAAGCCGATTGATCCAAGAAATTACTCAAGGAAAGCCGATTGATCCATCTTAGAAGTCAGATTCATCATCAAGACTGAAGATCTCCCTTCAAGTTCCTTCAGGAGTTTTGGGTTTTCTTATGTTTTGTTATCTTTATGCTTTTGAGATGTTTTCTTTCATAAGTATGAACTAAACCCCCTAAATACCTAAGGGGAATGAAACCTAAGACGGATCTTTTTATTATTATCTAAATTGTATGATAAATATCTGAATTTTTCTTAATTATGTGTTCTTAATTCTTGTTTTGATATTCCAGGATACTGATTCAAGTTAAGCTCTTATTTAGAGGAGGAATAGACCCTGTCTAAGAGTAAATTTGCCATAATTAAACGGAGTTGATTGCACGCCTAGAGATAGGGTGATAAGATTTTGCTGGATTAGGGTGAAACCTAATAAGGTAATCCATAGATCGAGTTAATGCAATTCTAGGGTGTTAATTAGAAAGAGATCTCAATTATTCAACCTAGGGTTAGGCGTTATTAGTCTCGATAGAGATAATAATATAACTTAGGGATTTCTACGGATCAAGTCAAATGAATAAATCGTTTGATTCAGAGTCAAATAACAAGTGAAGTCTAGGTGATTTTTCCTTAGGTATTGTCTTAATCAATCGAATTTTCCCAAAAGTATTTTCCCAAATTTTCTTTCTGTTCATTCTTAGTTAGTAATTAGGTTAGATAACCAAACCTCTTAATTTTTAGGCTAGATAATAAAAAGGAAGTAAATATTAGTACTTGTTGTTCCTTTGGGTTTGACAATCCGGTCTTGCTGAACTATACTACTGTTCGATAGGTACACTTGCCTTAATCGTGATAATAAGTTAGTCTCAAGAACGATTCTTTCATAAATCTTTAAAACTTGTCACGAATATCGCGTATCAAGTTTTTGGCGCCGTTACCGGGGAACTAGGATATTAGGAACACTCGATTTTTATTACTTTAGCCATTTTACTTTTATTGCAACTTAAATTTTTATTTTCTTTTCTAATTTTTCATTTATTTTCTTCTGATAGGTTTTTCTAGTTTATGACCAGAAGAAACCCGTCAAGACCACTACTTTTTGTTAGACCGCACAGTTTGCAAAAGCCGACGAGAAAGAAGGCAAAGCATAAGATACACAGAGGATGAGCAAGAGGATGATACTTCAACCACAACCAAAGAGATGGCTGAAAACCAAGAAAATATGCTTTCTCCTGCAATTGTTGTTAATCTGCATCCTGTTCCGTGCACTATGTACGATTATGCTAAACCTTTTTTAACAGGAACTGAATCGAGCATAGTTAGACCTACTGTAGCTAAAAATACTTTTGAATTGAAACCTAACACAATTCAAATGATACAGCAATTTGTTCAGTTTGATGGTTTGTAGGACAAAAATCCCAAAGTTCACTCGACAAACTTTTTGGAACTATGTGATACATTTAAAATTAATGGCGTTTCTAATGACGCTATTCGCCTTCAGTTATTCCCTTTTTCATTGAGAAACAAAGCTAAACAATGGTTGAATTCGTTACCACGGGGTCAATCACTACTTGGGAACAAATGACCGAAAAGTTTTCATTAAAATATTTTCCGTCGGCTAAAATGGCTAAATTACGTAATGATATTTATTCTTTTGTGCAGATGGATTTAGAAACACTCTACGATGCATGGGAGAGATACAAGGACCTTTTATGAAGATGCCCTCACCATGGGTTACCACTCTGGCTACAGGACCAAACGTTTCACAATGGCCTGAACTCTTCGACTCGGTAGATGGTTGACGCAGCTGCTGGCGGAACCATTAATAATAAGACACCTGAAGATGCCTATGAATTTATAGAGGAGATGTCACTAAATAACTATCAGTGGCAAGTCATGAGGACAAAGCTAATGAAATCAACTGGCGTTTATATCGTCAATTCGGTCACCATGCTCTCTAATCAGGTAGAACTCTTAAATAAGAAAATTGATGGTTTTCTTAGTCCTTCATAGGTTCACCCAGTAATGCAGTGCGAAGCAAGTGGATGTGGATCAACCAGCTCAGAACACCCATCTGATGGCCACAACATGGAGAACAAGCAGTTAAATTACATGGGTAACAATCCTTGATCTCAAAACAATCCTTATAGCAATACTTACAATGCAAGTTGGAGGAACCACCCAAATTTTTCATGGGGAGGCCAAAGAAATCAGAGACCACCACCCCCTCCAGGTTTTCAACAACCATCGTACCAGTAGGAGAAAAAACTGCACCTTGAGGAGATGCTAACCAAATTCATCTCTGTGCCAGAAACTCGTTTTTAGAATACCGAGATGGCACTCAAAAATCAACAAGCATCAATCTAGGGGCTCGAAACTCAGATTGGACAGCTCGCCAAGTTGATTTTCGAACGAGCACAAGGTAGCTTGCCAAGCAACACTGAATCTAACCCAAGGGAGCAACTCAACGCGATTTCCATTCAAGATGAGGAAGGGTTAGTTGCAAAACCAAGGCCAGAAACAATGGTAAGCAAAGGTAAGAATGAGGTAGGCCAAAATGACCCAAAATCAGTGTGTACAGAATATAAACCTCGTGTGCCATAGCCCAATGCAACAAGGAAAGACCGATTAGATGAACAATTTGGTAAATTCCTTAAACTTTTAAAGAAACTACATATTAACTTACCGTTTATTGAAGCCCTTTCGCAGATGCCAAACGCAGTCAAGTTTTTAAAGGAGCTTTTAACAAATAAACGAAAGTTGGATGAGGCATTGCATGTGGAGTTGAATGCAGTTTGCTCAGCCATATTACAGAATAAGCTACCCAACAAATTGAAGGATTCAGGGAGTTTTACGATTCCTTGTTTAATTGGTAGTTTAGATGTTCATAATGCATTGGCTGACTTAGGGGCAACCATTAATGTTATGCCTTATAAAATGTTTAAACAGGTAGGTCTTGGGAAACCCAAACAAACTAGGATGAGCATTCAATTGGCTAATAAAACCATTAGATTTCCTAGAGGTATCATTGAATATGTTCTTGTTAAGATCGATAAATTTATATATCCAGTAGACTTTGTTGTTCTAGACATGAAAGAGGATAGTAACGCACCTTTAATTTTAGGACGACCCTTTTTAGTGACTACTAGAACCATTATTAATGTTGGTACAGGTGAACTCACACTTCGTGTGGGAGACAAAACAATCACCTTTCAAGATCGTAATTTGAATAACACATCAAAAATTGAAGGTGGTTGTATAAATCATTCTATTAATACTGATCATGTGGTGACACCCTCTATGCAAGAAAGAGTTTCGAAGAACACATATGAGTCGTGTTCAAACAACAACAAATGACCTATCTATGAAAAATGAAGGCTACAAATCGAGGAGCTAGGTGAATGGCGGACACAAAAACTGAGAACACTCGATAAATCAAAACCTAGCCAGGACAAGCTCAATACCTCACCAAATCAACTTAAGGTTGGAGACAAAGTACTACTAGATGCAGCAGATCCTCGCATTGCCAATCCTGAACCTAATGAAGAAATTCCTCTTACGGTACTCAGTATTTTCCCATATGGTACAGTCGAGGTAATTCATCCCAAATTCAGCACATTTAAGGTAAACATGTAACACCCTTAACCCGTATCCGTCGCTGGAATAGGGATTCGGAGTATTACCAAAATTTACAGATTTAACAAAAAATTTACTTCACATAACATTCATACCTGAAATCAATCAAATTTAATCTTAGTGTCCCTTATGTGAGCCATCGAGGCCCAGAACATAGATATCGGGACTTAACCGAGAACTCAAAAAAATTTTTGAAAATATTTAAAATTTTTCAACACTGCAAGGGGTCACAGGCTGTGTGGTCAGATCGTGTGGTTCACACAATATTCACGAACTTATCATCAATTCATATGAAATAACACATCATGAAATTTATAAAATTAACAAATGGCCATAAAAGTTAGTTATACAAACTCACAAGTACGATTTTTGTATTATAAAGATAATCATAATTTCATAATAAATATTCCAAATAAAACATTATATCATTTCTAATTCAACATTTATCAATTATAATCGGGCATGTGATCAATTTATACACAATTCATTCATATATATATGTATATTTTCCTCCTTCTCCTCTCCATCCACATCCTTAGTATAAACAACACACTTGTAGGTAACATTATCCATAATTTTCACTATCTACTTATGTGAATATTCAAGCTATCCATCTGTGTCATAGTCACTAAATTATTTTTATCTTGAGCTACAGAACTCAAAATTAAGATTGATAAATTTTTCAAGAAACTAGACTCATATGTCTTCTAACTATAAAAATTTCATAATTTTTGGTTGGTCCAATTAATACAGTTTATTCATTTAAGTCTCCCTATTCTGCTATCTGACAGTTCCGACCATTTTTCACTAAAAATTAATTATCTTCTCATAAAGGATTCGAATGATGTCCTCGTTTGTTTATATGTAAAATAGACTCATTCAGGATTCTAAACATACAAATTTAAGCCCCTAATTATTTTTATCCAATTTTTTATGATTTTCCAAATTCAAAACAGGGGAACCCGAAATCATTCTGACCTTGTCTCACAAAAGTTTTTGTATCTCATGATTTACAATTCCATTGCTTACATAATTTCTTTTATAAGAAACTAGGCTCAATAAGATTTAATTTCATATTTTATTCATCCTCTAATTAAATTTATACAATTTTTGGTAATTTTTCAAAGTTAAACTACTGTTGCTGCCCAAAACAGTTTTATTGCAAAATGTTGATTTCCATTTTGCCCCAAATTTCACAATTCATACAATTCAGTCCTTGCTCAATTAACCCCTCAATTAAGATAATTTTCTCAATTAGTACTTTTGCTAGACATTATAAGTTATTTCATAACTATTGAAATTCAAAATTTCCACATAAAACTCTAACTTTAAACTCTTTTACAATTAGGTCCCAAACATTCACTTTCTATTCAATTCTTTCAATAAAATCAGAATATAAACAATTTAAAGCTCTAATTCCATTCCAAATCATCATATACTTCCATTAATAATCCATAACAACTTCAAAAATTAGCCATGGAATCAAAAACTAATGAAATAGTAAGTTGGACCCAATTGTAAAGGTCCAAAAACATAAAAATTTCAAGGAGAAAGCAAGAATTAAACTTACATGAAGCTAGAGTATGAAAACCAGCTTAAACTCTCCTCCATGGTTTTTCAGCTGATGAATATAAAGAGAAATGAAGAGAATTCTAGATATTTCAATTTAGTCCCATTTTTATTTAGCGCATTTTGGCAATTTTCCAATTTTGCCCTTATTTCACCCATTTCCTAATTTTTCTCAGCTATTGCCGCCCAAAATATCTCCTTTAGGCTTATTTGCACTTTAGGTCCTTCCTCATTTGATAATTGAGCTATTTAATCCTTTTAGCAGCTTTTACACCTTTTTCAATTTAGTCCTTTTTATTTAATTAACCACCCAAACGTCAAAATTTTCTGACTAAATTTTATTACTACCTCACCAACACTCCATAAATATTTTTAAAAATATTTATGGCTCGATTTATGAATTCAAGGTCTCGATACCTCATTCTCAACCCAATTTACCTAATTAATTCTTTTAAATCACCAAATTCACTAATTCAAAAATTCTTTTATATTCACATTTGACTCATAGGTATTAATTTATTAAATTTTCAACTCACTCGTCGGATTTAGTGATCTCAAATCTCTATTCCCGATACCACTGAAAATTAGGCTGTTACAAAACAATACCCGTCTTAAATCTTATGTTAATAAAGTTGATAGCAGGGATGAGAAGTGTAAACTCCTCACACCACCTTAACCATGCAGAAGAGAGGTAAGTCGAGCCTAGACTATAAATAAGTGCTTCTCGGGAGGCAACCTGAGCATTAACAGTGTTAATTTCTTTAAAATTTTAGTTTTTAACATCTAACATGCTACCGGATCATGGAACGCAGGCTTTCTAAAGACTACACGGCCAAGCACACGGGCGTGCATTAGGCCGTGTGAAAATAGGGCAAGATTTTTTCCCCAACACGGAATGCGATAAGTTGCCACGGTCGTGCAACATGGCCGTGGGCGAAACTGCCAAAACAACACGGGCGTGAGACACGCCCGTGCCTCAAAACTGTGGTTGAAATTGAGAATGTAACTCGGGCGTGCAACACATCTATGCCATCCACCCGTGGTCGATATTGTCAAAACGAACATGGGCGTGGACCTATGTATACGGGCGTGGAAGAAGCGAACAAAATAATACATGGCCGTGTGACATGGTCACGTGCACCCACACGCCCAAAGAACATGGGCGTGGGCCAAATGTCAAACGTGGCCAAATTCAAAATTCGCAAAACACACAGGCGTGTCCCACGACCGTTGCCCCAAAATCTATATAAACCCCTCACTATTCATCATCTCCTTCCCCAAAAATCCCTAACCCTAGCCGCTGCAACTTCACACGCCCTATGCCCATGCCCATGCGCTACCTACAACACCGATTCCGACGCCCCAAGCTCCTTCCTTTTGCATTTTTTTACTCTTTTCTCTCTATTTTCTTTAAATATGTTGCTTATTTCATGATTTCTCTGCTCTATTGAACTATTTTGAATGAATATTCATAGTTAGAATATTAAAATACTCATGCTTGTTTAATAAAAATTTTGTCATTTTAGTTACTACATTATGCTATACTCTTTCATTTTTCCTTGTTTCCATGAAATTTATGCATACCCACATGCATTCATTCATTATTCCCATAATCCTATAACTTGATATATTTAGTGGTTTTAGTTTGTATCACCTCGTACATAAATCTCATGAAATATTCATATTTAGTCTTGATTTTCCATACTATTCTTGGGGCATATTGGCTGAACTTCGATTTTTCAATACAGGTACAATGTCGTCCTCACGTGGTAAGAAGATCGCTGTTCCTGCCTCGAAGAAAAGGAAAGGAGCAGCGTCATCATTGAGTCCTACCATAGAGATTAGGCACCCATTCCTCCAGGTTCCCTTGGGACCCAGGACGAATTATATTAGATATTACGGGCTCGACCCCTAGGTGTGGGCCGCTGTATTGATTGGGCTACCCTCGAACAGATTTAATTGGCTGACGCAGTCCGAGCCCTCCTAATGACTGACCCATGGGGGTTCTTCTTTGAGATCGTCGAGCCGACGTATCTCGAGTTCACATTGGAACTCTGCTCGATGTTCTATCTTCAGACTGTTATGACAAACTTCGACGATCCTGGAACGGACCAGTTCTGCCTTGGTGGTCTAGTACGCCAGTTGAGTGTACCTGAGTTCGAGATTGCACTAGGGCTATAAATGGAGGAATTCATTGATGATAATGAACTCAACACCTTCCATCGCCACATCCACTACTCCCCTTCAAAATGCTAGAGGGACATCGTCTCTACCTCAGCCACCTACGATCCTAGCCGCTCCAACGCATCGGCTCTCCCTCCATCCTTGAGGTATCTACAGCCATCTTGGCTCACACTCTGACAGGGAGACGAGAGCACCGACATCATCACCAACCACGATGCCTATTTCTTATGGAGTATGGCGAATGGGCATGTCATCGACCTCGCCTACTTTATTGCCCTCACCATTCGCCACCAGACGAAGCGGCACAAGAGAGGGGTCATCTCCATCGGGCCCTATGTGACTCGACTGGCTCAGCACTTTGGGCTCCTCAACACAACAACCCAATCATCCTCCTTCACTCTCATCAGCTAGATGTCCCCACAGGGCATCTCGAGCATGCTAAGTATGAGGATGATCGAGAAACGACGTGGCACCTACCCTCCTCAATACTGCCTCATCCAGCCCACCGAGGAGGAGGATCTAGAGGACATTACTGATGATGTCCCTCCACGTCATGAGGACCCACCGTATCAGCCACCACCCCCTCTCGTCTAGTTCATGCGGTGGCTTCATACGGTGACATCTCTAAGCACCTTACTCGATTCGAGCAGCAGTGTTTTCAGCGCTTCGATAACATTGATGCTACTCTATAGCGGATTTGTCAGTACTTCCACATCTCATTGCCACCCTCACCTCGTGAACCATATAGCGATAAATATGTTTAAAAACCTTTATTTATTATTTTATGTTGTTACTTTTATTCTATTTTAAGACTACTTTTTTTTCTTTAAGCTTATTTTTATTAGGTTTTATAATTATTATTTTATAATTTTTAATTTCGACTATTTCATTATGAGTAATTATTCTTCTTTATATATTTCCTAAAAAAGTTCCTGATTCTATCACAGTTATAAAGAGCTCCAAAGCTCACTATTACTTAGGAACTTGAAACTCCACTGGGAAAGGTTCTCCACGACCGCCATGCCCTGCTCGATCACGACCATAGCCAATATGAGATATAATATTCTTTTGGCCCAGCATTTGTAGAACCCAACCTCTACCACCATCAGAGTATCCTCCTCCACCCTTATCATTCCTTTGGCCATTTATTCTCTATGACTCCAATTCAAAGAGTTCATTTATTATTCAGGAAGTTTCACTTCTCTCCCTATCTTATGATTATAAATCTATCTTTGTCAATATATCTTTCTTTGTACATTGAGGGCAATGTACATCTTAAGTGTGGGGGGTCTTTTATATCATCATTAGAAATCCCTGAATTTTGTCTTATTCTCACGTGAATCACTCATATCACTATTAGAATGAATTTTGATTAATTTATGATTTTTATTGATATGTCTTGAATTAAAACATAGGTATTTATGCATTGATTGTTTAAACTTTAAAACATTAGGGAATCAAGCATGATAAGTTGATTTTTGAAGAATTAAAAACTTTTAATTGTTTCCCTAAGTTTAGGTATTATCTTGAGTTGAAATTCACAAGTTTGAACATCAAAAAGCCATAATTTTTGTGAGATCTTGAGCCTTTAGAGCATATTTTATTCCTTTCATGCTCACTTTCATTATGAGTGCGTCAGTTTTGATTTGTTATGCTAGAACTTGCTTGATTATGTATATCAAGACCATACCATTTGATTTGATATGTCAAGATGATAAAGGCACTTAGGTTTAACCCACTCACTCCACAAAAGCCTACCTCCATAATTAACCCTTAGTGAACCCTGCTTGAGCCTAACAAGCCATTAATTGATTTACCCTCAATATTAACCCATAACCCATTATTGTTGAAATCCCCTAATTTGATCCCTATTTTGGTCTAGATTTGATTTGAATAAATTGCTTAGTTGTGTTTTGTGCTTCTAAATATTTGACTTGTTCTAAAAAAAAACCAATACTTACATACATATTAGTAGTAATTCATCATTTTTGAGCTTAAGTGTTAATTCCATATTCTGAGAAGAAGCTCACTTGTATTCAACTGATGACTAGTTATTTTTCTAGCTAGGTAAATTTTCAATTCAATCTCGATTCTAACATCTTCTTTTAGCTTGTGACCACTCCCCTTAACCAAAGCCACGTTACAACCCTCTAAAAAGACCTTTTTGATTAATGTATCAGCTCAATATATAGTGGTGGAGATTTGATTTTCAAGCAAGCCTATGGTAATAACTTTTCATATTGACTAATGAGTACTTTTATTGATGTCTTTAAACACTTTGAGTGATTTGAGTGAATCTTTAGTGAAGATGTTAAACTCTATGATATTTTGATCAAAGGTAATCACTTAGATGAGGGGAGACACCTATGTTTTTGTGATAAAATGCTCAACTTGGAATGACTGAAACTTTGATGTACTTTTAGTTGAATTTTCAACGTATGAGTACTTATGGATTATTTTGAGATATTATTGATAGGGATTATAAATTGAGAAAAATTTATTTTGATTATGAGTTGAGGATTTTTGCTTGAGGATAAGCAAATGCTTAAGTGTGGGGGTATTTGATAAACCGTAATTTATACATATTTTTATCCCATGCTTAGCACATTTATGGATGGTTTCTCCCTAGAATTGGTGAATTCGATGATCCTAATCCTTTAATTTCATGTTTTATACTTAGGTGAGTATAGGAGAGTAAAAAGAGCAAGAAATGGGCCGAAAATAGAGAAAATGGACCCACGTGGGAATCAACATGTCACACGGCTGTGTCCCTATGGTAGGATTGAAGCACGACTTACACGGGTATACTACACGCCCGTGCCTGTTCAACAGCCTCGACCACGAGCTGGAGTAATCGCACACAGGCATACCCCTACCGAGCCCAAGTATAACCCTATTCGGAAAAGGACAATTTTGGGGGCTCTCAGGCATTCTAAAGCCTATTTAAACACTTGAGGAGGCACTTAGAAGGGGGACGAAGAGTAGGAAGCAAGGAATTACTAAAGAAAAGTGGATTGATCCATCTCAAAAGCCGGATTCATCATTAAGACTAAAGATCTCCTTTCAAGTTCCTTTAGGAGTTTTGGGTTTTCTTATGTTTTGTTATCTTTATGCTTTTGAGATGTTTTATTTCATAAGTATGAACTAAACCCCCTAAATACCTAAGGGGAATGAAACCTAAGACGGATATTGTTATTATTATCTGAATTGTATGATGAATATTTGACTTGTTCTTAATTATGTGTACTTAATTCTTGTTTTGATATTGCAGGGTACTGATTCAAGTTAAGCTCTTATTCAAAGGAGGAATAGACCTTGTCTAAGAGTAAATTTTTCATAATTAAGCGGAGTTGATTGCACGCCTAGAGATAGGGTGATAAGATTTTTCCATATTTGGGTGAAACCTAATAAGGGAATCCATAGATCAAGTTAATGCAATTCTAGTGTGTTAATTAGAAAGAGATTTCAATTATTCAACCTAGGGTTAGACGTTATTAGTCTCGAGAGAGATAATAATATAACTTAGGGATTTCTACGGATCAAGTCAAATGAATAAATCGTCTGATTTAGAGTCAAATAACAAGTGAAATCTAGGTGGATTTTTCCTTAGGTATTGTCTTAATCAATCGAATTTTCCCAAAAGTATTTTCCCAAATTTTCTTTCTGTGCATTCTTAGTTAGTAACTAGTTTAGATAACCAAACCTCTTAATTTTTAGGCTAGATAATAAAAATGAAGTAAATACTAGTACTCATAGTTCCTTTGGGTTCGACAATCCAGTCTTGCTGAACTATACTACTGTTCGATAGGTACACTTGCCTTAATCTTGATAATAAGTTAGTCTCAAGAACGATTCTTTCATTATTCACTAAAACCTGTCACGAATCTCACGTATCAGTTAAGTTTTCATAGTTTAGCTTAAATTAAATAAAAAGTAAATTTTGAGTCTTTTATTGACTTTAGGGGCCGAATAAAAAAGGCAAGCTAACGTACTTAGTGAGTATGCAAGAGACCATCCGAGGGCGTACAAACTCAATACTAATTGTTATGTTGCAACACAAAGAAGTTTGATGTCACAACATAGGGAGTAGAATGCAAGAATCTCAAGACTGCCTTCAGTGTCGCAACACAGCCATGGGATGTCATGGCACATCCCTGAAGCTACCCTGAACCTGAGCATACTACTTTCAATGTCGCAACACAGGCACTAAGGTGTCACGACATTAAGCCAAATACTTACGAGCCAGGGGTATTTTGGTCTGTACAATCAAAAGTTCAACATGAGAGTGTCAGCTGACCTATGGTTAAGGACGACAACAACCTTAACTCAATAATAGGCTCTTAAACACTTGTTGAAAGACAACTTTTGATATTCTTAACTTTTCCTTATAATTTTAGTTTTTTCTTTCTTTTAGATTTTAGGTTTATTTTAGTTCTTAGTTATTTGGATAAGCTGCTTTGTAGACTCGAAACAAATCTTGTAGATTTTGCACTTACAATCAATCAAATACAATTCAGGATTCTCTAAACCTTTCTTTTGATTTATTCTTTATGCATATTTTATTTGTTAAGATTATTGTTTTCATGAAATCCATGAGGAACTAATCCTCTTATGGGGGATTAGCGAGTGAGTTGTGATTAACTGATTACTATGTATGGTTTTCTTAAAGTATCAATTTTTTGGGAGAAAAGGAACTTAAACCCTAGGCTTGGCAACCCTAGGAAGTCATTTAGGTGGGAATTAACTCAAAATTGGTATGGACCATCCGTGAACACCTTATCCCCAAATCGTTTGAGACTGCGAGGTCGAGAGATAATTAGTTCTTGCCGACTCATTAGTTTAGTGGAAGATCGAGAGATCCTGCTAGGTTAATGATTAGTTGATTTAATAGAAAATCAAAATAGGAATTAGTTATGACTACCAAAGCAAGCTAATCACCCATATCTAAGATTTGATACAATTTATAAATTAGTTTTCCAAAAGTTTCTTTGTTTATTCTATTTCAGTTGTTAAATTATAAAAAAACCCAAACGTCTCTCATTATGTTTTATCGTACTATGATTTATTGAAAACACTAATTAGATCGATTAATTTAGTGTTCGCCTCCCTTGGGTAAGATCCTCGGAGTACTTACCTACTTCATTGTAACTATTTTACAACCTAACCCATATATTTGCAGACACCATTTTAATCTATATCTTTTGTGTAGTATTCTCATTCTGAATGTTAGTACGTCCGGAGGCAGTCAAGTTGTTAGCGCCACTAGATTAATTTTTATCTTTGCATTTAATAGAATAATTAGGAAATATTTAAATTATAGATACAATTTTTATTTTTATTTTTTTTCTAACCTCTTTTATTTTCTTTCTGATTTCAATGCATGACTCATAGTAGGGGAAAGCCTATAGAACCAACCATCGATCTAGAAAGAATAATTCGTAGGAATCGTCAATAAAAACAGTAAAAATAGTAGATGCAAAACCCATAACTTGCTGTAGGCAATTTATCACCAGGAGACAACTCGTTATTTGACGATATTAATAATAATAACCCAGAGAACTTACCACCACCACCATAGCTACCCGCAAGTGTACTTATGGTGTGAAAGTAAATACCCCTATGGGACTATACACTACCAAATCTGGATATGATTCAAAGAAGCATTACAAGGCTAGCCATCACGTCTAAAAACTTTGAGATAAAACTGACCATGATCCAGAATAATTTTATGTTCAAGGTACAATGACGGAGGACCTAAATCAACATTTAAAGCTATTCCTTCAACTTTGTGATTCTTTTAAAAATAACAGGGTCACCAGTGACACCATTCATCTTCTGTTGTTCCCTTTCTCTTTAATTGATAACACTTTCTCTTAATTAAATTCACAAGCACTAGGATCAATCATGATATGGGACGAAATCGAAGGAAAATTCTTACAAAAGTTTTTTCCTATTAGCAAAATGGTCCAACTGATGAGGAAGATTGCAATATTTAATCAACTGGAAGGAGAAAGTTTTCACGAAGCTTGGGAACACTTTAAAATGCTGATCTAGAGATGCCTACACCATGGATTGCCTGAATGGCTTAAGCTGCAAATGTTCTATAACAGGTTGGATGCATACGCATGTTTAAAGCTAGATAGAGCAGCAGCAGGAGCCCTAATGAACAGAACATACGACGATGCGTATGAATTGATAGAAAATATGGTGATGAATTTCTAATAGTTGCAAACTGAATGTTATACATACAACCTAAAACAATCAATGGTAAAATTTGTGTAGAAAGATGATAGATACCAACAGATTGTAGACAAACTCAACCGTATAAAGTCCTCGACTAGTGCATCATCAATATATGGAGGAGATAAACCTCTCTTCCATTACATCAATAATCCCACTGAAGATGTGAACTACATCAAGAATAAAGGTAGAAACCTTTATTCAAATACTTATAATCTCGAATGGAGAGAACACCCGAACCTGAGATGGGGCTGAAATCAAGGAAGAGGTAATAATTCTAACCAACTTAAAAATACTAATTATCGACCTTTTTATTTACAAAAACCTTAGGAAAGGGCCAACTAAATGACCATATTGTATGTAGTCAACACCTAGATCAGACTGAGGGGGAAATGCAATCAATAAGGACGGAAGTGAAATAGTTTGAATGACCAATACAATGAAAACATTGACCAAGCCAGAAGATCAAATGAGTTAATTGATGAGTATGATGAGAGACATCAAAAGACAAATTGGCATTGGGATCCCATGCAACATTGAGAATAATCCTCAAAGAGAAATGAAGGAGCACGTAAAAACAATTGCGCTCTAGTTAGACAAATCTTCAATGCACCCAAAAGGAGTACTGGAAGATGTGTTGGTTGAGGTGTGCAGCTTCATCATCCCGAAAAATGTTATAATTTTAGACTTTGAGAACGACTGTGAAATACCCATTCTATTAGGAAAACCCTTTTTAGCAAAATCATGATCCACTATTGACTTGGAAAAAATGAATTAACAATGAAGATCAATGGTGAGACAAAAAAATTTAAATGTGGTCACCAACAGAGTGGGGGAAATCCGAAAAATTTAGGGAAGCCATGTTATGAAATATCTATAAGAATCCCTATTTACCCTGAGTCAGGGAAAGTGTTTTCTGTAATTAGTTTAGGATGGAAAGGAAAATTCAAAGAGCAGGACAAGCAAAATAAGGCGGAGTGGCATGATAGATGTTGAATCAATTTTGACAGAACCAAAACTAAAAAAAGGTCCACATTCGCATTAACCGAGCTGATGGATGAATCCAACAGTAAGGCCTAATATTTTAAATTAAACTTTAACTTTATGTATATTATTGCATCTTTAACTAACTGATTAGTTTGGACTTTGATTATTGTTAAATTTTGTTTAAATAGAAACCGAGACATTTTAAAAATTGGAAGTTTTGGCTAAAACAGAGTCGGTGTCGCAACACGACACCCCTATGTCTAGAATCGACAAAATCTAGAAAATCATCTTGATTTCATGACATAAAGGACAATTTACCCAGGATTCCAAAATTCTAGAATGTGTCACAACATTGGTAACTTGCCAGGGATGTCGCAACATGGAACCCCTATGTCGCAACGTTGTTGCAAATTATTGCAGGGTTGACACAACTCGATTGGAAAACCCAATTAATTAAACCTTAAATTCACCCAATTTTAAACCTTTAAAATACCCTTCTTAAATCACAAAACCCTTTTTATTAAAGCCTAAAACCATTTTAATCTTCAAACTATCCTAATTCTCTCAAAACCTTTCAAAACCTCCCAAATCTCAGAAAACCATAAATAACCTTTTTTCTACTAAAACCCTACTTTTGCAATCTTCTTTTCTAGTTTGTGCAAGAACGAACGAGAAACATTTAAGGAACTACAACAAGGAATCTAAAGAAAGTAATTGAAGCTATGGTTTCTTAAGTTATTTCTACTATCCATTAGATATATTGCTTGATATTCTTTTAGTTCCTAGATAAAAAATCTATCAGAAATGCCTCAACGAAAATCTAGGAGAATTAGTGAACTGGAAATATCAATGGTTTTAAACCCTTCAAATTTTCCAAATCAAAACATCAAAAAAAACTTTTTAAAAATTTAAGGAAATACATTTATTCAAGAACGAGGGTTTGAAGACACTATGTCAAGAAATTTGGCCCTTAGCCTAAGACCATAGATAAGGACACTTTTGTGTGATCTTGAAAGACTCTGTTGTGGTCCTAATAGTTCAGAAATTTTACGCATCTCTCAGGGACCAAGTATCTAGAAAGATAAAAGGTGACACGTAGGAAACGGTGCTTGTGCAAAGGAAAGAAGTGAGAATCACCCCTCGAGTTATATGTGAATTTTATAACACCTCATTTTATGAAAAAGATTTTGTAAAAGAAACAAACTTAGAATATTTTAAAGATATAAATATGGATAATGTTATAAATTGCCTAATAGAAGGAAGGGGTGAATGGAAGTGTCGACCAGATACTGGTATTCTTACATCTTTTAATCAAACGATAATGTTTACTATTGCAAAAATTTGGATCCAATTTTTATGCACTTGAATTGCTCCTACTCTAAATGTTTCTAATGTCTCTAATATCAATACTTTTTGAGCAGTTTTTATTTATATTGTTTTGCAGAAAAACAAGTATACATCAAAACCTAGATATATCAGCTTGAAAGTCAGGATCTTCTTTCCCTACTTAGTGACGGCCTTGTGTAAAAGCGCAGGTGCCCAAATGGTGTCCAGTGAGCAATCTATAAAGCTATCCAAAAGCATGATAGGAGACACGCTGTGTACACAGTACATGGAGCTTTGTACGAAACAAATAAGAAAGTGGAACAAACTCCAATAAGAGAACACGACTACTCCAGTCTCATCTTAAAGGAAAGTAAAACGACAACTTGAAAGAAATTGGTGAGAGCAGTCATCCAAAGTTGGATTGGATGATACACTGGATGAAAGAATCAGGCCTAGTTTTCCAAGAATTTTCTTAACAGAATAACATTAGAGTACCCAATTATTTGCCAAATATGTTTGGCTTAATGCATGCTAAACAAAAAGAGGAGGAGTAAGAAATTGATGAAGAGGAAGAAATTGAGGGTGAAGAAGGAGAAGAGGAATGAAAGGGGATGGATTTTGAGAAGGAGGAAGATGATTGAGCTGCTAATTCTATTTTTCTTAAGGACTGTGATTAATTTTAGAATAATTTTATGATTTTAAGAGTAAGATTAAAACTAGATTGTTATCTGTTTATTTTTCTATTTTACATTTTCTGTTTAGGAAGCCCACACGAAAAGAACACAACAATTCAGAGCTTTCAATGAAAATGGAAGGGACCATCGACCAATAGATTACGGAACTACCACGATCAATTGGGTAACTTCTTTACTTGTCTTTTCAGGACTACACATTGAGGACAATGTGTATCTAAAGTGTGAGGGGTAACATAGAAAATTTGTTTGAATTTTTATGCTTTTCTTTTAATTTTTGTTGTCAATTGTGTGTTTGAGCTTGTAAAAATACAAGTGATTGGTTTGGAGCATGTATGTAAGATGATTGTATTTACTATAAGCTTGGCATGATAGTAAATGATTTTAAATTTTTGACTATTAGATTACTAAGTTCTAAATGTTAAATGTAAATAAGCATAAAGAAATTGAATGTACCAAATGATATAGAGAATACAACAAAACGAGCATGCTAGTATGTATGATAGATGGTTGAATTTTTTTATTGTTTGATTGATTAAATTTGTGAATATTGAAATGCCTAGGGATGACTGTAATGTGATTTGTGCAAGTGCACACAGTCGTTCAAGTAATAAGTAAGTAAAATAAGTTATCATCTCCACAAGGATTGTGTATGTTAATCGATTATTTGTAAAATTATAAATTCATAATTTGGTATAAAAACACAATAATTTGGATAGTGATGATTAAACTCAATGAGATTAATTAGATGCAAAGATTAATCCCTATGCAATTTTAATCTAAATGCAAATTATCTAAATGTATGAATGAATGACTTTAGTAACAAAAACAATCAACGTTAAATGGTCTAGGATAATTATATTAATCAATTCAATTTACTTTATCATGCTTAACAATGTTCGAAAATACTTTCATGGCAACTCAATCTTTCATGAGTTCGGAAACCAAATTAAGTCCTTTCGGATCTTTTACTTAGTGAAATATGCATTTTATTGAACATATTAGACTAAGGGTTTCTTAACATTTATGTGAGGTCACAGGGACATTTACGTTTGTAACAGTTTAATCACATAAACCTAAAAACTATGCAAGATAATTGATGCGCATGATAAGTTTTATATTTATGATTGATCGTACTTGAAAACTAACTATTATCACGATAAAGGCAAGCGCACCTATCGAACAGTAGTATAACTTATAGCAAGACCGAAATGCCGAACCCACAGGAACTAAAAGTACTAGTATTAACCTTTTTTTTATTATCTAGCCTAAAAATAAGGGGATTTGCTTTATCTAAAATAATTAACTAAACTAAGAATGCACGGAAAGTAAATTCGAGAAATACTTTTGGGAAAACTGATTGATTTAGACAATACCCAAGGAAGAATCCTGTAACACCCCTTACTCGTATCTGTCACCGGAACAGGGTACAAGGTATTAACAAATCATAGTACATACTATTTAATAAAACCGAGACAAAAATATGGCGTGCAATTAGATCATGAATCATTATAACATATGCCTTTAACAATACTAGCCAATTTCAAAGGCTTCGTACAAAATAATCGGTCAGATACTATAATTAATATTTTAAACCAAGACAATTATGACACGTAACAAAATAACTAAGTCTACTATACATGCCATAATTCAAAATATTCAGTTCAAATACCCAAAAGTATTGATAGTGTAGGCAGATACTCAACGATCCTTGACTCCTGTGCAAGCTGGACGACACTATAAGACAAAAGAGATAAAAGAAAGTAAGCTTATAGCTTAGTAAGCAAGTATATAAATAATGAATAAAGAATTTAATATGTTTACACAATAACTCAAGTGTATCTACTTTTTAATTTTACTATTTACTATACTTTGGTCAAGCTGTCTCTCCTGCGTCATATTCACTAAATAAATCATAACTCGAGTTAAAAAACTCAAAATTCAAATCTATAAAATTTTACTAAAACTAGACTCATATTACTTCTTACCAAAATTTTTCTAGAATTTTTGGTCCAGCCAATTAGTACAGTTTATTAGTTAAAGTTTCCCCTGTTATACAGATCGGCTGATCTGACCTCTGTTCACTACGAATTGAATTTCTCCCAATACACAATTCAAATATCCATGAAATCTGTTTCATTTAAAACTATACTCAATAAGGAATTTATACATATAAACTATATTTCTTAATTTGTTTTCTACAATTTTTACTGAATTTTCCAATTTAGAACAGGGGATCACATAGTCATTCTGAGTTAGTCACACACAAATATAAATATCTCAAAATATAGAGTTCCTTTACTTGCTCTGCTTCTTTTACATGGGAATAAACTCATTAAGCTTTAATTTCATATCTCATTCAGTCTCTAATTAAATTCCTACTATTTTTGGTGATTTTTCAAATTCACGTCACTGTGACTGTCCAAAACAGTATTATTGTTAATTCACACTTTCTTTGTATTAACCTCACTTTATCTCATAGCTCTCTTGTCTACATGGTGTCCTTCACTTGGAATCACACATGCGACCTAGCTACATTTATCTCTCCCGTAGCTCTCTTGTCTACATGGGATACATCTCGTATCACACATGTGACCTAGCTACTACATAGTATCTCATAGCTCTCTTGTACACATGATGTGCACTCAGCACCATACATGTGACCTAGCTACGCTCCATCTATATTATTCAATCTTTCCGAATATTCAACCGGGATTTTTCTCTCTATTACTTATTTCCATTCTTCCAAAAGTCGATTTAAGCTTCAAAATTAGCTAAAATATATAATAGGCTGAAATATAAAAATGTAAATGAATTTAATGTATTATTTACATACAAACTTACCTCGGTGCAAAATATGGAAATTTTGCAATTTAGTCCAAAACCTTTTCCTTCCCCCGTTCGAGGTTAATTCCACGCCTTTCTTGATCTATAACAACACATTTAGCTCATTTAATACTCATACTATTTATTTCAATCCAAAAATCACATTATGGAAAAATTACATTTTTGCCCCCTAACTTTTACAAAATTATGATTTTACCCCTAGGCTCGGAAATTTAATTTCAGCCCTCATTCTTATGTTTTATGACATGCTGATCATTTTTCTCTTCTATGACAACATCAAATTCTCACTCTAACATGCACTTATGAGCATTAGGTATTTTTACCAATTATACCGTTTTGCTCGTTTTCGCTGAAAATCACTTAGAAAAGATCGTTCTCCTAACCTAAAACATTCATATTCTACCATCAAACATCAAAATACATGCATATCATTCATGGGTAACTTTTTAAACATAAACCCTAACTCGAAATAATGGTAGAAATAGGTAAATCGAGCTACGAGGATTTCAAAAATGTAAAGAACATTAAAAACGGGGCTTGAATGCACTTACTATTGAGCTTGAAAGCTTGAAACAAACCCTAGCTATGGAGAACATGCAAGTTTCGGCCAAGCTAAATGAAGATGAACACATTTTTGTGTTATTTTTCCCATTTTATTTCATTTATTATGCAAATGACCAAAATGCCCTTACTACTAAACTTTCTAAAAATTCCATCCATGTCCAAATTTTTGTCCATATAAAGTATAATGGTCTAATTTCCATTTAAGGACCTTTACTTAAAACCCCCATTTCAATCAAGTACTTTATGAACAAGAACACACACATTTTTCACCTATTTCGATTTAGTCCTAAACGTCAAATTAAACACCCAATCGATAAAATTTCACAACGAAATTTTCACACGATTATGCAACCATAATATAAACACTAAAACTTAATCAAAATAATTTTTTTTAACCTCGGATTCATGGTTTCAAAACCACTATTTCGTTTTGGCCCTAAATCGGGCTGTTACAACTCTCCCACCCTTTTGGGATTTTTGTCCCTGAAAATCTTACCGGTAAAAAGGTTTGGGTACTGTCTTCTCATGGCTTCCTCCAGTTCCTACGTAGCTTCTTCTACTCCATGTCTTTGCCATAACACTTTCACTAAAGCTATACTTTTCTTTCTCAACTGTTTTACTTCTCGAGCCAAAATCTTAATCGGTTCCTCATCATAGGTCAAGTCCGATCGAATCTCAGTTTCTGTTGGAGAAATCACATGTGAAGGATCAGAACGATAACATCGCAACATTGATACATGAAACACGTTATGAATTCTTTCTAATTCTGCCGGTAATACCAACCGATATGCCACTGGTCCAATCCTCTCAATAATCTCGTACGACCCAATAAAACGCAGACTCAACTTGCCTTTTCGGCTAAACCTCAGAATCTTCTTCCATGGTGACACCTTCAAGAACACTTTATCACCCACCTAAAATGTAATCTCTTTTCTTTTTAAATCTGCATATGACTTTTGTCGATCTGAAGCAGCTTTCAAGCAATTACGAATTACTTTTACTTTCTCTTCGGTTTCTTTAACTAGTTCAACTCCGTGAATCTGTTTCTCACTAAGTTCGGTCCAATATAAAGGAGTCCGGCACTTGCAACCATACAACACTTTGTACGATGCCATCTGTATACTTGACTGAAAACTGTTATTGTAGGCAAATTCAACCAAAGGTAGATATTTCTCCCAACTGCCATCAAATTCTAAAACACAGCATCTAAGCATATCTTCGAGTACTTGGATTACTCTTTCTGACTGACCATCTGTTTATGCTTCTTGTAACTTTTCTAGAATCTTGAGGTAAACCTCGGATCTCTATCTGATATTATAGACATAGGTACCCCGTGCAACCTCACAATTTCAGCAATATATAATTCACTAATTTATCAAGTGAGTAATCGACGCGTCTTGGTATAAAGTGAGCCGACTTTGTTAACCTATCAACCACTACCCAGACAGCATCCTTCTTTTTAGGAGTCAGAGGCAAACCGGTTACAAAATCCATGGTAATCCTATCCCATTTCCACTCAAGCACCATTACAGGTTGGAATAATCCTGAAGGCACTTGATGCTCAGCTTTTACTTGTTGACAGATCAAACACTTGGTTACAAATTCAAAAATGTCCCTTTTCATGCCTGGCCACCAATATAACTTCTTTAAATAATTATACATTTTTGTGCTACCAGGGTGAACTGACAAACAGCCACTATACGCCTCATGTAATATTTTCTGAATCAATTCATCATTTTTTAGTACACATATCCTGTCTCGAAACATCAAACAGTCATCTGGTCCAACTCAAAAATCTGAGTCGCAACCCGATTCGCACTGAGTTCTCTTGGTTCGCAATTCACTATCGTTCTTTTGAGCATCACAAATCAGCTGGAGAAATAATGGTTTAGCCCTCATCTCTGCTAAGATTGACCCATCATCGGACAATGCTAACCCCGTATTCATGGCTCTCAAAGTAAAAAGAGATTTCTTGCTTAAGGTGTCAGCAACTACATTCACTTTTCCCGGATGATAATCAATCATTAGCTCATAATCCTTCAATAATTCAAGCCATCTTCGCTATCACAGATTCAAATCCTTTTGATTCATTAAATACTTCAAACTTTTGTGATTAGTAAAAATTCGGCATTTTTCACCATACAAATAATGTCGCCAGATCTTCAAGGCAAAGACAATAGCGGCCAATTCCAAATCATGTGTAGGATAGTTCTTCTCATGCGGTTTTAACTGTCTCGAGGCATAAGCTACCACTTTACCCTCTTGCATTAGCACACATCCAAGGCCTGTCAATGATGCATCACTATAAATTACGAACTCTTTCCCCGGCTCGGGCTGTACTAAAATTGGTGCTTCAGTTAATCGTGCTTTCAGCTTTTCAAAATTTTGCTGACATTTATCAGTCCATTCAAACTTATCATTCTTTTGCAGCAACTTAGTCATAGGAGAGGCAATCATCGAAAATCCTTTGACAAAACGTCTATAATACCCTGCCAAGCCTAAAAAGCTTCTAACCTTGAATACATTCTTTGGCGGTTTCCAATCAACGATCGCGGAAATCTTGCTTGGATCCACCCGAATACCATCACCTGAGACTATATGTCCCACTTCACGAAGCCAGAACTCACTTTTACTAAACTTAGCAAACAGTTTCTTTTCTCTGAAGATCTGCAATATGGTTCTCAAGTGTTCGGCGTACTCAGACTCATCCCGAGAATAAATTAGAATGTCATCTATAAACACTACTACAAACTTATCTAAATATGGCTGAAAGATTCGGTTCATCAAGTCCATAAATATAGCTGGAGCATTTGTTAAGCCGAAAGGTATCACAAGGAACTCATAATGTCCATACCTTGTCCTAAAGGCGATTTTCGGCACATCCTACTCCTTAACTCTCAACTGGTAGTAACCGAACCTCAAATCTATCTTTGAAAACACTGTGGCCCCCTTTAACTGATCGAATAAATCATCAATCCTCGGCAACGGGTACTTGTTCTTTATAGTCACCTTATTGAGCTGACGGTAATCAATGCGAAGCCTCATTGAGCCATCCTTCTTCTTTACGAACAATACAGGAGCACCCCAGGGAGAGAAACTCGGTCTCAAAAATCCCTTGTCTATTAACTCTTGCAACTGAGCCTTCAATTCTTTTAATTCAGTCAGAGCCATTCTATATGGAGCAATCGAGATCGGTGTAGTCCCCGGCAACAAATCAATGGCAAACTCTATCTTTCTATTCGGAGGCAATCCAGGTAATTCCTCTGGAAATACATCTGGAAATTCACAGACTATCAGTACTGATTCAAGCTTCAATTCAGACATCTCAGTATTCATTACATAGGCCAGATAAGTTTCACACCCTTTCCTCATGTATTTTTGTGCCGACATGTGCGAAATCACCATAAGCAATTTATTTGATTCATCTGTTTCAACCCACAGAATTTCACCATTTTCACATTTCAACTCTAGTGTTTTCTGTTTACAATCTACCTTGGCATCATACAATGTCAACCAGTCCATTCCCAAAATAACGTCAAACTCATCAAATGGTAACAGGATCAGATTAGCCAGAAAACAGTGACCTTAAATCATTAATGGGCAATTCTTGCAAACCTTATCAACTAGCAAATATTGGCCTAAGGGGTTCGACACTTTAATCGTAAACTCAGTAAACTCAATAGGAAACTTCTTATTAGATACTAAATTCATACAAATATAGGAATGAGTAGACCTGGGATTAATCAATGCAATAACAATAGCATCATAGAGAGAAAATGTACTAGTAATCACGTCGGGAGATGATGCATCCTCTCGGGCACGTATGGCATAAGCTCTAGCAGACGCTCTAGCTTCTGATCTCGCCACTGAATCTTTCATTATAGTTTTACTACTAGCTACACTTCCAGTATTTCTCGGTGGTCTACCTCTGCTAGCGGTAGTACTCTGTCTAGCACTCTGAAAATTTTCTTCTTTAACTTTCTCCGGATAGTCTGATAAAATGCTCGCGAGAATCGCACCTGAAACAAGCTCGCTCCTTTCCCCAACACTCACCATAATGTTGCCTGCCATATTGCTGACATTTGGGGTTTCTAGATCGCACAATACCCATACTTGCCACTGAAGTAGCTTGAGCTTTAGACCCCGAATATGCCCTACCACGATCTCTGTGTGAATCCCCAACTGAAACTATCATTCGAGGGTTTGTCTCTTTGGACCTCTTTGATTGAGATTGAAATGACTTGCTTATCGGCCTCTTTCTGGCATCTCGAGCCTCAATAGCATCTTTTCTTATTTCTTTGTTCAATTATTCGGCTTTAAGAGCTCGGTCAACCAATACTACAAATTATTTTAGCTCCAAAATTCCCACAAGCACTTTAATGTCCTTATTTAGCCCATCCTCAAACCTTTTTCACATCATGGCCTCGGTGGACACACATTCCTAGGTATGCTTGCTGAGTCTTACAAATTCGCGTTCATACTTTGCCACAGACATCTTGCCCTGCTTCAATTCAAGGAACTCCTTCCGTTTTTGATCAATAAATCGCTGACTTATGTATTTCTTTCTGAATTCTTCCTGGAAGAAATCCCAAGTAACCCTTTCTTTTGGCACCATTGCTACCAAAGTCTTCCACCAATGGTAGGCTGAATCTCTCAAAAGTGATACAGCACACTTTAAGCACTCCTCGGGTGTACATGAGAGCTCATCAAATACACGGGTAGAATTTTCAAGCCAGAACTCCGCTTTCTCGAGATCATCATCAATCTTTGCTCTAAACTCTTCGGCCCCTTGTTTTCAAATCTTGTCAACCAGAGGCTTGTTCATTCTTACCAAATCTATGCCCTGAGCAGCTACAGGAACCGTCTGAGGTATGGGAGGGGGTGGAGGAGGTTGAGCATTTGGGTTTGCTCAAATAAACTCAGTGTACCAATTGTTCATCATTTGGAGAAAGGCATCCTGGGCCTCATCTTCCTGTCTCAATGTCTCAGGTCTACTTTCTACAAAGCGGTCCCTTGTGCAGAGCCACAGCATTACTAGCAAAGATCATCACCGCAGTTCCTTCAGGATCCATTACTATATTAAAACAAAACATAGTTTAGAATAATCAGGAGTTACCACACTATCAGTATATTTATGGCATGTATAGCTAGACTTTTACACACACTTTATTAGTCTGAGAACCGACTAAACCATAGCTCTGATACCATTAAATGTAACACCCTTTACCCGTATCCGTCGCCGGAACAGGGTACGAGGTATTAACAAATCATAGTACATACTATTTAATAAAACTGAGACAAAAATATGGCGTGCAATTAGATCATGAATCATTATAACATATGCCTTTAACAATACTAGCGAATTTCAAAGGCTTCATACAAAATAATCGGTTAGATACTATAATTAATATTTTAAACCAAGACAATTATGACACGTAACAAAATAACTAAGTCTACTATACATGCCATAATTCAAAATGTTCAGTTCAAATACCCAAAAGTATTGATAGTGTAGGCAGATCTTCAACGATCCTTGACTCTTGTGCAAGCTGGACGACACTATAAGACAAAAGAGAGAAAAGAAAGTAAGCTTATAGCTTAGTAAGCAAGTATATAAATAATGAATAAAGAATTTAATATGTTTACACAATAACTCAAGTGTATCTACTTTTTAATTTTACTATTTACTCTACTTTGGTCAAGCTGTCTCTCCTGCGTCATATTCACTAAATAAATCATAACTCGAGTTAAAAAACTCAAAATTCAAATCCGTAAAAGTTACCTCAAACTAGACTCATATTACTTCTTATTAAAATTTTTCTAGAATTTTTGGTCCAGCCAATTAGTACAGTTTATTAGTTAAAGTTTCCCTGTTATCTGATTTCGATGATCGACCTCATCCACTACGAATTGAATTTCTCCCAGAACACAATTTAAATATCCATGAAATCTATTTCATTTAAAACTATACTCAATAAGGAATTTAGACATATAAACTATATTTCTTAATTTGTTTTCTACAATTTTTACTGATTTTTCAAATTTAGAACAGGGGATCACATAGTCATTTTGGATAGTCACACACAAATATAAATATATCAAAACATAGAGTTCCTTTACTTGCTCTGCTTCTTTTACATGGGAATAGACTCATTAAACTTTAATTCCATATCTCATTCAGCCTCTAATTAAATTCTTACTATTTTTGGTGATTTTTCAAATTCACGTCACTATGACTGTCCAAAACAGTATTATTGTTAATTGACTCTTTCACACTTTCTTTGTATTAACCTCATTTTAACATGCATATCACAATTCATTTTCACCACATTTCATACATCACAAGTATAGGTCCATGATTACAATGTCACCTTAAAACCATCCCGTTGAACAATTCGGATCAATCCTCTATACTTGATGGTTTTAACACACAGCCCCACCATCATATTTCATATAATTCGGCTCTCTTGTACACATGGAGAACACTTAGTACCACCCATGTGGCCTAGCCAATTTATCTCATAGCTCTCTTTTCTACATGGTGTCCTTTACTTGGAATCACACATGCGACCTAGCTACATTTATCTCTCCCGCAGCTCTCTTGTCTACATGGGATACATCTTGTATCACACATATGACCTAGCTACTACATAGTATCTCGTAGCTCTCTTGTACACATGATGTGCACTCAGCACCATACATGTGACCTAGCTACGCTCCATCTATATTATTCAATCTTTCCAAATGTTCAACCGGGATTTTTCTCTCTATTCTTATTTCTATTCTTCCAAAAGTCGATTTATGCTTCAAAACCAGCTAAAATATATATAATAGCCTGAAATATAAAAATGTAAATGAATTTAATGTATTATTTACATACAAACTTACCTCGATGCAAAATATGGAAATTTTGCAATTTAGTCCAAAACCTTTTCCTTCCCCCGTTTGAGGTCAATTCCACGCCTTTCTTGATCTATAACAACACATTTAGCTCATTTAATACTCATACTATTTATTTCAATCCAAAAATCATATTATGGATAAATTACATTTTTGCCCCCTAACTTTTACAAAATTATGATTTTGCCCCTAGGCTCGGAAATTTAATTTCAGCTCTCATTCTTATGTTTTATGACATGCTGATCATTTTTCTCTTCTATGACAACATCAAATTCTCACTCTAACATGCACTTATGAGCATTAGGTATTTTTACCAATTATACCGTTTTGCTCGTTTTCGCTAAAAATTGCTTAGAAAAGATCGTTCTCCTAACCTAAAACATTCATATTCTACCATCGAACATAAAAATACATGCATATCATTCATGGGTAAATTTTTAAACATAAACCCTAACTCGAAATAATGGTAGAAATAGGTAAACTGAGCTACGAGGATTTCAAAATTATAAAGAACATTAAAAACGGGGCTTGAATGCACTTACTATTGAGCTTGAAAGCTTGAAACAAACCCTAGCTATGGAGAACATGCAATTTTCGGCGAGGCGATGAACACATTTTTGTGTTATTTTTCCCATTTTATTTCATTTATTATGCAAATGACCTAAATACCTATACTACTAAACTTTCTAAAAGTTCCATCCATGTCCAAATTTTTGTCCATATAAAGTATAATGGTCTAATTGCCATTTAAGGACCTCTACTTAAAACCCCCATTTCAATCAAGTACTTTATGAACAAGAACACACACATTTTTCACCTATTTCAATTTAGTCCTAAACGTCAAATTAAACACCCAATCGATAAAATTTCGCAATGAAATTTTCACACGATTATGCAACCATAATATAAACACTAAAACTTAATCAAAATAATTTTTTTTAACCTCAAATTTGTGGTTTCAAAACCACTGTTCTGTGTTGGCCCTAAATCGTGCTTTTACCAATCCACCTAGACTTCACTTGTTATTTAACTCTGAACTAGACGATTTATTCACTTGACCCGATCCGTAGAAATCCCTAATTTATATTATTATCTCTCTCGAGACTAACAACATCTAACACTAGGTTGATTAATTGAAATCTCTTTCTAATTAAAACCTCCAGTGTTGCATTAACTCGATCTATGGATTCTCTTATTAGGTTTGACCCTAATCCGGCAGATTTATGTCGCCCTATGTCTAGGGCTGCAATCAACTCCGCTTAATTGTGCTAGATCTACTCTTAGACAGGGACTTTTGCTCCTCTAAATAAGCACATCAATACTTGAATTATTATCCTGGAATATTAAAGCAAGAATTAAGAACACATAATTAAGAACAAATCAAGTATTTATCATATAATTGAAAAAATAATAATAAGATCCGTCTTAGGTTTTATCCCCCTTAGGTATTTAGGGGATTTAGTTCATATATGTAAAAGACAACATCTCAGAAGAATAATGATAACAAAACATAAAGAAAACCCAAAAATCTCTAAAGGAAATTGAAGGGAGATCTTTAGTCTTGAAGAAGAATCCGGCTTCTGAGATGGATCGATTGGCTTTCCTCGAGTAATTCCTTACCTCCTACTCCGTGTCCCCCTTCTAGGTGTCCTTCTAGGGTGTTTATATAGGCTTTAGAATGCTTTCAAACCCTCAAAAGTGGCCTTTTTCGAATAGAACTAGACTTGGGCTCGATAGGGACACGACCGTTTGAGGTGGCTTAGGCCATGTTAGAGTCTGCTAAAAAGACACGGGCGTGTGGTCTACCCGTGTAAGGAAGTCCAGGCCGTGTTGATTTCCCACATTGACCCATTTTCTCCGTTTTTGGCCCGTTTCTCGCTCTTTTTACTCTCCTATACTCACCTGAGTATAAAACATGAAATTAAAGGATTAGAAGCATCGAATTCCAAAAATCTAATGATAACTCATCCATAAATGTACTAAGCATGGGATAAAAATATGTATAAATTAAGACTTATCAAATACCCCCACACTTAAGCGTTTGCTTGTCCTCAAGCAAAATCCTCAATTCACAATTAAGAATTCATTTTTCTCAACTTATAATTCCTATCAATAATATCTCAAAATAATCCATAAGTAATCATACATTGATAACTCAACTAGAAGAACATCAAAGTTTCAAATATTCCAAGTCGAGCATTTTATCACGAAAACATAGGTGTTTCCCCTCATCTAAGTAATCACCTTTGATTCAAAATATCACATAATTCAACATCCTCACTAAAGATTCACTCAAATCACTCGAGGTGTTTAAGGACAACAAATTTAGCACTCATCAGCCAATATGAAAAGTTATTACCATAGGCTTGTGTGAAAATCAAATCTCCACCACTATATATTGAGATGATGCATCAATCAAAAGGTCTTTAGAGGGTTGTAATGTGGCTTTGGTTAGGGGGTGTGGTCACAAGCTGAAAGAGAAGGTTAGAATCGAGATTGAATTGAAAAATTACCTAACTAGAAAAATACTAAAGTTGACAAATTAAATTCCTAATTAGATTATCCTAGAATTGAGTTTTTCTTCATGGTTAACATCGTTTTAAACCAAGCATTACATAATTTCGTAATATGCTAGACGAAAAATTTCAATTGCAGCAACTTCGTTCATTTTTTTTTAAGAACAAATCAAGTAACATAGAACTTTGCTAACTATCAAAAATAAAACATACCTAAACAATTTATTCAAATCAAATCTCGACAAAAATAGGGATCAAATTAATTGAGGGGATTTCAACAACAATGGGTTATGGGTTAATATTGAGGGTAAATCAATGAATGTCTTGTTAGGCTCAAAGGGGTTCACTAAGGGTTAATTATGAAGGTACACTTTTATGGAGTGAGTGGGTTAAACCTACGTGCCTTTATCATCTCGACATATCGAATCAATGGTGTGGTCTTGACATGCATAATTGAAGCAAGTTCTAGAATAACAAATCAATATTGATGCACTCATAGCAAAAATAAAAGTGAGTATGAAAGAAATAATATATGCTCTAAAAGCTCAAGATCTCACAAAAATTTTGGTTTTTTGATGTTAATCCTATGAATTTCGACTTCAAGATAATACTTAAACTTGGGGAAATAACCTAAAGATTTTTTTTAAATTCTCAAAAAATCAACTTATCATGCTTAATTCTCTAATTCCTTAAAGTTTAAACAATCAATGCATAAATGCCTATGTTTTAATTAAAGAAATATCAATAAAAATCATAAATTAATCAAAATTCATTCTAATAGTGATATGAGTGATTCACGTGAGAATAAGACAAAATTCAGGGATTTTTCTGATAATGATATAAATAACCCCCCTCCACACTTAAGATGTACATTGTCCTCAATGTACAAAGATAGATTTACTAAAAAATATAGATATAAGATCATAAGATAGGGAGAAAAGTGAAACTTCCTAAATGTTAAATGGAATCTTTGAATTGGAGTCATGGAAAGTAATCGGCTAAGGCAAGGGTGAGATTTGAAGGAGGATACTCCGGCGGTGGTAAAGGTTGTTAGTCCACAAGTACTGCGCCAAAATAATATTATAATTAGTGATAGCTATGGTCGTGGTCGAGCCGGGCATGGCAGTCGTGGAGGACCTTTTCCAGTGGAGTTGCAAATTCCTAAGTAATAACTTTGATAACTCTTAACAAAATGGCCAAAAACATAAATTGCTTAATATAAATTGTAAAACCTAAAGATCAAGTAAAAATAGTATTAAAGAGAAATAGGATAAAAAGTAAGTTAAAAAGATAAATAAAGATAAAAATAAATATAAATAAAAGATGAATAGTAGGGGTTTATAAAGATATTAGGGCACACGGCCGTGGGGCACGCCCGTGTGCCCTTATTTCAGCCCGTGTGTTTCGTGGTTTTCAAATTTGGGTGCGTTCGTGTATACGGCCATGTTGCTCGGTCATGTTATTTTGACAGTTTTGACCACGGGTGGTGGGGACGGGCGTGTCGCACGCCCGTGTTAATTTCTTAGTTTCTACCATGGCATATAGACACGGACGTGTTGCACGCCATGTCCTACTTCATTCACTTCTCCCACGCCCATGTATGTATGCGCACGCCCGTATACTTCAAATCGAAGTAATTGAATGTCCGACTCGGGCCTATATGACATGACCGATCAATAGAAATTATTTTAATAGTTTCAACCATGGATGGTGGGCACGAGCATGCGGCAGGATTGCCCACGGCCATGTCACACGGCCGTGGCAACGTATCAAATCCCGTGTTTTGGGAAAAATTTTGCTCTATTTTCACACCGCCATATCGCACGGCCGTGTCGCCGCCCGTGGTATGAGCACGGCCTAAGGCACGCCCATGTGCCTGGCCGTGTGGATTTGGAAAACTTGTGTTCAAGGACTCAGTTAATGATTTAGATGCTAAAAACTAAAATTTAAAGAAATCAACACCGTTAGTGCTCAGGTTGCCTCCCGAGAAGCGCTTATTTAGAGTCTAAGCTCGACTCTACCTTGTAGGTATATTCAAGTAAGTTCGTGGAGCCGTAGCTCCTCTTTATCGTCTTTAAAATTCTCACCATTATAAAGTTTGAAATAATGTCCATTTACCTTGAAAATGCCTTGTGATGGATGACTTACCTCTACTGTGCCATATGGAAACACAGTTTGGACTACGAAAGGACCTGACCATCGTGATTTAATCTTTCTAGGAAATAATTTGAGCCTCGAGTTATATAAGAAGACAAGATCTCCAACTTCAAATTGCTTGCGTTGCCTCAAACAAGCGTTGTGGTGGCACTTCGTTGCTTCCTTGTATAGGCGTGAATTTTCATATGCATTGGTTCGCCACTCATCTAACTTGTTCAACTATATCAACTTGTTTTCACCTGCAATTTTGGGATCAAAGTTTAGAAATTTTATAGCCGAGAATGCCTTGTGTTCTAACTCAAACATTAGACGACAACTTTTTCCATAAATAAGTCTGTAAGGGGATGTTCTTATGGGGGTCTTAAAAGCAGTTCTATAAGCCCATAAAGCATCATCTACTTTCATCACCCAATCCTTCCTATTTGATTCTACTATCTTTTCTAGGATACATTTGAGCTTTCGGTTTGCTACTTCGACTTGTCCACTAGTTTGAGGGTGATAGGGGGTAGTTGTTATATGGTGAACTCCTTATTTCTTAAGGGTCTTATCAAATGAGTGTTACAAAAATGAGTACCCTTATCACTGATAATTGCTCTAGGTGTTCCACATCGAGAGAAGTGTTTCTTAAGGAATCGCTCTACCACTCTAGCATCATTAGTAGGTAAAGCTTGGGCTTCCACCCATTTAGACATATAATCAACGGCTACTAATATGTATTTATTCCCAAATGAGCTAGGGAATGGACCCATGAAATCAATACCCCATATATCAAATATTTCACACCAGAGCATGTATGTTTGGGGCATTTCATCACATTTAGAGATATTACCTATTCGTTGGCATTTTTCGCAAGTAGCAACATACCTGTTGGCATCCTTAGAAAGTGTAGGCCAATAAAAAACCTGATTTGAGTATTTTATTTCCGGTCCTATTTCCACTGTAATGTCCTCTAGTTGGTCCTGAGTGGCAATGTTCCAAGATATTCAATGCTTCTGACCTCGTAACGCATCTCCTAATGATTTGATCTGCACATATATGGAAAAGGAAAGGGTCTTCCCAAAAGTAGTTTTTCACATCGGTAAAGAATCGCTTCTTTTGCTGATGGGTCAACCCTTTTGGGATAATGTTAGCGGCTAAAAAATTAGAAATGTTTGCAAACCAAGGTACCTCAGAATCAGATATAGCAAATAATTGTTCTTCAGGAAATGAATCATTTATTTCAACTTCATCTAGCTCTTTGGTACTTGAATTTTCAAGCCTGGAAAGATGATCAGCCGCGAGATTTTCAACTCCGTTCTTATCCTGAATCTCCAAGTCAAATTCCTGCAATAACAGAATCCATTGAATAAGTCGAGGTTTTGCATCAATCTTAGTTAAAAGGTAGCAAAGTGCAGAATGGTCAGTATAAACAACAACTCTAGACAATATTAGATATGGCCTAAATTTATCGAATGGAAAACCACAGCTAGCAACTCTTTCTCCGTGGTGGTGTAGTTTTCTTGTGCGGCTGTCAAAGTTTTACTAGCATAATAGATAGGTTGAAAATGCTTGTCTCTTCGTTGTCCCAAAATTGCACCTACTGCAAAATCACTCGCATCGCACATTAGTTTGAAAGGTAAATTCCAATCAGGAGCAATTATAATTGGAGCATTAATCAATTTATCCTTTAAAGTATTAAATGCCTCTAAACATTCCCGATCGAAATTAAAAGGCACATCTTTTTCTAGTAATTTAGTCAAAGTCTTAGTTATTTTAGAAAAACCTTTAATAAATCTTCTATAAAGCCCAGCATGTCCTAAAAAGCTTCTAATAACCTTAATCGAAGGGGGAGGTAGTTTTTCAATGGTTTCAATTTTAGATTTATCAACCTCAATCCCTTTACTAGAAATTTTATGTCCTAACACAATACCTTCTTGAACCATAAAGTGACATTTTTCCCAGTTAAGTACAAGGTTCGTTTCCTCACATCTTATTAAAACTCGTTTCAAATTTTTAAGGAAAAGATGGAAAGATTTACCGAATACCGAGAAATCATCCATAAATACCTCCATGATGTCTTCTACGAATTCGTCAAAAATGGCCATCATGTAGCGCTGAAAAGTAGCAAGAGCATTACATAATCCAAAAGGCATTCTACGATAAGCAAACGTACCGTATGGACATGTGAATGTCCTCTTTTCTTGATCTTCAGGAGCTATTGGGATTTGAAAATAACAAGAGAGTTAGTCTAAAAAGCAATAGTACATGTGCCCAGATAATCTTTCCAACATTTGGTCAATGAATGGAAGAGGGAAGTGATCTTTTCTCGTGGTGTCATTCAGCTTCCTATAATCAATGCAAACTCTCCAACCTGTGACTGTCCTTGTTGGGATTAATTCATTCTTCTCATTAGCTACAACAGTCATGCCTCCTTTCTTAGGAGCAACCTGTACTGGACTTACCCAAGAACTGTCAAAAATAGGATAAATTATTCCAGCATCTAGAAGTTTAATCACCTCAGATTTAATTACCTCAGATTTAACAACTTCTTTCATGTTGGGGTTCAGTCTTCTGGCTTATAATCATCTTCCATTAAAATTTTGTAGGTGCAAAAAGAAGCGCTGATCCCTTTAATGTCAGAAATTTTCCAAGCTATGGCTCTTTTATGTTCTCTTAATACTTGGAGCAATTTCTCTTTCTCTTTGGGTTACAAGTTAGAAGCAATAATCACTGGTAATGTAAAATTATTTCCAAGGAATGCGTATTCCAAGTGATTTGGCGATTGTTTAAGTTCCAGTTTGGGAGGTTCTTCAATAGAGGGTTTTTGCTTAAGTTCATTGTTTACCTTAATACCCTCATATTCTGCTTGTCTTGGGGAAGGTTCATTGGAATTTAGTTCAGCTTTTATCTTACCTATCTCAGAATCATCATCATCTACCTCCTCTCCTTGGGCAAGACATAGTTCCAACGTGTCCTTATGTACGATTTCCTAAAAAGAATCTTGAGTAACATGATCAATAGAGTCAATAAAATAACATGAGTCATCCTGTTCCCTAAAAACTCTCATGGCATCATAAATTTTAAAAATAATCTCCTCGTCACCTAATCTAAGTACCAATTTACCATTACCCACATTAATAACAGCCCTAGCAGCAGCTAAAAATGGACGACCTAAGATTAAAGGCACTTCAACATCTTCATCCATGTCAAGCACAACGAAATGAATAGTGAATATAAATTTATCTACTTTTACAAGTACATCCTTTATAATACCCCTAGGATATTTAACAGATCTATCAACTAGTTGAATACTCATCCTAGTGGATTTTGGTTCCCCAAGACCATGTTGTTTAAACATTTTATATGGCATCAAATTAATACTGGCGCCTAAAACAGCTAGTGTCTTATCAACATTCAAACTATAAATTAAGCAAGAAATAGTAAAACTTCATGGATCTTTTAGTTTGGTTGGTAGTTTATTTTGGAGTATGACTGAGCACTCCTCATTAAGTTCCACTGTAGATAGGTCTTCAAATTTCCTTTTGTTTGTTAAAAGCTCCTTTAAAAATTTTTTATATATAGGCATCTGCGATATAGCTTCAACAAAAGGTAAGTTAATATGCAGTTGTTTAAAAAGTTCAAGAAATTTACCGAATTGTGCATCTATGCGGTCTTTCTTTAACTTTGCTGGATATGGGATTGGTGGTTTATATTCCTTTGGCATTGGACTGTCATTGTTTTTGGGTTTTACTTCCTCTCCTTCGTTTCTGTCAGCTTCTTATGGTGGCTTCTTTTCAGATTTAGCTAACACTTTCCTACTCCTTAGTGTAACTACTTTCACATGCTCTTTTGGATTGGGTTCGGTGTTACTGGGTAGACTTCTTGGTGGTCTTTTTGAAATCAGTTTAGCAAGCTGGCCTATCTAAGTTTCGAGCCCTTGGATCAACGCTTGTTGATTCTTAAGTGTTGTTTTGGTATTCTGAAAATGAGTTTCTGACACTGAGATGAATTTCGTTAGCATCTCTTCAAGGTTCGGCTTCTTTTCCTGCTGGTACGGTGGTTGTTGAAAAACTAGAGGATGTTGTGGCCTTTGATTTCCTTGGCCACTCCACGAGAAGTTGGGATGGTTCCTCCAACCTGCATTATAAGTGTTACTATAAGGATTATTTTGAGGTCGAGGATTATTACCCATATAATTCAATTGCTCTTTTCCATGTTGTGGCCATAGGGTGGGTATTCTGAATTGGTTGTTCCACCTCTATTTGCATCGTACTACATTACTGGATGAGCCTGTGAAGAACCAAGTAAATCATCAATTTTTCTATTCAAAAGTCCTACTTGATTAGAAAGCATAGTGATCGAATTGACGTTAAAAACGTCGGCCTCTTTCGTCGGCTTTGTCCTCATGACTTGCCACTGACAATTATTTAGTGAAATCTCTTCTATAAATTCATAAGCCTCTTCGGGTGTCTTATTATTGATAGTCCCACCAGTAGCCGCGTCAATCATCTGTCTAGTCGAAGGATTCAGGCCATTGTGAAAAGTTTGAACCTGTAGCCAAAGTGGTAACCCATGGTGAGGGCACCTTCTCAATAAATCCTTGTATCTCTCCCATGCATCATAAAAAGTTTCTAGATCCATCTACACAAAAAAAGAGATATCATTCCTCAATTTAGCCGTTTTAGCCAGCGGAAAATATTTAAGTAAAAATTTTTCGGTCATTTGTTCCCAAGTAGTGATTGACCCTCGTGGTAACAAGTTTAACCATTGTTTAGCTTTATTCCTCAAAAAAAGGAAGTAACCGAAAGCGAATGGCGTCATCAGAAACGCTATTGATTTTAAAAGTGTCGCAGAACTCTAGAAAATTCACCAAATGAGTGTGTGGATCCTTGTCCTGCAAACCATCAAACTGAACAAACTGTTGTATCATTTGGATCATGTTAGGTTTTAGTTCAAAATTATTTACAGCAATAGCAGGCCTAACTATACTCGATTCAGTTCCTGTTAAATTAGGTTTAGCATAATCATACATAGTACGAGGAGCAGGATTCTGATTTACTGGGTCTGCAGTAACCACAGGAGGTAGCTGATTATTTTGATTTTCAGCCATCCCCTCGGTTGTAGTTTGACTATCGTCCTCTTGCCTTTCTTCTACGTATCGTAGGCTTCGCCTTATTTCTCTTTGATTTTTGTGAGCTGTGCTTTCAATCTCACTATAAAAAAGTAGAGGTCCTGACGGGTTTCTTCTAGTCATAAACTATAAAAACCTGCCAGAAGCAAATAAAAGAAAATTTTAATAATTTAAACAAAAATAAATTTAAATTGCAATAAAAATAAATGGCTAAAGTAATAAAAATCAAGTGTTCCTAATATCTTAGTTCCTCGGAAACGGCGCCAAAAACTTGATGTGCGTGATAAGTTTTATATTTGTGATTGCTCGTATAGGAACCCATTTTTGCCCTGGCCCGTGAAATAAAATAAACAAAAATTTATAAACTAAATAAATAAAATGTTCCTGTTAAATGTCCAAATTACAATAAACAGGCTTAAAGGCCTGATAACCTAAAATTTGGTTACAGCCCAATTAGTCTAAAACCCAAATACCTGGTTACACCCAACCCAACAAATAAACATGGCCCAAAGACAGAAAGCCTAGTGTTTCTGAAACCCTAGGCGTCGCAAGCACCAGATGAAGGCCCCAAACTCGCGCCGCAATCAGTGTGCCAATCCCATCACCGACAGATTTGTTCCATCATTGCCTCAATCAGCACGCCAGTAAATCACCATCAACACCCCATCATCGCCGGATTTCTCGCTGGTACCTGGAAAAAAGAAAGAAAGAAGAACAGCAGAGGAAAATATAGCACGAAATAAAATCAAACATTGTAAATATTATTTTATGATGATTTTCAGTGGCTATAAAAGCCCGAATCGAAACGATGTAAAACTACGATTGATATATACACATATATAATAAAATACCAACAGTTGATTGAAGAAATAGAGGTGATTTGTTCTTTTTACTTTATTTTTCTTTATGAATACATTTAAATATCACTAAAAATGAAGCAATGAGAGGCTTACCGTCGAATTTGCGTTAAAAATCGAAGCTTTTCAGCTTCAGGCCGCCGTATCCGGCGAGGCTAACGACGGCGCGTGGGCGCGTGGGAGCCCGATGACGGAGGCTTGATGAAGCTCCGAGGGCCTGCTCTCTGCCTCCTTTCAGAGGTTTCTTTGATTTTTTTTTTAAACAGGTTTAAAATGAATTTTTGGGGCCAAAATTTGGCTTATATAGCCTCATGGAAACGGCGTCGTTTTGCTTACAACGATAAGCTTCAAAACGGCGTCGTTTCAAAGCTTAGGATCCACGCGTTGACCCGTGACTCGGGTAGGATCTGCATGTTTTTGTTTAAAGGGCTAATTGCCCAATTGATCCTTCCGCATTTTTAATATTTATAATTTCATTTTATTTTTATTTTAATTTGGCCCTGACCTTTTATTTTTGTTTTAATTTAGTCCTAGTTGCTATCATAAGACTTATTTTGAGAATGACGCCGTTTTGGGATTAGGGCTAATTGCTCAGTGAGTCCCTCGATTTTAGCGCACGCTTCAATTAGGTCCAAATTTTTTTATCTTAAAATTAACCCTAGAGCTTTTTTTATTTAATTTTAATCCTTTTAAATATTTTTATATAATTTATTTATTAAATACTTAATATATTATTTATCTTTACTATCAACATTATTTATATGTGTAAAAATTATTATATATTATATCTTTTTATTATTCATTATATTATTTTTATTTTACTATATCATTTTATTATTTATTATTTATTATGTATAATTTTAAAATTTGTAAATTATTATTGAAAATTACATTTTTATATATCATTATTTAGTGTTTAGTATGTAATATTCTAAAATTTAATATAAAATTTTGTTCCTATTTAATATATTAATATTTTATAAATATATATATTAAGTTATTATATCATATAATATATTTTTATATATTAACCATTTTTAAAAAATTATCCTTTATTATTTATATATAGTTTTAAATATTTTTACCTCATTTATTTTTTTATTGTATTTAGATTTTATCCCTTTTTTATATGTTCATAATTTGTTTGTTTATTTTTGTATCCTTTTTATATTTATTTAGTATTATTTTAATATGTTAATTTTATCTCATAAATTATTTTTATTTTATTTATTGTTTTTTATGTATTTGCATGAAAATTGATTGTTTCGCATGAAATATTATTGTATATATTATGTAATTTATATTGTTATATTCATTATTCTTTATGTTATATTTTGCATGAAATGATTATGTATGTATATTTATGTTATTTATGATTATATATGCATGAAATGTTAATGTATATTGTGTAATTTATGTCGTTATTTATCATTTTCTATACTATATTTGCATGTAATGTTGAAGTATGCATCATGTAGTTTATATTATTTAATATTGATATCTTGTAATATGTTAAATGCATCATTGTTTTAAAATTTATACTTCATTTAATCCAAAAGATTTTTTAAAAAATGAGGCAATGTTTTTGTATTTAGGAATTCGGGAAGTAGTGCCCTAACATGCTGGGTTACGATTTTCGGTTTGTCTAAATGTCTAAAGTATCCTTCTAAATAGATTTTGTAAATCACAAGATGGTTTTAGTTACAATGGTTTAAGAATATCGTGTCCAATCATGCTGGATGTGATATTTGTATTCTTTTGGAGCGAAGGAATCTCGATTTTCAACTCAAATTATTCCAGTTTCAAAAAGGGATCCTACTTTTAAATTCTTTCAAACTTTTGACATCAAGACAGAAAACTATTCAATTTGGTACCAATTTTTAGCGTTGCGAGGGTGGTAATCCTTCCTCGTGCGTAACCGACTCCCGAACCTATTTTCTCACATTCTTCGTAGACCAAAATGTTTTATAAGGTGATCCAATCACACTTAAAAATATTGGTGGCGACTCCCGTTTTCAAAATTCTCTCTTTTAAAGAAATGGTTTCGACAGCTTGGCGACTCCGCTGGAGACAAATAAGAGAGTCAAGCCAAGAAATTAATTATTTTCTGTCTTAATGTCGGAAGTTTGGAAATATTTTAAAAAATATCGATCTTTTTACATGTGTTTGCTGCATATGTTTGTTATTTTGTTTTCGCACACATTGCATTTGCATGACCGCTGTGGTCGCACCCTTAAGTGGGAGTGAGAAGCTATGCTTTCATGAGGTTTTCACCTCCGCATGGGCTAGTGGATTGCTTCTGGGATACATCCGTACCTATGTCTTCGTGAGATTTTCATCTCCGCATGGCCATAGGGAAATGTGTCCCCCTGAACCGAACTTGGTCCATATGAGCTTATAATGGTTGAGGATCGAGGAATCTGCTGGTTCAGGTACCTTCGTTTTAGAACTGAAACACATATAGTGAACTTTAAGTGCTTACCCTAGGGAGTACGGTGATAGCCTTTAGTAAGCTACCCTTATAAGTGCTTGTTTATTATACATTTTATACTGACTTATTTTATTTTGCTATCATTGCATGTCAGTCAACATTTAAAGGTGTCGATTCACGGTTCGATTTCTAGAATAGAAAGTTTTGTAATGAGGAATGAATATCTTGATAAAGTGGAGGACAACGCTTCTATCTGTACATGGTTAGAGAAAACCCAGTTAGAGAAAGGAGATAGTGTCACTGAGGGATATACGTCAGAGTGGTGGGACTTCACTTATATCAGTTTGACACAGAATGAGTTTTAGGAGTTGAAGGACATTTGGGCCCAATAGAATGACGAGGCTAAGCAGCTGTTCTACCAGAATTATGGAGATCTTCCCTATTTGCTAGGCATCAAAGTGGATAAGCATCTGTTTCGAGCTATGGTACAGTTTTGGAACCCTGCTTATAGTTGTTTTACATTTGGAGAGGTAGACTTAGTACCCACTTTGGAGGAGTATACGACCTTGCTTCGCTGTCCAAAAATTCAAGGTAACAAAGCTTATGTTAGGACTGCTAATCTCCCAACTTTCGTGAAGAGATTAATGATGATCACAGGGATGAGTGAACAGTGGGCCGCAGCTCGTATCTAACAAAAAGGTGATGGTAAATGCATTCTGTGGGCAAGTTTGAGGGATCTGATATTGGCACACCCAGATGTGAAGAAGAGGGTTGATGTCTTGGCCTTAAGTATTTATGGTTTGGTGATTTTCCCAAAAGCCATGGGGCACATAGATGAGGCAGTTGCGGATTTATTCGATCGACATGGTAAACAGAACACACCTGTGCCTGCAATCCTAGCTAAGACGTTTAGATCCTTGTGTGCATGTCAGAGAGCTGGTGAAGGTAGATTTATTGGATGCGCACAGCTATTGTTAGTATGGTTCCACAGTCACTTTTGAAAGGTTGATAAGGTTCCTTGCCGAGTGTTTTTTGAGGATTATTCTCCCTTAAAAGAAGCAGCAACTATGCCGAAGAGGGACTACATTACATAGGAAAGGTGGATGGAAATACTTCAGAATCTCCGAGAGGAAGATGTTACGTGGAAAGCCCATTGGATGGCTCCTAATGAAGTCCTTTATCGTTGCGGAAGTTTTGATTGGGTACCTCTTCCTGGAATTTGGGGAGTTGTTGGTTATGCACCATTACCCATCCTAAGACAATACAAAGCGGGGCAATTTATACCAGCTCAGAGTGATTTCTCATATAAGGGGGATCATTATAAGAAAAAGATGCGAGAGATTTCTGAGGCTTGGAAGAAGATTTGCTGTGTGAAGATTCTAACTGAAGGTCCGACGACAACCCTTGAGTATAAGGGGTGGTTTAGCAAGGGGATCAATGACAACAACCCTAGGACAAGTTTGGGGGCTGCTCAATCGATGGAGGAGAGTTTACGAGTGATTCCATCAGAGTTAGAAGTCATAAAGCAAGAGTTCGAAAGGAAGAATTTGGAGCTCGAGAAAAAGATAGAGAGGCTTGAGGAGGAAAAGATGTATCTAAGCTTAGACATCGATGTTCAAAAAATTGAGGTCGAAAAAGTGAGGAAAGAAAAGAGGAAGATTGAAAAAGACCGAGATGACTTGAAGACGCAACATAAGAGGATACAGCTATCAATGAAGAGAGCTGGATTGGGGAAGACTTCAAAACAGTGGCAACAAGAGGTTCAAGAAGAAAGAGCCAAAGCCGAGTATTGGGAGAAGAAGTTCCAAGAGATGCAAGCGCATAATCAGGCCCTAGAGAACGAGAATCAAGGGTTAAAAGCTAGGGTGACTGAGCTTGGATGATCCCTTCATCATCATCGAAGTCGTAACACTGCGGTCGAGTTAAAGGCAAGTTTGAACAAGATCGAGGAAATGAAGCACAATATTGGAGGGCTGGAAGCAGCATTGCAGAACTGTGAACTTCAGATTGAGTAGTTTGAGGCAAGAGAAAGACATTGGAAGGAAAAGCTTCACCATTTTCAGGATCAAGTCAGAGATAGGGACTACCTCATAGGAGAAGCCATAGTCTAGATTCGAGAAGTTGCTGATCATTTGCAAGACCTGGCAGCACAAGCTAATGTATTGAGTGCAAAGTATGAGATAGTGTCAGATAGAGGTCGAGAGTTAGCTTTGTTATTGGATAGGGTTAGAACTCTGGGCTTGAGGGAAAAAGCGTATTTGTAATCCGTTTTGTGTAATGATTTTTGTTTCTTAAATAATATTTTCTAAAAGAAACTAAATCAAAATCGATATTTTTTACATCCATGCATTTGTATCTCATCGCATCATATGCATTCCAATTTATAAAAAGATCCTAATTAGTTAAAATTACAGAGAGAGGGAGAGAAAGAGAGAGAGTGTAAGAGAAAGAAAACCTGAAAGCAACACATCCTTATGGTACACGTACTAAGACAAAGAATATGGATCAAAGACTTGAGCAGATCCAGAAAGAAATGCAAGAGCAACTGCAAGAACAATTGGAAAAAATCCAATAAGAGATGAAGGATCAAATGTTGGAGAATCAAAGGAATATGAGGCTAAAATCGCTCAGCTACTGAAGGGGGCAACGGATAAAGGAAAGGCCCCTATGACTATCACTAAAGAAGATAATGAGAATCATCCTCTGGGTTTTACTCCACCCCATGTACAAACTCAACCTGAGGCATATCCCCGAAGGTCATCTATCACAATAAGGCCTCAAGATGGGTAAGTCGATGTTGGAAAACCCATGAACTTTCAAACTAGCTCGGGATCCAGTCTGGGAGATAACCCTACCAATCCAGTCATCCCTGATTTAGATGTAGCTGAGAGGGAAGAGATAAGACTCGAATCATCAAAGCAATTAGAGGAACATTGCAGATGGCTAGAGGAGAAATTTAAGGCATTGGAAAAAGCTGATAATCGTCAGGGAATTGATGCCAAGGACTTGAGTTTGGTTCCAGATTTGGTACTTCCTTATAAGTTCAAGATGCCGGAATTTGAGAAGTACAATGGGACTACTTGCCCTGAGGCTCACATCACCATGTTCTGTAGGCGGATGACTGACTATGTAAACAATAATCAATTATTGATTCATTGTTTTCAGGAAAGTTTGGTTGGGGCAGCAGCTAGGTGGTATAATCAATTGAGTCACGCAAGGATCGGTTCTTAGAGAGACTTAGCGTAAGCCTTTATGCAGCAATATAATCATGTGGCTGACATGACTCCTGATAAATCACTTTACAGAACATGGAAAAGAAGCCTAATGAGAGCTTTAGGCAATATGCACAGAGGTGGAGGGAGGTTGCCATGCAAGTTCAACCACCGCTCTTGGAGAAAGAAACTACTATGTTGTTCATTAACACTTTGAAGGCCCCATTCATTACTCATATGATTGGAAGTACCACCAAGAGCTTTGCTGATACAGTTATGGCAGGAGAAATGATTGAGAACGCCATAAGGGGTGGTAAGATAGGGGGAAAACTACTAAAAGATCGCCCCAAGAAAGAAAGATAATGAGGTGAACAATACGAGTAGTTATAATTCAAAAGCAATTACGATTAGTCACTCCAAAGTAACTACAGTTAGGCAACAGGATTCCCAAAAGCAGGGATCTGGTTCGAGACAAAATTCTGAAAAGGTCTCATTTACGCCTATCCCGGTGACGTATCGGGAGCTTTATCAAAGTTTATTTAATGCGTATGCAATAGCTCCTTTTCATTTGAAACCACTGCAACCCCCATATCCCAAATGGTACGATGCAAACGCCAAATGTGAATACCATGCAAGGATATCGGGGCATTCAATCGAAAATTGCACTGGCTTTAAAAAAGCAGTGGAAAGACTGATCAAGATGGGGGTCTTAAAATTTGATGACACCCCTAGTACAGAGAACCCGTTGCCAAACCATGGTGATCAAGGGGTAAATGCAATTGGGGAAACTGGAATGAGAAGGATTAAAGAGGACGTGGCCGAGGTAAGAATGCCGATGAAAGTAATCTAGGAAGAAATGGTGAAAAGAGAGATGATAATCTCTGGAGAAAGAAATAAAGGAGTGAGGGACTATTGCAAGTTCCATGCAGAAGAAGGACACGAGATCCGGGAATGTGATGAGTTTAAGGCTTTGATACAAAGCCTTATAGATAATAACGAGCTGGAATTTTATGAAGCTGGCTTAGATAAAGGACATGTATGCCAATTAGAAGGTGAACCAAAGAATCAAAGAATCAACCAGCCAATGATCATTATTTCTATACCAAGGAATAATGAAGTTGAGACACAAATAACGCCGAAAGTCATTATTCACAAACCCGTTTCCTTTCCTTATAAGGATAACAAGAGAGTACCCTGGAATTATGACTACAATGTGACGATATCGGAGAGAGAAGATATAGCAAATACTTCTAAGGAGGCTCAAGTTGAAGGATCCTACACACGTAGTAGGAAGCGTTATGATGCAAAAGGCATCAGAGTTGAGCCTATGAAAGTGAAAGCCTTTGACGTTGAGAAGGAGAATAGGGCTGAGGTACTTGTTAATGAACCAGTGAAGGAAGAAGAAGCTAGAGAGTTTCTAAAATTCCTGAAACACAGTGAGTATAGCATGGTTGAACAATTGCACAAACAACCAGCTCGTATATCAGTGTTGGCTTTACTTCTGAGTTTAGAGGTACATCGTGAACCATTAATGAAGGTGCTCAACGAGACTTACGTTACTAATGATATATCCGTCAACAAGTTGGATCAATTGGTTAGTAACATAAGTGCTGACAACTTCATTTATTTCAATGATGATGAAATCCCACCTGGTGGCATGGGATCAGCTAAAGCTTTGCACATCACCACTCGCTGCAAAGGATATACATTGCTGAGTGTACTTATTGATAATGGGTCAGCCTTAAATGTCCTACCATTGTCCACATTGAACAGATTGCCCATAGATAGTTCTCACATGAAAACATGCCATAATGTAGTGAGAGTATTCGATGGCACGGAAAGAAATGTCATGGGAAAAATTGATATCCCCTTGTTGATCGAGCCAAATGTGTATGAGGTAGACTTTTTAGTGATGGACATCAAGCCCTCTTATAATTTCTTGTTGGGGAGGCCTTGGATACATTCGGCAGGAGCGGTGCCCTCATCTTTGCACCAAAAATTGAAGCTAGTAACAAATGGACGGCTGGTCACCATAAATGTAGAAGAGAACATCATAGCAGCAGTCACCAGTGACGCACCCTATGTAGAGGCAAACGAGGAGGCCGTTGAATATTCTTTTTGCTCCTTAGAATTCGTTAATGCAACATTTATTTCAGAGGGTAATGAGGTGCCGGTGCCTAAGATATCTAGAACTACAAGAATGGATTTGTAGATGACAGTAGGGAAAGGAGCCTTACCAAGAAAAGGATTGGGAAGATATCTCCAATGAGGGATTCAAGTTTCAGAATTAAAGGAGAAAAGAGACCATTTTGGCTTGGGTTTCAGGCCAGATCATAGGCAGAGGAGGAAGGAAATAGAGAAACGTCAAGAAAGAAGAAGTGCGCGTTTAAGTGGAAGAGAAGTAGAGTGGGAATCAATAACGTTCCCTCCTATATCCCAGACCTTTATATCAGGAGGGATAATTCACCCTAAGAAAGGATTGCTCGAAAAAAGAAGTCATCATATCAATGCTGTATATAATGAAGAGTCTGAACAAAGAAACGTTGAGGGCATTCGCCCTTACGAACCAGGAAGCTCTTTAAACAATTGGATTGCAGAAGAACTTCCTGTATTTTTTAAAGATTTTTTAGAGTAATTTTCAGAACACTCTTGTTGCTCTAGAGCCTAAGAGTAATAAGATTTCATTTGTAAAATAGGCTCATGTTCAGATATTTGTATCTCAATAAAACACGACTTTTGTTATCAATTCGAGTGAATATTCTTTTATACTGATTAATATTCTTTTGACCTTTTTTAAAATTCTTTCAATTTTTTCATTTCATACATAACACATAAATAAACATTCTTAAAATTCATTCATTTTTTGTACATTCTTTCGTACCCCGTAGGTCCCTAGATATCAATGACATGAGCACTGATACTACAAATCCTGAATTCTCTTTTGAGCAAGAAATGTGTTTAGAAGAACTTTAGGATTTTGAAGATAACAGGGATTGTGATGTGTCTCTAGATCTGTTGAGAATGGTGAAATAAGAGGAAAAACAAATCCTACCCCGAGAAAAAGAGGCAATAGAGAATGTAGCCTTGGAGGAAGGAAAAGAGGTGAAAATTGGGACAGATATTGCAAAGGAAACGAGACAAGGTCTTGTTGAACTACTACATGAATTCAAAGATATCTTTGCATGGTCATATGAGGATATGCCGGGGTTGAATACTGATATCGTGGTATATTGTCTCCCCATAAGACAAGATAGCAAGCCAGTCCAACAAAAATTGCGAAAGATAAGGCCTGATATTGTGCTGAAAATAAAAGATAAAGTCAAGAAGCAGTTTGATGCTGGATTCCTACAAGAGGTTAAGTACTCAGAATGGGTGGCTAACATTGTGCCTGTCCCTAAGAAGGATGGCAAGGTACGGATGTGTGTTGATTACAGAGATTTGAACAAAGGTAGCCCAAAGGAAAACTTTTCTTTACCGCACATCGACACTTTGGTGGACAATACAGCAGGATATTCATTGTTTTCCTTTATGGATGGCTTCTCAGGGTACAATCAGATAAAAATGCATCCTAAGGACATGGATAAAACCACCTTTATAACATTGTGGGGCACCTTTTGTTACAAGGTAATGCCCTTCGGGCTGAAGAATGCAGGGGCAACATACCAAAGGGCTATGGTGACCTTATTCCATGATATGATGCACAAGGAGATTGAGGTGTATGTTGATGACATGATTGCCAAATCTCGAATAGAGACGGAGCATATTGAAGTCTTGAGGAAATTGTTCCTGAGACTGAAGAAGTTTTAGTTAAAGCTTAATCTGGCAAAGTGCATCTTCGAAGCTAGGTCAGGGAAATTATTGGGCTTTGTGGTTAGCGAAGAGGGAATAGAAGTTGACTCAGACAAGGTTAGAGCCATACGAGAATTGCCTCCACCACGTAATCAGAAGGAAGTTCGGGGTTTTCTCGGAAGGTTGAATTATATCGCTCGGTTTATTTCACAATTAACCGAGAAATGTGATCCTATATTTTGCCTCATTAGAAAACACAACCAAGGTACTTGGGATGAGGAATGTCGGAATGCTTTTGATAAAGTCAAGCAATACCTGTTAAACACTCCAGTGTTATCTCTGCCCAGTCCAGATAGACCATTAATTCTGTAGTTATCAGTGTTTAGTAATTCTATGGGATGTGTGCTTGGTCAACATGACGAGTCAGGAAGAAAAGAGAAGGTGATATATTACCTCAGCAAGAAATTCACAGAGTGTGAGATGAGATATTCACCAATTGAGAAGTTGTGTTGTGCTTTAATCTAGATAACTTGAAGGTTGAGGCAATATATGCTATATCATACGACTTGGCTAATTTCAAAACTTGATCCATTAAAGTACATGATGGAGTCAACAGCCCTAAATGGAAGAATGGCAAGGTGGCAAGTACTGCTTTCAGAGTTTGATATAGTCTATGTGAGTCAAAAGGCTATAAAAGGAAGTGCGATAGCAGAATTTCTGGCTAGTAGAGCTCTAAAAGATTATGAGCCATTGAGCTTTGATTTTCCCTAATGAAGAGTTGATGTATGTGGAAACTACTGAAGAATATCCATGGAAGCTTAACTTTGACGGTGCATCTAACGCGGTAGGAAATGGAATTGGGGCAATCTTGGTATCCCCGAATGGTGATCATTATCCATTTACATGTAAATTGGATTTTGATTGCACGAACAATATGGCTGAGTATGAAGCATGCATCATGGGGTTTGAGCGGCCAAAGAGCGAAAAATAAGAACCCTAGAAGTATTAGAGACTCTGCGTTAGTAATTTATCAGCTTAGGGGTGAATGGGAGACAAGGGACCCCAAATTGATTCATTATCGAAAGGTTGTTTTGGAGTTACTTGAGGAGTTTGATAACATCATCTTCAATTATCTCCCACGGGACGAAAATTAGATGGTAGATGCTTTAGCAACACTGGCTTCCATTATTAAAGCAAAGAAAAAAGGATGTGAAACCAATTCAGATGAGTATTTCTGAGGTCCTAGCTCATTGTTGCAACATCGAAGAAGAGGAAAATGAGGATCATCCTTGGTATCAAGATATATTACGGTATGTCAGAAATCGTGAATATCCTGAGCAAGCAACTGGGAATGACAAAAGAAACTTGAGAAGGTTAGCCTACGAATATGTACTAGATAGGGATGTCCTTTATAAAAGAAGGAAAGATCAGGTGCTTTTGAGATGTGTCGACGCTGTGGAAGCCAGACAAATCTTGGAAGAAGTACATGAAGGTGTTTTGTGGGACATATGCTAATGGCTTTACAATGGCAAGGCAAATCATGAGGTTTGGATACTATTGGTCTACTATGGAAGGAGATTGTATCAGTTATGCTAAGAAATGTCATAAATGTCAGATATATGGGGACAAAATTCATGTACCACATTCACCTTTGCATGTTATGACTTCTCCATGACCCTTTTCCATGTGGGGCATGGATGTCATTGGGCCAATATCACCAAAGGCTTTGAATAGGCATCGTTTCATTTTCGTGGTCATTGACTACTTCACGAAATGGGTAGAGGCAGCTTCATATGCTAGTGTTACTAAGTCGGTAGTAAGTCGATTCTTGAAAAAGAAGATTGTTTGTCGGTATGGAATGCCTGAGAGGATCATATCGGACAATGCATTGAACTTGAATAATAGCATGATTACAGAAGTCTACAGCCAATTCAAGATCAAACATCATAATTCATCTCCATATCACCCAAAAATGAATGGGGCAGTGGAAGCTGCCAACAAAAATATCAAGAAGATAGTGGGGAAAATGACTGAGACCTACAGAGATTGGCATGAGAAATTACCATTTGCACTCTTTTCCTATTGAATGTCTGTCAGAACCTCTACTGGGGCAACTCCTTTCTCGTTGGTTTATGGGATGGAGGCAGTGTTATCCATTGAAGTGGAAATACCTTCTCTTCAAATTTTGTCAGAGATAAAGCTGAATGAAGCAGAATGGATTCAATCGTGGTATGACCAATTGAACTTGATTGAAGAAAAGAGGCTAAGGGCTATTCGTCATGGCCAGATGTATCAAAAGCGAATGATGCATGCTCATGACAAGAAAGTTCGTCTAAGAGAATTTCATGAAGGGGACCTTGTACTAAAAAAGATTCTTCCCATACAGAAGGACTTTAGAGGAAAATGAATGCCAAATTAGGAAGGGCCGTATGTTGTGAAGAAGGCTTTCTCTGGTGGTGCACTGATTTTGACAGAAATGGATGGGAAGAGTTTACCCAATCCAGTGAATTCAGACTCAGTCAAGAAGTACTTTGTCTAAAGAGAAGGGAAGCCAGAGTGAAAACCCGCAAAGGGCTCTTTGTTTTCTAGAAAAAAAACTGGAGAGACTAAGGTGAAAACCCGCAAAGGGCACCTTGAGACCAAAGGGGTTTTGAGTTGAAAACCCGAAAGGGCAGCTCAAAATTTGAAAGGCATGCAGTGACCTTGCTATACCAGATTTGACAATAAGTGGAGTGTGTTACATACCGGGGCATCAACAAAATACTTTGGATCTTCTAAACACATGTTAAACTCAAAACAGTCTTCATAGAATTTGTATACAGAAGCCCAAGCTGTGATATGTGGTGCATCTGATTTTTGTCTTGTTTACTATCTTTGGATTCTTTTTCTTCTCAAATATATGTTTTCAGATTAATTTCCTTTTGTACTTTTGATGATTTATCTAACTATTCTCAAGATCAATTATTCGTCTTCCATAATTCATAAAGTGTGTTGCATTGAAATAATGATTGATGAACTAAATATTTTTTACAACAAGTTTTGCATATTACTCTGGAAATCTCCAGAGAATATGAGAAACTAAAACAGAACAATTGTTTGAAGAATTCCCATGAGTGAGGGTCAGAAGTACTCGGAAAAATTTCTTCTTCAGTCTAAAGGATAAGTAGACAATTCAAATGATTCAATCCTAGGAAAGGATCATCTCCAGCAGGTCGAAACATTCAAAGAAGGTATAATAGGACCAATTTGATTCAAAGCATATGAGCAGAGTATGATTGATACTTCGAGTAAAATAAAGATGAAACTTTGATGGATGAATGAGTAAAGATGTTCGAAATAGGAGTCATTCTCATAACATTTTGCATCATAATATGTCTAATTAGGAGCATTTGACTCATTTTGATCATGGCATCCTAATCATTAGGCATGAGCACATACGCATTCTATAGGTTATATCCTTTAAGGGACAATGTAGATCACTGATAGTAGATTTGGCGTCTCTGTATTAGACGGGGAGCAGATTGAAGATAGCAGATCTGACATTCGTGTGTTTACATCGAAGCAGATCGAAGATGACAGATTTGGCGTCTCTGTATTAGACGGAGAGCAAATCAAAGATAGTAGATCAGACATTCGTGTGTTTACATCGAAGCAAATCGAAGATGACAGATTTGGCGTCTCTGTATTAGACGGGGAGTAGATCGAAAATAGTCGATCTGACATTCGTGTGTTTACATCGAAGCAGATTGAAGATAACAGATTTAGAGTCTTTGTATTAGACAGGGAGCAGATCGAAGATAGCAGATCTGACATTCGTATGTTTACATCGAAGCAGATCGAAGATGACAGATTTGGCGTCTCTGTAATAGATGGGCAGCAGATCGAAAATAGCAGATCTGACATTCGTGTGTTTACATCGAAGTAGATCAAAGATGACAGATTTGGCGTCTCTGTATTAGACGGGGAGCAGATCGAGGATAGCAGATCTGACATTTGTGTGTTTACATCGAAGCAGATCGAAGATGATAGATTTGGCGTCTCTGTATTAGGTGGGGAGCAGATCAAAGATTTCAGCATGGCGTCCTTGAGTTTGTAGAGAGCAGGTTGAAGATAGCAGATTTGACATTCCTGAGTTACAATGAAGCAGTTTGAAGCTATCAGAATATCTTTGAAGAAGATGAGGATCAAGATTTCGAGACTTGGCCAGGCCGGGCAAAATTAGGTCCGTTTTTATAGTCTTTGCTCTATTCCCGTTACACGGCAATGAGCAAAGAGGGGCAGCTATAGGAACCCATTTTTGCCCGGGCCCGTGAAATAAAATAAACAAAAACTTATAAACTAAATAAATAAAATGCTCCTGTTAAATGTCCAAATTACAATAAACAGGCTTAAAGGCCTGATAACCCAAAATTTGGTTACAGCCCAATTAGTCTAAAACCCAAATACCCGGTTACACCCAACCCAACAAATAAACACGGCCCAAAAGGTCCAAACCATTAACAGAAGATAGAAAGCCTAAGGTTTCTGAAACCCTAGGCGCCGCAAGCACCAGATGAAGGCCCCAAACTCGTGCCGCAATTAGTGTGCCAATCCCATCACCGACAGATTTGTGCCATCATCGCCTCAATCAGCGCGCCAGTAAATCACCATCAACACCCTATCATCGCCGAATTTCTCGCTGGTACCTACAAAGAAAAAAGAAAGAAGAACAGCAGAGGCAAATATAACAAGAAATAAAATCAAACATTTTAAATATTATTTTATGATGATTTTCAGTGGCTATAAAAGCCCGAATCGAAACGATGTAAAACTACTGTTGATATATACACATATACAATAAAATACCAACAGTTGATTGAAGAAACAAAGGTGATTTGACCTTTTTACTTTATTTTTCTTTATGAATACATTTAAATATTGCTAAAAATGAAGAATGAGAGGCTTACCATCGGATTTGTGCTAAAAATCGAAGCTTTTCAGCTTTCAGCCGCTGTATCCAGTGAGGCTAACGACGGCACGTGGGTGCATGGGAGCCCAATGACGAAGGCTCGACGGAGCTCCGAGGGCCTGCTCTCTGCATCCTTTCAGAGGTTTCTTCGTTTTATTTTAAACAGGTTTAAAATGAATTTTTGGGGCCAAAATTTGGCTTATATAGCCTCATGGAAACGGCGTCGTTTTGCTTAAAACGATAAGCTTCAAAACGGCGTCGTTTCAAAGCTTAGGATCCGCGCGTTGACCCGTGACCCAAGTAGGATCCGCGTGTTTTTGTTTAAAGGGCTAATTGCCTAATTTATCCTTTCCGCATTTTTAATATTTATAATTTCATTTTATTTTTATTTTAATTTGGCCCTGACCTTTTATTTTTGTTTTAATTTAGTCCTAGTTGCTATTATAAGACTTATTTTGAGAACGACGCCGTTTTGGGATTGGGGCTAATTGCTCAGTGAGTCCCTCAGATTTTAGCGCACGTTTCAATTAGGTCCAAATTTTTTTTTATCTTAAAATTAACCCTAGAGCTTTTTTTTATTTAATTTTAATCCTTTTAAATATTTTTATATAATTAATTTATTAAATACTTTATATATTATTTATCTTTACTATCAACATTATTTATATGTGTAAAAATTATTATATATTATATCTTTTTATTATTCATTATATTATTTTTATTTTACTATATCATTTTATTATTAATTATTTATTATGTATAATTTTAAAAATTTGTAAATTATTATTGAAAATTACATTTTATATATCATTATTTAGTGTTTAGTATGTAATATTCTAAAATTTAATATAAAATTTTGTTCCTATTTAATATATTAATATTTTTATAAATATATATATTAAGTTATTATATCATATAATATATTTTTATATATTAACCATTTTTTAAAAATTCTCCTTCATTATTTATATATTGTTTTAAATATTTTTATCTCATTTTTTTATTGTATTTAGATTTTATCCCTTTTTAAATGTTCATAATTTGTTTGTTTATTTTTGTATCCTTTTCATATTTATTTAGTCTTGTTTTAATATGTTAATTTTATCTCATAAATTATTTGTTATTTTATTTTTTTATATATTTGCATGAAAATTGATTGTTTCGCATGAAATATTATTGTATATATTATGTAATTTATATTGTTATATTCATTATTCTCTATGTTGTATTTTGCATGAAATCATAATGTATGTATATTTATGTTGTTTATGATTTTATATGCATGAAATGTTAATGTATATTGTGTAATTTATGTCGTTATTTATCATTTTCTATACTATATTTGCATGTAATGTTGAAGTATGCATCATGTAGTTTATATTATTTAATATTGATATCTTGTAATATGTTAAATGCATCATTGTTTTAAAAATTTATACTTCATTTAATCCAAAAGATTTTTAAAAAATGAGGCAATGTATTTGTATTTAGGAATTCGGGAAGTAGTGCCCTAACATGCTGGGTTGCGATTTCCAGTTTGTCTAAATGTCTAAAGTATCCTTCTAAATAGATTTTGTAAATCACAAGATGATTTTAGTTACAATAGTTTAAGAATATCGTGTCCAATCATGCTGGATGTGATATTTGTATTCTTTTGGAGCGAAGGAATCTCGATTTTCAACTCAAATTATTCCAGTTTCAAAAAGGGATCCTACTTTTAAATTCTTTCAAACTTTTGACATCAAGACAGAAAACTATTCAATTTGGTACCAATTTTGGGCGTTGCGAGGGTGCTAATCCTTCCTCGTGCGTAACCGACTCCCGAACCTGTTTTCTCACATTCTTCGTAGACCAAAATGTTTTATAAGGTGATCCAATCACACTTAAAAAGATTGGTGGCGACTCTCGTTTTCAAAATTCTCTCTTTTAAAGAAATGGTTTCGACAGATCATGCTTGAAAACTAACTATTATCACGATAAAGGCAAGCGCACCAATCGAACAGTAGTATAGCTTACAGCAAAACTAGAATGTCGAACCCACAGGAACTAAAAGTACTAGTATTAACCTTCTTTTTATTATCTAGCCTAAAATAAGGGGATTTGCTTTATCTAAACTAATTAACTAAACTAAGAATGCACAGGAAGTAAATTAGGGAAATACTTTTGGGTAAACTGATTGATTTAGACAATACCTAAGGAAGAATCCACCTAGACTTCACTTGTTATTTAACTCTGAACTAGACGATTTATTCACTTGACTCGATCCGTAGAAATCCCTAATTTATATTATTATCTCTCTCGAGACTAACAACATCTAACACTAGGTTGATTAATTGAAATCTCTTTCTAATTAAAACCTCCAGTGTTGCATTAACTCGATCTATGGATTCCCTTATTAGGTTTGACCCTAATCCGAAAGATTTATGTCACCCTATGTCTAGGGCTGCAATCAACTCCGCTTAATTATGCTAGATCTACTCTTAGACAGGGACTTTTGCTCCTCTAAATAAGCACATCAATACTTGAATTAATATCCTGGAATATTAAAGCAAGAATTAAGAACACATAATTAAGAACAAATCAAGTATTTATCATATAATTGAAAAAATAATAATAAGATCCGTCTTAGGTTTCATCCCCCTTAGGTATTTAGGGGATTTAGTTCATATATGTAAAAGAAAACATCTCAGAAGAATAATGATAACAAAACATAAAGAAAACCCAAAAATCCCTGAAGGAAATTGAAGGGAGATCTTTAGTCTTGAAGAAGAATCCGGCTTCTGAGATGGATCGATTGGCTTTCCTCGAGTAATTCCTTACCTCCTACTCTGTGTCCCCCTTCTAGGTGTCCTTCTAGGGTGTTTATATAGGCTTTAGAATGCTTTCAAACACTCAAAAGTGGCCTTTTTCGAATAGAACTAGACTTGGGCTCGACAGGGACACGACCGTGTGACACGCCCGTGTGAGGTGGCTTAGGCCTGTTAGAGTCTGCTAAAAAGACACAGGCATGTGGTCTACCTGTGTAAGGAAGTCCAGGCCATGTTGATTTCCCACATTGACCTATTTTCTCTGTTTTTGGCTCGTTTCTCGTTCTTTTTACTCTCCTATGCTCACCTAAGTATAAAACATGAAATTAAAGGATTAGGAGCATCGAATTCCACAAATCTAAGGATAATTCATCCATAAATGTGCTAAGCATGGGATAAAAATATGTATAAATTACGACTGATCAATAATAAAGCTAACTAAAGATATTATGAACCTCAACTTAGTCACGTTTAATGATCTAAATTGAGCATTACACTTTTCAGTTATGTGTCTACTAGCTGTCATCAGATTAAGATCGCTCAGCTAATCTGAATGCACCTAATCACGTATGAATGAAATGTATTATGATATTAATTGAAAACATGATCGACTGAAGCCCAAACATATTAAACAAGAATAAAATAAATCTTATTAAATTAACATAATAATCCTAGCAAATTGGATTTAAATTACCATAGTTGATATAAAAAACAATAAACACATAGCAAACATAAGTAAATTAAATAATAAGAGGAAAGAGCAAACTCTATTCAGTTCAGTAGCCTTTTGGATCTATTCTGATTAATGCGCTCCACTGTTCTGATCGATACTTCTTTATTAAGGGTTTCAAGGTGTCCAGCCAAAGAATGCTTTTGAAAATGCTTATGTTGGCTAAAATATGGAAAGGGAAATGGTGGCTATGCAAGGGAAAAGAAAACTGAAATGGAAGAGAATGATGAATGAAAGATGAGAGATGAGTGTTGAGGGATGAGAGATGAGAGATGATTTGAGAAGTGGGATTTGTATGATATTTATAAGTGAAGGTAAGGGGTAGGTTTTGCTAAAAATAGAATTTAAATTCCTTCATTTTCTCTCATATATGGCCAACCACAATTCATGGAAAAGGGGATGACTTAGTCTCTTCATTTTGAATTCAAACAAAGGTTATTAATAGATAGGGTGTAAGGTTTCAACAGTAAAGTTGTTCGGTTGACTTCTGATTATTTTCCAACTATAAGGACCTTCAATTAAATACCTTAAAACTTGCTTTAGGGTAGCCATCTACTTGTGTCAAATTGGGCTTTAATCCCCCCTTGTTGGACGGTTTGTTAGTTTAATAATTTAGCAGACATGTCCATCTTTAGTACATCTTTTACTAGGTCAAATTATCAACCTCATGACCTAGTTTGCATGGTCTTGCCGTCCACATGAATTGAATTGTGCATGTCCATGTTTCATTCATATTAATCACATCTTCAATGGTCCTCCTACATAGTGAAAAATCACATATTAATAAATTAACATGAAATAATGTAAAATATGTACAAAAATCATGTAATTAAGCACAATTTCACATACTTTACAAATTCATGCTCAATATTACTAATTAAGTAAAATTCACTTATTTTAAAAATAATTACTCAAGATAAACATATTTATTAATTAAAAAGGTGGTAAAAATATATTTAAAAAACCCTATATAATTTTGAGTTTACAATGACCTAAGGCATTGTTTGGTATACACCTAGAACTAAAAAATTAACCTTGTTTTTTCATCCTTAATACCTTTTTTTGAGCCAAAAAAACACTTGTTGATGAACCTTCATACAAAACCCGAGCCAAAATATCAATTTTTACTTACCCTTTTTCTTTGGTCCTGAACTGCACAACTATAAACGTTTGGCCATACGTAATAAAGGTTAAGTAGATACATCAAGGCGAATTTTGTAAAAATAGAGTGAAATAGGAAGAAATTGTGTGATATGGTATTTATAAGTTAGCCAATATGTGCAAAACAAAAGAAAATTTCAAAAAGAAAATTAAAATAAGTAGAAAAAGTACTTGAAAAGTAAAAGCATTTGTGAGTGAGATATATTGAAAAAGGAAAAAATGTGACAAAGCCACAAAAATAGAAAAACTAGTTCATTAGTGCACAAAAACTCATGAGATAGTCATAGTTGTTTTATTGTGTTGTGACTTTCTATATGGAGAAATAAAGAAGGTGAAAGAAGGAGAAATAAGGCGGTGAGCAGGTAAGAGTCACTAATAGGGGAGAATAGGGAACAATACGATGTGCCAAACTAGTATTATGCTTGAATCTATTTTGATGTTTACTGCTCTTGAATTCCATACTTGCCCTAAGCCTCAGAGTGTTACAAGCTAAAAAGTCCTATGTGATCTAGGTAGACTTATTTATGAATTGACATTATATTAAACAATTGCAATTTCGGCTGTTTGTATCCTGCTAGGATAATCAAATTACCTGTATGATTTATTGATGGACTCATACGTTTGAAAACCTTAATGTTTGTATACCTTACAACATATTGAACTTAGGTTTTTGATATCAGAAGTGGTAAGTTAGCTATATATCATGTCAAGATTATGTGTAAATATGAAGTGCCTAGTTATGTACTCTGAAACCAACGTTTGTATTATACTTGCTCCAGGTTTGTCTTTTAATTTGTCCTTTTTTGTTGTTTTTCTTGAGGACAAGCAATGACTTAAGTGTAAAAGAGTTTGATCTGTCGTAATACGATGTAGTAGATTAAATTAGTTTCCGCACTTGAGGAGTTAGAATACAAGCATTTTCATTATGCTTTAGTTAAGTTTTTATAGTTTAGTTTAAATTAAATAAAAAGTGTACTTTGGGTCTTTTATTGACCTTAAGGTCTAAATGAAGCCTAAAGGTGAACTAACATACTTAGTGAGTATATTGATCGCTATGTTGCAACACAGGAAGTTTAATGTCGCAACATAGGGAATAGAATGCAGGAATCTTGAGATAGCCTTCGATGTCACGACACAGCTATGGGATGTCGCGACACACCCCTGAAGTTACCCTGAACCTGAGCACACTGCCTTCGACGTCACGACACAAGCATTATAGTGTCGCGACATCAGGTCTGTACAAGAAATACTTCTGAGTCAGGGGCTTTTTGGTTCGTACATTCAAAAGTTAAACACGAGAGTGTCAACTGACCTATGGTTGAGGATGACAACAACCCTAACTCTATAAATAGACTATTAAACACTTGTTAAAGGACAACTTTTGATATTCTCAAGTTTTCCTTGTAATTTTAGTTTTAGTTTTTCATTTCTTTTAGGTTTTAGGTTTATTTTAGTTCTTCGTATTCATGTTATTTGGAGAAGTTGCTTTGTAGGCTCAAAACAAATCTTGTGGATTCTGCGCTTACAATCAATCAAATACAATTCAGGATTCTCTAAACCTTTCTCTTGATTTATTCTTTATGCATATCTTATTTTTCAAGATTATTGTTTTCATGAGATCCATGAGGAACTAATCCTCTTATGGTGGATTAGCGAGTAGAGCTGTGATTAACTAATTACTATGTAGGGTTTTCTTAATGGGTTAGTTGTTTGGGAGAGGAAGAACTTAAACCCTAAGCTTGGTGACTCTAGGAAGTCATTTAGGTGGGAATGAACCCAAAATTGGTATGGCCTATCCGCGAACACCTTATCCCCAAACCGATTGGACTATAAGGTCGAAAGATAAGTAGTTCTTGCCGACTCATTAGTTTAGTGGAAGATTGAGAGATCCTGCTAGGTTAATGAGTATTTGATTGAATAGAAACTCGAAATAGGAATTAGTTATGACCACCAAAGCAAGCTAATCATCCATAACTAAGATTTGATACAATTTATAAGTTAGTTTTCCAAAAGTTTCTTTATTTATGCTATTTCAATTATGAAATTATAAAAAAAAACCCAAATATTTATCATTTATGTTTTATCGTACTATGATTTACTTAAAATACTAATTAGATCTATTTGTGTTTAGGTTAATATTAATTTAGTATCCGCCTCCCTTAGGTACGATCCTCAGAGTACTTTCCTACTTCGTTGTAACTATATTACAACCTGACTCGTATGCTTGCAGACTCCACTTTATTCTATATATTTTGTGTAGTATTCTCATTCTAGACGTTAGTATGTCCAGAGGCGGTCTCCCTACCATAGGCCACATGATCCTTTTTCATGTATCGTGATCTGTTAGTTCAATGCTTATTTCATTGAAGGCATCGCCATGATTTCATTTTCATAAATTAGTTTATATTGTTCATTCCAAAAATAATGGGCGATGGCTTAAACACGAAGAAAGACCCATATTCCATTCACACAGACAACTAACTCAGACTTATAACAACAGGACTCTTGCCCTTATCATGAGAGTTTTTAGGAGTTTCTTGAGCAATAATACAAAGAGTTAACTTATTATATCATTTTACAAGGAAAACTAAACAAGTTTAATATGAACATTAACAGGAAACCCAAAATCTGAAAGTTTCCTTTCCTACACCTCAAACTGACCCTAAAGCATAAAGCCCTAAGGCCTCATAAATAACCATGAAAATAACTTGAGTTTCATCGATATTTACCAAGTACCAAACGATGGTGGAGTTGGCTGAGTACAATGAACCCAAGTCTTCAAACAAATCTTAAGTTTAGAGTTTTCCGAGAGAAAAATTGCAGAGAAAGCTTGGAAAGAAAATATGGTTGCCAAATAAAGCATAAAACTTGCTCAATAAGCCAAAGTTTGCTTTATACAGATATACATGAAAGGAAAAACTTAGTGGATAAGTTTGATTTCCCTTCAAACCCATAGTTACTTGTGACTAAGAACTTTTCTGTCTTCATAAATACGGGTCTGACAGATTACAGAAGCTTAGTCCTATACTAACCAAATTCTCGTTTGTTTAACCAGATCGTTCAACAAGGATAATAAAATAATAATAAAGTATAGCATTCTTTCAAAATAAGATATTAACACCAAGGTTTTAACATTTTGTCTAACAGTTGGGTGGCGTATTCTCTTGAAAATAGTCTGCCAAACCATCACCTAATGTAGACTTCACCTAAAAGCGCACTCAAATAATTCTTATACTTAGTCGAATTTAATACCTACTTACTCTGAACTTACACCATGTTTAGTTCGCTGTAATGGAATAGAGTTGTAATGGAATAGAGCTGTAATTAGTAATTCAATTGTTTGGTTGAATGGAATGGAATAAAACTGTAATAGTATTCTTGTGTTTGGTTGAATGGAATGATGTTGTAATAACATAAGAAAGAAAAACTAAAATGACCACAATACCTTTAGAATATTTTTAAAGATAATTTTGTTATTAAATTTTACTAGGATTATTATTAAATTTAATAATAATAAATAATTCAATCATATTTTAATATAATTATTACCAAATATAATTTAATAAAATAAAAATATATAATTTAATAACATTCTTAATATAATTATTATGAAAATATGAATTAATAAAAATTATAACATAATCTCATGGGTCATAGTTGCCAATATTACAAATATTGATCCAAAACAATATTTATTCTCATTTTTATATATATGAAAAATATCAAATATCTATACACCAAACAAACCCGAACAAGAAGACCCTTATTTTAACTTCTTTATATTTTTCCCCAACCTGTTAACATCAATTCCAAAAATATTCCCCTAAAAATATCAAAAAAGAAAAAGGGTCCTATTGCTGCCATTGATATATCTTCAATCTGAATCACTTTCTATACTCCCCATGGCCTTCAATCCTATTGGTCTCTGCATCATGCCAAAACCCCACATCAGAAATATGAATCAGCTTCTTCCACAAGCCTATAATAGAAAGCAAAGTGTTAGATCATGGCACCTTACTGAAAAAAAAAACAATGAAGAAACTAAAATCACCTTTAGATATATACACTTATATATACACATAAAAAAATAAAAAAAAAATGGGTGGAGGATAACAGTAAGACTTCAGCTAATTTAGAAACAAACTACAATGAAATAGTTCTAAATAAAAGTTAGCAAATTTAAGTTCTAGTAGTAATAAGATATTCATGCCAATGAGTTTATAACAAAAGATCTACAAAAACACAATGATTCTGTCAATATCCACAAAATTTTTATAAGTGACACTCTAATTAGCCTCAAAGCAAATCTTATGCCACCATAAAAAAAGTTACAAGGAGAGGCTCTGTCTACTTGGTTCTAGATCTAAATGGTAAGAATAGAAGACATGAATCACAATTAATCATCAATCAAATTTCTTAACTGATGCAGTAGGATGGTAATGGATCACACGGAGATATTCTTATCACATTAGGAATGAGGCGCATCTTAATAGAGTTTGAATTACCAATTTAAGTTATATTCTTATCACATCGAGAATGAGGTGCATTTTAATGGAGTTTGAATTACCAAATTTAAGTTATAAATCACGTTGCTAAATCAAGAATAGATACGATTTATCCATCTGACAATACTAAGAGATTTATGTATCAAAAATCAAATCAGGACCAATCCAGAAAGAACTAATAACTTTCAGAATAACAGAAGCAAATCCATACACCATGCTCAACACTTGTAACCAGGTTTTTCTTGCCTATATTTAGGCGGTTTAAAAGGTTGCAATTTTGAACATGTTTTCTAGTATAGAATTTTAAGAAGTAATAAAAAGATTCATAGGACCAAAGAGCCCAGACAACAAAATACTAGTAAACGTAACTAATACTAGTTACAATGAAGCCCATTATACCGAAGGCGGAGCAAGTTCATCTTCATCCTCCCATGATTTCTTGATATCAGAGTCATCAATATCTTCATCATCCCATTTTCTTTTAAGTTGTTCCTTTGCAGGGAGAGGTAGAATCTCATCCTCTGCAACAACAACATACAACTTCTTGAGCCAAAAAAAAAAGGAGGGTTCAAGAAAAGGAAACAAAGAATAAAAGGAATGACATAATGCAATAGGTTCTCCAACTAAGATTGGAAACAAACTATAATCTTTAACAATTATTAACAACTTAAAAACATATAAAATACATAATAGAAATGAATCTGCTTTAAGGTCTCTTTACACTTTAAAACTCTTATACAAAACTACGAGGCGACCATCAGGTAATGTTTCAAGAAAAGAACTAATGAATCCCAATAATTGAAGCCAAGACTAGGTTCTCAGGATGTTGCCACAATTACTAATCTTCCACTACATGCAGTTTTTTCTTTTTAATCGAAAGAAAAAAAACCCTAAAGTTCTTTTTTTCGTCTGATAACACCATAGCCAATTTCCCAAGAAACTCAAAGCAAACACCTTTGAAATATCTCAACTCAACCTCATAAAATCCAAAACCAAAAACAAGTAAAAGCCTAAATTTTAGCAAACCCAATAAACATTTAGCTCTAAAAAAAGAAATTTCCCACATTCAAGTTCATACATAATAAAACATGCAAAAGAAAATAGAATCACTTATTAGTCAAAGCCCTAAGAATTAACAACAAATTCGGGCCAAAATTAAAACTTACCCCAGTCTTCCATCTTCACTTAACAACAACTCGCCTTGTTATCTTTCTAACATTTGTGAAATCAAATAGAGGAAATCATAAATGCAGTGAAAAAGCAAAAAAAAAAAAAAGGAAAAAAAGGGTTGCAACTCTGCAACCAAGGGGTTTTATTGGCTTAAAAGGAATGATGCTTCAATAGATTGACTTAGGTCTCCTTTGTAATCAAAGGAAAAAGAAGGAAACATAGAGATGGGAAGAAAAGAAAGTTACAGTTTCTTCCTTCTTTTGACAGAGGTGAGGGCAAAAATTGAAATTGGGAAAACAAATTCTTCCTCCATGTGTTGAATGATGATTCAGTGGTGAGAGAAGGGAATGGCTATTCAGCCTATTCCTATAGTAGACCTTGAATCAATTCAGGCCTGTAATACCATTACAGTCAACCAAGCTAATGTTTGGCGGTAGGCCCACCGAATTGGGCTAAAATCTATTCATAAACCCCCCAACCAAATATGTTGTTAGTTTTTCATTACAAAAAAAAAAATTATTTCATAACTTTGCCTCAATTCTATAAAAAGTATTCGAACACTAAGGGTTCACCAGGCGAATGTTATAGGCCGGGTCATTATATCTGTCAACAACCTGGTCGGGTCGCCATACTCGTAAACAACTTGGTCGGGTTGCCACACTCATCAACAACCTGGCTGGGTCGTCACACTCGTCATCCTTGTATTTATTGGTTAGGTTGTTATACTCTTCAACAACCTAGTCGAGTCACCATACTTGTCAACAACTTGGTAAGGTTGCCACACCCGTCATCATTTTGAAAACACTTATTCAATATTAGTCATAAAAACCTAAAGCTAAAAGCTACATTAGCTGCCATTATTTATAACAATGAATAATTCTCCCCCTCACATTTAACAAACATTATGCATGTCTTACGCAATGGATAATATACATTTCTTACGTTATATATTACAAACGAGAATGTATTTTAAACGTATAGCCCACATTATTTATGTTTATATTTTAACGGAAAATATTCATGACTTACATTTTATATCACCAATGAACAATTTACATTTCTTCCATTTTATATTGTCAATGGACGATCTACACCTCTTGCATTTTATATCATCAATGAATGTTTTTGCATCGCTTAAGTTTTATATCACCAATGGATAGTACGTATTTCTTACGCCAATGAATAATATGCATTTCTTACATTTTGTATTGCCAACGAATAGTTTGTACCCTACATTTTATATTGTTACACCAATGAATAATATGCATTTCTTACGCCAACGAACGTATGGCTTGAACCTATTCTATTTTACATGTACAATTATGCCATCCAAAATATACATATACCATGTCTCTATTGAATAAATTTGATCCATCTATATTAACAACTGCACCACTCAGGTATATGTTATACATTTTCAAATTGTCGGGCCAATGAGCATACTACCCATTAAATCACAAAGAAAACTTATACGAACCAACCATGAATAGAAACACCATCTGCAATGCATTATTAAGGGTACAAATGAATTTTAATAGCCTCGCAAGACAACATATATTCCCAAGTCGTAGGGCCAATAATTGTATCCTCCATAAAACTACTGGACAATTTTTGGGTACATTCCCTATAACTTACCACCCATTTTTTTGCAACAACTACTACCTACATGGGTGGCCTACAAATGGTCTCGAAGCATGGTCACTTTATAACTTATCTCTCGACTAGGAGGGGGACTAGTGATATATCCCCCAATTTGGACCTGGTTGGACCCTCCATTGGGCCCTCATCCCTCCTGTAAGTACCCCAAGATACCACTTAGTAAAGGGATTCCTCTCCACTCGAAACCCTAATTGTAACACTCCTCACCGGTATCTGACGTCGAGATAGGGCTCGAGGCGTTACTGGGATTTCACGTTCATAAACATATTAAATAAAGTCACTAAGTTGTGCTCTAATTTAAAACTTTTCAAATATGTATATCCTTTCCCTTAAACAGGCCGTCGAGACCTAAAACATGTCTAGAGGCGGTACGGGACAAAACTGAGAACGTTTGATAAACTTTGGGCATCTTGGAAAATTTCTTTTAACTTGAAGTGCCACATGCTCGTGTGACCTGGGACATGTCCGTGCAATCACCCCGTGTCCAAGACTTGAGCATTCTGTTAAATTCACACGGCCAAGACACACACCCGTGTGTCTAGCCCGTGTTCATTTAACAGACTTACCATTTTAGATGCAGGGGACACATGACCATGCCACAAGCCCACGGGTGTGGCCCGTGTGTCACACACGGCCTAGGCATACGCCCGTGTACCCAACCGTGTAGACCCTATTAGGCTATTTTCCAAGCCTATGGTTACCCCCTTTTAACACTTATACTTAATGAATATTAAAAACAAAGTAAAACATAATTATGCTCTCATAAATGATCTTTGCAAAAACTCATTGCATGGAAATCTCATATCATTGGTTTCGTACATGCTAGGTTATTTCCCATCTTGTATTTATATGTTGTCATACCACTTTAATACATTCAAGATTGGCTCATTCTTATGACTCATTGCCAATTGGAATTCAACCATCACACATGATTATAAACTTGCATGGAAATTTTGTAGGTCATAGCCTACTTCAAAACAAATCAATCTCTATGGCTATAAACAAAAAGATAGATTTATCTTTACAAGCCTTCATTTGGCAAATCAAATGACGCATATAACAAAATACTCAAAAGACCTATACATGCCATTGAACAATTTAGAAATGTCTTTATACCAAAACTGGTCTATTTGATAGTATGCTAACTCTCCAACCGTCTTCCAATCTTTACAAGTTCTCGAGCTTTGTGAGAGACAGTAAAAAGAGAGGGGTAAGCATTTTCATGCTTAGTAAGCTCGAATAACCGGAAAGTAAACTTACCAAGTAATTAGCATGTAATTAAATTGGGCAATAAATTCAATGAGCATAGGATGGCTTACCTATCGCTTACACTCAATCAATGAGTTAGTCATATAACAATGCACTATAAAAGTTATCTTAGATGAGCTCATCATTCAACATCTCATTTGTATATATATATCATATTAATCTTGTTGAGTTTTTAGGAAATCTCGATGGAATACCCATTTACCGTCAATTCGTACAATGATTGTTTCAGATATGCACTCCCGCGAACCTCACATCTTATGGTGGGATTACAAGTCCAGGCTAAATCCCCAATTTTATAAACTCATAAGGTGATGTCAGGATTACCAGTCCAGGCTAAATCCCTTATAACGACAAACACCTTTATTGAGCTTGGATCTAAATTACCAGTCCAGGCTAAATTCAAATCCTAATCGGATTACCCGTCCGGGCTAAATCCATTATGCACGCATATTCTTCGGGAGGCTCGACCATTCAAAGGAACACCCGTCCGGACTAGATCCTTTTATAAATGAGATCAACAGATTACTTGTCCGGGCTAAATCTTTACTGCAACACATGTAGGACCTCATTACACATGTCAATCATAGTTTGTCCATTGAATTCCCTTTTTAACCTCAACCGAGACATTTATCACAATTCATACTTAGACGTGCATTTCATATAATTTCATATTATTAATAATTGAAATCATCATGCATTCATAAATCATATAATTAGGCACATTGAGTGTTACTTTAAGTTATCCGAACTTACCTAGTATTCGTTTCGGTGTCGTGTTTCGGTTATTCTAAAACCTTTCGTTTTCCTCGATCAACCTCCAGAATTTGTTCCTCAGGGTTTATAACAATAAAAATAGATCATTAACATTCCACATTATACATTTCAAGTCTAAATTTCACCTCCAGTCCAAATGACCGTTTTGCTCCTAACCTTTCACATTTTTACGATTTAGTCCCTAGACTCGTATAATGAAACGCATGCAATTTCTACCTTACTCAAGCCTAGCCGAACACTTTTCCCTCTTATGGTAGCCCACATTTTCCATTATTTTCACATTTTTACCACACATTTTACAAATTTTGCAAAAAGGTCCCTTTAGGAGTTTTTCATGAAAATCACCTAGGAAAAGTTGTTTAACACACCTCAAACTTTCATATTCCTCCATAAAACATCAAAATACAAGTAACTCATGCATGGGTAAATTTTTAAACATGAACCCTAGCTTGAAATATGGGTAGAAATAGAGAGAGTAAGCTACTAGGATCTCAAAATTACAAAGAACATGAAAAACGAGGCTTGGGAGCACTTACTAATGAGCTTGAAAAACTTGGAAACCCTAGCTATGGTGGCTTAGGAATTCCGGCTAGACAAGGGAGAAGAATGGCTGATTTTTGCCATCTTTTTCCCATTTTATTTCATTAATATGCCAAATGACCAAAATGTCCTTAAGCCCTTTCTTTGAAATTTCATCCATGCAAGCCCATTTTTGTCCAAAAACTTAGGAATTGGGAAAATTGCTCCCCAAGACCTTCTATTTTATAATCTAAATCAATTTCATGCCAATTGCTTCTAGAATCCAAGTTTTACAATTTATTCAATTTAGTCCCTAATTTTTCCAATTGGGCATTTACTCGAAGAATTCCTTCATGAAACTTTAAACATGCATATTCTCATATTCTAAGCCTCGTAATAATCATAAAATAAATATTTTGATGTCGGATTTGTAACACCCCGAACCCGAGACCATCGCCGGTGTCGGACACGAGGGGTTAACAAGCCAAATCCACATATTTCACCCACCAATTTGACATTTCCAGACAGGCTGGAAATCTGCGTCACTGTCACCTTAAAAATCATATCTCGAGTTTCAAAACTCGGAAACTGATTCCGTAAATTTTCCCTGAATTTAGACTCATATATCCATCTATGGATTTATTTCTAGAATTTTTGGTCGGGCCAATTGGTACAGTTTATTAGTTAAAGTCACCCATGTTACAGGGATCGACTGCTCTGACCTTCGCGCATTACAACTTGAATATCTCTCTGTACAGGGCTTTAATACTGGTGCCGTTTGTTTCTAATGATACTAGACTCAAAATGGAATCTGTACATATAAGGCATGACTCCTAATTATTTCTGGATAATTTATAATAAATTTTTAAAGTTGCGACAGGGGACCCAGAAACCGTTCTGGCCCTATCTCACAATAGCTTTAATAACTCTTAACATGTAACTCCTATGACCGTTTCGTTTATTCCACATGAAAGTAGACTCATTAAGGTTCATTTACATAATTTATTCACTATTTAATACCATTCCTAAAAATTTTGGTGATTTTTCAAAACCACACCACTGCTGCTGCCAGCATCTGTTTTCAAAGTAACCATTACCTATTTCATGATTTCCACGATTCAAATGGCCCTTTTTGCACACATAGCACAAAGTGTGATTATGATTAACCATTCCAATGGCTAATCCTTTCAAACAATTTCATACCCCATAATGATTATCATACAAACTATTATAGAATCATACTAAAAATGTATATAAGCCATTTTCGCATGGCTATCCAAGCTTACACAAAACCGAAAGATACATGACCTTCAACATTAGGGTAGTCCTATACATGCCATTTCAAAGTTCAACCAAAATTATACCAAAATGGAGGCTTTGATAGTGTAGATGACTTCGACTTTAATGATCCCGAATCCGATTGCTACCGAGCAAAATCTATAAAACAGAGAGCCAAAGCAACGGAGTAAGCATTTTTATGCTTAGTAAGTCTCAAGCAATAAAATCAGCTTTAACCAAAGCATTACATTCACATAGCCAAATGAATCATTTCATTAATACACATTCACAATATCATACTTACTTCACCATCCCAACTCTTATTTCATACACAAATAACGGCTTCGTTAAGGCCGATAACTCGTTCCATCATAGGAGCGAATATTCATACGCTCTTACTCCTAGCGCGCAAAGCACACACAACACATACCTTGTTATTGGGAAGTTTCACAAGTGCTTTAGCTGAAAATTTTCCAGCAAGCTTATAATTTTCAAATCACATACCTTCGGAGTTTAACCGGATATAGCTACTCGTTCAAACGTCTTCGGGACATAGCCCGGTTATGGTAACCCGCACAAAGGCCTTCGGACTTAACCCGATTTCACAATTTGCACAAATGCCTTGGTCTTAGCCGGATGTAGTCACTAGCACAATTGCCTTCGGTCTTAACCGGATGTATTTACCAGCATAAATGTCTTGAACTTAGCCGGATATCATTTAATTGCTCATGCACACATATACATCAATAATCATTTCCCATTCATATTTCATTTTCGTTACTAAGGCTCAAACACAAACATATCACTAGCATAATCGCCTTGAACTTAGCCCGGTATCATTCAAATACTCATACACACATAAATCAATAGTCATTACACATCAATTTTTCATTTCACATAATTCGAGTAGGGTCATTTCTTGAGGACTTACCTCGGATGTTGTCGAACGGCTTTGACGGCTATTCGGTCACTTTTTCCTTCCCCTTATCCAATTGTGGCCCTCTAAGCTCTTGAGCTAATTCAAACAAATTCAATTTATTAAAGTCTCGCTTGCTAGCCTTGGCCGAATACATATATCATTGATTCAACATCACATAACTAAACACTTTAGTCAATTTTCTTTAATTACGCACACATTCGGCCTTAGCTCACAACAAGGTAGCCGATTACCTAAGTCAAGAATAGGCATCATTAAGCTTGCCTCTAACCGAATGCATGCACCATAATTCCCCTCATGTGGCCGATTATGCTTAGTCATTCTTGCATAAAATCAAAAATAAATTGCAAGATTTTCACATCATATGTGTACTAGGCCGAATGTACATGCAAATTTCACAACATTCTTCAACAAACTTCTTCTTTAAACAACATATTCATCACTTTCTTCATAATCAAAATATCATGTGCAATCATATATACACATATAAGTGCAAGGTCAATTTCAAGGTGTCCATAGCCATCCAAAACACAAATTTTAACTAACATGCAAGAAGCATGAACCATGCTCATGAATGCATCATGGCCGAATACATCACAATCATGACCCTTTCAACTTCAATCATGGTTAAACAAAAAAAAAACTCAATGTCTTACTTAAAATTGGTACAAAGAAGTTTCAAGAGTAGTCAATCCATCATTGCATGCATCATTAGCAAGCTTCACATTTAGCATGCAATGGCTTTAACACCACATTTACTTTGGCCGAATTTCATTCCCATGACATTGCAAAGATTTGAACCATGGGATACCAAGAACATCAAGCTATCAACTAAAAACATGCATGAATTTCATGGCACAATCTCAAACATACCTTAATCTTGATGCAAGTTTAGCCAACCTCTCCCTAATCCTCTTCCAAAACAAACATGAAGCAAAATTTCTTCCTTCCTCTAGTATTTTCGGTCAAGAGAGAATGCAAGGTTGGATGAACAATTTTTTTCTTTTTTTCATCTACAATACACGGCAATGGGGTTTCACACTCACACTCACATTTTTTTTTCTTTCTTTATTACCCATGCTTATTAGTTTATCATTTCTCCCTAATGCCCAACAAAACATGTTTCATGACATGTTTAGCCCATGATTCCTTGTCATGGCGGCCACTACATCTTGGGGGAAATTTGACATGCAAGTCCTCCCTTTGACTACATGCACTATTAGGTCCTTATAGATTAGCCTTTCACTTTTCAAAAGTGTCACACAAGTCCTACTAACCTAATTCACATGCAATCGGCTAAATCGAACTTGAAATTTTCACACATTCATAATTACATATTCTAGACAATAAATTTTACATTCAAACATTTCGGTGACTCGGTTTAGCGGTCCCGAAACCACTTCCTGGCTAGGGTCAATTTTGGGCTGTCACAGGATTTGTGGTCTCGAAACCACTATTCCGACTAGGCTCTATTTTTGGATGTTACACTAATTCACTAAGTAATAATCCTAACTCTCTCTCTACTTGTCCAACTTTTGACCTTAGAATGGGTAAACTGACTTCTTTCGACTCTATCCCTCATTTTCATCCATTTCCATTAATACCATGCATCAATAGAAACATGAAGAGCTGTTTTACAACTTCCATAGAAATGAGGTTCCAATCAAATCTATGATGCACAAGTGTGTAGTGCAGTTCGTTCCCATACATAAGCAACATTCAAACTGTATGGGTTTCAATTTTTATTTTATTCTTCTTTTATAAAATTTTAATTATTTTCTACAATTTTAGGAATTTTTAAATGCAATTTTATAAAATTTTATACTTACATTGAAAAATAATTTCTTAATAAATTTATTTTTTTAAAATTTGTATCCGTTTTAATTTTTAGAATTAAGATGTCAATGAAATTTTTTTAAAACTTTTAGGACTAATTTTTTTTATTGAATAGCAGTAAATTGATAGAATGCCTAAATATTGGAGGGTTAAATTTGCTCGTATGTCGATAAAGAAAAGCCCATGTTAAACCTTCGTTATTGATTTTACGGTTGAGTGACAAAAAATTCTAATTTTGAGAGCTTTGGTGACTCTATTAAAAAACTTTATAATTAAGTGACTAAAATAGAATCACTCTCATAATTGAGTGACCAAAATAGAATAACTCTCATGGTTGGGCGACTATTTGTGTTGTTTACCCAAAAGAAAAATGGAAGAGTTTATGGGTTTGTTTGTGTTCCCTTTGGCGCCCAAAGCCCAACGGCCTCCAAGGTCCCACTATAACTCCTCCCGCCACTAAAAACTGAAAGAAGTTCACAAACAATTTTGTTAATCTCTAAAACGCCCCTCCATTATGAACTTCCTACTTGTCACCCAGGGAACGAAACGGAGAGGGGCAATTTCGTAGATAAACTAAGTATTGAGACCTATTCTTAAACAACTTCCACACTTTATTTTTTTTTTCCAACCTCCAAAACGAACCACAATTCGGTACCCAATCGCTCACGCCCTTTAGGCTTCCATCTCTGATCCATTTTTGCATTTTTTTCCTTGTCCGTCTCTCACTATTCTCTCCAGCAGTTTCAGTCTCTACGAAACGAAGAGGGAAGACCTGAGAAAGTTATCTCTCTCTAGAGGGCACGATATTGTGCATTTGTGCTGCTCATATTTGATTCTCTTCTTTAAGAATGTCAACTTTGAGATCCCCGTGTGATCTTTTAGAAGATGTAAAGGAAGCAGAGGTGGTTCCTGCGCTTTATTTTACTCTTTCAGTCGGAGATAGTGAGAAAGAACTTGGAGATTCATCGGAAAAAGAGGTGAAATCGCCTGATTTTTTTATCGTTCTTAAACACGAAGGACAGTGCATCGTGACGCCTATCGAAGAACAACCTTCGGAGACTACCACGGAGAAAGGAGCTGACGACGCGAGTGAGAAATCTTTTGATTTTATCATGTTTGAGAAGTCTAAATTTACCGAGAAATCCCTGTGTTCACAAAATGAAGAGGAAGAAGCTCTTGAATCTCCTGAGGAAGCTTCGCAAACTGAAAATGTAAAATGGACGGATAATGGAAAGACATCTCTAGAATCAAACCAGCGAGAGAGTCCAAAAATATCAACAGAGATATTTCAAGACACAGTCGGAAAAGAAGAGTCATCCAAATCGGAGGAAGAAAATGAATCGACTGACAAACTTGATAAGCCGATGAAGACGTTAAGAGTGCAGAGCAACGAGAACATCTCCAAATCCAATAATGCAAACGTGGCGCAGATGTCACTGAAACCGTCTCCTAGTGTAGGTTCGAGTCTCGAGAACTTGGAACTCGACAGTTTATTGCCTGCGGTCAGATCCGTCGATAGTCCTCTAGGGAGTACGGAAAACGGTGCGATGTTGGAAGAAGCGTGGGAGGGACTACAAAAATCTTACGTATATTACAAAGGCAAGCCTGTCGGTACGCTCGCTGCTATGGATCCTATCGCCGAGGCTTTGAATTACAATCAGGTATATTATGTTTAGTTTTTTGTCATCGTTTTTGTTTTCTTTTGATTTTTCAAATCCAGATATCTCCCTTGTTTTGTTATATTATCATTTTCTTTTGTTTGGCTATTTTGCAATGAAGCTTCATTTGTCTTAGGTGTTTTCTCAACGGTCTTTCTTTAGCCTTCAAATCCATGCTTGTTAGAATCCATTTTATCTTCAGAATTTTGCTTACTGCTGTTCGCTTTCGCTATAGCATTTTGAGGCATTTTCTGTTTTTGTGAATGGTGTTAAGGAAATTCCTGTTTTACATGCATGATAACCATCTATATCTATTTCTTATGCTTATTTTCCATCCATGATAATCATCTATATCTATATCTAATTCTTCTTCTTATTCTTCTACTTATATAACTTCGGTTCCTGTTATGATTTGCTACGAAAGTTCTTGTGCCTTTTAGTTCTGTGATCTTTTCGTCTTCACCTGGAAAATATGTGGTCTAATGTACACTTCTTGACTTGCCCTTCATATATCTGCAAATTTCGTGGTAATGCCGGAGGAACTAATTAATTATTATATTATATTGTGAGTGGCATAAGTCGTTTCATCTTCAATTTTTATTTTAAAACAAACGAGGAAGAGAGTTTTCCATACAGGTGAAGATTAACGATCTTTGTAGATGCCTTTGAGAGGAATTACCGTACGTCATTGTTACATAGCCACAGACTAAAAACATGCATTATTGCTTGATCAAATTCATAGTGCTTCTGTTTTTCTGAGTTTGATAGCTAGCCCATAATGTTATGATTTCAATGAAGTTAAAAGCCTTATTAATGCAGGGGTGCCCTATTGAACTCAATCAATATTCTTTCCCCATTCTTATATTGCAGGTTTTCATAAGAGACTTCGTTCCCAGTGGCTTAGCCTGTCTAATGAGACCTGCCAATGCTGGTGGCGATCCAGAGATAGTAAAGAACTTTCTGTTAAAGACTCTCCACCTTCAAGGTTGGGAGAAAAGAATTGACAATTTTACACTTGGGGAAGGTGTCATGCCTGCAAGTTTTAAAGTACTTTACGATTCGCATAGGCAGAAGGAAACCTTGGTTGCAGATTTCGGTGGTAGTGCAATAGGAAGAGTTGCACCTGTTGACTCTGGGTTCTGGTGGATCATATTGCTAAGGTCGTATACCAAATGCACGCATGATTATACTCTCTCAGAACTACCTGAGGTGCAGAAAGGAATGAAGCTGATACTTAATCTTTGCCTTTCAGATGGTTTTGACACTTTTCCTACACTTCTGTGTGCAGATGGGTGTAGCATGATTGATAGGAGGATGGTGAGTCTTCTAGTTATTATAGAAGTTTCCTTTAACTTTATATAGAAGTACTTGTTTGAAAACATGATCGGGAATTAGACTGGTTATTGTCACAACTGCTCCTAGTGTTAAGCGTAATTGCCAATCTAAGCCACTTCGAATCTTCTTCTATTTTCATTGTTCTAGTACCCTTAGATCCTGTGATCAGTCTCTGCATGATTTTGTTCTGGCCCTAGTCTAGTACCAGACGGCTAAAGGGTTTTCCCCCTAAATTCTTGCTTGTTTTTGTGAATGAGTAATGTGATGTAGTTCATATATTATTGTTTGAACTCATTTTATTCACTACGGGGCAAAGCTGGAAAATTTATATTGGGGAGCTAGAATTGAACTGTAAATTCTTTTGGGGCCAATACACAAAATTTACCATTTTATTAGTTATTACTTTACAAATTTTAAGAGCCTAAAAGGGAAATTTTACCAAACCAAGGGGGCCAAGGCCCTTGCCTTCCCCCTGGTGCCGCCCCTGCTGCAATGCTTTGAGTTGTTTTGATATTTGGTCGGTCGCTCCTACTCTTTTTCTTCTTTTTACCCTCATTGCTCTGAACTGAGTTTAATTAGTGGAATTTAATGTGCTTCCTTTTTGGGCAGGGAATTTATGGGTACCCCATTGAGATTCAAGCACTTTTCTATTTTGCACTGAGGTCTTCTAGGCAGATGCTAAAACCAGAGCGAGATGGCAAGGAACTAATTGAGCGTATCGATAAGCGCATCAGAGCTCTCAGTTTTCACATCCAAAAATACTACTGGCTTGATTTCACACAGTTAAACAACATATATCGCTACAAAACTGAGGAGTATTCCCACACTGCTGTCAACAAATTTAATGTCATCCCAGAGTCTATTCCTGATTGGGTGTTCGATTTTATGCCCTTACGTGGGGGATATCTGATTGGTAACGTCAGCCCAGCTCGAATGGATTTCCGCTGGTTTCTGGTTGGAAACTGCATTGCAATCTTGAGTTCACTAGCTACACCTGCACAAGCAACAGCAATTATGGATTTGATTGAGGAGCGCTGGGAGGACTTAATAGGAGAGATGCCTTTGAAGATAGTTTATCCAGCTTTGGAGGGTCATGAATGGAGAACTGTCACTGGGTTTGATCCAAAGAACACACGGTGGAGTTACCACAATGGTGGATCATGGCCAGGTATTTCTCATGTACTTACAGTTCCATAGTAAGTTATTTGCAGAGTTCAATGATTTAAGTTGCCTTGTCGCATCATATGATATTGCTTTTAGCTGGATCATTTATATTTCCAGTGCACAACAGGCAAGCTCGAGATCATGTAGCCTTTCAGGATTAACCAGCATAATCTTATGATTAGACTTAGTAGGGTGTCGAACCTTCTTTTTATTAGACGAGGGATTCTCCTTCTTGCATTTCGGCGAGGTACCGGTGTCGTCCCTTAGGCAATGTGTTTAGCCGGGGCTTTGGTGGTTTTCGGCCTTTCTTAATCTTAGGCCCAACAGTGTTAATAGATTGCATCCAACGAATTTAGAAAGCTCAAGAATGAAATGAATATGAACATTTGATTTCCTTGAAAATGTTTATTTGTAAAGTTCCTTGACCTGGTGTATTGAACATTGTCCATGCAGTTCTGATATGGCTACTCACAGCAGCGTGTATCAAGACTGGAAGGCCTCAAATTGCAAAACGAGCCATAGAGCTGATTGAACAACGCCTTTCTAAAGACGGCTGGCCTGAGTACTATGATGGCAAGACCGGGCGTTATGTTGGGAAGCAAGCAAGGAAATATCAAACATGGAGCATCTCTGGCTACTTGGTCGCTAAGATGTTGATTGAGAACCCAGCCAATCTCCCCATCATCTCTCTTGAAGAAGACAAAAGGATTGCCAAGCCAAAGCTCACCCGCTCTATCTCATTCTAGAAAACAACTGCATCTGACAGACAGGGATTTTCATTTTATTGCACACATATAATTCTTTTTGCAACTGGGATGGTTCGAAAATATCCAAAAATCCAAAATGCTCATATTGACACTGTTTTAGTTGTATAGTTAAAGCGAGCAATAGATTGTCAAAAGTCAAAACCAGAACCAAGTAGCCCTTCTCCGTGAGTACATAACAGTAAACTACTACAGGTTGTAAGAAAAGAAATAATACCTAGGGCCCAAAACCATTGGATAAGAAAAAATGTAGCAGATAAATTGGATAGAAAACAATGGCCCGGCCCCCAGTGCGCCGCTCTTTCTCTCTTCAGACGCTTAACCGCCAAGGAAAAGAACCACTAAGGCAAATACGAAGAAAGAAAAGTCTTATCAGTACATTCTTCTCTAATAATTATATATACATATCTGTTTCTAAAACTATTTGATCAAATTAGGCAATGGATAACAGCTGCAGATTCATATCATGCGACAAGCTAGATCGTATGGCTACCTGGGTGGGCGCCAGCATGGCCTCTGCATTTTTTGCCTCATTGGAGCGGTGCTCCTGTATAAACCTCAGCACCACCGATTTCGATGACGAAAAGGAAGCCAAGGACCGCCCTCTCATGTTCATCAAGCCCGTGGTCCACGATGAACCCCAATCCCAACCAGACCCAGCCGCCGCGAACCGCCCCACCGCCGGCAATCTCAACGTTTGATTGTCTTGTCTTCTAGGGTTTGTTTCTCATGTTTCTCTACCTTTTTTTTTTTTCTGTTGTATATATGTGAAGTAGGTTTCTAGGTTAATTGCGAATCAATTCGTGTACACTTTGGCTTATGATTTGGTGTCAATTGTTTTTTTTAATGGTGATTTCAATGGAATTTATGAATTTCATTCTCGTTTTTGGCTTTCTTTTTGTTTGGATAATTCAAGGATGAGACGATTTTCAACTCATTTGCAGATGCATCGTAATATTCTGATTTCATTGGAGTTATGATTTTTAACTTTAGGAACAAATTCATGAATATGGACTGCGATAAAGTGAATTAATTTTTACTGTTGTTTTTCTTTAACTAAAGAATGCTGCTTATTTTATTTTATTTTTTAGAAAAACAAAATGCTATTTTTAACTGAATTATTGAATGCATGATGCCGTTGACTAGTGCAGTTACATTTATGTTCAGCGTTAATGAATTGCATTCTTGATGTGTCCCTTTCGCCTTTTCTTCTTTTGTGTTAATTTGAGCTATTACTAATTGTACTGCACGTTCTGGACTAGTGGATGAGCGCGGGTATATATTGTTCTTTCATATAGTAAAAGAATTATGACGCACTCATGCTTGAATGTGTGAGATACAAATAGAAATGGTAGGTATTTATATTTTGAGGAAAATAAAAAGTTTGGGTAACATAGATTTTCATATTTTAAGAAAAACAGAGAGTTGGGGTAAATAGCAGGGGCATTGTAGTGATAGTGTTGTTTCTCAAACATGTGTCCTAAATCTCTTTTCAGCTGACTGAAACCAAGATGCGATGTGATGTGCAATGAAAGTAGGTTTTCATTTTTATGGGGTGGACAAAATGTCAACTTTTAAAACTTTTGAGGATAAAGGAGGAGAAGAATGAGGGCAAAAACGGATCGTAAAGTTTGTCAAAGTTGTAGATTTGACTTAGGGTTCTAGACGTTCGGAAATAAAAAAGAAGCAAATAAATAAGATAAATGGAAAGATAGAACGTGACGTGTAGAAGTCCTAAGAAGCCTTGGAAACACAAAAAATCCACAACCCCCTTCAAGCGGCTCTAATTTCCCTTCCAAGATAATCCCCATGATCTAAAAAAGATTATTAAAAGAAATTCTTTAAAAAAAAAACCTAGAGAGAATTTATTAACTCAAAAGAGAAATAGAATAATAATATATAGACTAGCTAAATAAATCTAAATAAAACTCGTAATTATACTAGAATTCTAATTTAATCTTAAATAATGAGTAGTTTTAAACTAAATTTTCTTGTTAACATAAAATTTCTAAATAATTTAAAATACTTAATAATTATAAAAAATTTAGAATAAAATAATAATAAAATAATAAGAGTTGATAAATAAAATATTGGGCTCATATATAATAAAAATTAAGCCTAAAACTCAAATCCAATATGAAACGGCTAGGCTTGGGAGATCAATTGGGGTTCTTGAAGTGAAATGCCTAAGCTTGTTAGCATTTTTCACATGGGCTTGTCATCATAGATTGAGAGTTTAGGCCCACAAACATAATTAGTCTCTTCTAATCCATCATTACTCATCGTCTTGAAACTTCAACTCTTCTTCTCGAATTTTCTTCGTGATAAAGTCTTGAACTACTAAGTTGAGTTTTGACTTTATTTGTTTGGATTTGGATCTCGTAATTGGGGCTTGATGGAAACTAAGCTCATCTTTATTATGGCCTTTGAATTGGGTTGAGTTGCTCATATCATTCCCCCTTCCACAAAAGGATTCGTCCTCGAATCTGTAATATCAAAAGGAGAAAGGTCAACGACATTAAAAGTGACACTAACATGATACTCACCGGGAAGGTTGATTTGATATGCATTATCATTAATGCGCTTGAGTACGAGAAAGGCTCCATCACAACGTGGTCTAATTTTGTTTTGCGTTTAGTCGGAAATTGCTCTTTTCTCATGTGGACCCAAACCCAGTCATCGGGCTCAAAAATAATTTGCTTGCACCCCTTGTTAGCTTTGTTGGTATTGGCTTCATTTGTTTTGGAGATTCGTTGTCTTGCTTTTGCATGCATAGATTTCACCAATTCAGCTTTCTTCTCACCATCTAAATTAGAAATGTTTTCTATAGGCAATGGTATAAGATCAAGTACAGTTAGTGGATTAAAACCATAAACAAGTTCAAATGGGGAATAGACATTTGTAGAGTGAATAGATCTGTTATATGCAAACTTAGCAAATGGAAAACACTCTTCCCAATTTTTAAGGTTTTTACCCATAACAGCTCGTAGTAAAGCACCTAAGACTCGATTGGCTGCCTCAGTTTGTCCATCGGTTTGAGGGTGACATGTAGTAGAATATAATAATTTAGTACCAAGCTTGCCCCATAATACTTTCCAAAAGTGGCTTAGAAATTTTACGTCTCTGTCCGATACAATGGTGCGAGGTATCCCATATAAGTGCACCACCCTCAAAAGAATAAGTCAGCCATATGTGTAGCGTCATCCGTTTTGTGACAAGGAATGAAGTGAGCCATCTTTGAAAACTTATCAACAACAACAAAAATACTATCTCAACCTTTTTTGGTTCGTAGTAAACCAAAAATAAAATCCATGGATAAGTTTACCCATGGCGAAGAAGGAATCGGCAAAGGAGTATAAAGTCCATGAGACACTACTTCAAATTTTGCTTGTTTACAAGTAATACAATTAGAACATACCTTTTCAACGTCCTTTTTCATGTGCGACTAATAAAAATGTTCGTGGAAAATATCTAGTGTCTTGGCGACACCGAAGTGTCTCATTAGGCCTCTATTATGTGCCTCACGAATTAATAACTCTCATAGAATATTATGGAACACATAACCTGTTTAGGCAAAAAAGGAACCCATCTACAAGATAAAACTTGTTAAAGACAACATTCCCACAATTAGAAAAAACATTTGCAAAATCAATATCATTTAAGTATAAATCTTTTATATGTTCAAACCCTAAGAGTTTAGCATTTAATGTAATTATCAAAGAATATCTACTAGATAATGCATCAAATCAACTACATTTTCTTTACCTATTTTATACTTAATTGTATATGGAAATGTCTGTAACAACCCGATTTTGGGGCTAGTCAGAATGGTGGTTTCGGGACCACCAACCCGAGGTTAGAGAAATTGTTTTTGACATTATTTTTTTATGTGTTGTGGAATTATTATATGAGTGTATGAAAAATTTGGCGAGATAATTTTAGCGTTTGTAAGCTTAATTGCGAAAAGGACTAAATCGCATAAAGTTCAAAAGTCTTAAATTGATAGCTCAGGGTGTTAAATTGCCATGAAACTTAAATTGGGGTCTTTAAAGGGCAAATAAACCCTAAAAAGAGTGCTAGGCCGGCCATGGGGACAAGAACTGTAAAAAAAGTCAAATTAGGTGGGTTTGGTAACTTGTTTGACTAAAAAGAAAAGAAAATAAACAAAGGATGATATCATCCCTTTCCAATCTTATCTAGTGCCGAAAATATCAGCCATAGGAGGGTTTGAGAGCTTGAAAAATTCCAGCCACTCTCTATTCTCATAGGTAAGTGATTTTGATAATTTCCTTAATGATTTTGCATTTTTGGACCCTTTGTAACATGAACTTTCTAACAAGGGGACTATTTTGTAAAATGGTTGAAAGTCTAGAGTTTTGTCATGATATTAGACATGTTCATTTCTGAAATTTTATGGAATAATATGAGTTATGGTTGAGAAATAAACAATTATTGTGAAGAAATTTTCATAGAATTCCTAATTAGGGATCATTTTGCATAAGTTGAAAAATTAGGTGGTAAATGTGAGAAATAATGGGAATTTTGAGTTTCTATAAGAGTAAAAAAGGGTTCGGCTAGGCTTAAGATTTGAATAAATTCGATAAAAATTGATTTTCGGAGCTAAGGGTAAAATGGTCACTTTGTAAAAGTAAAGAGGCAAAATGGTCATTTTTCTCAATTATAAATTATTGAGTACCTAGATTATTAAAAGAATTAAATTTGTGAATTTTTTTCATTTTAAATTAAGAATTGCAAATTTCGAGCCTAGGCTGGGGAAAAACAAAGCAAGTGGACTAAGCCGGACGAGTAGTCTACATTTTTTGCATACTGAGGTAAGTTGTATGTAAATAATACAATTACATGGTTATTATAAGTTTAATTTGATATAGCATAAATCGCTTGTTTGTGGAAATAATTATGTATGATGAATATTGAGATAGTAGAACTCCCGTTGAACCTTAGGAAATAAATCGATTAATCGTGCCATGACATTTGGGTCATTTGTGTGCTAGTGTAAGACATGTCTAGGACATGCATAGTCTAAATTATAAGAGCCAATATAAGACCATGTTTGGGACATGGCATTGGCATTGAGACGTAAGCTAGTGTCTGCATCGGCCTCGTGACGTAAGCCAGTGTAAGACATGTCTAGGATATGCATCGGTTACAAGATGGGTCAGTGTAAGACCCTGTCTGGGACATGGTATCGACACGAATATGTGAGAGCTAGTGTAAGATTATGTCTGGGACATGGCGTCGGCCTCGATTTCGGTAGTCAGTGTAAGACCATGTCTGGGACATGGCATCGGCATTATACTCTGTGTTTGAAGCTTAGTGAATACCCAATAGTATTTCAAATAGTTCAACGGCGAAAGTTATAGTTTAAGTTATACGAGAAAAGTATGATCATGTTGTAAGTGGTACAGGTACCTATTTGAAATGTATGAGATGTAAGCTCAATATATGCCATGTGAAATGTATTGGCTAGTGATGAGTAAGTTGTTCTTATGCCTACTTATGTGCTATGAGCATGATGATAAATGGTAAAGTTGTTGTTATATTTATTGCATGCAACTTATTAAGTTTTATGCTTACCCTATTTTTTTCCATTTTCTTATAGTGTCGTCTATTTAGCTCGTGGATCAATGGTTGTCGGAGGCATCGATCACACTATCAATCGTAGCACTTGGTATAATTAGATCTATTTATTTTGATTATGGCATGTATAGGACCCTGACTTTAAAATTTTGTGTCTTTGTTAATTGGCCAAATGTGTTGGCGTGCTTTAGCATTTTGATTCATTTTGTACAAGGTCATGGAAATGGCTAAAGTTGAAAGTTGTTATATGAAAACAAGAAGTTGTTTCATGAATGGGTAATTTGTTGGTTGTTTTAGTAAATATGAAATGTGTAAAGGCCTTAGATGTGGTTGTTGGATTGATGAATTATGTTATGATGATCTTTTGCATGATGGTTGTTGTTATTTGGTGTTTCAGGGTGGTAAAGGGCTTGGTAAATAGCTCTATGTTACCCACACGAGTAGACACACGGGCGTGTGTCTAGGCCGTGTGTGACACACAGCCAGCCCCATGAGCGTGTTGTCCAGCTGTGTGTCCCCTGCATGTAGAAATTTCAAGTTAGTTTACATGGTAGTAAACACACGGGTAGAGACACGGCCGTGTGTCTTAGTCTTGTTAAGGACACAGCCTAGCATATTGGCGTGTGCCTTGGCTGTGTGACCCTTAAGGATTGCTGACGTCAGAAACAGATTGTCAAGGTTTTTGGACACGAACGTGTCATGACCGTGTGAGAGACACGGACCATAGACACGGGCATGTGTCAGGCCGTGTGAAAACCCTGTGGGTTCGAATTTAGAATTTAATTCCACACGAGCGTGTTACCCTCCCACACGGGCGTGTGCCCTGTTTCAAGGGTTATTTTTATTAAGTCGGTTTAAGGTCCTGAGTTAGTTTCGAATGGTTTCCAATAAGATTTTGAAGCATCGTAGGCCCACATTAAGGAGTTTTAAGAAAGGTTAGAAAAAGTTTTAAATTTTATCGAGTCTTGGTGACTTAGAAATGATTGTAGGCATGTGGTTAAGTATGATAATGCCTCGTGCCCAGTCTCGGTCTCAGACTCGGGTAAGGGGTGTTACATTTAGTGGTATCAGAGTATGGTTTAGTCAGTTCTAGGACTAACTTAGCATGAGTACGAGTCTAGCTATATATGCCATAAATGTACATTGATAGTGGGACGACTCTTGACGATTACAAATTATGTTTTTCATATAGTAAATGGATCCCGACGTAGCTACGATGGATGATGTGAGGAGTAATGCGTCGACTCCCGCTGAAGGGACCACGCCAGTAGATAGTGTGCCTGTAACACTGAGTCAGGTTGGAGGGGCTAGAGAGGCTTATTTCTACATGATGGACGCTTGGTAAATGGAGTTTGTTCCTGCGAATCCAAACACTCCACCTCCACCACCTCCGATTCTTTACTATGCCTTTGTAGCTCCGCAAGGAGTGGATTTGGTTAGGAGAGAGAAACCCTCAGTAGCTAAGATACGAAAGTAAGGGACTGAGGAATTTTGGGCTAAGATTGATGATGACTCGGAGAGAGTAAAATTTTTGCTAGAAAATAACATTAGGGTATTTGATGAGTTATCATGCATGCTTGAGGAGTGTGTGAAGTGCACAGTGTCACTCCTACGAGACTCAACCTATCAATGGTGGAACACCCTTGTGTCGGTAGTACCAAGGGAAAGGATTACATAGGAGTTCTTCCAGGAGGAGTTCTGGAAGAAGTATATTAGTCAGAGGTTTGTGGACCAAAGAAGAAAAGAGTTTTTAGAGGTGAAGCAAGGCCGTAGGACGGTGACTGAGTATGAACATGAGTTTATGAGACTCAACAAATATGCACAGGAGTGCGTATTTACAGAATCCATTATGTCCAAGAGGTTTGAAGATGGTTTGAACGAATACATTCATCTATTTGTTGGCATCTTGGAGATAAGGGAATTTGTGGTGCTCGTGAAGAGAGCATGTAAGGTGGAGGAATTGGCTAAAGAGAAAAGAAGAGCTGGAATCTAGTCCCGAGACTCAAGGAAGAGACACATAGGGAAATCACAGCAGACCTCATCTAAGAGACCCAGAGAGTTTTCTACCGATCAAATGGGTCAGTGGGGTTCTCAAATAAGAGCAAGAATAAGCAACATATGGCGTCTAAAGCCCAAACTACTTCTATCTCAAGTGTTGGTAGTGCTCGGCCAAATAGACGGAAGTGTTCACAATATAGTAAACGTGCCGAGTGAATGAAAGAGGTTGCTTCAAATGCAGATCTTTGGACCACTTCATCTGAGACTACCTTGAATTAGATGAGAAAGAGAAAAAGCAAGACGTGAGGACGAATAGTGCTCTTAATAGGGGTAGACCACAGAAGAACTCGGGCAATGGGGCTAGCAGTAGAGGTGCCCCTACAGATTCAGCTGTGAGGTCTGAGGGCCGTGCGTCTACAAGGACTTATGCCATTCGCGCTAGTGAAAAGGCATCTTCACCAGATATGATTACGAGTACTTTTTCTCTTCACGATATCTCTATTATTGCCTTGATTGATCTAGGGTCTACTCATTCCTATGTATGCATGAAATTAGTACCCAGTATGAATATGTTTGTTGAGTCCACCGAATTTGTGATAAAAGTGTCAAACCCGTTAGGCAGGCATGTGATAGTTGATAAAGTATGTAGAAATTGTCCTTTGATGGTTAGAGGTTATTATTTTCCGGCTATCCTCATGCTATTACCGTTTGATAAACTTGACCTAATTCTTGGCATGGATTGGTTAACGGCTCATGATGTGATAGTGAATTGTGGTAGTAAGTTGATTGAAATGAAATGTGAGAATGGGGATATTATTCGGGTTGAATCAGGTGAACCGGAAAACTCATCAGTACTGATCTTGTCTTTGACTGACGAGAAATATTTGAGAAAAGGGTATGAGTCCTACCTAGCATTTGTGTTGAACATCAAAGAGTCTGAAGTGAAAATTGAAACAGTGCCTGTAGTACGTGAGTTCACAGATGTGTTTCTAGAGGAATTGCCCAGATTACCTCTAACCAGAGAAATTGAGTTTGGCATCGAGTTAGTCCCTGGTACGACCATCTCGATTGCTCCGTATAGAATGGCTCCTATGGAGTTGAAGGTTCAAGTACAAGAGTTAATTGACATGGGATTTACGAGACTGAGTTTTTCTCCGTGGGGTGCCCCAGTGCTATTTGTGAAGAAAAAAGATGGGTCGATGAGATTGTGCATAGACTACCGACAGCTCAACAAAGCGATTGTGAAGAACAAGTATCCCTTGCAAAGGATCGATGATTTGTTCGATCAGTTGAAGGGAGCCACTGTGTTTTCCAAGATCAACCTAAGGTCAGGCTACTATCAGCTAAGGGTTAAGGAGCAAGATGTACCGAAGATCGCGTTTAGGATGAGGTATAAGCATTATGAGTTTCTTGTTATGTCTTTTGGTTTAACAAATGTTCCTGTGGTGTTTATGGATTTGATGAACTGCATTTTTTGGTTGAATTTTGACAAATTTGTGGTGGTCTTTATCGATGACATACTGATTTACTCGCGTGATGAGAGTGAGCACGCGGAGCATCTGAGAACTGTTTTACAAACCTTAAGAGATAAGCAATTATATGCCAAATTCAGTAAGAGTGAATTTTGGCTTAAAGAGGTTATATTCCTAGGACACATCGTGTTGGGAGATGGGATCAGAGTTGACCCAAGTAAGATCTCGGTTATAGCTGAGTGGAAATTACTGAGGAATATGACTGAGGTTTGAAGCTTTTTGGGTTTAGCTGGGTACTACAGAAGATTCGTGAATAGATTCTCTATGATAGCTACTCCGATGAAAAAGTTGTTACAAAAGGGCGTCAAGTTTGAATGGACAGAGAACTGCCAACAAAGTTTCGAGAGATTAAAGGTCTTACTGACCGAGGCTCTAGTTCTGGTGCAACCAGAATTGAGGAAAGAATTCGTAGTATATAGCGATACCTCCTTAAATGGATTGGGGTGCGTACTCTTGCAAGAAGGAAAAGTGATTGCATATTTCTCGAGACAGCTAAAGCCACACGAGAAGAATTACCCGACGCACTATTCAGAGTTGGCCGTCATTGTGTTCGCACTGAAAATTTGGAGACACCATTTGTATGGCGGGAGATACCGATTGTTCACCGACCATAAGAGTTTAAAGTATTTGATGACTCAGAAGGAGCTGAATTTACGGCAACGAAGGTGGTTGGAGTTGATAAAGGATTACGAGTTAGCGATTAACTACCACCCTGGAAAGACGAATGTAGTCGCCGATGCTTTGAGCAGGAAATCATTGTTCGCCTTAAGGGCTTCAAAAACTTAGCTGACCGTGATTGATGATGGCTCGATTCTAGTCGAGATGAGAGCTAGACCTATGTTCCTTCAAGATATATGTGAGGCTCAGAAAAATGATGAGGACTTGCAAGCTAAAATGGCTTAGTGTGAAACGGAAAATGAATCAGAATTTCATATTAGTACTAATAGTTGTATGATGTACCGAGACAGGATCTGTGTACCCAAGGATAAGGAGCTTATTCAGAAGATTTTATGAGAGGCACATAGTGGTTGCTTGTCTATCCATCTAGGTAATGTGAAAATATACAATGACTTAAAGAAAATGTACTGGTGATCAAGAATGAAAAGAGACATTTTTGAGTTTGTCTCTAAGTGTCTAGTTTGTCAACAAGTGAAGGCCGAACATCAAGTACCCTCGGGTTTACTATAGCTTGTGATGGTTCCCGAACGGAAATAAGACCGGGTAACCATAGATTTTGTGTCAAGATTGCCTTTGACACTAAAGAAAAAGGATTCCTTGTGGGTCGTTGTTGATAAGCTTACCAAGTCAGCACATTTTATACCGGTGTGTACTGATTACTCCCTTGAGAAATTGGTTGATTTGTATGTTTCAGAGATAGCAAGACTTCACGGGATGCCCTTGTCAATTATCTCGAACAGGGATCCGAGGTTTACCTCGAGGTTTTGGAAGAAGTTGCAAGACGCTTTGGGAACAAAGTTGAATTTTAGCACAGCTTTTCATCCGTAAACCGATGGTCAGTTAGAAAGAGTAATTAAGATATTAAAGGACATGTTACGGTGTTGTTTTCTCGAGTTTCAAGTCAGTTGGGAAAAGTATTTACCTCTAGTCGAATTCGTATACAACAACAGTTATTAGTCAAGTCTGAAAATGAAACATTATGAGGCTTTATATGGGCGTAAGTGTTGAACACCCTTATATTGGACCGAGGTGAAAGAGAATTAGATACACGGGGTTAATTTAGTTAAAGAGACTGAAGAGAAAGTGAAGGCGATTCGTGACTGCTTAAAGACCGTTTTGGATAGACAGAAATTCTATCCGGATTTGAAACGGAAAGAGATCGAGTTTCAAGTCAGGAATAAGGTGTTTTTAAAGGTATCACCGTGGAGGAAAGTCCTAAGATGTGGTAGAAAGGGCAAACTGAGTCCTTATTTCATTGGACCTTATGAGGTGACTGAGAGAGTTGGGCCGGTAGCATACTGATCAGCCTTGTCTCGTGAGCTAGAGAAAATTCATGATGTATTCCATGTATCGATGTTACATCGCTATCGATCTGACCCTTCACATGTGATTCCACCAGAAAAAATTGAAATAAGCCTAGATATGACCTATAGTGAAAAACCGATTAAGATTTTCGTTCGAGAGGTCAAGAAGTTGAGGAATAAAAGTGTGGCACTCGTAAAGGTTTTGTGGCATAGACATGGAGTCGAGGAAGCCACGTGGGAACTTGAAGTGACTATGAGAGATCAATATTCGAACTTATTCACTAAGATTTTCGAGGACGAAAATCCTTAAGGGGGAGAATTATAACAGCCTGATTTTTGGGGCTAGTCGGAACGGTGGTTTCGGGACCACTGACCCAAGGTTAGACAAATTATTTTTGATATTATTTTTATGTGTTGTGGCATTATATGAGTACATGAAAAATTTGGCAAGGTAATTTTAGCATTTGTGAGCTTAATTGCGAAAAAAAAGACTAAATCGCATAAAGTTCAAAAGTCTTAATTTAATAGCTAAGGGTGTTAAATTGCCATGGAACTTAAACTGGGGGTCTTTAAAGGGCAAATAGACCTAAAAAGAGTGCTAGGCCGGCCATGGGGACAAGAATGGTAAAAAAAAGTCAAATTGGGTGGGTTTGGTTGCTTGTTTGACTAAAAAGAAAAAAAAATAAACAAAGGATGATATCATCCTTTTCCTATCTTCTCTAGTGACGAAAATATCAGCCATAGGAGGGTTTGAGAGCTTGAAAAATTTCAGCCACTCTCTATTCTTATAGGTAAGTGATTTTGATAGTTTTCTTAATGATTTTTGCATTTTTGGACCCTTTGTAACATGAACTTTCTAACAAGGGGACTATTTTGTAAAATGATTGAAAGTCTAGAGTTTTGACATGATATTAGACATGTTTATTTCTGAAATTTTATGGAATAATATGAGTTATGGTTGAGAAATAAACAATTATTGTGAAGAAATTTTCATAGAAGCCCTAATTAGGGACCATTTTGCATAAGTTGAAAAATTAGATGGTAAATATGAGAAATAATGGGAATTTTGAGTTTCTATAAGAGTAAAAAGGGTTCGGCTAGGCTTAAGATATGAAGAAATTCGATAAAAATTGATTTTTGGAGCTAAGGGTAAAATGGTCACTTTGTAAAAGTATAGAGGCAAAATGGTCATTTTTCTCAATTATAAATTATTGAGTACCTAGATTATTAAAAGAATTAAATTTGTGAATTTTTTTCATTTTAAATGAAGAATTGCAAATTTCGGGCCTAGACTGGGGAAAAGCAAAGCAAGTGGATTAAGCCGGACGAGTAGTCTACATTTTTTGCATACTGAGGTAAGTTGTATGTAAATAATACAACTACATGGTTATTATAAGTTTAATTTGATATAGCATAAATCACTTGTTTGTGGAAATAATTATGTATGATGAATATTGAGATAGTAGAACTCCTGTTGAACCTTAGGAAATAAATCGATTATTCGTGCCATGACATTTGGGTCATTTGTGTGCTAGTGTAAGACATGTCTAGGACATGCATAGTCTAAATTATGAGAGCCAGTATAAGACCATGTTTGGGACATGGCATTGGCATTGAGACGTAAGCTAGTGTCTGCATCGGCCTCGTGACGTAAGTCAGTGTAAGACATGTCTGGGATACGCATCGGTTACGAGATGGGTTAGTGTAAGACCCTGTCTGGGACATGGTATCGGCATGGATATGTGAGAGCTAGTGTAAGATTATGTCTGGGACATGGCGTCGGCCTCGATTTCGATAGTCAGTGTAAGACCATGTCTGGGACATGGCATCGGTATTATACTCTGTGTTTGAGGCTTAGTGAATACCCGATAGCATTTCAAATAGTTCAACGGCGAAAGTTACAGTTTAAGTTATACGAGAAAAGTAAGATCATGTTGTAAGTGGTACAGGTACCTATTTGAAATGTATGAGATGTAAGCTCAATATATGCCATGTGAAATGTATTGGCTAGTGATGAGTAAGTTGTTCTTATGCCTACTTATGTGCTATGAGCATGATGATAAATGGTAAAGTTGTTGTTATATTTATTGCATGCAACTTATTAAGTTTTATGCTTACCCTATTTTTTTCCATTTTCTTATAGTGTCGTCTATTTAGCTCGTGGATCAACGGTTGTCGGAGGCATCGATCACACTATCAATCGTAGCACTTGGTATAATTAGATCTATTTATTTTGATTATGGCATGTATAGGACCCTGACTTTAAAATTTTGTGTCTTTGTTAATTGGCCAAATGTGTTGGCGTGCTTTAGCATTTTGATTCATTTTGTACAAGGTCATGGAAATGGCTAAAGTTGAAAGTTGTTATATGAAAACAAGAAGTTGTTTCATGAATGGGTAATTTGTTGGTTGTTTTAGTAAATATGAAATGTGTAAAGGCCTTAGATGTGGTTGTTGGATTGAGAAATTATATTATGATGATCTTTTGCATGATGGTTGTTGTTATTTTGTGTTTCAGGGTGGTAAAGGGCTTGGTAAATAGCTCTATGTTACCCACACGAGTAGACACACGGGCGTGTGTCTAGGCCGTGTGTGACACACAGCCAGCCCCATGAGCGTCTTGTCCAGCTGTGTGTCCCCTGCATGTAGAAATTTCAAGTTAGTATACATGGTAGTAAATACATGGGCAGAGACACGGTCATGTGTCTTAGTCTTGTTAAGGACACAGCCTAGCACACTGGCGTGTGCCTTGGCTGTGTGACCCTTAAGGATTGCTGACATCAGAAACAGAATGTCAAGGTTTTTGGACACGAACGTGTCATGAATGTGTGAGAGACACGGACCATAAACACGAGCATGTGTCAGGCCGTGTGAAAACCCCTGTGGGTTCGAATTTAGACTTTAATTCCACACGGGCGTGTTACCCTCCCACACGGGCGTGTGCCCTGTTTCAAGGGTTATTTTTATTAAGTCGGTTTAAGGTCCTGAGTTAGTTTCGAATGGTTTCCAATAAGATTTTGAAGCATCGTAGGCCCACATTAAGGAGTTTTAAGAAAGGTTAGAAAAAGTTTTAAATTTGATCTAGTCTTGGCGACTTAGAAATGATTGTAGGCATGTGGTTAAGTATGATAATGCCTCGTGCCCAATCCCGGCCTCAGACTCGGGTAAGGGGTGTTGCATTTAGTGGTATCAGAGTATGGTTTAGTCAGTTCTAGGACTAACTTAGCATGAGTACGAGTCTAGCTATATATGCCATAAATGTACATTGATAGTGTGACGACTCTTGACGATTACAAATTATGTTTTTCATATAGAAAATGGATCTCGACGTAGCTACGTTAGATGATGTGGAGAGTAATACGTCGGCTCCCGCTGAAGGGACCAGGCCAGTAGATAGTGTGCCTGTAACACTGAGTCAGGTCGGAGGGGCTAGAGAGGCTTATTTCTATATGATGGACGCTTGGTACATGGAGTTTGTCTTGCGAATCCAAACACTCCACCTCCACCACCTCCGATTCTTTAGTATGCCCTTGTAGCTCCGCAAGGAGTGGATTTGGTTAGGAGAGAGAAACCCTCAGTAGCTAAGATACGAAAGCAAGGGACTGAGGAATTTTGGGCTAAGATTGATGATGACTCGGATAGAGTAAAATTTTGGCAAGAAAATAACATTAGGGTATTTGATGAGTTATCATGCATGCTTGAGGAGTGCGTGAAGTGCGCAGTGTCACTCCTACGGGACTCAACCTATCAATGGTGGAACACCCTTGTGTCGGTAGTACCAAGGGAAAGGATTACATAGGAGTTCTTCCAGGAGGAGTTCTGGAAGAAGTATATTAGTCAGAGGTTTGTGGACCAAAGAAGAAAATAGTTTTTAGAGGTGAAGCAAGGCCGTAGGACGGTGACTGAGTATGAACGTAAGTTTATGAGACTCAACAAATATGCACAGGAGTGCGTATTTACAGAATCCATTATGTGCAAGAGGTTTGAAGATGGTTTGAACGAATACATTCATCTATTTGTTGGCATCTTGGAGATAAGGGAATTTGTGGTGCTCGTGAAGAGAGCATGTAAGGTGGAGGAATTGGCTAAAGAGAAAAGAAGAGCTGGAATCAAGTCCTGAGACTCAAGGACGAGACACATAGGGAAATCACAACAGACCTCATCTAAGAGACCCAGAGAGTTTTCTACCGATCAAATGGGTCAGTGGGGTTCTCAAATAAGAGCAAGAATAAGCAACATATGGCGTCTAAAGCCCAAACTACTTCTATCTCGAGTGTTGGTAGTGCTCGGCCAAATAGACGGAAGTGTTCACAATGTGGTAAACGTGCCGAGTGAATGAAAGAGGTTGCTTCAAATACAGATCTTTGGACCACTTCATCTGAGACTACCTTGAATTAGATGATAAAGAGAAAAAGCAAGATGTGAGGATGAATAGTGCTCCTGATAGGGGTAGACCACAGAAGAACTCGGGCAATGGGGCTAGCAGTAGAGGTGCCTCTATAGATTCAGCTGTGAGGTCTGAGGGTCGTGCGTCTACAAGGACTTATGCCATTCACGCTAGCGAAAAGGCATCTTCACCAGATATGATTACGGGTACTTTTTCTCTTCACGATATCTCTATTATTGCCTTGATTGATCTAGGGTCTACTCATTCCTATGTATGGATGAAATTAGTACCCAATATGAATATGTTTGTTGAGTCCACCGAATTTGTGATAAAAGTGTCAAACCCGTTAGGCAGGCATGTGATAGTTGATAAAGTATGTAGAAATTGTCCTTTGATGGTTAGAGGTTATTGTTTTCCGGCTAACCTCATTTTATTATCGTTTGATAAACTTGACCTAATTCTTGGCATGTGTTGGTTAACTGCTCATGATGTGATAGTGAATTGTGGTAGTAAGTTGATTGAAATGAAATGTGAGAATGGGGATATTATTCGGGTTGAATCAGGTGAACCGGAAAACTCATCAGTACTAATCTTGTATTTGACTGACGAGAAATATTTGAGAAAAGGGTATGAGTCCTACCTAGCATTTGTGTTGAACATCAAAGAGTCTGAAGTGAAAATTGAAACAGTGCCTGTAGTACGTGAGTTCACAGATGTGTTTCTAGAGGAATTGCCCAGATTACCTCTAACCAGAGAAATTGAGTTTGGCATCGAGTTGGTCCCTGGTACGACCATCTCGATTGCTCCGTATAGAATGGCTCCTATGGAGTTGAAGGTTCAAGTACAAGAGTTAATTGACAAGGGATTTACGAGACTGAGTTTTTCTTCGTGGGGTGCCCCAGTGCTATTTGTGAAGAAAAAAGATGGGTTGATGAGATTGTGCATAGACTACCGACAGCTCAACAAAGCGATTGTGAAGAACAAGTATCCCTTGCAAAGGATCGATGATTTGTTCGATCAGTTGAAGGGAGCCACTGTGTTTTCCAAGATCAACCTAAGGTCGGGCTACTATCAGCTAAGGGTTAAGGAGTAAGATGTACCGAAGATCGCATTTAGGATGAGGTATGAGCATTATGAGTTTCTTGTTATGTCTTTTGGTTTAACAAATGTTCATGCGGTGTTTATGGATTTGATGAACTGCATTTTTTGGTTGTATTTTGACAAATTCGTGGTGGTCTTTATCGATGACATACTGATTTACTCGCATGATGAGAGTGAGCACGCGGAGCATCTGAGAACTGTTTTACAAACCTTAAGAGATAAGCAATTATATGCCAAATTCAGTAAGAGTGAATTTTGGCTTAAAGAGGTTAGATTCCTAGGACACATCGTGTTGGGAGATGGGATCAGAGTTGACCCAAGTAAGATCTCGGTTATAGCTGAGTGGAAATTACCGAGGAATGTGACCTAGGTTTGAAGCTTTTTGGGTTTAGCTGGGTACTACAGAAGATTCGTGAATGGATTCTCTATGATAGCTACTCCGATGAAAAAGTTGTTACAAAAGGGCGTCAAGTTTGAATGGACAGAGAACTGCCAACAAAGTTTCGAGAGATTAAAGGTCTTGCTGACCGAGGCTCTAGTTCTGGTGCAACCAGAATCGGGGAAAAAATTCGTAGTATATAGCGATAGCTCCTTAAATGGATTGGGGTGTGTACTCTTGCAAGAAGGAAAAGTGATAGCATATTTCTCGAGACAGCTAAAGCCACACGAGAGGGATTACCCGATGCACTATTCAGAGTTGGCCGTCATTATGTTTGCGCTGAAAATTTGGAGACACCATTTGTATGGCGAGAGATACCGATTGTTCACCGACCATAAGAGTTTAAAGTATTTGATGACTCAGAAGGATCTAAATTTACGGCAACGAAGGTGGTTGGAGTTGATAAAGGATTACGAGTTAGCGATTAACTACCACCCTGAAAAGGCAAATGTAGTCGCCGATGCTTTGAGTTGGAAATCATTGTTCGCCTTAAGGGCTCCGAAAACTTAGCTGACCGTGATTGATGATGGCTCGATTCTAGTCGAGATGAGAGCTAGACCTATGTTCCTTCAAGAGATATGTGAGGCTCAGAAAAGTGATGAGAACTTGCAAGCTAAAATGGCTTAGTGTGAAACGAAAAATGAATCAGAATTTCATATTAGTACTAATGGTTGTATGATGTACCGAGACAGGATCTGTGTACCCAAGGATAAGGAGCTTATTCAGAAGATTTTATGAGAGGCACATAGTGGTTGCTTGTCTATCCATCCAGGTAATGTGAAAATGTACAATGACTTGAAGAAAATGTACTGGTGGTCAAGAATGAAAAGAGACATTTTTGAGTTTGTCTCTAAGTGTCTAGTTTGCCAACAAGTGAAGGCCGAACATGAAGTACCCTCGGGTTTACTATAGCTTGTGATGGTTCCCGAATGGAGATAAGACCGGGTAACCATAGATTTTGTGTCAAGATTGCCTTTGACACTAAAGAAAAAGGATTCCTTGTGGGTCGTTGTTGATAAGCTTACCAAGTCAGCACATTTTATACCAGTGTGTACTGATTACTCCCTTGAGAAATTGGTTGACTTGTATGTTTCAGAGATAGCAAGACTTCACGGGATGCCCTTGTCAATTATCTCAGACAGGGATCTGAGGTTTACCTCGAGGTTTTGGAAGAAGTTGCAAGACGCTTTGGGAACAAAGTTGAATTTTAGCACAGCTTTTCATCCGCAAACCGATGGTCAGTTAGAAAGAGTAATTAAGATATTAAAGGACATATTACGGTGTTGTGTTCTCGAGTTTCAAGTCAGTTGGGAAAAGTATTTACCGCTAGTCGAATTTGTAAACAACAACAGTTATTAGTCAAGTCTGAAAATGAAACATTATGAGGCTTTATATGGGCGTAAGTGTTGAACACCCTTATATTGGACCAAGGTGAAAGAGAATCAGATACACGGGGTTAATTTAGTTAAAGAGACTGAAAAGAAAGTGAAGGCGATTCGTGACTGCTTGAAGACCGTTTTGGATAGACAGAAATTCTACGCGGATTTGAAACGGAAAGAGATCGAGTTTCAAGTCAGGAATAAGGTGTTTTTAAAGGTATCACCGTGGAGGAAAGTCCTAAGATGTGGTAGAAAGGGCAAGCTGAGTCCTTATTTCATTGGACCTTATGAGGTGACTGAGAGAGTTGGGCCGGTAGCATACTGATCAGCCTTGCCTCGTGAGCTAGAGAAAATTCATGATGTATTCCATGTATCGATGTTACGTCGCTATCGATCTGACCCCTCACATGTGATTCCACCAGAAGAAATTGAAATAAGCCTAGATATGACCTATAGTGAAGAACCGATTAAGATTTTAGATCGAGAGGTCAAGAAGTTGAGGAATAAAAGTGTGGCACTCGTAAAGGTTTTGTGGCATAGACATGGAGTCGAGGAAGCCACGTGGGAACTTGAAGTGACTATGAGAGATCAATATTCGAACTTATTCACCGGTAAGATTTTCGGGGACGAAAATCCTTAAGGGGGAGAATTATAACAGCCTGATTTTTGGGGCTAGTCGGAACGGTGGTTTCGGGACCACTAACCCGAGGTTAGACAAATTATTTTTGATATTATTTTTATGTGTTGTGGCATTATATGAGTACATGAAAAATTTGGCAAGGTAATTTTAGCATTTGTGAGCTTAATTGCGAAAAAAAAGACTAAATCGCATAAAGTTCAAAAGTCTTAAATTAATAGCTAAGGGTGTTAAATTGCCATGGAACTTAAACTGGGGGTCTTTAAAGGGAAAATAGACCTAAAAAGAGTACTAGGCCGGCCATGGGGACAAGAATGGTAAAAAAAAGTCAAATTGGGTGGGTTTGGTTGCTTGTTTGACTAAAAAGAAAATAAAATAAACAAAGGATGATATCATCCTTTTCCTATCTTCTCTAGTGCTGAAAATATCAGCCATAGGAGGGTTTGAGAGCTTGAAAAATTTCAGCCACTCTCTATTCTCATAGGTAAGTGATTTTGATAGTTTTCTTAATGATTTTTGCATTTTTTGACCCTTTGTAAAATGAACTTTCTAACAAGGGGACTATTTTGTAAAATGATTGAAATTCTAGAGTTTTGCCATGATATTAGGCATGTTTATTTCTGAAATTTTATGGAATAATATGAGTTATGGTTGAGAAATAAACAACTTTTGTGAAGAAATTTTCACGAAAGCCCTAACTATGGACCATTTTTCATAAGTTGAAAAATTAGATGGTAAATGTGAGAAATAATGGGATTTTTGGGTTATTGTAAGAGTAAAAAGGGTTCGGCTAGGCTTAAGATATGAAGAAATTCGATAAAAATCAATTTTCGGAGCTAGGGGTGAAATGGTCACTTTGCAAAAGTATAGGGGCAAAATGATCATTTTGCCCAATTATAAATTATTGAGTACCTAGATCATTAAAAGGATTAAATTTGTGAATTTTTATCATTTTAGATCAAGAATTACAAAATTTAGGCGTAGACAAGGGAAAAGCAAATCAAGTGGACTAAGCCGGATGAGTAGCCTACATTTTTTGTATACTGAGGTAAGTTGTATATAAATAATACAACTACATGGTTATTATAAGTGTTTAATTTGATATAGCCTAAATCGCTTGTTTGTGGAAATAATTATGTGTGATGAATATTGAGATAGTAGGTCATTTGTGTGCTAGTGTAAGACATGTCTAGGATATGTATCAGCCATATAATGAGAGCCAGTATAAGATCATGTCTGGGACATGACATTGGCATTGAGACGTAAGCTAGTGTGAGACATGTCTGGGACATGCATCGGCTACGTGATGTGCCAGCGTAAGACCCTTTCTAGGACATGACATCAGCACAGATATGTGAGAGCTAGTGTAAGACCATGTCTAGAACATGGCGTCGGCCTTGATTTCGATAGTTAGTGTAAGACCATGTCTGGGACATGGCATCGACTTGATGAATGAGCCAGTATAAGACCATGTCTGGGACATGACATTGGCATTATACCCTGTATTTGAGGCTTAGTGAATACCCGATAGTATTTCAAATGGTTCAACAATGAAAGTTACAGTTTAAGTTAAACGAGAAAAGTATGATCATGTTGTGAGTGGTGCAGGTACCTATTTGAAATGTATGAGATGTGAGCTCAATATATGCTATGTGAAATGTATTGGCTAGTGATGAGTAAGTAGTGCTTATGCCTACCTATGTACTATGATCATGATGATAAATCGTAAAGTTGTTGTTATATTTATTGCATGCAACTTACTAAGCTTTATGCTTACCCTATTTCTTTCTATTTTCTTATAATGCCGTCTAATTAGCTTGTGGATCAACGGTTGTCGGAGGCATTGATCACACTATCAATCATAACACTTGGTATATTTAGATCTATTTATTTTGATTATGGCATGTATAGGACCCTGACTTTAGAATTTTGTGTCTTTGTTAATTGGCCAAATGTGTTGGCTTACCTTAGCATTTTGATTCATTTTGTACAAGGTCGTGGAAATAGCTAAAGTTGAAAGTTGTTATGTGAAAACAAGAAGTTGTTTCATGAAGGGGTAATTTTTTGGTTGTTTTAGTAAATATGAAATGTCTAAAGGCCTTAGATGTGGTTGTTGGATTGAGGAATCATATTATGATGATCTTTAGCATGATTGTTGTTGTTATTTTGTGTTTTAGGGTGGCAAAGGGCTTGGTAAATAGCCCTATGTTGCCCACACGGGTAGACACACGAGCATGTGTCTACCCGTGTTTGACACACAACCAGCCTTGTGGGCGTGTTGTCCAGCTGTGTGTCCCCTGCATGTAGAAATTTCAAGTCAGTATGCATGGTAGTAAACACACGGGTTAAGACACGGCCGTGTGTCCCAACTGTGTGAAGGACATGGCCTAGCGTACGGGCATGTGCCTTGGCTGTGTGACCCTTAAGGATTGTTGACGTCAGAAACAAAATGTTAAGATTTTCAGACATGGGCTAAGACACGGGCATGTCGTGGCCGTATGAGAGACATGGGCCATAGACACGACCATGTGACAGGCCGTGTGAAAACCCCTGTAGGTTTAAATTTAGAATTTATTTCCATACGGGCGTGTTACCCTTCCACACGGATGTGTGCCATGTTTCAAGGGTTCAGTTTAAGGACCTGAGTTAGTTTCAAATGGTTTCCAATGAGAGTTTGAGGCCTCATAGGCCCACATTACGAATTTTTAAAAAAGGTTAGAAAAAGTTTTGAATTTGATCGATTCTTGGTGACTCAGAAATGATTGTAGGCATATGGTTAAGTATGATAGTGCCTCGTGCCCAGTCTCGGCCTCAGACTCGGGTAAGGGTGTTATAATATCTCTATGAATTCTACCCATCGAGTGTGTTTCTTGCGTAACTTACCTTGTCCCTTTAACCATTTTAGGGATTCATAATTTGTATGGATAACAAACTCATTTGGTTGCAAGTAATGTTGCCAAACTTATAGAGCTCGAACTAATGCTAGCAACTCCTTATCGTTAGCTGAGTAGTTTAATTGCGCCCCTGTCAGGTTTTCACTAAAATATGAGATTGGCCATTTTTATTGCTTCAACACGGCGCCAATTCTAATACCTAAAGTATCACATTCAAGTTCGAAAGTGTAACAGGCCAATTTTGAGGCTAAAACAACACGATTTTGAGGCTAGTCAGAATAGTAATTTCAGAACCACTAAACCGAGGTCGAGGAAATTATTTTAAACATCATTTTATGTATTGTAGCATGATTAGATAAGTACATGAAAATTTTGGTGAATTAATTTTAGCGATTGCTTGTCTAATTGTGAAAAAGGACTAAATCGCATAAAGTGCAAAAGTCCTATTTTGTTAGATAAGTGTGTCAATTGGCTAAAGAAACTAAATTGAGGGCCTTAAAGAGCAATTAGACACTTAGAGAATAGGGTGGCCGGCCATAGGGGACAAATTGATGGGAAAGTCAAAATTAGGTGGTGTTTTGGTCATCAATTTTGACTAGTTTTAAATAAAATAAAACAAAAAGGGCTTCATATTTTTATTTCTTCTTCTTCAACCAATTTTCATCTTCAAAAGGGGGTTTTGGGAGCTTAAAATATCAGCCAATAACATCTCTTACAAGTAAGTCACTTATAAGGCTATTCTTGATGATTTTTGTATTTTTGGACTCCTTGTAACATAAGCTCTCTATGAAAGGGATTATTTTACAAAATGGTTGAGAAATTAGGGTTTTTCCATGAAAGCATATGTGTAGTTTTCTGAAATTTTATGGAAGAATATGAGTACTAGATGTGTAATAAACAACTTTTATGAAGGGATTTTTCATAAAAACCTTAATAGGGACTATTTTGCATAAGTTAGAAATTTGTTGATAAATGTGAGAAGTAATGGAAATTTTGGATTGCTTCTAGTATAAAATGTAATCAGCTAGGCTTATAATATGAAGAAATTCGATAAAAAATCAATTTTCGAGCATAGGGGTAAAATGGTCATTTTGTGAAAGTCAGGGGCAAAATAGTCATTTTGCCTAACTATGAACTTTCGGGCATCTAAATTGATATGCTGATGAAATAAATGAATTTTATTAATTTAGATCAAGAGAAACGTGATTCGGGTCTTGATCGGGGTAAGAACAAAGTTTACGACAATTAAGCTCGTCTTTATCAGTTTGTATCGAGGTAAGTACGTATGTAAATAATGTGTTATTGAAGCTTACTTTGGTATATTTTAATAATATACATGTGTAATTAGCTTATTTTTGTTATGTATCTAAATTCTAATTGTTGCCATGAATGTTTAAAGGACATGTTATGCGAGTAAATTACAATGTGAGCAAATGTGATGCTATTCGATTAGATATGAAGCCCCGTTGAACCTTAGACATAGCATAGGATACAAAGGGGCATGTTATGAAAATTATGTGGTCTAAACTCATGAGTTGAGTCCAGGTTCATGAGATAAATGCTATAGGTAACGTGGGTTCGGGTACTGACTTTGTGTACAGACTCGTGAGTGGCTCAATGAGCATACGTTACATAATTGCTATGGGTCCAGGTCCTGACTTGATAAAAAGTCCGGTGAGTAGCTCAAATGTGAGCGTTTCATAGCACGAGGTAGCCTTGATTTCTTATATGGCATTTAGACGTAAATTCCTTGCGTATCTATATGTATTTCGAGAGTTCAAGGGGTAACCCGAAGATTTAGTTGGTTAATACTTTGATGAGGTATGTATACCGAACTCATGGTTAGGACCTGAGTAAAGAACTAGGCGTATTAAGTATACATGAATGAAAAGAAGAGCAAGATAAAGACATAACTGATTTACATCTTTTAAGCATGACAAGATACCGTTGGATGAATATGATTTTCTTATAATTACACTTTATTTGCATATATGTACTTCCTAAGCTCCCACGCTTACCCTCCTTTCTTTTCTTTCCTTATAGTGCCGCCAAGCTAGCATCGGGGATCCAGTGACATCAAAAGCTTCTATCACACTATCACTCAAGACCTTGGTATAGGTAGTTTCATTGTTTTATTTTCTGGCATGTATAGGGACTCAAATCTTTGTTTAGTGTTTTGTTAGTTAGCCATAATGTGTTGGCTCATATGATAAATATGATACTCATTTTGTATAAGGCCATGGATGATGGTCAATACTTATTTTGATTTATAAATAGAAGATGATATTTTTATAGATGAGTAAATTGCATAAATGAAATGTTGTCCATTGTGGTTATTTTGGCTATGTGATATGCCCTTATATTAGTATAGAGTGATCTTTGTGCAGATTATATAAGTAAGGGTGACAAAAAGGCTTGGTAAATAGCCTTATTTTGTCCACACAGGTAGGCATACGAGCGTGTGTCTAGGCCGTGTGTGACACACGGTTCACCACATGAGAGTGTGATATGGTCGTATGTCCCCTGCACGTAAGAATTGTAAGTCAGTGTGCATGGTAGTAACCATAGGGGTAGAGACACAACCGTGTGTCTCAGCCGTGTGAAGGACGTAGCCTAGCACACGGGTGTGTGCCTTGGCAGTGTGGCCCTTAAGGATTGCTGACATCATAAATAGAATGTCTACATTTTTGCACACGGGTTAGGACACGGGCGTGTTATGGTCATGTGAAGGACACGGGAGTCTGTCAGGCCGTGTGAAAACCCCTGTAGGTGGGCATTTAGAATTAATTCCATACGGGTATAGGACACGGGCGTGTTCCTGTATTGCTTAGGCCATGTGAGCCACACGGGTAAATAGCACGACCATGTTGAAATGTTACACGGGTGTGTTGCCGCTCCTACACGGGCATGTGCCCCTGTGTTAAGAGTTATTTTCTGAGTTCTTTAAAGGACTCGGATTGTTTCTGAATGGGTTCTAAAGGATGTGTTGGGGTTAGTAGGCTCTTATTAAGGAGTTTATAAATAAATTTGAAAAAAATTTAATTTGACCATGTTTTGGTGTTATAAAAATGTCTATATGCATAAGTTTAAGTTAGGTAATGCCTCATATTTTGACCTGACGTGGGGCACGGGTGTGGGGTGTTACATTTAGTGGTATCAGAGTTACAGTTTAGTCGGTTCTTGGACTAACGTAGCGTGTGTACAAGTCTAACTATACATGCAATAAATAAATTGTTATAGTGTGACAACTCCTGATCTTTTAAATTGTGTTTTCATATAGTAATGGATCCCGTTCGAACTATGGTGAACGACGTAGAAAGTAATGCGCCAGCCCCTGCCGAAGGGGCGGTGCCATCTGATAATTGACCTTTCACGATTAGTCAAGGAGGAAGAGAAGGGGCTCGAGAGGCCTTTCTCCACTGATGAATGAGTGGTACATGGAGTTCGTCCGAGTGGACCCGAATGCTCAACCCCATCAACCCAACCTATCCCTCAACCTGCCCCCGTAGTACCCCAGGGTATGGACCTTGAGAGGCGGAATAGACCTCTAGTGGATAAGATTCGGAAGCATGGAGTCGAAGAGTTTCGTGCTAATAAAGATGATGACCTTAAAAGGATAGAATTCTGGCTTGAGAATAACATCAGGGTATTCGATGAATTATCTAGCACTTCCGAAGAATACTTGAAGTGTGCCATATCCTTGTTGAGGGACTCTGCATACTACTGGTGGAAGACGTTAGATTCGGTTTAGATTCGGTGGTGCCTCAGGAAAGGGTCACATGGGAATTCTACCAAGAGGAATTCCAGAAGAAATACATCAGTGAAAGGTTTATGGATCAAAACCGTAAGGAATTCCTTAACTTGAAACAAGGCCGCATGACGGTCACTGAATATGAAAGAGAGTTCATCCGACTTAGTAAATACACTTAGAAGTGTGTATCCTCTGAGGCCAAGATGTGTAGAAGGTTCGAAGATGGACTTAATGAGGACATTAGACTGTTAGTGGGTGTCCTTGAGTTGAAAGAGTTCGTAGTGCTCGTTGATCGAGCCTCTAAAGTCAAGGAATTAATCAAGGAAAAGAAGAAAATCGAAGCGGAAACTAGAGATGTAAGGAAGATACATGCGAGCAAGTTATTTTCATCACAGTTTAAGAAATTTAGAGACGTCTACTCTCGTTCTCATGCATCAGCTGGACATTTGTACCGAGATCGTAGGAAACAAGATTCTAATTTTAAGTCTCGGGCTACATCAGTGGCTAGCGTGGGTAATGTCAGATCCTCCAAACTAGAATGCCAGTATTGTGGTTGAAATCATTTCGAAAAGTGTAGAATGAACGATGGATCCTGTTTCCAATGTAGTTCTCAAGACCACTTTATTAAAGATTTCCCTGAAATGACTGACAAAGAGAAATTTCAGAGTACAAGGCCAAGTGGCACCAATTTTAAAAGAAGACCTCAAAAGAATGTTGGAGCTGGGGCTGGTACCAAGAATGTGATGAGAGACACTACCGCAAGGTCTGAAGCTAGAACTCCGGCTAAAATCTATACCATACGTGCACATGAAGATGCATCCTCTTCTGATGTGATCATCGATACATTCTCTCTCTATGATAAAACTATTATTGCTTTGATTGACCCTAGCTCTACTCATTCGTATGTGTGCATGAAGTTGATGTTTAGCACAAATATACCTGTTGAGTCTACGAAATTTATGATTAATGTAACACCCCTAACCCGTATCCATCGCCGGACTAGGGTTAAGCAGCATTATCAAACATATCAAAACACTTCACATTCATTTCACAAACATCATAGCATCATAGTCAAACATCAATATAAATCCCTTTCTTAGGTCAATGAGACCTTAAACATGCATTAGGAAGAGGTCAGAACTAAACCAAACCTATTTAGAATTTTTAGAACTTAACCAATTCTTCCAAACTGTTAAAGTCACATGCTCGTGCGACTAGGCCGTGTGTCACACACAAGCACTAGACACGCCCATGTGAACCAGCCGTGCCAAAAATAGGTCCTATACTGACTTTTTCACACGACCAATAGGCACGCCCGTGTACTATGGCCTTGTGATACTTAGCTAGCTACTGACTTATGCCCACGGTCAAATAACACGCTCGTGTGTCAAATCTGTGTGATTTTTAAGAGGTTACCGCCAAACAAACATGACCACAAAGCACGCCCGTGGCCTTTGACCGTGTGGCACAAAGTAGGCTTGGTTTAAGCCAGCTTGCCACCCTATTATGGGTCAACCTACAAACAAGGAATCAAGCATATATGAACAACCCAATCAACCATTCTTTATGCTAAAACATAATGTAAGATTATATCAAAAACATCATCCATTCTCATACCATGAACTCACCAAACTTACCTTCTCCTTTACCCAATTAAGACATGCCATAATTGCAAATTAACATCACATATCATAAGCCACTATCAAATATGAGTTCAAACACAAATTAGCCAAATCTCATGGCTAACTATATACATTACAAAACATACTTCCCAACTACTAGCCTATACATGCCATACTTCAAATATTTACATTTTGAAAAGTACCAAAATGAGATCGATAGTGTGGTGACGATCCTCGACTATCCTCGAGCCTTCAGTAGCTACGAAAACTGTAAAATAGACAATCATCACACAGAGTAAGCTTTCAAAAGCTTAGTAAGCTTGTACTCAAAACATTTATAGTATATGAACATAAAATGATAACCTATGAGTATTTGCACAATTTCAATCCATATAACTATATCAACTCAATGAGATTCATATACATAACATCATCTACCACTTAGGGATTATACATACCTGAAGTTTCCCGTACTTATTCACTTTTGTACTTACCTCATGTTGAATGTTATAAGACTTTCCATAAGTTATTTGTATTTTATACATCAGCACACTTAGTGCTATAAGGTTAGCCGAAGCTAAATATTTCCGCACACTTAGTGCCATCTCAAATAACCAAGACTAAGTTGGTATCGCACACTTAGTGCCTTAAATAGCCGAAGCTAGTTAAATCACACACTTAGTGCCCAGGCTAGTTTAAATCGCACACTTAGTGCCAAAACTTCCATTTCATCACCATATTATCCAATTCAATTATATACAACCTATGTATATTAAAGACATCAAAACATACTTAACATCATATTTTAAGTACGAACTTACCTCGTACTCGAAATTTGTCGACTCGGACTATCTACTCGATAACCTTTGACTTTTCTTGATCTAAGTCTAAATTCCTCCTTTCTTGATCTATAGGTTTTCAAAATTAACCCTTTTATTCACCAATTAATACAATTCCATCTATAAACACATATTTAGGGCATTTTATAATTTAGCCCTCATATTTTCACATTTTGACACTTTAGTCCCTAATTCAAAAAATCACAAAATACACATAATTTGCATATACTTATGCTTGGCCGAATACTTATAGTACTATACTAGTCCACACATTTCATTTATTTCACATTTTAGTCCCTCAGAATAACATTTTCACAAATTAGCCCAATTTACTCAAATCCAACTAAAATCCAAAGACAAAACATGTAAACTCAACATCAAGCTTTCATATTTCACCATTTAACAACAAAAAACTCATGAATTTATCCATGACACATTTTCACATCATCAACAAAATCAGAAATTGAGGCATGGGCTTTATAGTACACTTAGCAATGATCTCAAAAACGTAGAAATTATAAAAAATTGAAGTAAAAACGTACCCAAATTAAGCTTCCAATGTGCCGAAACCTAAAAGCCTTTATTCTTTCTTTTTTTTCTTCAATTTCGATGGATGAACACATATATGACATAATTTTCTAATTTGTTTTCATATAAATTACTTTAATAAACATTTTCTCATTTTGCCCTTTTATAAACAATTATAAATTCACCTAACACATGCCCTTATAAGTCCATTCAAACTTCCAATAGTCAAATAACCACATAAGGACCTTTACTCTAGAAATCCAACTCAAATAAGCACTTAAACATCTAGCACACAGCTTTTATATTTTATGCGATTAGGTCCTTTTTACAAATTAAGCACACAAACAGTTAAGTTTTCACACGAGACTTTCACACATGTCAATTCACTTGCCAAATACACAAAAATTAATATTAAAATATTTTTCTAACTCAAATTTGTGGTCCCGAAACTACTATTCCGACTAGGGTCAAAACCGAGCTGTTACAATTAAAGTGTCAAACCCATTAGGCAAACATGTGATAGTTGATAAAGTATGTAAGAAATGTCCTTTAGTAGTTAAAGGTCATTGTTTTCTGGCCGATTTGATGTTATTACCATTCGATGAGTTTGATGTCATAGTGGGTATGGATTGGTTGACATTCAATGATGCTGTAGTAAATTGTAGACAAAAGGCTATTAAATTAAAATGTAAAAATGGTGAAACCCTTTGGGTTGAATCAGGTGAGCTAGGGAACTTGCCTACGGTGATATCTTCCATGTCTGCCCAGAAGTGTTTGAGGAAAGGATGTGAAGCTTATTTGGCTTTTGTAATGAATACTAAGGAATCAGAGTTGAAGGTTGAGTCAATAGTGGTTGTAGGTGAATATGTGGATGTATTCTCGGAAGAATTGCCTGAGTTACCCCCTAATAGAGAGGTTGAGTTTAGTATAGAGCTAATGCTAGAGACCACGCCTATTTTGATTTCTCCGTATCGGTTGGCCCTGACTGAGCTGAAAGAACTAAAGTCATAGATGTAAGAATTGACCGACAAGGGTTTCATGAGACCAAGCTTTTCACCGTGGGGTGCTCCGGTGTTATTTGTGAAAAAGAAAGATGGATCTATGAGGTTATGCATAGATTACCGGCAGTTAAATAAGAGGACGATCAAGAATAAATACCCGTTGCCTCGAATTGATGACTTGTTTGACCAACTGAAGGGAGCAACATGGTTTTCTAAGATTGACTTGAGATCTAGCTACTATCAACTACGAGTTAAAGAAGCAGATGTGCCTAAAACCACTTTTAGGACTCAGTATGACCACTATGAGTTTCTCATCATGCCTTTCAGCTTAACAAATGCTCCCACAATGTTTATGGATTTAATGAATATAGTAGTTTGGCCATACCTAGATAAGTTTGTAGTTGTATTCATCGATGACATCCTGATGTACTCTAGAGACAGGGTAGAACATGCCGAGCACTTGAGAACCGTTTTGCAAACTCTGAGGGACAATTAGTTGTATGCCAAATTTAGTAAAAGTGAGTTTTGGCTTAGAGAAGTCGGCTTTTTAGGCCATACTGTTTCGAGTGATGGTATTAGGGTTGATCCTAGCAAAGTTTCTGCTATTATTGAATGGAAACCACCAAAGAATGTGACGAAGTTTGGAGCTTTTTAGGGTTGGCCGATTATTAAGACGATTTGTAAAGGACTTCTCTATGATTGCGACTCTCATGACGAGGTTGCTTCGAAAAGGATTTAAGTTTGAATGGTCGGATAAGTGTCAGCAGAGTTTCGAGAAGTTGAAGATGTTGTTGACTAAGGCTCCCATACTAGTACAACTCGAATCAAGAAAATAGTTCGTGATTTATAGCGATGCTTCTTTGAATGGGTTGGAATGTGTACTTATGCAAGAGAAAAAAGTTGTGGCTTATGCCTCGAGATAATTGAAACCTCACAAGAAGAACTATCCGACACACGACCTAGAGTTGGTCGCCATAGTATTTGCTCTGAAGATTTGGCGACATTATTTGTTTGGAGAGATATGCCATGTAAACTCCGATCATAAAAGTCTTAAGTACTTGATGACCCAAAAGGAATTAAATCTGAGGCAACGTAGATGGTTGGAACTATTAAAAGATTATGAGTTGATTATATATTACCATCTGGGAAAAGCAAACGTGGTTGCCGATGCATTAAGTAGAAAATCATTGTTTTCTTTGAGAGCAATGAATGCCCGATTGACCTTGTCATAGGATGGTTCAGTTCTAGTAGAGCTAAAAGCTAGATCGACGTTTCTTCAAGAAATTTTTGAGGCTCAGAAGAGTGATAGCAAATTACTATCCAAGAAAATCCTGTGCGAATCGAATGTTGAATCAGATTTTCGGATCGGTTCCGACAGTTGCTTGAGATTCTGGGATAGGATTTGTGTTCCTAAAGACACCGAATTGATTCAGAAGATATTAGATGAGGCACATAGTGGTTGTTTATCAGTACACCCCAGGAATATGAAAATGTATAATGATTTGAAGAAAATGTATTAGGGGTCGAGAATGAAAAGAGATATTTCAGAGTTTGTTTCCAAGTGTCTTGTGTGTCAGCAAGTAAAAGCTGAACACCAAGTCCCTTCGGGTCTACTTCAGCCTATCACAGTCCCCGAGTGGAAGTGGGATCGGATTACTATGGATTTCGTGACGGGTTTTCCAGTAACCCCGAAGAAAAAAGATGTTGTTTGGGTTATTGTGGATAAGCTAACAAAGTCGACACATTTTATACCAGTACGTATCGACTACTCCCTTGAGAGATTGGATGACTTGTACATTTCTAAAATTGTAAGACTACATACGGTGCCCTTGTCATTATTTCGGATAGGGACCTAAGATTTACCTCGAGGTTTTGGAAAAAGTTACAAGAGGAATTGGGAACAAAGTTGAGTTTTAGCACGGCATTTCACTCGCAAACCGACGGTCAGTCGGAAAGAGTGATTCAGATTTTAAAAGACATGTTAAGGTGTTGTGTTCTCGAATTTCAACGTAGTTCAGAAAGCTACTTATCATTGGTTGAATTCACCTACAATAATAGCTATCAGTTGAGTTTGAAAATGGTGCCTTATGAGGCTTTATATGCACAAAAGTGTCGAATGCCCTTATATTGGACCGAGCTTTGAGAGAGTCAGATTCACGGGGTCGATTTAGTCAAAGAGACTGAAGAGAAAGTTAAAGTGATTCGTGACTGTTTGAAGGCCGCCTCAGATAGAAAGAAATCCTATGGGAATTTGAAACGGACAGAGATCGAATTTCAAGTTGGCGATCGAGTGTTTTTGAAAGTATCCCGATGGAGAAAAGTTCTCAGATTTGATAGAAGAGGCAAGTTGAGTCCTCGTTTCATAGGACCCTATGAAGTTACAGAGAGAGTAGGGCCAATTGCCTATCGATTGGCCTTACCACCAGAATTGGAAAAGATTCACGATGTGTTTCATGTCTCCATGCTGCGTCGATATAGATCAGACCCTTCGCATGTGATTACGCCAACAGAGGTTAAGATTCATCCGAATATGTCCTATGGTGAGGAACCTGCTAAGATCCTAGCTCGAGAGGTTAAGCAACTGAGAAATAAGAGCATTCCCCTTGTGAAATTATTATGACAGTGACATGGGGTTGAAGAGACCACATGGGAGCCCGAAGAGATCATGAAAAGCCAATACCTAAATCTTTCTACCGATAAGATTTTTGAGGACGAAAATCCCTAAAGGGGGAGAATTGTAACAGCCCAATTTTGGGGCTAGTCAGAATAGTGATTTCAGAAACACTAAACCAAGGTTGAGGAAATTATTTTAAATATCATTTTATGTATTGTAGCATGATTAGATAAGTACATGAAAATTTTGGTGAATTAATTTTAGCGATTGCTTGTCTAATTGTGAAAAAGGACTAAATCGCATAAAGTGAAAAAGTCCTATTTTGTTAAATAAGAGTGTCAATTGGCTAAAGAAACTAAATTGAGGGCCTTAAAGAGCAATTAGATCCTTAGATAATAGGGTGGCCGGCCATAGGGGGGACAAATTGATGGAAAAGTCAAAATTAGGTGGTGTTTTGGTTATCAATTTTGACTACTTTTAAATAAAATAAAACAAAAAAGGGCTTCATCTTTTTATTTCTTCTTCTTCAACTGATTTGCATATTCAAAAGAGGAGTTTTGAGAGCTCAAAATATCAGCCATTAACATCTCTTACAAGTAAGTCATTTATAAGGTTATTCTTGATGATTTTTGTATTTTTAGGCTCCTTGTAACATAAGCTCTCTATGAAGGGGATTATTTTGCAAAATGGTTGAGAGATTAGGGTTTTTCTATGAAAGCATATGTGTAGTTTTCTGAAATTTTATGGAAGAATATGAGTACTAGATGTGTAATAAACAACTTTTATGAAGGGATTTTTCATAAAAACCTTAATAGAGACTATGTTGCATAAGTTGGAAATTTGTTGATAAATGTGAGAAGTAATGGAAATTTTGGATTGCTTCTAGTATAAAAAGTAATCATCTAGGCTTATAATATGAAGAAATTCGATAAAAAATCGATTTTCGAGCATAGGGGTAAAATGACCATTTTGTGAAAGTCTAGGGGCAAAATAGTCATTTTCCCAATTATGAACTTTCGGGCGTCTAAATTGATATGCTGATGAAATAAATGAATTTTATTAATTTAGATCAAGAGAAACGTGATTCGAGTCTTGATCGGGGTAAGAACAAAGTTTACGAGGATTAAGCTCGTCTTCATCATTTTGTATTGAGGTAAGTACATATGTAAATAATGTGTTATTGAAGCTTACTTTGGTATATTTTAATAATATACATGTGTAATTAGCTTATTGTTGTTATGTATCTAAATTCTAATTGTTGCCATGAATGTTAAAATGACATGTTATGCGAGTACATTACAATGTGAGCAAATACGATGCTATTTTATTAGCTATGAAGCCCCGTTGAACCTTAGACATAGCATGGGATAAAAATAGGCATGTTATGAAAATTATATGGTCTGAACTCATGAGTTGAGTCTGAGTTCATGAGATAAATGCTATAGGTAACGTGGGTCCGGGTACTGACTTTGTGTACAGACCCGTGAGTGGCTTAATGAGCATACGTTACATGATAGCCATGGGGCCAGGGTCTTGACTTGATAAAAAGGCCCGTGTGTAGCTGAAATGTGAGCGTTTCATAGCACGAGTTAGCCCTGATTTCTTATATGGCATTTAGGCGCAAATTCCTAGCGTATCCATATGTATTTCGAGAGTTCAACAGGTAACCCGAAGATTTAGTTGGTGAATACTTTGATGAGGTATGTATAACGAACTCATGGTTAGGACCTGAGTAAAGAACTAGGTGTATTAAGTATACATGAATGAAAAGAAGAGCAGACGTTAAGTGATTTACATCTTTTAAGTATGACAAGCTACCATTAGATGAATATGATTTTCTTATAATTACAATTAATTTGCATATATGTACTTACTAATCTCCCACGCTTACCCTTCTTTCTTTTCTTTACTTATAGTGCCGCCAAACTAGCATCAGGGATCCAGTGACATCAAAAGCTTCGATCACACTATCACTGAAGACCTTGGTATAGCTAGTTTTATTGTTTTGTTTTCTGGCATGTATAGGAACTCGAGTCTTTGTTTAATGTTTTGTTAGTTAGTCATAATGTGTTGGCTCATATGAAGAATATGATATTCATTTTGTATAAGGCCATGGATAATGGTCTCATTTTGATTTATAAATAGAATATGATATTTTCATGGGTGAGTAAATTGCATAAATGAAATGCTGTCCATCGTGTTTATTTTGGCTATGTGATGTGCCCTTATATTAGTATAGAGTGATTTTTGTGTAGATTACATAAGTAAGGGTGACAAAAAGGCTTAGTAAATAACCTTATTTTGTCTACACGGGTAGGTACACGAGTGTGTGTCTAGGCCGTGTGTTACACATGGTTCACTACATGAGCATGTGATATGGCAGTGTGTCCCCTGCACGTAAGAATTGTAAGTCAGTGTGCATGGTAGTAAACACACAGGTAGAGACACGGCCGTGTGTCTCAGCCGTTTGAAGGGCACGGCCTAGCACACGGTTGTGTGCCTTGGCCATGTGGCCCTTAAGGATTGCTGATGTCATAAACAAAATGTCAAAATTTTTGTACACGGGCTAGGACGCGGGAGTGTCATGGCCATGTAAAGGACACGGGCCAGAGACACGGGCGTGTTCCAGGTCGTGTGAAAACCCCTGTAGGTCTGCATTTAGAATTAATTCCACATGGGTATAGGACACAGGTGTGTTCCTGTATTGCTTCGGCCGTGTGAGCCACACGGGCCAATAGCATGGCCATATTGAAAAGTTACACAGGCGTATTGCCTCTCCCACAGGGACGTGTGCCCTTGTGTTAAGAGTTATTTTCAGAGTTCTTTAAAGGACTCGGATTGTTTCCGAATGGGTTCCAAAGGATGTTTTAAGCTTAGTAGGCTCTTATTAAGGAGTTTATAAATAAAATTGAAAAACTTTTAATTTGACCATGTTTTGGTGTTATAAAAATGTCTATATGCATAAGTTTAAGTTAGGTAATGCCTCATATTTCGACCCGGCGTGGGGCATGGGTATGGGGTGTTACGAAAAGTATTAGAAAAATCAGGTAATTTAAGAACTAGAGCTGAACATAACTTATCCTTTAAAGTTTGAAAAGCCTTTTCCTGAGCTTCTCCCCACTTAAAACCCACAGATTTTTTAATAATCTCAGTTAATGGAGCGGCAATAGTGGAGAAATCCTTCACAAAACGTCTATAAAAACTTGTTAAACCTTGGAAAGATCTCACCTCAGTAATTGATTTAGGAGGGCCACTCTCTAATTGCCTTTACTTTGTCCTCATCGATATGAATACTTTGAGCACTTACCATAAAACCTAGAAAGATTAGTTTATCACAAAAAAAAAGTGCATTTATCAAGGTTGGTAAATAAATTTTCGGTTCGCAGAATATCCAAAACAGATTTAACATGAAAAACATGGTCATCTAAAGAAGTTGAGTAAATCAGAATATTATCAAAATATACTACCACAAATTTACCCAAATAAGATCTCAAAACATGGTTCATCAAACACATGAAAGTACTAGGTGCATTACTCAAACCGAAAGGCATGACTAACCATTCATATAAACCAAACTTAGTTTTAAAGGTTGTTTTCCATTCATCTTCCTCTTTCATTCGAATTTGATGGTAGCCACTTTTTAAATCAACTTTTGTAAAGATACAAGCACCATAAAGTTCATCAAACATATCATCAAGCCTTGGAATAAGATTTCTATACTTAATAATAATTTGGTTAATTGGTCAACAATCGACTCTTTCTTTGACACCAAAATTACTGTCACTGCACAATGACTTAAACTTTCAAGAATGTGACCCTTCGCCAAAAGTTCATCTACTTACTTTTGTAACTCCTTCGTCTCCTCGAGATTTCTTCGATAAGCTGGTTGATTTGGAATTGTTGACCCAGGTACTAAGTCAATTTGATGCTAATACCCCTCAAAGGTGGCAATCCTTTAGGTGCTTCTTCAAAAATATCTTCATATTTCTGTAAAAAAGACACAAAAACACTAGGCAAAGAGTTGTGAAGGTTAGTCAAAGATAAATTTTTTTGCCTAAATCGGATAATGATGCAAGGCTATTTAGTAAGGCTCGTCACACATCTTTTCCACTCGCATAAAAATTATGAACCACTCTTTTTTTCTCACAATAGGATGCACTCACCATTGGGTCATCATTAATTTGGCTATTTTCACTAGAGACCTCTTTTCTCTCAACCTTTTTTGAATTTTGTGTCTTACTTCCCGTAACCTCTTTACAAAACTTCATCATGTTGATTTGATCATTGTGAATATCTTTCAGATTCAAAGAGGTGAAAGTGTACTTCTTCCCATGGAAAATAAAAGAATATCTATTTAATTTACTAGGATGAATAACATCACGATCGTACTGCCATGGTCTACCAAGTAACAAGTGGGCGACATGTATGGGAATGACATCACACCAAACATCATCAATGTAAGTCCTAATTTTAAAGTGATCAAGCACTGTTTTACCACACGGACCTCTGAGCCTTCGTTAAGCCATTGAAGATGGTATGGTGTAGGGTGTTTGCTATATGGCAAAGTAAAAGAATCCACAAGGTAAATGCTCACAACGTTAGCACAACTTCCACTACCAATGATAAATGAGCAAAGTATACCTTTAATCAAACACCTTGAATGGAATATATTACTCCGTTGAAGATCATGATCATCCTTCAATTGGATGCACCTCACAACTAGACAATGAAGATGAGCTAGTGGTTCCACCAACTATTCTTTATCATAAAATTTACAGCCATCATTGACATCATCAATTAATTCGAGCATATCTGGATCTATTTTATCGGAATCAAAAGTATAATTACCATCTTATTTAATCAAAAAAAGTCTTGTGTTGGCACAATCACGGCTATAGTGCCTACGCCCTTTGCACTCAAAACATTCAATTTCAGAAGCTTATTGTTGTTTTGGTGAAGTGGTAGAAGTGGGCTGCTTAGAAGATAAAGAAGAAGGTTTTGTAGGAGCCCCACTTTTCCACTCAAAAGGTTAGTCTTATCATGTTTTGTCATCAACTTATTAGTAGTTGAAAGAAATTTTGAATTCTTGAAAGTAGAATTAGAACTTGTACCTCTATAATATTGTGAAGTACTAAATGGACGAGATTGATCTTGTTGAAACTATCGTTCAATCTCAATTTCTTTACGTACTGTATCTTTAAGATCAATGTAGGTTTGAAGATTAAGAACATTGGCTATCGAAACATTCAAACCATTTACAAATCGTACTATGGTAGTTTCCTCATTTTCTTGGACATTTTTCTCATGCATAAGCATCTGCATCTCCTTAAAGTACTCATCAACAGATTGATTACCTTGAACAAGGCGTTGAAGTCTCCGTTTAATATCTCTATAATACTGAGGTGGGATAAAACGTTTTCGCATGATTTGTGTCATCTATTCCCATGAATCAACATCTCGTTCACGATTCCTTTGGCAGTTCAACACAAGTTGAGTCCACCAACTCAATGCATAATCCGAAAATGCCAATATAGCTAATGGAACTTTCTCCTCCTCCAGACACTTATAACAATAGAACATGATCTCCATTTTATCCTTCCAATCACAATATGCATCTGGATCATACTTTCCTTGGAATGGTGGAATGTTGAATTTTGGTTTAGCGACAGAAAGATTACCTCGATTAAAAATACCCAAAGTTTCATCAATGTGACGATATTCGTGTCTACCAGTATTAGAACCAATATGAAGTTTTTCATTATCCCTATCATCATCACTATCACGAGCATGAGATCGTTGATTCGAAAAAGTTTCCAAACGAGCAACAACTTGAGTTAGCAGTTGAATATGATTGGAAAGTTGATTAATGTTCTCTTGTAGTTCCGTTTGACACGTAGTCAAAGTGGCCTCAAATGTATCACGTACCTCGTTCAATTGTTGATGTTGAAATTTTACCATACCCACAATATTCTCCAATGTAACATCTTATTCTTTGTCATCAGATGGTATCACATCATGGTTTTTACGGGCATGAGTGTCACGAGGCATAGTGAAAGCATGGAAACGTACAACACTTCAAAAGAAAAAAATTAAGCAAACCTCACCTATATGCACTAAAAAAAATCTCAATGAGGTAAGAATTAATTTTGTGAATTTTTTAAAAAGTGTCTATATCAATCAATCAGAATGTATTAGAATCAAACTATCAAAGCAAACCTAATAACTCTATGAGTCAAAAATTGGCTTAGACATCAAAGAATTCTGTTGCACGGAGGAAGGAATATGCAACGTGCTTTAACCTACTAACACAAGAAACAAGAAAGTGTTAGAATGCGTAAGGAAAAAATAAAAAGTAAAAACAAATGAAAACTTAAAGCTAAGAGTCAATGAAAATTGCTAAAACCCGAAAAACTGCGAAGCAACTTAACAAACTTCGTTTGAGGTGTTAATGATTTTCGAAAACTACAAAATTTAAACTGGAGCCTCCTCAAATAATGTAGATTTGATCTGGAAAGTTTCGACACAAAATTAAACCCATAGAAATTTTTTATTTTTTTCGTGTTTTATTTTTTTTACATTTTTGATCACTTTTTTTTGTGGGAAATTTTTTTTATACTCTAAAATAGTGCCAAAAAATAGTATGTAAAATTTTAGATTGTTTAAAAATTGTTTACCCACTGAAAAAATATTTTTTTCTGAAAACTGTAGGGGTAAAAAATTGTTTTGAGGCTGTTTTCTAGAAATCAGTTTATAAAATAAAAAGAACACCTAAAACGCCCAAATCTGATACCAAATGATAAAGGATGAGAAGGATGAACGCGAAAGCGAATCGTAAAGTTTGTCAAAGTCGCAGATTTGACTTAGGGCTCTAGACTTTCAAAAAGAAACTTAGATTTTTGACACAACTTGAAACAAAATTGAATCCAAATCAGATAAAAAATTAAAATAAATAACTAAAATAAAATAATAAATCAAAGATTAAGGAAGCGCATAAAAAAGATAAATGAAAAGATAGAACATGGCGTGTAGAAGTCTTAAAAAGCCTTGGAAATACGAATAATCCACAACCCCTTCAAGCAGCTCTAATTTCCCCTCCAAGATAGAAATCTTGGTAAGAAAAAGTTTGAAGTTGATCCCCACAATCTAAAGAGATCGTTAGAACTCTTCTAAAAGAAACTCAAGAGAAATTCTTTAAAAGAAAAACCCAGAGAGAATTTATTAACTCAAAAGAGAAATAGAATAATAATATATAGGCTAGCTAAATAAATCTAAATAAAACTTCTAAGTATACTAGAATTCTAATTTAATCTTAAATAAGAAGTAGTTTTAAACTAAACTTTCTTGTTAACATAAAATTCCTAAATAATTTAAAATACTTAATAATTATAAAAATTTAGAATAAAATAATAATAAAATAATGAGAGCTGATAAATAAAATATTGGGCTCATATATAATAAAATTAAGCCTAGAACTCAAACCCAATATGAAATGTCTAGGCTTGGGAGATCAATTGGGTTCTTGAAGTGAAATGCCTAAGCTTGTTAGCATTTTCCAGATCGGCTTGCCATCATATATTGAGAGTTTAGGCCCACGAATATAATTAGTCTCTTCTAATTCATCGTTTCTCCAGAATTGATTGTCTTGAAACTTAAACTCTTGTTCTCGAATTTTTTTCGTGATAAAGTCTTGAACCACTAAGTTGAGTTCTGACTTTACCTGTTTGGATTTGGATATCGTAATTGGGCCTTGAGGGAAACTAAACTCATCCCTATTATGGCCTTTGAATTGGGCTGAGTTGCTCGTATCATTAGATTTAGGAACTATGAGGAAATCTCTATTGGATAGAGCAAGCAAGACAGTTTCTGGACTATTGACTAGGGTAGATGAATGATGCATCTTTTTCAATTTCAGAACCTCATAACCCAGAAAAACTGTAGAGATAACTTATTCATGTGTATAATATATAGGATATCCTAGAAATATTATTGCAGTTCAATTCAAGTTTTACTTATCCGTCTTTTGGGATTTTTGACCAGAAAATAAAAGCCCAAATGGAAAAGAAAATTCAGCAATAAAATCATTTTGATATTTACATAGAAAGGCTAAGTTCGTGTTTTGTGTTTTAAAATTTGGAGTCTCATTTTAGCATTTAATTTTAACTTTAATATTTGCTTTTGTACTTTAGTCCTCGTTAAGCACTTTAGCTCCGTTTTAATCACCAATTTGGTATTTAAACTTTTTCTTTTCCCAATTTAGTATTATTATTTTTTACTAGAGGGTATGTGTCAAACATTAATTAATTTGGTCACATGATGTTTAGTTTAGATACCAAATCAAACATTGAAGCCAAATTCAAGTACCAGTTGATATAACCCTTATAAGAATGGAAATTTCAAAGGACAAAGTTTTGTGTTTATGACACTAACATCAAATAAAGCCTTAATCTTAGATAAAATTTGAAGCTCATAATTTGAATTAAGCAAGGCTCGAGCAACTATATTTGATATTAATATCATACATGGGCTTGATTTGAACCTTATTAATGGGCATCTTTATTTTATAGTTTCAAGTTTTAACTAGACTCGTTCGTGGGTGTTGAAAAAAAAAAACTAGATTTGTCTGTGGGTTGAGTTGAGCAATGCTTAGATCTAAAATGATTTTTTAAGTTGATGACTAAATTTGGTGTATCTCAATCTTGAATCATTTTACTATTCATATATTAATCAAATATTAAAAATATATTTATATTAAAATTCTAAAAATTAAATTTGCCATGGGTTGTGCAGCCCGTGCAGCTCAACTTGGGCTGAACTTGGACAGGTACTTTTCACCTTAGACCAGTTCAATCGGCTCGAATTCAATTTGAATAATAATAAATATTTTTTAAAATTTAAATTTAATTATAAAAATATATAAAATATCAATTAAAATATATATATATTATATTTTATTAACCTTTAATAGGAAAACAAGTTTCTTAGGTGGGTTGGGTTGGATCGAAAACAAGCCTAAGCTTGAAAATTTTTTAAGACCGAGTCTCCACCTAGTCCGATCATTGGCCTCTAATTCAAACTAAATAATTTCATAGTAAAATTATTTATCTAAATTCTGATCAAACCTGGTTTAGTAGACTAGCAAACTTATTAACGACCCAAAGGCTTGCTTGAAAAATGGGAGGGTTTGGGCAAAAATAATGGCCTAATAAGGCCTGTTTAGAAAATGAGCTTGGGCCTCGAGTAAGTTTTTTTGGCCCGGGATTGGCCTCGCTCGAATTTGCAATAAAAAAACCTGTTGTTTTGTTGTTGTTTTCCCACTTTTTACCATTGTTTTGCTACCATATCACTATTATGTTGCTACTATTTTGTTCTTAATATTTGGATATTGTATAGCATTTGTTTTATTGTTAATTGTGCTATTATTTTAGAGATATTTTCTTGTTAAGTTACATTTATCTTAGTGTTATTTAAATATAATTTTTTAAAAATTATTTTTAATTTGTTGGGAAACATTTATTTTAATGTTTTTAATATATTTGGTGTATTATATGTTTTTAAAATTTTCTTATATAAAAAAATAAAAATTAAAAAAATTAACACGAGTGGGTTGGGTCTAGGTTTAAGCTTTTTTATCCGGGCCGGACTTAGGTAAAAATTTAGGCTCATTTTTCGGGTTAGGCCTAGGCCTATCAATCGGACCTAAAATTTTGTTAGGGTCTGGTCTGAACTCGGCCTGACTTGACCCATGGACAACTTTATTGACAAGTTTGAGCCCTAACCTCCAAAGTCATTGAGTAAGCAATAAAAACTAGTTCTTGTAATGCGTTCAATCTGGTTTTTAATCTAACTTAATTATAATGGAATAATTTACATTAGGATGATCCTAAAAACAAAATTTTTTAGGCATCAATAACATTTTGCCACATCATCAAATTTTAAAGACATGAAATTATTATTATACACTCATCCTTAGAGAAATTATTTTATGGAACCTTCCCACCATATTATTTATGGTCAATTTCCAATTATTTAATGATATTTCAACAATTTTTCCATCTCATTGACATATAATTTTGACATTTTTTGTTTATCTTGAACCTCAAACATAAACCCTAAATTTAGAATTTTAAACCCTAAAGCCAAAACCTCAAACCTTAAACCTCAAACTGTAAACATGAACCATACACCTGTAGCCTCGAACCTTTAAATCATGAACTCGAACCTTGAATCCAAAATTCATAAACTGTAACTCCAAACCATTGGACCTTGAACCCAAAACTGAAACCCAACCCCTAAACCTTAAATCTCGAACCCAAACCTCGAACCTCAAGTTTCGGGAATTACCAAAATATGTGTCAATAACATGGAAAAAAATTGCACAATATTACTATTTTTTTAAAAAAATTGATTGAGCAAAGTAAAGAAAATATTAACTTATGAAAAGAACAAAATGATTAAAAGTTGTAAAAGAAGAAAAGATTTTTGTTTATAATTAAAAAAATTAATTATTTTAAGTAATTTAATTAAAGTTAAATTAAGTTGGAGAAGATATTAGATATAAATGAGTGTATAATAATTTAAAAATAGTAATATTGTGCAATTTTTCAATGTCATTGACACATAATTTTGGTAATTATTTTACCTTGAACCTCGAACCCTAAACGTTGAACCTTGAACCTTAAACCTTAAATCTTGAACCTTGAGGTTTGATATTTAAGGTTCAAGGGTTAGGTTTGGGTTTGGGGGTTTAAGGTTTAATGGTTTGGAGTTACGGGTTACAAGTTCAGGGTATAGGGTATGGGTTTATGGTTTAATAGTTTTGGGTTATGAGTTTGGGGTTCATGTTTAAGGTTTGAGGTTTAAGGTTTTGGGTTCATAGTTCAAGATTCTAAATTTAGGGTTTAGGGTTTGAGGTTTAAGATAAAATATTTTATCAAAATTATGTGTCAATGACATGGAAAAAATTATTGAAATGTCATTAGATAACTAGAAATGGACCATGAATAATGTGATGGGAAGGTTCTATAAAATAATTTCTATATAGATGAGTATATAATAATAATTTCACATCTTTAAAATTTGATGATGTGGCAAAAAATGTTATTGGTGCCTAAAAACTTTTGTTTTTAATATCATCCTAGTGTAAATTATTCCCTATTTTTTAATGTTTACATTTATTTTTATGTAATATAAATTATATAATATATAAGAACAAGATAATATATTACAAAAGTACAAAATTTGATCGGGCTCAGGCTCTGAATATTAGATCCTAAGCTAAACCAACATTTTAAAAAGGCTTAATTTTTTGTGCAAACTTATTTTTTAGGCCTCATACTTTTTTCCAAAGCCTCTCATATTTCGAGCAGGCCTTCAAGCTTAGACAGGTAGCCTGACCTTTGAACAAATTTGCTTTTAATCTACATCTCTTATATCAATTACCTTTGATGGTTCACAAGTAAACCTATTCACAGGTCGGGTAGCCCACATGGCTTATCTTTAGGCTTAGGCTAGATTTTTTACAACAGGTGAACAGGTTCAATCCAAATTCAAATTAACTAATCATTCAATGTTTTATTAGGCTAATAATTTAATTTAATCCTAATAAACTAACACAATTAGAAAGCCTCTGTATGAGTTTCAAATGTGTGAATAAGTTTGTTTTCTTTCTTTCATTTTTAGAAGTCAATTGCTAGAGAGAGAAAGCTTAAACTTTAAGAATGACCAAATGTCTCTGTTGCCTCCTCTTCCCTAGTAGAGGCTTTTTCTGTTCTATTAAGAGCATGGTGGAGCCTTTTTGTCTTCCTCCCTCTCTCTTTTTCCTTTTGTTCTGATACCATGAGTCCACTAGTAGAAACTGTAGAGGTTCTCCATGTGCAACCGCCTTTGAAGGTCATGGTTGTTTGACCTCTTGAGATGCTTGCAAAAGATTCATCACATAAAGTTGGTTGTAATAGTATGATTTTCAGTAATATCGAACAATGATATTTTGGAACCCTATTTCCATAATCCGAGTTCGTGAATATTAAAAATAAATATTTCCAAAGATTATATAAAAATATATTAAAGATTAATTTGCTAATTTTCTTGAATTACTAGTTCATTAAAGCCTAGAGACTAAATTATAAAGTCTAGTTACTATAGATTTTAATTTACAAAAGGATTGGAGATTAAAATAGCAATTAACCAAAGGTCCTAAAGTGGTAATTAAATTAATATTTAGAGATAGTTAGTGGCAGATAATGGTCATCTCCACTAATTGAAGTGTGATTATGTTAATTACTTAAGGAGTATTAAGACGATTAAAAATTAATTAACATATAAATATCATAATAAGTGGAACAAAGAGAAAAAGCTTTCATCATCTTCTTCCTTTATGACCAAAACACCATAGAAAGAAAGGAGAAAAACTAATCTTTGGAAGCTAGACATTCGACCCAGTAATAAATAAGCAAATTCAAGTATTTTTCTTGTAATTTTTATATATTTGAGGTCATGGGAGATTGATTTAGCTAACCCATGTACCAATTTGAGAATTAGATGAAACTGGTGTGAACTTGTTAGAAATTAAGCTTAGTTTAAGAAAAGGACTGAATTGTAAAGCATAATTGTTAGTTTTGTACATTAGGACCAAATTGAATAAAATGCAAAACTATAATAAAGTTTTGGTAAGAATAAGAAGTAAAGGGTCCCTAATGAATGTATGTGAAATCAGATTTTAATCCGAAACTAGGATTCGAAAGTTATAACTATGTCGAGTTTAGTGACTAAATTGAATAAAACATAAAATTTTAGGGGTATAAAAGATGAGTTTATATAAATTCATTCAGATCATTGCATAGTATGAAAAGTGTTTAGTATTGATTGGTTGTATAAAATAATTGTATAGATCAAGAATTGGATCCAAATGAAGTTAATAAGAGAAAAGTTAAAGTTGTGGATTAGTCCTTAAAATATCCACACTTTTCATGTTTTGAACAGGTAAGTTTGTATGAAACTTACTATATCACCTTGTATTATAATTGAATGCTTGTGATTAGTTTAATATATTCATGTTTTTATATAGTTGCAATATTATGTAATTTGATGCATTTGGCTAGTAATGAATTAAATTAAAATATTGTGTGGTGATTAACGATTATGAAAAGTTACAGGGTATAAATGTGAAAATGCGAATGATGTCATAATATGGAATAAAATATATTAACCTTTTTCCAAGGTGTGATATGCAAATGTAAACAATTACAAGGATTATACTGAAATATGTAAAAATAGGTGCCCGTCTGAACTTAGTAAAGGATATGACACAATTGGCATGTCAATAGGGTATTATGCACGCTTGTATGGGATGTATTATAGATGTTGGCGAGGTCCAGCATTAGTTTTGAATTCTCAATGTAACAACTCGTTTTTCAATGGAATCAGAAATGTTGATTTTGGGACTACAAATTTGACGAGTGAGTTCATATAATTAGTATTTAAATTATACGAGTCAACAATAAATTTATAATGAATTTTGATTTAAGGAAATTTAACTAACTGAATTAAAAGTTAGTATAAGTGGTTCAATTCAAAAGTAAAGTGATTATTGAAAACGATGTATTAGGACCTCGTTTCCATAATCTAAGACCGTAAATATTGTTATTAAATATTTACAGAGCCTTATTATAGGTGAATTGAAATTTCATTCAGAGTTTTTATGATTAATTTATTAATTAAGTTAAAATGATTAAATTGTAAAATAGGTAAAAGTTAATTGCTATAGATTTAAAATATTAAAAGGGACCTGTAACACCTTGAATCATTTATTTCTACTTCTATAAATATTTGACATAATTGTGTATCTACTTCAGTGGTTAAGTGTTCTGGGTGTATGTGTGAGGTTTGGGGTTAAAGTCCCACTTCTATCAATTTTTTTCATTTTTGGATCTAAGCCCTATCCTTGTTCAGTGGGCTTATATTAATTTTCCTGTAAATTCATATTAGAATGAGCCTACTGGTTCGAGTGGTAAGGGAGCTGGTGTGATAAAGGTTCTATGTTAGAATCCCTGCATGAGCGTGGATGATATATTTTTAGTCAATTGTCTAAGGGTGTTCTAGTGGAGTTAAAAGTCTGAGGAGGTTCTGAGTTAGTGGGTTAGTGGAAGAAAATTAAGGGATACGTTATCATATTTTTTATTTTTCATTCTTTTTTATTGTTTTTCATTTTTAAAATTTCGATTTCTTTCCCCAAAATTCTGACGTGATTTCTGCCTTCTTCTCTATTCTTTTCTTCATTGTTATTCCTCTTCAATATGTGCCCTCATTTGTTCTTTCAAAATTCGTATTACAATTCACTATGTTTGTTAATCGGTTTGGTAAGTGACGTTGGGTTTTTGTTAACTTTTGGTTTTGGAATTTTAGGGCAATCTTATTGATGGCTGACTAATGGTTGTAATTGATGGTTTTGTGGTGTAGGAGAAGGCAGTGAGGTAGAGGTTGTCATTTCAACGGTTTAGTTTATCACGCATGATCATTTCTGCTGTGGTAAGTTTTTGGGCATCGATCGATTTAGTTTTGTTAACTCTATTTTAGTCGCTAAAGGTGTTGGGCATTTTGATTTTAGGTGTTGGTGGTCTTAGGAGTGTTTTTGTATCGAAAACGTACCAGTTGTGTACCTGAAACACAGAAAGTCGAACTTTGACAAAAGTTGAAAAACTAATCTGTCAACACCACACTGGCTTGTGGAAGCCCGTGTGGTAGGCTATGTGCGAGACACGATTGTGTGGTCGACGTAAGTGTGACCGTGCGCAAGACACGATCGTGTGGTGGCTTGAGTGTGGTCATGTGGGCTAAGTTGGGCGTGTGGGCCATACAGGCATATGGAGCCATATTTTTGAAAATTTCCTTAGGGTCGTACGGGTCGTTCCGGTCGACTGTGGTCCTACTGTAGGGTCGGTAAGAGCTAACCGAACCCTAAAACTTTGGATCTGATAGTTTGATATTCTTTTCTAAGTATGAAAATGCTATGCATGATTAATAATTCCGTTATCTGTATATAAGCATGTTGAGCATGTATAACCTGTATATTTGTATCTATTTTCGATATCTAATTAGGGGTGGGATTTGTATATGAGGAGGAAGTATTCTATTCGGTGTTAATCACCTATATTCTAGTAGTTTGGCTGCATATATTCTGATATGTGTCGTAATGACACAATGTGATGTGTAGGGCTGGGTGTGTGTTTTCAACCCCACATGGTGTGATGGGATGTACCACCCCTCACCCGTATCCAACTCCGGAACAGGGTTCGAGGCGTTACCAGACTAAAACATTCATAAACATACAAAACCGGGTCACCAAATTTTACCTAAAATTAAAAATTTTCAAACACATGCATATCGTCCCTTGTACAGGCCTTCGAGGCCTAAAACATACATCGGGATGGTTCGGGACAAAACCGAAAACATTCGATAAACTTTGGGCAACTTAATAAATTTTCTTGCTTTGGAAAGTCACACGCCTGTGTGGGTAGGGCCGTGTGGTCACACACGCCCGTGTGGCTTTGGACATGCCCATGTCCTCAGCCCGTGTAACTCTCTATTTATGACGTCAGCAAAATAATTTATACCATACGGCCAGGCCACACGCCCGTGTACTTGGCAGTGTCCTTAACACGGTTGAGACACATGGCCGTGTCTTTGCCCGTGTAGCTAACACTTCCAAGCCTTATGTTGACCTTATTTTTCCATCATACTTTTTCACATCATAGGCACAATTTATAACATCAATTTAATGTTTAATCAACCTTTGGTGAAATTCAATTAAATAATTTGCATGTTGTCATACACATGTTTATTACCCAACACTTAATCTCTACACATTCAACAATTGTCCATGTTCACTCATTATCATCTTACTACCATGCCACACATTCACTCTATAGCCATGACCATCTCGAATGGTCCTGGGGCATTCATTATGTACATGTGCCATATATTTCTCATACATAGTGAACAAGCATAATCACATAACCATATCACAAGACATTAACACATACCATGGACAAATAGGCTTACAAGCCAAAATCATTATAAGCCACATCTCATGGCTATAAACAATAAGTCAATATAAGCCAATACATTTGGCTATTCACAACAACATCCATCATAGAAAAACTAAGTCCCTATACATGCCACTCACTTGAAGGCATTTAACAACACATGTCAATACTCCACGGATAATGGCTCGATAGTGTGATGCTGCCTCCAAAAATCTCCAACCCCGAACTGACCTGACAAAATTAAAAGAAATGGAAAGGAGGGAGTAAGCATTAAGCATAGTAAGCTCGCATGAAAATAATAAGCAATGTGATAACATGCTATTTTCATATTCTTTCTATTTATTCAAATTTCGGCTGAGCTATTGTCACGAGTCATAGTAATTAAATTATTTATATCTAGAGCTACGAGACTCCAAATCAAGATCCATTAATTTTTCCAAAAACTAGACTCATATCCTCTCTTACCATAAATTTTTCAGAAGTTTTGGTCCAGTCAATAAGTACACTTTATTATTTAAAGTTATCATTGTTTTGTGGTCTGACAGTTCCGACCTGTCTTCACTACCAGCTAATTATCTCTTGGTACAGGACACGAATAATACTCCCGTCTATTTCCCTTGAAAATAAACTTATTATTGACTTAGTAATATGAATTCTAACCCAAAATTATTTTTTTTACAATTTCTAGTGATTTTCTCGAGTAAGAATAGGGGATTCCAAACTCATTCTGACTCTGTCTCACGAGAATTCAAATATCTCATAATATTATATTCTTTTTCTTGTACCTTTTCTTCTACATGAAACTAGAATCAGTAAGATTTCCTTTCATATTTAATCCAGTCTTTAACTGAATTTCCAATATTTTTGGTGGATTTTCAAAGCAGGACTAATGCTGCTGCCCAAATTTGTTTTGGTACAATATAATGAACACTATCATAAGATCATTTCCAACTAATCATGAACTTACCATTTCATGGATCCCTTATTCATTTTTCAAATAGAGCTCAATATAAAATTCATTGTTTCTTATGGGCATACTTAGTCATACATTTCAAAGATAGGATAATTCCCTATCACATGCACTCAATCATCAAATTAGTCTCATGACAAAACATCATAACATTAATTTTAGTTGAGCTCAATGATTCAAGAATTTCTATTCTCATTTCTCATTTTGATCCCGTTGAATTTCTTGAGAATCTCAATGGATAGCCCATTTACCGTCAAATCATACAAGTGATCATTTTCAAGCACGCACTCCCGTGAACCTCACATCTTACGACGGGATTACCAGTCCAGGCTAAATCCCCTGAAATACAAACTCATAGTGTGATGTTAGGATTGCCAGTCCAGACTAAATCCCTTGTGACGACAAACACTCTTAATGAGTTCGGACCTGAATTACCAATCTAGGGTAAATTCAGACCTTAATTGGATTACCAGTTTGGGATAAATCCATAATGCACACATATTCTTTAGGAGGCTCAATCACTCAAGGAGCACTCATCCGCTCTAGATCCTTTCTACATTTGAGATCAACGCATTACCCGTCCGGGTTAAATCCTTTTCTGCAACACATGCAGGATCTCAAGTCATGTAAGCCATGGTTTATCCATCAAATTTCCCTTTTTACTTCAACTGGGACATTTATTATCATATCATTATTGTTAACATATTTCATGGATTTTCATGCCATCATTATAACTAAATATCATGCATTCATAACACACGTAATTAGGCATATTAATAGTTTACTTAAAGTTATTCGAACTTGTTGAAATCTCGTCAGGTACAGCCGTGTAGCAACTCATACAGCCATGTAATAGTAATTTAACATTCAATTCATGTAACAATAATTTGTCATTCAATTTCACATGACACAACAAGGATTACATTTTTCATATCATACACACCATCCATCAACATCTCTTAAACATATTAAATCATATAATTTATGCTATATCAATAGAGAATTACAATTCAAGCATGGTATTACATTATTATTAACACACGAGCTTACCTCGGACCCAGAAACACCAATTTACCATTTTAGTCCACAACCTTGTATTTTTCTGATTTAAGCCCGAATCTCAATTTCCTTGATCTATAATATCACATTTAGCCTACTAATTAGTCACATTATTCATATGAGTCCAAAAATCATATTTTTATAAATTTTCATTTTGACCCTTAAACTTTCACATATTTGCACTTTTTTCCCAATGCTCGTAAAATGATTTTTATTTAATTTTCTTGCATTTAAAACCTAGACGAATCATTTCCATAACTATGGCAGACCCTAATATCCACTAAATCACCCTTTTATGACCAATTGTACAATTTTTACAAAATGTTCCTTTTAAACGTTTTCACCAAAACTGCTTAGTAAAAGTCATTTATTACACATCGAGCCTTCATATTCTACCATTAAAAATCAAAAT